>NC_069782.1:56613658-61613658 GCF_027406575.1 Nycticebus coucang | reverse complement strand
ATCTTGAAAGTACGATGTAGATACTTTGATAGGAATGGCATTGAATAGGTAGATAGCTTTGGGAAGTATAGACATTTTAACAATGTTGATTCTTCCCATCCATGAGCATGGTATGTTCTTCCATTTGTTAATATCCTCTGCTATTTCCTTTCTGAGGATTTCATAGTTTTCTTTATAGAGGTCCTTCACCTCCTTCGTTAGGTATATTCCTAGGTATTTCATTTTCTTTGAAACTATGGTGAAGGGAGTTGTGTCCTTAATTAGCTTCTCATCTTGACTGTTATTGGTGTATACAAAAGCTACTGACTTGTGGACATTGATTTTATATCCTGAAACATTACTGTATTTTCTGATGACTTCTAGGAGTCTTGTGGTTGAGTCTTTGGGGTTCTCTAAGTATAAGATCATGTCGTCAGCAAAGAGGGAGAGTTTGACCTCCTCTGCTCCCATTTGGATTCCCTTTATTTCCTTGTCTTGCCTAATTGTATTGGCTAGAACTTCCAGCACTACGTTGAATAGTAAAGGTGACAGAGGACACCCTTGTCTGGTTCCAGTTCTAAGAGGAAAAGCTTTCAGTTTTACTCCATTCAGTAAAATATTGGCTGTGGGTTTGTCATAGATAGCTTCAATCAGTTTTAGAAATGTGCCACCTATGCCTATACTCTTCAGAGTTCTAATTAGAAAAGGATGCTGGATTTTATCAAATGCTTTTTCTGCATCTATTGAGAGGATCATGTGATCTTTATTTTTGCCTCTGTTAATATGGTGGATAACGTTTATAGACTTGCGTATGTTAAACCAGCCTTGCATCCCTGGGATGAAGCCTACTTGATCATGATGAATGACTTTTTTGATGATGAGCTGTAGTCTATTGGCGAGGATTTTGTTGAGAATTTTTGCGTCTATGTTCATGAGTGAGATTGGTCTGAAATTCTCCTTTTTGTTTGGGTCTTTTCCTGGTTTTGGTATCAGGGTGATGTTTGCTTCATAGAATGTGTTGGGGAAGATTCCTTCTTCCTCAGTTTTTTGGAATAATTTCTGCAGTACAGGAATAAGCTCTTCCTTGAAGGTTTGATAGAATTCTGGAGTGAAGCCATCTGGACCAGGGCATTTTTTAGTTGGAAGTTTTTTTATTGTTTCTTTGATCTCAGTGCTTGAAATTGGTCTGTTCAGGAGGTCTATTTCTTCCTGGCTAAGTCTAGGGAGAGGGTGTGATTCCAAATATTGATCCATTTCCTTCACATTGTCAAATTTCTGGGCATAGAGTTTCTGGTAGTATTCAGAGATGATCTCTTGTATCTCTGTGGGATCAGTTGTTATTTCCCCTTTATCGTTTCTGATTGAGGTTATTAGAGATTTTACTTTTCTATTTCTAGTTAGTCTGGCTAATGGTTTATCTATTTTATTTATTTTTTCAAAAAACCAACTCCTTGTTTCATTAATCTTCTGAATGATTCTTTTGTTTTCAATTTCATTGATCTCTGATTTGATTTTGGATATTTCTTTTCTTCTACTGAGTTTAGGCTTAGATTGTTCTTCTTTTTCCAATTCCATAAGATCTCTTGTGAGATTGTTGATGTGCTCTCTTTCTGTTTTTCGAATGTAGGCATCTAAAGCGATGAATTTTCCTCTCAAAACTGCTTTTGCAGTATCCCACAGGTTTTGGTAGCTTGTGTCTTCATTGTTGTTATGCTCAAGGAAGTTAATGATTTCCTGTTTTATTTCTTCCTTCACCCATCTGTTATTCAACAGAAGATTGTTTAATTTCCATGCCTTTGGGTGGGCTTGAGCATTTTTGTTAGAGTTGAGTTCCACCTTTAGTGCCTTATGGTCTGAAAAGATACAAGGTAAAATTTCAATTCTTCTGATTCTGTTGATATTTGTTTTGTGTCCCAGGATATGATCAATTTTGGAGAATGTTCCATGGGGTGATGAGAAGAATGTATATTCTTTATCTTTGGGGTGGAGTGTTCTATATGCATCTATCAAGCATAGTTGTTCTAGGGTCTCATTTAAATCTCTTACATCTTTGTTTAATTTCTGTTTAGAGGATCTGTCCAGCTCTGTAAGAGGTGTGTTAAAGTCCCCTGTTATGATGGTATTATCAGATATCATATTGCTCAGACTGAGTAAGGTCTGCTTCAAGAATCTGGGAGCATTTAAATTGGGTGCATAAATATTTAGAATGGAAATGTCTTCTTGTTGTAGTTTTCCCTTGACCAATATAAAGTGACCATCTTTGTCTTTTTTGACTTTAGTTGCTTTAAATCCACATGTATCTGAAAATAAGATTGCAACTCCTCTTTTCTTCTGAATTCCGTTTGCCTGAAAAATTGTCTTCCAACCCTTGACTCGGAGCTTTAATTTGTCTTTTGAGGCCAGGTGTGTTTCTTGCAGACAGCAAATGGATGGCTTGTGTTTTTTAATCCAGTCAGCCAATCTATGTCTCTTCAGTGGGGAATTCAAGCCATTAACATTTATTGAGATAATTGATAAGTGTGGTAGTATTCTATTCATCTTATTTGGTGAGAGTCCATTGCTTAATTTTATCTTTTGCATCAGTGTGGAGGTTAGGTTTTGTCCTTTGATTTCTGAGTTCTTACTTTGCTGCTGATCCATTGTGGTGGTCAGTGTGCAGAACAGGTTGAAGTATTTCCTGTAGAGCTGGTCTTGTTGTGGCGAATTTCCTCAATGTTTGTATATCCGTAAATGATTTGATTTCTCCGTCAATTCTGAAGCTTAGCTTAGCAGGGTACAGAATTCTGGGCTGAAAATTGTTCTGTTTAAGTAGATTAAAGGTAGATGACCATTGTCTTCTTGCTTGGAAAGTTTCATTAGAGAAGTCTGCGGTCACTCTGATGGATTTGCCCCTGTAGGTCAACTGGCGCTTACTCCTGGCAGCTTGCAGAATCTTTTCTTTTGTCTTGACTTTGGACAGGTTCATCACAATGTGTCTTGGAGAAGCTCGGTTAGAGTTGAGGCGACCTGGGGTCCGATATCCCTCTGAAAGCAGTGTGTCAGACTCTTTGGTGATGTTTGGGAAATTTTCTTTTATAATATTCTCTAGTATGGCTTCCATTCCTCTGGGGCATTCTTCTTCCCCTTCTGGAATTCCTATAACTCGTATGTTGGAACGCTTCATAAAGTCCCATAATTCTGACAGTGAACGTTCTGCTTTCTCTCTCTTCTTTTCTGCCTCTTTTACTGTCTGAGTTATCTCAAGAACTTTGTCTTCTACCTCTGAAATTCTTTCTTCTGCATGGTCTAACCTGTTGCTGATACTTTCCATTGTATCTTTAAGTTCCCTAATTGACTGTTTCAGTTCCTTCAGGTCTGCTATATCCTTTTTATATTCTTCATATCGTTCATCTCTTATTTGATTCTGTTTTTGGATTTCCTTTTGGTTATTTTCCACTTTATTAGCAATTTCCTTCATTGTTTCCATCATTTCTTTCATTGTTTTCAACATGTGTATTCTAAATTCCCTTTCTGTCATTCCTAACATTTCTATACTGGTGGAATCATCTGCAGTAGCTACCTCATGGTCCCTTGGTGGGGTTGTTCTAGACTGGTTCTTCATGTTGCCTGGAGTTTTCTGCTGATTCTTCCTCATGAGTGATTTCTTTTATCTGTTTCCTTGCCCTAATTTTCCTTTCACTTCCTCTTGCTCTTTAAGTTCTTGTGCCTGTGGAAGTTGTGGGCGGGTTTAGACGGATTGAACACACGCGACCACTTGCCGGCTTTCCACTGTTTTAGTCCTCCTCTTGGGGTCCAGAAGTCTCTCGCTGACTCCCTGTATTTTCATAGGAGTGATGATAGGCAGTTCCCACCAGCCAGAGATGCCTGGAGTCCTATCTCCCCAGACTCACGGTGCCCAGATGCAAGGAAGCTGTTACTCGGCTGCCATCTAGTTTATATTTCTAAAAGATGAAGCCTTTTGTAAAAATCATAGCACTTCCTAAAGAATAAAGCTAGCTCTTTACTAAAAAAAAATCATAACAATTCCATGATTACACCTTAATACTCTAATATCACCAAGTCATGAATTGATACACAAATTTCGGTGACTATTTTGATCTTTCTATACTTATTTCTTGTTTTAGTCAGGATTCAAATAAGGTGGACCCATTGCAGCTGGTTGATTTGTGTCTTATGCTTCTTGTGCCTTACAGGTGCTCCTACTATCTCTGTCTCTTTATTTTTCCCGCCACCTACGGCATATGGAACCGGCACCCTACTCGTTGAGCCACAGGCACCGCCCGGTCTTTGGTTTTTGTTAGTTTCAAATAATGAGCACTTTGCTGATTGCAAAGCATTTTTTTTTTTTTTAGACACAGAGTCTCACTTTGTCACCCTGGGAAGAGTGGCCTGGCGTCATAACTCACAGCAACCTCTAGCTCTTGGGTTTAGGCAATTCTGTTGCCTCAGCCTCCAGAGTAGCTGGGACTACAGGCGCTCGCCCAACGCCCAGACATTTTTTTGTTGCAGTTTGGCCGGGGCCAGGTTCAAATCGGCTACCTTCGCTATATGGGTCGGCACCCTACTCACTGAGCCAAAGGCGCCTCCCTGCAAAGCATTTTTATTTATTTTATTTTTTATTTTTGGTCTTTTGAGACAGTCTCACTCTGTCACACTGGGTAAAGTGATATGGCATCACAGCTCACAGCAACCTCAAACTCCTGGGCTCAAGTGATCCTCTTGCTTCAGCCTCCCAAATAGCTGAGACTACAGCTAAAAGTGGCAGGTGCCACTACAACCAGCTATTTTTAGTAGAGATAGGGTCTCACTGTTGCTCAGGCTTGTCTCAAACTCCTGAGATCAAGCAATCTACCTGCCTCAGCTCCCAGAGTGCTGGGATTACAGGTGTGAGCCACTGCACCCAGGTGCAAAGCATTCTTAAAAAAATATGTTCCTCTCTGTGGCGAGTGCCTATAGTCCCAGCTACTCGGGAGGCTGAGGCAAGAGAATCAACTAAGCCCAGGAGTTGGAAGTTGCTGTGAGCTGTGACGCCATGGCACTCTACCGAGGGCCATAAAGTGAGACTCTGTCTCTACAAAAAAAAAAAAAAATGTTCCTCTCTCTATATTTCTTGTAAATTGGTGTTATGTTCAGGTCTCAAATGCACTTTTTTGTAGGTGATGTGAACTTCCATCAGGCCATGGTTGGTTTGTTTATTTTCATTTTTAATTATTTTTGTTTTTGTTTTTTAGAGACAGGATCTGGCTCTGTCTCCCAGACTGGAGTGCAATGGTGCTGAAATACAAACAAAGTGATCCTCCTGCCTCAGCCTCCCAAGTAGGTGGGGGCTACAGATACACACCACGATGTCTAATTAATTCTTGTAAACAATTTTTTTTATTGGCCAGGTGTGCTAGCCTATAATCCTAGCAGTATGGGAGGCTGAGGTGCGAGGATTCCATCCTCTCAAGAGTTCTAGAACAGTCTGGGGGAAAAGTGACACCCTGCCTCTACTAAAAATAGAAAAAAATAACAGGGTATCATGGCAGGCACTTGTAGTCCCAGACACCTGCCACAGGCTAAGGCAGGAGGATCACCTCAGTACAGAAGTTAGAGGTTGCTGTGAGCTAGGCTGATGCCACAGCACTTTAGTCTGGGCAACAGAGCAAGACTCAGTCTTGAAAAAGAATTTTTTTTTTGCCCATAGAGATAGGATCTTGCTATGTTGCCTGGGCTAGCCTCAAACTCCTGACCTCAAGTGATCCTCCTGCCTCAGCCTCCCAAAATGCTGAGATTGCAGGCATTTTATTTTTTAAATGTGTTATATATTTAATGTTTACTGGGGCCCAGCTGTGGGAAGCTTTTTTTTTTTTTTTTTTTTTTGAGGCAGAGTTCCACTCTGTCACCCTGGATATGCACAATGGTATCAGCCTAGCTCACAGCAACCTCAAACTCCTAAGCTCAAGCAATCCATGCATCTCAGCCTCCCAGAGTGCTAGGATTACAGGCGTGAGCCACAGTGCCCAGCCCCAGTTGGCAGTCTGGAGAAAGAGAAAGTGGGAAAAACAAAGGTGTATGTCATGCTCCCAAAATTCTTTTTTTTTCAGATAGAGTCTTACTTTATCACCCTGGGTAGAGTGCTGTGGCATCACAGCTCACAGCAACCTCCAACTCCTGGACTTAGGCGATTGTCTTGCCTCAGCCTCCCAAGTAGCTGGGACTACAGGTGCCTGCCACGATGCCTGGCGATTTTGTTGCTGTTGTTGTGGCAGTTTGGCCAGGGCCAGGCTTGAACCTGCCACCTTCGGTATATGGGGCCGGCACCCTACCCAATGAGCCACAGGTGCCACCCCAAAAATTCTTCTTCCATTGAAATGTGATGATGGTGGAAACTGTCTACCCCAGAGCATCTTGGTTCTTCTAGTGCCTACTCAGTGAACTGGTGTAAAATTGGTGTAGAGCTCTGCAACCTGATACTGTTGGGGTTTGCATTACTTCAGGAGGCTCCTGGATGCCTTGTTGCCCTGCTTGTAGTAAGGAGTCTGCAGTGAGCAGACCAAAATGTAAATGTTGAAATGCTAACCCCCATTCCTTCAGAATATGCCTGTATTTGCAGTTAGTGTCTTTAAAAAGGGGAAAGGGGCTCAGTGCCTATAGCTCAAGCAGCGAGGGTGCCAGCCACATGCACTGGAGCTAGCGGGTTTGAATCCAGCCTAGGCCCGCCAAACAACAATGAGAACTAGAACCAAAAAATAGCAGGCAGGGTGGCACCTGTGCCTCAGTGAGTAGGGCGCTGGCCCCATATACCAAGGGTGGCAGGATAGAACTCGAACCCTGACGAAACTGCAACAAACAGTTGTGGTGGGCAACTGTAGTCCCAGCTACTTGGGAGGCTGAGGGAAGAGAATTGCCTAAGCCCAAAAGCTGGAGGTTGCTGTGAGCTGTGATATCACAGCTCTCCACTGAGGGCGAAAAAGTGAGACTCTGTCTTTAAAAAAATAAAAATTAAAAATAGTTGGGCGTTGCGGTGGGTACCTGTAGTCCCAGTTATTTGGGAGGCTGAGGCAAGGGAATTGTTTAAGCACAAGAGTTTGAGGTTGCTATGAGCTAAGATGCCACAGCACTCTACCTAGGGCAACAAAGTGAGAATCTGTCTCAAAAAAAAGGTGGGGGTGTCAAGGTAAAAAAAAAAAAAAAACTCAGTAGAGGGAATCCTAATGCAATATTACTGCTCTCCTGATAAGAATAGAGTAGGACCCAGACAGGCACAGAGGGGTGACCGTGTAAGGACGCAGACATGGACAGAGGGGTGACCGCGTGAGGACACAGGGGAAATGCACAGAGTGGTAACTGTGTGAGGACACAGGGGAAACGCAGAGAGGGGTGACCATGTGAGGACATAGGGGAAACGCACAGAGGGGTGACCCTGTGGGGACACAGGGGAAACGCAGAGAGGGGTGACCGTGTGGGGACACAGGGGAAACGCACAGAGGGGTGACCGTGTGGGGACACAGGGGAAACGCACAGAGGGGTGACCGTGTGGGGACACAGGTGAAATGCGCTGAGGGGTGACCGTGTGAGGACACAGGGGAAACATACAGAGTGGTGACCGTGTGAGGACACAGGGGAAAGGCACAGAGGGGTGACCGTGTGAGGACACAGAGGAAACGCACAGAGGGGTGACCGTGTGAGGACACAGGGGAAACACGCTGAGGGGTGACCGTGTGGGGACACAGGGGAAACGCAGTGAGGGGGTGACTGTGTGAGGACACTGTGGAAAACACGCAGAGGGGTGTCCGTGTGGGGAGAGAGGAGAAAGGCAGCTGTCTGTCATGTGAGAGAGGCCTCAGAAGGAACCCACCCTGCTCGAACCTCATCTCAGACTTCCAGCCTCTAGAACTGTGAAGTGAATCATTTCTTTGAGTCCAGACCTGCAGTATTTTGTTACAGCAGCCCCACTAACTCACGCAGTGTCAGAGTGACTGCTGCAAAATACGCCATCAAACTCTTCTCTAATTGTTTGAATTGTTGCTGATCTGAGTCAGCTATTTTTTAAGTGGTGCAAAACTGCAATTTTTTCTTATGGTCAGTTTCTTCGCATATTACCTGGAGTTTTTTCCTAAAGAAGAATTATTTCTTTTTTATTATCCTGAAATATATATTCTGCAAGAAAGTTGGGATAAGGCCAGGCACAGTGGCTCATGACTGTCATCCTAGCACTCTGGGAGGCTGAGGCGAGTGGATCGCATGAGCTTGGGTGCCTGAGCAGTAACAAGACTCTATCTCTACTAAAAATAGAAAAAATTAACCTGGCATTGGGTGGGCACTGTAGTCCTAGCTACTTGGGAGGCTGAGGCAAGAGGATCTTTTTCTTTTTCTTTTTTTTTTATTTGAGACAGAATCTCACTATGTCACCCTGGTAGTCACAGTAACCTCAAAGTCTTGGGCTTAAGCTTTTCTCTTGCCTCAGCCTCCCAAGTAGCTGGGACTACAGGTGCCTGCCACAACGCCTAGCTATTTTTTTGGTTGCAGTTGTCATTGTTTAGCAGGCCTGGGCTGGGTTCTAACCCACCAGTCTTGGTGTATGTGGCCAGTGCCCTAGCTGCTGAGCCACAGGTGCCAAGCCAAGGGGGTCTCTTGAGCCAGGAGTTTAAGGTTGCCGTGAGCTATGACACCACAGCACTCTACCCAGGGCAACAGAGTGAAAAAGAAAAAATATGGGATAAGTCTTTCCTTTTAATTTTAGGTTAAGGAGTTGGTATCACAATTGCACCGATGGTGACAATGAGGCTCCATTGTATTTTGTGCTCCTCTGTTTTATTCTCTGTCTCTATCGTCACTTTGAACTCATGGCTTTTCACATATTCCAGGTGTTTTAATCAATTCCAGTCATTTTTCTTTCTAATATTCAAGTGGTCACATCCTGGGGCAAGAGCAGCCCCTTCACACTGACACTGGTGTCCCTGTTGAAGGCTCCTTTGCTTTCTGGAATAAGACTTTGAAATCCCACATTTCACATGTCCTTTCCAGTCCTGGAATGGGCCATTTCTCCAAGGAGCCCTTTATTTGTGGGGCACAATTTTGGGGGCAAAGAGTACACATTGGTATTGGGTTGTCATCGCTTCCAGGCCCTCCCAGCAGACGGAGCCAGGAAACATACTCTTATAAAGAGGGAAAAAAAAAGCACAAGTCACAAGTTCATAGTTCTAGTTCACACATAACCTTTAGTGTTTTTCCTTCTCTTTTCTCTTTCCCTAAACATTTTGTTTCCTAATACCATAAACATACTTATTTGTATGATATCATTAGCTACAAAATAGTTTCAAAACAACATACTAATGTTAACTACTAAGAATAAGACTGTATGTATTGAAACATCGCTACTTAGCCCATAAACATGTACAATTTTTTTTTGAGACAGTTTTACTTTGTTGCCCTCGGTAGAGTGCTGTGGCATCACAGCTCACAGCAACCTCCAGCTCTTGGGCTTAGGCAGTTCTCTTGCCTCAGCCTCCCAAGTAGCTGGGACGACAGGCACTCGCCAAAAGGCTGGGCCCACCACCCTCGGTATATGGCGCCCTACTCACTGAGCCACAGGCGCCACCCATATATGTCAATTTTTTAAATGTAAAAAGAAATTTAAAGAAGTATGAAATTACTGAAGGAAATTTAATCTTTCTGTGCAGCTCTAGTTTTCCTTATAAAATACAGTTGTCCCTCATTATCTGTGGATGCCACGAATGGTCAAGTCTCTGACATACAGTGAATGTAATATTTGCATAGAACCTACACATATTCTCCTGTATACTGTGAATCATCTCTAGATTACTTATAAGGCCTAATACAATGTAAATGCTATGTAAATTACTTGTTACACTGTATTGTTTAGGGAATAATGACAAGGGGAAAAAAGTCTGTACTTGTTTAGTACAGATGCAATTGTTTTCCTTTTCTTTTCTTTTTTTTTTAATATTATACATTCAACCTTGAAGATGCAATTTTTTCTCCTCACCCCCCAAAAATATATATTTTTCTCCCCCCCAAATATATATTTTTGACAGAGTCTCACTTTATTGCCCTCAGTAGAGTGCCCTGGTGTCACAGCTCCCAGCAACCTCCAACTCCTGGGCTAGGTGATTCTCTTGCCTCAGCCTCCCAAGTAGCTGGGACTATACGTGTCCACCACAATGCCCAGCTATTTTTTTTGTTGCAGTTTGGCTGGGGCCGGGTTCAAACCTGCTACCTTCGGTATATGGGGCCGGTGCCCTACCCACTGAGCTACAGGCGCTGCCCACTCCCCAAATATTTTCAGTCTTCAATTGATTGAATGCATGGATGTGGAGCCCATGGATATGAAGGGCCAACTCTCCCACTGTGAATGTTCATTAGAAATACTGGGTCACGTGAAATAATCATTTTCTCTGTGTCATTATGTAATGAAATTGATACACAGTTGGGTCATTTCTTTCTGTTTTTCAATACTTAAAGATTGCTTTTCCAGGCTTGGCGCCTGTGGTTCAAGTAGTTAAGGTGCCAGTTATATACACCTGAGCTGGCGGGTTTGAATCCAGCCTGGGCCTGCCAAACAACAATGACAGCTGCAACCAAAAAATAGCCGGGTGTTGTGGCCAGCGCCTGTAGTCCCAGCTACTCGGGAGGCAGAGGCAGGAGAATCGCTTGAGCCCAAGAATTGGAGGTTGCTGTGAGCTGTGATGCCACAGCACTCTACCAGGGTGACAGCTTGAGGCTTTGTCTCTAAAAAAAAAAAAAAAAAAAGATTGCTTTTCCAAATTTAATTTGTGAGCTGGCAAATTATTTCATGATTCTAAAGTCAAGGCCACATAAAAAGGTGTATCCAGAGAGATCCTGTTTCTATCCCTGTCTACTCTCACCCTGGCTTGTGCCCTCCTTCCTTCATGGGATCCTTTTTCATTAGGTTTCAGTTTGTCCTTCTGCTATTTCTTTTTGTAAATAAAAAATAGATGTGTGTGTATATGTTCTTTTTATTTTATATATACTATTCTTCAACTTTTTTACTTACTTTATGGTATATCCCGAAGACCCCACATCAGGACCAAGAGATCTTTCTTGTCCCTTTTTACAACTGCATAGTATTCTATCATGTAGCTCATGCTCATGTATTCAACTGATCTCACGTGGAGCCTCCTTTTGTAACTGTGACTTTTGTATACATGCAGCGCAGGCTATTGGTTTCCATATGTTAACTTTATATCCTGTTATTTTATCAGATTCTTCTAAGTCTGTATTAGCTGATCTGTTGATGTTCTTAGGTTTTCCAGAAATATAATCACATCATCTGAAAACAGATATGTTTACCTCCCTCTTTACACTTTTGCTTTCTTGAATTGCTTTGTTTCATCTCACTGCCTTTAGCTAACCCTCTCAAATTTTACTAAGTCAGATTTGCCACTTAAAAAGTGGCAATAGCGGGCAACATTATCTTTCAGTCTTCAATTGATTGAATGCATGGATGTGGACTTTAGTGGGAAAGCAAGTTTCCCCATTAAGTAAGATGCAGACAGAGGAAATATTTAGCAATTCCTGATAGTTATCTTTTACAAATCATTTAAAATCAGGAATGTGTGCTGAATTTTATTAATTGCACTTTTTGTGTTTATGAGGGTGATCATATGGGTTTTTTCTTGCCTAGATGTTAAGACAATTGCATTGAACCATCCTTGCTTTCCTGGAATGAATCCCACCCACTTGATTGTGATTGTATATATATATATATATATATATATATATATATATATATATATATATATATATATATATATATATATATATAAATGTACTGCCAGATTCTCTTTTACAAGGAAATTCTGAAGAAGTGGGGAGGAGGTAGAGTGGCACCTGGCACCTTGAGGTGAACCCAGCAGTGATAAGCTAGTGGGGGGGCACCTACCTTCTCCAGTCAAAGTGTCTGGGCCGGAGGAAGCCAAGTCAGGAGTGCTTAAATCCATCTCAAAAGAAATACCTCAACTTAATCCATCCATGAGGAAGCAGTTAAATAAAATATGGTGGCTTGGCACCTATAGTTCAGTGGTTAGGGCACTGGACACATACACCGGGGCTGGTGTGTTGGAATTCAGCCCTGGCCTGCCAAACAACAATGATGACTATAACAACAACAACAAAAATAGCCAAGCATTGTGGCAGTCACCTGTAGTCCCAGCTACTTGGCAGACTGAGGCAAGGGAATTGCTTTAGCCCAAGAGTTTGAGGTTGCTGTGAGCTGTGACACCACAGCACTCTACCTAGGGTGACATTGTGAGAGTCTGTCTCAAATAAATAAATAAATAAAATAAAATACAGTATATGGGCAGCACCTGTGGCTCAGTGGGTAGGGCACCAGCCCCATATACTGAATGTGGCAGGTTCGAATCCGGCCCCTGCCAAACTGCAACAAAATAATAGCCAGGTATTCTGGTGGGTGCCTGTAGTCCCAGCTACTGGAGAGGCTGAGGCAAGAGAATCTCCTAAGCCCAGGAGCTGGAGGTTGCTGTGAGCTGTGATGCCATGGCACTCTACCAAGGGTGATAAAGTGAGACTCTGTCTCATAATAAATAAATAAATGAATAAAATACAGTATATCCCTGTGAAAGAATGCTATATAGTGGTTAAAAAGAATTGGACAAGACCAGCCTGAGCAACATAAGACTCCATCTCTACAAGAAACAGAAAGACCTGTTAAGTACCACCTACTTTGGAGGCTGAGGTGGGAATATGGCTTAACCCCAGGAGTTGGAGGCCACAGTGAGCTATGATGACACTGCACTCCAGCCTAAGTGGGAGATAGAGTGAGACCCTGTCTCAAGAAAAAAAGAATCAGCAAATGTCTTACTTGCCAATGCAGAACCATCTCAAGCTCTGCTAAGTGAATGAAGTTGCAGCCAATTCAATGTCTTTACTATTTGTATAAAAAAGGTGGGACTATCTTTGCTTGAATCCCTGATGCCTAGCAGAGCTCCAGAAGGAGACACAGGAGAAGGTGACCAGGGTGCCTCCAGGGCAGGGGGAAGCTGGGTGACTGGGGACAGTAAGGCAATTCTTCACTCCCTGTGTGTGTGTGTGTGGGGGGGGGATAGGGGAAGGATTTGGCTGCAAAGGTCCCATTATACCTCTCCAGAAGATAAATATGTGAAACTCAAACTAAAAAAATAAAATAAGGGCTCAGTGCTGTAGCTCAGTTGTTAGGGTGCCAGCCACATTCACTGGAGCTGGCAGGTTCAAATCCAGTCCAGGGCTGCCAAACAATGACAAGCACAACCAAACAATAGCCAGGCATGGTGGGTGCTGTCCCAGCTACTTGGAAGGCTGAGGCAAGAGAATCCCTTAAGCCCAAGAGTTTCAGGTTGCTGTGAGCTGTGACGCCACAGCACTCTACCCAGGGTGACATAGTGAGACACTGTCTCAAAATAAAAAAATAAAATAAAATATAAAATAATAAAAATAAAAGAGCCAGGGAGGCCTATTTTTTACCTGCCTGTGTGACCTTAGACTGCTCGTCTCTGGATAGCTGGGGTGTGGGGGCCAGTGCGTCCAGCCCCAGCCTCACCAGTCCTCGTGGCCGGGTCCTAGGTGGGCCGGGCTCCCAACGCTGTCATTGTGTTCGACTGCTCCATGGAGACGATGGTACGCCGAGTGCTGGGCCGGGGCAAGGTAGAGCACAGAGCTGACGACTCGGAGTCTGCCATCCGGCAGCGCCTGGAAACTCACTACACCTTGTGTGAGCCTGTCCTGACCTTCTACCAGCAGAAAAACCTTTTGCGAAACGTAGGTGCTCCCAGCCTGCTGCTCACTGCACCCCTGGGGAACAGGGTTATGGGGCAGCCTTCACTGTCCCTGGGTGCATTCTGGGCACTGTGGCCCAAGGGGCTGTGATTAAATTTAAGCTCTAAACACAATTGCCAAATTAAAGGTCTTTTAGAACCTAGTCAAAGAACACAAGGTCATGGAGAATGGTCAACCCCAGTGCCACTCAAATCCACCCACCTGTATTCCCAAGGGTGAGAGCCATACCTTAATATTTTTAAGGGGACTCACCCAGTTTCTGTATCTTTCAGTTAGGAAAATAAAAGGACTTAGGCGATATCCTCATCCCTATCTGAAGGTAATCTCCTGAGATGTGCCTTCTCCTGCTTCAGCCAAGGGTCAAGTGAAGGACAGCAATGCCCTTGGACCTAGCCTTGGCTACTGTGGGCAGGGGGTGGGGGAGCTGGAAAGCACTTCCCAGCACAACCCTTCCTCCTACAGGTGACACAGGACTGCTCTGCTTGGGTCTCAGGCCTAAACTTTGTTCCCCCTTTCCCTAGATCCTGGCAGAAGCAGCACCAGAGAACATTTTTGCCAAGTGCTGCTCTGTCATTGAAAGTCTGCAGTGAGACCAGAAGGGCTGGGGGCCGGGCCTATGCCCCTTACCCTGTAACCTGTACAGGTCTCAGGAAGGGCATGGGGCCTGGAGGTGAGACTTATGGTGAGTGGGACAATGCACCCCCATGGCTTCAGCAACAGCTTCTCTTCCTGGGTCTGTTCCTCTACTAGGTGGGTTGATAAGGGGCCACCAACATGCTCACCTGGGTGGGTGCCTGACACACCTGGCTGAGACAGCCCTACCTAAAGGTAGAAGCTGTTACTGGTTCCTGTCAACCCATGGCATTTTGATGGAGACCCAGGGTTTTTTTTTTTTTTTTGCAGTTATGGGGCTGGTGAACTACTCCGTTGAGCCACAGGCACTACCTGAGACCCAGTTTTTAGATAGTACTGAATTCTGACCTGCATGTAGTGTGCTTCAGGACGTCTGTCCCTGGACAGAGCTCAGGGGGCCCCTCAGTGCCCCCTCCTGCCACCAAGGACTGGCACAGGGCACATTTCCACCTCAGGGAGGGCCAGGCCGCCTCCTGTGAGGAACACCATACCGTGTCTGCCTAGTACCTGTGTCCATGGGAACCCTGTCCCTGGCGGCCCTTCTGGTTGCCTTCCTCCCCACATGGAGGTGGGAATTGCATCTTATTCTCACTGGCTGAGCCTTGTTCTAGCGAACACAATTGTGGTCAGCATGCATTTTTTTTTTCTTTTAACAAAATGCACTTTATTTAAACCAAAAAGGGGTGGGGAGGGGAAGAATTAAGAAAGCACAATGCACCTGCAGAAACCTATTTTCTCTTAATTTGTTTTCTTAAAAAAAAACAAAACACAAAGCTTATAATCTCCAATCACCATTATCAGGATATTTTTCCTTTATAACAACATCTATAAACAACAAACATTTGCTTCATAACTACAGGGAAATGAGGGTAGGGAAAGAGATAGGGAGACAGACAGCACCCAGCAGACACGGGGAGATTTTGTTATCATTTATTTGTGAAGTTAAAAACGAGCGATAAAAAGTAAAAACTGCCATACAATTTTTTTTTGTTTTGTTCTCATTTTGTTTTCAATTTCAATCTCCTCTTGAACAGATGAAAAGACAACAGATCAGACCAGTCCTGGGAGGGGGGACGGGTAGGGTGCAGGGAGCTGAGCCAGGGTGGGAGGAGGAGGAAAAAAAGAGAGGGGCTTGGCTGCTGGGGGAGGAGGGGTCCTGAAATACCAACACCTGGTCCAAGGAATGTTCCAACTCTAACTAAGAAAAAGAAATAGCAAGAGTGACTTTTTTTACTTTTTAAAAGTTTATTTTAAAAACAAGAGGGCCAAGGGTGGTAGAGAAAAAATGAATTGCTTTATCCTCAGAGAGGCAGTTTTGGGAAGGCTGGGGGTGGGGAGTATAGATTTTTATTTATATATATATATATAATTTTATAAGTTTTGTTTTGCTCTTTGTATTTTTAACTTTAAATTTTTTTTGGCAGAGATTTAGTTCTCGCTATCTTCTATGGCTGGCTCAACATGAAGGATCTCAATTTTGAAAGAAAAAGCATGTGAGACGCACAGAATGAACGAGAGAGTGAGAGCCGGGCACGCCCCTGCCACTCCCTGCGAGCTGCTCGCTGGAGGGCTCCCCTGGCACCCCCTATAGCAGCCATCGCTCTCTCGCCAAACAAACAAAAACCAGAAAAAAAAAGCCCCCAAACAGAACAAAATGGAAAAAAAAAATAAAGATTTTTCACAGATGAAGAAGTTCACATTCATTCGATTCATTGAGCCTGCGGAGAGGGAAAAGATAGGAATTGGTCACTACAGGAGGGGAGGGTAGGAAACTAGGGGGTGGTGGAAGAGGAGGGGCTGGAACACCCATGAGCACAGGGGCCAGAAGCCCCTCCCAAACGTCAGCTGGCTCAAGCTGGAAGGATGCTGCTTGTTAACTGTCTAGTCAAGTGCTCAGGGGACTTGGCTGCAGTCGCACTCTGCTCCTTGATGGAGGAGGAAGGACAGGACAGCAGAGGAGAGAAGCAAGGCCTCAGAGGGGTAGAGGCAGAGAGGGGAGATAAGAGAAGCACGCTTAGGGTTGGAGGGAAGGGGGTGCCCTCTGTCTTCAGGAAGGCGGACAGCTCCCGGCGCATCACAACATGAACAATTTCAGAGATCACGGTGTCCCCACAACACCCCTGTGAGGTAGGTTGGAAGGTGGCAACGATCTTCATGCCCACTTCACAGACAAGACTGGGACACGAGGCGAGCGCGAGCGGAGGCCGAGCCCCGCAGGGCAGGGCTCCTGGGCCAGCCCCTTGTCCCTGCCAGAGCCTGGCCGCCTGCAACAGTCACTTGGACACTTCTTTTTGAGAAAAAAGATGGTGGGTTTAAACAAAAGAAAGAATAAAAACAAAAAAACAAAGAAGTGATGCTGAGAAGGGGAAAAAAATAAGACGTTTTCTTCCCAAGTGGCCAGATTGCAGGTGAACCAGCAGCCGGGATGGACCCCCGTCTGAGCTGTCTGCCTGCCCCCACCCCAGGACTACCCAGCAGTTCCAAAGTTCCGCCTGTGTCTTGCTCTCTCTCCCAGCATCATGACAGTGGTACACAGGAACAAGCAGCTGGTGGAGGGAGGCTTCTTCATTTAACCTCTGGACCCAGCATACACTCCCCCGGCGGTGCGTGGGGGCTCCTGGAGACCTCTGGCCACATGGCCCCAGCTGCAGGCATCAAGGGCACACCCCGCAGGGGAAGGGATTTCCGGCACTACCCACTAAGGCAGGATGGACGGTGGCCGGGGGTTGGAAGGAAAAAGGAGGAGGAGGAGGGTGGCAATTCCCACTTGCCTGCTGCTGTCCCTGCTGTGTGGGAGGTGGCTGGGGGCCGCCAGGACCTGGTGTCTGTCCGTAGTAAGCGGCCTGCTGTCTGTAATACTCAGCCCAGGCAGCACTGTAGTCTGGCTGGGAGCCTGGGGGTGCTCCAGGACCCCCACTGGTGGCCACTTGTGCTATGGGTAGACAGGGGTGTGTGAGGGGTTGTGGATAAGCACTACTTGCCCCCCAGCACCCTAGCATGGGTGGCTGCTCACCCTGCTTCTTGTAGTACTCCTCCCAAGCCTTTGTGTAGTCCTGCTGTGGGGGCGCTCCAGGCTGCTGGGGCTGCTGGCCTATTGGGGCACCCGGGAAAGTCAGAGGGCACCCCTCTCAGGCAGAACTGAACCCCATTCCAGCCACACTGCAGACTTACCGATCTTTTTGTAGTACTCTTCCCAGGCCTTAGTGTAGTCTGACTGGCCGGTGGGCGGGGGCTGAGGGGGCTCACCCTGAGCAGGTGGGGCTGCGGGGGCTGGCGCTGGGCCTGGCACAGGGCCTGGGGGCTGCTGGTAGTAGTGTGAGTAGTAGGCGGCCCAAGCAGCATTGGGGTCTGCGGCTGCAGCAGCCGCTTTGCCTGAAGGAGGAAGGTGAGTCCAGGCTAAGGGGGTGGGAGCAGGAACCAAGCCCCACTCTCACCAGAGGGCCCCTACCACTTACTTGGGTCATGAGGCGCAGGCGGTTGCCACTGGGGATAGGTGTTGCCCCATCCCTGGGGTGGGTACTGGTGAGGAGGGGGCCCCCCGGCACTACAGAATCAGAGAAGAAAGGGGACATGTGAGCAGAGGTGCTGGAGTGGCCGTAGCTGCCCAGCCAGGGGCTAGGGATGGGTGCATGCTAGAAGCCTAGACTACTCAGCTCAACAGTGTGTCCAGGGAAGACATGCCACACACAGCACAGCAAAGCAAAGGATGGAAATCGTGTTGATTCTCAAGGATATAAGATGCAAGTCCCCAAATTCACTATGCACAAAATGCTATCTGTGACTTACAGGGAAAACACCATGACCAACGACAATCACCTATTTCATTAATTTCTACAAAAACAGGCTGGACTAGGTCCCAAAAAGCAGAGCTTTGGAAGAAGAGCTGGGCTTCTCTTGGGGATATAACTGGAAATGTGCCCTATAAACCCCGTGGCTAGCAGGGTAACCCCTATACCCCAAAGCGCAGAGAGCTGAGAAAAATACTCACTGAGGGGGAGCCCCTGGCGGTCCCTGGTTGAAGGGCCCGGGATTGAAGGGCCCCATTGGGCCTGCAGGGCCTGGTCCCCCAGGACCTGGTCCCACTGGACAAAGAGGACCCTGGAGGGAAGGAAAAGCAAAGATGGTGAGCAAAAAGGGAGCAGGGTGTGTAGCCCAAGCACCTGACACCCTCCTGGAGCCCACCTCGATTTTCTCCTCAATGAGCTGCTTGGCGTGGTCAATCTGCTGAGGTGAGCCCCGGATGATGAACAATTTGAAGTTGGGGTCCCCATTGGGTGGCAGCTGCCGGGAGATCTCTACGAAGGCGCCTGTCTGCTGGTTTATGGCTTTCACATTCTCGCCACCTGCAGTGAGTTACTGACTATGAAGAGAGAGTCGGGGGAGGACACCTAGTGGGTTGGGGGGCACAGGGTACAGAGGGGCCACTCACCTCGGCCAATGACCAGCCCACACTTGTGAGTGGGGATGGAGAAAGTCATCTCCCCACCAGGGGGACCCCAGTTGCCTTGGCCTCTTCCTCGGCCCCGGCCCCCTGGGGGCATGCCGGGACCTCCTGGAGGGCCTGGGGGACCACTCTGTTAGACAGGAAGGAGGAGAGTGAACATGAGGAGCCAGCCTGGCTCTGGAGAATCTCTGGGTGGACTGTGCTAGTCTCCCCCCAGCACTTCCCTGCCTCCCAGCACGCTCCAGGCCCTACCCTGAGGCTCTGAAGGAGATCATTGATGATCCGTGCAGCATGCTCACACCTGTCTGGGGGCCCCATTATGTGGGCAATCTTCTCAGGACCTGTCCCGTCATCTGAAGCCAGCACCAAGAGAACAGAGAGAGACTAATTTAAAAGAAAAGCCAATCTCCAATCCCCTGTCACATCGCCACTTCAGAGCAGACTCTTGCCATGCCACACTGTGTAATGTGGCATTCCAGACTCAAGTGTGTGGTTCCCTGGACCCCACTTCCTTAGTACCTAGGAAGGGGCAGCCAAGCTAGGAGGTTGCTTGAGGCTTCTTCCAGCATTTGATACCCCTGATCTAACTAGTGAGTTTCACAGAAGTAACAACTTGGGTGGGCGTGGTGGCTCATGCCTAGCACTCTGGGGGGACAAGGTGAGTAGACTGCCTGAGCTCACAGGTTCGAGACCAACCTGAGCTAGAGCGAGACCCTATCTCTAAAAAATAGCTGGGTGTTGTGGCCAGCACCTGTAGTCCCAGCTACTTGGGAGATGAGGCAAGAGAATTGCTTGAGCCAAGATTTTGCTGACATCGCAGAACTCTACTGGAGGCGACAAAGTGAAACTATGTCTCCAAAAAAACCCCCAAAAACAAAAGTAGACAGCGCCTGTGGCTCAGTGAGTGGGGTGCCGGCCGCATATACCGAGGATGGTAGGTTCATTACATAATGACACAGACAAAATGACTATTTCACGCGACCCAATATTGGGAGAGTTGGCCCTTCATATCCATGGACTCCACATCCATGCGTTTAATCAATTGAAGACTGAAAATATTTGGGGAATGGGCAGCGCCTGTGGCTCTGTGGGTAGGGCGTCGGCCCCATATACCAAGGGTGGCAGGTTTGAACCCGGCCCCGGCCAAACTGCAACAACTAACAACAAAAATAGCCAGGCGTTGTGGCGGGTGCCTATAGTCCCAGCTACTAGGGAGGCAAGAGAATCGCCTAGCCCAGGAGTTGGAGATTGCTGTGAGCTGTGACGCCATAGCACTCTACCAAGGGTGATAAAGTGAGACTGTCTCTACAAAAAAAGAAAAAAAAAAAAGTAACAACAACACATCTCTGAAAAGCAATAGAGGGCCCCTGCTCTTCCCACAGGCTGTTCAGTCTTTGCACACCACTGGCCAGAGCTGAGGCCAAATGACCTGACCCTACTTACACATTGCCCAAGCTGCCTGATCAGGTGGGCTATTTGATGGAGGACTGGCCTGAAATGGGGTGGATTTGATGGGAAAAGGGAAATATATTGCATTCCATTTGGACTTGGAAAGACCACACATCAGCAATTCTCACGTGGCTGTTTCAGAGGGAAGAGAGGGCATGTTCCACAGCTAGACTGGTAGAAAGGAAGCATTCCAAAGAGAGTAAACGGATTGACCATGGTGCCAAGCTACTCAGAGCTTTCCTCCCAGGGGAGGGCACCTGGTGGCAGGGGACCTGTCAACTGACCCTGAGAGACAGAGCTGGCCAACACACCCACACTGCCCCAACCTCTCCTGCGCTAGGCCCTAACCTTGTTTAAACTGTATCCGCACACCAGCGTCGTTCTGGATCTTCTTAATCATTTCTCCACTCCGGCCGATGACCACACCAACAGAATGCCTGGGCACTGGCACCTGAGGTAAGACAAAGTCAGTGGTTCTGCCCTGCAGCTCTGCTGCCCAATGTCCTCAAGGAGCCCACCCCTCACCCTACTCACATCAATGCCTCCGCCAATCCGAGATCCATACTCATTCCGGTCTCCAAAGCCGCCTTGGTCACGTTCCCGGAGGATGTCCATGACCATCTCACAAGCTTGCTACAAACACATAGGGCACAGTCCCTGTGAGCAAGCTCTGGTGCCCCATAGTACCCTTCCAGAGCCCCCCGAAGAGGACATGGGCCTTAGCAAAGGACCGCAGACCTCTGCTGGGCCCAACACAGCACCCCGTTAAGCTCTTCATCTGCCTAATGGGCAGGCATTGCCAACAGCTGTTTTCCAGATAAAACAGAAAGTCAGACCTGACTTCAAAGCCAGTAATCTTGAAAACTTTTCCATACTATGCCCGTTTGCACAAATCTGTGGGAGCGCACATCCTAGGTCACTGGTCCCACCCACCCGCAGGCCTCTCCAGAATCCCCTACCCCCTCAGTGCACCCACCTGCACTTTATAAGGGTCCCCAATGATCCGAAGAGGCTTGTCCACATTCGTGTTCTGGGAACCATCCTGAATTAAAATCATCTTCACACCAGCTCGTTCCTTTACAAGCAATGTCAACAGTTAGTGCTAGGCTTTCAGAGAAATTTTTGGGGCTATGCAAGCAGGAGGTAGGCATGATGCAAAAGGATAAAAACATCTGGCACAGAAGCCAGCAGGGAATGGGTTGGGCTGCAGACACAAGAAGAAATACTCTGCTGGGACCAGGGACCCTCCTGTCTGGGATACCACCCCTCACCTGCAGCTGCTTGATGGTCTCCCCGCCCTTGCCAATGACCAGGCCAGCCTTCCCCGCGGGGATCATGATCTCCTGCACGGTGCCATTCTGGCCCCCGTTGGCACTGTCATGGAACTGTCCTGGGGGCCCCCCACGACCCCGAGATACAATGTCATCCAGCATCATCTTCGCTTTCCTGGAAAGGGGAAGAATGGAGTACCTCCATTTCAGAAAGAACACTGGTCTGGTGGCCCACCCAGGTCTAAGGGAAGGTGACCCCAATGTGTATATCTGACAGATGATGCCAAGCACTATGGCCTAGGTGGGGAGATCTAAAGATTCTGGGCAATCAACCTGTCACTACAGTTCTCTGGGGAGGGCAGGAGTAGAAGATGTGTCATGAGAGTTGCCCCCCACTTCCAGAGAGATCAAGAGAATTTCTTCTTACTCCCCTCATTACAGTCGGAGGGCCAGCCCAGGACTTACTGGACAGATTCTGGGGCTCCGGTCAAGGACACACTGCGCTCGGGTAAGCCACCGCTGTCTGCAGAGAAGAGGAGATAGGGTCAATGCCCTCCCTGGCCTGCCAAAGAACATCTAGAACCACCCATGGACACTTCTGCTGCCATTCAGCAGCTTGACAAATCAATTTACCGCCCCAAGGTCAGGAAACTAAAAGTTCAGTTAGGGAGGAAGAACTTTTAGGGGAAAAAAATCAGGTGGAGGGAGAGGAAGGTTCCAGAAGACCCAGACACAGGCTACCCTCACTCCCACAGACAACCACATAAGGCTCTTCCACAGACCATGCCCCTCACACATACATGAGAGCAGATCCCAGAAACCCAAACTTACTTAACCCACACTCCCAGAACTTGCAGTTCAGGAATATGACTTTCATCTGCGATCAGATATGCAGACAGAACTGAGACTTAAAACCAGGACCAAACTCAAAGCTAGCCCCCACTCCTGCCTCATGTATTCCTGCTTGCAAGTCATTCCAGTTATGTGGCAGTCTACTATAACCATTCAGAGCACGGTAGCTGAACGAGACACCCTGTGCTTAATTCCAGACTTCCACCCCAGTTTGTCCCCACAACTACATCTTGTGGGGCTGATCCTGCGCTGAGCCTGGCACACAGCAAGCATGGATAAGTCCCAGAAGAAGTTAAGTAATTAAAGAAGAAATTAAGAGATTAACAAAAAGTGCAAGGAGCCCAACCAAATCCAGCTGTCATTCTGGCAGGAATCGGTTCTCTCCTACCTGGAGAAATCTGTACTTTGCAGCCAGAGTCCTGTTGGATTTTGTTAATTTGTTCACCTCCTCTGCCAATGACTAGGTGGAGGGGAAAAAGGGAGAAAAACAAACACTGATTGAGTGAGCTGAGAAGACACTGTGTGGCAGGGGTCCCCAGCCCCTGTGACAATAAGGAGGGCAGAAGCCATCCTAAGAATTCCCCCGTTCGACCTGCCTAGACAGGATGACAGAAGGACAAATGACAGCAGGATATAGGACTCCCTCTTAGACCAGGGCTCTGGGCTGGGACGTGCTCACAGACATGGTCCCTGAAAAGGGAGTTGGTACTGGCCTTCCCCATCCAAGGTAACCCACACTTACTTAGGCCCACCATGCCATCTGGGACCCTGTACTCTTCTGTCATTGAAGTCCTACAAAGAGAGACACTGAAAGGCAGTTTTAAGTGGGAAAAGAGAAGGGTGGACAATCTACAGCATCTCCTAGAGAACAGACCTTGGCTACTGGAAGCCAGGGCCTCTACCCGTCAGGCCTGCACACTTGCAGACCTGGCTTCCTATCACAGAGATCAAGACCCATAGGCTTGAGCAGAGTCTGACCACAGGTCACAAAACTTCTCAAGGCCTGTTTCCTCACTGAGAGGCATGGTGTTGGGCAGTGTGGCCCATAGCCTGGTGATGTCCCACTGACTCAGGGCAAGAACAAAGACTTAAATGCTTTCACAGCAAGCTGACATTTTATGGCTGTTGATTCTCACAATAAAAATAGCTTGTTGTGTATCCTTTTGTTTTATTTTCCTACTAAATCGTTCTTACTGTATTTTGCAAAACTACTAGCCCATTAAAAAGAAAAAAGAAATGTATGCCCATTCAAAAATGATCTATGCATGGGCAGCACCTGTAGCTCAGTAGGTAGGGTGCTGGCCACATACATCGAGGCTGGTGGGTTTGAACCCAGGAAGGGGCAGCTAAAATGACAACTGCAATAAAATAAAATAGCCAGGCATTGTGGTGGGCGCCTGTAGTCCCAGCTACTTGAGAAGCTGAGGCAAAAGAATCACTTAAGCCCAAAAGTTTGAGGTTACTGTGAGCTGTGATGCCATTGTACTCTACTCGAGGCAACAGCTAGAGACTCCCCCGACCCACCCGCCCCAACAAAAAAAAGAAATCTATACCAGATTCATCTAAGTCTATCTGGGGTGGCAACCCCCCTAAGCTCTACCCAAAACTCAGTGAGACAGCATGTGCGTAGGACATGAGAAAAAGAAGGCCCTTCCTAGCCTCTTCTAGGACAGATGTCAGGGCTTCTGAGAGTCCCTGTTCCAGTGGAGGAAGTGCCAGGGTACAAAGAGCACCCCCCCCCCCACCTCCTGTACAGTGGACAGACACAGTCCCTGCCTTTCTGCTGTCTGCACACTCCCTGGTCAGCTAGTGACAGGACATAAAACCCTCAATGGTGCAGCCTCAGACAGACCCACACATATCCAAGCCACTAAGAAAGGCCAGAGACTCAGAACAGACAAGAATCAATGTATACCCCAAAGTACAACTTACCTTGGAGGAGGATGGATGGGTCCAAGTTGAGAACTGATTGCTGCAGAGAAAAACCCCAAAGGAAAGATTGGCTTAGCTCCTTTCTGGGCACCCTAACACTGCCTGCCCAGGGCAACTGGCACTTGTCAGAGTGGTCCTCAGCCTGATGAGCACTATGGCTCCTTACCCACAAAGCACATACACAGAGTAGTCTGATCCAAATCTAGGGACTGGGATCCCTAAAACACATGGGCCCAGGCGGTGCCTGTGGCTCAAAGGAGTAGGGCGCTGGCCCCATACACTGGATGGTTCAAAACTGGCGGGTTCAAAATCGGCCCCGGCCAAAAACCAAAACCAAACAAACAAAAAAAACCACACATGGGCCCCAGATTGTCAACAGAGGAGCTTCGATAAAGAAGAGCTGCTGTCTCTCTGTGCTTCTAGCCCCCAACTCCTAAAAACATCTTAGACTCAAAGCCACCCTCTGGCTGCATCACCCGATGGACTTACAGTCTCCTTGGGAAGCCAGTTTCTTGCTCTCTGGTTGATCTGTTAAAGAGAGAGATGTCAGAACCAAGATTCACCCACCCACAGCTGCCTCAAACCTGATACCCCATGTCCCAGGTAAACAATTCCCCTTTTCCCTCACCCCCAGTATGAGAGTGGAGACAGTAGCCCAGAAGAGTATAACCCTAGAGAGGAGTAAGGCTTCAGCTCCCTACCAATATTTAAGGGTAAAAAAGCCTTTTATAACAAGTGAACAATGATGGCAGCACCCAGGTCCTTCCAATTTAGGAATAGACCTGCCTCTGGGGGGCACAGGGTCCCGGACAGTAGAGTTGCTCAGGAGTTGACCACTGGCTGCTTTGAGTAAATGCTGCAAGCCTTAGGGCTGCTCAAACTTTATGTCTGACTTCAGTAACTGGCCCCATGTTTCCTCAGCCTCCCAGAAGAAGAATCATCTTGGGAACTGCAACTTTCACAATCTGCCCTCCTCTGTGCCACCTGATACCTCAGGATGGCAGACTGAACAAAAAGAATGAACAAAGCTGAGATTGCTCTGAACTACACCCCAACATAAGCTCCTCTTTTTGCCCCCATCCCTTCTTTCTCAAGCTGAAAATGGCAGAGGGAGTTACCTCCATCTTCCAACTGTCTCTTTTGGCCCCCAAAACCAAAATCAGGAGTGCTGTTATTCACTGTTGTAGCAGCATCACCTCCAATTTTGGCTGCGATCTAGAAATAAAGTAGTAAGAAGAATTACCATCCAAACCAACACTCCGCAGTGCTCAGGTCAACTTCTCAGAACATCTCTGGGTTATAAAAACCCATCAAGGCTTGCTGTCTGGCCTGGCAACAGACCACCCTCCCATTTAGAAGAGCCTATGGGTTAAGACATCCTATAAGGAGTGTTTACCTAAGGCCTCAGGGTTCTCACAAATTATCCATGAGTATGAAAACTTCCCTTTTCCCCTTGCTTGGGATTTGTATCTAAATTGTTTGGGACCTGGCTGCAACCCACAGTGACTTGGTTCTAAGGCAGTGGTTCTTAACCTTCCTAATGCCGTGACCCTTTAATACAGTTCCTCATATTGTGGTGACACCCACACATGAGGAGCAGTGTGTCGATTCCTAAGACCATCGGAAATATGTGTTTTCCGATGGTCTTAGGCAACCCCTATGAAAGGGTACAGGGTTGTTTGACCCCTAAAGGGGTCTCAACCCACAGGTTGAGAACTGCTGTTCTAAGGTGAAAGCAAAAGAGGCTTGGGTGCCAGGCAGGGTCCTTGGGTCATTTCCAGGACAAAGAGCTTTCACACATATCCTCCTGCTGGTGGCCAAAGCACCCAGAGAACCAGAAAGTATTATTTTAGCCTGGTTCTTCTGTGATGCTGAAGAGTTCAGCTTTCCTTTATCTCCTTCACTCTCAAAACCTTTACATAAATTTACTGAATACATTTGAAGGAAGATGTTGTGTCAAGGCCTCTGAAATCCTCTTTTGACCAAAATAAAAGACCCCTTCAGAACACATGCTACATTTTAGACACATTAAGAGCAACTTCAAATAAACCCCAATTCACCGAACTTAAGACTGGAATTTGTCTATGGTTTAGAAACCCAAATCGTGAACTAAAGGCTCTACCTTTCCTCCTCTCAATTTTGTTAAATGCTTACTTGAAGCCAAAACTCTTGGGATACCCAGATGGGGCCTTATCCCACCCCAGATGACAGCACCAACCCTTGCAGTGAAAACTGCCTCACCAGACAGTTCGGTGGATAACCAGATCAAATGCTTTTTAGGAACCACCTCACTCAGAGGTGAGGAAGCCGGAGACCACACTGAGAAGCCTCTCACCTAACGGAACCTCCTACCTTGGGAGGAGTCAGGCCCAGCCCATAGACATTGGGACAGCCCCGAGCTCGCCCTCAGCTGGTCTGCTTCCTGAAAGGGCGGCAAAGTCCTCCCATTCTACCAGCCCCTACACCTCCAGGTCTAGGGGAGGCAGCGAATGGAACTGGGGAAGTCAGTCACACCAGCATGTGACACCTCCTTATTGTCATCACGACTCAAATGGTACCCTACCCTCTTTTCCAAAAAGACAGACCACACTGAAGCGACCCAAAGCACCCAAGTGATGGCCTTATGCCCATCTTCCCCATTTCGGCTAAGTGCTCAGCCACTTTGGCTGCAAAAAGGTCCCCTAACCACTTTCCAGACTAGAGAGGGAGAAACTCCCTATCCAGATCCCCCAAAGTCCCTTCTTCGTAGGAGAGGGACAGAAATGGGATTGGGTTGGGGACCAACATAACCCTTTGCCGAATCGTGGGCGAGGGTAAAAGGCAAAGCATGCCCTCGCGTATCCTAATGGGGGGGGGAATCCCAATGTGAGTCCCCGAGCCCCAGGAACCCCCTGCACACCCAGGGGCCATTCTCGGTGACCACCGGTGCGGCCCTAAGCCCTGCAGGCGGACCAGCCGCAGGTAGTCTACTCGAGGTACCCCAGGAGACCAGTCTCCACCGCCTCCCAACCACGTGACCCCGTCACGGCCCGGGCTGCCCCCAGCGACCCCGAGCGCACGCGCACGTGACCCCCGCCCCCTCCCCCGCCTGTGCGCGCCCCTCAGGCCCGCGGCCTTCTCACCTGGCGGGCCCGCTGCACGGCATCGGCGAAGGCGTCCTTGCGGATTCCCGGGCCACCTCCGCCGGGCGGCTGCGAGGGCCCCCCAGCCGAACCCCCGCCCGGGCCGCCGCCGCTGGGGCCACCGCCACCCCGGTCCCCTGTGCCCGGCGGGCCCGGCGGAGGGCCTCCCCCGCTGCCCCCGGCTCCCCCGCCCCCGCCAGCGGGCGGCGGCGGCCCGGGCGGGGGTCCTCCAGCGCTGTAGTCCGACATGGCGCGGCGGGGCCGGGCCTGGAGCGGAGGCTGAAGCTGAGGAGGCGGCGGCGGCTCAACGCGGGAACAAGGCCTCGCTCCACACGGCCGCGGAGCACTATGGGAACCCAGCGGCTGGGAAGAAGACGAGGGAGGGGGAGAGGGTCTCCCCCTCCCGCCGCCGGCGTGACGGACGTTCGGCTGAGCCAATGGGAGACGGCCGTCATATCCCGTACACCAATCGTGGGCTCTGAAGGCGATTGGCTAATCAGTGCAGCAGGAGTCAGTGGGCGGAAGGTCCTGAGTGACCGACGGCTCTCAGAGGCAATAGGCTGCGGGCTGCCAAAACTGGGCGGGCAAATCGAGACATCCAAGAAGGCGGGAGGCCCAATAACACGCTATTTCCAGATTCGCTTGGGCGGCTTCAGAGCTAGATTGACGTCTCCAAAGAGTCACGTGGACTGAGAGGCAGGGCCTAGAGAAAGACCCTCCATTTGGATCCGCTGGGAGGGCGCTTGGCCTGATAGTCGCGCACTCAAGCCAATGACTATAGGTAGGAGGCGATACTTGTAAAGATTGGCAACTAACTTAGTCCAATCCCTGACGAGTGCTGTATGATGAGGTTGGCCATGGACCTGATTGCTTTCCCTGTTAACCAGAATCCCTTTCTGGCCCTGACTTCTAAACCAATGGATGAGCGATAGGAGCGGGTGTTAGGGTGACTGACACTGCTCCGGACAAATGGCTATGAAGAAAGTAAAGGTGCCGGGTTCTGGTGGGAGCCAGTGGAAGTGCGGCTGCAGTGGGGCGGAGCTGGCCGCGGAACAGCGAGAGGGGATTAGCAGGATCCCGAGTGAATGGCAGCAGACGTGGCCGGTGGCGACCGGCTGCCCAAATTCAGGCCTAATGCCTGGGTTAGCGCCCCAGGACCCTGGCTGGTAGTCCCGGCACGTGGCCTGCTTGATGCCTTGTAGATGGGGTGCTTCCAGGGGGTAAGCCTGGGTGAACGGCCGTCATATCCCGTACGCGCCGCAGAGCGCGTAACCCAGGGATCCCCTGTCCCCCCATCTTCTCTTCCCTCTAATCCCAGTAATCTAAAGCCTCTACTTCTCCAGGACTCATGCAACCAGCTCCTCTCTAGAACTCATGAGTCTTTAGTCCCTTTCCAAGCACCGAGGGATCCCAGCCCCTAATAACACACCCCACACTCCCATCACACAAGCCCCCAGAATCCCCGTACCCAAATTCCCACCCTAGCCTTTCAACTTTTCTACTGGACCCAGGCATCATCAAGGTCCCAATTCCCACTCAGGGCCGAAAGACCTAAGGTTCCCAGTTCCCCTCCTGGCCCTCGGCATCCCAGACACGTCAGCAGAAGCCATCTCTTTATTCCTGGTTGTTCACCATTTCGCATTGGAGCCAGGACGGGCTATAAGAAGCCAGACTGGAACCCAAAATTCTGGTCCCACGCTGCACCCTGGGTGGGGGTCGAGGGGAGGGCGGGAATCTTCTGCCTGCTTTTGCCGCCAAAAAACTGCCGCCAGGGCCTGAACCTGGAGGGCTCTGTGGGGCCATGAAGGGAAAGGGTCCTTCTGTCCCATTCCTGCCCAAGATGTGTCATCCAGCTCACAGGCTACACGCCCAGGGTTTTCTTCATGGCTTCATATACCACGTAGCTGATGCCACCTGCTGGCAACACCTTCAGTAACGTGGGGGTCATGCCTCGGTACAGCCCAGGCCAGCCCTGGTGGGCCAGGATCCCCCAAAAGACTCCTCGCATGGTGGGGTTCGAACCCTCCACTGTGTCTGCAGGGACAGAGGCAGTCTCAGAACTTGGCTAGAGATGACTTCACCTCCTGGGAGGCTGGAATGTAGAGGAGTGAGGGCTAAAGCAAAGGGTAGGGGCTCAGTGGTCAGTTGGTAAGGAGTTTGGAAGATTTGTAGAGGAAATTGGTCAGTTTTGGGGGGTGTGAGGGGATCGATCAGGTAGGAGTTTTGGAGATTAATTTTAGGGAACATTGCAGAAAACACTGGAGCTTATTTGGGAGGGAACAGATGTTCCCTCTGATCTACTAAGAGAAGAGATTTGGGGAGTATACCCACGGGTATTTGGGGGACATTTTCTTTCTTATTTATTTATTGTGAGACAGAGTCTTACTCTGTCCCACTGGGTAGAGTGCAGTGGCATCATAGCTCATAGCAACCTCAAACACTTGGGCTGAAGGACCCTCTGCTTCAGTCTCCCAAGTAGCTGGGACTTAAGGTGCCCACCATACCTGGCTAGTTTTTTCTTTCTTTTTTTTTTTTTATTGTTGGGGATTCATTGAGGGTACAATAAGCCAGGTTACACTGATTGCAATTGTTAGGTAAAGTCCCTCTTGCAATCATGTCTTGCCCCCATAAAGTGTGACACACACCAAGGCCCCACCCCCCCTCTGGCTACTTTTTTCAATGTTTAGTAGACACTTGCTCGTGCTCAGGCTAGTCTCAAACTCCTGAGCTCAAGGGATCCTCCTGCTGCAGCCTCCCAGAATGCTAGGATTACCGCTGTGAGCCACTGTGCTTGGCCACTGGGGACATTTTCAAGATCAGAGTGGTGGGCTAAGTCCCTGTTTGGAGGTTTGTGGATTGATTTAGGGGCTGAGAGTCCATTGAGGGGGACTCAGATTTGAGGCATTCCCAGGGTAGTGGGAGAAAGTGGATGTGAGTTTTGGGGAATCCAAGGGTCAAATTTGGTGAGTTTAGGGACCGTACTGGCTTTGGAGCCACTTGAGGGCTGGGTCTAATTTGTAGAAATTCAGAGATAATTTGGGGAGTATTTGTCTTTGGAATCTATATGGGGGCCCAGGTCACATTTTGGGAAGTTTGTGATTTTTTTACGATTAATTTGAGGGCTGATATAAATTTTGGGGTGAGTATGATAAATCTTAGTGGGCTCAGGGGTCAGTGAATATGGCCAGGATCTGACAATGGAGAGTCTGGTGTTCAGTATGGGGGAATAAAAAGATTCAGAGATCTAGAGTGAGGCAGTAGCCCCCAGGGGATGGCTAACCTTGAGCCTGCATCCTGGTGCGCACCAAAGTCAGTGGGTAACTGGCCATCTGGCCACAGGTTGTGGACAGTGTCACAGATGACAGACTGACCAGGCCACTGGGGTCCTTCATGTCCCTGCCTGACTTGAGCCAGAAGCACCGGAGCATCTGCAAGTGAAGGGGGCCAAGAAAAAACTCACTCAAAGCCTAGGCTCAAGCTATATACCCCCCCCCACACACACACACAATTGCTACCCCTCTTGGGACCCACACCTCATAGACAGCCAGGTCGGTGCAGGCATAGGGGATAATGCCAAGCATGTTGGGCAAGTAGCCACGGTAAAGTGCACGGGTGCCCTCCCGCTCCAAGATCTGCCTGGCACAGTCCAGCAACCCCTTGTACTGGCCTGTCCGACGCAGGGTCAGCCGTGTCTTCAGCACCTGGGGAGGATGAGGATTGAGGTGACTCATTTGATTTAGACCTGGGTTTCAAACACAGATCCATCACATTCCCTGGACTGCTGTCTTGAAATCTGAGTTCAGATGTACACAAATTTGATAGAGACCAAGAGGATGAGGGAAGTGACGGGACCAAGTGAGATATGTAAGCTGTGACTGAGCTCCCACCACATCCCTCTGTGGGAATTTAGGACCTGGGTGGCCAGATCTGCCAATTTTTTGAAAGTTGCCAGAATTCAAAAAAAAATTTTTTTTCTTTTGGCCGGGGCTGGTCTTGAACTCACCACCTCTGGCATATGGGGCCAGCGCCCTACTCCTTTGAGCCACAGGCGCTGCCCCAGAATTCAAAATTTTGATGAAATACTCCAATATTGGCAACTCTGGTTCCACAAAAGATAGAATACCTAGTGTGGCAAGCAAAATACTAAGATGACCCCTCTATAAACGTATTCTATTTTATGCTCTCACCACCTCAAGCATGGGCTTGACTGGTAAACACGATGGGATGTCACTCTCTTAGTGAGGATATATTATAAGGCAAAGGTGTTAGGATTTTTCAGATATAATTAAGGCCTCTAATCTGTTCTCTTTAAGGTAATCAAAAGAGAAATTGTGGCTGTGTGACGCCATGGCACTCTACTGAGGGCAATAAAGTGAGACTCTGTCGCTACAAAACAAAAACAAAGAGAGAGAGAGAGAATGAATTGTGGGCCTGACTTAATCAGTGAGTGCTTAAAATGAGAGTCCATAACCAGAAATAAGAGGTCTGAGAAACTGGAAGCATTTTCCTATTGGGTCTTTCGTTTTCTGTTTTTGAGACAGAGCTTCCTCTGCTTGGGCTAGAGTGTAATGGCATCATCATAGCTCATTGCAACATCATACTCCTGTGCTCAAGGGATCCTTCCAAAGTGCTGGGATTACAGGTCTGAGCCACTGTATCTGGCCTCTGTTGGGTGATGAAAAAGCAAATTGCTTTCTTGTGTGTGGAGCTGGTCATGTGGCAGGGAGCAAAGATGGTTACTAAGAGCTGAGGACCTCAGTCCTACAATCATAAGAAACTGAATCCTTTAAGGTGTGGTGTCTCATGCCTGTAATCCTAGCACTGTGGAAAGCTGAGGTGGGTGGATTGCTTGAGCTCAAGAGTTTGAGACCAGCCTGAGCAAGAGCAAGACCCTCATCTCTACTAAAAATAGAAAAACTAGCCAGGCATTGTGGCAGGCACCACCTGTAGTCCCAGCAACTCAGGAGGCTGAGGCAGGAGAATCGCCTAAGCCTAGGAGTTGGAGGTTGCTGTGAGCTGTCTAATGCCAGGGCACTCTACCTAGGGCGATAAAGTGAGACTCTGTCTCTACAAAAATAAATAAATAAATAAAATAGGGAGAAGCTTAATGAGACAAGTGCAAAAGTTATATGAAGAAAATCTTAAAATGCCATTATAGGACATTCAAAGAGACTTGGATGAGTGGAACATGTTGGGTACACAGATTCAAGATCATATAGACAGCAGTGATCTCTAAATTTGTTTATAAATTGAACACCATCCCACTGAGACACCAATACCAGTACTGTTTTTTTGAGATAGAGTCTCACTTTGTCATCCTTGGTAGAGTGCTTTGGCGTCACAGCTCACAGCAACCTCAAACTCTTAGGCTTAAGTGATTCTCCCAAGTAGCTGGGACTACAGGTGTCTGCCACAGCTCCTGGCTTTTTTCTTTCTTTTCTTTTCTTTTTTTTATTTATTTATTTATTTATTTATTTTTTTTTTAAACAACAATTATTTTTATTTTTTTTTTAATTTTTTTATTAAATCATAACTGTATACAATGATATGATTATGGGGCATCATACACTCACTTCATAAACCATTTGACACATTTTCATCACAGTGGTTAACATAGCCTTTCCGGCGTTATCTCAGTTACTGTGCCAAAACATTTACATTCTACATCTACCAAGTTTCGCAAATGCCAAGACATTACTCAGAAATAAAAACAAAACAGGAGGAATCACACTACCAGACCTCAGACTTTACTACAAATCGATAGTGATCAAAACAGCATGGTATTGGCACAAAAACAGAGAAGTAGATATCTGGAATAGAATAGAGAACCAAGAGATGAATCCAGCTACTTACCGCTATTTGATTTTTGACAAGCCAATTAAAAACATTCAGTGGGGAAAAGATTCCCTATTTAACAAATGGTGCTGGGTGAACTGGCTGGCAACCTGCAGAAGACTGAAATTGGACCCACACCTTTCACCATTAACTAAGATAGACTCTCATTGGATTAAAGATTTAAACTTAAGACATGAAACTATAAAAATACTAGAGGAGAATGCAGGGAAAAGCCTTGAAGAAATTGGTCTGGGTGAGTATTTCATGAGGAGAACCCCCTGGGCAATTGAAGCAGCTTCAAAAATACACTACTGGGACTTGATCAAACTAAAAAGCTTCTGCATAGCTAAGAACACAGTAAGCAGAGCAAGCAGACAGCCCTCAGAATGGGAGAAGATATTTGCAGGGTATAACTCTGACAAAGGTTTAATAACCAGAATCCACAGAGAACTCAAACGCATCAGCAAGAAAAAAACAAGGGATCCCATCGCAGGCTGGGCAAGGGATTTGAAGAGAAACTTCTCTGAAGAAGACAGGCGCATGGCCTTCAGACATATGAAAAAATGCTCATCATCTTTAATCATCAGAGAAATGCAAATCAAAACTACTTTGAGATATCATCTAACTCCAATGAGACTAGCCTATATCACAAAATCTTTTTTTTTTTTTTAGAGACAAGGTCTAGCTCTGGCTCAGGCCGGTCTCACACTCCTGCGCTCAGGTGATCCAGCCACCTGGCTTTTTTCTTTCTTTTCTTTTTATTTTTAGAGACGAGGTCTAGCTCTGGCTCAGGCTGGTCTCAAACTCCTGCACTCAGGTGATCCACCCGCCTTGGCCTCCCAGAGTGCTAGGATTACAGGCCTTGAGCCATCAGGCTCGGCCCAGTACTTTTTTTTTTTTTTTTAGACAAAGTCTTACTCTGTTGCCCAGGCTAGAGTCCCATGGTGTCATCATAGCTCGTAGCAACCTCAAACTCCTGGGTTCAAGGGATCCTCCTGCCTCAGCTTCCTGAGTAGCTGGGACTACAGGTGCCCACCACAAGGCCTAGCTAATTTTTCTTTCTTTCTTTTTTTTTTTTTTTTTTTGGAGAGAGAGTCTCACTTTATGGCCCTCGGTAGAGTACCATGGCCTCACACAGCTCAAAGCAACCTCCAATTCCTGGGCTTAAGCGATTCTCTTGCCTCAGCCTCCTGAGTAGCTGGGACTACAGGCGCATGCCACAACGCACGGCTATTTTCTTTCTTTCTTTTTTTGCAGTTTTTGGCTGGGGCCAGGCTTGAACCCACCACCAGTATATGGAGCTGGTGCCTTACTCCTTAAGCCATAGGCGCTGCCCACTAGTTTTTCTATTTTCAGTAGAGAGAGGTCTCACATTTGTTCAGGCTGGTCTCAAACTCCTGAGCTGCAGGCATCCTTCTGCCTCAGCCTCCCACAGTGTCAGGATTACAGGTGTGAACCACTGCCCTTGGCCATGATTATGTTTTCTTAACTAGGCAAGTTAATTCTAAAGTTTATATGGGCTGGGTGTGGTGGCTAATGCTTGTAATCTCAGTACTTTGGAAGGATCACTTGAGGCTAGGAGTTCAAAGTTACAGTGAGCTATGATTAGGTCACTGCGTTCCAGCCTAGGTGATAGAGCAAGACTTTATTTCTTTTTCCTTTTTTTTAAAGAGACAGTCTTACTTTGTTGCCCTCGATAGAGTGCTGTGGTGTCACAGCTCACAGCAACCTCCAGCTCTTGGATTTAGGCGATTCTCATCTCAGCCTCCTGAGTAGCTGGGACTATAAGCGCCTGCCACAACGCCTGGCTATTTTTTTGTTTGTTTTTGTTGCAGTTTGGCCGGGGCTGGGTTTGAACCTGCCACCCTCAGTATATGGGGCTGGCACCCTACTCACTGAGCCACAGGCGCCGCTCAAGACTTTATTTCTTAAAGAAAAGAAAGAAGTTTATATGGAAGGTGGGTGCAGTGGCACAATACTTGGGATGCTGAGGCAGGAGGTTCACTTGAACCCAGAAGTGCCGAGGAGTACGCATCCAGTTTGGGCAAAATAGTAAGACCCCTGTTTTTTTTTTTCTTGTTGTTGTTGTTGTTTTTGACACAGAGTCCTACTATGTCACCCATGGTAAAGTGTCTTGGCGTTACAGCTCACAGCAACCTCAAATTCCTGGGCTTAAGCAATTCTCTTGCCTCAGCCTCCCGAGTAGCTGGGACTACAAGCACCTGCCACAACACCCGGCTATTTTTAGAGACAGAGGTCTTGCTCTAGCTTAGGCTGGTCTAGAACCTGTGAGCTCAGGCAATCCACCTGCCTTGGCATCCCAAGTGCTGGGATTACAAGTGGAGCCACCGCATCTGGCCAGACCCCTGCTTCTAAAACAAGAAGAAAGAAAGAGAAGAAATGAATAAAAGAAAGAAAAAATAAAGTTTACTTGGAAACATCAATACAGGAGAATAGTTGGAAAGCTGATTTAAAAAGAGCAGGAAGAGAGACAATAAAACATACCATCAAGCCTCAAAAGTTAACGATAGGCCGGGCGTGGTGGCTCATGCCTGTGACCCCACACTTTGGAAGGCCAATCAGGAGGATCACTTGAGGCCCGGGGCTTCAGACCAGTTTGGGCAATGTAGCAAGTCCCTGCTTAGCCACCACAGTGGCTCACACCTGTGAGCCCCAAACTCTGGGAGGCTGAGGCTGGAGGATCCCTTGAGCTCAGGAGTTTAAGACCAGCCTGAGCAAAAGCAAGACCCCATCTGTATTAAAAATAGGAAAACTAGGGGCCAGTTGTGGTGGCTCACGCCTATAATCCTAGTACTCGGGGAAGCTGAGGAGGGTGCATTGCCTGAGCTCACAGGTTCAAGACCAGCCTGAGCAAGTGCGAGACCTTGTCTCTAAAAATAGCCAGGGGTTGTGGCAGGTGCCTGTACTTCCAGCTACTTGGGAGGCCGAAGGCAAGAGAATCACTTTAGCCCAAGAGTTTGAGGTTGCTGTGAGCTATGACACCACAGCAATCTACCGAGGAGGAAAACTAGCTGGGCAATGAGGTGGGCGTCCATAGTTCCAGTTTCTTGGGAGGCTGAGGCAGGAGGATTGCTTAAGCACTTGAGGTTGCTGTGAGCTGATGATGCCATGGCACTTTAGCCTGGGCAACAGAGACCCTGTCTTTCTCAAAAAAAGTTAAATCAGACAACTGACTTGGCAAAGAGGGAAACAGGAAAAAAAAAAAAAAGAGTTAAAAAAAGAGTTTATTGACAGCAAAAAGATCATTGATGCCAGAGATTAAGGGGAGAAAGCGGGAGGGGTGAATAGGTATAGAACCAGAGCTTTTCAGGGCAGTGAAACATGTGGACATGTTCTTATGATTTGTCAGAAACCCATTGAATCCATTGTACTGTGTAAGAGAAAAAGTGTACCTTAATGTAAACTATGTAAACTATGGATTGCCCTTAATAATAATGTATCAACATTGCTTCATCAGTTGTAACAAATATGCCACCCTAATGCAAAATGTTTTGTTTTTTTTTTTAACTCTGGTACCCTGGATAAAGTGCTCTGGCATCACAGCTCACGGCAACCTCAAACTCTTAGGCTAAAGTGATTCTCTTGCTTCAGCTTCCCGAGTAGCTGGGACTACAGGTGCCTGGCTAGTTTTCCTATTTTTAGTAGAGATGGGGTCACCCTCTTGTTCAGGCTAGTCTTGAACTCCTGAGTTCAAGCAATCCACCTACCTTGGCAGGTACTAGGATTACAAGCGCCAGTCACCAATACCAGTCCACCTAATGCAAAATGTTAACAATAGAGGAAATTTTGGGGTAGGGTGGGGAGCAAGGAGAGGTACATGCAAACTTTCTACTCAAAAGTTTAATGCATAGGCTGGTTGAATGCATAGGCTGGTTGTGGTGGCTCACCCCTGTAATCCTAGCACTCTGGGAGGCCAAGGATTTTGAGCTCAGGAGTTCGAGTCCAGCCTGAGCAAGAGCAAGACCCAGTCTCTACCAAAAATTAGCCCAGGGTTCTGGTGGGTGCCTGTAGTACCAGCAACTTAGGAGGCTGAGGCAAGAGGATTGCTTGAGCCTGAGAATTTGAGGTTGCTGTGAGCTGTGATGCAACAGTACTATACCCAGGGCGACAAGAGTGAGATTCTCCCTCAAAAAAAAAAAAAAAAAAAAATGGCTTGGTGCCTGTAGCTCAAGCGGCTAGGGCGCCAGTCACATACACCGGAGCTGGCAGGTTCAAATCCAGCCTGGGCCCACCATACGACAATGATAACTATAACCAAAAAATAGCCAGGTGTCATGGCGGGTGCCTGTAGTTCCAACTATCTGGGAGGCTAAGGCAAGAGGATCACTTAAGCCCAATAGTTTGAGGTTGCTGTGAGCTGTGATGCCACAGCACTCTACCCAGGGCAACATAGTGAGACTCTGTCTCAAAAAAAAAAAAAAGTGTTATTCATAGCTCATATTAGGAAGGAGGAGGAGCCAGACACCATGGCTCAAGTCTGTAATCCCTTCGGGACCCTGAAGTGAGAGGAATTTTTAAGGCTGGGTGTTTGAAACCAGGCTGAGCAATATAGCAAGAATTTGTCTTCACAAAAAAACCCCAAAAAACAAAAAACCCAAACAACAAAAAAACAACTCTTTTTCTGTGTCTCTCACTCTATACACAACGCACACCATGTATATTTATCTGGGGGCAGTGATAGTGCACAGCAGAGCAAGCTCCTGTCTCTTAAAGAAAACTAAAAGATAAAGGATTAGGAGGAGGAGGAGATAGTAAGAAGGGGAAAGAATGACCGCCACAGATTTTCATGGTGTTTGCTTTCTTCAGGGCAGATCTTCTCTTACCTCCATGGGGTTGATGAGGGTCTGGGAGGTGGCTGCTGCCAGGGAGCCAGCAAGGAGACGTTCCTGAAATGGTGGGGACCCTTGTACTCCACAGAAGTAATTCTTACACTGGGACAGGAGAGAGAGGTGTGAGGAGAAGATAGCCGCCTTCTGATTGGAACTGGTGCAGTGGGAGGGGTCTGGAGGGCCAACGTGTGTCTTAGATGAGGACTTTCAGGGGTACAGGAGGGGATGGGGCTGACAATCTATCTGTTCCACACCTGTTCAAATACGGAGAACTTGATGGCATACTCAGGGGCAATCTTGAGCACATTGATGCCGTTGCCTCGCCACAGGGAGCGGAAGCCACCCTCCTGGACCATGCTCCGGAGCCCCCCCAGCAGGTTCATGAAGTTAGTCTTAGATGAGTAAACCTGGCGGAAAGGGAGGACCCTGGAGAAGCCCCATGAAGAGCCCTCCACCAGATTCCATCCCTACCCCAGCAAAGGCAGCAGCCCCACACCAGCCTCTCTGACCACTCAGCCCTGGCCCTGTGTCCTTCCTGTGCTCACTCCTGCTCCAGGGCCTCCCATGCCTGTTGTACAAGTGTCTAAAACCAACCCAGACCCAAAGCCAGCATCTACCCACTTCCTGCCTCATCCCACCTCTCCATCTTCTCTCAAGTCCTATTCTGCCTTCAAACCCCTCCAAAGACACCTCCCTACTTCCCAATTCCCTGATCTCCACCCCCAGTCCTAACCCAGTGTTGAGCCCTGTCCCTAGTAAATCCCCTCAGCTCCCTTCCCAGCTCAAGTTCATGCCCTATGGTGGCCCACAACCCCAATCTCAACCAGAGCATAAAAGTCTGGACTCAACCTCCATCCTCATCCTGAACCCCATCAGCATTATCTCCACCCACCCCACCCTCTGCTATCACCAAGGGCTCCAGTGCTGCATTGCACCCACGACCACGCACACCTGCATGTACACCTTGGCTCTGTCTAGAGGCGCCGTGCCTGTGCGAGACACAGCCCCTGCCATGGCTCCTGAGAGCAGAAATTTCCATAAGGCCCCCTCGTTGTCCATTTCCAAGACCTCCACAGGAACCATCAACTGCTCTCCTGTGTCCAGGACCTGCAGGGCAGACCCAGCCCTCATCCACACTCAGCCAGGCGAGGCCTCCTTGTGCCTCTGGGACAAGGAGCCTGCTGAAAGATCCTCCCTGTCCCTTCCTTCCCTGACCCTATGTTTTAAGGTGTAATTCTAGAGCTGCTCACCTGCTGTGATGGGAGATGCTCATGGTTGTTTTCTCGCACATGCCCAAACACATACCCATACACATGAGTACAGCCTGGGTTCCGGGAGGAGGACAGGGGTGCAGGTAGGGGTGGAGGTGGGGCATTGGTGAGAAAGGTCTTGACCCTCTTAAACAGAGTCTGGAACCTTGAATAAGGCTTCTGAGTCTCCTCGGGAGGAGCTCCCATGTTGGCTAGAAGTGTGGACACCTGGGTTCAAATCCCTGAGGAGTCGTCTGCCTATCCAGCAGGAGTGTCTAGTGGGTGGAGTGCCTAGGGGACAGTGAGGTCATAGAAGCCCTGTGACCTTGCTGAGCATGGCAGGCAGAGTGATGATCTCTCTCCCCCCACACAAATGTCCTCATTCTGATCCCCCAAACTGGCGAATATGTTCTTGTGGTGGACTGAATTGTATTTCACCAAATTTTTTATGTTGAAGCCCTGTCCCTCAATAGGATTTGGAGGTGGGGCATTCAGGAGGCAATTAGGGTTGCTGAGGTTGCAAGGATGAGGGCTCCATGATAGGATTAGTGCCCTTAGAAGGGAGATCAGAGCTCTTTCTCTCTCTCTCTTTTTTTTTTAAGAGACAGAGTCTTACTTTATCACCCTTGGTAGAATGCTATGCAACTGCCGTGCAGCTCACAGCAACCTCCAACTCCTGGGCTTAGGCAATTCTCTTGCCTCAGTCTCCCGAGTAGCTGGGACTACAGGTGCCCACCGTGGCAGTTTGGCCAGGGCTGGGCTTGAACCCACCATCCTCAGTATATGGGGCCAGTGCCCTACCCACGGAGCCACAGGTCCCGCCCACACTCTTGTGTGTGTGTGTGTGTGTGTGTGTTTTAAAGATAGGGTCTCACTCTGTCATGCATGCTGGTGTACAGTGATATGGCCATAGCTCACTGCAGTGTCAAACTCTTGGACTCAAACAACCTTCCCTCCTCAGCCTCCCAAGTAGCTGAGACTACAGGTGCTCACCTTCATGCACAGCAGATTTTTCTTATTTTTTCTATGGTTGGGGTCTTGCTATGTTGCCCTGGCTCATCTGGAACTTCTGGTCTCAAGTGATTCTTCCATCTTGGCCTCTCAAAGTACTGGGATTGCAGACCTGAGCCACTGCACCTGGTCTTTCTTCCCTCACCTCTATTTTTCTCTCTTTCTTCCTCACCCAGGAAGGGACTACAGAACAGATGGCCAAGGAATGCAGGTGGCTTCTAGATGCTGGAAAGGCAGGAAATGGATTTTCCCCTTAGAACCTCCAGAAAGAGCCAGTCTTGCTGACACATTGATTTTAGCCAAGCAAGATCCGAGGTTGACAGGTGATCTCCAGAGTATACCTGTGTGTTGTTTGGAGGTTCTACATCCATTTGCAGTCATTTGTTACAGAAGCCATGGGACATTCATACGCTGGTGTCATTGTCATAGCAATGAAGCAAGAGAGAATGAGATGGCTTTGAAGCTTCAGGGGAGAGAAACACAGCTGGTCCCCAAAGTGAGACTGGCATGGGTTGGAAGTCAGATGTATCTGATTTGAATCTCATCTTTTTTTTTTTTTTTTGAGACAGAATTTCTGTCGCCCATGGTAGAGTGCCGTGGTGTTACAGCTCACAGCAACCTCCAGCTCTGGGGCTTAGGCGATTCTCTTGCCTCAGCCTCCCGAGTAGCTGGAACTACAGGTGCCTGCCACAATGCCCAGTTATTTTTTGTTGCAGTTTGGCCAGGGCAGGGTTCAAACCCACCACCCTCAGTATGTATGGGGCTGGTGCCCTACTTACTGAGCCACACATGCCGCCCCGAATCTCATATTTTTATTTATTTGTTTATTTATTTACTTTTGAGACAGAGTCTCACTATGTCACCCTTGGTAGAGTACCATAGCGTCACAGCTCACGGCAATCTCAAACTAGTTGGGCTTAAGCGATTCTCTTGCCTCAGCCTCCCAAGTAACTGGGACTACAGGTGCCTGCCACATTGCCTGGCTATTTTTTGGTTGCAGTTGTCACTGTTGTTTAGCAGGCCCAGGCTGGGCTTGAATTCACCAGCCTTGGTATATGTGGCTAGCGCCTTCCTCACTAAGCTACAGGTGCCGAGCTTTGAATCCCATCTTGAATACTTCTTGCTCTGTGACCTTGGGGTTCCCACTTTCCTTCTTGGAGCTTCAGTTTTCTTATCTGGAAATTAACAATAAACTCCATAGTATTGTCAACAGAATTCAATGACAGCCTTAGTTGAGGGGATGTCCATCATTCAAGTTGTTCAGGTCAAAGTATTCAACTTCATCCTTAACTCTTTTTTTTTTTGAGACAGAGCTTCACTCTGTCACCTGCGTGGAGTGCTATGGCATCATCCTAGCTCATAGCAACCTCAAACTCCTGGGCTCAAGTGATTCTCTTGCCTCAGCCTCTCAAGTAGCTGAGACTACAGGCGTCCACCACAATGCCTGGCTAGTTTTTCTATTTTTAGTAAAGATGGGGTCTTGCTGTTGCTCAGGCTGGTTTCTAACTCCTGAGCTCAGGCAATCCACCCTCCTTAGCCTCCCAAAGTGTTAGGATAAGTCACCATGTCTGGCTTTTAACTTCTCTTTTTCTTTCTTGCCCACATTTAATCATCAAATCCTGTTGGCTTAACCTTCAAAATATATCCAGACTCTGGCTGCTTCTTCCCATGTCCATGTGAGGCCCCCCAGCCTCATCTGCACTATCTTTGTTCCCCTGGTCCTCACAGCCCTGGTCCCTGGCTCTTGTCCTCCCCTATCAAAGGGCCGTTCTTCCCATATTGAAGGCACCTGTGATCACCTGAGTCAGGATCCATTCCTTCTCTCTCCACAGCCCTTCCTGGCTCCCATCTTCCTTGGGAGTCAAAGCCCAAGTCCTCCCTGGGACCCACAAGACCCTGCATGACCTGCCCTGTCCCTACCCCACCCTCCCTCTTTCCCCGTTCTCACTCTGCTCCAGCCACATGGGCCTCCTTGCTATGCCAGGCTTGGTCTTGCCCCAGGCCCTTTGCATGGGCTGTGCCTGCTGCCCAGAATATTCTTCTCCTAGACATTCTACAGCTCCCTTCCTTACCATATTTAAATCTTTTTTTTTTTTCCTCTGAGATAGAGTCTCAAGCTGTCATCGTGGGTAGAGTGCCATGGCATCACTGCTCACAGCAACCTCAAACTCTTGGACTCAAGTGATCCTCTTGCCTCAGCCTCCCAAGTAGCTGGGGCTACAGGCACCCACCACACGCTTGGCCATTTTTTGGTTATAGTTGTCATTGTTGTTTGCGGGCCCAGGCTAGATTCGAACCCGCCAGCTCGAGTGTATGTGGCTGGTGCCTTAGCCGCTTGAGTTAATCTTTATATTCCATTGTCATTTTCATGAGGCCTTCCTAGACTACCCTACTTAAATCTAAACTCTGCCCTGCCATATTCGGTACCCTCTCTCCCTTTTTCTTTCCATGTTTGCTTTCTACACTGCTATATAGTTGGTCATGTTATTTATTGTTGCTTTCTCCCTACTAGAATGTAAAGTTTATGAAGGCAGAGATTTTTGTGTGTTTCATTCACTTCTGTATCCCATGTCCAGAACTGGGTCTAGAACATAGCTAAGTGTTCAATAAGTAAATGATGAATAAACAAATGAGAGAATATGTTAAAAGGCTTGTCACAGGCGAGGGTACATATTACTTGCTCACTAAGTATAAGTTCTTTGTGCCTTAAGGATATCATTTGAAATATCCCTGATATTGTAAGTAGGGAAACTTAGGCTCAGAAAGAGAAAAGCAAGCCCAGTGTGGTGGCTCACGTCTGTAATCCTAGCACTTTTAGGAGGCTGAGGTGGAAGGATGTTTGAGCTCAGAAGTTTGAGACCAACCTGAGCAAGAGTGAGATGTGAGACCCCATCTCTACTCAAAATAGAAAGATTAGCTGGGCATTGTGGTGGGTGTCTATAGTTCCAGCTCCTTGGGAAGCTGAGGCAAGAGGATCACTTGAGCCCAGGAGGTAGAAAATGCTGTGACCTAGGCTGAAGCCTTGGCCACTGTAGCCTGCATGATAGATTGAGACTAGACTCTGTTTCAAAAAACACCCCCCCCAAACCAAAAGAAAATGAGAAAGAGAAAAAGAGAAAAGCAGTCTGTCAGAGGTTATACTACAAGGATATAATTTAGAGAAAGTAAAAATACAAAATAGTTATCAAGGTTTGATCCCTTTTATGAGTGCATGAAAAATAAAATCTTTGTATGTGTGTACGTATTAGCTAGCTATTGCTGTGTAACAAATTACACCTTCCCCAAGAAAAACAAAACCTTAACAGCTTAAAACAAAAATATTGGCTGGGTGCCATGCCTCACCTATAATCCTAGCATTCTGGGAGGCAGAGGCGGGTGGATTGCTTGAACTTAGGAGTTTGAGACCAAGATTGAGATCCCATCTCTAATAGAAATAGAAAAAACTAGCCAGGTGTGTGGTGGGCACCTATAGTCCTAGCTACTACAGAGGTTGATACAGGAGAATTGCTTGAACCCAGGAGTTTGAGGTTGCTATGAGGTATGACACTACGGCACTCTACCTAGGGCAACAGAGTAAGATTGTCTCAGAACAGAAAAACAGTCATCATCTCTCCTGGGTTCTGTAGGTTAGGACTTCAGGGGCATCTTAGCTGGGTGTTCTTGTGATCCTGTGTTTGAAGTATAAGGGTCTGTGATTCCAGGATTCAGGTACTGAGATCCCATTGTTTGGGTGGAAGGATCTGAAATGGTTGTGCTCCCCAGGGTCTCTTGTAGGGCTGGCCAGGACAGCTTGATCCATAAGGTCACTTAGGACTGAGGACATGACAGCTGGCAAAGAGGGTGGGAAAGAGAGGGAGAGAGAGAGAAAGAGAGATGTCTTAACATATTAGCTGCAGGGCGGCACCTGTGGCTCAGTCGGTAAGGCTCCGGCCCCATATGCCAAGGGTGGCGGGTTCAAACCCGGCCCTGGCCGAACTGCAACAAAAAAATAGCCGGGTACTGTGGTGGACGCCTGTAGTCCCAGCTATTGGGAGGCTGAGGCAAGAGAATTGCTTAAGCCCAGGAGTTGGAGATTACTGTGAGCTGTGTGATGCCATGGCACTCTACCGAGGGCCATAAAGTGAAACTCTGTCTCTACAAAAAAAAAAAAAACATATTAGCTGCAATGCCTTTATAGCCTAATCTTGGATGTAACATACTGTCACTTCTGTATTCTCTTAGTCAAAGAGATCCACCCTGGTACAATGAGAGAGAGGACTTCACAAGAATGTGAATACTAAGAGGCAGGAATCATTGGGGAATACCTTGGAGAGTGACTACTACAGTCCACATAGGGCAAAGTTTGGAAGATTATAAATTAATAGCTTCACAGTGGTTATCTAGGGGCTTTGAGACTTACACATATATTTATATCATATCTAACTATTTCTCTAATAAATATTCTGAATTTTCTATTTTTTCTACAATGAATTTGAATCACTTCTTGTGGGGTGAAATTTATCTCCCATAAATGTGTGTTCTAGTTCTAACTCTTAGGACTTGTGAATGTGGCCTTATTTGGAAATAGGTACTTTGCAGATACAATCAGGTTAAAATGGAAATTTGGACCCAGAGGCACAGGCACATACAAAGGGGATGCCATGTGAAGACAGCAGAAAATGGAGTGATGGGTCTATAAACCAAGTAACACCTAGCATTGCCAGCAACCCCCAGAAGCCAGAAAGGTGAGGAAACTAAACTCGTCAGTGTGGCCCTGCTGACAATTCGATATCAGACATCTAGCCTCCAGAACCATAAGAGGATACATTTTTGTTGCTTTTATTCACAGCAGCCAAAAGGTGAAAGCAATGCATGTGTCCACTGACCAATGAACAGATAGACAAAGTGAGGTCCATTCATACTGTGGATAGGACTCAGCCACAAAAGTAGCCATGCTTTCTACTGACATGGATGAACGTTGAAGACATTTTGCTAAGTGAAATAAACTAGACACAAAATGACAAATACTGTATGGATTCCATTTATATGAGGTACTCAGAGTCACAGATACAGAAAGTAGAATGGAGGTTGCCAGGGGCTGGAGGAAGGGAAGGGAGAAAGGGAAGTTACTGCATGATGATGTGAATGTTCTTGACAGCACAGAACTGTGCACTTAAAAATGGTTACAATGGGCTTGGCACCTATAGCTCAGCAGTGAGGGCGCCAGACACATACACTGGGGCTGGTGGGTTTGAACTTGGCTCGAGCCTGCCAGACAATTATGACAACTACAACAGCAACAACAACTAAAAAATAGCTGGGCATTGTGGAGGATGCCTGTAGTCCCAGCTACTTGGGAGGCTGAGGCAAGAGAATCACTTAGCCCAAGAGTTTGAGGTTGCTGTGAGCTGTGATGTCACAGCACTCTATCAAGGGTGCCACAGAGAGACTGAGGTACAGCACCTGTACCTCAAGTGGCTAAAGTGCCAGCCACATACACCAGAGTTGGGCCTGCTAAACAACAATGACAACTACAACCAAAAAATAGCCGGGCATTGTGGCAGGAGTCAGTAATCTCAGCTACTTGGGAGGCTGAGGCAAGAGAATTGCTTAAGCCCAAGAGTTTGAGGTTGCTGTGAGCAGTGATGCCACAGCACTCTACCCAGAGTGACAGCTTGAGACTGTCTCAAAAAAAAAAAAAAAGAAATGGTTACAATGATCTGGGTGAGGTGGCTCATCACATCTTTAATCCCAGCACTCTGAGAGTCTGAGGCAGAATGATTGCTAGAGCTCAGGACTTCAAGACCAGCCTGAGCAAGAGTGAGACCTCATTTCTACCAAAAATAGAAAAATTAACTTGTGGTGGGTGCCTGTAGTTGCAACTACTTGGGAGACTGAGACACAAGGATTTTTGAACCCAGGAGTTTGAGGTTGCTGGGAGCTATGATGCCATGACACGCTAGCCAGGGACAACAGAATGAGAACTATCTCAAAAAGTTAAAATAAACTGGGTGTGTGGCTCAACACCTATAGCTCAAGCGGCTAAGCTTCCAGCCACACACACCAGAGCTGACTGGTTCGAATCCAGTCCAGGCCTGCCAAACAACAATGACAACTACAACCAAAAAATAGCCGGGCGTTGTGGTGGGCTCTTGTAGTCATAGCTACTTGGGAGGCTGAGGCAAGAGAATCACTTGAGCCCAGCAGTTGAAGGTTGCTGTGAGCTGTGATGCCATGGTACTCTACTCAGGGCGACAGCTTGAGGCCGTGTCTCAAAAAAAAAAAAAATGAACTGGGTGTAGTGGCTCATGCCTATAATCACAGCACTTTGGGAGTGAGGTAGAGGATCACTTGAAACCAGGAGTCTGAGATCGGCCTGGGTTACACAGTGACACCCCACCCTGTCTCTAAAAAAACAAAATTTGTGTGTGACACACACACACATACCATTTGAGACAGTCTTATTCTGTTGCCCAGGCTAGAGTGCTGTGGAGTCATCCTAGCTTACAGCAACTTCAAACTCTTGGGCTCAAGATATCATCCTGCGTCAACCTCCTGAGTAGCTGGGACTACATTCACCTGTCACCACAGCCCTGCTGATCTGTTTCTATTTTTAGTAGAGAGAGGGGTCTTGCTTTTGCTCAGGCTGGCCTTGAACTTCTGAGCTCAAGTGATCCTCCTGCCTTGGCCTCCCAGAGTGCTAAGAATACTGGTGTGAGCCACTGTGTCTGACCTAAAAAAATAGTAAATTTAGGTTCGGTGCCTGTGGCTCAAGTGGCTAAGGCGCCAGCTACATACACCTGAGCTGGCGGGTTTGAATCCAGCCTGGGCCCGCCAAACAACAATGACGGCTGCAACCAAAAAATAGCCGGGCGTTGTGGCAGGCACCTGTAGTCCCAGCTACTCGAGAGGCTGAGGCAGGAGAATCGCTTGAGTCCAGGAGTTGGAGGTTGCTGTGAGCTGTGATGCCAGGGCACTCTACCCAGGGCGACAGCTTGAGGCTCTGTCTCAAAAAAATATATAGTAAATTTAAAAGAATGGTTAAAATGGTAAATTTTATGACATATATATGATAAGAGAACTTATAATAATTTTGTTGTATCCAGTTTGTGGCGATTTGTAATGGCAGCCAATACACTCATATAACAAGAAGAAAATACAGGTTCCATCCCTGTAGTTCAGTGAGTAGGGCACCAGCCACATACACCGAGGCTGGCGGGTTCAAGCCTGGCCTGGGCATGTTAAGCAATAACAACTGCAACCAAAAAAATTTCCGGGTGTTGTGGTGGGCGTCTGTAGTCCCAGCTACTTGGGAGGCTGAGGCAAGAGAATCGCGTAAGCCAGCGGTTCTCAACCTGTGGGTCATGACCCACAGGAACTGTATTAAAGGGCCAGGGCATTAGGAAGGTTGAGAACTACTGGCTTAAGCCCAAGAGTTTGAGGTTGCTGTGAGCTGTGACACTACAGCACTCTACTGAGGGAGACACAGTGAGACTCATCAAAAAAAAAAAAAAAAAAAAGAAAAGAAAAGAAAAACAATACAGAAAACTAGAAGGGGTCATATAGACTTTCCCTTCTCTTAGAGGTGAAAACTGAGGTTGAAAGAGAATCACTTCCTGGTTCTTAGACCTGCTTGTGATGAGAAACTGTCCCATATCCCCTCCCTGGGGGCAGTTAGTGGAGGTCCCATGTCCACCCACCCCTTTTCAGTAAAACCACAGTAAAGGAGCTTAGACAATTTATTCCTTTTGTTATCTTCCTTTGAAATAACACAAACAGGCAGGGCAGTGGGGCATGGTAGAGGTGGAAGCCATGGGGAGTTCTCCAGCCCCACAACATCCAGGGCTCTCTTTCCCTTAGCGGGCCCCCCAATTATTCTAAGCTCAGAATCCAGTGATAAAGTGCAGAATGTATGGGGGTGAGGGACGGTGAGCTTGGGCTGGAGCAGAAGGGAGGCTCTGCTCCTCTCTCTGCTAGAAAAATAGATCTGGAATGAGTTTGGGGACTTGACTTGTTTTTGCATAATTGGATGCTTGGGTTTAGTGAAGGGTAGGCTATGTAGATTTACTCCTGGCTTCTAATGTATGAAGCCCCCAAGAGTGACTGGACCTTCCAGACTTGGGCTCTTGTGGTTATTAGTCAATAAAGAGGGAAGATGGTGGAAGACACATAGGGTGTGGGGGTGGGAACAGGTCCCCACAGGGCCAGGATATGGGGGGCCAGTATCCAGCACCCATTATGGGAAATGTGGGAGAGACATTTCTCCCCTGTTGCCTGGTGATGAGCCTTATCAGGACTTGGGAGAAATCTTGTAGTTGTTCTGGAGCTGGGGGTGGAGGGGACAGGTGGGTTCTAGGCTTCCTTTGAGGTTACTCGACCAGGTGATCTCCCATCACTGGGGGAGCTGTGTGTGTCTGGAATGAGGGTACGTGGTACCCAGGATGCTGTGACTGGGCTACTGGGATATAGACTTGGGGTTTGAGCATTGGAACCCAGTGCCTGGTGTGTTCGGATCAGAAACCAGGAATTGAGGTCTTGAAGCCCCATGCCTGGTAGCACCAGGGTCTGTTTTCTGCACGTGAGGTTTCAGCATCCAATGCAAAGGGGTGAGGGAATCTGGGATCTAGAATCAGAATCCAGCAGCTACAGTTGCCAGGATGCACTTGCTGTGCTGCTGGGCTCCCTCATTTGTTTTAGGAGCCAGAATCCGGGACGTTGGGACGTGGGAACCTGGGATCCAGTGATTGGGAATGACGGTGTAGTGCTCCAAGTGTAGGGATCCAGCAGTCAGAGCAGAAGGATCTGGGGCGCAGTATTGAGGCAAAAATAATTCAGGAATCCAATAGTTGGGGTGAGGGGATCCGGGATCCAGTGATGGGGCCCCAGGATCTAGCACTGTTAGGATCCTGTGGCTGAGGTTTCTTGACATCCAAATCCAGTGGTTGAGCTTGGAGATCCAGGACTCAAGGCATGGAGACCTGGGATTGGGGGATCTGGGATCCAGTGCTGCATGAAGACATTGGATCTGGTGCCTGAGGGATCAGATCTGAGTGTTGAGGTGTGGGTGAGGGTGACAGGTACTCCTGTGGTTGGGATATTGGGATCCATTCACTGACCTAAGTGGGATCCAGTAGTTATGACATGGAGGCCAAGGATGCAGCGGGTGGGACAGGGAAATGTGGGTTGATGTTTGGGATGTGGAGATGCAGGATCCAGTGATCTAGGGGATAGGTTGAGGGGTGGGGTGTGAGTAACCTAGGATCTTGTGGTTAGGGTATTAGACTCAAGTAGCTGAAGTGTAGGATCCACAGTTGGGGTCATGGTGGGATAAAGTGTGGGGGTCCAATAGTTGGGCAACAAGCCAAGGTGTGGGGAACATCATGATTCGGTGAGAGATCATGGGGCAGGGGCCAGGCTTCGGGTCCCTCACCTGGATGAGACCCCCAAGGCCTGCTTCATATTCTCGTAGACCACATAGGAGATGCTCACAGCAGGAATGACCTTCATGAAGTTGGGGGCAATGCCCCGGTAGAGGCCTCGCATGCCCTCCTGGGACAGGATGTGACGGAGCAGGCCCAGCATGGACGGCTGGGGGCCACCCTCGATGGACGCTGGGAGGGGGTGGGGGACCAGGTAAGGCTAAAGTTCCCCTCTCACTTCCCCTCCCAGGCCAGGCCAATGCCCATTGCAGCAGAAAGGAAGAGGGTTAGACTAACAATGGGACCTCAGAGTTAGGACTTCTATTGGTCTTGGAACTGGTTGCTCACCTTTTCACCCCAATCTTGAAGGCCCAAGTTCGAGGACTATTAGAAATGGAGCTAGAAATGTGTGCGTGTGAGTGTGTGTAGCAGAAAGGGTAGACAGGGCCTCTTCTTGGAATTCCACACCCCTATTTCCAGCTAGCTCCTCTGCATCCTTCTAACCTCTATTCCAAAGCCAGCTCTTCAGAGGAGCCCTCTTTGCTATCCCATTCTAAGCTGGTCTAAATCTTCCTTCTCCCCTTCATTCAACCCTAACTCAATACTTAATTGTGGAATGATTTATTTAGCACCATTCTTCCTCTTCAGCCTGGGAGCTTATGACTGTGGGGACCACGTCTGTCTTGTGCGCTGACACATCCCTACTGAAAATCACAAGAAAAACTCTGCAAACACTAAAATTACCAAGGAAAATTTCAAAACAGTTTCAGGGATGGTGGGAGCACTAGGGGATGGAGGCAATAGGGGAGAAGAACCCATAAAAGAAAAATACAGACAAAAACAATAACTGATTGGGCCCTGACTTTCCTTACCCCTGTTCCTAACCTCCCATTCACTATAACTCAGATTTGCAAATTAGAGCTAATTACCAGCCTAGAAATGCTAGACGTTTGCCAAAAGTGGCCTCCCAGCTAAGACTGCCAGGAAGCTCTCCCAGTGCTTGCTGTGTCTGTCCTCCTGGCTCATCTGCAGCTCCATAAGGATGATGGATGCCTGCTCCAATGTCACAAAATAGGTAACTGAGACCAACACAGGCTATCTAAACCCTGCAGGGTCTCAGCGCAGGGCTCTGCCTAGTAGGAGCTGGGGAAGAGATGGTGGGACCCATGTGGTGAGACCTTACTTGTCCCATCCTCCCACCCAGGCCTCACCTTGGGCCTGCATGCGGGTCCGCACCAGTGCCAGGGGATAACTGGCTATCTGGCCGCAGGTGCTGGAGATGGTGCCACAGGCCAGGAGCACGAGGATGCCTGGGTCTGCCGAGTCGTGGCTGTATTGCTGGAGCCACCAATTCTTCAGGGTCTGGAGTGGAGAAGGGAGTAGGGTGGTTTGGGGGATACCAGGACCCTGGCTTGACAGCTGGGGGATTACCCACAATGATGCTGGGAGGTTCCAGGGCTGCAGGCAGGTAAGGCCAAAATGCCCCTCACTTACCCCTCCTATCTATCCAGGGCTGAGCCAGATGGCTACTGCACCAGGAGGGAAGAGGATTTGACTCAGAGAGGACCCTGATAGCTGTCTCTGACCCCATGGCATTTGGTACTAGCCAAGCTCTTCGTAACTCCCAGGGGCTGTGCAAACTCTTTACCTGCGTGCTCTCACTCAGTGCTCACTGTGACTTTCTGTAGAATAATGACCCTTGAACCTCAGCGTATGTCATCTGGCATGGCACAAAGGACTTTGCAGATAGTACTCAGTTAAGGACCTTGACATGGGGAGACTAACTGGGTGGCCCAAAGTCATCATAGGCCCTTATAAGAGTCAGAAGAGTAGACAGTGGATGTAAAAACAGAAGCACGGGGAAGAGAGAGGGAGGGAAGAAAGGAGGGTTGGGAGTCTGTGCTGCGGGCTTTAAGCACACAGTAAGGCACCATGAGCTGAGAACACAGGCAGCCCCCAGACATGCTTCCAAGGCAAAGAAACAGATTCCCCTTGGAAGGAACATGACCCTGCCAACATCTTGATTTTATAAAGCCCAGGAAGAGCATTTTGCATTTTTGATCTCCAGAACTGTGAGATAATACACTGTAAATTTTTTTTTTTTTTTTTAGATAGAGTCTTACTCTGTTGCCCTGGGTAGAGGGCCATGGCATCATAGCTCACAGCAACCTCAAACTCCTGGGATCAAGTGATCCTCTTGCCTCAGCCTTCTGAGTAGCAGGACTATAGGCACCTGCCACAATGTCCCGCTAATTTTTCTACTTTTTAGAGACAGGGTCTTGCTCTTGCTCAGGCTGGTCTTGAACTCCTGAGTTTAAGTGATCCTCCTGCCTTGCCTCCCAGAGTGCTGGGATTACAGGTGAGAGCTGCAGTGCCCAGCCCATTGTGTTGTTTTAAGCCAGTACATTCATGGTCATTTGTTACAGCATCTCTGGGAGACAAATAATACTGTCCAAGCTAAGTGTCTAGTGCTCCACCCTCATCATTTACTTCAAATCTGCTGACTTCCAACTGTGCCCCTCTGGATCAAAGCCAGGCTGTGCTGACTGCTTAGGAACAGGTGAGAAGAGATGGGGAATTGTAATCTCCAGAAGCAAGCTTCAGATGACTGACTTGGTTTATCAATACTTCAGCTCCCTCACTCCTCTGGCAGGGAATGTCCTATGCTGCCTCCCAGAGGTTTCCAGTGAGACTGAGCTCCATCTGCCCGTAGCAGTAATTTGCTTGATAATATACTGGGGTATAAATGGGTTGAACTGTATCCCCCTGCAAAAGAGTTTTTTTTTGCAGTTTTTGGCCGGGGCTGGGTTTAAACCCACCACCTCCGGTATATGGGGCTGACACCCTACTCCTTGAGCCACAGGTGCCGCCCCTATGCAAAAGAGATGTTGATGCCCTAACTCCCAGCACCTTAAAATGTGACCTTCTTGGAAATATGATCTTCCTAGATATAATTTGTTAAGGTAGGGACATGGGTCCTTAATCCAATACAACTGGTGTCCTTATAATAAAAGGAAAAGAGACACAGAGACAGAGACATACACATGTAAAGACAGCCAGGTGATAACAGGCAGAGAGCAGAGTGATGCTCTACAAGCCTAAAGGATGCCAAGGATTGTTGGTGACCACCAGGAGCCAGGAGGCAAAAAAGAATCCTCCCCTGCAGGTTTCAGAGGGAGTGTGGCTCTGCTGATACCTTGAGTTTGGACTTCTGGACTCCAGAGATGAGATGATGCATTCCTGTTGTTTTAAGCCAGTTATAGCAGCCCCAGGAAATGAATACACACGCCCTTTACTGGTTGCCTGCCTTATCTCACTACCTTCCAAATAAACCACTCGCTCTCATAAGTGCATCTCAGGGTCTGCTTTTGGAAGATCTTTCAAATTAAGACAAGTACTTTTATTATCTCCTTTTATAGATAAGAAACTGAGGGTGGTGGTGGAGTAAGTTATTTGCCCAAAACTACAAAATGAAGGTGAGAATCAATATTCAAAACCACATCTGAATCTAGAACTGTGCACTTTTTTTTGAGACAGAGTCTTACTCTGTTACCCAGGGTAGAGTGGCCAGAACATCAGCTTTGCTCACAGCAACCTTAAACTCTTGGGTTCAAGGGATCCTCCTGCCTTAGCTTTCTGAGTAGCTGGGAGTAACCAGACTACACTTGGAATCTTTAGGGTGGCTAATCCTTCTGAAGTCTTCCGCCAAAACTTTTGTAAGAATTGACTTCTTTTTTTTTATGCCTTGTGGCTGGGGTAACTTATAGCTTTTATTTCCTACATCAGTTCTAATCCATTGGTAATAACTGCCTGGAACTGGGAACTATATTAAGAATTCAGGGGCGGCGCCTGTAGCTCAGTGAGTAGGGCGCAGGCCCCATATGCCGAGGGTGGTGGGTTCAAACCCAGCCCCGGCCAAACTGCAACAACAAAAATAGCTGGGTGTTGTGGCGCGCGCCTGTAGTCCCAGATGCTCAGGAGGCTGAGGCAAGAGAATCGCGTAAGCCCAGGAGTTAGAGGTTGCTGTAAGCCGTGTGACGCCACGACACTCTACCCGAGGGCAGTACAGTGAGACTCTGTCTCTACAAAAAAAAAAAAAGAATTCAGTACTGTGATGGATTAGTAATGCCTAGCCTAAGCATAGCCTGGGTAAAAAAAAGGTAAATGTGGGTGGCACCTGTGGCTCAAAGGAGTAAGGTGCTGGCTCCATATGCCAGAGGTAGCAGGTTCAAACCCAGCCCTGGCCAAAAAAAAAAAAAAAAAGGTAAATGTTCACCTTTATTGCCTTTGTAATTTTAGTAGCCTTCTTCTCATGGCTAAAACTCCCCTCCTGTCCACTGTTACTTTCCATTACAAATCCCATTTGATTATCTTTTGGGAACTTATCCAGAGTGGAAACTATCTTTTTCTTTTTTGAGACAGAATTTTACTATGTTACCCTTGGTAGAGTGCTATGGTATCACAGCTCACAGCAACCTCAAACTCTTGGGCTTAAGTGATTCTCTTGCCTTAGCCTCCCAAGTAGCTGGGACTATAGGTGTTCGCCACAATGCCCGGCTATTTTTTTTGTTGTTGTTGTAGTTGTCGTTGTTTGGCAGGCCCTGGCTAGGTTTGAATTCGCCGGTCCCTGTGTATGTGGCCGGCACCCTACAGGCACTGAGCCAGGAAACTATCTTTTTTTTTTTTTCTTTTTTTTGTAGAGACAGAGTCTCACTTTATGGCCCTTGGTAGAGTGCCCTGGCCTCACACAGCTCACAGCAACCTCCAACTCCTGGGCTTAAGCGATTCTCCTGCCTCAGCCTCCCAAGTAGCTGGGACTACAGGCGCCTGCCACAACGCCCGGCCATTTTTTGGTTGCAGTTTGGCCGGGGCCGGGCTTGAACCCGCCACCCTCGGTATATGGGGCCGGCGCCCTACCGACTGAGCCACAGGCGCTGCCCAAGCCAGGAAACTATCTTATTTGCTGACTGACTCCCTGCCTTGTTTTTGGAGTGGGCACTCTTGGAGGACAGGGAGCATGTTGGCCTCATTTATCATCACACCTGTAACAATCAGCTAGTGCCCAGTGCCCAGTGCATAGTAGATGCTTAGTAAATAATAGCTAAGCACATGAGTGAATGAACAGGTGAAGAAACAAATGAATGGATGAGCAATGGCCTTGTTTCATTTGGTTGTCTGGGTGCCAGGTTCTGGAGAGGACAAGGATGAATGGCTGGTACAGAGTATTTTAGAACAGGACCAGCTACATGATTTACAGAATCTAGTACAAAATAAAAATGGAGGGTCCCTTGTTCAAAAATTATTAAGAATTTCAAGATAGCAGCAGCAGAGCATGAAAACAAACATGGGGTTAGGCATGGTGGCTCATGCCTGTAATCCCTGTACTTTGGGAGGCTGAGGCTGGAGGATTACTTGAGTCTAAAAGTTTGAGGCTGCTGTGAGCTATAATGATGCCATTATACTACAGCCTGGGTGACATAGTGAGACCCTGTCTCCAAACAAACAAAAAACCAAGCACAGGGCCCTTCTGAGGGACTTCATAGCTTGCATGTCCATGAAGTTGACCCTTCATGGACATGTCTTAGATACAAAGATTTTTGAGGGAACTCCTGGGGACATCTTGGGTTGTGCTGATGAGGAGTGGCAGGGGTGGATCTGATGATCCCACCAGGAAAAGGGAAAAGCAACAGATGAAGGCCCTGGTTAGCAAGAGCAAAACTCCCTGCTCCTGCCTGTGTCGATAAAGGCTCCAAGATACTAGCTGGGGGGTCAGGGGTGCTCAAATGGTAGGCCCTGAAGAAGACACTGGCTTGGAGATAGAGGCTGGGTCAGATACATGCTTTGGGGAAGCTGTACATCTTTGAGGCTTATCTTTGCCTGCTTTCATGGTTCTGTGAGCTAGAGGGGTCCCTAGCTTTCAGATGATCTGGGAAGGCTAAACTGCAAATCAAAGGTTCTCACTGCAGGAAGTGGAGAGGTGGAAGAGTGCAATCCTCAGAGGGATTCCCCAGAAGTCCAAAGCCCCAGGTGTTCCTCATGCTATCACTGTCTTTTTCTAGCTACAAGAGGTCAACTGAGGCAGCCCCAGGGGAAAGGGTATCCTGTGGGAAAATACCAGAGGGGAGAAGGAAAGGTGGGGTGGGTTCCCCACAGACCTCATAGACAGCCAGGTCGATGCCCGCGTAGGGAATGATGCCCAGTACATTGGGCAGGTAGCCGCGGTAGAAGGCACGTGGCCCTTCTCGCTCCAGGATCCGTCTGGCGCAGTCCAGCAGTCCCTTGTACTGGCCTGTCCGGCGCAGAGTCAGCCGTGTCTTCAGCACCTGGGGAGGACCTGGTTATCCCCGGAAAAGCTGCCCCCAAAATCACTACATCCAGGAATGAAGTTATCTAGAAATGGCTACTCCTAGAAGCAGATGCCTTGAGAATAAATGAATTAACAAAAACTTACCTAGAATCTTAATGCTAATTCCAAATCTGTATATCTAGCGGCATGTGGCAGATAACACTGTGACCCATTATCTTATTGCCTTTTTCCTTAATAACAGAAACTGCAACTTTCAGGAATCACACTGCCACTAGAAATAAAGACTGCATTTCCTAAATTGCTTAAGCGTGTGGCTATGTCACTAAGTCCTAGCCAGTGAAGCAGGAGAAGAAAGAGGTATGTGTGAGGTTCAGAAAGCATCCTTAGAGGCAGGGAGGTGTTTCCCCCCTTGTTGCTTCTTCCTGCTTGGCTGGAATGTGGGATGTGATGAGCAGAGCACAAGCAGCTTTGTTGGTCCATGAAGTGTTGGAACAAGAAGATAAACAGAACAAAGCCCATGAAACTTCCCTAAGCCCATGAAACTACCACTGCTCATCTCTAGACTTCATTTATATAATTTAAATTTTCTGTCACTTTCAGAATCCTAATGATAACACTGTACAACCTGAAACCTGAAATCATTTCTCTAAAAACAGGTAGACACCTAGAAATGATACCCCTGGCAACAAGCATCCTATCCTCAGAAGTGACATATTCATAAATTGCTGGTTCCCATAATGACCATGCCAACAGTGACAACCAACACTGCTGTCCTGCTCTAATGAACTCCAGTTTGAACCAGAGAGAGGGTATGGTACAATCTTAGTGCATATTATGAAATGCAGCATGAAATGGGCATGGCGGGCTCACTACCTTGTAGTGGGTCCTCTGCCGGGGTCCCTTCTTCTTACCTCCATGGGGTAAATGATGGTTTGGGCTGTGGCACCAGCCAGGGAGCCAGCCACAAAGCGTTCCTGTACATGCAGCGTCTCCTGATGCCCCAGGATAGCCCGCTTGATCTGAGGGTAGGAGACATAGGGATGGATAGGACAATAGGGATTGAGCCTTCCTTGTACTCCATTGTTCTCCTGGCTTCCACAGAACTGGACTGCTGGGACATCACACAGAGGGGCTGATGCTCACTCCTGGGAACCTGTGTTCATCCCATAAGTCTTCACATCTAGCCCAGGCTATCCCTAGCTAAGCACATGCCTCTCCACATCTGCTCTCACCTGTTCATAGGCCATGAACTTGATAGCTGACTCAGGTGCGATCTTGAGCACATTAATACCATTGCCACGCCACAGGGAGCAAATACCGCCTTCTCGGATCATGCTCTGAAGGCCCCCCAGGACATTCAGCCGGTTGGTCTTAGAAGCATGGACCTGAATGGGGAGATAAGGTGACTTAGAGGTCTCCTCTAGGGTCCCAGGACTGGGAGAGGGGAGTGTCTCTCCAGGGCCCCTCACCTGCATGAAGACCTTCAGTCGGTCCAGAGGGGCTGTGCCTGTCCGTGATACAGCTCCTGCTACTGCGCCGGCCACCAGTTGCTTCCACCACATACCTGTCAGCTTCTCCTGCTTTGAGAACTCATCTGGCACAGTCAGGCATTCACCAATATCTAGGACCTGAGGGTATAGGAGGTAGAGATGCCATGCCAGGCAGGAACAAAGCGATGTGACTCAGTCCTAAATGGGAGAGTCTCCTCCAATGAACTTCAGGACTCCCAAAAGGTCTGCCAATGACTCTTGCTTGGAGAGCCCAGGAGACCCCTCTTGTACCATATCAGATTCCTCTTGGATCCAATCTAGCAGTCTCCCTATAATGTTCTCACATCCTTCTTGGAGATCTGTACCAAATCTCACCAAAGGACCCACCAAATCCCACCAAATTATCCATCAAATCCTGCCAAAGGACCCACCAAATCCTAACAAAGCACCCATCAAATTCCCCCAAAGGATATACCAAATCTCACCAAATTATCCACCAAATTCCACCAAAGGACCCACCAAATCCTGCCAAGGATCCATCAAATCCCACCAAAAGATCTGACTCAAGTAACTGCCACTTAAAGATCTCTCCAGAGCTAATCAGATCCTACTGAAGGATCCTAGTCAAGGGTCTTCTATGTAAGAATTCCAGATCTCTTCAGGGCCACATACAATCTCACAGATGGATCCTCTCCAGATGCCATCATTCCTATCTGACACATCACTTGTGGATTCCCACCTGGGAACTAGAGCAACCCCTTTCCCCAGGTCCAGTGGATCCCATGGGATACTCCAAAGACAGTGGCTTTCCATCTTTTCTGTTCAGCAGCAGGATCTTTTATTTAGGCAGAGAGAACCCACCAGAAGGGGTGCAGTGTGAGTTGAGCTGGGAGGCCTGGTGCCCCATCTGGTGAACTCTTTCTTCTCTGCATCCCCAGCCCCTATAAGCTGCCCCCAGAGGCCCCAAAGTAAGTCCGAAGGGCTGGGCTCCAATCACATAGCAGAGATGTCTTGAATTCCCCTGACCCTAAGTGAAGGAAGAAAAGGTCTTGTCCCCTGGCTGCTGACAGTTCCTTCTTTTAGAGTTCTGGCTCAGCCCTTCCAAACCCCAGGAAGACAGGAGCAAAGCCCCACCTCCCAGGGAAGAGAGCACAACCTCCTGGCTGGGAAAGCCACCCCCCACCTCACCGTGGAATGCTTCCAGAAATAGAGCACATCCTCCACGTTTTCCAGTGAATGCAACAGGAAGTGGTCGCGCCATTCCTGCCAGTCGATGGTCATTGTGCCATCACGGTCCATGCTGGGGGTGGGATAAGGGAGAACGGGAATGGACAGGCTCAGTGCCTGGGCCTGGGGCAGGTTCTGCTAGGGTTTGCATCCTTGGGGAGAGAGTGAGCTTCTGTACGTGGGGCTTGTTGCATGTCAAGTACTGGTCTAATAACATTTCATGGTTGCCCCATGTTGATTCCTCACACTAACCCTATCAGGAAGGTGGTATTATTATCTTCATTCTACAAAGGGGAGAAATGAGGCTCAGAGAAGTGGGGCATGTGGGCTCTAGGTCTACTCCAAAGCCCCAGCTTCTCAGCTCTATTCTTCTTGGGGTTGGGGTCCAGAAGTTCAAGGTGGCTGATGGGTCACAGGGTCCTGAGTTACCTGGGATTCCAGACCCCAGGTATTCCAGACTGACCTGTGCAGAATTTTCTCTGCCTGCTCCAGAGAGATGGAAATGCCCAAAGCTTGGAAACTCTGCTGGATCTCTGAGACATCAATATGACCTGGTAAGAGGGCCCAAGGTGGGGAAGGGTTTATATATAGGGACCACAGGGGACTCCGGGACCAAGGATCAGGGCAGCATAGGATAGATGGTCTACTAAGGCCAGGTGATTCAGAAACCCAGGGCAAAGTTTGTGGTAGGGTTGTGGGGAACCCCCGACCCACTGAGATCAGAAAGATAGAATTGGGCAATCTTGGGAGGGGGTCCTCTGATTCATGAATGAATGAAATGAATCCAGGGGTAACTACAGGGGTCTTTATGTCACAGGGGCTTGAAAGGCAGTATGTGAAACCCAGAAGATGCTATGGGGAGCAGTCTCTGTCCCTATCTAGAGAATCCAGAAAAACAATGGGGGAATCTTTGCCCCTGAGAAAAAACTAAAGGCAATAATAGGGGTTCTGCCCCAGAAAGGAAAAGGAGGTGGGCTGGGTTGGCTGGGCCTTGAACCACCTAGCTGGGGGTGAGAAACACTCCCAAAATAGCCTGTGAGGTCATTGGGGAAGAGCAGCCCTCCCCCTTCCTCCCATCCTGCCAGTTCTAACCCCACTGACATTTCCAGACCCCTCCCCCATCTCCCTACCCCTAAAGACAGCCAGACTTACCATCCTTGTTCCGGTCAAGGCTATGAAACATAAGCAGCAGGCGTTGTTCTCGCTCTTGCAGATATTGGGAGAACTCTTCCAAGTCAAGCCCTCCACCTGGGTCAGTCTCATCCTCATGAGAGATGCCCTGGCAATGGGGAAGGGGACAGAGGGAGCTCCAAGAGTCCTATGCCTTAGAAGCCAGCAGCCCCTCAGCACCTTCAGGAAGCAGGAAGATGAAATCCTTCCCCCCAATCAGCTCACTTTTCTGCAAGATGCCCAAGGCTATGATAAGTTTGTGAAGTGGGTAGGTATTGTCCAGTTTTCCTAGTGAGCCATCTGAGGCTTTTTGGGTGAGGTCAAGTAATCAACTCAAGGTCACAGAACTGGCAAGTGGTAACCTTGAGTTCTGGTCTCTAAATCCTGTCCTCCTAGCTGTCTCTTAAAAATACCTATGTTCACATGGTATCTCAGGAGCTCCCATATCCCTGAGCAATGTGGTGCAGGAGAGATCCAAACTGAACAGTGGGGCCTTGGAATTCCGATTTGGGAAGTGGGCAGTTGCCCTGGAGGAGGTGGAGATGGTTTAGGGGTATCTGAGGCTATAGGACACGAACACTTGCAAGGTGGGTGGGTGGGGGAGTTCTTTCCTTGACAGTTACATCCCCAGCTGAGGGTGGCCTAACACAGGCTTAGGTCCCCTGGCTGGAGCAGCCTGGGGCAATGAACCAGGCCCTGGAAAAGGCAAGGCAGAGAATATAAACAGAGGCTGGGGCGACTGGCTGCCAGAGTAGTGGGTACACAGTGGAGGGTGGAAAGCGTGTCTCTTTGAGGTGGGAACAGGGCACGTCTTGGGCTGTGCATTGTCCAGAGAGGAGGGCGTGTCCCAGGCAGTGGGCAGGAAGGCACCCCACTCTATTCTCAGACAGACATCCCCTACCCCCATGTTCGGTGTTGGCTGCCGAACTGCAGGCCTGGGGCCTTGGTGGCCCTGTCGAGCCATCCTGTTAGGCCAGACACAGGTGGGAAGGAAACATGGACACAGGTCCTGGAGTCCAGCCACAGGTAGTCCCCAGCGGATCCAGCAGGCCCACTCAGGGGCTCGGGTAAGCAGGCACGGGGGCCCCAGCGCGGCTCTCTAGGAGAGGGTCCCGGTGGGTGTACCTGTTGGGCGCCGCGGTCTGGGTCGCCCCCACCCAGCTTGGCCAGTCCCTGGCGCAACTCGTGCACGTCCACGCGGCCATCCTTGTTACTGTCCAGCTCCTCGAAGAGCCGGCCCCAGCGCTGTCGCCGCTCAGCGTCTCCTGGGCCCCCCCGCATGGCGATGGCCCAGGGGGGAGGGGAGGCCCGGCAGCGACGGCCTCAGCGGGGGCTTTGCGGCTCCCCCCCTCCCCCCCGGAGCCCCACAGAGCTAGCTCCGCGTCCACCGGCTCCGCAGCCTCCGCGCTGCTAGCTGGGCTCTGGTGCTTGCAAGGGGTGGTGACTGCTAGCCGTTACCGCCCGCGCCAGAACTCACTTCTCCTCCCCAGCCGAGCACTGGCGGGAGGGGCCGAAGGAGGAGCTGGGGGCGTGGGGAGGGATGTCTGGGATTCTCTGGCATTGCACAGACTAGACAACATCAGAGCTCTTTTGGGGAAGAGGGGCTAGGGAACTCAATCGTCTCAATTCTGGTTTCAGAGTTTTGCCTCTGCGTGCCTCAGCTAGTCTTTTTTCCCTTTCCCTAAGGGAGTGAAGTAGGAAGATGTTAAGGACTGTTTCGTAATCTCTTTCCATATGACTTCCCTCCCCTACTAATCTTCAGGAACTAAAGTTCTCACTTTCCTCAAACGTGCGCCATCTAGCGCGCCATCTGTCCACCCGCCCGCTCATGTCACATTTCCCACACGGTCACAGAAACAGAAGATCAAGATGCAGTGTTCTCCACGCCACCTCTCCCCCCCCTCCGCCCCGATCCCGCCCAACCGTCAGCCCTTTATACTGCCCGCGCGCCTCCTTTCTCAGTCCCACTCAAACCGGGAAACGGAAAATCAACGCACGGAGCGTCTGCAAAGTCAGCTTCCTATTGCCAGAGCCTTCAAAGCTGCGCCCGACGGGTCCACCTCTCCAGCCCCAAATGGGCGGTGCCTCCCCGGGGACCACCGCGCGCCCTGGGACCCTGAAGTCCCACCACCCCCAGGCAGTCTTAAAGGGGCCGTGCCCGGAATCAGACGCCGGGCTGGCTATTCTCTAAACCGTCTTGGTGGCAGTCTCAGTGTTCCGGACGTAATTGGGGTTGAGGACCGGACTTGTCTCATTTGCTGCACCTGCTGAATGCCCCTGCCACTAGTTTCGGGCGCAGTTTCTCGGCTCACCATTAGGGGGAAGGGCACGCAGAGAACTTGACACGAATAATAACGGCAATAACTTTGATTTTGATTAAGTGTGTCGCACATGCCAGGCCTTTTACTCAACCTTTCGCCTTGTCCTAACCAAAACCCTGTACAGCTAAGGAAACAGGAGAGTAAGCCATCCTCGCCTCGTGTTCGCTAAGGGGCAGAGAGCAGATCTGGGATCCTTAACCATGCCTACCCCCCAAACGGATTAATTAACCTTATTCGTCGCTTTTCACCCAAGAGTCCTCGGGAGGGAGGTATATTATTATCATCACACTTTATCCAAAGATACAGAGGTGAGGGTACGTTTGGTTCCTGCCCAGCCTCTGTCCAGACTGGTGTGTTCAAACAGATATGTGCCAGTAAATGAGTCTGTTATAAAGGGTCTCCTAGCAGATGTTTCTATTCACAGATACTCCTTGCAGGCGTCCCACAATATGAGGGATATAGATGTTTTCCCATGGAGATGCCCCAACATCCTGGACAGGTGGGCCTCGGTACATATGTGCCTCTGTCCTGCTGGTTCTTCCCACAGATGTACTTCCATTTGCGTGTGCCTCAGGCAGATGTTCTCAGGTCTCCCCCTCACTTGAGCTCAATTCTATACAGATGTTTCTTATACAAGGTGGTTTCTTGTATTCCTCCTTCTCAACAGGTGTTCCTTCACCCATGAATGCATTATACAGTTTCCCTCCCAGTAGGTGTGTTCCAGTTAACTACACACTCATCTGGCTGTTTCCATAGAGCTAGGAACCATCCAGGTGTGTCTCATACAGGTTTTACAATACAGTTTCACATGAGGATTCCCCTATACAAGTGTTGTACATTTCACAGACAAGCCATGCGGATGCCTTGCCAAACAGGTCTATTCCACATCATGGTGCCTCAGTTAGATGTTATTTTGCAGGTGTTTTCTTTTTCTTTCTTTCTTTTTTTTTTTTGAGACAGAGCCTCAAGCTGTCCCCCACTGGATAGAGTGCTGTGACATCACAGCTCACAGCAACCTCCAACTCCTGAGCTCAAGGGATTCTCCTGCCTCCGCCTCCCAAATAACTGGGACTACAGGCGCCCGCCACAACGCCCGGCTATTTTTTGGTTGCAGCCGTCATTGTTGTTTGGCAGGCCTGGGCTGGATTTGAACCTACCAGCTCAGGTGTATGTGGCTGGTGCCTTAGCCGCTTGAGCCACAGGCGCTGAGCCTGCAGGTGTTTTCTATACAGACGTTTTCCACACAAGTGTGCTTCTATTCAGCTAAACTTTATATAGATGTGGTTCAATACAGTTGTATCCCGTAAGTGTTCTTCTTACACGTGGACATCTGTGCAGGTTTCTTCTATACAGGTTTGTCCCCTATACAGGTGTTTACCACACAGGAGGTGGTAGCTCCCCATTCGAGTCTGTCCCCGGTAGGAGTGGCTCATACACGGTTGTCTACATGCCCCGTGTGTTTCCACACCCATGAGTTCCTACAGATGTTCCCGCAATACAGGTGTGAGGTCCTTCTAACATCTGGGCGCTTCTGCCTCTTTCCTTACACCTCTTCTCTATAGGATTGGCTTTCGGTTACAGGTGCGCCCCGGGCTTAGCCACGCCCCCAATTGGCTCCGCCCTCTGATCTAGGCTCAGGTGCACAAGCCGGAAATGCGCTCTCCTCACAGGTGAGTGACTAAACTTTCCGGGTCACGTGAGCGGGCGGAGCGGGTGAGGTCGGACCGAGCCAAGGACGCACTGACAGAGTTCGAGTGAGGGATCGGGACCAGGAACCTGAACGAAGTATAAGACGGCTAGGCCAGGTAGGGAGGCAGGAAACGCAGCTTGGTCTGCCGTGTCCCAGCCCCCTTCACCCGGTTTCCTTCCTTTCCCCAGCCCAGGAATGCGCGCCTGGGAGTTAATCTTTAATCGCTGACCTCTGGTGGCGGGGGAGGGGCGGGACTCCGGGGTGCCCTGGCGCTGGTTGCCTTTCCTGCAGACCTGCACCTAGGTCCAGCCCCCTACCCCACACTCGGACCCTCCTTCTTCCACCCCTAGGTGCCCATCCCAGGTGTCCCCGGTCCAAGATGTGGTAGGAGCGGCGCGCACGAAAAGCCCCATCCCTGGTGCCACCAACCCGTCACCCAGACCATGGCGAACCCCACCGGCCTGGGGCTGCTCTTGGCTCTGGGCCTGCCTTTTCTGCCGGCCCGCTGGGGCCGAGCCTGGGGGCAAAGTAGGTACCAAGCCGGAGAGCTGGGGGGAGGGGTCGGGATTCCTGGGTCTCAGCTGCCGGCGGAGCTTAAAAGCCCTGGGTTCCTGGGGGGCGCAGAGTGAGCTTGAGAATTGCGGAGTGGGCAGGGAGTAACTTGGGAAGGGGTCTACAAGGTTAGGCTGGGGATTCAGGCTTTCTGGCTCCTTCCTTGGACGGTGGAAGTTGGTCTATAGGAGAACTCTTGAGTTCCCGAGGGGTAGTGAAATGGTGACCTGGGGTGCCCTGATGCACAGAACAACTCAGAGGGTGGGAGGGAGGTTTCTGGACCTGAGTATGGTTGAGGTGTTTTGGGTGGTCTGGGAGTCCGGAGGAGGGGCTGGCCAACCTATATCCAGGAGCCTGGGGGAGGTGTGAGTCAGACACTCCAGGGAAAGAAGCACAACCCACCCAGGTCCTTCAGGGCTCCTGGGCCTTTCAGATGAGAGGGAAGGGTTGGGCTTCCAGGTTTCCAGACACCACTGACTATAATAGTCCCCAATTTCTTAAACAACTGCAGGTTATTTACTCCTTGCTAGGCTCTGCTACCCCATCCCCCTCCCTATCCCACGCCCCCAAGTCTCTGTGCTGATGAAAGACTCAGCAGGGCAGAGGTTTAAGTGGGCCCTGCTGGTCGACTTGGGGGAATGCCCTGGGAAAGTGTGGCTGGGCTGAGATGGGAAAGCCAGCTGGGGATTGATTTAGTCTCTCCTTCCAGCCTCAATAGCCCCGCCTACTTCTGCCCATGACAACAGCACTGTTACAGAAGCTGGCTCAGCCCTGGTAAGTTGGGGGTGTATGTGGGAAGAGGGCTGCAGGGATGTTATTTAGGGGCCCCACACATAGCAAGTAGAGAGGGCTAGGGACACCCATCCTTCCAGAGGTGGCAGGTCAGGGTGGCATTGGAGGGCCCCGAAGTGGAAGAGACAACATCATAAGCAAGGTAAATGGGGAGATGAAAAGTCCCAGATGAGGGAGACTAGGAGACCCTGGGGCTATAGACAGGAATGTTGTACATGGCAGATGTCAGGAGTCCAGTGTACCTTTCAGACAGCAGGTGAGCTGAGAGTCCAGACTTAGTAGATGTGGTGGGAGTAGGGGTCTCAGATGTGGCAGGTACTTGGCATAGGGAGATCCCAGACCTGGCAGGTGGGAGAGGCTCAGAGCCCTAGAAAAGGTAGATGAGTATCTGGGAACCTCAGACCAAAAGTGGCAGGAGTGTGTGCATGTGCCGGGAAGGATGCCACACAGGTGAGGGTAGACAGGATCCCTGGGCTCAGGTGAGCCACACCTGTCCCCTCACAGTCTCAGGAAGCCATCACTGCTATCACTGTGGTCTTTTCCATCCTGGCTGCCCTGCTCCTGGCTGTGGGACTGGCACTGTTGTTGCGGAAACTTTGTGAGAAGCGGCAAACTGAGGGCACCTACCGGCCCAGCAGCGAGGAGCAGGTGGGTGCCCGTGTGCCACCGCCACCCAACCTCAAGTTGCCGCCGGAGGAGCGGCTTATCTGAACACTGGGGCCCACTGCAGCTGCCACTGCTGCCCAGGACTGCCGGGTGTTGGTTCGCACACAGCAGCTGCCAAGACAGCTCAGAAGGACTTGGGGAGGAGGGGCGAGGGGCACCTGCCTGGCAGGCTTGGTGCAGCATGTTGCCTCTGCTCAACTCTGCCTGCAGCTGGGGGTGCCAGGGCTGGGGACCTGCTCCCTGCTTGCTGAGCCATCTTCACTCTGCCTGTTGCGCAGGCCCGACAACCCCCTCTCCTTTCTTTCAGTTCTCCCACGCAGCTGAGGCCCAGGTCCCCCAGGACTCCAAGGAAAAGGTTCGGGGCTGCCTGCCCATCTAGGTCCCCTCCTCTCCATCCATCCCCCCACTTCCTTGCTGTGTGACCTTGGGGGAATGAAGGCAGAGCCCTCTCTGGGCAATCAGGACCCATCCAGTGCTTAAGAATAGAAGGGAAGAAGGTGCTTCAATTCAGACTTTGCTCCTGAGGGCAAGCGGGAATGGGGCTGCTCACTTTTTATATATTTATATGAAATTGGTAGTAAGATATAATAAAAGCTTTTTTTGAGCTGATGGACATTAGCCTAGATGGAGGAAACAAATGCACTCTAGAAAGTGAGAGGCTGCCTCTGGAAAGAGGGAGGTAGGTAGGGTGGGTTTCTGAGCAGAGAAAAGGCTTCAGGTAAACTCACCAGCAAAAACTGCTTTGGGCTTTTGTGGCTTTATTGAGGGACTGGGGTCTTCTCTGGACCTCTAATCTTTAACCCTCAAAGCACTTCTTAAGATCTGCGACTCTGGGCGGGCTTCTGGCCTGGACTTCTTGCCAGTTGCTGGTTGGTGGAGCAGGAGGGTTGGGGGCTCCCTGCTCCTTGAGCTGTTGAAGGTGAGCAGGCTCTGCTAGCAGGAATCTGGGAGGCTGGGCTCTGGGGTTCTTGGGAGAACTGGGGTCCAAGGGCTGGGACTTCCAGGCAATGTCAAAGTTGGGCTTTGTTGGGGCCAGAATTTGGGGGCTTTCTGGAGGGTTGGGCTGTGTGGGAGCTGTGGGGAGCCAGAAGCAGCAGCTCTCCTGGGCTCTGGAATCTTTAGCTGTCTCGTGAGGAGAGGAGAGATGAAGGGTTAAAGGTTCCATGAGATGGGGGCACTCTGCAGAGGCTGCTGAGGATGGGGATGAGGAGATGACTTCTTGGTTGGCCTCTGAGGGCAGCTGGGAATTGGGGTTCTTTGAGGTGCCAGTGGCATGTTGTAGGGACAGCAGGTCCATAGGCAGGGATGAAGGCTGGGGTTCTGGTGGTTTCTCCTTGTCGGGTTGCCATTCTGCTCTTCCTGGTGTAGTGGGCTGGGTAGGATGGAGGCACAGCAAGTTGCTGGTCTTTAGATGGGGGAGGGCTGTCAAGACAGTTCTGGGAAGACTGGGGTTGGGGTGTTCTCACCAGGCTGAGGCAGTTATTCAGGTCCCATCTGTGACAGCAGTCTAGGCTCTGGCTTGGTCTCAGGGTTCCTGTGTTCTTGGCTTCTATACTTAAACTGTCCAGAATCTCGCTCAACAAATCCAGTTCTTCTCCAGAACTCAAGAAGCTGCTGTCCAGCGCTTCCACTGCCCACAGGCCCTGGGCACCCTCAGGACTGAGAGGAGGTGTCCTGAGTGTGAGGACAGGTGGCCTCAAACATTTGCCTGACACCCCCCAGTTCTGATCAGGCTGCTCTGGAGAGTTTGGGGACCTTCCTCCCCATCAGTTCTGGGCTCCCACTTCTGCCAGTGGTATCCTACTTTGAGCCTTACCCCTCCCCTGGGGGCTCAGAAGGTCCTTCCAGTCGGAATCTCCTGCTGGGGCGAAGGGGCCGGTTCTGCAAAGGACAGATTTTGGTGGGAAAGGGGATAGGGCCTCAGCTGCAGAATCAGAGTGATGGGGCTTTCTGGAGAGGATGTTTGAAGCAGGTGCAAATATCTGCAGAGGTGAAGGGGGTGTGAGATATCTGGTTGGAGTAATAATTCCAGATGTGCATGGGGGAGGGGTGCTCTCACGTGTCCAAAGTGCTGAATGATGGGTCGACGCTGCTGCAGGCGATCTGAGTGGCTGGTGAGGACCTTCAGGGAGCCCCCCCTCTGGAAGCTAGAGTCCCCATCCTAGGAAGAGGATGTGTGAGCTAGGAGCCCCTCTGCCCCTCTGCCACTGGTGGTATTGACCTTACCTTGGACATCATCAGGTTCTGCACACCCTTCAAGCCATTCTTGGCCTACAAGGAAGCCAAGGGAAGACTCAGATCTATGGTTGGACCCTGAGTGTTTGAGGGCTCAGCCTTTTGTCCCCTAGGGCAGAACTTCCCAGAACAGCTGTCTATCTGTATCTCACAAATATGTTCACAATTCCCTATGCACCACCTGAGGGGTTAACACAATTTTGGCCCCTTTGATTAATACAAAAGGAGTATTCCTGGAGGAAATAACCCCCACATGAAATGGGGAGTGGCAAAACAACGTGGCACAAAGGTGTAGTGTTTCAAAAGTAGTGAAGAATATAATTGAATGAACAATTTTGAGTGGCAAAAGGTGGCCCCAGGAAACTTGTGGGCTTGGGACCAAGAACAACACCAAAACAAGGGCAGAGCTGGAATTGTATCTGAGGATAAAAAATGTTGGTTAGTGAATCTTGATTTTCAATTTTAATTAAGCAGGAAATGATTCTGACAAAAATGAGTATGGTAAATGGAAAATAAAAGTGGGAAGAATTGTTAACAGTTAAGTGCTGGTCCAGTTCTGATAAACACCTTTGCCCTTAAAATGTCTGATGGGGTCAAAATATACCGTCCCCAATAAGGGATTGAAACATCCTCAATTCCCTCCCCCTTGCCACCCCATCAAGAGTGGCCTGTCCACTTGAGCCTCACCGAGCGGCATATGTTCCTGATGGCTGGTTGGGTCTTGGCCTTGACTGAATGCAGGAGGGCACCACTGCCTTTCTAGGGGAGAAGCAGACAGCAAAGGAGAAGCTTGGGCACTTGGGGACGAGACCCTACCTCCCCACCTTGGGCTGTGCGGTGCTGAACAAGCTCCTTTCCCTCTTTGAAACTCTCCTTCCTCATTTCTGTAGGTTAGCGTGATCATGAGCTTATCTGGCAACTGTTGTGTGTTTGATGGTGTTACCTTTAGGTTGTCTGCCCAGAGCTGATAGGTGCGAATGGTGCCTGTGGTGAACCATGAGACAGTGGAGTGTCATTCAAGGCAAGCATAGGTTGGAGATGCTGGTGGGGTCGGGATTCCGGGATTGGGCTCACCTGAAGATGCCCCACAGCAAGTGATCTCCTGCTCAAATTGATCTGAGAAGCCCTCCCCTGTGTTAAGCTTCTCCAGTCGGCCTTCGATGAACTGGAGTGAGAATAAGACTCATCTAAACATGAGGACTCAGCAGTCTGCCTGGTGTCTAGGTGGAGAAGCCATCCCCAGCCTCTCCAGGAGGCACTCTAAGGACCTAGGGATCTGAAGCTTACCACCTTAGGAATCAGGGGCCAACCCTCTTCCCCATCTTTCAAGTCCCCCTATCCCCAGGGACCAAATCCCAACTTCCAGACCAACCCACCCCCTCTTAGCGTGAAGTAGGTTGATCCCATCTTCTGGGGACCTTGAGTCCAGCCTACTTTCTCCCAGGAGCCTAGAAGTCCAGCTTGAGTTTATCACCCCTCCCCCTATGTCCTGAGGACACAGGAATCCTAACCTGCTTTCCCTGTCCTTACCAAAGGATGCCTGTGTCAGGACCTGCCTCCTCTGGAATCCAGCAGTGTGAACTCCCACCCAGACCCATGAAGATCCCTGCTTAGAGGACCTGTGAATTTGGTCCCACTCCAATCCCTCTTAGCAACCCAGGAGTTAGGCTCTTATCTTTAGGAACCCAGGAGTGCTGTCCTGCCTCCCCAACCTGGAGACCCTGGAGTGGGAAATCCTGTCAGATTGGCTCTGGCCTTACTCTCAGGGACCCAGCAGTCTCCCTCCAGCCCTGGTTCCACCCTCAGGGCTCTGGCACACCTGCTTGAACAGCTGTAGGTGCACAGCTCTCTGATGAAAGGCCTGCAGGGGTGCCCCAGGCTTCTGGGCCAAGAAGGCGTCTTCACTGAAGGTCACTGGTTGGCCCTGGAAATAAGACCCATCCCCTGAGCTCCTGGCATTTATCCTGTCCCCAGCCATCCCCCTCATTCTTCCATTTATCTTTGCTGCATTGATCAGGCCCCTGTTGTGTGTCTGGTCCATGTGGAGGACCTGGTGAGCTGTGAGGACTTGGGCTTTTCCTCTGAGGGAGGTGGGAACCCTGGGGGGCTGTGGGCATAGGGAGGATATGACTTAGGTGTTCACAAGTGACCTCTGGCGGCTATAGGGAAGATAGACTGTGGTGCTTGGTGGCAGGACTTTTGCAGATTTGGGGTGTGTTGCAAAGGCAGAGCCAACAAAACGTCAGATACTCAGGCTGGGTGTGGCAGCACTCTGGGAGGCTGAGGCCGGTGAATTGTCTGAGCTCACAGGTTCAAGACCAGCCTGAGCCAAAGCGAGACCTCGTCTCTAAAAATAGCTGGGTGTTGTGGCGGGTGCCTGTAGTCCCAGATACTTGGGAGGTTGAGGCAAAAGAATCACTTAAGCCCAAGTTTGAGGTTGCTGTGAGCTATGACGCCATAGCACTCTACCAGTAGTGACAGAGTGAGACTTTGTCTCTTAAACAAAAAAGAAGTCAGCTACTGAGATGATCCTATCCCCCACTCCCACCCCCAAAGATTTAAAGAATGGTTGTGAAAAACAGGGAAGGGGGTTTTGGGGTGAGAAGGTCAAGGTCCTGGCTTCGACATTTACCCAGTGTGGAAACAAACCTTGTTTTCCTCATATGTAAACAGGACTATTAGAGTATCTATATCATCACAGCACTGTTGTGAGCATTCCACGAGATAATATAATAATAAAACCTAGCGTTATGGAGTGCTTACTATGCCAGCAGATTTCCAAGTGCTGGCAACATGCCGATTCACTGTCCCAAACAACACTTTCAGGTGGGCCTGTTGTGATCTCATTTTACAGATGAGCAAACAGAGACAAAAAGTAAGCACTTAATAAAAGTTACGTGTCGTTATTAATGTGATTTCTTCAAAAACATAGGACACCTCTCCCTCGGCGTCCCAGCTGCTCACCGGGACGTAGATGAGCGCATCTCTGTACCCTCCGAAGAGCAGAGCCTGAGCTTTGAGGAAAAGACGGGATACCCCTTCCCCGGGGGCCAGGGCGACCTTCCTAAGCCGAAGTTTCAGCAGGGACACCTAGAGAACAAAGGGAGTGGCGCTGAGTGGGCGGGTGTAGGAAGCAGGAGGGTGGGAGGGGGCGACACTGACCACAGCTGGGGGCAGCGCCTGCACGTCGTCGAAAGGCGTCTCCAAGGTATTGGAGTCCACGTTCATCATAACGACGTCCTCCAGGGCTTTTTCTCGGACTTTCTGCGGAGTAGGGCGAGACAGCACTGAGCTGGAGGGTCCTGGCAGGGGAGGAGGACCCCTCCTGTCTCTATCTCCGCCGTCCCTATGGGTCGTGCTCACCTCGGCGAGACTTGCGTGCACTCCAATGAGGTAAGGCATGGGCGCGCTGTGGACCAAAGGGGTGGGGTGATGTGGGCACCGCCCCCAGGCCTTGCCCCTGGAACCTGTTCTTCCCCAGCCCCCTCCCTCACCAGCAGTAATCCAGCAGGTGTGGGGGCAGCGTGGGGATCAGTACGTGCTCCCAGCGCATGGGGTGTAGGAGGGCGCAGGACGCGTGGATGCACGAGGTCAGCTGGAGACACATGGGAGGAAGAGTCGTGGAGTCAGGGCCTGGCCTTCCAACTTTAAGGACCCACTCTGAGACGATGTCTCTCCCAGCTAAATTTCTCACGTCCTTAAGCTCCCGTTCCCCCTCCCCCACCCACTTCTGGGTAAAGGGCGAAAACTGGGACCTCTTTAGGAATCTTATCGAGACCAAGAATTCCGCTGAGTACAGCGTGCTTTGAGAGGGTGGAGCCAGGACTCAGCCCGTCCTAATTCCTCCCTTTAAGGGGCAGGACTAATATGGATCCCACCCCATAGGGGGAGCCTCCACTGATCCCACCCTGAAGGAGGCGTAGCTACCATTTAGTTCGCCTGGGCGGCTTCCAGGGTGGTGCCCCAACTCACTAACACCAACCCAATGAGGTGGAGCTAAAAAAATACGTCCTTTTGGCCCCGCCCTTAGGGGGGTGTAGCTGTAACACCTTCAAGTAACCTCACCCTAAAGAGGTGGAGTTAAAATGCAACCCTTTGGTTCTGCTTCTGATGGTGTAGCCACCACTCACTAACTCCGCCTCAAAGAGATGAAGCAAAAATCATCACTTTGACCTCATCTCTAGGGGTGGAACTAGCTCAGCTTCCACCTGTCCTTTCCCCCAGGAGCGAAGCTAGAATTTAGTGCTCCGTGGTTTCATTCTCTAGAGGGGCGGAGCCAGGCCTGGTCTGGTGTGTAGGGGGCGGAGCCAGTTTTCATTACGCCCAGATCATTAAAGGGGCGAGAACAGGACTTGGCCTTCATGTCCCGCCCCCCGGAGTGGGCCCAGAATCTTCCCGGGTCCCCCGAAGGCCCCGCCTCACGGTGCTGAGCTTGCTGGAGGTGAGCAAGATTCTTCTCTCCGCCAGGAGCGCCGCGAACAGCCCCACGATGTTCTCGTCTGTCACAGCCACCACCAGCTCCGTTAGGTTCCTCTGAGGAACAGAGAGGCGCGCTGGGCGTGGACGGACGCCAAAATCAGGCATCCTCTTCTGGGTTGCGAGACCTGTTCCTGTCCCCAGAGTCCCCTCTCGGTTCCTACTCACGTTCTCAGGGATGGATGGCAAGCGGCCGGAATCGGGGGCCACGAAGCAGGAAAGCTGGAGGGAGCATTGGCGGGGGATCAATCAGTTATGTAGTTGGCACCTGGGTACCCAACCTTCCGGCGTGGGTGGGTGGGGGGCGGGCTTCAAGCCCAGCTCACCGGCCTGCTATTTCCGGGGGCAGGGGGCGGGACTCCGTGAGAGCTGGAGATCCTCACTCCGCTGCCCTGAGGGAGAGGTATTGCTGTGTGGTCCTCAGGGCTGGGGCTCAGTCTCCTCACCCACCTAGGGTCCAGGGTTGGGATGTTACTCACCAGCCCCAGATCCACTGAGGCCTGGGACCAAGGCGGGGGCTGCTGCAGCAGATGCAGAAGTAGTTCCTCAGCCTCAGAGACCTGGGTGGAGGATGGGGATTCTGAGGGCCGCGACTCAGGCTGGATGGCCTGGGAGGGGAGAAAGAGTTCTGAGAGGGACTGGGGGCTTGGTGGGGTGGGGGATTGGACTCCTGCAGGAGTTTGGGGGTACTTATCCCACCTGCTCTTGGGCTAGGAGGTCTCCCACTGTATTCAGTAGCTTGTAGAACACCTCAAACCAAGGCAGGTGGCTGTGGAGAAGGGAGACAGGTTTCATGCAGTGGTCCTAGGCCTAGTCCCTTCCACACCCCACCCTAACGCCCTATATGCCACACCTGAGGATACAGAGACAGCTCCGGGCACCAGCACGCAGGCGGCAGAAACCAAATCTGCGGTTGCCTGCTAGGTCTGTAAGAGCAAAGGTGAAGTGCTGGACAGCAGGGCTGGGGGGCTCCCTGGAAGGGGCGAAAGGCTCTCAGAGAGATCTGGCCAACTCCCTGACCAACCCCACTCTTCCCCACAGTTCTTCTGGGACCCTGGGTATGTAAGTTCGTAGTTGTCAGGATCCCTGCATTCCTGAGTCCCTGGGTCCCGGGGTCCCTGGGTGTGGGTCTCTATAGTTTTTTGGGTCCTTTGCTATTCCAAGTCCCTGTTTTTTGTTTTCTGAGACAGAGTTTCACTATGTTGCCCTTGGTAAAGTGCTGTGGCATCACAGCTCATAGCAATCTCAAACTCTTGGGCTCAAGTGATTCTCTTGCCTCCGCCTCCCGAGTAGCTGGAACTATGGTGCCTGCCACAATGCCCAGCTATTTTTTGGTTGCTGTTGTCATTGTTGTTTAGCAGGCCCAGGCTGGGCTTGAACCCACCAGCCTCAGTGTATTTGGCTGGCACCCTACTCACTGATCTATGGGCACCGAGTCTAAGTCCCTGTGTTACTATGTCCCTGGGTATCTGGATCCCTGAGTCCTTATGTGTCAGAGCCCTGAATTCTTCGAGCCTTTGGGTCTCTTAGTCCCTCAATCTCAAGATCCCTGCATCCCTAAGGTGTCAGAGCCCTGAATCCCTTGAGTTCCTGGATCCCTTAGTCCCTGGATCTCTAGGTCCCTGAGTCCCTGGGCCCCTAAATTTCTTGGTGTCTGCATCCTATGCATATAGGTTTCTAGCTGTCAGGTTTCCTGAATGTCTGAGTCCCTGAACCTCAGAGTCCCTGGAGTATGGGTCTCTAGGTATCCGAGTCTTTGGGTGCTGAATCCTTGGGGTCTCTAAGAGGTCCCTGGGGTCCCTGCATCCTTCCCTCCATACCTTTCCACATCAAAAGGGAAGCAGAATTTGGGTACCATCTGCATAGTTTCCTGGAGATAGAGAGAAGCACAGACTTCTTGGCCACTCAGGTTTAGCCCCCACCCCTGGGCTCCAGGTCCAAGTCACAGAGTACCCTGTCCCTGGGGGACTGGCCCTGCCCCTGGGGGAGCAAGGAACCATCCTGAATACCTGGTCCCTGAAGTCTGGAGGGAACTGCCACAGGATGGGGGGATCTGTAGGGGAGTACAGGCCTCTGAGTTCAGGGCCAAAGTCCCACCCTCCATAACCCCCCTATCCACATGCACCCAACTCACCCTCTTGCAGAGAGGCAGGGCAGGCCACTTCGAAGAACCAATCAAACATGGCCGGGGGACCCCCTCTGTGGAATGTGAAAGGGCTTAGTGGGTTCAGAGACTTGCCTCCATGCACGTGTGTGGCTGTGTCTGCCTCTCTGCGCATGATTGTTTGTGTGCTGGCATGTGCATGACCCTGGGAGCTTGCAGTGGTGAGTGCATGTATGAGGCTTGTATGAGGCTGTGTGTGCAGTGGTGTTAATTGTGCATGCACCAAGTTTGGGACAGAGCAAGAGAGTGTAGTGTGTGACTGTAGAGATTGTAGTGTGTGGCTGAGTGCAGACTTGCGTGGGCAAGTAGGTAGATGTGTATGTGTAATTGTGACTAGTGTCTGCCTGAAAAGATGTCTGTACATCTGTGGGGAGTGGGATTATGAGTGTGTGATTGAACAAGTGTGAAGGAGAATGACTCGTGTCTTTTCTTGCATAGCTGCAAGTGTCATTGGTAACTGTCTGAGTATCCCCATGAGTCCCTGTGTGCAAGATCCCAGAGGGTCTCACATTTCTCATCAGAGAAAGGAGAGGTGGATGCCTGGTATTTGCTCTAAGCCCTGCATTCTCTGCTTTCCTTCCTGCCCTATCATCACGCAGAGGATACTGAGACTTGGGCTCAAGAAGCGAGATGGGAGGGAAACATAGAGTCCTATCCAACTGTACACATGTTCCCTGACATACGGTCTCAGCATTTCACCCCCAAGTTGACATCACTCACACACGATCTCCCACTTACATGGACACCCAGCCTCCCCTCTCCCCTGATCACCCGCCTGTGGACCCCTGGAAACTGTAACTCAGATACATCCCACAATCAGAGGGGTATGTTTCCTCCCAGAGTTATAGACACAATCACACAGAGCCAGAAAGAGAGAGAGAATGGGGGCTGAGTCTGGCCTGAGCATGCTCCAGTAGAGTCCATAGTAGAGGCCAGCTGAGCAGTTGCCCCGATTCCAGCCACCTGCCTCTGTGGGTCATTCCACCCCACAGTTCGCCCCAGCTCCATACTGGTTTTGCCCCAGGCCTGATCTGGGAGTCTCGGTTCAGAGGATGAGGGACAGGGCAGCTCTTACTCAGCACTGGATTCCATGGTCCATGAAGGGTTGGCCTGGCTTGGCCCTTTCCCCAGGGGTCCTGGGGGCCTGCTGCTAGTTTGGAGCTGGGCCCAGAGCTGGCTCAGCTTCCTGTGTGGCTGAGAGAGGAAGTGTAATGGGTGACGTCCCCAGACAAGGCCCTGCCCCCACTCGCTGTGAGGAACCAAGGCATCCTGCCTCCTGGCATTCTCTAGGATGGGTGGGCAGTAACTGGGCAGCCTCAGAAGCCAGACCCTCAGCTCCATCCTGCCAGGTTGGGCCATGTCTGGTCCCTGCATCCCACCTTGGACCCTCACCTCTCCTTCCCTACCTTGCAGCAAATCAAGATTCATAGTCTGTCTAACATTTCCATTTCCCTCAACTCTTCTTTCCCTTCCTTTCCCTTCCACTCACACTGCCCATTCACTGTGCCTAGATAGTAGACATGGGAGTCAGGAAGGGGGACAACAGGCAGTACTGAACATAGACACAGGGACAGACAGACAGGAAGTCACTGACATAGACAGACTGAGTCCAGAACAGCCATACATAACAGGCAGACATGGGCAGTGAGTCCTACAGTCTAAATGTAGTCACAGACACACATGGACAAGGACAGAGAGACAGCACGCACAGAGGGCAGTCTACTCCAGCTGGAGATTCGGTACAGAGAGACAGCAAACAGGCATGGTCAGAAAACTGCAGATCCAGACACACACACACCCCTGAGCCATGCATATGGACAAGATAACAGAGAAGTAGGCCTGGGTGGTAGAAACACACAGGATGAAGACACAGAGCAGCAATCGCGAGAGAAACAGCTAGGACTGGCTAGACACAGAGGGACACAGCTGGATTCACAACAGCTGGACATACCCATGCCGACCTGTAGACTCTGAAAGACAGAGGCACCCCAATGGACAGGTGTAACTGTTGAGACACATCTGACAGCAGAGAGACAGCACACAATCCAGCCACTCATTGTCACACACATACACACAACATCCTGCAGACATAATAAGAGAATTAAAATAGAACAGTCAGTTTTACCGTGACCACCTTGTGCCCACAGTCAGTCAGAATTCCATCATCTATAAGCTGACACAGTCTGATAGACTAGTGCTATGCATTCCTCTGAAGTTCAGATGTTGAAATCTACATCTCCAGTGCAATGGTATTATTAGGTGGGGGCCTTTGGGAGGTGATTATGTCACAAGGACTCTGCCCTTGGGAATAGGATTAGTGGTTTGAGGGAGGCTGCAGGCCCTTCCCACCATATGAGGACACATGGAAAGTGCCTTCCAGGAGGAACAGGCCCTTGCCAGACACTGAATCTGCTGGCACCTGGATCTTGGACTTTCCAGCCTCCAGAACTCTGAGTGATAAATTTCTGTTGTTTATGAATTATCCAGTCTAAAGTATTTATCTGTAGCAACCTGAATGGTATTTTGTATCTAAGACAATCAGATATAGATCCCACAGGTACACAGGCATCCCCACACTCTCCTATCCCCAGATAATCCAAGACACACACTCATACCCGTAAGAGGTCCCCACTATTCTGTAGGACGCTGAGAAGTAGGGAGAGTGCATAAGCATGTGAAACATACAGACCTCCCCCCCAAAAGCCACACAGGTGGATGAGATTGAACACAGTTTGGGACTCCCTTTCTCTCCAAGGGGATGGGAGGGAGAGGTGCAGAGTCCTCAGAGCTTCTCTTTCTCCCTCTTATGCCCTGAGGCCTTCTGGTGCCCTTTTTTTTTCTTTTTGTTTTTGTATTTGAACTTCAATTCAGAAAAAATACCTAATGGCAAATGCGTTGGGTTGGGATTAAAAAAAAAAAAAAGGATTCATGTCCCTGAAGTGTGATGTTCAAGTGGAGCTTTCTCTGCACCCTTCGGTGTCTTTTTTAAAAACGGATTCTCCCCTTAGAGAAATGCAAATCAAAACAACCCTGAGATATCATCTAACCCCAGTGAGAATGGCCCACATCACAAAATCTCAAAACTGCAGATGCTGGCGTGGATGTGGAGAGAAGGGAACACTTTTACACTGCTGGTGGGACTGCAAACTACTACAACCTTTCTGGAAGGAAGTATGGAGAAACCTCAAAGCACTCAAGCTAGACCTCCCATTTGATCTTGCAATCCCATTACTGGGCATCTACCCAGAAGGAAAAAAATCCTTTTATCATAAGGACACTTGTACTAGACTGTTTCTTGCAGCTCAATTTACAATCGCCAAAATGTGGAAACAGCCTAAATGCCCACCAACCCAGGAATGTATTAACAAGCTGTGGTATATGTATACCATGGAATACTATTCAGCCATTAAAAAAAATGGAGACTTTACATCCTTCGTATTAACCTGGATGGAAGTGGAAGACATTATTCTTAGTAAAGCATCACAAGAATGGAGAAACATGAATCCTATGTACTCAATTTTGATATGAGGACAATTAATGACAATTAAGGTTATGGGATGGGGGAAAGCAGAAAGAGGGATGGAGGGAGGAGGCTGGGGCCTTGGTGTGTGTCACACTTTATGGGGGAAAGACATGATTGCAAGAGGGACTTTACCTAACAATTGCAATCAGTGTAACCTGGCTTATTGTACCCTCAATGAATCCCCAACAACAACAACAACAAAAAAAACGGATTCTTCCTCTGCCACTCAGGGTAGAGTACAGTGACATCATCATAGTTCACAGCAACCTCAAACTCTTTTTTTTTTGAGACAGAGTCTCATTATGTCACTCTCGGTAGGGTGTTGTGGCATCACAGCTCACAGCAACCTCAAACTCTTGGGCTGAAGAGATTCTCTTGCCTCAGCCTCCCAAGTAGCTGGGACTACAGCTGCCTGCCACAATATCCAGCTATTTTTTGTTATAGTTGTCATTGTTGTTTGGCAGGCCCAGGCTGGGTTCGAACCCACCGGCCCCGGTATATGCAGCTGGCCCCTTAGACACTGAGCTACAGGCACCGAGCCAGCAACCTCAAACTCTTGGGCTCAAGCCATTCTCCTGTCTCAGCCTCCTGAGTAGCTGGGACTACAGGCATGTATCACAATGCTTGGATAATTTTTCTATTTTAATAGATACAGGATCTTGGTTTACTCAGGCTGGTCCTGAAATCCTGAGCTCAGGCCGTCCTCCTGCCTTGGCCACCTACATGTGTGAGGCACCTCAAGTGGCCAACCCTTCAGTTTCTGTGTTTGTCACATAAATAGGTAACAGTGCCTGCCTGTCTTAGAGACCCTGTAAAAGGCTCAAGGAGCCAATTCACATAAAATGCTTAGTACGGGATCAGGCCTGAATCAAGGTTTTGATATGTTGATTATCCTGGGAGGCAGGTCAGCTGAAGGGTTAAGAAAATGACTGTGGAGCCAGCTAGACCTGAACCGACTCTTTTTTTTTTTTTTTGAGATAGGGTTTCACTATGTCACCTTCCGTAGAGTGCTGTGGCATCACAACTCACAGCAACCTCCAACTCTTGGGCTTAAGCAATTCTCTTGCCTCCGCCTCCCAAGTACAAGTGACTACCACAATGCCTGGCTATTTTGTTGTTGTTGTTGTAATTGTCATGGTTGTTTGGCAGGCCTGGGCTGTGTTCAAACCCGCCAGCTCTAGTGTATGCGGTGTATGCGGTTGGCGCCCTAGACGTGGAGCCTGAAGCTACTATTTAATGTTTGTGTGATTTCAGGCAAAACATTTAACCTCTCTGTATTTATTATCTATTGATATGTAACAAACCACTCTAAAACTTACACATTTATTATTTATTTATTTATTTATTTAGAGATGGCATCTCATTCTATCACCCAGACTGAAGTACAGTGGCATGAACATAGGTCACTGTAACGTTGAACTTCTGGGCTGAAGCAATCTTCCTACCTCAGTGCTCCCTGGTACTACAGGTATGTGCCACTACACCTGGCTAATCAAAAAAATTATTTTTGGGGAATGCCTGTGGCTCAGTGGGTAGGGCGCCGGCCCTATAAACCCAGGGTGGCTGGTTCAAACCCGGCCCCGGCCAAACTTCAACAAAAAAATGGCCGGGCGTTGTGGTGGGTGCCTGTGGTCCCAGCTACTCGGGAGGCTGAAGCAAGAGAATCACCTAAGCCCAGGAGTTGGGTGTTGCTGTGAGCTGTGTGACGCCATGACACTGTATTGAGGGCAATAAAGTGACACCCTGTTTCAAAAAAAAAAATTATTTTTGTTGGGATGAGGAGTTGCTATGTTGCCCAGGGTGGTCTCAAACTGCTGGCCTCAATCAATCCTTCTGAATCTTGGGTTATAGGCATGAGCTACTGCACCCAGAGAACATTCTGCTTCAGGGATTCTCAAGCTGTATCTCAAGCTGTGGTCTCATTTGAGGCTTAACCAAAGCTGGAGCTGCTTCTAAGCTCAGTACTTCAGTCGTTGGTAGGATCTGGCTCCTTGTGGATTGCAGGACTGCAGGCCTCAGTTCCTTGCAAGGTGTACCTTGCCCATGTGCCTGCTTGCCTTGCCAGAACAGAGAAGGCAACAGACAGGGTTTAGCAAAACGGAAGTCACAGACTTTTGTACTGTAATCTCAGGAGTGACATTTTAATACCTTTGCTGTATTCTGTTGGTTAGAAGCCAACACTAGGGCCAGGTGAGATGGCTCACACTTATAATCCTAGCACTCTGGGAGGCTGAGGCAGGAGGATTGCTTGAGCTCAGGAGTTTGAAAGCAGCCTGAGCAAGGAGGAGACCCTGTCTCTACTAAAAAAATTAGAAAAATGTAGCTAGGCTCAGTGCCTGTAGCTCAAGTGGCTAAGGCGCCAGCCACATGCATCAGAGCAGGAGGGTTTGAATCCAGCCCGGGCCTGCCAAACAACAATGACAACTACAACCGAAAAATAGCCAGGTGTTGTGGCAGGCACCTGTAGTCCCAGCTATTTGGGAGGCTGAGGCAAAAGAATTGCTTAAGCCTAAGAGTTGGAGGTTGTTGTGAACTGTGACACCACAGCACTCTACCCATAGTGACAGCTTGAGACTCTGTCTCAAAAAAAAAAAAGAAAAAGAAAAGCACAGAAAAGAAAAGAAAAAAGTAGCTGGGTGTCATGACGGGCACCGGTAATTCCATGTACTTAGTTGGATGAAGCAAGAAGATCACTTCAGCCCAAGAGTTTGAGTGTGATGTGAGCCATGATGATGCCACAGCATTCTATCCAGAGTGACAGAGTAAGACTCTGTCTCAAAAAAAAAGAAAAAGAAAAAAAAAGCCAAAACCAGGTCTAACCCACACCCAAGGGAAGGAGACATGAATAAGAGTGAGGATACTATTTTTCTTAGTTTTCTTTCCCCTTTATTTTATTTGTGTGTGTGTGTGTGTGTGTGTGTATTTGTGGGTTTTGGCTAGGGCTGGGTTTGAACCTGCCACCTCCGGCATATGGGACTGGCGCCCTACCACTTTGAGCCACAGGCGTCGCCCTTGTGTGTGTGTTTTTAAAAAAATTTTTGACACAGAGACTTGCTCTTTCACCTGGGCTAGAGTATGGAGGCATAAGAGTGCAGTGGTGTCATTAAAGCTCACTGCAACCTCAAACTCCTGGGCTCAAGTGATCCTCCTCCCTCAGCCTCCCGAGTAGCTGGGACTACAGGTGCCCATCACCATGCCTAGCTAATTTTCCTGTTGTTAATAGAGATGGGGTCTCACTCTTGCTGAGGCTGGTCTTGAGGTCTTAATCTCAAGGAATCTTCCTGCTTCAGCCTCCTAGAGTTCTAGGATTACTGGTGTGAACCATCACAACTGGCTGAAGGTGAGGGTCACTGAAGGGGTATCTTAGAAGCTGCCTTTCCTCCTCTCCATGCTTTTGTTTTTTCACTTTTTTTTTCTTTGAGACAGAGTCTCAAGCTGTCACCCTCAGTAGAGTGCTATGGCATCACAGCTCACAGCAACCTCAAACTCTTGGGCTTAAGTGATTCTCTTGCCTCAGCCTCCCAAGTAGCTGGGACTCCAGGCTCCTGCCACAATGCCCAGCTATTTTTTGATTGCAGTGGTCATTTTTGTTTAGCGGGCCCGGGCTGGGTTCAAAACTGCTAGCTTCAGTGTAGGTGGTGGCACCCTAATCACTGAGCTATGGGCACCGAGCCTTGTTTTCTCACTTTAAAATACAGAAGCTTGGGGGCAGCTGCAGTGGCTCACACCTGTAATCTCAGCACTCTGGGAGGCAAAGGCAGGAGGAGCTCTTGAGCTCAGGAGTTTGAGACCAGTCTAAGTAAGAGTAAGACACTATTTCTACTAAAAATAGAAAAAATTAGCCAGGCATGGAGGCTGAGGCAGGAGGATTGCTTGAACCAAGGAGTTTGAGGCTGCAGTGAGCTATGATGATGCCACTGCTTTCTAGGCTAGACTAGACAATAGAGTGAGACTCTCTTAAAAAAAAATATGCAGAAGCTGGTGTTGTGGCACACACACCTGTAGTCTTAGCACATGGACAAGCTGAGGCAGGAGAGTCTCTTGAACCCAGGAGTTAGAGTCTAGTTTGAGCAACACGGTAAGATCCTCATCTTAACCAACTAACTAATAACAAAGTACCTCACAGTGTGTCTGGAAGTCTCATCCATTCATTTGCTCATTTATGCAACAAATAAATAATGAGTGCCTATATTATATCAAGCTATTCTAGGTATGTGGTGAATAAGACAGGAAAGGTTCCTTTACTCATGAATCTAACATTCCAATAGGGAGGGAAGGAACAGAGAAAAGGCACACTTATATACATTGACAAGATGATTTGAGTTAGGTGCTAATCAGTAAAATAACATCACTGACAGACAGTGACTGGGTGCTAATACAGAGTAATCAGGGAAGGCTGCTTAGAGGAGGTGCCATTTGAACTGCAAGATGAGAGGGGTGGCCAGTTATAAACTTATCTTGGGAGAGAGGTTTTAAGGAACAGAAAATGCAAAGGTACTGAGGTTGAATTGAACTTGGTATGATTGAGGTCAAAAAGGAGATCCATAAAGTTTTGTCTTAATGACTGAGAGAGCTGAGAGATGGCCTTGAGGTTAGAGCAGCACACAGGGGCTGGGCAGTGTAACCTTGGAGACTAAAGTGAATGTTTAAGTGTCAATCTGAGTGAGATGGGAATTGTTGCAGGGAGGGGAGCTGAGCACAGAAGGGACAGGATCTGATTTGAACATAAAGACTCTTCTCTGGCTGCTGGGGTTGGAGGATTTACCACAGGGGACCCAGAGATAGCAGCAGGGAGCTTGGGAAAGTGACATGGGTGAGCCATAAGTGTAGCTCAGAGCAGGTAGTGACAGGTGGAGAGAAGAGGGTGAATTCAGGATCCATTTTGGCACACGTTTACTGTGTAAATACCACTGCTCTCATCTTATTTTCCTTCCTTCTCATTTGTGCTGATGAGAGACGAGTTTTGAAAGCCAAGGAAAATGCTTTTCTGCTCAGTCTTCGCGAGGATGCAGGGCTGACCCATGTTGATTCTTCCATTCTAGAGGACGAAGTACAATCAGAGGCTGACATCTGAGACACTTTCCTTATGCCTCTCCTTACTCCTGGTTGTGGTAGACCCAGTAAGAGGGCCAAAGCCCTATGTGAGTTTGGTGATCTCTTCAGCATGCGGGACATAATTGATTGTCTCTCAGCATTCCTCCTTCGCTCCTTCTCTTCTCCTGGTTTGCCTTCCTAATGCAGTCTGGAAAATTAAAAAAGCCCATATTTCCCAGATGCTTTGAAGCTCCAGTTCTGACAGCAGAATTGGTTCTACCAATTGGAAATGCTCATGAGCAATTTAGAAATTGGAAGTGAGCTGGTGTGTGCATATATGTGTGTGTGTCTTTCTGCGAAGCAAAGTTATGGAGTTGTGGATTTTCTTTTCATAAATTTCTGGTCTCCACTGGACCTATTTACAGGTCATAGTTCTGGTGGCAGTCTCTGGGCTCTCGACGACTTCTCTTACTGTACAAAGGAAGAAGCTCCCTGTAAGAGGGAGGGTCCTTCCTATTCCAGGGCCAGCTCAAAATGTGATCTCATTCACACATCACTAATGTCATTGAGAGGCTTGTTAGATATGCAAAATGTTGGGCCCTGTCCTGGACCTACTTACTGAATCTGAAACTCTGACAGTGGGAACCGAGAAGTTCTGCCCCTCCCCCACAACCCCCCCATGATTCTTTTGCACAGTAAAATTTGAGAAACACTGGCCTACAGCCCACTCCTGGAGTCCCTCCAATGATTTTATAAGCCTCATAAATTCTCATATTAAATCCCTTTCTGCTTAATATACCTAGAATGGCCTTCACACTGAACTGTGGCTGACAAAGTAGCATCAGAGTTCTAGAGTTCTAGAAGTTCAACAGAATCCCAGCTGACTGCTTAATAACCATGTGACCAGGGGCAAGTGACTCTGTGTGGCAAATTGGCAGAGATGGCCACAGCTCTATTTCCCATCCTACATGTTCTTTTAGAATCTTGCCACTCTACCTTCAAGAGGTGGAGTCTGTATCCCATCCTCTTGAATTTGGATGGGACTTGGTGACTGCCTTGATGAGGAGTCTGGAGGAAGTGACATTATGCAACTTCTGAAGCTAGGTCACAAAAATACAAGCATTTTTCTTCTGCATTTACTTCTGCCTTGCTCTTTTGGGATAATTGCTGTTGAGGAATGTAGCCATTAAGTTGTGAGGAAGTCCAAGCAACCTATGGAGAGAGTAACATGGAAAAACACTGAAGACTTTGTTCTCTCTGCTTCTGCTATGCTCTGAGATGACATCCATCACCAACTGGCCATTGTCAATTGTGAGCCACCTTGAAAGTAGATCCTTCAGTCTCCAGTTAAGATGTTCTAGCTGATGTTACAGGGAGCAGAGATGAATTGCTCTGTCCTTGCTGAAATTGCAGATTTGGGAGCAAAATATATACCTCTTGTTTTAAGCCACTAATTTTTTTTTTTTTTTGAGACAGAGTCTTCCTTTGTTGCCCTTGGTAGAGTGCCATGGTGTCATAGCTCACGGCAACCTCAAGTGCTTGGGCTCAAGCTATCCTCTTGCTTCAGCCTTCTGAGAAGTGGGGACTACAGGCACCTGCCATCACACCCAGCTATTTTTAGAGACAAGGTCTTGCTCTTGCTCAGGCTGGTCTTGAACTCCTCAGCTCAAACCATCTACCCGCTTTGGCCTCCCAGAGTGGTAGGACTACAGGCATGAACCACCACACCTGCCCTTAAGCCCCCAAGTTTTAGGGCATAGTTTGTCACACAGCAAAAGCTAACTGATAGGCTGTGTTTCTCTAAACCAGTGATTTTCTTTCTTTCTTTCTTCTGAGACAGCGTCTCAAGCTGCCACCCTCAGTAGAGTACTGTGGCATCACAGCTCACAGCAACCTCCAACTCTTGGGTTTAAGTGATTCTCTTGCCTCAGCCTCCCAAGTAGCTGGGCCTACAGGCAACCGCCACAATGCCTGGCTATTTGTTGTTGTTGTTGCAGTTGTCTTTGTTGTTTAGCTGGCCTGGGTTGGATTTGAACCTGCCAGCCTCAGTGTACGTGGCTGGTGCTGCTAAACCAGTGATTTTCAACCAGTGTTCTGTGGCACACCGGTGTGCTGTGAGAAGATCTTAAGTGTGACATGAAAAATTTCAAAAGATCATTAATTAAATTATTTTTGAAAGAAGTTCAAAGCACAATAAGTACATCTTTTTTTTTTATTAGTGGTAGCAGTAAATATGGAAAAAATTGTATTATGTGGGATATGTTTTGAAGGTTAGAGACATCAAGACTTTCTGGTAGACTGGATGAGAGAGAAAGAGAGAGAAGACAGGATGATTTCAAATGTATTTTTTTCTTTTGATTGAGTACATGCAGAGTTGAAGAAAGTTAATTTTATTTTGACATTTTTGCACTTTTATACTCAAAACTACAAGGATATAGGGATTGTTTACTGGATTGGGTGGATATTTAATAGAGATAAAAGGAGTGAGAGACTCGAAGTACCTCTCAGCCCTAAATATTCTTGCTTACTCTTCAGGACCATTTTTTGCCTCTTTGTGGCATTATCAAATAATGTAGTGAATCTTAATAATTTAACTCCAATAACCATGGCCACATAAGCCTGAAAATGAACTAAAATGTCTAATGAGAAGATGTATTTGTCGAAGTGTGCTAAATAGTTTGTTTTTCCCTTCAAATTTAATCTGCACTCTTCTTCAACCTGTTCTGTTTCCTAGAGGTTGACCTTATGAAATGTCTTATCCTCTGGCTTCTATTTAGCTTTTGTCTTTTTTTTTCTTTTCTTTTCTTTTTTTTTTTTTTTAGTAGAGACAGAGTCTCAGTTTATCACCCTTGATAGAGTGCCATGGCATCACACAACCTCCAACTCCTGGGCTTACCTCAGCCTCTCGAGTAGCTGGGACTACAGGCACCCGCCACAATGCCTGGCTATATTTTTTGTTACAGTTTGGTTGGGGCCGGGTTTGAACCCGCCACCTTCCATATATGGGGCCGGCGCCCTACTTACTGAGCCACAGGTGCCTCCCCCACCTTTTTTGAGACAGTCTTGCTTTGTTGCTCTCCGTAGAGTGTTGTGGCATCACAGCTTACAGCAACCTCCAGCTCTTGGGCTTAGGCGATTTTCTTGCCTCAGCCTCCTAAGTAGGTGGGACTACAGGCGCTAGCCATAACGCCTGGCTATTTTTTGTTGCAGTTTGGCCTGGGCCAGGTTTGAAACCCCGCCCCCCCCGCCCCCCCATATGGGGCCAGTGAAAGTCATTTTTTTTATCAACATAATTAAGTGTGCTGTGGAAGTTTAACTACAGGTTCAAGCGTGTTGTGAGATACAAAAGGTTGAAAAACACTGCTCTGAACCTTAGTAGGGAAGGGGATCAGAGCTCAGACCTTAAGTGGCAGTTGTGAAGCATGAGCTGGCACACTGTAGAACTCCCTGTGTGTGACTGCCACTCAGGCACTAGCCTGGGGGCCCATCTCTCTGGCACCATTCCCTGGAGCTTCCTCTGCTTGCCTTCTGTACTTGCAAGGTGCCTCACAGAGAATAGCAGTGCCTCCATTGACAAGCACCTACTCTGTGCACACAAGATCTCCTTGGACCCTCACAAACAGCCCTGAGGTGGGCATATGGGGATCCTGGAGAGAAACCTCTGAGCCCATTTTACAGGTGAAGAAATAGGCTCAGAGAGCACAAATGACTTAGAAGACACCATGTGGTTTGGTATGGCATAGCCTGGTCTGTCTGACTCCAAAATCTCTGCTCCTTCTGAGCGTTCTTCCCACCCAGAAGTGAGATGTCAGCACCCACCTCCACCTTGTACGGCAAAGCCTTCACTCAGTGCACAGGAGATGAAAAATGAATGAGGCAGAGGTGTCTAGGACAAGAATTACTTTATTATAAGGCAGGGAAGAGGAGGATGGGGAGGGGCTCTCTTCCTCATGGGCACCAGGCCTCGTTTCTATCCCAGAAGAAGCATCTCACCACCCTGGGTAAGGGAAAGGGGGCAGGAGCTGAGAGGGGTGAGGTCAGGGAGGCTGTGGGGGTTATGGGAAGGGAGGGGAGCAAGGCCCAGAGGGTCAAGGTCAGGGGTGAAGTGAGACTCAGAAGGAGGGGGCAAAATTAAACCAAGGCTTATAGGTTAGAAGGGAAATGGGGTTCATGGTGGGGGGGTGGTTTAAAGGTGAAGAAGTCAGAGCAGGGCTTACGGGGTCAGGAATGAAGCAGGGATCCTGGAGGCGTTACAATTAGAAGAGCTCGTGGGAGTTCAAAGATAAAATGGGGCTCAGAGTCAAAGACGAAGCAAGGTCAGAGGTGAAGTGGGCTCTAAAAGCATTGTCAGGGCCAGGGCAAAGTGACATTCAAGAAATGGCAGGGTCAGAGCTGAGTTGGGCTGAGGGGAGGAAATGGGGTTTCAGGGAGGGCAGGTGCCTAGGGCCGGTGGAGAGGCAGCAAAGACGTGGCGCTAGGCCACCTCTTCCTCTGCCTCCTCCTCGAACTCGCCCTCCTCGGCGGTCGCGTCCTGGTACTGCTGGTACTCGGACACCAGGTCGTTCATGTTGCTCTCGGCCTCGGTGAACTCCATCTCGTCCATGCCCTCGCCGGTGTACCAGTGCAGGAAGGCCTTGCGCCGGAACATGGCGGTGAACTGCTCCGAGATGCGCTTGAACAGCTCCTGGATGGCCGTGCTGTTGCCGATGAAGGTGGCCGCCATCTTGAGGCCGCGGGGCGGGATGTCGCACACGGCTGTCTTCACGTTGTTGGGGATCCACTCCACGAAGTAGCTGCTGTTCTTGCTCTGCACGCTCAGCATCTGCTCGTCCACCTCCTTCATGGACATGCGGCCCCGGAACACCGCGGCCACCGTCAGGTAGCGGCCGTGGCGCGGGTCGCAGGCGGCCATCATGTTCTTGGCGTCGAACATCTGCTGGGTGAGCTCGGGCACGGTGAGCGCGCGGTACTGCTGGCTGCCCCGGCTGGTCAGCGGCGCGAAGCCCGGCATGAAGAAGTGCAGGCGCGGGAAGGGCACCATGTTCACCGCCAGCTTGCGCAGGTCGGCGTTGAGCTGGCCCGGGAAGCGCAGGCAGGTGGTGACCCCGCTCATGGTGGCCGACACCAGGTGGTTGAGGTCCCCATAGGTGGGCGTGGTCAGCTTGAGCGTGCGGAAGCAGATGTCGTAGAGCGCCTCGTTGTCGATGCAGTAGGTCTCATCCGTGTTCTCCACCAGCTGGTGCACCGACAGAGTGGCGTTGTAGGGCTCCACCACCGTGTCCGACACCTTGGGCGAGGGCACCACGCTGAAGGTGTTCATGATGCGGTCGGGGAACTCCTCGCGGATCTTGCTGATGAGCAGCGTGCCCATGCCTGAGCCCGTGCCGCCGCCCAGCGAGTGCGTCAGCTGGAAGCCCTGCAGGCAGTCGCAGCTCTCCGCCTCCTTCCGCACCACGTCCAGCACCGCGTCCACCAGCTCCGCGCCCTCGGTGTAGTGCCCCTTGGCCCAGTTGTTGCCGGCTCCGGATTGGCCTGGAGAGGGCCACACAGGCAGTCACGGGGAGATCCCGCCCCCAACCCTGGAGAGCGTCTAGTAGTTTAATAGCAACAGTATCAAAAATGATAACACCAGGCGTGGCGGCTCACGCCTGCAATCCTAGCACTCTGGGAGGCCGAGGTGAGAGGATACCCCGAGCTCAATAATTCAGGTCCAGCCTGAGCAACAGCGAAATCCGTCTCTACTGAAAATAGAAAAACCATCTGGGTGTTATGGAGGGTGCCTGTAGTCCCAGCTACTGGGGAGGCCGAGGCAGGAGGATCACTTGAGTCCAGGAGTTTGAGGTTGTTAAGAGCTATGATGATGTCATGGCACTGTACCCAGGGTGACACAGTGAGTCTCTGTTTCCTCCCCCCATAAATAAATAACAATAAAAGGATCAATCATTAATACGATGATGATCAACTGTTCTCTCTGCTTCCATTCTTGCTCTTTTGCACCCAGCAGCCGGAAGGATTCTAGTAAGATCTAAATCGAATCATGGCGCATCTTAGCTCAAAAATCATGCCACACTTGCACCATTGATGAAAAGCCCAAGTCTTGAGGCCCACCAGACCCTGCACAACCTGCCCTGCCCCTTGCTGCACTTCCAACAAGCCAGGTGTAGTCCCGCCCCAGGGTCTTTGCACTGAGCTGTGTCCTCTGCTTGGTGTCCTGTTCCCACAGGCCTCCTTAAGCTCCCTCCTTCACTTCTAGGACTTTCTTAGACTATGTGAGGCTATCCTTCTTTCATTTTCAGAGACAGTTTCCCCCTGAAAGGCTAGCGTGCAGAGGCATCATTGTAGCTCACTGCAACCTCAAACTCCTAGGCTCAAGTGATCCTCCTGTCTCAGCCTCCCAAATAGCTGGGATCCCAGGTGCCTGCCTCCATGCTTCGCTAATTTTTCCATTTTTAGTAGAGACCAGGGTATCGATTTTGTTCAGGCTGGTTTCCAACTCCAGAGCTCAAGCAGTCCTCCCACCTCAGCTTCCCAGAGTGCTGAGATTACAGATGTGAGCCACCGTGCCTGGCCTCCTTCCCATTTCTTATTCCTCCTCCCTGCTTTACTTTTCTTTTCTTTTTCTTTCTTTCTTTTTTTCTTTTTTGAGACAGAGCCTCAAGCTATCACCCAGGGTAGAGTGCTATGGCATTACAGCTCACAGCAACCTTAAACTCCTGGGCTCAAGTGATTCTCCTGCCTCCACCTCCCAAGTAGCTGGGACTACAGGCACCCACCACAACGCCCGGCTATTTTTTAGTTGCAGCCATCATTGTTGTTTGGGGGGCCTGGGCTGGATTTGAACCCCCCAGCTCAGGTGTATATGTGGCTTGGTGCATTAGCTGCTTGAGCCACAGGTGCCAAGCTTGCTTTACTTTTCTTGATGGCACTGGAAAACCTATGTTTTCTTATTAATCAAGTTTGTTGTCCTTAATCTCCCAGTGGAATGCAAGCTCCAAGATGACAAGGATTAGTATTCGAAGACTGGTTCTTTTAATCTCTTCCTCTACCCAGATAAGTGAGGCTCCTACCCTCAGCACTCATAGGCTGTCCTTCCGTCAGCAACCACCAGAGGGTACCTGTCAGCAGGGCCTTTCCTTCCTCTGCCCTCTGCCCTCCATGGCTCCCACTCCCCCTTAGGTCAAAGCCCAAGTTCTTCCTGCAGCCCACCAGGCCCTGCATGACTCTCCCCATCGCCTCGCTGCCATCTTCCCCTCCCTCTTTCCCTTTCCTCCCTCTCCTCTAGCCTCCTCCCTGTGCCTCCAAAATACCAGGTGTGGTCCTGTCTCAGGGCCTTTGAAAGGCATCTGCAGCTTGTGCTGCAGGTTGGTCTCAAACTACTGAGCTCAGGGTATCCTACTGCCCTGGCCTCCCAAGTGCTAGGATTGCCCTGATCCCAGATGCTTTCTTCTAAGGGACTCGACATGGCTTCTCCCTCAACTCTTTTGAGGTCTCTGCTCAATGTCACCTCATTGGAGAAATCATCTTTAACCACCCCCCACCGGCCCAGTCTAAAATGGAATGGATCCTTCTCATTCTCAATCCCTTTACCTTGTTTTGTTTTCTATGTAGCACCTGTTACTACTTAATCTTGTGTGTGTGTATATATATATATATAAAAATTATATATATATAATTATTGGCCAGGGCTGGGTTTGAACCCGCCACCTCTGGCATATGAGACCGGCACCCTACTCCTTGAGCCACAGGTGCCACCCATCCATGCCTGTTTTCTAACCTGTAGAATGAAAGTAAGAAGAGTATATATGTGCTTTGGAGAGTTGGGGAAAAGATTCAAAGATACAAGGGCCTGCATTTAATGCTTGATGCAGTCAGTCGTTGAGCAAGGACAGAGAACCTACTGTGTGCCGGATAGGATGGTCATCAAGACAAAGCCCTTACCTCCCATGACAGCCTATGAGTGCTGAGGGTAGGAGCCTCACTTATCTGGGTAGAGGAAGAGATTAAAATTTTATATATATATATAAAGATTAAAATATATAAAATTTTATATATATTAAAATTTTTCTGCTTGTATCTGTCTACCTTACTAGAGCATAACCTCATGGGAGGTAAGGGCTTTGTCTTGATGACCATCCTATCCGGCACACAGTAGGTTCTCTGTCCTTGCTCAACGACTGACTGCATCAAGCATTAAATGCAGGCCCTTGTATCTTTGAATCTTTTCCCCAACTCTCCAAAGCACATATATACTCTTCTTACTTTCATTCTACAGGTTAGAAAACAGGCATGGATGGGTGGCACCTGTGGCTCAAGGAGTAGGGTGCCGGTCTCATATGCCAGAGGTGGCGGGTTCAAACCCAGCCCTGGCCAAAAACCAAAAAAAAAAGAAAAAAAAAGAAAAAAAAAAAGAAAACAGGCATGGAGAGGTTAGGTCATCTGCAGAAAATCATACTGCAAGCAAGTGGGGTGGCCAAGAACTAGGCAGTCTAGTCCCAAGTTCACACTTTTATAGCCCCCACCCCCTACACACTTGACTCCCAGAGGCCACAGATCTCTTGGCCCAAGTTGAGCTCCACCCTCTACCCCTGAGGTATCCTAGAATCCCTTGTGCCCTTTGGCCGACCTCATTCCATCCTTCCCAGACCTTTCCCAAGGACCTATCATGGGCCATGCTCACACAGGTGCATCATTATCTTTTTGAACCTTCCTGCAAATCAGAGAGGAAGTCACACAGCTTGTTGTCAATCCCTCCTAGACTCCAAACTCTAAACCACTAAGCTCAGAGGAGGAGAGTGGCTGGGGTTTTGGAGTGTGTGAAGCTTGGGGCCTGAGGCCAGTGTGTGTGCGTGTGGCCAGGCTGACCCAGGAAAGCTTCTCCCTGCAGCCCACCATGTTCTGGGGTGTGTGAAGCTTGGGGCCTGAGGCCAGGGTGTGTGTGTGTGTGGCCAGGCTGACCCAGGAAAGCTTGCCCAGAAGGACTGTCACAGAGTGCGGATCCCACTGCCCTCACATATGTCATTCCCCTCTCACTTCTCTGCAGTGCTGCTGGGCCAGGCCAAGTCCTACTCACCTTTTAGGTCGCATATGGTAACCTCGATAATAAAAACAATGACACCAAATGCTTATTTTCCTTTTCCTGTGCCATGTACTATTAAAAATTCTTTATCCACATCCATGGCTTTTAGCCTAACAATCCTGAACAGTAGGCATTTCATAATCCCTGCTTTCAAGATGAGGATTCTGAGGCACAGTGAGATTAAGGAACCCATCCAAAGTCACCCAGCCAACTAAATCAGTGGCCAAGTTTTACTTATTTAAAACTTTCTGTTGTCTAGCTGGCTCCTTCAACCAGAATGTGAGCTCCCTTGAGACTGTTTTGTTTTCCTCTGTGTCCCCAACTTAGGGAGCAGGGTCTGATATGCAGTAGGTGCTCACCATTTGCTGAATGCATGAAGTGGCAAAGCTGGGAGTCATGCCTGGGCAGTCTGCTTCCCATTCAGACTGTTGAATTTAAATGCCACCTACTCTAGGATGCCTTCCCTGAACCCCTCTCAGTATTAGATTGCCCTGTTTCCCCAGGGCTCCCACAATGGCCCAAGCATCCCCCATGAATGCACTGACCATGCTGACTCTGTGAGTGCTAGGTAGAGAATTTTCATAAAGCATTTGGAAGGACAAGGAACAAGGAGGTTTTCCCTGTCTGTGCTCCTTGGTGGGGACTTACCAAACACAAAGTTGTCAGGCCGAAAGATCTGGCCAAAGGGACCAGAGCGGACAGAGTCCATGGTGCCAGGCTCCAGGTCCACCAGCACAGCTCTGGGGACATAATTCCCTCCTGCAGAGAAACAGATGGAGGGCAGTTCTGGTGAGTACCAAGAAGCTGCAGGGGCCCTGGGAGCATCCTGCCCCCTCCCACCTGAGTGAAAGAGATGCCCCCTTCACCTTACCTGTGGCCTCATTGTAGTACACATTGATCCTCTCCAGCTGCAGGTCACTGTCCCCATGGTATGTGCCAGTGGGGTCGATGCCATGTTCGTCACTGATCACCTCCCAAAACTGGAGAGGGGTGATGGGAAGGGTTGAGAGATGGGGAGCAGGTGGCCAGGGTGAAGACCTCCTCTCACTCTGCACTCATCCATCTCCCTAGCAGCCGCCTGGTCCTAGCAAGGTGAATGAGGGGGACCCAGAAACCGGATGCTGAGACAAGGATGAGGCAGCAAGAAAGAAGCGGTGGGGGCAGGGTGAAGTGCAGTCAGCACCCTGGAGGAGCTGGCGGTACCAGTGCACCCCAGCTGCAGTGGGGGGTGAGGGGAAGGGCGAGGTTTCTTTGTGCGCCTGGAGGGGACAGTCAGCCAGCTGTGAGGCCAGCTGTGGCCAACGGACAGAAGGAACTGTCCGGCTCCTATGGGCCTCTTTGTTCCCAACTTGGCCCTGTCCGCGGCGACCCTTCCCCCATCGTCCCTGGGGCTCTGGCCTCCTGGGACACGGTCCCCAAGAGACCTCAGCTCCAGGCATCTCTCTCTGAGCCTCTGGGCCACTGCCGCTTGCAGGGGCCCGGCGCCCCCCTCCCACTGCGCGCACCTTGGCCCCGATCTGGTTGCCGCACTGGCCGGCCTGCAGGTGCACGATCTCCCGCATGTCGGTGGCGCTGCTGGTGGGCGCGGAGGTTGTGGTGCTGGGAGTCGAGACTGCAGAGCGGGTGGCGGTTGCGGCGGCGGAGCACACTCCTTGAGCCCTCTGAAGCCTCTATATGAGCGGGCCGGGCTCGCGTCACGGCTGGTCACCCGCCTGCTCCGCCCCCTGGTCCCTTCTCCGGATGGAGGGTGTAGGGGAGGTGGGGGGTTGGTGATTCAGGGATCGCCCTCTGAAAATGCTTCTCCGGGACCTGGAGTGCGGGCACGCGCTGGGGTGTGCCAAGGGCCGCGTGTGTCCCCACCCCTGCCGTGATGGGGGTGGGTGGGAGGTTCCTCCGGGAACAGCAGTGCCACATCCCCCAACCCTCTCTGTCCCCAGCCTGGCTTGGCCACTCTTAGCCACTGGGAAGCAGGAGCGCTTGGTAAACAAGTAGCTGGGAAATCCATTCCTCCCCTCCCAGGCCCTGCCTCAGTTTCCCTAACCACAATCCTCCCCATTCCTTCTGGACCTCATTAGCCAGAAGCCTTGCATTAACCAGAGGGCTCCTGGCAGGGGCTAGCCCGACTGGTGGGGCGATGGGTTTCTGGGAGGGCTTGTCTTGACACTGTCTGGAAAGTAAAATCACGATTTTCCTTCCGTGTCTGGTTGGGGATGCTTGTGTAAGCTGGCAGGGAGCTATGGGCTCCCGGGGACAACTCTATTGGGTTTTGTGCCTGCTGCCTGTGGGGTTACCCCTAGCCTGGCCTGGTTGGGTAGGACTATAGCTGGATTACATATTGGGGGGAGGATAGTGAGCTCGGGGGGCTGCCTGACTCCAGTGCTATAATTTACTGCAAAACGTCTCCCCTACTTCTGCATTTCTTTCTTTTTTTTTTTTTTTGCAGTTTTGGCTGGGGCTGGGTTTGAACCCACCACCTCCAGCATGTGGAGCCGGTGCCCTAGCCCTTTGAGCCACAGGTACCACCCTTACTTCTGCATTTCTTATTAGCTCTATGACCTTGGACAGGCTGCTTCTCTTGAGGACTGAATTGCCTCACCTGTAAGATGGGCTGCTGAGAGGGCACCAGGATGGGGCAGCTCCAAGTTACCCTTACACAGAGTTGACAATACATTATTATGATAATAATTATTATCAGGGGCTGGCTGGAACTTCCGATCTGGCCCTTGAGGCCAGACCTCCTAGGGCCACCCCTCCACCTCTGCCCTCCCAGGAAGCCTCCTCCTCATCCCCCCGCCCCATTGGTGCACCTACTTAAAGATATATAGCTGTTTGGTTGGCCCTCACAGTCACCAGAGGCTGTTAATTTTGACCAGTAGTTCCCAACCCAGGTCAGGGGTGCTTTTGCACCCCAGAGGACACTTGGCAATGTCTGGAGGCATTTTTGGTTGTCATACCTCCATGTGTGCCTGCACTGCTGACAGCAATGCCCTACAGTGCACAGGACACCCCCCACCAGAGAATGATCAAGCCCCAAATGTCAATAGGGCTGAGGCTAAGAAACTCTGTGTTAATTATTTGGGCACAAATTTGAGTTAGATCTCTAGGTGACACTAAATGCCAAAATAAATTCCAGATGGGCTAGACTGCATGCGGACCAGGTCTGTCCCCCAGCCTCTATGATTTATTTCATCTCTCCCTCTCCTCTCAGTTTGTGTATTTATGTATGCATTTGCCCCTTGCAAATAATTTTTTTATTTAACTGCTGAATATTCCTCCCACAGGAAACCAATCTAGCTTAGCACTCTTTGGCTCCAGTACAATCCTCAAGGCATCTGAGGGTTTCACTGACTGCGACACCCTCAGATGACTGAGAGTGACTGAAAGTCACTGGCAGTGCCTGAAAAACACCTCTATTTTCTGTCTTCTTTCATACATCTATGATACTCTACAGATTCTCCCACCTCTAAAACCAATAATGTTTACCAAAATTGTCATTCTTGTTTTGCAGAGATATATATAGGCAATGTGTGGTAGTAAAGAGAGTAACAAGATTTGACTTTACTAATATTGCATGAAGAACAAAGAGTGATTTCATCATTTCTGCTTTGCAATGTAGTTTTCCAAAACCAACTGTGATAAAAAGCCAAAAATAATGACTTTGTCTATTATTAATAAGAATAGTGGGGTGGTGCCTGTGGCTCAGTGAGTAGGGCGCCGGCCCCATGTACCGAGGGTGGCGGGTTCAAACCCAGCCCCAGCCAAACTGCAACAACAATAAAAAATAGCCGGGCATTGTGGCGGGCGCCTGTAGTCCCAGCTGCTCGGGAGGCTGAGGCAAGAGAATCACATAAGCCCAAGAGCTGGAGGTTGCTGTGAGCCGTGTGACGCCACGGCACTCTACCCAGGACAGTAAAGTGAGACTCTGTCTCTACAAAAAAAAAAAAAAAAGAATAGTGATGTTTAGATCTTAAGCCGGATCCTGTTCTAAGTGCTAAATGTGTATCAGCTTGTTTATACTTGAACTTGTGAAACCACAATCTAGGAGGTAGGTGCTGTTTGCATGTCCATTTACAGATGAGGAAACGGAGGCCCAAGGAGGTTCAGCATCTCACCCAGTGTCACACACTGATGAGGCTAGGAACAGAGCCGAGACAGCCCTGCATTCTGGGGGCAGAGCCCTAGCTCTTTGTCACTACAGGATGCTGTTTTTTCTTTTTTTCTTTTTAAGAGAAGAAAAGGGCTTGCAGTCAAATGGATTGTCTTTCAGGAAGAAAATATTGCAGCCATGTGACTGTCCCGTGCCCTGTGGCCTGGGCCTCTCCATTTTGTGTCTGCCCACCTTGGTGCCTGAGGCTCAGGGCTGGCTGCGATGTATGCAGTCAGCTTCCAGTACTCTGATCTATGCTGTCTTTGTGTACTGGGCCTGAGAATCGCTGGCTCTTTTCCAGAGGTCCTTCCCACCCACTCTTGCTGGTCTGTCCTTCCACTTCATTGCCCAGACCTTAGATCTACATCTCAGCTGGGTCTGGTTTTCTTTCCCTCAGCCCTAGTGGAGTCTGAGGCCCAGCCCCATGAGGATCCTTTCCAGCTGCAGTCAGGAGAAGACATAGCATTCTGGAAGTTACTGTCCCAGCACAGGGATGCTGAATGAATCTTAAGAGCAGCCCTCCCAATTCTAGAGGGTACACAAATGCTCTGTGGAAGCCGTGCCTGGCACTGCTAGCACCAAGCACCAAGCATGGGACGGGTGGGAGGGGGCAATGGCCTGTTCTCTGGCCATGCTGGGTGTGCGGTCTGCCTCTGGCCGACACTCACCACCAGACAAACTATGCAGTACATCCCGAGGGAGGCTTGGTCAGAACAGAAAGATTTTCTGGGAGATGAGCAGGGAGGAGGGCTGAGATCGAAGTGGGTGGGGTAGGGAGGGGACACTTGCTCCCTTGCTGTGCAGCCACTTGCCTGGCACTGAGGATGTCCAGGTGGCCAGTGCAGGTGGAGTTGGTGATGTAACTCTTGCAGTTGAAGGAGGCTGCATCTGGTGGGCACACGGCCAGGAAGTAGGGCTGCAGGTACCCCATGGTCAGCTTGGAGATGCTGGCCAGGTGCCAAAGATGAAAGTGACCAGCTACTTGTAGACCATGACCATGTAGGTGCTGCCCATTAGGGCATGCAAACTTAGCTGCAGGCTCTGCATGCAACCAACTCTCCCAGGCTGATCTGTGGGCTGCAGGGAGGGTGGCGTAGGGTGGAAGTAGGGCATTAATCACTGTTGGGGCTGAGGCTGGGTCTTCCACCATAGTGTGGAAGACCTCAATGCTTTGTCTCAGCTTGCATTTCCCCACTTCATATGGAAAAGGGTGCAGTTTTCCACTAAACCAGGCAAAAGTATGGGGTTTCTCATTTCACCACACACAAAACTGGGAGACTTTGCCCACTCCTGTGTCTGAAATGGGCAAGATTTCCTATTTCATGAGGACAAGGGGCCTGGCTTCACCTTATGCTAAGAAAAGGGATGGGTCATCCCCCTAATTTAGGTCAGACTTGGGCAGAAGATATACCTGAAAGGGGTGGAATCTCTTCTATTTCACATCAGATACAGGCAGGATTTCCTGTCCCATACCTGAATGGGGTGGAACTTCCTATTATAACAGAAAAAGATGATAGATTTCCTCCCAAATGTCTGAAAGTGGTGGTACTTCCCTTTTCACTGCCTAGGGAAAGAGGTGGGTCATTTCCCTCATGTTTGAAAGTGGGAGGTTTTCCTACTCACCAGAAAAAGGGGCCTGGACTGCTGTCTGTTTTATGCGTATGAGGGATAGGAGAGTCTTGCTGCTAAGGGAAGGGAGCTGAGTTTCCTTTGCTCCAAGACTGGGGCAGAAAGGTAGGTGTCTCTTCTGTCCTATGTCAACAAGGGGTGAGCTTTAACTTTTTCTCAAGGAAAGGTTTTTCTTCTATGCCATCAACAGGAAGTGTTCCTATTTCATTAGGATAAGAGCTGGCACTTGCTCCTGCCTTAGAGCAGGGGTTCCCACTTCTCCAGAGAAAGGGTGACACATCACCACTACATGGGGTGAAGGGGGCCAGCCCAGTATTGTGAAAATGGAGATTAGGAAGCCTATGGTGATGAGGGTTGTCCTTAGTGTTACGGGGCCAGGCACACACCTGTAATCCTAGCACTCTGAGAGCCCAAGGTGGGTGGATTGCTTGAGCTCAAACAGCCTCAAGCCTGAGCAAGAGCAAGAACCCATCTTTACTAAAAATAGAAAAACTAGCCATATGGGCGGCGCCTGTGGCTCAAGGAGTAGCGCGCCGGTCCCATATGCTGGAGGTGGCGGGTTCAAACCTAGCCCCGGCCAAAAACAAACAAGAAAAACTAGCCAGGCATTGTGGCAGATGCCTGTAGTCCCAGCTACTCAAGAGGCTAAGGCAGGAGGATTTCTTAAGCCCAGGAGTTTGAGGTTGCCGTGAGCTAGACTGATGCCACAGCACTTTAGCCTGGGGAAACAGAGTGAGACTGTCCCCCCCCCCAAAAAAAGGTTGTAATGAGACACCTGCAGGTATTTGATGGTGGTGTCATTGCAAAAGAAGCCTTGGAGATGAAGTGTTACCACACCACTCTCACTCAGCAGGGTGGGAACACTGACTGCAGGGGGCAGATGACCTTACTCATGGTCAGGTCACCTGAGGCCTACTGCCTTACACCTTCTGGTCAGTCTGTCCTCCCTGTGTCTCCACAGCCTGGACAAGGTGGGAAGACAGAAAGATTGTGCAGGGAGGATGGTCTGGCTAGAGGTGAGAGGAGAAGAGAGCCCCAGGGACTCATCCATGGGTGAGTCCCCTCATCCCCCCAGGTCAGCATCCTCTGCCTGTTGTGTGAGATGGTGGACAGTGTTGGGGCTGGGAGGATGGGTAGGTGTGGTATTTGTGGGTATTTAAAGGAGATTGGCAAGGAGCTCAGGATAATGAGAGGACAAGGGTGGGAGAACTCACTTTTTCTATATGTGTATGTGTGTCCTGATGTGTGAACGTATGTGTGTATGGTTGTGGCTCTGTGTGTCTTTGCATCTATGAGTGTGTGTCCATGCTGATAGATATCTATATTTATGTTACCTGTAAAGTGAGCATAGCTCTGTGAATCTGTGGATGTATGTTTCCTGGTGTGCGTGTCTTTCCATGTAGCTATGAACTGTGAGTCCGTGTGTGGCCATGAAAGTGTGTCTTTCTTGGTGTGTGTGAGTTTCTGTCTTTGCATGTATGGGACTGTGTATGCCTATGAAAGAGTGTGTGTGTGTCTCTCCTGGTATACATACCTGTGCATGAATTCATATGAGTGTGAATTGGTGTGCCCACATCTCATGCATCAGGTTTAGATGTGGTTGGGGAACAGACAGGTACCTTTGGGTATATGTGCTTCTCTGTGTGATTCAGGAATGGTGTATGTCCATGCTTGTGTGGGCTGTGCTGGTGTGTGTGTGGTTGTTTGGGTCCATATGTATGGTTTTCCCTGTAGCTGTGGCTTTGTAGCTGACTGGGCTGGGGATACCGGTGTCAATGCTGTGTGTAAACAGGGCATGGGCCTCCATTGTAGTCTGGTAGAATTGAGCAGCTGAATCCCTGCCTGGACGCGTAGACTGAGCCTGGAAGAAGGTAGGGCGCAATAAAAGGGGCGGGGCCTACAGGAATTAGAGTCAGAGACTCCCAGGCTGCCAAGACCCAGGGGAAGTCAGAAGAGGGATGGGGGTGATTCGAACACCCGACTGGAAAGAGGTCGCTCTGGAAGGGCGAGCCCAGAAAAGGGGCGTGAAAGTTGGAGAAAAGAGACCAGAGAGTGACAGAGCCTGGGAAAAACGTGGCGCTGTACTAAGAACGGCAGAAAAATGAGTGTGGCGGGAGAATCGCCAGGATCCTTACAGTAGTGGTGAGACACTAGTGGCACAGGAGTGGTGAGGAAGTGGGCGGGACCTAGGGAGAATGACAGGGAAGTGAGAGGGCCTGGGAGGGGGCAGGGCCCGGGGAAGGTTGTCTAGGGAGTGGGCGGGGCCTAGGGAGAATGACAGGGAGGTGGGAGGGACTGAGGAGGGGGCAGGGCCAGAGACAGAGAAATGTGGGGGAGGGGGGAATGGGTGGGGCCTGGGGAGAATGAAGGGGAAATGGGCTGGAGTTGGGAGATTTGGGGTCTCCTGGAAAAATGGGTCTCACCTTTTTCTTGAACCTATGAGCTAAAGCCATGTTGGTGTTGCTGATCATCCTGGCTAGTTACTGGTCTTGGGCGACTTCTTGGCGGTCACCTTCTGACTGAGCGCCAAGGCCCGGAGGGCAGACACCCTCGGCTGCATGTCTGACCGTCGCCCCGCGCCCTGCCCTGGCAGCGCATTGTTGGCTGCGAGCCGGCTTGTGGCACCCTGCTTCCCACCAGGTGTCCTTTGCTGTTCGGGGACCGCTCCAGGGACGAGGCTGGCAGGAGGGCGGTGGGCCGAGGTCTCCGGTCCCATAGGCTCCAGCTCCTGCTTCCGCCGCTCAGTTCCCGCGCCCAAGCCCTGCCGGACTTGGCCGCCGGCCTCTGTGCTCTTTGCATCTGGTGCTCCGGACACCCTGCGTGAACTTAGCAGCAGGGCAGAGACCCCTTCTCCTCCCGGCTCCCGGCTGGGGCTCTCTGCCCACTAGGGGGAGCTCGCCACCTGCACTGGTGTCGCCGCCGAGGCAGGGCCCCGAGACTGGCCCCGGGTCCGGGTTCCTCCCCGGAAGAAGGGATCTGGGGTTGTCCTTGGGGTGGATCTAGGTCTTCTCTTGGGGATGGATCTCGGGTGATCCTAGATTTCGATCTGGGTCTCCTCTGGGGGAGAATGAATGCTAGGTGGTCTTAGGATTTTGCTTGGGTCTCTTCTGAGGGGAGATCTTGGGTGGTCTTAGGTGGGTGTCCTTTTTCTAACCCCCTGTGCCTGTGGCCATCCTCTGGTGGGGGCCTGGTGCTGCCTTTTAGGTTCTTCTCTTAGGTGGTCTCCAGGTGTCTGATATTGAGGATCTCTCACTGCGGATCCTCCAGTTCCTGAGTCTCCTTGAGGCTTTTTGTGTTAGTGAGCACGTATGTGGATGTGACACGGCCTCTGTCGTCTTCACTGTGACTGTGTGTCTGTATTGGTGTGCGTGATTTTGCGTGTATCTCATTGGTGAGCCTCTGTCTTCCTGTGTGTGTGTGGTTGTGTATGCTTGTGTAGTGTATCACAACATCTGTTTGGCATGTGCATGATCATGCGTCTGTGACGGTGTATTCTGTTTTCAGTGTGCCCTGAATATGGTGCCTGTCTCTTGAGTGCTTTGTGTGTGTCTGTGGCTGGCTTTGGTGGCCACCCTTTTTATGGTTGTGTGTCCAGGTATGTTTGTATGTGAGTATGTGTATGTCTGCATGGTGTGTCTGTGTGTCTGTCTTGGTTTGTGTGATTGTGTATGTCCTGAGTGGACGTGCCTGTATCCAGTGGCTGTTTCCCCCCCGCGAGGTGGAGAGTCCCTTCCAGGTGGTTGCTCTGTTGGGGTTCCCTTCCTGGAGCAGGTTGGCTGGCTTCCCAGCAGGGATCCCTGTGCCCTTTGAAGGGGTCCTGGGGCTTGCCTGGGTCTTCCCCTTTTCTGGCTCCCCCACCCCTGAGTCCTTCCACTGCTTTTAGCAAGGAAACATCACTTCCTGTCTTTGATGTCACTGGTGCTAAATTTTCCCTTTTTCCAAAACGGCTCTGGCCAGTGGTTTCTTTCTTCATGTGTATATAATTGACCACGGGACTGTGCTCAGTATTAAAAAAGCAAAACAAAGCATAACAAAACTAACTCATGGAAAATGCAAGTGGGCAAAATCATATACTGTAAATGTTCTCATCTTCTCACCCCGACCCCCTTGGTTTTTGCATACCTTCCATAAATGCTTTTATGCTAACATATCTCTGCTCTGAAACAAAATGTGCATTCTGTACACAGCAGCCTGTAATTGCTTCATTTTCTTAGCCCATGGAGATCTCTATCGAGAGATGAGTCAACAACCTCCACTGATCGTTGAATTGGTTTTCCTTCCGATGACTTTTGAGGTCATTTCCATTTTGAACAATGTTGCACCAGACATCCATGCATGTCTGTCTTTTGCCTAGATGTGGGCAGTAGTTTTTGGACATTGGTGGTTCATTCACAAGATCAACTTTTGTGACCAAAGTCACATGGAGTCAACCATTGCACGGAGACACCAGGCTCTCAGCCCACTGACTGCAATGCTGGCTATCTCTGTTTGGCTTCTGCTCTGTTCCAGGCACTGTCCTGACTCCCTGATTCTGGAAAACAATCCTATGAGGTGTCCCTGGTATTAGTCCCACTTCGTATATGGGGAAAGCGCAGAGTGGTAGAGGAATTTTCTACCACTTTTTCTCTTTTCTCTGTGGTATAGAAAAGATCACACAGTTAGCAAGAGGCAGAGCTGAATCTCAGGCCAAAGGGTTTGGATCTTGTGCTGTTCTGTTCTTCAACTGGAAACATGCTCATGCATGCATGGACCCCCCCCACCCCAGGACATGGCATCATATTGGAAACACAAGATCCCAGAGTACTTGGGTATGCACGCCAACTCCACAAATCTTAATTGCTTTGCACAAATACACCATGCACTTCATACACAATACCCTGGGTGCACACACTCAGGTGCCAGGTCTGCATTTTCCTGGGTTACCTGAGGCCAAGGAGACCCAATCCCAGCTTTCACAGAGACTCGAGTAATTTGGACAATATAATTTCCCTCTTGTGTCTCTTTTAAATGGTAACAACCCAAGGCCCAAGACCAAGCTCACTCCATTCCTTCCTTCCCTCTTCTTTTTTTCCTCCCTGCTCTCATCATCTCGTCTCTTGCTGTCTCACTTGTGGCAGTTACTCGGCAAACATCACTAATACTCCCTATTAGATTTGGCCTCTGTCCTGGGGGAGACAGAGGATCCAGGCTGGGAAAATGTTGATACTGGGGAAGACCCGTGGCAGAGGCTGGGGAACATGCTTCAGGAACCCTGAGAGGAGATGATTTTTGCCAGGGGGAAAAAAAATCAGAGCATACTTCCCAGGGAAGGTGTCTGTTCACTCAATCTCAGAGGCAGAAGAGGGGCTCCCCAGACAGAGGCTGGGGTGCTGTCCTCACCAACCACTTCCTGCCCAATTCCTCCATTGGGTCTTACCATAGCGAGGGCGAAGATTCAGGCTCTTCCCCTATAGCAGAGGAAAACGAGGGCCCACGCTGACTTTGGGTAGACTGCTGAGTACAGAGGTGCGACTCCACTGAACCTGAGGTGCTAGGAGGGTAACTGTGACTCTGAGTGCTCCACAGTGGGTGGGGCTGCCTGGCTCAGATGTCCCAACCACATCACGTCATGGCTCTCCCTGGCTGCGGCCTGAACCTCCCCCAGGCTGGGATCCTTTCTTTCTCCTCCCTGGAGGGCACGTACTAGACTCTGCTAAGCCTCCTAGAATAGAGGGGAATTCAAAACAGTCACTGTGAGACCTTGGCCAATGGACTTCATCTTTTGGGGTCTTAGTTTCTGTGCTCACATATTAGGGATGATAGCATACCACAGAGTTGCAGGGAGGGTTCAAGAATCACAGTAACAATGGGTCACTTTATTGACCATTTGCTATGTGCTTGGCACTGTGCTCACAGCAAGTTCTCAGCCACCCTTTGAGATCTACTTTTATTCCCTTTTAACACATGTGGAAAGTGAGCTGAATCAGAGAGGTGAAGTAGCTAACAGCAAGAACTCTGAAGAGCTGGAATTCAAGAGTCTTGGGTAGAGGCAGCAAATTTTTTTTTTCTGAAAAGGATCAGGTAGCAAATATCTTGGGCTTTGTGGGCTAGCCAGTCTCTTTTTTTTTTTTATTTCAAAAGTTATTTTTTTTTTTTAGAGATGGGGTCTTACTCTGTCTCCCAGGCTAGAGTGCAGTGGTGTGATCACAGCTCACTACAGCCTCAAACTCCTGGGCTCAAGTGATTCTCCTGCTTCAGCCTCCTGAGTAGCTGGGACTACAGGCAGGTACCACCATACCTGGCTAATTAAAATAATTTTTTTCCAGAAGGGGTCTCACTATGTTATCTGCTATGCTCTCTAACTCCTGGGTTCAACCAATCTTCCTGTCCTTCCGGAGTGCTTTGAATACAGGCCTGGTGGCTCACGCCTTTAATCTCAGCACAAGTGAGCTAGCCAGTCTCTTGTTGCAAATACTCATCTCTGCCATATGAGTGAGAAAGCCACTATAGACAATATGGAAATGAACGAGCATGGTTGTGTGCCAATAAAACTTTATTTATGGATACTGAAATGTAAATTTCAAATCACTTGCACATGTTAGGAAACATTTTTCTTCTTTGACTTTTTCCTAGCCACTTAGAAACAAAAGAAAAATCCTTAGTTGTGGGCTGTACAAAAAGCAGGCAGTGGGCCAAAGACTCTTCAGAGGCTGAAGTTTGTTGACCCTGGCTCTCCAATCTATGCTCTTAACTTTTATGGTATATACCTTTTCCTTTCTTTCTTCTTTCCGCCTTCATTCCTTTGTTCCTTCCATAAACATTATCGAGGCCTCTACATTTCTAGACAGTGGAGGCGCAATAGGAACATGGCAGATAAGGATGCCATTCAGAAGCTTACAAGTTCATGGGGAAAACAACTGAAGCAAGTAAATAAACAAATGAACCTAACCAGAACATTATTGGTGAAAATTGCTAGTAAAAAATCCAGTGGGGTGATGTAAGCAGAGGCCTGATTGGGGGAGGGAAGGACAGGCAATTTCATTTGGGTTGTCTGGGGAGGGTGACCTTTAAATTTCTCTTTCTGTTATCTGTTTTGTCAGTTTAAGTAATTAAGAATTAATTTTAATTAATTAAAATTAATTAATTTTAATTAATTTTAAATTAATTAATTAAACTTAAGTAATTAACTTAATTACTTAATTACTGCTGTGGGTGAAGGGGTTAATAATAAACAGATTGAAGCTCGGTACCATGGCTCCCACCTCTGTAATGTCAGTACTTTGGGAACCAAGGCAGGAGGATGGCTTAAGCTCATGATTCTGAGGCTCAAGCGAGCTATGACTGTTTCTTTCTTTCTTTTTTTTTTTTGAGACAGAGTCTCTAGCTGTCACCCTGAGTAGAGTGCCGCCGTGGTGTCACAGTTCACAGCAACTTCAAACTCTTGGGCTTAAGTGATTCTCTTGCCTCAGCCGCCTTACTGGCACCTGCCACAACACCCGGCTATTTTTTTTTTTGTTGCAGTTGTCATTGTTGTTTTAGCTGGCCAGGGCTGATTTTGGTGTATGTGGCTGGTGCCGCCGCTATGACTGTTTCATTGCACTCCTGTCTGGGTGACAAAATGAGACCTTGTCTCAAAAAAAACAGTAATAACAAACTGATTGGCCAGTGGTCTGTGAGCTTCTCGGCAGGGTGGTAATATCATGGGAAATTCTTTTGCCATCAGTATCTTTATTTTTTATTATTTTATTTTATTTTATTAAATCATAGCTGTGTACATTAATATGATCATGGGGCACCATACACTTGGTTCATAGACCATTTGACACATTTTCATCACATTAGTTGACATAGCCCTCCTGGCATTTTCTTAGTTACCTTGCTAAGACATTTACATTCCACATTTACTAAGCTTCACATATACCCTTGTAAGATGCACCATAGGTGTGATCCTTTCAATCCCCCTCCCTCTACCCACTTCCCCCCTCCCTCCCCACCTTTTCCCCCTTCCCCCTATTCTTAAATCTATCTTCCTGGTTGGTCAGTTTCCTCAAAGAGGGGTCTTCTAGTTTCTTATCTTTGGATCCCGGATGCTAGGGGAGGTGACAAGGGCTGGGTATGTGTCTCAATTTCAACAGTCACATTCCAGGTTTGATGACCCCCCCCTCACTCTCATGTGTTCCTCTTTCCAGAAACGCTACCATTTTAATTTCTTGCTTTTTTTTTTTTTTAATTGCTTCTCTGATTGAGAGAAGAGTTGGTGTCTTTTTTGCAAATTTATCTATGGCAAACATTTATATTTTATTTCATTCTATTTTTTTCTACCTTCCCTGAAGCTCAAAGACAAATGTTTGTAGTTCAGCTGCTATCCACTAAATCGTCAGGGTTGGTGGGAGTCATCAGTGGCTGAGGTGGCAGAATTGTAGGGAAGTTTGCTGGCTTACATTTACAATTTTTTTTTTTGAGACAGAGTCTCACTATGTCAACCTCAGTAGAGTGTCGTGGCGTCACAGCTCATAGCAACCTCAAACTCTTGGGTTTAAGTGATTCTCTTGTCTCAGCCTCCCAACTAGCTGGGACTACAGGTGTCTGCCACAAAGCCCAGCTATTTTTTGGTTGAAGTTGTCATTGTTGTTTAGCAGGCCCGGGCAGGGCTTGAACCCTCCAGCTTTGGGGTATGTGGCCAGTGCCCTACTCACTGAGCTATGGGTGCTGAGCCATGCAATTTTGTTTTGAATTACCAACAATTGCTTAACTGTTACTGCAATGGGGTTTCACAAGATAGTGAAAGCACAGGCTGGTATAAGACATTATCCTGACCTGAAAGGACAGTGTCAATGGAGATGTAAATGATGAGGTATCTGCAGGCTGCAGTTCAGGGCAAAGAACATTTCAAGCAGAGGGGAGCAGATGCATAGAAACAAGAACATTGGTGCAGAGCAGTGGAGTGAGCATCGGGTGCCTGGAGGGCCCATTCAAACACTGTCATTCAGCTCCCCCTCTGAGAGTGTCTGTGGATCTGGGCTGGGGAGTTCACATTTGCATAGCTAATGTTCCAAATGGTGCTATGCCAGGTTGGCCTTCACACAAGTATCATTATTGCTTTCTCCGTAATTCCCCAGTGAGGCCCAGTACAGGATCCAATACAGGGGTGGCCTCATAAAATACTTATTCAGTTGAGTCAGAATTTCCCCACATGGTGGAGGGATGGATTTGCCTTCCCCACCCTTCTCATCTTTCAGGGGAAAGTGAGGCTGCCAAAGTGGAAGGGGAGTAAGCCAAGGTAAACCACGGCTGCTTAGCTAGGTTGGGCAGACCAGGACTTCAACAGCCAGCCCAGGGCTTTCCCAGGGTCACCTCCTTGTCACTCTAGGGGAGCTTCCTCTTTTGGAGCCAGGTTTTGGCTGCTTCTCAGCTAATCCTTCCACCTTGTCCTCATTTGGCAGAGCAAATGGGAAATTTGAGTTTCCTGCATGTTGCTCAAGACTGTCCCGTTCCTATAAGGGGAATTTCTCCACCTGGACTCTCCAGCCTTCTGCTTGTGGGGTCCCAAGGGGCTCCTGACAGGAAGAAGAAGCATCTGTGGGTGGGTGGGGGAAGGGCAAGAAAGGCCCAGGGGTCCTGGGGAAGGTAAAGCTGGAGCGAAGCCTGGGTTTCATGTCCAGAAGGGGGGAAATTTTGGGTCCAGGAGTGAGAGTGATTGAGGCCTGGCTGGACCTTGGTCCCTCTGCACAAGTGCTGGATTTGGAGGAAGGCTGGGGCAGTCCCAGGGACATAGGGAGGGGTGCAGAGAAGCACAGCGAGTAACACAGAGACACACAGAAACAGAGAGGGAGAGAGAAATGGAGAAATACTGCACATAGACAGAGAGAGAGAGTCAGAGGCAGAGAGAGGCAGCGCCGGTAGCTCAGGCAGTAGCACGCCGGCCACACACACTGAAGCTGGCTGGTGCGGTGGGTTCCAGCCCGGCCTGGGACTGCTAAACAACAAGGACAACTGCAACAAAAAATAGCTGGGCGTTGTGGCAGGCGCCTGTAGTCCCAGTTACTTGGGAGGCTGAGGCAAGAGGATTGTGTAAGCCCAAGAGTTTGAGGTTGCTGTGAGCTGTGACACCACAGCGCTCTACCCAGGGCGACATAGTGAGACTATGTTAAAAAAAAAAAAAAAAAAAAGACAAAGCGAGACAGAGAGATAGAGAGAGCCAGGGACGAGGCAAACAGAGAGATAAATGCAGAAAGTGATAGGCAAGGAGAAAGCCAGAGAGATACAGAGAGGGAGGAGCACGGGAACATGAGACAGAGACAGGCAGAGACGTAATAGTGGGGGACACAGACCCTATCCTGCATCCTGCAGAGACAGAGCGAGCCAGGGCGACAGAGACACAGGAGAAAGAGGAGACAGTGGTAGAGTCTGCAAGGCCGAGGAGAGGAAGCCAAAAGATGGAGGAGGAGAAAGTTTTGGAAAGCGGAAGGCGGGGCGCTCGCGTCGCCGGGATCCCCGCGGGCCGCCCCGGAAAGCCGGGTTTCCGGTACGAATAAAGCGCGGCGCTGGGCCGGGGCAGCAGTCCCTCGTTTCTTGCCATGAGCTCCAGCTCCGACGCCGTCCGGGACCCCGAAGCCCCTTGGCCGCCCGCGCCCCGTGCCTGCCGCCCTGGGCCCTGGGCCCTGGGCCTCGCGCTGCTGCTGCTCGCCGCTGCCGCCGCCGGAGCCGCCTGGGTCGCCCACGCCCCGAGACTCAGCCGGGTCCGCGAGCTCCCGCCGGATACCGGCGCCATCCGTGACCCGAGTGAGATGCAGGTGAGACGCGCCCCGACTGCAGCCCTAGGGGAGACCCGGCCGCCGGCCCTCTAGGACCCCTCTTCTATCGCACCCTTCCCCCCACCTCTTCTACACCCCAGGCAGGAGAAAGGAGACCCAATTGTCCCTCTCAGACCCCGAGGGCCCTTTTCTCCATCTAGCACCGGGGGCATCCCTTTTCAGCTCGCAGGCCGGAGGAGACGCCCACATTTCTTCACTGGACCCTGAGGGGTTCCCCACTTAATCTGTGACTGAGGGGGCCACTCCTTCTCATCCCGCATCCCTGGGAATCCCTATCTGAACCTCGGCCCCGGAGGGGAGGCCTTTGTAGGTCCCAGACCCCAGGGGCACCCCTAATTACCAGAGAGCCTCGTTTTTTTTCTCTTGGAGCCTTAGGCTACCCGCCACCCCCCTGCCCTCCCGAGACCTCCAGGGGATTCCCGCCCGCCGACCGATGTGTCCCTTCTCTTTCCCTTCCTGAGTTTTGTAGTATTTTTTTTTTTTTTTTACCCACTACCTCTGGCACATGGGGCGGGCAACCTACTCCTTTGAGCCACAGGCGCCACCTGAGTTTTTGGACGGTTCTGTGTTTCGGGCAAGTTGAGCCACCAACTTCTCGTGTGCGCGCGTGTTCTTTTGGAGGGTGAAGGAGCGCTCAGGCTCCAGGTCTGCTCAGGCCCTAGCGGACCCCGATGGCCAGAGTAGGTGGGCACAGAAGCTCCGCTTTCTGGGGGAACCAAAATTTACCTTCCTCCTTTCCTCTTTAGCAAGGCGTTCCTCTCTTCGCACAGCTGATGGCCGAAGATGGTGAGTATCCTGCACCACTTTCCCCTGCCTCCTCCTGGTGGGGGGAGGGTGGGCACCAGAAAGCAGGAGTCCGGGCAGAGGCAGGCTCTGGGCTGGTAAGAGCCTTCTCACTCTCCAACCCGCCCCCTTCTGAAAGCTGCCACTTCTCTTTGAACGGCCTTGACCGCGTTTCCTGACTTCCCTCTGACTCTCTGGATGCCATCGCCTCCATGTCTGTGCCCACTTGAGGCTCTCCTGCTCTCTCAGAGCCCGGGATTGCCACGTCCGGAGCCCAGCCTGGTTGTGTCTCTCGTGTAAGCTGGCTCTGGGAGAAGCACACCCGCCTTCCATCCTCTCATTGCTCCCAGAAGTCTCTCACTACCCCAGCCCACCCGTCTTGGTCTCTCACCCCTTTCCTGTCCTCCTCTTTGGAGTCCTGCCCCTTTTCCAACTGACTCGGTTCTCTCTTCCCAGATTCCATTCCTTCCTTCCCCCCGTCCCACCTCTCTCCCCACTTCAGCCTCCGCTCCCCAGGGCGCGCGGCGGTCCTCAGCCCTTACCTCTCCCTCCCGCAGTTCTGCTGTCTGACGGGCTCCTGAACTGGTACAGCGACCCGGGCCTGGCAGGCGTGTCCCTGGCGCCAGGCCTGAGCTATGATAAGGACAAGCGGGAGCTGGTGGTGGATGAAGCAGGCGTCTACTATGTCTTCTTGAAAGTGGGACTGAGGCGTGTTGTGGATGAGAACAGCTCCGGCTCGGTCTCGCTTGCTCTACACCTGCAGCCGCTGCGCGACGGCGCAGTCGCTGCCCTGGCATTGACCGTGGACCTGTCATCCCAGTCCTCTGAGGCCTTCGGTTTCCAAGGCCGCTTATTGCACCTGGAGCTCGGCCAGCGCCTGGGCGTCCACATGCACGCGGTAGCTCACCAAGACTGGCAGCTCGACCAGGGCGCAACGGTCTTGGGCCTCTTCCGGGTGACCACCCATGTCTGATCAAGACTTCGCTCGCCGAGGCCCACGTGACACCCAGCCTGGGTGCTGCCCGCCTACACAGAGACAGGCTGCTCTACCTCAAGGGGCTGGGCAGGGTCCCTGCTGCTCACACCTCTCTCCCACCCACTCAAGCTCCAACTTAGACTCTTGGTATTTATTCTGAGCCTGAGGCCTGGCGCAGTGGCTCACGCCTGTAATCTTAGCACCCTGGGAGACCAGCCTGAGCAAAAGTGAGACCCCTTTTCTACTAAAAAAATAGAAAAGCTGAGGCAAGAGGATCTCTTGAGCCCAAGAGTGTTGCCACAACACTCTACCCAGGTCGACAGCTTTAGACTCTATCTCAAAAGAAAAAAAAAGTATATATATATTCTGAGCCTGAGCTCAGACATATATACATACATGATATACATGTACACAAAAAATGTACATATATTTTTAAAGAAGGTCATGACTTTGAAGAATAGGCTTCTCTCTTTTTTATTTTTAGAGAAGTTTCACTATGTCGCCCAGGCTGGCCCAGGTGATCCTTCAGTCTCAGTTTCCTGAGTAGCTGGGATTTACACTTTATAGTAATTAATAGGATTGTATTTGTATTTATTGAGCATCTCCTATGTACCAGCATGGTGCAGGTGCTAGAGGTAAATCTGAAAACAACACAGAGCCCTCAAATCTTATTTATGTTAATATGTGAAAAATAAATAATCCTCAGGTACCTCCTCCACCATGTGATTCACAGAAGCATGCTTTTGGGGCCTTGTAAGTCTGTAGGGAGAAAGCTGCAGTCATCCCTCAGACTGGTATTATTAAACATCTGCTGTTTATCTGGCACTGTTTTAAGTGCTGAGGTCACAGCTGTGATAGTGTGACATCTGGCAGAACTGGTTCTTGTGGCACAGTGTGGGACTGCACATGGGCCTGGATAATAAAATATTTATAAACGTAAACAACCAATATGTATTGAGCATTTATTGTATGCCAGCCACTGTTACTATAAATAGCACAAATAATTGAGGAAATACCCCTTAAGTGTTTTAAAACAATTAGCTGATTCAACAAAGAAATCTCTCACTTCATTGGCAAGCAAGTGAAGGGACAGCACACATCTTATTCTTTATTTTGGAGCAATATATCAGCACACATTCTTTTGTCAGAATATGGGAAAAATAAAGGAAAACATTCCGTGAGAATCAATTGACTATGTAGAACTTGCAATGAAGAGTATTTTATATTTTATCATTATTTGTAAATTGTGGGCTACCCACCCATCATTTCAGCCAATAAAATTATAAGAAACACACACATGTACCCATTGTTCTCCCCTCTACAGAGCTACTCGTTAAAAACTTACCAGGACACTACTGCCCTCCTCCTATTCCAGACCTGGCCAGTTTTTCCAACCCTATAATTTCCCTACCATGCAGATATTCTGTTACGCTTTGGCTTTTGGCGCTAACACAAGCCAAAACTGAAATTCTGAGAGCTTCCAGAACTCAGGTCCAGAGCCCAGCTGCAAATCTGATTGGTCATCGTCTGGCTACAGATTTGTTGCCTATTTTGAATAGCAATCTTTGCACCAGATGATGCAATTCCTTAGGCCGGGCTGATTGGGTTACAGTGAACACGTGACTCAAGCTGGGTCAATCAGATCTCTTCTCCAGGAATGTGGGTGGATCATACAAAAGCCTGTTACGAAAGTTCGGTACTTGTTCTTTTTTTTTTTTTTTTTTTTTTTTGTAGAGACAGAGTCTCACTGTACCGCCCTCGGGTAGAGTGCCGTGGCGTCACACGGCTCACAGCAACCTCTTAACTCTTGGGCTTACGCGATTCTCCTGCCTGTTCTTGAGGCTACATGTTAAAAAACAAGAACAAGTGGTGTTTAAGAAGAAGGAAAGGGAAATTTATTGCTTTGCAAAGGAGGAAAAATGGCAGACGGTCTCAAAATATCAAAATTTCCTGACCATAAGCAGGTTTAAAGGACGACCTGTCATTCAAATGCAGTTTTAACTTTTTTTTTTTTTAGATTTGTTGTTGTTGAGACAGAGTTAATGATTCTTATCCTCCCACGTCTGGCCCAACTCTGCTGAAGCTAACACGTTGACCTCCACCCACCTGGGGGATCTCCACACTTGCCAGCCAGGCACGTGGCCTCCAGGCCCATCTTCTGTAGTGCAAAGAACAAAGACATTTCCTTTCCCCTACCACCTTGAGAGGCAGGGATATAGGTCTCTGTTTCCAAAATAATTTTAAAGAGACAGAAAACATTTTGCTGGTTTTTTCGGGCCATTTTCTCTGTTACATATTTCCCACGCTTCCATATCTATGGGAAGAGGAGTGGCTACTCTGTTGCACGCTCATGTGCAGAGAAAGTGGAGAGGAGGAAAATGTGCAGGCGTTCACAGATGAGACCACAGAACTTTAGACAGACAGAAGAGCTACTCTGGTTCCCTATTTGCTCCTTCCTAGATAATAGTCTAGAGCATTCATTTCCTGGTACCATGAACTGGCTCACTTTAAACAGTAGAAATTTATTCTCTCACAGTCCTGGAGTCCAGAAGTCCAAAAGCAAAATGTTGACAGGGCAGTGCTGCCTCTGAAGGCTCCAGGGAAGGATCCCTCTTGCCCTTCCTGGCTTCTTGTGATTGCCAGCCATCCTTGGCTTGTACATGCATCATTGCAGTCTGCCTCTGTTGTCATGTGGCTGTCTTCCTTCTGCACGTCTATTTTTCTTTTCTTTTCTTTTCCTTTTCTTTTTTTTTTTTTTTTTTGTGAGACAGAGTTTCACTTTGCTGCCCTTGGTAGAGTGCTGTGGCATCACAACTCACAGAAAAAAAGGTAGGCAGATAGAATTCTACAATAATCATAGATGCATTTTTTTTGGGGGGGGGGACAGGAGTCTCAGTCTATCACTCTCAGTAGAGTGCTGTGGCATCACACAGCTCACAGCAACCTCCAACTCCTGGGCTTAGGCGATTCTCCTGCCTTAGCCTCCTGAATAGTTGGGACTATAGGTGCCCGCCACAATGCCCAGCTATTTTTTTGTTGCAGTTTGGCCGGGGTGGGTTTGAACCCACCACCCTCAGTATATGGGACCAGTGCCCCACCCACTGAACCACAGGCGCCACCGTCTTTTTTTTTAAAGAGAGAGAGGGTCTCAATTTGTTGCTGGGGCATGATCTTATTAGCTTACTACAACCTCAAACTTCTGGGCTCAAGTTATCCTCCTTCCTCAGCTTCCTGTAGCTGGAAGTACAGATGTGCACCCTGCTAATTTTTTTTTTTTAAGAGATGGAGTCTCACTACGTTGCTCAGGCCAGTCTTAATCTCCTGACATCAACCAGTCCTCCTGCTTTGGTCTCCCAAGTGCTAGGATCCATAGCAGGGAGGCAGGGATACAGGTCTGAATTTATTAATGTTCACTGGTCCTAGGTACTAACTGCTTTTTGATGACCTTAATGAGAAGGTACTATTCTATTTTTATTCCCATTTTATAGGTAAGGAAACTGAGGCACAGGGAAGTTAGCCCGAGATCACACAGCCATTAATAGGCAGAGTGGTTGATAATGTGAGTTCTAGAGCTGAACTTCCTGGAACTCTGGACCTCTTCCAAGTAACCTCATAGACTACATAAGACTGTAGTATGGAGTGAAGTGTGTTCCCTACTCTCCAAATTTCTGTGTTGAAGTATTAAGCTCAGGAACTCAGAATGTGATCTGATCTAGAGATAGGGTGATAAGATTAAAATGAGATCATTAGGGTGGGCCTTAATCCAATATGGCTGGTGTCCTTATATATGTAAAGGGGGAATTTGGACAGAGACACACACACAGGGATAACATCACGTGAGTGTGAAGTTGGCCATTTATAAACCAAAAAGAGAGGCCTGGGGCAGAACCTTCCCTCAGCCCTCAGAAGGACCCAAATCTGCCCATAGCTGCTGTTGGACTACAAGCCTCCAGAAAAGTGAGATAATAAATTTTGTTGTTGAAGTGCCCCCGATTTGTGATACTTGGTTATGACAGCCCTAGCAAACTAAAAAGGAGGATTTCAGGAGTCCATCATTTGATTCACACTCAATGCACATTGTCTAGTTCCTGGTTAGCCCTCAGCAAATGTTAGCAATTATTAGAATGCTCAAGTACTTATCAACCTCTGAGTGGATTAATAAACTGTGATATATGTCTACCATGAAATACTATTCAGCCATAAAAAGATGGAGACTTTACATCTTTTGTGTTAATCTGGATGGAGTTTAAGCCAACATTCTCTTTAGTAAAGTGTCACAAGAATGGAAAAGCAAGTATCCAATGTACTCAATACTAATTAATATGAAACTAGTAGATGGACAACTACAAGCCCACATAAGAGAAAAACACAAAATTCAAATGTGGGGGAGGAGGGAAAAGGGAGAGGGGAGGAAGGAGAGGGTTGGCAAACTCTCACGTAATGTGTACTATGTAAGGGAACACAGCACGCCCCCTGGTGAATGGCTCAACTACAACTTGAACTTCACCTAGCAAGCACACAAACAATGTAACCTAATCATTTGTACTCTCATATTAATCAGAAAATTTAAATGAATGAATGCTCAAATAGAAAGAAATGCCGCTACAAAAGCACAGTGATACAAGAGAGGGAGTATTTTAGTTGCTATTATGATGACACCACTGCACTCCAGCCTGGGTGACAGTAAGACTCTGTCTCTACAAAAAACCAAACCAAAACAAAACAACTCAAATCAAGTAATCAACATTCCTTTTCTGATGTCAGGATATAGAAAATAGAACAGGCAAGAGAACAGGGGTTTTCAAACACAAAGATGACCAGCCAATTAAGGATAAAAACTTAGTTAAGGTGAGAGAGAGAGAGAGAGGGAGAGAGAGAGAGAGAAAGAAATATTTTGACATACTCAGCAGACATGACCGAGGCAAATCAATACCAAGGTGGGTTTCTCTTGCCTCAGTCTCCCGAGCAGCTGGGACTACAGGCGCCCGCCACCCGCCACAACGCCCGGCTATTTTTTGGTTGCAGTTTGGCCGGTGCTGGGTTTAGAACCCACCACCCTCCATATATGGGGCTGGCGCCTTACCGACTGAGGCACAGGTGCTGTCCCCAAGGTGGGTTTCTCAAGTGGTGATACATGTATCTAGATGGCCTCACACTATAGCTCATATGTGCAGAAGAGGGGTTACCTGACACTGTTGTAATGTTATGAAGACATTCTAGCCCAGAAGGGGAGTCACAAAGTTGCAAAGTCATAAAGTTGTAACAGCCACTAAGGATAAAAGAGAGGTCCAAAACTCCACAACAGCAAAAAGGAATGAACACCTGAAGAAGATAACAGAACAAATGAAAGACTTAAGCCTAAGTTTAAAAGTTGTTATCTCTAGGAAGATTTTATTTTATTTTACATTAAATGATATTCAAGTACAAATAATAAAATCTATAAAGACACACTCTTTAAAGTTGAGGAAAAGCATTCTTAAACTTTCAAAGATATATTTTAAAGTTTATTTATTTATTTTTGGAAAAGTATATTTATTTCAGGTTAATGTGAGGGTACAAACAGCCAGGTCAAAATATTTGATTTTGTTAGGTAGAGTCCTTCTGCGGTTATGACCCAAACACAAAAGATGTGCCAAACACCCCCACCCGGTGCCTATTCAGTGAGAGCATCCCAATCCCTTCCCTTTCCCCATCCTTTGCTCCTTCTCCCTCCAACTTGAATTGAAGTGAGTTTTTGTCTTATGTGGGCATGCATCAGATCATCTACTGGCTTCATATTAGTATTGAGTATACTGGATAACTGCTTTTCCATTCTTGTGATACTTTACTAAGAAAAATGTGTTTCCACTCCATCCAGGATAATATAAAGGATGTGAAGTCATCATCTTTTCCATGGCTGAATATTCCATGGTATACATATACCAGTTTGTCAATCCATTCCTGAGTTGATGAGCATTTAGGTTGTTTTCATGTCTTGGTGATGGTAAATTGAGCTGTGATAAACAATCTAGTAAAAATGTCCTTATGATAAAATGATATTTTTTCTTCTGGGTAGATGCCTAGTAGTGGGATTGTAGGGTCAAATGGAAAATATAATCTGAGCTCTTTGAGAATTCTCCATACTTCTTTCCAAAGAGGCTGTATTAGTTTGCAGTCCTACCAACAGTGTAAAAGTGTTCCCTTCTTTCCACATCAACACCAGCATCTGCAGCTTTGGGACTTTGTGGGCTAATCTTACTGGGGTTAGGTGGTCAGGGTGGTTTTCATTTGCATTTATCTGAACATTAGGGATGATGAGCATTTTTTCATGTATATTAAAGTTTAAATATTGTTGCTCATTAAAGTTCAAAGACACTTAAGCACAAAGGAATTGACCAATCAGGGAGAAATTAGAGAGTAGTTTTTCATTTACTCCTTCATTTATTCAATGTATGTTTATTGAGGGTTTTGTGATGTGCTAACATTTTTCTGAATGCCGAGGATACAGAGTAAAATAGAGAGGATTTCTGACTTTAAGCAGTTTATGTTCTAGATCAGGAGGCAGATAACCTTCAGGCCAAACTAGCCCATTGCCTGATTTTTGTAAGTGAATTTTTTTTTTTTTGAGACAGATTCTCACTCTCTCACCCTGGCTAGACTGCTGAGGCATCAGTCTCGCTCACAGCAACCTCGAACTCCTGGGCTCCATCCTCCAAGTAGCTGGGACTACAAGTGCCCGCCACAACGCCTGGCTAATATTTCTATTTATTTATTTATTTATTTTTTTTTTTAGAGACAGAGTCTCACTTTATCGCCCTTGGTAGAGTGCTGTGGCATCACAGCTCACAGCTACCTCCAGCTCTTGGGTTTAGGTGATTCTCTTGCCTCAGCCTCCCGAGTAGCTGGGACCACAGGCGCCCGCCATAACACCTGGCTATTTTTGTCTTGCAGGTTGGCCAGGGCTGGGTTTGAAACCGCTACCCTTGGTATATGGGGTCAGCGCCCTACTCACTGAGCCATAAGCGCTGCCCAATATTTCTATTTTTAGTAGAGATGGGGTCTCTCTCTTGCTCAGGATTGTCTGGAACTCCTGCAATCTTCCTAGGAGTGCTAGGATTAAATGCATGAGCCACCTCACCCACCTTGTAAGTGAAGTTTTATTGGGACATAGTCATGGTCATTTGTTTATGTAATGTCTATAGTTGATGTACTTTACTGAAAGTCAGATTTACTCAACATTTACTGATTTAAAAGTTAATCACATCTAAAAAAATTATAATACCTTCACAGCATCATCTTGACTGGTGTTTGACCAAGCATCTGGGCACCATAGCCTGGTCAAATGGACACCTAAGATTAACCATCACAAGGCTACTCCATTGACTTGGTATTCATATACCATGATTTTAAAAATCATGCTTAATCTCCAAATAAAGACAATGATAAGGTTATACTTTTACCTAGCATGATAAAAATAGCTGTAGGAAACTAAAAATGCACTAACCTTTTCCCTGGAAGAGTATACAAAATCCTCGGGTGATGTTCATCCTTTCATTTTTTGGTTTGGTTTTGAGGCAGAGTCTTGCTCTGGTGCCCTGGCTGCAGTGCAGTGGTGTCATCATCATATCTCACTGTAGCCTCAATTCCTGGGTGGAAGCAATCCTTCTGTCTCAGCCTCCAGGTAGCTGGGACTACAGGCACCTGGCACTATACCTGGCTACTTTTTCTATTTTTAGTAGAGATAGGGCCTCACCCTTGCTCAGACTTATCTTGAACTCCTAAGCTGGACCAATCTTCCTGCCTTGGCATCTCAGAGTGTTGGGATTACAGGTATGAGCCACTACACTGGCTGTCACTTCTTCTTTTTTTATTTTTTTTTTGAGTCAGAGTCATACTATGTAGCCCTCTGTAGAGTGCGGTGGTGTCACAGCTCACAACAACCTCTAACTCTTGGGCTTAAGCTATTCTCTTGCCTCGGCTTCCCAAGTAGCTGGAACTATAGTCGCCTGCCACAAGGCCCGGCTATGTTTTTTGGTTACAGTTGCCATTGTTGTTTAGCTGGCCTGGGCTGGGTTCGAACCTGCCAGCCTCAGTATATGTGGCTGGCGCCATAACTACTGTGCTACGGGCACTGAGCCTGGTTGTCACTTTTTTTTTGTTGAGACAGAGTCTCACTATGTCATCCTTGGTTAGAGTGCTGTGGTGTCACAGCTCATAGCACCTCCAACTCTTTTAAGTGATTCTCTTGCCTCAGCCTCCTAAGTAGCTGGAAATACATGCGCCTGCCACAATGCATGGCTATTTTTTGGTTGTAGTTGTCACTGTTGTTTGGCATGCCCAGGCTGGATTCAAACCCACCAGCTGTTGTATGTGGCTGGTGCCCTACCCGCTGAGCTACAGGAGCGGGCCCTGGCTGTCACTTCTTGATTATCCCGAAACTTAAGTACTATGATGTAAAGTTAATGATCCTTCAATACTATAACATAAAGTCGATGCATTTTATGTTTAATAATGAGAAAAGAAAGGGAAGAGAGAGGAAAGCAAAGATATTTGTAATCTTTCCTACACATAAACACATTCATAACAAAATAAGGAAGAATACACATGAGACCAGCAGTTCTTACTCTGTGACTGGCCACATGGTCATGGATGGTATTTATAACTAACTTCTTTCACTATCCACTTTGTTTTGCATTTGCTCTCAGCAAACATTTCTGCTGATTGGTTGGTGACTGGTAGAGTGACCGAAACTTAATTCCTGAAGGGTCTGGGCCATGTGTAGTCCTACCTGGGAGGACCTCTTGTCCTTTTCCATTGACCTTTTTCACAGGGCAGGTGTTGGAGATATGCTCTTTTTCCCCTTCACTGGGGAGGAGCAGTGTAATTTTCCCTTGGTAGAAAGGATCAGTCACCTCAGCCAGAACATAAACTCCTGCTTTTATAATTTTGTTTTGAGACTGTATCACTCTGTTGCTCCAGGTAGAGTGATGTAGTGTCATCATAGCTTACATCAACCTCCAACTCCCGGGCTCAAGTTATCTTCTTGCCTCAGCCTCCCAAGTAGCTGGGACTATGGGTACCTGTTACAATTCCCAGCTAGTTTTTCTGTTTTTTTTTTTTTTTAGAGATGGGCTCTTGCTCTTGGTCAGGGTGACCTCAAACCCCTGAGCCCAAGCAATCCACCTGCTTTGGCCTCCAGAAGTGCTGGGATTACAGGTGTGAGCCACTGCACCTAGCCCTGCATTGACCATTGATTCAGAGGAATGAGGCGTCCAAAGTGCCCACATGGCAGCCTTGACTTCCATTTCAGTAGAATCATGATTGTGTCTCTCAGTGGAGGTAGTCTTCCATTTTGGATCTAAGATCTCCAAGCCAGTAGGGCGTAAAGTCAAAGAAGCAGCAAGCAAAGAATTTGTGAGTGAATCACTAGGGTGCATGGTGGACAGTACCACTCCCATTTCTTCCTCTTTGATTCTGGCACAGATGAATCCTGTCTTTCAGAGATCAACACAATATATTGGATGCTGGTTCAGAGCATGCACAGCCTTCTGGGAAACCTGGCTCAGACTGCAAGGCATTACCACATAGCTGGCACTGTATCGGGGTCTTTAGAAGACCATCCCACTGTTCCATCAAGCTCAGGCTGGTGAGGAACATGGAAAGACTGTGAATTCCTTGAGCAAGGCCCATTGACATACTTCATCTGCTATGAAGTGAGTCTCTTGGTCAGAAACAATGCCATGTGGAACACCATGGCCGTGGGGTAAGGCATTCCACAAGTCCACCAATGGTAGTTTTGGCAAAAGCAGTGAGTGCGAGGGCACACCTGTATCCAGAGTAAGCGTCTGTTCCAACAAGAACACCATGCTGCTCCTTCCTTTATGAAAACATTTCAGTGTCATCAACCTGCCATGAAGTAGCTGGCTGATCACCCTGGGAAATGATTCCATCTTGGAGGCTCAGTAGAAGTGACTGTGGGTGGCAGACTGGGTGCTCTGCAATGGCCGTAGCCACTGATCTTGGTGAGTGGAAGCCCATGTTGGTGAGCTGTGCATAACCTCTATCCCTCTTCCCATGGCCACTCTGTTCATAAAGCCATTGGGTGATGACAGGGGTGGCTGGAGAAAGAGGCTTACTGGTATCTACAGAATGGGTCAACCTATCCACTCGATTACTTAAATGCTCCTCTGCAAAGGTCACATTTTGGTGGTATTCAGGTGGGACACATATGTCTTTGTGATTTTTGCCCATTAACAAATGTGGATTTTTGTCTATCCAGATACCTCTTCCCCAAATTGTCTTGTCACCAATTTTCTTTTCTTTCTTTCTTTCTTTTTTTTTTTTTATTAAATCATAGCCATGTACATTAATGCAATTGTGGGGTACAATGTGCTGGTTTTGTACACAATTTGAAATATTTTCATCAAACTGGTTGACATAGCCTTCACAGCATTTTCTTAGTTATTGTGTTAAGACATTTATATTCTACATTTAGTAAATTTCATACATACCCTTTGTAAGATGCACTGTAGGTGTAATCCCATCAATTACCCTCTCTCCACCCAGCCTTTCCCCTCCCCTCCCCTCCCTCTCCCCTTTCCCCATATGCTTTGGCTATAATTGGGTTATAGCTTTCATATGAAAGCAATAAATTGGTTTCATAGCAGGGCTGAGTACATCAGGTACTTTTTCTTACATTCTTGAGATACTTTGCTAAGAAGAATATGTTCCAGCTCCATCCATGTAAACATGAAAGAGGTAAAGTCTCCATCTTTCTTTAAGGCTGCATAATATTCCATGGTGTACATATACCACAATTTATTAATCCATTCGTGGGTCGATGGGCACTTGGGCTTCTTCCATGACTTAGCAATTATGAATTGGGCTGCAATAAGCATTCTGGTATAAATATCTTTGTTATAATGTGATTTTTGGTCTTCTGGGTATATACCTAGTAGACGAATTGTAGGATTGAATGGCAGGTCTATTTTTAGATCCTTAAGTGTTCTCCAAACAACTTTCCAAAAGGAACATATGAGTTTGAATCCCCACCAGCAGTGTAGAAGTGTTCCCTATTCTCCACATCCACGCCAGCATCTCTGGTTTTGGGATTTTGTGATGTGGGCTAATCTTACTGGAGTTAGATGATATCTCAAAGTAGTTTTGATTTGCATTTCTCTGATGATTAAAGATGATGAGCATTTTTTCATATGTCCGTAGGCTGTATGCCTGTCTTCTTCAGAGAAGTTTCTCTTCAAGTCCCTTGCCCACCCTGAGATGGAATCACTTGTTCTTTACTTGCTAATATGTTTGAGTTCTCTGTGGATTCTGGTTATTAAACTTTTTTTGGAGCCATAACCTGCAAATATCTTCGCCCATTATGAGGGCTGTCTGCTTGCTTTACTTACTGTGTTCTTGGCTGTGCAGGAGCTTTTTAGTTTGATCAGTCCCAGGAATGTATTTTTGGTGTTGTTTCATTTGCCTGGGGAGGTCCTCCTCATAAAATATTCTCCAGGGCCTATTTCTTCAAGAGTTTTCTCTGCACTTTCTTCTAGTATTTTTATAGTTTCATGTCTTAAGTTTAAATCTTCAATTCAGTGAGAGTTTATCTTAGTTAATGGTGAAAAGTGAGGGTCCAGTTTCAGTCTTCTATAGGTCGCCAGCCAGTTCACCCAGCACCATTTGTTAAATAGGGAATCTTTTCCCCACTGAATGTTTTTAATTGGCTTGTCAAAGATCAAGTAACAGTAAGTACCTGGGTTCATCTCTTGCTTCTCTATTCTGTTCCATACATCTCTGTTTTTGTGCCAGAACCATTCTGTTTTGATCACTATCAATTTATAGTGTAGTCTGGGGTCTAGTAGCATAATGCCTCCTGCTTTGCTTTTATTTCTGAGTAATGTCTTGGCTAGTCGAGGTTTTTTCAGATTGCATATAAAACAAAATATTATTTTTCCAAGATCTTTAAAGTACAACAGTGGAGCTTTAATAGGGATTGCATTAAAATTGTATATTGCTTTGGGTAGTATGGACATTTTAACAATGTTGATTCTTGATTGGAGGTGGAGCAAGATGGCAGCCGAGTAACAGCTTCCTTGCATCTGGGAACCGTGAGTCTGGGGAGATAGGACTCCAGGCATCTCTGGCTGGTGGGATCTGCCTATCATCACCCTTGGGAGGATACAGGGAGTCAGTGAGAGACTTCTGGACCCCAAGAGGAGGACTAAAACAGTGGAAAACCAGCAAGTGGTCATGTGTGTTCAATCAGTCTAAACCCGCCCGCAACTGTAAGTTCAGTAGCAGCGAGACTGCAAACCAGAAAGGCCTTACCTGTGAACTGTTTTGGTGTCTTTGGACTTGGCACTCAGCTGAACTGCCTTGGGGAGAGCCTGAGCAGGAGTGCAGAGAACTTTGGCCTTTGTCTAGGGCCCCAGTCTGAGCCACTGAGCCAGACGGAGCTAATAGTGTTTGGCTCTGGGTCACAGGCAGCCATTGTGAGCGATCTGCCCTGGCAAGCTCTGCTCTCAGGGTCGCAGAGCTAGAATTGGGTGGGAGCTGGTAACCCAGCGACCAAGTAGCCTAAGGGTGGGGTCTGAGCGCCTTGCAGCCCTAACCCTGGGGGGCAGAGGGAGATCAGTTTTGGTACACAGGTAAGTGGATAGCCACTTCAGCAGTGATTCCAGCGACAAGCACTTCCCTGGGAAAGCTTCTGCTCAGCAAGTGAACAAGTTCAAAGTGCCTTTTAAGTGGGCTGAAGAGAGATTTAGGGTGTCTACCTGCTGGGGTTTGAGAAACCAGCAGCCTCCAGTTATATCAGAACTGTGATTAACATCTCATACCCCAGAAGACCACGTGTTGCCCAGGCAATATTCAATAACATATACATACTGCTTTGTTTTTGGTTGTGTTTTTTTTTTTTTTTTTTTTTGGCTTGGTTGTTTTTTTTGTTTATTTTGATGTTGTTGATTGTTGTTTTGTTTTTTAAGTTCAACCTTTTCCATACAGATCCTTTTTCTTTCTCAATTTTTCTAGTTTAATTATAATTTCCCATTGCTGACTATTTCAATAATTAGAACTTCATTTTTGTTAGTGTTTCTACTGCTATTATTTGGTTTTCCACCCAATTTTATCCCATAAAGTTTTCTGTTTGCTTGTTTTGGTTTGATTTATAGCATTTTTGTCTTTCCTCTCTACTTGGTGGAGGTGGGGTACTGTGTCTGATCAGGTTAGCAAAGAGTTGCTGACCTCAAGGGAACCACCCAACTGGGCACAACCAGAAGGTGGTTTTTTTTTTAAGGTTGTATCAAAGTACCCTACTGTACACCTATATTGCTCTGTTTCCCTCTTTCTGTGCCTCTCTTCTTTTTGTCAATATTCCTTTTACCCACCCCCTCTCCTTTCTCTATTTTTCTCTTTTTTTCTTATCACATGGTCCTCCTTTCTTTCATCCATTTTTTGCTCTTTAACCTTCTCACCCTTCTGGTCCTGTAACCCTTAGTCCACAGGCACGAGCACTTAAAGAGAAAGAGGAAGTGAAAGGAAAATTAGGGCAAGGAAACAGATAAAAGAAATCACTCATGAGGAATAATCAGCAGAAAACTCCAGGCAACATGAAGAACCAGTCCAGAACAACCCCGCCAAAGGACGATGAGGTAGCTACTGCAGAGGATTCCACTATAAAGAAATGTTAGGAATGACAGAAAGGGAATTTAGAATACACATGTTGAAAACAATGAAAGAAATGATGGAAACAATGAAGGAAACTGCTAATAAAGTGGAAAATAACCAAAAGGAAATTCAAAAACAGAATCAAATAAGAGATGAACGATATGAAGAATATAAAAAGGATATAGCAGACCTGAAGGAACTGAAACAGTCAATTAGGGAACTCAAAGATGCAATGGAAAGTATCAGCAACAGGTTAGACCATGCAGAAGAAAGAATTTCAGAGGTAGAAGACAAAGTTTTTGAGATAACTCAGATAGTAAAAGAGGCAGAAAAGAAGAGAGAGAAAGCAGAACGTTCACTGTCAGAATTATGGGACTTTATGAAGTGTTCCAACATACGAGTTATAGGAATTCCAGAAGGGGAAGAAGAATGCCCCAGAGGAATGGAAGCCATACTAGAGAATATTATAAAGGAAATTTCCCAAATATCACCAAAGATTCTGACACACTGCTTTCAGAGAGATATCGGACCCCAGGTTGCCTCAACTCTAACCGAGCTTCTCCAAGACACATTGTGATGAACCTGTCCAAAGTCAAGACAAAAGAAAAGATTCTGCAAGCTGCCAGGAGTAAGCGCCAGTTGACCTAAAGGGGCAAATCCATCAGAGTGACCACAGACTTCTCTAATGAAACCTTCCAAGCAAGAAGACAATGGTCATCTACCTTTAATCTACTTAAACAGAACAATTTCCAGCCCAGAATTCTGTACCCTGTTAAGCTAAGCTTCAAAATTGATGGAGAAATCAAATCATTTACATATATACAAACATTGAGGAAATTCGCCACAACAAGACCAGCTCTACAGGAAATACTTCAACCTGTTCTGCACACTGACCACAACAATGGATCAGCAGCAAAGTAAGAACTCAGAAATTAAAGGACAGAACCTAACCTCCACACTGATGCAAAAGATAAAACTAAGCAATGGACTCTCACCAAATAAGACAAATAGAATACTACCACACTTATCAATTATCTCAATAAATGTTAATGGCTTGAATTCCCCACTGAAGAGACATAGATTGGTTGACTGGATTAAAAAACACAAGCCATCCATTTGCTGTCTGCAAGAAACACACCTGGCTTCAAAAGATAAACTAAAGCTCCGAGTCAAGGGTTGGAAGACAATTTTTCAGGCAATGGAATTAAGAAAAGAGGAGTTGCAATCTTATTTTCAGATACATGTGGATTTAAAGCAACTAAAGTCAAAAAAGACAAAGATGGTCATTTTATATTGGTCAAGGGAAAAATACAACAAGAAGACACTTCAATTCTAAATATTTATGCACCCAATTTAAATGCTCCCAGATTCTTGAAACAGACCTTACTCAGTCTGAGCAATATGATATCTGATAATACCATAATAACAGGGGAACTTAACACTCCTCTTACAGAGCTGGACAGATCCTCTAAACAGAAATTAAACAAGGATATAAGAGATTTAAATGAGACCCTAGAACAACTGTGCTTGATAGACGCATATAGAACATTCCATCCCAAAGATAAAGAATATACATTCTTCTCATCACCCCATGGAACATTCTCCAAAATTGATCATATCCTGGGACACAAAACAAATATCAACAGAATCAAAAGAATTGAAATTTTACCTTGTATCTTCTCAGACCATAAGGCACTAAAGGTGGAACTCAACTCTAACAAAAATGCTCGACCCCACCCAAAGGCATGGAAACTAAACAATCTTCTGCTGAAGAACAGATGGGTGAAGGAAGAAATAAAACAGGAAATCATTAACTTCCTTGAGCATAACAACAATGAAGACACAAGCTACCAAAACCTGTGGGATACTGCAAAAGCAGTTTTGAGAGGAAAATTCATCACTTTAGATGCCTACATTCAAAAAACAGAAAGAGAGCGCATCAACAATCTCACAAGAGATCTTATGGAATTGGAAAAAGAAGAACAATCTAAGCCTAAACTCAGTAGAAGAAAAGAAATATCCAAAATCAAATCAGAGATCAATGAAATTGTAAACAAAAGAATCATTCAGAAAATTAATGAAACAAGGAGTTGGTTTTTTGAAAAAATAAATAAAATAGATAAACCATTGGCCAGACTAACGAGGAATAGAAAAGTAAAATCTCTAGTAACCTCAATCAGAAATGATAAAGGGGAAATAACAACTGATCCCACAGAGATACAAGAGATCATCTCTGAATACTACCAGAAACTCTATGCCCAGAAATTTGACAATGTGAAAGAAATGGATCAATATTTGGAATCACACCCTCTCCCTAGACTCAGCCAGGAAGAAATAGAGCTCCTGAACAGACCAATTCCAAGCACTGAGATCAAAGAAACAATAAAAAATCTTCCAACCAAAAAATGCTCTGGTCCAGATGGCTTCACTCCAGAATTCTATCAAACCTTCAAGGAAGAGCTTATTTCTGTACTGCAGAAATTATTCCAAAAAATTGAGGAAGAAGGAATCTTCCCCAACACATTCTATGAAGCAAACATCACTCTGATACCAAAACCAGGAAAAGACCCAAACAAAAAGGAGAATTTCAGACCAATCTCACTGAAGAATATAGATGCAAAAATTCTCAACAAAATCCTAGCCAATAGATTACAGCTTATCATCAAAAAAGTCATTCATCATGATCAAGTAGGCTTCATCCCAGGGATGCAAGGCTGGTTTAACATACACAAGTCTATGAACGTTATCCACCATATTAAGAGAGGCAAAAATAAAGATCATGTGATCCTCTCAATAGATGCAGGAAAAGCATTTGATAAAATCCAGCATCCTTTTCTAATTAGAACACTGAAGAGTATAGGCATAGGTGGCACATTTCTAAAACTGATTGAAGCTATCTATGACAAACCCACAGCCAATATTTTACTGAATGGAGTAAAACTGAAAGCTTTTCCTCTTAGAACTGGAACCAGACATGGTTGTCCTCTGTCACCTTTACTATTCAACGTAGTGCTGGAAGTTCTAGCCAATACAATTAGGCAAGACAAGGAAATCAAGGGAATCCAAATGGGAGCAGAGGAGGTCAAACTCTCCCTCTTTGCTGACGACATGATCTTATACTTAGAGAACCCCAAAGACTCAACCACAAGACTCCTAGAAGTCATCAAAAACTACAGTAATGTTTCAGGATATAAAATCAATGTCCACAAGTCAGTAGCCTTTGTGTACACCAATAACAGTGAAGATGACAAGCTAATTAAGGACACAACTCCCTTCACCATAGTTTCAAAGAAAATGAAATACCTAGGAATATACCTAATGAAGGAGGTGAAGAACCTCTATAAAGAAAACTATGAAATCCTCAGAAAGGAAATAGCAGCGGATATTAACAAATGGAAGAACATACCATGCTCATGGATGGGAAGAATCAACATTGTTAAAATGTCTATACTTCCCCAAACAATCTACCTATTCAATGCCATTCCTATCCAAATACCAACATTGTACTTTCAAGATTTGGAAAAAATGATTCTGCGCTTAGTATGGAACCAGAAAAAACCCCGTATAGCTAAGGCAGTTCTCTGTAACAAAAATAAAGCTAGGGGCATCAGCATACCAGATTTTAATCTGTACTACAAAGCCATAGTTCTCAAGACAGCATGGTACTGGCACAAAAACAGAGACATAGACACTTGGAATCGAATTGAACACCAAGAAATGAAACTAACATCTTACAACCACCTAATCTTTGATAAGCCAAACAAGAACATACCTTGGGGGAAAGACTCCCTATTCAATAAATGGTGTTGGGAGAACTGGATGTCTACATGTCAAAGACTGAAACTGGACCCACACCTTTCCCCACTCACAAAAATTGATTCAAGATGGATAAAGGACTTAAACTTAAGGCATGAAACAATAAAAACCCTCCAAGAAAGCATAGGAAAAACACTGGAAGATATTGGCCTGGGGAAAGACTTCATGAAGAAGACTGCCATGGCAATTGCAACAACAACAAAAATAAACAAATGGGACTTCATTAAACTGAAAAGCTTCTGTACAGCTAAGGAGACAATAACCAAAGCAAAGAGACAACCTACACAATGGGAAAGGATATTTACATATTTTCAATCAGACAAAAGCTTGATAACTAGGATCTATAGAGAACTCAAATTAATCCACATGAAAAAAGCCAACAATCCCTTATATCAATGGGCAAGAGACATGAATAGAACTTTCTCTAAAGACGACAGACGAATGGCTAACAAACACATGAAAAAATGTTCATCATCTCTATATATTAGAGAAATGCAAATCAAAACAACCCTGAGATATCATCTAACCCCAGTGAGAATGGCCCACATCACAAAATCTCAAAACTGCAGATGCTGGCGTGGATGTGGAGAGAAGGGAACACTTTTACACTGCTGGTGGGACTGCAAACTAGTGCAACCTTTCTGGAAGGAAGTATGGAGAAACCTCAAAGCACTCAAGCTAGACCTCCCATTTGATCCTGCAATCCCATTACTGGGCATCTACCCAGAAGGAAAGAAATCCTCTTATCATAAGGACACTTGTACTAGACTGTTTATTGCAGCTCAATTTACAATCACCAAAATGTGGAAACAGCCTAAATGCCCACCAACCCAGGAATGGATTAACAAGCTGTGGTATATGTATTCCATGGAATACTATTCAGCAATTAAAAAAATGGAGACTTTACATCCTTTGTATTAACCTGGATGGACGTGGAAGACATTATTCTTAGTAAAGCATCACAAGAATGGAGAAGCATGAATCCTATGTACTCAATTTTGATATGAGGACAATTAATGACAATTATGGTTATGGGGGGGGAAACAGAAAGAGGGAATGAGGGAGGGGGGTGGGGCCTGGGTGTGTGTCACACTTTATGGGGGCAAGACATGATTGCAAGTGGGACTTTAGCTAACAATTGCAATCAGTGTAACCTGGCTTATTGTACCCTCAATGAATCCCCAACAATAAAAAAAACAAACAAACAACAACAAAAAAAAAACAATGTTGATTCTTCCCAGCCATGAGCATGGTACATTTTTCTATTTGTTAACATCTTCAGCTATTTCTTTTCTTGAGTTTTATAGTTCTCTTTATAGACCAATACGAGGTCTATCCTCTTTTGGATAGACATCCTTTGTTAGGTAAACTCCCAGATATTTCATGTTCTTTGCCATTACCGTGAATGGAATAGAGTCCTTGACTGTTTTTTCAGCATGACCATTGTTGGTATATATAAAGGCTACAGATTTATGAGTGTTGATTTTATAACCTGAGATGGTGCTGTATTCCTTGATCACTTCTAAGAGTTTTGTAGTAGAATACCTGGTATTTTCAAGATACACAATCATATCATCTGCGAAGAGTGGAAGTTTGATCTCTTCTGATCCCATGTGGATACCCTTGATTGCATTTTCCTGCCTAATTGTGATGGCCAAACTTCTCATTACCCTGAGATTTTACTCTTTTTTTCCTGGTTAGGTTAGCCAAATGTTTATCTATTTTATTGACCTTTTCCAAAAAGCAGTGGAGACAATGGGCAACCTTGCCTGGTTCCTGATCTGAGTGGAAACGATTTCAATTTAACTCCATTTAATACGATATTAGCTGTGGGTTTGCTGTAGATGGCCTCTATCAGTTTAAGAAATATCCCTTCTATACCAATTTTCTTAAGTGTTCTGATCATAAAAGGATGCTGGATATTATCAAAAGCTTTTCCTGCATCAATTGAGAGAATCATATGGTCTTTTTTAATTTATTTATGTGCTGAATTATATTTATAATTTACGTATATTGAACCAGCCTTGAGACCCTAGGATAAAACCCACTTGGTCATGGTGTATAATTTGTTTGATGTGTTGCTGGATTCTCTTTGCTAGGATTTTGTTGAATATTTTTGCATCAATATTCATTAGCGACATTGGTCTATAATTTTCTTTTTTTGTTGGGTCTTTTCCTGGTTTGGGGATCAAGGTTATTTTTGCTTCATAGAATGTGTTGGGTAGTATTCCTTTTTTTCCTATATTTTGAAAAAGGTTGAGTAATATAGGTACTAGTTCCTCTTTAAAGGTTTGGTAGAATTCTGATGTGAAGCCATCTGGTCCTGGGCTTTTCTTTTTAGGGGATTTTGTATGGTTGATGCTATTTCAGAGCTTGATATAGGCCTGTTCAATATTTCCACTTCATTCTGGCTAAGTCTAGGAAGGTGGCATGCTTCCAAGTATTGGTCTATTTTGATCAGATTTTTGTATTTCTGAGAATAGAGTTTCTTATAATATTCATTAAGGATTTTTTGAATTTCTGAGGAGTCTGTTGTTATTTCATCTTTACCATTTCTGATTGATGAAATTAGAGATTTTACTCTTTTTTGTTTTTCAGAGACAGTCTCACTTTATGGCACTCAGTAGAGTGCTGTGGCCTCACACAGCTCACAGCAACCTCCAACTCATGGGCTTTGGTGATTCTCTTGCCTCAGCCTTCCCGAGTAGCTGGGACTATACTACAGGCACCCGTCACAACGCCCGGCTATATTTTTTTTTGTGGTTTGGCCGGGGCCAGGTTTGAACCCACTACTCTCGGTATATGGGGCCAGTGCCCTACTCACTGAGCCACAGATGCCACTCTGAGTTTTTACTCTTTTTTTCCTGGTTAGGTTAGCCAAATGTTCATCTATTTTATTGAACTTTTCCAAAAACCAACTTTTTAATTTATTGATCTGTTGTATAATCCTTTTGTTTTCAATTTCATTTAATTCTGTTCTAATTTTGGTTATTTCTTTTCTTCTGCTGGGTTTGGGATTGGAATGTTCTTCCTTTTGCAGTTGCTTGAGATGTCCCATTAAGTTGTTATCTTCCTCTCTTTCTGTTCTCTTGAGGAAGGCTTGCAGTGCTATAAATTTCCCTCTTTGAACTGCCTTTGCAGTATCCCAGAGGTTCTGATAATTTGTGTCTTCATTGTTGTTTTGTTCCAAAAATTTGGTAATTTCCTTCTTAATTGCATGTCTGACACAGCTATCATTCAGCATAAGGTTATTTAACTTCCAGGTTTTTGTATGAGTATGCAGATTCCTGTTGTTATTGAGTTCAACTTTTATTCCATGATGGTCTGAGAAGATGCAAGGAATAATTTTTATTCTTTTAAATTTGCTGAGGTTAGACATATGACCTAAGATGTGATTGATTTTGGAGGATGTTCCATGGGCTGATGAGAAGTATGTGTATTCAATTTTGTTAGGATGAAATGTTCTGTAGATGTCTGTTATATCCAATTATTGAATAGTTAAGTTTAATTTTTTGTTTAGCTTCTTCTTGGAAGATCTGTCCAACACTGCCAAAGGAGTGTTAAAATCTCTGACTATTAGGGAGCTGGAGGAAATCAAGTTGCTCATGTCTTTTAGAGTCTCTCATATAAATTGAGGCAAATTCTGGTTGGGTGCATAAATGTTAATAATTGAAATCTCATCATGTTGAGTGTTTCCCTTAACAAATATGAAATGACCATTCTTATCTTTCCTTACTTTTGTTGGTTTAAAGCCTATTGTATCTGCGAATAAAATTGCATCACCTGCTTTTTTCTGATTTCCATTTTCCTGAAACATAGATGACCATCCCTTCACCCTGAGACTATATCTATCTTTTAAGGTAAGATGAGATTCTTGTATGCAGCACATATCTGGCCTGAATTTTTGTATCCAGTCAGCCAGCCAGTGCCTCTTTAGAGGGCAATTTAAGCCATTTGCATGAATTGTAAATATTTGTTTTCCTGGTAGTATTTTTGGTATCAAGTTTTTTGAAAGTCCAGTGGACATTTTTAATCTTTTCACCACTGTGGAATTTGGAATTTTATTAAAAGTTTCTGAGTGAGTTTTCTTTTGTAGTGGAGGATTGTGGTGGTCATTATGGAGGATAGGTCTGGGACTATCCTGGAGAGCTGGTTTAGTTACGGCAAATTTCTTCAAAATGTAAATGTCATTAAAGTATTTAATTTCTCCATCATAAATGAAACTCTGTTTAGCTGAACTGGATCCTGGGTGAAAGTTATTTTGTTTTAGGAGTTTAAAAGTCAGTGACCACCCTCTTTTAACTTGAAAGGTTTCAGCAGAGAGATCTACAGTCATTCTAATATTATTCCCCTTGTAAGTTATGGTTTTCTTATGTCTGCCTGCTTGCAGAATTTTCTCCTTCATTTTAACTTTGGCAAAGTTAATTAGGCGATATCTTATTTGGGTTGAGTTGTGCTGGGTTTCTGAAACTGTCTGCTATCTGAAGCTCAGCATCTCTTGGCATGTCTGGAAAGTTCTCCTTTATTAACTCATGAAGAAGAGCCTCTGTGCCTTTTGAAGCCACCTTGTCGTCTTCAGGAATTCCTACAAAGCAAATATTAGTTTTCTTCAAATTATCCCAGAGCTCTCTGAGAGAATGATCCATTTTGCTTTCCATTTCTCTTCCTCTTTGAGTGTTTGGGAGCATTCAAAAGCTTTGTCTTCAATGTCAGAAATCCTTTCTTCTGCCTGCTCCATTCTGTTACTGAGGAATTCTACTGTATTTCTCAGATCTTTGAGGGCTGCAAATTATTTTCTCAATGTGTCAATATCTTTGGTGATTTTGTCTTTGAATTCATTGAATTCTTGAGACGTCTTTTGAAATGGTCCTTGAATTTCTAATTCCAACTTTACCTCCATTCTATTAATCTTATTTGCAATCCAAATTTTGAATTCGATTTTTGACATCTCAGCCATCTGTTTTAAATGGGATCTTCAGTTGTGTCTGCCATGTCATTCCTTGGGGTACTGTACTCTGGTTATTCATGTTACTGGAGTTTTTCTGCTGATTCTGCCCCATTATTATTTTACACTGATTGGCTACATGAGCAGATAAGGTGAAGTTGGGTTGGGGGCTCCTGGAGTAGTGATTAACCAGCCCTTTGCACAAGAGCTGGGACTGGTGTCTGTACCTTTTCTCCTAGAGCTTTGCAAAGGACCTGTATAGTGCTATGGCCTGAGAAACTGGGGACCTGCTTGGTGTGGTGGGGGCTAAGTGGCTCTGTCTTGTTTTCAGCTTGTCTCTGTCTTACCCTAGTGAATCAGTTACTCTGGATTGATGTCTCATTTGTGGATAAATACCAGCAATTAAGTCACCCCCCCCCCACTTGGGGAACCACTGGAAAAGGAAAATCAAACCTTCCCACAGCCACACACCAAGAGTACCACTTTGGATAGTGCTTGGGTGATTGACCCAGTTCAAGCAGTCCAAATCAATTGTCTCAGTCAGCACCGGTCTCAGGTGGGAGAGTTCAAAATGTCTCCGGCAACCTGATAGCAGAGGTTTGCTGGCAGCTCAAGTATGACTCGCTCTGGTGCTCCGTGAGGTCAGAAGGACCCACCCAACAAATGAATTAGTCTGGGAAGGTTGACCTCCTTCTGTACCTTCCACCTCTGTCAAACCAGTGACTGGTAACCATGCAGGGCTGTGACCCAGTTCCTTCTAATGAGCAGATGCTCCAGGGGTTTGCACCTGCCTGAGTCACAGGGAGATCAATGTCTCCTCGGCCAGGCCGTGGCTCTCTGCCACTATCTGGCAGGGGGATCTGAGGCCTGACAACCTCGGGTGTTTAATGGAGGATGGGGCGGTTCACTCAGTTCCAGCACTGCCCCTGATTGATGTTCCTGACAGAACAGAACAATTTCACAGAATTTGTTTCTGTCCCGGCTATATTTCCCTGTGGATCAAAAGCTGTTTTAGTTCACAGAAACTGCAACTCAGCCCCAGTCTGTGCCGTTGCTTGGAGCTGGCGGGTCTGTCTTGGCTGCAGTCTGTGTTGGGGTGGGTGCAGTTACAGCTCACACTCAGCTGTCCTGCCCAGGCAGGTACCACCTCAGGCATACCCTTTACTCATGGGGCCTGCCTTTCTGTCCCAGATATGTTCTACCAGTGGCTGTCATCAGAGAAGATGCCCGGCTTCCTCTGGTTGCCCAGAGAGGCAGGGAGTGTCTCTCCAAAATATCCCTAGGGTTGTGAACCCTATTGTTCCCATTATTGCTGCTGCAGCTCTGTGCCATGGGGCACCACCTCTCTCTCCCCCATATGGTCCCTCAGTTCACCGTTTTCTCCTTACTCCCCTGCCATAGAGGGTCTTTGCTTTGTGATAAAATAAAAGGGGATCTGAACTTTGCTCACTTGTTTGTATAGAGTATGCTGTGAGTCGTTTTCATGGGGAAGGGGACTCCCATCCACTTGGTGATGGATTTTGTACCTTTGTTTGTTTCCTTGGCAGCTCACCTCAGCAGGGTTGATGTGTGTTCTTCAAACCTTCTCTCTTGGCTCAGTTCCAAACCATTGGCTTACTTGCTAAACTTCTGTCCTTTAACTCTCCTTTTGGACAGGAACTTCTGTGGAAAGCTGGCTCCAGTCGGCATGCCTCTTGGGTCCGTCTTGTCTCTGCCCCCTGTCACCAATTTTCTAATCATGTTCCTTCCAAGCGTCTGATCATTCAGTTAGATCATTGGCCATAGCCCATGAAGCAGTACATAACAGAACATCTGGCCATTTCTCCTTCCAAGCAAAGTGGATAAGTAGGTTCACTGGTTGACGTTCTTCTTCCTACTGAAAGGCCTTCCCTTCACCACTGTCCTTCAGGGATGTTTTAGAGAGGGGCATCAGTGCTGTAGCTGTCCACATTCAGACTGGTGCCTAGGTATCAAGCAGAGCCATTTGTAAACCAGGTCCAGGTCTACTCTTCCTCTGTCAAGTAATCACAGGCAATATCCCCAAGAGGCCACACGTGCAGGCTTAGATGGAGAAGATGCTGCAGCAGCAGTGGGCACCATGACTACTTCTTCATGGGGCTTACTTATGCCTTCAGGCCTTGCTGAAGTCAATCTTGCATATACCATGATAGCTGCTGTGTGTGCCTGTGGTGGATCAGATTACAGCCATTCCATGATGGACTGCTCAGGCCCATGGTCAGGTCTTCATTCTCCACTAAGCACCAAAGACTATCTGCAAAGGATGGTCACATTGCTCCCAGTTCTCAAGGGCTTGCACTGGGATTCAACTAAGTGGCATGGCAAAAGCTCCACACACTCTCCCTACCTGCCATGGGTGCTTCAAGCCAAGTTGGACCTGCTGGATCATATGGCTCTTGGTGGGGCAGCCTGAGCCACAGCCTGGGTCTATTGCAGTTTTCTCTTGTTTTGGATCTCACGTAAATCTAGAAGTTTTTCACCAGGTGGGGTGGCTCATGCCCGCAATCCCAGTACTTTGGGATGCTGGGGCAGGAGGATCACTTGGAGGAAAGGATTTGAGATGAGCCTGGGCAACATAGTGAGATCCTGTCTCTAAAAAATAAAAAAATAAAATAAAAAGCTAGTATTTTTTCATGCCACTTGGTAAATGGGCTGGAGTAGTACACCCATATGAGGGATTTTTTTACCTCCAAAATATAAGGAGGCCTCCTGGGCACTGCCTTCTTTCTTGGTTGTAAGAAGGATCAGATGCAGCTGCTTATCCTTCACCTTGGAAGGGATGTCTTAACATACACCACACTGCTGGACTCTTAGAAATTATGCTGACCTGGAAGGCGCCTGAATTTTTGTCAGCTTTGTTTCTCACTCTTGGACACATAAATGTCTTACCAATAAGTCTAGAGCAATTGCTTCTTTTTGCTTACTAGGTCCAATAAACATGATGTCACCAATGTAATGGACCAGTGAGATGCCTTATGGGTAGGAAAGGGAATGGACAAAACCTCTGCTGGAGTGTTGATAGACTACTGAGGTTGGACCCTGAAGGTGCATTTCTTGCCCTGCCAGATGAACGCAAACAGCTTCTGGTGGTCTTAATAACAGATATGGAGCAGAGGCATTCGCCAGATCAATAGCTACATATCACAGATGTGCTGATTTGTTCCCAAAAATGAAACCACATCTGGTGTGGCACCTGCAATCATATTCACTACTTGGGTAATCTTAGAATAATTTGCTGTTACCTAACTTCCAAAAGCCTTGACTCTGACTGGTAGATTATAGTGACATTTTATCTCCTAAAATTAGCATCAGTTCAGAGCCAGAGTATGATCTTTGAAAGGTCTGCTTTCTCTCCAATCCAAAGTCAATGGGGAAAAGGCAGTGGAGCCATTTGGAGAAGGCTGGGAAAAAGATTAACAGTATAAAATTCTGTCAATGCACTGCAGTCTGTCCTCAAGGGAATTTGGCCTCCCTTTCATTCAAAGGGTTTCTGGTCTACCAAACAGCTCTAGTTTCAGAATTGATTGAGGGGAGGTGACTCTGTTTTTACAATTCATGTTAGACTTTTTCACTTGACCCAGAATTTTTCTGCTTATGAAGATCAATTAAAAGTTTAGTAGACTAAATAGTATTCTGTGGTATACATATACTAAAATTTGTTTATACATTCATGTGTTGAAGGGCACATCTTTGTGATTATAAATTAAATACAAGAAATGGGGGCCTCTGGGAGCCAAGAATGGTCCCCAGACAACAGGTAAATAAAACAAGGGACATTAGTTCTATAACCAAAAGTAGCTGAATTCTGCCAATAGCTTGAATGAGCTTGGAAGAGGATCCTGAGCTCCAAATGAGAGATCACCTCCCTAAATTGATCTAATTTTCATAAACTGGACATGCACCACATTTGTGTATCAGTACAGTAGGCCTAGTTCCTTATATTGACCACTTCTGTGTGTTGACCAATTTGTTAAGTCCCTTGGGATGTCAACTTACAGAGGTTGTACTGTATGTAATTTATAAAATTTTCAAAAAAAAAATACAAGAAAGGTGGAGGAGAGGATGGAGTTTGGTGAATTCCCACAGAATGGGTACAATGTAGGGGTAAATGGCACACTTCCTGGGTGAAGGTCACAACTGAAACTTGGACTTTATCTTATAAGTGCAAACAATGTAACTTAATAATATGGACCTAAATATTAATCTGAAATACAAAAATACTAAAATAATTTTTTTTTGAGATAGAGTCTTATTCTGTTGCCCTCAGCTCACAGCAACCTCCAATTCTTGGGCTTAAGCTATTCTCTTGCCTCAGCCTCCTGATTAGCTTGGACTATAGGCACCCACCACAATGCTCAGCTATTTCTTTATTTTTTTTTTGAGACAGAGCCTTGGGCAGTTCCTGTGGCTCCATATGCTGGAGGTGGCAGGTTCAAACCTAGCCCTGGCCAAAAACTGCAAAAAAAATAAAAAAATAAAAAAAGAGAGCCTCAAGCTGTCAGCCTGGGTAGAGTGCCATGGCATCAAAGCTCACAGCAACCGCCAACTCTTGGGCTTAAGTGAGTCTCTTCCCTCAGCTGGGACCACAGGTGCCCACCACAATGCCTGGCTATTTTTTGGTTGTAGTTGTCATTGTTGTTTGGCAGGCCCAGGCTGGATTAGAACCCACCAGCTCTGGTGTATGTGGCTGGCGCCTTAGCTGCTTGAGCTATAGATGCTGAGCCAATGCCTGGCTATTTTTGTTGCAGTTGCCACTGCTGTTCTAGCTTGCCGGGGCCAGGTTCAAACCTGCCACCCTCGGCATATGGGGCCAGCGCCCTACCCACTGAGCCACAGGCACTGCCCCAGAAATACAAAAATAATTTAGTGGGCCAAGTGTATTGGCTCATGCCTATAATCTTAGAACTTTGAGAGGCTGGAGCAGGAGGATAGCTTGAGTCCGGGAGTTTGAGCAAGAATGAGACCCTATCTCTACAAAAAGTAGAAAAATTAGCTAGGTATGGTGGCATGCACCTGTAGTCCCAGCTGCTTGGGAGGCTGAGGCTGGAGGATTACTTGAGCTCAGGAGTTTGAGGCTACAGTGAACTATCATGATGCCACTGCACTCCAGTCTGGGCAACAGTGCAAAACTGTCTCAAAAACAATTTAGTAGACTTCTCACCTATTTCACTATTAGAAACATCTTCATGAAGCAGCTAATGCCATGTGTCTCTGTCAGAAAACAAATTTCTGTTGTTTAAACCACACAGTTTCCAGTATATTGTTATAGCAGCCCAAACAGACAAATATGCCTCCATTCCAATGTTTGGTTTCCCCTTCTTCTACAAGCCGTGCCCTTGTTTTAGCAGAAGATACCAAGTGAGGCTGGGAATTCATTGTAATTGAGTGATGAAGGTCTACTTTCAAATGGTGGTCAGTTTTATCTTCTCCTGGAAGGCAACATAGAAGCTGAGATTCAAATGATTACAGAAACCTAGCTTATCGGAAGATCTGCAGAGAAAGCACTCCAGGCCTAGGGCACAGTGAGTACAAAGACCCTGAGCTGGGAAAAAGCCAGATGTGTTTAGGGCCCAGATGAACCAATGAGGTTGGAGGGGAGCAGTGAGGTGAGCAGTGAGTGAGGTCAAGAGTGGTCCCAATGAGCTTATAGAGATAATGAGGGCCTGGTATGCAGATTTAAGAATTTGGCTTTTTTTCTACCTTTGATTGAAAGCCACTGGAAGGGTTGTTTTTTTTTTTTTGAGACAGAGCCGAGTGCCGTGGCATCACAGCTCACAGCAACCTCCAACTCCTGGGCTCAAGCCGTTCTCCTGCCTCTGCCTCCCAAGTAGCTGGGACTACAGGTGCCTGCCACAACACCCGGCTATTTTTTGGTTGCAGCCGTCATTGTTGTTTGACAGGCCTGGGCTGGATTCGAACCCGCCAGCTCAGGTGTATGTGGCTGGCACCTTAGCCGCTTGAGCCACAGGCGCCGAGCCTCACTGGAAGGATTTTAAGCTAGGATGGTGCTTTGAAAATTGGAAGCAGGAGAATGGTTGGGAGGTTGGTGGAGGCTTCTAGGAGAAAGCTCTTGTTGGCTGGAGCTTCAGTGGTGGCTGTGGAGCTGGACAGAAGTGAGTGGGAACTAATGCCAGTTCAATGTTTTTTTATTTTCCTTTTTTGAGACAGAGTCTGACTTTGTCATCTTGGGTAGAGTGCAGTGGCATCATCACAGCTCATACCAACCTTAAACTCCTGAGCTCAAGCGATCCTCCTGCTTCAGCTTCTCAAGTAGCTGGGACTACAGGTGCCCGCCACAGCGCCCACTTAATTTTTATTTTAGTAGAGAAGGGGTCTGACTGTTGCTTAGACTGGTCTCAAACTTCTGAACTCAATTCATTTGCCTTGGCCTCCAAGAATCCTAGGATTATAGGCATGAGCCACCACACACGGGCTTACTTTATTGATATTAAGTGTCTCTCCACTGCTCTTAGGAAAAAAAAAATCTTTGGCTGGATACAGTGGCTTTTGTCATAGCTCTCTAGCCTGAGCAATAGAGTGAGATTCTGACTCAAAAAAAAAAAAATAGGAAAAAAAAATCCCAAATCTTCATTATGGCTCTTAAGATCCTAAACACTTTGTCCCCAAAGTGTCACTTTTTCACCTCCCTGCCCCCACCTTCTCCTACTCTCTTCTTGATCACTCTGTTTTAGTGGGCCTCTCCCATACATGCTGGGCTTGGTCCTGCCATAGGGCCTTTGTTCTTGCTGTTCCTTCTGTCTGGAAAGCCTTCTTTCAGATCTTCACTCAGTGCTCAAAGCTAAAGTCATCTTCTTACCTGACACTTCGTTAAAAAGGCTATTTCCCTCCATCAATTACTGCTTGTTACATTGCCCTGTTTTATTTTCCTCAGAGAATGTATCAGTTATCCAATGCTGTGTAATAAATACAACTGTTTTATTATGCTTATGCATCCTGTGGGTCAGGGATCAGGGCACTTGTTTTCTGTTTCTCAATGGCTGGGGATCATCTGGAAAGATTCCAATGGTTGGAGGTGACTTAAATTTTCGGGAGCTAGAAACATCACTCACCAGATTACACTAGAGAACGGGTGAGGTGACAGGTCAGCTGAGCTGGGACTATCCAGGAATGTGCCTGCTCATGTCCTCTCCATGTGGCTCAGTCTTCTCAGAGCATGGCCGGGTTGCACGACAGCTGGACTCCAAGAGGCAGGAAATGGAAGCTTCCAGCTTAGTTAAACACTATTCCTGAGAGTCACTTCTTTCAATGACCATTGGGTTAACCTTCCTTAGCATCCACCCACATTCAATGAGGTAGAGAAATTGACTCTGGAGGGGCAAGGTCCAATTGCAGAAAATACTACTGGGATGGACGATGTTGTGTGGCAACCATCTTTGGAAAATACCATCTGCCATACTACCTTGAAGGTTGATTGGGGGATTTAATGTAATGATGCACCTAAGTGTCTAATCAAGATGAAGGCATCTTGTTCCTATAGGTTGTACAGTCTAATAAGTAGGATGAGATTTAGACCAGACGGACTCAGAGTTGACTTGTGAGAGGGTAAATTCTAGGAGGGCAAAAGAGTTTGTTCACTGAAGTACAGTGATGAATTCAGAGCAAGCACCATGGGAAGTGCCTGACACATGTAAGTGCTCAATAAATGTGGGTGATTAAATAAGAGAGTTGGACCCTGGCTCTGCAGAGGGGTGAGAGGCACCTGCAGATGAGTCAAGGGTGGGGATATGGAGACTGAGGTTAATTCAAGAGCATTGTTTAGCACATGTGAGATAAATTATACTAACTGTAAAACCCAAGACAAAGGTGTAAAAAATTGAGATACAGCTTCATGATTACAAGAGATAATGCAATGAGCTTTGACAAATGCTCTCACCTGCATAACTCACATCCTATCAAGATTTAGACCATTTCATGGGAAGATTGCTTGAGCCCAGGAGTTCTAGGCTGCAGTGAGCTATGATCACACCACTGCACTGAAGCCTGGGGCCAGAGTGAGACCCTGTCTCTAAAAGAAACCCTCCCCACTAAGCATTTAGAACATTTCATAATCCCTGGGAAGTTCATATGTGTGACTTCCATCACCATTGGTAAATATCACCTGTTCTTGAACTTCCAACACATAAAACCACAGTATGTATTCTTTTATATTTAGTTTTTTTCACTCAACATGTTTCTGAGGTTCATACCTATTATGAGCTGCAATAATAGTTCATTCCTTTTTTAAAATTGTAGAATATTCATCATATGAATGGGGCACAGTTTATTTATGCATTCTCTGGTTGATGAACATTTGGATTGTGTCTAGTTTTGCCTATTTTGAGTATACTGCTTGTTACATTGCCCTGTTTTATTTTCTTCAGAGAATGTATCAGTTATCCAATGCTGTGTAATAAATACAACTGTTTTAACTGTGTAATAAATACAACTTCCCTTCATGCTCTGAATTCATCACTGTACTTCAGTGAACAAAATCTTTTGCCCTCCTAGAATTTACCCTCTTACAAATCAACTCTGAGTCTGTCTGGTTACATCTCATCCTACTTATTAGACTGTACAACCTATAGGAACAAGATGCCTTTATCTTGATTAGACACTTAGGTGCATCATTGCATTAAATCCCCCAATCAACCTTCAAGGTAGTATGCAGATGGTATTTCCAAAGATGGTTGCCACACAATATCATCCATCCTTGTGTAAGTGTCCTTTTCCACACCTTTTGAGTATTTCTCTGTAACTCTCTTTTCAAGATGTTCATTTCTCTTGAGGAAGTACTTACTAGTGACATTGTCAGTTATAGGGTGGGGACAAGCTTAATTTTTATAAGAACCAAACCACTAAGTTTTAAAAAAGTATAGCAACTTAAATAGAAACATAAACTTGAAAATACAGCACAGATTTGTGAAACTGAAGTACTGTTTTCACTAAGAGCAGTGCAAGAAATTTATAAGAAATGTGACACCCAAATGATATCATTTTTATGCAAAGATATAATAATTCACTACATGTATTCTCACTCAATTTTTTTGTGGTAACATATATATAACATAATATTTAGCATCATCATCATTTTTAAGTGCACAATTCAGTGATAGTAAGCACATTCACATTGTGCAATTGCACCATCTTTTCATCTTGCATTAACATTTCTTCTTTCCCCTTAGTTGCTTGAACTTTCTGGGGGTGTCTTATGTACTTTGAACATCTAAAAATGATTATTTTCTTGGGCGGTGCCTGTGGCTCAAAGGAGTAGGGCACCGGCCCCATATGCCAGAGGTGGTGGGTTTAGACCCAGCTCCGGCCAAAAACTGCAAAAAAATAAAAAAGATTATTTTCTTTTTGAGACAATCTCACTTTGTCACTATGGGTAGAGAGCTCAAACTCTTGGGCTCAAGCAATCCTCCTGTCTCAGCCTCCTGAGTAGCTGAGACTACAGGCGGGAGCCACAATGCCCAGCTAGATTTTCTATTTTTAGTAGAGACAGGGTCTTGCTCTTGCTTGGGCTGGTCTCAAACTCCTGAGATCAAGCAATCCTTCCTCCCTTGGCCTTAGAGTGCTAAGATTACAGGTATGAGCCACTCTGCCTGGCCTAAAATTGATTTTGGGTAAGGCTTCCTCTCCCTCTCCCTTTTGGGTATTTCTCTATAACTCTTTTGTTAACATACTTTATCCATTCATTTATTGTTTTTCTTCTTCTTTTCTATTCCATCCCCTGGTTTAGATCTTTTTGTGAAAGATTGAACAGATGTTGTAACTACCTCAGGCTTAAAAGAGACAGCCATAGGGGAATTTTATGCCTGGATGTCTATCACATTTTGGAAGCTTTAAATGATACAGAGCCATGGGCCCATCTGAGATCTACTGAGTTGAAACTTACAGGTGTGGGACCCAGGAATATGTATGTTAGGAATTTGCTGGATGTGGTAGGCAGAATTTTAAAATGATTACTAGTGCCTCTGACCCTTATATAATCCCCCCCACCCATGAATATGATGGGACACCACTCTCACGATTTTGTGACCTGGTAAAAGAGATTTTGCTCAGTTGACTTTGAGTTCATCAAAAGGACAATTACCCAAGTGAATTTGAGCTAATCATGTAAGTGCTTTAAATCTGAGTCTAGAAGTCAGAGATACAGAAAGTTAGCAGCCAGAGAAACTTAGAACTTGAGAAGGATTTAATCTATTATTGCTGGTTTTGAGGATGGTGGTGGCCCCATGGCAAAAACCCAAGAACATCATCTAAGAGATGAGAGTGACTGCTGGTTAATAATGAGCAAATAGACAAGAACCTTAATCTTACAACTGCAAGGACCTGAATTCTGCTAATGACATGCTTGGATGTGATTCTTCCATAGAGCCATAGAACAAGTCCTGGTCAACACCTTGTTGTGAAAGCCCTGAGCTTTGCTTCTCCTTTCTACTCTCCAGCTATTGCTTAGTTTTGTTCCTGCAGTCAGGAACTCCCTTCCTTGCTCCTTATGAAACTTTCCCATCTTCACTAACCAAATGCCAAACATTCTTCAGTGTTTCTCTTAAATGTCCTTCTTCAGGGACTCCTTCCTTAATCCCTCCAAATTAAGCAAGATCTTCCTATAATGTATACCTAATGTTTCTAGTATGAAGTCCTCTGTAAATCTTGTTACAATGGTCTTTTTACTTTCTTTTTTTGATACAGAGTCTCATTATGTCGCCGTTGGTAGAGTGCTGTGGCATCACAGCTCACAGCAGCCTCTAACTCTTGGACTTAAGCAATTCTCTTGCCTCGTCCTCCCAAGTAACTGGGACTACAGGTGCCTGCCACAATGTCCAGCTATTTTTGGTTGCAGTTGTCATTGTTGTTTGGCAGGCCCAGGCTGGGTTTGAACTCGCCAGCCCTGGTATATGTGGCTAGGACAGTAACCACTGAGCTATGGGCACCAAGCCTTACTTATTTATTTTTGATAATAATTTGTTTGCTACCTGCCAAGAGATAGAAATTCACTAAAAACTATTTCCTTTTCTTCATGAGCACAGGCACCTGGACTGTATTTCCCAGACTTCTTTGCTCGAAGTGTTGCCACATGGCTGAGTCTAGTCAGCAGACTGTGTGAGAATAAACTATGTGCTACACTTCTAGACCATGTAAGACTACTTACAAATGACACTTCATCATCTTTCCTCTTCCTGGGCTTGATATGGATATGCTGGGTGATGGATGGTAGAACCACAATAGGAAAGAAACCTGGGTCCCAGAGTCACTGTGTGGAGGAGGAGAGATTTATGCCTATTGGGAGACTTTGAATTGTACTAAACTTCTATGAACAAGAAAGAGATTTCTGATGATTAAAGATGGTGAGCATTTTTTCATATGTCTGAAGGCCACGCGCCTGTCTTCTTCAGAGAAGTTTCTCTTCAAATCCCTTGCCCAGCCTGCGATGGGATCCCTTGTTCTTTTCTTGCTAATGCATTTGAGTTCTCTGTGGATTCTGGTTATTAAACCTTTGTCGGAGACATAACCTGCAAATATCTTTTCCCATTCTGAGGGCTGTTTATTTGCTTTACTTACTGTGTTCTTGGCTGTGCAGAAGCTTGATCAAGTCCTAGTAGTATATTTTTGAAGCTGCTTCAATTGCCCGGGGAGTCCTCCTCATAAAATACTCACCCAGACCTATTTCTTCAAGGGTTTTCCCTGCACTCTCCTCTAGTATTTTTATAGTTTCATGTCTTAAGTTTAAATCTTTAGTCCAGTGAGAGTCTATCTTAGTTAATGGTGAAAGGTGTGGGTCCAGTTTCAGTCTTCTGCAGGTTGCCAGCCAGTTCATCCAGCACCATTTGTTAAATAGGGAATCTTTTCCCCACTGAATGTTTTTAATTGACTGGTCAAAGATTAAGTAATGGTAAGTAGCTGGATTCATCTCTTGGTTCTCTATTGTATTCCAGACATCTACTTCTCTGTTTTTGTGCCAATACCATGCTGTTTTGATCACTATCGATTTGTAGTAAAGTCTGAGGTCTGATAGCATGATTCCTCCTGCTTTGTTTTTATCTCTGAGTAATGTCTTGGCTATTTGAGGTTTTTTCTGATTCCATATAAAATGAAGTATTGTTTTTTCAAGATCTTTAAAGTATGAAAGTGGAGCTTTAATAGGGATTGCGTTAAAATTATATATTGCTTTGGGTTAATCATCAGAGAAATGCAAATCAAAACTACTTTGAGATATCATCTAACTCCAGTGAGACTAGCCTATATCACAAAATCTCAAGACCAGAGATGTTGGCGTGGATGTAGAGAAAAGGGAACACTTTTGCATTGCTGGTGGGAATGCAAATTAATACATTCCTTTTGGAAAGATATACGGAGAACACTTAGAGATCTAAAAATAGGTCTGCCATTCAATCCTGTAATTCCTCTGCTGGGCATATACCCAGAAGACCAAAAATCACATCATAACAAAGATATTTATACCAGAATGTTTATTGCAGCCCTATTCATAATTGCTAAGTCATGGAAAAAGCCCAAGTGCCTATCGATCCACAAATGGATTAACAAATTGTGGTATATGTACACCGTAGAATATTATGCAGCCTTAAAGAAAGATGGAGACTTTATCTCTTTCATGTTTACATGGATGGAGCTGGAACATATTCTTCTTAGTAAAGTATCTCAAGAATGGAAGAAAAAGTATCCAATGTACTCAGCTCTACTATGAAACTAATTTAGGGCTTTGACATGAAAGCTATAACCTAGTTACAATCTAAGAATAGGGGAAGGGGGAAAGGGAGGGGAGGGAGGGGGCATGTGGGTAGAAGGAGGGGATTGGTGGGATTACACCTGTGGTGCATCTTACAACGTTATATGCAAAACTTAGTAAATGTGGAATGTAAATGTCTTAGCACAATAATTAAGAAAATGCCAGGAAGGCTATGCTAACCATTGTGATAAAAATGTGTCAAACGGTCTATGAAACTAGTGTATGCTGCCCCATGATCATATCAATGTACACAGCTATGATTTAATAAAATAAAAAAAAAGAAAGAGATTTCTGTTGTTGTAAGTTACTGGGATTTGGGGGTTTATTTGTTATAACTTATGGCATTATCTTTATGTACTCTGTCTCCCAGGCTGGTGTTTTGGCTCATTGAGTGTCCAGATATTTTCTGTTTATTCCTTCAGAGGCATTGTCTATTTTCTTCACTTTCTGAAAGGAAGATCTTTATGGAGGTCATTGACAATACTCTTTGTCCCCTGGCTCCTAATTGGGTTCATCCCATGGTAACCTCTTGTAGAAGAGGGAGGAGGGGAGGTGATTGAGGGCTATAAGTATCTCTCCCTACTCTCTCTCTGCCAAATCTCCTATGTTAAAAATTATCTCAGGTGTTTTCCTTGTGAGGATACTGCTGTGCCTTAGGGACACTTCAGCGTCTCAGGTTCCTCATACAAAGACTCACTTGTTCTCTCTCGCTTCCTGTCACTCTCCCTGGCTAAGACAGCAGCACAGCAGTCCACGTTTAGACAGTAGATGAGCCGGGCCGGAGACAAGCAAGTCCTGGTGTTTGTGGTTCTGGCAAGTGGTGGCCCAGATGGGACTGTAGACAGCCACCAGCACAACTTCTTTTTTTTTTTTATTTTGAGACAGAGCCTCAAGCTCTCACCGTGGGTAGAGTGTCATGGCATCTTAGCTCACAGAAACCTTCAACTCCTGGGCTTAAGGGATTCTCTTGCCTCAGCCTCCCAAGTAGCTGGGACTACAGGCACCTGCCACACGCCCAGCTATTTTTTTTTGGTTACAGCTGTCATTGTTGTTTGGTAGGTCTCAGGCTGGATTCAAACCCACCACCTCAGGTGTATGTGGCTGGCGCCTTAGCCGCTTGAGCCACAGGTGCTGAGCCCACAACTTCTTTTTTTAAAGGAAACTCTGAGTACCTTGGAATATGCTCACAGAGCAAAGAACATAATGAATAAACCTGAAGTTAATCAGAAACTCACCAAAAAAGCTCTTATTAAGATACTTTACTGAGAAGAATATGTTCCAGCTCCATCCACGTAAACATAAAAGAGAAGTACTAAATTAACACCTACCTCATTTTTCTTGTGGAGGAATATGTGGAAGAAATGGAACGCCTGAAGAGAGGCAGGCAGCCTATGAGAAAAATGGAGTGTACATTTCTGAAGAAAATTTTAGAGATGGCATCTTGCTTACCTCAGGCTGGTGTTGAACTCCTGAACTCAAGGGAACCTCCTGCCTCCTAGGATTACAGATGTGAACCACCTTGCTCAGTTCCTATTTTAAGAAACAACTTAGTTTTGAGTTGTTAATCTCATGATTGAAAAGACAATATTTGGTAAGAGCTGCGGGGGATCAGTGATCCACGCCGGACCTCTGTAAGAGCTGCGGGCAATCAGTGATTGGCACCTGGACCTCCATAAGAGCTGAGCCACGATCAGCCATCTGCCCCTGCCCAGACCCTGGTAAGATCTGTGCCAGTTAGGCCTCCGCATGCCCTGACCACTCCGCAACTCCGTGCCCTCCCTCATGTACCCTCCCTGCCCCTACACCAGCAGGCTCGTTTGGCCAGGGACTCTGGTAGCCGCGTGCCCTCTGGAGCCCTCCTGCCTCTGTGCAGAGCACTTCTCCTGGCCAGAGACTACTGGAGCCTTGGGGTCTCTGAGCCAAAGTCACTGGGCGACAGGCACTCCCTGAACCATGTGCACACCACCCCCCTCTGCCCTGTTGCTGGATCCAGGTGTGTCACACTCTGGAGCTGCTCCCACAACCAGAACTCCCTGGCTTGGGCAGCCCCAGAGGAGCTACACAGGGTCACTCCCTACAAAGATCCAGCAACAATAGAGTGATCCCGCTGGGGTCTAATCTTGGAGAAGCACCTCCCCAACTCTGAGGACAGCTAGAGGCAATGGTGAAAAAACAATCATGAGGCGAAACCAACGGATAAACTCTAGCAATATGAATAATCAGAGTAGATTAACTCCCCTAAGAATCAATGGGGCAGACACGGCACAAGATCCCATACACAAACAAATAGCTGAGATGTCAGAAATCGAATTCAGAATCTGGAGAGCAAATAAGATCGAACAAGAATTCTAAGCAGTACCCAAAAGATATTTCAAGAATTCAATGAACTCAAAGACCAAATGACCAAAGATTTTAACACATTGAGACAAGAAGTTGCAGCCCTCAAAGATCTGAGAAACACAGTCAAATCCCTCAATAACAGAATGGAGCAAGCAGAAGAAAGGATTTGTGACATTGAAGATAAAGCTTTTGAATGCTCCCAAACTCTCAAAGAGGAAGAGAAATGGAGGGCAAAAACAGATCACTCTCTCAGAGAGCTCTGGGATAAATAGAAGAAAACCAATATTCATCTTATAGGGATCCCCGAAAGAGACAAAGTGGCTTTACAAGGCACAGTCTCTTCTCCATGAGATTATGAAGGAGAACTTTCCAGACATGCCAAGAGATTCTGAAATTCAGATAGCAGTTTCAGAACTCCAGCATGACTCAACCCAAATAAGACACCCCCCAGACACATCATAATCAATTTCACTAAATTTAATATGAAGGAGAAAATTCTGAAAACAGCCAGATGAAAGAAAACCATCACCTACAAGGGCAAGAATATTAGAAAAACTGCAGATCTCTCTGCTGAGACATTTCTTTTCTTTCTTTTCTTTTTTTATTGTTGGGGATTCATTGAGGGTACAATAAGTCAGGTTACACTGATTGCAATTGTTAGGTAAAGTCCCTCTTGCAATCATATCTTGCCCCCATAAAGTGTAACACACACCGAGGCCCCACCCTCTCCCTCCATCCCTCTTTCTGCTCCCCCCATAACGTTGTCATTAATTTTCCTCATATCTAAATTAAGTACATAGGATTCATGCTTCTCCATTCTTGTGATGCTTTACTAAGAATAATGTCTTCCACTTCCATCCAGTTAATACGAAGGATGCAAGGTCTCCATTTTTTTAAATAGCTGAATAGTATTCCATGGTATACATATACCACAGCTTGTTAATCCATTCCTGGGTTGGTGGGTATCTAGGCTGTTTCCACATTTTGGCGATCGTAGATTGAGCTGCAATAAACAGTCCAGTACAGGTGTCCTTATGATAAAAGGATTATTTTCCTTCTGGGTAGATGCCAAGTAATGGGATTGCAGGATCAAATGGGAGGTCTAGCTTGAGTGCTTTGAGGTTTCTCCATACTTCCTTCCAGAAAGGTTGTACTAGTTTGCAGTCCCACCAGCAGTGTAAAAGTGTTCCCTTCTCTCCACATCCATGCCAGTATCTGCAGTTTTGAGATTTTGTGATGTGGGCCATTCTCACTGGGGTTAGATGATATCTCAGGGTGTTTTGATTTGCATTTCTCTAATATATAGAGATGATGAACATTTTTTCATGTGTTTGTTAGCCATTCATCTTTCATCTTTAGAGAAGGTTCTATTCATGTCTCTTGCCCATTGATATATGGGATTGTTGGCTTTTTTCATGTGGATTAATTTGAGTTCTCTATAGATCCTAGTTATCAAGCTTTTGTCTGATTGAAAATATGCAAATATCCTTTCCCATTGTGTAGGTTGTCTCTTTGCTTTGGTTATTGTCTCCTTAGCTGTACAGAAGCTTTTCAGTTTAATGAAGTTCCATTTATTTATTTTTGTTGTTGCAATTGCCATGGCAGTCTTCTTCAGGAAGTCTTTCCCCAGGCCAATATCTTCCAGTGATTTTCCTATGCTTTCTTTGAGGATTTTTATTGTTTCATGCCTTAAATTTAAGTCCTTTATCCATCTTGAATCAATTTTTGTGAGTGGGGAAAGGTGTGTGTCCAGTTTCAGTCTTTTACATGTAGACATCCAGTTCTCCCAACACCATTTATTGAATAGGGAGTCTTTCCCCCAAGGTGTGTTCTTGTTTGGTTAATCGAAGATTAGGTGGTTGTAAGATGTTAGTTTCATTTCTTGGTTTTCAATTCTATTCCAAGTGTCTATGTCTCTGTTTTTGTGCCAGTACCATGCTGTCTTGAGCACTATGGCTTTGTAGTACAGATTAAAATCTGGTATGCTGATGACCCCAGCTTTATTTTTATTACTAAGAACTGCCTTAGCTATACGGGTTTTTTTCCGGTTTCATACAAAACGCAGAATGATTTTCTCCAAATCTTGAAAGTACGATGTTGGTATTTTGATAGGAATGGCATTGAATAGGTAGATTGCTTTGGGAAGTATAGACATTTTAACCATGTTGATTCTTCCCATCCATGAGCATGGTATGTTCTTTCATTTGTTAATATCCTCTGCTATTTCCTTTCTGAGGATATCATAGTTCTCTTTATGGAGGTCCTTCACCTCCTTCGTTAGGTATATTCCTAGGTATTTCATTTTCTTTGAAACTATGGTGAAGGGAGTTGTGTCCTTAATTAGCTTCTCATCTTGACTGTTATTGGTGTATACAAAGCTACTGACTTGTGGACATTGATTCTATATCCTGAAACATTACTGTATTTTTTGATGACTTCTAGGAGACTTGTGGTTGAGGCTTTGGGGTTCTCTAAGTATAAGATCATGTCTCAAGGAGTAGGACGCCAGTCCCATATGCCGGAGGTAGTGGGTTCAAACCCAGCCGTGGCCAAAAAAAAAAAAAAAGATCATGTTGTCAGCAAAGAGGGAGCGTGTGACCTCCTCTGCTCCCATTTGGATTCCCTTTATTTCCTTGTCTTGCCTAATTGTATTGGCTAGGACTTCCAGCACTATGTTGAATAGTAAAGGTGACAGAGGACAACCTTGTCTGGTTCCAGTTCTAAGAGGAAAAGCTTTCAGTTTTACTCCATTCAGTAAAATATTGGCTGTGGGTTTGTCATAGATAGCTTCAATCAGTTTTAGAAATGTGCCTATGCCTATACTCTTCAGTGTTCTAATTAGAAAATTATGCTGGATTTTATCAAATGCTTTTGCTGCATCTATTACGAAGATCATGTGATCTTTATTTTTGCCTCTGTTAATATGGTGGATAACGTTTATGGACTTGCATATGTTAAACCAGCCTTGCATCCGTGGGATGAAGCCTACTTGATCATGATGAATGACTTTTTTGATCATAAGCTGTAATCTATTTGCTAGGATTTTGTTAAGAATTTTTGCATGTATACTCATGAGTGAGATTGGTCTGAAATTCTCCTTTTTGTTTGGGTCTTTTCCTGGTTTTGGTATCAGAGTGATGTTTGCTTCATAGAATGTGTTGGGGAAGATTCCTTCTTCCTCAATTTTTTGGAATAATTTCTGCAGTACAGGAATAAGCTCTTCCTTGAAGGTTTGATAGAATTGTGGTGTGAAGCCATCTGGAGCAGGGCATTTTTTGGTTGAAGGATTTTTTTTTTTTTTGGTTGTAGTTTTTGGCCAGGGCTGTTTCTGAACCCAGCACCTCTGGCATATGGGGCCGGTGCCCTACTCGTTTAGCCACAGGCACCACCCGGGTGGAAGATTTTTTATTATTTCTTTGATCTCAGTGCTTGAAATTGACCTGTTCAGGAGCTCTATTTCTTCCTGGCTAAGTCTAGGGAGAGGGTGTGATTCCAAATATTGATCCATTTCTTTCATATTGTCAAATTGCTGGGCGTAGAGTTTCTGGTAGTATTCAGAGATGATCTCTTGTATCTCTGTGTGATCAGTTGCTATTTCCCCTTTATCATTTCTGATTGAGGTTACTAGAGATTTTACTTTTCTATTTCTCATTAGTCTGGCCAATGGTTTATCTATTTTATCATAAAAGCAACTGTTTGTTTCATTAATTTTCTGAATGATTCTTTTGTTTTCAATTTCATTGATCTCTGATTTGATTTTGGATATTTCTTTTATTCTGCTGAGTTTAGGCTTAGATTGTTCTTCTTTTTCCAATTCCATAAGATCTCTTGTGAGATTGTTGATGTGCTCTCTTTCTGGTTTTCGAATGTAGGCATCTAAAGTGATGAATTTTCCTCTCAAAACTGCTTTTGCAGTATCCCACAGGTTTTGGTAGCTTGTGTCTTCATTGTTGTTATGTTCAAGGAAGTTAATGATTTCCTGTTTTATTTCTTCCTGTACCCATCTGTTATTCAACAGAGATTGTTTAATTTCCATGCCTTTGGGTGGGGTCGAGCGCTTTTGTTAGAGTTGAGGTTCACCTTTAGTGCCTTATGGTCTGAGAAGATACAAGGTAAAATTTCAATTCTTTTGATTCTGTTGATATTTGTTTTGTGTCCCAGGATATGATCAATTTTGGAGAATGTTCCATGGGGTGATGAGAAGAATGTATATTCTTTATCTTTGGGTTGGAGTGTTCCTTATGCGTCTATCAAGCACAGTTGTTCTAGGGTCTCATTTAAATCTCTTATATCTTTGTTTAATTTCTGTTTAGAGGATCTGTCCAGCTCTGTAAGAGGAGTGTTAGGGTCCCCTGTTATTATGGTATTATCAGATATCATATTGCTCAGACTGAGTAAGGTCTGTTTCAGGAATCTGGGAGCATTTAAATTGGGTGCATAAATACTTAGAATTGAAACATTTTCTTATTGTATTTTTCCCTTGACCAATATAAAGTGACCATCTTTGTCTTTTTTGACTTTAGTTGCTTTAAATCCACATGTATCTGAAAATAAGATTGCAACTCCTCTTTTCTTCTGAATGCAATTTGCCTGAAAAATTGTCTTCCAACCCTTGACTCAGAGCTTTAATTTGTCTTTTGAAGCCAGGTGTGTTTCTTGCAGACAGCAAATGGATGGCTTGTGTTTTTTAATCCAGTCAGCCAATCTAGGTCTCTTCAGTGGGGAATTCAAGCCATTAACATTTATTGAGATAATTGATAAGTGTGGTAGTATTCTATTCATCTTATTTTGTGAAAGTCCATTGCTTAGTTTTATCTTTTGCATCAGTGTGGAGGTTAGGTTCTGTCCTTTAATTTCTGAGTTCTTACTTTGCTGCTGATCCATTGTGGTGGTCAGTGTGCATAACAGGTTGAAGTAGTTCCTGTAGAGCTGGTCTTGTTGTGGCGAATTTCCTCAATGTTTGTATATATGTAAATGATTTGAATTCTCCGTCAATTTTTAAGCTTAGCTTAGCAGGGTACAGAATTCTGGGCTGGAAATTGTTATCTTTAAGTAGATTAAAGGTTGATGACCATTGTCTTCTTGCTTGGAAAGTTTCATTAGAGAAGTCTGTGGTCACTCCGATGGATTTGCCCCTGTAGGTCAACTGGCGCTTACTCCTGGCAGCTTGCAGAATCTTTTCTTTTGTCTTGACTTTGGACAGGTTCATCACAATGTGTCTTGGAGAAGCTCGGTTAGAGTTGAGGCGACCTGGGGTCCGATATCTCTCTGAAAGCAGTGTGTCAGAATCTTTGGTGCTATTTGGGAATTTTCTTTTTTATAATATTCTGTAGTATGGCTTCCATTGCTCTGGGGCATTCTTCTTCCCCTTTTGGGACTCCTGTAACTTGTATGTTGGAACGCTTCATAAAGGTCCATAATTCTGACAGTGAACATTCTGCTTTCTCTCTCTTCTTTTCTGCCTCTTTTACTATCCGAGTTATCTGAAGAAATTTGTCTTCTACCTCTGAAATTCTTTCTTCTGCATGGTCTAACCTGTTGCTGATACTTTCCATTGCATCTTTAAGTTCCCTGATTGACTGTTTCAGTTCCTTCAGATCTGCTATATCCTTTTTATATTCTTCATATCGTTCATCTCTTATTTGATTCTGTTTTTGGATTTCCTTTTCGTTATTTTTCACTTTATTAGCAGTTTTGTTCATTGTTTCCATCATTTCTTTCATTGTTTTCATCATGTGTATTCTAAATTCCCTTTCTGTCATTCCTAACATTTCTTTATAGGTGGAATCCTCTGCAGTAGGTACCTCATGGTCCCTTGGTGGGGTTCTTCTGGACTGGTTGTTCATGTTGCCTGAAGTTTTCTGCTGATTCTTCCTCATGAGTGATTTCTTTTATCTGTTTCCTTGCCCTAATTTTCCTTTCACTTCCTCTTGCTCTTTAAGTTCATGTGCCTTTGGACTAAGGGTTTGATGAGTCCTTTTGGTACAGGACCAGAAGGGTGAGAAGGTTGAAGAGCAAGAAAGGGATGAAAGAAAGGAGGACCAAGTGAATAGAAAAAAAAATAGAGAAAGGAAAGGAGGTTGGTAAAAGGAATATTGACAAAAAGAAGAGAGGCACAGAAAGAGGGAGACAGAGCAATATACATGTACAGTAGGTTACTTTGACACAATCTGAAAAGAAATCCACCTTCTGGGGGTGCCCAGTTGGGTGGTTCTCTTGAGGACAGCAGCTCTTTGCTAACCTGATCAGACACAGTACCCCACCTCCACCAAGTAGAGAGGAAAGACAAAAGTGCTATAATCAAACCAAAACAAGCAAAGAGAAAACTTTACCGGATAAAATTGGGTGAAAAACCAAATAATGGCAGTAGAAACACTAGCAAAAATGAAGTTCTAGTTATTGAAAAAGGCAGCAATGGGAAATTATAATTAAACTAGAAAAATTGAGAAAGAAAAAAGATCTGTACGGAAAAGGTTGAAATTAAAAAACAAAACAACATCAACAACATCAAAACAAACAAACAAACAAACAAACAAAAACCACAAGCAAAAACAAAGCAGTATGTATATGTTGTTGAATATTGTCTGGGCAACACGTGGTCTTCTGGGGTATGAGATGTCAATCACAGTTCTGATACGACTGGAGGCTGCTGATTTCTCAAACCCCAGCAGGTAGACACCCTAAATCTCTCTTCAGCCCACTTAAAAGGCACTTTGAACTTGTAAACTTGCTGAGCAGAAGCTTTCCCAGGAAAGTGCTTCTCACTGGAATTATTGCTGAAGTGGCTATCCACTTACTCAGTGTGCCAAAACCGGTCTCATTCTGCCCCTGAGGGTTAGGGATGGAAGGCGGCTCAGACCCCACCCTTAGGCTACTCAGTCAATAGCTTACCAGCTCCCACCTGATTCTAGCTCTGCCACCCTGAGGGTGGAGCTTGCCGGGGCAGATCACTCACAATGGCTCCCTGTGGCCCACAGCCAAGCAATATTAGCTCCATCTGGCTCAGCGGCTCAGACTGGGGCCCTAGACAATGGCCAAAGTTCTACTCACTCGTGCTCAGGCTCTCCCCAAGGCAGTTCAACTGAGTGCCAAGTCCAAAGACACCAAAACAGTTCACAGGTAAGGCCTTTCTGGTTTGCAGTCTCGCTGCTACTGAACTTACTGTTGTGGGCGGGTTTAGACTGATTGAAGACACGTGACAACTTGCCGGTTTCCCACTGTTTTAGTCCTCCTCTTGGGGTCCAGAAGTCTCTTGCTGACTCCCTGTATCCTCACAGGGTTGATGATAGGCAGATCCCACCAGCCAGAGATGCCTGGAGTCCTATTTCTCCAGACTCCCGGTGCCCAGATGCAAGGAAGCTGTTACTCGGCCACCATCTTGCTGTCTTCCACCCTCTGCTGAGACATTTCAAGCTAAAAGAGGATGGTCATCGATTTTTAATCTCCTAAAACAAAATAACTTTCAACCCAGGATCCTGTATCGTGCTAAACTGAGTTTCATTTATGACGGTGAAATTAAATACTTTAACAACATTCACATGTTGAAGAAATTTGCCATAACTAAACCAGCTCTCCAGGATGTTCTCAGACCTATCCTCCATAAAAGCCAGCATAATCTTCCACCACAAAAGTAAACCCACCCAGAAAATTTTGATCTAATTCCAATTTCCACAGTGGCAAAAGGGTTAAAAATGTTCACCGAACCCTCAAAAGGCTTATCAATAATCTCAATTAATGTGAATGGTTTAAATTGTCCTCTAAAGAGGCACAGGTTTGCTGACTGGATACAAAAACTCAAGCCCGATATCTGCTGTATTCAAGAATCTTATCTTATATTAAAAGACAAATATAGACTCAAGGTGAAGGGATGGTCATCTATACTCCAGTGAAATGGAAAGCAGAGAAAAGCAGGCATTGCAATGCTATTCGCAGAATGCAATAGGCTTTAAATCAACCAAAATAAGGAAGGATAAGGATGGACACTTCATATTTGTTAAAGGCAATACTCAATATGATGAGATTTGAATTATTAATATTTATGCACCCAACCAGAATGCACCTCAATTTATAAGAGAAACTCTAACAGACATCAGCAACATGATTTCCTCCAGTTCCATAGTAGTTGGAGATTTTAACACCCCTCTAGAGTGCTGGATCCTCCAAAACGAAGCTAAGCAAAGAAACTTTAGATTTAAACTTAACCATTCAACATCTGGACTTAACAGACATCTACAGAACGTTTCATCCCTAGAAAACTCAATACACATTCTTCTCATCAGCCCATGGAACATACTCCAAAATCGACCACATCCTAGGCCATAAATACAACCTCAGCAAATTTAAAAAAATAGAAATTATTTCTTGGATCTTCTCAGACCATCATGGAGTAAAAGTTGAACTGAATAACAACAGGAATCTGCATACTCATACAAAAACATGGAAGCTAAATAACCTTATTCTGAAGGATAGGTGGATTATAGACAAGATTAAGAAGGAAATCACCAATTTTTTGGAAAAAAACAACAATGAAGGCAAAAATTATCAAAACCTCTGGGATACTGCAAAGGCAGTCCTAAGAGGGAAATTTATAGCACTGCAAGCCGTCCTCAAGAAAATGGAAAGAGAGGAAATTAATAACTTAATGGGACATCTCAGGCAACTGGAGAAGGAAGAATATTCAAACCCCAAACCCAGCAAAAGAAAAGAAATAACTAAAATCAGAGCAGAATTAAATGAAATTGGAAACAAAAGAATTACACAACAGATCAATAAATCCAAAAGTTGGTTTTTTGGAAAGATCAATAAAATAGATAAACATTTGGCCAACCTAACCAGGAACAAAAGAGTAAAATCTCTAATCTCATCAATCAGAAATGACAAAGATGAAATAACAACAAACCCCTGAGAAATTCAAAAAACCCTTAATGAATTTTACAAGAAACTCTACTCTCAGAAATACGAAAATCTGAAAGAAATCAACCAGTACTTGGAAGTACGCCACCTACCAATACTTAGCCAGAACCAAGTGGAAATGTTGAACAGGCCTATGTCAAGTTCTGAAATAGCATCAACTATACAAAATCTCCCTAAAAAGAAAAGCCCAGGACCAGATGGCTTTACGTCAGAAATCTACCAAACCTTTAAAGAAGAACTAGTACCTGTATTACTAAACCTCTTCCAAAATATAGAAAAAGAAGGAATACTACCCAACACATGCTACAAAGCTAACATCACCTTGATCCCTAAACTGGGGAAAGACCCAACAAGAAAAGAAAATTATAGACCAATATCACTAATGAATATTGATGCAAAAATATTCAATAAGATTTTAACAAACAGAATCCAACAACACATCAAAAAAATTATACACCATGACCAAGTGGGATTTATCCCAGGGTCTCAAGGCTGGTTAAACATACATAAATCTATAAATGTGATTCAGCACATAAACAAACTAAAAAATAAAGACCATATCATTCTCTCAATTGATGCAGAAAAAGCTTTTGATAATATCCAGCATCCCTTCATGATCAGAACACTTAAGAAAATCGGTATAGATGGGACATTTCTTAAACTCATATAGGCCATCTACAGCAAACCCACAGCCAATATCGTATTGAATGGAGTTAAATCGAAATCATTTCCACTCAGATCAGGAACCAGACAAGGCTGCCCATTGTCTCTGCTGCTCTTTAACATTGTAATGGAAGTTTTAGCCATCGCAATTAGGGAAGAAAAGGCATTCAAGGGTATCCATACAGTGTCAGAAGATGTCAAACTTTCACTCTTCCCATTTGTTTGGGAATAGCATCTTGTACTGTATCTGCTTTATTGTTTCTTGGGGAAGTTGATCTACTCTGATTGTTCATGTTGCCAGAAGTTTTCCACTAATTCCACCTCATGATTGTTTTTCAGTGTTGGATAGGTGGTCTGGTAAGGTGAGATTGGATTGGGGTTTCCTGCGGTTGTGGTTAACCAGCCCTTTGTTAAGGATCTGGGACTGATAACTGCAGCCTTTCCCCCTTTAGCTTTGCAAAGGACCTGTACAGTATTACAGTTTGAGGATAACCTGCTTGGTGTGGTGGGGTTAGGTGGCTCAGTCTTGTATTTAACTGGTTCTTTTCCTATCCTGGTGGATCAGTGACTCTGGTGAAGTTTTAGCTGGAGATTGTTGTCTTGGAATCATAGCTTGCCTCAGCAAGGGTGACCTGTAGTCATCTCTCTTTCCTCTTGGTTGGACTTCCTGTCTTCAGCTGAGTTGGATACCCTCTGGACATTTTCCTTCTCTCTGGACAGGAGCGTGTGTCAGAGGCTGCATCCAGTTGGCCATCTTCCTGAGTACCTTGCATCAGACGTCTCCCAGTGCAAGTGCCAGTGCTTCTGGTGTTGACTCTTCAAAGACCCACTGAGGGAGTCCTTTCTCTGCTCAGTCGAGACCTCCACACAGAGATGTGAAACCCATCCCTGGTGCAGGGCCCCTCTGTGGGTGTTCAGAGGATTGGCAGCAACTACCAAGTGGATCTGAGCCTGTTATCTCCTTGGGTGGTCTCATTTCCTTCTTCCTCTTAACAATGTCCCAGGAAATTTTCTCTTACAGCCTCCTACAACTTCAATTTGAATGATGTGCCATGTGCCACCAATCTTCTCCTGCCCACAGTTGCTAGAAAGGCACCCGAGAAGTGGCGCCTAGATGAGGGGTGAATGATTTCAATTTAACTCCATTCAATATGTTATTGGCTGTGGGTTTGCTGTAGATGGCCTCTATCAATTTAGGAAATGTCCCTTCTATATCAATTTTTCTTAAGTGTTCTGATCATTAAGGGATTGTGGATATTATCAAAAGCTTTTTCTGCATCAATTGGGAGAATCATATGGTCTTTGTTTTTTAATTTGTCTATGTGCTGAATTTTATTTATAGATTTATGTATATTGAAAGAGCCTTGAGACCCTGTGACAAAACCCACTTGGTCATGATGTATAATTTGTTTGATGTGTTGCTAGATTCTGTTTGTTAGGATTTTGTCAAATATTTTTGCATCGATATTCATTAGTAATATTGGTCTATAATTTTCTTTTCTTGTTGGGTCTTTTGCCGGTTTGGGGATCAGAGTGATGTTTGCTTCATATAATGTGTTGGGTAGAATTCCTTCTTTTTCTATATTTTGGAGCAGGTTGAGTAATATAGGTACTAGTTCCTGTTTAAAGGTTTGGTAGAATTCTGATGTGAAGCCCTCTGGTCCCGGGCTTTTCTTTTAAAGGATATTTTGTATGGTTGATGCTATTTCAGAACTTGATATAGGCCTGTTCTACATTTCCACTTGATTCTGGCTAAGTCTTGGAAGGTGACGGGCTTTTAAGTATTGTCAATTTCCTTCAGATTTTCATATTTCTGAGAATAAAGTTTCTTGTAATATTCATTAAGGAGTTTTTGAATGTCTGAAGAGTCTGTTGTTATTTCATCTTTGTCATTTCTGATTGATGAAATTAGAGATTTTACTCTTTTGTTCCTGGTTAGGTTGGCCAAATGTTTATCTATTTTATTGACCTTTTCAAAAAACCAACTTTTGGATTTATTGATCTGTTGTATCATTCTTTTGTTTTCAATTTCATTTAATTCTGCTTTAATTTTGGTTATTTCTTTTCTTCTACTGGGCTTGGGGTTGGAATGTTCTTCCTTCTCCAGTTGCTTGAGATGTCCCATTAAGTTGTTAACTTCCTCTCTTTCCGTTTTCTTGAGGAAGGCTTGCAGTGCTATAAATTTTCCTTAGGACTGCCTTTGTGGTATCCCAGAAGTTATGATAATTCATGTCTTCATCATTGATTTATTCCAAAAATTTGGCAATTTCCTTCTTAATCGCATCTCTGACCCAGCTATCATTCAGCATAAGGTTATTTAACTTCCATGTTTTTGTATGAGTATGCAGATTCCTGTTGCTACTGAGTTCAACTTTTATTCCATGGTGGTCTGAGAAGATGCAAGGAATAATTTCTATTCCTTTAAATTTACTGAGGTTAGACTTATGACCTAAGATGTGATCGATTTTGGAGTATGTTTTATGGGATGATGAGAAGTATGTGTATTCATTTTTGTTTGTATGAAATGTTCTGTAGATGTCTGCTAAATCCAAATGTTGGATGGTTAAGTTTAAATCTAAAATGTCTTTGCTCAGCTGCTTATTGGAGGATCAATCCAACACTGCCAAAGGAATGTTGAAATCTCCGACTACTATGGAGCTGGAGGAAATCAAGTGGCTCATGTCTGTTAGAGTTTCTCTTATAAATTGAGGCACATTCTGGTTGGGTGCATAAATATTAATAATTGAAATCTCATCATATTGAGTAGTACCCGTAACAAATATGAAGTGACCATTCTTATCCTTCCTTACTTTCGTTGGTTTAAAGCCTATTGTATCTACAAATAGAATTGCAACACCTGCTTTTTTCTGATTTCCATTTGCCTGAAATACAGATGACCATCCCTTCACCCTGAGTCTATATTTATCTTTTAAGATAAGATGAGATTCTTGAATGCAGCAGGTATCTGGCCTGAGTTTTTGTATCCAGTCAGCCAACCCGTGCCTTTTTAGAGGATAATTTAAGCCATTCACATTAATAGAGAATATTGATAAGCCTGGTAGAATTTTGGGTATCGAGTTTTTTGAACGTCCTGTGGACATTCTTAATATTTTGCCACAATAGAAGTTGGAGTTTGCGAAACTTGGTAAATGTAGAATGTAAATGTTTTGGCACAGTAACTGAGATAACGCCGGAAAGGCTATGTTAACCACTGTGATAAAAATGTGTCAAATGGTTTATGAAGTGAGTGTATGATGCCCCATAATCATATCATTGTATACAGTTATGATTTAATAAAAAAAAAAAAGAAAAATGATTTGGGGTAAAATAATTGAATCCAGCCAGTTTTATTTATCATTATGCTAATAAACTATCTGCCCCCCCCCCAAAAAAAAGAAGTTGGAGTTTGATCAAAAGTTTCTGCGTGAGTTTACTTTTGTGGTGGAGGATTGTGCTGGTCATTATGGAGGATAGGTCTGAGAATATCCTGTAGAGCTGGTTTAGTTATGGCAAATTTCTTCAACATGCGAATGTCATTAAAGTATTTATTTTTTCCATCATAAATGATACTCAGTTTAGCTGTATATGGGATCCTTGGTTGAATGTGATTTTGTTTCAACAAAATAGATGAGCAGATAAAGAGAAGTTATGTCGGGGGCTCCAGTAGTAGTGATTAACCAGCTCTTTGCCCAAAAGCTGGGACTGGTGTCTGTACCTTTCCCCCCGGAGCTTTGCCAAGGACCTGTACAGTGCTACTGACTGAGAAACTGGGACCTGCTTGGTGTGTTGGGGCTAAATGGCTCTGTGTTGTTTTCAGCTGGTCTCTGTCTGAGCCTAGTGAATCAGTTACTCTGGGTTGAAGTCTCAGTTGTGGAGAAATAGCAGGAATTAAGTCACCCTGCCCCCCACAGCCAAAAATTGGAAAAGGAAATTCAAACCTTCCCACAGCCACACACCCAGGGTACCACTTGGATAGTCTTTGGTCAATTGGCCCAGTTCAAGAGATCCAAATCAATTGTCTCAGTCAGCACCTGTCTCAGGTCAGAGAGTTCAAAAGGTCTCTGGCAACTAGTTTGCAGGGGTCTGCTGACAACTCAAATATGACTTGCTCTAGTGCTCTGTGAAGTCAACAGAACCCACTGAGAAAATAGATTAGTCTGTGAAGGTTGATGCCTCCTTCCCCACCTTGCACCTCTGTCACACCCAGTCACTGATAACCCGGCAGGGGTGTGACTCAGTTGCATCCAATGAGCAGATAGATACTCCAGGGGTTTGCACCTTCCTGAATCACAGGGAGATCTATGTCTCCTCAGCCAGGCCACTGCTCTCTGCCACTATCCAGCAGGGGGAGGTGAGGCCTGACAACCTTGGTTGCTTAATGAAGGCTGGGGCTGTTCACTCAGTTCCAGCCCCACCCCTGATTTATGTTACTGACAGAACAGAACTTTGCAGAATTTGTTTTTGTCCCGGCTATATTTCCCTGCAGAACAGACACTGAGTTCACAGAACCTGTGACTCAGGCCCGGTCTGTGTCACTGCCCATCTCGGCTGCAGTTTGTATTGGGGCTGGACAGTTAGCTGTCAGTTCTAGCCTCCTGCCCTCCTTTTTCTGGGCTAATGATCCGCTGAGGACTGGGTGCATCTTAGGCTCAGTAAAGCAGTCCTCTGGGTCAGCCCCACCCTGGGAATCTGCTGGCTCTGTGCATCAGTATTCTAGTCCCCATTCTCACCGCTTTAGGCAAACCTTTTACTCATGGGGCCTGCATTTCCATTCCAGATATGTTCCACTAGTGGCTGCCACCAGAGAAGATGCCCAGCCTCCTCTTGGTTGCCCAGAGAGACAGGGGATGTGACTCTGGAATATCCAGGGGTGAGCCCTATTGTTGCTGCTGCAGTTGCTGCTCTGTGTCTCCAGGCACCCCCGCTCCTGTATGGTTCCCTGACTGTCCTCTCCTTACTCCTATGCCACAGAATCAGCACTGATCAGCAGCAGTCCATGCCCTGTCTATACCTCTTGAGAATATACCCACGAATCTGGACTTCGGGGGGACAGGCTTTCAGACCTCAGAGTGAGAGTGTAGGGAAGTGCTGGGAATTCAAAATTTCAGTAGAGAATATATATATACAGTTTTATGCCTGGAAAGTGAGCACCATGGCACCTTAGTAGGGGAAGTAGGTCCAGTTTTTAGAGGGTCTCTCCTGTGGAATACAATGGGATGACTTTTGAACTCTGCTCACTTGTTTGTATGGAGTACTGTGAGCTGTTCTCATGGGGGAGGGGACTCCCGTGTGCTTGGTGATGGATTTTGTACCTTTTGTTTGTATTCTTGGGGTCGCAGATTGCCTCAGGAGGGTTGATCTGCATTCTTCAACCTTCTCTTTTGGCTCAGCTCTAATCCACAAGATTACTTGCCAAACTTCTGTTCTTTAACTCTCCTTCCAGACAGGAGCCTCTGTGGAAAGCTGGCTTCAGTCAGCCATCTTGCCTCTGTCCCTGTTTTGGGTCTTTTTAATATGAATCATTCTCATTGGAGTTAGGTGATATCTCATTATGGTTTTGATTTGCATTTCTCTAATGATTAATGATATTGAACATTTTTGCATGAGTTTTTTGGCTATTGGCATATATCTTCATTAGAAAAGTTTCTGTTCAGATCTTTTGCCCATTTTTTAATGAGGTTTTTTGGTTGTTTCTTGCTGATTTGCTTGAGTTTTGCAAATTTGTTTGATTTGCATGAGTTCTGGTAGATTCTGGTTACCAGCCCTCTATCAGATGTATAGCATGAAAATATTTTCTCTCATTCTGTGAGTTGTCTATTGGCTCTTTGGACTGTGTCTTTGGCTGTAAGGAAGCTTTTTAAATGGATCAGGTCCCATTTATTTATTTTTGTTGTTGAGATTGCTTTTGGGACCTTCCTCATGCATTCTTTGCTTAGGCTAATATCTATAAGAGTTTCTTCAACATTTTCTTTTAGGATTCTTATGTTTTCCTGCGTTAGGTTTAAGTCTTTTATCCATCATGAATTAATTTTTGTGAGTGGTGAAATGTGTAGATTTTGTTTCAGTCTTTTACATATGGATATCCAGTTTTCTCAGCACCTTTTATTGAACAGAGATTCTTTTTTTTTTTTTTTGTATTTTTATTTTTATTTTTTTTTTATTAAATCATAACTGTATACAATGATATGATTATGGGGCATCATACACTCACTTCATAAACCATTTGACACATTTTTATCACAGTAGTTAACATAGCCTTTCCGGCGTTATCTCAGTTACTGTGCCAAAACATTTACATTCTACATTTACCAAGTTTCGCAAATACCCCTGTAATATGCACCACAGGATTCTTTACTCAGTGTAGCTTTTATCTGTTTTGTCAAAAATGGGATGGAGAAATATGAGGGTTGTTTCATGTCTGGATTCTTTGTTCTGATCCATGGGTTTATGTTTCTGTTTTCGTGCCAGTGCCATGCTATTATAGAGCACAGTTATAAGTCTTAGAGTATAGTTATAAGTCTGGTAAAGTGATCCCTCCTGCTTTGTTATTATTATTATGTAAGGTTGCCTTGGCTATTTGGGGTCTTTTCCAGTTCCATATGAAGCATAGAACTATTTTTTCTAGATCTGAAAAAAGTGACTTTGGTAATTTGTGTCTTTTGGTAATTGCCTTGAATCTGTAAATCACTTTGGGTAGTATGGCCATGTAAACAATGTTGGTTCTGCTGATCCATGGCATATTTTCTACTTATGTACAACCTCGGTAATTTCTTTCCTCAGTGTTTCAGAATTCTTCCCATAGAGATCTTTCATCTCTTTTGTTAGGTATATTTGTAGGTATTTTATTTTCTTTGTTGTTACTGAGAAAGAAATTATGTCTTTTATTTGATGCTCAGCTTGACTGTTGTTGGCATATATGAAAGCTACTGATTTCTGTATGTTGATTTTGTAGCCTGAGACTTTACTGAATTTATTTATTAATTCCAGAAGTCTCTTGATTGAATCTTTGGCGTTTTCTATCAGTAGATATAAGATTATGTCATCAGCAAAGAGTGATAATTTGACCTCTTCTTTTCCCATTTGGAAACCCTTGATTTACTTCTCTACGTGATTGCTCTGGCTAGGACTTCCAGCACTATGTTGAACAGAAGTGGTGATAATGAGCAACCTTGTCTGGTTCCAGTTCTAAGTGAGAATGCTTTCAGCTTGCAGCAACCTCCAACTCCTGGACTTAGGTGATTCTCTTGTCTCACCCTCCTGAGTAGCTGGGACCACAGGCGTCTGCTACAATGCCTGGCTATTTATTTATTTATTTTTTTGTTGTTATTGTTGCAGTTTGGCCAGGGCTGGTTTGAACCCACCACCCTCTATACAGGGCTGGCGCCCTACCCACTGAGCCAGAGGCACTGCCAAGAGTAAAGATTTTTATAGTATTCTGAGATGACATTTTGTATTTCTATGGTATCATTGTAATTTCCCTATTTTCATTTTTACTTGAGCTTATTAGAGTCTTTTCTGTTTCTGATTAATCTAGCTAGAGGTTTGTTGATTTTGTTTATCTTTTCAAAGAATCAACTTTTTGCTTTATTAATCTTCTGTATAGTTCTTTTGTTCTCAAATTCATCTAGTTCTACTCTGATCTTGGTTATTCCTTTTCTTCTGCAGTGGTTAGGATTGGCCTACACTTTTTCTAGTTCTTTAAAATGACTCATTAAATCATCAATTTGTGATCTTTCTGTCTTTTGGATGTAGGCATGTAAGGCTATGAGTTTTCCTGTATCCCACAGGTTTTGATAACTATATCTCCATTATCATTTAGTTTAAAGAATCTTTTTATTTCTATCTTTATCTCCTAATTGACCCAAGTGTCATTCAGCAACAGTCATGTTTTCCATGACTTTGTATAGGAATGAATGTTTCTGTTGGAATTGATTTCTAGTTTTATTCCACAGTAGTCTTAGAAGATACATGGTATAATTTCTATTTTTTAAAGTTTGTTGAGACATGTCTTGTGGCCTAGAATGTGATCAATCTTAAAGAATTGATATCATGCATAAATATCTCCTTTCTGTAATGCCATTTACCATCCTGGTTGTCCTTAGAACCTGGGTTACTGCACTGTTCCTGATAGGGCCCCTTGACTTTGTCTGCACTGTTGCATGGTTCCTTTACTGAATATTTGAATGTGCTATTTCTTTCATAGATGTGTCTGTCTGGCATTGTAAAGACAGGGAACATTATGGATGTTTTCTCATTGTATCTCTTTTGTTTTAATTTTTTAAATTAAATCATAGCTGTATACATTAATGCATGTATGTGGTACAGTGTGCTGTTTTTATATACAATTTGGAATGCTTACATGAAACTGGTTAACATAGCCTTCACCTAACTTAATTATTGTGCTAAGACATTTATATTCTACTCTTAATATATTTGACATATACCCTTGCAATATACACCATAGGTGAGGTCCCACCAATTACCCACCCTCTCACCTCCCCTCCCCCCTCTTCCCTCCTTTATCTTGGACTATAGTTGTGTTTTATCTTTCATATGAAAGTGGGGGTGATTATATATTGGTTTCATAATAGTAATGAGTACAATGGATAGTTTTTCTTCCTTTCTTGAGATACTTTACTAAGAAGAATATGTTCCAGCTCCATCCATATAAGCATAAAAGAGATAAAGTCTCCATCTTTTTTAAGGCTCATAATATTTCATGGTATACATATGCCACAATTTGTTAATCCATTCATAGCTGGTTAACCACTTGAGCTGGTTCCATGACTTGGCAATTATTAATTGGGCTGCAATAAACATTCTGGTGCAAATATCTTTGTTGTAAAATGATTTTTGGCCATCTGGATATATACCTAGTAGAGGAATTGCAGGATCAAATGGCAGGTCTACTTTTAGTTTCCTGACTGTTCTTCAAACTTCTTTCCAAAAGGAATGTATTAGCTTTCATTTTCACCAGCAGTGCAGAAGTGTTCCCTTTTCTCCATATTCATGCCAACATCTGTAGTTTGGGGATTTTGTGATGTGGGCTACTCTTACTGGAGTTAGATGACATGTCAAAGTGTTTTTGATTTGCATTTCTCTGATGATTAAAGATGATGAGCATTTTTTCATGTGCCTGTAGACCGTGTGCCTATCTTCTTTAGAGAAGCTTCTGTTCAAGTCTCTTGCTGACAATGAAATGGGATCACTTGTTATTTTCATATTAATAAGTTTGAATTCTCTGTGGATTCTGGTCATCAAATCTTTGTCAAAAACATAACCTGCAAATATCCTCTCCCATTCTGAGGGCTGTCTGTTTGCTCTACTTACTGTGTTCTTGCTGTGCAGAAGCTTTTTAGTTTGATCAGATCCCAGTAATATATTTTTGATGTTGTTTCAATTGCCCAGGGGGTCCTCCTCATAAAATATTATCCCAGGCCAATTTCTTCAAATGTTTCCCCTGCACTTTCTCCAAGAATTTTTACAGTTTGATGTCTTAAGTTTAAATCTTTTATCCAGTGAGAATCAATTTTTGTTAGTGGTGAAAGGTGTGGGTCCAGTTTTAATCTTCTACTCACTGTATCTCAAGTAGATACTTAGCAGCACATGGTAAGTTTACATCAAACATTTGTACAACAAATAAATCAAAGGTACACTAAGAGGAATATAATTCATAGGTTTTTCAAGGCGGATTCCTCTCCTCCTCCTTCTTCTTTTTATTTTTATTTTTTATTTTTTTTTTCAATTTGAAAGCAGTCACTGTTTATTAACTGACCAGATTACAAAAACAATCAGGGCAGATACATTAGTTCATTCTTCTAATAAGCCTATTGATTTGATCTTCCCTGTTACCAGCATCTCCACCTTCTACAAAGTGGGTTGTTTTTTTCTTCATCCCTCCCTGTGGAGATGATAACTTAAAGGGCCACAAGAAGTTATTTGCTTCTTTGAAGCATTGTCCAACAGTATAGATCTCATGAATCAGATCCTCCATGCAGATGATGCCGTATTTACCAAGAGATCACGCAATCAAACTGTTATCAGTCAACACAATTCATTTCTTATTGATTTTGCCATAACCACACTTGTAGATTAGCTCATTTACTGACTTCAGATTTGGGTACCCCCATGCAATATACGGTTCTACAATCCTCAGCATGTTAATGGAAGCCTTGTTGAGCTTAACAAAAGTTCCATTGACGATCTGGTGAAGGCGAAGAAGCTGCAACACTTTTCGGACCTTTGGACTCACACCATTGATACCTCTGATCCTGATGACAAATGCCAATTTTGGTTCTGCAGGTACATAGAAGTTGCCAGCTTTTCTTGCCATCCTAGCCATCTGAATCTCAGTTCTGTACATCTGCCTATGTTCTTTATGATAATGTTTAGCTTTTTCATAGATAAGCTTCTTCCTTGCCTTTTGAAGCATCTTTTGGGCACACTTCTTTCTCAGACGCTTGATCTTCAGCTCTGCGAAATTCTTTCGCTTTTTCTTAAGGGTTTCTGGCACAGCAGGAACCTTCTTTTTCTTCTCTTCAACAGCCGCCATGGTTCCAGCTGGAAAAAGAGCTCCTTCTTCTTTTTAGATGGAGTCTTTCTATGTTTCCCACCCTAGCGTGCAGTGGCTATTTATAGGTGATGCTGCCCACTGAAGCCTAAAATTCCTGGCCTCAAGTGATCCTCTCATCTCAGCCTTCCAAGTAGCTGAGACTATAGGCGTGTGACATCATGCCTGGATATTTATTTTTTTTTCTTTTAGAGATGGGGGTCTATGTTGCCCAGGCTGGTCTTGAATTCCTGGCCTCAAGCCACCCTCCTACCTCAGCTTTTCAAAGTGCAGTGATGACAGGTGTTAGTCACTGCACCTGGCTTGAAGTCTTCTTGTTGAAGGAGTTCAAGAAATGCCACTGTGATTACTTCAAATTGAGGGCACTTGGGGACCTACAAATGGAAGAAGAAGCTTTCTCTGAACTTTCCTTATCTGCCTAAAGACAAATCCTTCAAAAGGAACACAGTTGTTGTGAATCCTCTCCCCAGGAATTTTTCAATCAAGGAAGATTAACTCACAGGAGTTATGATAGGAGAGGAGAATGGGAGATCACCACCAAGCACAGACAAACTTTATTCCTGAGTATCACTTTTCTTCTGAGGGTCCAGTTCTATTTTCTCCAAATCATTTACTCCATGCCTAACCCCAGTGAGTCAGACTCACCCATGTAGTGCCTCATGTGTGGAGATGCCCTCCTGTGGGCCGGAGACACTTCTCTGGCTGGCTAAAGGCACCCATGGAGGCCTGGTAACCTCCCTGACTCCAGCCTTGGCCACCTCCTTCCTCCTGCTCCTTGCAAGTTCTCTTTACATCCTTGCTTTAGACTCATTTATTTTTTTTACCTCCGGTTTCTGATATGGGAACTGCTCAGTTGTGGATTCCCCCTTCCCACTCCAGGAAGCACCTTTAAGCTGCTTTTTAATTCACTCAAGCCTCTATGGCTGTATCCTGACCTTAAACCTAACTGCCTCATCTTTTTCTGTAATACTGTTTGGCCTATGTATAAACAAGACAATGAATGGCTCACATTGGCCTGAAAATGGCACGTTTGCTCTCTCAATCCTCACTGATCTCAATATTTACTGTCAAAAATTAGGCAAATGGTCAGAGATTCCCTATATCCAAGCCTTACTCCTATTTCAAAACATTCCCTCTCTGTGTTTGTCTTGTGAACCCTCTCAGATTTTTCTTGCATGGGTCAAACCGGCCTCCTCTGACTCCTGAATATCCACTGTCTTCTTTTGACCCAGCAGACAATTCTCCCCCTTCTGCCTCTCCACAATACCCCCCAATCCTCAACTTCCTCCCTACCCACAGAATTCTACCCCATGCTCCCTCTCTCCACCACCTCACACCCTCCTTCAGCTGCATGTGGACAAAAAAAGATGTCACCCCTAGGGGCAGAAAAAGAAAGATGGTGTCCCTGGAGTGGGAAGTGTGTGTGTGTGTGTGTGTGTGTGTGTGTGTGTGTGTGTGTGTGTGAAGGCAACATGGCAGACTGGGCAGGGAGGGAAACATGGTGAACTCAATTTTCCCATTTCATACTAGATCTGGCCACACCTTTGGACCTTTCACTTCTGGACCACAACAACCTTTATAACCCCTCTGAGAGGTTGTGGAGGTATGGTAATGGTTCATGTCCCTTTTTTTTCTGTCAGATCTGTCTCAGATAAATCAGAAAACTAGGTAAATGTCTTAGCACAATAACTAAGAAAATGCCAGGAAGGCTATGTTAACCAGTGTGATGAAAATGTGTCAAATGGTCTATGAAACCAGGGTATGGTGCCCCATGATCACATTAATGTATACAGCTATGACTTAATAATAATAATAATAAAAAAGTGGTTCAACTTAAAGAATAAAAAAAAAGAAAACTAGGTTCATTTTTCACAGATCCCCCAAAATATTCTCAAGAATTTAGATATATAACCCAATCATATGATCTGACCTGGCAGGATTTATATGTTATACTCACCTCCACCCTATTAACATGCATTTTATCTCTCAGTCTGCACCTGATGTCTGTCTGTCTATCTATCTATCTATCTATCTATCTATCTATCTATCTATCTATCTATAACTCCAAAAATCTCCCCAGGGCCCTCAGACCCCCAAGAGAGATCTCACTGACCCGACCCTCAAGGTGGGGCAGCACCTCTCCAAGCTCCAGTTATTGGATTCTGCCATTAGATAAAACCTAGCTACTTCTCAAAACTCCTCTGGGAAGTCCAAAGAAAGAAAATCTCCCTTAGGAACATGTTTTAAATGCAGTAGGCTGGGACACTGGGCAAAGCAGAGCTCAAATTCCTACCCTCCCACCAAACTGTGCCCAGCCTGTGGAGGTCCTCAGTGGAAGTCTGACTGCCCAGGTCCTCCTGAGAATCTGGTTCACAGCTACTCCCAGGACCTAGTGGAATTTCCTGACCTCCTGGGTCTAGCTGCTGAAGAGTGATGATCCCTGGAAAATCAGGATGCCCCATGGATGCTGTCCTGGAAAAGTAAACTCTGGGTATTTTTGCTAGTGGAAGGTAAGGCAATCTCTTTTCTAATAAACACAGGAGCAACATTTTCTATGCTGCCATCTGATAAAGGTCCTATAAAACAAACAGAGATCTTGGTGGTGGGTATTCATGGTAATTTACTGAACCCTCATGCTACTCCATCCTTGTGGTGCTCACCCTCTAGACACTCCTTTTCACATTCACTCTTTATTATTCCTTCATGCAGCATCCCTCTGCTAGGTAGGAGTATCCTGTAAAGATTACAAGCAACCCTGATGATTCCTGCTGGATTTTAAACACTTCCTTCTCAGCCATCCTGAAGTCTTCTCTCCTCTCCCTCTCATGGTGCTGGATGTGCCTTTCTCTACACCAACATCTTTTCAATACCACACCTGTACCTGACACACAACTCTTCCATTCTGGCAGAAAATAACAGCTATGTTAGGCCCCATAACTAGAGACCTTCCTACTCTAGCCTCTCCCAATTTAACCTGCTTCAATCTCACTGTACAGGAAACTCTGTAGGCTTTATAAAGCTTGATCTCTGTTCCCCCAACTCTTAGAAGTGATCAAGGAATACAGCAGCGTCTCAGGTTACAAAATCAACCTTCATAAATTGGTAGCCTTTATATATACCAAAAATAGCCAAGCTGAAAAAACAATCAAGAACTCTATTCCATGTACAGTAGCACCAAAGAAGACGAAGTATTTGGGAGTTTATTTGACAAAGAACACGAAAGATCTCTATAAAGAGAACTATGAAACTCTAAGAAAAGAAATAGCTGAAAATGTTAACAAATGGAAAAACATACCATGCTTATGGTTGGGAAAAACCAACATTGTCTAAATGTCTATACTACCCAAAGCAATATATAATTTTAATGCAATCCCTATTAAAGCTCCATTGTCATACTTTAAAGATCTCGAAAAAATAATACATTGTTTTATATGGAGTCAGAAAAAATCCTCAAATACCCAAGACATTACTCAGAAATAAAAACAAAGCAGTAGGAATTACACTACCAGACCTCAGACTATACTATAAATCAATAGTGATCAAAACAGCATGGTACTGGCACAAAAACAGAGAGGTAGATATATGGAACAGAATAGAGAACCAAGAAATGAACCCAGCTACTTACCATTATTTGATATTTGACAAGCCAATTAAAAACATTCAGTGGGGAAAAGATTCCCTATTTAACAAATAGTGCTGGGTGAACTGGCTGGCAACCTGTAGAAGACTGAAACTGGACCCACACCTTTCACCATTAACTAAGATAGACTCTCACTGGATTAAAGATTTAAACTTAAGACATAAAACTATAAAAATACTAGAAGAAAGCACAGGGAAAACTCTCGAAGGAATCAGCCTGGGCGAGTATTTTTTGAGGAGGACTCCCCGGGCAATTGAAGCAGGTTCAAAAATACACTACTGGGACCTGATAAAACTAAAAAGCTTCCACACAGCCGAGAACATAGTAAGTAAAGCAAGCAGACAGCCCTCAGAATGGGAGAAAATATTTGCAGGTTATACCTCTGATAAAGGTCTAATAACCAGAATCCACAGTGAACTCAAACGTATTAGCAAGAAAAGAACACATGATCTCATCTCAGGGTAGGAAAAGGACTTGAAGAGAAACTTCTCTTTTTTTTTTTTTTGTAGAGACAGAGTCTCACTGTACCGCCCTCGGTAGAGTGCCGTGGCGTCACACGGCTCACAGCAACCTCTAACTCTTGGGCTTATGCGATTCTCTTGCCTCAGCCTCCCGAGTAGCTGGGACTACAGGCGCCCGCCACAATGCCCGTCTATTTTTTTGTTGCAGTTTGGCCGGGGCTGGGTTTGAACCCGCCACCCTCGGCATATGGGGCCGGCGCCCTACTCACTGAGCCACAGGCGCCGCCTGAAGAGAAACTTCTCTAAAGAAGACAGACACACAATCTACAAACATATGAAAAAAAGCTCATCATCCTTAATCATCAGAGAAATGCAAATCAAAACTACTTTGAGATACCACCTAACTCCAGTAAGAGTAGCCTACATAACAAAATCCCAAAACCAGAGATGTTGGCGTGGATGTGGAGAAAAGGGTACACTTCTACACTGCTGGTGGGAATGCACACTAATACGTTCCTTCTGGAAGGATGTTTGGAGAATACTTAGAGACCTAAAGATAGACCTGCCATTTGATCCTATAATTCTTTTACTAGGTTTATACCCAGAAGACCAAAAGTCACAATATAACAAAGACGTCTGTACCAGAATGTTTATTGCAGCCCAATTCATAATCGCTAAGTCATGGAAGAAGCCAAGTGTCCATCGACCCACGAATGGACTAGCAAATTGTGGTACATGTATACCATGGAATATTATGCAGCCTTGAAGAAAGATGGAGACTTTACCTCTTTCATGTTTACATGGATGGAGCTGGAACATATTCTTCTTAGCAAAGTATCTCAGGAATGGAAGAAAAAGTATCCTATGTACTCAGCTCTGCTATGAAGCTAAATTATAGCTTTCACATGAAGGCTATAACCCAACTGTAGCACAAGACTATGGGGAAAGGGCCAAGGAAGGGGAAGGGAGGCAGGAGGTTTTGGTGGAGGGAGGGTAATGGGTGAGGCCACATCTACGGTGTACAGGTGAAACTTACTAAATGCAGAATACAAATGCCTACATACAGTAACTAAGAAAATGCAATGAAGGTTATGTTGAACAGTTTGATGAGAATATTTCAGATTGTATATGAAACCTGCACATTGTACCCCTTGGTTGCACTAATGTACACAGCTATGATTTAACAATAAAAAAAAAATTAAAAAAAAAAAAGAACAAGTGATTCCATCTCAGGGTGGGCAAGGGACTTGAAGAGAAACTTCTCTGAAGAAGACAGGCGCACAGCCTACAGACACTTGAAAAAATGCTCATCATCCTTAACCATCAGAGAAATGCAAATCAAAACTACTTTGAGATATCATCTAACTCCAGTAAGATTAGCCCATATCACAAAATCCCAAGACCAGAGATGTTGGCTTGGATGTGGAGAAAAGGGAGCACTTCTACACTGCTGGTGGGAATGCAAACTAATACTTTTGGAAAGATGTTTGGAGAATACTTAGAGATCTAAAAATAGATCTGCCATTCGATCCTATAATTCCTCTACTAGGTATATATCCAGAAGACCAAAAATCACATTATAAGAAAGATATTTGTACCAGAATGTTTATTGCAGCCCAATTCATAATTGCTAAGTCATGGAAAAAGCCCAAGTGCCCATCGACTCATGAATGGATTAATAAATTTGGTATTTGTACACCATGGAATATTATGCAGCCACAAAGAAAGATGGAGACTATACCTCTTTCATATTTACATGGATGGAGCTGGAAAATATTCTTCTTAGCAAGGTATCTCAAGAATGGAAGAAACCGTACCCAATGTACTCAGCCCTAATATGAAGCTAATTTATAGCTTTCATACGAAGGCTATAATCCAATTTCAGTACAAGAATATGGGGAAGGGGGCAAGGGAAGGGAAGGAAGGGGGAGAAAGGGTGGAGGGAGGGTGATTGGTGGGTCCACACCTATAGTGCATCTTGGAAGGGTGCAGGTGAAGTTTACTAGGTGTAGAGTATAAGGGTTTGAACACAATAATTAAGAAAATGCCATGAAGGCTATGTTAACCAGTTTGGTGAAAATATTTCAGACTGTATATGGAACCAGCACATTGTACCTCATGATTGCATTATTGTACACAGCTATGATTTAATAAAAACAAACAAACAAACAAACAAAGTAAGCCTTTTGTAGATAAGTGAAAATCTTCTATTTTGTAGAGTTTTAATTTTTACCACTTAAAGACTGGAGCAAGGCAAAGGCATCCCTAATCAGCAGAGGCAAGCAAAGCAGAGATGGGACAAATACATTATTATACACAAACTGAGCATCCTACTCCCCCAACACTGAAAATTCTGGGTTTCAACATTATTCAGGATTTATCAAGTCAAAACAAAAGTATAATTCAAATCTAGACAGATTAAAAAACTTCAGTTTCCATTTGAATGTGATGTCTTCCCTCCTCGTAGTGTTTGCAATTGAAAGGTAAGAATATTAAATCTGATTATTTTGTTTTTTCTAATTGAATTTTAGGAGGTGCTGCTTTTCTTTCTGTATTTCTAAGCTATTAGGAGCAACAATGTTTAAGCTCAATGAAAAACAAAGACTTACAATAAATAAATTTTTTAAAAGAACGTTAATGTATATAGTGGCTTCCTTTGCATATGTATACTACAGTTAAAGACAAAATATGGATTAATAAGCTGTGTGTGTGTTTATGAGAGAGAGATTATTTTTCAGTTTAAGTAAGATTAACTTCTGGAGAACTCTCTAGTTACATAAAATACTGGTATTCAGTCTTTTTACTAGGAATCGTAAGAAAAGTATACTTCGTACATTCACAAGAAAGTGAAATAGATTACTGCTTAATAATCCAATGCAACATCTGTTTAAACATATATTTTAGTTGAGAGATGTAAACATGATTCTAAATGTATAAATATATTGGTTATTCCTTGTCTGAGAGGTCACACCAAAGTTTTTACATAGATTAGAGGAAAAGTTGAGTATGGAAAAATTAAAAAATATTAGATAAATGCGAATAAAGTAATACAGTACAGTCAGTTGAAAACTATTATAATAATTATTTGTAAGGCCTTCCATTGCATCAGCTTGTGACTCACATGCAAGTGACCTCTGTCAGCCCATCTTCCTGATCAAACTGCCCAATGTCTAATTCCCGGAGGACACTGTTGCTGCTGCTGAGCCCTGAAAAGCCACTGGGCTGTGCTGGCCTTGCCTCCTGTGTCCAGCACTCTCTGGAAGGTGACAGCAGGTGCTCCTCAGGTGGGTGTCTGCTCTCTGAAGCTTGTGAAGCTGCTATGTCTGATCCCATGCTCCTGCTGGAGACTTTGTTCCTGTCTTCGCTTTTTACATGCTGGCTGGCTTTCTTATCTGGTGTTTGAGCAGCTGAATTCCACATAACTGGCCTCTGAAGGAATACGACCTGCTTAGTAACCCAATTCCCTTCTCTGTCCTGTCTCAATATAGGCGTAGGCAGCATGCTTGTCAGGAGTCATCCAAATTCATCTAGAGTGTGCAGCAGAGGGCCATAGTCCGTTTTGATTCCACAGCCCTCAACAACGGTCCATTGTTCTACTACAATGGCATCATTTCCTTTCCTACTAGAACCTGGAACTCCAGAAACTTCTTCTTCATAGATAAAAAATCCTTCTAAAGATTTAGGCAAATGGTCGCCTTTAGGTGTTTCCCAGCATACAAAAGAATCAATAACAGATAAGCCTTGCTTATAATGAAACGTAGTTAATGCAAGCCAATCAGCATCAAGTGTGCTAATTACAGAGCCTTTTCTCATTATTTTCATTGCCAGGATGCCTTCCTGATAGGTCCAGCAGGTTGAATCATCATCAAAAGCACTGAAGACTATATACAATTTATTATCTTCTCCCTTTCTTGATTTAGCGGAACTGGGGCTGCCATTTTGTTCCATTTGATACTGTCCACTTTCATGGTGAAGCTCTTCTTCAATCCCACTTTCAGACGATTGTCCACTTAAAGTCCCTTCATTACAACTTTTAGGGTTTTCATCTGGACTGTCTCACACGTAGTACTGATTCTATATCTTCATCATGGTTGGTTCCGTTGCAGAATTTAGATGGTGAATAATGCTGTGATATGAACCCAACAAATTTCATTCCTCTTTTGGCAGCAACATTAATCTGTACTCCCAATACTTGGGAAGTTGAGGTGGGAGGATTGCTTGAGCCCAGGAACCTGAGGTTACAGTGAGCTATGGTCTCACCACTGCAATCCAGCCTGGTGACACAGCAAGACTCTGTTTCCACAATTTCTTTGAAAAGTTTGACTTGCAATTTAGCTGTTCAACAACCAACTCTTTAAAAATTTTTTCTATACATATACATGTATTTATTTCCACTTTTTTCCTTCACAAAATTAAAAAGTGTTAAAATTTAATAAGAATAACAATTTTTAAGATAAGGACTAAAGAAAAACCTCATAAAGAAGGAATGAAGATAAATATATTTGGAAAAGAAATCAGATGATTGCTGCAATGAAATATTGAGCAATAATAATATTGATAATGCAAAAAAAGACATGCACATTGTCAGATAAAAGTATCATAGAATGCTTGACTCTGAGGTTCAGTATGAAGTCATCAGTTAACTTCTTTTTTCCCCCCAAAGTCTCAAAAAATAGACAACTAGGGCAGTGCCTGTGGCTCAAAGGAGTAGGGCGCTGCCCCCATGTACCAGAGGTGGCAGGTTCAAACCCAGCCCCGGCCAAAAAATAAAGAAAAAAGAGAAAAAAAATAAGAAGAGAAAAAAATAGACAACTAATATTTATAAATAAAAATAGAAGATAATTAAAAAAAAGCTAGATCATGCCAAATCTTATAGACAATAGAAAAAGAAGAAATACTTCAAAATCATTCTACTTCATCTGGACATACCTGATATTAAAATTGGAAAAAATATATTATTATAAAGGAAAGTTACAAACATATTTAACTTATAAATGAGGATGCAATATCCTAGACAACATATTAAGAAGTTGAATTAAAAATTATTGTTCAAATAATGTACTTTGGTCAAAATTAAATCCTATTTATGTGAGAATTAGTCACTATTTTCTTTTATTTATTTTTTTCTTTTCCTTTCCCTCACCCCCTCCCTCCTTCTCTGTCTGTCTGCTATCCCTGTCCCCCACCCCCCCACTGTGTCATTAATTGTCCTTATATCAAAGTTGAGTACAGAGGATTCATGTTTCTCCATTTCTGTGATGCTTCACTAAGAATAATGTGTTCCACCTCCATCCAGGTTAATACAAATGCTGCAAAATCTCCATTTTTTAATGGCTGAATAGTATTCCATGGTATACATATACTACAGCTTGCCAATCCATTCCTGGGTTGAGGGGCATTTAGGCTGTTTCCACATTTTAGTGATTGTTAAATTGAGCTGCAATAAACAGTCTAGTACAAGTGTCTTTATAATAAAATTGTTTTTTCCTTCTGGAAAGATGCCCAGTAATGGGATTGCAGGATCAAACAGGAGGTCTAGGTTGAGTTCTTTGAGGTTTCTCCACACTTTCTTTCAAAAAGGTTGTATTAGTTTGCAGTGTAAAAGTGTTCCTTTCTCTCCACATCCATGCCAGCATCTGCAGTTTTGAGATTTTGTGATATGAGCCATTCTTTCTGGGGTTAAATGATATCTCAGGGTGGTTTTAATTTGTATTTCTCTAATAATTAGGGATGATGAACATTTTTTCATATGTTTGTTAGCCATTCATCTGTCTTTTTTAGAGAAGGTTCTGTTCATGTCTCTTCCCCACCGATGTATTGGTTTGTTGCTTTTTCTTGTGGATTAATTCAAGTTCTGTATAGATCCTAATTAGTAAGCTTTTGTCTGATTCAAAATATGCAAATATCAAGGGAGGAGCAAGATGGCAGCTGAGTAACAGCTTCCTTGCAACTGGGTAGGGTGAAACAGGGGAGAGAAGACTCCAGGCATCTCTGGCTGGTGGGATCTGCCCAGAATCACCCCTCTGGGGACACAGGGAGTCAGCGAGGGACTTCTGGACCCCATGAGGAGGACTTCTGGACCCCATGGAGAACTGTCTTCTCATCCTTCTGGTCCTATACCAAAAAGACTCATCGAAACCCTAGCCCAGAGGCACAGCAACTTAAAGAGCAAGAGGATATAAAAGGAAAATTAGGGTAAGGAAACAGATAAAAGAAAACACTCACAGGAAGAAACAGCAGAAAAAAATCTTGGCAACATGAAAAACCAGTCCAGAGCAACCCCCCACCAAGGGACCATGAGGAAGCTACTGCAGAGCATTCCACCTATAAAGAAATGTTAGGAATGACAGAAAGGGAATTTAGAATACAGGTGATGAAAACAATGAAGGAAATGATGGAAACAATGAAGAAAACAGCTGATAAAATGGAAAATAACCAAAAGGAAACCCCAAAACAGAATCAAATAAGAGATGAACGATATGAAGAATATACAAAGGACATAGCAGAGCTGAAGGATTGAAGCAGTCAATTAGGGAACTTAAAGATGCAATAGAAAGTATCAACAACAGATTAGACCATACAGAAGAAAGAATCTCAGAGGCAGAGGACAAAGCTCTTGAGATAATTCAGATAGTTAAAGAGGCAGAAAAGAAGAGAGAGAAAGCAGAACATTCACTGACAGAATTGTGGGACTTTATGAAGCATTCAAACATATGAGTTATGGGTATCACAGAAGGGGAAGAAGAATGCCCAAGGGGACTAAATGGAAGCCTTACTAGAGAATATTATAAATGAGAATTTCCCAAATGTCACCAAAGATTCTGACACACTCCTTTCAGAGGGATATCAGACCCTAGGTCACCTCAACTCTAATAGAGTGTCTTCTCCAAGACACATTGTGATGAACCTGTCCAAAGTCAAGACAAAAGAAAAGATTCTTCAAGCTGCCAGGAGTAAGCACCAGTTGACCTATAGGGGCAAATCCATCAGGGTGACTGCAGACTTTTCTAATGAAACTTTTCAAGCAAGACGACAATGGTCATATGCCTTTAATCTACTTAAACAGAACAATTTCCAGCCCAGAATTCTATATCCTGCTAAGCTAAGCTTTAAAATTGACGGAGAAATCAATCATTTACTGATATGCAAACATTGAGGAAATTTGCACAAGATCAGCTCTACAGGAAATACTTCAACCTGTTTTACACACTGACCATCACAATGGATCAACAGCAAAGTAAGAACTCAGAAATTAAAGGACAGAACCTAACTTCCACAGTGACACAAAAGATAAAACTAAGCAATGGACTCTCACAAAAATGAATAGAACACTACCACACTTATCAATTATCTCAATAAATGTTAATGGTTTGAATTCCCCACTGAAGAGGTATAAATTGGCTGAGACTGGATTAAAAAACACAAGCCTGCAAATATCCCCTCCCATTCTGAGGGCTGTCTGTTTGCTTCACTTACTGTGTTGTTGGCTTTGCAGAAGCTTTTTAGTTTGGTCAGATCCCAGCAATGTATTTTTGGTATTGCTTCAATTGCCCTGATGTCCTCCTCATACAGTTTTCTCCCAGGCCAATTTCTTCAGGTGTTTCCCCTGCACTTTTTCCAAGGATCATTATGGTTTCATGTCTTAGGTTTAAGTCTTTTATCCAATGAGAGTCAATTTTTGTTAGAGGTGAAAGGTGTGGATTCAGTTTCAGTCCTCTACAAGTTGCCACCCAATTCACCCAGCACCATTTGTTAAATAGGAAGTCTTTCCCCAATTTAAGTTTTTGAAAATCAAATGATGATAAATGTCTGGATTCATCTCTTGGCTCTCAATTCTGTTCCATACATCTACCTCTCTATTTTTGTGCCAATACCATGCTGTTTTGATCACTATAGATTTATAGTATAGTCTGAAGTCTGGTATGATTCCACCTGATATGTTTTTATTTCTGAGTGGTGTCTTGGTTATTCAAGGTTTTTTCTGTTTCCATATAAAATGAAGTACTAGTTTTTCCAGATCTTTAAAGTATGACAGAGGTGCTTTAATGGGGATTGCATTAAATCTGTAGATTGCTTTGGGTAGTATGGACATTTTAACAATGTTGATTCATCCCAGCCATGAGCATGGTATGGAAGAAGCCCAAGTGCACATTGACCCATGAATGGATTAATAAATTGTGGTATATGTATACCATGGAATATTATGAAGCCTTAAGAAAAGATGGAGCCTTTACCTCTTTTATGTTTACATGGAAGGACCTGGGACATATTCTCCTGAGTAAAGTATCTCAAGAATGGAGGAAAAAGTATCTGATGTACTCAGTACTTCTGAAACCAACTTATATTTACTCACACTTTCTTATGAAAGATAGAACACAACTATAGCCCAGGATGAAAGAGAGAAATGGAGTGGGAAGGGAGGGAAGGAGGAGGTTTGATAGAGGGAGGGTAAAAGGTTGGACCACACCTATGGATCATATTGCAAGAGTACAAGTCAAATCTGTCAAGTGTAGAATATAAATGTCTTAACACACTGGGTGGCACCTGTGGCTCAAAGGAGTAGGGCGCTGGCCCCATATGCCGGAGGTGGTGGGTTCAAACCCAGCCCCAGCCAGAAACTGTAAAAAAAAAAAAAAAGTCTTAACACAATAATCAAGTAAATGAGGCAAAAGCTATGTTGATTGGTTTGATGTAACCACATCAAATTGTATAAAAAAAATCAACACATTGTACCCCACAAATGCATAAATGTATTCATGATCTATATGTGTATGGCTTAATAAAAAACAACAACAACACAAGCATCCATTTGCTGTCTGCAAGAAACATACCTAGCTTCAAAAGATAAATTAAAACTCTGAGTTAAGGGTTGGAAGACAATTTTTCAGGCAAATGAAATTCAGAAGAAAAGAGAGTTGCAATCTTATTTTTAGATACATGTGGATTTAAAGCAACTAAAGTCAAAAAAGACAATGATGGTCACTTTATATTGGTCAAGGGAAAAATACAACAAGAAGACGTTTCAATTCTAAATATTTATGCACCCAACTTAAATGCTCCCAGATTCTTGAAACAGACCTTACTCAGTCTGAGCAATATGATAACCTATAACACCATAATAACAGGGGACTTTAACACTCCTCTTACAGAGCTGGACAGATCCTCTCAACAGAAATTAAACAAAGATATAAGGGACTTAAATGAGACCCTAGAACAACTGTCTTGATAGATGCATATAGAACACTCCATCCCAACGATAAAGAATATACATTCTTCTCATCACCCCATGGAACATTCTCCAAGATTGATCATATCCTAGCCCACAAAACAAACATTAACAGAATCAAAAGAATTGAAATTTTACCTTGGGTCTTCTCAGACCACAGGGCACTAAAGGTGAAACTCAACTCCAACAAAAACATTCAACCCTACACAAAGGCATGGAAATTAAACAACCTTCTGTTGAATGACAGTTGGGTGCAGGAATAAATAAAAGAAGAAATCATTAACTTCCTTGAGCACAACAATGATGACACAAGCTACCAAAACCTGTGGGATACTGCAAAAGCAGTTCTGAGAGGAAAATTTATTGCTTTAGATGCCTACATTTGAAAAACAGAAAGACAGTGCATCAACAAACTCATAAGCCATCTTATGGAATTGGAAAAAGAACAACGATCTAAGCTTAAACCCAGCTAAAGAAAAGAAATATCCAAAATTAAATCAGAGATTAATGAAATTAAAAACAAAAGAATCATTCAGAAAATTAATGAAACAAGGAGTTGGGTTTTTGAAAAAATAAATAAAATAGATAAACCTTTGGCCAGACTAACTATAAATAGAAAAGTAAAATCTCTAGTAACCTCAATCAGAAATGATAAAGGGGAAATAACAACTGATCCCACAGAGATACAAGAGATCATCTCTGAATACTACCAGAAACTCTATGCCCAGAAATTTGACAATGTGAAGGAAATGGATCGAAATTTGGAATCATACCCTCTCCCTAGACTTAGCTAGGAAAAAATAGAGTTCCTTAACAGACCAATTTCAAGCACTGAGATTAAAGAAACAATAAAAAATCTTCCAATGAAAAAAATGCCCTGGTCTGGAGGGCTTCACTCCAGAATTCTATCAAACCTTCAAAGAAGAGCTTATTCATGTACTGCAGAAATTATTCCAAAAAATTGAGGAAGAAGGAAACTTCCCCAACACATTCTATGAAGCAAACATCACCCTGATACCCAAACCAGGAAAAGACCCAATTTCAGACCAATTTCACAAATGAACATAGATGCAAAAACTCTCAACAAAATCCTAGCCAATAGATTACAGCTTATCATGAAAAAAGTCATACATCATGATGGAGTAGGTTTCATCCCAGGGATGCGAGGCTGTTTTAACATATGCTATGCAAGGCCATAAACATTATTTACCATATCAACAGAAGCAAAAACAAAGACCATATGATCCTCTCAATAGATGCAGAAAAAGCATTTGATAAAATCCAGTATCCTTTTTAAATTTGAACACTGAAGAGTATAGGCATACGTGGCACATTTCTTAAACTGATTGAAACTATCTCTGATCTGGACTAAATTTGTAGCTAGTCATCACCTCCCCGGGTGTGCAGAGTGCCCTAACCTTGGCAGCCTGGAGTCCAGCACCTGGCGGTCTCCGTGGTGCTGGCTTCATGTGCACATGGACTGGCAGCAGCCTGAAGTCACTTGTGGCTTGTTTAGGGCCTGAGCAGTGGCTGCTGAGCCAAGCGGACGTTGGGTGAGCAGCGGCTGCCAACAACACCAGAAGATAAGAACGTTCCACAAAGCGCCTCGCAAAGATCCAAATGGACATTCCCTGTGAGGACGGGCACTCCACACCCAACAGTGGCATTTCATTCCTCTCCCACGCCCCAGACGTCAGTAAAAACAAATTCACAAGACAAAAAGAGAGAGCATGTTACCACGTGCCATGCGTTGGGTGGGGGAATTCACTTTACTCTATGCCATAGCTTCCAGAGCTCATTCTTGGGTCTTGGTGGTAATTTATGGCAATCATGGCAAAATGGAGTCAGGTGCCTCCTGCGGGTCTTCCCCAAACTGGGGCAACAAGGTGCTTTTGCAATGGTTACCCTGCAGCTTTTATTTTCATTGACCCCAACAGTAATTCTACCCCTATCCTTCCACCACATCTGTGCTCCCTATTCTGACCCCAACTTTGGTTTTGGGGGTGTGGCTGCCCAGCCCCCTTAGAAAGGCATTCAGTCCTCACCCCTGAACTGTGAAGACCACTCTATAAAGAAAACCTTGTCTAATCCCTAAGCTGTGTGCAGACTTCACTGCCTACGCATGCTCTTGCTGCACCCTTGCAGTAATCCTTTTGAATAACGTGTCTCATGACTCGGTAGGGACTTGTTTTTCCTTCAGCAGAGTGACAGTGTTGTAAAACTCATTTGCCACCTGTAAGAAAGACTGGGACCCCACTTCAGGTATAAATCAGATGGTGATTTATTACACCTGTGTAGGCGGGTTGCCGCCCAAAGGGCAAACTACCCCGAAGAGAAAAGCAGGCTGCTTTTTATACTTTTTTTTTTGTGCTACTTGGCAAGCTAAGCAAAAACAGAAGCAGAACGTGGCTGGCAGGGGCTACGGAGTGGCAGTTGGCATGAGGGCGGGGTTACAGCGAGTCAGGGGGTTTGGCACTGGTTACAGCAAGTCGGGGGTTACATCGTGGCAGCTGGCATGGGGACTAACTTGGCTAAACTTTTCACCATTGTTTAGCCACTGCTAGGGGGTTTGGGTAAGTTCAGGGGGGTTACAGAACCTGGGAAACTCTGCTTGAGTGAGTTTTTACTATTGTTTGGCAAGGGAGCCAGGGAACTCAGAGAGAACTTCCTTGTAACCTGTCCCAGAATTAAACTAATAAGGGGGGTTTGAGATGGAAGGGGACTCAGGCTGAAACAGGGGCCTTTAGGGGTCTTCTTGCCGGGTCGGTTACTACAACAGTTTGTGTTCTCAACCAGAGGTGTGCCAGGAAGACGTGTGCTCTGGCTGTGAACAAAGCTTAGGGGAACCGCAGGGCTGTGAGTGGAGGGCAGTGCCCATAGCCCCATCACCTCATTGCCTCCCGGAGCCTGACAGGTCTGGGCTTGTCTCCTGGGTACACAACAGCCTGCCTCGGCCTATTTGCATAATCATAATGACAGGTTTTTATGGTATGGAGAACGTGAAGGCAGGAAGCAATCTTGATACTTTGACATGACAGAAGACTCTGCCTCATGGAGTTTTTGCCTTCTTTGGTTTGATTGACCCCTGTGGGGGAAATCCCAGGGAATGTGAGAAAGGTGCCAGAAAGTGGTTTCACTAAGACTGAAAGACCCTGGTACCCTCTTCACGAGGCAATGTTTGGATCAGGAGACCTTAGGCTCTGAGAGCTTTGGGCCTCACAAGTTTCAATTCCTCCTGGGCTGCGGTCTGGACACAGAGGCGCTGGGCATGGCAGTGATCGGTGCACTGCATTTGGGCTGAAGCCTTATTCACAACAGCCACAGTGCGAGATCAACCTAAGTGTTCATCAGTAAATAGTGGACAAGGAAAGGGGGGGAACCTTAAAGGCTTCAGCCTTAAAGGGAAGGAAATCTGGCCATTTGTGAAAATATGGACGAACCTAGTGGACATCACGCTAGGTGGAACCAGTGGATGCAGAAGAACGCACACGGTGTGATCTCACTTACATACGGAATCTATAACAGCTGAGCTTTTAGAAATAGAGCCAAGCTATGGTGACCAGGGGTGAGGCGCTGGGAGGAAAAGGGAAGATACTAATGAAGGAATGTGTGGTCTCCCCTGCACCGCGCCAAGGAGGGGCTGTGCCCCACTTGGAGAATCTGAGGTCTCCGTGCAAATAGTCTCACTTGGGTCTCATGGCTGTGATGTCTGATGGACAGCCACAGCATATGTGCATTCTCGCATTAGCTTTGAGCCTGAGAATTTTAGAGGTCTGACTTATCTTTCTCAGTGTAACATACTCTGACATTTATCATCATCCTTAGAAAAGAGCTTGAAGAGAATGTTAAAATCTTGAGAAACGAGTCTGACCACCTGGGTTCAAATACTGGCACTGTTACTTACTAGCTGTGACAGTGGAATAAGTCTGCAAACTTCAATTCCCTCATCTGTAAAATGAGGAAATGATGGCAGCAGAGTCACTGGATTGTAACAGGTATGGCATGAGCCACAAAGCCAGACTGAGTTTCAATCCCAGCTCTGCCTCCTCCTAGCTGGGCAACTTCTGTCAAGTTGCTTAACCTCTCTGTGTCATGGTTTACCTTCAAAATGGCAGTGATAATTCAAATACAAAATTCAATAACATTGCTATAAAAATTAAAACAGTAATGTATATAAAACATCAAACACTAGCATAGTGCTCCAAGAGTCTTACTGTTATAATAACGCACATAAAAGTTCTTAGAAAGTAAAACCTAGTGCGGCACCTGTGGCTCAGTGAGTAGGGGCTGGCCCCATATACCGAGGGTGGTGGGTGGCGGGTTCGAACCTGGCCCGGCCAAACTACAACAAAAAAAGTAGTCAGGCATTGTGATGGGCACTTATAGCCCCAGCTACTCAGGAGGCTGAGGCAAGAGAATCACCTAAGACCAGGAGTTGGAGGTTGCTGTGAGCTGGGATGCCACAGCACTCTGCCGAGGGCGATAAAGTGAGACTCAGTCTCTAAAAAAAAGAAAAGAAAAAGAGAGAGAGAGAAACTTCCTTTCTCTCCTAAAAAAAAAAAAAAAAAAAGAAAGTAAAACTTAAATAAATATTTGAGCAAGACTGATGCTGCCTGAAAGGGCACAATATAAGGGAGAAAAGGGAACTGGGGACAGAAGGAAAATTATGTCAATTTAGGAAGAAAAATGGCCAGGGGCATGGGTGCTGTGATACTTTCAGAAGTTGTTGAATTTCGTGAGAGTCTGAGCTGGTCCCTTGTCAGTCCCTCTTAGAGACTGTCATCTCTATTTTGTGATCTGTTGTTTCTTCCCTATTCTTCACTCATGGATGTTTGCACTGTGAACCACACACACACGCATTCATGGTTTCTAACTCCTGACTCCCATGGTTCCTGTTATAATGTTGGCACAATTTAGGCCTTAAAAAAGAGAATCTGGCTCTGAACTTCTCCTGTCTTACTTTCACCAGCTCAAGGCAGGTTTCTAATCTGACTATAGGTCAATCCAAGTCCCTCATTCCCACATTCACTAGGGAAAGAAATGCTACCCGGAGAGGCCAAGGAAAGTCTGAACAGTCAGGTCTTGCTGGATTTAGAGCATATGCTATTTGTTCAATCACATTTCCACATGATTAGGAATGAAGCCATCATAAAATCCCCCAAAGGACAGGGTTTTGAGAGCTCCTGAACAGCAGAAGAGATGGAGGGTCCTTGAGGGCGGGGCATTGGGGGATGACTGGAGATCTGTGCCCATTCCCCGTCCCTCACCCTGTAACCTTTGCAATATCCTTTATAATGAACTGGAAAATGTGTTTCCTTGAGCTCTGGGAGTAAGTTAAACCCAAAGTGGGGATTATGGGAACCCCAGTTTGAATCTGGTAGGTCCGAGCCCTCATCCTGTATGTCTGAACTATCTCCAGGTAGAGGGTGTTGGAACTGAATTGGGGGATACCCAGTTGGTGTCCACTGTAGAACAGATTGTTGGCCTGCTGGTGGGGAAAACCCGCCACATATTTGGAGTCACAGAAGTTTGTGTTGATCACTGTTGTGTTGGTGTGAGAGGAAGACATGGTTTGAGAATTTTTTTCCAGTCAGCATGGACTTCTCTGCATCTACTATACTATACACCTTCCATCTTCTCTCCTTCCCTCCTTTCTTCCTGCTTTCCACCCTTCCTTTTTTTTTTTTTTTCTTTTTGCAGTTTTTGGCTGGGGCTGGGTTTGAACCCACCACCTCCCATATATGGGGCCAGCGCCCTACCCCTTTGAGCCACAGGTGCCACCCCCTTCCTTTTATTTTTTGTAATAGCTTTGTTGAGATATAACTCACATATCATAAATTCCACCCATTTAAAGTGTACAATCCAACTCATTTTAGTATATTCACTGCTGTGCATCCATGATTGCAACGAATTTTAGAACATTTTCACTGTCCCCCAAGGAAATCCTATGCCAGTTAGCAGTTATTGATGGTTTCTTTCCTGGGCTAACTTGGCCGAACCATAGGGTCCCCAGATAATTGGCTTAACAAATGGGTGTGTCTGTGAGGGCATTTCTTGAAGAAATTAATATTTAAATTGGTAGACTTTTGAGCTGGGACATCACTTCTTTCTTTCTTTCTTTCTTTCTTTCTTTTTTTTTTTTTTGGAGGCAGAGCCTCAAGCTGTCACCCTTGGGTAGAGTGCTGTGGCATCACAGCTCACAGCAACCTCCAACTCCTGGGCTCAAACAATTCTCCTGCCTCCACCTCCCAAGTACCTTCCTGCAGGATTACAGGTGCCTGCCACAACGCCTGGCTATTTTTTGGTTGCAGCCATCATTGTTGTTTGGTGGGCCTGGGCTGGATTCGAACCTGCCAGCTCAGTTGTACGTGGCTGGCGCCTTAGCCGCTTAAGCCACAGGCGCTGAGCCACATTTTTTTTCTTGAGAGACAGAGGACAGAGAAAGAGAGGAATTCATTTATACACAATGGGATGTGTGTGTGTGTGTGTGTGTGTGTGTGTATTCTCCAATTATGGAGAATGACAGCTCAGAAGTAGTCAGGCAGAAAAAGTTCCCTCTCCCTCAGCTTTTCTTGTTCTGTTTTGGCCTTCAACTGATTGGGTGAGGCAAACTCACATTTTGCTTTACTATACTGATTCAAATGTTAATCTCATCTAAAAACACAGCTGCAGACACACCTGGGAATAATGTTTAGCCAAATTTTTGGGCATCCTGCAGGATGAAGCTGGGGGGGAGGGTTGGGGGGGGAAAACTCTGGGTACTCCATAGCTCCGTCAAGTTGACACATACAATTAGAATCACAAGTCTGCCCTGTGTCAACTTGGTACCCACATAAATCTCCTTAAACCATACTTAATCTCCAAGTAGACACAGTAACAGGTCATAATTCTGCCTCACCTGATCAACTATCTGCATATAGCTAACAGCACACAATCCCTTCCCTTGAGAGAATAAATGAGATAAAGTCATTTAACAAGATTTAATCCTCTTGGGTAAACTTAATTTCTATGATGTAAAGTTAATCATACTTAAATATTATAAGTTGATACGTCTTATGTGGCATAATAAAGAAAAGAGAGATCAATGTAACCTGGCTTATTGTACCCTCAATGAATCCTCAACAATAAAAAAAAAAAAAAGAAAAGAGAGACATAAGAAAACAAAGATATTTGCTATATATTATGCACAAAATATATGCTAGTTGTGGCAGCTTATGACTACAATCCCAGCACTTTGGGAGGCCAATATGGGAGAATCACTTGAACCTGGGAGGTTGACACTAGCCTTGGCAGCATAGTAAGACCCTGTCTCTACAAAAAAAAAAAAAAAAGTCATTATGCATATAGTCCCAGCCACTCAGGAGGCTGAGAGGGGAGGATCACCTGAGTGAAGGGGTTCCCAGCTGCAGTGAACAATGAATTGCATCACTGCACTCTAGCCTCCATAATAGAGCAAGACTCTGTCTCTAAAAATAAGTGAATGGATGAATGAATGAGTAATGAGTTCAGCCTAATATAACTTGATGTTCCTTCCACCATTATCTCACACCCTTAATTATCCATTCCCACAACTGTTTCTTAGATTTCTTTCTGTATAAATTAGAAAACTCAAGTAGGTCTTTTGGAGTGTAGCATACCTCATGGGCCCCACTTTGTACCTCACCTTTAGGGACCTGCTGGGACTTGAATCTATTTAAAGGCCTAGAAGCAGTGTGTGTGTGTGTGTGTGTGTGTGTGAGAGAGATCTCAGGGATTGGGGGTGGGGGGTGAGTCCCCAGGAGAACCAGCACTGTCTTGCACAGAAACTGCATGTTAGAGAGGCCACGACAGTTTCTCAGGTGAGGAAGGGTTTATCCCTTCATGTGGGGCTGGAAAGTCCTCTTCCACTGGCAAAGACAACTCATCAGAATTTAGGGGCTCAATGTCCCTCAGCTTTCCCATGGTCTTCCCATACCCCAGTTCCAACTTATAGGATCCCCTTCCTTTCCAATCAGTAGACACTCAGTGAAGCTGGAGTTCAGCCAGTCACATGATGAGGTTCTGGGTTTGATTTTCAGCAGTCCCAACTCTGTGGCTGTTAAAGAGAGGGTTTTCTTCAGGATACATATACAAGACTTCAGGTCACTTGTGTAGCACTTGAGCTGGGAATTAAGTTCCCCAAACCCATGTTTTTATTCCCTCATTTTGTCCAATGACATTAGGGGCTACCAGCTAATCTCATTGTTTTCATTAGTTTGTCTAAAAGATTCAAAAGTATCACATATGTAGTCTACTCAGATCTTTGCCTCTTATCATTGGGTAACTAGGAGCACTGTGTTGTGATAGTTTGCATATCTCTATTGACAGATCATGCAATGTCAGTGGTCTCTTAACTACTGGAAATAGAGTCTTAGCATCTTTAAATCTAATGAGAGTCAGGTGCAAGGTGGCTTATACTGTGATTCTAGCACTCTAGAAGGCTGATGCAGGAGTATCACTTGAGGCCAGGAGTTCGAGACCAGCCTGAACAAGAGCAAGATCTTGTCTCTATAAAAACTAGGAAAAAATTTTTTAAAAATCTTATTAGTTCAGAGAGCCAATTTCAGAAGCTCCAAAACCAACTCAGAAATCTCATCTTTAAAAATTTGTTCCTCTTGAATCTTGGTATCAAATCTGTAATTGTCAAGATTCTCTTAAGAAACAGAATCAGGATTGAATGGCAGGTCTATTTTTAGATCTCTAAGTGTTCTCCATATATCTTTCCAAAAGGAATGTATTAATTTGCAATCCCACCAGCAGTGCAAAAGTGTTCCCTTTTCTCCACATCCATGCCAACATCTCTGGTCTTGGGATTTTGTGGTATAGGCTAGGGAGAGGTAGGTGGAGGGAGGGGGATTAATGGGATTACACCTGCGGTGCATCTTACAAGGGTATACGTGAATCTTAGTAAATGTGGAATGTAAAGGTCTTAGCAAAATAACTAAGAAAATGCCAGGAAGGCTATTTTAACTACTGCGATGAAAATGTGTCAAACGGTCTATGAACCAAGTGTATGGTGCCCCATGATCATACTAATGTACACAGCTATGATTTAATAAAAAATAAATAAATAAATAAAATAAAATAAAATTTCACCTTAAATACCTTAAAAAAAAAAGAAACAGAATCAGGAGGATGGAGAGGTTTATTATAAAATTAGCTCATATGATTATGGAGGATGAAACATTCCAAGATCTATGGTTGGTAAGCAGGAGACCTGAGACAGCCATGTATTATAGTTTCAGTTCAAAGAAATGGACAGGACGAGCCGGTATTTCACTTGCACAGACCACTCACTCTGGGGGAAACCAGGTGCTATTTTGTGGGAATGCTCCAGCAGTTTTGTGCATCCACATGGTAAGGGAGAGAGGCCTTGGTCAGCAATCAGCGAGGGACTGAGGCCTGCCAACAATCACATGGGAGAGCTTGCAGCAGATCCACCAGCCCCAGTTGAGCCTTCAGCTGACTACAGCCTTCTGTTTAGCATGTAAAGAGAGGTAAAGTGATGTGCCTGGGAATAGGCACCTGTCCCTTAGGCTGCATGTTTAACAGTCATGCAGTTCTGTCTCACCACCAATAGAGGTTTCTGCAAAGTGTGTGGGAGATCAGATGAAAGAGTCACTGGGCCTGCTGGTTATAGGTTGGTTGCCTGGGAGGGTATTACTATTATTTTTTTTGAGACAGGGTCTTGCTCTGTCACTAAAGTACCATGGCATCACATCATAGCTCACAGCAACCTCAAACTCTGGGCTTAAGTGATCCTCTTGCCTCAGCCTCCCGAGTAGCTGGGACTACAGGTGCCTACCACAACACCCGGCTATATTTTAGACAGGTTTCGCTCTCGCTCAGTCTGGTCTCAAACTGCTGAGCTCAGGCAATCCTCCTGCCTCGGCCTCCAAGAGTGCTGGGATTACAGGTGTGAGCCACCATGCCCTACCAGTGTACTGTTTTTGAATTAGGCTCCAGACTAGAGACTGCAATTCCCTAACCACTGACCACTGACTTCTGACTCCTGTTCTGTGTCAGCCTTCTATAGGCCCCAGGGCTGCTTCTCCTCTCCTGTCATGAGAAGTCCTAGAGTACATTGGCACAATCACCAGTCCTCTGAGGGCCTGTGGGACTGTCACATGCTCTGTAGGTGTGTAAATGCACTCACTCCATGGCCTGCATAGGGCTGACAGAGGGGAGGGGTCAGAGTTTAGAGATGTGGAGAGAAGAGGCTGGCATACCTCACAGGGCCAACATGATGTGGGAAGCTGTCTGGGACGTGTGTGCTCAGCAGGTGGGGGTGGTTCTGGAAGGCAGCTGTCTGGATCGATAACATTGAGGAACTTGGAGGAGGCAGAGCTGGAAACTGCCAAGAGTGACTCAGCCCTGCTTCTGGTATGAGAAAACTAAATTTACTAAAAATAAAACTACACTTAGAATTGGATGAATCTTGTGGACCAGGGAAAGAGAGGTGATGGCATGGGTTTCTTGTGGTTTTAACAGTGAGAGTAAGTGAGAGATTGATTTGAGAGGAAGGAGAGAGGAGGGAAAAGGTAAACAGATGAATAAACAACGAAAAAAAGAGAATGAGGGAAATTTGGAGATACAAGAATATCTGAGACGTCAGAGCTCTGTGAACACTGGTGAGGTTTATTGGAGTGTGTGTGTGCACGTGTGTGTGTGTGTGTGTGTGTGTGTGTGTGTGAGAGAGAGAGAGAGAGAGAGAGAGACCCAGAGATGTCAGGACAGAACTGGAATCTCAGGCAGGTTTTGGGTTGTGAGATTCAAGCCAGGCAGGATGAGAACAATTTTGAGCAGTGTGGACTTTTGGAGAGGATTAAGCTAAAAAACCCATACTAAGTGCCAGGCATGGTGGCTCATGCCTGTAATCCCCACACTTTGGGAGGCTGAGGCAGGAGGATCACTTAAGCACAGGAGTTTGAGACCAGCCTGGGTAACACAGTGAGACCCTGTCTCCACAAAAAATTAACAAGTTAGCTGGTGGCAGGTCCCTAGTCCCAGCTACTTGGGAGGCTGACACAGGAGGGTTGCAGTGAGCTTGATTGTACCACTGTACTCCAGTCTGGGTGACAGAGCGAGACCCTATCTCAAGAAAAAAAACAAATAAACAAAAAACGCCACACAAGAAGAGACAAATTCATGAATGTTAAAAAATTCACAAAATATCACATGAAAGATAGCTAAAAAAGATAGTTCATTACTAGTATATTCCATTTATAAGAGCAAGAAAAAGAATAAAATACTTATCATCAACTTTTTTGTTTATGAATTGGAAAAATTAATACTGCTAAAATGTCCATACTACTCACCACCCTGAAGAAATAATTTAATTTTAATTTTAATTTTATTTTTGAGGCAGAGTCTCACTGTGTCACCCTTAGTACAGTGTTATGGCATCACAGCTCACAACAACCTCAAAATCTTGGGCTAAGTAATTCTCTTGCCTCAGCCTCCTAAATAGCTGGGACTACAGGTGCCCACCACAACACCTAGCGATTTTTTTTTTTTTTTTGTAATTGTCATTGTTGTTTGGCAGGCCTAGGCTGGGTTTGAATCCGCCAGCTCTGGTGTATGTGGCTGGCCCCTAGCCACTGAGGTACAGGCTGCAGGAGCAGCATTCAAGTGTGCACCCACTGAATGCCAAAGAAGGTTTCGTCAGAATTTTGGGAGGGCAGCAGTGGCAAAGTGAGATTGGTGCAGAGGATGTCCCCTTGGGCCAGAGGAACCAGGCGCTGGGAGGTCACGGTACAACCCTGGTGGAAGCTGAGGCGTAGTAGGCTGATGGTGTGGGTGGTGGGGGCACAGATGCCCACAATCAAGGAGGCCCTGCGGGGTGTGGTGGTTCGCCTGGAAGAGCAGTTGGCCAGTGTCACCTGGATGTGCAGCCTGTAGATGCCATCACGATGGATACGCAGCTGTCCATTGTCCAGTTCTAGTCCATGCAAGAAGGAGCGGCCAAGTTCTGGACCCGCTTGCCAGTGCAGCCTGGGGTCTTGCTGAGGTCCTGGGGGCAGAAGGGAGGGAAAGATGGAAATTTAGGGAAACTGAAAGATGGGGATCATAGAGACAATGGGGGTCTAGGGATAGAGGTTAGACAGGGATTGAGAGTTAGAAGTCTAAAGGGCCAGATGGGAGAGAGAAGTAAGAAGAGAGAGGAGGGGGGAGAGAGAGAGAGAGGAAGAAAGAAGAGAAGAGAAGAGAAGAGAAGAGGAGAACAGGAGATAGAAAGGCAGAGAGAGAGAGAGAGACAAGGGAGGGGGAAGAGGTAGAGAGAGGAGTGATAGTGATGGAGATAGAGATAGAAAGGGAGAGTGACCCAGCAGGAGAAAGAGAAAGAAAAGAAGGAGAGAAAAACAGATAAGGGGAGAGGGAGAGAGTGATATAGAGAAAGAGGAGAAAGACAGGGACAGATGCAGAGAGAGAGTGTGTGCGCTGAATTACTTTAATTTTGCCTTGCCTTGCACTCATACTCATGTAAGAAGTAATATTTAAAAAAAAAATTGCCTTCCCTGGCATCCAATTTGAATGTTTAGTTTTTCACACCAGAAGCAGGGCTGAGTCACCCGTGGCAGTTTCCAGCTCTGCCTCCTCCCAGTTCCTCAATGTTATTGATCCAAGATGCCTACCTTATATGACCACCCCGGTGACCACTTCCCTGTGGGACAGCCAGATAGAGTCTAGCTGACTCACTCTGATGACCCTACACTCTGCTCTGATTGTGTGGGTTTCTTTGCAGTGGCCACTCTTGGCTTCAGAGTGCCTCCAGCCTACTGCCACTAAATCTACCCATTATAATGCCCCATAGGAAACCTGCCTGGGGAAAATCCTGAACCCCTCACCTACTGGCTGCACACTTGTGTGTGTGTCCCAGCCCCCTCCCACTTTTCTCTCTGGGATCTGTAAGGAATAAACTGCTTGTTATTTCACATGTTGTTTTGTGCTGCCTCCTCTATGCCTCATCTGATCCACACCCCCAACCTAACTCTTCTCTCAGACTCTCCTAAAGGACCTTGGTAGGAATAAACTGAACACAGTCCAGACAAGAACCACAGGGGTGTTTGCCAGGATAAACAAATTTCTTATGACGGGGACACCTGGTCACAGGCTGGACACTTAGGAGTTAGGCCATTGGTCAAGGCAAAGAAATATCCCGTGAGAGGACACTGTGTATACGCATCTGTGGTTCCTCCTCTGGAGCACCATCAGGGCAGGGCTAGAATCAGAGGAAAAAATACTTTCTCTCAATGGGCTCTGAGAGGATCAGAAATCCTCAGAGAATAGAAGAGAGAAAAATGAAAGTCCCTTCCATTACAAAATGGAATGAACACCGCACCCAAACATCCGGAGTTTGATCTCTGCAGTTATGAGTTGTGAGGCCCAGAAGAGAAAGAGGGTTAGTCAGTCACAGAGGAGGAAAGGAAAGATCTTCCCATGGACAGCCAGAGGGTTTTCACCAATGTCACACTCTCAGGGTGCCCCCTCCCTTCCCCATGACTACAGTTTGAATAGCGACACCCACCCTGGCATACCTGGACAATCCCCCCCTGCTTGTTTGATTTCTCTTCAAAACACACTCTTTGCCTCTTTTACTTTACTTGGAATGTTAGGGTTGTTTCGGTTGTTTTTGATTATTCTGAAAGAAGGTGGGAAGGGGGCAAAGCAGTATGGGCCTGCCCCTTCTCTTTTTCACAGTTTCTTTTTTCTCTCTCTTTTGCAGGTTCTCTCTCTCTCCTTCCCACTCCCTTTCTCTGTTTCTCCCCCCTTCCTCCCTGGCTGTTTCCTCCTCTCTCTTGCTCCCCTCTTCTGTCCCTCCCCTTCTCTCGTTCTCCATCTCTCCCCTCTCCTTCTCCTCTTCCCCCTGTCTCTGTCACTCTTTCTTGGTTTTTCCCTGTCTCTGTCTCAGCCTGTCTGACCCCTCACCAGGCCCTGGCCTCCCACCGCCCCATAGACACCCTGCCCCTTGTTACCTGTGTAATTCAGCTGCAGCTCAGCTATGTCCCACTGGAAGAAAAGATCAGAAAATAGATCAAAGCCTTAAACACGGAGGTTTTGTATTTCCTAAATCAGGGCGATCTCTTTTTACTGTTCACCCTCCTACTCACCCCTCAGTCCCACTTCCTGGACTTGCAATTAAAAAAGAAAAGAAATGAAATAAAATGAAAAAGACTTCTTAAAGAGGAAGTAAGTTTGAACCAGCGGGGAGCGTGAAGACAAGACTTTCAAAAGGGCTTCCTGGCTTTCCTGGACATCACCACAGCGAGCTTGCCCTGGCGCCCGGCGCGCTGCGCGCTCCAGCCTGTGACAGCAAAGCCTCCCAGGGGCCTCCAAAGGACCCCACCCGGTTCCTGCCCAGGCGAGCGGCCGCTGCCCTGTCTCAGGAGGCCCCAGGAACCGCTCCCCTCTCAGCTTTGTGAAGCCCCCAGCCGCCTCTGACTCAGCCTGCCGGAAAACACCAGAGAGTAATTTTCCACGTCTATGTCGGATGCACCTTTCCCACCCCGGGATCCCCCTTTACGGCCGGCGGAGGCATGTTGGCCCCTGCCTTGCCTCCTTGCTGGTTACACGGGCTGGGGTACAGTGGGCGATCACAGCTCACTGCAACCTCTGACTCCTGGCAAGCGATCTTCCCATCTCTCAGCCTCCGGAGTATCTGGGACTACAGGTGTGTCACCACGCCCGGCTAATTAAAAAAGACTTTGTTTGTAGCGTCCGCTATGTTGCCCAGGCTGGACCGGTATTCCTGGCCGCAAGCGATCCTCCTCCCGCCTCGGCCTTCCAGAGCGCTGAGATTATGGGCGTGAGTCACCACGCCCGGTATTGGCTTTTTTGGGTTTGTTTTGGGGACCAGCCTGCGCTTTAGAGCCGCGCTCTCCGCCTCTGCCCGCGGCGAGGCCCCCCGGCTCCGGCAGCAGCAGGCAGGAGAGCGCTGCGCTCTGCCGCCTTTGCTTCTTGACTCACCCCAGGTGACCCGAGCTGCTGCTGCTGCGGGCACAGTGAGAGATTGCAGAGCAAGCAGTAGATCCCTATACCAAGACACAGCAGGAACAGAGCATTCAGGACGCACCGCCACGCCAGGCGGGGCACCTGGCAGCTAGAGCCGTCCTCCGCCATCGCTGCCGGCCGGCCCTGCATCAGCGAGAGTGAGGCCAAGAAGCCAGGAAGGAAACTCCAGCCCCCAGGCAGCATCTGCTTGCCTGAACTTGCCGGCACCTAACCGTTCTTCTGTGGGGATGTCCGGCGGGCGGGCGGGGAGGGACTTGAGCTGTTCTCCTAGGAGGGAAATCCCCCGCAGCCAGCGGCTGTCAGTCCCCGTCTCTCTCAGATGGGGAGAGGCAGTGGCGGTGTGCGCGCGCGTGTGTGCGTGTGTGTACATGTGTGAGCGCGCCCTGCGAGTTTGCCGGCCCTACCCTGCCCCTCAGGCAGGGGACATCCATTGGTCTTCCCACCCTCCAGCCCCGCCTTGTGCTGGTTCATTCATTCAACAAAACTTTACTGAGATTTTGGCTCAAGTGATCCTCATGCCTCAGCCTCCCAAGTAGCTGGGACTACAGGTGTGTGCACCACATAGGCTAATTTTCCTATTTGTTTTGTAGAGATGGGGTCTTGTTCTTGCTCAGGCTAGTCTCAGACTCCTGGCTTCTAGCAATCCTCTCACTTCAGCTCCCAGAGTGCTGGGATGACAGGGAGAGACACCATGTCCAGCTTACAGAGCGTCTATTAGGGATAGATAGTGGGCTGCTGGGTGTTAGGAACACAGCAAAAGCCAGGAATTGGGATCACTCCCCAAATATTCATGTGTTCCTCTCCGTTTTCCCAGTCTCCCTGGCAGTCAGGTGGGGACCAGGTGACTGCCCTGCCCAATGGCATGAAAGTGGAAGTGGTGGAGCATCTGTTGTGGCTGGCTCTTTAGAAACATTCCACGTAGCACATCAGTTTTCTCCTCCCCCCTTGGAGGCCTCCTGTTCTTTTTTTTTTTGAGACAGAGTCTCACTATGTCACCCTTGATAGATAGCCATGGTGTCATAGCTCACAGAAACCTCCAATTCCTCAGCTTAAGTGATTCTCTTGCCTCAGCCTCTCAAGTAGCTGGAACTATGGGCCACAATGCCGAGCTATTTTTTGTTGCTGTTGCCACTGCTGTTTTAGCTGGCCTGGGTGCTGGGTTTGAACCCACCACCCTTGGTATATGGGGCTGACGCCCTACCCACTGAGCCACAGGCGCTGCCTGGCCTCCTGTTCTTGATGGCTACAGTGGGTTGAACAGGGTCTTTCCCACACTGATATCCACATGGAACCTCAGAATGTGACTTCATTTGGAAATAGGCTCTTTGCACATGTAATTAGGTTAGATGAAGTCATGCTGGGTGAGGGTGGGCCCTACATCAGATGGGGTGAGGCTGAAAGCATATGTAGTGAGAATAGGATGGATTCATTCAGGCTAGGGCTAAGAGGACTCTGCTGGTCTGGTCAGTTTAGGCCCAACGTGACCTTCACCTCATCTCTCTTGCTGTTTTGCAAATTCAGCTTTAACCTTAAAGTGTATATCTTGAGTAGTTCAGGACAATTGATTTAGGAGAATCACTTTTTTTTTTTTTTTGAGACAGAGTCTTACCATGTCTGTAGAATGCTATGGTGTCACAGCTCACAGCAACCTCTGACTCTTGGGTTTAAGCAATTCTCTTGCCTCAGCCTCTCGAGCAGCTGGGACTACAGGTACCTGCCACAATGCCTGGCTATTTTTTGGTTGCAGTTGTAGTTGTTCTTTAGCAGGCCCGGCCGGACTGTAACCCATCAGCCTCGGTGTATGTGGCTGGTGCCCTACTCACTGAGCTACAGGCTCCGAGCATAGGAGAATAACTTTTTTTTTTTTTTAAAAACATTTGCACTATTTAATTAATTAATTTATTTTTTGCAGTTTTTTGGCCAGGGCCGGGTTTGAGCCACCTCTGGCATATGGGGCCGGCGCCCTACTCCTTGAGCCACAGGCGCTGCCTAGGAGAATAACTTTTTAACTGGAATGTTGTTTTGTGTCCTGGGTAATGCTAATTATTGTTTATTGTGGGTCGTGGGTCATGGGTTATGCCAATTATTGTTGTTTAAGATAAATATGATTTTTACTTTGAGCTTTTATGTATAAAACTGTGATTTTGGAAATGGAAGAACAGAACAGCCTTAGAGAGGCTACTCTCACTGTTCTCCAGAATCACTGGCCTTCTGACAAATTTTTGTGGACCTGTCCCCATCTCTGGATATTGGCTGACAGTGACAGGTGGCTGGACCATCTTCATCTAGTAACAAGGTTGGAGGTATAACAAGGAGGAAATGGATGCGAGGGAGATTTCAGAACTTGAGCTAATGGTACTTGCTGGTCTGGGGAGTGACAGGTGAAAGAAGGAAGTCACATAAGTCCAGAGTCCCTGAGGCCCAGGCAATCAACGTATGCTCCCTGGAATCCCCACAGATAAAGGAATTTCCTTTTTTTTTTTTCCGAAACAGAGCCTTAGTTAGTTACCTTGAGTAGAGTGAGTGCGGTGACATCATAGCTCACAGCAACCTCAAACTCCTGGGCTCAAGTGATCCTCTTGCCTCAGCCTCCCAAGTAGCTAGGACTACAGGTGCCCATTATAAAACCTGGCTGTGTTTTAGAGACAAGGTCTTGCTCTTGCTGAGGCTGCTTTTGACCTTGTGAGCTCAAGCAATGCACTCACCTCAGCCTCCTGGAGTGCTAGGATTACAGGCATGAGTCTCCATGCCCGGCCAATAAAGGAATTTCTTTCACTGAAGCCCCAGAATTCCGGGTCTGGGGAAATGAAGTGGGTCATGCTATTATTTCTATTGTCCTTAGAAGCAGGCTGAGAGATGGAGTCTGCCAGCTTCATACACCTGGCAAGGAGCTTGGGGAGGAGGTGCCTGGGTTTGAATGTGGACTTGTATCACACACAAGAACCTACACTTTCTCACCTGACTCATTTGGTGACTTGAGCATCTGATTGCTTGCACTGCAGTATTTGCGGTTCCGCTGAAGGTTGGGGGCATCTTTTTTGACGTTACAGGAGGGGGCCTTCCTCAACTGCAGACTCTACAGCTGAGGCTATGGGACAAGATGCTTACTGCCCTTGCCAACTAATTTCCTACCTCTCTCACTATTTCTCTTCCTCTAAATCAGTGGGTCAGGAGCTCTGTGCAGGGAAGAAAGGTAAGGGGTTGGGTCCAGGAGGCAATTGAGGGACAGGAAATAAGAGCACTTTCCCCTCTAAGGGAAGCCTCAAGCCCAGTAGGCTGATTTTTGGTAGCCTTCTTCGCCTCCCTTCTATGCACCAGGAGCTGAGGGCAGCTTGAAGGTGCCTACTCAGGCTTCCTCTTTGTATAACTTGGCTGCCTCTCCTCTTTATCTTTGCTGTGGCTGGCTACAAGTTGTGCAGGGCTGTGCCTTGCCAGAGACCTAAACAGAAAAGGGGCAAAGAGCCTTCATTTTACTGCTTCCCCTTACCTACACAGCATACCTCCTGTCTCTGGGATTTCAGATGGGAGACATCTTTGAAACCATCCTTAAATTACCAAAAGGGTGCTAGGCAAAAACCATTGCTTGCCCACTTCTCTATAACTGCCACACTGGGTTGCATAGCTGGTGGTCATGAAGATTCCTAGCTTTTGCATCTGTAGTGACAAATTGAAAGGGCACAGAAGTCAAAGTAAAAACTGTCCCCAGTAGCCAAGGATGGAACAATTTGAGCATAAAAGTAAATAATGAAATTTGGATTGCAAGCAACCAATAAAAATATGTATATGGGTCTATACTAATCTCAATAAATAATTGATTAAAAAAGTAAAAAGAAAAGATTCTTAGCTTTCTTCATAGATAACATCATCCTTGAAGAATCTTAAATTTTGAGGTATCTTCCAGGTCCCAGGATGAATTGGCTGTGCCACCCAGGTTGCCAGCCCATACCAAAGGACTGATGGTCCCAGAGTCAGCCAATTAGCAGACTGAATTGCCTAATCCTTTGCCCAATAAACCATCCTTAACAACCCTGCCTCCCAAATTCTCAGAGGGGTGGATTTGAGAAATTCCTCCTGTGTTCCCACTGAGCACGATGCAGACTTTTTATTTTATTTTATTTTAAATCATAGCTGTGTACATTAATGCGATCATGGGGCACCATACATTGGTTTTATAAACAGTTTGACACATTTTCATCACACTGGTTAATATAGCCTTCCTGGCATTTTCTTAGTTATTGTGTAAAGACAGTTATATTCTACAGTTACTAAGTTTCACATGTACCCTTGTAAGATGCACCGCAGGTGTAATCCCACCTATCACCCTTTCTCTGCTGCATCTCCTGCTGTCTTGGTGTATTGGCTTCCTCTTGAGCAGAGGGCAGTGAATCTGGCTTGGGTGGCAATAATTTGGGGTCTCCCAGGACCGCTCTTGTGAGCTTGCCTGAAGTTGGGCAGCCTCTTATTGGCACAGTCGACTTAGAGACATGCCCTAGAAGCCACTCAGTGATCTTGGACAGAGGGTCATCTCTGGCTCTGTCCCTACCAGTAGGATGCTGTCAGACCATTGTGCTTGGAGCTGTTTACAGTAGAGATACAGTTTCTGGAACTAGAAGACATTCAGGTGAGTATTCAAAGCCCACACAGCACCCCCTCTTCCTTCTCTGGATTGTTTGGCCCCTCTGGAGGCATTGCGGCTCCTTTGTGAATCTTGATTGGCTTTCTCTGTATTGTGGGAAGAGTCTTATCTTGGGGAGACCTCTCCCCAGTTGGATGGAGAATATGGAGTCTATTTAGAGGAATACTCTTAAAGTTTTTGGTTTGACTTGTTTTGGAAGGGCTTTTTTGCTTTGATACCCACTTTAAAATAAGTACTTCATTTTTATCATGGGAAAAACTTTTTTAAAAAATTCAGATTACTGTGAGGGTACAAATGATTAGTTACATTGTTTGTAACTAGGGTAAAGTTCAAGTTGTAGCTGAGCCCTTCAAAGCGGGGTGTGCTGTATACCCTCACACTGTGCCCAGTAGAGAGAGCTCACCAGTCCTCCTCCCTCCTCCCCTTTTTCTGCCCCCCCCACAACTTGTGTTTTTCTCTCATGTGGGCTTGTAGTTATTTTTCTATTAGTTTCATATTGGTATTGAGTACACTGGATACTTGCATTTCCATTCTTGTGATACCATACCAAGAAGAATGTGTTTCAACTCCCTCCAGGTAAATACAATGGTATTCCACGGTACACATATACCACAGTTTGTTAATCCATTCATGGGTTGATGGGCACTTGGGCTACTTCCATGTCTTGGCAATTGTGAATTGAGCTGCAATAAACGTTCTAGTGCAAATGTCCTTGTGGTAAAATGATTTTTTCCTCCAGATTATTTAATGAAATAAGTACTTCATTAAAAATTAGGGGCCAAAAGTGGATCCTTTAAATAAGACTCCTCAATTTAAAAGTAGATTTTAAAGATGTATTCTAAACAATTGTCTTATTCATATTTATGAAAATTTCAGAACTTAAAGGACATGTAACAATTTCATGGCTAGTCTTAAAAATTCTCTTGACAAAATTGAAGAGCAAACATCTGGCCTAAAACAAAGATAAAAATCCTTCGAACTGGGTGGTACCTGTGGCTCAAAGGAGTAGGGCGCTGGCCCCATTTGCCAGAGGTGGCAGGTTCAAACCCAGCCCCAGCCAAAAACTGCAAAAAAAAAAAAAATCCTTCGAACAGCATCTTGGTGGTAATAATGGCAGGAGTGAATTTACCATGTAGCCTAGCAGCTTTAAGTCCTGTGCTTTCACCTTTGCAGCTACTACTACGTTACAGCCTTGGTCAGGGAATGCACTTGTTCTGGTTTGGTAATTGTGTAACTTGTGCTGTTTGTTGATCCCAGGGAAGCTTTCCTTTCTTTTAGCCATTTTTATGACTTCTGAAGACATCTCTTGCTTCTTGTATAAGTTATAATATTGGTTAAGGCTTATTGTTCTCACTTAGAAGGGTATTTTAGTTAAAATGTTCAAAAGCAAAAATGTTAGCTGTTTGTCCTGTCTGCAGTTTGCTCCATTTACTTTTGTTCCTTTCTACTTCTTCCTCTTTGCTGATCAAGGAATCTTGACCAAGCAAAGGTGGCCGATTTATCAGACTGCTTAAGGTACTGTCAATGAATCTTCTTCAATCAGGTGGCAGCACTGGAGTCTTTCTGAACTTCTTCAGGTTCAGCTGTCCAATTTGTAGATTGTTCTTTGCTCAACTAAACTGTTAGATTTAATCTGTTGCAGGTGTGAAGGAGAGTTCCCAGAGACCCTCCAGGAGCACCGTGTGGACAACTGAGATGCCCATCAGGTTGTGTCCATCCCGGGGGCTCATGGGTAAGTTCTCTCTTGGATTCTGAAGCTTCACAGATTTGTGTTTTGAGCTCTCTGTGTTTGTTTGAGCAAGATTTTTTTATCCTAACTGGTTTGAAAATTGCAGTAGGAACTCTACTGGATCTGGGATCAGATTGTTAAACTGGCTTAGTAATCCTCTTGCCTTAGCCCCTCAGGTGGCTGGGACTATGGGTTTGAGCCATCATGCCCGTCTGATTTTTGTATTTATTTTTGAGATGGGGGTCTTAGTTTGTTACTCAGGTTGGTCTTGGACTCCTAGTCTTGGATGATGTTCTTACCTTGGCCTCCCAAAGTGTTGAGATTGCAGGCATAAGCCACTGCTCTTGGATCTTAATTGGACATCTTGAAACTCTTCATAAAAGCAATTTATATCTGGCCAGGCACGGTGGGCTTATTCCTGTAATCATAGCATTTGGGAGGCTGAGGTGGGTAGATTGCCTGAGCTCACAGGTTCGAGACCAGCCTGAGCCAGAGCAAGACCCCATCTCTAAAAAAATAGCTGGATGTTGTGGTGGCCACCTGTAATTCCAGCTACTGGGGAGGCTGAGGCAAGAGAATCACTTGAGCCCATGAGTTTGAGGTTTCTGTAAACTATGACGCCATGGCACTCTACTGAGGGCAACAAAGTGAGACTCTGTCTCAAAAAAAAAAAAAAAAAAGAAAGAAAAGAAATTTATATATCTATAAAGGAAATTGCTATTTGTAAGAGTGTCTGAAGGATAGGACTGGTTCATTAGAAATCCTAATCTTTGTTCTAAATTGACATGACAAGTTTTACCTTTGTTTAGGGTACTTGTCCTGGGTGTCTTATCTTAACTGACACTTTACATACAACCTTTTGATCCTTGGTATGAACAAATGATGGCCAATATTTAAGCCCAAACTCCTAGCTCTGTGCTTTGAAAATATAAATTTTATGCCTGTTTTACCTAGGAGCCATATTTCTAGAAAGCAGATTGCTTCATAGCTAAGAGCAATAAAACAGGTAAATTTGATAGTCTGAATAAAACATATATTTAAAAGCCATTAATAAAAGTTTGGTTTCTGTCTGTATGTCTGCATGCTTTTGTGTCTATACGTGTCATGTGTATATGATATATTGCTATAAACTATGTAAAATAGCTCTAATTAATTGGCTTAAAAAGTAAGCACTTATTTTATCAGGAAAGTAGAAAAAACTCAAATGACTGATCATCATTGATAAATAAAAATAGTTTTAAAATTGTTTTTAAAGTTCATATGTTTTAAAGTTATAAAACTGCTGCTTCTGTAATATTTTTTAACTTTTGCTGGCTTTGACTATGAGCTTATGTTTCTAGTTTTGAACCTGTGGATTCTGAGGTCTGGATGGGTGGCCATGGTTAGGCGTGGAGACACATTATCAGTGCCTAAACTAGCAGCTACAAGGCACAATCTGGCTCACATGGCTTCCTCTTCCCTGCCCAGATTTGCCTCCTGGCTATTCTGGGAGGATTAAGATCCTCCAGCCATCCTGTTTTCTGTCTTGAACTCTGTACCTGGCAAATGAATTGAGGCCAGAGATAGGCCCTGTCCTTTGTAGCCACTGTTGATGCCATGTGGCCATGTGAGACTTAGGAGAACCAGGAAAGACATTAGAGGTTGTACTGTTGCAGGAAGATGAGGCCCAATGGAGAGAAAGAGCATCCAAACACTGTGTTTAAAAGAGGGCGGGCTTTATTTCAGGTGGTGGAGCAGTGGCAGACAGAGTCCCAAAATGGCTGCTTCTTGACTGGCTCAGTCTTCTCCTTTTTACCTCCAGTCAAAAAGTTCTGGCCCACAGGTAACTTTCTCATTGGTCAGTTTGAATCAAGCTGGAGAAGTGGGCTCTGGCTTTTACAGAACCATAGGCTTTCACAGAAGTGGAAGCAAGTGTTAGTTTGCAGGTCCCAGGAAGTTAGGTTTTTACAAATTCCTAAGCACTGAATCACCATGGGGAGGACCTGGAAGGTGTATCCTTGGGGTCTCTTTGAGAAGACCTGTGTTCTCTTAGCCCTTACCTTTTCCAGGCATTGTCTCTCATTCTCCCCTTTTTAGACTCCACATATATTTTAATTTGGGGTGTCACTATCAGCTTGCTCCTGTAGGAGCCAGTAGTGTTTCATATACAACACGTGTGATGTGGCTTTTTTCTTTTTCTGATTGACGTCTGTCTCGATTATCTATCATATAGCCCTGACTATTAGTAGGAGGACACAGGGAATAATTAACAAACTCTGGTGATGGCTAGTACTACTCCTAGTAAGGTTTTAAATTCTCCAAATGTTGAAAACCAGTCTTTCCACAGGTTTTAAGGGCTTTACCCATTCCAAGTCTGCACTGGGACGTGGGTTCATGCCTGGGTTTTTCTTTACTACGTCTCATATGACTTTTACTTGGTTATTAATTTGCAAGACTAGCTCCAGGGGTTACACTGACCTATGGAGCAATCTATCTCCACTACTCTTTTTTCTTTCTTTTTTTTTTTTATTGTTGGGGATTCACTGAGGGTACACAGAACCAGGTTACACTGATTGCTTTTGTTAGATAAGGACTCTCTTGTAATTGTGTCCTGCTCCCAAAAGGTGTGTCACACATCATGACCCCCCACCCCTTCCTCCTTCCCTTTCTCAGCTATCTCCATCCTCCATCCTCCAATAGTACATCTCCATTATGTACTATTAATTGTCCTCATATCAGAGGATTCTTGTTTCTCCATTCTTGTGATGCTTTACTAAGAAGAATGTGTTCCACTTCCATCCAGGTTCATACAAAGGATGTAAAGTCTCCATCTTTTTAAGTGGTTGAATAGTATTCCGTGGTATACATATACCACAGTTTATTAATCCGTTCCTGGGTTGGGTGAGCATTTAGGCTGTTCCACATTTTGGCAATTGTAAATTGAGCTGCAATAAGCCGTCTAGTGCAAGTGTCCCAGTGGTAAAAAGATTTATTTTCTTTCTGGGTAGATGCCCAGAAATGGAATTGCAGGATCAAATGGGAGGTCTAATTTGAGTTTTTGAGGGTTCTCCATACTTCCTTCTGAAAACATTATATTAGTTTGCAGTCCCACCAGCAGTGTAAAAGTGTTGCCTTCTCTCCACATCCATGCCAGCATCTGCAGTTTTGAGACTTTGTGATGTGGGCCATTCTCACTGGGGTTAAATGATATCTCAGGGTGGTTTTGATTTGCATTTCTCTGATAATTAGGGATGCTGAGCATTTTTTCATATATTTGTTAGTCATTCATCTGTCTTCTTTAGAGAAGGTTCTATTCATCTCTCTTGCCCAGTGCTATAAGGGATTGTTGGCTCTTTCTATGTTTATTAATTTGAGTTCTCTATAGATCCTAGCTTTTGTCCAACTCAAAATATGCAAATATCCTTTCCCAATGTGTAGGTTGTCTATTAGCCTTGGTTGTTGTCTCCTTAGCTGTACAGAAGCGTTTCAGTTTCATTAAGTCCCATTTGTTTGTTTTTGTTGTTGTGATTGCCGTGGAAGTCTTTCTCGTAAAGTCCTTCCCCAGGCCAATAGCTTCCAGTGTTTTCCCCACACTTTCTTTGAGGATTTTAATTGTTTTATGCCTTAGATTAAGGTCTTTTATCCATCTTGAATCAATTTTTGTGAGCGGAGAAAGGTGCGGGTCCAGTTTCAGTCTTTTACACGAGGATATCCAGTTCTCTCAGCACCATTTATGAATAGGGATTCTTTCCCTCCAGGGTATGTTCTTGTTTGGTTCATCAAAGATTAGGTGGCTGTAGATGTTTGTTTCATCTCCTGGTTTTCTATTTGGTTTCAAATGTCTATATCTCTACTTTTGTGCCAATACCATGCTGTTTTGATCACTATGGCCTTGTAGTACAGCCTAAAGTTTGGTAGGCTGATGTCCCTGGATTTGTTTTTATTACTAAGAATTGCCTTGGCTATATGTTTGTTTTTTTTTTCTGGTTCCAAACAAAATGGAGAATTATTTTTTCCAAGTCTTGAAATTATGATGTTGGTAGTTTAATAAGGATAGCATTGAATCTGCATTGGTTTGGGAAGTATAGACTTTTTAAACAATGTTTATTCTTCCCAGTCATGAATGTGGTATGTTCTTCCATTTGTTAATAATATCTGCTATTTCTTTTCTCTCTCTCTCTCTTTTTTTAGACAGTCTCACTATGTCACCCCCGGTAGAGTGCAGTGACGTCACCTCTCACAGCAACCTCACACTCTTGGGCTTAAGTGATTCTCTTGCCTCAGTCTCCTGAGTAGCTGGGACTACAGGCTCCCACCACAATGCATGGCTATTTTTTTTTTTTTGGTTGCAGTTGTCATTGTTGTTTAGCAGGCCTGGGTTGGACTTGAACCTGCCAGCCTCAGTATATGAGGCTGGCACCCTTCTCACTGGGCTACAGGCTTCGAGCCTGCTTTTTCTTTTCTTAGGGGTTTGTAGTTTTCTTTATAAAGGTCCCTCACCTCTTTTGTGAGGTATATTCCTAGGTATTTAATTTTCTTTGGAGCTACTGTGAAGGGTATTGTGTCCTTGATTTCTTTCTCATCTTGGCTGTTATTGGCATAGAAAAAGGCTACTGATTTGTGGACATTGATTTTTATATCCTGAGACATTACTGTATTTTTTGATCACTTCCAGGAGTCTTGTTGTTGAGAGTTTGGGATTCTCTAAGTATAAGATCATATCATTGGCAAAGAGGGAGAGTTTCACTTCCTCTGCCCCATTTGGATGCCTTTAATTTCCTTCTCTTGCCTGATTATATTGGCTAGAACTTCCAGCACTGTGTTGAATTGTAGTGGTGATAGAGAACACCCTTGTCTTGTTCCAGTCCTGAGTAGAAAAGCTTTTAGTTTTACTCCATTCAGTGTAATATTAGCTGTGGGTTTATCATAGATGGCTTCGATCTATTTAAGGAATGTGCCACCAATGCCTATATTTTTCAACGTTCTAATTAGGAAAGGATGTTGAATTTTATCAAATGCTTTTTCTGCATATATTAAGAGGATCATATGGTCTTTGTTTTTGCTCCTATTGATATGGTGAATTACGTTTATGAACTTGAGTATGTTAATCCTACTTGATCATTATGTTTGACTTTCTATTTTATTTATTTTTTTAAATTTTTTTTATTAAATCATAACTTTGTACATTGATGCATTTATGGGATTCGGGGTACTGCTTCAATATACAATGTGAAATGCTTACATTGAACTAAGTAACACATCCATCATAATTATACTCATTTCTTAGTAGTTTTGAAATGTAACATTGCATGCACATTAGGTGAGGTCCCCCCAAATACCCTCCTCCTCCCTTAGTCCTCCTCCCCTCTCCTCTCTTTCCTCTACTTTCTGAACTATAGTTATGTTTTGCCATTTGTATGAGGGTGTAGGTGGTTATATATTGATTTCATAGTAGTTTTGAATACATTGGATATTTTCTTTTCCATTCTTAAGATGCTTTACTAAGAAGAATATGTTCCAGCTCCATCCAGGTAAACATAAAAGATGTGAAGTCTCCATCTTTTTTATGGCTGTATTCCATGGTGTACATATATCACAATTTGTTAGTCCATTCATGGGTCGATGGGCACTTGGGCCATTTCCATATCTTGGGTATTATAAATTGGGCTGCAATAACATTCTGGTGCAAATGTCTTTGTTGTAAAATAATTTTTGATCATCTGGGTATATACCTAGTAGAGGAATTGCAGAATCAAACCATAGGTTTACTTTTAGTTCCTTGGGTGTTCTCCAAACTTCTTTCCAAAAAGGTCGTAATAGCTTGCATTTCCACCAGTAGTGTAGAAGCATTCCCTTCTCTCTGCATCCACACCAACATCTGTAGTTTTGGGATTTTGTAATGTGGGCTAATCTTACTAGAGTTAGATGATATCTCAAAGTGGTTTTGATTTGCATTTCTCTGATGATTAAGGATGATAACCATATTTTCATGTGATTGTAGGCCATGTGCCTGTCTTCATTAGAGAAGTTTCTGTTCAAGTCTCTTGCCCACATGAAATAGGGTTATGTATTCTTTTGTTATTGATTACTTTGAGTTCTCTGTAGATTCTATTTATCAGACCTTTGTTGGAAGCATAACCTACAAAAATCTTTTCCCATTCTGAAGGTTGTCTGTTTGCTTTACTTACTGTGCTCTTGGCTGTGCAAAACCCTTTTAGTTTAATCAGATCCCAGTAATGGATTTTTAGTGTTGTTTCAATTGCCTGCGGGGTCCTCCTCATAAAATATTCTCTCAGGCCAATTTCTTCAAGTGTTTTCCCTGCACTCTATTCTAGTATTTTTTATAGTTTTATGTCTTAAGTTTACATCTTTTATCCAGTGAGAATGAAGTTTTGTTAATGGTGAAAGGTGGGGGTCCAGTTTCAGTCTTCTATAGGTTGCCAGCCAGTTCACCCAGCACCATTTGTTAAATAGGGAGTCTTTCCCCCAATGAATATTTTTGATAGGCTTGTTGAAGATCAAATGGCAATAAGTAGCTGGGTTCATCTCTTGGTTCTCTATTCTGTTCCATACATCTACCTCTCTGTTTTTGTGCCAGTACCATGCTGTTTTGATCACTATAGATTTATAGTATAGCCTGAAGTCTGGTAATGTGATACCTCCTGATTTGTTTTTATTTCTGAGTAATGTATTTGCTATTCAAGGTTTTTTCTGATTCCATATAAAATGAAGTACTATTTTTTCAAGTTCTTTAAAGTATGATAATGGTGCTTTAATAGGGATTGCATTAAATCTGTAGATTGCTTTGGGCAGTATGGACATTTTTACAATGTTGATTTTTCCCAGCCATGAGCATGGTATGTTTTTCCATTTATTAACATCTTCAGCTATTTCTTTTCTCAGAGTTTCATAGTTCTCCTTACATGGATCTTTCACGTCCTTTGTTAGGTAAATTCCCCCATATTTCATCTTCTTTAGCACTATTGTAAAAGGAATAGAGTCCTTGATTGTTTTTTCAGCTTGACTATTGTTGGTATATATAAAAGCTACTGACTATAAGTACTGATTTTGTGTCCTAAGATGCTGCTGTATTCCTTGATAACTTCTAAGAGTTTTGAAGTTGAGTCCCTGGGATTTTCCAGGATTAGGATCATATCATCAGCGAAGAGTGAGAGTTTGATTACTTCTGACCCTATTTGGATACCCTTGATCACCTTCTCTGGTCTGATTGTGATGGCTAAGACTTCCATTACTATGTTTAATAGCAGTGGAGACAGTGGGCATCCTTGCCTCATTCCTGATCTGAGTGGAAATACTTTCAATTTTATACCATTCAATATGGTATTGGCTGTGGGTTTGCTGTAGATGGCCTCTATTAGTATTTTTTTAATTTATTTATTTTTATTAAACCATAGCTGTGTACATTAGTATGATCGTTGGGCACCATACACTTGGTTCATAGATCGTTTGACACATTTTCATCACATTAGTTAATATAGCTTTTGTAGCATTTTCTTAGTTATTTTGCTAAGACTTTTACATTCCACATTTACTAGGATTCACATATACCCTTGTAAGATGCACCGCAGGTGTAATCCCATTAATCCCCCTCCTTCCCCTTCCCTCCACCCCCTCCCCTTCCTTTCCCCTTTCTCCCTATTCTTAGGTTGTAACTGGGTTATAGCTTTCATGTGAAGGTCCTACATTAGTTTCATGATAAGGGTGAGTACATTGGGTACTTTTTCTTCCATTCTTGAGACACTTTACTAAGAAGAATATGTTCCAGCTCCATCCATGTAAACATGAAAGAGGTAAAGTCTCCATCTTTCTTTAAGGCTGCATAATATTCCATGGTGTACATATACCACAATTTATTAATCCATTCGTGGATTGATGGGCACTTGGGCTTTTTCCATGACTTAGGAATTATGAATAGGGCTGCAATAAATATTCTGATACAAATATCTTTGTTATAGTGTGATTTTTGGTCTTCTGGGTATATGCCCAGTAGGGGGATTACAGGATTGAATGGCAGATCTATTTTTAGATCTCTAAGTGTTCTCCATATCTCTTTCCAAAAGGAATGTATTAATTTGCATTCCCACCAGCAGTGCAAAAGTGTTCCCTTTTCTCCACATCCACGCCAACATCTTTGGTCTTGGGATTTTGTGATATAGGCTAGTCTCACTGGAGTTAGATGATATCTGAAAGTAGTTTTGATTTGCATTTCTCTGATGATTAAAGATGATGAGCATTTTTTCATATGTCTGAAGGCCGTGCGCCTGTCTTCTTCAGAGAAGTTTCACTGCTTCAAAAATACACTATTGGGACTTGATCAAACTAAAAAGCTTCTGCACAGCCAAGAACACAGTAAGTAAAGCAAGCAAACAGCCCTCAGAATGGGAGAAGATATTTGCAGGTTATGTCTCTGACAAAGGTTTAATAACCAGAATCCACAGAGAACTCAAATGCATTAGCAAGAAAAGAACAAGGGATCCCATCGCAGGCTGGGCAAGGGCCTCTATTAGTTTAAGAAATGTCCCTTCTGGGTGGCGCCTGTGGCTCAAGGAGTAGGGCGCCGGTCCCATATGCCAGAGGTGGCGGGTTCAAACCCAGCCCCAGCCAAAAATAAAATAAAATAAAAAAAAAGAAGAAAAAAAAAAAAAGAAATGTCCCTTCTATGCCTATTTTCTTAAGAATTCTGAGCATGAAAGCATACTGGGTATTATCAAAAGCTTTTCCTGCATCAATTGAGAGAATTGTATGGCCTTGCTTTTTATTTTATTGATGTGATGTATTATATTTATAGATTTCCATATGTTGAACCAACCCTGTAAACCTGGAATAAAACCAAATTGGTCATGGTGTATAATTTTTTGATGTGTTGTTGAATTCTGTTTGCTAAGCTCTATTGAATATTTTTGCATTGATATTCATTAATGATATTGGTCTATAATTTTCTTTCTTTGTTGGATCCTTTCTTGGTTTTGGTCTCAGAGTGATATTTGTTTCATAGACTGTGTTGGGAAGTATTCCATCGTTTTCTATGCTTTGGAAAATGTTGTATAATATAGGTACTAGTTCCTCTTGAAAGGTTTGATAGAATTCGGATGTAAAGCCATCTGGTCCTGGACTTTTCTTTTTAGGGAGATTTCATATTGTTGAAGCTATTTCAGTGGTTGATTTGGTCTATTCAAGGTTTCTAATTCTTTCTGGTTGAGTTTAGGAAGGTGGTATGCTTCCAGGTATTGGTCCATTTCCTTCAGATTTTCATATTTCTGGGAATAGAGATTTTTGTAGTAATCATTGAGGATTTTTTTGATTTCTGAAGTGTCTGTTGTTATTTCTCCTTTATAGTTTCTGTTAGATGATATTAGAGATTTTACTTTACTATCTCTGGTTTGGTTGGCCGAATGTTTATCAATTCTGTTAATCTTTTCAAAAAACCAACATTTTTTTCATTGATCTTCTGAATGATTCTTTTGTGTTCAATTTCATTTAATTCTGCCCTAATCTTGGTTATTTCTTTTCTTCTGCTGGGTTTGGGGTTGCAATGTTTTTCCTTTTCCAGTTGCTTGAGATGATCCATTAAGTTGTTGGCTTCCTCTCTTTCTGTTTTCTTGATGAAGGCTTCCAATGGTATAAATTTCCTTCTTAGGACTGCCTTTGCAGTATCCCACAGGTTTTGATAATTTGTGTATACATTACCATTTTGTCCCAAAATTTTTGTAATTTCCTTCCTAATCTCGTCTTTGACCCAGCTATCATTCAACCTAAGATTATTTAGCTTCCATGACTTTGTTTTAGTATGAAGATTCCCATTGCTATTGGGTTCAACTTTCATTTCATGGTTGTCTGAGAAGATACGAGGAATAATTTCTACACTTTTAAATTTGCTGAGGTTAGATTGTGTCCTAGGACATGATCTATTTTGGACCCATGAGTTGATGAGAAGAATGTATATTTAGTTTTATTAGGGTGAAATGTTCTATAGAGGTCTGTAAAGTCCATTTGTTCTAGAGTCAGGTTTAAGTCTAATATTTCTTTGTTTGGTTTCTTCTTGGAGAATCTATCCAAAAGTGTCAAAGGGGTTGTTAAAATCTCCAACTATTATAGTGCAGGAAGATACAAGTTGTTCATCTCCATTAAGGTCTGCTTTATGAATTGAGGAACATTCTGGTAGGCTGCATAAATGTTAGTCAAGGAAATCTTTTCATGTTGTGTGTTTCCCTTGACAAATATGTAGTGACCTTCCTTATCTTTCTATATCTTTGTTGGTTTAAAGCCAATTGTATCAGCTACTAAAATTGCAACACCTGCTTTTTTCTGGTTTCCATTTGCCTGTATTATAGAAGTCCATCCCTTCACCCTGAGTCTATTTTTATCCTTTAAGGTAAGGTGAGATTCTTGTATACATCAGATATCCGGTCTGACTTTATGTATCCAGTCAGCCAGCCTGTGCCTCTTTAGAGGACAATTTAAACCATTCACATTAATTGAGAGAATTGATAAGCCTGATTGTGTTTTGGGTGTCATGATTTTTGGATGTCCAGTGGACATTTTAAATACTTTCACCACTGTGCATTTGGGTTTTGTTCAAAAATTTCTGGGTGAGTTTACTTTGGAGGTAGAACATTGCTCTGGTCATTGTGGAGGATGGGTCTGAGAATATCCTGGAGAGCTGGTTTAGTTATGGCAAATTTCTTCAACATATCTATGTCAGTAAAGTATTTGATTTTTCCATCACAAGCTGGATAGAGGATCTTGGGCTGGAAATTGTTTTGTTTTAGGAGAGTGAAGGTTGATGACCATGTTCTGGCTTGAAACGTTTCAGCTGAGATATCTGCAGTTATTCTAATATTTCTCCCTTTGTAGGTGATGCTTTTCTTTTTTTTTTTTTCTTTTTTTTTTATTGTTGGGGATTCATTGAGGGTACAATAAGCCAGTTACACTGATTGCAATTGTTAGGTAAAGTCCCTCTTGCAATCATGTCTTGCCCCCATAAAGTGTGACACACACCAAGGCCCCACCCCCCTCCCTCCTTCCCTCCTTCTGTTTCCCCCCCCATAACCATAATTGTCATTAATTGTCCTCATATCAAGATTGAGTACATAGGATTCATGCTTCTCCATTCTTGTGATGCTTTACTAAGAATAATGTCTTCCACTTCCATCCAGGTTAATACGAAGGATGTAAAGTCTCCATTTTTTTTAATGGCTGAATAGTATTCCATGGTATACATATACCACAGCTTGTTAATCCATTCCTGGGTTGGTGGGCATTTAGGCTGTTTCCACATTTTGGCGATTGTAAATTGAGCTGCAATAAACAGTCTAGTACAAGTGTCCTTATGATAAAAGGATTTTTTTCCTTCTGGGTACATGCCCAGTAATGGGATTGCAGGATCGAATGGGAGGTCTAGGTTGAGTGCTTTGAGGTTTCTCCATACTTCCTTCCAGAAAGGTTGTACTAGTTTGCAGTCCCACCAGCAGTGTAAAAGTGTTCCCTTCTCTCCACATCCACGCCAGCATCTGCAGTTTTGAGATTTTGTGATGTGGGCCATTCTCTCTGGGGTTAGATGATATCTCAGGGATGTTTTGATTTGCATTTCTCTAATATATAGAGATGATGAACATTTTTTCATGTGTTTGTTAGCCATTCGTCTGTCGTCTTTAGAGAAAGTTCTATTCATGTCTCTTGCCCATTGATATAAGGGATTGTTGGCTTTTTTCATGTGGATTAATTTGAGTTCTCTATAGATCCTGGTTATCAAGCTTTTGTCTGATTGAAAATATGCAAATATCCTTTCCCATTGTGTGGGTTGTCTCTTTGCTTTGGTTATCGTCACCTTAGCTGTACAGAAGCTTTTCAGTTTAATGAAGTCCCATTTGTTTATTTTTGTTGTTGTTGCAATTGCCATGGCAGTCTTCTTCATGAAGTCTTCCCCCAGGCCAATATCTTCCAGTGTTTTTCCTATGCTTTCTTTGAGGATTTTTATTGTTTCGTGCCTTAAATTTAAGTCCTTTATCCATCTTGAATCAATTTTTGTGAGTGGGGAAAGGTGTGGGTCCAGTTTCAGTCTTTTACACGCAGACATCCAATTCTCCCAACACCATTTATTGAATAGGGAGTCTTTCCCCCAAGGTAAGTTCTTGTTTGGTTTATCGAAGATTAGGTGGTTGTAAGATGTTAGTTTCATTTCTTGGTGTTCAATTCGATTCCAAGTGTCTATGTCTCTGTTTTTGTGCCAGTACCATGCTGTCTTGAGCACTATGGCTTTGTAGTACAGACTAAAATCTGGTATGCTGATGCCCCCAGCTTTATTTTTGTTACTAAGAACTGCCTTAGCTATACGGGGTTTTTTCCGGTTCCATACAAAACGCAGAATCATTTTTTCCAAATCTTGAAAGTACGATGTAGGTACTTTGATAGGAATGGCATTGAATAGGTAGATTGCTTTGGGAAGTATAGACATTTTAACAATGTTGATTCTTCCCATCCATGAGCATGGTATGTTCTTCCATTTGTTAATATCCTCTGCTATTTCCTTTCTGAGGAGTTCATAGTTTTCTTTATAGAGGTCCTTCACCTCCTTCGTTAGGTATATTCCTAGGTATTTCATTTTCTTTGAAACTATGGTGAAGGGAGTTGTGTCCTTAATTAGCTTCTCCTCTTGACTGTTATTGGTGTATACAAAGGCTACTGACTTGTGGACATTGATTTTATATCCTGAAACATTACTGTATTTTTTGATGACTTCTAGGAGTCTTGTGGTTGAGTCTTTGGGGTTCTCTAAGTATAAGATCATGTCATCAGCAAAGAGGGAGAGTTTGACCTCCTCTGCTCCCATTTGGATTCCCTTTATTTCCTTGTCTTGCCTAATTGTATTGGCTAGAACTTCCAGCACTATGTTGAATAGTAAAGGTGACAGAGGACAACCTTGTCTGGTTCCAGTTCTAAGAGGAAAAGCTTTCAGTTTTACTCCATTCAGTAAAATATTTGCTGTGGGTTTGTCATAGATAGCTTCAATCAGTTTTAGAAATGTGCCACCTATGCCTATACTCTTCAGTGTTCTAATTAGAAAAGGATGCTGGATTTTATCAAATGCTTTTTCTGCATCTATTGAGAGGATCATGTGATCTTTATTTTTGCCTCTGTTAATATGGTGGATAACGTTTATGGACTTGCGTATGTTGAACCAGCCTTGCATCCCTGGGATGAAGCCTGCTTGATCATGATGAATGACTTTTTTGATGATAAGCTGTAATCTATTGGCTAGGATTTTGTTGAGAATTTTTCCATCTATATTCATGAGTGAGATTGGTCTGAAATTCTCCTTTTTGTTTGGGTCTTTTCCTGGTTTTGGTATCAGGGTGATGTTTGCTTCATAGAATGTGTTGGGGAAGATTCCTTCTTCCTCAATTTTTTGGAATAATTTCTGTAGTACAGGAATAAGCTCTTCCTTGAAGGTTTGATAGAATTCTGGAGTGAAGCCATCTGGACCAGGGCATTTTTTAGTTGGAAGCTTTTTTATTGTTTCTTTGATCTCAGTGCTTGAAATTGGTCTGTTCAGGAGGTCTATTTCTTCCTGGCCAAGTCTAGGGAGAGGGTGTGATTCCAAATATTGATCCATTTCCTTCACATTGTCAAATTTCTGGGCATACAGTTTCTGGTAGTATTCAGAGATGATCTCTTGTATCTCTGTGGGATCAGTTGTTATTTCCCCTTTATCATTTCTGATTGAGGTTACTAGAGATTTTACTTTTCTATTTCTAGTTAGTCTGGCCAATGGTTTATCTATTTTATTTATTTTTTCAAAAAACCAACTCCTTGTTTCATTAATTTTCTGAATGATTCTTTTGTTTTCAATTTCATTGATCTCTGATTTGATTTTGGAGATTTCTTTTCTTCTACTGAGTTTAGGCTTAGATTGTTCTTCTTTTTCCAATTCCATAAGGTCTCTTGTGAGATTGTTGATGTGCTCTCTGTCTGTTTTTCGAATGTAGGCATCTAAAGCGATGAATTTTCCTCTCAAAACTGCTTTTGCAGTATCCCACAGGTTTTGGTAGCTTGTGTCTTCATTGTTGTTATGCTTAAGGAAGTTAGTGATTTCCTGTTTGATTTCTTCCTGCACCCATCTGTTATTCAACAGAAGATTGTTTAATTTCCATGCCTTTGGATGGGGTCGAGCATTTTTGTTAGAGTTGAGTTCCACCTTTAGTGCCTTATGGTCTGAAAAGATACAAGGTAAAATTTCAATTCTTTTGATTCTGTTGATATTTGTTTTGTGTCCCAGGATATGATCAATTTTGGAGAATGTTCCATGGGGTGATGAGAAGAATGTATATTCTTTATCTTTGGGGTGGAGTGTTCTATATGCGTCTATCAAGCATAATTGTTCTAGGGTCTCATTTAAATCTCTTATATCTTTGTTTAATTTCTGTTTAGAGGATCTGTCCAGCTCTGTAAGAGGTGTGTTAAAGTCCCCTGTTATGATGGTATTATCAGATATCATATTGCTCAGACTGAGTAAGGTCTGTTTCAAGAATCTGGGAGCATTTAAATTTGGTGCATAGATATTTAGAATTGAAATGTCTTCTTGTTGTAGTTTTCCCTTGACCAATATAAAGTGACCATCTTTGTCTTTTTTGACTTTAGTTGCTTTAAATCCACATGTATCTGAAAATAAGATTGCAACTCCTCTTTTCTTCTGAATTCCATTTGCCTGAAAAATTGTCTTCCAACCCTTGACTCGGAGCTTTAATTTGTCTTTTGAAGCCAGGTGTGTTTCTTGCAGACAGCAAATGGATGGCTTGTGTTTTTTAATCCAGTCAGCCAATCTATGTCTCTTCAGTGGGGAATTCAAGCCATTAACATTTATGGAGATAATTGATAAGTGTGGTAGTATTCTATTCGTCTTATTTGGTGAGAGTCCATTGCTTAGTTTTGTCTTTTGCATCAGTGTGGAGGTTAGGTTCTGTCCTTTGATTTCTGAGTTCTTACTTTGCTGCTGATCCATTGTGGTGGTCAGTGTGCAGAACAGGTTGAAGTATTCCCTGTAGAGCTGGTCTTGTTGTGGTGAATTTCCTCAATGTTTGTATATCCTTAAATGATTTGATTTCTCCATCAATTTTGAAGCTTAGCTTAGCAGGGTACAGAATTCTGGGCTGAAAATTGTTCTGTTTAAGTAGATTAAAGGTGGATGACCATTGTCTTCTTGCTTGGAAAGTTTCATTAGAGAAGTCTGAGGTCACTCTGATGGATTTGCCCCTGTAGGTCAACTGGCGCTTACTCCTGGCAGCTTGCAGAATCTTTTCTTTTGTCTTGACTTTGGACAGGTTTATCACAATGTGTCTTGGAGAAGCTCTGTTAGAGTTGAGGCGACCTGGGGTCCGATAGCCCTCTGAAAGCAGTGTGTCAGAATCTTTGGTGATGTTTGGGAAATTTTCTTTTATAATATTCTCTAGTATGGCTTCCATTCCTCTGGGGCATTCTTCTTCCCCTTCTGGAATTCCTATAACTCGTATGTTGGAACGTTTCATAAAGTCCCATAATTCTGACAGTGAACGTTCTGCTTTCTCTCTCTTCTTTTCTGCCTCTTTTACTATCTGAGTTATCTCAAAAACTTTGTCTTCTACCTCTGAAATTCTTTCTTCTGCATGGTCTAACCTGTTGCTGATACTTTCCATTGCATCTTTAAGTTTCCTAATTGACTGTTTCAGTTCCTTCAGCTCTGCTATATCCTTTTTATATTCTTCATATCGTTCATCTCTGATTTGATTCTGTTTTTGGATTTCCTTTTGGTTATTTTCCACTTTATTAGCAGTTTCCTTCATTGTTTCCATCATTTCTTTCATTGTTTTCAACATGTGTATTCTAAATTCCCTTTCTGTCATTCCTAACATTTCTGTATAGGTGGAATCCTCTGCAGTAGCTACCTCATGGTCCCTTGGCGGGGTTGTTCTGGACTGGTTCTTCATGTTGCCTGGAGTTTTCTGCTGATTCTTCCTCATGAGTGATTTCTTTTATCTGTTTCCTTGCCCTAATTTTCCTTTCACTTCCTCTTGCTCTTTAAGTTCTTGTGCCTGTGGACTTTGTATATGGGAGTGTATAAGGTTGAGATTCAACGTCACGTTCATTCAGATAGACAGGAAGTTTTCTTAGCAATAAAGGAAAAATTAGCAATGCCACTGTGTGGGGATGGGAAGGAGAGGTGGGCAAGGGCACAGCAGCCCCTGGAAACAGCGTATATTATTTAGAGATCTGTAGGTGATGCTTTTCTTGCATCTGGCTGGTTGAAGAATTTTCTCCTTCATCTTAACTTTTGCAAAGTTAATCACAATGTATCTAGGAGATGCTTTATTTGGATTGAGTCTTGCTGGGATTCTGAAACTGTTTGCTATCTGAAGTTCTGTATCTCTTGTAATGCTAGGGAAATTCTCCTCCAAAATCTCTTGGAGTAGAACATCTGTACCTTTAGGCTCATCCTATTCTCTTTTGGGAATTCCTATAAGATGAATGTTCGATCTTTTGGAGAGATCCCACAACTCTCTCAGGGAATGATTAGTTTTTGCTCTCCATTTGTCTGCCTCTTTGAGTGTTTGGGAACTTTCAAAAGCTTTGTCTTCAGTTTCAGGGATCCTTTCTTCTGCCTGGTCAACTCTATTACTGAGGGATTCTACTGTATTTTGGAGCTCCTCAACTTTTTCTTTTCCTTGAACTCTGCTATCTCTTTTCTCTTTATGTCTATATATTTGGTGACTTGGGCTTTGAATTCATTAAGTTCTTGAGACAACTTTAGAAATACTGTTTGAAATTCAATTTCTATCTTTTCTTCCATTCTATTTATCTTATTTGCAATCCATATTCTGAATTCAACTTCTGACATTGCTGCCATTTGTCTATGCATGGCATCTTCAGTTGTATCTCATTTGTCATTTCTTGGAGGAGGGGTGATCTACCCTGGTTATTTATGTTGCCAGAGTTCTTCTGTGGGTCCATACCATGTTTATTTTCCACCATTTGGTTATTAGAAATGGTAGGGTGAGAATAAATTGGAGTTCCCAGGTAGTAGAGATAGCCCCTTACTAAAGTGCTAGTCTGTGTAACTGTGGCTTATCTCCCCCAATCTTACAAAGTCCCCTTTGAGAGTTTTGGCCAGAGACTCTGAGGACCTACTTGGTGAGATAGTGCAATTATCAGCCAACTGCTACCCTATTCTAAGAAACCACAGTATTAGATTTAAATCTTGACTGTGAAGAAATACAAACAGCTGTGGTGCTCAGCCCCCACTCTTCAATTCTTTTCCACTACAGAATTTCAAAGGTCAACCTCGGAATGTCCCTGAGTGAACAGGCCTAGACAAATTTTCTCAGGCAGTGCAAACCCTGCCTAACAGAGAGGGATTCAAGGGTCTCTAACAGCACAATTGGAGCCAGGGATCCACTCCCAGGGATCCATTCCCACCCACCAGATTCAGTCCACACTGTTGTGCACTTTTATGCCCACAGCTGAGCCAGAGGCCAAACCCTCACCCACCAGTCTCAGTCCACATCTAGCTAGCCTCTCCTTGCCAGGCCAGTTGGAGTCAGGGGACCATGCCCCCGCCTGCCAGTCTCATTCCACTGCCTGGCAAGCCTGTTCACAGGCTCTGTTAGAGTCAGGGCACTGCACTCCACACACAGGTCTCAGTCCTCACCTGGTAAGCCTCTGGTCACTAGCCCCACTGGAGACAGTGGACCATGCCTTAGCCCTCAGGTCTTGGTGAACCAAGTAAGCCACTGCTCAAGGGTTCTGTTGGAATCAGCAGACCACGCCCTTGCTCTCAGGTTGCAGCCTATGCCTATCAAGCCTCCGCTCACAGGCGAAGACCTGTCTGCTGAACTCAGTCCACACTGGTAACCACTCTCCTGCTGTGGGTGCCATCAGAGTTGGTGGTTCTGCACCCCATCCCACCAGATATAGCCCAGGCCAAGGGTCAGCACTACCACTGGCCTGGCATAGTCATAACCAGGGGACTGCTCCTCATCCCGCCAAGTGTCCCTTACTTTCCACACCCTCTTTCTTTCCCATTAGTTACAGATTCCGTCCTGATGGTTGGTGGTCCACACTATGCCCAGTTCTCTCAGGACAAGTCCAAACACTCTGTGCTTTGCAGGGGGCATAACTTCAGATTGCCATGCAAGGGGGAAAGGGTGGACTGGGAGTTTGGACTTGTGGAGGAAAATATCTGTTCAAGTTTATGCCTGGCAGGGTGGTGTCTAGGTTCATAAGTGGGAACTCCCTAGAGAAAGAGACCTGGAGTTTAGTGGCTCTCTCCAGTGAGTTAAAGGTCTTTTGTTCCCTGCTCATTGGGAGATAGCCTGCAGCAGGCCCCCTGCTTGGAGGAGGGGTCTTCTCATCCTCTAGTTGATAGGTTTGGTACCTGTAATTTGTTTTCTTGAATGCTCTTCCTTGGAGTTACAGCTTGCTGAACTTCTTTCTTGGCTCAGCTCCCCACCTTTGGCTTCATAGAGTCCAGTTCAGTCCAGTTTTTCTTCCTCTGCTCAGGAGTCTCTGCCAAGGGTTGCTGCCAGTTAGCCATCTTCCAAGAATTCAATGGAATTAAAAAAATTTAAAAAAATTAATATTAAATCATAGCTGTGTACATTAATGCAATCATGGGGCACCATACACAGGTTTTATAAACAGTTTGACACATTTTCATCACACTGGTTAACATAGTCTTCCTGGCATTTTCTTAGTTATTGTATTAAGACAATTATATTCTACATTTACTAAGTTTCACATGTACCCTTGTAAGATGCCCTGCAGGTGTAATCCTACCAATCACCCTCCCTCTGCCCTTCCTCTCCCCCTTCCCCATATTCTTAGGTTATAACTGGTTATAACAAGTCAGTTTTATCCCAGAGTCTCAAGGCTGGTTTAACATACATACATCTATAAGTATAATTCAGCACATAAACAAATTAAAAACTAAAGACCATATAATTCTCTCAATTGATGCAGAAAAATTAGTTTCATAGTAGGGTTGAGAACATTGGATACTTTTTCTTCCATTCTTGAGATACTTTACTAAGAAGAATATGTTCCAGCTTCATCCATGTAAACATGAAAGAGGTAAAGTCTCCATCTTTCTTTAAGGCTACATAATATTCCATGGTGTACATATACCGCAATTTATTAATCCATTCATGGATTGATGGGCACTTGGGCTTTTTACATGACTTAGCAATTGTGATTTGGGCGGCAATAAACATTCTGGTGCAAATATCTTTGTTATAATGTGATTTTTGGTCTTCTGGGTATATACCTAGTAGAGGAATTATAGGATTGAATGGCAGATCTAATTTTAGATCTCTACGTGTTCACTAATGAATATAGATGCAAAAATATTCAACAAGATCCTAACAAACAGAATCCAACAACACATCAAACAAATTATACATCATGACCAAGTTGGTTTTATCCCAGGGTCTCAAGGCTGGTTTAATATAAGTAAATCTATAAGTATAATTCAGCACATAAACAAATTAAAAACCAAAGACCATACGATTCTGTCAATTGATGCAGAAAAAGCTTTTGATAATATGCAGCATCCCTTCATGATCAGAACACTTAAGAAAATTGGTATAGAAGGGACATTTCTTAAACTGATAGAGGCCATCTACAGCAAACCCACAACCAATATCGTATTGAATGGAGTTAAATTGAAATCATTTCCACTCAGATCAGGAACCAGACAAGGCTGCCCATTGTCTCCACTGCTCTTTAACATTGTAATGTTTGACTTTTTTAATGATAAGCTGTAATCTTTTTGCTAGGATTTTATTGAGAATTTTTGCATCTATATTCATTAGTGAAATTGGTCTGAAATTCTCCTTTTTAGTTGGGTCTTTTCCTGGTTTTGGTATCAGGGTGATGTTTGCTTCATATGATGTGTTGGGGAAGATTCCTTCCTTTTCAATTTTTTAGAATAATTTCTGCAGTATGGGTATAAGCTCTTCTTTGAAGTTTTGATAGAGTTCTAGTGTGAAGCCATATGGACCAGGGCAATTTTTGGTGGGAGATTTTTTTATTGTTTTTTTGATCCCAGTACTTGACATTGGTCTTTTCAGAAGGCCTATTTCATCTTGATTAAGTCTAGGGAATGGGTGTGATTTCCTCTACATTGCCAAATTTCTGGGCATAGAGTTTCTTGTAGTATTCAGAGGTAATGTCTTGTATCTCTGTGGCATCTGTTCTTATTTTCCCTTTATCATTCCTGATTGAGGTTACTAGAGATTTTACTTTTCTGTTTCTAGTAATTCTGGAAAAATATTTACCCATTTTATTTACTTTTTCAAAAAACCACCTTTTTGTGTTGTTAATTTTCTGAATGATTTTTTTTTGTTTTCAATTTCATTAATCTCTGATTTAATTTTGGCTAGTTCTTTTCTTCTGGTGGGTTTAGGGTTAGATTGTTCTTCTTTCTCCAATTCCATAGGTAGTTTGTAAGTGTGCTGCCGCGTTAACTTTCTGTGTTTCAAAGGTAGGAATTTAGCATGATAAATTTTCCTATCAGGACTGCTTTTGATGTATCCCAGAGGTTTTGGTAACTTGTGTCTTTGTTGTGTTTGAGGCAATTAACAAATTCCTCTTTAGTATCTTCCTGAACTCAATTATCATTCAGCATAAGGTTGTTTAGTTTCCAAGACTTTGTGTGGGGATGAATAATTTTGTTGAAGTTGAGTTCACCATTATAGGCTTGTGGTCTGAGAAGAGACATGGTATAATTTCTATTCCTTTAATTTTGCTGAAGTTTGATTTGTATCCTAGGATGTGATCTAGTTTGGAATATGTGCCATGAGCTGATGAGAAAAAGGTATATTCTTTTACTTTGGGATGGTATATTCTTCATATATCTATTAATCCCATTTGTTCTAGGGTAACGTTTAAGTCCTTTGCATCCTTGTTTAGTTTCAGTTTAAAGGATTTGTCCAGTTCTGTCAGAGTGGTATTGAAGTCCCCAACTATTAAGGTGTTATGGGCTCTCATACTGCTCACACCCCTCAAGGTCTGTTTCATAAATCTGCAAGCATTTAAGTTAGGTGTGTAAATGATTGGAATCGAGATATCTTCTTTTTAAAATTTTTTAATTAATTATTTTTTATTAAATCATAACTTTGGAGATGTCTTCTTGTTGTTTTGTTCCTCTCACCGGTACAAAGTGTCCATCTTTCTGTTTCTTAATTAAAGTTGCTTTGAATCTGGTTGTATCTGAGTATAAGATTGGAACCCCTCCTTTCTTCTGATTTCCATTTGCTTGATACACTGTTTTACATCCCTGAACCCTGAATCTTGATTTGTCCTTCAGGGTTAGGTGTGTCTCCTGAAGACAGCATATGGATGGCTTGTGTTTTTTCATCCAATCAGCCAGCCTGTGCCTCTTCAGTGAGGAATTCAATCCATTGACATTTATTGAAAGTATTGATAGTTGTGGTAGAATTCTCTTCATCTTATTGTGAGGAAGTTTGTTGTACCATTGTGAAAGCTAAATTCTTGCCTTTGGCTTCTAGATGTTTACTTTCATCATGGTCCATTGTGGTGTTCAATATTGAGAATAGGTCTAAATATTTCCTGAACAGATGGTCGTGTTGTGATGAATTTCTTCAGTGCTTGTACATATGCAAATGATTTGATTTCTCCATCAATTTTGAAGCTAAGTTTGGCAGGATACAGGATTCTAGGCTGAAAATTATTTTTTTGAAGAATGTTGAAGGTAGTTGATCATGCTTTCCTGGCTTGGAAGGTTTCAGTTGAAAAGTCAGCTGTCAACCTAATGGCTCTGCCATTATAGGTCAGTTGGTGCTTACTCTTAACTGCTTGCAATATTTTCTCCTTCATCTTGACTTTGGACAGGTTCATTACAATGTGTCTTGGAGAGGCTCTGTTAGAGTTGAGATGACCTGGGGTTTGAGATCCATCTGAAAGGAGTGTGTCAGTCTCTTTAGTAAAACTTGGGAAGTTTTCATTTATGATAGTCTCAAGTAGGGCTTCCAAACCTTTGGGACAATCTTGTTCCCCTTCAGGGATTCCTATTATCCATATTTTTGAATACTTCATGGTGTCTTGTAGTTCCCTAAGTGCTTGCTCTGCTTTCTTTCTCTTCTGATTCTGTAACTACCTGTGTTAACTCAAAGACTTTTTCCTCTAACTCTGATGTTCTTTCTTCTCCATGGTCTAATCTATTTTTATACTTTCTTCTGCTTCTTTACATTCCATGGTTCTCTCCTTTATTTCTTTAAGCTCATCCATATCTTGTCTATGTTCTGCATATCTCTCGTCTGACTTTTGGTTCTGTCTTTCCATTTTCTCTTCTAATCCCTTTATTGTCTTAATCATCCATATTTTAAATTCCCTTTCTGTCAAATGCCATTAATTATTTATAGGAGGAGTCTTCTTTAAAAATTGCTTCATGGTCCCTTGGAGGAGTTGCTCTAATTTGGTTATTCATGGTGACTGAATTTTTCTTTTGGTTTCTCCTCACGTGTGCTTTCTTCTTGTTCACTTCATTGTGCACCTTTTTTTTCTCACTTTTCCTTTGCTACAAGTTACCTTGTTTCAGAGTTTAGGTCATGAAGAGGCCTTTTGGTATGGGGTCAGAAGGCAGAGAAGGATTAGAGCAAGCTAGGACAAGCAAGAGGAAAGGAGAAAAAGAAGAAGAAAAATGAAATAAGGGAGGAAAGAGTAGGATTAAATAAAAAGAAAGTGAAAGAAAGGCAAAAAGGGGAAAGGAGAATTAACAGAAGAAAATTGAAGAACAGAGATGGAGGACAGGAAGGGAGGATGAGAGTGATAGAAGAGATGTTGTTGATCAGCATGGTGCTAAGACCACACCTATAGCTCAATGGTTATGAGGAGCTGAGCTGGGTGGGTTCCTCTAAATCAGGCACTCTATACTTGTCTGTACACAGCCAGACTCTTTCTTTGCCAAAACTGGGAAGAGAAGAAAAAGAGCAAACACAACAACCAAGAAGGAAAAATTTTGTAAGGATGAAAAAAGAAAAAAAAGATTTTATGAGACAAGATGGCTGACTGGAGCCTGCTTTCCACAGAGGCTGTGGTCCAGAAGGAGAGTTAAAGGACAGAAGTTTAGCAAGTGACCTGGTGGATAGGAGCTGAGCCAAGTGGGAAGGTTGAAGGGTGCGCATCCACCCTGCTGAGGTGAGCTGCAACCCCAAGGATAAAAACAAAAGGTACAAAATCCATTGCCAAGCAGACGGGAGTTCCCTCCTCTGTGAGTACAGCTCACAGTACTCCATACAAACAAGTGAGCAGAGTTCAGACATCCTCCCATTTTATCCCATGGGAGAGACCCTCTAAAAACTGGACCTACTTCCCCTATTAAGGTGCTATGGCACTCTCCTGCCAGACATAAACCTGTACAAAACTGTATATATTCTCTACCTGCAATTCTGAACTCCCAGCACTCCCTTCCACTCTCACTCCGAGGTCTGGTGGCCTGTTCCCCAGGAGTCCAGATTCTTGGGTATTTTTTCAAGAGGTGTGAACAGGGCATGGACTGCTTCTGGTCAGTGCTGATTCTGCAGCACAGGAGAAAGTAGAAGATGGTCAGCTGCGAGGGAACCATATAGGAGCAGTGGTGCCCCAAGGCACAGGGCAGCAGCCACAGCAGCAACAATAGGGCTCACACCCCTGGATATGCTGGAGTCACACCCCCTGTCTCTCTGGGCAACCAGAGGAGGCTGGGCATCTTCTCTGGTGGCAGCCACTGGTAGAACAGATCTGGGACAGAAACACAGAGCCTGTGAGTAAAGGGTGTGCCTGAGGCAGTACCAGTCTGGGCAGAGCAATGGACTAGAATACGTGTCCACAGAGACCCCAGACTCTCAGGGTGGGGCTGACCCAGAGGACCGCTTTACTGAGCCTAAGACACACTCGGCCCTCAGAAGAAGGTGGCTGAGAAAAAGAAGGGCAGGCAGAGGCTGGAACTGACAGCTAACTGTGCCGCCCCATTAAAACTGCAGCTGAGACCAGGCAGTGGCACAAGCTGGGGTGAGTTGGGGGTTCCATGAAACTCAAACAGAGTCTGTTGTGCAGGGGAATATAGCCAGCACAGAAACAAATTCTGTGAAGTTGTTCTGTTCTGTCAGTAATATCAATCAGGGGTGGGGATGGAACTGAGTGAACAGCCCCAGCCTCCATTAAGCACCCGAGGTTGTCAGGCCTCACCTTCACCTGCTGGATAGTGGCAGAGAGCAGTGGCCTGGCTGAGGAGCCATACATCTCCCTGTGATTCAGGCAGGTGCAACCCCCTGGAGTATCTGCTCATTGCAGGCAACTGGGTCATAGCCCTGCAGGGTTATCAGTGACTGGGTGTGACAGAGATGCAAGGTGGGGAAGGAGGCATCAACCTTCACAGACTAATCTATTTGCTGGGTGGGTCCTCCTGACCTCACAGAGCACCAGAGTGAGTCATATTTGAGTTGTCAGCAGACCCCTGCAATCTAGTTGCCAGAGAACTTTTAAACTCTCCCACCTGAGACAGGTGCTGATGGAGACAATTGATTTGGACCTCTTGAAGTGGTACCCTAGGTGTGTGACTGTGGGAAGTTTTGATTTTATTTTTCCAATTGTTGCCTGTAGGGGAAGGGGTGACTTAATTGCTGGTATTTCTCCACAACTAAGGCTTCAACCCAGAGTAACTGATTCACTAGAGTTGGACAGAGACCAGCTGAAGATGAGACAGAGCCACTTAGCCCCACCATATCAAGCAGGTCCCCAATTTCTCAGGCTGTATCACTGTATGTGTCATCGGCAAAACTCCAGGGGAAAAGATACAGACACAAGTCCCAGCTTTTGGGCAAAGGGCTGGTTAATCACTACTCCTGGAGCCCCCAAACCAACTTCTCTTTATCTGCTTATCTAGTCTAATGTTGTAAAAAATCATGGGGTGGAATCAATGGAAAAACTCTGGTAACATGAATAACCAGAGTAGATCAATCCCCCCAAGAAAAGATATGGCAGACACAACTGAAGATCCCATTAATAAACAGGTGGCCAAGATGTCAGAAATCGAATTTAGAATTTGGATTGCAAACAAGCTTAATAGAATAGAGGAAAAGTTGGAATTAGAAATTCTAGGAGCATTTTAAAAGTTGTCTCAAGAATCCAATGAATCAAAGTCAAAATCACCAAAGGTTTTGACACATTAAGACAAGAATTTGCAGCCCTCAGTGATCTGAAAAATTCAGTAGACTCCCTCAGTAACAGATTGGGGGAAGCAGAAGAAAGGATTTCTGATACTGAAGACAAAGCTTTTGAATGCTCCCAAACGCTCAAAGAAGAGAAATTGAGAGCAACAATGGATCATTCTCTCAGAGAGCTCTGGGATAATTCAAAGAAAACTAATATTCACCTGATAGGAATCGCTGAGGGTGACAAAGTGGCTTCACAAGGCACAGAGGATCTTCTTCATGGAATTTTGAAAGAGAATTTTCCAAACATGCCAAGAGATTCTGAAATTCAGATAGCAGACAGTTTCAGAACCCCAGCATGACTCAAACTGAATAAGACATCCCCCAGGCACATCATCATTAACTTCATTAAAGTTAATATGAAGGAGAAAATCCTGAAAGCAGCCAGAGTAAGAAAATCATAACCTACAAAGGGAAGAATATTAGAATGACTGCAGCTCTCTCTGCTGAAGACTTTCAAGCCAGAAGAGGGTGGTCATCGACTTTTAATCTTCTAAAACAAAATAACTTTCAACCCAAGTTCCTGTATCCAGCTAAACTGAGTTTCATTTATGATGGAGAAATTCAATCCTTTAATGACATTCACATGTTGAAGAAATTTGCCATAACTAAACCAGCTCTCCAGGATATTCTCAGATCAATCCTCCATAATGACTAGTGCACTTCTCCACCACAAAAGTAAACTCACTCAGAAACTTTTGATCAAACTCCAACTTCTACAGTGGTGAAAGGATTAAAAATGTCCACTGGACTTTTGAAAAACGTGATACCCAAAATTCTACCAGGCTTATCAATATTCTCCATTAATGTGAATGGCTTAAATTGTCCTCTGGAGAGGCACACGTGGCTGAATGCATACAAAAACTCAGGTCAGATATGTGCTGAATACAAGAGTCTCATCTTACCTTAAAAGATAAACGTAGGGTCAGCATGAAAGGATGCTCATCTATAATTGAGGGAAATGGAAACTAGAAAAAAAGCAGGTGTTGAAATGTTATTCTCAGATAAAAATAGGCTTTACACCAACAAAAGAAAGGAAGGATAAAAATGGTCACTTCTTATTTGTTAAGGGTATTACTCAATATGATGAGATTTCAATTATTAATATTTTGCACCCAACCAGAATGCACCTCAATTTATAAGAGAAACTTTAACAGACATGAACAACTTGATTTACTAGGCTCCATAATAGTCACAGATTTTAAGGCTCCTTTGGCAGTGTTGAATAGATCCTCCAATAAGAAGCTGAGCAAAGACATTTTAGATTTAAACATAACCATTCAACATTTGGATTTAACAGACATCTACAGAACATTTCATCCAAACAAAATTGAATACACATTCTTCTCATCAGCCCACAGAACATACTCCAAAATCGATCACATCTTAGGTCACAAGTCTAACCTCAGTAAATGTAAAGGAATGGAAATTATTCCTTGCATCTTCTTGGGCCACCATGGAAGAAAAGTTGAACTGAGTAACAATAGGAATATGCATACTCATGTAAAATCATGGAAACCAAATAACCACATGCTGAATGATAGCTGGGTCATAAATGAGATTAAGAAGAAAATTACCAAAATTTTCGAACAAAAGGACAATGAAGACACAAATTATCAGAACCTCTGGAATACTGCAAAAGCAGTCTTTTTTTTTAAATTAATTTATTTATTTTTATTGTTAAATCACAGCTGTGTACATTAGTGCAATCAAGGGGTACAATGTGCTGGTTTCATATACAATGTGAAATATTCTCATCAAACTGTTCAACGTAGCCTTCATGGCATTTTCTTAGTTTCTGTATGTAGGCATTTGTATTCTGCATTTAGTAAGTTTCGCCTGTACCCATTCTAAGATGCACTGTAGGTGTGGCCCTACCCATGATCCTCCCTCCACCATAAGCTCCCCACTCCCTTCCCCTTCCTTGGCTTTTACCCCATAGTCTTGTGCTATAGTTGGGTTATAAACTTCATGTGAAAGCTATAATTTAGCTCCATAGTAGAGCTGAGTACATTGGATACTTTTTTTTCCATTCCTGGGATACTTTGCCAAGAAGAATATGTTCCAGCTCCATCCATGTACACATGAAAGAGGTAAAGTCTCCATCTTTCTTTAAGGCTGCATAATATTCCATGGTATACATGTACCACAATTTGCTAGTCCATTCGTGGGTCGATGGGCACTTGGGCTTCTTCCATGACTTAGCAATTGTGAATTGGGCTGCAATAAACATTCTGGTACAGATTCTTTGTTATATTGTGATTTTTGGTCTTCTGGGTATAAACCTAGTATAGGAATTATAGGTTCGAATGGCAGGTCTAGCTTTAGGTCTCTAAGTATTCTCCAAACATCCCTCCAAAAGGAATGTATTAGTGTGCATTCCCACCAGCAGTGTAGAAGTGTGCCTTTTTCTCCACATCCACGCCAACGTTTTGGGATTTTGTTATGTGGGCTACTCTTACTGGGGTTAGGTGATATCTCAAAGTAGTTTTGATTTGCATTTCTCTGATGAATAAGGATGATGAGCTTCTTTTTAATGTGTTTGTAGATCGGGCATCTGTCTTCTTTAGAGAAGTTTCTCTTCAAGTCCCTTGCCAACCGTGAGATGGGGTCAGGTGTTCTTTTCTTGCTAATACATTTGCGTTCTCTGTGGATTCTGGTTATTAGATCTTTATCGGAGGTATAACTTGCAAATATTTTCTCCCGTTCTGAGGGCTGTCTGCTTGCTTTACTTACTATGTTCTTGGATGTGCAGAAGCTTCTTAGTTTTATCAGGTCCCAGTAGTGTATTTTTGAACCTGCTTCAATTGCCCGGGGGGGTCCTCCTCATAAAATACTCACCCAGATTTCTTCAAGGGTTTTCCCTGCACTCTCTTCTAGTATTTTTATAGTTTCATGTCTTAAGTTTAAATCTTTAATCCAGTGAGAGTGTATCTTAGTTAATGTTAAAAGGTGTGGGTCCAGTTTCAGTCTTCTACAGGTTGCTAGTCAGTTCACCCAGCACCATTTGCAAATAGGGAATCTTTTCCTCCCTGAATGTTTTTAACTGGCTTGTCAAAGAGAAAATAACGGTAAGTAGCTGATTTCATCTCTTGGTTCTCTATTCTGTTCCAGACATCTACTCCTCTGTTTTTGTGCCAGTACTATGCTGTTTTGATCACTATCGATTTATAGTACAGTCTCAGGTCTGGTAGCATGATTCCTCCTGCTTTGTTTTTATTGCTGAGTAATGTTTTGGCTATTCGAGTTTTTTCTGATTCCACATAAAATGAAGTTTTATTTTTTCAAGATCTTTAAAATATGACACTGGAGCTCTAATAGGAATTACATTAAAATTATATATTGCTTTGGGTAGTATAGACATTTTATCGATGTTGATTCTTTCCAGCCATGAGCATGGTATGTTTTTCCATTTGTTAACATCTTCAGCTATTTCTTTTCTTAAAGTTTCATAGTTCTCTTTGTAGAGATCTTTCACGTCCTTTGTTAGGTATACCCCCAAATATTTCATCTTCTTTGGCACTACTGTGAAAGGAATAGAGTCCTTCACTGTTTTTTTGGCTCAGCTATTGTTGGTATATATTAAGGCTACAGATTTATGGGTGTTGATTTTGTAGCCTGAGACATTATTGTATTCCTTGATCATTTCTAAAATTTTTGTAGTAGAATCCCTAGTGTTTTCCAGATATATGATCATGTCATCTGCAAAGAGTGAAAGTTTGATCTCTTCTGACCCTATGTGGATACACTTGATCGCCATTTCTTCCCTAATTGCAATGGCTAAAACTAACTTTACAATGTTAAAGAGCAATGAAGACATTGGGCAACCTTGCCTGGTTCCTGATCTTCGTGGAAATGATTTCAATTTAACTCCATTCAATACGATATTGGCTGTTGGTTAGCTGTAGATGGCCTCTATTAGTTTAAGAAATGTCCCTTCTATACCAATTTTCTTAAGTGTTCTGATCATGAAGGGATGCTGGATATTATCAAAAGCTTTTTCTGCGTCAATTGAGAGAATGATATGGTTCTTATTTTTTAGTTTGTTTATGTGCTGAATTACATTTATAGATTTTCGTATATTGAACCAGCCTTGAGACCCTGGGATAAATTCCACTTGGTCATAATGTATAATTTTTTTGATGTGTTGTTGGATTCTGTTTCTTAGGATCTTATTGAGTATTTTAGCATCAATATTCATTAGTAATATTGGTCTATAATTTTCTTTTCTTGTTAGGTCTTTCCCTGGTTTGGGGATCAAGGCAATGTTTGCTTCATAGAATGTGTTGCCTAATATTTATTCCTCTTCTATATTTTAGAAGAGGTTTAGTAGTATAGGTACTAGTTCTTCTTTAAAGGTTTGGTAGAATTTTGATGTTAAGCCATCTGGTCCTGGGCTTTTCTTTTTAGAGAGGTTTTGTACAGTTGATGCTATTTCAGAACTTGATGTAGGCCTGTTCAACATTTCCACTTTATTCTGGCTAAGTCTTGGTAGGTGGCGTACTTACAGGTATTGGTCGATTACTTTCAGATTTTCATATTTCTGAGAGTAGAGTTTCTTGTAGTATTTGTTAAGGATTTTTTTAATTTCTAAGGGGTCTGTTGTTATTTCATTGTTACCATTTCTGATTGATGAAATTAGAGATTTTACTCTTTTTTTCCTGGTTAGGTTGGCCAAAGGTTTATCTATTTTATTGATCTTTTCAAAAAACCGACTTTTGGATTTATTGATCTGTTGTATAATTCTTTTGTTTTCAATTTAATTCAGTTCTCTGATTTTGGTTATTTCTTTTGTCCTGCTGGGTTTGGGGTTGGAGTGTTCTTCCTTCTCCAGTTGCTTGAGGTGCCCCATTATGTTATTAACTTCCTCTCTTACCATTTTCTTGAGGAAGGCTTACAGTGCAATGAATTTCCCTCTTAGGACTGCCTTTGCAGTATCTCATAGGTTCTGGTAAATTGTGTCTTGACTGTTGTTTTGTTCCGAATATTTGATGATTTCTTCCCTAATCTCATCTATAACCCATCTATCTTTCAGCTTAAGGTTGTTTAGCTTCCATGTTTTTGTGTGGGTATGCAGGTTCCTGTTGTTATTGAGTTCAACTTTTATTCCATAATGGTCTGAGAAGATGCAAGAAATAATTTCTATTTTTTTAAATTTGCTGAGGTTAGATTTGTGGCCTAGGATATGGTTGATTTTAGAGTATGTTCCATGGGCTGATGAGAAGAATGTGTATTGAGTTTTGTTGGGATGAAATGTTCTGTAGATGTCTGTTAAGTCCAGATGTTGAATGGTTGAGTTTAAATCTAAAATTTCTTTGCTTAACTTCTTTTTGGACGATCCATGCAGCACTGCTAAAGGGGTGTTAAAATCTCCAACTACTATGGAACTGGAGGAAATCACGTTGCTTATGTCTGTTAGAGTTTCTCTTATAAATTGAGGTGCATTCTGGTTGGGTGCATAAATATTAATAATTGAGATCTCATCATATTGAGTATTCCCTTTAAGAAATATGTAGTGTCCATTCTTATCCTTCCTTATTTTAGTTGGCTTAAAGCCTATTGCGTCTGCAAACAGGATTGCAATGCCTGTTTTTTTCTGCTTTCCATTTGCCTGGAATATAGATGACCATTTCTTTATCTTGAGTCTATATTTGTCTTTTAATGTAAGATGTGATTCTTGTATGCAGCATACATCGGGCTTGAGTTTTTGTATCCAGTCAGCCAACCTGTGGCACTTTAGATGACAGTTTAAACCATTCACATTAATTGAGAATATTGATAAGCCTTTTGAGAGTCCGGTGGACACTTTTAATCCTTTTGTGACTGGAAGTTGGAATTTGATCAAAATTATCTGGGTGGGTTTACTTTTGTGGTGGAGGATTATGCTGGTCTTTATGGAGGATATGTCTGAGAATATCCTGGAGAGCTGATTTAGTTATGGCAAATTTCTTCAACATGTGAATGTCATTGAAGTATTTAATTTCTCTATCATAGATGAAACTCAGTTTAGCTGGGTACAGGATCCTGGGTTGAAAGTTATTTTGTTTTAGGAGATTAAAAGTCGATGACCATCCTCTTCTAGCTTGAAAGGTTTCAGCAGAGAGATCTTCAGTTATTCTAATATTCTTCCCCTTGTAGGTAATGGTTTTCTTTCGTCTGGCAGCTTTCAGAATTTTCTCCTTCATATTAACTTTAGTGAAATTGATTATGATGTGTCTGGGGGATGTCTTATTTGGGTTGAGTCATGCTGAAGTTATGAAACTGTCTGCTATCTGAGTTTCAGAATCTCTTGGCATGTCTGGAAAGTTCTCCTTCATAATCTCATGGGGAAGCGACTCTGTGCCTTGTGCAGCCACTTTGTTGCTTTTAATGATCCCTATAAGACGAATAGTGGTTTTCTTCAAATTATCCCAGAGCTGTCTGAGAGAGTGATCTGTTTTTGCCCTCCATTTCTCTTCCTCTTTGAGAGTTTGGGAGTGTTCGAAAGCTTTGTCTTCAATGTCAGGAATCCTTTCTTTTGCTTGCTCCATTCTGTTATTGAGGAATTCTACTGTGTTTCTCAGATCTTTGAGGGCTGCAACTTCTTGTCTCAATGTGTCAAAATCTTTGGTAATTTGGTCTTTGAATCCATTGAATTCTGGACATATCTTTTGGGTTACTGCTTGGAATTCTAAATCGAGCTCATTTGCTATCCAGATTCTGAATTCAATTTCTGACATCTCAGCTATTTGTTTGTGCATGGGATCTTGTGCTGTGTCTGCCACATTGATCCTTGGTGGAGTTGCTGTACTCTGATTATTCATTTTGCCAGAGTTTTTTGGTTGATTTCGCCTCATGATTGTTTTTCACCATTGCCTCTGGCCGTCCTCAGAGTTGGGGAGGTGTCTCTCTGAGATTAGACCCCAGTGGGGTCACTCTATTTTTGCTGGATCTTTGTAGGGAGTGACCCTGTGTAGTTCCTCTGGGGCTGACCCAGCTAGGGAGTTGTGGTTGTGGAAGTGGCTCCAGCGTGTGACACACCTGGATCCAGCAACAGGGCAGGAGGTGGTGTGCACAGTTCTGGGAGTGCCTGGCACCCAGTGACTTTGGCACAGAGAGCCCAAGGCTCCAGCAGTCTCTCACCAGGAGAAGGGGTCTGTGCAGAGGCAGGGAAGGCTCCAGAGGGCATGTGGCTACCAGTATCCCTGGCCAGATGAGTGGGTCAGTGTGGAGGCAGAGAGGGTACAGGAGGGAGGTCACAGTGTTGCACGTCTCTCACAGTTCCTGATCAGGGCATGCGAAGTCCCAGCAGGCACGTGTCGCAGGTCTGGGTCGTGGCACAGCTCTTATGGAGGTCCATGCTGCACCAAGCCCAGGAGTTTGAGGTGGGCTGTTCTATGAGCTGTGATGCCATGGCACTCTACCCAGGGCAACAGCCCGAGGCTCCAATGTGCCAAAACTGGTTTCACCCTGCCCCTAAGGGTTAAGGCTGTAAAGCAGCTCAGTCCTTGCCTTTGGGCTGCTCAGTCAATAGGTTACTAGCTCCCACCTGATCCTTGCTCTGGGAGCATGAAAGTGGAGCTTGCCGGGGCAGTTCTTTCACAATGGCTCACTGCGGCCCAGCTCAGCGGCTCAATCTGGGGCCCCAGAAAATGCCCAAAGTTCTCCGCACTCCTGCACAAGCTCTCCCCAAGGCAGTTCAACTGAGTGCCAAGTCCAAAAACACCTAAACAGTTCACAGGTAAGGCCTTTCCTGTTTGCAGTCTCACCGTTGCTTTTACTTACGGTTGCTGGCAGGATTAGGTCGATTGAACATACGCAATCACTTGCCAGTTTCCCACTGTTTTTGTCCTCCTCATGGGGTCCAGAAGTCCCTTGCTGACTCCCTGTATCCTCAGAGGGATGATTATAGGCAGATCCCACAAGCCAGAGATGTCTGGAGTCTTTTCTCCCCAGACTCACTGTGCCCAGTTGCAGGGAAGCTGTTACTCAGCTACCACGTTGTGTATGCATTCAAAAGGCAGTCTTAAGAGGGAAATTTATAGCACTACAGGCCTTCCTCAAGAGAACAGAAAGAGAGGAAGTTCACAACTTAAAGGGACATCTCAAGCAACTGGAAAAGGAAGAACATTCATTCCAACCCCAAACCCAGTAGAAGAAAAGAAATAACCAAAGTTAGAGCAGGATGAAATGAATTTGAAAACAAAAGAATTATACAACAGATCAATTCAAAAGTTGGTTTTTTGAAAAGGTCAATAAAATAGATAAACCTTTGGCCAACCTAACCAGGAAAAAAAGAGTAAAATCCCTAATTCCATCAATCAGAAATGGTAAAGATGAAATAACAACAGATCCCTTAGAACTTTAAAAAATCCTTAACGAATATGACAAGAAACTTTACTCTTGAAAATATGACAATCTGAAAGAAGTTGACCAATACTTAGAAGTACTCCACCTATTAAGACTTAGCCAGAACGAAGTGGAAATGTTGAACAGGCCTATATCAAGTTCTGAAATAGCATCAACTATACAAAATCTCCCTAAAAAGAAAAGCCCAGGATTAGATGGCTTTACACCAGAATTCTACCAAACCTTTAAAGAAGAACTAGTACCTATATTACAAAACGTCTTCCAAAATATAGAAAAAGAAGGAATACTACCCAACACATTCTATGAAGCTAACATCACCTTGATTCCTAAAGCAAGGAATGACCCAACAAGAAAAGAAAATTATAGACCACTATTACTAATGAACATTGATGCAAAAATACTCAATAAGATCCTAACAAACAGAATCCAACAACACATCAAAAAAAATTTAACACCATGGCCAAGTGGGATTTATGCCAGGCTCTCAAGGCTGGTTCAATATACGTAAATCTATAAATGTAATTCAGCACATAAACAAACTAAAAAATAAAGACCATATGATTCTCTCAATTGATGCAGAAATAGCTTTTGATAATATCCAGCATCCCTTCATGATCAGAACACTAAAGAAAATTGGAATAGAAGGGACATTTCTTAAACTAATAGAGGCCATGTAGAGCTAACCCACAGCCAATATCGTATTGAATGGAGTTAAATTGAAATCATTTTCACTTAGATTAGGAACCAGATAAGGTTGCCCATTGTCTCCATTGCTCTTTAAGATTGTAATGGAAGTTTTAGCCATTGCAATTAGGGAAGAAATGATGATCAAGTGTATCCACATAGGGTCAGAAGAGATCAAATTTTCACTCTTTGCAGATGACATGATGGTATATCTGGAAAACACTAGGGATTCTACTACAAAAATTTTAGAAGTGATCAAGGAATACAGCAATGTCTCAGGCTACAAAATCAACACCCATATATCTGTAGTCTTAATATATACCAACAATAGCTGAGCCAAAAAAACAGTGAAGGACTCTATTCCTTCCACAGTGGTGCCAGAGAAGATGAAATATTTGGGAGTTTATCTAAAAAAGGATGTGAAATATCTCTATAAAGAGACCTAAAAAACTTTAAGAAAAGAAATAGCTAAAAATGTTAACAAATGGAAAAACATACCATGCTCATGGCTGGGAAGGATCAACATCGATAAAATGTCTATACTACCAAAAGCAGTATATAATTTTAATGCAATTCCTATCAAAGTTCCATTGTTTTATTTTAAAGATCTTGAAAAAGTAATACTTTGTTTTATATGGAATCTGAAAAAACCTCAAATAGCGAAGACATTATTCAGAAATAAAAACAAAGCAAGAGGAATCACGCTACCAGACCTCAGACTGTAGTATAAGTCAATAGTGATCAAAACAGCATGGTACTGGCACAAAAACAGAGAAGTAGATGTCTGGAACAGAACAGAGAACCAAGAGATGAAACCAGATACTTACCATTATTTTATATTTGACAAGCCAGTTAAAAGCATTCAGTGGGGGAAAAGATTCCCTATTTAACAAATAGTGCTGGGTGAACTGGCTGGTGATCTGTAAAAGACTGAAACTGGACCCACACCATTCACCATTAACTAAGATAGACTCTCACTGGATAAAAGAGTTAAACTTAAGACATGAAATCATAAAAATACTTGAAGAAAGTATAGGGAAAACTCTTGAAGGAATTGGCCTGGGTGAATTTTTTTTTAATTAAATCATAGCTGTGAACATTAAAGCGATCATGGGGCACAATACACTTGTTTTATAGACCGTTTGACACATTTTCATCACACTGCTTAACATAGCCTTCTTGGCAATTTCTTAGTTATTGTGTTATGACATTTACATTCTACATTTACTAAGTTTCACCTATACTCTTGTAAGATGCACCGCAGGTGTAATCCCACCAATCACCCTTCTCCACCCACCTCCTCCCTCCCTCTCCTCCTTTTCCCCTTTTTCCCTATTCTTAGGTTATAACTGGGTTATAGCTTTCATGTGAAAGCCATAAGTTTGTTTCATAGAAGGGTTGAGTACATTGGATACTTTTTCTTCCATTCTTGAGATACTTTACTAAGAAGAATATGTTCCAGCTCCATCCATGTAAACATGAAAGAGGTAAAGTCTCCATCTTTCTTTAAGGCTGCATAATATTCCAGGGTGTACATATACCACAATTTATTAATCCATTCGTGAATTGATGGGCACTTGGGCTTTTTCCATTAATTAGCAATTATGAATTGGGCTGCAATAAACATTCTGGTACACACATCTTTGTTATAATGTGATTTTTGGTCTTCTGGGTATATACTTACTAGAGGAATTATAGAATTGAATGGCAGGTCTATTTTTAGTTCCCTAAGTGTTCTCCAAGCATCTTTCCAAAAGGAATGTATTAATTTGCATCCCCACCAGCAGTGTAGAAGTGTTCTCTTTTCTCCACATCCAAGCCAACAACTCTGGTCTTGGGATTTTGTGATATGGGCTAATCTTACTGGAGTTAGATGATATCTCAAAGCAGTTTTGATTTGCATTTCTCTGATGATTAAAGATGATGAGCATTTTTTCATATGTCTGTAGACTGCGTGCCTGTCTTTTCAAAGAAGTTTCTCTTCAAGTTCCTTGCCCACCCTGCAATGGGATCACTTGTTCTTTTCTTGCTTATACGTTTGAGTTCTCTGTGGATTCTGGTTATTAAACCTTTTTCGGAGACATAACCTGCAATTATCTTCTCCAATTCTGAGGGCTGTCTGCTTGCTTTACTTACTGTGTTCTTGGCTGTGCAGAAGGTTTTTAGTTTGATCATGTCTCAGTAGTGTATTTTTGAAGCTGCTTCAATTGCCTGGGGTGTGGGGGGTCCTCACCATAAAATACTTACCCAGACTGATTTCTTTTCCCTGCACTCTCTTCTAGTATTTTTATAGTTTCATGTCTTAAGTTTAAATCTTTAATCCAGTGAGAGTCTATTTTAGTTAATGATGAAAGGTGTGGGTCCAGTTTCAGTCTTCTACAGGTTGCCAGCCAGTTTACCCAGCACATTTGTTAAATAGGGAATCTTTTCCCCACTGAATGTTTTTTATTTATTTATTTTTTTAATGGGTTTTTTTTTTTATTGTTAGGGATTCATTGAGGGTACAATAAGCCAGGTTACACTGATTGCAATTGTTAGGTAAAGTCCCTCTTGCAATCATGTCTTGCCCCCATAAAGTGTGACACACACCAAGGCCCCACCACCCTCCCTCCGTCCCTCTTTCTGCTTTTCCTCCCCCCCATAACCTTGTCATTAATTGTCCTCACATCAAAATTGTATACATAGGATTCATGCTTCTCCATTCTTGTGATGCTTTACTAAGAATAATGTCTTCCACTTCCATCCCAAAAATCTTTTTCCCACTGAATGTTTTTAATTGGCTTGTCAAAGATCAAATAACAGTAACTAGTTGGATTCATATCTTGGTTCTCTATTCTGTTCCAGACATCTACTTCTCTGTTTTCATGCCAGTACCATGCTGTTTTGATCACTATCGATTTATAGTTAGTCTGAGGTCTGATAGCGTAATTCCTCCTGCTTTGTGTTTATTTCTGGGGAATGTCTTCGTAATTTGAGGTGTTTTTTGATTCCAAATAAAATGGAATATCATTTTTCTCAAGATCTTTAAAATATGACAGTGGAACTTTACTAGGGATTGCATTAAAATTGTATATTGCTTTGGGTAGTATGGACATTTTAACAATGTTGATTCTTCCCAGCCATGAGCATGGTATGTTTTTCCATTTGTTAACATTTTCAGCTATTTCTTTTCTTAGAGTTTCATAGTTCTCTTTATAGAGTTCTTTCACTTCCTTTGTTAGATAAACTCCCAAATATTTCACCTTCTTTGGAACTACTGTGAATGGAATAGAGTCCTTAACTGTTTTTTGAGCTTGACTATTGTTGGTATATATAAAGGCTACCTATTTATGAATGTTGATTTTGTAACCTGAGATGCTGCTGTATTCCTTGATCACTTCTAAGAGTCTTGTAGTAGAATCCCTGATGTTTTCCAGATATACAATCATATCATCTGTGAAGAGCAACAGTGTGATCTCTTCTGATCCTATGTGGATACCTTTGATCGCCTTTTCTTCCCTAATTACGGTGACCAAAACTTCCATTACAATTTTCTAGAGCAGTGGAGACAATGGTCAGCCTTGTCTGGTTCCTGATCTAAGTGGAAATGATTTCAATTTAACTCCATTCAACACAATATTGGCTGTGGGTTTTCTATAGATGGCCTCTATCAGTTTAAGAAATGTCCCTTCTATACCAATTTTCTTAAGTGTTCTGATCATGAAGGGATGCTGGATATTATCAAAAGCTTTTTCTGCATCAATTGAGAGAATCATGTGGTCTTTGGTTTTTAATTTGTTTATGTGCTGATAGATACTTATAGATTCATGTATATTGAACCAGCCTTGAGACCCTGGGATAAAACCGACTTGGTCATGATGTATAATTTGTTTGATGTGTTGCTGGATACTGTTAGGATCTTGTTGAATATTTTGCGTCTATATTCATTAGTGATGTTGGTCTATAATTTTCTTTTTTTGTTGGATCTTTTCCTGGTTTGAGGATCAGGGTGATGTTTGCTTTATAGAACGTGTTGGGTAGTCTTCCTTCTTTTTCTACATTTTGGAACAGATTGTGTAATATAGGTACTAATTCCTCTTTAAAAGTTTTTTAGAATTCTGACGTGAAGCCCTCTGGTCCCGGGCTTTTCTTTTTAGAGAGATTTTGTATGGTTCATGGTGTTTCAGAACTTGATATGGGCCAGTTCAACATTTCCACTTGATTCTGGCTAAGTCTTGGAATTAGATGTTCTTCCAAATTCTCAGATTTTCATATTTCTGAGAATAAAGTTTCTTGTAATATTCATTAAGGATTTTTTGAATTTCTGAGGAGTCTGTTCTTATTTTGTCTTTGTCATTTCTGATTGAGGAGATTAGAGATTTTACTCTTTTTTTCCTGGTTATGTTAGCATAGGTTTAACTATTTTATTGACCTTTTCAAGAAACCAACTTTTTGATTAATTGATTGTTGTATAATTCTTTTGTTTTCAATTTCATTTAATTCTGGTCTAATTTTGGTTATTTCTTTTCTTCTACTGGGTTTGGGGTTGGAATGTTCTTCCTTTTCCAGTTGCTTGAGATGTCCCATTAAGTTGTTAACTTCCTCTCCATTCTCTTGGGAAGGCTTGCAGTGCTATAAATTTCCCTCTTAGGAGTGCCTTTGTTGTATCCCAGATGTTCTGATGATTCATGTCTTCATTGTCAGTTTGTTCCAAATTTTGGTAATTTCCTTCTTAATCTCGTCTCTGACCCAGCTATCATTCAGCATACAGTTATTTAAGTTCCATGTTTTTGTTTGAGTATGCAGATTCCTGGTGTTACTGAGTTCAACTTTTATTTCATGGTGGTCCGAGAAGATGCAAGGAATAATTTCTATTCCTTTAAATTATTGAGGGTTAGACTTGTGACATAATATGTGATTGAGTTTGGAGTATGTTCCATGGGCTAATGTGAAGTATGTGTATTCAGTTTTTTTGGGATGAAATGTTCTGTAGATATATGCTAAATCCAAATGTTGGATGGTTAGGTTTAAATCTAAAATTTCTTTGCTCAGCTTCTTATTGGTGGATCAATCCAACACTGCGAAAGGAGTTTTGGAATCTCAAACTATTTTGGAGCTGGAGGAAATCAATTTGCTCATATCTGTTAGAGTTTCTCTTATAAACTGAGGTGCATTCTTGTTGGGTATGTAGATATTAATAATTAAAATCTTATCATATTGAGTATTAACCTTAACAAATATAAAGTGACCATTCTTATCTTTCCTTAATTTTGTTGGTTTAAAGTCTATTCTATCTCAAATAGAATTGCAACACCTGCTTTTTTCTGATTACCATTTGACTGAAATATGGACGACCATCCTTTCACCCTGAGTCTATATTTATCTTTTAAGGTAAGATGTGACTCTTGTATGCAGCAAATATCTGGCCTGAGTTTTTGTATCCAGTCAGCTAACCTGTGCCTCTTTAGAGGACAGTTTAAGGCGTTCACATTAATGGAGAATATTGATAACTCTGGTAAAATTTTGGGTATCAAGTTTTTTGAATGTTCAGTGGACAATTTTAATCCCTTCACCACTGTGGAAGTTGGAGTTTGCTCAAATTTTTCTTAGGGAGTTTACTTTTGTGGTAGAGGATTGGGTTGGTCATTATGCAGTATAGGTCTTAGAATATTCTGAAGAGATGGTTTGGTCATGGCAACTTTCTTCAACATATGAATGTCATTAAAGTATTTAATTTCTCCATCATAAATGAAACTCAGTTTAGCTGGACCCAGGATACGGGGTTGAATGTTATTTTGCTTTAGGAGATTAAAAGTCGATGACTACCCTCTTCTGGCTTTAAAAGTTTCAGCAGAGAGATCTGCAGTCATTGTAATATTCTTCCCTTTCTAGGTAATGGATTTCTTACTTCTGGCTGCTTTCAGAATTTTCTCCTTCATATTAACTTTAGTGAAGTTAATTATGATATGCCTGGGGGATGTCTTATTGGGATTGAGTCGTGCTGGGTTTCTGAAACTGTCTGCTGTCTGAATTTCAGAATCTCTTGGCATGTCTGGAAAATTCTCTTTAATAATTTATTGGAGAAGGGCCTCTGTGCCTTGCGAGGCCACTTCATCACTTTCAGGGATTCCAATGAGGCGGATATTAGCCTTCTTGGAATTATCCCAGAGCTCTCTGAGAGAATGATCCATTTTTGCTCTCCATTTCTCTTCCTCTTTGAGAGTTTGGGAGTGTTTAAAAGCTCTGTTGTCAATGTCAGAAATCCTTTCTTCTGCTTGCTCCTCTCTGTTACTGAGGGCTTCTACTTATTTTTCAGATCTTTGAGGGCTGCAAATTCTTGCTTCAGTGTGTCAAAATCTTTGGTGGTTTTGTCTTGAAATTTGTTAAATTCTTGAGACAACTTTTGAATTTCTCCTGGAATTTCTAATTCCGAGTTTTGAATTGCTCCTCGAAAATCTAATTCCAAATTTTCCTCCATTCTATTAATCTTGTTTGCAATCCAAATTCTGAATTCGATTTCTGACATCTCTGCCAGCTGTTTATGAGTGGGATCTTCAGTTACATCTGCCATATCTTTCCTTGGGGTGAGTTGATCTATTCTGGTTATTCATGTTACCACAGATTTTCTGCTGATTCTGCCCCATGATTGTTTTTCACCATTTGATTTTTCTCCTGGAGTGTTTTGAGGACCCATATAGTGCTATGGCCTGAGAAACTGGGGACTTGTTTGGTGTGGTGGGGCTAAGTGGTTCTGTCTTGTTTTCAGCTGGTCTCTGTCTGACCCTAGGGAAACAGTTACTCTGGGTTGAAGTCTCAGTTGTGGAGAAATACCAGCAATTAAGTCACCCTGCCTGCCACAGGCAACAATTGGAAAAGAAAAATCAAACCTTTCTACAACCACACACACAGGACACCACTTGAATAGTCCTTGTGCGATTGGCTCAGTTGAAAATGTTCAAATCAATTGTTTCAGTCAGCACCTGTCTCAGGTGGGAGAGTTTAAAAGATCTCTGTCAACTGGATTGCAGGGGTCTGGTGACTACTCAGGTATGGCTTGCTCTGGTGCTTCGTGGAGTCAGGAGGACCCACAGAGCCAATAGATCAGTCTGGGAAGTTTGATGCCTCCTTCCCCACCTTGCACCTCTGTCACACCCAGTCACTGTTAGTCCCACAGGGCTGTAGCCCAGTTGCCTGTGTTGAACAGATACTCCAGGTATTTGCACCTGCCTGAATCACAAGGAAATCTATTTCTGCTCAGCAAGGTTACTGCGCTCTGCCTCTATTTAGCATGGGAAAGTGAGGCCTGACAAACTCGGGTGCTTGATGGAGGCTGGGGGGTGTTCACTCAGTTACAGCCCCACCCCTGATTGATGTTATTGACAGAACAGAACAGAAAAACTTTGTGTGAATTTGTTTCTGTCCCTGTTAAACTCCCCTGCAGTAGAGAAGCTGTTTTGAGTTCCCAGAGCCTGCACCTCAGGCCCTGACTTCGCTCCTGCTGGTTTGTATTTGGTTAGCTGTCAGTTCTAGCCACCTGTCTTCCTTTGTCTATAGGCTGATGATCCCCCAAGGGTTGGGTGTGTCTCAGGCTCAGTAAAGCGGTCCTCTGTGTCAGCCCTGCCCTGGGAACTTCCTGGCTCTGTGCGTGTGTTTCTAGTCCATGTGCTGCACCCAGGCCAGTACCCCCTCAGGCAAACCCTTCACTCACGGGGCCTGCGTTTCCATCCGAGATCTGTTCTGTGGTGGTTGCCACCCGAGTAGATGCCCAGCCTCCTCTGGTTGCCCATAGAGACAGGGGGTGTGGCTTCAGAAGTGATCCCTATTGTTGCCAAAAGTCGGTTGCAGCTCTGTGCCTCGGGGCACCGCCACTCCAGTGTGGTTCCCTCTCGGCTGACCGTCCTCTCCTCACTCCCATGCCACAGAGTCAGCACTGACCAGCTACAGTTTAGGCCCTGTCCACATCCTTTGAGAAATCACCCAAGAATCTGGACTCCTGGGGGACAAAACTCCAGACCTCAGAATGAGTGTGGAGGGGAGTGCTGGGAGCTCAGAGATGCAGGTAGAGAATATATACAATTTTATACAGTTTTATGCCTGGCAGGAGAATGCCGTGGCACCCTAGTAGGGGAGGTAGGTCCAGTTTTTAGAGGGTCTCTCCCATGGAGTGTAGTGGGAGGACCTTTCAACTCTGCTCATTTGTTTGTGGGACACTCCGAGCCATTCTCAGGAAGGAGGGGACTCCCGTCTGCTTGGTGATGGATTTTGTACCTTTTGTTTGTATCCTTGTGGTTGCAGCTCACGTCAGCGGGGTTGATAGGCATTCTTCAGACTTCTCTCTTGGTGCAGCTCTAATTCACCAGGTCACTTCCTAATTGTCTGTCCTTTAACTCTCCTTCTGGACAGGAGCCTCTGTGGAAAGCTGGCTTCAGTCAGCCATTTTGTCTCCACCCCCCTGGGTGAATATTTTATAAGGAGGACTCCCCAGGCAATTGAAGTAGTATCAAAAATAAATACATTACTGGGACCTGATAAAACTAAAAATCTTCTGCACGGCCAATAACATAGTAAGTAAAGGAAGCAGGCAGCCCTTATACTGGGAGAAATTATTTGCAGGTTATACCTCCGGTGAAGTTTTAATAAACAGAATCCTCAGAGAACTCAAATGTATTAGCAAGAAAGGAACAAATGATCCCATCTCAGGGTGGGCAAAGGACTTGAAGAAAAACTTCTCTAAAGAAGACAGACACCCAATCTACAGACACATGAAAAAAAGCTCATCATCCTTAATCATCATAGAAATGCAAATCAAAACTACTTTGAGATATCACCTAACCCCAGTAAGAGTAGCCCACATAACAAAATCCCAAAACCAGAGATGTTGGCATGGATATGTAGAAAAGGGCACACTTCTACATTGCTGGTTGGATTGCACACTAATACGTTTCTTTTGGAAGGATGTTTGGAGAATACTTAGAGATCAAAAAATAGACCTGCCATTCGATCCTATAATTCCTTTACTAGGTATATACCCAGAAGACCAAAAATCACAGTATAACAAAGACATCTGTACCAGAATGTTTCTTGCAGCCCAATTCATAATTGCTAAGTCATGGAAGAAGCCCAAGTACCCATCGACCCATGATGGACTAGCAAATTGTGGTACATGTATAGCATGGAATATTATGCAGCCTTAAAGAAAGATGGAGACTTTACCTCTTTCATAATTTCATGGATGGAGCTGGAACATATCCTTCTTAGCAAAGTATCTCAAGAATGGAAGAAAAAGTATCCAATGTACTCAACCCTACTATAAAGCTAATTTATAGCTTTCATGTGAAGGCTATAACCCAACTATAGCACAAGACTATGGGGAAAGGGCCAAGGGAGAGGAAGGGAGGAGGGAAGTCAGGGTGGAGAGAGGGTAATGGATGGGGCTACACCTACAGTGCATCTTAGAATGGGTACAAGCAAACCTACTAAATGCAGAATACAAATATGTACATACAATAACTAAGAAAATGCCATGAAGGCTACGTTGAACAGTTTGATGAGAATATTTCAGATTACATATGAATCCAGCACATTGTACCCCTTGATTGCACAAATGTACACAGCTATGATTTAAGAATTAAAAAATAAATAAATAAACAAAGTCAATACCAAACTCCCCCCCCAAACAAAAACCCAACTAAATGGACTTGTTTACCCATTTTATCAAGAACTCAAGGTGTATAAAATACCTGGTCTAGTCTACATATTTGAAAAGTCAATTAGATAAATGATTGAATAAACATTCCAAGTACTCAGAAAAAAAAAAAAGAAAATTCGTATAGAAGGGACATTTCTCAAAGTGATAGAGGCCATCTATAGGAAACCCACAGCCAATATTGTATTGAAGGGAGTTAAATTGAAATCATTTCCTCTCAGATAAGGAACCAGGCAAGGTTTTCTATTGTCTCCACTGCTCTTTAACATTGTAATGGAAGTTTTAGCCATTGCAATTAGAAAAGAAAAGGCAATCAAGAGCATCCATATAGGGTCAGAAGAGATGAAACTTTCACTCTTTGCAGATGATATAATTGTATATTTTGAAAACACCAGGGATTCTACTACAAAACTCTTAGAAGTGATCAAGGAATACAGCAGCATCTCAGGTTGTAAAATCAACATTCATAAATCGGTAGCCTTTATATATACCAACAATAGTCAAGCTGAAAAAAAAACAGTTGAAGACTGTTCCATTCACAGTAGTGCCAAAGAAGACTATAAACAGAAGTATGAAACTCTAAAAAAGAAATAGCTGGTGATGTTAACGAATGGAAACACATCCCATGCTCATGGCTGGGAAGAATCAACATTGTTAAAATGTCCAGACTACCCAATATACAATATTAATGCAATTCCTATTAAAGCTCCACTGTCATACTTTAAAGATCTTGAAAAAATAATACTTCATTTTTTTTTTTTTTGGTAGAGACAGAGTTTCACTTTATGGCCCTCGGTAGATGCCATGGCATCACACAGCTCGCAGCAACCTCCAACTCCTGGGCTTAAGCGATTCTCTTGCCTCAGCTTCCCAAGTAGCTGGGACTACAGGCGCCCACCATGACACCTGGCTATTTTTTTTTCTTGCAGTTCAGCTGGGGCCGGGTTTGAACCTGCCACCCTCGGTATATCGGGCCGGCACCTTACTGACTGAACCACAGGTACCGCCCAATAATACTTCATTTTATATGGAATCAGAAAATACCTCAAACAGTCGAGACATTACTCAGAAATGAAAACAAAGCAGTAGGAAACATGCTACCAGACCTCAGACTATACTACAAATTGATAGTGATCAAAACAGCATGGTACAGGCACAAAAGCAGAGAGGTAGATGTATGTAACAGAATAGAGAACCAAGAGATGAGCCCAGCTACTTACCGTTATTTGATCTTTGACAAGCCAATTTAAAACATTCAGTGGGGAAAAGATTCCCTATTTAACAAATGGTGCTGGGTGAACTGGCTGGCGACCTGTAGAAGACTGAAACTGGACCCACACTTTTCACCATTAACTAAGACAGACTCTTACTGGATTAAAGATTTAAACTGAAGACATGAAACTATAAAAATACTACAAGAAAATGCAGGGAAAACCCTTGAAGAAATCGGCCTGGGTGAATATTTTGTGAGGAGGACTCCCTGGGCAATTGAAGCAGCATCAAAGATACATTACTGGGAACTGATCAAACTAAAAAGCTTCTGCATAGTCCAGAACACAGTAAGTAAAGCAAGCAGGCAGCCCTCAGAATGGGGGAAGTTAATTGCAGGTTATGTCTCTGACAAAGGTTTAATAACCAGAATCCACAGAGAACTCAAAAGTATAAGCAAGAAAAGAACAAGTGATCTCATCTCAGGGTGGGCAAGAGACTTATGGAGAAACTTCTCTGAAGAAGACAGGCACAGACATATGAAAAAATGCTCATCATCCTTAATCATCAGAGAAATGCAAATCAAAACTACTTTGAGATATCATCTAACTCCAGTAAGATTAGCCCATATCACAAAATCCCAAAACCAGAGATGTTGGCATGGATGTGGAGAAAAGGGACCACTTCTACACTGCTGGTACAAATGCAAACTCATACGTTCCTTTTGGAAACGTGTTTGGAGAACACTTAGAGATCTAAAAATAGACCTGCCATTCCACCCTACAATTCCTTTACTAGGTATATATCCAGAAGACCAAAAACCACATCATAACAAAAATATTTGTACCAGAATGTTTATTGCAGCCCAATTCATAATTGCGAAGTTATGGAAGAAGCCCAAGTGATCATCAACCCATGAATGGATGAATAAATTGTGGTATACGTATACAATGGAATATTATTATTTTATTTTTATTTTTATTTTTATTTATTCTTTTAATTAAATCATAGCTGTGTACATCAATGTGATCATGAGGCATCATACACTAGTTTCATAGACCGTTTGACACATTTTCTTCACACTGGTTAACATAACCTTCCTGGCATTTTCTTAGTTATTGTGCTAAGACATTTACATTCCACATTACCAAGTTTCACATATACCCTTGCAAGATGCACCGCAGGTGTAATCCCACCAATCACCCTCCCTCTCCCGCCTCCCTCCTCCCTCCCCTTCCTTTCCCCCTTCCCCCATTCTTAGGTTGTAACTGGGTTGTATCTTTCATATGCAAGCCATAAATTAGTTTCATAGTACGGCTGAGTACATTGGATACTTCTTCTTCCATTCTTGAGATACTTTACTAAGAAGAATATGTTCCAGCTCCATCCATGTAAACATGAAAGAGGTAAAGTCTCCATCTTTCTTTAAGGCTGCATAATATTCCAGGGTGTACATATACCACAATTTATTAATCCATTCGTGGATCAATGGGCACTTGGGCTTTTTCCATGATTTAGCAATTATGAATAGGGCTACACTGGTACAAATATCTTTGTTATGATGTGATTTTTGGTCTTCTGGGTATATGCCTACTAGAGGAATTATAGGATTGAATGGCAGATCTATTTTTAGATCTCTAAGTGTTCTCCATATCTCTTTGCAAAAGGAATGTATTAATCTGCATTCCCACCAGCAGTGTAGAAGTGTTCCCTTTTCTCCACATCCATGCCAACAACACAGGTCTTGGGATTTTGTGATATAGGCTAATCTTACTGGAGTTAGATGATATCTCAAAGTAGTTTTGATTTGCATTTCTCTGATGAGTAAAGATGATGAGCATTTTTTCATATGTCTGTAGGCCGCACACCTGTCTTCTTTAGAGAAGTTTCTCTTCAAATCCCTTGCCCAGCCTGTGATGGGATCACTTGTTCTTTTCTTGCTTATACTTTTGAGTTCTCTGTGGATTCTGGTTATTAAACCTTTGTTGGAGACATAACCTGCAAATATCTTCTCTCATTCTGAGGGCTATTTGCTTGTCTTACTGTGTTCTTGGCTGTGCAGAAGCTTTTTAGTTTGATCAGGTCAAAGTAGTGTATTTTTGAATCTGCTTCAATTGCCCGGGGGGTCCTCCTCATAAAATACTTACCCAAATCGATTTCTTCAAGGGTTTTCCCTGCACTCTCTTCTAGTATTTTTATAGTTTCATGTCTTAAGTTTAAATATTTAATCCAGTGAGAGTCTATCTTAGTTAATGGTGAAAGGTGTGGGTCCAGTTTCAGTCTTCTGCAGGTCGCCAGCCAATTCACCCAGTACCATTTGTTAAATAGGGAATCTTTTTTCCACGAATGTTTTTAATTGGCTTGTCAAAGATTAAATACCAGTAAGTAGCTGAATTCATCTCTTGGTTCTCTATTCTGTTCCAGACATCTACTTCTCTGTTTTTGTGCCAGTACCATGCTGTTTTGATCACTATTGATTTGTAGTATAGTGTGAGGTCTGGTAGCATGATTCCTCCTGCTTTGTTTTTATTTCTGAATAATGTCTTGGCTATTCAAGGTTTTTTCTGATTCCATATAAAATGAAGTATTATTTTTTCCAGATCTTCAAAGTATGACAGTGGAGCTTTAATAGGGATTGTATTAATATTATATATTGCTTTGGGTAGTATGGACATTTTAACGATATTGATTCTTCCAAGCCATGAGCATGGTATGTTTTTCCATTTGTTAACATATTCAGCTATTTCTTTTCTTAGAGTTTCATAGTTCTCTTCATAGAGATCCTTCATGTCTTTTGTTAGATAAACTCCAAATATTTCATCTTTGGCACTACTGTGAATGGAAGAGTCCTTAACTGATTTTTCAACTTGACTATTGTTGGTATATATAAAGGCTACTGATTTATGAATGTTGATTTTGTAACCTGAGATGCTGCTGTATTCCTTGATCACTTCTTAGAGTTTTGTAGTAGAATCTCTGGTGTTTTCCAGATATACAATCATATCATCTGTGAAGAGCGACAGTTTGGTCTCGTCTGATCCTATATGGATACCCTAGATTGCCTTTTCTTCCCTAATTGTGGTGGCTAAAACTTCCATTACAATGTTGAAGAGCAATGGAGGCAATGGGCAGCCTTGCCTGTTTCCTGATCTGAGTGGAAATGATTTCAATTTAACTCCATTCAATATGATATTGGCTGTGGGTTTGCTGTAGATGGCGTCTATCAATTTAAGAAATGTCCCTTCTATACCAATTTTCTTTAGTGTTCTGATCATGAAGGGAGGCTGGATATTATCAAAAGCTTTTTCTGCATCGATTGAGAGAATCATATGTTCTTTGGTTTTTAATTTGTTTATGTGCTGAATTATACTTATAGATTTACATATATTGAACCAGCCTTGAGACCCTAGGATAGAACCGACTTGGTCATGATGTATAAAATGTTTGATGTGACCTGGCTTATTGTACCTTCAATGAATCCCCAACAATAAAAAAAAAAATGTTTGATGTGTTGTTGGATTCTGTTTGTTAGGATCTTGTTGAATATTTTTGCATCTATATTTATTAGTGATATTGGTCTATAATTTTCATTTCTTGTTGGGTCTTTTCCTGGTTTGGGGATCAGGGTGATGTTTGTTTCATAGAATGTGTTGGGTAGTCTTCCTTCTTTTTCTACATTTTGGAACAGGTTGAGTAATATAGGTACTAATTCCTCTTTAAAGGTTTGGTAGAATTCCGACGTGAAACCATCTGGTCCCAGGCTTTTCTTTTTAGGGAGGTTTTGTATGGTTGATGCTATTTCAGATCTTGATGTGTGCCTGTTCAACATTTCCACTTGATTCTGGCTAAGTTTTGGAAGGTGACGTGCTTTCAAGTATTGGTCAATTTTCTTCAGATTTTCTTTTTTCTGAGAATAAAGTTTCTTGTAATAATCATTAAGGATTTTTTGAATTTCTGAGGAGTCTGTTATTATTTTGTCTTTGTCGTTTCTGATTGATGAGATTAGATATTTTACTCTTTTTTTCTTGATTAGGTTGGCCAAAGGTTTATCTATTTTATTGACCTTTTCAAAAACCAACTTTTTGATTTATTGATCTCTTGTATAATTCTAATCCTTTTGTTTTTTATTTCATTTAATTCTGCTCTAATTTTGGTTATTTCTTTTCTTCTACTGGGTTTGGGGTTGGAATGTTCTTCCTTTTGCAGTTGCTTGAGATGTCCCATTAAGTTGTTAACTTCCTCTCTTTCCGTTCTCTTGAGGAAGGCTTGCAGTGATATAAATTTCCCTCTTAGGACTGCCTTTGTGATATCCCAGAGGTTCTGATAATTCGTGTCTTCATTGTCATTTTGTTCCAAAAATTTGGGAATTTCCTTCTTGATCTCATCTCTGACCCAGCTATCATTCAGTATAAGGTTATTTAACTTCCATGTTTTTGTATGAGTATGCAGATTCCTGTTGTTACTGAGCTGAACTTTTATTCCATGGTGACCGAAGAAGATGCAAGGAATAATTTCTATTCCTTTAAATTTACTGAGGTTAGACTTGTGACCTAAGATGTGATCGATTTTGGAGTAAGTTCCGTGGACTGATGGGAAGTATGCGTATTTACTTTTATTGGGATGAAATGTTCCGTAGATGTCTGCTAAATCCAAATGTTGGATGGTTAGGTTTAAATCTAAAATTTCTTTGCTCAGCTTCTTATTAGAGAATTGATCCAACACTGCCAAAGGAATGTTGAAATCTCCAACTATTATGGAGCTGGAGGAAATAAGTGGCTCATGTCTGTTAGAGTTTCTCTTATAAATTGAGGTGCATTCTGGTTGGGTGGATATATATTAATGATTGAAATCTCATTATATTTAGTATTACCCTTAACAAATATGAAGTGACCATTCTTATCTTTCCTTACTTTTGTTGGTTTAAAGCCTATTGTATCTGCAAATAAAATTGCAACACCCACTTTTTTCTGATTACCATTTACCTGAAATATGGATGACCATCCTTTCACCCTGAGTCTATATTTGTCTTTTAAGTTAAGATGTGATTCTTGTTTTTTTAATTTGTTTGTTTTATTTATTTTTATTGTTAAATCATAGCTGTGTACATTAGTGCAATCAAGGGGTACAATGTGCAGGTTTCATATAAAATCTGAAATAATTCTCATCAAACTGTTCAACGTAGCGTTCATGGCATTTTCTTAGTTACTTTATGCAGGCATTTGTATTCTGCATTTAGTAAGTTTCACCTGTACCCATTCTAAGATGCAGTGTAGATGTGGCCCCACCTGATACCTTTCCTCCACCAACACCTCCCCCCTCCCTTCCCCTTCCTTGGCCCTTTCCCCATAGTCTTGTGCTATAGTTGGGTTATATCCTTCATGTGAAAGCTATAATTTAGCTTCATAGCAGAGCTGAGTACATAGGATACTTTTTCTTCCATTTCTGAGGTACTTTGCTAGGAATATGTTCCAGCTCCATCCATGTAAACATGAAAGAAGTAAAGTCTCCATCTTTCTTTAAGGCTGCATAATATTCCATGGTATACATGTAGAACAATTAGCTATCCATTCGTGGGTCGATGGACACTTGGGCTTCTTCCATGACTTAGCAATTATGAATTGGGCTGCAATAAACAGTCTGGTACAGATGTCTTTGTTATATTGTGACTTTTGGTCTTCTGGGTATAAACATAGTAAAGGAATTACAGGATCGAATGGCATGTCTATGTTTAGGTCTCTTAGTATTCTCCAAACATCCTTCCATAAGGAACGTATTAGTGTGCATTCCCACCAGCACTGTAGAAGTGTGCCCATTCTCCACATCCACGCCAACATCTCTGGTTTTGGGATTTCGTTATGTGGGCTTCTCTTACTGGGGTTAGGTGATATCTCAAAGTAGTTTTGATTTGCATTTCTCTGATGATTAAGGATGATGAGCTTTTTTTCATGTGTTTGTAGATCGTGCATTTGTCTTCTTTAGAGAAGTTTCTCTTCAAATCCCTTGCCCACCCTGAGATGGGGTCACGTGTTCTTTTCTTGCTAATACGTTTGAGTTCTCTGTGGATTCTGGTTATTAGACCTTTATCGGAGTTATAACCTGCAAATATTTTCTCCCATTCTGAGGGCTGTCTGCTGGTTTTACTTACTATGTTCTCGGCTGTGCAGAAGCTTTTTAGTTTGATCAGGTCTCAGTAAGGTATTTTTGATACTGCTTCAATTGCCTGGGGAGTCCTCCTCATAAAATATTCACCCAGGCTGATTCCTTCAAGAGTTTTCCCTGCACTTTCTTCAAGTATTTTTATAGTTTCATGTCTTAAGTTTAAATCTTTTATCCAGTGAGAGTCTATCTTAGTTAATGGTGAAAGGGGTGGGTCCAGTTTCAATCTTCTACAGGTTGCCAGCCAGTTTACCCAGCACCATTTGTTAAAATTCGGAATCTTTTTTCCACTGAATGTTTTTAATTGGCTTGTCAAAGATCAGATAATGGTAAGTGGCTGGATTCATCTCTTGGTTCACTATTCTGTTCCAGACATCTACTTCTCTGCTTTTGTGCCAGTACCATGCTGTTTTGATCACTATCAATTTATAGTACAGTCTCAGGTCTGGTAGCGTGATTCCTCCCGCTTTGTTTTTATTGCTGAGTAATGTTTTGGCTATTTGAGGTTTTTTCTGATTCCATATAAAATGAAGTATTATTTTTTCAAGATTTTTAAAATATGACAATGGAGCTTTAATAGGAATTGCATTAAAATTATATATTGCTTTGGGTAGTATGGACATATTAACAATGTTGATTCTTCCCAGCCATGAGCATTGTATGTTTTTCCATTTGTTAACATTTTCAGCTATTTCTTTTCTTAGAGTTTCATAGTTCTCTTTATAGAGATCTTTCACATCCTTTGTTAGATAAACTTCCAAATATTTCATCTCCTTTGGCACTACTGTGCATGGAATAGAGTCCTTGACTGTTTTTTCAGTTTGACTATTGTTGGTATATATAAAGGCTACCAATTTATGAATGTTGATTTTGTAACCTGAGACACTGCTGTATTCCTTGATCACTTCTAAGAGTTTTGTAGTAGAATCCCTGATGTTTTCGAGATATACAATCATATCATCTGTGAAGAGCGAAAGTTTGATCTCTTCTGACCCTATATGGATAGCCTTGATCGCCTTTTCTTCCCTAATTGCGATGGCTAAAACTTCCATTGCAATGTTAAAGAGCAGTGGAGACAATGGGCAGCCTTGTCTAGTCTATCTAAGAGGAAATGATTTCAATTAAACTCCATTCAATACGATATTGGCTGTGGGTTTGCTGTAGATGGCCTCTATCAGTTTAAGAAATGTCTCTTCTATACCAATTTTCTTAAGTGTTCTGATCATGAAGGGAGGCTGGATATTATCAAAAGCTTTTTCTGCATCCACTGAGAATCATATGGTATTTGTTTTTTAATTTGTTTATGTGCTGAATTATACTTATAGATTTACGTATATTGAACCAGCCTCGAGATGCTCGGGTGAAAGTGAATTGTTCATGATGTATAATTTTTTTGATGTGTTGCTGGATTCTGTTTGTTAGAATCTTGTTGAATATTTTTGCATCTATATTCGTTAGTGATATTGGTCTATAATTTTCTTTTATTGTTGGGTCTTTTCCAGGTATGGGGATCAGGGTGATGTTTGCTTCATAGAACATGTGGGGTAGTCTTCCTTATTTTCCTACATTTTGGAACAGGTTGAGTAATATAGGTGCTAGTTCCTCTTTAAAGATTTGGTAGCATTTTGACGTGAAGCCATCTGGTCCTGGGCTTTTCTTTTTAGGGATATTTTGGATGTTTCATACTATTTCATAACTTGATATTGGCCTGTTCAACATTTCCATTTGATTCTGGCTAAGTCTTGGAAGGTGATGTGCTTCCAAGTATTGGAATATCCAATATCCCTCAGATTTTCATATTTATGAGAGTAAAGTTTCTTGTTATATTCATTATGGATTTTTTAAAATTTCTTTGTTGTTGTTGTTGTTGTTTTTGTAGAGACAGAGTCTCACTTTATGGCCCTCGGTAGAGTGCCGTGGCCTCACACAGCTCACAGCAACCTCCAACTCCTGGGGCTTATGCGATCCTCTTGCCTCAGCCTCCCGAGTACCTGGGACTACAGGCGCCCACCACAACGCCCGGCTATTTTTTGGTTGCAGTTTGGCCGGGGCCGGGTTTGAACCTGCCACCCTCGGTATATGGGGCCGGCGCCTTACTGACTGAGCCACAGGCGCCACCCAAAATTTCTAAGTAGTCTTTTGTTATTTCGTCTTTGTAATTTCTGATTGGTGAGATTAGAGATTTTACTCTTTTTTTTTTTCTGGTTATGTTAGCCAAAGTTTTATCTATTTTACTGACCTTTTCAAAAACCAACTTTTTGATTGATTGATTTGTTGTATAATTCTTTTTTTTTTCAATTTCATTTAATTCTGCTCTAATTTTGATGATTTATTTTCTTCTACTGGGTTTGGGGTTGGAATGTTCTTCCTTTTGAAGTTGCTTGAGATGTCCCATTAAGTTGTTAACTTCCTCTCTTTCCGTTCTTTTGAGGAAGGCTTGCAGTGGTATAAATTTCCCTCTTAGGACTGCCTTTGGGGTATCACAGAGATTCTGATAATTTGTGTCTTCATTGTCGTTTTGTTCCAGAAATTTGGCAATTTCCTTCTTAATCTCATCTCTGACCCAGCTATCATTCAGCATAAGGTCATTTAACTTCCATGTTTTTGTATGAGTATGCAGATTCCTGTTGTTAATGAGTTCAACTTTTATTCCGTGGTGGTCCGAGATGATGCAAAGTATAATTTCTATTTCTTTAAATTTCCTGAGGTTAGACATGTGACCTAAGATGTGATCGATTTTGTAGTATGTTCTATGGGCTGATGAGAAGTATGTGTATTCAGATTTTTTGGGATGAAATGTTCTGTAGATATATGCTAAATCCAAATGTTGGATGGTTAGGTTTAAATCTAAAATTTCTTTGCTCAGCTTCTTATTGGTGGATCAATCCAACACTGCCAAAGGAGTTTTGGAATCTCCAACTATTATGGAACTGGAGGAAATCAATTTTCTCATATCTGTTAGAGTTTCTCTTATAAACTGAGGTGCATTCTTGTTGGGTATGTAGATATTAATAATTAAAATCTTATCATATTGAGTATTAACCTTAACAAATATAAACTGACCTTTCTTTTTTTAATTAAATTATAGCTGTGTACATTGATATGATCATGGGGTATCATTCACTAACTTCACAGACCGTTTACCAAGTTTCACATATACCCTTATAAGATGCACCGCTGGTGTAATCCCACCAATCCCCTTCCCTCTACCCACCTCTCCCCACCCTCCCCTCCCTTTCCCCCTTCCCCGTATTCTTAGGTTGTAACTGGGTTATAGCTTTCATGTGAAAACCCTAAATTAGCTTCATAGTAGGGCTGAGTACATTGGGTACTTTTTCTTCCATTCTTGAGATACTTTACTAAGAAGAATATGTTCCAGCTCCATCCATGAAAGTGACCATTCTTATTCTTCCTTACTTTTGTTGGTTTAAAGTCTATTCTATCTCAAATAGAATTGCAACACCTGCTTTTTTCTGATTACCATTTGACTGAAATATGGACGACCATCCTTTCACCCTGAGTCTATATTTATCTTTTAAGGTAAGATGTGACTCTTGTATGCAGCAAATATCTGACCTGAGTTTTTGTATCCAGTCAGCTAACCTGTGCCTCTTTAGAGGACAGTTTAAGGCGTTCACATTAATGGAGAATATTGATAACTCTGGTAAAATTTTGGGTATCAAGTTTTTTGAATGTTCAGTGGACAATTTTAATCCCTTCACCACTGTGGAAGTTGGAGTTTGCTCAAATTTTTCTTAGGGAGTTTACTTTTGTGGTAGAGGATTGGGCTGGTCATTATGGAGTATAGGTCTCAGAATATTCTGAAGAGGTGGTTTGGTCATGGCAACTTTCTTCAACATATGAATGTCATTAAAGTATTTAATTTCTCCATCATAAATGAAACTCAGTTTAGCTGGACCCAGGATACGGGGTTGAATGTTATTTTGCTTTAGGAGATTAAAAGTCGATGACTACCCTCTTCTGGCTTTAAAAGTTTCAGCAGAGAGATCTGCAGTCATTGTAATATTCTTCCCTTTCTAGGTAATGGATTTCTTACTTCTGGCTGCTTTCAGAATTTTCTCCTTCATATTAACTTTAGAGAAGTTAATTATGATATGCCTGGGGGATGTCTTATTGGGATTGAGTCGTGCTGGGTTTCTGAAACTGTCTGCTGTCTGAATTTCAGAATCTCTTGGCATGTCTGGAAAATTCTCTTTAATAATTTATTGGAGAAGGGCCTCTGTGCCTTGCGAGGCCACTTCATCACTTTCAGGGATTCCAATGAGGCGGATATTAACCTCCTTGGAATTATCCCAGAGCTCTCTGAGAGAATGATACATTTTTGCACTCCATTTCTCTTCCTCTTTGAGAGTTTGGGAGCATTCAAAGGCTTTGTCTTCAATGTCAGAAATCCTTTCTTCTGATCGCCCCACTCTGTTACTGAGGGCTTCTACTGTATTTTTCAGATCTTTGATGGCTGCACATTCTTGCTTCAGTGCGTCGAAGTCTTTGGTGGTTTTGTCCTGAAATTCGTTAAATTCTTGAGACAACTTTTGAATTTCTCCTGGAATTTCTAATTCTGACTTTTGAATTGGTCCTTGAATTTCTAATTCCAAATTTTCCTCCATTCTATTAATCTTGTTTGCAATCCAAATTCTGAATTCGATTTCTGACATCTCTGCCAGCTGTTTATGAATGGGATCTTCAGTTACATCTGCTATATCTTTCCTTGGCAGGGTGTGTGTGATCTATTCTGGTTATTCATGTTACCAGAGTTTTTCTGCGGATTTCCTCATGATTATTTTATAGCATTTGACTTTCCGCTGGACTTTGTCAAGCACCCATACAGTGCTACGGCCTGAGAAACTGGGGACCTGTTTGGTGTGGTGGGGCTAAGTGGTTCTGTCTTGTTTTTGGCTGGTCTCTGTCGGACCCTAGGGAAACAGTTACTCTGGGTTGAAGTCTCAGCTGTGGAGAAATACTAGCAATTAAGTCACCCCTCCCCCGCAGGCAATAATTGTAAAAGGCAAATCAAACTTTCCTACAACCACACACCCAGGACACCACTTGAATAGTCCTTGTGGGACTGGCTCAGTTCAAAAGGTCCAAATCAGTTGTCTCAGTCAGCACCTGTCTCAGGTGGGAGAGTTTAAAAGGTCTCTGGCAACTGGATCGCAGGTGTCTGGTGACAACTCAGATATGACTTGCTCTAGTGCTCTGTGAAGTCAGGAGGATCCACCCAGCAAATGTATTAGTCTGGGAAGGTTGATGAATCCTTCCACACCTTGCACCTGTGTCACACCCAGTCACTGGTAGGCCTGCAGGGCTGTGACCCTGTTGCCACCATTGAGCAGATACTCCAGGTGTTTGCATCTGCCTGAATCATAAGTAAATCTACTTCTGCTCAGCCAGGCTACTGCCCTCTGCCTTTATTTAGCAGGGGGAGGTGAGGCCTGACAACCTCGGGCACTTGTTGAAGGCTGGGGGGTGTTCCCTCAGTTCCAGCCCTGCCCTTGGTTGATGTTAGTGACAGAACAGAACAGAACAACTTTGTGGGAATTTGTTTCTGTCCCTGATAAATTCCCTTGCAGAAGAGAAGCTGTTTTGAGTTCCCAGAGCCTGCACCTCAGGCCCTGTCTTTGCTCATGCAGGTTTGTATTCAGTTAGCTGTCAGTTCTAGCCACCTGCCTTCCTTTGTCTATAGTCTGATGATTCCCTGAGGGCCGGGTGCATTTTAGGCTCAGTAAAGTGGTCGTCTGGGTCAGCCTCGCCCTGGGAATTTCCTGGCTCTGCGCACGCGTTTTCTAGTCCCTGCGCTCCACCCAGGCCAGCACCTCCTCAGGCAAACCCTTTACTCATGGGGCCTGCATTTCTTTCCCAGATCTATTCCGCGGTGGTTGCCACCTGAAATGATGCCCAGCCTCCTTTTGTTGCCCAGGGATACAGGGGGTGGGGCTTTGGAATATCCGGGAGTGAGCCCTATTGTTGCCAAAAATGGCTGCTGTTCTGTGCCTTGGGGCACCGCCGCCCCAGCATGGTTCCCTCTCAGCCAATCATCCTCTCCTCACTCCCGTGCTGCAGAATCAGCACTGAGCAGCTGCAGTCTAGGCCTTGTCCATACCCCTTGAGAAATCACCCAGGAATCTGAACTCCTGGGGGCCATGCCTCCAGACCTCAGAGTGAGAGTGGAGGGGAATGCTGGGAACTCAGAGTTGCAGGTAGAGAATATATACAGTTTTATACAGTTTTATGCCTGGCATGAGAACACTGTGGCACCCTAGTACATAAGGTAGGTCCATTTTTTAGAGGGTTTCTCCCGTGGAGTGTAGTGGGAGGATCTTTGAACTCTGCTCATTTGTTTGTGGGGCATTCCGAGCTGTTCTCATCAGCTCATGATGGATTTTGTACCTTTTGTTTGTATCCTTGGGGTCGCAGTTCACCTCATCGGGGTTGATGTGCGTTCTTCAACGTTCTCTCTTGGTGCAGCACTAATCCACTAGGTTACTTGATAAATTTCTGTCTTTAACTCTCCTTGTGTATGGGAGCCTCTGTGGAAAGCTGGCTTCAGTCAGCCATCTTGTCTCTGTCTCCCAGAACTTCTGCTCATGATTGTTTTTCACTGTAGGCTAGGTGGTCAGGTAAGGTGAAATTGGATTGGGGTTTCCCGGAGTTGTGGTTAACCAGCCCTTTGTTAAGTATCTGGGACTGATGACTGTAGCTTTTTCCCCTTTAGCTTTGCAAATGACCTGTACAGTACTACAGTATGAGGCTGAAGACACCTGCTTGGTATGATGGGGTTAGGTGGCTCTGTCTTGTATTCAGCTGGTTCTTGTCCCATCCTGGTGGATCAGTGAGTCTGGTGAAGTCTCAGCTGTGAAGAAATACAAGCAATTAAGACACCCCACCCCTCATGGACCACAACTGGAAGGGGAAAATCAACCCTTCCTGTTACTGCACAACCAGGGTACCACCTGAGATGTTCTTGGGTGATTGTCCCAGGTTAGGGGTTCCAAACCAGTTGACCCAGTCAGTACGAACTCTCAAATGGGAGAGTTCGAATGGTCTTCTGCAGATAGATGGCAGAGGTCTGCTGGCTGCTCAGATTTGGTTCGTTCTTGTGCTCTATGGAGTCAGAAAGGCCCACCCAGTAGCAGAGTTGGACCAGGGGGCTGAGACTCTTTCTCCACTTTGCTTTTTTTTCACGCCCAGTCACTGGTGACCCCACAGGGCTGCAGTCCTGCTCCCTCCAATAAGCAGAAATGCCAGAGCTTAGTGCCTGTCAGAGTCAAAGGAAGGTCAATGCCCCCATAGCCCAGCCACTGCCCTCTGCTACCAGCCAGCTGGGGGAGCTGAGGCCTGCCTGCCTCAGATGTTCAATAGCCACTGGTGAGTATTCCACTTGTGCTCAGCCTAATCCTGGTGGTACCAGGACAGCAAGTGCTTTTCTCCCTCAGCCACTGCACCTTTGCCCCTGCCACTCTGCAGCACCAATATCCCTATAGAGTGAGTTCTGGTTTCCTCTGGCAGTGCACAGAAATGAGGAGGTGTCTCTCCAACATCAGACCCCAGCAGGATCACTCTATTGTTGCTGGATCTTTGTGGGAAGTGATCCTGCGCAGCTCCTCTGCCACTGCCAAAGCCAGGGAATTCTGGCTGTAGGAGCAGCTCCAGGAGTGTGGTGCACACAGATCCAGCAGCAGGGTGGGGGATGCTGCACGAGACTCTGGCAGTGTCTGGCCCTAGTGACTTCAGCAAGGAAAGCACCACTCGGCTGGCGGCTCAGGCGGGGGCTTGGCATGGAGGCAGGGCAGTTGTGGTTGATGCCAGGGGCAGGGTGCAGGGCCCCAGCTCCAACAGACTATGGTTGGGCAGGGCATGGCATGGAAACAGGAAGGGTGCCTGGGGCAGGGCTCTGGACTAAAGCGGGGCATGGAGACAGGGATGGCACAGGCAGGGCACAGGGCTCCAGCTGACTCCAGCCGGGTGAGGTGCGGGGTGGGGTAACTCTGCTCATGAGCCTCCTCCCTCAGTCTCAGCAGGGGTTAAGGTTCTGGTTTATCCTGTGAGGGGGAAGGGTGGCCTGGAAGTTCAGAAAGGCAGGGAAAAATGTTAGTTCAATTTTTCTGCCTGGTAGGAGTATTTAGAGTCAGTGCAGGGTTTCTCTAGAGGAAGTAATCCCCACTTCCTACAGCTCTCACCCATGTGGTGAGACAAGAGGTCCTCAGTTCACTACTTGCCTGTAGAAAACCTACAGGAGCAAACAAAGAGAGAAAGGAAAAAGAAAAAAAAACCACACAGCTTTTTTGGTGGAGGGGTCGGATACTTTTCCTTTCGGATGAGTTTTATACCTAAAATTGCTTTTTTGGAGTTGCCGCTTGCCTCAGCAGAGGTGGCCTGCAGTTATTGCACTTATCTCTTGGCTTGGGTCCCAGTTTTCAGCTTAATTGGTACTTTCTGGACGTTATCCTTCCCTCTGGACAGGAGCTTCTGTCAGAGGCTGCTTCCAGTCAGCCATCTTGCCCCCTCCCCCACTTGCTCTTGTTGAATGTAAAAACAAGGAGAAGATCCTTGGTAGGAGAAGATCCAACCATACAACTTAGCAAAAAGCAAAACACACTGAAACAAGATTAAAAAAAAACACTAAAGTAGCCTGATGTAAGCAATCTCAGCAACCAATTGAGGAAGGAAAGAAGAGAAAGAAAAGGAAAAGAGAAAAAATAAGATAAACTAAAATACAAAGAAAAAAGCAACAACAAAAACTTTACATTATGTGTATAAATATATATATATATATACACACATAATGTAGGGAGTCGACTTTTGTAGGAATATATTTATGCTGCAATGTACTTCCTGGACACCAGGTGGCGCTGTAAAATTGGGGGACAAACAACACGGGTGTTAACCTCTGATTCCCAGGCTTAGAGCAGTTTGCCAGCTTACTTGTTCCTGGTGGTTACCCTTTCACCTCAGCACTCAACCCCCTTCCCTCCCCCGCAGATCTGTGATTCCACAGTTCTCAACAATTCTTCAGAGACAGGTTTCACAGATGTCCCCTATAACTATTCCTGTGGAATGTGGGATTCCCTGGGCTTGTCCCAGAGTGAAGGTCCACTCCCTGCAGGCAGAACTCAGACCGCTGCACCTTAGGCCCCCAGCAAGAGGCCTGCTTACATGGGCTTCTGGTGCCCTTTACCACAATGGCGTCTCCCTGACAGGGAATTTTCCCTGTACGATGTTTCACCTGCTGTGAAACTGCAGCTGGACTGCTCCAGACGGCACCATAAACTGGCCTCTAAATTCCAATTGGGAGTGCTTACTTCTCCAATCTTTTCAGAGTCCCTGAACCTGACACAGGTAAAAGTCTGCTCAGTGCAGGTGTAACTCAGACGGCGTGCCTTAGGCCCCCCCCAAAGAGGCCTGCTTGTACAAGCTTCTGGCGCCCTTTACTATATGGCTTTCCCCCTGTCTCAGAACTTTCCCCTATGGATGCTTCATCAGTTGCCAAACTATAGAGCCGCTTCAGACAGCATCCCAATCTGGCCACCAAATTCTGCTGGGGAGAGCACCTTTCTCCAATCTTTCTACTCAATGCCTAGCTTCCCCCAAGAACCAAATACTGCAAGAGGTTCCTTCTGTGACCTCCATGAAGTGGGGTGGGGGCTGGATGCTGCTGCAGCTGCCACCATTGCGGCCTGGGCGTGCTTGCAGAAACTTGCTCAAGTGTGTGTGTTCTCTGCAGCTCTGGCCAAGTCCAGCTGTCTACCTCCACTCTGCACACTCTGAACCATCACAGTATGCTGATATTCCACAGTGGGACTGATCCAGCCCTCTCTCCCAGCCCTTTTGCTCTAGGAAGGCTCAGCTAAACATCTTTCCCATCCGCCATCATGCTCCACTTCCTAAGCATGGTATTTCTTTTGCTGCAGTCCTCATTGTGCCTTCTATCACACATTTTCTCCTTTTGACCCCACACCATTTTTTAATGAAATCTAAGACACAGAGGTATTTATGATCTGTTTTATAGTTTCTTTCTCAGCTCCTTCTGCTGCAGCACCTTTGCATGGTGCTGTAGATGTCAAATTTTAGAGTCACCTGGCTGGGCTTTCTAATTTCCCTGGTCTGGACCAGCATTCAGATTTTGGGGACTTGACTTCCCTTGGGTCATCTATCCAGGTCTTAATTGTATGTGGTGGTGGGGCTCCATGGGGTTGTAATATGCATATGGATTTTCACCTTTCCTTGCATCACATATTGAGTATTGTGTCTAATTATGAGAACAACCTCCCTCTGGGTGCCTTTGCATTCATAAAATCTATAAAAGAGTCATCTTTTGTCTTATCTTAATGGCATGGGTGCACAAATCACATTCCTCCTCCTCCTTTCCCAAAGTCCAAAGTCCAATTAAGACAAGGCCCATGAGGAATTTCCTTAGGCTTTAGCCATGCATTGACCAGCTAGTTCCCAGTATGTGACTGGAGCATGGCCTGTTGACTGCCTCAAAAGTTACCTTGCAGGGGTTGGCTGTTTTTGCTTCCCATGGGGGCAGTGAAGCCCTCTTCACCCTGCTGTGATGGATCCAGGGGAGGATCCCTTCCACCTTCACAGCTGTGGGTGTAGTTAGGATGATGGTGTAGGGTCCATACTACCTTGGTTTGAGGGGGACTGGCTTCTGACCCTTGACTCACACTTGATTCCCTGGAGAGAAAGGGTGTACAGACACAAAATACTAAACAGAACATAGTTAATTACCCAAGTGGAGATCTTCTTTACTACTCTTCCTAGGGCTTCTAACTGTTCAATTATCTTTCCCAGTTCTTTCAGGAGTCCTTGATAAATTGTGGAGGATTTGTGGAGGCCTGTTATACATTATCTCATAAGGGGAATACCCTGACCTTTTATAAGGGGTATATCTAATATTGAACAAGACCAGTGGCAAGGCCTATCCCCAATTAAGCTCTGCTTCTTGGTAGAATTTACCAATTCCTGCTTTTATGGCTCTGTTCATGTGTTCTACCCTGCCTGAGATTTGAGGCCTATCTGCCACATGTACTTTCTAGGTGAGATACAAGGCTTTAGTTATCATTTGCACTGTCTCTATTATGAAGGCCAGTCCCTTGTAAGATTCAACCTGGAGTAGCAACCTAAACCATGGGATAATTTCTTTGGGCAACATGAAAGCTCTTTATCCTGGTGGAGAAGGCGTCCACCTATCCTACGTAAGTGCAGACTAGAACTAGTAAGTACTGTTTTCCTCCACATCTGGACAACTCAGTGTAGTCCATTTGCACATTTTCAAAAGGGGCTTCCCTGTAGGACTGAATTTCAGGTGGCAGGGGAGGAATGTAGAAGTATTTCCCCAGAAGTTTCTTAATTTTCTTTTTCCTTCTGTCTTAAGTTCATGGCCTCATGCATACAATCTCTATAACCAACCTTGAAATTTTACACAGTAAGCTTTGATATTTGGCGAGGCATGAGTTGGTCTACCAATGGTGCCCTTTGGTGTTCATATGAGTGACCACTGTGTATGGTCCCAAAGTCTTAAGTTTGTTCCAAAGTCAACTTCTCAGCCTTTTGCACCAGCATGGCAGTGTCTGCACATGTTCTTAGTCACAGGGGCCATCCTTTTGAGACCCTGTAGATAAGCAACTGGTCTTGTCCAGGATCCTACATTCTGGGTGAGCATTTCCTCAGCTGTTCTATTTCTTTCTGTTGCAGTTGCCACTGCTATTTTAGCTGGCTGGGGCCAGATTTGAAACCTCCACCCTCAGTATATCGGGCCAGCACCCTACCCACTGAGCCACAGGTGCTGCTCTCTATTTCTTTTTGATACGTACACTTCAAAAGGCTTGACCAGGTCAGGGAGGCCTAGCAACAGGGCTGCCTGAAATTTTTCCATCAGCCTCTTAAAGGCTTTTGGTTGGTCAGATTTCTACTCAATTGGCCCCTTTTCTGCCTCCTTTGTGGCTTCATACAATGGTTTGGCCAGTGTGTATCTTTTACACAGTCTTTCATAGAAATCCTCAGGGCTTTCATCTGGTTTCTGCATGACCGCAGCCTCCTTGCATGTTTGTGGCTTTCTGGCTTTCCTACCCGGAAGGGACAAAGTAAAAGTTGGGTCCAGGGTAAAAGAATGAAACCATTTAGCAGTCAGTCATCTATAAATATTTACAACACAGCTATGATTTAACAATAAAAAAAATAATAAAAATAAAAAAAGTGACCTGGAAAAAAAAATAAAACAACAACTGTTTAAAAAAATAAAAATAAATATTTACAAGTTCTGGATTTTGAGGCTAAGGTTCACACAATGAGAACTTTAGTATTCTTATTTATAGTTTTAGCACAGTTCTTAAGATAATACCTAGTTTTAAGGGTCCTTACAGAACTGATCCAAAGTTCTGGGTGATTCAAGTGAATATTCCTGATCATCATCAGTTGGATGTGGGGCCACTTATGAGGCTGTGTCACAGCCATACCACTTACTGGAAAATTTCTATTTAAGTACAAATTTCTTCTGAGCTATCTATACAGAAACTGAAGATAGTGTTCAATACTGCACAATTTTTTTTCAGTATAGCCAACAGGCAACTTTCATTAGCCTTAAGACTTCAGAGCAAATATAACTATTGTATATAATTTTATATTCTTCGGGCAGTCTTTTAGTCCCTTTTAACAGATCAGTTCAGTTAAGTAGCTATGTCTCATTTTATGAGCTGGAATGGCAGAGAAGGCTGGAATCTAATACAGGTGAGCCACAATTTTTGCCTTTGAACCATTTTTCTCCCTCTAATCTCTCATTTTGCTAAAAACAAATTATGGCAGAACTAATTTAATTGCCAAAATAAACTGTACTTTCAGTATACTGGCTCTGATTATTTGCATAAAGTGCAGCAAGAATAATTATTAGCCAGCTAGGCTTTTCTTCCTTTTAAAATTGGCTTTGCTGGAACCTTTTTACAAGGAAGCTTGGGTTAGACTCAAAAGCCTCTCATGAGCCCAGTTTTCATCTGTGATAGATACCTATATGCATTGGATAAATTCCTTTTCTTTTGAAGTCCCAAAGCAAACTGTGATTTCTGGACCTGTCAGAAAGTGACATTCTTTACTCACCACAGATCAGGAAATGTTGTTGATGAGGTCTCTGGCCAGTCTTTCCAGTGGGCTTTCTTTATTGGCCTTATAAACTCAATCTTACTTCCTTAACACAGTCTGGACACCTCTGAAAATGTTATTCCAATCAAAGTCTTGGTAAAAGAAACAGTGTCTTTCACTGTGTCCTATAGAACAAAACAGATTATTATGGAACTAATGCAAACTGTATTGTCAGTAATTAAGAATACTTATAAATGGATTTCAAATCCTGGAGATATCAAGGAAAGAGAACAAATATATATTTCAAATTTTGCTTGTAAGTGCATACACTGCCGAAAGCTACAAATAGCTCAAAAGGCAAAAAACGTTTCTTTTTTTTTTTTCTTTTTGTAAAGGCAGAGTCTCATTTTGTCACCGTCAGTAGAGTGCTGTGGCATCATACTGCTCACAGCAACCTCCAACTCCTGGGCTAGGTGATTCTCTTGCTTCAGCCTCTGGAGTAGCTGTAACTACAGGCACCCGCCACAATGCCCGGCTATTTTTTTGTTGCAGTTTGGCTGGGGTCAGGTTTAAACCCACAACGCTCAGCATGTGGGGCTGGTGTCCTACAAACTGAGCCACAAGCACAACCTAGAAAATGGTTTTCTTGACTTCTGGAACCCAGAACACAGAAAGAATCACCAATGTTTCTTTCTTTTTTTTTTTTTTTTTCCTCATCTATTTTTTTTTTTTTTTATTGTTGGGGATTCATTGAGGGTACAATAAGCCAGGTTACACTGATTGCAATTGTTAGCTAAAGTCCCTCTTGCAATCATATCTTGCCCCCATAAAGTGTGACACACAGCAAGGCCCTCCCCATTGCTCTTTCTGCTTCCCCCACATAACCTTAATTGTCATTAATTCTCCTCATATCAAAATTGAGTACATAGGATTCATTCTTCTCCATTCTTGTGATGCTTTACTAAGAATAATGTCTTCCACTTCCATCCAGGTTAATACGAAGGATGTAAAGTCTCCATTTTTTTTAATGGCTGAATAGTATTCCATGGTACACATATACCACAGCTTGTTAATCCATTCCTGGGTTGGTGGGCATTTAGGCTGTTTCCACATTTTGGTGATTGTAAATTGAGCAATAAACAGTCTAGTACAAGTGTCCTTACGATAAAAGGACTTTTTTCCTTCTGGGTAGATGCCCAGTAATGGGATTGCAGGATCAAATGGGAGGTCTAGCTTGAGTGCTTTGAGGTTTCTCCATACTTCCTTCCAGAAAGGGTGTACTAGTTTGCAGTCCCACCAGCAGTGTAAAAGTGTTCCCTTCTCTCCACATCCATGCCAGCATCTGCAGTTTTGAGATTTTGTGATGTGGGCCATTCTCACTGGGGTTAGATGATATCTCAGGGTTGTTTTGATTTGCATTTCTCTAATATATAGAGATGATGAACATTTTTTCATATGTTTGGTAGCCATTTGTCTGTCGTCTTTAGAGAAAGTTCTATTCATGTCTCTTGCCCATTGATATATGGGATTGTTGGCTTTTTTCATGTGGATTAATTTGAGTTCTCTATAGATCCTAGTTACCAAGCTTTTGTCTGATTGAAAATATGCAAATATCCTTTCCCATTGTGTAGGTTGTCTCTTTGGTTTGGTTATTGTCTCCTTAGCTGTACAGAAGCTTTTCAGTTTAATGAAGTCCCATTTGTTTATTTTTGTTGTTGTTGCAATTGCCATGGCAGTCTTCTTCATGAAGTCTTTCCCCAGGCCAATATCTTCCAGTGTTTTTCCTATGCTTTCTTGGAGGATTTTTGTTGTTTCATGCCTTAAATTTAAGTCCTTTATCCATCTTGAATCAATTTTTGTGAGTGGGGAAAGGTGTGGGTCCAGTTTCAGTCTTTGACATGTAGACATCCAGTTCTCCCAACACCATTTATTGAATAGGGAGTCTTTCCCCCAAGGTATGTTCTTGTTTGGTTTATCGAAGATTAGGTGGTTGTAAGATGTTAGTTTCATTTCTTGGTTTTCAATTCGATTCCAAGTGTCTATGTCTCTGTTTTTGTGCCAGTACCATGCTGTCTTGAGCACTATGGCTTTGTAGTACAGACTAAAATCTGGTATGCTGATGCCCCCAGCTTTATTTTTATTGCTAAGAACTGCCTTAGCTATACGGGTTTTTTTCCGGTTCCATACAAAATGCAGAATCATTTTTTCCAAATCTTGAAAGTACGATGTTGGTATTTTGATAGGAATGGCATTGAATAGGTAGATTGCTTTGGGAAGTATAGACATTTTAACAATGTTGATTCTTCCCATCCATGAGCATGGTATGTTCTTTCATTTGTTAATATCCTCTGCTATTTCCTTTCTGAGGATATCATAGTTTTCTTTATGGAGGTCCTTCACCTTCTCCGTTAGGTATATTCCTAGGTATTTCATTTTCTTTGAGACTATGGTGAAAGGAGTTGTGTCCTTAATTAGCTTCTCATCTTGACTGTTATTGGTGTATACAAAGGCTACTGACTTGTGGACATTGATTTTATATCCTGAAACATTACTGTATTTTTTGATGACTTCTAGGAGTCTTGTGGTTGAGTCTTTGGGGTTCTCTAAGTATAAGATCATGTCATCATCAAAGAAGGAGAGTTTGACCTCCTCTGCTCCCATTTGGATTCCCTTTATTTCCTTGTCTTGCCTAATTGTATTGGCTAGAACTTCCAGCACTATGTTGAATAGTAAAGGTGACAGAGGACAACCTTGTCTGGTTCCAGTTCTAAGAGGAAAAGCTTTGAGTTTTACTCCATTCAGTAAAATATTGGCTGTGGGTTTGTCATAGATAGCTTCAATCGGTTTTAGAAATGTGCCACCTATGCCTATACTCTTCAGTGTTCTAATTAGAAAAGGATGCTGGATTTTATCAAATGCTTTTTCTGCATCTATTGAGAGGATCACGTGATTTTTATTTTTGCCTCAGTTAATATGGTGGATAACGTTTATGGACTTGCATATGTTAAACCAGCCTTGCATCCCTGGGATGAAGCCTACTTGATCATGATGTATGACTTTTTTGATGATAAGCTGTAATCTACTGGCTAGGATTTTGTTGAGAATTTTTGCATTTATATTCATGAGTGAGATTGGTCTGAAATTCTCCTTTTTGTTTGGGTCTTTTCCTGGTTTTGGTATCAGGGGGCACTTGGGTATTTTCCATGACTTAGCAATTATGAATAGGGATGCAGTAAATATTCTGATACAAATATCTTTGTTATGATGTGATTTTTGTTCTTCTGGGTATATGCCCAGTAGAGGGATTACAGGATTGAATGGCAGATCTATTTTTAGATCTCTAAGCCCTCAGAATGGGAGAAAATATTTGCAGGTTATGTCTCTGACAAAGGTTTAATAACCAGAATCCACAGAGAACTCAAACGCATTAGCAAGAAAGGAACAGGGGATCCCATCGCAGGCTGGGCAAGGGACTTGAAGAGAAACTTCTCTGAAGAGGACAGGCGCACGGCCTTCAGACATATGAAAAAATGCTCATCATCTTTAATCATCAGAGAAATGCAAATCAAAACTACTTTGAGATATCATCTAACTCCAGTGAGACTAGCCTACATCACAAAATCCCAAGACCAGAGATCTTGGCGTGGATGTGGAGAAAAGGGAACACTTTTGCACTGCTAGTGCGAATGCAAATTAATACATTCCTTTTGGAAAGAGACATGACACTCTTACACTCTTTCATGTCTCTCACCCATCCTGATGGGGGGTCTAACGCTCAGTGGTTGATCCAGACCTCTCTTCTGCTCATATATGGTGGGCCCCAACCAGTCCTACCATACCTCACACATCTCCCAGTGCAGGTGTTAGTTCCTCCAAGTGTTTGACTCCTCGAAGACCCAACAAGGGGTCCTTTCTCCACTCAGTTGAGGCATCCACACAGGGAGACCAAACTGACTCCCTGGCATGCTCAGTGGTTCACATCACCCAGGCTGAACAGGGCCCCCACGTGAGTGTCCAGAAGGTTGGCTGTGAGAACCTTCTGACCCTGCTCTCTCCTAGGGTGGTCTCGCTTCCTGGTCGGGGACCCGAAATGTTGCAGGAAGCTAAGGCCCATTGGAGTGAAAGCACACACGAACACTGTGTTTAAAAGAGGAAGGGCTTTATTTTAGCTGGTGGAATGGAAGCAGACCCAGAGTCCCAAAATGGCCATGCTCCCTGACTGGCTTAGTCTTCTTTTTATCTGCAGTCAAAAAGTTGTGACCCACAGTTACCTTTCTCATTGGTCAGTCTGAATCAAGCTGGAGAAGTGGGCTCTGGCTTTTATAGAACCTCAGGCTTTTATAGAAGCCAAAGCAAGAGTTCGGTTGCAGGTTCCAGTAAGTTAAGTTTTTACGAATTCCTAAGAGCTGAGTCATCATAGGGAGGATCTTGCAGGTGTATCTTTGGGATTTTCTTGAGAAGATCTCCGTTCTCTTAGATCTTACTTTTTCTGAGTATCATCTCTCAGTATCTATATTTTGGTTTCAAAATTCTTTTCAGTAACTTTAAATCTTAAAGTCATGTTAAGTTAAAAGATAATCTTAAAATGTCTTGGGTCATTTGTAAGATAAAAGGCTAAAATATTGTTAAATATAAATTTTTATACCTGACATCTGATTTTTTATAGGGTATAGAAAACTAAATATATGTAGATGTGTTAATAAAAAGTGGGGACTGATGAACAGGTCAATGTTCCTTTAACTTCCTAGGTTTCTGCTTCCTAGGTTTCTCTGAGGGTTGGCATTATGATTAACTTATGTAATTAAAACTACTAGCAGAATAGGAATAATTCTATATGAAAAACAAGATTTTTTTAAAAGAAATAAAAAGCGTTATAATGATACAGGGTTCCCTATTAAGGGCTGGACAGGGTCCCCCCCATTTTTTTGGCCTGGGTGAGCTCACAAATCAGTTTCATCACAGACCCAGCTCTCAGGCCAAACAGGCCCTTTCCAGCTCACATTCTATGGGGTCCAGTAAGGTCACAATCAAAGCAGCCTGATCCCTATCTCTAGTGGGAGGTTCCTCCTGGAGTAGAGAACACACACCCTATTGCCCGGCCTTGGCCAAGGACTGCAAAGACCACATTCCTTTGCTAATTTTAGGATTATTTTCTGTCTGCAGGCCTCTGGCCAATTATGTTCCAGAAGCAAATTGCATCTCCCCCAACCCCCTTCCCACAGGATAGAAAAAGCAGCATATAAAACCCTAGACAGAAGGCCCAAATCGGCTTCCTGCTTGGGTTCCCCAAGGAGGTTCTATTCCCCTCTTCCAATTATTTATCTCCTTTATCTTTTAGTAAACTCTATCTTTTCACTTACTCTTGTGATCTGTGGTCTGTGGTTTATTCTTTGAACTCTAGATCACGAACCTGACAGAGAAACTCTGGCTACATAAGACATAGAAATACCTTTTGTTAAAAAAAGACAATTTTATCTAATTTATAGGTTTTACAGACAATTGCAAATTAAATAAGTTAATCATGATTAAAACCAAATGAATATAAAAGTTAAAAATAAAAGTTATAAAAGATTTATAATTTTTAATTAAATCTTAGCTGTGTACATTAATGCAATTATGGGGTACAATGTGCTGGTTTTATATACAATTTGAAATACTTTCATCAATCTGGTTAACATAGCCTTCACGGCATTTTATTAGTTATTGTGTTAGTAGATTTAACATGTACCCTTGTAAAATGCACCATAGGTGTGGTCCCACCAATTACCCTCCCTCCACCAATCCTAATTCCTCCTCTCCCCTCTCCTTCCTCTTTCCCCTTCATCTTGGGCTGTAGTTGGGTTATCGCTTTCATATGGAAGTGTGGGTGCTTATAAATTGATTTCATAGTAGGGCTGAGTACATTTCTTCCATTCTTGAGATACTTTGCTAAGAAGAATATGTTCCAAGCTCCATCCATGTAAACATGAAAGAGGTAAAGTCTCCATTTTTTTTTTAAGGCTACATAATCTTCCATGGTGTACATTTACCACAATTTATTAATCCATTCATGGGTTGATGACAGAGATACTTGGGCTTCATCCATGACTTAGCAATTGGGCTGCAATAAACATTCTGGTGCAAATATCTTTGTTATAATGTGATTTTTGGTCTTCTGGATATATACCTAGTAGAGGAATTATAGGATCAAGTGGCAGGTCTATTTTTAGATCCCTAAGTGATCTCCAAACATCTTTCCAAAAGGAAGGTATTAGTTTGCATTCCCACCAGCAGTGAAGAAGTGTTCCCTTTACTCCATATCCATGCCAACATCTATAGTTTGGGGATTTTGTGATGCAGGCTAATCTTACTGGAGTTAGATGATATCTCAAAGTGGTTTTTATGTGCATTCCTCTGATGATTAAGGATGATGAGCGTTTTTTCATGTGTCTGTAGGCTGTGCACCTGTCTTCTTCAGAGACGTTTCTCTTCAAGTTCCTTGCCCATGCTTCGATGGGATCACTTGTTCTTTTCTTGCTAATATGTTTGAGTTCTCTGTGGATTCTGGTAATTAAACCTTTGTCAGAGATATAACCTGTAAATATCTTTCCCATTCTGAGGGCTGTCTGCTTGCTTTACTTACTGTGTTCTTGGCTGTGCAGAAGTTTTTCAGTTTGATCAGATCCCAGTAATGTATTTTTGATGTTGCTTCAATTGCCCAGGGTGGGGGGTTCTCCTCATAAAATATTCTACCAGGCCAATTTCTTCAAGGGTTTCCTTGCACTTTCTTCTAGTATTTTAATACTTTCATGTCTTAAGTTTAAACCTTTTGTCCAGTGAGAGTCTATCTTTGTTAATGGTGAAAGGTGTGGATCCAGTTTCAGTCTTCTACAGGTCTCCAGCCCATTCACCTAGCACCATCTCGTAAATAGGGAGTCATTTCCCCACTGAATGTTTTTAATTGGCTTATTGAAGATCAAATTACACTAAGTAGCTGGGTTCATCTCTCAGTTCTCTATTCTGTTCCATACATCTACCTCTCTGTTGTGCAAGTACCATGCTATTTTGATTACTATAGATTTATAGTATAGTCTAAGGTCTGGTAGTGTGGTTCCTCCTGCTTTGTTTTTATTTCTGAATAATGTCTTGGCTATTCGAGGTTTTTTTTCTGATTCCATATAAAATGAAGAATCATATTTTCAAGGTCTTTAAAGTATGACAGTGGTGTTTAATTGGAATTGCATTAAAATTGTATATTGTTTTGGGTAGTATGGACATTTCAACACTGTTGATTCTTCCCAGCCACGAGCATAGTATGTTTTTCCATTTGTTAACATCTTCAGCTATTTCTCTTCCTATAGTTTTATAGTTCTCTTTATAGAGATCTTTCACATCCTTTGTAAACTCCCAAATATTTTATCTTTCACATCCTTTGTAAACTCCCAAATATTTTATCTTCTTTGGCACTAGTGCAAAAGGAATAGAGTCCTTGACTTTTTTTCAGCTTGACTATTGCTGGTATATATAAAGGCTACAGATTTGTGATTTAATTTTGTAACCTGAGATGCTGCTGTATTCCTTGATCACTTCTAAGAGTTTTGTAGTTGAATCCCTGATGTTTTCAAGCTATGCAGTCATATCATCTGTGAACAGTGAAAGTTTGATCTCCTTTGACCCTATATAGATACCCTTGATTGCTTTTTCTTGCCTGATTGAGATGGCTAAGACTTCATTACAATGTTAAAAAGCAGTGGAGACAATGGGCAAACTTGCCTGGTTCCTGATATGAGTAGAAATGATTTCAATTTAACTCCATTCAATACAATATTGGCTGTGGGTTTGCTGTAGATGGCCTCTATCAGTTTAAGTAATGTCTCTTCTATACAAGTTTTCTTAAGTGTTCTGATCATGAAAGGATGCTGGATATTATGAAAAGCTTTTTCTGCATCAGTTGAGAGAATCATATGGTCTTTGTTTTTATTTTATTTATGTGATGAATTATATTTATAGATTTACATATGTTGAACCAGCCTTGAGACCCTGGGATAAAACCCACTTGGTCATGGTGTATAATTTGTTTGATGTGTTGCTGGATTCTGTTTGCTAGGATCTTATTGAATATTTTTGAATCAATATTCATTAGAGATATTGATCTATAATTTTCTTTTCTTGTTGGATCTTTTCCTGGTATGTGGTCAAGGTGATATTTGCTTCATAGAATGTGTTGGGGAGTATTCCTTCTATATATATATATATTTTTTTTCTTTTTGTATATTTTAGAAAATGTTAAGTTATATAGGTACTAGTTCCTCTTTAAAGATTTGGTAGAATTTTGATGTGAAGCTGCTTGGTCCCAGACTTTTCTTTTGGGGGATATTTTGTATAGTTGATGCTATTTCAGAACTTGGTATAGGCCTTTTCAACATTTACACTTCATTCTGGCTAAGTCTAGGAAGGTGGCATACTTCCAACTATTGCTCTATTTCATTCAGATTTTTGTATTTCTGAGAATAGAGTTTCTTGTAATATTCATTAAGGATTTTTTGAATTTCTGAGGAGTCTGTTGTTATTTCATCTTTGTCATTTCTGATTGATGAAATTAGAGATTTTGCTCTTTTATTCCTGATTAGGTTAGCCAAAGGTTTATCTATTTTATTGACCTTTTCAGAAAACCAATTTTTAAATTTATTGATCTGTTGTATAATCCTTTTGTTTTCAATTTCATTTAATTCTGCTCTAATTTTGATTATTTCTTTTCTTCTGCTGGGTTTCGGGTTGTAATGTTCTTCCTTATCCAGTTGCTTGAGATGTCCCATTAAATTGTTAACTTCCTCTCTTTCTATTCTCTCGAGGAAGCCTTGCAGTGCTATAAATTTCCTTCTTAGGACTGCTCTTGCAGTATCCTAGAGGTTCTGATAATTTGTGTCTTCATTGTCGTTTTTCCCCCCAAATTTGGTAATTTCTGTCTTAATCTCATCTATGACCCAGCTATCATTCAGCATGAGGTTATTTAGTTTCCATGTTTTTGTATAAGTATCAAGATTCCTGTTGCTATTGAGTTAAACTTTTATTCCATGATGGTCTGAGAAGATGCAAGGAATAATTTCTGTTCTTTTAATGCTGAGGTTAGACTTATGACCTAAGATGTGGTCAATTTTGGAGTATGTTCTGTAGGCTGATGAGAAGAATGTGTATTCAGTTACATTGGGATGAAATCTTCTATAGATGTTTGTTAAATCTAATTGTTGAATGGTTAAGTATAAGTCTAAAATTTCTTTGCTTAGTTTCTTGTTGGAGGATCTATCCAACACTTCCAAAGCGGTGTTAAAATCTCCGACTATCATGGAAAAAGCCCAGGTGCCCATTGATCCACGAATGGATCAATAAATTGTGGTATATGTACACCATGGAATATTATGCAGCTTTAAAGAAAGATGGAGACTTTACTTCTTTCATGTTTACATGGATGGAGCTGGAACATATTCTTCTTAGTAAAGTATCTCAAGAATGGAAAAAAAGGTATCCAATGTACTCAGCCCTACTATGAAACTAAATAATGGCTTTCATAGGAAAGCTATAACCCAGTTATAACCTAAGAATATGGGAAAGGGAGAGAGGAAGGGGAGGGAGGGGGGAGGTTTGGCAGAGGGAGGGTGATTGGTGGGATTACACCTGCGGTGCATCTTACAATGGTACATGTGAAAATTGTAAATGCAGAATATGATTGTCTTAACACAATAACTAAGAAAATCCCAGGAATGATATAAACCAGTGTCAAAATGTTTATAAAACCAGTGCATGGTGCCTCATGATCGCATTAATGTACACAGCCATGATCTAATACTAATAAAAAAAATCTCCGACTATTATGGTGCTGGAGGAAATAAAGTTGCTCATGTCTGTTAGAGTCTCTCTTATACATTGAGGTGCATTCTTTTTGGGTGCATAAATATTAATAATTGAAATGTCATCATCTTGAGTTTTATCCTTAACAAATATGAAGTGACCATGCTTATCTTTCCTTACTTTTGTTGGTTTAAAGCCTATTTTATCTGTGAATAAAATTGAAACACTTGCTTTTCTATGATTTCCATTTCCCTGAATTATAGATGACCATCCCTTCACCCTGAGACTATATTTATCTTTTAAGGTAAGATGAGATTCTTGTATGCAGCAGATATCTGCCCTGAGTTTTTGTATCCAGTCAGCCAACTTGTGCCTCTGTAGAGGACAATTTAAGCCATTCACATTAACTGACAGTATTGATAAGCCTGGTAGAATTTTGGCTATTGAGTCTTTCAAAAGTCCAGTGGACATTTTTAATCTTTTCGCCACTGTGGAAGTTGGAATTTGATCAAAAATTTCTGAGTGAGTTTACTTTGGTGGTAGAGCATTGTGCTGATCATTGTGGAGGATGGGTCTGAGAATATTCTGGAGAGCTGGTTTAGTTATGGCAAATTTCTTCAACATATGATTATCTTTAAAGTATTTAATTTCTCCATCATAAATGAAACTCAGTTTAGCTGGATACAGGATCCTGGGTTGAAAGTTATTTTGTTTTAGGGGTAAAAGGTCAATGACCATTCTCTTCTAGCTCGAAAAGTTTTAGCAGACAGATCTGCAGTCATTCTACTATTCTTTCCCTTGTAGGTTATGGTTTTCTTTTCTTTCTTTTTTTTTTTTTTCTTAGAGAAGGTTTTAATGATAAAAGATTAAAGTTAAGTCATTAAATACAGTAGGGAGGGAGACAGGGAAATACTGTGTTTTGTATCTTATTTTTTTAATTGTTGGGGATTCATTGAGGGTACAATAAGCCAGGTTACACTTATTGCAATTGTTGGGTAAAGTCCCTCTTGCCAATCATGTCTTGCCCCCATAAAGTGTGACACACACCCAGGCCCCACCCCCTCCCTCCTTCCCTCTTTCTGTTTCCCCTCCCATAACCATAATTGTCCTCATATCAAAATTGAGCACATAGGATCCATGCTTCTCCATTCTTGTGATGCTTTACTAAGAATAATGTCTTCCGCGTCCATCCAGGTTAATACGAAGGATGTAAAGTCTCTGTTTTTTTTAAAGGCTGAATAGTATTCCATGGTATATATATACCACAGCTTCTTAATCCATACCTGGGTTGGTGGGCATTTAGGCTGTTTCCACATTTTGGCGATTGTAAATTGAGCTGCAATAAACAGTCTAGTACAAGTGTCCTTATGATAAAAGGATTTCTTTCCTTCTGGGTAGATGCCCAGTAATGGGATTGCAGGATCAAATGGGAGGTCTAGCTTGAGTGCTTTGAGGTTTCTCCATACTTCCTTCCAGAAAGATTGTACTAGTTTGCAGTCCCACCAGCAGTGTAAAAGTGTTCCCTTCTCTCCACATCCATGCCAGCATCTGCAGTTTTGAGATTTTGTGATGTGGGCCATTCTCACTGGGGTTAGATGATATCTCAGGGTTGTTTTGATTTGCATTTCTCTAATATATAGAGATGATGAACATTTTTTCAAGTGTTTGTTAGCCATTCGTCTGTCGTCTTTAGAGAAAGTTCTATTCATGTCTCTTGCCCATTGATATATGGGATTGTTGGCTTTTTTCATGTAGATTAATTTGAGTTCTCTATAGATCCTGGTTATCAAGCTTTTGTCTGATTGAAAATATGCAAATATCCTTTCCCATTGTGTAGGTTGTCTCTTTGGTTTGGTTATTGTCTCCTTAGCTGTACAGAAGCTTTTCAGTTTAATGAAGTCCCATTTGTTTATTTTTGTTGTTGTTGCAATTGCCATGGCAGTCTTCTTCATGAAGTCTTTCCCCAGGCCAATATCTTCCAGTGTTTTTCCTATGCTTTCTTTGAGGATTTTTATTGTTTCATGCCTTAAATTTAAGTCCTTTATCCATCTTGAATCAATTTTTGTGAGTGGGGAAAGGTGTGGGTCCAGTTTCAGTCTTTTACATGTAGACATCCAGTTCTCCCAACACCATTTATTGAATAGGGAGTCTTTCCCCCAAGGTATGTTCTTGTTTGGTTTATCAAAGATTAGTTGGTTGTAAGATGTTAGTTTCATTTCTTGGTGTTCAATTTGATTCCAAGCGTCTATGTCTCTGTTTTTGTGCCAGTACCATGCTGTCTTGAGCACTATGGCTTTGTAGTACAGACTAAAATCTGGTATGCTGATGCCCCCAGCTTTATTTTCGTTACAGAGAACTGCCTTAGCTATACGGGGTGTTTTCCGGTTCTATACAAAACGCAGAATCATTTTTTCCAAATCTTGAAAGTACGATGTAGGTATTTTTATAGGAATGGCATTGAATAGGTAGATTGCTTTGGGAAGTATAGACATTTTGACCATGTTGATTCTTCCCATCCATGAGCATGGTATGTTCTTTCATTTGTTAATATCCTATGCTATTTCCTTTCTGAGGATTTCATAATTTTCTTTATGGAGGTCCTTCACCTCCTTCGTTAGGTATATTCCTAGGTATTTCATTTTCTTTGAGACTATGGTGAAGGGAGTTGTGTCCTTAATTAGCTTCTCATCTTGACTGTTATTGGTGTACACAAAGGCTACTGACTTGTGGACATTGATTTTATATCCTGAAACAATACTGTATTTTTTTTTGATGACTTCTAGGAGTCTTGTGGTTGAGTCTTTGGGGTTCTCTAAGTATAAGATCATGTCGTCAGTAAAGAGGGAGAGTTTGACCTCCTCTGCTCCCATTTGGATTCCCTTTATTTCCTTGTCTTGCCTAATTGCATTGGCTAGAACTTCCAGCACTACATTGAATAGTAAAGGTGACAGAGGACAACCTTGTCTGGTTCCAGTTCTAAGAGGAAAAGCTTTCAGTTTTACTCCATTCAGTAAAATATTAGCTGTGGGTTTGTCATAGATAGCTTCAATCAGTTTTAGAAATGTGCCACCTATGCCTATACTCTTCAGTGTTCTAATTAGAAATGGATGCTGGATTTTATCAAATGCTTTTTCTGCATCTATTGAGAGGATCACGTGATCTTTATTTTTGCCTCTGTTAACATGGTGGATAACGTTTATGGACTTGCGTATGTTAAACCAGCCTTGCATCCCTGGGATGAAGCCTACTTGATCATGATGAATGACTTTTTTGATGATAAGCTGTAATCTATTGACTAGGATTTTGTTGAGAATTTTTGCGTCTATGTTCATGAGTGAGATTGGTCTGAAATTCTCCTTTTTGTTTGGGTCTTTTCCTGGTTTTGGTATCAGGGTGATGTTTGCCTCACAGAATGTGTTGGGGAAGATTCCTTCTTCCTCAATTTTTTGGAATAATTTCTGCAGTACAGGAATAAGCTCTTCCTTGAATGTTTGATCGAATTCTGGAGTGAAGCCATCTGGACCAGGGCATTTTTTGGTTGGAAGCTTTTTTATTGTTTCTTTGATCTCAGTGCTTGAAATTGGTCTGTTCAGGAGCTCTATTTCTTCCTGGCTGAGTCTAGGGAGAGGGTGTGATTCCAAATATTGATCCATTTCTTTCACATTGTCAAATTTCTGGGCATAGAATTTCTGGTAGTATTCAGAGATGATCTCTTGTATCTCTGTGGGATCAGTTGTTATTTCCCCTTTATCATTTCTGATTGAGGTTACTAGAGATTTTACTTTTCTATTCCTCGTTAGTCTGGCCAATGGTTTATCTATTTTATTTATTTTTTCAAAAAACCAACTCCTTGTTTCATTAATTTTCTGAATGATTCTTTTGTTTTCAATTTCATTGATCTCTGATTTGATTTTGCATATTTCTTTTCTTCTACTGAGTTTAGGCTTAGATTGTTCTTCTTTTTCCAATTCCATAAGATCTCTTGTGAGATTGTTGATGTGCTCTCTTTCTGTTTTTCGAATGTAGGCATCTAAAGTGATGAATTTTCCTCTCAAAACTGCTTTTCCAGTATCCCACAGGTTTTGGTAGCTGTGTCTTCATTGTTGTTATGCTCTGGGAAGTTAATGATTTCCTGTTTTATTTCTTCCTTCACCCATCTGTTATTCAACAGAAGATTGTTTAGTTTCCATGCCTTTGGGTGGGGTCGAGCATTTTTGTTAGAGTTGAGTTCCACCTTTAGTGCCTTATGGTCTGAGAAGATACAAGGTAAAATTTCAATTCTTTTGATTCTGTTGATATTTGTTTTGTGTCCCAGGATATGATCAATGTTGGAGAATGTTTCATGGGGTGATGAGAAGAATGTATATTCTTTATCTTTGGGATGGAGTGTTCTATATGCGTCTATCAAGCACAGTTGTTCTAGGGTCTCATTTAAGTCTCTTGTATCCTTGTTTAATTTCTGTTTAGAGGATCTGTCCAGCTCTATAAGAGGAGTGTTAAGGTCCCCTGTTATTATGGTATTATCAGATATCATATTGCTCAGACTGAGTAAAGTCTGTTTCAAGAATCTGGGAGCATTTAAATTGCGTGCATAAATATTTAGAATTGAAATGTCTTCTTGTTGTATTTTTCCCTTGACCAATATAAAGTGACCATCTTTGTCTTTTTTGATTTTAGTTGCTTTAAATCCACTGTATCTGAAAATAAGATTGCAACTCCTTTTTTCTTCTGAATTCCATTTGCCTGAAAAATTGTCTTCCAACCCTTGACTTGGACGTATAATTTGTCTTTTGAAGCCAGGTGTGTTTCTTGCAGACAGCAACGGGATGGCTTGTGGTTTTTAATCCAGTCAGCCAATCTATGTCTCTTCAGTGGGGAATTCAAGCCATTAACATTTATTGAGATAATTGATAAGTGTGGTAGTATTCCATTCGTCTTATTTTGTGAGAGTCCATTGCTTAGTTTTATCTTTTGCATCAGTGTGGAGGTTAGGTTCTGTCCTTTAATTTCTGAGTTCTTACTTTGCTGCCGATCCATTGTTGTGGTCAGTGTGCAGAACAGGTTGAAGTATTTCCTGTAGAGCTGGTCTTGTTGTGGCGAATTTCCTCAATGTTTGTATATCCTTAAATGATTTGATTTCTCCATCAATTTTGAAGCTTAGCTTAGCACGGTACAGAATTCTGGGCTGGAAATTGTTCTGTTTAAGTAGATTAAAGGTAGATGACCATTGTCTTCTTGCTTGGAAAGTTTCATTAGAGAAGTCTGCGGTCAATCTGATGGATTTGCCCCTGTAGGTCAACTGGCGCTTACTCCTGGCAGCTTGCAGAATCTTTTCTTTTGTCTTGACTTTGGACAGGTTCATCACAATGTGTGTCGGAGAAGCTCGGTTAGAGTTGAGGCGACCTGGGGTCCGATATCCCTCTGAAAGCAGTGTGTCAGAATCTTTGGTGATATTTGGGAAATTTTCTTTTATAGTATTCTCTAGTATGGCTTCCATTCCTCTGGGGCATTCTTCTTCCCCTTCTGGAATTCCTATAACTCGTATGTTGGAACGCTTCATAAAGTCCCATAATTCTGACAGTGAACGTTCTGCTTTCTCTCTCTTCTTTTCTGCCTCTTTTACTATCTGAGTTATCTCAAAAACTTTGTCTTCTACCTCTGAAATTCTTTCTTCTGCATGGTCTAACCTGTTGCTGATACTTTCCATTGCATCTTTAAGTTCCCTAATTGACTGTTTCATTTCCTTCAGCTCTGCTATATCCTTTTTATATTCTTCATATTGTTCATCTCTTATTTGATTCTGTTTTTGGATTTCCTTTTGGTTATTTTCCACTTTATTAGCAGTTTCCTTCATTGTTTCCATCATTTCTTTCATTGTTTCAACATGTGTATTCTAAATTCCCTTTCTGTCATTCCTAACATTTCTGTATAGGTGGAATCCTCTGCAGTAGCTACCTCATGGTCCCTTGGCGGGGTTGTTCTAAACTGGTTCTTCATGTTGCCTGGGGTTTTCTGCTGATTCTTCGTCATGGGTGATTTCTTTTATCTGTTTCCTTGCCCTAATTTTCCTTTCACTTCCTCCGGCTCTTAAGTTCTCGTGCCTGTGGACTAAGGGTTACAGGACCAGAAGTGTGAGAAGGTTGAAGAGCAAAAAAGGGATGAAAGAAAGGAGGACCGAGTGATAAGAAAAAAAAAAAAAGAAAAATAGAGAAAGGAGAGGGGGTGGGTAAAATGAATATTGACAAAAAGAAGAGAGGTACGGAAAGAGGGAGACAGAGCAATATAGGTGTACAGTAGGGTACTTTGATACAACCTTAAAAAGAAAAAACCACCTTCTGGGGGTGCCCAGTGGGGTGGTTCCCTTGAGGTCAGCAGCTCTTTGCTAATCTGATCAGACACAGTATCCCACCTCCACCAAGTAGAGAAGAAAGACAAAAATGCTATAAATCAAACCAAAACAAGCAAACAGAAAACTTTACGGGATAAAATTGGCTGGAAAAACCAAATAATAGCAGTAGAAACACTAACAAAAATGAAGTTCTAATTATTGAAATAGTCAGCAATGGGAAATTATAATTAAACTAGAAAAATTGAGAAAGAAAAGGGATCTGTATTGAAAAGGTTGAACTTAAAAAACAAAACAACAATCCACAACATCAAAATAAACAAAAAAAACAACCAAACAAAACAAAAAGAAAAAAACCACAGAACCAAAAACAAAGCAGTGTGTATATGTTAGTGAATATTGTCTGGGCAACACGTGGTCTTCTGGGGTATGAGACGTTAATCACAGTTCTGATACGAGTGGAGGCTGCTAGTTTCTCAAACCCCAGCTGGTAGACACCCTAAATCTCTCTTCAGCCCACTTAAAAGGCACTTTGAACTTGTTCACTTACTGAGCAGAAGCTTTCTCAGGGAAGTGCTTGTCGCTGGAATCACTGCCGAAGTGGCTATCCACTTACCCTGTTTGTCAAAACTGGTCTCCCTCTGCCCCCGGGGGTTAGGGCTGCAAGGCGGCTCAGACCCCGCCCTTAGGCTACTTGGTCGCTGGGTTACCAGCTCCCACTCAATTCCAGCTCTGCGACCCTGAGGGCGGAGCTTGCCGGGGCAGATCGCTCATAATCTCTGCCTGTGACCCAGAGCCAAACACTGTTAGCTCCGTCTGGCTCAGCGGCTCAGACTGGGGTCCTAGACAAAGGCCAAAGTTCTCCGCACTCCCGCTCAGGCTCTCCCCAAGGCAGTTCAACTGAGTGCCAAGTCCAAAGACACCAAAACAGTTCACAGGTAAGGCCTTTCTGGTTTGCAGTCTCGCTGCTACTGAACTTACAGTTGCGGGCGTGTTTAGACGGATTGAACACGCGCGACCACTTGCCGGTTTCCCACTGTTTTAGTCCTCCTCTTGGGTTCCAGAAGTCTCTCGCTGACTCCCTGTATCCTCTCAGGGGTCATGATAGGCAGATCCCATCAGCCAGAGATGCCTGGAGTCCTATCTCCCCAGACTCACGGTTCCCAGATGCAAGGAAGCTGTTACTCGGCTGCCATCTTGCTCCACCTCCCAGGTTATGGTTTTCTTATGTCTTGCTGCTTGCAGAATTTTCTCCTTCATATTAATTTTTGCGAAGTTAATTATAATGTGTCTGGGAGATATTTTATTTGGATTGAGTTGTGCTGGGGTTCTGAAACTGTCTGCTATATGAATGTCAGAATCTCTTGCCATGTTTAGGAAGTTCTCCTCTATTATCTCTTGGAGTAGATAATCTCCAAGTAGACATCTTTTGGGCCTTTTGAAGCCACCCCATGGCCTTCAGGAATTCCTATAAGGCAAATATTAGTTTTTTTGGAATTATTCCACAGCTCTCTGAGAGAATGATCCATTTTTCCTCTCCACTTTTTTTCCTCTTTGGGAATTTGGGAGCATTAAAAAGTTTTGCCTTCAATGTCAGAAATCTTTTCTTCTGCCTGCTCCATTCTGTTACTGAGGGATTCCACTGTATTTCTCATATCTTGGAGGGCTGCAAATTCTTTTCTCAATGTGTCAAAATCTTTGGTGATTTTGTGTTTGAATTCATTGAATTCTTCAGACAACTTTTGAATTATTCCTAGAATTTCTAATCCCAAATTTACTTCCATTTTATAAATCTTATTTGCCAGCCAAACTCTGAATTCAATTTCTGACTTCTCAGCCAACTGTTTATGAATGAGATCATCTGATGTGTCTGCCTTGTCATTCCTTGGGGGAGTTGATCTACTCTGATTATTCTAGTTTCCAGAGTTTTCCCACTGATTCTGTCCCATAATTATTTTTCACTGTTTGTCTAGACGAGCATGTAAGGTGAAATTCGATTGGGGGCTCCTGGAGTTGTGATTAACCAGCCCTTTGCTCAAGACATGGGACTGGTGCCTGCTGCTTTTCCCTTACAGCTTTGCAAAGGACCTGTACAGTATTACAGCCTGAGACATTGGGGACCTGCTTGGTGTGGTGGGGCTAGGTGGCTCTATCTTGTTTTCATCTGGTCTCTGTCTAATCCTAGTGAATCAGTAATTCTGGGTTGAAGTCTCAGCTGTGGAGAAATACAAGCAAGTAAGACACCCTGCTCCTCACTGCAACAACTGAAAAAGGAAAATCAAACCTTCCCATAACAACACAACCAGGGTCCCACCTCTGATGGTCCTTGGGTGATTGGCCCAGGTAAAGAGTTCCAAATCAATTATCTCAGTCAGCACCAAGTCTCAAGTGGGAGAGTTCCAAAGGTTTCCAGCAACTAGATAGCAGGGGTCTGCTGGCAGCTTGGGTGTGGCTCACTCTGGTGTTCTGTGGAGTCAGGAGGGCCCACCCAGCAAATGAGTTATTACATGGAAGTTGATGTCTCCTCCCCTACCTTGCATCTCTGTCACACCCAGTCACTGGTAACTGCACAGGGCTGTGGCTCAGTTCCCTTCAATGAGCAGATGTGCCAGGGATTTGTGCCTGCCTGAGTCACAGGGAGATCTATGTCTCCTTGGCTAGGCCACGGCACTCTGCCACCATCTGGCAGTGGGGGCTGAACCCTGACTACCTTGGGTGCTTAATGGAAGCTGGGGAGTGTCACTCAGTTCCAGCCCCACCCCAGATTGATGTTGCTCTCACTTATATTCTCATGGAATTTGCATTTCTGTCCCAGCTGTATTCCATTGCAGCCAGGCTCTGTTTGAGTTCACAGAAACTGCAACTCAGCCCCACCCTGTGCTGCTGCCACTGGAACAATTCTCACAGGGCTGGCATCTCAGTCTCTGCTGTACTCTGTGTTGGGGCTGGCGTGGTTAGAGCTCACAAATGGCTCTCAGTTCCTGCCCCTCCCTGGGCTGATGCCACTGTCATGCCTGCTTTTGTCCCAGCTATGCTCCACTGGGGGCCAGGTATATCTTGGGCTCACAAAAGCAGCATTTCTGACTCAGCCCACCTGGGAGTATGCCACCTCTGCATGCACGTGTATTCTAGTCTCCTCACTGCCAGGGCCCGCCTTTGCAGGTACCACCTCAGGCATATCCTTTGCTTATGGGGCCTGAGTTTCTGTCCCAGATCTGTTCCACCCATGGCTGCCACTGGAGTAGAGGCCTGGCTCCCTCTGGTTGCTAAGAGAGATGGGAAGTGTTTCTCCAAAATTTCACCAGGGATGTGAGCCCTATTGTTCTCACTGCCATGTGCTGTGCCCTGAGGCACCATTTCTCCCTCTCTCATATGGCTCCCTTGCACAACAGTTCCCACTTTACACCCATGCCGCTGTCAGTACAGACTTGTAACAACCCACTCCTTGTCCATACCTCTTGAGAAAATGCCCAAGAATCTGGACTCCATGGGGGAAAGACTTCCAGACCTTGGGATAGGAGTGGAGGGGCATTCTGGGAGTTCAGAATTGTGGGTATATGCTCAGTTTTCTGCCTGGCAGTAGAGAGGCACTAGCGGGTCCTCTCTGGGGAAGGAGATCTGATTTTTAGCAGTTCTCTCCCATGGGATAGAATAAGAAGAGATGTGAACTCTGCTTGCTTGTTTGTGAAAAGTACACTGTGAGCTGTTCTCATAGGGAGGGTACTCCTGTCTGCTTGGCAATGGGTTTTGTACCTATTGTTTGTTTCCTTGGGGTCGCAGCTTGCCTCAGCAGGGGTGATGTGCACTCTTCAATCTTTTCTGTTGGCTCAGCTCCAAACCCTCAGTTTACTTGATAAACTTCTGTCCTTTAACTCTCTTTCTGGATGGGAGCTTCTGTGGAAAGCTGGCTCTAGTTGGCCATCTTGTCTCCTCTCCCTATACTATTTTTTTTTTTGTTTTTGAGACTGAGTCTCACTTTGTCATCCTCAATAGAGTGCTGTGGCATCACAGCTCACAGAAACATCAAACTCTTGGTCTCAAATGATCCTCTTGCCTCAGCCTCCTGAGTAGCTAGGACTACAGGCACCCACCACAAGGCCCAGCTATTTTTAGAGATGGGGTCTCACTCTTGCTCAGGCTGGTCTGGAACTCCTGAGCTCAAGCAATATACCCACCTACACCTCCAAGAGTTCTAAGATTATAGGTGTGAACCACCATGACTGGCTGCTTTAATATTTTTGAATAGTAGTTTCAATGTGTGGGCTTCCTCAGAACTGATTTGTATCAAATTATTTTTTATTGTGAATGGGCACTTTCCCATTTCTTTGCATGATTTCTAATTTTTTGTTTAGAACTGAATACTCTGAGTATTATAGTGTGGTCTGGAAGCATCTGGAAATATGATACTATGGATTGCTGATTTCTGCGTGCTGTGGAGTGGAGATAATCTGTTTTTGAATTTTCCAAACTATTTTTGCAAAGTGTGTATACCTTGTGTGTGATTACTGAAGTTTTCTTTTCCATTATTTTTGTGGTCAGCTAGTGGCCTCACAAACAATTTAAATGTCTATTTACAGAAAGTGAAAAAGAAAAAAAAAAGACACTGACTCTTTAAATTTTCTGAGGGAATTTTTTTTCAAGGGGGAAAAGCTCCTGTGGCTAAGAGGGTCTAAACAAGCTTCTGGCTGGTCTTATCTCTCAGAACATTGCCAGACCCTGTAGAGTGCAAACCCCATAAACTTTAGAAGACAAGGTCCCCACTGCTTGTCCAGGGACCTGCTCTAGGAGCATGGGTTTTTCCCACACTTGACAAATTCAACATCTTTTTTTCTTTTCTTTCTTTCTTTTTTTTTTTTTTTTTTTGAGACAGAGCCTCAAGCTGTCAACCTGGGTAGCTGTCACCCTGGGTAGAGTGCTGTGGCATCACAGCTCACAGCAACCTCCAACTCCTGGGCTCAAGTGAGTCTCCTGCCACTGCCTCCAAAGTAGCTGGGACTACAGGCGCCTGCCACAATGTCGCATATTTTTTGGTTGCAGCCATCATTGTTGTTTGGTGGGCCCTGGGCTGAATTGGAACCTGCCAGCTCAGGTGTATGTGGCTGGCGCCTTAGCCACTTGAGCTACGGGCGCCAAGCCAAATTCAGCACTTTTAATGATAAAAACTTGCAGCAACCTAGAAATATATAGAGTATAGAATCCTTAATCTGCTAACTATATTGAGTATAGCATCTTTAATCTGCTATAGCATCAAGAAATTATTGATAGCAACAACATGTTTAATAAAAGAGTGAAATAATAAAAGCTTTCTCTTTGTCTCAGTGCCCTAACTGAGTGAGTAGGGCGCTGGCCACACACACCGAGGCTGGCGGGTTTGAGCCCAGCCTGGCCTGCTAAACAATGACAACTGCAACCAAAAAATAACTGGGCATTGTGGCGGGAGCCTGTAGTCCCACCTACTTGAGAGACTGAGGCAAGAGAATTGCTTAAGCCCAAGAGTTTGAGGTTACTGTGAGTTGTGATGCCATGGCACTCTACCAAGGGTGACATAGACTTTGTCACATAAAAAAAATAGATTTCTGATTTTCAGTTTCTTGTTTAATTTTAATTTTAATTGTTTGTAAAGATGAGGATCTCACTATATTGCTCAAGCTGGTCTCCTCCTGGCCTCAAACAAGCAATCCTCCTGCCTCAGGCCTCTAAAGTGCTGGGATTACAGGTGTGAACCACCATGTCTGGCTGAAACATTTCTGTTTTAAATATGTATTGCTATTAACACTTTTAATTAATATTATACTAGATGTTCAAGTCAGTACAATGAGGCAAGAATAAAAAAGAAGTAGAAGGATTGAAAAGGAAGAAATGAGTCATTATTTCCAGATTATATTATTGTGTGCCTAGAAAACAAAAAATTTCTACAAATAGATTTAATATATGAATTTGGCAAAGTCGCTGGAGGTAAAAATCAAAGTACAGAAACCTATGGTGTTTCTATATATAAACAAAAACTAGAAAAGACATTTAAAGACTATGGCATTTGCAGTAGCATAAAAAAAATCAGCGACTAAATCTAATGAAAGCAGTGTAAGAATTCTGCATAGATGGCTTGGCACCTGTGGCTCAAGAGGCTAAGGTGCCAGCCACATACACCTGAGCTGGCGGGTTTGAATCCAGTCCAGGCTGCCAAACAACAATGACAGCTGCAACCAAAAATAGCAAGGTGTTGTGGCAGGTGCCTTTAGTCCCAGGTACTTGGGAGGCAGAGGCAGGAGAATCACTTGAGCCCAGGAGTTGGCAGTTGCTGTGAGCTGTGATGCGATGGCACTCTACCCAGGGCGACAGCTTAAAAAAAAAAAATCTGCACAGAAAACCATAAAATTTTGCCAAGAAAATTAAAGAAAACCTAAATAAATAGAATAATATACCACAGGCACAGGGATGGAAGACTTAATATTGTGGCATTCTAGTCAACACCTCAACAGGGAGAGAGAGATATTCTAAAACCGTATGAAACTAAAAATGACTAATGATAGCCAAGATTTTTCAAGAAAAATGAGGTGGAGAGACTTACTATACTAAATATTGTCTTATCATGAGGTTACAGTAAGTTAGAAAGTGTGATATTAGTACAAGGAGGGACTGCAATACAGTTGGATTATACAAATATAAGTGAAAAGTAAAAAAATACAGCTTCTAGAAAATAACATGAGAGACTATTATTTACTTTGGGCTAAGCTAAGTTTTTTTTTGAGACAGAGTCTCAAGCTGTCACCCTGAGTAGAGTGCCATGCATCATAGCTCACAGCAACCTCCAACTTGGGCTCAAGTGATCCTCTTACCTCAGTTTTTATCTATTTTTAGTAGAGATGGGGTCTCACTTTTCTGCTCAGGCTGGTCTCAAACTCATGAGCTCAAGCAATCCTCCCACCTTGGCCTCCCAGAATGCTAGGATTACAGGTGTGAGCCACCACGCCAAGCCTAAGAAAAGATTATAAAATTAGATTAACTACATTAAAGTTAAGACCTGTGTTTCAAAAGCCATCAGTTCAGAGAATAAGAAGGCAATCACAAAGTGGAGGAAGATATTTGCAAAATTTGACAAAGGGCTCATTTCCAGATTATGTAAAAAATTTCTATAAATCAAGAAGAAAAAGACTACCCATTTTTGAAAGGGACAAAAGATGTGAACCAACACATCACATAAAACAATAGGCAAATGAACAATAAACATCAAAGGACATTTGGCTATTGTCACTCATAAAGAAAATAACAATTAAACCCCCCAGGGAATCCAGTGATAGAACAGCGAAAATTTTAATGACTGACAATGACCTTGAGAATGAGTTACTAGGATGGCAGATTAGTACTCAGCCCTTCAGAGAAACATTAATTTGAATAAACATTGATGCATGACATTCACAAGAGCTGAGAAATACACATGAGAGATTACAGCACTTGAGCAGATTACAGAGATAAAAAAAGTTTAGCCTAGGATGAAGGAGGGAAGGGGAGGGGGAGGGTGTGGGAGGGATAGTAGGGGATAGTAGGGGGACCACAACTATGGAGCACATTGCAGGTACAAGTTGGATCTATCATGTGTAGAATGCAAAAGTCCTAATGCTATAATTGGGTAAATGAGGTGCTTACATCATACTAATATGTACAAATAATTTGTACAAATAATCAACACACTGAAAATGGCATAAATGTATTTATGATCTATGTACAAAAGACTTAATAAAAAAAATATAAGAAAATAAAATAAGAATGCTTACCTGACTTCTAAATAACATTAAACACCAAACATCACAATGGTAGGTTGAAATATTATTGATAATTACTGCTTCACCAAATCACCAACATATAATGTCTGATGGTATCAATTCAACTGTCCATACTTGGAAGATGACACACTGGAAGCTGCACGTTGCCATAAAACTAAAGATATGCATGGATACAAACAGAAGATACCTATGTATATTTTATGTGATGTTGTGACATGACATTATTTAAAAAAAAAGATGCAGTCATGAGAGTAAGAAGGATGATTTCACATTACTCACATCCCTCCTCCTCCACCTCCAGGTAGCACAAATAGAGAGTCAAGTGAGTATCCAGTTTCACTAGTGTCAGGTTGACCCCAAAGACCTGAGCTCCAGGTCTACCCCTTCTAGCTCCAGGTCTGTCCCTCTAGCTCCAGGCTCCAGGAACACATTATTGCCAGTATCACTCCACACTCATAATCTCAGCATCAGACAACATCCCATGGCCCCAGGCTCTAGGTTGACATGCATGAACTCAGGTTCCAGGCCCACCCCAAGGCCAGATTGGCTTTTATTAACCCAAGAATCAGACTTATGCTCATGGGCCCTAATGCCCAGCCCAGCCATGTGAACAAAGCTCCAGGTTTACCCCAAGGAATAATGGTGTAAAAAGACACAATGTCAACCCTTGTGGACCCAGGTGCCAAGCCTGACCTCCTGGCAACCTAGGCATCAGGCCAGCCCTCCTCAGGACTCCAACAGCAAGCCCACCTGCAAAATCCCAGAAGCTATTTTTCCTAGAATCTCTAGATGGGCTGACTGGTGAAGGGTCTTTCCTCTTCGTCAGTCTGTACAGACAGGAAGAAGTGACTACTTCAAATGTATAGACATTAATGCAAGAACACAGAGGTCATTAATAATCATGGAAACATGAAACCAACAAAGTAATGTACTAGAAATTGACCCCAAAGAAATGGAGGTCTAGGACCTTCCTGATAAATGCATTATCAGGAAGAGAAATAATCATTTCTCTTTAATCTATAAGAGAACATGAGCAGACAAGTGAATGGAAAACAAAACATGAAACAAAATGACAAGTTCAACAAAATGATAAAAATAATAAAAAAGGAACTAAAGATAAATTCTGAAGAACATGAAGAACACAATGACAGAACTGAAACAAAGAGACCTTCAACAGAAGACATGATCAAATAAAAGACAGAATCAGCAAGCTGAAGGGCAGTTCATTTGAAATTACCCAGTCAAGGGAACAAAAAGAAAAAGAAACTGAAGAAAGCCTAAGGGACTTATGAGATGCCATTGAATGAACCAATTATATATATGATGAAAGTATGCCAAAAGGAGCAGAAAAAGCAAAAGAAGAGAAACTTTATTTAAAGAAATGACAAAAACCTTTCCAAATCTGGAGAGGAAAATAAACATTCAGATCTATGAAGTCCAAAGAACTACAAATAGAGTAATTAAGAAGAGATCTTCACTGAGACACATTATAATAAAATTCTCAAAGACAAAGAGAATTTTGAAAGCATCAAGAGAAAAGCAACTTGTCACATACAAGATAATCTACATTAGACTGTCAGCAGATTCCTCAGCAGAAACACTGCAGGCCAGGAGAGAGTGAGATGATGTATTCAAAGTGCTGAAAGAACCAGTCACAATGGCTCACAACAGTAATCCTTGCACTTTGGCAAGCCAAGGCAGGAGGATTGCTCAAGATCAAGAGTTTGAGATAAGCCTAGGCAATAGAGCAAGACCCTATCTCTAAAAAATAAACCAAAGGCTAAAAGAAATGCCAAACCAAGAATACGTTACACAATGAATCTATCCTTCAGAAATGAAAGAGAAATAAAGATTTTCCTAGATAACATAAACTGAGGGAAATTCATCACTGCTTGACTTGCCTTACAATTAATCCTAAAATAAGTTATTTCATTTGAAACAGAAAGTTGCTAAATAAAAACATAAAAACATATGAAAGTATAAAACTCACTGTGAAGGTAAATATAGAGTCAAATTCAGAATACTCTAATGCTGTACAGTGGTTCATGAATCATTTAAAACTCTAATATAAAAATTTAAAAGACAGGGTGGCACCTGTGGCTCAAAGGAGTAGGGCACTGGCCCCATATGCTGGAGGTGGTGGGTTCAAACCCAGTCCTGGCCAAAAAAAAAAAAAAATACAGAAGTATTAATAACTATAGCTATAATAATTTGTTAATGGATATAAAATATTAAAAGATGTAAAATGCAACATCAAAAACATAATGTTTGTGGGAGGGAAGTAAAAGTATAGGTTTTTATGTGACCAAAATTAATATCAGCTTAAGAGAGACTTATAATTACATGATTTTTTTTTTGAGAACCATGGCTTCATAGCTCACAGCAACCTCCAACTCAAGCTCAAGTGATCTTCTTGCCTCAGTTTTTCTATTTTTAGTAGATACAGGGTCTTACTTTTGCTCAAGCTGGTCTCGATCGTGAGCTCAAGCAATCCTCCCACCTTGGCCTCCCAGAGTGCTAGGATTACAGGTGTGAGCCACCATGCCCAGCCAATTATAAGATGTTTTAATTAAGCATAATGGAAATAACAAAGAAAAAAACCCACAGTAGATACTATACATAAACAATAAAGGGAAATAAATCAAAGCATACCACCACAAAAAATCATTAAATCAGAAGAGAGGAAGAAAGAAATGAAACTACAAAACAGTCTGATAACAACTAACAAAATGGCAATAGCAAATCCTTACTGATTGATTATTTATTTATTTGTTTGTTTATCTTTTTTGAGACACAGTTTTACTCTGTTGCCCTGGGTAGGGTGACATGGCATCATAACTCAGAGCAACCTCAAACTCTTGGGCTTGAGCAATCCTCTTGCTTCAGCCTCCTGAGTAGCTGGGACCACAGGTGTGTGCCAATATGCCCAGCTAATTTAATTTTTCTATTTTTTTTTTCAGTAGAGACAGGGTCTTGCTTTTGCTCAGGATGGTCTCAAACTCCTGAGCTCAAGCAATCCATCTGCCTTGGCCTCCCAGAGTGCTAGGATTACAGGTGTAAGCCACTGCGTTGAGCCTCAATAATTATTTTAAATGTATACTGATTAAATTCCAACTAAAAGACATAGAATGGCTGATTGGCTAAATAAAATATAAAACCCCAAATGTGATTTGTGTCATCTTGCCTAGAAGAGATTTATTTTCCAGTACAGTCACATATGATCTGAAAGTAAAAGGATGGAAAAAAATATTCCATGAAAATGGTAACCAAAAGAGAGCATGGGAAGGTATATTTATATAAAACAAAATAGACTTTCAGTGAAAAACTGTCATTAGAAACCAAAATGTCTTTATATGACAATAAAGAGGCATATTCATAAAGCGGATATAATAATTATAAATATATGTGCATCCAACATCAGAGCACCTAGATATATAAACAAATATTAAGAGATATGAAGAGAAAAATAGACAGCAATAGATAGAACATCTGGACAGAGAATGAATAAGAAAACCGTGGACTTGAACAACACTAAAAGACCAAATGGATCTGGGTGGTGCCTGTGGCTCAAAGGAGTAGGGCGCTGGCCCCATATGCCGGACGTGGCAGGTTCAAACCCAGCCCCACCCAAAAACTGCAAAAAAAAAAAAATGGATCTGACAGACATATCCAGAACATTTCAGTAGAATACATATATTTTTAAAAAGTGCACAGAAACATTTTCCAGATAGATTATACATTAGGCCATAAAAAGTGTTAACAACTTTAAGGTTTTAATATCAAGTATATTTTCTTGATATAAATGTACAAAATGATATAAAAGTACAAACTTGCAAAATTTACAAATACATGGAAATTAAACAAAATATTCCTGAACAAAAATTGGGTCAAAGAAGAATTGAAGGGAGGTACCTGTGGCTCAGCGGGTAGGATGCCGGCCCCATATACCAAGGGTGGCGGTTTCAACCCAGCCCCGACCAGCTAAAACAGCAATGAGAATTGCCACAAGAATAGCTGGGCATTGTGCTGGGCACCTGTAGTCCCAGCTACTCAGGAGGCTGAGGCAAGAGAATCTTTTAAGCCCAACAGTTGGAGGTTGCTGTGAGCTGTGACACCATGGCACTCTACCAAGGGTGACAAAAGTGAGACTCTGTCAAAAAAAAAAAAAAAAGAAGAAGACGAACAAGAAGAATCAGAGATTTCAAAAGGAAAATTTAAAAAATCTTGACAAAAAAATAAAAAAATAAAACCATCCCTGTGGAAAAGCTGAAAAAAAAAATAAAAAATCTTGATAATACAAAAATGGAAAAACAACATATGAAAACTTATGGGATATGGCAAAAGTAGTTCCAAGAGTAAAGTTTATAGCAATAAATGCCTCCATTAAGAAAAAAAGAGAAAGATTTTCAATAAGCACTTTGCACTTCAAGGAAATAGAAAAAGAAAAACTAAGCTGAAAGTTAGTGGAGAGCAGAAATAACAATGATCAGAGTAGAAATAAAATATAGGTAATAAAAGTAATAGAAAAGATCAACAAAACCAAAAGTTGGTTGTATAAAAAGATAAATTCACAAACCTTTAGTTAGACTAAGGAAAAAGAGGAGACTCAAAAATAAAATAAAAACATGAGAACATATAACTAATATTCCTAAAATACAAAGGATCAGCAGAGATTACTATGAACAATTATATGCTGATGACCTAGAAAACTTGAAAGAAGTGGATCAATGTCTCAAAATATAAAGCTACCAAGATGGAATCATGAAGAAACAAAAAATCTTAACAGACCAATAACAAATTAGTTTCATAGTAGGGCTGAGTACATTGGATACTTTTTCTTCCATTCTTGAGATACTTTACTAAGAAGAATATGCTCCAGCTCCATCCATGTAAACATGAAAGATAAAGTCTCCATCTTTCTTTAAGGCTGCGTAATATTCCATGGTGTACATATACCACAATTTATTAATCCATTCGTGGATCGATGGGCACTTGGGCTTTTTCCATTAGGGCTTTCACATGGAAGCTATAACCCAGTTACAACCTAAGAATAGGGGGAAGGGGGAAAGGGAAAAGAGAGGGGAGGGGAGGGAGGAGGGATGTGGATAGACAGAGGGGAATTGGTGGGATTACACCTGCGGTGCATTTTACAAGGGTATATGTGAAACTTGGTAAATGTGGAAGAAGCTAGTGTATGATGCCCCATGATCATATCAATGTACACAGCTATGATTTAATAAAAAAAAAGAAAGAAAAAAAACAGACCAATAACAATAAGGAGACTAAATCAGTAATCAAAAACATTCCAACATCCATGTAAACATGAAAGAGGTAAAGTCTCCATCTTTCTTTAAGGCTGCATAGTATTCCATGGTATACATATACCACAATTTATTAATCCATTCGTGGATCGATGGGCACTTGGGCTTTTTCCATGACTTAGCTATTATGAATTGGGCTGCAATAAACATTCTGGTACAAATATCTTTGTTATGTTGTGATTTTTGGTCTTCTGGGTATATGCCCAGCAGAGGGATTACAGGATTGAATGGCAGATCTATTTTTAGATCTCTGAGTGTTCTCCATATATCTTTCCAAAAGGAATGTATTCATTTGCATTCCCACCAGCAGTGCAGAAGTGTTCCCTTTTCTCCGCATCCACGCCAACATCTCTGGTCTTGAGATTTTGTGATATAGGCTAGTCTCATTGGAGTTAGATGATATCTCAAAGTAGTTTTGATTTGCATTTCTCTGATGATTAAAGATGGTGAGCATTTTTTGATATGTCTGAAGGCCGTGCGCCTGTCTTCTTCAGAGAAGTTTCTCTTCAAATCCCTTGCCCAGCCTGTGATGGGATCCCTTGTTTTTTTCTTGCTGATGCGTTTGAGTTCTCTGTGGATTCTGGTTACCTCTTTCATGTTTACATGGATGGAGCTGGAACATATTCTTCTTAGTAAAGTATCCCAAGAATGGAAGAAAAAATACCCAATGTACACAGCCCTACCATGAAACTAATTTGGGACTCTCACATGAAAACTGTAACCCAGCTACAACTTAACAATAGGGGGAAGTGGGAAGGGGGTGGGTGGGTAGAGGGAGGGGAATCGGAGGGATCACACCTGTGGTGCATATTACAGGGGTATTTGCGAAACTTGGTAAATGTAGAATGTAAATGTTTTGGCACAGTAACTGAGATAACGCCGGAAAGGCTATGTTAACCACTGTGATAAAAATGTGTCAAATGGCTTATGAAGTGAGTGTATGATGCCCCATAATCATATCATTGTATACAGTTATGATTTAATAAAAAAAAAAAAAGAAAAAGAAAAAAAAAACATTCCAACAAAAAAAGTGTAGAACTAGATGGCTTCACTGGTGACCTCTACCAGACTATTAAAAAAAATTAACACCTATCTTCTCAAACTCCATCAAAAATTGAAGAGAAAGGAAGACATCCAAACTAATTTTACAAGGACAGCATTACCCTGATACCAAAGTCAGACAAGGACAGTACCAGAAGAGAAAATTATAGGCCAATATCTCTGGGGAACACAGACGCAAAAATGCTCAATGAAGTGCTAACAAACCTAATTCAACAAAATGTTAAAATGATAATTTACCATGATTAAGTAGGATTTATGCCTAGGATGCAAGGATGTTTCCAAATCTGTAGATCAAAGATGTGACATACCACATGAACAGAATAAAAAATAAAAATCATATGATCATCTCAATAGATGCAGAAAAATAAGTTAGCCAACATGCAACAACTTTCATGATTAAAAACTCTCCACAAATTAGGTATAGAAGGAATGTACTGCAACCTGAAAAAGCCCATGGCTAGTATCACATTCAATAATGAAAAGCTGAACGTTTTTCCTCTAGGATCAGAAATAAGACAAGGAAGCTCACTCTCACCACTTCTATTCAACATAGTACTGGAAGATCTAGGCAGTTGAGCAAGAGAAAGAGAAGGCATCTGAATTAGAAACGAAGAAGGAAGATTTTCTGCTTGTAGATGTCATGATCTTACATTTAGAAAACCCTAAAGATGCTACCAAAGTACCATTGGAACTAACAAAAAATTCAGCAAAATTCAGGATGCAAAATCAACATACGAAAATCAGTTATTTCATACACTATCAATGAACTATATGAAGAAGTAATCAACAAAACCATGTCTTTTACAATAGAAAGAAAAATACTTAGGAATAAATTTAACAAGGAGATAAAAGATCTGTAGAGTGAAAAATATAAAATATTGATCAAAGAAATTGTAGAACACAAAAATAAATGGAAAGATATCCTACATTCATGAATTGGTAGAGTTAATATTGTTAAAATGTCTATGTGTGATACACAAAGTGAAGTACAGATTCTGTGCACTCCGTGTCAAAATTTCAGGGGCATTTCCTAGAGAAATAGAAAAGAATCCTAAAAAGTCACATGGAATCACAAAAAAATGAAATCAGTCTTGAGCAAGAGGAAAAATCTGGAAGCATCAAACTGTATTACAATGCTATACTAATTAAAACAGTATGGTATGGTCACAGACTGATAGAACAGAGAGCTCAAAAATAAACTCACACATTTATGGTCAAAGGTGCCAAGAACATAGCGGAGAAAGGATTGTCTCTTCAATAAATGGTGCTGGGAAAACTGCATGCCTGTAGGCAGAAGAATGAAATTAGACTCTCATATCATAGCATTTGCAGAAATCAATTCAAAATGATTAAAGACTTAAACACAAAGAACTGAAATGATAAAACTTCTGTAAGAAAAAGTAAGAGAAAAATTCTATCACATTGATCTCAGTTATAATTTTTTTTTTCAATTTGACACAAAAAGAACAGGTAACAAAAGGAAAAATAAACAAGCAGAATTGCAAAAAACCAAAAAGCTTCTGTACAGCAAAGGAAATAGTTAACAAAACTAAAAAGAAACTTCAGGAATGGGTGAAAATATTTGTAAGCCATATATCCAATAGGCAATTTTTATCCAAAATGTCTAAGGAACTCATATAACTTAATAGCAAACAATCAACTATATCCTCGTTATTAAGCTTTTTTCTGATTCAAAATGTGCAAATATCCTTTCTCATTGTGTAGGGTGTCTATTTGCTTTGGTTGTTGTCGCCTTAGCTGTACAGAAGCTTCTCAGTTTAATTAATTCCCATTTGTTTATTTTTGTTGTAGTTGCAATTGCCATGGGAGTCTTCCTCCTAAAGTTTTTCCCCAGGACAATAGCTTTAAGTGTTTTCCCTACACTTTCTTTGAGGATTTTTATTATTTTGTGCCTTAGATTTAGGTATTTTATCCATCTTGAATCAATTTTTGTTAGTGGAGAAAGGTGCAGGTCCAGTCTCAGTCTTTTACATGTGGATAACCAGTTCTCCCAGCACCATTTATTGAATAGAGGTTCTTTCCCCCAGTGTATGTCCTTGATTGGTTTATTGAAGATTAGGTGGCTGTAAGATGTTAGCTTCATCGCCCTGCTTTCTATTTGGCTCCAGATGTCTATGTCTTTATTTATTTTGATGCCAATACCATGCTGTTTTTTTTGCAGTTTTTGGCTGGGTCTGGGTTTGAACCCACCACCTCCAGCATATGGGGCCAACACCCTACCCCTTTGAGCCACAGGCACTGCCCAATACCATGCTGTTTTGATCACTATGGCCTTGTAGTACAACCTAAAGTCTGGTAGGCTGATGCCTCTGACTTTGTTTTTATTACTAAGAATTGCCTTGACTATATGTTTTTTTTTTCTGATTCCAAACAAAATGAAGAAATATTTTTTCCAAGTCTTGAAAGCATGATGTTGGTATTTTAATAGGGATGGCATAAACTTAAAAAGAGACAACAATCCTTGATACCACTGGGCAATAGAGATGAATAGAACCTTCTCTAATGAAGACAGACAAATGGCTAACAAACATGAAAAAATGCTCATCATCCCTAATTATTATAGAAATGCAAATCAAAACCACCCTGAGATACCATCTAAACCCAGTGAGAATGGCCCACATCACAAACTCTCAAAACTACAGATGCTGGCATGGATGTGGAGAGAAGGGAACACTTTTTCATTACTGGTGGGACTGCAAACTAATACAACCTTTTTGGAAGGAAGTATGGAGAACACTCAAAGAACTCAAATTAGACCTCCCATTTGAGCCTGCAATCCCATTTCTGGGCATCTACCCAGAAGGAAAAAATCCTTTTACTGTAAGGACACATGCATTAGTCAGACTGTTTATCGCAGCTCAATTTATAGTTGCCAAGATGCGGAAATAGCCTAAATGCCCACCAACCTAAATGCCCATATGTATACCATGGAATAATACTCAGCCATTAAAAAAGATGGAGACTGTACATCTTTTGTATTAACCTGAATGGAAGTGAAACGCATTATTCTTAGCAAAGTATCCCAAGAATGGAGAAACAAGGATCCTATGTATTCAATTCTGATATGAGAACAATTAATGACTTAGCACATGGTGGGTGGTTGGGGATGAGGAGATCAAGGAGGGAGGATGGGGGTATTATAGGGAATGGTATACCTTTTGGGGGCAGAACACTATTATGGGAAAGTCTTTATCTGACACAAGCAATCAATGTAAACTGGTTCTTTGTACCCTCAATGAATCCCCCCCCACAAAAAAACAATCAAATAATCTGATTTAAAAATGAGTAAATGACATTTCTCAAGAGAAGGCATACAAATGGCTAACAGGTATATGAAAAGATAATCATCAGGGAAACGCAAATCAAAACCACAGTGAGGTGTCATCTTGTACCTAGTAGAGTGGCTATTATCAAAAAGACAAAAGATAACAAGTTTTGGCAAGGATGTAGAGAAACAGGAACTCTTTTACACTGTTGGTGGGAATGTAGTGCTACAACCATTATGGAAAATACATGGAAAATAGAACTACCACATGATTTAGCAATCCCACCTCTGTGTGTGTATATCAAGGAAATGAAATCACTTTATCAAAGCGATAGAGGCATTCCCACATCCCTTGCAGCATTGTTCACAACAGGCATGATATGGAAACATCAACAGACAAACGGATAAAGAAAATACAGTGAAATATTATACAGCCTTAAAAAGAGTGAAATCCTGTGATTTGTGACAATATAGATGAATCTGGAGGACATTATGCCAAGTAGAATAAGCCAGACACAGAAAAGAAAATACTGCATGATCTCACTTATATGTGGAATCTAACAAATTGAACTCACAGAAGCAGATAGTAGAATGGTGGTTGCCAGAGGCTGGATATGGGGTAAATGGGCATATGTTCATTCAAGAGAATAAAAATTTTAATTCTGCTGAATGGAAAACTTCTGGAGATCTATTTCACATCCTGTGTCTATAGTTAATTATATTGCATTGTATGCTTGAAATTTACTAAGAGAATAAGTAGATCTTAAGCATTCTTACTGCCAAATAATACTATGTGACATGATGGATATTTTAATTAATTTAGTACCGTTGACCACTTCACAGTGTATATTTATATCAAAGCATCAAGCTTACACCTTAAATATATAACAATTCTTTTTTGTAAATTATACATCAATAAATTCAAGGGAGTAGGCTGACAGAGTCAGTGGAATGAGAAGCAACAGAAATACTCACATTTGGCTGGTGGAGGTGATATAGTGTTAATTGCTTTGGAAAACAGTTGGTAATATCTAAAGATGTTGAACATATACCAATATATTCATAGATATATGAGTATACTCAACAGAAATGCACATATGTGGTTCCAAAAAGACACAAGAATGCATCAATTTTATTCATAAACTCATATGTGAAGTTCTAATGAAAATATTAGCAAGCATTCAGTAATATATAAAGGATAATCTATCATGAATATATCATAAATAAGTTGGTTTATTTTATTGTATTTCATTTTAGAGAAAATTTCTTACTCTGTTACCCAGGCTGGACTGCAGTGGTGTGATTACAACTCACTAGAGACTAGAACCCTTGGCCTTAAGCAACTCTCTTGCCTCAGCCTCTCCAATAGTTGGCACTACAGGTGCCTGCCACCATACTCATCTATTTTTGAAATTCTTTTAGACAGAGGGTCTTGCTATGTTGCCCAGGCTGTTCTTAAACTCCTGGCCTCAAGCAATTCTCTTTCTTTGGCTTCCCTAAGTGCTAAGCTTATAGGCATCAGCCCCAGGACCTGACAAAGTTCTCTTATTGTAGGATAACAGGGCTGGCATAACATTTAAAAGCAATCTGGGGTGGTGGAGCAAGATGTCAGACTAGAGACAACTTCTTTGCAGCCACCTGTGGTGACATCAGGGTGGGAAGACTCCTGACATCTCTGTTTGGGGGGCCCTGCCCAAAATCATCACTCTAGGGGCACACAGAAGCAGCAGGAGACTTTAGGAGGCAATGAAGAGGTCAGGAGTAGTAGAGAACTAGCACAGGCATCTTGCATGCCAGCAGAGGCTGGCTGGTTTGGTGGAAGTTTTCAGACTGAGAAATACTGCACTGCAGTCTTTTTTTTTTTTAAGCTTGGAATTTGCTGGAGGTACCTTGGGAGAGCTTGGGTGAGCAAGTGAACAGTGCCCAGAGGCTGAGAGTGAGCCACCAAGTGAAGCAGAGCTCTCTTATTTGGCTGCTGGCCAGGTGCACCCATTGTGGAAGAGCTGCCTGGAGGAACAGCCTGCAGGGTCCTAGTATAAGGCTGGTTGTGGTGCACCTGCTGAGCTGGGCAGCCACCTGTAGAGAGATTTGAAACATGCTTTCCTGGGAAAGCCACTGTATGTCCAAGAGACACTGTTTGGAAAGGTCAAGGTGTGTCTATTAAGTAGGCTGACAAGAGCTTCAGGCTACCAACTCTGAAAAGATTGAGTACAAAGAAATCATGAAGATGGGTCCAGGTCTCCTTGGCAAGGTAGTGGCTTCCAGCCCCCACCTTATATAGCCATATCAGCATTGTGATAAGTATGTCATACACCAGAATGTCACCTGTTGTCCTGGCAACATGTGATCATATTTTCCCTTTTATTTCCGATTTTTCCCCTAGATAATTCTTTCTTTCTTTGTGTTTATAATTTTTCATTGTTTCTTTCTTTAATATAAGGGCTCTATTTTTGCTACAATTTCCCTGTTATTTTTATTCTTTTTTCCCCAATTATTTCTCTTAAGGGTTTTTGTTTATTTGCATTGTTTTGTTGTATTTTTATTTTTCCATTTTTACTTTCTTTAATAATAAAGACTCCATATATGCTGCGATTTTTCTACCCCTTTTATTCTTTCTTTCTTTTCCTGTTCTCTCATTTTATCCCTCTTTTTATAAAGATTTTTCTACTTTTCTTATTTTTCCCACATAAATTTCTCAAATAGCCACTGTGATATACCCCCTCTTTTTTTAAACTTCTTATATAATTTTATTTATATACATTTATTATTTATTATTTTTCTGATCTGTTTTATTCTTTGCAAATCTGTATTCCATTTATGGGACAGAGCATCAGTATAAGGCTTGGTTTGGGGTGCCACATTATTGGTCTAGCTCAAGGAGGCCTTCATCCACTGCTCTAGGGGGTCCTTTTGGCTTTGGCCTTTGGAAGGATGCTATTTGTAAGTCCCCACTGTGACATACTGGTGTTTTTTTTTTCTTCTCTATTTGGTGGAGATGGGTCTTATTTTTGCTCAGGCTTATAATACATGAACAATATAGAAAAGATATAGTGGAGCTTATGGAATTGAAGAAGTCAATTAGGTAATTTGAAGATACAATAAGAAGTATCAATAATAGATTAGGACATGGAGAAGAAAGAAGGGTCTCCTGACCTCAAGGAACTCACACATCCCAGCCTCCCAAAGGCCAGGAATTGAGGGTGTGGGTTAAAGCACCTATTACTCCCATCTGACTCTCTATTCTTTTCTATTTTTGTCAATCTTTCCTTTTACTCTTCCCTTCTTTTTCTTTTCTCTCTTTCAATCTTTTCTCCCTATTGGTCTTTACTCTTCTCTCCCTTTTGATCCTATACCAAAAGGCCACTTCAACACCCAAACATAGAGATAAAGTCAATTTAAGAGAAGGGGAAGTGAAAGGAAAAAGTAGGGGAAGGAAGCAGACAAGAAGGAAACATTCACGAGGAAGAACCAACAGAAAAATCCTGGCAACATGAAAAACCAGAATAGAGTAACACTCCTAAGGGGTCATAAGGTAGGTTCTACAGAGCAGTCCACCTATAAAAAAATTATAGAAATGACAGAAAGGGAATTTAAAATATGGACAGTAAAAACAATGAAGGAAATTGCTGAGAAAGTGGAAAGTAACCAAAAGGAAATCCAAAAACAGAACCAAATAAGAGATGAAAGATAAGAAGAATATAGAAAAGATATAGTGGAGCTTAAAGAATTGAAGGAGTAAATTAGGGAATTTAAAGATGCAATTGAAAGTATCAATAACAGAGTAGGCCATGAAGAAGAAAGAATCTAGAGTTAGAGGATAAAGCCCTTTAGATAACACAGGCAGTTAAAGAGGCAGAAAAGAAAAGACAGAAAGCAGAACATTTACTCAGAGAATTAAAGGACTCCACAAACCATTCAAACATATGAATTATAAGTAACCCAGAAGAGCAAGAAGAATGCCCCACAGGAATAGAAGCCCCACTGGAAGCTATCATAAACGAAAATTTCTCAAGTATCACTAAAGAGTCCAACATATTCCCTTCAAAGGGATATTGAAAACCAGGTCATCTCAATTCAAACAGAGCTTCTCCAAGACACAGTCACGAACATGTACAAAGTCAAGACAAAAGAGAAAATTCTGCAAGCATCCAGGAGTAAATGCCAATTGACCTACAGAGGCAGATTCATCAAGGTGACAGAGGATTTCTCAACTGAAAATTTTTAAGCCAGAAGAGACTGCTCAGGTACCTTCTTAAACAAAACAAATTTCAGCCCAGAATTCTACATCCTGCTAAGCTAAGCTTTAAAATTGGTGCAGAAATGAAATCATTTACTGATATTCAACACAACAAGACGAGCTCTACAGGAAACACTTAGATCTATTCTATACACTGACCATCTCACCAGCAAAGTGAACACCCAGAAACTAAAGAATAAAAACCCAGCTTCCACAATCATGCAAAGGATAAAACTAAGCAATAAACTTTCATAAAATTAGATGAATAGAATCCCACCACACTTATCATTTCCCACAAAATGTAAATGGCTTGAATTCCCCACTGAAGAGGCACAAGTTGGCTGATTGGGAAAAAAAAAGCTCAAGTTATCCACATGCTATTTTCAGGAAACACACCTAGCCTCAAAGGACAAAATGAAACTCAGGGCAAAGGGATGGAAAACAATATTTCAGGAAAATGGAAATCAGAAAAAAGGAAGGGCCACAATCTTACTTTCAGATACAAGTGAATTTAAAGCAACTAAATTCAAAAAAGACAAAGATGAACACTTCGTATTTGTCAAGGGAACAATAAAACAAAAAGACATTTCAATTTTAAATATTTGTGCACCCAACTTAAATGCTCCTAGATTTAGGAAACAGACTTTAATTTGTCTGAGCATTATGATGTCCTATAACACCATAATATTAGGGGACTTTATCCTTACACAGCTGGAAAGATCCTCTAAATAGAAACTAAACAAAGGCACAAGGAACTTAAATATGCTGCTAAAACAACTATGCTTAATAGACATATATAGAACACATCATCCCCAAACTAAGGAATAGACATTCTTCTCATCAGTTCATGAAACATTCTCCAAAATAGATCATATTTTAGGACACAAATAAAACCTCAACAAAATCAAAAGAATTGAAATTATACTATGGATCTTGTTATACATCAATGCAATGAAGGTAGAACTCAACTTTTATAAACTTTTCATCACCACACAAAGGCCTGGAAACTAAGCAGCCTTATGCTGAATGACACAAGAGTCAAGGAAGAGACAAAGAAAAAAATCATTAACTTCCTCGAATGTAACAACAATGAAGATAAAAGTTACCAAAACATGTGGGACACTGCAAAAACAGTCCTAAGAGGGAAATTCATCACATAGAGGCCTAAATCCAAAAAACAGAAAATGAGTGCATCAACAACCTAGCAAATCATCTTAAGGAAATGGAAAAGGAAGAACAATTCAGTCCCAAACCTACCAGAAGAAAAAAATAACCAAAATTAAATCAGAAATAAAAGAAATGAAAACAAAAGAATCATTCAGAAAAACAATGAAACAAAAAGTTTGTTCTTCAAAAAGATAAATTGGCCAAATAAACCATTGTTCAGATTAACTAGAAATAAAAAAGCAAAATCTTTAATAACCTCCTCAGAAACAAAAAGGGGGAAATAACAACTGATCAAACAGAGCTAAAAGAGATTGTTTCTGACTACTACAAAAAAATCTAGGAGGGTGGAGCAAGATGGCAGCTGAGTAACAACTGCCCTGAAACTGGGTATGGTGAGTCTGGGGAGATAAGACTCCAGGCATCTCTGGCTGGTGGGATCTGCCTATAATCATCCCTTTGAGGATACAGGGAGTCAGCAAGGGACTTCTGGACCCCAAGAGGAGGACAAAAACAGTGGAAAACTGGCAAGTAGTTGCATGTGTTCAATCAACCTAATCCCGCTGGCTACCGTAAGTACAAGCACCAGTGAGACTGCAAACCGGAAAGGCCTTACCTGTGAACTGTTTTGGTGTTTTTTGGACTTGGCACTCAGTTGAACTGCCTTGGGAAGAGCTTGAGCAGGAGTGTGGAGAACTTTGGGCATTGTCTAGGGCCCCAGACTGAGCCGCTGAGCTGGGCCGCAGGGAGCCATTGTGAGAGAACTGCCCTAGCAAGCTCTGCCCTCAGGGTCCCAGAGCAAGGATCGGGCAGGAGCTAGTAACCTGCTAGTGACTGAGCAGCCTAAAGGTGGGGACTGAGTTGCCTTACAGCCTTAACACTTAGGGGCAGAGTGAGACTGGTTTGGAACACTGGAGCCTTGGGCTGTTGCTCTGGGTAGAGTACCATGGCGTCACAGCTCATAGCAGCCTCAAACTCCTGGGCTTGGTGCCACCTGGACCTCCATAAGAGCTGTGCCATGAACTCTAACCTGCTACCCACACCTGCAGGGCCCCGCATGCCTGGACCAAAAAATGCGGGAGCCGCGCAACCCTATGTCCTCCCTCCTGTATCCTTCCTGCCTCCACAGTGGCCCACTGGTCTGGCCAGGAATACTGGTAGCCACATGCCCTCTGGAGCCCTCCCTGCCTCTACACAGAGCCCTTCTCCTGGCCAGAGACTGCTGGAGACTTGGGCGCTCTGTGCCAAAGTCACTGAGCGCCAGGCACTCCCAGAACCGAGCACACCACCTCCCACCCAGTTGCTGGATCTAGGTGTGTCACACACTGGAGCTGCTTCCACAACCAGAATTCCCTAGCTGGGTCAGCCCCCCAAAACTACACAGGGTCACTTCTTACAAAGATCCAGCAACAATAGAGTGATCCCACTGGGGTCTAATCTTGGAAAGACACCTCCCCAACTCTGAGGACAGCCAGAGGCAAAGGTAAAAAACAATCATGAGGCAAAATCAACAGAAAAATTCTGGCAATATGAATAATCAGAGTACATCAACTCCCCCAAGGATCAATGGGGCAGACACAGCACAAGATCCCATACACAAACAAATAGCTGAGATGTCAGAAATTGAATTCCGAATCTGGATAGCAAATAAGATTGAATTAGAATTCCAAGCAGTAACTCAAAAGATATCTCAAGAATTCAACGAATTCAAAGACCAAATGACCAAAGATTTTCACACATTGAGAAAAGAAGTTGCATCCCTCAAAGATCTGAGAAACAGTAGAATCCCTCAGTAACAGAATGGAGCAAGGAGAAGAAAGGATTCCTGACATTGAAGACAAAACTTTCGAATGCTCCCAAACTCTCAAACAGGAAGAGAAATGGAGAGCAAAAACAGATCACTCTCTCAGAGAGCTCTGGGATAATTCGAAGAAAACCAATATTTGTCTTATAGGGATCCCCGAAAGTGACGAAGTGGCTTCACAGGGCAAAGTCTCTTCTCCATGAGATTATGAAGGAGAACTTTCCAGACATGCCAAGAGATTCTGAAATTCAGATAGCAGACAGTTTCAGAACTCCAGCATGACTCAATACAAATAAGACATCCCCCAGACACATCATAATCAATTTCACTAAAGTTAATATGAAGGAGAAAATTCTGAAAGCTGTCAGACAAAAGAAAACCATCACCTACAAGGGGAAGAATATTAGAATAACTGAAGATCTCTCTGCTGAAACCTTTCAACCTAAAAGAGGATGGTCATCGGCTTTTAATCTCCTAAAACAAAATAACTTTCAACTCAGGATCCTATACCCAGCTAAACTGAGTTTCATTTATGATGGAGAAATTAAATACTTCAATGACATTCACATGTTGAAGAAATTTGCCATAACTAAACCAGCTCTCCAGGATATTCTCAGACGTATCCTCCATAAAGACCAGCATAATCCTCCACCACAAAAGTAAACCCACCCAGAAAATTTTGATCAAATTCCAACTTCCATAGTCGCAAAAGGATTAAAAATGTCCACTGGACTTGCAAAAGGCTTATCAATATTCTCAAGTAATGTGAGTGTTTTAAACTGTCCTCTAAAGAGGCATAGGTTGGGTGACTGGATACAAAAACTCAAGCGAGATATCTACTGCATACAAGAATCACATCTTACATTAAAAGACAAATATAGAATCCAGGTGAAGGGATGGTCATCTACATTCCAGGCAAATGGAAAGATGAAAAAAGCAGGTGTTGCAATCCTGTTCACAGACACAGTAGGCTTTAAACCAACCAAAATGAGGAAGGATAAGAATGGACACTTCATATTTCTTAAAGGGAATAGTCAATATGATGAGATCTCAATTATTAATATTTATGCACCTAACCAGAATGCACCTCAATTTATAAGAGAAACTCTAACAGACATAAGCAACGTGATTTCCTCCAGTTCCATAGTAGTTGGAGATTTTAACACCCCTTTAGCAGTGCTGGATAGATCCTCCAAAAAGAAGCTAAGCAAAGAAATTTTAGATTTAAACTCAACCATTCAACATCTGGACTTAACAGACATCTACAAAATATTTCATCCCAACAAACTGAATACACATTCTTCTCATCAACCCATGTAACATACTCGAAAATGGACCATATCCTAGGCCAAAAATCTAACCTCAGCAAATTAAAAAAAATAGAAATCATTCCTTGCATCTTCTCAGACCATCATGAAATAAAAGTTGAACTCAATAACTACAGGAACCTGCATACCCATACAAAAACATGGAGGCTAAACAACCTTATGCTGAAGGATAGATGGGTTATAGATGAGATTAAGAAGGAAATCACCAAAGTTTTGGAACAAAACAACAAGCAAGACACAAATTACCAGAACCTCAGGAATACTGCAAAGGCAGTCCAAAGGGGGAAATTTATAGCACTGCAAGCCTTCCTCAAGAAAATTGTAATAGAGGAAGTTAACAACTTAATGGGTCACCTCAAGCAACTGGAGAAGTAAGAACACTCCAACCCCAAACCCAGCAGAAGAAAAGAAATAACGAAAATCAGAGCAGAATTAAATGAAATTGAAAACAAAAGAATTATACAACAGATCAAGAAATCCAAAAGTTGGTTTTTTGAAAAGATCAATAAAATAGATAAACCTTTGGCCAACCTAACCAGGAAAAAAAGAGTAAAATCTCTAACTTCATCAATCAGAAATGGTAATGATGAAATAAGAACAGACCGCTCAGAAATTCAAAACATCCTTAACGAATACTACAAGCAACTCTACTCTCAGAAATATGAAAATCTGAAAGAAATCGACCAATACCTGGAAGTACACCACCAACCAAGACTTAGCCAGAATGAAGTGGAAATGTTGAACAGGCCAATATCAAGTTCTGAAATAGCATCAACTATACAAAATCTCCCTAAAAAGGAAAACCCAGGATCAGATGGGTTTCCATCAGAATTCTACCAAACCTTTAAATTCTTAAGAACTAGTACATATACTACTAAACCTCTTCCAAAATATAGAAAAATAAGGAATATTACCCAACACATTCTATGAAGCAAACATCACCTTGATCCACAAACCAGGGAAAAACCCAACAAGAAAAGAAAATTATAGACCAATATCACTAATGAATATTGATGCAAAAATACTCAATAAGATCCTAACAAACAGAATCCAACAACACATTAAAAAAATTATACATTATGATCAAGTGGGATTTATCCCAGGGTCTCAAGGCTGGTTCAACATACGAAAATCTATAAATGTAATTCAGCACATAAACAAACTAAAAAATAAGGACCATATGATTTTTTCATTTGATGCAGAAAAAGCTTTTGATAATATCCAGCATCCCTTTATGATCAGAACACATAAGAAAATTGGTAGAACAGACATTTCTTAAACTAATAGAGCCCATCTACAGCAAACCCACAACCAATATCATATTGAATGGCGTTAAATTGAAATCATTTCCACTTAGATCAGGAACCAGGCAAGGTTGCCCATTGTCTCCATTGCTCTTTAACATTGTAATGGAAGTTTTAGGCATTGCAATTAGGGAGAAAAAGAAAAGGCAATCAAGGGTATCCACATAGGGTCAAAAGAGATCAAACTTTTACTCTTGGCAGATGATATGATAATATATCTGGAAAACACTAGGGATTCTGCTACAAAACTTTTAGAAGTGATCAAGGAATACAGCAATGTCTCAGGCTACAAAATCAACACCCATAAATCTGTAGCCTTTATATATACCAACAATAACAAAGCTGAAAAAACAGTCAAGGACTCTATTCCATGCACAGTAGTGCCAAAGAAGATGAAATGTTTGGAAGTAGACCTTACAAAGGACGTGAAAGATCTCTACAAAGAGAACTATGAAACTTTAAGAAAAGAAATAGCTGAAGATGTTAACAAATGGAAAAACATACCATGTTCATGGCTGGAAAGAATCAACATTGATAAAATGTCTATACTACCCAAAGCAATATATAATTTTAATGTGATTCCTATTAAAGCTCCATTGTCATATTTTAAAGATCTTGAAAAAATAATACTTCATTTTATATGGAATCAGAAAAAACCTCAAATAGCCAAAAAATTAGTCAGCAATAAAAACAAAGCTGGAGGAATCATGCTACCAGACCTGAGACTGTACTGTAAATTGATAGTGATCAAAACAGCATGGTACTGGCACAAAACCAGATAAGTAGATGTCTGGAACAGAATCGAGAACCAAGAGATGAATCCAGCTACTTACCGTTATTTGATCTTTGACAAGCCAATTAAAAACATTCAGTGCGGAAAATATTCCCTATTTAACAATTGGTGCTGGGTAAACTGGCTGGCAACCTGTAGAAGATTGAAACTGGACCCACACCTTTTACCATTAACTAAGATAGACTCTCACTGGATAAAAGATTTAAACTTAAGACATGAAACTATAAAAATACTTGAGGAAAGTGCAGGGAAAACTCTTGAAGCAATCGGCCTGGGTGAATATTTTATGGGAGGACTCCCCAGGCAATTGAAGCAGTATCAGAAACACACTACTGGGACCTGATAAAACTAAAAAACTTCTGCACATCCAAGAACATAGTAAGTAAAGCAAGCAGACAGCCCTCAGAATGGGAGAAAATATTTGCAGGTTATACCTCCGATAAATGTCTAATAACCAGAATCCGCAGAGAACTCAAAAGTATTAGCAAGAAAAGAACATGCGATCCCATCTCAGTGTGGGCAAGGGACTTGAAGAGAAACTTCTTTAAAGAAGACAGACACATGATCTGTAAACACATGAAAAAAAGCTCATCATCCTTAATCATCAGAGAAATTCAAATCAAAACTACTTTGAGATATCACCTAACCCCAGTAAGAGTTGCCCACATAACAAAATCACAAAACGTTGGCGTGGATGTGGAGAAAAGGGCACACTTCTACATTCCTGGTGAAATGCACACTAATACATTAATACATTCCTTTTGGACGGATGTTTGGAGAATACTCAGAGACCTAAAAATAGACCTGCCAATTGATCCTATAATTCCTTTACTAGGTTCATACCCAGAAGACCAAAAAATCACAATATAACAAAGACATCTGTACCAGAATGTTTATTGCAGCCCAGTTCATTATTGCTAAGTCATGGAAGAAGCCCAAGTGCCCATCGACTCACGAGTGGACTAGCAAATTGTGGTACATGTATACCATGGAATGTTATGCAGCCTTAAAGAAAGATGGAGACTTTACCTCTTTCTTTTTTTTTTTATTAAATCATAACTGTATACATTGATATGATCATGGGGCATCATACACTCGCTTCATAAACCATTTGACACATTTTTATCACAGTGGTTAACATAGCCTTTCTGGCGTTATCTCAGTTACTGTGGCAAAACATTTACATTCTACATTTACCAAGTTTTGCAAATACCCCTGTAAGATGCACCACAGGTGTGATCCCACCGATCCCCCTCCCTCGACCCAACCCCCTTCCCACTTCCCCCTATTGTTAAGTTGTAGCTGGGTTATAGCTTTCATGTCAGAGTCCCAAATTAGTTTCATAGTAGGGCTGTGTACATTGGGTACTTTTTCTTCCATTCTTGGGATACTTTACTAAGAAGAATATGTTCCAGCTCCATCCATGTAAACATGAAAGAGGTAAAGTCTCCATCTTTCTTTAAGGCTGCATAGTATTCCATGGTATACATATACCACAATTTATTAATCCATTCATGGATCGATGGGCACTTGGGCTTTTTCCATGACTTAGCTATTATGAATTGGTCTGCAATAAACATTCTGGTACAAATATCTTTGTTATGTTGTGATTTTTGGTCTTCTGGGTATATGCCCAGCAGAGGAATTACAGGATTGAATGGCAGATCTATTTTTAGATCTCTGAGTGTTCTCCATATATCTTTCCAAAAGGAATGTATTAATTTGCATTCCCACCAGCAGTGCAGAAGTGTTCCCTTTTCTCCGAATCCACGCCAACATGTCTGGTCTTGAGATTTTGTGATATAGGCTAGTCTCATTGGAGTTAGATGATATCTCCAAGTAGTTTTGATTTGCATTTCTCTGATGATTAAAGATGATGAGCATTTTTTCATATGTCTGAAGGCCTTGCGCCTGTCTTTTTCAGAGAAGTTTCTCTTCAAATCCCTTGCCCAGCCTGCGATGGCATCCCTTGTTTTTTTCTTGCTGATGTGTTTGAGTTCTCTGTGGATTATGGTTATTAAACCTTTGTCAGAGATATACCCTGCAAATATCTTCTCCCATTCTGAGGGCTGTCTGCTTGCTCTGCTTACTGTGTTCTTAGCTGTGCAGAAGCTTTTTAGTTTGATCAAGTCCCAGTAGTGTATTTTTGAAGCTGCTTCAATTGCCCGGGGGGTTCTCCTCATGAAATATTCACCCAGACCAATTTCTTCAAGAGTTTTCCCTGCATTCTCCTCTAGTATTTTTATAGTTTCATGTTTTAAGTTTAAATCTTTAATCCAATGAGAGTCTATCTTAGTTAATGGTGAAAGGTGTGGGTCCAATTTCAGTCTTCTTCAGGTTGCCAGCCAGTTCATCCAGCACCATTTGTTAAATAGGGAATCTTTTCCCCACTGAATGTTTTTAATTGGCTTGTCAAAAATCAAATAGCGGTAAGTAGCTGGATTCACCTCTTGATTCTCTATTCTGTTCCAGATATCTACTTCTCTGTTTTTGTGCCAATACCATGCTGTTATGATCACTATCGATTTGTAGTAAAGTCTGAGGTCTGGTAGTGTGATTCCTCCTGTTTTGTTTTTATTTCTGAGTAATGTCTTGGCTATTCGAGGTTTTTTCCGATTCCATATAAAACGAAGTAATGTTTCTTCAAGATCTTTAAAATATGACAGTGGAGCTTTAATAGGGAGTGCGTTGAAATTATATATTGCTTTGGGTAGTATGGACATTTTGATAATGTTGATTCTTCCCAGCCATGAGCATGGTATGTTTTTCCATTTGTTAACATTTTCAGCTATTTCTTTTCTTAGAGTTTCATAGTTCTCTTTATAGAGATCTTTCACGTCTTTTGTTAGGTAAATTCCCAAATATTTCATCTTCTTTGGCACTACTGTGAATGGGATAGAGTCCTTAACTGCTTTTTCAATTTGACCGTTGTTGGTGTATATAAAGGCTACCGATTTATGAATGTTGATTTTGTAACCTGAGACGCTGTTGTATTCCTTGATCACTTCTAGGAGTTTTGTAGTAGAGTCCCTAGTGTTTTCCAGATACACAATCATATCATCTGCGAAGAGCGAAAGTTTGATCTCTTCTGACCCTATATGGATACCCTTGATCGCCTTTTCTTCCCTAATTGCGGTGGCTAAAACTTCCATTACAATGTTGAAAAGCAATGGAGACAATGGGCAGCCTTGTCTGGTTTCTGATCTGAGTGGAAATGATTCCAATTTAACTCCATTCAATATGATATTGGCTGTGGGTTTGCTGTAGATAGCCTCTATCAGTTTAAGAAAAGTCCCTTCTAGACCAATTTTCTTGAGTGTTCTGATTATGAAGGGATGCTGGATATTATCAAAAGCTTTTTCTGCATCAATTGAGAGAATCATATGTTCTTTGTTTTTTAATTTGTTTATGTGCTGAATTACATTTATAGATTTACGTATATTGAACCAGCCTTGAGACCCTGGGATAAAACCAACTTGGTCATGATGTGTAATTTGTTTGATGTGTTGCTGGATTCTGTTTGTTAGGATCTTGTTGAATATTTTTGCATCTATATTCATTAGTGATATTGGTCTATAATTTTCTTTTCTTGTTGGGTCTTTTCTGGTTTGGGGATCAGGGTGATGTTTGCTTCATAGAACGTGTTGGGTAGTCTTCCTTCTTTTTCTACATTTTGGAACAGGTTGAGTAATATAGGTACTAATTCCTCTTTAAAGGTTTGGTAGAATTCTGACGTGAAACCATCTGGTCCCAGGCTTTTCTTTTTAGGGAGGTTTTGTATAGTTGATGCTATTTCTGAACTTGATATGGGTCTGTTCAACATTTCCACTTGATTCTGGTTAAGTCTTGGAAGGTGGCGTGCTTCCAAGTATCGGTCAATTTCCTTCAGATTTTCATATTTCTGAGAATAAAGTTTCTTGTAATATTCATTAAGGATTTTTTGGATTTCTGATGAGTCTGTGGTTATTTCGTCTTTGTTGTTTCTGATTGATGATATTGGAGATTTTACTCTTTTTTTCCTGATTAGGTTGGCCAGAGGTTTATCTATTTCATTGACCTTTTCAAAAAACCAGCCTTTTAATTTATTGATCTGTTGTATTATTCTTTTGTTTTCAATTTCATTTAATTCTGCTCTAATTTTGGTTATTTCTTTTCTTCTACTGGGTTTGGGGTTGGAATGTTCTTCCTTTTCCAGTTGCGTGAGATGTCCCATTAAGTTGTTAACTTCCTCTCTTTCCGTTCTCTTGAGGAAGGCTTGCAGTGCTATAAATTTCCCTCTTAGAACTGCCTTTGCGGTGTCCCAGAGGTTCTGATAGTTTGTGTCTTCATTGTCGTTTTGTTCCAAAAAATTGGCGATTTCTTTCTTAATCTCATCTCTGACCCAGCTATCATTCAGCATAAGGTTATTTAACTTCCATATTTTTGTATGAGTATGCAGATTCCTGTTGTTACTCAATTCAAGTTTTATTCCATGATGGTCGGAGAAGATGCATGGAATAATTTCTATTCCTTTAAATTTACTGAGGTTAGACTTGTGACCTAAAATGTGGTCAATTTTGGAGTAAGTTCCGTGGGCTGATGAGAAGTATGTGTATTCAGTTTTGTTGGGATGAAATGTTCTGTAGATGACTGCTAAATCTAAATATTCGATGGTTAGGTTTAAATCTAAAATTTCTTTGCTCAGCTTCTTTCTGGAGGATCGATCCAACACTGCCAAGGGAGTGTTGAAATCTCTGACGATTATGGAGCTGGAGGAAATCAAGTTACTCATGTCTGTTAGAGTTTCTCTTATAAATTGAGGTGCATTCTGGTTGGGTGCATAGATATTAATTATTGAGAGCTCATCATATTGAGTATTACCCTTAACAAATATGAAGTGACCATTCTTGTCCTTCCTTACTTTTGATGGTTTAAAGCCTACTGTATCTGCAAATAAAATTGCAACACCTGCTTTTTTCTGATTACCATTTGCCTGAAATACGGATGACCATCCTTTCACCCTGAGTCTGTATTTGTCTTTTAAGTTGAGATGTGACTCTTGTATGCAACAAATATCTGGCTTGAGTTTTTGTATCCAGTCAGCTAACCTATGTCTCTTTAGAGGACAGTTTAAGCCATTCACATTGATGGAGAGTATTGATAAGTCTGGTGGAATTTTGGGTATCGAGTTTTTCAAAGGTCCAGTGGACATTTTCAATCCTTTCACCAGTGTGGAAGTTGGAGTTTGATCCAAAGTTTCTGAGTGAGTTTACTTTTGTGGTATAGGATTGGATTGGTCATTGTGGAGGATATGTCGGAGAACATCCTGAAGAGCTGGTTTACTTATGGCAAATTTTTTCAACATATGAATGTCATTGAAGTATTTAATTTCTCCTTCATAGATGAAACTCAGTTTAGCTGGATACAAATCCTGGGTTGAAAGTTTTTTTGCTTTAGGAGATTAAAAGTTGATGAGCAGCCTCTTGTGGCTTGAAAAGTTTCAGCAGAGAGATCTGCGGTTATTCTTATATTCTTACCTTTGTACGTTATAGTTTTCTTTCGCCGGGCTGCTTTGAGAATCTTCTCTTTCATGTTAACTTTAGTGAAGCTAATTATGATATATTTGGGGGATGACTTATTGGGGTTGAATCGTGCTGGGGTTCAGAAGCTGTCTGCTATCTGAATTTCAGATTCTCTAGGCATGTCTGGAACATTTTCTTTCATAATTTCATGCAGAAGGGCCTCTGTGCCCTCGGAGGCGACTTCATCGTTCTCAGAAATTCCTATAATTCTTATGTTGCTTTTTTCCGAATTATCTGAGAGTTCTCTGAGTGAGTGATCCGTTTTTGCGCTCCAATTCTCTTCCTCTTTGAGAGGTTGGGAGCGTTCAAAGACTTTATCTTCAATGTCAGAAATCCTTTCTTTTGCTTGCTCCATTCTGTTACTGAGGGATTCTACTGTATTTTTCATATCTTTGAGGGCTGTAAGTTCTTGCTTCAGTGTGTCTAAGTCTTTGGTGGTTTTGTCTTTAAATTCGTTAAATTCTTGAGACAATTTTTGAATTTCTCCTCGAATTCCTAATTCCATTTTATTAATCTTGTCTGCAATCCAAATTCTGAATTCGATTTCTGACATCTCAGCCAGTTGTTTATGAATGGGATCTTCAATCACATCTGCCGTATCTTTTCTTGGGGGGGTTGATCTATTCTGCTTATTCATGTTACCAGAGTTTTTCCACTGATTCCACCCCATGGTTATTTTACTCCCTTTGGTTTTTCCCCTGGGTTTTTATCGAGGGTCCGTACAGTGTTGTGGCCTGAGAAACTGGGGACCTGTCTGGTGTGGTGGAGCAAAGTGGTTCTGTCTTGCTTTCAGCTGGTTTCTGTTCGATCCTATTGCAACTTCTACTCTGGCTTGAAGTCTCAGCTGTGTGGAAAAATCAGCAATTAAGTCACCCCGCCTGCCCACCTCTGGCCCCAGTTGGAAAAGGAGAATCAAATCTTCCTACAATCGCACACCCAGGGCACCGCCTGAGAAGTCCTCAGTCTTAGCCCAGTTCAAAAGGTCCAAATCAACTGTCTCAATCTGCACTTGTTTCGGGTGGGAGAGTTCAAGAGGTCTCTGGGAACTGGATCACAGGGGCCTGGTGACTCCTCTGACATGGCTTACCCCAGTGCAGCGTGGAGTCAAGAGGAGCCACCCAGCAAACAGAGCAGTCTGGGAAGGTTGACGTCTCCTTCCCCACTTTGTCCCTCTGTCGGACTCAGTCACTGGTATCTCTGCAGATGTCTAACCCAGTTGCCTGCAGTGAACAGACACTCCAGGGGTTTGCACCTGCCTGAATTGCAAGGAAGTCTGCCAGGCCCCCGCAGACTGCCGCTATCTAGCAGGAGGAGATGAGTCCTGACATCTTTGAGTGTTTGATGCAGGTGATGTGAAGGAGGTGTTCACTCAGGCTTAGCCCCGTCCCTGATGGATGCTGCTAACAGAACAGAACAGAACAGAATAGAACAGACAACTTTGCCGGGTTCTGTCTCTGTTCCTGTCGAAATCGCCTACAGAAGACGGGCTGTTTTGAGTTCAAACGTCTTTGCTGCTGGAGGAGATTTTTGTTCGAACACCTCTCTGGGTCGGCCCCGCCCTGGAAGCTTCCCGGGTTTGTGAGCCGTGTCAGGAAATCCCCCGCTCACCGGTGGCCTCCTCTGGTTGCCCAGGGAGACAGGGGGTGTGGCCTCAGAATATCCAGAAGTGGGCGTTCTGCCGTTAAAAAAAAACGGCTGTTGATCTACCGCCAGGGAAATGCTGCTCTGGTGTGGGCACTCAGGCGACCCTTTTCTCCTCTGTCCCGTGCCCCAGAGTCAGCACTGAGCGGCCGCAGTTTGTGCTGGGTCCACACCCCTCAAGAGATTCCCCCCAAATCAGAACTCTTGGGGGATGTGCCCCCAGACCCCAATTGGGAGTGGGAGGGGGAAGCTATAGTTTCATTCAGTTTTACGCTACACTACGGCCCGGGGAGGGCTCCTGCACTGCACCGCAGGGAAGTGCCACCAAGGCTTGATTTCCCCTCAGCAGAGTGCCTTCTTCTCGCTTACGTGTCCCAGAGTCAGCGCTGACCTGACGCAGCTCAGGCACTGTGCACTCCCCTCGAGAAATCACCCAAGGATCCGAACTCCTCGGGGATAGGCCCTCAGACCCCGAGTGAGAGTAGGGGCTCTCAGCTCTCAGCAGGGAAGCTAGAGTCTTATTCAGTCTTGTGCCTGCCCCGTAATGTTGCCCGGGGGGGGGGTGTTGCTGCACTGCACTGCAGGGAATTGCCGCCAAGGCGTGTCTCTTCTTCGGCCCGGTGCCCTCTCCTCACTCGTGCGCCTCAGAGTCAATGCTGACCAGTCGCAACTCGGGGACTGTCCACTCCCCTTGAGAAATCACCCAAGGATCCGAATTCCTGGGGGACAGGCCTCCAGACTTCAGTGGGCGGGAGGGAACGCTGGGGATTCAGGGTTGCCGGCAAAGGATTCCCAAAGTTTTATTCAGTTTTATGCCCGGCAGTAGAACGCACGGCACCCCATTAGGGGAGGTAGGTCCAGTTTTTAGAAGGTCTCTCCCTGGAGTGTAGTGGGAGGGCCTTTAATTTCTGCCCGCTTGTTCAATTGTGGGGCTCTTGAGCTGGTCTCATGGGGGAGGGGGACTCCCGTCCGCTTGGTGGTGGATTTTGTACCTTTTCTTTGCATCCTTGTGATCACAGCTTGCCTCAGCGGTGTTGATGTGCATTCTTCAACCTTCTCTCTTGGTGAGGCTCAAGTCCACCAGGATACTTACTAAATTCCTGTCCCTTAACTCTCCTTCTGGACGGGAGCCTCTGTTGAAAGCTGGCTTCAGTCCGCCATCTTGTCTCCCCTCCTTTACCTCTTTCTTGTTTACATGGATGGAGCTGGAACATATTCTTCTTAGCAAAGTATCTCAGAATGGAAGAAAAAGTATCCAATGTACTCAGCTCTACTATGAAGCTAAATTATAGCTTTCACATGAAGGCTATAACCCAACTATAGCACAAGACTATGGGGAAAGGGCCAAGGAAGGGGAAGGGAGGGGTGTGGTTATGGTGGGAGGAGGGTAATGGATGGGGCCACACCTACGGTGCCTCTTAGAATGGGTACAGGCGAAACTTACTAAATGCAGAATACCAATGCCTACATACAGTAAGAAAATACCATGAAGGCTACGTTGAACAGTTTGATGAGAATATTCCAGATTGTAAACCAGCACATTGTACCCCTTGATTGCACTAATGTACATACCTATGATTTAACAATAAAAATAAATTAATTAATGAAGAGAAAATCTACACCCAGAAATTTAGCAATGTGGAGGAAATGAGCCTACACCTGGAATCACACCATCTCCTTAGACTTAACAAGGAAGAAATAGATCTCTTGAATAGACCAATATCAAGCATTGAGATTGAAGAAACAATAAAAAAGCTTCCAACAACAAAAAAAGCCCCTGACCAGCTGGCTTCACAACAGAATTATATCAAGCCTTCAAAGGTGATCTTGTACCTATACTGCAGAACCTATTCCGAAACATTGAGAAGGAAGAAACCTTCCTTAACATGTTCTATGAAGCAAACATCAGCCTGATTCCAAAATCAGGAAAGGGCCCAACCAAAAAGAATTACAGTCAATTTCACTAATGAATATTAATGCAGAAATACACAAAAAAATCTTAGCTATCAGTTTGCAGCTGTATATTAAAAAAAAATTATGCATTATAATCAATTAGGCTTCATCCTAGGAATGCAAGGCTGGTTTAAAATATGCAATTCTATAAATGTAATTCACCATATCAATAGAAGCGAAAGCAAAGACCATATGATCCTCTCAATAGATTCAGAAAAAGCATTTGATGAGATTCATCATCCGTTCCTAACAAGAACACTTAATAAAATAGGCATAGATGGCACATTTCTTAAGTTGATTAAAGCTACCTATGAAAAACTCACATCTTCTATCATACTGAATGGAGTAAAATTGAAAGCTTTTCCAGTTAGAACAGGAACCAGACAAGGATGCCCACTATCACCACTACCATTCAACATAGTTCTGGAAGTTCTAGCTAATGCAATCAGGCAAGAGAAGAATATCAAGGGCAATCAAATGGGGGCAAGGGAGGTCAAATACTTGCTCTTTGCTGATGATATGATCTTATACTTAGAAAACCTCAGAGATGGAAACAGAGAAGATGGTGGCTGAGTAACAGCTTCCTTGAAACTGGCCATGGTGAGTCTGGGGAGACAAGACTCCAGGCATCTCTGGCTGGTCGGATCCTCCCATAAACATCCATGTGAGGACACAGGGAGTCAGTGAGAGACTTCTGGACCCCAGGAGGAGGACAAAAGCAGTTTAAAACCGGCAAGTGGATGTGTGTTCATTCGGTAAATTCCTCCTGGCAGCTGTAAGTACAGCAGCAGTGAGATTGCAAACTGGAAAGGCCTTACCTGTGAGCTGCTTTGGTTTTTTTTGTTTTGGACTTGGCACTTAGTTGAACTACCTTGGGAGAACTTGGCCAAGAGTGCGGAGGACTTTAAGCATGTCTAGGGCCCCAGACTGAGCTGCTGAGGCAGACGGAGATAATAGTGTTCAGGTGTGAGCCACGCGAGCCCTTGTGGGAGAAGTGCCCCGACAAGTTCCTCCCTCAGGGTCACAGAGCAAGGATCATGTGGGAGCTAGTAATCTATTGACTGAGCAGCCTAAAGGCAGGGACTGAGATGCCTTTCAGCCTTAACCCTCAGGACATAAGTGAGACCGGTTTTGGCACACTGGTTAAGTGGATAGCCACTTCAGGAGGGATCCAGCTACAAGCACTTTCCTGGGAAAGCTTCTGCTTAGCCAAGATTAGCACTTTAAAGTGCCTTTTACTCGGGCTGAGGAGAGATTTAGGATCTCCACCCTGCAGTGTTTGAGAAATCAGCAGAGGCCTCCAGTCTCCATCTCTTACAAGCTTCCCAGCATTGTGATTAACATCTCATACCCCAGAAGATCACCTGTTGCTCAGATGCTTTGTTTTTGGATTTTTGTTGTTGTTGTTGTTTGTTGTTATTTTGTTTTTTAATTTCAACATTTTCCCTATAGATTTTTTTTTCATTTTTCTAGTTTAAATATAATTTCCCATTGTTGCCTTTTCAACAATTAGAACTTCATTTTTGCTAATGTTCCTACCCCTACTATTTGGTTTTCCCCTAATTTTATCCCATAAAGTTTTCTGTTTCTCGTTTTGGTTTGATTTATAGCATTTTTGTCTTTCCTCTCTACTTGGTGGAGGTGGGAAACTGTGTCCAAACAGGCTAGCAAAAAGCTGCTGATCTCAAGGGAACCACAAACCCAGCAACCCCAGAGGTTGGGGTTTTTTAAGGTTGGGTCAAAGTACTCTACTGTACACCTATATTACTCTGTCTCCCTCTTTCTGTGCCCCACTTCTTTTTGTCAATATTCTCTTGTACCCACCCCTCTCCTTTCTCTTTTTTCTTTTCTTTCTTTTGTTCCTTTTCTTTCTTTCTTTTTTCCTTTCCTGATTTTCAACCTTTTCATACTTCTGGTTGTGTACCAAAAGGACTGATTGAAGCCCTAGCCCAGAGGCACAGCAACTTAAAGAGCAAAAAAAAAGTGAAAGGAAAATTAGGGAAAGGAAACGGATAAAAGAAATCACTCATGAGGAAGAATCAGCAGAAAAATCCTGGCAACATGAAAAACAGGTCCAGAGCAACGCCCCCAAGAGACCATGAGGTAGCTTTTGCAGAGGATTCCACTTATAAAGAAATGTTAGAAATGACATAAAGGGAATTTAGAATACAGATAATGAAAACAATGAAAAAAATAATGGAAGCAATGAAGAAAACTGCTGCTAAACTGGAAAAAAACCAAAAGGAAATCCAAAAAACAGAATCAAATAAGAGATGGATGATATGAAGAATATAAAAAGGATATAGCAGAGCCAAAGGAATTGAAGCAGTCAATTAGGGAACTTAAAGATGCAATAGAAAGTATCAGCAACAGACTAGACCATGTAGGAGAAAGAATCTAGGAGGTAGAGAACAAAACTCTTGAGATAACTCAGATAGTTAAAGGGACAGAAAAGAAGAGAGAGAAAGCAGAAGGTTCACTGACAGAATTATGGGACTTTATGAAGTGTTCAAACATAAGAGTTATAGGTATTGCAGAAGGGGAAGAAGAATGTCCCAGGGGAATGGAAGCCATATTAGAAAATATTATAAATGAACATTACCCAAATATCACGAAAGATTCTGACACACTCCTTTCAGAGGGATATCAGACCCCAAGTCACCTCAAGTATAACCGAGCTTCTCCAAGACACATTGTGATGAACCTGTCCAAAGTCAAGACAAGAGAAAAGATTCTTCAAGCTGCCAGGAGTAAGCGCCAGTTGATCTACAGGGGCAAATCCATCAGGGTAACTGCAGACTTCTCTAATGAAACTTTCGATGCAAGAAGACAATGGTCATTTACCTTTAATCTACTTAAAAAAAACAATTTCCATCCCAATATTCTATATCCTACTAAGCTAAGGTTTAAAATGGATGGAGAAATCAAACCATTTACTGATATACAAACATTGAAGAAATTTGCCACAATAAGACCAGCTCTACGGGAAATACTTCAACCTGTTCTACGCACTGACCATCACAATGAATCAACAGCAAAGTAAGAACTCAGAAATAAAAGGACAGAACCTAACTTCCACACTGATGCAAAAGATAAAACTAAGCCATGGACTCTCACAAAATAAGATGAATAGAACACTACCATACTTATCAATTATCTTAATAAATGTTAATGGCTTGAATTCCCCACTGAAGATGCATAGATTGGATGACTGGATTAAAAAACACAAACCAAACGTTTCCTGTCTGCAGGAAACACACCTAGCTTCAAAAGACAAATTAAAACTCCGAGTTAAGGGTTGGAAGACAGAGGGAGGCGGAGCAAGATGGCGGCCGAGTAACAGCTTCCTTGCATCTGGGCACCGTGAGTCTGGGGAGATAGGACTCCAGGCATCTCTGGCTGGTGGGATCTGCCTATCAACAACCCTGCGAGGATACAGGGAGTCAGCGAGGGACTTCTGGACCCCAAGAGGGGGACTAAAACAGTGGAAAACCAGCAAGTGGTCGCGTGTGTTCAATCCATCTAAACCCACCCACAACTTCCAGAGGCATGAGAACTTAAAGAGCAAGAGGAAGTGAAAGGAAAATTAGGACAAGGAAACAGATAAAAGAAATCACCCATGAGGAAGAATCAGCAGAAAACTCCAGGCAACATGAAGAACCAGTCCAGAACAACCCTGCCAAGGGATCATGAGGTAGCTACTGCAGATGATTCCACCTATACAGAAATGTTAAGAATGACAGAAAGGGAATTTAGAATACACATGTTGAAAACAATGAAAGAAATGATGGAAACAATGAAGGAAACTGCTAATAAAGTTGAAAATAACCAAAAGGAAATCCAAAAACAGAATCAAATCAGAGATGAACGATTTGAAGAATATAAAAAGGATACAGCAGAGGTGAAGGAACTGAAATAGTCAATTTGGGAACTTAAAGATGCAATGGAAAGTATAAGCAACAGGTTAGACCATGCAGAAGAAAGAATTTCAGAGATAGAAGAAAAAGTTCTTGACATAGCTCAGATAGTAAAAGAGGCACAAAAGAAGAGAGAGAAAGCAGAATGTTAAATGTCAGAATTATGGGACTTTATGAAGCGTTCCAACATACGAGTTATAGGAATACCAGAAGGGGAAGAAGAATGCCCCAGAGGAATGGAAGCCATACTAGAGAATATTGTAAAAGAAAATTTCCCAAACATCACCAAAGATTCTGACACACTGCTTTCAGATGGATATCGGACCCCAGGTCACCTCAACTCTAACCGAGCTTCTCCAAGACACATTGTGATGAACCTGTCCAAAGTCAAGACAAAGAAAAGATTCTGCAAGCTGCCAGGAGTAAGCGCCAGTTGACCTACAGGGGCAAATCCATCAGAGTGACCACAGACGTCTCTAATGACACTTTCTAAGCAAGAAGACAATGGTCATCTACCTTTAATCTACTTAAACAGAACAATTTCCAGCCCAGAATTCTGTACCCTGCTAAGCGAAGCTTAAAAATTGACAGAGAAATGAAATCATTTACAGATATACAAACATTGATGAAATTCGCCACAACAAGACCAGCTCTACAGGAAATACTTCAACCTGTTCTGCACACTGACCACCACAATGGATCAGCAGCAAAGTAAGAACTCTGAAATTAAAGGACAGAACCTAACCTCCACACTGACGCAAAAGATAAAACTAAGCAATGGACTTTCACAAAATAAGATGAATAGAATACTACCACACTTATCAATTATCTCAATAAGTGTTAATGGCTTGAATTCCCCACTGAAGAGACATAGATTGGCTGACTGGATTAAAAAACACAAGCCATCCATTTGCTGTCTGCAAGAAACACACCTGGCTTCAAAAGACAAATTAAAGTTCCGAGTCAAGGGTTGGAAGACAATTTTTCAGGCAAATGGAATTCAGAAGAAAAGAGAAGTTGCAATCTTATTTTCAGATACATGTGGATTTAAAGCAACTAAAGTCAAAAAAGACAAAGATGGTCACTTTATATTCGTCAAGGGAAAACTACAACAAGAAGACATTTCAATTCTAAATATTTATGCACCCAATTTAAATGCTTCCAGATTCTTGAAACAGACCTTACTCAGTCTGAGCAATATGATATCTGATGATACCATAATAACAGGGGATTTTAACACTCCTCTTACAGAGCTGGACAGATCCTCTAAACAGAAATTAAACAAAGATATAAGAGATTTAAATGAGACCTTAGAACAACTGTGCTTGATAGACGCATATAGAACACTCCACCCCAAAGATAAAGAATATACATTCTTCTCATCACCCCATGGAACATTCTCCAAAATTGATCATATCCTGGGACACAAAACAAATATCAACAGAATCAAAAGAATTGAAATTTTACCTTGTATCTTCTCAGACCATAAGGCACTAAAGGTGGAACTCAACTCTAACAAAAATGCTCGACCCCACCCAAAGGCATGGAAATTAAACAATCTTCTGTTGAATAACAGATGGGTGCAGGAAGAAATAAAACAGGAAATCATTAACTTCCTTGAGCATAACAACAATGAAGACAGAAGCTACCAAAACCTGTGGGATACTGCAAAAGCAGTGTTGAGAGGAAATTCATTGCTTTAGATGCCTACATTTGAAAAACAGAAAGAGAGCGCATCAACAATCTTACAAGAGATCTTATGGAATTGGAAAAAGAAGAACAATCTAAGCCTAAATTGAGTAGAAGAAAAGAAATATCCAAAATCAAATCAGAGATCAATGAAATTGAAAACAAAAGAATCATTCAGAAAACTAATGAAACAAGGAGTTGGTTTTTTGAAAAAATAAATAAAATAGATAAACCATTGGCCAGACTAACGAGGAATAGAAAAGTAAAATCTCTAGTAACCTCAATCAGAAATGATAAAGGGGAAATAACAACTGATCCCACAGAGATACAAGAGATCATCTCTGAATACTACCAGAAACTCTACAGCCAGAAATTTGACAATGTGAAGGAAATGGATCAATATTTGGAATCACACCCGTTCCGTAGACTTACCGAGGAAGAAATAGAGCTCCTGAACAGACCAATTTCAAGCACTGAGATCAAAGAAACAATAAAAAAGCTTCCAACCAAAAAATGTCTGGTCCAGATGGCTTCACTCCAGAATTCTATCAAACCTTCAAGGAAGAGCTTATTCCTGTACTGCAGAAATTATTCCAAAAAATTGAGGAAGAGGGAATCTTCCCCAACACATTCTATGAAGGAAACATCACCCTGATACCAAAACCAGGAAAAGACCCGAACAAAAAGGCCAATTTCAGACCAATCTCACTCATGAATACAGATGCAAAAATTCTCAACAAAATCCTAGTCAATAGATTACAGCTTATCATCAAAAAAGTCATTCATCATGATCAAGTAGGCTTCATCCCAGGGATGCAAGGCTGGTTTAACATACGCAAGTCCATAAACGTTATCTAACATATTAACAGAGGCAAAAATAAAGATCACATGATCCTCTCAATAGATGCAGAAAAAGCATTTGATAAAATCCAGCATCCTTTTCTAATTAGAACACTGAAGAGTATAGGCATAGGTGGCACATTTCTAAAACTGATTGAAGCTATCTATGACAAACCCACAGCCAATATTTTACTGAATGGAGTAAAACTGAAAGCTTTTCCTCTTAGAACTGGAACCAGACAAGGTTGTCCTCTGTCACCTTTACTATTCAACGTAGTGCTGGAAGTTCTAGGCAATACAGTTAGGGAAGACAAGGAAATAAAGGGAATCCAAATGGGAGCAGAGGAGGTCAAACTCTCCCTCTTTGCTGATGATATGATCTTATACTTAGAGAACCCCAAAGACTCAACCACAAGACTCCTAGAAGTCATCAAAAAATACAGTAATGTTTCAGGGTATAAAATCAATGTCCACAAGTCAGTAGCCTTGTATACCCCAATAACAGTCAAGATGAGAAGCTAATTAAGGACACAACTCCCTTCACCATAGTTTCAAAGAAAATGACATACCTAGGAATATACCTAACGAAAGAGGTGAAGGACCTCTATAAAGAAAATTATGAAATCCTCAGAAAGGAAATAGCGGAGGATATTAACAAATGGAAGAACATACCATGCTCATGGATGGGAAGAATCAACATTGTCAAAATGTCCACACTTCCCAAAGCAATCTACCTATTCAATGCCATTCCTATTAAAATACCAACATCGTACTTTCAAGATTTGGAAAAAATGATTCTGCGTTTTGTATGGAACTGGAAAAAACCCCGCATAGCTAAGGCAGTTCTTTGTAACAAAAGTAAAGCTGGGGGCATCAGCATACCAGATTTTAGTCTGTACTACAAAGTCATAGTGGTCAAGACAGCATGGTACTGGCACAAAAACAGAGACATAGACACTTGGAATCGAATTGAAAACCAAGAAATGGGGATGGGAGACAAGATGGCGGACTGAAGCCAGCTTTCAACAGAGGCTCCCGTCGAGAAGGAGAGTTAAGGGACAGGAATTTAGTAAGTATCCTGGTGGACTTGAGCCTCACCAAGGGAGAAGATTGAAGAATGCACATCAACACCGCTGAGGCAAGCTGTGATCACAAGGATGCAAAGAAAAGGTACAAAATCCACCACCAAGCAGAAGTGAGTCCCCCTCCCCCATGAGACCGAATCAAGAGCCCCACAATTAAACAAGCGGGCAGAAATCAAAGGCCCTCCCACTACACTCCATGGGAGAGACCTTCTAAAAACTGGACCTACCTCCCCTACTGGGGTGCTGTGGCGTTCTCCTGCTGGGCATAAAACTGAGTAAAAGTTTAAAAATCCTTTGCCGGCAACCCTGAATCCCCAACAGTCCCCTCACGCCCACTGAGGTCTGGAGGCCTGTCCCCCAGGAGTTCGGATCCTTGAGTGATTTCTCAAGGGGAGTGGACAGTCCCTGAGTTGCGACTGGTCAGCATTGACTCTGAGGCACGTAAGTGAGGAGAGGGCACCGGGCTGAGGGGGAGTCACGCCTCGGCGGCACTTCCCTGTGGTGCGGTGCAGCAGCCCTCCCCGTGCATCAATACAGCTAGACATAAAATTGAATGAAACTCTAGCTTCCCCCCACTCTCACTCGGGGTCTGGGGACCTGTCCCCCAGGAGTTCAGATCCTTGGGTGATTTCTCGAGGGGAACGCACAGTGCCCGAGCCGCGACTGGTCAGCGCTGCCTCTGAGACACGCGGGCGAGGAGAAAGCACTCTACTGAGGGGCAGTCACGCCTCGGCGGCACTTCCCTGAGGATTAGGTGCAGCAGCCCTCCCCGGGCAACATTACGGGGCTGGGCACAAAACTGAATAAAACTCTAGCTTCCCCGCTGAGAGCTGAGAGCCCCTACTCTCACTCGCGGTCTGGAGGCCTATCCCCCAGGAGTTGGGATCCTTGGGGGATTTCTCGAGGGGAGTGCACAGTGCCCGAGCTGCATCAGGTCAGCGCTGACTCTGAGACACGTGAGCAAGGAGAGGGCAATCTGCTGAGGGGAAATCAAGCCTTGGTGGCACTTCCCTGTGGTGCGGTGCAACGGCCCTCCCTGGGCGGGTGCAAAACTGAATGAAACTCTAGCTTCCCCCCCACTCCCAATTGGGGTCTGGGGGCCTATCCCCCAAGAGTTCTGATTCTTGGGGGACCTCTTTAGGGGTGTGGACCCAGCATAAACTGTGGCCGCTCAGTGCTGATTCTGGGGCGGGAGACAGAGGAGAAAAGGGTCAGCTGAGTGCCCACACCAGAGCAGCAGTTCCCTGGAGGTAGATCAACAGCCGTTTTTTCTTTAACGGAAGAATGCTCACTTCTGGATATTCTGAGGCTACACCCCCTGTCTCCCTGGGCAACCAGAGGAGGCCACCCGTGAGCGGGGGATTTCCTGACACTGCTCACAAACCCGGGAAGCTTCCAGGGCGGGGCCGACCCAGAGAGGTGATCGGACGCAAACCTCCAGTGGCAAAGAGGACACAAACCTCCAGCAGCAAAGACGTTTGAACTCAGAACAGCCCGTCTTCTGTAGGCGATTTCGGCAGGAACAGAGACAGAACCCCGCAAATTTGTCTGTTCTGTTCTGTTAGCAGCATCCATCAGGGACGGGGCTAAGCCTGAGTGAACACCTCCTTCACATCACCTGCATCAAGAACTCAAAGATGTCAGGCCCCATCTCCTCCTGCTAGATAGCGGCAGTCTGCGGGGGCCTGGCAGACTTCCTTGCAATTCAGGCAGGTGCAAACCCCTGGAGTGTCTGTTCACTGCAGGCAACTGGGTTAGCCATCTGCAGAGATACCAGTGACTGGGTCCGACGGCGGGGCAATGTGGGGAAGGAGACGTCAACCTTCCCAGACTGCTCTGTTTGCTGGGTGGCTCCTCCTGACTCCACGCTGCACTGGGGTGAGCTGTGTCAGAGGAGTCACCAGGCCCCTGTGATCCAGTTCCCAGGGACCTCTTGAACTCTCCCATCCGAGACAGGTGCTGATTGAGACAGTTGATTTGGACCTTTTGAACTGGGGTAATAGACTGAGGACTTTTCAGGCGGTGCCCTGGGTGTGCGGTTGTAGGAAGGTTTGATTCTCCTTTTCCAACTGGAGCCAGAGCTGGGCAGGCGGGGTGACTTAATTGCTGATTTTTCCACACAGCTGAGACTTCAAGAAAGAGTAGAAGTTGCAATAGGATTGAACAGAAACCAGCTGAAAACAAGACAGAGCCACTTTGCTCCACCACACCAGACAGGTCCCCAGTTTCTCAGGCCACAACACTGTATGGCCCCTCGATAAAGCCCCAAGGGAAAAACCAGAGGGAGTAAAATAACCATGGGGCAGAATCAGCGGAAAAACTCTGGTAACATGAATAAGCAGAATAGATCAACCCCCCGAAGAAAAGATACGGCAGATGTGATTGAAGATCCCATTCATAAACAACTGGCTGAGATGTCAGAAATCGAATTCAGAATTTGGATTGCAGACAAGATTAATAAAATGGAATTAGGAATTCGAGGAGAAATTCAAAAATTGTCTCAAGAATTTAACGAATTTAAAGACAAAACCACCAAAGACTTAGACACACTGAAGCAAGAACTTACAGCCCTCAAAGATATGAAAAATACAGTAGAATCCCTCAGCAACAAAATGGAGCAAGCAGAAGAAAGGATTTCTGGCATTGAAGATAAAGTCTTCGAACACTCCCAATCTTTCAAAGAGGAAGAGAAATGGAGAGCAAAAACGGATCACTCACTCAGAGAGCTCTCAGATAATTTGAAAACAAGCAATATAAGAATTATAGGGATTTCTGAGAACGATGAAGTGGCCTCCAAGGGCACAGAGGCCCTTCTGCATGAAATTATGAAAGAAAATTTTCCAGACATGCCTAGAGAATCTGAAATTCAGATAGCAGACAGCTTCTGAACCCCAGCACGATTCAACCCCAATAAGTCATCCCCCAGACATATCATAATTAGCTTCACTAAAGTTAACATGAAAGAGAAGATTCTCAAAGCAGCCCGGCGAAAGAAAACTATAACGTACAAAGGTAAGAATATAAGAATAACCTCAGATCTCTCTGCTGAAACTTTTCAAGCCTGAAGAGGCTGCTCATCAACTTTTAATCTCCTAAAGCAAAATAACTTTCAACCCAGGATCGTGTATCCAGCTAAACTGAGTTCCATTTATGATGGAGAAATTAAATAATTCAATGACATTCATATGTTGAAAAAATTTGCCATAAGTAAATCAACTCTTCAGGATATTCTCAGACCTATCCTCCACAATGACCAACCCAATCCTATACCACAAAAGTAAACTCACTCAGAAACTTTGGATCAAACTCCAACTTCCACACTGGTGAAAGGATTGAAAATGTCCACTGGACCTTTGAAAAACTCGATACCCAAAATTCCACCAGACTTATCAATACTCTCCATCAATGTGAATGGCTTAAACTGTCCTCTAAAGAGGCATAGGTTAGCTGACTGGGTACAAAAACCCAAGCCAGATATTTGTCGCATACAAGAGTCACATCTCAACTTAAAAGACAAATACAGACTCAGGGTGAAAGGATGGTCATCCATATTTCAGGCAAATGGTAATCAGAAAAAAGCAGGTGTTGCAATTTTATTTGCAGATACAGTAGGCTTTAAATCATCAAAAGTAAGGAAGGACAAGAATGGTCACTTCATATTTGTTAAGAGTAATACTCAATATGATGAGATCTCAGTTATTAATATCTATGCACCCAACCAGAATGCACCTCAATTTATAAGAGAAACTCTAACAGACATGAGTAACTTGACTTCCTCCTGCTCCATAATCGTCGGACATTTCAACACTCCTTTGGCAGTGTTGGATCGATCCTCCAGCAAGAAGCTGAGCAAAGAAATCTTAGATTTAAACCTAACCATCGAATATTTAGATTTAGCAGACATCTACAGAACATTTCATCCCAACAAAACTGAATACACATACTTCTCACCAGCCCACGGAACTTACTCCAAAATTGACCACATTTTAGGTCACAAGTCTAACCTCAGTAAATTTAAAGGAATAGAAATTATTCCTTGCATCTTCTCGGACCATCATGGAATAAAACTTGAATTGAGTAACAACAGGAATCTGCATACTCATACAAAAACATGGAAGTTAAATAACCTTATGCTGAATGATAGCTGGGTCAGAGATGAGATTAAGAAAGAAATCGCCAATTTTTTGGAACAAAACGACAATGAATACACAAACTATCAGAACCTCTGGGACACTGCAAAGGCAGTTCTAAGAGGGAAATTTATAGCACTGCAAGCCTTCCTCAAGAGAACGGAAAGAGACGAAGTTAACAACTTAATGGGACATCTCATGCAACTAGAAAAGGAAGAACAGTCCAAGCCCAAACCCAGTAGAAGAAAAGAAATAACCAAAATTAGAGCAGAATTAAATGAAATTGAAAACAAAAGAATAATACAACAGATCAATAAATCAAAAAGCTGGTTTTTTGAAAAGGTCAAGAAAATAGATAAACCTCTGGCCAACCTAATCAGGAAAAAAAGAGTAAAGTCTCTAATCTCATCAATCAGAAACAACAAAGATGAAATAACAACAGACTCATCAGAAATCCAAAAAATCCTTAATGAATATTACAAGAAACTTTATTCTCAGAAATATGAAAATCTGAAGGAAATTGCCCGATACTTGGAAGCACGCCACCTTCCAAGACTTAACCAGAATGAAGTGGAAATGTTGAACAGACCCATATCAAGTTCAGAAATAGCATCAACTATACAAAACCTCCCTAAAAAGAAAAGCCCGGTACCAGATGGTTTCATGTCAGAATTCTACCAAACCTTTAAACAGGAATTAGTACCTGTATTACTCAACCTGTTCTAAAATGTAGAAAAAGAAGGAAGACTACACAACACGTTCTATGAAGCAAACATCACCCTGATCCCCAAACCAGGAAAAGACCCAACAAGAAAAGAAAATTATAGACCAATATCACTAATGAACATAGATGCAAAAATATTCAACAAGATCCTAACAAACAGAATCCAGCAACACATCAAACAAATTATACATCATGAACAAGTTGGTTTTATCCCAGGGTGTCACAGCTGGTTCAATATACGTAAATCTATAAATGTAATTCAGCACATAAACAAATTAAAAAACAAAGACCATATGATTCTCTCAATTGATGCAGAAAAAGCTTTTGATAATATTCAGCATCCCTTCATGATCAGAACACTCAAGAAAATTGGTCTAGAAGGGACTTTCTTTAAACTGATAGAGGCCATCTACAGCAAACCCACAGCCAATATCATATTGAATGGAGTTAAATTGGAATCATTTCCACTCAGATCAGGAACCAGACAAGGCTGCCCATTGTCTCCATTGCTTTTCAACATTGTAATGGAAGTTTTAGCCACTGCAATCAGTGAAGAAAAGGCGATCAAGGGAAACCATATAGGGTCAGAAGAGCTCAAACTTTCACTCTTCGCAGATGATATGATTGTGTATCTGGAAAACACTAGGGACTCTACTACAAAACTCCTAGAAGTGATCCAGGAATACAGCAGCGTCTCAGTTTACAAAATGAACATCCATAAATGGGTCGCCTTTATATATACCAACAACAGTCAAGTTGAATAAGCAGTTAAGGACTCTATCCCATTCACAGTAGTGCCAAAGAAGATGAAATATTTGTGAATTTACTTAACAAAAGACGTGAAAGATCTTTATAAAGAGAACTATGAAACTCTAAGAAAAGAAATAGCTGAAAATGTTAACAAATGGAAAAACATACCATGCTCATGGCTGGGAAGAATCAACATTATCAAAATGTCCATACTACCCAAAGCAATATATAATTTCAACGCACTCCCTATTAAAGCTCCACTGTCATATTTTAAAGATCTTGAAAAAATATTACTTCGTTTTATATGGAATCAGAAAAAACCTTGAATAGCCAATACATTACTCAGAAATAAAAACAAAACAGGAGGAATCACACTACCAGACCTCAGACTTTACTACAAATCGATAGTGATCAAAACAGCATGGTATTGGCACAAAAACAGAGAAGTAGATATCTGGAACAGAATAGAGAACCAAGAGATGAATCCAGCTACTTACCGCTATTTGATTTTTGACAAGCCAATTAAAAACATCCGGTGGGGAAAAGATTCCCTATTTAACAAATGGTGCTGGGTGAACTAGCTGGCAACCTGCAGAAGACTGAAATTGGACCCACACCTTTCACCATTAACTAAGATAGACTCTCACAGGATCAAAGATTTAAACTTAAAACATGAAACTATAAAAATACTAGAGGATAATGCAGGGAAAACCCTTGAAGAAATTGGTCTGGGTGAGTATTTCATGAGGAGAACCCCCCGGGCAATTGAAGCAGTTTCAAAAATACACTATTGGGACTTGATCAAACTAAAAAGCTTCTGCACAGCTAAGAACACAGTAAGCAAAGCAAGCAGACAGCCCTCAGAATGGGAGAAGATATTTGCAGGGTATATCTCTGACAAAGGTTTAATAACCATAATCCACAGAGAACTCAAACGCATCAGCAAGAAAAAAACAAGGGATGCCATCGCAGGCTGGGCAAGGGATTTGAAGAGAAACTGCTCTGAAGAAGACAGGCGCAAGGCCTTCAGACATATGAAAAAATGCTCATCATCTTTAATCATCAGAGAAATGCATATCAAAACTACTTTGAGATATCATCTAACTCCACTGAGACTAGCCTATATCACAAAATCTCAAGACCAGAGATGTTGGCGTGGATGCGGAGAAAAGGGAACACTTCTGCACTGCTGGTGGGAATGCAAATGAATACATTCCTTTTGGAAAGATATATGGAGAACACTCAGAGATCTAAAAATAGATCTGCCATTCAATCCTGTAATTCCTCTGCTGGGCATATACCCAGAATAGCAAAAATCACAACATAACAAAGATATTTGTACCAGAATATTTATTGCAGACCAATTCATAATAGCTAAGTCATGGAAAAAGCCCAAGTGCCCATAGATCCATGAATGGATTAATAAATTGTGGAGTATGTATACCATGGAATACTATGCAGTGTTAAAGAAAGATGGAGACTTTACCTCTTTCATGTTTACATGCATGGAGCTGGAACATATTCTTCTTAGTAAAGTATCTCAAGAATGGAAGAAAAGGTACCCAATGTACTCAGCCCTACTATGAAACTAATTTGGGACTCTCACATGAAAGCTATAACCCAGTTACCACTTAACAATAGGGGGAAGTGGGAAAGGGGTGATGCGGGTGGGTAGAGGGAGGGGGATCGGTGGGATCACACCTGCGGTGCACCTTACAGGGATATTTGCGAAACTTGGTAGATGCAGAATGTAAAGGTTTTGGCACAGTAACTGAGATAACGCCGGAAAGGCTATGTTAACCACTGTGATAAAAATGTGTCAAATGGTCTATGAAGCGAGTGTATGATGCCCCATGATCAAAGCAATGTATACAGTTATGATTTAATAAAAAAATAAAATAAAAAGTAAAAATCAGTTTTTGATAAAATTGTAAAAAAAAAAAAAAAAAAAAAGAAAACCAAGAAATGAAACTAGCATCTTACAACCACCTAATCTTTGATAAACCAAACAAGAACAAACAAGACTCCCTATTCAATAAATGGTGTTGGGAGAACTGGATGTCTACATGTAAAATGCTGAAACTGGACCCACACCTTTCTCCACTCACAAAAATTGATTCAAGATGGATAAAGGAGTTAAATTTAAGGCATGAAACAATAAAGATCCTCCAAGAAAGCATAGGAAAAACACTGGAAGATATTGGCCTGGGGAAAGACTTCATGAAGAAGACTGCCATGGCAATTGCAACAACAACAAAAATAAACAAATGGGACTTCATTAAACTGAAAAGCTTCTGTACAGCTAAGGAGACAATAACCAAACCAAAGAGACAACCTACACAATGGGAAAGGATATTTACATATTTTCAATCAGACAAAAGCTTGATAACTAGGATCTATAGAGAACTCAAATTAATCCACATGAAAAAAGCCAACAATCCCATATATCAATGGGCAAGAGACACAAATAGAACTTTCTTTAAAGACGACAGACGAATGGCTAACAAACACATGAAAAAATGTTCATCATCTCTATATATTAGAGAAATGCAAATCAAAACAACCCTGAGATATCACCTAACCCCAGTGAGAATGGCCCACATCACAAAATCTCAAAACTGCAGATTCTGGTGTGGATGTGGAGAGAAGGGAACACTTTTACACTGCTGGTGGGACTGCAAACTAGTACAATCTTTCTGGAAGGAAGTATGGAGAAACCTCAAAGCACTCAAGCTAGACCTCCCATTTGATCCTGCAATCCCATTACTGGGCATCTACCCAGAAGGAAAAAAATCCTTTATTTTAAGGACACTTGTACTAGACTGTTAATTGCATCTCAATTTACAATCTCCAAAATGTGGAAACAGCCTAAATGCCCACCAACCCAGGAATGGATTAACAAGCTGTGGTATATGTATACCATGGAATACTATTTAGCCATTAAAAAAAATGGAGACTTTACATCCTTCGTATTAACCTGGATGGACGTGGAAGACATTATTCTTAGTAAAGCATCACAAGAATGGAGAAGCATAAATCTTATGTACTCAATTTTGATATGAGGACAATTAATGACAATTAAGGTTACTGGGGGGGAAGCAGAAAGAGGGACAGAGGGAGGGGGGTGGGGCCTTGGTGTGTGTCACACTTTATGGGGGCAAGACATGATTGCAAGAGGAACTTTACCTAACAATTGCAATCAGTGTAACCTGGCTTATTGTACCCTCAATGAATCCCCAACAACAACAAAAAAATAATAAAATAAAATAAAATATAAAAAGTACAAAAGAAAAGGGTTGGAAGACAATTTTTCAGGGAAACATAATTCAGAAGAAAAGAGGAATTGCAATCTTTTTTTTTTTTTTTGTAGAGACAGAGTCTCACTTTATGGCCTTCAGTATAGTGCTGTTGCCTCACACAGCTGACAGCAACCTCCAACTCCTGGGCTTAAGCGATTCTCTTGCCTCAGCCTCCAGAGTAGCTGGGACTACAGGCGCCCGCCACAACACCTGGCTATTTTCTGGTTGCAGTTTGGCCGGGGCTGGGTTTGAACCCACCATCCTCAGTATATGAGGCCAGCGCCTTGCCGACTGAGCCACAGGTGCTTCCCTGAGCAGTTGCAATCTTATTTTAAGATACATGTGGATTTAAAGCAAATAAAGTCAAAAAAGACAAAGATAGTCACTTTATATTGGTCAAAGGAAAAATAGAACAAGAAGACGTTTCAATTCTAAATATTTATGCACCCAATTGAAATGCTCCCAGATTCTTGAAACAGACCTTACTCAGTCTGAGCAATATGATATCCTATAATACCATAATAACAGGGGACTTTAACACTCCTCTTACAGAGCTGGACAGATCCTCCAAACAGAAATTAAACAAAAATATGAGGAACTTAAATGAGACCCTAGAACAACTGTGCTTGGTAGTTGCATATAGAACACCCCATCCCAATGATAAAGAAGATACATTCTTCTCATTGCCCCATGGAACATTCTGTAAAATTGATTACATCTTTGGACACAAATAAAACCTCAACATAATCAAAAGAATTGAAATTTTACCTTGTATCTTCTCAGACCACAAGGAACTAAAGGTGGAACTCTACTCCACCAAAAACGTTCAACCCCACACAAAGGCATGGAAATTAAACAAACTTCTGTTGAATGACAGTTGGTTGCAAGAAGAAATAAAATGGGAAATTCCTAACTTCATTGAGCATAAGAACAATGGTGACACAAGCTACCAAAACCTGTAGGATACTGCAAAAGCATTTTTGAGAGGAAAATTTATCGCTTTAGATGCCTACATTCGAAAAACAGAAAGAGAGCACATCAACAAACTCACAAGCCTTCTGACGGAATTGGAAAAAGAAGAATCTAAGCCTAAACCCAGTAGAAGAAAAGAAATCTCCAAAATTAAAACAGAGAACAATGAAAAAAATTTTTTTTGTTGTTCTTGCTAATACTGCTGCAATAAATGTGTGGTTGCAGGTATCCTTTTTATTTTATTTTATTTTTTTTTATTAAATCATAACTGTGTACAATGATATGATTATGGGGCATCATACACTCACTTCATAAACCATTTGACACATTTTTATCACAGTGGTTAACATAGACTTTCCGGCGTTATCTCAGTTACTGTGCCAAAACATTTACATTCTACATTTACCAAGTTTCACAAATACCCCTGTAATATGCACCACAGGTGTGATCCCACCGATTCCCCTCCCTCTACCCACCCACCCCCTTTCCCACTTCCCCCTATTGTTAAGTTGTAGCTGGGTTATAGCTTTCATGTGAGAGTCCCAAATTAGTTTCATAGTAGGGCTGTGTACATTGGGTATTTTTTCTTCCATTCTTCGGATACTTTACTAAGAAGGATATGTTCCAGCTCCATCCATGTAAACATGAAAGAGGTGAAGTCTCCATCTTTCTTTAAGGCTGCATAGTATTCCATGGTATACATATACCACAATTTATTAATCCATTCGTGGATCGATGGGCACTTGGGCTTTTTCCATGACTTAGCTATTATGAATTGGGCTGCAATAAACATTCTGGTACAAATATCTTTGTTATGTTGTGATTTTTGGTCTTCTGGGTATATGCCCAGCAGAGGAATTACAGGATTGAATGGCAGATCTATTTTTAGATCTCTGAGTGTTCTCCATATATCTTTCCCAAAGGAATGTATTCATTTGCATTCCCACCAGCAGTGCAGAAGTGTTCCCTTTTCTCCGCATCCACGCCAACATCTCTGGTCTTGAGATTTTGTGATATAGGCTAGTCTCATTGGAGTTAGATGATATCTCAAAGTAGTTTTGATTTGCATTTCTCTGATGATTAAAGATGATGAGCATTTTTTCATGTGTCTGAAGGCTGTGCGCCTGTCTTCTTCAGAGAAGTTTCTCTTCAAATCCCTTGCCCAGCCTGCGATGGCATCCCTTGTTTTTTTCTTGCTGATGCGTTTGAGTTCTCTGTGGATTATGGTTATTAAACCTTTGTCAGAGATATACCCTGCAAATATCTTCTCCCACTCTGAGGGCTGTCTGCTTGCTCTGCTTACTGTGTTCTTAGCTGTGCAGAAGCTTTTTAGTTTGATCAAGTCCCAGTAGTGTATTTTTGAAGCTGCTTCAATTGCCCGGGGGGTTCTCCTCATGAAATACTCACCCAGACCAATTTCTTCAAGGGTTTTCCCTGCATTATCCTCTAGTATTTTTATAGTTTCATGTCTTAAGTTTAAATCTTTAATCCAATGAGAGTCTATCTTAGTTAATGGTGAAAGGTGTGGGTCCAATTTCAGTCTTCTTCAGGTTGCCAGCCAGTTCATCCAGCACCATTTGTTAAATAGGGAATCTTTTCCCCACTGAATGTTTTTAATTGGCTTGTCAAAAATCAAATAGCGGTAAGTAGCTGGATTCATCTCTTGGTTCTCTATTCTGTTCCAGATATCTACTTCTCTGTTTTTGTGCCAATACCATGCTGTTTTGATCACTATCGATTTGTAGTAAAGTCTGAGGTCTGGTAGTGTGATTCCTCCTGTTTTGTGTTTATTTCTGAGTAATGTCTTGGCTATTGGAGGTTTTTTCTGATTCCATATAAAACGAAGTAATGTGTTTTCAAGATCTTTAAAATATGACAGTGGAGCTTTAATAGGGAGTGCGTTGAAATTATATATTGCTTTGGGTAGTATAGACATTTTGATAATGTTGATTCTTCCTAGCCATGAGCATGGTATGTTTTTCCACTTGTTAACATTTTCAGCTATTTCTTTTCTTAGAGTTTCATAGTTCTCTTTATAGAGATCTTTCACGTCTTTTGTTAGGTAAATTCCCAAATATTTCATCTTCTTTGGCACTACTGTGAATGGGATAGAGTCCTTAACTGCTTTGTCAATTTGACTGTTGTTGGTGTATATAAAGGCTACCGATTTATGAATGTTGATTTTGTAAACTGAGACGCTGCTGTATTCCTTGATCACTTCTAGGAGTTTTGTAGTAGAGTCCCTAGTGTTTTCCAGATACACAATCATATCATCTGCGAAGAGCGAGAGTTTGATCTCTTCTGCCCCTATATGGATACCCTTGATCGCCATTTCTTCCCTAATTGCGGTGGCTAAAACTTCCATTACAATGTTGAAAAGCAATGGAGACAATGGGCAGCCTTGTCTGGTTCCTGATCTGAGTGGAAATGATTCCAATTTAACTCCATTCAGTATGATATTGGCTGTGGGTATGCTGTAGATAGCCTCTATCAGTTTAAGAAAAGTCCCTTCTAGACCAATTTTCTTGAGTGTTCTGATCATGAAGGGATGCTGGATATTATCAAAAGCTTTTTCTGCATCAATTGAGAGAATCATATGGTCTTTGTTTTTTAATTTGTTTATGTGCTGAATTACATTTATAGATTTACGTATATTGAACCAGCTGTGACACCCTGGGATAAAACCAACTTGGTCATGATGTATAATTTGTTTGATGTGTTGCTGGATTCTGTTTGTTAGGATCTTGTTGAATATTTTTGCATCTATATTCATTAGTGATATTGGTCTATAATTTACTTTTCTTGTTGGGTTTTTCCTGGTTTGGGGATCAGGGTGATGTTTGCTTCATAGAACTTGTTGGGTAGTCTTCCTTCTTTTTCTACATTTTGGAACAGGTTGAGTAATATAGGTACTAATTCCTCTTTAAAGTTTTGGTAGAATTCTGACATGAAACCATCTGGTACCGGGCTTTTCTTTTTAGGGAGGTTTTGTATAGTTGATGCTATTTCTGAACTTGATATGGGTCTGTTCAACATTTCCACTTGATTCTGGTTAAGTCTTCGAAGGTGGCGTGCTTCCAAGTATCGGTCTATTTCCTTCAGATTTTCATATTTCTGAGAATAAAGTTTCTTGTAATATTCATTAAGGATTTTTTGGATTTCTGATGAGTCTGTGGTTATTTCGTCTTTGTTGTTTCTGATTGATGAGATTAGAGATTTTACTCTTTTTTTCCTGATTAGGTTGGCCAGAGGTTTATCTATTTTATTGACCTTTTCAAAAAACCAGCTTTTTGATTTTTTGATCTGTTGTATTATTCTTTTGTTTTCAATTTCATTTAATTCTGCTCTAATTTTGGTTATTTCTTTTCTTCTACTGGGTTTGGGGTTGGAATGTTCTTCCTTTTCCAGTTGCGTGAGATGTCCCATTAAGTTGTTAACTTCCTCTCTTTCCGTTCTCTTGAGGAAGGCTTGCAGTGCTATAAATTTCCCTCTTAGAACTGCCTTTGCGGTGTCCCAGAGGTTCTGATAGTTTGTGTCTTCATTGTCGTTTTGTTCCAAAAAATTGGCGATTTCTTTCTTAATCTCATCTCTGACCCAGCTATCATTCAGCATAAGGTTATTTAACTTCCATGTTTTTGTATGGGTATGCAGATTCCTGTTGTTACTCAATTCAAGTTTTATTCCATGATTTTCCGAGAAGATGCATGGAATAATTTCTATTCCTTTAAATTTACTGAGGTTAGACTTGTGACCTAAAATGTGGTCAATTTTGGAGTAAGTTCCGTGGGCTGATGAGAAGTATGTGTATTCAGTTTTTTTGGGATGAAATGTTCTGTAGATGTCTGCTAAATCTAAATATTCGATGGTTAGGTTTAAATCTAAGATTTCTTTGCTCAGCTTCTTTCTGGAGGATCGATCGGGAGTGTTGAAATCTCCAACAATTATGGAGCTGGAGGAAATCAAGTTACTCATGTCTGTTAGAGTTTCTCTTATAAATTGAGGTGCATTCTGGTTGGGTGCATAGATATTAATAATTGAGATCTCGTCATATTGAGTATTACCCTTAACAAATATGAAGTGACCATTCTTGACCTTCCTTACTTTTGATGGTTTAAAGCCTACTGTATCTGCAAATAGAATTGCAACACCTGCTTTTTTCTGATTACTATTTGCCTGAAATATGGATGACCATCCTTTCACCCTGAGTCTGTATTTGTCTTTTAAGTTGAGATGTGACTCTTGTATGCAACAAATATCTGGCTTGAGTTTTTGTATCCAGTCAGCTAACCTATGCCTCTTTAGAGGACAGTTTAAGCCATTCACATTGATGGAGAGTATTGATAAGTCTGGTGGAATTTTGGGTATCGAGTTTTTCAATGGTCCAGTGGACATTTTTAATCCTTTCGCCAGTGTGGAAGTTGGAGTTTGATCCGAAGTTTCTGAGTGAGTTTACTTTTGTGGTATAGGATTGGGTTGGTCATTGTGGAGGATAGGTCTGAGAACATCCTGAAGAGCTGGTTTACTTATGGCAAATTTTTTCAACATATGAATGTCATTGAAGTATTTAATTTCTCCATCATAGATGAAACTCAGTTTAGCTGGATACAAGATCCTGGGTTGAAAGTTTTTTTGCTTTAGGAGATTAAAATTTGATGACCAGCCTCTTCTTGCTTGAAAAGTTTCAGCAGAGAGATCTGCAGTTATTCTAATATTCTTACCTTTGTACGTTATAGTTTTCTTTCGCCGGGCTGCTTTGAGAATCTTCTCTTTCATGTTAACTTTAGTGAAGCTAATTATGATATGTCTAGGAGATGGCTTATTGGGGTTGAATCGTGCTGGGGTTCTGAAGCTGTCTGCTATCTGAATTTCAGATTCTCTAGGCATGTCTGGAAAATTTTCTTTCATAATTTCATGTAGAAGGGCCTCTGTGCCCTTGGCAGCCAGTTCATCCTTCTCCGAAATTCCTATAACCCTTATGTTGTTTTTTTTCAAATTATCTGAGAGTTCTCTGAGTGAGTGATCCGTTTTTGCTCTCCATTTCTCTTCCTCTTTGAGAGATTGAGAGCATTCGAAGACTTTATCTTCACTGTCAGAAATCCTTTCTTCTGCTTGCTCCATTCTGTTGCTGAGGGATTCTACTGTATTTTTCATATCTTTGAGGGCTGTAAGTTCTTGTTTCAGTGTGTCTAAGTCTTTGGTGGTTTTGTCTTTAAATTCGTTAAATTATTGAGACAATTTTTGAATTTCTCCTCGAATTCCTAATTCCATTTTATTAATCTTGTCTGCAAACCAAATTCTGAATTCGACTTCTGACATCTCAGCCAGTTGTTTATGAATGGGATCTTCAATCACATCTGCCGTATCTTTTCTTGGGGGGGTTGATCTATACTGGTTATTCATGTTACCAGAGTTTTTCCGCTGATTCCGCCCCATGGTTTACTCCCTTTGGTTTTTCTCCTGGGGTTTTATCGAGGGTCCGTACAGTGTTGTGGCCTGAGAAACTGGGGACCTGTCTGGTGTGGTGGAGCAAAGTGGTTCTGTCTTGCTTTCAGCTGGTTTCTGTTCGATCCTATTGCAACTTCTACTCTGGCTTGAAGTCTCAGCTGTGTGGAAAAATCAGCAATTAAGTCACCCCGCCTGCCCACCTCTGGCCCCAGTTGGAAAAGGAGAATCAAACCTTCCTACAATCGTACACCCAGTGCACCGCCTGAAAAGTCCTCCGTCTATTAGCCCAGTTCAAAAGGTCCGAATCAACTGTCTCAATCGGCACTTGTCTCGGGTGGAAGGGTTCAAGAGGTCTCTGGGAACTGGATCACAGGGGCCTGGTGACTCCTCTGACACAGCTCACCCCAGTGCAGCGTGGAGTCAGGAGGAGCCACCCAGCAAACAGAGCAGTCTGGGAAGGTTGACGTCTCCTTCCCCACTTTGCCCCTCCGTCGGACCCAGTCACTGGTATCTCTGCAGATGGCTAACCCAGTTGCCTGCAGTGAACAGACACTCCAGGGGTTTGCACCTGCCTGAATCGCAAGGAAGTCTGCCAGGCCCCCGCAGACTGCCGCTATCTAGCAGGAGGAGATGGGGCCTGACATCTTTGAGTGTTTGATGCAGGTGATGTGAAGGAGGTGTTCACTCAGGCTTAGCCCCGTCCCTGATGGATGCTGCTAACAGAACAGAACAGAGCAGACAACTTTGTGAGGTTCTGTCTCTGTTCCTGTCGTCGCCTACAGAAGACGGGCTGTTTTGAGTTCAAACGTCTTTGCTGCTGGAGAATTGCGTCTGAACACTTCTCTGGGTCGGCCCCGCCCTGGAAGCTTCCCGAGTTTGTAAGCCGTGTCACCGGTGGCCTCCTCTGGTTGTCCAGGGAGACAGGGGGTGTGGCCTCAGAATATCCAGAAGTGAGCGTTCTTCCGTTAAAGAAAAAACGGCTGTTGATCTACCTCCAGGGAAATGCTGCTCTGGTTTGGGCACTCAGGAGACCCTTTTCTCCTCTGTCCCGTGCCCCAGAGTCAGCACTGAGCGGCCGCAGTTTGTGCTGGGTCCACACCCCTCAAGAGATCCCCCAAGAATCAGAACTCTTGGGGGATGGGCCCCCAGACCCCGATTGGGAGTGGGGGTCGGAAGCTAGAGTTTCATTCAGTTTTACGCAATACTACGGTCCGGGGAGGGCTCCTGCACTGCACCGCAGGGAAGTGCCGCCAAAGCTTGATTTCCCCTCAGCAGAGTGCCCTCTCCTCGCTCACGTATTCCAGAGTCAGCGCTGACCTGACGCAGCTCAGGCACTGTGCACTCCCCTCGAGAAATCACCCAAGGATCCGAACTCCTGGGGGATAGGCCCTCAGACCCCGAGTGAGAGTAGGGGCTCTCAGCTCTCAGCGGGGAAGCTAGAGTCTTATTCAGTCTTGTGCCTGGTGAGGGTTGGTGCACTGCACCGCAGGGAAGTGCCGTGAGGCCTGACTCCCCCTCAGCCCGGTGCCCTCTCCTCACTTGCGCGCCTCAGAGTCAATGCTGACCAGTCGCAACTCGGGGACTGTCCACTCCCCTTGAGAAATCACCCAAGGATCCGAAGTCCTGGGGGACAGGCCTTCAGACCTCAGTGGGCGGGAGGGGAGCGCTGGGGTTTCAGGGTTGCCGGCAAAGGATTCCCAAAGTTTTATTCAGTTTTATGCCCGGCAGGAGAACGCCACGGAACCCCAGTAGGGGAGGTAGGTCCAGTTTTTAGAAGGTCTCTCCCTGGAGTGTAGTGGGAGGGCCTTTAATTTCTGCCCGCTTGTTCAATTGTGGGGCTCTTGAGTCGGTCTCATGGGGGAGGGGGACTCCCTTCCGCTTGGTGGTGGATTTTGTACCTTTTGTTTGCGTCCTTGTGATCATAACTTGCCTCAGCGGTGTTGATGTGCGTTCTGCAGCCTTCTCTCTTGGTGAGGCTCAAGTCCACCAGGATACTTACTAAATTCCTGTCCCTTAACTCTCCTTCTGGACGGGAGCCTTTGTTGAAAGCTGGCTTCAGTCCGCCATCTTGTCTCGAGAACAATGAAATTGAAAACAAAACAAAACAAACATTAATTCAGAAAATTAATGAAACAAAGAGTTGGGTTTTTGAAAAGAATAAATAAAATAGATAAACCTTTGGCCAGACTAACTAGAAATAGAAAAGTAAAATCTCTAGTAACCTCAATCAGAAACAATAAAGGAGAAATTACAACTGATGCCACAGATATACAAAAGATCATCTCTGAATACTACCAGAAAGACTATGCCCAGAAATTTGACAATGTGAAGGAAATGGATCAATATGTTGAATCACACCCTCTCCCTAGACTTAGGAAGAAATAGATCTTCTGAACAGACCAATTTGAAGCACTGAGATTAAAGAAACAATGAAAAAGCTTCCAACAAAAAAAATGTCCTGGCCCAGATGGCTTCACACCAGAATTCTATCAAACTTTCAAGGAAGAGCTTATTCCTGTACTGCAGAAATTATTCCAAAAAATTGAGGAGGAAGGAATCTTCCTCAACACGTTCTACGAAGCAAACATCACCCTGATACCCAAACCAGGAAAAGACCCAACTAAAAAGGAAAATTTCAGACCAATTTCATTAATGAATATAGATGCAAAAATTCTCAACAAAATCTTAGCCAATAGATTATAGCTTAACTTCAAAAAGTCATACATCATGATGGAGTAAGTTTCATCCCAGGGATGCAAGGCTGTTTTAACATATACAAGTCCATAAACGTTTTTCACCATATTAACAGAAGCAAAAATAAAGACCATATGATTCTCTCAATTGATGCAGAAAAAGCCTTTGATAAAATCCAGCATCCTTTTCTAATTAGAACACTGAAGAGTATAGGCATAGGTGGCACATTTCTAAAACTGATGGAAGCTATGACAAACCCACAGCTAATATTTCATTGAATCAAGTAAAACTGAAAGATCTTAGAACTGGAACCAGACAGGGTTGTCCTCTGTCATCATTTCTATTCAACATAGTGCTGGAAGTTCTAGCCAATACAATTAGGCAAGACAAGGAAATAAAGGGAATCCAAATGGGAGCAGAGGAGGTCAAACTCTCCCTCTTTGCTGACGACATGATCTTATACTTAGAGAACCCCAAAGACTCAACCACAAGACTCCTAGAAGTCATCAAAAAATACAGTAATGTCTCAGGATATAAAATCAATGTCCAAAAATCAGTTGCCTTTGTATATACCAATAACAGTCAAGATGAGAGGCTAATTGAGGACACAACTCCCTTCACCATAGCTTCAAAGAAAATGAAATACCCAGGAATATACCTAAGAAAGGAGGTGAAGGACCTCTATAAAGAAAATTATAAAATCCTCAGAAAGGAAATAGCAGAGGATATTATCAAATGGAAGAACATACCATGTTCATGGCTGGGAAGAATCAACATTGTTAAAATGTCTATACTTCCCAAAGCAATCTACCTATTCAATGTCATTCCTATTAAAATACCAACATTGTACTTTCAAGATTTGGAAAAAATGATTCTGAGTTTTGTATAGAACCAGAAACAACCCCATATAGCTAAGGCAGTTCTTGGTAATAAAAATAAAGCCAGGGCTCGGTGACCTGCATCAGCACCTTCCTGGACCTCCAGAAGAGCTGTGTGGTGACCCACGATTGGCATCCACACAGTCCTTCAGAAGAACTGCACTGTGACCTGTGATCGGCACCTGCCCGGACCTCTGGAAGAGCTGTGCTCCGACCCATGATCAGCACCCTCCAAGACCTTCGTAAGAGCTGCGCCCACCCGGACCCTGGTAAGAGCTGCGCTGGGACCCATTACCCCACCAGCTGGACCTCTGTGCACCCTAACCAGGAAATCTGGGAGCTGTGCAACCCGGCGTCCTGCCTCCTGTACCCTCCCTGACTTCACACCAGCCAGGTAGTCTGGCCAGGGACTCTGGTAGCCGCCTGCCCTTTGCAGCCCTCTCTGCCTCTGCGCAGAGCCCTTCTCCTGGCCAGAGACTGCTGAAGCATTTGGCCCTCTGTGCCAAAGTCGCTGGGTGCCAGGCACTTGCAGAACCATGTACACCACCCCCCACCCTGTTGCTGGATCTGGGGGTGTCACACTCCAGAGCTGCTCCCACAACCAGAACTCCTGGGCTGGGGCAACTCCAGAAGAGCTACACAGGATCACTCCCTACAAAGATCAAGCAACAATAGAGTGATCACCCCGGGTCTAATCTCAGAGAGATAGCACCCTAACTCTGAGGACGGCCAGAGGCAATGGTAAAAAACAATCATAAGCCAAAATCAAAGTAAAAACTCTGGCAATATCAATAATCAGAATAGATCAACTCCCCCAAGAAACAATGGGGCAGACACAGCACAAGATCCCATGCACAAACAAATGGCTGAGATGTCAGAAATCGAATTCAAAATCTGGAGAGCAAATATGATCAAAGTAGAATTCCAAGCAGTAACCCAAAAGATGTCTCAAGAATTCAATGAATTCAAAGACCAAATGACCAAAGATTTTGGTGCATTGAGACAAGAAGTTGCAACCCTCAAAGATTGGAGAAACATAGTAGAATCCCTTAGTAACAGAATGGAGCAAGCAGAAGAAAGGATTTCTGACATTGAAGACAAAGATTTTGAACACTCCCAAACTCTCAAAGAGGAAGAGAAATGGAGGGCAAAAACAGATCACCCTCTCAGAGAGGGGGAATCTATTTCTTCTGGAATAATTCGAAGAAAACCAATATTCGTCTTACCATGATCCCCGAAAACAATGAAGTGGCTTCGCAAGGCACAGAGTCTCTTCCCCATGAGGTTATGAAAGAGAACTTTCCAGACATGCCAAGAGATTCTGAATTTCAGATAGCTGACAGTTTCAGAAATCCAGCACAACTCAACCTGAATAAGGCACCCCCCAGACACATCATAATCAATTTCACTAAAGTTAATATGGAGGACAAAATTCTGAAAGCTGCCAGACGAAAGAAAACCATTACCTACAAGAGGAAGAATATTAGAATAACTAAGATCTCTGCTGAAACCTTTCAAGCTAGAGGATTATGGTCATTGACTTTTAATCTCTTAAAACAAAATAACTTTCAACCTAGGATCCTGAGCCCAGCTAAACTGTTTCATTTATGATGGAGAAATTAAATACTTTAATGACATTCACATGTTGAAGAAATTTGCCACAACTAAACCAGCTCTCCAGGATATTCTCAGACCTATCCTCCATAAAGACTAGCATAATCCTCCACCACAAAAGTAAACCCACCCAGAAAATTTTCATCAAATTCCAACTTCCACAGCCGCAAAAGGATTAAAAATGTCCATCATACTCTTGAAAGGCCTATCAATATTCTCAGTTAATGTGAATGGTTTAAATTGTCCTCTAAAGAGGCACAGGTTGGCTGACTGGATACAAAAACTCAAGTCAGATATCTACATACAAGATAGCTATATACAAGAATCTCATCTTACATTAAAATACACATATAGACTCAGGAGGAAGGGATGGCCATCTATACTCCAGGCAAATGGAAAGCAGAAAAAAGCAGGCATTGCAATCCTATTCACAGATGCAATAGGCTTTAAACCAACTGAAATAAGGAAGGATAAGAATGGACACTTCACATTTGTTAAAGGTAATACTCAATATGATGAGATCTCAATTATTAATATTTATGCACCAAACCAGAACTCACCTCAATTTATAAGAGAAACTCTAAAAGACATGAGCAACTTGATTTCCTCCAGTTCCATAGTAGTTGGAGATTTTAACACCCCTTTAGCAGTGCTGGATAGATCCTCCAAAAAGAAGCTAAGCAAAGAAATCTTAGATTTAAACTTAACCATTCAACATCTGGACTTAACAGACATTTACAGAACAATTCATCCCAACAAAACTGAACACACATTCTTCGCATCAGCTCATGGAACACACTCCAAAATCAATCACATCCTAGGCCACAAATATAACCTCAGCAAATTAAAAAAATAGAAATTATTCCTTGCATCTTCTTAGACCATCATGGAATAAAAGTTAAATTCAATAACAATAGGAATCTGCATACTCATACAAGAACATGGAAGCTAAATAACCTTATGCTGAAGGACAGATGGGTTATAGATGAGATTAAGAAGGAAATCACCAAATTTTTGGAACAAAACAACAACAAAGACACGAATTATCAGAACCTCTGGGATACTGCAAAGACAGTCCTAAGAGGGAAATTTATAGCACTGCAAGCCTTCATCAAGAAAATGGTCAGAGAGGAAGTTAATAACTTAATGGGACATCTCAAGCAACTGGAGAAGGAAGAGCATTCCAATTCCAAACCCATCAGGAGAAAAGGAATAACCAAAATTAGAGCAGCATTAAATGAAATTGAAAACAAAAGAATTATACAACAGATCAATAAATCCAGAAGTTGGTTTTTTGAAAAGGTCAATAAAATAGATAAACCTTTGGCCAGCCTAACCAGGAAAAAAAAGTGTAAAATCTCTAACTTCATCAATCAGAAATGATAAAGATGAAATAACAACAGACCCCTGAGAAATTCAAAAAATCCTTAATGAATATTACAAGAAACTTTACTCTCAGATATATGAAAATCTGAAAGAAATAGACTAATACTTGGAAGTACGCCACCTATCAAGACTTAGCCAGGATGAAGTGGAAATGTTGAATAGGCCTATATCAAGTTCTAAAATAGCATCAACTATACAATATCTCCCTAAAAAGAAAAGCCCAGAACCAGATGGCTTTATGTCAGAATTCTACTAAACCTTTAAAGAAGAACTAGTACCTATATTACTAAACCTCTTCCAAAATATAGAGAAAGAAGAAATACTACCCAACGCATTTTATGAAGCAGACATCACCTTGATCCCTAAATCAGGGAAAGACCCAACAAGAAAAGAAAATTATAGACCAGTATCACTAATGAATATTTATGCAAAAATACTCAATAAGATCCTAACAAAAAGAATCCAAAAACACATCAAAAAAATTATACACCATGACCAAGTGGGATTTATCCCAGGGTCTGAAGGATGGTTCAATATACGTAAATCTATAAGTGTAATTCAGCACATAAAAAAAACTAAAAAATAAAGACCATATGATCTCTCGATGCAGAAAAAGCTTTTGATAATATCCAGCATCCCTTCATGATCAGACGTAAGAAAATTGGTATAGAAGGGGCATTCTTTCTTTCTTTTTTTTTTTTTTTGTAGAGACAGAGTCTCACTTACTGCCCTCGGTAGAGTGCCATGATGTAACAGGACTCACAGCAACCTCCAGCTCTTGGGCTTCTGTGATTCTCCTGCCTAAGACTCCTGAGCAGCTGGGACTAGAGGCGCTTGCCACATGGCCCGGCTATTTTTTGTTGCAGTTTGGCCAAGGCTGGGTTTGAACCTGTCACCCATGGTATGTGGAGCCAGCACCCTACTCACTGAGCCACAGGCACCACCTAAAAGGGACATTTCTTAAACTAATAGAGCCCATCTACAGCAAACCCACAACCAATATCGTATTGAATGGAGTTAAATTGAAATCATTTCCAGTTAGATCAGGAACCAGGAAGGTTGCCCATCATCTCCATTGCTCTTTAACATTCTAATGGAAGTTTTAGCCATTGCAATTAGGGAAGAAAAGGTGATCAAGGTTATCCACGTAGGGTCAGAAGAGATCAAACATTCACTTTTCGCAGATGACATGATCGTATATCTGGAAAACACTAGGGATTCTACTACAAAACTTTTGAAAGTGATCAAGGAATACAGCAGTGTCTCAGGTTACAAAATCAACATTCATAAATCCGTAGCCTTTATATATACCAACAATAGTCAAGCTGAAAAAATAGTTAAGGACTCTATTCCATTCACAGTAGTGCCAAAGAAGATGAAATATTTGGGAATTTACCTAACAAAAGATGTGAAAGATCTCTATAAAGAGGACTATGAAATTCTAAGAAAAGAAACAGCTAAAGATGTTAACAAATGGAAAAAGATACCATGCTCATAGCTGGGAAGAATCAACATCATTAAAATGTCTATACTACCCAAAGCAATATATAATTTTAATGCAATTCCTATCAAAGCGTCATTGTCATATTTTAAAGATCTTGAAAAAAATAATACTTCATTTTATATGGAATCACAAAAAACCTCAAATAGCCAAAACATTACTCAGAAATAAAAACAAGGCAGGAGGAATCACGCTACCAGACCTGATACGGTACTATAAATCAATTGTGATCAAAACAGCATGGTACTGGCACAAAAACAGACAAGTAGATGTCTGGAACAGAATAGAGAACCAAGAGATGAATCTAGCTACTTACCGTTATTTGATCTTTGACAAGCCAATTAAAAATATTCAGTGGGCGGGAGGGGACAAGATGGCTGACTGAAGTCAGCTTTCCACAGAGGCTCCCATCCAGTAGGAGAGTAAAAGGACAAAAATTCGGCAAGTAACCTGGTGGATTTGAGCTGCACTAAGAGAGAAATTTGAAGAACGCACGTCAACCCCGCTGAGGTGAGCTGTGACCACAAGGATACAAACAAAAGGTACAAAATCCATCACCAAGCAGACAGGAGTCCCCTCCCCCATGAGAATGGCTCAGAGTGCCCCAAAAACAATCAGGCAGAATTCAAAGGTCCTCCCACTACACTCCATGGGAGAGACCCTCTAAAAACTGGACCTACCTCCCCTACTAGGGTGCCACGACGTCCTCCTGCCAGGCATAAAACTGTATAAACTGTATATAGTCTCTACCTGGAATTCTGAGCTCCCAGCACTCCCCTTTACTCACACTGAGGTCTGGAGGCCAGTCCCAGGTCGGTGGAGAGGGGACCGCACCAGAGTGGCAGTTCCTGAGGCACAGTGTGACAGCCATCTTTTGGTGACAATACGGCCAGGCATAAAACTGTGTAAAGCTGTGTGTGTTCTCAGACCACACACAGGCTCCCAGCACTCCCCGCACTCCCCTCTGCTCTCACTCCAAGGTCTGCAGGCCTGTCCCCCAGGGGTCCAGACTCTGGGGCTATTGCTTGAGGGGTGAAGACAGTGCTGGGCTGCAGATGGTCGGTGCAGACTCTGGGGTTTGGGAGCGGAGAGAGGACAGTTGGCCAGAAGGGAGCTACACCAGAGCAGCAGTTGCCTGAGCCGTAAAACAGCAGCCCTCTTTTGCTAGCAATACGGCTTACTAACGAATATTCTGAAGCCACACCCCCTGTCTCCCTGGGCAACCAGAGACTCTGAGTATAGGATTTTCCTGAGGCTACTCCAACTTGCAAACTGGGGAAACTCCCAGGACGGGGCTGACCCAGAGGTCCCCTTTACTAAACCTAAGATGCACCGGGCCCTCAGGGTATCGTCAGCCTATAGACAATACAGGAGCAAAGACAAGCTGATTTGGCACTCAATTCAGCTTCTCTTCTGCAGGGGAACCGCAGAGTTGTTCTGTTCTGTTCTATCAGTAACATTAATTAGGGGTGAGACTGGACCTGAGTGAAAACCCCCCAGCCTTCATCAAGCGTCCGAGGTTGTCAGGCCTCACCTCCTCCTGCTAAAGAGAGGCAGAGTGCAGCTGCCTGGCAGACTGCCTTGTGATTCAGGCAGGTGCAAACTGGAGTACCGATTCACTACAGGCAACTGGGTCAGCCAACTGCAGGGCTATCAGTGACTGGGTGTGACAGCGGTGCAAGGTGGGGAAGGAGGCATCAACCTTCCCAGACTGATCTATTGCATGGGTGGCTCCTCCTGACTCCCGCAGCACTGGAGCAAGCCACACCAGAGTAGTCACCACACCCCTGTGATCCAGTTCCCAGAGACCACTTAAACTCTATCACCGAAGACAGGTGCAGACTGAGACAATTGATTTGGACTTTTTGAACTGAACCAATCGCCTGAAGACAAATCAGGTGGTGCCCTGGGTGCACGGGGGTAGGAAGGGTGGAACAGAAACCAGCTGAAAACAAGACAGAACCACTTAGCCCCACCACACCAGACAGGGCTCCAGTTTCTCAGGCCACAACACTGTACAGGCCCTCGACAAAGCCCCAGGGGAAAAAATCAGAGGGAGTAAAACAATCATGGGGCGGAATCAGGGGAAAAACTCTGGTAATATGAATAACCAGATTAGATCAACCCCCCCCCCCCAAGGAAAGATATGGCACATGCAATTGAAGATCCCATTCATAAACAACTGGCTGAGATGTCAGAAATCGAATTCAGAATTTGGATTGCAGACAAGATTAACAAAGCGGAATTAGGAATTCGAGGAGAAATTCAAAAGTTGTGTCAAGAATTTAATGAATTTAAAGACAAAACCACCAAAGACTTAGACACACTGAAGCAAGAATTTGCAGCCCTCAAAGATATGAAAAACACAGTAGAATCCCTCAGCCACAGAATGGAGCAAGCAGAAGAAAGGATTTCTGACATCGAAAATAAAGCCTTTGAACGCTCCCAATCTCGCAAAGAGGAAGAGAAATAGAGAGCAAAAACGGATCATTCTCTCAGAGAGCTCTGGAATAATTCAAAGAAGGCAAATATCCTAACCATAGGAGTTCCAGAAACAGATGAAGTGGAATGATCTCCTAACTCTGTCATGGAATATTCTGTTTGTTCTCCTCTTTTTCTGCTTCTTTGAATTCTTGGGATAGTTCAAAAGTCTGGTCTTCAATTTCTGAAATTCTTTCTTTTTCCTGTCTCTACTGTGTTTCAAAGCTCCTCAAATGCCCTTTTCAAATTCTTAAGCTCTGCTATATCTTTCCTTGTTGTGTCCATATCTTTGGTGACTTTTTATTTGAATTCATTCATTCCTTGAGACAACTTTTGAACTTTTTTTAAATTTCTATTTCTATTTTTTGCTCTGTTCCAATCATCTTATTTGCCATCCATATTATGAATTCTATTTCTGACATTTCAGCAATTTCTGTATGGATGGCATTTTATGTTGCATCTCCTTTATAATCCCTTGGGAGTGTTGATCTGCTGTGATTTTTCATGTTGTCAGAGTTCTTCTGCTGGTTCCACCCCATGAGTATTTTCAGCTTAAAAAGAAAAAAATATATATAATGTACATTTTTAATTTAATATATATTAGATAGAAAAAATATATTTTTTATATATGTTAAATATATATAATATTTTCTTTTTAATATATATATATAAATTTTACTGTTTTAGTTGAAATGATAGGTTGTCCCTGAATAACAGTTGAGAGACAATCTAATTGGGGACCCTTAGGAAACACTATGCTAACCTATTTGGCAATTAAATCTGGTGAGGCATCGACCCACGAATAGACTAGCAAATTGTGGTACATGTATACCATAGAATATTATGCAGCCTTAAAGAAAGATGGAGACCTTACCTCTTTCATGTTTACATGGATGGAGCTGGAACATATTCTTCTTAGCAAAGTATCTCGAGAATGGAAGAAAAAGTATCCAATGTACTCAGCACTACTATGAAGCTAATTTATAGCTTTCACATGAAGGCTATAACCCAACTATAGCACAAGAATATGGGGAAAGGGCTAAGGGAGGGGAAGGGAGGGGGGAGGTTAAGGAGGAGGGAGGGTAATGGGTGGAGCCACACCTACTGTGCATCTTAGAATGGGTACAGGCGAAACTTACTAAATGCAGAATACAAATGTCTACATACAATAACTAAGAAAATGCTATGAAGGCTACACTGAACAGTTTGATGAGAATATTTTAGATTATATATGAAACCAGCACATTGTACCCCTTGATTGCACTAATGTACACAGGTATGATTTAACAAAAAACAAACAACAACAACAACAACAAAAAAAAAAAACTAGAAAAAAAAATCTGGAAAGGTGAGACTGGTTTGGGATGCTCCAGGAACTTAAGCTAACTAATCCTTCTCCAATGAGCTGGGGCTTGTGATTGTGGCTTTTCTTCTACAATCTCACAAAGGTCCCTTTCAGGGCTACAGCCAGAGATTCTGAGGGCTGTCTTGGTGAGATAGTGCAGCCTGGCTCAGTCTTGATGTCAGCCTACCCTCTACCCAATCCCAAGGAGTCACAGAATTTTGATGGAATCTCTGCTGGGCAAAGATACAAACACCTGTGACCCTACCCCCCACTAGGATAGCTGGAGGAGGGGAATCTGCAAACAAACCCACTGAATCTACCCCTCACTGTTGCAACATCATCACTGCTCAACAAAGACAGACAAGTGGTGAACTTACAGCCCCAGATGGTGGCACCAAGAGAACAAGAATCCATGGATGGCTCTGGTTCAAAGTTCCAGTCAAACTCATTCAGGCAGTGTAAGCAATGCCCACCCAAATGAGTTCAGGGGGTTGCCAGGCAGCCAGAAAACAGAAATCCATAGGCAGATTTGTCTGAGAATTCCGGAGGAGCTGGAAAAGGGTCTTTTCTAGTGGGAAAGGGAGTCAGGAAAGTTCTTCCCTCTCCCTACCAAAGTTAGAACTGTGATGCCACTGTTTCCATGCTACAGTTCGGTGGCCCACACAATACCCCAGCCTCTCAGTGAACTCGCTAAACACTCCAGCCTCTGCAGGAGGACAGTTCTTCAGGGGGAAGGGTGAGCTGTGTGCTCAGGATTGTGGAGAAAATATTTTGTTCACTTTTGTGCCAGGCAGGATGGGGCCTAGGCTCAGAGGTGGGACCTCCCTGTGTAGGAGGACTGGGATTTAGTGGCTCTCTACCATGGGGGAAGGTGAGAGGTCCTTTTTTCCCTGCTCGCTTGTGGAAAGGCCACCGAGGACCTCCCATTTGGGGGAGGGATCGCCCATCCTCTTGGTATGGGCTCTATACCTAATTTCTGTTGTCTTTCTTCCTCTTTCTTGGCCCTACTGCTTATCTCAGCAGGGATGAAGGGATGCTGTGCACCTCACTTTATTCTCTCTGTGCTCAACTTCCCACCTTTGGCTTCTTTGAGTCCACTTCAGTCCAGTGTCTCTCTCTCTGGACAGAAGCCTGTAGTGAAAGCTGCTTCTAGCCGGCCATCTTGACTTCTCCCCCCATGCAACTTTAATGCCAGTAAATTATACAGTTAAAAATAGTAAAATTCTGTTATATGTATGTTGCCATGATTTTTAAAATGAATGAATTTTAAAATTTAATTACAAAACTTGGCTTCATTCTAGGTAATAAGTACATCTCTACAAAAAGGATTGATGTCATATACTCTCTATAAGTTATCTCAGGAGGAACACAAATATAATTAGGAAAATATCTAGACTGTTAATTTATATGAAGCAGAGATTTTCACACTTTCTCTAAATAGAAAAATAAAAGTTACAATGTTTATAACCTACAGGGTATCCTAAAAATCATCCCTAAAGTTGCCGTATATAGGAAAAATGGGAAATTGTAATTAAATGTACCTTTATTTACAAAATATTCTCTTCTTGTTGACCACCTCTTTGTGAAATTATATAATGTATATTTTGTAAATAAAAGTAAATTCAACTATAATTTCCCATTTTCCCTATGGATGGCAACTTTAAGGGTAACTTTGGAACATCCTGGATTTCAGTGGTTCTCAACTTGGGTGAAAAACTTTTGGCAATACCGGGAGTTGTCATGACTAGAGATGCTCCTGGCATGGAGTTGGTGGAGGCCAGGGACACTGCTCAGAACCCCGCAGTGTACAGGACAGCCCAGTCCAGGCAATGATCCAGCCCTAAATGTCCACAGTGCTGAGGTTGAGAAACTCAAAACTCACAAGCATTTACCTTTTTAGAAACAGAGATTTCAGTTTAAATCGGTGGTTCTCAACCTTCCTAATGCTGCAACCCTTTAATACAGTTTCTCATGTTGTGGTGACCCCCAACCATAAAATTATTTTCGTTGCTACTTCATAACTGTAATTTTGCTACTGTTATGAATCATAATGTAAATATCTGATATGCAGGATGTGTTTAGATGACCCGTGTGAAAGGGTTGTTCGACCCCCAAAGGGGTCATAACCCACAGGTTGAGAACCACTGGTTTAAATGTTTCCAGGGCAACAAATTAAGACAGATAAGTAGAATTATACAGTTTTCAGAGATTGAAGGTTACTTTAACAGGATATACCATCTGACTGTGAAGTTCAGGTATATAGAAGATTTCTTTGTTTAAAAGGATATTTGCAAATATAGTTTCATGATGCAGGATATCTACTTTTTTAATTTTTATTTGTACTGCAGGGGAAAGAGAAACATGTTTCTCTTCACTGAGTGAAAAGGTTTTGGTGCAAGGAATGAAGAGGTTTAATACAGAATCCATGCTGGGGGACTGAGGAGCTCAGGGAGGAGTCCTCTCAAGCAAACCTTGAGTCTGTATTTATTGTCATAAAACTGGAAGGAGTAGACAATAGCTGCTTATCAGGCATAAGCACTGACAAGGAGGACATGGAGAAGGTCAGATACATACACTGTCTCCACCTTTGTTTTTGCAAAACCTCACATTTTGAGCCTGACCTTTGTCTCTAGCCTCAAGAGAGCTTTGGAATCTAGAGAATTGTTACCACAGCTATTAGGCCTGGTATTGCCACACCTCACATATACATTCTGTCTTGCAAGTCAGTTTTCTGCCCTCCTGCATGTACACAAATTCTCCTGACTCTTTATTTCTCTCAAGCAGAAAGCAAGCCTATGTTCAAGGTCAGGGAACAATTTTCCTTACAGCCGAGTTCTTCCTTCTTCGTATATTTTCTTTCTTTCTTCTTATTTCTCTTGCTTTCTTTTTAAGCAGTAATTATGAAGCCTTGTAGTTTTCAAGGATAAGTATAGGAACTTTGTTCACTAACACCAATAGGTAATATTAATATAAACAGATGTGAGGAACTCAAAACTTATAACATGGAAAAGGACAGGGGAAGAAAGCTTTCATTCAGAAACACAGCACGGGGAACACAGTGTCTTGAGAAACGCTAAAGAAATCCTAAATAAAAAGAGAGCTATACCATGTTCATTGACTGGAAGGCTGAATGTTATTAAAATATTAGTACTCTCCAATTTGATTTATAGATTCAAAGCAATTCCAATAAAAATGTCAACATGGGTTTTCATTGGACTTGACAAGCAGAATAAAGGGCCATACATAATCAAGATAATCCTTAAGATAAAGAATAAGAAGGGCTTTTCCAGATAGCAGGATTTATTATATTCATTATGTTAATGAAGACAGTGTGGTGCTGGCACAGCACATATTGGCCAATGAAATAGGGTGTACCTGCCTGGCTTCCCCTTAGGGAGTGAATTGTAATCTTAGAGGGCATCCTTGTCACTGGAAGAACAACCTACTGCTTCTTCCAAGTGAGATATAAGTCTAGAATCCATATTGGCTCTGTTTTTTTGTTTGTTGCTTTTGCTTCTTAGTTGCACAGATTTTAACCTAAAATCGAGATGCATCCTACAATAACCTGCCACATTGTATGGGTTAGTGTTTCTTTATATTTAGCCCAGAACAGCCTGTTACCAAGTTTGGAGTTTGATTTGGAATACACAAGCAGTGTCCAGAAAGTATCCAGCCACATGTTAATATTATTTTTCATATCACATAGCTAGGTACTTACTGGACAGCCCTTGCATGTGTATATTCATCTACTCATCATCCATTCATCAATGAATCATCCATTCCCACTTTCACATATCCACTTGTTCATCTATCCATCCATCCAACAGACCATTCACCCATCCACATATGCATCCATCCTTTCATGTATCCACCCATCCACCCACCCATTCGCCATGCACCCATCTGCCTGAAGATGCACTTATCCATCTATCTATCCACTCTTCCATCCACCCACTCACCCATCCATATATTCATCCACAATTCACCACTCATCCATCCACCAATCCACCCATACATCTATCTACCCATCCACTGTCCATCCACCACCCATTCACCTAACATCCACCCACCCATCCATCCATATATTCATCCACTCACCTATCCATCTATTAATCCACCCACCTACCAGTCCACCCACCCATCCACCCACCTATCCATCCAGCCAGCCACCCAGCCACCCACCCATCCATTCATCCATCTACCCACCCATCCATCCACTACTCATCCACCCACAATCTACCCACCACCCATCCATCTATTCATCCACCTATCAGTCCACCCACCCATCTACCTACCCATCCATTCACCCACAAATTCACCCACCTATCCATCCACACACTCACTATCCACCCACCCACCCATCAATCTATCCATCCACCCACCCATCAATCCATCCACCCACCACCCATCCACCAAACCATCTATTCATCCACCCACCCAACCATTATTCATCCACCCACCAATTCACCCACCAATATCCCCACCTATCCACCCACTTACCTATCCATCCATCCATCCATCCATCCATCCATCCATCCATCCATCCATCCATCCATCCACCCACCCACCTAACCATCCACTCACCCATCCATCTATCCAGCCAGCCAGCCAGCTAGCCAGCCAGCCAGCCACCCCCCTATCCATCCACCCATCCACCCACCTATCTATGCATCCATCCTTCCACCCACCCACCTGTCTATCCACCCATCCATCCATCCACTCACCCACCCACCCACCCATCTATCCACTCATCCATCCACCCATCCATCTGTTCATCCATCATCCACTCATTCACCCACCCACCCAACCAGTCACCCATCCACCTAAACACATCTTCTTTTATTTTCCATCTACCCATCCATTTGTCTATCCACTCATCCAGTCATGAATACTCTTACTTTTCCATTCATATGACATTTATTTATTCATCACCCACTCACTCTTCCATCCACCTAGTCATCTACTCACTCATCTGTCTACCCACTCAAATACCTATTAATTTATCCATCCATTTATGTGCCTGTATGGTTACAGAAAAGGGCCTACAAGGTCTATCAGTTACCTGCTGATGTATAACAAACTACCTCAAAACTTATATTGAAAAATAGCAACTGTTTATATGCTCACAATTTTGTGAGTTGGCCAGGGAAAGGTTTGGCAGGGATGGTTCCGCAGGCTGGAGCAGCTCATCAGGGGCTTGTGGAATGATTACAGCCTCATTCTCCTGTCTTTTATCCTCCCAAGGCCTTTCTGTTTACACAGCTTCTCCTACCAGATGAGTAGACTTCTCTGCCTTGATAATGAAAAGGCTGCATTCTTTCTGAAAGTTCTAGGGAAGATCCTGTTTCCTTGCCTTTTCTGACTTCTAGAGGCCACCAACGTCTTTGGTCTTTGAGGCCTCTGCTTGCATGGTCATAGCTCTTATTTTGATTCTGCCTCTCCTGCTTCTCTCTCTGCCTCTCTCTCTTATAAAAACTCCACTTCCCAGGTCCCCCTCTCTCAGCCAGTCAAGAATAAGATTATTCAGAACCAGTAGAAGAAGAGGAGGTGGAGAGTATATTAGTTTGCATGACAAAGCTTGAAACAACAGAAACTTGTTTTCTCACAATTCTGGAGGCCAAAAGTTCAAGATCAAAGCATTGGCAGAATTGCTTTCTTCCAAGGCCTCTTTCCTTGGTATGTAGATGAGCATGCTTTTTGGGTAGACACCTAGAAACATGGAGAGTTCCCCAGAAGAGTTTTAAGGAAACCCAAAGATGGAAGGAGCTTGGACTTTGCTCCTACAAGACAAACCAGAGAGGCTGTAGGCCCCCAGAAAGGAAATGACTTGATGGTGTCTCTGGGTAGATGAAGCCACAGACAGCCTCAAAGAGCTTTCTGTGCCTCTACTCGGTTGAAAGTCAGCCTCTTGAGCAAGTGCCAGAGTAGCAGAAAATGCACTGCTCTTCATAAAGGGCAAAGACAAGAACTGGTAGATCAGCAGCAGACTAGGGGCATGTATGTGGGTGTGTAGCTCAAGAATGAGTTCTCTTCCTCTTCCATAATGCCTCAGCACTCCTGAGCTCCCAGGAATTTTGACAATTTTGAGAAAGAAGCATATAGGGAAGGATTCTTCCCAATTGACTGATTCCAAGTTTTCAGCATCCTGGTGCAAATGCAAAGGGGTCTTGAATATAAACAAAGTTGCATTGTCAATGTAAAAAAAGAAACATTTTTTGTACTCCCTCTAGATTGAGATTCATATACACTATACTTGTGCCTTTGAACCTGGCCTGCTAAACAACAATGACAACAACAAAAAGATGCCTGTAGTTCTAGCTATTTGGGAGGCTGAGGCAAGAGAATCTTTTAAGCCCAAGAGTTTGAGGTTGCTGTGAGCTGTGATGCTACAGCACTCTACTGAGAGCAACAAAGTGAGACTCTGCTAAAAAAAAAAGAAAAGAAAAAAAAATTAGTGGTCCCCAACCTTTTGGCACCAGGGACCAGTTGTGTGGAAGACAATTTTTCCAAGGACTTGGGGCTGGGGGAAGGTCTTGATACAATTGGTTTCTTATGGTCTCTGTGCAGTCACACCTCTGTGCTAATGATAATTCACATTTGTGGCCACTCCCCAGTGCTGGCATCACTTCTTCGTCTCCAGATGATCATCAGGCATTAGATTCTCATAAGAAGAGCACAACTGAAATCCCTCACAGATGCTATTTACAGGAGTGTTTACACTCCTGTGAGAATCTAATGCCACCACTGATCTGACAGGAGGTGGAGCTCAGGTGGTAATGAGAGCGATGGGGAGCCACTATAACTACAGATGGAGCTTTGCTCACTTACCTGCCACTCACTACAGATGGAGCTTTGCTCACTTACCTGCCACTCACCTCCTGCTTTGTGTCCCATGAACAAGTATTGGTCTCGGGACCACATGCATAGAAGCAGACTCCAAGAAAAGTTTTTGGGAGAAAGAGGTTTATCTGGGTAGTTGCATTAGCTAGCTATTGCTGCCAGCCACAAATCTGGAAGCTTAAAATGATACATGCTTATCATGATCTCAGTTTTCTCAGTTTGGGAGCCTAGGGACAGTTTAGCTGGGTTCTTTGTCTCAAGATCTCCTAAGATTAGTCAGGTATGGTGGCTCACACCTGTAATCCCAGCACAGTGGGAGGCTGAGGCAGAAGGATTATTCGAGCTCAGGAGTTCAAGACTTGTCCAAGCGAGAGTGAGACCCTGACTCAACAGAAAATAAAAAACCCAGCCGAGCACCATGGCAAATGCCTGTAATCCCAGTGACTCAGGAGGCTGAGGCAGCAGGATGCCCACAGCCTGAGTCTGAGGTTTCAGTGAGCTATGATGACACTGCACTCTGCTCAGGGTATAGGGTGGGACTCTGCTTCAACAACAACAAAGAAAAAAAACAAACAAACAAAAAACAAGGCAACAGGTGGCACTTGTAGCTCAGTGGGTAGGGCACTGGCCACATACACTGAGGCTGGTGGTTTAGAACCTGGTTTGGGCCAGCTAAACAGCAATGACAACTGCAACAACAACAACAGTAGAAAATAGCTGGGCATTGTGGCAGGCACCTGTAATCCCAGCTGCTTGGGAGGCTGAGGCAAAAGAATTGCTTAAGCTGAAGAGTTTGAGGTTGCTGTGATGCCACAGCACTCTACCCAGGGCAACAGCTTGAGAGTCTGTCTCAAAAAACAAAACAAACAAGCAAAAAAACAAGGCAACAACAACAAAAAGAGATCTCATAAGACTACAATCTAGGCTAAGCTACATTCCTTTCTGGAGCTTGGAGTCCTCTTCAAAGCTCACTTAATTGTTAGTGGAATTCAGTTCCTTCTGGTGGCAGGATTGAGACTCTCGGTTTCTAGAAGTTGCCCACAGCTCCTGCCATATGGACCTCTCCGTGGGCGGTTCACAGCATGGCAGTGTGCTTCTTCAAGGCCATCAACAGATTATCTCACTCCAGCCTGAGAGTCTTATATATGTAGAATGTAACCTGAGCAATGGAGTAATAGTAATATCTCATCACCTTTGCTGTCTTCTATTGGTTAGAAGAAAGTCAGGTTACATCCAAACTCAAGGGGAGTGGTTTATACAAAAGTGGATGCCAGGAGGTGAGAATTAGTTGTTGTGTGCTGGGGGAGGGCAGGTCACCCCAGGGTCTGTGCACTACAGAAGCAATCCTGCGAAAACCAAGAAGGGGTGTGGGGAAGGAGCATTGGCTCCTTAATTAATACAAAGGGTACATTAATGTACAGGTCACTGCTGTGGGCAACTGGAGCTCAATCCCACTCAGGACCTTCTGGAGACTTGCAGAATGGTGTTGTCCCACCCTGGGGACAGAGAATCTGAGTATTCATTTATTTATCCACCAAATCTCACCCATTATTGGTTAAATGCTGTTAATAGTAAAAGCTCCCTATTGCCCATAACTGACACCATGATTCTTCACCCTTGTGCTTACAAGGTGCCTTGCACTGCCTCACTTTCCTCTGTGAACCTGTCATGTCATTCTCTACTGGAACCTTAGACTAAGAAGGCCCTAACTTTCTCTCCTGTGCATTTAAATCTTCCTGGTTAAGGAAGGCCCTAACTTTCTCTCCTGTGCTTTTTAATCTTATCCAGCCTTCCATGGGCTGAGACCACTGAGAAGTCTCTCCCTATGCAAAAATATTGAATTTTTTTTCCTGGATCCCGCTCTAGTTATAAGGAGCCCCCAAATAATCACTTCCATGCTCTTCCTTTGAGGATCCCTTGGGGTGGGGGAGGAGTCCCAGTTGGACAAGTTACTCTTAGCTCTGTGTGGTCATGGCTGGGACCCGAGGATGGGTTTGGGGCAGGGAATAGGACACGAGTAGGATTCAGGGAAAGCTTTGTGGAGGAAGTCTGAGGCATTTGTTTGCCTCCTTACCCCAACACAGTGGTTCTCAACCTTGCTAATGCTGCAATGTATTTTCATTGTTACAAAGGGGTCACGACCCACAGGTTGAGAACCACTGACCTAACACTTCCCAGTTTTGATGCTAGAACCTGCTGCCTCTCTTTTGATCAGCACCCCCTCTCTTAATCATCTCACCCTTTCCCCAACAGGCCACTGTGTATCTTCCCTTCTTGCCCCCACCTCTCTCTGCTCCTCATTCTCCAGTGATAGGGGTGTCTTTGCCACTTGCAAACCTAATCATATCAGTCCCCTGCCAAAAAGTCTCCAATGTTCAATCTCCACAATTGTCTCAAAGATATTCTTATGATTTTATGTGTCAACTTGAATGGGCCATGGGGTGCCTAGATAGTTGCTCAAACATAATTTTTAGATGTGCCTGTGAAGGTGGTCCTGTATGACATGGACAGACTGAGCAAAGCAGATGGCCCTCCCCAATGTGGGTGGGCCTCCTCCTGTTGTTGAAGGCCTGAACAGAATAAAAGGTGAAGTAAGAAAGAATTTCTCTCTCTCTTTGCATGAATGTCTTCAGCTGGGACATCAGTCTTCTCCTGCTTTTGGACTTGCACTTGGACTGGAATTTACACCATTAGTTTTTCTGTTTCTCAGGCCTTTGGATTTAGACTGGAACTATGCCACTAGCTGTTCTGGGTCTAGATATCTCTCCCTCCGTCCCTCCCTCTCTTCTAGTTCTCTCTGGAGAACCTATCTAATACAGATTTTGGTACCAAGAATGGTTCTTTTTTTTTTTTTATTAAATCATAGCTGTGTACATCAATATGATCATGGGGCACGATACACTTGTTTCATAGAATATTTGACACATTTTCATCTCATTAGTTGACATAGCCCTCCTGGCATTATCCTAGTTACTTTGTCAAGACATTTACATTCCACATTTGCCAAGGCTCACATGTACCCTTGTAAGATGCACCACAGGTGTGATCCTTTCAATCCTCCTCCCTCTACCCACCTCCCCCCTCCCTCCCCATGCTTTCCCCCTTCCCCCTGTTCTTAGGTTGAAACTTGGTTATAGCTTCATGTGAAGGTCCTAAGTTAGTTTCATAGTAGGGGTGAATACATTGGATATTTTTTCTTCCATTCTTGAGACACTTTACTGAGAAGAATATGTTCTAGCTCCATCCATGTAAACATGAAGGAGGTGAGGTCTCCATCTTTCTTCAAGGCTGCATAGTATTCCATGGTGTACATATACCACAATTTGTTAATCCATTCGTGGATTGTTGGGCACTTGGGTTTCTTCCATGACTTAGTAATTATGAATAGGGCTGCAATAAAGATTCTGGTACAAATATCTTTGTTACGGTGTGGTTTTTGGTCTTCTGGGTATAGCCCAGCAGAGGAATTACAGGATTGAATGGGAGATCTATTTTTAGATCTCTAAGTGTTCTCCATATATCTTTCCAAAAGGAATGTATTAGTTTGCATTCCCATCAGCAGTGCAAAAGTGTTCCCTTTTCTCCACATCCACGCCAACATCTCTGGTCTTGAGATTTTGTGATATAGGCTAGTCTCACTGGAGTTAGATGATATCTCAAAGTAGTTTTGATTTGCATTTCTCTGATGATTAAAGATGATGAGCATTTTTTCATATGTCTGAAGGCCGTGTGCCTGTCTTCTTCAAAGAAGTTTCTTTTCAATTCTCTTGCCCAGCCTGTGATGGTATTCCTTGTTCTTTCCTTGCTAATGCGTTTGAGTTCTCTGTGGATTCTGGTTATTAAACCTTTGTCAGAGACATAACCAGCAAATATCTTCTCCCATTCTGAGGGCTGTTTGCTTGCTTTACTTACTGTGTTCTTGGCTGTGCAGAAACTTTTTAGTTTTATCAAGTCCCAAAAGTGTATTTTTGAAGCTGCTTCAATCGCCCGGGGGGTCCTTCTCATAAAAAAATCACCCAACCCAATTTCTTCAAGGGTTTTCCCTGCACTCTCTTCTAGTATTTTTATAGTTTCATGTCTTAAGTTTAGGTCTTTAATGCAGTAAGAGTCTATCTTGGTTAGTGGTGAAAGGTGTGGATCCAGTTTCAGTCTTCTACAGGTTGCCAGCCAGTTCACCCAACACCATTTGTTAAATAGGGAAGAAAGAAAATTATAGACCAATATCACTAATGAATATAGACACAAAAATATTCAACAAGATCCTAACAAACAGAATCCAGCAACATATCAAACAAATCATACATCATGATCAAGTTGGCTTTATCCCAGGGTCTCAAGGCTGATTCAATATATGTAAATCTATAAATGTAATTCAGCACATAAACAAAGTAAAAAACAAAGACCATATGATCCTCTCAATCGATGCAGAAAAAGCTTTTGATAACATCCAACATCCCTTCATGATCAGAACACTTAAGAAAATCGGTATAGAAGGGACATTTCTTAAACTGATAGAGGCCATATACAGCAAACCGACAGCCAATATCATATTGAACAGAGTTAAATTGGAATCATTTCCACTTAGATCTGGAACCAGACAAGGCTGCCCATTGTCTCCATTGCTTTTTAACATTGTAATGGAAGTTTTAGCCACCACAATTAGGGAAGAAAAGGTGATCAAGGGCATCCACATAGGGTCAGAAGAGATCAAACTTTTGCTCTTCGCAGATGATATGATTGTATATCTGGAAAACACCAGGGACTCTACTACAAAACTCTTAGAAGTGATCAAGGAATACAGCAACGTCTCAGGTTACAAAATCAACATTCATAAATCAGTAGCCTTTATATATACCAACAATAGTCAAGTTGAAAAACAATTAAGGACTCTATCCCATTCACAGTAATGCCAAAGAAGATGAAATATTTGGGAGTTTGTCTAACAAAGGATGTGAAAGATCTATATAAAGAGAACTATGAAACTCTAAGAAAAGAGATAGCCGAGAATTTTAATAAATGGAAAAACATACCGTGCTCATGGCTGAGAAGAATCAACATTGTTAAAATGTCCGTACTACCCAAAGCAATATATACCTTCAATGCAATCCCTATTAAAGTTCCACTGTCATACTTTAAAGATCTTGAAAAAACAATACTTCATTTTATATGGAATCAGAAAAAACCTCGAATAGCCAAGACATTACTCAAAAATAAAAACAAAGCAGGAGGAATTACGCTACCAGACCTCAGACTATACTACAAATCGATAGTGATCAAAACAGCATGGTATTGGCACAAAAACAGAGAAGTAGATGTCTAGAACAGAATAGAGAACCAAGAGATGAACCCAGCTACTTACCGTTATTTAATCTTTGACAAGCCAAGAGTGGTTCTAATGGAACAAAATTTAAAAGATGAGTTTTCCAAATTGGTTTGGGGATTTCATGAATCTTTAATTTGATTAGATTTAAAGGTGTTGGGGTGGTGCCTGTGGCTCAAAGATTTAAAAGTGTTGATGACTCCAGTAGTAAAGGGAGCCCTAACAGTCCATGGTATGATTTGGCAATAGAGATTTACAAACATCACCATTGGATACTCCTAATCAACCACATATAAGAAGAAAGTGTCTGGGCACTCTATAAATGATACTTTCAATATTTTTTGAAATCTAAGGAATATAAAGAGATTGGTTGACTCACCTAATGTCACCGGACAAAGCAGTAAAAGAAAAGGATGAACTCAGGGGTTCAAATTCCCAGGTTGAGCACTGCAAGAATCACCAACAGCTTCTCTGTGGGTCCTAAAGAGTATCCTTATCTCCTGTAGCCTCAGGCCTAGAGACTGGTGAAAATCAGGCATAGAATCTCACCTTAGATTGGCTGACTTGCAAAGTGAGGGCACTGACTGGGGGAAAATGGGATCCTGTGTGTTGGAATTTGGAGACTTGGGAAGAGCTGGATGAACCTGGGGCATTGAACCTCTAAATTCTGATGAGTCTTTTTTGCTGGTGAAAAAGGTCTCCCCATTCCCAGTAGAACTGGCCTCTATCTTCCCCATCTTGGGGCTGTTTCTCTGGAGAACCCTGGCTAACACAATTGTTAGTTTCAATCTGGATACAAACATGGTTCACACATTGGATTTGTTGGATGCATATTTTACTTAAAAAAAAAAAACCTATAATGTACACAGCTATGATTTAACAATAAAAAAAAATAAAAGACCACCCATAAAAAAATGCAAAGCAAAAAAAAAAAAAAACTAACTAAAATTCAACCTCTATTTCTACTGTTTTTGTTTGTTCATTTTTTTGTCTGTTTGTTTTTGTTTTTGAGACAGAGTCTTGCTTTGTTGCCCAGGCTAGAGGGCAGTGGTGTCATCATAGCTCACTGCAACCTGAAGCCCCTAGGCTCAAGGGATCCTCCTGTCTCAGCCTCCCGTGTAGCTGGGACTACGGTATGTGCCACCATGCCTAAGAACTCTCGTTTTCTTGATACTTGTGGTCATCTCAGGTGGACATATATTTTCCCACTTCAGCAGAGAAGTGATTTAATCTCTCTGTGCCTGGATTTTCCAGTCCATAAAATGGGTGTAAAAATAGCACCCTCCCCCTACACAGGATCTTTGTGATAATTAAGTAAGTTAATATGAATTAGTAGAGTACACTTAGCACAGTACCTGGAACATAGTGAGTACTCTATGATTAATATTACTATTATTTTAAGAAAAAACAACAGTGTAGTATGATAATAAGAGGCAACCACTATTCAGCTTCCGTGTAGCAGACAACTAGGAATAGTGGGGACTGTGGTAAGCTGGTGAGCCCATGCTCCATCCAAAAGAGGTAGCTACTACCCCCACCTAAGCCTTCCCAGAAAATCCAGAAATTTGGATTTGTCTCTGGGCAGAATTTTCTAATTTTTAAGTATTGACTATTAATTTCCTTTTTAAAAACATACCCAGTGACTAGGTGTGGCTGTGGATATAAAGCACACCTCTTCTTCTTCCCCTTCCTTCCTTCCTCCCTCCCTTCCCTCCCTCCCTCCCTTCCTTCCTTCCTTCTTCTTTTTGACAGTCTTACTTTGTTGCCCAGGATAGAGTGATGTGGTGTCAACCTAGCACATAGCAACTTCAGTCTCCTTGGTTCAAGTGATCCTCCTGCCTCAGCCTCCCAAGTAGCTGAGACTACAGATGCCTACCACAATGTCCAGCTGATTTTTCCATTTTAAGTAGAGATAGGATCTCACTTTTGCTCAGGCTGGTTTCAAACTCCTAAACTCCAGCAATTCTCTGGAGTCTTGGCCTCCCAGAGTGCTAGGATTATAGCATATAATAAGCATAAGCCACCACGCTGGGCTGAAAGCCACCTTTGATATAATAACTGAAAATAATCAGAAATTAAATATGCATGTGATTACAACTATACTTACAAAAAGAATAGCTACTAAGGATTCAAGAGCTCACTGCAAGCCAAGCTCTGCAAAAGGTTCAAGTCATTTAATCTCATAATAATTAGGGTAAGGTAGAGGTTTCTATTCCTCCTCTGTTATAGATGAGGCCCAAGAGAGGCCAAGAATCAATCCCAAGATTATCCTACCAGGAAGCAGCAGAGCAGATATTTGAACCAGGGCAATCTGGCTCCTGCATAAGAACCATCTTGTTTCTCAGTGACAATAATGTCTCAAGTTTGAACACAGTGACATTCAGCAGGAGAGCTCTTGCTCTATTGCTCAGGCTGGAGTGCAGAGGTGAGAACCCAGCTCACTGAACCCTCTAACTCCTGGGCTCAAGTACTCCTTCTGCCTCAGCCTTCTGAGTAGCTGGAACTACAGATACACACCACAATGCCCAATTAATTTTTCTCTTTTTTATAGAGATGGGTTCTCACTATGTTGCTCATACTGATCCTAAACTCCTGGCTTCGACCCATCCTCTCACCTTGGCTTCCAAAAGACTGGGATTATAGGCATGAGCCTCTGCACCCAGCCAATACTTTGTTTTATCATTATTACTTTTTACTTCTACCACTTCTGGGTCTTGGCAAGAGATGAAAAGAAAAAGGAGGGGTTTCCTGCTCAGGGTGTAGGAGTTAGGGTGAGGGCCCTGAGGAAGAGCTGCTGCTGCTGGTGGGTGGAGGCAGGGGCAAGATGCAACCTGAAAAGACACCGGACCACAGGAGTTGAAAAGCGGAAATGAAATAGATAAACTTTTCAGAAGTCAAAAAGTAGGTCAATGGCCTGAATTAGGAGATCCATGCCCCTACACTTTATTTAAAATCAAGTTGGAATTTTTGCTCTTGGAAGGCCTTTCCTTTTTCCCCTCTCATGTTTTCCTCCCTTCTTCCTTCTCTTTCCACCTCCCTCTTCCCCCACCTCCTCTTCTTCCTCTCTCCTGCTCCTCAAGGCTGCCAGGCCCCTCCCAGAATGATTTTTGGAAGCTAATCTTAGCAAGAAGTTCCATCCCCAGGTGGAAGTTTGTAGCTACTGCTGTCTTTTATAAATACACTGTCCCCACACTTTGGTTTCCTCATCAAAGTCACGGAAACATAAAGACCATGACCAAGAGCAAAGGAAACTCCAGCGTGGGCTGGAGCTGGGCACATGGGGCGCACCTCCCACCAGCCCAGCAAGGTCAAGGAGTCAGGAAACTGTCCTGATTTCATTGTGTTCCCTTGGCAGAGGTGAAGGGCGTCCCTGCCTCTCTCAGATCACAATTTTTGCATCTAAAAAGTTCACACAAAATGATAGTTCCTGCCCAGGGTTGTGGGTGTAACTTACAAGATGCTTGGCATATGGAAACTGCCCAGTGAATGCCATTCTTATGTAATATTTCTCAATCCATTATGGTGCTCGCACACTTATTGAGCTTTTATTGTGTACCAGGCACCATAGCAAACAATTTGTCACGTGCCTGATCTGATTTAATTTTTACAGCGAACCTAGAAGGCAAGTGCAGGTTGAGTATCCCTTACCTGAATTGCTTAGGACTGGATTTTTTTCAGATTGGAAATATTTGCATATTCAAGTCACATTTGACTTCTGCAATTACAGAGGTGCTCATGTGACTTGTATTCATTTTTTGTCATTAGTTTATATAGATTATTACAATTTTAATACAGTTTTTTCCTTTTCTTTTTGTATTTTTTGTACCCCCGTATATAAAATGAGATATTTTGAAGATGGGACCCGAATCTAAACACAAAGCATATTTATGTTTCACATATACCTTATACATGTAACCCAAAGGTAATCTCATGCAATATTTTTTTAATTGTTATTTATTTATTTATTTATTTATTTATTTGATACGGAGTCTTACTCTGTCACCCTGAGTAGAGTGCCGTGGTGTCATAGCTCATAACAACCTCAAACTCTTGGGTAAGCAATCCTCTTGCCTCAGCCTCCCAAGTAGCTGGGACTACAGACATCTACCAATGCTTGGCTAGGTTTTCTATTTTTATTTGTTTTTAAACTTTATTAAAATTAATATGAGGGTACAATATTTAGGTTATGTTGTTCTCACTTCCAGGGTAAAATTCCATTTGTAGAAGAACCCCTCACCCTCATGCAATACTTTTAATGATTTTGCACATGAAGCAAAGTTTGCATACATTGAAAGCCAAGGTATCACTCTCTGAGCCACCCATGTGAATATCTGTGGTTGTTTGGCATAACCATCATTCCTGACTCTAAATTTACCTACTCTTTTTTTTTTTTGTAGAGACAGAGTCTCACTGTACCGCCCTCGGGTAGAGTGCCGTGGCGTCACGCGGCTCACAGCAACCTCTAACTCTTGGGCTTAGGCGATTCTCCTGCCTCAGCCTCCCGAGCAGCTGGGACTACAGGCGCCCGCCACAATGCCTGGCTATTTTCTTTGTTGCAGTTTGGCCGGGGCTGGGTTTGAACCTGCCACCCTCAGCATATGGGGCCGGCGCCCTACCCACTGAGCCACAGGCGCCACCTAAATTTACCTACTCTTGATAAACATTTTCTTATGCTTATTCACATATAAGTACATATTAATAATAATAAGAATATGACATACATATCTAGCATGTGAGGGAAAGATAGTAGCACAGCTATAAAGAGGACTTTCCCTTGAGCACCCCAAGTAAACCATGTTTTGTGAGCCTGCATTTTGACTGCAACCTGGCCCTTGAGGTCAGGTGCAGAATTTTCCACTTGTAGGATCATGTTATTGCTCAAAAAGTTTCAGATTTTAGAGCATTTGGAATTTTGGATTTTTGGATTAGGGATGTTCAACCTTTACTGTTATACCCCCCAGTTTACAGATCAGGAAACTGAGGCACTGAGAGATAATGGGACTTGCTCAAGGTCAAACAGCTCATAAGTGGTAGAGTGGACTTGGAACCCAGAATTGCAAAGCCTGTTTCCTTTACCCTGTGCTACTACGCGACAGTGACAAGAACAATGTCAGTAATAACAATCGGTGATAGAAATTCACCCACCTCTGGGGTCTAGGCCCTCATCCTAAGACCTCCCTACTGCCACATCATGACACTGCTCATTTGCATAGATCCTCTTATGTGTCATTCTCTGCCCCACCCCAATTTCGCATGCTCCTGCTTACTCCAAGCTCCCACCTGGCTTGGTAAGCTGTCACTGTCCTGCAAGTCCTCAATAAGGGTGCCTTCACTTCCTCAGGAGCTGTGGATTTGAGGGGAAGGTAGAACTAGGCATAGGGTCTTTGGTTCCCCCACATTTCCTGCTAGGAGCAGGGCTAACTGGGTTCAGGTTCCTCATCTGCTAAAATAACCTCTATGGGTCGTTATACCCTCACTCTGCCTCTATGAGTACCCGTTGCTGACTGTTGCTCCCTATCCGACTCTCCCCCTCCCATGGGGCTCTGTGGGTCTGACAGCCCACCCCAAATTCCTTCCCCTAAGAACTAAACAGATCCAGGTGAAACTGTGTCATTTTATTTTAAGGACCAGTAGTAGCTACGAGGCCCAGGGTTATTAGCAAGGTCTGCTCCTAACCCCAGGGTATGTTACTCTTGGCTGGGGAGAAACCTCAAGGCTGTGTGTGTATGTGTGTGTGATATTGTGTGTTTATCATTGTGATGGTGTGTGTGTAACTGGGTCTGGCCTTGATGGGATGTATCTGCATCTGATGTGGTGAGCGTTACCAAGTGTGACAGTGGCACCCCTGTTGGTGACCACGTGGTTGTGAGCTGTGTGTGGCTGCCATGCAGTGTCATGGCTATCTGCAATGCTGTGTATGACTTCCATCTGACTATGTATGAATCTGAGGCTGTGTGTGCATGAGTCTGTAGTTGTGAAAGAGGGCGGATGTTATGTAGCCGCGTGATAGATTCTGTGTGGTGCCACGGGTCTGACTGTGTAGTCAGTCTTTCCTCCTTTCTTTCAGTGAGTGTGTTTTTCCTGGGTGCCTGGTCTTGGGCTGGATGCTGAGGACACAGCAGTGGTGTATTTGTGACATGTCTGTGCTTAGCAGTGACGGGACACAGCCAACTGGTTGGTGATGTATTGTTAGCCGGAAATCAACCACCATGGCAGTATTTACACCATGGAAGTTGGCAAATACTATAAAGTTTTCCTCTACACCAGAGAGAGGTGGTTCTTACACAGTTATAAGCACATTTCTGTGACTGCGTCTCTGGGTGTAGCTTTTTGTGACTAGGCCGAGGTGTGGCCACAAGCCCATGGGTGAGAGCTGAGTATATGACTGTGACTGCAGGTGGGGTGAGTAGGCTGTCTGCCTGGATGAGTCCAGATGAGAGGTCTCCCGCCCTGTCACCTATACTCACGAGAGAAGGGAAGTTGATGAAGTCAACCAATTCCCAGCTAATTCCCTGGAATCCCAAGTCCCACTTTCTTCTGAATCAAAAGTATAAATACCCACCCCTCCCCTTCTTCCTGAATATCAGGCAAATCAACTTCACCCCATGCTTGGGGGCCTGCAGACTCCAAGTCTCTGGGTCTTTGTCTTTAGTACTGTGTGTAGCAGGGTCTAAGGTCTGCATGAGTCTTCCAGAGGCACCTGCTGGGTCTTCAGCCTCTCAGGGTGTCTGCATCCTTGGTCCTGGGAAGTGCCACTGAGTCCTTCATCTTCTGAGTTTTGGGTTCCCTAGGGGCCCTCCAAGACCTCAGGTTCCTTAGGGTTTGTGTCTTCCAAGAAACCTTCTAAGGCATCCGCCTGCCAGGCCCACATGTAGCCCACCACACTCCTTCTGTTACACCATGAAGGCCCCGAAGTAGGACCGGGTGCCGTCACGCAGTCTGACCAGGTGCTCCTCGGGCACACGCACGATCACCTCCTCCCCGGCTTCCAGGTGCACCACGCCACCCAGGAAGCTGCTGTCCCACCAGACGCGGGAGCCGGCTGCCCTTCTGCAGGGTGAACGCCGGCTGACCAAAAGTTCCAGCTCCTCAGGGTAGCGGGGTGTGCGCTTGTAGAGCCCGTGGGTGACAGGCAGGCCGCTGGCTAGCCCTTGTGGACACCCCACCCCACCCAGCTGCACTTTGGAATAGATGTAGTAGTATCCAGCCTGGGTGGTCACTAGGGCGCCATTGTGGTAGCTGAGGCCCCTCAGGAAGGCCAGGCCCAGCTGCGTCTCCCACAGCAGTGGACCCCCGCTGCCTATCAAGCTGGAATTGGCCCCTGAAGGGGAGAGAGAGAGAAAGAGGGCTGCTGTTGAACATGTGTCCTATTCTTGCGGTGTGACCCTTTGCCAGTCTGCACCCTCTCTAAGCCTCTGTCTCTGTGCTAGGCTGCTTGCATGTATTTATTCACTTTATCCCTGCTTTGCAAATGGGGGAAACTGAGGCACAGAGAAGCAAAGTAACTTGCTTAGTGTACATCTTAAATTACTGCATCTCCCTTTTACAGGTGGGGAAACTGAGACAGAGCAACAAAGGGGAAACTGAGGCACAGGGCCATAAAGTGACTTTACAAAAAGTGTCAAAACTTGCAAGTTAGGCTGGGCATGATGGTTCACACATGTAATCCCAGCCTCCGGGAGGCCAACCCTGGTGGATCACTTGAGCTCGGGAGTTTGAGACCAGCCTAAGCAAGAGTGAGACCCCATCTCTACTAAAAATAGAAAAACTAGTCAGGTGTTGTGGCGGGTGCCTGTAGTCCCAGCTACTCAGGAGGCTGAGTCAAGATGATTTTTTGAGCCCAAGAGTTTGAGGTTGCTGTGAGCTATGATGCCATGACACTCTGTGAGAGTGAGACCTTATCTCAAAAAAAAAAAAAAAAAAAGAAAGAAAAGAAAACATTTGCAAGCTGGCAGAGAGTTAGACTCCGTCTCAAAAAAAAAAAAAAAAATTTGCAAGTTGGCAGAACCAAGGAATCAAGGCAGAACACACCTCAGATCTAGCAACCTTGTAATCTGTGTATGCCTTAGTTTCTCTCTCTGTAAAATGGAGATATGAATAGTACCTGTTTAAGATGTAATAAATTACAGTAGAACCTCCATAGCTGACCATCTTTCTACACTGACCACCTCCTTAACTTGACCTAATTTTTATAGACTGGACATGCACAACATGTACATATTGGTGTAGCAGGCCCAGTTCCTTATGTTAGCCATCTCCATATATTGACCAGTTTGTTCCAGTCTGTTAGGTGGTCATCTTACTGAGGTTCTACTGAATTTTTAAGTTTTTTTAGTTTTAATTTTTGTAGAGACGGGGTCTTGCTTCATTGCCCAGGCTGGTCTCAAATTCCTGGCCTCATGGGATCCTCCTGGTGTGACCTCCCAAAGTGCTGGGATTATAGCCACAAGCCACTGTGCCCCAAAGTATTTAATGAATTAATATATATAAAGCGTATAACAGTGTGACACAGTGTAAGCACTATATAAGGACTAATTAAAATAAATACAGATAGAAATACATATCCCTAGAGCCTGAGATCTGGGTGACTCTGAGAATCAATATTTAACGACTGAACAAATGAAAGAATGAATATGCTGACATGTTGGGGCATTTGTGTCTTCTTCCCAGGACACCCTGCCCTATGCCCCATGCCAGGACCCAGGGCCCCCTCACCTGTGAGGTGTGCTGCTGGGTTGATCTGGTGAGACCTCCGCTCTGGGGAAAGAGGGTCAGAGGTCAGGAGCAATGACAGTGGGGTCCAAGGGCAGCCTCCTAAGGGGTTATCACATCCACCTCTCAAAGTTAACACCACCCCTTCCGGAGTGACCCAAACTTCTGCTTCTCAGGCCTTGGGGAGGGGCACCTGTGGGACTTGGGCCAGTTGTGCAAATCACATTGGGCAATGCTGAAGGGCAGCATGGGAACCACCCCACCTTCTTCCCAGGGATCAAGACCTTGACTCACCTTGCATCAGATGCTCCCAGGAGCCTGTGTCTCTGTCCTACAAATACAGAAAGAGCCCACGGTGAGAACCTGTGGTGGGGCCATGTCTGGCAATGGCCACGGACACCACCCCCAGACATGCACAAAGAGCCATCCTGCCTGACAGCCTGATAACAACCCAATGCTTCAGTTTCCCTTTTTGTAAATGGAGTTACAAATACTGCCTCCTTAGGATCTCAGAAATTAATATGTGTAAAGCATATTATGGTTCCTGACACATAACATACATTATAAAAGGGTCTAATAAATAAGCAATATTAAAAAACTAGGGTCAGGTGCAGTGGCTTATACCTATAGTCTCAGCACTTTGGGAAGCTGAGTGAGGAGGATCAATGCCAGGAATTTGAGACCAGCCTGGCAACACAGTAAGACCCCATCTCTACAAAAATATAGAAAATTAGCTGGGTGTCCTGGCACATGCCTGTGGTCCCAGCTATTTGGGAGGCTGAGGCAGGGTGATCACTTGAGGCCAGAAGTTTGAGGCTGCAGTGAGCTGTGATTATGCCAATGACATCTTCAGCCTGGGCAATACAGTGAGATGCTGTCTCTAAAAAAAAAAAAATACTTGGACATCCAAATGGTTGGACATACAAACACCAGCCCAAGAATATGATACCTGACCCAGGGAACAGTCCTCAACATGTATCTGACACTTTGAGAAGACAGACACACATAGACTCAAACATGTGGACATGCTGTTATGAATCCACGTGTATCTTCAGATCGAGACTCAAAGACAAAGACACACAACTCTAGTTCCTGGGCTGTAGACAGGTGGATGCATGGACATGTGGGCGCATGTGCACAGGATGGCAGCACATGACACATGGGCACATGGTGGCCACCAGGTCCAGACACAAGGAGAAGTGACATAGGGATCCAAAACCCTGGCAAGCCCATGTGTGCATGGTGTTGTATACATACAGATCCACAGGTGTGGCACACAGACAGACCCACACCTCCACGGCCAGCTGGGGACAGCCTGAGAGAGAGAGATTCCCACAGACTGACACAATCTCAATAACAGTGATGAGGGCACAGCTAATAATCGGAGTGACATTGGAGTGTGGCTGCGATTGATTGTGTACAAGTCATGGGCCAGCCACCTCCAGTCACCAGGCTTGCCATATGGTACCTCATGTCCTATGAAGTGGGCACTTTTATTTTGTAGATGAGGAAACTGAGGTCCAGAGAGATGCATGAACTTTTCCTGGACTGGCAGCAGCAACTCAGGGTCAAACTGGATGCGTTTAGTCTGTGTCCCATCCTGCACAAGCGCACAGTGACACAGAAGACATAGGAGACCTGCCCCTCACACCACCAGCGCCCACGCCCCACTCACCGGCAGGCGGGCGACAGTCTCGCCTAGGCGCCAGTGCAGCTGCAGCAGAAACCAGCCTTGGACGGCCAGCCCAGCACCTATGAGCAGCAGCAAGAGACCCAGGCCCACCCGGGCCGTGCAGCAGGGCTGTCTCTGGTGCCTTCGTCCCAGTCTCCTGAACGGGATGTCTGTCTGTCCATCCACCACAAAAACGGAGGGCCGCACAACTCTCTCCTCCATGCCTGAGCTAACAGGGCTCCAAGACGCCCCGGGGCAGGGCTGGCACGCCTGGATCCTTCGGCTTCGGAGGAAACCGAAATTGCCCAACACTCCTGGGCTGTGTGGCTGCAGACAGGCACTCGTGGGCCCTGGCCGCCTTTAGAACTGGGGCTTGGCCCCACCCCTCTCCCCACTCACCCTCCTCTTCTTCCTGTGCCGGCCACCCCCGGCCCTGGTCTGTCTCACTCTCACTCACACAGTCGCTCACACTTTCCAGCGACTTCTGAAAATGTGACTCAGGTGTAGATTGCAGAGGGGAAGCCCCAGCTGTCCCTTTTGGGCAGCTGCATTCGCTTGGCCACCAAATATTGACTGAGGACTTCCTGTGTGCTAGGTTTGGGGAACACAGTGGTGAAGAAGAGAGACTAAGGCCCCTGCTTGTATGGAGCTCCTATTCCAGTGGGGTGAGAGAGACAAGAAGCTGGATAATAAGAAAATATAATAAAATGTAGCTCATAGACAGTGGTAAGTGCAGTGAAAAATACAGGACAGGAGTAAAGGAGTGTGTGTGCATGAGTCTATGCATACATGTGTGATGTGTGCACATGGGTGTGTTTGTGCATGCATGTGTGTACATGTCTGCCTGTGTGCACATGCATGTGGAAGAGATGCACACGTGTGTGCGGGTACATCTCTGTGTGGTCTGTGCACGTGTGTGTGTGCATGCACATGTGGGTGCTGTGTGCAGGTATGTGTATATGTATGTGCATGTGTGAAAATCTATGTGGGTGTGTACATGTGGAGGGTAGGTTTGTGTTTGCGTGTGTACACATATGTGTGCATTCATGACTTTTTAAAAATTGGAAGTCGCAGTCGGGGTGGGACCACTGTCCGCCCATGCACTCTCCTCCTTAACCATGCCCATGACCTGGAAGTCCTAGACTCCTCCCTCTGTCTTGTCCACACACTTCACCTTCTAGCAAAGTCTATGGATTCAACCTCCGAACCATATTTCAGATCTCACCTCTTGTTTCCATTCCTGCTGCTGCTACCCTAGCTAGGTGTTGTGGACTCAATGTGTCCCTCCTGAATTCATATGTTGAAGCTCCAGTCTTCAAAGTCATAGTATTAGGAGGTGGGGGCTCTGGAAGGTAAGTAGGTGGTGACAGTGGAGCCCCATGATGGGATCACTGCCCCTCTCAGAAGAGACATTAGATGCCCACTCTCCTCCAGGTGAGACGCAGCAGGTGGGCAGAGAGCCTTCTCCAGAAACACCAACCCCTGAACTCAGACTTCCACACCCCGGAACTAGGAGAAGTAAGTTTTTGTCGTGTGAGCCACCTGGGCTGTGGCATTCTGTTACAGCAGCTCAAGCTGTCTGATCCTTTGGGCACCCTCACCTCTCTCTTGGACTGTTGATGTGGCTGCCCAACTGGACATCCTCCATCACCTCTTGCTACCTTCAAATTCATCTTCTATCTTCTTGCAAGAAGCTTGCTTATTTATTTATTTTTTATTTTATTAGAGCAAAAATCACATAGCATAAGACCATTTAAAAATGAGTGACTCAGTGGCATTTTGTGCACTCACGATGGTGTGCCACCATTAGTTCTTTTGGAGACATACCTAGGATTGGAATTGCTGGTGTGAGCTTTTTAATCACCTAAGTCTCCTGCTTATTAAAATCTGCCAGCAGCTTCCCACTGAGCTTACAGGGGCTGGGAAAGTCCAGCCAGTGAGTCAATCTGGCCAGCCCTTTCTCTGCAAGTCATGGGAATGACGCCAGAGGGTGGCACTGGGCGAGATTCGGACACCTGGCTGAGGCAGCCTCCTTGCCCCTGCTCCCCACCCCTCTCCCAGAGCCTGTCTGCCACCCTAGATGGCCCATCCCAAGGCAACAGGGCATGGCAAACTGGAAATGTCTTCTCTTCTTTTATAAATTCCTTTGTAATTTCTTCAGTTCTACCTTTGGGCCCTCAAAGCCAAACACACTTATTATTTGGCCCTTTGTACATAAAACATTTCCTGCCTAACATTCCCCTGAGCTCAGGATAGATGCCAAGTGGCCTTCACCTGGGGCCTCCACGGGGCTGGGGGCCCTTGTAATTTTGTCCTCGCTGCCCAGGCATCTAGGGACCTGTGCCTTCCTCCCCCTTTTTATGGGAACAGTCTTCTCCAGATCTCTGGAGGTTGGGTCCTCTTCGTCATCTGTATCTCTCTCTTTTTTTCTTCTTATCTTTGGGAACAGGGTCTTGCTCTGCTGCCCAGGCTGAAGTGCAGTAGTGTCAGCCTAGCTCACAGTACCCTCAAATCCTTGGTTCAAGTGATCCTCCTGCCTCAGCTTCCTGAGTAGCTGAGACTACAGGTACATGCCACCATGCCTGTCTAATTTGTTAATTTTTTTTTTTTTTTTTTGTATAGATAGAGTCTTGAACTCCCAACCTCAAGTGATCATTTTCCCTAGCCTTCCAGAGTACTGAGATGACAGGTGTGAGCCACCACACCTGGCCTGGGTTTTGACTTAAGAACTCCTCCTTGGGCGGCGCCTGTGGCTCAGTGAGTAGGGCGCTGGCCCCATATGCCGAGGGTGGTGGGTTCAAACCCAGCCCCGGCCAAACTGCAACAAAAAATAGCCGGGCGTTGTGGCGGGCGCCTGTAGTCCTAGCTACTTGGGAGGCTGAGGCAGGAGAATCGCTTAAGCCCAGGAGTTGGAGGTTGCTGTGAGCCGTGTGACGCCACAGCACTCTACCGAGGGCAATAAAGTGAAACTCTGTCTCTACAAAAAAAAAAAAAAAAAAGAACTCCTCCTCATGTGAGCTCTCCCTGACCAACCACATTGCTTAGGAGTCCAGATAATCAGAACCAATAGGAAATAGACAAAGAGAAAGACATAGAGAGATGACAGAGAGACAGAGACAGCGAAACAGAGATGGAGAGAGAGATAGAGAGAAAGAGACAAAGGAGACAGAAAGAGAGAGGTACAGAGAGTCAGAGGTAGAGATATGGAGACACAGACACGGGGGAGAGAGTCAGAGAAAGAGAAAGAAAACATATTTAAAGAGAGATAGAGACATAAATTTATTTTAAGGAATTGGCTCTCAGGATCATTGGGGATTTCAAGTCATAAACACACAGGGCAAGCAGCAGGTTGGAGACTCAGGGAAGAGTTAATACTGCAATCTTGAGTATAGGGCTAGAAATTGAGGCAGAATTTCTATGTCACTGTCTTGAGGCAGAAGTTCTTCAGGAAACCTCAAGTGTTTGCTCCTTTGATCTTCAACTGATCTGACGCGACCTATCCATATGACCAAGTCTCATTTCCTACACTCAAAGTCCGTTGGTTTTCAAAACAAAGTCCATCTAGCTCTGCACCATAGCACAGCGGTTATGGCACCGGCCACATACACCGAGGCTGGCGGGTTCGAACTCAGCCTGGGACAGCTAAGTAACAATGACAACTGCAACCAAAAAATAGCTGGGCGTTGTGGTGGGCGCCTGTAGTCCCAGCTACTTGGGAGGCTGAAGCAAGAGAATCGCTTAAGCCCAAGAGTTTGAGGTTGCTGTGAGCTGTGATGCTACAGCACTCTACCAAGGGCGACATAGTGAGACTCTGTGTCACAAACAAAACCAAAAAACAAAGTCCATCTAAGGAAATACCTTCCTAGAAATATGCAAACTAGCTTTTGCCCAAAGAACCAGCCACTATAGCCTAGCTCAGTGATCACCCAGAATGAACCCTCCCGTCACGCAATGTAAGTGATCCACCCTTCGACCCCCTACGTGGGTCAGCTTTCTGTTTGGACATCCTCACGATCTGCAGTCAGTTTCATGCTGTCTCTAAGTGTCCTTTCCTGCTCCCCTTTCAGAGTGGTCCTGTCTGTGACTGGGCACCATAGCTCACACCTATCATTTTACGAGGCCCAGGTGGGAAAATCACTTGAGGCCAGGAGTTTGAGAGTAGCCTGGGCAACACCATGAGACCCTGTCTCTATAAAAACATTCAAAAAATCTCAGCCACATATGAGAGTGGCATGTGCCTATAGTCCCAGCTACACAGGAGGGTGAGGCAGAGGATCGCCGCAGACCAGAAGTTGGAGTGAGCTGTGATCACAACACTATACTCCAGCCTGGGCTACAGAGTAAGACGCTGTATCTAAAAACAAAACAAGATCCTGCCTGTGCTATTCACAGCCTCAAGCAATAAGTTTTACTCAAGAACAAACACAAACAAAAAAAAATAAAAATTTTCTCTATGCGGGGTGGTGCCTGTGGTTCAAAGGAGTAGGGCTCCAGCCCCATATGCCAGAGGTGGCGGGTTCAAACCCAGCCCCGGCCAGAAACTGCAAAAAAAAAAAAAAAAAAAAAAATCTCTATATGTTCAAGGAATGAATACAAAGAATACAAAGCAGGAGAAAGGGAGACTGAACAAGAAAAGGAATGAGAAGGATGGTGAGTAGAGTGGGGGCCTGGCAGCTGGTGACAGCGCAATTCCCAGTTGGCACAGAGGCACTTTGGGCCTCCCCTTGATGGTAAGGCTTTGGCATTTGAGGCTGGAGGAATGGTGTGGGCTGTGGACCCAAGTCTCCGACATAGGGGTAGAAGGACTCTATGCAGAGTGATTTTCAGACTCAGGGGTGTTTTCCATGATGATCTGGTCCAAAGCTGGGAGGCTGGATTTCACCCTTAACCCAGCCACTCCCAGTCTCCAAGGCACCATAGGCGCTGAGTGCCCCAGTTCCTCTTAGCAGAAGTGGTCCCAAACACCCATGGCCGCCTCTCCCCATGAAGTCCTGGTGACATTGTGGCCGCAACAGCCTACATACTCCCTCCCTGATTGCTGACTCATGTCTTTCCCTCCCCTGGGGCACCACCGAAAATATTTCCTCACCAGTCTCCTCTCTCTTGCGTGCAACAGGCCTGCATAATCCACCCCGAGGCGTTTACTGACCTGTTCAGGGCCCATCTAGAAATTGGGGCTGGTGGGGTGAGCCTGGAGAAGGGATGGAAATGAGAACAGGTAAGGATGAAGGTGAGAAGGCAGAGTGGAGCTGCAGGCTTATGATGCTGGTGAGGACACAGGGGAAGGTGCAAGTAAAAATGTAGGTAAATCTGCAGGGGAGAGCGTAGGTGAGAGTGCTGGTAAGAACACAGGAGATTCAGACAAGGACTAGGGCAAAGACTCAGGAGAGAGCCCCGGTGAGGAGGCAGGGACACACTGTATGAGAGAATGCAGGAGCTAGATGGGCCCTGAACAGGTCAGTGAATGCCTCAGGGTGGATTGTGCAGGCCTGCTGCACCCAAGAGAGAGGAGACAGGTAAGCTACACATGAGAATTCAGGCAAAAGCTGAGACTGCTGGTGAGATGCAGGTGCACATGCAGGTGAAGGGCAAGCACATCCTCGAGGTCAGTGGTTCTCAACCTTCCTAATGCCACGGTCCTTTAATACAGTTCCAGTGGGTCGTGACCCACACATTGAGAACCGCTGCTCTAGATGAAGAAGCCAGCACACTTGCCGGTAAACAATGATAAAGAGACAGGAGCAGGTGAGGGCTGGGCAGGCTGCAACTGGGCTGCAGGTGAGGCAGAGGGAAATTACTTCCTGCCCTCTCTCAACAAATTCCAGGCTTTGGGAGACAGGTGAAGCTTTATTGGGGGTCTGGGGTGTGGGGGTGTCATCAGTTGGGGCAGCCGAAGACCACCATGCTCTCGGTGAAGGCGCCGAGGTCCTGGCACTGTTTCTGGTACTCCTCGTCTTGGCATTCATCAGCCTCTGGCCAGAGCTCCACCCACGTGTCCTTCCCAATGATGTAGCTGGTGCTAGGGGAGAGGGGCAGCAGGTCAGCAGGGATGGGCGAGGGGCTGGACCCAGGAGTGTAGGGAGGGGAGCTCACGTACTTGGGTTTCTCCCCCCACAGGTCAGAGGAGAGGCCCCACAGCAGGTAGTGTTTCCCATCCTCCAGCTTTAGGGCATCTCTGCATTTGATGTGGCTGATGAACTTGCGTTCCTGCCTGACTCGTACCTCATCAGAGCCTAGAGTGGACAGGAGGGAAGAAGCTGAGCCCTACATGGGGGAGGTGCAGGTGGGGTGGGGAGACTGGCGCAGAGGCTGACCTGACTTGATGATCTGCTCGATGGCCATGATATACTCATCAAAGTCCTCTGACAGCATCTTCTTCACCAGCCTGGTCTTGTACACTGTGGGGGGAGGGGACAGGAGTGGACAGTGTGGGTCATAGGCAGGGTTGAGCATGGTGGGGGCTTCCAGACCTGTAAGTGCACTGGGGTATGTGCCTCTCCATCAAGCAGAGACATACAGGGTCTTGGCCAGTCACGCGATCACCATCTATACACAGTGACAGCCGCCCACAAGGATAGCCACATGCAACCACGGCTATTCACAATCACAACCTCACACACTGCAGCTACAGCTTCACAGTCACATGCACACCCATCTTTTCTCACATTCTCAAACTCATTGCCTGAAGCACAATCCCATACAACCACAACCACACCTGTCACCGTGCTGTCTAACACACACAGCCATACACAGGCACAAGACCCTGGCCCACCACCCACTCACCGTAGTCCACTCCTGGTTCACAGGCCTTGTCCAGACGTTCCTCCGGGCTGACCTTACTGTCGTGAGACTTTTGCATGAAGCAGTTCTCTGTAGGGTGAGGGTGGGGACAGGGTCTTAGCCCCTCATCTTGTCCAGGGCCCACGGCCCGTGGGTGTGGCCAGCTCTTGGAGTCTATCCTTCTTGGTATCCACTGCATGTGGCTTTTTGGGTCCCCCGGCGCAGCCATGGGAGTAGGGGACTGGGTGTGTGGGGCTCACTCAGGCCCACCCACCTTCAGCACAGCGGCATACTTCCTTGTGGCAGAGCTTGCTCAACTGTCCATCCTCCTTCTCTGGGTGGTAGAACTGGGTACAACTTTCCTCTGTGGGCAGAGGTGATGGTGAGGGGTACAAAAGGCTAGGGTCTTCATCCCAGAGACCATCCCTGGGAGGCTCAGGTCCCCAGTTCTCAGTCCCTCAGACATTGAGAAGCTGGAATCTCCAACCACCTATTCCTTTGGACCCTCAGACCCCCCAACTGTCAGATCCATCAGACCCCTAGAATCTTTAGACCCTCATTCTCAGACCCCCTAACTCACATATATCAGGGACCCTCCCAGACTTCCAACTTATAAATCTTTATGACCCTCAGAACCCCAACTCCCAGATCCATGGGACTCTCAGAACCTGAACTCATAGATCCTTGGGACCCTCAGACCCCTGGGACTCTTAGACCTCTGTCCTTAGGTTGGCCACTCACCCAGGTTGTAATAGGAGTAGACCTTGACTGCCCCAGGTTGGATAAGTTCTACATTAAAATACTGGTGAATTTTGAAGGCCAGACATTCATCCTCAGAGTGTGAGACCTGAGGGGTGAAGAGATGCTTGGTCAGTGGGGTGACATGGGAGACAGTCCAGCATAGGGTCCTGGGAGTTAGAGCAGTGGTGGAGAAATTGAAGGATCAAGGAAGGGCACAGGTGGTCAAGGAAGAGGAATTGGTGAAGGTGAATGAGCAGTTCTGCAAATCCATTTTCTTGATCTCCTAAGTTCACAGCCAAATGACATTTCTCAGCTGCCCCCCTCCTTTCAGTTAGATGCAGCCAGGTGACTGAACTCTGGCCAGCAGATAGCTATGTCCATAAATATTGTGCATGATGATCTTTTCTTCTAGAAAAGATAGATCCTGCAGAGGACTTCCAAGATCCCCAGGATTGCCAAGCCACCAGATGGAATGGATCTGGATCCATTGGATCTCTGAGTGACTGCATGGAGTAGAGGGCCCCTTTCTTATCTTGGGTACTAACTGGAATTTGCATGAGGAGAAATGCAAGTTTCTTGTGCTGAGACTTCATATTCTTAGGGGGGTTGTGCTCATCGCTGGTGTTACTTATGCTGACTAAGGCTGGGGGGTTAATGGGGACTCTGGGTGGTATCAGGAATTAGCAGGATAATAGGAAGAAATAGGGAGGGGAGAAGAGAAAGCCCAAATTGTGGTAGAGATGAAGAGAGCAAGAGAGCTCTAGACAGAAGTAGGGAACAAGGCAAGCCTTTCTCTCTGTGAAGCACTTTTTTTTGAGACTCAAATCTCACTCTGTTGCCCTAGGGTAAAGTGCCATGGTGTCATAACTCACAGCAACCTCAAACTCCTGGGCTCAAGCAATACTCTTGTCTCAGCCTCCTGAGTAGCTGCGACTACAGGCACTTGCCACCATGCCCTGCTAGTTTTTCTATTTTAGTAGAGATGGGGGGCCTCGCTCTTGCTCAGGCTGGTCTTAATCTTCTGTCCTCAAGAGATCTTCCCACCTTGTCCTCCCAGAGAGCTAGGATTACAGGTATGAGCTGCCATACCCGGCCTATGAAAAACTTTTTTGAATGACCAAGATGAACATTTTTCAATGGTTGTTTAAGACTCTGGTGAGAATTTGGAGGAAACAAGTAGAAAATAAGGTTGGGACTTCAGTGGTCAGAAGGTGACCTATTTATAGAAGGTGCTGGTTGACCACCTTGTTTTCCAAGCTTCTCCAGTTACCACCAATAGCACAGAATCTGTCTCCCCTAGCCTGTGGCCATCCTGATCTAGAGACACTGAGGGAAAAAGAAAATACTAGCCAGATAAAGCTAAGGTAGCCCATGGAAATCTCCCAGGGGACGGTGCAGCCTTACCTTGTCCAGGTAGATGATGAGTGTGTTCTTTTCTGAGTAGGCATTGTTCAGCTCATACTTAGCAATGTATCTGTCCACACCATTGCTTAGCTGGGGAAGGGCAGAGCTTGTGAAAAAAAATCTCTCTCTCTCTGCAGCCTCTTCCAGACCCCAGGCTCCTTCCCACTTATCCCAGCTGCTGAACCCTTCATACCAGCTTGAGGTCATCCATGTCAGGAGCAAAGCCAGTCATCATGGATATGTCCAGGATAGACATAGTGGCATCCTGATCGCCCAGGTACCTGGAAAGGGTAGGAAGAAAGGCACTGGATCCCAAGTGGGGTGAGCCCCAGGGGTCTGTGCCTGAGCAAGGGGGTCTAGTCAGGGGTTGAGGCTTCTAGTTTCCACATGTCAGCATAAAGGGATGTTAAAGTTTAGAAAACACTTTCCTAAGGCAAATAAAAGGCAAGGTAGCATCACGAATAGGTGACTAGACCCAACTGCATCAGTACAAATTCCAGCTCTGTGGGATATCTGATGAGTGGACACGTCTGTGCCTGAGTTCTTTTAGAGAATGAAGACAAGAACACAGGCACTCTACATGTTTCAGTTACCATGATCTACTTAAATCATTAATCTGCCACTGACACAGTTCAACTTTTAGTATCTCAATATATTAATAATGAGTAATTGAATAAAGCACAAATTCTGTTGCTAAGTCTTCATTCATAAATCATTATGTAAATAACAGATGAGCATCATGATCAATGACCAATCACGGTCCCTGCTTTCAAAATCTGTTGGTGATTGGTCACTGAGCTGCCACTGGTTGGGCCAGGCACAGATGACATGTAGTTGTGGTGTCTCCTTGTCTCCTGATGATAAATCGACATGACATTTCACAGCAGTGGATCATCGAAAAAAGGGAATTGGCCAAAAAAGATGAAAATGCAGCAAGGAAACAAAAAGTGATAATGCTGGAAATCAACTTCAAACTTCTATTACAGAAGAATAACAGACCATGGGAATGTGGACCCTGCTGCCATGTGAGCAACAAAATAGGCATTCAGAGGAACTTAGTGAAGGGAAGCTTAGCATAAAAGAAGAAGGTGGTAGAGTCAAAAAGGATTGAAGATGTCCCAGAGGAAGAGACACTGGAGGTCAGGAGTGGGGACTTCATTTTGAAGGGACTCTTGGAGAAATTTCATAACGTTAAAAGCACAAAAGACAAAATGTTGAAGATGATCCAAATTTAGAAAGAAGCATGACAATTTACTATGGCATAGAAAAGATGCTTACTCCATATCTTAAGTGACATGAATAAGAAGAAGTGTTGTCCAAACTACAGAAATGCCTCAGAAGCATTTCACAAAGGGAAAAACAGAAACACCTTTAATCTCAACGTTCTAGTGTTTTAAATTACAGTGTACTCAATACTTGCCTTAGTATATTTTTCATTTTCCCTATATCCTTATGTTGTGATGGAAAAGTTGGAATGTCATGAAATGATTGTGTAATTTCCCCCACTGGTTATTAAGATCACTTTGATGATCTCAACTTACACAGTCACTGCTACATCATGTACACAGCTGTGCAAAGCAAGGGCTGTCTGTGCTCGCTACCTCATGGTGGATACTAAGACCAGTGCTAGATGCACAGTGCACCCAGAAAGTATTGGATATTATGGATATTTTTTGTAAGAAGTCTTGCTAGAGGCAGAGGGATGGCCAAGATGAACCCAGCCTGAAGGCCAAGAAGATCTTCTTACCTGGTACAGATGCCAAGGATCATCGTCCTCTTGGCATCTTGAGGCTTCTTTTCTAGAAACAGAGAAGATGGCAATATTGGGAGGGGTATACCTCCTGATTCAAGAGTGGAGCAGACATTAGAATAGGAAGGAAGGTGACAGGTAGGGCATTTATTCCTTTTACCTGTTTCTGGGGCTGGCCTTACGGTGACCCTGAGGTCGAACTTTTTACAAGTGAGTTGGCCTTTGGCCTTGGCATGGTACACTGTCACCACCTGGTGAGATGGGAGAAGAGAAAATGTTTCAGGCCATGGTACCAGGGACTGCTGAGTATTGGAAGGAGAAGGTCCCTCTGGGGCGGAGGGGTCAAAAGAAAGTCATGAGCCAGGTGGGTGTGGGTTCCCATTCCTTACTGACAAAGTGCCTTGGCCTTTTCCTTCAGCTGTTAATGTGAAACCTTCATTTTCCTTGGTCTGCAGAGTGGGGAGAGGAAAGAGAGGGTGTTAGAAACCAAGCCTTGTTCTGCCTGTGGTGGTCGTCTGACCTCCCTCTTGCCTCCTGGCAAACCCTGGCTGACATGCAAGGGGAGAATGAGGAGGGCTTGGCCAGGTGACTGTACCCCTTCGGATCGCAGGAGGCTAGATGATTCCCAGAATATGCGATGCCTGATATCAGAGCTGCGGCTGGGCAGGCGGATGGACACGTCCAGGTCCAAGTCCTTGTGGTCTGGGGCATCCTTTTGGTATTGGGCCAAGGCTTGGAACACCATGAAGGTAGCCTAGATCCCATCAGAGAGTTCAGAAGTAAGATTGGAGGTCATCAGACACTAAGAACATGTTCTAGAAATCTCCAAGGGACCAGGGATTAGAGATACTGAGAACATGTCTAGAATCCACCAGAAAATAAGATTGAAGGTCCAGCAACCCTAAGGATGTGATTTAGACCCATCCAAAGGAAAGAATCTTAGACCAGGGCTTGGGGACATCAAGAATGTATCTAGAACCCACTCATGAAAAGCAAGAATAAAATTGGAGCCTGGGAACACTGAGTTATGATCTAGAAACCCAAAGTGACGAAGGCTGCAGTGCTGGGAATGTGAAAGAAAGCGGGCGGATCCTGAAGTTACTAGAGCCTGAAGTTACTGACACATGATCTAGCAGTCACCAGGGAGAGAGGGGGACTTGGATAATGCCCTACAGCAGAGCTGTTTAACCTGTTGCATGCTGATTTTGCGAGGATTTTGAGCTTATCTGTGAACCTGATTTAGAATTTATTACAGGGTGACATTGGGAGCCTGATGTGAAAGTAGGAGCCTGGTCTAGAGCCCACTGGCAAGCAAGGATGACATTGGAGGCCTAGTGGAACTGGGAATATGGTCTAGAACCCAACGTTAAGAGAGGATAAGAGGGAGAGTCTGGTGGAACTGAGAACATGGCCCAGAACCCCCAAGGTAGAGACAGAGGCGTCCACCTGAACCTGAGCCCTGAGAACCCAGTCTGGGGACCAGGAGGCAGAACGAGACTCCAAATACAGGCTGGAGTATCCAGAATATAGTCGAGAATCTGCAGAAATCAGAAAAACTAACTTCTCCACTCCCCTCTAATCACACTGGCTTGTGGGACACAAAAACTGCCTGTCTGGATCTCGATGTCTTCTCTGAGGCCAGTGAGGGGCTGCAGGAAGCAGGATGCAAGTGCCTGGAGGATGTGAGCTCACTTGCCTGGGTGGAGCCATAGCCACCACCATAGTATCTCTGCTCATTGAGCCAGCGTACGACAGGTGGTACAGTGTCAAAGTCTTTTAGCAGCAGCAGGGCCAAGAGGGCATAGGACGTTGCCTCCACGTTGTAGAGCTGCTTACCGGGCTCCTCCCAGCGGTTCTTATCTGCAGAGGAGACACCCCACCCCGAATGCTCACTGCCCTATCCAGCCTGGGGAAAACACCAAAAACAAGACTCAGGCTAGGATTCTCGGTGCTCAAGTGTCCCCCCTGATAGTGGATGCTTTCGACCTGCTGGCTCTTGCCTGCTCTCGTCTTCCATCAACCCTTAGGTCTCTCTTTGAATGGAAGGCTCGATACACACTTGCTGAATGAATGATGCAACAAACCTTCCTGTGCAGTTTACAATAAGGACTCAGTACACTACAGACCATGCATTCAGGCTCAGGTTAGGACCATCCATCCTGGATGCTCAGGGCCAAGCATGCCAGCTCGGGATCACCTGCCCTAAACCACAGCCATATGTCTCCCTTTGCCCCTCCAGGCTCCCCCTCACCTTTGGCTGTTTTCAGAAATTTGTCGAGGATGGGACCGTCCAGTTTGCCCATCTGGGCCAGGGCATAGCCAGCAATGGCCACAGTATACGATCTCTTTAGGTTCAAGTAATTGGCTTCCAGGAATTCTCCTGCTTTATTGACACTGCCTCCCAGGCTCTGTGAGAAAGGGAGTTGGTTACTCTGGTCATGTGGGCACTGCTGCAGCCTTGGCATCATACAAGTATCTCTTCCTGATACCAGGGATTTCAGTCCTTGGGACATATGAGTGTGTATTGGATCTGTCCATTTTTGAGGGTTCCCACCACCAGCTGCCTTGTTGGTGAATACCTATTTTGTACCTGGGCAGATCCATATACTGAGTGGTGTGCTGGTGAATGCCTAACAACGGGCTCTCCAGTGCGAATGTGGAGGATGATGGTTCGGTAAATACATTCACCAGGGCCACTTTCAGGTCATCAACATGACATCATTGAACAAAGTGTTGGGACTCATAAGCTATAGTATGAACCAGATTCCACACATCACTGTGAATACCTCTCATCTAATCATCATCATAGCCCACGTTCAAAAAGCCCCATGAGATGCGGGATGTGGTAATTTTGCCAAGACCACCTAGATAGTAAGTGGCTGAGTCAGGATCCAAACCTCTAGAGAGTCCTATAAATACAAAAAGTATCATACCCATTTTACAGATGCACACACTGAAGCCTAAAGGAGAGGTGTCTCAGAGCTGGGAATTGAAGTCAGATGTGTCTAACCCCCACCCACAGCTAACACACATGCACATTCTCTCCCCCCTCTCTTTTTCTCTCTGCAGTAATTTCTTTTAAATCTCTCAGAAAGCCCCCGAGTCCCCCTTGGATGTTACAGGCAACACACCTATGTTTGTTTTTATCTCCACTGACTCCTCTCCTCCATCTCTTTCCTGGAGTTCTGAGGAGGGAAAAACTGCTGTCTGAAGGTGGGATCCTGTGTTCCCCACTTGAGTGCTAAAGGTAAAACAGCCCACTCTCAAAACTTCAGGCTAAGATGGGGCATGGTGGCTCATGCCTATAAACCCAGCACTCTGGGAAGCTGAGGTGTGAGGATCACTTCAGTTCAGGAGTTCCAGACCAGCCTGAGCAAGAAGACGACCCTGTCTCTATTAAAAATAGAAAAATTAGCCTGGCATGGCGGCAGGCACCTGTAGTCCTAGCTACTCGGGAGGCTGTGGCAGGAGGATCACTTGAGCCCAGAGGTTGCTGTGAGCTAAACTGAAGCCATGGCACTCTAGCCTGGGGGACAGAATGAGACTCTGCCTCAAACAAAACAAAACACCCAGTATAAAATAGATGGAGCCATCATAGACTCTCAGGGGACCATCTTTCTAAGCTTCTCTGCTTCAGAATCAAACCCAGAGGAAAAAGGGATAGCAATCAACCAGTGGTTTTTGTCATTTCTCACTTGGGGTCCTGGACTCCTTTGAAAATCTCCTATAAGATCCTCTGGACTAAGGAAATCATCTTAGCTCTGTGTCCTGAGTTTTTTTCTTTAAGGGAGCAGCAAGGATGCCAATGTAGTGATCACATCAGAGAAAGGATACCGAAATGGGCTAAAATGGTAGGCAGAAATGACCTTATCTTTGATCTCTTTGTGCTTCAGATTTCTCATCTGCAAATTGGGAATAACACAAGTAGCCTACTCTGCAGCCGTTACAAGAATTATGGGATTTAATCATTGAAATGCCTAGAAGGGGGGTCCTTAGTTAAGTGCTCAATGTTAGGTGTTATTGTTATTATAGTCACTGGGGTGTCCTGGAAATGCCCAGAATGAAGCCTTTGACCCTTCAGGGTGGATGTGGAGGGTAGGACAGGGTGGAGTGGGAAGGTAGAAGGCACTTACCTTGACCTGGTCCTCACAGATATCTTTAGCCTCCTGCAGTGCAATGAGGACAAAGGCCGTGAGGGCCATGTCTTTCTCCACATTGTCCCGGAAGCCACCCTGGGATGGGGAGCAGGAAGCAAGGATGAGGTCACCAGCATATCCACACACGCCAGTCAACCCCCCTTTAGAATCTCAGGCAGTCCGATCAGAACTGGGTCTTTTTCTGGTGTCCTCTGCTGACCCAGGAAGGTCAAACTCTTTAGTATTCATTCAGTTATTTGTTTATTCTGCAAGAGTTAATGGAAGGCCACTGTGCTGGCACTATGGGTACAATGATAGGAAACCAGACACCAGGGCCAGCTGTCACGGAGCTCCTTATCTAGTAAGGAAGATGAACATGAACCAGACAACTCCTCAAGAGGCAAGTAGTTAGAAACTGATGAGTGCTGTGCAGAAGTGAGAATGACTATAGGAGTGTGACTCAGTCAGGGAGGTTAGGAAAGGTACCCCAGGGGAAGTGAACTTTCAAAGCTGGCAAGGGTTAACATGGTAAGCAGCAAGAACACCATGTGCAAAGGCCCTATGGCAGGATACAGCATGCTCCTATCAGTGTGGGTGGAGTGTGGGAGCAGCAGGAAAGCATCTTGAACACACAGAGGCATCTCCTGGGCGAATGCGAGGAGGGCTCATTAAAACCCAGATCCCTGGGCCCTGTCCTAGAATTTCTGATTCAGTGGGTCCTGTCTCAGAACGTGCACTTCTAACCAGTTCATGGATGGTGCTGCTTCAGCTGCTGCTGTGGTTTGAAGATCATACTTTGAGAACCACTACTCTGAGTTCTGTGTTTATTTTAAGAGCCATCTGAAGCCACAGGACTGACCCTACTGAATTTGAAAAAAATCACCCTGGCTGCTATGTGGAGAGTGTCTGAGAGTCAACAAGAGTGGGAGAATGATTAGGACGTGGCTTCTACAAGGGCCCCAGAAGGGAAGGGAGGGGTCCTCAGACCAGCAGCCAGCAGTGAGAATGCAGAGAAGGAGATGATGATCCCTGCAACATCCATGTGTCTGAAGGGGTCTGGAGCTGGAGATAGACTGGATGCAAGGAGGGAATTCCAGAGCTTCTGCATTTAGTTTAAAAATCCTTAATAATTTCTGAACAAGAGGCCATGCAATTTCATCTTACAAGGGTTTCCACAGGTCTCTGCTTTTGCAACGTTGGAGTGACACCCCTGGCTCATTTATCCCTAACCCCACAAAGTGCAACAGGCAGTGAGTGCATGGGGAAGTCTTTCTTATGCCCATCCTCTGAGGCTCGGGTGCCTTTGCTGTCCCCCACTCTACCCTGAAGGCCTAGTCTCTTACAATCATTTCTTGGTGTATCACGGGCCCATCCTCCTGGAAAACTCCATCGGGTTTCTGCTTTTCCAAGATCAGCCACTTAACGGCCCCACAGAGGACCTGGGAGTCGATGGCAATGAGGTTGACTGCCAGAGAGAAGACCTTGACCACGTAGGCAGTAAGCCTGGGGTGGGGAGAGCAGGCACAGAGCGTGAGCCATTCAGCTCTGAGATCCAGAGACTGTCATCCCAGACAGCCAATGAGCAGAGAGGGGGAGGGCATGGCCTGATAGGCACACAGTAGGTGCTTAAATGCTGCTCTGTGACCACTGGTCACTCAGCCAGCGAATTCTGCAAGCAGAGGAGTCCAGTGTTGTGTTGGACAAGGCTGTTTGGGTGATGCTGGTCTAGGAGACCCCACCCCTGGCTGGAGATCCAGGCCCTGCTGGGGTTTGGGGAACAATGGGGAGGGGGAGAGATGTGGGGACACAAGGCCGAGGCCTGGAGAGCTGACGATGGTGACTTACCAGGTGCTGGCAGGCCGGTTCAGGAAGGCTGCGTAGGCCGAGCTGGGTTGTTTAAAGGCTAGTTGCTGAGTGTACCCTGCAAGGAAGAGAGAGTGTCCCCAAGAAGCAGGGCTGCAGAGAGGTTGCACCAGAGAGAAGAGGTGGGGGGCACAGAGAAGGAAACTGGGACACTATGAGGGGCACTTCAGGAGGGGCCCTGGGGTCTCCAAGAGTGGCGGGGGCGCCCACCTTTCTTGATGAGCTCCAAGGCCTCTTGCCGCTTCTCCAGGCCGAATTTCTCCCATTGCTCTGTGTGGTCCAGGTAGTGGACAGCAATAACTGTTGGTGTCATGCCGATCATGTTCTGCTCCCCACAGCCAGAAGGAGTCACAATGAGGTGCTTCAGCCGCTCCCCCTCGATGGCGTCCTCTGTCATCTGAGCCACCGGATTTCCTGCAGCCAGGCGGGAGGACATTGCTGAAGCCAGGCATGACCCACAGTGGAGGGAGGGGGGTCCCAGCTGCCCGCAGCATGTGTTCCCAGCCGAAGTGGTCAGGGACAGGTGAGGGCTGGAAGGATGAGACCTGGGCTGGGGGTGGGGGTGAGTTTGCAATTGGGAGAGGGGGACTGGTGCTTCACAGGGGCTCTCTGGTACCTGGGTCTCTTGTTTCACCAACAGTAAAATAATTCTGGCAACAATATTCATGAATACTTACATCGTACTTATTTGTCAGGCCCTGAACTAAGAGAACACTGCCTAGTATCTCATTAAATCCTCACACCAACCCCTGGAGGTGGATACTAGTAGCCCCCCGATCACAGATGAGGAAACCAAGGCTCTTGCCATGAAGCTGTGTTATAGCTTACAGGTTGCAAGGTCCCTTCTTGCCCCAGTCTCTCCCTGTCTTCTCTCCCGGGCAATGAACTCCAGAATTTCTGCTCTTGAATGATATTGCTTCTTACTAACTTGTTTACCAGAGAAAGCTCTTTACTGAACTAAATATTGCCTGGAAGCTTCTATAAAACAGATCACAGAGGGGACAGTCTCAAGGAAGGGGAGAAGGGAGGTGCAGTGGATAAGCACCTCCAGTTGTTGGGACTTGGCTCCCATCACCCCTTCACAGGTCTCGTGCCCCCACCCCATGCATTCCTGGGTCTCACCTTGCAGGAGAATACTGGTCTCAGACTCGGTGTCTGGGACTTGGTCACTGAGGTCTGCGGGAGGGATTTCCTCTCTCTGAACGCCCCCTGTGGGGTGAGTGGGAGACACTGATGGCATCAGCCCCCTGGTCCTCCCACCACACCTCCCACCACTCCTAACTCCTGCCACTCACTCACCTTGGCCAAGGTGCTCTGGGTCCAGTGTGCGAACCACCACAGTTTTGTTAACTCTGATTCCTTCCGGCTGTGTAGTGTTATTGGTGTCAGTGGTGGTGGGAGGGGTTGGGCAAAAAGAAGGACAGACACACACACAGAAGGTCAAGAAGGCACTGTTCTGAGGATTGCCTTAGCACAGGCATTAGGAACTCTGAACTGGCTTCTCCCCCTTCTAGCTGTGTGACTACGGGTCAGTCACTCAGCTTCTCTGTGCTTCAGCTTCCTCCCTTATAAGGAGGAGGCAGTATAATCACAACTATCCTATACTGTTGGGTGAATTCATCACAGAATTATAAATTAATGAGGAAGTCATAAAACCTTTAGAAATTTTCACATATGCCTAGAAGCTATACTCAGGTTAACTCATTTAATCTTCACAACAACCAAATGGGGTAAGTGCTACTATTATCACTCCCATTTTTAAAGATGAGGAGACTGGAGTACCAGAGAGGTTAAGTAACTTACTCAGTGTCACACAGCTAGTAGAACAGAACTGGGGTTTGAGTCTGAACATGGTAGTTTGGCTCTGGATCCTGTGTTTGCAGACTATTGTCTCTCAAACGTCTCTTAAATCAAAGAATGTGCCTATAGTATTCAGCACAATGGCACATAGTAAGTGCTCAATAAATAGAAGCTACTTTAGTTAGTATTTAAAGTGCACATCAAGCCCTCGTGTGTGTCTACAAAAAAACTCCCATGGTGAACAGCTCTGATTAGTAGTGTGGCCAATTTCTGTGGTGTAAACACACCTATCACAATCTATTGGTTTCAAGCTGCCAACATAAATGAGTAGAGTTGGGAAGACTTGGGCACAATTGGCTCCCAGGAGCTAAACCCAGCACACTCTTGTGTTTTAGTCCCACAAGCTCTGTACTGAGATATTTTGCCCTGAGGCTAAAGGAGACAACCGTGTCCCTACATACATGTGTTCATATATTTTTTTAATAGTTCATTTTATTCTCAGAGCATTAGTTGAAAAGAAATATAAATCTGCTTCCATTAAAGCTCAGAAATAGAAATTATAATAAATTTTGGTTTGGATAGAAAAACATTTCAATGTAAAATGGCATTGTCAGTTTTCATACACCTACTTTTAATGTTTCAATATTTTTTCAAGTACTTTAACATTTTGGAAGAAGTAATAAGGTAAAAAATATATAGGCAAAATGTACATGGTGGTGATTATTTATCCTTTTGCCATAGGCTCTAATATAGTGTGGCTTGACATTGTAGAATCCTGCCTCTATTTAGAATACTGATAATTTGTTCATCAATGATATTTTTGTCATTAATTTCTTGATTTCTTAAAATATTCCGTTAAAGGATAGAGTATCAGCTTTACAAGATGAAAAGAACCGGTGGTGATTGTTGCTCAGCAGTGCAAATGTACTTACTGCCACTGCACTGTGCTGTTAAACATGGTCCAGAGGCTAACTTTTATGTCATGTGTATTTTACCACAATAAAAAATGAAATAAAGAAGAATAAGAGGAAATATAATTTAACATAATAATAGTAACAGTGATAATAATTTTAAATTGCATTAAAATATTATTGATCTCAAAAAGAAATATAGTATAAATACACAAAGGAATACTCTTTAGCCACAAACAAGAAAGAATTCCCATCATTTGTGACAACACAGATGGACCTGGAGGGTATTATATTAATTGAAAAAACCCAGGCAGAGAAAGTTAAACACTGCATGTTTTCATTCATTTGTGGAAGGTAAAAAAAAAGTTGATCTCGTAGAAGCGAAAAGTAGAACAGAGGATACTAGAGGCTGGGAAGAAAAGGGAGAAAGTAGGAATAGGGAGAGATTTGTTAAAGGATATAAAATTATAGCTAGGTGGTCCTACTGTTCTACCACTGTAGGGTATGATTCAGTCACCCATAAATTCACAAAATTTTACAAAATATCCTCTACATGTTGGCAACCTCTTTGTAAAATTTTATAATGACTATTTTGCAAATAAATAGTCCTTGTAAATTTATAATAGTCATTGAATAGTCATTATATATTTATGGGCAACTTTTGGGACACCCTGTAGTTAACAATAACGTGGTACAAAGTTTCAAATAGCTAAGTAGAAGGAAGATATTAAATGTTCCCAACACAAAGAAATGATGAATGTCCACTGTGTGTTCCATAACTGTGTAATGGTTATGTATCAAGTAAGAAATAAAATTAGGGCAGTGCCTATGGCTCAGTGAGTAGGGTGTTGGCCCCATATACCGAGGGTGGTGGGTTCAAACCCGGCCCCGGCCAAACTGCAACAACAATAACAAAATAGCCAGGCGTTGTGGCAGGCACCTGTGGTCCCAGCTACCTGGGAGGCTGAGGGAGAAGAATCGTCTAAGCTTAGGAGCTAGAGGTTGCTGTGAGCTGTGTGATGCCATGGCACTCTACTGAGGGTGATAAAGTGAGACTCTGACTCTACAAATAAAAAATAATAATAAACAGAAAAAAATAAATAAAATTTAAAAAAATTTAAAACTATTGATCTTAATCATTGAGTGTTTTGGCACCCTCCCCTGAAATTCTGTGCAGGGGTTACTGTCTCACCTGCCTTGCCATGATCTAGCCTTGCTCTGAACTTCTGAGACTTCTAAATTTCTTAAGCTGGACACTGTGATTCCTCTTGTCCCAGAGCCTGAGTCTCCTATCTAGGTCAATAGCCCATAGACAAGGGGCCTTCTTCCCTGAAGGACAAGGAGCTGCAAGTGTCACAAGGACTCACCACAACTTTCAGGGTCTTCTTGACACCGTCGCTGATGAAACGACTGTAGACAGCAGCCTTGACCTCTACCTCCTGAAGGCCAACCTTCAGGGGCACGATGACATAAGGTATAGGTAGCGAGGACTTAGGTGGGATGGTTACAGTCTGCTGGTGGCGCTTCTTGGCGGTGGCCATGCTGCAGAAGGCCTGATTGTAGAGCAATTCCACCCTCACCTGCCAGGGAAAGAAAGTAGCAAGGCAAGGGGGTGTGCAATGGGCTGCCCACTGCCAGCCCCCATCAGGCTCTGCCACCCTGAGGACCCACCTTGAGCTCTTCCTTCTCCCGGTAATTGTAGAGGACAGCTCGGATTTCCACCTGCTCGTTGCGCACAACAGAGTAGGGTAACCGGAGGTCAATGAAGAAGTCCTGCATCACTGTGATCTCGTAGGGGTCAGCCACACAGATCCCTGCCAGGCAGAGGCACAGCATGGAGCGCCAAGGGCAGGGGAGTGGGAAGAGCAGACAAAACCAGGTTCCAGGTCAAGTTCTTGCCCCTCCCAGGGTCTCTGCTCTTACCCCCTTACCCCCGGAGCTGTCCCTTGTCCAGCCTGTCTTTGCAGAGGCCCATGGACAAAACACTGTTGATAGTGATAAAGGGCAGGTGGCTGGCTGGGGTTACTATTAGTTAGTGATGTCCACTCTCTTTGCAGTTTGACTCACAGGTAGATGTATAGGGCAGAAGAAAGGTCTGTAAGATACATCCATGTCTCCAAAGGTAGCTGTAGCACTGTGAGTGCTGAGCATGTGAAATGTGGCTGGCTCAAGGGAGAACTGGAATTTTACTTTTATTGAATGCACTTTTATTTAAATTTAATTTAAGTCGGATTGAAACTTAAAAAACCGATGCTCGTTGGGAATATACAGAGCACCAGTGAACTGCACATTTTCAAAGCATGACTTTTATGGTATGTGAATTAAATCTCTATTTTTAAAAGATGATGTTTGGGTGAGTGACTGGGACATGTCTAAGTGTATTTGCAACAACTAGAGTATGAGAATGTGCCTTTCCAACTGTAAATTTCATAACACAAAGTATTCCCAAGGAAAATCTAGCATCCTGGGTTAGATGTGCTGGTTTTGAAGGCCTAGTGCAAATGACAGTAAAATATAGCATTAGTAATTCTGGTATATTAATAAATTGTTATTAAATATTAAAATACTTATTATAGTAACACTATTATTAGGGGGATAGTGGTTTTGCAACTATTTGCAATACTTTTACAAAGTATTGAAATGAAACTATTTTGGATATATTTTATTTAAATAAAATGTGTTAAAGGATCACACCTGCGGTGCATCTTACAAGGGTACATGTGAGCCTTGGCAAATGTGGAATGTAAATGTCTTGGCAAAGTAACTAGGAAAATGCCAGGAGGGCTATGTCAACTAATGAGATGAAAATGTGTCAAATATTCTATGAAACAAGTGTATGGTGCCCCATGATCATATTGATGTACACAGCTATGATTTAATAAAAAAAATAAAAAATAAAACTTACCGATAAAAAAATAGTAAATTATATAATAATTACATCTATGTAATGAATAATAAATGATATTTATACTATATGGCACATAATATTATGTAATTTTATAATTTCTATTATTTCTATTATATTCATCTTAGATTATTACATAATAGTCTCTATTATAGTATACTATGTATTATACTATATTAGACTAGTATGCTATATAGTATACTATATTATAGTATACTATGTAGTATAGTATATATACTATATATCAGATATAGTATATAATTTATATTTATAGTATTGTTGACATTGTGTTACAAAATACACTATATTTATTATACTTACATTTATGTAAATGTAAATTTTAAATTTCAATATGTAATTTATGTTATATATTATCTAATAAAACATGTATTATGTAATATGTTAATAATATGTTAACAATAACAAATATAATACATATTAGGAATAAATTATAAATTACAAGATAAAATTATAATAAATAAGTTCTGATTTGGATATAAATAGAATATTTACACCTAATGTAAATTTTAATACACTTACTTTCTCTTCTTTTTTCAATTACTTAAATGTTCTGGGAAAAATTAACTTTTAAAAATATACATAAAACATGTATATGGGGTGCATAGTTTTTCTTGCCATAGACTCCCATATGGCTTGGCACAACAGTGATTTTTTATTTAAAATTTGAATAATTTCTTCATCATGGACTTTTTTTCATCCACTTTGATTGTTTACAAAATTGCATTACCATTTTACTTTTTGTGTGATGACTGGGCATGCCCTTAAACTCTGTGCCCACGGCCAGAATTCTCTTTATCTGATTCCTGGTTCTGTGTCTCAACTGTCCCTATTTAACTAGGTCTAGTGAGGGTCTCATATCAGGTTACTGGTAATGGGGACGGGTATATGGGAAAGGGGCCACCTCTTGTCCCCTTTGGTCATGTTGCACAGTCTGTCACAGATGTTTCAATCATACATTTCATCCCGCTTCCTCTTGTATCTTTTCTTAATTGCTTGGCCCACTCTCATTTCAACATCACCCCTGGAAAGTTTCTGTTGCAACTGATCCTGTAATGGTGGGTACACCATTACACCATAATATGGATGTAATGCATCCAACCATATGGATCCTGCCATAATGGTGGGTGCACGTGAATATCCATGGGTCCAAAACCTTAGAATGTACAGCACCAGGAGTCAACCCTGTTGTGAACTATGATGTGGCCACAGAGGTCAGTGCGTTGCTCTGTGGAGGGTGCTTATAGTGGGTGGAGGCATGGGTGTAGGGACAGGGAATGCATGGGAACTTCTCGATTTTTCTGTGAATCTAAAACTACTCTAAAAAATAAAGTGCATTTTCTTTTAAAAGCACCAATTATAGGGACTACATCCCCCACAATCTAGCTTTGTGACCAGAGGCAGAGTTTAAGCTGCCAAAAACCAAAAGATCTGCTGGGTCTAGATGGAACGAGAAAACAACGAGGGGCCCAGGGCTCTCTGCTTCCCTGGAACCAGGTCACTATCCTCCCTCACCTTTCTTGTCCGATAAGCTGACAGCCAGAATCTCCCAAGTGGTGATGGAGTCTTTCAAAAACACGTTCATGACCTTCGTGGAGAGTCTGGATGGGGGAGAGGTTGGGGCTTTAGGAGAAGACATCTAGCCAGGTGAAGATGTTTGAAGAAGCCCCACTGGACAGGTTGGGAGAGGAATGGGGCACCCTTGTAGGCAACCCAATTCCTGATTTTTCTAGATCAGGCTGTGAGATTGCACAACTCCAGAAAAGACAGGAGGTTGCAGGTACATACAAATGAAACTGTCTTGTTCTGAGGGTGAGTGGAGTGGGGTTATCCTTGCCTTACCCATCTTTTTGTTGGTCCTTGAGCTCGTCTAGGTCCACCATCCTCCACAGCCAGCTCTCTGGGAAATGGCTTCGGGAGATGATGTGTTCTTCTGGCATTATGTCCTCATCCAGATCACCTGCAGGGAGTTAGATCTGCATTCAGAACAGACCTGCTTCCTCCTTGGCCACCTCCTTCAGTCCTATCTCTGCTCAGGAGGGGGTCCTGACTATGTGATGAATTCTTCATGAGCTCCAGGCACAACTGCCCTTGGAGGCACCTTCTTCCACAAAAAATATATTAAAAATTAAAAACCCCACCATGGGTGGGGGTTCATGATATATAAAGAAAAATATAACACAAAGTGTATTATATTTATTTTTCCCCTCTGACTTTTAAAGAAATGAAAACATTTGAAGCATTTTCATGTTCCTTTAAAAGAGCTGTGGTCCTGAGACACTGTGCACCCCAGCCTCCCCAAGAGAGTGAGACCCTGTTTCAAAACTAAGAAACAAAACAAAATACCCCCCAAGAAACAACTTGACAGTTGAAATGTCGTAGGTTCATCCCTGGCTGAGTTTTCCTTAGACATGATGGGCAGATTTTAATTGGGGTCTGCTTCTCTATAGTAACAAACTAGGGGGAATTCCATAGATTCCTAAATACATGCATACTCTGGAATAATCCATCAAAATACCTTTGGGTAATAACTTTTTTTTTTTTTTTTTTAGTTGAGAGAGGGTCTGGCTTTCTTGCGCAGGCTGGAGTGTAGTGGTATGATGACAGCTCACTGCAACCTCCAACTCCTGGTTTCAAGTAACCCTCCTGCCTTAGCCTCCTGAGTAGCTGGGACTGCTGTTCTGCACTACCATACCCACCTAATTTTTAAAATTTTTGTAGAGATGGGGTCTCACTATGTTGCCCAGGCTGGTCTCAAACTCCTGGCCTCAAGTGATCCTCCCACCTCAGCCTCTCAAAGTGCTGGGATTACAGGTGTGAACCATTGTGCCTGGCCAACATTAACACTTAAGCCATTCTTTGTCTGACCCCCAATTGGCTAAAAAATTACACAATGCTGGGGAAAAAATCTAATCCATGTGGATGTAAATCATATTTTAGTAGATCAGAGGTCTACTGATCTAATTTTCCCAGTATCCCTCAGACTATGTCCTCCTTGTGAAAGAGACCATTCTGGATTTGTTTTTTATAAGACAAAATTCTTGCTTTGCTTAAGATTCATTTGGCCTGAGATCTAAAGTTTCAAGTGTGTACATGTTTGGTCTTATTTAAAGTTGAATGAGTGACTGATTAAATGAATGAACAAGTGTTGCTTGTTCATTCATCTAGTTAGGTGGCACTTTGGAAGGCAACATAAATTAATTTTCTTTGGTGAAAACAACCTTAGGACATACCTTAGCTTTCTTTTTGGCAACTAAGGTGACCAGCCCCGTCATCTAGAAGCTTCCCTCAGACCAGGGATGTCCTGGGCTCTGGCAAGGTCAAACTTCAGACTGACTAGGGTGGAGCTGAAATGATCCTCCCTGGCAGGAAACCCCTTTGCCCTCGGACAAGGGACTGCCTCCCCATCAGAGGAAGTTTTTCTCTCTCATCTGAAGGTCTCCAGGCCTTTCAGACCACAGTGTCCTCTCCCCTGACACAGGGATTGGCTCCCTGCTTGGATGAAGTGTCCACCCTTCTCAGTCATTACCCTCCTCCTTCCCCTCAGACATGGCTTTCTTTTATACTTCATAGAAAGGGGTGGTCTGCATCACCCTGCCAGGGGCTTCCCCCACCTCAGACTGGGGACTCCTCCTCGCTCAGACAAGCCCGCCATGTGACTTACTCCTGGCCAGGCCAAGTGGGCGGTCCCGCAGGTGTTGCTGCCTCAGCTTGGTGATATAGCTGCAGCAGTCGAGGAAGGCCTTCACACACGCCTCACCCTGGATGATGAACTTGGCTCTGCGCCCACATGAGAACTTCATGGGGTTCTCCCGCATGCCGTCCTCACAGCACTTACGCAGCTCCTTGGGGTACTGGCCCACTATGGGAGCACAGTCCCCCCATAACAGGCCCTCAGCCAGGGTGGCTCTCGAAGCAAGAGGGACTCAGGACAGACCCCCAAGGAGAACTTCCCCACACCAGGCCCTCCCTCCCTCTTCTCTGGCTCCTCCAAGATCAGTCTAGGCCAGTCCAGGACTCCCACCTTTGTCCATCCTCCTCTCCATGAGCTGCAGGGAGCGACGGCGGCGGGCAGCTGGTTTCGGGCACTCGAGATCTGAGGTACAGGGAGACCAAGAATGAGATGGAGGTGGCACCTACTATGGTGTCCTAGGTCTACTCACAATAGCTATGAGGAAGGGGTATTCTTGTTCTCTTTAGACAGATGAGGAAACTGAGGCTCAGAGAAAAGTGATTTGCCAGGTTGTGGTGGAGGCAGGCCTTGAATCCAGGTCCCCTGACTCCAGAGTCCAGCTCTTAGCATCTGAGAGGTGGGGGCACTGCCCCCCCCCCACTAGCTGCCAGCTGCATCCTCACCTGCTCTCTGGGAGGTCTCCAGGCCTTTGTCAGTCTTGAAGGCCAGCCCAGCATCAGTGAAGACGCCAGCATAGTCCTTTCCACTGCCTGGGGTGCAGCCAATGTCTGCCTTCTCCACCACATCCCAGATCTGTGGGGTGGAGAGAGGCCCAGCCATCAGTGCTACATCCATCTCAAGGAAACAACAAGATGTCCACCCAAGTGGCTCTTTCCAAACCACACCATCCCATCCTCATGTCCCTATCCTGCACGAGCACTGCTCTCATCCCCACTGAAGCCCACAGCCACCTCCACCCTGCCCCAGCCCTTCCCTGGCTCCACCCCCTTCCCCATCCTCAACCCCTTCCCAGGCAACCCTATATCCAATCCACGTGAGGCCTTCTCTCAAATCTATCCTTATCCCATTCCCCATCCTTACACTGCTGTTGGTCTCTCAGAGTCATGTTCAAGTTGAAACTGGGCATCCTCATCTCCATCTTCAGCTTCAGCCATGCTGAAGCTCTGATCTCCACTTTCAACCCCACTCCACTGCCCTCTTTTATCCCATTCCCACCTAACCCTCACTCTGTCCCTTTCCCTCTGCCATCTTCTTCCCCTGCCTCGGGGATATAGGTACCTTGCTCTGAGTCAGCCTGTTCTTCTTATTCAGCACAAACACGCCCTTGTCCACGGCCACCAGGCCCACTCGGGCCCCAGGGTCACTCTCTATCTTGAGCGTTATCTGCTGCCCAGGTGTAGGCTTCCGATCATCCTTCCCACCACCTTTCACCACCAGCTGTGGGAAGGGGTGGAGGGGCAGAAAGAAGTCAGTGAAAGGTGGGAGGAGAGAGAAGAGTGGGAAGGAGGGAGGGGCTGGGGGGTGCTCACCGTGCCCACACATGAGTCCTTGACGTCCACCCACACGGAGTCAGCCACCACCTCCCTCTGGCCATTGGTGCCCATCAGTGTGTAATAAGTCACCATGCGGAAGGAAGGAATGAAGTCCTTGGTGATGGTCAGAGGCAGAACCACCAGGTCCTGGCCAGGCTCGCGCACCTGGCGTCCAACCTTCAGCAGTCTCCCTTTGTTCATGATCTAGGGGTACAGGAGGGCATAAGGTTTGGGAGCATGAGAGACAGGGTGTGTGGACAGGGATCTGGAGTCAGGGAAGGAGTCCTAGGGTGCTACAGAAGCAAGGAAGAGGGGCTGAGGGTTCCAGGTGACCACAGACCAGGTAGGTATAATAGCGGATCTTGGCACCCAGCCCAGGGTCTGCTCTCAGGTGGAAGTTGACATTGAGAGTGTCCCCCGGCTTCAGCTCAACACGAGGCACTGAGAGATGCAGGTAATTGTTGGAGTTGCCCAGGGTGCTGTAGGGCTGAACCTGCATGGTCTTGGTGGCTTGCTCTGCCTCTGAGATGCCATCCTTCTTTGTGCGCACCTGGGGGGGGAGAAAGGGGTGCATGCTTTCATCATCCCCATGTGCCCCACAGATGCCCACCTCCTAATCCTGGGAATGTGGGTATATTGTTGTCTTTTGTGGCAAAAAGTACTTTGCAGATGGGATTAAATTATGAATTTTAAGATGAGATCGTTAATAAATTTGTATTGTGTTAAATCACTAAGCAGAGGTCATTTGTCACAGCAGCCACTGGGGACTAGTACATAAGCTAAGTACAGTGAGGGAGCTATTCCAGGAAGTGGGTGGTGGTGTGCCCCACACAGAAGGGACATTTACACACCCATGCAGCATGCACACAAGCCTTGCTTCCCTTCCATAGAGGGGGTGACAAAGTCAAGCCCACAGAAGCCAGGAGAACTAAGGCCACCACTCAAATGATGGACCCATGCATATAAACTGTAGAGCCTCTCCCTGCAAGGTTTAGACTCATCCGTCAGCTGTAAGACTGTGTGCATGGCTGGAGCACCTCTTTCTGCAAGGGGAGGATCAGGCATGAGAGTGGAAGAGCCCCTGCTATCTCAGTGTGGACTTCTCTATACAAACAGCAGGACCATGCTGTGCACAGGAGAACCCCTCTATACAGTTGAAAACATCTCTCTGCAGGTGGCTGGAAGCCTGTCTGCAAGTGGAAGGATGTCACTGTGCACACATCAGGCTCCTCTGCACCTCCAGAGGTGGGGGGTGGGAGCTGAGACCAGGCTCACCGTGATTGTCAGAGGCTGCCGACTGTTTTGGGTGTTGATGGTCAGCTTGGCCACGCCGTCGTCGTGGGTCAGAGATTGCACGTTCTCGTGGCCCTGGACCACCACAGGGACACGGCGTGCAGGAGAGCCATCTGGGTTTGTCACGTACACCTGTGGGTGCAGGGGGCGGGTGGAGGAGGTTCAGAAGGACTCAGAGGCATGGCCAGTGCTCCAGAAGAGATAAATGGGGGACCCCACCCTGGGTCTCACCATGAGGTCAAAGGGCATGGCTGGTTTGAAGTACTTAGGTGTCTTGGTGAAGTGGATCTGGTAGGGAGAGGTCACAATGGGGATCCTGCTGCACTCCGCTTGTACCATGTCACTGCCTGAGGGGACCAGCCATGATGGTGGGCTCCTAGGCCACCCCTCAGGACCAGGCCTCCTCCCTGAGACTGGACTCCACCCTCATACTGGGCCTGCCTACCCCATCAGACTGGATCCCATCTTCATACTGGGCCTGTCTCCCCATCGGATTAGAATCTGGCCTCATATTGGGCTTTGCCCCTGGACCAGACCCCACCTTCACTCTGGGCACCCCTCTCAGACTTGGCTTTCTTCCCTGACAGGGCCTCCCCTCTTTCACTGACCAGGATGGTGGTCCTGGGCCTTTCCCTCAGACCAAGCCTCACCTGAGTGCAGAATGACGGTGACAGACACATACAAGGACTTTCCCACCAGGTCCTCAGCTCTGGACGGCTGCACCCCATCCAGTAGCACCTGTCGCTTCAACAGGGCCTCCCCATTGCCGTCCTCGATCTGGGGGCAAGGAGGTAGGCTCAGTGGGGAGGCAAGGGCTCAGAAGTGGTGGTGGGGTTCAGAGGGGCCCTCTATCAGGTACCTCAACGCGAGTAAGAGATTCAGACAGGGAAATCCTCTGGTCTCCATCCTGGACCCCAAAGATGACAAAGGCAACGCCATCCACTGTCTCCCCATATAAGAACCTATGGGGCAAGAAAGGCTTCAGGTCCTCCCTGGCTGGAAAGCTAAGTTTCTCCCAAATTCTACTAGCTGTGGCTACAGACCCAGAGTTCAAGTCTTTCCCCCAGCACATCACCTGACCCTTACTTGGTCCCACTCCTGGCCCTCACCCATTCCTATACCCCATCCTCTCATCTGGCCCCACTGCCAACCTCTCAGCTGGCCATCACCTGGCCCTACTGCCAGCCCTTCACCTGGCCCTCACATGGTCCTTACCTGGCTGTGATGGTGACTTCCAGGCCCTCCTGGTTATGAATATAGTAGAACTTCTCTGTGGGTTCCACTATGACCTCAAAACTGGGCAGCACTAGGGTGAGAGATGGCATTGGTGGGGCCAGCACTGGGCCCGGAGTCCCAGGGTACCCCCACCTTGGCTGTTCCTCCTCTTACCGTATTCTTTCACCTCAAACTCAGCTGAGAAGACCTGCTTTGGTGAGTTTTCATAGTAGGCACTGATCTTCCACTGCCCCATGCTGTGGGGAAGGTGAGTGAGTGTCTGGCCACTCCTGGGATAGGGGAACCATAAACTACCTTCTAAAGAGCCTAACATACTTAACCAGCTCCGGAATGTTCCAAATCAAAGGTAAGATACCAAGCTGGTTGTGAGAAGAGAAAGAGTCCTGCTTGACAGGGATGCCTTCAGGGTTCTGTGAGGAAATAGGAGGAAGGGGTGTGGGATAAAGTGGCCCTTTAGAGTCTGGGTTTAACTTCTAAGCTCTCCCCAACCTCTCTGTGTCTGGACACTCTGTCTGTGCCATATCTATAGGGACAGTAGTTAAGAATCCAGACCTGAGTCTATAAGTCTAGGTTCAAATCCCTGCTGTGCCTCTTATAAGCTGTGTGACCTTAGGCAAGTTACCTAACCTCTCTGTGTTCAATGTGCATATGTAGTAAAAGGAGATAATAATGGCACCTTTCTCATTGGCTTGTGATATAGCTCACATAAGCAAGAGTTCCTTATTATCAGAGTATCTCTGAATACTGTATTAGTAATGGCCAGCATGTATCACCTGCTCTAGTGCCAAGCATGAGACAAAACCACATGCAGTTGTCTACATTTGACTACAAGAAGAGCAATTTTATGTAGTTTGATTTATGTACATATCATTTCATCTGCTGCCAACAGTTAGACACCAGGTGACATCACACACACTTCTGGTATTCTAATTTCTCTTAGAAATTGAGAAATTCTCTGGAAAAGGCAGCATAAGGAGACATTTAGAGAAGGTGGATGGTCTGTGTTTCCTAGCAACCCCATGAATTCTTAAAGCCAGACCAGTCATTTGCTGGGTCCCTGTCACACAATTTCAACAGATCCTCATGACAATCCTATGAGGACGACATACTTCCTCTCAATCCTTCCCTTTTCTCCCTCTCCCTCTCTCTCTTCTCTCCTTTCAGTAAGTGTTTACTGAGCCTGACAATATGCCAAGCACTGTTCTAGGTTCAGGTGATGAGATGCTGAACAAACAGATGGAAGAAACAATTCCTTTCTGCATGGAAGTAAATTCACTGGAAGGCAGGGCAAGGGGAGAGGTAATTTTCAAATGAGTAAGTCCCATTTACAGGATGTGGCAGGAAGAGAGGAGGAGTGTGTGTGTGTGTGTGTGTGTGTGTGTGTGTGTGTTTCTGGGCTCTGGGTGGGGATTTGTAAGTTGAGAGGATGCTCAGGGAGACCTGACTGTAAAACTGAGATATTCAAAGGAGGTTGGGGGCATCAAGCCGTGTAGATATTTGGAAGAAGAGGTTTTTCTGAGAAGAGGGCAAAGGCCCTGGGGCAGGACTGCAACTGGTGCATTGGAGGCACAGGGGGGACCAGTGTGGCTGGAACAGAGACAGCAAGGGGGAGAGAGGGAGGAGAAGGAGACACAGAGCAGTTCATGCAGGGCCTCATGGACCTCAGGAAAGACTTGAGCTTTTACCCCCCAGAGAGTTGGGAGCCAGGCAGGGCTGTGGCAGAGGAGGGACAGGCCCTGACCCAAGTGCTTACATATGCCCTCTTGGCTGCTATAGGTAGAACAGAATAATAGAATCATGATCTGCCATTATCCCAATCTTCAGATGAGGAAACTGAGGCTCAGAGGGGCCAGAGGCCAGGGGTTTATTTGAAACCAGCATCTGCTTGGTCCCCCTGGGTCTCCAACTCATCTCCAGGCCACTGTATGTTTGTGTCTCTTTATATACCTCCCCGAATCCCTACTGCAGGGCCTTTTCTGGTGTCTCTTTCTGTCTCTCTTGACTCTCTACTTCTACCACCACTGGTACCTCAATGTTGACCATAACCGTCCGGCCCACCGGCAGTAGTTTGTTGTCGACGGTGAAGATCCGATAGTGAACTGGAAGGTGGGAGAAGAGGCAAGGAGGTGAGGTCAGCCCCCAGCACCCCCGTCCACTCCGCCCTTCTGGACACCCTGCAGACCCTCACCCGTAGAGCCTGGGGTGTAGATTGTCTTGTCTGTTTGGATGAAGAGGTACCCGTTATGAAGGCTGACCAGCACGGGTTTCTCCACCACGGTGGACCCGAAGCTTGCCCGGATGATTACGAACTTGTTCCCCTTTCCTGACTTGAACTCCCTGGTGGCCTCGACCTAGGCATTGGCCAGGGCATCATTAGGGGTCTGCTCCAGGGCCCCATGCCCATGGTCCAGCTTCTGGAACTCTGGGTGGGTCACTCTTTGCAGTGGAGCCTGCCCATCATTCCTGGTCTCCCGGGTTTGCCCAGTTCGGGAGAGGGAGGGGCACCTGAAGGAGGTGCAAAGAGGTGGGTAGTCAAACAGGGAAGTCAGAAAAGGGAGGGCTGGAGGTGGGGCTCAAAAGGAAGAGAGGAGTGGATGGGGGCTCAGAGGGAGAGGAACTCAGAAAGGAGGAAAAGGCTGAGAGGTGAGGAAGCTCAGAAACCGGAGGAGATTCAGAGAAGGGAGGGGGTCAGAAGGGAAGGGGACTTGGAAAGGAAACTTGGAGGAGACAGATGGGGAGGAGCTAAAAGGGGTGGAGACTACAAAAGGGGAGGGGCTTGGAAGAAGGTAAAGTTGGAGGAGACTCAGAGGGGAGGAGCGTAGAAGGGGAGGAGACTCAAAGGGGAGGGGCTTAGAAGGGTAGGAGTCTCAGTGGGGCGGGGCTTAGAAGAGGAAACTCAGAACTCGGCCAGTGGGAGTTACTGTGGGTGTCTGCTGCCGGCTCTAGTCTGCGCCCACCTTGATGGTGACGTTGCTCAGGTGGCCGGTGGCACGAGTCAATGTGATCTTCTCATTGGCCAGCGTTTGCTTCTTGGTGAAGTCTTGGACAGTGACGCTGACTGGAACATCGTCTTGCACTTCGTGGGCTTCCAGCACCACGGTCTCCTCGCTGTCCAGCCGCAGAATGTTAGGAGTGATTATGGAGTACCTGTTGGGGTGGGCACAGGAGTGGAGCTGTCATCCCAGGGATGGGACACTCCAGCTCTTGCTGGGGTCAGGGTCAGGCCAAGCCTCTGTTCCCAGGCACTTGCTCCAGTCTCTGGTCCTGAAAGGTAACTGTCCAGGTCACCTGCCAACCAACATCTAGATCTGCCTTCTCTGAGTCCCTGCTTCATCCGCCTGGGCAGGACGCCAGCGACCATGAATTTCAATCTTAGCCAGCTGGGCCTGGCTTTTCAAAGCCTGGAAAGCTAAGGGTATGGATGTCATCAAACCCTGAACCTCACAACAGAATCCAACTCCAAGACTCCAGACTTCCAAACTCACAATTGGTTAAACCCACACACTCCCAAAGCCCTGAGCCTCTACATGTTTAAACACTCCCAAATATATGCAGTCAGACCCCTCAGGCACCCCAAACTCTACATGCCCAAACCCACATGCATCCAAACTTCTATACCCCAGATCCTAGAGCACCCTAACATGCCAGTCCTATAAATAAAAACAACCAAATTCAAACACCCCAACCCTACATCAGCCCAAAGTGCCAAATCTTTAAACCTACGCGGAAATCACCAAGTTCTCGAACTGCAAACTCCCAGATCTTGTAAAGTCCAAACTTGCAAGCCTCCAAGTTACCCAGGCACACAATTGCTAAATGCCACATTCATCCTAAGCCAGTGGACGGCTTCCATTCCTAATCCCAAATCTCCAACTCACGATGCCTAAATTCCACAAACACACTCCCAGAAACACCCAAACCCACAGGCAGCCCAACCTGCTCACTCCTGAATGCACAAACATCCAAATGCATCCCGAGTTCTACAGGGACCTGTACCCCAGATGCCTGCTCCCACCCCACAAGCAGTTTTGTTTGGAGGGAGAAGAGTGACTACTCACATGGGATCTCCCAGAGCCAGGGGGAGGCAGGGTAATAACAGCAGGAGCAGGCCGAGGCCTGAGGCAGGTCCCATGGTGAGGGACAGTGGAGGGAACAGGGGGAGTGGATGGGGAGGACTGAACACTGGCCGCTGGCTGCCTGAGCTGACTCTTATCTGGCTCCTGACTCTCCCCCACTCAGCCCCTCCTCCCTGTAGCCTGTCTCCTCTTGGGGCTGCCCCAGATTTCTCAATACCATTTCCTAAGTTTTTCAATCTCTGGGGCCAGCATGTCCACTGTGGGGTGAGTAACCTAAGGGCATGTTCCTCTGCAACATGAACGTACCTGTACTGTGCCCTGCCTCTCTCAGGGTCAGGGCCAGCTGAACAGAGACATTCCCAGAGGAACACTGAGTAGGAGACCCCCCCCCCCCAGGGGCGAGGTGCCAACAACAGCTCTCAGTCTCAGTGTCTTCATGTCTGAGTCTCATCTCTGAGTTCACTTTTGGCCAAGTATTTATTTATTTATTTTAATTTTATTTTATTTTACTTTTTGAGACAGAGTCTCACTCTGTGCCCTGGGTAGAGTGGCATCTTAGCTCACAGTAACCTCAAACTCTTGGGTTCAAGTAATTCCCTTGCCTCAGCCTCCCAAGTAGCTGGGACTATCGGTGCCTGCCACAACACCCTGCTAGTTTTGCTTCCCTCCCTCCCTCTCTTCTTTCTCTCTCTCTTTCTTTCTTTTCTTTCTTTCTTTCTTTCTTTCTTTCTTTCTTTCTTTCTTTCTTTCTTTCTTTCTTTCTTTCTTTCTTTCTTTCTTTCTTTCTTTCTTTCTTTTTCTTTCTTTCTTTCTTTTCTTTCTTTCTTTCTGTCTGTCATAGAGACAGGGTCTTGCTCTTGCTGAGGCTGGTCTTGAACTCCAGAGCTCAGGCAATCCACTTGCCTCAGCCTCCCAGAATGCTAGGATTACAGGCATGAGCCACTGCTCCCAGCCTAGCCATGTATTTATTAATCAAACCTAGGAGTCCCACTCTATGCTGGGAGGTAGAGTTCCCTTCCATGCTGAAGGAACTAGAAATACATCTAGAGAGGAAGAAAAGGGGAGCGACAGAACCTAGCACAGACTCTTTTAGCCCCATGGAGTGTTTTCCCCAGTGGAGAAGAAGAACTCTGCTTCTTGGAGGGTCAGGGAAGATTTCTTGGAGGAGGGATATTTCCCATGGGCTATGTATGTGTAGGAGTTAACTATCCAGGTAAGCTTATTTTTCAGTAAAGCTTCTTTCACTGACCCTTGTCAGGAAGCCTAAATGACTATGTTGGTGAGAAAAGTTGCAGTTGAGGAACATTCTCACTCCTAGCTTTTCTTTCTGTCTTACATCAACATCCTCTTAGGATATTAATATTTTAATTTGTGTTGATTTTGTGTGTGTGTTTGAGAGGTAGGTAATGTTTTCATATGGATCAACATCTTAAAGGTACACATGGGTATAGAGGGAAGGTGGTCTTCCTCCCATATCTGTTGACAGCATGTTCCACATACTAGTCTTCCTGGTCTCAGGTTACATCTGAGACCATGTGTTTTCATAAACAATGTGACTTAGAGATTGTTCCATACTATGCACAGAGAATTTCCTCATTCTTATAGGTATCTGCCTCCTATTACATTGTATAAAAGCAAGCAACCTCCTATTGATGGATAAATGTATTTCTGTGGCTTCAAACCACGTTCTCTGTTGAGCCTGCATCATTTCCTAGCTCTGACACTTACTAGCTGTAATCTTTGGGCAAGGTACTAAGAACTGCTCTGAACCTCAGGTTCCTTATGTAAAAATGGGTTGGTTGTTATTGCAATGAAAGGAAATAATTATGGTCAACATCTAGATGCATTAGCAATCTTGCTAGATAGTGCTGAATTCCCCTCCATAGGTGAAGTATTGATTTACATACTTACCATTGTTGCACAGAACTAATTGCCAGTTTCCCCACTGCCTCTTCATCAGAGCATGATGGAAACTGTATTTATGCCAGCCTCATGGGTGAAAACTTGTATTTGGTGTCATTTTAACTTGTATGCCTCTAATGCTCAGCAATGTTGCTGTCTGGGCATAGGAGGTGAATGGTTAAGGGGACTAGAATAGTGTGTGGGTGGGGCCCCTGTTCCCTGAAAAGGTGGTTTCCAAAACCCCGATGAAGGGGTTAATGGGGCGTTTGCCCTGATTTCCTGTAAACCACACTCTTTCCCTGGACTCTTGGCCTCAGCTTTGCCAGGGGTTGGGGGAGGTGCAGAGAATAAGAACAAACCTGGCCTCTGTCTGCTTTGATTGCGACACTCTCTCTTTGGAAGAGGAGGAGGTGGGAGGAAGCAAACCTGCTGGGTCTCTAGACTAGGGTTCAGTTTTTGGAACTGGATACCCACGACTGCCCCCAAGACTTTGTCTATTCTCCCTCTCCCAAACTACCCCTTTCCTCCTAGCCTCTTAAGCATTCAGGCTCTGTGGTTTGATGCATGGAGAAGGAAATGCCTGTCTGGCCTCCGTCTTGCTGTAGGGCGTGGTTCCTCTTTTCTGGATCTTCAGTTAATCCATCTGGGCAATGGGACTGATAATCATTCTGGCTGATGTCACAATTAAACCATGCAAGATTTCCAGAAGCCCCCAACTCAGAGGGAAGGATCAGTAATTGATGGTTTTGTCATTGTGCCGGTGCCTGTTGTGCTGGGGATGTGGAAAGCCTAGAGGGACATTTGGGAAGCGATGAGAGGGAAGAAGGCTGGAATGGAGCAAGGTCTATTGGCAGAGAGGGAGGTGGGGGGGGGAATTCTTCAGCCCTCATGATGTTTACCTGGGGGATGGGAATGGTGCATAAGATAAGGCAGCAAGAGGGAGAGGAGGAGGTGGGAGGTGGATTTCCAGTTCATGGCCTGCCAAGCCCAGCCCAGTACTCAGGGCGTCTACAGAGGGAGAAATCAAGAGTGAACGAGCAAGAGCAAGGCCACCTTTAGTGGAATATCTGGAATACACACGTACTGAAAAAGTTATCTGTTACATACCTAAAATTAAAATTTAACTGGATATCCTGTATTTTGTCTGGCAACTATAGCTGGGGTGTAAGGGGAAGGAAGTGGAGTGATTTCTAGATAGGGGCCCAGGCACCCCCATTCCACTCTACACCTTCCTGTCCCTCCATGGAGGCTCAGCTGCCTGGGGGAAGCGGGGATGCTCTCCTCCATATCCTTTATTCCCTCCAGGACACACAGCAAGGCCACTCCATTCTCCTACCCTATTAATGATTAACTTGCAGGTAACCTTGACCAGGCTAGATCAATCTTCCATGAGACAATGGCTCCTTCCCTCTACTTCTCACATATGCATAGCAGAGGCTGAGGCTGGGGACCCCCACCCTGGGAAGGCAGGGAGCAGAGGTTTGAATTCCTGCTCTGTAGGAGACTCTGGGCAAGGCCAGTCCCCAATCTGTCAACTGGAAAACCAGTTGACACAGAACATCCTTGCTAGTCATGGAGTGAGAGTTCAGTGGCACCAAAGAGAATGCTGAGCCTGGCACCCCACATTTACTGAAAGTTCAATTTGCTTGAACAGAATTTTTATTTAAATTTTTTTTGAAATTTTAACTAGAGATGGGGTTTTGCTGTGTTGCCCAGGCTGGTCTCAAACTCCTGGCCTCAAACAATCCTCCCACTTCAGCCTCCCAAAGTGCTGGGATGACAGGGACTCTTTTTGAAGGCCATCTTTGTTTTCCTGTGACAAAATTATGATATATATGACATCAATACACACTGACTGCAGATGTTTATAGGATGTCCAGTGGCAGCATCTTACCTATTTCACACATTTTAACTTGCTTACTCCACATGCCTCAGGTGTTACTACCCCATTTTACAGATGAAGAAACAGAGGCTTCATCTACTTGCCCAAGATCCTGCAGTAATCTTGGCCAAGACCCTGGGGTGTGCTGGGCTCCAGAGCATGTATTCTTAAACTGTATGAGTTCTTACTGCTGTTGTAACACATTACCACAAATTTGGTGGCTTAAAGCAACATACATTCATGATCTTATAGTTCTGGAGGTCAGAAGTCTTAAAAATCAGGGTGTCAATTGGGGCTGTGTTCCCTTCTGGAGGCTCTATGGAAGAATCCATTTCCTTGCCTTTTTCAGCTTCTAGAAGCTGTTTGCATTCTTTGGCTGGTGGCCCCTTCCTGGAATCATTGCAGACTTTGCCTTTTTTTTTTTTTTTTCTTTTTTTTGAGACAGAGCCTCAAGCTGTTGCCCTGGGTGTGTCACAGCTCACAGCAACCTCAAACTCCTGGGCTCAAGCGATTCTCTTGCCTCAGTCTCCCAAGTAGCTGAGACTACAGGTGCCTGCCACAATGTCCAGCCATTTTTTGGTTGTAGCTGTCATTGTTCTTTGGCAGGCCCAGGCTGGATTCAAACCTGCCAGCTCTGGTATATGTGGCTGGTGCCTTAGCTGCCTGAGCTACAAGCGCCAAGCCCAGACTTTACTCTTGTTAGTGCATCTTTTTCTCTGACCCTGACCCTCCTGCCTCTCTCTTATAAAGACTCTTAACGATTACACTGGGCCCCCTCACCCGCCCAGATCTTAAAATCTCACCATCTTAAATTTAAGCCCACTGATGGAGGCCCTTTTGCCATGAGTGGAAACATCCTCAGGCCTTGGGGATTGGGATGTGCACATCTCTGGGGGGCACTGTAACTCTGCTTACCACAGTATGCACAAAATTTCAAACTTGGACTCTCTATGGCTACTCCCCTCCCTGCTTTAACTTCTTCCATGGCTCTTGTGGGCCCCAGCATGGAACCTCAAATGTGCCTGCCAGCTACTGTTGCCTTCCTCCTGCCCCCAGCCAGCTCGGCTATTTATTCCAGACTTCCCCACCTTCTTCACATGATTTCCTGAGCCCGCAATGTCTCCTACTTCCTTCTTTGCCCAGCTGGGCTAGTTATTTATCTGGGCCTCAGTTATGCTTGCTTCCACTTACAGGAAGACTTCTCTCCACCCCCCACCTCAGCCCTGTTCCCTACCACTGACCCATCCCTGTGAGAAATGTTTCCCAGTGCTTCAAAATGGGTTCTGGGTGCTCTAGTTGAACAGTGAGTGTCCTCAAGATTCAGGGCAGGTTCTCTAGAGGTCAGGCTAAGGCTGTGCTGCTGGCCACAGTGCTGAGCCACTGACATGGATTACCATAGGTGACACTGAACAAACTAATGAGGCCCCATTTTACATGCAAGGAAATAGAGAGTTTAAACCAGTGACAACAAATGATAGTCTGGCTGAGGGGTTTGGTCTCAGGGAGTCTAGCAGCAGAGAAGCAATGCATGCAGTGGTTAGTGTCCAGTTTTGAGCCCTGGGTCTCCCACAAACTCATTAGTTGTGTGACTGCAAGCCAGTTACTTAGCTGCTCTGTGCTTCAGTTTTTTAAATAAGTTAAAGTTAATCCCCGAAGTCCATGAAGGCATGGCATACAGCAATCACCATGCCATGTTAGCTTCTGTTATTACTATTTTTTGGAGACAGGGTCTCATTCTGTGGCCTGGGTAAGAGTGCAGTGGTGCCATCATAGCTCACAGCAAACTCAAATTCCTGGGCTCAAGCAATCTTCCTGCCTCAGTCTCCTGAGTAGCTGGGATTACTAGCTTTGTTGCCCAGTCTGGTCTTGAACTTCTGGCCTCAAGCAGTGCTTCTGCCTCAGCTTCCCAAAGTGCTGGGATTACAAGTGTCAGCCACTATACCCACTTATTCTTATTTTCACTTTTCACTCTTCGAATCGTTTTTTTCTCCTCTTGCCTCCAGCTTTTATGCATGCCATCCCCGCACCTGGGCATGATGCTGGGTCAGGGCCCTGTGCAGCCACCATCATGCGTCTGGGGGCCCAGTGATGGAACTTTCTGGTGATGTGTCCCTCTCCCTATCACCCACACCCTGTTCTGTGAGCCCCTTGAGAACTGGGACCAGGTAGGTTTTGGTCACTACTCTATCCCCAGCACCTGGCATAGCACACAGTGGTTGCTTAAATGATATATAGTGAATGTGTTAAGCAATGGACACTGTGCCCCCTCCCCACAAAGTGAATACTGTTTTCTAAATTGTAAACACAATCTCTGTGTTATATACCTCAACCCCTCAGAAAGGCAAGAAAACAGTGTAGCAAAACAGATTGGCCATTATTGTACAGTTGGAAGTGAGGGGGTCCCCAGGTGAGGACAGGGCTGCCCAATACCAAGGGGGTAAGAAGGAACTCTCTGTCTTCTTCTGAATGGGCTTGTCCAGAGCCCGGTCCCAAGGAGCTGGGCGCCTTTTCTGCACTGGCCTCCTGCACCTCTCGACACATGCTTTAGGAGGGGGCAGGAGTGAGAAGTGGTGGAGGTGAGGGAGAAAGAACCATCTAGTCCCAGATGTGGAGGTGATCACAACAGTTCCCGCCTGCTGGCTGTTTTGTTGACTTTGGACAGGCCTTCCCGGAACCCAGAGTCAGTCATTCTGGGCAAAGAAGGAGGCTGATCAGTGCCGAAGGGCAGCAGGTCCGGCCCCTAGGACTGCCCTGGCCCCACCTACTCTACTCCCAGATCCCTTAGCAGCCCTAACCCCACCCCCATAACTGTCTAGTCCCACCAATGCCCCAGATGCACCTGGCCCCCGCCCCGCCTATCTAAAACCTCACCCATTCCGCCACCGCTGTCCTTACAGTGGCCCTAACCCCCAAATCAGAGTGACCCTGGCTCCACCCATCCCTTCTCTAGAGCAGCCGGGCCCTTCCTTCATAGGCCCCTCCAACTACCAGCACTGCTCTAACCTCACCCCTCACTCCACCCCTAACCCACCCATTCTTCCCCCAGGCTTACATTTGCTCCATCAGGACATCCTCCTCCTCCTCCTGGGGCAGCTGCAAATATGGATTGTCCCCAGCAGGTTGGAACTTATAGCCCGTGAGCACAAAGAAGGTGAGAGTGGAGCCCTCCACCAAGAGCTGAGGGAGGAGAGAACAAAGCTGAGGGTCAGACGCACCCCTGCCCCAACCCCTCCATCTGGCCCACCCTCCCTCCCATCTGAGGCCTCCAGGCTCACCTGGTACAGCCATTGCCACTGGAAGGGCACTGCCACCCGGAGCAAGATGGCGATGATGCGGGTGAAGTAGACGTAACAGATGACCTGCGGGGGCAAGGTGGGCATGGGACAGAAGAGACAGAGACCACAGGGACTGTGAAATGGGGGATGACTGATGGGGGCCTCAAGATCCTGGGAAGTGGGTTAGGGGGATGGTGACTGGTGATTGTCCTTGTTCCCTCCTTGCTTCCCTCTCCCACCCACTCTCCATCCCCATGAGCCAGCAGACTCCTACCATGATGTAGTAATGCCGAAACAGCTTCAGCTTGGCCAGGTTCACTGCCACTGAGGAGAGGGCACAGAGAGGGGGTCAGGGAAAGGAGATGGACATTGGGAAGAAGGGGGGGGAACAGAGGGTATCTGGGGGAGTGTCCAAGGAGCAGAAAATCTTCAGGGGATGTTAGGGTGGCAGAGGCCAGACTGGGGCCCAGGGAGCCACAAACCAGGCAGTGGGCAGACAGGCCAGAAAGGGGTATCTAGGAGCAGAAAGAAGTGGGCTATGGGCAGAGTTTTTGAGGGGCAGTGTCTCACCCTTCCCATCTGTGCCAGATGCCTCCTGGAGATGCCGGATGGACCTGGGATGAGGGGTACACAGGGCATGGTCAGCACTGGCTCCACCCATGGGTACAGAGGGTAGAATCTCAGCTAGGTCCTCACCAGACTACAGGGAAGAGGATTGCACCGCAGCAAATGAGGTCCACCAGGAAGAGGATCTCCTTCCAGAGCCCGTAGTCGCTGGCACCCTCTTCACGGGACTCAATGACAATGTAGGCTATGTTGGCCAGGACCTGTGTGGCCAGAGCAGGGTAGGTGGGCACTGCCTGACCTGTGCCCCTCCCTCCCCTATGACTTCCTCTGGGCATCTCCCCATGCACCTGCAGGGGGATAACAATTCCGAAAATCTTCTTCTCCTTATCTGATAGGACATACTTGACAAAGGCCCAGCCTGAGCCAATCAAAGCGATGGTGATGAAGAGGAGAGCACCCTTTAGCCTGGTGGAGCAGAGGGATGGTGTGATAATGAAGTCAGGTGGGCTCAGCCTTCACTTGCCCACTTCTCTGCACTTGCTGGGCAGATAAGGGACACTCACAGGTGTGTGATATAGTGCATGACCGCGAGGCCTTCAATGGGGTGGCCTTGGCTATTGATGAAGTAGTAGTTGATCTGGAGATGGATAGACAATGGACAGTCAGACAGATGGACCTCCCACAAGCCCCGCTTATTCCCCAGCTCCAGGCCCTCACACTATGGAAGAGGAGAGAGATGCTTTTGGTGAAGGCCAGGGCTGCCATGAGCCAGTGGATCTTGAAAATGTTGTACCTAGTGGGAGAGTCAGGGAGAGAAGTAGAGGCTGAGCATGAACTTGAGGCAGGGATAGGGGTCTGGTGAGGGGAGGTGGGGGACCACCAGGGGCAAGGGCATTACGTGTTCCTGCAGAGGACTGACACCCAGAAGATGCCAGCAGCTAGGAAGCAGGCGGACATGACCATGTAGAGCTTGAAAAGGGGAATCTCTGTGGCTGACAGGAAGCCCCCAGGGTTCTTCTCCCGGATCATCACCTGGTGAGGGGACAGAGGTGGTGGCACAATCCTAGTGAGACCTCTCCAGGTTCCTCTGCTTTCTAGTTGGGTGACTGGCCCTCCCCAAACCTTAGTTGGCTCATCTCTCAACACCTTCTGCTACCTCCCACTGCCACTGAAGGGCTGTCCAGAGCTCAACTCCTGGCCTATGGTGAGTGCTCCCTGGTACTACTGCCCACCCTCTGCTCACCGTGATGTCGAACGGATGCTCTTTTCCAGGCACTGAGTTGTTACAGTTGTGGAAGTTGAGGTTGTATTGACCTTCCTCAGCCCTAGAGCCAATCACCACATGGAACTGGGCAAAGGAAGAGTTGGGGGAGAGGGGAACTCAGCTTGGTGGTCCCCTGCTCTAGAGGGGGTGGGAGGGCTGCAGGTGCTACAGACACTCACACTGAAGTTGTAGGAGTTGTTGAGGTGGCCCAGACCCAACACCAGCTCCTTGTCCTTCCCACCAGGTCCCTGAGGGACAAGAACCCCTCCAATCAGCTGGGCCTGGGTACCCACACCCACACCCTGGGGTGGGCCTTTTTCCCTCCTGCCCTGGCTCTGCCAAACCTGAGACACTGTAGGCTGTGACTGGGCATTGTTGACCACAGTGGCCCCTGTAGGAGATGGGTGAATGATTTGAAAGTCACAGGGCAGCCCTGGCCTTCCACCCCTCTCTTCCTGCACGGCCAAACCAACTCACCACTCTTGACCTTGGGGGTGACTGTGGGCTCTGACTTCGGGAGTCCTGGTTCTGAGGGTACTTCGGGTAGGAGCCCAGGAGAGATGAGCAATTTCTGCTGTTCTCCATACTTTCGTACCTGAACCCTGGGGTGAAAGGCAGGAGAATGAGAATGAGAGGTTGAACCCTGGGGATGACCCCACAACCTTTGTCAATGACTCAATGACCTCTGGGACCCTCTGCATGTCTTTCGTGGAGGCTGGCATCTAGCTGAGTCACCAAGCTTCAGCATTTGGCCACCACCCATCAATGTACTATCATATTTGTGTGCTGCCTAGAAATTATTTGTCATTTCCCATGATGCTGATCCACTCTTTCTACTTATATTTTTTTAAAAAGGAAACAGTATCTCTACACAGAGGCAAAACAGTATTGTCAGGCCCCTGTACCAGTTCTTGGGATTCAGTGTGCTTATCTGAAGAATGGGGACAATAACAATATATGGGCTGGATGTGTTAATATGTGTCAAAGCCCTCAGGACATGCCTGGCACACCAGAAGCATCAAGTATGAATGATTGTGTACTCATTCTCATAGCAACTCTGCATCTGGGTCTTCTGCCCTAGGACCCCAGCACTCCCCGAGTAACTTTTCCTCTCCTTCCTTCCAATAATCAGAAGGCTTGAAGGTGAAACTAAAAAGTGAGTGGCTTTCTCATTGTGCTTCTCACTCCACTTGGTGGGCTCAGGTATGTCCAGGGAAACACAAATGATGGATATTACCAAGCTCCCTGCTCCCCGCCCCCTAACTCACTGCAGATCCTTGATGTTGATGAGGAAGAGGACTAAGAAGTTGCCACTGTTTTTCTGAAGAGGGCAGTCATGAAAATCCTGGGTCTGGGGAGTGGGCAAGAAGGAACCTTGGTTACCCTTTCCCATGGACCCAGCTCTACCCTGCCTCCCTCTCCATACACTCAGGGCTCTTCTTGCTTCTGCCTCTAGAAGAACAGGGAGAGGTCTTTGGTTTACAGATGCAGAAGACAGACATCCCTCCCCCCCCCCCACACATATCACCTAGCCACTCAGCCCCTCTCCCTCCTTCCTTACACCCTCCACTCACTGAGTAGGATCGGGAGCTGCCAGATCGGACCCGGCTCAGACTGAACCCCACCTGGTAGATGGAAAGAAAAGGGGGAAGATGTAAGAGACCTCAGCAGGAAACCCCCCACCCTAAGCCATCTTCTTCAGTAGCAATAGAAAACTAAGCTCACATTCATTGGACACCCACCATGTGCTAGATCCCACGCTTTCTCTCTGAACTTTCCAATAACCTTCCTGTCCCTCCCTCTTCTTCCTTTAACTCCTAATCATCCCCTGTCAACTCAATCTTCTTGTTACTGGCTCAGGGAGACCTTCAATAGCCCACCCTGTTTTTCCCCATTTAAAATGATAATGGCTTCCTGTCCTGGGCTCTGGAACCCAACCTACTCAGGGTTTGCCCATTGTGTGACTCTGAGGAAGCCACATACCTCTAAGCCTGTGGTATACAAATAAAGTTGGCTTCAGTGAATTTTCTGCAACATCCCTGAGAGGTGACTATGAGGAAATGGATCAATGGAAAATGCTTTGCATAGTACCTGGTACCTAGTGTGTATTCAATAGATGCTAGTTATGCATTCTGACTTCAGGAACTGGGGTTGTCTTATTTATTGGTATGTCCCCCCACCCCGCTCTTTAAGAAAAGTGCCACCTAGAAGCTGAGCTCAGTGGCACTAGTCCCAGCTACTTGGAAGCTGAGGTGGGAGGATCATTTGAGGACTTCCATGCTACAGTGAGCTATGACAGTGCCTGTGAATAGTCACTGAACCCCAGCCTGGGCAACACAGGAAGACCTTGTCTCTAAAATAAAAAGAAAAGCGCCTACTACATTTCGCATAAGACATTATTATTATTGCCAGGTAACATGAGGAAACTGAAGCTCAGAAAAACCAATGGACTTGCCCAAGATCACACGAGTAAAAAAGAAGAGCTAGGAAGGGAACCCAGAACTGGAAGTGTGAAGAACTCCTGACCCCGCCTCGCCCCCGGGGGTGAGTACCACCATAGAGCAGTTATTCACTTTGGTGTGCCTGGCCTTCCCCTCAGGGATGTGAAGGTGTATGTGTGTGTGAAGGTTATGCACTCTGTCCTCTTCCGGCAATCTCCTCAAACCCCCTCACCAGCAAGGACTTCTCTTCTGCCTCCTGGAGGCCCAGACGCAGCAGGCTGAGCTCCACCTCCAGGGAGCCATTCGTGTAGAAGCCGAAGCTGTTCAGCTGGATGTCTGCTCGCTTCTCCCCCTACCGGCAGACCAAGGAGGTAGAAGCGCCTCAGACTTCTCATCACCAGACCAGCCCTAGGACTCTGGCATGAGACACCCTCTCCCACGCCCACCAAGGGCCTCCTGGGACCCCTTTATTTAGAACAGGCACACAGAATGACAAGAGAGCGTGAGGATGCTTGGTTCCCTGAAGTTTTCTGGCCGCTGTTCAGAGAGGGTCCAGGAAGGGAAATCTCGTGACACCTGACCCCGCCTCGCCCCCGGAAGTGAGTACCACCATAGAGCAGTTATTCACTTTGGTGTGCCTGGCCTTCCCCTCTGGGATTTTTTTAGGTTGCAAATGAGCTCCCCTATAGTGCTGAGCTTTCAACTGAGCCCCTAAAATCCCAATGAGCTCCCAGAGGAACCCACTCCAGAACCCCCAGGATTCCCCAGCTCCCCACGAAAGGCGTTAAGAGTCCCGGGAGCCCCCAAAATGACTGCATAAATTTAAAGGGATAAGACTCCAGGGGTCCTAAGAAATGGAGCTCCGCCTCCGATGGGCGGGGCGCGACCCCCGCGTGGCCCGCCCGGCAACTCCACCCAAGGACTGCGGGGGATCCTGGGACGAGACCACTTCGGGTATGAAAACGGGGGGGCACCGGACCGCTCCATCCCGCGCGCGAAGCGGGGAAGGTCGGGCGAGACCACTCCAAGCCAGGGGCTTCCTGGGACAAAGTTGCGGGACCCCGCCTCCAACCGCGGTGGGTCTCACCGTCAGCACCAGCCGGTGGATGCGCCCGGAGCAGCCGCCAAACAACAGTAGCAGAAGTAGCCGCTGCCCCCACTCCGCGGGGCTCCCGCGGCCGAGCCCCCTCCTCTCGCTCACTGCCATCTCTGAAGCCGCCGCCTCCCCGGACACCGCCTCTGAGGCCCACGCCCGCCTACTGATAAGCCAATCGCCGCACGGCGGTGTCCAGCTGCCGCCATACGGCGCCAGATGGACACCACTGGCACCGAATGGGAGAGCAAAACTGCTTAACCCCGTCTCCACTCCCACCAATCGCTAGAAAGATTTCCCCGGATGTAATTTGATAAACAGTTTATTTAACCAATTATGATGGATCTGATGTCTGGCCCCTTGAAGCGGAATTCCTCCCCCTACTCTCAACGGTTCAGGATTACATTACCCGGAATGCAAAGGGAGCAGACAAGTTAGACAAGGCATTAAGTAAACTACGTTTCCCAGTATCCCCAAGGACGAACTTCCCTTTTCCCCCCCAGGGATGGGGCTCCAGGCCAGAGCTCAGGCTTTTGGTAAACACATGCAGCTGTTGAGGCCTGTCCTGTTTTCTTTATCTTTCGAGGATAAATTTGATTCTAAAATGACCTTGACCCCAAGCCAAGTCGCTAGCCCTAGGCTAAGCCTCCTACTATCCCACAGTGAGGCAATTGGAGGCCCGCACACCCAACCCTAGATCGCAGGATAAACTAGACTATCGGCTGAGACCTAACCCCAGGTGAACCCCCTTGTCTGCAGATAAACCCTAACTTCAGCCTGAAACCCTAACCCCCTCGACTTAATCCCTTCAACCCCCCCCACTGAACCTTAAACGCTGGTTTAGCCCTAACTAGCCCTAACTCCAGACTAATCCAGACCCTTGGTCCAAAGTTTGAGTCCCCGATCCCTTACGGGGTTACTGACAGTTGCTAAGTTCCCGACCCCAGTCTGAGACCCCCATCCCAATGACTTGGGGAACCCCAATTCCCCAGTTTGAATCGCTGATCAGAGCTGAACTCAGAACTTTCCTGGACTGAGCCCCAAACGCAGACAGACTGAGCCACTGAATCCACTTGGAGCACAGCACACTTGGCACCCGGAGGTTTTCTAGCCCAGAAGCCACCAGCAGGTCCCAGCAGAGCGATCAGTCCCAGTGTGGGGTCCCCGGGGCTCCCCGGGGCTCCCCGGGTATCTCTGTACCAGGAGCCTAGGAGATCTATGTGAGGGAAACCTGTCCCCGGGGGACACATCCCAGGTACAGGAAGACATCTATAGCTACAAGAAAGCGCCAAAGGCCAGAAGGAATGGGGGTAGGAATCGCTGGTGCCTCTCTCTCCTTTCATCCTGGAGCCTCAAAGGGATTTACAAGGTGTGAATAGAGAGGCAAGGACAGAGTCGGAACCCCAGGACAGTACTAATAATTAAACCAGATTAGACCTAATGGGTGAGACTGGAAAATGGACAGGTGCAGGCGCGAACTAGATGGCGGCCGGTGCAAGCCTTGGGCCCGGCGCCCCAAGGACGGCCCGTCCTCAGTTTCCCAGTGGAGACTCCGGGGGAGGGAGGCAGGATGTGGTGCGGGAACTAATGGACCGGGCCATTGGCAGCGGCGCGTCCTGGGCAAAATCGAAATCCTTTCATCCACCCTGTGGCCGGAGGGACCAGACCATTAGTGGGACTAACGTAGACGCCTGGAGCCGGGCCGGCCCGCAAGAGCCAAGTGACCTCAGTTTCTCCCTCCAACAGGGTGGGGAAGAACTTGTTGGATTTGAGGGTTTTTAGTGTTTTGGCCCTTTAAGGAATGGATGAAGGGAAAGGAAGAACGGTCTGGGGCGGAGGAGGAAGGTGGCAGGATGAGAAGGCGACTCCCGGGATTTGGAAAATGACTGGGGGTCTGTTTAGGGGTCGGTCCAGTGGCGTCGGGTGGCGCGGGTCCTTTAAGAGGTGGTGCAGTTTCCATTTGGCTCCGCCTCCTTGGGAGGCCCCCAGCACTTAGAGCTCCAAGCTGAGCTTTGCGCGGGTGGGGGCGTGGCAGAGTGGGAGAGGACGTGGCTTAGGCTAGAGTAGGCGGGGCAGGGCGGGGCGGGCCCAGGTGCTCCGCCCACCGCAGAATCTCCCGGCGGAGGGCGGCTGGCTACCGGGATCCGGCGCGGTGGTGGAGGCGGCGGCGGCGGGGATAGTATGGATTGGGGCACCGAGCTGTGGGTGAGTCCAATCAACCGGGCTCCAAGTTCACACTTGTTGAGGTCTTCCCTTTGGTCCCCAGAGTACCTTAGTGGGGGCTCCGTGCTTTCCCTATCACTGATCCCTACGTCTCCGCCCTCCACCCTCCGCCCCCTTTCGGAGTTTCTCCGGGAGTGTGAATGCACGCCCCGGACGAAGTGCGAGCTTGCTGGCGCGGCATGGGGATACTGAGGCATGGGCTTGAAAGTGAGTTTGCAGAAGTAGTCCTGGGATCAGGCCGGGGCGGCCGGGAGAGGTCACCTATTTTGAGCTCCCTGGCGGGGCGGGCGGCTTATCTTACCGCCCCTGGGTCTCTGCCCGCCGCCCGCCTGTCTGGTTGGGAGGGGGAGGGGACCCTCTGGTCACCCTCATCCCCACGTGGGATCTGAAAATCCTCACTGCTCTTTCCATCGTCTTTAACCTACACCTAAGGACTTGAGACGCTCATGAAAGGGGAGGGGGTTGCGGGTCAAAGTGCCTTTCCAGGCCTCGCCCAGCTCACCCCCGGCACAGGGCGAGGCGGCCCCCCCTACTTCTAACTTCAGCCCTGGAAGCCCCAGAAATTTTCCCCATCCTAGCCGGACCTCTGACCCCTCCCCTTCCTGGGGGCGGTAAAATCCCTGGGTCTCGAGTGCAGCTGGGTGACTAGACCGCACCCCCTCCAACTCTGGGATTTCTTTTGGAGATGCAGCGGGGTCAGTGGGGGGAAACTGAGTCACACATCGGGGATCCAAGGGGGTAAAGCAACTCAAGGAACGTGGTGCCAGCCCCTTGGACATTCCAGGGGCGACCCTCCCCCAAGCTGCGAGGAACCCTGCCCCTCTGGCATTGATTCACGCCGGGCCGGCCGGATTTTCCGGAATCTAGGGGGGATTAGTGGGAGCTGGGGAGGAGTGGCCTGTCTCGTTCCGCACCTCTCTTGGAGGTCCTGAGACTAGAGACCCTGTAGTCCGCTGGGGCCCGGGCCCTGTTTCTGGCTCTACCCGGGAAGGGAAGGGGGTTCCCACCAGTTTCCTGCCTCCCCCCGCGCCACGCCTGGGCAGTGCTGGGGAAGCCACTCCCTCCTCCGAGAGCGCTCAGCCTGCAGGCTCTTCGCACCAGGCCTGGTCTGGGGCAGTGGTGGGGTCCCGAGTTCATGACCTCGCCTCTTCCACTTTTATCCCCGCCAAACGCCCCAGGATCAGTTTGAGGTGCTCGAGCGCCACACGCTGTGGGGGCTGGACCTGTTGGACAGATATGTGAAGTTCGTGAAAGAACGCACAGAGGTGGAACAGGCTTATGCGAAGCAATTGCGGTGAGACCCTATGGTGGACGTGCCCTGGAGCGAGGAGAAGTTGTTAGAGGGCTGGGGGCTCAACTTTCCATGCCTTTGTCTCCCCTTAGGAACTTGGTGAAAAAATATCTGCCCAAGAGACCTGCCAAAGATGACCCTGAATCCAAGTAAGGCTGGAGCGGGAATGCTGGCCTCAACTTGGTTATGGGGGGGGGGGCGGTGTGTGAGGGGCTCTCGCTTCCTCTCCTTCATCTGGGGCACCCCCCCACTCGATTCCCCTGAGGAGGTGAGAGCATGGATGCAAGACCCAGGTTACCTGGGTTGAAATCCTAAGTCCACTGCTATTTACCTGGGTAAATGACTCAAGTTCTCTGCCTCTATTTTCCTCACCTGTTAAATGGGAGGTTCCAATAGTTACAAAATGTGACTGAGCAAGTGATTTAAGTTTTGTACATCTGGCTGGGCGCCAGCCATATACACCCAGGCTGGTGGGTTTGAACCCTGCCTGGGCCTGCTAAACAACAATGACAACTGCAACAAAAAAATAGCTGGGCATTGTGGTGGGTGCCTGTAGTCCCAGCTACTTGGGAGGCTGAGGCAAGAGAATCGCTTAAGTGCAAGAGTTTGAGGTTGCTGTGAGCTGTGACACCAAAGCACTCTACCAAAGGCGACATAGTGGGACTGTCTCCCCCCCAAAAAGTTTTGTGCCTCTGTTTTTCTCATCTGTGAAATGGGGATGGGTGCCTTGTGTAGGGCTTGCGTGAACATGAGCTGAGTTATTGTGTTGAAAGAGTGGCCAGTTTTTTTTTTTTGTTGTTGTTTTTAATTGTTTTTTTATTAAATCATAACTTTGTACATTGATGCATTTATGGGGTTCAGGGTACTGCTTCAGTATACAATGTGAAATGCTTACATTGAACTAAGTAACACATCCATCACAATTATACTCATTTCTTAATAGTTTTGAAATGTACCATTGCATCATGCACATTAGGTGAGGTCCCCCCGAATATCCTCCCTCCTCCCATATCCCCCCTTCCCTCTCTCTCCTCTCCCCTTCCAGCGTGACCAGTTTAATAGTGTTGTAGGAACATCTGATTTTATTCTGAGTCTCCCAATTCCAAAATCCAAAAAGCTCTAGAAGTGGAAAGTTTTTTGGCAAATTGTTAGGTGCAGCCTATGATCCAAATTGACCTAGAATTGACTAGAATTAATTCTAGTCCTGATTTTTTAATCTCACTTAGCTTGAATATTAGTAACTCTCCCTGTAAAAATGCTTTTTGACTACAGATTTCTTCCCCCGGCCCCACCCGGGTGATACATAAAAAGATGGTATATGTTGGGCCAGGCATGGTGGATCACACCCGTAATCATAACACTCTGGGAAGCCGAGGCCAGTGATTGCTTGAGCTCAGGAGTTCAAGACCGAGCAAGCATGAGAACCCATCTCTAAAATTAGCCAGGTGTTGTGCCTGTAGTCCCAGCTACTTGGGAGGCTGAGGCAAGAGGATCACTTGAGCCAGAGTTTGAGATTGCTGTGAGCAATGATGCCATGACACTGTGTACAGAGAGTGACAAAGTGAGACTCTGTCGGGGAAAAAAAAAAACAATATATGCATTGTATGCCCTTTTAAAACCCCCCAAATTGAAAAACATTCAACTCAAGAGTTGGGAGAAAGGGATGTGGAGTATAATTTATCATTACTTTGGGGATGATTGTTTTGGGGCTTACCCTTTCCCATCTGAAGGTAGATCCTGGGACATCTGGCTTCTAACTCACTGTTCCCCACTTTTTACTCCACCTAGGTTCAGCCAGCAACAGTCCTTCATGCAGATTCTCCAGGAGGTGAATGATTTTGCAGGCCAGCGGGAGCTGGTGGCCGAGAATCTCAACATCCATGTATGTCTTGAGCTGGCCAAGTACTCACAGGAGATGAAACAGGAGAGGAAAATGGTGAGGGGTCCCCTCTCAGTTCTCCCATAGGGCTCCTGCCAGAACCCTGGTGAGTGTTAACTGCTTTTCTTTCCACAGCACTTCCAAGAAGGACGGCGGGCCCAGCAACAGCTGGAAAATGGCTTCAAACAGCTGGAGAATGTGAGTTTACAGGGATGATAGGTGGCTCTGGCCCAGAGGAGCAGGGTGAGAGTTGCTGCTCATGGAACTGCCTTTCTCTTCTGTGGGTTCCCAGCATTCCCCTTGTCTTCTAACATTAGAGTAAGCGTAAATTTGAGCGAGACTGCCGGGAGGCAGAGAAGGCAGCCCATACAGCTGAGCGGCTAGACCAGGATATCAATGCCACCAAGGCTGATGTGGAGAAGGTGTGTGTGGGATCTGGGACAGGCCTGGAGATTGGGGTGAGACATGGCTAGAACCTAAAAGTAACCTCTGTCTTTGATATTCCTCAGGCCAAGCAGCAAGCTCATCTTCGAAGTCACATGGCAGAGGAAAGCAAAAATGAATATGCAGCCCAACTACAACGCTATAACCGAGACCAAACCCACTTCTATTTTTCACAGATGCCCCAGATATTTGATGTGTGTGCTCAAAGTTCCCATGCCCTAAAATACCCTAAAAGCTAAACCAACTCTCATACATATGTCAAAACCCCAGCTGCAATGTCCCAGTCTCTAGTCAGCGGTTCTCAACCTATGGGTTGCGACCCCTTTGGACTGTATTAAAGGTTCACAGCATTAGGAGGTTGAGAAGCACCGCTCTAGATTGAAAGGGAATTAGAAACTTATAATAAGACTGAGCTGTGCTTTTACTTCAGCTATTCTTTTCTACCAGGAATTTTTTCATTTCTCTTAAAACTCCTGCTCATTCTTCTAAGCTTCAGTTCTAACAAACCCTCCAAAACATCCTTGATTTTCCCCTCTTCTATTTCAGCCTTGTACTCTGTCCCATCCCTGGCACTGGGAATCTTTTTCTTCAAATCCCTGTTCCCTGTCTCCTTTGAGAAGCCTTTCTGACTTCCTATGCGAGTGATCCCCTCTGAGATTTCCTCTGGTGCTTTGTCTCTTCTCCACCACACTCAGCTGGAGTCTTGGATCTCTATTCTGTTTTTTGCACCAGATGAAGCTTGGGGCTGGAGCCTTCATGGAGCACTGTCATATTTGCAGGATGAGTCATTCTGCCACTGGTCCTTCTGTTAGCCCCCCTTAGCCACACTTGCCCCTGTCCCTACAGAAGCTGCAGGACATGGATGAACGCAGGGCCATGCGCCTGGGGGCCGGGTATGGGCTGTTGTCAGAGGCAGAGCTGCAGGTGGTACCCATCATTGCCAAGTGCTTAGAAGGCATGAAGGTGGCTGCAGATGCTGTGGATCCCAAGAACGTGGGTGCTTGGTCTAGGGGGTATCCAGTGGGCAAAGGGAGGCTCCCTGAAGCCTTGGCACTTAAGTTTTGCACTGACTGCCCACCTGCTGTGCCCTACCCCCAGGACTCACAGGTCCTTATAGAGCTGCACAAGTCAGGTTTTGCCCGCCCAGGCGATGTGGAATTTGAAGACTTCAGCCAGCCCATGAACCGCGCGCCCTCGGACAGCAGCCTGGGCACCCCATCTGATGGACGGTCCGAGCTCCGGGGCCTAGGCCGCACCCGAGCCAAGCGTTGGCCCTTCAGCAAGAAGAACAAGGTGGGGGCCGTGGCCCCTGGGGTGGGGGCCGGAGGACAGTTAGTGGGGACAGTGAGCCCCTACTGAGTCAGCCCTAGCCTGAACGCTGAGTCCTGGGCAGGAATTTTCCTCTTGGCTGTAGGCCCAGGCTGGAGGGAAGGAAGGCGGGCGGGCCTATTGGCCTGAGAGTCCCCCGAGGCAGAGGGGGCGGGGTGGAGAGGCCTGTGGTGTCTGCTGCTTCTCAGTATGCTGGGAGAAGACCTGCTTGTGAATTCAGGGCTGGCCCAAGGATACTGACTGGTCCTGGGGACTTCCCAGAATTTATCCATCCCACATATGAGTCTTTGGCCCCTGCCCACATGCTCTGTTTCCTTGGGTTTTTGACTTTCAGTGTCAGGGATACACCTTGACATTCCTGATACACATTTAACAACTCCCTCTGCCTAGCATAGACCTTTGACCTCCTGGTTCATACTATACTTTGATCTTTATTGACTTAGCATTTGACACCCTCCTTCACTTCCACCTGCCATTGCCCAGCTTAAACCTTTGACTCCCCTAACCTGTCAGATGTTACCCTCTTCCACTCTTCTCTTACTTAGCTCCTTCTTTTGGCCTCTGCGGCCCTGTTCTCACCTGAGACTTTGATTTCCTGCATGTGTCTTCTCCTACCTTCTAGCCTGTGAGCCCAGAAAGCTGGGGGGCGGAGAAATAGGCCTATTAGGGCTCCATGTTAGTTCCTGGATGTCCAATTCAAGAGACGTAAAAGATGGGTGGGAAAGAGGGCTCTGCATTCTGGCTCACAGTCTGACCTATTCTCCTAGCCACCTCCCAAGATTTTTGTGTTGCTCTTGAGTGTGTTTTCTGTGTTTGACTCTGCACATCTTGAGTTGTGGTTTTCTTACCGTTATTATTTTTTTCTTTCTCCATTTGTTTTTTCCTTATTTTTTATTTTTTTGGTGTCTGTCCATCTGTTCTTCCATCCATCCGTCCTCATTTTCTTCATCCTCTTACCTCCTACAACTCTCCTGAACCATCCTCCTCCCCGGCCCCTGCCGGTAGCCTTGCCCCCCACCCTTCTCCCCCCTGGGGGGCTCCCTACCTTCGGCATTGCCTAATGGACCCCCATCCCCCCGCTCCGGCCGCGACCCCTTTGCCATACTGAGTGAGATCAGTAAGTCGGTCAAACCGAGGCTAGCATCCTTCCGCAGCCTTCGAGGCAGCCGTGGGGTAAGTGAGGCCTCAGGGCAGGAAGATATGTTGGCCCCAGCCTGCCCCAGCGGCCGGGTGGTGGGACCTTGGGCTGGCTTCCTGTCGCTGGCTGAGCGCCCCCTTCCCCAGTTGCCTGACTTAGACCTGCTTTGCTCAGTGCATGGCCTTGCCCCCCAAGGACCTTGGATGGGGAGGAAGGTGGACTTGCTATGTTACAGACGTGTGTAGAGCCCGGAAAAGCCTAGATCCCATGATCTCAATTTCAGTCCTGTTCCTGCCTTGCAGACAGTGGTGACAGAGGATTTTAGTCACTTGCCTCCAGAGCAGCAGAGAAAGCGGCTTCAACAGCAGTTGGAAGAACGCAATCGTGAACTTCAGAAAGAGGTTGACCAGAGGTGAGGAGGGGGTGGGGAGAGGGAAGGCAGGAAAGGAACACAATTAAGATAATAAGTGAATTACATTTAAATGGTACTCAAAGATCTCCTCAATAAATGCCAGACCCTGATGGTTTTACAGGTGAGTCCTATCTACTTATGAGAAACTGTTCTTACCTTATATACAATTCATTCTAGTAAACAGAAACAAATGAAAGCTGTTGGCTTATTTTGGAAGCTAGTGGAATTGGGATGCCCAAAACAGTGGCCAAGAATTCAAGAAGATAAAATCATGGGCTCATTTTACCTCATCTATGCAAAATTCTAGCCAAGTAGATCAAGTGGTGTATTAAAATAAAATACATCATGGTGTGATGATGGTTGCACAACAAAGAGAATTTACTAAATGCCACAGAATGGTGCACTTAAAAATGGCTACAGTGGTAAATTTTGTGCTAAGTATATCTTAACACAATAGAAAATATTTTTTAAAAAAGACTCAAACTGGGCGGTGCCTGTGGCTCAGTCGGTAAGGCGCCGGCCCCATATACCGAGGGTGGTGGGTTCAAACCCGGCCCCGCTGAACTGCAACCAAAAAATAGCTGGGCGTTGTGGCAGGTGCCTGTAGTCCCAGCTACTGGGGAGGCTGAGGCAAGAGAATCGCTTAAGCTCAGGAGTTGGAGTTTGCTGTGAGCTGTGTGATGCCATGGCACTCTACCGAGGGCCATAAAGTGAGACTCTGTCTCTACAAAAAAAAAAAAAAAAAAGACTCAAACCACAATTAGTTGGGTGTTATCTCAGTAATGCGAAGATAGTTCAATATTAAAGCATCATCACTTTATTGACGATGTTAATTGACTATAAAAAAGTTATATTGCTATCTGTGTAGTAATTCAAACACTTAAAATATTAACAATAAATGCCAGATTAAAAAACATATTTTTACTCTTCCCAAGCAACAAAATCCTCTTCCCAGTCCTGTTACATAATAGGAATGACGTTTGCCACTTTTGAACAGTGAACCAAATTATATTTTGCCGTTTGCATGTAACCTCTTGGACAAAATGCCTTTTATTGATATAACAGTCCATTTGGAACTCTATAGTTCCTGGGTTTTTATGGTGGGGGGCATAAAGGTGCATGCTTTGGAGTTCAGAAAGACTGGTCTTGATTGCTCAGGCAGCTCGTCTAAGTTACCTTTTTAGAATTTTATCTCAGATTATTATGGAGCAATGTACATTTTGGTTATATAGTTTGCTTTTTTAAAGTCAGTTATAGGTGTGTCCTTCACCCAGACAGTGTGTAATATACCCATGCAATGTACCTGCTGGGTGGGAAATTACTCATCTTTTTTTCCTTCCCCATTCTTGAATTTCAGTACTTCACCTTTTTTTTCCCCCCACTGTACTAACAAGGAATGAATTCCAGTGCTTCACCCTTTTATTCCTCAGTTTCTTCATCTGTAAAGTGAATCAGATATTAAAACTGGAAAGAAGTTAGCCCAGGTCTGATATGTTCCAAAGTTCTATTCTTAGAGATGGTCATTACTACCTGTAAATAAAGACACAGAGGAGATAGAGACTAATAATATTGATGCATTTATTAATTGCATACTGTATTGCAGGTACCATTCCAAACATGGATTTATTGGAATTCTCAAATTTTCTTGAGAGATTATGAGTAGAGTTAGGATCCTGACTTGTTTAGTGCTATATTTCTGATGCTTAAAATAGTGCCTGGTGTGCAGTAGGCACTGAATAATAACTGCATAGGACTTAACAGGTGCCAGGTACTGTTCTAGTCCTTACAGTGACCCACATGAGATATTTGTATCATGCCCATTTTTTTTTTTTCTTGAGGCAGAGTCTCACTATGTCGCCCTTGGTAGAGTGCCATGGCGTCACAGCAACCTCCAACTCTTGGGCTTAAGCGATTCTCTTGCCTCAGCCTTCCTAGTAGCTAGGACTACAGGCACCCACCACAATGCCCGGCTATTTTTTTTTGGTTGCAGTTGTCATTGGTGTTTAGCAGGCTCAAGCCAGGCTCGAACCTGCCACTTTCGGTGTATGTGCTGGCATCCCACTTACTGAGCTACAGGTGCTGAGCCATCATCCCCGTTTTTAAGAAAAGCATACTGGGACTAGGGTTTGATAACCCAAACCCACACAACTAGGAAATGCTCACACTAAGATTTGAACCCATGCAATCTGGCACTAGCATTTGAATTTTTTCTTTTTCTTTTTTTGAGTCAGAGTACCCCTCTGTTGCTCTGGATAGAATGCATTGGTGTCATCATAGCTCACAGCGACCTCAAACTCCTGGGTTTAAGCAATCCTCTTGCCTTACACTCCCAAGTAGCTGGGACTACAGGTACCTGCCAAACAAACCTGTCTATTGTTTTTTTTTTTTTTTTTTCAATGTTTAGTAGAGCTGGGGTCTTGCTGTGTTGCCCAAGCTGGTCTCAAATTCCTAACTGAGCTCAGGTGATCTTCCTGCCTTGGCCTCCTAGTGTGCTAGGATTATAGGCATGAGTCACTGTGCTGTACTGGGCTAGGATCTGAGGTCTTAACCACTGTCCTGTCTTGCTCCTTTCTCCTTGAAACAAAGCCCCTGTCTTTTGCTTATTAAGTCATATGGGACTCTACTTTCTGTCTGTCTACCTTGTCCTAGGGAAGCCCTAAAGAAAATGAAGGATGTCTATGAGAAGACACCCCAGATGGGGGACCCTGCCAGTTTGGAGCCCCAGATCATGGAAACCCTGGGCAACATCGAACGACTGAAATTGGAAGTACAGAAGTATGAGGTAAGGGAAGGACCCGGGGGAGGGGTGGGGACTGGCAGGGCTGCTGAGTCACTATTGGGTGTGGTGGGGGACAGGGAGATGCTATGGTGGGTGGGGGTTTCCAGCTGTTTATCATCACATCCTTGAGTGTGCATGGATGATCTCAGGAACCCTCCAGGTCCAAAGTGGACTGACCCCAGAGCCCTGCCCTGGAATTGATCCTGTAGTCCTCTCTTCCTAGGCTTGGCTGGCAGAAGCTGAAAGTCGGGTCCTAAGCAACAAGGGGGACAGCCTGGGTCGGCATGCTCGGCCTCCTGACCCCCCAGCCAGTGCTCCACCAGATGATGGCAGCAACAGCAATATGTCACAAGACAAGGAGAGGTGAGCAGGGGAGGCCAGAGCAGGGCTGTCCCCAGGGAGCCAGGAGGGCCCATCTTTATCTACCGATTTCTCCCTAACCAGTTCTGAAGAGCCTCCCTCAGATGAAGGCCAGGATGCCCCCATTTACACGGAGTTTGATGAGGATTTTGAGGAGGAACCTGTGTCCCCCATAGGCCACTGTGTGGCTATCTACCACTTTGAAGGTGAGGGTGGCAGGGGTGCGTTGTCAGTTGCTTGGGCAGATAGTATCTCTGGCTAGGTTCTGCTTAAACTTACCTAAAGCAGACCTTGGCCCACCCCACCCCCACTCCTTGACAGGGTCCAGTGAGGGTACCATCTCCATGGCTGAGGGTGAAGACCTCAGCCTCATGGAAGAAGACAAAGGTGATGGCTGGACCCGAGTCAGACGGAAAGAGGGAGGTGAGGGCTATGTGCCCACCTCCTACCTCCGAGTCATGCTCAATTAAACCCTGCCAAGGCGGGAAGAGGGGCTGCTGTCGGCTGCTGCTTCTGGGCCACAGAGGGCTCTAGGACCTATGCACTTTATTTCTGCCCCTGTGGCTTCGGCTGAGACCTGTGTAACCTACTGTCCCCTCCCCAATCCCATCTGTCACTCCAGATGGACCTGCTGTGCCTTTTACCACCGATGTACATACTCATGTTTCGAAATCATTTCTTCCTGCTGCTCGAGTTGGGCCATTTTGTTTCATATATATATATATATATATATAATAGAAAGTTCTTAGAGTTTGTGCCTTATTAAGGGATTTAGATACTGGGGTTAGATCTTTAAATGCCATCCTCCTTAGTAGTCACACAGGGAATGAGGAAGGAGAGGTGAACTTGGGCAAACCCTACCCCTCCTTCCTGTGAGTTGGTGTTAATGTTGGTGGGTGCTTATTTTTTTTTTTTGAGACAGAGTCTGCTTTGTCACCCCAGGTGTGGTGGTATCATAGATCACAACCTCAGACTCTTGGGCTCAAGCGATTCTCTTGTCTCAGCCTCCCAAGTAGCTGGGACTACAGGCACCCGCCACAGCTTCCAGCTGTTTTTAGAGACAAAATCTGCTCTAGCTCAGGCTGGTCTTGAACCTGTGAGCTCAAGTGATCCACCCTGTCTTGGCCTCCCAGAGTGCTAGAGTTACAAGCATGAGCCACTGTGCCTGGCTGTGGGTGCTTATTTGTAACTACAATATACGGAGAAGTCTGTATGCAGTGGAGTTTATTGAGAACAGGTAGTATTTACCCAGTGCCTACAGTGTTCCAGCCATTCTCTACCCACTCATGATCTCATTTAAACATTAAGCTTTAATTCTTGCAAACTCCTATATGGGAAGTGCACAACTCTTGTTTTAATGTGGAAGGCAGGCACAGAGAGGTCAAGTGATCTGCTAGAATTCACACAGCTTTTAAAGGGCAGAGTCACATTTGAACTTTGGCCTCTGATTGCCAGAGCTACAGGTCTTTTACCGTCTTTGCAATGTAGCTGCTGCTTTTTTTTTTTTTTTTTTTTGAGACTTGAGTCCCATCTGTCAGCAGCCCTGGCATCAGCCTTGCTCACAGCAACCTCAAACTTCTGGGTTCAAGTGATCCTCCTGCCCTAGACTCCACAGTAGCATCTAATTTTTCTACTTTTTGTAGAGATGAGTCTCTCTTGCTCAAACTCCTGAGCTGTAGCAGTCCACTTGCCTCTGCCTCCCGGAGTGGTAGGATTACAGATGTGAGTCACCCCAGTGGGCTCAATTGCTGGTTTCTTAAGTGTCTCAGCTGTGGGTAGCCTTACAGGCCCCCCCTCCCCCCCAGGATCCATGCATTTTTAGGAGGCAGGGGATTCTTGCAACTCCTTCCTCCTTCTGTTGGGGGTAGGGAGATGGGTCTCCACTGCCTATGGCGGTGTGAGGAGTGTAAGGTCCTGGCTGTGAAGGGGGCCTGCGTCCTCGGCTCCAGTCGCTGTGCTCTCGGAGCTCCCACACCTCCCATGCAGGAGGCGACCCCAGAGCAGCCTCCACAAGAAGCCAGTGGTCAGGGCCTCTCTCAGCTCTGGGTTAGGCCAGAATCCTGGGGACATTGTTGGGTGGGCTGATGGGGAGGCCCAGACTCTCACCCCTCCAGCTCCTGCCATTTCGTCTTTGGACTTTGACCCAGCAGGGGCCCAGAGGGATTCTGCCCTAGTTAAGTGGGTGGCTGGGTGGGGTTAGCGGGGGTGGTGGGGCAGGGGGAGCTCCTAGGTCTTTGCACGAATGGAGGTAGGGTGGTCACATGTAGTAGGGTGGGAGTAGGGGTTGCCCCATTTATGGTGGAGAGCTCTGTCCCCTTCATACTATGTAGATACACTTGATGGCAGCAGGTGCTGAAGGTGAGAACCTCCCTGAGGATGGTGGAGGCCCCAGTGAGGGTGGGACACTGGGAGGCCTGGCAGGAGGCTCAGGTGTCAGGGCTGGTAGGGTTTGAGGCATCGGGTTAGAGCAAGCAGAGTGTTCCTGAAGGTGGAGCCCTCACGGCAGCCCTGCACGAGTGGTCGCTCGCCTGGAAGGCGCTGGGCCGTGCCTGGCAGAATTTGGGCGTGTTCCCAGCCACCCCATGCGCCGCGTGTAGGGTGCGCAGCAGCCGTTCGCAGCTCTGGTCCAGCGGCCCCCAGAGTTCCTCGCCCTCCAGCAGACGCACCACAGGTGCCGCATGTGGCAGTGCCACCTCGCCCGGGTCGTGGGGTCCTGTGACCGGGGAGAGTCTGATCAGGGTTTGGGGCGTAGGGCAAAGGGGGACCCTAGAAGGCAGGGCTTGGGGCAGACAGCTGAGCAGAGCCAGACAGGGTCCAGGACTGGGCGTATGACGCGAATGGCTTGAGATGGAGCTTGGGCGACACTCAGGTAAAGCCTGCAGATCCGAATCTGGTATGGAGGGCGGGGCCTATAGCGATGGGCGCGGCACAGGGCAGAATGGGGGCGGAACTCGGAGGCAGATGTCAGAGCCTAGCAGCGGTTCTCAACCCTTTTTAACAATGAAAATACCTCGCGGCGTTAGGAAGGTTGAGAACCACTGACCCAAGCAAGGCAGGAATGGGTCCAGGGCGGGACCTAGTGCAGGCGGCAGGACTTGGGACTGAGTTATGGCAGGCCTAGGCAAAGGGGTCAGGGCTGACTTGGTGCTGGGGGGCCCACCACATGGCCCACGACAAGGGGCGGGGCCTAGAACTGGATGCCGATTAAACTGGGTGTGGTACTGCAAGGGATACTTAGCCCGGTACCGTCTTCACTCACCCGCGCCCTCATCCAGAGTCCGCATTAGCGGCTTCAGCTCCTGCTCAAAGGCCAGCGCAGCCTCTGTGTGGCTCCCTCGGAGCTGGCGCCACGTGTGCTCCAACCGAGACACCTCAGGGAAGACACCTGAGCATGCCTCCTCTCCGCTCTTCCGGTCGCTTGCACTCCAGCTTCCTCCCATCCCTGCTCCCCACGCACCTGGGGCATGAGCAGGGCACCCATGACTGCGGCCATCCCAGGCAGGTCTCCCGCCGCCCCTGGTCGCAGAGTCAGTGCGAGTTCTACCAGGCCCTTCAGTGCAGCAGCGCGCTCCTCCAGCGCCCCAGAACAGCCCAGCACGGCCAGCGCCAGCGTCTCATGCCTACAGAGGTGGAGGGCAGGGGTCTGGCAACAGTAGGAAGGTTTGCAATGCGGGGATGAGGGGAGACCAGAGGAGGCATTGCCCATCTCCTCCTCCTACCCTGGGTACTGTGAATGGGGGAGATGTTTGGCGACTCTGGAGCATGGGGGGAATTGTTCCAGCCAAGGTTCCAGGGAGCTGGCTCACCTGTCTAGCAGTTCCAACCTCAAGAGATGCCCATGGGGAAGTGTGAGCAGCTCCAGGCCAGAGGCCACCCCCATGTTGGCCCGCTGAAGCTTGGTCACACCCAGGAGGCCTGTGGCCTGCAGGAGGGAAGGGGAGCTCAGGGAAACGGTAAGTGTATAGGGGCAGTTGGGCCTTGTCTGGCCTCAGCTCTTGGCCTGAAAGAAGTGACTTGGGAGGTGACCCAACTGGCAGTCCACCAACAGCAGGTGAAGGGCAGTGCTCTCAGCATGGTGTCCAAGAAAAGGCCATGGAGAGTATGCAGGACCTCTGGTTCCAGGGGCCAATTTTGGGGGCTCAGTAGGCAGGAGGGAGTGTCATAGGGGCAGAAATAGACCTCAGCCTGTGGTCTTACAAAACATCTGTTCTCTTCTTCTTCCTCCTCCTCCGTTTCCCACCACAAGGCCTCTGGCTCTGGCCAGCTCTGACCAGGGGACATTTCCTGGGCACTAGCCACTCTAGGCACAAGCTCACAGTATGTTGGGGATCATCCAGAGGGTGTCCTTTGGGGTGGGGGTGGGGGGCTTGTTTGGTGCCTTGGCATGAAGCTGCCCATCAGAAGCCCTGTGACTGTTGGTGACAGTCCTGAGGAGAGCTGAGGCCTTCAGCAATACTGAGTCAGGGCAGCTATGGGCATTGTGGAGGCTCCTGGGTCACACAAGAATGGACAATGGAAGTACACAGAGAAGATAGTTGGCTGGGTGTAGGGTCATCCATTATCCAGCCATAACAGGGTATCTCAGGAATAAAATCACATGGAAGATGGCTGACTAGTAGCAACCCTCGGCAGAGGCTCCTGAGCAGAGGAAGAAAAACTAGATGGAATCGGACTCTATGAAGCCAAAGATGGGGAGATGAGCCAAGAAAGAAGTTCGGCCAACTGTAACTCCAAGGAAGAGCATTCAAGAAAACAAATTACAGGTACAAAGCCTATCGACTAGAGGATGGGACCAGGGGGCCTGCCATAGCCTGAAAGGAGCAGGGAGAAAAAGACCTCTCATTTTACCTCACCGGAGAGAGCCGCTAAACTCCAGGTCTTTCTCCAGGGAGGTCCCACTTATGAACCTAGACACCACCCACCAGGCATAAAATTGAACAGATATTTTCCCCTGCAAGTCCAAACTCCCAGTTCACCCTTTCCCCCTTGCATGGCCGTCTGAAGTTCTGCCCCCTGAGCACAGAGTGTTTGGTCTTGTCCTGAGAGATCTGGGCATAGTGTGGACCGCCAACCATCAGGACGGAATCTGTGACTAATGGAGAAGAAAGGGTGTAGGAAGAAAGGGACACTTGGTGGGAGGAGGAGCAGTCCCCTGGTTATGACTATGCCTGGCCAATGGTAGTGTTGACCCTTGGTTCGGGCTGTGTCTGGCAGGACGAGGTGCAGAACCCCCAGCTCTGATGGCTCCCACAGCAGGAGAGTGGTTGCCCCTTGTTGACTGAGTTCGGCAGATAGGGCTGAGCCCCAACCCCTGCTAGGCAAGTGAGCAAAGGCTTGATAGGTGTGAACTGCAACCTGAGAGCAAGGGCGTGGTCTCCTGATTCCAACAGAACCCTTGAGCAGTGGCTTAGTGTGTGTGAACCAAGACCTGAGGGCTAGGGCATGGTCTACTGTCTCCTGTGGGGCTGGTGAGCAGAGGCTTACTGGGTGAGGACTGAGACCTCCGGGCAGAGTGCGGTGCCCTGACTCTAACAGAGCCTGTGAACAGAGGCTTGCCAGGCAGTGGACTGAGACTGGCAGGTGGGGGCATGATCCCCTGACTCCAACTGGGCCTATGAGCAGACAAGTGGACAACAGTGTGGACTGAGTATGCTGGGCGGGAGTGGCCTGGCTCCAATTGTGCTGTTGAAGACCCTTGAATCTCTCTGTTGGGCAAGATTTGCACTGCCTGAGACAATTTGGTTGGAATCTGTGTCTGGGGCTGTCCACTCGGGGACATTCTGAGGTCGACCTTCGAAAGTCTGTAGCAGAAAAGAACTGAAGGGTGGGGGCTGGGTGCCACAGCTGTTTGTATCTCTTCACAGTTGAGATTTAAATCTAATACTGTGGTTTCTTAGGATAGGATAGAGGTTGGCTGATATCAAAACAGAGCTAGTTGTGCTGTCTCACCAAGTTGGTCCTCAGAGTCTCCAGCCAAAACTCTGAAAGGGGCCTTTATAAGGTTGTAGAAGTAAGCCACAGTTACAAAGCCTTGAGCTTTGGTAAGGGGCTATCTCTACTAACTGGGAACCCCAATTCAATCTCACCCTGCCAGTTCTAATAACCAAATGGTGGAAAATAAACATGGTGTAGACCCAACAGAAGAACTCTGGCAACATGAATAACCAGAGTAGATCAGTGTCCCCAAGAAATGACAAAGGAGATACAACTGAAGATGCCATGCATAGACAAATGGCAGCAATGTCAGAAATCGAATTCAGAGGCTCTGTGCCTGTGGCTCAAACAGCTAAGGTGCCAGCCACATACACCTGAGCTGGCAGGTTTGAATCCAGCCTGGGCCCTCCAAACAACAATGATGGCTGCAACCAATAAATAGCCAGGTATTATGGCAGTTGCCTGTAGTCCCAGCTACTTGGAAAGCGGAGGCAGAAGAATCACTTGAGCCTAGGAGTTGGAGGTTGCTGTGAGCTATGATGCCACAGCACTCTACCCAGGGCAACAGTTTGAGGCTCTGTCTCAAAAAAAAAAAAAAATTGAATTCAGAATGTGGATTGCAAATAAGGTAAATAGAATGGAAGAAAAGATAGAAATTGAATTCCAAAGAGTAGTTCTAAAGGTGTCTCAAGAAATTAATGAATTCAAAGCCCAAGTCACCAAAGATATGAACACAATGAGAAAAGAGATAGCAGAGCTCAAGGAAATGAAAAAGTTAGTTGAGGAGCTCCGAACTACAGTAGAATCCCTCAGTAATAGAGTTGACCATGCAGAAGAAAGGATCTCTGAAACTGAAGACAAAGCTTTTGAATGTTCCCAAACACTCAAAGAGGCAGACAAATGGAGAGCAAAAGCTGATCATTCCCTAAGAGAGTTGTGGGATCACTCCAAGAGATCAAACATTCATCTTATAGGAATTCCTGAAGGAGAAGAGGATGGTCCTAAAGGTACAGATGTTTTACTCCAAGAGATTTTGGAGGAGAATTTCCCAAGCATTGCAAGAGATACAGAACTTCAGATAGCAGACAATTTCAGAACCCCAGCAAGACTCAATCCAAATAAACATCTCCTAGGCACATTGTGATTAACTTTGCCAAAGTTAAGTCAAAGGAGAAAATTCTGCAAGCAGCCAGACATAAGAAAAGCATCACCTACAAATGGAGAAATATCAGAATGACTGCAGATCTCTTAGCTGAAACGTTTCAAGCCAGAAGAAGATGGTCATCAACCTTCAGTCTCCTAAAACAAAACAACTTCCACCCCAGGATCTTCTAGCGAGCTAAACTAACTTTCATTTGTGGTGGAGAAATCAAATACTTTAATGACATAGACATGTGGAAGAAATTTGCCATAACTAAAGCAGCTCTCCAGGATATTCTCAGACCCATCCTCCACAATGACCAGTGCAATGCTCTACCTCCAAAGTAAACTCACCCAGAAATTTTTGAACAAAACCCCACTTCCACAGTGGTGAAAGGATAAAAAATGTACACTGGACATCCAAAAATCATGGCACCTCAAACACAACCAGGCTTATCAATTCTCTCAATTAATGTGAATGGAAGTAGACTCAGGGTGAAGGGATGGACTTGTATTATACAGGCAAATGGAAACCAGAAAAAAGCAGGGGTTGCAATTTTAGTAGCTGATACAATTGGCTTTAAACCAACAAAGATAAAGAAAGATAAGGAAGGTCACTATGTATTGCAAGGGAAATACCAAAAATGAAGAGATATCGATAATTAACATTTATGCAACCCTACCAGAATGCTCCTCAATTCATAAAGCAGACCCTAATGGAAATGAACAACTTGATATCTTCCTACACTATAATAGTTGGAGATCTTAACAACCCTTTGACACTTTTGGATAATCTTCCAAGAAGAAACTAAACAAAGAAATATTAGACTTAAACCTGATCCTAGAACAAATAGACTTTACAGACGTCTACAGAACATTTCATCCTAAGAAAACTGAATATACATTCTTATCAGCCCATGGGTCATCCTCCATAATAGATCATATCCTAGGACACAAGTCTAATATCAGCAAATTAAAAAGTATAGAAAGTATTCCTTGTATCTTCTTGGACCACTATGGAATAAAAGTTGAACTCAACAGCAACAGGAATCTTCATACTCAAACAAAGTCATGGAAGCTAAATAATCTTAGGCTGAATGATAGCTCAGTCAAAGATGAGATTAAGAAGTAAATCACCAACTTTTTGGAACAAAATGATAACAAAGGCACAGATTATCAAAACCTGTGGGATACTGCAAAGGCAGTCCTAAGAGGGAAATTTATACCATTGGAAGCCTTCATCAAGAAAACAGAAAGAGAGGAAGCCAACAACTTAATGGACCATTCCAAGCAACTGGAAAAGGAAGAGCAGAAGAAAAACCCAGCAGAAGAAAAGAAATAACCAAGATGAGGGCAGAATTAAATGAAATTGAAAAACAAAAGAATCATTCAGAAGATCAATGAAACAAAAAGTTGGTTTTTTGAAAAGATTAACAAAATTGATATACCTTTGGCCAACCTAACCAGAAATAGAAAAGTAAAATCTCTAATATCATCTATCAGAAACGATAAAGGAGAAATAACAACAGACACTTCAGAAATTCAAAAAATCCTCAATGATTATTATAAAAATATTCCCAGAAATATTAAAATCTGAAGGAAATGGACCAATACCTGGAAACACACCACCTTCCTAGACTCAACCAGAAAGAATTAGAAATCTTGAATAGACCTATATCAACCACTGAAATAGCATCAACAATACGAAATCTCCCTAAAAAGAAAAGTCCAGGACCAGAGGACTTCACATCCAAATTCTATCAAACCTTTCAAGAAAATCTAGTACCTATGTTATACAACCTTTTCCAAAGGACAGAAAAAGATGGAGTACTTCCCAATACATTCTATGAAGCAAATATCACTCTGATACCAAAACCAGTAAAGTATCCAACAAAGAAAGAAAATTATAGACCAGTATCATTAATGAACATCGATGCAAAAATATTCAATAAGATCTTAGCAAACAGAATTCAACAACACATCAAAAAATTATACACCATGATCAAGTTGGTTTTATTCCAGGGTTACAGGGTTGGTTCAATATGCAAATCTATAAATACAATACATCACATCAATAAAATACAAAACAAAGACAATATATAATTCTCTAAATTGATGCAAAAAACTCCTTTGATAATATCCAGGATCCTTTCATGCTCAGAATTCTATTTTTTTTTTTTTGTGGTTTTTGGCTGGGGCTGGGTTTGAACCCGCCACCTCCGGCATATGGGACTGGCGCCCTATTCCTTGGGGCACAGGCACCGCCCATGCTCAGAATTCTTAAGAAAATAGGCACAGAAGGGACATTTCTTAAACTAATGGAGGCCATCTACAGAAAACCCACAGACAATATCATATTGAATGGTGTAAAATTGAAAACATTTCCACTCAGATCAGGAATGAGGCAAGGATGCCTACTGTCTCCACTGCTATTCAATACAGTAATGGAAGTCTTAGCCATCACATCAGGCAAGAGAAAGCTATCAGTATCCAGATGGGGTCAGAGGAGATCAAACTCTCACTCTTTGCTGATGATATGATCCTATACCTGGAAAATCCCAGGGACTCAACTTCAAAACTCTTAGAAGTGATCAAGGAATACAGCAGCATCTCAGGATACAAAATCAATACTTAAAAGTCAGTAGCTGTTATATACACCAACAATAGTCAAGCTGAAAAAACAATCAAGGACTCTATTCCTTTTACAATAGTGCCAAAGAAGATGAAATATGGGGGAATTTACCTAACAAAGGACGTGAAAGATCTCTATAAAGAGAACTATGACACTCTGAGGAAAGAAATAGCTGAAGATGTTAATAAATGGAAAAACATACCATGCTTACGGCTGGGAAGAATCAACACTGTAAAAATGTCCATACTACCCAAAGCAATCTACAGATTTAATGCAATCCCTATGAAAGCTCCATTGTCATACTTTACAGAACTTGAAAAAAACAGTACTTCGTTTTGTATGGTATCAGAAAAAAACCTCAAATAGCAAATACATTACTCAGAAATAAAAACAAATCAGGAGGTATCACATTACCAGACTTCAGGCTATACTATAAATCTATAGTGATCAAAACAGCATGGTACTGGCACAAAAACAGAGAGGTAGATGTATGGAACAGAATAGAGAACCAAGAGATGAACCCAGCTACTTATCGCCATTCGATCTTCAACAAGCCTATCAAAAATATTCAGTAGGGGAAAGACTCCCTATTTAACAAATGGTGCTGGGTGAACTGGCTAGCGACCTGTAGAAGACTGAAACTGGACTCCCACCTTTCACCATTAACAAAAATTGATTCTCACTGGATAAAAGATTTAAACTTAAGACATGAAACTATAAAAATACTAGAAGAGAGTATGGGGGAAAACACTTGAAGAAATTGGCTTAGAAGAATATTTTATGAGGAGGACCCCCCCCCCCCAGGCAATTGAAGCAACACCAAAAATCCATTACTGGGATCTGATCAAACTAAAAAGCTATTGCACAGCCAAGAGCAAACAGACAACCTTTAGAATAGGAGAAAATTTTTGCAGGTTACGCTTCTGACAAAGGTCTGATAACTAGAATCTACAGAGAACTCAAACTAATCAGTAAGAAAAGAATAAATAACCCCATTTCTATGTGGGCAAGAGACTTGAACAAAAACTTCTCTGATGAAGACAGGCGCAAGGACTACAATCACATGAAAAAATGCTCATCATCCTTAATCATCAGAGAAATCCAAATCAAAACCACTTTGAGATATCATCTAACTCCAGTAAGATTATCCCACATCACAAAATCCCCAAACTACAGATGTTGGCGTGGATGTAGAGGGAAGGGAACACTTCTACACTGCTGGTGGGAATGCAAGCGAATACGACCTTTTTGGAATGAAGTTTGGAGAACACCCAAGGAACTAAAAGTAGACCTACAGTTCAATCCTGCAATTCCTCTACTAGGTATATACCCAGATGATAAAAAATTATTTTACAACAAAGACATTTGCAACAGAATTTTTATTAAAGTCCAATTCATAATAGCCAAGCCATGGAAATAGCCCAAGTGCCCATCAACCCATGAGTGGATTAATAAATTGTGGTATATATACACCATGGAATACTATGCACCCATAAAAAAGATGGAGACCTCACATCTTTTATGTTTACCTGGATGGAGCTGGAACATATTCTTCTTAGTAAAGCATCTCAAGAATGGAAAAAAAAGTATCCAATGTACTCAATACTACTAGATATCAATATATAACCACCTATACACTCATATGAATGGCAAAACGTAACTATAGTTCAGAAAGTAGAAGGGAAGAGGAGAGAGAAGGGAGGGGACGGGGGATATGGGAAGAGGGAGGGTATTTGGCGGGATCTCACCTAATGTGCATGATGCAATGATACATTTCAAAACTATTGAGAAATGAGCATAATTGTAATGGATGTGTTACTTAGTTATGATTTCATAAAAAATAATTATAAAAATAATAAAATCACAAGGCCACTAAAAAAAAAAAAAAAACAACAGGGGGGCGGAGCAAGATGGCAGACGAGTAACAGCTTCCTTGCATCTGAGCACCGTGAGTCTGGGGATATAGGACTCCAGGCATCTCTGGCTGGTGGGATCTGCCTATCATCACCCCTGAGAGGATACAGGGAGTCAGCGAGAGACTTCTGGACCCCAAGAGGAGGACTAAAACAGTGGAAAACCAGCAAGTGGTCGCATGTGTTCAATCCGTCTAAACCCGCCTGCAACTGTAAGTTCAGTAGCAGCGAGACTGCAACCCAGATAGGCCTTACCTGTGAACTGTTCTGGTGTCTTTGGACTTGGCATTCAGCTGAACTGCCTTGGGGAGAGCCTGAGCGGGAGTGCGGAGAACTTTGGCCTTTGTCTAGGGCCCCAGTCTGAGCCGCTGAGCCAGACGGAGCTAACAGTGTTTGGCTCTGGGTCACAGGCAGACATTGTGAGCGATCTGCCCAAGCAAGCTCCGCCCTCAGGGTCGCAGAGCTGGAATTGGGTGGGAGCTGGTAACCCAGCAACCAAGTAGCCTAAGGGCGGGGTCTGAGCCGCCTTGCAGCCCTAACCCTCGGGGGCAGAGGGAGAACAGTTTTGACACACAGGGTAAGTGGGTAGCCACTTCAGCAGTGATTCCAGCGACAAGCACTTCCCTGAGAAAGCTCCTGCTCAGTAAGTGAACAAGTTCAAAGTGCCTTTTAAGTGGGCTGAAGAGAGATTTAGGGTGTCTACCTGCTGGGGTTTGAGAAACTAGCAGCCTCCAGTTGTATCAGAACTGTGATTAACATCTCATACCCCAGAAGACCACGTGTTGCCCAGACAATATTCAATAACATATACATACTGCTTTGTTTTTGGTTGTGTTTTTTTTTTTTTTTTTTTGGTTTGGTTGTTTTTTTTGCTTATTTTGATGTTGTGGATTGTTGTTTTGTTTTTTAAGTTCAACCTTTTCCATACAGATCCTTTTTCTTTCTCAATTTTTCTAGTTTAATTATAATTTCCCATTGCTGACTATTTCAATAATTAGAACTTCATTTTTGTTAGTGTTTCTACCGCTATTATTTGGTGATTCCAGCCAATTTTATCCCGTAAAGTTTTCTGTTTGCTTGTTTTGGTTTGATTTACAGCATTTTTGTCTTTCCTCTCTACTTGGTGGAGGTGGGGTACTGTGTCTGATCAGGTTAGCAAAGAGCTGCTGACCTCAAGGGAACCACCCAACTGGGCACCCCCAGAAGGTGGTTTTTTTTTTTAAGGTTTTATCAAAGTACCCTACTGTACACCTATATTGCTCTGTCTCCCTCTTTCTGTGCCTCTCTTCTTTTTGTCAATATTCCTTTTACCCACCCCCTCTCCTTTCTCTATTTTTCTTTTTTTTTTCTTATCACTCGGTCCTCCTTTCTTTCATCCATTTTTTGCTCTTAAACCTTCTCACCCTTCTGGTCCTGTAACCCTCAGTCCACAGGGACGAGAACTTAAAGAGCAAGAGGAAGTGAAGTGAAAGGAAAATTAGGGCAAGGAAACAGATAAAAGAAATCACTCATGAGGAAGAATCAGCAGAAAACTCCAGGCAACATGAAGAACCAGTCCAGAACAACCCGGCCAAAGGACCATGATGTAGCTAAAGCAGAGGATTCCACCTATACAGAAATGTTAGGAATGACAGAAAGGGAATTTAGAATACACATGTTGAAAACAATGAAAGAAATGATGGAAACAATGAAGGAAACTGCTAATAAAGTGGAAAATAACCAAAAGGAAATCCAAAAACAGAATCAAATAAGAGATGAATGATATGAAGAATATAAAAAGGATATAGCAGAGCTGAAGGAAATGAAACAGTCAATCAGGGGACTTAAAGATGCAATGGAAAGTATCAGCAACAGGTTAGACCATGCAGAAGAAACAATTTCAGAGGTAGAAGACAAAGTTTTTGAGATAACTCAGATAGTAAAAGAGGCAGAAAAGAAGAGAGAGAAAGCAGAATGTTTACTGTCAGAATTATGGGACTTTAGGAAGCGTTCCAACATACGAGTTATAGGAATTCCAGAAGGGGAAGAAGAATGCCCCAGAGGAATGGAAGCTGTACTAGAGAATATTATAAAAGAAAATTTCCCAAATATCACCAAAGATTCTGACACATTGCTTTCAGAGGGATATCGGACCCCAGGTCGCCTGAACTCTAACCGAGCTTCTCCAAGACACATTGTGATGAACCTGTCCAAAGTCAAGACAAAAGAAAAGATTCTGCAAGCTGCCAGGAGTAAGCGCCAGTTGACCTACAGGGGCAAATCCATCAGAGTGACCGCAGACTTCTCTAATGAAACTTTCCAAGCAAGAAGACAATGGTCATCTAACTTTAATCTACTGAAACCGAACAATTTCCAGCCCAGAATTCTGTATCCTGCTAAGCTAAGCTTCAAAATTGACGGAGAAATCAAATCATTTACGGATATACAAACATTGAGGAAATTCGCCACAACAAGACCAGCTCTACAGGAAATACTTCAACCTGTTCTGCACACTGACAACCACAATGGATCAGCAGCAAAGTAAGAACTCAGAAATTAAAGGACAGAACCTAACCTCCACACTGATGCAAAAGATAAAACTAAGCAATGAGCTCTCACCAAATAAGACGAATACAATACTACCACACTTATCAATTATCTCAATAAATGTTAATGGCTTGAATTCCCCACTGAAGAGACATAGATTGGTTGACTGGATTAAAAAACACAAGCCATCCATTTGCTGTCTGCAAGAAACACACCTGGCTTCAAAAGACAAATTAAAGCTCCGAGTCAAGGGTTGGAAGACAATTTTTCAGGTAAATGGGAATTCAGAAGAAAAGAGGAGTTGCAATCTTATTTTCAGATACATGTGGATTTAAAGCAACTAAAGTCAAAAAAGACAAAGACGGTCACTTTATATTGGTCAAGGGAAAAATACAACAAGAAGACATTTCAATTCTAATTATCTATGCACCCAATTTAAATGCTCCCAGATTCTTGAAACAGACCTTACTCAGTCTGAGCAATATGATATCTGATAATACCATCATAACAGGGGACCTTAACACTCCTCTTACAGAGCTGGACAGATCCTCTAAACAGAAATTAAACAAGGATATAAGAGACTTAAATGAGACCCTAGAACAACTGTGCTTGATAGACGCATATAGAACACTCCACCCCAAAGATAAAGAATATACATTCTTCTCATCACCCCATAGAACATTGTCCAAAATTGATCTTATCCTGGGACACAAAACAAATATCAACAGAATCAAAATAATTGAAATTTTACCTTGTATCTTCTCAGACCATACGGCACTAAAGGTGGAACTCAACTCTAACAAAAATGCTCGACCCCACCCAAAGGCATGGAAACTAAACAATCTTCTGCTGAATAACAGATGGGTGCAGGAAGAAATAAAACAGGAAATCATTAACTTCCTTGAGCATAACAACAATGAAGACACAAGCTACCAAAACCTGTGGGATACTGGAAAACCAGTGTTGAGAGGAAAATTCATCACTTTAGATGCCTACATTCGAAAAACAGAAAGAGAGCACATCAACAATCTCACAAGAGATCTTATGGAATTGGAAAAAGAAGAACAATCTAAGCCTAAACTCAGTAGAAGAAAAGAAATATCCACAATCAAATCAGAGATCAATGAAATTGAAAACAAAAGAATCATTCAGAAAATTAATGAAACAAGGAGTTGGTTTTTTGAAAAAATAAATAAAATAGATAAACCACTGGCCAGACTAACGAGAAATAGAAAAGGAAAATCTCTAGTAACCTCAATCAGAAATGATAAAGGGGAAATAACAACTGATCCCACAGAGATACAAGAGATCATCTCTGAATACTACCAGAAACTCTATGCCCAGAAATTTGACAATGTGAAGGAAATGGATCAATATTTGGAATCACATCCTCTCCCTAGACTCAGCCAGGAAGAAATAGAGCTCCTGAACAGACCAATTTCAAGCACTGAGATCAAAGAAACAATAAAAAATCTTCCAACCAAAAAATGCCCTGGTCCAGATGGCTTCACTCCAGAATTCTATCAAACCTTCAAGGAAGAGCTTATTCCTGTACTGTAGAAATTATTCCAAAAAATTGAGGAAGAAGGAATCTTCCCCAACACATTCTATGAAGCAAACATCACCCTGATACCAAAACCAGGAAAAGACCCAAACAAAAAGGAGAATTTCAGACCAATCTCACTCATGAACATAGACGCAAAAATTCTCAACAAAATCCTAGCCAATAGATTACAGCTTATCATCAAAAAAGTCATTCATCATGATCAAGTAGGCTACATCCCAGGGATGCAAGGCTGGTTTAACATACGCAAGTCTATAAACGTTATCCACCATATTAACAGAGGCAAAAATAAAGATCACATGATCCTCTCAATAGATGCAGAAAAAGCATTTGATAAAATCCAGCATCCTTTTCTAATTAGAACACTGAAGAGTATAGGCATAGGTGGCACATTTCTAAAACTGATTGAAGCTATCTATGACAAACCCACGGCCAATATTTTACTGAATGGAGTAAAACTGAAAGCTTTTCCTCTTAGAACTGGAACCAGACAAGGTTGTCCTCTGTCACCTTTACTATTCAACGTAGTGGTGGATGTTCTAGCCAATACAATTAGGCAAGACAAGGAAATAAAGGGAATCCAAATGGGAGCAGAGGAGGTCAAACTCTCCCTGTTTGCTGACGACATGATCTTATACTTAGAGAACCCCAAAGACTCAACCACAAGACTCCTAGAGTCATCAAAAAATACAGTAATGTTTCAGGATATAAAATCAATGTCCACAAGTCAGTAGCCTTTGTGTACACCAATAACAGTCAAGATGAGAAGCTAATTAAGGATACAACTCCCTTCACCATAGTCTCAAAGAAAATGAAATACCTAGGAATATACCTAACGAAGGAGGTGAAGGACCTCTATAAAGAAAACTATGAAATCCTCAGAAAGGAAATAGCAGAGGATATTAACAAATGGAAGAACATACCATTCTCATGGATGGGAAGAATCAACATTGTTAAAATGTCTATACTTCCCAAAGCAATCTACCTATTTAATGCCATTCCTATCAAAATACCAACATCGTACTTTCAAGATTTGGAAAAAATGATTCTGCATTTTGTATGGAACCGGAAAAAACCCCGTATAGCTAAGGCAGTTCTCTGTAACAAAAATAAAGCTGGGGGCATCAGCATACCAGATTTTAGTCTGTATTACAAAGCCATAGTGGTCAAGACAGCATGGTACTGGCACAAAAACAGAGACATAGACACTTGGAATCGAATTGAAAACCAAGAAATGAAACTAACATTTTACAACCACCTAATCTTTGATAAACCAAACAAGAACATACCTTGGGGGAAAGACTCCCTATTCAATAAATGGTGTTGGGAGAACTGGATGTCTACATGTCAAAGACTGAAACTGGACCCACACCTTTCCCCACTCACAAAAATTGATTCAAGATGGATAAAGGACTTAAACTTAAGGCATGAAACAAAAAAAATCCTCCAAGAAAGCATAGGAAAAACACTGGAAGATATTGGCCTGGGGAAAGACTTCATGAAGAAGACTGCCATGGCAATTGCAACAACAACAAAAATAAACAAATGGGACTTCATTAAACTGAAAAGCTTCTGTACAGCTAAGGAGACGATAACCAAAGCAAAGAGACAACCTACACAATGGGAAAGGATATTTGCATATTTTCAATCAGACAAAAGCTTGATAACTAGGATCTATAGAGAACTCAAATTAATCCACATGAAAAAAGCCAATAATCCCTTATATCAGTGGGCAAGAGACATGAATAGAACTTTCTCTAAAGACGACAGACGAATGGCTAACAAACACATGAAAAAATGTTCATCATCTCTATATATTAGAGAAATGCAAATCAAAACAACCCTGAGATATCATCTAACCCCAGTGAGAATGGCCCACATCACAAAATCTCAAAACTGCAGATGCTGGCGTGGATGTGGAGAGAAGGGAACACTTTTACACCGCTGGTGGGACTGCAAACTAGTACAACCTTTCTGGAAGGAAGTATGGAGAAACCTCAAAGCACTCAAGCTAGACCTCCCATTTGATCCTGCAATCCCATTACTGGGCATCTACCCAGAAGGAAAAAAATCCTCTTATCATAAGGACACTTGTACGAGACTGTTTATTGCAACTCAATTTATAATCGCGAAAATGTGGAAACAGCCTAAATGCCCACCAACCCAGGAATGGATTAACAAGCTGTGGTTTATGTATACCATGGAATACTATTCAGCCATTAAAAAAATGGAGACTTTACATCCTTTGTATTAACCTGGATGGACGTGGAAGACATTATTCTTAGTAAAGCATCACAAGAATGGAGAAGCATGAATCCTATGTACTCAATTTTTATATGAGGACAATTAGTGACAATTATGGTTATGGGGGGGAACAGAAAGAGGGAAGGAGGGAGGTGTGTGGGGCCTTGGTATGTGTCACACTTTATTTGGTAAGATGTGATTGCAAGAGGGACTTTGCCTAACAATTGTAAGCATTGTAACCTGGCTTATTGTACCCTCAACGAATCCCCAACAATAAAAAACAAACAAACAAACAAAAAAAAACAACAAAAACAGGATGTCTCAGCTTCCCTTGGTGCAGCTTTGAATATGAACGACATCACCAGTAGAAATGCTATATACTTACAGATGATTCCAAAACATTCTTTGGCACCTCTTCTGTATTTTTGTGAATTCTGAATACTATGTTTTAAATTTGAATTCTTTGTTTTTACCCCTCTGATCGAAGATGGCAAACATTGACAAAATGAAATTAAAATGTTAAAAAAAGTATTATTCAAAATTCACAAAAGTACAGAAGTGTCAAGGAAATAAACTTATTAATGTTTCAAACGATGTATTTTGTAAAATGTGTAGCATGTTTACCTATGGGGGTGATTACTGCTATAAACAGTGCTGATACTTTTTGGGGAACTCTTTATCAAGCATTTGATAATGTTCTAGGTGCTCAAAACCTGCCCAAGTTTCTCAGCACACTCTGAAAAAAGGCCAAAGTCCCTACAGTAGCTGACAAAGCCCTCACAATCTGACCCCCATGGTCTCGTTCTTGCTGCTTCATCTACATTCGTTGGCTGAGTGAACAGTTCAAATTGTTGTTCCCACCCCAGGGTCTTTGCACTGGCTGTTCCTTCTGTCTGGGCCATTTTCATGCCTCAATTATACATTATTCCTTCCCTCATTTCCTTCCATTTGTTTTCTCAATGAGGCCTTTTCTGAGGCTGCAGGCCAGAAGGGTGGCTCATGCCTATAATGCTAGCACATCTGCGAGGCCATAGGTGGGAGGATTGCTTCAGGACAGGAGTTAGAGACCAGCTTCAGCAACACAATGGGATCTACCTCCACAAAAAATTTAAAAGAAAAATTAGTTACACATGGTGGCATGTGTCTACAGTCCCTGTTCCTTGTGAGGCTGAGGCAGGAAGATTGCTTGAGCCCAGGAATTTGATGTTGTAGTGAGCTACAATGCCATTGCACGTAGCCCAGGCAACAGTGATACCTTGCTCAATCAATCAATGAATCAAACAAATGCAACATCCACCTCCATCCTTATTTTCCTAACCTCCCCAACTTTGTTTTAATTTTTATCCCAAACCATACACAATTGACTTATTTTTGTGGTTCATGGTCTGTTGTCCTTCAATAGTATATTGCCTCACCTTAGGTCGGGATCTTTGTCTTTCTGGTTCACTGGTGTGTTCTAGCACTTAGCACTGGGCCTGCCATGCAGAGGGCTTGTGTTGAATTGGGGGGATACAAAAAGAGCAGGAGGGGACATACATGGGGTGAGTCCTCTTTTAGGCAAGACAGTCAGGGTCAACTGCTTTGAGGAACTCCTACTGGGTGCAGAGGATCCACTCAGGAAAAGATTAGGGAAATGGGAATGTTCCCATCAATGGTGAGAATAGCAAATGCAAAGGTCCTAGGGCAGAAATAAGACTAGAAGGTTCCAGCAACCATAAGGAGAGATGTGTCATTTGAATGAGAACAGATAGGGCTTCTTGGAATAATTTTGAACATGTAAACATGCATTTTAAAGCATCTCCAAAGTTCCTGTGTTTTAATTCACATGACAACATTGAGGGCATTACTAACCCCATTTTCCAAAGTAAGAAGTTGAGGCTCTGAGAGGTTCCATCACCTGCCCAAGAGTGCTCTGGTGGTGAGCAGCAGAGTTGATCTCTGAGCTATATGTGCTATCCTAGCAGATCCTCACCTGGTTCAGAGTGGTCTTCTCTTGACTGCCACATATGCACCAAGTCTGCAGGCTGACTGTTGCTCCACTTCCTTTCCCTGGGGACAAGGGGTAAAGAGACCTGCAGTCCCAGTCTAAGAAGAGCAACCCTCACCAGTACCCAGAAAGCCCTGCATCCTGTCACCCTGTATCAGAGGGTCTACTCAACCAAGGTGTGCTACCTCCAGGGGGTGCTTGCAACGTTGGAACATCTTTAGTAGTCACAGCTAGTCTGAAAAGGAGAGTGGCTTGTTATTGGCATCTAGCAGGTGGAGGCCAAGGATGTGTCCCAAAGTGCAACAATGGACAGGACAGCCACTCCAGACCAAGAATTATGGGTCCCTCAATGTCAATAATGCTGATGTGGAGATGCTGGGTGTTTTCAAGGAGGTAGAGAAACCATGAGTACCTGAGACGCTCTATCTAAGCTGGGCTGTCCATGAGGGTGTCATCACTAAAGCTGCGTTGCAGAGGCCCCTGCCGAGCACAGGCCTGCAGACCACAGCCCCTGTGGCCTGGGACAGTGGGCACCGATTGGTCACATAACTGCAAACCAGGGCAGGCATACTGGGAAATTGCTCATCCTCCAGCTGAAAGAGGGCCACAGGCTGGCCTGGCCGGGGACGCAGGGCCACATGGAACACCTCAAAGTGTAGGACTGAACCCTGCCAGTGGCAGGAGATCACAGGGTGGCCCCCACAGGACCCAGAGGCACGAACCAGGAAATCACCGTCTTTGCTGAAGAAGAGTTTCAGCCTTCTGTGGTTGGAGGACAGAGAGCAGGGGGAGCTAAGGAATGAGCACAGAGTAGTGGTTAGTTGTAATTCCCTCCCCGATGACCTCTCAAAACAAGAAAAGCCCCCCTAGCGAAACCTCTGTGGCAGGCGAAGACTAGGTAGCTTTGCATTAAACCATTTTCTTCTTTCTCTTGAGCACCTATTTTGAGGTGACTACATTTTTGAGAGACTACATTTCCCAGGCTCCCTTGCAACCTGGGTCATCATGAGACAAGCTCTGGTCAATGGGATGTGGGGTAAAAGAGCTGTGGGCAATATCCAGATCTGCTCCATGAAACTCTCCTGGTTCTGTCCCATATCTGTGGGCTGGATATCACAAATCCATGGGGCATGGCAGGACCACAGACAGACTTGGCCTCTGGTCTGGATTTATGGAGCTCTGCATCCCCACTTCTCAGACACTTTGGACTATAGCCCAAGGTGGCTGGGCTACAAGTTTATAAATGCCTGATTGTGTTTAGCTGGTGATATCTTGGGAATATTTGTTGCAGCCTTTGGTAGACGCTAACCAATGCAACTTCCAACCTGGTAAATGCACTGGGCTTGCTATGCAAATGTGACTTCAAGAAAAGCCATTAGCTGGATCCTTCCAGACTGTGGGCTCCTAAATTTCTCCTTCTAAAATATTTTCAAGTAGTCTTACTCCAGCTGTGGTGTCTGGTGTCAAAATAGACTAGGAGAGACCAGGCTCCAAAAGGCAAAACTCAGCTGGAGATGGGGGCTGGGGAACCTAACAATAAATGTAGTAGGCACACATATAGTCCTCACCATACGTTCCAGGTACTGCTTTAAATGTTAAATGTTTAAATGTTAAAAGTATATACATATATATATATTTTGAGACAGAGTCTCACTTTGTCACACTTTGTAGAGTGCCGTAGTATCATAGCTCACAGCAACCCCAAACTCCTGGACTCAAGCAATCCTCTTGCCTCAGTTTTTCATTTTTTATAGAGATGGGGGGTGGGCGTCTCACTCATGCTCAGGCTGGTCTCGAACTCATGAGCTCAAGTGATACACCTACCTCGGCCTCCCAGAGTGCTGGGATTACAGGTATGAGCCACTGAGCCTGGCCTAAATGTAAGAAATATTAACTCCTGTAATTCTTATAATAAGGTCAGGTGGTAGGTAATATTATTCTCATTTTAAAGATAGGGAAAATGAAGCCCAGAGAGATCAAACATCTTGCCCAAGGCTACAGAGGATATAAGTTGGAGGGTTGACATTTGAGCCTTTGATGCCTGGATTCAGAGTATGGGATTTTAACTGCTAAGCGATACTGTCTCTCATGATTTTTTTCTTTTTTTAAGAGACAGGAGCTCACTCTGTCACCCAGGCTGGAGTACAATGACATCATCATAGCTCACTGTAGCCTCAAATAACCTTGGGGCTCAAGTGATTCTCCTGCCTCAGCCTTCCAAGTAGCTGGGACTACAGGCACCCACCAAACCCAGCTAATTTTGTTTTAAAATTTTTATAATAAGTGTTGGGTTCTCATTATTTGCTCAGGCTGGTCTTGAACTAGTGGCCTGAAGTGATCTTCCCAAAGTGCTGGGATTATGGGCATACGCCACTGTGTCTGAAATCATGAAACCTCATGATTTCATTGGCTGTTCAGTGTTCGAGGACTCCTGAGGGTGAGATCTGAGTTGGAGATGGTGGCAGGGAACATCAAATTGAGAGAGAAATGCCAGGAGGCAGATGGGACCGGGCGGGAATGGACAGGGCCAAGGGTAGTTTGGGAGCCTTTAGGACCCTTCTCTATCTCTGTCACCATCTTCAACACCATCCTAAAGAAAATGATAATTTAAATATAGAGTGACAATTCCTAGGCAGCCAAACTTCAAGACTGGGTGGCTCCCAGCCACCTCTCCCAACAGACTCTGGCTCTAAAGCCCCCCTGATCCAGGACCCAGGTAGTTCAAGGGTAGGAGAGGTTCTCCCTAGATGGGGCTGAGGCCCTGCAGGAGATGGTACCTGGCGGGACAGGGGGCCATGGTACCAGGGTTGGTTAGCAAGATCCTCTCCATCCTGAGGCACCTGCATGGAGCTCTTCAGAATAGATGGTGCCAGGGCGGAGCTCTGCACTGTCAACAGGCCTCAGTCTTCCATATCTGTAAAATGTAATTAGCTTTGCCTCCAGAGTGGCTGGGTCAGCTCCTTCTGTGCTCTTCTTGGTTTTGGAGGCAGTAGCTCATATTCTATCATACCTTAAAATGCAACAATGTGACCAGAATATACAGAGTGCCCCAAAAGTCACCATACATAGGGAAAATGGGAAAATGTATCTAAAGTACCCTTATTTAAAACATTCATTACAAAATTTTACAAAGAGGTGGCCAATACATAGAAAATATTTTGAAAAGTTATGTTTGGAGGCTTTTGGGACACTTCACACACACTCAGCCTTCCCTATTGGCAGGTATTGTACCTGCAGAACCAACCAACCGAAAATAAAAAATGTTTAGAAAAAAATACATGCCATATAAAATATCAATGCAATAAAAAATGATATGGTATAATAGTGATTTATATTGTATTAGATATTATCAATAATCCAGAGATGATGTACAGTATTCAGGAAGATGCTTAGGTTTTAGGCACATGCAACATTTTATATCAGGGACTTGAGCATCTGCAGATTTTGGTATCTGAGGGCATGCTGGCATATACATAAATAAACAAGTTACTTGTAGCCAGATTTCATATATATATTTTATATAAATAACACAAATTTTTTTAGAAATATATTTAAATATACAAAAGTAAAATTATAAATATTATTTATTATATATTTGTACATTACATACAGTAATGCATTATACAGAGGGTGCTGAAAAGTGTATGCATTTTAAGAAAGGAAAAATCTAGATTAAAATTGTAATAATAGGAGGCGGAGCAAGATGGCAGCCGAGTAACAGTTTCCTTGCATCTGGGCACCGTGAGTCTGGGGAGATAGGACTCCAGGCATCTCTGGCTGGTGGGAACTGCCTATCATCACTCCTATGAGGATACAGGGAGTCAGCGAGAGACTTCTGGACCCCAAGAGGAGGACTAAAACCGTGGAAAACCGGCAAGTGGTCGCGTGTGTTCAATCCGTCTAAACCCGCCCACAACTGTAAGTTCAGTAGCAGCGAGACTGCAAACTAGAAAGGCCTTACCTGTGAACTGTTTTGATGTCCTTGGACTTGGCACTGAGTTGAACTGCCTTGGGGAAGGCCTGAGCGGGAGTGCGGAGAACTTTGGCCGTTGTCTAGGGCCCCAGTCTGAGCCGCTGAGCCAGACAGAGCTAATAGTGTTTGGCGGTGGGTCACACGGATCCATTGTCAGTGATCTGCCCCGGCAAGCTCCGCCCTCAGGGTCGCAGAGCTAGAAACGGGTGGGAGCTGGTAACCCAGCAACCAAGTAGCCTAAGGGTGGGGTCTGAGCCGCCTTGCAGCCCTAACCCTCAGGGGCAGAGTGAGACCAGTTTTGGCACACTGGGTAAGTGGATAGCCACTTCAGCAGCGATTCCAGTGAGAAAGCTGGGAAAGCTTCTGCTCAGCAAGTTTACAAGTTCAAAGTGCCTTTTAAGTAGGCTGAAGAGAGATTTAGGGTGTCTACCTGCTGGGGTTTGAGAAATCAGCAGCCTCCAGTCGTATCAGAACTGTGACTAACATCTCATACCCCAGAAGACCACGTGTTGCCCAGACAATATTCAATAACATATACAAACTGCTTTGTTTTTGGTTGTGAATTTTTTTCTTTTTTTTTTTTTTTGTTTGGTTGGTTTTTTTGTTTGTTTATTTTGACGTTGCTGATGTTCTTTTGTTTTTTTAATTTCAATCTTTTCCACACAGATCCCTTTTTCTTTCTCAATTTTCCAAGTTTAATTACAATTTCCCATTGCTGCCTTTTTTAATAACTTCAACTTCATTTTTGCTAGTGTTTCTACCGATATCATTTGGTTTTTCACCCAATTTTATCCCTGTAAAGTTTTCTGTTTGCTTGTTTTGGTTTGATTTATAGCATTTTTGTCTTTCCTCTCTACTTGGTGGAGGTGGGGTACTGTGTCTGACCGGGTTAGCAAAGAGCTGCTGACCTCAAGGGAACCACGCAGCTGGGCACCCCCAGAAGGTGGGGTTTTTTAAGGTTGTGTCAAAGTACCCTACTGTACACCTATATTGCCCTGTCTCCCTCTTTCTGTGCCTCTCTTCTTTTTGTCAATATTCCTTATACCCACCCCCTCTCCTTTCTCTATCTTTCTTTTTTTCTTATCACTCGGTCCTCCTTTCTTTCATCCCCCTTTTTTTGCTCTTCAACCTTCTCACCCTTCTGGTCCTGTAACCCTTAGTCCACAGGCACAAGAACTTAAAGAGCAAGAGGAAGTGAAAGGAAAATTAGGGCAAGGAAACAGATAAAAGAAATCACTCATGAGGAAGAATCAGCAGAAAACTCCAGGCAACATGAAGAACCAGTCTAGAACAACTCCACCAAGGGACCATGAGGTAGCTACTGCAGATGATTCCACCAGTATAGAAATGTTAGGAATGACAGAAAGGGAATTTAGAATACACATGTTGAAAACAATGAAAGAAATGATGGAAACAATGAAGGAAATAGCTAATAAAGTGGAAAATAACCAAAAGGAAATCCAAAAACAGAATCAAATAAGAGATGAATGATATGAAGAATATAAAAAGGATATAGCAGACCTGAAGGAACTGAAACAGTCAATTAGGGAACTTAAAGATGCAATGGAAAGTATCAGCAACAGGTTAGACCATGCAGAAGAAAGAATTTCAGAGGTAGAAGACAAAGCTCTTGAGATAACTCAGACAGTAAAAGAGGCAGAAAAGAAGAGAGAGAAAGCAGAACGTTCACTGTCAGAATTATGGGACTCTATGAAGCGTTCCAACATACGAGTTACAGGAATTCCAGAAGGGGAAGAAGAATGCCCCAGAGGAATGGAAGCCATACTAGAGAATATTATAAAAGAAAATTTCCCAAACCTCGCCAAAGATTCTGACACACTGCTTTCAGAGGGATATCGGACCCCGGGTCGCCTCAACTCTAACCGAGCTTCTCCAAGACAAATCGTGATGAACCTGTCCAAGTCAAGACAAAAGAAAAGATTCTGCAAGCTGCCAGGAGTAAGCGCCAGTTGACCTACAGGGGCAAATCCATCAGAGTAACCGCAGACTTCTCTAATGAAACTTTCCAAGCAAGAAGACAATGGTCATCTACCTTTAATCTACTTAAACAGAACAATTTTCAGCCCAGAATTCTGTACCCTGCTAAGCTAAGCTTCAAAATTGACGGAGAAATCAAATCATTTACGGATATACAAACATTGAGGAAATTTGCCACAACAAGACCAGCTCTACAGGAAATACTTCAACCTGTTCTGCACACTGACCACCACAATGGATCAGCAGCAAAGTAAGAACTCAGAAATCAAAGGACAGAACCTAACCTCCACACTGATGCAAGAGATAAAACTAAGCAATGAACTCTCACCAAGTAAGATGAATAGAATACTACCACACTTATCAATTATCTCAATAAATGTTAATGGCTTGAATTCCCCACTGAAGAGACATAGATTGGCTGACTGGATTAAAAAACACAAGCCATCCATTTGCTGTCTGCAAGAAACACACCTGGCTTCAAAAGACAAATTAAAGCTCCGAGTCAAGGGTTGGAAGACAATTTTTCAGGCACATGGAATTCAGAAGAAAAGAGGAGTTGCAATCTTATTTTCAGATACATATGGATTTAAAGCAACTAAAGTCAAAAAAGACAAAGATGGTCACTTTATATTGGTCAAGGGAAAACTACAACAAGAAGACATTTCAATTCTAAATATTTATGCACCCAATTTAAATGCTCCCAGATTCTTGAAGCAGACCTTACTCAGTTTGAGCAATATGATATCTGATAATACCATCATAACAGGGGACCTTAACACTCCTCTTACAGAGCTGGACAGATCCTCTAAACAGAAATTAAACAAAGATGTAAGAGATTTAAATGAGACCCTAGAACAACTATGCTTGATAGACGTATATAGAACACTCCACCCCAAAGATAAAGAATATACCTTCTTCTCATCACCCCATGGAACATTCTCCAAAATTGATCATATCCTGGGACACAAAACAAATATCAACAGAATCAAAAGAATTGAAATTTTACCTTGTATCTTCTCAGACCATAAGGCACTAAAGGTGGAACTCAACTCTAACAAAAATGCTCAACCCCACCCAAAGGCATGGAAACTAAACAATCTTCTGTTGAATAACAGATGGGTGAAGGAAGAAATAAAACAGGAAATCATTAACTTCCTTGAGCATAACAACAATGAAGACACAAGCTACCAAAACCTGTGGGATACTGCAAAAGCAGTTTTGAGAAGAAAATTCATCGCTTTAGATGCCTACATTCGAAAAACAGAAAGAGAGCACATCAACAATCTCACAAGAGATCTTATGGAATTGGAAAAAGAAGAACAATCTAAGCCTAAACTCAGTAGAAGAAAAGAAATATCCAAAATCAAATCAGAGATTAATGAAATTGAAAACAAAAGAATCATTCAGAAAATTAAAGAAACAAGGAGTTGGTTTTTTGAAAAATTAAATAAAATAGATAAACCACTGGCCAGACTAACTAGAAATAGAAAAGTAAAATCTCTAATAACCTCAATCAGAAACGATAAAGGGGAAATAACAACTGATCCCACAGAGATACAAGAGATCATCTCTGAATACTACCAGAAACTCTATGCCCAGAAATTTGACAATGTGAAGGAAATGGATCAATATTTGGAATCACACCCTCTCCCTAGACTTAGCCAGGAAGAAATAGAGCTCCTGAACAGACCAATTTCAAGCACTGAGATCAAAGAAACAATAAAAAAGCTTCCAACCAAAAAATGCCCTGGTCCAGATGGCTTCACTCCAGAATTCTATCAAACCATCAAGGAAGAGCTTATTCCTGTACTGCAGAAATTATTCCAAAAAACTGAGGAAGAAGGAATCTTCCCCAACACATTCTATGAAGCAAACATCACCCTGATACCAAAACCAGGAAAAGACCCAAGCAAAAAGGAGAATTTCAGACCAATCTCACTCATGAATATGGATGGAAAAATTCTCAACAAAATCCTAGCCAATAGATTACAGCTTATCATCAAAAAAGTCATTCATCATGATCAAGTAGGCTTCATCCCAGGGATGCAAGGCTGGTTTAACATACGCAAGTCCATAAACGTTATCCACCATATTAACAGAGGCAAAAATAAAGATCATATGATCCTCTCAATAGATGCAGAAAAAAACATTTGATAAAATCCAGCATCCTTTTCTAATTAGAACACTGAAGAGTATAGGCATAGGTGGCACATTTCTAAAACTGATTGAAGCTATCTATGACAAACCCACAGCCAATATTTTACTGAATGGAGTAAAACTGAAAGCTTTTCCTCTTAGAACTGGAACCAAACAAGGTTGTCCTCTGTCACCTTTACTATTCAACGTAGTGCTGGAAGTTCTAGCCAATACAATTAGGCAAGACAAGGAAATAAAGGGAATCCAAATGGGAGCAGAGGAGGTCAAACTCTCCCTCTTTGCTGACGACATGATCTTATACTTGGAGAACCCCAAAGACTCAACCACAAGACTCCTAGAGTCATCAAAAAATACAGTAATGTTTATGGATATAAAATCAATGTCCACAAGTCAGTAGCCTTTGTATACACCAATAACAGTCAAGATGAGAAGCTAATTAAGGACACAACTCCCTTCATCATAGTTTCAAAGAAAATGAAATACCTAGGAATATACCTAACGAAGGAGGTGAAGGACCTCTATAAAGAAAACTATGAAATCCTCAGAAAGGAAATAGCAGAGGATATTAACAAATGGAAGAACATACCATGCTCATGGATGGGAAGAATTAACATTGTTAAAATGTCTATACTCCCCAAAGCAATCTACCTATTCAATGCCATTCCTATCAAAGTACCTACATCGTACTTTCAAGATTTGGAAAAAATGATTCTGCGTTTTGTATGGAACCGGAAAAAACCCCGTATAGCTAAGGCAGTTCTTAGTAACAAAAATAAAGCTGGGGGCATCAGCACACCAGATATTAGTCTGTACTACAAAGCCATAGTGCTCAAGACAGCATGGTACTGGCACAAAAACAGAGACATAGACACTTGGAATCGAATTGAACACCAAGAAATGAAACTAACATCTTACAACCACCTAATCTTTGATAAACCAAACAAGAACTTACCTTGGGGGAAAGACTCCCTATTCAATAAATGGTGTTGGGAGAATTGGATGTCTACATGTAAAAGACTGAAACTGGACCCACCACTCACAAAAATTGATTCAAGATGGATAAAGGACTTAAACTTAAGGCATGAAACAATAAAAATCCTCCAAGAAAGCATAGGAAAAACACTGGAAGATATTGGCCTGGGGAAAGACTTCATGAAGAAGACTGCCATGGCAATTGCAACAACAACAAAAATAAACAAATGGGACTTCATTAAACTGAAAAGCTTCTGTACAGCTAAGGACACAATAACCAAAGCAAAGAGACAACCTACACAATGGGAAAGGATATTTGCATATTTTCAATCAGACAAAAGCTTGATAACCAGGATCTACAGAGAACTCAAATTAATCCACATGAAAAAAGCCAACAATCCCTTATATCAATGGGCAAGAGACATGAATAGAACTTTCTCTAAAGATGACAGACGAATGGCTAACAAACACATGAAAAAATGTTCATCATCTCTATATATTAGAGAAATGCAAATCAAAGCAACCCTGAGATATCATCTAACCCCAGTGAGAATGGCCCACATCACAAAATCTCAAAACTGCAGATGCTGGCGTGGATGTGGAGAGAAGGGAACACTTTTACACTGCTGGTGGGACTGCAAACTAGTACAACCTTTCTGGAAGGAAGTATGGAGAAACCTCAAAGCACTCAAGCTAGACCTCCCATTTGATCCTGCAATCCCATTACTGGGCATCTACCCGGAAGGAAAGAAATCCTTTTATCATAAGGACACTTGTACTAGACTGTTTACTGCAGCTCGATTTACCGTTGCCAAAATGTGGAAACAGCCTAAATGCCCACCAACCCAGGAATGGATTAACAAGCTGTGGTATATGTATATCATGGAATACTATTCAGCCATTAAAAAAAATGGAGACTTTACATCCTTCGTATTAACCTGGATGGACGTGGAAGACATTATTCTTAGTAAAGCATCACAAAAATGGAGAAGCATGAATCCTATGTACTCAATCTTGATATGAGGACAATTAATGACAAGGTTATGGGGGGGGGAAGCAGAAAGAGGGATGGAGGGAGGAGGGTGGGGCCTTAGTGTGTGTCACACTTTATGGGGGCAAGACATGATTGCAAGAGGGAGTTTACCTAACAATTGCAATCAGTGTAACTGGCTTATTGTACCCTCAATGAATCCCCAACAATAAAAAAAAAAAAAATTGTAATAATATATACTGATAACAAAAGATGTTTACAAGTCATGTTGAACATCTCTTGTAATTGTAGAAGTCCAATGTGACTTGAGTATTACAGATTTAATACAGCTTTTTTCCTTTCTTCAAATGTGTATACTTTTTTTGCATTTAATATATTTACGTATAAATATATGTTAATATTTATGTAAAAATATAAAATCTGGCTATGAGTAACTTTTTTAATTAGGATGGGCTGTGGTGTTATGAAAACAGCATATATCTACTGGGTTCTTACAAAGGAAGAAGATGTAACACCTATTACTTTCAAAGGTAATGCAATTTTTATAAAGTGAAAAAATTAACAAAGATGATGTCCCACCACCATGTTTTGTAAAAATTCAATTAATAAGCCCACTTTTATGGGATGCCAAAAGTGTGCCAGACATCTATTCTAGGCATTACAGACCCACTATGAACAAATGGATAGGAATCTCTGCTTGGGGGTGGGGGGATGACTAAGAAATAATGAGATGATAGAATACACAAGAGAGTGCCAGGCAGAAAAACCAAACCCAGAACAGGATATGATGAAGGTTCTAGTGGTGGGGCAAAAATTCTTGGTAGTGTGGCCAGGAAGAGTCTCACAGAGTAAAAATGGTAGGATTCTGAGGGAATAAGCCTAGTGACTCTCTGGATAAAAAGAAAAAAAAATTCCAGGCAGTGGGAATTTAGGTAACTTACAAATGTGTCCAAGGTTCTCACCAATCCATGTACACACTCCAGGATTCTCAGGATGTGTGCAAACCCTAACCCATACATTGCTTTAGGTTATAACACCATTGTTGAGGTTCTTAAAAGGTCATATTTTGTAGAAATGTCAGAAAACTGCAGTTTAGCGTTGGCAAATTCTTCTCATATTTTGGAATGAATACAATTTATTTTTTCTAGCTTTTTTTTTTGAGACAGAGTCTTACTCTGTCACTCTGGCATCATAGCTCACAGCAACCTCAAACTCCTGGGCTGAAGTGATCCTCTTGCCTTAGCCTCCTGAGGAGCTGGGAATATAGGCACCTGCCACAAAGCCCAGCTAGTTTTTCTATTTTTAGTAGAGATAGGTTCTCACTATTTTCTTTATTTTTAGTAGATACAGGATCTCGCTTTTGTTCAGGCTGGAATTCCTGAACTCAAGCAATCTGCCCATCTCAGTCTCCCAGAGTGCTAGAATTATAGGCATGAGCCACCACGTCCAGCCACAATTTGTTATTATGATGGTCAAATGTAGGTCTCAGACATTTTGGTAGTTTCCTGATAATCTCACCAGTCTTTGGGCCAGTGTGTCTTAAGTGTCTGATGGGAAAAACTGCTGCAGATGGGCGGCGCCTGTGGCTCAGTGAGCAGGGCGTTGGCCCCATATACCGAGGGTGGCGGGTTCATACCCGGCCCCGGCCAAACTGCAACAAAAAAATAGCCGGGCGTTGTGGCGGGCGCCTGTGGTCCCAGCTACTCGGGAGGCTGAGGCAGGAGAATCGCCTAAGCCCAGGAGTTGGAGGTTGCTGTGAGCTGTGTGAGGCCACGGCACTCTACCGAGGGCAATAAAGTGAAACTCTGTCTCTACGAAAAAAAAAAAAAAACAAAAAAAAAACTGCTGCAGATGGAAAGGAAGAGGAGAATCTGCTTCTTACCTCCCTAACCCCATCCCCCAAAGGCCTTCTGGATCTGGAGGGGTCTTTAGGGAAATAGCACCAGGATTCTAGCCTCCTGAGTCAGCAGGCCTGGACGGGACAGGAAGTTTCTAGACCCGCCCTGCAGGTGCTGCATACCTGAAACCAGGTGTGTCTTCAGAATGCCTGTGCACTTCCTATTTGTCAGCTGGCCAGAACTAGCCTTGGTCTTAAGACTTAGATACTCCCAAACCTCTGTCTCTTGCCCTGGTTGGTGGAGAGTGCAGGTGGATCAGTGGCAAGGCTGGTAGTTTGAGGACACATGTACATGGCAGGGGTGGAGTAGGGGGACACCAGCATAGATAGCATGGACACAGATAGACCCAAGGACTCACATTTGACATTAAGCAAACACTAATTGGTTGAACACCTACTGTGTGCCAGGCTCTGTTTCTAGACCCTGAAGATATGAAAGACTGGCCTGCATCCCACTGTCCTGCCCTCCCGAGCTCCCCGTCTGCTGGGTAAGGCAGACACACAAGCACACAAAGAATGAAGAAGATAATTTTTTGGAGTAATCAATGAAGGCAATAAGACAGATATGATAAAGAATGTAGGAAGGGAGGGCGGCGCCTGTGGCTCAAAGGAGTAGGGCGCCGGCCCCATATGCTGGAGGTGGTGGGTTCAAACCCAGCCCCGGCCAAAAACTCCAAAAAAAAAGAATGTTGTAAGGGGTGGACGTGGGCTATCTTAAATAGCAAAGTCAGGACAGGCTTCTCCCATGAGGTGATGTGGGAATTGAGATCTCAATACAGAAGGAGGGAGTTAGGGAAAGATTTGGAAGAGTCGTCCAGGTTGAGGGGCAGGGGATACAGCAAGTCCAAAGGCCTGTAGATGAGATGGAGCTTGGTTTTTAAAATCTTACCTCATCAGGGAGGCTGGTGTGGCTGGAATACAATGAATGAGGAGCACAGGGAAGGACGTGAAGTTGGGGAGGCCAGTAGGGGAGGCCATGCAAGAACTGGTGCACCCTGAATTTTAATCTCAGTGGGAGGGAGTGGGAACCCTGCAAGAGTTTTAAGTGAAGGAGGGACACAGTCTGATTCATAGTTTAAAAAGATCACTCCGGCAAAAATAGAAACACTGAGTCTTTCACGCTGCACAGGAAACACACCTAGAGGAGCACGCCTAGGTACGCCTGGCTACACAGAATAGACATGCCTGGCACGCGGCGACCCACTCACTCACTCTGAGGCCTCTTCTGTGTCGGCGAACCCCGCCAGGTCCTCCCTGAGAGCTGCTGGCTCCACCTGGAAGGAGAGGAGATTCCCCACCCCAGTAACCCCTTAGTCGTGGATCTGTCCGGAGACTCCACTCACCCGGGCAGGACCCGCGGGGCTCCCGCGTGCCTGGGGCCAGGCGGAAGCCTGAGGCTCTGCAGCTTCTGGCCGCTGCCCAAAGCACGACTGCTCCCCGCCCCGGCCGGGGTTAGGCCTCCCGGGGCGGCCTCACCTGAGTGAGAGCCAAGCCCAGTCATCCTGGCCACGCTCGCTTCAGACCCCTCCCCACGCAGACCCCGCCTCCAACCCAACCTACCTGGCTTTCACCCGCCCCTTGTTCTCGTTCCGCCCCCTTAGAACTTTTTTTTTTCCCTACTAATCATGCCCCCTGTGGATACTCTCCCCTTTGGAGATCTCCGCGCAGCCCTTCCTTCCTGTGGCCCCGCCCCCCAAACGTAGCCCCACCCCAAATGACCACTCCCCTTTATAACTCCTTCCCTGACCCCAGGCCCTTTGAGACCCACGTGGAGCAGAGGAATGTCTCTCTCCTTGGCCACCCCACCCGGGTTCCGGGTAGGGATGGGACAGCCCCCTGCGGCTTTCACATATCGAGAGGGGTGGCAGCCAGCGTCTGTGACGTCCTGGAGAGGAAGGAGCTTTCTCCCCCTCTGTCCCCTTGGGTTTCCCGGAAAGGAGAGCTAGCTGGGTGGCGTGTTTTGTGGCGGGATATGCGGGAAAACACGACAGTCTGCTCCAGAGGCAGCTCATTGGTGCTGGGCAGAACTCAGGGGGAGGTTGAGGGCAAAGCTCTCAGGTGGTTTCCTAGGTGGCAGGAAGTGGGGGCTTCCAGCAGTATTTCTGGAGACAGAAAAGGTGGTCATGTTTATTAACAAGGGCTCATCATAGTAACAGTCTTGAAAGCTGTAGCCTCAGCTAAGCATTTTTGAGCACTTACTGTATACCGGGACTCTTTCTTTCTTTCTTTCCTTCTTTCTTTCTTTTCTTTTCTTTTTTCTTTTTTTTTTTTTTTAGACAGAGCCTCAAGCTGTCACCGTGGTAGAGTGCTGTAGCATCACAGCTCACAGCAACCTCTAACTCCTGGGCTCAAGCGAGTCTCCTGCCTCCTCCTCCCAAGAAGCTGGGACTACAGGCGCCTGCCACAACGCCCAGCACCCGGCTATGTTTTGGTTGCAGCCGTCATTCTTGTTTGGCGGGCCCGGGCTGGATTCGAACCCGCTAGCTCAGGTGTATGTGGCTGGCGCCTTAGCTGCTTGAGCCACAGGCGCCGAGCCAGAAGGGCAGTCTTTCTTTTCTTTCTTTTTTTTTTTTTAATTAAATCATAGCTGTGTACATTAGTATGATCATGGGGCACCTTACACTTGGTTCATACACCGTTTGACACATTTTCATCACACTAGTTAACATAGCTTTCGTGGCATTTTCTTAGTTATTTTGCTAAGACCTTCACATTCCACATTTACTAGGATTCACATATACCCTTGTAAGATGCACCGCAGGTGTAATCCCATTAATCCCCCTCCCTCCACCTCCCTCTCCTCCCTTGCCCCCTTCTCCCTATTCTTTCAACCTTAACTCCCATCCTGCCTAGTTTTGGTGCAGTACTAAGGTAGGAGGTCAGTCCAGTGAAGGAGTCTAGCGCCCCCTAGTGGTTACAAGAATAAGAAAAGAAACCCCAGGGCGAAGAGTGTTCAGATGGAGGGGGAGATGGGTGGAAGGGCAGTACCAGACCTCTTAGTGAAGATAATTTCACCTAATAATTGTAAGGTAAGGGCTATGAAGACAGAGAATGTTTGTTAAATGAATGAATTAATGAATCACACTACTGAAGTCTATAAGAAGAGGAGTAATAGTGGTTTGGATTTGTGGGATGGCAATGGCTGGAAGTTAAACACGTGGATTTGGGATGACATAGGTGGAGCTGATAGAGCTTTCAGTCTTTTCTTAAATTCATTCAACAAATATTTATAGAGCACACACATATGCCAGATGCTGGGTGGGGGAGGGGCCAGCAGTGAACAAAGGAGACACAGATTCCTAAGTAGACAATAAAGAAAGAAGTATGGCAAATATCTACTTTTTCAGAGGATGGATAGAGGTTTAGTGCAGGGAGTTGGATAGGGTGTGATTGGATGGGGCAAAGGCTGTGATGTGAAATAGGGAGGTCTGAGAAGACTTCATGAGAAGGTGATGTTTGAGAAAAGAACTGGGAAGGAGTTAGCCGGGGAGTTGCTTGAGGTGAAAGACACAGCCTGTGCAAAGGCCCAGAGGCAGCACCTCAGCTGGCATGTTGGAGGCACATTAAGGAGGCCACTGCTGGCTGCAGCAGAGTAAACAGAAGGAGAGAGAGAGAAAGTGGGCAGCGGGAAAGTGATGGGCACAGATTGTCCAGGATCTGTCGGCTACAGGGAGGACTTAGGCTTTTACCTGGAGGAAAGCGGGAGCCATGGAAGATTGTAGGTGGGTGGCGGAGGTGAGGGGGTTGGGAGTTGACTCAGGTGCTCACAGGTGCCCCTTTGCTGTTGGAGGGAGACAGAGTGTAGAGGGGGTGAGAGCTAGAGTTGGGGAATCAAGTGGAAGTGACTGCACTGGTCTAGACAGTGGATCTTGAGCAGGGTGGAGGCAGAAGAGGGGTGACAAGTGGGCAGAGTCCAGGTATGTTTCAGAGGAGGCACTGCTCCTTGTGCCAATGGCTTGTATGTGGAGGAAAGTAGCCAGCTTCCTAGCCTAGCTAGCCTGACTCTCCCAGTCCCCCACTCCCATGGATGCCCAGGCTTGTGTTGACCTGGTAGAGGAAAGAGAGGCCAGATTTAGCGTGGAAGGCGTGGGGTGGGGCTGGGTTGCTGGTGCCCCCCTCTACCCCCATGGCTGGCTCCTCCCCCACCCCCTCCCAGGGCGACAGTTACAGGCAAAGAAGAGGAAGTGGTAGCACAAGCTATCACTCCACAGGCGGGCGGGTGGGTGGTGGAGGCCACGACAGTGCATGAGCTGGCCAGGCAGGCAGCAGCCATGGAGCTGTGGCGCCAGTGCACCCACTGGCTGATCCAGTGCCGTGTGCTGCCACCCAGCCACCGTGTGACTTGGGAGGGGGCTCAGGTGTGTGAACTGGCACAGGCCCTTCGAGATGGAGTCCTTCTGTGCCAGCTGCTCAATAATCTTCTACCCCACGCTGTCAACCTACGGGAGGTCAACCTGCGCCCCCAGATGTCTCAGGTGAGCCTGGCACTGGCTGATGTACCCAGGGGTGGAGGTGGGGGTTGCCCCAGGATGATACAGAAGGGGCTAATGCACTCCAGCTCTAAGCAGGAGTAGTAGGGGGGAGGGGAGGTTGGGTATACTTTCAGATCTTGGGCTGGCCCCCTTTCAGGGGGTGGTAATACTCTGAGATTCTGTAATGGCTCCCTCCCAAGGCTAACAGGCCTCTGGAGTGCATTAATGGGCTCTGAGTTGTCCTGTATCTAGGCTGAGAACTGGCAAACCAGGGATTAACTCTCCCAAACCTCCCAGGATGATTGTACTGGGATTCAAGCCCCCAGATGGGAGTCAGTCCTGGGAGTGCCTGAGAACCCCCTGAGTTTGTCCAATAGGGTGCCTGATACTTTTGAATGCTTTGCCCCCTCTATACCCCCAAATTCTGGCTGTGGAGGAGGGGCCTCCACCAACTTCTTCCCCCACATGCTTCTCCTCCTCTGAGGCCCTGGGCCCCTTCCTTCCCCTCATATCTTCCTTCCTCTTGGCTTCCTGCCTGGGCCCAGGGCAGCATGGGGCAGGCAGGTAGGGGGCTGCAGCCCCCTGGGCTCTGAGTTTCCTCTCTCCCTCTATCCCAGGTGGGGGACACTGAGGAAGGGCCTGGTCTTGGGACTTAGAGAGCACATCCTAGGGTTCTGGAGCCTAAAAAGTGACATTTTCTCTGCAGGGATTTCTGTAGGGCCCAAGGGCTGAGGGGTGAGGTGGATTTCACTGTCCCCCTCCCCCAGGCCCCAATGGCTCAGGAAATATATTCAAATCCCTATTTGAATGTGGTTGGGGTGAGGGTGGTTATGCGACTTGATCCTGTCACTGTAGCACCTTGTCTGGGTTCCCAAAGCTACTGGGTGGGAACAGGGAACAGGGTGGGGTTGGGATCAGGTCTTGTCCTGAGGATCCATGGAGCCTCCTGGGGGATGGCAAGGCGGGGAGGCTGGCTGGGCCATGGCCTCCTCACTGTTCTGAGGTGTCAGCTAAGAGAAAGAGAAGTAACTGCTTGTGGGGGTCCCTGGGGGGTTTCCAGGGGCAGGGCCACTGGTGGAAGAGGTAGGAGGGGTTTACCCCTCCTCTCAAAAGGAGGAGGGAGCCCCAGAACCCAAACACCCCTCTATACCCCCCTACCCCACCCCCCAACACACACACACACTATGGCCAGCCCCTCTGGCCACAGACCATCCCAAATTTGTCTGCATTTGCTTGAGTTCCTTGTGGCTGCCAGGGCATGAGGAAGTAGCCATGGATCTGTCAGGCTGAAGACCTGGTGGGGGCTTAAGGTCCCCTGTGATAATTCAATAGCAGCTAATGGGAAATTGGATGGACTTAAGAATGAACTTCCTCTCCTGTATGGGTCTGAGTTAGCTGGCGGGTGAGGTTGCATGGCCCTGATCTCTAGGGAAGCAGCTGTACTCCAGGGATAGTCCTAATTCTCTCTATCAGACAATGCTAGAAACCCAGGCTCAGCCCTCAAAATGCTCCTAGATTGGGGGAGACAGAAAAAGACACCCCCAGTTCTGTGTGGTCTGTGCTGGGGGCCCTGGGGTGAGGGCAGGACATTGCCTGGGGAAATTGAGCTTTATGCAAGAGGGTACATTTATGATAGGGTTTTGAAGAGTAAGTAGGAGCTTTTTCATTGTTCTGGCTTCCTGTGTCTAGCTGTATGAGGACCCAGGCAGAGAAGGGGTGTACCCTGACCCTTTCCACCTGGGAGGGGACTCATTCTTGCCTCTGCCCATTTTGTCTTATTGTGAAGCTCAGCCCTGTGCTTGGTATGTAGTGGGAATATGTGTGGAAAGCTGAAAGGTACTGACAATAATTCAGAGGAAGGTGGCACAGGAACATTTTTGGGTTTCTGAGTGCCTGTCAGCAGATTTAAGGTGAGGCCATGAACAACCTAAGTGATGTGAAAAGACAGAGAGGGAAAAGGGAAGGTGCTCTTGATGGGGGAATGGCGTAAATAAAGGTGTAGAGGCTGGAATTCGAATTCTTCCAAGTTCCTCACTTTTGCTCCATTGTTTCCAGGAAAGAGGGTAGTAAAAACATATTAATTCATCTGCCCACCCGTCCACCATCGATTCATCCATCCATCCATTCATCCATCCATCCATCCATCCATCCATCCATCCATCCACTTATCCATTCATCCATCTATCCATCTATCCTCTCATCAATCCATTCACCTACCCATTATCCACCTGTCCATCCACTCACTTACCTGTCCATCCATCCATCCATCCACTTATCCACTCATCAATCTATCCATCTATCCTTTCATCAGTCCATCCACCTACCCACTTATCCACCTATCCATCCACTCACTTACCTATCCATCCATCCATGCATCCATGCATCCATCCATCCATCCATCCACCTATCCATCCATCCATGCACCTAGTCATTCATCCACCCAAACACCTTCTGTCCACCCACCCATGTTTCTATCCTTCCATCTATCTTTCCATCTATCCATCCATCCATCCACCCATCCACCCTTCCATCTCTCCACCCATCTACCCATCCATCTACCCATCTATCCATTCTTCCACCCATCCACTCATCCACCCTTCTATTCATCCATTCACCCACCCTTTTACACATCTACCTATCCTCCCATCCTTCCATCTGTTCATCCATTCATCCATCTACTATTCAATACATCCAACACATCCAATGATCCAACAATGATTCTGGGCCCTATTCTTGGTGCTGGGGACATTGGGAATAAGACACATGCAAGCCCCTGCTGTCAAGAAGATTTCCTTCTTGTGTGTGTGGGCCACGGGGAGCAAATATGGGAGCACATACACAGGAGGGTGCCTGCTGCTCGGGAGGAATGGAGGAAAGGAGGCTTGGGAGTGGATGGGGGACACCTTTAAACTGCGGGTTCAGGAGGCCTCACTGAAAAGGTCACATTGGATCAGAGACCTGGGGAAAGTAAGGGACAGAGTCCTGTGGATTTGGAGAAATGGTGTCCTTGGCGGTGGGTACTGCCAGTGCAAAGGCCCTGAGGCAGGCTCCAGTTGGTGCCTGTATATTCAGGGAAATGACTGGCCTGGCTGGTGGGTATGATAAGGGCAGATAAAATTGGAGTGAATCTCCAAGCCAGAGGGTCCCTCTGAGACCTGAGGCTCAAAGAGAGCAAAATACCATCATTAAAAGCCACAGCTATACACAGGCATCAACCATCCTTCACTGCTCTCTTGGAGTCTAGAATCTGGCTGCAGAGATGGAACTTGAAGGGCAAAGAAGTGGAGAAGAAGGGACGAATTGTGGTGAAGACCCATCAAGATGTGGGGGCTGGTTAGACTCAGCATGGGGGCACGTCCTGGGGCCCAGATGAAGTAAATGTTCCCAGCCCTTGTAAACAGTGGAACAGAGAAGGTGGGATAGTTGGAGTAGGGGGTGGGACTCTGGGGTTGGAGGAGAGGTGGCTTGGAGGAAACAGACCTGAGTTCAACTCCTGGCACTGCCACTTCCTAACCTCACGTCACTGAGCTTCAGTTTCCTCATCTATGAAATGTGGATAAAAACAGCAGAGTTTTTAGAGGGGAGAGAAAGAGTGCTGTGATATTTTAATACTGCTTAGCCCAGTGTCTGGCACCTGGCAAATTCTCACTAAAAAGTCCTTTTAGGAAGGATATCAGGTGGTGAGGGGGTATGCAGTGTAAAACCCCAGGTTAGCATTTGGGTTAGAATCGTTATTCTCAACTAGGGAGATTTTGCTCTCCATCCCTGCTGTCCCCCGGTTTCAGCAATATTGAGAAATGTTTTTGGTTGTCACAACTAGAGCAGCCCTGCTACTGTATGGAGTGAGTGGAGGTCAGGGACACTGCTCAGACCACAGAAAACAATCCAGTCCCAGTTGTCAACAGTGCCAAGGCCGAGGAGCCTTGGGCTTGGGGCGAGGGTGGGAACTTAAATTATACATTAGTATCATGCAAATTTTAAAACACATAAAAACATAAATACGGAAAAATTTAACTCCTAGTCTTGTTTCTTTTTAAAACATGGTTGCACGATATCCCACTATTTAACAAACATTTATTTTGCTTGCTACGCTCCAGACCTTAGTCTAAACCAAGGCTGGCAAAACTAAAATCTGAGGGCAACGTCTGGATCATAACGTGTTTTCATAAATAAAATTTTATTGTCACACAGCTATGCCCATTCATTTATGTGTTGTGTGCTGCTGCTTCTGTGCTGCCATGGCAGAGTTGAGTAGTTGCTCCACTAACTGGCCGGTGGAGCTGAAGATATTTACTCTATGGACCTTTGCAGGAAAAGTTTGCCCATCTCTAGTCTAAATACTTTTTCTACAGTAATCCATTTAACCTCCATGGCAACCTATGAGGTAGATAGTATCATTATCTCCATTCTTTATATGGGGAAATTGAGGCACAAGGCAGTTAATTTTATCTTGTCCTGGATCATCCAACTTGAAAGTGGGAGGGTTGGAATTTGAATCAAGGCAGCCTGGTTCCAGGATTCATTACGTGTACCAATTACTGTAATGGCCTCCATCCCATTGTATGGCTAGGCAATCACTTATGTGACCCTCTGTCCTATGATGGACAGTTGGATTGTGCCAGGCTTTAGTTATGATAAGCTGATTGCAATCAATAACCTTGTGGATGGATCATAAGGGTCCTTAACCACCCTTTAACCCCCACCTATACACAGAAAGTAACCATATGAGGTGATGGATGTGTTGATTAACTTGATTGTGGTAATCATTACATAATGTAAGTGTATGTGTGTATCAAATCATCACGTTGTGTGCCTTGAATATATACAATGTTCATTTGTCCATTATCTCTCAATAAAGATGAGGTTAGTAAAAGAATTTCCTGGTCTGGCATGGTGGCTCACACTGGTAATTTCAGCACTCTGAGAGGCCAAGACAGGAGGATAACTTGAGGTTAGGAGTTTGACACTATCCTGAGGTAGAGTAAGACTTCATTTCTATTAGAAATAGAAAAAAATGACCCAGGGAAACGGTGAGAATCTAAATAAATAAATAAATAAGAGAAAAGAAAAACAGAAAAATTACCCTGGTATATATGCACTTGTGATTTTAGCTATTCAGGAGGCTGAAGCAGGAGCATTGCTTGAGCTCAGAAGTTTGAGGTTGCAGTGAGCTATAATGATGCCACTGCATTCTAGTCTGGGCAATAGAATCTCTCTCTCTCTCTCTCTCACACACATACACAGAAGGGATTTTCCTATTATATAATACAATTATGTTTTCTAAAAAAAAGGTTGCATTTTTCAGGTCTTCTACTGCTGTGTGACCTTGGACATGTTAATTAACTTCTCTGTGCCTATGTTGCCTCATCTATAAAATGAGTTTAATAAATCTATATTTTCAAGTATTGTCACAAGGGATAAGTGCCTATTACAAAGAACATAGAAAAGTATTTAGCTGCATTACACTCATGTATTGCTTAACAGCAGGGGTATGTGAAATGCTGAGAAATGCATGGTTAGACAATTTTGTCTCTGTGTGAACATCACAGAGTGCACTCACAGACACCTAGGCGGTTCAGCCTGCGCACACGTAGTCTGTGTGGTCCAGCCTATTGCACCTAGGATACAGACCTATGCGTCAGAGGGAACTGTACTGAATACTGGAGGCAGCTATAACAAGTAGTGAGAGTTTGTGTTTCTAAACATAGAAAAAGTACAGTAAAAATATGGGAATTATAATCATACGGAACCACCATTGTACATGTGGTGTGTCATTGGCTGAAACATCCTTAAGTGATGCATGAGTGTGTTATTATTGCCACCATATTTATTATCTTACGTGTGAGCAATATATACATGGGATAATTTTTTTAAGTGATAAGGTCTTGCTCTGTCATCTAGGTCAGAGTGCATTGGTGCAATCCTAGCTCACTGCAGCCTCCAACACCTGGGCTCAAGTAATCCTTCTGCCTCAGTCTCCTGAGTAGCTGGGACTACAAGTGAACATAACCACATCCAGCTAATATATATATATATATATATATATATATATATATATTATTTTTTTTTTTTGTAGAGGCAGGGTTTCATTATGTTTCCCAGGTTAGTCTCAAACTCCTGACCTCAAGGGATCCTCCTGCCTTGGCCTCCCAGAGTGCTGAGATTATAGGTGTTAGCCACGGTGCCCAGCCCAGATGTGAGATTTATGGGATAAAGTTTATGAGCCTTTGTGTTTTTGATAGATATTGCCAAATTGTTCTCCTTATGGGATTGTTTCCACATCGATTATTCCAATTACACTGCCACCAGCAATGTGTGAGAATGCTTATTTCTCTACCATCTCACAGACAGACTGTTCTGTTGTCTAGCTTTTGAAGCTTCGTCAGCTTGATGGGTGGTAAATGAAGCTTGTTACAGCTCAATTTATATTTTCTCTTATTCTGAGTAAAACTGCCCCTCTTCCTGTGTTTGAGAGCTAATTTATAGATCTTTCTGGGAAATGACATCTGTTCATATCATCTGCCCACTAGTTTTTCCCCTTCTAGAAGTACTGACCTTTTCCTTATTGATTTTTAGGAGCTCTTTATATATTAGGCTGGCTTGAATGTCAAGGCAGTGGTTAGCAGCCTTGTGATCTTGAAGAAAAAACTTAGCCTATCTGATACCTCATTGTTTTATCTATAAAATGGGCATGTCGGTAGTGTCTGTATCTCAGAGAATTAAACATAAGAAAGTAAATTAAATTCTTGGCACAGTGATAGATGTATCTAGCAAGTGCTAAATGAATCAAATGTCTGTTAATTGATTTCATTGAGGAGCCTGTAGGCCATGGTCTGTAAGTCATGTCCGGTAATGTCAGCTGCTGTGACAAATTGCATTGTTTCAATGATAATGAGAGTCTACCTCTTATATCATAATTCAGTTTGGGTCACCTAGATTGTTGGAAGAGGATGGTCTTACTTTATAAACTCCCTCTAGGGCAGTGGTTCTCAACCTTCCTAATTCTGCGACCCTTTAATACAGTTCCTCATGTTGTGATAACCCCCAACCATAAAATTATTTTCATTGCTACTTCATAACTGTAATTTTGCTACTGTTATGAATCGTAATGTAAATATCTGATATGCAGGATGTATTTAGGCAATCCCTGTGACAGGGTCGTTCAACCCCAAAGGGATCGTGACCCACAGGTTGAGAACCGCTGCCCCAGGGCACTGGTTCCTTTCATCTCACTGACCTACCTTCCTGAGTCTTGGAATCTTTTTTAGTGGAGAGAGATTGCCATGGGAGAGTGTCATGGGCCAGGCATGGAAGTGGCACCGTCACCTCCATTCTTGTTCCATTGTCTGGAACTTGGTCATAAGGCTCCATCCACTTGCAAGAGAGACTGGGAACGAGGTTTACCTGGGAGCTGAGGAGGAAGAGGAAGTGGGTTGTGTGGACACAGAGAAGTCAGTGCCCTATAACTTCAGGGACGTGCCTAACTAGCTTCAGAAATGGTTATGGTGGCTCAAACCTGTAATTCCAGCACTTTGGGAGGCCGAGGTGGGAGGATTGCTTGAGATCAGGAGTTTGAGCTGGGCAAGACAGCAAGAATTCATCTCTACTAAAAATAATGGATGTGGTGGTGCATCTGCAGGCTTAGTTACCTGGGAGCCTGAGGCAGGAAGATCACTTGAGTCCAGGAGTTCAAGCCTGCTGTGAGCTATGATTGCTCCACTGCACTCAAACCTGGCTGCAGAGTGAGAGTCTGTCTCAAAACAAAAACAAAAACAAAGAAAAAAAAATGCAGGTCTAGAGGAAATGTCAGTGGGATGAGGAATGAGGAGGACCTGAGCTAAGTCCAGGGGGAGGAATTCAGCTGGAGATGAGAGTTCCAGGTGCAGCTAATCTCTGTGCAGTGAGTCAGGGTGACTGGAAGACCTTCTCCCAACATTCCTGTTAGGGCCAACATGAAGGGAAACCTGGGAAGGCCAGCCTGTAGCACTGTGCCTTCTGTTCCATTCCATTCTGTAGTGTTCAACAGAAATGGGCTAAAGGCTAAGAAATGTCACCCTTCAGGACTTTCACCAAGGAGGTTAGAAATCCTACTCCCTCCTGTACTCACAGCCCTCCCGTGAGTCCACATTGCCCTGGGTGAAAAAGACAAAATCCTTACTGTGGCCCACAAGGTCCTCTGCATTTGGCCTCTGCTCACCTCTCTGCCCTGCCCTCCTCTCTCGCCCTTCATTCACTGCACTGTAACCACACAGGCCTCGCCACTGTCCCAGAGCCCGCCAGGCACAATCCAGCCTCAGGGCCTCTTCATGTGCTGTTCTTTTTTTCACTTTGTCGGCCTTGGTAGAGTGCCATGGTGTCACAGCTCACAGCAATTTCCAGCTCTTGGGCTTAGCCGATTCTCTTGCCTCAGCCTCCCAAGTAGCTGAGACTACAAGTGCCTGCCACAACACCCGGCTATGTTTTTGTTGCAGTTTGGCTGACGCCGGGTTTGAACCCATCACCCTCGGTATATAGGGCTGGCACCCTACTCATTGAGCCACAGGAGCTGCCCTGCACGTGCTGTTCTTTATTTCTCTTCCCTGAGATACTCACTGTGATTGTTCTCTTATTGCCTTCAGATTTCTGATCAGAGATTTTTCTTCCTTTCCCTATATAAAGCATAGCTATCCCCATTCACCCTGAATTTCCCACTCCCTTCCTTATTTTATTTTCCTCTATCGCTATCTAAACCAGAAACTTACTGGTTTCTACCCTACCATAGTTTTTAGTTGTTTGCTTTCTTGCTTCTCCCACTAGAATGCCAGGGCAAGGATTTTTGTCTATTTTGTTCAGAATGCTATCTCCAGTGCCTCAGGGCAGCATCTGGCACATAGTAGATGCTCAATTAATTACTGAATTATGAATGACTCTATTCACTTCCTTCATTGACTTAATGGAGGCGCCAGCAAACTGTAACTCAGGGGCCTGAGCTATTTCATTCTGTACACAGTCTCACATCAGTTAAACACAATCACACCTGTTTGTTCACATTCTGCATATGGGCTTTTCCAAACCACAACAGCAGAGCTGAGCACTCAAGACCTTATGAACTGTAAGGCTGAAAATAACTCCTACCTGCTCTTTACAGAAGGCATTTTCTGATCCCTGGCTTAGTAGGTATTTGTTGAGCGGTGGGGTCTCCTTGCTCAGGCTGGTCTCAAACCCCTAATCTTCCTACCTTGGCCTACTCTGAGGCACTGCACCAGGCCTCTGCTTGTTTTCTTTGCTAATTCTCAGGAAGTAGGTAGGCCCTGAGAGTATGCCAGATAAGTGTAGCTGGCTTCTAGAGATCTTACCACATTGTAGAGATGGATAGTCCTCCTTTGAGATCAGGGATGGTGTTCTGAGGAGGAACTTGGCAGACAGTGGAAGAAATAATTCATGTTCAGTTGGAAAAGTTAAAGATTTGAGGAAATTCTAAATACATTCTGCAGAAGTTTCAATTAAGAGTCTTAGATCATATGACGTAAAACCCAACCCACACTGGCTCAGTAAAAAGTAATATTTATTAGCTCACATACCTGAGAAATTTAGGAGCAAATGCCTTCAGGACTGGCTGGATCCAGGGTCTCAGACAATATCTTAGGACTCCCTTCCTTACTCCTGCCCTTTCTATCTCTTAACTCTACCCTTTTGAGTGTTTTCCTCCATTTTCAGTTATTCTTTCCCGTTATGGAGACAGATACTGCTGCCCAACTGCTCCAAATTTATATGTCCATAGTTTTGAGTTCAGTGGAAAATGGGACGGTTGATTTTCTGGTGTCTCAAGCCCAAATCCTAGGATTATCTTTCACTGGACATAATTATGGCAGGGGTGGTGGGGGGGAAATATGTCCATTCCTTAAGCAATTACTGTGGCCAAGAGAATACTGTGTTCTCACTGGCCAGGCCAGGGTCACATGCCCATTCCTTGAATTGGGTGTGGGGTGGTTTCACTGAGGAAACCGAGGAGCTGTTGCCAGAACAAGGGGGAAAAGATGTCAGGAAGAAGCTGATGTTTAAACTGGCATCAATGACTAAGTTTAGAGTTTCTCAACTTCAACTCTGTTGGTGTTTGGGGTGGGTCATCTTGTGTCCTGGGAGCTGCCCTTGGCACTGTAGGATGTTACCAGCATCCTTGGCCCCCCCCACCCCCCACCCCCCGCACCTGATACCAGTAGCACCCCTATCCCATGTCTCCAGACATTCCCCATGTACCCTGGGAGGCAGAATTGCCCTGGGCAAAACTCTTTGTTATGAAGGGCGTCACCTTCTGATCTTGGGGAAGATCCAAAGAGGGCTGACAGTTACTGGCTGGGAACAGGGAGGAACAGTTGCTTCCAATTAGAATATTCATTTATTTTATCATCAGTGACAGGCACTGCATTGATTGCTGGGGTTATAGAAAAGAATACAACAGATAATAGTCTGTGCATTTCTGAGTTCATGGCCTTGTGGGGGAGAGGGACAGTGAATTTGTTTCTTGTGCTTGCTGTAACAAAGTACCACAAATTGGATGGCTTAAGACAACCTGCATTTATTCTCTCACAGGAGGCCAGAGGTCTGAACTCTGGAGGCTCCTGGGGAGGATCCTTCCCTGCCTCTGTGGTGGTCTGGGTGTCTCTCAGGGTGTAACACATTCAACCATACGTTCATGAAGCCCAGGACACTGTGGGAGCAGAGAGGAGGAAACTCCCAAATGCAGTCAGGTCAGGCTTCCTGGAGGAGGTGACATGCCCACTGAGTGTGGTGTTGGATTTAGGGTGACCCAAATAAATCATGGATTACCCAGATGGGCCCCACATATCTCCTATCTCAAGATCCTTGAGATATATCCTCATCTTTAGATGCTTAACTTACACATCCCAAAGTACTCTTTTCCTCCAAATAATGGGTCACATTCACAGGTTCCAGAAATTTGACATGAACACATCTTTTTTGGGTGAGGGAGGGAGGCACTTTCCAATCCATTTAGACAGGCTAAGCAACATAACACTGGTGGGTTTTAATATTGTCACAGATGAAATAAGCCAGGTGTCCAGGTGGAGAAGAATGGAAGGGACATACTAGGGAAGCTGAGATCCAGAGGAGGAGGGGCTAACTCTGGGCAGAGAGGGCAAAGGCCAAGTGTAAAGGCCCTGGAGTGGGAAGAAACTGAACCAAGGAGCTTCTGGAGGGAGGTGAGTGAGTGAAGGGAGGGTGGTGGAAAGTGACGTTTGGGAGTAACTGGATCCAAGGTCTCAGGCAGTATCTTAGGGCTCCCTTCCTGCTCTTTCCATCTCTTAACTCTCACTACAGTGGCTGTGGGAATGTACCCATGTAATTCAGATGGGGTGAGAAATCCTTAAAGGGTTTAAGCAAACTGGTGGTTTAAAGAGGTCACTGTTGCTGTTCCATGGAGCCATAGAGGTATCATCAGGGGGACCAGAAAGAAAGAGGTAGAGGAAGGCATCCCGGCAAGAAGCAATGGTGGTTAGGACTGGGATTGGGCTGTTGCAGATCTGCCTTGAATTTTAGTTGAAGAAGAACAGTGGAGGGTGGATGAAAAGAGGAGGCAGGCTGATGGCTAAGTTTGTAGCCAAGGGACCTAGGGTTTCATTAGGATATCATTGTCTGTGATGGGAAGACTCGGGAGAGACAGGTCTTGGGGAGCTCTGATTAAGCTAGGGATGGAAGGCAGCATGGTGGTAAGTGTGTCGGTCTTCGGCGGGAGGTGAGAGTGGGATGAGGGGAAAAGCACTCTGTTCTTGCGGGGACATTTGGCAATGCTTAGACACTTTTTTGGTTGTCACTACTGGAGGGAGTGCTGTTGGTGTGAATACCAAGGAGAGTCCGAAGATGCTGCTGCATGTTCTCCAAAGTGCAGGACAGCCCCTCTCACATCAAATGCCAGTAGTGCGGAGAGGGAGGACACGGTGTGAGGGGCATGAACTCCAGTTGCCTGGGGATCTGGGCTGCAATCCCAGCTGTAGGATCTCGGGCAAGTTGCTGAGCCTCTCTGTAATTCACCTTCCCTATCTTTCAAATGGGAATAAAGATGGTCTCTACCTTAATTGGCTTGGGATAGGAATTAAAAATGGGGTAATAATTGTAAAGTTGTAAACCACTTCAAGAGGTGCCTCTAAATGACTGGTAAATAAACCTATGGGAGTTGGTAAAATCATTTGGGAGAGAAAAAAAAAGACAAGGTTGTGCCCTAGGGTATAACAGCACAGAAAGTTGGAGAAAGGAGAAAGACCCAGCTGGGAAGTAGGAAGGGGAGAATCCAGTGACTTAAGAGGAAAGCCAGAGGGTGTAGTGTCGAGGCCAAAAGAGGAAAGTGTATCCACATTGAGGTCTTAGAAAACAAAAGAAAGTTTTTTGGAGGAGGCGGAGAAAGATGGCGGCCGAGTAACAGCTTCCTTGCATCTGGGAACCGTGAGTCTGGGGAGATAGGACTCCAGGCATCTCTGGCTGGTGGGAACTGCCTATCATCACTCCTATGAGGATACAGGGAGTCAGCAAGAGACTTCTGGACCCCAAGAGGAGGACTAAAACAGTGGAAAACTGGCAAGTGGTCGCGTGTGTTCAATCCGTCTAAACCCGCCCACAACTGTAAGTTCAGTAGCAGCGAGACTGAAAACCAGAAAGGCCTTACCTGTGAACTGTTTTGGTGTCTTTGGACTTGGCACTCAGCTGAACTGCCTTGGGGAGAGCCTGAGCGGGAGTGCGGAGAACTTTGGCCTTTGTCTAGGGCCCCAGTCTGAGCCGCTGAGCCAGACAGAGCTAATAGTGTTTGGCGGTGGGTCACAGGGAACCATTGTCAGTGATCTACCCCGGCAAGCTCTGCCCTCAGGGTCGCAGAGCTAGAAACGGGTGGGAGCTGGTAACCCAGCAAACAAGTAGCCTAAGGGTGGAGTCTGAGCCGCCTTGTAGCCCTAACCCTCAGGGGCAGAGTGAGACCGGTTTTGGCACACTGGGTAAGTGGATGGCCACTTTAGAAGTGATTCCAGCGAGAAAGCTGGGAAAGCTTCTGCTCAGCAAGTTTACAAGTTCAAAGTGCCTTTTAAGTGGGCTGAAGAGAGATTTAGGGTGTCTACCTGCTGGAGTTTGAGAAACTAGCAGCCTCCAGTCGTATCAGAACTGTGATTAACATCTCATACCCCAGAAGACCACGTGTTGCCCAGACAATATTCAATAACATATACAAACTGCTTTGTTTTTGGTTGTGTATTTTTTTCTTTTTTTTTGTTTGGTTTTTTTTTTTTTTTTTTGTTTATTTTGACGTTATTGATGTTCTTTTGTTTTTTAATTTCAATCTTTTCCATACAGATCCCGTTTTCTTTCTCAATTTTTCTAGTTTAATTATAATTTCCCATTGCTGCCTTTTTCAATAACTAGAACTTCATTTTTGCAAGTGTTTCTACCGCTATCATTTGGTTTTTCACCCAATTTTATCCCCGTAAAGTTTTCTGTTTGCTTGTTTTGGTTTGATTTATAGCATTTTTGTCTTTCCTCTCTACTTGGTGGAGGTGGGGTACTGTGTCTGATCAGGTTAGCAAAGAGCCGCTGACCTCAAGGGAACCACCCAACTGGGCACCCCCAGAAGGTGGGGTTTTTTAAGGTTGTGTCAAAGTACCCTACTGTACACCTATATTGCCTTGTCTCCCTCTTTCTGTGCCTCTCTTCTTTTTGTCAATATTCCTTATACCCACCCCCCTCCTTTCTCTATCTTTCTTTTTTTTCTTATCACTTGGTCCTCCTTTCGTTCATCCCTTTTTTGCTCTTCAACCTTCTCACCCTTCTGGTCCTGTAACCGTTAGTCCACAGGCACAAGAACTTAAAGAGCAAGAGGAAGTGAAAGGAAAATTAGGGCAAGGAAACAGATAAAATAAATCACTCATGAGGAAGAATCAGCAGAAAACTCCAGGCAACATGAAGAACCAGTCTAGAACAACCCCATCAAGGGACCATGAGGTAGCTACTGCAGATGATTCCACCAGTAAAGAAATGTTAGGAATGACAGAAAGGGAATTTAGAATACACATGTTGAAGACAATGAAAGAAATGATGGAAACAATGAAGGAAATTGCTAATAAAGTGGAAAATAACCAAAAGGAAATCCAAAAACAGAATCAAATAAGAGATGAACAATATGAAGAATATAAAAAGGATATAGCAGACCTGAAGGAACTGAAACAGTCAATTAGGGAACTTAAAGATGCAATGGAAAGTATCAGCAACAGGTTAGACCATGCAGAAGAAAGAATTTCAGAGGTAGAAGACAAAGCTCTTGAGATAACTCAGACAGTAAAAGAGGCAGAAAAGAAGAGAGAGAAAGCAGAACGTTCACTGTCACAATTATGGGACTTTATGAAGCGTTCCAACATACGAGTTATAGGAATTCCAGAAGGGGAAGAAGAATGCCCCAGAGGAATGGAAGCTGTACTAGAGAATATTATAAAAGAAAATTTCCCAAACATCACCAAAGATTCTGACACACTGCTTTCAGAGGGCTATCGGACCCCAGGTCGCCTCAACTCTAACCGAGCTTGTCCAAGACACATTGTGATGAACCTGTCCAAAGTCAAGACAAAAGAAAAGATTCTGCAAGCTTGCAGGAGTAAGCGCCAGTTGACCTACAGGGGCAAATCCATCAGAGTGACCACAGACTTCTCTAATGAAACTTTCCAAGCAAGAAGACAATGGTCATCTACCTTTAATCTACTTAAACAGAACAATTTCTAGCCCAGAATTCTGTACCCTGCTAAGCTAAGCTTCAGAATTGACAGAGAAATCAAATCATTTACGGATATACAAACATTGAGGAAATTCGCCACAACAAGACCAGCTCTACAGGAAATACTTCAACCTGTTCTGCACACTGACCACCACAATGGGTCAGCAGCAAGTAAGAACTCAGAAATTAAAGGACAGAACCTAACTTCCACACTGATGCAAAAGATAAGACTAAGCAATGGACTCTCACCAAATAAGACAAATAGAATACTACCACACTTATCAATTATCTCAATAAATGTTAATGGCTTGAATTCCCCACTGAAGAGACATAGATTGGCTGACTGGATTAAAAAACACAAGCCATCCATTTGCTGTCTGCAAGAAACACACCTGGCTTCAAAAGACAAATTAAAGCTCCGAGTCAAGGGTTGGAAGACAATTTTTCAGGCAAATGGAATTCAGAAGAAAAGAGGAGTTGCAATCTTATTTTCAGATACATGTGGATTTAAAGCAACTAAAGTCAAAAAAGACAAAGATGGTCACTTTATATTGGTCAAGGGAAAAATACAACAAGAAGACATTTCAATTCTAAATATTTATGCACCCAATTCAAATGCTCCCAGATTCTTGAAGCAGACCTTACTCAGTCTGAGCAATATGATATCTGATAATACCATCATAACAGTGGACTTTAACACACCTCTTACAGAGCTGGACAGATCCTCTAAACAGAAATTAAACAAAGATATAAGAGATTTAAATGAGACCCTAGAACAACTGTGCTTGATAGACACATATAGAACACTCCACCCCAAAGATAAAGAATATACATTCTTCTTATCACCCCATGGAACATTCTCCAAAATTGATCATATCCTGGGACACAAAACAAATATCAACAGAATCAAAAGAATTGAAATTTTACCTTGTATCTTCTCAGACCATAAGGCACTAAAGGTGGAACTCAACTCTAACAAAAATGCTCGACCCCACCCAAAGGCATGGAAATTAAACAATCTTCTGTTGAATAACAGATGGGTGCAGGAAGAAATAAAACAGGAAATCATTAACTTCCTTGAGCATAACAACAATGAAGACACAAGCTACCAAAACCTGTGGGATACTGCAAAAGCAGTTTTGAGAGGAAAATTCATCGCTTTAGATGCCTACATTCGAAAAACAGAAAGAGAGCACATCAACAATCTCACAAGAGACCTTATGGAATTGGAAAAAGAAGAACAATCTAAGCCTAAACTCAGTAGAAGAAAAGAAATATCCAAAATCAAATCAGAGATCAATGAAATTGAAAACAAAAGAATCATTCAGAAAATTAATGAAACAAGGAGTTGGTTTTTTGAAAAAATAAATAAAATAGATAAACCATTGGCCAGACTAACTAGAAATAGAAAAGTAAAATCTCTAGTAACCTCAATCAGAAACGATAAAGGGGAAATAAAACTGATCCCACAGAGATACAAGAGATCATCTCTGAATACTACGAGAAACTCTATGCCCAGAAATTTGACAATGTGAAGGAAATGGATCAATATTTGGAATCACACCCTCTCCCTAGACTTAGCCAGGAAGAAATAGACCTCCTGAACAACCAATTTCAAGCACTGAGATCAAAGAAACAATAAAAAAGCTCCCAATTAAAAAATGCCGTGGTCCAGATGGCTTCACTCCAGAATTCTATCAAACCTTCAAGGAAGAGCTTATTCCTGTACTGCAGAAATTATTCCAAAAAACTGAGGAAGAAGGAATCTTCCCCAACACCTTCTATGAAGCAAACATCACCCTGATACCAAAACCAGGAAAAGACCCAAACAAAAAGGAGAATTTCAGACCAAACTCACTCATGAATATAGATGGAAAAATTCTCAACAAAATCCTAGCCAATAGATTACAGCTTATCATCAAAAAAGTCATTCATCATGATCAAGTAGGCTTCATCCCAGGGATGCAAGGCTGGTTTAACATACGCAAGTCCATAAACGTTATCCACCATATCAACAGAGGCAAAAATAAAGATCACATGATCCTCTCAATAGATGCAGAAAAAGCATTTGATAAAATCCAGCATCTTTTCTAATTAGAACACTGAAGAGTATAGGCATGGGTGGCACATTTCTAAAACTGATTGAAGCTATCTATGACAAACCCACAGCCAATATTTTACTGAATGGAGTAAAACTGAAAGCTTTTCCTCTTAGAACTGGAACCAGACAAGGTTGTCCTCTGTCACCTTTACTATTCAACATAGTGCTGGAAGTTCTAGCCAATACAATTAGGCAAGACAAGGAAATAAAGAGAATCCAAATGGGAGCAGAGGAGGTCAAACTCTCTCTCTTTGCTGATGACATGATCTTATACTTAGAGAACCCCAAAGACTCAACCACAAGACTCCTAGAAGTCATCAAAAAATACAGTAATGTTTCAGGATATAAAATCAATGTCCACAAGTCAGTAGCCTTTGTATACACCAATAACAGTCAAGATGAGAAGCTAATTAAGGACACAACTCCCTTCACCATAGTTTCAAAGAAAATGAAATACCTAGGAATATACCTAACGAAGGAGGTGAAGGACCTCTATAAAGAAAACTATGAACTCCTCAGAAAGGAAATAGCAGAGGATATTAACAAATGGAAGAACATACCATGCTCATGGATGGGAAGAATCAACATTGTTAAAATGTCTATACTTCCCAAAGCAATCTACCTATTCAATGCCATTCCTATGAAAGTACCTACATCGTACTTTCAAGATTTGGAAAAAATGATTCTGCGTTTTGTATGGAACCGGAAAAAACCCCGTATATCTAAGGCAGTTCTTAGTAACAAAAATAAAGCTGGGGGCATCAGCATACCAGATTTTAGTCTGTACTACAAAGCCATAGTGCTCAAGCATGGTACTGACACAAAAACAGAGACATAGACACTTGGAATCGAATTGAACACCATGAAATGAAACTAACATCTTACAACCACCTAATCTTCGATAAACCAAACAAGAACTTACCTTGGGGGAAAGACTCCCTATTCAATAAATGGTGTTGGGAGAACTGGATGTCTACATGTCAAAGACTGAAACTGGACCCACACCTTTCCCCACTCACAAAAGTTGATTCAAGATGGATGAAGGACTTAAATTTAAGGCATGAAACAATAAAAATCCTCAAAGAAAGCATAGGAAAAACACTGGAAGATATTGGCCTGGGGGAAGACTTCATGAAGAAGACTGCCATGGCAATTGCAACAACAACAAAAATAAACAAATGGGACTTCATTAAACTGAAAAGCTTCTGTACAGCTAAGGAGACAATAACCAAAGCAAAGAGACAACCTACACAATGGGAAAGGATATTTGCATATTTTCAATCAGACAAAAGCTTGATAACTAGGATCTATAGAGAACTCAAATTAATCCACATGAAAAAGGCCAACAATCCCATATATCAATGGGCAAGAGACATGAATAGAACTTTCTCTAAAGATGACAGACGAATGGCTAACAAACACATGAAAAAATGTTCATCATCTCTGTATATTAGAGAAATGCAAATCAAAACAACCCTGAGATATCATCTAACCCCAGTGAGAATGGCCCACATCACAAAATCTCAAAACTGCAGATGCTGGCGTGGATGTGGAGAGAAGGGAACACTTTTACACTGCTGGTGGGACTGCAAACTAGTACAACCCTTCTGGAGGGAAGTATGGAGAAACCTCAAAGTACTCAACCTAGACCTCCCATTTGATCCTGCAATCCCATTACTGGGCATCTACCGAGAAGGAAAAAAATCCTCTTATCATAAGGACACTTGTACTAGACTGTTTATTGCAGCTCAATTTACAATCGCCAAAATGTGGAAACAACCTAATTACCCACCAACCCAGGAATGGATTAACAAGCTGTCTTATATGTATACCATGGAATACTATTCAGCCATTAAAAAAAATGGAGACTTTACATCCTTTGTATTAACCTGGATGGAAGTGGAAGACATTCTTAGTAAAGCATCACAAGAATGGAGAAGCATGAATCCTATGTACTCAATCTTGATATGAGGACAATTAATGACAATTAAGGTTATGGGGGGGGAGCAGAAAGAGGGATGGAGGGAGGGTGGTGGGGCCTTAGTGTGTGTCACACTTTATGGGGGCAAGACATGATTGCAAGAGGCACTTTACCTAACAATTGCAATCAGTGTAACTGGCTTATTGTACCCTCAATGAGTCCCCAACAATAAAAAAAAAAAAAGAAAAGAAATTAAAAGAAAAGAAAACAACAGAAAATGCTCTTACTGAAGTGGCGTGAGTAAATTCAGAAAACGTCATGAATAGCAACTGAACCGCAGGTTACATTTATTTTTCAGGTCACACTTATTAGGGGCAGGTGTTTTTCTAAGTACTTTATACCTATTAACTCTTGTGTTTTGCAAGCCTGTGGTGTACTTACCAAATGCTTAGGTTATTGGCTATTGCTTTGAAACAAAGCTCCCCACATTTAGTGATGCCAGACAAACATGATTTTATGATTCTTGCAGATTCTGTGACTCAGTAATTCAGACAAGGTAAGTCATAGCAGCTTCTCAGCTCCATGGTGAGAAGCCTTGACTGTCTTGGGCCTGGATTTGTCTGGAGGATTTTCTGCTCACCTGTTGGGTATGTGGGCAGGGGTGACTTGAGGCTCTGTTCAGTTGAGACTGTTGACAGGAGCACCTCCCTGTGGCATCTTTATGTGGTTTGGGTCTCCTACAGCATGGCAATTGAGTTTCAAAAAGAAGTATGGAGAGAGCAAATGTTCCATGAAAGATCAAGGTGGAAGCTGCAAGAATCTGCTTAGAAATCAGGTGGTATCACTTCCTTGTGTCCTTAGTTACGAGCAAGCCACTGAAACCACCCAGAATCCCTGGGAGCGGAGTCAGAAGGACATGCAGAAGAGTGAGATTTTCGTGGTCATCTTTGGAAAGTACAACCTCATCTCACAGATGAGGAAATGGAAACAAGGAAAGTTTAAGTAACTTTGTCCAAGGTTATGTAATGAATAAATAATTGATGCTTGGATTTGAATCCAAGTGACCAGGTCCCCAAACCCATGACTATAAGAACTATATCAATATTACTTCTTTGGGGTGGGAAGAGAGGGTATATGAGTGTATGTTACAAGGTGTTTGATTATTAAAACAGTCCTAGATTCGTATTTCTGGTTCTCCCAGTTAGGGATCAGCCAGGAAAACAGAAATAATCATAGGTCTTTCAAACAGAGAGAATTTAATTCAGGGAATCGGGTAATGGATGATGAAGGAGCTGAGAAGACAGATGGGGCAGAGTGAAACAACCCAGAAAGTAGCCACAGCAGAAAGCTGCTGCTGCCACTGCAAGGCCGGAGAAACCATCAGCGGAGGTGGTATTGCTAAGGCTCAGTGCCCAGGGCCATTCAGTGGGACCTAGAACCTTGGGCAAGATCTGTTTCCAAGGAGCTGAGCCACAGAGATGACATGTTTAGTGCTGGAGGGAAGGAGGTATGGGAGAGAGAGAGAGAGGGAGGAGGAAGGAGAGAGACAGGGAGAGCGAGGGAGGGAGAGAGAGAGGAGAGAAAAAGGAAGAAAGAAAAGAAGAAGGAAAGAAGGGAAAGAAAAGAAAGGAAGGAATAAGGGAAGAAAGGGAAGGAAAAGGAAAGGAAAGTGGAGGGGAGGAAAAGGGGAGGGAAGGGGAGGGGAGGGGAAGGAAGGGATGGGAAGAGAAGGAAAAGAAATACCTTGGCTTCTCTCCTCCCATCCTGGGTACCTGCAAGGACCTCCCACTGGTGCACCTACCTGGAAGCCAGGGTGCAAAGGAGCCTGGGAAATGTAGTTCCCTACCATGCAGCAAAGCAAAGGCAGGAACCACCTTGAACAAGTGAATACTCCCTTTACGCTCAGTGTATTGCCTATGAAAACGGAGCCCTCACTGCAGGGCTTTGTGGAGAGCAGAGGAACCAAGTAAAATGCACATGAACTGCTTCACGCAGTTTCTAGCTCTCAGTTAACAGGGGATGCCATTATTGGTATTTGAGAACAGATGACATGTAATGGTTTAGTACCTTCTGGGAAAGGGCACTCCTTGGCTGTGCTGACTGTGCTGGCTCTGGGATTTAGTCCTTTCTGAGACCATACCCAGATCTTTCTTCTTACAACTCTGCCATGAGCTACCAGCACAGAGCTGCTTTCTTCCTCCCTGCCCTTCAGAGATCTGCCCTCACGACCCAATCGCTGGGGATTAAGTTTTCAACGCATGAAGTTTAGGGCTACTTTCAAATATAGCAGCATCCAAGCACCTGGAGGGATGTGGGGGTATTACTTTCAGCTGGACCAGCTACTGAATGTGGTTCCAGGGGAACTTGGGAGAAATAATTCCAAAAACATCAATTGGCTAGGTGTGGTGGCTCATGCCTGTGATCCTAGCACTTTGGAAGGTCAAAGTGGGAGGATCGCTTAAGGCCAGGAGTTCAAGACCAGCCCGAGCAACGCAGCAGACCCTGTGGGTATGGTGGTACATGACTGTAGTCCCAGCTACTCTGGAGGCTGAGGTGGGAGGATCATTTGAACCGAAGAGTTTGAGGCTGCAGTGAGCTTTGATCAGCCACTGTTTTCCAGCCTGGGTGACAGACTGAGACCCTGTCTCTAAAAAAAGGCATCAGTCATTTATTTGTGCTTCCTTCTCAGGACTCTGGGAGATATGTCAGGATGGTGGAATGCTTGGGGTGACAACCACTTGCTTCATTTTGATTACATAGCCCTGTTTTTGGTAACTCAGCACCTGATACTATCGTTGTTTCACGCCCTCCCTTTTTCTCCCTTGCTCACTGTGCTCCAGGTACATGGGCAAGCTCACTGTCGTTCCAATACGCTAGGCAGGGTCTGGCCTCAGGGCCTCTTTGCACTGGTTATTCCTCTGCCTGGATCACTCCCTGACCTCCTTCAAGCCTTCACTGAGGCTTCCCAAATCTCTCTTTTTTAAATTGTATCTCCTCCTGGCATTCTCCATTCCCTTTTCTACTTATTTTTCTCTTTGAATACTCACCACCTTCTATAACAACAGGCTATGCAATATATTCTTATCATACCCTTGTTGTCTTCCTTTGCCAGAGTATCGGCCTCACCAGGGCAGAGATGTTTGTCTGTTCTGTCCACATCGGTATCCCCAGAACCTAGATCAGTGCTTGGCACATTGTAGGTACTCAACAAGTTTTGTGGAATTAATAAAGGGGTGGCAGAATGGTCAGGATGCCCTTCACATACTACTCCCTCTGGCTAGAACACTCCCCCTCACATCTAAAATGAAAATAATTTAAACAGTAAGAGTACACATTTGTCTCTCAAATGTAGTGTGTTTTATCAAGACTAGGAATAAAAATGTGACCAGAGAGTATATTTTGCATAACTGACCAATGGCGATTTACATTTTTTCCTTTTTCTATCCCATCCCTCACTCCTTATTTCCCTGAAGCAGGTGGTCATCCTATGCTCCTAGTTTTAGGAGACAGACACAGTAAGGCATCTAGTATCCCACTGGCTTTTTATAAAAAACAGCTATATTAACATAAAATAAATTACTTATTTGAAATACATGATTTGATAAATTTTGACATGTGCATGCAACTGTGCAACCAGCCTTACCATCAAGAGGGGAAATCCATCCCTCGCCCCCCAAAGTTTCCTCCCTCCCTCTCATGTCCACTGATCAGCTGTTTCAGTTGCTACAGATTGGTTTGCATTTCCTGGAATTGCAGGGAAGTGGAATCCTGCTCTCTGTGTGTGGTCTTTTGTGTCTGGCTTCTTCCCCTGAGCAGGATGTGTTCAAGGTTCATCCATACTGTTGCACACCTCGGGGCTCCATTCCTGGTCACTACTAAGGGGAACTCCACCGTATGGGCTGACCACTGTTTTTTGTCCATCGGTGGATGGACATTTGGATTTTTTTTTTTTTTTTGAGACAGAGTCTCATTTTGTCACGCTCAGGAGAAGGCCGTGGCTTCATAGCTCACAGCAACCTCAAACTCCTGGACTCAAGCCACCCTCTTGGCTCAGCCTCCCTAGTAGCTGGGACTACAGGTGCCCACCACAACACCTGGCTATTTTTAGAGACAGGGTCTCGCTCTTGCTCGGCTGGTCTCCAACTCCTGAGTTCAGGCAATCTACCACCTCAGCCTAACAGAGTGCTAGGATTATAGGCTTGAGCCACTATGCACGGCTGGACATTTGGATTGTTGGTAGACCTTTTGGCTGCTATGAACATTTGTGTGCAAGTGTGTGCACATTCATGTTAAACACCCAGGAAAGGAGCAGGTCACATGGCAGATTCTTGTTTAATGTTTTAAGAAAACTGACCAACTTTTTCAAAGTGGAGGCACCATGTGACATTCCCAACAGTTGCCTGGAACACTTTCCCTCTTTGCGCCACAGCCTCTTTGCCCTGGAAGGGCAGCCTGTATTGACTACTCACTCCACACCACCTCAAAGCCTTACGAGATGCCCTTTTTATTTGACCAGGTTTCACAGATTGCTGTGCTTCATGGCATACTCTCTCATGGCTGATGCCACCAATCGATTATTCTCGGTACGCTACTTGCTCCATGTCTGTCTCCTTGCCAGACTAGGAGCTCTATAGGGACAGGTCCTGATACGTGGCACAGAGCAGGCTCTTAATACACACTTGCATGACCAGGCCTTGGTGGCTGTGTTTTGTGCTGAGTGCTACAGTGGAGATTTGGTTGGTATTTTCAACCCCAACATATAAATGAGTAAACTGAGGCCCTAAAATACCAGAACGACCCATTCAAGTTCCCTCTGTTTGCTGAGCTGGGCTGGAGTTGAACCAGGTCTGTGATCCGCTCCTGGTGTGGAGAAATGGTTAGTGTGAGGAGGTAGAATGTGAGAGGGCAAGAGCAGAGGCGGATGGCTCACAGGAGGCTTTGAAGGCCAGGATGAGAAGGGCATGCTGCACCCCTGCTGCGGGTCTTTGAAAGCGTGCATGGCATGCCCACCCTCTCTGGCAGCACATGGGTCCCTCTGGGAGCCTGAGCCTGCACGATTAGGTGCCGCCACTCACCCTTTCTGTATCTCCGCAGCCAAGCCCTGGTAACAGGCATTTCCGGTTTCCGGCCAGCTCCTTGGGGTTGGGGTGGAGGTGGGGGTGGGGACTGACTGGGGCCCCCTTCTCTCAGACCCTGGAGGCCTCTGTTTCTGCATGCACACTGCTTCCCTGAAGGAGTGTGGCAGGGTGGCCTACCTTTTCTAGCTCTTTCTTTGTCTTGGGAGGGTTGTGCTGATGGGGAACATGCTGGCAAGTGGGGAGAAGAGTGAACCTCAGGGTTTGATGCAGAGCAGCTGAGTGCAGATTTGCATGTGGGCAAGCCGCCAGTCCTACAACTGGTCTTCTCTGAGTTCCTGGAGGAAGGCAGGGGGAAACTAGGGAGCTGCTCCCCAACAGGGAAGACCTATACACACATGCCTCTCCCCCCATTTGTTTAAATGTTCTTCTGTCCTTTGACACCTTCTCATGTTTTCAGTTGACCGGGAAGTCCTTCTGGTGGTCTAACCACAGTCGCCACTGCTGACTGAGGGAGCCCCTTTCTTTTACTGGCTCCACCCCACCCTGGAGGGGTGATGAATCATAGCCCTTTTCCCTTCTTTGAGCAATCACATGACTGAAGGGAAGTCTCAGAAGGCTCAGCTGATCTCCCTGAGGTCAGGAGGAAACTTCCTCCCTTGGATCAAGATGGAGACAGCCATCTACTCTGTTGCCTCTGGTGACCTGTCAGCCCTGTATGAGGCCAGCCTACAACCTGCAAAGGCTGCCAGGCTGGAGAGCGGTACATGTTTTTTGTGTCACATGCTGACCCCCTTCCCTGCTCCAGCATGCCACCTCATATTAAGTGCCAGGAAGAGCTTAGTGGGTTTCAAAAGAGATGGCGGTGGGGGGTGCTGTGGTTAGGGGCATGGCCTCTGGGCTCAGTGTGCTGGTGTGCCTGGCCCTGGGTAGGTGATAGCCTCTGTGAACCTCAGCTGTCCCATTTGTCAGGAAGGCTTACTGAGCATCTCCTATGTGCTATGCCAGGCATGGTACTAGGTGTTGAGGCCACAGCAGTGAACTAAACGCACAAAGATCCCTGCCCTCAAGGAGCTGATCCATGTGTGTGTGTCTGTGTGCAGTTTAAGGAGGGGAAGCATAGACAGACAATAATAAAATAAGTAAGTGAAATATATGGTATGCTAGATAATGACTTTTATAGGGAGAAAAATAAAGCAGAGAAGGGAGATGGGGAATGCTGTGTGTGTGTGTGTTGCAATTTTAAATAGAGTGATTAGGGAAAGTCTCACCAAGAAGTGACATTTCAGCAAAGACCTAAAAGAGACAAAGGAAGGAGCTATGGAGTTAGCTGGGGATATATACCATGAACAGAGAGAACAACCAGTGCAAAGTCCCTGGGGCTGGATCATGCCTGACATGTCCTAGGAATGGTGAGGATGCCTGTGTGGCTGAAGCAGAGTGAGCAACAGTGAGGGTGGAAGGACAGGATGACAAGTAGTGCATGGGGCAGGTCATGCAGAATCTTGTGGGTTACAGAGAGGACTTGGGTTTGCATCTGGGTGAGAAACCTGAAATGTGTTGACAGTGTCATATAGCTGCTGTGTTGAAAATAGATTATAGGCACCCCTGGGGCAGAAGCAGGGAGCCCAGCGAGCGAGGTGGTCATTGCAATCATCCAGTTAAGTAATCATGGTGGCTTGGACTGGACAGGTGGCAGTGGAGATGGCAAAAAAGATTTCTTTTCTTTTTTCTTTTTCTTTTCTGTTAAACAGGGTCTTGTTCTATCATCCAACCTGGAGTGCAGTGTAATGATTCTAGCTCATCGTAACCTTGACCTTCGGGGCTCAAGCAATCTGAGTAGATGGAACTCACTGGCATGAACCACCATACCCATTTAAAATTTAAAAAAAAATGTTCTTATACATATCAGGTCTTACCTATATTGCCCAGGTTGGTCTTGAACTCCTGGTCTCAAGCAATCCTCTTGCCTTGACCTTCCAAAGTTCCTGGATTATAGGCATGAACTACTAAGCCCCACTGGATTCTGGGAACATTTTGAAGGTGGAACCAAAAGGATTTGCTGATGACTTAGAGATGGAGCTTGGGAGAAATAGAGACATCAAGGGGACTTCAGCATTGAGGGTCTGAATAACGGGAAGGACCCATGTGATTAGATCTCACTTCATAGGTCCCGGTAGCAACTCTGTTGAGAGAATGAAACAAAATAATGCATGTGGAACCTTTAGTACAAGGTTTTGCAAAGGGCTAAGTCCTTAACATATGGTGCCTTGCAAGAAGGCTTGGGAGAGCAGTGGCTCACTGGCACAGGTAGTGTTGATGGACCGAGGGACACTTCAGAGACAACTTTGGGAAAATGAGGTTGTAGCAATGGAGGGAGTGCAGGACCTGAGATAGAAAAGAATACATGCGCGAGTTGGTTGGTTGTATTATGTGCAGTAACATAATACAAACATGAGCACTGAGACCGGATCTCATTCCAGCACCCAGGCTGGAGTGCAGTGTAGTGATCATATCTCACTGTAACTTTGACCTCCTGGGCTCATGTGGTCCAAGGAGCTGTGACTTATGGGTGTGTGCCACCATGCCCAGCTAATTTTTAAAAAATTCTTTGTAGGTCTGGGGTCTTGCTATGTTGCCCAGCCAGAACAATATACGACTATTTTTGGATACCAATGGAAAGGGGGAAAGGGAATAAGATTAGGGAGTGTTGCATGTAAATTTGATATCTAATTATGTAATATTTAATTAAAAAGAAAATGTATTTAGCCAAAGGCATTAAAAATTTATGTCCACAGGAAAACTTGCACACAGATGTTTACAGCAGCTTTATTCATAACTGTAAAGACTTGGGAGCCACCACTTCCTTCAGTGAGTGAGTGGATAAATAAACAGTGGTGTGTCCAAATAACAGAATGTGGTTCAGGGCTGAAAAGCAATGAGCTCTTAAGCTGTGAAAAGACATATAGAGGAAACTTAAATGCATATTACTCTGTGAACGAAACCAGGCTGAAAAGGCTGTGTGCTGTATGATTCCAGCTAAATGATATTTCTGAAAAGGCAAAACTCTAAGGACAGTCAATCAGTGGTTGCAGGAATTAGTGGGCGGGGAGGGATAGACAGGTGCGGCACAGGGTATTTTTAGGGTAGTAGGACTACTCTGTGTGATCCCATAATGCTGGAGACATGTTATTGTACAATTGTCCAAACCCAGAAAATGCATAACCCCAAGAGTGAACCCTAACATGAACTATGCATTCTGGGTGAGAAAGACGTGTCAGTGCAGGTTCATCAATTGTAAAAGATGCACCACTACCTGGGGGATGTTATAGTGGGGTAGGCTGCGTGTGTGTAGTGGGAGGGAACTCTCTGTACCTGCCACTGGAGTTCATGTGAACCCAAAGCTGCTCTAAAAAACAAAGCCTATTATTAATATTAAAAAAAAAAAAGAGAAGAAAAGAGAGGAATAAAGGAAGGAAGGGAGAGCAGACTGGAACCTTCAGACTGTGCTGGCACAGGTGTTGTGGAAGCTAAAGGGTGCTTACAGAGTCCTCCCTCACCACCCTTCAGCCTGATAGGGTCTGGTGTTTTATCAAGGTAGTGGGGGAAGCCCTCCGTGAGTTTTTACATGACAGGAAACTTAATTCAGGGGTCCTCAAACTAAGACCTGTGAGCCAAATCCAGACCGCCACCTGTTTTTGTAAATATAGTTTTACTGGAGCATATATACATAGCATGCTTTTGTGCTGCAATGGCAGAGTTGAGTAGCTGCAACTCAAAACACATGTCCCACAAAGCTGAAAATTTTTGGTATCTAGCCCTTGACAGGAAAAATTTAATAAGGTCCTAAATCAAAGGGACTTACACGATTCAAGGAATTTTTTGACTCATGCAATGGAAATCATATGTGAATTTTAAGATGTCTTGATTCCATAGCTCTAACAATGTCATCAAAGGGTGGATGTCTTCCTGTGATGGCTTCTTTGTCAGGCTTAGGCGACTTCAGGATCACCCCCTCAGGGCTGAAAAGTGGCTGTGGTTGCTCCAGACATCATAATCTTACCCCTGACCACTTCCAAATTACTGTCCTAGAAGGTAGAGCTTAAGACCTGGGATTTAAACTCTCTTATTGGTCTGAATTGGGTCACATTAATGATCTCTTGAACCAATAGCCACGGGAAAAGGGATGGCCTATGCTAATTGACTGGACCTGAGTATAGAGCCTCTCATTTCATGTGGTTTGAAGAGAAAGGGGAAGGGGCTATTTTTTCAAAGGTAAATCAGGGTTCTTGGATGTGTATGTGTGTGTGTGTGTGTGTGTGTGTGTGTGTGTGTGTGAATGGACTTAAATAGAATTGATGATTAAGCTGGGCTTAATCAGTTCAAGGTTGATATGGCCTTGCTATAGTGTTAGGAACCAATGTCTTCTTTTTTGTTGCTGTGACACCTGTGAAATATTTCCTTTGTCCTCTATTCCCAAGATAATTCACCCCCATACCAACTTTCTAGCCAGAGAAAAGGGAAGAGAATGTCCTTCCCCTATATAAATCCTTCCCCTTTATAAATGAAAATCACACCTTTCATATCCTATTGGCTAGAACTTGGTCATGTGACTACACCTAATGTATCGGTTAGCTATGACTGCAAAACTGCTGTGTAATAAACAACCAGAAAAATTTGGCATTCTGAAACAATAAGTAAGCACACATATGAGTATCAGATGGCTTTACTGATCTCAGTTGGGCTGGGCTAGGGTCTGTCATTCCCCTTCTAGTACTGACAGACTAGCCCTGTGGTGATGGTGGGGAGAGAAAACTGAAGCATCCAATGCATTTTGAGGCTTAGTCTAAGAATTCTTTTTGGCCTTATTCTATTTGCTAAAGTAAGTCACATGGCCAAAGCCAAATCCAAGAGATGGAGAGTATATTCTGCCCACAGTGGGAGAACACTGCAAAGGAATCCAGGGAGAGGTGAAGACTTGCAGCCATTAATGCTGTCTGACAGCTGGATGGCAAGAGACTGGGAAACGTTTTTATTCCAAGAGACCATGTACCTAGCTAAAAGTTGAGAGCCTTATTGCTATGCAGAAGAGAAGAATGTATATTAAGGCCACTTTCTGTGTATACCCCAAAGGTGTAAAAAAGAATACCATGGAGATTTGGAAGCATGGAGTCAGCTGTTAACCTGGTCTGGGAGTGAACATGTTACAGGATTCTAAAAGGGCTTTCCTATTGTTCTAGGACGTAATGTCTAAGATGAGAGGATGGGTGTAGCTTTTGCTACATAACAAGCAACCCCCCCAAATGGAATGAAAATAACATTTGTAATTTTTATTGATTTGGGGAACAGTCTGGGCAGATCTGCTGATTTCTGTGAGGGTGGCCTCAAACCCATGTCCAGTGGTTGGCAGGTGGGATGGAAAATAGGTCCAGAGAGTCTTCTAGTTTCCCGTGTTGTTTCTTTCTTTATTTTTTTAAATTGACATTTTATTTTTTGAGGGGGATAGGGCAAGTATCTTTATTTCTAATTTCTTTTTATCTCAGATTAACAGGAGGGTACAAGTGATTAGGTTACAATGCTTGCATTTGTTAGGTAGAGTCCCTGTTGTAGTTGTGTCCCACACCCAGGAGGTGTCCATGTACCCTTATGTTGTGCCCATTAGGTGGGAGCTCACCAATCTCCCTCCCTTCTTTCCTTCCCCCTCTCTCCTGCCTCCTCCCTTCTTTCCCCATCTTGAATTTAATTGAGTTTTTCTCCTGTGTGGGCATCTATTCGTTCATTTACTTACTGGCTTCATGTTAGTATTGAGTACATTGGATACCTGCTTTTCCATTCTTGTGATACTTTACTAAGAAGAATGTGTTTCAACTCCATCCAGGTTAATACAAAAAAGGTAACATCTCTTTTTATGGCTGAATAGTATTACATGGTATACATATACCACGATTTGTTAATCCATTCCTGGGTTGGTGGGAATTTGGATTGTTACCACGTCTTGGTGATTGTGAATTGAGCTGTGATAAACCATCTAGTACAAATGTCTTTATGATAAAATGATTTTTTTTTCTCCTGGGTAGATACCTAGTAATGGGATTGTGGGGTAAAATGGTAGGTCTAATTTGAGTTCTTTGGGGATTCTCCATACTTCCTTCCAAAGACACTGTGTTGTTTATTTACTTCCTCAGTGAATATTTAATGGGCACTATCCCATGCTACCATGTGATGTTCAGGCTCCAGTGATGAATGAACCCCAGGCCATGCCTTTATCTTGTGGAGGATGGTTACAAACCTTGTGGTCAGGCCTGGGATAGAGAGGGACTTTATTCCAAGGGAGCCTGAAATTGAGGGAGAGTGAGAACTCTGCCTGGCCAAAGAAGTTGGGGATGGTTTCCTGGATGAAGAGATACAGGAGATGGGTCTTGAAGGATGTATAGGAGTTCACCAGGCATATGTGAGAGACACATTTAGCTCAGATACCAGTCCTTTGTTCATGTCTCTGCATATAATTATGGGAAGAATTGACAAGAGCAGTGAAGAGTCATGGGGCCTCTGACGGTCGGATGGTTCACAACCAGCTCTGGTCCCAGGGGATACTGTATTAGGATAACACTACTGACAAGAGTGGACAAGCCTTTTCAGTTTATTGACTTGATGCAGTAAAATGTATTTCTTGTCCACATAACAGTTCAATGCATGTGTTCCTGGTTCCAGGTGGGGGCACTTTTCCTTAGGGGATGATTCATAGACACAGGCTATTTTTATGTGTGCCTTTGTCATCTCTTAGAGTCTCAGACTGAAGAAAACAGGGAGAAGAGGATATGGAGAAGTCATTGCTACGTCTTAAATACATCACTTTCAAAGTGGTACACATGAAAAATGCAGGTATTCTATTGGCCAAAACCAGTCCCATGACCACAGCCATAGGCAAGAGGGGATGAGAAATGTAGTCCTCGCCTGGGCAGCGAATTTCGAGCAGAAATTCCCTATTATGAAAGAGAGGACATGACTTTGGTGGATTGCTAATGGTCTCTGCCACAAGCAGCAACAGGAATAGAACTGAGGTCTGGGAGGCAGGACACAGTTTATTTTGTACGCTTGAGTAAACCCTTCTCCCTTTTGGAGTTTTTCCTGTCTTCTGGGGGTGAAGACTGGAAACTGATTGGTATCTGAGGTCTCTTCCAGTTTCAAAAATTTATGAGTCAGTAAATGCTTTTGGACTTCTTAGCTGGAGCTGGAATGGTGATGATGATGATGGTGGTGACAGGGATGGTAATGAAGATGATGGTGATGATGTATGATGACAGGGGTGGTGCTATTGGTGACAGTGGTGATGAGAGGGATGATTTCCACCTATTGAAATGTCAAGCCCTTACAACAACATGATATAGTAGGGGCCAGGCACAGTGGCTTATGACTGTAATCCTAGCATTTTAGGAGGCTGAGGCAGGAGGATCACTTGAGCTCAGGAGTTCAAGAACAGCCTAAGCAAATTGAGACCCTGTGTCCACAAAAAAGAAAAAAAAAGTGATACAGTAGGCATAAATCCTCTATACTAGTTTGTCTTTACCCCTATTTTGCCTATTTACTGCTGAGAACAGCTTATCCCCAAATTTATCCATCAAGGAAAACAACAATTTATTATGCTTATGGGTTATTTAGGTCAGGAATTTTTAAATGGCTCAGCTGGGCAGTTCCGATTTGGGGTTTCTTAAGAGTTTGCAATCAGGGGCTGTGCCTGTGCCTGTGGCTCAGTCGGTAAGGCGCCGGCCCCATATACCGAGGGTGGCGGGTTCAAACCCGGCCCCGGCCAAACTGCAACCAAAAAATAGCTGGGCGTTGTGGCAGACGCCTGTAGTCTCAGCTACTCGGGAGGCTGAGGCAAGAGAATCGCTTACGCCCAGGAGTTGGAGGTAGCTGTGAGCTCTGTGAGGCCATGGCACTCTACCGAGGGCCATAAAGTGAGACTCTGTCGCTACAAAAAAAAAAGAGTTTGCAATCAAATATTGGCTGAATTGGCAGTCATCTGAAACCTTGACTGGGAGCTATGAACTCATGGGGGGCTACAGTATCTTGGAGGCTGGCTACTATAATCTCATTGTTTTCATTACTGTAAATTTATGATAAGTCTTGATATCTGATAAGACTCATATCACCACTTTATTTTCCCTCTGAAGGAGTAGGCTGACTATTCCATAACTCTATGCTTTCTGATATAAGTCTTAGGATTTATTTGTTAAATTCAGTGAAAAACCATTTGAGGTTTTAATTAAAATTGCATTGAATCTATAGTTCAGTTTTGGAAAGAGTAGAGAACATAACAATATTGGGTCTTACTAGGAAAGAAAGAGAAAAGGAAGAAAAAAGAATGGGTATATTTTTTACTCTATTTCTTTAGGTGTTTCTTTCATGTCTTTTGGTACAATTTTATAATTTTCTTCATAAAAAATTTGCACTTCTCTTTGTTAGGTTTATTAGATTTCACTAGCTTTACATGTTGGTTTGTTTTACATTTTCAAAGGCTATGGTAGATAGAACCCTTTTTTTTTCTTTTTTTTTTTTTATTGTTGGGGATTCATTGAGGGTACAATAAGCCAGTTACACTGATTGCAATTGTTAGGTAAAGTCCCTCTTGCAATCATGTCTTGCCCCCACAAAGTGTGACACACACTAAAGCCCCACCCCCGTCCCTCCATCCCTCTTTCTGCTTCCCCCCCCCCATAACCTTAATTGTCATTAATTGTCCTCATATCAAGATTGAGTACATAGGATTCATGCTTCTCCATTCTTGTGATGCTTTACTAAGAATAATGTCTTCCACTTCCATCCAGGTTAATACGAAGGATGTAAAGTCTCCATTTTTTTTTAATGGCTGAATAGTATTCCATGGTATACATATACCATAGCTTGTTAATCCATTCCTGGGTTGGTGGGCATTTAGGCTGTTTCCACATTTTGGCGATTGTGAATTGAGCTGCAATAAACAGTCTAGTACAAGTGTCCTTATGATAAAAGGATTTCTTTCCTTCTGGGTAGATGCCCAGTAATGGGATTGCAGGATCGAATGGGAGGTCTAGGTTGAGTGCTTTGAGGTTTCTCCATACTTCCTTCCAGAAAGGTTGTACTAGTTTGCAGTCCCACCAGCAGTGTAAAAGTGTTCCCTTCTCTCCACCTCCATGCCAGCATCTGCAGTTTTGAGATTTTGTGATGTGGGCCATTCTCACTGAGGTTAGATGATATCTCAGGGTTGTTTTGATTTGCATTTCTCCAATATATAGAGATGATGAACATTTTTTCATGTGTTTGTTAGCTATTCGTCTGTCATCTTTAGAGAAAGTTCTATTCATGTCTCTTGCCCATTGATATAAGGGATTGTTGGCTTTTTTCATGTGGATTAATTTGAGTTCTCTATAGATCCTGGTTATCAAGCTTTTGTCTGATTGAAAATATGCAAATATCCTTTCCCATTGTGTAGGTTGTCTCTTTGGTTTGGTTATTGTCTCCTTAGCTGTACAGAAGCTTTTCAGTTTAATGAAGTCCCATTTGTTTATTTTTGTTGTTGTTGCAATTGCCATGGCAGTCTTCTTCATGAAGTCTTCCCCCAGGCCAATATCTTCCAGTGTTTTTCCTATGCTTTCTTTGAGGATTTTTATTGTTTCATGCCTTAAATTTAAGTCCTTATCCATCTTGAATCAATTTTTGTCAGTGGGGAAAGGTGTGGGTCCAGTTTCGTCTTTTACATGTAGATATCCAGTTCTCCCAACACCATTTATTGAATAGGGAGTCTTTCCCCCAAGGTAAGTTCTTGTTTGGTTTATCGAAGATTAGGTGGTTGTAAGATGTTAGTTTCATTTCTTGGTGTTCAATTCGATTCCAAGTGTCTATGTCTCTGTTTTTGTGCCAGTACTATGCTGTCTTGACCACTATGGCTTTATAGTACAGACTAAAATCTGGTATGCTGATGCCCCCAGCTTTATTTTTGTTACAGAGAACTGCCTTAGCTATACGGGGTTTTTTCCGTTTCCATACAAAACACAGAATCATTTTTTCCAAATCTTGAAAGTACAATGTAGGTACTTTGATAGGAATGGCGTTGAATAGGTAGATTGCTTTGGGAAGTATAGACATTTTAACAATGTTGATTCTTCCCATCCATGAGCATGGTATGTTCTTCCATTTGTTAATATCCTCTGCTATTTCCTTTCTGAGGAGTTCATAGTTTTCTTTATAGAGGTCCTTCACCTCCTTCGTTAGGTATATTCCTAGGTATTTCATTTTCTTTGAAACTATGGTGAAGGGAGTTGTGTCCTTAATTAGCTTCTCATCTTGACTGTTATTGGTGTATACAAAGGCTACTGACTTGTGGACATTGATTTTATATCCTGAAACATTACTGTATTTTTTGATGACTTCTAGGAGTCTTGTGGTTGAGTCTTTGGGGTTCTCTAAGTATAAGATCATGTCGTCAGCAAAGAGGGAGAGTTTGACCTCCTCTGCTCCCATTTGGATTCCCTTTATTTCCTTGTCTTGCCTAACTGTATTGGCTAGAACTTCCAGCACTATGTTGAATAGTAAAGGTGACAGAGGACAACCTTGTCTGGTTCCAGTTCTAAGAGGAAAAGCTTTGAAGTTTTACTCCATTCAGTAAAATATTGGCTGTGGGTTTGTCATAGATAGCTTCAATCAGTTTTAGAAATGTGCCACCTATGCCTATACTCTTCAGTGTTCTAATTAGAAAAGGATGCTGGATTTTATCAAATGCTTTTTCTGCATGTATTGAGAGGATCATGTGATCTTTATTTTTGCCTCTGTTGATATGGTGGATAACGTTTATGGACTTGCGTATGTTAAACCAGCCTTGCATCCCTGGGATGAAGCCTACTTGATCATGATGAATGACTTTTTTGATGATAAGCTGTAATCTATTGGCTAGGATTTTGTTGAGAATTTTTCCATCTATATTCATGAGTGAGATTGGTGTGAAATTCTCCTTTTTGTTTGGGTCTTTTCCTGGTTTTGGTATCAGGGTGATGTTTGCTTCATAGAATGTGTTGGGGAAGATTCCTTCTTCCTCAGTTTTTTGGAATAATTTCTGCAGTACAGGAATAAGCTCTTCCTTGAAGGTTTGATAGAATTCTGGAGTGAAGCCATCTGGACCAGGGCATTTTTTAGTTGGAAGCTTTTTTATTGTTTCTTTGATCTCAGTGCTTGAAATTGGTTGTTCAGGAGGTCTATTTCTTCCTGGCTAAGTCTAGGGAGAGGGTGTCTTTCCAAATATTGATCCATTTCCTTCACATTGTCAAATTTCTGGGCATAGAGTTTCTCGTAGTATTCAGAGATGATCTCTTGTATCTCTGTGGGATCAGTTTTATTTCCCCTTTATCGTTTCTGATTGAGGTTACTAGAGATTTTACTTTTCTATTTCTAGTTAGTCTGGCCAATGGTTTATCTATTTTATTTATTTTTTCAAAAAACCAACTCCTTGTTTCATTAATTTTCTGAATGATTCTTTTGTTTTCAATTTCATTGATCTCTGATTTGATTTTGGATATTTCTTTTCTTCTACTGAGTTTAGGCTTTGATTGTTCTTCTTTTTCCATAAGATCCAAGATCCATAAGATCTCTTGTGAGATTGTTGATGTGCTCTCTTTCTGTTTTTCGAATGTAGGCATCTAAAGCGATGAATTTTCCTCTCAAAACTGCTTTTGCAGTATCCCACAGGTTTTGGTAGCTTGTGTCTTCATTGTTGTTATGCTCAAGGAAGTTAATGATTTCTTGTTTTATTTCTTCCTTCACCCATCTGTTATTCAACAGAAGATTGTTTAATTTCCACGCCTTTGGGTGGGGTTGAGCATTTTTGTTAGAGTTGAGTTCCACCTTTAGTGCCTTATGGTCTGAGAAGATACAAGGTAAAATTTCAATTCTTTTGATTCTGTTGATATTTGTTTTGTGTCCCAGGATATGATCAATTTTGGAGAATGTTCCATGGGGTGATAAGAAGAATGTATATTCTTTATCTTTGGGGTGGAGTGTTCTATATGTGTCTATCAAGCACAGTTGTTCTAGGGTCTCATTTAAATCTCTTATATCTTTGTTTAATTTCTGTTTAGAGGATCTGTCCAGCTCTGTAAGAGGTGTGTTAAAGTCCACTGTTATGATGGTATTATCAGATATCATATTGCTCAGACTGAGTAAGGTCTGCTTCAAGAATCTGGGAGCATTTAAATTGGGTGCATAAATATTTAGAATTGAAATGTCTTCTTGTTGTATTTTTCCCTTGACCAATATAAAGTGACCATCTTTGTCTTTTTTGACTTTAGTTGCTTTAAATCCACATGTATCTGAAAATAAGATTGCAACTTCTCTTTTCTTCTGAATTCCATTTGCCTGAAAAATTGTCTTCCAACCCTTGACTCGGAGCTTTAATTTGTCTTTTGAAGCCAGGTGTGTTTCTTGCAGACAGCAAATGGATGGCTTGTGTTTTTTAATCCAGTCAGCCAATCTATGTCTCTTCAGTGGGGAATTCAAGCCATTAACATTTATTGAGATAATTGATAAGTGTGGTAGTATTGTATTCGTCTTATTTGGTGAGAGCCCATTGCTTAGTTTTATCTTTTGCATCAGTGTGGAGGTTAGGTTCTGTCCTTTAATTTCTGAGTTCTTACTTTGCTGCTGATCCATTGTGGTTGTCAGTGTGCAGAACAGGTTGAAGTATTTCCTGTAGAGCTGGTCTTGTTGTGGCAAATTTCCTCAATGTTTGTATATCCGTAAATGATTTGATATCTCCGTCAACTTTGAAGCTTAGCTTAGCAGTGTACAGAATTCTGGGCTGAGAATTGTTCTGTTTAAGTAAGTTAAAGGTAGATGACCATTGTCTTCTTGCTTGGAAAGTTTCATTAGAGAAGTCTGTGGTCACTCTGATGGATTTGCCCCTGTAGGTCAACTGGCGCTCACTCCTGGCAGCTTGCAGAATCTTTTCTTTTGTCTTGACTTTGGACAGGTTCATCACAATGTGTCTTGGAGAAGCTCGGTTAGAGTTGAGGTGACCTGGGGTCCAATATCCCTCTGAAAGCAGTGTGTCAGAATCTTTGGGGATGTTTGGGAAATTTTCTTTTATAATATTCTCTAGTATGGCTTCCATTCCTCTGGGGCATTCTTCTTCCCCTTCTGGTATTCCTATAACTCGTATGTTGGAACACTTCATAAAGTCCCATAATTCTGACAGTGAACGTTCTGCTTTCTCTCTCTTCTTTTCTGCCTCTTTTACTGTCTGAGTTATCTCAAGAACTTTGTTTTCTACCTCTGAAATTCTTTCTTCTGCATGGTCTAACCTGTTGCTGATACTTTCCATTGCATCTTTAAGTTCCCTAATTGACTGTTTCAGTTCCTTCAGGTCTGCTATATCCTTTTTATATTCTTCACATCGTTCATCTCTTATTTGATTCTGTTTTTGGATTTCCTTTTGGTTATTTTCCACTTTATTAGCAATTTCCTTCATTGTTTCCATCATTTCTTTCATTGTCTTCAACATGTGTATTCTAAGTTCCCTTTCTGTCATTCCTAACATTTCTTTACTGGTGGAATCATCTGCAGTAGCTACCTCATGGTCCCTTGGTGGGGTTGTTCTAGACTGGTTCTTCATGTTGCCTGGAGTTTTCTGCTGATTCTTCCTCATGGGTGATTTCTTTTATCTGTTTCCTTGCCCTAATTTTCCTTTCACTTCCTCTTGCTCTTTAAGTTCTTGTGCCTGTGGACTAAGGGTTACAGGACCAGACAGGTGAGAAGGTTGAAGAGCAAAAAATGGATGAAAGAAAAGAGGACCGAGTGATAAAAAAAAAAAAAAAAAAGATAGAGAAAGGAGAGGGGGTGGTTATAAGGAATATTGACAAAAAGAAGAGAGGCACAGAAAGAGGGAGACAGGGCAATATAGGTGTACAGTAGGGTACTTTGACACAACCTTAAAAAACCCCACCTTCTGGGGGTGCCCAGTTGGGTGGTTCCCTTGAGGTCAGCAGCTCTTTGCTAACCTGATCCGACACAGTACCTGACCTCCACCAAGTAGAGAGGAAAGACAAAAATGCTATAAATCAAACCAAAACAAGCAAACAGAAAACTTTATGGGGATAAAATTGGGTGAAAAACCAAATGATAGCGGTAGAAACACTAGCAAAAATGAAGTTGTAGTTATTAAAAATGGCAGCAATGGGAAATTATAATTAAACTAGAAAAATTGAGAAAGAAAACGGGATCTGTATGGAAAAGATTGAAATTAAAATACAAAAGAACATCAATAACGTCAAAACAAACAAACAAACAAAAAAAAAAACTAACAACCAAACAAAAAAAAAAGAAAAAAATACACAACCAAAAACAAAACAGTTTGTATATGTTATTGAATATTGTCTGGGCAACACGTGGTCTTCTGGGGTATGAGATGTTAATCACAGTTCTGATACGACTGGAGGCTGCTGATTTCTCAAACCCCAGCAGGTAGACACCCTAAATCTCTCTTCAGCCCACTTAAAAGGCACTTTGAACTTGTAAACTTGCTGAGCAGAAGCTTTCCCAGCTTTCTCGCTGGAATCACTGCTGAAGTGGCCATCCACTTACCCAGTGTGCCAAAACCGGTCTCACTCTGCCCCTGAGGGTTAGGGCTGCAAGGCGGCTCAGACCCCACCCTTAGGCTACTTGGTTGCTGGGTTACCAGCTCCCACCAGTTTCTAGCTCTGCGACCCTGAGGGCGGAGCTTGCCAGTGCAGATCACTGACAATGGTTCCGTGTGACCCACCGCCAAACACTATTAGCTCCGTCTGGCTCAGCGGCTCAGACTGGGGCTCCAGACAACGGCCAAAGTTCTCCGCACTCCCGCTCAGGCCTTCCCCAAGGCAGTTCAACTCAGTGCCAAGTCCAAGGACATCAAAACAGTTCACAGGTAAGGCCTTTCTGGTTTTCAGTCTCGCTGCTACTGAACTTACAGTTGTGGGCGGGTTTAGACGGATTGAACACACGTGACCACTTGCCGGTTTTCCACTGTTTTAGTCCTCCTCTTGGGGTCCAGAAGTCTCTTGCTGACTCCCTGTATCCTCATAGGAGTGATGATAGGCAGTTCCCACCAGCCAGAGATGCCTGGAGTCCTATCTCCCCAGACTCATGGTGCCCAGATACTCGGCTGCCATCTTGCTCCGCCTCAGATAGAACCCTTTTTAAATTCAAGGCAAGACAAAGAAAAAAGGAAAGGAAGAAATACAGTGGTCATTTTTTGCAGGAGAAACAATCATGGATGTAGAAAACTCCAAAGAATATGCAAATAAATTGCTGTAATTAATGTAAATTCAAGTCTGATTTTCTTATAGTGAAATGCTAAGTACTTTGGTTTACTGTCAATCAGTTCTCTCTGTGTACACTTGTGCAATCCATGCCCTTATCAACACACATTTCCATCACTTGTGGCCGCTCTGAGTCAATCTGTCTTCTCTCCTGCCCCAGAAGTAACCGCTGATTTGATGTCTATCACTGTAGGTTAGTTGTGCTTATTCTCAGATTTCACAAAGTTACCTTTCTTTTTTTTTTAAAAAAAGATAATATTTTCTGAGTGATTGTTGCTGGTGCACCCACACACAATGGACTTTGTATATTAGGTTTGTATTCAGCAACATTGCCAAATAATTTCATTAATTACAGCAGTTTATTTGCATATTCTTTGGGACTTTCTACATCCATGATTGTTTTTCCTGCAAAAATGACCACTGTATTTCTTTCTTTCCTTTTTTCTTTGTCTTGCCTCGCAGTGCAGGCTGAATAGATGTTAAATAGAAATTGTGATAGTGAGAGTCCTTGCCTTCTGATTTCAAAGGGAATCTTTTCCACACCTTGTTATAAGTATATTTTGCTCTAATTTTTTTGAAGATGTTCTTTATCAGATTACATAAATTCTCTTCTATGCTTACTTTGCCAAGAGTTATTTTTCCTCTCTTCTTTCTCTTTTCTTTTTTAATATAACAAGGGAATGTTGAATTGCTACTCTGGTCTTTTATGTGTCTCTGTTGCAAATTTCTCTTTTTGACAGAGAGAAGAGGGTTTGGGTTAGAGCCCTGGGCAAGCAACAGGATCTAGTTATAATCAAATCACATTGTTTGAATCCTATTTATTTTACAGTTGCTTCTCTTTGTAGCAAATGGTCTTAGTTTTCTTTTTATAGTGGGAAGAAAAGTTCTCTTCTTAAATACATTTATTATTATATATTAATTTAAAGTTCATGTTCCATATGTAATGAGTTAGGTAGACTGTGGATGTGGCAGCAGTTGAGAAAAAGATACGAAGATGGAAGAAAAGCACAAATACAACAAATCCTGGGTATGGCATCATTTCCTACAGACTGCTATGGCGTAGTGATTAAATGCAGGCTTCGAAGTCATGCTGCCTTAGTCTGCATCTTGCTGTGTGGCTCTGCCTCAGTTTCCTTATCTGCAGAAGGAGGATGATAATAGCACTTACTTTGCAGGGTTGTGGCAAAGATTCCATGTTATCCTGGTAGAGTACTCGGAATTGAACCCACAGTGCATCGGTGCTCATGCTGGCTACGTGCAGGGGGGGAGATGGAGCTGTGTTGGAGAGTGTGTTATCTCGTCTCACACCATCCTGGAGCTCCATTGCAGCTCTTCTGCTGACTAACTTTTGCTGTTAATAATCTTAAAAAAATTTTTTTTTTTTACTCGTTATATTTTATTCCTTTGGCTATTGTAATTAGTTTTGGGGAAAATATTATTTATTTATTTATTTATTATTTATTTTAGAATATTAGGGGGTACAGATTTTGTTTACATACTTGGTCTTTGTACAAATTGAGTCAGAGTTGTAAGTGTGCACTGTACCCGACAGGTGTGAATTTACTCATCTCTCCTGCCCCTACCCTGCTATTCATAATCTTGTGCAGCTTTCCCTCCCAACTGGAGCTTGGTTTCTTGCGGGTGAAATGGGTGTGAATACAGTGTGATCATGAGCATGGAATTCTTCTGGGCACCCAACCATGTGTAGTAGGCATTCAAGGGATGCAGATGATGTCCTGGCAGAGCCACAGAGTAGGAGTCAGCCATTGTATCAGATCACCTGGGGAGGCTGTTAAAGGAAGATTCCCAGGCTCCACTGCCAGCCATTCATTTGCCAATTATATTTGGAGGGTTTTATATGTGCCAGGTATTATTGTGGATGCCAGCTATCCACTAGGGAATAAGACAATAGCCCTGCCCTCCTCAAACTGACATTATATTTGCGGGAGAAGGATAATAAAAAGAACAAATGAAGCACGGTAGTGGGGACACACAATGCCAGAGTAGGGGGTGTCATTTTAAATAGGGTAGTCAGAGGAGGTCTCACTGGGGTGACCTTTGAGCAAAGACAAAGAAGGTAGCAATGAGCCTTGTAGACCTGCTTGGGCTGCCATAACAAAGCGCTACATCTCATAATAAGTGCCCCTTTCCTCTCCCCCCTCCCCTCCCTCTCTCCCTCTTGCTCACTCTGCTCCAGCCACATGGGCCCCCTCACTGTTCCTTCAACACACCAGGCATGGCCCTGCCTCAGGGTCTTTGCATGGGCTGTTCCGTCTTCTTGGAATATATTTTCTCCTGTCTTATGGGTTGAATTGTGTGCTTCCAAAACTTAAATGGTGTAGTCCTAACCTCTGGTGCCTCCTGTCATGACTGTATTTGGAGATAGGGTCATTACATAGATAATTAAGTAGAAATGAAGTCATAGAGTGGGCTTTAATCTAATCTGACTGGGAGGAGATTCAAAGCTCAATTCTCAATTGCCAAGATGTGGAAACAACTCAAGTGCCCATCAACCCAGGAATGAATTAACAAACTGTGGTATATGTATACCATGGAATGTTATTCAGCCATAAATAGATGGACAGATGGAAACTTTAACTCTTTTGAATGAATCTGGATGGAGTTGAAACACATTCTTCTTAGTAAAGTACCACAAGAATGGAGAAGCAGGTATCCAATGTACTCAATACTAACATGAAGCCAGTAGATGAGCTAATACATGCCCACATAAGAGAAAAACTTAATTCAATTTAAGTTGGGCGGGGCTAGTGTGCTCCCACTTAATGGGCATACTGTAAAGATATAGCACACTTCCTGGGTGTGGGACACAACTACAACAGGGAGTCTACCTAACAAATGCAAACATTGTAACCTAATCATTTGTACCCTCATATTAATCTGAAATAAGAAAAAAGTAATTTCAATTAAAAAAAGAAGAGGCGATGAGGACACAGGTATAGAGAGTGGGAAGCACACATTAAGATGCATGTTAAAGTGGCCATCTGCTAACCAATGGGAGAGGCCCCAGAAGAAACAACCCTGCCAACACCACGATCTTGGACTTGTCATCTCCAAAACTATTCTGGACATTTCTTTTCTAGGAATGGAATCATACAGTATGTGGCCTTTTGCAACTGGCTTCTTTCTTTCTTTATTTTTTTTGCAACTGGCTTCTTTCACTGAGCCTGTTTTCGAGTTTCATCCATGTGGTAGCACAAAACAGCATTTTGCTCCTTTTAAAAAAAAGGCTGAGTACTATTTCATTCTATGGATTTACCTGCATAGGACATTGCATATAAATGGAGTCATACGATATGTGACTTAGGAAGACTCATTCTAAACAGCCTTCCTGAGGGTTGCTCTGACTTTGTGGAGATGGTTGGGGGCTCTCAGAGAATCTGCGTGCTGGGAAGGCTGGTGGACAGAGGTTGGTTAGAATTCTTTAGGGTCTGAGGAACCTCAGAGAAAGCTGAGCCCACTGGGATACTGGATGAACCAATATTGGACAAATGCAAGAGCAGAAGGTGTTTTGTTTTGTTTTAAACCAGAGCCAGGTATCAAACAGCCAGGGCCATATCCAATGTTTGTCAATATCTTTTGGTTGCAAGTCTCATTAATCCAACCTCAACTATCTTAAATGTGAGAAGAATATTTTGGCTCATGAAATCTAAAACTTCAAGGACATTTCATACAAATGAAGTTATATTCTATGTGGCCTTTTGTGTCTGGCTTTTTTTTTTTTTCACTTGGCAGAATATTTTTGAGGATCACCCACATTGTAGCAGGTGTTTGTGCCTCATTCCTTTTTATGGCGGAATAATGCTCCATTACATGGAGAGACTACATTTATTTGTCTGTGATTAATTTTACCTCAATTAAAAAAAGACTTCAGTTATGGCTTGATCTTCATCAGAAGAAAGTCAGTTTCGTGGCAGGGGGTCTGTGGTTTCTTTTTTCTCCTCTACACCAAGCTGCCTAGGGATCGGTTTGTCCTCTACCTGTTCATTCTCTCCCTCACCCTCATTTTTTTCTCTCCCCCTATAGTTTCTGTGCCTTAAGAACATTCGGACTTTCCTGTCCACCTGCTGTGAGAAGTTTGGCCTCAAGCGGAGTGAGCTCTTCGAAGCTTTTGACCTCTTTGATGTGCAGGATTTTGGGAAGGTGAGCCAGGCACCTAAAGCCCAAATTCGAATTTCAGTTCATTTCAGGCAAGCCCAGGGCTGTCAGGAGATGGACAGATGAGCCAGAAAGAGCCATCACACAAGGGGCAAATAGCACTGGCTTGGAACACATGGGCCTGGGTTTGCATCTCTGCTCCACTACTTGTTGTGTGACCTTGGATATCTGGCTGTGCTTCTCTGAGTTCTGGGGCTCCTCATCTGTACTATGAGTATGCTATTATCCTGCCCTCTCTGAATAGCTGAGGATGAAATAGAAGACAGGAGCTCACTTAAGGGACAGTGGCATGGGGGTGAGCAGGTAGAGAAAATCCTGAGTGAGGATCCCAGGAGGCATAGGGTCTTGCTTCAAGTCCAGCCTCAAAGCCTTGGAGTCTGAGGCAGAGTTCTGCCCGTGAGGGTGGGTCCGGGGCTTACTGAGCAGCCACGGCCCTTGTCACAGGTCATCTGCACCCTGTCTGCTCTGTCTTGGACCCCGATTGCACAGAACAAGGGGATCATGTGAGTAACGACCCAGGTTTTGAGACATTTGGCCCCAGTCAGACTATCTCCTTGAAGCCCTCCTCCCACACATCCCCAGGCCTCTGGCTCACAACCTCCTGGCTCCCCTCAGGCCCTTCCCCACTGAGGAGGACAGTGTGGGTGACGAAGACATCTACAGTGGCCTGTCGGACCAGATCGAGTGAGTGCTGGGAGCCTCCAGGGCTTGCTGGAGCCCCCTCCTGGGTGCGGGTGCTAGAGGAGACACACTTCCTCTGGGAGGGGTCTGAGGGGTTCCTGGCCCAGGGAATCTGGTGACCCTGCCTGACCCCACGTCCTGCAGCGACACAGTGGAGGAGGACGAGGACCTGTACGACTGTGTGGAAAATGAGGAGGCAGAAGGCGACGAGATCTACGAGGACCTCATGCGCTCGGAGCCGGTGCCCATGCCGGTGTGTGGGGCAGAGGGCAGCGTCGGGGCGGCCCGAGCTAGCGCAGGGGGCCAGTCGCGCCGCCCGCCACGCCAACACTGGCCTCTCATTCCCACGTTCAGCCCAAAATGACAGAGTATGACAAACGGTGCTGCTGCCTGCGGGAGATTCAGCAGACGGAGGAGAAGTACACGGACACGTTGGGCTCGATCCAGCAGGTGGGCGCAGCCGACCCAGCCCCCACTAGGCGCATGCGCAGGTCCGGGCCGGCAGGTGCGCGTCCACCTGTCCGGCTGCCTCTGGGGCGTACCAAGCCTTTTCCTTGTCCCCGTTGTTTTGTGTTCCTATGTCTCTCTCCCTCTTTGGGTGTCTCTGACTTTTGCCCTGTGACTTATCTTCCCCGTCTTTCCCTCTTTTCCTGTCTCTCTCCATTTCTTTTCCCTCTGGGTCCCGCTCTACTTCCTCGGTGTCTCCTTCTCTCCCACTCTCCGTCTGCCTCTATTATTACCTCTCTTACGTTGACTGTGTTGAATCTCATTCCTTCGTCTATTTCTTTTAAAAATAGCTTTTTAAGATTTCATTAATAATATTCATTAATTAGTTTCATTAATTAATATTAATGAAATCTTAAAAAGCTATTTTTATATACAAGGCAGTGTTTTTTGGCATATTCACAAAGTAGCTGCAACCATCACCACTGTCTAATTTTAGAACACTTTCAACATCTCTTCAACAACCCCACACTCCTTAACTGTCACTCCTCAGCCCCTGGTTACCCACAATCTACCGCCTCTCTCTGTGGATCTATCTGTTCTGGACATTCATATAAACGGGACCACACGCTCTCTGTCCTTCCGGGTCTGCCTTCTCTCACCCAGCAGGCCGTCCTCGAGGTCCACCACGCTGCAGCCTGTGGCAGGGACTCCTTCCTTTTCATGCTCACTAAAATCCCAATGAAATTCATTTTGTTAATCTATTCCCTCATTGATGGACATTTGGGTTGTTTACACTTTGGGGCTATTGTAAACAATTCTGCTATGAACATTCTGTTCAAGTTTTTTTTTTTAATTTTTTTATTGTTGGGGATTCATTGAGGGTACAAGAAACCAGGTTAGTTTTTCTTTTTTTTTAAGAGTTGGGGTCTCTTTCTGTCACCTGGAATGGAGGGGCCCATAGCTCACTGCAGACTCAACCCTTCCCAGCCTCCCAAGTATCTGGGCCTACAGGTAGACACCACTGCATTTGGCTAATCAATTTTTCTTTTTTTTAAGAGATGGACTCTCACTATATTGCCCAGATTGACCTTGGCCTCCCAAAGTGCTGGAATTATCAGCGTGAGCCACAATGCCCAGCCTCCTGTACAAGTTCTTATGTGGACATTCTTTAACTCTTTTCATCCCTCTGCCTCTTTCTTTGTGTTTCCTTGTCTTCCTTGTGTCTGGCTCTCTCTCTGTCTCCTTGTCCCTTTCTCTCTGGGACTGGGCTGAAGGGAGGGGATCTTATGTTCCTTCCTCCTCTCCTGCAGCACTTTATGAAGCCTCTGCAACGGTTCCTCAAACCCCCAGATATTGAGATTATCTTTATCAACATTGAGGTGAGCTGGCCCACCTGCAGCTCCCTTAGGAGCTGGGAGTTGAGCAGTATGGCATAGGTGGAGGATCCTCCCCAGCATGGCTCTCTGAGCCCCAGGCTCTGGCCCCAGCCCTTGCCCTTCCCTCTGTAGGACCTGCTTCGTGTGCACACACACTTCCTAAAGGAGATGAAGGAAGCACTGGTCACTCCTGGCGCTTCCACCCTCTACCAAGTCTTTATCAAATACAAGGAAAGGTGAGCCCTGGGGGGTCGCTGCCCTGACTGGGCTGGTTATTTGGAACCCTCAGAGGCCACTAGACAGGGAGAACTTTTGGCTGTGTGCTCATGGCCAAGGGAGCTGTCTATGTCTGGTTCAATTCCCAGCTCTGCTGTGTGGCACTGGGTAGCCACTTACCCTCTCTGTGCTTCAGTGTGGTACAGGAATGTATCTCCTAGGGTTGTGGTGAGGATCAAATAAATTGATGCATGAAATGATTAGCACAGGGCTTAGCATGCAGTAGGCACTCAGTAAGTGTTTGTTATATAAATGAACATTGGGAAAAGATGCCATAATATGCCAGGTACTGTGTCATTTAATGGTAGCATAACCTCTTGTGGGAGGTGCTATTGTTATGCCCATTTCATAGATGGAGACACTGAGATTCAGGGTTGTGTAGCTGGGAAGAGTGAGGCCAGGACTGACACCCAGATCTGCCTAACCTTGGTGCTGGCCACTCTTACGTGGTGGTCTGTCTGCTTCTTGTAGGTTTCTCATCTACGGCCGCTACTGCAGCCAGGTGGAGTCGGCCAGCAAGCATCTGGACCGCGTGGCTGCAGCTCGGGAGGATGTGCAGATGAAGCTGGAGGTGGGGGTTGTGCCTACCTCTGGGGAGGGCTTTCCCACTCCTTCCCTAGAGGCAGCAGGGAGGTGACTGGGTTGTAGATGGCTCCCCTTTCTGCTGCAGCCCAGCTAGGGATCTGCCAAGAGAATTAGGGAGAGAGATACCAGCCGGCTGAGTGGAGGGAATGGAACAGGGCAGAACTGGGCCAGGCTCACATCTGGACTGACTCTCAGGCTGGTGTCCTGACTCCCAAACTGAACCCAAGCCCCAGACTGAGCCCTGACACTGACTGTGCCCCAAGCTGGACTGAACTCCAACTTCATGCTGAGCCCTGTCCCAATCAGCCCTTGATGCCAGGCTGAGCCCTGACCCTGAATTGAACCCCTACCTTGGATCCATGTGTCTAGGGGAAACACAGGCAGGGTGTGGGCAGGAGGATGAGGACTCTCTAGATCTGTCCATCTCCTGTCTTTCTAACCACACTCGGCTGGCAGAATGCTGGGCTTCTACCCTAGGCAGCACATGTGGCCTCCTGGTAGTTTTTAAACTGCCCCTCACCTCTTAGCATCTTTTTAACCTTTCTTTTTGGGGGGTTCTAGTGATGGACAGCTGCCCACATATTTATTTGAATCTTCCCTGCTCCCAACTCATCATGGGCACCTGCTTGCACCTGGTCTTGACACTTACCTTGTTCTCTGATCTTACAGGAGTGTTCTCAGCGAGCAAACAACGGGAGGTTCACCTTGAGAGACCTGCTAATGGTGCCTATGCAGCGGGTGCTCAAGTACCACCTCCTCCTCCAGGTGCTATGCACACCCCCTGCCAGGGCTGGGTCTGCTTACTCTCCTGTGTCTATGGGGGGGCTGGCTTCTGGAGGTTGGGGCCATGGGGAGGGTTCATTGGGACAGGTCCCAGCCTCCAGAGAGAGCTGATGAGGGAGGAGCTGGTGAGCCAGCATTGTTTGGAAGGGCCCCAAGGGGGAGGGGACAGGCCTGGGTGATGTCTGACTCCTTTGGGTCCCGCAGGAGCTGGTGAAACACACTCAGGATATGATGGAGAAGGAGAATCTGCGATTGTCCCTAGATGCCATGAGGGTGAGTGTGGTGTGGGTGACAGTCGCGCACATGCTGTGGATACTGCCTCTAAGCCTCCTGGAGGGGGCTGACCTCCTATCCAGGGCCAGGTTGGAGTCTGGGCTGGGTGATGGGGTGTGGGGCCAGGCTCACCTCTGTCACACCCCCAGGACCTGGCACAGTGTGTGAATGAGGTCAAGAGAGACAACGAGACCCTGAGGCAGATCACCAACTTCCAGTTGTCCATTGAGAACCTGGTGAGGTGGTGGAGCCAGGTGGTCCAGGGTGTGGCCGTGGGGAGGGCGTGTTGGTCCTCTTCTTGGCGGCTGTTTGCCAGACCTCCTGCTTGCTGTCTAGGACCAGTCTCTGGCCCACTACGGCCGGCCCAAGATTGACGGAGAGCTCAAGATCACCTCAGTGGAACGTCGCTCCAAGATGGACAGGTGGGTAGAACCTGGGTATGGCGTAGCTAGGCTCCTAGATGGGTAGGTGGGTGGAGCCTGGGTAGGGTAGGGCTGGGTTCCCAGATAAGACTTGTAGGCTGAGTTAACTTGGATTTGGGGAGGCACCTGGGTGTAAGCAGGGCCAGATTTCCAGCAGATAGGTGAGTGAGCCTGCCCAAACTAGGGGTGTAAACTTGATAGGCAGGGCAAAACCACGATGGATGTGCAGGTGGGGCCAAGATGGACAGGTGGTGGGGCCAAACTGGATCATGTGGGTTAGGAGGGATAGGTGGGCACAGCCAAGTAGGCCGGAGAGTGAGAAGGCAGGATAGGGCCCTGAAGGTGGAGGGAACCGGGCGGAGAGGTGATGGGGCATCCTACCCATTCACTCCCAGGTACGCCTTCCTGCTCGACAAAGCTCTGCTCATCTGTAAGCGCCGGGGCGACTCCTACGATCTCAAGGACTTTGTGAACTTGCACAGTTTCCAGGTTCGAGATGACTCCTCTGGAGACAGAGACAACAAGAAGGTGCGAGTCTGACGCTAGGGCTGGGGGGGCCTCCTGAGGAGGGGCAGCTTGGGGCTCTCCACTTGGGTGTGTGTATATATTTGTGAGAGTCCACGGAAGTGTGTCTTAAGCTACGCAGTTACTTTATCCTGGGCACTTTTTTAGGTGCTAGGACAAAAATGGAAAACCAAACAGACATGGTCCCCTGTTGTATAGTGGTATGGGAAGTGTTCTACAAAGAACATAAAACAGGGGATGTGACCCTGATGGGTGAGGGTGGGAGGCCAGGACTTGTCTTACCTCCACTGAACATTCTCTGAGCTGAGGCTTCTGTCCCTCTTGCGTTTCTTCACTTTCTTCCACTCTTTCTCCTGCTTACTCTTTTTTTTTTTTTCCTATGATCAGGTTACATAGTTGCTTTTGCAATGTTAAAGTTCTAATTGTAGTCTTGCCCTTTACCCAGGAAGTGTGCCATATACCAACATACTCAGTCTCCCCTCGCCTAACTTCTACTTGAGTTTAATTGAGTTTTTCTCTCATGTGAGCATGTAGGTGTTAATCTACTTGTTTCAATTTAGCACTGAGTGCCTGTGATGCTTGTTTCTCCATTGTTGCCATACTTTGCTTAGAAGAATGTTCTCTAAATCTGTCTAGGTTGTTACAGAAGACATAACATTTCCATCATGTTTTGTGGCTGAATAATATTCCATGGTGCACATATGTTTCCTATCCCTTTAGTCCTCCTCCTGGAGGCCTACCACTGCTTCCCTGTTTCTTAGCCCCTGTGCCTCCACATTGAGGTGCTAATTGCTCTCTCATATTTGCCTCTTTATGTGTCTGTCTCCCCCCACCACCTGGAGCCATGGAACAGTGTTTGCTGCTCTGTCCCCGGCTTCCAGCTAGGTGTCTGTTTCTCAGCGGGCTCTCAAGGAATGCTTGTCACATAGACAAATGAATGAATGACAATCATGTCTGAGGTGTGTTAGGCTAAGGGGTGTGTATGTGTATGTGTGTATGGTTTTGGAGTTTGTGGATGTATATTTGGATATCCTAGGCCACACTTTACAAGGATACTATTGCATGGTGCGAGGGGCAGAGAGACTGTGTGGGCCTGCCCCTGTTCCCCCTGCAGGGGGAGGGGTCCGTGTATGTGCTCCCACCCTCTGCAGAGGGGGTAGGCCTCGGTCTGAGCTCTGCTCCCCTGCAGTGGAGCCACATGTTTCTCCTGATCGAGGACCAAGGTGCCCAGGGCTATGAGCTGTTCTTTAAGACTCGAGAACTGAAGAAGAAGTGGATGGAGCAGTTTGAGATGGCCATGTGAGTCCTCCTTCCCTCCCTCTTTTTATCTTCAGAGGACTGTGTCTCCTTTATCGTAGAGGCCAGGAGGTAGGACTGTGCTCTAGTCTGCACTCAGCCCACAGTCTATGGGCTGTCCTGAACCTCACTTTCCTCATCTGAGAGATGGAGGGACAGGCTGAAGGCTGTCTTGCATCTGTGGAATGCTGAAGCTTTGTACAAACTTCAGCCATCAGTCTGGAATTTTCTCCCTCTCCTCCTTCTCCTCTCATTCCTCCTCTTCTTCCCCTTTTGCCTCCTCCTTCCTCCTTCTCCATCTTTTTATATTGAGACGAAATTCCCATAATAGAAATTTAATCATGTCAAAGTGTACATTGTTGTACAACCATCACATCTATCCAGTTCTAAAACCTTTGCACCATTCCCCAAAGAAACTTTTCACCCATTAAACAGTCACTCCCCCTCTCTCAGCCCCTGGAAACTACCACTGTGCTTTCTCTCTTGACAAGTGCTCATACCAGCATTATTCAAATGTCAGTCAGCGGATGAATGGACAAACAAAATATGGTCTGTCCTGCCATGGAACAGTATTCTGCTATAAAAAGGAATAAAATTCTGGTCCTCACTTCTTTTATTTCCCCTCACCAGTTCCAACATCTACCCTGAGAATGCCACTGCCAACGGGCACGACTTCCAGATGTTCTCCTTTGAGGAGACCACTTCCTGCAAAGCTTGTCAGATGCTGCTAAGGTGCAAGTCTGGGAGGATGGGCCTGGGTCCTAGGCATAGTCACCCATTCCTTTCTAGAGAAGCTCCCCTAAATTGGGAGATGGGAGGCCCTACTTTGATGTTCAGTTCACTTTCTGGCTCTGAAGAGAACCCAAGTGGGTCCTTCAAATCGTTGGCAGCATGGCCCTCCATATCTACCAAGATGACTCTTCTTTCTCTCTCCCCTGCATCCCAGAGGCACCTTCTACCAGGGCTATCGCTGTCATCGGTGCCGGGCACCTGCACACAAGGAGTGTCTGGGGAGAGTTCCTCCATGTGGCCGACACGGGCACGGTACCAATGGGAGGGAGAGAGGTTGGGAGGGTGGCTTGGTTCTCCATGGTGTATATCCTGTCCTATCTATTTCCTTTTCCTTCCATAGATTCCTCAGGAACTATGAAGAAGGTAAGACATTCCACCCCCCACTTCCATGTTTCTGTGTCTGACAAATCTGTACAGCCAGGAGGGGATGACCCAAGAGACCCCAGCAGTGGGCACCGAGGACAGTGATGGGGCATAGGTAGCCACACTTGCTTTCTTGGTCTCTCTTTCCAGGACAAACCACACCGCAGGGCTCAGGACAAAAAGCGGAATGACCTGGGTGAGTTGGCAAGGGTGCTGTGTGGGACAGTGGGGGAACTGACCTCCTCCAGGGACAAATCACGGTCATCATACTCACACCACATAATGTCCTGTTATTATGCTGTGATCCATGTGTTCCAGTGCCAGAAACCCAAAAGGAGTTCACAAATAACTACTCAAATTCATTACTTGCTTTGGTCAAACCCTGTGAGGTAAATGCCCAGGGGATAGCAATGCTAGTCTTCCATACACTGTTATCTTCACTATCTCTTTCCCCACTTTGCAGCTCAACTTGCTAGGCCCAACTCTGGTGAGAGACATTGATGAGGCTAGAGGCAGCAGTGGCACCTGGTCCTTTCTTTCTGTGTGTTCCACTGTGTGGTTGTTCTCGCTGTGGCACAGTGCTCCACTGTGCGGTTGTTCTCACCGTGGCACAGTGTTCCACTGTGTAATTGTTCTCACTGCGGCACAGTGTTCCACTGTGTTCTCCACTGTGTGGTTGTTCTCACCATGGCACAGTGTTCCACTGTGTTTTCCACTTGTGGGGCACAGTGTACCACTGTGTGATTGTTCTCGACATGGCATAGTGTTCCACTGTGTGTTCTGCTGTGAAGTTATTCTCACTGTGGCACAGTGTTCCACTGTGTGTTCCACTCTGTGGTTGTTCTCACCGTGGCACAGTGTTCCACAGTGTGTTCCACTGTGTGGTTGCTGTCACCATGGCACAGTGTTCCACTGTGTGTTCCACTGCAACATTGTTTTCACTGTGGCACAGTGCTCCTTTGTGTGTTCCACTGTGTGGTTGTTCTATCCGTGGCACAGTGTTCCTCTGTGTGTTCCACTGTGTGGTTGTTCTCTCAGTGGTATAGTGTTCCACTGCAACATTGTTTTCACAGTGGCACAGTGTTCCTCTGTGTGTTCCACTGTGTGGTTGTTCTATCCATGGCACAGTGTTCCTCTGTGCGTTCCACTGTGTGGTTGTTCTCTCCGTGGCACAGTGTTCCACTGTGTGTTCCACTGGAACATTGTTTTCACTGTGGCACAGTGCTCCTCTGTGTGTTCCACTGTGTGGTTGCTCTCACCATGGCACAGTGTTCCACTGCAACATTGTTTTCACTGTGGCACAGTGCTCCTCTGTGTGTTCCACTGTGTGGTTGTTCTATCCATGGCACAGTGTTCCTCTGTGTGTTCCACTGTGTGGTTGTTCTATCCATGGCACAGTGTTCCTCTGTGCATTCCACTGTGTGGTTGTTCTCTCTGTGGCACAGTGTTCCACTGTGTGTTCCACTGGAACATTGTTTTCACTGTGGCACAGTGCTCCTCTGTGTATTCCACTGTGTGGTTGCTCTCACCATGGCACAGTGTTCCACTGCAACATTGTTTTCACTGTGGCACAGTGCTCCTCTGTGTGTTCCACTGTGTGGTTGTTCTATCCATGGCACAGTGTTCCTCTGTGTGTTCCATTGTGTGGTTGTTCTCTCCGTGGCACAGTGTTCCTCTGTGTGTTCCACTGTGTGGTTGTTCTCTCCGTGGCACAGTGTTCTTCTGTGTGTTCCACTGTGTGGTTGCTCTCACCATGGCACAGTGTTCCACTGTGTGTTCAACTGCAACATTGTTTTCACTGTGGCACAGTGCTCCTCTGTGTGTTCCACTGTGTGGTTGTTCTATCCATGGCACAGTGTTCCTCTGTGTGTTCCACTGTGTGATTGTTCTCTCCGTGGCACAGTGTTCCTCTGTGTGTTCCACTGTGTGGTTGTTCTCACCGTGGCACAGTGTTCCACTGTATGTTCCACTGTGAGGTTGTTTTCACTGTGGCACAGTGTTCCTCTGTGTGTTCCATTGTGTGGTTGTTCTCTCCATGGTGCAGTGTTCCACTGTTGTTCCACTATGCTTTCCATTGTGTGATTGTTCTCACCGCAGCACAGTGTTCCACTATGCATTTTCCAATCTGTTTTTGTTATTACCACGGCACAGTGCTCCACTCTGTGTTCCACTGTGCAGTTGTTCTCATGGTGGCACAGTGTTTCACTGTGTATTCCACTGTGTGTTTATTCTCACTATGGCCCAGTGTTCCACTGTGTGTTCTGCTGTGCAGTTGTTCTCACTGCAACACAGTGTTCAACTGTGTGTTCCACTGTTGTTGTTCTCTCCATGGCACAGTGGTCCACTGTGTGTTCCACTGTGAGGTTGTTCTCATTGTGGCACAGTGTTTGATTGTGTGTTCCACTGTGAGGTTGTTCTCTCTGTGACACAGTGTTCCACTGTGTGGTTGTTCTCTCCGTGGCAGAGTGTTCCACTGTGAGGTAGTTCTCACGGTGGCACAGTGTTCAACTGTGTGTTCCTCTGTGTGGTTGTTCTCACTTTGGGATAGTGTTCCACTGTGTGTGACATTTTGAGGTTGTTCTTTCTGTGGCACAGTGTTCCACTGTTTGTTCCACCATGTGTTCCATTGTGAGGTTGTTTTCTCTGTGGCACAGTCTTCCACTCTGTGGGACATTGTGTGGTTGGTCTCTCCGTGGCACAGTGTTCCACTGTGAGGTTGTTCTCAACGTGGAACAGTGTTCCACCGTGTGTTCCACTGTGTGGTTGCTCTCACTGTGGCACAGTGTTCCACCATGTGTTCTACTGCAGGTTGTTTTCACTGTGTCACAGTTTTCCTCTGCGTGATTCACTAGCCATTGTTCTCACCGTGGCACAGTTTTCCACTGTGTGGTTGTTCTCACTATGGCACAGTGTTCCACCGTGTGTTCCACTTTGTGAGGCACAGTGTTCCACTGTGTGATTGTTCTCTCCGTGGCACAGTGTTCCACTGTGTGGTTGTTGTCTCCGTGGCCCAGTGTTCCACCGTGTGTTCCACTATGTGGGTGTTCTCACCATCCCACTGTGTTCCACAGTGTGTTCCACTGTGTGGTTGCTCTCACCGTGGCACAGTGTTCCACTGTGTGTTCCACTGCTACGTTGTTTTTACTGTGGTACTGTGTTCCTCTGTGTGTTCCCCTGTGTGGTTGTTCTCTCCATGGCACAGTGTTCCACTGTGTGTTCCACTGTGCATTCCACTGTGTTGTTGTTCTCACCATGGCACAGTGTTCCACTGTGCAGTTGTTCTCACTGCAGCACAGTGGTCCATTATGTGCTCCACTGTGTGGTTTTTCTCACTGTGGAACAGTGTTCCATTGTGTGGTTGTTCTCACTGTGGCACTGTGTTCACTGTATGTTCCACTGCGAGGTTATTTTCACTGTGGCACAGTGTTCCTCTGTGTGTTCCATTGTGTGGTTGCTTTATCTGTGGCGCAGTGTTCCACTGTTGATACACTGTGCATTCCACTGTGTGGTTTTTCTCACCATGGAACAGTGTTCCACTGTGTGTTTGTTCTTACTGTGGCACAGTGTTCCACTGTATGTTCCATTGCGAGGTTGTTTTCACTGTGGCACAGTTTTCCTCTGTGTGTTCCACTGTGTGATTGTTCTCTCTGTGGTGCAGTGTTCCACTGTTGTTACACTGTGCATTCCATTGTGTGGTTGTTCTCACCATGCCACAGTGTTCCATTGTGCATTTTCCAATGTGTTTTTGTTATTACCATGGCACAGTGTTCCACTCTGTGTTCCACTGTGCAGTTGTTCTCACTGAGGCATAGTGTTCCTTTGTGTGTTCCACTGTGTATTCCACTGTGTTGTTATTCTCACTATGGCCCAGTGTTCCACTGTGTGTTCCCCTGTGTGTTCCTCTGTATGTTCTGTTGTGCAGTTGTTCTCACCATGCCACAGGGTTTGACTGTGTGTTCCACTGTCTGTTCCACTGTGAGGTTGTTCTCACTGTGGCACAGTGTTCCACTGTGTGTTACACTGCAATGTTGTTTTCACTGTGTGGTTCTCTCTGTGGCACAGTGTTCCTCTGTGTGTTCCAATGTGTGGTTGTTCTCACCATGGCACAGTGTTCCACTGTGCATTTTCAAAAATGTTTTGTTGTTTTTACCATGGCACAGGGTTCCACTGTGTGTTCTGCTGTGCAGTTGTTCTCACCACAGCACAGTGGTCCACTGTGTGCTCCACTTTGTGGTTGTTCTCACCGTGGCACAGTGTTCCATTGTGAGGTTGTTCTCACCGTGGCACAGTGTTCGACCGTGTGTTCCACTGTGTGGTTGTTCTCACCATGGCACAGTGTTCCACTGTGCATTTTCCAATGTGTTGTTGTTCTTACCATGGCACAGGGTTCCACTGTGTGTCCTGCTGTGCAGTTGTTCTCACCACAGCACAGTGGTCCACTGTGTGCTCCACTGTGTGGTTGTTCTCTTTGTGGCACAGTGTTCCACTGTGAGGCTGTTTTAACTGTGGCACAGTGTTCCTCTGTGTGTTCCACTATGTGGTTGTTCTCTTTGTTGCATAGTATTTCACTGTGGTTCCAGTGTGCTTTTTCCACTGTGTGTTGTCTTTACCGTGGCACAGTGTTCCTCTGTGTGTTCCACTGTGTGGTTGTTCTCTCCATGGCACAGTGTTGCACTATGTGTTCCTCTGTACATTCTACTGTGCATTCCACTGTGAGGTTGTTCTCACCTGGAACAGTGTTCCACTGAGTGTTCCACTGTGAGGTTGTTCTCACTGTGGCACAGTGTTCGACTGTGTCTTCCACTGTGTGGTTGTTCTCAACATGGCACAGTGTTCCACTGGGTGTTTCACTGTGAGGTTGTTTTAACTGTGGCACAGTGTTCCTCTGTGTGTTCCACTATGTGGTTGTTCTCTCTGTTGCATAGTGTTCCACTGTGTGTTCCACTGTGTGGTTGTTCTCTCTGTGCACAGTGCTCCTCTCTGTGTTCCTCTGTGTATTCCACTGTGTTGTTGTTCTCTCTGTGCACAGTGTTCCTCTCTGTGTTCCTCTGTGTATTCCACTGTGTTGTTGTTCTCTCTGTGCACAGTGTTCCTCTCTGTGTTCCTCTGTGTATTCCACTGTGTTGTTCTCACCACAGCACAGTGTTCCACTGTGCATTTTCCAATGTGTTTTTGTTCTTACCATGGCACTGTGTTCCACTGTGCAGTTGTTCTCACTGTGGCACAGTGTTCCACTGTGTGTTACACTGTGTATTCCACTATGAAGTTGTTCTCACTGCAGCATAGTGGTCCACTCTGTGTTCCACTGTGAGGTTGTTCTCACCATGGCATGGTGTTCCACTGCAAGGTTTTTTTTCACCATGGCACAGTGTTCTTCTGTGTGTTCTACTATGTGGTTGTTCTCTCTGTTGCATAGTGTTTCACTGTGTGTTTTCCACTGTGCGTTGTCCTTATTGTGGGACAGTGTTCCACTGTGTCTTCCACTGTGTGGTTGTTCTCAACGTGGCACAATGTTCCACTGTGATATTGTTTTAACTGTGGCACAGTGTTCCTCTGTGTGTTCCACTATGTGGTTACTCTCTCTGTTGCATAGTGTTCCACTGTGTGTTCCATTGTGTGTTGTCCTTACCGTGGGACAGTGTTCCACTGTGTATTCCACTGTGTGGTTGTTCTCTCTGTGGCAGAGTGTTCCTTTCTGTGTTCCTCTGTGTGTTCCACTGTGTGGTTGTTCTCACTGCAGCACAGTGTTCCACTGTGCATTTTCCAATGTGTTTTTGTTCTTACGATGGCCCAGTGTTCCACTGTGCAGTTGTTTTCACTGTGGCATGGTGTTTCACTGTGTGTTGCACTGTGCATTCCACTGTGTAGGTTGTTCTCACCTTGGCACAGTGTTCCACTGTGCAGTTGTTGTCACTGCAACATAGTGATCCACTGTGTGTTCCACTGTGTGGTTGTTCTCACTATGGCACAGTGTTCCACTGTATGTTTTCCACTGTGTGTTGTCCTTACTTTGGCACAGTGTTCCACTGTTTGTTCCACTGACTGCTTGTTCTCTCCGTGGCACATTGTTCCACTGTGTGTTCCACTGTGCATTCCACTGTGTGGTTGTTCTTCCCACGGCACAGTGTTCTACTGTGCGTTGTCCACTGTGTGGTTATCTTACCGTGGCATAGTGTTCCACTGTGTGTTCCACTGTGTGGTTGTTCACTCCATGGCACATTGTTCCACTGTGTGTTTCACTGTGCGTTCCACTGTGTGGTTGTTCTTCCATGGCCTAGTGTTCCTCTGTGTGTTGTTCACTGTGCGGTTGTCCTCCCTATGGCACAGTGTTCCACTGTGTGATTGTTATCACCATGGTACAGTGTTCCACTATGAGGTTGTTTTCACTGTGGCATAGTGTTCCTCTGTGTGTTCCACTGTATGGTTGTTCTCTCAGTGGCACAGTGTTCCCCTGTGCATTCCACTGTGTGGTTGTTCTCACTGGAGCACCGTGTTCTGCTGTGTGGTTGTATCACAACTCATTTATCTACAGTTAAAACTACTAAGGACATTTAGTTTGTTGTCAGTTTTTGGTTATTGTGTATAAAGCTATTGTGGACATTTTGTCCATGACTTTGGATGTTGTGTTTTCATTTCTCTTCAGTTTCTGGGTTGCAGGGTAGGCATATGTTTAGTCCGTACTGCTGAACAGTTTTCCAAAGTGAATTCCCCACCAGAAAATGTATGACAGTTCTGGTCACTCTGTGTTGCTGCCAACACTTGTTTGACATTGCCATTCTCTTTAATTTTAGTCATTTTGGTGGTGGCAAGAGTCAAATTTGAAAGTCACTGACTGTCACCCACCCTGTACCCCACCCTCCCTGTCCTCCAGGTCTACCCAGGATGGAGGTGTTTCAGGAATACTATGGGCTCCCTCCACCTCCCGGTGCTTTTGGACCTTTTGTGCAACTCAACCCTGGAGACATTGTGGAGCTCACCAAGGCAGAAGCTGAACAGAACTGGTGGGAGGTACAGGCTGGGGCTGGTGGTGCTGGGCAGGATTCAAGTAGGGTTAAGGGTCCAGGTGACCTTGAGGAGTGGGTTCATAGTACCACTGAGCTCTGCAAGTGGTGCCTGGGAAATGATGCTATAGATTGGGATTTGGGGGGTAGGCTTAGTGTCTCTTCTGAGCTGGCCATTTTATTAGGAAATTGATACTGATTGGCACCTCTGGGGGTCCTCCAGGCCATGCAGAGATAGATGGATAAGCAGAGTGGCCACTGAGCAAAGAGATGGATACATACCTATACATATACACATGCGGATGCCTATAACCTCTCTGTCCCTCTTTTTGTCTCCTGGGTTTTTAGGGCAGGAATACAGCTACCAATGAAGTTGGCTGGTTTCCCTGTAATAGGGTGAAGCCCTATGTCCATGTGAGTGACACAAGTCTGGATGGAGCTAGGGCAAGGGGTCCAGAGATGATCTGGGGTGGGTGGGCAGATTTAGGAGGACACCCCTGGAGCTGGGGAAGGGGTGCTTATTGTGGCAGGTCATTCTCCAACTCAAGGCTTTGCCTGCACCATTGACTAAACCCAAAGTGGGCCCATGCTGGGAATGATGGTCCATTCCCCCTTTTATTTTGGTGTGAATGTCCTTCTTCATGCAAGGGTGTGGTAGGGGAAGAGGGAGGGGGCAGGATGGTGGGCCAGTCCATGCCTTTCTTTAGAGACACTGAACTAAGTCCTGTAAAGGTAACCTACCACCTTTACCTCCTTGCCCAGCTCCTGATGGACAGACCTGTCCACCCTTTCTTCACCTGCTCTTCAACTGTTCTCTGCTTAACTAATCCCTCACTCCCATGGCTTCAGATCTTGCCCATTCCCTTCAAACCTCAGGTGCCCCCTTCCTCCCTCATTCACAGCAAAGGGTTCCACTGTCCAACTTCACAGCCCAAATGGAACCTAAGGAGAAGAACTCTCTCCCATGTTTGTTGCAACATTAACTTTTTATCCTTTCAGATGTCTAGCAATGTTACGAGAATAATGCAAAGAGCTGTCATAGAGCCTCAACTTAGACCCACCAGTTGTTAACATGTCATTCCATTTGCTCTGTCATTTACTCTTTCTACACACACAGATGTTTTTTGAAATAGTTACAAGTGAGTTTGCAGACATCATTTCCTTTTATACTTTAAGTACTTCCTAAGAATGAGAAACTTCTTGTACACGTATAACCATAGCATGATTTAAAAAACCATTAAATTTAACATTGTCATTGTAAATTTAGTTCATAGCCTACATTTAAATTTTGCCAATTTCCCCAAAAATGTAACTTCTTTTTTTTGTTTCTGTATTTTCTTCACTATCAACTTACCTTATGCATTTCCAACTTCATTGTTCCTTCCTAATTTTTTAGCTGGTATTCTGCTGTAAGGAAGAGCTGCCCCTTCTACCCTACCTGTCCATTCATTCATCTGTCCATCTATCTATCCATCTATCCGCACATCATTATTTGTTCATCCACATAGTCATTATTTATTTATCCATCCATCCATCTGTCCATCATTTATCCATTCATCGATCCACCCATCTAGCATTTATCTATCCATTTATACATCTATATATCATAGATCTATTTATCAATAAATCTTCTATTTATCATCTATTCATATACTCATCATCTATCCTTCTATTTTTCAATTAATCATCTATCCAACTACCATCTATTCACCCATCCATTCATTTATCATCTATCCATCTATCATCTATCAATAAATCATTTATCCATCCATCCATCCATCCATCCATCCACCCATCTATCAACTGTCTATTGTCTATCTACCTATCATCTAGTTATCTATCCATCTATCATCTACATATCCTATCTTATTTCCTTCTTTCCATCTATTATCTACCTGTCTGATCTATTCACCTATCATCTATCAACTGTCTATTATCTATCTATCTATCTGTCTATCATCTGTCTATTTGTCCTATCTTTTAGGACATGGTACGTATGCATCCATCCATCCATCCATCTTCTATGAGGAATAGCTCACAGATTCTTATTTTAAAATTGTCTCAGCTTTGGCTAGAAGGATCCCTTCAGGTTTGTTTCTCTGTCATGGTAACATGTCTCCATCATTCCTTGAGTACTTCCTTATTTTCTGATACTATGCAGATTTATCTTGTACTTTTCCTCCTACTCTTGGAATCAACGTCTTCTCCAAGGAGCTCTGGTTATTTCAGTGGGGCATGGCATTTAGAAACCAAGATCTGTGCATATCTTCAATGTCTGTCTCTCAATGTACCTGCTTCCTTAAAGCAGCTCCTCCTCTCTCATTACAGTGAAGAATCTGAGAAAAGATACAAATATGATAGTTCTCGGTCTCATTCAAGGTCCCATCCTTCCAGTACCACCCATCTCACAACATCTCACAAGACAATGACTGTTATCCTTTCTCTCTCTCGACAGAGTCTTACTATGTGAGACTGGAATGAGAAGGTACCATCATAGCTCACCCCAACCTCAAACTCCTGGGCTCAAGCAATCCTCCTGCCTCAGTCTTCCAAGTAGCTGAGACTACAGGCACCTGCCACAACACTGGCTAATTTTTCTATTTTTAGTAGAGACAGGGTCTCACTCTCCTAGCCTCAGATGATCTTCCCAGCAGTGATCTCCTGCCTTGGCTTCCCAGAGTGCCAGGATTGCAGGCTTGAGCCACCATGTGTGGCCTATTAATCTTTTTAATATGGCTATTTGGCATTTGTTAATGCCAATACAAACAGATATGGATATGGATTCTCAGTTACTCCATGGTTTATTCAAAAGGTTCATTACTATTTTGCATACTGTTTTCTTCCACTTAATGTGTCTTGATATCTTGCCACATCACTGAACATAGAGCATCTCATTCTTTTCTTTGCCTTTTTAAAAATATCGAAGTGAAATTTACACAACATAATATCATACATTTCTTTTTTTTTTTCTTTTCTTTTCTTTTTTTTTGAGACAGAGCCTCAAGCTATCACCCTCGGTAGAGTGCTGGGGCGTTGCAGCTCACAGCAACCTCCAATTCCTGGGCTTGAGTGATTCTCTTGCCTTAGCCTCCCAAGTAGCTGGGACTACAGGTGCCTGCCACAATGCCTGGCTATTTTTTGGTTGTAGTTGTCATTGTTTGGCACACCCAGGCTGGATTCGAACCTGCCAGGTCTAGTGTATGTGGCTGGCGCCTTAGCTGCTTGAGCTACAGGTGCCACTTTTTATTTATTTATTTATTTTTTCAGTTTTGGCTGGGGCTGGGTTTGAACCTGCCACCTCCGGCATATGGGACCAGCGCCCTATCCCTTTGAGCCACAGGTGCTGCCCAATATCATCATTTCAAGTGAAAAACTGTAGTACATTTACATTTAGTATATCCAATTTATGTGAAACATCTAAGATAGGTAAACCGGTTTTACATGACACTGGGCCAGTCTCCTGTATGGGTTCTGAGGGTGTGCTCCAGTAACAAGCACAGTGCTTGGCACAGTAAATGCTCATGAGTCAAATGACTGAGTGAACAAAATGCCCTATGGTCTGTTGTCCTAAGCTGGGGTCTCTGTATTCTAGGGCCCTCCTCAGGACCTCTCTGTTCATCTCTGGTGAGTAGGACTGAACTACTTTCTTCTCTTCCTTCCCCCGCCCCCAACCAGAGGTTCCTGGGGCAGAGGCCCAGATGGGGCTAGAGAGTGGCCTCCAGACCAGTTATTTATTTTTTGAATTCTGAGCATTGAGTTATGAAACTAGCCCTGGGCTGGGGGATGCTGGGGAGGGGACATAAAAGGAAGGCCCCTGAGCTTGGGAGATTATGGTCTTGCTGGAAGCAAAATGGATACCATGATAATGATGTCAATGGCTGTGATGGTGTTGGTGGTAACGGAAGTCCCATTTTTTCTTTTTGAGCATCTAATGCATGTTGGGAAGCTAGGGGTGGAGGTTTAGTGTGGCTTTTGAAGCCTACTCACCTGGGTTTAAATCCTTATCCCAACATTACCTAGCCATGTGATCTTGGCACCATAACTTAAGCTCTCTGTGCTTCAGTTTTCCTATCTGGAAAAATAGCTTAATGACAGTATCTACTTCATAATATTGTTAGGAGGCTTAAATGAGCCTGTTAAGTGCCCAGTCCTGGACTCTATATAGGATTAGCTGTTGTCATTGCCACATTTTACCCACTTGAAGCTGCATGTTCCTCTTCACATTTTAACATCTCAGACTTTGAAATGGCTCTTGTGACCAATGGAATCTTAGTCTTCTGCTGAATTTTATAGGTAGTAATTTTTCTTTCATAATGGCACATAAAAGAGAATGGTGCATTTAATCATTTCACCTCAGACTTGCTGCAATATGGTATTATATTTATGGCCATGTGCCTGCTCTTTAGTGCGTTCCTTTAATTTTCACAATAACCCTTCGAAATAGATGCTTATATTCTTATTTATTTATTTATTTATTTTTTGCCAAGGTGGAATTCTTGGGAAAGGAGGTTCAGGGAGGGGAATGATTTGTTCAATGTCACATGTGAGAAAGCAATGGGAATGGGATTTGAACCCAGAACTGTCCAAATCCAAAGCCTGACTTTCCTGCCTCTTGATAATAAAAGATCTGAGCTGTGGTCTCTTGTGGCTGTGCTTGCTCTGCTCTTTCCCATGCAGATGTGGACCTGGGTGAGATGAGGTAGGCTGTCACCTTGGCTGCAAGATTTAAGAGAGCACTAAAATACTCAGGGATCAAGACACATAATATTTTAATGCAATATTAAAAAATTAAAAACAAGGCAAAAAATGAAACAAATATGAACAAATATGTTTACAATTATATTACATATTTAATTCATATTATATTACATTTATTTTATATTATATATTATGCTGATAAATAATATTATAGTATATTTATGTTTTACATTTATATTATATATTATTTATATTGTCAATTTACATTTAATACATATTATTATATAACATATAATATATTTATATTATATGTTTATACTTATGTTTTATGTATCATGTATAACTAATATTATTTATGTTGTATATTTACACATGTCTTATCATATAATATATAGTATTTACATTTATATTACATACCTACATTTATATTATATATTATATAAGTATGTGTATATTACATATAGTTAATGTTTATAATTTATATTGTATATATTCGTGTTTATATTTATATTTGGTAGCATTTAGTACATTCAGTGGTGTGCAACCATCACTTCTATTTAGCTTGGAAATATTTTTATCACCCCCAAAAGAAACCTCATCTTCTCTCCCATCCCCATCAGCTCCCCATCCCCCTCCCCTCCCCCATTGCCTTCCCCAACTGCATCCTTGGCAACAACAAAACCACTTCCTGTCTCTGTGGGTTTGCCTATTCTGGACTTTTCATATAAACGGGATCAGGCACTAGGTGGCCTTTTGTGCCTGGCTTCTTTCATTGAGCATGATGTATTCAAGGTTCATCCACATTGCAGCGTGTGTCAGAGCTTCATTTCATTTTATGGCTGCTTTTTCATTCATTTTGATATCTAAAAATATTGCATTAAAATACTATTTGTTCTATTTATTATTATTTATCTCAATGACTTTTTTTTTTTGTCTGCCACTCAAATTTTGCATCTGAGGCTACTGCCTTACTCTCTCATTTGACTTTTGTCTTGGTGACTCAGAGACCAGCATCTAGTGGGCATTCAATAAAATGCCCATTGAAGCCATACTCTGTAAAATGATTTTAAGGAGCTTTATTCTGAGCCCAGTGTGAGGATCAAGACCCAGAACCACAGCTAAGAAGCCTTGAGCAAGTGGACTCCTTATGCTGGGGTTACATGCAGTTTGTTTTTATACATTTCAGGGAGACAGAGATTACAGGTAAAGACATAAATCAATACATGGAAGGCATACATCAGTTTGGCCTGAAAAGGTGGGACATCTCAAAGAGGGGGCTTATAGGTTACAGGGGGGTTTAAAGTTTCTTTAGCTGATGATTGGCTGAAAGAGTTAGGCTTTGTCTAGTAGACCAGGAATCAGCAAAAAGGAATGCCTGAATTAAGATATGGGTCTGTTAGTTAGAAACAAACTGCAGGACTTATGCCCAGACTCAAGCAGTTTGTTATGTCTATTGAGGACCTGCAGGTATGTCTTGCAGAGCCTCAGCACCCCCTCCAGTGAGTCACAAAGGACATTTCTAAGGAGGGGGACATGATGAGACATGTCTGATCTCCTTTCCTATGGCTGGCAACTCAGTTTTAGGGATACTCTTGGCCAAAAAGGCATCCAGTCAGTCAACCAGTGGGCAGGAGAGCCTTAAGTTATTATTTTAGTTCACAAAACAAGGGCTAAATTCCAGATACCCAGTAAGACCAAAAGGGCTGAGCTGTTCCCCACAATCTGTATGTCAAATCTTGGATGTAAGTAATAGAAGCCTAATGGCTACTCCCACCTCTGAACTCTGGCCAATATCTCCATGGGGCTTAACTTGATGTTTAAAGGCTATTAGACCCAGGCTATCGCCAACTTAAAAAATGATTTGGCAGCGATTGGGGGGAAGGGAGCAGTATCGCTATGGAAATATGGGACCCAGGTATGGGGACTGTGCAGCCTCCCTCCTTGGTGTGTCTTTGCAGGTATGCTGGCCCCATGGAGCGTGCAGAGGCAGAGAGCATCCTTACCAACCGCTCAGATGGGACATTCTTGGTGCGGCAGAGGGTGAAGGATGCTGCAGAATTTGCCATCAGTATTAAGTAACTCCTCCCTTCCTGACCCATCTCTTTTCATGACCTGGGTCCTTCAGGTGCCTGTGAAGAAGGACATCCAGTTTTTAATTTCTAGTGTACCATAATAACATCCTCCTTTCTGAGCTCTGATTGGGGTTTGAACTTAAATCACTGAGTGCTTTTACCTGTCTTATTTCTTTTACTTGACTGACAACCTACAAGAAAGAGATATGATTCCTACAGAATCTTAAAAAGAACTTTAGCTTCCTCTAGGAAGAGGCTAAAACACAATTTGAACCCAAGCATCTTACACCTGGATTCTTGTACCTTTTTGTGCGGTGTGAGCTGCTTCTCACTCATGGTGACTCGTTTCCTTGTCAGTTTTATAATTTTGTGTTGTAATCTTAAGTGGGGCTTTACCTGTGGTAGTCTTATGCTGCCTGGGTCTCCAGAGACGTTTTACATTTGTTTCTGTTGGGATGATCAGCAGGTTAATTTCTTCTTTAGGTTAATTGTTTTTGAAGTTAATTTCTTAGCTTCCCAGCCTACACATGTGATTTAAGTTCAAACCCCAAACCTATGGGTGACAAGTGATGAATTCTTATTTATTTATTTATTTGGAGACAAAGTCTCTCTTTGTTGCCCTTGGTAGAGGGCTGTGGTGTAACAGCTCACAGCAACTTCAAACTCTTGGGCTCAAGTGATTCTCTTTCCTCAGCCTCCCAAGTATCTGGGACTATAGGCGCCTGCCACAACATCTGGCTATATTTTAGAGACGGGGTCTCGATTTTGCTCAGGCTAGTCTCGAACTCATGAGCTCAGGCTATCTACTACCCTAGCCTCCCAGAGTGCTGGGATTACAGGCATGAGCCATTACAGGTGTGAGCCACTGGATCTGGCCAGGTGATGGATTTTTTTTTTTTTTTTTTTTTTTGAGACAGAGTCTTAAGCTGTCACCCTGGGTAGAGTGCTGTAGTGTCACAGCTTAAAGCAACTTCCAACTCTTGGGCTTAAGAGATTCTCTTGCCTCAGCCTCCCAAGTAGCTGGGACTACAGGCACTTGCCACAATGCCTGGATATTTTTTGGTTGTAGTTGTCATTTTTGGCAGGCCTGGGCTGGATTGGAACCCACCAGGTCTGGTGTATGTGGCTGGCGGCCTAGCCGCTTGAGCTACAGGCTCCAAGCCAGGTGACGAATTCTTAAGGGTGACTTTACTATGTTAGGTCTGAGACATGCGTGCTTCTTATCATCTTTGTGTGGATAGGTTGAGTTTTTCCAGAACACTCTTTTTCTTGAGGATATGACTCTCTTTTCTTTTTTCTTGTATTGTTTTTGGGACAGGCCTCTGTTGCACATACTAGTGTGCAGTGGTGTCATTATAGCTCACTGTGATCTCAAACTTCTGGGTTCAAGTGACTCTACCACCACACCTGACTAATTTTTAACTTATTTTTTATTTTTATAGAAAAGGGCTCTTGCTGTGTTGCCCAGGATGGCCTCAAACTCCTGGTCTCAAGCAATCCTCCTACTTCAGCCCCCCAAAGTGCTAGGGTTACAGACATGAGCCACTATGCCCAGCCGGATGTGGCTCTTTGACAGTCCAGCTTTAAAGGGTACGAGCACATCTCAGTGCTAACTCCCCACCCCACATGAACCCAGTAATGAATTTCTTGTTTCCGCATGATCATCAAGATATAAGCTCCTTGGTTACCAAGATCAGCAAACCCATTCAGGTATCCCTAGTTCATTTAGCTTTTGTTCTTTATGTTTTTATATCTTTATTTCCAGCTTCCATGGATTTCCCTTTTCTAAGAGCTCAGCATTTTTTTTTTCCTCAGCAGTAGTAGGAGGCCTTTAAAAATTTTTTTCATTATCTGGTTTTCCATATAGACAGAAGTAGATGCCTTCTCCCATGTCTTGACCCACCATATTAGCAGAAGTGGAGTCTTTCTTTTATATATGTTTTTTAGTATTCTGAAGGTCACCATATTTCCAGAAATAGGTCTCTCCTATCATATCCTTTATATTCTATGGTCATCTATAGTGGTGGAAGTGGAGGTCTTTCCCTATCTTTTCTAGAACATTGCTTTCTTTACAAAGTCTTATTGGCTTCTCAACCAACCTGTGAGTCAGGGAAGATGATTCCTCTTATATGAGATGAAGACATGGAGGCTTGGAGTAGCAAAGTTTCCAAGGAAGGGGTTCTGTTGGAAAAGCCTCATTCTTTGGGTTTCAGTGGTCACCCTCCCTGGAAAACCCAAGATTGCTTCCTTCATGGTGGGAGCTTGTCAGTGGATGGGCCTGGTCCCTTGACTCAGGACTCAGTGGCCACCTGGTCCTCTTTCTTCCTGTTTCCAGGTATAATGTCGAGGTCAAGCACATAAAAATCATGACAGCAGAAGGACTATACCGGATCACAGAGAAAAAGGCTTTCCGGGGGCTTACGGTAAGAGTCAGTGTCCCCCAAACTCTAGCCTCCCAGAACCTAGGTGGGACCCTCCATCCATTTCCATCTTGGGACTTCCTTTTTTCCACATTTGGAGTGGCCTCTCCAAGGCACTGTGGAGCAATTGACCTAAACTTAATGGCCAACATAGTAATGAATAACAGCAAAGAGCATTTACAGAACAGACACTTTATAGATAGTACTCCCCTCAGCCCACCCTCTGAGGATCCATTTTGCAGGTGGGTAAAACTGAGGTTTAGCTGTCATCTAGTGTCACAGAACAGCAGAGCCCAGGACTTACCTCTGCCTAATCTCTAAGTGACCATTTCACTGAGCACTAAAATGACTTTTGGGTGTTCCTGCTTCTGCTTCGTGCCCTGTAATTTGTGATCGTGTTTTAGATATTTTAAGCCTATTACTTTAAGGCACATGCATCTTATGCATGGTCTGTGGGTCCTTCAGGAATGATGAGTTCTCTGAAAGGAAATCCAGAATTTTACATGTATGTGCAGTTTTGGGGGGAATGCAGTATCTTAGATTAAGGGTTCTTGCCTCTGCCAAAAGTTAATTCAGTCCACAAATCTTTTGTTCTCCTCCAAACTTTTTATTCCGAAACACTTCCCCTTGATTTTTTATCTATAAGAAATTTCAGAAAAGTTGCTGAAATGGCGTATTGAACACCTGTGTATCTTTCACCTACGATTATTAATTGTTAATATTCTGTCTCTTTTGTTCTATTTCTCTAACACACACACTTTTCCTGCACTATTTCAGAGAAAGTTGCAGGCACCAATATCCTTCAACCATAAACACTTTAGCGTGAATACATTAAAAGCTGAGATATTCTAATCCATCACCACAGTATCATTATTACACTTAGAAAGTTTAACATTGATGCAAAATTATTGCCTAATATACTGTTCATATTCCAATCTCCAACTTGTCCCAATTATGTCTTTTTAAAAGCTGTTCCTCCACCTCCAGGATCTAAGTAGTTATCACACATTGCACTTAGTTTTTACCTCCTCAGTCTCCTTTAGTTTGTAATAAATTATCAGTCTTTTTTTGGTGGGGGGATGTCTTTCATGGTATTGGCATTTTGGAGTCTAGAACTACAAACACAGAGCATTTTGTTTTGAAGAATATCCTTTAACTTTGACTCACCTGGTTGTTTCCTCACTATTAGAATCAGTCCAAATATCTGTGGAAGAAATATTTATAAGTACAACAAATCTGAGACTCAAATTCATCAATCTTACTACAGAGGCCAGCTCTTAGCTACCACTCTACTGCCTTCCCTAGGGCTTGAATCCAGGATTTTCTCTTTCCAGCTATGCATACCTAGACAAAGAACTCAGCTTTTCCATGTCTCAGCTTCTCCTTTTGTAAGATGGGAGAATCATGAATGTATTCACCTGTCAGGATTATTAGGAGATTTTGATGAGGTGTGGTATGCACACTGGCTAGCACATGGTAGGTGCTTAAATAACAATGGTGGTGGTGATGGTGATGATGAATTATAAAAATAAGGCCCTTGGTACCTATAGGGGGCTTTGAATCTGGTGAACTGATTATTTGGTAAAATTAACACAACATGAATTAGTTGGTTCTTAGGAAAACTGGTTTTAGGCAATGTGGTCTGTTTCCCATAAAATAGTCCTGGCTGCTGAGGAAGGCAACGAGCTCCCCATCAGGAGAAGAATTCAAAGAATTGTTCTCCAGGAATTGTTTCATATGAGGAGCTGCCCCCTTGTGGGCTGGCATAGCTGGGGTAGCATCTGCCATATTGTCCCTCTTCCAGGAGCTGGTGGAGTTTTACCAGCAGAACTCCCTAAAGGATTGCTTCAAGTCCTTGGATACCACCTTGCAGTTCCCTTTCAAGGAGCCTGAGAGGAGAGCCATCAGCAAACCACCAGGTAGGAGGTGTCAGGCTGAGAACTTTCAGCCCCATCTCTTCCAATTGTGGAGCAAAGTTTGGGAATGCCATGGACATCCTTTCCACTGAGCATGCAGAGGTCTTATCTGTGCAACAATGGGTACTCTTTCCCACTCCTGTCTGTCCCTTTGCTCTTGAGTGGTTTGCATATATATTTGCCTGAATGGAAGGCAGGGCAGGGAAGATTAGGACACACTAGGAACCAGAAGGGGACTCTACTTGCATTTTGAGGCAGGGCTTTCCTCTGTCAACCATGCTGGAGTGCAGTAGCACAATCATAGCTCAATGCAGCCTCCAACTCCTGTACTCAAGTGGATCCTTCTGCCTCAGCTTCCAGAGTAGGTGGACTACAAGCATGTATCACCACTCCTGGCTAAGTTTTAAAATTAGTTTTTGTAGACATGGGGTCTTGCTATTTTGTCCAGTGTGGTCTTGAACTTCTGGCCTCAAACAATCCTCCCATCTTGGCCTTCCAAAGTACTGGGATTATATGCATGAACCACCATACCTGGGTTCTACCTGCACCTTTTAAGTCTACATTTTTGTATCAATATTAAGGATTAATTAGCATCCATAACCTTTTCTCACAGTAAAGTAAAACCTTTAGTGCATTCTTCCCCTTTCTTTTGCATCTCCCACACACCCAGTTTGTTGAAGTTATTATTTTTTTGAGACAGAGTCTCAAGCTGTTGCTTTGGGTACAGTACCGTGGCATCACAGATCACAGCAACCTCCAACTCTTGGGCTTAAGCGATTCTCTTGCCTCAGCCTCCCAAGCATCTGGGACTACAGGCTGAAATTGTTGAATACTATTTCTAGTACATTAAAACAATAAGAGCATATATGTGTATTTTAGGAATTCTTTCTTAGCAATTGCGTTTAATTTCATGAATACAGTATCATTAATTATTTGGACTCCATCTGTATTTGTTTTCCATGTTTTCCTTTATTTTTAAAACTACTTATTCTGATTCATACTTCATTTTGTTGGAGTAAGTTCTGGAGTATGTTTTTCAGAAAAGTCACATGAGTAGTATAGTTTCTGAATTTTTGTACGTCCAAACATTTTTAAAAGAGGTATTTAAAAATAAATTATTGGCCAGGTGCTGTGGCTCATGCCTGTAATTCTAGCACTCTGGGGGACTGAGGTGGGCAGATCACCTGAGCTCAGGAGTTTGAGACCAGCCTGAGCTAGAGCAAGACCCTGTCTCTTAAAAAGCAGCTGAGCATTGTGCTGGGTGCCTATAGTCCCAACTACTAGGGAGTCTGAGGCAAGAGAATCACTTGAGCCCAAGAGTCTGAGATTGCTGTGGGCTATGATGCCACAGCACTCTACTGGGGGTGGTAGTGGTGGTGGTGTGTGGCAAGTGAGACTCTGTCTCAAAAAACTAAAAAAAAAAAAAGGATAAATTATTGTTAGAATGTTATTTTCTCGGAAAAGCAATAGCAACATAATATTAGGACTTTGAGACAAGAACTGCCCCTATGCTCATCACCAAATCAAATAAATGTAACTTATTTGCCTTTGTGTGTATATGAATTTCAGTATTAGCATGTTTGCAAGTTAATTTTATATCCTACAGATTTTGTTATTATTGTACTATGAAAAGATTTCCAGTCTGGGCATGGTGGCTCATCCCTGTGATCCCCACCTTTTGAGAGGCTGAGGTGTGAGGATTACTTGAGGCCAGGAGTTTGAGACAAGCCTGGGCAATGTAGCAAGACCCCATCACCACAAAAAATAAAAATACAAAAAAATTAGCTGGGTGTGGTGGCACATACCTGCAGTTCCAGCTACTTGGGAGGCTGAAGCAGGAAGATCATTTGAGCCCAGTAATTTGAGCCTGCTGTGAGCTGTGATGGGGCCACTGCACTCCAGACACTGCACTCCAGCCTGGGTGATAGAGCAAGACCCTAGCTCTTAAAAATGAGAAAATTCCCATGTCTTTTTCTTCTCCTACTTGTCATTCTCTATTCCCTCTATCTTTTGACCCTTGGTCCTCCTTAGGGTAATTAAAATTGGCCGGATGCAGAGGCTCATGCCTGTAATCCTAGCACTTGGGAGGTTGAGGTGGGAGGATTGTTTGAGCCCAGGAGTTCAAGACAAGCCTGAGCAACATAGCAAGATCTTATCTCTACAAAAAATAGAAAAATTATCCAGGCATAGTAGTACAAAACCCCATCTCTATAAAAAAATTAAAAATAAAATTGCCTAAGCATGGTGACTCACATCTGTAGTCCCAGCTACTTGGGAGTTTGAGACCAAGAGAATTGCTTGAGCCCAGGAATTTGAGGGTGCAGTGAGCTATGATGACACCACTGTACTCTACCTACGCGACAGAGCAAGACTCTGTCTCAAAAAAATAATGAAAATGTGTCAAAAATTCTATGAACCAAGTGTATGGTGCCCCATGATCATATTGATGTACACAGCTATGATTTAATAAAAAAAAAATAAAAAAAAAGAATACAAAAAAATAAAAAAAATAAGATAAAAGATAATTAAAATTAACAGCCTAGTATGCATTTTTCCATACTTTTCTCCTCATTCCTTTTCCAGTAAATATATATGAATCATTAAAAATTCAAAAATGGTCTTATTTCCTAAGTTTAGTTGCTTCTTGGCTTACAGGATGGTACTGGGTACACAGCTGTGTTCCCTCAAAGTATAGGGCACTTAATACTCTGCACAGAAGAGCACTGAGGGGCCTTCATCCTGGAGTCACCTTCCTGAAAGCATGTGTCCTCACACTGCCACAGACCCTTTTCTTACTCTGCTCTTTCTCTGTAGCAGGAAGCACCAAATATTTTGGCACAGCCAAGGCCCGCTATGACTTCTGTGCCCGGGACCGGTCAGAGCTGTCCCTCAAGGAAGGTGACATCATCAAGATCCTCAACAAAAAGGGACAACAAGGCTGGTGGCGAGGAGAGATCTATGGCCGAGTAAGGCAGGCGGGGCCTGGGTAGCCATGGGGGATGATCTGGCCGTGGTGGGGCTGCCGTGGAATCATGGATCTGGGGAGGTGCGGTGTGCCTCATATGGAGATCAGAAGGAAGGAAGGAAGGAACACAGAGAACAGGTTCATGGTGTTCGGTACCTCCGGGATGCTGGGCATACTGCTGGGTGCAGAGGAGATAAAAGACCCAACAAGCACAGTATGACTGCTGCCCTCATGAAACTCATAACCTAGTGAGGAGGATAGACCTATAATCCAGGCAGTTACAACACTGAGTGGGCAAGATTGAGACCAGGAGTGGTGGCTCATTCCTGTAATCCTAGCACTCTAGAAGGCAAAGGCAGGAGGATTGTCTGAGATCAGCCTAAGCATGAGCAAGACCTCATCTGTACTAAAAATTAGTGGATGTTGTGGCAGAGCCCCAGTAGTTTCAGCTACTCAGGAGGCTGAGGCAGGAGAACTGTTTAAGCCCAAGAGTTTGAGATGGCAGTGAGTTAATATGATACCACTGTACTCTAGCTGGGGTGACAGAGAGACAATGTGCCTCAAAAAAAAAACTGGGATTTTTTTTTGGTGGGTGGGATTGGATGGATTGATGAGCGGGTGGATTAATGGGTATATGAATGCACAGCATGTGCAAAGGCCCTGGGGTGAGAATAATTAGCATATTTTGGGAACACAAAGGCAGGAACAGTGTCTGGCACACAGTAGGTATCCAATAAATACTGAATACATGAAGAAGCAGAGCAGGAACTAACCACTGTGCTTATTTTCCTGTTGGAATTCATACTGTCAAGAATGGATGGACTGCAAGTCTCTTCAAACCAGCTCATTTCCACTTATTTCTTAGTTTTGTTCCAGGAAGGCACAGAACCTTCTTTATTTCATTCCCCTCTAGAATTTGGTCTTGCTCATAGTGATTTCTTAAAAATATTTATTGTGGTTGGGTGTGGTGACACACATCTGTAATCCCAGCACTCTGGGACGCGGAGGTGGGTGGATCACTTGAGCTCAGCTCAGACTTTGAGACCAGACTGAGCAAGAGCGAGATCTTGCCTCTACTAAAAATTGAAGAACTAGACAGGAGTTGTGGCGAGGCCTGTAGTCCCAGCTACTCAGGAGTATGAAGCAGCAGGATGGCTTGAATCCAGGAGTTTGAAATTGCTGTGAGCTAGGCCAATGCCATAGCACTGTAGCCTGGGCAACAGAATGAGACTCTGTCTCAAAAAAAAATTTTTTTGAATGAAAATAGGAATGCTGGTTAGACCTGGGGAAAATACATGTGAAAAACATGATCTAAATGATTGCTTATGTGAACAGTTTTGTTACGAGCATTCAAGGGTAAGTTTAGTCAAAAGTGGAGAAATTTTAGGGTTTGAGAGAGGCTTTTGGAGTGTTGAGGAAGGTCTGAGATATAGGGAATTCATCCATACATCCATCCACCCACCCATCCATAAATCATCCATTCATCCATGCATTTATTCATCTCCACCTATGCATCTGTCCATCCACCCAACCATCCTTTCTTTCACCCATTCATCCCTCCATCTATGCATGCATCCATCTATTTTCCCATTAGTCAATCCACCTCCCCATCAATTTATTAATCTATCCATTAGTCCACTCATCCTTCCACACCATCCATTTGTCTCTACCTGTATGTTCATTCATCCATCTATGTGTCTATTTATCTATCTATTCCTCCATCCATTCACCTACTTATTGATCCATTAATCTATTTATTAATTCATCCATCCATTCATCTGTTTATCCATGCATCCACCCATCCACTCCCCACCCGCCCACCCATGTATTCATCCACCCATGAATTCATTCATCCATTCATGCGTCCATCCATCCATCTCTACCTATCCATTCATTCATCCATCCATCTATTCATCTATCCTTCCATCCACCCACCTACCCATCAGTCCATTAATATATCCATGAACTCAGCCATTCATCCATTTATCCTTGCACACATCTACCCAATCCCCATCCACCCACCCATGCATTCATTAATTCATCATTTAATCTATTTCATTTAATGTAGCTCTCTGTTCATCAATCTAACCATCAATCCATTAACCTATCCATTAATCCATCCATTCATTCATCCATCTGTCCATCCAACTTATATATATTTTTTTAATTTTTGAGACAAAGTCTCACTCTATCACCCTGAGTAGAGTGCTGTAGAATTATCACAGCTCACAGTAACCTCAAACTCTTGGGCTCAAGTGATCCTCTTGCCTCAGCCTCCTAAGTAACTGGGACTATGGGAGTCCACCAAGACACACAGTTAGTTTTTCTATTTTTACTAGAGATGAGGTCTTACTCTTGCTCAGGCTGACCTTGAACTCCTGAGCTCAAGCAATCCACCTGCCTCAGCCTCCCAGAGTGCTAGGATTACAGACTTGAGCCACTGTGCCAGCCCAACTTATATTTATCAAGTGTTTGCCCCATGCCAGGAACTGTTGTAGGCTCTTGGGAGTCAGTGCTAAGTAAGACAGACAAAGCCTTCCACCTGTTGTAGAGCTTACTTTATATTGAGGGAGGGAAACAGAGAACAACCTTGTAAATATGCAAAACATCTAGTAGATCTGAAGGGGATATGTGCTATAGAGAAAAAAAAAGCAAAGGAAGGGGATAAGAAGTGTTGGGTGGGTTGGGGGTTGCAATTTTAAATAGGGCAGTCAGGAAGGCCTTACTGATATGGTGAGACATAAGCAGTGACTTTTAGGAGGTAATGGGGGTCGTTCTGCCTGGTGTATGTTTGGGTGATGTATTTTCCATGGTAGAAAAAGTAATAGCAGGTGCAAAGGCCCTGAGGTGAGAGGGAGCCTTCCCTGCCTGGTGTATTGAGGGGCAGTAGGAGATGCAGAGGCTGCCCTGATGAATCCCTCATCTCTTTTCAGATTGGCTGGTTCCCTTCCAACTATGTGGAGGAAGACTATTCTGAATACTGCTGAGCTCCAGTGCACCAGTTGAGAGACGAGAAACTCTAGGCTCTGAGCCAAGGGCAAGCAGGCAGTGGGGCCAGGGGCTGTGACAGGTCCCAGGCGGGTGGAGAGTTCAGAATGGACTGGAGAAGGCCAGCATCCAGCTGGCAATGCTCCTGGATGATGTCCTGCCATGGTTAATTTATAACACACTGATTTCCTCTTGGGTCCTCTCAAGAAGTCAGGACTCAAGGTGGTTACTTTCAATAAAACAAGAAGAAAAATGGAGGGAGTGATGTCATTCAAGAGGACCTGGAAAGGGAAAATGAGGAGGGAGCATTGTGTGGCACCCAGACCATAGCCCACTCACCGATCCCTGGCTCCCAACTTGATTACTGTTTTCTGCCATTAATAACATGACTAGAAGGCAGGAAATGGGAGTCCCATGTGGTAGGAAAGAATTTTACACTGGCAGAGTCAGGATCACAGAGAGGTACCACTTATTTATTTTTGCTTTAATAGGAATTTTGAGTCTTCCTTCCCTCTCAAATTTCATCTCAGCCAATTCTCCTTAAGGTCCTGTTTAAGTTCCAGGGGCAGCTAGATCTCAGCTATTATCTTCTATCACATTGCCACCTGCTGTGATGTCATTGTTTCTGCTTGGCCCTTGGTTCCATGGCATCTGCTACCCCCTCTTGGCACACATGAGATCCCTGGCTGTTTCCTCTGAAATGCTGGGTGAGATGGTGATATACCCTGGGTTGCCTGGGTGGTGCTGGTTGTTTTCCTATGTCATTAATCATGATCCTCAATCTCTGAAGTGTCCTAGTTTGGATGATATGGTCATTGTCTTAGGATGTTGCCCATCTGTTCTGCAGCAGACCCCAAGATAAGGTTTTGGGGGTACAAACTTTAGGAGATGATCCCAAAAAGCAGCTGGAAAGGAGTGGAGAAGAAAGATGGAAAAGGAGCCAGGTGCAGTGGCTCACACCTGTAATCCCAGTGGCTTGAGTGGCTGAGGGGGAGGATTGCTTGAGGCCAGGAGTTTGAGACCAGCCTGAGCAGCATAGCAAGAACACATCTCTATGAAAAATAAGAAAAATTAGCTTCATGTGGTAGTGCACACCCGCAGTCCCATCTACTCAAGAGATGGAGGTGGGAGAATCGCTTGAGTCCAAGAGTTCAAGGCTGCAGTAAGCTATCTATGATCATGCTACTGTACTCCAGGCTGGGCAACAGAGTAAGACACTGTTTCTAAAAACAAACAAACAACCCTCCCCACCCCCACCTGGAGTCTGGGAGCATCCAGGGAACCCTCTTTCCTTATATTACCCTGAAATCCATGGGTAGGCTGATAGGGTACAGGGATCCATATCTGGGCCTCCTCAGAGTTTAATTCTATTATTTCCTAACTGTTCTGTTTTGTTGCAAGAAATTAGCCTTGCAGACTCAGACTGCTGAATGTTCTTCCACATACATTATTTATGGCCAGATTTCTTTTTTATTCAATAGACTTTATTTATTTTTAAAATTGTGGTAAAATTTACATCAATAAACTCTACCAGCTTAGTTGTTTCCAAGTGTGTAGTTCAGTAGTGTTAAGTATATTGTAATGTTGTATGACCATCATTCGTTACCCATATCCAGAATTTTTAGTTGTGTAAAACCGAAACTCTATAGTCACAAACCAGCAACTCCCCATTTCTCTCTTTCTCCAGCCCTTGGCAACCACCATGGCCAGATTTTTATCTGGAGTCTTTCAGGATTCAGACTTTTTTTTTTTTTTTTTTTTTTGAGACAGTATCTCACTATTGCCCAGGCTAGTTTTTTGAGACAGTATCTCATTATTGCCCAGCTGGTTTTTCTGTTTTCAGTAGAGACGAGATCTCGTTCTTGCTCAGGTTGGTCTTAAACTCCTGAGCTCAAGGGATCTTCCTGCCTTGGCCTCCCAGAGTGCTAGGGTTACAGATGTGAGCCACTGCACCCTACCAGGGTTTAGAGTCTTTCATGTTCATAAGCCAAGATTCAGAATCTCTAAATAGGATTTTGAAGTTCAAAAGCCAGGAAGGTTTTTTCTTTCCCCCCCCATAAATATCCTGCAGCTACTGGAATAACCCTTAGTGAGCAAAGAGATGGGCTGGTGTGAGTAGCCAATTCTGGAGAAAGATCATGTGCTTTAACCATGTAGGTTAATTGGGGGTAAAATAGTACTTTCCAATTTCACTGTGTCACACCACTGATGGCCGCAGCCTGCCATGTCAAGTGTTCAATGTCGCCTCCCATCAAGGAGGTAAGCGCTTCACGCACACTTGCTAATGTGCTCTCACAACCAGGCGCTGGGCAGTTGGTGTTTGTGTCTATCTTTGGGGTTGTTTTCTTAATGAACATCTGTGTGCCTTGGCTAGTTGTGTGTGGTCTTGTAGGGGCCTTTGTGTGCTCTCTGTGAGTGTGTCTACAAGTTGAATGATATGCCCTCCCAATTCACATGTCAAAGTCATAACCTCAGGACATCAGAATGTGGCCTTTGTGGCCGAGGCTCCAGGAAGATTCTCAGGTCCTCTCTGCTCCTATAAAATTAGCTGTAAGATTTTGGGGGTGACTTCACCTCTCTGAAATAGAAAAAGATGACATCACCTGCCCAAGGGCAGAGAGCTAGCGTGTTTCTAAATGCAAAGCTGCCCTCTTAACCATCACTTTGTGGCTGGTGGGGACTGTGGCATGTCCCAATTCCCTCCAATGCCCAGATAGCACTTGTGCACACCTGGCTAGGTGCACAATATAGACTCTGGAGCTCAGAGTGGAGTGTTTTCCATGTCTGAGGGACCATGAAGCTGGGAAGGGGGTTTTGGCAGTAGGCAGTGGAGTCACAAGGGATCAAGGACTGTGGTGAGAGGTTTCTACCCCTCTATTACTCCCCAGTGAGTCAGGCCATGAACTTACCTAAGGCCTAAGGTGGGCACTTGGGCTGCCTAGTTCCATGGTGTTAGTGTGGTTGAGGTCATGGACTTGTTCTTGTGTTCCTGAGTGCTGCTGACCTCAGTCCCAGATGGTGAGAATGAGTCAGGCACAGACTAGCCTGCAAAGTACGTCCAATCAATCAAATAGGGGATTCTAACAATGGAGTAGGCAATTATAATTCAGAGCGATGAGTTTCATGATGAGGGAACCAAGGAGGCAGTGGGAGCAAATACATACTAACCTAGGCTTGGTTAGGGGAGGATAGTCAGGGAGGGCTTCCCGGAGGAGGAGACATCTAAGGTGGCAGGGAGTTGCCTAGGACAAATGGGGAGAAACTTTTTCAGGGGAAGTGAAAATAAGGGTGATCCTGAGAGGTTGTGGGAACTTTAAGGGGCTCATTTTGCTCAGAGGGAGAGGGAAATGGGGGGAAGGGTGTCTGGAAAGTTGGGACTTTGATCATGCTCAGGTAAGGTCTGATGCATGACAACCCCTCACCCTGTACTTATGTGTTCCCCAGAGACAGGGGTAACTGATTCCTGAAGATGTCTAGATGGGGGAGGGTGATGGGGAGGATGATGATGATGGCACCCTGAGGGCCTCAGCCCTAGGGGGTTGGGAACAGCTAGTGCCCTAACATGCTGGCACAGAGGTTCAAAGATTGCAGGGCATCCTCACAATGCTGTAACTCCAAGTCCTCTACTGGTAGCTGTCAGTAACTTCTGCTGCCTGGGGTGAGTATAGGTGCACACATAGGAGGTCAGACAATTCAATCTGCAAACTTATCCTAGAGAAAGTGCTACATATCTCATGGCGGAATATTGCTATGGTCACCTTTGAAATAATCCCCCTGGGAAGCTATGTACTGATGCCAGGGCCTAGTCCATGCTTCAAAGTAATTTTGGAATTCTTTTTCTGGAACCGCCATCAGAGCTGTCATTGCATGAGGTTTGACAATTAAGGTCATGAACTCATCCTAGAAAAAGTGCTTTGAAGAGTGGACTGGGCACTGGCATCAGCTTCCTAAGGGGCGTACTTCAAAGGTGATCATAGTGATATTCAGCAGTGAGGTATATCGCACTTTTTCTAGGATGAATTGTGAACTTAATTGTCTGACCTTGAAAAACAGGCAAACACAGCAGACAAAAAGCTGTAGAGACACAGACCACGTAGCCCATTGCAAGAAGCCAACAGACTCCCGACCCAAACCACTGTTTCTGCCTCCCACAAAGCCAAGAAAAACAGACCAAAGAGTGAATAGAAACAGATATACACAGATGCAAAAATAGATATAGACACCCTCTTTCAGCAGGCGATTGCATGTGTACATACACATTCGCACACCGCCCACAGGAACGCCAGGCGGTCCCTGATACAGAGACTCTTTCTCTTTCAAAAAACTCACTCCTACACCTTGCCCTAAGAATTTAAAAACACTGATAAAGACACTGGCAAGAATGGATTAACAAGCTGTGGTATATGGCTTGGATGTAGACTTCATTCAGTAGATCAAACAGGGACATTTACAAGCTTCACAAAGACCTGCAGGCAGGCAGGCAGGCAGGCAGGCAGGCAGGCAGGCAGGCAGGCTGACAGTCCCGCCACAGACAGCCCCCCAATTAAAGCCATGGTTGCCCCCTAGTGGACAGCAAAACTTACTTTTTAACGAATATTATTTGTTAAAAACTTACTTTTTTTTTTTTGTTGTTGTTGCAGTTTGGCCGGGGCTGGGTTTGAACCCGCCACCCTCGGCATATGGGGCCGGCGCCCTACTCACTGAGCCACAGGCGCCGCTCTAAAAACTTACTTTTAATAAATATTGTTTCAGGTTAATTTGAAGGCACAAAGAATTAGGTTACAGTGTCTTTATTTGTTAGGTAGAGTCCCTCTCATGATTGTATCCTGCCCCAAGAGGTGGGCCATGTACCCTAACATTATGCCCATTAAGTGGTAGCACACCCACCCCCCTTCTTCCTCCTCCTACCCACTCCCATGTCCCCCAACCCCACCTTGAATATATTTGAGTTTTTCTCTTATGTGGGCATATATTAGATCATCTACTGGCTTCATATTGGATTCTTGCTTCTCCATTCTTGTGATGCTTTACTAAGAATGTGTTTCAACTCCATCCAGGTTAATATAAAAGATATAAAGTCTCCTTATTTTTATGGCTGAATAGTATTCCATGGTATACATATACCACAGCTTGTTAATCCATTCTTGAGTTGATGGGTATTTAGGTTGTTTCCACATCTTGGCAATTGTAAATTGAGCCGTGATAAACAATCTAGTGCAAATGTCTTTATGATAAAATGATTTTTTTTTCTTCTGGATAGATGGCTAGTAATGGGATTACAGGATCAAATGGGAGGTCTAATTTGAGTTCTTTGAGGATTCTACATACTTCTTTTCAAAGAGGCTGTATTAGTTTGCAGTCTCTAACTGCAAATTAGAGTGTTCCCTTCTCTCCACATCCACACCACATCTGCAGCTTTGAGTCTTTGTGGTGTGGGCCATTCTCTCTGGGATTAGGTGATATCTCAGGGTAGTTTTAATTTGCATTTCTTGGATGATGAGCATTTTTTCAAATGTTTGTTAGACATTCATCTGTTTTCCTCAGAGAAGGTTCTGTTCATATCTCTCAGTGGTAGATGGAATTTTTGTTGCTTAATTTGAGTTTTCTGCAGATGCTAGTTATCAACATTTTGTCAAATTCATGTACATATCTTTTCCCATTCTGAAGGTTGTCTATTTGCTTTACTTGTTGTGTCCTTAGCTGTGCAGAAGCTTTTTAGCATAATTCTCATTTATGTTCATTGTTTTGCAATTGCCACTGAAGTCTTCATCATAGAATCTTTACCCAGTCCAACATCATCAAGAGTTTTTCCCACAATTTCTTCTAAGATTTTTATCATTTCGTGTCTTAGATTTAAATCTTTTTTTCTTTCCTTATTTATTTATTTATTAAATCATACCTGTGTACATTAATGCAACCATGGGGTACAATGTGCTGGTTTTATATACCATTTGAAATATTTTCATCAAACTGGTTAACATAGCCTTTATTACATTTTCTTAGTTATTGTGTTAAGGCATTTATACTCTACACTTACTAAATTTAACATGTACCCTTGTAAAATGCTCCGTAGGTGTAGTCTCAACAATTACCCTCCTCCACCCATCCTCCCTCTTCCCCTCCCTCTGCTTTTTCCCCTCTTTTTGGGCATACTTGGTTTCACAGTAGGGCTGAGTACATTGGATACATTTTCTTCCATTCTTGAGATACTTTGCTAAGAATAATATGTTCCAGCTCCATCCATGTAAACATGAAAGAGGTAAAGTCTCCATTTTTTGAGGCTGCATAATATTCCATGGTGTACATATACCACAATTTATTAATCCATTCGTGGGTCGATGGGCACATGGGCTTCTTCCGTGATTTAGCATTTATGAATTGGTCTGCAATAAACATTCTGGTACAAATATCTTTGTTATAAAGTAATTTTTGGTCTTCTGGATATATACCTAGTAGAGGAACTGTAGGATCGAATGGCAGGTCTATTTTTAGATACCTAAGTGTTCTTCAAACATCTTTAATGTATTAGTGTGCATTCCCACCAGCAGTGTAGAAGTGTGCCCTTTTCTCCACATCCACACCAACATCTCTTGTTTGTGGATTTTGTGATGTGTGCTAATTTTACTGGGGTGAGATGATATCTGAAAGTAGTTTTGATTCGAATTTCTCTGATGATTAAGGATGGTGAGCATTTTTTCATGTGTCTGTAGGCCGTGTACCTGTCTTCTTCAGAGAAGTTTCTCTTCAAGTCTCTTGCCCACACTGAGATGGGATCACGTGTTCTTTTCTTGCTAATACTTTTGAGTTCTCTGTGGATTCTGGTTATTGAACCTATGTTGGAGACATAACCTGCAAAAAATCTTCTCCCATTCTGAGGACTGTCTGCTTGCTTTACTTACTGTGTTTTTGGCTGTGCAGAAGCCTTTTAGTTTGGTCAGGTCCCAGTAATGTATTTTTGGTATTGATTTAATTGCCTGGGGGTGGGGGTGGGGGTCCTCCTCATAAAACATTTGCCTAGGCTGATTTCTTCAGATGTTTTCCCTGCACTTTCCTCTAGTATTTTTATAGTTTCATGTCTTAAGTTTAAATCTTTAATCCAGTGAGAGAGTCTATCTTAGTTAATGGTGAAAGGTGTGGTTCCATTTTCAATCTTGTACAGGTTGCCAGCCAGTTCACCCAGCACCATTTGTTAAATAGGGAATCTTTTCCCCACTCAATGTTTTTAATTGGCTTGTCAAAGATCAAATAACGGTAAGTAGCTGGGTTTGTCTCTTCATTCTCAGTTCTCTTCCATACATCTACCTCTCTGTTTTTGCGCCAGTACCATGCTGTTTTGATCATTATTGATTTATAGTATAGTCTGAGGTCTGGTAGTATGATTCCTCCTGCTTTACTTTTATTTCTGAGTAATGTCTTGGCTATTTGAGTTTTTTTCTGATTCCATATAAAATGAAGTATTATTTTTTCAAGATTTTAAAGTATGACAGTGGAGATTTAATAGGGATTGCATGAAAATTGTATATTGCTTTGGGTAGTATGGACATTTTAACAATGTTGATTCTTCCCAGCCATGAGCATGATATGCTTTCCGTTTGTTAACATTTTCTTTTTTTTTTTTTTTTATTGTTGGGGATTCATTGAGGGTACAATAAGCCAGGTTACACTGATTGCAATTGTTAGCTACAGTCCCTCTTGCAATCATGTCTTGCCCCCATAAAGTGTGACACACACCAAGGCCCCACCCCCCTCCCTCTGTCCCTCTTTCTGCTTCCCCCCCCATAACCTTAATTGTCATTAATTGTCCTCATATCAAAATTGAGTACATAGGATTCATGCTTCTCCATTCTTGTGATGCTTTACTAAGAATAATGTCTTCCACTTCCATCCAGGTTAATACAAAGGATGTAAAGTCTCCATTTTTTTAATGGCTGAATAGTATTCCATGGTATACATATACCACAGCTTGTTAATCCATTCCTGGGTTGGTGGGCATTTAGGTTGTTTCCACGTTTTGGCGATTGTAAATTGAGCTGCAATAAACAGTCTAGTACAAGTGTCCTTATGATAAAAGGATTTTTTTCCTTCTGGGTAGATGCCCAGTAATGGGATTGCAGGATCAAATGGGAGGTCTAGCTTGAGTGTTTTGAGGTCTCTCCATACTTCCTTCCAGAAAGGTTGTAGTAGTTTGCAGTCCCACCAGCAGTGTAAAAGTGTTTCCTTCTCTCCACATCCACGCCAGCATCTGCAGTTTTGAGATTTTGTGATGTGGGCCATTCTCACTGGGGTTAGATGATATCTCAGGATTGTTTTGATTTGCATTTCTCTAATATATAGAGATGATGAACATTTTTTCATGTGTTTGTTAGCCATTCGTCTGTCATCTTTAGAGAAAGTTCTATTCATGTCTCTTGCCCATTGATATAAGGGATTGTTGGCTTTTTTCATGTGGATTAATTTGAGTTCTCTATAGATCCTAGTTATCAAGCTTTTCTGATTGAAAATATGCAAATATCCTTTTCCATTGTGTAGGTTGTCTCTTTGCTTTGGTTATTGTGTCCTTAGCTGTACAGAAGCTTTTCAGTTTAATGAAGTCCCATTTGTTTATTTTTGTTGTTGTTGCAATTGCCATGGCAGTCTTCTTCATGAAGTCTTTCCCCAGGCCAATATCTTCCAGTGTTTTTCCTATGCTTTCTTGGAGGATTTTTATTGTTTCATGCCTTAAATTTAAGTCCTTTATCCATCTTGAATCAATTTTTGTGAGTGGGGAAAGGTGTGGGTCCAGTTTCAGTCTTTGACATGTAGACATTCAGTTCTCCCAACACCATTTATTGAATAGGGAGTCTTTCCACCAAGGTATGTTCTTCTTTGGTTTATCGAAGATTAGGTGGTTGTAAGATGTTAGTTTCATTTCTTGGTTTTCAATTCGATTCCAAGTGTCTATGTCTCTGATTTTGTGCCAGTACCATGCTGTCTTGAGCACTATGGCATTGTAGTACACACTAAAATCTGGTATGCTGATGCCCCCAGCTTTATTTTTATTGCTAAGAACTGCCTTAGCTATACGGGGTTTTTTCCAGTTCCATACAAAACGCAGAATCATTTTTTTCCAAATCTTGAAAGTATGATGTTGGTATTTTGATAGGAATGAAATAGAATAGGTAGGTTGCTTTGGGAAATATAGATATTTTAACAATGTTGATTCTTCCCGTCCATGAGCATGGTATGTTCTTCCATTTGTAAATATCCTCTGCTATTTCCTTTCTGAGGATTTCATAGTTTTCTTTATAGAGGTCCTTCACCTCCTTCATTAGGTATATTCCTAGGTATTTCATTTTCTTTGAAACTATGGTGAAGGGAGTTGTGTCCTTAATTAGCTTCTCATCTTGACTGTTATTGGTGTATGCAAAGGCTACTGACTTGTGGACATTGATTTTATATCCTGAAATATTACTGTATTTTTTGATGACTTCAAGGAGTCTTGTGGTTGAGTCTTTGGGGTTCTCTAAGTATAAGATCATGTCATCAGCAAAGAGGGAGAGTTTGACCTCCTCTGCTCCCATTTGGATTCCCTTTATTTCCTTGTCTTGTCTAATTGTATTGGCTAGAACTTCCAGCACTACGTTAAATAGTAAAGGTGACAGAGGACAACCTTGTCTGGTTCCAGTTCTAAGAGGAAAAGCTTTCAGTTTTACTGCATTCAGTAAAATATTGGCTGTGGGTTTGTCATAGATAGCTTCAATCAGTTTTAGAAATGTGCCACCTATGCCTATACACTTCAGTGTTCTAATTAGAAAAGGATGCTGGATTTTATCAAATGCTTTTTCTGCATCTATTGAGAGGATCATGTGATCTTTATTTTTGCCTCTGTTAATATGGTGGATAACGTTTATGGACTTGCGTATGTTAAACCAGCCTTGCATCCCTGGGATGAAGCCTACTTGATCATGATGAATGACTTTTTTGATGATAAGCTGTAATCTATTGGCTAGGATTTTGTTGAGAATTTTTGCATCTATATTCATGAGTGAGATTGGTGTGAAATTCTCCTTTTTGTTTGGGTCTTTTCCTGGTTTTGGTATCAGGGTGATGTTTGCTTCATAGAATGTGTTGGGGAAGATTCCCTCTTCCTCAAATTTTTGGAATAATTTCTGCAGTACAGGAATAAGCTCTTCCTTGAAGGTTTGATAGAATTCTGGAGTGAAGCGATCTGGACCAGGGTATTTTTTGGTTGGAAGCTTTTTTATTGTTTCTTTGATCTCAGTGCTTGAAATTGGTCTGATCAGGAGCTCTATTTCTTCCTGGCTGAGTCTAAGGAGAGGGTGTGATTCCAAATATTGATCCATTTCCTTCACATTGTCAAATTTCTGGGCATAGAGTTTCTGGTAGTATTCAGAGATGATCTCTTGTATCTCTGTGGGATCATTTGTTATATCCCCTTTATCGTTTCCGATTGAGGTTACTAGAGATTTTACTTTTCTATTCCTCGTTAGTCTGGCCAATGGTTTATCTATTTTATTTATTTTTTCAAAAAACCATCTTCTTGTTTCATTAATTTTCTGAATGATTCTTTTGTTTTCAATTTCATTGATCTCTGATTTGATTTTGGATATTTCTTTTCTTCTACTGAGTTTAGGCTTAGATTGTTCTTCTTTTTCGAATTCCATAAGATCTCTTGTGAGATTGTTGATGTGCTCTCTTTCTGTTTTTCGAATGTAGGCATCTAAAGCGATGAATTTTCCTCTCAAAACTGGTTTTGCAGTATCCCACAGGTTTTGGTAGCTTGTGTTTTCATTGTTGTTATGCTCAAGGAAGTTAATGATTTCCTGTTTTATTTCTTCCTGCACCCATGTGTTATTCAACAGAAGATTGTTTATTTTCCATGCCTTTGGGTGGTGTTGAGCATTTTTGTTAGAGTTGAGTTCCACTTTTAGTGCCTTACGGTCTGAGAAGATACAAGGTAAAATTTCAATTCTTTTGACTGTGTTGATATTTGTTTTGTGTCCCAGGATATGATCAATTTTGGAGAATGTTCCATAGGGTGATGAGAAGAATGTATATTCTTTATCTTTGGGATGGAGTGTTCTATATGCGTCTATCAAGCATAGTTGTTCTAGGGTCTAATTTAAATCTCTTATAACTTTGTTTCATTTCTGTTTAGAGCATCTGTCCAGCTCTGTAAGAGGAGTGTTAAAGTCTCCTGTTATTATGGTATTATCAGATATCATATTGCTCAGACTGAGTAAGGTCTGTTTCAAGAATCTGGGAGCATTTAAATTGGGTGCATAAATATTTAGAATTGAAACGTCTTCTTGTTGTATTTTTCCCTTGACCAATATAAAGTGACCATCTTTGTCTTTTTTGACTTTAGTTGCTTTAAATCCACATGTATCTGAAAATAAGATTGCAACTCCTCTTTTCTTCTGAATTCCATTTGCCTGAAAAATTATCTTCCAACCCTTGACTCGGAGCTTTAATTTGTCTTTTGAAGCCAGGTGTGTTTCTTGCAGACAGCAAATGGATGGCTTGTGTTTTTTAATCCAGTCAGCCAATCATTGTTTTCATCATGTGTATTCTAAATTACCTTTATGTCATTCCTGACAGTTCTTTATAGGTGGAATCCTCTGCAGTAGCTACCTCATCGACCCTTGGAGGCGTTGTTCTGGACTGGTTCTTCATGTTGCCTGGAGTTTTCTGCTGATTCATCCTCATGAGTGATCTCTTTTATCTGTTTCCTTGCCCTAATTTTCCTTTCACTTCCTCTTGCTCTTTAAGTTCTCGTGCCTGTGGACTAAGGGTTACAGGACCAGAAGTGTGAGAATGTTGAAGAGCAAAAAAGGGATGAAAGAAAGGAGGACCAAGTGATAAGAAAAACAAAGAAAAATAGAGAAAGGAGAGGGGGTGGGTAAAAGGAATATTGACAAAAAGAAGAGAGGCACAGAAAGAGGGAGACAGAGCAATATAGTTGTACAGTAGGGTACTTTGACACAACCTTAAAACAAACCACCTTCTGGGGGTGCCCAGTTGGGTGGTTCCCTTGAGGTCAGCAACTCTTTGCTAACCTGATCAGACACAGTAGCCCACCTCCACCAAGTAGAGAGGAAAGACAAAAATGGTATAAATCAAACCAAAACAAGCAAACAGAAAACTTTACTGGATAAAATTGGTTGGAAATCCAAATAATGGCGGTAGAAACACTAGCAAAAATGAAGTTCTAATTATTGAAAAAGGCAGCAATGGGAAATTATAATTAAACTAGAAAAATTGAGAAAGAAAAAGGATTTGTATGGAAAACGTTGAACTTAAAAAACAAAGCAACATCAACAACATCAAAATAAACAAAAAAACCCCCCAAACAAACAAACAAACAAAAAAACACAACCAAAAACAAAGCAGTATGTATATGTGATTGAATATTGTCTGGGCATCACGTGGTCTTCTGGGATATGAGATGTTAATCACAGTTCTGATACGACTGGAGGCTGCTGATTTCTCAAACCCTAGCAGGTAGACACCCTAAATCTCTCTTCAGCCCACTTAAAAGGCACTTTGAACTTGTTCACTTGCTGAGCAGAAGCTTTCCCAGGAAAGTGCTTGTTGCTGGAATCACTGCTGAATTGGCTATCCACTTACTCAGTGTGCCAAAACTGGTCTCACTCTGCGCCTGAGGTTTAGCGCTGCAAGGCGGCTCAGACCCCGCCCTTAGGCTACTTGGTCACTGGGTTACCAGCTCCCACCCCGTTCTCGCCCTGCAACCCAGAGGCAGAGCTTGCTGGGGCAGATCGCTCACAATGGCTCCCTGTGACCCACAGCCAAAGCTCTGTCTGGCTCAACGGCTCAGACTGGGGCCCTAGAAAATGGCGAAAGTTCTCCGCACTCCCGCTCAGGCTCTCCCCAAGGCAGTTCAGCTGAGTGTCAAGTCCAAAGACACCAAAACAGTTCACAGGTAAGGCCTTTCTGGTTTGCAGTCTCGCTGCTACTGAACTTACAGTTGCGGGCGGGTTTGGACGGATTGAACAAACGCGACCACTTGCCATTTTTCCACTGTTTTAGTCCTCCTCTTGGGGTCCAGAGGTCTCTTGCTGACTCCCTGTATCCTCGCAGGGGTGATGATAGGCAGATCCCACCAGCCAGAGGTGCCTTGATTCTTATCTCCCCAGACTCACGGTGCCCAGATGCAAGGAAGCTGTTACTCGGCCGCCATCTTTCTCCGCCTCCCATTTGTTAACATTTTCAGCTATTTCTTTTCTTAGACTTTCATAGTTCTCTTTATAGAGATCTTTCACGTCCTTTGTTAGATAAACTCCCAAATATTTCATCTTCTTTGGCACTACTGTAAATGGAATAGAGTCCTTAACTGTTTTCTCAGCTTGACTATTGTTGGTGTATATAAAGGCTACCGATTTATGAATGTTGATTATGTAATCTGAGATGCTGCTGTATTCCTTGATGACTTGTAAGAGTTTTGTAGTAGAATCCCTAGTGTTTTCCAGATATACAATCATATCATCTGTGAAGGGCGAAAGTTTGATCTCTTCTGACCCTATATGGATACCCTTCATTGCCTTTGCTCTCCTAATTGTGATGGCTAAAACTTCCATTGTAATATTAAAGCACAGTGGAGACAATGGGCAACCTTGTCTGGTTCCTGATCCGAGTGGAAATGATTTTAATTTAACACCATTCGACAGGTTGCCAGCCAGTTCACCCAGCACCATTTGTTAAATAGGGAATCTTTTCCCCACTGAATGTTTTTAATTGGCTTGTCAAAGATTAAATACCGGTAAGTAGCTGGATTCATCTCTTGGTTCTCTATTCTGTTCCAGACATCTACTTCTCTGTTTTTGGGCCAGTACCATGCTGTTTTGATCACTATCGATTTGTAGTATAGTCTGAGGTCTGGTAGCGTGATTCCTCCTGCTTTGTTTTTATTTTTGAGTAATGTCTTGGCTATTCGAGGTTTTTTCTGATTCCATATAAAACGAAGAATTATTTTTTCAAGATCTTTAGAGTATGACAGTGGAGCTTTAATGGGGATTGCACTGAAATTATATATTGCTTTGGGTAGTATGGACATTTTAACAATGTTGATTCTTCCCAACCATGAGCATGGTATATTTTTCCATTTGTTAACATTCTCAGCTATCTCTTTTCTTAGAGTTTCATAGTTCTCTTTATATAGATCTTTCATGTCCTTTGTTAGATAAACTCCCAAGTATTTCATCTTCTTTGGCACTACTGTGAATAGGATAGAGTCCTTAATTGTTTTTTCAACTTGACTATTGTTGGTATATATAAAGGCTACCGATTTATGAATGTTGATTTTGTAACCTGAGACACTGCTGTATTCCTTAATCACTTCTAAGAGTTTTGTAGTAGAGTCCCTAATATTTTCCAGATATACAATCATATCTGCTGTGAAGAGGGAAAGTTTGATCTCTTCTGACCCTATGTGGATACCCTTGATCAACTTTTCTTCCCAAATTGCGGTGGCTAAAACTTCCATTACAATGTTAAAGAGCAATGGAGACAATGGGCAGCCTTGTCTGGTTCCAGATCTAAGTGGAAATGATTCCAATTTAACTCCATTCAATATGATACTGGCTGTGGGTTTGCTGTAGATGGCCTCTATGGTGCTGGGTGAACTGGCTGGCAACCTGTAGAAGACTGAAACTGGACCCACACCTCTCACCATTAACCAAGATAGACTCTCACTGGATTAAAGATTTAAACCTAAGACATGAAACTATAAAAATACTAGAAGAGAGTGTAGGGAAAACCCTTGAAGAAATTGGGTTGGGCGAGTTTTTTATGAGAAAGACCCCCCGGGCAATTGAAGCTGCTTCAAAAATACACTATTGGGACTTGATCTAACTAAAAAGCTTCTGCACAGCCAAGAACACAGTAAGTAAAGCAAGCAAACAGCCTTCAGAATGGGAGAAGATATTTGCAGATTATGTCTCCGACAAAGGTTTAATAACCAGAATCCACAGAGAACTCAAATGCATTAGCAAGAAGAGAACAAGGGATCCCATTGCAGGCTGGGCAAGGGACTTGAAGAGAAACTTCTCTGAAGAAGACAGGTGCATGGCCTTCAGACATATGAAAAAATGCTCATCATCTTTAATCAGCAGAGAAATGCAAATCAAAACTACTTTGAGATATCATCTAACTCCAGTGAGACTAGCCTATATCACAAAATCCCAAGACCAGAGATGTTGGCGTGGATGTGTAGAAAATGGAACACTTTTGCACTGCTGGTGGGAATGCAAATTAATACATTCCTTTTGGAAAGAGATATGGAGAACACTTAGAGATCTAAAAATAGATCTGCCATTCAATCCTGTAATCCCCCTACTGGGCATATACCCAGAAGACCAAAAATCACACCATAACAAAGATATTTGTATCAGAATATTTATTGCAGCCCTATTTATAATAGCTAAGTCATGGAAAAAGCCCAAGTGCCCATCGATCCATGAATGGATCAATAAATTGTGGTATATGTACACCATGGAATATTATGCAGCCTTAAAGAAAGATGGAGACTTTACCTCTTTCATATTTACATGGATGGAGCTGGAACATATTCTTCTTAGTAAAGTGTCTCAAGAATGGAAGAAAAAGTACCCAATGTACTCACCCTTATTATGAAACTAATGTAGGACCGTCACATGAAAGCTATATCCCAGTTATAACCTAAGAATAGGGAGAAAGGGGAAAGGGAGGAGAGGGAGGGGGGAGGGAGGCGGAAGAAGTGGGACTAATGGGATTACACCTGCGGTGCATCTTACAAGGGTATATGTGAATCCTAATAAATGTGGAATGTAAAGGTCTTAGCAAAATAACTAAGAAAATGCTACAAAAGCTATGTTAACTAATGTGACAAAAATGTGTCAAATGATATATGAACGAAGTGTATGATGCCCCATGATCATACTAATGTACATAACTATGGTTTAATTAAAAACAAAAACAAAAACAAAAAAAAAACCAGCATTCGATACGATATTGGCTGTGGGTTTGCTGTAGATGGCCTCTATCAGTTTAAGAAATGTCCCTTTTATACCAATTTTCTTAAGTGTTTAGATCATGAAGCGATGCTGGATATTATCAAAAGCTTTTTCTGCATCAATTGAGAGAATCATATGGTCTTTGTTTTTTAATTTGTTTATGTGCCGAATTATATTTATAGATTTATGTATATTGAAACAGCCTTGAGACCCTGGGATAAAACCGACTTGGTCATGATGTATAATTTGTATGATGTGTTGCTGGATTCTGTTTGTTAGGATCTTGTTGAATATTTTTGCATCTACATTCATTAGTGATATTGGTCTATGATTTTCTTTTCTCGTTGGGTCTTTTCCTGGTTTGGGGATCAGGGTGATGTTTGCTTCATAGAACATGTTGGGTAGTATTTCTTCTTTTTGTATACTTTGGAATAGGTTGAGTAATATAGGTACTAGTTCCTCTTTAAAGGTGTGGTAGAATTCTGACGTGATCCTGGGCTTTTCTTTTTAGGGAGATTGTGTAACTTGATATAGGCCTGTTCAATAATTCCACTTGATTCTGGCTAGGTCTTGGAAAGTGACATGCTTCCAAGTATCCATCAATTTCCTTCAGATTTTCATATTTCTGAGAATAAAGTTTCTTGTAATATTCATTAAGGATTTTTTTTATTAAATCATAACTGTATACAATGATATGATTATGGGGCATCATACACTCACTTCATAAACCATTTGACACATTTTTATCACAGTGGTTAACATAGCCTTTCCGGCGTTATCTCAGTTACTGTGCCAAAACATTTACATTCTACATTTACCAAGTTTCGCAAATACCCCTGTAATATGCACCAGGAGTCTGTTGTTATTTCATTATTGTCATTTCTGATTGATGATTTTAGAGATTTTACTCTTTTTTTCCTGGTTGGGTTAGCTAAAGATTTACCTATTTTTATTGACCTTTTCAAAAAACCAACTGTTTGATTTATTGGTCTGTTGTATAATTCTTTTGTTTTTAATTTCATTTAATTCTGCTCTAATTTTGGTTATTTCTTTCTTCTACTGGGTTTGGGGTTGGAATGTTCTTCCTTTTTCAGTTGCTTTAAATGTCCCATGAAGTTGTTAACTTCCTCTTTTTCCATTCTCTTGGGGAAGGCTTGCATTGCTAAAATTTCCCTCTTAGGACTGCCTTTTCGGTGTCCCAGAGGTTCTGATAATTTGTGTCTTCATTGTCATTTTTGTTCCATAAATTTGGCAATTTCTTTCTTAATCTCATCTCTGACCCAGCTATCATTCTGCTTAAGGTTATTTAACTTTCATGTTTTTGTATGAAAACAAAAACGTGTTGTTACTGAGTTCAACTTTTATTCCATGGTGGTCCGAGAAGATGCAAGGAATAATTTCTATTCCCTTAAATTTACTGAGGTTAGACTTGTGACCTAAGATGTGATTGATTTTGGAGTATGTTCCCTGGACTGATGAGAAGTATGTGTATTCATTTTTGTAGGGATCAAGTGTTCTGTAGATGTCTGCTAAATCCAAATGTTGGATGGTTAGGTGTAAATCTAAAATTTCTTTGCTCAGCTTCTTATTGGAGGATCAATACAACACTGCCAAAGGAGTGTTGAAATCTCCAGCTATTATGGAGCTGGAGGAAATCAAGTTGCTCATGTCTGTTAGAGTTTCTCTTATAAATTGAGGCGCATTCTGGTTGGGCGCATAAATATTCATAATTGAAATCTCATCATAGTGAGTATTAGCCTTAACAAATATGAAGTGACCATTCTTATCCTTCCTTACTTTTTTTGGTTTAAAGCCTATTGTATCTGCAAATAGAATTGCAACATCTGCTTTTTTCTGATTACTATTTGCCTGAAATATGGACAACTGTCTTTTCACCCTGAGTCTATATTTATCTTTTAAGGTAAAATGTGATTCTTGTATGCAGCAAATATCTGGCCTGAGATTTTGTATCCAGTCATCCAACCTGTGCCTCTTTAGAGGGCGGTTTAAGCCATTCACATTAATGGAGAATATAGATAAGTCTGGTAAAATTTTGGGTACGGAGGTTTTCAAGAGTCCAGTGGATATTTTTAATCCTTTCATCACTGTGGAAGTTGGAGTTTGATCAAGTTTCTGAGTGAGTGTACTTTTGTGGTAGAGGATTGGGCTGGTCATTATGGATGAAAGGTCTGAGAATATCCCGAAGACCTTGTTTGGTTATGGCAAATTTCTTCAACATGTGAATGTCATTAAAGTATTTAGTTTCTTTGTCAGAAATGAAACTCAGTTTAGCTGGACACAGGATCTGAGGTTAAAAGTTGTTTTGTTTTAGGAGATTAAAAGTCGTTGACTACCCTCTTCTGGCTTGAAAATTTTCAGCAGAGAGATCTGCAGTCATTCTAATATTTTTCCCTTTGTACGTAACAGTTTTCTTATGTCTGGCTACTTTCAGAATTTTCTCCTTCATATTAACTTTCATGAAGTTAATTATGATTTGCCTGGGGGATTTCTCAATTGGGTTGGGTCGTGCTGGGGTTCTGAGACTGTCTGCTATCTGAATTTCAGAATCTGTTGGCATGTCTGGAAAATTCTCTTTCATAATTTCATGTAGAAGGTCCTCTGTGTCTTGTGAAGCCACTTCTTCAGTTTCAGGGATTCCAATGATGTGGATATTAGCCTTCTTTGAATTACCCCAGAGCTCTCTGAGAGAATGATCCATTTTTGCTCTCCATTTCTCTTTCTCTTTGAGAGTTTGGGAGCATTCAAAAGCTTTGTCTTCAATGTCAGAAATCCTTTCTTCTGCTTGCTCCACTCTGTTACTGAGGGATTATACTGTATTTTTCAGATCTTTGAGGACTGTAAATTCTTGCTTCAATGTGTCAAAATCTTTGGTGGTTTTGTCTTTCAATTCATTGAATTCTTGAGTTAACTTTTGAATTGCTCCTCAAATTTCTAATTCCAACTTTTGAATTGCTCCTCGAATTTCTAATTCCAAATTTTCCTCTATTCTATTAATCTTGTTTGCAATGAAAATTCTGAATTTGATTTCTGACATCTCGGTTATCTGTTTAGAAATGGGATCTTCAGTTACATCTGCCATATCTTTCCTTGTGGGGGGGTTGATCTACCCTGGTTATTCAATTCATGTTACCAGAGTTTTTGTGCTGATTCCACCCCATGATTATTTTACACCATTTGACTTTTCCCCTGGAGGTTTGCCGAGGTCCCATACAGTGTTATGGCCTGAGAAACTGGAGGCCTGTTTGGTGTGATGCGGCTAAGTGGCTCTGTCTTGTTTTCAGCTGGTCTCTGTCTGACCGTAGTAAAACAGTTACTCTGGGTTGAATTCTTAGCTGTGGAGAAATACCAGCAATTAATTCACCTTGCCTTCCACAGGCAACAATTGGAAAATGAAAATCAATCCTTCTTACAACCACACATGCAGGGCACCACTTGGATAGTCTTTGGGCAATTGGCTCATTTCAAAAGGTCCAAATCAATTTTCTTAGTCAGCACCTGTCTCAGGTGGAAGAATTTAAAAGTTCTCTGGCAACTAGGTTGCAGGGGTCTGCTGACAACTCAAATATGACTTGTTCTGCTCCATGAGGTCAGGAGGACCCACCTAGCAAATAGATTAGTCTGGAAAGGTTGATGCCCCCTTCCCCACCTTGCACCTCCATCACACCCAGTCACTGATAACCCTGCAAGGTTGTGACCCAGTTGTCTCCAATGAGCAGATAATCCAGGGGTTTACACCTGCCTCAATTACAAGGAAATCTATGTCTCCTCAGCCAGGCCTCTGCTCTCTGCCTCTATCCAGCAGGGGGAGGTGAGGCCTGACAACCTCGGGCACTTGATGGAGGCTGGGGGGTGTTCACCCAGTTACAGCCCCACCCCTGATTGTTGTTACTGACCATACAGAATAACTTTGTGGAATTTGTTTCTGTCCCAGCTAAATTTCTGGGGCCTGCATTTCTGTTGCAGATCTGTTCTGCTGGTGGTTGCCACCTGAGAAGATGCCTGGCCTCCTCTGGTTGCCCAGAGAGACAGGCAGTGTGAGTCATGAATATCCAGGGGGTGAGCCCTATTGTTGCCAAAAATGGCTGCTGCTCTGTGCCTCGGGGCACCGCCATTCTGGCATGGTTCCCTCTCAGCTGACCGTCTTCTCCTCACCCCCGTCCCACAGAACCAGCACTGACCAGCTGAAGTCCAGGCACTTTTGTTTGTATCCTTGGTGTTGCAGCTCACTTCAGCAGGGATGAAGTGTGTTCTTCAACCTTCTCTCTTGGTGCAGTTCTAATCTGCCAGGTTACTTGCTAAATTTCTGTTCTTTAACTCTCCTTCTGGATGGGAGCCTCTGAAGACACTCTGTTTCTGGGAGGAGGTTGAGCACATTTTAGTGGGGTCTTCTGCTTAGGGTCTCCTCAGCTTCACTTGACATGTCAGCTGGATTGAGTCCTCCTCTGAGACTTGACTAGAGAAGAATCTTTTTCTAAATCTGTTGATTGAGGCTGAATTCTGGCTTTGGAATGATCACGGCCTGTAGAACTGACTCTTAAGAGGATGTTCAGGGGACCTTCCCCAAGTGAGCGTCAGTCCAACTCCAAATTCTGCTTAGCTTCTTATTGGAGGATCTATCTGACACTGCCAAAGGAGTGTTAAAATCTTTGACTATTATGGAGCTAAAAGCTATCAAGTTGCTCATGTCCATTAGAGTCTCTTTTATAAATTGAGGTGCATTCTGGTTGGGTGCATAAATGTTAATAATTGAAATCTCATCATGTTGAGTTATGCCCTTAACAAATATGAAGTAACCATTTTTATTTTTTCTTACTTTTTCTGTTTAAAGCCTATGGTGTCTGCGAGTAAAATTGCAACACCTGCTTTTTTTCTGATTTCCATTTGCCTGAATTATAAATGACCATCCCTTCACCCTGAGTCTATATTTATCTTTGAAGGTAAGATGAGATTCTTGAATGTAGCAGGTATCTGGCCTGAGGTTTTGTATAAATCCAGCCAACCTGTATCTCTTTAGAGGGCAATTTAAGCCATTCACATTAATTGTAAATATTGATAAGCCTGGTAGAATTTTGGATATCAAGTTTTTCAAAAGTCCCATGGACATTTTTCATCTTTTTACCACTGTGGAAATTGGAATTTGATCAAAAATTTCTGAGTGAGTTTATTTTTGTGGTGGAGGATTTTGCTGTTCATTATGGAGGATAGGTCTAAGAATATCCTGGAGAGCTGATTTAGTTATAGCAAATTTCTTCAACATGTGCATGTCATTAAAGTATTTAGTTTCTCCATCATAAGTGAAACTCAGTTTTGCTTGATTCAGGATTCTGGGTTGAAAGTTATTTTGTTTTAGGAGTGTAAAATCTCTTCTAGCTTGAAAGGTTTCAGCAGAGAGATCTGCATTCATTCTAATATTATTTCCCTTGTAGGTTATGGTTTTCTTACATCTGGCTGCTTGCAGAATTTTCTCCTTCATATTAACTTTGGCAAAGTCAATTATAATGTGTCTGGGGGATGCCTTATTCGGGTTGAGTTGTGCTGTGGTTCTGAAACTGTCTGCTGTCTGAATTTCAGAATCTCTTGGCATGTCTGGGAAGTTCTCCTTGATTATCTCATGGAATAGAGCATTTAAGCCTTTTGAAGCCACCTTGTCACCTTCAGAAATTCCTATCAGGTGAATATTATTTTTCTTTGAATTATCCCAGAGCTTTCTGAGAGAATGATCTGTTTTTGCTCTCCACTTCTCTTCCTCCTGAGTGTTTGGGAGCATTTAAAAGCTTTGTCTTCAATGTCAGAAATCCTTTCTTCTGCCTGCTTTGGTCTTTTACTGAGGGATCCTACTGTATTTCTCCCATCTTTGAGGGCTGCAATTTCTTGTCTCAATGTGTCAAAATATTTGGTGATTTTGTCTTTGAATTCATTGAATTCTTGAGACAACTTTTGAAATGCTCCTTGAATTTCCACTTCCAACTTTATCTGCATTCTATTAATCTTTGCAATCCAAATTTTGAATTCGATTTCTGACACCTCAGCCAATTGTTTATGAATGGGATCTTCTGGTGTGTAGCCCATGTCGTTCCTTGGGGGAGTTGATCTACTCTGATTATTCATGTTGCTGGAGTTTTTCTGCTGATTCTTCCCCATGATTATTTTACACCATTTGGCTAAATGAGCAGATAAGGTGAAGTTGGGTTGGGGGCTCCTGGAGTAGGGATTAACCAGCCCTTTGTCCAAGAGCTTGGACTAGTACCTTTTCCCCTAGAACTTTGCAAAGGACCCATCCAGTGCTATGGCTTGAGACACTGGGGACCTGCTTGGTGTGGTGGGTCTAAGTGGCTCTGTTTTTTTTTTCAGTTGGTCTCTGTCCAATGCTAGTGAATCAGCATTGTGCCCTCTAAGTGATATTTCACCAGAAGTGGCTTCAAAGGAGATGGTTCTAGTCCACCATTTGCTCTGCACCCTGAAATCTAAAAACTTATTCATATTTATTTATTTTTCTGTTTATTAAAATTTAAAAAAATCTGAGCTTTTTAAAGAATATCTTCTTTTCAAGATCGAATTTTGAACAGGCATACTTTTTCTTTTTTTAATTTCAGATTAATGTGAGGTCACAATATTTGAATTTGTTAGGTACAGTCCCTCTTGTAGTTGTGTCCCACACCCAAAAGTTGTGCCATAACCCCCACCCTTAGCCCTTTAAGTATGAGTATGCCAATCCCCATTACCTCCTCCTTTGCTGTCCCTCTCCCCAATTTGAATTTTTGTCCTATGAGTTTTTCTTCTATGTGGGCATGAATTAGATCTTCTACTGGCTTCATATTAGTATTAAGTACATTGGATATTTGCTTTTCTATTCTTGTGATATTTTACTGAGAAGAATGTGTTTCATCTCCATCCACATTAATACAAAATATGTAAAGTTTCCATCTTTTTAAAATAGTTGAATAGTATTACATGGAATACACACACCACAGTTTGTTAATCCATTCCTGAGTTGATGGGCATCTAGGTTGTTTCCACATCTTGGTGATTATAAATTAAGCTGCATCAAACAATCTAGTGTAAATGTCGTTATGATAAAAGGATTTTTTTTCCCTTCTGGGTAGATGAACAGACATACTCTTAAATCTTCTTTCAAAGATTCTAACCATGATTTATTTTTGTTTTTAATATTATTCATTGCAGAAAAGCTCACTTCACACAAATATAACACTGAGAAGGAAAGAAGTATTTCTATTGGATTTTTGGTTATATTTTGGAATTCACCCTTCATAGATAACCAAGGGCTGAATATTTTAACTGCAATCCTCTGTAATTTCTTATTTCTGTTGACTCTTCCTCTTCTGTTATATTTAAATTTGCTGATGTATACACACTTTTTAAAATTAAATCATACCTGTGTATATTAATGCTTTTATGGGGTACAATGTGCTGGGTTTTCTATACAGTTTGGAATGGTTACATCAAACTGTCAAACATAGCCTTCACCTCGATTTCTTAATTATTGTGTTAAGATATTTATACCCTACACTTTATAGATTTGACAAGTACCCTTGCAAAATGCACCATAGGTGTGGTCCCACTAATTACCCTCCATCCATCCATCCTCCCCTTTCACACGTAAAGGGATTTCTCACCCAATCTAGAGATGTTATGTCAAGTGCAGGTGCAGGAAAATATTTTTCAAAATTTGCGGGCAATAGGGTGGCACCTGTGGCTCAAAGGAGTAGAGCGCCAGCTCCATATGCCGGAGGTGGCAGGTTCAAACCCAACCCCAGCCAAAAATTGCAAACAAACAAACAAAAAATTGTGGGCAATAAATCTAAAGTTTGTAAAATTTGTTCAATATGATTTTTATTCAGTTTATGCCTTTTCACTAGTTCAAACATTTCTGCTGCATTTTCTCTTATATATATATTTTTTGACTGTCACTTTCATTTCATTTTTAAATTAATTTTTAATTAAAATTATAACTATACATTTTCGGGTACAATGTGATGATTTTCTATATAATGTGGAATTCTTAATACAAACTGATTAACATAGCCATCACCATTACTTGTTTTTTGTGGTAAGACATTAAAAATTTACTCTAGTTATTTTGAAATATACCCTTGCATTGTGCACATTAGGTGAGATCTCATCAAATGCCCTCCCTCCTCCCACCAATAACCCTCTTGCCACCCCCTTTTTATACTATATTCGTGTTTTCTCATTCACATGAGTGTGTAAGTGTTTATATATTGGTTTCATAATAGTATTGAGTACATTGGATACTTCCCCCCAATTATTGAGATACTTTATTAAGAAGAATGTGTTCTAGCTCCATTTAGATGATGTAAAGTCTCCCTCTTTTTATGGCTGAACAGTATTCCATAAAATAAAATTTGTTAATCCATTCATGGGTTGATGGGCATTTGGGTTGCTTTCATGACTTGGCAACAAACATTCTGGTGCAAATGTCTTTGTAGTAAAATGATTTTTGTTGATCTGGGTAGATACCTAGTAATGGAATTGCAGGATCAAGTGGAATGTCAACTTTTAGTTCTTTGAGAATTCTCCATACTTCTTTCCAGAAAGGCTGTATTAGTTTGCAATCCCACCAGCAGTGTAGAAGTGTTCCCTTCTCTCCACATTCATGCCAGCACCTGCAGTTTTCAGACTTTGTGATGTGGGCTAACCTTAGTGGAATTAGGTGATATCTCAAAGTGATTTTGATTTGCATTTCTATGATGATTAAAGATGGTGAACATTTTTTCATGTCTTTATTCGCATTTGTCTGTTAGATTCAGAGAAGTTTCTGTTCAAGTGTCTTACCCACAAGGAAATAGAGTTGTTTGCTCTTTTCTTATTGGAAAACCCTAGGAACTCAACTACAAAACTCTTAGATGTGATTAAGGAATACAGCAGAGTCTTAGGATACAAAATCCATACCAACAAATCAGTAGATTTTATATATACCAAGTATAGTCAAGTTGAGAATATAATCAAAGACTGTACTACTTTTATGGTAGTGCCAAAGAAGATTAAATACCTGGAAATATATCTAACAAAAGAAGTGAAAGATCTCTATAAGGAACTATGAAACTCTGAGGAAAGAAATAGCAGAAGATGTTAACAAATGGAAGAACATACAATGCTCGTGGCTGGGAAGAATGAACATTGTTAAAATGTCCATACCACCCAAAGCAATTTACAGATTTAATGAAATCCCCACCAAAGCACCAGTGTCATACTTAAAAGAAAAAGAAATAGTACTTTATTTCACATGGCACCAGAAAAAACTCCAAATAGTCAATACAATTCTTAGAAATAATAAAAAAAAAATCTGGATGCATCATGTTACCAGACCAGGTTATATCACAAATCTCAAAACAGCATGGTATTGGCACAAAAATAGATATGTAGTTCTATGGAATAGAATAGAGAATCTGGAGATAAACCCAGCCACATACCATCATTTGATCTTTGATAAGCCTCACAAAAACATGCACTGGGGAAAAGAATCCTTATTTAACAAGTGGTACTAGGAGAACTTGTTAGCTACCTGTAGAAGATTGAAATGGGACCCATACTTTTCACCACTAACAAAAATTGATTCTCATTGGATAAAAGATTTAAATTTAAGACATGAAACTATAAAAATACTAGAAGAGGGTGACACCTGTGGCTCAGTGGGTAGGGCACCAACCCCATATACCCAGGGTGGTGGGTTTGAACCCAGCCCTGGCCAGGTAAAACAGCAGTGAGAACTACAACAAAAAATAGCCAGGTGTAGTGAGCACCTCTAGTCCCAGCTACTCGGGAGGCTGAGGCAAGAGACTCACAGAAGCCCAAGAGCTGGAGGTTGCTGTGAGCTGTGACACTACGGCATTCTACCTACAGCGACAAAGTGAGACTGTCTCAAAAAAAAAAAATACTAGAAGAGAGTGCAGAAAAATGCTTGAAGATATTGGTCTGGGAAAATATTTTATGAGGGCCCCCTGTCAATTGAAGCAACACCAGAAACAAATAACTGAGATTTGATCAAGCTAAAAAACTTCTGCACAGCTAAGGGCACTACAACTAAAGCTAACAGCCTTTGGAATGGGAGAAGATTTTCGTATGTTATGATTCTGATAGAGGTCTGATAACTAGAATCTACAGAGAACTCACATTAATCCATAGGAAAAGAGCAAATAAGAAAAGTGAATTTTCTCTTTTAATCCTTTCCTTTCATAGTGGTAATTTTTCTCTGAAAGCATTAATTTTATCTGTAGATGTGAGAATATTTTTATGATTTCCCTGCATACTCTTATTAAGAGTACAAATCTGCAAGAAATGCCACTTTAGTACATCAAACCTCATCACAAAGTAAATTACCTAATTTAGAATGTTGCATTTTTAAAAATGTTGATGCTGCTTCTCTTAATTAATAAAATATTGATAGACTTCTTCCTTGAGACAACCATCTCCCTTTTGTATTCAGTAAGAGTCGCATATGAGAAGAATCCACTGAGGAACAAAATTTTGCAAATAATCTTAATCGCAAAGATCTGCTTTTTATATAATTAATCATTTTAATAGTGTTTTATAGGACCTTTGGTAATTCAGGCACTAATAATTTTGAAGCTAGCACTACTCTGTTACAGTGTGTAATTTTGGATTCTTCTTTTGCACAAGTGTAACAAGTCCTTTTGCACCTCTGGACAAGTATTGGAATTAAAGCAATTATCAATAAAATTGAAAATATCTTGGCCCTTTGTTGTTGTTTGGAGTGGTTGACAATATAAAAACTGCTCTATGATTTCTTCCTTAAAAGACAAATCTACTGAATGCTTAAAGTTGGGGTTTATCACTGATATCAGTAGATTCATTCAAGTGAATTGCAAACAGGTTTACTTCTTTGAGGTGAAATATTACTTGGAATTCTATATTCTCAGATATATCCATAACATCCTGAGAAATTGTATCATCTGAAAGTGGAATTGGAATTTTTAGAATTTCCTTTTCATATTCTTCTCCAAACATTGTTTTTACAATTGCACAGCAGGCTGGTGAAATAATGGATGTGGCAATTGCATGAGATTTTATTTTTCTAGCTAGGATTTCTGCAACTGCATAACTTGCTTCTTATGCTTTAGCTGATATCATTCCATATTTTCTCTATATCTTTACTTGTTTAGCATTACTGGGTGCAAGTTGTTTGAAATATTCCACTTTTTGGATAAGTAGGATTGTGTGGATTGTAAATATCTCTTTGATTTCCTAGGAACTATAGCTTCTTTACTTATGTTTTGCTACAAATTACACATGTGGGATGTGGTCAATTTCCTTTACTAGATGTGAAACTGAATGATAAATAATCTTCATTTAGGGTGGCGCCTGTGGCTCAGTGAGTAGAGCGCCGGCCCCATATACCGAGGGTGGTGGGTTCAAACCCAGCCCCGGCCAAACTGCAACAACAACAACAAAAAATAGCTGGGCGTTGTGGCGGGCACCTGTAGTCCCAGCTACTCGGGAGGCTGAGGCAGGAGAATCGCCTAAGCCCAGGAATTGGAGGTTGCTGTGAGCTGTGTGAGGCCACGGCACTCTACTGAGGGCAATAAAGTGAAACTCTGTCTCTACAAAAAAAAAAAAAAAAATCTTCATTTATAGACAACTAATGGTTTTTAATTTAGTTGGCAATGTGTTGGATGAAGCAGTATTTGAGGTACTAGCATCATCTTCTAATTTTTGTTTCTTTACTAAAAAGTCCATTTTAACTTTAATTTCATCGATCAGAAATGACAGAGATGAGATAACCACAGACTTGACAGAAATTAAAAAAAAAACATTAATGAATATTACAACAAACTCTATTCTCAGAAATATGAAAATCTGAAAGAAATTGACCAATACATGGAAACATGCCACCTTCCTAACTTATCCAAGAAGAAGTGGAAATGTTGAACAGACCTATATCAAGTTCTGAAATAGCATCAATTACACAAAATCTTCCCAAAAGGAGAAGTCTGGGACCATATGGCTTCAGATCAGAATTCTACCAAATGTTTAAAGAGGAACTAATTCCTATATTACTTAACCTTTTCCAAAATATAGAAAAAGAAGGAATACTTGCCAACACATTCTATGAAGCAAACATCACCCTGATCCCCAAACCAGGAAAAGACCCAACAAGAAAAGAATATTATAGACCAATATCTCTAATGAATACTGATGCAAAAATATTCAATAAGATCCTAGCAAACAGAATTCAGCATCACATCAAACAAATTACACACCTTGACCAAGTGGGTTTTATCCTAGGGTCTCAAGGCTGGTTCAATATACGTAAATCTATAAATGTAATTCAGCACATAAACAAAGTAAAAAACAAAGACCATATGATTCTCTCAATTGATTCAGAAAAAGCTTTTGATAATATCTAGCATCCTTTCATGATCAGAACACTTAAGAAAATAGGCAGAGAAGGGACATTTCTTAAACTGATAGAGGCCACCCACAGCAAACCCACAGCCAATATTATATTGAATGGAGTTAAATTAAAATCCTTTCCACTCAGATCTGCCCATTGTCTCCACTGCTTTTTAACATTGTAATGGAAGTCTTAGCCATTGCAATCAGGCAAGAGAAGGTGATCAAGTGTATCCATATAGAGTCAGAAGAGATCAAACTTTCACTCTTTGCAGATGATATGATTGTATAGCTGGAAAACTCCGGAGATTCAACTACAAAACTCTTAGAATTGATCAAGGAATACAGCAGCATCTCAGGCCACAAAATCAATACTCACAAATCAGTGGCATTCATATATATCAACAATAGTCAAACTGAAAAAACAGTGAAGGGCTCTATTCCCTTTATAGTAGGGCCAAAGAAAATGAAATATCTGGGAGTGTACCTAACAAAGGATGCGAAAGATCTCTATAAAGAGAACGATGAAACTCTGAGAAAAGAAGTAGCTGAAGGTGTCAACAAATAGAAAAACATACCGTGCTCATGGCTGGAAAGAATCAACACTGTTAAAATGTCCATACTACCCAAAACAATCTACAGATTTAATGCAATCCCTATTAAAGTAACTCTGTCATACTTTAAAGTTCTGGAAAAACTAGGACTTCATTTTAAATAGAAAAAACCTCAAATAGCTAAGACATTACTCAGAAATAAAAACAAATCAGGAGGAATCATGCTACCAGACTTCAGGCTGTACTATAAATCTATAGTGATCAAAACAGCATGGTACTGGTACAAAAATAGAGAGGTAGATGTATGGAACAGAATTGAGAACGAAGAGATGAATCCAGATACTTGTCATTTGATCTTTGATAAGCCTATCAAAAATATAAACTGGGGGAAAGACACCCTATTTAACAAATGGTGCTGGGTGAATTGGCTGGTGACCCATAGAAGACTGAAACTGGACCCACACCTTTCACCTCTAACAAAAATTGACTCTCACTGGATAAAAGACTTAAACTTAAGACATGAAACCATAAAGATTCTTGGAGAGTGCAGGAGAAACACTTGAAGAAATTGGCCTGGGAGAAAACTTTATGAGGTGGACCCCCAGGGAATTGAAGCAATACCAAAAATACATTACTGGGATCTGACCAAACTAAAAATCTTCTGCACTGCCAAAAACACAGTAAGTAAAGCAAGTAGAGAGCCCTCAGAACGGGAGAGGATATTTGCAGGTTATGTTTCTGACAAAGGTCTGATAACCAGAATCCACATAGAACTCAAAGTTATTAATAAGAAAAGAACAAGTGATCCCACTTCACTATGGGCAAGAGACTTGAACAAGCTTCTCTGAAGAAGACAGGTGTATGGTCTACAGGCATATGAAAAATGCTCATCATCTTTAATCATCAGAGAAATGCAAATCAAAACCACTTTGAGATACCATCTAACTCCCGTAAGAGTAGCCCACATAACAAAATCCCCAACCTACAGATGTTGGTTTGGATGTGGAGAAAAGGGAACGCTACTGCACTGCTCATGGGAATGCAAACTAATACATTCCTTTTGGAAAGATGTTTGGAGAACCCTCAAACACTCAGGGATCTAAAAATTGACCTGCCATTGGATCCTGCAATTCCTCTACCAGGAGTATATCCAAAAGACCAAAAATCACTTTGTAAAAAAGATATTTGAACCTGATTATTTATTGTAGCTCAGTTCATAATAGCCAAGTCATGGAAGAAGCCCAAGTGCCCATTGACCCATGAATGGATTAATAAATTGTGATATATGTATACCATGGAATACTATGCAGCATTAAAAAAAGATGGAGACTTTACCTCTTTTATGTTTACATGGATGGACCTGGAACATATTCTCCTAAGTAAAGTATCTCAAGAATGGAAGAAAAAGTATCCAATGTGCTCAGTACTTCTTTGAAACCAATTTATATTTACTCACATTTTTTTCTATACATATACATGTGTTTATTTGGTTTCTACTTTTTGCCTTCACAAAATTAAAAAGGCTCAAAATTTAATAACAATAACAATGTTTAAGATAAGGACTGGAAACAAAAACCTCGTAAAGAATGAACAAAGAGGAGGGAGACAAGATGGCGGACTGAAGCCAGCTTTCAACAGAGGCTCCCGTCCAGAAGGAGAGTTAAGGGACAGGAATTTAGTAGGTGTCCTGGTGGACTTGAGCCTCACCAAGAGAGAAGGTTGAAGAACGTACATCAACACCGCTGAGGCAAGCTGTGATCACAAGGACGCAAACAAAAGGTACAAAATCCACCACCAGGCGGACGGGAGTCCCCCTCCCCCATGAGACCGGCTCAAGAGCCCCACAATTGAACAAGTGGGCAGAAATTAAAGGCCCTCCCACTACACTCCAGGGAGAGACCTTCTAAAAACTGGACCTACCTCCCCTACTGGGGTGCCGTGGCGTTCTGCTGCCGGACATAGGGCTGAATAAAACTTTGGGAATCCTTTGCCAGCAACCCTGAATCCCTGGCTCTTCCCTCCCGCCCACTGAGGTCTGGAGGCCTGTCCCCCAGGAATTCGGATCCTTGGGTGATTTCTCAAGGGGAGTGGACAGTCCCCGAGTTGCGACTGGTCAGCATTGACTCTGAGGTGCGCGAGTGAGGAGAGGGCACCGGGCTGAAGGGGAGTCACGCCTTGGCGGCACTTCCCTGCGGTGCAGTGCACCAACCCTCCCCGGGCAACATTATGGGGCACAAGACTGAATAAGACTAGCTTCCCCGCTGAGAGCTGAGAGCCCCTACTCTCACTCGGGGTCTGAGGGCCTATACCCCCGGAGTTCGGATCCTTGGGTGATTTCTCAAGGGGAGTGCACAGTGCCTGAGCTGCGTCAGGTCAGCGCTGACTCTGGGACACGTGAGCAAGGAGAGGGCACTCTGCTGAGGGGAAATCAAGCCTTGGCGGCACTTCCCTGCGGTGCAGTGCAGGAGCCCTCCCTGGGCCGTAGTGTTTCATAAAACTGAATGAAACTCTAGCTCTCCCCCCACTCCCAATCGGGGTCTGGGGGCCCATCCCCCAACAGTTCTGATTCTTGGGGGATCTCTTGAGGGGTGTGGACCCAGCACAAACTGCGGCGCTCAGTGCTGACTCTAGGGCACGGGACAGAGGAGAAAAGGGTCGCCTGAGTGCCCACACTAGAGCAGCAGTTCCCTGGAGGTAGATCAACAGCCGTTTTTTCTTTAACGGCAGAACGCTCACTTCTGGATATTCTGAGGCCACACCCCCTGTCTCCCTGGGCAACCAGAGGAGGCCACCTGTGAGCGGGGGATTTCCTGACACGGCTCACAAACCCGGGAAGCTTCCAGGGCGGGTCCGACCCAGAGAGGTGTTCGAACGCAAATCTCCTCCAGCAGCAAAGACGTTTGAACTCAAAACAGCCCGTCTTCTGTAGTCGATTTCAACAGGAACAGAGACAGAACCCCGCAAAGTTGTCTGTTATGTTAGCAGCATCCATCAGGGACAGGGCTAAGCCTGAGTGAACACCTCCGTCCCATCACCTGCATCAAACACTCAAAGATGTCAGGCCCCATCTCCTCCTGCTAGATAGCGGCAGTCTGCGGGGGCCTGGCAGACTTCCTTGCGATTCAGGCAGGTGCAAACCCCTGGAGGGTCTGTTCACTGCAGGCAACTGGGTTAGCCATCTGCAGAGATACCAGTGACTGGGTCCGACGGAGGGGCAAAGTGGGGAAGGAGACGTCAACCTTCCTAGACTGCTCTGTTTGCTGGGTGGCTCCTCCTGACTCCATGCTGCACTGGGGTGAGCCGTGTCAGAGGAGTCACCAGGCCCCTGTGATCCAGTTCCCAGAGACCTCTTGAACTCTCCCACCCGAGACAGGTGCTGATTGAGACAGCGGACTTGGACCTTTTGAACTGGGCTAATAGACTGAGGACTTTTCAGGCAGTGCCCTGGGTGTGCGATTGTAGGAAGGTTTTATTCTCCTTTTCCAACTGGGGCCAGAGGTGGGCAGGCGGGGTGACTTAATTGCTGATTTTTCCACACAGCTGAGACTTCAAGCCAGAGTAGAAGTTGCAATAGGATCGAACAGAAACCAGCTGAAAGCAAGACAGAACCACTTTGCTCCACCACACCAGACAGGGCCCCAGTTTCTCAGGCCACAACACTGTACGGGCCCTCGATAAAACCCCAGGGGAAAAACCAAAGGGAGTAAAATAACCATGGGGCAGAATCAGCGGAAAAACTCTGGTAACATGAATAACCAGAATAGATCAACCCCCCCCAAGAAAAGATACGGCAGATGTGATTGAAGATCCCATTCATAAACAACTGGCTGAAATGTCAGAAATCGAATTCAGAATTTGGATTGCAGACAAGATTAATAAAATGGAATTAGGAATCCGAGGAGAAATTCAAAAATTGTCTCAAGAATTTAACGAATTTAAAGACAAAACCACCAAAGACTTAGACACACTGAAGCAAGAACTTACAGCCCTCAAAGATATGAAAAATACAGTAGAATCCCTCAGTAACAGAATGGAGCAAGCAGAAGAAAGGATTTCTGGCATTGAAGATAAAGTCTTTGAACGCTCCCAATCTCTCAAAGAGGAAGAGAAATGGAGAGCAAAAACGGATCACTCACTCAGAGAACTCTCAGATAATTCAAAAAAAAGCAACATAAGGATTATAGGAATTTCTGAGAATGATGAAGTCGTCTCCAAGGGCACAGAGGCCCTTCTGCATGAAATTATGAAAGAAAATTTTCCAGACATGCCTAGAGAATCTGAAATTCAGATAGCAGACAGCTTCAGAACCCCAGCACGATTCAACCCCAATAAGTCATCCCCCAGACATATCATAATTAGCTTCACTAAAGTTAACATGAAAGAGAAGATTCTCAAAGCAGCCCGGCGAAAGAAAACTATAACGTACAAAGGTAAGAATATTAGAATAACTGCAGATCTCTCTGCTGAAACTTTTCAAGCCAGAAGAGGCTGGTCATCAACTTTTAATCTCCTAAAGCAAAAAAACTTTCAACCCAGGATCTTGTATCCAGCTAAACTGAGTTTCATCTATGATGGAGAAATTAAATACTTCAATGACATTCATATGTTGAAAAAATTTGCCATAAGTAAACCAGCTCTTCAGGATGTTCTCAGACCTATCCTCCACAATGACTAACCCAATCCTATACCACAAAAGTAAACTCACTCAGAAACTTCGGATCAAACTCCAACTTCCACACTGGCGAAAGGATTAAAAATGTCCACTTGACCTTTGAAAAACTCGATACCCAAAATTCCACCAGACTTATCAATACTCTCCATCAATGTGAATGGCTTAAACTGTCCTCGAAAGAGACATAGGTTAGCTGACTGGATACAAAAACTCAAGCCAGATATTTGTTGCATACAAGAGTCACATCTCAACTTAAAAGACAAATACAGACTCACTGTGAAAGGATGGTCATCCATATTTCAGGCAAATGGTAATCAGAAAAAAGCAGGTGTTGCAATTTTATTTGCAGATACAGTAGGCTTTAAACCATCAAAAGTAAGGAAGGACAAGAATGGTCACTTCATATTTGTTAAGGGTAATACTCAATATGATGAGATCTCAATTATTAATATCTATGCACCCAACCAGAATGCACCTCAATTTATAAGAGAAACTCTAACAGACATGAGCAACTTGATTTCCTCCAGCTCCATAATCATCGGAGATTTCAACACTCCCTTGGCAGTGTTGGATCGATCCTCCAGACAGAAGCTGAGCAAAGGAATCTTAGATTTAAACCTAACCATCCAATATTTAGATTTAGCAGACATCTACAGAACATTTCATCCCAACAAAACTGAACACACATACTTCTCATCTGCCCACGGAACTTACTCCAAAATTGACCACATTTTAGGTCACAAGTCTAACCTCAGTAAATTTAAAGGAATAGAAATTATTCCATGCATCTTCTCGGACCATCATGGAATAAAACTTGAATTGAGAAACAACAGGAATCTGCATACCCATACAAAAACATGGAAGTTAAATAACCTTATGCTGAATGATAGCTGGGTCAGAGATGAGATTAAGAAAGAAATCGCCAATTTTTTGGAACAAAACGACAATGAAGACACAAACTATCAGAACCTCTGGGACACCGCAAAGGCAGTTCTAAGCGGGAAATTTATAGCACTGCAAGCCTTCCTCAAGAGAATGGAAAGAGAGGAAGTTAACAACTTAATGGGACATCTCATGCAACTGGAAAAGGAAGAACATTCCAACCACAAACCCAGTAGAAGAAAAGAAATAACCAAAATTAGAGCAGAATTAAATGAAATTGAAAACAAAAGAATAATACAACAGATCAATAAATCAAAAAGCTGGTTTTTTGAAAAGGTCAATAAAATAGTTAAACCTCTGGCCAACCTAATCAGGAAAAAAAGAGTAAAATCTCTAATGTCATCAATCAGAAACAACAAAGACGAAATAACCACAGACTCATCAGAAATCCAAAAAATCCTTAATGAATATTACAAGAAACTTTATTTTCAGAAATATGAAAATCTGAAGGAAATAGACCGATACTTGGAAGCGCGCCACCTTCCAAGACTTAACCAGAATCAAGTGGAAATGTTGAACACACCCATATCAAGTTCAGAAATAGCATCAACTGTACAAAACCTCCCTAAAAAGAAAAGCCCGGGACCAGATGGTTTCACGTCAGAATTCTACCAAGCCTTTAAAGAGGAATTAGTACCTAGATTACTCAACCTGTTCCAAAATGTAGAAAAAGAAGGAAGACTACCCAACACGTTCTATGAAGCCAATATCACCCTGATCCCCAAACCAGGAAAAGACCCAACAAGAAAAGAAAATTATAGACCAATATCACTAATGAATATAGATGCAAAAATATTCAACAAGATCCTAACAAACAGAATCCAGCAACACATCAAACAAATTATACATCATGACCAAGTTGGTTTTATCCCAGGGTCTCAAGGCTGGTTCAATATACGTAAATCTATAAATGTAATTCAGCACATAAACAAATTAAAAAACAAAGACCATATGATTCTCTCAATTGATGCAGAAAAAGCTTTTGATAATATCCAGCATCCCTGCATGATCAGAACACTCAAGAAAATTGGTCTAGAAGGGACTTTTCTTAAACTGATAGAGGCTATCTACAGCAAACCCACAGCCAATATCATATTGAATGGAGTTAAATTGGAATCATTTCCACTCAGATCAGGAACCAGACAAGGCTGCCCATTGTCTCCATTGCTCTTTAACATTGTAATGGAAGTTTTAGCCACCGCAATTTGGGAAGAAAAGGTGCCACGGACCACCCTGTCGGTGGGCTTCAGTCCGAGGGAAAGCAGGGAGAAGGAACGAGGAAAGTTGAGAGGTCGGCGCAGGAATGACAGTCTGGCACACTACGGGTTAAAGTATGCAGCTGCAAAATTTACTGAGAGTATATGTTGGTATTTATACATTTTCTTTCCAAGGTTCAAACAATGCAATCTTCATTCTGCTTATGCTTGTAAATTATCTTTGTGTCTGCATATGCGGTTTATCATGCATTACATGTTTTCAAGGTTTTGCTCTCCGGAGGGAGGTGGTTTATCAGTAACACCTGCTTACTCCCTCTTTAGGAATGTCAAGGCTTACAACTTTTCTCAGTTCTGTAACTTTTTTCAGTTTCTTATGATTTTATTTTTAAAACAGCTGGACATATTCTTTTATGTATAATGCTTGACTACTTTTATATATATTTTTTATATATTTTTACTCCTATTAGTAACTATACTTTGATTCATAATTAATTGTTTGTTAAACATTAAACTACTCTATTGATTTGTATTACATATGAAAATTAGTGAAGCAAGATGTTTTTCTAAGTAAAGTTTTACTGCAGGTGGTTATGGTGCATGTCGTGATGGAACATCTTGTTTGCTGTGCCTGCATTGTCTCATTTCACTGACATTTATGGTGGGAAAGTTCTGTTGTGCAGGTTTTCTTGGAGCCATTGAGTCTGGCACAGTCACACTTTTTGTGCTGTTTCTGGACCAGCTACCTTTGTGTTCATTCTTATTGCTTACTTATCAGGACAAACAAACATTCAGTCTAACATGCACGTACACTGTAACAGAAAGCCATACCCTTAGGTTAATGCGATAGAAAACAGCATGCTGGGCAACATCTCTGTTGCTGCGCACACTGGGGGTGCTGGGGGCTTCGCTCTGGGGAGCACAGACCACCTTTCCGTCGCTTTACAACGCGGACAGCGCCACCTCGCTGCGGCTTGGTGCCGAGGGTGCGGCAAAAAGGCGATCAAGGGTATCCACATAGGGTCAGAAGAGATCAAACTTTCGCTCTTTGCAGATGATATGATTGTATATCTGGAAAATACTAGGGACTCTACTACAAAACTCTTAGAAGGGATTAAGTAATACAGCAGTGTCTCATTTTACAAAATCAACATTCATAAATCGGTAGCCCTTATATACACCAACAACAGTCAAATTGAAAAAGCAGTTAAGGACTCTATCCCATTCACAGTAGTGCCAAAGAAGATGAAATATTTGGGTGTTCTTGGCTGTGCAGAAGATTTTTAGTTTGATCAAGTCCCAATAGTGTATTTTTGAAGCAGCTTCAATTGCCCGGTGGGTCCTTCTCATAAAAAACTCGCCCAACCCAATTTCTTCAAGGGTTTTCCCTACACTCTCTTCTAGTATAAGTTCTCTATAAGTTTCATGTCTTAGGTTTAAATCTTTAATCCAGTGAGAGTCTATCTTGGTTAATGGTGAGAGGTGTGGGTCCAGTTTCAGTCTTCTACAGGTTGCCAGCCAGTTCACCCAGCACCTTTTGTTAAATAGGGAATCTTTCCCCCATTGAATGTTTTTAATTGGCTTGTCAAAGATTAAATAATGGTAAGTAGCTGGGTTCATCTGTTGGTTCTCTATTCTGTTCCAGACATCTACTTCTCTGTGTTTGTGCCAGTACCATGCTGTTTTGATCACTATCGATTTGTAATATAGTCTGAGGTCTGGTAGCGTGATTCCTCCTGCTTTGTTTTTATTTTTGAGTAATGTCTTGGCTATTCAAGGTTTTTTCTGATTCTATATAAAACGAAGAATTATTTTTTCAAGATCTTTAGAGTATGACAGTGGAGCTTTAATGGGGATTGCATTGAAATTATATATTGCTTTGGGTAGTATGGACATTTTAACAATGTTGATTCTTCCCAACCATGAGCATGGTATATTTTTCCATTTGTTAACATTCTCAGCTGTCTCTTTTCTTAGAGTTTCATAGTTCTCTTTATATAGATCTTTCACGTCATTTGTTAGATAAACTCCCAAGTACTTCATTTTCTTTGGCACTACTGTGAATGGGATAGAGTCCTTAATTGTTATTTCAACTTGACTATTGTTGGTATATATAAAGGCTACCGATTTATGAATGTTGATTTTGTAAAATGAGACACTGCTGTATTACTTAATCCCTTCTAAGAGTTTTGTAGTAGAGTCCCTAGTATTTTCCAGATATACAATCATATCATCTGCAAAGAGCGAAAGTTTGATCTCTTCTGACCCTATATGGATACCCTTGATCGCCATTTCTTCTCTAATTGCGGTGACTAAAACTTCTATTACAATGTTAAAGAGCAATGGAGACAATGGGCAGCCTTGTCTGGTTCCAGATCTAAGTGGAAATGATTCCAATTTAACTCCATTCAATATGATATTGGCTGTGGGTTTGCTGTAGATGGCCTCTATCAGTTTAAGAAATGTCCCTTCTATACCAATTTTCTTAAGTGTTCTAGTCATGAATGGATGTTGGATGTTATCAAAAGGTTTTTCTGCATCGATTGAGAGAATCATATGGTCTTTGTTTTTTAATTTGTTTATGTGCTGTATTACATTTATAGATTTACATATAGTGAACCAACCTTGAGACCCTGGGATAAAACCGACTTGGTCATGATGTATGACTTGTTTGATATGTTGCTGGATTCTGTTTGTTAGGATCTTGTTGAATATTTTTGCATCTATATTCATTAGTGATATTGGTCTATAATTTTCTTTTCTTGTTGGTTCTTTTCCTGGTTTGGGGATCAGGGTGATGTTTGCTTCATAGAATGTGTTGGGTAGTCTTCCTTCTTTTTCTACCTTTTGGAACAGGTTGAGTAGTATAGGTACTAATTCCTCTTTAAAGGTTTGGTAGAATTCTGACATGAAACCATCTGGTCCCGGTCTTTTCTTTTGGGGGAGATTTTGTATGGTTGATGATATTTCTGAACTTGATATGGGCCTGTTCAACATTTCCACTTGTTTTTGATTAAGTCTTGGAAGGTGACGTGTTTCCAAGTAACGGTCGATTTCCTTCAGATTTTCGTATTTCTGAGAGTATAGTTTCTTGTAATATTAATTAAGGATTTTTTGTATTTCTGAGGAGTCTGTTGTTATTTCGTGTTTGTTGTTTCTGATTGATGAGATTAGAGATTTTACTCTTTTTTTCCTGATTAGGTTGGCCAAAGGTTTATCTATTTTGTTGACCTTTTCAAAAAACCAGCTTTTTGATTTATTGATCTGTTGTATTATTCTTTTGTTTTCAATTTCATTTAGTTCTGCTCTGATTTTGGTTTTTTGTTTTCTTTTACTGGATTTGGGGTTGGATTGTTCTTCCATTTCCAGTCTCTTGAGATGTCCCATTAAGTTGCTTACTTCTTCTTTTTCTGTTCTCCTGAGGAAGGCTTGCAGTGCTATAAATTTCCCTCTTAGAACTGCCTTTGCTGTGTCCCAGATGTTCTGATAGTTCGTGTCTTCATTGTCGTTTTGTTCCAGAAATTTGGCAATTTCCTTCTTGATCTCTGACCCAGCTATCATTAAGCATAAGGTTATTTAACTTCCATGTTTTTGTATGTGTATGCAGATTCCTGTTGTTAGTCATCTCAAGTTTTATTCCATGATGGTCCGAGAAGGTGCATGGAATAATTTCTATTCCTTTAAATTTGCTGAGGTTAGACTTGTGACCTAAGGTGTGATCGATTCTGGAGTAAGTTCCATGGGCTGATGAGAAGTATGTGTATTCAGTTTTGTTGGGATGAAATGTTCTGTAGATGTCAGCTAAATCTAAATGCTGGATGGTTAGATTTAAATCTGGAATTTCGTTACTCAGCTTTTTGTTGGAGGATCGATCCAGCACTGCCAAAGGAGTGTTAAAGTCTCTGACTATTATAGAGTTGGAGGAAATCAAGTTGCTCATGTCTGTTAGAGTTTCTCTTATAAATTGAGGTGCATTCTGGTTGGGTGCATAGATATTAATAATTCAGATCTCATCATATTGAGTCTTACCCTTAACAAATATGAAGTGACCATTTTTGTCCTTCCTTACTTTTGTTGGTTTAAAGCCTATTGTGTCCGCAAATAAAATTGCAACTCCTGCTTTTTTCTGGTTGCCATTTGCCTGAAATATGCATGAGCATCCTTTCACCCTGAGTCTGTATTTGTCTTTTAAGTTAAGATGTGACTCTTGTATGCAACAAATGTCTGGCCTGAGTTTTTGTATCCAGTCAGCTAATCTATGTCTCTTTAGAGGGCAGTTTAAGCCATTCACTTTAATGGAGAGTATTGATAAGTTTGTTGAAATTTGGGGTATTGAGTTTTTTGAAAGTCCAGTGGGCATTTTTAATCCTTTTGCCATTGTGGAAGTTAGAGTTTGATCAGAAGTTTCTGAGTGAGTTTACTTTTGTGGTATATGATTGGGTTGGTAATTGTGGAGGATAGGTCTGAGAATATCCTGAAGAGCTGGTTTAGTTAGGGCAAATTTCTTTAGCATATGTATGTCATTAAAGTATTTAATTTCTCCGTTGTAAATGAAACTCAGTTTAGCTGGGTACAAGATCCGGGGTTGAAAGTTATTTTGCTTGAGGAGATTGAAAGTTTATGACCACCCTCTTCTGGCTTGAAAAGTTTCAGCAGAAAGATCTGCAGTCATTCTAATGTTCTTCCCTTTGAAGGTAATAGGTTTCTTTCTCCTGGCAGCTTTGAGAATTTTCTCCTTCATATTAACTTTAGTGAAGTTAATTATGATATGCCTGGGGGATGTCTTATTGGGGTTGAGTCGTGCTGGGGTTCTGAAGCTATCTGCTATCTGAATTTCAGGTTCTCTAGGCATGTCTGGAAAATTCTCTTTCATAATTTCATGCAGAAGGGCCTCTGTGCCCAGTGAGGCCACTTCATCTGTTTCAGGAATTCCTATGAGACGGATATTTGCCTTCTTCAAGTTATCCCAGAGCTCTCTGAGTGAGTGATCCATTTTTGCTCTTCATTTCTCTTCCTCTTTGAGAGTTTGGGAGTGTTCAAAGGCTTTATCTTCGATGTCAGAGATCCTTTCTTCTGTTTGGTCCATTCTGTTGCTAAGGGATTCCACTGTATTTTTCATATCTTTGAGGGCTGCAAATTCTTGCTTCAGTGTGTCTAAATCTTTCGTGGTTTTGTCTTTAAATTCGTTAAATTCTTGAGACAGCTTTTGAATTTCTCCATGAATTCCTAATTCCATTTTGTTAATCTTGTTTGCCATCCAAATTCTGAATTTGTTCTGACATCTCAGCCAGTTGTTTGTGAATGGAATCTTCAATTACATCTACCGTATCTTTCCTTGGGGGGGGGTTGATCTATTCTAGTTATTCATGTTACCAGAGTTTTTCCGCTGATTCCGCCCCATGATTGTTTTATTCCCTTTGATTTTCCTCTGGTGTTTTGTCGAGGACCCGTACAGTGCTGTGGCCTGAGAAACTGGGGCCCTGTTTGGTGTAGAGGGGCTAAGTGGTTCTGAATTGTTTTCAGCTGGTTTCTATGTGACCCTAGTGAAACAGTTACTCTGGGTTGAAGTCTCAGCTGTGGAGAAATACCAGCAATTAAGTCACCCCACCCACCACAGGCAACAAATGGAAAAGGAAAATCAAACCTTCCTACAACCACACACCCAGGGCACCACCTGGATAGTCCCCAATTGTCTCAGTCAGCAGCTGCCTCGAGTTGGAGAGTTCAAGAGGTCCCTTGAAACTGGATCACAGGGGTCTGGTGACTGCTCTAAAATGGCTTGCTCCAGTGCTGCGTGGAGTCAGGAAGAGCCACCAGTAAATAGATCAGTCTGGGAAGATTGATGCCTCCTTCCCCACCTTGCAGCTCTGTCACACCCAGTCTCTGCTAGCCCCACAGGGCTGTGACCCAGTGGGTTGTCTGCAGTAAGCAGATACTACAGGAGTTTGCACTTGCCTAAGTCACAGGGTAGTCTGTGTCTGCTTGACTAGGCTGCTATTCTCTGTCTTTCTCCAGTAGGGAGTGGTGTGTCCTGTCAACCTTGGGCACTTGATGGAGGCTGGAGGTGTTCACTCAGTTCCAGCCCCACCCTTAGTTTATGTTACTGGGTGAACAGAACAACCCTGTGGGAGTTTGTTTCAGACCTCGCCAGATTCCTCTGCAGAGGAGAGGTTGATTTGAGTTCCCAGAACCTGTGCCTCAGGCCCTGTCTTTAGTCCTGCGGGTTTGTATTCACAGCACCATCAGTTGTCGGCTGTAGCCTCTTGGCCTCCTTTGTCTATAGGCTGGTGATCCCCTAAGGGCCAGGTGTGTGTTAGGCTCAGTAGAGCGGTTCTCTGGATCAGCCCCACCCTAGGAGTTTCCCAGCTCTGCAGGTGTGTTTTCTAGTCCCCGTGTTCCACCCAGGTCGGTACCGTCTCAGGGAAACCCTTTACTCACGGGGCCTGTGTTTCAGTCCCAGGTCTGTTCCATGGTGGTTGCCATCTGAGAAGATGCTCGGCCTCATCTGGTTGCCCAGGAACACAGGAGGAGAGGCTATGGGATATCTGGGGCTGGGCCTTGTTATTGCTGAGATGGCTGCTGCTCTGCACCTCGGGGCACCACCGCTCCAGTGTAATTCCCTCTCATCTGACCGTCGTCTTGTCGCTTCTTTGCTACAGAGTCAGCACTGGTCAGCTGCAGTCCAGGTCCTGTCTATACCTCTTAAGAGTTCAGCCAAGAATCTGGACTCCTGAGGGGGCAGGTCTCCAGATCACGGAGTGAGAGTGGAGGGGGGTGGTAGGAGCTCAGGGTTACAGGTCGTAACACCAAGCTCATTGAGACCAAATGAACAAATAAACAGATACGAAGGTTACCAGGCACATGGGCCCATAGATACAGAGATAGACGGAAACACATAAACATACAAGCAATAGCCACGACAACAGGAATATAAGAAGAACTGCAATAAAAATAGTGATAATCGTAAAATAATTGAAAGAAAGGAAAAAAAAGAGAAAAAAGTGATGTTAGAAGGAATGTTAAGTGAGAAGAAATTAAAATTAGAAGACATAGAAATAAAAAATATATCTATATAAAATGTAATAATAAAAAATTATCGAAATCTCCTCTAAGAAAATGGTGAGGAAAAATCAGACAAAAAGAAAACAACAGCAAAAAAGAAACAAAAAAAACCCTCACGAAAACCAAAAAAATAAAACAAAACAAAACAAAAGGCACCAATTGCAAAAATATTCTTGTGGTAGAAATATACCTATAAATGTCTATATGTCTGCTGTAGGGATCAACTTTCATAGGAATGTATTCATACTGCAATATACTTTCTGGACACCAGGTGGTGCTGTGAGTGGTTTTGAGACTTATACCTGATTTACAGTTTATACTGTTACCATGGCAACCACCTTCCAAGGCCGATCGCCATTTTGGAGTTTCTGTAAAAGTTTGTTGCCTAAGAATTGTGCAACCTCAGCTGTTCTCCTCTGGACAGCACTTGCGACCGACCCTCCCACTCAGTGCAGGTGTCCACGCTTCCTAAGTCCCTGCACTCTGCTCTCAGGTTCCCCCACAACCTGGCGACTGCAATCGGCCATAAGGGGAGTGGTGCTGAGTTCGCTCGGTATCTCCTGTAGCTGGTTCCTGGGGCTTCAGCAGCCAAAGCCAGTCAGCGGCTTCAGTTGCTCCGTGGCCCCAGAAGCCAAAGCCAGGTCCTAGGCTTCAAGCCGTTCCCATGGTTGGAGCGCTCGGGGGATTTATTCTGAGTTTTATGGTCCAGAGTTTTGGATGGGCGTCTGCCAGTTCACTGCGCAGCCTGAACCGCCAGCCCCCTCCAACACCTGGGGGAAAGGTGCCCGCCCTTTTGGGTAGTTCAAAATGTCTGTTTGTTTCCCGGGCAGGATCCCTTCCCTTCAATTATCCAACAGTTTGCCCAGCTCCCTGTGGTTTTGAGTGGCTCTCCTTTCGGATGTCTCCCTCAGTTCAGGATTAATTACTTGTCAATTGGATTTTGTCAGCATTTACAAGCTGCTGACCTCGGGGCCTGCTGGCCAGCATGGCTGAGCAGGGATGAATCTCTACAACAGAGTCTGTGATTTTTAAATTACCCCTCATATATAGCAAACCGCCAGTTTGCTGGGCATCTCCAGCTGTCTGTCCACTCCAATAATCCACACAGAGGGAAGGTGCAGACCGCCTTTCCTCTCACCTGGTGGCTTGGGAGAAGTGGGCTACACGTCCGTCCTGTCCGCCATCATGCTCCGCCTCCATGTCTCTAAAGCTGGTCTTATTGTGGCAAATTTCCTCAATGTTTGCATATCAATAAAAGATTTGATTTCTCCATCAATTTTAAAGCTTTTATTAGCGGGATACAGAATTCTGGGCTGGAAATTGTTCTATTTAAGTAGATTAAAGATAGGTGACTATTGTCTTCTGGCTTGAAAAGTTTCATTAGAGAAGTCCATGGTCACCCTAATAGATTTGCCCTGTAGGACAGTTGGCGCTTACTCCTGGCAGCTTGCAAAATTTTTTTTTTTGTCTTGACTTTAGATAGATTTATCACAATGTGTCTTGGAGAAGCTCTATTTGAATTGAGGTGACCAGGGAACTGATATCTCTCTGAAAGGAGTATGTCAGAATCTTTGGTGATATTTGGGAATTTTTCATTTATAATGTTCTTTAGAATGGCTTCCATTCCTCTGGAGCATTCTTCTTCCCCTTCTGGGATACCTATAACTCGTATGTTTGAATGTTTCATAGAGTCCCATAATTCTGTCAGTGAACGTTTTGCTTTCTCTCTCCTCTTTTCTGTGTCTTTAACTTTTGAGTTATCTCAAGAGTTTTATCCTCTACCTCTGAGATTCTTTCTGCTGCATGATCTAAATCTGTTGTTGATACTTTCTATTGCATCCTTAAGTTCCCTAATTGACTGATTCAGTTCCTTCATCTCTGCTATATGCTTTCTATATTCTTTGTGTTGCTCATCTCTTATTTGATTCTGTTTTTGGATTTCCTTTTTGGTTATTTTTGACTTTCTCAAAATTGTTTTCATCATGTGTATTTTAAATTCCTCTTCTGTCATTTCTAATATTTCTTTATAGGTGGAATCCTCTGCTGTAGCTACCTCATGGTCCCTAGAAGGGGTTGCTCTGGAGTGGTATTTCATGTTGCCAGGATGTTTTCTGCTGATTCTTCTTTATGAGTGCTTTCTTGTATCTGTTTCTTTTGCTTAATTTTCCTTTCACTTTTTCTTGCTCTTTAAGTTACTGTGCCTCTGTTCTAAAGTTTTAATGAGTCCTTTTGGTATGGGACCAGAATGATGAGGAGATTGAAGATCAAGAAGGGAAAAAAGATTTTAAAAAGAAAGAAAAAAGAGAAAGAAGAGGGGTGAGCAAAAGGAAATATTGGCAGAAGGAAGAAAAGCACCAAAAGGAGACAGGAGTAAGTGTATAGTAGGATACTAAGACCCAAACTTAAAAAACCCCAACCTCTGGGGGTGCTGGGTTGGGTGGTTCCCTTGATCCAACAGCTCTTTTCCAGCCTGATCCAACACAGTACCCCATCTCCACCAGATTGAGAGGAAAGACACAAAAATACTATAAATCAAACTGAAACAAACAAGCAAAAACCCTTACTGGATAAAATTGGGGGAAAAAACAAATAATGGGGCAGAAACACTGGCAAAAATGGAATTCTAATTGTTAAAGAAGGCAAAAAGGGAAGATTGTATTTAAACTAGAATAGTGAAAAAAAGAGAGAAAAAGAACAAAAAGGAAAAAAAAAGAAAAATGTCAAGGAAAAATGTTGAAATTAAGAAAAAACAAACAAACAAAACAAAAACTCTAAAACCAAAAAACCAAACAGTATATCTATCTTGCTGAAACAGGTGATCTTCTGAGGAATGAGATGTTAATCCCGATGTTGATACAGCTGTATGAGCTGGAGACTGGAGGCCTCTGCTGATTTCTCAGACCCTGCTGGCTTGGGAGACCAAATGTCTTCTCACCCCTTTTAAAAGACACACTAAACTGTGAATCTTGGCTAAGCAGAAGCTTTCTAAGGAAAGCACTTATCACTGAGATCTCTCCTGGCATGGCTGTCCACTTATCCGGTGCACCAAAACCGGTCTCACTCTAAGCCCCTGAGGGCCAAGGCTGTCAATCTGCCAAACACTTAGATCTCCACTCTTCCCCAGCATCTCCGTCCCTGTCTTTGGGCAGCTCCATCACTAGATTACATGGCCAAGGTCTCCCGGCCAGCAATCCCTGCACTGCAACACACAGGGGTAGCTCCCCCACAGTAGCTGTGCAAGCAGCCCACAGCTGACCGATATTAGCTCCTTTTCAGCTCAGTGGCTCAGTCCAGGGCCCCAGACAATGCCCAAAGTCATCTGCATACCCACCCAAGATCTCCCAAGGCAGTTCAATCGAGGGTCCAAGTCTAAAAAACCCAAAACAGCCCACAGGTAAGGTTTTTCTTGCTTGCAATCTCTCTTGCTTGCTTACAGCTGTGGGCAGCCTCTGACTAACAACCGCACCTACCACTTGCCAGTTTTCCACCGCTTTTGCCCTCCTCATGGGGTCCAGAAATCTCTTGCTGACTTCCTGTGTCACCAAAGGGAATTTTTGGGCAGAACTCACCAGTCACAGATGCCTGAAGTCTTCTCTCCCCACTCTCACTATGCCTGGTTGCATAGAAGCTATTACTTGGCCACCATCTTGCTCCTCCACTCACTCACACTTTCTTATGAAAGATAGATCACAACTATAGCCCAGAATGAAGGAGAGAAATGGAGTGGGAAGGGTGGGGAGGAGGGAGGTTTGATAGAGGGAGTGTAAATGGTGGGACCACACCTATGGACCATATTGCAAGGGTAGAAGTCAAATCTATCAAGTATAGAACATAAATGTCTTAACACAATAATCAAGTAAATAAGGCAAAAGCTGTATTAATTAGTTTGATGTAAGCACTCCAAATTGTATAAAAAAATCAATCAACACATTGTACCCCACATATGCATAAATGTATTCATGATCTATGTGTATATGACTTAATAAAAAAAAATTAAACCATATGGGCCAGAATGAAAAAAAAGTCCATTTTAATTAAACACAATGTAATAAAAATTAAAATGCCAAATCAAAAGTAATAAAAATAAGTAAATAGACAACTCATACTTTTTAAAAGAAATAGTGGGATTGCAGGGTCAAATGAGAGATTTAATTTGAGGATTCTCCATATTTCTTTCCAAAGAAGCTGTATTAGTTTGCAGTCCCATCAACAGTGTAAAAGCATTCCTTTCTCTCCACATCAGCACCAGCATCTGAAGTTTTGGAACTGTGATGTGGGCTAATCTCACTGGTATTAGGTGATATCTCAGAGTGACTTGCATGATGATTAGGGACTATGAGTATTTTTTCATATGTTTGTTAGCCATTTATCTGTGTTCATTACAGAGGATTCTGTCAGTGTCTCTTGCCTAGTGATATATGGGTTTGTTGGCTCTTTTTTTGTGATTAATTTGAGTTCTCTGTAGATCCCAGTTATCAAGCCTTTGTCCAAATTCACAATATGCAAATATCTTTTACCATTCTGAAGGTTGTCTATTTGCTTTGATTGTTGTGTCCTTGGGTGTACAGAAGATTTTCAGTTTAATTAAGTCCTATTTATTTATTTTTGTTGTTGCAATTGCCACTGAAGTCTTGTTCATAAAATCTTTCCCCAGGCTGATATCTTCAAGTGTTTTCTCCACACTTTCTTCAAGGATTTTATTGTTTTATTTCTCAAATTCAAATATTTTATCCATCTTGACCAGAAGAAAAAAATCATTTTATCATAAGGACATTGGCACCAGATTGTTTGTCACAGCTCAATTTGCAATTGCCAAGATGTGGAAACAACTCAGGAATGGATTAACAAATTGTGGTACATGCGCACCATGGAATAATATTCAGCCATAAAATGATGGTGACTTTACATCTTTTGTAATATCCTGGATGGAGCTGAAAAACATTCTTCTCAGTGAAGTATCACAAGAATTGAAAAGCAAATATCCAATATACTCAATACTAATATGAAAGCAATGGATTATCTAATACATGCTCAAATAGGAGAAAAACTCATTTCAATTCAAGTTGGAAGGACTGGCAATGAAGAGGGGGTGGAGTGCTCTCACTGAATGTGTATCAAGTGATGGTGTCTGGCACACCTTTTGTGTGTGGGACATAAGCACAAGAGAGACTCTACCACATAACAAAATCAAATATTTTGACCTGGTATTTTGTACCCTTACATTAACCTGAAATAAATTTATTTTACAAAAAAAAAAAAAGAAAGAAAGAAAATAAAGAAAGAAAAAAAAAAGAAATACAGCTATTAATGAAACACACGTGGAACATTTTCTTCTTTTTCCAGTTAACATTTTTATTTTTTTCAAAGTAACAGAAATTGTATACAAATGACAGAATACCCTTGCATCTTTTTTAAATAAAGATAACTCAAGATTAATTCTCAGGAAAGAATAAAAGCTATGTACATAAAGGACTAATCTTCATTCATCATCTACTTGGGACCAATAGTTGTGTAGCTGTCACAGAATCAGGAAAGAGGTTGTGGGAAGTTGGAAGAGGTAACATGCTGCTGTTATCATTTTACCAGCAAACCACCTGATGTGCAATGCATTGACAGCAGCAATCACTGTAGCAATTGATGGGCACTTCACATACATGTTGTTCTGAGTTGAGTTTTTGTCAACATAAATGTGAATAATTCCTCCATGTTTTGACCAGGGTACAAAATACCAGGTCAAAATATTTGATTTTGTTATGTGGTAGAGTCTCTCTTTTGCTTATGTCCCACACATTCTTCGATCACATCATACTTAATATCTGTATCCCATTCAACTTCTTTTTCTATTTGAGTGTTAAGCATGTTAGAGGGTTGAAAACACTGTGTTGTTAAGTGGCTGGACAGAGGCAGCTGCAGCTAACGCTGAAGCTTCGGTCCTTTGGGAAAGTCTCGTTTCAAATCTGCCACAGCACCAAATGCCAAAGAGCCACTCATTTGTAGAGTCTGCTGTGCTGCTGAAGGAATCTGCATACCTGTACCGTCTGCTAGTGTTGTCATTAATTGAAGACAACCAGTTGTTCTCAAGTCAATTCCAGTCCTTTCTGATTCACCACTGTCCAAAAATGAACTAGTCCTAGAAGCATCAGTGCGTTTGGTAACATGCCCAACCTTCATTGTCTTTCCTGCAAATTCAAATCCATTAAGTTGTTCCAAAGCCTTTTTGGCACATTACTTTGAAAACGTTCAAAACTAGGATTTGCAGGGTAATTGTGTCCAGCTACTTCACTATTTCAAATCTAGACAGAACTATAAAACATGTTCAGTATGAGCTATACCTCCCTTCTACTTGAGGCACAATGAGGGACTGCTGAGTCATATGGCTTCCTTCACTTCGGATGATTTCCACATATATCAGTGATCACTGGCAAATCCTTTTCAAATTGTTTCATTTATGGATGTGTTGTGAAACCTTATTTTTCAAGGCTGCACCCTGCTTACTTTATAAATAAACCAGTGTTTATTTACTATAACAATAAAATGTTTATTTATTATAACAATGATATACTTCTACATTCAGTTTAAAGAGGTTTTAATTTTGTGCTTTGAACATCTTTTGAAAATAATATAATTAATGATCTTTAAAATTTTTCACAGGACACCTAAGATCCTCTCACAGAGTACTAGTGTGTCACAGCTCACCAGTTAAAAATCATTGATGTAAGGAGTCCCTCTACTATGGAATTATATACCCCCAATTATTCTCCCAGGAAACCACAGTAAAGGATCCACCCGGCATCACCACATGGGGGATCTCATTCAAGAGTCTTCCAGGAAAAAATACACTTCCTCACAATGGGGAAAAACAGGTTTGGAGGAGGCTAGAGGATTGAGTTTTTGTGGAAGGGAGTTTGCTGAGAAGGCAGAGAAATCCAATGTAGGTGGAGAGGGCTCTACACAGCCCTTTGTTGTGGCCTCAGGATTCTTCCAACTTCTTTAATCTCCAGTGCTTTCTAAAAGTCTCCCCTTGGGCTACTGAATCTATACCCTGTATTTTCTGGAAGAGAAATGTATTTATCCAAAGGAATGTCTCCCTAATGTTGGAAAGCCAGGCAATGGAGTCAGGTGTAGGGTGGATTTTCACTTAGGGTGCCCTCATATTTCATGGTGACCATTCACTTGGTGAAGCTTGTCTTCAGGGAATTCAGCACACTATGTTTACTTGGTGTTTGAATCTGAGCTAGTCAGTTCATTTCAGGTTTTATGAGATCATTCCCCATTGTGTCTTCTAAGCACCAATTTGAAGCTGTGAGACTTTATTGATTTGGCTTTAGGAACCAAAACTCTGGGTGATTAGCTCCTTGGAGAAAAGTAAAGCAGAGTCACAGTCTAGAGATTGTCATTTTTATTTTTTATTATTTAAAAAATTGTTCCAAAAGATCAGCTGGAAGGACAGCCTCAGAAGTCAGGCTTTAAAGTTTGAGCTCTAAGCTGCAGGAGATGAGGAGCCATGCACTGGGGTGATTTAATCAGTAGATTTGGCATAGGTAGCATTTGCCCATCCACTCCCACCACATCCGTGTATTTCAAGTCATTGATATTATTATTATCCACACCTCCATTATCTTCAGTTTTCCCCACTTCCCATTTACCCAGTGAAAGTACACTCAACATCAGAGAGCCCAGGTACCAGGTAAACCACAAAACCTTTCATGATGTTCATCTCTTTTCCTGCCCTGGCTACGTTGGCCTAAGGAAGGGGCAGAGGAAAGAACTGAGCAAGGATGTGGTCCCTGCTGGAATTTATTTAGAGATTAGCTCCACAGAGAAAACTAAAGCAGAGTTACAAGCTAGAGTATGGCTTTTAAATTTATTATTTAACTAGGTTATAGCTTTCATGTGAAAACCCTAAATTAGTTTCATAGTAGGGCTGAGTACATTGGATACTTTTTCTTCCATTCTTGAGACACTTTACTAAGAAGAATATGTTCCAGCTCCATCCATGTAAACATGAAAGAGATAAAGTCTCCATCTTTCTTTAAGGCTGCATAATATTCCATGGTGTACATGTACTATAATTTATTAATCTATTTGTGGATTGATGGGCACTTGGGCTTCTTCCATGACTTAGCAATTAATTGGTGGGATTACACCAGCGGTGCATCTTACAAGGATATATGTGAAACTTGGTAAATGGTCTGTGAAGCTAGTGAATGATGCCATATGATCATATCAATGTACACAGCTATGATTTAATAAAAAATAAATAAATTAAAAAAATAATTTTTTTTTTATTGTTGGGGATTCATTGAGGGTACAATAAGCCAGTTACACTGATTGCAATTGTTAGGTAAAGTCCCTCTTGCAATCATGTCTTGCCCCCATAAAGTGTGACACACACTAAGGCCCCACCACCCTCCCTCCATCCCTCTTTCTGCTCCCCCCCATAACCTTAATTGTCATTAATTGTCCTCATATCAAAATTGAGTACATAGGATTCATGCTTATCCATTCTTGTGATGCTTTACTAAGAATAATGTCTTCCACTTCCATCCAGGTTAATACGAAGGATGTAAAGTCTCCATTTTCTTTAATGGCTGAATAGTATTCCATGGTATACATATACCACAGCTTGTTAATCCGTTCCTGGCTTGGTGGGCATTTAGGCTGTTTCCACATTTTGGCGATTGTAAATTGAGCTGCAATAAACAGTCTAGTACAAGTGTCCTTATGATAAAAGGATTTTTTTCCTTCTGGGTAGATGCTCAGTAATGGGATTGCAGGATCAAAAGGGAGGTCTAGCTTGAGTGCTTTGAGGTTCTCCACATTTCCTTCCAGAAAGGATGTACTAGTTTGCAGTCCCACCAGCAGTGTAAAAGTGTTCCCTTCTCTCCACATCCACTACAGCATCTGCAGTTTTGAGATTTTGTGATGTGGGCCATTCTCACTGGGGTTAGATGGTATCTCAGAGTTGTTTTGATTTGCATTTCTCTAATATATAGAGATGATGAACATTTTTCTTTCTTTTTTTTTTTTTTTGTAGAGACAGAGTCTCACTGTACCGCCCTTGGTAGAGTGCCGTGGCGTCACACGGCTCACAGCAACCTCTAACTCTTGGGCTTACGCGATTCTCTTGCCTCAGCCTCCCGAGCAGCTGGGACTACAGGCGCCCGCCACAACGCCCGGCTAATGAACATTTTTTCATGTGTTTGTTAGCCATTCGTCTGTCGTCTTTAGAGAAAGTTCTATTCATGTCTCTTGCCCATTGATATAAGGGATTGTTGGCCTTTTTCATGTGGATTAATTTGAGTTCTCTATAGATCCTAGTTATCAAGCTTTTGTCTGATTGAAAATATGCAAATATCCTTTCCCATTGTGTAGGTTGTCTCTTTGCTTTGGTTATTGTCTCCTTAGCTGTACAGAAGCTTTTCAGTTTAATGAAGTCCCATTTGTTTATTTTTGTTGTTGTTGCAATTGCCATGGCAGTCTTCTTCATGAAGTCTTCCCCAAGGCCAATATCTTCCAGTGTTTCTCCTATGCTATCTTTGAGGATTTTTATTGTTTCATGCCTTAAATTTAAGTCCTTTATCCATCTTGAATCAATTTTTGTGAGTGGAGAAAGGTGTGGGTCCAGTTTCAGTCTTTTACATGTAGACATCCAGTTCTCCCAACACCATTTATTGAATAGGGAGTCTTTCCCCCAAGGTAAGTTCTTGTTTGGTTTATCAAAGATTTGGTGGTTGTAAGATGTTAGTTTCATTTCTTGGTTTTCAATTCGATTCCAAGTGTCTATGTCTCTGTTTTTGTGCCAGTACCATGCTGTCTTGACCACTATGGCTTTGTAGTACAGACTAAAATCTGGTATGCTGATGCCCCCAGCTTTATTTTTATTACTAAGAACTGCCTTAGCTATATGGGTTTTTTTCCGGTTCCATACAAAACGCAGAATCATTTTTTCCAAATCTTGAAAGTACGATGTAGGTACTTTGATAGGAATGGCATTGAATAGGTAGATTGCTTTGGGAAGTATAGACATTTTAAGAATGTTGATTCTTCCCATCCATTAGCATGGTATGTTCTTCCATTTGTTAATATCCTCTGCTATTTCCTTTCTGAAGATTTCATAGTTTTCTTTATAGAGGTCCTTCACCTCCTTCGTTAGGTATATTCCTAGGTATTTCATTTTCTTTGAAACTATGGTGAAGGGAGTTGTGTCCTTAATTAGCTTCTCATCTTGACTGTTATTGGTGTATACAAAGGCTACTGACTTGTGGACATTGATTTTATATCCTGAAACATTACTGTATTTTCTGATGACTTCTAGGAGTCTTGTGGTTGAGTCTTTGGGGTTCTCTAAGTATAAGATCATGTCGTCAGCAAAGAGGGAGAGTTTGACCTCCTCTGCTCCCATTTGGATTCCCTTTATTTCCTTGTCTTGCCTAATTGTATTGGCTAGAACTTCCAGCACTATGTTGAATAGTAAAGGTGACAGAGGACAACCTTGTCTGGTTCCAGTTCTAAGAGGAAAAGCTTTCAGTTTTACTCCATTCAGTAAAATATTGGCTGTGGGTTTGTCATAGATAGCTTCAATCAGTTTTAGAAATGTGCCACCTATGCCTATACTCTTCAGTGTTACAATTAGAAAAGGATGCTGGATTTTATCAAATGCTTTTTCTGCATCTATTAGAGGATCATGTGATCTTTATTTTTGCCTCTGTTGATATGGTGGATAATGTTTATAGACTTGCGTATGTTAAACCATCCTTGCATCCCTTGGATGAAGCCTACTTGATTATGATGAATGACTTTTTTGATGATAAGCTGTAATCTATTGGCTAGGATTTTGTTGAGAATTTTTCTGTCTATGTTCATGAGTGAGATTGGTCTGAAATTCTCCTTTTTGTTTGGGTCTTTTCCTGGTTTTGATATCAGGGTGATGTTTGCTTCATAGAATGTGTTGGGGAAGAGTCCTTCTTCCTCAATTTTTTGGAATAATTTCTGCAGTACAGGAATAAGCTCTTCCTTGAAGGTTTGATAGAATTCTGGAGTGAAGCCATCTGGACCAGGGCATTTTTTAGTTGGAAGATTTTTTATTGTTTCTTTGATCTCAGTGCTTGAAATTGGTCTGTTCAGGAGGTCTATTTCTTCCTGGCTAAGTCTAGGGAGAGGGTATGATTCCAAATATTGATCCATTTCCTTCACATTGTCAAATTTCTGGGCATAGAGTTTCTCGTAGTATTCAGAGATGATCTCTTGTATCTCTGTGGGATCATTTGTTATATCCCCTTTATCGTTTCTGATTGAGGTTACTAGAGATTTTACTTTTCTATTTCTAGTTAGTCTTGCCAATGGTTTATCTATTTTATTTATTTTTTCAAAAAACCAACTCCCTGTTTCATTAATTTTCTGAATGATTCTTTTGTTTTCAATTTCATTGATCTCTGATTTGATTTTGAATATTTCTTTTCTTCTACTGAGTTTAGGCTTAGATTGTTCTTTTTCCAATTCCATAAGATCTCTTGTGAGATTGTTGATGTGCTCTCTTTCTGTTTTTCGAATGTAGGCATCTGAAGCGATGAATTTTCCTGTCAAAACTGCTTTTGCAGTATCCCACAGGTTTTGGTAGCTGTGTCTTCATTGTTGTTATGCTCAAGGAAGTTAATGATTTCCTGTTTTATTTCTTCCTGCACCCATTTGTTATTCAACGGAAGATTGTCTAATTTCCATGCCTTTGTTTCGGGTTGAGCATTTTTGTTAGAGTTGAGTTCCACCTTTAGTGCCTTATGGTCTGAAAAGATACAAGGTAAAATTTCAATTCTTTTGATTCTGTTGATATTTGTTTTGTGTCCCAGGATATGATCAATTTTGGAGAATTTTCCATGGGGTGATGAGGAGAATGTATATTCTTTATCTTTTTGGTGGAGTGTTCTCTATGCGTCTATCAAGCATAGTTGTTCTAGGGTCTCATTTAAATCTTTTATATCTTTGCTTAATTTCTGTTTAGAGGATCTGTCCAGCTCTGTAAGAGGAGTGTTAAAGTCCCCTGTTATGATGGTATTATCAGATATCATACTGCTCAGACTGAGTAAGGTCTGCTTCAAGAATCTGGGAGCATTTAAGTTGGGTGTATAAACATTTAGAATTGAAATGTCTTCTTGTTGTATTTTTCCCTTGAACAATATAAAGTGACCATCTTTGTCTTTTTTGACTTTAGTTGCTTTAAATCCACATGTATCTGAAAATAAGACTGCAACTCCTCTTTTCTTCTGAATTCCATTTGCCTGAAAAATTGTCTTCCAACCCTTGACTCGGAGCTTTAATTTGTCTTTTGAAGTCAGGTGTGTTTCTTGCAGACAGCAAATGGATGGCTTGTGTTTTTTAATCCAGTCAGCCAATCTATGTCTCTTCAGTGGGGAATTCAAGCCATTAACATTTATTGAGATAATTGATAAGTGTGGTAGAATTCTATTCGTCTTATTTGGTGAGAGTCCATTGCTTAGTTTTATCTTTTGCATCAGTGTGGAGGTTAGGTTCTGTCCTTTGATTTCTGAGTACTTACTTTGCTGCTGATCCATTGTGGTGGTCAGTGTGCAGAACAGGTTGAAGTATTTCCTGTAGAGCTGGTCTTGTTGTGGCGAATTTCCTCAATGTTTGTATATCCGTAAATGATTTGATTTCTCCATCAATTTTTAAGCTTAGCTTAGCAGAGTACAGAATTCTGGGCTGAAAATTGTTCTGTTTGAGTAGATTAAAGGTAGATGACCATTGTCTTCTTGCATGGAAAGTTTCATTAGAGAAGTCTGCGATCACTCTGATGGATTTGCCCCTGTAGTTCAACTGGCTCTTACTCCTGGCAGCTTGCAGAATCTTTTCTTTTGTCTTGACTTTGGACAGGTTCATCACAATGTGGCTTGGAGAAGCTCGGTTAGAGTTGAGGCGACCTGGGGTCCGATAGCCCTGTGAAAGTAGTGTGTCAGAATCTTTGGTGATGTTTGGGAAATTTTCTTTTATAATATTCTCTAGTATGGCTTCCATTCCTCTGGGGCATTCTTCTTCCCCTTTTGGAATTCCTATAACTTGTATGTTGGAACACTTCATAAAGTCCCATAATTCTGGCAGTGAACGTTCTGCTTTCTCTCTCTTCTTTTCTGCCTCTTTTACTGTCTGAGTTATCTCAAGAGCTTTGTCTTCTACCTCTGAAATTCTTTCTTCTGCATGGTCTAACCTGTTGCTGATACTTTCCATTGCATCTTTAATTTCCCTAATTGACTGTTTCAGTTCCTTCAGGTCTGCTATATCCTTTTTATATTCTTCATATCGTTCATCTCTTATTTGATTCTGTTTTTGGATTTCCTTTTGGTTATTTTCCACTTTATTAGCAATTTCCTTCATTGTTTCCATCATTTCTTTCATTGTTTTCAACATGTGTATTCTAAATTCCCTTTCTGTCATTCCTAACATTTCTTTACAGGTGGAGTCATCTGCAGTAGGTACCTCATGGTCCCTTGGTGGGGTTGTTCTAGACTGGTTCTTCATGTTGCCTGGAGTTTTCTGCTGATTCTTCCTCATGAGTGATTTCTTTTATCTGTTTCCTTGCCCTAATTTTCCTTTCACTTCCTCTTGCTCTTTTTTTTTTTATTAAATCATAACTGTATACAATGATATGATTATGGGGCATCATACACTCACTTCATAAACCATTTGACACATTTTTATCACAGTGGTTAACATAGCCTTTCCGGCGTTATCTCAGTTACTGTGCCAAAACATTTACATTCTACATTTACCAAGTTTCGCAAATACCCCTGTAATATGCACCACAGGTGTGATCCCACCGATTCCCCTCCCTCTACCCACCCACCCCCTTTCCCACTTCCCCCATTGTTAAGTTGTATCTGGGTTATAGCTTTCATGTGAGAGTCCCAAATTAGTTTCATAGTAGGGCTGTGTACATTGGGAATTTTTTCTTCCATTCTTGGGATACTTTACTAAGAAGAATATGTTCCAGCTCCATCCATGTAAACATGAAAGAGGTCTTTTGCCTGTGGAAGTTGTGGGCGGATTTGGAGGGATCGAACACACGCGACCACTTGCCGGTTTTCCATTGTTTTTGTCCTCCTCTTGGGGTCCAGAAGTCTCTTGCTGACTCCCTGTATCCTCATAGGAGTGATGATAGGCAGATCCCACCAGCCAGAGATGCCTGGAGTCCTATCTCCCCAGACTCACGGTGTCCAGATGCAAGGAAGCTGTTACTCGGCCGCCATCTTGCTCTGCCTCTCTAAAAAAATAAACTTATCATTTAAAACCAAAGCAGAGTTATAAGCTAGAGTATGGCTTTTAAATTTATTATTTAAAAAACATGACAAATGGGCGGTGCCTGTAGCTCAAAGGAGTAGGGCACCAGCCCCATATGCCGGAGGTGGTGGGTTCAAACCCAGCCCCAACCAAAAACTGCAAAACAAAACAAAAGAAAACATGACAAATAATAGTTGTATATATTTATGGCATTTTGAAAATATGTATACATTGTGGAATGGTTAAATTGAGCTAATGAACATGTGCATTACTCACATACTTATTTTTGTGTGTGTGTGTGTTGGTGAGAACCCTTAAAATCTACTCTTAGCAATGGTCAAGAATACAATACATGTACACCATGCTGTACAATAGATCTCTTGAACTTATTCCTCTTGTGTAACTCAAACATTTGTACCCTTTGATTATCATCTATCTGTTCCCTTTCCTGCTTCCTAGCCCCTGGCCACCTTCATTCTCCTTTCTACTTCCATGAGGCTGATTTTTTAAGGTTCCACTTATAACTGAGATCAGGCATTTGTTTGTTTTTTCTGTGTCAGGCTTATTTCGCTTAACATAAATGCCTTCCAGAAGCATCCATGTTGTCTCAAATGACAGGAATTAAAAAAAAAGACTGAATAGTATCGTATCATATATGTAGATCACATTAACAACTTCTTGCTAGAGTCAGATACAGTGGTGCAAACCTGCAGTCCTAGCCACCTAGGAGACTGAGAGGGGAGGATCACTTGAGCCCAGGAGTTCAACACTAGCCTAAGCAACATAGCAAGACCCTATCGTTACAAAAAAAAAAAAAATTAGCCATACATGTTGGCAGGAACCTCTAGTCCATGTACTTGTGAGGCTGAGGCAGGAGATCAATTGAGCCCGAGTTTGTGGCTTCAGTGAGCTTTTATTGCACCACTGCACTCTAACTTGGTGACAGAGCATGACTCTGTCTCTAAAAATTAAAAAAAAAAATCCATGCTAGGAATCTCCTGATGGTTATACGTGGCTATTATTGATAGGGTAACCAGAGAAGACACTCTTATATTTGACCTGAGATCCAAGTGAGTATGAAGACTGCATCATGGAAAAATGGGGAGGAAATGTGTATGTTTTAGGCAGCAGGGACAGCAAATGAAAAGAGCTCTGAAGAGGGAAGAAGCTTGGGGAGATCAAGAAATAGTCTAAGGCCTGCAGAAGAGTAAAGCAAGGAGGGGAGAGATGGGAAGTGAGATCGTCAGAGACAGACCATGGGGGAAAACATGGGATTCCCCCCTAACTTTATTGAGGAACCAGTGTTTCCATGTACAGTTGTCCTTTGCACAAGGTACTTTGATGAAGGAATAAAAAGGAGCTGAAATGTATCCTAAGTTAAGCCATATGTACTCCGGGAGTGGGGCTGCATCTGTCAGGAATGATCCCCTTGTTAAAATTCTCATAAAGGTGTCTCTCAGGCCATCAGTGGGTGCCACAAGGGACTATTGGAAGGTGTTAAAAATCTTATTGTAGTAAAGTATTCATAACATAAATTTATAATATACCATAAAATTCATAACAAAAATGTATAACACAAATAGGCATAAAATGTACCTTTTGTAACAAAACAGTTTTAAAATATATTTTAAAGTATATTAAAAAATATATATGTATATATTTTTAATTTAATTTTTATCAAATCATAGCTGTGTAATTTATGGGGAATAATGTAATGATTTGTTATACAATGTGGAATATTTAAATCAAACTGATTAACGTAAGCATCATCTCACTTGTTTTTTGTGGTAAGACATTTATAATATATTCTTAGTTGTTTTGAAATGTACCCTTGCATTGTGCACATTAGGTGAGATCCCACCAAATAACCTCTCTCCTCTTGCCCTCCTCCCTGCCCTCCCCTCCCCCTCCTCCCCCCTCCTCCTTTCTGGATTATAGTTGTGTTTTATCATTCATATGAATGTGTAAGTGGTTATATAATAGTAGTGAGTACATTGGATACTTCCCCCCCCCATTCTTCACATACTATACTAAGAAGAATGTGTTCCAGCTCCATTCAAGTAAACATAAAAGTTGTAAAGTCTCCCTCTTTTTTATGGCTGAATAAGTACTTCATGGTATATGTACACCACAATTTGTTAATCCATTCATGGGTTGACAGGTATTTGGGCTGCTTCCCAACTTGACAATTATGAATTCGGCTGTAATAAACGTTCTGGTGCAAATGCCTTTGTGGTAAAATGATTTTTGTTGATCTGGGTAGATACCTAGTAATGAAATTGCAGAATGAAATGGTAGGTCAACTTTTAGTTCCTTGAGAATTCTCCATACCTCTTTCCAAAAAGGCTGTATTAGTTTGAAATCTCACCAGCACTGTAGAAGTGTTCCCTTCTTTCCACATCCATGCCAACATCTGCAGTTTTGGGACTTTGTGATATGAGCTAATCTTATTGGAGTTAGGTGATATCTCAATGTGGTTTTGATTTGGATTTCTCTGATTATTATAGATGATGAGCATTTTTTCATGTGTTTGCAGGCCATGCACTTGTCATCTTCAGAGAAGTTTCTGTTGGAGTCTCTTGCCCACAAACAAATGGGGTTGTTTGTTCTTTTCTTATTGATTAATTGAGTTCTCCATAGATTCTAGTTATCAGATCTTTGTCACAATCATAACATGCAAAAATCATTTGCTTTGGTTGTAGGGTCCTTAGCTATGCAGAAGCTTTTTAGCTTGATCAAATTCTACTAATATATTTTTGGTGTTGCTTCAATTGCCCAAGGGTCCTCCTCATAAAATATTTTCCCAGGCCAATATCTTCAAGAGTTTTCCTGCACTCTCTTCTAGTACTTTTATAGTTTGGTGTCTTAAATTTATTTTTTTTAATTTATTTTTTTTAATTATTAAATCATAGCTGTGTGCATTAGTGCAGTCAAGGGGTACAATGTGCTGCTTTCATATACAATCTGAAATATTTTCATCAAACTGTTTAACAAGCCCTCATGGCATTTTCTTAGTTATTGTATGAAGACATTTGTATTCTGCATTTAGTAAGTTTTGGCTGTACCCATTCTAAGATGCACCGTAGGTGCGGCCCCACCAGTTACCCTCCCTCCACCCCAACCTCCCCCATCCCCTCCCCTCCCTTGGCCCTTTCCCCATATTCTTGTGTTATAGTTGGTTATAGCCTTCATATGAAAACTATAAATTAGCTTCATAGTAGGGCTGAGTACATTGGATACCTTTTCTTGTTTCTTATAATATTTGTTAAGGATTTTTTTTTTAATTTCTGAGGGGTCTGTTGTTATTTTGTCCTTACCATTTCTGATTGATGAAATTAGAGATTTTACTCTTTTTTTCCTGATTAGGTTAGCCAAAGATTTATCTATTTTTTGACCTTTTCAAAAAACCAACTCATTGATTTATTGATCTGTTGTATAATTCTGTTGTTTTCAATTTCATTTAATTCTGCTCTAATTTTGGTTATTTCTTTTCTTCTGCTGGGTTTGAGGTTGGAATGTTCTTCCTTCTCTGGTTGCTTGAGATGTCCCATAAGTTGTTAACTTCCTCTCTTTCCATTCTCTTGAGGAAGGCTTGCAGTGCTATAAATTTCCCTCTTAGGAATACCTTTGGGTATCACAGAGGTTCTTATAATTTGTGTCTTCATTGTTGTTTTGTTCCAAAAATTTGGTAATTTACTTCTTAATCTCGTCTATGACTCATCCATCATTCAGCATAAGGTTATTTAGCTTCCATGCTTTTGAATGAGTATGCAGATTCCTGTTGTTATTGAGTTCAACTTTTATTCCATGATGGTCTGAGAAGATGCAAGGAATAATTTCTAGTTTTTGAAATTTGTTGAGGTTAGACTTGTGACCTAGGATGTGATTGATTTTGGAGTATGTTCTGTGGGCTAATGAAAAGAATGTGTATTCAGTTTTGTTGGGATGAAATGTTCCGTAGATGTCTGTTAAATCCGGATGTTGAATGGTTAAGTTTAAATTTAAAATATCTTTGCTTAGTTTCTTTTTGGAGGATCTATCCTACACTGCTAAAGGGGTGTTAAAATCTCTGACTACTATGGAACTGGAGGAAATCAAGTTGCTCATGTCTGTTAGAGTTTCTCTTATAAATTAAGATGCATTATGGTTGGGTGCATAAATATTAATAATTAAAATCTCATCATATACAGTATTACCTTTAGCAAATATGAAGTGTCCATTTTTTGATATTTAATCTATTTTCTTTTATTTATTTATTTATTTATTTTTTTGTTAAATCATAGCTGTGTACATTAATGCAATCATGGGGCACAATACACTGGTTTTATAGACCATTTGACATATTTTCATCACACTGGTTAACATAGCCTTCCTGGCATTTTCTTAGTTGTGTTAAGACATTTATATTCTACATTTACCAAGTTTCACATGTACCCTTGTAAGATGCACTGTAGGTATAATCCCAACAATCACTTTCCCTCCCTTCCCTCCCTCTTTCCCTTCCCCATATTCTTAGGTTATAACTGGGTTATAGCTTTCATATGAAAGCCATAAATTAGTTTCATAGTAGGGCTGAGTACATTGGATACATTTTCTTCCATTCTTGAGATACTTTACTAAGAAGAATATGTTCCAGCTTCATCCATGTAAACATGAAAGAGGTAAAGTCTCCATCTTTCTTTAAGGCGGCATAATATTCCATGGTATACATATACCACAATTTATTAATCCATTGTGGATCAATGGACACTTGGGATTTTTCCATGACTTAGCAGTTATGAATTGGGCTGCAATAAACATTCTGGTACAAATATCTTTGTTATAATGTGATTTTTGGTCTTCTGAGTATATACCTAGTAGAGGAATTATAGGATTGAATGGCAGATTTATTTTTAGATCTCTACGTGTTCTCCAAACTTCTTTCCAAAATTAATGTATTAATTTGCATTCCCACCAGCAGTGTAGAAGTGTTCCCTTTTCTCCACATCCACGCCAAAATCTCTGGTCTTGAAATTTTGTGATAGGGGCTAATCATACTGGAGTTAGATGATATCTCAAAGTAGTTTTGGTTTGCATTTCTCTGCTGATTAAGGATGGTGAGCATTTTTTGAAATGTCTGTAGGCCTTGTGCCTGTCTTCTTTAGAGAAATTTCTCTTCAAGTCCCTTGCCCAGCCTGCGATGGGATAACTTGTTCTTTTCTTACTTATACGTTTGAGTTCCCTGTGGATTCTAGTTATTAAACCTTTGTTGGAGAAATAATCTGCATATATCTTCTCCCATTCTGAGGGGTGTCTTCTTGCTTTACTTACTGTGTTCTTGGCTGTGCAGAAACTTTTTAGTTTGATCAAGTCCCAATAGGTTTATTTTTGAAGCTGATTCAATTGCCTGGGGGGTCCTCCTCACAATATATTCACCCAGGCCGATTTCTTTAAGAGTTTTCTCTGCACTCTCTTCTAGTATTTTTATTATTTCATATCTTATGTTTAAATCTTTAATCCAGTGAGAGTCTATCTTGGTTAATGGTGAAAGGTGTGGGTCCACTTTCAGTCTTCTACAAGTTGCCAGCCAGTTCACACAGCACCATTTGTTAAATAAGGAATCTTTTCCCCACTGAATGTTTTTAAATGGCTTGTGAAAATTCAAATAATGGTAAGTAGCTGGGTTTGTCTCTTGGTTCTCTATTCTGTTCCATACATCTACTTCTCAGTTTTTGTGCCAGTACCATGCTGTTTTGATCACTATCGATTTGTAGTAAAGTCTGAGGTCTGGTAGTGTGATTCCTCCTGTTTTGTTTTTATTTCTGAGTAATGTCTTGGCTATTCGAGGTTTTTTCTGATTCCATTTAAAATGAAGTATTATTTTTTCAAGGTCTTTAAAGTATGACAGTGGAGCCTTAATAGGGATTGCGTTAAAATTGTGTTGCTTTTGGTAGCATGGACATTTTAACAAGGTTGATTCTTCCCAGCCATGAGCATGGTATGTTTTTCCATTTGTTAACATTTTCAGCTATTTCTTTTCTTAGAGTTTCATAGTTCTCTTTATAGCGATATTTCACGTCCTTTGTTAGGTAAACTCCCAAATATTTCATCTTCTTTAGCACTACTGTGAATGGAATAGAGTCCTTAACTATTTTTTGGACTTGAGTATTGTTGGTATAGATAAAGTCTTCCGATTTATGAATGTTGACTTTGTAACCTGAGACGCTGCTGTATTCCTTGATCTCTTCTAAGAGTTTTGTAGTAGAATACTTGGTGTTTTCCAGATACACAATCATATCATCTGCAAAGAGCTAAAGTTTGATTTCTTCTGATCCTGTATGGATAACCTGGGTCGCCTATTCTTCCCTAATTGTGATGGCTAAAACTTCCATTATAATGTTAAAGAGTAGTGGAGACAATGGGCAACCTTGTCTGGTTCCCGATTTGAGTGGAAATGATTTCTATTTAACTCTATTCAATACGATATTGTCTGTGGGTTTGCTGTAGATGGCCACTATCAGTTTAAGAAATGTCCCTTCTATACCCATTTTTAAAAGTGTTCTGATGATGAAGCAATGCTGTATATTATGAAAAGCTTTTTCTACATCAATTGAGAGAATCATATGGTCTTTGTTTTTTAAGTTGTTTATGTGCTGAATTATATTTATAGATTTACGTATATTGAACCAGCCTTGAGACCCTGGGATAAAACTGACTTGGTCATGATGTATAATTTGTCTGGTGTGTTGCTGGATTCTGTTTGTTAGGATCTTGTTGAATATTTTTGCATCTACATTCATTAGTGATATTGGTGTATAATTTTCTTTTCTTGTTGGGTCTTTTTCAGGTTTAGGGATCAGGGTGATGTTTGCTTCATAGAACGTGTTGGGTAGTATTTCTTCTTTTTGTATACTTTTGAACAGGTTGAGTAATATAGGTACTAGTTCCTCTTTAAAGTTGTGGTAGAATTCTGAAGTGAAGCCATCTGGTACCAGGTTTTTCTCTTAAGGGAGATTTTGTATGTTTGATGCTATTTCAGAACTTGATATAGGCCTGTTGACCATTTCCACTTGATTCTGGCTAAGTCTTGGAAGGTGACGTGCTTCCAAGTCTTGGTCAATTTCCTTCAGACTTTCATATTTCTGAGAATAAAGTTTCTTGTAATATTCATTCAGGATTTTTTGGTTTTCTGAGGAGTCTGTTGTTATTTTGTCTTTTTCATTTCTGAGTGACGCAATTAGAAATTTTACTCTTTTTTTTCCTGGTTAGGTTAGCCAAGGGTTTATCTATTTTATTGACCTTTTCAAAAAACCAACTCTTTGATTTATTGATCTGTTGTATAATTCTTTTGTTTTTAATTTCATTTAATTCTGCTCTAATTTTGGTTATTTCTTTTATTCTACTGGATTTGGAGTTGGAATGTGCTTCCTTTTGCAGATGCTTGAGATGTCCCATTAAGTTTTTAACTTCTTCTGTTTCCATTATCTTGAGGAAGACTTGCAGTGCTATAAATTTCACTCTTAAGAGTTCCTTTGTGGTATCCAAGAGGTTCTGATAATTCATTTCTTCATTGTTGTTTTGTTCCGAAAATTTGGCACTTTCCATCTTAATCTCATCTATGACCCAGCTATCATTCAGCATAAGGTTAGTTAACTTCCATGTTTTTGTATGAGTATGCAGATTCCTGTTGTTACTGAGTTCAACTTTTATTTCACTGCGGTCCAAGAAGATGCAAGAAATAATTTCTATTCTTTTAAATTTACTGAAGTTATACTTGTGATCTGAGATGTGATTGATTTTGGCGTATGTTCCATGTGCTGATGAGAAGTATGTGTATTCAGTTTTTTGGGGATGAAATGTTCTGTAGATGTCTGTTAAATCCAAATGTTGGATGGTTAGGTTTAAATCTAAAATTTGTTTGCTAAGCTTCTTCTTGTAGGATCTATTCAACACTGCCTAAGGAGCGTTAAAATCTCTGACTATTATGGAGCTGGAGGAAATCAAGTTGCTCATGTCTGTTAGAGTTTCTCTTATAAATTGAGGCACATTCTGGTTGGGTGCATAAATATTAATAATTGAAATCTCATGATATTGATTATAAATGTTAAGAAATATGAAGTGACCATTGTTATTCTTCCTTACTTTTGTTGGTTTAAATCCTATTGTATCTGCAAAGAGAATTGCAACAGCTGTTTTTTTCATGATAACAATTTGCCTGAAATATGGATGACCATCCTTTCACCTGACTGTATATTTATGTTTTAAGGTAGATGAGATTCCTGTATGCAGAAAATATCTGGCCTGAGTTTTTGTATCCTGTCAGCGAACATGTGCCTCTTTAGAGAATGTTGAATATTGGATACATCTGTGAAAATTTTGGGTATGGAGTTTTTCGGAAGTCCAGTGGACATTTTTAATCCTTTTGCCACCATGGAAGTTGGAGTTTGATCAAAAGTTTCTGAATGAGTGTACTTTTGTGGTAGAGGATTGGGCTGGTCATTATGGAAGATAGGTCTGAGAATATCCTGAAGAGCTGGTTTATTATGACAAATTTCTTCAACATGTGAATGTTGTTAAAGTATTTAATTTGTCCATCATAAATGAAACTCAGGTTAGCTGGATAGAGGATATGGGTTTGAAAATTATTTTGTTTTAGGAGATTAAATGTTGATGACCACTCTCTTCTGGCTTGAAAAGTTTCAGCAGAGGGAAGCAGAGCAAGATGGCGGCCAAGTAACAGAGCAAGATGGTGGCCTTGCATCTGGGCACTGTGAGTCTGGGGAGATAGGACTCCGGGCATCTCTGGCTGGTGGGATCTGCCTATCATCACACCTGTGAGGCTATAGGGAGTCAGTGAGAGACTTCTGGACCCCAAGAGGAGGACTAAAACAGTGGAAAACGGGCAAGTGGTCTCATGTGTTCAATTCCTCTAAACCCGCCCGCAACTGTAAGTTCAGTAGCAGCGAGACTGCAAACCAGAAAGGCCTTACCTGTGAACTGTTTTGGTGTCTTTGGACTTGGCACTAAGTTGAGCTGCCTTGGGGAGAGCCTGAGCAGGAGTGTGGAGAACTTTGGCCATTGTCTAGGGCCCCAGTCTGAGCCGCTGAGCCAGACGGAGCTAATAGTGTTTGGCTGTGGGTCACAGGGAGCCACTGTGAGCGATCTGCCCCAGCAAGCTCTGCCCTCAGGGTTGCAGAGCTAGAAACGGGTGGGAACTGGTAACCCAGCAACCGAATAGCATAAGGGTGGGGTCTGAGCCACCTTGCAGCCCTAACCCTCAGGGGCAGAGTGAGACAGGTTTTGGCACACGGGGTAAGTGGATACTTACTTCAGCAGTGATTCCAGTGACAAGCACTTTCCTGGGAAAGCTTCTGCTCAGCAAGTTTACAAGTTCAAAGTGCCTTTTAAGTGGGCTGAAGAAAGATTTAGGGTGTCTACCTGCTGGGGTTTGAGAAATCAGCAGCCTCCAGTCATATCAGAACTGTGATTAACATCTCATACCCCAGAAGACCACGTATTGCCCAGACACTATTCAATAACATATACACATATAAATACTGCTTTGTTTTTGGTTGTGTGTTTTTTTTTTTTTTTGGTTTGGTTGTTTTTTTTTTTTGTTTATTTTGATGTTGTTTTGTTTTTTAATTTTAACCTTTTCAATACAGATACTTTTTCTTTCTCAGTTTTTCTAGTTTAATTATAATTTCCCATTGCTGCCTTTTTCAATAACTAGAACTTCATTTTTGCTAGTGTTTCTACCGCTATTATTTGGTTTTTCACCCAATTTTATCCCATAAAGTTTTCTGTTTGCTTGTTTTGGTTAGATTTATAGCATTTTTGTCTTCCTCTCTACTTGGTGGAGGTGGGCTACTGTATCTGATCAGGTTAGCAAAGAGCTGCTGACCTCAAGGGAACCAACCAACTGGGCACCCCCAGAAGGTGGCTTTTTTTAAGGCTGTGTCAAAGTACTCTGTCTCCCTATTTCTGTGCCTCTCTTCTTTTTGTCAATATTCCTATTACCCACCCCCTCTGCTTTCTCTATTTTCTTTGTTTTTCTTATCACTCGGTCCTCCTTTCTTTCATCCTTTTTTGCTCTTCAACCTTCTCACACTTCTTGTCTTGCAACCCTTAGTCCACAGGCATGAGAACTTAAAGAGCAAGAGGAAGTGGAAGGAAAATTAGGGCAAGGAAACAGATAAAAGAAATCATTCATGAGGAAGAATCAGCAGAAAACTCCAGGCAACATGAAGAACCAGTCCAGAACAACCCTGCCAAGGGACCATGAGGTAGCTACTGCAGATGATTCCACCTATGAAGAAATGTTAGGAATGACAGAAAGGGAATTTAGAATACACATGTTGAAAACAATGAAAGAAATGATGGAAACAATGAAGGAAATTGCTAATAAAGTGGAAAATAACCAAAAGGAAATCCAATAAAAGAATCAAATAAGAGATGAACGATATGAAGACTATAAAAAGGATATAGCAGAGCTGAAGGAACTGAAACAGTCAATTAGGGAACTTAAAGATGCAATGGAAAGTATCAGCAACAGGTTAGACCATGTAGAAGAAAGAATTTCAGAGGTAGAAGACAAAGTTCTTGAGATAACTCAGACAGTAAAAGAGGCAGAAAAGAAGAGAGAGAAAGCAGAACACTCACTGTCAGAATTATAGAACTTTATGAAGCATTCCAACATACAAGTTACAGGAATCCCAGAAGGGGAAGAAGAATGCCCCAGAGGAATGGAAGCAATACTAGAAAATATTATAAAAGAAAATTTCCCAAACATCACCAAAGATTCTGACACACTGCTTTCAGAGGGCTATCGGACCCCAGATCACCTCAACTCTAACCGAGCTTCTCCAAGACACATTGTGATGAACCTGTCCAAAGTCAAGACAAAAGAAAAGATTCTGCAAGCTTGCAGGAGTAAGCGCCAGTTGACCTACAGGGGCAAATCCATCAGAGTGACCACAGACTTCTCTAATGAAACTTTCCAAGCAAGAAGACAATGGTCATCGACCTTTACCCTACTTTAACAGAACAATTTCCAGCCCAGAATTCTGAACCATGCTAAGCTAAGCTTAAAAATTGACATAGAAATCATATAATTTACGGATATAGAAACATTGAAGAAATTCGCCACAAAAAGACCAGCTCTACAGGAAATACTTCGACGTGTTCTGCACATTGACCACCACAATGGATCAGCAGCAAAGTAAGAACTCAGAAATTAAAGGACAGAACCTAACCTCCACACTGATGCAAAAGATAAAACTAAGCAATGTGCGCTCACAAAATAAGATGCATAGAATACTACCACACTTATCAATTATCTCAATAAATTTTAATGGCTTGAATTCCTCACTGAGGAGACATAGATTGGCTGACTGGATTAAAAAACACAAGCCATCCATTTGCTGTCTGCAAGAAACACACCTGGCTTCAAAAGACAAATTAAAGCTTTGAGTCAAGGGTTGGAAGACAATTTTTTCAGGGAAATGGAATTCAGAAGAAAAGAGGAGTTGCAATCTTATTTCAGATACATGTGGATTTAAAGCAACTAAAGTCAAAAAAGACAAAGATGGTCACTTTATATTGGTCAAGGGAAAAGTGCAACAAGAAGACATTTCAATTCTAAATATTTATGCACCCAATTTAAATGCTCCCAGATTCTTGAAACAGACCTTGCTCAGTCTGAGCAATATGATATCTGATAATAGCATAATAACAGGGGACTTTAACACTCCTCTTACAGAGCTGGACAGATCCTCTAAACACAAATTAAACAAAGATATACAATATTCAAATGAGACCCTAGAACAACTGTGTTTGATAGACGCGTATAGAATACTCCATCCCAAAGATAAATAATATACATTCTTCTCATCACCCCATGGAACATTCTCCAAAATAGATCATATCCTGGGACACAAAAGAAATATCAACAGAATCAAAAGAATTGAAATTTTACCTTGTATCTTCTCAGAACATAAGGCAATAAGGGTGGAATTCAACTCTAACAAAACCACTCAACCTCACACAAAGGCATGGAAATTAAACAATCGTCTGTTGAATAACAGATGGGTGCAGGAAGAAATAAAACAGGAAATCATTAACTTCCTTGAGAATAACAACAATGAAGACACAAGCTACTAAAACCTGTGGGATAGTGCAAAAGCAGATTTGAGAGGAAAATTCATCGCTTTAGATGCCTATACTCGAAAAACAGAAAGAGATCGCATCAACAATCTCACAAGCCATCTTATGGAATTGGAAAAAGAACAATCTAAGCCTTAACTCAGTAGAAGAAAAGAAATATCCAAAACCAAATCAGAGATCAATGAAATTGAAAACAAAAGAATTATTCAGAAAATTAATGAAACAAGGAGTTGGTTTTTTGAAAAAATAAATAAAATAGATAAACCATTGGCCAGACTAACGAGGAATAGAAAAGTAAAATCTCTAGTAACCCCAATCAGAAATGATAAGGGGAAATAACAACTGGTGCCACAGAGATACAAGAGATCATCTCTGAATACTACCAGAAACTCTATGTCCAGAAATTTGACAATGTGAGGGAAATGTATAAGTATTTGGAATCACACCCTCTCCCTAGACTTATCCAGGACGAAATAGAGCTCCTGAACAGACCGATTTCAAGCACTGGAATGAAAGAAACAATAAAAAATCTTCCAACCAAAAAATGCCCTGGTCCAGATGGCTTCACTCCAGAATTCTATCAAACCTTCAAGGAAGAGCTTATGCCTGTACTGCAGAAATTATTCCAAAAAATTGAGGAAGAAGGAATCTTTCCCAACACATTTTATGAAGCAAACATCACCCTGATATCAAAACCAGGAAAAGACCCAAACAAAAAGGAGAATTTCAGACCAATCTCACTCATGAATATAGATGCAAAAATTCTCAACAAAATCCTAGCCAATAGATTACAGCTTATCATCAAAAAAGTCATTCATCATGATCAAGTAGGCTTCATCCCAGGGATGCAAGGCTGGTTTAACATACGCAATTCCATAAACATTACCCACCATATTAACAGAGGCAAAAATAAAGATCACATGATCCTCTCAATAGATGCAGAAAAAGCATTTGATAAAATCCAGCATCCTTTTCTAATTAGAACACTGAAGAGTATAGGCATAGGTGGCACATTTCTAAAACTGATTGAAGCTATCTATGACAAAACCACAGCCAATATTTTACTGAATGGAGTAACACTGAAAGCTTTTCCTCTTAGAACTGGAACCAGACAAGGTTGTGTTCTGTCACCTTTACTATTCAACATAGTGCTGGAAGTTCTAGCCAATACAATCAGGCAAGACAAGGAAATAAAGGGAATCCAAATGGGAGCAGAGGAGGTTAAACTCTCCCTCTTTGCTGACGACATGATCTTATACTTAGAGAACCCCAAAGACTCAACCACAAGACTCCTAGAAGTCATCAAAAAATACATTAATGTTTCAGGATATAAAATCAATGTCCAGAAGTCAGTAGCCTTTGTATATTGGTGTATACCCAAAACAGTCAAGATGAGGAGCTAATTAAGGACACAACTCCCTTCACTATAGTTTCAAAGAAAATGAAATACCTACGAATATACCTAATGAAGGAGGAGAAGGACCTCTATAAAGAAAAGTATGAAATCCTCAGAAAGGAAATAGCAGAGGATATTAACAAATGGAAGAACATACCATGCTCATGGATGGGAAGAATCAACATTGTTAAAATGTCCATACTTCCCAAAGCAATCTACCTATTCAATGCCATTCCTATCAAAATACCAACATCGTAATTTCAAGATTTGGAAAAAATGATTCTGCGTTTTCTATGGAACCGGAAAAAACCCCGTATATCTACGGCAGTTCTTAGTAATAAAAATAAAGCCGGGGGAATCAGCATACCAGACGGTAGTCTGTACTACAAAGCCATAGTGGTCAAGACAGCATAGTACTGGCACAAAAACAGAGAGATAGACACTTGGAATCAAATTGAAAACCAGGAAATGAAACTAACATCTTACAACCACCTAATCTTCGATAAACCAAACCAGAACATACCTTGGGGGAAAGGCTCCCTATTCAATAAATGGTGTTGGGAGAACTGGATGTCTACATGTAAAAGACTGAAACTGGACCCACACCTTTCCCCAGTCACAAAAGTTTATTCAGGATGGATAAAGACTTAAATTTAAGGCATGAAACAGTAAAGATCCTCAAAGAAAGCATAGGGAAAACACTGGAAGATACTGGCCTGGGGAAAGACTTCATGAAGAAGACTGCCATGGCAATTGCAACTACAAGAAAAATAAACAAATGGGACTTCATTACTGAAAAGCTTCTGTACAGCTAAGGAGACAATAACCAAAGCAAAGAGACATCCTACAGAATGGGAAAGGATATTTGCATATTTTCAATCAGACAAAAGCTTGATAACTAGGATCTATAGAGAACTCAAATTAATCCATGTGAATAAAGCCAACAATCCCATATATCAATGGGCAAGAGACATGAATAGAACCTTCTCTAAAGATGACAGACGAATGGCTAACAAACACATGAAAAAATGTTCATATCTCTATATATTAGAGAAATGCAAATCAAAACAACCCTGAGATATCATCTAACCCCAGTGAGAATGGCCCACATCACAAAATCTCAAAACTGTAGATGCTGGCATGGATGTGGAGAGAAGGGAACAGTTTTATACTGCTGGTGGGACTGCAAACTAGTACAATTTTTCTGGAAGGAAGTATGGAGAAACCTCAAAGCACTCAAGCTAGACCTCCCATTTGATCCTGCAATCCCATTACTGGGCATCTACGCAGAAGGAAGAAAATCCTTTTATCATAAGGACACTTGTACTAGACTGTTTATTGCATCTCAATTTACAATCGCCAAAATGTGGAAACAGCCTAAATTCCCATCAACCCAGGAATGGATTAAGAAGCTGTGTTATATGTATACCATGGAATTATATTCAGCCATTAATAAAAATGGAGGCTTTACAGCCTTCATATTAACCTGGATGGAAGTGGAAGACATTCTTAGTAAAGCATAACAAGAATGGAGAAGCATGAATCCTATGTACTCAATTTTGATATGAGGACAATTATTATGGGGAGGAAAGCAGAAAGAGGGACGGAGGGAGGGGGTTGGGCCTTGCTGTGTGTCACACTTTATGGGGGCAAGACTTGATTGCAAGAGGGACTTTACGTAACAATTGCAATCAGTTTAACCTGGCTTATTGTACCCTCAATGAATCCCCAACAATAAAAAAATAAATTAATTTCCCCTACCTGAAAGGATGAGTGACAGCAAATTAAAATGTATAACAACATGGATGGAGCTGGAACTTATTCTTCTTAGTAAAGTATCTCAAGAATGGAAGAAAAAGTACCCAATTTACTCAGCCCTACTATGAAACTAATTTAGGGTTTTCACATGAAAGGTATAACCCAGTTGCAACCTAAGAATAGGGAGAAGTGGGAAAAGGAGGGTTGGGAGGTGGGTAGAGGGAAAGGGATTGGTGGGATTACACCAGCGGTGCATCTTACCAGGGTGTATGTGAAACTTTATAAATGTGGAATGTAAGTGTCTTGGCACAGTAACAGAGGATGCCAGAAAGGCTATGTTAACCAGTGTGATGAAAGTGTGTCAAACGGTCTGTAAAGCTAGTGAATGATGCCCCATGATCATATCAATGTACACAGCTATGATTTAATAAAAAAATAAGAAAGAAAGAAAGAAAGAAAGAAAGAAAGAAAGAAAGAAAGAAAGAAAGAAAGAAAGAAAGAAAGAAAGAAAGAAAGAAAGAAAGAAAGAAAGAAGAGAAAGAAAAAGAAAAGTTTCTGCAGAGAGATCTGCAGTCATTCTAATATTCTTCCCTTTGTAGGCTATAGTTTTTTTATGTTTGGCTGCTTTCAGAATCTTCTCCTTCATATTAAGTTTAGTGAAGTTAATTATGATGTGCCTGGTGGATGTATTATTCAGGTTGAGTCGTGCTTGGGTTCTGAAACTGTCTGCTATCTGAATTTCAGAAAATCTTGGCATGACTGAAAAATTCTCTTTCATAATTTCATGGAGAAGAGCCTCTGTGCCTTATGAAGCCACTTCATTGCTTTCAGGGATTCCCATGAGGCGGATATTAGCCTTCTTCAAATTGTCCCAGAGCTCTCTGATAGAATGATCCGTTATTGCTCTCCATTTCTCTTTCTCTTTAAGAGTTTGGGAGCATTCAAAAGCTTTGTCTTCATTGTCAGAAATCCTTTCTTCTGCTTGCTCCACTCTGTTACTGAGGGATTCTACTGTATTTTTCAGATCTTTGAGGACTGCAAATTCTTGCTTCAATGTGTCAAAATCTTTGGCAGTTTTGTCTTTAAATTTGTTGAATTCTTGAGACAAATTTTGAATTTCTCCTCGAATTTCTAATTCCAATTTTTGAATTGCTGCTCGAATTTCTAATTCCAAATTTTCCTCCATTCTATTAATCTTGTTTGCACTTTAAATTCTGAATTCGATTTCTGACATCTCAGCCAGCTGTTTATGAATGGGATCTTCAGTTACATCTGCCATATCTTTCCTTCGGGGGGTGTTGATCTACTCTGGTTATTCATGTTACCAGATTTTTTCCCACTGATTCCACCCTATGATTATTTTATACCATTTGACTTTGCCCCTGGAGTTTTGCCAAGGACCCGTACAGTGGTATGGCTTGAGAAACTGGGGACCTGTTTGGTGTGGGAGGCTACGTGGCTCTGACTTGTTTTCAGCTGGTTTCTGTCCGACCCTAGTGATACAGTTACTCTGGGTTGAAGTCTCAGATGTGGAGAAATACCAGCAGTTAATTCACCCCGCCCACCACAGACAACAATTTGAAAAGGAAAATCAAACGTTCCTATACCCAGAGACCCGGCCACCACTTATATAGTGCTTTGGCGATTGGCTCAGTTCAAAAGGTCCAAATCAATTTTCTCAGTCAGCACCTGTGTCAGGTGGGAGAGTTAAAAAAGGTCTCTGGCAACTAGATCACAGGGGCCTGCTGACCACTCAAATATGACTTGCCCCAGGTCTCTGTGTGGTCAGGAGGATCCACCCAGCAAATAGATTAGTCTGGGAAGATTGATGCCTCCTTCCCTACCTTGCAACTTAGTCACCCCTTGTCACAGATAACCCTGCAGCGCTGTGACCCAGTTGACTCCAATGAGCAGATAGTCCAGGGGTTTGCACCTGCCTGAATCATATGGAAATCTGTCTCCTCAGCTAGGCCACTACTCTCTGCCACTATCCGGCAGGGGGAGGTGGGGCTTAATGGAGGATGGGGGTGTTCACGCAGTTACAGCCACGCCCCTGATTGATGTTACTGACAGAGCAGAACAAGTTTGTGGAATTTGTTTCTGTTCTGGCTAAATTCCCTTGCAAAAGAGAAGCTGTTTTGAGTTCACAGAACCTGCACCTGAGGCCCTGTCTTTGCTCCTTCAGGTTTGTATTTGCAGCATGTTTAGCTGTCATTTCTAGCCTCCTGCCCTCCTTTGTCTAGGCTGATGATCCCCAGAGGGCCGGTTGCATCTTAGGCTCAGTAAAGTGGTCCTCTGTGTCAGCCCTGCCCTGGGTTCTGCCGGGGGAGACTGCATGTACATTTTCTAGTTCCCACGCTCCACCCAGGCCAGTACTGCCTCATGCAAAGCCTTTACTCATGAGGCCTGCGTTTCCATCCCAGATCTTTTCTGCCAGTGGTTGCCACCCGAGAAGATGCCTGGCCTCCTCTGGTTGCCCAGAGAGACAGGGGGTGTGAATCCAGAATACCCAGGGGTGAGCCCTTTTGTTTGTATCCTTGGGGTCACAGCTTGCCTCAGCAGGGTTGATGTGAGTTCTTCAAAATTCTCTCTTGGCTCAGCTCTAACCTGCTAGGTTAATTGCTAAAGTTTTGTCCTTTAACTCTCCTTCTGGACAGAAGCCTCTGTGGAAAGCTGGCTTCTGTCAGCTATCTTGTCTCTGCCTTCCTAGTGTCCATCCTTATCCTTCCTTATTTTTGGTTGGTTTAAAGCCTATTGGATCTGTGAATAGGATTGCAAGACATGCTTTTTTCGGTTTTCCATTTGCCTGGAATATAGATGACCATCCCTTGACCTTGAGTCTATATTTATCTTTTAATGTAAGATGAGATTCTTGTATGCAGCAGATATCTGGCCTGAGTTTTTGTATCCAGTCATCCAACCTGTGCCTTTTTAGAGGACAATTTAAACATTCACATTAATTGAGAATGTTGATAAGCCTTTCAAAAGTCTTGTGGACATTTTTAATCCTTTTGTGACTGTGGAAGTTGGAATTTGATCAAAGGTTTCTGGGTGAGTTTACTTTTGTGATGGAGGATTACCCTGGTCATTATGGAGGATAGGTCTGAGACTATCCTGGAGAGCTGATTTAGTTATGGCATATTTCTTCAACATGTGAATGTCATTAAAGAATTTATTTTCTCCATCATAAATGAAACTCAGGTTAGCTGGATACAGGATCTTGGGTTGAAAGTTATTTTGTTTTAGGAGATTGGTCAATTTGTTTTAGGAGACTTAGGAGATGGTCAATGACCATCCTCTTATAGCTTGAAAGGATTCAGCAAAGAGATCTGCATTTATTCTAATATTCTTGCCCTTGTAGGTGATGGTTTTCTTACGTCTGGCTGTTTTCAGAATTTTTTTCTTCATATTAAATTTATTGAAATTATTTTTATTTATTTATTTTTTTATTAAATCATAGCTGTGTATATTAGTATGATCATGGGGCACCATACACTTGGTTCATAGACCATTTGACACATTTTCATCACACTAGTTAACATAGCTTTTGTGGCATTTTCTTAGTTATTTTGCTAAGACCTTTACATTCCACATTTACTAGGATTCACATATTCCCTTGTAAGATGCACCGCAGGTGTAATCCCATTTATCCCCTTCCCTCCAACTACCTCCCACCTCCCTCCCCACCCTTTCCCCCTTCTCCCTATTCATAGGATGCAACTGGGTTATAGCTTTCATGTGAAGGACCTACATTAGTTTCATAATAAGGGTGAGTACATTGGGTACTTTTTCTTCCATTCTTGAGACACTTTACTAAGAAGAATATGTTCCAGCTCCATCCATGTAAACATGAAAGAGGTAAAGCCTCCATCTTTCTTTTTTTTTTTCAGTCTCCTCTCCACTCAATTTGTTGATTTATATTTTTTTTAATTAAATCATAACTGTATACATTGATATGATGATGGGGCACCATACACTCGCTTCATAGACCATTTGACACATTTTTATCACAGTGGTTAACATAGCCTTTCTGGCGTTATCTCAGTTACTGTGCCAAAACCTTTACATTCTACATTTACCAAGTTTCGCAAATACCCCTGTAAGATGCACCACAGGTGTGATCCCACCGATTCCCCTCCCTCTACCCACCCCCGCTTTCCCACTTCCCCCTATTGTTAAGTTGTAACTGGGTTATAGCTTTCATGTGAGAGCCCCAAATTAGTTTCATGGTAGGGCTGAGTACATTGGGTATTTTTTCTTCCATTCTTGAGATACTTTACTAAGAAGAATATGTTCCAGCTCCATCCATGTAAACATGAAAGAGGTAAAGTCTCCATCTTTCTTTAAGGTTGCATAGTATTCCATGGTATACATATACCACTATTTATTAATCCATTCGTGGATCGATGGGCACTTGGGCTTTTTCCATGACTTAGCTATTATGAATTGGGCTGCAATAAACATTCTGGTACAAATATCTTTGTTATGTTGTGATTTTTGGTCTTCTGGGTATATGCCCAGCAGAGGAATAACAGGATTGAATGGCAGATCTATTTTTAGATCTCTGAGTGTACTCCATATATCTTTCCAAAAGGAATGTATTAATTTGCATTCCCACCAGCAGTGCAGAAGTGTTCCCTTTTCTCCGCATCCACGCCAACATCTCTGGTCTTGAGATTTTGTGATATAGGGTAGTCTTATTGGAGTTATATGATATCTCAAAGTAGTTTTGATTTGCATTTCTCTGATGATTAAAGATGATGAGCATTTTTTCATATGTCTGAAGGCCGTGTGCCTGTCTTCTTCAGAGAAGTTTCTCTTCAAATCCCTTGCCCAGCCTGCGATGGGATCCCTTGATTTTTCTTGCAGATGTGTTTGAGTTCTCTGTGGATTCTGGTTATTAAACCTTTGTCAGAGATATACCCTGCAAATATCTTCTCCCATTCTGAGGGCTGTCTGCTTGCTCTGCTTACTCTGCTCTTAGCTGTGCAGAAGCTTTTTAGTTTGATCAAGTCCCAGTAGTGTATTTTTGAAGCTGCTTCAATTGCCCGGGGGGTTCTCCTCATGAAATACTCACCCAGACCAATTTCTTCAAGGGTTGTCCCTGCATTCTCCTCTAGTATTTTTATAGTTTCATGTCTTAAGTTTAAATCTTTAATCCAATGAGAGTCTATCTTAGTTAATGGTGAAAGGTGTGGGTCCAAGTTCAGTGTTCTGCAGGTTGCCAGCCAGTTCACCCAGCACCATTTGTTAAATAGGGAATCTTTTCCCCACTGAATGTTTTTATTTTTTATTTTTTATTTTTTTTTAATTTTTTTATTAAATCATAACTGTATACAATGATATGATTATGGGGCATCATACAGTCACTTCATAAACCATTTGACACATTTTTATCACAGTGGTTAACATATCCTTTCCAGCGTTATCTCAGTTACTGTGCCAAAACATTTACATTCTACATTTACCAAGTTTGGCAAATACCCCTGTAATATGCACCACAGGTGTGATCCCACCGATTCCCCTCCCTCTACCCACCCCCCCTTTCCCACTTCCCCCTATTGTTAAGTTGTAGCTGGGTTATAGCTTTCATGTGAGAGTCCCAAATTAGTTTCATAGTAGGGCTGTGTACATTGGGTATTTTTTCTTCCATTCTTGGGATAATTTACTAAGAAGAATATGTTCCAGCTCCATCCATGTAAACATGAAAGAGGTAAAGTCTCCATCTTTCTTTAAGGCTGCATAGTATTCCATGGTATACATATACCACAATTTATTAATCCATTCGTGGATCGATGGGCACTTGGGCTTTTTCCATGACTTAGCTATTATGAATTGGGCTGCAATAAACATTCTGGTACAAATATCTTTGTTATGTGTGACTTTTGGTCTTCTGGGTATATGCCCAGCAGAGGAATTACAGGATTGAATGGCAGATCTATTTTTAGATCTCTGAGTGTTCTCCATATATCTTTCCAAAAGGAATGTATTAATTTGCATTCCCACCAGCAGTGCAGAAGTGTTCCCTTTTCTCCGCATCCACGCCAACATCTCTGGTCTTGAGATTTTGTGATATAGGCTAGTCTCATTGGAGTTAGATGATATCTCAAAGTAGTTTTGATATGCATTTCTCTGATGATTAAAGATGATGATCATTTTTTCATATGTCTGAAGGCCGTGCGCCTGTCTTCTTCAGAGAAGTTTCTCTTCAAATCCCTTGCCCAGCCTGCGATGGGATCCCTTGTTTAATTCTTGCTGATGCGTTTGAGTTCTCTGTGGATTCTGGTTATTAAACCTTTGTCAGAGTTATACCCTGCAAATATCTTCTCCCATTCTGAGGGCTGTCTGCTTGCTCTGCTTACTGTGTTCTTAGCTGTGCAGAAGCTTTTTAGTTTGATCAAGTCCCAGTAGTGTATTTTTGAAGCTGCTTCAATTGCCCGGGGGGTTCTCCTCATGAAATATTCACCCAGACCAATTTCTTCAAGAGTTTTCCCTGCATTCTCCTCTAGTATTTTTATAGTTTCATGTCTTAAGTTTAAATCTTTAATCCAATGAGAGTCTATCTTAGTTAATGGTGAAAGGTGTGGGTCCAATTTCAGTCTTCTTCAGGTTGCCAGCCAGTTCAACCAGCACCATTTGTTAAATAGGGAATCTTTTCCCCACTGAATGTTTTTAATTGGCTTGTCAAAAATCAAATAGCGGTAAGTAGCTGGATTCATCTCTTGATTCTCTATTCTGTTCCAGATATCTACTTCTCTGTTTTTGTGCCAATACCATGCTGTTTTGATCACTATTGATTTGTAGTAAAGTCTGAGGTCTGGTAGAGTGATTCCACCTGTTTTGTTTTTATTTCTGAGTAATGTCTTGGCTATTCGAGGTTTTATTCTGATTCCATATAAAACGAAGTAATGTTTTCTTAAGATCTTTAAAATATGACAGTGGAGCTTTAATAGGGAGTGCGTTGAAATTATATATTGCTTTGGGTAGTATGGACATTTTGATAATGTTGATTCTTCCCAGCCATGAGCATGGTATGTTTTTCCATTTGTTAACATTTTCAGCTATTTCTTTTCTTAGAGTTTCATAGTTCTCCTTATAGAGATCTTTCACGTCTTTTGTTAGGTAAATTCCCAAATATTTCATCTTCTTTGGCACTACTGTGAATGGGATAGAGTCCTTAACTGCTTTTTCAACTTGACTGTTGTTGGTGTATATAAAGGCTACCGATTTATGGATGTTGATTTTGAAACCTGAGACATTGCTGTATTCCTTGATCACTTCTAGGAGTTTTGTAGTAGAGTCCCTAGTGTTTTCCAGATACACAATCATATCATCTGCGAAGAGCGAAAGTTTGATCTCTTCTGACCCTATATGGATACCCTTGATCGCCTTTTCTTCCCTAATTGCGGTGGCTAAAACTTCCATTACAATGTTGAAAAGCAATGGAGACAATGGGCAGCCTTGTCTGGTTCCTGATCTGTGTGGAAATGATTCCAGTTTAACTACATTCAATATGATATTGGCTGTGGGTTTGCTGTAGATGGCCTCTATCAGTTTAAGGAAAGTCCCTTCTAGACCAATTTTCTTGAGTGTTCTGATCATGAAGGGATGCTGGATATTATCAAAAGCTTTTTCTGCATCAATTGAGAGAATCATATGGTCTTTGTTTTTTAATTTGTTTATGTGCTGAATTACATTTATAGATTTACATATATAGAACCAGCCTTGACACCCTGGGATAAAACCAACTTGGTCATGATGTATGATTTGTTTGATGTGTTGCTGGATTCTGTTTGTTAGGATCTTGTTGAATATTTTTGCATCTATATTCATTAGTGATATCAGTCTATAATTTTCTTTTCTTGTGGGGTATTTTCCTAGTTTGGGGATCAGGGTGATGTTTGCTTCATAGAACGTGTTGGGTAGTCTTCCTTCTTTTTCTACATTTTGGAACAGGTTGAGTAATATAGGTACTAATTCCTCTTTAAAGGTTTGGTAAAATTCTGACGTGAAACCATCTGGTCCTGGGCTTTTCTTTTTAGGGAGGTTTTGTATAGTTGGTGCTATTTCTGAACTTGATATGGGTCTGTTCAACTTTTCCACTTGATTCTGGTTAAGTCTTGGAAGGTGGTGTTTTCCAAGTATCAGTCAATTTCCTTTAGATTTTCATATTTCTGAGAATAAAGTTTCTTGTAATATTCATTAAGAATTTTTTGGATTTCTGATGAGTCTGTTGTTATTTCGTCTTTGTTGTTTCTGATTGATGAGATTAGAGATTTTACTCTTTTTTTCCTGATTTGGTCGGCCAGAGGTTTATCTATTTTATTGACCTTTTTAAAAAACCAACTTTTTGATTTATTGATCTTTTGTATTATTCTTTTGTTTTCAATTTCATTTAATTCTGCTCTAATTTTGGTTATTTCTTTTCTTCTACTGGGTTTGGGGTTGGAATGTTCTTCCTTTTCCAGTTGCTTGAGATTTCCCATTAAGTTGTTAACTTCCTCTCTTTCTGTTCTCTTGAGGAAGGCTTGCAGTGCTATAAATTGCCCTCTTAGAACTGCCTTTGCGGTGTCCCAGAGGTTCTGATAGCTTGTGTCTTCATTGTCGTTTTGTTCCAAAAAATTGGCGATTTCTTTCTTAATCTCATCTCTGACCCAGCTATCATTCAGCATAAGGTTATTTAACTTCCATGTTTTTGTATGAGTATGCAAATTCCTGTTGTTACTCAATTCAAGTTTTATTCCTTGATGGTCCGAGAAGATGCAAGGAATAATTTCTATTCCTCTAAATTTTCTGAGGTTAGACTTGTGACCTAAAATGTGGTCAATTTTGGAGTAAGTTCCGTCGGCTGGTGAGAAGTATGTGTATTCAGTTTTGTTGGGATGAAATGTTCTGTAGATGTCTGCTAAATCTAAATATTGGATGTTTAGGATTAAATCTAAGATTTCTTTGCTCAGCTTCTTGCTGGAGGATCGATCCAACACTGCCAAAGGAGTGTTGAAATCTCCGACGATTATGGAGCTGGAGGAAATCAAGTTACTCATGTCTGTTAGAGTTTCTCTTATAAATTGAGGTGCATTCTGGTTGGGTGCATAGATATTAATAATTGAGATCTCATCATATTGAGTATTACCCTTAACAAATATGAAGTGACCATTCTTGTCCTTCCTTACTTTTGATGGTTTAAAGCCTAGTGTATCTGCAAATAAATTTGCAACACCTGCTTTATTCTGATTACCATTTGCCTGAAATATGGATGACCATCCTTTCACCCTGAGTCTGTATTTGTGTTTTAAGTTGAGATGTGACTCTTGTATGCAACAAATATCTGGCTTGAGTTTTTGTATCCAGTCAGCTAACCTATGCCTCATTAGAGGACAGTTTAAGCCATTCACATTGATGGAGAGTATTGATAAGTCTGGTGGAATTTTGGGTATCAAGTTTTTCAAAGGTCCAGTGGACATTTTTAATCCTTTCGCCAGTGTGGAAGTTGGATTTTGATGCGAAGTTTCTGAGTGAATTTACTTTTGTGGTATAGGATTGGGTTGGTCATTGTGGAGGATAGGTCTGAGAATATCCTGAAGAGCTGGTTTACTTATGGCAAATTTTTTCAACATATGAATGTCATTGAAGTGTTTAATTTCTCCATCATAGATGAAACTCATTTGGCTGTATACAAGATCCTGGGTTGAAAGTTTTTTTGCTTTAGGAGATTAAAAGTTGATTACCACCGTTTTATGGCTTGAAAAGTTTCAGCAGAGAGATCCGCAGTTATTCTAATATTCTTACCTTTGTACGTAATAGGTTTCTTTCGCCGGACTGCTTTGAGAATCTTCTCTTTCATGTTAACTTTAGTGAAGCTAATTATGATATGTCTGGGGGATGACTTATTGGGGTTGAATCTTGCTGGGGTTCTGAAGCTGTCTGCTATCTGAATTTCAGATTCTCTAGGCATGTCTGGAAAATTTTCTTTCATAATTTCATGCAGAAGGGCCTCTGTGCCCTTGGAGGCCACTTCATCATTCTCAGAAATCCCTATAATTCTTATATTGCTTTTTTTCGAATTATCTGAGAGTTCTCTGAGTGAGTGATCCGTTTTTGCTCTCCATTTCTCTTCCTCTTTGAGAGATTGGGAGCGTTCGAAGACTTTATCTTCAATGTCAGAAATCCTTTCTTCTGCTTGCTCCATTCTGTTACTGAGGAATTCTACTGTATTTTTCATATCTTTGAGGGCTGTAAATTCTTGCTTCAGTGTGTCTAAGTCTTTGGTGGTTTTGTCTTTAAATTCGTTAAATTCTTGAGACAACTTTTGAATTTCTCCTCAAATTCCTAATTCCATTTCCTTAATCTTCTCTGCAATCCAAATTCTGAATTTGACTTCTGACATCTCAGACAGTTGTTTATGAATGGGATCTTCAATCACATCTGCCGCATCTTTTCTTGGGGGGGTTGATCTATTCTGGTTATTCATGTTACCAGAGTTTTTCTTCTGATTCCACCCCATGGTTATTTTACTCCCTTTGGTTTTTCCCCTGGGGCGTTATCGAGGGGCCGTACAGTGTTGTGGCCTGAGAAACTGGCGCCCTGTCTGGTGTGGTGGAGCTAAGTGGTTCTGTCTTGTTGTCAGCTGGTTTCTGTTCGATCCTATTGCAACTTCTACTCTGGCTTGAAGTCTCAGCTGTGTGGAAATATCAGCAATTAAGTCAACCCGCCTGCCCACCTCTGGCCCCAGTTGGAAAAGTAGAATCAAACCTTCCTACAACCGCACACCCAGGCCACCGCCTGAAAAGTCCTCAGTCTATTAGCCCAGTTCAAAAGGTCCAAATCAACTGTCTCAATCTGCACCTGTCTCAGGTGGGAGAGTTTAAGAGGTCTCTGGGAACTGGATCACAGGGGCCTGGTGACTCCTCTGACACAGCTCACCCCAGTGCAGCGTGGAGTCAGGAGGAGCCACCCAGCAAACAGAGCAGTCTGGAAAGGTTGACGTCTCCTTCCCCACTTTGCCCCTCCGTCGGACCCAGTCACTGGTATCTCTGCAGATGGCTAACCCAGTTGCCTGCAGTGAACAGACACTCCAGGGGTTTGCACCTGCCTGAATCGCAAGGAAGTCTGCCAGGCCCCCGCAGACTGCCGCTGTCTAGCAGGAGGAGATGGGACCTGACATCTTTGAGTGCTTTATGCAGGTGATGGGAAGGAGGTGTTCACTCAGGCTTAGCCCCGTCCCTGATGGATGCTGTTAACAGAACAGAACAGAACACACAACTTTGCGGGATTCTTTCTCTGTTCCTGCCGAAATCGCCTACAGAAGACGGGCTGTTCTGAGTTCAAACGTCTTTGCTGCTGGAGGTTTGTGTTCTCTTTGCTACTGGAGGTTTGCCGATCACCTCTCTGGGTCGGCCCCGCCCTGGAAGCTTCCCAGGTTTGTGAGCAGTGTCAGGAAATCCCCCGCTCACCGGTGGCCTCCTCTGGTTGCCCAGGGAGACAGGGGGTGTGGCCTCAGAATATCCAGAAGTGAGCGTTCTTCCGTTAAAAAAAAACGGCTGTTGATCTGCCTCCAGGGAACTGCTGCTCTGGTGTGGGCACTCAGCCGACCCTTTTCTCCTCTGTCTCATGCCCCAGAGTCAGCACTGAGCGGGCACAGTTTATGCTGCGGCCACACCCCTCAAGAGATCCCCCAAGAATCCGAACTCTTGGGGGATAGGCCCCCAGACCCCGTTTGTGAGTGGGGGGAAGCTAGAGTTTCATTCAGTTTTACGCCCCCGGGGTGGGCTGTTGCACCGCACCACAGGGAAGTGCCGCCAAGGCTTGATTTCCCCTCAGCAGAGTGCCCTCTCCTTGCTCACGTGTCTCAGAGTCAGTGCTGACCTGACGCAGCTCGGGCACTGTGCACTCCCCTCGAGAAATCACCCAAGGATCTGAACTCCTGGGGGATAGGCCTCCAGACCCCGAGTGAGAGTAGGGGCTCTCAGCTCTCAGCAGGGAAGCTAGACTTTTATTCAGTTTTATGCCCGGCCCGTAATGTTGCCCCGGGAGGGCTGCTGCACCTAATCCACAGGGAAGTGCCGCCGAGGTGTGACTCCCCCTCAGTAGAGTGCTTTCTCCTCGCCCGTGTGTCTCAGAGTCAGCTCTGACCAGTCGCGGCTTGGGCACTTTGCGCTCCCCTCAAGAAATCACCCAAGGATCCGAACTCCTGAGGGACAGGTCCCCAGGCCCCGAGTGAGAGTGGGGGGGGAAGCTAGAGTTTCATTCAGTTTTATGTCTGACTGTATTGATGCACGGGTAGGGCTGTTGCACCACACCACAGGGAAGAGCTGCTGAGGCGTGACTCCCCCTCAGCCCGGTGCCCTCTCCTCACTCGCATGCCTCAGAGTCAATGCTGACCAGTCGCATCTCGGGGACTGTCCACTCCCCTTGAGAAATCACTCAAGGATCCGAACTCCTGGGGGCCTGGCCTCCAGACCTCAGTGGGCGGGAGGGGAGTTTTGGGGATTCAGGGTTGCCGGCAAAGGATTTTTAAAGTTTTATTCAGTTTTATGCCTGGCAGGAGAACGCCATGGCACCCCAGTAGGGGAGGTAGGTCCAGTTTTTACTTGGTAAATGTAGAATATAAATGTTTTGGCACAGTAACTGAGATAACGCCGGAAAGGCTATGTTAACCACTGTGATAAAAATGTGTCAAATGGTTTATGAAGTGAGTGTATGATGCCCCATAATCATATCATTGTATACAGTTATGATTTAATAAAAAAATTAAAAAAAAAAAAAAAAAAAAAAGAAGGTCTCTCCCGTGGAGTGTAGTGGGAAGGCCTTTAATTTCTGCCCGCTTGTTTAATTGTGGGGCTCTTGAGCTTGTCCCATGGGGGAGGGGGACACCCGTCCGCTTGGTGGTGGATTTTGTACCTTTTGTTTGTGTCCTTGTGATCACAGCTTGCCTCAGCGGTGTTGATGTGCGTTCTTCGACCTTCTCTCTTGGTGAGGCTCAAGTCCACCAGGATACTTACTAAATTCCTGTCCCTTAACTCTCCTTCTGGACGGGAGCCTCTGTTGAAAGCTGGGTTCAGTCCGCCATCTTGTCTCTCCCCCCTCTCCATCTTTCTTTATGGCTGCATAATATTCCATGGTGTACACACACCACAATTTATTAATCCATTCATTGATCGATGGGCACTTGGGCTTTTCCCATGACTTAGCAATTATGAATAGGGCTGCAATTAATATTCTAATACAAATATCTTTGTTATGATGTGACTTTTGGTCTTCTGGGTATATGCCCAGTAGGGGGATTACAGGATTGAATGGCAGATCTATTGTTAGATCTCTAAGTGTTCTCCATATCTCTTTCCAAAAGGAATGTATTCATTTGCATTCCCAGCAGCAGTGCAAAAGAGTTCCCTTTTCTCCACATCCATGTCAACATCTCTGGTCTTGGGATTTTGTGATACAGGCTAGTCTCACTGGAGTTAGATGATATCTCAAAGTAGTTTTGATTTGCATTTTTCTGATGATTAAAGATGATGAGCATTTTTTCATATGTCTGAAGGCCGTGCGCTTGTCTTCTTCAGAGGAGTTTCTCTTCAAGTCCTTTGCCCAGCCTGTGATGGGATCCCTTGTTCTTTTCTTGCTAATGTGTTTGAGTTCTCTTTAGATTCTGGTTATTAAACCTTTGTCGGAGACATAACCTGCAAATATCTTTTCCCATTCTGAGGGCTGTTTGCTTGCTTTACTTACTGTGTTCTTGGCTGTGCAGAAGCTTTTTAGTTTGATTAAGTCCCAATATTGTATTTTTGAAGCAGCTTCAATTGCCGGGGGTCCTTCTCATGAAAAACTCGCCCAACCCAATTTCTTCTAGGGCTTTCCCTACACTCTCTTCTAGTATTTTTATAGTTTCATGTCTTAGGTTTAAGTTTTTAATCCAGTGAGAGTCTGTCTTGGTTAATGGTGAGAGGTGGGGGTCCAGTTTCAGTCTTCTACAGTTTGCCAGCCAGTTCGCCCAGCCCATTTGTTAAATAGGGAATCTTTCCCCCATTGAATGTTTTTAATTAGCTTGTTAAAGATTAAATAATGGTAATTAGCTGGATTCATCTCTTGGTTCTCTATTCTGTTCCAGACATCTACTTCTCTGTGTTTGTGCCAGTACCATGCTGTTTTGATCACTCTTGATTTGTAGTATCGTCTGAGGTCTGGTAGCATGATTCATGCTACTTTGTTTTTATTTTTGAGTAATGTCTTGGCTATTCGAAGTTTTTTCTGATTCTATATAAAACGAAGTATTTTTTTTTCAAGATCTTTAAAGTATGACAGTGGAGCTTTAATGGGGATTCTGTTGAAATTATATATTGCTTTGGGTATTATGGACATTTTAACAATGTTGATTCTTCCCAACCATGAACATGGTATATTTTTCCATTTGTTAACATTTTCAGCTATCTCTTTTCTTAGAGTTTCATAGTTCTCTTTATACAGACTTTTCACGTCCTTTGTTAGATAAACACCCAAGTATTTCATCTTCTTTGACACTACTGTGAATAGGATAGAGTCCTTAAATGTTTTCTAAGTTGACTGTTGTTGGTATATATAAAGGCTACCAATTTATGAATGTTGATATTGTAACCTGAGACGTTGCTGTATTCCTTGATCACTTCTAAGAGTTTTGCAGTAGAGTCCCTAGTATTTTCCAGATATAAAATCATATCATCTGCGAAGAGTGAAAGTTTGATCTCTTCTGACCCTATGTGGATACCCTTGATCGCCTTTTCTTCCTTAATTGCGGTGGCTAAAAGTTCCATTACAATGTTAAAGAGCAATGGAGACAATGGGCAGCCTTGTCTGGTTCCAGATCTAAGTGGAAATGATTCCAATTTAACTCCATTCAATATGATATTGGCTGTGGTTTGCTGTAGATGGCGTCTATCAGTTTCAGAAATGTCCCTTCTATACGAATTTTCTTAAGTGTTCTGATCATGAAGGGATGTTGGATGTTATCAAAAGATTTTTCTGCATCGATTGAGAGAATCATATGTTCTTTGCTTTTTAATTTGTTTATGTGCTGAATTACATTTATAGATTTACATATATTGAACCAGTCTTGAGACCCTCTGATAAAACCGAGTTAGTCATGATGTATGATTTGTTTGATATGTTGCTGGATTCTGTTTGTTAGAAACTTGTTGAATATTTTTGCATCTATATTCATTAGTGATATTGGTCTATAATTTTCTTTTCTTGTTGGGTATTTTCCTGGTTTGGGGATCAGGGTGATGTTTGCTTCTTAGAACATGTTGGGTAGTCTTCCTTCTTTTTGTACCTTTTGGAACAGTTTGAGCAATATAGGTACTAATTCCTCTATAAAGGTTTGATAGAATTCTGACGTAAAACTATCTGGTCGTGAGCTTTTCTTTTGGGGGAGATTTTGTATGGTTGATGTTATTTCCGAACTTGATATGGGCCTGTTCAACATTTCCACTTGATTTTGGATAAGTTTTGGAAGGTGACGTGTTTCAAAGTAATGGCCAATTTCCTTCAGATTTTCATATTTCTGAGAATAAATTTTCTTGTAATATTCATTAAGGATTTTTTTGATTTCTGAGGAGTCTGTTGTTATTTCGTCTTTGTTATTTCTTATTGATGAGATTAGAGATTTTACTCTTTTTTTACTGATTAGGTTGGCCAAAGGTTTATCTATTTTGTTGACCTTTTCAAAAAACCAGCTTTTTGATTTATTGATCTGTTTTATTATTCTTTTGTTTTCAATTTCATTTAGTTCTGCTCTGATTTTGGTTATTTCTTTTCTTCTACTGGATTTGGGGTTGGAGTGTTCTTCCATTTTCAGTCTCTTGAGATGTCCCATTAACTTGCTTACTTCCTCTCTTTCTGTTCTCCTGAGTAATGCTTGCCGTCCTATAAATAAATTTCCCTCTTAGAACTGTATTTGCGGTGTCCCAGAGGTTCTGATATTTCGTGTCTTCATTGTCATTTTGTTCCAGAAATTTGGCAGTTTCCTTTTTGATCTCTCTCTGACCCATCTATCATTCAGCATAAGTTTATTTAACTTCCATGTTTTTGTATGCATATGCAGATTCCTGTTGTTACTCTTCTCAAGTTTTATTCCATGATGGTCCGAGAAGATGCATGAAATAATTTCTATTCCTTTAAATTTACTGAAGTTGGCCTTGTGACCTAAGATGTGATCAATTTTGGAGTAAGTTCCGTGGGCTGATGAAAAGTATGTGTATTCAGTTTTGTTGGGATGAAATGTTCTGTAGATGTCTGCTAAATCTAAATGCTGAATGGTTAGATTTAAATCTAGAATTTCTTTACTCAGGTTTTTGTTGGAGGATTGATCCATCACTGAGAAATGAGTGTTAAAATCTCCAACTATGATAGAGTTGGAGGAAATCAAGTTGCTCATGTCTGTTAGACTTTCTCTTATAAATTGAGGTGCATTCTGGTTGGGTGCATAGATATTAATAATTGAAATCTCATCATATTGAGTCTTACACTTAACAAATATGAAGTGACCATTTTTGTCCTTCCTTACTTTTGTTGGTTTAAAGCCTATTGTGTCTGCAAATACAACTGCAACTCCTGCTTTTTTCTGGTTACTATTTGCCTGAAATATGGATGACCATCCTTTCACCCTGAGTCTGTATTTGTCTTTTAAGTTAAGGTGTGACTCTTGTATGCAACAAATGTGGCCTGAGTTTTTGTATCCAGTTAGCTAACCTATGTCTCTTTAGAGGGCAGTTTAAGCCATTCACATTAATGGAGAGTATTGATAAGTTTGGTGAAATTTGGGGTATTGAGTTTTTCAAAATTCCAGTGGGCATTTTTAATCCCTTTGCCATTGTGGAATTTGGAGTTTGATCCGAAGTTTCTGAGTGAGTTTACTTTTGTGGTAGAGGATTGGGTTGGTTATTATGGAGGATAGGTCTGAGAATATCCTGAAGAGCTGGTTTGTTTATGGCAAAAATCTTTAGCATATTAATGTCATTAAAGTATTTAATTTCTCCATCATAAATGAAACTCATTTTAGGTGGTTACAAGATCTGGGGTTGAAAGTTACTTTGCTTGAGGAGATTAAACGTTGATGACCCCCCTCTTCTGGCTTGAAAACTTTTAGCAGAGAGATTTGCAGTCATTCTAATGTTCTTCCCTTTGAAGGTAATAGTTTTTTTTCGCCTGGGCGCTTTGAGTATTTTCTCCTTCATATTAACTTTAGTGAAGTTAATTATGATATGCCTGGGGATGTGTTATTGGGGTTGAGTCGTGCTGGGGTTCTGAAGCTATCTGCTATCTGAATTTCAGGTTCTCTAGGCATGTCTGGAAAATTCTCTTTCATAATTTTATGCAGAAGGTCCTCTGTGCCCAGTGAGGCCACTTCCTCTGTTTCAGGAATTCCTATGAGTCGGATATTTGCCTTCTTCAAGTTATCCCAGAGCTCTCTGAGAGAGTGATCCATTTTTGCTCTCCATTTTTCTTCCTCTTTGAGAGTTTGGAGCATTCAAAGGCTTTATCTTCAATGTCGGAGATCCTTTCTTCTGCTTGGTCCATTCTGTTGGTAAGGGAATCTACTGTATTTTTCATATCTTTGAGGGCTGCAAATTCTTGTGTCTAAGTCTTTGGTGGTTTTGTCTTTAAATTCGTTAATTCTTGAGACAGCTTTTGAATTTCTCCACGAATTCCTAGTTCCATTTTGTTAATCTTGTTTGCCATCCAAATTCTGAATTTGATTTCTGACATCTCAGCCAGTTGTTTGTGAATGGAATCTTCAATTACATCTGCCGTACCTTTCCTTGGGGGGGGGGTTTGATCTATTCTGGTTGTTCATGTTACCAGAGTTTTTCCACTGATTCGACCCCATGATTGTTTTACTCCCTTTGATTTCTCCCCTGGTGTTTTGTCGAGGACCCGTACAGTGCTGTGGCCTGAGAAACTGGGGCCCTGTTTGGTGTAGAGGGACTAAGTGGTTCTGTGTTGTTTTCAGCTGGTTTCTATTTGATCCTAGTGAAACAGTTACTCTGGGTTGAAGTCTCAGCTGTGGAGAAATACCAGAAGTTAAGTCACCCCACCCACCACAGGAAACAAATGGAAAAGGAAAATCAAACCTTCCTACAACCACACACCCAGGACACCACCTGGATCGTCCCCAGGTGAGTGGCTCAGTTCAAAAGGTCCAAATCATTTGTCTCAGTCAGCAGCTGCCTCGGGTGGGAGAGTTCAAGAGGTCCCTGAGAACTGGATCACAGGGGTCTGGTGACTGCTCTAATGTGGGTTGCTCCAGTGCTGCATGGAGTCAGGAAGAGCCACCCAGTAAATAGATCAGTCTGGGAAGATTGATGCCTCCTTCCCCACCTTGCAGCTGTGTCACACCCAGTCGCTGCTATCCCCACAGGGCTGTGACCAGTCAGTTGTCTGCAGTAAGCAGATACTCCAGGGGTTTGCACCTGCCTAAGTCACAGGGTAGTCTGTGTCTGCTCGTTTAGGCTGCTACTCTCTGTCTTTATCCAGCAGGGAGTGTTGTGGCCTGTCAACCTCAGGCACTTGATGGAGGCTGGAGGTGTTCACTCAGTTCCAGCCCCACCCTTAGTTTATGTTACTTGGTGAACAGAACAACGCGGTGGGAGTTTTTTTCTGACCCTGCTAGATTCTTCTTCAGAGGAGAGGTTGATTGAGTTCCCAGAACCTGTGTGTCAGGCCCTGTCTTTAGTCCTGTGGGTTTGTATTCGCAGCACGATCAGTTGTTGGCTTGGCCTCCTTTGTCTATAGGCTGGTGACCCCTGAGGGCCAGGTGCGTCTTAGGCTCAGTAAAGCAGTCCTCTGGATCATCCCCACCTTGGGCATTTCCTTGCTCTGTGGGTGTGTTTTCTAGTCCCCATGTTCCATCCAGGTCAGTGCCACCTCAGCCAAACCCTTTTTCATGGGGCCTGTGTTTCAGTCCCAGGTCTGTTCCATGGTGGTTGCCATCTGAGAAGATGCTCAGCCTCACCTGGTTGCCCAGGAAGATAGGAGGAGAAGCTCTGGGATATCTGGGGGTGGGCCTTGTTATTGCTGAAGACGGCTGTTGCTCTGCACCTCGGGGCACCACTGCTCCAGTATAATTCCCTTTTAGCCGACCGTCGTCTTCTCACTCCTTTGCTACAGAGTCAGCACTGGCCAGCTGCAGTCCAGGTCCTGTCTGCACCTCTCGAGAGTTCAGCCAAGAATCTGGACTCCTGGGGGTCAGGTCTCCAGATCACGGGGTGAGAGTGGAGGGGAGTATTAGGAGCTCAGAGTTGCGGGTCGTAACACCATGCTCATTGAGACCAAATGAACAAATAAACAGATACAAAGGTTAACAGGCACATGGGCCCATAGATACAGAGACAGACAGAAATACATAGACATACAGGTAACAGCCACGACAACAGCAATATAAGAACAACTGCAATAAAAATAGTGATAATTGTAAAATAATTGAAAGAAAGGAAAAAAGAGAGAAAAAAGTGGCGTTAGTAGGAATGTTAAATGAGAAGAAAGAGGAAATTAGAATTAGAAAGCATAGAAATAAAAAATTTATTTATATAGAAAGTAATAATAAAAAATTATCGAAATCTCCTCTAAGAAAATGGTGAGGAAAAAGCAGACAAAAACAAAACAAACAAACAAAAAACCCCGACGAAAACCAAAAAAAGAAACAGAAAACAAAAAACAAAACAAAACAAAACAAAAAAGGCACCAACTGCAAAAATATTCTTGCGTGTAGAAATATACCTATATATATCTATATGTCTGTTGTTGGGATCAACTTTTGTAGGAATATATTCATACTGCAATATACTTTCTGGGCACCAGGTGGCGCTGTGAGTCGTTCCGAGGCTTATACCTGATTTTCAGTTTATACTGTTACCCTGGTAACCACCTTCCATGGCCGATTGCCATTTTGGAATTTCTGCAAAAGTTTGTCGCCTAAGAATTGTGTAACCTCAGCTGTTCTTTTCCAGACAGCACTTGCAACTGACCTTCCCATTCAGTGCAGGTGTCCATGCTTCTTAAGTCTTTCCACTCTGTTCCCAGGTTCTCCTGCAAACTGGCGACTGCAATCGGCTTTAGGGGCAGTGGTGCTCATTTCACACAGTCGTTGGTGGGCTTGCAGTTTTATCTGCTGTAGCTGGCTCCCAGGGCTGAAGCCAAGTTCGCAGCCTCAGCAGCCAAAGCCGGGTCCGCGGCTTCAGTAGCTTCCAGCTTTAGCAGCCAAAGCCGGGTCCCATGGTTGGAGCATTCGGGGGACTTATTGTGGGTTTTATTGTTCAGAGTTTCCCTTTTGGATCAGCACCCGCCAGTTTGCCTCACAGCCTAAACCGCCAGCCCCCTCCAATGCCTTGGGGAAAGGTGCCCGCCCTTTTGGATAGTTGAAAATATCTGTTTCCCAGGCAGGATCCCTTCCCTTCAATTGTCCAACAGTTTGCCCAGCTCCCTGTGGTTTCGAATGGCTCTCCTTTCGGATGCTTCCCTCAGTTCAGGAATAATTATTTGTCAATTGGGTTTTGTCAGCATTTACATGTTGCTGACGTCCGTACTGGAAGGGCCTGCTGCCCGGCACGGCCGAGCAGGGAAGAATCTCTACAACAGAGTCTGTGATTTTAAATTACCCCTCATATATAGCAATCTACCAGTTCTCTGGGCATCTCCAGCTGTCTGTCCACTCCAATAATCCACACACAGGGAAGGTCCAGACCGCCTTTCCTCTCACCTGCTGGCTTGGGAGAGTTGGGCTACACGTCCGTCCTGTCTGCCATCATGCTCCGCCCCCAAACTTTACTGAAATTAATTATGATGTGTCTGGGAGATATCTTATTCGGTTTGAGTCATGCTGGAGTTCTGAAACTGTCTGCTATCTAAATGTCAGAATCTCTTGGCATGTCTGGAATGTTCTCTTTCATAATCTCATGAAGAAGAGATTCTGTGCCTTGTGAAGCCACTTCGTTGCTTTCTGGGATAGCTATAAGGTGAATATTGATTTTCTTTGAATTATCCCAGAGCTCTCTGAGAGAGTGATCAGTTTTTGCTCTCCATTTCTCTTCCTTTTTGTAAGTTTGGGAATGTTCAAAAGCTTTGTCTTCAATGTCAGAAATCCTTTCTTCTGCTTGCTCCATTCTGTTACTAAGGGATTCTACTGTATTTCTCAGATCTTTGAGGGCTGCAACTTGTCTCAATGTGTCAAAATTTTTGGTCATTTTGTCTTTGAATTTGTTGAATTCTTGAGATATTTTTTATTAATGCATGAAATTCTAATTCGATCTTTTTTTTTCATGGCATTTTTTTTTTTTATTTTTGGGGATTCATTGAGGGTACAATAAGCCAGGTTACACTGATTGCAATTGTTAGGTAAAGTCCCTCTTGCAATCATGACTTGCTCTAATTCGATCTTATTTGCTATCCAGATTCTGAATTTGATTTCTGACATCTCAGCTATTTGTTTATGCATGGGATCTTGTGCTGTGTCTTCTTGGTCGTTTCTTGGGGGAGTTGATCTACTCTGACTATTCATATTACCGGAGTTTTACATTGATTCTGCCCCATTATTCTTTTTCACCATTGCCTCTGGCTGCCCTCAAGTTGCAGAGGTGTGTCTCCAAGATTAGACCCCAGCGGGATCACTCTATTGTTGCTGGATCTTTGCAGGGAGTGACCCTGTGTAGCTCCTCTGGAAGTGCCCTGGGCAGGGAGTTCTGGCTGTGGGAGCAGCTCCAGATTGTGGCACACCTGGATCCACCTCCAGGGTGGGGGATGGTGTACATGGTTCTCAGAGCACCTGGTGCCCGGTGACTTTGGCACAGAGAGCCTGGGGCTACAACATTTTCTGGCCAGGACGAGGGCTCCACGCAGAGGCAGGGAAGGTTCCAGAGGGAGGACATGGGTCACGCAGATTCCAGAGTCCCTGGCCAGACATGCAGGGCTGGTGTGGAGGCACAGAGGGTACAGGAGTAAGGAGGCGGGTTGTGTGGCTCCCGGCATTCCTGGCCAGGGTGGGCGGAGGCCTGGTGTGTGCATGGCATCAGGCCGAATAGTTACCGGTGGAGTCCCCGGCTGGGGTGGGCTTGCAGAGGTCTGGTGGGCATGGGGTGTGGGGCCACACAGTTGCTGGCAGAGTCCCTGGCTAGGGCCTGTGTGCAGAGGCCTGGCAGGGCCGCACGGTTTCTGGCAGAGTCCCTGGCCTGGTGTCTTAAATTTAAATCTTTTCTCTAACAAGAATCAATTTTTGTTAGTGGTGAAAGATGAGGGTTCATTTTCAGTCTTCTACAAGTCAGTAGCCAGTTCTTCCAGCACCATTTTTTAAATAGAGATTCTTTTTCCCAATGCATGTTTTTTTTGTAATCATTACAGTGAGAATTTATTTATTTATTTATTTATTTTTGTCTTTATGAGCTTTAATTTTTTTATTAAGTCATTTGTACATAGATCATAAATACATTTATGCTATTATGGGATTCAATGTGTTGATTATTTGTACAAATTGGAGTGCTCATCCTTTTAATCAACATAGCTTTCACCTCATTTACTCAATTGCGGCATTAAGACATTTGTGTTCTACGCCTGATAAATCCAACTTGTACTTGCAATAACCCTCCCTCTATCAACCCACCCTCCTCACTTCCCCTCTCCCTCCTATGCCCTCCTTCATCCTAGGCTATAGTTGTGTTTCATTTTTCATATGCAAGTGTGAGATTTATAAATTGGTTTCACAGTAGTACTGAGAAGATTTTTTTTTCCATTCCTGAGATACTTTACTAAGAAGAACATTTTCAAGCTCCATCCATGTAAACATAAAAGAGGTAAAGTCTCCATTTTTTTAAATGGGGCATAGTATTGCATGGTATACATATACCACAATTTATTAATACATTCATGATCAGTGGGCTTCTTCCATGACTTGGCAATTATGAATTGAGCTGCAGTGTACAACCTGGTGCAAATATCTGTATTAATGAATGATTTTTGGTCCTTTGGATATACACCTAGAAGAGGAATTGCAGGATCAAATGGCAGGTCAACATTTAGATCCCCGTGTAGTCTCCAAATTTCCTTCCAAAAGGAACATACTAGCTTGCATTCCCACCAGCAGTGCAGAAGTGTTCCCTTTTCTCCACATCCACGCCAACATCTATGGTTTTGAGATTTTGTGACATGGGCTACTCTGACTAGAGTTAGATGGTATCTCAGAGAAGTTTTGGTTTGCATTTCTCTGATGATTAAAGATGATGAGCATTTTTTCATGTGTCTGTAGGCCATGCACCTGTCTTCTTCAGAGAAGCATCTGTTCATGTCTCTTGCCCACAATGAAATGGAATAACTTGTTCCTTTTTTAGTAATAAGTTTGAGTTCTCTGTGAATTCTGGTTATTAGACCTTTGTCAGCAGTACAACGTGCAAAAATCCTCCCCCATTCTGAGGGCTGTCTACTTGCTTTACTTACTGTGTTCTTGGCAGTGCAGAAGCTTTTTAATTTGATGGGATACCAGTGATGTATTTTTGATGTTGCTTCAATTGCTCGGGATGTCCCCTTCCTAAAGTATTCTCCCAGGCCAATTGTTTCAAGCATTTGCCCTGCACTCTGTCTAAGAATTTTTATAGTTTGATGTCTTAAGTTTAAGTCCTTTAACCAGTGAGGGTCAATTTTTGTTAGAGGAGAAAGGTGTGAGTCCAGTTTGAGTCTTCTACAGGTCGCTAGCCAATTTACCCAGCACCATTCGTTGAATAGGGAATCTTTTCCCCAATTTATATTTTTAATAGGCTTATCAAAAATCAAATGATGATAAGTGTCTGGGTTCACCTCTTGGTCTTCAATTCTGTTCCTTATATCTACCTTTCTATTTTTGTGCCAGTAGCATGCTCTTTTGATCACTATTGTTTTATAGTATAGTCTAAAGTCTGGAAGCGTGATTCTTCCTGATTTTTTTTTTTTCTGAGTAATGTCTTGGCTATTTGAGTTTTTTTATGTTTTCATATAAAACAAAGTACTAATTTTCCCAGGTCTTTAAAGTATGATAGAGATGCTTTAACAGGGATCACATTAAATCTGTAGATTGCTTTAGGTAGTATAGACATTTTAACAATGTTGATTCTTCCTAGCCATGAGCATGGCATATTTTTCCATTTGTTAACATCTTCAGCTATTTATTTTCTCAGAGTTTCATAGTTCTCTTTATAGAGATCTTTCATGTCCTTAGTTTGATACTCTACCAGGTATTTCATCTTCTTTGGCACTATTGTAAATGGAATAGAGTCCTTGATTGTTTTTTTCCCCTTGACTATTGTTGGTATATATAAAGGCTACCAACAATTTGTGAGTGTTAATTTTGTATCCTGATGTGCTGCTGTATTCCTTAATCACTTCTGGGAGTCTTGTAATTGATTCCCTGGGGTTTTCCAGATATATAATCATATCATCTGTGATGAGTGACAGTTTGATCTCCTTTAGTCCTATTTGGATCCCCTTGATTGTCTTTTCTTGCCTGATTGCAGTGGCTAAGACTTCCATTACAATGTTAAAAGGCAGTGGAGACAGTGCGCATCGTTACCTGGTTCCTGATCTGAGTGGAAATGATTTCAATTTTACTCCATTCGATATGATATTGGCTGTGGGTTTGTTGTAGATGGCCTCTATCAGTTAAATAAATATTCCTTCTATACCTATTTTCTTATGCGTTCTCTTTAAGAAAGGATGCTGGATATTGTCAAAGCTTTTTCTGGATCAATTGAGAGAATCATATGGTCTTTGTTTTTTAATTTGTTTATGTGATGTATTATATTTATGGATGTAAATATATTGAACCATCCTTGGGACCCTGGGATGAAACTCATCTGGTTGTGATGTATAATTTGTTTGATGTGTTGTTGGATTCTGTTTACTAGGATCTCATTGAATATTTTTGCATCAATATTCATTAGAGATATTGGTCTATAATTTTCTTTTCTTGTTGGGTCTTTTCCTGGTTTGGGTATCAGGTTGATATCTGCTTCATAGAATGTGTTGGGAAGTATTCCTTCTTTTTCTACATTTTGGAAAAGGTTAAATAATATAGGTAGTAGTTCCTCTTTAAAGGTTTGGTAGAATTCTGATGTGAAGCCATCTGGTCCCTGGCTTTTCCATTTGGGGAGATTTCTTATAGTTGATGCTATTTCAGAACTTGTAGTAGGCTTGTTCAACATTTCAACTTCTTTCTGGATAAGTCTAGGAGAGTGACATGTTTCCAAATATTGAACTATTTCCTTCAGATTTTCATACTTCTGTGAATAGAGTTTGATATAATATTCATTAAGGATTTGTTGAATTTCAGGGGAGTCTGTTGTTATTTAGCCTTTATCATTTCTGATCAATGAATTTAGAGATTTTGCTCTTCTGCTTCTGGTTAGGTGAGCCAAAGGTTTATCTATTTTATTGATCTTTTTCAAAAAACCAACTCTTTTATTGGTTGATCTGTTCTATGATTCTTTTGTTTTCAAATTTCATTTAGTTCTGCTCTAATTTTAGTTATGTATTTTCTTCTGCTTAGTTTAGGGTTGGAATGTTCTTCCCTTTCCAGTTGTGTGAGATGTCCCATTAAGTTGTTGACTTCTTCTCTTTCTGTTCTCTTGAGGAAGGTTTTCAATGCTATAAATTTCCATCTTTGGAGTGCCTTTGTGGTATCCTAGAGATTCTGATAGTTCATGTCTTCATTACCATTTTGCTCTATAAATTTGGTAATTTTCTTCTTAATCTCTTCTATGACCCAGTTATCAATCAGCCTGAGGTTATTTAGTTTCCATGTTTTTGTATGAGTCTGTAGATTCCTGTTGGTACTAAGTTTAACTTTTATTCCACGATGATCTGAGAAAATACAAGGAATGATTTCTATTCTTTTAAATTGGCTGAGGTTAGACTTGTGACCTAAGATGTGATCAGTTTTGGAGGATGATCCACAAGCTGATGAGAAGAATGTGTATTCAGTTTTGTTAGGATGAAACGTTCTATAGATGTCTGTTAGATGCAAATGTCAAATGGTTCGGTTTAAGTCTAAAATTTCTTTGCTTAGCTTCTTTTTGGAGGATCTATCCAACACTGCCAAAGGTGTGTTAAAATCTCCGACAATTATGGTGCTGGAGGAAATCAATTTGCTCATGTATGTTATTCTCTCTTATAAATTTAGGCACATTCTAATTGGGTACATAAATTTTGATAATTGAAATCTCATCATGTTTAGTGTTGCTCTTAACAAATATGAAGTCACCATTCTTATCTTTCCTTACATTGGTCGTTTTAAAGCCTATTGTATCTGCAAATAAAATTGCAACACCCGCTTTTTTCTGAGTTCCATTTGCCTGAGTTATAGATGACCATCCCTTCCCCCTGAGTCTATGTTTATCTTTTAAGGTAAGGTGAGATTCTTGAATGCAACAGATATCTGGCCTGAGTTTTTGTATCCAGTCAGCCAACTTGTGCCTATTTAGAGGGTAATTTAAGCCATTCACATTAATTGCGGGTATTTATAAGCCAGATAGTATTTTGGGTATCAAGTTTTTTGAAAGTCTAGTGGACATTTTTAATCCTTTCACCACTGTGGAAGTTGGAATGTGATCAAAAGTTTCTGAGTGAGTTTACTTTGGTGGTAGAAGATTGTGCTGTTCATTATGGAGGATAGGTCTAAGAATATCCTGGAGAGCAGGTTTAGTTATGGCAAATTTCTTCAACATGTGCATGTCATTAAAGTATTTAATTTCTCCATCATAGATGAAACTAACTTTTGCTGGATACAGGATCCTGGGTTGGAAGTTATTTTTTTTAAGGAGATTAAATTTTGATGATCACCCTCTTCTAGCTTGAAAGATTTCAGCAGAGAGATCTGCAGTCATTCTAATGTTCTTCCCCTTGTAGGTAATTGTTTTCTTATGTCTTGCTGCTTGCAGAATTTTCTCCTTCATATAACTTTGGCTAAGCTAAGTATAATGTGTCTATGAGAATTTTTATTTGGGTTGAGTCATGCTGGTGTTCTGAAACTGTCTGCTATCTGAATTTCAGAATCTCTGGGCATGTCTGGAAAATTCTCTTTGATTATTTCATGAAGTAAAGCATCTGTATCCTTTGCAGCAACCTCATCACCTTCAAGTATTCCTATAAGGCAAATATTAGATCTTTTCAAATTATCCCAGAGCTCTCTGAGAAAATGATCCATTTTTGTTCTCTACTTTTATTGCTCTTTGAGCATTTGGGAGTCTTCAAAAGCTTTGACTTCAATGTCAAGATCCTTTCTTCTGCCTGCTCCATTCTGTTACTGAGGTATTCTACTGTATTTCTCAGATCTTTCAGGGCTGCAAGTTCTTGCCTCAATGTGTCAAAATCATTGGTGATTTTGTCTTTGAATTCATTGAATTCTTGAGACATCTTTTGAATTACTCCTTGAAATTCCCTAATTCCATCTTTACCTCCATTCTGTTGATCTTATTTTCTATCCAAATTCTGAACTCGATTTCTGACATCTCAGCCATTTGTTTACTAATGGGATCTTGTGGTGTATCTGTCATATCGTTCCTTGGGGGGGTTGATCTACTCTGATCATTCACGTTGCCTGAGTTTTCCCCCTGATTCTAGCTCGCGATTGTTTTTCACCTTTGGCTAGATGGGCAAGTAATGTGAAAATGAGTTGATTGTTTCTGGAGTTGTGGTTAACTAGCCCTTTGTCTAGGATCTGGGACTGATGATGGCATTTTTTTCCTTATATCTTTGCTAATGACTCGTAAAGTATTACAGTCTCAGGCTGAGGAAACCTGCTTGGTGTGGTGGGGTTAGGTGGCTCTGCCTTGTATTCAGCTGGTTCTTGTTCAATCCTAGTGGATCAGTAACTCTGGTGAAGTCTTAGCTGTGGAGAAATACAAGCAACAAAGACAACCCACCTGCCATGGACAAAAACTGGAAGAGGAAAATCAACTCTTCCTGTAACTACATAACCAGGGTACCACCCAAGAGAGTCCTTGGGTGATTGGTCCAGGTTAGGAATTCCAAACCAATTGACATAGTCAGTATAAACTTTCAAGTGGGTGAGTTCAAAAGGTTTCCAGCAAGTAGATGGAGGAGGTCTATTGGATGCTCAAATTTGGCTTGCTCCCATGCTCTGTGGAGTCAGAAAGGCCTTCCTGGTAGCAGAGTTGGACCAGGGGCCTGGGTCTCTTTCTTCACTTTGCTCCTCTTTCATGCCCTGTCACTGGTGACCCCACAGGGCTGAGGTCCTGCTCTCTCCAATAAGCAGATGTGCTGGGGGTTTGTGCCTGTCAGTCAAAGGAAGGTCACTGCCCCTGCAGCCCAGCCACTAACCTCTGCTACCAGCTGGCTGGGGGAGCTGAGGCCTGCTTGCCTTGGGTACTCTGTAGCCAATGGAGAGTGTTCCATTTGGACTCAGTCTAATCCTGATGGTAATAAGTCAGAAAATGCTTTTCTCCCTCAGCCACTGTGCCTTTTCCTCTGCCGCTCTGCAGCACTGGTATCCCTATAGAGTGAGTTCTGGTTTCCTCAGGTAGTCCTCAGAGTTGGGGAGGTGTTTCTCCAAGATTAGACCGTGGTGGGATCACTCTATTGTTGCTGGATTTTTGTGGGAAGTGACCCTGTGCAGCTCCCAGGTGACTGCTACAGCCAGGGAGTTCTGGCTGTAGGAGCAGCTCTAGGAGCGTGGGGCACACTGATCCAGCAGCAGGGTGAGGTGTGCTGTACATGGTCTGGCAGGGCCTGGCACCCAGTGACTTTGGCACAGTCGGCTCACAGCTCTGGCTGGGTTGGGGTGCAGTGCAGAGACAGGGAGGGCAGGGTTGGGGGGCAGGGTGTGAGATGCGTAGCTCTAGCAGGCTTTTGGTGGATGGGGGATGGGGTGCTTAGTGGGGATTGGGCGCTGCTCTTGAGCCTCCTCCCACAGTCTCTGCAGGGGTTAGGTTTCTGGTTCATCAGGCAAGGGGGGAAAGGTGGACTGGAAGTTCAGAATAGCAGGAAAAACGTTAGCTCAATTTTTATGTCTGGCAAGAGAGTGTTCGGAGTCACAACAGGGTCCCTCTGGGGAAGTAGACCCCACTTCCTACAGTTCTCACCCATGGGGTGGGAGAAGAGGTCCTCAGTTTACCACTCGCTTGTAGAAAATGTGCAGCAGCAAATGAAGAGAAAAAGAAAAAGAAAAAGAAACAAAAACAAAAACAAAACCACAACTTTCTTGAGGAGGGGACAGACAGTTTTCCTTTGGGATAAATTTTTACTTGAAGTTTGCTTTCTTGGAGTTACAGCTTTCCTCAGCATAGGTGACCTACAGTTATCACTCTTCTCTCTCAGCTCAGCTCCCAGTATTCAGCTTCATTGAGTACTTTCTGGACATCATCCTTCCCTCAGGATGGGAGCTTCTGTCGCAGGCTGGCTCCAGTCAGCCATCTTGTCCTCTTCTGTCCCCAATGCATGTTTTGTTAGGCTTATCAAAGATCAAATGATGATGTGCGGCTGGGTTCATCTCTAGATTCTCTATTTTGTTCCATATACCTACACCTCTATTTTTGTGCCAGTAACATGCTGTTTTGATCAGTGTAGATTTGTAGTAAAACTTGAAGTCTGATAATGTGATAACTCTTTTAAAGACTTTAAAAGACTTTTTCTTTAATTTCCAAATAATGTATGGGCTATTTGAGGCTTTTTCTGATTCCATATAAAATGAAGTACTATTTTTCCAAGTTCTTTAAAGTATGATGTTGGTGCTTTAATAGGGATTGCATTAAGTCCGTAGATTGCTTTGGGCAGTATGGACATTATAACAGTGTTGATTCTTCCCAGTCACAAGGATGTTAAGTTTTTCCATTTGTTAACATCTTTAGAAATTTCTTTCCTCAGGGTTTCATAATTCTCTTTATAGAGATCTTTCACATCCTTTGTTAGATAAATTTCCAGGTATTTCATCTTCTTTGGCACTGCTGTAAAAGAAATAGAGTTCTTGACTATATTTTTGGCTTGACTATTTTTGGTATATATAGAAGCTACTGATTTGAAAGTATTGATTTTGTAACCTGAGACACCACTATCTTCCTTGATCACATCTAAGAGTGTTGTAGTTGAGTCCCTGAACTTTTCCAGGTATAAGATCATGTCATCTATGAAGAGTGAGAGCTTGATCTCCTCTGACCCTATATGAATATCCCTGATCTCCTTCTTTTGCCTGATTGCAATGGCTACGACTTTCAGTACTATATTGAATAGCAATGGTGACAATGGGCATCTTTGTCTAGTCCAGATCTGAGTGGAAATGTTTTCAATTTTACTCCATTCAATTTGATGTTGGTTGTGGGTTTGCTGTAGATGACCTATATCAGTTTAAGAAATGACCCATATAAGCCTATTTTCTTAAGTGTTCTGATAATGAAAGAATGCCAGATATTATCAGAAACTTTTTCTGCATCAATTGAGAGAATCATATGGTATTTGTATTTTATTTTATTTACGTGATGTATTATATTTATAGATTTATGTATGTTGAAGCAACCTTGTAACACTGAGATAAAACTAACTTGATTATGGTGTATAATTTCTTTGATGTGTTGCTGAATTCTGTTTGCTAGGACATTGATATTCATTAATGATATTGGTCTATAGTTTTCTTTCTTTGTTTGATTCATTCCTGGTTTGGGGATCAGGGTGATATTTGCTTGACAGAATGTGTTGGGGAAGATTATTTCCTTTTCTATGTTTTAGAAAAGGTTATGGAATATAGGTGCTAGTTCCTCTTTGAAGGTTTGGTAGAATTCTGACGTGAAGCCATCTGGTCCTGGGCTTTTCTTTTTTGGGAGAATTTGTATACTTGATGCTATCATTCAGCATAAGGTTATTTAACTTTCATGTTTTTGTATGAGTATTCATATTCCTCTTGTTACTGAGCTCAACTTTATTCCATGGTGGTCCGAGAAGATGCAAGGAATAATTTCTATTCCTTTAAATTTACTGAGGTTAGACATGTGGCCTAAGATCTGATCGATGTTGGAGTAAGTTCTGTGGGCTGATGAGAAATATGTGTATTCACTTGTGTTGGGATGAAATGATCTGTAGATGTCTGCTAAATCCAAATGTTGGATGGTTAGTTTTAAATCTAAAACTTCTTTGCTCAGCTTCTTATTGGAGGATCGATCCAACACTGCCAAAGGAGTGTTGAAATCTCCAACTATTATGAAGCTGGATGAAATCAAGTTGCTCATATCTGTTAGTATAAATTGAGGAGCATTCTTGTTGGGTGCATAGATATTAATAATTGAAATCTCATCATATTGAGTGTTACCCTTAACAAATATGAAATGACCATTCTTGTCCTTCCTTACTTTTGTTGGTTTAAAGCCTATTGTATCTGCAAATAAAATTGCAACACCTGCTTTTTTCTGATTACCATTTGCCTGAAATATGGATGACCATCCTTTCACCCTGAGTCTATATTTGTCTTTTAAGTTAAGATGTGATTCTTGTATGCAACAAATATCTGGCCTGAGCTTTTGTATCTAGTCAGCTAACCTATGCCTCTTTAGAGAACAGTTTAAGCCATTCACATTAATGGAGAATATTGATAAGTCTGGTAAAATTTTGGGTATCGAGTTTTTCAAAAGTCCAGTGGACATTTTTAATCCTTTAGCCACTGTGGAAGTTGGAGTTTGATCAAAAGTTTCTGAGTGAGTTTGCTTTTGTGGTAGAGGATTGGGTTAGCCTTATGGAGGAAAAGTCTGAGGATATACTGAAGAGCTGGTTTGGTTATGGCAAATTTCTTCAATATATGAATGTCATTAAAGTATTTAATTTCTCCATCAAAAATGAAACTCAGTTTAGCTGGATACAGGATCTGGGGTTGAAAGTTATTTTGCTTTGGGAGATTAAAAGTCGATGACCACCCTCTTCTTGCTTGAAAAGTTTCAGCAGAAAGATCTGCAATCATTCTAATATTCTTCCCTTTGTAGGTAATGGCTTTCTTACATCTGGATGTTTTGAGAATCTTCTCCTTCATTTTAAATTTAATGAAGTTAATTATGATATGCCTAGGAGATGTCTTATTGGGGTTGAGTCATTTTGGGGTTCTGAAGCTGTCTGCTATTTGAATTTCAGAATCTTTCAGCATGTCTGGAAAATTCTCTTTCATAATTTCATGGAGAAGAGCCTCTGTGCCTAGTGAGGCCACTTCATCATTTTCAGGGATTCCAATGATTTGGATATTAGCCTTCTTCGACTTATCCTAGAGCTCTCTGAGAGAATGATCCATTTTTGCTCTCCATTTCTCTGCCTCTTTGAGGGTTTGGGAGCATTTAAAGGCTTTGTCTTCAATGTCAGAAATCCTTTCTTCTGCTTGCTCCACTCTGTTACTGCGGGATTCTACTATATTTTCCAGATCTTTGAGGGCTGCAAATTCTTGCTTCAGTGTGTCTAAGTCTTTGGTGGTTTTGTCTTTAAATTCGTTAAATTCTTGAGACAACTTTTGAATTTCTCCTCAAATTCCTAATTCCATTTTATTAATCTTGTTTGCAATCCAAATTCTGAATTCAATTTCTGACATCTCAGCCAGTTATTTGTGAATGGGATCTTCAATTACATCTGCCATATCTTTCCTTGGGGCGGGGGGGTTGATCTATTCCGGTTATTCATGTTACCAGAGTTTTTCCACTGATTCCACCCCATGATTGTTTTACTCCCTTTGATTTTTGCCCTGGAGCTTTGTTGAGGACCCCTACAGTGTTGTGGCCTGAGAAACTGGGGCCCTGTTTGGTGTGGTGGGGCTAAGTGGTTCTGTCTTGTTTTCAGCTGGTTTCTGTTTGACCCTAGTGAAACAGTTACTCTGGGTTGAAGTCTCAGCTGTGGAGAAATACCAGCAATTAAGTCACCCTGCCCACCTCAAGCAACAATTGGAAAAGGGAAATCAAACCTTCCTACAACCACACACCCAGGGCACCACCTGAATAGTCCTCAGGCTATTGGCTCAGTTCAAAAGGTCCAAATCAATTGTCTCATTCAGCACCTGTCTCCGGCGGGAGAGTTTAAGAGGTCTCTGGGAACTGGATCACAGGGGTCTGTTGACTACTATTATATGGCTTACTCCAGTGCTGCGTGGAGTCAGGAGGAGCCACGCAGCAAATAGATCAGTTTGGAAGGTTGATGCCTCCTTCCCCACCTTCCAGCTCTGTCACATTCAGTCGCTGCTAGCCCCGCAGGGCTGTGACCCAGTCAGTAGTCTGCAGTGAGCAGATACTCCAGAGGTTTGCACCTGCCTAAATCACAGGGAAGTCTGTATCTGCTTGTTCAGGCTGCTGCTCTCTGCCTCTATCTAGCAGGGGGTGGTGAGGCCTGTCAACCTCAGGCACTTGATGGAGCGGTCTTCTGGATCATCCCCACTCTGGGAGTTTCCCAGCTCTGTGCGTGCATTTTCTAGTCACTGCGTTCCACCCAGGCCAGTACCACCTCAGGAAAACCCTTTACTCACAGGGCCTGTGTTTTAGTCCCAGGTCTGTTCCGTGGTGGTTGCCATCTGAGAAGATGCCCGGCCTCATCTGATTGCCCATGGAGACAGGAGGTGTGGCTATGAGATATCTGGGGGTGGGTCTTGCTAATGCTAAAGACGGCTGCTGCTCTGCACCTCGGGGCATCGCCGCTCCGGCGTGATTCCCTCTTAGCTGACCATTGTCTCCTCACTCCTGTGCTGCAGAATCAGCACTGTCCAGCTGCAGTCCAGGTCCTGTCTGCACCTCTTGAGAAATCACCCAAGAATCTGGACTCCTGGGGGGCAGGCCTCCAGACCTCAGAGTGAGAGTGGAGGGGAGTGCTGGGAGCTCAGAGTTGCAGGTTGTTACACCAAGCTCATTGAGAGCAAATGAGAAAATAAACAGATGCAAAGGTTACCAGACACATGAACCCATGGATACAGAAACAGACGGAGACACATAGACATACAGACAACACCCACGGCAACAGCAACATAAAAACAACTGCAATAAAAATAGTGATAATCATGAAATAATTGAAAAAAAAGAAAAATAATGGTGCTCATAGAAAAGTTAAAAGAGAAGAAAGAAGAAATTAAAAATAGAAAAAATAGAAATAAAACATATATCTATATAAAAAGTAAGAATAAAAAATTAACAAAAGCTCCAAGAAAATGGTAAGGAAAAAACAGAACAATAACAACAACAGAAAAAAAAAGAAAAAGAGAAAAGAAAAAAAAGGCACCAAACACAAAAATATTATTTTTGTATGTAGAAATATACATCTATATGTATGATGTAGGGATCAACTTCCGTAGGAATATATTCATACTGCAATATACTTTCTGGACACCCGGTGTTGTTGTGAGTGGTTTCCAGGCTTATACCTGAATCACAGTTTATACTGTTACCATGGTAACCACCTTCCATGGCTGATGGCCATTTTGGAGTTTCTGTAAAAGTTTGTCACCTAAGTGTTGTGTAACCTCGGCTGTTCTGCTCCAGACAGCACCCTTGACTGACCTTCCCACTCAGTTCAGGAGTCCACGCTTCTCAAATCTTTCCACTCTGCTCCCAGGTTCTCCTGCAAATTGGTGACGGCAATAGGCTGTGGGGGAGGGTGCTGCTGGGTTCGAGGGGTTGCTGGCGGGTCCTGCGGCTGAAGAGTCCCGCGGCTGTAGCCGGTTCCTGTGGCTGGAGTGCTCAGGGGACCTTATTCTGAGTTTTATGGTTCAGAGTTTCCCTTTTGGATCGGGACCTGCCAGTTCACCACACAGCCTGAACCGCCACCCCTTCCAACATTCTCCACCAGGAATGCTCCCATCTATTCAATCACTCCTGGCCTGGGGGAAGGTGCCCGCCCTTTTGGGTAGTTCAAAATGTCTTGTTCCTGGACAGGATCCCTTCCCTTCAATTTTCCATCAGGTTGCCCAGCTCCCCGTAGTTTTGAGTGGCTGTCCTTTTGGACGCCTCCCTCAGTTCAGGAATAAATATTCCTCAGTTGGGTTTTGTTAGCATTTGCAAGCTGCTGTCATCCATAAGGAAGGGGCCTGCTGGCCAGCACAGCCAAGCAGGGAAGAATCTCTACAACAGAGTCTATGGTTTTAAATTACCCCTCATATATAGCAATCAGCCAATTCGCTGAGCATCTCCAGCTGTCCGTCCACACCAATAATCCACACACGGGGAAGGTCCAGACACCTTTTCCTCTCACCTGATGGCTTGGGAGAGGTAGGCTACACGTCCATTCTGTCCGCCATCATGCTCCACCTCCTGAAGTTTTAGAGCCAGGATCTTTAAAGAAAGAAATTAGGTCAGAGTGAGGTTATTAGGATGGACTGTAACCTAGTATGACTGGTGTCCTTATACAAAGAGGAGGATAGGACTCAGACCCAGGTTGGGGAGGACCATGTGAATGTTATGGGAATTGCTTCTTCAGTAGGTCCTTGGTCTCAGGGATTCAAAGGATGAATCCACTGACCACAGATCAGTGGTAAGACAGGCTTTATTTTATGGAAAAAGAATACAGAGAATGCATTAGAGCTTCTGGCAGAGGGAAAAACTCCATTTGGAAAAAAATCTCCCCTTGGGTCTTTTGTCTAGAGATATGTATGTAGCCTAACAAATGAATAGATAGAATCCTTTCCATTTCCAGGCCTAGTAAATTTACACCTGCCCTTCTGAGAACTCCCTACCTCTTTCCCAGAAGGAAATGGGGGGATTCCTGGTAGACAGAGGCCAGGGTGGATACACCACTGGTCTCCCTGCCTGACCTGGAAACCTGGAGGTGTTCCCCCAGCAGTTGTCTGGCTCCTCTAGCCACTGGAGCCTCCTGACCCCCCTCCCAAAGTGTTGCATCAGCACGCTCAAGGCAGAGAGGGTAGTGGCAGGTCCTTCCCTTAGCTCAGGCACCCTGGCTGGGGCTCCACCAGCCTGTATCTTGAGGATGCAGAGAGAATGTGGCCATCTGCAAGCCAAGGAGAGAGGCTTCAGAAGAAACCACTCCTGTAGCACTTTGATCTCCGACTTCTAGCCTCTAGAACTGTGAGAAAGTAAAGTCTCTGTTGCTCAAACCACCAAGTTTGTACTACTTTTAAATTTTTATTTATTTATTTATTTATGGTGCCTTTTTTTTTTGTTGGGGATTCATTGAAGGTACAAAGAACCAGTTCACATCAATTTCATTTGTTAGGTAACATTCTTATTATAATTTTTATTTATATATTTTTATTAAATCATAGCTGTATACATTGATATAATCATGGGGCATCATTCACTAGCTTCACAGACCATTTAGCAAGTTTCACATACACCCTTGTAAGATGCGCCGCTGGTGTAATCCCACCAATCCTCTTCCCTCTACCCACCTTCCCCCTCCTTCCCCTCCCTTTCCCCCTTCCCCCAATTCTTAGGTTGTAACTGGCTTATAGCTTTCATGTGAAAACCCTAAATTAGTTTCATAGTAGGGCTGAGTACATTGGGTACTTTTTCTTCAATTATTGAGATACTTTACTAAGACGAATATGTTTCAGCTCCATCCATGTAAACATGAAAGAGGTAAAGTCTCCATCTTTCTTTAAGGCTGCATAATATTCCATGGTGTACACATACCACAATTTATTAACCCATTCGTGGATCGATGGGCACTTGGGCTGTTTCCATGACTTAGCAATTATGAATTGGGCTGCAATAAACATTCTGGTACAAATATCTTTGTTATGATGTGATTTTTGGTCTTCTGGGCATATGCCCAGTAGAGGGATTACAGGATTGAATGGCAGATCTATTTTTAGATCTCTAAGTGTTCTCCATATCTCTTTCCAAAAGGAATGTGTTAATTTGCATTCCCACCAGCAGTGCAAAAGAGTTCCGTTTTCTCCACATCCACGCCAACATCTCTGGTCTTGGGATTTTGTGATATAAGCTAATCTTACTGGAGTTAGATGATATCTGCAAGTGGTTTTGATTTGCATTTCTCTGATGATTAAAGATGATGAGAATTTTTTCATATGTCTGAAGGCTGCACACCTGTCTTCTTCAGGGAAGTTTCTCTTCAAATCCCTTCCCCAGCCTGCAATGGGATCCCTTGTTCTATTCTTGCTAATGCATTTGAGTTCTCTGTGGATTCTGGTTATTAAACCTTTGTCAGAGACATAACCTGCAAATATATTCTCCCATTCTGAGGGCTGTTTGCTTGCTTTACTTACTGTGTTCTTGGCTGTGCAGAAGCTTTTCAGTTTGATCAAGTCCCAGTAGTGTATTTTTGAAGCTGCTTCAATTGCCCGGGGGTCCTCCTCATATAATACTCGCCCAACCAATTTCTTCAAGGGTTTTCTCTGCACTCTCCTCTAGTATTTTTATAGTTTCATGTCTTAAGTTTAAATCTTTAATCCAGTGAGAGTCTATCTTAGTTAATGGTGAAAGGTGTGTGTCCCGTTTCACTCTTCTACAGGTTGCCAGACAGTTCATTCAGCACCATTTGTTAAATAGGGAATCTTTTGCCCACTGAATGTTTTTTTGGCTTGTCAAAGATTAAATAACGGTAAGTAGCTGGATTCATCTCTTGGTTCTCTATTCTGTTCCAGACATCTAATTCTCTGTTTTTGTGCCAATACCATGCAGTTTTGATCACTATCGATTTTTAGTATAGTCTGAGGTCTGGTACCGTAATTCCTCCTACTTTGTTTTTATTTCTGAGTAATGTTTTGGCTATTCGAGGTTTTTTCTGATTCCATATAAAATGAAGTATTATTTTTTCAAGATCTTTAAAGTATGACAGTGGACCTTTAATAGGGATTTCATTGAAATTATATATTGCTTTGGTTAGTATGGACATTTTAACAATGTTGATTCTTCCCAGCCATGAGCATGGTATGTTTTTCCATTTATTAACATTCTTGGCTATCTCTTTTCTTAGAGTTTCATAGTTCTCTTTATATAGATCTTTCACGTCCTTTGTTAGATAAATTCCCAAATATTTCATCATCTCTGGCACTACTGTCAATGGGATAGAGTCCTTAACTGCTTTTTCTACTTCACTATTGTTGGTATATATAAAGGCTACCGATTTATGAATGTTGATTTTGCAACCTGAGATGCTGCTGTATTCCTTGATCACTTCTAAGAGTTTTGTAGTAGAGTCCTTATTGTTTTGCAGATATACTATCATATCATCTGTGAAGAGCGAAAGTTTGATCTCTTCTGACCCTTATGGATACCCTTGATCACCTTTCATTCCCTAATTGCAGTGGCTAAAACTTCCATTATAATGTTGAAAAGCAATGGAGACAATGGGCAGCCTTGTCTGGTTCCTGATCTGAGTGGAAATGATTCCAATTTAACTCCATTCAATATGATATTGGCTGTGGGTTTGCTGTAGATGGTCTCTATCAGTTTAAGAAATGTCCCTTCTATGCCGATTTTCTTAAGTGTTCTGATCATGAAGGGATGCTGGATATGATCAAAAGCTTTTTCTGCATCAATTGAGAGAATCATATGGTCTTTGTTTTTTAATTTGTTCATGTGCTGAATTACATTTATAGATGTACGTATATTGAACCAGCCTTGAGACCCTGGGATAAAACCGACTTGGTCATGATGTATAATTTGTTTGATGTGTTGCTGGATTCTGTTTGTTAGGATCTTGTTGAATATTTTTGCATCTATATTTATTAGTGATATCGGTGTATAATTTTCTTTTCTTGTTGGGTCTTTTCCTGGTTTGGAGATCAGGGTGATGTTTGCTTCATAGAACGTGTTGGGTAGTCTTCCTTCTTTTTCTACCTTTTGGAACAGGTTGAGTAATATAGGTACTAATTCCTCTTTTAAGGTTTGGTAGAATTCTGACGTGAAACCATCTGGTCCCGGTCTTTTCTTTTTAGGGAGGTTTTGTATGGTTGATGCTATTTCCGAACTTGATATGGGCCTGTTCAACATTTCCACTTGATTCTGGCTAAGTCTTGGAAGGTGACGCGCTTGCAAGTATCAGTCAATTTCCTTCAGATTTTCGTATTTCTGAGAGTAACGTTTCTTGTAATATTCATTAAGGATTTTTTTGATTTCTGAGGGGTCTGTTGTTATTTCATCTTTGCTGTTTCTGATTGATGAGATTTGAGATTTTACTCCTTTTTTCCTGATTGGTTGGCCACAGGTTTATCTATTTTATTGATCTTTTCAAAAAACCATCTTTTTGATTTATTGATCTGTTGTATTATTCTTTTGTTTTCAATTTCATTTAATTCTGCTCTAATTTTGGTTATTTCTTTTCTTCTACTGGGTTTGGGGTTGGAATGTTCTTCCTTTTCCTGTTGCTTGAGATTTCCCATTAAGTTGTTAACTTCCTCTCTTTCCATTCTCTTGAGGAAGGCTTGAAGTGCTATAAATTTCCCTCTTAGAACTGCCTTTGCGGTGTCCCAGAGGTTCTGATAGTTTGTGTCTTCATTGTTGTTTTGTTCCAAAAAATGGGCGATTTCTTTCTTAATCTCATCTCTGCCCCAGCTATCATTCAGCATAAGGTTATTTAACTTTCATGTTTTTGTATGAGCTGAGTTGTTAGTCAGCTCAAGTTTTATTCCATGGTGGTCCGAAAAGATGCCTGGAATAATTTCTATTCCTTTAAATTTAGTGAGGTTAGACTTGTGACCTAAGATGTGATCAATTTTGGAGTAAGTTCCGTGGGCTGATGAGAAGTATGTGTATTCAGTTTTTTTGGGATGAAATGTTCTGTAGATTGCTGCTAAATCTAAATGTTGGATGGTTAGGTTTAAATCTAAGATTTCTTTGCTCAGCTTCTTGTTGGAAGATCGATCCAACACTGACAAAGGAGTTTTGAAATCTCCAACTATTATGGAGCTGGAGGAAATCAAGTTGCTCATGTCTGTTAAAGTTTCTCTTATAAATGGAGGTGCATTCTGGTTGGGTGCATAGATATTAATAATTGCAATCTCATCATATGGAGTATTACCCTTAACAAATATGAAGTGACCATTCTTGTCCTTCCTTACTTTTGTTGGTTTAAAGCCTTTTGTATCTGCAAATAAAATTGCAACACCTGCTTTTTTCTGATTACCATTTGCTTGAAATATGGATGACCATCCTTTCACCCTGAGTCTGTATTTGTCTTTTAAGTTAAGATGTGACTCTTGTATGCAGCAGATATTGGCCTGAGCTTTTGTATCCAGTCAGCTAACCCATGTCTCTTTAGAGGACAGTTTAAGCCGTTGACATTAATGGAGAATATTGATAAGTCTGGTGAAGTTTTGGGTATCGAGTTTTTCAAAAGTCCAGTGGGCATTTTTAATCCTTTCACCAGTGTGGGAATTAGATTTTGATCCAAAGTTTCTGAGTGAGTTTACTTTTGTGGTATAGGATTTGGTTGGTCATTATGGAGAATAGGTCTGAGAATATCCTGAAGAGCTGGTTTCATTATGGCAAATTTCTTCAACATATGAATGTTATTAAAGTATTTAATTTCTCCATCATAAATGAAACTCAGTTTAGCTGGATACAAGATCCAGGGTTGAAAGTTTTTTTGCTTTAGGAGATTAAAAGTCGGTGACCACCCTCTTCTGGCTTGAGAAGTTTCAGCAGAGATATCTGCAGTCATTCCAATATTCTTCCCTTTTAAGGTAATGGTTTTCTTTCTCCTGGCAGCTTTGAGAATTTTATCCTTCCTATTAACTTTAGTGAAGTTAATTATGCTATGCCTGGGGGATGCCTTATTGGGGTTGAGTCATGCTGGGGTTCTGAAGCTGTCCGTTATCTGAATTTCAGAGTCTCTATGCATGTCTGGAAAATTATCTTTCATAATTTCATGCAGAAGGGCCTCTGTGCCCAGCAAGGGCATTTCGTCTGTTTCTGGAACTCCAATGATTCGGATACTGACCTTCTTCGAATTATCCCAGAGCTCTCGGAGAGAATGCTCTCCATTTCTCTTCCTCTTTGAGAGTTTGGGAGCATTCAAAGGCTTTATCTTCAATGTCAGAAATCCTTTCTTATGCTTGTTCCATTCTGTTGATGAGGGATTCTACTGTTTTTTTTTTTTTCCATATCTTTGAGGGCTACAAATTCTTGCTTCAGTGTGTCTAAGTCTTTGGTGGTTTTGTCTTTAAATTTGTTAAATTCTTGAGACAACTTTTGAATTTCTCCTCGAATTCCTAATTCCACTTTGTTAATCTGGTCTGCAATCTAGATTCTGAGTTTGATTTCTGACATCTCAGCCAGTTGTTTATGAATGGGATCTTCAATTACATCTGGCACATCTTTCCTTGGGGGTTGATCTATTCTGGTTGTTCGTGTTACCAGAGTTTTTTTCACTGATTCTGTTCCATGGTTGTTTTACTCCCTTTGATTTTTTCCAGCTGGAGCTTTGTCAAGGGCCTGTACAGTGTTGTGGCCTGATAAACTGGGGCCCTGTCTGGTGAGGTGGGGCTAAGTGGTTCTGTTTGGTTTTCAGCTGGTTTCTCTTCCACCCTTGTGAAACAGATACTCTGGATTGAAGTCTCAGATGTGGAGGAATATCAGCAATTAAGTCACTCCGCCCCCACCGTCAAACAATTGGAAAAGAAAAATCAAATCTTCCTACCACCGTGCACCCAGGGCACCACCTGATTTGTCCTCAGGCGTTTGGTTCAGTTGCAAAGGTCCAAATCAATTGTCTCAGTCTGCACCTGTTTCAGGTGAAAGAGTTTAAGAGGTCTCAGGGAACTGGATCACAGGGGTCTTGTGACTACTCTGGTGTGGCCAGCTCCATTGCTTCGTGGAGTCAGGAGGAGCCACCAAGCCAATTGATCAGTCTGGGAAGGTTGCTGCCTCCTTCCCCACCTTGCAACGCTGTCACACCCAGTCACTGATAGCCCTGAAGTTGGCTGACCCAGTTGCCTGTAGTGAATTGGTACTCCAGGAGTTTGCACCTGCCTGAATCACAAGGAAGTCTGCCAGGCCGCTGCGCTCTGCCTCTCTCTGGCAGGAGGAGGTGAGGCCTGACAACCTCGGGTTGTCAGGTTGGGGGGTTTTCACTCAGGTCCAGTCTCGCCCCTGATTAATGTTACTGACAGAACAGAACTGAACAACTTTGCAGTTCTCCTGCAGAAGAGAAGCTGAATTGAGTTTCATATCAGCTTGTCTTTGCTCTTGTATTGTCCATAGGCTGACGATCCCCTGAGGGCCAGGTTAGGTTCAGTAAAGGTTCAGTAAAGCGGACCTCTGGGTCAGCCCCACCCTGGGAGTTTCCCTGGTTTGCAAGTTGGAGTTTCCTCAGGCAAATCCTATACTCAGAGTCTCTGGTTCCCCAGGGAGATAGGGGGTGTGGCTTCAGAATATTCGGTAGCAAAAAGGGCTGCTGTTTTATGCCTCAGACAACCGCTACTCTGGTGCAGCTCCCTTCCAGCCAACCGTCCTCTCTCTGCTCTCGTACCCCAGAGTCTGCACTGACCAGCTGCAGCCTGGCACTTTCTACACCCCTCGAGCAATCACCCAAGAGTCTGGACTCCTGGGGGACAGGCCTCCTGACCTTGGAGCGAGAGCAGAGGGGAGCGCGGGGAGCGCTAGGACCCTGGGGTTGCCGGCAGAAAACACACACAGTTTTACACAGTTTTATGCCTGGCCATATTGTCACCAAAAGATGGCTGTCGCACTGTGCCTCAGGGAACTGCCACTCCGGTGCGGTCCCATCTCCACCGACCATCCTCTCCTCACTCCCATGCCCCAGAGCCAGCGCCGACCAGCTGCAGTCGAGGCCCCATCCACACCCTTTGAGAAATCACCCAAGGCTCTTAACTACTCGGGGACTGGCCTCCAGACCTCAGTGTGAGTGAAGGGAAGAGCTGGGAGCTCAGAATTCCAGGTAGAGACTATATACAGCTGTGGAAGAGCTGGGAGCTCAGAATTCCAGGTAGAGACTATATACAGTTTTATGCCTGGCAGGAGAACGCTGTGGCACCCCAGTAGGGGTGGTAGGTCCAGTTTTTAGAGGGTCTCTCCCGTGGAGTGTAGTGGGAGGAACTTTGAACTCTGCCCAATTGTTTGTGGGGCACTCTGAGCCGTTCTCATTGGGGAGGGGACTCCCATTTGCTTGGTGATGGATTTTGTACCTTTTGTTTGTATCCTTGTGGTTGCAGCTCACCTCAGCGGGTTTGATGTGTGTTCTTCAACCTTCTCTCTTAGTGCAGCTCAAATCCACCAGGTTACTTGCTGAATTTTTGTTCTTTAGCTCTCCTACTGGATGGGAGCCTCTGTGGAAAGCTGGCTTCCTATTTACAGACTTTTGGAGTGAAGTTGGAGGATTTAAATCACCTGAGTTCACTTGAAGCTCTTGCACTCAGCCGCCTACAATCCCGCGCTGACCCTGCTCCAGGCTCAGCAGCTTGGGCAGCGGGTTGGGTACCTGCTTCATGGAACTGGTCATCTGGTCCATGTCCCTGCAAGCCGATTCAGGGGCCCTAGTCAGCCCTGGGATACCCACTGGGCAACCAGCCAGCCCACTGTCCTTCTTATAATTATGTACTGCTTTTTTATGGCAGCCCTAATAGGCTAAGATAGTGAAAATAGTTTGCTGTGCCAGAAAAGCTGGTTCTCTAAGCTTGAAGAATATTATGCCCAGAATTAATATTATTTTTGAGGTCCCTCCACCTTTCAGAACACTCTTCTTTCCCAGAGGCATAGGCCTGGATTTCCATTTTCTTTCTTCTCTATATTCTTTTGAGATAGGGAACTGGCAGTCCTTGTTGGATAAATAGTCCTAAGTCTCAGATAACAGTTTCTAAGAAAACAAGAGATGGCGTAAGAATCCAGCCGAAACCAGCTAGAGCCCAGATGACCAGAAAAAAAAAAAAGACTTCACTGTGCATTATACAATAGTTAATGTTGTATTAGCTTACTAAAAGAAACCCCCCTCAGTGCCAGGACCATTTATGAATGCAACTCTGGGAATTTACCTTAAATGGCAGCAGTCCTCAACCTTTTTGGCACCAGGGACCTGTTTCATGAAAAACAATTTTTCTACAGACTAGGGAACAGGAGAAAGGAATGGTTTGGGGATGATTCAGGCACTACATTTAGCGTGCACTGTATTTCTGTTATTATCATGCTGTAATATATAATGAAATAATTACATAACTCATCATAATGCAGAATCAGTGGGAGCCCTGAGCATGGGAGAAGTGATACCAAAGTGTGCTGTGTGTGTCCTCGGCTCCACTTCAGATCATCAGGCATTAGATTCTCATAAGAAGCACAACTTACAGTAGAGTTCTGCTCCTATGAGAATCTAATGCCATCGTGTATCTGGCAGGAGGTGGAACTCAGATGGTCATGTGAGCCATAGAGATGGGGAGCCGAGCGAGCTTCCCTGCTCACCTGCCACTCACCTCCTGTTGTGTGACCTGGTACCTAGCAGGGACCAGTCGACAGCCTAGGGGATGGGGATCACTGCTATATGGTTCAGAAAGAGGAGGAACCCTCCATTCTGGTAACTCTCTACCTCTTTCCCAGAAATTTCATAAATAATCCTTCCTCTACTTAACATAAAATTAAATGAAAGGTATAAAGAAAGATTCCAAAAACTCATGAGGTGATATTCTGTTGCTCTAAGAGATAGCTGCTGCCCTGTTTGTGGGATACCTCCTTTTTAATTCTTTTAAAACTTTTCTTGCTTTAATAAACTTGCCTTTGATTTACTGTGTTGGCTCACTCTTGAATTCTTTCCTGTATGAAGCCAGACCCCAGTTTTGGAGTCCCCTTTCCTATATTGCTTTGAGACCCACTTTCTTCAAATTCAGGCCCTTGTTTGCCTAGACTCAGGGGCCCTGTTTCAGGGGAATAAATGTGATGATTTATCATTTTGTCCTTTAGTCTTTGACACTTCCATATCCTCTTCTGAGTCTGCTGCTGGTAATGTCTAAAGGCAGGCTGGAGTAGCACTTCCTCTAGCTCTTCCTTCTGCCTCTGGTGAGATGAAATGGTAATTAAAACCACTTGGGGAACTGGGTTAGAGCTCTGCCAGAAACCCTTGCAGAAATTTGCAGAGGGAGAGTACATGCGCAGCCAGGCTTGCAGACAACACCTTTCCACTGCAAGCAGGAGTGGATGAACAAATTGCACACCATAGCATACTCTGTCAATTCAAAAGGATGTGGCCCAACCTCTAAGTAGTGATGGGGAAGGATTTCTATGATATATTTCTTATCAGTCAGGGTACAGTTAGGAAACAGAAATTGCACCCATTTTTTGTTGTTTTATTTTTGTTTTTAAGGAAGTAAATTGTTAGATTTTTGCTTAGCTATTTTTTTTTTTTTTAGATGAACTCTCATTCTGTTACCTGGGCAAGGGCACAGTGGCATCATCACAGTTCATTGCAACCTCCAACTCCTGAGCTCAAGCAATCCTCTTGCCTCAGTCTCCTGAGTAGCTGGGATTACAGTCACATGCCATCATGCCTGGCTAATTTTTCTATTTTTAATAGAGACAATGTCTTGCTCTTGCCCAGTCTGGTCTGGAACTTCTGACCTCAAATGATCCTCCCATCTTCACCTCTCAAAGTGCTGGGATTACAGGCACCATGCCTGGTTGTTGCTTAGCTTAATAAAGTCATATATATTTACTACTGAGCAATGAAATAAATTCTATAGGAAAAAGAATTTGAAACTATATTTCATTAGAGAAACTCAAAATACATGTCTTCAGGTCCCTTTATGTAGTAGCATGCACCATAAAATAATTTGGCAGTAGGGTGGATACTCTTTATTTTGGGGTCAATTTTATTATCTTTATTGAGATATAATTTACATACAGCAAATGGAACTCTTTTTCAGCATAAGATTTGATGTTTTGACAACTTTGCCAAAATCAGAATACAGAACATTTTCACCATCTCCCTAAATTTCCTCCAGATTTTTTGTTATCCACCTCTGGTCCCAAGAAACCACTGGTTTGCCCTTTCTGCCCCCATCTGTATGTGGTTTGAGTTTTCTAGAGTTTCATATACATAGGCTTGTGGTGGTTAATTTTATGTGTCAACTTGGCTAGACTATGGGAAATTTTAAAAAGTATATAACTGACATTTATAGTCACTTGACTTTAAGTAAAGCAGATGACCTGCCATGTAAGTGGGCCTCACCTAATCAGTTAAAGGCCATAAGAGCAAAGCCTGAGGGTTTCTGAAGAGGGAATTCTGCCTGCAGACTGCAACACAGAAATGTAGAAATACTGCCTTTGGACTCAAGACTGCAACATCAATTCTGACCTGAATCTCCAGCCTGTCAGTTTGTCCTATGGATTTTGGACTTGAAACCCTAAAATTGTGAGCTAATTCCTTAGAATCTCTTTCTCTATCTCCCCATCTTTCCTATTAGTTTTGTTTCTCTGGATAACCCTGAATAATACAGGACCCCTTTAGTTTTTATTCTTTCTTGTCAGTTCCTTTTTTCAGTATGATGTCTTTGAGATTCAGCCATGTCCTTGAGGGTTTTAGTGGTTTATATCTTCATTGTACAAACCCATTATCTGTTGATTGTCATTTGAATTTTTCCCCATGCTTAACAATTTTGAATAAAACTCCTGCAAATGTTTATATATGAGTCATTTTGTGGATCTATATTTTTATCTTTCTTCAAGTAAGAGCATAGGAGGAGAATGGCTAAAATACAGGCAAACTTTCATTCTTGATGGTAAGTAGTCATGACTCCAAGTCCCCTGAATATCCAAGCATTACCCTAAGACACCCTACAATCCAGCTACTAATGGGTTAGTGCCTGACACTAGGCATGGGTCCTACAATCTTGCCTTGGGTTATTAGCCAGCGTGCATTCTGATTGGTCAGTTTTCTACCCCATGCAGGTATCCTATTTGGGATGTTAGCCAGAGTGCATTCTGATTGGTCTGTGTTTCACCCCACACAGGTATCCTATACCTGTGCAGAAGTGAGATAGTGTGGAGAGCGGGCTGTGAGATGGCAGGGACCTCACAGCCTGGGGAACATTCAGGGAATGAACCCCCAACTGCTTCTCCACTATTCCTGAAACAGCCATATTCCTTTCTTCATGCTCCCTCTGTCAGAAGTCACGTAGCTCTTTCTTTGTCCAGTTAACTATGCAGAGACCCTTGTGATCTTTGCTTTCCTACTTCTTATAACATGTTAATGAAGTTGAGTAGAAACTACTAAGTCAACAAAGTTCTTCCTTTGTTTTGCCAACTATGCAGAGATCCTCGTGATATTTCCCTTCTTTCTTGTCATATGTCAATGAAGGTGAGTAGAAACCATTAATATGATGATTTGTCTTTCTTATAGTCATTTACATTTTACAATTGTACTGTAAGACCAAAATTATGTCTTTTGTTTATGGTATTTCCCCATATTGTCTACTTCTCCCTGGACAACCCTGTAAAGATACTACAAAATAAAGCTGATTTTCTGCTTTGGTGGTGGCTGCAGCCATCAGCTCAGTCAGCTCCCTCCATCCCATCTTTCATTTTCATCTCTTCTCTTATGCTGTATTTTCCTCATTCCCCACCAATTCCACTCTGGTTTGTTCCCCTTGCCACACTGGCTCATGACAAGATAACATAGTTGGTTCTTTGTGGTGTCCAGAAATTTGGATTGGGAGGTGTTTCTCACCATTCTCATACTGTTTGTGGAAACCAGAAGGAAAGACCTGCTTTCCCTCTGAGAAAACCCTGGGCACTGAGTTTCCAATGAGTTGCCCTGACAGACATCTCACACCTGTTAGTTGCCAATAGATGCTTGAGAAACTACCTAATTAACAAATTATCAACTCTGCTGGGTAAGGAGCAAAGGAACTGGGGCATGGCAGGGAAGGGCTAAGCAACGAGGGTGTCTGAGCTGGGGTTTAGCCTCAGCCAGCACCCACAGAATGTGAATGGCACCACCAAGTTGACCTCACTTTGAAGGCCCAGGGCTGGTCTTTTGCACCCATGCACTGGGTCTGAGGGTTTGTGCAACTATTTGGCTGAAGGCAGTTCTCTGGAGAAGGGAGAAACTAAAAGCTATCAGGAGGCAGCACTCACAGCAGTGAGGGGATGGGTGCACCAGCTGGTAGAGGGAGATAGGGCAGAGCACCAATATCACTCTCTACAGGGGGCTTCAATTCTTTTTTTTTTTTTTTTTTTTTTTTTTTGCAGCTTTTGGCCAGGGCCAGGTTTGAACCTGCCACCTCTTGTATATGGGGCTGGCGCCCTACTCCTTGAGCCACAGGTGCCACCCTGGTGGCAATTCAATTCTTTTAGAATCACTGTGGGGGGGGGGCAGTGAGACAAGTGTGGAGATAAGACTAAGACTAGGAAGGGTCTTGAGCACCTTATTAATAACTTGAACTTCATCCTGAAGGTGGTAGGGAACCATGGAAATGTTCAGAGTATAGAAGTACATGTTCAGGTGAAGCAGGGCTGCCCCAGAGCCCCAGAGGTTCCCTGCACACTCTTCCCATTCACTGTGCAGTGAGTGGTTGCCGCACCCCCGGCATCAAGCCGTGGCGGGATGGCTCTGTCCGCGTTGTAAAAACTGTGGTAAGGCGGTGGGTGCTCCTCGGAGCGTTGCCCCCAGTCCCCCTGGTTTGCGACAGCAGCACATAAGTTGCCTAGCATGCCTTTTAGTGAACGTAGGAAGTCATGAGGTGCGGCATAAAAGCCTAAGAAACTTTTACCCTGAAACCTGTCTGTTCAGTTGAATGACTGATTATTGCCTGATTGTTTTGAGAAACTAAAAATAAACACAGTGACTTACTGATCCACAATTAAACACAGCAAGTATGGCTGTGCCGGACTCAGTGGCTCCAAGAGAGCCTGTACAACAGCACGTCCCCACCATAAATGTCAGTGAATTGAAATAGTACATCGAGAGAATGCAGGCACGGCAAACAGGATGTTCCAACATGACACCTCCTGCAGTAAAACTTTACTTAGAAAAACATCTGACTTCACTAATTAGTAAAACTTTACTTAGAAAAATGTCTTACTTCACTAATTTTCATATGTAACACAAATCAATAAAGTAGTTTAATGTTTAACAAGCAATTAACTATGAATCAAAATATAGTTACTAATTAGAGTAAAAATATATAGAAGTAGTCAAACATTATACATAAAAGAATATGTTCAGCTGTTTTTAAGAGAGATCATAAGAAACTGAGACCAATTAAAGAACTAAGAAAAGTTACAAGCCTTGACATTCCTAGATAAGGGGAAGCAACCAAGTGTTACTAATGAAACCACTTCTTTAGAACAAAAACCTTGAAAGTATACAGTGCATCAAAAGAATGTAAATACCATAAACAAAATGTTTCCAACCTGATATCCACCCACCCTTTCCCCCTATCTCTAACCTTGTCTTTCCTAACCTCACTTTCAATATAGTTTAGTTTTCATACAATATCCTTTTATTTCTCATGTTTCCTTCACACTTTAATCACTTATATGATTCATAATACACCTCTAATCATAACAACTATATATAATCATGAAACTAAAACTATGAAAGAAAGTAGTGTTATATGTTAAAAAACACATTTCAACTTTAGATAAAAGGAGCTGAAAAGTAACTGCTGCTTATCAGCTACCTCACAGCTGCCATTTGTTCCCCCTTGCTGGCAAAACACTGTGTAAGATAGATGGTTGAATGCCTGCGTTTGTAAGACAAGATAAGAACTTGTGACCACCTGCAAGTCATAAAAATGTCTTTTGTGATTTGTAATGCTTTGTCAAAAATGTATAAAAGACACTCTTAAAATTCAGTAAAGTTACAGCTACTTCCATCATCACTTGTGGTGTCTAGTAGTCTGTCAAAAACCATCCTGCGTCGACCTTCCAATCAACCTGTAACGTTCGCCCTGAAAAAACCTCAGATTGAGACACATTCGACTGGCGGGCCGCAGCAAGTGGTGTCCATGGGGCTCCTTCCAGCTGACTTCTTCAATCTTGAGCGTCCCTTGCTTTACCCATTTGCCGGTAAAGTCATGAGGGGTTAGATTTTTACAAGCAGCTGGACCATAATAATGGTTCATTTCCTCCTGCCTATCTTCACCTTCTCGTCCCCATACACTGCCTGCACCCCCACAGGATCTCTGCAGTTCAGATTATAGCCTGGATCAGCTCTTGTGGGTCTGATGGGTGTCTGGGGTTTTGTGTATTTAGTTATTCACCAGTGCCAGAGACCCTACCTGTGTAAGTAATGTGCTCCCCTCACCTCTGTAAGGTGTCCACGGCCCTACAGGTCCTTAAAAGCTGTGGATCTGTTCCCTTCCATGGCAAAAGGGACTTTGAAGAAGAGATTCATTTAAGAATCTTTGGACAGGGAATTAATCTCAGATCATCTGGGGGGCCCTATGTCATTATGAGTGTCCTAATAAGAGAAAGGCAGGAGGGTCAGGGAGAGGAAGAGAGATTGAAAGAAGAGATAGTGATAGAAATAGAGTGACAGAGAGGAGGGGACGGAGAGAGAGACAGAGAAAGAGACAGATATGAACAGAAACAGAGAGACAGACAGAAAGAGACAGCAACAGAGAAGGAGAGAGACAGAGACAGAGAGAGACAGAGACATATATGGACAGAAACAGAGACAGACAGAAAGAGACAGAGACAGAGAGGAGGAGATGGAGAGAGAGACAGAGACAGAGAGAGACAGAGACAGAGCAACAGAGACAGAGACAGATATGGACAGAAACAGAGACAGAGTGACAGAGACAGATATGGACAGAAACAGAGACAGACAGAAAGAGACAGAGATAGAGAGAGACAGAAAGAGACAGAGACAGAGAGAGACAGAGTGAGAGAGACAGATGGACAGAGAGAGACAGAAGAGAGACAGAGAGAGAGACTGATTTGAAGACACTACATTGCTGGCTCTGATGATAAAACAAGGGGCCACAAGCCAAGGAATGCAGATAGCTTTCAAAAGCTGGAAAAGACAAGAATTAGATTCTCCCCCAGAGCATCCAGAAGGAAGGCAGACCTGCTAACATTTTGATTTTAGCTACGTTAAGAGTCATGTAGGGCTGTCGCCTCCAGACCTATAATAAAGTGCATCTGCATTTATTTTCAAGTCCCAAACTTTGTGGTGATTTGTTGTGGCAGCCACAGGAAGCTCATCCATGGCATTATCCCACCCCCATATTTCTGTCCTGGATGCAGTCCCAGCCTCCTCCCCATCTGCTCACCTATGGCCCCATCATGTCTGTTATCTCTCTGTAGTAGCACACCAACCTGAGCTTGTGACTCCCTTGCTAAACTCACTTTTATTGTCCTGAGGATAAAGCCCAAGTGCCCATCAACCCATGAATGGATTAATAAATTGTGGTATATGTACACCATGGAATATTATACAGCCTTAAAAAATATGGAGACTTTACCTCTTTTACATTTACAAGGATGGAGCTGGAACGTATTCTACTTAGTAAAGTATCTCAAGAATGGAAGAAAAAGTATCCAATGTGAATTCAATTTACAATCACTCACACTTTCATATGAAGAATAGATCACAATTATGGCTCAGGATGAAGGAGGGAGGAGGGGAGGAAAGGAGGGGAAGGGGGAGGTAATATTGAGGGAGGGTGAATGGTGGGATCACACCTATGGTGCATAATGCAAGGGTACTTGTTGGATTTATTAAGTATAGAGTATAAATGTCTTAACACAATAATTAAGTAAACGAGATGAGGTTTATGTTAACCAGTGTGATGTAAATGCTCCTAATTTTATATGAAATCAGCATATTGTACCCCATACATGCATTAATGGATACATGATCTATGCGTTTATGATTTAATTTAAAAAAATTCTAAACTCTTGCCTGAGAGAGGGAATCAGTAGGTCTTGCTCAATAAAGACCTGAACCAAGATCCCTTATAATAGATAGGCAGGGCCAGGGCAGTGGTGCATGCCTGTCATACAAGCACCATGGGAGGCTGAGGCAGGAGGATTGATTGAGGCTAGGAATTTGAGACCATTCTGGGCAACATAGCAAGATTCCCATCTCTAAATAAAATTTGAAAAATTAGCTGGGCATGGTGGTGTGGTGCCTGTAGTCCCAGCTCCTACGGAGGCTGAGGCAGGAGGATTACTTGAGCCCAGGAGTTTGAGGTTGCTTGAGTTATGATGACACCAGGCAACAGAAGAGACCCTTTCTCAAGAAACAAACAAATAAACAAACAACAAAACAAAATAGAAGGTGGTAGAGAAACCAGCAAAAATAAGTTAAAGTCAAGATGGTGATGAAAACTGACCTCAGTTTACCCTCACTGCTTATTACACCACTGTAATGCATTAATATGCCAAAATAAACTCCCTCCAACACCATACAATATCCAGATGCCATGGCAATTCCTGGAATTTGCCCTACATTGTTTAAATGGAAGGAGGACCAACGGTTCTAGAGATTCTCTATCACTCTCCCAAGAAACTCATGAACAATTCTTCCTTTGTTTAACATGCACCCAAGAGATAACCACAAAACAGCCAGCTAGCATCACACAAATGGTTAAGCATTTAATCTGGGCCAGGCAGGGTTTTATGATTGTACATTAAGTGTCAAACCCTGTGAAGCAGACACATTAGTATTCTTATTTCATTGAAGATAAAATTGCCTCCTAGGTGAATTTGTTATCTCTTGCTATGTAACAAAATTATTCCAAAACTGAGATGCTTAAAACAGCAAAGTTTACTTTCCTTTTGTCTCTGGGGGTCAGGCATTTGGTTGTGGCTTTGTTGGGTGGTTCTGGCTCAGGATCTTGCTCAGGTGATAAGCTCTTGGATGGAGCTGCGTCAGAGGAGGCTGGGAGATTTGCTTGCAAGGTAGCTTACTTATGTGGCTATTGGTGGAAGGCCTGGGTTCCTCCACAGCACTACTTGAGTGTCCTCACAACATGGTGATCAGCCAGGAGTGCTGCGATTGATCCTGCAAAGAGGGAGCAAAGAGAAGAGTACAATGCCTCTTGTGACCTGGTCTCAGATATGACATATTGTGTCATGTTCTTTTTCTGTTCATTAGAAGCAAGTCACTAAGTTCTGCCCACACCCAAGGAGAGAGGAATTAGGCTCCACCACTTGAAGGAAGGAGTGTCAAAGAATTTGTGGATATGTGTTAAAATCACCACATTGAACTGTCTAGGAACCACAGTCCTGCATACATCGAACAAAGATCACAGAAGAGAGGGCAGGTCTCTGGCAGTCCCTCCTAGGAGGGAATATTACTCCACAGGGAATCATCAGGGAGAGAATGGGGGTGGGGTAATATTACCAGGAGGGACGTGGGAGGAGAGAGCTACATCTGTGATTTCTGCAGAGCTGGTATTTGTTGGGGGAAATCCTCTCAACTCCTTTGGTGAGTCCTGTGGCTATTTGGGCCTTTTCCCTGTACTCAATGATTGGAAGCATGTTAACAAGGCATGTGCAGGAAGATGTTGGTAAAAGATACAAAATTTTAGTTAAACAGGAAGACTATGTTCAAGAGATCTATTGTACAATATGTTGACTCAAGAACAATGTATTGTGTACTCAAACATGGGCATAGATTTTAAGTGTTCTTGCCAACAAAAAACAATATGCATGAGAGGTTAAAGATACATTAATTACTGCGATTTAGCCAGTTTGTATTTTAAAACATCATGTTGTACACCATAAATATATAGTTTTTATTTATCAACTAAAAACAAAAATTTAAGAAAAGAACAAAAGGGGAAAAATCGGGAAAGGAAGAACACAAAGATGTCACATCTCAACCAGGTAAATGAGAAGTCAGAATAAACCAAGGCTAAGAAAGCCACCACGGCAGAGCTGGCGTTTCTGTTCTGCAGAGAAGGCGCAGAGACCAGGGAGCCTCCTCCGAGAGCAGCGTCCGCAGAGCCATGGCCCTGCCCGCGCCTCCCCTCCCCGCCGCGAGTCCTCCGCGCAGCTCGGCGGCGGCCGCTGGTTCTCAGGTCTCAGCTTAGACGCCAACTATTTTGGGAGGCCCTTCCCTCGGCTCTGGCCGGGCTCAGACTTCCTCTGCCCGGGTAGTAGGTCCCTGGCCTCTGGCTCTCTGTACCTCTCAACGAGGAGGACAAACCTGCCTTTTTCTGTCACCCTGGGATGTGGGGAGTCTGACTTCTTGCGCGTCTAGGGACCATAGCAACACTGGTTACTGGGCTCAGGCGATGCAGGCAGTCCCTGAGTTACAAACATCCGACCGACATGAGACTCATACGAATGGAGGCTATTACAATAAGTCCCCGAGTTACAAACACCCAACTGACACCTGACTGATTTGCACTTAAGAATGTAAATGTTTTGGCACAGTAACTGAGATAACGCCAGAAAGGCTATGTTAACCACTGTGATAAAAATGTGTCAAATGGTTTATGAAGCGAGTGTATGATGCCCCATGATCATATCAATGTATACAGTTATGATTTAATAAAAAAAAAAAACTTAAAAAAAAAAAAGAATGGAGGCTATCAGAGGTGGTAGGTAAGTGCACCCATTCTAACTTACATACAAATTTAACTTAAGAATAAACCTATAGAACCTATCTCATTTGTAACCTGGGACCTGCCTGTACCCACTTGCCTGTCAGGCCATGTGTCCAGCACTTAAGGATCTCTTTGGGCAGCACTGAGCAGTATCTCTGTCCTCCAGGTAGGAAACTGAGACCCAGAGAGGTGAGTTACCTGGCACAGACACTTGGGGCACACCCTGCAGAGTCAGGCTTTGAACGCAGGGCTGCCTGATGCCTGTTCTTGCCACTGAGATAGCCAACACTCAATGTTTTTGCTGTGTGCTAGCCTCCCTTCTAAGTGTGTTGTATCTGCCAACTCCTGGGAGACCCACATCAACCACCAGGGAGGTAGATCTTACTGTTAATGGACCCATTTTATATTTAAGAATATTGAGGCAAATGGAGATGGGATTTGAACCCCCAGCAATCTGGTTCCAGATTTGGCGTTCAGCTTTGTTATCCTCCTCCCTGCTGGAAATATATACATATATATATATATTTTCTTATAAGAGTATATGTGAATCCTAGTAAATGTGGAATGTAAAGGTCTTAGCAAAATAACTAAGAAAATGCCACGAAAGCTATGTTAACTAGTGTGATGAAAATGTGTCAAACAGTCTATGAACCAAGTGTATGGTGCCCCATGATCCTACTAATGTACACAGCTATGATTTAATAAAAAAAAGTATGCATAATATATATGTACTTTTTAGTATGTGTGATATATATATGTACTTTAAAAAAATTGTATTTTCATGCTAGCTCTTAACTGCAGCCTAACCTGGCAGGGTCACTGAATCCACAAACAGGAAGCAAAGCCATTGATAAATCTTCTTCAGAGATAATAGCTCCATGGTGGATATTTACCTTACCTAGAACAGAAAGGAGAATGATGAAGCAAGTGGAGATTTTCCTTCTGAGAATTTAGGAGTGTAATTTGCAGCCAGTTTTGTAGCTTGTAGGAGACACTGTTGGTGCCTGACATCTGCCAGCCACTGCATTTTGTTATCAATGGACTTATATCAAGTGGAGCCCATTCTGTCTGCTTGGAGGCCAGGCCTGAAGTGCCTCTGGGTTGGTGTTTCCCTCCCCTGCCCACCCGGGGATGGACTCAACCCATAACTGACAACCCCACCACCGTTCGGTTAGGCTAACTCTGAGGAGTGTGTTCTTTGCTGCCTCCTGGATGTGCCTGCAGAGGTTAAGCTCTATTTTTTTCACTGTATAACTTCAACACACCTGTTAGTGACTCTTTCTCTTCCCTATCTCTAGTCCTCTTAACTCCCCAGATGGTGTTTTCTGAGGTCACCTCACTGATAAACTTTCACTAGAATCCTTATCTCAGGGTCTACATTTGGGAGACCTTTACTTTTGTTTGTTTGTTTGTTGAGACTGAGTCTTGGTCTTTCACCCAGGCTGGAGTGCAGTGGTGTGATCAGATCTCACTGCAACCTCCTAACTATTCTGCTTAAGTGATCCTTCTTCCTGGACCTCCTGAGTAGCTGGGATTACAGGTGTGCATCACCATGCACAGCTAATTTATTTATTTATTTTTATAGATGGGGTCTCACTGTTGTAGGCAGAATGGGGACTGAAGATCCCATCCTTGGCAGGGAAAGGCACCCCCAGAAAAAGGGAAAATTGAAAAGTAAGTTGAAGAAGTTGGAAAAAAGAAAAGTCAGCTAGTTTACTTTTAATTCAACAATTATTTGTTTATTTGAACAAGTTTTTTGTCTTGTTTAGAACTCTGACCTATTAGAAATATAATTTATAAACACCCCTGTTGGGTCTGTGAATACACTAAAAAAGAAAGTGGCCATAAAAAGAAACTATGACAAGACCTAAAAAAAATATTAACTAGGTTATTTTTTGTCTGGTAAACAGGTAAAACAAATACCCATTATAAAGATTTATGTTTGGCCGGGGCAGAAAACAACTTGGGCCCTGAGATATGGACAAGAGGGCTTCTATCCCCTATCACAGAGGAAGACCCTTTGTGGTGGTGATGAAAAAGAAAGTTTCCTCTCTCCCACCAATTCCTCAGAGGAGATTGACACCAGTGGCATTTTACTCCACAGGGAAATAACAGAATTTCACACCTCCCTAAAAATCTATGTATGTGACGTCCCTCACACAAGACTCAGGTTTCAGATTTCTCAAGACTACTTAGACCCTTAAAGTTAATAATAATAATAATAACTGATATACTCATTCAGAGAAACTACTAACTTCTTTGTTCTCTCCTTCAGCTTACCCTCTAGGCAAATAAATTTCAATAAAAGCTGAGTAATAGGATCAGAGGAGATCAAACTGTCACTCTTTGCAGATGATATGATTGTATATCTTCAAAACCCCAGGGACTAAACTACAAAACTCCTAGAAGTGATCAAGGTATGCAGCAGAATCTCAGGATACAAAATTAACACTCACAAATCTGTAGCTTTTATATTTACCAACAATATTCAAGGTGAAAAAACAATCAAGGACTTTATTCCATTTACAATAGTGCCAAAGAAAATGAAATATCTGGGAGTGTCTCTAACTAAGGACGTGAAAGATCTCTATAAAGAGAACTATAAAACTCTGAAAAAGGAAATAGCTGAAGATGTTAATGGAAAAATATACCATGCTCATGGCTAGGAAGAATCAACATTGTTAAAATGTCTATACTCCCCAATGTAAGCTATAGATTTAATGCAATCCCTACTAAAGCACCTCTGTAATACTTTAAAGATATGGAAAAATTAGTACTTTGTTTTATATGGAAACAGAAAAAAACCTTGAATAGCCAAGAAATTACTCAGAAATAAAAACAAATCAGGAGGTATCATGCTTCCAGATTTCAGACTATAATATAAATTGATAGTGATCAAAACAGTATGGTACTGGCACAAAAATAGAGAGTAGATGTATGGAACAGAATGGAAAACCAAGAGATGAACCCAGACACTTACTGTCATTTGATTTGTGATAAGCCTATCAAAAATATAAATTGAGGGAAAGATGCCCTGTTTAACAAATGGTGCTGGAATTGGCTGGCAACCTGTAGAAGACTGAAACTGGACCCACACCTTTCTCCTCTAACAAAAATTGACTCTCACTGGTTAAAGGACTTAAACTTAAGACATCAAACTATAAAAATTCTTAGAAAGAGTACAGGGAAATAGCTTGAAAAAATTGGCCTGGGAGAATACTTTGTGAGGAGGACACCCCAGGCAATTGAAGCAACATCAAAAATACATCACTGGGATCTCATCAAATTAAAAAGCTTCTGCACTGCCAAGAACACAGTAAGTAAAACAAGTAGACAGCCCTCAGAATGGGAGAGGATTTTTGCAGGTTATATTTCTGACAAACATCTAAAAACCAGATTCCACAGAGAACTAAAACTTATTAATAAGAAAAGAACAAGTGATCCCATTTCATTGTGGGCAAGAGACATGAACAGAAGCTTCTCTGAAGGAGACAGGTGCATGGTCTACAGACATATGAAAAAATGCTCATCATCTTTAATCATCAGAGAAATGCAAACCAAAACCACTTTGAGATATCATCTAACTCCAGTAAGAGTAGCCCACATCACAAAATCCCAAAACTAAAGATGGTGTGGATGTGGAGAAAAGGGAACACTTCTGCACTGCTGGTGGGAATTCAAGCTAGTACATTCCTTTTGGAAAGAAGTTTGGAGAACAGTCAGGGATCTAAATGTAGACCTGCCATTTGATTCTGCAATTCCTCTACTAGGTGTATATCCAAAAGACCAAAATTCACTTTACAACAAAGATATTTGCACCAGATTGTTCATTGCAACTCAATTCATAATTTCCAAGTGTTGGAAGAAGCCCAAGTGCCCATTGATCCATGAATGGATTAATAAATTTTGGTATATGTATACCATGGAATACTATGCAGCATTAAAGAAAGATGGAGATTTTACCTCTTTTATGTTTACATGGATGGAGCTGAAAAATATTCTTCTTAGTAAAGTATCTCAGGAATGGAAAAAAGATCCAATGTACTCAGTACTACTATAAAACCAATTTATAATCACTCACACTTTCATATGAGAGATGAATCACAACTATAGCCCACAATGAAGGTGGGAAGGGGAAGGAGATGGGGAGGGAGGGGGATGGTTCAATAGAGGAAGAGTTAATGGTGGGACCACATCTATGGAGCATATCACAAGGGTACAAGTCAAATCTATCAAGTATAGAACACAAAAGTCTTAACACTGTGATCAAGTAAATGAATTGAAAGCTATGTTAATTAGTAGGATGTAAGCACTCTAATTTGTACAAATAATCAACACATTGAATCCCACAAAGGGATACATGTATTCATGATCTGTGTATATATGACTTAGTAATGATAAAAAAAGAAAGCTGAGTAAAACAGATGCTCAGGGCCATCACCAGAACTCCACAAATGGGCAGTGGTCCTCTGAGTTCCCACCCTTAAAAATTCTATTCTATGTCTCTTGTTTCTCTCTTTATCATCATTTCTAACTTTATATTCTTCAGTCAGTCACCTCCAGTTCTGCAAGTCTTAACAAATCCTGCCCCTGAGATGGAACCCCAACAACTATGTTGTCCAGGCTGGTCTCTAACTCCTAGCCTTAAGCAATCCTCCTGCCTTGGCCCCCTATAGTGCTGGGATTATAGCCATCATGTCTGGCCATTTGGAAGACCTTAAGATATTGTTAAATTTCCATATTTATGAGAGGGAGAGAGAAGAGAGAAGAGAGGACAGAGATAGATGAGGAAACTGAGAAGGGGTTGGGAGTGCTAATGCACAGTGGTCAGATAGAGTTGAAGTCTGAAGGAAGATGAAATAGTTAAAGCTCTTGACCCTGGAGCCAAAGGGTCTTTGTTTCACATCTTGGGTTTGTGTGACCTGGGACAAGTTAAATTTCCTCTGCAAGTCTGTTTCCTTTCATTGAGTGGAAGCAGGGGAATTCCCACTTTATGAAGATGACATGGTGAGGAAATTAATATTTTTTGGTAATGTGTTCAGCACATTATGGCCATTTAAAAGCTATTTTTGTGTGGCAGGCTGGGAAGAGACCCTTAAGTTTGGGGCTTTCTTCACCAGGGGCAGGAGATGGAAACTCGTTTATTGGGTGCAGTTAAAGAAGGTGATGAGAGATAGGGAGATAGATGTTGGTGAGGAACGAAAAGAGAGAGAGACAGAGGGAGCAGTAGAGAATAGCACACATTGGCCAGATTAACTTCCCTTTATTATGGAGAAAGGGGGAAATGAAGAGTTTTTCAGGATGTCCTTTAGAGCCAACAACTCAGCAAAAATAGGCTGTGATGCACTGGGCATTGAGCAATTCTGGCCCCGCCTCCCTCTCATTCCATACCTTCCGTTATTAAAAACCCTGGGTGAGAAGAAAAGGTTCCCTTGTTGGAACAGCAGAATCAAGAAGTGATGTGGCCCTTCAGCCTGCTCCTCTTCTGGGGTGAGTGTGAAGCTGAATGGGGGCGCTGCAGGTTCTGGACGAGGTCTGAATGACGCACTGGGTTGGATGTTGCAAATACTTTAATTGGGGCCCCTTTGACAAAATTCCATACGTATAGTTTCTTTTCTTTTCTGTCTCTTTTTTGTGAGACAGTCTTACTCTCTTGGCCAGACTATAGTGCTGTGGTGCCATCATAGCTCACTGCAGTCTTGAAATCCTGGGCTCAAGTGATCCTCCTACCTCAGCTTCCCAAGTAGCCAAAATGACCAGCTAATTCCTCTATTTTTAGTAGAGACAGTGTCTTGATTTCAGGCTGGTTTTGAACTCCTGACCTCAAGCGATCCTCCTGCCTAAGTCTCCCAGTGTACTGGGATTACAGATATGTGCCACTGTGCGTTTCTGGAGAAGAGATTTCCTGAGTATCTGCTGTGTGACCGGTGCTGTTCTAGGTGGGCACTGAAGATATAGTAATGGACAAACAGACAGGTTTTTGTGCTCATGGGGTTAGGGTTAGGGTTAAGGGCAGACAGAGAAGAAGCCAGGGACTGTCACATCAGTCACTCAGTTAACATTGTCCTAAGTTCTTTAAAGTCAGAACGTCATAAAATTTCTATGATATTGGGTTATCATTAGCCTCATATTTCAAAGATGAAAATGGAGGCAAAAGAGATAAAATAACTTGCTCAAGTCCAAATAGCCAATAAGTAGAGCCAGGGTTTCAAACCAGGCCATCTGATTTGAGCATCTGTATGCCTTATTAGCATTACACTATGTTGCACCAGATAATAAGCAGACAAAAGAAATTTGTGTAGTGATAAGTGCTACTGAATAAGTTGTCATAAAATAGGACTGGGTGTTGGAATGAAGGGAAGTCAGAGAAGACACTTCTGTGGAGGTTTGCACCAAGACCTGAACACTGAGATGAAACCTTCCTGTCTACTCTTACTTCTCTTTCTTCAGGCATCGGTTTGTCCTGGCCTTGTTTATGTTTCATGTTGCTGTTTTTCTTCTACATTTTGTGACTTTTTGTCATTGTCATAAAACGTAAGAATAGGGAACATTTTCTTAGTTGTAAGCCTGGTTCTCCTCTGCTGTTGCACAGTGGATCTGGTTCCCCTATTTTACCAAGGAGGAAACTGAGGCACAAAAAGATTAAATAAATTTTCCAAGGCTAAGTGATGATTAATTGTTAAAGCCATATTTTTAAACCATCATGTTTTTACTCCAGAGCCTGCATACTTAAACACTATACTGTGTGGGCTTTAAAATAATTACCGAGCAAAAGAATTTTTTGTTAGTGATAATGGATGGGAATTTGGGTCTAGGGGCTTTTTTTTCTTTGTACTTAGAGACAGGGTCTTGCTCTGTCATCCAGTCTGGAGTGTGGTAGTGCAGTCATAGCTCACAGCAGCCTTGAGCTCCTAGGCTCAAGCATTCCTTCCACCCCAGCCTCCCAAGTAGCTGGAATTGAAGGTGCCCACCAACACACCTGGCTAATTTTTAACAAACTTTTGTAGAGATAGGGTCTTGCTGTGTTTCCCAGGCTGGTCTTAAACTCCAAGCCTCAAGTGATCCTCCTGCCTTGGCCTCTGAAAGTGCTGGAATCATAGGCATGGTCACCACACCCAGCCACTGTGGGAGCTGTTGATTGGCAGGCTCTATTAGAAGAAATAGTTGGCTCATGGACATCAAATCTAGAGGTGCAGAGTAGTCATTTTAGGGCATCGGCACTGGTGTTAAGTAGCAACCCTTATTCTACCTTGAAGCTAATCAGCAAAGAGTTGTGAAGATGATATGGTGATACTGGTGATGCTGATGATGTTGTGCTGGGGAAGCTGCATGCTGCGAGGCTGCACTGTTTTTCAAACACTTAAGATCTAACCACCTGCCCTCTCGGGAAATTTAAATGTCACAGATACACTGTACATCTACATGTGTTACATATAGATATCCACATGTGTCTTACACATTAAAAAAATAATAAATTTAAAAAAAATCTCCTTAAGAAGCAAGTTTGCCTCCCTTGGAGGAGACAGCACCCCTTTTAAGAATACTTTATGTTGGGCACACTGGCTCATGCCTGTAATCCCAGCACTCTGGGAGGCCGAGACAGGTGGTGGATTGCTGGAGATCAAGAGTAAAAGACTAGCCTGAGCAAGAGTGAGACACTGTTTCTAAAAACTAGCTGGGTGTTGTAGCAGGTGCTTGTAGTCCCAGCTACTTGTCAGGCTAAGGCAAGAGGATCACTTGAGCCTAGGAGTTGGAGGTTGCTGTGTGTTATGAGGCCAGGGCACTCTGCAGAAGGCAACAAAGAGACTCTATCTCAAGAAAAAAAAAGAATATACACTTCAATGTGTGTGCATGTGTGTGTATTGCTGTGTGTGTGTTGTTGTTGCTGTTGAGACAGAGTCTCACAATGTTGCCCTTGGTTAGAGTGCCATGGCATCATAGCTCACAGCAACCTCAAACTCAAACTTTTGGGCTTAAATGATTCTCTTGCCTCAGCCTTCCAAGTAGTTGGGACTACAGGTACTCGCCACAACACCCAGCTATTTTTTTTTTTTTTATTGCACTTGTCGTTGTTTTAGAAGGCCTGGGTGGATTCAAACCCACCAGCCCCAGTGTATGTGGCAGGCACCCTAACCACTTAGCGACAGGTGTCGAGCCTTCAATGTATATGTTTGAAAAAAAAAAAAGCTGGGACAATTTTTGTAATTGAAAAGAAAACAAAGATAAAGACGAACGTGATGAAAAACAAAAACAAATTGTAGAAAATCAAGAAGGGTCACTGGCAAGATTACCTGAAAGAGTTTTGTCTCTCAGCCAGCTGGGTTTCTCATCTAGCCTCACCCTCTGTGAGGCCAACCCAGGAGTGATTCTTCAGGTTGTGAACAAAAGTGTTTTTCTTTTCTTGGTGGTTCAGGGTGCTTTTTTTTTTTTTTTTTTTTCTGTCTTCACAGGGTGTTGTGGTATATACAGCTGGAAAATGCATGTAGTATCCACCGTGGCTACCACGACAGCGGGTAAGTTTGCTGTGCGGATCTGAGGATCTATGTGCCTGATGTGACGAAGTTTCCCTGGGGAGAAGAGCTCTTTTGTCTGAATGCTCTGGTAGCTCACTTGGATGCTTGCTGGGATATATTTAGTGGCAGAGCAAGAGTTAACACACAGGAGTCCTGATTTCCAATCCAGGCTCTTTTCTTTGTGCTTTGGATTGCTATGTGATCTTAGCAAGTTACCTAACCTTTCTGATCTTCAGTTTCCTCCACTGTGAAATACAGGTAACAATGGTTCCTATCTCACAAGCGTGTTGTGAAGCTTTAATTCAAAAAGGTAACTTTGTAAACCACCTGGTTCGTACATGGTGTGAGCTTTGTAAATGGTAGTGTGGAAGGATTGGGTATGAAAGTTACTCATACTACAATTCCATGTGGAAAAAAACCCCAAAGGGCTCCTCCATGTTTTATTTATTTTATTTTATTTTATTTATTTTTTGAGACAGAGTGTCACTATGTCACACTTGGTAGAGTACTGTGATGTCACAGCTCACAGCAACCTCAAACTCTTGGGCTTAAGCAATTCTCTTGCCTCAGCCTCCCGAGTACCTGGGACTACAGGCGCCTGCCACAATGCCCAGCTATTTATTTTGTTGCATTTGTCATTGTTTCAGCTGGTCCTGGCTGGTTTCAAACCCATCACCATTGGTGTATGTGGCCAGGGCGCTGCCTTATTCTTTTTTAAAATGTATGTTGTTTATTTTTGTAGTTAAAACAGAGCCAATGAATGGCAGTGAAACAACAACAACCCAACCCTAAAGATGGGTCTTTAGACAATTTCTCAGGAGATTTTCAGAGTAAGCATTTTTCCTAGTTTATTTGATACAAAAATATATCTCTGTGTGTATATGTCTATTTAGGTACATACATATAAAGCTTTGCTGAAATACATATATTACCAATTCTAATGTTTTTATTCAGTGTGATGAAGCTGACAATGTTGGTGTCCAATAAAGGCCATAAAAGGGATTTTGTTCTTCTCCTTTCTTCTACTAATTTATCTTTATTATGCTAATGGTAACCCCTACCATTCTCCTTAATTTATATCATTTTTCCAATCATGCAAATCTTAGTAGGCAAAACGTGGCTTCTTACATTGTATATCCCCTAAGTAGACTAATCAAGCCATTCTCCTAAGTAACTGTTGTGTCAACTGTAGATCCACATTAAGTAGATCTTCAGGGTCTTAAACTAGTTTTTTATTATGAAAGTAATAGAATCCAAATTACAGCCTATATAGCAATTAGAGGGAGCAGTCATCTACAATTCTACCACCCATGTGCATCTGTTCTTAGTTTTTGGGGTACATTTCTTTTCTTTTTTTCTTTTCAAATTTTTGAAAAATTTACTTCAGAATATTACAGGGGTTACATAATTTGATTTTGTACACTTTAAGTCAAGGTTATAAGTGTGCCCTCACTCAGAATATGTGCATTGCACTGATTAGATGTGAATTTACTCTACCTGTCTTCTTTCCTCCCTTAAGTTAGCTTTTTTTTTTTTTTTTTTTTTTGTAGAGACAGAGTCTCACTGTACTGCCCTCGGGTAGAGTGCCGTGGCGTCACACGGCTCACAGCAACCTCTAACTCTTGGGCTTACGTGATTCTCTTGCCTCAGCCTCCCCAGTAGCTGGGACTACAGGCGCGCGCCACAATGCCCGGCTATTTTTCTGTTGCAGTTTGGCCGGGACTGGGTCCGAACCCGCCACTCTTGGCATATGGGGCCGGTGCCCTACTCACTGAGCCACAGGCACCGCCCAGCTTTTTTTGTTTTTAATTCTTTAATTATTTTTAAATTAAAATTCTAACTGTATACTTTTATGGGGTACAATGTGATGATTTGATATACTGTGTGGAATGCTTAAATCAAACTGATTAACATAGCCATCACCACACTTACTTGACATTTAAAATTTTGAAATATACCCTTGCATTGTGCACATTAGGTGAGATCCCACCAAATGCCCTCCCCCCTTCCACCAATAATCCTCCCTTTTCCTCTTCTTTCTGGCCCTTTCCCTCTGCTAGACTGTATTTGTGTTTTATCATTCACATGAGTGTGTAAGTGTTTATATATTGGTTTCCTAATAGTATTGAGTACATTGGATAATTTTTCCCCATTTTTAAGATGCTTTACTAAGAAGAATGTGTTCTAGCTCCATTTAGGTAAACATAAAAGATGTAAAGTTTCCCTCTTTTTATGACTGAATAGTACCCCATGGTGTATATATACCAGAATTTGTTAATCCATTCATGAATTGATGGGCATTTGGGTTGTTTTCATGACTTGGCAATTATGAATTGGGCTGCAATAAACATTCTGGTGCAAATGTCTTTGTGGTAAAATGATTTTTGTTGATCTGGGTAGATACCTAGTAATGGAATTGCAGGATCAAATGGTAGGTCAACTTTAGTTCCTTGAGAATTCTCCATACCTCTTTCCAGAAATGTTGTATTAGTTTACAATCCCACCAGCAGATAGTGGCAGAAGAGGCAAGAGACAAGGGATAAGATGCATGTATTTTATAAAAACTCATATCTGGTACCAACATCTGTCACCTCCACTCATGCTAGATGCAATGATTCCTGGGAAATGTAGTCCATGAGTGGGTGGCTTCCTCCTAGAGGCAGATCCAACCATGGAGAAGGAGTATAGATTAGTGTTTTGGTTTGGTATTTGGCTGGCTAGGTATCTTTGGCACAAATCTAGTCCCTGGATGGATACAATGGAATATTATGCAGCTGTAGAAAAGCATGAGGTAGGTTTACATAAATGGACTTGGAAAGATGTCTCCAAACATTTTATTTTTATTATAGAACTATTTAAATATCCAAAGGCAGAGAAAATACTACAATTACCCCCCCCCCCCAGTTTATTCCTGAACCAGTTAAAAAACTTGACACTTTTGCTGTCTTGATTCTGAAAGACCTGCTATGAGTCAACAAGCAAGTATCAGAGAACACCTTGCTCAACAGGACTGGCTGTGAGGTGGGAACTTTCTAGATAGACACTGACCAATGCAGTAGCTATCTTTGCTTTGTTTTGTTTTGTTTTTTAATGTGACATTGTAACAGAATACCTAAAACAGGGTAATTTATGAAGACATTTATTTGCTCATAGTTCTGGAGTTTGGGAAGCCCAAGAGCATGGTGCTGGCATCTGGCAAGGGTTTTCTTGTCAGATGTGTCATTCCCATGGCAGAAGGTGAAAGGAGGAAAGGCAGGGGAGGGTACGTGAGAAAGCGATAAACAGAGGGCCAGACTCCCTGATATAATAGACACACTGCCACGATGATGACCTTAATCCATTCATGAGGGCTCTTACCTTTTTTTTTTTTATTAAATCATAGCTGTGTACATCAATATGATCATGGCTCTTGCCTTTTGATCTAATCATATTTTAAAGGTCTCATCCCTCAACACTACTGTATTAGGGATTAAGTTTCCAACACATGAACTTGGGGAATATAATCGAACCATAATGTTTTGTTCCTGGCTCCCCTAAATCCTATGTATCTAACATACAAAATACACTCATTTCATCAAAATACATTAATTTCATTCCAACAACCCTAAAAATTTTTTTTTATAGACATGGTTTTGCCTCTTCTAGGCTAGAGTGCTCTGGAACCATCATATAGGTCAAAAAATTAAGTTTACAAACTCAGCCTAGAAAAGGTGCTATATACCTCATTGGTGAGCATCACTGCAGTTGCCTTTGAGGTACTCCTGTTGGGAAGCAATGCTCTGAAATCAATGCCTATTCCACTTTTCAGAGAACTTTTTCTAGGATGAATTTGTGAACTTAATTGTCATGACTCATACCTCACTGCAGCCTCCAAGGGATCCTCTTGCCTAAGCCTCACAAGTAGCTGGGAGTAGTGGTATCATCCCTGACTAATGATTTTATTTTTTTGTGGAGATGATTACATGCTTGTAATCCCAACAGTTGGGTCTCACTCTCACTTAGGTTGATCTTGAATTACTATCCTCAAGTGATCCTCCTGCCTCAGCCTCCCAGGGTATTAGGATTACAGGCATGAGCCATGCCACCTGGCCTCAAAGCATTAGCTCATTCCAGCATCATCTCAAAAGACCAAAGTCTAGAGGAGTGTACAAATCAGGTATGGCTGAGACTCAAGGCATAATTCATTCTGAGGCAAACCCCTCTCCAGCTGTGAGCCTATGATATTAACAAGTTATGTGCTTCCAAACAATGTTGGGATAGGATAGACATTTCCATGTGAAAAGGGTTAGTTCTTTTTTAGAAGCGGAGCCTGACATGAGGATATTTTTGCTTTTTCATGAAATAATTTGTACTTTATTCTTTCTAAAAAATCTTATTTTAATTGACAAACCACACACAAAAATGATATGGATGTGTGGTGATGGTTATGTTCATTAGCTTGATTTAATCACACATTGTATACATATATCAAAACATTCCATTATACCTCTTAGACATATACAATTCATATTTGAGATGAGGATTTTTGAGTGAGTCAAGGGCCCTGCAGGCAGCGCCTATGGCTCAGTGGGTAGGGCACTGGCCCCATATACTGAAAGTGGTGGATTCAAGCCTGGCCTCAGCCAAACTGCAACAACAACAACAACAACAAAATAGCCAGGCATTGTGGTGGGTGCCTGTAGTCCCAGATATTTGGGAGGCTGAGGCAAGAGAATTGCCTAAGCCCAGGACTTGGAGGTTGCTTAAGGGTGATAAAGTGAGACTCTGTCTATAAAAAAAAAAAAAAGAAAGAAAGAAAAAGAAAGGGCCCTGCAGAGACACCTGCAGTGTGTCTAGCCAGTGGGGCTTACCGAGTGAGGAAATGGCTTGTGACTACATTTCCAGGAGATCTAACAACTTCTGTTTCCTCTGCTTGCTGATTTAAATCTGCAGTTGAGGTGGTAGAGCATTTCTGGCAAGAGGATTCCTTGAACATGAGGGAATTAGACCTTGTGTGCATGCCTGCATGCCTCAGCTTGCCATCTGACTCATAGGCCTTGCAGTGGTGTACTTATGAGAATTTGACTCCACAGTGGTGCTGTTGAAGCTCGTGTTTCCTTCCTGGGCTCTTGGGACTTTTGGTACCAGTATTTGCCATGATGATGTTAGGTCTTTTCAGTTAATTGCATAGGACTTCAGTTTCCATGAAAATGGCAAGAGAACTAAGGATTTAGTGAGATAAAACACAGGTTTTTTTTTTTTTTTTCCTGGACTGGTCCTTGTAGTAGTAGTAGTAAGTGCTTGCTAATGTTAACATCGTCCTGCCCCCCTCTTCTCCTCCTCCTCCCCTTTCTTCACTCCATCCTCCTCCTCCTTTGCCTTTAGGATCTTGAAAAAAAAAACTATGGTATCTTGCCAGGCACCATGGCTCATGCCTGTAATCCCAACAGTTTGGAGTCTGAGGTGGGAGGATCTCTGGAGCCCAGGAATTCATGACAAGTCTGGGCAATATAGCGAGCCTCCATCTCTCCAAAAAACAAACACACACACAAACAAAAACAATAAGAATAATTAGCTAGGCTGGTGGTATGTGGCTGTAGTCCCAGCTACTTGGGAGGCTGAGGTAGAAGGATTATTTGACCCCAGGAGTTGGAGGTTTCAGTGAGCTGTGATGACGCCATTGCACTCCAGCCTGGGCAACACAGGCACCGATGGGTACAAGAAGACTGAGTCTATAAAGGCGGAGGGATTTGAAAAACTTAACTGTTTTTGACCAACTCTCCCAATGCTTTATTTACTCTGTATTATAACAGAGCACACCTATAAACTATGGTGAACAAAGGTGTAGAAAAAAAGTGGGATAATTTTAAATGTTTCTTCACCCCAAATGTGTATGTTTGTTGCTTTTTTCCTACCAGAATTGGATTTGATAACATAGCTATTGTTTATGTAAACTTTAGACTTACCCCAACTTATTTTTCTTCTTAAAATTGTTTAGGTTCTATTATTATTATTGTATTTTTTTAGATGTGAGTTGTCATTTGTGGGTTTTTTTTTTTTTTTTTTTGTAGAGACAGAGTCTCACTCTATGGCCCTTGGTAGAGTGCCATGGCCCCACACAGCTCACAGCAACCTCCAACTCCTGGGCTTAAGCCATTCTCTTACCTCAGCCTCCCGAGTAGCTGGGACCACAGGCGCCCGCCACAACGCCCGGCTATTTTTTGGTTGCAGTTTGGCCGGGGCCTGTGCCCTACCGACTGAGCCACAGGCGCCGCCCGAGTGGGGGGATTTTTTTTAAAAGACAAATTTTATTGAGATGGTTTGGAAAAATTCCTTGAGGAAGTGGTTCAGTGGACACACAAGGATGGATGGATTGATGTTATCCAGCAAAGGGAGCATGGTGGGAGAGGGTGTGTTTGCTTAACTGAAGCCAAGGTTGCTGAGGTTGAAGAGAGTTTGGAGAACTGAGTGAAGGTGAGCATGGACAGGGCAGGGAATGAGTGGGGCAGGTAGGCAGATGACTGTCATGCAGGGCGGGGCTGTTGATCTGGTTTTGGGTGATTTTTGAGTCTCGAGGAATTGGGCTGGAGGAAGAGGGTATTGGGAAGTTCATAGCATCAAGAGACCACACTAGTAAATTACAGGAAATCTGTAAAGAGAAAGGTTGCCTCTGCAGAGGAAAGAGGAAGCTGGCAGTGAGGAGAGAGATACCATCTGAGGCCTCATGCAGGGAAGGGAAATAAACAAGGCACATCAGAGGAGAGAGCAGCCTGGATCTCAAAACTAGCGTGACAATAACCAGAGTGGAAAACATCATGAAGACAATGATGATGATGATGATTAATAATAATAATGATGATGATCCATCCTTTCTATTTTCTTTTATTTTTTATTTTTTATTAAATCATAGCTGTGTACATCAATATGATCATCATCCTTTCTATTTTTTATCTGGTACTTTATGAGGAGTTTCCCCACCCCACCAGTTAACACTGGGCATTATCATTGGTTCCTTTCCTTTCAGACCTCACATCCAATCCTGAGTACCTGGGACTATAGGTGTGCATCACTATGCCCAGCTAATTTTTAAACTATTTGTAGAGATGGGGTCTCTCTCAGTTGCCCAGGCTGGTCTCAAATTCCTGGCCTCAGGTAATCCTCCCACCTTAGCCTCCCAAAGTGCTGGGATGACGGGTGTGAACCATTGTGTTAAGCCCAGAGTTCAGTTTGTTTTCCTCCCACACATGAATAAGAATGTGTGCTATTTGTGTTTCTGTGCCTGGCTTGTTTTGCTTAATATAATGTACTCCAGTTGCAAATGACAGAATCTCGTTCTTTCCAATGGCCAACTGATACTCCACTGTGTATATGTACATTTATTTTTATTGTTGGGTATTCATTGAGAGTACAAGAAACCAGGTTACACTGATTGCATTTGTTAGGGAAAGTCCCTCTTACAATTGTGTCTTGCCTCCAAAAGCTGTGGTACACACCAAGGCCCCACCCACTCCTTCCCCCTCTCTGCTCTTCCTTTCCCCCACCCCTCCTTCTTTCTCTCTCTGCTCTCCCATTTCCCCACCCCCACTGTGTCCTTAATTGTCATAAATTGTCCTCATATCAAAATTGAGTACATAGGATTCATGCTTCTCCATTCTTGTGATACTTTACTAAGAATAAGGTCTTCCACTTCCATCCAGGAAGGATGTAAAGTCTCCATTTTTTAAAATGGCTGAATAGTATTCCATGGTGTACAAATAACACAGCTTGTTAATCCATTCCTGGGTTGGTGGGCATTTAGGCTGTTTCCACATTTTGGCGATTGTAAATTGAGCTGCAATAAACAGTCTAGTGCAAGTGTCCTTATGATAAAAGGATTTTTTTCCTTCTGGGTAGATGCCCAGTAATGGCATTGCAGGATCAAATGGGAGGTCTAGCTTGAGTGCTTTGAGGGTTCTCCATACTTCCTTCCAAAAAGGTTGTGTTAGTTTGCAGTCCCACCAGCAGTGTAAAAGTGTTCCGTTCTCTCCACATCCAAGCCAGCATCTGCAGTTTTGAGAGTTTGTGATGTGGGCCATTCTCACCGGGGTTAGATGGTATCTCAGGGTGGTTTTGATTTGCATTTCTCTAATAAATGGGGATAATGAATATTTTTTCATATGTTTGTTAGCCATTCATCTGTCCTCTTTGGAGAAGGTTCTATTCATGTCTCTTGCCCATTGATAAATGGGATTGTTGGCTTTTTTCATGTGGATTAATTTGAGTTCTCTATAGATCCTAGTTATCAAACTTGTCTGATTCAAAATATGCAAATATCCTTTCCCATTGTGTAGGTTGTCTGTTTGCTTTGGTTGTTGTCTGCTTAGCTGTACAGAAGCTTTTCAGTTTAATTAAGTCCCATTTTTTTATTTTTGTTGCAATTGCCATGGCAGTCCTCTTCATGAGTCTTTCCCCAGGCCCATATCTTCCAGTGCTTTTTTCTATGTTTTCTTTGAGGACTTTTATTGTTTCATGCCTTAAATTTAAGTCCTTTATCCATCTTGAATCAATTTTTGTGAGTGGAGAAAGGTGGGGGTCCAGTTTCAGTCTTTTATATGTAGATATCCAGTTCTCCCAGCACTATTTATTGAATAGGGAGTCTTTCCCCAAAGGTATGTTCTTGTTTGTTTTATCAAAGATTAGTTGGTTGTAAGATGTTAGTTTCATCTCCTGGTTTTCTATTCAATTCCAAATGTCTATTTTTGTGCCAGTACCATGCTGTCTTGACCACTATGGCTTTGTAGTACAGCCTAAAATCTGTATGCTGATGCCCCTAGCTTTGTTTTTATTACTAAGACTTGCTTTAGCTATACAGGGTTTTTTTCTGGTTCTATACAAAATACAGAATCATTTTTTCCCAAATATTGAAAGTATGATGTTGGTATCTTAATAGGATGGCATTGAATAGGTACATTGCTTTGCGAAGTTTAGACATTTTAACGATGTTGATTCTTCCCAGCCATGGGCATGGTGTGTTCTTCCATTTGTTAATATCCTCTGCTATTTCCTTTCTTAGGATTTCATAATTTTCTCTATAGAGATCCTTCACCTCTTTTATTAGGTATATTCCTAGATATTTCATTTATTTTGAAGCTATGGTGAAGGGAGTTGTGTCCTTAATTAACCTCTCATCTTGGCTGTTATTGGCATATACAAAGGCTACTGACTTGTGGACATAGATTTTATATTCTGAAACATTATTTTTTTATGACTTCCAGGAGTCTTGTGGTTAAGCCTTTGGGGTTCTCTAAAGATAAGATCATATCATCAACAAAGAGGGAGAGTTTGACCTCCTCTGCTCCCATTTGGATATCCTTCATTTTCTTGTCTTGCCTAATTGTATTGGCTAGAACTTCCAGAACTATGCTGAATAGTAATGAAGACAGAGGAAAACCTTGTCTTGTTTCAGGTCTAAGAGGAAAAGCTTTCATTTTTTTCTCCATTCAGTAAAATATTAGCTGTGGTTTATCATAGATAGCTTCAATCAGTTTTAGAAATGTGCCACATATGCCTATGCTCTTCAGTGTTCTCATTAGAAAAGGATGCTGGATTTTATCAAATGCTTTTTCTGCATCTATTGAGAGGATCATATGGTCTTTGTTTTTGCTTCTGTTGATATGGTGAAAAATGTTTATGGATTTGTGTATGTTAAACCAGCCTTGCATCCCTGGGATGAAACCTACTTGATTGTGGCGTATGACTTTTTGGATGATAAGCTGTAATCTGTTGGCTAGAATTTTGTTGAGAATTTTTGCTTCTATATTCATTAGTAAAATTGGTCTGAAATTCTTCTTTTTAATTGGGTCTTTTCCTGGTTTTGGTATCAGGGTGATGTTTGCTTCATAGAAAGTGTTGGGGAAGATTCCTTCCTCTTCAATTTTTTGGAATAATTTCTGTAGTACAGGAATAAGCTCTTCCTTGAAGGTTTGATGGAATTCTGGTGTAAAGCCATCTGGATCTGGGCATTTCTTTTTGTTGGAAGCTTTTTTTATTGTTTCTTTGATCTCAGTGCTTGAAATTGGTTTGTTCAGGAGCTCTATTTCTTCCTGGCTAAGTCTAGGGAGAGGGTGTGATTCCAAATATTGATCTATTTCCTTCACATTGTCAAATTTCTAGGCATAGAGTTTCTGGTAGTATTCAGAGATGATCTTTTGCATCTCTGTGGGATCAGTTGTTATTTCCCCTTTATCATTTCTGATTGAGGTTACTAGAGATTTTACTTTTCTATTTCTAGTTAGTCTGACCAAAGGTTCATCTATTACATTTATTCTTTCAAAAAGCCAACTCCTTGTTTCATTAATTTTCTGAATGATTCTTTTGTTTTCAATTTCATTGATCTCTGATTTAATATTGCATGTTTCTTTTCTTGTACTGTGTTTAGGCTTATATTGTTCTTCTTTTTCTAATTCCATCAGATGGCTTGTGAGTTTGTTGATACTGTCTCTTTCTTTTTTTCCAATGTAGACATCTAAAGCAATAAATTTTCCTCTCAAAACTGCTTTTGCAGTATCCCACATGTTTTGGTAGCTTGTGTCTTCATTGTTGTTATACTCAAGGATTTCCTCTTTTATTTCTTCCTGCACCCAACTATCATTCAACAGAAGGTTGTTTAGTTTCCATGCTTTTGTGTGGGGTTGAACGTTTTTGTTGGAGTTGAGTTCCACCTTTAGCGCCTTGTGTTCTGAGAAGATACAAGGTAAAATTTTAATTCTTTTGATTCTGTTGAGGTTTGTTTTGTGTCCTAGGATATGATCAATTTTGGAGAATGTTCCCTGGGGCGATGAGAAGAATGTATATTCTTTATCTTTGGTATGGAGTGTTCTATATACGTCTATCAAGCACAGTTGTTCTAAGGTCTCATTTAAATCTCTAATATCTTTGTTTAATTTCTGTTTAGAGGATCTGTCTAGCTCTGAGAGAGGGGTGGTAAAGTCCCCTGTTATCATGATGTTATAGGATATCATATTGCTCAGACTAAGCAAGGTCTGTTTCAAAAATCTGGGAGTATTTAATTGGGTGCATAAATATTTAGAATTGAAACATCTTCTTGTTGTATTTTTCTCTTGACCAATATAAAGTGACTATCTTCATCTTTTTTGAATTCAGTTGCTTTAAATCCACATGTATCTGAAAATAAGCTTGTAACCCTTCTTTTCTTCTGAATTCCGTTTGCCTGAAAAATTGTCTTCCAACCCTTAACTCAGAGTTTTAATTTGGCTTTTGAAGCTAGGTGTGTTTCCTGCAGAAAGCAATTGGATGGCTTGAGTTTCTTAATCCAGTCAGCCAATCTATGCCTCTTCAGTGGAGAATTCAAGCCATTAACATTTATTGAGATAATTGATAAGTGTGGTAGTGTTCTATTTATCTTATTTTGTGAGAGTCCGTTGCTTAGTTTTATCTTTTGCATCAGTGTGGAAGTTAGGTTGTGTCCTTTAATTTCTGAGTTCTTACTTTTATGCTGATCCATTGTGATGGTCAGTGTGTAAAACAGGTTGAAGTAGTTCCTGCAGAGCTGGTCTTATTGTGGCAAATTTCCTCAATGTTTGTATATCAGTAAATGATTTGATTTCTCCATCAATTTTAAAACCTAGGTTATAGAATTCTTGGCTGGAAATTGTTCTGTTTAAGTAGATTAAAGGTAGATGACCATTGTCTTTTTGTTTAGAAAGTTTCATTAGAGAAGTTTGCAGTTACCCTGATGGATTTGCTCCTGTAGATCAACTGGCGCTTACTCCTGGCAACTTGCAGAATCTTTTCTTTTGTCTTGACTTTGGACAGGTTGATCACAATGTGTCTTGGAGAAACTCAGTTAGAGTTGAGGTGACCTGGGGTCTGATATCCCTGTGAAAGCAGTGTGTCAGAATCTTTGGTGATATTTGGGAAATTTTCATTTATAATATTTTTCTAGTATGTCTTCTATTCTCCTGGGGCATTCTTCTTCTCCTTCTGGGATGCCTATAACTCGTATGTTTGAACACTTCATAAAGTCCCATAATTCTGTCAATGAACATTCTGCTTTCTCTCTTTTCTTTTCTGCCTCTTTAACTATCTGAGTTATCTCAAAATCTTTGTCCTCTAACTCCAAGAATTTTTCTCCTGCATGGTCTAATCTGTTGTTGATACTTTCTATTGTATCTTATGTTCCCTAATTGACTGCTTCAGTTCCTTCAGCTCTGCTATATCCTTCCTATATTCTTCATATCATTCATATCTTATTTGATTCTGTTTTTGGATTTCCTTTTGGTTATTTTCCACTTTATCAGCTGTTTTCTTCCATTGTTTTCATCATCTGAATTCTAAATTCCCTTTATGCCATTTCAAACATTTCTTTGTAAGTGGAATCCTCTGCAGTAGCTACCTCCTGGTCTCTTGGGGACGTTCTCCTGGCCAGTTTTTCATGTTGACAGGATTTTTCTGCTGATTCTTCCTCAGGAGTGATTTCTTTTATCTGTTTAGTTTCCCTAATTTTCCTTTCACTTTCTCTCACTCTTTAAGTTGCTGTGCCTCTGGGCTAGGGTTTTGATGAGTTCTTTTGGAACACGACCAGAAGGATGAGAAGGTTGACGAGCAGGAAAGGAAAAAAGAAAAAAAAAAGAACAAAAGAAATAAAAGAAAAAATAGAAAGGAGAGGTGGTGGGTAGAAGAGAATATTGACAAAAAGAAGAGAGGCACAGAAAGAGGGAGACAGAACAATATACGTGTACAGTAGTGTAGTTTGACACAACCTTAAAAACCCCCAATCTCTGTGGGTACTGGGTTGGGGGATTCCCTTGAGGTCAGAAGCTCTTTGCTAGCCTTTTTGGACACAGTACCCCACCTCCACTAAGTAGAGAGAAAAGACAAAAATGCTATAAATCAAACCAAAACAAGCAAATGGAAAACCTTCCAGGATAAAATTGGGGGAAAAATCAAATAATAATTGTAGAAACACTAGCAGAAATGAAGTTCTAATTGTTGAAAGAGGCAACAATGGGAAATTATATTTAAAAACTAAGAAAGAAAAGAAAGAAAAAAAAGAAAAGAAAAATCTATAGGGAAAATGTTGAAATTAAAAAACAAAACAACAAAAAAAAAACCCCCCCAAACAAAACAAAAACAAAGCAGTGTATATATCTTGCTGAATGTTGCCTGGGCAACAGGTGATCTTCTGGATATTAGATGTTAAACACAATGCTGATACGTTTGTATGAGATGGAGACTGGAGGCCTCTGCTGATTTCACAAACCCCACAGGGTGGAGAGCCTAAATTGCTCCTCAGCCCTCTTAAAAGTCACTTTAAACTGCTAAACTTGGCTAAGCAGAAGCTTTCCCAGGAAAGCGCTTGTCCCTGAGATCACTCCTGAAGTAGCTATCCACTTACCCAGTGTGCCAAAACTGGTCTCACTCTATGCGCCTGAGGGCTAAGGCTGCAAGGCATCTCAGTCCCTGCCTTTAGGCTGCTCAGTCACTAGATTACTAGCTCTCAGCCCATCCTTGCTCTGTGACCCTGAGGGCAGAGCTTGCTGGGGCAGTTCTCCCACAATGGATCCGTGTGGCCCACAGCCAAACACTATTAGCTCTGTCTGGCTCAGCGGCTCAGTCTGTGGCCCTAGACAATGCTTAAAGTCCTCCACACTCTTGCCCAAGTTCTCCCAATGTAGTTAAACTGAGTGCCAAGTCGAAAAAATCCAAAACAGCTCACAGGTAAGGCCTTGCAGTTTGCTATCTCATTGCTGCTGTATTTACAGCTGCCGGCGAGATTAGACCAAACAAACACATGCAAACACTTGCCAGTTCTCCACTGCTTTTATCTTCCTCATGGGATTCAGAAGTTTCTCGCTGACTGCCTGTGTCCTCAAAGGGATGTTTCTGTGCAGATCCCACCAGCCAGAAAGGCCTGGAGTCTTGTCTCCCCAGACTCACTGTGCCCAGTTGCAAGGAAGCTGTTACTCAGCCGCCATCTTGGATAATCTCTATATCTCTACTTTTTCTTTATTCGCTCCTCCATGGATGAGCACTCAGGTTGATTCCATATCTTGCATGACAATTTGGATTTTGAAAGGCCAGCTATGTGTCATTGGTCAACTCACTTAACCTCTTTGAGCCTCAGCTCTTCACATCTGGATCTCTTCGCCTGAGATCCAGAGGGGCCAGACATCCAAACTGCATCACTTAGCTTCTTGGCATTGTGGAAATCCTTGGTGTCCCTTCACTTGTGGGCACAGTACCCCAAATCTGCCTCTGTCACCACCTGGTGCTCCCCTGGTGGCTGTCTCCTTGTGTCTTCTTTTCATTGAAGGACACCAGTTGTACTGGATGTATCACTTCATCTTAACTTACATCTCAATTACATCTAAAAGACCCTACTTGAAAATAAGATTCCATTCACAGGTACCAGGTCTAGGACTTTAACATATCTTTTGGTGGGGAAATAATTCAACCCATAGTCATTTTTAGGCTGGGTTCTATTGCAGCCTCACTCTGATGTTCTACTCTTGTCCCATTTCTCCCTTCTATGCTGCTTAGATGTGAATGAGTGTGCTGACACCACTGCATGCCCAGCTTATGCCACTTGCACCAACACCATGGAGAGTTACTATTGCAGTTGCAAAAATGGCTTCCTGTCCAGTAATGGACAGAGTCACTTCAAAGGTCCAGGAGTAAAATGCACAGGTGAGTTCACAGCCCCCTCAAAACTCTGCAGTGTTTGATAGGAAAATCAGGTGGAAGCTGAAGATGTAGGTTCTTCCTCCTGCCCCAAACATGATTCCTTCCCCCTTCCCTTCCCTGCCTTCCCTCCCTTATTCCTTTTTAAATTCTTTCCCTCCCCTTTTCTCTCCCTTCCACTCTCCCTCTTTCCCCCTTTCTATTTATTTTTCTGATTATGAAAATATAAAAGTTTACTGTAAAAGTTCATGGATGGTTGGAATTCCTCACAATGTGGCAGCTGGATTCTAAGGACGAGTATCTCAAGAGACATGGTGGAAGCACACAATTTTTAAATGATCTAGCATACAGGGCGGCGCCGGTGGCTCAAGGAGTAGGGCGCTGGTCCCATATGCCAGAGGTGGCAGGTTCGAACCTAGCCCCGGCCAAAAACCAAAATAAATAAATAAATAAATGACCTAGCATAGTGTTTTTCTGGTCGAGTGTCACTTCCATCATAGTCACAGGCATGCTCAGATTCAAGAGCAGAGGGGACAAACACCCCATCACTTGATGAAAGGAGCACCAAAGTCAGTGGAATGGAGAGCATGTGGGGAAGATATTGTTTCAGCTCTTTTGGGAAAACAGCAGCCTGCTACACAGGATGAGGTCACTTTGTAATTTCAACTCTTTCTTTGTCCAGATATTGATGAGTGTTCTCAAAGTTCCCCCAAATGTGGTCCTAACTCAGTCTGCAGAAACATGCTGGGGAGGTACAAATGTAGCTGTTTTCTTGGTTTCTATTCTCCCACTGGAAATGACTGGACCCCAGAAAAGCCAGGCAGTTTTGCCTGCACAGGTAATGCTCTTGGGCTCTGCAACAGGGGCCTTGGTGGACATCTACCCCTGGGTTGAGTTCATGTGTTTCTGGACTGAGACACTGATCTTTTGTCTACCTGCATCTCAGATATTGATGAGTGTCTTGTCTCCCCTGCATCTCAGACATTGATGAGTGTCTCTCCAGCGGGGTCTGCCCTGAGCATTCTGACTGTGTCAACTCCATGGGAAGCTACAGTTGCAGCTGCCAAGTTGGATTCATCTCTAGCAATTCTATCTGTGAAGGTATAAAGGACCAACTTTTTATTATTTACCTGCCTAATTAATTATGGATCACATCATTAGAAGACCATATGAAGAAAGTATTTTCTCATTTTATTTTACTATTTCTTGAAGCAGGATCTCACTCTATTGCCTCAGGTAGAGTGCTGTAGTATTATCATAGCTTACAGCAACCTTAAATGCCTGGGTTAAGTGATACATCAGCCTCAGCATCCCAAGTAGCTGGGACTACAGGTGCCCCACCATACCCAGCAAGTTTAAATTTTTTTTGTTTTGAGATGGGATATTGCTATGTTGCCCAGGCCTGTCTCAAAGACTTTAGCCTCAAATAATCCTCTTACCATGGCCTCTAAAATTAAAAAAGCTTCTGCACAGCCAAGAACACAGTAAGTAAAGCAAGCAAACAGCCTTCAGAATGGGAGAAGATATTTGCAGGTTATGTCTCCGACAAAGGTTTAATAACCAGAATCCACAGAGAACTCAAACGCATTAGCAAGAAAAGAACAAGGGATCCCATTGCAGGCTGGGCAAGGGACTTGAAGAGAAACTACTCTGAAGAAGACAGGCACATGGCCTTCAGACATATGAGAAAATGCTCATCATCTTTAATCATCAGAGAAATGCAAATCAAAACTACTTTGAGATATCATCTAACTCTAGTGAGACTAGCCTATATCACAAAATCCCAAGACCAGAGATGTTGGCGCGGATGTGGAGAAATGGGAACACTTTTGCGCTGCTGGTGGGAATGCAAATTAATACATTCCTTTTGGAAAGAGATATGGAGAACACTTAAAGATCTAAAAATAGATCTGCCATTCAATCCTGTAATCCCCCTACTGGGCATATACCCAGAAGACCAAAAATCACACCATAACAAAGATATTTGTATCAGAATATTTATTGCAGCCCTATTCATAATTGCTAAGTCATGGAAAAAGCCCAAGTGCCCATCGATCCACGAATGGATCAATAAATTGTGGTATATGTACACCATGGAATATTATGCAGCCTTAAAGAAAGATGGAGACTTTATCTCTTTCATGTTGACATGGATGGAGCTGGAACGTATTCTTAGCAAAGTACCTCAGAAATGTAAGAAAAAGTATCCAATGTACTCACCCTTATTATGAAACTAATGTAGGACCTTCACATGAAAGCTATATCCCAGTTATAACCTAAGAATAGGGAGAAAGGGGAAAGGGAGGGGAGGGAGCGGGAGGGAGGGAGAACAAGGGGGACTAATGGGATTACACCTGCGGTGCATCTTACAAGGGTATATGTGAATCCTAGTAAATGTGGAATGTAAAGGTCTTAGCAAAATAACTAAGAAAATGCTACAAAAGCTATGTTAACTAATGTGATGAAAATGTGTCAAACGATAAATGAACCAAGTGTATGGTGCCCCATGATCATACTAATGTACACAGCTATGGTTTAATAAAAAATAAAATAAAATAAAATAATAAAAAAAAAGAATTACAAGCATGAGCCACTATGTATAGCTTGAATTTTCTTGGTCTAGGGATGAGAAAATTTGGCCTCAAAGAGGTGAAGTGATTTTCTCAAGGTTATGCGACTACTAAGTGTAAGAGCTTGGGTTTGAATTCCTGGGAAGACAGGCTGTATTTGAGCATAATAGGGAGCTCTATCACTGAGCAAATCAATGGGCTTACTGTGTGGTGTGCATAGAAGCCAATACCATGTCACCAGAGTTAAAGAAAATGAAGAAAAGCTTTATTGCAAGTTGACTGGTGACTGGAAATGAGAGAGGGGTAATGCTCAAATCTGTTTCCTGGAGCAGGGGTGGGTCAGGCTTTAGAAGCAGAAAGTAACAATCTTTTTTTTTTTTTGACTCTTTTTTTTTTTAAATCAAATCATAGCTGTGTACAATAATGCAATCATGATGTACAATGTGCTGGTTCCATATACAGTCTGAAATATTTTCACTGAACTGTTTAACCTAGCCTTCATGGCATTTTATTAATTTTTGTGTTCAAACCCTTATACTCTACACTTAGTAAACTTCATCTGCACCCTTCCAAGATGCACTGTAGGTGCGGACACACCAATCACCATCCCTCTACCCTTTCTCCCCCTTCTTTCCCCTCCCTTGCCCCCTTTCCTACATTCTTGTTCTGAGATTGGGTTATAGCCTTCGTATGAAAGCTATAAATTAGTTTCATATTAGGGCTGAGTACATCGGGTACTTTTTCTTCCATTCTTTGGATACCAGGCTAAGAAGAATATTTTCCAGCTCCATCCATGTAAACATGAAAGAGGTAAAGTCTCCATTTTTCTTTAAGGCTGCATAATATTCTATGGTGTACATATACCACAATTTATTAATCCATTCATGAGTCGATGGGCACTTGGGTTTTTTCCATGACTTAGCAATTATGAATTGGTCTGCAATAAACATTGTGGTACAGATATCTTTGTTATAATGCGATTTTGGTCTTCTGGACATATACCTAGTAGAGGAATTAGATCTCTAAGTATTCTCCAAACATCTTTCAAAAGGACCGTATTAGTTTGCATTCCCACCAGCAGTGCAGAGTGTTCCCTTTTCTCCACATCCATGCCAACATCTCTGGCTTTGGGATTTTGTGATGTGGGCTAATCTTACTGGAGTTAGGTGATATCTCAAAGTAGTTTTGATTTGCATTTCTCTGATGGTTAAAGATGATGAGCATTTTTTCATGTGTCTGTAGGCCATGCACCTGTCTTCTTCAGAGAAGTTTCTCTTCAAGTCGCTGGCCTAGCCTGAAATGGGATCACTTGTTCTTTTCTTGCTAATATGCTTGAGTTCACTGTGGATTCTGGTTATTAAACCTTTGTCAGAGACATATTCTGCAAATATCTTCTCCCATTCTGAGGGCTGTCTGCTTGCTCTACTTACTATGTTCTTAGCTGAGCAGAAACTTTTTAGTTTCATCAGGTCCCAGTAGTGTATTTTTGATGCTGCTTCAATTGCCTGGGGGGTCTTCCTCAAAAAATATTCGCCCAGGCCAATTCCTTCAAGAGTTTTCCCTGCACTTTCTTCTAGCATTTTTATAGTTTCATGTCTTAAGTTTAAATCTTTAATCCAGTGAGAGTCTATCTTAGTTAAAGGTGAAAGGTGTGGGTCTAGTTTCAGTCTTCTATAGGTCGCCAGCCAGCTCACCCAGCACCATTTGTTAAATAGGGAATCTTTTCCCTATTGAATGTTTTTAATTGGCTTGTCAAATATCAAATAACGGTAAGTAGCTGGATTCGTTTCTTGATTCTCTATTCTGTTCCATATATCTACCTCTCTGTTTTTGTGCCAGTACCATGTTGTTTTGATCACTATTGATTTATAGTATAGTCTGAGGTCTGGTAGCATAATTCCTCCTGCTTTGTTTTTATTTCTGAGTAATGTCTTGGCTACTCAAGGTTTTTCTGACTCCATATAAAATGATGTATTATTTTTTTGAGATCTTTAAAGTATGACAATGGAGCATTAATAGGGATTGCATTAAAATTGTATATTGCTTTGGGTAGTACAGACATTTTGACAATGTTGATTTTTCCCAGCCATGAGCACAGTATGTTTTTCCATTTGTTAACATTTTCAGCTATTTATTTTCTTAGAGTTTCATAGTTCTCTTTATAAAGATCTTTCACACTCTTTTTCAGATAAACTCCCAAATATTTCATCTTCTTTGGCACTACTGTAAATGGAATAGAGTCCTCGATTGTTTTTTCAGCTTGGCTATTGTTGGTATATATAAAGGCTACAGATTTATGGGTGTTGATTTTGTATCCTGAGACATTACTGTATTCCTTGATCACTTCTAAGAGTTTTGTAGTAGAATACCTGATTTTTTCCAAATATACAATCATATCATCTGTGAAGAGTGAAAATTTGATTTCCTCTGACCCTGTATGGGTACCCTTGATCACCTTTTCTTCCCTAATTGTGTAGACTAAAACTTTCATTACAATGTTAAAGAGCAATGGGGACAATGAGCAACCTTGCTTGGTTCCTGATCTGAGTGGAAATGGTTTTGAATTAACTCCATTCAATACGATATTGGCTGTAGGTTTGTTTTATATGGTCTCTATGAGTTTAAGAAATGTCCCTTCTATACCCATATTCTTAAGTGTTCTAATCATGAAGGGATGCTGGATATTATCAAAAGCTGCATAAATTGAGAGAATTATATGGTCTTTGTTTTTTAATTTATTTATGTGCTGAATTATATTTATAGATTTACATATATTGAACCAGCCTTGAGACCCTGGGATAAAACCCAATTGGTCGTAGTGTATAATTTGTTTGATGTGTTGCTGGATTCTGTTTGCTAGGATCTTGTTGAATATTTTTGCATCAATATTCATTAGTGATATTGATCTATAATTTTCTTTTCTTGTTGACTCTTTTCCTGGTTTGGGGATCAAGGTGATGTTTGCTTCATAGAATGTGTTGGGTAGTATTTTTTATTTTTCTATATTTTGGAAAAGTATGAGTAATATAGGTAATATAGTTCTTCTTTAAAAGTTTGGTAGAATTCTGATGTGAAGCCATCTGGACCTGAGGTCTTCTTTTTTATGGAGATTTTATAGTTGATGCTATTTCAGAACTTGATATAGGCCAGTTCAACATTTCCACCTCATTCTGCCTAAGTCTTGGGAGGTGGCGTGCTTCCAAGTATTTGTCAATTTCCTTTAGGTTTTTGTATTTCTGAGAATAAAGCTTCTTGTAGTATTCATTAAGGATTTTTTGAATTTCTGAGGAGTCTGTTGTTATTTCATCTTTACCATTTCTGATTGATGAAATTAGAGATTTTACTCTTTTTTTCCTATTTAGGTTAGCTAAAGGTTTATTTATTTTATTGACCTTTTCAAAAAACCAACTTGTTGATATATTGATCTGTTGTATAATTCTTTTGTTTTCAATTTCATTTAATTCTGCTCTAATTTTGGTATTTCTTTTCTTCTGATGGGTTTGGTGTTGGAATGTTCTTCCTTTTCCAATCACTTGAGATGTCCCATTGTTGCATGACCAGAGACGCAAAAGAACAGCAGCTTTGCTGTGGGTATAAGATCGCTCCTGTAATTATTAAGAGTAAACAAGAAACAGACTACATCGCATGGGATGGCTTGTAGCAAAACATTTTTATTGTTGACCACCTTATATACACTGTTGGTCACGTACACACTTAATCTATTATCTCTAACTCTTTCTATCTAACTTTAACTTTTGAGGAGACATCAAGTCTACAAATCATCCAATTTCCTCTGCTTTCTCTTTCTTCTCAGACATATGTTAATTCTTGAGCAAGGTATCCAAATAAAAATCACAAAGAACTTCTGGGGAAGAAGGGGAAACAAAATACCTCAAGCACACACTTAATTTGCCTCATAATGGAGTAATGACTTTGTTCTTCCACAAGGTAGAGATCTTTAGGCTCCAAAGACAATGTGTTTTTAACATCTGTCAACCTCTGGCCTATATCTCCAGTGGAGAGATTGTAAGTCTCTGACCACGTGGGCTTAACGGAAGCATAACATTAGAGAAACTGTTCTGAAACAGGCTCTGAGTATGCCTCAGAGGGGAGTCCAGTTCCCTTTTTGCCTTTGTGTTAGCGAAAGCCATTTTTAACCCATTACAGACTTGCCTTCTGTGGCTTATGTGGGACAGTTTAACCCACACCCATTAAGTTGTTAACTTCCTCTCTTTCTGTTCTCTTGAGGAAGGCTTGCAGTGCTATACATTTTCCTCTTAGGACTGCCTTTGAGGTATCGCAGAGGTTCTGACAATTCATGTCTTCGTTGTTGTTTTGTTCCAAAAATTTGTTTATTTCCTTCTTAATCTCGTCTATGACCCAGCTATAGTTCAGCATGAAGTTATTCAGTTTCCATGTTTTTGTATGAGTACTCAGGTTCTTGTTGTTACTGAGTTCCACTTTTATTCAATGATGGTCTGAGAAGATGAAAGGAATAATTTCTATTCTTTTAAAATTGCTGAGGTTAGATTTGTGACTTAAGATGTGATTAATTTTGGAGTATGTTCCAAGAGCTGATGAGAAGAAGGTGTATTCAGTTTTGTTAGGATAAAATGTTCTATAAATGTCTGTTAAATCCAATTGTTGGATGGGTAAGTTTAAATCTAAAATTTCTTTGCTTAGCTTCTTTTTGGAGGATCTATCCAACACCACTAAAAGGGTTTTAAAATCTCCAACTACTATGGACCTGGAGGAAATCAAGTTGCTCATGTCTGTTAGAGTTTCTCTTATAAATTGAGGTGCATTTTGCTTGGGTGCTAAATATCAATAATTGAAATCTCATCAATTGAGTCTTGCCCTTAACAAATATGTAGTGACCCTCCTTATCTTTCCTTACTTTTTTTTGGTTTAAAGCCTAATGTATCTGCAAATAAAATTGCAACTCTTGCTTTTTTCTGTTTTCCATTTGCCTGGAATATAGATGACCACTCCATCACTTGGAGTCTATATGTATCTTTTAAGGTAAGATGAGATTCTTGTATGCAGCAGATATCTGGTCTGAGTTTTTGTATCCCGTCAGCCAGCCTGTGCCTCTTTAGAGGACAATATAATGCTTTCACATTAATGGAGAACATTGATAGGCCTGGTATAATTTTGGGTATCGAGTTTTTCAAAAGACCAGTGCACTTTATAAAACCTTTCACCACTGTGGAATTTGGAATTTGATCAAAAGTTTCAGAGTGAGTTTACTTTTGTGGTGGGGAGTTGTGCTGGCCATTGTGAAGAATAAATCTGAGGATATCCTGGAGAGCTGGTTTAGTTATGGCAAATTTCTTCAACATATGAATGTCATTAAAGTATTTAATTTCTCTGTCATAAATGAAACTCAGTTTAGCTGAGTTTAGGATCCTTGGTTGAAAGTTATTTTTTTTTTAGGACATTAAAAGTCGATGATCACTCTCTTCTGGCTTGAATGGTTTCAGCAGAGAGATCAGCAGTCATTCTAATATTCTTCCCCTTGTACGTTATGGTTTTTTTATGTCTGACTGCTTTTAGTATTTTCTCCTTCATATTAACTTTAGTAAAGTTAATTATGATGTGCCTAGGGGATGTCTTGTTCAGGTTGAGTTGTGCTGGAGTTCTGAAACTGTCTGCTATCTGGATTTTAGATATCTCTTGGCATGTCTGGAAAGTTCTTTTTCATAATCTCATGAAGAAGGGCCTCTGTGCCTTGTGAAGCTACTTCATCACCTTAAGGAATCCCTATAAGGTGAATATTGATTTTCTTTGGGTTATCCCAGAGCTCTCTGAGAGAATCGTCTGTTTTTGTTGTTCATTTCTCTTCCTCTTTGAGCATTTGGGATTGTTCAAAAGCTTTGTCTTCCATGCCAGAAATCCTTTCTTCTGCCTGTTCCATTCTGTTACTGAGGGATTCTACTGTATTTCTCACATCATGTAAGGCTGCAACTTCTTTTCTCAATGTGTCTAAATCATTGGGTATTTTGTCTTTGAATTCATTGAATTCTTGAGACATCTTCTGAATTAATCCTACCAATTCTACCTCCATCTTTACTTCCATTCTGTTGATCTTGTTTGCAATCCATATTCTTTTTTATTTTATTTTATTTTATTTTTATTGCTGGGGATACATTGAGGGTACAATAAGCCAGGTTACACTGATTACATTTGTTAGGTAAAGTTCCTCTTGCAATCATGTGTTGCCACCAGAAGGTGTGGCACACACCAAGGCCCCACCCCTATCCCTCCTTCCCTCTCTGCTTTTCCTTCCTCCCCTCATGACCTTAATTGTCATTAATTGTCCTCATATCAAAATTGGGTACATAGGATTCATGCTTCTCCATTCTTGTGATGCTTTAATAAGATAATGTCTTCCACTTCCATCCAGGTTAATATGAAGGATGTAAAGTCTCCATTTTTTTAATAGCTTAATAGTATTCCATGGTATATATATACCACAGCTTGTTAATCCATTCCTGGGTTGGTGGGCATTTAGGCTGTTTCCACATTTTGGTGATTGTAAATTGACCTGCAATAAACTGTCTAGTGCAAGTGTCCTTATGATAAAAGGAGTTTTTTCCTCCTGGGTAGATGCCCAGTAATGGGATTGCAGGATCAAATGGGAGGTCTAGCTTGAATGCTTTGAGGTTTCTCCATACTTCCTTCCAGAAAGGTTGTACTAGTTTGCAGTCCCACCAGCAGTGTAAAAGTGTTCCGTTCTCTCCACATCCACGCCAGAATCTGCAGTTTTGAGATTTTGTGATGTGGGGCATTCTCACTGGGGTTGGATGGTATCTCAGGGTGGTTTTGATTTGCATTTCTCTAATATATAGGGATGATGAACATTTTTTCACATGTTTGTTAGCCATTTGTCTGTCTTCTTTAGAGAAGGTTCGATTCATGTCTCTTGCCTATTGATATATGGGATTGTTAACTTTTTTCATGTGGATTAATATGAGTTCTCTATAGAGCCTAGTTATCAAGCTTTTGTCTGATTGAAAATATGCAAATATCCTTTCCTATTGTGTAGGTTGTCTCTTTGCTTTGGTTGTTGTCTCCTTGGCTGTACAGAAGCTTTTCAGTTTAATGAAGTCCTATTTGTTTATTTTTGTTGTTGTTGCAAAAGCCATGGCAGTCCTCTTCATGAAGTCTTTCCCCAGGCCAATATTTTCCAGTGTTTTTTCTATGCTTTCTTTGAGGATTTTTATTGTATCATGCCTTAAATTTAAGTCCTTTATCCATCTTGAATCAATTTTTGTGAGTGGGGAAAGGTGTGGGTCCAGTTCAGTGTTTTACATGTGGATATCCAATTCTCCCAAAACCATTTATTGAATAGGGAGTCTTTCCCCCAAGGTATGTTCTTGTTTGGTTTATCGAAGATTAGTTGGTTGTAAGATGTTAGTTTCATTTCTTGGTTTTCTATTCGATTCCAAGTGTCTATGTCTCTATTTTTGTGCCAGTACCATGCTGTCTTGACCACTATGGCTTTGTAGTACAGACTAAAATATGTATACTGATGCCCCCAGCTTTATTTTTATTACTAAGAACTGCCTTAGCTGTATGGGTTTTTTTCTGGTTCCATACAAAACACAGAATTGTTTTTTCCAAATCTTGAAAGTACGATGTTGGTATTTTGATAGGAATGGCATTGAATAGGTAGATTGCTTTAGGAAGTATAGACATTTTGACAATGTTGATTCTGCCCATCCATGAGCATGGTGTGGAGGAATGCATGGAGGAATCTTGTGGTTGAGTCTTTGGGATTCTCTAAGTATAAGATCATGTCGTCAGCAAAGAGGGAGATTTTGACCTCCTCTGCTCCCATTTGGATTCCCTTTATTTCCTTGTCTTCCTTAATTGTATTGGCTAGAACTTCCAGCACTATGTTGAATAGTAAAGGTGACAGAGAACAACCTTGTCTGGTTCCAGTTTTAAGAGGAAAAGCTTTCAGTTTTAGTCCATTCAGTAAAATATTAGCTGTGGGTTTGTCATACATAGCTTCAATCAGTTTTAGAAATGTGCCAGCTATGCCTATACTCTTCAGTGTTCTAATTAGAAAAGGATGCTGGATTTTATTAAATGCTTTTTCTGCATGTATTGAGAGGATCATATGATCTTTATTTTTGCTTATGTTAATATGGTGTATAACGTTTATGGACTTGCGTATGTTAAACCAGCCTTGCATCCCTGGGATGAAACCTACTTGATCATGATGAATGACTTTTTTGATGATAAGCTGTAATCTATTGGCTAGGATTTTGTTGAGAATTTTTGCATCTATATTCATGAGTGAGATTGGGCGAAATTCTCCTTTTTGTTTGGGTCTTTTCCTCGTTTTGGTTTCAGGGTGATGTTTGCTTCATAGAAGGTGTTGGGGAAGATTGCTTCTTCCTTAATTTTTGGAATAATTTCTGCAATACAGGAGAAAGCCCTTCCTTGAAGGTTTGATAGAATACTGGTGTGAAGCTATCTGGACCAGGGCATTTTTTGGTTGGAAGATTTTTTATTGTTTCTTTGATCTCAGTGGTTGAAATTGGTCTGTTCAGGAGCTCTATTTCTTCCTGGCTAAGTCTAGGAAGAGAGTTTGATTCCAAATATTGATCCATTTCCTTCACATTGTCAAATTTCTGGGCATAGAGTTTTTGGTAGTATTCAGAGATCATCTCTTGCATCTCTGTGGGATCAGTTGTTATTTCCCCTTTATCATTTCTGATTGAGGTTATTAGAGATTTTACTTTTCTATTTCTCATTAGTCTGGCCAATGGTTTATCTATTTTATTAATTTTTTCAAAAAACCAACTCCTTGTTTCATTAATTTTCTGAATGATTCTTTTATTTTCAATTTATTGATCTCTGATTTGATTTTGGAGATTTCTTTTCTTCTGCTGACATTAGGCTTTGATTGTTCTTCTTTTTCCAACTCCATAAGATGGCTTGTGAGTTTGTTTATGCACTCTCTTCTTGTTTTTTGAATGTAGGCATCTAAAGCCATAAATTTTCCTTTCAAAACTGCTTTTGCAGTACCCACAGGTTTTGGTAGCTTGTGTCTTCCTTGTTGTTATGCTCAAGGAAGTTAGTAATTTCCTGTTTTATTTCTTCCTGCGCCCATCTGTTATTCAACAGAAGATTGTTTAATTTCCATGTCTTTGTGGGGGGGGGTCGAACGTTTTTGTTAGAGTTGAGTTCTACCCTTAGTGCCTTATGGTCTGAGAAGATACACGGTAAGATTTCAGTTCTTTTGATTCTGTTGATTATTTTGATATTTATTTTGTGTCCCAGGATATGATCAATTTTTGAGAATGTTCCATGGGGTGATGAGAAGAATGTATATTCTTTATCTTTGGGATGGAGTGTTCTATATGTGTCTATCAAGCACAGTTGTTCTAGGGTCTCATTTAAATCTCTTATATCTTTGTTTAATTTCTGTTTAGAGGATCTGGCAGCTCTGTAAGAGGAGTGTTAAAGTCCCCTTTTATTATGGTATTGTCAGATATCATATTGCTCAGACTTAGTAAGGTCTGTTTCAAGAATCTGGGAGCATTTAAGTTGGGTGCATAAATACTTAGAATTGAAACGTCTTCTTGTTGTATTTTTCCCTTGACCAATATAAAGTGACCATGTTTGTCTTTTTTGACTTTAGTTGCTTTATATCCACATGTATCTGAAAATAAGATTGCAACTCCTCTTTTCTTCTGAATTCCATTTGCCTGAAAAATTGTCTGTCAACCCTTGACTGGAGCTTTAATTTGTCTTTTGAAGCCAGGTGTGTTTCTTGCAGACAGCAAGTAGATAGCTTGTGTTTTTTTAATCCAGTCAGCCAATTTATGTCTCTTCAGTGAGGAATTCAAGCCATTAACATTTATTGAGATAATTGATAAGTTTGGTAGTGTTCTATTCATCTTATTTTGTGAGAGTCCATTGCTTAGTTTTATCTTTTGCATCAGTGTGGAGGTTAGGTTCTGTCCTTTAATTTCTGAGTTTTTACTTTGCTGCTGATCCAGTGTGATGGTCAGTGTGTAGAACAGGTTGAAGTATTTCCTGTAGAGCTGGTCTTGTTGTGGCGAATTTCCTTAATGTTTGTACATACATAAATGATTTGATTTCTCCATCAATTTTTAAGCTTAGCTTAGGAGGGTACAAAATTCTGGGCTGGAAATTGTTCTGTTTAAGTAGATTAAAGGTAGATGACCATTGTCTTCTTGCTTGGAATGTTTCATTAGAGAAGTCTGCCATCATTCTGATGGGTTTGCCCCTGTAGGTCAACTGGCGCTTACTTCTGGCAGGTTGAAGAATCTTTTCTTTTGTCTTGACTTTGGACAGGTTCATCACAATGTGTCTTGCAGAAGCTCGGTTAGAATTGCGGCAACCTGGGGTCTGATATCCTTCTGAAAGCAGTGTGTCAGATTCTTTGGTTGTATTTTGGAATTTTTCTTTATAATATTCTCTAATACGGCTTCCATTCCTCTGGAGCATTCTTCTTCCACTTCTGGGATTCCTATAACTTGTATGTTGGAATGCTTCATAAGGTCCCATAATTCTGACAGTGAATGTTCTGCTTTCTCTCTCTTCTTTTCTCCCTCTTTTACTATCTGAGTTATCTCAAGGACTTTGTCTTCTACCTCTGAAATTCTTTCTTCTGCATGGTCTACCCTTTTGCTGATACTTTCCATTGCATCTTTAAGTTCCCTAACTGACTGCTTCAGTTCCTTCAGCTCTGCTATATCCTTTCTATATTCTTCATATCGTTCATTTCTTATTTGATTCTGTTTTTGTATTTCCTTTTGGTTATTTTTTCACTTTATTAGCAGTTTCCTTCATTGTTTCCATCATTTCCTTCATTGTTTTCATCATGTGTATTTAAATTCTCTTTCTGTCATTCCTAACATTTCTTTATTGGTGGAATCCTCTGCAGTAGCTACCTTATTGTCCCTTGGAGGGGTTGTTCTGGACTGGTTTTTCATGTTGCCTGGAATTTTCTGCTGATTCTTCCTTGTGAGTGATTTCTTTGATCTGTTTCCTTGCCCTATTTTTCCTCTAATTTCCTCTTGCTCTTTAAGTTCCCATGCCTGTGGACTAAGGTTTAGATGAGTCCTTTTGGTATAGGCCCAGAAGGATGAGAAGGTTGAAAAGCAAGAAGGTATGAAAGAAAGAAGAAAAAATGAAAAGAAAATAGAGAAAGGAGAGGGGGTGGGTAAAAGTAATATTGACCAAAAAAAAAAAAAAAAAAAAAGAAAAAAAAAGAGAGGGAGGCAGAGCAATATAGGTGTACAGTGTGGTACTTTGACACAACCTTTAAAAACCCCAACCTCTTGGGGTGCCCGGTTGGGTGGCTCCCTTGAGGTCAGCAACTCTTTGCTTACGTGATCAGACACAGTACCCCACCTCCACCAAGTAGAGGGGAAAAACAAAAATGCTATAAATCAACCAAAACTAGCAAACAGAAAGCTTTATGGGATAAAATTGGGTGAAAAACCAAATGATAGGGGTAGAAACACTAGCAAAAATGAAGTTCTAGTTATTGAAAAAGGCAGCAATGGGAAATAGTATTTATACTAGAAATTGGAGAAAGAAAAGAAAAAATCTGTATGGAAAAGGTTGAAATTAAAAGACAAAACAACAACAACGACATCAAAATAAACAAAAAACAAACAACAGCAACAACAAAGCCCCGCAAAACAAAGGAGTATATATATCTTGTTGAATATTGTCTGGGCAACAGGTGGTCTTCTGGGGTATGAGATGTTAATTACCATGCTGATACTACCTGAGGCCTCCGCTGATTTCTCAGACCTCACAGGTAGACACCCTAAGTCTCTCTTCAGCCCTCTTAAAAGGTACTTTAAGCTTCTAAACTTGCTAAGTGGAAGCTTTCCCAGGAATGAGCTTGTTGCTGGAATGACTGGTGAAGTGGCTATCCACTTACTCAGTGTGCCAAAACTGGTCTCACTCTGCCCCTGAGGGTTAGGGTTGTAAGGCGGCTCAGACCCCACTTTTAGGCTGCTCAGTCACTAGGTTACTAGGTCCTGCCCAATGCTTGCTCTGCAACCCCTAGGTTGGACCTTGTTGGGGCAGTTCTCTCACAATGGATCCCTGCGGCCGACAGCCAAACACTATTAGCTCCATCTGTCTGGCTCAGCAGCTCAGTCTGGGGTCCCAGACAATGCCCAAAGTTCTCTGCACTCCCACTCAAGCTCTCCCCAAGGCAGTTCAACTGAGTGCCAAGTCAAAAAACACCAAAACAGTTCACAGGTAAGGCCTTTCCGAGTTGCAGTCTCGCTGCTACTGCACTTACAGCTGTCGGCGGAATTAGACCACTCGAACACACAAGATTACTTGCCAGTTTTTCACTGTTTTTGTCCTCCTCTTGGGGTCCAGAAGTCTCTCTCTGACTACCTGTATCCTCAAAGGGATGATTATAGGCAGATCCCACCAGCCAGTGATGCCTGGAGTCTTATCTCCCCAGACTCATGGTGCCCAGATGCAAGGTAGCTGTTACTCAGCCGCCATCTTGCTCTCCCTCGACTGACACCTCGCAGTCCATATTCTAAATTTGATTTCAGACATCTCAGTTATCTGTTTGTGAATGGGATCCTCTGGATTGGCTGTTTTGTTTTCTCATTCCTTGGGGGAGTTGAACTGTTCTGTTTATTCATGTTGCCAGAGTTTTTCTGCTGATTCCACCCCATCATTGTTTTCCAGTGTTTAGCTAGATGAGCAGGTAAGGTGAAATTAAAATGGAAACTTCTACAGTTTTGGTTGACCAGCCCTTCACCTAGGAACAGGGACTGGTGACTGCAGCTTTTCCTGTACAATTTTGCAAAGGACCTGTACAGTACCACAGTCTGTGACTCTAGAGGCCTGCTTGGTGAAGTGGCGGTAGGTGGCTCTGTCTTGTATTCGGTTGATCTCTGTCCAATTCTAGTGAATCAGTGACTCTAGGTTTCAGTCTCAGCTTTGGTGAAATATAAGCAACTAGGACATCCCTTCCCCCATCGGTAATATCTGGAAGAGGACAATCAAACCTTCCCACTACAGTAAAACCAGGTTCCCACCTTGGAGGGTCCTTGGGTAATTTGTCCAGTTCAAGAGTTCCAGACCAATTGTCCAAGACAGCCCCCACTCTGTATCTGGAGAGTTAAGAGGATTCCAGCAGCTAGATGTTAGGGGTCTATTGGCAGCTCAAGTGTGATTTGAGCACCTCTGGTGCTCTGAGGGGTCAGAGAGGTCCGTCCAGTAGGAGGTTTAGAGCCAGGAGGTTAATGCCTCTTACCCCACCTTGCTTGTCCTTCACCACTGAACTTTGGTCGCCTCAGTCTCTAGTATTCCCACTGGCAATCTCTGTTAACCAATTCTCTGTGGCCCTGTTCTGTCCAATAAGCAAATGTGCCAAGGCTATGTGCCTGCCAGAGTGAAAATGAGGTTGTTGCCTCCTCCTCGTGGTTACCACAGTCTACCACCATCCAGCAGGTGAAGCTGAGGTCTGCCTGCCTCTGGTGCTCAATGGCAGGTGAAGAAAGTTCTGCCTGAGCTCAGTTAAAACCTGAGGATATCCAGACAGCAAAAGAATTTCTCCCTCAGCCACTGCACCTTTGTTGCCATTGTTCTGAAGCTCTAGAATCCCTATAGGGTGAGGTCTGGTTCCCTCTGGCAGGCCACAAGAGCTGACTCTCCAGAGTTAGGCCCCAGCAGGATCACTCTATTAATGATGAAGTTGGGTGGGAGATGCCTCCTCTTGGGTTCGTGTACATCAGCAGTTTCCGAGCCTTCACCCACAGTGCAGGAACCCAAGCCTCTGTCTGCTGCTGAGATACTCTTTTTTTGGGCCAGGTCAGTCACCTTTCCTTCTATGTCTTTCTGTACAGTTACTGGATTCACAGGTGCAGTGCAGCTGTACTGCCACGGTCTATGCAATGCCCGATCCTAGCCAAGAAATGCAGACATTCTGGATTCTGGAGGAGTTGGACTTCTAGACTGCCAGGCCGGGGGTGTGGTGGGAGTGGGTAGACTGAAGGATTAAGGTGGCAAGGAAAATATTTGTTCAAATTTCCTGCCAGACAAGGGAATTCCTAGACTCACAGCATCGGGTCTCTTGAGAAGGAGTCCCAACTTCCAGCAATTCCCTTCAGTGGGGTGAGGAAGGAGAGCTCAGTTTATTGCTCACCAGTAGAGATCACACAGTAAGCAAGCAACTCTTTTAGGGGAGGGTACGGCCACACAATCTCTTTGGGATGAGATCTGTACCTGAAAATAGTTTCTTTGGAGTCGAATCTTGCCTCAGCAGGGAAGATGAGCAATTATCTATCTCATCTCTCAGCTCAGCTCCCCTTCTTCAGATTTGTTGGGTTCTTTCTGGCTGTTATCTCTCCCTCCAGACTGGAGCTTCTATTGAGAGCTGGCTCCAATCAGCCATTGTTCCCCTGTCCCCCCCTTTGTTCTTATTAAAATTGAAAATTGGAGTTAGGGAAAATAACCAACCCGAGGATTTAGCAAAACACCAAACACATTGAGACCAAATGAGCAAATAAACAGATAAAAGGCTACCAGACACGCAAGCCCACAGATGCATGAACAATCAGAAACACATAGACACACAGACAGAAAAAAAACTATAATAAAAATAATGATAATCATAAAATATTGAAAAAAGGGAAAAACAAACAAACAAAAAAAACCTCTAAAAATCTGATGTAAGCACTCTCAGAAACCATAGAAGGGAAGAAGAGGAAGTGAGAAGGAAAAAAAAGTGGTGTTCATAAAAAAATTAAAAAAGAAGAAAGAAAAAAATTGAAAATAAAAAGAATTAACAATAGCTCCTCCAAGAAAAGGATGAAAAAAAAGAGAAGAAAAATAAAGTCACCAAGCACAAAAATATTATTCTTGTATATATATAGAAATATACATCTATATGTATGACGTAGGTGTCAACTTTAGTAGGAATATATTTATAATGCAACATACTTTCTGGACACCAGGTGGTGCTGTGAGTGGTTCCCAGGCTTATACCTGATTCACAGTTTACATTGTTACCATGGTAACCACCCTACCTGCCCGATTGCCATTTTTGGAGTTTCTATAAAAGTGTATTTCCTAATTGTTGTCGAATTTTGGCTGCTCTGTTCCAGACAACACTCCTATCTGACCTCTCAACTCAGTGCAGGAGTCCACGCATCACAAATCTTTCCACTGTGCTCCTACATTCTCCCACAAACTGGCAACTGCAATCGGCTGTGGTGGAGGGGTTGGCTGCTGCTGTCTTCCACCGCTGCGGTGCATGGAGACCTTTCCCTCAGTTTCTGTGGCTCGGCCGTCTCACTTTTGATTCTGGACTTTAGAGTCCAGCCACCCACCAGTTCACTGTACAGCCTAAACTGCCAGTCCACACCAACATTCCCCACCAGGAATGGTGTGGTCTATTTAATCATTCCTGTTGTTCTGGGAGAAGCTGTCTGCCATTTCGGACAATTAAAAATGTCTGTATACCTTCCCTTCAATTTTCATCAGGCTACTTAGCCCCTTGTGGTTCTGTGTGGCACCCCTTTCTGGTTGCCAAACTCTGCTCAGGAATAAATTTTCATCAATTGGGTTTCGCCAGGAACTGCGAACTGCTGTCCTCTGTGAGGGAGAAGCCAGATGCCAGCCAGCATGGCCAGGCAGGGGAAATTCCTACAACAGAGTCTGTGGTTTTAAATTACACCTCATATACAGCAATCTGCCAATTTGCTGCACGTCTCCAGCTGTCTATCCACACCAATAATCCACATGGGGAAAAGATCCAGAGCCCCCTCCCTCTCACCTAATGACTTGGGAGAGGTGGGCTACACATCTGTGCTGTCCACCATCATGCTCCACCTCCCAATATGATCTGATTTGATCTTGCAATGAGGTAAAACCAGGAGGCATGATATGATTGGATCATATTGCAGGATGATTCCAGGGCTAGATCTGATTGGATCTCGGATCCTGCCATCTTAATTTAGTCTCTGCTTCTGTGTTCCTCCTACGATTGAATGCTTGGTTCAGCTGGCAGTGACCTTCAACCTGGGTGTACATGGAAGCTGCAAGACAGCTCATAATTTTGTTACATAAAGGTTAAGCCAGAGTGATTTTTCTCCCAGGGACGTAATGGCAGATGTGGCAATGTCTATTGTATGCAATCTACATCCCAAGGTGTGAATACAAGAGGAATGGACTATGGCCATTTTTGCATCTCTGTTAATTATATTTTGAAACTATTTGCCACACTTCTACTTACATATCATTGTCCAGAATTTATATACCTAACTGCAAGTGGGGACAGGGAAATGTGTCTCAGAGTGAGCCCTGGGAGAAGGGGAGAACATAGATACTGGGGTGCACAGAAAGAACGTTTCAAGAGGAAGAAAGAGACTGCCAGTCCTTTTATAGGCTGGGTTGGAAGTTCCAGAATGTTGCTTCAACCACATTCTATTGGCCAAGGCTGTCTATATAGATTTTAAGGGGTCAGTATAGATTTCAAGGAAAGGTAAACAAACTCTCTGTCTCACTAGAGGAGCAACGTGCATACAGGTAGTGCAAAAAATGATTGTGGCCATATTTGGAACACCTTCTCCCCTGCAAGTGTGTTTAGAATCCATGGTGGTCACTATTGGAATACCTTCTCCACTGCAGAGTGTTATTAGAATCGATGGTGGCCCTGTTTAGAACACCTTTTCCCCGGCAGAGTGTGTTTAAAATTGATGGTGGCCATCTTTGAAACACATTCTCCCCTGCAGATTGTGTTTAGAATCCTTGGTGGTAACTTTTGGAATACCTTCTCCACTGCAGAGTGTGATTAGTATCAATGGTGGCCATCTTTGGAACATCTTCTCCCCTGCAGAGTGCATTTAGAATTGATGGTGGTCACTTTTGGAATACCTTCTCCACTGCAGAGTGTGATTAGAATTGATGGTGGCCCTCTTTGGAACACCTTCTCCCCCCTGCAGACTGTATTTTATATCCTTTCATCCCTGAGGAAAAAGTCCATGCTTTTCTTCATTAAAAATCTCATTTTTTAATGTTATTTGTCAATCTTTACTAGTTTCTGACATTGTTACAAGATTTAATAATAAACAGCATTAATATCAAAAGCGATTTGATAAATAGATTAATATAGCTTTGGGCACTCCAGGGAACACAATCAGGATCCCACGAAGGCCAAGGCAAAGTCTTGGATTGTCCCACTCCATTTTCTATCAAATCAGCACCTCTTTCATTTGTTTTACATATTTAGGTTTCATTTCACATAAGGAAAAGCTTCCTGGGTCAAAACGTTTAGAAGATCATGCATCTAATCCAACTTCATAGGTATTTATAAGCCAGTAGTTCACAAGAATATATCAAAAGTTCATATGTGTTATAACTAACAAGAGCTCACCTAGGTTATTCTTAAATGTTTCTGGAAGTGGAGAGCTCTCTCCCACTAAGACTTTTTTGTGACGTCTTCCATGAATGCTAATAGGAAAACCACTTTCCCTTACCTTCCAATAACAGCCCATTCTTGTGTCTGTGGAAGTCTTCAAATTAATCTACATTCATATCACAAAGACTTTTATCCTGACTCTCCATGGTAACACGCCATCCATCCATCATATACTAGCCTGAGTCACTACTTGCCTGTTTGTTCCTTGTATTTTGTGAGTTGATGTAGAAACAGGAAAGGTTTTCTCTTTACCTACTTCCTAGTTATTTCCCCTCCCCCCACCCCTAATGTTCTATTCCACTGCAATTCAGAATTCTCAGAGGTAGAGCTAACCATCTATTGGCATAGTAACCTGGCATCTTCCTGTAGTGGTAAGTTAGAGTTTCTGAACCTTAGCACTATTAATATTTTGGCTCAAGCTTGTAACCCCAGCACTCTGGGAGGCTGAGGCAGGTGGATTGCTTGAGCTCAGGAGTTCGAGACCATCCTGAGCAAGAGTGACACCCCATCTCTAAAAATAGCTGTGCATTGTGGCGGGTGCCTGTAGTACCACCTACTTGGGAAGCGGAGGCAAGAAGATTGCTTGAGCCCAAGAATTTGAGGTTGCTGTGAGCTATGATGGCATAGCACTCTCCCAAGGGCGACATATTGAGACTCTGTCTCAAGAAGAAAAAAAAAAAGAAAGAAAAACACATTTGGGGTTGTTTAATATTTTGTTGTTGCAGGGATGGTGTTTTGCATATGGTAGGATGTTTGATGGCATCTTTGGACTTTACCCACTAGATCTTGATATTGCTCTTTCTATACTCATGTTGTTACAACAGAAAATGTCTACAGATATTGCCTATAAATTGCCCCCAGTTGAGTACTACTGCCTTAGCATAATAGAAATTTCTCAATCTTATAACAAATCCATATGGATATACATGACCAGTGGGCAGCTTTTCTCCACCTGATGATAGAGGGAACTGGTCTTCACCTTTTGGTTCTGAAATTCCTCATTTTAGCCAGTGAAGGGGTAAGAGACAAGAGAGAGGGGTCATGCCTACTTATTGACTAGCTCACAAGTGAAGCGTCTATCATAGCTCTCCTATTCTAGAGACTAGGAAACTGGTCACAAGGTCCCACCCAGATGCAGGGCATTCTGGGAAATGTAGTCCCTAGCAGGGATGCCATTTTCTAGTGAAACATGACTCTATACTTCAGAAGTATGACTTGGTTGGACTGTTGGCCACCACTCCTTGGCACTCATCCTGTATCATACAGATATTGATGAGTGTATTGTCAAAATGTGCCCTGCGAATGCAACATGCACCAATACTCCTGGGAGCTACTTTTGCACCTGCCATCCTGGCTTTGCACCAAGCAGTGGACAGCTGGATTTCACAGACCAAGCAGTGGAATGTAGAGGTGAGCACAGTTTGCCAGATGGCCCTGAGAAAACATTTCTCCTTCTTGTTCTTCTGTTTTTTTTTTTTTTAATATTCTACAGCTTTTTTTGCAGATATTGATGAGTGCTTCCAAGATCCATCACCATGTGGTCCAAATTCTGTCTGCACCAATACCCTGGGATCCTACAGCTGTAGCTGCACTGTGGGCTTTCGTCCCAACCCAGAAGGATTCCAGAAATATGGCAACTTCAGCTGTAAAAGTAATGATCTCCTGTATTTCTTGGTGATGGTTTCTTGGTGTCTTGCTTTGGTTGCAAAAACTCTCACTCTGCCCAACTCCTGGATCCTTCTATTTCCATGTCATCCATATACTCTTTTTCTTTTATTAATTTATTAGTGATTTTGGTACATTATGTTTTGAGCACTGATTATTTACTTACCTAATTAAACAGGTTCCTTGCATGAGATACTGAAGAGTCTTCAGTTATGGATATGATGGGCATGTTCTTGTCCTCATGCAGCTTGTACAGGAAGGAAACAGGGAGTGCCCACACATTTATGTTACTTATATGGAGGAAAATGAGGTATAACAGTAAAATGGATATATCTCAGTCCCTTCCCAACATAAGAAAGATAATATTGGCCAGGTGCAGTGGCTCATGCCTGCAATCCCAGCCCTCTGGGAGGCCGAGGCAGGAGGATTGCTTGGTCAGGAGTTCAAGACCAGCCTGAGCAAGAGCGAGACCCTGTCTGTAGAAATAGGCAGATGTTGTGGCAGGCGCCTATAGTCCCAGCAACTCAGGCGGCTGAAGCTAGAGAATCACTTGAGCCCAAGAGTTTGAGGTTGCTGTGAGCTATGAGGACATAGCACTCTACTGAGGGTGACAAAGTGAGACTCTGTCTCAAAAAAAAAAAAAGAAAGAAAAGAAAGGAAATATCATCAGTGCTGTGTGTCCTCTGCATGTTCCTTCCTCACTCTGCCTCCTCTTCAGAGGGACCCACTTGGAATTTTGCTTTCATTATTCTTTGACTTAAAAAAAATATTCTCCTGTGTGTATAGCCCTACACCATGTCTGCTTGGTCTTGCTTGCTTTGGAGCTTTGCAACAGTGATATCAGACCATGCAGTCTTCCCTGCCTCTGTTCTCACTCAGTACCACACTCCATGAAGTCTTTCACGCTGTGGTGTGTGGTTGTTGTTAGTTCATTTCACCATGTGTATTAAGGCAACAGATGGTTTTTAAACCTTGGAGGGGAGAATGAAACCTGACTTGCTTTTTTCTTTATGCTGTCTTTCTAATTGAAGTTGGTTTGATTTCTTTCCTTTGATTTCTTCCTAGGACTTCCCTTCAAGTGTAAGGAAGATGTGATACCCAGTCATGAACAGGTCCAGCAGTGCCCACAGGGGGCAGCAGTAAAGCCTGAATATGTAAGTCTTTCTGAAGGTTCTTGCTTCTTGAAGTTTTCCTAGGAACCCGTTAGCTAAAATTTTTTTGTTGTTGTTGTTTTTGTTTTGTTTTTGGCCAGGGCTGCATTTGAATCCGCCACCTCTGGTATATGGGGCTGGAACCCTACTCCTTGAGCCATAGGCACTGCCCTAGATGTTGTTTTTGAAGTTGTTTTTTTTTTAAGACAGAGTCTCACTTTATCGTCTTTGGTAGAGTGCCATGGTGTCACAGCTCACAGCAACCTCCAGCTCTTTGGCTTAGGAGATTCTCTTGCCTCAGCCTCCCGAGTAGCTGGATTACAGACACCTGCCACAACGCTCAGCTCTTTTTCTTCTTTTTTTGGTTGCAGTTTGGCCAGGGCCGGGTTTGAACCCACCACCCTTGGTATATGGGGCTGGTGCCCTACTCACTGAGCCACAGGCACCGCCCAGGTTTTGAAGTTTTAACAAAGGCAAAAATAATAGTGGCCTAAACCAGACAGTGTTTTTTTCTGTGTTCTGTAAACAGTCTGAGTATTAGCTGTGCAGAGCTGATAACCACAGCTTCATAATGCCCTGAAATCAACATAAGACTCCTGCATTGTGGTCCAAGAGAGCTGCTCAAGCTCCTACCATCACATGTGCATTCCACATGGTGGGAAATGGAGAAGGGGAAGTGAAAGGCACAGTACTTTTTTTCAGTGCATGACCCATCATCACTTCTGTGTGCACCTGATTGGCCAAAAATTAGTCACATGGTCCCTCATAGCTGCAAGGAAAGCTGGGAAGAAAGGATATTGGCCTGTTTAAAACTTGAGAAAGCAGAAGAGAAGAATATATTAGAGTCTCCCCACAGGGAGATATCATACTGCTGCATCCAAGTGCTATGGGACAGGTGATACACAGCCAGCCAGGCAAAGAGGAATTTGGACCTCCTATCTAATGAAGCCATTGCACTGAGTAAAGACTCTATAGTCTCTTAAGGAATTGATGCCTTTATTATAAATATGAGCTTGTAAATACCTTTGGAAACTACCACACACCTTGGACCACTGTTTTCCTTTTAAATTTGCAAAATATACTTATCACAAAATCCACCATCTTAAACATTTTAAAGCGCACAATTCACGATGTCATGCAACCATCGCTGCTGCTAATGTATCTGGTTCCAGATATTTTCATCACTCCAAAGGGACCCTGTGCCAATTATGTTCTCCCTCCCCATTTTTTCCTTTTCCCAGCCCCCCATGGTTAAACTGGTTAGAAAACATTAACCAGTTTTCTATCCTTATGGAATCCATCAAATCCTTATGGATTCATTCAAATGGGATCGTACAGTATCTGTTCATGTGTGTCTGCCTCCTTTCACCGAGAATGGCGTTGGCAAGTTCCACTCACACTACATCGGGGGTCAGAACTCCTTCCTTCTCAGGGCTGACTAATGTTTCATTTGAACTGTTGTTTGCTTACACACTTCCCCATCTTTTTGTCCCACTAAATATTTTCACTGCTTATGTTTGCTGTTTCTATTCATGGAAGAGAAAGGTGATGTTATTCTAATTTAGATCAAATGATAGTTTTATTTCCCTGAGATATAGCTCCTTGGGATGCAGGACTATGGTGGGCTTGATGGCTTAATTTGTAAATTTCATGCTTGAAGGAATAGATCCATCAGTGTTCATAAAAACTCTTCTTTCTGGGGCACAGGGTTCCTTTTGTGCACTGATAAAGGACACCTTCCACATTCTGGACAATGTGTGTGAAAACAAAACTGCTGTGGTTCCTCTGAAGGTAATGACAATGTCTTGGTAACTGTGTGTTGAGTTCCAAATATCTTGTGTACATTTTGGGTGCAGAAAGTCCTCTTTATAAAAATGAATGGGTTGTGAGTTAACATTTAACTTATTATAGTTATGAGGTTTTAAAAAATTAACATGCAGTAAAATTACCTTTATTTTGATGTATAGTTCTGTGAGTTTTATCACCTGAATAGATTTGTGGACCTACCACCTCTATCTGAATACAGAACAGTTTTTCAATTTAATTTCTCCCCCAAATTCCCTTGGGTCTTCTCCTTATATTCAGATTCTCCCTGCACCCCTAACCTTCATAAATCTCTGTCACTACAGTTTTGCCTTTTCAAGAACATTTTATAAATGGAATCATGTAGTATCTGGCCTTTTGAGACTGGCTTATTTCTCCTAGTGTGGTGCACTTGAGACTCACTGAAGTTGTCTTTATTTTATTATTTTTTTATTAAGTCAAATACACATAGATCATGAATACATTCATGCATTTGTGGGGTACAACGTGCTGATTCTTTTTAATGCAATCTGATGTGGTTAGATCAAACCAATCAACATAGCTTTCACCTCATTTACTTGATTATTCTGCCAAAACATCTGTGTTCTACACTTGACAGATTTGACTTGTACCCTTGTCATATGCTCCACAGGTGTTTCTCCTCCTCCTCCTTCTCTTAAAATTTTTTTTACCATTAGTGACATTTAGTAGAGTCACAGTTTTGTGCAACCATCACCATCCTCCATCTTTAGGACTTTCTCATCTTCCCAAACTGGAACTCTGTCCCAATGAGACACCAACTCTCCACCCTTCCCCAGCCCTTGCACCCACCTCCTACTACCTGTTCCTGTGGATCAGACCACTCTGGAGACCTCTGGTGAGTGGGTAACACAGGATATGTCCTTCCGTGGCTGGCCCATCTAAGTGAGGCCACACAGGATGTGTCCTTCTGTGCCTGCTGTCTCACTGAAGAGTGTCCTGAGGATTTACGTTTGTTGAAGCCTGGATCAATGCCCTGTTCCTTTGTCATGCTGAGTTATACCCCACTTTATGGATGAGCCACAGTTGATTTATGCATACATTGTTGAAGGGCATTTTGGTTGTTTTCAGCTTTTGGTGGTTACTGGCAGAGCTGCTATAAACTTTCATGTGTAGTTTCTTTTTGGTATGAATAGGAATTTTCATTTGTCCAAAGTAAATACTGAGGAGTTACAAGGTCATTATCTTTGTCAATATTAAAATCCAGTTTTTCTTAAGCCTTTAGACTTGACTTAAGGATGTCATTATTTTATTTATTAATGTGGTTATTTGTGTAAGAAAATAAGAATAATAAGTTTACTTGTAATTTTATTAATTTAAAATTAATTAACTTATCTATTCATTAAATGCAAATTTATTCATAGAGTTTTCAGATTACATTTTCATAGTTTGCCTTGCTTGCATACCTCATTAAATATCCTAATTCCCCCCAGATTTCAAGTACCTAATGAGTTAGATTTATAAATCTAATAGGCTAGGTCACTCAATCCCTTGAGGGACTCACACATTCAACTGATCACACCTATTAATGTGAGAGTTCAGACTGTCATCTAAGTTCAGACTGTCATCTGTCAGTACAGTTCATAAACAACCGTGTGGTCTTCAGTTGATCCTTTTATAATCAAAAGTCTAATTTCTTTTTCCAGTAAAACACCACAAGGCTAATTGGCAACCTTCTGTAATGTGCCAAATTGTTCTAAACCCTTTAAATAACAGTTGTTTCTGGATTATACTAAATATCTCAAAACCTTTTAAATTTAACACAAAAGTTTGTCCATTAAGGATACTTAATTGGCCTTTTTTTTTTTTTTTTTTACTCTCCTGAGATATAAAATAAACTTCCCAGCTAGGAAGAATAGATGCAGCATTTCAGAGAGTTTGATGAGATTTCGTCAGCTGTAGAATTGAGGACCATGTTTTTCTAGGACATTTCTTTTCTTTCTTTTTAGTCAATTAAAAGTATTGAATGCTTAAATTATTCTTTTCATACCTACCAGTACTATGAAAGAGGTTATAATATTACCCTAAGTGAAAACAGGCAGAGCAGCTATCACATAAATTCCCCTATGTTACAGCGAGGGGGTAGGAGACCTGGGATGTGATCATTATAATGTGTCTAGTAGGCAAGAAGGTGTGATGTGTGTGTTGGAAAGAGTGACATTAAAATTTTAAAATAGGTTATAACTGGGATATAGCTTTCATGTGAAGGTGCTACATTAGTTTCATAATAAGGAGAAAGGGGAAAGGGAGGGGAGGGAGGGGGAAGGAGGGGGATTAATGGGATTACACCTGCGGTGCATCTTACAAGGGTATATGTGAATCCTAGTAAATGTGGAATGTAAAGGTCTTAGCAAAATAACTAAGAAAATGCTACAAAAGCTATGTTAACTAATGTGATGAAAATGTGTCAAACAATCTATGAACCAAGTGTATGGTGCCCCACGATCATACTAATGTACACAGCTATGGTTTAATAAAAATAAAAAAATAATAAATAAAATAAAAAAAACAAAAAAAATTTTAAAATAAAAATTTGGTTGTTAAAGAGCTAAGCTTAATTTAGTGGAAAATATCACATTTTCTATTTCTGTACTATCTATTGAGTCTGCTGTTCTCCCTAGTTCCTTCTGAATTTATCTACTTTTCCTGCAGAAAGTAAGAACTGGACCTAAATGTGGATCTAAAAACATTAGTAAAACTATTTTTATGTGCCAATTTACAATGCCAAGCCATAAACTAAGTATTTTTATAGTCATTATCATTTGACCCTATATAATTATTCTATATAATCATAATTTTAAAATAAATGTCTAAATAAACTTTTACAGTGGCTCACATCTGTAATCCAAGTACTCTGGGAGGCTGAGGTGGGAGGGCAATATGAAGCCAGAAGTTTGAGTTGCCCAGCCTGGGCAACATAGTGAGTCTTTTTCTCTATAAAAAATATTATTTAGTTATTGTGCCAAGACATCTACATTCCAGAAGGCTGTGTTGAACAGTGTGATGAAAATGTGTCAAACGGCGTATGAAGCTAGTGTATGATGCCCCATGATCATATCAATGTACACAGCTATGATTTAATAAAAAAAATTTTATTCAGGTATGGTGGCATGGAATATGCCTGTAGTCCTAGCTACTTGGGAGATTGAGACAGGAGGATTGAGTGGCTGACCAGGTCACTGGACTCCAGTCTGGGCAACAGAGTCAGACAGTCTAGGACACTTCTAATTGACATTTTTCTGGTATGTCAGGGTTGTGGTGGGCATAAAGTCCAAACCTGTGTGTTTCTGGGGTTAGTTTACAGAGGTCAAGGCATCCAGGTCCTCCCAGACAAATATCTCTCAAATTTCATGCATACCCCATTTTAATTAAAACACTGTCTAATTTGGAAAAATAAAAATTTGCTCATATTTCAGTTTAATTTCCTTAATATTCTTTCTTGATTTAATTCATTTCTTTCATGCATTTATTAGGTTCTGAATTCTTTTCATTTTTTTTTATTTGGGTCAGAGTTACATGTTATAGTCAATTTGTTGACAATTATCAACAATAAGGAGGGTAGTATGAACATTACTGTTATTAATATTGCTTTTCTTATCTTAATTCTACTCCTCAGACTTAACCAATGTTAACAGTTAGATGTATATCTTTCTATTTTGTGTGTACATGCACACAAACAAATTTGGGTCATTTATTGCACTATTATAAGAGATTTAAGGCCATGATTAGGGAGCCACCCTCTGGTGCTAAGCTGGCAAGATTCAAATCATGGGTCTTCCACCTACTAGATATGCAGCCTTGTTTGCTAATCCAAAATGAAAATAATAATAGGCTCAATTTTATAGCTATCTTCTCCAAATTAAACAAGGTAATAGTGAAGATGTGGGGTTTCAGTCATATACAAGTTGCCAGCCAATTCACCCAGCACCATTTGTTAAATAGGGAATCTTTCCCCCCAATTTATGCTTTTTATAGGCTTATCAAAGATCAAATGACGCTAAGTCTGGGTTCATCTCTTGGTTCTCTATTATGCTCCATATATCTACCTCTGTAGATAGGTAGCCATCTACCATGCTGTTTTGATCACTATAGATTTATAGTATAGTCTGAAGTCTGGTAGTGTGATTCCTGCTGATTTGTTTTTATTTCTAAGTAATGTCTTGGCTATTTGAGTTTTTTTTTCTGATTCCATATAAAACAAAGTACTATTTTTTCCGGATCTTTAAAGTATGACAGAGGTGCTTTACTAGGGATTGCATTTATACTTGCAATGCGCTTCATAGTTGTAGTCCCCCTACTATCCCTCTCACTCCTCCCCACCCCCCCTTCCCTCCTGCATCCTAGGATAAAGTTGTATTTCATTTTTCATATGCAAGTGTGAGTTATTATAAATTGGTTTCACAGTAATACTGAGTACATTGGATACTTTTTCCACCCATTCCTGAGATACTTTACTAAAAAGAATATTTTCCAGCTCCATCCATGTAAACATAAAAGAGGTAAAGTCTCCATTTTTTTGTTACTGCTGCATAGTATTCCATGGTATCATGTGTAGAACACAAATGTCCTAATGCTATAATTGGGTAAATGACGTGAAAGCTATCTTGATTAGTATGATGTAAGCACTCCAATTTGTACAAATAATCAACACACTGAAAATGGCATAAATGTATTTATGATCTATGTATAAAAGACTTAATAAAAAATAATAATTTCCTTAAGAGATAACAAAATAGGGATTGCATTAAATATGTACATTGCTTTGGGTAGTATGGACATTTTAACAATGTTGATTCATCCTAGCCATGAGCATGGTATGTTTTGCCATTTGTTAACATCTTCAACTATTTCTTTTCTCAGAGTTTCATAGTTCTCTTTATAGAGATCTTTCACATCCTTTGTTAGGTAAATTCCCAAATATTTCATCTTCTTTGGCACTAATGTAAAAGGAATAGAGTCCTTGACTATTTTTTCAGGTTAACTATTGTTGCTATATATAAAAGCTACTGATTTGTGAGTATTGATTTTGTATCCTGAGATGCACTGTATTCCTTGATCACTTCTAAGAGTTTTTTAGTTGGGTTCCTGGGGTTTTACAGGTATAAAATCATATGATTTGTGAAAGTTTGATCTCCTCTGACCCTATGGCAAATGCTTGATTGCCTTCTTTTGCCTGATTGCGATGTTATGTTAAAAAGCAGTGGAGACAATGGCAACCTTGCCTGATTCATGATCTGAGTGGATAAAAGATTTAAACTTAAGACATGAAACTATAAAGATTCTTTGAGAGAGTGCAGGGGAAACACTTGAAGAAACTGGCGTTGGAGAATACTTTATGAGGAAGACTCCCCCGGGGGCAATTGAAGCAACATCAAATATATATTAGTGAGACCTGATCAAACTAAAAAGCTTCTGTACAGCCAAGAACACAGTAAGCAAAAAAGCAAACAGACCTGAGAATGGGAGAAGATTTTTGCAGGTTATGTTTCTGACAAAGGTTTGATAACCAGAATCCACAGAGAACTCAAAGTTATTAATAAGAAAAGAACAAGTGATCTCATTTCATTGTAGCCAAGAGACATGAACAGAAGCTTCTCTGAAGAAGACAGGTGCATGGCCTATAGACACATGAAAAAATGCTCATCATCTTTAATCATTAGAGAAATGCAAATCAAAACCACTTTGAGATATCATCTAACTCCAATAAAAGTAGCCCATATCACAAAATCCCAAAACTACAGATGTTGGTGTGGATGTGGAGAAAAGGGAACACTTCTGCACTGCTGGTGGGAATGTAAGCAAATACCTTCCTTTTTTGGAAATAAGTTTGGAGAACATTTAGGGATCCTAAAATTAGACCTGCCATTTGATCTTGCAATTTCTCTACTAGGTGTATATCCAAAAGATCAAAAATTACTTTACAACAAAGATATTTGCACCAGATTGTTTACTGCAGCTCAATTCGTAATTGCCAAGTCATGGAAGAAGCCCTAGTGCCCATCGACCCATGAATGGATTAATCAATTACCGTATATGTATACCATGGAATATTACACAGCCTTAAAAAGATGGTGGCTTTACCTCCTTTATGTTTACATGGATGGAGGTGGATTATGAAACCAATTTATAATCACCCACACTTTCATATGAAAGATAAAACACAACTATAGCCCAGGATGAAGGAGGGAAGAGGAGGGAAATGGGAGGGGAGAGGGGATGGAGGGAGGGTAAATGGTGAGACCTCACTTATGGTGCATATTACAAGGGTACATGTCAAATCTATTAAGTGTAAAGTATAAATGTCTTAACACAATTATTAAGTAAGTGAAGTGAAGGCTATGTTAACCAGTTTGATGTAAGCATTCCAAATTTTATATAAAATCAGCACCTTGAACCCCATAAATGCATTAATGTATTAAAAAAAGACGTAAAAAGTATCACATGAAAAATAAACAAGTTAATATGCATAAGGCACCCAAAACAATACCTAGCTCTTAATAAGTGTATGTTATTTTTACTTCTATATGCCAGGACACAAATATTAATAGCTATAAATATAATTTTCAAAATTAGAATTATTTATTCTAAACCAAATGAAATAATACATACATGTTACTCTGTAATTAGATTGACTTAGCAATAGCCCATGGACTTTTTTTGCTTGTGAATATGTATAAGTACACATTCTTTTTAACAGCTGGCATATTATTTCATTTATTTAACCAATCTATTTGGTATTTGGGTTTTCCATGAACCATCTTAAAATGAACATCAGTGGGTAAGATCCTTGCACAAATTTTAAGTATTTCTAGTAGGATCAATTCCTGGAAGGGAAATTGCTGGGTCTAAGGTATGTGCAATTTATGCAGTTATAGGTGGCAACTTATACTGCACCCTGTAAAGGTGACACGGGTGTGTATTCACAGTGGAACATCTTGAATCAGCAAGAGGAGCCTGTGGATGGTTTTTTCAGTTAGACTTTGGTCTCGACTCCCAAACTTCTCTTCCTAAAAAGAGAAAAGACAGCTGTTATTTTATTAGCGGTGTGTGTGTGTGTGTGTGAGAGAGAGAGAGAGAGAGAGGGAGAGAGAGAGAGAGAGAGAGAGAGAGAGCGCACAAGAGTGGAGACAAAGAAAAGGAAGAGAGACAGAGATTGAGAAAGAGAGACAAAGAGAGGAAGAGATGGAGAGAGATAGAAAGAGGAAGAGAGAAAGGGAAAGAGGCAGAAAGAAAGAGACAAAGAGAGAATGAGAGAGAGAAAGACAGAGGAGAGAGAGAGAAAACATGGCAAACATCTTTCCTTGCAGAGTACGGCTGAGAGCTTATCCTCTGTGCTTGAACAAATATCTACATGGTCCAGATTCACCAAAGAAGAGACGTCCACCCTGGGTAGAGTCCTACTGGAGAGTGTGGAAAGCACCACATTGGCAGCTCTTCTGAACCCTTCAGCGAACGTCAGTGAGACTATTCAGACAGAATACCTGGGTAGGACATTCCACTTATGGCAAGGTGTTGAATTTCATGAGTGACTCTGGAAATGGAATTTTTATCACCCTCCCACTCACCTTTCCCCCAGCTGGTCCAAACCCTTATCTCCAAGCAAAGCAAGTCTAATTATAATAACGTTTCCCATTTACTGAGTGTTTGGCAAGGACCAGGCACTGTGCTAAAAGCATGACATTAATTTTTCAACAAATATTTATCCTAGGTTAAGGTATGTTAGTTATTTGTTGCGTTCAAATATTATCGTTTCTCCCTGTTGGGAACATGGTCGGATTGTACTTCCTGGTTTGGGGATTCAGCAGGATTTTGTGACTAATTAAAGCCAATGAATTGGGGAAGAGAATAGTTGAAGGTGTGAGATGTTCCAGAACTTTCTTTCCCTCTGACATAGTTATTGGCAGAGTTTCAAATCACAGCTGTTCCATCTGCCTGGGTCCCAGAGTAAGGAAAACAGAGTGTGGCCCCAAGGCAACATGATAAGCACAAAGCCTTAATGACAATGCATCATTATTATTTTCTAATCTATTAAGGTTGTTTGTTACTGCTGCATGACTAATCCTTTCCTGACTGGCACATGCTTGACCAGGGGCCATGTGGGAATACCTGGTGCTATGGATCTTTTATGCTAACACCCCACTCCTATTAGTAGTTTTTGTATCAGCCACATAAACTTAGGAAATTCAATCCTAAGGGATGCCCAGAGGCCAAGCGGTATTAGCAGAAATAGGGTATTTGGTGGAGTCCCACCAGTTGTGAACACAACTGGCCTCACAATTGTTACATTTTAATGACTTAAGTCAGACAATAGACAGACATCTTATATACCAAACAGAGCTATTTCTACTGAGGAAAATACAGCAGGCCTGGGAGGTTAGAGGGGGTCAGGAATAAGGAGGAGAGTTGCTATTTTATTTTATTTATTTTATTTTGTTAGTATATTGTTTCATTTCTTTATTTTATTTTATAATTTTTTTTTCTCTCTTTTTTTTATTAACTTTTAAATATACTTCCTACTTTACAGAAGCAGGGGTCCTCAAACTGAGGCCCGCGGGCCACATGAGGCCGTGTGATCGTATTTGTTCCCATTTTTATTTTTTAATTTTTTTATTAAATCATAACTGTATACAATGATATGATTATGGGGCATCATACACTCACTTCATAAACCATTTGACACATTTTTATCACAGTGGTTAACATAGCCTTTCCGGCGTTATCTCAGTTACTGTGCCAAAACATTTACATTCTACATTTACCAAGTTTCACAAATACCCCTGTAATATGCACCACAAAGACAGTCTCACTCTGTCACCATAGGTAGAGTGCCTTGGTGTCATAGCTCACAGAACCTCCAACTCCTGGGCTCAAGTGATCCTCTGGCTTCAGCCTCCTGAGTATCTAGGACTATAGGCTCCTGCTACATCACCTGTCTAGGTTTTCCATTTTTAGTAGAGACAGGGTCTTGCTTTGCTCAAACTTGTCTTGAGTTCCTGAGCTCAGGTAATCCACCCACCTCGGCCTCCCAGAGTGCTAGGATTGCAGGTGTGAGCCATCACACCCAGCCTGAGTTGTTATTTTTCAGAGTGTGGTCATGAGCTACTTCACTGGGGCAGTGACCTCAAGGAAAGGAGCCATGTAAATATCTGGAGAAAGAGTAATTGTTGGAATACCTGGTGAGTTCAATGAACAATGGGGTGGCCAGTGTGGGTGAATGGCCCAGCAGGGGTCCTCAAACTTTTTAAACAGGGGGCCAGTTCACTGTCCCTCAGACCATTGGAGGGCTGGACTATAGTTTAAAAAACAAAAACAAACTATGAACAAATTCCTATGGATACTGCACATATCTTATTTTGAAGTAAAAAAAACAAAATGGGAACAAATACAATCACACCACCTCATGTGGCCTGCGGGCCGCAGTTTGAGGGCCCCTGGCAGAGGTGAGCACAGTAAGAGAAGGGGTTAGAAAAGAGAAGGAGGAAAATTTTGCAGATAAATGTTTTATTTGAAGAAAGACTGGGGTGTGTTGGAGACTTTGGGTACAGGCATGACATTATTTGATTAACATTGTGAGAAGATACTTTTGTTCTATTATCTATTTTATTTTCATAAAGAGTCAGTGGGACAGGTCTTGAATTTATCACCATGTTACAGATGAGAGATGGGAGACTCAGAAAGGTTAAGTCATTGCTCAGATTTGCATAGCTGGTTAGTGGCAGAGCTGGGTCTCCTCGTTATGACCATGTGACTGCACAACCTGAGCTCCTGTCTGCCACACTACGCTTGCCCCAGCCCCTTCCCGTGTCCTTGGAAAACTTATTTATATCGGGAGTATCCAGAAGATGATGAGGTGTGAGTCCCTTCTGTTCTGCTTCACTTGTATGGTGCCTCTCTATGTATGGTGTCTCTCTATGTATGGGTGCCTCTCTATGTATGGTGCCTCTCTATGTATGGGTGCCTCTCTATGTATGGTGCCTCTCTATATATGGGGGCCTCTCTATGTATGGGTGCCTCTCTTAGACGGAAGCCAGACTCAGGACCCACTTTCCAGGTGACCTCATACAAACTCTCCCTTTTTCTATTTAGATATCGAGAGCAAAGTTATCAATGATGAATGCACTGAAGAGAATGTAGTCTTTAATCTGAAAGCCAAGGGGGATGAGATGAAGATTGGGTGTTCCACAATTGCAGAATCAGAATCCACAGGTACTGACCCACTTCCTGGAATCCAGCTGAGGGTACCTTCCACCAGCAAATATTTACTGATCACCTTCCAGATGCCAGGACCAGCACAGGTGGTTGAGAATCAATGACGTGGAGGCAGAAAGGGTCTGTTCCCTCACTAGTCATTTTTTTATATTGAAAATGAAAAATACTTTAAAAAAATACACATTTAAAAGATCTTTAAAATGTATTTTTATATTTAAAATATAAAATTTGCATGTTAAAGTTATAATATCCTACTTATATTGAGTTAATACATTAACAAAATTAATACAGCCTGCTTTTTAAAGCAGGTTAAAATTACATATGTGGCTTCTAATGTATTTCTATTGGACAGAACTAATCTATATCAGGGGTTGGCAAACTTTTCCTATAGCAGACTTGTTAATAAATATTTTAGGTGTTGTAATCAGTACATTCTCTGTCACAACCCCCTAACTCCACCATTCTAGTTTCTAGTGCAAAAGCATTTGGAGACACTGTCTATATGAACAGGCATGGGCACGTTGCAATAAAACTTTAGTTACAAAAAGCAGGAGATGGCCAGATTGGCCCAGAGTTTGACACCCCTTGATCTATGTATGTGATTGATATTGTGCTTAATGCTTCAGTGTAAAAGCACAGGGTGCAATGTGGAAGAAATATGTAGCTAAATTCTGAGGAATAAGAAAAAGCATGAGAGAGTGTTCCAGGCAGGACGAGCTATAGCTCTGCCTTGAGAAAAAGCTTGGAGTGTCCATGGAACTAGGAGTAGGTAGTGTGAGGCTGGAAAGCCGTGAATGTGGGAGACAGGGGAAGATAACTGAGGCCATTGAACTCCAGGCTGTTATGTGGTATGTTTGGGCTTTCTCCTGAGGGCACCGAAAATTTTGGGATGTTTTGATGATGTCAGAAGATGATCTCATTATGTCTTCCAGATAGAAGTCTGTTTAGAAATGAGCCCTCTGGCTGCAATGTAGACCCTTTTTTGGAGGGATGAGGCTGAGGGCAGACGAGGACGTGTGGAGAGCCAGAGGTGCAGGAGAAAGGTGTTAGACATGGGAGATGTGGAGAAGAGATAAGAAATAGACTTAATGCACATTAAGAAGGAGGAAGCGATTTTTGGGTAGAGAAGAAACTGAGGATGACTCTCCAGGCTCCAGGTCAGGTGACACCATTTATTGAAAATAGGGATACAGATAAAAGAAGAAGGAAGAGGAAGCTCTCAGTTTATGATATCTGGGGGGACATTTGTGGGGTTCCTCCCTCAGCTTGGAGGTGGCAGATGAAGGCTGGAGGATGGTGCTGTCTATGTGGGACAGGAAGAAAGCCTCAGACACATCCCTAGGGACCATATCATTATTTAAAAGGGAAGCCCCCCAAAGAGACTGTACAAGAAGAACATAAATATAGGAGGAAAGCTTTATTACCACCATGGAGTTGTGAAGTATTTTCCCTAAAAGTATAAATACAGTTTTTTTTTGTTTTTACACAGGGTGTAACTCCGCTATCTGGGTTAGAGTGTAGTGGCATCACCATATCTCACTGCAGCCTCAAACCCCTGGGCTCAAGTGAGCCTCCTCAGTAGCTGGGACTATAAACTCCCACCACCACACCTTACTTTAGTTTTTGTAGAGATGGGGACTCACTCCTTCTTAGACTAGTTCAGGCCTCAAGTGATCCTCCTTCTCAGCCTCCCAAAGTGCTAGGGTTATAGGCATGAGCCACTGCATCTGGCCCACAAATTCAAATTTAATTTTAAATGTATGGTTCCAGGAAAGCAGTCATCAATCTGGAAGTTCACTGGTATTTCAGTGAACTACCAGTGAGATATTAAAGTGTGTCTTTGTGTGTGCACACGTGAGTGTTGGCTCATCTATACTAACTATTGACCACACGGTTCCCCCTCTTTTTCCACTGGGGGAAATCTGCAGGGACTGCTGGAGTGGCTTTTGTCTCCTTTGTGGGCATGGAGTCTGCTTTAGATGAGCATTTCTTCCAAGACCTCCAGACCCCCTTGGGCAACTCCTGGAGGAAGCTGAAGATGAATTCCCGGGTCATTGGGGGCATCGTGACTGGGGAAAGGAAAGATGACTTCTCAGCTCCCATCATCTACACTCTGGAGAACATCCAGGTTTGTGAAGAGGTCTGTCCTGAGACCCCTGTTTACCTCAGAAATGCCCCATCTCTCTCCATGGCCTCAACTCTCATTTTTGATGAGAAGCCCTTAAGGTAGCTCATTTCCATCATTTCCAGCAACTAAAGCCACTTCCCAAAGCCACCATTAAAGGAATGAGCTCTCCCGTTTCTCCATGGTATCCCTCCATTCAGTACGTGGCATGATATTTAGGGTAGATGAAGTACCATCAATGCAGGTACATTGATGGTTATTTACATTAACTACATTCACATCAGTAGTGGAGACGTGTCTGCCCTCTAAGACATTTCATTTCATCCCTGCACTTTGAAATATTCAGCATTTTCTTCCATTCCCTACAGAACATATCTCTCATCTTCTTACCCCAAATTACTCTTGAAGTTGGTCACATCGAATCCATTTGAGAGGAATTCTCAAGTGACCAGTTTTAGCCAGAGTAGAAATAGGAGATGGTGTGTTTGCTGGAATAACATATGCCATTTGGAGTAATGAGACTTGACCCATTATCTTCTCCTCAGTGATACTCTCCAGTACTGCCCAACTAGTTGTAGATATTTCTCTTAAATTTATCATTGTTGTATCTCTATTTTTCTAATATATGTTTGACTTTTTTGATAAGTTTCAAGTAAGCGTCTTTATAATGAGCTTAGTGGAATGTTCTGGAGGGCTCCCCATTGACCCATCACTCTAGGTGTTTAATTCTGAGTCAGCACCATGAATATTCTCATGGGTATCTTTTTATTGTTTTCCAGCCACCCTGGATTTATTTCAGTTTCAGAAATGCACCAACCTCCTCTCTGCCCCAGGACATTTGTATGTGTTATCCTTCCTGCTTAGACTGTCTTGTCCTCACCCCATATACGCCATGCTCAACATTCATCCAGATAACACCAAGTACCTTTTGCATCTCTAATGTGCTTTCTTCTGAGAAGTCTTCCGTGCCTGTCCCCAACCCCAGATTATTTTAATTTCTATTATACATTCTTAAGGTATATTGACATTTTTAAACTATTACTAAAAATATTTCTCATGAACCCGTTTTGTATGTGCTTCTCTTCCCAATGGGCTATAATCTCCTTGAGGGCAGGACCATGTCTGTTTTGCCCACCGAGGTCTGTTTTACTGACTATGCCTTTGCAGTACAGATCCAGCCTTGTGCTTAATGAGAACACACTGAATGACTAGAGAACACATGAGTGACTGCAGGACACCTTTCCTGGTCTGATGAGAGGAGGTGTTTCCTTCTAGCAACCAGAGAATAGGTGGCCCTGTCCGACTCACCATCACTGCATGTTGGAACACCAGCACTTCCCTCCATTCCCTGCAGAACATACCTTCCATGTTCTCGCCTCCAGCACTCTGGAGGGTGGTCACATTTAATCTATGTAAGGTAATCCATCGGTGACCAGGCCCTTTGTTTTTCAGCCAAAGGGGGAGTCAGAGAGGCCCATCTGCGTTTCTTGGAGCACAGATGCTGAGGGCGGGAGATGGACGCCCTCTGGCTGTGTGACCCTGAAAGCTTCTGAGATGCACACTGTCTGTGGCTGTAATCGGGTGGCGAATCTTGCCGTCATCATGGCTTCTGGGGAACTCACGGTCAGTGTGGATGATCTGTTCTCTGGCCCTAAATCCAACCGGGAAATACAGACTAAACATGTGTTGTGTGTCCTCTGTGGTGGTGGGAGGACACCTTGTGGAGGGAGTCATGGAGATAGAGGGTGTGTGTGTACCACACCTTTGCCCCTGCTGGATGTGCAGACTGGTTGAAGAAGTTGTGACACTCAAGGACAGCATGAGAAATAATGGCCCTGAACAGGTGTGGGTATCACAGATCTTACCAAATGAGTGCTTGCTGTGTGCTGGGCTCTTTATTTTAAGTTAAGTGTGTTGGGGCCCATTTTACAGGATGGGAGACTAAAGTTCATTAAAAGGTACTGCCTATTGATAAAGCTAGTAATTGGTGGAGGGAACATTCAAACCCAGGGAAGTCTGGCTCACAGATCACATCCCACTAAACCATACAAATGGAGCAAGAGCTGTGCTGTAGGAATTCAGAGATGTTTCTGTGAGAGCTGATGGTGGGTCAGGGAGGAATGGCATGTGAAGTGAGCTTTGGTGAATGGGTAGAATTGGAGAGAAGGAAGACATTCCCATTGGTGTTGTGGAGAATATCCTTGCCGATCATCACACTGTACTTGAGGCTCGATTCCCGGCCAGGGATGTCTTAAATGCGACTTAGAGGACCATGTGGCTTAGGATTTAAGAGAACCAAATGCAGAGCAAAACTCATCTATCTCTATCACCTCCTAGCTCTGTGTTCTTGGTCATGGCACTCAACCTGTCTGAGCTGAGCCCAGCTCTCTCATCTCAAATAAATAATGACAGCTCACACTTACACAGTGTATAGTATGCTTCTGGCACAGTTGTATGTTGAAGCATTTTCATTTAATCCTCCTAAAACAACCCTATAAAGCAGTTATTATTAATGTTACCTTTTTAACAGAAGGGGAAAATGAGGCACAGTCCAGCTGAGTTTCTTGTCCAAACTCGTACAGCTAGAAACCAGCAGAACTGTAGTCAGTTTTCTTAACCACTTTGTTGACAATATTATAAAAAAGGAGGTAATGAGTGCCTGCCTCACATATCACACAGAGAATCAAATATATTTAAAATTAATATTAAAAATAATTATAAATGAATGACCTAAGGGAAGGACTAACCATGTCATGCTTCGCTCCCTGTAGTTGTAACATGCTGGAATGTTTGAGTATCAGTCAGAATTCAGTGCAGGAAGCAGAAACCACTCCAGGTATTTCAATCAGAAAGGGATTTAACACAGGGAATTACATGCTCATAAAATGCTGGAAGGAGATGGAGGAGTTGAAGTCAGGGGGCTGCCTCTTGGATTCTGCTTCCCGGGTGACTCCCACTGCAGCTCTAATGCAGAGGTCAGAAATTCCTACTGTCATGTCCCCTCTACCATGAAACTGGAGACTGAACAGTTGGAATATGAAATTTAGCCACAGCTGACTCCTGTCTGAACAAAGCTGGTATTTGCTTCCCATCTACCTTTCAAAACTTTCACAGATGCGTCCCAATGGAGAACATGAATTACACCCACCCCAAAGGATTCTGGGAGATGTAGTTTGTAGACATCCAGCCCCAGGAATATGCAGGGCAGAGCACAGGACAGGCTGGGAATGGGTGGATTGCAATGGATTGCAAAAATGCTGATGGACCCAGTTCACTCTGCGTGTCAAAGGGAGGCAAGGCTTTGATCCAGGGATCTGGATGATTACCTTTTCCTGCCTGGTGAGGACTTTGATCCCCTTCTGAGGCTAACAGCTGAATTTCTTCCCCACAGGTGGAGTTCTCCTTGTATGTCATTAGCCATGTGGGCATGATCATCTCCCTGGTGTGCCTCATCTTGGCCATTGCCACCTTCTTGCTGTGTCGCTCCATTCGAAACCGTAACACCTACATCCACCTACACCTCTGTGTGTGCCTCTTCTTGGCCAAGAGTCTCTTCCTTGCTGGCATAGGCAAGACAGACAACAAGGTCTATATCCCTTTGGTTGTGTCCCCATCTGCCTCAGCTCATCCCTACTCAGCTCCCTCAAAGCCTGTTCTAACCTCAGGGCCTTTGCACATGCTGTGCCCACTGCCTGTAGCACTCATCCCAGCCCCTCCACTAGGTAGCTCCTTCTTGTCATAGGTGTCAGTTTAAAATTACTTTCTGGATTATGTTATGAACCGCAGTGGTCCCGCCTATTAGTTTCTAAGGGGGTGGCTCTCAGCCAGCATGATTTGGCTCCCAGGGGCAATGTCTGGGGACATCTTTTGTTGTCACTCCTGGAGGGAGGGGCCACCGTCATCTAGTAGATAGAGGTCGGGGTGCTGCTGAACATCCTGTGATGCACAGGACAGCTTCCCACGACAGAGAATGACCCGGCAATAGTGTCGTTGAGCTGAGAGTCTGCTCCTTTCTATCACTCTGTCTTGTCTCCCCAGCACTTACTTAAAGCCATACTTATTATTTGTGGCTATATTTCTTGTGTCACTAAATCCTCTGTTAGACTGTGAGCCCCATGGGAATAACAGCTTCAGCCAGTTCATACCCTATAACAGCACTAGACACATAGCAGGCTCCCAGGGGTTCTCAAAAGGATTACTATTGACATTTTAAATGAGACTATCATTTTTTGGTGTAGAACTACCCCTCCCTGAACACCAAATGCTAGTAGGCTAATCATTTAGCTAGAGATGGGCAAACATTTTCTGTAAGAGCTAGATCAGAGGTGTCCAAATTGTGGTCCATGGGCCACAGACTGATTTTATGAGGACTTTTTTTTGTTTATCAGTAGTGTCAGAGATCAGGAAAATTATGCATGGACCTTTTGTTTTGCTCATCAGCTTTTATTACTGTTTGCACATCTACTGTGTGGCCCAGGGGAACACTTATTCTTCTAATGTGCAACAGAAAGAAAAATGGTTGGATATTCCTGAGCTAGGTACTATGTATCTTCAACTTTGTAGACCATACAGTCTCTGTCATGACTACTCAACTGAGCTGTCGGAGAGCACCTGTAGATAACAGGCCCACGGGCATAGTACTGTGCCAATAAAACTTTAGTTACAAAATGGGCAGCCAGCCCATGGGCTGTAGTTTTTTGAAAACCCACATCTTCAAATTCTCCCTAAAGTATGGTGATTAACTATCCATTTTCCCCAAACCCCTCTACTTTTAGCATTGAAAATCACGTGTCCTGGGAAACCTCCATTCCAGACAAACCAGGACAATGTGCCACCCTTCCAAGAGAAACATTGCCTCGGAATAAAAATTACTGTGTGTCTCTATAAATATTTGTGAACTGGATGAATAAGCATGTTTGGGGAACTCCAGTCACACTAGTCCCTCCCTGCCCCCCTCTCCACCCTGCTTTCTGGGGTTGGGGGACCTGATGTGCAGGCTTCTCCCCTCCAGATGGGCTGTGCCATCATCGCAGGCTTTCTGCACTACCTTTTCCTTGCCTGCTTCTTCTGGATGCTGGTGGAGGCGGTGATGCTCTTCTTGATGGTCAGGAACCTGAAGGTGGTGAATTACTTCAGCTCCCGCAACATCAAGATGCTGCACCTCTGTTCCTTTGGCTATGGACTCCCAGGGCTGGTGGTGCTTATCTCAGCCACTGTGCAGTCATGGGACTATGGGACAAATAATCGGTGAGTGACATCTTCTTGTTCCCTGAAGACCCTGCAACCAGGGTTCATGGTTATTATTAGATGAACAAGAAGACTAGTAATAACAGTAGCAGTAGTGTGGCTGCCATTTATTGGATTCTTACTTTATGTGCTGTTGGTGTCAGGGCTGTCATGTACACTAGCACAGGTTGTGCACTGCATAAATCCAGTAGGCATACTACTAAGTCTCACATTCCAGGAGACAACATTTGGTTGGCCTAACATGAACAGTTTCTTTCTCTCATCTGTGCATGTGTGGTAGATGGGGAAAGGGGAATGAATATTCTGCCAAAAGAATATTAAGTGCTGTAATTGAACATGGAAGAATGGCTGTTGGTGATAAAAGTAGCAAATATATAGCAGTAACATGATAGAAAGAGGCAGATCAGTCTCTCTTTCTTCCTGTCTTCCTGCCTTCCTTTCTTTCTTCCTTACTAATAAATAATTACAGAATTTCTTGTCCATGCCAGGCTTTGCTCTGGGTGCTGGGTATAGAGAGATGAATGACCATTCAAGGTTAAGATCCATCTGCAGCTCATCATCTAGTAGGAAAGGACAGTCTGCAAGTTTTGAGTGAGATGATAATTTATGATAGTGATGGTTGCCATTTAAAAAGAATGCAGTGAGTTTGGCTAGAAAGTAGCCAGGGGTAAATACAGGATACTTTCACAAAGGATACTTAGGAGTGGCTTCTCAGAGGAGGTGACATTTGAATGACAAGATGTACCAGAGAGTTTTGCATGGAGGGAAAGAAGATCACAATGGTTATGAATTGTGAATCAACTGAACCTAGGATGCCAGATGAAAATTTCATGGAGATTTTCCCAAGAAGCAGTTCTGAAAGAGGAAGAGCGATGGACCAAAGGAAACTGAAACATGACCTGAACCATCAAGAGGATCATCTGAGTCTTACCTCCCAACATTCTCCTCTATCAGTGCCTTTGTTGGAATATGAGTAACTATAGGGTCCAGACTCTGATACATATTTCTCTCCATAGCTGCTGGCTGAATACAGAGACAGGGTTCATCTGGAGTTTCTTGGGGCCAGTTTGCACAATTATAACGGTAAGCAAATTGCTCGGGGTACTGTGCTCTGAAGGAGATACAAGGGGTCCTGAGGGATTGGGAATTGCCAGAGAAGTGCACAGTTGAGAAGGTCTCTTATTTTCCCGAAAAGTTCTCCTTCTGACCCTTGAATCTTTAGATTTCCAAGTTAGAGAATAACTTCTTTGACTTGTGATTTTTTTTTTTTTTAATGCTGAGATGCAGATGTCCTGGGAGGGATAAGAGTATTATTGATTTTCCTTTATGCTTCAGTAAGAAGAATTTTATCAGTCTCTCCAAGTTATAAATGTTGAACATTCATAAATGTTGAACAAAAGAAAAGGTACAAAAATATTAAGAGCAATAGCAGGGAGAAAAGTGAGGTGACAGAAGGAAATGGTGGACAAAGGCAAAGGGAAGCCTGGGAACGTTGAGCACCATGTCTTTGCTTCTCTGCCTCCCATCCAGACCCGACAGTCCCAAAAGATGATGTTTCTTCTGACTGTCACTCATGGTGGCTCATTTCCTAGTGTCGCTGGTAACTTTTAATTGTGAGCTCATGTTTGACTGATCTAAATCTTAGGAACCCTCAATATTATTAAATAATCCTCCAGAGAGGTTTTTCTCTGATATTTATCAGATTTTTTTTTTTTGCCATAACAAGGTACTACACACTGGGTATCTTAGAACCACAGAAATTTACTGTTTTATGGTTCCAAAGTCCCCCTGACAGCACTAGGGAGGGATCTGCTTCAACTTCCGGTAGCCTCAGACATTCCTTGGCTTGTAGTTAGCCTGTGTTTCTCTTCACATCATCTTCCTTGTATGCATGTTTGTGTCTAAGGTCACATTTGGAGATGCTGGGAGTTTGGAGCATCAACATGTCTTTTTCAGGGGCACGATTTAACCCCTCAAACCCATAATTTGAGGCACTACCACCCTCAAACAATGTTAAGTACATTTCTCATTGCAGGGTTTCCCAGACCGTGAAGGTAACATAAATTTCAACTCCTGATCCATGGGAGGCCAGACCTATGGTTCTTTTCTGCTCCCTGCCTTGTCCTCTTTCTCTTTCTCTCCTCTCTCCCTCTGTTTCCACTTTCCTCTTCCTCTTTTTCCTTCTGCTTTCACCTTCTCCCTCTCCCTCCTTCTCTCTCTTCTAAGGCAGGGTCTCATTCTGTTGTCTTTTCTCTTTTTTTTTCACTAAGCTCCACAACCTTGGCAAAAAGTTACCTTATTTGCCAAGATATTTTTTTGCCTTTTCTTTCAATGAGGATGTGATCCTTGAATTATTTTGTAGACTCCCCAACTTACATGGCTTTCTCCTGTCTTTTTGAATAAGGCTTAAATTTCCAGTGCTTTAGATTCTTGGTTTTAGGAAATATGTACACTTGGGGCAGTTCCAATATTCTTTCTTCATGATGACTCTTTCATTGGTGGGTGGATTTATTTTATTTTCTTGCTGTTATACGACATATTCTTCTTAGTAAAGTGTCTCAAGAATGGCAGAAAAAGTACCCAATGTACTCACCCTTATTATGAAACTAATGTAGGACCTCCACATGAAAGCTATAACCCAGTTACAACCTAAGAATAGGGAGAAGGGGGAAAGGGAGGGGAAGGCTCCTCCCACTCTTCCCTTTCCCCCTTCTCCCTATTCTTAGGTTGTAACTGGGTTATAGCTTTCATGTGGAGGTCCTACATTAGGTGGAGGGAGGAGGATTAATGGGATTACACCTGCGGTGCATCTTACAAGGGTATATGTGAATCCTAGTAAATGTGGAATGTAAACGTCTTAGCAAAATAACTAAGAAAATGCCATGAAAGCTATGTTAACTAGTGTGATGAAAATGTGTCAAACGGTCTATGAACCAAGTGTATGGTACCCCATGATCATACTAATGTACACAGCTATGATTTAATAAAAATAAATAAATAAATAAATAAAATTTTTCATTTAAAAAAAGAGAAGAAACTGTCAATTGGGTTTTTCCACCATTTGTCATGTTTTGTAATGAGAGAGGTTTTCAGAAAACCCTAAATTGATCCTCACACTCTTATGATGGAAACCCTTCTCATGATTTCTCTATTGTCCCAGGGCAATGCCCAATCTCTACGCCTGACACCTACGGTCCTTCATGACCTGGCCCTGTCCAGCTTTCAGGGCATCCCTTTCTTCTCCTGTGCAAGTTCAGCCCTCTATCGGTAACACTGAACTTTCTCCTCCCTTGGAATGTCAAGTTCTTCCCTGCATACTCTTCTCATGGAGGTAATGGTGGGGTTCAAACCATGAACATACCTCCTCCTCCTCTATCTCCCCTCTCTTTCCTCCTCTGTCCCTATCTTAGTGCAAAGAGATGCTTACTACAATATTATGGCATTGTGAATAATGCAATAATATTAGGAAGGAGCAAGAATAAGGAAAATGATGATAATATTAAGGATAATACATTATCCTTAATAATGAAGATTTCCATTCTGAAATCTTCAATGACATTAAGCTCTCCTGGAAGTTTTATTCATTTGGAAAAAACAATTCCCTTAGTGTAATGGTCCTTGCTGGGACAGTTTTGCCCCTCAGGGGAAGTTGGCAAAGTATGGAGGTATTTTTGGTTGCTACAACTAAGAGTGTGGGCGCTGCTGGTATCTAGTGGGTACAGGCCAGAGAGGCTGCTCAACATTCTACAACATACAGGACAGCACCCCAGTCTCCCATCAGGACCACATACCAAGAATGATGTAACCCCCAGTGTTGACATTGCCAAGGTGCAGAGACTCTGCCCAGGAGCCTGTGCATCCCAAGCTGAGATGCTTTTGAGGGAAGGCCCAAGAAGGTACTAAACTCTCAGCCTGTGTCTGAACTTATCAGATCCAACCTGTGGAAATAAACAATGACCACTTAAATGAGTTCAAGCAAAGGCTACTTCTGCAGAGATGGCTATAGTATAGCATAAGGGAGCCAGCCACTATTTGCATTTGGCTAAGCCTCAAAGGCAGGCAGAAGAGTGGACATCTTTATAGTGGAAAAAGAGAGAATGCTTCAGGCAGCCCCGACTGAGGTTGTTGGCATGGGGAAGCTGCAGGGTGGCTAACTAGAAGCAAGCTATCCTGTTTGATTGGTTAGGAGAGCACATGGGCTCCCTCCTGTGGATGTTAAGTTGGAAGCAGGAATAAAAATTAGGGAAATTGTCGGTTATTAACCAAGACATGCTGCTTGTCTGGGGATGATTGGTGGGTTCCTGAGCTGGTTGCTATGGATTGTGGGTCAGGATTCTCTTTCTATAGATGGCTGGCCATTGTCCATTTGCACGTTGAGTCTCTTGGTCTTTTCTTTTGCACTTTGTAGGTCAACTGCATCCTCCTGACCTGGGCCTTGTACATCCTGAGAAAGAAGCTTTCCAGTGTCAATGCTGACGTGTCGACACTGAAAGACACCAGGTACTATCCTCCTTCCTCTCCACTCCCTTTCTACTTTCCATTCCTTCTTCCCACTAAAGCTCCTTGTGCTCCTTTTGTATGCTGGATCCTGTGCCCAAAACAGGTGATGAAGCTTGTTTAGGCTAGCACAGGGTCTGGATCAGAAGGCTCAGACTTCAGCTGTGCTTCCTAATAGCTGTGTGACCTTAGGCAAGTTACATAGCATCTCTGAAGCTCAGTTTCTTCATCTATAGAATAAGGATATTAATAAATACTGCTTACTTCATGTGGCTTATGAAGTATTTAGCACAGTTATTAGGAATAGTGTTTCATATATTACAACTAATAACACATTTCTCATTCTTCTCTATGCATACATATATGTGCATATTTATAACAAAAAGAATCATACTATTTTTAATAATTTTTTATCTTAATAATGTAATTAACATTATCATTTAATCAGAAATTATTCTACAGTATTTTTTTTGCATAGCAGTTCAGTGGAAGGAGGTAGCCCATTGTATTTAAATTATCTCTTATTCATAGACATCTAAGTTGCTGCTTTTTTTCTATCACAAATGATACTGCCTTGTATACCATTGTACCCATTGTAAATACTTCTATATTGTGTTATTTAATTACAACACCACATGCAAGAGTGCCTGTATAAAGGGTGGCCTGGATCATAATGGTTTTAGTATATATATCTTCCAATAAATTTGTTTCCAGTTATGAGAGTGCTTGTTTACCTGCAGCGTTGCCAGCACTGGGGTTCATTTTTGCCTTTGGTTTTGTTTTGTTTTAGTGATCCAATGGGTGAAATATACCACCTCATTATTTTAGTTACATATGTATTATATTCTATTATTATATTGTATTAGAGATGTGAGACCTTTTCATATTCTTACGTATCATTTGTGTTTCTTAACTTTATTACTAACTTACTGTTCTTTTTAAGAACCTACTACAACCATTGTGTAGATTATATTGTCAGTAACCTGATGATATACTTTGCTTCTTTTTCTTTAAATTGAGACATGGTCTCACTCTTTTGCCTGGGCTAGAGTGCAGTGGTGTCATCATAGCTCACAGCAACCTCAAACCCCTAGGCTCAAGTGATCCTCTTGCCTCCGACTCCCTAGAAGTTAAGACTAAAGGTGTCTACATGCCCTGTTCATTTATAATATTTTTGTTGTGACAGGGTTTTGGCATGTTGATCAGGTTGGTCTTGAACTGTAGCCTCAAGTGATTCTCCTGACTCAGCCTCCAAAAATGCTCGGATCACAGCCACGAGCCACCATGCCTGGCCTGCTTCTTTTCTATGTATCTTGATCCCTTATCCATTTTAGATATTTTTAGTAGTACAAAAGTTAAACTAAAACAAAGTTAATAATACAAATGGCAAAATTTAAACAGTAAATTTCATCTTTAATCACTTCAAAAGGTACAATTAAGTGGCTTTTAGTGCATTCACAATATTGTGCCCCCACCCACTCTGTAGCTCCAGAATACTTCAATCATCCCACAAAGCAGTCTGTGCCCATTAACATTTTTAAATCTCCTACACTCTCAGGTGTCCCGATCTGACCCAACCTGAAGCAACCATTGTCACTCACACTGTGCTTTCTTCCAGAACAGTCTCTGGCTATGTGTCCTGTCCACCTATTTTATATAAACGATACAATACTGCATATATTGTTCTGCACTTTATTTTTGACAAATAACATATAACTTATCTTACATCGATACTTGTGGCTTATAATAACTCAAAAATGCTTATGTTGTGCCAGATACTGTTCTAAGCATCTTACAGGTATTTCTGTCTCATCATCTAATGTGTAGAATAAGTTTACTGGTTAGGTGTTGCATTATTATTGATATGTCAAAGTAAGAAAATTAAGGCACAATGAGATTAAATAACGTGCTAAGGCCACAGTGTCAGTGATTAGATCAGGGGAATTAGAATGCAGGCTGTCTGATCCAGCCTATACCCTCCTCCAGTACAGCATATAGCCACTCTCATATTAGTTTTAAACATGTCTTTATACTCTGCTTTCAACCTTTATAAATTTGCCTATTGTCTTCTGTGTCTGGTTTCTTCTACTCATTAAGTTTGTAAGGTGTATCCACATTGTATCATGTATCACTATATCACTCCTTTTCATGGTTGGATAATATTCCAATCATGTGGATAATATACCAGATCTTGTTTATCCATTCATCCATTGTTAGATATTTAACTAAAATGGTGACTCTTTTGTTCGGTGAATTTTACACCAATGAAAAGAAGGCTGTATTTTACACTATGGTTTCGCCATTTATTTAAATGGTCCCACGTTTTTGGACATGGGGTTCTCTTATCTTTTCACAACTACACACAAAAGTTCCTTAAATACACATGCCCAGACATCTTTGTGTCTGCATGTGTCAGTGAGCTTACTGCTTTTGAATTCCTGCAGGACTTGATTTCCCTGCAAGTGGACTTGGAGATTCCACCCAGGTGGCAGGTCACAGGGTAGCAGCTTCAGATGGTTGCCAGAAGCATGGCCCACAAGGACAACAGCCACTCACTAGAACCTCACGCTCTGCCCATCTTCTCCCCCAGGTTACTGACCTTCAAGGCCTTTGCTCAGCTCTTTGTCCTGGGCTGCACCTGGGTGTTGGGCATTTTCCAGATTGGGCCCATAGCAAGTGTCATGGCCTACCTGTTCACCATCACCAACAGCCTTCAAGGGGCCTTCATCTTCCTCATTCACTGTCTGCTCAACCACCAGGTGTGTGGCTGCTGTCCGTCCTGTTCCTGCCCTACTCCCACCCCACCCCCACTGAGCCTCCACCCAACATGCATGTCCCAGGATTGTTTCCCTGCACTTGGTAGTGGTTTGTCTCCGTCTGCAGGTACGAGAAGAATACAGGAGGTGGATCACTGGGAAGACCAAGCCCAGCTCCCAGTCCCAGACCTCAAGGATCTTACTGTCCTCCCTACCGTCCACATCCAAGATGGTGAGAGACTGGTGCTGGGAGGAAGGCGAGCTCACTGTTGAGTGCTGCTCAAGGCGGCCAAGTGTTGGGTTCTCACTGGTTGCCAGTGTTCCCATCTTAGTGAGTTCAAGGAATGGAGTGAGGGTTGAAGCCTCTGGGTTGGGAAACCAGGCTTCCCTTCCTAGGTGTGACCTAGAAAAAGCTAAAATCATGATTTATACTGATATGAATTGAGCATGTTAAGGATTTTATTCTAATCATTAATCAGTGAAGGAACCAGATCAGGTAGATGTTAACAATTGACTCAAACCTGTAGTCCCAGCTACTTGGGAGGCTGAGGCAAGAGAATTGCTTAAGCCCAAGAGTTTGAGGTTGTTATGAGCTGTGATGACATGGCACTCTACTGAGGGTGACAGCTTGAGACTCTACCTCAGGAAAAAAAAAAAAGAGAGAAGACAAAGAACAGGTGTGTGTGTGTGCATATATTATACATACTTCTATGTATATACATACATGCACATACACACATGTATAGTTTGCCATCTATATGTATGGATTTCACATCCATGGATTCAACCAACTGGGGATCATGAATATTCAGAAAAGTGCTTCATATGCACAGACATTTGTTGGGGTCATTCTTTAAGGAATACAGTTAACTATTTACATAGTAAACTAGAGATGATTTATAGCAGGTATCCTCAAACTTTTTAAACAGGGGACCAATTCACTGTCCCTCAGACCATTGGAGGGCCGGACTATAGTTTAAAACAAAAAACTAAGAACAAATTCCTATGCACACTGCACATATCTTATTTTGAAGTAAAAAATAAAACAGGAACAAATACAATTCACACCACTTCATGTGGCCCGCGGGCTGCAGTTTGAGGATGCCTGATTTATAATATAAAGGAGGATGTGTGTAAGTTATATGCAAATATCATGCTAGTTTATGCCAGAGACTTGAGCATCTACAGATATTGGTGACTTCAGTGGCTCCTGGCAACAGTCCTGCAGGAACAGAGGATGACTGCATGTGGATTTCTAACTTCTAGAATGGGAGCTGTCAATGGTGAAGTGGCTGAGAATGTCTTTGGCTTTGCCAACAGTGCCCACCACACTACAGACAATCACTTTTCACATTTCAATGTTTATCTTTCCAGTGTTTCTTGCTATATTAACCTCCCCATGTATTTTTCAGACCCATATCTCTGTAGATATGACCTTTGGTATCAACTTTGTATAAATCCTCCCAGTGACTTGGAAAACATTCTCTTTTCTCTCTCACAGGGTTAAAGTCCATTCTTGCTCTCATATACACTATGGAGTAATAGTTGAAGACAGTAGATGCCTACTCTGAAATCTCTTTGCAGCTTAACATGGAAGTGCTAGATCCCAGCAGCCCCAGAACTCCCTCATGATTCAGAGCCTGCACGTCTGGGCTGGTTTCTCATGGTTTTATGCCCAGTGGGGAGAAGCAAGGCTTTCTGCCTCAAAGGACCGTGTTGTCTCCTGGATCATGCATCTCTGTGAATTTCCTGACTTTGGGGAAACAACAGGTCCAGTTCAATGGCATGACCATGACAACTGGCATCCAGGCTGTTTCTCTTGCACTTGTTGGTGTGTGGTTCCCAGTCTGTCTTCCAGCGTCTGTCAGTACTTGGCTCAGAGCAGCTCTCAATAAATGATTGTCGTCTGTCTGACTGAGGTACGCTGGGCCAGGGATTCTTCCTGCTTTTAAATAAATGGTCAGCAAAACTATACTGAGAGTCCCCAGGAACCATAGAGCTCATGGACACAAAGGCTACTGTGGCACAAACTTGCCCACCAGAGTGGCTCCTGTGCCTCATGCCTGCCAAAGTCAATAGTGCCACCCAGGCTAGAAAGCCATGATGTCATAGCTCCCTGCAATTAACCTCAACCCCCTGGGCCCAAGTGACCCTCCTGCCTCAGCCTCCTGAGTAGCTGGGACTACCAGTGCCCTCCACAACCCCCAGCTGAGTTTTTCTATTTGTAGTAGAGATGGGGTCTCGCTCTTGGTCAGGCTGGTCTCAAACTTTTGAGCTCAAGGGATCCTCCTGCTTCAGCCTCTCAGAGTGCTGGGATTACAGGCTACTGTGCCCAGCTTTGATAGTGGTTTTGACACAGACAGTTCCAGTAGAGAGGGTGGACAGTATCGGGAAGAGTGATAGAGAATGTTAAAGGAGGATGTATCTTGCTAAGCACCTCCCAACATTCCCAAGAAGCAGTCACTCTTCTTAGATCTATTTCACAGATGAGAAAATGGGGTCAGTGGTTCTGGGGCTTGTCCGAGATTGCACAGCAGGTGAGCAGTAGAGCCCAGCATCTCACACAGCCAGTCTAGCCCTTTTCAGGGAGGGCTGATACACAATTGAAGCTTTGTGCTCTCGCTCCTTCGAATGACACCATGTTTGCTGAACCCAATAGTCCTGAGAGTCAAAAAGTGGTGGACTGTTTGGTGCCATAGATAAGGGATGGAAAGATCATGGCAAGACCCTGCCATTGCCCACTTGGAAATAATTGCTTTGGTATCTTAATAAGTGAATGCTATTGAATTCAAAGAAAACGGATACTCAATACCAAAATAATATAGCTACAGCAATGGTGAAGAATTCTGTGGGGATTATGAGGTTTCTGAAAATGAATTTGCCTACAAAACTTTTTCTAATTTTATTGTACTAGTTTTAAGCCACATCTCCCTTTGATGTAGAAAAACCATCCCAGGGCTGAGGTTTCCAGCCTTGTCATTATTGACCTTTGGACTGAGTAACTCGCAGCGGTTCTCAACCTGTGGGTTGCAACCCCTTTGTTTTTTTTTTTTTTTTTTCTTGTCCAAGGCTCAACTGTATTTCTGTTCTATTTTCTTTTTTTTTTTTTTATTGTTGGGGATTCATTGAGGTACAATAAACCAGGTTACATTGATTGCAATTGTTAGGCAAAGTCCCTCTTGCAATCATGTCTTGCCTCCCTAAAGTGTGACACACACCAAGGCCCCACCCCCCTCCCTCCGTCCCTCTTTCTGCTTTTCCTCCCCCCTCATAACCTTAATTGTGCGACCCCTTTGTAACAATGAAAATACATGAGAGTCAAAAAGTGGTGGACTGTTTGGTGCCATAGATAAGGGATGGAAAGATCATGGCAAGACCCTGCCATTGCCCACTTGGAAATAATTGCTTTGGTATCTTAATAGGTTGAGAACCACTGCTAGAGGGTCAGGGCCTGCTCTTGGCATTGCAGGATGATGGGCAGCATGCTTGGCCTCCACCCACTAGGTGGCAGTAGTATCCTCGTTGTTGGGTTATGACAACCCCAAATGTCCCCAGACTCTGTGGAATGTGCCCAGGAGAGGGGAGCATGGGGGTCCAAATCTCCCCTTGTTGAGAACCACTGTTTTAGACATGGGCTTTTGCAAAGAAATGAAACATTATATCTAGAAGCCAATCAAAATAGCAAAAATAAAGCAGCCATACTGAAACTAACTGGGAGTAACGAGAAGCAGAATAAAAAGAAGAGAACTGAGGACAGTCATGGAGTGGACCAGACTTGGATGAGCCATAGCCCAGTAGAGATTAAAGGGGCCCTGATCCCACCTGGGCTTTCTGAGCTGTGATGCACAGGACTTCTCACCCCACTGCGCAGTGTCATGAAGGACAAATAGTCCCTGTTTTCCTGAACTTAGGGGTATCCTCCTCTGGGTCTTTGCCTGCCTGGAAGAATAGTGAACAATCCTGGCTTGAACCACTGTGTCCACAGTCCACCCTGCTCTTTCTTGGTAGCTTGACTGGCCCCTACAAAGGCTTGCTTCCCTGCACAGGCACGTTGGAGCACCAGAACAGCCCAGATAAGCAGGAAGGGCCGCCCCACCCCAGGCACCAGAAAGGCTAAGGAGGTTTGTTCCCTATTCATCCTCATAGTATCCATGGAAGTAAGGGTTACAGAGGCTGCTTTCTTTGTTACTGGCAACTGGAGGGATCCTTAGCCAGCTGCTGGAGGAAAGGGAGACAAGCCCTGCTTTCCCAACAGGTCTGGCGGCAACTCTGAGGGACCACTGCATTGTGTAGCCCTGTGAACTGGGATCCCCATCCCCACCTCAGGCCAGGAAATGGTGGCTCAAGTACAATAAAACTGGCCAGGCAGGGTTTTTGTTGAGTTTGTCTCCTGCAAAGGGGAAACTTCCCCACCCCATGGGGTGACTCAATTTGGCATCTGTGCCCTGCAAGACTCTCCTCTTGTCCTAAAGGAGAGCATCTGCTGGCTAGGAGAACAGAGGGTCTTGCTTAGGTGAACAGCTCTGAGAAATTAGGGAATCACGTGGCAAGTTGTAGGTTCCCCTCCCCCACCCACAGGTTAAAACCATAGCATTTTGAATCTATTGTGGGACAGGGCTTTGGTGAAAAGTACGGTTTATTGAATTTGTTGGTAGGCAGGGCAGGTCCTCTGGCTGGAACAGTTTGGCTCAGTGTCAGGGAGCCACCTGGCATAGAGGCATCACCTGGAGGTCCTGTCTCCACCTGTATCTCACCCAGCTTAGAGAAAGAAAGGCTGGTCCTTAGGGACTCCGACATGCTTCAGCCCTGAAAGGGAGCTCAGGGAGGCTGTGTGCAGGGAGGGCCACAGGTATAAGCAGCAGCTTGTGTGAACAGTGGTGAAGGGGAGTGGCAAGCCCATATACTGGGGCCTCTGGATCTGACTTCAGCCTGCTGGTTTCCATGTGTAATTTCTTAAAGGGAGGTGGATAGCTGTGCAATTTGGGGCAGCAAATTTTTCTACTAGCCCACTTGCTTGGACAGTTGAACAGTACTATTTTAAGAATATAGGTGCTGTACTCTGTCAGACTCTGTCAAGCTCCATATCTTGGGCTCCATCAGGCTGTGGGGTGCTGCCCAAATGACCTCAATTACAATATTACTTAATAACAATTTAGAGACAGCCTAATACTCCAGCTTAAAAAGTGTAATAAATGTATAAATAAATTGAAAACCCACATGGGGAGGAATGAGCAGAAAAACCCTGGCAACATGAAAAATCAGAGTAGATCAACTCCCCTAAGACATTGCAAGAGAAATACAGCTGAAAATACCATCCATAGAGAAATTTTTGAATTGATAGAAATGGAATTCAGAGTATGGATGACAAGACAAATGGGAATTGAAGGGAAAATTGAAAAAGAAATAAAAAAAGAAGTACAAAAAGTGTCTCAAGAAATCAGTGAAAGTAAAGACAAAGTCACTGAGAATCTAGACATAATTAGGAAGGATATAGCAGAGTTTAAGGAATTGAAAGAGGTATTCAAGGAGCTGAAAAATACAATAGAGAGTCTTACCAATAGGGTAGAACGTGGAGAATAAGGAGAATAAGAAATATCAGAAATCAAAGAAGTAACCCAAGCATTCAAAAAAAGCAAAAAGGAAAAGAGAAGAAGTAGAACTATCACTTAGAGAGATATAGGACTACAAAAAATACATGCACATATGAATTATAGGAATTCTTGAAGAGGAAGAGTCATAAAAGCATGGAAGCTGTACTTTAAGATATCAAGAATTTCCCAAGCATTATGAGAGACCTAGAAATTCAGATACCAGACAGTTTCAGAACTTCAGGATGACTCAATTCAAAAAGGCATCTCCTAGACACATGGCAATTAACTTGGCTAAAGTCAAAATGAAAGAGAAAATTCTGCAGGCAGGCAGGCATAAGCATCTTCTTTTTACCTCTTTTAAGGTGATACCTGACTTTTAAGTAGAAACTTTTTAAGCCAGAAAAGAGTGGTCACCTGTCTATAAACTTCTCAGACAAATCAGTTTTCAGTCCAGGATCATGTATGCTGCAAAAATAATTTTCATATTCAATGGAGAGATCAAATCTTTTATTGAAATGTAAATGTTGAGAAAATTTGCCACAATAAGATCAGCTCTGCAGGAAATATTCAGAGTACTTTCTTCACACTGACCATCACAGTGGACCACCAGCAAAGTAAAGACACTCAGAAACTAAAGAACAAAGCTTAACTTCCTCAACGGTACAAGGGATAAAACTAAGCAACAGACCTACAAAAAATAAGACAAGCATAACTACAAGTCTCTCAATAAATGTAAATGGCTTGAATTCCCTACTGAAGAGGAGAAGCCTGGCTGACTGGGTAAAAAATGCACATTCCAAGTATATTATGTTTTCAGGAAACACATCTAAGCTCCAAAGACTAAACAAAACTTAGGGTGAAGGGTTGGATGTCATATTTCAGGGAAATGGAAATTTAAAAAAGCAGAACTCACCATCTTACTTGTGACTCCTTGGGCTTCAAACCAGTAAGAGTAGAGAAAGATAAAGAGGTAAACTATATACTGATCAAAAGAATGATACAACTAGAAGATCCTTCAATCCTAAATATCTACACACCCAACTTAAATACTCCCAGATATATTAAATGAACCCTAATGTATCTGAACAATATGATATCCTGCAACACCATCATAACTGGAGACTTGAACACCCCTTGAACAGAACTGGACAGATCTTCTGACCAGAAACTAAATGATGGAGCAATGGACTTAAACACTACTTTAGAACAAATGGGCTTAACAGACATATATAGAACACTAAATTGATTATATAGCTTTCTCATCAGCCCATGGATCATTCTCCAAAATTGATCATATCTATGTGCATGAATCAAATATGAATAAATTTAACGGAATATACATTTTACCTTGTATTTTGGAGGGCCACCATGGAACAAAAGCAGAACTGAACTCCAATATAAACGTTCATCCTCACACAAAGTCATGGAAACAAAATAACCTTATGGTGAATCACAGCTGAGCCAAGGAGGAGATAAAGAAGGAAATAATTCAGTTACTGTGCCAAAACATTTATATTCTACATTTACCAAGTTTCGCAAATACCCCTGTAATATGCACCACAGGTGTGATCCCACCGATTCCCCTCCCTCTACCCACCACCCCCTTTCCCACTTCCCCCTATTGTTAAGTTGTAGCTGGGTTATAGCTTTCATGTGAGAGTCCCAAATTAGTTTCATAGTAGGGCTGTGTACATTGGATATTTTTTCACTTGGAGGGGTTTGATGAATCTCCATACTGTTTTCCATAATGAGTACTAATTTATATTCCCACCAACAATTCACAAGGCTCCCCTTTTCTTCACATCCTCTCTAATATTTGTTATCTTTTGTCTTTTTCATAATAGCCATTCTAACAGATGTGAAATGATATCTATTGTAATTTAAATATGCATTTTTCTGATAAAAAAAAAAAAGAAGGAAATAATTAGAGTTTTCATAAAAAATGATTATGAAGCCATAAGCTATCAGAATCTACAGGATACTGCAAAGGCAGTTCTAAGAAGGAAATTTATCATATTAAACACCTACATCCAAACAATAGAAATTTCACAATTCAACAACCTCATGAACATCTCAAGGAACTGAGAAAGGAAAAGCAGTCCAATCCAAAACCTAGCAGAAGAAAATCAATAACCAAAATTGACCAGAAATAAATGAAATTGAAAATGTGAGAACCATGTGGAAGATCAGCGAAACAAAAAGTTGGTTCTTTTGAAAAGATTAATAAAATTGATAAGTGGTTGGCCAGATTGACTAGAAACAGACAGTAAGATCTTTAATAATTCTAATCAGAAATGAAAAGAGGGAAATAAAAGATACCACAGAGATTCAAGAGATCATTGCTGATTACTAAAAAAAACTCTATGCCCAGAAATTTGAAAACATGGAGGAAATGAACCAATACCTGGAATCACATCACGTCCCTAAACTCAAACAGAAAGAACTGGAAATTTGGAACAGACCAATATTAAGCACTGAAATTGCAATAATAAAAAATCTTCCAACAAAGAAAAATGCTGGACCAGATGGTTTTACTTTAGAATTCTACCAAACCTTCAAAGAGGAGCTTATACCTATATTGCATTGAGAAAGATGGTACCCTCCATAACTCCTTCTATGGAGCAAATATAACCCTGATTACAAAAACAGGAAAGGATTCAACAAAAAAGAAAATTAAAGACCAACATCCCTAATGAATACCAATGCAAAATTATTCAACAAAACCCTAGCAAATAGAATACAGATACACATCAAAAAAGTTACACATCATGATCCAGTGAGCTTTGTCCTAGGGATGCAAGATTGGTTCAACATACATAAATACATAACTGTAATTCACATAAACAAAAAAACAGAGATCACATGATCCTCTCAATAGATCCTCTCAAATGCAGAAAAAGCATTTGACAAAATTCAGCATCCTTTACTGATAAGAACACTTAAGAAAATAGGGATAGATAGGACAGTTCTTAAACTGATAGAAGCCATCTACAACTAACCCAAAGTCAATATCATACCAAATGGAGTAAAAACTGAAAACATTTCCACTCAAAACTGGGTAAGAGAAGGATGTCTACAATCACCACTGCTATTCAACAGAGTACTGGAAGTTCTAGCTACTGCAATCAGGGAAGAGAAGGATATCAAAGGTATTCAAAAGGAGATACAGGAGGTAAAATCCTTTCTCCATTCTAATGATATGATGTTATACTTGGAAAACCCCAGGGACTCAACCACAAGGCTCCTGATAGTGATCTAGAAATATAGTAATGTCTCAGGGGTCTAAAATCAATTTCTGGGCTCGGTGCCTATAGCTCAGTGAGTAGGGCCCTTGCCACATACACTGAAGCTGGTGGGTTCGAGTCTGGCCTGGGCCTGCTAAACAATGACAACTGCAACCAAAAAATAGCTGGGTGTTGTGGCAGGTCCCGTAGTCCCAGCTACTTGGGAGACTGAGGCAAGAGAATCTCTTAAGCTTAAGAGTTGAGGTGGCTGTGAGCTGTGATGCCGTGGCACTCTACCAAGGGTGACATAGTGAGACTCTGTCTCAAACAAACAAAAAATAAAATAAAATCAATGTCCACAAATCAGTGACTTTGTATATGCCAAAAATAGTCAAGCTGGGAATCAAATCAAAGACACAATACCCTTCACAATAGCTTAAAAAAAATAGAAATACGTGGGAGTTTACCTAACAAAGGAGGTGAAGGACCTCTACAGAGAGAAGTACAAAATCCTGAAAATCCTGAGAAAAGAAATACCAGAAAACGCTGACAAATGGAATAGCATACTGTGCTCTTGGCTGGGAAGAATCAACATTATCAGCATTGTTAAAATGTCCGTACTACCCAAAGCAATCCATGGATTCAGTGCAATCCACATCAAAGCACCGGGATCATACTTTGAAGAAACTGAAAAAACAATAATTCACTTCATATGGAACCAGAAAAAAAAAAAAACCCTCAAATAGTCAATGAATTTCTAAGACTAAAAACAAATCTGAAGGAATTATGTCATCAGACTTCAGATTATACAACAAGTCTATAGTGATCAAAATAGCATAGTACTGGCACAATAACAGATATAGATCTGTGGAATGGAAGAGAGAACCTAGATATAAAACCAAATGCTTATCTCTATCTGAACTTTGATAAATCAAATAAAATCATGCACTGAAAAAAAATATTCTTATTTAAAAAATGGTGCTTGGGGAACTGGTTAGCCACATGTAGAAGATTGAAACTAGACTCACACCTATCAAAATTTTCAAAAATTCACTCCAGCTGGATAAAATATTTAATTTTTTTTAATGTTGGACTTCTTTTACGTTTATTATTATTATTTAGAATTTATCGATTTTTTTATTAAGTCAAATACACATAGATCATTAATACATTCATGTATATGTGGGGTACAATGTGCTAATTTTTTATTTTATTTTATTCATATATTTATTTTTATTAAGTCATATATACATAGATCATGAATACATTTATGCCTTTGTGAGATTGAAGGTGTTGATTATTTGTACAAATTGGAGTGCTTACATCCTACCAATTAATGTAGCTTTCACCTCATTTACTTAATCACAGTGTTAAGACATTTGCTTTCAATACTTGATAGATTTGACTTTTTATTTTATTTATTATTAAATCGTAGCTGTGTACATTAATGTGATCATGGGGCAACATACACTGGTTTTATACACAGTTTGACACATTTTCATCACATTGGTTGACAAAGCCTTCCTGGCATTTGCTTAGTTATTGTGTTAAGACAATTATATTCTACATTTACTGAGTTTCACATGTATCCTTGAAAGATGCACTGCAGATGTAATCCCACCAATCACCCTTCCTCCGCCCTTCCTCCCACCTCCCTCCCCTCCCTCTCCTGCTTCCCTATATACTTAGGTTATAATTGGGTATTAGCTTTCATATGAAAGCCATAAATCAGCTTCATAGCAGGGCTGAGTACATTGGATACTTTTTCTTCCATTCTTCAGATACTTTACTAAGATGAATGTGTTCCAGTTCCATCCATGTAAACATGAAAGAGGGAAAATCTCCATCTTTCTTTAAGGCCACAGAATATTCCATGGTGTACATATAGCACAGTTGGTTAATCCATTCATGGATCTATGGGCACTTGGGCTTTTTCCATGTTTTAGCAATTATGAATTGGGCTGGAATAAACATTCTGGTACAAATATCTTTGTTATAATGCGATTTTTGGTCTTCTGGATATATACCTAGTAGAGGAATTATAGGATTGAATGGCAGGTCTATTTTTAGATCTCTAAGTGTTCTCCAAACATCTTTCCAAAAGGAATGTATTAATTTGCATTCCCACCAGCAGTGTAGAAGTGTTCCCTTTTCTCCACATCCATGCCAACATCTCTGGTTTTGGGATTTTGTGATATAGGCTAATCTTACTGGAGTTGGATGATATCTCAAAGTAGTTTTGATTTGCATTTCTCTGATGATTAAAGATGATGAGCATTTTTTCATATGTCTGTAGGCTGCATGCCTGTCTTCTTCAGAGAAGTTTCTCTTCAAGTCCCTTGCCCAACCTTAGATGGGATCACTTGTTCTTTTCTTGCTTATACGTTTGGGTTCTCTGTGGATTCTGGTTATTAAACCCTTGTCGGAGACATAACCTGCAAATATCTTCTCCCATTCTGAGGGCTGTTTGCTTGCTTTATTTACTGCATTCTTGGCTGCGCAGAAGCTTTTTAGTTTAATCAGGTCCCAGTAGTATTTTTGAAGGTGCTTCAATTGCCCGGGGGGGTCCTCATAAAATGGTCGCCCAGACCAATTTCTTCAAGGGTTTTCCTTGCACCCTCTTCTAGTATTTTTATAGTTTCATGTCTTAAGTTTAAGTCTTTAATCCAGTGAGAGTCTATCTTAGTTAATGGTGAAAGGTGTGGGTCCAGTTTCAGTCTTATACAGGTCGCCAGCCAGCTCACCCAGCACCATTTGTTAAATAGGGAATCTTTTCCGCACTGAGTGTTTTTAATTGGCTTGTCAAAGATCAGTTAATGGTAAGTAGCTGGATTCACCCCTTGGTTCTCTATTCTGTTCCAGATATCTACTTCTTTGTTTTTGTGCCAGTACCATGCTGTTTTGATCACTATCGATTTATAGTATCGTCTGAGGTCTGGTAGCATAATTCCTCCTGCTTTGTTTTATTTCTGAGTAATGTCTTGGCTATTCGAGTTTTTTTCTGATTCCATATAAAATGAAGTATTATTTTTTCAAGATCTTTAAAGTATGACAGTGGAGCCCTAATAGGGATTGCATTAAAATTGTATATTGCTTTGGGTAGTATGGACATTTTAACAATGTTGATTCTTTCCAGCCATGAGCATGGTATGTTTTTCCATTTGTTAACGTTTTCACCTATTTCTTTTCTTAGAGTTTCATAGTTCTCTTTATGTAGATCTTTCACGTCTTTTATTAGATAAATTCCCAAATATTTCATTTTCTTTGGCAATACTGTGAATGGAATAGAGTCCTTAACTATTTTTTCAGCTTGACTATTGTTGGTATATATAAAGGCTACGGATTTATGAATGTTGATTTTGTAACCTGAGACACTGCTGTATTCCTTGATCAGTTCTAAGAGTTTTGTAATAGAATGTCTGGTGTTTTCCCGATATACAATCATACCATCTGTGAAGAGTGAAAGTTTGATCTCTTCTGACCCTATATGGATACCCTTGATTGCCTTTTCTTCTCTAATTGCAATGGCTAAAACTTCCATTACAATGTTAAATAGCAGTGGAGACAATGGGCAGCCTTGTATGGTTCCTGATCTGAGTAGAAATGATTTCAGTTTAACTCCATTCAATACATTATTGGCTGTGGGTTTGCTGTAGATGGCCTCTATCAGTTTAAGAAATGTCCCTTCTATACCAATTTTCTTAAGTGTTCTGATCATGAAGGGATGCTGGATATTATCAAAAGCTTTTTCTGCATCAATTGAGAGAATCATATGGTCTTTTTTTTAAATTTGTTTATGTGCTGGATTATACTTATAGATTTGCATACATTAAACCAGCCTTAAGACCCTTGGTTAAAATCGACATGGTCATGATTTATAATTTTTTTGATGTGTTGCTGGATTCTGTTTGTTAGGATCTTGTTGAATATTTTTGCATCTATATTCATTAGTGATATTGGTCTATAATTTTCTTTTCTCATTGGGTCTTTTCCTGGTTTGGAGATCAGGGTGATGTTTGCTTCATAGAACGTGTTGGGTAGTCTTCCTTCTTTTTCTACATTTTGGAACAGTTGAGTAACATATGTCCTAGTTCCTCTTTAAAGGTTTGGTCGAATTCTGATGTGAAGCCATCTGGTCCTGGGCTTTTCTTTTTAGGTAGATCTCGAATGCTCGATGCTATTTCAGAACTTGATATTGGCCTGTTCAACACTTTCACCTGTTCCTGGTTAAGTCTTGGAAGGTGACGTGGTTCAAAGAATTGGTCAATTTCCTTCAGATTTACATATTTCTGAGAATATTGTTTCTTTTTTTTTTTATTGTTGGGGATTCATTGAGGGTACAATAAGCCAGTTACACTGATTGCAATTGTTAGGTAAAGTCCCTCTTTCAATCATGTCTTACCCCCATAAAGTGTGACACACACTAAGGCCCCACCCTCCTCCCTCCATCCCTCTTTCTGCTTCCCCCACCATAAACTTAATTGTCATTAATTGTCCTCATATCAAGATTGAGTACATGGGATTCATGCTTCTCCATTTTTGTGATGCTTTACTAAGAATAATGTCTTCCACTTCCATCCAGGTTAATACGAAGGATGTAAAGTCTCCATTTTTTTTTAATAGCTGAATAGTATTCCATGGTATACATATACCACAGCTTGTTAATCCATTCCTGGGTTGGTGGGCATTTAGGCTGTTTCCACATTTTGGCAATGGTAAATTGAGCTGCAATAAACAGTCTAGTACAAGTGTCCTTATGATAAAAGGAATTTTTTCCTTCTGGGTAGATGCCCAGTAATGGGATTGCAGGATCAAATGGGAGGTCTAGCTTGAGTGCTTTGAGGTTTCTCCATACTTCCTTCCAGAAAGGTTGTACTAGTTGGCAGTCCCACCAGCAGTGTAAAAGTGTTCCCTTCTCTCCACATCCACGCCAGCATCTGCAGTTTTGAGATTTTGTGACATGGGCCATTCTCACTGCGGTTAGATGATATCTCAGGGTTGTTTTGATTTGCATTTCTCTAATATATAGAGATGATGAACATTTTTTCATGTGTTTGTTAGCCATTCGTCTGTCATCTTTAGAGAAAGTTCTATTCATGTCTCTTGCCCATTGATATAAGGGATTGTTGGCTTTTTTCATGTGGATTAATTTGAGTTCTCTATAGCTCCTGGTTATCAAGCTTTTGTCTGATTGAAAATATGCAAATATCCTTTCCCATTGTGTAGGTTGTCTCTTTGCTTTGGTTATTGTGTCCTCAACTGTACAGAAGCTTTTCAGTTTAATGAAGTCCCATTTGTTTATTTTTGTTGTTGTTGCAATTGCCATGGCAGTCTTCTTCATGAAGTCTTCCCCCAGGCCAATATCTTCCAGTGTTTTTCCCATGCTTTCTTTGAGGATTTTTATTGTTTCATGCCTTAAATTTAAGTCCTTTATCCATCTTGAATCAATTTTTGTGAGTGGGGAAAGGTGTGGGTCCAGTTTCAGTCTTTTACATGTAGACATCCAGTTCTCCCAACACCATTTATTGAATAGGGAGTCTTTCCCCCAAGGTAAGTTCTTCTTTGGTTTATCAAAGATTAGGTGGTTGTAAGATGTTAGTTTCATTTCTTGGTGTTCAATTCTATTCCAAGTGTCTATGTCTCTGTTTTTGTGCCAGTACCATGCTGTCTTGACCACTATGGCTTTGTAGTACAGACTAAAATCTGGTATGCTGATGCCCCCAGCTTTATTTTTGTTACTAAGAACTGCCTTAGCTATACGGGATTTTTTCCAGTTCCATACAAAACGCAGAACCATTTTTTCAAAATCTTGAAAGTACGATGTAGGTACTTTGATAGGAATGGCATTGAGTAGGTAGATAGCTTTGGGAAGTATAGACATTTTAACAATGTTGATTCTTCCCATCCATGAGCATGGTATGTTCTGCCATTTGTTAATATCCTCTGCTATTTCCTTTCTGAGGATTTCATAGTTTTCTTTATAGAGGTCCTTCACCTCCTTCGTTAGGTACATTCCTAGGTATTTCATTTTCTTTGAAACTATGATGAAGGGAGTTGTGTCCTTAATTAGCTTCTCATCTTGACCGTTATTGGTGTATACAAAGGCTACTGACTTGTGGACATTGATTTTATAACGTGAAACATTACTGTAGTTTTTGATGACTTCTAGGAGTCTTGTGGTTGAGTCTGTGGGGTTCTCTAAGTATAAGATCATGTTGTCAGCAAGAGGGAGAGTTTGACCTCCTCTGCTCCCATTTGGATTCCCTTTATTTCCTTGTCTTGCCTAATTGTATTGGCTAGAACTTCCAGCACTATGTTGAATAGTAAAGGTGACAGAGGACAACCTTGTCTGGTTCCAGTTCTAAGAGGAAAAGCTTTCAGTTTTACTCCATTCAGTAAAATATTGGCTGTGGGTTTGTCATAGATAGCTTCAATCAGTTTTAGAAATGTGCCACCTATGGCTATACTCTTCGGTGTTCTAATTAGAAAAGGATGCTGGATTTTATCAAATGCTTTTTCTGCATCTATTGAGAGGATCATATGATCTTTATTTTTGCCTCTGTTAATATGATGGATAACGTTTATGGACTTGCGTATGTTAAACCAGCCTTGCATCCCTGGGATGAAGCCTACTTGATCATGATGAATGACTTTTTTGATGATAAGCTGTAATCTATTGGCTACGATTTTGTTGAGAATTTTTCCATCTATATTCATGAGTGAGATTGGTCTGAAATTCTCGTTTTTGTTTGGGTCTTTTCCTGGTTTTGGTATCAGGGTGATGTTTGCTTCATAGAATGTGTTGGGGAAGATTCTTTCTTCTTCAGTTTTTTGGAATAATTTCTGCAGTACAGGAATAAGCTCTTCCTTGAAGGTTTGATAGAATTCTGGAGTGAAGCCATCTGGACCAGGGCATTTTTTAGTTGGAAGCTTTTTTATTGTTTCTTAGATCTCAGTGCTTGAAATTGGTCTGTTCAGGAGCTCTATTTCATCCTGGCTAAGTCTAGGGAGAGGGTGTGATTCCAAACATTAATCCATTTCCTTCACATTGTCAAATTTCTGGGCATAGAGTTTCTGGTAGTATTCAGAGATGATCTCTTGTATCTCTGTGGGATCAGTTGTTATTTCCCCTTTATAGTTTCTGATTGAGGTTATTAGAGATTTTACTTTTCTATTTCTTTTTTTTTAATTTAAAATTAATTTTTTTATTAAATCATAACTGTATACAATGATATGATTATGGGGCTTCATACACTCACTTCATAAACCATTTGACACATTTTTATCACAGTGGTTAACATAGCCTTTCCGGCGTTATCTCAGTTACTGTGCCAAAACATTTACATTCTACATTTACCAAGTTTCGCAAATACCCCTGTAATATGCACCACAGGTGTGATCCCACCGATTCCCCTCCCTCTACCCACCCACCCCCCTTTCCCACTTCCCCCTATTGTTAAGTTGTAGCTGGGTTATAGCTTTCATGTGAGAGTCCCAAATTAGTTTCATAGTAGGGCTGTGTACATTGGGTATTTTTTCTTCCATTCTTGGGATAATTTACTAAGAAGAATATGTTCCAGCTCCATCCATGTAAACATGAAAGAGGTAAACTCTCCATCTTTCTTTAAGGCTGCATAGTATTCCATGGTATACATATACCACAATTTATTAATCCATTCGTGGATCGATGGGCACTTGGGCTTTTTCCATGACTTAGCTATTATGAATTGGGCTGCAATAAACATTCTGGTACAAATATCTTTGTTATGTTGTGATTTTTGGTCTTCTGGGTATATGCCCAGCAGAGGCATTACAGGATTGAATGGCAGATCTATTTTTAGATCTCTGAGTGTTCTCCATATATCTTTCCAAAAGGAATGTATTAATTTGCATTCCCACCAGCAGTGCAGAAGTGTTCCCTTTTCTCCGCATCCACGCCAACATCTCTGGTCTTGAGATTTTGTGATATAGGCTAGTCTCATTGGAGTTAGATGATATCTCAAAGTAGTTTTGATTTGCATTTCTCTGATGAATAAAGATGATGAGCAATTTTCGTATGTCTGAAGGCCGTGCGCCTGTCTTCTTCAGAGAAGGTTCTCTTCAAATCCCTTGCCCAGCCTGCGATGGGATCCCTTGTTTTTTTCTTGCTGATGCATTTGAGTTCTCTGTGGATTCTGGTTATTAAACCTTTGTCAGAGTTATACCCTGCAAATATCTTCTCCCATTCTGAGGGCTGTCTGCTTGCTCTGCTTACTGTGTTCTTAGCTGTGCAGAAGCTTTTTAGTTTGATCAAGTCCCAGTAGTGTATTTTTGAAGCTGCTTCAATTGCCCGGGGGGTTCTCCTCATGAAATACTCACCCAGACCAATTTCTTCAAGGGTTTTCCCTGCATTCTCCTCTAGTATTTTGATAGTTTCATGTCTTAAGTTTAAATCTTTAATCCAATGAGAGTCTATCTTAGTTAATGGTGAAAGGTGTGGGTCCAATTTCAGTCTTCTGCAGGTTGCCAGCCAGTTCACCCAGCACCATTTGTTAAATAGGGAATCTTTTCCCCACTGAATGTTTTTAATTGGCTTGTCAAAAATCAAATAGTGGTAAGTAGCTGGATTCATCTCTTGGTTCTCTATTCTATTCCAGATATCTACTTCTCTGTTTTTGTGCCAATACCATGCTGTTTTGATCACTATCGATTTGTAGTAAAGTCTGAGGTCTGGTAGCGTGATTCCTCCTGTTTTGTTTTTATTTCTGAGTAATGTCTTGGCTATTCGAGGTTTTTTCTGATTCCATATAAAACGAAGTAATGTTTTTTCAAGATCTTTAAAAGATGACAGTGGAGCTTTAATAGGGAGTGCGTTGAAATTATATATTGCTTTGGGTAGTATGGACATTTTGATAATGTTGATTCTTCCTAGCCATGAGCATGGTATGTTTTTCCATTTGTTAACATTTTCAGCTATTTCTTTTCTTAGAGTTTCATAGTTCTCTTTATAGAGATCTTTCACGTCTTTTGTTAGGTAAATTCCCAAATATTTCATCTTCTTTGTTACTACTGTGAATGGGATAGAGTCCTTAACTGCTTTTTCAATTTGACTGTTGTTGGTGTATATAAAGGCTACCGATTTATGAATGTTGATTTTGTAACCTGAGACGCTGCTGTATTCCTTGATCACTTCTAGGAGTTTGGTAGTAGAGTCCCTAGTGTTTTCCAGATACACAATCATATCATCTGCGAAGAGCGAGAGTTTGATCTCTTCTGACCCTATATGAATACCCTTGATGGCCTTTTCTTCCCTAATTGCGGTGGCTAAAACTTCCATTACAATGTTGAAAAGCAATGGAGACAATGGGCAGCCTTGTCTGGTTCCTGATCTGAGTGGAAATGATTCCAATTTAACTCCATTCAATATGATATTGGCTGTGGGTTTGCTGTAGATAGCCTCTATCAGTTTAAGAAAAGTCCCTTCTAGACCAATTTTCTTGAGTGTTCTGATCATGAAGGGATGCTGGATATTATCAAAAGCTTTTTCTGCATCAATTGAGAGAATCATATGGTCTTTGTTTTTTAATTTGTTTATGTGCTGAATTACATTTATAGATTTACGTATATTGAACCAGCCTTGAGACCCTGGGATAAAACCAACTTGGTCATGATGTATAATTTGTTTGATGTGTTGTTGGATTCTGTTTGTTAGGATCTTGTTGAATATTTTTGCATCTATATTCATTAGTGATATTGGTCTATAATTTTCTTTTCTTGTTGGGTCTTTTCCTGGTTTGGGGATCAGGGTGATATTTGCTTCATAGAACGTGTTGGGTAGTCTTCCTTCTTTTTCTACATTTTGGAACAGGTTGAGTAATATAGGTACTAATTCCTCTTTAAAGGTTTGGTAGAATTCTGACGTGAAACCATCTGGTCCCGGGCTTTTCTTTTTAGGGAGGTTTTGTATAGTTGATGCTATTTCTGAACTTGATATGGGTCTGTTCAACATTTCCACTTGATTCTGGTTAAGTCTTGGAAGGTGGCGTGCTTCCAAGTATCGGTCTATTTCCTTCAGATTTTCATATTTCTGAGAATAAAGTTTCTTGTAGTATTCATTAAGGATTTTTTGGATTTCTGATGAGTCTGTGGTTATTTCGTCTTTGTTGTTTCTGATTGATGATATTAGAGATTTTACTCTTTTTTTCCTGATTAGGGTGGCCAGAGGTTTATCTATTTTATTGACATTTTCAAAAAACCAGCTTTTTGATTTATTGATCTGTTGTATTATTCTTTTGTTTTCAATTTCATTTAATTCTGCTCTAATTTTGGTTATTTCTTTTCTTCTACTGGGTTTGGGGTTGGAATGTTCTTCCTTTTCCAGTTGCGTGAGATGTCCCATTAAGTTGTTAACTTCCTCTTTCCGTTCTCTTGAGGAAGGATTGCAGTGCTATAAATTTCCCTTTTAGAACTGCCTTTGCAGTGTCCCAGAGTTTCTGATAGCTTGTGTCTTCATTGTCATTTTGTTCCAAAAAATCGGTGATTTCTTTCTTAATCTCATCTCTGACCCAGCTATCATTCAGCATAAGGTTATTTAACTTCCATGTTTTAGTATGGGTATGCAGATTCCTGTTGTTGCTCAATTCAAGTTTTATTCCATGATGGTCCAAGAAGATGCAAGGAATAATTACTATTCCTTTAAATTTACTGAGGTTAGACTTGTGACCTAAAATGTGATCAATTTTGGAGTAAGTTCCGTGGGCTGATGAGAAGTATGTGTATTCAGTTTTGTTGGGATGAAATGTTCTGTAGATGTCTGCTAAATCTAAATATTCGATGGTTAGGTTTAAATCTAAGATTTCTTTGCTCAGCTTCTTTCTGGTGGATCGATCCAACACTGCCAAGGGAGTGTTGAAATCTCCAACGATTATGGAGCTGGAGGAAATCAAGTTACTCATGTCTGTTAGAGTTTCTCTTATAAATTGAGGTGCATTCTGGTTGGGTGCATAGATATTAATAATTGAGATCTCGTCATATTGAGTATTATCCTTAACAAATATGAAGTGACCATTCTTGTCCTTCCTTACTTTTGATAGTTTAAAGCCTAGTGTATCTGCAAATAAAATTGCAACACCTGCTTTTTTCTGATTACCATTTGCCTGAAATATGGATGACCATCCTTTCACCCTGAGTCTGTATTTGTCTTTTAAGTTGAGATGTGACTCTTGTATGCAACAAATATCTGGCTTGAGTTTTTGTATCCAGTCAGCTAACCTATGCCTCTTTAGAGGACAGTTTAAGCCATTCACATTGATGGAGAGTATTGATAATTCTGGTGGAATTTTGGGTATCGAGTTTTTCAAAGGTCCAGTGGACATTTTTAATCCTTTCGCCAGTGTGGAAGTTGGAGTTTGATCCGAAGTTTCTGAGTGAGTTTACTTTTGTGGTATAGGATTGGGTTGGTCATTGTGGAGGATAAGTCTGAGAACATCCTGAAGAGCTGGTTTACTTATGGCAAATTTTTTCAACATATGAGTGTCATTGAAGTATTTAATTTCTCCATCATAGATGAAACTCAGTTTAGCTGGATACAAGATCCTGGGTTGAAAGTTTTTTTGCTTTAGGAGATTAAAAGTTGATGACCAGCCTCTTCTTGCTTGAAAAGTTTCAGCAGAGAGATCTGCAGTTATTCTAATATTCTTACCTTTGTACGTTATAGTTTTCTTTCGCCGGGCTGCTTTGAGAATCTTCTCTTTCATGTTAACTATAGTGAAGCTAATTATGATATGTCTGGGAGATGGCTTATTGGGGTTGAATCGTGCTGGGGTTCTGAAGCTGTCTGCTATCTGAATTTCAGATTCTCTAGGCATGTGTGGAAAATTTTCTTTCATAATTTCCTGTAGAAGGGCCTCTGTGTCCTTGGCAGCCACTTCATCATTCTCCGAAATTCCTATAACCCTTATGTTGTTTTTTTTCGAATTATCTGAGAGCTCTCTGAGTGAGTGATCCATTTTTGCTCTCCATTTCTCTTCCTCTTTGAGAGATTGGGAGCGTTTGAAGACTTTATTTTCAATGTCAGAAATCCTTTCTTCTGCTTGCTCCATTCTGTTACTGAGGGATTCTACTGTATTTTTCATATCTTTGAGGGCTGTAAGTTCTTGTTTCAGTGTGTCTAAGTCTTTGGTGGTTCTGTCTTTAAATTCGTTAAATTCTTGAGACAATTTTTGAATTTCTCCTTGAATTCCTAATTCCATTTTATTAATCTTGTCTGCAAACCAAATTCTGAATTCGACTTCTGACATCTCAGCCAGTTGTTTATGAATGGGATCTTCAATCACATCTGCCGTATCTTTTCTTGGGGGGGTTGATCTATTCTGGTTATTCATGTTACCAGAGTTTTTCCACTGATTCCGCCCCATGGTTTACTCCCTTTGGTTTTTCCCCTGGGGTTTTATCGAGGGCCCGTACAGTGTTGTGGCCTGAGAAACTGGGGCCCTGTCTGGTGTGGTGGAGCAAAGTGGTTCTGTCTTGTTTTCAGCTGGTTTCTGTTCGATCCTATTGCAACTTCTACTCTGGCTTGAAGTCTCAGCTGTGTGGAAAAATCAGCAATTAAGTCACCCCGCCTGCCCACCTCTGGCTCCAGTTGGAAAAGGAGAATCAAACCTTCCTACAATCGCACACCCAGGGCACCGCCTGAAGAGTCCTCAGTCTATTAGTCCAGTTCAAAAGTTCCGAATCAACTGTCTCAATCGGCACTTGTCTCGGGTGGAAGGGTTCAAGAGGTCTCTGGGAACTGGATCACAGGGGCCTGGTGACTCCTCTGACACAGCTCACCCCAGTGCAGCGTGGAGTCAGGAGGAGCCACCCAGCAAACAGAGCAGTCTGGGAAGGTTGACGTCTCCTTCCCCACTTTGCCCCTCCGTCGGACCCAGTCACTGGTATCTCTGCAGATGGCTAACCCATTGCCTGCCGTGAACAGACACTCCAGGGGTTTGCACCTGCCTGAATCGCAAGGAAGTCTGCCAGGCCCCCGCAGACTGCCGCTATCTAGCAGGAGGAGATGGGGCCTGACATCTTTGAGCGTTTGATGCAGGTGATGGGAAGGAGGTGTTCACTCAGGCTTAGCCCCGTCCCTGATGCATGCTGCTAACAGAACAGAACAGAACAGAACAGACAACTTTGTGAGGTTCTGTCTCCGTTCCTGTCGTCGCCTACAGGAGACGGGCTGTTTTGAGTTCAAACGTCTTTGCTGCTGGAGAATTGCGTCTGAACACCTCTCTGGGTCGTCCCCGCCCTGGAGGCTTCCGGGTTTGTGAGCCGTGTCGCCGGTGGCCTCCTCTGATTGCCCAGGGAGACAGGGGGTGTGGCCTCAGAATATCCAGAAGTGAGCGTTCTGCCGTTAAAGAAAAAACGGCTGTTGATCTACCTCCAGGGAACTGCTGCTCTGGTGTGGGTACTCAGGCGACCCTTTTCTCCTCTGTCCCGTGCCCCAGAGTCAGCACTGAGCGGCCGCAGTTTGTGCTGGGTCCACACCCCTTAAGAGATCCCCCAAGAATCAGAACTCTTGGGGGATGGGCCCCCAGACCCCGATTGGGAGTGGGGCGGGGGGAAGCTAGAGTTTCATTCAGTTTCACGCAATACTACGGTCCGGGGAGGGCTCCTGCACTGCACCGCAGGGAAGTGCCGCCAAGGCTTGATTTCCCCTCAGCAGAGTGCCCTCTCCTCGCTCACGTGTCCCAGAGTCAGCGCTGACCTGACGCAGCTCAGGCACTGTGCACTCCCCTCGAGAAATCACCCAAGGAGCCGAACTCCTGGGGGATAGGCCCTCAGACCCCGAGTGAGAGTAGGGGTTCTCAGTTCTCAGCGGGGAGGCCAGAGTCTGATTCAGTCTTGGGCCCCGTATGCCCGGGGAGGGTTGCTGCACTGCACCGCAGGGAAGTGCCGCGAGGCGTGACTCCCCCTCAGCCCGGTGCCCTCTCCTCACTCCGCACGCCTCAGAGTCAATGCTGACCAGTCGCAACTCGGGGACTGTCCACTCCCCTTGAGAAATCACCCAAATATCCGAAGTCCTGGGGGACAGGCCTCCAGACCTCAGTGGGCGGGAGGGGAGCGCCGGGGTTTCAGGGTTGCCGGCAAAGGATTCCCAAAGTTTTATTCAGCCCTATGTCTGGCAGGAGAACGCCACGGCACCCCAGTAGGGGAGGTAGGTCCAGTTTTTAGAAGGTCTCTCCCATGGAGTGTAGTGGGAGGACCTTTGAATTCTGCCTGATTGTTTTTGGGGCACTCTGAGCCATTCTCATGGGGGAGGGGACTCCCGTCTGCTTGGTGATGGATTTTGTACCTTTTGTTTGCGTCCTTGTGATCACAACTTGCCTCAGCGGTGTTGATGTGCGTTCTTCAGCCTTCTCTCTTGGTGAGGCTCAAGTCCACCAGGATCCTTACTAAATTCCTGTCCCTTAACTCTCCTTCTGGACGGGAGCCTTTGTTGAAAGCTGGCTTCAGTCCGCCATCTTGTCTCCTACCCTGTCTTACTTTTCTATTTCTAGTTAGTCTGGCCAATGGTTTATCTATTTTATTTATTTTTTCAAAAAACCAACTCCTTGTTTCATTAATTTTCTGAATGATTCTTTTGTTTTCAATTTCATTGATCCCTGATTTGATTTTGGATATTTTTTTTCTTCTCCTGAGTTTAGGCTTAGATTGTTCTTCTTTTTCCAATTCCATAAGATCTCTTGTGAGATTGTTGATGTGCTCTCTTTCTGTTTTTCGAATGTAGGCATCTAAAGCGATGAATTTTCCTCTCAAAACTGCTTTTGCAGTATCCCACAGGTTTTGGTAGCTTGTGTCTTCATTGTTGTTATGCTCAAGGAAGTTAATGATTTCCTGTTTTATTTCTTCCTTCACCCATCTGTTATTCAACAGAAGATTGTTTAATTTCCATGCCTTTGGGTGGGCTTGAGCATTTTTGTTAGAGTTGAGTTCCACCTTTAGTGCCTTATGGTCTGAGAAGATACAAGGTAAAATTTCAATTCTTTTGATTCTGTTGATATTTGTTTTGTGTTCCAGGATATGATCAATTTTGGAGAATGTTCCATGGGGTGATGAGAAGAATGTATATTCTTTATCTTTGGGGTGGAGTGTTCTATATGAGTCTATCAAGCATAGTTGTTCTAGGGTCTCATTTAAATCTCTTACATCTTTGTTTAATTTCTGTTTAGAGGATCTGTCCAGCTCTGTAAGAGGTGTGTTAAAGTCCCCTGTTATGATGGTATTATCAGATATCATATTGCTCAGACTGCGTAAGGTCTGCTTCAAGAATCTGGGAGCATTTAAATTGGGTGCATAACTATTTAGAACTTAAATGTCTTCTTGTTGTATTTTTCCCTTGACCAATATAAAGTGACCAGCTTTGTCTTTTTTGACTTTAGTTGCTTTAAATCCACATGTATCTGAAAATAAGATTGCAACTCCTCTTTTCTTCTGAATTCCATTTGCCTGAAAAATTGTCTTCCAACCCTTGACTCGGAGCTTTAATTTGTCTTTTGAAGCCAGGTGTGTTTCTTGCAGACAGCAAATGGATGGCTTGTGTTTTTTAATCCAGTCAGCCAATCTATGTCTCTTCAGTGGGGAATTCAAGCCATTAACATTTATTGAGATAATTGATAAGTGTGGTAGTATTCTATTCGTCTTATTTGGTGAGAGCCCATTGCTTAGTTTTATCTTTTGCATCAGTGTGGAGGTTAGGTTCTGTCCTTTGATTTCTGAGTACTTACTTTGCTGCTGATCCATTGTGGTGGTCAGTGTGCAGAACAGGTTGAAGTATTTCCTGTAGAGCTGGTCTTGTTGTGGCGAATTTCCTCAATGTTTGTATATCCGTAAATGATTTGATTTCTCCGTCAATTTTGAAGCTTAGCTTAGCAGGGTACAGAATTCTGGGCTGGAAATTGTTCTGTTTAAGTAGATTAAAGGTAGATGACCATTGTCTTCTTGCTTGGAAAGTTTCATTAGAGAAGTCTGCGGTAACTCTGATGTATTTGCCCCTGTAGGTCAACTGGCGCTTACTCCTGGCAGCTTGCAGAATCTTTTCTTTTGTCTTGACTTTGGACAGGTTCATCACAATGTGTCTTGGAGAAGCTCGGTTAGAGTTGAGGCGACCTGGGGTCCGATATCCCTCTGAAAGCAGTGTGTCAGACTCTTTGGTGATGTTTGGGAAATTTTCATTGATAATATTCTCTAGTATGGCTTCCATTCCTCTGGGGCATTCTTGTTCCCCTTCTGGAATTCCTATAACTCGTATGTTGGAACACTTCATAAAGTCCCATAATTCTGACAGTGAACGTTCTGCTTTCTCTCTCTTCTTTTCTGCCTCTTTTACTGTCTGAGTTATCTCAAAAACTTTGTCTTCTACCTCTGAAATTATTTCTTCTGCATGGTCTAACCTGTTGCTGATACTTTCCATTGTATCTTTAAGTTCTCTAATTGACTGTTTCAGTTCCTTCAGGTCTGCTATATCCTTTTTATATTCTTCATATCGTTCATCTCTTTTTATTTGATTCTGTTTTTGGATTTCCTTTTGGTTATTTTCCACTTTATTAGCAATTTCCTTCATTGTTTCCATAATTTCTTTCATTGTTTTCAACATGTGTATTCTGAATTCCCGTTCTGTCTTTCCTAACATTTCTATACTGGTGGAATCATTTGCAGTAGCTACCTCATGGTCCCTTGGTGGGGTTGTTCTAGACTGGTTCTTCATGTTGCCTGGAGTTTTCTGCTGATTCTTCCTCATGAGTGATTTCTTTTATCTGTTTCCTTGCCCTAATTTTCCTTTCACTTCCTCTTGCTCTTTAAGTTCTTGTGCCTGTGGACTAAGGGTTACAGGACCAGAAGGGTGAGAAGGTTGAAGAGCAAAAAAAGGTGATGAAAGAAAGGAGGACCAAGTGATAAGAAAAAAAGAAAGATAGAGAAAGGAGAGGGGGTGGGTATAAGGAATATTGACAAAAAGTAGAGAGGCACAGAAAGAGGGAGACAGGGCAATATAGGTGTACAGTAGGGTACTTTGACACAACCTTAAAAAACCCCACCTTCTGGGTGTGCCCAGTTGCGTGGTTCCCTTGAGGTGAGCAGCTCTTTGCTAACCTGATCAGACACAGTACCCCACCTCCACCAAGTAGAGAGGAAAGACAAAAATGCTATAAATCAAACCAAAAGAAGCAAACAGAAAACTTTATGGGGATAAAATTGGGTGAAAAACCAAATTATATTGGTAGAAACACTAGCAGAAATGAAGTTGAAGTTATTAAAAAAGACAGCAATGGGAAATTATAATTAAACTAGGAAAACTGAGAAAGAAAAAGGTATCTGTGTGGAAAAGATTGGAATTAAAAAAACAAAAGAACATCAACAACTTCAAAATAAACAAACAAAAAAAACAACCAAACAAAAAAAAAAGATAAAAATGCACAACCAAAACCAAAGCAGTTTGTATATGTTATTGAATATTGTCTGGGCAACACGTGGTCTTATGGGGTATGAGATGTTAGTCACAGTTCTGATACGACTGGAGGCTGCTGTTTTCTCAAACCCCAGCAGGTAGACACCCTAAATCTCTCTTCAGCCTACTTAAAAGGCACTTTGAACTTGTAAACTTGCTGAGCAGAAGCTTTCCCAGCTTTCTCGATGGAATCGCTGCTGAAGTGGCTATCCACTTACCAAGTGTGCTAAAACTGGTCTCACTCTGCCCCTGAGGGTTAGGGCTGCAAGGCGGCTCAGACCCCACCCTTAGGCTACTTGGTTGCTGGGTTACCAGCTCCCACCCGTTTCTAGCTCTGCGACCCTGAGGGCGGAGCTTGCCGGGGCAGATCACTGACAATGGATCCGTGTGACCCACTGCCAAACACTATTAGCTCCGTCTGGCTCAGCAGCTCAGACTGGGGCCCTAGACAACGGCCAAAGTTCTCCGCACTCCCACTCTGGCCTTCCCCAAGGCAGTTCAACTCAGTGCCAAGTCCAAGGACTTCAAAACAGTTCACAGGTAAGGCCTTTCTGGTTTGCAGTCTCGCTGCTACTGAACTTACAGTTGTGGGCAGGTTTAGACGGATTGAACACACGCGACCACTTGCCGGTTTTCCACTGTTTTAGTCCTCCTCTTGGGGTCCAGAAGTCTCTTGTTGACTTCCTGTATCCTCATAGGAGGGATGATAGGCAGTTCTCACCAGCCAGAGATGCCTGGAGTCCTATCTCCCCATTCTCACGGTGCCCAGATTCAAGGAAGCTGTTATTCGGCTGCCATCTTGCTCCCCCTCCCCCGAGAATATTGTTTCTTGTAATATTCATTAAGGATTTTTTTGAATTTCTGAGGAGTCTGTTGTTATTTCATATTTGTCATTTCTGATTGATGAGATTAGAGATTTACTCTTTTTTTCCTGTTTAGGTTAGACAAAGGTTCATCTATTTTATTGCCCTTTTCAAAAAACCAACTTTTTGTTTTATTGATCTGTTGTATAATTCTTTCATTTTCAATTTCATTTAATTTTGCTTTAATTTTGGTTATTTATTTTCTTCTACTGGGCTTGGGGTTAGAATGTTCCTCCTTTTCCAGTTGCTTGACATGTACCATTAAGTTGTTAACTTCCTCTCTTTCTGCCTCTTGAGGAAGGCTTGCAGTCCTATAAATTTCTGTCTTAGAACTGCCTTTGTGGTAACCCAGAGGTTCTGATAATTTGTGTCTTCATTGTCGTTTTGTTTCTCAAATTTGGTTATTTCCTTCTTAATCTCATCTCTGACCCAGCTATCATTCATCAAAAGGTTATTTAACTTCAATGTTTTTGTATGATTATGCACATTTCTGTTGTTATTGAGTTCAACTTTTATTCCATGGTGGTCTGAGAGGATGCAAGGAAGAATTTCTATTCCTTTAAATTTACTGAAGTTATACTTGTGACCTAAGATGTGATCAGTTTTGGAGTATGTTCCGTGGGCTGATGAGAAGTACGTATATTCAGTTTTGGGGGGATGAAATGTTCTGTAGATGTCTGCTAAATCCAAATGTTGGATGGTTAGGTTTAAATTTAAAATTTCTTTGCTCAGGTTCTTATTGGAGGATTGATCCAACACTGCCAAAGGAGTGTTGAAATCTCTAAATATTTTGAAGCTGGAGGAAATCAAGTTGCTCATGTCTGTTAGAGTTTCTCTTATAAATTGAGGCGCATTCTGGTTGGGTGCATAAATATTCATAATTGAAATCTCATCATAGGGAGTATTATCCTTAACAAATATGAAGTGAGTATTCTTATCTTTCTTTACTTTTGTTGGTTTAAAGCCTATTGTGTCAGCAAATAGAATTGCAATGCCTGCGTTTTTCTGATTACCATTTGCCTGACCTATGGATGACAATCCTTTCACTCTGAGTCTATATTTGTCTTTTAACGTGAGATGTGATTCTTGTATGCAGCAAATATCTGGCCTGAGTTTTTTTATCCAGTCAGCTAGCCTATGCCTCTTTAGAGGACAGTTTAAGCCATTCACATTAATGGAGAATATTGATAAGTCTGGTAAAATTTTGGGTATCTAGTTTTTCGAAAGTTCAGTGGACATTTTTAATCCATTCACCACTGTGGAAGTTGGGGTTTGATAGAAAGTTTCTGAGTGAGTTTACTTTTGTGGTAGAGGATTGGGCTGATAACTATGGAGGACAGGTCTGAGAATATCCTGAAGAGTGGTTTGGTTATGGCAAACATCTTCAACATATGAATGTCATTGAAGTATTTATTTTCTCCATCATAAATGAAATTCAGTTTAGCTGGATACAGGATCCGGGGTTGAAAGTTATTTTGCTTTAGGAGGTTAAAAATTCATGACCACCCTCCTCTTGCTTGAAAAGTTTCAGCAGAGAGATCTGTAGTCATTCTAATATTCTTCCCTTTGTAAGTAAGTATTTGTTATGTCTGGCTGCTTTTAGAATTTTCTTTTTCATATTAACTTTAGTGAAGTTAATTATGATATGCCTGGGGGATGTCTTATTGGGATTGAGTCGTTCTGGGGTTCTGAAACTGTCTGCTATCTGAATCTCTTGGCATGTCTGAAAAATTCTCTTTCATAATTTCATAGAGAAGGGCCTCTGTGCCTAGCAAGGCCACTACATCAGTTTTAGGGATTTCAATGAAGTGGATATTGACCTTCTTCAAATTATCCCAGAGCTCTCTGAGAGAATGATCCATTTTTGCTCTCCATTTCTTTTCCTGTTTGAGTGTTTAGGAGTATTCAAAGGCTTGGTCTCAATGTCAGAAATCCTTTCTTCTGCTTGCTCCACTCTGTTACAGAGGGATTCTACTGTATTTTTCAGATCTTTGAGGGCTGCAAATTTTTGCTTCAGTGCGTCAAAATTTTTGGTGGTTTTGTCTTTAAATTCGTTAAATTCTTGAGACAACTTTTGAATTTCTCCTCGAATTTCTAATTCTGACTTTTGAATTGCTCCTCAAATTTCTAATTCTAAATTTTCCTCCATTCTATTAATCTTGTTTGCAATCCAAATTATGAATTCAATTTCTGATGTTTCTGTGAGCTGTTTATGAATGGGATCTTCAGTTACATCTGCCATATCTTTCCTTGGGGTGATTGATCTATTCTGGTTATTTATGTTACCAGAGTTTTTCCACTGCTTACACACCGTATTACTTTACACTGTTTGACTTTTCTCCTGGATCTTTATCAAGGACCCATATAGTGTTACAGCCTGAGAAACTGGGGACCTATTTGGTGTGGTGGGGCTAAGTGGTTCTGTCTTGATTTCAGCTGGTCTCTGCTTGACCCTAGTGAAATTGTTACTCTGGGTTGTTGTCTCAGCTGTTGAGATATACCAACAATTAAGTCACTCCGCCCCCCACAGGCAACAACTGGAAGAGGAAAATCAAACCTTCCTACAACCACACACCCAGGGCACCACTTGAATAGTCCTTAGGTGATTGGCTCAGTTCAGAAGGTTCCAAATCAATTGTCTCAGTCAGCACCTGTCTTTGGTGGGATAGTTTTAAAGGTCTCTGGTACCTGGATCGCAGGGGTCTGGTGACAACTCAGATATGACTTGCTCCGGTGCTCTGTGAAGTCAGGAGGACCCACCCAGCAAATAGATTAGTCTGGGAAGGTTGATGTCTCCTTGCCCACCTTGCACCTCTGTCACACCCAGTCACTAATAGCCGTGCAGGGCTGTGACTCAGTTGTCTCCAGTGAGCTGACTCTCCAGAGTTTTGCACCTGCCTGAATCACAAGGAAATCTGTATCTGCTCATCCAGGCCACTGCTCTCTGCCTCCATCCAGCAGGGGGCGGTTAGACCTGACAATGTCGGGCACTTGATGGAGGCTAGGGGGTGTTCACTCAGTTCCAGCCCCGCCTCTGATGTATGTTACTGGCAGAACAGAACAACTTTGTGGGAGTTTGTTTCTGTCCCTGATAAATTCCTCTGTAGAAGAGGAGCTGATTTGAGTTCCCAGAATCTGTGCCTCAGGCCTTGTCTTTACTCCTGCAGGTTTGTATTGGCAGCACCATTATCTGTCAGCTGTAGCCTCCTGCTTTCCTTTGTCCATAGGCTGATGATCCCCTGAGGGCCGGGTGCGTCTTATGCTCAGTAAAGCAGTCCTCTGGGTCAGGGCCACCCTGGGAATTTCCCAGCTCTGTGTGCGTTTTCTAGTCCCCACACTCTACCCAGGCCAATACTGCCTCAGGCAAACCCTTTACTCACGGAGCCTGTGTTTCAGTCCCAGGTCTGTCCCACGATGGTTGCCATCTGAGAAGATGCCTGGCCTCCTCTGGTTGCCCAGGGAGACAAGGGGTGTGTCTTCAGGATATCCAGGGTGGGCCTTATTGTTGTCAAAATGGCTGCTGCTCTGCACCTTGGGGCACTGCCGTTCCAGCGTGATTCCCTTTCAGTTGAGCATCATCTCCCCACTCCTGTGCCACAGAATCAACACTGACCAGCTACAGTCCAGGCCCTGTCCATGCCCCTCAAGAAATCACCCAAGAATCTGGACTCCTGCGGGACAGGCCTCTAGACCTCAGAATGAGAGTGGAGGGGCATGCTGGGGGCTCAGAATTGCAGGTCAAAACTCCAAACTCATTGAGACCAAATGAACAAATAAACAGATAAAAAGGCTACCAGACACACAAGCCCATAGATGCACAAACAATGAGAAACACATAGACATACAGACAACAACAACAATAACAACAACAAAAACAACTACAATAAAAGTAATGATAATCGTAAAATAATTGAAAATAATGGTAAAAATCATACCAACAAAATGAAGAAACAAAAAAAATCTCTAAAAATCTGATATAAGCACTCTCAGAAACCATAAGGAGGGAAAAAGAGGAAGAGAGAAGGAAGAGAAAAAAAATGTGGTGTTCATAAAAAATGTTAAAAAAGAAGAAAGAAAAAATTTTAAATAGAAAAAATAAAAATAAAAAGTATATATATAAAAAAATAAAAATTAAGAATAGCTCCTCCACGAAAATAGTGAGGAAACCAAAAAAAAGGCAGCAACCACAAAAGTATTATTCTTGTATATATGTAGGAATATACATCTATATGTATGATGTAGGGATCGACTTTCATAGGAATATATTTATAATGCAATATACTTTCTGGACACCAGGTGGCGCTGTGAGTGGTTCCCAGGTTTATACCTGATTCACAGTTTATAGTGTTGCCACTCTACCTGGCCGGTTGCCATTTTGGAGTTTCTGTAAAAGTTTATTATCTAATTGTTGTGTAACCTCAGCTGCTCTGTTCCAGGCAGCACTCCTATCCGACCTCCCAGCTCAGTGCAAGAGTCCACACTTCACAAATCTTTTCACTCTGCTCCCACATTCTCCTGCAGACTGGTGACTGCAATCGGCTGTGGGGGAGGGTGCTGGCTGTCAGCGGCTTTAGCTGCTGCTGGCTTCGGCAGCCGCTGGTGGCCCCGTGGCTGCAGCGCACGGAAACCTTATCCTCATTTTTTATGGCTCAGATTCTCACTTGAATCTGGAATTTTGAGTCTAGCCACCCACCAGTCCATGACACAGCCTGAACTGCCAGCCCACTCCAATATTCCCCACCAGGAATGGTCCGGTCTATTTAACCACTCCTGTTGTTCTGGGGGAAGGTGTCTGCCATTTCGGATAATTCAAAATGTCTGTTTCCCGGGTGGGATCCTCCCTTCAATTTTCTATCAGGTTGCTTAGCACCTTGTGGTACTGATTGGCTCTCCTTTTGGGTGCCACACTCAGTCAGGAATATATTTTCATCAGTTGGGTTTTGCTAGGAGTTACAGGCTGCTGTTCTCCATGAGGGAGGGGCCCGCCAGCCAGCATGGCCCAGTGGGGAAAATCTCAACAGAGTCCGTGGTTTTAAATTACTCCTCATATACAGCAATCCACCAATTTCCTGCGCATCTCCGGCTGTCTGTCCACACCAATAATCCACACGGGGAAAGGGTCCAGACACCTCTTCCTCTCACTTGATGACTTGGAAGAGGTGGATTACACGTCCATCCTGTCCGCCATCATGCTCTGCCTCCCAATGTGCTAATTTTTTAAAACACAATGGTTAGATAAAACCAATCAACATAGCTTTCACTTCATTTACTTGATTATTGTGCCAAAACATCTATGTTCTACACTTGACAGATTTGACTTGTACCCTTGTCATATACTCCATAGGTATGGTCCTGTCTTTTACCCTCCCTCTGTGAAACTTCCTCCCTCCCCTCCCTTCCCACTCCATTTCTCTCCTTCATCATGGTCTATAGTTGTGTTCTATCTTTCATAAGAAAGTGTGAGTAAATATAAGTAGGTTTAATAGAAATACTGAGTACTTTAGATACTTTTTCCTTCATTATTCAGACATTTTACTGAGGAGAATATGTTCCAGATACCTCCAGGTAAAAATAAAAGAGGTAAAGGCTTCATCTGTTTTGAAGGCTGCATCAGTTGGCTTTCATGGTATACATATACCACAATTTATTAATACATTCATGGGTTGATGGGCACTTGGGCTTCTTAACTCAAACTTATTAATAAGAACAAGTGATTCCACTTCACTATGGGCAAGAGACTTGAACAGAAGCTTCTCCAAAGAAGACAGGTGCATGGTATACAGATACATGAAAAAATGCTTGTCTTCTGTAATCATCAGAGAAATTCAAATCAAAACCACTTTGAGATACCACCTAACTCCAGTAAAGACCCACATAACGAAATCACTTCTGCACTGCTGGTGGGAATGGAAGCTAATATGTTCCTTTTGGAAAGAATTTTGAACACTCAGGGATCTAAAAATTGACCTGCGGTTGGATCCTGCAATTCCTCTTCTAGAGTATATACAAAAGACCAAAAATTACTTTGCAAAAAAGATGTTTGCACCATGTTATTCATTGCAGCTCAAAAAAATTTACATTTAAGATACAAAATTATAAAAACTCTAGAAGAAATTGTGGAAAAAATTCTTGATGATATCAACATGGGAAAAGATTTTGTGAAGAAGACCCCCTTGGCAATTAAGCAACTCCAAAAATAAATAAATGGGACATGATCAAGCTAAAAAGCCTCTAGATTTAGGTAAGGGCCTAATAATCAAAACAAACAGACAAAATTTGGAATGGGAGGAGATGTTTCTATGCTATGAATCTGCCAAAAGGCTGATAACTAGAATTTATAGAGAACTCAAATTAACGTTTTGGAGAACCTTCTCCAAAAAATTCAGAGGGATGGTTAACACGTGAAAAAATGCTAATCATGCCTAACCATCAGAGAAATTCAAACCAAATATGGGGTTAGGTGATTCTCACCTGGGGAAGGCATGGCTAAGAGGAGAGCCTTTCGTAGGTATCTACTCAGAAGAAACAAAATCATTTTACTATAAAGATACTTGCATTGAAAGGATTATTGCATCTCAATTCATGATTGCCAAGAGGTAGAATCAACCCAGGTGCCCATTAATCAGGGAATGGATTAATAAAGTGTGTTATATGTATACCATGGAATACTATTCAGCCATAAAATGGAGACTTTACATCTTTTGTATTAATCTGGATGGAGTTGAAGAACAGTCTCCTTAGTAAAGTATCACAACAATGGAAAATCAAGTATCCAATGTACTCAATACTAACACAAAACCAATAGAAAAACAATTACATGGAACAGTGCTTGTGGCTCAGTGGGTAGGGTGCTGGCCCTATATACTGAGGGTGGCAGGTTTGAACAACAAAAAATCCAGGCTTTGTGGCAGGCACCAGTAGTCCCAGCTACTCAGGAAGCTGAGGCAAGAGAATCGCTTAAGCCTAGGAGTTGGAGATTGCAGTGAGCTGTGACACCATGGCACTCAAAAAAAAAAAAAAAGAAAAGAAAAGAAAGAAAGAAAAACAATTACATGACTGCATATAAGAAACACAATTAATTCAAGTGGGAGGGAGATCAGAGGAGGAAGGGAGATTGGCGTTCTTTGTAAGGGTATACAGCACACACCTGGGTGAAGGGCTCGATACAACTCAGACTTTGCCTGACAAATGTAAACAATGTATTCTAATCCTTTGTACACTCATATTAATCTGAAACAACAAAGAAAATCCCAAATGGCAAAAATATTGATTGTGCTTTATTTCTGCACACTCTTGGAAATTCAGATAGATATACTACTCTCAGGAGATGCACCTCACATCACTAGCCCTGTGCCCATCCATTCCAGCTAAATAAGATTATATTATAACTATTCCAGAAGCAAAACAAATAAGATGTTTAACACTGATCTCCTAGAAGAAAGGCTGTCCTCTTAGCCACGCCTTCCCCAGGTTCTACTGATGATTAAAGGAACTGTAGGATCTTCTCTTCTCAAAGAGTCTTCAAGGGTTTCCAGAGAGCCACTCCTTGTAGGTGTAGTTTCCATAGTTTAACCCAAGGTCAAGTTAAAGTCAATGTCAATAATACAAAATTCTGCTGCACTCTGGTATCACCCTTACTCCTCTCCCAGAGTCTCTGGTCACACCGTTGCATATAGTCAGCTATAATGAACAGGAAACTAGAATCTTTCTGACTTTAGGTACCTGTGACCCAAGCCAGAAACCAATGTAATCACTGCATTCCTGGAAAAATGATTTTAAAATTTAATCAAATCAAAGCCAGACAGTGAGATATTAATGAGAAACTACCAACAGGTGCCACACCATGGTAAGTAAGTGACGGAGACGAGTTGACCATAGCAGTAAGAGAGGCACATTTTAGTGTGAGACTGCACTTTATCTATTAAGCAGAAAAGTCATTTTCTGCCCTTTTCATCATCCTTCTGCCATTCAGAAATTATACTGAAACAGGTTTTCTGACCTCAACCCTAATCCTACCTGTTTCAAGTAGACATGCAAATATCAGACATTCCTATTTCTCAATCCCTTAGCCTGGAAGGGCTTTCTTTTGTAACAACTGCGAACAATACACTCCCTGTCTAATGTCACCTCCCAGCTGAGATACCCTGCAGCCAACCTCTGCCCCTTGCTGATGAGTGGAGGGTTTTCTTGATGTGCTAAGCCAAGTTATTGTAGTACTTTGTGGTAGAGATGAAATATCTCACCTATTTCATAATGATAAATTAGAGGTTAACAGAAACATTGGGGAAACACTGCTATTTCAAAAAGTTTCACCAAGATCCTAGAAATTTCAGGCACCATGGCAGGAGGGACAGGGTGGAAACGAGGGCTGAGCGACTCACCACAGGTCTGGTAGAACTTCCTGCTCATGTGAGTGGGTCCCTTTGAATGCTCAGCTCCAGTCACTAACCACTGTGATAAACAATGCCACCTCTACAGCCCTCTTCTTCCTGTGCCATCACTCTGCCCTTTTCTCTCTGCAGAATGACTTCCCCCCTGCTGGAAAACAGGGGTCAACATGGTCACCCCAAAAGGCACCTCATAGGCCTACTCTTCAAGTCTCCTATAGTGCAAATGCTGAAGAGAGAACATCTGGTTGCCTTGTGGGTAAAGTGGATGTATCAACTTCTTGTGGGTCAGGTGTCAAAATTGTGGCAACTGCCTTGGGAAAAAGTCATAGGGGACATTCAGTTTAAAGGTAAAGCTGTCCTTGGAGATACTTGACACCTTGTGATGCTGTCTCCTCACTGTAGACATTGGTGGTTTCTGTATTTTATGCAAGTGTGTATTTCTCTGTAAACGTAAGGGGAAGGAGAGTTAGATACAGGAAATGATGACCAAGGCTGATAGCAGTTGTGGAAAAAGTAAGAACTAAGTCAGGAGTGGAATGAACTAATTAGTAACTCTATCATGCACACAATACTCATTCAGCATCTACTATATGTAAGCACTGTTCAAGGCATTAGGGATACAGCAGGGAATGAAACACCCCTAAATCCCTGCCCTTGTGAAATTTACCTCCCAATGGATTAACACAAAGAGTAGAAAAAAATGTAATCAGTAAAATATTAAATAAATGTATGTCAGGTAGTAATGAGTGCAGTGAAGGACACCAAAGTAGGAAAATGTGAGAGGGTATGTTGGAAATATTAAATTCCAAAATTATGAAGATGGGAGAGAAGTAAGAAGGCTGACTAGAGGCAGCTTTCATCAGAGGCTCCTGTCCAGAGAAAGTGTTAATGGACAGAGTGGACCCAGTGAAGCTGAAGGTGGGAAGCTGAGATAAGAAAGAAGATAGATAGATTTCCTGGAATCAGAGAAGCAAACTGTGATTCCAGAAAAACAACTTTCAGGTACAAAAACCCATCACCCAGAGAGAGGCTCACTGTGTGCTCCCTGCAAGGGAACTGGGAACAAAGGACATCTTATTTTATCCCACCGGAGAGAGCCTGTAAACACCAGGACTCCTTCTTCAGGGAGGTCACACTGGTGAGCCTAGGCATCATCCTCCCTAGCATAAAATCAAACAAATTATTTTCTCTGCAACTCTGAACTCCCAGTCCACCCTATCCTCTTCACCCAGCAGACTGTAGGCCTGAGCTGTGCAGAGCCCAGAGTGTTAAGCAATTCTATGAGTGGCCTGGGTATAGTGTGGACTGCTGGACAGCAGCATGAAAACAGGAACTTGCATGGAAGTTGGGGGGCTCGGGAAGCAAGGGACATATGGGAGAGAAAGACATGCCATTCTGTGGAAGTTCTCACACCCTGGGTCAGAATTTCGTGGGGCACTTCCCTGAGCCTGTTGCCTACTAGAAGCAAATGGGCTTCAGCCCTTCTGGGTTGATGGTGGCTGTGAGTGGCAGGGTTGAGTCAACAGGCACTGATTTCCCAGGAGAGAGAAATGCATCATGATGGTGCATGCTGGCAGGCAGGAGCAATGTTGCCTCTGGTCTGAATGTGGAGGCACACCCCCAGATCCTGTTCCCCTCACTGGAGGGAACTAAGCTTCAGCTCCTTGGTGTTGCTGAAGGTGGTGTGCAGCAAGAGAGGAGATGCTGGCTCCCCTCTGACTCTGGCAGGCGTACCACCTGAGATCATTGCTCACTGGATGGAACAAGGCCCCAGCCTTTCAGGGTTGCCAGAAGCAGTGTGTGGCAGTGGGGGCTTACACCTCTGGACTGACTCTTCAGTGGTGTGCACCTTCCTGACCCAATTACTCACCAGAAAAGATCAGACTGCTTTCTCTTGTGTTTTCAGGATAGAACTGCCTGTAGATCCCTGCTATTGGGTCGCTAGAGGGTCTTTGAACTCTCCCTGTTGAGCAGTGATTTTACTGCCTGTGAAAATCCCTACAAGGGTAAGTGGTGCTCATTTAGTAGTGGGAGGGACTTGATTCTCCTCCTCCAGCTTTGCTAGTGAGGGTTGGGGGAATAGGGTGCCGAAATTGCTTGTATCTCTTCCTAGCTAGATTTTAGCCTAATACCACAACTCAATAGGACTGGATATAGTCTGGCTGACTACAAGACAGAGCCAGTTAGTACTATCACACCAAGCAGTTCCTCAGAGTCTCTGGCTGCAGCTCTGAAAAGGACCTTTGTAAAGCTTTATGGGAAAAGCCACAATCACCAGCCTCAGCTCATTGGTAAATGGCTAGTTAAGTTCACTTCCTTGAGCCCTAAATCCAATTTCACCCTACCAGTTTTACTAGCCAAACTGCAGAAAATAATCATGGGGATGAACCAGCTGAACTCTGGCAACATGTATAACCAGAGTAGATCAACACCTCCAAGGAGTGACAAAGGAGATACAACAGAATATGCCATTCATAGACAAATGGCTGAATTGTAGTAAATAGAATTCAGAATATGGATGGCAAATAAAATGAATAGGATGGAGGAAAAGATGGGAATATAAATACAAAGAGTTCTTCAAAAGTTGTCTCAAGAAATTAATGAATTCAAAGACAAAATCATCAAGGATATAGACATAATGAGAAAAGAGATAGCAGAGCTCAAGGAAATGAAAAAGTAATTTGAGGAGCTTCGAAATAGAGAAGAATCCTTCTGAACAGGCAGTAGAAAGGATCTGTGAAATTGAAGACAAGGCTTTTGAAAAATCCCAAACACTCAAAGAGGCAGAGAAATGGAAAGCAAAACTTATCATTCCCTTAGAGAGTTGTGGGATCACTCCAAATGATCAAACATCTGACTTACAGAAATTCCTGAAGGAGAAGAGGGTGGTCTTAAAGACACAGATGGTCTACTGAAAGATACTATGGAGTAGAATTTCTGAAGCATTGCAAGAGATACAGAAATTCAGATAGTAGACAGTTTTAGAACCCCTGCAAGACTCAATCCAAATAAAGCTTATCCTAGACACGTTATAATTAATTTTGCCAAAGTTAATATGAAGGGGAAAATTCTGCAAGCAGTCAGATGTAAGAAAAACATTACCTACAAGGGGAGAACTACCCTGTTTCCCTGAAAATAAGACATCTTCCGAAAATAAGACCTACTTACAGGAAAGATAAGACGTCCCCTGAAAATAAGACCTAGCACATCTTTAGGAGCGCACCTTCAAATAAGACACTGTCTTATTTTTTGGGAAACAGGGTATTAGAATGAAGGCAGATCTTTCAGCTGAAACTTTTCAAGCCAGAAGAGGATAGTAATTGACCTTCAATCTCCTAAAAGAAAACAACTCTCATCCCAGGATCCTATATCCAGCTAAATTGAGTTTCATTTGTGATGGAGAAATCAAATACTTTAGTGACATACACATATTGAGGAAATTTGCCATAACTAAACCAGCTCTTCAGGAAATACTCAAAGCCATTTTCTGTAATGACCAGCACCATGGTCTATCATCAAAGTAAACTCACCCAGAATTTATCAAACAAAATCTAACCTCCACAATGGTTAAAGAATTAAAAATATCTACTGACCTTTGAAAAACATGACAGCCAAAACACTACCACACCTATCAAGTCTCTCAATTAATGGGAATGCCTTAAATTGTGCTTTAAAGAGGCATAGGCATGGCTGACGGGATATAAAAACTCAGGCCAGGTATCTGTTGTCTATAAGAGACTCATCTTACCTCAAAAGATAAAAAAGACTCAGGGTGAAGGGATGGATATCTATAATACAGGCAAATGAAAATCAGAAAAAGAAAGGGTTGCAATTTTATTTGAAGATATAATAGGCTTTAAACCAACAAAGGTAAGGAAAGGCAAGCATGGACACTAAATATTTGTCAAGAGAAACACTCAACATGAAGAGATTTTAAGAACTAACATTTATGTGTTTTACCTAAATGCTCCTCAATTTATAAAGAAAACCCTAATGGATACGCACAATGTTATATATTCCTGCACTATAATAGGTGGAGATTTTAACTTTTCTTTGTCAGTTCTGGGTAGATTCTCCAAGAAGAAACTAAACAAAGAAATAATACACTTAAACTTGACCCTAGAAAAATGGTCTATGAAACTAGTGTATGGTGCCCCATGACCACATTAATGTACACAGGTATGATTTATAAAATAAAATAAAATAAAATAAAGCCCATGGATCATCAGCCCATGGATCATCTTCCAAAATTGATCATACATATCTTAGGACAAAAATCTAATCTCATCAGCCCATGGATCATCTTCCAAAATTGATCATACATATCTTAGGACAAAAATCTAATCTCATCAGCCCATGGATCATCTTCCAAAATTGATCATACATATCTTAGGACAAAAATCTAATCTCAAAAAATTTAAAGGAATAACAATTATTTCTTGTATTTTCTCAGACCATCATTTCAGAAATATCAAAGAATAAAAGTTGAGCTCAACAGCAACAGAAATCTTCATCCTCAAACAAAGTCATGGAAACTAAATAACCTTAGGCTGAATTATAGCTGGGTCAAAGATGAGATTAAGAAGGAAATCACCAAATTTTTGGAACAAAATTTTAATGAAGACACAAATTATCAAAACCCATGGCATACTGTTAAGGCAGACCTACAAGGGCAATTTGTAGCATTAGAAACCTTCATCAAGAAAACAGAAAGAGAGAGTAAGCAACTTAATTATTCATCTCAAGCAACTGGAAAAGGAATAACAGTCCAATCCAAAAACCTGCAGAGGAAAAGAAATAACCAAAATTAGAGCAGAGCTAAATGAAATTGAACATTAAGGACTCATTCATAAGATATATGGAACAAGAAGTTGGTTCTTTGAAAATATAATTAAAATTGATAAACCTTTGGCTAGCCTAACAAGAAACAGGAAAGTAAAATCTTTAATAATTTCAATCAGAAACAATGAAGGAGAAATAACAACAGATATCACAGAAATTAAAAAAATTGATATTTGGCAGTTACCACTGTGTGGATCGGATTCTTCTAGCTCTCTCAGCTCACTCCACTTCTTCCATGACCATGTCTGACAAGCCCAATATGGCTGAGATTCAAAAATTCGATAAGTCAAAATTGAAGAAGACAGAAACACAAGAGAAATATCCACTGCCTTCTAAGGAAATGATCAAACAGGAGGAGCATTGTTCCACAAGCATTGTCTTCTTATTTTACTTCTTTTAGATGTTTAACTTTGTAAGATGCCAAGATGTTGGATCAAGTTTAAATGTCCCTTTCACATCAAAGTATTCAGAACTACTGACAATAAAGGCCACGCCTGCCTCTACCATCTGCCCCTCTGGCTGGCAGGGAAAGAAAAGAACTTGCATGTTGGTGAAGAAAGAATAGGGATAGGATGTCAGTGAAATCTAGAGTTAAAACTAAAGTAGCCCAGGGTTTCTTGCATGCTGTAAAATGCAGTTTAATCAGACTGCCATTTTTTTCATTCAAATGATTTTAATTATCAGAATGCACATTTTTTATTAATGCCAATAAAAAGTTTTAAAACCTCAAAAAAAAATTTAGGAAAATCCCCAATGATTACTACAAAAAACTCTGTTCTCAGAAATATGAAAATCTGGAGGAAATGGACCAATACCTGGAAGCATGCCACCTTCCTAGACTCAACTAGAAAGAATTAGATTTTTTTTTTTATTCTGGGAAGATGGCTGACTGGTAGCAGCCCTCAGCAAAGGCTCCTGAGCAGAGGCAGAAAAACTGGACAGAATCCAACTCTATGAAGTCAAAGGTGGGGAAATGATCCAAGAAAGAAGTTCAGCAAGCTATAACTCCAAGGAAGATTGTTCAAGAAAACAAATTACAGGTACAAAGCCTATCAACTAGAGGATGGAAGACCCCTCCCCCAAGCAGGCCTGCCGCAGGCTATCTGCGAAGAAGCAGGGAACAAAAGACCTCTCATTTTACCTCGCTGGAGAGAGCCACTAAACTCCAGGTCTCTTTCTCCAGGGAGGTCCCACTTATGAACCTAGACACCACCCCACTAGGCATAAACTTGAACAGATACTTTACCCCACAAGTCCAAACTCCCAGTTCATCCTTTCCCCCTCACATGGTGGTGTGAAGTTCTGCCCCCTGCAGAACACAGAGTGTTTGGTCTTGTTCTGAGATCTGGGCATAGTGTGGACTGCCAACCATCAGGAAGGAGTCTGTGACTAAAGGGGAGGAGAGTGTGGCCTCTGTAGTCCCAGCTACTTGGTAGGTTGAGACAAGCAAATCACTTAAGCCCAAGAGTTTGAGGTTGCTGTAAGCTGTGACACCATGGCACTCTACCTAGGGCGACATAGTGAGATTTTGTTTTTTAAAAAGATGCTCATCATCTTTAATCATCAGAGAAATGTAAATCACAACCACTTTGTAATATTACTTAATTCCAGTAATATTAGCCCACATCATTAAATCCCCCAAATGCAAATGTTGCCATGGATGTGGAGAGAAAGAAGACTTCTACACTGCTGGTGGGACTGCAAACTAATATAGCATTTTTGGAAAGAAGTATGGAGAATTCTGAAGGAACTAAGAGAATTTGCTCTGCAATATAAAATTACAATATCATTATATCACAGCGTGGGCTCTGTCTGGCAGGCTCACTCCCTCAAGCTTTATTCCTGAATCTATTCTTCACCATTCATCTTACTAGGTATCTAAATGAACAAAAATTATTTCACAACAAAGGTATTTGCACCAGAATGTTTATTGCAGCTCAATTGCCAATAGCCAAGTCATGAAAACAGCCTAAATGCCCATCTATCCATAAATAGATAAACAAATTTTGGTATATACCATGGGATACTATGCAGCCATAAAAGAAGGAAGATCTTACATCTTTTTTTTTTTTTTTTTGTGGTGGCTCAAAAGGAGTAGGGCGTTGATCCCATATGCTGAAGGTGGCTGGTTCAAACCTAGCCCTGGCCACAAACCACCCCAAAAAAGACCTTATATCTTTTATGTTTACCTGGATAGAGCTGAAACATGTTCTTCTTAGTAAAGTATCTGAAGAATGGGGAAAAAGTATCCAATGTACTCAATACTATTATGAAACCAATACATAAACTCTTACACATTTATACAAATGATAAACTACAAAGATAGTCCAGAAAGAAAGAGGGGAGAGAAGGGGGCGGGAAATGAAGGGGCACGGTCCACTGCACCCTTGTTACGTTTTGTCATCTCCACGTGAGGAACCCAAGCCTTTGTGCTCTCATTCCCTGTCTCCGGAGGGAGTAGCAGGAAACTTTTATCCTGCTATCCGGGGACCTTTTCCAATTGCTCCTCCATAAGAGCTTGATGGCAACTAGATTACCTAGAAGAGCAGTAATTCCTAATCCAAAAGACATTAAAATTCTTACAGAACCTGAAATTTTTATGGAGGGCTCTGGTTCTTGCAGCCTGGACCTTGAATTGATCATGCCTGTCTCTCACATTACTAACCTAGAAGGTGAGAATGAAATACGGTATGCTGAGGTTGATTTGAAATTTCTTAAAACTTTGAAAGATACTCTTACTGCCTATGGCTCTAATGCTCCTTATGTTCAAGGACTTTTAAGATCATATTGTGGGGATCGATTTTTAACTCCTAGAGATTGGGAAAGAATTGCTGAAACTGCCTTATCCTCTGCTCAGTATCTCCAATTTTGTTCATAGTGGAGAAATGAAGCACATAAGTGACATGAAAGTAACCCGAATATTGCTTATGATCGGCTAACTGGAATGGGAAACTTTCACTGCCACCAGAGGCGAATTAATCTTCCTGATCAGGTTTATCTTCAAATCAGAGATGTTTGCATGCATGCTTGGGCTCAGCTTGAAGAGCCTGGTGGTGGACAATTTTTTACCAAAATTTTATAAGGAGCAAACAAGCCCTATGCCGAGTTACTTGCATGGCTCCGATCTGCCATTAGGCGTTCAATTCCAGGAACTGGCACGCAAGACATGCTCTTGCTTTCCCTTATGTATGAGAACACTAATGAATAATGTTTATTTGGTATCCCGTGATGTCACATACTTTTTAACTACTAGGGTGCATAAGCCTGTCCTCAAGGGAACTGTTGGAATTATATTAGGATGAAGCAGTTCCTCTTTAAAAGGACTTGTACGTTCATGTTTGTGTAATTGACAATGATTATCATGATGAAATTTCTATCATTGCCTCTGTTACTCAACAAATGATCATACAGAATTATTTCATCTTTTTATATTCTTCAAAAGTTAATTTGTAATAGAAATGTTCCAGTTCTTATCACCCATATTTGAGCTCATTCTAATTTACCTGGTCCTTTAACTGCTGGTACTGAATCCATTAATCATTTGATTGGCACTGTTCAAAAGGTGCAAGAGGAACATGGAATCCATCATTTTAATGCTTCATCTTTTAAACAGAGATATTCAATAACTTGAAGAGATGCTAAACAATTATTCACTCTTGCCACACTTGTCAGATAATTACAATTTCCCATTTACCTCCCAGAGTAAATCCGAGGACAAAAGCCTAATGAAATTTGGCAAATGGATGTAACACAATTTCCTGAATTTGGTAAATTTAATATATTCATCATTCAATTGATACTTTTCTAATTTCTCATGGGCTACTGTCCTTACATTAGAAAAAGCTGATTCTGTTATTACCCATTTATCAATAGCATTTGCTGTAATAGGTGTGCCATTGACTACCAAAACAGACAATGGCTCTGCATATGTTTCTCGAAAATGTGAACAATTTTTTTCAAATTTATAATATTAAACAAATAACTGGAATACAAGGTAATAGCACTGGTTAAGCAATTATTGAAAGACATATTCGTACTCTTAAAGAAATGTTGCTTATACAGAAAGGGGAATAGCATATGATAGGTAACCCAGAAATAGAATACATTAACATTATTCACATTAAAATTTTTTAAATTCTGATACTGAAGGTTATACACCTGCTTCTAAATTATGTGTGAAACAGCTGTCTTCTCCAATTAACCAGCCTGTTTACAACCACCTTTCAAATGGTTAAAGGGTAATATTGTTTGGAACAAAGCAACAGGTGAATTGTTTTGTTCAACTTGTACTAGGTATACATGCATTAACAATTTTGTTCAGTTTGATGTTTCCAAAGAACACACACACACACACACACACACAAACACACAATAATATATATATATATATATATATTATTGTTGGGGATTCATTGAGGGTGCAATAAGCCAGGTTTCATTGATTGAATTTGTTAGGTGAAGTCCCTCTTGCAATGGCGTCTTGCCCCCAAAAGTTGTGGCACACATCATGGCCCCACCCCCCTGCCTCCTTCCCTCTGTCTGCTCTTCATTTCCCCACCCCTCCCTCCTTCTTTCTTTCTCTGCTCTCCCCTTCCCCCACCCCCACTGTGACCTTAATTGTCATTAAATGTCCTCATATCAAAATTGAGTACATAGGATTCATGCTTCTCCATTCTTGTGATGCTTTACTAAGAATAATGTCTTCCACCTCCATCCATGTTAATATGAAGGATGTAAAGTCTCCATTTTTTATGGCTGAATAGTATTCCATATTGCACATATACCACAGCTTGTTAGTCCATTCCTGAGTTGGTGGGCATTTAGGCTGTTTCCACATTTCAGCGATTGTAAATTGAGCTGCAATAAACAGTCTAGTACAAGTGTCCTTATGATAAAAGGATTTTTTTTCTTTCTGGATAGATGCCCAGTAATGGGATTGCAGGATCAAATGGGAGGTCTAGCTTGAGTGCTTTGAGGTTTCTCCATACTTCCTTCCAGAAAGGTTGTACTAGTTTGCAGTCCCACCAGCAGTGTAAAAGTGTTCCCTTCTCTCCACATCCACACAAGCATCTGCAGTTTTGAGATTTTGTGATGTGGACCATTCTCACTGGGGTTAGATGGTATGTCAGGGTGGTTTTGATTTGCATATCTCTATGCAAATAGAGATAGGGATGACGAACATTTTTTCATATATTTGTTAGCCATTTGTCTGTCTTCTTTAGAGAATGTTCTATTCATGTCTCTTGCCCATTAATATATGGGATTGTTGGCTTTTTTCATGTGGATTAATTTGAGTTCTCTATAGACCCTAGTTATCAAGCTTTTGTCTGATTCAAAATATGCAAATATCCTTTCCCTTTGTGTAGGTTGTCTCTTTGCTTTGGTTGTTGTCTCCTTAGCTGTACAGAAGCTTTTCAGTTTAATGAAGTCCCATTTGTTTATTTTTGTTATTGCAATTTCCATGGCAGTCTTCTTCATGAAGTCTTTCTCCAGGCCAATGTCTTCTAGTGTTTTTCCTATGCTTTCTTTGAGAATTTTTTATTGTTTCATGCCTTAAATTTAAGTCCTTTATCCATCTCTAATCAATTTTTGTGAGTGGATAATGGTGTGGCTCCAGTTCCAGTCTTTTACATGTGGATATCCGGTTCTCCCAGCACCATTTATTGAATAAGGAGTCTTTCCCCCAAAGTATGTTTTTGTTTTATCAATGATTAACTGGTTGTAAGATGTTAGTTTCATCTCCTGGTTTTCTATTTCATTCCAAATGTCTACTTCTCTATTTTTGTGCCAGTACCATGCTGTCTTGATCACTATGGCTTTGTAGTACAGCCTAAAATATGGTATGGTGATGCCCCAGCTTTATTTTTATTACTAAGAACTGCCTTAGCTATACGGGTTTTTTTCTGGTTCCATACAAAATGCAGAATCACTTTTTCGAAATATTAAAAGTACAATGTTGGTATTTTAATAGGAATGGCATTGAATAGGTAGATTGATATCAGAAGTATAGACATTTTAACAATGTTGATTCTTTCCATCCATGAGCATGGTATGTTCTTCCATTTATTAATATCCTCTGCTATTTCCTTTCTGAGGATTTCATAATTTTCATTATAGAGGTCCTTCACCTCTTTCTTTTGGTATATTCCTAGGTATTTCATTTTCTTTGAAACTATGGTGAAGAGAGTTGTGTTCTTAATTAGCTTTTCATCTTGACTGTATTGGCATATACAAAGGCTACTGACTTGTGGATATTGATTTTATATCCTGAAACATTACTGTATTTTTTTTAAGGTTACAATTTTTAATTTATTAAAAGGAGGGATCCCAGAGCTGATTTTAGCTAATTTTTAGCTTATTTACTACAGATAGAAGATTTGGTTATTTCAAAATTTTTAAATTAATTAATTAATTAATTTTTTTATTATTAAATCATAGCTGTGTACATTTGTGCAACCAAGGGGTACAATGTGCTGGTTTCATATACAATCTAAAATATTCTTATCAAATTGTTCAACGTAACCTTCATGGCATTTTCTTAGTTATTGTACGTAGACATTTGTATTCTGCATTTAGTAGGTTTTTCCTGCACCCATTCTAAGATGCACCATAGATGTGGCCTCACCCATTGCCCTCCCTCCACCCTGACTTTCCCTCTCCCTTCCCCTCCCTTGGCCCTTTGCCCATATTCTTATGCTAGAGTTGGGTTATAGCCTTCATATGAAAGCTATAAATTAGCTTCATAGTAGGGCTGAGTACATTGGATACTTTTTTTTCCATTCTTGAGATACTTTGCAAAGAAGAACATGTTCTAGCTCCATCCATGTAAGCACAAAAGTGGTAAAGTCTACATCTTTCTTTAAGTCTGCATAATATTCCATGGCATACATGTACCACAATTTGCAGGTCCATTCGTGGGTTGAAGGGCACTTGGGCTTCTTCCATGACTTAGCAATTATGAATTGGGCTGCAATAAACATTCTGGTACAGACGTCTTGGTTATATCGTGATGTTTGGTCTTCTGGGTATATACCTAGTAAAGGAATTATAATATCAAATGGCAGCTCTATTTTTAGATCTCTAAGTATTCTCCAAACATCCTTCCAAAAAGAACGCATTAGTGTGCATTCCCACCAGCAGTGTAGAAGTGTGCCCTTTTCTCCACATTCATGCCACCATCTCTGTTTTTGGGATTTTGTTATGTGGGCTATTCTTACTGGGGTTAGGTGATATCTCAAAGTAGTTTTGATTTGCATTTCTCTGACGATTAAGGATGATGAGCTTTTTTCATGCATCTGTAGATCGTGTGTCTGCCTTCTTTGGAGAGGTTTCACTTCAAGTCCTCTGTCCACTATGAGATGGGAAAACTTGTTGTTTTCTTGCTAATACGTTTGAATACTCTGTGGATTCTGGTTATTAAACCTTTATGGGAGGTATAACCTGCAAATGTTTTATCCCATTCTGAGGGCTGTCTGCTTGATTTACTTACTATGTTCTTGGCTGTGCAGAAGCTTTTTACTTTGATTAGGTCCCAGTAATGTATAATTGATACTGCTTCAATCTCCTGGGGAGTCCTCATAAAATATTCACCCAGGCCGATTCCTTGAGAGTTTTCCCTGCACTTTCTTCTAGTATTTTTATAGTTTCATGTCTGAAGTTTAAATCTTTTATCCATTGAGAGTCCTATCTTAGTTAATGGTGAAAGGAATGGGTCCAGTTTCAGTCTTTTACAGATCGCCAGCCAGTTCACCCAGCCCCATTTGTTAAACAGGGAATCATTTCACCACTGAGTGTTTTTAATTGGCTTGTCAAAGATCTAATAACAGTAAGTTGCTGGATTCACGTTCTGGTTCTCTACTGCGTTCCAGATATCTACTTCTCTGTTTTTGTGTCAGTATCATGCTGTTTTGATCACTATGGTTTTGTAGTAGAGTCTCAAGTCTGCTAGCGTAATTTCTCCTGCTTTGTTTTTATTTCTTTTATTTATTTATTTTTTTATTAAATCATAGCTGTGTACATTAGTATGATCATGGGGCACCATACACTTGGTTCATAGACCGTTTGACACATTTTCATCACACTAGTTAACATAGCTTTTGTGGCATTTTCTTAGTTATTTTGCTAAGACCTTTACATTCCACATTTACTAGGATTCACATATACCCTTGTAAGATGCACCGCAGGTGTAATCCCATTAATCCCCCTCCCTCCACCTACCTCCACCCTCCCTGCCCTCCCTTTCCTCCATCTCCCTATTCTTAGGTTGTAATTGGGTTATAGCTTTCATGTGAAGGTCCTACATTAGTTTCATAATAAGGGTGAGTACATTGGGTAGTTTTTCTTCCATTCTTGAGACACTTTACTAAGAAGAATATGTTCCAGCTCCATCCATGTAAACATGAAAGAGGTAAACGCTCCATCTTTTCTTAAGGCTGCATAATATTCCATGGTGTACATATACCACAATTTATTAATCCATTCGTGGATTGATGGGCACTTGGGCTTTATCCATGACTTAGCAATTATGAATAGGGTTGCAATAAATATTCTGATACAAATATCTTTGTTGTAATGTGATTTTTGGTCTTCTGGGTATATGCCCAGTACAGGGATTACAGGATTGAATGGCAGATCTATTTTTAGATCTCTAAGTGTTCTCCATATCTCTTTCCAAAAGGAATGTATTAATTTGCATTCCCACCAGCAGCGCAAAAGTGTCCCCTTTTCTCCACATCCACGCCAACATCTCTGGTCTTGGGATTTTGTGACAGAGGCTAGTCTCACTGGAGTTAGATAATATCTCAAAGTTGTTTTGATTTGCATTTCTCTGATGATTAAAGATGATGAGCATTTTTCATATGTCTGAAGGCCGTGTGCCTGTCTTTTTAGAGTAGTTTCTCTTCAAGTCCCTTGCCCAGGCTCCAATGGGATCCCTTGTTCTTTTCTTGCTAATGCGTTTGAGTTCTCTGTGGATTCTGGTTATTAAACCTTAGTCGGGGGCAGCGCCTGTGGCTCAAGGAGTAGGGCACTGGTCCCACATGCCGGAGGTAGTGGGTTCAAACCCAGCCCTGGCCAAAAACCACAGGAAAAAAAAAAAAAACATTGTCAGAGACATAACCTGCAAATATCTTTTCCCATTCTGAGGGCTGTTTGCTTGCTTTACTTACTGTGTTCTTGGCTGTGCAGAAGCTTTTTAGTTTGATCAAGTCCCAATAGTGTATTTTTGAAGCAGCTTCAATTGCCCGGGGTGTCCTTCTCATAAAAAACTTGCCCAACCCAATTTCTTCAAGGGTTTTCCCTGCCCTCTCTTCTAGTATTTTTATAGTTTCATGTCTTAGGTTTAAATCTTTAATCCAGTGAGAGTCTATCTTGGTTAATGGTGAGAGATGTGGGTCCACTTTCAGTCTTCTACAGGTTGCCGGCCAGTTCACCCAGCACCATTTGTTAAATAGGGAATGTTTTCCCCATTGAAAGTTTTTAATTAGCTTGTCAAAGATTAAATAACGATAATTAGCTGGATTCATCTCTTGGTTCTCTATTCAGTTCCAGACGTCTACTTCTCTGTTTTCGTGCCAGTACAATGCAGTTTTGATCACTATCGATTTGTAGTACAGTCTGAAGTCTGGTAGCGTGATTCCTCCTACTTTTTTATTTTTGAGTAATGTCTTGGCTATTCAAGGTTTTTTTCTGATTCCATACAAAACTAAGTATTGTTTCTTCAAGATCTTTAAAGTATAACAGTGGAGCTTTAATGGGGATTGCGTTGAAATTATATATTGCTTTGTGTAGTATGGACATTTTAACAATGTCGATTCTTCCCAACCATGAGCATGGTGTATTTTTCCATTTCTTAACATTCTCAGCTATCTCTTTTCTTAGACTTTCATAGTTCTCTTTATATAGATCTTTCACGTCCTTCATTACATAAACTCCCAAGTATTTCATCTTCTTTGGCACTACTGTGAATGGGATAGAGTCCTTAATTGTTTTTTCCAGTTGACTATTGTTGGTATATATAAAGGCTACCTATTTATGAATGTTTATTTTGTAACCTGAGACACTGTTGTATTCCTTGATGACTTCTAAGAGTTTTGTAGTAGAGTCCCTGTTATTCTCCAGATATACAATCATATTATCTGCGAAGAGCACAAGTTTGATCTCTTCTGACCCTATGTGCATACCCTTGATCGCCTTTTCTTCCCTAATTGTGGTGGCTAAAACTTCCATTACAGTGTTAAAGAGCAATGGAGACAATGGGCAGCCTTGGCTCGTTCCAGATCTGAGTGGAAATGATTCCAATTTAACTCCATTCAATATGATATTGGCTGTGGGTTTGCTGTAGATGGCCTCTATCAGTTTAAGAAATTCCCTTCTATAAAATTTTTTTTTCCTTTTTTATTAAATCATAACTGTATACATTGATATGATCATGGGGCATCATACACTCGCTTCATAGACCATTTGACACAATTTTATCACAATGGTTAACATAGCCTTTCTGGCATTATCTCAGTTACTGTGCCAAAACATTTACATTCCACATTTACCAAGTTTCGCAAATACCCCTGTAAGATGCACCACAGGTGTGATCCCACCGATCCCCCTCCCTCTACCCACACCCCTCCCTTTCCCACTTCCCCCTACTGTTAGGTTGTAACTGGGTTATAGCTTTCATGTGAGAGACCCAAATTAGTTTCATAGTAGGGCTGAGTACATTGGGTACTTTTTCTTCCATTCTTGAGATACTTTACTAAGAAGAATATGTTCCAGCTCCATCCATGTAAACATGAAAGAGGTACAGTCTCCATCTTTCTTTAAGGCTGCATAATATTCCATGGTGTACATATACCACAATTTATTATTCCATTCGTGGATCGATGGGCACTTGGGCTTTTTCCATGACTTAGCAATTATGAATTGGGCTGCAATAAACATTCTGGTACAAATATCTTTGTTATGTTGTGATTTTTGGTCTTCGGGGTAAATGCCCAGCAGAGGGATTACAGGATTGAATGGCAGATCTATTTTTAGATCTCTGAATGTTCTCCATATATCTTTCCAAAAGTAATGTATTAATTTGCATTCCCACCAGCAGTGCAGAAGTGTTCCCTTTTCTCCGCATCCACGCCAACATCTCTGGTCTTGAGATTTTGTGATATAGGCTAGTCTCACTGGAGTTAGATGATATCTCACAGTAGTTTTGATTTGCATTTCTCTGATGATTAAAGATGATGAGCATTTTTTGATATGTCTGAAGGCCGTGCCCCTGTCTTCTTCAGAGAAGTTTCTCTTCAAATCCCTTGCCCAGCCTGCGATGGGATCCCTTGTTTTTTTCTTGCTGATGCGTTTGAGTTCTCTGTGGATTCTGGATATTAAACCTTTGTCAGAGATATACCCTGCAAATATCTTCTCCCATTCTGAGGGCTGTTTGTTTGCTTTACTTACAGTGTTCTTAGCTGTGCAGAAGCTTTTTAGTTTGATCAAGTCCCAGTAGTGTATTTTTGAAGCTGCTTCAATTGCCCGGGGGGTTCTCCTCATGAAATACTCACCCAGACCAATTTCTTCAAGGGTTTTCCCTGCATTCTCCTCTAGTATTTTGATAGTTTCATGTCTTAAGTTTAAATCTTTAATCCAGTCAGAGTCTATCTTAGTTAATGGCGAAAGGTGTGGGTCCAATTTCAGTCTTCTTCAGGTTGCCAGCCAGTTCACCCAGCACCATTTGTTAAATAGGGAATCTTTTCCAAACTGAATGTTTTTAATTGGCTTGTCAAAAATCAAATAGCGGTAAGTAGCTGGATTCATCTCTTGGTTCTCTGTTCTGTTCCAGATATCTACTTCTCTGTTTTTGTGCCAATACCATGCTGTTTTGATCACTGTCGATTTGTAGTAAAGTCTGAGGTCTGGTAGTGTGATTCCTCCTGTTTTGTTTTTATTTCTGAGTAATGTCTTGGCTCTTCGAGGTTTTTTCTGATTCCATATAAAACGAAGGATTGTTTTTTCAAGACCTTTAAAATATGACAGTGGAACTTTAATAGGGCGTGTGTTGAAATTATATATTGCTTTGGGTAGTATGGACATTTTGATAATGTTGATTCTTCCCAGCCATGAGCATGGTATGTTTTTCCATTTGTTAACATTTTCAGCAATTTCTTTTCTTTTTTGTTTATTTTATTTTTTTTTATTGTTGGGGATTCACTGAGGGTACAATAAGCCAGTTACACTGATTGCAATTGTTAGGTAAAGTCCCTCTTGCAATCATGTCTTGCCCCCATAAAGTGTGACACACACTAAGGCCCCACCCTCCTCCCTCCATCCCTCTTTCTGCTTCCCCCCTATAACCTTAATTGTCATTAATTGTCCTCATATCAAGATTGAGTACATAGGATTCATGCTTCTCCATTTTTGTGATGCTTTACTAAGAATAATGTCTTCCACGTCCATCCAGGTTAATACGAAAGATGCAAAGTCTCCATTTTTTTTAATGGCTGAATAGTATTCCATGGTATAAATGTGCCACAGCTTGTTAATCCATTCCTGGGTTGGTGGGCATTTAAGCTGTTTCCACATTTTGGCGATTGTAAATTGAGCTGCAATAAACAGTCTAGTACAAGTGTCCTTATGATAAAAGGATTTCTTTCCTTCTGGGTAGATGCCCAGTAATCGGATTGCATGATCAAATGGGAGGTCTAGCTTGATTGCTTTGAGGTTTCTCCATACTTCCTTCCAGAAAGGTTGTACTAGTTTGCAGTCCCACCAGCAGTGTAAGAGTGTTCCCTTCTCTCCACATCCACGCCAGCATCTGCAGTTTTGAGATTTTGTGATGTGGACCATTCTCACTGGGGTTAGATGATATCTCAGGGTTGTTTTGATTTGCATTTCTCTATTATATAGAGATGTTGAACGTTTTTTCATGTGTTTGTTAGCCATTCGTCAGTCGCCTTTAGAGAATGTTCTATTCATGTCTCTTGCTCATTGATATATGGGATTGTTGGCTTTTTTCATGTGGATTAATTTGAGTTCTCCATAGATCCTAGTTATCAAGCTTTTGTCTGATTGAAAATATACAAATATCCTTTCCCATTGTGTAGGTTGTCTCTTTGCTTTGGTTATTGTCTCCTTAGATGTACAGAAGCTTTTCAGTTTAATGAAGTCCCATTTGTTTATTTTTGTTCTTGTTGCAATTGCCATGGCAGTCTTCTTCATGAAGTTTTTCCCCAGGCCAATATCTTCCAGTGTTTTTCCTATGCTTTCTTGGAGGATTTTTTTTGTTTCATGCCTTAAATTTAAGTCCTTTATGCATCTTGAATCAACTTTTGTGAGTGGGGAAAGGTGTGGGTCCAGTTTCAGTCTTTTACATGTAGACATCCAGTTCTCCCAACACCATTTATTGAATAGGGAGTCTTTCCCCCAAGGTATGTTCTTGTTTGGTTTATCAAAGATTAGGTGGTTGTAAAATGTTAGTTTCATTTCTTGGTTTTCAATTTGATTCCAAGTGTCTATGTCTCTGTTTTGTGCCAGTACCATGCTGTCTTGAGCACTATGGCTTTGTAGTACAGACTAAAATCTGGTATGCTGATGCCCCCAGCTTTATTTTTATTACAGAGAACTGCCTTAGCTATACAGGTTTTTTGCAGTTCCATACAAAACGCAGAATCATTTTTTCCAAATCTTGAAAGTACGATGTTGGTATTTTGATAGGAATGGCATTGAATAGGTAGATTGCTTTGGGAAGTATGCACATTTTAACAATGTTGATTCTTCCCATCCATGAGCATGGTATGTTCTTCCATTTGTTAATATCCTCTGCTATTTCCTTTCTGAGGATTTCATAGTTTTCTTTATAGAGTTCCTTCACCTCCTTCGTTAGGTATATTCCTAGGTATTTCATTTTCTTTGAAACTATGGTGAAGGGAGTTGTGTCCTTAATTAGCTTCTCATCTTGACCGTTATTGGTGTATACAAAGGCTACTGACTTGTGGACATTGATTTTATATCCTGAAACATTACCGTACTTTTTGATGACTTCTAGGAGTCTTGTGGTTGAGTCTTTGGGGTTCTCTAAGTATAAGATCATGTTGTCAGCAAGAGGGAGAGTTTGACCTCCTCTGCTCCCATTTGGATTCCCTTTATTTCCTTGTCTTGCCTAATTGTATTGGCTAGAACTTCCAGCACTACGTTGAATTGTAAAGGTGACAGAGGACAACCTTGTCTGGTTCCAGTTCTAAGAGGAAAAGCTTTGAGTTTTACTTCATTCAGTAAAATATTGGCTGTGGTTTTGTCATAGATAGCTTCAATCAGTTTTAGAAATGTGCCACCTATGCCTATACTCTTCAGTGTTCTAATTAGAAAATTGATGCTGGATTTTATGAAATGCTTTTTCTGCATCTATTGAGAGGATCATATGATGTTTATTTTTGCCTCTGTTAATATGGTGGATAACGTTTATAGACTTGCGTATGTTAAACCAGCCTTGCATCCCTGGGATGAAGCCTACTTGACCATGATGAATGACTTTTTTGATGATAAGCTGTAATCTATTGGCTAGGATTTTGTTGAGAATTTTTGCATCTATGTTCATGAGTGAGATTGGTCTGAAATTCTCCTTTTTGTTTGGGTCTTTTCCTGGTTTTGGTATCAGGGTGATGTTTGCTTCATAGAATGTGTTGGGGAAGATTCCTTCTTCCTCAATTTTTTGGAATAATTTCTGCAGTACAGGAATAAGCTCTTCCTTGAATGTTTGATAGAATTCTGGAGTGAAGCCATCTGGACCAGGGCATTTTTTGGTTGGAAGATTTTTTATTGTTTCTTTGATCTCAGTGCTTGAAATTGGTCTGTTCAGGAGCTCTATTTCTTCCTGGCTGAGTCTAGGGAGAGGGTGTGATTCCAAATATTGATCCATTTCTTTCACATTGTCAAATTGCTGGGCATAGAGTTTCTGGTAGTATTCAGAGATGATCTCTTTTATCTCTGTGAGATCAGTTGTTATTTCCCCTTTATCATTTCTGATTGAGGTTACTAGAGATTTTACTTTTTTATTCCTCGTTAGTCTGGCCAATGGTTTATTTATTTTACTTATTTTTTCAAAAAACCAACTCCTTGTTTCATTAATTTTCTGAATGATTCTTTTGTTTTCAATTTCATTGATCCCTGATTTCATTTTGGATATTTCTTTTCTTCAACTGAGTTTAGGCTTAGATTGTTCTTCTTTTTCGAATTCCATAAGATCTCCTGTGAGATTGTTGATGTGCTCTCTTTCTGTTTTTCGAATGTAGGCATCTAAAGCGATGAATTTTCCTCTCAAAACTGCCTTTGCAGTATCCCACAGGTTTTGGTAGCTTGTGTCTTCATTGTTGTTATGCTCAAGGAAGTTAATGATTTCCTGTTTTATTTCTTCCTTCACCCATCTGTTATTCAACAGAAGATTGTTTAGTTTCCATGTCTTTGGGTGGGTTCGAGCATTTTTGTTAGAGTTGAGTTCCACCTTTAGTGCCTTATGGTCTGAGAAGATACAAGGTAAAATTTCAATTCTTTTGATTCTGTTGATATTTGTTTTGTGTCCCAGGATATGATCAATTTTGGACAATGTTCTATGGGGTGATGAGAAGAATGTATATTCTTTATCTTTGGGATGGAGTGTTCTATATGCGTCTATCAAGCACAGTTGTTCTAGGGTCTCATTTAAGTCTCTTATATCCTTGTTTAATTTCTGTTTAGAGGATCTGTCCAGCTCTGTCCAGCTCTGTAAGAGGAGTGATAAGGTCCCCTGTTATTATGGTATTATCAGATATCATATTGCTCAGACTGAGTAAGGTCTGCTTCAAGAATCTGGGAGCATTTAAATTGGGTGCATATATATTTAGAATTGAAATGTCTTCTTGTTGTATTTTTCCCTTGACCAATATAAAGTGACCATCTTTGTCTTTTTTGACTTTAGTTGCTTTAAATCCACATGTATCTGAAAATAAGATTGCACCTCCTCTTTTCTTCTGAATTCCATTTGCCTGAAAAATTGTCTTCCAACCCTTGACTCGGAGCTTTAATTTGTCTTTTGAAGCCAGGTGTGTTTCTTGCAGACAGCAAATGGATGGCTTCTGTTTTTTAATCCAGTCAACCAATCTATGTCTCTTCAGTGGGGAATTCAAGCCATTAACATTTATTGAGATAATTGATAAGTATGGTAGTATTCTATTCGTCTTATTTGGTGAGAGTCAATTGCTTAGTTTTATCTTTTACATCAGTGTGGAGGTTTGGTTCTGTCCTTTAATTTCTGAGTTCTTACTTTGCTGCTGATCCATTGTGGTGGTCAGTGTGCAGAACAGGTTGAAGTATTTCCTGTACAGCTTGTCTTGTTGTGGCGAATTTCCTCAATGTTTGTATATCCGTAAATGATTTGATTTCTCTGTCAATTTTGAAGCTTAGCTTAGCAGGGTACAGAATTCTGGGCTGGAAATTGTTCTGTTTAAGTAGATTAAAGGTAGATGACCATTGTCTTAGTGCTTGAAAACTTTCATTAGAGAAGTCTGCGGTAACTCTGATGTATTTGCCCCTGTAGGTCAACTGGCGCTTACTCCTGGCAGCTTGCAGAATCTTTTCTTTTGTCTTGACTTTGGACAGGTTCATCACAATGTGTCTTGGAGAAGCTCGGTTAGAGTTGAGGCGACCTGTGGTCCGATAGCCCTCTGAAAGCAGTGTGTCAGAATCTTTGGTGATGTTTGGGAAATATTCTTTTATAATATTCTCTAGTATGGCTTCCATTCCTCTGGGGCATTCTTCTTCCCCTTCTGGAATTCCTATAACTCGTATGTTGGAACGCTTCATAAAGTCCCATAATTCTGACAGTGAACGTTCTGCTTTCTCTCTCTTCTTTTCTGCCTCTTTTACTATCTGAGTTATCTCAAAAACTTTGTCTTCTACCTCTGAAATTCTTTCTTCTGCATGGTCTAAACTGTTGCTAATACTTTCCATTGCATCTTTAAGTTCCCTGATTGACTGTTTCATTTCCTTCAGGTCTGCTATATCCTTTTTATATTCTTCATATCGTTCATCTCTGATTTGATTCTGTTTTTGGATTTCCTTTTGGTTATTTTCCACTTTATTAGCAGTTTCCTTCATTGTTTCCATCATTTCTTTCATTGTTTTCAACATGTGTATTCTAAATTCCCTTTCTGTCATTCCTAACATTTCTGTATATGTGGAATCCTCTGCAGTAGCTACCTCATGGTCCCTTGGTCGGGTTGTTCTGGACTGGTTCTTCATGTTGCCTGGAGTTTTCTGCTGATTCTTCCTCATGGGTGATTTCTTTGATCTATTTCCTTGCTCTAATTTTCCTTTCACTTCCTCTTGCTCTTTAAGTTCTCGTGCCTCTGGACTAAGGGTTACAGGACTAGAAGTGTGAGAAGGTTTAAGAGCAAAAAAGGGATGAAAGAAAGGAGGACCGAGTGATAAGAAAAAAAAAAGAAAAAGAGAGAAAAGAGTGGGAGTGGGTAAAAGGAATATTGACAAAAAGAAGAGAGGCACAGAAAGAGGGAGACAGAGCAATATAGGTGTACAGTAGGGTACTTTGATACAACCTTAAAAAAAAACACCTTCTGGGAGTGCTCAGTGGGGTGGTTCCCTTGAGGTCAGTAGCTCTTTGCTAACTTGATCAGACACAGTACCCCACCTCCATCAAGTAGAGAGGAAAGACAAAAATGCTATAAATCAAACAAAAACAAGCAAACAGAAAACTTTACGGGATAAAATTGGCTGGAAAAACCAAATAGCAGTAGAAACACTAACAAGAATGAAGTTCTGATTATTGAAATAGGCAGCAATGGGAAATTATAATTAAACTAGAACAATTGAGAAAGAAAAAGGATCTGTATGGAAAAGGTTGAACTTAAAAAACAAAACAACAATCCACAACATCAAAATAAAAAAAAACAACCAAACCAAAAAAAAAAATACACAACCAAAAACAAAGCAGTATGTATATGTTATTGAATATTGTCTGGGCAACACGTGGTCTTCTGGGGTATGAGATGTTAATCACAGTTCTGATACGACTGGAGGCTGCTAGTTTCTCAAACCCCAGCAGGTAGACACCCTAAATCTCTCTTCAGCCCACTTAAAAGGCACATTGAACTTGTTCACTTACTGAGCAGAAGCTTTCTCAGGGAAGTGCTTGTCGCTGGAATCACTGCTGAAGTGGCTATCCACTTACCCTGTGTGTCAAAACTGGTCTCCCTCTGCCCCCGAGGGTTAGGGCTGCAAGGTGGCTCAGACCCCTCCCTTAGGGTACTTGGTCGCTGGATTACCAGCTCCCACCCAATTCCAGCTCTGTGACCCTGAGGGTGGAGCTTGCCGGGGCAGATCCCTCACAATGTCTGCCTGTGACCCAGAGCCAAACACTATTAACTCCATCTTGCTCAGCGGCCCAGACTGGGGCCTTAGACAAAGGCCAAAGTTCACCGCACTCCCACTCAGGCTCTCCCCAAGGCAGTTCAGCTGAGTGCCAAGTCCAAAGACACCAAAACAGTTCACAGGTAAGGCCTTTCTGTTTTGCAGTCTCGCTGCTACTGAACTTACAGTTGCGGGCGGGTTTAGACGGATTGAACACACGCGACCACTTGCCGGTTTTCCACTGTTTTAGTCCTCCTCTTGGGGTCCAGAAGTCTCTCACTGACTCCCTGTATCCTCTCAGGGGTGATGATAGGGAGATCCCACCAGCCAGAGATGCCTGGAGTCCTATATCCCCAGACTCACGGTTCCCAGATGCAAGGAAGCTGTTACTCGGCTGCCATCTTGCTCCACCTCCCCCATTTTAAGCTATTTCTTTTCTTAGAGTTTCATAGTTCTCTTTATAGAGATCTTTCACGTCTTTTGTTAGGTAAATTCCCAAATATTTCATCTTCTTTGGCACTACTGTGAATGGGATATAGTCCTTAACTGCTTGTTCAACTTGACTGTTATTGGTGTATATAAAGGATACCGATTTATGGATGTTGATTTTGTTACCTGAGACGCTGCTGTATTACTTGATCACTTCTAGGAGTTTTGTAGTAGAGTCCCTAGTGTTTTCCAGATACACAATCATATCATCTGCAAAGAGCAAAAGTTTGATCTCTTCTGACCCTATATAGATACCCTTGATCGCCTTTTCTTCCCTAATTGCGGTGGCTAAAACTTCCATTACAATGTTGAAAAGCAATGGAGACAATGGGCAGCCTTGTCTGGTTCCTGATCTGAGTGGAAATGATTCCAATTTAACTCCATTCAATATGATATTGGCTGTGGGTTTGCTGTAGATGGCCTCTGTCAGTTTAAGAAAAGTCCCTTCTAGACCAATTTCTTGAGTGTTCTGATCTGGATATTATCAAAAGCTTTTTCTGCATCAATTGAGAGAATCATATGGTCTTTGTTTTTAATTTGTTTATGTGCTGAATTACATTTATAGATTTACATATATTGAACCAGCCGTGACACCCTGGGATAAAACCAACTTGGTCATGATGTATAATTTGTTTGATGTGTTGCTGGATTCTGTTTGTTAGGATCTTGTTGAATATTTTTGCATCTATATTCATTAGTGATATTGGTCTATAATTTTCTTTTTTTGTTGGGTCTTTTCCTGGTTGGGGATCAGGGTGATGTTTGCTCACAGAACGTGTTGGGTAGTCTTCCTTCTTTTTCTACATTTTGGAACAGGTTGAGTAATATAGGTACTAATTCCTCTTTAAAGGTTTGGTAGAATTCTGACGTGAAACCATCTGGTCCCGGTCTTTTCTTTTTAGGGAGGTTTTGTATAGTTGATGATATTTTTGAACTTGATATGGGTTTGTTCAACATTTCCACTTGATTGTGGTTAAGTCTTGGAAGGTGACATGCTTCCAAGTATCAGTCAATTTCCTTCAGATTTTCATATTTCTGAGAATAAAGTTTCTTGTAATATTCATTAAGGATTTTTTGGATTTCTGAGGAGTCTGTTGTTATTTCGTCTTTGTTGTTTCTGATTGATGAGATTAGAGATTTTACTCTTTTTTTCCTGATTAGGTTGGCCAGAGGTTTATCTATTTTATTGACCTTTTCAAAAAACCAGCTTTTTGATTTATTGATCTGCTGTATTATTCTTTTGTTTTCAATTTCATTTAATTCTGCTCTAATTTTGGTTATTTATTTTCTTCTACTGGGTTTGGGGTTGGAATGTTCTTCCTTTTCCAGTTGCTTGAGATGTCCCATTAAGTTGTTAACTTCCTCTCTTTCCGTTCTCTTCAGGAAGGCTTGCAGTGCTATAAATTTCCCTCTTAGAACTGCCTTTGCGGTGTCCCAGAGGTTCTGATAGTTTGTGTCTTCATTGTCGTTTTGTTCCAAAAAATTGGCGATTTCTTTCTTAATCTCATCTCTGACCCAGCTATCATTCAGCATAAGGTTATTACACTTCCATGTTTTTGTATGAGTATGCAGATTCCTGTTGTTACTCAATTCAAGTTTTATTCCATGATGGTCCGAGAAGATGCATGGAATAATTTCTATTTTTCTAAATATACTAAGGTTAGACTTGTGACCTAAAATGTGGTCAATTTTGGAGTAAGTTCCGTCGGCTGGTGAGAAGTATGTGTATTCAGTTTTGTTGGGATGAAATGTTCTGTAGATGTCTGCTAAATCTAAATATTCGATGGTTAGGTTTAAATCTAAGATTTCTTTGCTCAGCTTCTTTCTGGAGGATCGATCCAACACTGCCAAAGGAGTGTTGCAATCTCCGACGATTATGGAGCTGGAGGAAATCAAGTTACTCATGTCTGTTAGAGTTTCTCTTATATATTGAGGTGCATTCTGGTTGGGTGCTAGATATTAATAATTGAGATCTCATCATATTGAGTATTACCCTTAACAAATATGAAGTGACCATTCTTGTCCTTCCTTACTTTTGATGGTTTAAAGCCTACTGTATCTTCAAATAAAATTGCAACACCTGCTTTTTTCTGATTACCATTTGCCTGAAATATGGATGACCATCCTTTCACCCTGAGTCTGTATTTGTCTTTTAAGTTGAGATGTGACTCTTGTATGCAACAAATATCTGGCTTGAGTTTTTGTATCCAGTCAGCTAACCTATGCCTCTTTAGAGGACAGTTTAAGCCATTCACATTGATGGAGAGTATTGATAAGTCTGGTGGAATTTTGGGAATCGAGTTTTTCAAAAGTCCAGTGGACATTTTTAATCCTTTCGCCAGTGTGGAAGTTGGAGTTTGATCCGAAGTTTCTGAGTGAGTTTACTTTTGTGGTATAGGATTGGGTTGGTCATTGTGGAGGATAGGTCTGAGAATATCCTGAAGAGCTGGGTTACTGATGGCAAATTTTTTCAACATATGAATGTCATTGAAGTATTTAATTTCTCCATCATAGATGAAACTCAGTTTGGCTGGATACAGGATCCTGGGTGAAAGTTATTTTGCTTTAGGAGATTAAAAGTTGGTGACCACCCTCTTCTGGCTTGAAAAGTTTCAGCAGAGAGATCTGCAGTTATTTTAATATTCTTAGCTTTGTACGTAATAGTTTTCTTTCGCCGGACTGCTTTGAGAATCTTTTCTTTCATGTTAACTTTAGTGAAGCTAATTATGATATTTCTGAGGGATGACTTATTGGGGTTGAATCGTGCTGGGGTTCTGAAGCTGTCTGCTATCTGAATTTCAGATTCTCTAGTCATGTCTGGAAAATTTTCTTTCATAATTTCATGCAGAAGGGCCTCTGTGCCCTTGGAGGCCACTTCATCATTCTCAGAAATCCCTATAATTCTTATATTGCTTTTTTTCGAATTATCTGAGAACTCTCTGAGTGAGTGATCCATTTTTGCTCTCCATTTCTCTTCGTCTTTGAGAGATTGGGAGCGTTCGAAGACTTTATCTTCAATGTCAGAAATCCTTTCTTCTGCTTGCTCCATTCTGTTGCTGAGGTATTCTACTGTATTTTTCATATTTTTGAGGGCTGTAAATTCTTGCTTCAGTGTGTCCAAGTCTTTGGTAGTTTTGTCTTTAAATTTGTTAAATTCTTGAGACAACTTTTGAATTTCTCCTCGAATTCCTAATTCCATTTTATTAATCTTGTCTGCAATCCAAATTCTGAATTCAATTTCTGACATCTCAGCCAGTTGTTTATGAATGGGATCTTCAATCACATCTGTCGTATCTTTTCTTGGGGGAGGGTTGATCTATTCTGGTTACTCATGTTACCAGAGTATTTCTGCTGATTCCACCCCATGGTTATTTTACTCCCTTTGGTTTTTCCCCTGGGGCTTTATCTTGGGGCCGTACAGTGTTGTGGCCTGAGAATCTGGGGCCCTGTCTGGTGTGGTGGAGCAAAGTGGTTCTGTCTTGTTTTCAGCTGGTTTCTGTTCGATCCTATTGCAACTTCTACTCTGGCTTGAAGTCTCAGCTGTGTGGAAAAATCAGCAATTAAGTCACCCCGCCTGCCCACCTCTGGCCCCAGTTGGAAAAGGAGAATCAAACCTTCCTACAATCGCACACCCAGGGCACTGCCTGAAAAGTCCTCAGTCTATTAGCCCAGTTCAAAAGGTCCAAATCAACTGTCTCAATCGGCACCTGTCTTGGGTGGGAGAGTTCAAGAGGTCTCTGGGAACTGGATCACAGGAGCCTGGTGACTCCTCTGACACGGCTCACCCCATTGCAGCGTGGAGTCAGGAGGAGCCACCCAGCAAACAGAGCAGTCTGGGAAGGTTGACGTCTCCTTCCCCACTTTGCCCCTCCGTCGGACCCAGTCACTGGTATCTCTGCAGATGGCTAACCCAGTTGCCTGCAGTGAACAGACACTCCAGGGGTTTGCACCTGCCTGAATCGCAAGGAAGTCTGCCAGGCCCCCGCAGACTGCCGCTATCTAGCAGGAGGAGATGGGACCTGACATCTTTGAGTGCTTGATGCAGGTGATGGGAAGGAGGTGTTCACTCAGGCTTAGCCCCGTCCCTGATGGATGCTGTTAACAGAACAGAACAGAACACACAACTTTGCGGGATTCTGTCTCTGTTCCTTCCGAAATCGCCTACAGAAGACGGGCTGTTCTGAGTTCAAACGTCTTTGCTGCTGGAGGTTTGTGTTCTCTTTGCTAGTGGAGGTTTGCCGATCACCTCTCTGGGTCAGTCCCGCCCTGGAAGCTTCCCAGGTTTGTGAGCAATGTCAGGAAATCCCCCGCTCACCGGTGGCCTCCTCTGGTTGCCCAGGGAGACAGGGGGTCTGGCCTCAGAATATCCAGAAGTGAGCGTTCTTCCATTAAAGAAAAAACGGCTGTTGATCTGCCTCCAGGGAACTGCTGCTCTGGTGTGGGCACTCAGCTGACCCTTTTATCCTCTGTCTTGTGCCCTAGAGTCAGCACTGAGCGGGCGCAATTTATGCTGCGGCCACACCCCTCAAGAGATCCCCCAAGAATCCGAACTCTTGGGGGATAGGCCCCCAGACCCCGATTGGAAGTGGGGGGAAGCTAGAGTTTCATTCAGTTTTACACCCGCCGGGGAGGGCTGTTGCACCACACCACAGGGAAGTGCCGCCAAGGCTTGATTTCCCCTCAGCAGAGTGCCCTCTCCTTGCTCACGTGTCTCAGAGTCAGTGCTGACCTGACGCAGTTTGGGCACTGTGCACTCTCCTCGAGAAATCACCCAAGGATCCGTACTCCTGGGGGATAGGCCTCCAGACCCCGAGTGAGAGTAGGGGCTCTCAGCTCTCAGCAGGGAAGCTAGAGTTTTATTCAGTTTTGTGCCCGGCCCCGTAATGTTGCCCGGGGAGGGCTGCTGCACCTAATCCGCAGGGAAGTGCCGCTGAGGTGTGACTCCCCCTCAGTAGAGTGCTTTCTCCTCGCCCGTGTGTCTCAGAGTCAGCACTGACCAGTCGCGGCTCGGGCACTGTGTGCTCTCCTCAAGAAATCACCCAAGGATCCGAACTCCTGGGGGACAGGTCCCCAGACCCCGAGTGAGAGTCGGGGGGGAAGCTAGAGTTTCATTCAGTTTTATGTCTGGCTGTATTGATGCACGGGGAGGGCTGTTGCACCACACCACATGGAAGTGCCACCGAGGCGTGTCTCCCCCTCCGCCCGGTGGCCTCTCCTCACTCGCGTGCCTCAGAGTTAATGCTGACCAGTCGCAACTCGGGGACTGTCCACTCCCCTTGAGAAATCACTCAAGGATCCCAACTCCTGGGGGACTGGCCTCCAGACCTCAGTGGGCAGGAGGGGAGTGTTGGGGATTCAGGGTTGCCGGCAAAGGATTTTTAAAGTTTTATTCAGTTTTATGCCCGGCAGGAGAACGCCACGGCACCCCAGTAGGGGAGGTAGGTCCAGTTTTTAGAAGGTCTCTCCCATGGAGTGTAGTGGGAAGGCCTTTAATTTCTGCCTGCTTGTTTAATTGTGGGGCTCTTGAGCCGGTCCCATGGGGGAGGGGGACTCCCATCCGCTTGGTGGTGGATTTTGTACCTTTTCTTTGCGTCCTTGTGATCACAGCTTGCCTCAGCGGTGTTGATGTGCGTTCTTCAACCTTCTCTCTTGGTGAGGCTCAAGTCCACCAGGATACTTACTAAATTCCTGTCCCTTAACTCTCCTTCTGGACGGGAGCCTCTGTTGAAAGCTGGGTTCAGTCCGCCATCTTGTCTGCCCCCCTGCCCATTTGTTTAATTGTGGGGCTCTTGAGCCAGTATAAATGTCTTAACACAATATTAAGTAAATGATGTGAAGGTATATTAACTAGTTTAATATAAGCATTCCAAATTGAATATACAATCAGCACATTGTACCCCATAAATGGATTATTGTACACATGATCTATGCATTTATGACTTAGCAAAAAAATAAAAATAAAACCCCAAAAAGATAGGGGAGCTGCAAGCTCTTAACAAAATGAAGGAAGTCTGGTTCACTTGCTCATAATGGATGGAGTTAGAGCATCACAGTTCAGCCTTATAATCCTGAAAATTATTTGTTTGATTTAGGTTCAGTGAAACCCTGTAATTTTTGATATGGATCTAATCCTTTTTAAGTGTATATTCCTCTTCTGCCTGTTTAGTTGTTTTTAATATTTTTAATCATTTTGGAAAAAGAAAAAGTAGAATTCATAGGAGTAGAGAGTAGAACAGTGGCTAACAGAGATGAGGCAGGAGCTGGGAGATGGAGACAAGAAAGTATATGTCAAGAGTGAAGAATTTTCACCTGATAAGGCTTAAAAGCTTCTGCACAGCTAAAGACACAACAAACAAAGCAAATATATAATATTCAGAATGGAGAAGATATTTTTAAGCTGCAAATTTGACAAAGGACTAATACCCAGAATCTACAGAGAACATAGGCAAATCAACAAGAAAAGAGAAAACAACCCAATTAATCACTGGGAAAGAGACATTAATGGAAATTTCTCCCAGGAAAACAGATGAATGACCACGCAACACATGAAAAAGAGCTCATTGTCTCCATTGTCTCTAATCATCAGAGAAATATAAATCAAACCCACCATGACAATAGTCTATATCACAGAGTCCCAATGCTGCAGAGGCTGGCAAGGGTGCAGAGAAAACATTTACACATTGTTGGTGGGATTGTAAACCAATACAGCCTTTTTGGAAAGAAATATGAAGAATCCTCAAAGAGATAAAAGTAGATCTTCCATTTGATCCCACAATCCCATTGCTAGTTATCCACCCAGAAGAAAAAAATCATTTTGCCATAAGGACATTTGCATTAGAATGTTTATCTCAGTGAAATTCACAATTCAATTGCCAAGATGTGGAAACAATCCAAGTGCCCATCAATTCACAAATGGATATATAAATTATGGTATATGTATACCATGGAATACTATTCAGCCATAAAGAAAGATGGAAACTTCACATCTGTTGTATTTACCTGGATGGAGTTGAGGAACATTCTCCATAGTAAACAAACATCCCATGTACTCAATACTAATTTGAAACTAGTAGATGAACAACTACAGGCCAACACAAGAGGAAAAACATAATTAAATTCAAGAAAGGGGAAGGGGAGAAGTGAGGAAAGGGCTCAATAAGCCCCACTGAAGGAGCACAGGACAGGAGCACAGGGTGCATGTCCTGGGTGAAGGGCTCAAGAAGGAATCCAACTTTCCTGACAAAGGAAACACTGTAACCTAATCATATGACCCTTATATTAATGATGGGGGAAGGGTACAGAGTTTCACTTAAATAGGAGGGATAATTTTTAGAGATCTTTTGAACATCATGGTGACTACAGTACTAATAATCAATGGCATATTTTCCCAGATTGCTAAAAGAGTAGATTTCAAATGTTCTCATCACAAAAACTGTTAAGTGTGTGCGGTGATAAATAGGCTAATTACTTTGATTTAATCATTGGACAATGTAAACGTATATCAAAATGCCACATTGTACTCCATAAATAAATAAATATATAAAACTATTGGTCATTTAAAATTTTAAAAATGCAATAAATAACAGAAATGTAAATAAGGGAGGGGGGTGGATGTAGTGACTCACACCTGTAATCCTAGCACTTCAGGAGGCCACAGCAGGAGGATCACTTAAGGCTAGGAGTTGGAGATAAGTCTCAACAATACAATGAAATCCTGTCTCTACAAGAATTAGAAATTTTTTCTGGGTGTACACATTTGTTGTCTCAGGTACTTGGGAAGCATGAAGTGGGAGGATCATTTGAAATTATGGTGAACTATGATGATGCCACTGCATTCCAGTTCAGGAGACAGAGAAAGATCTGTCTTAAAACAGAGGAAAGAATGAGGAGAAGGAGAAGAAATGGAAGAAATGAGGAGGAAGGGAAAGAGGAGGAGGAGGGAAGGAAGGAAGGAAGGAAGGAAAGGGAAAGGAGGGAAAGGAGGAAAGAATGAATAAATGGAAACAAGATAGTCTGTCCAATGGAGTTTTTCATAGTCTAGATTTTGCCTTTTTTTATTTCACATTAACATGAGGGTGCAAATTTTTAGATTCCATTGTTCTCACTTCCAAGGTAACTGTTATACACTCTCAAAACATGCACATTAAATGAGATCCCAACTCATGTCCTCTCTCCTTCTGCCAATCATCCTCCCTCTTCCCCCTTTCTTCTCTCCCTGCCCCCATACTAGACTATATTTGTGTTTTATTGTTCATATGAGTATGTAATTCTTTACATAATGGTTTCACATTAGTATTTAATATATTGGGTATTTATTTTTCCATTCTTGCTATACTTTACTAAGAAGAATGTGTTTAAACTCCATCCAGATAAACATAAAAGATGCAAAGTCTCCATTTTTTATGGCTGAATAGTATTCCATGGTATACATATACCATAGTTTCTTGATCCATTTATGGGTTGATGGGCATTTGGGTTGCTTTCACAAGTTGAAAATTATGAATTGAGCTCCAATAAACATTCTGGTGCAAATAAGTAGCCTTCACATATGCCAATAATAGCCAACCTGAGAATAAAATAAAAGACTATATTCCTTTTACAGTAGCACCAAAGAACATGAAATATCTAGGAATATATCTAACAAAGGACATAAAAGATACCCATAAAGAGAACTATGAAATCCCAAGAAAAGAAATAGCAGATGTTAACAAATGGAAGAATATACCATGCTTATGGCTGGGAAGAATCACCATGATTAAAATGTCTGTACTACCCAAAGCAATCTATAAGACATTGAAATCCTCATCAAAGTACCAATGACATACTTTAAAGAATGTGAAAAGACAGGGCACGCTGGCTCATGCTTGTAATCCTAGTACTCTGGGGGGCCTAAGTGGGTGGATTTCCTGAGCTCACAGGTTTGATACCACCCTGAACAAGAGTGAGACACTGTCTCTAAAACTGGCTGGACATTGTGGCGGGCACCTGTAGTCCCAGCTACTTGGGAGGCTGAGGCAAGAGAATCGCTTGAGCCCAAGAGTTTGAGGTCGTTGTGAGCTATGATGCCAAGACACTCTACTGAGAGCAACAAAGTGAGACTCTGTCTCAAAAAATAAAATAAAATAAAATAAAATAAAAAATCTGACAAAAGGCTTGGTGCCTGTAGCACAGTGGTTATGGTGCCAGCCACTAAACTGAGGCTTGTGGGTTTGAACTCGACCCAGGCCACCTGAAACAACAATGAAAACTGCAACAAAAAATAGCTGGGAATGTGGTGAGTCCCAGCGACTTGGGAGGCTGAGGCAAGAGAATTGCTTAAGCCTGAGAGTTTGAGGTTGCTGTGAGCTGTGACACCACTCCACCAAAGGTGACATAGTGAGACTCTGCCCCTCCCCCCAAAAGGTGAAAAAATAGTACTTTGTTTCATATGGAACTAGAAAAAACCCTAAATAGCAAATACAGTTCTTAGAAATTAAAAAAAATCTGGAGGCATCACATTATCAGATTTCAGATTATACTATGAATCTATAGTGATCAAAATAGCATGGTACTGGCACAAAAATAGAGATGTAGATCTGTAGAATAGAATAGAGAATGTAGAAGTGAACCCAGCTGTGTATCATCATTTGATCATTGATAAGCCTAACAAAAGCATGCACTGAGGAATAGAATCCCTATTTAACAAATGGTGGTGGGAGAATTGGTTAGCCACATGTAGAGGTCTGAAACTGGACTCATACCTCTCACCATGAACAAAAATTGATTCTTACTGGATAAAGGATTTAAATTTAAAATATGAAATAATGAAAACTCTATAAGAGAGTGTGAAGGAAATGTTTGAAGATAGTGGACTGGGAAAAATCTTTATTAGGAAGACACTCCTGGCAATTGCAGCAACATCAGAAATAAGAAACAGGGATGTGATCAAGCTACAAAGCTTCTGCATAGCTAAGGGGGTATTTTTTACCACAAACAGAGGACACAGCCAACCTTTGGAATGGGAGAAGATTTGTGCATGTTATGAAACTGACAAAGGCCTGATAACTAGAATCTACAGAGAAATCAATTTAAACAATAAGAAAAGAGCAAACAACCCCCTCTATAAGTGGGCAAGAGACTTAAACAGAAATGTCTCCAAGATGACAGATGAATGGCCAACAGGCACAAGAAAAAATCAGAGAAATGCAAATCAAAGCTACCCTGAGATATCACTTAACCTCAGTAAGAATAGCTCACATCACAAAGTCTCAAAGCTGCAGATGCTGGTGTGGATGTGGAGAGAAGGGTACACTTCTACGGTGCTGGTGGAATTGCAAACTGATAACAACCATTATGGAAAGAAGTAGGGAGAATTCTCAAAGATCTAAAAATTGACCTTTCATTTGATCCCTCAATCCCATTACTAGTTACATGCACAGAAGAACAAAAATCATTTTACCACAGTCTGGGTTTTAAATTCCAGCCGAATATTCACTCCCTCAGATGCCTCTATTTTCAGCATTTGTAGGGTGTTCATCTTGTTTCTTTCTTTTTTTTTTTTGAGGTGATGGATATTTTAATTAGCTTGATTGTGATAATTTTACAACATGTATGTATATAAAAAGCATTTTGTATAATTTACAAATGTATAGCTTTTGTTAGTTGTCCCTTGATAAAGCTTGAAAAAATTTAAAATAAAAGATGTCTGTCTCTAGTACTCATCATTTAAGTTTGTAATTGAAATAAGCTGTTACATCGTTTGAATTTACTTTTTTTATTATTATGTTTTTTATTAAATCATAGTTGTGTACATTAATATGATCATGGGGCACCATACACTTGGTTCACAGACCGTTTGACACATTTTCATCACACTAGTTAACACAGCCTTCCTGGCATTTTCCTAGTTATTTTGCTAAGACATTTAAATTCCACATTTACTAAGTTTCACATATACCCTTGTAAGATGCACCGCAGGTGTAATCCTATCAATCCCCCTCCCTCTACCCCCTACCCCCTCCCTCCCCACCCTTTCCCCCTTCCCCCTATTCTTAGGTTGTAGCTGGGTTATAGCTTTCATGTGAAGGTCCTAAATTAGTTTCATAGTAGGGGTGAGTACATTTGGTACATTTTCTTCCATTCTTGAGACACTTTACTGAGAAGAATATGTTCCAGCTCCATCCATGTAAACACGAAAGAGGTAAAGTCTCCATCTTTCTTTAAGGCTGCATAATATTCCATGGTGTACATATACCACAATTTATTAAACCATTCGTGGATCGATTGGCATTTGGGCTTTTTCCATGACTTAGCAATTATGAATAGGGCTGCAATAAACATTCTGGTACAAATGTCTTTGTTATGATTTGATTTTTGGTCTTCTGGGTATATGCCCAGTAGAGGAATTACAGGATTGAATGGCAGGTCTATTTTTAGATCTCTAAGTGTTCTCCATATATCTTTCCAAAAGGAATGTATTAATTTGTGCTCCCACCAGCAGTGCAAAAGAGTTCCCTTTTCTCCACATCCATGCCAACATCTCTGATCTTGGGATTTTGTGGTATAGGCTAGTCTCACTGGAGTTAGATGATATCTCAAAGTAGTTTTGATTTGCATTTCTCTGATGATTAAAGATGATGAGCAGTTTTTCATGTGTCTGAAGGCCGTGCGCCTGTCTTCTTCAGAGAAGTTTCTCTTCAAGTCCTTTGCCTAGCCTGCGATGGGATCCCTTGTTTTTTTTCTTGCTAATGCGTTTGAGTTCTCTGTGGATTCTGGTTATTAAACCTTTGTCGGAAACATAACCTGCAAATATCTTCTCCTATTCTGAGGGCTGTTTGCTTGCTTTACTTACTGTGTTCTTAGCTGTGCAGAAGCTTTTTAGTTTGATCAAGTCCCAGTAGTGTATTTTTGAAGCTGCTTCAATTGCTCGGGGGGTCTTCCTCATAAAAAACTCGCCCAACCCAATTTCTTCAAGAGTTTTCCCTGCACACTCTTCTAGTATTTTTATAGTTTCATGTCTTAAGTTTAAATCTTTAATCCAGTGAGAGTCTATCTTGGTTAATGGTGAAAGGTGTGGGTCCAGTTTCAGTCTTCTACAGGTTGCCAGTCAGTTCACCCAGCACCATTTGTTAAAAAGGGAATCTTTTGTCCACTGAATGTTTTTAATTGGCTTGTCAAAGATAAAATAATGGTAAGTAGCTGGATTTATCTCTTGGTTCTCTATTCTGTTCCAGACATCTACTTCTCTGTTTTTGTGCCAGTACCATGCTGTTTTGATCACTACCGATTTGTAGTATAGTCTGAGGTCTGGTAGCATGATTTCTCCTACTTTGTTTTTATTTTTGAGTAATGTCTTGGCTATTCAAGTTTTTTTCTGATTCCATATAAAACAAAGTATTGTTTTTTCAAGCTCTTTAAAGTGTGACAGTGGAGCTTTAATGGGATTGCATTGAAATTATATATTGCTTTGGGTAGTATGGACATTTCAACAATGTTGATTCTTCCCAGCCATGAGCATGGTATGTTAACATTCTTAGCTATCTCTTTTTTTAGAGTTTCATAGTTCTCTTTATATAGATCTTTCACATCCTTTGTTAGATAAACTCCCAAATATTTCATCTTCTTTGGCACTACTGTGAATGGGATAGAGTCCTTAACTGTTTTTTCAACTTGATTATTGTTGGTATATATAAAGGCTACCGATTTATGAATGTTGATTTTGTAACCTGAGACACTGCTGTATTCCTTAGTCACTTCTAAGAGTTTTCAACTCTGCTATCATCCTTCTTGCAGAATCCTTTCCTTGAGATAGTCACACAGAAGCAGAATTACTGGCTCAAATGAGAGGCAGGCTTTAGGGTTTAGTTGGTTTTCATAGGGCTCATTCATTCCAGGAACTCTTACCTCACCCTGCATCAGACAGAGTCTCAGGCCGTGGCTCCTGGTGTGCATGTATCATGGGAAGCAGGTGCTGGCTCCTGCTCTCAAGTGAGTGGAACAACAAATGCCCCTGCCTTCTTTTCTTGTCCCCTGCTGTCCCAGCTGTGTCTGCTCCCAACATTAGGCACTTTCTCCAGCAGTAACTGCATGTGCTTGTCTTGCATGAAACACTCCTCCTGACTCTCCTGGGATGGGCAGCTCCCCAGAGCAGAACTGAGGCAAGAACTTGCATGTGTGTTTATTTTGGAGGAGATCCCAGGAAGATACTGGAGGTGTCACAGAGGGAAGAGTGAAGAGCCCATGAAGGATGCATTAATCTGAGGTGATCCCTGCACAGGTGCAGAAGCTGAGGGATAATTACCATATCCATAATGACTGTAGGGTTCTCACGGTCGATACTATGCAGATCTCTCTCTGACAACAGAGGAAGCCCTGGTTCCTAAGGGTTAAGTTTTCACTATCCAAGTCTAATCAAACAGACTTAAGAAAACTGAGAAGACATCTCCAATGAGATGTCACCTCATACCTGTTAGATGGTTATTACCAAAAAGCCAGCAGGTAAGTATTGATGGGGAAGTAGGGAAAATGGCATGCTTATTGATCTATTGATGGGAATGTCACTATGGAAAAGAGTATAAAGTTTTCTGAAAAAACTGAAAATATAATATCAGATGATCTAGCAATCCTGATTCCATATATATATATATATCCAAAGGAATTAAAGAGAAAATGGCAGCCTAATGTTCACTGCAGCATTACTCACAACAGCCAAGATTTGGAAACAACTCAAATTTTTTTGTCAAGAAATGCATGGATAATATTCCTTGGTGTACATATACCACAATTTATTAATCCATTAATGGGTTGATGGGCACTTGGGAATATTATGCAGGCTTAAATAAAGATGAAGACTTTATGTCTTTCATGTTTACATGGATAGAGCTGGAACATATTCTTCTTAGCAAAGTATCCCAAGAATGGAAGAAAAAGTACCCAATGTACTCAGCCCTACTATGAAACTAATTTATAGCTTTCATATGAAAGTGATAACTCAATTATAGCCCAACAATATGGGGAAAGGGGAAAGGGAGGGGAGGGGAGAGGGGAGGATGGGTGAAGGGAGGTAATGGATGGGACCACACCTATGGTGCATCTTACAAGGGTACATGTGAAACTTACTAAATGTAGAATATAAATGTCTTAACACAATAACTAAAAAAATGCCTTGAAGGATATGTTAATCAGTTTGATGAAAATATTTCAAATTTTATATAAAACCAGCATATTATACTCCATGATTGCATTAACGTACACAGCTATGATTTAAGAACAAAAAAAAAAATAGATGCATGGATAAAGGAAATGGCATGTGTGTGTGTATATATATATATTCTTCCTTTAAAAAGAAGGAAATCTTGCCACTTTTGATAACATGGATAAAAGTAGATTATTATTTTGGTGAGTGAAATAAGCCAGATACAAAAAAAAAATACTGTATTATCTCATGTATATCTGGAATCTTAAAAAAAGAGTCAAATTCATAACACCAAGTAGAAAAAGATGGTTATCAGGGATGGAGCTTAGGGAACATGAGGAGTATGTGAGTCTAAGGTAATAAGTTATAATGTAAGTTATGATGTAAATAAGTTCTGGAGACCTAATATACCCCATCATGACTATAGTTAATGTGGTGCCATAACCACACGTGCACTCACACATACACACACAGTTTACTATGTGAGCTGATAAACAAGTTAGTTAGCTTGATTGTGGTAATCATTTTATACATCATGTAATATCCCTTAAATGTATGCCATTTTTATTTATCATTATCCCTCAGTAAAGCTTGGAAAGAAGGAAATGTGCCAATTCCTGGAGACCACCTCAGTGAAAGAATTTCTCACAATTGAAGTCAAAAAAAAATGAGGAAGAAAGATGATTGAGCTCAGATGCAGCTAGATGCAAGAGAAGGGGTCACCTTGCCTGAGATGAGAGGCTGGAGCAGAAAAAGTCTGGAAGGAACACCTGACTTATGTCTCTTCTCTCCCACGAAGATCTCTCCCCAGGGCCTCTCATTGGTCCTATCAATGATTGTCAAACTGGGTGAGGCAGTTTATAAAGCTCAATCCCAGGTGTACTCAGGTAAACAGAGACAAGCAGAATAAATGAAGAATAAACCCCATAGCAGGTGTGGTAATGAGAAAGTCTTCTCAACAAGAGTTTTTCCATACATCTTTCCAAAAGGAATGTATTAATGTGCATTCCCACCAGCAGTGTAGAAGTGTTCCCTTTTCTCCACATCCACACCAACATCTCTGGTGTTGGGATTTTGTGATAAAGGCTAGTCTTACTGGAGTTAGATGATACCTCAAAGTAGTTTTGATTTGCATTTCTCTTATGATTAAAGATGATGAGCATTTTTTCATATGTCTGTAGGCCACATGCCTTTCTTCTTCATAGAAGTTTCTCTTCAAATCCCTTGCCCAGCCTGCGATGGGATCACTTGTCTTTTCTTGCTTATGCTTTTGAGTTCTCTGTGGATTCTGGTTATTAAACCTTTGTCGGAGACATAACCTGCAAATATCTTCTCCCATTCTGAGGGCTGTTTACTTGCTTTAATTACTGTGTTCTTGGCTGTGCAGAAGCTTTTTAGTTTGATCAGGTCCCAGTAGTGTATTTTTGAAGCTGCTTCAGTTGCTCGGGGGGTCCTCCTTATAAAATACTTGCCCAGGCCGATTTCTTCAGGGGTTTTCCCTGCACTCTTGGAAAGATGTATGGAGAACACTCAGAGATCTAAAAATAGATCTGCCATTCAATCCTATAATTCCTCTACTAGGCATATACCCAGAAGACCAAAAATCACATCACAACAAAGATATTTGTACCAGAATGTTTATTGCAGCCCTATTCATAATTGCTAAGTCATGGAAAAAGCCCAAGTGCCCATCGATCCATGAATGGATTAATAAATTGTGGTATATGCACATCATGGAATATTATGCAGCCTTAAAGAAAGATGGAGACTTTACCTCTTTCATGTTTATATGGATAGAGCTGGAACATATTCTTCTTAGCAAAGTATCCCAAGAATGGAATAAAAAGTATCCAATGTACTCAGCCCTACTATGAAACTAATTTATGGCTTTCACAGGAAAGCTATAACCCAGTTACAACCTAAGCATGGGGGAAGGGGGAAAGGGAGGGGAGGGAGGGGGAGGTGGGCAGAGGGAGGGGGATTGATAGGATTACACCTGCCGTGCATCTTACAAGGGTATATGTGAAACTTAGTAAATGTGGAATGTAAATGTCTTAGCCCAATAACTAAGAAAATGCCAGGAAGACTATGTTAACCAGTGTAATGAAAATGTGTCAAACGGTCTATGAAACTAGTATATTGTGCCACATGATCACATTAATCTACACAGCTATGATTTAATAAAAAAAAAAAGTGTTTCCAATACAGTGTACCATGATTAACACATAAAGTTGAAATAACCAGACAAGGAATGGACCCACTTTCATGCTATTCTGTTTTCCAGCCTGGAGGTGTAAGAACAAAACATGTATGTGTTTCCTGGGAAGGATTGCAGGAAAAGGGAAGAAGCTGGTCCACAGAGGGTTACTCTCATGTGTACAGCAGCAATTCTCACACTCAATGCAAGTGCTACTACCTGGCCAGCTTTGCTGTCCTTATGGGACTTACCCACAAGGTACCACTATTCATGCTCTCTTCTGTGAACCTTATTGTGAGAGAAAGGTGTGATGTCATCCTCTGCATTTCTTATAAAAGGACTACAAGAAAAGAAGTATAGAGTAGTAGCTTACTTGAGATGTATTCTAGAAAACACTGTTAAGGGACTGGGAAAATTAAATGGAAATGAGACAGAAGCTAATGCAGAAAGCATGACCAAGTCCTTCCCCATTGTGGGCAACTGGGTCTTGTTCTTTCTGGGGGACTCTGGGCATCCGTGTAGAACTCACATCTCAGAGTCATTCTAACTGAGTGGCCAGAGATCTTGGTGTTTATACTCCAGCTCCCTCTGGTAATTTTTTGAGAGCTGCATCCAAGGGATGTTAATTCTCTGACACCTCCATGGGCATGTGCAGAGTGAGCTCAAGCTAACAAGGAAAGCCTTCAGACAATGGGACATTTGCTTGGCAGCTTCTCCAATGATAAGGTCCCAAAAGTTCTGGGATTGAAAGCATCTGTGATTCTGCAAGAGAAATTGACACCTTTCAGACCAGAGGAAGTCAACTGGTAGACACCAGTGACACAACATAGCCTGCTTAACTTATAAGGTCCTAACCTAAGTCTAGGATAACACAGATTAAAAGAAATTAAACCAATTTTATCACCCTATTTTTTTTTTAGCTCTCACATACTGAACATTTATACATGACAGTCATTGTGTTGCATGCTTCCTATGTATGGCCTCATTTTATTACTTATTGAGTAATACATGAGACATTGATATAAGCCTTGGAATACAACAGAAAAAAATACACACATTTTTAAAAATTCCCAGCCATCCTGGATATCACTTTTGACTGTTGCGCTAGGCTTTGGTCATAAAACACATAGCTAGAGAGCAACTAATGAAACAAATTCTTAATTTTATTTCACTTTATTGATTAAAATTAAAAAACTTGAAAAGCATAGAATATTCTTCAGTTAAACACCACTTTACTGTTTGGTAAGACTACATTTCATTTTCAACACTGACAATACAGTGTCTGAGTTGAGATGTGCTCTAAGTGCAAAATATCCATTGGATTCCTAAGGCTTAATATGAGGGAAAAAAAAGAATGTGGTGAACCTCACTAATAATTGTTTATGTCTCCATTGATTATATATTTAAATGATAATATTTGGAACCTGCTGAGCCAAATAAAATACACCGTTAATTTCATCTGTTCCTTTGTACATTTGTTGTTATGGCTACTAGAAAATTTCAATGTACACCCAAGGTTCATGCGTCTCATTTCTACTGGACAGCCCTCATCTAGTTGTTTGGACTCAACACTCCTGGGTGGTGAATTCTTTTGCTGCCCCCATTTTGAAAATTGGAAGGTCAAGTCTCAGACAGGTTAAGTGACTTGTTAAAGGGACTGAACTTAGAAGACCATCTGTGTTTCCATCAGGAACACAATGGTACAGCTAAAACTGTAACAGAGTCCTCCTTTGTTGGTTTTCAGGAGGACCCCATGCTGACTGTGATCACTTATGTGGGGCTGACCATGTCGGTGCTGTGTCTCTTCCTGGCAGTCCTCACCTTCCTCCTGTGCCGGCCCATCCAGAACACCAGCACCACCCTCCACCTGCAGCTCTCTCTCTGCCTGCTCCTGGCCCACCTCCTTTTCCTCACAGGCATCAACAGAACTGAGCTTCAGGTATGCAACTGGCCAAATTACCCTGTTGTCATACTCATCTCCTGAGAAAAGTTGATAAATGAGGCATTAATCGGGTGCGATGTTGTGGGGTCAGGGGGAAGCATAGGTTCCCATCTCAGCTGTCCTGCTGTATAACTTTGAACAAGACCCTGAACTTCTGAAGGTCCATCCAGCAAAGTGACTGGGAGTCAGCCTGAAGGTATCAGGTAACACTAACTGTTACAACATCAACCCCCCAATGTGAAGCTCAGCACAGTAGTAATTTCTTTTTTCCCTTATGCATCAATGGAAGATGAGCAAATTGGTTTGGAGTGTCTATCTTCTGCTCCCAGTCTGCTTGATGCTCTTCATTTTCCACACCCAGCTTCCAAGGTCACCCTGGCATCCTCTTCATTATAGCCAACTGGGAGGAGGAAAAGAGCATGGCAGAGTCCTGTGTTGGAGGTTTATATGGTTTACACTAGGAAGTGGGAGTCCTCACTTCCCCTCACATTCTATTAGCTAGAACTTAGTCATGTGGACACACCTTAACTGTAAGGACATCTGGGAAATGTAGTCCTTAGCTGGAAACCACTTCTCAGATAAATGTATAACCTGTATTTGGGAGTAGAGGATAGATTTCATGTTTTCAGGACTGTGATTTTGCCACAGTGGTCTACACTTGAATTCAACTGTTCATCCTACTTGTGTATTACCTTGTTGAAGTGACATCCCATTTTATTTAGTTAGTTATATTTATTTTTAAAATTATCCAAATAAAAGGAAAAGATCCAACAAGAAAATTATAGACCAATATCTTTAATGAATGTAGAGGCAAAAATACAATAAGATCCCAGCAAACAGAATCCAGCAACACATCAAATGAAATATATACCATGACCAAGTGGATTTTATCCCAGGGTCTCAAGGTTGGTTCAATATATGTAAATCTGTAAATGTAATACATCACATAAACAAAACAAAAAATGAAGACCATATGATTTTGTCAATAGATACAGAAAAAGCCTTTTACAATATTCAGCATCCTTTCATGATCAGAACACTTAAGAAAATAGGTATATAAGGGACTTTTCTTAAACTGTTAGAGGCCATCTACAGCAAACACACAGCCAATATCATATTGAATGGAGTAAAATTGAAAACATTTCCACTCAGATCAGGAGCAAGGCAAGGTTGCCCATTGTCTCCACTGATTTTTAACATTGTAATGGAAGTCTTAGCCATCGCAGTCAGGCAAGAGAAGGTGATCAAAGGTATACAAATAGGGTCATAAGAGATCAAACTTTCACTCTTTGCAGATGATGATTTTATACCTGGAAAACCTCAGAGACTCAACTACAAAACTCTTAGAAGTTAAGACATTTATGTTCTATACTTGTTAAATTTGACTTGTACCCTTGCGATATGAATTTCTTAACACAATAATCAAGCAAATGAGGCAAAATCTATATTAATTAGTTTGATGTAAGCATTCCAAATTGTATTAAAAAATCAACACATTGTACCCCACATATCCATAAATGTATTCATAATCTTTGTCTATATAAATTAATAAAAAACACTCTTAGAAGTGATCAAGGAATAAACTAGCATCTCAGGATACAAAATCAATACTCACAAATTAGTAGCTTTTGTATATACCAACAATAGTCAAGCTGAAAAAAGAGTCAAGGACTCTATCCTTTTCCAGTAGTGCCAAAGAAGATGAAATATTTGGAAATTTACCTAACAAAGGATGTGAAAGATCCCTATAAAGAGAACTATGAAACTCTGAGAAAAGAAAAAGCTGAAGATATTAACAAATGGAAAAACACACCATGCACATATTACCCAAACCAATATACAAATTTAACACAATCTATCAAAGCACCACTGTCATACTTCAAAGATCTGAAAAAAGAAGTATTTTTTTTACTTTTTTCCTTTTTATTAAATCATAGCTGTGTACATTAATATGATCATGGGGCACCATACACTTGGTTCATAGATCGTTTGACACATTTTCATCACACTAGTTAACATAGCTTTCATAGCATTTTCTTAGAAAAAAAAAAAAAAGAAGTACTTAGTTTTATATGGAATCAGAAAAAAACTCAAATAGCCAAGGCACTACTCAGAAATAAAAACAAATCAGGAGGAATCCAGACTTCAGACTATACTATAAATCTATAGTGATCAAAACAGCATGCTACTGGCACAAAAATAGAGATGTAGATGTCTGGAACAGAATAGAAAACCAAGAGATGAACCCAGATACCTATCATCATTTGATCCTTGACAAGCCCATCAAAAATATAAACTTGGGGAAAGATTCCCTATTTAACAAATTGGTGTTGGGTGAACTGGATGGTGACTTGTAGAAGACTGAAACTAAACCCACACCTTTCTCCTCTAACAAAAATTGACTCTCACTGTTAAAGGACTTACACTTACGACATGAAATTGTAAAAATTTTTTGAGAAAGTGCAGGGGAAACTCTTGAAAAAAAATTGGCCTGGGAGAATACTTTATGAGGAAGACCCCTGGGAAATTGAAGCAACACCAAAAATACATTAGTGGATTTGATCAAACTAAAAATCTTCTGTACAGCCAAGAACACAGTGTGTAAAGCAAGCATACAGCTCTCAGAATGGGAGAGGATATTTGCGGATTATGTTTCTGACAAAGGTTTGATAACCAGAATCCACAAAGAACTCAAACTTATTAATAAGAAAAAAACAAATGATCTCATTTCATTGTGGGCAAGAAATTTGAACAGAAGCTTCTCTGAAGAAGATAGGAACATGACCTACAGATACATGAAAAAATGCTAATCATCTTTAATCCTCAGAGAAATACAAATCAAAACCACTTTGAGATATCTAACTCCAGTAAGAGTGGCTCACATAACAAAATCCCAAAACTACATATGTTGGCATGGATGTGGAAAAAAGGGAACACTTCTGCACTGCTGGTGAGAATGCAAGCTAATATGTTTCTTTTGGAAAGAAGTTTGGAGAATATTCAGGGATCTAAAAGTAGACCTGCTGTTCAATCCTGAAATTCCTCTATTAGTTGTATATCCAAATAACCAAAAATCACTTTACAACAAAGATATTTGCACCCGATTGTTCATTGCAGCTCAATTCACAATAGCCAAGTCATTGAAGAAGGCCAAGTGACCATTGACCCATGAATGGATTAATAAATGTCTTAACACCATGGAATATTATGCAGCCTTAAAAAATATGGATACTTTACCTCTTTTATGTTTACATGGATGGAGCTGGAACATATCCTACTTAGTAAAGTATCTCAAGAATGGAAGAAGAAGTATACAATGTACTCTGTTCTATTATGAAACCAATTTATAATCACTTGCACTTTCATATGAAGGATAGATTACACCTATGGCCCAGGATGAAGAAGGAAGGTGGGAGATTGGTGGGGAGGGGAAAGGTCAGATGGAGGAAGGTAAATGATGGGACAACACCTATGGTGCATATTGCAAGGGTACACGTAAAATCTATTAAATATGGAGTACAAATGTCTTAACACAATAATTAAGTAAATGAGGTGATGGATATATTAACTAGTTGGATGTAAGCATTCCAAATTGTATATGAAATAAGCACATTGTACCCCATAAATGCAATAATGTATTCATGATCTATGTGTTTATGACTTAATAAAAATTTCGCCAGTAAAAAAGTATATATTTTTATACCATATGTTATTTTGAAGTGTGTGCACTTTATGGATTAGCTAAACCCATCTTATTAACATATGCTTCATATCACATCCTTTTTTTTTTTTTTTGGCTGGAGCCAGGTTTGAACCCACCACCTCCAGTATATGGGGTCAGCGCCATACTCTTTTGAGCCACAAGCACCACCCAATCACATCTTTTTTTGTGTGTGTTGACAACACTTAAAATCTGCTCTCTTGGCAATTTTTAAGTGTAAAATAGCTTGTTAAATATACTCACAGTGTTTTACAACAGAGCTTTTGTGACTTCCTCTTTTTCAACTTCCTCTCTAAAACAATGCACTTGTCATAGGGCTCTGGTAAGAACTTAATAAGATAAAACATATGAAACAGTATAGATTCATCCCTTAAAGAACAATGTTAGCTTTTATCTTTGTAATAATTATGGCCATCATAACATTCAGGAAGAGCCAGAACTAGATGTTCTCCAAGACTCCTTTTAACCCCCCAAAGCCCTGATCTCACAGCTATAAAACTATGAAAGTACTTTTTTCCTGAATCGTAGCATGTGCAGTGCTTAGCAATAAATATACTCTCTGGGGACAGTTTGTGTTCAAATCTAATTTTACCTTTTACTAGTGCACAAAACTTAATCATATTATAACTTCTCTGGCTTTATTTGAAAATAGTAAGATGATCCACCATCTGCTTTTGTAAAGAAAGAAGTATTGAAATACAGGCCCATCTAGTCATTTACATATTTTCCATTTCTTTTTTATGCTTCAATAGCAGAGTTGTGTAGTTACAACAGAGATTATACAGTAAAGCCTAATATATTTACTATCTGGCTTGCTACACAATAAAAAAAATGTTTGACATAGAGTATTGTGGTAATGATATGAGTTAAAACTTAATAAAGTAATCTAATCAGTTGCTCACCCAGAATTACATGCTTAGAAAGAATGGTTACTTCTTTGATAACATTTTCAAAGGGTGTTTTTAAGCTATAAGGATAATATTTAATAATATTAACTAGTTAAATGGATTCACTTAGTCATCTGGGAAGTATGTTACTCTTGCATAAAAATCCATGATGTTACATCCTATTTTATATATTCATTTGATTGCTTTTCAAAAAATAACTACTGTGTTCCAGGCATCTTGTTGAAGATTCATTGTCAATTTGATGTACCAGTTCATTCACCTTCCTCACAGAGTTCACAGCTTATAAAGTTATAATTAAATATAGGAAAAGATAATTGATATCTAAAGTTACAAGAAAGGAGCAAGCATAACAGTGGTTTCTTTGGGATTTGAGGGAATAATCCAACATTGAATAAAAATCTCAATGGCAATCAGATGACTGAGCAGGTTTAGCCAATTCTGTTTGCTGAACGTTGAAGAAAACAGACTGCTTTTACCAGCCTCCCTAGGAGGTAATTTAGGACCATGTAACTCATTCTGGCCGATGGAATGTATCATTATTGAATAGAGTAGGGAAAGGAAAACCCTGCAGAATACCTCAGTTCATTTTCTTCTTCTGTCATGTCAACAATAAAACCACACTGGCTGGTGCAGTGGCTCATGGCACAGTGCCAGTATTTGGAGAGGCCAAAGTGGGAGAAGTGCTTGAGCCTAGGAGTTTGTGACAAGCTTGAACAACACAGCTAGACCATGTCTTTACAAAACTAAAAATGAAAAGTGAAGACCAAGATAGAAAGAAACTGGATCCCTAAGTCACTTCTTGGAAGGAAGTAGACACCAAGTCAGAAGTGGAATTTGCTTGTGCAATAAACATGATGAAAATCACTAAGATGTCAAGGTAAACTTGTTACTGCAACATAACTTAGGCTATTTTGACTAATAAGCCAGGAGAAGGGAGACATAAAGGAGAGAAAGTCCTAGGCAGAGAGAAAGCATGTTCAAAACCCTATGGAAAGAAGAAGCCTGGCATATTTTAGAATTTGAAAGTACCTTTAATCATCAGAGAAATGCAAACCAAAAATACTCTGAGATGCCATCTAACTCCAGTAAGAGTAGCCCACATCACAAAATCCCAAAACTATAGACGTTGGCATGGATGTGGAGAAAAGGGAACACTTCTGCACTGCTGGTGGGAATGCAAGCTAGTACGTTCCTTTTGGAAGGAAGTTTGGAGAACATTCAGGGATCTAAATGTGGACCTGCTGTTTGATCCTGCAATTTCTCTCCTAGCTGTATATCTGAAGGACCAAAAATCATTTGGCAATAAAGATATTTGCACCAGATTGCTCATTTCAGCTCAATTCATAATTGCCAAGTCATGGAAGAAGCCCAAGTGCCATCGACCCATGAATGGATTAATAAATTGTGGTATATGTATACCATGGAATACTATACAGCAGTCAAAAGGAGACTTTACCTCTTTTATGTTTACATGGATGGAGCTGGAAATATTCTTCTTAGTAAAGTATCTCAGGAATTGAAAAAAAATATCCAATGTACTCAGTATACTGTGAAACCAATTTAGAATCACTCACACTTGCATATGAAGAATGAAACACAACTACAGCCTAAGATGAAGGAGGGAAGGAGAGGGAGAGGGGAGGGAATGGGGGTGGGTTGATAGAGGGAGGGTTAGTAGGGGGACCACACCTATGAAGCATATTGCAAGTACAAGTTGGATCTATCAGGTGCACAACACAAATGTCTTAATGCTGTAACTGGGTAAATGAGGTGAAAGCTATGTTGATTCGTAGGATGTAAGCACTCCAATTTGTAGAAATAATCAACACATCAAATCCCATATGCCATAAATGTGTTTATAATCTATGTACAAATGACTTAATAAAAAAAAAGAAAGTACCCTGGTATTTATGGAGCAAGAAGGGGAAATAGATGAATTATAGTTAGAGTTCAAAGGGAGACTCTTCACAAAAGTTTTTGTGTCAAGAATTTATACTCTATTTTGAGAGAAATAATCAACCATGAAATGGTTAAGGGATAACTGGTTTCTAACAAACAATACTGATATGGCACCTTGCTATAAGTTACCCCTTTTCATCTTCTGTTTTATCTACCATTTGGGGGTGAACTGTGTCTCCCAAAATTGGTAAGCTGAAGTCAGAACTCCCAGCATAACAGAATGTGACTGTATTTGGAAGTGGTGTTTTTAAAAAGGTAATTGAGCTACAATGAGGTCATATACATGGGCACTAAACCAGTATTGACTGGGGTCTTTATGAGAAGAAGAGGTCAGGATATAGATGTCCACAGAAGGACCATGTGAAGACACAGAGAGAAAACTGCCATCTCTAGCTAAGAAGAGAGGCCTCAGAAGAAACCAACCCCGATGACACCTTGATCTTGGACTTTTGGACTCTAGAGTTGTGAGAAAATAAATTCCTCTTGTGTATGTCATTTAGTTTGTAGTACATTTTGAGAACAGTCACAGAAGACTATTGCACTACAGATTTTTTTCCAGTTTTCTCTCAGATTCTCTTTCATAAGTAAATATTCCCTCAATAAATTATATTTGTCCGCCAGTCTGCACTAGCACGTAATACTGGAGGAAGAAAACAGTATTTATTTAAGCAAACCAAGAATACAAAAATTGTAATTGTGTTCATATAGGTGTGACATTTTTATGCCACTTAAGGGTTCTTTCAAATGAAGGATGACTACAATGATCAATTTATTAATCCATTACATGTTATTATTTTTATTTACCTAAATTCTAGAGATAAAAAGAGATAAAATGTGGGGACCCAGCCTTTGAGTACATACTGTGTTGGAGAAAGGAGAGAAAGAGAGAGATTATAATAATGACAATACATTAGTAATAAGCTACTCTAAGTTTACATATTAAGAAGTGGAAACTTTGAGAGTAGAATAGTTTTTTTCTGAGTCATGTGTAGTATGTAGAGAAATCAGAACACAAGCCCAGATGTGTCTAATGATGGAGCTCTATTTACCTATACAAGTAACTAGAGGTTTGGGGACATACTACACAGAGAGAAGTTTGTGATGAGTCTCAAAGGGCAAATTAGAGTATACTTGTCAAACAAGAGGAGGAAAGAATTTCCAAAACAAATCATGAACCTGAAGGATTTGAAGCATAACATTTTGGAGGAATGATAAATACTCCATGTACATAGCTTACTTCTGTTGTCAGGCCCATGAAGACATCAATAATCCATTGTGGCTTTTTCTTATTAAATACTGCCATCTTTCTCAACATAATATTCCAGGAAACTACAGCTAATCCAGTTTGAATTGTATCCAAAATGAAATCCAGTCCTGAAGACAAGAAAGAATGTTGGTAGCTAGATGAAGATAGTGTCAGAATGTGAAAGGCTAAAACTAGATTTTATCTTCTGGGTTGACAAACATTTTCTGTAAAAGGACATAGTAAATGTTTTAAGCAGAACAACTACTTTACTCTGCCTTTGTAGCACAAAGAAACAGCTTTAGGTGAAAGTAAATGAATGGATGTGGCTGTGTGCCAACAAAACTTTATTTATAAAGAAAGATGGCAAGCCAAAGCTGGCTACAGGTGCCAGTCAGACCCTGGAGTCGAGACACACAATAGATAGTTGGAAAAAGGAATTTTGAGCCCAGAAGAAATTGGGGTGAGCTGATGTGATATTGGAATTTCCTACATGAAGGAGACCAGTCAAGCCATGGGAATAGATATGAGAATCCTGGGATGGTGAGGTCTGATTTAAGGATGGATCTCTGAAGAAAACCAACATCTAAAGATTGTGAAGCACAAGATATACAAGAAGACCGAGACATAAGCTGTGTGAGAATTTCCGGGCAGATGAGTGTCGTGGAAATCAAAGGAGAGGAGGTGGCAAGTAGGCTGATGAAATTGTTGCAGAAGATCAGATAGATGGACTTCTGTATTTGTTAATTAGGAGATTAACTAATTTGTTAATTAATTCATTAACCAATTCATTTGTTAGTAAGTTTTATTCAAAGAAACAGAACTAGGAGTGCGTGTGTGTGTGTGTGTGTGTGTGTGTGTGTGTGTGTGGAGAGAGAGAGAGAGATATTTATTTTAAAGAATTAGCTTCCCTCATCTACTTGGGATTGCCTAAGCCCAGGAATTGGAGGTTGCTGTGAGCTGTGTGATGCCACGGCACTGTACGGAGGGTGATAAAGTGAGACTGTCTCCACAAAAACAAACAAACAAACAAAAAAAAAAAAAACAGCTTGTATACTTGATTTGGGAGGAAGTCCATACTCTGCTGAGTGGGTCAGCTGTCTGGAGAATTCCAGCACAGCTATCAGTAATGTGTGTCTTCTCTTTCTTCCTCCTCAGTATGGCTGGAGATTTATCATTTTTTATTGATGTTTTCCCACAATTACTTATGGTTTCATTAGTTGTCTCTATTTCTTTTCTGTTTTATGTTACATTGATTTTTGCTTTTACCTTTATTATTTCTTTCTTCAACTTCCTTTTGTCTTAAATTACTCTTATATTACCAAATGTTTCTACTTTACTATAATAATGTATGATATTTTTTGCCATGAATTTCCCTCTAATTATTGTTTTAGCTGCATTCCATACATTTCTATGTAATTCTTTCATATTTTCCTAAGTTTAAAATAGTTTGTCATTTTCTTTTTTGCAATTTTTTGTTTTTTTTTCCTTTATTAAATCATAACTGTACATAAATGCTGATGTACAATGTGTAATGCTTACATCTAACTGATTAACATAACCATCTCCTTGCTTACTTATTTGTTGTGGTAAGACATTGATACTCTATTATTAATAGTTTTGAAATGTACCACTGTATTATGCACCTTAGGTGAAGTCCCACGAAATACCCTCCCTCCTCCTGACATCACCCCTCCCCTCCCCTCTTACCTCTTTCTTTCTGGACTATAGTTATGTTTTGCCATACATATGAATGTGTGGGTGGTTATATATTGATTTCATAGTAGTATTGAGTACACTGGATACTTTTTCTTCCATTATTAAGGTACTTTACTGAGAAGAATATGTTCCAGCTCCATCCAGGTAAACATAAAAGATGTGAAGTCTCCATCTTTTTTTATGGCTGCAGAGTATTCAATGGTATACATATACCACAATTTGTTAATCCATTCATGGGTTGATGGGCATTTGGGCTGCTGTCATGACTTGGCAATTATGATTGGGCTGCAGTAAACATTCTGGTGCAAATGTCTTTGTTGTAAATGATTTTTTATCATATTTTTTCTTTATCCAGTGGTTTAGTTAGAAGTATCTTTTAAGTAAATTTATTTCAGGTTAATGTGAGTATAAACAATCAGATCCAAATATTTGATTTTGTTGGATACAGTCCCTCTTGTGGTTATGTCCCACATACAAAAGTGTGCCAGATATTCTCACCTCATGCACATTCAGTGAGAATACTCCAACCACCTTTCCCTTCCCCCTCCTTCATTACCCCACCCCCAACTTGAATTGAAATGAATATTTCTCCTCTGTGTGCATTCATCAGGTAGTCTTCTGACTTCATTTTAGTATTGAGTGCATTGGATAATTGCTTTTCTGTTTTTGTGAAACTTTACTAAGAACAATATGTTTCAATTCCATCCAGGATATTACCAAAGATGTGACGTCACCATCTTTTTTATGGCTGAATACTATTCCATGGTGTGCATGTACCACAGTTTGCTAACCCATTCCTGAGTTGATAGACATTTTTCTGTTGTTTCCGTGTCTTGGTGATTATAAATTGAGCTGCTATATACAATCTAGTGCAAATGTCCTCATGATAAAATGATACTTTTTCTTCTGGTTAGATGCCTAGTAGTGGGATTTTAGGGTCAAGTAGGAGATCTAATTTGAGTTCTTTAGGATGCTTCATACTTTTTTCTAAAGAGGCTGTATTAGTTTGCAGTTTCACCAACGGTGTAAGACCATCCCCTGTCTCCACATCCATGCCAACATCTGCAGCTTTTGGACATTGTGATGTATGCTAATCTTACTGGAGTTAGGTGATATGTCAGGTTGGTTTTGATTTGCATTTCTCTGATGATTGGGGCTGATGAGCATTTTTTCATATATTTCTTAGCCATTCATTTGTCTTTCTTAGAGAAGGCTCTGTTCACATCTCTTGCACAGTGGTAGAAGGGTTTGTTAACTCTTTTTTTTGTTGATGATTAATTTGACTTCTCTGTAGATCCGTTATCAAGCCTTTGTCAGATTCATGATATACAAATATCCCATTCTGAATGTTGTCAATTTGCTTTGGTTGTTGTAGAAGTGTGTTTTTCAATTTTCAAACATTTTCAACATCTTTTGTTATCAATTTCTAATATACTACCTTTGTGGTCAGAAATAATATTTGGTGATTTCAATCCTTTTAAAATTATTGATCCTGTTCTACCTGGGTAAATTTTTTTGTGTATACTTAAAAGGAATATGTATTCTGCTTTTATTGTAACATAAAACACTATGCATTTTACATTATAAATGCTGGAATTTTTGTTAAATTACTTTTAATAGTTGGAGGTCACTTGGAAAAATTTTGATACTTTCAAAACTAATTTGTAAGAATGAAAAAAATACCCAATGTACTCAATGCTATTATGAAATCAATATATAATCACCCACACTTTCATATGAAAGATGAAACACAATTTTAGCCCATAAAAAAGTAGAGAAGAGGAGGGTGAGGGGAGGAGAGTGAGGGATGGGTGAAGGCAGGGTTCCGGGTGGGACCTCACCTACTGTGTATTTTGCAAGGGTACATGTTAAATATATTAATAGTAGAGTATATATGTCTAAACACAACAACTAAATAAGTGAGGTGAATGATATGTTAACCAATTTGATGTAAACATTACAAACTGTATATAAAATCAGCAAATTGTACAACATAAATGTACACAGTTATGATCTAATAAAAAAACTTATTTCTTTTTTTATTAAATCATAACTGTATACATTGATATGATCATGGGGCATCATACGCTTGCTTCATAGACCATTTGACACATTTTCATCACAATGGTTAACATAGCCTTCCTGGCATTATCTCAGTTACTGTGCCAAAACATTTACATCTACATTTACCAAGTTTTGCAAATACCCCTGTAGGATGCACCACAGGTATGATCCCACTGATCACCCTCCCTCTACCCACCACCCTCCCTCCCCTCCCTTTCCCACTTCCCCCTATTGTTAGGTTGTAACTGGTTATAGCTTTCATGTGAGAGCCCCAATGGATGGAGCTGGAACATATTCTTCTTAGTAAAGTATCTCAAGAATGGAAGAAAAAGTACCCAATGTACTCAGCCCTACTATGAAAAAACTTATTTCTAACATTGGATAAGAGTGACTCAAGAATCCTCCTTAGTCTGAGGCTAAATGGTGTAATACCACCTTGATAATTTTACCAAGTCTCTCATAAACAATAGAAATTTTAGGCGGAGCAAGATGGCGGCCAAGTAACAGCTTCCTTGCATCTGGGTACTGTGAGTCTGGGGAGATAGGACTCCAGGCATCTCTGGCTGGTGGGAACTGCCTATCATCACTCCTATGAGGATACAGGGAGTCAGCGAGAGACTTCTGGACCCTAAGAGGAGGACTAAAACAGTGGAAAACCGGCAAGTGGTCGCGTGTGTTCAATCCGTCCAAACCCGCCCACAACTGTAAGTTCAGTAGCAGCGAGACTGCAAACCAGAAAGGCCTTACCTGTGAACTGTTTTGATGTCCTTGGACTTGGCACTGAGTTGAACTGCCTTGTAGAAGGCCTGAGTGGGAGTGCGGAGAACTTTGGCCGTTGTCTGCGGGCCCAGTCTGAGCCGCTGAGCCAGACGGAGTTAATAGTGTTTGGCGGTGGGTCACACGGAACCATTGTCAGTGATCTGCACCAGCAAGCTCCACCCTCAGGGTCGCAGAGCTAGAAACGGGTGGGAGCTGGTAACCCAGCAACCAAGTAGCCTAAGGGTGGGGTCTGAGCCGCCTTGCAGCCCTAACCCTCAGGGGCAGAGTGAGACCGGTTTTGGCACACTGGGTAAGGGGATAGCCACATCAGCAGTGATTCCATCGAGAAAGCTGGGAAAGCTTCTGCTCAGCAAGTTTACAAGTTCAAAGTGCCTTTAAAGTGGGCTGAAGAGAGATTTAGGGTGTCTACCTGCTGGGATTTGAGAAATCAGCAGCCTCCAGTCGTATCAGAACTGTGACTAACATCTCATACCCCAGAAGACCACGTGTTGCCCAGACAATATTCAATAACATATACAAACTGCTTTGTTTTTGGTTGTGTATTTTTTTCTTTTTTATTGTTTGTTTTTTTTGTTTGTTTATTTTGACATTGTTGATGTTGTTTTGTTTTTTAATTTCAATCTTTTGATACAGATCCCTTTTTCTTTCTCAGTTTTTCTAGTATAATTATAATTTCCCATTGCTGCCTTTTTTAATAACTTCAACTTCATTTTTGCTAGTGTTTCTACCGCTATCATTTGGTTTTTCACCCAATTTTATCCCGGTAAAGTTTTCTGTTTGCTTGTTTTGGTTTGATTTATAGCATTTTTGTCTTTCCTCTCTACTTGGTGGAGGTGGGGTACTGTGTCTGATCAGGTTAGCAAAGAGCCGCTGACCTCAAGGGAACCACCCAACTGGGCACCCCCAGAAGGTGGGGTTTTTTAAGGTTGTGTCAAAATACCCTACTGTACACCTATATTGCCCTGTCTCTGTCTTTCTGTGCCTCTCTTCTTTTTGTCAATATTCCTTATACTCACCCCCTCTCCCTTCTCTATCTTTCTTTTTTTTCTTATCACTCGGTCCTCCTTTCTTTCATCCCTTTTTTGCTCTTCAACCTTTTCACCCTTCTGGTCCTGTAACGCTTAGTCAACAGGCACAAGAACTTAAAGAGCAAGAGGAAGTGAAAAGAAAATTAGGGCAAGGAAACAGATAAAAGAAATCACACATGAGGAAGAATCAGCAGAAAACTCCAGGCAACATGAAGAACCAGTCTAGAACAACCCCACCAAGGGACCATGAGGTAGCTACTGCAGAGGATTCCACCAGTAAAGAAATGCTAGGAATGACAGAAAGGGAATTTAGAATACACATGTTGAAAACAATGAAAGAAATGATGGAAACAATGAAGGAAATTGCTAATAAAATGGAAAATAACCAAAAGGAAATTAAAAAACAGAATCAAATAAGAGATGAACGATATGAAGAATAAAAAAAGGATATAGCAGAGCTGAGGGAACTGAAACAGTCAATTAGGGAACTTAAAGATGCAATGGAAAGTATCAGCCACAGGTTAGACCATGTAGAACAAAGAATTTCAGAGGTAGAAGATAAAGTTCTTGAGATAACTCAGACAGTAAAAGAGGCAGAAAAGAAGAGAGAGAAAGCAGAACGTTCACTGTCAGAATTACGGGATGTTAGGAAGCGTTCAAACATACGAGTTATAGGAATTCCAGAAGGGGAAAAAGAATGACCCAGAGGAATGGAAGCCATACTAGAGAATATTAGAAAAGAAAATTTCCCAAACATCACCAAAGATTCTGACAAACTGCTCTCAGAGGGCTATCGGACCCCAGGTTGCCTCAACTCTAACCGAGCTTCTCCAAGACACATTGCAATGAACCAGTGCAATGTCAAGACAAAAGAAAAGATTCTGCAAGCTGCCAGGAGTAAGGGCCAGTTGACCTAAAGGGGCAAATCCATCAGAGTGACCGAAGACTTCTCTAATGAAACTTTCCAAGCAAGAAGACAATGGTCATCTACCTTTAATCTACTTAAACAGAACAATTTTCAGCCCAGAATTCTGTACCCTGCTAAGCTAAGCTTCAAAATTGACAGAGAAATCAAATCATTTACGGATATACAAACATTGAGGAAATTCGCCACAACAAGACCAGCTCTACAGGAAATACTTCAACCTGTTCTGCACACTGACAACCACAATGGGTCAGCAGCAAAGTAAGAACTCAGAAATCAAAGGACAGAACCTAACATCCACACTGATGCAAAAGATAAAACTAAGCAATGGACTCTCAACAAATGAGACAAATAGAATACTACCACACTTATCAATTATCTCAATAAATGTTAATGGCTTGAATTCCCCACTGAAGAGACATAGATTGGCTGACTGGATTAAAAAACACAAGCCATCCATTTGCTGTCTGCAAGAAACACACCTGGCTTCAAAAGACAAATTAAAGCTCCGAGTCAAGGGTTGGAAGACAATTTTTCAGGCACATGGAATTCAGAAGAAAAGAGGAGTTGCAATCTTATTTTCAGATACATATGGATTTAAAGCAACTAAAGTCAAAAAAGACAAAGATGGTCACTTTATATTGGTCAAGGGAAAACTACAACAAGAAGACATTTCAATTCTAAATATTTATGCACCCAATTTAAATGCTCCCAGATTCTGGAAGCAGACCTTACTCAGTCTGAGCAATATGACATCTGATAATACCATCATAACAGGGGACTTTAACACTCCTCTTACAGAGCTGGACAGATCCTCTAAACAGAAATTAAACAAAGATATAAGAGATTTAAATGAGACCCTAGAACAACTATGCTTGATAGATGCATATAGAACACTCCACCCCAAAGATAAAGAATGTACATTCTTCTCATCACCTCATAGAACATTCTCCAAAATTGATCATATCCTGGGACACAAAACAAATATCAACAGAATCAAAAGAATTGAAATTTTACCTTGTATCTTTTAAGACCATAAGGCACTAAAGGTGCATCTCAACTCTAACAAAAATGCTCAACCCCACCCAAAGGCATGGAAATTAAACAATCTTCTGTTGAATAACAGATGGGTGCAGGAAGAAATAAAACAGGAAATCATTAACTTCCTTGAGCATAACAATAATGAAGACACAAGCTACCAAAACCTGTGGGATACTGCAAAAGCAGTTTTGAGAGGAAAATTCATCGCTTTAGATGCCTACATTCGAAAAACAGAAAGAGAGCACATCAACAATCTCACAAGAGATCTTATGGAATACGAAAAAGAAGAACAATCTAAGCCTAAACTCAGTAGAAGAAAAGAAATCTCCAAAATCAAATCAGAGATCAATGAAATTGAAAACAAAAGAATCATTCAGAAAATTAATGAAACAAGGAGTTGGTTTTTTGAAAAAATAAATAAAATAGATAAACCATTGGCCAGACTAACTAGAAATAGAAAAGTAAAATCTCTAGTAACCTCAATCAGAAACGATAAAGGGGAAATAACAACTGATCCCACAGAGATACAAGAGATCATCTCTAAATACTACCAGAAACTCTATGCCCAGAAATTTGACAATGTGAAGGAAATGGATCAATATCTGGAATCACACCCTCTCCCTAGACTTAGCCAGGAAGAAATAGACCTCCTGAACAGACCAATTTCAAGCACTAAGATCAAAGAAACAATAACAAAAAAGCTTCCAACTAAAAAATGCCCTGGTCGAGATGGCTTCACTCCAGAAATCTGTCAAACCTTCAAGGAAGAGCTTATTCCTGTACTGCAGAAATTATTCCAAAAAACTGAGGAAGAAAGAATCTTTCCCAAACATTCTATGAAGCAAACATCACCCTGATACCAAAACCAGGAAAAGACCCAAACAAAAAGGAGAATTTCAGACCAATCTCACTAATGAATATAGATGCAAAAATTCTCAACAAAATCCTAGTCAATAGATTACAGCTTATCATCAAAAAAGTCATTCATCATGATCAAGTAGGCTTCATCCCAGGAATGCAAGGCTGGTTTAACATACGCAAGTCCATAAACGTTATCCACCATATTAACAGAGGCAAAAATAAAGATCACATGATCCTCTCAATAGATGCAGAAAAAGCATTTGATAAAATCCAGCATCCTTTTCTAATTAGAACACTGAAGAGTATAGGCATAGGTGGCACATTTCTAAAACTGATTGAAGCTATCTATGACAAACCCACAGCCAATATTTTACTGAATGGAGTAAAACTGAAAGCTTTTCCTCTTAGAACTGGAACCAGACAAGGTTGTCCTCTGTCACCTTTACTATTCAACATAGTGCTGGAAGTTCTAGCCAATACAATTAGGCAAGACAAGGAAATAAAGGGAATCCAAATGGGAGCAGAGGAGGTCAAACTCTCCCTCTTTGCTGACGACATGTCTTATACTTAGAGAACCCCAAAGACTCAACCACAAGACTCCTAGAAGTCATCAAAAAATACAGTAATGTTTCAGGATGTAAAATCAATGTCCACAAGTCAGTAGCCTTTGTATACACCAATAACAGTCAAGATGAGAAGCTAATTAAGGACACAACTCCCTTCACCATAGTTTCAAAGAAAATGAAATACCTAGGAATATACCTAACGAAGGAGGTGAAGGACCTCTATAAAGAAAACTATGAAATCCTCAGAAAGGAAATAGCAGAGGATATTAACAAATTGAAGAACATACCATTCTCATGGATGTGAAGAATCAACATTGTTAAAATGTCTATACTTCCCAAAGCAATCTACCTATTCAATGCCATTCTTATCAAAGTACCTACATCGTACTTTCAAGATTTGGAAAAAATGATTCTGCGTTTTGTATGGAACCGGATAAAACCCGTATAGCTAAGGCATTTCTTAGTAACAAAAATAAAGCTGGGGGCATCAGCATACCAGATTTTAGTCGGTACTAAGAGCCATAGTGGTCAAGACAGCATGGTACTGGCACAAAAACAGAGACATAGACACTTGGAATCGAATTGAAAACCAAGAAATGAAACTGACATCTTACAACCAACTAATCTTCGATAAACCAAACAACTTACATTGGGGGAAAGACTCCCTGTTCAATAAATGGTGTTGGGAGAACTGGATGTCTACATGTAAAAGACTGAAACTGGACCCACACCTTTCCCCACTCACAAAAATTGATTCAAGATGGATAAAAGACTTAAATTTAAGGCATGAAACAATAAAAATCCTCCAAGAAAGCCTAGGAAAAACACTGGAAGATATTGGCCTGGGGGAAGACTTCATGAAGAAGACTGCCATGGCAATTGCAACAACAACAAAAATAAACAAATGGGACTTCATTAAACTGAAAAGCTTCTGTACAGCTAAGGAGACAATAACCAAAGCAAAGAGACAACCTACACAATGGGAAAGGATATTTGCATATTTTCTTTTCTTTTTTTTTTTTTTTTGTAGAGACAGAGTCTCACTTTATGGCCCTCGGTAGAGTGCCGTGGCCTCACACAGCTCACAGCAACCTCCAACTCCTGGGCTTAAGTGATTCTCTTGCCTCAGCCTCCCGAGTCGCTGGGACTACAGGCGCCCGCCACAACACCCGGCTATTTTTTGGTTGCAGTTTGGCCGGGGCCGAGTTTGAACCCGCCACCCTCGGTATATGGGGCCGGCGCCCTACAGACTGAGCCACAGGCGCCGCCCTATTTGCATATTTTCAATCAGACAAAAGCTTGATAACCAGGATCTATAGAGAACTCAAATTAATCCACATGAAAAAAGCCAACAATCCCATAGATCAGTGGGCACGAGACATGAATAGAACTTTCTCTAAAGATGACAGACGAATGGCTAACAAACACATGAAAAAATGTTCATCATCTCTATATATTAGAGAAATGCAAATCAAACCAACCCTGAGATATCATCTAACCCCAGTGAGAATGGCCCACATCACAAAATCTCAAAACTGCAGATGCTGGCGTGGATGTGGAGAGAAGGGAACACTTTTACACTGCTGGTGGGACTGCAAACTAGTACAACCTTTCTGGAAGGAAGTATGGAGAAACCTCAAAGCACTCAAGCTAGACCTCCCATTTGATCCTGCAATCCCATTACTGGGCATCTACCCAGAAGGAAAGAAATCCTTTTATCATAAGGACACTTGTACTAGACTGTTTATTGCAGCTCAATTTACAATTGCCAAAATGTGGAAACAGCCTAAATGCCCACCAAGCCAGGAATGGATTAACAAGCTGTGGTATATCTATACCATGGAATACTATTCAGCCATTAAAAAAATGGAGACTTTACATCCTTCGTATTAACCTGGATGGAAGTGGAAGACATTATTCTTAGTAAAGTATCACAAGAATGGAGAAGCATGAATCCTATGTACTCAATCTTGATATGAGGACAATTAATGACAATTAAGGTTATGGGAGGGGAAGCAGAAAGAGGGATGGATGGAGGGGGGTGGGGCCTTAGTGTGTGTCACACTGTATGGGTGCAAGACATGATTGCAAGAGGGACTTTACCTAACAATTACAATCAGTGTAACTGGCTTATTGTACCCTCAGTGAATCCCCAACAATAAAAAAAAAAAAAAAAATAGAAATTTTTTTTCCTGATGGTTTTGGAGGGTACAAGCCTGAGACCTGGGTGTCTGCAGGCTTGGTTTATTCTCAGGCTTCTCTCAGAGAAGACTTTGCTCAGAGGTGGCTATACTCTCTGTGTCTGTTAGGTGGGTCTACCTACCACTCTGGATAGTAGGAAAGAACTATTCTCAGTCTTCAGGAGATGGTTCTGATGACTATTTTCTGGGAGCAGCTCCCTACTGTTAGTTGGTTTCCATAAAAGAAGGTACTTATAAGACTTCAGTCAAAGATTTAAAGTAAATCAAATCTTCTCTCAGTATCTGTCCTTCTCATCTCCTGCACACCCTCTTCAGCTCCCTAATTAATGATGTTTTGTGTCCCAAATTCTAGATAACTTTGGCTTGTTATTAGTTGCCTAGAGGTGTTGTGATAAAGTACAATACACTCAGTGCCTTAAACATCAGAAATTTATTGTCTCACAGTGCTGGAGGCCAGAAGTCTAACGATCTATGTGTTGACTGGGTTGTTTCTTACTAAGGGCTGTTCAGAAGCCTCTGTTCCCGGTCTCTCCCTGGCTTCTGGTGGTTTCTGACAGTCTTTGGCATTCCCTGGCTTGTAGAAGCATCAGCTCCATCTCTTAATCTTCACATCATGTTTTCCTTCCCACACATGTGTATCTGTGTTAAATTTGCCTTTTCTATGAAGATCTTAATAATACTGATTGAGAGACCCACGCTAGTGCACCATGACTTTGTCTTAAATAACTATGTTTGGGAAAATAGCCCTTTAATGTATGAATCTGGGGAAAGAAAACACAGTTCAGCCCACAAGGTCTCCTGAAACTGAACTCTGTTTCCTCAATATAGCGATATGGCTGGGGGGTTTGTCAGGGAGTTCCCATCCCTGGGAAAGTGACCTGGAGGCCTCCAAGAGTCACCTCACTAATTCCCATCCTTTTAGGAATCTCTGTGCACTGCCCACAGTCCAATATCTGGAACTCATAATATCATGTATGTTATTCAATGGCTAGTTATTCAAGGTGGGAGGAGAAATTCCATCCTTGTTTCTTTTTAACGACTAGTCCTGGAAGTCTTATTATACATGTGGAATTCAGAACTTTCTGTCTGTGAACCTGTCTGGAGAATTATGAGAACTCATAAAGCATGACTTCTACAAAAGTGTATTTATTTACTAGGGCTGCCATAACAATGTACCACAGACTGGGTGACCAAACAATAGAAATTGTTTTTCCTGATGGTTTTGGAGGGTACAAGCCTGAAACCTGGGCGTCTTCAGGGTTGGTTTATTCTCAGGCTTCTCTCAGAGGAGGCTTTGCTCAGAGGTGGCTGTTTTCTCCCTAGGTCTTCGCATGCTGTCCCTGTGTTTATGACTGTGTCCTAATCTCCTCTTCTCATATGGACATGAGTCGGATTCCAAAAAATCCTACCCTAATGACCTCATTTTACCTAAATCACATCTTTGAAGGACCCATCTCCAAGTACAGTCACATCATGTGGTGCTGAGGATTAGAACTGCAGCCCTTGAACTTGCAACAACACAATTCAGCACATAACAAAGAGATAATGAAGTAATCAGTCTTGCTTTTTAATCTCTTCTGGTTTAGACAAGCCAAAATGGGTTTTATCTTTAACTTTTTTTATTAAGTCATTTGTACATAGATTGTTAATACATTTATGCCATTATGGGGTTCAATGTGTTGATTATTTATACAAATTGGAGTGCTTACATCCTACTAATATACCCTTCACCACATTTACCCAATTACAGTGTTAAGACATTTGTGATATACACCTTATAGATCCAACTTGTACTTGAAATGTGCTCCATAGTTGTGGTCCCCCATTAACCCTCCCTCTATTGGCCCACCCCCTCCTTTCCTGTCCCCCTTTCCTTCCCTGCTTCATAGTAGGCTATAGCTGTGATTCATCTTTCATATGAAAGTGTGAGTGATTATAAATTGGTTTCATAGTAGTACTGAGTACATTAGGTATTTTTTTCCGTTCCTTAGATACTTTACTAAGAAGAATACTTTCCAGCTCCATCCGTGTAAATATAAAAGAGGTAAAGTCTCCATTTTTAAAATGAGAAGAATACTTTCCAGCTCCATCCATGTAAATATAAAAGAGGTAAAGTCTCCATTTTTTAAATGATGCATAATATTCCATGGTATACATATACTATAATTTATTAATCCATGCATGGGTCGATGGCAATTGGGCTTATTCCATGACATGGCAATTATGAATTGAGCTGCAAGGAGAATCTGGTGCAAATATCATTGTTGCCAAATGATTTTTCATCTTTTGGATGTACAACTCATAGAAGAATTGCAGGATCAAACAGCAAGTCTACATTTAGATCCCTGAGTGTTCTCCAAATTCCTTCCAAAAGGAACGTATTAGCTTGCATTCCCTCCAGCGGTGCAGAAGTGTTCCCTTTTCTCCACATCCATGCCAACATCTGTAGTTTTGGGATTTTGTGATGTGGGTTACTCTTACTGGAGGTAGTTGGTATCTCAGAGTGGTTTTTTTTGCATTGCTCTGAGGATTAAAGATGATGAGCGTTTTTTCATGTGTCTGTAGACCATGCGCCTGTCTTCTTCAGAGAAGCTTTTGTTCATGTGTCTTGCCCAGAATGAAATGGGATCACTTCCTTTTTTTATTAATAAGTATGAGTTCTCTGTGGATTCTGGTTATTACACCTTTGTCAGAAATACAGTTTGTGAAAAGCCTCTCCTATTATGAAGGCTGTCTCTTTGCTTCACTTAGTGTGCTCTTGGCAGTGCAGAAACTTTTTAATTTGATCAGATCCCAGTAATGTATTTTTGATGTTGCTTCAATTGCCCAGGGTGTCCTCATAAGGTATTCTCCTAGGCCAATTTTTTCAGGTGTTTCCCCTGCACTCTTTTCAAGAATTTTTATAGTTTCATGTCTTAGTTTAAGTCCTTTAACCAGTGAGAGTCAATTTTTGTTAGAGTAAAAGGGAGTGGGTCAAGTTTCAGTCATCTACAGGTTGCCAGCCAATTCCTCCAGCACCATTTGTTAAATAGGGAATCTTTCCCACAATTTATATTTTTATAGGCTTATCAAAAATCAAATGATGATAGGTGTCTGCATTCACCTCTTGGTTTTCAATTCTGTTCCATACAAAACTACCTCTCTATTTTTGTGCCAGTACCATGCTGTTTTGATCACTATTGATTTATAGTATGGTCTAAAGGCTGAAACCATGATTCCTCCTGATTTGTTTTTATTTCTGAGTAATGTTGTGGCTATTCATGTTTTTTTTTTCCTCTTTCCATATAAAATGAAGTGATAATTGTTCCAGGTCTTTAAAGTATAACAGAGGTGCTTTAATAGGGATCACATTAAATCTATAGATTGCTTTTGGTAGTATAGACATTTTAATAATTTTGATTCATCCCAGCCATGAACATGGTATGCTTTTCCATTTGTCACCATCTTCAGCTATTTCTTTTCACAGTTTCATAGTTCCCCTTGTAGAGATCTTTCACGTCCTTAGTAAGATACACTCCCAGATATTTCTTCTTCTTTGACACCATTGTAGAGGGAATAGAGTCCTTGATTGTTTTTTCCCCTTGTCTATTGTTGGTATATATAAAGGCCACAGATTTGTGAGTTTTGATTTTGTATCCTGAGACATCTCTGTATTCCTTGATCACTTCTAGCAGTTTTGTAGTTGATTCCCTGGGGTTTTTCAGATATACAATCAGATCATCTGCGAAGAGTGACTGTTTGATCTCCTCTGACCCTATTTGGATCCCCTTGTTTGCCTTCTCTTGCCTGATTGCGATGGCTAAGACTTCCATTACAGTGTTGAAAAGCAGTGGAGACCATGGGCATCCTTGCCTGGTTCCTGATCTGAATGGAAATGATTTCCATTTTACTCAATTCAATATGATATTGGCTGTGGGTTTGCTGTAGATGGCCTCTACCAGTTTAAGAAATGTTCCTTCTATATCTATTTTCTTGAGCATTCTGATCAAGAAAGGATGCTTGATATTATCACAAGCTTTTTCTGCATGAATTGAGAGAATCATATGGTCTTTTTAAAAAAATTTTTTAAGTGATATATTATATTTATGGATTTACGTATATTGAACCATCCTAGGGACCCTGGGATGAAACCCACCTGGTCGTGATGTATAATTTGTTTGATGTGTTGTTGGATTCTGTTGGCGAGGATTTTATTGACTATTTTTGCATCAAAATTCATTAAACACCATTTTTTGCCCCTCCTCACTTTTGTTGGAAGCCTATTGTTTAAAGCCTATTGTATCCACAAATAAAATTGCATCACCTGCTTTTTTCTGGTAACCATTTGCCTGAAATATGGATGACCATCCTTTCACCCTGAGTCTGTATTTGTCTTTTAAGTTAAGATGTGACTCTTGTATGCAACAAATGTCTGGCCTGAGTTTTTGTATCCAGTCAACTAACCTATGTCTCTTTAGAGGGCAGTTTAAGCCATTCACATTAATGGAGAATATTGCTAAGTTTGGTGAAATTCGGGGTATTGAGTTTTTTGAAAGTCCAGTGGGCATTTTTAATCCATTTGCCATTGTGGAAGTTGGAGTTTGATCCAAAGTTTCTGAGTGAGTTTACTTTTGTAGTAGAGGATTGGGTTGGTAATTATGGAGGATAGGTCTGAGAATATCCTGAAGAGCTGGTTTGGTTATGGCAAATTTCTTTAGCATATGAATGTCATTAAAGTATTTAATTTCTCCATCACAAATGAAACTCAGTTTAGCTGGGTACAAGATCCGGGGTTGAAAGTTATTTTGCTTGAGGAGATTAAACGTTGATGACCACACTCTTCTGGCTTGAAAAGTTTCAGCAGAGAGATCTGCAGTAATTCTTTCTTTCTTTCTTTATTTATTTATTTTTATTAAACCATAGCTGTGTACATTAGTATGATCGTGGGGAACCATACACTTGGTTCATAGATCATTTGACACATTTTCATCACATTAGTTAAAATAGCTTTTGTAACATTTTCTTAGTTATTTTGCTAAGACCTTTACATTCCACATTTAGTAGGATTCACATATACCCTTGTAAGATGCACTGCAGGTGTAATCCCATTAATCCTCCTCCTTTCCCCACCCTCCCCCCTCCCTCCCCTCCCTTTCCCCTTTCTCCCTATTCTTAGGTTGTAACTGGGTTATAGCTTTCATGTGAAGGTCCTGCATTAGTTTCATAATAAGGGTGAGTACATTGGGCACTTTTTCGTCCATTCCTGAGACACTTTACTAAGAAGAATATGTTCCAGCTCCATCCATGTAAACATGAATGAGGTAAAGTCTCCATCTTTTTTTAAGGCTGCGTAATATTCCGTGGTGTACATATACCACAATTTATTAATCCATTCCTGGATTGATGGGCACTTGGGCTTTTTCCATGACTTAGCAATTATGATTAGGGCTGCAATAAATATTCTGATACAAATATCTTTGTTACGATGTGATTTTTGGACTTCTGGGTATATGCCCAGTAGAGAGATTACAGGATTGAATGGCAGATCTATTTTTACATCTCTAAGTGTTCTCCATATCTCTTTGCAAAATGAATGAATTAATTTGCATTCCCACCAGCAGTGCAAAAGTGTTCCCGGGCTGGCAACCTGTAGAAGACTGAAACTGGATCCACACCTCTCACCATTAACCAAGATAGACTCTCACTGGATTAAAGATTTAAACCTAGGACATGAAACTATAAAAATACTAGAAGAGAGTGCAGGAAAAACCCTTGAAGAAATTGGATTGGGTGAGTTTTTTATGAGAAGGACCCCCCGGGCAATTGAAGCTGCTTCAAAAATACACTATTGGGACTTAATCAAACTAAAAACTTTTGCGCAGCCAAGAACACAGTAAGTAAAGCAAGCAAACAGCCCTCAGAATGGGAAAAGATATTTGGAGGTTATGTCTCCGACAAAGGTTTAATAACCAGAATCCACAGAGAACTCAAATGCATTAGCAGGAAAAAAACAAGGGATCCCATCGCAGGCTGGGCAAGGGACTTGAAGAGAAACTTCTCTGAAGAAGACAGGTGCACGGCCTTCAGACATATGAAAAAATGCTCATCATCTTTAATCATCTCAAATTAAAACTACTTTGAGATATCATCTAACTCCAGTGAGACTAGCCTACATCACAAAATCCCAAGACCAGAGATGTTGGCGTGGATGTGGAGAAAAGAGTCTGTGGTTTTAAATTACAACTCATATACAGCAATCTGCCAATTCACTGTGCATCTCCAGCTATATGTCCACACCAGTAATCCATGGGAAAAAGTCCAGACCCCACTTCCTCTATTCTGATCACTTGGGAGAGGTGGGCTACACATCCATCCCATCCACCATCATCCTCCACCTCTGCTTAGCTTCTTTTGGGAGGATCTATCCAACAATGACAGAGGAGTGTTAAAGTCTCCAACAATTATGGTTCTGGGGGTAATAAAATTGCTCACGTCAGTTAGAGTTTCTCTTCCAATTGAGGCACATTCTGGTTTGGTGCATAGATGTTGATAATTGAAATCTAATCATGCTGAGTGTTGCCTGTAACGAATAAGAAGTGACTACCCTTGTCTTTTCTTACTTTGTTTGGCTTAAAGCCTATTGTATCTGAAAATAAAATTGCAACACCTGCTTTTTTCTGATTTCCATTTGCCTGAATTATAGATGACCATTCCTTCATACTGAGTCGACGTTTATCTTTTAGCATTAGGTGAGATTCTTGAATTCAGCAGATTTCTGGCCTGAGATTTTTGTATCCAGTCAGCCACCCTGTGTCTCTTTAGAGGGCAATTTAAGCCATTCACATTAATTGAGAGTAATGATAAACCCAAAAGAGTTTTTTATATCGAGTTTTTCAAAAGTCCAGTGGACACTTTTAATTTTTTTGCCACTATGGAAGTTAGAATTTGATCAAAAGTTTCTGAGTGATTTTACTTTGGTTGTGGAGAATTGTGTTGTTCACTATGGAGGATAGGTCTGAGAATTTCCTGAAGAGCTGGTTTAGTTATGGCAAATTTCTTCAACATGTGAATGGCATTAAAGTATTTAATTTCTCCATCATAGATGAAACTCAGTTCAGCTGGATACAAGATTCTGGCTTGAAAGTTATTTTGTTTAAGGAGATTAAAGTTCGATGACCACAGTCTTCTAGCTTGAAAGGTTTCAGCGAATAGATCTGAAATCATTCTAATACTTTTCCCCTTGTATGTAATGGTTTTCTAACATCTTACAGCTTTCACAATTTTCTCCTTCATATTAACTTTAAGAAAATTAATTATAGTGTGTCTATGAGAATTTCTATTTGGGTTGAGTCGTGCCAGTGTTCTAAAACTGTCTGCTATCTGAATTTCAGAATCTCTGGGCATGTCTTGAAAATTTGCTTTAATTATTTCATGAAGCAAAGCATCCGTATCTTTTGCAGCAACCTCATCACTTACACGTATTCCTATAAGGTGCATATTACACCTGTTTGAATTATCCCAGAGCTCTCTTAGAGAATGATCCATTTTTGTTCTCCACTTTTTTCCTCTTGAGTTTTTGAGAGCATTCAAAGGCTTTGTCTTCAATATCAGAGATCCTTTCTTCTGCTTGCTCCATTCTGTAACCGATGGATTCTACTGTATTTGTTAGATCTTTGAGGGCTACAAATTCTTTCTTTCAAGTGTCAAAAATCTTTGGTCATTGGGGTCGGAGCAAGATGGCGGCAAGTAACAGCTTCCTTGCATCTGGGCACAGTGAGTCTGGGGAGATAGGAATCCAGGCATCTCTGGCTGGTGGGATCTTCCTATTATCACCCCTGTGAGGATACAGAGAGTCAGCGAGAGACTTCTGGACCCCAAGAGGAGGACTAAAACAGTGGAAAAACAGCAAGTGGTCACGTGTGTTCAATCTGTCTAAACTCGCTCACAACTGTAACTTCAGTAGCAGCGACACTGCAAACCAGAAAGGCCTTACCTGTGAACTGTTTTGGTGTCTTTGGACTTGGCACTCAGTTGAACTGCCTTGGGGAGAGCCTGAGTGGGAGTGCGGAGAAATTTGGCCTTTGTCTAGGGACCCAGTATGAGCCGCTGAGCCAGATGCAGTTAATAGTGTTTGGCTCTGGGTCACAGGGAGCCATTGTGAATGATCTGCCCCAGCAAGCTCCGCCCTCAGGGTTGCAAAGCTAGAATCAGGTGGGAGCTGGTAACCCAGTGCCCAAGTAGCCTAAGGATGGGGTCTGAGCCGCCTTGCAGGCCTAACCCTCAGGGGCAGACTGAGACCGGTTTTGGCACAATGGATAAGTGGATACCCACTTCAAAAGTGATTACACTGACAAGCACTTTCCTGGGAAAGCTTCTCCTCAGCAAGTTTACGAGTTCAAAGCGCCTTTTAAGTGGGCTGAAGAGAGATTTAGGGTGTCTACCTGCTGGGGTTTGAGAAACCAGCAGCCTCCAGCCGTATCAGAACTGTGATTAACGTCTCATACCCCAGAAGACCACGTATTGCCCAGACAATATTCAATAACGTGTACATACTGCTTTGTTTTTGGTTGTGTTTTTTGTTTGTTTCTTTGTTTTTGTTTTGGTTGTTTTTTTTTTATTTTGATATTGTTGATGTCGTTTTGTTTTTTAATTTCAACCTTTTCCATACAGATCCTTTTTCTTTCTAAATTTTTCTAGTTTAATTATAATTTCCCATTGCTGCCTTTTTCAAAAACTAGAACTTCATTTTTGCTAGTGTTTCCACCGCTATTGTTAGGTTTTTCACCCAATTTTATCCTGTAAAGTTTTCTGTTTGCTTGTTTTGGTTTGATTTATACCATTTTTGTCTTTTCTGTCTAATTGGTGGAGGTGGGTTGCTGTGTCTGATCAGATTAGCAAAGAGCTGCTCACCTCAAGGGAACCACCCAAATGGGGACCCCCAAAAGGTGGGGTTTTTTTAAGGTTGTGTGAAAGTACCCTATTGTACACAGATATTGCTCTGTCTCCCTCTTTCTGTGCCTCTCTTCTTTTTGTCAATATTTCTTTTACCCACCCCCTCTCCTTTCTCTATCTTTCTTTGTTTTTCTTATCACTCGGTCCTCCTTTCTTTCATCCCTTTTTTGCTCTTCAACCTTCTCACACTTCTGGTCCTGTAACCCTTAGTCCACAGACACGAGACCTTAAAGAGCAAGAGGAACTGAAAGGAAAATTAGGGCAAGGAAACAGATAAAAGAAATCACTCATGAGGAAGAATCAGCAGAAAACTCCAGGCAACATGAAGAACCAGTCCAGAAAAACCCCGCAAAGGGACAATGAGGTAGTTACTGCAGATGATTCCACCTATAAAGAAATGTTAGGAAAGACAGAAAGGGAATATAGAATACACGTGTTGAAAACAATGAAACAAATGATGGAAACAATGAAGGAAACTGCTAATAAAGTGGAAAATAACCAAAAGGAAATCCAAAAACAGAATCAAATAAGAGATGAATGATATGAAGAATATAAAAAGGATACAGCAGAGCTGAAGGAACTGAAACAGTCAATTAGGGAACTTAAAGATGCAATGGAAAGTGTCAGACACAGGTTAGACCATGCAGAAGAAAGAATTTCAGAGGTAGAAGACAAAGTTCTTGAGATAACTCAGATAGTAAAAGAGGCAGAAAAGAAGAGAGAGAAAGCAGAACGTTCACTGTCAAAATTATGGGACTTTATAAAGTGTTCCAACATACGAGTTATAGGAATTCCAGAAGGGGAAGAAGAATGCCCCAGAGGAATGGAAGCCATACTAGAGAATATTATAAAAAAAATTTCTAAAATATCACCAAAGATTCTGACACACTGCTTTCAGAGGGATATCGGACCCCAGGTCGCCTAAACTCAAACTGAGCTTCTCCAAGGGACATTGTGATGAACCTGTCCAAAGTCAAGGCAAAAGAAAAGATTCTGCAAGCTGCCAGGAGTAAGGTCCAGTTGACCTACAGGGGCAAATCCATCAGAGTGACCGAAGACTTCTCTAATGAAACTTTCCAAGCAAGAAGACAATGGTCATCTACCTTTAATCTACTTAAACAGAACAATTTCCAGCCCAGAATTCTGTACCCTGCTAAGCTAAGCTTCAAAATTGATAGAGAAATCAAATCATTTATGGATATACAAACATTGAAGAAATTCACCACAACAAGACCAGCTCTACAGGAAATACTTCAACCTGTTCTGCACACTGACCACCACAATGGGTCAGCAGCAAGTAAGAACTCAGAAATTAAAGGACAGAACCTAACTTCCACACTGATGCAAAAGATAAGACTAAGCAATGGACTCTCACCAAATAAGACAAATAGAATACTACCACACTTATCAATTATCTCAATAAATGTTAATGGCTTGAATTCCCCACTGAAGAGACATAGATTGGCTGACTGGATTAAAAAACACAAGCCATCCATTTGCTGTCTGCAAGAAACACACCTGGCTTCAAAAGACAAAATAAAGCTCCGAGTCAAGGTTTGGAAGACAATTTTTCAGGCAAATGGAATTCAGAAGAAAAGAGGAGTTGCAATCTTATTTTCAGATACATGTGGATTTAAAGTAACTAAAGTCAAAAAAGACAAAGATGGTCACTTTATATTGGTCAGGGGAAAAATACAACAAGAAGACATTTCAATTCTAAATATCTATGCACCCAATTTAAATGCTCCCAGATTCTTGAAGCACACCTTACTCAGACTGAGCAAAATGATATCTGATAATACCATCATAACAGGGGACTTTAACATACCTCTTACAGAGCTGGACAGATCCTCTAAACAGAAATTAAACAAAGATATAAGAGATTTAAATGAAACCCTAGAACAACTATGCTTGATAGACGCATATGGAACACTCCACCCAAAAGATAAAGAATATACATACTTCTCATCACCCCATGGAACATTCTCCAAAATTGATCATATCCTGGGACACAAAACAAATATCAACAGAATCAAAAGAACTGAAATATTACCTTGTATCTTCTCAGACCATAAGGCACTAAATGTGGAACTCAACTCTAACAAAAATGTTCAACCCCACCCAAAGGCATGGAAATTAAACAATCTTCTGTTGAATAACATATGGGTGCAGGAAGAAACAAAACAGGAAATCATTAACTTCCTGAGCATAACAACAATGAAGACACAAGCTACCAAAACCTGTGGGATACTGCAAAAGCAGTTTTGAGAGGAAAATTCATCGCTTTAGATGCTTACATTCAAAAAACAGAAAGAGAGCACATCAACAATCTCACAAGAGATCTTATGGAATTGGAAAAAGAAGAACAATCAAAGCCTAAACTCAGTAGAAGAAAAGAAATCTCCAAAATCAAATCAGAGATCAATGAAATTGAAAACAAAAGAATCATTCAGAAAATTAATGAAACAAGGAGTTGGTTTTTTGAAAAAATAAATAAAATAGATAAACCATTGGCCAGACTAACGAGGAATAGAAAAGTAAAATCTATAGTAACTTCAATCAGAAATGATAAAGGGGAAATAACAACTGATCCCACAGAGATACAAGAGATCATCTCTGAATACGATCAGAAAATGTACGCCCAGAAATTTGACAATGTGAAGGAAATGGATCAATACTTGGAATCACACCCTCTCCCTAGACTCAGCCAGGAAGAAATAGAATTTCGTTCAGACCAATTTCAAGCACTGAGATCAAAGAAACAATAAAAAATCTTCCAACCAATAAATGCCCTGGTCCAGACGGTTTCACTCCAGAATTCTATCAAACCTTCAAGGAAGAGCTTTTCCTGTACTGCAGAAATTATTCCAAAAAATTGAGGAAGAAGGAATCTTCCCCCAACACATTCTATGAAGCAACCTGATACCAAAACCGGGAAAAGAACCAAACAAAAAGGAAAATTTCATACCACTCTCACTCATGACTATAGATGCAAAAATTGTCAACAAAATCCTAGCCAATAGATTACAGGTTATCATCAAAAAAGTCATTCATCATGATCAAGTAGGCTTCATGCCAGGGATGCAAGGCTTGTTTAACATATGCAAGTCCATAAACGTTATCCACCATATTAACAGAGGCAAAAATAAAGATCACATGATCCTCTCAATAGATGCAGAAAAAGCATTTGATAAAATCCAGCATCCTTTTCTAATTAGAACACTGAAGAGTATAGGCATAGGTGGCACATTTCTAAAACTGATTGAGGCTATCTATGACAAACCCACAGCCAATATTTTACTGAATGGAGTAAAACTGAAAGGTTTTTCTCTTAGAACTGGAACCAGACAAGGTTGTCCTCTGTCACCTTTACTATTCAACATAGTGCTGGAAGTTCTAGCCAATACAATTAGGCAAGACAAGGAAATAAAGGGAATCCAAATGGGAGCAGAGGAGGTCAAACTCTCTCTCTTTGCTGACGACATGATCTTATACTTAGAGAACCCCAAAGATTCAACCACAAGACTCCTAGAAGTCATCAAAAAATTCAGTAATGTTTCAGGATATAAAATCAATGTCCACAAGTCAGTAGCCTTTGTATACACCAATAACAGTCAAGATGAGAAGCTAATTAAGGACACAACTCCCTTCACCATAGTTTCAAAGAAAATGAAATACCTAGGAATATACCTAACGAAGGAGGTAAAGGACCTCTATAAAGAAAACTATGAAATCCTCAGAAAGGAAATAGCAGAGGATATTAACAAATGGAAGAACATACCATGCTCATGGATGGGAAGAATCAACATTGTTAAAATGTCTATACTTCCCAAAGCAATCTACCTATTCAATGCCATTCCTATCAAAATACCAACATCGTACTTTCAAGATTTGGAAAAAATGATTCTGCGTTTTGTGTGGAACCGGAATAAAACCCATATAACTAAGGTAGTTCTTAGTAATAAAAATAAAGCTGGGGGCATCAGAATACCAGATTTTAGTCTGTACTACAAAGCCATAGTGGTCAAGACAGCATTGTACTGGCACAAAAACATAGACATAGACACTTGGAATTGAATTGAAAACAAGAAATGAAACTAACATCTTAAAATCACCTAATCTTTGATAAACCAAACGAGAACATACCTTGGGGGAAAGACTCCCTATTCAATAAATGGTGTTGGGAGAACTGGATGTCTACATGTAAAAGACTGAAACTGGACCCACACCTTTCCCCACTCACAAAAATTGATTCAAGATGGATAAAGTACTTAAATTTAAGGCATGAAACAAAAAAAAATCCTCCAAGAAAGCATAGGAAAAACACCGGAAGATATTGGCCTGGGGAAAGACTTCATGAAGAAGACTGCCATGGCAATTGCAACAACAACAAAAATAAACAAATGGGACTTCATTAAACTGAAAAGCTTCTGTACAGCTAAGGAGACAATAACCAAAGCAAAGAGACAACCTACACAATGGGAAAGGATATTTGCATATTTTCAATCAGACAAAAGCTTGATAACTAGGATCTATGGAGAACTCAAATTAATCCACATGAAAAAAGCCAACAATCCCATAGATCAATGGGTACGAGGCATGAATAGAACTTTCTCTAAAGATGACAGACGAATGGCTAACAAACACATGAAAAAATGTTCATCATCTCTATATATTAGAGAAATGCAAATCAAACCAACCCTGAGATATCATCTAACCCCAGTGAGAATGGCCCACATCACAAAATCTCAAAACTGCAGATGCTGGCGTGGATGTGGAGAGAAGGAAACACTTTTACACTGCTGGTGGGGCTGCAAACTAGTACAACCTTTCTGGAAGGAAGTATGGAGAAACCTCAAAGCACTCAAGCTAGACCTCCAATTTGATCCTGCAATCTCATTACTGGGCATCTACCCAGAAGGAAAGAAATCCTTTTATCATAAGGACACTTGTACTAGACTGTTTATTGCAGCTCAATTTACAATCGCCAAAATGTGGAACAGCCTAAATGCCCACCAAACCAGGAATGGATTAACAAGCTGTGGTTTATGTATACCATGGAATACTATTCAGCCATTAAAAAAATGGAGACTTTACATCCTTCTTATTAACCTGGATGGAAGTGGAAGACATTATTCTTACTAAAGCATCATAAGAATGGAGAAGCATGAATCCTATGTACTCAATTTTGATATGAGGACAATTAATGACAATTAAGGTTATGAGGGGGTGAAAGCAGAAAGAGGGACCGAGGGAGGAGGGTGGGGCCTTAGTGTGTGTCACACTTTATTGGGGCAAGACATGATTGCAAGAGGGACTTTACCTAACAATTGCAATCATTGTAACCCAGCTTATTGTACCCTCAATGAATCCCCAACAATAAACAAAAAAAAAGAGAAATGTTTGGTCATTTTGTCTTTAAACTCGTTGATTCCTTGAGGCATCTTTTGAATTTCTGCTTTAAGTTCTAATTTCTTCATTTCCTCCATGTTGTTGATCTTATTTGCTATCCAAACTCTGAAATCGATTTCTGACATCTCAGCCGCTTTTTTGTGAATAGGATCTTGTGCTGTGTCTGCTTTATTGTTTCTTGGGGAAGTTTATCTACTCTGATTGTTGATGTTGCTAGAGTTTTTCTGCTGATTCTGCCTTATGATTGTTTTTTACTGTTGGCTAGGTGTTCTGGTAAGGTGAGACTGGATTGGGGTTTCCTGGAGTTTTTTTTAACCAGCCTTTTTTTAAGGATCTAGGACTGATGACTGCAGCTTTTTCCTTTTTAGCTTTGCAAAGGACCTGTATAGTATTACAGTCTGAGGCTGGGGAAACCTGCTTGGTGTGGTGGGGTTAGGTGGCTCAGTCTTGTATTCAACTAGTTCTTGTCCAGTCCTGGTAGATCAGTAACTCTGGTGAAGTCTTAGCTTTGAAGAAATACAAGCAATTAAGAAGCCCAACCTCCCCATACAACAACTGGAATGGTAAAATCGATCCTTCCTTGTACTACACAACAAGGAAGAGTATCACGCAAGAGGGTCCTTGGGTGATTGTTTCAAGTTAGGGGTTCTGAACCAATTGACCTAGTCAGTACTCCCTCTCATGTGGGAGAGTTTGAAAGGTCTCCCCCAGCTAGATAGCAGAGGTCTACTGGCTGCTCAGATTTAGCTCTCTCTGGTGCTCTACAGAGTCAGAAAGGCCTGCCCAGTAACACAGTTGAACCAGGGGCTGAGTCTCTTTCTCCACTTTGTTCCTTTTTCACGCCCAATCACTTGTGACCCCGCAAGGCTGCAGACCTATTTTCTCCAATAATGCGAAGTGCCAGGGTTTAGCGCCTGTCAGAGTCCTAGGAAGGTCTATGCCCCCAATGCCTGGCCACTGCACTCATCTACAAGCCAGCTGGGGGAGCTGAGGCCTTCCTTCCTGTCTCGGGTGTTCAATTTCCACTGGCATGTGTTCCACTTGTGTTCAGTCTAATCCTGGGCTACCAGGCCTGCCAGTGCTTATCTCCCTCAGCCACCGCACCTTTGCCCCTGCTGCTCTTCAGCACCAGTATCCCTTTAGAGTGACTTCTGGTTTTCTCTGGCAGTACACAGAGTTTGGGAGGGTGTTTCTCCAAGATTAGACCCCTGCGTGATCACTCTATTGTTGCTGGATCTTTGTGGGAAGTGCCCTTGCACAGTTCCGCTGCCACTTCCAAAGCCAGAGAATTCTGGTTGTAAGAGCAGCTCTAGGAGTGTGCTGCACACAGATCTGGCAGCAGGGCGGGGTACACTGCAAGCGATTCTGGCAGTAGCTAGTGCCCAGTGACTTCATCAAGAACACTGTTCCACTGGTGATTCTGGTTGGGCAGGGGCCTGGTGCGAAGGCAGGGCAGATGTCGTGTGTAGCTTCAGTGGTTTCCGGATGGGGGGGGCATGGTGCGCAGCCTCAGAGGTCTCCCAGCAGGTGGGCCGCAGTACACAGCCTCAATGGTCTGGGCTGGTGGGGTGCTGTGCATCCTCGGTGCTCTCCAGGCTGGCAGGGCATGGTGTGAGGCCTTGGCGGTCTGTGGCACGGGCACAGCATGAGCCTCAGCTGTCTTCAGGCAAGCAGAGCATGGCACAGAGGCAGGGAGGGCACCGGGGGTATGGCGTAGCTTGGAGACAGGGAAGGAGTGGGGGAACGACCGAGTGGGGGAACGACCAAGTGGGGGGCGGTGGGGTACTTGGTCAGGCAGGCTGGTGAGGGAGGCACTGCTCATGAGCCTCCTCCCTCAGTCTCTGCAGGGATCTGATTTATCTGGTTAGGGGGGAAGTGGGGACTGAAAGTTCAGAATGACAGGGAAAATGTAAGTTCAATTTTTCTGCCTGGTAAGAGAATGTTCAGAGTCACTGCAGTCCCTCTGGAGGAAGTAGCCCCACTTCTTACTGCTCTCACCTGTGGGTTGAGACAAGTGAGCCTTAGTTCACTACTTGCCTGTAGAAATCACACAGGAGCAAACAAAGAGCAAAAGGAAAAGGAAAAAAGAACCTGCAGCTTTCTTGGGGGAGGGGTTGGGCATTTTTCCTTTTGGTTGAGTTTTGTACCTGGAGATTGTTGTCTTGGATTCCCAGCTTGTCTCAGCAAGGGTGACCTGTAGTTATCTCTCTTCCCTCTCATCTAGGCTTCCTGTGTTCAGCTCAATTGGATACCCTCTGGACATTATCCTTCTCTCTGGATAGGAGCCTATGTCGGAGGCTACATCCATTTGGCCATCTTACCCCTTCCTCTCAAAAGACTTAATTTTCACACACAAAAAAATGCTTACAATTGCCTGTCACATGACTTTGGTCCTATACTTATTCGTGTTCCTTTAACGTTGAAAATAATTTAGAGTTCCAATAGCTTGAATTTTGAAGTACTTATTTTTACATGTAAACTAAACTAAGCTCTTAGGCTCTTCTCCCCCATGAGTTGATGGAGTGAACCTCTTCTTGGCCAAGGAGATACCCTCACACTGAGTTGCTGGCTAAGAAAAGGGAGGTCAGACTTGCCTCATCATGCCCCCTCCTTTCTTAGAGACATTTTTGTAGCTCATTTCCCAACCCTTTCCTCTTTCCCTTTCATCTTGGGCTGTAGTTGGGATATAGTTTTCATAAGGAAGTGTGAGTAATTACATACTGGTTTCATAGTAGAGCTGAGTATATTGGATACTTTTTCTTCCATTCTTGGGACACTTTTCTAAGGATATGTTCCAGCTCCTCTATGTAATCATAAAAAGGTAAAGTCTCCATCTTTTTTAAGGCTGCATAGTATCCTATGGTGTACATATACCACAATTTATTAATCCATTTGTGGGTCGATGGGCACTTGGGCTTCTTCCATGGCTCAGCAATTATTAATTGGGCTGCAATAAACATGCTGGTGCAAACATCATTGTTCTAAAGTGATTTTTGGTCTTCTGCATAGAGGAATTGCAGGATTGAATGATAGGTCTATTTTTAGATCCCTAAGTCATCTCCAGACTTCTTTCCTAAAGGAATGTATTGGTTTGCATTCCCACAACCAGTGCAGAAGTTTTCCCTTTTCTAGACATCCACGTCAACATCTATAGTTTTGGAATTTTATGATGTGGGCTAATCTTACTAGAGTTACATGATATCTCAAGGTGATTTTGATTTGCATTTCTCTGATGATTAAGGATTATGAGCATTTTTTCATGTGTCTGTAGGCCATGCACCTGTCTTCTTCAGAGAATTTTCTACTCAAATTTCTTGCCCACACTGCAATGTGATCACTTGTTCTTTTCTTGCTAATACGTTTGAGTTCTCTGTGGATTCTGGTTATCAAACCTTTGTGAGAGACATAACCTGCAAATATCTTCTCCCATTCTGAGGGCTGTCTGCTGGCATTACGTACTATGTTCTTGGCTATGCAGAAGATTTGTAGTTTGATCAGGTCCCAGTAATGTATTTTGGTGTTGCTTCAATTGCCCAAGGGGGTCTGTCTCATAAAAATTCTCCGATGCCCTTTCTTCAAGTGTTTTCCCTGCACTCTCTTCTAGTATTTATTATTATTATTATTATTATTATTATTATTATTTTGTAGAGACAGTCTTACTTTATCACACTCAGTAGAGTTCTGTGGCATTACACAGCTCACACCAACCTCCAACTCCTGAGCTTAGGTGATTCTCTTGCCTCAGCCTCCTGAGTAGCTGGGACTACAGGCACCTGCCACAATGCCCAGCTATTTTTTTGTTGTGGTTTGGCCAGGGCTGGGTTTGAACACACCACCCTTGGTATATGGAGCTGGCACCCTACCCACTGAGCCACAGGCACATCTCTCTTCTACTATTTTTATAATTTCATGTCTTAAGTTTAAATCTTTTAGCCTGTGAGAATCTATTTTTGTTAAAGGTGAAAGTTGTGGGTCCAGTTTCAGTCTTCTACAGGTTGCCAGCCATTTCACTCAGCGCCATTAGTTAAATAGGAATTCTTTCCTACACTCAATGTTTTTGATAGCCTTATCAAAGATCAAATGATGATAGGTACCTGGGTTCATCTCTTGGTTCTCTATTCTGTTCCATACATCTACCTCTCTGTTTTGTGCCAGTATCATGCTGTTTTGATCACTATGGATTTATAGTATAGTCTGAAGTCTGGTAGCGTGATTGCTCCTGATTTGTTTTTATTTCTGAGCAATGTCTTGGCTACATGTTTTTTTTTTCTGATTCCATATAAAACAAAGTATTATTTTTTCCAGATCTTTATAGTATGACAATGGTGCTTAAATAGGGATTGCATAAAAATTGTGTATTGCTTTGGGTAGTATGGACATTTAACAATGTTGGTTCTTCCCAGTCATGAGTATGGTATGTTTTTCCATTTGATAATACCTTCAGCTATTTCTTTTCTTAGAGTTTAACAGTTCTCTTCTTAGAGATCTTTCATGTTCTTTGTTAGGTAAACTCCCAAGTATTTCATCTTCTTTGGCACTACTGTGAAAGGAATAGAGTCCTTGACTGTTTTTTCAGATTTACTATTGTTGGTATATATAAAAGCTACTAATTTGTGAGTATTAATTCTGTAACCTGAGACACTGCTGTATTTCTTGATCACTTCTAAGAGTTTTGTAGTTGAGTTCTTGAGGTTTTCCAGATGTAGAATCATATCATCTGTGAAGAGTGAAGGTTTGATCTCCTCTGATCCTGTTTGGATACCCTGGATCACCTTCTCTTGCCTGATTGTGATGGGTACGACTTCCATTACAAATGTAAAAGCAGTGGAGACAATCAGAAACCTTGTATGGTTCCTGATCTATGTGGAAATGTTTTAGACACCAAAGTCCAGTGGGTTTTGTTGTTGTTGTTGTTGTTTGAGACAAGAGGATGTTTTTAATCCCTTTGTCATTGTGAAAGTTGGGTTTTGATCAAAAATTTCTGAGTGAGCTTACTTTGGTGTTAGAGTATTGTGCTGGTCATTGTGGAGGATGGGTCTAAGAATATCCTGGAGAGCTGGTTTAGTTATGGCAAATTTCTTCAACGTGTATATGGCATTAAAGTATTTGATTCTCCATCACAAATGAAACTCAGTTTAGCTGTGTACAGTATCCTGGGCTGAAAGTTGTTCTGTTTTAGGAGATTGAAGGTCCATGACTATCCTCCTCTGGCTTAAAAAGTTTCAGCTGAGAGATCTGAAGTCATTCTGATATTCTTCCTCTTGTAGGTTATGATTTTCTTACATCTGGCTGGTTGTAGAATTTTCTCCTTCATGTCAACTTTGACAAAGTTAATTACAATGTGTCTAGAGATGCTTTAATTGGATTGAGTTGTGCTGGGGTTCTGAAACTCTCTGCTATCTGAATTTCAGTATCTCCTGCCATGCTTGGGAAGTTCTCCTCTATTATATCTTGAAGTAGAGTATCTGTCCCTTTAGGAACATCTTCAGAAATTCCTATAAGTTGAATGTTTGCTCTTTTGGAGTGGTCCCACTGCTGTCTCAGGGAGTGATCCATTTTTGCTCTCCACTTCTCTTGCTCTTTGAGCATTTGGGAGCATTCAAGAGCTTTGTATTTAATGTCAGAGGTCCTTTCTTCTGCCTCCTCCATTGAGGGATTCTACTGTATTTCTCAGATCATTGAGGGAAGAAATTTCTTGCCTCAATGTGTCAAAATCTTTGGTGATTTTGTCATTGAATTCATTGACTTATTGAGACAACTTTTGAATTACTTCTTGAATTTCTAATTCCAACTTTACTTTCATTCTATTAATCTTATTTGCCATCCAAATTCTGAACTCAATTTCTGACATTTAGCCATTTGTTTATGAATGGGATCATTTGTTGTGTCTCCTTTGTCATTGCATGGGGAAGTTGATTTACTCTGCTTATTCACATTGCTAGAGATTTTCCCCTGATTCCACCCCATGATTATTTTTCACTGTGTGGCTAGAGAAGCTGGTAAAGTGAAACTGGATTGAGAGCTCCTAGAGTTGTAACTACTTCTTCTTCTGGTTCCACCTCTGGTTAATTTTACATAGTTCGGTTATTAAAACTAGTAGGTTGTGGGTTCCACCTGATGTCAGAGGCCGAGGAATCTGCTGCTGTGCCCAGAGATATAGCTAAGCATCTGAGGAATGGGGCTTTGTTCTTTCCCTGCCAGCCCAATTTTCAGCTTAAATCATTGCCCTAATGTTATTTTAATGTGCTTTGGGTCCCTAGTGGTAGAGTGGGAGTAAGGGGAAAAGCATTTAATGTCCTTTGGAGATTGGACCCTGCTTGATGCGTCTCAAGCACTTGGGTGAATACAAGAAGAGTCTGTAATCCATGCAGCAGCAAGCAATTTGGGGGGGGTCTTTTCCTTATTTGGCAAACTTCACTGCAAAGTGAAGGTTCTGCTAGAGGAGGAAAAAAATAACTCATTAAAACCCTAGTCCATGGGAATGGGACTTAAATAGCAAGAGGAAGTGAAAGAAAAATTAGGGCAAGGAAACAGATAAAAGAAATCACTCATGAGGAAGAACCAGCAGAAAACTCCAGGCAACATGAAGAACCAGTCCAGAACAACCCCACCAAGGGACCCTGAGGTAGCTACTGCAGATGATTCCACTTATAAAGAAATGTTAGGAATGACAGAAAGGGAATTTAGAATACACATGTTGAAAACAATGAAAGCAATGATGGAAACAATGAAGGAAACTGCTAATAACGTGGAAAATAACCAAAAGGAAATCAAAAAACAGAATCAAATAAGAGATGAACGATATGAAGAATATAGAAAAGGTATAGAAGAGCTAAAGGAAATGAAGCAGTCAATTAGGGAACTTAAACATGCAATAGAAAGTAACAGCAACAGGTTAGATCATGCAGAAGAAAGAATTTCGGAGGTAGAGGACAAAGTTCTTGAGATAACTCAGATAGTTAAAGAGGCAGAAAAGAAGATAGAGAAAGCAGAACGAGTTGTACAAATTATGGGAGTTTATGAAGCATTCCAAAATACGAGTTATAGGAATTCCAGAAGGGGAAGAAGAATGCCCCAGAAGAATTGAAGCCATACTAGAGAATATTATAAATGAAAATTTCCCAAATATCAGCAAAGATTCTGACACACTCCTTTCAGAGGATTATTGGACACAAGGTCACCTCAACTCTAACCAAGCCTCTTCAAGACACATTGTGATGAACCTGTCCAAAGTCAAGACAAAAGGGAAGATTCTTCAAGCTGCCAGGAGTAAGAGCCAGTTGCCTGCAGGGGCAAATCCATCAGAGTGACTGCAGACTTATCTAATGACACTTTCCAAGCAAGAAGACAATGATCATCTATCTTTAATCTAGTTAAATAGAACAATATCCAGCCCAGAATTCTATAACCTGCTAAGCTAAGATTTAAAATTGATGGAGAAATCAAATCATTTACGGATATACAAACATTGCGGAAATTCACCACAACAAGACCAGCTCTACAGGGAATATTTCAACCTGTTCTACACACTGACCATCAAGATGGATCAGCAGCAAAGTAAGAACTCAGAAATCAAAGGACAGAACCTAACTTCCACACTTACGCAAAAGATAAAACTAAGCAATGGATTCTCACAAAATAAGATGAACAGAATATTACCACACTTATCAATTATCTCAATACATATTAATGGCTTGAATTCCCCACTGAAGAGACATAGATTGGCTGACTGGATTAAAAAACACAAGCCATCCATTTGCTGTCTGCAAGAAACACACCTGCCTTCAAAAGACAGATCAAAACTCTGAGTTAAGGGTTGGAAGACAAATTTTCAGGCAAAAGAAATTCAGAAGAAAAGAGAAATTGCAATCTTATTTTCAGATACATGTGGATTTAAAGCAACTAAAGTAAAAAAAGACAAAGATGGTCACTTTATATTGGTCAAGGGAAAAGACAACAAGACGTTTCATTTCTAAATATTTATGCACCCAATTCGAATGCTCCCAGATTCCTGAAACAGACCTTACTCAGTCTGAGCAATATGATATCTTATAATACCATAATAACAGGGGACTTTAACACTCCTATAATAGAGATGGACAGATCTTCTAAACAGAAATTAAACAAAAATATAAGAGATTTAAATGAGATCCTAGAACAACTGTGTTTGATAGATGCATATAGAACACTCCATCGCCCCCCAAAAAGAATTTACATTCTTTTCATCACTACACGGAACATTCTCCAAAATTGATGATATCCTGGGACACAAAACAAATATCAACAGAACCAAAAGAATTGAAATTTTACCTTGTATCTTCTCAGACCGTAAGGCACTAAAGGTGGAACTCAACTCTAACCAAAACTTTCAACCCCACACAAAGGCAGGGAAATTAAACAACCTTCTGTGGAATGACAGATGGGTGCAGGAAGAAATAAACAGGAAATCATTAACTTCCTTGAGCATAACAACAATGAAGACACAAGCTACCAAAACCTGTGGGATACTACAAAAGCAGTTTTGAGATGAAAGTTTATCACTTTAGATGCCTATATTCAAAAAACAAAAAGAGAGCGCATCGACAAACTCACAAGCCATCTTATAGAATTGGAAAAAGAAGAACAATCTAAGCCTAAACCCAGTAGAAGAAAAGAAACATTCAAAATCATATCAGAGATAAATGAAATAGAAAACAAAAGAATCATTCAGAAAATTAATGAAACAAGGAGTTGGTTTTTTGAAAAAATTAATAAAACAGATAAACCATTGGCCAGACTAACTAGAAATAGAAAAGTAAAATCTCTAGTAATCTCAATTAGAAATGATAAATAGGAAATAACAACTGATCCCACAGAGATACAAGAGATCATCTCTAAATACTACCAGAAACTCTATGCCCAGAAATTTGACAATGTGAAGGAAATGGATCACTGTTTGGAATCACACCCTCTCCCTAGACATAGCCTGGAAGAAATAGAGCTCCTGAACAGACCAATTTCAAGCACTGAGATTAAAGAAACAATAAAAAAAAAAGCTTCCAACAACAACAACAACAAAAAAATGCCCTGGTCCAGATGGCTTCACACCAGAATTCTATCAAACCTTCAAGGAAGAATAGAATATTACACTATATATTTCTTGCCTGATTTGTTCTTTATTATTTTCACCCATGTTTGTTTATTTTTCTTTTTTTATTAAGTCAAATACACATAGATCATGAATACATTTATGCATCTGTGGGGTACAATGTGTTGATTTTTTTCTCACTCAATGACTAATAACAGTATTTATTCCATTAGGTTTAGTCATATCTTGTCTATTTTTTTTCCACTGCATTTTTGTACCTCTACACACATTTTAGGATACTATGTCTCAGAGCATTTTAAAGAAAACATAGATTGAGGTCATTATCTTAAGTGAAACAAGCTAGACACAGAAAGAAAAATATTGTATGCTTTCATTTATGAGTAGGGACCAAAAATGTGAACATGTAGACATAGAGTGTGGAATAATAGAGAATGGAAACTCAGAAGGGTGAAGAGGTGGGAGCACAACAGAGAATGAGAAATCACTTAATGGGTCCAATAAACAGAGTCTGGATGATGGATATCCTAAAAATTCTGACTGGACCATTATGCAATCTGTATTAAGAAAATTGCACTTGTACTGTAAACATTTATATACATTAAAAGGGCAAAAATATATATGAAAAGAAGCAAAGAAAACTCAAGGTGGAATTCAGTTATTACTTAGTTACTCATAAATGAAAGACAAGATTAAATTTTAGCAACTTATGTTAATACTATACGATTTAATCCCTGAACATTGGGATTGTGTATGGTCACAAGATAGGGATAGAAAGGGACTACAGGGAAGCAGGAGAAAATTCTGGCCTCCTAGATAACAAAGTTGAAATGTGTCCTATAGCAAACAATGAGTTTGGGGAACCTTGTGACTCACTTAAACAAGTATACCCTGTTCTCCCCAAACTGCAGTTTCTAGCTTGGAACACTTAGTGGAATAATGGTCCCAGTTATAGAAAGAAAATTAAGCACAGTATTTGTCAATTAACCAGAAACATTGAATTTCATGCAAGTTTTCTTTTTTTTTTTTTTGTTGAGATGGGATCTTGTCTCCCTCTGTTGCTCAGACTAGAGTGCAATGGTGGCATCACAGCTTCCTGGAACCTAAACTCCTGGACTCAAGAAATCCTCCTGCCTCAGCTTCCAGACTAGTTGGGACTACAGGCACCTACCACCATGTCTAGACAATATTCCTATTTTTTCAGAAACTGAGTCTAGCTCCTGCTCAGGATGGTCTCAAACTACTGACCTCAAGTGATCCTCCTACCTAGGGCTCCCAAAGAGCTAGTATTAAGGTGTGAGCCATCTTGCTAGACATCATGCAAGTTTCAATTGCATAATTAAAATTAAAATTATGCAATATAAAAGATGTCACTTCATACACACATTTCAAAATTACAGGAATATCATTAAATTCTCACTTTCCAAAACGAATCATCACATTATTTCAAAGCTAGTAAGTGGAGTGGATCACACACTGTTTATTTTTGCTATGTGAAAGAAACTTTTGAGCTGATTAAGAACCATAATCCTTTGTCCACAGTCCCAACACCACACAAGATATTTCTTCAAATAAATTGTAGTTACTCCTGCCTGCTATTGTAACATTGATGGTCATCACAAAACGACCATTTAAAAACTTTTCAGAAATATCCTCTGATAACAAAGTAACCCACATGTTTATTAGTGTGCTGAAAAATACATCTAAAAACAAATAACTTTGGAAAAGTAATTAGAGATGGTAAAATGAAGAAAATAAGACCGAACAACTGATTGCTTTGTTTTAGGGGCATTTGTGCTGAGACATGTTCAAGAGAGCAAGAAGAAAACAAAATGATCAGAGGTGAGGTCAGCCGTACCCAGCAATGTGAACACAAGGCAGAGAAGCCTTGATTCTTCCATGGAAGCTATTAAGGGTGTGAATGACAGAGACTGGGTCTCACTCTTGCTCAGACTGCTCTCGAACTCCTGAACTCAAGCTATCCACTTGCCTCAGCCTCCCAGAGTGTGAGGAATACAGGCATCCGGGCCTGTTGGTTTCTGTTTATGTGGAGCTTAGTGTTTAGTAACAGCCTTCCTGGCATTTTCTTAGTTATTGTGTTAAGACATTTATATTCTACATTTAAAGAACTATTCTGATTGCAACTTACCATGGTGCTTATGGAAAACCACCTTTTTTCTAAAATCCTCTGTATTTGAGATGAATCCTTATCTGATTAAAACACATTTGGAGGGGGAGGAGACAAGATGGCTGACTGAAGCCAGCTTTCCACAGAGGCTCCCTTCCAGAAGGAGAGTTAAAGGACAAAAATTTAGCAAGTAACCTGGTGGATTTGAGCTGCACAAAGAGAGAAGGTTGAAGAACGCACATCTACCCCTCTGAGACAAGCCGCGACTCCAGGGATACAAAAAAAGTGTACAAAATCCATCATCACACAGATGGGAGTCCTCTCCCCAATGATAACGTCTCAGAGTGTCTCACAACCAAATGAACAGGGTTCAAAATATTTGAATTGTCAACAAACCCCTGTGATCCAGTTGCCAGAGACCTTTTAAGTTCTCCCACCTGAAACAGGTGCTGACTGCGATAATTGATTTGGAACTTTTGAACTGAGCCAATAGCCCGAGGACTATTCAAGTGGTGCCCTGTGTGTGTGGTTGTAGGAAGGTTTGACATTATTTTTCCAACTGTTGCCAGTGGGAGGCGAGATGACATAATTGCAGGTATTTCTGTACAGCTAAGATTCATCCCAGAGTAACTGTTTCACAAGAGTCGGACAGAAACCAGCTGAAAATATGACAGAACCACTTAGAACCACCACACCAAACAGGTCCCCAGATTCCCAGGCCACAGCACTGTACAGGTCCTCAACAAAGATCCAGGGGAAAAGTCAAATGGTGTAAAATAATCATGGGGCAGAATCAGTGGAAATACTCTGGTAACATGAATAATGAGAATAGATCAACCCCTGCAAAGGAAAGGTATGGCAGATGTAACTGAAAATCCTATTCATAAACAGCTGGCCAAGATGTCAGAAATCGAATTCAGAATTTGGATTGCAAACAAGATTAATAGAGTGGAGGAAAATTTGGAATTAGAAATTCGAAGAGCAATTCAAAAGTCAGAATTAGAAACTCGAGGAGAAATTGAAAAGTAGTCTCAAGAATTTAATAAATTAAAAAAAGAAAACACCAAAGATATTGATGCACTGAAGCAAGAATTTGCAGCCCTCAAAAACCTGAAAAATACAGTAGAATCCCTCAGTGACAGAGTGGAACAACCAGAAGAAAGTGTCTCTGACAATGAAGACAAAGCTTTTGAACACTCCCAAACTCCCAAAAAGGCAAAGAAATGGAGAATAAAAACAAATCATTCTCTCAGAGAGCTCTGGAATAATTCGAAGAAAGCTGATATCTGCCTCATTGGAATCCCTGAAAGTGATGAAATGGCTTTGCAAGGCATTGAGGCCCTTCTCTATAAAATTATGAAAGAGAATTTTTCAGATATGCCAAGAGATTCTGAAATTCAAATAGCAGACAGTTTCAGAACCCCAGCACGACTCAATCTCAAAAAGAAATCCCTCAGGCATATCATAATTAACTTCACTAAACTTAATATGAAGGAGAAAATTCTTAAAGCAGCCAGACGCAAGAAATTCATTACCTACAAAGAGAAGAATATTAGAATGACTGCAGATCTCTCTGCTGAAATTTTTCAAGCCAGAAGAAGGTGGTCATTGAATTTTAATCTCCTAAAACAAAATAACTTTCAACCCTGGAACCTGTATCCAGCTAAACGGAGTTTCATTTATGATAGAGAAATTAAATACTTTAATGACATTCATATGTTGAAGAATTTTGCCATAACCAAACCAGATCTTCAGGATATTCTCAGACCTATCCTCCATAATGACCAGCCCAATCATCTACCACAAAAGTAAAATCACTCAGAAACTTTTGATCAAACTCCAAATTCCACAATGGCAAAAGGATTAAAAATGTCCACTGGGCATTTGAAAAACACAATACCCAAACTTTTAGAAGACTTATCAATATTCTCCATTAATGCAAATGGGTTAAATTGTCCTCTAAAGAAGTGCAGGTTAGCTGACTGGATACAAAAATTCAGGCCAAATATTTGCTGCATACAAGAGTAACATCTTACTCTTAAAAGATCAATATAGACTCAGGGGGAAATTATGGTCGTCAATATTTCAGGCAAATGGTAATCAGAAAAAAGCAGGTGTTGCAATTCTATTCGTCGATACAATAGGCTTTAAACCAACAAAAGTAAGGAAGGACAAGAATGGTCACTTCATATTTGTTAAGGTAATATTCAATATGATGAGATTTCAATTATGAATATTTATGCACCCAACCAGAATGCGTCTCTATTTCTAAGAGATACTCTAACAGACATGAGCAACTTGATTTCCTCCAGCTCCATAATAGTCAGAGATTTCAACATTCCTTTGGTAGTGTTGGATAGATCCTCCAATAAGAAGCTGAGCAAAGAAATTTTAGATTTAAACCTAAACATCCAACATTTGGATTTAGCAGACATATGCAGAACATTTCATCCCAACAAAACTGAATACACATACTTCTCATAAGCCCACGGAACATACTCCAAAATCAATCACACCTTAGGTCCCAAGTCTAACCTCAGTAAATTTAAAGGAATAGAAATTATTCATTGTATCTTCTTGGACAACCATGGAATAAAAGTTGAACTCAGTAACAACAGGAATCTGCATACTCATACAAAAACATGGAAGTTAAATAACCTTATGCTGAAGAATAGCTGGGTCAGAGATGAGATTAAGAAGAAAACTGCCAAATTTTTGGAACCAAACGACAATGAAGACATGAATTATCAGAACATCTGGGAATCGCAAAGACAGTCCTAAGAGACAAAGTCATAGCACTTCAAGCCTTCCTCAAGAGTAAGGAAAGAGAGAAAGTTAACAACTTAATCTGACATCTCTAGAAACTGGAAAGGGAAAAACATTCCAATCCCAAATCCGGTAGACGAAAAGAACTGACTAATATTAGAGCAGAACTAAATGAAATTAAAAACAAAAAAATTATACAACAGATCAATAAATCAAAAAGCTGTTTTTTTGAAAAAGTCAATAGAATAGGTAAACCTCTGGCTAACCTAACCAGGAAAAAAAGAGTAAAATCTCTAATTTCATCAATCAGAAACGACAAAGAAGAAATAACAACAGATTCCTCATAAATTTAAAAAATCCTTAATGAATATTACAAGAAACTTTATTCTCAGAAATATAAAAATGTAAAGGAAATTGACCAATACTTGGAAGCACGTCACCTTCCAAGATTAGCCAGAATCAAGTGGAAATGTGGAACAGGCCGATATCAAGTTCTGAAATAGCATCAACCATACGAAATCTCCCTAAAAAGAAAAGCCCAGGACCAGATGGCTTCACGTCAGAATTCTACCCAACCTTGAAAAAGGAACTAGTACCTATATTACTCAACCTGTTCCAAAATGTAGAAAATGAAGGAAGACTACCCAACACGTTCTATGAAGCAAACATCACCCTGATCCCCAAACCAGGAAAAGACCCAACAAGAAAAGAAAATTATAGACTAATATCACTAATAAATATAGATGCAAAAATTTTCAACAACATCCTAATAAACAGAATCCAGCAACACATCAAACAAATTATACATCATGACCAAGTTGGTTTTATCCCAGGGTCTCAAGGCTGGTTCAATATACGTAAATCTATAAGTATAATTCAGCAAATAAACAAATTAAAAAACAAAGACCATATGATTCTCTCAGTGCAGGGAAAATCCTTGAAGAAATCGGTCTGGGTGAGTATTTTATGAGGAGGAACCCCCAGGCAATTGAAGCAGCTTCAAAAATACACTATTGGGACCTGATCAAACTAAAAAGCTTCTGCACAGCCAAAAACACAGTAAGTAAAGCAAGCAGACAGCCCTCACAATGGGAGAAGATATTTGCAGGTTGTCTTCAACAAAGGGTTAATAACCAGAATCCACAGAGAACTCAAATGTATAAGCAAAAAAAGACCAAGTGATCCCATCGCAGGCTAGGCAAGGGACTTGAAGAGAAACTTCTCTGAAGAAGATAGGCACACGGCCTACAGACGTAAGAAAAAATGCTCATCATCTTTAATCATCAGAGAAATGCAAATCAAAACTACCTTGAGATACCATCTAACTCCAGTAAGGTTAGCCCAAATCACAAAGTCCCAAGACGACAGATGTTGGCGTGGATGTGGAGAAAAGGGAACACTTCTTCACTGCTGGTGGGAATCCAAATTAATACACTTTTTTTGGAATGATGTATGGAGAAAACTTAGAGATCCAAAATATATATATCTGGGTTGGGGAGAGACAAGATGGCGGACTGAAGCCAGCTTTCCACAGAGGCTCCCGTCCAGAAGGAGTGTTAAGGGACAGGAATTTAGTAAGTATCCTGGTGGATTTGAGCTGCACCAAGAGAGAAGGTTGAAGAATGCACATCAACACGACTGAGGCAAGCTGTGATCAAAAGGACACAAACAAAAGTAAAACGGCTCACTTCTGGATATTCTGAAGCCACACCCCCTGTCTCCCTGGGCAACCAGAGGAGGCCACCAGTGAGCAAAGGATTTGCCTCACACTGCTCACAAACCCAGGAAGCTTCCAGGGCATGGCTGACTCAGAGAGGTAATCAGAACACAAACCTCCAGCAGCAAAGACGTTTGAACTCAGAACAGCCTGTCTTCTGTAGGAGATTTTACCAGAAACAGAGACAGAATCCCGCAAAGTTGTCTGTTCTGTTCTGTTCTGTTAGCAACATCAATCAGGGATGGGGCTAAGCCTGAGTGAACACCTCCCCCCGCCCACCTGCATCAAGCACTCAAGGATGTAAGGCCCCATCTCCTCCTGCTAGATAGCGGCAGACTGCAGGGGCCTGGCATATTTCCTTGCAATTCAGGCAGGTGCAAATTCCCGGAGTATCTGTTCACTACAGGCAACTGGGTTAGCCATCTGCAGAGATAATAGTGACTGGGTCCGAAGGAGGGGCAAAGTGGGGAAGGAGACATCAACCTTCCCAGACTGATCTATTTGCTAGGTGGCACCTCCTGACTCCACACAGCACTGGAGTAAGCCATATCAGAGTAGTCACCAGACCCCTGTGATCCAGTTCCCAGAGACCTCTTGAACTCTCCCACCCAAGACAGGTGCCAATTGAGACAATCGATTTGGACCTTTTGAACTGAACTAATAGACTGAGGACTTTTCAGGCGGTGCCCTGAGTATGCGGTTGTAGGAAGGTTTGATTGTCCTTTTCAAATTGGTGCCAGAGGTAGGCGGGCGGGGTGACTTAATTGATGGTTTTTCCACACAGCAGAGACTTCAAGCCAGAGTAAATGTTACAATAGGATCGAACAGAAACCAGCTGAAAACAAGACAGAAACACGTCGCCCCACCACACAAGACAGGGCCCCAGTTTCTCAGGCCAGAACACTGTACAGGCCCTCGCTAAAGCCCCAGGGGAAAAAATCAAAGGGAGTAAAATAACCATGGGGCAGAATCAGCAGAAAAACTCTGGCAACATGAATAACCAGAATAGAACAACCCCCCCAAGAAAAGATACGGCAGATGTAATTGAAGATCCCATTCATAAACAACTGGCTGAATGTCAGAAATCAAATTCAGAATTTGGATTGCAGACAAGATTAATAAAATGGAATTAGGAATTCGAGGAGAAATTCAAAAGTTGTCTCAAGAATTTAACGAATTTAAAGACAAAACAACCAAAGACTTAGACACAAAGAAACAAGAATTTACAGCCCTCAAAGATATGAAAAAAACAGTAGAATACCTCAGCAACAGAATGGAGCAAGCAGAAGAAAGGATTTCTGACATTGAAGATAAAGTCTTCGAATGCTCCCAATCTCTCAAAGAGGAAGAGAAATGGATAGCAAAAATGGATCATTCACTCAGAGAACTCTGGGATAATTTGAAGAAAATCAATATATGAATAATTGGTATTTCTGAGAATGATGAAGTGGCCTCGATGGGCACAGAGGCCCTTCTGCATGAAATTATGAAAGAAAATATTCCAGACATGCCTAGAGAATCTGAAATTCAGATAGCAGACAGATTCAGAACCCCAGCACGATTCAACCCCAATAAGTCATCCACCAGGCATACCATAATTAGCTTCACTAAAGTTAATATGAAAGAGAAGATTCTCAAAGCAGCCTGGCGAAAGAAAACCATTACGTACAAAGGAAAGAATATTAGAATGACTGCAGATCTCTCTGCTGAAACTTTTCAAGCCAGAAGAGGGTGGTCATCGACTTTTAATCTCCTAAAGCAAAATAACTTTCAACCCAGGATCTTGTATCCAGCTAAACTGAGTTTCATTTATGATGGAGAAATTAAATACTTCAATGACATTCATATGTTGAAAAAAATTGCCATAAGTAAACCAGCTCTTCAGGATATTCTCAGACCTATCCTCCACAATGACCAACCCAATCCTATACCACAAAAGTAAACTCACTCAGAAACTTCGATCAGACTCCAACTTCCACACTGGTGAAAGGATTAAAAATGTCCACTGGACCTTTGAAAAACTTGATACCCAAAATTCCACCAGACTTCTCAATACTCTCCATTAATGTGAACGGCTTAAACGGTCCTCTAAAGAGGCATAGGTTAGCTGACTGGATACAAAAACTCAAGCCAGATATTTGTTGCATACAAGAGTCACATCTTAACCTAAAAGACAAATACAGACTCAGGGTCAAAGGATAGTCATCCATATTTCAGGCAAATGGTAATCAGAAAAAAGCAGGTGTTGCAATTTTATTTGAAGATACAGTAGCCTTTAAAGCAACAGAAGTAAGGAAGGACAAGAATGGTCACTTCATATTTGTTAAGGGTAATACTCAATATGATGAGATCTCAATTATTAATATCTATGCACCCAACCAGAATGCACCTCAATTTATAAGAGAAAATCTAACAGACATGAGTAACTTGATTTCCTCCAGCTCCATAATCAGGAGATTTCAACACTCCTTTGGCAGTGTTGGATCAATCCTCCAGCAAGAAGCTGAGCAAAGAAATCTTAGATTTAAACCTAACCATCCAATATTTAGATTTAGCAGACATCTATGGAACATTTCATCACAACAAAACTGAATACACATACTTCTCATCTGCCCACAGAACTTACTCCAAAATTGACCACATTTTAGGTCACAAGTCTAACCTCAGTAAATTTAAAGGAATAGAAATTATTCCATGCATCTTCTCGGACCATCATGGAATAAAACTTGAACTGAGTAACAACAGGAATCTGCATACTCATACAAAAACATGGAAGTGTAATAACCTTATGCTGAATGATAGCTGTGTCAGAGATGAGATTAAGAAAGAAATCGCCAATTTTTTGGAACAAAACGACAATGAAGACACAAACTATCAGAACCTCTGGGACACCGCAAAGGAAGTTCAAATACAGAAATTTATAGCACTGCAAGCCTTCCTCAAGAGAACAGAAAGAGAGGAAGTCAACAACTTAATGGGACATCTCAAGCCACTGGAAAAGGAAGAACATTCCAACCGCAAACCCAGTACAAGAAAAGAAATAACCAAAATTAGAGCAGAATTAAATGAAATTGAAAACAAAAGAATAATACAACAGATCAATAAATCAAGAAGCTGGTTTTTTGAAAAGGTCTATAAAATAGATAAACCTCTGGCCAACCTATTCAGAAAAAAAGAGTAAAATCTCTAGTATCATCAATCTCATCAGAAATCCAAAAAATCCTTAATGAATAGTACAAGAAACTTTATTCTCAGAAATAAGAAAATCTGAAGGAAACTGACCGATACTTGGAAGCACGTCAACTCCCAAGTCTCAGCCAGAATCAAGTGGAAATACTGAACAGGCCCATATCAAGTTTGGAAATAGCATCAACTATACAAAACCTCCCTAAAAAGAAAAGCCTGGGACCAGATGGTTTCACGTCAGAATTCTACCAAACTTTTAAAGAGGAATTAGTACCTATATTATTCAACCTGTTCCAAAAGGTAGAAAAAGTATGAAAATACTAGAGGAGAATGCAGGGAAAACCCTTGAAGAAATTGGTCTGGGCGAGTATTTTATGTGGAGGATCCCCCGAGCAATTGAAGCAGCTTCAAAAATACAGTACTGGGACTTGATCAAACTAAAAAGCTTCTGCACAGCTAAGAACACAGTAAGCAGAGCAAGCAGACAGCCCTCAGAATGGGAGAAGATATTTGCAGGGTATATCTCTGACAAAGGTTTAATATCCAGAATCCACAGAGAACTCAAACGCATCAGCAAGAAAAAAACAAGGGATGCCATCGCAGGCTGGGCAAGGGATTTGAAGTGAATCTTCTCTGAAGAAGACAGGCGCATGGCCTTTAAACATATGAAAAAATGCTCATCATCTTTAATCATCAGAGAAATGCAAATCAAAACTACTTTGAGATATCATCTAACTCCACTGAGACTAGCCTATATCACTAAATCTCAAGACCAGAGATGTTGGCGTGGATGTGGAGAAAAGGGAACACTTCTGCACTGCTGGTGGGAATGCAAATTAATATATTCCTTTTGGAAAGATATATGGAGAACACTCAGAGATCTAAAAATAGATCTGCCATTCAATCCTGCAATTCCTCTGCTGGGCATATACCCAGAAGACCAAAAATCACAACATAACAAAGATATTTGTACCAGAATGTTTATTGCAGCCCAATTCATAATTGCTAAGTCATGGAAAAAGCCCAAGTGCCCATCGATCCACGAATGGATTAATAAATTGTGGTATATGTACACCATGGAATACTATGCAGCCTTAAAGAAAGATGGAGACTTTACCTCTTTCATGTTTACATGGATGGAGCTGGAACATATTCTTCTTAGTAAAGTATCTCAAGAATGGAAGAAAAAGTACCCAGTGTACTCAGCCCTACTATGAAACTAATTTAGGGCTCTCACATGAAAACTATAACCCAGTTACAACCTAACAATAGGGGGAAGTGGGAAAGGGAGGGGAGGGAGGCAGGTGTTGAGTAGAGCGAGGGGGATTGGTGGGATTATACCTGTGGTGCATCTTACAGGGGTATTTGCGAAACTTGGTAAACGTAGAATGTAAATGTCTTGGCACAGTAACTGAGATAATGCCAGGAAGGCTATGTTAACCATTGTGATGAAAATGTGTCAAATGGTCTATGAAGCGAGTAGATGATGCCCCATGATCATATCAATGTACACAGTTATGATTTAATAAAAAAACAGAAAAATAAATAAATAAAAATATATCTGCCATTGAATCCTATAATTCCTCTACTAGCTATATACCCAGAAGACCAAAAATCACATTTGAACAAAGATATTTGTACCAAAATGTTTGTTGCAGCCCAATTCATAATTGCTAAGTCATGGAAAAAGCCCACATGCCCATCGATCCACGAATGGATTAATAAATTGTGGTGTATGTACACCATGGAATATTACGCAGCCTTAAAGAAAGATGGAGACTTTGCCTCTTTCATGTTTACATGATTGTAGGTGGAACTTATTCTTCTTAGTAAAGTATCTCAAGAATGGAAGCAAAAGTATCCAATGTACTCAGCCCTACTATGAAACTAATCTATGGCTTTCATATGAAAGCTATAACCCAGTTATTACCTAAGAATATGGGGAAGGGGGAGAGGTGGGTGGGGTGTGGATGGGCAGAGGGAGGTGATTGGTGGGATTACACCTGTGGTGCATCTTACTAATGTGAAATTTAGTAAATGTTGAATATAAATGCCTTAACGCAATAACTAAGAAAATGCCAGGAAGGCTATGTTAACCAGTGTGATGGAAATGTGTCAAACTGTTTATAACACCAGTGTATGGTGCCCCATGATTGCATTAATGTACACAGCTATGATTTAATAATAAAAAAGTATAAAAAAGAAGGTAAGCAAATAAATTTTAGCATTAAACTAAACTATTCAACATTTGCATCTAATAGATATTTATAGAACATTTCATCCTAACAAAACTGAATACACATTCTTCTCATCAGCCCATGGATCATCCTCCAAAATTGATCAAATCTTAGGTCACAAGTCTAACCTCAGCAAATTTGAAAGAATAGAATTCATTTCTTGTATTTCTCGGACAACCAAGGAATAACAGTTGAACTCAGTAACAACAGGAATCTCCACATGCACAAAAAAACACGGAAACTAAATAACCTCATGCTGAATGATAGCTGGGTCATAGACGAGATTAAGAAGGAAATTACCAAATTTCTGGAATAAAACAATGAAGAAACAAAATATCAAAACCTGTTGGATACACCAAAAGCAGTCCTAAGAGGAATAGTTATAGTGTTGCAAGCCTTCCTTGAGAGAACAGAAAGAGAGGAAGTCAATAACTTAAGGGGTCATCTCAAGCAACTGGAAACTTTCCAACCCTAAAACCAGCAGAAGTAAGGAAATAACTAAAATTAGAGCAGAACTTAATGAAATTGAAAACAAAAGAATCATACAACAGATCAGTCAAAGAGTTGGTTTTTTTGAAATGGTCAATAAAATAGATAAACCGTTGGCTAACCTAACCAGAAGTAGAAAAGTCCCTAATTTCATCAATCAGAAATGGCAAAGGCCAAATAACAACGGACTCCTCAGAAATTCAGCAAATCCCTAATGAATACTACATAAAACTCTATTCTCAGAAGTAGGAAAAACTGAAGGAAATATATAAATACTTGGAAACATGTCACCCTCCCAGACTTAGCCAGAAAGAAGTGGAAATGTTGAACAAGCCTATAACAAGCTATGAAATAGCATTAATTATAAGAAATCTCCCCCAAAAGAAAAGCTTGGGACCAGATGGCTTCACATCGGAATTCTACCTAACCTTTAAAGAGGAACTAGTACCTATATTACTTAATCTTTTCCAAACATAGATAAAGAAGGAATACTTCCTAACTCATTCTATGAAGCAAATATCACCCTGATACCTAAACCAGGAAAAGACTCAACAAGAAAAGAAAATTATAGACCAATATCACTAATGAATATTGATGCAAAAATATCCCATATGATCCTAGCGAACAGAATCCAACAACATATCAAACAAATTATACACCACGACCAGGTGGGTTTCATCCAGGGTCCCAAGGATGGTTCAATATACATAAATCCATAAATATAATACATCACATAAACAAATTTAAAAAAAGACCATATGATTCTCTCAATTGATGCAGAAAAAGCTTTTGACAATATCCAGCATCCTTTCCTGATCAGAATGCTTAAGAAAATAGGTATACAAGAAATATTACTTAACTGATAGAGGCCATCTACAGCAAACCCACAGCTAATATCATAGTGAATGGAGTAAAATTGAAATCATTTCCACTCAGATCAGGAATCAGGCAAGGATGCCCACTGTCTCCACTGCTTTCTAACATTGTAATGGAAGTCTTAGCCACCGCAATCAGTCAAGAGAAGGCAATCAAGGGTATCCAAATAGGACCAGAGGAGATTAAATTGTCACTCTTTGCAGATGATATGATAATATATCTGGAAAACCCCAGGGAATAAACTACAAAACTCCTAGAAGTGAACAAGTAATTTAGTAACATCTCAGCATAAAAAATTAACACTCATAAATCTGTAGCCTTTATATACACCAACAATAGTCAAGGGGAAAAAACAATCAAAGATTCTATTCCCTTTACAATAGTGCCAAAGAATATGAAATATCTGGGAGTGTATCTAACTAAGGACATGAAAGATCTCTATAATGAAAACTATGAAATTCTGAGAAAAGAAATAGCTGAAGATGTTAACAAATGGAAAAATATACCATGCTGATGGCTGGGAAGAATCAACATTGTTAAAATGTCTATACTACCTAAAGCAACTTACAAATTTAACACGATCCCTATTAAAGCACCTCTCTCATATTTTAAAGACCTGGAAAAATTAGTACGTCGTTTTATATGGAAACAGAAAAAACCTTGAATAGCCAAGACATTACTCAGAAATAAAAACAAATTGGGAGGAATCACGCTTCCAGATTTCAGACTATATTATAAATCAGTAATGATAAAAATGGCATGGTACTGGCACAAAAATAGAGACGTAGATGTATGGAACAGAATTGAAGACCAAAGGGTGAACCCAGACACTTATCGTCATTTAATTTTCGATAAGCCTATTAAAAATGTAAATTGGGAGAAAGATTCCCTATTCAATAAGTGGTGCTGGATGAATTGCCTGGCAACTTGTGGAAGACTGAAACTGGATCCACACCTCTCTCCTCTAACAAGAATTGACTCTCACTGGTTAAAGGACTTACACTTAAGACATGAAACTATAAATATTCTTAGGGAGAGTGTAGGGGAAAAACTTGAGAGAATGGCCTGGGAGAATACTTCATGAAGAAGACACTCCGGGCAATTGAAACAACATCAAAAATGCATTACTGGGATCTGATCAAATTAAAAAGCTTCTGCACTGCCAAGAACACACTAAGTAAAGCAAATAGACAGCCCTCAGAATGGAAGAGAATTTTTGCAAGTTATACTACTGACAAAGGTTTAATAACCAGAATCCACAGAGAGCTCAAACTTATTACTAAACAAAAAACAAGTGATCCCATTTCATTGTGGGCAAGAGACATGAACAGAAGCTTCTCTGAAGAAGACAGGCACATGGCCTGTAGACACACTAAAAAATGCTCATCATCTTTAATCATCAGAGAAATGCAAAGCAAAGCTACTCTGAGATACCATCTAACTCCAGTAAGAGTAGCCCACACCACAAAATCCCCAAACAACAGATGTTGGTATGGATGTGGAGAAGAGGGAACACTTCTGCACTACTGGTGGGAATGCAAGCTTGTAACTTCCTTTTGGAAGGAAATTTGGAGAACACTCAGATATCTAAATGTAGACCTGCCGTTTGATCCTGCAATTCCTCTTCTAGTGTATATCCAAAGGACCAAAAATCATTTGGCAGTAAAGATATTTGCACCAGATTGTTCATTGCAGCTCAATTCATAATTGCCAAGTTATAGAATAAACAAACCCAAGTGCCCATCGACCCATGAATGAATTAATAAATTGTGGTATATGTATACCAAGGAATATTATGCAGCATTAAAAAAAATGGAGACTTTACCTTCTTTATGTTTACATGGATGGAGGTGGAAAATATTCTTCTTAGTAAAGTATCTCAAGAATGGAAACGATAGTATCCAATGTACTCAGTACTACTGTGAAACCAATTTATAATAACTCACACTTGCATATGAAAAATGAAACACAATTTTAGTCTACGATGAAGGAGGGAAGGGGAGGGCGAGGAATGGGGAGAGGGTGGGAGGGATAGTAGGGGATAATAGGGGGACTACAACTATGGAGCACATTTCAAGTACAAGCTGGTTCTATTATGTGTAGAACACAAATGTCCTAATGCTATAATTGGGTAAATGAGATGAAAGCTATGCTGATTAGTATGATGTAAGCACTCCAATTTGTACAAATAATCAACACACTCAAATGGGCATAAATGTTTTTATGATCTATGTACAAAAGACTTAATTTAAAAAAAGGAAAAAAAACTAAGTCTTTTCCCTTACTTGCATTGTTTTGTAAAATGTCATAAGGACTCCAGGGAAGACCTCTTAATGTTGACTTTCATTGTGGATTAACCCCCTCTTACCTTTCCCACACAAACAGTAAGTGGCCATGAGTGTCTTAAGATGGAAAGTTAATACACTCTTTCAAATTAAGAAGAAAATTAAAATGAGCTATCTATACATAATGCATAATTTATATATGTAATATATTATATATTTTGTATATATATTTTTGTATTTATATATAAATAAAATACAGTAGAACCTTAATAGTTAACCACTGTAAGAATAGTCCATCTTTACAATGGAAAACAAAATGATTAGTTCATGGTTTTTCTTTTTTTCATTTCAAGTTAACGTGGGGGTACAACCAACCAGGTCACAATATTCGAGTTTGTTAGGTAGAGTTTTTTCCTGTAGTTGTAGTTCCACACCCAAAAGGTGTGCCATATACCTTACATTGTGGCCATTAAATAGGAGCACCTCAAATCCCACCTCCTCTCCTCTACTAGTTTCCCCTCCCCACAGGAATTGAAATAAGATTTTATCCTCTGTGAGTGGGTATTAGATCATCTACTGGATTCATATTAATATTGAGTACATCAGATGTTTGCTTTTCCATTCTTGTGATACTTTACAAAGAATAATGTGTTTCAATTTCCTCCAGGTTAATACAAAAGATGTAAAGTCATCGCCTTTTGTATGGCTGCAGAGTATGGCACAGTGTACATATGCCACAGTTTGTTAATCCAAGCCTGGGATGATGAGCATTTAGGTTGTTTCCATCTCTTGGCAATTGTAAATTGACCTGCAATAAACAATCTAGTAAAAATGTCTTTATGATAAAATGATTTTTTTCTTCTATGTAGAAGCCTAGAAATGGGATTGTGAGGTCTAATTTGAGGTCTTGGAGAATTCTTTATACTTCTTTCTAAAGAGGCTGTATTAGTTTGCAGTCCCACCAACCATATAAAAGTGTTTTCCTCTCCCCATATCCATGCCAGCATCTACAACTTTGGGACTATGTGATGTGGGCTAATCTTACTGGGGTTAGATGATATCTCAGGGTGGTTTTGACTGGCATTTTGCTGATAATTAAGGATGACGAGCATTTGTCATCTGTCTTCCTCAGAGAACCCTCTGTTCCTAGATCTTGCCCAGTGATAGATGGGATTGTTTGCTCTTTTCTATTGAATAATTTGAGTTCTCTAAAGATCCTAGTTCTCCAGATTTTTGTAAGATTTTTAACATGCAAATACCATTTCCCATTCTGAAGGTTGCTTATTTATCATTATTTTTTTTAGAGACAGAGTCTCACTTTGTCACTCTTGGTAGAGTGCCGTGATGTCACAGCTCACAGCAACCTCCAACTCCTGGGCTTACACGATTCTCTTGCCTCAGCCTCCTGAGTAGCTGGGACTACAGGCACCGGCCACAACGCTCGGCTATTTTTTGTTGCAGTTTGGCAAGGGCCCGGTCTGAATCCACCACCCTTGGTATATGGGGCCAGCACTCTACCTACTGAGCCACAGGCAAAACTCTGTCAATTTTTCTTTTTATTATTCTGTCTTACCTGTGCAGAAGTACTTCAGTTTAATTAAGTCCCATTTGTTTACTTTTCTTGTTGCTGCAATTGGCATTGAAATCTTCTTCACAAAATCTTTCCATAGGCCAAGATCCTAAAGAGGTTTTCCTATACTTTCTTCTAGGACTTTTATTGTTTCATGACTTAGATTTAGTCTTTTATTCATCTTGAAATAAGTTTTGTAAGTGGTGAAATGTGTGGTCAAGTTCCGGTCTTTCACAGGTGGTTCTCCCAGCACTATTTATTGAATAGGGATTCTTTTCCCCAGTGAATGCTTTTGTTGAGTTTATCAAAGATCATATGGCTATGAGAGACTGGTTTCATCTCTTGGTTTTCTATTCTGTCTATGTCACCATTTTTGTGCAAACACCATGCTGTTTTGATAACTGTGGACTTGTAATGTAGCCTAAAGTCTGGTAGGGTAATGACCTTGACTTTATTTTTATTACTAAGGAATTGCATTGGCTGTATGAGGTTTATTCTGGTTAGATTAAAAAAAAAAAAAAACTATTTTTTCCAGTTCTTCAAATTATGGTGCTGGTATTTTAATGGGAATTGCATGGAAGCCATAGGTTGCTTGGGGCAGTATAGACATTTTAACAATGTTGATTCTTCCCAACCAGGTCCATGGTATGCTCTTCCGTTTGTTAATGTCTTCTGCTATTTCTCTTCTTAGAGTTTCATACTTCTCCTTGTGGAGGTCCTTCACCACTTTTGTTAGGTGTATTTCTAGGTATTTCATTTTCTTTGAAGCTACTGTGAAGGTAATTATGTCCTTTATTAACAACTCAACTTAGCTATTATTGCCATAGACAAAGGCAACTGATTTGTGGACCTTGATTTTATACTCTGATATGTTACTATATTTCTTTAATCACTTCCAGGAGTCTTGTGATTGAGTCCCTAGAGTTTTCTAAGTATAAGGTCATATCATCACCAAAGAGCAAGAGTTTGACCTCCTCTGTTCCCATTTGCCTTTACATTCTTCTCTTCCCTGATTGCATTGGCTATAACTTCCAGAACAATGTTGAATAATGGTGACCATAATGGACATCCTTTTTTTTTTATTAAGTCTTTTGTACATAGATCATAAGTCCATTTATGCCCATTTCAATGTGTTGATTATTTGTACAAATTGGAGTGCTTACATCATACTAATCAGCATCCTTGTCTGATTCCAGTACTACATGGAAAAGTTTTCAGTTTTACTCCATTCAGTATGATATTACCTGTGGATTTGTCATAGATAGCGCCAATCACTTTATTAAATGTGCCACCTGTGTGTATATTCTTAAGAGTTCTTATTAGGAAAGGATGCTTAATTTTATAAAATGCCTTTTCTGGATCTATTAAGAGGATCATATGGCTTTTGTTTTTTCTTCAGTTAATATGGTGAGCTACATTTATGGATTTGTGTATGTTAAACTAGTCTTTCATCCCTAGGATGAAGTCTACTTGATTATGATGTATAATTTTTTTAATGTGTAGCTGTAACTAAAGGCTAAGATTTTATTGAGTATTTTTCTTTTTTTTTTTTTGGCCGGGGCTAGGTTTGAACCTGCCACCTCCGGCATATGGGACCGGCGCCCTACTCCTTGAGCCACAGGTGCCGCCCTATTGAGTATTTTTCTATTCATTAGTGAAATTGATTCAGAGTTCTCCTTCTTAGTTGGGTCTTTTCCTACTTTTGGTATCAGAGTGATGTTTGCTTCATAGAATATTGAGGAAGGTTCCTTCTGTCTCAGTGTTTGGAAATAGGTTCTGCAGTATAGGTACAAGTTCTTCTCTGAAGGCGTGATAGAATTCTGGTGGGAACCTTTATGGCCCAGGGCTTTTATATTATTGGAAGCTTTTCTATTATTTATTCAATTTCCATTCCTTGATATTAGTATATTCAAGAGACCTACTTCTTCTTGGTTAAGTCTAGGGATAGGGTGTGATTCCAGGTATTGATCCATTTCCTCCACATTTTCAAATTTCTGGGCATAAGTTTCTTGTACTAGTTGGAGAAAATCTCTTATATCTCTGTAATATTGCATGTTATCTCACCCATTTTCTTCTCTCATTGACATTATTAGAGATTTTGCTTTTCTGTTTCTAGTTAATCTTCTCAATGTTTTATGGATTTTATTTATTTTTTCAAAGAACAAAATTTTTGTTTCCTTAATTTTCTGAATAATTCTTTGTTTTCAATTTCATTAATTTCTGACTTAATTTTGGTTATTAATTTTCTTTAACTAGGTTTGGGATTAGATTGTTCTCACTTTTCCAATTCCTTAGTAAGATTAATTAGTTTGTTGATGAGGTCTCCTTCTGCTTTTTGTGATCCTCTCACTTCAGCCTCCCACAGAGCTAGTATTACAGGGATAAGCCATGATGCCAGCCATCATATGAGTTTTAATTGCATAATTAAAATTATGCAATATAAAAAGTTGCACTTCATACACACATTTCAAAATTACAGGAATATCATTAAATTCTCACTTTCCAAAAGGAATCATCACATTATTTCAAAGCTTGTAGGTGGAGTGGAACACACACTGTTTATTTTTGCTGTGTGAAAGAAACTTTTGAGCTGATTAAGCAGCCATAATCCTTTGTCCACAGTCCCAACACCACACAAGATATTTCTTCAAATAAATTGTAGTTACTCCTGCCTGCTATTTTAACATTGATGGTCATCACAAAACGACCATTTAAAAACTTTTCAGAAATATCCTCTGATAACAAAGTAACCCACATGATTATTAATGTGCTGAAAAAACATTTACAAACAAATAACTTTGGAAAAGTAATTAGAGATGGTAAAATGAAGCAATAAGACCGAACAACTGATTGCCTTGTTTTGGGGGCATTTGTGCTGAGACATGCTCAAGAGGACACGAAGAAAACAAAATGATGTCTCACCCGGGTATACATGTAAGGTTCAAAAATGTCTCAGGCAAAGATGGGCAAAGTATACTTGAACTAAAAGGCTTGGTTATCTTTGGAAAAAAATATTCTTTCCAGTGTTAATGTACCATTAAGATGGGATGGTGGCATATTTTTGCATTTGGAAGAAAGTAACCTCCTTTTTTGTATTTATCCATATGGGAATTATTGCATTTTCTATCATGAAGTGATGATACAAGATATTTGGGAGAATAAAATAGCAGAGAGGCTAGAGAGAGACCATGAGCTGAATACAGATGCTGGCAGATGAGTTTTAAGCCAGGTGGCTATAGCTGGAAGAAGAAAATCCACTTTTGCTTTCATTATTAAAAAGCATCCTTTGCACATGAACACACATGCCAAAGGATTGGATTCTGTATCTGAATATTCTGCATGTCCTGTTCTTTTTATGGATATCAAAAGCCAAAATAGGTAAATACACCAGACATTTTGGAGAAAAAGGTAGAAATGGTGGCATTTTTTCCCGAACTATATCTGACCACAGTAGGGCACCATCAGTAAACAGAGCAATTCTCCTTCCTTAGCCAAGAAGCAGAGACAAGATGAGTTTGAAGCTGTGGTTGGGTCAATGTGGCATCTTTTCTCTGAATGAATTCTGATGACTTTTCCGGTCCTTCCGACTTGGGAAGAAAGCATAAGGAGAAAAAGTGAAAGAGAAATTAGCATCTCAGAAATTAACTAAAACTTCTAGCTTGCCTAGAGATGGCAAGCTAGGATTTCTGTAAGGTTTAAAGCTCAATAAATATGACCTAATACATGAGTCTACAACTTTTTGACTCCAATACCCACATTTGTAATGGTTTGTTTTGTTGTCTTTGTAGAAATATTTACAGGGAGAGAACTGTGGTGTAAGGTAGCATTCTAAGCACACATTTCACATCATTTGATCTTCACGGTGACAGGTGCAGTAGCTACCCTGGCTCAGAGGCTCCATGTTCCAAAGAAAGCTCATATCTCCTAACTGCTTCTAGGGGGCATAACATCCAGGCTACTGTCAGGGATGAGCACAGTTACAAGAGTCACAGTACTCAGGAATCTATGGCTTCCAGTTAAAGTACTTAAAGTCTACTCATAATCTCCAATTCTGGATAATTTCATAAATCATAGGTAATTTTGATCAACAAAATGTTTGATCTGTTTGATCAAACAGGCTTTAAGTTTTTACTCAAGTGTTTTCTTCTCCTTGAGGCTCATTCTGGCTGCCTTATTTAAAACTGGACTCCTCTTGCCCCATGGATTCCATTCTCTATTGATCTATTTTTTTTCTATTTATCACTTTATAACATACCATAAAGGTGACTTTTTGAGATTTCTGTTTGCCCCCCCCACACACACACAGTATTAGACTATTAGCTCCATGAGGCAAGGATTTTTGCCAATGTGTCCACTGAAGTTTCCCTAGCACCTAAACAGAGTGGACGATAACTATTTGTTATAAAATTTTTAAATTACCCCCTTCCCCCTGTTCTTAGGTTGTAACATAGTTATAGCTTTCATGTGAAGGTCCTAAGTTAGTTTCATAGTAGGGGTGAATACACTGGATATTTTTTCTTCCATTCTTGAGACACTTTACTAAGAAGAATATGTTCCAGCTCCATCCAAGTAAACATGAAAGAGGTAAAGTCTCCATCTTTCTTCAAGGGTGCATAGTATTCCATGGTGTACATATACCACAATTTGTTAATCCATTCATGGATCAATGGGCACTTGGGTTTTTTCCATGACTTAGCAATTATGAATAGGGCTGCAATAAAGATTCTGGTACAAATATCTTTGTTATGATGTGGTTTTTGGTCTTCTGGGTATATGCCCAGCAGAGGAATTACAGGATTGAATGGCAGATCTATTTTTAGATCTCTGAGTGTTCTCCATATATCTTTCCAAAAGGAATGTATTAGTTTGCATTCCCACCAGCAGTGCAAAAGTGTTTCCTTTTCTCCACATCCACGCCAACATCTCTGGTCTTGAGATTTTGTGATATAGGCTACTCTCACTGGAGTTAGACGATATCTCAAAGTAGTTTTGATTTGCATTTCTCTGATGATTAAAGATGATGAGCATTTTTTCATATGTCTGAAGGCCTCTTGCCTGTCTTCTTTGGAGAAGTTTCTTTTCAAGTCTCTTGCCCAGCCTGTGATGGTATCCTTTGTTCTTTTGCAAAGTAACTAAGAAAATGCCAGGAGGGCTATGTCAACTAATGAGATGAAAATGTGTCAAATATTTTATGAACCAAGTGTATGGTGCCCCATGATCATATTGATGTACACAGCTATGATTTAATAAAAAAAATAAAATAAAATAAAAAATAAAAAAAATTTTAAATTAAACATTCTTTTATATTTGTGGAAGGAAGGAAAGAATAAAGTGGGGGAGAAAGACAAAGGAGGAATAGAAGAATGAAACTGTGAAAGAGACGAGGAAGAAAAAGTTAAAGTAATTGAAAGAGAATTGGAAAGAAAGAGGAAAGGAAGGAACAAAGGAAAAGGAGGACATGAATGAGGGAGAGAAAGAAACAGGAAGACAGGAAAGAAGGAAAAATAGAGAAAAATGGAGAATGAAGAAAGGAGTGAAGGAAGAGAGAGAGGAAAGAAGGAAAGAAAGAAAGAAAGAAAGAAAGAAAGAAAGAAAGAAAGAAAGAAAGAAAGAAAGAAAGAAAGAAAGGAAGAAAGGAAGGAAGGAAGGAAGGAAGGAAGGAAGGAAGGAAGGAAGGAAGGAAGGAAGGAAGGAAGGAAGGAAGGAAGGAAGGAAGGAAGGAAGAAAGAGAAAGAAAGAAAGAGAAAGAAAGAAAGAAAGAAGGAAACGTTCTGGTTCTGGTCTCAAAAATCACAATCTTCAGCTGCATGGTGCAGAAGCCTAACTCAATGTCTCTGTTCTTTTGATCACGGAACCAGGAAGCTCCTGGAAGCAAGAGATGTTGGGTTCACTCCAGGCTCTCTAGATGATCTTATCTTACCTCTTTGGTGTGGATGGTAGTCTGAGACATCTCAGAGCTTTCAGTTTTTATCCCTTTCCACATCCCAGTAAACCATTTCTTGTATTCCATTAGCACCTAGAAGTTTGAGGAATATAGAGCATTGCGTTACATCCAGAGCTTTTGGGGGGCGAAAAGACCCTGAAATGGGAGACTAAAGGTCATAAAGACACCAGGACCTACTCTGCTACTCTTTCATTCATTTTCTATATAATCTTAGTCATGCTTATGTTGATTCGTTTTGTTTAAATTCATATTCCTAGATTGCAGAAAAATTGTGTACTAAATGTCAGACACCATAAGGACTCAACATATATGGTGATTATGATGGTGGTGATGATGGTGATGAAGGTAATGATGAAGATAATGAAGGTGGTTATGGTGAAGGTGATTATGATGAAGATTGGCATGATAACAACAAAAGCAGCTATGGTGTTAATAGAAACATTATAACAGTGTTGGTGTTGATAATGATGATGGTGTGGTGATGGTAATGAAGGTGATAGTGAATGCAGTGAAAGTGATGGTGACAATGAATGTAATGAAGGTGGTGATGGGGAGGGTGATTATGATGAAGATGAGGATGGTGGATGAAAGTGACTATCGTGGTGATGGTGGTGACATGATAATGGTGGTGGTGATTATGATGATGAAGGTCAGTATCTATTGAACACTACTAGTTCGAGTTACTTTATATATGATATATATAGTATTGTTTAATCCTTACACAAACCTATGGAGAAAGGTATTCCTCTTACCCAAGATCAGAGATGAAGAAGTCGAGGCTCTTAAAGGTAAATTGACTTATCCAAAGTCACACAGCCAACCCTCAAAATCTTGTCACTGTTACTCAGTGTCTTGACACTAACCATTACACTAAACCATTAGTTCAAAAATTAATTCACGATTGATTAAATACTTAAATGTAAGCTATGAACCATAAAAATTCAAGAAGAAAATGTAGGAAATTTCCTTCTAGACATAGGCCTAGGCAAAGAATTTATGACTAAGCCTCCAAAGGCAAATATGGTAGCAACAAAAATAGATGAATGGGACTTACATAAATTTTTTATAAAGCTTCTAGTTAGCAAAGGAGATAATGAACAGAGTAAGCAGGTAACCAACAGAATGGGAGAAAATACTCTCATACCACACATCTGACAACAGACTAAATTTCAGTATCTACAAAGAACTCAAATAACACAGCAAGAAAAAAGAACCCATCCAAAAGTGGGAAAAAGACATGAACATAGTTTTCTGAAGAGAAGATATACAAATGGGCATCAGACATTAAAAAAAGAAAGGTCAACCTCACTAATCATCAGGGAAATGCAAAGTAAAACTACAAGAAGATACTACCTTACCCCTGTCAGAAGGGCCATTATAAAAAAGTGTGGTTGTAAGAAAAAGGTATGCTTATACACTGTGGGTGAGAGTGAAAATTAGCACAACCTATATAAAAAACAGTGTGGAGATTCCTCAAAGAGCTAAAAGTAGACCTGCCATGCAATACAGTAATCTAGGTACTGGGCATCTACTCAATCAGAAAAGAGGTCATTTTATTAAACAAAAAACTTGAATGTTTGTTGCAGCACAATTCATAATAGCAAAGATGCAGAATCAACACAAATTCTCATAAATACATGAGTGGAGAAAGAAAATTTGGGATATACACGTATCACTTGGGGTACTACTCAGCCACAAAAAGGAATGAAATAATGTCATTCCCAGCAACTTGAGTGGAACTGGAGACCATAATCTTAAGTGAAGTATCTCAGAAACAGAAAACAAACACTACGTTCTCACTAATATATTCAAGCTAAACCATGGGTGCACGTGGGCAGAGAAAGACATAAAGGACTTTGGAAATGAAGAAGGGCAGATGGTGGGAGAAGGGTGAGGGATGAAAACTTACCTGTTGGGCACAATGAACACTGTTGTGGTGTCAGGCACACTGAAAGCCCTGACCTCAGCTTTATAGAGGGTGCCCATGTAACAAAACTTTTGAGCTCCCTTAATATTTTGGAACAATAAACAAATGAACAAATAAAAGAAATAGCTAAAAGATGGAAGAGGAATTAGTGAAGTGCTAAGATGCCACCAGCATCTTAACTGCTTTAACTTTTTCTCACTAGCAGAGGAAAAACTAGGAAAATTGTTGGTAATTTTCTACGGAGAGTAACCTTATAATAGAAACCCTCACTGAGAACTTAATGTGTGTGAAGGATTGCTAAGAGACTTATGTTACACTCAAGTATTTAAATCTTCAACCCCATTAGGCAAGATGGTCATTGCCACAATGGCAGGTGGGAAAACTGCAGATGAAGATCAGAAAGGGTGGTGCATTACCTCAGAGCAAACAGCAACCTACTCTGTGGAAGAGTGAAATTAGAGTTGAAGTGTCTCTGGACCTCTGACAGATTATGCCAAATATTCCACTGTCACTCTCCACAGTGGGCTTTCATAACAGGAGGACTATTTATTCCCCTCTTGGTGAACACAGGCATAGCCATGTGACCTGCTTTGACCAGTGAAATGAGGGCAGTACCGAGTGCATCACTGCTAAGCAGAAGCTTTAACAGCTAAGCTTGCATTTGCTGTGGTCTCTTTTCCATGATTGCAAGACCACTCATGTTCCAAAGAGGGGAGCCACGCCTTCAGACTGCATCCCAGATGGAACACAATGTGGATGAAGCCACAGGTTTGCAGCATGAGCAAGAAATAGAAGTTTATCATTGTAAGCCACTGAGACTGTGGTGGAGGACAAGGGGATGTTTGTTACTGCATTATAATTTATCTTACCCTGACTGATACATGGTCTTCAGAGATATGCTAGGATGCTGAAGAGATCAAACCCAAGGCACACAGCCTACTGAAGCAGCACCTAAACCCTCTCTTCAAAATCAAGACAACTCAAAAAGAAGTCCAGGGAAGGGTGAGAATGTGAACAACCATTCACTAAGTGTCTGGGACTAGGCTGATGGTGAATGGAGTAGTTAGCCTCACCTGGTGATTGAGAAGGCAATGCACCACAAAGAGTAGCACCCCTTGAAGGATGTTGACAATGGTGAATAAGTAGCTGGTGACCGAGTGAACTGTCTCCCCTACTTCTTCAACCATAAAAAAGCCAAGGCTCCAAGAACATCCCAGGACAAATAGCTGGGCAATGGCTTTAAACGTCATGACTCTGGGGGTGGGGGGAGGGAAGAGTAATAACAACTACTGTTTATTGGGTACTCACGGCGCGTTTAGTTGACATCAGTGGTGATTTGAGGTTATTTGAACCCTACAACATCCTCACGCAGTTGAATGACTCAGCTTGAGGCCAAGGCACATCCCATGCTGTCATTCACTGCAAATCACGGAGAACAATGCTTCTCCCCCTTCTCTTGGAAATGATTTCATCTGTCTGCAAAGTCTTCCACCTGGACTTACTGGAAGATCCAAGGGAGATGCCATCTAGAAACTTTTAATGAAAAAATTTGGATGCTGATGATTTCTTGAGTTCAGAATATTACATAGTGCTGAGATTCTACAGACAAAAATTGGTGTGGAATAATGGAGTGGGATGTTGGGTGGCAGCTGGCAGGGAGAGCTGACGTCTGTGAGGGTATGTGCGTGTCAGTGTGTGTGCGTGTGTTTGTGTGTGCGTGCACCATGCACAAACGTATAGGAGGGTTGGAGAAATACCAAGAAAAATGACACTCTGACTCTCCACGATTGAGGAAACTGAGGCTAAGAGATGTCAGGCTGGTCTGAGAAGTAGATGAGACCAAAGCAGGGGTCTGAATTGGGCAGATCTTCCTTTAGGTTTTATCCATGTGACTCATCAGTGCAATATACCTGCTCTTGGGTAAGGTGGGCAGTGAGCTCATATTGTCAAAGGGGATGTTAGTAGCATCCACCACACAGGTTAAAGTTATAAGCATTCCATGTAATAATATGTATTCACAAATACCAAGTGTCTACCACTTCCTACTTAGTATTAGTTGTTGTCATCATTATTTTTAATATCTTAGATTGATATTAATGAGACTTGAGTTTCTACAACAGAGAAGAATAAAGTTCAGAAGTGCGTAGATTTTAGGGGGGAGGATCGTGTTGATTTTGGCACTGACTTCACATGGAGAGTGTGTCATGCAAGGGAGACACTTGATAAATGTTTCTCTGATAACAAAATTAAGGGGTGTGCTATGGTGCCTGAAAATCATAGTTTGTACTTCTGCTATCAATTTCCCCTCACATAACTCTGTGTGTAGCACTAGGGAAAATTAGTCTTCCATTTGAATGGGTTTTGTTTTTCCCAGGAAAAGTAGTCCTTAGGAATAATCTACGGGTACCATGGATTTGGACCCTTCTTACCTGGTGTCCTGAATTGTGGAAACTTCTTTATTGAGGGAGGAGAGTTTTCTTCTCAAAATCCACAGAATTTGAAAGTAGAAAACAAGGTTTATCTGAGAAAACATCAGAAAAATAACTGAATTTTCTTTTCAGGTTATTTCATGCATTCTAACTTGAGGTAGACCTAAGAATCTTTCCCCACAACATTCAGGCTTCATTGAGGATGGTATGGATGTATGCTTTGGTCTATTACAGATGACACACAGTATATACCCTCTGGCACTTGTGATTGGTCTGAGTGGCTATGGAATTCTTCATTCAACCCATAGTACTTTGAACGTGTAATATCTATACCAGGTGACAGGCATAATCAGGAAAATTCTGGCAAGCCAGGAAAACATGACACCCTGTATGGAGAGGACACTTGGTAGATACTAGTTGAGGAATGAATGTGAGTTTTTGAAAAGAACTCCCAGAAAATGGTTGTATTATTATGTCAGAACAACTAGTGGGCCAGAAGGAATCCAAAAAAAGACAAATAAAAGCAGTATTTTCAGGAAGAGGGGTTGATTATATTAGGCTGTAATTTCCTGCTCTTTATCTCATTTCCATTTTATTTATTTATTTATTTATTTTTGAGACAGAATCTCACTATGTCACCCTTGGTACAGTGCTGTGGACACAGCTTAGAGAAACCTCAAACTCTTGGGCTTAAGCGATTCTCTTGCCTCAGCCTCTCGAGTAGCTGGGACCACAGGCACCTGCCACAATGCCCAGCTATATGTATGTATTTGTTTTTAATTCTTTATTAAATAATAACTGTACATGAATACACTTATTAGGTACAATGTGTTGATTTTGTGCACAATGTGGAATGCTTACATCTAACTGATTAACATAACCATCCATTTTAAAGAGGACAAATGCCTGGCCAACCCCCCTGGCAGGCACACCCATAAGTAACTGTCACCTACCAAGATAATGACTCCCACCGGCCCCATGAAACTCCAGATCAACACTTTTCATGCTTAAGCCAGCATCTGTTGAGAGATAGAGAAGCATTAGCTGCATATTCCTTGGGAGAAGGCAGAGTTTAAATACAGCCTTCGGGAACAAAGTGTGAGCAGTTCCAGGACTCATCTGATTCAGAGCCTGAATTTTACATGGAGGCAGGTGAGGGTCTTCATCTGACGAAAGCTGCCTGCTCTGAGTCTCAGTTTCCCAAAGTATAAAGTGGGACATATTGAAGTGCTGTAAAGATTAAATAATTACAGCGGCTACATACTAAGTCTTGAAGTGCTATGACTTTGTTGCTCTCCTCCAATGTACTGTTAGCTATTCTGGGTCTTTTTGCTCCTTCCTATAAATTATAGAGTCAGCACGTCAAGGTCCACAACATAATATTCAGGGATTTTGATTGGGAATGTGTTGAATCTACAGATCAAGTTGCAAAGAACTGACTTCTTGAAAATATGGAATCTTTGTATTCATAATCATGAGATATCACTCCAATTTGTTTTGAATCTTTATTTTTTATATCAGAATGTTGTAGTTTCCCCAGAAACTACAAGGATTAAATAAGGAAGATTTGGGGTAGAATTCCTGGCAAGTGTTAAAGCTAAATAAATGTTTTTATCAAGGTGATAATGATTTCTATTATGAGAAGGAGACTAGAAATGATCATTTAATTACAGCCAGGAAAAAAAATCATCATTAAATAAGCACATTCTGTGTACCAACTGCTCTATGGCCCAACTACTTTGTATCCTGTCCTGGCTTGTGTTGGTGGAGATAGCACAACATACTCTGAAAGGGGATCTGGCTGAATGAATATATTAAAAGTAACAAGAAATCACCAATGCTAAGTGTGCAGAAAGGTTTGCATACTTGAGTTCTGTGCAAGGGTTGCAAACTATGACTTAGGGACCAGATGCTGTCCACTACTTATGTTTGTAGATAAAGTTTTATTGAGACATGATTGCAATCATTCATTTCTGTATTCTCAATGCCGCTTACAAGGTCATCTTACAAGGTCAAGATTGAGTAGTTGCAACAGAATTTGTGTCCTGCAAAGCCAAGAGCAGTTACCACCTGGCCCTCGTAGACAAAGTCTGGCAACCTCTGATCTCCCCTGCCATTCCATCTCCTGAGTCATTCTAGTAGGACATAGGGTCGCATTTGAAAAGTTAGCATCTCCTTGTCTTCAAAAGGAACAGCAAGGTACATGATGTTTTAGTACATGCACAACCTACCTCCTAACACACAGATTATACAATTACCAAAATAGTAGCTTCTGTAGCTGTTGTGTGCAGAGCTGTAGGGAGGCAGGAGAGCATGGCTACTAAAGAGTACTGTCATGTTAATTCTGACTTACTCTCCTTCTAGCTCTGACCATGGGAACGTTCATGAAATGAATGAAGCTTCTGATGTCCTGTGCATGAGTTAACATACTGTCGATTCTGTAGGGGCATGGTGAGAATGACATAAGCTACTGCATACAGGAAGTGCCAGCTCTGATAATTTGCAGGCCTTTTATAGTTGTTATTATTGGCCCTGAGTTTGCTTCACCTGTCCCTGAATTAACTGAAGGTGTTTTCAAACTTTTTGCATATGTAGTTGTCTGGAGAAAGGGACTCTGGCCTTCACCAACCTTCCCAACGGGATGAGATCCCAGAGATGATGAGAACCACTATGCTAGGAATTTTCAAGACAAGTCAGAAATCAGGCTTATGCAAGGAGTGATCTGAAGTACAATCCACAACTGGGAGATGGACTAAAAATATTTTGATTTCAAATCATGTAGGGCCCTTGGACACCACTTCTGCCCCAAACACACACATTATGCTTACTGAGTGTATGTTCCATAGTTTTTGTGTCCAATCACTGCAGACACAGCGACAATCACAGTCGGGATCCCATAGCCCACAGGGTACATGAACCTCTTCTTGAACTGGCCCATGCTGGTGTAGTTGGCCACCTTGAGGTTCCTAACAGTGAGGAAGAGGTGCAGCCCTTCAAGAAACATCCAGGTGAATGTGGCCAGGTAGAGGTAGTGCAGTAGGCCTGCAATGAGGGAGCACAGCACCTGGATGGGAGAGAAGAGTTAGGCACGTGCAGGGGGTGTCATCTGTACCTGATTATACCTTCAGCTCTTAGCTCTTCCTGGATCTTCAGCTTGAGCCCCTGGGATATTTTGCTTGTAGGCACAACACATTTTCTGGGGACTTTTGTTGGCTGTTGAAGTCTGCTTCTCTCACATTGAAGTCTGCTTCTCTTCTGGCCTTCTTTCACAGGTCAGAAAGGGAAAGAATAACCTTCCAGGGAGCAACCTCCAGTGCATACCAGACAAAACTCGGTAAATAGGCTGAGTGCAGCGGTTTGTGCCCGTAATACTGGCATTCTTGGAGGTCAAGGAGAGATGATCTATTTAGCTCAGAAATTTGAGACCAGTTTGAGCCATAGCAAAACCCTGTCTCAAGGGAAAAGTAGAAAAATTAGCCAAGAAGGGGTGGGGCAAGATAGCCAACTGGAAACAGCCTCTGACAGAGCTCCTGTCCAGAGAGAAGGATAACGTTCAGAAAATATCCAATTAAGCTGAAGACAGGGAGCCCAGACGAGAGAGAAGTCAGATAACTGCAGGTCACCCCTGCTGATGCAATCTACGACTCCAAGACAACAATCTTCAAGTACACAACTCAACCAAAAGGAACAGTGCCCCAACACCTCCCCAAGAAAGCTGTGGGTTATTTTTTCCTTTTCCTTTGGTCTTTGTTTGCTCCTGTGGGTATTCTATAGGTGAGCAGAGAACTGAGGATCTCTTGTCTCAACTCAGGGGGGTGAGCAGTAGGAAGTGGGGAATACTTCCTCTAGAGGGACTCTGAGGTGACTCTGAACATTATCTGACTAGGTAGAAAAAATTGAACTAACATTTTCCCTGCCATTCTGAACTTCCAGTCCACCCTTCCCCCCTCACCAGATAAAACAGATCCTTAACCCCTGCAGAGACTGAGGGTTAAGGCTCACGAGCATTGTCTCCCCCTCCCAGCTTGCCTGACAGAGTGCACAGCCCTCTGCCTGGACTCACCTGGAGCCCTGCGCCCATACCCTCCCACGTCCTCCCTGTCTCCAAGCCTTGCCGTGGGTCCCGAGCCCTGCCCCTGCACCTTGCCCGCCCAGCTAGAGACCCACTGAAGCTGCGCCACACCCTGCCTGGCTGGAGATGTGCTTTGGCCAGCACCACATCCCTCCTAGCCAGAGACCTGCTGAGGCCGCACGAGCCCTGACAGAGACACCCTGAGGCTGCTCGCTGGCCTGCCCTGCCTTTGTGCCAGGCCCCCACCCATCCAGAATTGCCATGGGAGTAGTGTTCTCCTGGCTGAAGTCACCGGGTGCTTGACAATGCCAGAATCTTGTGCAGTGTACCCCTGATGCCAGATCCTTGTGCAGCACACTCCTGGAGCTGCTCCTACAGCCAGAATTCTCTGGCTTTGACAGTGGCAGAGGAGCTGTGCAGGGGCACTTCCCACAAAGATCCAGCAACCATAGAGTGATCATGCCAGGGTCTAATCTTGGAGAAACAGCCCCCCAGAACTCTGTGCACTGCCAGAGGAAACCAGAACTCAGTCTATTGGGACACTGGTGCTGCATAGCATCAGGGCAAAGGTGCAGTGCCTGAGGAAGATAAGCATTTGCTGGCCTGGTACCACCAGGATTAGACTGAGCTCAAGTGGAACCCTTGCCAGTGGCTATTGAATACCCCAGGAAGGCAGGCCTCAGCTCCCCTGCTGGCTGGTAACCGAGGGCAGTGGCCGAGCCTTGCAGCATTCACTTTTCTTTGACTCTGACTGGCGCTAAGCCCTGGCACTTTGCATTATTGGAAAGAACAGAACTGCAGCACTGTGGGGTCACCAGTGATTGGGCGTGAAAAAGGAACTAAGTGGAGAAAGAGACTGAGCCCCTTGGTCCTACTGTGCTACCGGGCGGGCATTTCTGACTCCATAGAGCACCGGAGAGAGTGAAGTCTGAGCAGCCAGTAGACCTGTGCTATCTAGCTGCTAGAGACCTTTCAAACTCTTCCACCTGAGATTTCATACTGACTGGGTCAATTGGTTTGGAACCCCTAACTTGAAACAATCACCCAAGGACCCTCTTGGGTGATACTCTGGTTGTGTAGTAACAGGAACTTTCGATTTTCCATTCCAGTTGTTGCCTTGGGAGGTTGGGCTTCTTAATTGCTTGTATTTCTTCACAGCTAAGACTTCACCAGAGTCACTGATCTACCAGGATCAGACAAGAACCAGTTGAATACAAGAATGAGGCACCTAATCCCACCACACCAACCAGGTTTCCCCAGCCTCAGACTGTAATACTGTAAAAGTCCTTTGCAAAGCTAAAGGGGAAAAATCTGCAGTCATCAGTCCCAGATCCTTAACAAAGGGCTGGTTAACCACAACTCCAGGAAACCCCAATCCAATCTCACCTCACCAGACCACCTAGCCAACAGTAAAAAACAATCATGAGGCAGAATCAGCGGAAAAACTTTGGCAACATCAACAATCAGAGTAGATAAACTTCCCCAAGAAATGATAAAGCAGACACAGCACAAGATCATATTGACAAACAAATGGCTGAGCTATCAGAAATTAATTTCAGAGTTTGGATAGCAAATAAGATCAACGACACAGAGGAAATGATGAAATTAGAATTTAAAGCAAAAACTTAAAAGATGTCTCAAGAATTCAACGAATGTAAAGACAAAATGACCAAAGATTTTTGACACATTAAAGCAAGAATTTGCAGCCCTCAAAGATCTAACAAATATGGTAGAATCCCTCAGTTACAGAATGGAGCAGGCAGAAGAAAGGATCTCGGATATTGAAGACAAAGCCTTTGAACACTCCCAAAAACTCAAGAGGAAAAAAAGTGGGAAACAAAAATGGATCATTCTCTCAGAGAGCTCTAGGATAATTTGAAGAGGTCTAATATTCACCTTATAGGAATACCTGAAAGAGATGAGCTTGCTGTGAAGGATACAGATTCTTTGCTTCATAAAATAATTAAAGAGAATTTTCCAGACATGCCCAGAGATTCTAAAATTCAGATAGCAGACAGCTTTAGAACACTGGCATGACTCAACCCAAATAAAAATTCTCATAGACACATTATAATTAATTTCACTAAAGTTAACATGAAGGAAAAAATTCTGAAAGCTTTAAGATGTAAGAAAACCATAACATACAAGGGGAAGAACATTAGAATGACTGCAGATCTGTTCACTGAAAACTTTCAAGCTGGCAGAGGGTGGGATCGACCTTTAATCTCCTTAAACAAAATAACTTTCAACCCAGGATCCTGTACCCAGATAAACTGAATTTCAGCTATGATAAAGAAATTAAATACTTCAATGACATTCACATGTTGAAGAAATTTGCCATAACTAAACGAGCTCTTCAGGATATTCTCAGACATATCCTCCATAATGAACAACACAATCCTCCACCACCAAAGTAAAATCACTCAGAAACTTTTGATCAAATTCTAACTTCCATAGTGGTGAAAGGATTAACAATGTCCACTAGACTTTCAAAAAACTCAATACCCCAAACTCTGCCTGGTTTATCATTACTCTCAATAAATGTGAATGGCTTAAATTGCCCTCTAAAGAGACACAGGTTGGTTGACTGGATACAAAAAGTCAGGGCAGACATCTGCTGAATTCAAGAATCTCACCTTACCTTAAAAGATAAACATACACCCAGGGTGAAGAGATGGCCATCTATAACCCAGGCAAATGGTAATCAGAAAAAAAAGCAGGCATTGCAATTTTATTTGCAGATACAATAGACTTTAAAGCAATCAAAGTAATAAAAGACAATGATGGTCATTTCTTATTTGTTAAGGGCAACGCTCAACATGATGAGATTTCAATTATCAACATTTATGCACCCAACCAGAATGCACCTCAATTTATAAGAGAAACTCTAACTGACATGAGCAACTTGATTTCTCCCAGCACCATAATTGTTGGAGATGTCAACACTCCTCTGGCAGTGTTGGATTGACCCTCAAAAAAGAAGCTAAGCAAGGAAATTTTAGAATTAAACTTACCTTTCAACATTTGCATCTCATAGACATCTATAGAACATTTCATCCTAACAAAACTGAATACACATTCTTCTCATCAGCCCATGGATCATCCTCCAAAATTAATCATGTCTTAGGGTCACAAGTCTAACTTCAGCAAATTTAAAAGAATAGAAATCATTGCTTGTATTTTCTCGGACCACAATGGAACAAAAGTTGAACTCAGTAACAACAGGAATCTCCATGTGCATACAAAAATATGGAAACTAAATAATCTCTTGCTGAATCATAGCTGGGCCATAGACAAGATTAAGAAGAAAATTACCAAATTTGTGGAACAAAACAATAAAGAAGAAACTATAAGAACCTCTGGGATACAGCAAAGGCAGTCCTAAGGGAAAAATTTACAGTGTTGCAAGCCTTCCTCAAGAGAATGGAAAAAGGGGAAGTCAATAACTTAATGGGATATCTCAAGAAACTGGAAAAGGAAGAACTTTCCAAGCCTAAACCCAGCAGAAGCAAAGAAATAACTAAAACTAGAGCATAACTAAATGAAACTGAAAACAAAAGAATCATACAGCAGATCAAACAATCAGAGTTGGTTTTTTGAAAAGGTTAACAAAATAGATAAACCGTTGACTAACCTAACCAGAAGTAGAAGAGTAAAATCCCTAATTTCATCAATGAGAAATGATAAAGGCCAAATAACAACAGACTCCTCAAAAATGCAAAATAACCTTCATGAATACTACATAAAACTCTACTCTCAGAAGTATGAAAATCTGAAGGAAACAGATCAATAATTGGAAACATACCACCCTCCTAGACTTAGCCAGAAAGAAGTGGAAATGTTGAACAAGCCTATAACATGCTCTGAAATAGCATCAACTATAAGAAATCTCCCCAAAAAGAAGAGCCCACAACCAGATGGCTTCACATCAGAATTCTACCAAACCTTTAAAGAGGAACTAGTACCTATATTACTTAATCTTTTCCAAAACATAGAAAACGAAGGAATACTTCCCAATTCATTCTATAAAGCAAATATCACCCTGATACCCAAACCAGGAAAATGCCCAACAAGAAAAGAAAATTATAGACCAATATCTCTAATGAATATTGATGCAAAAATATTCAATAAGATCCTAGCAAACAGAATCCAACAACACATCAAACAAATTATACACCACGACCAGATGGGTATCATCCCAGGGTCCCTAGGATGGTTCAATATATGTAAATCCATAAATGTAATACATCACATAAACAACAAGACCAAATGATTCTCTCAATTGATCCGGAAAAAGCTTTTGACAATATCCAGCACGCTTCCTTGATCAGAACGCTTAAGAAAATAGGTATAGAAGGAACATTTCTTAAACTGATAGAGGCTGCCTACAGCAAACCCATAGCTAATATCATAGTGAATGGAGTAAAATTGAAATCATTTCCGCTAAGATCAGGAACCAGGCAAGGATGCCTATTGTCTCCACTGCTTTTCAACACTAATGGAAGTCTTAGCGACCGCCATCAGGCAAGAGAAGGGAATTAAGGGGATCCATATAGGACCAGAGGAGATCAAACTGTCACTCTTCACAGACGATGTAATTATATATCTGGAAAACCCCAGGGAATCAAATACAAAACTCTTAGAAGTGATCAAAGAATATAGTAATGTCTCAGGATACAAAATTAACACTCATAAATCTGTACCCTTTATATACAACAACAATAGTCAAGGGGAAAAAACAATCAAGGATTCTATTCCCTCTATAATAGTGCCAAAGAAGATGAAATATCTGGGAGTGTATCTAACTAAGGACACTATGAGTGTATCTAACTATAAGAAATATCTCTATAAAGATAACTATGAAACTATGAGCTAAGCAGTAGCTGAAGATGTTAACAAATGAAAAAATATACCATGCTCATGGCTGGGAAGAATCAACATTGTTAAAATGTCTATACTACCTAAAGCAACTTACAAATTTAATGCAATCCCTATTAAAGCACCTCTCTCATATTTTAAAGACTTGGAAAAATTAGTACGTCGTTTTATATGGAAACAGAAAAAACCTTGAATAGCCATGACATTACTCAGAAATAAAAACAAATCGGGAGAAATCACACTTCCAGGCTTCAGCCTATATTATAAATCGATAGTGATCAAAACAGCATGGTACTGGCACAAAAATGGAGAGGTAGATGTATGGAACGGAATTCAAGACCAAGAGATGAACCCAGACACTTATCATCATTTGATTTTCGATAAGTCTATTAAAAATATAAATTGGGGGAAAGATTTCCTATTCAATAAATGGTGTTGGACGAATTGGCTGGCAACTTGTAGAAGACTGAAACTGGACCCACACCTTTCTCCTCTAACAAAAATTGACTCTCACTGGTTAAAGGACTTACACTTAAAACATGAAACTATAAATGTTCTTAGACAGAGTGGAGGGGAAACGCTTGAAAATATTGGCCTGGGAGAATACTTCTTGAGGAAGAAACCCTGGGCAATTGAAGCAACATCCAAAGTACATTACTGGGATATGATCAAATTAAAAAGTTTCTGCATTGCCAAGACCACACTAAGTAAAGCAAATAGACAGTCCTCAAATGAAAGAGGATTTTTACATGTTATACTACCGAGAAAGGTCTAACAACCAGAATACACAGAGAACTGAAACTTATTACTAAGGAAAAAACAAGTGATCTCATTTCATTGTGGGCAAGAGACAAGAACAGAAGCTTCTCTGAAGAAGACAGGCGCATGGCCTACAGACAAATGAAAAATGCTCATCATTTTTAATCATCAGAGAAATGCAAACCAAAACCTCTCTGAGATACAATCTAACTCCAGTAAGAGTAGCCCACATCACAAAATCCCAAAACAACAGATGTTGGTGTGGATGTGGAGAAAAGGGAACACTTTTGCACTCCTGGTGGGAATGCAATCTAGTATGTTCCTTATGGAAGGAAGTTTGGAGAACTCTCAGGGATCTAAATGTAGACCTGCCATTTGATCCTGCAATGCCCTTCTAGGTGTATATCCAAAGGACCAAAAATCATTTGGCAATAAAGATATTTGCACCACATTGTTCATTGCACATCAATTTATAATTGCCAAGTCATGGAAGAAGCCCAAGTGCCCATCAACCCATGAACGGATTAATAAATTGTGGAAAGATATATGGAGAACACTCAGAGATCTAAAAATAGATCTGCCATTCAATCCTGTAATTCCTCTGCTGGGCATATACCCAGAAGACCAAAAATCACAACATAACAAAGATATTTGTACCAGAATGTTTATTGCAGCCCAATTCATAATAGCTAAGTCATGGAAAAAGCCCAAGTGCCCATCGATCCACGAATGGATTAATAAATTGTGGTATATGTATACCATGGAATACTATGCAGCCTTAAAGAAAGATGGAGACTTTACCTCTTTCATGTTTACATGGATGGAGCTGGAACATATTCTTCTTAGTAAAGTATCCCAAGAATGGAAGAAAAAATACCCAATGTACACAGCCCTACTATGAAACTAATTTGGGGCTCTCACATGAAAGCTATAACCCAGCTGCAGCTTGACAATAGGGGGAAGTGGGAGAGGGGGGGGTGGGTAGAGGGAGGGGGATTGGTGGGATCACACCTGTGGTGCATATTACAGGGGTATTTGTGAAACTTGGTAAATGTAGAATGTAAATGTTTTGGCACAGTAACTGAGATAACGCCGGAAAGGCTATGTTAACCACTGTGATAAAAATGTGTCAAATGGTTTACGAAGTGAGTGTATGATGCCCCATAATCATATCATTGTATACAGTTATGATTTAATAAAAAAATTAAAAAATAAAAATAAAAAAAATAAATTGTGGTATATGTATACCATGGAATACTATGCAGCAGTAAAAAAATGGAGACTTTACCTCTTTTATGTCTACATGGATGGAGCTGGAAAATATTCTTCTTAGGAAAGTATCTCAGGAATGGAAAAAAATGTATCCAATGTACTCAATACTACTGTGAAACCAATTTATAATAACTCACACTTGCATATGAAAAATGAAACACAACTTTAGCCTAAGATGAAGGACGGAAGGAAAGGGAGAGGGATTGGGAGGAGGTGGGAGGGATATCAGGGGATCGAAGGGGGACCACAACTATGGAGCACATTGCAAGTATAAGTTGGATGTATCATGTGTAGAAGACAAATGTCCTAATGTTATAATTGGGTAAATGCGGTGATAGCTATATTGATTTAGGATGATGTAAGCACTCCAATTTGTACAAATAACCAGCACACTGAAATTAGTATAAATGTATTTATGATATATGTGCAAAAGACTTAATAAATAAATATATGAAAAAAAAAAAAGAAAGAAAGAAAATTTAGCCAGGAATGATAGTGCACACCTCCCTGGCTACTGGGGAGGCGAGGCTGGGGGAACACTTGAACTAAAGAATTTGACACTACAGTGAGCTATGATGATGCCACTGCGCTCCATTCTGGAGTACAGAGTAAGATTCTGTCTCAAAACAAACAAAGCTTGGTTTATATAGGCCAATGCCCAGGCCCTTTGGGTGGGAGAGTGCTAAGACACTTGCTTTGTGCTGCTCCCCGGAGCTTCTCAGTGGAAGCTAAGTGGAAACTTCAAAACATTTCTATGTAATGACTGTTCTCTGCCTTTTCCTCACACTCCATGTCAATGTTTTCTAGCTCAGTTTAAAATAAGCAGCTTGAAGTTGAGGTCCTGCTGCAGAATATGTTTCAAAACAGAATCTTAAGGAGGTCACCATTCCTTAGAGATGCCTCAACAGAAATAAATGTATTTTTAGGGAGAACTTACATCATTTTCCACAGGTGAAAGCCCAAGGATCACATGCCCTAAATGGAATAATCATAGAAATAAAGGCTAAGAAATTAAATTTCTAACTCTGTTCTGCTTTTGACCTAGAAACATCTCATGTACTATACTATCACAGACACACATAACTGTCATTTCTTGAGTAAGGAAATGCTATCATTCTAGGTTGGACTGGGTTGTGATGTGTTTTATAAAGCATACATCTTTATATTTTGTGGCCCAAATTCTTTGAGACCTTATTTAATGACTAAAGTGTCTTCAATTTTTTTTTATTTTCATTGATGTATAATTACCAAATTTAAAACTTATATGCATTAAAGATGTAAAACATGATGTTTTGATGTTCATACACCTTAAGTAAAGGATTGCTATAATCAAGCTGATTAATATACCCATCATTTACATAGTTACCATTTTTGTGTCTATCCTGGGAACATTTAAAGTATACTCTTTTAGCAAAGTCAAGCATACAATAAATTATTACTTTAAAATTTTATTTTCAATTATGTATAATTAGTAGATAAAAATTTTATATATTTATGATATACATTGTAAAGTTTTGATATATATGTAATATATATACACATTTTGGAATAATTACATCCAACTAAGTAACATATTCATCACCTCACATACTGTTTTTTTATATTATTTTACTTTATTTAGTCATATACACATAGACCATGTATACATTAATGCATGTATGGGATACAATGTGCTCATATTTTATACAATTTGGAATGCTGAGATCAAAATAGTTAATATACGGTTTCACCTCATTTATTTAATTATTGTGTTAAGACATTTATAGTCTATATTTAGTATATATGACATCTTAACCCTTGCAATATGTTCCATAGGTGTGGTCCCACCATTCACCCTCCTTCCATTAAACTATACCCTTTACCCCTCCCCCCTCCTATTCCCTCCTCTTCTCTCCTACATGTTGGGCTATAGTTGTAATTTATCTTTCATATATGAAAGTGCAAGTGATTATAAGTTGGTTTCATAAAAGTACTGAATACATTGCAAACTTTTTCTTCCATTCTTGAGATACTTTACTAAGAAGAAAATGTTCTAGCTCCATACATTTTACATAAAGGAGGTAAAATCTTCATCCTTTTTTTAAGGCTGAATAGTATACAATGGGTATACATATACCACAATTTATTAATCCATTCATGGGTCAATGGATGCTTGGGCTTCTTCTATGCCTTGGCCATTATGAATTGAGCTGCAATGAACAATCTAGTGCAAATATCTTGGTTACATAATGATTTTTGGTCTTTTGGATATACACGGAGTAAAGGAATTGCAGGTTCAAATGCCAGGTCTACTTTTACATCCCTGAGTGTTCTCCAAACTTCTTTTTTTCCCCCCATAAGGGCTCCACATTTTCCTTTTTTTTAAATTAAATCATAGCTGTGTACATTAATGCGATCATGGGGCAACATACACTGGTTTTATAGACCACTTGACATATTTTCATAACACTGGTTAACATAGCCTTCCTGGCATTTTCTTAGTTATTGTGTTAAGACATTTATATTCTACATTTAGGAAGTTTCACATGTACCATTGTAAGATGAACTGTAAGTATAATCCCACCAATCACTCTCCCTACGCTCATCCTCCCCCTCTCTCCCTTCCCTCTCCCCCTTCCCCATATTCTTAGGTTATAACTGGGTTATAGCTTTCATATGAAAGCCATAAATTGGTGTCATAGTAGGGCTGAGTACATTGGATACTTTTTCTTCCATTCTTGAGATAATTTACTAAGAAGAATATGTTCCAGCTCCATCCATGCAAACATGAAAGAAGTAAAGTCTCCATCTTTCTTTAAGGCTGCATAATATTCCATGGTGTACATATACCACAATTTATTAATCCATTCATGAATTTTGGGCACTTGGGCTTTTTCCATGACTTAGCAATTATGAACTGGGCTGCAATAAACATTCTGGAACAAATACCTTTGTTAAAATGTGATTTTTGGTCTTCTGTGTATATACCTAGCAGAGTAATTGTAGGATCAAATGGCAGTTCTATTTTTAGATCTCTAAGTGTTCTCCAAACATCTTTCCAAAAGGAAATGTAATATATGCATTCCCACCAGCAGTGTAGAAGTGTTACCTTTTCTCCACATCCACACCAACATCTCTGGTCTAGAGATTTTGTGATATGGGCTAATCTGACTGTAGTTAGATGATATCTCAAAGTAGTTTTAATTTGCAAATTTCTGATGATTAAGGATGATGAGCATTTTTTTATTATTTAATCATAACTGTGTACATTAATTCGATCATGGGGCACCACACACTGGTTTTACAGACCGTTTCATTAGTCTGTAGGAGGTGCACATGTCTTCTTCAGAGAATTTCTCTTCAAGTCCCTTGCCCAGCCAGAGAAGGGATCACTTGTTCTTTTCTTGCAAATACATTTTAGTTCTCTGTGGATTCTGGTTACTAAACCTTAGTTGAAGACATAACCTGCAAATCTTCCCCCACTCTGAGGGCTGTCTGCTTGCTTTACTTACTGTGTTCGTGGCTGTGCAGAAGCTATTTATTTTTTATTTTACTTTATTATTAAATCATAACTGTGTACATTAACGTGATCATGGGGGACCAGACACTGGTTTTATAGACCATTTGACATATTTTCATCACACTGGTTAACATAGCTTTCTTGGCATTTTTTTTGTTGTTGTTATTGTGTTAAGATATTTATATTTCACATTTACTAAGTTTCACATGTACCCTTGTAAGATGCACCATAGGTGTAATCCCACCAACCACCCTCCCTCTGCCCATTCTCCCCCTCCCACCCCTCCCACTCCCCCTTACCCATATTTGTAGATTATAACTGGGTTATAGCTTTCATATGAAAGCCATAAATTAAGTTCATAGTAAGGTTGAGAACATGGCATACTATTTCTTCCATTCTTGAGACACTTTACTAAGAAGAATATGTCCCAGCTCCATCCAAGTAAACACGAAAGAGGAAAGTCTCTATCTTTAAGGCTGTGAAATATTCCATGGTGTACATATACCACAATTTATTAATCCATTCATGGATTGATGAGCACTTGGGCTTTTTCCATGACTTAGCAATTATGAATTGGGCTGCAATAAACATTCTGGTACAAATATCTTTGTTATGATGTGATTTTTGCTCTTCTGGGTATATATCTAGTGGGGGAATTATAGGATTGAATGGCAGATCTGTTTTTAGATCTCTAAGTGTTCTCCAAACATCTTTCCAAAAGGAATGCATTAATTTGCATTCCCACCAGCAGTATAGAAGTGTTCCCTTTTCTCCACATCCACACCAACATCTGTGGTCTTGGGACTTTGTGATTTGGGCTAATCTTACTGGAGTTAGATGGTATCTCAAGGTAGTTTTGATTTGCATTTCTCTGATGATTCAAGATGATGAGCATTTTTTCATATGCCTGTAGGCCGTGCACCTGTCTTCTTCAGATAAGTTTCTCTTCAAGTCCCTGGCCCAGCCTGTGATGGGATCACTTGTTCTTTTCCTGCTTATACGTTTGAGTTCTCTGTGGATTCTTGTTATTAAACCTTTGTCGGATGCATAACATGCAAATATCTTTTCTCATTATGAGGGCTGTCTGCTTACTTTACTTACTGTGTTCTTGGCTGTGCAGAAGCTTTTTAGTTTGATCAGTTCCCAGTAGTATATTTTTGAAGCTACTACAATTTTCTGAGGGATCCTCCTCATAAAATATTCATCCAGACTGATTTCTTCAAGAGTTTTCCATGTACTTTCTTCTAGTATTTTTATAGTTTCACGTCTTAAGTTTAAATCTATAATTCAGTGAGAGTCTATCTTAGTTAATGGTGAAATATGTGGCTCCAGTTTCAGTCTTCTACAGGTCGTCAGCCAGTTCACCCAGGACCATTTAACAAATGGCAATCTTCTCCCCACTGAAGTTTTTAATTGGCTTGTCAATGATCAAATTGATCAATGATCAAATTGGCTTGTCAATGATCAAATTGATCAATGATCAAATTTAATTGGCTTGTCAATGATCAAATAATGGTAAGTACCTGGGTTCATCTAACCAAAATTAGAGCAGTATTAACTGAAATTGAAAACAAAAGAATTATACAACAGATCAATAAATCAAAAAGTTGGTTTTTTGAAAAGGTCAATAAAATAGATAAACCTTTTACTAACCTCACCAGGAAAAAAAAGAGTAAAATCGCTAATTTCATCAATCAGAAACGACAAAGACAAAATAACAACAGACTCCTTAGAAATTCAAAAAATCCTTAATGAATAACAAGAAAATTTTATTCTCAGAAATATGAATAGCTGAAGGAAATTGACCAATACGTGGAAGCATGTCACCTTCCAAGACTTAGCCAGAATCAAGTAGAATTGTTGAACAGGCCTATATCAAGTACTGAAATAGCGTTAAATCTCCCTAAAAAGAAAAGCTCAGGACCAGAGGGCTGCATGTCAGAATTCTACCAAACCTTTAAAGAGGAACCAGTATCTATATTACTCAACCTGTTCCAAAATATAAAAAAAGTGTTGGTCAATTTCCTACAGATTTTCATATTCCTCAGAATAGAGTTTTTTTGTAATAATCCTTAAGGATTTTTTGAATTTTTGAGGAATCTGTTGTTATTTCATCGTTGTCATTTCTGATTGATGAAATGAGAGATTTTACTCTTTTTCCTGGTGAGGGTAGCCAATGGTATATCTATTTCATTGAACTATTAAAAAAAAAACATTCTTTTATTTATTCACCTGTTTTATAATCCTTTTGTTTTCTATTTCATGTAATTCTGCTCAATTTTGGTTATTTCTTTTCTTCTACTGGGTTTGGGTTTGGCATGTTCTTCCTTTTCCAGTTGTTTGATAGGTCCCATTAAGTTGTTAACTTCCTCTCTTTCTGTTCTCTTGAGGAAGGCTTTCAGTGCTGTAAATTTCCCTCTGAGGACTGCCTTAGCAGTATCCCACAGGTTCTAGTAATTCTTGTCTTAATCGTCATTTTCTTCAAAAAATTTGGTAATTTCCTTCCAAATCTCTTCTATCACCCAGCTATCATTCCACATGTTATTTAACGTCCATGTTTTTGTATGAGTATGCAGATTCCTGTTGCCGCTGAGTACAAATTTTATTCCTTGGTGGTCTGAAAAGATGCAAGGAATAATTTCTATTCCTTTAAATTTACTGAGGTTAGATTTGTGACCTAAGTGTGATTGATTTTGGAGTATGTTCCATGGGCTGATGAGAAGTATGTGTATTCAGTTTTGTTAGGATGAAATGTTCTGTAGATGTCTGCTATTTTCAAATGTTGGATGGTTACATTTTAATTTAAAATTTCTTTGCTCAGCATCTTATTTGAGGATCTATCCAACACTGCCAAAGGAGTGTTGAAATCTTCGATTATTATGGAGCTGGAGGAAATCAAGTTGCTCATGTCTGTTACAGTTTCTCTTTTAAATTGAGCCACATTTTGGTTGGTTACTTAAATATTAATAATTGAAATCTCATCATATTGAGTATTACCCTTAACAAATATTAAGTGACCATTCTTATCCTTTTTTACTTTTGTTGGTTTAAAGCCTGTTGTATCTGCAAATAGAATTGCAACACCTGCTTTTTTCTGATTTCCTTTTGCCTGAAATATAGATGACCATCTCTTCACCCTGAGTCTATATTTATCTTTTAAGGTAAGATAAGATTCTGGTATGCAGCAGATATCTGGCCTGAGTTTTTGTATCCAGTCAGCCAATCTGTGCCTCTTTAGAGGACAATTTAAGCCATTCACATTAATGGAGAATATTGATAAGTCTGGTAAAATTTTTGGTATCAAGTTTTTCGAAAGTCCAGTGGACATTTTTAATCCTTTCATCACTGCAGAAGTTAGTTTGATCAAAAGTTTCTGAGTGAGTTTACTTTTGTGGTAGAGGATTGTGCTGTTCATTATGGAGGATAGGTGTGAGAATATCCTGAAGAGCTAGTTTAGTTATGGCAAATTTCTTTAACATGTGAATGTCATTAAAGTATTAATTTCTTCATCATAAATGAAACTCCATTTAGCTGGATACAGAAACCTGGGCTGAAAGTTACTTTGTTTTAGGAGATTAGAAGTTGATGATCACCCTCTTCTGGCTTGAAAGTTTTCAGCAGAGAAATCTGCAGTCATTCTAATATTCTTCCCTTTGTAGGTTTTGGATTTCTTACTTCTGGCTGCTTTTAGCATTTTCCCCTTCATATTAACTTTAGTGAAGTTAATTATGATGTGGCTGGGGCATGTCTTATTAGGTTTGAGTCATTCTGGGGTTCTGAAACCTTCTGCTATCTGAATTTCAGAATCTCCTGGCATGTCTAGAAAATTCTCTTTCATAATTTCATGGAGAAGAGCCTCTGTGCCTTGTGAAGGCACTTCATCACTTTCAGGAAATCCAATGAGGCAGATATTACTTTCTTTGAATTATCCCAGAGCTCTCTGAGAGAATGATTTATTTTTGCTCTCCATTTCTCTTCCTCTTTGAGAGTTTGGGAGCATTCAAAAGCTTTGTCTTCAATGTCAGAAATCCTTTTTTCTGCTTGCTCCATTCTGTTACTGAGGTATTCTACTGTATTTTTCAGATCTTTGAGGGCTGCAGATTTTTGCCTCAATGTGTCAAAATCTTTGGTGATTTTGTCTTTAAATTCGTTGAATTCTTGAGACAACTTTTTTGAATTACTCTTGGAATTTCTAATTCCAACCTTTCCTTTATTCTATTAATCTTGTTTGCAATACAAATTCTGAATTTGATTTCTGACATTTTGGCCATCTGTTTATGAATGAGATCTTCAGTTCCATCTGCCATGTCTTTCCTTGGGTTGATCTACTCTAGTTATTCATGTTACTGGTGTTTTTCTGCTGATTCTATCCCATGATTATTTTACACCATTTGACTAGATGAGCAGATAAAGGGAAGTTGGGTTGGGAGCTCCAGAATTAGTGATTAACTAGCCCTTTGCCCCGAATCTGGCACTGGTGTCTGTACCCTTTCCCCTGGAGCTTTGGCACAGATCTGTACAGTGTTATGGCCTGAGAAACTGGAGATCTGCTTGGTGTGTTGGGGCTAAGTGGCTCTGTCTTGTTTTCCACTGGTCTCTGTCCTATCTAGTGAAATAGTTACTCTGGGTTGAAGTCTCAGCTGTGGAGAAATACCAGCAATTAAGTCACTCCTCCCCCCACAGTCAACAACTGGAAAAGGAAAAGAAAACCTTCCCACAACCACACACCCAAGTTACCCCTTGGATAGTCCTCGGGCAACTAGCTCAGTACAAAAGGTCCAAATCAATTGTCTCAGTCAGCACCTGTCTCGGGTGGGAGAGTTTAAAAGGTCCAGGCAACTAGATCACAGGGGTCTGCTGACAACTCACATATGACTTGTTCCGGTGCTCCGTGACATCAAGAGGACCCACACAGCAAATAGATTAGTCTGGGAAGGTTGATGCTTCCTTCCCCACCTTGCACCTCTATTACACTCAGTCACTGATAACCCCACAGGACTGTGACACAGTTGCCTTGAATGAGCAGCTATTCCAGGCATTTGCACCTGCATGAATCACAGGGAGATCTATGTCTCCTCAGCCAGGCCACTGTTCTCTGCCACTATCTGGAAGGGGGAGGTGAGGCCTGACAACCTCAGGTGCTTAATGGAGGCTGGTGCTGTTCACTCAGTTCCAGCCCCATCCCTGATTGATGTTACTGATGGAACAAAACAACTTTGCAGAATTTGTTTCTGTCCTGGCCATTTTACCCCACAGAAGAGAGGCTGTTAGAGTTCACAGAACCTGTGCCTCAGGCCCTGTGTGTGCCGCTGCCTGGTATCGGCTGCTGCAGCACAGTTAGCTGTCAGTTCCAACCTCTGCCTGCCCTCCTTTGTCTCGGGTAATTATCTCCTGAAGGCCAGGTTGTCTTAGGTTCAGTAAAGTGGTCCTCTGGGTCAGCCCCACTTTGGGAATCTGCCAGCTCTTTGCATGCATATTCTAGTCCCTGTCCTCTGCCCAGGCTGGTCTGCCTCAGGCAAACCCTTTACTCATGGGACCTGCGTTTCCATCCCAGATCTGCTCTGCCAGTGGCTGCCACCATAGAAGATGCCCGTCCTCCTCTTGTTGCCCAGAGAGACAGGGGGTGTAACTCTGGAATATCCAGGGGAGAGCCCTATTGTTGCCAAAAATGGCTACTGCTCTCTGCCTCGGGGCACCGCCACTCCTTCATGGTTCCCTCTCAGCCGACTGTCCTCTCCTTACTCCTGTGCCACAGAATCAGCACTGACCAGCAGCAGTCAGGCCCTGTTCAAACCTCTCAAGAAAATACCCAAGAATCTGGACTCCTGGGGTACAGGCTTCCAGACCTCAGAGTGAGAATGGAGGGGAGTACTAGGAGTTCAGAATTGCAGGTAGAGAATATATACAGTTTTACACAGTTTTATGCCTGGCAAGAGAATGCCATGACACCCTAGTAGGGAAAGTAGGTCTCGTTTTCAGAAAGTCTCTCCCATGGGATGTAATGAGAGGACTTTTGAACTCTGCTCACTTGTTTGTTTGGAGTACTCCAAGCTGTTCTCATGGGAGAGGGGACTTCCTTCCACTTGGCGATGGATTTTTTACCTTTCATTTATATCCTTGGGGTTGCAGCTTGCCTCAGCAGGGTTGATGTGCGTTCTTCAAACTTCTCTCTTGGCACAGCTCTAATCCACCAGGTTACTTGTTAAATTTCTGTCCTTTAACTCTCCTTATGGGTGGGAGCCTCTGTGGAAAGCTGGCTTCAGCCATCTATCTTGCCTCCGCCGGAAAAACCTCCTCTTTCCTGGGCACGAGGCCTCCGGTCAGTGGTCAGTGGTCAGGTCACAGTAATGTATTTCTGGTGTTGCTTCAATTGCCTAGGGGGTCCTCCTCATAAAATATTCTCCCAGGCCAATTTCCTCAAGTGTTTTCCCTGCACTTTCTTCTAGTATTTTTATAGTTTTATATCTTAAGTTTAAATCTTTTATCCAGTGAGAGTCTATCTTTGTTAAAGGTGAAAGGTGTTGGTTCAGTTTCAGTCTTCTACAGGACACCAGCCGATTCACCCAGAAACTTTGTTAAATAGGGAGACTTTTCCACACTGAATGTTTTTGATTGGCTTATCAAAGATCAAATGATGGTAAGTAGCTGGGTTCATCTCTGGGTTCTCTATTCTGTTCCATACATCTACCTCTCTGTTTTTGTGCCAGTACCATGCTGTTTTGATCACTATCAATTTATAGTATAGTCTGAGGTCTGGTGGAGTGATTCATCCTGATTTGTTTTTATTTGTGAGCAATGTCTTGGATATTTGAAGTTTTTTCTGACTCCACATATAATGTAGTATTATGTTTTCAAGGTCTTTAATGTATGACAGTGGTGTATTAACAGGGATTGCAGTAAAATTGCATATTGCTTTTGATAGTACGGACATTTTAACAATGTTGATTCTACCCAGCCATGAGCATGGTATCTTTTTCCATTTGTTAACATCTTCAGCTATTGTTAGTATATATAAAGGCTACAGATTTGTGAGTATTAATTTTGTAACCTGATGCTGCTTTATTCATTGATCCCTTCTAAGAGTTTTGTAATTGAATCCCTGGGGTTTTCCAGATATACAATCATGTCATCTAAGAAGAGTGAAACTTTGATCTCCTTTGACCCTAAATGGATACACTTGATTGCCTTTTCTTGCCTGATATTGATGCCTAAAACTTCCATTACAATATTAAAAGGCAGGGTGGCAGAGTAACAGCTTCTGTGCAGGCAGGCGCAGTGAGAGTGGCTAGAGAAGACTCTAGGCATCTCTGGCTGTTGGGTTTTGCCCAGAGGCTTCCCTTTGGTGACACAGGAAACTGGTGAGAGACTTATGGACCCAATGAGGAGGACCAAAGAGGCAGAAAACTGGCAAATGTTAGGTGCGTTTGTTTGGTTGGAAGCTGCCTGCAGCTGTACCCATAGCAACAGCAAGACTGCAGACAGGAAAAGCCTTACCTGTGATCTGTTTTGGTTTTCTTGGACTTGGGCACTCGATTAAACTGCCTTGAAAGATCTGGGCTGGTGTGTGCAGACGACTTTGGGCTTTGTCTGGGACCCCGGTCTGAGCTGCTGAGCCAGAAAGTAGCTAAAATTGTTCAGCTTTGGGCTGTCTGCACAGCTGCTGTGGGAGATCTGCCCCAGTGTGTTGCAGCATGGAGATCAACTGGGAGACCTTGGGAAAGCAATCTAGTGACTGAGCTGCCCAAAGGGGAGTACTGAGATGCTGGGGAATTGCATTGATACAAGTGTGACAGATTAACAGTCTTTGCCCTCAGGGCATAGTGGGGGACACTGGACTTGGTGCACTGAATAAGCAGACAGCCACACTAGGAGAGATCCCAGGGATAAGTTCTTTCCTTGGAAAGCTTCTGCTTGGCCAAGTTTCATACTTTGAAGTGTCTTTTAAGTGGGCTGAGGAGACTTTTGGGCTCCCAAGCCTGCAAGGTCTGAGAGATCAACAGAGGCCTTCAGTCTCCATCTCATACAGCTGTATCAACATTGTGATTAACATCTCATACCTCACAACATCACCTGTTGCCTGGACAATATTCAGCAAGATATATATACTGTTTGGTTTTTTGGTTTGGGGAGTTTTGTTTTGGGGTTTTTTTTAATTTTTCAACATTTTTCTTTTTCTTTTTTTTCTCTATTTTTCACTATTCTACTTTAAATACTATTTTCCATTTTTGCCTTCTTTAGCAATTAGAGTTTCATTTTTGCCAGTGTTTATGCCCCTATTATTTTTTTTCCTCCCAATCTTATCCCACAAGGTTTTTTTCTTGTTTGTTTCAGTTTGATTTATAGTATTTTTGGCTTTCTTCTCTACCTGGTGGAGGTTGGGTACTGTGTCTGATCTGGCAAGAAAAGAGCTGTTGATCTTAAGGGAATCACCCAACCCAGTACCCCCAGAGGTTGGGGGTCTTCAAGGTTAGGTCAGAGTACTCTACTATACACCTATATCACTCCTGTTTCTTTCTATTGGTGCCTTTTTTATTTTTTTCAATAATTCCTTTTACTTACCCTGTTTTCGTTCTCTTTTATCTTTCTTTTTAAATTTATTTCCCCTTCTTGCTCCTCAATTTTCTCATCTTTCTGGCCCCATGCCAAAGGAATTCATTAAAACTTTAAGCCAGCAGCACAGTAATTTAAAGAGCAAGAAGTGAAAGGATAATTAGGCTAAGGAAACAGATACAAGAAAGCACTCATGAAGAATTAGCAGAAAAATCCTGGTAATATGAAATACCAGTCCAGAGTAAACCCCTTCTAGAGAAAGTGAGGTAGATACAACAGAGGATTCCTCCTGTAAAGAAATGTTAGAAATGACAGAAGGGGAATTTAAAATACAGATGATGAAAACAATGAAGGAAATTGATGATAAAGTGGAAAAACAATCAAGAAACAATGAAGGAAATTGCTGAAAAAGTGGAAAATAACCAAAAGAAAATCCAATAATAGAATCAAATAAGAGATGAATGGTATGAAGAAAATAGAAGAAATATAGCAGAGCTGAAGAAACTGAAGCAGTAATTAGGGAACTTAAGGATGCAATAGAAAGTATGAACAACAGATCAGATCATGCAGAAGAAAGAATCTCAGAGGTAGACGATAAAGCTCTGGAGATAACTCAGATAGTTAAAGAGGCAGAAAAGAAGAAAGAGAAAGCAGAACATTCACTGACAGAATTATGGGACTCTATGATGCATTCAAACATATGAGTTATAGGTATCCCAGAAGGGGAAGAAGAATGCCCCAGAGTAATGGAAGCCATTCAAGTTACAACCTAAGAATAGGGAGAAAGGGGAAAGGGAGGGGAGGGAGGGGGGAGGGAGGGGGAAGGAGGGGGATTAATGGGATTACACCTGCGGTGCATTTTACAAGGGTATATGTGAATCCTAGTAAATGTGGAATGTAAAAATCTTAGCAAAATAACTAAGAAAATGCTACAAAATCTATGTTAACTAATGTGATGAAAATGTGTCAAACGATCTATGAACCAAGTGTATGGTGCCCCACGATCATACTAATGTACACAGCTATGGTTTAATAAAAATAAATAAATTAAAAAATATATATATTATAAACGAAAATTTTCCAAATATCACCAAAGATTCTGACATACTCCTTTCAGAGGGGTATTAGTCCCCTGGTCACCTCAATTCAAATAGAGCCTTTCCAAGGCACATTGTGATGAATCTGTCTAAAGTCAAGACATAAGTAAAGATTTTGAAAGCTGACAGGAGTAAGCATCAACTGACCTACAGGAGCAAATCTATCAGGGTGACCACAGACTTCTCTAATGAAATTTTCAAGCCAGAAGACAATGGTCATCTATCTTTAATCTACTTAAGCAGAACAATATCCAGCCCAGACTTCTATATCCTGCTAAGCTAATCTTTAAAATTGATGGAGAAATCAAATCTTTTATTGATATACAAACAATGAGGAAATTTGCCACAGGAAGACCAGCTTTACAAAAAATATTTCAACCTGTTCTACACAGTGACCATCACAATGGGCCTTCAGCAAAGTAAACACCTGGACATTAAAGGACAGAATCTAGTTTCCACAATGATACAAAAGACAAAATTAAGCAATGGACTTTCACAAAATAAGATGGATAGAATGCTACCACACTTATCAATTATCTCAATAAATGTCAATGGCTTAAATTCCCCACTGAAGAGGCATAGATTGGCTGATTAGATTAAAAACACAGCCCATCTATTTGCTGTATCCAGGAAACACACCTCACATCAAAAGACAGATTAAAGCTCCGAGTCAAGGGTTGGAAGACAATTTTTCAGGCAAATGGAATTCAGAAGAAAAGAGGGGTTGCAATCTTATTTTCAGATACATGTGGGTTTAAAACAACTAAAGTCAAAAAAGACAATGATGGTCACTTCATATTGGTCAAGGGAAAAATACAAAAAGAAGACATTTCAATTCTAAATATTTATGCACCCAATTTAAATGCTCCCAGATTCTTGAAAAAGATCTTGCTTAGTCTTAGCAATATGATATCCTATAACACCATAATAACAGGGGTCTTCAACACCCCTCTCTCAGAGCTGGACAGATCCTCTAAACAGAAATTAAACAAAGATATTAGAGATTTAAATAAGACCCTAGAACAACTGTGCTTGATAGACGTTTATAGAGCACTGCATTCAAAGATAAAGTATATACATTCTTCTCATAATCCCATGGAACATTCTCCAAAATTGATCATATCCTAGGACAAAAAACAAACCTCAAAAGAATTGAAATTCTACCTTGCATCATCTCAGACCACAATACACTAAAAGTGAAACTAACACCACCAAAAATGCTCAACCTCATACAAGGGCATGGAAGTTAAACAACCTTATGCTGAATGACAGTTGGATGCAGGGAGAAATAAAAAAGGAAATCTTTACCTTCCTTAGGTATAACAATGATGACACAAGGTACCAAAACCTATGGGGTATAGTGAAAGCAGTCCTGAGAGGAAAATTTATCACATTAGAACTAAATTTTCTTTCATACATTCTTTTTTTTTTTTTTTTTTTTTTTAGAATACAGTTTATTGTGTGTATTCAAGGTATACAATAAGGTAATTTGGGCTACAGATAATAGTAAAATGGTTACCATGGTGGAGCAAATTAACACATCTGTCAGCTCATGTGGTTTCTTTCTCTCTTTCTTTTTTATTTAGCTGAATTTCCTAATACAAACATTTTACTTCTTGGGAAGTATTAAGTACATACCATTGCTATCTAATAGAACCTTCTTCAATGAGGGAAGTGTTCTCCATACAAGTATCTCCTGTTACCTCAGAATCTATCATATAACATCAGAACGTTAGCCACTTGTGGCTAAGGAGCACTTGAAATGTGACTACTATGACTGAGAAGCTGAATTTTTAATTTTATTTGATCTTAATCTATTTACATTTAAATAGTTATGTATGGCTGGTGGCTACCAAAGTGGACTTGGCAGATACAAAACAATTGATTTCCACATTGTTCTGACATCATTTCTCTATTCACAAATCATATGAGATCATTTGCATTCCAGGTAGTTGTTGGAGCAGGCTAGACTGGCCCTGTAACTAGTATGCTTAGTTCCTGTCCTAAAATAAAGCCAGGACTGGCTTATATCTATTTGCTGCTAGCATGTATCAAGTTTTGTAATAATAACACAAAAGTTTACAACGGGTTATATCCCTTTTAAATAGAAGCCTGCTCATCCCTGAACACAGCTTAGCCTCTGAGCTTGTGCAAACTTTCTGTATCATTAATATGTAAATCTTACCCTCAGTCGGTAAGCTTTTTCAGAACTGTGATCCACTTAGTGTGTCCTTGTTTCCCTGTGCATAATCTTACCACACAAGCACATTTTGCATTTTTATTTGCTGTGTGAGTTTAGCTTTTTGAAACTAGTGAGTCATTTAATACTTTTTATTAGGGAAAAGAACTATTTTTTTTTAATTTTTTTATTAAATCATAAGTGTATACAATGATATGATTATGGGGCATCATACACTCACTTCATAAACCATTTGACACATTTTTATCCCAGTGGTTAACATAGCCTTTCCGGCGTTATCTCAGTTACTGTGCCAAAACATTTATATTCTACATTTACCAAGTTTCGCAAATACCCCTGTAATATGCACCACAGGTGTGATCCCACCGATTCCCCTCCCTCTACCCACCCCCCCTTTCCCACTTCCCCCTATTGTTAAGTTGTAGCTGGGTTATAGCTTTCATGTGAGAGTCCCAAATTAGTTTCATAGTAGGGCTGTGTACATTGGGTATTTTTTCTTCCATTCTTGGGATACTTTACTAAGAAGAATATGTTCCAGCTCCATCCATGTAAACATGAAAGAGGTAAAGTCTCCATCTTTCTTTAAGGCTGCATAGTATTCCATGGTATACATATACCACAATTTATTAATCCATACGTGGATCGATGGGCACTTCGGCTTTTTCCATGACTTAGCAATTATGAATTGGGCTGCAATAAACATTCTGGTACAAATATCTTTGTTATGTTGTGATTTTTGGTCTTCTGGGTATATGCCCAGCAGAGGAATTACAGGATTGAATGGCAGATCTATTTTTAGATCTCTGAGTGTTCTCCATATATCCCTCCAAAAGGAATGTATTACATTTGAAAAACAGAAAGAGAGTGTATCAAAAAACTCACAAGCCATTGATGGAATTGGAAAAAGAAGAACAATCTAAGCCAAAAACCAGCAGAAGAAAAGAAATATCCAAAATTAAATCAGAGATTAATGAAATTGAAAACAAAAGAATCATTCAGAAAATTAATAAAACAAGGAGTTGGTTTTTTGAAAAATAAATAATATAGATAAACCTTTGGCCAAACTAACTATGAATAAAAAAGTACAATCTCTAGTAACCTCAATCAGAAATGACAAAGGGGAAATAACAACTGATGCCTCAGCAATACAAGAGATTATCTCTGAATACTACCAGAAACTTATTGCCCAGTAATTTGACAATGTGAAGGAAATGTATCAATATTTGGAATCACATCCTCTCCCTAGACTTAACCCAGATGAAATAGATATCCTTAACAGACCAATTTCAAGCACTGAGATCAAAGAAACAATAAATATCTTTCAACAACAACAACAACAACAAAATGCCAAAAAATGCCCAAAAAATGCCAAAAAAAAAAATGACAAACCCACAGCTAATATTTTACTGAATGGAGTAAAACTGAAAGCTTTTCCTCTTAGAACTGAAACCAGAGAAGGTTGTGCTCTGTCACCCTTACTATTCAACATAGTGATGGAAGTTATAGCCAATACAATTAGACAAGACAAGAAAATAAAGGGCATCCAAATCAGAGCAGAGGAGGTCAAAATCTCCCTTTTTGCTGATGATATGATCTTATACTTAGAGAACCCTAAAGACTCAACCACGAGACTCTTGGAAGTCATCAAAAAATACAGTAATATCAGGATATAAAATCAATGTCCATAAGTCAGTTGCCTTTCTATATGCAAACAACAGCCAAGATGAGAGGTTAATTAAGGACTCAACTCCCTTCACCATAGCCTCAAAGAAAACGAAATACTTAGGAATATACCTACCAAAAGAGGTGATGGACCGCTATAAAAAAATTATGAATAAGAAAGGAAATAGCAGAGGACATTAAAAAATTGAAGAACATACCATGCTCATGGCTGGGAAGAATTAACATTGTTAAAATGTGCATACTTCCCAGAGAAATTTACCAATTCAAAGCCATCCCTACTAACATACCAACATCCTACTTTCAAGAATTGGAAAAAATGATTCTGCATTTTGTATGGAACAAGAAAAAAACCCACATAGCTAAGGTAGTTCTTAGTAATAAAAACAAAGCCCAGGGTATCACCATACCAGATTTTAGCCTGTACTACAAGGCCATAGTGGTCAAGACAGCATGGTACTGGCACAAAAATAGAGACATAGACATTTGGAATTGAACAGAAAATCAGAAAAAGAAATCAGCAACTTACAGCTACTTAACCTTTGATAAACCCTACAACAATGTCCTCTGTGGAAAAGACTCCCTATTCAATAAATGGAGATGGGAGAATTGTATATCCACATGTAAAAGACTGAAACTGAACCTGCACCTTTATCCACTCACAAAAATTGATTCAAGATAGATAAAGGACTTAAATTTAAGGCATGAAACAATAAAAATCCTCAAACAAAGAATAGGAAAAAACACTGGAAGATATCAGCCTGAGGAAAGACTTTATGAGAAAGATTGCTATGGCAATAGCAACAACAGTAATAATACACAAATAGGATTTAATTAAGCTGAAAAGCTTCTGTACAGCCAAGGAGACAAAAACTAAAGCAAATAGACAACCTATACAATGGGAAGGCATATTTGCATATTTGGAATCAGACAGAAGCTTAATAATGAGGAACTATAGAGAACTCAAATTAATCCACATGCAAAAGCCAACAATCCCATATATTAATGGGCAAGAGAGATGAATAGATGTTCTCTAAAGAATACAGACGAATGGCTAGCAAACATATTAAAAAATGCTCATCATCCCTAATTATTAGAGAAACACAAATCAAAACCACCCTGAGATATCATCTAACCCCAGTGAGAATGGCCCTCATAACAAAATCTCAAAACTGCAGATACTGGAGTGAATGTGGAGAGAAAGAAACACTTTTTCACTGGTGTGACTGCAAACTAGTACAACCCTTTTGGAAGGAAGTATGAAGAGCTCTCAAAGAACTCCAGCTAGACCTCTGATTTGATTCTGCAATCCCATTACTGGGCATCTACCCAGAAGAAAAAAAAATTCTTTTATCATAAGGATACTTGTGATAGACTGCTTATTGCAGCTCAATTTACAATCTCCTAAAATGTGGAAACAACCTAAATGCCCACCAACCCAGGAATGGATTAACAAGCTGTGGTGTATGTATACTATGGAATACTATTCAGCCATTAAAAAAATGGAGACTTTACATCTTTTATATTAACCTGGATGGAAGTGGAAGACATTATTCTTAGTAAAGCATCACAAGAATGGAGAAGCATGAACCCTATGTATTCAATTTTGATATGAGGACAATTAATGACCTAGTACATGGTAAGGGGTGACAGAAGGGGAGAGGAGAGAGAGAGACATGGAGGGAGGTGGGTGGAGGAACTGAAGAGCAGAGAGAGAGAAGGAGGGTGGGGGTGGGGTCTCGGTGTGTGATACACCTTTTGGGGGCCAGACACAATTGTAAGAGGGACTTTACCTAACAAATGCAATCAGTGTAGCCCACTTTCTTGTATCCTCAATGAATCCCCAACAACAAAAAAAGAAGATGGTGACTTCACATCCTTTATGTTTACCTGGATGGAACTGGAACATATTCTTCTTAGCAACTTATCTCAAGAATTGAAAAAAATACTACTATGAAATCAGTGTATAATCACCTACACATTCATAGGAATGGTAAAACATAACTATAGTCCAGAAAGAAGGAGGGAAGGAAAGGAGAAGGGAGGAGAGGAGGAGGCCAGAAGGAGGGAGGGTATTTTAGGGTACATAACCTAATGTGCATAATGCAATAATACATTTCTAAACTATTAATAATAGAGGATGAATGTCTTATCACAACAGATAAGTAAGCAAGGAGATAGTTATGTTAATCAGTTAGATGTTAGCATTTCACACTATATATCAAATCAGCACATTGTACCTTATAAATCCATTAATGTACACAATTATGATTTAATAAAGTTTTAAAAAAACAATTAATCATCTTAAGGAATTGGAAGAAGATGAGCAATCCAATCCCACATGTCATAGAAGAAACAAAATTATCAAAATTAAATCAGAAATAAATGAAATTTAAAACAAAACACATTCAGAAAACCAATGAAACAAAAAGATGATTCTTCAAAAAGACAAATAAAATTAAAAAAATATTTTTTCCAGATTAACTAGAAATAGTAAAGTAAAATTTCTAGTAACCTCAAACAGAAACAAAAAAGGGAAAATAACAACAGATACCATTGAGATACAGGATATTATCCCTGACTACTACAAGAAACTCTATGACTGGAAATTTGACAATGTGGAAGAAATGGACCAACATGTGGAATCATACCATCTCCCTAGACTTAAGCAGTATGAAATAGATCTCCTGAAGAGACTAATACCAAGCCCTGAAATTAAAGAAATAACAAAACATTTTCTAACCAAAAAATACCCTGGGCAAGATGACTTTACACCAGAATTCTATCAGACCTTCAAAGATGAACATGTACCTATGCTGCAGAACCTAACACGTTCTATGAACTAAACACCACCCAGATACAAAAACAGGAAGAGAATCAAGTAAAAATGGGAACTACAGGCTCAGTACCTGTAGCTCAATGGTTAGGGCGCCAGCCACATGCACCAGGGCTGGTAGTTTCAAACCCAGCCTGGGCCCACTAAACAACAACAAGGACAACAACAACAACAACAACAAAAATAGCCAGGCATTGTGGCAGACACCTGTAGTCCCAGCTACTTGGGAAGCTGAGGCAAGAGAATCACTTAAGCCCAAGAGTTTGAGGTTGCTGTGAGCTATGATGCCACAGCACTCTATTGAGGACAACATACTGAGAGTCTGTCTCAAAAAAGAGGAAAAAAAAGGAGAACTTCAGACCACTTTAAATGCAAAAATACTCAATAAGAACATTTATGCATATGTGTTGATTATTTTTATACAAACTAACGTGGTTACATCAAACCAATCAACATAGCTTTTGCCTCATTTACTTGATTATTGTCTTAAGACATTTATGTTCTACACTTGACAGATTTGACTTGTACCCTTGCAATATGGTCCATAGGTGTGGTCCTGCATTTTACCTTCCCTCTATCAAACCTCCCCAACACCACCCTTTCCACTCCATTTCTCTCCTTCATTCTGGGCTATAGTTGTGTTCTATCTTTCATAAGAAAGTGTGAGTAAATATAAGTAGGTTGCAGTACTGAGTACATTGGATACTCCCCTCCCCCATTCTTGAGATACTTTACTCAGGAGAATATGTTCCAGGTCTCTCCATGTAAACATAAAAGAGGTAAAGGCTCCATCTTTTTTAAAGCTGCATAGTATTCCATGGTATACATATACCACAATTTATTAATCCATTCATGGATCGATGGGCACTTGGGCTTCTTCCATGACTTGGCTATTACAAATTGAGCTGCAATGAATAATCTGGTGCAAATATCTTTTTTTCAAAGTTATTTATTCATGATCTATGTGTATTTGATAAATGAAGAACCTAATAAATATATTACAGCTACACATTTAAAAAATTATACATCACAATCAAGTAGGCTTCATCCCAAGAATGCAAGGTTGGTTTAACATATTCAAATCCATAAATGAAACTCAGCACATAAAGAGAAACAAAAACAAAGACCATAGTATCCTCTCAATCAATGCAAAAAAAGTATTTGATAAAATTCAGCATGCTTTTCTAACAAGAACACTTCAGAATATTGGTGTAGGTGGCACATTTCTTAAAATCATTAAAACTTGTACAACAAGCCCACAGCTAATATCATACTGAATGGATTAAAACCGAAAGCCTCAACACTTAGAACTGGAACAAGACAAGAATGTCCACTATCACACCGCTATTCAACATAGTTCTGGAAGTTCTAGCCAATAAAATCAGGCAAGTGAAGAATATCAAGGGCACCCAAAAGGGGGCAGAAGAGGTCAAGCTCCCTCTCTTTGCTGATATTATTTTATATTTAGAAAATCCAAGAGACTCTAGGAATTATCAAGATATACAGTAATGTCTCAGGGTATAAAATCAATGTCCACATATTGGTAATCTTTGTATACATCAGTAACATTCAAGAGGAGAAGCTAACCAAGGACACAATACCCTTCATGGTAGCTACAAAGGAAATGAAATACCTGTGAATACACCTAACAAAATAGTTGAAAGATCTTTCAAAGAGAATTATGAAACCCTAAGAAAAGAAATAACTGAAGACATTAACAAATGGTAAAGCATACCACGCTCTTGGTTGGGAAGATTCAACTTTGTTAAAATGTCTATTTTATCACAGATCTAATGCAATCTCCATTAAAATACAAACCTCATACTTTAAAGAACTGGAAAAAATAATTCTTCATTTTGTATGTAACCAGAAAGAAACCCTTATATCCAAGGTAATTCTTTTTTTTTTTTTTTTTTTTTTTTTTTTGCAGTTTTTGGCCAGGGCTGGGTTTGAACCTGCCACCTCTGGTATAAGGGGCTGGCGCCTTACTCCTTTGAGCCATACACACCACCCCAAGGTGATTGTTAGTATTTAAACAAAAGCAGTTAGAGGTAAGCATTTCACATTGTATATCAAATCAGCACACTATACCTCATAAATGCATTAGTGTACATAGTTATGATTTAATAAAGAATTTTTTAAAAGCCATAGGCATTACTCTATGAGACTTCAAGTTACATTACAAGTCCACCCTGATCAAAATAGCATGACATCAGCACAAAAATAGAGACATACATATATGGAACAGAATAGAAAACCTAGAGAAGAAACTAATCTCTTATAGCCATCTCATCTTTGATAAATAAAACAAAAGCATACACTGGGGGTAAGAATCCCTATTCAACAAATGGTGCTGAGAGAATTGCATGACTACATGTAAATGACTGAAACAGGATGCACACCTTTTACCACTTAAAAAATTGACTCCAGATGGATAAAATATTTAAATCTAAGAGGCTTTCCCAAGACTCCTCTGCTTCCAGGCAGTGTGGAAACCTCTCGACAAAGACCTACAGGTGGAGACAAGATGGCTGACTGAAGCCAGCTTTCCACAGAAGCTCCCGTCCATAAGGAGAGTTAAAGGGCAGAAATTTAACAAGTAACCTGGTGGATCAGAGCTGCACCAAGAGAGAAGTTTAAAGAATGCACATACCCTGCTGAGGCGAGCTGTGACCCCAAGGATACAAACAAAAGGTATAAAAATCCATCACCAAGCACATGGGAGTCCCCTCTCCCATGATAATGGCTTGGAGTACCCCATAAACAAATGAGCAGAGTTCAAAAGTCCTCCTATTATACTCCATGGGAGAGACCCTCTAAAAACTGGACCTACTTCCCCTACTAGGGTGCCATGGTGCTTTCCTGCCAGGCATAAAACTGTGTAAAACTGTATATATTCTCTACCTGCAATTCTGAGCTCCCAGCACTCCCCTCCACTCTCACTCTGAGGTCTGGAGGCCTGTGCCCAATGAGTCCAGATTCTTGGGTGTTTTCTTGAGAGGTGTGGACAGGGTCTGGACTGCTGCTGGTCAATGCTGATTCTGCAGCATGGGAGTGAGAAGAGGACGGTTGCTGAAAGGGAATCACACAGGAGTGGCGGTGACCCAAGGAGCAGAGTAGCAGCCGTTTTTGTCAACAATAGGGCTCACCCCTGGATATTTCAGAGTCACACCCCCTGTCTCTCTGGGCAACCAGAGGCCGGGCATCTTCTCAGGTGGCAACCACAAATGGACAGAAACACAGGCCCCGTGAGTAAAGGGTTTGCCTGAGGCAGTACCAGCCTGGGTGGAGAGCAGGGACTAGAAAATGCACGCGCAGTACCGGCAGACTCCCAGGGCAGGACTGACCCAGAAGACCGCTTTACTGAGCCTAAGATGCACCCGGCCATCAGCGGATCATCAGCCTAGACAAAGGAGAACAGAAGACTAGAACTGACAGCTAACCATGCTGGGAATACAAACTACCAGTCAGCAGCAAAGATGGCCTGTGCAGGTTCTGTGAACTCAAAACAGCTTCTCTGCAGGTGAATTAAGCTGGGACAGAAACAAATTTCGCAAAGTTGTTCTGTTCTGTCAGTAGCATTGATCAGGGGCAGGGCTGGAACTGAATGAACAGCCCCAGACTCTATCCAGCACCCGAGAATGTCAGGCCTCACTTGCCCCTGCCAGATAGTGGCAGAGAACAACAGCCTGGCTGAGAAGATATAGATCTCCCTGTGATTGAGGCAAGTGCAAAGCACAGATGTATCTGCTCATTGGAGGCAACTAAGTCACAGCCCTGCGGGGTTATCAGTGACTGGGTGTGACAGAGGTGCACGGTGGGGAAAGAGGCATCAACCTTCCCAGACTAATCAATTTGCTGGCTGGGTCCTTCTGACCTAATGAAGCACTGGAGCTAGTGATATTTGAGTTGTCAGCAGACCCCTGCTATCTAGTTCCCAGAGATCTATTAAAATCTCCTACCTGAGACAGGTGCTGGCTGAGACAATTGATTTGGACCTTTTGAACTGAGCCAATCCCCCGAGGAATATACAAGTGGTGCCCTGGGTGTGTGGTTGTAGGAAGGTTTGATTTTCCTTTTCCAATTGTTGCCTGTGGGGGTGGGGTGACTTAATTGCTGATATTTCTCCACAGCTGAGACTTCAACCCAGAGCAACTGTTTCACTAGGGTTGGACAGAGACCAGATGAAAACAAGAAAGAGCCACATAGCCCCACCACAAAAAGCAGGTCCCCAGTTTCTCAGGCTGTAGCACTGTATGGGTCCTCAGCGAAGCTCCAAAAGAAAAGTCAAATGGTGTAAAATAATCACAGGGTGGAATCAGCAGAAAACCTCTGGTAACATGAATAACCAGAGTAGATAACCCCCCCCCAAGGAAAGACATAAACAGATGGCCAAGATGTAAGAAATCGAATTCAGGATTTGGATTGCAAACAAGATTAATAGAAAGGAGCAAATGTTGGAACAGAAATTCAAGGAGCAATTCCAAAGTTGGAATTACAAATTTGAGGAGAAATTCAAAAGTTGCCTCAAGAATTCAACGAATTTAAAGACAAAACCACCAAAGATTTTGACATATTGAAGAAAGAATTTGGAGCCTTCGAAGATCTGAAAAATACAGTTGAATCCCTCAGTAACAGAGTGGAGCAAGCAGAAGAAAGGACTTCTGACATTGAAGACAAAGCTTTTGAATGCTCCAAAACTCAGAGAGGAAAAGAAATAGAGAAAAAAAACAGATCATTCCTCAGAGAGCTCTGGAATAATTCGAAGAAGGCTAATATTTTCCTCATTGGAATCCCTGAAAGTGATGAAGTGGATTCACAAGGCACAGAGGCTCTTCTCCATGAAATTATGAAAGATAATGCCAAGATATTCTGCAATTCAGACAGCAGAGAGTTTCAGAACCCCAGCAGGATGCAACCCAACTAAGACATCCCCCAGCCACATCATAATTAACTTCACTAAAGATAATATGAAGGAGAAAAATCTGAAAGAAGCCAGATGTAAGAAAACCATAAACTACAATGGGAAGAATACTACAATGACAGCAGATCTCTGTGCTGAAATCTTTCAAGCCAGAAGAGGGTGGTCATCAACTTTTAATCTCCTAAAACAAAATAATTTTCAAACCCAGATCCTGTATCCAGCCAAACTGAGTTACATTTATGGTGGAGAAATAAAATACTTTAATGATATTCACATGTTGAAGAAATTTGCCATAACCAAACCAGCTCTTCAGGATATTCTCAGACCTATCCTCCATAATGACCAGCACAATCCTCTACCACAAAAGTAAAGTCACTCAGGAACTTTTGATCAAACTCCAACTCCCACATTGGCGAAAGAATTAAAAATGTCAACTGGACTTTCAAAAAGCTCGATATGCAAAATTTTATCAGACTTATCAATATTCTATACTAATGTGAATGGCTTAACCTGTCCTCTAAAGAGGCACAAGTTGGCTGACTGGATACAAAAACTCAGGCCAGATATCTGCTGCATACAAGAATCTCATCTTACCTTAAAAGATAAATGTAGACTCAGTGTGAAAGGGTGGTCATCCATATTTCAGGCAAATGAAAATCAGAAAAAAAGCAGGTGTTGGGATTCTATTTGCAGATACAATAGGCTTTAAACCAATGGTCACTTCATATTTGCTAAGGGTAATACTCAATATGATGAGTTTTCAATTATTAATATTTATGTACCAACCAGACTGCACCTCAATTTATAAGAGAAACTCTGACATGAGCAACTAGATTTCCTCCAACCCCATAATAGTCAGAGATTTTAACACTCCTTTGACATTGTTGGATAGATCCTGCAATAAGAAGCTAAGCAAAGAAATTTTAGATTTAAACCTAACCATCCAACATTTGGATTTAACAGACATCTACAGAACATTTCATCCCAACAAAAGTGAATGCACATACTTCTCATCTACCCATGGAACATACTCCAAAATCTATCACATCTTAGGTGATAAGTCTAACCTCAGTAAATTTAAAGGAATAGAAATTATACCTTACATCTTCTTGGACCACCATAGAATAAAAGTTGAACTCGGTAAAAAAAGGAATCTGCATACTCATACAAAAACATGGAAGTTAAATAACCTTATGCTGAATGATAGCTGGGTCATAGAGGAGATTAAGGAGGAAATTACTAAGTTTTTGCAACAACACAAAAATGAAGACACAAATTATCAGAACCTCTGGGATACCTCAAAAGCAGTCCTCACAGGGAAATTTATAGCACTGCAAGCCTTCCTCAAGAGAACAGAAAGACAGGAAGTTAACAACTTAATGGGACATCTCAAGCAACTGGAAAAATAAGCACAGTCCAACCCCACACCCAGTAGAAACAAAAATAACCAAAATTAGAGCAGAATTAAATGAAATTGAAAACAAAAGTATTATACAACAGATCAATAAATCAATAAGTTGGTTTTTTGAAAAGGTCAATAAAGTAGATAAACCTTTGGCTACCCTCACCAGGAAGAAAAAGAGTAAAATCTCTAATTTCATCAATCAGAAATTACAAAGAAGAAATAACAACAGAATCCTCAAAAATTAAAAATAAAATCCTTAATGAATATTACAAAAAACTTTATTCTCAGAAATATGACAATCTGAAGGAAATTGACCAATACTTGGAAGCATGTCACCTTCAAAGACTTAGCCAGAATCAAGTGGAAATGTTGAACAGGCCTATATCAAGTTCTGAAATAGGATCAACCATACAAAATCTCCAGAAAAAGTAAAGCCCGGGACCCAGATGGCTTCACGTCAGAATTCTACCAAACCATTAAAGAGGAACTAGTACATATATTACACAACCTGTTGCAAAATATAGAAAAAGAAGTAATACTACCCAACATGTTCTATGAAGCAAACATCACGCTGATCCCCAAACCAGGAAAAGACTCAACAAGAAAAAAAAATTATAGACCAGTATCACTAATGAATATAGTAGTAAAAATATTCAACAAGATCCTAACAAACTGAATCCAGCAACACATCAAATTACACATCATGACCAAGTGAGTTTTACCCAAGATCTCAAGGCTGGTTCAATATACATAAATCTATAAATACAATTCAGCACATAAACAAATTAAAAAACAAAGACCATATGTTTCTCTCAATTTATGCAGAAAAAGCTTTTGATAATATCCCTTCATGATCAGAACACTTAAGAAAATGGGTAAGCAATGGGGGGGGAGGTGCGTAGAGGGAGGGGGATTGAAAGGATCACACATGTGGTGCATCTTACAAAGGTACATGTGAGCCTTGGCAAATGTGGAATGTAAATGTCTTGACAAAGTATCTAGGATAATGCCAGGAGGGCTATGTCAACTAATGAGATGAAAATGTGTCAAATATTCTATGAAACAAGTGTATGGTGCCCCATGATCATATTGATGTACACAGCTATGATTTAATAAAAAAAAAAAAAGAAAGAAAGAAAGAAAATGGGTATAGAAGGGACATTTCTTAAACTGATAGAGGCCATCTACAGCAAACACACAGCCAATCTCACACTGAATGGAGTTAAATTGAAATCATTTCCACTCATATTAGGAAGCAGATAAGGTTGCCCATTGTTTCCACTGTCTTTAACACTGTAATGGAAGTTTTAGCCATAGCAATTAGGGAAGAAAAGGCAATCAAGATGATATAGGGTCAGAAGAGATCAAACTTATGCTCTTCGCAGATGATATAATTGTATATCTGGAAAACACCAGGGATTCTACACAAAACAATTAGAAGTGATCAAGGAATACATCAGAGTCTCAGGTTACAAAATCGACATTCATAAATCTGTAGCCTTTATATATACCAACATTAGTCAAACTGAAGAAACAGTTAAGGACTCTATTCCATTCACAGTAGTGCCAAAGAAGATGAAATATTTGGGAGTTTGTCTAACAAAGGACGTGAAAGATCTCTATAAAGAGAACTATGAAACTCAAAGAAAAGAAATAGCTGAAAATGTTAACAAATGGAAAAACATACCATGCTCATGGCAGGGAAGAATAAACATTGTTAAAATGTCCATACTACACAAAGCAATATACAATTCTAATGCAATCCTTATTAAAGCTCCACTGACATACTTTACAGATCTTGAAAAAATAATACTTTGTTTTGTATGGAATCAGAAAACAAACATGAATAGCCAAGACATTACTCAGAAATAAAAACAAAGCAGCGGGAATCATGCTACCAGACCTTAGACTATACTATAAATCAATAATGATCAAAAAAGCATGGTACTGTCACTAAAACAGAGAGGTAAATGTATGGAACAAAATAGAGAACCAAGATATGGACCCAGCTACTTACAGTTGTTTGATCTTTGACAAGCCAATTAAAAACAGTCAGTGTGTGAAACATACCCTATTTAAAAAATGATGTGGGTGAACTGGCTGGTACCTGTAGAAGGCTGAAACTGGACCTATACCTTTCAACATTAACTAAGATAGACTCTCACTGGATTAAAAATTTAAACTTAAGACATGAAACTAAAAATACTGCAAGAAAGTACAGGGAAAACTCTTGAAGAAATCAGTCTGGGTGAATATTTTATGAGGAGGACCCCCCAGGCAATTGAAGCAGCTTCAAAAATACACTACTGGGACCTGATCAAACAAAAAACTTCTGCACAGCCAAGAACACAGTAAAGCAAGCAGACAGCCCTCAGAATGGGAGAAGATATTTGCAGGTTATGTCTCCGACAAAGGTTTAATAACCAGAATCCACATAGAACTCAAACATATAAGCAAGAAAAGAACAAGTGATCTCATCGCAGGCTGAGCAAGGGACTTGAAGAGAAATTTCTCTGAAGAAGACAGACGCATGGCCTACAGACATATGAAAAAATGCTCATCATCCTTAATCATCAGAGAAATTCAAATCAAATGGATTAATAAATTGTGGTATATGTACACCATAGAATATTATGCAGCCTTAAAGAAAGATGGAGACTTTACCTCTTTCATGTTTACATGGATAGAGCTGGAACATATTCTTCTTAGTAAAGTATCTCAAGAATGGAAGAAAAAGTACCCAATGTACTCAGCCCTACTATGAAACTAATTTAGGGTTTTCACATGAAAGGTAATAACCCAGTTACAACCTAAGAATAGGGGGAAGGGGGATAGGGAGGGGAGGGAGAGGGGAGGTGGGCAGAGGGAAGGGGATTGGTGGGATTACACCAGCAGTGCATCTTACAAGGGTATATGTGAAACTTGGTAAACGGTCTGTGAAGCCAGTGAATGATGCCCCATGATTATATCAATGTACACAGCTATGATTTAATAAAAAAAAAACTACTTTGAGATATCATCTAACTCCAGTAAGATTAGCCCATATCACAAAATCCCAAGACCAGAGATGTTGGCTTGGATGTGAAGAAAAGGGAACACTTCTACACTGCTGGGGGAGTGCACATTAATACATTATTTTTGGAAAGATGTTTGGAGAACACTTAGAGATATAAAAATAGAACTTCCATTCAATCCTATAAGTCCTCTACTAGGTATATATCCAGAAGAGCAAAAATCACATTATAACAAAGATATTTGTACCAGAATGTTTATTGCAGCCCAATTCATAATTGCTAAGTTATGGAAAAAGCCCAAGTGCCCATCGATCCATGAATGGATTAATAAATTCTGGTATATGTACACCATGGGATATCATTCAGCCTTAAAGAAAGACAGAGACTTTACCTCTTTCATGTTTACGCGGATTGAGCTGCAATATATTCTTCTTAGTAAAGTATCTCAAGAATGGAAGAAAAAGTATCCAATGTACTCAGTCCTACTATGAAACTAATTTATGGCTCTCATATGAAAGCTATAACCCAGTTATAACTGAAGAATGTGGGAAAGGAGAGAGGGATGGGAAGGAGAGAGGAGGATAGGCAGAGGGAGGGTGATTGGTGGGATTACACCTACAGTGCATCTTACAAGGGTAGATGTGAAACTTACTAAATGTGGAATATAAATGTCTTAACACAATAACTAAGAAAATGCCAGGAAAGCTAAGTTAACCAGAGTGATAAAAATATGTTAAATGGTCTATAAAACCATTGTATGGTACCCCATGATCACATTAGTGTACACAGCTATGATTTAATAATTTTCAAAAAGGAAAAATTAAATCTAAGACATGAAGCAATAAAAATCTTAGAGGAAAGTGTGGGAAATACTCTTGATGATGTCAAACTGGGGGATAATTTTATGAAGACTTCAGTGGCAATTGAAAGTACAAAAATAAACAAACTGGACTTAATTAAGCTAAAATATTTTGCACAGCTAAGGACACAACAAGTAAATCAAATAGACAAGCTTTAGAATATGTAAAGATACTTCATTGTAATAATCTGACAAAAATGTTGAAATCTCGAATAGCCAAGACATTACTCATAAATAAAACCAATCATTATGAATCACGCTACCAGACTTCAGGCTATTCTAGAAAGCTATAGTGATCAAAACAACATGGTACTGGCACAAAAACAGAGAGGTGTATGTATGCAACAGAATAGAGAACCAAGAGAAGAACCCAGACACTTATTATCATTTGATCTTTGATAAGCCTATCAAAAGCATAAATTGGGGGAAAGATTCCCTATCTAACAAATGATACTGGGTAAATGGGCTGGCTACTTGTAGAACACTAAAACTGGACCCTCACCTTTCACCATTAACAAAAATTGATTCTCATTGGATAAATGATTTAAACTTGAGACATGAAACTATAAAGATACTAGAAGAGAGTGCATGAGAAACACTTGAAGAAATTGGCCTGGGAAGATATTTTATGAGGAGGATCCCCTGGGCAATTGAAGCAAGACTAAAAATATGTTACTGGGATCTGATCAAACTAAAAAGCTTCTTCACAGCCAAGAGCAAAGTAAAGCAAGCAGACAGCCCTAGGAATGGGAGAAGATATTTGCAGTTTATGTTTCTGATGAGGTTTGATAAGTAGAATACACAGAGAACTCAAAATAATTAATAAGAAAAGAACAAGAAATCACATTTTATTGTCAGGAAGAGACATGAACAGAAGCTTCTCTCAAGAAGAGAGGCACATAGGGTACAAACATATGAAAAAATGCTCATCATCTTTAATCATCAGAGAAATGCACATCAAAAACCACTTTGTGATATCATCTAACTCCAGTAAGATTAGCCCACCTAACAAAATCTCAAAATGACAGATGTTGGTGTGGATGTGGAGAGAACGGAATACTTCTGCACTGCTGGTGGGAAGGCAAACTAATATTTCCCTTATGGAAAGAAGTTTGGAGAACCCTTAGGGAACTAAAAGTAGACCTGGATTAGCGGGACAAGATGGCGGACTGAACCCAGCTTTCAACAGAGGCTCCCGTCCAGAAGGAGAGTTAAGGGACGGGAATTTAGTAAGTATCCTGGTGGACTTGAGCCTCACCAAGAGAGAAGGTTGAAGAACGCACATCAACACCGCTGAGGCAAGCTGTGATCACAAGGACGCAAACAAAAGGTACAAAATCCACCACCAAGCGGACGGGAGTGCCCCTCCCCCGTGAGACCGGCTCAAGAGCCCCACAATTAAACAAATGGGCAGAAATTAAAGGCCCTCCCACTACACTCCACGGGAGAGACCTTCTAAAAACTGGACCTACCTCCCCTACTGGTGCCGTGGCGTTCTCCTGCCGGACATAAAACTGAATAAAACTTTAAAAATCCTTTGCTGGCAACCCTGAATCCCCAAAACTCCCCTCCCGCCAACTGAGGTCTGGAGGCCTGTTCCCCAGGAGTTCGGATCCTTGAGTGATTTCTCAAAGGGAGTGGACAGTCCCCGAGTTGCGACTTGTCAGCATTGACTCTGAGGCACGCGAGTGAGGAGAGGGCACCGGGCTGAGGGGGAGTCACGCCTCGGCGGCACTTCCCTGTGGTGCGGTGCAGCAGCCCTCCCCGTGCATCAATACAGCCAGACATAAAACTGAATGAAACTCTAGCTTCCCCCCCACTCCCACTCGGGGTCTGGGGACCTGTCCCCCAGGAGTTCGGATCTTTGGGTGATTTCTTGAGGGGAGCGCACAGTGCCCGAGCCGCGACTGGTCAGCGCTGACTCTGAGACACACGGGCGAGGAGAAAGCACTCTACTGAGGGGGAGTCACACCTCGGCGGCACTTCCCTGCAGATTAGGTGCAGCAGCCCTCCCCAGGCAACATTACGGGGCGGGCACAAAACTGAATAAAACTCGAGCTTCCCCGCTGAGAGCTGAGAGCCCTTACTCTCACTCGGGGTCTGGAGGCCTATCCCCCAGGAGTTCGGATCCTTGGGTGATTTCTCGAGGGGAGTGCACAGTGCCCAAGCTGCCTCAGATCAGCGCTGACTCTGAGACACGTGAGCAAGGAGAGGGCACTCTGCTGAGGGGAAATCAAGCCTTGGCGGCACTTCCCTGTGGTGCGGTGCAACAGCCCTCCCCGGGCGGGCGTAAAACTGAATGAAACTCTAGATTCCCCCCCACTCCCAATCGGGGTCTGGGGGCCTATCCCCCAGGAGTTCAGATCCTTGGGTGATTTCTTGAGGGGAGTACACAGTGCCCAAGCTGCGTCAGGTCAGCGCTGACTCTGAGACACGTGAGCAAGGAGAGGGCACTCTGCTGAGTGGAAATCAAGCCTTGGCGGCACTTCCCTGTGGTGCGGTGCAACAGCCCTCCCCGGGCGGGCGTAAAACTGAATGAAACTCTAGCTTCCCCCCCACTCCCAATTGGGGTCTGGGGGCATATCCCCCAAGAGTTCGGATTCTTGGGGGATCTCTTGAGGGGTGTGGAACCAGCATAAACTGCAGCCGCTCAGTGCTGACTCTGGGGCGTGAGACAGAGGAGAAAAGGGTCGGCTCAGTGCCCACACCAGAGCAGCAGTTCCCAGGAGGCAGATCAACAGCAGTTTTTTCTTTACCGAAGAATGCTAACTTCTGGATATTCTGAGGCCACACGCCCTGTCTCCCTGGGCAACCAGCGGAGGCCACCGGTGAGCGGGAGATTTCCTGACACTGCTCACAAACCTGGGAAGCTTCCAGGGCGGGGCCGACCCAGAGAGGTGAAACCACCAGCAGCAAAGACGTTTGAACTCAGAACAGCACGTCTTCTGTAGGCGATTTCAGCAAGAACAGAGACAGAACCCCGCAAAGTTGTCTGTTCTGTTCTGTTCTGTTAGCAGCATCCATCAGGGACGGGGCTAAGCCTGAGTGAACACCTCCTTCCCATCACCTGCATCAAGCACTCAAAGATGTCAGGCCCCATATCCTCCTGCTAGATAGTGGCAGTCTGCGGGGGCCTGGAAGACTTCCTTGTGATTCAGGCAGGTGCAAACCCCTGGAGTGTCTGTTCACTACAGGCAACTGGGTTAGCCATCTGCAGAGATACCAGTGACTGGGTCCGATGGAGGGGCAAAGTGGGGAAGGAGACGTCAACCTTCCCAGACTGCTCTGTTTGCTGGGTGCCTCCTCCTGACTCCACACTGCACTGGGGTGAGCCGTGTCAGAGGAGTCACCAGGCCCCTGTGATCCAGTTCCCAGAGACCTCTTGAACTCTCCCACCAGAGACAGGTGCCGATTGAGACAGTTGATTTGGACCTTTTGAACTGGGCTAATAGACTGAGGACTTTTCAGGCGGTGCCCTGGGTGTGCAGTTGTAGGAAGGTTTGATTCTCCTTTTCCAACTGGGGCCAGAGGTGGGTGGGCGGGGTGACTTAATTGCTGATTTTTCCACACAGCTGAGACTTCAAGCCAGAGTAGAAGTTGCAATAGGATCAAAAAGAAACCAGCTGAAAACAAGACAGAATCACTTTGCTCCACCACACCAGACAGGGCGCCAGTTTCTCAGTCCACAACACTGTACGGCCCCTCGATAAAGCCCCAGGGGAAAAACCAAAGGGAGTAAAATAACCATGGGGCAGAATCAGTGGAAAAACTCTGGTAACATGAATAACCAGAATAGATCAACCCCCCCAAGAAAAGATACGGCAGATGTGATTGAAGATCCCATTCATAAACAACTGGCTGAGGTGTCAGAAATCGAATTCAGAATTTGGATTGCAGACAAGATTAATAAAATGGAATTAGGAATTCGAGGAGAAATTCAAAAGTTGTCTCAAGAATTTAACGAATTTAAAGACAAAACCACCAAAGACTTAGACACACTGAAGCAAGAATTTACAGCCCTCAAAGATATGAAAAATACAGTAGAATCCCTCGGCAACAGAATGGAGCAAGCAGAAGAAAGGATTTCTGACATTGAAGATAAAGTCTTTGAACGCTCCCAATCTCTCAAAGAGGAAGAGAAATGGAGAGCAAAAACGGATCACTCACTCAGAGAGTTCTCAGATAATTCGAAAAAAAGCCATATAAGAATTATAGGGATTTCTGAGAACGATGAAGTGGCCTCCAAGGGCACAGAGGCCCTTCTGCATGAAATTATGAAAGAAAATTTTCCAGACATGACTAGAGAATATGAAATTCAGATAGCAGACAGCTTCAGAAACCCAGCACGATTCAACCACAATAAGTCATCCCCCAGACATATCATAATTAGCTTCACTAAAGTTAACATGAAAGAGAAGATTCTCAAAGCAGTCCGGTGAAAGAAACCTATTACGTACAAAGGTAAGAATATTAGAATAACTGCAGATCTCTCTGCTGAAACTTCTCAAGCCTGAAGAGGGTGGTCATCAACTTTTAATCTCCTAAAGCAAAATAACTTTCAACCGAGGATCTTGTATCCAGCCAAACTGAGTTTCATCTATGATGGAGAAATTAAATAATTCAATGACATTCATATGTTAAAAAATTTGCCATAAGTAAACCAGCTCTTCAGGATATTCTCAGACCTATCCTCCACAATGACGAACCCAATCCTATACCACAAAAGTAAACTCACTCACAAACTTCGGATCAAACTCCAACTTCCACACTGGTGAAAGGATTAAAAATGTCCACTGGACCTTTGAAAAACTCGATACGCAAAATTCCACCAGAATTATCAATACTCTCCATCAATGTGAATGGCTTAAAATGTCCTCTAAAGAGGCATAGGTTAGCTGACTGGAGACAAAAATTCAAGCCAGATATTTGTTGCATACAAGAGTCACATCTCAACTTAAAAGACAAATACAGACTCAGGGTGAAAGGATGGTCATCCATATTTCAGGCAAATGGTAATCAGAAAAAAGCAGGTGTTGCAATTTTACTTGCAGATACAGTAGGCTTTTAACCATCAAAAGTAAGGAAGGACAAGAATGGTCACTTCATATTTGTTAAGGGTAATACTCAATATGATGAGATCTCAATTATTAATATCTATGCACCCAACCAGAATGCACCTCAATTTATAAGAGAAACTCTAACAGACATGAGTAACTTGATTTCCTCCACCTCCATAATCGTCGGACATTTCAACACTCCTTTGGCAGTGTTGGATCGATCCTCCAGCAAGAAGCTGAGGAAAGAAATCTTAGATTTAAACCTAACCATCCAATATTTAGATTTAGCAGACATCTACAGAACATTTCATCCCAACAAAACTGAATACACATACTTCTCAGCAGCCCACGGAACTTACTCCAAAATTGACCACATTTTAGGTCACAAGTCTAACCTCAGTAAATTTAAAGGAATAGAAATTATTCCTTGCATCTTCTCGGACCATCATGGAATAAAACTTGAATTGAGTAAACACAGGAATCTGCATACTCATACAAAAACATGGAAGTTAAATAACCTTATGCTGAATGATAGCTGGGTCAGAGATGAGATTAAGAAAGAAATCGCCAATTTTTTGGAACAAAACAACAATGAAGACACAAACTATCAGAACCTCTGGGACACCGCAAACGGAGTTCTAAGAGGGAAATTTATAGCACTGCAAGCCTTCCTCAAGAGAACGGAAAGAGAGGAAGTTAGCAACTTAAATGGACATCTCAAGCAACTGGAAAAGGAAGAACAGTCCAACCCAAACCCAGTAGAAGAAAAGAAATAACCAAAATTAGAGCAGAATTAAATGAAATTGAAAACCAAAGAATTATACAACAGATCAATAAATCAAAAAGTTGGTTTTTTGAAAAGGTCAATAAAATAGATAAACCTCTGTCCAACCTAATCAGGATAAAAAGAGTAAAATCTCTAATCTCATCAATCAGAAACAACAAAGACGAAATAACAACAGACTCATCAGAAATCCAAAAAATCTTTAATGAATATTACAAGAAACTTTATTCTCAGAAATATGAAAATCTGAAGGAAATTGACCGATACTTGGAAGCACGCCACCTTCCAAGACTTAAACAGAATCAAGTGGAAATGTTGAACAGACCCTTATCAAGTTCAGAAATAGCTTCAACTATACAAAACCTCCCTAAATAGCAAAGCCCGGACCAGATGGTTTCACATCAGAATTCTACCAAACCTTTAAAGAGGAATTAGTACCTACATCACTTAACCTGTTCCAAAATGTAGAAAAAGAAGGAAGACTTCCCAACACGTTCTATGAAGCAAACATCACCCTGATCCCCAAACCAGGAAAAGACCCAACAAGAAAAGAAAATTATAGACCGATATCACTAATGAATATAGATGCAAAAATATTCAACAAGATCCTAACAAACAGAATCCAGCAACACATCAAACAACTTATACATCTTGACCAAGTTGGTTTTATCCCAGGGTGTCACGGCTGGTTTAATATACGTAAATCTATAAATGTAATTCAGCACATAAACAAATTAAAAAACAAAGACCATATGATTCTCTCAATTGATGCAGAAAAAGTTTTTGATAATATCCAGCATCCCTTCATGATCAGAACACTCAAGAAAATTGGTCTAGAAGGGACTTTCCTTAAACTGATAGAGGCCATCTACAGCAAACCCACAGCCAATATCATATTGAATGGAGTTAAATTGGAATCATTTCCACTCAGATCAGGAACCAGACAAGGTTGCCCATTGTCTCTATTGCATTACAACATTGTAATGGAAGTTTTAGCCACCGCAATTGGGGAAGAAAAGGTGATGAAGGGTATCCATATAGGGTCAGAAGAGATCAAACTTTCGCTCTTCGCAGATGATATGATTGTGTATCTGGAAAACACTAGGGACTCTACTACCAAACTCCTAGAAGTGATCAAGGAATACAGCAGCATCTCAGGTTACAAAATCAACATCCATAAATCGGTAGCCTTTATATACACCAACAACAGTCAAGTTGAAAAAGCAGTTAAGGACTCTATCCCATTCACAGTAGTGCCAAAGAAGATGAAATATTTGGGAATTTACCTAACAAAAGACGTGAAAGATCTCTATAAAGAGAACTATGAAACACTAAGAAAAGAAATAGCTGAAAATTTTGACAAATGGAAAAACATACCATGCTCATGGCTAGGAAGAATCAACATTATCAAAATGTCCATACTACCCAAAGAAATATATAATTTCAACACACTCCCTATTAAAGCTCCACTGTCATATTTTAAAGATCTTGAAAAAACATTACTTCGTTTTATATGAAATCAGAAAAAAACTCGAATAGCCAAGACATTACTCAGAAATAAAAACAAAACAGGAGGAATCACACTACCAGAACTCAGACTTTACTACAAATCGATAGTGATCAAAACAGCATGGTATTGGCACAAAAACAGAGAAGTAGATATCTGGAACAGAATAGAGAACCAAGAGATGAATCCAGCTACTTACCGCTATTTGATTTTTGACAAGCCAATTAAAAACATCCAGTGGGGAAAAGATTCCCTATTTAACAAATGGTGCTGGGTGAACTGGCTGGCAACCTGCAGAAGACTGAAATTGGACCCACACCTTTCACCATTAACTAAGATAGACTCTCATTGGATTAAAGATTTAAACTTAAAACATGAAACTATAAAAATACTAGAGGAGAATGCAGGGAAAACCCTTGAAGAAATTGGTCTGGGTGAGTATTTCATGAGGAGAACCCCCCGGGCAATTGAAGCAGCTTCAAAAATACACTACTGGGACTTGATCAAACATAAAAAGCTTCTGCACAGCTAAGAACACAGTAAGCAAAGCAAGCAGACAGCCCTCAGAATGGGAGAAGATATTTGCAGGATATATCTCTGACAAAGGTTTAATAAACAGAATCCACAGAGAACTCAAACGTATCAGCAAGAAAAAAACAAGGGATGCCATCGCAGGCTGCGCAAGGGATTTGAAGAGAAACTTCTCTGAAGAAGACAGGCGCACGGTCTGCAGACATATGAAAAAATGCTCATCATCTTTAATCATCAGAGAAATGCAAATCAAAACTACCTTGAGATATCATCTAACTCCAATGAGACTAGCCTATATCACAAAATCTCAAGACCAGAGATGTTGGCGTGGATGCGGAGAAAAGGGAACACTTCTGCACTGCTGGTGGGAATGCAAATTAATACATTCCTTTCGGAAAGATATGTGGAGAACACTTAGAGATCTAAAAATAGATCTGCCATTCAATCCTGTAATTCCTCTGCTGGGCATATACCCAGAAGACCAAAAATCACAACATAACAAAGATATTTGTACCAGAATGTTTATTGCAGCCCAATTCATAATAGCTAAGTCATGGAAAAAGCCCAAGTGCCCATCGATCCACGAATGGATTAATAAATTGTGGTATATGTATACCATGGAATACTATGCAGCCTTAAAGAAAGATGGAGACTTTACCTCTTTCATGTTTACATGGATGGAGCTGGAACATATTCTTCTTAGTAAAGTATCTCAAGAATGGAAGAAAAAGTACCCAGTGTACTCAGCCCTACTATGAAACTAATTTCGGGCTCTCACATGAAAGCTATAACCCAGCTACAACTTAACAATAGGGGGAAGTGGGAAAGGGGGGGGTGGGTAGAGGGAGGGGGATCAGTGGGATCACACCTGTGGTGCATCTTACAGGGGTATTTGCGAAACTTGGTAGATGTAGAATGTAAATGTTTTGGCACAGTAACTGAGATAACGCCAGAAAGGCTATGTTAACCACTGTGATAAAAATGTGTCAAATGGTCTATGAAGCCAGTGTATGATGCCCCATGATCATATCAATGTATACAGTTATGATTTAATAAAAAAAAGAAGCCATTAGCTCAGAAAAAAAAAATAAAAAATAATAAATGTAGACCTGCCATTCAATCCTGCAATTACTCTACAGGTATATATCCAGATGACCAAAAATCATTTTACGACAAAGACATTTATACAAGAATGTTTATTGCAGCCCAATTCATAATTGCCAAGTCATGGAAACAAACCAATTACCCATTGACCCATGAATGGATTAACAAATTGTGGTGTATATATATACCATGGAATATTATGCAGCCATAAAAAGATGGAGACTTTACCTCTTTTATGTTTACATAGATGGAGCTGGATCATATTTTTCTTAGTAAAGTATCTCAAGAATGGAAGAAAAAATATCCAGTGTACTCAGTAGTATTATGAAACCAAAATATAATCACCCACACTTTCATACAAATGATAAAACACAATTATAGCCCAAAAAGAAGGAGAGAAGTGGAGGGTGAGGGGAGGGAAGGGTAGTGGGCTGGTGGAGGGAAGGTAATTGGTGGGACCTCACCTATTGTGCATATTGCAAGGGTACACGTCAAATATATATTAAGAGTAGAGTATAAATGTCTAAACACAATTAAATAAGTGAGGTGAAGGCTATGTTAACCAGTTTGATTGTAAACATTCAAAATTGTATATAAAATCAGCACATTGTACCCCATAAATGTAGTAATGTACACAGTTATTATCTAGTAAAGAAATAAATAGTCATCAAAAAAAAGAAAAAAGAAAACTAGAATCTACTGAGAAGTCAAATTAATCAACAAAAAAAAAGAGCAAGCAATCCCATCTACTACTGGGCGAGACATATGAACATAAACTTCTCTTAAGAACACAGATGAATGGCTAACAAACATTTGAAAAAATGTTCATTTTCCCCAATCATCAGACAAATGCAAATCAAAACCACCCTGAAATATCACTAACCCCAGTGAGAATATCCCACATCACAAAGTCCCAATGCTGCAGATGCTTGCATGGATATGGAGAGAAGGGAACACTACACTGTTGGTGGGACTGCAAATTACTATAAACTTTTTGGAAGGAAGTATGCAGAATCCTTAAAGAACACCAATTAGACCTCCCATTTGCTCCTGCAATCTCATCACTAGGCACCTACTTAGAAGAAAAAAAATTATTTTACCCTAAGGCCATTTTCACTAGATTGTTTATCACAGCTCAATTTACAATGGCCAAACTGTGGAAACAACCTAAATGCCCACCAACCCAAGAATAGATTAACAAGCTGTGGTATATGCATACCATGGAATACTATTCATTCATTGTAAGAAATGGAGACTTCACATCTTCTGTATTAACCTGGATGGAATTAGAGCACATTATTCTTAGTAAAGTATCGAAAGAATAGAGATGCAAGAATCCAATATACTCAATTCTATTATGAAGCTGGTAGGTGATCTAACACATGTCCAGATAAGAGAAAAACTCAATTCAATTCAAGTTAAGGGGTTGGGGGATTGGTGTGCTCCTACTTAATGGCCACAACATAAGTGTATATGACATACCTCCTTAGTGTGAGGTCCAACTAGAACAGGACTTTATCTAACAAATGCAAACATTGTAACCTAATCATATGTACCCCTTATCGAGCTGAAATAAAAATAAATGAACAAATAAATAAAATCAAAAATAAATATAACTGAACAAATACAAAGTGAAGTCATTTCAAGAACGTCATACACAAGTAGAATGAACAGTTGAATTCAAGTGTAGATCAGTGTGGCCAAGTCACTGTTACCCCCAAACTTCAAGCCTATCCTAGACACCCAAATACAGAGTACATTTACAGAGTCTACATTTCTCTGGGAAGTGGCTTCCTAGCTAAGAACTATATTTCCCGGATGCTCTTGCAGTTAAGTGGGTCCACATGACTGAGTTCCAGCCAATAGAATGTGAGAGGAAGTGAGGACCCTCCACTTCCTGGTGTAGCCCACATAAACCTATGCCATAAGACTCTGCCATGCTCTTTTCTTCCTCCCAAATGGCTATAATGAAGAGGATGTCAGGGTGACCTTGGAAGCTGGGTGTGGAAAATGAAGACGATCGGGCAGCACCTGTGGCTCAAGGAGTAGGACGCCGGTCCCATATATCCGAGGTGGTGGTTTCAAACGCGGCCCCGGGCCAAAAACTGCAAAAAAGAAAGGAAGGAACGGAGGGAGGGAGGGAGGGAGGGAAACTGAAGAGCATGAAGCAGAGTGAGAGCAGAAGATAGACACTCTCCAAACCAATTTGCTCACCCTCCATTGATGCATAAGGGAAATAGGAAACTACTACTGTGCTGAGCCCCACTTTGGGGGATTGATGTCAGAACAGTTAGTGTTACCTGATACCTTTAGGCTGACTACCAATCACTTTGCTGGATGGACCATCAGAAGGTCAGGATCTTGTTCAAAGTTACACAGGAGGACAGCTGAGACGGGCTCCCATGCTTCCCCACCCCCCACACCATTGCACTTGATTAATGCCTCACTCACTACTTTTTCTCAGGAGACAAGGGTTAGAATCGATTATGACAACAGGGAAATTTGGCCAGTTGCATACCTGAGACTTAGTTCTGTTGATGCCTATGAGGAAGAGGAGATGGGCCAGAGAGAGAGCTGCAGGTACAGGGTGGTGCTGGTGTTCTGGATGGGCTGGCACAGGAGGAAGGTGAGGGCTGCCAGGAAGAGGCACAGCACAGACATGGTCAGCCCCATGTGGGTGATAATTGTCAGCACAGGATCCTCCTGAAAACCAACAAAGGAGGACTCTGTTACAGTTTCTAGCTGTGCCACTGTGTTCACTTAACCTCTCTGAGACTTGCCATTCCCATCTTCAAAATGGGGGCAGCAACAGAATTCACCACCGAAGGAGTGTTGAATCCAAATAACTAGATGAGGGCTGTCCAGTAGAAATGGGACACACAAGCCTCGTGTGTACATTGAAATTTTCTAGTAGCCATAACAACAAATGTACAAAGGAACAGATGAAATTAACAGTGTATTTAACTGAGCTGAGCAAGTTTCAAATATTATTTCAAATATATATTATCAAATATATATTCAAGTTAAATATATAATCAATGGAGACATAAACAATTATTAGTGAGGTACATCACTTTCTCTTTTTTCTTTCATATTAAGCCTTAGGAATCCAGAAGATATTTCACGCTTAGAACACATCTCAACTCAGACACTGTATTATCAGTGTTGAAAGTAAAATGTAGTCTTACCAAACAGTAAAGTGGTGTTTAACTAAAGAATATTTTATGCTTCTCAAGGTTTTTAATTTCAATCATTAAAATGAAATAAAATTAAGAATTTGGTTCATCATTAGCTCTAGCTATATTCTAAGTGCTTTATAGCCTTGTATCTAGTGTCTAATTATCCTTTGGACAGCACAACAGAAGGGAGGGGGGAGGTTAGGGTGGAGGAAGGGTAATAATGGGTGGGGCCACACCTACCGTGCATCTTAGAATGGGTACAGGTGAAACTTACTAAATGAAGAATACAAATGTCTACATACAATAACTGAGAAAATGTTGAACAGTTTGATGAGAATATTTCAGATTCTATATGAAACCAGCACATTGTACCCCTTGATTATACTAATGTACACAGCTATGATTTAACGATAAAAAAAAAGTAACATCCAGGAAGGCTGAGGTTTTTTTTTTAAAATCTGTTTGGCCTAGAACAATGTCTGATGTATAATACGCACTCATTAAGAATAAAATGAGGCAATACATGTGAAGCTCACAACACAGTGGTTGTCCTATACTAAATGTTCAATATGTGAGAGCTAAGAAAAATAGGGGAGGGATATGGGTAAATTTTGTTTCTTTGCTTTTTTTCTTTTATTGAGACAGAGTCTCACTCTGTCACCCTGGGTAGAGTGCCTTGGTGTCACAGCTCACAGCAACCTCAAACTCTTGTGCTCAAGTGATCCTCTTGCCTCAGCCTCCCAATTTGCTGGGACTACAGGTGCCTGCCACAATGCCTGACTATTTTTAGAGACACAGTCTTACTCTGGCTCAGGCTAGTCTCCAACTCCTGAGCTCAGGCAATCTGCCCACCTCACCCTCTCATAATGCTGGGATTACTGGTGTTATCCACTGCAGCTGACCTGGTAAATTTTTTTAAACCTGAATTATCCTAGACTTTATTGGCAACTGGGAAGTTCAGCAGGCTGTGTTGTGTCACTGGTGTCCCCGGTAACTTCCCCTAGTCTGAGAGGGGAGGGTTAAGTGTCAATTTGTTTTTCAGATAACAGATGCTTTCAATCCCAAACCTCCTTGGACCTTATCATCAGAGAGGCTGCCAAGCAAACGTCCCAGTGTCTGAAGACTTTCCTTGTTAGCTTGAGCTCACCCTGCACATGCCTATGGAGGTGTCAGAGAAGTAACATCCCCTGGATGCAACTCTCAAGAAATGACTAAAAGGATTTGTAGTATAAACACCCAGCTCCCTGGCCACTCAATTAGAATGATTCTGAGATGTGAGTTGTACACTGAATCCCAGAGTCCCCCAGAATGAACGAGATCCAGTTGCCCACAATGGGGAAGGGCTTGGTCATGCTCTCTTCATTGGCTTCTGTCTCATTCCCATTTAATTTTATCAGTCCATACTGATGTTTCCTGGAATCCCCTTGCAAGTAAGCTACTACCTCTTATATACTAACCTTTAAGTTACTGCCTCTAATATAATGACTTCATTATATTAAGAAATTCAGAAGATGACCTCACACCTTTCTGACACAATCAGATTCACAAGAACAGACTATGAATGGTGGTACCTTGGGGGTAAGAGCCACAAGGACAGCAAAGCAGGACAGATGGTAGCACTTGCATTGGGTGTGAGAATCGTTGCTGTATACGTGAGAGCAGCCCTCTGTGGACCAGCTGCCTCCCTGTTCCTGTGAGTCTTCCCAGTAGACACATAATGTTTCATCTTCACACCTCCAACCTGGAATTGAGAATACCATGAAGGTGAGTCAATTCCAGTTTGGTTATTTAAACTTTATTGGGTTAATCATGGTACACTGTATTGGAAACTGGATTGGGAAAACTCTTGTTGAGAAGACTTTCTCATCACCACACCTGCCACAGGGTTTATTTTTCATTTGTTCTGCCTGTCTCTGTCCATCTCAGTGCACCTGGGATTAAATCTTATGAACTGCCTCACCCAGGTTGATAGCCATTGATAGGACAAATGAGAAGCCCTGGGGAGAGATCACTGTGGGAAAGAAGAGAGAGAAGTCTGGTATTTCTTCCAGACTCTTTCTGCTCCAGCCTCTCTCATCTCAGGCAAGATGATCCCTCCTCCTGCCTCTAGCTTCATCTGAGCTCAATAATATTTCCTCTTCATTGCCTTTTAGACCTCAATTGTGAGAAATTCTTCCACTGAGGCAGTCTCTGCATATCTGTACATTACCTTCCTCTCCAGCTTTATCAGGGGATGATGCATAAACAAAAATGGCATATATTTAAGGGACAGTATGTGACATATGAAATGATTACCACAATCAAGCTATCTAACACATCCAGTACCTCACACAGTCCCAGGGTCTGTATGTGGTCACAAGACTCTCTTAGCAAATATCAAGCATATAATACATCATTATCATTAACTATAGTCATTATGGGGTACATTAGGTCTACAGAACTTATTCATGTTTTAACACAGTTTATCACCTTAGACCAAAATCTCCTCATTTTTTCTACACCCCATCTCTGGAAACCACCCTTCTATGCTCTGCTGTTATGAATTTGACTTTTTTTAGATTCCAGATATAAATGAGATCATGCAGTATTTATTTTTTCATTTATGGCTTATTTCACTTAATAAAATAATCTTTCATGTTTATCCATGTGTCACAATGGCAAGATTCCCTTCTTTATGAAGCTGAATAACATTCCATTATATATCTATATCTCATCTATATCTCTATAGAGATATACAATGGAATGCTATTCAGCCTAATAAAAGAAGGGAACCTTCTAAGATTATATAATTAAGAAAATATTATATAATTATAGTTATTGTATAAAACGTTTTCTTTATTCATGTCTTGGTGAAAACAACTTGATTTGTTTCCAAATCTTTGATATTGTTAATAATGCTACAGTGAATATTAGGATGTTTTTCTCTCTTCAATTCCTTTGTCTATATATCTAGAAGCATGATTGTTACATCATATGATACAGAAAAGAATAAAAGGTTCCTCAAAAAAATCAAAAATGATTCCATTTTTGATTTTTTTGAGGAACCTTTTTTTCTTTTCTGCAGTGGCTATATAAGTTGATGTTCCCACAAGTAGGTCTCTAAGAATTCCCTTTCCCACACATCCCCTAATATTTATCTGTTGACTTTTTGGTAACAGTCATCCTAACAGATGTGAGGTGATTTCTCATTGAAGGTGCCTTTACATTTCTTCTCAGTTAGAAATTAGACTTAGATTCATTTCCCTACCTGTAAGGTTATAGCACACCCTTCTAATAACAGCACTGCATGGAGAACCACCACTAGCTTCTGCTCACCTGAATATGTTGAAAAGTTAGGACTATGGGTTTGGACAGGTAAAGTTTGTCCTTCAAGCCAATGGTGCCACTCACAACATGAGAGTTTAGTTTTACTTCCTGCATTCCTCTTCTGTTATTAAAAAATGATCCATTCAGAATATCTCCAAGAGACTGATATGTGATAAGGGCAACTGCACTTCTACCTGAGAGAATAGAAGAAAAATAATGTTAGGGAGTGTTGATAGCTTGGTGATTTAGTACACTAGTGTCTTAGATGAGGACCAGAAAGCAAACAATGGATAGTTTGAAAATTCCTTCAATTGCACTTTCTGCACACTACATGTGGTTTAGGGTAAAGCATTTTTGGTTATATAATATATATTATAATACTCCACACATTATAAGAGATATATGTGCAAAATATGCTTATCAGTGAATAGTAAAAACATATATGAGCTCTTAGGCATCTAAGTTAGTGTTGTTGAGGCAAATTTTTATTCTCAGAAGGACAGGTAGAACTCAGGTGGGCTAAAGACATCATACACTCCTATCTTCTCATTCTCAGGCATCTAATTTAGTAGAAAAGCATACAGAGTGAGCAATTCTATTTAATTCACTGAATTTCCTTTCCTCCCTCATCTCCCTCCCTTTCTTTATCTCTCCTTTTCCTTTTTACCTTCCCCATTTCATGAAAATATAATTCACTGACATTCAGTGCTCATAGGATGTTCTGTAACCTAATGGGGTGTTCTCCAAACTTCAGTTATCTATGTGCCACCGCCCAATTTTAGCCAAAGCCACTTTACTGTATTATTATTTACTACCTTTTAAAAATCAACTCACTTTTAGATCCTTCCCTCTCTCCCCCTACTCTAGATCTCACAGTAAGGAGCAAAGGTTAATCAATAGCCAATAATTTTTTTTGAAGTCAATGCAGAAGGCACGTCACTCTCAATGTAACCAGGTCTTATTCTTTGAAATAGTTTATATGCATTAGTTATTCTATTTACTCTTTCATCACATACTTACCAAACCCTGACTGTGTGCCAAGATATTCTAGGAATTATAACACAGCAGTGAACAAAACATGCAAAATATCTGCTATCAGAGAGCTAACATTGTAGTGGAAGAAATGGATAGTAAACCAATCAATTAATTAGAAAATAATTACATAGGGCAGGTGCTTTTCCTAGGCAAAAAGTAAAGGGATGGCAAACTATGGTATGGAAGGGGTAGCAATTTATGGCATGAGGATCAAATCTTATTTGAAACCTGCTTTTGTCAATGATCTTTTATTGGCACAGCCACACTCCTTCATTGACTTAGCATGTATGGCTGCTTTCATGCTGCTGTGGCAGACTTGGGTAAGTTATGATGAGGTTCACCTGGTGCAAAAAGCCTAAAATATTTACTCTCCCATCTTTTCACAGAATAATTTTGCCAACTTGGGAAACAGAAAAAGATTTGGCAACTCTTTTACATAGGGCTTTTGCAAAACTCTCCTCAAGGGAAAAGATTTTCAAAGTGATCTGCCACTATTGAATGTTACCTTTTCAAACATCACATGGACAAAATAATGTGTGAGTCTGTCACTTTTAAGGAAGAATGTAAAAGAAAGCTATTGGACTCTAAGTATGTTTCCCAAAGTACATTCCTTTTAAAATTGCAACTTCATCCTCTTAATTGCCTGATCAGTGCTCAAGGAAGGTCTTTTCATTCTAGAATCTTTGACAATATTCCTCCTACGAATATTTTATAAAGTCTTATCCTTTGGTCTAATATCCTAGAAACGAAACAATGATGCCTGGAATTTTTACAGTGAAGAGAATCCATCATAGGCACAGTACCCATTATAGTTCCTTTGAAAGCATGAGTGCAGTCAATATGCATAGTATTATTTCCAGCTTCCAGAAGAGCCTTTTCGCTTGTCTCATTGCACCTCCTGATTTCATAGACTGAAAAATTAAGAAAATGAGTCCTTTAATATTTACTTCTCATGACTAAAAAACTTATTGAAGGGCGGCGCCTGTGGCTCAGTGAGTAGGGCACCGACCCCATATACCGAGGGTGGCGGGTTCAGGCCCAGCCCCGGCCAAACTGCAACCAAAAAATAGCCGGGCGTTGTGGCGGGCACCTGTAGTCCCAGCTACTTGGGAGGCTGAGGCAAGAGAATTGCTTAAGCCCAGGAGTTGGAGGTTGCTGTGATCTGTGTGAGGCCACGGCACTCTACCGAGGGCAGTAAAGTGAGACTCTGTCTCTACAAAAAAAAAAAAAAAAAAACTTATTGAATATCTCCCTCCTTTGGAAAACACCCTACTGGTTATTCCAACTCCCTAGTAGCAAGGTTGACCAAGTGGAAGTGGCATTTTCTCTCCACATCTCTGGCTAGTAGGAATGAAGTAGTCAACATGTCCTGAGCAATGCACATTGGCCATACAGCCCAAGGGAAAATACAAGATGTTTGTGCTTCTCTGAGCTGGAACAAGGGGGGCAAACTCAGCGTTTACCACAGGCCACTTAAGGAGCAAAACCAAAAAAACAATGTGAAATAATAATACTTGAGTCCTTGTTAAGGAGGAACATAATCCTTCTAAGAAAGAGTAGTTAAGCTATTGAGAATTTTTGAATAAAATCAATAAGGGAATATCTTCAGCATTGGGGAAAAATGCTTGAGTAAACTCTGTCCACATCAAATAAGCCTGTAAACACAAGATCTTAAGGATTACCCTCATAAATTTTTTCAATCAAGAAGTTTGTATCTGTATGTGTGAGAAAATTGTCCTAGGAGTTATGGCAGAAACCTCAGTGCCTCCAATCACCATTCATCCTTCTTACTCTGGGAATATAATTATTAAATTTAAGCTAACCACAAATAATTTTCCAGCTGCCTTTGAAGCTAGGTAGAGCCATGCACCCATTTGCAGGCCAGTGGATGGAAGATTAGGATGTGTCCTATAGGAACTGAGCATTCTGCCTACTTCTTCACTCATCCCTCTCCCCTTACCTAGTAAGAGGATATAGAAGTAGAGCACCTGGGTGGTACCTGTAGCTCAGTAGGTAGGGCGCTGGCCCCATCTACCAAGGGTGGCGGGTTTGAACCTAGACCCAGCCAGCTAAAAAAACAGCAATGAGAATTGCAACAAAAAATAGCCAGGTGTTGTGGCAGTGCCTACAGTCCCAGCTACTTGGGAGGCTGAGGCAAAAGGATTACTTAAGCCCAAGAGTTGGAGGTTGCTGTGAGCTGTGATGCCATGGCACTTTACCAAGGGCAAAAAGTGAGACTCTGTCTAAAAAAAAAAAAAAAAGTAGAGCACCTGTCTTGTAACACAAGACAGAAGTTGAATGTTGAAGATGGAAGAGTGCAGAGCTGCCATGGAACAGCCACAGCAGCCCTGAGCTTTGTATGCTCAAACTGTTAAAGAAATAACAGTTAAACCATTGTTTAAGTGACTGTTACTTTAGTCTTTATTATACACTACATTCAGTGTGCAGATATTAAGCTCACATGGAACAGTTGTCAAAATAGACTATAAGACAAATCTCAATTAATTCAAAAGGATTTAAATTATAAAGAGTCTCCTATCAGACAAGAACACATCAAAAGTATTATACATGATGACCAAGGGGGATTTATCCCTGGTATACAAGACTGTTTTACAATATGCAAATAAATCATTGGGATTCATCACATCAACAGAACAAAAGTTAAAAATCATGTGATCCACTCAGCTGATGCAGAAAAGTATTTGGCAAAGTTCAACATAGTTTCTTGATTAAAAATCCACAATGAAACTAAGAACTATTAATACAAAGACACCTAGAAGAGCTCCAAATATACAGAAATAACAAACACATTTCTAAATAAACCCTATATCACACATGAAGTTTTAAAATATTTTTCACTGAATGAAAATGAAAGCCTAACATATCAAAAATTTGCGGGATTCATCCATGGCAGTACTCACAGGGAAATCTATAGCTCTAATTTATAGTTAAATTTGAAGATTTGTATGCTTTAATTAGGAAAGGGGAATGGTTTAAAAATTAACTATTTAAGCTACCAAGTAAACAAGTTAAGAAACCAAAAATGAAATACAAATAAAGTGGAATGAATTCATAAGAGCAGAAACCAATGCAAAAGAAAACAGAAAAAATGATAGAAATAATTATAGAATAATAGAATAATATATAGAATATATATAATAATTAATTATAATTATTTCTATCATAGAATAATTATGATTATAATGTTATTTAATATTATAAAATAATGATTATATTATTTACTATTATATAATTATATTATATATAATTAATAATTTTATGATTATAATATTTAATATTATAAAATTATGATTATAATATTATTTAATATTATAAAATGATTTCTATCATAATTATAATATAATTTCTATTATGATAGAAATAATTATAGAATAATAGAATAATATATAGAATATATATAATAATTAATCCTGGTTTGGGGATCAGGGTGATGTTTGCTTCATAGAACATGTTGGGGAGTCTTCATTCTTTTTCTGCATTTTGGAAAAGTTTGAGTAATATAGGTATTACTTCCTCTTTAAAGGTTTGGTAGAATTCTGATGTGAAACCATCTGGTCCCGGCTTTTCTTTTTGGGGAGGTTTTGTATGGTTGATGTTATTTCGGAACTTGAAATGGGCCTGTTCAACATTTCCACTTGATTCTGGTTAAGTCTTGGAAGGTGACAAGCTTCCAAGTATCTGTCCATTTCCTTCAGGTTTTCATATTTCTGAGAGTAAAGTTTCTTGTAATATTCATTAAGGATTTTTTGGATTTCTGAGGAGTCTGTTGTTATTTCGTTTTTGTCATTTCTGATTGATGAGATTAGAGATTTTACTCTTTTTTTCCTGATTAGGTTGGCCAATGGTTTATCTATTTTGTTGACCTTTTCAAAAAACCAGCTTTTTCCTTTATTGATCTGTTGTATTGTTCTTTTGTTTTCAATTTCATTTAGTTCTGCTCTGATTTTGGTTATTTCTTTTCTTCTACTGGGTTTGGGGTTGGAATGTTCTTCCTTTTCCAGTTGCTTGAGATGTCCCATTAAGTTGTTAACTTCCTCTCTTTCCGTTCTCCTGAGGAAGGCTTGCAGCGCTATAAATTTCCCTCTTAGAACTGCCTTTGCGGTGTCCCAGAGGTTCTGATAGTTCGTGTCTTCATTGTCGTTTAGTTCCAAAAATTTGGCAATTTCCTTCTTGATCTCATCTCTGACCCAGCTATCGTTCAGCATGAGGTTATTTAACTTCCATGTTTTTGTATGAGTATGTAGATTCCGGTTGTTACTCATCTCAAGTTTTATTCCATGATGGTCCGAGAAGATGCATGGAATAACTTCTATTCCTTTAAATTTACTGAGGTTAGATTTGTGGCCTAAGATGTGATCAATTTTGGAGTAAGTTCCGTGGGCTGATGAGAAGTATGTGTATTCAATTTTGTTAGGGTGAAATATTCTGTACATGTCTGCTAGATCCAAATGCTGGATGGTTAGATTTAAATCTAAAATTTCTTTACTCAGCTTTTTGTTGGAGGATCGATCCCTCATTGCCAAAGGAGTGTTAAAATCTCTGACTATTATGGAGCTATAAGAAATCAAGTTGCTCATGTCTGTTAGAGTTTCTCTTATGAATTGAGGTGCATTCTGATTGGGTGCATAGATATTAATAATTGAAATCTCATCATATTGAGTATTACCCTTAACAAATATGAAGTGACCATTCTTGTCCTTCCTTACTTTTGTTGGTTTAAAGCCTATTGAGTCTGCAAATAAAATTGCAACACCTACTTTTTTCTGGTTACCATTTGCCTGAAATATGGATGACCATCCTTTGACCCTGAGTCTGTATTTGTCTTTTAAGTTAAGATGTGACTCTTGTAAGCAACAGATATCTGGTCTGAGTTTTTGTATCCAGTCAGCTAACCTATGTCTCTTTAGAGGGCAGTTTAAGCCATTCACATTAATGGAGATTATTGATAAATTTGGTGAAATTTTGGGTATCGAGTTTTTCAAATGTCCGGTGGACGAATTTAATCTTTTCGCCATTGTAGAAGTTGGAGTTTGATCAGGAGTTTCTGAGTGAGTTTACATTTGTAGTAGAGGATTGGGTTGGTCATTACGGAGCATAGGTCTGAGAATATCCTGAAGAGCTGGTTTGGCTGTGGCAAATTTCTTCAACATATGAATGTCGTTAAAGTATTTAATTTCTCCATCATAGATGAAACTCAGTTTAGCTGGGTACAAGATCCAGGGTTGAAAGTTATTTTGCTTTAGGAGATTAAAAGTCAATGACCACCCTCTTCTGGCTTGAAAGGTTTCATCAGAGGGATCTGCAGTCGTTCTAATGTTCTTACCTTTGTAGGTAATGGCTTTCTTTCGCCTGATAACCTTGAGAATTTTCTCCTTCATGTTGACTTTAGTGAAGCTAATTATGATATGTCTGGGGGATGATTTATTGGGGTTGAATCGTGCTGGAGTTCTGAAACTGTCTGCTATCTGAATTTCAGAATCTCTAAGCATGTCTGGAAAATTCTCTTTCATAATTTCATGCAGAAGGGCCTCTCTGCCCCTCGATGCCACTTCATTGTTTCCCGGAACTCCTATTATTCGTATGTTTGCCTTCTTCGAATTATTCCAGAGCTCTCTAAGAGAAAGATCCGTTTTTGCTCTCCATTTCTCTTCCTTTTTGAGAGTTTGGGAGCATTCGAAGGCTTTATCTTCGATGTCAGAAATCCTTTCTTCTGCTTGTTCCATTCTGTTGCTGAGGGATTCTACTTTATTTTTCATTTCTTTAAGGGCTGCAAAGTCTTGTTTCAGTGTGTCTAACTCTTTGGTGGTTTTGTCTTTAAATTCGTTAAATTCTTGAGACAACTTTTGAATTTCTCCTCGGATTCCTAATTCCATTTTATCAATCTTGTATGCAATCCAAATTCTGAATTCGATTTCTGACATGTCTGCCAGTTGTTTATGAATGGGATCTTCAATTGCATCCGCCATTTCCTTTTTTGGGGGAGGTTGATCTAGTCTGGTTATTCGTGTTACCGGAGTTTTTCCACTGATTCCGCCCCATGGTTGTTTTACTCCCTTTCATTTTTCCCCTAGGGTTTTGTTGAGGGCCCATTCAGTGTTGTAGCCTGAGAGACTGGGGCCCTGTCTGATGTGGTGGGGCTGAGTGGTTCTGACTTCTTGTCAGTTGGCTTCTGTTTGACCTCAGTGAAGCACTTACTCTGGGTTGAAGTCTCAGTTCTCTGAGAACTTAGCCCTACTCTGGATGTTTCTGGGGTTTGTGAGTCACCTCAGGCAAATCCTATACTTAGGGGGCCTCCTCTGGTTGCCCAGGGAGGCAGGGGGTATGGCTTCAGCCGCCTCAGGGAACTTCTGCTCTGATGTGGGTCTCCCCCAGCCTCATTCCTGTGTCCCAGAGTCAGGACCGACAAGCTGCAGTTCGGGCACTGTCCACGCCCCGACAAATCCCTCAAGAATCTGGACTCCCGGGGGGACAGGCCTCCAGATCCCAGAGTGTGGGTGGGGTGGGGTGCTGGGAACTCAGAGCCACCGGCAGCAAGCTCACTCCTTTTCTCCCAATCTTTGGCTCCACTGCACCACCACAGCCCAAGCCTCCAGGCTTCAGAATGAAGGGGGGCTGGGGGAGCGGCTGGAGCCCAGGACCGCGGAGCAGAGAACAGACTCAGCTCCACCCAGTTCCCTGCCCAGCCACACGGCAGACACTCAGGTCTCCAGAGCACAGAGCAAGGGCGGGGAGAGCTCCAGGAGCCCAGAGCCTGCAGGGGCTCTGAGCCGCAGGAAGCCCAGTATGCAGCGAGCAAATTTAGTTCCTCCCAGACTCTCGCACGGTTGTACTGCCGCAGCTCAAGCCTTCAGGCTTCAGAGTGGGGGCAGAGTGGAGGGAGAGGCTGGAGCCCAGAACCACCAGGCAGCAAACAGACTCGGCTACCCCCAGTTCCCTGCCCAGCCACATGGCAGGCGTTCAGGTCTCCAGACCACAGAGTGAGGGCGGGGGAGCACCTGGAGCTCAGAGCCAGCAGGGGCTCCGAAGCCGTAGGGAGCCCGGTTGACAGCGAGCAGATTCAGTTTCTCTCAGTCTCTCGCCCAGTTGTATTGCCGCAGCTCAAGCCTTCAGGCTTCAGAGTGGGGGCGGGGTGGAGGGAGTGGCTGGAGCCCAGAACCGCGCAGGCATTCAGGTCTCCAGACCACAGAGCGAGGGCGGGGTGAATGCTGGGAGCCCGGAGCCAGAGCCCAGTCAGCAGCGAGCAAATTCAGCCTCTTCCAGTCTCTCGCCTGGTTATACCGCTGCAGCTCAAGCCTTCAGGCTTCAAAGTGGGGGCGGGGTGGAGGGAGTGGCTGGAGCCCAGAACCATGCAGGCGTTCAGGTCTCCGGACCTCAGAGTGAGGGCGGTGTGAGCGCCAGGAGCCCGGAGCCAGAGCTCAGTCGGCAGCGAGCAAATTCAGCCTCTTCCAGTCTCTCGCCTGGTTATACCACCACAGCTCAAGCCTTCAGGCTTCAGAGTGGGGGCGGGGTGGGAGGGAGCGGCTGGAGCCCAGAACCACTGGGCAATGAACAGACTCGGCTATCCCCAGTTCCCTGCCCAGCCACACGGCAGGCGTTCAGGTCTCCAGACCACAAAGCAAGGGTGGGGGAACGCCTGGAGCTCATAGCCAGCAGGGGCTCCGAGTCATAGGAAGCCCGGTTGACAGCAAGCAGATTCAGCTTCTCCTGGTCTCTCGCCCGGTTGTACCGCCGCAGCTCAAGCCTTCAGACTTCAGAGTGGGAGTGGGGTGGAGGGAGCGGCTGGAGCCCAGAACCACTGGGCAGTGAACAGACTCGGCTATCCCCAGTTCCCTGCCTGGCCACACGGCAGGCATTCAGGTCTCCGGACCACAGAGTGAGGGCGGGGGGAGCGCCAGGCACTCAGAGGAGCTGGTAGCGAGTTCGACTCAGCTATATGCCTCATTGTATTGTTGCCCAAGGAGGGCTGCTGCACCTCGCCTCGGGGAAGTGCCACCCTGGTGAGGGTCACCCTCCGCTGACTGTCTTGACCTCTCTCCCGTGCCCCAGAATCAGCGCTGACCAGCCGCAGCTCGGGGACTGTCCTCTCCCCTTTAGGAGTCACCCAAGAATTCGAACTCCTGGGGGACAGGCTTTCTGACCTCAGAGAGAGTGGAGGGAAGTGCTGGGTGCTGAGAGTTGCTGGCAAAGTTTATTTACAGATTTATACAGTTTTATGCCTGGCAGGAGAACGCCTAGGCATCCTAGTAAGGGAGGTAGGTCCAGTTTGTAGTAGGTCTTTCCCGTGAAGTGTAGTGGGATGGCCTTTGATCTCTGCCCTTTTGTTTGTGGGGCCCTTAAGCCGATCAGGTGGGGAGGGGGGACTCCCGTCCGCTTGGTGATGGGTTTTGTACCTTTTGTTTGCTTCCTTGTGGTTGCAGCTCTCCTCAGTGGGGTTGATGTGCGCTCTTCAACTTTCTCGCTTGGTGTTGCTGGAATCCATCAGGTTACTTGCTAAATTTTCATCCCCTAACTCTCCTTCAGGACGGGAGCCTCTGTGGAAAGCTGGCTTCAGTCCGCCATCTTCCCATCATCCCCCAAAAGTCAGTTCTTTGAAATGATTACTAGATACAGAGATTAAGGAACACCCACAGTCCCTGAAACAGAGCTCTTAAACCCCTTGTAATTTCCCGAGAAACAGGCACATGAGGAAAATCTTTTGTTCTGATATTTGATCTTTCACTCCAACTCCTTAAACCTTTGAAATTTAACATTGTGAAAATGTCCACACTAGCCAAAGCAATCTATAGATGTAATGAAATCCCCATCAAAGTACCAATGTCACACTTTAAAGAACTTGAAAAAATAGTATTTCAATTCATATTGAACCAGAAAAAAAATCCAAATAGCTTACACAGTTCTTAGAAATAAAAAAAAAAATCTAGAGGTATCATGTTGCCAGATGTCAGGTTATGTTACAAGGCTATGGTGATCAAAACAGTATGGTAAATTTAGTACTGAGTACATTGGATATTTTTTTTTACATTCCTGAGATACTTTACTAAGAAGAATATTTTCCAGTTCCATCCATGTAAACATAAAAGAGGTAAAGTCTCCATCTTTTTTAAATGCTGCATAGTATTCCATGCTATACATATACCAGAATTTATTGATCCATTCGTGAGTCAATGGGCACTTGAGCTTCTTCCAAGACTTGGCAATTATGAATTGAGGTGCAATAAACAATCTGGTGCATATATCTTTGTTACCAAGTGATTTTTGGTCTTTTGGATACACACCTAATAGAGGAATGTCTTAACACTGTGATTAAGTAAATGAGGTAAAAGCTATGTTAATTAGTAGAATGTAAGCACTCCAATTTGTAAAAATAATCAACACATTGAATCCCACAAAGACATAAATGTATTCATGATCTATGTATGTATTACTTAATAAAAAAATAAAATAAAATAAAAGTGAGAGAAAAAAACATGGTATTGGTACAAAATTAGAGATGTAAATCTATGAAATAGGATAGAGAATTTAGACATGAACCAAGCCACATATCATCATTTAAACTTTGATAAGCCTAACAAAAACATGCAACAGGGAAAAGAATCCTTATTTTTTTTTCAATCTTTAAACCAATTATATGTTCGATCAAATAATTGAACAATATAGGGTGAGGGTGGATGAGAAAATGGTGGCCTAAGGAGGAGGAAATATATTCAACCAGTGAGGGGTTAGGTGATGTCTGGTCCAGAGTATTTATTGCTTGTGAGTCCACTGAATCAGTGTTAAGAAACAATCTCCCTCTGTGATCGCAGACCAGGACCATGGAAGTCTCTAAACCTCAGTCATATGCAGGAAAAGAACAGATGACTCACAAGCAAAGCAGCTTAGTATCTCTCTCTCTTTTTTTTCTTCCAACTACTGTTCAGCTTTGGAGACATATTTTAGTTCACTTTTAATATTCTGGATCTCATATAGGTTGACTGCAGGTCCTGGAAGTTTCTTTGCTCCTGGGATTGGCTTCTTCTCCCATCTGAAGTAGGAGGAGCACCCTCCTCTGTTTCAGGAGTACATTCTTTTCTCCTGGGGGGTTGCCCAGTTCCTGCTTGAAAGGCTCCAATTGGAATATTGATATTTGCCTGGATCTCCTAACATTGGAAACTGGCTGTTTTGACATATTCACGAGGTCTTATCTCTGCTTTAGGTATTTTTTTTTACTGTCTAAGGAAAGTCCCAAGCAGCTAGGTGCAAGAAGAAAAAGCTCCTTGGAGGGTGGAAGGGACACCCAGTGTCCTCTGAGCAGCGATCTCAATTCCGATGCTTTTCATTTGGCTGAAATAGCTCAAGTGCTCTGTGCCTCTCCCAATAGTGAGAGCTGCTCCTGGCTCAGGGCAGCAACCATGGCCTACCAGTCCTCTTGTTGAAGAAGAATCCTTTTTTAACAAATGGTGCTGAGAAAACTTGTTATTCACATGTAGAAGACTGAAACTGGACCTGCACCTCTCACCTTTGACAAAAATTGATTCTCCTTAGATAAAAGATTTAAATTTAAGACACAAAACAATAAAAATTCTAGAAGATAGTGTGGGGAAAACACTTGAAGATGTTGGCCGGTGAAAAAACTTTATGGAGGGATGGGAAGATGGCGGACTGAAGCCAGCTTTCCATAGAGGCTCCTGTCCTGAAGGAGAGTTAGGGGACGAAAATTTAGCAAATAACCTGATGGATTCCAGCAACACCAAGCGAGAAAGTTGAAGAACGCACATCAACCCCGCTGAGGAGAGCTGCAACCACAAGGAAGCAAACAAAAGGTACAAAACCCATCACCAAGCGGACGGGAGTCCCCCCTCCCCACCTGATCGGCTTAAGGGCCCCACAAACAAAAGGGCAGAAATCAAAGGCCATCCCACTACACTTCACGGGAAAGACCTACTACAAACTAGACCTACCTCCCTTACTAGGAGGCCTAGGCGTTCTCCTGCCAGGCATAAAACTGTATAAATCTGTAAATTTCCTTTGCCGGTGACTCTGAGTACCCAGCACTTCCCTCCACTCTCTCTGAGAGAGAGAGATCTGAAAGCCTGTCCCCCAGGAGTTCGGATTCTTGGGTGGCTCCTAAAGGGGAGAGGACAGTCCCCGAGCTGTGGCTGGTCAGCGCTGATTCTGGGGCATGGGAGAGAGGTTAGGACAGTCAGCGGAGGGAGACCCTCACCAGGGTGGCACTTTCCCGAGGCGAGGTGCAGCAGCCCTCCTTGGGCAACAATACCTCCAGGCATATAGCTGAGTCGAACTCGCTACCAGCTGCTCTGAGTGCCTGGCACTCCCCCCGCCCTCATTCTGTGGTCTGGAGACCTGAACGCCTGCCGTGTGGCTGGGCAGGGAACTGGGGATAGCTGAGTCTGTTCGCTGCCCAGCGGTTCTGGGCTCCAGCCGCTCCCTCCCACCCCTCCCCCACTCTGAAGCCTGAAGGCTTGAGCTATGGCAGTACAACCAGGCGAGAGATGGGAAGAATCTGAATTTCCTTGCTGCCGAGAGCCCCGGGCTCCCGGCATTCACCCCGCCCTCCCTCTGTGGTCCGGAGACCTGAACGCCTGCTCGGTTCTGAGCTACAGCCACTCCCTCCACCCCGCCCCCACTCTAAAGCCTAAAGGCTTGAGCTGCGGCGGTACAACCAGGCGAGAGACCGGGAGAATCTGAATCTGTTCGCTGTCCACCGTCCTCCCTAGGCTCGGAGCCCCTGCTGGCTCTGAGTGCCTGGCGCTCCCCCGCCCTCACTCTGTGGTCCGGAGACCTGAACGCCTGCCGTGTGGCTGGGCAGGGAACTGGGGATAGCCGAGTCTGTTCGCTGCCCAGGGATTCTGGGCTCCAGCCGCTCCCTCCCACCCCACCCCCACTCTGAAGCCTGAAGGCTTGAGCTGCAGCAGTATAACTAGGCAAGAGACCGGAAGAATCTGAATTTGCTCGCTGCAGACTGGGCTCTGGCTCCAGGCTCCCAGCGTTCACCCCGCCCTCGCTCTGGGGTCCGGAGACCTGCTCGGTTTGAGCTCCAGCCACTCCCTCCACCCCGCCCCCACTCTAAAGCCTGAAGTCTTGAGTTGCGGGGCGAAAGACCGGGAGAACCTGAATCTGCTTGCTGTCGACCAGGCTCCCTACGGCTTGGAGCCCCTGCTGGCTCTGAGTTCCAGGCGCTCCCCCGCCCTCACTCTGTGGTCCGGAGACCTGAACGGAGACCTGAACGCCTGCCGTGTGGCTGGGCAGGGAACTGGGGATAGCCGAGTCTGTCCGCTGCCCAGCGGTTCTGGGCTCCAGCCGCTCCCTCCCACCCCGCCCCCACTCTGAAGCCTGAAGGCTTGAGCTGCGGCAGTACAACCGGGTGAGAGACTGGGAGAAACTGAATCTGCTCGCTGTCGACCGGGCTCCCTACCGCTCGGAACCCCCTTGGAGGTAGATCAACAGCCGTTTTTTCTTTAACGGCAGAACGCTCACTTCTGGATATTCTGAGGCCACACCCCCTGTCTCCCTGGGCAACCAGAGGAGGCCACCGTGAGCGGGGGATTTCCTGACACTGCTCACAAACCCGGGAAGCTTCCAGGGCGGGGCCGACCCAGAGAGGTGATCGGACTCAAACCTCCAACACCAAAGACGTTTCCACACAAAACAGCTCGTCTTCTGTAGGTGATTTCGACAGGAACAGAGACAGAACCCCGCAAAGTTGTCTGTTCTGTTCTGTTCTGTTAGCAGCATCCATCAGGGACGGGGCTAAGCCTGAGTGAACACCTCCCTCCCACACCGGCATCAAACACTCATAGATGTCAGGCTCCATCTCCTCCTGCTAGATAGCGGCAGTCTACAGGGGCCTGGCACACTTCTTTGCAATTCAGGCAGGTGCAAACCCCTGGAGTGTCTGTTCACTGCAGGCAACTGGGTTAGCCATCTGAGGTGACTGGGTTAGCCATCTGCAGTGACTGGGTCTGACGAAGGGGCAAAGTGGGGAAGGAGACGCCAACCTTTCTAGACTGCTCTGTTTGCTGGGTGGCTACTCCTGACTCCACGCTGCACTGGGGTGAGCCGTGTCAGAGGAGTCACCAGGCCCCTGTGATCCAGTTCCCAGAGACCTCTTGAACTCTCTCACCCGAGACAAGTGCCGATTGAGACAGTTGATTTGGAACTTTGAACTGGGCTAATAGACTGAGGACTTTTCAGGCGGTGCCCTGGGTGTACGGTTGTAGGAAGGTTGATTCTCCTTTTCCAACTGGGGCCAGAGGTGGGCAGGCAGGGTGACTTAATTGCTCATTTTTCCACACAGCTGAGACTTCAAGCCAGAGTAGAAGTTGCAATAGGATCGAACAGAAACCAGCTGAAAACAAGACAGAACCACTTTGCACCACCACACCAGACATGACCCCAGTTTCTCAGGCCACAACACTGTACGGGCCCTCGATAAAACCCCAGGGGAAAAACCAAAGGGAGTAAAATAACCAAGGGGTGGAATCAGCGGAAAAAATTGGTAACATGAATAACCAGAATAGATCAACCCCCCCAAGAAAAGACACGGCAGATGTGATTGAAGACCCCATTCATAAACAACTGGCTGAGATGTCAGAAATCGAATTCAGAATTTGGATTGCAGACAAGATTAATAAAATGGAATTAGGAATCCGAGGAGAAATTCAAAAATTGTCTCAAGAATTTAACGAATTTAAAGACAAAACCACCAAAGACTTAGACACACTGAAGCAAGAACTTACAGCCCTCAAAGATATGAAAAGTACAGTAGAATCCCTCAGTAACAGAATGGAGCAAGCAGAAGAAAGGATTTCTGACATTGAAGATAAAGTCTTCGAACGCTCCCAATCTCTCAAAGAGGAAGAGAAATGGAGAGCAAAAATGGATCACTCACTCAGAGAACTCTCAGATAATTCAAAAAAAAGCAACATAAGGATTATAGGAATTTCTGAGAACGATGAAGTGGCCACCAAGGGCACAGAGGCCCTTCTGCATGAAATTATGAAAGAAAATTTTCCAGACATGCCTAGAGAATCTGAAATTCAGATAGCAGACAGCTTCAGAACCCCAGCACGATTCAACCCCAATAACTCATCCCCCAGACATATCATAATTAGCTTCACTAAAGTTAACATGAAAGAGAAGATTCTCAAAGCAGCCCGGCGAAAGAAAACTATAACGTACAAAGGTAAGAATATTAGAATAACTGCAGATCTCTCTGCAGAAACTTTTCAAGCCAGAAAAGGCTGGTCATCAACTTTTAATATCCTAAAGAAAAAAATTTTCAACCCAGGATCTTGTATCCAGCTAAACCGAGTTTCATTTATGATGAAGAAATTAAATACTTCAATGACATTCATATGTTGAAAAAATTTGCCGTAAGTAAACCAGCTCTTCAGTATATTCTCAGACCTATCCTCAACAATGACCAACCCAATCCTACACCACAAAAGTAAACTAACTCAGAAACTTCGGATCAAACTCCAACTTCCACACTGGTGAAAGGATTAAAAATGTTCACTGGACCTTTGAAAAACTCGATACCCAAAATTCCACCAGACTTATCAATACTCTCCATCAATGTGAATGGCTTAAACTGTCCTCTAAAGAGACATAGGTTAGCTGACTGGATACAAAAACTCAAGCCAGATATTTGTTGCATACAAGAGTCACATCTCAACTTAAAAGACAAATACAGACTCAGGGTGAAAGGATGGTCATCCGTATTTCAGGCAAATGGTAATCAGAAAAAAGCAGGTGTTGCAATTCTATTTGCAGATACAGTAGGCTTTAAACCATCAAAAGTAAGGAAGGACAAGAATGGTCACTTCATATTTGTTAAGGGTAATACTCAATATGACCCTTAATAATCTCAATTATTAATATCTATGCACCCAACCAGAATGCACCTCAATTTATAAGAGAAACTCTAACAGACATGAGCAACTTGATTTCCTCCAGCTCCATAATCGTCGGAGATTTCAACACTCCCTTGGCAGTGTTCGATCGATCCTCCAGAAAGAAGCTGAGCAAAGAAATCTTAGATTTTAACCTAACCATCCAATATTTAGATTTAGCAGACATCTACAGAACATTTCATCCCAACAAAACTGAATACATATACTTCTCATCAGCCCACGGAACTTACTCCAAAATTGACCACATTTTAGGTCACAAGTCTAACCTCAGTAAATTTAAAGGAATAGAAATTATTCCATGCATCTTCTCAGACCATCATGGAATAAAACTTGAATTGAGCAACAACAGGAATCTGCATACCCATACAAAAACATGGAAGTTAAATAACCTTATGCTGAATGATAGCTGGGTCAGAGATGAGATTAAGAAAGAAATCGCCAATTTTATGGAACAAAACGACAATGAAGACACAAACTATCAGAACCTCTTGGACACTGCAAAGGCAGTTCTAAGAGGGAAATTTATAGCACTGCAAGCCTTCCTCAAGAGAACGGAAAGAGAGGAAGTTAACAACTTAATGGGACATCTCACGCAACTGGAAAAGGAAGAACATTCCAACCCCAAACCCAGTAGAAGAAAAGAAATACCCAAAATTAGAGCAGAATTAAGTGAAATTGAAAACAAAAGAATAATACAACAGATCAATAAATCAAAAAGGTTTAATAACCAGAATCCACAGAGAACTCAAACGCATCAACAAGAAAAAAACAAGGGATCCCATCGCAGGCTGGGCAAGCGATTTGAAGAGAAACTTCTCTGAAGAAGACAGGCGCAAGGCCTTCAGACATATGAAAAAATGCTCATCATCTTTAATCATCAGAGAAATGCAAATCAAAACTACTTTGAGATATCATCTAACTCCAATGAGACTAGCCTATATCACAAAACCTCAAGACCAGAGATGTTGGCGTGGATGCGGAGAAAAGGGAACACTTCTGCACTGCTGGTGGGAATGCAAATTAATACATTCCTTTTGGAAAGATATATGGAGAACACTCAGAGATCTAAAAATAGACCTGCCATTCAATCCTGTAATTCCCCTGCTGGGCATATAACCCAGAAGACCAAAAATCACAACATAACAAAGATATTTGTACCAGAATGTTTATTGCAGCCCAATTCATGATAGCTAAGTCATGGAAAAAGCCCAAGTGCCCATCGATCCACGAATGGATTAATAAATTGTGGTATATGTATACCATGGAATACTATGCAGCCTTAAAGAAAGATGGAGACTTTACCTCTTTCATGTTTACATGGATGGAGCTGGAACATAATCTTCTTAGTAAAGTATCCCAAGAATGGAAGAAAAAGTACCCAATGTACACAGCCCTACTATGAAACAAATTTGGGACTCTCACATGAAAGCTATAACCCAGCTACAACTTAACAATAGGGGGAAGTGTGAAGGGGGGGTGGGTAGAGGGAGGGGGATCGGTGGGATCACATCTGTGGTGCATCTTACAGGGGTATTTGCGAAACTTGGTAAATGTAGAATGTAAATGTTTTGGCACAGTAACTGAGATAACGCCAGAAAGGCTATGTTAACCACTGTGATAAAAATGTGTCAAATGGTTTATGAGGCGAGTGTATGATGCCCCATGATCATATCAATGTATACAGTTATGATTTAATAAAAAAAAAAGCTGGTTTTTTGAAAAGGTCAATAAAATAGATAAACCTCTGGCCAACCTAATCAGGAAAAAAAGAGTAAAATCTCTAATATCATCAATCAGAAACAACAAAGACGAAATAACCACAGACTCATCAGAAATCAAAAAAATCCTTAATGAATATTACAAGAAACTTTATTCTCAGAAATATGAAAATCTGAAGGAAATAGACCGATACTTGGAAACGCACCACCTTCCAAGACTTAACCAGAATCAAGTGGAAATGTTGAATAGACCCATATCAAGTTCAGAAATAGCATCAACTATACAAAACCTCCCTAAAAAGAAAAGCCCGGGACCAGATGGTTTCACGTCAGAATTCTACCAAACCTTTAAAGAGGAATTAGTACCTATATTACTCAACCTGTTCCAAAATGTAAAAAAAGAAGGAAGACTACCCAACACGTTCTATGAAGCAAACATCACCCTGATCCCCAAACCAGGAAAAGACCCAACAAGAAAAGAAAATTATAGACCAATATCTCTAATGAATATAGATGAAAAAATATTCAACAAGATCCTAACAAACAGAATCCAACAACACATCAAACAAATTATACATCATGACTAAGTTGGTTTTATCCCAGGGTCTCAAGGCTGGTTCAATATACGTAAATCTATAAATGTAATTCAGCACATACACAAATTAAAAAACAAAGACCATATGATTCTCTCAATTGATGCAGAAAAAGCTTTTGATAATATCCAGCATCCCTTCATGATCAGAACACTCAAGAAAATTGGTCTAGAAGGGACTTTTCTTAAACTGATAGAGGCTATCTACAGCAAACCCACAGCCAATATCATATTAAATGGAGTTAAATTGGAATCATTTCCACTCAGATCAGGAACCAGACAAGGCTACCCATTGTCTCCATTGCTTTTCAACATTGTAATGGAAGTTTTAGCCACCGCAATTAGGGAAGAAAAGGCGATCAAGGGTATCCATATAGGGTCAGAAGAGATCAAACTCTCACTCTTCGCAGATGATATGATTGTGTATCTGGAAAACACTAGGGACTCTACTACCAAACTCCTAGAAGTGATCAAGGAATACAGCAGCGTCTCAGGTTACAAAATCAACATTCATAAATCGGTAGCCTTTATATACACCAACAACAGTCAAGTTGAAAAAGCAGTTAAGGACTCTATCCCATTCACAGTAGTGCCAAAAAAGATGAAACATTTGGGAATTTACCTAACAAAAGACGTGAAAGATCTCTATAAAGAGAACTATGAAACTCTAAGAAAAGAAATAGCTGAAAATGTTAACAAATGGAAAAACATACCATGCTCATGGCTGGGAAGAATCAACATTATCAAAATGTCCATACTACCCAAAGCAATATATAATTTCAACGCACTCCCTATTAAAGCTCCACTGTCATCTTTTAAAGATCTTGAAAAAACATTACTTCGTTTTATATGGAATCAGAAAAAACCTCGAATAGCCAAGACATTACTCAGAAATAAAAACAAAACAGGAGGAATCACACTACCAGACCTCAGACTTTACTACAAATCAATAGTGATCAAAACAGCATGGTATTGGCACAAAAACAGAGAAGTAGATATCTGGAACAGAATAGAGAACCAAGAGATGAATCCAGCTACTTACCGCTATTTGATTTTTGACAAGCCAATTAAAAACATTCAGTGGGGAAAATATTCCCTATTTAACAAATGGTGCTGGGTGAACTGGCTGGCAACCTGCAGAAGACTGAAATTGGACCCACACCTTTCACCATTAACTAAGATAGACTCTCATTGGATTAAAGATTTAAACTTAAAACATGAAACTATAAAAATACTAGAGGAGAATGCAGGGAAAACCCTTGAAGAAATTGGTCTGGGCGAGTATTTCATGAGGAGAACCCCCCGGGCAATTGAAGCAGCTTCAAAAATACACTACTGGGACTTGATCAAACTAAAAAGCTTCTGCACAGCTAAGAACACAGTAAGCAGAGCAAGCAGACAGCCCTCAGAATGGGAGAAGATATTTGCAGGGTATATCTCTGACAAAGGTTTAATAACCAGAATCCACAGAGAACTCAAACGCATCAGCAAGAAAAAAACAAGGGATGCCATCGCAGGCTGGGCAAGCGATTTGAAGAGAAACTTCTCTGAAGAAGACAGGCACAAGGCCTTCAGACATATGAAAAAATGCTCATCATCTTTAATCATCAGAGAAATGCAAATCAAAACTACTTTGAGATATCATCTAACTCCAATGAGACTAGACTATATCACAAAATCTCAAGACCAGGGATGTTGGCGTGGATGCGGAGAAAAGGGAACACTTCTGCACTGCTGGTGGGAATGCAAATTAATACATTCCTTTTGGAAAGATATATGGAGAACACTCAGAGATCTAAAAATAGATCTGCCATTCAATCCTGTAATTCCTCTGCTGGGCATATACCCAGAAGACCAAAAATCACAACATAACAAAGATATTTGTACCAGAATGTTTATTGCAGCCCAATTCATAATAGCTAAGTCATGGAAAAAGCCCAAGTGCCCATCGATCCACGAATGGATTAATAAATTGTGGTATATGTATACCATGGAATACTATGCAGCCTTAAAGAAAGATGGAGACTTTACCTCTTTCATGTTTACATGGATGGAGCTGGAACATATTCTTCTTAGTGAAGTATCCCAAGAATGGAAGAAAAAGTACCCAATGTACACAGCCCTACTATGAAACTAATTTGGGACTCTCACATGAAAGCTATAACCCAGCTACAACTTAACAATAGGGGGAAGTGGGAAGGGGAGGGTGGGTAGAGGGAGGGGGATCGGTGGGATCACACCTGTGGTGCATCTTACAGGGGTATTTGCGAAACTTGGTAAATTTAGAATGTAAATGTTTTGGCACAGTAACTGAGATAACGCCAGAAAGGCTATGTTAACCACTGTGATAAAATGTGTCAAATGGTTTATGAAGCCCCATGATCATATCATTGTATACAGTTATGATTTAATAAAAAAAAAAAGAATAGGTAGAAAAACTACAAGGTGGGAACCAGATATAAAGCTACAAAGCTTTGACAAAACAGTGAGGTGCTGATGCATGAATGACTAAATATAGTCTAATGGAGTGGACCAAAGGTTCAAAAATAGACCCAAATAAATGTGGAGATTCAGAAAATAGTGTAAGAGACTTGTCAAATCACTGGAATAGGATGGACTATTGCTTTTACTTAATGGTGAGTCTCAAATTTTTTTAATCAATGCAAAACAGTAAGTTAACACATTATTAGAAAAGGTTTCAGGCTAGGTGGAAGAACCACACCAGTTAAATCCTGGCTTATGTGCACTTGTAACAACTAAGAAAATTCTGTGAGGGCTATGTTAACCAGTTTGATGAAAATATTTCAAATTGTATATAAAACCAGCACTTTGTACCCCATGCTGCATTAATGTGCACAGCTATGATTTAATTTTAAAAAATCCTGGCTTATGCAATGTTTGTATGCCTTGAATCTCTCCATATTATCCGCCTTTCTTGCTGATGGGTTGAGGTTCAAGCCCATGGACACAAGGCGCCCTGAAGCAAGGACTCACACTTGTTCTCTCTATCTAAAGGACTCAGAAACAGGCACACCTGTCCAACAGCTGTGCCTTGTCACTTAGTCTGTTGGAGAGCTATGAGTTTTCCTTGGCCTGTGGATTTATGTGCTTTAAACAGAGGACACAATGACCAGAAGAGTTATCGCTAATGAGGGATAAAATTAAATTTTATAAGTAATATCTTTACCATCACACGTGTCATAGGAGCTGTAAAAGTGTCTCCTCCCAGACCTGCTCTGGAATCCATCCTCACAGGCACAGTGGGTGCTGTTGTAGCAGATGGCATGCTCAGGGCATTGAGGACAGAAGGCTGCAGGGAACACAAAGTGTCTTCATTTGCTCATTCATGTATTCAAGAGATATTCATTAAGTACCTCCAGTCTACCAGATGCTGTGATCAGAAGGCTGTCCTCCTGGGAATAGCTCTGTTGGTATCCTTTTCCCACCCAGCCCACTGCTGGGCACAGATACACCTGCCCAGGTGTCACTTCTGCCACCAACATCACTTCTGCCTGACGGCCCCTGAGTCCCAGAACTTGTATCCTGGGACCCCTGAGGGCTCTCTCTGGCCACCAGAGTCCCCTTTGTTCACCACCTGGCAAGGTGGCATTATTTTCCCTTTCAGGAGTAGGACCCTCCATCAGTGCCTGACAGGAGTCAGTCAACAAAAAAACTTGGTTTTATTAATGTGAAAGTAACCTATTAGCAAATAATGTGTGTTGGTGAGAATGTGGAGAGAATGGAACCTGTGCCATGCTGGGGGGATGTAAAGTGAGGCAGCCTCTACGGAAAACAGTTTGATTGTCCCTCAAGAAATCAAAATTTAGAATTACCAAATTACCATATGACCTAGCAATCACACTCCTGGGTATACGACCAAAGGAATTGAAAGCAGGGTCTGGAAGAGATGCTTGCACACTCCTGTTCAAAGCAGAAGCATTTATAGTAGCCTTAAGGGGGTCTCCAGATCCCAATCTCCTCTCCTCTGGCCTTTGGCTATGAGTACACACACCTCTAGAGTTCTTGGCTTCTGATCCTGACAGAGTCAGCATGACACCGAGACCTAGAATGGAGAGAGGAGGGGATAATTCAGATAGTGCTCCCAGGGCTGGGCTTGGCTGAAGGCTGGGAGAGTCAGGGGTGACTAACCCTAACCCTCTGCCCAGTCATGTGTATGACTTCCCTGTAGATTCTTCTGGGCAGGCTCTAATGCAGGGGTCATGGGAGGGGGTGACATGCTACTGAAGCAAGAGAGGCACATCTGCCAGCCATGGTGGGGCCCAGCTCCCCAAAGCTCAGCAGCTAATTCAGCTTTCCCACCTAGTCTGGCACCAAAGGTCATCTCTGCAATCTCCTTTCCATATTCCACAATTTGTCTTTATCAGTTCAGACCTCAAACCCCACACCATCCAAAAAAAGTATAGGTCTTTTTAAAATTTTCTAGTGGCCACATTTAAAAAAAAAAATAGCAAAGACAAATAGGTAAAATTAATTTCAATAATTTATTTTATCAAATAGATCTAAGATGGTATCATGCTAACATATAATTTATATAAAATAAATGCTTAATGAATTATTAACACCTCGTGTGTGTCTTAGTTCTTTGAAATCTGGTCTGGATTCAGCACCTCTCCATTTGCACTGGCCAGATTTCAAGTGCTCACTAGCTTCCCGTGGCTGGTGGCTATGGGATTGGATGGTACAGGTTTAACCTTTAGGACCTCGGGCTTACTCTCAGGTCAGAAGAAATCTGAGTAGTATAGACCATGAGAATCCTAGAAGCCCAAGAACTGTGGCAGATCTGAAAAGAAGAAAGGGTTGGGGTTTTTTGTTTGTTTTGTTTTTGAGACAGAATCTCATTCTATTGCCCCAAGTGGAGTGGGGTGCAGTGGCCTCATCATAGCTCAGTGCAACCCTCTCCTGTGTCAGTCTCCCAAGTAGCTGAACTACTACAGGCATATGCCACAACACCTTGCTAATTTTTTTCTATTTTGGGTAGAGATGAGGTCTCTCTGTTTCTCAGGATGGTCTCCAACCCCTGACCTCAAACAATCTTCCCACCTCAGCCTCCCAGAGTGCTAGGATTACAGGCCTGAGCCACTGCACCCAGATGGTAAAGATGTTTTAAATATAGCCCATTTCTGCTGCTACACTGTTAGATAGAAGCTTAATACTGAAGCTGAGAATGGACTCAGAGATGCAGAGAACTTTCCCACCTATTTCTTCCTGGGGTATCTAACACCAGTCTCTTGAGGCAGATAGTCTGGAAATGACCCTCCAAATGGCTGAACAATTTTTCTCTTACCCCTTTTGTTGCAAGCCCATTGTAGTGGAAGCCTTTGCTAAAACATGCAAGCATCTGATTTCACGGCCAGTATCAGCTCCCAAATGGTGAAACATAGCAAACAATATCCAGTTCATTGGACTTGCATTATGTACATGGTCCATTTGAGTTATCAAAGAAAGAGGCAAGCCCCTGGTCCTGCCAAGATGAAAGGATAGCTCCTGCCTCTTCCAGTATACTTACTGAGCTCAGTATCATGGGTACTGATAGGATAATTTCTGTCTTCTTTCGCACCTGTACAGGGGTTACCTCTCATTAATGCACCCTTCATTGGCTCTTCACACTTCCTTCTGTGACACCCCCCATCCCTGTACTTTCAGGGGTGCCCTCCACAGCAAACACTCACACACACACACACAAGTTCTTGCCTCAGTTCTGCTCTGGGGAGCTTCCCATCCCAGGAGACTCAGGAAGAGAGTTTCATACAAGACAAGCACACCCAGTTATGGCTGGAGAAAGAGCCTAACGTTGGGAGCAGACACAGCTGGGATAGCAGGGGACAAGAAGAGAAGGCAGGGGCGTTTGTTGTTTCACTCACCCGAGAGCAGTAGCCAGCACCTGCTTCCCATGGCACATGCACACCAGGAGCCACAGCCTGAGACTCTGCCTGATGCAGAGGCTGATGCTCATCCAAACACTAAACCCTGCCTTTTGTTTGAGCCAGTAATTCTGCTCTGTGTGACTATCTCAAGGAAAGCATCCTGCAAGAATGATCATAGCGGAGTTGGTTATAGGAAATAAGCTGATTACCAGCAAATGCTGAAAATAGATGCATCTCATGGAATAAATATTCTTCTGGAATTTAAAATCCTGTCCTACTATTACCAGCAAAATCCAGACTGCAGAAAATCCAGTGAACAAACTATCTTGTTTCCCCACCACCACCACCCAGTGTCTTGCGCTGCTACCTGACTAGAGTGCAGTGGTGTGATTTTATTACAGCTCATTGCAACCTCAAACTCCTGGGCAAAAGTGGTCCTCCCACTTCTGCTTACCAAAGTGCTAGGATTATAGCAGTGAGCCATTGCATCTGGCCTCTTTTTCTCTTTCACATTGCTGTTATGTATTTGATTTTATAAAAATGTTTTTAACTGACAAATAGTCATAAGTGACATATACTTACAGGGTACAATGTGATGTTTCTGAATATGATGACATTCTGCAGTGATTAAATCAAAGTAATTAGCATATTCATCACCTCACATAGTTTCAGTTTTTATGATAAGAATATTTAAAGTTTAGCAGTTTGAACATACGCTAATATTGTATTGTCATTAACTGTAGTCACCATCCTGTACCAGAGATCTCCATCTGTCCTATTTATTTATTTATTTGTTTGTTTTTTTACATATCTCTCTTTTTTATTTTATTTTATTTATTTTTTTTTTTTTTGTAGAGACAGAGTCTCACTGTACTGCCCATGGGTAGAGTGCCATGGCGTCACATAGCTCACAGCAACCTCCACTCTTAGGCTTACGGGATTCTCTTGCCTCAGCCTCCCGAGCAGCTGGGACTACAGGCGCCTGCCACAACGCCCGGCTATTTTTCTGTTGCAGTGTGGCCGGGGCTGGGTTTGAACCCGCCACCCTCGATATATGGGGCCGGCGTCCTACTCACTGAGCTACAGGAGCGGGATTCGCTGAAGATACAAGAAACCAGGTTACACTGTTTGCATTTGTTAGGTAAGTCCCTCTTACAATCGTGTCTTGACCCCAAAAGGTGTGTCACATACCAAGACCTCACCCCGCTCCCTCCTTCCCTTTCTCTGCTCTTCCTTTTCCCCACCCCTCCCTCCTTCTTTCTCTCTCTGCTCTCCCCTTCCCCACCCACACTGTGTCGTTAATTGTCATTAATTGTCATCATATCACAATTGAGTACATAGGATTCATGCTTCTCCATTCTTGTGATGCTTTGCTAAGAATAATGTGTTCCACTTCCATCCAGGTTAATACAAAGGATGTAAAGTCTCCATTTTTTTTAATGGCTGAATAGTATTTCATGGTGTACATATACCTGCAATCCCATTACGTGGCATCTACTCAGAAGGAAAAAAATCCTTTTATGATAAGGACACTTGCACTAGACTGTTTGCTGCAGCTCAGTTTACAATCACCAAAATGTGGAAACAGCCTAAATGCCCAGCTTTCCTATTTAGCTGAAACTCTGTACCCTTTGACAAACACCTTCCTAATTCCACCTCCCTAACTCTGCCCCATCCTCTGTTAGCCACTGTTCCTCTCTGTAGTCCTATGAATTCCACTTTTTACTTTGTCCAAAAGAAAAATGCAAGATGTTAAAAGTAACCAAACACATAAAAGAAGAACCTAGATTAAAGAGACAGACCATACCAACCAATAACTGAGCCCAAATCAAGCAAATAATTTTCAAGGTTGTAAGGCTGAACATTTCATGACATTAAGAAATTATTCTATGTTTTTCATAGACCTGATAATTCCCTTTCACCTTCCTCACCTGTCACTTTAAGTGGCTGCTCTGGAGGGTGTAAGATTATCTTAATGTTTATTAATTTGAATTATTTGTAGATCCTTAATACAAAGCATGTATTTTGTCTTTGATTCAAGCTTTTGTCTGAATCAAAATATGCAAATATCCTTTCCCAATGTGTAGGTTGTCTATTTTGTTTGGTTGTTGCCTTAGCTGTACAGAAGTTTTTCAGTTTCATTAAGTTCCATTTGTTTATTTTTGTTGTTGTGATTGCCACAGAAGTCTTCCTCATAAAGTCTTTGTGATGATCCTCATCACAAAGTCTCAAAACTGCAGATGCTGGCATGGATGTGGAGAGAAGGGAACACTTATACCCTGCTGGTGGAACTTCAAACTAATACAACCTTTTTGGAAGGAAGTATGGAGAATCCTCAAAGAACTCAAAATAGACCTCCCATTTGATCCTGCAATCCCATTTCTGGGCATCTACCCAGAAGAAAATAAAATCCTTTTACCACAGGGACATTTGCACTAGACTGTTTATTACAGTTCAATTTACAATCACCAAAATTTGAAAACAGCCTAAGTGCCCACCAACCCAGGAACGGATTAACAAGCTGTGGTATATGTATACCATGGAATAGTACTCAGCTACTAAAAAAGATGGAGACTTTACATCTTTTCTATTAACCTGGATGAAAGTGGAACACATTCTTCTTAGTAAAGCATCACAAGAGTGGAGAAACAAGAATCTTTTGATATGAAGACAATTAATGTCCTAGTACATGGTAGGGGTGGGACATGGGGAGAGGAGAGAAAGGGAAGGAGGAAGGGGTGGGGAGACAAAGGGTGTGGTACACCTTTTGGGAGAGGGACACAATTATAAGAGGATACTTATCTAACAAAAGCAGTTACTGTAACCTGGTTCTGTGTCCCTAACAATTAAAAAAAAGATTATCTTAATGTTACACCTTAAAGATAGTAAATAAACAAATAAATACTAAAGGATAGAAATATGTGTACTGGTATTTGTATAAATAGGGATATGGTAAGGAAAATGTTAGGAATAACACTATAGGATTGGAAATAAGGAAAAGCCTTCTATATACTATATAGAATATATACTATATTCTAAATGTGTATTTATCTATTTATATTTGTATGAAAGGCCAACTATCCTACTTTACAGAAAAAGGTTATAATTATATGTACAATTATATACATATGTGTGTATGTGCATACACAAAATCATACATACAAATGTTTAAAATATAAATGTACCTAGTGCATGTACATATCTCTTATGATACTGTATTTCTACAAAATATTTCTTTTTTCTTTTATTTATTTATTTATTATTTTTTATTAAATCATTGCTGTGTACATTGATATGATCATGGGGCATCATACACTAGTTTCATAGACCGTTTGACACACTTTCATCCCACTGGTCAACACAGCCTTCCCGGCATTCTCCCAGTTATTGTGCCAAGACATCTACATTCCACATCTTCCAAATTTCACATATACCCTTGTAAGATGCCCCGCAGGTGTAATCCCACCAATCCCCCTCCCTCCACCCACCTCCCCCCTCTCTCCCCTCCCTTTTCCCCTTCCCCTTATTCTTAGGTTATAACTGGGTCATAGCTTTCATGTGAAAGCCATAAATTAGTTTCATAATAGGGCTGAGTACATTGGGTACTTTTTCTTCCATTCTTGAGATACTTTACTAAGAAGAATATGTTCCAGCTTCATCCATGTAAACATGAAAGAGGTAAAGTCTCCATCTTTCTTTAAGGCTGCATAATATTCCATGGTGTGCATATACCACAGTTTATTAATCCATTCTTTGATCAATGGGCACATGGGCTTTTTCCATGACTTAGCAATTGTGAATTGGGCTGCAATTCCTCTACTAGGTATATACCCAGAAGACAAAAGATCACATTACAACAAAGATATTTGCAGCAGATGTTTTTTCTTTTTTTTTTTTTTGCAGTTTTTGGCGGGGCCAGGTGTGAACCTGCCACCTCCAGTATATGGGGCCAGCGCCCTACTCCTTTTAGCCACAGGTGCCATCCACTACATCATTCTTTTTAACAATTGAATACTATGCCATGCCTCGATTTTTTCATCTTCTTTTACTTAGCCAATCTATTGGGCATCTGGGATTTCCACAAACCATTCAAAAATAAAAATCATTGGACAAGATCCTTGCAGAAATTTTAAGTATTTCTGAAAGGATTTAATTCCTGGAAGGGAAATTGCTGGGTCCTGGGTTATGTATAATTTCTGCTGTCATAGGTGGCAACTCACTGCATTTTATAAAGGCGACACCAGTGTGTATTCCCAGTGGAGCATCTTGAATCAGTAAGAGATGCCTGGATGGATGGTTCTTTCGATTACACTTTGGTGTTGGTCCTAACCTTCTCTTTCTGAAGAGGAAAAGGGCAGCTGTTATTTCATTGAGAGAGAGAGAGACAACAAATACATATTTCCTTTCAGAATATGGTTAAGAGCTTTTCCTCTGTGCTTGCATGACCATTCATATGGTCCAGATTCACCAAGGAAGAGACATCCACCCTGGGCGTTGTCCTACTGGCAAGTGTGGAAAGCACCACATTGGCAGCTCTTCTGAATGGTTCAGCAAACATCAGTGAGACTATTCAGACAGAATACCTGGGTAGGACATTCCACTCATGGAAAGGTTGATTTTTGACTCTGGCAATGGGATTTTCATCACTCTCCCACCTTTTCCCCAAATATTTTAAAATCCTTATCTCCAAGCAGAGCAAGTCTAATCATAAAACATTTGCCATTCGTTGAGTGTTTGGCAGGAGCCAGGCACTGTGCTAAGAGTGTGTCATTAATTTATTTAACAAATATTTGTGCTGGGTTAAGGTATATAGTTATTTGCTGTGTTCAGGTATTTCCAACGCTCCCTGTTGGGAGCATGTAAGATTGGACTTCCTGGCTCTCTGGGATTAGGTGGGATTTTGTGACTAGTTCAGGCCAATAAATTAAGGAAGATGATACTTGCACATATGAAATGTTCTGGTACTTTCTTTTCCTCTGACATAGTGACTGTCAGGGTTTCAGATCTTGGCTGCTCCATCTGCCTGGGTTCCAGAGTAAGGAAAACACAGAGCATGGCCCTGAGGCAACAAATGATAAGCACAAAGCATTAATGAGCAACACATCCTTGTTATTTGCTAATCTATCAAGACTGGGGGTTGTTTGTTACTACCCCATGACTAATCCTTTCCTGACTGATACATGCTTGACAGGGGGCCACATGGAAATACTGGGTGCTATGGATCTTTTATGCTAACACCCCACTCCTGTTAGCAGTTCCTGCACCAGTCACATATACCTTGGAATTCCATCCTAAGAGGTGTCCAGAAGTCTAAGAGGTAGAAATAGAGTATTTGGTGGAATCCCACCAGAGTGAACACAACTGGCCTTACAATTTTTCTTTTTTTTTTTAAGAAAGAGTCTCACTCCCTTACTGTGACTGGAGTGCAGTGGTGTCATAAAAGCTCACTGGTCCTCAAACACCTGAGCTCGAGCAATCCCTTCTGTCTCAGCCACTCAAATAGCATTGCATCCAGGTCATTTTTCTACTTTTTTTGTACAGACATAGTCTCACTCATGCTCAGTTTGCTATGAACTCCTGACCTTAAGTGATTCTTCTGTCTAAGCATCCCAGACTGGTAGAATTCCAGGCATAATCCACCACAGCAGCCATAAATGAGGTTTTATTTGAAGAAATATTGGGGTGTGTTGGAGACTTTGGGCACAGGTATGGCTTTTTTTTTTTTTTGAAGTCACCACCGTATCAAATTTATTATTCCAATGGCACTGACACAGCTGGAGTTGCTCATGGTCACACCACACAGGACTCCCTGCCTTCTAGAAATTACCTACCTGCTGTTCCTTCCTCCTTTCTGGGGGAAAAAACCACTATGGGCCATTTGCCCAAATATACCTTTTAATGCATTCTTTTAAAAATTTTTGGACATCTGAGTTTCCCTCTAAAGAAATGGAAAAAAAACGTTGAGTGTCCCATCCCTCCTCCCTCTGCCCCACCGGCCAAATCAGTCCCTATAAAGAGGGCATTTCTGCTGCCCCCGCAATCTGGAAATAAATATCAAAAGAAACGGCATCAAGTGTTAACATTGAGCGATGGCCCCAGAACCTCTCAGGTGGAGCATCACTGTGTTGTGTCAGGTCAGTCTCGAGGTGTTGTCTGAGAATGAGGACGTGTTGCTATGGTCAAACTGAGTGTGGGTGCTGAGCCCATCCCACCAAAGTGGGGGGCGCTGCAGCAGGGGCAGCCTACAATTTGTCCAGAAAGTTGTCCAGGGCTGGGATGCCTTCCTTCAGGCCTTTGCGCTAACGGGTCTCTGCAACAACCTGGCTGGGGTGACTGGTCTGGTCAAAGGGGTCTCCGGGCAGGATCTGCCAGTGGTCAAACATGCACTGGGGGAAGGTCTGGCCACCTGTGTTGGACCTCAAGTCGGCAGTGAAGCCAAAGGACTCATTGAAGGGCAAAGAGGCTTTAACAATAAACATCGGTGTGCCAGCCACCTGGGACTCCTCGAAGACATGGCCCCGCTTCCTGTTCAGTACACCGTATATGCCACCAACCACTAGTTCTGGACATTGTATTTGCACAAGGTCAGCACACTGGCATACAGGCAGCGCCGGGCTGTGGGGGTGATCTGTTCACCCCCAAGGTGGATGGCATCCGTAAGCAATGTCACATCATGAACATCAAAGCGCACACCCTGTATGTTCTCTTCACACAATGCTCCCTCCTTGGTGGCCCACTGGAAGCCAGCCACCACGCTGTCCTTGATTTCATTGAGGTACTGCACGCCCTTGGTGATGTCAGTGAGAATGTTTGGGCCAGTGCCATCAGGCCCAAAGCACCAGATCTTGCGGGCCTCAGCCACATCCCACTCATACTTCTCAGCCAGGTACTGTGCCCGCTGCTTCAGCTCCTGGCAGGCAGACACCTCACCCTTGTGGATGTCCTCAGCCAGACCATCAGGGAAGGGGTGAGCTTTCATGTAGAGCTGGTCGTGCTTGTTGGGCGACTTAGAGAGGCAGAGCACCCTGGACACCTTACTAACTGTCTCATGATATGAGACAACTGGGTCAGATTTCATGATGGGGATGCAGGCGTGGTCCTCCTCCAGATCCTTCAGGCGGATTTCTAGGTGCAGCACCCAGGCGCCTGCAATAATATGCTCCCCAGAATCCTCAATGATGCACTGCACCTTGGCCAGGTGCTTTAGCCCCTCCACCAGCTTAGGCATGTCAGCTTGGTTCTTGGCTTCCATGGCAACCCTGACAACAGGGCTGACACTGAACTTCATCACCCTCATGTTGTGGGAATGCTCAAAGGTGGTGATGGTGCCTGTCTTCACCAGGAACTGGTCAACACCCACCAGGCCCACAATGTTCCCGCAAGGCACGTCTTCTATGGGTTCCACGTAGCAGCCTATCATCAGAATTGTTCTCTGGATGGGCTTCAGGTAGAGGTTCTCCTTCTTCTTGGGGGTATAGTTGGGCCCCATGATCCTGACCTTCAGGCGGGTAGACACCAGCCCCGAGAAGACATGTCCGAAGGCATAAAAGCTTTGTCAGAGGTTGGCACCATTTTGGAAATGTACATCATGAGGGGGCCTTTGGGGTCACAGTTTTTAATGCCCATGGCAGCCTCGTCATCTGGGGCCCCTCGTACAGAAGTTCACAGGGTACCTCTGGCTCATCACGGGGGAAGGCAGGTGGATGGTGATCATCTGAAACAGGGCATCCCCAGCAGGCAGCCAGCGGTGCATCACAGCCTTCAGCAGAGGTTTGCCTTCTTTGTCCTTATCTTCACTGTCCAACTTGATGTCCAATTTTTCAATCAGTTTTGCTGTCTCCTCTTTCTTGAAATTCATGATTGCATGAATCACCTTGAAGATGGGATCTAAGATGAGCTGACAGAACTTCCGTGGAAGCTTCTTTCCGTCAGGGCTGGTGGCTGACTTGCTGAATTTGCCATTGGCTGGGTCAAAGTACTGGTCACCCCACAGCTTCTTTATCATGTCCTCCACTTTATTGGCCTGCTCAGCTGGCCCAAGCTGGCCCTCACCATTGGCTGCCAACTTGGTCACTTACATCTCTGCAAACTGCTTCAGGGTGAAGGCCCAACCATGGAGGCCAGACCCAAAACCCACGGTGCCAAGGACAGGGTCAATCATGATGTTGCCCATGGGGCTGCTCTTGTCCTCCCAGTAGGTGGAGATGATGACATTCATGTTCTCCACTACACGCTGAAAGTTCTGGTAGAGCTCCTCAGGCTCCAGCTGCAGCTCAAGCAGAGCACGGTCCATCTTGTTCATCATCAGTACAGGCTTGATGTGCTCAGCAATGGCTTGCCTCAGCACCGTCTCTGTCTGCACACACACGCCTGACACACAGTCCACCACCACCAAGGCACCATCGGTGACTCAGAGGGCAGCTGTCACCTCTGAGGAAAAGTCTACATGCCCAGGAGAGTCAATGAGGTTGATGAGGAAACCAGAGCCATCCTTGCTCTGCTTAATGAAGTTCAAGTCATTTTCAGAAAGCTCATAGAAAAGGGAGATAGCAGTTGACTTGATGGTGATGCAACACTCCTGCTCATCCTTCTGGGTGTCAGTGAATCGTGTTTCCCCAGCCCAGGCCGATGCAATGATACCTGCCTTGCACACAAGGGAGTCTGTCAGCATGGACTTGCCATGATCCACGTGGGCAATGACAGACATGTTATGGATGTTGGCCTTCTTGCCCATGATGGCCTGGATCTGGTCTACCGTGAAATTCACTGGGCCCGAGCTCTGGTAAGGAAAGGCGCCCCCGGAATCCGAAACGGGGCAGGGCGAAAAGGGCAGCACGCAGACTTGGCGGCGGCCGCTTCCCGATCCCGGACTCAGCCGCCGCCGTGTATACGCTTTATCTGGTCTGCTCCAGCGTCCCAGGGTAGGCAGCGCCAGCCTCGCAGAGGACCCGCCGCAGTTCCCAGGTATGGCATTATTTGATTAATATTGTGAGAAGATACTTTTTGTTCCATTATCTATTTTATTTTCATGAAGAGTCAGTGGGACAGGTCTTGTGGTTATCGCCATGTTAAAGAAAGAGATGGGAGGGGTGGGATTACACCTGCGGTGCATCTTACAAGCATATATGTGAATGTAAATGTATTAGCACAATAGCTAAGAAAATGCCAGGAAGGCTATGTTAAAATAAATAAATTTAAAAAAAAAGTGTGATGAAAATGTGTCAAACGGTCTATGAAACCAGGGTATGGTGCCCCATGATCACATTAATGTACACAGCTATGATTTAATAAAAAAAAGAGATGTGAGGCTCAGAGAGGTTAGTCATTGCTCATATTTTCACAGCTGGTGAGTGGCAGAGCTGGGTCTCCTGATTATGGCCACATGACTGCACATGTGAGCACCATGTGAGCGCCTGTCTGCCACACTACACTTGCCCCAGCCCCTTTCTGTCTCCTTAGAAAATGGATTTAAATTTGGAGTATCCAGAAAATGATGACTCTGCTGCTCTCCACCACTCTTGACTTCCATCTAGTCTTTCCCTGATGCACCCTAAGGTGTGAGTCCCTTCTGTTCTGCTTCACTTGCAGCTATGTAGGGATACCTCTCTTAGACGGAAGCCAGACTCAGGACCCACTTTCCAGGTGACCTCATACAAACTCTCCCTTTCTCTATTTAGATATGGAGAGCAAAGTTATCAATGATGAATCCACTGAAAAGAATGTAGTCTTTAACCTGAATGCCAAAGGGGATGACATGAAGATTGAGTGTTCCACAATTGCAGAATCGGGATCCACAGGTACTGACCCACTTCCTGGAATCCAGTTGAGGGTACCTTCCACCAGCAAATATTTACTGATCACCTTCCAGATGCCAGGCCCAGCACAGGTGGTTGAGAATCAATCATGTGGAGGCAGAAAGGGTCTATTCCCTCACTAGTCATTTTTTTATATTGAAAATGAAAAATACTTAAAAAACAAAATACACATTTAAAAGATCTTTAAAATACATTTTTACTTTATTTTATTTTATCATTAAGTCATATACACATAGATCATGAATACATTCATGCATATGTGGGGTACAATGTGTTGATTTTTTTTTAATACAACCTGACATGGTTACATTAAACCAATCAACATAGCTTTTGTCTCATTTACTTGATTATTGTATTAAGACATTTATGTTCTACACTTGACAGATTTGACTTGTACCCTTGCAATATTCTCCATAGGTGTGGTCCCGCCTTTTACCCTCACTCTATCAAACCACCCCTCCCCTCCCTTCCCACTCCATTTGTTGAAATTATAATATCCTACTTATATTAATACATTAACAAAATTAATATAATCTGCTTTTTAAAGCAGGTTAAAATTACATATAGGGCTTCTAATGTATTTCTATTAGACAGAACTAATCTGTATCAGGGGTTGGCAAACTTTCTGCAGCAGACTTGTTAAAATATTTTAGGTGTTGTAATCAGTACAGTCTCTGTCACAACCCCTAACTCCACCATTCCAGTGCAAAAGCATTTGGAGACACTGTCTATATGAACAGGCATGGGCAGATTGCAATAAAACTTTATTTACAAAAAGCAGGGGATGGCCAGATTGGCCCATAGTTTGACTCACCCTGATCTATGTACATGATTAACATTGTGCTCAATGCTTCAGTGTAAAAGCACAGGGTGCAATGTGGAAGAAATATGTAGCTAAATTCTGAGGAATAAGACAAAGCAGGAGAGAGTGTTCTAGGCAGGATGACCTACGGCTCTGCTTTGAGAAAAAGCTTGGAGTGTTCATGAAACTAGGGGTAAGTAGGGTGAGGCTGGAACACTGTGAATGGAAGACAATTGAGGCCATTGAACTCCAGGCTGTTATGTGGTATGTTTGGGCTTTCTCCTGAGGGCACAGAAGGGATGTTATGATGATGTCAGAAGATGATCTCATTATGTCTTCCAGATAGAAGTCTGTTTAGAAATGAGCCCTCTGCCTTCTATGTAACCCTTCTTTGGAGGGATGAAACTGAGGGTGGACGAGGATGTGTGGGGAGCCAGTGGTGCAGGAAAAAGGTGTTTGGTTGCTTTTATCATTTTTGTACTTGTTTCACTTTTTGAGACAAAGTCTCACTCTAACACCCAGGCTAAGGGGCAAAAACTCACATCATAGCTCACAGCAACATCATAGCTCACAGGACATCATAGCTCACAGCAACATCAAACCCCTGGACTCAAGTGATCCTCCTGCCTTAGTCTCCCTAATGGCTGGGGACATAGGTGCATATCAACATGCCAGGTTCACAAATTCAATTTTAATTTTATTTATTTTTTTTAATTTGCATCCTTTTTAAAATTAAATCTTTTGTACATAGATCATAAATACATTTATGCCATTTTCAGTGTGTTGATTCTTTGTACAAATTGTAGTGCTTACATCATACTAATCAACATAGCTTTCACCTCATTTACCCAATTATAGCATTAGCACATTTGTGTTCTACACATGATAGATCCAACTTGTACTTGCAATGTGCTCCATAGGTGTGATCCCCTACTATCCCTGCCATCCCATTCCCTTCTCTGTCCCTCCCCTTCCCTCCTTCATCTTAGGCTAAAGTTGCATTTCATTTTTCATATGCAATATGAGTGATTATAAATTGGTTAAACAGTAGTACTGAGTACATTGGATACTTTTTTTTTCCCATTCCTGAGATACTTTACTAGGAAGAATAATTTCCAGCTCCATCCATGTAAATATAAAAGGGGTAAAGTCTCCATTTTTTTACTGCTGTATAGTATTCCCTGGTATACATATATCACAATTTATTAGTCCATTCATGGGTTGATGGGCACTTGGACTTCTTCCATGGCTTGGCAATTATGAATTGAGCTTCAATGAACAATCTAGTGCAAATATCTTTATTGCCAAATGATTTTTGGTCCTTTGGATATACACCTAGAAGAGAAATTGCAGGATAAAACTGCAGGTCTACATTTAGATCCCTGAGTGCTCTCCAAACTTCCTTCCAAAAGGAACGTACTAGCTTGCATTCCCACCGGCAGTGCAGAAGTGTTCCCTTTTCTACATATCCACGTCAACATCTGTTGTTTTGGGATTTTGTGATGTGAGCTACTCTTACTGAAGCTAGATGGTATCTCAGGGTAGTTTTGGTTTGCATTTCTCTGATGATTAAAGATCATGAGTATTTTTTTCCTGTGTCTGTAGGCCATGAACCTATCTTCTTCAGAGAAGCTTCTGTTCGTGTCTCTTGCCCACAATGAAATGGGATTGCTTGTTTTTTGCTTAGTAATAAGTTTGAGTTCTCTGTTGATTCTGGTTATTAGACCTTTGTCAGTAGTATAACTTGCAAAAATCCTCTCCAATTCTGAGGGCTATCCATTTGCTTTACTTAGTGTGTTCTTGGCTGTGCAGAAGCTTTATAATTTGATCAGATTGTTAATGAGGGGGGAGGAGCATGATGGCGGACAGGATGGACATGTAGCCCACCTCTCTCAAGCCACCAGGTGAGAGGAAAGGCGGTCTGGACCTTCCCTGTGTGTGAATTATTGGAGTGGACAGACAGCTGAAGATGCCCAGCAAACTGGCGGATTGCTATATATGAGGGGTAATTTAAATCACGGACTCTGTTGTAGAGATTCTTCTCTGCTCGGCAGTGCTGGCCAGCAGGCCCCTCCCCTATGGAGGTCAGCAGCTTGTAAATGCTGACAAAACCCAATTGACAAATAATTATTCCTGAACTGAGGGAGGCATCCAAAAGGAGAGCCACTCAAAACCACAGGGAGCTGGGCAAACTGTTGGACAATTGAAGGGAAGGGATCCTGCCTGGGAAACAGACATTTTGAACTACCCAAAAGGGCGGGCACCTTTCTCCCAGGCATTGGAGGGGGCTGGCGGTTTAGGCTGCACTGGAACTGGTGGGCGCCAATCCAAAAGAGAAACTCTGAACCATAAAACCCAGAATAAGTCCTCCGAACGCTCCAACCTCAGGACCCGTCTTGAAGCCACGGACCCAGTTTTGGCTGCTAAAGCCGGGAAGTTACTGAAGCCGTGGACCCGGCTGTAGCTGCTGAGGCCACGAACTTGGCTTCAGCCCCGGGAGCCAGCTACAACAGATAAAACCGCAAGCCCACCAACTACTGCACGAACTGAGCACCACTCACCCTACAGCCGATTGCAGTCACCAGTTTGCAGGAGAACCTGGGAACAGAGTAGAAAGACTTGAGAAGCATGGACACCTGCATTGAGTGGGAAGGTCGGTAGCAAGTGCTGTCTGGAAAAGAACAGCTGAGGTTACACAATTCTTAGGCGACAAACTTTTGCAGAAATTCCAAAATGGCAATCGGCCATGTAAGGTGGTTACCATGGTAACAGTATAAACTGTAAATCAAGTATAAGCCTCGGAACCACTCACAGTGCCACCTGGTGTCCAGAAAGTATTTTGCAGTATGAATATATTCCTACAAAAAATGATCCCTACAGCAGACATATAGATAAATATAGGTATATTTCTACACGTAAGAATATTTTTGTAGTTGGTGGCTTTTTTTTTTTTGGTTTTCGTGGTTTTTTTGTTTGTTTGTTCTGTTTTTGTCTGTTTTTTCCTCACCATTTTCTTAGAGGAGATTTCGATAATTTTTTATTATTACTTTTTGTATAAATATATTTTTTATTTCTATGTCTTCCAATTTTAATTTCTTCTTTCTTCTCATTTAACATTCCTAATAACACCACCTTCTTTCTCTCCATTTTTTTCCTTTCTTTCAATTATTTTATGATTATCACTATTTTTATTACAGTTGTTCTTATATTGCTGTTGTCGTGGCTGTTACCTGTATGTCTATGGATTTCTGTCTGTCTCTGTATCTATGGGCCCGTGTGCCTGTTAACCTTTGTATCTGTTTATTTGTTCATTTGGTCTCAATGAGCTTGGTGTTATGACATGCAACTCTGAGCTCCTAACACTCCCCTCCACTCTCACTCCGTAATCTGGAGACCTGCCCCCGCAGGAGTCCAGATTCTTGGGTGAACTCTTGAGAGGTGCAAACAGGACCTGGACTGCAGCTGGCCAGTGCTGACTCTGTAGCAAAGGAGCGAGAAGACGATGGTCGGCTAAGAGGGAATTACACTGGAGCGGTGGTGCCCCGAGGTGCAGAGCAACAGCCGTCTTCAGCAATAACAAGGCCCACCCCCATATATCCCATAGCCTCTCCTCCTATCTTCCTGGGCAACCAGATGAGGCCGAGCATCTTCTCAGATGGCAACCACCATGGAACAGACCTGAGACTGAAACACAGGCCCTGTGAGTAAAGGGTTTGCCTGAAGCAGCACTAACCTGCGTGGAACAAGGGGATTAGAAAACACACCCACAGAGCTGGGAAACTCCCAAGGTGGGGCTGATCCAGAGGACCGCTTGACTGAGCCTAAGACACACCTGGCCCTCAGGGGATCACCAGCATATAGACAAAAGAGGCCAAGAGGCTGCAGCCAACATCTGCTCGTGCTGCGAACACAAACCCACAGGACTAAATACAGGGCCGGAGGCACAGGTTCTGGGAACTCAAATCAGCCTCTCCTCTGCAGAACAATCTAGCAGGGTCAGAAACAAACTCCCACAGGGTTGTTCCATTCACCCAGTAACATAAAGGGTGGGGCTGGAACTGAGTGAACACCTCCAGCCTCCATCAAGTGCCTGAGGTGACAGGCTACACCACCCCCTGCTGGATAAAGACAGAGAGAAGCAGCCTAGACGAGCAGACACAGACTACCCTGTGACTTAGGCAGGTGCAAACCCCTGGAGTATCTGCTTACTGCAGACAACTGACTGGTCACAGCCCTGTGGGGATAGCAGTGACTGGGTGTGACACAGCTGCAAGGTGGGGAAGGAGGCATCAATCTTCCCAGACTGATCTATTTACTGGGTGGCTCTTCCTGACTCCACACAGCACTGGAGCAAGCCATCTTAGAGCAGTCACCAGACCCCTGTGATCCAGTTCCCAGGGACCTCTTGTACTCTCCCACCCAAGGCAGCTGCTGACTGAGACAATTGATTTGGACCTTTTGAACTGAGCCACTCACCTAGGGACAATCCAGGTGGTGCCCTGGGTGTGTGGTTGTAGGAAGGTTTGATTTTCCTTTTCCATTTGTTGCCTGTGGTGGGTGGGGTGACTTAATTGCTGGTATTTCTCCACAGCTGAGACTTCAACCCAGAGTAACTGTTTCACTAGGGTCAAATAGAAACCAGCTGAAAACAAGACAGAACCACTTAGCCCCTCTACATCCAACAGGGCCCCAGTTTCTCAGGCCACAGCACAGTATGGGTCCTTGACACTACACCAGGGGAGAAATCAAAGAGAGTAAAATAATCATGGAGTGGAATCAGTGGAAAAACTCTGATAACATGAATAACCAGAATAGATCTACCATCCCCCCCCCCCAAGGAAAGATACAGCAGATGTAATTGAAGATTCCATTCACAAACAACTGGCTGAGATTTCAGAAATTGAATTCAGAATTTGGATGGCAAAAAAGATTAACAAAATGTAACTAGGAATTTGTGGAGAAATTCAAAAGCTGTCTCAAGAATTTAACGAATCTAAAGATAAAACCACCAAAGACTTAGACACACTGAAGCAAGAATTTGCAGCCCTCAAAGATATGAAAAATACAGTAGAATCCCTTAGCAACAGAATTCACCAAGCAGAAGAAAGGATCTCTGACATTGAAGATAAAGCATTTGAATGCTCCCAAACTCTCAAAGAGGAAGAGAAATGGACAGCAAAAATGGATCACTCTCTCAGAGAGCTATGGGATAACTTGAAGAAGGCAAATATCTGACTTATAGGAATTCCTGAAACCGATGAAGTGGCCTCACTGGGCGCAGAGGCCCTTCTGCATGAAATTATGAAAGAGAATTTTCCAGACATGCCTAGAGAACATGAAAATCAGATAGAAGATAGCTTCAGAACCCCAGCACGACTCAACCCCAATAAGACATCCCCCAGGCATATCATAATTAATTTCACTAAAGTTAATATGAAGGAGAAAATCCTCAAAGAGGCCAGGCGGAAGAAAACTATTACCTTCAAAGGGAAGAACATTAGAATGACTGCAGATATCTCTGCTGAAACTTTTCAAGCCAGAAGAGGGGGGTCATCAACGTTTAATCTCCTCAAGCAAAATAACTTTCAACCACGGATCTTGTACCCAGCTAAACTGAGTTTCATTTATGATGGAGAAATTAAATACTTTAATGACATTCATATGCTAAAGAAATTTGCCATAACCAAACCAGCTCTTCAGGATATTTTCAGACCTATCCTCCATAATAACCAACCCAATCCTCTACTACAAAAGTAAACTCACTCAGAAACTTCTGATCAAACTCCAACTTCCACAATGGCAAAAGGATTAAAAATGCCCACTGGACTTTCAAAAAACTCAATATCCCAAATTTCACCAAACTTCTCAACTCTCCATTAATGTGAATGGCTTAAACTGCCCTCTAAAGAGACATAGGTTAGCTAACTGGATACAAAAACTCAGGCCAGATATTTGTTGCATAAAAGAGTCACATCTTAACTTCAAAGGCAAATACAGACTCAGAGTGAAAGAATGGTCATCCATATTTCAGGCAAATGGTAACCAGAAAAAAGCACGTGTTGCAATTTCATTTGCAGATACAATAGGCTTTAAACCAACAAAAGTAAGGAAGGACAAGAATGGTCACTTCATATTTGTTAAGGGTAAGACTCAATATGATGAGATCTCAATTATTAACATCTATGCACCCAAAAAGAATGCACCTCAGTTTATAAGAGAAACTCTAACAGACATGAGCAACTTGATTTCCTCCAACTCTATAATAGTCGGAGATTTTAACACTGCTTTGGCAGTGATGGATCGATACTCCAACAAAAAGCTGAATAAAGAAATTCTAGATTTAAATCTAACCATCCAGCATTTAGATTTAGCAGACATCTACAGAACATTTCATCCCAACAAAACTGAATCCACATACTTCTCATCAGCCCATGGAACTTACTCCAAAATCAATCACATCGTAGGTCACAAGTCTAACCTCAGTAAATTTAAAGGAATAGAAATTATTCCAAAGGGGAGAGACAAGATGGCAGACTGAAGCCAGCTTTCAACAGAGGCTACCGTCCAGAAGGAGAGTTAAGGGACAGGAATTTAGTAAGTATCCTGGTGGACTTGAGCCACACCAAGAGAGGTTGAAGAATGCACATCAACACCGCTGAGGCAAGCTGTGATCACAAGGATGCAAACAAAAGGTACAAAATCCACCACCAAGCCGACGGGAGTCCCCCTCCCCCATGAGACCGGCTCAAGAGCCCCACAATTAAACAAACGGGCAGAAATTAAACGCCCTCCCACTACACTCCATGGGAGAGACCTTCTAAAAACTGGACCTACCTCCCCTACTGGGGTGCCTGCCTGTATAAAACTTTAAAAATCCTTTGCCGGCAACCCTGAATCCCCAACACTCCCCTCCCACCCAATGAGGTCTGGAGGCCTGTCCCCCAGGAGTTCGGATTCTTGAGTGATTTCTCAAGGGGAGTGGACAGTCTCCGAGTTGCGACTGGTCAGCGCTGACTCTGAGGCATGCGAGTCTTGAGAGGGCACCCAGCTAAGGGGGAGTCACACCTCGGCGGCACTTCCTTGTGGTGCGGTGCAGCAACCCTCCCCGTGCATTGATACAGCCAGACATAAAACTGAATGAAACTCTAGCTTGAACCCCCACTCTCACTCGGGGTCTGGGGGTCTGTCCCCCAGGAGTTCGGATCCTTGGGTGATTTCTCGAGGGGAGCGCACAGTGCCCGAGCCACGACTGGTCAGCGCTGACTCAGAGACACACAAGCGAGGAGAGGGCACTCTGCTGAGGGGGAGTCAAGCCTTGCTGGCCCTTCCCTGCGGTGTGGTGCAGCAGCCCTCCCCAGGAAACAATACAGCCAGGCATAAAACTGAATAAAACTCTAGCTTCCCTGCTGAGCGCCCAGCACTCCCACCCACTCTCAATCAGGGTCTGGTGGCCTGTCCCCCGGGAGTTTGGATCCTTGGGTAATTTCTCAAGGGGAGTGCACAGTGCCTGACCTGCATCAGGTCAGTGCTGACTCTGAGACACGTGAGCGAGGAGAGGGCACTCTACTGAGGGGGAATCAAGCCTTGGCGGCACTACCCTGCAGTGCAGTGCAGCAGCCCACCCCGGGCAAAAATACGGCTGGGCATAAAACTGAATGAAACTCTAGCTTCCCCCCCACTCCCACTCGGGGTCTGGGGGCCTGTCCACCAAGAGTTCGGATTCTTGGGGGATCTCTGGAGGGGTGTGGACCCAGCATAAACTGCGGCCGATCAGTGCTGACTCTGGAGGGCGAGACAGAGGAGAAAAGGGTTGCTGAGTGCCCACACCAGAGTGGTAGTTCCCTGGAGGCAGATAAACAGCCGTTTTTCTTTAACGGCAGAACGGCTCACTCCTGGATATTCTGAGGCCACACCCCCTGTATCCCTGTGCAACCAGAGGAGGCCACCGGTGAGCTGCGTATTTCCTGACATTGCTCACAAACCCGGGAAGCTTCCAGGGCGGGGACGACCCAGAGAGGTGATCAGACGCAAACCTACAGCAGCAAAGAGGACACAAACCTCCAGCAGCAAACACATTTGAACTCAGAACAGCTCATCTTCTGTAGGCGATTTCGGCAGGAACAGAGACAGAACCCCACAAAGTTGTCTGTTCTGTTCTGTTCTGTTAGCAGTATCAATCAGGGACGGGGCTAAGCCTGAGTGAACACCTCATTCTCATCACCTACATCAAGCACTCAAAGATGTCAGGCCCCATCTCCTCCTGCTAGATAGCGGCAGACTGCGGGGGCCTGGTAGACTTCCTTGCGATTCAGACAGGTGCAAACCCCTGGAGTGTCTGTTCACTGCGGGCAACTGGGATAGCCATCTGCAGAGATACCAGGGACTGGGTCCGACGCAGGGGCAAAGTGGGGAAGGAGACATCAACCTTCCCAGACTACTCTGTTTGCTGGGTGGCTCCTCCTGACTCCACGCTGCACTGGGGTGAGCCGTATCACAGGAGTGACCAGGCCCCTGTGATCCAGTTCCCAGAGACCTCTTGAACTCTCCCACCCAAGACAGGTGCCGATTGAGACAGTTGATTTGGACCTTTTGAACTGGGCTAATAGACTGAGGACTTTTCAGGTGGTGCCCTGGGTGTGCGGTTGTAGGAAGGCTTGATTCTCCTTTTCCACATGGGGCCAGAGGGGGGCAGGTGGGGTGACTTAATTGCTGATTTTTCCACACAGCTGAGACTTCAAGCCAGAGTAGAAGTTGCAATAGGATCGAACAGAAACCAGCTGAAAACAAGACAGAACCACTTAGCCCCACCACACAAGACAGGGCCCCAGTTTCTCAGGCCACAACACTGTACGGGCCCTTGATAAAGCCCCAGGGGAAAAATCAAAGGGAGTAAAATAACCATGGGGCAGAATCAGCGGAAAAACTCTGGTAAAATGAATAACCAGAATAGATCAAACCCCACCCCCAGAAAAGATACGGCAGATGTGATTGAAGATCCCATTCATAAACAAATGGCTGAGATGTCAGAAATTGAATTCAGAATTTGGATTGCAGACAAGATTAATAAAATGGAATTAGGAATTCGAGGAGAAATTCAAAAATTGTCTCAAGAATTTAACGAATTTAAAGACAAAACCACGAAAGATTACACACACTGAAGCAAGAATTTACAGCCCTCAAAGATCTGAAAAATACAGTAGAATCCCTTAGCAACACAATGAGCAAGCAGAAGAAAGGATTTCTGACATTGAAGATAAAGTCTTTGAACGCTCCCAATCTCTCAAAGAGGAAGAGATATGGAGAGCAAAAACGGATCACTCACTCAGAGAACTCTCAGATAATTCAAAAAAAAGCAATATTCAAATATTTGGGATTTCTGAGAATGATGAAGTGGACTCGAAGGGCACAGAGGCCCTTCTGCATGAAATTATGAAAGAAAACTTTCCAGACATGCCTAGAGAACCTGAAATTCAGATAGCCGACAGCTTCAGAACCCCAGCACGATTCAACCCCAATAAGTCATCCCCCAGACATATCATAATTAGCTTCACTGAAGTTAACATGAAAGAGAAGATTGTCAAAGCAGCCCGGCGAAAGAAAACCATTACATACAAAGGAAAGAATATTAGAATAACTGCAGATCTCTCTGCTGAAACTTTTCAAGCCAGAAGAGGCTGGTCATCAACTTTTAATATCCTAAAGAAAAAAAACTTTCAACCCAGGATCTTGTATCCAGCTAAACTGAGTTTCATCTATGATGGAGAAAATAAATACTTCAATGACATTCATATGTTGAAAAAATTTGCCATAAGTAAACCAGCGCTTCAGGATGTTCTCAGACCTATCCTCCACAATGACCAACCCAATCCTATACCACAAAAGTAAACTCACTCACAAACTTCGGATCAAACTCCAACTTCCACACTGGCGAAAGGATTGAAAATGTCCACTGGACTTATGAAAAACTCGATACCAAAAATTCCACCAGATTTATCAATACTCTCCATCAATGTGAATGGCTTAAACTGTCCTCTAATGAGGCATAGGTTAGCTGACTGGATACAAAAACTCAGGCCAGATATTTGTTGCATAAAAGAGTCATATCTTAACTTAAAAGACAAATACAGACTCAGGGTGAAAGGATGGTCATCCATATTTCAGGCAAATGGTAATCAGAAAAAAGCAGGTGTTGCAATTTTATTTGCAGATACAGTAGGCTTTAAAAAATCAAAAGTAAGGAAGGACAAGAATGGTCACTTCGTATTTGTTAAGGGTAATACTCAATATGATGAGATCTCAATTATTAATACCTATGCACCCAACCAGAATGCACCTCAATTTATAAGAAAACTCTGACAGACATGAGTAACTTGATTTCCTCCAGCTCCATAATCGTCATAGATTTCAACACTCCTTTGGCAGTGTTGGATTGATCCTCCAGAAAGAAGCTGAGCAAAGAAATCTTAGATTTAAACCTAACCATCCAATATTTAGATTTAGCAGACATCTACACAACATCTCATCCCAACAAAACTGAATACACATACTTCTCATCAGCCCACGGAACTTACTCCAAAATTGACCACATTTTAGGTCACAAGTCTAACCTCAGTAAATTTAAAGGAATAGAAATTATTCCATGCATCTTCTCGGACCATCATGGAATAAAACTTGAATTGAGTAACAACAGGAATCTGCATACTCATACAAAAACATGGAAGTTAAATAACCTTATGCTGAATGATAGCTGTGTCAGAGATGAGATTAAGAAAGAAATCGCCAATTATTTGGAACAAAACGACAATGAAGACACGAACTATCAGAACCTCTGGGACACCGCAAAGGCAGTTCTAAGAGGGAAATTTATAGCACTGCAAGCTTTCCTCAAGAGAATGGAAAGAGAGGAAGTTAACTACTCAATGGGACATCTCAAGCAACTGGAAAAGGAAGAACACTCCAACCCCAAACCCAGTAGAAGAAAAGAAATAACCAAAATTAGAGCAGAATTAAATGAAATTGAAAACCAAAGAATTATACAACAGATCAATAAATCAAAAAGCTGGTTTTTTGAAAAGGTCAATAAAATAGATAAACCTCTGGCCAACCTAATCAGAAAAAAAAGAGTAAAATCTCTAATATCATCAATCAGAAACAACAAAGACAAAATAACAACAGACTCATCAGAAATCCAAAAAATCCTTAATGAATATTACAAGAAACTTTATTCTCAGAAATATGAAAGTCGGAAGGAAATTGACCGATACTTGGAAGCATGCCACCTTCACAAGACTTAAACAGAATCAAGTGGAAATGTTGAAAAGACCCATATCAAGTTCAGAAATAGCATCAACTATACAAAACCTCCCCAAAAAGAAAAGCCCAGGACCAGGTGGTTTCACATCCAAATTCTACCAAACCTTAAAAGAGGAATTAATACCTATATTACTCAACCTGTTCCAAAACGTAGAAAAAGAAGGAAGACTACCCAACACGTTCTATAAAGGAAACATTACCCTGATCCCCAAACCAGGAAAATACCCAACAAAAAAAGAAAATTATATACCAATATCACTAATGAATATAGATGCAAATATATTCAACAAGATCCTAACAAACAGAATCCAGCAACACATAAAACAAATTATACATCATGAGCAAGTTGGTTTTATCCCAGGGTGTCAAGGCTGGTTCAATATACGTAAATCTATAAATGTAATTCAGCACATAAACAAATTAAAAAACAAAGACTATATGATGCTCTCAATTGACGCAGAAAAAGCTTTCGATAATATCCAGCATCCCTTCATGATCAGAACACTCAAGAAAATTGCTCTAGAAGGGACTTTTCTTAAACTGATAGAGGCCAACTACAGCAAACCCACAGCCAATATCATATTGAATGGAGTTAAATTGGAATCATTTCCACTCAGATCAGGAACCAGACAAGGCTGCCCATTGTCTCCATTGCTCTTTAACATTGCAATGGAAGTTTTATCCATCGCAGTTAGGGAAGAAAAAGCGATCAAGGGTATCCACATAGGGTCAGAAGAGATCAAACGTTCGCTCTTCGCAGATGATGTGATAGTATATCTGGAAAACACTAGGGACTCTACTACAAAACTCTTAGAAGTGATCAAGAAGACAGCCGCGTCTCAGGTTACAAAATCAACATCAATAAATCGGTAGCCTTTATATACACCAACAACAGTCAAATTGAAAAAGCAGTTAAGGACTCTATCCCATTCACAGTAGTGCCAAAGAAGATGAAATATTTGGGAATTTACCTAACAAAAGACGTGAAAGATCTCTATAAAGAGAACTATGAAACTCTAAGAAAAGAAATAGCTGAAAATGTTAACAAATGGAAAAACATACCATGCTCATGGCTGGGAAGAATCAACATTATCAAAATGTCCATACTACCCAAAGCAATATATAATTTCAATGCACTCCCTATTAAAGCTCCACTGTCATATTTTAAAGATCTTGGAAAAACAATCCTTCGTTTTATATGGAATCAGAAAAAACCTCGAATAGCCAAGACATTACTCAGAAATAAAAACAAAACAGGAGGAATCACGCTACCAGACCTCAGACTTTACTACAAATCAATAGTGATCAAAACAGCATGGTATTGGCACAAAAACAGAGAAGTAGATATCTTTAACAGAATAGAGAAACAAGAGATGAATCCAGCTACTTAACACTATTTGATTTTTGACAAGCCAATTAAAAACATTCAGTGGGGAAAAGATTCCCCATTTAACAAATGGTGCTGGGTGAACTGACCGGCAACCTGCAGAAGACTGAAATTGGACCCACACCTTTCACCATTAACTAAGATAGACTCTCATTGGATTAAAGATTTAAACTTAAGACATGAAACTATCAAAATACTAGAGGAGAATGCAGGGAAAACCCTTGAAGAAATTGGTCTGGGCTAGTATTTTATGAGGAGAACCCCCCAGGCAAATGAAGCAGCTTCAAAAATACACTACTGGGACTTGATCAAACTAAAAAGCTTCTGCACAGCTAAGAACACTGTAAGTAAAGCAAACAAACAGCCCTCAGAATGGGAGAAGATATTTGCAGGGTATACCCCTGACAAAGATTTAATAACCAGAATCCACAGAGAATTCTAATGCATCAGGAAGAAAAAAACAAGGTATCCCATCGCAGGCTGGGCAAGGGATTTGAAGAGAAACTTCTCCGAAGAAGACAGGCGCACGGTCTTCAGACATATGAAAAAATGCTCATCATCTTTCATCATCAGAGAAATGCAATTCAAAACTACTTTGAGATATCATCTAACTCCAGTGAGACTAGCCTATATCACTAAATCTCAAGTCCAGAGATGTTGGCGTGGATGTGGAGAAAAGGGAACACTTCTGCACTGCTGGTGGGAATGCAAATTAATACATTCCTTTTGGAAAGATATATGGAGAACACTCAGAAATCTGAAAATAGATCTGCCATTCAATCCTGTAATCCCTCTACTGGGCATGTACCTAGAAGCCCAAAAATCACAACATAACAAAGATATTTGTACCAGAATGTTTATTGCAGCCCAATTCATAATTGCTAAGTCATGGAAAAAGCCTAAGTGCCCATCAATCTACGAATGGATTAATAAATTGTGGTATATGTACACCATGGAATACTATGCAGCCTTAAAGAAAGATGGAGACTTTACCTCTTACATGTTTACATGGATGGAGCTGGAACATATTCTTCTTTGTAAAGTTTCTCAAGAATGGAAGAAAAAGTACCCAATGGACTCAGCCCTACTTTGAAACTAATTTGGGGCTCTCACACGAAAGCTATAACCCAGTTACAACCTAACAATAGGGGGAAGTGGGAAAGGGAGGGGGGGTGGGTAGAGGGAGGGGGATTGGTGGGATCACACCTGTGATGCATCTTACAGGGGTATTTGCAGAACTTGGTAAATGTAGAATGTAAATGTTTTGGCACAGTAACTGAGATAAAGCCGGAAAGGCTATGTTAACCATTGTGATAAAAATGTGTCAAATGGTCTATGTAATGAGTGTATGATGCTCCATGATCACATCAATGTATACAGTTATGATTTAATAAAAAAAAAAAAACAATAAAAATTAAAAAAAAAGAAATTATTCCAAGCATCTTCTTGGACCATGATGGAATAAGACATGAGATGAGTAACAATATGAATCTGCATACTCATACACAGACATGGAAGTTAAATAAACTTATGCTAAATGATAGCTGGGTCAGAGATGAGATCAAGAAGGAAATTGCTAAATTTTTGGAACAAAACCACAATGAAGACTCGAACTATCAGAACCTATGGGACACTGCAATGGCAGTTATAAGAGGGAAATTTATAGCACTGCAAGCCTTCCTTAGGAGAACAGAAAAAGAGGAAGTAAGTAACTTAATGGGACATCTCAAGAGACTGGAAATGGAAGAACACACCATCCCCAAATCCAGTAGAAGAAAAGAAATAACCAAAATCAGAGCAGATCTAAATGAAATTGAAAACAAAAGAATGATACAACAGATCAATAAATGGAAAAGCTGGTTTTTTGAAAAGGTCAACAAAATAGATAAACCTTTGGCCAACCTACCCAGGAATAAAAGAGTAAAATCTCTAATCTCATCAATCCGAAATAACAAAGACGAAATAACAACAGACTCCTCAGAAATCAAAAAAATCCTTAATTAATATTACAAGAAACTTTATTCTCAGAAATATGAAAATCTGAAGGAAATTGACTGATACGTGGAAGCTAGTCACCTTCCAAGACTTAACCAAAATCAAGTGGAAATGTTGAACAACCTATATCAAGTTCGGAAATGACAACAATCATACAAAATCTCCCCAAAAAGGAAAACCCGGGACCAGATGGTTTTACATCAGAATTCTACCAAACCTTTAAAGAGGAAATACTAGGTATATACTCAACCTGTTCCAAAAGGTAGAAAAAGAAGGAAGACCACCCAACACGTTCTATGAAGCAAACATCACCCTGATCCCCAAACCAGGAAAAGACCCAAAAAGAAAAGAAAATTATTGACCAATATCACTAATCAATATAGATGCAAAAATATTCAACAAAATCCTAACAAGCAGAATCCAGCAACATATCAAACAAATCATACATCATGACCAACTCGGTTTTATCCCAGGGTCTCAAGGCTGGTTCAATATATGTAAATCTATAAATGTAATTCAGCACATAAACAAATTAAAAAACAAAGACTATATGATGCTCTCAATTGATGCAGAAAAAGCTTTTGATAACATCCAACATCCCTTCATGATCAGAACACTTAAGAAAATTGGTATAGAAGGGACATTTCTTAAACTGATAGAGGCCATCTAAAGCAAACCCACAGCCAATATCGTATTGAATGGAGTTAAATTGGAATCATTTCCACTCAGATCAGGAACCAGACAAGGCTGCCCATTGTCTCCATTGTTCTTTAACATTGTAATGGAAGTTTTAGCCATCGCAATTAGGGAAGAAAAAGCGATTAAGGGTATCCACATAGGGTCAGAAGAGATCAAACTTTTGCTCTTCGCAGATGATATGATTGTATATCTGGAAAATACTAGGGACTCTACTACAAAACTCTTAGAAGTGATCAAGGAATACAGCAGCATCTCAGGTTACAAAATCAACATTCATGAATCGGTAGCCTTTATATATACCAACAATAGTCAAGTCGAAAAAACAATTAAGGACTCTATCCCATTCACAGTAGTGCCAAAAAAGATGAACTTCTTGGGAGTTTATCTAACAAAGGACGTGAAAGATCTATATAAAGAGAACAATGAAACTCTAAGAAAAGAGATAGCTGAGAATGTTAGCAAAAGGAAAAATATACCATGCTCATGGTTGGGAAGAATCAACATTGTTAAAATATCCATACTACCGAAAGCAATATATAATTTCAATGCAATCCCCATTAAAGCTCCACGGACACACTTTAAAGATCTTGAAAAAACAATACTTCGTTTTATATGGAATCAGAAAAAACCTTGAATAGCCAAGACATTATTCAAAAATAAAAACAAAGCAGGAGGAATCACGCTACCAGATCTCAGACTATACTACAAATCGATAGTGATCAAAACATCATGGTACTGGCACAAAAACAGGAGGTAAACGTCTGAATCAGAATAGAGAACCAAGAGATGAATCCAGCTAATTACAGTTACTTAATCTTTTACAAGGCAATTAAAAACATTCAGTTGGGAATAGATTCCCTATTTAACAAATAGTGCTGGGTGACCTGGCTGACAACCTGTAGAAGACTGAAACTGGACCCACACCTCTCACCATTAACCAAGATAGACTCTCACTGGATTAAAGATTTAAACCTAAGACATGAAACTATACAAATACTAGAAGAGAGGGCCGGGAAAACCCTTGAAGAAATTGGGTTGGGCGAGTTTTTCATAAGAAGGACCCCCCGGTCAATTGAAGCTGCTTCAAAAATACACTATTGGGACTTGATCAAACTAAAAAGCTTCTGCACAGCCAAGAACACAGTAAGTAAAGCAAGCAAACAGCCCTCAGAATGGGAAAAGATATTTGCAGGTTATGTCTTCGACAAAGTTTTAATAACCAGAATCCGCAGAGAACTCAAACACATTAGCAAGAAAAGAACAAGGGATCCCATCGCAGGCTGGGCAAAGGACTTGAAGAGAAATTTCTCTGAAGAACACAGGAGCACAGCCTTCAGACATATGAAAAAATGCTCATCATCTTTAATCATCAGAAAAAAGAAAATCAAAACTACTTTGAGATATCATCTAACTCCAGTGAGACTAGCCTCCATCACAAAATCCCAAGACCAAAGATGTTGGCGCGGCTGTTTAGAAAAGGGAACACTTTTGCACTGCTGGTGGGATTGCAAATTAATACATTCCTTTTGTAAAGAGATATGGAGTACACACAGAGATCTGAAAATAGATCTGCCATTCAATCCTGTAATCCCTCTACTGGGCATATACCTAGAAGACCAAAAATCACATCATAACAAAGATAGTTGTATTAAAATATTTATTGCAGCCCTATTCATAATTGCTAAGTCGTGGGAAAAGCCCAAGTGCCCATTGATCCAGGAATGTATTAATAAATTGTGGTATATGTACACCATGGAATATTATGCAGCCTTAAGAAAAGATGGAGACTTGAAGAAAAGGAGCAAGATGGCGGCCGAGTAACAGCTTCCTTGTATCTGGGCACCGTGAGACTGGGGAGATAGGACTCCAGGCATCTCTGGCTGGCAGGATCTGCCTATCATCACCCCTGAGAGGATACAGGGAGTCAGCGTGAGATTTCTGGACCCCAAGAGGAGGACTAAAACAGTGGAAAACCGGCAAGAGGTCGCATGTGTTCAATCCGTCTAAACCCGCCCGCAACATCCACAGGCACGAGACAAGAGGAAGTGCAAGGAAAATTAGGGCAAGGAAACAGATAAAAGAAATCACCCATGAGGAAGAATCAGCAGAAAACTCCAGGCAACATGAAGAACCAGTCCAGAACAACCCCACCAAGGGACCATGAGGTAGCTACTGCAGAGGATTCCACCTATAAAGAAATGTTAGGAATGACAGAAAGGGAATTTAGAATACACATGTTGAAAACAATGAAAGAAATGATGGAAACAATGAAGGAAACTGCTAATAAAGTGGAAAATAACAAAAAAGGAAATTCAAAAAGAGAATCAAATCAGAGATGAACGATATGAAGAATATAAAAAGGATAAAGCAGAGCTGAAGGAACTGAAACAGTCAATTAGGGAACTTAAAGATGCAATGGAAAGTATCAGCAACAGGTTACACCATGCAGAAGAAAGAATTTCAGAGGTAGAAGACAAAGTTTTTGAGATAACTCAGATAGTAAAAGAGGCAGAAAAGAAGAGAGAGAAAGCAGAACGTTCACTGTCAGAATTATGGGACTTTATGAAGCATTCCAACATACGAGTTATAGGAATTCAAGAAGGGGAAGAAAGATGCCCCAGAGGAATGGAAGCCATACTAGAGAATATTATAAAAGAAAATTTCCCAAATATCACCAAAGATTCTGACACACTGCTTTCAGAGGGATATCGGACCCCAGGTCGCCTCAACTCTAACCGAGCTTCTCCAAGACACATTGTGATGAACCAGTCCAAAGTCAAGACAAAAGAAAAGATTCTGCAAGCTGCCAGGAGTAAGCGACAGTTGACCTACAGGGGCAAATCCATCAGAGTCACTTCAGACTTCTCTAATGAAACTTTCCAAGCAAGAAAACAATGGTGATCTACCTTAAATCTACTTAAACAGAACAATTTCCAGCCCAGAATTCTGTACCCTGCTAAGCTAAGCTTCAAAATTCACGGAGAAATCAAATCATTTATGGATATACAAACAGTGAGGAAATTCACCACAACAAGGCCAGCTGTACAGGAAATACTTCAACCTGTTCTGCACACTGACCACCACAATGGATCAGCAGCAAAGTAAGAACTCAGAAATTAAAGGACAGAACCTAATCTCCACACTGATGCAAAAGATAAAACTAAGCAATGGACTCTCACAAAATAAGATGAATAGAATACTACCACACTTATCAATTATCTCAATAAATGTTCATGGCTTGAATTCCCCACTGAAGAGACATAGATTGGCTGACTGGATTAAAAAACACAAGCCATCCATTTGCTGTCTGCAAGAAACACACCTGGCTTCAAAACACAAATTAAAGCTCCGAGTCAAGGGTTGGAAGACAATTTTTCAGGCAAATGGAATTCAGAAGAAAAGAGGAGTTGCAATCTTATTTTCAGATACATGTGGATTTAAAGCAACTAAAGTCAAAAAAGACAAAGATGGTCACTTTATATTGGTCAAGGGAAAAATACAACAAGAAGACATTTCAATTCTAAATATTTATGCACCCAATTTAAATGCTCCCAGATTCTTGAAACAGACCTTACTCAGTCTGAGCAATATGATATCTGATAATACCATAATAACAGGGGAACTTAACACTCCTCTTACAGAGCTGGACAGATCCTCTAAACAGAAATTAAACAAGGTTATAAGAGATTTAAATGAGACCCTAGAACAACTGTGCTTGATAGACGCATATAGAACACTCCATCCCAAAGATAAAGAATATACATTCTTCTCATCACCCAATGGAACATTCTCCAAAATTGATCTTATCCTGGGACACAAAACAAATATCAACAGAATCAAAAGAATTGAAATTTTACCTTGTATCTTCTCAGACCATAAGGCACTAAAGGTGGAACTCAACTCTAACAAAAATGCTCGACCCCACGCAAAGGCATGGAAATTAAATAATCTTCTGTTGAATAACAGATGGGTGCAGGAAGAAATAAAACAGGAAATCATTAACTTCCTTGAGCATAACAACAATGAAGACACAAGCTACCAAAACCTGTGGGATACTGCAAAAGCAGTTTTGAGAGGAAAATTCATCGCTTTAGATGCCTACATTCAAAAAACAGAAAGAGAGCACATCAACAATCTCACAAGAGATCTTATGGAATTGGAAAAAGAAGAACAATCTAAGCCTAAACTCAGTAGAAGAAAAGAAATATCCAAAATCAAATCAGAGATCAATGAAATTGAAAACAAAAGAATCATTCAGAAAACTAATGAAACAAGGAGTTGGTTTTTTGAAAAAATAAATAAAAGAGATAAACCATTGGCCAGACTAACGAGGAATAGAAAAGTAAAATCTCTAGTAACCTCAATCAGAAATGATAAAGGGGAAATAACAACTGATCCCACAGAGATACAAGAGATCATCTCTGAATACTACCAGAAACTCTATGCCCAGAAATTTGACAATGTGAAAGAAATGGATCAATATTTGGAATCACACCCTCTCCCTACACTCAGCCAGGAAGAAATAGAGCTCCTGAACAGACCAATTTCAAGCACTGAGATCAAAGAAACAATAAAAAATCTTCCAACCAAAAAATGCCCTGGTCCAGATGGCTTCACACCAGAATTCTATCAAACCTTCAAGGAAGAGCTGATTCCTGTACTGCAGAAATTATTCCAAAAAATTGAGGAAGAAGGAATCTTCCCCAACACATTCTATGAAGCAAACATCACCCTGATACCAAAATCAGGAAAAGACCCAAACAAAAAGGAGAATTTCAGACCAATCTCACTCATGAATATAGATGCAAAAATTCTCAACAAAATCCTAGCCAATAGATTACGGCTTATCATCAAAAAGTCATTCATCATGATCAAGTAGGCTTCATCCCAGGGATGCAAGGCTGGTTTAACATACGCAAGTCCATAAACGTTACCCACCATATTAACAGAGGGAAAAATAAAGATCACATGATCCTCTCAATAGATGCAGAATAAGCATTTGATAAAATCCAGCATCCTTTTCTAATTAGAACACTGAAGAGTATAGGCATAGGTGGCACATTTCTAAAACTGATTGAAGCTATCTAAGACAAAGCCACAGCCAATATTTTACTGAATGGAGAAAAACTGAAAGCTTTTCCTCTTAGAACTGGAACCAGACAAGGTTGTCCTCTGTCACCTTTACTATTCAACGTAGTGCTGGAAGTTCTAGCCAATACAATTAGACAAGACAAGGAAAAAAAGGGAATCCAAATGGGAGCAGAGGAGGTCAAACTCTCCCTCTTTGCTGACGACAGGATCTTATACTTAGAGAACCCCAAAGACTCAACCACAAGACTCCTTGAAGTCATCAAAAAATACAGTAATATTTCAGGATATAAAATCAATGTCCACAAGTGAGTAGCCTTTGTGTACACCAATAACAGTCAAGATGAGAAGCTAATTAAGGACACCACTCCCTTCACCATAGTTTCAAAGAAAATGAAGTACCTAGGAATATACCTAACGAAGGAGGTGAAGGACCTCTATAAAGGAAACTATGAAATCCTCAGAAAGGAAATAGCAGAGGATATTAACAAATGGAAGAACATACCATGCTCATGGATGGAAAGAATCAGCATTGTTAAAATGTCTATACTTCCCAAAGCAATCTACCTATTCAATGCCATTCCTATCAAAATACCAACATCGTACTTTCAAGATTTGGAAAAAATGATTCTGCATTTTGTAAGGAACCGGAAAAAAACCCGTATAGCTGAGGCAGTTCTCTGTAACAAAAATAAAGCTGGGGCATCAGCATACCAGATTTTAATCTGTACTACAAAGCCATAGTGCTCAGGACAGCATGGTACTGGCACAAAAACAGAGACATAGACACTTGGAATCGAATTGAAAACCAAGAAATGAAACTAACATTTTACAACCACCTAATCTTTGATAAACCAAACAAGAACATACCTTGGGGGAAGAACTCCCTATTCAACAAATGGTGTTGGAAGAACTGGTTGTCTACATGTAAAAGACTGAAACTGGACCCACACCTTTCCCCACTCACAAAAATTGATTCAAGATGGATAAAGGACTTAAATTTAAGGCATGAAACAATAAAAATCCTCAAAGAAAGCATAGGAAAAACACCGGAAGATATTGGCCTGGGGAAAGACTTCATGAGGAAGACTGCCATGGCAATTGCAACAACAACAAAAATAAACAAATGGGACTTCATTAAACTGAAAAGCTTCTGTACAGCTAAGGAGACAATAACCAAAGCAAAGAGACAACCTACACAATGGGAAAGGATATTTGCATATTTTCAATCAGACAAAAGCTTGATAACTAGGATCTATAGAGAACTCAAATTAATCCACATGGAAAAAGCCAACAATCCCTTATATCAATGGGCAAGAGACATGAATAGAACTTTCTCTAAAGACGACAGATGAATGGCTAACAAACACATGAAAAAATGTTCATCATCTCTATATATTAGAGAAATACAAATCAAAACAACCCTGAGATATCATCTAACCCCAGTGAGAATGGCCCACATCTCAAAATCTCAAAACTGCAGATGCTGGCGTGGATGTGGAGAGAAGGGAACACTTTTACACTGCTGGTAGGACTGCAAACTAGTACAACCTTTCTGGAAGGAAGTATGGAGAAACCTCAAAGCACTCAAGCTTGACCTCCCATTTGATCCTGCAATCCCATTGCTAGGCATCTACCCAGAAGGAAAAAAATCCTTTTATCATAAGGACACTTGTACTAGACTGTTTATTGCAGTTCAATTTACAATCGCCAAAATGTGGAAACAGCCTAAATGCCCACCAACCCAGGAATGGATTAACAAGCTGTGGTATATGTATACCATGGAATACTATTCAGCCATTAAAAAAATGGAGACTTTATATCCTTCGTATTAACCTGGATGGACGTGGAAGACATTATTCTTAGTAAAGCATCACAAGAATGGAGAAGCATGAATCCTATGTACTCAATTTTGATATGAGGACAATTAATGACAATTATGGTTATGCGGGGGGAAACAAAGAGGGAAGGAGGGAGTGGGGTGGGGCCTTGGTGTGTGTCACAGTTTATGGGGACAAGACATGATTGCAAGAGGGACTTTACCTAACAATTGCAATCAGTGTAACCTGTCTTATTGTACCCTCAATGAATCCCCAACAATAAAAAAAAAGAAAGAATGGAAGAAAAAGTACCCGATGTACAAAAAAAAAAAAGAAAATGGAGACTTTACCTCATTCATGTTTACCTGGATGGAGCTGGAACATATTCTTCTTAGTAAAGTATCTCAAGAATGGAAGAAAAAGTACCCAACGTACTCACCCTTATTATGAAACTAGTATAGGACCTTCACATGAAAGCTATAACCCAGTTACAACCTAAGAATAGGGAAAAGGGGGAAAGGGAGTGGAGGGAGGGGGACGGTAGGTGGAGGGAGGGGGATTAATGGGATTACACCTACAGTGCATTTTACAAGGGAATATGTGAATCCTAATAAAAGTGGAATGTAAAGGTCTTAGGAAAATAACTAAGAAAATGCCACGAAAGCTATGTTAACTAGTGTGATGAAAATGTGTCAAACAGTCTATGAACCAAGTATATGGTGCCCCATGATCATACTAATGTACACAGCTATGATTTAATAAAAAATAAATAAATAATAAAAAGTAATAATAATTTGATCAGATCCCAGTAATGTCCTTTTTATGTTGCTTTAATTGCCCGGGGTGTTTTTGCTCATGAAATATTCTCTGAGGTCAATTTTCTCAAGCGTTTCCCCTGCACTCTCCCTAGGAATATTTATAGTTTTGTGTCTTTTTTTTCCTTTTTTTATTTATTTATTTATTCATGTATTTTATTAAATCATAGCTGTGTACATTAATGCGATCATGAGGCACCATACACTGGTTTTATAGACTGTTTGACATATTTCCATCACACTGGTTAACATAGCCTTCCTGGCATTTTCTTAGTTATTGTGTTAAGACATTTACGTTCTACATTTACTAAGTTTCACATATACCCTTGTAAGATGCACCACAGGTGTAATCCCACCAATCACCCTCCCTCCACCCACCTGCCCCCTCTCTCCCCTCCCTTTCCCCTTCCCCCTAGTCTTAGATTATAACTGGGTTATAGCTTTCATGTGAAAGCCATAAATTAGTTTCATAGTAGGGCTGAGTACATTGGATACTTTTTCTTTCATTCTTGAGATACTTTACCAAGAAGAATATATTCCAGCTCCATCCATGTAAACATGAAAGAGGTAAAGTCTCCATTTTTCTTTAAGGCTGTATAATATTCCATGGGTACATATACCACAATTTATTAATCCATTCATGGATCGATGGGCACTTGGGCTTTTTCCATGACTTAGCAAATAGTTTCATGTCTTAGGTTTACATCCTTTAACCATTAAGAGTCAATTTTTGTTAGATGAGAAAGGTGTGGGTCCAGTTTCAGTCTTCTACAAGTTGCCAGCCAATTCATCCAGCACCATTTATTGAATAGGAAATCTTTTCCCCAATTTATATTTTTAATAGGCTTATCGAAAATCAAATGATGATAATTGTCTGGGTTCACCTCTTGGTCTTCAATTCTGTTCCATACATCTACCTCTCTATTTTTGTGCCAGTACCATGCTGTTTTGATCACTATTGATTTACAATAAAGTCTGAAGTCTGGAAGCGTGATTCCTCCCAATTTGTTTTTATTTCTGAGTTATGTGTTGGCTATTCAAGGTTTTTTCTGTTTTCATATAAAACAAAGTACTAATTTTTCCAGGTCTTCAAAATATGAGAGAAGTGATTTTATAGGGATCGTGTTAAATCTGTAAATTGTTTTAGGTAGTATAGACATTTTAACAATGTTGATTCTTCCCAGCCATGAGCATGGTATATTTTTCCATTTGTGAACATCTTCAGCTATTATTTTCACAAAGTTTCATAGTTCTCTTTATGGAGATCTTTCATGACCTTAGTTAGGTACACTCCCAGATAATTCATCTTCTTTGGCACTATTGTAAAAGGAATAAAATCTTTGATTGTTTTTTTCCCCTTGACTATTGTTGGTGTATGTAAAGGCTAAGAATTTATGAGTGTTAATTTTGTATCCTGAGACGTTACTATATTGCTTGATCACTTCTAGGAGTTTTATAGTTGATTCCCTGGGGTTTTCCAGGTATATAATCATATCATCTGCAGAGTGACAATTTGATCTCCTCTGGTCCTATTTGGATCCCCTTAATGGCCTTCTCTTGCCTGATTGTGGTGGCTAAGACTTCCATTACAATGGTAAAAAGAAGTGGAGACAGTGGGCATCCTTGCTGTTTCCTAATCTGAGTGGAAATTATTTCAATTTTACTCCATTCACTATGATATTGGCTGTGGGTTTGCTGTCGATGGCCTCTAGCAGTTTAAGAAATTTTCCTTCTATACCTATGTTTTTAAGCGTTCTGATCAAGAAAGGATGCTAGATAATGTCAAAATCTTTTTCAGCATCAATTGAGAGAATCTTATGTTCTTTGTTTTTAAATTTTGTTTGTATTATATTTATGGATTTATGTATATTGAAGCATCCTTGGGACCCTGGGATGAAACCCACCTGGTCATGGTGTATAATTTGTTTGATGTGTTGTTGGAATAAGTTTGCTAGGATCTTATTAAATATTTTTGCATCAATATTTATTAGAGATATTGGTCTATAATTTTCTTTTCTTGTTGAGTCTTTTCCTGGTTTGGGTATCAGGGTTATATTTGCTTCATAGAATGAGTTGGGAAGTGTTTCTTCTTTTTCTATGTTCTAGAAACGAGTAAGTAATATAGGTACTAGTTCCTCTTTAAGGCTTTGGTAGAATTCTTATGTGAAGTCTATGTGGTCCCGGGCTTTCATTGGTGGCGAGATTTCTTTTAGTCAATTCTATTTCAGAGCTTGTTATAGGCTTCTTCAACATTTCCACTTCTTTCTGGCTAAGTCTGGGAGGGTAACATGTTTCCAGGTATTGATCTATTTCCTTCAGATTTTCATGCTTCTGAGTAGACTTTTATGTAGTATTCATTAAGGATTTTTTTTAATTTCTGAGGAGTCTGTTGTTATTTGGCCTTTATCATTTCTGATTGCTGAAATTAGGGATTTTACTCTTCTACTTTTGATTAGGTTAGCCAGTGGTTTATCTGTTTTATTGACCACTTCAAAAAACCAACTCTTTGATTCTTTTGTTTTCAATTTCATTATGTTCTACTGTAATTTTTGTTATTTCCTTTCCTCTGCTGGGTTAAGGGTTGGAAGGTGCTTCCTTTTCCAGTTGCTTGAGATGACCCATTAAGTTATTGACTTCCTTCTTTTCCGTTCTCTTGAGGAAGGCTTTCAACACTATATTTCCTCTTAGGACTACCTTTGCTGTATCCCAGAGGTTCTGAAGTTCATTTCTTCATTATTGTTTTGTTCCAATAATTTGGTAATTTTCTTCTTAATCTCGTCAATGACCCAGCTTTGATTCAGCATGAGGTTAGTTTCCATGCTTTTGAGTGCGTGTGGAGATTCCTATTGTTACTGAGTTCAACTTTTATTCCATGGTGGTCCGAAAAAATACAAGGAATTATATCTATTTTTTAAATTTGCTGAGATTAGACTTGTGAACTAAGATGTGATCAATTTTGAAGGCTGATAAGAAGAATGTATATTCAGTTTTGTTAGGGTGAAATGTTCTGTAGATGTCTATTAGATGCAAATGTTGAATGGTTAAGTTTAATTCTAAAATTTCTTTGCTTAGCTTCTTTTTTGAGGATCTATCGAACACTGACAGAAGAGTATTAAAGTCTCCAACAATTATGGTGCTGGGGGAAATCAAATTGCTCATGTCAGAGTTTCTCTTATAAATTGAGGCACATTCTGGTTGGGTGCATAGATGTTGATAATTGAAATCTCATCATGTTGAGTGTTGCCCTTAACAAATAAGAAGTGACCATCATTGTCTTTTCTTACTTTGATTGGTTTAAAGCCTATTGTATCTATGAATAAAATTGCAACACCTCCTTTTTTCTGATTTCCATTTGCCTGAATTATAGATGACCATCCCTTCACCCTGAGTCTGTGTTTATCTTTTAAGGTAAGATGAGATTATTTAATGCAGCAGATGTCTGGCCTGAGTTTTTGTATCCAGTCAGCAAATCTGAGTCTCTTTATAGGGCAATTTAAGCCATTCACATTAATTGAGAGTAATGATAAACCTGGCAGAGTTTAGGGTATCAAGTTTTTTGAATGTCCAGAGGACATTTTTAATCCTTTTCCCACTATGAAAGTTAGAATTTGATCAACAGTTTCTGAGTGATTTTACTTTGGTAGTGAAGGATTGTGTTGTTCATTATGGAGGATAGGACTGAGAATATTCTGAAGAGCTGGTTTAGTTATGGCAAATTTCTTCAACATGTGAATATCATTAAAGTATTTAATTTCTCCATCATAGATGAAACTCAGTTTAGCTGGATACAAGACCCTGGGTTGAAAGTAATTTTGTTTAAGGAGATTAAAAGTTGATCACTAACCTCTTCTAGCTTGAAAGGTTTCAGTGGAGAGATCTACAGTTATTTTAATGTTCTTCCCCTTGTATGTAATGGTTTTCTTATGTCTTACAGCTTTCAGAATTTTCTCCTTCATATTAACTTTAGCGAAGTTAATTATAATGTGTCTATGAGAATTTTTATTCAGGTTAGTTGTGCCAGTGTTCTGAAACTGTCTGCTATCTGAATTTTAGAATCTCTGGGCATGTCTGGAAGATTGTCTTTAATTATTTCATGAAGCAAAGCATCAGTATCCTTCGCAGCAACCTCATCACTTTCAGGTATTCCTATAAGGGGAATATTAAACCTCTTTGAATTATGCCAGAGATCTCTGAGAGAATGATCCGTTTTTTTCTCCACTTTTTTTCCTCTTTGAGTGTTTGGGAGTGTTCAAAAGCTTTGTCATCAATATCAGAGATCCTTTCTTCTGCCTGCTCCATTCTGTTACTGAGGGATTCTATGTATTTTTTAGATTTTGAGGGCTGCAAATTATTTCTTTAATGTGTCAAACTCTTTGGTCATTTTGTCTTTAAATTCGTTAAATTTTTGAGACATCTTTTGAATTTCTGCTTTAAGTTCTAATTTCATCATTTCCTCCATTTTGTTGATTCTATTTGCTATCCAAATTCTGAACTCGATTTCTGACATCTAGCCATTTTTTTGTGAATAGGATCTTGTGCTGTGTCTGCTTTATCGTTTCTTGGAGAAGTTGTCTACTCTAATTGTTCATGTTGCCAGAGTTTTTCTGCTGATTCTGCCTCATGATTTTTTTCACTTTTGGATAGGTGGTCTGGTAAGGTGAGATTGGATTGGGGTTTCCTGGAGTTGTGGTTAACCAGCCCTTTGTTAAAAATCTAGTACTGATCACTGCAGCTTTTTCCCCTTTAGCTTTGCAAAGGACATGTAAAGTATTACAGTCTGAGGCTGGGGAAACCTGCTTAGTGAGGTGGGGTTAGGTGGCTCAGTCTTGTATTCAACTGGTTCTTGTCTGATCCTGGTAGATCAGTGACTCTGGTGAAGTCTTAGCTGTGAAGAAATACAAGCAATTAAGAAGCTCAACTTCCCCAGACAACAACTGGAATGGGAAAATCGACACTTCCTATGACTACACAACCAGGGTATCACCCTAGAGGGTCCTTGGGTGATTGTCCCAAGTTAGGGGTTCTGAACCAATTGACCCAGTCAGTACGAACTCTCAGGTGGGAGAGTTTGAAAGGTATCCAGCAGCTAGATAGAAGAGTTCTACTGATGCTCAGATTTGGCTCTCTCTGGTGCTTTACAGAGTCAGAAAGGCCCACCCGGTAGCACAGTAGCACCAGGGACTGAGTCTCTTTCTCCACTTTGCTCCTTTTTCACACCCAAGTACTGGTGACCCCACAAGGCTGTAGTCCTGTTCCCTCCAATAATGTGAGATACCAGGGCTTATGGCCTGTCAGAGTCCAAGGAAGGTCAATGCCCCTGAAGTCTGGCCACTGCCCTTGACTACAAGCCAGCTGGGGGAGCTGAGGTCTGCCTGCCTTGGGTGTTCAATATCCACTGGTGAATGTTCCTCTTGGGCTCAGTCTAATCCTGGGGGTACCAGGCCTGCAATTGTTTATCTCCCTCAGCCACTGTGCCTTTGTCCCTGCCGCTCTGCAGCACCAATATACCTATAGAGTGACTTCTGGTTTCCTCTGGCAGTGCACAGAGTTTGGGGGGTGTGTCTCCAAGATTAGATCCTGGCATGATCACTCTATTGTTACTGGATCTTTGTGGAAAGTGCCCCTTCACAGCTCTAATTCCATTGCCAACGTCAGAGAATTCTGGCTGTAGGAGCAGCTCTAAGAGTGTGCTCCACACGGATCTGGCAGCAGGGCAGGGTATGCTGCATGAGATTCTGGCAGTATCCAGTGTCCAGTGACTTCAGCAAGAAGAATACTTCTCCACTGGTGATTCTGGTCGAGTCCGGGCCTGGTACAGAGGCAGGTCGGGCACGGCATGCAGTTCAGCCGTCTCTAGATGCAGCGCATCATGAGGCCTCAGCTGTCTGGATGGCCAGGGTGTGGCGCCAGCCTCGGCAGTCTCCCAGCAGGGGCTGGGCACTCAGTCAGGCAGGCTTGGTGGGGGGTGCTGCACATGAGCCTCCTCCCTCAGTCTCTGTAGGGGTTAGGGATCTGGTTTATCCAATTAAGGGGGAAAGGTGTAGTGAAAGTTCAAAATGGCAGGGAAATTGTTAGTTCAATTCTTCTGCCTGGTAAGAGAATGTTCAGAGTCACCACAGGGTCCCTCTGGAGGAAGTAGTTCCCACTTCTTACTGCTCTCACAGGTGGGTTGAGACAAGAGATCCTCAGTTCACTACTTGCCTGTAGAATTCCCACAGGAGCAAAGAAAGAGTAAAAGGAAATGGAAAAAAGAAACTGCAGCTTTCTTAGGGGATGAGTCAGGCATTTTTCCTTTCGGTTGAGCTTTATACCTGGAGATAGTTCTCTTAGAATGACAGTTTGCCTCAGCAGGGGTGATCTGTAGTTATCTCTATTCTCTCTCGGCTGGGCTTTGTGTTTTCAGGTCAATTGGATACCCTCTGGACATTATCCTTCTCTCTGGACAGGAGCCTATGTTGGAAGCTACTTCCAGTCAGCCATCTTGCCCCTCCTTTGAAAAACTTACTATAAATCTTTGACAAAACAACAATGGGTTAATGCATGAATATACAAAAAATAGACTAACTAAATGGACCAAAAGTTCAGAAATAGAACCAACTACATATGAAGTTTTAAAATGTAGTAAACACTTGAAGAAATCGGCCCAGGAGAACATTTTTTTTTCCTTCCATCTTTATTTTAGGTTTATTTTACTTTTTTTTTAAGTTTACTAAATTGGAAGTTTAGATTGTTCGTTTGAGACTTCCTTATTTTTTAAAATAAGCGCTAAATGCTATAAATTTCCATCTAAGCCATGCTTTAGCTACACATATACATTCTAATTTATTGTATTATTTTCAGTTTTAAATATTTTCTAATTTTCTCATTTGTTTTGACCCATAGATTGCCTAGAAGTATGTTAATTAGTCTCCATGTATTTAGAGATTCCCCAGTTATTGATGTCTGCTTCAATTCTATCATGGCCAGAGATCAGACTTCATAAGATTTTGGTTCTTTTGTATTTGTCGAGATTGATTTTATGATCTACTTGTTCTGTGGATTGCTGGGAGAAGAGTGTTGATGGCTCCAGGCTAACCCTTACAGGTAATTGTTGACCTGTCATTTTTCTTTTAGGTTCTATCACCTTTTGCTTCATGTGTTTTAAGGCTCTGTTTTCAGGTATATAGGCACTTTGGATTGTTGTGTCGTCTTTGCCAATTGACCCTATCATTATTTAATGTCCTTCTTTTTTTATATATTATTTTTTTATTAAATCATAGCTGTGTACATTAGTATGATCATGAAGCACCATACACTTGATTCATAGACCGTTTGACACATTTTCATTACACTAGTTAACATAGCCTTACTGTCATTTTCTTAGTTATTTTGCTAAGACCTTTACATTCCACATTTACTAAGATACACATATACCCTTGTAAGATGCACCACAGGTGTAATCCCATCAATCCCCCTCCCTCCACCGACCTCCCCCCTCCCTTCATTCACTTTCCACTTTCCCTCTATTCTTAGGTTGTAAATGGGTTATAGCTTTCATGTGAAGGTCCTAAATTAGGTTCATAATAAGGGTGAGTACATTGGATACTTTCTCTTCCATTCTTGAGACACTTTACCAGGAAGAATATATTCCAGCTCCATCCATGTAAACATGAAAGAGGTAAGGTCTCAATCTTTCTTTAAGGCTGCATAGTAGTCCATGGTGTACATATACCACAATTTATTAATCCATTTGTGGTTCAGTGGGCATTTGGGCTTATTCCATGACTTACCAATTATGAATACGGCTGCAATAAACATTCTGGTACAAATATCTTTATTGCGATTTGATTTTTGGTCTTCTGGGTATATGTCCAGTAGAGGAATTACAGGATTAAATGGCAGATCTATTTTTAAATATCTAAGTGTTCTCCATACATCTTTCCAAAAGGAATGTATTAATTTGCAATCCGACCAGCAGTGCAAAAGTGTTCCCTTTTTTCCACATCCACGCCAAAATCTCTGGTCTTGGGATTTTGTGGTATAGGCTAGTCTCACTGGAGTCATATGATATCTCAAAGTAGTTTTGATTTGCATTTCTCTGATGATTAAAGATGATGAGCATTTTTTCATATGTCTGAAGGCCATGCACCTGTCTTCTTCAGAGAAGTTTCTCTTCAAGTCCCTTGCCCAGCCTGCGATGGGATCCCTTGTTCTTTTCTTGCTAATGTGTTTGAGTTCTCTGTGGATTCTGGTTATTAAACCTTTGTCAGAGACATAACCTGCAAATATCTTCTCCCATTCTGAGGGCTGTTTGCCTGCTTTACTTACTGTGTTCTTGGCTGTGCAGAAGCTTTTTAGTTTGATCGAGTCCCAGTAGTGTATTCTTGAAGCTGCTTCAATTGCCCGGGGATTCCTCCTCATAAAACATTCACCCAGACCAATTTCTTCAAGGGTTTCCCCTGCACTCTCCTCTACTATTTTTATAGTTTCATGTCTTAAGTTTAAATCTTTAATCCAGTGAGAGTCTATCTTGGTTAATGGTAAAAGATATAGGTCCAGTTTCAGTCTTCTACACGTTGCCAGCCAGTTAACCCAGCACCATTTGTTAAAGAGGGAATCATTTCCCCATTGAATGTTTTTAATTGGCTTGTCAAAGATTACATAATGGTAAGTAGCTGGATTCATCTCTTGGTTCTCTATTCTGTTCCAGACATCTACTTCTTTTTTTGTGCCAGTACCATGCTGTCTTGATCACTATCTATTTGTAGTATAGTCTGAGGTCTGGTAGCGTGATTCCTCTTGCTTTGTTCTTTTTTTTTTTTTTTTGAGAAATGTCTTGGCTCTAAGAGGTTTTTTCTGATTCCATAAAAAATGAAGTATTGTTTTTCAAGATCTTTAAAGTATGACAGTGGAGCTTTAATGGGGATTGCATTGAAATTATATATTGCTTTGGGTAGTATGGACATTTTAACAATGTTGATTCTTCCCAGCCATGAGCATGGTGTATTTTTCCATTTGTTAACATTCTCAGCTATCTCTTTTCTTAGAGTTTCATGTTCTCTCTATATGGATCTTTCACATCCTTTGTTAGATAAACTCCCAAATATTTCATCTTCTTTGGCATTACTGTGAATAGGATAGAGTCTTTAATTGTTTTTTCAACTTGACTATTGTTGGTATAAATAAAGGCTACCGATTTATGAATTTTTTTAAGTTTTGCTCATTTTTTAATTAAATCATAGCTGTGTACATTAGTATGATCATGGGGCACCATATACTCTGTTCATACACCGTTTGACACATTTTCATCAAACTAGTTAACATAGCTTTTGTGGCATTTTCTTAGTTTATTGCTAAGACCTTTACATTCCACATTTACTAGGATTCACATATACCCTTGTAAGATGCACAGCAGGTGTAATCCCATTAATCCCCCTCCCTCCACCTACCTCCCCCATCCCACCCCTCCCTTTCCCCCTTCTCCCTATTCTTAGGTTGTAACTGGGTTATAGCTTTCATGTGGAGGTCCTACATTAGTTTCATAATAAGGGTAAGTACATTGGGTACATTTTCTTCCATTCTTGAGACACTTTATGAAGAATATGTTCCAGCTCCATCCATGTAAACATGAAAGAGGTAAAGTCTCCATCTTTTTTAAGGCTGCATAATATTCCATGGTGTACATATACCACAATTTATTAATCCATTCTTGATCGATGGGCACTTGGGCTTTTTCCATGACTTAGCAATTACGAATAGGGCTGCAATAAATATTCTGATACAAATAACTTTGTTATGATGTGTTTATTGGACTTCTGAGTATATGCCTAGTAGAGGGATTACAGGATTGAATGGCAGATCTATTTTTAGATCTCTAAGTGTTCTCCATATCTCTTTCCAAAAGGAATGTATTAATTTGGATTCCCACCAGCAGTGCAAAAGTGTTCCCTTTTCTAAACAGCCACACCAACATCTTTGGTCTTGGTATTTTGTGATGTAGGCTAGTCTCACTGGAGTTAGATGATATCTCAAAGTAGTTTTGATTAGCATTTCTCTGATGATTAAAGATGATGAGCATTTTTTCATATGTCTGAAGGCCGTTCACCTGTCTTCTTCAGAGAAGTTTCTCTTCAAATCCCTTGCCCAGCCTGCGATGGAATCCCTTGTTCTTTTCTTGCTAATGCGTTTGAGATCTCTGTGGATTCTGGTTATTAAACCTTTGTCGGAGACATAACCTGCGAATATCTTTTCCCATTCGGAAGGCTGTTTGCTTGCTTTACTTACTGTGTTCTTGGCTGTGCAGAAGCTTTTTAGTTTGATCAAGTCCCAATAGTTTATTTTTGAAGCAGCTTCAATTGCCTGGGGGGTCCTTCTCATAAAAATCTTGCACAATCCAATTTTTTCAAGGGTTCTCCCTGCGCTCTCTTCTAGTAGTTTTATAGTTTCATGTCTGAGGTTAAAATCTTTAATCCAGGGAGAGTCTATTTTGGTTAATGATGAGAGGTGTGGGTCCAGTTTCAGTCTTCTACAGGTTCCCAGCCAGTTCACCCAGCACCATTTGTTAAATAGGGAATCTTTTTCTGATTGAATGTTTTTAATTGGCTTGTCAAAGATTAAATAACGGTAAGTAGCTGGATTCATCTCTTGGTTCTCTATTTTGTTCCAGACATCTACTTCTCTGTTTTTGTGCCAGTACCTTGCTGTTTTGATCACCATCGATTTGTAGTATAGTCTGAGGCCTGGTAGCGTGATTCCTCCTGCTTTGTTTTTATTTTTGAGTAATGTCTTGGCTATTCGATGTTTTTTTTTCTGAATCCATATAAAACGAAGTATCATTTTTTCAAGATCTTTAAAGTATGATAGTGGAGCTTTAATGAGGATTGCTTTGAAATTACATATTTCTTTGGGTAGTATGGACATTTTAACAATGTTGATTCTTCCCAACCATGAGCATGGTATATTTTTCCATTTGTTAACATTCTCAGCTATCTCTTTTCTTAGAGTTTCATAGTTCTCTTTATATAGATCTTTCACGTCCTTTGTTAGATAAACTCCCAAGTATTTCAACTTCTTTGGCACTACTGTGAATGTGATAGAGTCCTTAATTGTTTTTTCAACTTGACTATTGTTGGTATATATAACGGCTACCGATTTATGAATGTTGATTTTGTAACCAGAGATGCTGCTGTATTCCTTGATCACTTCTAAGAGTTTTGTAGTAGAGTCCCTAGTGTTTTCCAGATATAAAATCCTGTCATCTACGAAGAGCGAAAGTTTGATCTCTTCTGACCGTACGTAGATACCCTTGATCTCCTTTTCTTCCCTAATTGGGTGGCTAAAACTTCCATTACAATGTTAAAAAGCAATGGAGACAATGGGCAGCCTTGTCTGCTTCCTGATCTAAGTGGAAATGATTCCAATTTTACTCCATTCAATATGATATTGGCTGTAGGTTTGCTGTAGATGGCCTCTATCAGTTTAAGAAATGTCCCTTCTATACCAATTTTCTTAAGTGTTCTGATCATGAAGGGATGTTGGATGTTATCAAAAGCTTTTTCTGCATTGATTGAGAGAATCATATGGTCTTTGTTCTTTAATTTGTTTATGTGCTGAATTACATTTCTAGATTTATGTATATTGAACCAGCCTTGAGACCCTGGGATAAAACCGACTTGGTCATGATGTATGATTTGTTTGATATGCTGCTGGATGCTGTATGTTAGGATCTTGTTGAATATTTTTTCATCTATATTCATTAGTGATATCGGTCTATAATTTTCTTTTCTTCTTGGGTCTTTCTCTTGTTTGGGGATCAGGGTGATGTTTGCTTCATAGAACGTGTTGGGTAGTCTTCCTTCTTTTTCAACCTTTTGGAACAGGTTGAGAACTATATGTACTAATTCCTCTTTAAAGTTTTGGTAGAATTCTGATTTAAAACCATCTGGTCCCAAGCTTTTCTTTTTGGGGAGATTTTGTATGGTTGATGTTATTTCCGAACTTGATATGGGCCTGTTCAAAATTTCCACTTGATTCTGGTTAAGTCTTGGAAGGTGATGTGCTTCCAAGTATCTGTCAATTTCCTTGAGATGTTCATATTTCTGAGAGTAAAGTTTCTTGTAATATTCATTAAGGATTTTTTGGGTTTCTGAGGATTCTGTTGTTATTTTGTCTTTGTCATTTCTGATTGATGAGAGATTTCACGCTTTTTTTTCCTGATTAGGTTGGCCAAAGGTTTATCTATTTTGTTGACCTTTTCAAAAAACCAGCTTTTTGATTTATTGACCTGTTGTATTATTCTTTTGTTTTCAATTTCATTTAGTTCTGCTCTGATTTTGGTTATTTCTTTTCTTCTACTGGGTTTAGGGTTGGAGTGTTCTTCCATTTCCAGTTGCTTGAGGTGTCCCATTAAGTTGCTTAATTCGTCTCTTCCCGTTCTCCTGAGGAAGGCTTGCAGTGCTATAAATTTCCCTCTTAGAACTGCCTTTGCGGTGTCCCAGAGGGTCTGATGGTTCGTCTTCATTGTTGCTTTGTTTAAAAAAATTGGCAATTTCCTTCTTGATCTCATCTCTGACCCAGCTATCATTCAGCATAAGGTTATTTAACTTCCGTGTTGTTGTATGAGTATGCAGATTCCTGTTGTTACTCAGCTCAAGTTTTATTCCATGATGGTCTGAGAGGATGCATGGAATAATTTCTATTCCTTTAAGTTTACTGAGGTTAGACTTGTGACCTAAGATTTGATCTATTTTGGAGTAAGTTCCGTGGCCTAATGAGAAGTATGTGTATTCCGTTTTGTTGGGATGAAATGTTCTGTATATGTCTGCTAAATCTAAATGCTGGATGATTAGATTTAAATCTAGGATTTCTTTATTCAGCTTTTTGTTGGAGGATCAATCCATCACTTCCAAAGGAGTGCTAAAATCTCCGACTATTATCGAGTTGGAGGAAATCAGGTTGCTCATGTCTGTTAGAGTTTCTCTTATAAATTGAGGGGCATTCTGGTTGGGTGCATAGATATTAATAATTGAGATATCATCATATTGAGCCCTACCCTTAACAAATATGAAGTGACCGTTCTTGTCCTTCCTTACTTTTGTTGGTTTAAACCCTATTTGTATCCGCAAATAAAATTGCAACACCTGCTTTTTTCTGGTTACCATTTGCCTGAAATATGGATGACCATCCTTTCACCCTGAGTCTGTATTTGTCTTTTAAGTTAAGATGTGACTCTTTTATGCAACAAATATCTGGCCTGAGTTTTTATATCTAGTCAGCTACCCTATGTCTCTTTAGAGGGCAGTTTAAGCCATTCACATTAAAGGATAGTATTGATAAGTTTGGTGAAATTTGGGGTATCGAGTTTTTCAAAAGTCCAGTGGACATTTTTAATCCTTTCGCCATTGTGGAAGATGGAGTTTGATCAGAAGTTCCTGAGTGAGTTTACTTTTGTGGTGTAGGATTGGGTTTGTCATTATGGAGGATAGGTCTGAAAACATCCTGAAGAGCTGGTTTGGTTATGGCAAATTTCTTCAACATATGAATGTCATTAAAGTATTTAATTTCTCCGTCATAAATGAAACTCAGTTTAGCTGGATACAAGATCCAGGGTTGAAATTATTTTGCTTTAGGAGATTAAAAGTCAATGTCCACCCTCTTCTGGCTTGAAAAGTTTCAGCAGAGAGATCTGCAGTCATTCTAATGTTCTTCCCTTTGTAGGTAATCATTTTCTTTCACCTGGCCACTTTGAGAATTTTCTCCTTCATATTAACTTTAGTGAAGTTAATTATGATATGACTGGGGGATGTCTTATTGGGGTTGAGTCGTGCTGGGGTTCTGAAGCTATCTTCTATCTGAATTTCAGGTTGTCTAGGCATGTCTGGAAATTTCTCTTTCATAATTTCATGCAGAAAGGCCTCTGTGCCCAGTGAGGCCACTTCATTGGTTTCAGGAATTCCTATGAGTCAGATATTTGCCTTCATCGAGATATTCCATAGCTCTCTGAGAGAATGTTCCATTTTTGCTCTCCATTTCTCTTCCTCTTTGAGAGTTTGGGAGCTTTCAAAGGCTTTATCTTCAATGTCAGAAATCCTTTCTTTTTCTTGGTCCTTTCTTTTGCTAAGGGATTCTACTGTATTTTTCATATCTTTGAGGGCTGCAAATTCCTGCTTCAGTGTGTCTAAGTCTTTGGTGGTTTTGTCTTTAAATTCGTTAAATTCTTGAGACAGCTTTTGAATTTCTTCTCGGATTCCTAATTCCATTTTAACAATCTTGTCTGCAATCCACATTCTGAAATCTATTTCTGACATGTCAGCCAATTCTTTATGAAAGGGATATTCAATTACATCCGCCATATCTTTCCTTGGGTGTGTTGATCTATTCTGGTTATTCGTGTTACCAGAGTTTTTCTGCTAATTCCACCCCATGGTTGTTTTATTCCCTTTGATTTTCCCCTGGGGCTTTGTGGATGGCATGTAGAGCATTGTGGCCTGAGAGACTAGGGCCCTATCTGGTGTGGTGCGGTTAAATGGTTCTGTCTCATTTTCAGCTGGTTTCTGTTTGACCCTAGTGAAGGACTTACTCTGGATCGAAGTCTCAGCTCTCTGAGTCAGCCCCACCCTGGAAGCTTCCCGGGTCTGCTAGTCCCCTCGGCAAATCCTTTACTCACGGTTGGCCTCCTCTGGTTGCCCAGGGATACAGGGGGTGTGGCTTCAGCCGCCTCAGGGAACTGCCACTCTGATGTTGGTCTCTCCCAGCCTCCATCTTGTGCCCCAGAGTCAGCACTGACCAGCCACATTCGGGCACTGTCCATGCCCCAATAAGTCCCCCAAGACTCTGGATTTCCAGGGGGACAGGCCTTCAGATGTTAGAGTGAGGGTGGAGGGGAGCACCGGCAGCGCACCACCACCACTCAGGCCTCCATATCTCAGAATGAGGGTGGGGAGGGAGCACTGGGATCCCAGAGCCACCGGTAGCAAGCACTCAGTTCCACTCAGTTTTTTGCCCGGCACCACCGCTGCTCAGTCCTCCAGATCCTAGAGTGAGGGCGGGGAGGGAGCACTGGGAGCCCAGAGCCACTGGTAGCGAGCACTCAGTTCCACTCAGTTTTTTGCCCAGCACCTCTGGAGCTCAGGCCTCCAGATCTTAGAGTGAGGGCGGGAAGGGTGGGCTGGGAGCTCAGAGCTGCCGGTAGCGAGCAGTCAGTTCCACTCTGTTTTTTGGCCAGCACCACTGCCGCTCAGGGCTCCAGATCCTAGAGTAGGGGCAGGAAGGGAGCACTGGGAGCCCAGAGCAGCCAGTAGCGAGCACTCAGTTCCACTCAGTTTTTTGCCCTGCCCCACTGGTGCTCAGGGCTCCAGATCTCAGAGTTGGCGGGGCTGGAGCACTGGGAGCCCAGAGCCACCGGCAGTGAGCTCACACAGTTCCACTCAGTTTTATGCCTGGTTATATTGCTGCCCAGGGAGGCCTGGGAGTTCAGGGTTGCATGCAAAGGACATTTACAATTTTATACAGTTTTATGCCTAGCAAGAGAACGCCTTGGCACCCTAGGAGGGGGGGTAGGTCCAGATTTCAGTAGGTCTCTCCCATGGAGTGTAGTGGGAGGGCCTTAGATTTCTGCCCGTTTGTTTGTGGGGCTCTTAAACCAATCAGATGGGGGATGGGGGACTCCCATCCACTTGGTGATGGGTTTTGTACCTTTTGTTTGCATCCTTGTGGTCGCAGCTCTCCTCAGCAGGGTTGATGTGCGTTCTTTGACTTTCTCTCTTGCTGCTGCTCAAATCCAACAGGTTACTTGCTAAATTTTCATCCCTTAACTCTCCTTCAGGACAAGAGCCTCTGTGGAAAGCTGGCTTCAGTCCGCCATCTTGTCTCCTCCCCACCCAGGAGAACATTTTAAGAGAAGGACCCCCAACCAATTGAAGCAACACCAAAAATACATTACTGGGATCTGATCAAACTAAAAAGCTTTGGGGAGCAGAGGCAAGATGGCTGACTGAAGCCAGCTATCCACTGAAGGAGAGTTAAAGGACAAAATTTAGCAAGTAACCTAGTGGACTAGAGGTGCGTCAAGAGAGAAGGTTGAAATATGCACATCAACCCTGATGAGGTGAGCTGCAACCCCAAGGATACAAACAATAGGTACAAAATCCATCACCAAGCAGATGGGAGTCCCCTCCCCCATGAGAATGGCTTTCAGTACTCCATATAAAACAAGTAAGCAGTGGTCAAAAGTCCTCCCATTATATCCCACCAGAGAGAACTTCTAAAAACTGGACCTACTTATCTACTAGGTTGCCATGGCACTCCCCTGCCAGGCATAAAACTGTATAAAACCGTACATATTCTCTACCTTCAATTCTGAACTCTCACACTCCCCTCCAGTGTCACTCTGAGGTCTGGAAGCCTGTCACCCAGGAGTCCATATTCTTGGATATTTTCTCAAGAGGTGTGGACAGGGCATGGACTGCTGCTGGTCAGTGCTGATTCTATGGTACAGGAGTAAGGAGTGGACGGTTGGCTGACAGGGAACCATACAGGAGCGGTGGTCCCCAGAGGCACATAGCAGCAGCCACTTTGGCAACACCCCTGGATATTTAAGAGTCACACCCCCTGTCTCTCTGGGCAACCAGAGGAGGCCGGGCATCTTCTCAGGTGGCAGCCACTTATGAAACAGATCTGGGATGGAAACACAGACCCTGTGAGTAAGGGGTTTGCCTGAGGCATTACTGGCCTGGGTGGAGTGAGGGTAATCACAGGGTTGGGCTGACTCAGAGGAAAGTTTTACTGAGCCTAAGACACACCCAGCCCTCAGGGGATCATTAGCCGACTAAAAGGAGGGCAGGCAGAGCCTGGAACTGACAGCTAACTGTACCGATGGAATACAAACTGCAGCCAAGACCAGGAAGCACCAAAGACAGGGCCTGAGGCACAGGTTCTGTGAACTCAACCAGTATCTCTTCTGCAGGGGAATATAGCCAGGATAAAAACAAATTCTGCAAAGTTGTTCTCTGTCAGTAACATCAATCAGGGGTGGGGCTGGAACTGAGTGAACAGCCCCAGCCTCCATTAAGCACCCTAGGTTGTCAGGCCTCACCTCCCCTTCCTGGATAGTGGCAGAGAGCTCCCTGTGATTCAGGCAGGTACAAACCCCTGGAGTATCTGCTCATTGGAGGCAACTGGGTCACAGCCCTATGGGGTTATCAGTGACTGGGTGTGACAGAGGTGCAAGGTGTGGAAGGAGGCATCAAACTTCCCAGACTAATCTATCTGCTGGGTGGGTCCTCCTGACCTCGCAGAGCACCAGAGCAAGTCATATTTGACATGTCAGCAGACCCTGCAATATAGTTACCAGAGACCTTTGAAACTCTCCCACCTGAGACAGGTGCTGACTGAGAAAATTGATTTGGACCTCTTGAACTGGGCCAATCAACCTAGCACTATCCAAGTTCTACCCTGGGTGTGTGGTTGTGGAAAGGTTTGATTTTCCTTTTCCAATTGTTACCTGTGGGGGAAGGGGTGACTTAATTTCTGGTATTTCCCCACAGCTGAGACTTCAACCCAGAGTAACTGATATACTAGGGCAGGACAGAGACCAGCTGAAAACAAGACAGAGCCACTTAGCCCCAGCACACCAAGCAGGTCCCAGTTTCTCAGGCTGTAGCACTGTACAGGTCTTTGGCAATGCTCCAGGGGAAAAGGTACACACACCAGTCCCAGCTTTTGGGCAAAGGGCTGGTTAATCACTACTCCTGGAGCCCTAAACCCAACTTCTTTTTGTCAAATGGGGAGGAATAATCGTGGGGAGGAATCAGCAGAAAAACTCCGGTAACATGAATAACAAGAGTAGACCAAACCCCCGCCAAGTAAAGATGCAACTGAAGATCCCATTCATAAACAGATGGTGAGATGTCAGAAATCAAATTCAGAATTTGATTAATAGAGATTAATAGAATGAGATTAATAGAATTAATTTGATTAATTCAAGATTAATAGAATGGAGGAAAAGTTGGAATTAGAAATTCTACAAGCAATTCAAAAGTTGTCTCAAGAATTCAATGAAATTAAAGAAAAAATCAGCAAAGATTTTGACACATTGAGGCAAGAATTTGCAGCCCTAAAAGATCTGAAAAATACGATAGAATCCCTCCATAACAGAGTGGAGCAAGCACAAGAAAGGATTTCTGACATTAAAGACAAAGCTTTTGAATGCTCCTAAGCTCTCAAAGAGGAAGACAAATGGAGAGCAAAAAACGGATCATTCTCTCAGAGAGCTCTGGGAAAATTCAAAGAAAGCTAATATTCACCTCATAGGAATCCATGAAAGCAATGAAGTGGCATTACAGAGATGCTTCTCCATGAAATTATGAAAGAGAATTTTCCAGACATGCCAAGAGATTCTGAAATTCAGATAGCAGACTCTTTCAGAACCCTAGCATGACCCAACCCGAATAAGACACCCCCCAGGAACATCATAATTAACTTCACTAAAGTTACTATGAAAAAGAAATTTCTAAAAGCAGCCAGATGTAAGAAAACCACAACCTACAAAGGGAAGAATATTGGAATGACTGCAGATCTCTCTGCTGAAAACTTTCAAGACAGAAGAGGGAAGTCATCGACTTTTAATCTCCTAAAACAAACTAACTTTCAACCCAGGATCCTCTATCCAACTAAACTGAGTTTCATTTATGATGGAGAAATTAAATACTTTAATTGCATTCAAATGTTGAAGAAATTTGCCATGACTAAACCAGCTCTTCAGGATATTCTCAGACCTATCCTCCATAATGATCAGCATAATCCTCTACCACAATAGTAAACTCACTCAGAAACTTTTGATCAAACTCCAACTTCTACGGTGGCAAATGGATTAAAAATATCCATGGGACTTTCGAAAAACTCAATACCCAACATTTTACAAGGCTTATCAATATTCTCTATTAATGTCAATGGCTTAAACTATCCTCTAAAGAGGCACAGGTTGAGTGACTGGATACAAAACCCCAAGCTGGATATCTGCTGCATACAAGAATCTCGTCTTACCTTAAAGGATAAGTATAGACTCAGGGTGCAGGGATGGTCATCTATATTTCAGGCAAATGGAAATCAGAAAAAAAGCAAGTGTTGCAATTCTATTTGCAGATACAATAGGCTTTAAACCAACAAAAGTAAGGAAGGATAACAATAGTCACTTCATACTTGTTAAGGGTAATACTCAATATGATGAGATTTCAGTTATTAATATTTATGCACCCAACCAAAATGTGCCTCAATTTATTTTTTTACTTTTATTTTTATTTTTATTAAATCATAGCTGTGTACATTAATGTGATAATGGGGCATCATACACTAATTTCATAGACCATTTGACACATTTTCTTCACACTGGTTAACATAGCCTTCCTGGCATTTTCTTAGTTATTGTACTAAGACATTTACATTCCACATTTACTAAGTTTCACATATACCCTTCTAAGATGCACCACAGGTGTAACCCACCAATCCCTCTCCCTTCGCCCACCTCTCTCCCCTCCCTTTCCCCTTCCCCCTATTCTTAGGTTGTAACTGGGTTATAGCTTTCATGTGAAACTCTAACTGACATGGTTAACTTGATTTTCTCCAGCTCCATAATAGTAAGAGATTTAAACACTCCTTTGACAGTGTTGGATACATCCTCCAATAAGAAGCTGAGCAAAGAAATTTTAGATTTAAACCTAACCATCCAACATTTGGATTTAACAGACATCTACAGAACATTTCATCCCAACAAAACTGAATACACATTATTCTCATCAACCCACAGAACATACTACAAAATCAATGACATCTTAGGTCACAAGTCTAACCTCAGTAAATTTAAAGGAATAGAAATTATTCCTTGCATCTTCTCGGACCACCAAGGAATAAAAGTTGGACTCCATAACAGCAAGAATCTGCATACTCATACAAAAACATGGAAGTTAAATAACCTTATGCTGAATGATAGCTGGGTCATAGATGAGATTAAGAAGAAAATTACCAAATTTTTGGAACAAAATAACAATTAAGACAGGAATTATCAGAACCTCTGGGATACCACAAAGGCAATCCTAAGAGGGAAATTTATAGCACTGTAAGCCGTCCTCAAGAGAACAGAAAAAGAGGGTGTTAACAACTTAAAATGACATCTCAAGCAACTGGACAGGAAAGAACAATTCCAACCCCAAACACAGTAGAAGAAAAGAAATAACCAAAATTAGACCAGAATTAAACGAAATTGAAAACAAAAGGATTATACAACAGATCAATAAACAAAAAAGTTTCTTTTTTAAAAAGGTCAGTAAAATAGATAAACCTTTGGCTAACCTAACCCTGAAAATAAAAGTAAAATGTCTAATATCATCAATCAGAAATGGCAAAGACAAAATAACAACAGACTCCTCAGAAATCAAAAAGTCCTTAATGCATACTACAAAAAACTTTATTCTCAGAAATATGAAAATCTGAAGGAAATTGACCAATACTTGGAAGCATGTCACCTTCCAAGACTTAGCCAGAATCAAGTGGAAATGTTGAACAGGCCAATATCAAGTTCTGAAATAGCATCAACCATACAAAATCTCCCTAAAAAGAAAAGCCTGGGACCAGATTCCTTCAAGTCAGAATTCTACAAAACCTTTAAAGAGGAACTAGTACCCATATAACTCAAACTTTTCCAAAATATAGAAAAGGAAGGAATACTACCCAATACATTCTATGAAGCAAACATCACCCTGCTCCCCAAACAAGGAAATACCCAAAAAGAAATGAAAATTATAGACCAATATCATTAATGAATATTGATGCAAAAATATTCAACAAGATCATAACAAACAGAATCCAGCAAAACATCAAACAAATTATACATCATGACCAAGTGGGTTTTATCCCAGGGTCTCAAGGCTGGTTCAATATACATAAATCTATAAATATAATTCACCACATAAAAAATTAAAAAATAAAGAGCATATGATTCTCTCAATTGATGCAGAAAAAGCTTTTGATAATATCCAGCATCCCTTCATGATCATAAAATTTAAGAAAATTGGTATAGAGGGAGACAAGATGGCAGACTGAAGCCGGCTTTCAACAGAGGCTCCCGTCCAGAAGGAGAGTTAAGGGACAGGAATTTAGTAAGTATCCTGGTGGACTTGAGCCACACCAAGAGAGAAGGTTGAAGAACGCACATCAACACCGCTGAGGCAAGCTGTGATCACAAGGATGCAAACAAAAGGTACAAAATCCACCACCAAGCAGAGAGTCCCCCTCCCCCATGAGACCAGCTCAAGAGCCCCACAATTAAACAAACAGGCAGAAATTAAAGGCCCTCCCACTACACTCCATGGGAGAGACCTTTTAAAACTGGACCTACCTCCCCTACTGGGGTGCCATGGCGTTCTCCTGCCAGGCATAAAACTGAATAAAACTTTAAAAATCCTTTGCCAGCAACCCTGAATCCCAAACACTCCCCTCCCGCACACTGAGGCCTGGAGGCCTGTCCCCCAGCAGTTCAGATTCTTGAGTGATTTCTCAAGGGGAGTGGACAGTCCCCGAGTTGCGACTGGTCAGCATTGACTCTGAGGCACACGAGTGAGGAGAAGGCACCGGGCTGAGGGGGAGTCACGCCTCAGCGGCACTTCCCTGTGGTGAGGTGCAGCAGCCCTCCCCATGCATCAATACAGCCAGGCATAAAACTGAATGAAACTCTGGCTTCCCCCCCCACTCTCACTCGGGGTCTGGGGGACTGTCCCCCAGGAGTTCGGATCCTTGGGTGATTTCTCGAGGGAAGCGCACAGTGCCCGAGCCGCGACTGGTCAGCGCTGACTCTGAGACACGCGAGCGAGGAGAGGGCACCAGGCTGAGGGGGAGTCACTCCTCGGCAGCACTTCCCTGCGGTGCGGTGCAGCAGCCCTCCCCGGGCAGCAACAATACAGCCGGACATAAAACTGAATGAAACTCTAGCTTCACCCCCACTCCCACTTGGGGTCTGGGGGCCTGTCCCCCAAGAGTTCGGATTCTTGGGGGATCTCTTCAAGGGGTGTGGACCCAGCATAAACTGCAGTTGCTCAGTGCTGACACTGGGGTGCGAGACAGAGGAGAAAAGGGTCGGCTGAGTGCCCAGCCTAGAGCGGCAGTTCCCTGGAGGCAGAGCAACAGCCATTTTTTCTTTAACGGCAGAAGGGCTCACTCCTGGATATTCTGAGGCCACACCCCCTGTCTCCCTGGGCAACCAGAGGAGGCCACCGGTGAGCAGGGGATTTCCTGACACTGCTCACAAACCCAGCAAGCTTCCAGGGTGGGGCCGACCCAGAGAGGTGATCGGACGCAAACCTTCAGCAGCAAAGAGGACACAAACCTCCAGCAGCAAAGACATTTGAACTCAGAACAGCCCGTGTTCTGTAGGCGATTTCGGCAGAAAAAGAGACAGAACCCCGCAAAGTTGTCTGTTCTGTTCTATTAACAGCATCCATCAGGGACGGGGCTAAGCCTGAGCGAACACCTCCTTCACATCACCTGCATCAAGCACTCAAAGATGTCAGGCCCCATCTCCTCCTGCTAAATAGCGGCAGTCTGCAGTGGGCCGGCAGACTTCCTTGCGATTCAGGCAAGTGCAAACCCCTGGAGTGTCTATTCACTGCAGCCAACTGGGTTAGCCATCTGCAGAGATACCAGTGACTGGGACTGACGGAGGGGCAAAGTGGGGAAGGAGACGTCAACCTTCCCAGACTGCTCTGTTTGCTGGGTGGCTCCTCCTGACTCCACGCTGCACTGGGGTGAGCCGTGTCAGAGGAGTCACCAGGCCCCTGTGATCCAGTTCCCAGAGACCTCTTGAACTCTCCCACCTGAGACAGGTGCCGATTGAGACAGTTGATTTGGACCTTTTGAACTGGGCTAATAGACTGAGGACTTTTCAGGCGGTGCCCTAGGTGTGCGGTTGTAGGAAGGTTTGAGTCTCCTTTTCCAACTGGGGCCAGAGTGGGGCAGGCGGTGTGATTTAATTGCTGATTTTTCCACACAGCTGAGACTTCAAGCCAGAGTAGAAGTTGCAATAGGATTGAACAGAAACCAACTGAAAACAAGACAGAACCACTTAGCTCCACCACACAAGACAGGGCCCCAGGTTCTCAGGCCACAACCCTGTACGGGCCCTTGATAAAGCCCCAGGGGAAAAATCAAAGGGAGTAAAATAACCATGGGGCAGAATCTGCGGAAAAACTCTGGTAAAATGAATAACCAGAATAGATCAACCCCCCCAAGAAAAGATACGGCAGATGTGATTGAAGATCCCATTCATAAACAACTGGCTGAGATGTCAGAAATCGAATTCAGAATTTGGATTGCAGACAAGATTAATAAAATGGAATTAGGAATTCGAGGAGAAATTCAAAAGTTGTCTCAATAATTTAACGAATATAAAGACAAAACCACCAAAGACTTAGACACACTGAAGCAAGAATGTACAGCCCTCAAAGATATGAAAAATACAGTAGAATCCCTCAGCAACAGAATGCAGCAAGCAGAAGAAAGGATTTCTGACATTGAAGATGAAGTCTTCGAACACTCCCAATCTCTCAAAGAGGAAGAGAAATGGAGAGCAAAAACGGATCACTCACTCAGAGAGCTCTCAGATAATTTGAAAAAAGCAATATACGAATTATTGGGATTTCTGAGAATGATGAAGTGGCTTTGAAGGGCACAGAGGCCCTTCTGCATGAAATTATGAAAGAAAATTTTCCAGACATGCCTAGAGAACCTAAAATTCCGATAGCAGACAGCTTCAGAACCCCAGCACGATTCAACCCCAATAAGTCATCCCCCAGACATATCATAATTAGCTTCACTAAAGTTAACATGAAAGAGAAGATTCTCAAAGCAGCTCGGCGACAGAAAACTATTACGTACAAAGGTAAGAATATTACAATAACTGCAGATCTGTCTGCTGAAACTTTTCAAGCCAGAAGAGAGTGGTCATCAACTTTTAATCTCCTAAAGCAAAATAACTTTCAACCCAGGATCTTGTGTCCAGCTAAACTGAGTGTCATCTATGATGGAGAAATTAAATACTTCGATGACATTCATATGTTGAAAAAATTTGCCATAAGTAAACCAGCTCTTCAGGATATTCTCAGACCTATCCTCCACAATGACTAACCCAATCCTATACCACATAGTAAACTCACTCAGAAACTTCAGATCAAACTCCAACTTCCACACTGGCGAAAGGATTAAAAATGTCCACTGGACCTTTGAAAAATTCGATACCCAAAATTCCACCAGACTTATCAATACTCTCCATCAATGTGAATGGCTTAAACTGTCCTCTTAAGAGGCATAGGTTAGGGCGGCGCCTGTGGCTCAGTTGGTAAGGCACCAGCCCCATATACCGAGGGTGGCGGGTTCAAGCCCAGCCCCGGCCAAACTGCAACCAAAAAATAGCCGGGCGTTGTGGCGGGCGCCTGTAGTCCCAGCTGCTCGAGAGGCTGAGGCAAGAGAATTGCTTAAGCCCAGGAGTTGGAGATTGCTGTGAGCTGTGTGAGGCCACGGCACTCTACCAAGGGCCATAAAGTGAGACTCTGCCTCTAAAAAAATAAATAAATAAATAAATAAAAGAGGCATAGGTCAGCTGACTGGATACAAAAACTCAAGCCAGATATTTGTTGCATACAACAGTCACATCTTAACTTAAAAGACAAACACAGACTCAGGGTGAAAGGATGGTCATCCATATTTCAGGCAAATGGTAATCAGAATTGCAGGTGTTGCAATTTTATTTGCAGATACAGTAGGCTTTAAACCATCAAAAGTAAGGAAGAACAAGAATGGTCACTTCATATTTGTTAAGGGTAATACTCAACATGATGAGATCTCAATTATTAATATCTATGCACTCAACCAGAATGCACCTCAATTTATAAGAGAAACTCTAACACACATGAGTAACTTGATTTCCTCCAGCTCCATAACCATCGGAGATTTCAACACTCCTTTGGCAGTGTTGGATCGATCCTCCAGCAAGAAGCAGAGCAAAGAAATCTTAGATTTAAACCTAACCATCCAATATTTAGATTTAGCAGACATCTACAGAACATTTCATCCCAACAAAACTGAATACACATACTTCTCATCAGCCCACAGAACTTACTCCAAAATTGATCACATTTTAGGTAACAAGTCTAACCTCAGTAAATTTAAAGGAACAGAAATTATTCCATGCATCTTCTTGGACCATCATGGAATAAAACTTGAATTGAGTAAAAACAGGAATCTGCATACTCATACAAAACATGGAAGTTAAATAACCTTATGCTGAATGATAGCTGGGTCAGAGATGAGATTAAGAAAGAAATCACCAATTTTTTGGAACAAAACGACAATGAAGACACAAACTATCAGAACCTCTGGGACACAGCAAACACAGTAAGAGGGAAATTTATACCACTGCAAGCCTTCCTCAAGAGAATGGAAAGAGAGGAAGTTAACAACTTAATGGGACATCTCAAGCAACTGGAAAAGGAAAAACATTCCAACCCCAAACCCAGTAGAAGAAAAGAAATAACCAAAATTACAGCAGAATTAAATGAAATTGAAAACAAAAGAATAAAACAACAGATCAATAAATCAAAAAGCTGGTTTTTTCAAAAGGTCAATATAATAGATAAACCTCTGGCCAACCTAATCAGAAAAAAAAGAATAAAATCTCTAATATCATCAATCACAAACAACAAAGACGAAATAACAACAGACTCATCAGAAATCCAAAAAATCCTTAATGAATATTACAAGAAACTTTATTCTCAGAAATATGAAAATCTGAAGGAAATTGACCGATACTTGGAAGCACGCCACCTTCAATGACTTAACCAGAATCAAGAGGAAATGTTGAACAGACCCATATCAAGTTCAGAAATAGCATCAACTATACAAAACCTCCCTAAAAAGAAAAGCCCGAGACCAGATGGTTTCAGGTCAGAATTCTAACAAACCTTTAAAGAGGAATTAGTACCTATATTACTCAACCTGTTCAAAAATGTAGAAAAAGAAGAAAGACTACCTAACACATTCTATAAAGCAAACATCACCCTGATCCCCAAACCAGGAAAAGACCCAACAAGAAAAGAAAATTATAGACCAATATCACTAATGAATATAGATGGAAAAATATTCAACAAGATCCTAACAAACAGAATCCAACTACACATAAAACAAATTATACATCATGAGCAAGTTGGTTTTATCCCAGGGTGTCAAGGCTGGTTCAATATACGTAAATCTATAAATGTAATTCAGCACATAAACAAATTAAAAAACAAAGACCATATGATTCTCTCAATTGATGCAGAAAAATCTTTTGATAATATCCAGCATCCTTCATGATCAGAACACTCAAGAAAATTGCTCTAGAAGGGACTTTTCTTAAACTGATAGAGGCCATCTACAGCAAACCCACAGCCAATATCATATTGAATGGAGTTAAATTGGAATCATTTCCACTCAGATCAGGAACCAGACAAGGCTGCCCATTGTCTCCATTGCTTTTCAACATTGTAATGGTAGTTTTAGCCACCACAATTGGGGAAGAAAAGGCGATCAAGGGTATCCATATAGGGTCAGAGAGATCAAACTTTCGCTCTTCGCAGATGATATGATTGTGTATCTGGAAAACACTAGGGACTCTACTACAAAACTCCTGGAAGTGATCAAGGAATACAGCAGCGTCTCACGTTACAAAATCAACATCCATAAATCGGTAGCCTTTATATACACCAACAACAGTCAAGTTGAAAAAGCAGTTAAGGACTCTATCCCATTCACAGTAGTGCCGAAGAAGATGAAATATTTCGGAATTTACCTAACAATAGATGTGAGAGATCTCTATAAAGAGAACTATGAAACACTAAGAAAAGAAATAGCTGAAAATGTTAACAAATGGAAAAACATACCATGCTCATGGTTGGGAAGAATCAACATTATCAAAATATCCATACTACCCAAAGCAATATATAATTTCAACTCACTCGCTATTAAAGTTCCACTGTCATATTTTAAAGATCTTGAAAAAACAATCCTTCGTTTTATATGGAATCAGAAAAAACCTCGAATAGCCAAGACATTACTCAGAAATAAAAACAAAACAGGAGGAATCACACTACCAGACCTCAGACTTTACTACAAATCGATAGTGATCAAAACAGCATGGTATTGGCACAAAAACAGAGAAGTAGATATCTGGAACAGAATAGAGAACCAAGAGATGAATCCAGCTACTTACCGCTATTTGATTTTTGACAAGCCAATTAAAAACATTCAGTGGGGAAAAGATTCCCTATTTAACAAATGGTGCTGGGGGAACTGGCTGGCAACCTGCAGAAGACTGAAATTGGACCCACACCTTTCACCATTAACTAAGATAGACTCTCATTGGATTAAAGATTTAAACATAAGACATGAAACTATAAAAAATACTAGAGGAGAATGCAGGGACAACCCTTGAAGAAATTGGTCTGGGTGAGTATTTCATGAGGAGAACCCCCCGGGCAATTGAAGCAGCTTCAAAAATACACTACTGGGACTTGATCAAACTAAAAAGCTTCTGCACAGCTAAGAACACTGTAAGTAAAGCAAACAAACAGCCCTCAGAATGGGAGAAGATATTTGCAGGGTATATCTCTGACAAAGGTTTAATAACCAGAATCCACAGAGAACTCAAACGCATCAGCAAGAAAAAAACTAGGGATCCCATCGCAGGCTGGGCAAGGGATTTGAAGAGAAACTTCTCTGAAGAAGACAGGCGCACGGCCTTCAGACACATGAAAAACTGCTCATAATCTTTAATCATCAGAGACATTCAAATCAAAACTACTTTGATATATCATCTAACTCCACTGAGACTAGCCTATATCACAAAATCTCAAGACCAGAGATGTTGGCGTGGATGCAGAGAAAAGGGAACACTTCTGCACTGCTGGTGGGAATGCAAATTAATACATTCCTTTTGGAAAGATATATGGAGAACACTCAGAGATCTCAAACTAGATCTGCCATTCAATCCTGTAATCCCTCTGCTGGGCATATACCCAGAAGACCAAAAATCACAACATAACAAAGATATTTGTACCAGAATGTTTATTGCAGCCCAATTCATAATCGCTAAGTCATGGAAAAAGCCCAAGTGCCCATCGATCCACAAATGGATTAATAAATTGTGGTATATGTACACCATGGAATACTATGCAGCCTTAAAGAAAGATGGAGACTTTACCTCTTTCATGTTTACATGGATGGAGCTGGAACATATTCTTCTTAGTAAAGTATCTCAAGAATGGAAGAAAAAGTACCCAATGTACTCAGCCCTACTATGAAATTAATTTGGGGCTCTCACATGAAAGCTATAACCCAGTTACAACCTAACAATAGGGGGAAGTGGGAAAGGGGGGGTGGATAGAGGGAGGGGGATCGGTGGGATCACACCTGTGGTGCATCTTACAGGGGTATTTGCGAAACTTGGTAAATGTAGAATGTAAATGTTTTGGCACAGTAACTGAGATAATGCCAGAAAGGCTATGTTAACCATTGTGATAAAAATGTGTCAAATGGTCTATGAAGTGAGTGTATGATGCCCCATGATCATATCAATGTATACAGTTATGATTTAATAAAAAAAATCTGAAAAAAAAAGAAGAAAATTGGCATAGAAAGGACATTTCTTAAACAGATAGAGGACATCTACAACAAACCGACAGCCAATATTTTATTGAATGGAGTTAAATTAAAATCATTTCCACTCAGATCAGGAACCAGGCAAGGTTGTACATTGTTTCCACTGCTCTTTAATATTGTAGTGGAAGTTTTAGCCATTGCAATTAGGGAAGAAAAAATGATCAAGTGTATCCATATAGGTTCAGAAGAGATCAAACTTTCACTCTTCACAGACTATATGATTATATATTGGAAAACACCAGGGATTCTACTTCAAAACTCTTAGAGTGATCAAAGAATACAGCAGTGTCTCAGATTACAAAATCAACACTCATAAATTGGTAGCCTTTATATATACCAACAATAGTCAAGCTGAAGAAACAGTCAAGGACTCTATTCCATTCACGGTAGTGCCAAAGAGGATGAAATATTTGGGAGTTTTTTTTAACAAAGGATGTGAGATATCTGTATACCCAGAACTATGAAACTCCAAGAAAAGAAATAGCTGAAAATGTCAACGAAGGGAAAAACATACCATGCTTATGGCTAGGAAGAATCAGCATTGTTAAAATGTCCACACTACTCAAAGCAATACACAATTTTAATGCAATCCCTATTAAAGCTCCACTGTCATACTTTAAATATCTCAAAAAAAAAATTTCGTTTTATATGAAATCAGAAAAAAACTCGAATAGCCAAGACATTACTCAGAAATAAAAACAAAGCAAGATGAATCACGCTACCAGACCTCAGATTATACCATAAATTGATAGTGATCCAAACAGCATGGTACTGGCACAAAGACAGAGAGGTAGATGTATGGAACAGAATAGAGAAGCAAGAGATGAACCCAGCTATTTACCGTTATTTGATCTTTGACAAGCCAGTTAAAAGCATTCAGTGGGGTAAGGATTAACTATTTAACAAATGGTGCTGGGTGAACTGGCTGGCAACCTGTAGAAGACTGAAACTGGACCCACACTTTTCACCATTAACTAAGATAGACTCTCACTGTATTAAAGATTTAAACTTAAGACATGAAACTAAAAATACTGGAAGAAAGCTCAGGGAAAACTCTTGAAGAAATCAGCCTGGGCGAATATTTTATGAGGAAGACCTCCCGGGCAATTAAAGCAGCATCAAAAAATATACACCACTGGCACCTAATCAAACCAAAAAGCTTCTGCACAGCCAAGAACACAGTAAGTAAAGCAAGTAGACAGCCCTCAGAATGGGAGAAGATATTTGCAGGTTATAGCTTATGGCAAAGGTTTGATAACCAGAATCCAGAGAACTCAAACTTATTAATAAGAAAAGAACAAGTGATCCTTTTTCATTATGGGCAAGAAATTTGAACAGAAGCTTCTCTGGAGGACATAGGAGCATGGTCTACAGACACATGAAATAAATGCTCATCATCTTTATTCATCAGCAAAATTCAAATCAAAACCACTTTGAGACATCATCTAACTAAGAAGTTTGGAGAACACATAGGGAACTAAAAGTAGACCTGCCATTTGATACTGCAATTCCTCTATTAGGTACAGATCCAGATGACCAAAAATCATTTTACAACAAGGATGTTTGCACCAGAATGTTGCAGCTCAGTTCATAATTGCCAAGTCATGGAAGCAGCCCAAGTGCCCATGGACCCATGAATAGATTAACAAATTCTGTTATATGTACACCATGGAATATATGCAGCCATAAAAATGATGGAGACTTTATCTCTTTTATGTTTACATGGACGGAGCTGGAACATATTCTTCTTAGTAAAGTATCTCAAGAATGGAAGAAAAAGTATCCAATGTGTAATCACTCACACTTTCATACAAATGATAAAACAAATGATATAGTGCAGAATAAAGGAGGGAAGAGGAGGGGTATGAAGGTGGGGAGGGCATGTGGAAGGAGGGTAATCAGTGGGACATCACCTATGGTGCATATTACAAGGGTACCTGTCAAATCTATTAAGACAAGAGTATAAATGTCTTAACATAATAATTAAGTAAGTGAGGTGAAGGCTATGTTAACCAGTTTGATGTAAGCATTTCAAATTGCATATAAAATCAGTACCTTGTACCCCATAAATGCATTAATGTACACATTTATGATTTAATGAAAAAAATAAAAATAAAATGTAGTACAGGGAATTTGTCAAATAAGTTAAGTAAGGATGGACTATTGCTTTTGTTTAATGGTGAGTCTCAAATTTGTGCCATTTTAAAACACATAGTGAGTTCCAAGGCAATAAATATAGGGTAAGTTAAGGCATTGTTAAGAAAGTTTTATTAATGTACACAGCTATGATTTAATAAAATAAAAGAAAGAAAGAAAGTTTTCAGACTACATGGAAGAACCACACCAGTTAAATCCTGACTTATGCAATGTTAAATCCTGACTTATCAGCCTTCCCTGCTGATGGAGCAGGGTTGAGGTTCAAGACCCCAGTCAGAAGACACTCTGAAACAAGGACTCACCCTTACCTTTTTTATTGGAAGGACACAGGGACAGTGCACCTGCCCAATATTTGTACCTTGTCACTTTGAGCTTGATATATTTATGTGCTTTGGATAGAGAACAGAAGGACCAGAATAGTTCAAGAAATGAGGAATTGAATTAAATATCACATATAATATCTTTACCTTCACATGTGTCATAGGAGCTGTAAAAGTGTCTCCTCCCAGACCTGCTCTGTAATCCATCCTCACAGGCATGGTGGGTGCTGTTGGCATGCACAGGGCATTGAGGACAGAAGGCTGCAGGGAACACAGAGTGTCTTCATTTGCTCATTCATGTATTCAAGAAATATTCGTTAAGCACCTACAGTCTACCAGATGCTGTGATCAGAAGGCTGTCCTCCTGGGAATAGCTCTGTTGGTATCCTTTTCCCACCCAGCCCACTCCTGGGCACAGATGCACCTTCCCAGGTGTCACTTCTGCCACCAACACCACTTGTGCCTGACAGTTGGCCTCTGAGTCCCAGAACCTGTGTCCTGGGGCCCCTGAGGGCTCTCTCTGGCCACCAGAGTCCCCTTTGTTCACCACATGGCAGGGTGGCATTGTTTTCTCTTTCAAAAGCAGGACCTTCCTTCAGTGCCTGACAGGAGACAGTCTACAAAAAAAAATCAGTTTAATTAATGTGACAGTAACCCACTAGGAAATAATGTGTGTTGGTGAGAATGTGGAGAGAGTGGAATCCTGTGCCATGCTGGGGGGGATTTAAATTGAGGCAGCCTCTATGGAAAACAGTTCGATTGTTCCTCAAGAAATCAAAATGTAGAATTACCAAATTACCATATGATCTAGCAATTAGACCCTGGGTATACACCCAAAGGAATTGAAAGCAAGGTCTGGAAGAGATGCTTGCACACCCCTGCTCAAAGCAGAAGCATTTATAAGGGGGTCTCCAGATCCCAATCTCCTCTCCTCTGGTCTTTGGCTATGAGTACATGCACCTCTAGAGTTCTTATCTTCTGATCCTGACAGAGTCAGCAAGACACCGAGACCTAGAACGGAGAGAGGAGGGGATAATTCAGATAGGCCTCTTGGGGCTGGGCTTGGCTGAAGGCTGGGAGAGTCAGGGGTGACTAACCCTAACCCTCTGCCCAGTCATGTGTGTGACTTCCCTGTAGATTCTTCTGGGCAGGCTCTAATGCAGGGGTCGTGGGAGGGGGTGACATGCTACTAAAGCAGGAGAGGCACATCTGACAGCCATGGTGGGGCCCAGCTCCCCAAATCTCAGCAGCTAATTCAGCTTTCCCACCTAGTCTGGCACCAAGGTCAGCTCTGTGATCTCCTTTCCATATTCCACAGTTTGTCTTTATCAGTCCAGATCTCTGACCCCACACTGACAAAATATAATGTGAACAACATAGGTCTTTTTAAATTTTCAGGTAACCACATTTAATACAAAAAGGGAAACGAGTGAAATTAGTTGCAAGAATGTATTTTCTTCATTCAATACAGTCAAGATGTTCTCATTTTAACACATAATTAATATAAAACCAATGATTGATAAATTATTAACACCTCATGTGTATGTTAGGTCTTTGGAACCTGGCCTGCATTTTGCATGCACAGCACCCCTCCATTGGCACAGGACACATTTCAGGTGCTCAGTAGCCACCTGTGGCTGGTGGCTGTGGTATGGGATAGTGAAACCTTAACACTTAGGATCTAGGACTTCCTCTGTTGTCAGAGAAAGATCAGCTTAGCATGGACCGTGAGAACCCTGCAGTCATCACGGATATGGTAATTCTCCCTCAGCTTCTGCACCTGTGCAGGGGCCACCTCTGATTAACGCACCCTTCATGGGCTCTTTACTCTTCCCTCTGTGACACCCCCAGTCTCTTCCTACTACTTCCTGGGATCCCCTCCAAAATAAACACACATGCAAGTTCTTGCCTCAGTTCTGCTCCAGGGAGCTGCCCATCCAAGGAGACTCAGGAGGAGCGTTTCATACAAGACAAGCACATGCAGTTATGGCTGGAGAAAGTGCCGAATGTTGGGAGCAGACACAGCTGCGACAGCAGGGGACAAGAAGAGAAGGCAGGGGCATTTGTTGTTCCACTTACCTGAGAGCAGGAGCCAGCACCTGCTTCCCATGATACATGCACACCAGGAGCCACGCGCTGAGACTCTGTCTGATGCATGGTGAGGTAAGAGTTCCTGCAATGAATGAGCCCCATGAAAACCAACCCCTGAGTGTCGCCAGGTTAGAAATCCTAATGCTTGCCTCTCATTTGAACCAGTAATTCTGCTTCTATGTGACCATCTCAAGGAAAGGATCCTGCAAGAATGATCACAGCAGAGTTGATTATAAGAAACAAGATGACCACCCTGAAAATGCTGAACATAGAGGCATCTGAGGGAGTGAATATTCAGCTGGAATTTTAAACCCAGACTGTGGAAAACTCCGCTATACAAACTAACTTGTTTCCATTTCTCCTCCTCCTCCTCCTTTTTCTTCTTCTTCTTTTCTCTCTCTTTCTCTCTCCTCCCTCTCCTCGCCTCCTCTCTCTCCCTCTCTTCCTTTCTCTCCCCAACTCACTTCCTTCCAGACCAGTCTCTCTATACTGCTGGGCTGGATCACAGTGGTTACACCTCACTGCAACCTCAAACTCCTAGGCTCAAGTGATCTTACCACCCTTCCCACCTCAACCTCATGAGTAGCTGGAACTACAAGTGTGTGTCAACACATCTGGCTAGTTTTTCTGATTTTTTTTTTTTTTTTTTGTAGAGATGGGGGTCTAACTGTGTTATTCTGACTGATCTGAAACTCCTGGCCTCAAGAAATCTTCCCTCCTCCTTGGCTTCTCAAAGTGCTAGGATTACATGTTTGAACCATTTACATCGCTATATTTGTTTTCTAAAATATTTTAATTGACAATTAGTTATATGTACTTATGGGGTATAATGTGATGTTTTAGTACACTTTAATCCCCCTAATATGTAATTCTCTGCCTCCTCTGAGTGTGCTGAAGTGCCTCAGGAGGCTGCACTCTCCCAGATAACACACACATCCCTTGTCCCAGCAGAAGTGAAAAAATAAACATGAGATAGATGCTGCATATCAGCTTTCAAGAAACAGAGAATCAGTACATATGATGAGGTCTCCTCCAACAGGTGTGCAGAGACACAGGTGTTTCTAGACCCACAGTCACAGGTAAAGCATTTTTCTAATTTTTTTTTTTTTTGTGAGAGGAGATGGCCAACTAGAACCAGCTTCCCACAGAGGTTCCCATCCAGAAGAAGAGATAAAAGAAGTTCCTCAAGAAAGCTGATGGGTTGGAGCTGAGCTAGGAGAGAAGATTGAGGAATGCTCATCACCCCTTAGAGGTGAGCTGCGACTCCAAGGAAACAAACTATGGATACAAAACCCATTGCCAAGCGGACATGAGTCCTCTCCTCCGTGAGAACAGTTTGCAGTGAACTTTTTACAAACAAGTGAACACAGTTCAGATTTCTTTTCATATCCCACAAAAGACAGCCACTAAAAATTGGATCTCCTTTCCCAGAGAGACCCCACTTGTGAGCCTAGGCATTCTCCCAACTGGCATAAAACTGAACATATCTTATATGGGCACTTTTGAACTCCCAGCCCACCCCTCCACCTCCACCCTGCTGGCTGAAAGCCTGCCCCCCTGTGGAGTCCGGATTCTTGGGCAATTTCTTGAGAGGTATAGGCATGGTGTGGGCTGCTACAAGTCTGTGCTGAATACATTAGATACTTGTTCTTCCATTCTTGAGATACTTTACTAAGAAGAATATGTTCCAGCTCCATCCACGTAAACATGAAAGAGGTAAAGTCTCGATCTTTCTTTAAGGCTGCATAATATTCCATATTCCATGGTGTACATATACCACAATTTATTAATCCATTCATGGATCGATGGGCACTTAGAATAGGGGGAAGGGGGAAAGGGAGAGGAGGGAGGGGGGAGGGGGGAAAAGGGAGGGGGATTGGTGGGATTACACCTGCGGTGCACCTTACAAGAGCATATGTGAAACTTAGTAAATGTGGAATGTAAATGTCTTAGCACAATAACTAAGAAAATTCCAGGAAGGCTATGCTAACCAGTGGGATGAAAATGTGTCAAATGGTCTATGAAACTAGTGTATGGTGCCCCATGACCACATTAATGTACACAGCTATGATTTAATAAATAAATGAAAGAAAGAAAGAAAGAAAGAAAGAAAGAAAGAAAGAAAGAAAGAAAGAAAGAAAGAAAGAAAAAGTCTGTGTTGAAACACCTGCATGGGCATGAAGTGGGGATTGCAGAGCAAGAAATCCAAATGGGAGAGGGAATAACATGGCCCTCGGCAGCTTGCCATGGCAGGGCGGTGGCGACAACAGAGTCCCATCCCAGGTCATATTTCCTGTTTCTCTTGGCAAACAGAGGGACCTGGGACTCTACCCCAGGGGCAACCACAGGTGGAGCAGAACTGGGGCAAAAACACAGGCTCCATGAACTGGGGGTATGCTTGTGGTGGTACCTGCCTAGGTGGGGCATGGCTGGGACTGATACTAGAATGCCAGGCAGTGGATGCACAGCTTTCGTTGACTCATAATATGCCAAGCCCACAGTGGAGCATAGCCCAGAGACAGAGTCGCAAACACCACTAGGATTTGCGGCAGCAGCACCAGCCCAGAACAGGGCTGGGGCAGAGACACACCCTTTTTGAGCTCTAATTTCACCCACCCACTGCAGAGTTCTACAGACAGAGATGCAAACGCGGTGAGCAGCACCAGCCTAGAGCAGGGCCAGGTAAGAGACACAACCTCTCTAAGCTCTAATCACCTGGCCCACCACAGAGTTCAGCAGGAACAGAGACATGGCAGTGGTGCCAGCCTGGGGTAGAGAAGCCGTTGAACCCTAGAGGGAGCCAGGGAGTTGGACTTCAGACCCAAGAGATTGCTCTAGTGGCAGATTATTCCATGGAGGAAGCATTGATCTCCCTTGTCTCAGGCAGACCCATATCTCTGTCGCTTCCTCCCACTGAAGGGAGCCAGGCCACAGCCCTGGGGGGCTATCAGTGGTGGGGTGAGGCTACAACATAGGGAAGGGAAGGAGACACCAATTCCTTTGGCCTGACTCTTAGCCTGCGTGAACCTTCTCATCCACTTGACCACCAGAGAGGGCCAAACTCCAGCATCTTGGGTTTCTGGATCTGAACAATCTGTGGAACCCTATTGCCAGGTTGCTGGTCACAGATCAAATTATCACAGTTGAGCAGTGTTTTGTACTCCCTGGGACAATTGCTTTTGGAACTATCCCCAGCAGTCTACCTGGGGACCTTCCAAAGTTGAACCAAGGTTGTGTTGAACTGGGAGGGACTGATTCCTCCTGCAATAGGTGCTGGGGAGCGGTGGGGGAATCTCAGTTTCCTGTATATCCCCCTAGCTGAGATTTTATCCTTATTTTGTGACTCAATAGGATTGGATAATTGCTGGCTGACTACAAGACAGAGCCATCTAGCCCTATCACAACTTGGTTCTCAGAGTCTTTAGCTGCAGGTCTGAAAGGGATCTCTATAAAGCTGTAAGTAAAAAGCCACAATCACTAATCTCTGCTCTTTGATAAAAGGCTAGTTAACTACATTCATGAAACCCCCAATTCAACCACACCCTTCCAGTTTTAATACCCAAACTATGGAAATGAATCCTGGGGTGCAACGAGAGGAGGAACTCTGGCAACATGAATAATCAGAGAAAATCAACTCCCAAAAGGAATGACAAAAGGGATATGTCAGAAGATGCCATTCATAAGCAAATGCTGGAATGTCACAAATAGAATTCAGAATATGGATTACAAATAAGATGAATAAATTGGAGGAAAATATGGGTATATAAATCCAAAAAGTTGTACAAAATTTGTCTCAAGAAGTAAGTGAATTCAAAGACAAATTTACCAAGGATATGGATGTAATGAGAATGCAGATAGCAGAGCTCAGTGAAATGAAAAAATTATTTGAGGAGCTCCAAAATTCAGTAGAATCCCTCAGTAACAGAGTGGATCAGGCAGAATAAAGGATTTATGAAATTGAAGACAAAGCTTCTGTACATGCCCAAGTGTCCAAAGAAGCAGACAGATGGAGAGCAAAAACTGATCTTTCCCTGAGAGAGTTGTGGGATCACTCCAAAAGATCAAACATTCATCTAATAGGAATTCCAGAAGGAGAAGAGGATGGTCCTAAAAGTACAGATGCTTTACTCCAAGAGATTTTGGAAGAGAATTTCCCAAGCATTGTAAGTGATACTGAAATTCAGATAGCACTTTCAGAACTCCAGCATGACTCAGTCCAAATAAAGCACCTCCAAGGCACATTGTAATTAACTTCAAAGTTAAAATGAAGGAGAAAATTCTGCAAGCAATTCTGCAGATGAAAAAAAAGTATTACATACTAAGGGAGAAATATCAGAATGACTGCTGATCTCTCAGCCAAAACTTTCCAAGCCAGAAGAAGTTGGTCTTTGATCTTCAATCTCATAAAACAAAATAACTTCCAGCTCAGGATCCTATACCCAGCTAAACTAAGCTTCATCTATGATGGAGAAATCAAATGCTTTAATGACATACATGTTGGAGAAATTTGTCACAACTAAACCAGATCTCCAGGATATTCTCTGTCCCACCCTTCATAATGACCAGAAGAATGTTCTATGGCAAAAGTAAACTCAACCAGAAACTTTTGAACACAACCTAAAATCCACAGTAGGCTAAGGACTAAAAACATACACTAGACATTTGAAAAACATGATACCCAAAACACTATCACATTTTTCAATTCTCTCAATTAATGTGACTGGCTTAAATTGTCCTCTAAAGAGGCATAGGATTGCTGACTGGATACATACAATCAGACCAAATATCTGTTGAATACAATAATCTCATCTTCCCTTAAAGGATAAAAATAAACTCAAGGTAAAGGGATGGACATCTATAATTCAGGCCAATAGAAATCAGAAAAAAGCAGGTCTTGAAATTTTATATGCAGATACAATAGGTTTTAAACAAGCAATGGAAAGGAAAGATAAAGATGGTCACTTCATATTTGTCAAGAAAAACACCCAACATGAAGAGATTCCAATTATTAACATTTATACACCCAACCAGAATGCCCCTCAATGTATAAAGAAGACCCTAACAGACATGAAAAATGTAATATCTTCCAGCACCATAATAGTCAGAGATTTTAACAGCCCTTTGGCAGTATTGGATAGATCCTCCAAGATTAAGCTAAGTAAAGACATCTTGGATTTGAACATGACCATAGAATAACTTGGCTTAACTGACATCTACAGAAAATTTCATCCTAATAAAACCGATACACATTCTCATCAGCCCATGGAACATCCTCCAAAATTGATCACATCTTAGGTCACAAGTCTAACCTCAGCACATTTAAAAGTATAGAAATTATTCCTTCTACCTTCTTGCACTATCACGGAATAAAGTTGAATTCAGTACCAACAGGAATCTTCAAACCCATATAAAATCTTGGAAGCTAGAAAACCTTATGCTGAATGATAGCTGGATCATAGAAGAGATTAAGAATGAAATTACCAAATTTTTAGAACAAAATGACAATGAGGACACGAATTATCAGAACCTATGGGGAACTGCAAAGGCAGTCTAAGAAGGAAATTTATAGTGTTTCACGCCTTCCTCAAGAGAACAGAAAGAGAGGAAGTCAACAACTTAATGTGACATCTCAAGCAACTGGAAAAGGAAGAACATTCCAAACACAGCAGAAGAAAATAAATAACTAAAATTACAGCAGAATTAAATGAAATGGAAAACAAAATAATTATTCAAAAGTATAATGAATCAAAAAGTTTGTTCTGGGCGGTGCCTGTGGCTCAGTGAGTAGGGCGCTGGCCCCATATGCTGCGGGTGGTGGGTTCAAACCCAGCCCCGGCCAAACTGCAACAAAAAAAAATAGCCAGGTGTTGTGGCGGGAGCCTGTAGTCCCAGCTGCTCCGGAGGTTGAGGCAAGAGAATCGCGTAAGCCCAAGAGTTAGAGGTTGCTGCGAGCCGTGTGACGCCATGGCACTCTACCAGAGGGCAGTACAGTGAGACTCTGTCTCTACAAAAAAAAAAAAAAAAAAAAGTTGGTTCTTTGAAAAAAATAATAAAATTGATAAACCTTAGCTAACCTACCTAGATGAAGAAAAGTAAAATTTCTAATATTGTCAATCAGAATTAATGGTGAAATAACAACAGACACCTCAGAAATTCAAAAAATCCTTAATGAGTACTATAAAAAACTTTATTCTCAGAAATATAAAAATCTGTAGGAAATAGACCAATACCTGGAAACATGCCACCTTCATAAAATCAGCCATAAAGAATTGGAAATGTTGAGTAGACCTGTATCAAGTACTGAAATAGCATCAAATATACAAAATCTCCCAAAAAAGAAAAGCCATGGACCAGATGGTTTCACCTCAGAATTCTACCAAACCTTTAAAGAGAAACTAATACCTGTATTACATAACCTTTTCCAAAACAGAAAAATAAGGAAAACTCCCCAACACATTCTATGAAGAAAATATCACCCTAATCCCCAAACCAGGAAAAGACCCAACAAGGAAAGAAAATTACAAACCAATTTCTTTAATTAATATAGGTGCAAAAATATTTTAAAAGATCCTAGCAAACAGAATCCAGCATCAAACAAATTATACACCATGACAAAGTTGGTTTTATCCCAGGGTCTCAAGGTTGGATCAATAGATGTAAACCTATAAATATAATACACCACATAAACAAAACAAAGACCACATGATTCTGTCAATGGATGAAGAAAAAGCTTTTGATAATCTCCCTTTCATGGTCAGAACATGTAAGAAAATAGGCAGAGAACAGACATTTCTTAAAATGGTAGAGGCCATCTACAGCAAACCCACAGCCAAAATCATATTGAATGAAGTAAAACTGAAAACATTTCCACTCAGATCAGGAATCAGGCAAGGTTGCCCCTTGTCTCCTCTGTTATTTAACATTGTAATGGAAGTCTTAGCCATCACAATCAGGCATGAGAAAGTTATCAAGTGTATCCAAATAGTTCAGAGGAGATCAAACTTTCACTCTTCACAGATGATATGATTGTATACTTGGAAAGCCCCAGGGACTCAACTACAAAACTCTTAGAAGTGACAAGGAATACAGCAGCATCTCAGGATACAAAATCAATACTCACAAATCAGTAACTTTTATATATACAATAATAGTCAAGTGAAAAAAACATTCAAGAATTCTATTCCTTTTATAGTAGTGTCAAAGAAGATGAAATATTTGGAAATTTACCTAACAAAGTACATTAAAGATCTCCATAAAGAGAACTATGAAACTCTGAGAAAAGAAATAGCTGAAAATGTTAACATGGAAAAACATACCATGCTCAAGGCTGGGAAGAATCAACATTGTTAAAATGTCCATACTACCCAAAGCAATATACAATTTTAATTCAATTCCTATTAAAGCACCACTGTCATACTCCAGACATGGAAAAAATAATACTTTGTTTTTATGGAATCAGAAAAAAACCTCGATTAGCCGAAACATTACTCAGAAATAAAAACAAATCAAAAGGTATCACACTACCAGACTTAAGTCTATACTATAAATCTATAGTGAGCAGAACAGCATAGTACTGGCACAAAAACAGAGAGGTAGATGTATGGAACAGAATAGAGAACCAAGAGATGAACCCAGCTACTTATCATCATTTGATCTTTGCTAAGCCTATCAAAAACATTCAGTGGGGAAAAGATTCCCTATTTAACAAATGGTGCTGGGTGAATGGCTGGCAAACTGTAGAAGATTGAAACTGGATGCACACCTTTCACCATTAACAAAAATTTATTCTCACTGGATAAAAGATTTAAACTTAAGACATGAAACTATAAAAATACTAGAAGAAAGTGCAGGGAAAACACTTGAAGAAAATGGCCTGGGAGAATATTTTTATGAGGAGGATCCCCCAGGCAATTGAAGCAACACCAAAAATACGTTACTGGATCTGATCAAACTAAAAAGCATCTGCACAGCCAAGAGCACCCTAAGTAAAGCAAACAGATAGCCCTCAGAATGGGAAAAGATATTTGCAGGTTATGTCTCTGATAAAGGTTTGATAACTAGAATCCAGAGAGAACTCAAACATATCAAGAAAAGAGCAAGTGATCCCATCTCATGTGGGCAAGAGGTTTGAAGAGAAACTTCTCTGAAGAAGACAGGTGCATGGCCTACAGACACATGAAAAAATGCTCACCATCCTTAATCATCAGAGAAATGCAAATCAAAACCACTTTGAGATATCATCTAACTCCAGTAAGAGTAGCCCACATCACAAAATCCCTAAACCAGAAATGTTGGCATGGATGTGGAGAAAAGAGAACACTTCTACGCTGCTGGTAGAAATGCAAACTAATATGTTCCTTTTGGAAAGAAGTTTGGAGATCCCTTAGGGATCTAAAAATAGACCTGCTGTTCAATCCTGCAATTCCTCTACTGGTTATATATCCAGAAGACCAAAAATCACTTTATAACAACAATATTTGCACTGGAATGTTTATTGCAGCCAAATTCATAGTAGCCAAGTCATGGAAGAAGCCTGAATGCCCATTGACCCAGAAATGGATTAATAAATTGTGGCATATGTACACCATGGAATACTATGCAGCCATAAAAAGATGGAGACTTTACCTCTTTCATGTTTACATGGACGGAGCTGGAACATATTCTTCTTTGTCAAGTATCTCAAGAATGGAAGAAAAAGTATTCAATGTACTCAGCTCTACTGTGAAACCAATATATAATCAACCACACTTCCATATGAAAGCTATAACCCAACTACAGTCCAAGATGAGGGGGGATAAGGAGAGGGAGGGAAGGGGAGGGGACAGGATGGGTGGAGGGAGGGTGCATTTTACAAAGGTACCTGTCAAATCTACTAAGTGTAGAGTATAAATAATGTCATGACACAATAATTAAGAGTGTGTGGTGAAATCTATGTTAACCAGTTTGTTGTATGTATTTCAAATTGTGTGTAAAACCATCACATTGTACCCCGTAAATGCATTAATGTACACTGCTATGATTTAATAAAAAATAATTTTTCAATTTTTTTTTGTGAGAAAACATTCTGCCTACTTACCCCACAGATGGAAAACCCTTACCTCCAGCCCAGACTGGCAGCTTCTGAGAACTAACAGAAGAGGAAGTGCATCTCTTCTTATGAAGTTCAGTTTCTCATGGAGTGCTGTGGGTAGATGAGGTAGCTGGGTTGCTGGCAAGGGAATTCGCATAGTGGTAAATTAATTCTCTTTTCATTACAGTGATTTAAATTGTGCATTGTCAGCATGGGCCACATTACAGTATTTCTGGAAATGAACTTGGAAATGGTGATGGTCTTCAGAATGGGGAAAACCAAACAATGGAGGATGGATTCAACTCTCATTGATGCCGAGGAAATGGGTCAAAGTTTGAAGAGGCCTTTGAATTTTCAGAAGGTTGAAGGCCAGAGTGTGGAAGGGAGAGGTCAGTATGTCTTTGTACTACCCAGTTTTCCATACCAGAATCACTCCTCAGTTAACCACTGTGGGCAAATGACTGACCCATACACCTGGCCTTTGGATAAATACACCCAACATATGTGCACAGAAGTGCATGGATGGTAAGAACTCCTAACTGGTATTATTAGGATGGTGTACTGAAATATTTGTCTCATTTGGAAGAAGACTTACGAGAAGATTGTACAGGACTCTTGGTAAGATCCAGCATGAATGTGGCAAATGCCCTCTATGTCACATCCAAATACACATCTAGTGATTTTGTCTTGATTTTATTACATTTATGAATCTTGGTCTTATATTAATACCCTCATTTTTCTGTTTCTCATTTATTTTAATAAATTGGTAAGAGCAAATGCAATAAAGTGATCAAATAATCACCTAGTGGTGGCTGTAAGGGTGGGCTGGCAGTCAGCCTCTCATGGCCTACTCAAAGTGTTTGCTACATCATTTTTGAAATGACAAGGGAAGAGCTCAAGTCTGTAATGTCAGCTGTACTGAAATAAAAATTGTCCAAGTGTAAAGCACATTCCTGAACCCTGAGCAGTCCCTGAAATTCTGAGCATTCTTTGTGCTCACAGCACAGTTCTGCATGTGACATCTTATCCGCAGAAATGAATCAAGAATCCCCACCTCTGAGTGGAGTCTCTCTTCCACACTGACTCTAAGCTTGGCCATGGGACTGGCTTAGCCAACAAAACAATAGGATGGAAAGAAAGTGCTTGCCTGCTGGACAAACGGAGGCCACGTGGGTGAGAACCAAGACTCACCAGCTGACAGTCTGTCACTGATTGCCAAACTACCAACCAGCAGATGTGTGAATGAGGCTGTGTTGGATCATTCAACCAGTGGACCCACCAATGGACCACAGACATATGAGAGAGACCAGCCAGCCAGCCCAGATAGAAACAATGACTAGCCATCTCACAAAATCATGCTATAAATAAAATAACTGTTATATTAAGCAAAAATTTAAAAAATTGGCTGGGCATGGTGACTTACACATATAGTCATAGAACATTGGGCCACAGGTGGGAGGATTACTTGAGATCAGGAGTTTGAGGCCTGCTTCAGCGAAAGGAAGCCACCATCTCTACTGAAAATAGAAAAAATTATCAAGGTATGGTGGTGCATACCTTTAGTCCCAGCTACTCTGGAGGCAAAGGTAGGAAGAGTGTCTCAGCCCAGGAGCTGAAGTCCACAGTAAATGTGTGTGTGTGTCATTGTCATCTGTACTGAAATGCAGAAGAAGACTTAACAATAAATACCCAATGCATTTATGGGTATGTATATTATGGGGGAGATGATTTGTTACACAGCCAAATCTAACTGATGCACTTCCAAAAGTAGACTGGAAAGAGTTCTTTGCACACTTGTTGCTGGACATGTTACTTAGTGACTCCACCTCCCAACTACAGCTTATTGGGACATGGATTTGTTCCTACGGCAACTAAAAACTGAGGTGACAGCCAAGAATAACAGTGTGCCTTAGAACAGTGTGTTGGTCATTGATTGACCAATCTGTTCAGCTGTGTCTCTCTTGGGGAGTTTGAAGGCAGAGTCCCAGAGAGGTGCACAGACAAACACTAAAGTGACCAATAAGCCAATGAAAAAATTAAGAAAGAACAGAAGCTGGAGTCATACAGGAGATCTGATGATAATCTCCCTCTCAAAGCTCCACTTTGGGTATCTCACCTGGCCTTGACAGAGAAGCAGATTGTCACCATTTTCTGTCACCATCACATAACTGAAGTCCATTTCACAGACCAAAGAAGCAAATCTACAGTCTAGGAACAGTTTCACAGGGTGTGATTTCCTGTCAAACTTTAACAAACTTGCAAAAATTCGCTATAGGCAATTGTGAAACATGTCTTCTCTCCACCCTTCTGCACCCTGCTCTGTGCACTGGGAGGTTTCCCTGCATGTTCTGCATCATCACACCCTATGTTCTCTGCCCAAAAGCTGAGTCTGGTCAGTGGTATTCCCTGGACGGGGAGAGGAGAACTTGAGGAGTGAATGGTGGAGGTGCTGCTTCTCCAGCTCCTGCTGCCCTGAGGGGCTGCTCATTTGGGCTATGTCTGGATTCCTCTTCTGCAGGCTAAATTCCTTGCCTGGTTCCTATAACTGCTTTCTGTCTTCACCTTTCCAAGACAAGGTGTGGTGAGAGCTCCCCCCACATTGCTAATCCCAGAATGTCCCACCCTCCTGGGCTGAGCGGGATTAGTCCTGCTCACCTCTAACTAAATGATATTTTCATTAAACCCTCCTAATTCAACCCATTTGACTGGGGCATATACTTCTCTCCAAGTTGCCAACTAATGCACTGGCACTAAACCAACTCTACTTGTTCTAACCAGAAGACAAACTTTTATTTTTTTACCAACTGCCCTGGAAGAGGAAACCACATTTTAAAAAAAGAAGGAAACACCCATTTTTATTTTTTATTTTGTTAAAATCTTTATTAAATCATAACTGTGCACATTAATGCATTTATGGCATACAATGTGCTGATTTGATATACAATGTGGAATGCTTACAGCTAACTGATTAACATAAGCACCCTTTTTTTTTAACCAGCGTGCAGACCCAAAGCACAAAACACAAAACACCACTTCCTCCTTTCCCTGTCCTTTAAAAGGAATTGTTTCTCAGCAAACTTCCCATGACTTTAAGTAGTGACATTCAGCTTGCAGACTGGCTGGAAATATGGTGCAAGTGGTCCAGGAGGCAATGTGGGAGTGAGCACAGTGTTCATGCCCAGACCTGGTGCCTAAAGGTTCTGCTCAGTGGCTCCCACACACAAACTCTTTTTTATCTGGCTCTCTGGATATCCAAGGGATCTTGCCTTTAAATTTCACCATCACCTTTCTTTTAAACAAACCTCTTAAACCATGTGTGCTACTAAAAATCATCCCCCACATTTTTTGAGATAGAGTTTCACTGTGTCACCTGGGCTAGAGTTCAACGATGTCATTACAGCTTTCAATAACCTCAAACTCCTGGGCTGAAGTGATTCTTCTGCCTCAACCACCTGAATAGCTCACATTACAGCTCTGCACCACTCTGCTGAGATATTTTTTTCTATTTTTAGTAGAGATGGGGTATTGCTGCTGTTCAGCCTCCCAGAGTGCTGGGATTATAGGTGTGAGCCACTGTGCCTCACACATTCTGACACTCTTCTTTGGATAACTGTGAGATGTAACCTCTCTCCTTGTATATGGGCTTTTCGGGTTCATAACTAACAGAGAAAGATGGAAGAGACCCTATGCAAGCTTCCAGGTAAAGATATTAAGAAACTGGTAGCTTCTACTTCTTTCTGTAGACCTTGCTCTTTGCTCCCATAACATAGCCATGAGGTTGTAAAGAGCCAACATCCATACAGAGAGACCACATATATTTATCCTGGATGTCAGCACCAGCTGAGGTCTCAGCCAGCAGCTAGAAGCCAACATCAGCCTCCAGATAAGTAAGCAAACCTTCAGATCATTCCAGTCTGCAGATGGTGCCATGTGAAGCAAAGATTTGGTTTTCCTGCCAAACCATGCAAAAACAGCAAATTTGTCGAGTGTAGTCACACCTGAAAAGATGAAAATTCCTTCAGGAAAGAACAGCAAAAAAGGCCAGGAACAGGAAAACCTTCAAGAGAAAAATGAAAATGTAACCTTTATTGAGTTCATACTATATCCCTGGCACTGTTCTATGGACCTTGCATAAAATTCATTTAATCCTTGCAACTATTCTGAACCCATTTTTCAGATGAGAAAACTGAGACACAGAGAGGTTAAGTGGCTTTCCCAAAGTCACATAGACGGTGAGTGATGAGCTGAGATGCAAAGGCATTGCCCCATTTCTCTATTTCTCTTTATAGTGAAAATTCTTGAAAAAGCTGTCAAATATTACTGTATCAACCTTCTCATATCCTGTGCTATCCTCAAATTTACTGTAATCATAATTTAGTCCTCAGGAATCCAAGGAAACTATACTCAACAAGGTCATTCTCAAGGTCAATACTTTTATTTTTCTTCTCTGTATCAATTATAGACTGATGGTGTTCAAATATATCTTTCCATCTTTGTCTCGTATGTGTGTTCCAGACACACACCTCTCTACTTACTAGACACCTCCAAAATGGGGATCTCAAGCTTAAATAAGTAAAATAAAATAGAATAAAACTCTGTGTTACCTTTCCAAACCTGCTTCACCCTCTATGATATTCTCCATCTCAGAAAAAAAAATGTCACCACAGTTAATTTAATTGTAATAACTACAGGAAGTGGTGTTTCCTTCTTGGGCAAAGGTATTCAGTAGACATTCAGAATAAGAACCTCCCATATTAGAATACCTTAAGCAGATAGAAAATCCAAATAATCAGTCTGTAAAAATTATATGACAAGGGGCAATCCATGACCAACCATGAAGAATGAGGGGAAAAATTACTGTTCCACTTTTTAGTATAAACTCAAGAAAACTTAAAATATGTATTTAAACAAAACTTATGTAATAATGGTCATAGCAACATGATTCATTAATGGCCAAAAAGTTGAAACAACCCCAAAGATCATCAGAGGATAAATGGCCAAACACAATGTGGTCCATCCATACAATAGCAAATTATTCAGCCCTAAAAATGAATGAGACACTGACACGTGCTCCAGTGTGGATGAACTTGGTGAAATAATCCAGATCGCAATGACCACAGATTGTAGGAGACTGTGTATATGGTATGTCCAGAATATGCCATGCCATAGAGATTCAAAGTGGATCATGGTTGCCAGGTTCTGAAAGAAGGGTTCCCTTTAGGACCACAAAACTATTCAGGAGATGCATTGTGGTGATGACTACACAACATTGTTCATGTATGAAAAGCCATGGGATTATATGCTTTCAAATTGTTAAAATGATGGATTTCATGTTATGTGACTTACCTCAATAAAAAATAGATAAATGACTTGTCACCTTAAAGTATAACAAAGAACCTGATTGACTTGTTTGGATTTTGGCAAAATCATATCCCTCAATTCCAGAATTTTTTTTTTTTGGAATTTATTTTCTGTAAGATCTAGACAAAAAAAAAAAAAAACAAACTGACTTTTCATTTTATACCAGCCATGACCATGTATTTATTTATTTATGGCCACGTAGAAAATGAGAGTAGGAGAGCGAGGCGGAGCAAGATGGTGGCTGAGTAACAGCTTCCTTGCATATGGGCACCGTGAGTATGGGGAGATACGACTCCAGGCATCTCTGGCAGGTGGGATCTGCCTATCATCGCCCCTGTGAGGATACAGGGAGTCAATGAGAGATTTCCGGACCCCAAGAGCAGGACTAAAACAGTGGAAAAAAGGCAAGTGGTCGCATGTGTTCAATCCATCTAAACCCACCCGCAACTTCCACAGGCAGGAGAACTTAAAGAGCAAGAGGAAGTGAAAGGAAAATTAGGGCAAGGAAACAAATAAAAGAAATCACTCATGAGGAAGAATCAGCAGAAAACTCCAGGCAACATGAAGAACCAGTCCAGAACAACCCCGCCAAGGGACCATGAAGTAGCTACTGCAGATGATTCCAGCATAAAGAAATGATAGGAATGACAGAAAGGGAATATAGAATACACATGTTGAAAACAATGAAAGAAATGATGGAAACAATGAAGGAAACTGCTAATAAAGTGGAAAATAACCAAAAGGAAATCCAAAAACAGAATCAAATAAGAGATGAACGATCTGAAGAATATAAAAAGGATATGGCAGAACTGAAGGAACTGAAACAGTCAATTAGGGAACTTAAAGATGCAATGGAAAGTATCAGCAACAGGTTAGACCATGCAGAAGAAAGAATTTCAGAGGTAGAAGACAAAGTTCTTGAGATAACTCAGATAGTAAAAGAGGCAGAAAAGAAGAGAGAGAAAGCAGAACGTTCACTGTCAGAATTGTGGGACTTTATGAAGTGTTCCAACATACGAGTTATAGGAATTCCAGAAGGGGAAGAAGAATGCCCCAGAGGAATGGAAGCCATACTAGAGAATATTATAAAAGAAAATTTCCCAAATATCACCAAAGATTCTGACACACTGCTTTCAGAGGGATATCGCACCCCAGGTCGCCTCAACTCTAACCGAGCTTCTCCAAGACACATTGTGATGAACCTGTCCAAAGTCAAGACAAAAGAAAAGATTCTGCAAGCTGCCAGGAGTAAGCGCCAGTTGACCTACAGGAGCAAATCCATCAGAGTGACCGCAGACTTCTCTAATGAAACTTTCCAAGCAAGAAGACAATGGTCATCTACTTTTAACCTACTTAAACAGAACAATTTCCAGCCCAGAATTCTGTACCCTGCTAAGCTAAGCTTCAAAATTGACGGAGAAATCAAATCATTTACGGATATACAAACATTGAGGAAATTCGCCACAACAAGAATAACTCTACAGGAAATACTTCAACCTGTTCTGCACACTGACCACCACAATGGATCAGCAGCAAAGTAAGAACTCAGAAATTAAAGGACAGAACCTGACCTCCACACTGATGCAAAAGATAAAACTAAGCAATGGACTCTCACAAAATGAGACGAATAGAATACTACCACATTTATCAATTATCTCAATAAATGCTCATGGCTTGAATTCCCCCACTGAAGAGACATAGATTGGCTGACTGGATTAAAAAACACAAGCCATCTATTTGCTGTCTGCAAGAAACACACGTGGCTTCAAAAGACAAATTAAAGCTCCGAGTCAAGGGTTGGAAGACAATTTTTCAGGCAAATGGAATTCAGAAGAAAAGAGGAGGTGCAATCTTACTTTCAGATACACGTGGATTTAAAGCAACTAAAGTCAAAAAAGACAAAGATGGTCACTTTATATTGGTCAAGGGAAAAATACAACAAGAAGACATTTCAATTCTAAATATTTATGCACACAATTTAAATGCTCCCAGATTCTTTAACAGACCATACTCAGTCTGAGCAATATGATATCTGATAATACCATAATAACAGGGCACTTTAACACTCCTCTTGCAGAGCTGGACAGATCCTCTAAACAGAAATTAAACAAAGATATAAGAGATTTAAATGAGACCCTCGAACAACTGTGCTTCATAGACGCATAAAGAACACTCCATCCCAAAGATAAAGAATATACATTCTTCTCATCACCCCATGGAACATTCTCCAAAATTGATCATATCCTAGGACACAAAACAAATATCAACAGAATCAAAAGAATTGAAATTTTACCTTGTATCTTCTCAGACCATAAGGCACTAAAGGTGGAACTCAACTCTAACAAAAATGCTCGACCCCACCCAAAGGCATGGAAATTAAACAATCTTCTGTTGAATAACAGATGGATGCAGGAAGAAATAAAACAGGAAATCATTAACTTCCTTGAGCATAACAACAATGAAGACACAAGCTACCAAAACCTGTGGGATACTGCAAAAGCAGTTTTGAGAGGGAAATTCATCGCTTTAGATGCCTACATTCGAAAACAGAAAGAGAACGCAAAAACAATCTCACAATAGATCTTATGGAATTGAAAAAGAAGAACAATCTAAGCTTAAACTCAGTAGAAGAAAAGAAATCTCCAAAATCAAATCAGAGATCAATGAAATTGAAAACAAAAGAATCATTCAGAAAATTAATGAAAAAATAAATAAAATAGATAAACTGTTGGCCAGACTAACGAGGAATAGAAAAGTAAAATCTCTAGTAACCTCAATCAGAAATAATAAAGGGGAAATAACAACTGATCCCACAGAGATTCAAGAGATTATCTAAGAATACCATCGGAAACTGTATGCCCAGAAATTTGACAATGTGAAGGAAATGGATCAATATTTGGAATCACACCCTCTCCCTAGACTCAGCCAGGAAGAAATAGAGCTCCTGAAGAGACCAATTTCAAGCACTGAGATCAAAGAAACAATAAAAAATCTTCAAACCAAAAAATGCCCTGGTCCAGATGGTTTCACTCCAGAATTCTATCAAACCTTCAAGGAAGAGCTTATTCCTGTACTACAGAAATTAATCCAAAAAATTGAGGAAGAGGAGTCTTCCCCAACACATTCTATGAAGCAAACATCACCCTGATACCAAAACCAGGAAAAGACCAAAACAAAAAGGAGAATTTCAGACCAATCTCACTCATGAATATAGATGGAAAAATTCTCAACAAAATCCTAGCCAATAGATTACAGCTTATCATCAAAAAAGTCATTCATCATGATCAAGTAGGCTTCATCCCAGGGATGCAAGGCTGGTTTAACATATGCAAGTCCATAAACGTTATCCATCATATTAACAGAGGTAAAAATAAAGATCACATGATGCTCTCAATACATGCAGAAAAAGCATTTGATAAAATCCAGCATCCTTTTCTAATTAGAACACTGAAGAGTATAGGCATAGGTGGCACATTTCTAAAACTGACTGAAGCTATCTATGACAAACCCACAGCCAATATTTTACTGAATGGAGTAAAACTGAAAGCTTTTCCTCTTAGAACTGGAACCAGACAAGGTTGTCCTCTGTCACCTTTACCATTCAACATAGTGCTAGAAGTTCTAGCCAATACAATTAGGCAAGACAAGGAAATAAAGGGAATCCAAATGGGAGCAGAGGAGGTCAAACTCTCCCTCTTTGCTGACGACATGATCTTATACTTAGAGAACCCCAAAGACTCAACCACAAGACTCCTAGAAGTCATCAAAAAATAAGTAATGTTTCAGGATATAAAATCAATGTCGAAGGGAGGGAGACAAGATGGCGGACTGAAGCCAGCTTTCAACAGAGGCTCCCGTTCAGAAGGAGAGTTAAGGGACAGGAATTTAGTAAGTATACTGGTGGACTTGAGCCTCACCAGGAGAGAAGGTTGAAGAACACACATCAACATCGCTGAGGCAAGCTGTGATCACAAGGATGCAAACAAAAGGTACAAAATCCACCACCAAGCAGACGGGAGTCCCCCTCCCCCATGAGACCGGCTCCAGAGCCCCACAATTGAACAAGCGGGCAGAAATTAAAGGCCCTCCCACTACACTCCAGGGAGAGACCTTCTAAAAACTGGACCTACCTCCCCTACTGGGGTGCCGTGGCATTCTCCTGTCGGGCATAAAGCTGAATAAAACTTTGGGAATCCTTTGCCGGCAACCCTGAATCCCCGGCGCTCCCCTCCCGCCCACTGAGGTCTGGAGGCCTGTCCCCCAGGAGTTCGGATCCTTGGGTGATTTCTCAAGGGGAGTGGACAGTCCCCGAGTTGCGACTGGTCAGCATTGACTCTGAGGCGCGCGAGTGAGGAGAGGACACCGGGCTGAAGGGGAGTCACGCCTCGGCGGCACTTCCCTGCAGTGCAGTGCAGCAACCCTCCCCGGGCACAAGACTGAATAAGACTCTAGCTTCCCCGCTGAGAGCTGGGAGCCCCTACTCTCACTCGGGGTCTGAGGGCCCATCCCCCAGGAGTTCAGATCCTTGGGTGATATCTCGAGGGGAGTGCACAGTGCCTGAGCTGCGTCAGGTCAGCGCTGACTCTGGGACACAGCGCACTCTGCTGAGGGGAAATCAAGCCTTGGTGGCACTTCCCTGCGGTGCAGTGCAGGAGCCCTCCCCAGGCCGTAGTGTTGCATAAAACTGAATGAAACTCTAGCTTCCCCCCCCCACTCCCAATCGGGGTCTGGGGGCCCATCCCCCAAGAGTTCTGATTCTTGGGGGATCTCTTGAGGGGTGTGGACCCAGCATAAACTGCGGCCGCTCAGGGCTGACTCTGGGGCACGGGAAAGAGGAGAAAAGGGTCGCCTGAGTGCCCACACCAGAGCAGCAGTTCCCTGGAGGTAGATCAACAGCCGTTTTTTCTTTAACGGCAGAACGCTCACTTCTGGATATTCTGAGGCCACACCCCCTGTCTCCCTGGGCAACCACAGGAGGCCACCGGTGAGCAGGGGATTTCCTGACACGGCTCACAAACCCGGGAAGCTTCCAGGGTGGGGCCGAACCAAGGAGGTGTTCGGACGCAAATCTCCAGCAGCAAAGACGTGTGAACTCAAAACAGCCCGTCCTCTGTAGGCAATTTCGACAGGAACAGAGACAGAACCCCGTAAAGTTGTCTGTTCTGTTCTCTTCTGTTCTGTTCTGTTAGCAGTATCCATCAGGGACGGGGCTAAGCCTGAGTGAACACCTCCTTCCCATCACCTGCATCAAACACTCAAAGATGTCAGGCCCCATCTCCTCCTGCTAGATAGCGGCAGTCTGCGGGGGCCTGGCAGACTTCCTTGCCATTCAGGCAGGTGAAAACCCCTGGAGTGTCTGTTCACTACAGGCAACTGGGTTAGCCATCTGCAGAGATACCAGTGACTGGGTAAGACGGAGGGGCAAAGTGGGGAAGGAGACGTCAACCTTCCTAGACTGCTCTGTTTGCTGGGTGGCTCCTCCTGACTCCATGCTGCACTGCGGTGAGCCGTGTCAGAGGAGTCACCAGGCCGCTGTGATCCAGTTCCAAGAGACCTCTTGAACTCTCCCACCCGAGACAAGTGCCGATTGAGACAGTTAATTTGGACCTTTTGAACTGGGCTAATAGACTGAGGACATTTCAGGCAGTGCCCTGGGTGTGTGATTGTAGGAAGGTTTGATTTTCCTTTTCCAACTGGGGCCAGAGGTGGGCAGGCGGGGTGACTTAATTGCTGATTTTTCCACACAGCTGAGACTTCAAGCCAGAGTAGAAGTTGCAATAGGATCGAACAGAAACCAGCTGAAAGCAAGACAGAACCACTTTGCTCCACCACTCCAGACAGGGCCCCAGTTTCTCAGGCCACAACACTGTACGGGCCCTCGATAAAACCCCAGGGGAAAAACCAAAGGGAGTAAAATAACCATGGGGCGGAATCAGCGGAAAAACTCTGGTAACATGAATAACCAGAATAGATCAACCCCCCCAAGAAAAGATACAGCAGACGTGATTGAAGATCCCATTCATAAACAACTGGCTGAGATGTCAGAAATCGAATTCAGAATTTGGATTGCAGACAAGATTAATAAAATGGAATTAGGAATTCGAGGAGAAATTCAAAAATTGTCTCAAGAATTTAATGAATTTAAAGACAAAACCACCAAAGACTTAGACACACTGAAGCAAGAACTTACAGCCCTCAAAGATATGACAAATACAGTAGAATCCCTCAGTAACAGAATGGAGCAAGTAGAAGAAAGGATTTCTGACATTGAAGATAAAGTCTTCGAACGCTCCCAAACTCTCAAAGAGGAAGAGAAATGGAGAGCAAAAACGGATCACTCACTCAGATAACTCTCAGATAATTCGAAAAAAAACAACATAAGGATTACAGGAATTTCTGAGAACGATGAAGTCGCCTCCGAGGGCACAGAGGCCCTTCTGCATGAAATTATGAAAGAAAATTTTCCAGACATGCCTAGAGAATCTGAAATTCAGATAGCAGACAGCTTCAGAACCCCAGCACGATTCAACCCCAATAAGGCATCCCCCAGACATATCATAATTAGCTTCACTAAAGTTAACATGAAAGAGAAGATTCTCAAAGCAGCCCCGCGAAAGAAAACTATAACGTACAAAGGCAAGTATATTAAAATAACTGCAGATCTCTCTGCTGAAACTTTTCAAGCCAGAAGAGGCTGGTCATCAACATTTAATCTCCTAAAGCAAAAAAACTTTCAACCCAGGATCTTGTATCCAGCTAAACTGAGTTTCATCTATGATGGAGAAATTAAATACTTCAATGACATTCATACGTTGAAAAAGTTTGCCATAAGTAAACCAGCTCTTCAGGATATTCTCAGACCTATCCTCCACAATGACCAACCCAATCCTATACGACAAAAGTAAACTCACTCAGAAACTTCGGATCAAACTCCAACTTCCACACTGGCGAAAGGATTAAAAATGTCCACTGGACCATTGAAAAACTCGATACCCAAAATTCCACCAGACTTATAAGTACTCTCCATCAATGTGAATGGCTTAAACTGTCCTCTAAAGAGGCATAGGATAGCTGACTGGATACAAAAACTCAAGCCAGATATTTGTTGCATACAAGAGTCACATCTCATCTTAAAAGACAAATACAGACTCAGGGTGAAAGGATGGTCATCCATATTTCAGGCAAATGGTAATCAGAAAAAAGCAGGTGTTCAATTTTATTTGCAGATACAGTAGGCTTTAAACCATCAAAAGTAAGGAAGGACAAGAATGGTCACTTCATATTTGTTAAGGGTAATACTCAATATGATAAGATCTCAATTATTAATATCTATGCACCCAACCAGAATGCACCTCAATTTATAAGAGAAACTCTAACACACATGAGTAACTTGATTTCCTCCAGCTCCATAATCGTCGGAGATTTCAGCACTCCCTTGGCAGTGTTGGATAGATCCTCCAGAAAGAAGCTGAGGAAAGAAATCTTAGATTTAAACCTAATCATCCAATATTTAGATTTAGCAGACATCTACAGAACATTTCATCCCAACAAAACTGAACACACATACTTCTCATCAGCCCACGGAACTTACTCCAAAATTGACCACATTTTAGGTCACAAGTCTAACCTCAGTAAATTTAAAGGAATACAAATTATTCCATGCATCTTCTCAGACCATCATGGAATAAAACTTGAATTGAGTAACAACAGCAATCTGCATACCCATACAAAAACATGGAAGTCAAATAACCTTATGCTGAATGATAGCTGGGTCAGAGATGAGATTAAGAAAGAAATCGCCAATTTTTTGGAACAAAACGACAATGAAGACACAAACTATATGAACCTCTGGGACACTGCAAAGGCAGTTCTAAGAGGGAAATTTATAGCGCTGAAAGACTTCCTCAAGAGAACTGAAAGAGAGGAAGTTAACAACTTAATGGGACATCTCACGCAACTGGAAAAGGAAGAACATTCCAACCCCAAACCCAGTAGAAGAAAAGAAATAACCAAAATTAGAGCAGAATTAAATGAAATTGAAAACAAAAGAATAACACAACAGATCAATAAATCAAAAAGCTGGTTTTTTAAAAAGGTCAATAAAATAGATAAACCTCTGGCTAACCTAATCAGGAAAAAAAGAGTAAAATCTCTAATATCATCAATCAGAAACAACAAAGACGAAATAACCACAGACTCATCAGAAATCCAAAAAATCCTTAATGAATATTACAAGAAACTTTATTCTCAGAAATATGAAAATCTGAAGGAAATAGACCGATACTTGGAAACGCACCACCTTCCAAGACTTAACCAGAATCAAGTGGAAATGTTGAATAGACCCATATCAAGTTCAGAAATAGCATCAACTATACAAAACCTCCCTAAACAGAAAAGCCCGGGACCAGATGGTTTCACGTCAGAATTCTACCAAACCTTTAAAGAGGAATTAGTACCTATATTACTCAACCTGTTCCAAAATGTAGAAAAAGAAGGAAGACTACCCAACACGTTCTATGAAGCAAACATCACCCTGATCCCCAAACCAGGAAAAGACTCAACAAGAAAAGAAAATTATAGACCGATATCACTAACAATATAGAAGCAAAAATATTCAACAAGATCCTAACAAACAGAATCCAGCAACACATCAAACAAATTATACATCATGATCAAGTTGGTTTTATCCCAGGGTCTCAAGGCTGGTTCAATATAGGTAAATCTATAAATGTAATTCAGCACATAAACAAATTAAAAAACAAAGACCAGGGCGGCGCCTGTGGCTCAGTCGGTAGGGCGCCGGCCCCATATACCGAGGGTGGCGGGTTCAAACCCGGCCCCGGCCAAACTGCAACCAAAAAATAGCCGGGCATTGTGGCGGGTGCCTGTAGTCCCAGCTGCTCGGGAGGCTGAGGCAAGAGAATCCCTTAAGCCTAGGAGTTGGAGATTGCTGTGAGCTGTGTGAGGCCACGGCACTCTACCGAGGGCCATAAAGTGAGACTCTGTCTCTACAAAAAAAATAAAAAATTAAAAAACAAAGACTGTATGATTCTCTCAATTGATGCAGAAAAAGCTTTTGATAATATCCAGCATCCCTGCATGATCAGAACACTCAAGAAAATTGGTCTAGAAGGGACTTTTCTTAAACTGATAGAGGCCATCTACAGCAAACCCACAGCCAATATCATATTGAATGGAGTTAAATTGGAATCATTTCCACTCAGATCAGGAACCAGACAAGGCTGCCCATTGTCTCCATTGCTTTTCAACATTGTAATGGAAGTTTTAGCCACCGCAATTAGGGAAGAAAAGGCGATCAAGGGTATCCATATAGGGGCAGAAGAGATCAAACTCTCGCTCTTCGCAGATGATATGATTGTGTATCTGGAAAACACTAGGGACTCTACTACCAAACTCCTAGAAGTGATCAAGGAATACAGCAGCGTCTCAGGTTACAAAATCAACATTCATAAATCAGTAGCCTTTATATACACCAACAACAGTCAAATTGAAAAAGCAGTTAAGGACTCTATCCCATTCACAGTAGTGCCAAAGAAGATGAAACATTTCGGAATTTACCTAACAAAAGACGTGAAAGATCTCTATAAAGAGAACTATGAAACTCTAAGAAAAGAAATAGCTGAAAATGTTAACAAATGGAAAAACATACCATGCTCATGGCTGGGAAGAATCAACATTATCAAAATGTCCATACTACCCAAAGCAATATATAATTTCAATGCATTCCCTATTAAAGCTCCACTGTCATATTTTAAAGATCTTGAAAAAACATTACTTCGTTTTACATGGAATCAGAAAAAACCTCGAATAGCCAAGACATTACTCAGAAATAAAAACAAAACAGGAGGAATCACACTACCAGACCTCAGACTTTACTACAAATCGATAGTGATCAAAACACCATGGTATTGGCACAAAAACAGAGAAGTAGATATCTGGAACAGAATAGAGAACCAAGAGATGAATCCAGCTACTTACCACTATTTGATTTTTGACAAGTCAATTAAAAACATTCAGTGGGGAAAAGATTCCCTATTTAACAAATGGTGCTGGGTGAACTGGCTGGCAACCTGCAGAAGACTGAAATAGGACCCACACCTTTCACCATTAACTAAGACAGACTCTCATTGCATTAAAGATTTAAACTTAAAACATGAAACTATAAAAATACTAGAGGAGAATGCAGGGAAAACCCTTGAAGAAATTGGTCTGGGTGAGTATTTCATGAGGAGAACCCCCCGGGCAATTGAAGCAGCTTCAAAAATACACTACTGGGACTTGATCAAACTAAAAAGCTTCTGCACAGCTAAGAACACAGTAAGCAGAGCAAGCAGACAGCCCTCAGAATGGGAGAAGATATTTGCAGGGTATATCTCTGACAAAGGTTTAATATCCAGAATCCACAGAGAACTCAAACGCATCAGCAAGAAAAAAACAAGGGATCCCATCACAGGCTGGGCAAGGGATTTGAAGAGAAACTTCTCTGAAGAAGACAGGCGCAAGGCCTTCAGACATATGAAAAAATGCTCATCATCTTTAATCATCAGAGAAATGCAAATCAAAACTACTTTGAGATATCATCTAACTCCAATGAGACTAGCCTATATCACAAAGTCTCAAGACCAGAGATGTTGGCATGGATGTGGAGAAAAGGGAACACTTCTGCACTGCTGGTGGGAATGCAAATTAATACATTCCTTCTGGAAAGATATATGGAGAACACTCAGAGATCTAAAAATAGATCTGCCATTCAATCCTGTAATTCCTCTGCTGGGCATATACCCAGAAGACCAAAAATCACAACATAACAAAGATATTTGTACCAGAATGTTTATTGCAGCCCAATTCATAATAGCTAAGTCATGGAAAAAGCCCAAGTGCCCATCGATCCACGAATGGATTAATAAATTGTGGTATATGTATACCATGGAATACTATGCAGCCTTAAAGAAAGATGGAGACTTTACCTCTTTCATGTTTACATGGATGGAGCTGGAACATATTCTTCTTAGTAAAGTATCCCAAGAATGGAAGAAAAAGTACCCAATGTACACAGCCCTACTATGAAATTAATTTGGGACTCTCACATGAAAGCTATAACCCAGCTACAACTTAACAATAGGGGGAAGTGGGAAAGGGGGGTGGGTGTGTAGAGGGAGGGGGATCGGTGGGATGCACCTGTGGTGCATCTTACAGGGGTATTTGCGAAACTTGGTAAATGTAGAATGTAAATGTTTTGGCACAGTAATTGAGATAACGCCAGAAAGGCTATGTTAACCACTGTGATAAAAATTTGTCAGATGTTTTATGAAGCGAGTGTATGATGCCCCATGATCATATCAATGTATACAGTTATGATTTAATAAAAAAAAATAAAATAAAATCAATGTCCACAAGTCAGTAGCATTTGTATACACCAATAACAGTCAAGATGAGAAGCTAATTAAGGACACAACTCCCTTCACCATATTTTCAAAGAAAATGAAATACCTAGGAATATACCTAACGAAGGAGGTGAAGGACCTCTATAAAGAAAACCATGAAATCCTCAGAAAGGAAATAGCAGAGGATATTAACAAATGGAAGAACATACCATGCTCATGGATGGAAAGAATCAACATTGTTAAAATGTCTATACTTCCCAAAGCAATCTACCTATTCAATGCCATTCCTATCAAAATACCAACATCGTACTTTCAAGATTTGGAAAAAATGATTCTGCGTTTTGTATGGAACCGGAAAAAAACCCGTATAGCTAAGGCAGTTCTCTGTAACAAAAATAAAGGTGGGGGCATCAGCATACCAGATTTTAGTCTGTACTACAAAGCCATAGTGCTCAAGACCGCATGGTACTGGCACAAAAAGAGAGTCATAGACACTTGGAATCGAATTGAAAACCAAGAAATGAAACTAACATCTTACAACCACCTAATCTTCGATAAACCAAACAAGAACATACCTTGGGGGAAAGACTCCTATTCAATAAATGGTGTTGGGAGAACTGGATGTCTATATGTAAAAGACTGAAACTGGACCCACACCTTTCCCCACTCACAAAAATTGATTCAAGATGGATAAAGGACTTAAATTTAAGGCATTAAACAATAAAAATCCTCAAAGAACGCATAGGAAAAATACCGGAAGATATTGGCCTGGGGAAAGACTTCATGAAGAAGACTGCCATGGCAATTGCAACAACAACAAAAATAAACAAATGGGACTTCATTAAACTGAAAAGCTTCTGTACAGCTAAGGAGACAATAACCAAAGCAAAGAGACAACCTACACAATGGGAAAGGATATTTGCATATTTTCAATCAGACAAAAGCTTGATAACTAGGATCTATAGAGAACTCAAATTAATCCACATGAAAAAAGCCAACAATCCCATATGTCAATGGGTAAGAGACATGAATAGAACTTTCTCTAAAGATGACAGACGAATGGCTAACAAACACATGAAAAAATGTTCATCATCTCTATATATTAGAGACATGCAAATCAAAACAACTCTGAGATATCATCTAACCCCAGTGAGAATGGCCCACATCACAAAATCTCAAAACTGCAGATGCTGGCGTGGATGTGGAGAGAAGGGAACACTTTTACACTGCTGGTGGGACTGCAAACTAGTACAACCTTTCTGGAAGGAAGTATGGAGAAACCTCAAAGCACTCAACCTAGACCTCCCATTTGATCCTGCAATCCCATTACTGGACATCTACCCAGAAGGAAAAAAATCCTTTTATCATAAGGACACTTGTACTAGACTGTTTATTGCAGTTCAATTTACAATCGCCAAAATGTGGAAACAGCCTAAATGCCCACCAACCCAGGAATGGATTAACAAGCTGTGGTATATGTATACCATGGAATACTATTGAGCCATTAAAAAAAATGGAGACTTTACATCCTTCGTATTAACCTGGATGGACGTGGAAGACATTATTCTTAGTAAAGCATCACAAAAATGGAGAAGCATGAATCCTATGTACTCAATTTTGATATGAGGACAATTAATGACAATTAAGGTTATGGGGAGGAAGCAGAAAGAGGGATGGAGGGAGGGGAGTGGGTCCTTGGTGTGTGTCACACTTTATTGGGGCAAGACATGATTGCAATAGGGACTTTACTTAACAATTGCAATCAGTGTAACCTGGCTTATTGTACCCTCAATGAATCCCCAACAATAAAAAAAAAAAATGAAAAGCAAATGAGAGTGGGAGAGAAGAAAATTGTAATTGGGTTTTAAAAAAAAGTGTTAATCCTTAAAATGGGGCTTTCTAAGTACTCTCTTTTAATTTTATGTGACAATAAAATCTCAGGATAGGCTGAAAATATTTTAGAATTACATGTGATACTGCTGAGAAAAATATCAGAGTGGACAAGGATTAAAAAATTGGCGTTCTTTAGAGGACAATTTAATTCATTCACACTGATGGAGAATATTGATAGGCCTGGTATAATTTTGGGCATCGAGTTTATCGAAAGACCAGTGGATATTTTTAATCCTTTCACCACTGTGGAAGTTGGAATTTGATCAAAAGTTTCAGAGTGAGTAGACAGCCCCACGGTTAATAAAAGACTCTTTTTGAGCTTCTAGAAAGAAAGAAAGAAAGAAAGAAAGAAAGAAGGAAGGAAGGAAGGAAGGAAGAAAGGAAGGAAGGAAGGAAGGAAGGAAGGAAGGAAGGAAGGAAGGAAGGAAGGAAAGAAGGAAAGAAAGAAAGAAAGAAATTGGCATTGTAGAGGACAGAGAAAGATGACAGAGTAGAGATAGCTTCTTTGCAGCTGTGCTGGTGAGACTGGGGACAAGACTCCAGGCAACTCTGGCTTGTGGGCTCTACCCAGAAACATCCGTTCAGGGGCACAGGGAGATAGCAGAAGACTTCAGGACCCCAAGAAAAGGACAAAGCAGTATAGAAGTGGCAAGTACTTGCATGTGGCTGCAGCAGGACAGTTTGCAGCAGAGAAGGGCTGCCCTGCCAGGTTTTTCTTGGACCAGCTCACTTGGTTGAGTTACCTTGAGATAGCTTGGGTGAGTGAGCAAGTGATTTTGAACAGCACCCAGGGGCTGGGACTGAACCACCAGGTGGAGTGGAGCTCTCTTTGTTTGGCTGTAGGTCAGGCACACCCATTGTGAGAAGGCTGCAATGCAGGCTCAGTCCTCAAGGTCCTAGTGTGAGGCTGATTCTGGAGTGCCTAATTCTGGCAGCCACTCCTGGAGAGATTCTAGTGACACACACTTTCCTGGGAAAGCCACTGCATAGCCAAGGAACACATTTGGAAAAGTTGAGGCATGTCCATCAAGCAGACTGAGGAGAGCTTCAGCCTCCCCAACCCTGTGGGGATTGAAGGCAAAGGAGTCAGGAAGACAGACCTAGATACCCTTGGTAAGACAGAAGCTTCCAGTCTCCATCTTATAAAACTGTATCAGCATTGTGATTCGCATCTCATAACCACAAAAGATCATCTGTTGGCAATATACAGCAAGCCATATACATCAAAATAGATAGATACAGATATAGATAGGAAATATAGTTCTTTCTTTTTAAAAATTTGTTTTTCAACATTTTTCCCCTAATTATTTTTTATTTTCTTCTTCCTTTTTCTTGGGCAATTATAATTTTTCATTATTTTTTTCTTTAATAATAAAGGACTCGGGGGCGGAGCATGATGGCAGACAGGACGGACATGTAGCCCACCTCTCCCAAGCCATCAGGTGAGAGGAAAGGCGGTCTGGACCTTCCCTGTGTGTGGATTATTGGAGTGGACAGACAGCTGGAGACGCCCAGCAAACTGTTGGATCGCTATATATGAGGGGTAATTTAAAATCACAGACTCTGTTGTAGAGATTCTTCCCTGCTCGGCCGTGCGGGCCAGTGGGCCCCTCCCCTATGGAGGTCAGCAGCTTGTAAATGCTGACAAAACCCAATTGACAAATAATTATTCCTGAACTGAGGGAGGCATCTGAAAGGAGAGCCACTCAAAACCACAGGGAGCTGGGCAAACTGTTGTACAATTGAAGGGAAGGGATCCTGCCCAGGAAACTGTTGGACAATTGAAGGGAAGGGATCCTGCCCAGGAAACAGAAAGGTGCCCAAAAGGGCAGGCACCTTTCCCCCAGGGGTTGGAGGGGGCTGGCGGTTTAGGCAATGAGCGAACTGGTGGGCACTGATCCAAAAGGGAAACTCTGAACCATAAAACCCAGAATAAGTCCCCCAAACTCCAAACATGGGACCCGGCTTGAAGCCGCAAACCTGGCTTTGGCTTCTAACACTCGGAAGCTACTGAAGCCACGGACCTGGCTTTGGCTGCTGAGGCCCCGAATTTGGCTTCGGCCCGGGGAACCAGCTACAGCAGATAAAACTGCAAGCCAGCCAACAACCACGCAAACTCAGCACCACTCCCCCTACACCGATTGCAGTCGCCAGTTTGCAGGAGAACCTGGGAACAGAGTGGAAAGACTTGAGAAGTGTGGACACCTGCACTGAGTGGGAAGGTCGGTCGCAAGTGCTGTCTGGAAAAGAACAGCCGAGGTTACACAATTCTTAGGCGACAAACTTTTGCAGAAATTCCAAAATGGCGATTGGCCATGGAAGGTGGTTACCACGGTAACAGTATAAACTGTAAATCAGGTATAAGCCTCGGAACCATTCACAGCGCCACCTGGTGTCCAGAAAGTATATTGCAGTATGAATATATTCCTACAAAAAATGATCCCTACAGCAGACATATAGATAAATATAGGTATATTTCTACACGCAAGAATATTTTTGTAGTTGGTGGCTTTTTTTTTGTTTTGTTTTCGTGGTTTTTTTGTTTGTTTGTTCTGTTTTTGTCTGTTTTTCCTCACCATTTTCTTAGAGGAGATTTCGATAATTTTTTATTATTACTTTTTATATAAATGTATTTTTTATTTCTATGTCTTCTAATTTTAATTTCTTCTTTCTTCTCATTTAACATTCCTACTAACAACACTTTTTTCTCTCTTTTTTCCTTTCTTTCAATTATTTTATGATTATCACTATTTTTATTACAATTGTTCTTATATTGCTGTTGTCGTGGCTGTTACCTGTATGTCTATGTGTTTCTGTCTGTCTCTGTATCTATAGGCCCATGTGCCTGGTAACCTTTGTATCTATTTATTTGTTCATTTGGTCTCAATGAGCTAGGTGTTACAACCCGCAACTCTGAGCTCCTAACACTCCCCTCCATTCTCACTCCGTGATCTGGAGACTTGCCCCCCCAGGAGTCCAGATTCTTGGGTGAACTCTCGAGAGGTGCAGACAGGACCTGGACTGCAGCTGGCCAGTGCTGACTCTGTAGCAAAGAAGCAAGAAGATGATGGTCAGCTAAGAGGGAATTACACTGGAGCGGTGGTGCCCCAAGGTGCAGAGCAACAGCCGTCTTCAGCAATAACAAGGCCCACCCCCAGATATCTCACAGCCTCTCCTCCTATTTTCCTGGGCAACAAGATGAGGCCGAGCATTTTATCAGATGGCAACCACCATGGAACAGACTTGGGACTGAAACACAGGCCCCGTGAGTAAAGGGTTTGCTTGAGGCGGCAATGACCTGGGTGGAACACGGGAACTAGAAAACACACCCACGGAGCTGGGAAACTCCCAAAGTGGGGCTCATCCAGAGGACCTATTGACTGAGAATAAGACACACCTGGCACTCAGGGGATCACCAGCCTATAGACAATGGAGGCCAAGAGGCTACAGCCGACAACTGACCGTGCTGCGAATACAAACCCACAGGACTAAAGACAGGGCCTGAGGCACAGGTTCTGGGAACACAAATCAGCCTCTCCTCTGCAGAAGAGTCTAGCAGGGTCAGAAAAAAACTCCCAGAGCGCTGTTCCGTTCACCCAGTAACATAAATTAAGGGTGGGGCTGGAACTGAGTGAACACCTCTAGCCTCCATCAAGTGCCCGAGGTTGACAGGTCACACCACCCCCTGCTAGATAAAGACAGAGAGTAGAGGCCTAGACGAGGAGACACAGACTACCGTGTGACTTAGGCAGGTGCAAACCACTGGAGTATCTGCTTACTGAAGACAACTGACTGGGACTAGCAGCGACTGGGTGTGACACAGCTGCAAGGTGGGGAAGGAGGCATCAATCTTCCCAGACTGATCTATTTACTGGGTGGCTCTTCCTGACTCCATGCAGCACTGGAGCAAGCCATATTCGAGCAGTCACCAGACCCCTGTGATCCAGTTCCCAGGGACCTCTTGAATTCTCTCACCCAAGGCAGCTGCTGACTGAGACAATTGATTTGGACCTTTGGAACTGAGCCACTCACCTGGGGACTATCCAGGTGGTTCCCTGGGTGAGTGGTTGTAGGAAGGTTTGATTTTCCTTTTCCATTTGTTGCCTGTGGTGGGTGGGGTGACTTAATTGCTAGTATTTCTCCACAGCTGAGACTTCAACCCAGAGTAACTGTTTCAGTAGGATCAAATAGAAACCAGCTGAAAACAAGACAGAACCACATAGATCCTCTACACCAAACAGGGCCCCAGTTTCTCAGGCCACAGCAGTCTACAGATCCTCGACAAAACACCAGGGGAGCAATCAAAGGGAGTAAAACAATCATGGGCCAGAATCAGTGAAAAAACTCTGGTAACATGAATAACCAGAACAGATAACCCCCCCAAAGAAAGATACAGCAGATGTAATTGAAGATCCCATTCACAAACAACTGGCTGAGATGTCAGAAATCAAATTCAGAATTTGGATGGCAAAAAGATTTACAAAATGGAACTACGAATTTGTGGAGAAATTCAAAAGCTGTCTCAAGAATTTAACAAATTTAAAGACAAAACCACCAAAGGCTTAGACACACTGAAGCAAGAATTTGCAGCCCTCAAAATATGAAAAATACAGTAGAATCGCTTAGCAACAGAATGGAGCAAACAGACGAAAGGAACTCCGACATCGAAGATAACGCCTTTGAATGCTCCCAAGCTCTCAAAGAGGAAGAGAAATGGACAGCAAAAATGGATCACTCTCTCAGAGAGCTATGGGATAACTTGAAGAAGGCAAATATCTGACTTATAGGAATTCCTGAAACCGATGAAGTGGCCTCACTGGGCGCAGAGGCCCTTCTGCATGAAATTATGAAAGAGAATTTTCCAGACATGCCTAGAGAACCTGAAATTCAGATAGCAGATAGCTTCAGAATCCCAGCACGACTCAACCCCAATAAGACATCCCCCAGGCATATCATAATTAACTTCACTAAAGTTAATATGAAGGAGAAAATTCTCAAAGCTGCCAGGCGAAAGAAAACTATTACCTTCAAAGGGAAGAACATTAGAATGACTTCAGATCTCTCTGCTGAAACTTTTCAAGCCAGAAGAGCCATCAACATTTAATCTCCTCAAGCAAAATAACTTTCAACCACGGATCTTGTACCCAGCTAAACTGAGTTTCATTTCTGATGGAGAAATTAAATACTTTAATGACATTCATATGCTAAAGAAATTTGCCATAACCAAACCAGCTCTTCAGGATATTCTCAGACCTATCCTCCACAATAACTAACCCAATCCACTACCACAAAAGTAAACTCACTCAGAAACTTCTGATCAAACTCCAACTTCCACAATGGCAAAAGGATTAAAAATGCCCACCAGACTTTCGAAAAACTCAATACCCAAAATTTCACCAAGCTTATCAATATTCTCCATTAATGTGCATGGCTTAAACTGCCCTCTAAAGAGAAACAGGATATCTGACAGGATACAAAACTCAGGCCAGACATTTGTTGCATACAAGTGTCACAACTTAACTTAAAAGACAAATACAGACTCAGGGTGAAAGGATGGTCATCCATATTTCAGGCAAATGGTTACCAGAAAAAAGCAGGTGTTGCAATTTTATTTGCAGATACAATAGGCTTTAAACCAACAACAGTAAGGGAGGACAAGAATGGTCACTTCATATTTGTTAAGGGTAAGACTCAATATGATGAGATTTCAATTATTAATATCTATGCACCCAACCAGAATGCACCTCAGTTTATAAGAGAAACTCTAACAGACATGAGCAACTTGATTTCCTCCAACTCTATAATAGTCGGAGATTTTAACACTCCTTTGGCAGCGATGGATTGATCCTCCAACAAAAGCTGAGTAAAGAAATTATAGATTTAAATCTAACCATCCAGCATTTAGATTTGGCAGACATCTACAGAACATTTCATCCCAACAAAACTGAATACACATACTTCTCATCAGCCCACAGATCTTACTCCAAAATCGATCACATCTTAGATCATCAGTCTAACCTCAGTAAATTTAAAGGAATAGAAATTATTCCATGCATCTTCTCAGACCATCATGGAATAAAACTTGAGATGAGTAACAACAGGAATCTGCATACTCATACAAAGACATGGAAGTTAAATAACCTTATGCTGAACGATAGCTGGGTCAGAGATGAGATCAAGAAGGAAATTGCCAAATTTCTGGAACAAAACGACAATGAAGACATGAACTATCAGAACCTCTGGGACACCAGAGGCAGTTCTAAGAGGGAAATTTATAGCACTGCAAGCCTTCCTCAGGACAACGGAAAGAGAGGTAGTAAGCAACTTAATGGGACATCTCAAGAGACTGGAAATGGAAGAACACTCCAACCCGAAATCCAGTAGAAGAAAAGATATAACCAAAATCAGAGACGAACTAAATGAAATTAAAAACAAAAGAATAATACAACAGATCAATAAATCAAACAGCTGGTTTTTTGAAAAGGTCAACAAAAGAGATAAACCTTTGGCCAACCTAATCAGGAAAAAAAGAGTAAATTCTCTAATCTCATCAATCAGAAATAAAAAAGACAAAATAACAACAGACTCCTCAGAAATCCAAAAAATCCTTAATGAATATTACAAGAAACTTTATTCTCAGAAATACGAAAATCTGAAGGAAATTGACCGTTAAATGGAAGCACATCACCTTCCAAGACTAAACCAAAATCAAGTAGAAATGTTGAACATGCCCGTATCAAGTTCGGAAATAACATCAACCATACAAAATCTCCCCAGAAAGAAAAGCCCAGACCAGATGGTTTTACATCAGAATTCTACCAAACCTTTAAAGAGGAATTAGTACCTATACTACTCAACCTGTTCCAAAAGGTAGAAAAAGAAGGAAGACTACCCAACACGTTCTATGATGCAAACATCACCCTGATCCCCAAACCAGGAAAAGACCCAACAAGAAAAGAAAATTATAGACCAATATCACTAATGAATATACATGCAAAAATATTCAACAGGATTCTAACAAACAGAATCCAGCAACATATCAAACAAATCATACATCATGACCAATTCGGTTTTATCCCAGGGTCTCAAGGCTTTATTATATGTAAATCAATAAATGTAATTTAGCACATAAACAAATTAAAAAACAAAGACCATATGATTCTCTCAATCAATGCAGAAAAAGCTTTTGATAACATCCAACATCCCTTCATGATCAGAACACTTAAGAAAATTGGTATAGAAGGGACATTTCTTAAACTGATAGAGGCCATCTACAGCAAACCCACAGCCAATATCATATTGAATGGAGTTAAATTGGAATCATTTCCACTCAGATCTGGAACCAGACAAGGCTGCCCATTGTCTCCATTGCTCTTTAACATTGTAATGGAAGTTTTAGCCATCACAATTAGGGAAGAAAAGGCGATCAAGGGTACCCACATGGGGTCAGAAGAGATCAAACTTTCACTCTTCGCAGATGATATGATTGTATATCTGGAAAATACTAGGGACTCTACTACAAAACTCTTAGAAGTGATCAAGGAATACGGCAGCGTCTCAGGTTACAAAATCAACATTCATAAATCGGTAGCCTTTATATATACCAACAATAGTCAAGTTGAAAAAACAATTAAGGACTCTATCCCATTCACAGTAGTGCCAAAGAAGATGAAATACTTGGGAGTTTATCTAACAAAGGACATGAAAGGTCTATATAAAGAGAACTATGAAACTCTAAGAAAAGAGATAGCTGAGAATGTTAACAAATGGAAAAATACACCATGCTCATGGTTGGGAAGAATCAACATTGTTAAAATGCCCATACTACCCAAAGCAATATATAATTTCAACACAATCCCCATTAAAGCTCCACTGTCATACTTTAAAGATCTCAAAAAAAAAAAATACTTCGTTTTATGTGGAATCAGAAAAAAACCTCGAATAGCCAAGACATTACTCAAAAATAAAAACAAAGCAGGAGGAATCACGCTACCAGTCTCAGACTATACTACAAATCGATAGTGATCAAAACAGCATGGTACTGGCGCAAAAACAGAGAAGTAGATGTCTGGAACAGAATAGAGAACCAAGATATGAATCCAGCTACTTACCGTTATTTAATCTTTGACAAGCCAATTAAAAACATTCAATGGGGAAAGGATTCCCTATTTAACAAATGGTGCTGGGTGAACTGGCTGGCAACCTGCAGAAGACTGAAACTGGACCCACACCTCTCACCATTAACCAAGATAGACTCTCACTGGATTAAAGATTTAAACTTAAGACATGAAACTATAAAAATACTAGAAGAGAGGGCAGGGAAAACCCTTTAAGAAATTGGGTTGGGCGAGTTTTTCATGAGAAGGACCCCCCGGGCAATTGAAGCTGCTTCAAAAATACATTATTGGGACTTGATCAAACTAAAAATCTTCTGCACAGCCAAGAACACAGGAATTAAAGCAAGCAAACAGCCCTCAGAATGGGAGAAGATATTTGCAGGTTATGTCTCCGACAAAGGTTTAATAACCAGAATCCACAGAGAACTCAAATGCATTAGCAAGAAAAGAACAAGGGATCCCATCGCAGGCTGGGCAAATGACTTGAAGAGAAACTTCTCTTAAGAAGACAGGCACACAGCCTTCAGACATATGAAAAAATGCTCATCATCTTTAATCATCAGAGAAATGCAAATCAAAACTACTTTGAGATATCATCTAACTCCAGTGAGACTAGCCTACATCACAAAATCCCATGACCAGAGATGTTGGCGTGGATGTCGAGAAAAGGGAACACTGTTGCACTGCTGGTGGGAATGCAAATTAGTACATTCCTTTTGGAAAGAGATATGGAGAACACTTAGAGATCTAAAAATAGATCTGCCATTCAATCCTGTAATCCCTCTGCTGGGCATATACCAAGAAGACCAAAAATCACATCATAAAAAAGATATTTGTATTAGAGTATTTATTGCAGCCCTATTCATAATTGCTAAGTCATGGAAAAAGCCCAAGTGCCCATCGATCAAGAATGGATTAATAAATTGTGGTATATGTACACCATGGAATGTTATGCAGCCTTAAAAAAAAGATGGACATTTTACCTCTTTCATGTTTACATGGATGGAGCTGGAACATATTCTTCTTAGTGAAGTGTCTCAAGAATGGAAGAAAAAGTACCCAATGTACTCACCCTTATTATGAAACTAATGTAGGACCTTCACATGAAAGCTATAACCCAGTTACAACCGAAGACTAGGGAGAACGGGGAAAGGGATGGGAGGGAGGGGGGAGGTAAATGGAGGGAGGGGGATTAATGGGATTACACCTGCAGTGCATCTTACTAGGGAATATGTGAATCCTAGTAAATGTGGAATGTAAAGGTCTTAGCAAAATAACTAAGAAAATGCCACGAAAGCTATGTTAACTAGTGTGATGAAAATGTGTCAAATGGTCTATGAACTGAGTGTATGGTGCCCCATGATCATACTAATGTACACAGCTATGATTTAATAATAAATAAATTAATAAAACTAAAGGCCTCATTTTTGCTAGTTTGTCTGCCCCTGTTATTCTTTTTCTCCCAATTTTATACATTAAGGTTTTTTGTTTATTTGGTTGTTTTGATTTATAGTATTTTTGTTTTTATTTGGTGGAGACAAATGTGGAGAGTGGGCTGCGAGGGCTCTCTGTCAGAGGCCTCACAGCCTGGGGAACACTCAGGAATGAACCCCCAACTGCTTCTCCTCCATTCCCAAAATAGCCATTTTCCTTTCTTCATGCTCCCTCTGCCAGAAGTCACATAGCCCTTTCCTTCTATAGTTGACTATTCAGAGATCCTTGATATCTCTCCCTTCTTTCTCCAGGTCAGATGCTAACAAAGTTGAGTGGTAACCACTAAATCACATAATTTTTCTTTTTTTTCTGTCAACTATGCTGAGATCCTTGTGAGCTTACCCTTCTTAATTCTTGTCATATGTTAATGAAGTTGAGCAGAAACCATTAACAGGATGGTTCGTCTTTTTAAAAGTCATTTACTTTTTCATATTGTACTGTAAAACCAAAACTATGTCTTTTGTTTATGCTACTTCCCCATTTTATCTATGTTACTTCCCCCTGGATGACCCTGTAAAGATACTATAAAGTAAAGCTGATTTTGTGTTTTGGTTCTGGCTGTAGCTATCAGCTCAGTCATCCTCCTGGTCCCATCCTTTGTTTCTGTGTCTTCTCTTGTGCTATATTTTCCTTATTCCCCACCAATTCCACTCTGGTTCGCTCCCCTTTATCATGCTGGTTGGTGAGAGGCAGGGTCTTGTGTCTGCTTAGGCTGTCAAAGAGCTCCAGACCATGAGGGACTCCCCAACCCAGCCTGCCAGCCAGCCATTTGTGCGTGTGGATCAAAGTACCCTATTGTGCACCACTATCACTCCTGACTCTCTCTTTCTGTTCCTTTATACTTTTTGTCAGTCTTCCCTTTTACTCGCTTCCTTTCCTTTCTCTTTTTTGTTTTTAATATTTTATCCCATTCTTGTTATTTATTCATTTTGTAGAGGTTTTTTTGGTCAGGGTTTGTTTTGCGGAGATTTTTTGAACCCACCACCTCTGGTAAATGGGGCTGGCACCCTACTCCTTGAGCCACAGGTACCTGCCTTGCTCTTTACTCTTCTCTTCATTTAACAAAAGGACACTTCAACACATTAGGTCAGAGGTACAGTAACTTAAAGAGCAGGAGGAAGTGAAAGAAAAAAGTAGAGCAAGGAAACAGACAAAAAGAAACCCCTCATGAATAAGAAACAGCATAAAGTCCTGGAAAAATGATCCTTGCAACTAGAACAGAGAATCCCTCTCCCCCCACCAAGGGATCATGAGGTAGTTACTGCAGAGGATTCCACCTATACAGAAATTTTAGAAATGAAAGAAAGAGAATTTAAACTATGGATGGTCAAAACAGTAAAGGAAATTTCTGAGAAAGTATAAAACAAACAAAAAAGGGAATTAAAAAGCAGAATCAAATAAGAGATGAATGATATGAAGAATATAGAAAGGATATAAAGGAGCTCAAGGAATTGAAGCAGTCAATAAGGGAACTTAAAGATGCAGGAAAAAAGTATCAATAACAGATTAGACCATGCAGAAGAAAGAATATCAGAGGTAGAGGATAAAGTTCTTAAGCTAACACAGACAGTTAAAGAGACAAAAAGGAAAGAGAGAGAAAGCAGAACATTCACTGAGAAAATTATTGGACTTCATGAAACATTCAAACATATGAGTTACAGGTATCTCAGAAGGGGAAGAATAACATCCCAGGGGAATGGAAGCCTTACTAGAGGATATCATAAATGAAAATTTTCCAAGTATCACCCAAAATTCTGACACACTCCTTTCTGATGGATAATGAACCCCAGGTTGTCTCAACTAAAATGCTCATTGTCCCTGATCATCAGAGAAATGTAAATCAGAACCACCCTGAGATAACACCTAATCTCTGTGGGAATAACCCACATCACAAAGTTCAAACATGCAGATGCTGACATGGATGTGGAGAGAAGGAAACACTTTTACACCGCTGGTGGGACTAAAAACTACTATAATCTTTTTGGAATGAAGTATGGAGGATCCTCAAAAAACTCAAATTAGTGATTGTGGGGAGACAAGATGGCGGACTGAACCCAGCTTTCAACAGAGGCTCCCGTCCAGAAGGAGAGTTAAGGGACGGGAATTTAGTAAGTATCCTGGTGGACTTGAGCCTCACCAAGAGAGAAGGTTGAAGAACGCACATCAACACCGCTGAGGCAAGCTGTGATCACAAGGACGCAAACAAAAGGTACAAAATCCACCACCAAGCGGACGGGAGTCCCCCTCCCCCATGGGACCGGCTCAAGAGCCCCACAACTAAACAAGCGGGCAGATTTTAAGGCCTTCCCACTACACTCCATGGGAGAGACCTTCTAGAAACTGGACCTACCTCCCCTACTGGGGTGCCGTGGCGTTCTCCTGCCGGGCATAAAACTGAATAAAACTTTAAAAATCCTTTGCCGGCAACCCTGAATCCCCAACACTCCCCTCCCGCCCACTGAGGCCTGGAGGCCTGTCCCCCAGGAGTTCAGATCCTTGAGTGATTTCTCAAGGGGAGTGGACAGTCCCCGAGTTGCAACTGGTCAGCACTGACTCTGAGGCACGCGAGTGAGGAGAGGGCACCAGGCTGAGGGGGAGTCACGCCTCGGCGGCACTTCCCTGTGGTGCGGTGCAGTAGCCCTCCCCATGCATCAATACAGCCAGACATAAAACTGAATGAAACTCTAGCTTCCCCCCCACTCTCACTCGGGGTCTGGGGACCTGTCCCCCAGGAGTTTGGATCCTTGGGTGATTTCTCAAGGGGAGTGCACAGTGCCCGAGCCGCGACTGGTCAGCACTGACTCTGAGACACACGGGCGAGGAGAAAGCACTCTACTGAGGGGGAGTCACGCCTTGGCGGCACTTCCCTGCGGATTAGGTGCAGCAGCCCTCCCTGGGCAACATTCCGGGGCCGGGCACAAAACTGAATAAAACTCTAGCTTCCCCGCTGAGCGCCCCTACTCTACTCGGGGTCTGGAGGCCTATCCCCCAGGAGTTCAGATCCTTGGGTGATTTCTCGAGGAGAGTGCACAGTGCCTGAGCTGCGTCAGGTCAGCACTGACTCTGAGACACGTGAGCAAGGAGAGGGCACTCTGCTAAGGGGAAATCAAGCCTTGGCGGCACTTCCCTGTGGTGCGGTGCAACAGTCCTCCCTGGGCGGGCATAAAACTGAATGAAACTCTAGCTTCCCCCCCAATCCCACGGGGTCTGGGGGCCTATCCCCCAAGAGTTCGGATTCTTGGGGGATCTCTTGAGGGGTGTGGACCCAGCATAAACTGCGGCCACTCAGTGCTGACTCTGGGGTGCGGGACAGAGGAGAAAAGGGTCGCCTGAGTGCCCACACCAGAGCAGCAGTTCCCTGGAGGTAGATCAACAGCCGTTTTTTCTTTAACAGCAGAACGCTCACTTCTGGATATTCTGAGGCCACACCCCCTGTCTCCCTGGGCAACCACAGGAGGCCACCGGTGAGCGGGGGATTTCCTGACACTGCTCACAAACCCGGGAAGCTTCCAGGGCGGGGCCGACACAGAGAGGTGAAACCTCCAGCAGCAAAGACGTTTGAACTCAGAACAGCCCGTCTTCTGTAGGCGATTTCAGCAGGAACAGAGACAGAACACCGCAAAGTTGTCTGTTCTGTTCCATTAGCAGCATCCATCGGGGACGGGGCTAAGACTGAGTGAACACCTCCTTCCCATCACCTGCATCAAGCACTCAAAGATGTCAGGCCCCATCTCCTCCTGCTAGATAGCGGCAGTGAGCGGGGGCCTGGCAGACATCCTTGCGATTCAGGCAGGTGCAAACCCCTGGAGTGTCTGTTCACTGCAGGCAACTGGGTTAGCCATCTGCAGAGATACCAGTGACTGGGTCCGACGGAGGGGCAAAGTGGGGAAGGAGACGTCAACCTTCCCAGACTGCTCTGTTTGCTGGGTGGCGCCTCCTGACTCCACGCTGCACTGGGGTGAGCCGTGTCAGAGGAGTCACCAGGCTCCTGTAATCCAGTTCCCAGAGACCTCTTGAACTCTCCCACCCAAGACAGGTGCCGATTGAGACACTTGATTTGGACCTTCTGAACTGGGCTAATAGACTGAGGACTTTTCAGGCGGTGCCCTGGGTGTGCGGTTGTAGGAAGGTTTGATTCTCCTTTTCCAACTGGGGCCAGAGGTGGGAGGGCGGGGTGACTTAATTGCTGATTTTTCCACACAGCTGAGACTTCAAGCCAGAGTAGAAGTTGCAATAGGATCGAACAGAAACCAGCTGAAAACAAGACAGAACCACTTTGCTCCACCACACAAGACAGAGCCCCAGTTTCTCAGGCCACAACACTGTACGGCCCCTCGATAAAGCCCCAGGGGAAAAATCAAAGGGAGTAAAATAACCATGGGGCAGAATCAGCGGAAAAACTCTGGTAACATGAATAACCAGAATAGATCAACCCCCCCAAGAAAAGATACGGCAGATGTGATTGAAGATCCCATTCATAAATAACTGGCTGAGATGTCAGAAATCGAATTCAGAATTTGGATTGCAGACAAGATTAATAAAATGGAATTAGGAATGCGAGGAGAAATTCAAAAATTGTCTCAAGAATTTAATGAATTTAAAGACAAAACCACCAAAGACTTAGACACACTGAAGCAAGAACTTACAGCCCTCAAAGATATGAAAAATACAGTAGAATCCTTCAGTAACAGAATGGAGCAAGCAGAAGAAAGGATTTCTGACATTGAAGATAAACTCTTTGAACGCTCCCAATCTCTCAAAGAGGAAGAGAAATGGAGAGCAAAAACTGATCACTCACTCAGAGAGCTCTCAGATAATTCGAAAAAAAACCAATGTAAGAATTATAGATTTCTGAGAACGATGAAGTGGCCTCCAAGGGCACAGAGACCCTTCTCATGAAATTATGAAAGAAAATTTTCCAGACATGCCTAAAGAATCTGAAATTCAGATAGCAGACAGCTTCAGAAACCCAGCACGATTCAACCACAATAAGTCATCCCCCAGACATATCATAATTAGCTTCACTAAAGTTAACATGAAAGAGAAGATTCTCAAAGCAGTCCGGCGAAAGAAAACTATTACGTACAAAGGTAAGAATATTAGAATAACTGCAGATCTTTCTGCTGAAACTTTTCAAGCCAGAAGAGTGTGGTCAGCAACTTTTAATCTCCAAAAGCAAAATAACTTTCAACCCAGGATCTTGTATCCAGCCAAACTGACTTTCATCTATGATGGAAAATTTAAATACTTCAATGACATTCATATGTTGAAAAAATTTGCCATAAGTAAACCAGCGCTTCAGGATATTCTCAGACCTATCCTCCACAATGACCAACCCAATCCTATACCACTAAAGTAAACTCACTCAGAAACTTCGGATCAAACTCCAACTTCCACACTGGCAAAAGGAATAAAAATGTCCACTGGACATTTGAAAAACTCGATACCCAAAATTCTACCAGACTTAAAAATACTCTCCATCAATGTGAATGGCTTAAACTGTCCTCTAAAGAGGCATACGTTAGCTGACTGGATACAAAAACTCAAGCCAGACATTTGTTGCATACAAGAGTCACATCTCAACTTAAAAGACAAATACAGACTCAGGGTGAAAGGATAGTCATCCGTATTTCAGGCAAATGGTAATCAGAAAAAAGCAGGTATTGCAATTTTATTTGCAGATACAGTAGGCTTTAAACCATCAAAAGTAAGGAAGGACAAGAATGGTCACTTCATATATGTTAAGGGTAATACTCAATATGATGAGATCTCAATTATTAATATCTATGCACCCAACCAGAATGCACCTCAATTTATAAGAGAAACTCTAACAGACATGAGTAACTTGATTTCCTCCAGCTCCATAATCGTCGGACATTTCAACACTCCTTTGGCAGTGTTGGATCGATCCTCCAGCAAGAAGCTGAGGAAAGAAATCTTAGATTTAAACCTAACCATCCAATATTTGGATTTAGCAGACATCTACAGAACATTTCATCCCAACAAAACTGAATACACATACTTCTCACCAGCCCACGGAACTTACTCCAAAATTGACCACATTTTAGGTCACAAGTCTAACCTCAGTAAATTTAAAGGAATAGAAATTATTCCATGCATCTTCTCGGACCATTATGGAATAAAACTTGAATTGAATAAAAACAGGAATCTGCATACTCATACAAAACATGGAAGTTAAATAACCTTGTGCTGAATGATAGCTGGGTCAGAGATGAGATTAAGAAAGAAATCGCCAATTTTTTGGAACAAAACGACAATGAAGACACAAACTATATGAACCTCTGGGACACCGCAAAGGCAGTTCTAAGAGGGAAATTTATAGCACTACAAGCCTTCCTCAAGAGAACGGAAAGAGAGGAAGTTAAAAACTTAATGGGACATCTCAAGCAACTGGAAAAGGAAGAACAGTCCAACCCCAAACCCAGTAGAAGAAATGAAATAACCAAAATTAGAGCAGAATTAAATGAAATTGAAAACAAAAGAATAATACAACAGATCAATAAATCAAAAAGTTGGTTTTTTGAAAAGGTCAATAAAATAGATAAACCTCTGGCCAACCTAATCAGGAAAAAAAGAGTAAAATCTCTAATATCATCAATAAGAAACAACAAAGACGAAATAACCACAGACTCATCAGAAATCCAAAAAATCCTTAATGAATATTACAAGAAAATTTGTTCTCAGAAATATGAAAATCTGAAGGAAATTGACTGATACTTGGAAGCACACCACCTTCCAAGAATTAACCAGAATCAAGTGGAAATGTTGAACAGACCCATATCAAGTTCAGAAATAGCATCAACTATACAAAACCTCCCTAAAAAGAAAAGCCCGGGACCAGATGGTTTCACATCAGAATTCGACCAAACCTTTAAAGAGGAATTAGTACCTATATTACTCAACCTGTTCCAAAATGTAGAAAAAGAAGGAAGACTACCCAACACGTTCTATGAAGCAAACATCACCCTGATCCCCAAACCAGGAAAAGACCCAACAAGAAAAGAAAATTATAGACCAATATCACTAATGAATATGGATGCAAAAATATTCAACAAGATCCTAACAAACAGAATCCAGCAACACATCAAACAAATTATACATCATGAGCAAGTTGGTTTTATCCCAGGGTGTCAAGGCTGGTTCAATATACGTAAATCTATAAATGTAATTCAGCACATAAACAAATTAAAAAACAAACACCATATGATTCTCTCAATTGATGCAGAAAAAGCTTTTGATAATATCCAGCATCCCTTCATGATCAGAACACTCAAGAAAATTGGTCTAGAAGGGACTTTCCTTAAACTGATAGAGGCCATCTACAGCAAACCCACAGCCAATATCATATTGAATGGAGTTAAATTGAAATCATTTCCACTCAGATCAGGAACCAGACAAGGCTACCCATTGTCTCCATTGCTTTTCAACATTGTAATGGAAGTTTTAGCCACCGCAATTAGGGAAGAAAAGGCGATCAAGGGTATCCATATAGGGTCAGAAGAGATCAAACTTTCACTCTTCGCAGATGATATGATTGTGTATCAGGAAAACACTAGGGACTCTACTACAAAACTCCTAGAAGTGATCAGGGAATACAGCAGCGTCTCAGTTTACAAAATCAACATCCATAAATCGGTAGCCTTTATATACACCAACAACAGTCAAGTTGAAAAAGCTGTTAAGGACTCTATCCAATTCACAGTAGTGCTAAAGAAGATGAAATATTTGGGAATTTACCTAACAAAAGACGTGAAAGATCTCTATAAAGAGAACTATGAAATTCTAAGAAAAGAAATAGGTGAAAATGTTAACAAATGGAAAAACATACCATGCTCATGGCTAGGAAGAATCAACATTATCAAAATGTCCATACTACCCAAAGCAATATATAATTTCAACACACTCCCTATTAAAGCTCCACTGTCATATTTTTAAGATCTTGAAAAAACATTACTTCGTTTTATATGGAATCAGAAAAAAACCTCGAATAGCCAAGACATTACTCAGAAATAAAAACAAAACAGGAGGAATCACACTACCAGACCTCAGACTTTACTACAAATCGATAGTGATCAAAACACCATGGTATTGGCACAAAAACAGAGAAGTAGATATCTGGAACAGAATAGAGAACCAAGAGATGAATCCAGCCACTTACCGCTATTTGATTTTTGACAAGCCAATTAAAAACATTCAGTGGGGAAAAGATTCCCTATTTAACAAATGGTGCTGGGTGAACTGGCTGGCAACCTGCAGAAGACTGAAATTGGACCCACACCTTTCACCATTAACTAAGATAGACTCTCATTGCATTAAAGATTTAAACTTAAAACATGAAACTATAAAAATACTAGAGGAGAATGCAGGGAAAAACCTTGAAGAAATTGGTATGGGTGAGTATTTCATGAGGAGAACCCCCCGGGCAATTGAAGCAGCTTCAAAAATACACTACTGGGACTTGATCAAACTAAAAAGCTTCTGCACAGCTAAGAACACAGTAAGCAAAGCAAGCAGACAGCCCTCAGAATGGGAGAAGATATTTGCAGGGTATATCTCTGGCAAAGGTTTAATAACCAGAATCCACAGAGAACTCAAACGCATCAGCAAGAAAAAAACAAGGGATCCCATCGCAAGCTGGGCAAGCGATTTGAAGAGAAACTTCTCTGAAGAAGACAGGGGCACGGCCTTCAGACATATGAAGAAATGCTCATCATCTTTAATCATCAGAGAAATGCAAATCAAAACTACTTTGAGATATCATCTAACTCCAATGAGACTAGCCTATATCACAAAATCTCAAGACCAGAGATGTTGGCGTGGATGCGGAGAAAAGGGAACACTTCTGCACTGCTTGTGGGAATGCAAATTAATACATTCCTTCTGGAAAGATATATGGAGAACACTCAGAGATCTAAAAATAGATCTGCCATTCAATCCTGTAATTCCTCTGCTGGGCATATACCCAGAAGACCAAAAATCACAACATAACAAAGATATTTGTACCAGAAAGTTTATTTCAGCCCAATTCATAATAGCTAAGTCATGGAAAAAGCCCAAGTGCCCATCGATCCACGAATGGATTAATAAGTTGTGATATATGTATACCATGGAATACTATGCAGCCTTAAAGAAAGATGGAGACTTTACCTCTTACATGTTTACATGGATGGAGCTGGAACATATTCTTCTTAGTAAAGTATCTCAAGAATGGAAGAAAAAGTACCCAATGTACTCACCCCTACCATGAAACTAATTTGGGGCTCTCACATGAAAGCTATAACCCAGCTACAACTTAACAATAGGGGGAAGTGGGAAAGGGGGGGTGGGTTGAGGAGGGGGATCTGTGGGATCACACCTGTGGTACATCTTACAGGGGTATTTGCGAAACTTGGTAAATGTAGTATGTAAAGGTTTTGGCACAGTAACTGAGATAACGCCGGAAAGGCTATGTTAACCACTGTGATAAAAATGTGTCAAATGGTCTATGAAGCGAGTGTATGATGCCCCATGATCATATCAATGTATACAGTTATGATTTAATAAAAAAAAAAAATGGAAGAAAAAGTACCCAATGTACTCACCCTTATTATGAAACTAATGTAGGACCTTCACATGAAAGCTATAACCCAATTACAACCTAAGAATAGGTAGAAGGGGGAAAGGGAGAGGAGGGGGAGGAGGGAGTTGGAGGGAGGGGGATTAACGGGATTACACCTGCGGTGCATCTTACAAGGGAATATGTGAATCCTAGTAAAAATGGAATGTAAATGTCTTAGCAAAATAACTAAGAAGATGCCACAAAAGCTATGTTAACTAGTGTGATGAAAATGTGTCAAACGGTCTATGAACCAAGTGTATGGTACCCCATGATCATACTAATGTACACAGCTATGATTTAATAAAAAAATAAATAAATAAATAAATAAACAAATGAAAAGCACCATGTTCAAAAAAAGATAAACAAAACAATTTAAAAATGGCAAAGAACTTGTGTATACATTTCACCAAAGAGATGGATATAATCAAAAAGCACATAAAAAGATGCTCAACATCATTAAGAATCAAGTAAACACAAATCAAAACCACAATGGTATAACACTTCACTCTCACCAGAATGTCTGTAGCAACTACAACAACAAACAAACAAAACTCCAAACCAGTGCCAGAGCAAGTGCCCCCCAACAGCAAGAGACTCTGGGACCATGTCAAGCCCCCCGCCCCCACCAGGATCTCTGGTGGCAACCTCGTGGCCTTGCGCCCGGCACTCACTAGGCCTCTGCCCGCTGCCCCAGCCAGGGACTCACCAGCAACAGGACTCGGCAACAACAGGCCCAGTGACCCGTGGCCACCCCTGCCAGGGACTCTGCCGGCAACCGCACGTCCTCCCAGGCCTCAACATGCCCTGGCCAGGAACTCTGGGAGCCACACAACCTGTCTCCACACCAGCCAGCTTGTCTTGCCAGAGACTCTGGTAGCCGTGTGCCATCCAGAGCCCTCCCTCCCTTGGTGCGGAGCCCGTCTCCTGGCCAGAGATGGCTGGAGCCTTGGGCTCTCTTTGCCAAAGTCACTGGGCGCCAGGCACTCCCAGAAAAGTGTTCACCAACCCCAGCCCTGTTGCTGCATCTGCGTGTGTCACACTCTGGAGCTGCTTGGACAACCAGAACTACCTGGCTGGGGTAGCCCCAGAGGAGCTACACAGGGTCACTCCCTACAAAGATCCAGCAACAATAGAGTGATCCTACTGGGGTCTAATCTTGGAGAGACACCTCCCCAACTCTGAGGACAGCCAGAGGCAATGGAGAAAAACAATCCTGAGGCAGAATCAATGGAAAAACTCTAGCAATATGAATAATCAGAGAAGATCAACTCCCCCAAGGAACAATAAGGCAGACACAGCACAAGATCCCATGCACAAACATATAGCTGAGATGTCAGAAATCAAATTCAGAATCTGCATAGGATCAAATCAGAATTCCAAGCAGTAATCCAAAAGATTTCTCAAGAATTCAACAAATTCAAAGACCAAATGACCAAAGATTTTGACACATTGAGACAAGAAGTTGCAGCCCTCAAAGATCAGAGAAATACAGTAGAATTCCTCAGTAACAGAATGGAGCAAGCAGAAGAAAGGATTTCTGACATTGAAGACAAGGCTTTCAAATGTTCCCAAACTCTCAAAGAGGAAGAGAAATGGAGGACAAAAACAGATCACTCTCTCAGACAGCTCTGGGATAATTCAAAGAAAACCAATATTCATCTCATACAGATCCCCAAAAGTGACAAAGTGGCTTCACAAGGCACAGAGTCCCTTCTTCATGAGATTATGAAAGAGAACATTCCAGACATGCCAAGAGATTCTGAACTGCAGATAGCAGACAGTTTCAGAACTCCAGCACCACTCAACCCAAATAAGACATCCCCCAGATACATCATAATCAATTTCACTAAAGTTAATATGAAGGAGAAAATTCTGATAGCAGCCAGACGAAAGAAAACCATAACCTACAAGGGGAAGAATATTACAATAACTGCAGATCTCTCTGCTAAAACCTTTAAAGCCAGAAGAGGATGGTCATCGACTTTTAATCTCCTAAAACAAAATAACTTTCAACCCAGGATCCTGTGCCCAGCTAAACTGAGTTTCATTTATGATGGAGAAATTAAATACTTTAATGACATTCACATGTTGAAGAAATTTGTCATAACTAAACCAGCTCTCCAGGATATTCTCAGACCTATCCTCCATAAAAACCAGCATAATCCTCCACCACAAAACTAAACTCACCCAGAAACTTTTGATCAAATTCCAACTTCCACAGTCGCGAAAAGATTAAAAATGTCCCCCAGACTCTCAAAAGGATTATCAGTATTCTCAATTAATGTGAATGGTTTAAATCGTCCTCTAAACAGGCACAGATTGGCTGACTGCATACAAAAACTCAAGGCAGATATCTGCTGCATACAAGAATCTCATCTTACCTTAAAAGATAAATTTAGACTCAAGGTGAAGGGATGGTCATCTATACACCAGGCAAATGGAAAGCAGAACAAAAATAGGCATTGCAATCCTATTCGCAGATACAAAAGGCTTTAAATGAACCAAAATAAGGAAGGATAAGGATGGAAATTTCATATGTGTTAAAGGTAATACTCAATATGATGAGATTTAAATTATTAATATTTATGCACCCAACCAGAATGTGCCTAAATTTATAGAGAAACTCTAACAAACATGAGCAACTTGATTTCCTCCAGTTCCATAGTAGTCGGAGATTTTAACACCCCTTTAGCAGTGCTAGATAGACCCTCCAAAAAGAAGCTAAGCAAAGAAATTTTAGATTTAAACTTAATCATTCAATATCTGGATTTAACAGACATCTACAGAACATTTCATCCCAACAAAACTGAATACACATTCTTCTCATCAGCCCACGGAACAGACTCCAAAATCAACCACATACTAGGCCACAAATCTAACCTCAGAAAATTTTTAAAAATAGAAACTATTCCGTTTGACACATTTTCATCACACTAGTTAACATAGTTTTCATGGCATTTTCTTAGTTATTTTGCTAAGACCGTTACATTCCACATTTACTAGGACCAAGTGTACGGTGCCCCGTGATCATACTACTGTACACAGCTATGATTTAATAAAAAAATAAATAAATAAATAAAAATAGAAACTATTCCTTGCATCTTCTCAGACCATCATGAAATAAAAGTTGAACTCAATAACAACAGGAATCTGCATACCCATACAAAACATGGAAGCTAATTAACCTTATGATGAAGGATAGATGGGTTATAGACGAGATTAATAAGGAAATTACCAAATTCTTAGAACAAAATGACAATGAAGACACAAATTATCAGAACCTCTGGGATACTGCAAAGGCAGTCCTAAGAGAGAAATTTATAGCACTGCAAGCCTTCCTCAAGAAAACTGAAAGAGAGTAAGTTAATAACTTAATGGGACATCTCAATCAACAGGAGAAGGAAGAACATTCCAACCCCAAACCCAGCAGAAAAAATAATAATAATAACCAAAATCAGAGCAGAATTAAATGAAATTGAAAACAAAAGAATTAGACAACAGATCAATAAATCCAAAAGTTGGCTTTTCAAAAAGATCAATAAAATAGATAAAACTTTGGCCAATGTAACCAGGAATAAACAAGTAAAATCTCTACTTTCATAAATCAGAAATGGTAAAGATGCAATAACAACAGACACCTCGAAATTCAAAAAATCCTTAACAAATACTATAAGAAACTTTACTCTCAGAAATATGAAAATCCAAAGGAAATTGACCAATACTTGGAAGCACGCTACCTACCAAGACTGAGCCAGAACTAAGTGGAAATGTTGAAGGGGCCTATATCAAGTTCTGAAATAGCATCAACTATACAAAATCTCCCTAAAAAGAAAAGCCCAAGACCAGATGGCTTCACATAAGAATTCTACCAAATCTTTAAAGAAGAACTAGTACCTATATTACTCAATCTCTTCCAAAATATAGAAAAAGAAGGAATACTACCCAACACATTCTATGAAGCAAACGTAACCTTGATCCCTAAACCAGGGAAAGACCCAACGAGAAAAGAAAATTATACACCAATATCACTAATGAATATTGATGCTAAAATACTCAATAAGATCCTAACAAACAGAATCCAACAACACATCAAAAAAATTATACACCATGACCAAGTGGGATTCATCCCAGGGTCGCAGGGCTGGTTCAATATATGTAAATGTATAAATGTAATTCAGCACATAAACAAACTAAAAAATAAAGACATATGATTCCCTCAAATGATGCAGAAAAAGCTTTTGATAATATCCAGCATCCCTTCATGATCAGAACACTTAAGAAAATGGGTATAGAAGGACATTTCTTAAAGTAATAGAGGCCATCTACAGCAAACCCACAGCCAATATCGTATTGAATGGAGTTAAATTGAAATTATTTCCACTTAGATCAGGAAGCAAGCAAGGTTGGCCATTGTCTCCATTGCTCTTTAACATTGTAATGGAAGTTTTAGCCATTGCAATTAGGGAAGAAAAGGCAATCAAGTGTATCCACATAGGGTCAGAAGAGATCAAACTTTCACTCTTGGCAGATGATATGATCATATATCTGGAAAACACCAGGGATTCTACTACAAAACTTTTAGAAGTGATCAAGAAATATATCAATGTCTAAGACTACAAAATCAACACCCATAAAGCTGTAGCCTTTGTATATTCCAACAATAGCCAAGCCTAAAAAACAGTCAAGGACTCAATTCCTTTCACAATAGTGCCAAAGAAGATGAAGTATTTGGGAGTATACCTAACAAAGGACGTGAAAGATCTCTATAAAGAAACCTATGAAACTTTAAGAAAAGAAGTAGCTGAAGATGTTAACAAGTGAAAAAACATACCATGCTCATGGCTGGGAAGCATCAACATTGTTAAAATGTCTATACTACCCAAAGCAATATATAATTTTAATGCAATCCCTATTAAAGCTCCATTGTCATATTTAAAGATCTTGAAAAAATAATACTTCATTTTATACGGAATCAGAAAAAAACCTCAAATAGCCAAGACATTACTCAGAAATAAAAACAAAACAGGAGGAATCACGCTACCAGACCTCAGACTGTACTATAAATTGATAGCGATCAAAACAGCATGGTACTGGCACAAAAACAGAGAAGTAGATGTCTGGAACAGAATAGAGAACCAAGAGATGAATCCAGCTAATTACCGTTATTTAATCTTTGACAAGCCAATTAAAAACATTCAGTGGGGAAAAGATTCCCTATTTAACAAATGGTGCTGGGTGAATTGGCTGGTGAACTGGCTGGTGACCTGTAGAAGACTGAAACTGGACCAATAACCTTCACCATTAACTAAAATAGACTCTCACTGGATAAAAGGTTTCAACTTAAGACATGAAACTATAAAAATCCTTGAAGAAAGTGTGGGGAAAACTCTTGAAGAAATTGGCCTGGGTGAATATTTTATGAGGAGGACTCCCCTGGCAATTGAAGCAGTATCAAAAATACATTACTGGGACCTGATCAAACTGAAAAGCTTCTGCACAGCCAAGAACATAGTAAGTATAGCAAGCAGACAGCACTCAGAATGGGAGAAAATATTTGCAGGTTATACCTCTGATAAAGGTTTAATAACCAGAATCCACAGAGAACTCAAATGTATTAGCAAGAAAAGAACAAGTGATCCCATCTCAGGGTGGGCAAAGAACTTGAAGAGAAACTTCTCTAAAGAAGACAGATGCACGACCTACAGACACATGAAAAAATGCTCATCATCCTTAATCATCAGAGAAATGCAAATCAAAACTACTTTGATATATCACCTAACTCCAATAAGAGTAGCCCACATAACAAAATCCCAAAATCAGAGATGTTGGCGTGGATGTGGAGAAAAGGGCACACTTCTACACTGCTGGTGGGAATGCAAACTAATACGTTCCTTTTGGAAGGATGTTTGGAGAATACTTAGAGATCTAAAAATAGACCTGCCATTCGATCCTATAATTTCTTTACTAGATATATACCCAGAAGACCAAAAATCACAATATAACAAAGACATCTGTACCAGAATGTTTATTGCAGCCCAATTCATAATTGCTAAGTCATGGAAGACGCCCAAGTGCCCATCGACCCACAAATGGATTAACGAATTGTGATACATGTATACCATGGAATATTATGCAGCCTTAAAGAAAGATGGAGACTTTACCTCTTTCATGTTTACATGATGGAGCTGGAACATATTCTTCTTTGCAAAGTATCTCAAGAATGGAAGAAAAAGTATCCAATGTACTCAACCCTACTATGAAGCTAACTTATAGCTTTCATATGAAGGCAACTATAGCACAAGAATATGGGAAAAGGAGGGAGGGAGGGTAATTGGTGGGGCAAACCTACAGTGCATCTTAGAATGGGTACAGGTGAAACTTACTAAATGCAGAATACAAATGTCTACATACAATAACTAAGAAAATGCCATGAATGCTATGTTGAACAATTTGATGAGAATATTTTAGATTGTATATGAAACCAGCACATTGTGCCCCTTGATTGGACTATGATTTAACAATAATTAAAAAATAAAAAATAATAATTTAAAAAATAAAATATTAAAAAAAACAAATGCTAGAGAGAATATGTAGAAACTGGAACACACATACATTGCTGGTGTGAATGTAAAATGGTGCAATCACTTTTGAAACCAATGTGGCACTTCCTGAATGTTAAATACAGAATTGTCATGTGACTTGGCCATTCCAATCCTGTGTGCCGATGTTTGCAGCAGCCTGTTCACAATAACCAAAAGTTTTCACAGAAAAAATTGAGAAAAAGTATAGAATTCCCTTTATACCCCCTTTTCCCCCATCCCCCGATTTCTCCTATTATTAGCATCTTGCTCTTCTGTGATACTCGATACCGTGAATGAGCCAATACAGACACATTTCTATTAACTAAAGTTTATAGTCACATCACAGTCCACTTTTTGAGCACTGACTGGTCTAACCCTTTCACCTCACACCTTGCATTCCATCAACCTAAATGGTGCTCCTGCAAGTGGATTCTTGACTGGAGCTTGGGACCAAATCTGCCCCAAGGTCCCTGGGGCCTTACCTTCTGAGGACTTGGATGAAATCGTACAGCCTGGGGGTGGAGGAGATGATCCTCAAGTATATTTTCCAACTGATATTTTTCTCCTGGACACAGGACCCCAGCTGGAAAGCCCATGGCACAGAGGGTTCCAGGGGTTGAGGAGGTTTTGTTTGAAAAGAGTTGGGTGGGAGTTCCATGGAGTGGTTTCTCCATTTCACAGCAATAACAAATACAAACACACACACACAAACACACACACACACACACACACATGATACGTGTATATACCGGCTGGATGCAGCAGGTTCCGCCTCTGCTCAGACTTAGGGACTTAGGGCTTTGCAGAGATTTCTGAGATGTTCACTTTGATTTTTGTCTTTCTGCTCCTGAAGAGTTCCTTCCCTCCATGCAGTTTTGCTTTTTTACAGTCAAACCCAGAGTATACAAGGATGGAGATGTGGTAATTGGTTCATTCTTCTCCATATATACATATACCACCCCTGTGTTTACAAAAAACATGAACTCCAGCAGGAATGACATGTTGCTCCAGTAAGTCACTTTTTCATGTCTTAATTTTCTACTTGACTGTGGTGATAATTCTGAGGGGCTCTGTGGATGTATGGAGCAATGTTATCTGTGTCCCCTTTCCTCCTCCACCTCCCTAGAACTGTCCATATGGATTTTCTCCCTTCCTGCAGACTTCTTTTCTCCTATTCACTCTGAATAGTGGAGGGAGGATTTTTTTATAGGATGAGAGGAGAGGGTATGAGGAGTCTTCTTGCCCTCTGCTCTCCACTCTCACTAGCTCAGGAAACTACAGGCCACAGCAAGTAGCCCTCCCCTGACTCAGACGCAGATACCCTCCCTATGCCCAAAAAGAACATTTACAGGGTCAATTATAGGAGCTTTTCATATCCTGGCTGACTTATCACTAAACTTGAGATTCTAAGGGATCCATGAGAGATGTTGGCATGGATGTGGAAAAAGGGGAACACTTCTACACTGCCGGTGGGAATGCAAACTAATACGTTCCTTTTGGAAAGATGTTTGGAGAACACTTAGAGATCTAAAAATAGACCTGCCATTCGATCTTATAATTCCTCTACTAGGTATATACCCAGAACACCAAAAATCACATCATAACAAAAATATTTGTACCAGAATGTTTATTGCAGCCCAACTCATAATTGCTAAGTCATGGAAGAAGCCCAAGTGCCCATCGATCCATGAATGGATTAATAAATTGTGGTATATGTACACCATGGAATATTATGCAGCCTTAAAGAAAGATAGAGACTTTACCTCTTTCGTGTTTACATGGATGGAGCAGGAACATATTCTTATTAGTAAAAGTATCTCAAGAATGGAAGAAAAAGTATCCAATGTACTCAGCCCTACTATGAAAGTAAATGTTTTGGCACAGTAACTGAGATAACGCCGGAAAGGCTATGTTAACCACTGTGATAAAAATGTGTCAAATGGTTTATGAAGTGAGTGTATGATGCCCCATAATCATATCATTGTATACAGTTATGATTTAATAAAAAAAAAAAGTTTTTGGACAATGAAAAAAAAAAAAAAGAAAGAAAGCTATAACCCAATTATAACCTAAGAATATCGGAAAGGGTGAAAGGGAGGGGAAGGGAGGGAGAAGATGGGTGGAGGGAGGGTGATTGGTGGGATCACACCTACAGTGCATCTTACAAGGGTAATGTCTTAACACAACAACTAAGAAAATGCCAGGAAGGCTATGTTAACCAGTGTGATGAAAATATGTCAAATGGCATATAAAACCATTGTATACTGCCCCATGATTGCATTAATGTACCCAGCTATGATTTAATAATAAAAAAAGAAGAAATAAAAAGAACTTTAGAATAAAGAAAAAGCTGTAGTATGTAAGATTCATATATTTGTCTTTATATCAACACCTTTGCAAAATATAATTTTTAGTATATTTTCTAAATATAGGCAGTAGCCTATGTAGGAATAAATGCCTCACAAAAGTCATACCTTGGTACTGATTCTATTCTTTGCCCATAAATTTACAGACATTATTACAAAAATGGGATTATTCTCTTTCTATCTGTCTTTAGCCTATTTTTCTTATGTAACAAAATATTATCAATATGTTTCTATATGTGTAAATATTTTCACGATTATTTTAATGCCTCCTTAATGTTATACCCTGTAGGAATAGCAAAATTTTACTCTTGCATCAATTTTTGATGTTCTCAAGTTTTAATTGTATATTACTTTGATATAAGTAAAATTAGAAACATACCAAACAAATCTATTTGACAGATGATAGATCACAGTACTCAGGTTTTTGAAGTTAAACTAAAGCAAATAAATTCTTGCAGGTATTGCATGTGGGGTTCAAGGCTACCTACATTTTAAATTTTTGGCTCGGCACCTCTGGCTCAAGCAGCTAAGGCTCCAGCCACATACACGTGAGCTGGTGGGTATTCGAATCCAGCCCAGGCCTGCCAAACAACAGTGACAGCTGCAACCAAAAAATAGCCGGGTGTTGTGGCGGGCGCCTGTAATCCCAGCTACTTGGGAGGCAGAGGCAGGAGAATCACTTGAGCCCAGGAGTTGGAGGTTGCTGTGAGCTGTGATGCCACGGCACTCTACCCAGGGTGACAGCTTGAGGATATATATATATATTGCAATTTACCAGAGAACCCTTTGGAAACATAATAATGGACATTTTCACTAGCCATGCAGGAGAATCTTACATCCTCCATATTTACTTTAAGACATAAAAGGCCCAATTTGATATATGCAAATGGTTATCTCATTGATAATTCATAGTCCCCATATTAAAAGCTGCATTTATCATATTTTGTGTATTATCTTAAGAGTATATTTGATGATTTGCTTATTATCATTTTGAAATTTTAATAGAGGCCTTTCATTCCTAAATAACACTTTACACTTTATGTATTGAGGAAAAGAATATTTGGTCGCCAAATATAGTCAAAATACTTTGCCCATCTTTAAGTATTTTTGCTTATGCCATGTTGAAGGTAGAGAAGAACATGAACTTTTAGGTAGACTAAATCTAGTCATCTCTGTCTTTTTTTTTGTCTTTTTGCCATGCTTCTCCAATATTCAATTGTATAAATTCACATATGTTAAGTACTTTTTACATACATGCTTTCATATTAATTGTAGCTTTATTTTTGTGGGCAAGTGAATGGCATATCTGTCAATGATAATCTCCTTAATTTTGCTATTTCTGTTGAACATTCATTTTCTTCCGTGAATGACAAAACACTGAATACTGAAAAAGTCATTTAAACATATTATAACTAATGGGTGTGGCTTTACTTCTGTGGTTTTCTACTTTTCCTAGCTATATTTTTATATTTTTGTTTCATTTTATTGGTTTATTTTAGAGATGGTGTCTCACCATGCTGCCCAGGCTGAGATATAGTAACTATTCACAGGCATGTTCACAGGAACATTATTGTTATATTTTAAAAATAAGAAATGGATGACAACCCTCTTAAACTTTGTGATGCTGCCCTTCCTAGTTTCCTAAGTGTTCCCAAAATGCTTGCTTCTCAAAAATGTTCCAGACTTTCATGATTTCTCCTTCATTGAACTCTGAAGTTCATCTTAGCTTCCTAGCATTTGGTGGTGACAGATATGTAAGTTTGAGGAGCAGAGACTTTGGTGGTTCATGACCAGCCTCCTGCTGGGCCAACAGGTCCCTTGCCTCTCTACTCCTCTGTGGCCTTCAGAGGGAATAAAATCCCCCTCATTGATTGAGCTCATGTTAATATTGTTGCTGTTCTATGAAGCATTTAGTGGTGCATTAATAAGAACAAGCATTTTGGTTCCTGAATCAAAGAAGCAATTACAAAAGCCACCCTGAATGTGATCTGCTTTTCCACTCATTACTCTTTCCAGGGTAAATGGAATCACTGTCCTCATCCATGTGTGTGGAATTTAGTAAGGACCCACCTGAGCCTAAGTTACGGATTTGCTTTGGCTGTGAATTCCAAGAGCTTAGAGGAGGCAATGTCTGTGACAGGGAGTCTGCATGACTGGGCATCTGTCCTTGTCGAAGTCTGCTCAGGCTGCTATGTGACAAAAAATACTATAGATTAGTAGCTAAACCAACACACATTTATTTTTCCCAGTTGTTCATGCATGGAAGTCTTCTCCTTGGGTCCTCACAGGGCAGAGAGATGGAGCAAATGTTCTCTGTATTCCCATAAGGACATTAATCCATTCATGAGATTCAACTTCATGACCTCATGTAATCCTACTGATTTCTCAAAGACCTCATCTTCTAAAACCATCATGCCAGGAAATAGGGTTTCAACACATGAATTTGGGAAGGAGGGGCACACGCTGTATTGGATTTGAAGATGATCATGGTTGGAGACCCTGAGGATCTCTGTGGCCTCCACACAGGTTACTGTCCAAGAACTACCAGTATGTTCTACCACTGGTTCTTGCCACTGAGGAGCTCAACAGGAACCCTCATCTTTTACCCAACGTATCTCTGGGGTATGACTTACTCTTCAGAACAACTATGGTGCTTTATGCTAATGCTCTTCACATAGTTTTTAATTTTCTCTTCACTTCAGCTTACCTATGGCTCTTTTGATCCAGCCCTGAGTGACAGTGGCCAGTTTCCTTCTCTCTGTCAGATGGCTCCCAAGGACACAGCTCTGGCCCTTGCCATGGTGTCTGTGATGCTTCATTTCAGCTGGACCTGGGTGGGCTTGGGGTATGATCTCTACAATGTTGTCTATATTGAAAAGGAGTCATTGGAGAAGTGTCTCATTTGGCTCTCAGGACCGGACAAGAGCGTCCCTAATTATACCTGTAGGAGACCCAGCAAGTCTGCAGCTATACTCACAGGAACATCAATTTCTAACCAGATTGGGACATTGGGTCATCTCAGAGGACCAGAAAGGTATCCAGTTTCTCTAAGAATTGAGAGGAAAGATGGACAGAGGTGGAGTCTCCAGACTTTGTGGGTATGATGCATGTCGCCCACAGGAAATATTCCACCTTCACCTTGCCATACCTTGTCTGTATCCAGGAATCATCAGCAAAAATGATTGTCATTCATGGTGACACTGACTCTTCACTGGACCTGAACTTTCACACATGGGGTTATTTAGTGATTGGAAAAGTCTGGGTCACCACTTCCCAGTGGGATTTTACCAGACATAAGAGCTATTTCATACTTGACTCATTCCATGGGACTCTCATTTTTTCACACCACCACAATGAAGTCTCTGGCTTCAAAAGGTTCATTGAAGCCCTTCCAAAGATCCCGAAGACACTTACCTCACCCAATTGTGGTTTGTCTCTTTTAATTGTTCAGCATCTGAGTCTGACTGTAGGACACTGGAGAATTGTCCACCCAATGCCACCATGGAGTTGATCCCTTGACAACATTCTGATGTGGCCATGTTGGATGAGAGTTACAATGTGTACAATGGTGTGTACGCTGTGGCACAGTCCCTTCAAGACATGCTTCTTCAACAAGTAGAAATGCAACCAGCAGGAAATGGGGACGGACTGGTGATCGCCCCCAGCAAGTAAGGTCTCTTCCACTGCATGTCACTTCGGATTCTCTTAGGGACGTTCACTGATCCTCACACCAAATAGTTGAGGATCTTTTCTCTAAAAGAACAAGAGATTCTGTACTTGTTTCATTCTCTAGACATAAATACAGACCTGGGTAGAAACAGTTCTCAAGAAAACAGTGCATGTGGCAAGGAATCAATAAGATAGGAGTCAAAATCCATGCCTTGTTTTACAAAGAACCTCACCCTCTTGTCCCCATAATGTCCTCGACAAAATATGTAGAGATTTCTCCCCTGAATTTCCCATATGATGACACAGTGGTAGTCCTTTTGGTGCCTAAGTGTTGCTGTGCATTAGCACGGATATTTTATATAAATAATCTCATGTAATTCAGCCATCACATTAGGCATTGATAGGCTCATTTGGCAGATTGCTGGTCTGGGCACATTTACAGGGTAAATAGGTCTAGGTAGCTTTCACTCCACAGTTTGAGATTTGTCAGAGTCTCATGCCCACTGATAATTTGGGGTGGCCATGTGTTTGGGCATCTTTTCGTGAAACTAACTGATATTTTACAAACATTATGGCATTTTAGGTGTTCATATGCATTCACTTGTTTTACTTAATTGTGTGCTTGTAATATGGTTGAATTATGAAGCAGAGATTAAGGACAGTAAGGAGCTCTTTCCTACTGTGTCTTTTCAGTCTTAATACTGAGACACACTTCCTTACAGGATGATGCATCCTCTTTTAGCTACACCCCTTTCTGAGGAACATCCAACTGAAGAATCCCGCTGGTCACCCAGTGAATTTGGATGAGGAGAGAAAATTGAATTTGCGGTTTGACATTCTCAACTTTTGGAATTTTCCAGGTCTTGGACTTAAGGTGAAAGTGGGCTAGTTTACTCTCTATGTTCCATGTGGTCAGCAATTGCCTTTATCTGAAGATATGATTGAGTGGGCCATAGGATTTACACATGTGGGTGGACCTAATCATAATGCTTTATAAATTATCACAATCTTATCATGGGGTTTTGTGCCCCATGGAAGCTCAATATAGAGCCAATCATAGACATGTAACAACTCATCTTGGATTTTAATGATTTTCCTACTGGCTTTCTGATACTAATAAAGAGAGCATTTACTGAATCCTATGTTTCTAAATATTAACATTTGTCATATTATACAATAAACATGACATCCTAATCCATTAGCTGGACTTAGATTTTTACAAATTAAGTTTATTAAAGTTCCTATATGCTAAGACAGCCTAGTTATTGGAAGATTGGGTGAACATCTCAGCTGGTAACATACATACATGGTTTCTCTCAGACCCTACAGTCTGTATGCAGTGAGAACTGTGGTCCTAGATTCAGGAGAACTGCTCAGGAAGGAAAAGATGCCTGTTGTTTTGACTGCATCCCCTGCCCAGAGGAGATTTCCAATGACACGGGTAAGTGTATGTCTTCCAGGGAAATTGAAACTCCTTTTCTCACCCTATAGAATCTGAAGTTTCTTCTCCATCATGGAATTTAACATGCAGTATTGTAAGTTCCTACTCTTCATCTTCTTTGAAACTGCATTCAGATCACAGTGAAGAGGGGGATCTTATACATCCCTCTTCTCCCAATGCCTAGGCCTGTTCTTCACAGGGCACCTGCCCATAAAGGATGCATCTGATTTAAGAGACAGGTTCTGTGGTGTGCAGCACCTTACAGTTCAGCACACCTTTGATGTGTGGGTTTTACTTCCTGCCCTTCTCTAGTTCAGAGGAGACAACAGAGTAATGTGAATTCATGTAGAGACAAAGGGCTGCAATAAAGGTGTGCATAGAGACCTAGGGGATGAAATATAGGCTGGAGTAAGTGATGGTATCTACATGTTTTTAGAAGACTGTCATGGACTTCTCCACAGAGGCAGCAGCATCTGGGTATGCACATCAGCCAATAAAGGGTGCAATCAAATCCTGGCAGAGTTATGAGAAATGACAAAATATTACCTGTTACCACATTGTGTAACATCCAGAGAACCTAAGAGGGGGAAATAAGGTTCAATGTGACTGGAAAATGTAGAATGTAGGGATAAGGGTTGTCATACAAATAGGGAGAAAAACAATATTGACTATTTATTACAACCACAGATGACACCTTGGAATTACTCAGATTGGTGATATTAAATGGTAACCTGTTAGAATTCCCTGTATAGTATGCATTTTCTTATATTGTTTTGTGATTGCTATTAGCTTACTTTCAAAACACATACACTTAATATATTTTCATATCAATTTTGTTTGGAAATGAACTGAGACTGACAGTATAATCCAGTACATCAATAATTTGGGCAAACATACTATAATCTTCATGCTTATAGATTAAGAAATACACTTCTGGCTGGGGAGGGTAGCTCATGGCTGTAGACCTAGCACTCTGGGAGGTTGAGGCAGGAGTATCAATTGAAGCCAGGAGTTCAGTATCAGCATGAGCAAGAGCCAGGCCCCATATCTACAAATGAAAAAGAAAATAGAAAATATCACCTGGGCCTGGTGACACACATGAGCCCAAGAGTTTGAGGTTGTAGTGAACTATGATGATGTCACTGCACTCCAGTATGGTGACAGAGCAAGACACTGTCTCAATCAAAAAAAAAAAAAAAAAAAAGCAAAGAAACACACTTTATCAACCCAACATTTACAGAAGAGACTACCATAGAAATTATAAAGAGTCTCACATTGAAAATATTAGTTATCAAATCTTGTATGGTACAGCTTAATATCCTTAGAGTAAATATTATCTAAATAATCCTAGATAGTACATACTTGTATATTTACTTTGTCTTTAAGTTAAGAAAGACTGACTATACATTTGGAGTATTCAGCTAGAAAAAGAATAACACATTAAACACACAGAAAATGGAAGATCAGAAGTGGTAAAATATAACAAGAACAAAATATAAAAGAGAACCAGAAAGGAGAAGCAAAGCTAAAGTTGATTTTAGTGAACAAAATAAAATTGATAAGCCCTTAATTTTATTCATCAAGTAGAAAGCAGAAATTACAAAAATTAAAAATGCCAATACTGTAAAGGGAGTCATTTGTACAGTTTCGCAGAAAAATTTTAACAATCACGAATATATAGTATAAATATATAATATATAATATCAACATCAATAAAGATATATAATACATATATTATATTATATAGTATAAATATATAGTTATAATTATATATAGTATTATATATAGTATAAATATATAATATATAATATCAATTTTTTTTTTTAGAGACAGAGTCTCACTCTATCACCCTCTGTATCACAGCTCACAGCAACCTCCAACTCCTGGGCTTAGGTGATTCACTTGCCTCAGCCTCCTGAGTAGCTGGGACTACAGGCACCCACCACAATGCCTGGCTACTTTTTTGTTGCAGTTTGGCCTGGGCCGGGTTGAAACCTGCCACCCTCAGTATTTGGGGCCGGCACCCTACTCACTGAGCCACAGGTGCCACCCTCAATTTTTTTATCGTTGGGGATTCATAGATGGTACACAAAAGCAGGTTACATTAATTACTTTTGTTAGATAGGGACCACCCCAAAAGGTGTACCTCATCCCTTGAACTCCCCACCCCCTGCCTCCTTTCCTTTCTCAGCTCTTCTCCTCTCCCACCCACCACTGTGTACTAGGAGCTTAATTGACCTCATATCAGAATTGAGTACATAGGGTTCTTAATTCTCCATTCGTATGATGCTTTACTAAGAATGTGTTCCACATGCATCCAAATTAATACAAAGGATGTGAAGTCTCTTTTTTAGTGGCTGAGTAGTATTCCATGGTATATGTATACCACAGTTTGTTGATCCATTCTTGAGTTGGTGGGCATTTAGGCTGTTTCTACATTTTGGCAATTGTAAACTGAGCTGCAGTAAATAGTATAGTACAAGTGTCTTTGTGATAAAAAGATTTTTTTCCTTCTGCGTAGATGCCCAGCAATGGGATTGCTGAATCAAATAGGAGGTCTAGCTTGAGTTCTTTTATGGTTCTCCAGACTGCCTTCAAAAAGGTTGTATTAGTTTGCCATCCCACCAGCAGAGTAAAAGTGTTCCCCCTCTCTCCACATCCATGCCGGCATCTGCAGTTTTGAGACTTTGTGATGAGGGCCAATCTCACTGGGGTTAGATGATATCTCACAGTGGTTTTGATTTGCATTTCTCTAATTATGAGGGACGCTGAGCATTTTTTCATATTTTTATTAGCCATTCATATGTCTTCTTTAGAGAAGGTTCTATTCATCTCTCTTGCCCAATGATCTAAGGGATTATTGGGTTTTTTATGTTTATTACTTTGAGTTCTCTGTAGATCCTAGTTATCAAGCTTTTGTCTGAATCAAAATATGCAAATATCCTTTCCCAATGTGTAGGTTGTCTGTTTGCTTTGGTTACTGTCGCCTTAGCTGTACAGAAGATTTGCAGTTTCATTAAGTCCAATTTGTTTATTTTTGTTGTTGTTGAGATTGCCTTGGGAGTCTTTCTCATAAAGTCCTTCCCCAGGCCGATAGCTTCAAGACTTTCTTTGAGAAATTTAATTGTTTTGTGCCTTAGATTTAGGTCTTTTATCCATCTTAAATCAATTTTTGTGAGTGGAGAAAGGTGCAGATCCAGTTTCAGTCTTTTACATGTGGATAACCAGTTGTCCCAGCACCATTTATTGAATAGTGGTTCTTTACCCCCAGTGTAGGTTCTTGTTTGGTTTATCAAAGATTAGGTGGCTGTAGGATGTTTGGTTCATTCCTGGTTTTCTATTTGGTTCGAAATGTCTATGTCTCCATTTTTGTACCAATACCATGCTGTTTTGATTACTATGGCCTTGTAGTACAGCCTAAAGTCTGGTAGGCTGATGCCCCCGACTTTGTTTTTATTGTTAAGAATTGCCTTGGCTATATGGGGTTTTTTCTTTCCATACAAAATGAAGAATTATTTTTTCCAAGTCTTAAAAGTATGATATTGGTTTTTAATAGGAATAGCATTGAATCTGTAGATTACTTTTGGAAGTACAGACATTTTGACAATGTTGTTTTTCCCAGCCATGAACAAGGTATGTTCTTCCATTTGTTGGTATCTTCTACTATTTCTTGTCTTAGGGGTTCATAGTTTTCCTTATAAAGGTCCTTCACCTCTTTTGTGAGGTGTATTCCTAAGTATTTCTTTTTTTGGAGCTACTGAGAAGGGTATTGTGTCCTTGATTTCATTCTCATCTTGGCTGTTATTGGCATATAGAAAGGCTACTGATTTGTAGACATTGATTTTACATCATGAGACATTACTGTATTTTTTGCTGACTTCCAGGAGCCTTGTGGTTGAGTCTTTGGGGTTCTCTAAGTATAGAATCATATCATCGGCAAGAAGGGAGACTTTCACTTCCTCTGCCCCCATTTGGATGCCTATAATTTCCTTCTCTTGCCTGATTGTATTGGCTAGAACTTCCAGTAGTATGTTGAATAGTAGTGGTGATAGAGGATACCCTTGTCTTGTTCCAGTCCTGAGAGGAAAAGGTTTCAGTTTTACTCCAGTAAAATATTAGCTGTGGGTTTGTCATAGATGGCTTCAACCAATGCCTATATTCTTCAGTGTTCTGATTAGGAAAGGATGTTGAATTTTATCAAAAGCTTTTTCTGCATCTATTGAGAGGATCATATGGTCTTTGTTTTTGCTCCTGTTGATATGGTGAATTATGTTTATGGATTTGCGTATGTTAAACCAGCCTTGCATCCCTGGGATGAATCCTACTTGATTGTGATGTATGACTTTTTTAATGATAAGCTGTAATCTATTCACCCGAATTTTTGCATCTATATTCATTAGTAAAATTGGTTTTAGTTCTCTTTTTTGGTTGGGTCTTTTCCTGGGTTTGGTATCAGGGTGATATTTACTTCATAGAATGTGTTGGGAAAGATTCCTTCCTCCTCAATTTTTTGGAATAGATTCTGAAATATGGGTATAAGCTCTTCTTTGAAGTTTTGGTAGAATTCTGGTGTGAAGCCATCTGGACCTGGGCATTTTTTTGTTGGGAGATTCTTTATTGTTTCTGTAATATCAGTGCTTGAAATTGGTCTATTTAGAAGGTCTATTTCATCTTGATTAAGTCTAGGGATGGGATGTGATTCCAAGTATTGATCCATTTCCTCTAAATTATCGAATTTCTGGACATAGAGTTTCTTGTAGTATTCAAAGATGATCTCTTGTATCTCTGTGCCATTTGTTGTTATTTCTCCTTTGTCATTCCTGATTGAGGTTACTAGAGATTTTACTTTTCTATTTCCAGTAAGTCTGGCCAAGAGTTTATCTATTTTATTTACTTTTTCAAAATACCAACTTTTTGTTTAGTTAATTTTTGTACGATTTTTTAATAAATAAATTTCATTAATCTCTGACTTAATTTTGGCTATTTCTTTTATTCTGGTTGGTTTAGGATAAGATTGTTCTTCTTTTTCTAAGTCCATAACATGGTTTGTGAGTGTGTTGATGTGATCTCTTTCTGTTTTACAAGGTAGGCATCTAGCGTGATAAATTTTCCTCTCAGCACTGCCCTTGCTATATCCCAAAGGTTTTTGGTAGTTTGTGTCTTCATTTTTGTTGTGTTTGAGGAAATTGACAAGTTCCTCTTGGACCCAACTATCATTCAGCATAAGGTTGTTTAGTTTCTAAGATTTTGTGTGAGGTTGAACAGTTTTGTTGGAGTTGAGCGTCATCATTATGGCCTTGTGGTCTGAGAAGAAACATGGTATAATTTCTATTCCTTTAATTTTGCTTAGGTTAGGTTTGAATCCTAGGATGTGATCTATTTGGGAGTATGTGCCATGAGCTAATGAGAAAAAAGTATATTCTTTTATTTTGGGATGTTGTGTTCTATATATGTCAACTAATCCCATTTGATCAAGGGTCGCATCTCAATCTGTTGTATCTTTGTTTAGTTTCAGTTTAGAAGATCTGCCCAGTTCTGTCAGAGGGGTGTTGAAGTCTCCAACTATTAAGGTGTTGCAGGATATCATATTGCTCAGACCTCTCAAGGTCTGTTTCATAAATTTGGGAGCATTTAAGTTAGGTGTGTAAATGTTTAGTATTGAAATGTCTTCTTGTTGTATTGTTCCTTTGACCAGTATAAGTGTCCAGCTTTGTCTTTCTTAACTAATTTTTCTTTGAATCCTATTGTATCAGAGAATAAGATAGCAATCCCTCCTTTTTTCTGATTTGGATTTGCTTGATACACTGTTTTCCATCCCTTAACCCTGAGTTTTGATTTGTCCCTCATGGCTAGGTGTGTCTCCTGGAGACAGCATATAGATGGTTTGTGTTTTTTCATCCAGTCAGCCAGCCTGTGCCTCTTCAGTGGGGAATTCAATCCATTGACATTTATTGAAAATAGTGATAGTAGTGGTTAAATTCTGTTCATCTTATTGTGAGGTAGTTTGTTGTGTAGTTTAATCCTTTGTGCCACTGTAAGAGCCAAATTTAATCCTTTCTGCCACTGTAAGAGCTAAATTCTGCCCTCTGGTTTCTGGATGTATACTTTGGTGGTGGCCCATTATGATGTTCAGTATTGAGAATAGGTCTAAGTATTTCCTGCAGAGCTGGTCTTATTGTGGTGAATTTCCTCGGTGCTTGTAAATCTTCAAATGCTTTGATTTCGCCATCAATTTTGAAGGTAAGTTTGGCCAGATACAGAATTCTAGGCTGAAAGTTATTTTGTTTAAAGATGTTGAGAGTGGATGACCATGTTCTCTTGGCTTGGAAGGTTTCAGTAGAAACGTCTGCTGTCAACCTAATGGATCTCCCTTGTAGGTCAATTGGCATTTACTCCTAGCAGCTTGAAGGATTTTCTCCTTCATGTTGACTTTGGACAGGTTCATTACAATGTATCTTGGAGAGATTCTGTTAGAGTTGAGATGACCTGGGGTTTGGTATCCATCTGAAAGGAGTGTGTCAGGATCTTTAGTAAAACTTGGGAAGTTTTCATTTATTATAGTCTCCAGTAGGACTTCCATCCCTTTGAGATAGTCTTCTTCCTCCTCAGGGATTCCTATTATCCGTATGTTGGAACACTTCATGGTATCTCATAGTTCTCTAAGTGCCTGCTCTGCTTTTTCCCTCTTATTTCTGACTCTGTTATTATCTGTGTTAATTCGAAAACTTTATCCTCTAAATCTGATGTTTGTTTTTCTTCATGGTCTAATCCATTTTTTTAATTTATTTATTATTAAATCATAGCTGTGTACATTAATGCAATCATGGGGCACCATACACTGGTTTTATATGCCATTTGACATATTTTCATCACACCGATTAGAATAGCCTTCCTGGCATATTCTTAATTATTGTATTAAGACATTTATATTCTACATTTAGTAAGTTTCACATGTACCCTTGTAAGATGTACCACAGGTGTGGTCCCACCAATTATCCTCCCTCCACCCATCCTTCCCCTTCTCCTCCCCTCCCTTTCCCTTTTCCCCATATTCTTAGGTTATAATTGGGTTATAGCTTTCATATGAAAGCTATAAATTAGTTTCATAGTAGGGCTGAGTACATTGGATACTTTTTCTTTCATTCTTGAGATACTTTTACTAATAATAACATGTTTCAGCTCCATCCATGTAAACATGAAAGAGGTAAAGTCTCCATCTTTCTTTAAGGCTACATAATATTCCATGGTGTACATATACCACAATTTATTAATCCATTCGTGGATCGATGGGCACTTGGGCTTTTTCCATCACTTAGCAATTATGAATAGGGCTGCAATAAACATTCTGGTACAAATATCTTTGTTATAATGTGATTTTTGGTCTTCTGGGTATATACCTAGTAGAGGAATTGTACATTGAATGGCAGGTCTATTTTTAGATCTCTAAGTGTTCTCCAAAGATCTTTGCAAAAGGAATGTATTAGTTTGCATTCCCACCAGCAGTATAGAAGTGGTCCCTTTTCTCCACATCCACACCAGCATCTCTGGTCTTGGGATTTTATACTATGAGCTAATCTTACTGGAGTTAGATGATATGTCAAAGTAGTTTTGATTTGCATTTCTCTGATGATTAAGGATGATGAGCATTTTTCCATATGTCTGTAGGCCGTGCGCCTGTCTTCTTCAGAGAAGTTTCTCTTCAAGTCCCCTGCCCACCCTGAGATGGGATCACTTGCTCTTTTCTTGTGCCTCTAGACTATCCAGGGGTGAGCCCTATTGTTGCCACTGCAGCTGCTGCTCTGTGCCTCAGGACACTGCCGCTCCTGTATGGTTCCCTCTCAGCTAACCGTCCTCTCCTCACTCCTGTGCTGCAGAATCAGCACTGACCAGCAGCAGTCAATACCCTGTCCACACCTCTTGAGAAAATTCCCAACAATCTGGACTCCTGGGGGACAGACTTCCAGACCTCAGAATGACAGTGGAAGGGAGTGCTGGGAGTTCAGAATTGCAGGTAGAGAAAATATACAGTTTTATACAGTTTTATGCCTGGCAGGAGAGCATCATGACACCCTAGTAGGGAAAGTAGGTCCAGTTTTTAGAGAGTTTCTCCCATGGGATATAATGAGAGGACTTTTGAACTCTGCTCACTTGTTTGTATGGAGTACTCCGAGCCATTCTCATGGGGGAGAGGACTCCTGTTCACTTGGCAATGAATTTTGTACCTTTTGTTTGTATCCTTGGGGTCGCAGCTCACCTCAGCAGGGTTGATGTGCATTCTTCAACTTTCCCTCTTGGCGCAGCTCTAATCCACCAGGTTACTTGCTAAACTTCTCTCCTTTAACTCTCCTTCTAGACAGGAGTCTCTGTGGAAAACTGGCTTCAGTCAGCCATCTTGCCTCCACCCCCCTCAATACCCTGACAATTTATTGTTGTACTTTCCTCTCTCCCCATCTCCACTGCCTCTTTGGGAAGGAGAGGCATGATGATAGGGATCAGCACAGACCTTCCAGTGTAGGAGGCAGTGGAATGCTGCCCCTGCAGCCTCTAGGAAGGGAGGCAGGGATGGTCTAATCTATTTCTGATGCTTTCTACTGCTTCTTTGAATTCCTTGGCTGTCTCCTTCATTTATTTAAGCTCATCCATATCTTTTCTATAATCTACGTATCTCTCATCTGACTTTTGGTTCTATCTTTCCATTTTCTCTTCCAATCCCTTTACTGTTTTAATCAACCACATTTTAAATCCCCTTTCTGTTGAATCCATTGATTCTTTATAGGAGGAGTCTTCTTTAAAAATTATCTTGTTGTCTCTTGTAGGAGTTACTCTAATTTGGTAATTCATGGTGCCTGTATTTTTCTCTTGGTTCCTCCTCATGTGTGTTTTCTTCTTGTTCACTTTCTTGTGCACCTTTCTCCTGCACACTTCCTCCTTTGTTTCAAGTTACCTTGTCTCAGAGTTTAGGTGAGGAAGAGGCCTCTTGGTATGGGGTCAGAAAGCAGAGAAGGGTTACAGCAAGCAGAGAGAAACAAAAGTAAAAGAGAAAAAGAAGAAGAAGAGAAAAAGGAAATAAAAAATAAAAAAGGGGAAGAAAGTGTAGGAGAAAAGCAAAAGGAAGAAAAAGAAGAGAAAGAAAGGCAAAAGCATGGGGAGAACAGGGGACTAGCAGAAGAAAACTGAGGAACAGGTTAAATGGAGGACAGGAGGGGAGGATGAGAGTGATAGAAGAGATGTTGTTCAGCACAGTATAACAGGGTTATAGCTCAAGGATTGTGAGGAGCTGAGCTGGGTAGGTTCCTCAAAGATGGGCCCTCCTTACTTGTCTGTCTACAGCTAGACTCTTCCCCTGCCAAAAAAAAAAAAAAGGAAAAGAAGAATAAAAAGCAAACACAAAACCCAAGAAGGAAAAAATTTGATAAGGAAGAAGGAAAAGAAAAGAAAAAGTAGAAAAGATCTTTTGCATGGTCTTCCTACTACTTTCTTCCTGAGGCCAGGGTTAGAAGTTCTCCTGGCCTCTTTGAGCCAGGCTACTGTTGAGGTCAACCTAGAGCACTACTGTGTCACACCCACCCCACAGCAAAGAAAGGGTGGGAAGAGAAAAAAAAAAAGAAAGGAAAAAAAGAAGAGGCTATATATAGTCTTATGTATATATAAGCATAAATCTAGGACAATAAAATTTGGAAAAAAAGAGGAGACTATATATAGTCATATATATAAGCATAAATATAGGAAAATATATAAGAAAAATTTCATATATACATAAGCATAAAGCTACATTTGTCATTGGATCAATTTAAGGGGAGGGAGGGAGGAAGGATAAAGAAAGAAAATGAAAAGGCAACAAAACCACAGAAAAGAGAATGAAACAACTAGAAATGGGGTGGGGGTAATATCTTGGCTGATGCCTAAGTACTTTATGTGGGAGAGATGGGTGAGTAGAAGAGACTCTATCAACTGAGAGAATGCCATGGAGTGTACTAGGGTGAGGGAATTGTTCAAGCTTAAATTCTGCAACCAACCCCCCCCCCAAAATAATAATAATTTAAAAAATTAAAAAGTAAAAGACTATAGAGGTCCTTCCTCTTGTTGAATATAAAAATGGAATCTAGGATAAGATCCAACCTTATAAATTAGCAAAGAGCAAAACACATTGAAACAAGATATTAGAAAAGAAAAACAAATTTTTAAAAATCACTAAGGTAGCCTGATATACAGACTCTCAGCAACCAATTGAGGAAGCTAAGTTAAAAAAAAAAAAAGAAAGAAAGAAAGGGCAGCAGCAATCAAAAGAAGAAAAGAAAAAAAAAATATATATATATATACAAAAATGTATAAGACAAGATAGGGATTCGATTTCTGTAGTATATGCCACCTAATTCTGCTCGGGAAGGCAGCGTCTAATCTCCCCAAAGGTAACGTAGATAACCAGAAACTTCCCCCTGGATCCACCACAGCTGCCCTGGGCGGCTGCCCTCCCGCAGCAACTGCACCGGGAAAGCCCGCTGAACTTGCCCAAATGTGATGATTCTCCGCAGTTCTGGCCACATCCCGCTGTCCACTTCCACATTGCACAATCCGTGCCTCCGCTGTGTGTGGACATTCCATAGCAGGAGCTGTCCAGCCCCGCCCTCTGCCCTTTTGCTCTGGGAAGTCTCAGCTAGACGTCCATCCTGTCCCCCATCATGCTCTGCCCCTCCCCCCATGTCAATATTTTTTGAAAATTTAAATGAAATTCACAAATTCCCAGGAAAATACAATTAATAAAACTGTGTCAAGAGGAAATCACAAATCTCAATAGAGGTATATCTATTAGAGAAATTGAATCCATGATTTAAAATTTTTCTACAAGTTTTTTATTGTGACCAACTTCACTGGTAAATTTGATAGAATCCCAAAACCTTGGAATCTGATAGAATTCCAAGTAGTAATGTCCATTTATTCAAACTTCTTTTAAGAATAAAACTCACTGGGCTGGGCACAGTGGCTCACACCTGTAATTCCAGCACTTGGGCTGCCTAGGCTGCTCAGGAGTTGGAGACCAGCCTGAGGAAGAGCAAGACCCAGTCTCTAAAGAGACAGGTGTTCAGACAGATCAGGCACGTTCAGGGTGGTATGGCCATAGGGTGCATGGATGGAGCTGGAAAATATTCTTCTTGGCAAAGTATTTCAGGAATGGAAAAAAAGTATCCAATGTACTCAGCACTACTGTGAAACCAATTTATAATAACTCACACTTGCATATGAAAAATGCGGTGCCTATGGCTCAGTGAGTAGGGCACCGGCCCCATATGCCGAGGGTGGCGGGTTCAAACCCAGCCCCCGCCAAACTGCAACAAAAAATAGCCGGGCGTTGTGGTGGGCGCCTGTAGTCCCAGCTGCTTGGGAGGCTGAGGCAAGAGAATTGCGTAAGCCCAAGAGTTAGAGGTTGCTGTGAGCCGTGTGACGCCACGGCACTCTACCGGAGGGTGGTACAGTGAGACTCTGTCTCTACAAAAAAAGAAAAATGAAACACAACTTTAGGCTATGATGAAGGAGGGATGGGAGGGGGAGGGTTGGGGAGGGGGTGGGAGATAGTAGGGGGACCACAACTATGGAGCACATTGCAAGTACAAGTTGGTTCTATCATGTGTAGAACACAAATGTCCTAATGCTATAAATGGGTAAATGAGATGAAACCTATGCTGATTAGTATGATTTAAGCACTCCAATCTGTACAAATAATCAACACACAGAAATGAGCATAAATGTATTTATGATCTATGTACAAAATAATTAAAAAAATAAAATTAAAAAAAATAATAAATAAATAAATAAAAGATAGACAGGTGTTGTGGCCGCGCCTGGAGTCCCAGCTACTCGGGAGGCCGGGAAACAAGAGGATCACTTGCGCCCAACAGTTTGAGGTTGCTCTGAGCTATGACACCACGGCACTCTACCAGGGGCAATAAAGTGATTACAAAAAAAAAAAAAAAAAGAATAAGAGAAGAAAAACTCAATTCATTTCATGTGAATAGGTAAATTGTGGTACCCACATTTGATAAAGCCATTGCAAAACAGGGAAATGTGGACTAAATTTACATATCCTATTCTCAGTACACCACTTCCTGAAGAAAGATAAATAACAATCTCAATAATTGCAGAAAATATGATAAAATTCAACACTAATTCATAATTTTCAAACAAGCAATAAGAAAAAATGCCCATAACCCCCATAACGCCTATTGTCTTAGGAACACAAAGGATGTTCCTTAATCCCAAAAAGTGGTATTTACAGAATCCTAAAGCAAACAACATTCTTCATGGTGCAATGTTAAAAGCAAGAAGGAGACAAGAAGCCCAAGTGTCACCTATTCTATCACACTTTACACTGGAGACACTGCCCAATGCAGTATGGTTAAGCAAGGAAATAAAAGGAAGAATTTACTGGAAAGAAAGAAATAAAATGGCATTATTTTCAGATGATATTATTGTGTAAGAAGAAAATTCAGATAAATTAATAATCGAGTTTAATAGTGGCAGAATGCAAGGTTAACACACCAAAACAAACCTTTTTGTTTGTGCATCCCAGTCATAAGCCATTTGAAAATAAAATTTTTTAAATTTACAACATGTTAAAAATGTAACAGACCTAGAGATAAATCCAATAAAAGTTTTGAAAGTCTTCTGCCTATAAATTTCTAGAACAGCCTTAAGAAAAATAAGGCAAATAAGGGGAGGGATAAAGTGTATTCATTGCTGGAAAAAGATTGAATAATGGAAAGTATTGGCACACTCTCCAGTGATTTGCTGCAATGCAATCAAACCTGTAACAGTTCTGTGATGGAAATGACACCTTGTTATACAGTGGGAAGGCTCACTCTACCTGGTATCAAGTGTTGCTGGTTGTCTGTTTCCCTGGATCTTAGCAAAATATCTAGTTCATGGTTGTTTCTCAATAAATGCTTGTTCATGGAGTGGTTAATCCCAGGTCAGAGTGCACGGAGGCCTCAGTTAGTGATACAGGTAGGTCTTTTGGAGTTTTGTGAAAAAAGAAAAATGTTCTCAGGATTATAGTAGATAAATAAAGAAAGGTACAGCAAAATAAATGGCTTTGTTAACTGTAAAGACAGAAAATCATTTCCTTTATAGCATTTTTTAAATTTGCTGTCTGTAGCAACCAAGCAGGACAATCTGGTCACGCTTGTGCAGGGCACCCTTTGAGAGGCCCTGTGAACATGAGAGACTGAACCTAGACTGACCACAGTTTGTTGCATCTCCCAGATAGGGATCAGTGTGTGAAGTGCCCAGTCTCCAGTACACCAGCATGGAGAGAAGGCGCTGCCTCCCAAAGGCCAGCACCTTTCTGGCTTAGGAAGACCCCTTGGGGATGGCTTTGGTCTGCACAGCCCTGTGCTTGTCTGTGCTCACACTTGCTGTCCTTGGAGTCTTTGTGAAGCACTGAGACACTCGCACTGTCAAGGCCAATAACCGGGCTCTCAGCTACACCCTGCTCGTCTCCCTCACCTGCTGCTTTCTCTGCTCCTTGCTCTTCGTCAGCTGACCCAACACAGCTACCTGCATCCTCCAGCACACCACATTTGGAGTGGGGTTCACTGCGTTCATTTCCACCGTCTTGGCCAAAACCATCACTGTGGTCCTGGCCTTCCAGGTCACTGCTCCTGGGAGAAGGATGAGGCAGGTGCTGGTGTCTGGGGCTCCTAATTCTGTCATTCCCATCTGTTCCCTGGTCCAACTCACCATCTGTGGCACCTGACTGGGAACCTCCCCTCCCTTTTTTGACACAGATGCACACTCAGAACACAGCCACATCATCACTGTGTGCAGCAAGGGCTCGGCCACTGCCTTCCACTGCATCCTGGGATATCTGGGCTGCTTGGCCCTGGGGAGCTTCGCCATGGCTTTTCTGGCCAGGAACCTGCCTGACACGCTCAACAAAGCCAAGTTCCTGACGTTCAGCATGCTGGTCTTCTGCAGCGTCTGGCTCACCTTCCTCCCCATCTACCACAGCACCAAGGGGAAGGTCATGGTGGCCGTGAAGGTCTTCTCCATCCTGGCCTCGGGTGCAGGGCTCCTGGGCTTGCATCTTTGCCCCCAAGTGCTAAATCATCTTGTTAAGACCAGATAGAAACGCTCTTCATAGGTTGAGGAATAAATCACATTCCCATTCTGGGAGCAATAAACCATCTTAAGTTTTAAGCTACATGTTTTCTAAAATAAACAGAGCATCTAAAGACACCATTATAGCATTCTTGAGGTCGAATGAAAGAATACAGCACATGACTTTCTCCAGTGAACATGCAAATCTCATCTCTTTCTGTGGTAGTGTGAAGTGCACGACAAACCTCAGTCATCCAACTTTTGTACCTTGAATTTTGTGTTGGGTTTTATTTTTAGTTCTTCCCATTACATTTACTAATTAATCCTGCTCATTTTGCTCAATTATGTTTGCATAGTCGCAACCACTTCTATGTTGTTCTACACTTTGTTTATTCACTTTTTTCCTTATTTTTCTGATAGACACATCAAAATTATTTCTTTTAATCGATCCATGATTATCTAATGATCCAAGACATTTATGGAACATTTCTTCAATTCCACCCATTAGAAATGTCTTCTTTTTTTCGGTACATGTGTATTTCATATAAACTTTATTTTTGGATACTGAAAATTGCATTTTATATAACTGCCTGTGTTATGAAATCTTCTTTTGACTTTTGCTGTTTTTGTTGTATATATTTAAGGCACGTGACATATGTTTTCATACACTTGTCTTGATGTGCATATTCCAAGTGAAGTGATTACTACAGTGATCTTTCTAATAGACTAAATTCCTCCACATAAATCACTCTGTTCCTCAACTCTCTAATACATTTTATCGATTCTTTCTCTTGAAGAAATATCACGTTTTTAATATGCTGAATGTGTATGTTTTCTTAGCTAGTACTATATTTCTCTCCTTGCTTTTATTTTAATTTCAGGTTACTGTGAATGTATGAACAACCAGGTCACAATATTTGAGTTTGTTAGGTAGAGTCCCTCTTGTAGTTGTGTCCCGCACCCAAAAGCTGTGCAATACATCCCTGTATGGTGTTCATTAAGTTGGAGACCCCCAAACCCAAGCCTCTTCCCTCTGTCCCTTTCTTTGTTTCCCTTCCCTCCAACTTGAATTGAAATCAGTTTTCCTGTTATGTGGGTATGAATTAGATCTTCTACTGGTTTCATATTAGTATTGAGTACATTGGATATTTGCTTCTTCATTCTTGCGATACTTTACTGAGAGGAATGTGCTTCAATTCCATCCAGGTTAATACAAAAGATGTGAAGTCTCCATTTTTTTAATGGCTGCATAGTATTCTATGGTATACATACACCACAGTTTGTTAATCCATTTTCTGGGTTGGTGGACATTTAGGTTGTTTCCACGTCTTGACGATTATAAATTGATTCCACATCTTGGTGATTGTAAATTGAGCTGCAATGAACAAAAACAGAAGTAATCACAGGAAAGCTCAAATTGACAACTAGTGCAAATGTCTTTATGATAAAATGATTTTTTTTCTTCTGGGTAGATTTGGCAACATTCTGAAATCTTATAGATTTTCTCTATCATGTGGCCTTTAGAATTTTAGCATTATCTCTTTAAATACTCTTAAGTTTTATCTATTGAATTTATAGATTAATTTGGATAATTGATAGATATGCTATCGTGAGTTTTCCCATCCAGAAATCTGATCTATCTCCCACTTTTAAGTTTTTCATCACCCATTATTAATGTGATACATACCTACATGTAGTACACCTCATTTTACAAATACTATCTACATGCATGTAAAATATATGTCATGTAACATACATATATGACATGTTGAAAAATAAGTTTTCTTGTGAAAATATCCCTGGATATTTTGTAGATGTTATTGCCACAGTGAAGGAAAATTGTTTTTTTCTGCCATGTTTTTCAAACAAGTTATTCATGTTGTATTGCATATATTGTTTCCTGTGTGAAACTTGTACCAGTTTGCTGGTTCCTATATTAGTGTCTGTGGATTCTCATAGATTCTAAGGCATGGGATAATGGAACAGCAGTTTTGTTCCTTCTCATCCACTCTTTATCCCTCCAGCTTTCTTCTTCCATTTATATCAATCTATGTGGTGACTGATTATCTTGTTAACTGAGAGCTTTCCTGCAATTACTTCTGTTTTCAATGGGAAAGTCACTGATGTTTCCATCATTAAATATGGTGGATGTAGGACATTTTTTACTCATACCCTACATCAAATTAATGATATTTTCTTTCATTTCTAAATCGCTAAGAATTGTGTCAACATGTGGTCAAAGTACTTACTGGCCTCTATTGAAGTGATGAATTTTCCCTTTAAGTTCCTTTTATAAATTTCAATAATCAATAATGGTGATTATTTATCAACATAAATGAAACCTTAACTGGTCCTGTTGTTCTTTTATGAGGCTGTTGGGAGTACATTTGCATTTAGAAATTTTTCATCTGTTTGAAATAAATTGGCCTATAGTTTTCTTTCCTTTTTTTTTTTTTAATTTTTTTTTGTTGTTGTTGGGGATTCATTGAGGGTACAATAAGCCAGGTAACACTGATTGCAATTGTTAGGTAGAGACAGAGTCTCACTTTATGGCCCTCGGTAGAGTGCCATGGCATCACACAGCTCACAGCAACCTCCAACTCCTGGGCTTAAGCGATTCTCCTGCCTCAGCCTCCCGAGTAGCTGGGACTACAGGTGCCCGCCACAACACCCAGCTATTTTTTGATTGCAGTTCAGCCGGGGCCGGGTTTGAACCCGCCACCCTCGGTATATGGGGCCGGCGCCTTACCGACTGAGCCACAGGCGCTGCCCTATAGTTTTCTTTCTTTCAAGTAGTGCCATCCTTGTTGGTTTTTAAGCATACATATGCAAAAAAAAATAAGAATTTCTTAAATGAGGGGATGGAAAGAAGCCATGGATACATGTGCTTCCTGATGAATAAGCCTGTTCTGCAGCAGAAGAGTTTGCTGCTCATCAGAAGGAACCCAAATGCCACAGCCTCTATATGGACAGGGCTCACACTGGGCACCTGGACCCAGTGCAGTCCTCAAAGGAAAAGCACATATAATATGTCAGGTAGCATCCTTTAGAATGCCAGCCGGGCATTGCACCAGCAGTCCCAGCTCCTCAGGTGGCCAAGTAGAAGGACTGATTGAGACCAGGAGTCCAAGACCAGCCAGAACAACATAGTGAGACCCCATTTCTATAAAAAAAAAAAAAAAGTGTAGAAATTAGCCAGGCATGCTGTGGCACACCTGTAATTCCAGCTCCTCAGGAGGCCCATGGGGGAGGGTCACTTGAGGGTCAGTGTTTGCAGCTGTAAAAAGCTTTGCTGCCACTCACTCGGACTGACTGTGAGACACAGCAAGACCCTTTCTGAAGGTAACAAGAACAACAACACCAGCAACTGTTTGGGTGTATTCCAAGAGCAGCCCAAGCAGCAGCTACGCACCCAGATTCCCAGTTGCAGGGGTGGTTTGGTCTCATGCCTGTCCTCTGAGTGGTGGGCAGTGGGTGGACTGGAGCTGCATCATTCCACCCAGCCCGTGATGCCTCATTACACAGTTTAATAGGTAGTAATGGAAAGACTCTATTCTTCCAGAAAAAGAACAAAAATTGCTAAGTTATAGATGCATGATTTTCTCTACACGTATTCTGAGTCAGAGGAAAGAACAGAAACAAATGGTCAGAGATATTCCTTGGCATTTTTAATGTTCCATTTTTTTTTAAGCAGTATGATGTGAAAAGTGAGCTGAGTATACTATTTTTACTAAATTTTTGTTTTGTAGTGTTTCAAAAGTGACGAAAGCAGAAAAAAATAGAAAAAACAGTTCCCAGGTATCTCTCACCTAGCTACCAAAAGTTTCGCCTCATGAACACTCTGATTCCATTCAGTGGAATTAACCTAAAACAGATTCCTGAAAGCACATCATTTCATTTGTAAAATGTTTGGTATTTCCCAAAGACCTGAGCTGAGTGGGACATGAACACAACACTGTGGTGACTCACAAACTTGAAAATATGTTCTTGGTGTAATCAAGTCTCTGGTCAGTATTCAAATTCTCCCACCTGTGTCCATTTGTTTCTTGGTTTTATAGTACATTTGATTCAAGATCCATATAAAACCCAAATGTACAACTGTTGACATTTCTGAAGAATTTTAGATCTCTGCAGCCCACTTATTCTGGCACTGGAAACAAGGAGAGAGGGACACGTGTGAATGTAAATTATTTCTCCAAGGAATGGGGTTGTCTGCCCCACCGAGTTTACCACAGTTTGGATTTTCAGTTGCACGTGCTGTCACCTAACATAGCCAGCTGACATCCATTGATCAAGGGGATTTGAGGTTGGAACCAAAGGACTGAACCTTTTGCTGAAACGTTTTTAAGTTTCTAAGCTGTGACACCTGCACAGACTAAGTTGTTAGTGGTTCCAAATAGTGATAATTGGACTATATTATCCTGTTTTCATTTATCGCCTTACACTTATAGTATTCTTTATACCTCCAGACTTCCAGAGGAAACCCATATATTTTAATAGGAATTTAAGAAAAAATTACAATGTTTTGAAATACAAACACCACAAAAAACTCAGGTGAGACCCCTACTATGAAACTAATTTAGGGCTTTCACATGAAAACTATAACCCAGTTACAACCTAAGAATAGGGGGAGGGGGGAAAGGGAGGAGAGAGAGGGGAGGGAGGGGGGAAGGAGGAGAGGGAGGGGGACAGGCGGGATCACACCTGAGGTGCATCTTACAAAGATACATGTGAAACTTAGTAAATGTAGAATGTAAATGTCTTAACACAATAACTGAAAAAACGCCAGGAAGGCTATGTCAACCAGTGTGATAAAAATGTGTCAAACGGTTTATGAAGCTAATGTATGATGCCCCATGATCATATCAATGCACACAGCTATGATTTAACAACAACAACAAAAAAAAAAACTCAGGTGAGAGAAAATTGGCTACACATTCTAGCCCCAGGTCCAAATTGGCAAAATTGCCAGCATCTGGCTGCCTCCCCAAAGATCAAGCTGGGAAGATTTGTAGAAGGAAAATAGCATGAGAATTAATAAGGAAAACGTGAGTAGAAACTGCTGGGATGAAGCCTGTTGAGATTGCTTGTTGTTTGTTTATTCGTTGGTTTGGGGGGTGTTGTTGCTGTTGTCTTTGAGACAGGATCTCTCTCTGTCACCCAAGCTGGACTGCGATGCCGTAAACAAAGTCCTGTGACCCTGAACTCCTGGCTCATGCGTCCTCCTGCCTCAGGCTCTGAGGCAGCAGGGGCCGCAGGCACCTGCCAACATACCAGATAATGTCAGAATTTTTTTTGGAGATAAGTTCTCACTCTGTTGCCCAAGCTGGTATCAAACTCCTGGCATCAGGAGCTCTTCCTGCCTCACCTCCCAAAGTGCCGAGATTATAAGCCAGAGCCACTGAGCCCACCTGCTACCTTTGGTTTTAAACTGCATATATTGAAGGTGGACAACATGATATTATGATAGACTTAGTGAAATGATTAGCAAATCAAGTAAATCAACATAACCATCTCCTCCCTTAATTGTTTTCACGTGTGTGTGTGGACCAAGCAGCTGAAATCTACTCCTTTGACCAATTCCAAATACACAATATGATATTACTGAGTTTTTTTTCTTTTTTTAGGACATGGGAGTTTCTTGCAGCCAGGCCAGGAGCCAGAACAACTACCTCAGTCTTTTTTCCCCAAATTATTATTGAAATACAACTTATATAGAGAAGAGTGCAATAATTAGACACATATATCTCTATGGACTTTCACAAAACACGATGTCACAAGACATCGATTCGTCAGAGGTGTCCTTTATCTGCCACCCTGTCCTGCATCCCACAAGGGCATCCTGTCTTTTTACAGCACCACAGATTAATTTTCCCAAGTGTGTGTGTGTGTGTGTGTGTGTGTGCGTATTTAAGGTATGCACTGTATTGGGTATGGACTCACATTATGTCCCTGAGATTATTCCTTACAATGGTGTCAGTAGTTACTGGCGAATTCCTATTGCTGTGTGAACTTCCATGGGGTGCAGAGAGCACACTAATTATTCATTCTACTGCTGGACACTTGGTTGGTTTCAGGCCGAGAGCTGTTATGACTCCAGGCTCTGTGGCAGCTTGAACATGGCTCTGGTGGTGTATGCTCATCACATGGGGAGTGTTTGTGTGCAGGGAACAGGCTAGACCGCTCTCCTGTGAGGGTGGAGACTCCTAGCTCAGACTGAGAAAGAATTCTTGACACAAAGATTTGAATACTTTTAAAGAAAGAAAGTTAATTGCTCTTCTGAGGAAAGGGCAAGATGTGAAAGTCAGGAAAAAGGTGAAGTGTTGGCAGAGGTGGGAGAAGGACCAGGGGGTTAGGGGTAAAGAGAAATGGGAAAGGAAGAATAGTCATTGCTGTCAGCTGATAGCAGAAGACAGCTGTGAAACAGCTGTGTCTGGCTTTCCTTTTTATTTTTCTCTAATCTGTGAGGCTGGCTCCTTGGTCTCCTTGAAATCTGGCCTGTGAGATGTAGGAAGGAGCTCACTATTGTCTTCCTGGGAACTCTTCAAGTGCCATTAAAAACAAACTTTAAGAAATAATGAGTTAGACCACAGGTAGTTAATCTCTTCAAAGTTTTCTATTTTTTTCTGATAGCTTATTTTTCTTCTGTTCAGCAGTTGATTGTTTCTAATAAATGCTGTCAATAACATCCCCAAATGGATACCCCTGTGTAAATTCCCATGGCCTTCTGTTGACAATCTGACTATTCCACAGTAGTGTTGGCACTTAGAATTTCTGTCTTTTTTCTTTAGTTAAACTGCTGTGTGTAGCAAGATCTGATTGCAATCTTAAAAGAGGTTAAAATTTGTTTACATTTGTATGATACATTTGTTTATCCTCTTTGTGTAGACCTATTCAAGTTTTTCACCCATTTTCTAAGTAGGTCTTTTATTAGTTTAGACTTGATGTACTTTACACTCCCACTCTGTGGTTTTTCCACACACACCCCCATACTGGTGCCTTTAATGAACAGCATCTGTTAACATATCAAAGCATGGCCCAGGTTATAATTTTCTCCTTTCCATTGTGAGTTTCATTGTAGCAAAAGAAAGACATCACCTCATTGATTATGAAGCTGCTCTTCTACATATTTTTATATTTTTTTGAGATAGAGTATAACTCTGTTTCCCAGGCTAGAGAGCCATAGCATCAGTCTAGCTCACAGCAACCTCAAACTCCTGGGTTCAAGCAATCCTCCTGCCTCAGCCTCCTGAGTAGCTGGGACTACAGGAGCCTTCCACAACATCTAGTTAATTTTTTCTGTTCTTAGGAGAGACAGGTTCACACTCTTGCTTAGGCTGATCTTAAAGCTCAAGGGATCCTCTCTCTTCAACCTCCCAGAGTGCTAGAATTACAGGCGTGAGCCATCTGGCCCAGCCTCTTTTTTAATTGAAGCCATTGTATTTTATATTGAGCATTGCAATTAAAAATGTAATAAATTGTGGGTGGTGCCTGTGGCTCAAAGGAGTAGGGTGCTGGCCCCATATGCTGGAGGTGGTGGATTCAAACCCAGCCCCGGCCAAAAACTGCAAAAAAAAAAAAAAAGTAATAAATTGAGGAAAAATTGAGCCATTACTAAAGTGGAAGGCAGATGACAAGCAAATATCCTGAACAAAACACAGGATGAACAACACTGGAACATTCAGAAAAGAGTTAAGCATAAGTGGGATGTGATTAAAAGAGGAATAGAACGAATGTGACAAAGAAAGGATATCAGAAGTGAAAAATAGATGTACACATTCCAAACTGATGAAAGACATCAACCCACAGATGCAATTAACACCACATCATCTAGTCAAAGTGAATATGCAGGAAGCAATTAATTAGCTATACCACGTTGTCTATAAACTAAAGACAATGAGAAAGATTTTAGAGAATATGGAGGCCAAAGAAACAAGAGAAAGACTCATGACTAATGTCTCAACATCAATAAAATGAGATAGACATCAATGGAGCACCAATTTCAAAGTACTGATAGACATCTGTCAAACAAGAAATTCAAACTCAGGAACAATATTGCCCCCCAATAAAAATGCCTTCAGAAAGCTGTAAATGAAATTGTTAGCAACATTGAATTATAAAAAAATATGACAGTGATATCTGAGGTCCAAAGGAAAATAATCCCAGATTGAAAACTAAAAACACAGGAAGGAATGAAGAGGAACAGAAATAATAAAATATAGACATTCATGAAGATTGTTTTTATGAATCAATCCTAGAAACGTCTCACAGAGAATAAAATATATGCAGAATTGACAAAATGAACACAAAAGTCAAGAAGGGTAAAATTAGAAAGAAAAGGGTTCTAAGATATTAACATTTGGAGAGAGGAATGAAAGTAATTATTTGTTTCAGATGATATAAGAGATTTACAATTTAATCATAATAGTAATGGATTGGTAGGTGATGGTAACTGACAAGGTTATAGAGAGGCCTGGGTGGTAGCTCACACCTATAATCCCAGCACTCTGGGAGGCCAAGGTAGGTGGATTGCTTGAGCTGATGAGTTTGAGACCAGCCTGAGCAAGAGAAAGACCCCATCTCTAAAAATAGCCAGGCATTGTGGTGGGTGCCTGTAGTCCCAGCTATTTGGGAGGCTGAAGCAAGAGAATCACTAAAGCCCAAGTGTTTGAGGTTGCTGTGAACTATAATGCCACTCTACCCAAGGTGACAAAGTGAGACTATGTCCCCCCCAAAAAAAAAGTTTATAGAAAGAGCAATAAAATAATACAATATATAAATCAAAGTTAGTAAAGGACAAATAGAAAATTGATTCGTTAAGTCAAACCCAAGGAAAAGAGTAAGACAATTGAAGTAACCTCAAATTTACTGGTAATTACATGAAATGTAAATGGACAAAATTTTAATCTCTTTTGAACAGCTGTGCAATGTATTCTGTAAAATTGTGAATAAATGCTTTGGACATTCTTTTACTGATAAACATTTAAGCAGTCCTTAATATTTCCTATAAAAATAAATACTATGTGAAAATTTCCATACATAGAAACTTCCATTCCAATTTGCATAGGATGTGTTCAAAAATTTTGAAACAGTAGGAGGAAAAGGAAATATATGTAAAATGTGAATGTTAACTAGAAATACCATCCCCTCACACATCAATGTATTAAACTTTGTCTTCTCTTTCAACACTATTTGACAATGCCTGTAATCCCATATTGTTTCTATATAAAGATTTAAGAATCTTTCAAACTTTGTGGATAGAGAACAGGATGTCTCCAGCGTATTTCCTACTGAATGGATTATCTACTCCTTTCCTCTATAAAAGATGAGTCAGATGAGGAAGTTCACTACACATTCCAGCAACTTTTAGGCCGTCTGCATCTCAGGAGTGGAGTTGCTAGAACAAACTCAACTGCCATGAAGGAACCTGTGTCCACCTCCTCCTCAAGCAAGACATTTCTGGTTAGTATCCATTTGTGCCCCTTTCCTTTCTGTAAAACTCTTTAAGTTAGCAGATAGTAGTTCTTCAAAGAAGATGATATCTTAGGGAAAGTTCTATCCTACGTGCTAAATTTTGTTGAGTAATATTCAAGATATTCTACTTTTGGATATCTGAAGCTATCTTGGGATCACAGGCCAGATTTTATTTTTAAAGCAACAATGTCACAGGTAGAATTATCTGACCCTGTACTACTGTTCAAATTATACCCCTCTCTGGAAAATTCATTAACTAGAATGTTTGTTTTTTTTTTTTAATTTTACTCTGGTTAGAATCATGTGATCATAGGCCTTCCCTAAACTCACCATCATTGTTAATTGAAATGAATGTCTTTTCTCTCCCCTCCTCAGTGTCTCTCTCTCTCTCTCTCCCTTGTTCATCACAGAACATAATCATAGCTGACATTCTACAAGAAATTCATTAATTTATTTATTATGTTTTTCTTCTCACCAAGATCAGAATAAAGAAGGCAGTGACTTTATCCTGGGTTTTAATGCACACCTTGACATGTAATAGGTGCCTTACTGACACAAGAAAGTTGACCCCTACTGGGGTCCAGGCTGCACTGGGGTCTGGCCTGCAAACCAAATGGATGCTTGGGTTTGGGCAGGTAAGGAATCTATGACTCCTTATCTAGCAGGGCCTGCCAGTTCCCTGTCTTATTATAGCCAGGGGAACCAAGTAATTTTCCCTCCAAACTGAAATGTCTTGGGTAATTAAAGGGGGAATATTTAATAATTATTCCAGAACAATAGAAATAAAATGGGAGGTACAGAAATGAAGGTTTTACACTAAAGAGTGTACTGATTGGGTTTGTATTTTAAACAGATTAATGAGACTAGAGTCTTATAATTGGATTAGTGGGAGGAACCGATTTCATATCTTAGACAGAGATTAATCAGCTACTGCACTTTACCATCTAAAGTTTCTGTCATTGTATATTTGTAGTTAGTGAATGTATTAGAAATACATAAGACAGGAAGCCAGGAGTTTCTGAGGATTTTATTTATGAATGGAGTTTAAGTGAAGATGAGATCTGGGTGTGGAAGTGAGTGTTTAAGGGTGAGTAGAGCATGATGTCTAGAAGGTGATGGTGTGTCCTAAAGCTCAGTGAACAGAGATACAGAGAAATCTGAAGTCTGGGGATGCAAGGACATCTGTGATCCTGTGTCCCAGACATGGTGGGTCTATGGGCAGCAGCATGTGTGCCACTGACAGTGGCAAGGAAAAGAAGAGAATAATGCCCTCAGGGGAAGGTGCAGAAGGGAAGTGGTCAGGCCTTGGCACTGGGTAATGACCTGGCCCTCTCTGTCCTCGACTCCATTAGCTGTCTGAAGTCCCAGGATTCAGTCTTAGTGCTCAGAGCCTGGACCAGCACCAGCATCATAGGGGAACACAGAGCCTGGACCAGCACCAACATCATAGGGGAACAACAAGATGTGTAAATTCTTAGGCCCCTCTCCAGACCTACTTGAGTTCCATAAATCTGAGTTTTAATCAACTTCACAGGTGATTGTAGTGCCTAGTGCAGTAAGAGACACATTTCCCCAGTGAGAGAGGCTGATCTTCCATAGTGATATTCTACATCTCCATTCTGTTTAAATCTCACATTTTGTTTTCTCTTTAAAGGGGACACTAAAAAGAAATATGATACCCCTAACTTTGCAGAAGAAACGAGAATTCTTCATTGCCAAGACCAGTCAAAGACGTACTCAGAGGTCTGAGCTGCCCACCAGGCTGACCAGCTGCATCTTCCCAAAGCCCATGACTAGAATCAGGTCCCATCCTGACAATGTGGTCAGACGCAGGCCAAGGGATGAGAACCTGGAGAAGCCCCAGCAACTCTGCGCATACAGGAAACTACAGCATCCTCAGGCCTGCAGCAGTGAAGGGGAAATTTTAAGTCCCATGGATTTTGCAAATGCCTTAAAAATAATTACTCCAGGAATTCCAGAGGAATGCCTGGGTGGAGCTGGCAGTAGGGGTCTGCACAGCCACCCCAGCCCCACTCCTGTTCCATCTGCAGGTTCAGTGAAGAGAAGCCCGGGAGTGAGTGCTCATCAATCACTGCCCCTCTACAATCAGCCGGTGACCACTGCAGACATCCGGAGACAGTCTAGGAAAGTGAAGAAAGCCAGGCAGAGGCTGGCTGAGGCCCTGAGGGCAGACAGGCTGGCCAGGGAGGAAGAGAGGGGAAGGGCCCAGAAGGAAATGCTGATGTACAAATGAGAACGGGATGAGGTGGGGCTGACAATTCATGTGGGGTGGGCCTTGCCACAGATTCAGCCTGAGGGGTCCCGACTTTATGAGCCCATCTTTCAGTGTGGACCCTCCTTCCTATTCTGAACTGGGTCACTTTGTTTTCCCCAAGCTGGTCTTTATTAAATGCATTTGAAAGAAAAACATGTTAAGAGAGGATGGGTGTTTTGGTCAGAAATTGCTATGATTTAATAAAAAAAAAAAATGCACACAATGTAACCTAAAAAAATAAAATAAAATAAAAAGAAATAAATAAAAAGAAATTGGCTTTCATGAGAGGAGAAGGGAAACTTTTACAAGTCATTGTACACCTAAATTTCTGTTTACAGGATTTTCATTAATTAATTTGTACATTAGATTCTACAGGAGTAATCTATACTGAAGATTTATTTACTATTTTGTAGTTACATCTTTTGCTTATAATACCTACTCTCAAGGAGGAGCTGATACCCACATTGAGATTATTCTTTTGTCTAATTAAAAATAACTTAGTTGACCAACAATGTTATATATTTATGCTGTACCACATGATGTTTTAAAATACATTGTAAAGTGGGTCAATCAAGCTAATTAATGTTGCAGGAAGATGAGGCCCAATGTAGAGAAAGAGCACCAAAACACCATCTTTTTTTTTTGTTTATATTTTTTTATTTATTTTTATTAAACCATAGCTGTTTACATTAGTATGATCGTGGGGCACCATACACTTGGTTCATAGATCGTTTGACACATTTTCATCACATTAGTTAACATAGCTTTTGTAGCATTTTCTTAGTTATTTTGCTAAGACCTTTACATTCCACATTTACTAGGATTCACATATACCCTGGTAAGATGTACAGCAGGTGTAATCCCATTAATCCCCCACTTTCCCCCTCCCTCCCCTCCCTTTCCCCTTTCTCCCTATTCTTAGGTTATAACTGGGATATAGCTTTCATGTGAAGGTCTTACATTAGTTTCATAATAAGGGTGAGTACATTGGGTACTTTTTCTTCCATTCTTGAGACACTTTACTAAGAAGAATATGTTCCAGCTCCATCCATGTAAACATGAAAGAGGTAAAGTCTCCATCTTTCTTTAAGGCTGCATAATATTCCATGGTGTACATATACCACAATTTATTGATCCATTCGTGGATCGAAGGGCACATGGACTTTTTCCATGACTTAGCAATTATGAATAGGGCTGCAATAAATATTCTGATACAAATATCTTTGTTATGGTGTGATTTTGGTCTTCTAGGTATATGCCCAGTAGGGGGATTACAGGATTGAATGGCAGATCTATTTTTAGATCTCTAAGTGTTCTCCATATCTCTTTCCAAAAGGAATGTATTAATTTGCATTCCCACCAGCAGTGCAAAAGTGTTCCCTTTTCCCCACATCCACGCCAACATCTCTGGTCTTGGGATTTTGTGATATAGGCTAGTCTCACTGGAGTTAGATGATATCTCAAAGTAGTTTTGATTTGCATTTCTCTGATGATTAAAGATGATGAGCATTTTTTCATATGTCTGAAGGCCATGCGCCTGTCTTCTTCAGAGAAGTTTCTCTTCAAGTCCCTTGCCCAGCCTGCAATGGGATCCCTTGTTCTTTTCTTGCTAATGTGTTTGAGTTCTCTGTGGATTCTGGTTATTAAACCTTTGTCGGAGACATAACCTGCAAATATCTTCTCCCATTCTGAGGGCTGTTTGCTTGCTTTACTTACTGTGTTCTTGGCTGTGCAGAAGCTTTTTAGTTTGATCAAGTCCCAATAGTATATTTCTGAAGCAGCTTCAATTGCCCGGGGGGTCCTTCTCATAAAAAACTCGCCCAACCCAATTTCTTAAAGGGTTTTCCCTGCACTCTCTTCTAGTATTTTTATAGTTTCATGTCTTAGGTTTAAATCTTTAATCCAGTGAGAGTCTATCTTGGTTAATGGTGAGAGGTGTGGGTCCAGTTTCAGTTTTCTGCAGGTTGCCAGCCAGTTCACCCAGCACCATTTGTTAAATAGGGAATCTTTTCCCCACTGAATGTTTTTAATTGGCTTGTCAAAGATTAAGTAACGGTAAGTAGCTAGATTCATATCTTGGTTCTCTATTCTGTTCCAGACATCTACTTCTCTGTTTTTGTGCCAGTACCATGCTGTTTTGATCACTATCGATTTGTAGTATAGTCTGAGGTCTGGTAGCGTGATTCCTCCTGCTTTGTTTTTATTTTTGAGTAATGTCTTGGCTATTCAAGGTTTTTTCTGATTCCATATAAAATGAAGAATTATTTTTTCAAGATCTTTAAAGTATGACAGTGGAGCTTTAATGGGGATTGCGTTGAAATTATATATTGCTTTGGGTAGTATGGACATTTTAACAATGTTGATTCTTCCCAACCATGAGCATGGTATGTTTTTCCATTTGTTAACATTCTCAGCTATCTCTTTTCTTAGAGTTTCATAGTTCTCTTTATATAGATCTTTCACGTCCTTTGTTAGATAAACTCCCAAGTATTTCATCTTCTTTGGCACTACTGTGAATGGGATAGAGTCCTTAATTGTTTTTTCAACTTGACTATTGTTGGTATATATAAAGGCTACCAATTTATGAATGTTGATTTTGTAACCTGAGATGCTGCTGTATTCCTTGATCACTTCTAAGAGTTTTGTAGTAGAGTCCCTAGTATTTTCCAGATATACAATCATATCATCTGCGAAGAGCGAAAGTTTGATCTCTTCTGACCCTATGTTGATACCCTTGATCGCCTTTTCTTCCCTAATTGCGGTGGCTAAAAGTTCCATTACAATGTTAAAGAGCAATGGAGACAATGGGCAGACTTGTCTGGTTCCAGATCTAAGTGGAAATGATTCCAATTTAACTCCATTCAATATGATATTGGCTGTGGGTTTGCTGTAGATGGCCTCTATCAGTTTAAGAAATATCCCTTCTATACCTATTTTCTTAAGTGTTCTGATCATGAATGGATATTGGATGTTATCAAAAGCTTTTTCTGCATCGATTGAGAGAATCATATGGTCTTTGTTTTTTAATTTGTTTATGTGCTGTATTACATTTATAGATTTACGTATATTGAACCAGCCTTGAGACCCTGGGATAAAACCGACTTGCTCATGATGTCTGATTTGTTTGATATGTTGCTGGATTATGTTTGTTACGATATTGTTGAATATTTTTGCATCTATATTCATTAGTGATATCGGTCTTTAATTTTCTTTTCTTGTTGGGTCTTTTCCTGGTTTGGGGATCAGTTTGATGTTTGCTTCATAGAATGTGTTGGGTAGTCTTCCTTCTTTTTCTACCTTTTGGAAGAGGTTGAGTAGTATAGGTAATAATTCCTCTTTAAAGGTTTGGTAGAATTCTGACGTGAAACCATCTGGTCCCGGGCTTTTCTTTTTGGGGACATTTTGTATGGTTGATGATATTTCTGAACTTGATATGGGCCTGTTCAACATTTCCACTTGTTTTTGATTAAGTCTTGGAAGGTGACGTGTTTCCAAGTAACGGTCGATTTCCTTCAGATTTTCGTATTTCTGAGAGTATGGTTTCTTGTAATATTCATTAAGGATTTTTCGTATTTCTGAGGAGTCTGTTGTTATTTCATCTTTGTTATTTCTGATTGATGAGATTAGAGATTTCACTCTTTTTTTCCTGATTAGGTTGGCCAAAGGTTTATCTATTTTGTTGACCTTTTCAAAAAACCAGCTTTTTGATTTATTGATCTGTTGTATTATTCTTTTGTTTTCAATTTCATTTAGTTCTGCTCTGATTTTGGTTATTTCTTTTCTTTTACTGGATTTGGGGTTGGATTGTTCTTCCATTTCCAGTCTCTTGAGATGTCCCATTAAGTTGCTTACTTCCTCTTTCTCCATTCTCCTGAGGAAGGCTTGCAGTGCTATAAATTTCCCTCTTAGAACTGCCTTTGCTGTGTCCCACAGATTCTGATAGTTCGTGTCATCATTGTCGTTTTGTTCCAGAAATTTGGCAATTTCCTTCTTGATCTCATCTCTGACCCAGCTATCATTCAGCATAAGGTTATTTAACTTCCATGTTTTTGTATGTGTATGCAGATTCCTGTTGTTACTCATCTCAAGTTTTTTCCATGATGATCCGAGAAGATGCATGGAATAATTTCTATTCCTTTAAATTAGCTGAGGTTAGACTTGTGACCTAAGATGTGATCGATTCTGGAGTAAGTTCCGTGGGCTGATGAGAAGTATGTGTATTCAGTTTTGTTAGGATGAAATGTTCTGTAGATGTCAGCTAAATCTAAATGCTGGATGGTTAGATTTAAATCTAGAATTTCTTTACTCAGCTTTTTGTTGGAGGATCGATCCAGCACTGCCAAAGGAGTGTTAAAATCTCTGAGTATTATAGATTTGGAGGAAATCAAGTTGCTCATGTCTGTTAGAGTTTCTCTTATAAATTGAGGTGCATTCTGGTTGGGTGCATAGATATTAATAATTGAAATCTCATCATATTGAGTCTTACCCTTAACAAATATGAAGTCACCATTTTTGTCCTTCCTTACTTTTGTTGGTTTAAAGCCTATTGTGTCCGCAAATAAAATTGCAACTCCTGCTTTTTTTCTGGTTACCATTTGCCTGAAATATGGATGACCATACTTTCACCGTGAGTCTGTATTTGTCTTTTAAGTTAAGATGTGACTCTTGTATGCAACAAATGTCTGGCCTGAGTTTTTGTATCCAGTCAGCTAACCTATGTCTCTTTAGAGGGCAGTTTAAGCCATTCACATTAATGGAGAGCATTGATAAGTTTGGTGAAATTTGGGATATTGAGTTTTTTGAAACTCCAGTGGGCATTTTTAATCCTTTTGCCATTGTGCAAGTTGGAGTTTGATCAGAAGTTTCTGAGTGAGTTTACTTTTGTAGTAGAGGATTGGGTTGGTTATTATGGAGGATAGGTCTGAGAATATCCTGAAGAGCTGGTTTAGTTATGGCAAATTTCTTTAGCATATTTATGTCATTAAAGTATTTAATTTCTCCGTCATAAATGAAACTCAGTTTAGCTGGGTACAAGATCCGGGGTTGAAAGTTATTTTGCTTAAGGAGGTTAAACGTTGATGACCACCCTCTTCTGGCTTGAAAAGTTTCAGCAGAGAGATCTGCAGTCATTCTAATGTTCTTCCCTTTGAAGGTAATAGATTTCTTTCTCCTGGCAGCTTTGAGAATTTTCTCCTTCATATTAACTTTAGTGAAATTAATTATGATATGCCTGGGGGATGTCTTATTGGGGTTGAGTCGTGCTGGGGTTCTGAAGCTATCTGCTATCTGAATTTAAGGTTCTCTAGGCATGTCTGGAAAATTCTCTTTCATAATTTCATGCAGAAGGGCCTCTGCGCCCAGTGAGGCCACTTCATCTGTTTCAGAAATTCCTATGAGACGGATATTTGCCTTCTTCGAGTTATCCCAGAGCTCTCTGAGTGAGTGATCCATTTTTGCTCTTCATTTCTCTTCCTCTTTGAGAGTTTGGAGCATTCAAAGGCTTTATCTTCGATGTCGGAGATCCTTTCTTCTGTTTGGTCCATTCTGTTGCTAAGGGATTCCACTGTATTTTTCATATCTTTGAGGGATGCAAATTCTTGTTTCAGTGTGTCTAAGTCTTTCGTTGTTTTGTCTTTAAATTCGTTAAATTCTTGAGAGAGCTTTTGAATTTCTCCACAAATTCCTAATTCCATTTTGTTAATCTTGTTTGCCATCCAAATTCTGAATTCGATTTCTGACATCTCAGCTAGTTGTTTGTGAATGGGATCTTCAATTACATCTGCCGTATCTTTCCTTGGGGGGTTCATCTATTCTGGTTATTCATGTTACCAGAGTTTTTCCGCTGATTCCGCCCGATGATTGTTTTACTCCCTTTGATTTTCCTCTGGTGTTTTGTCGAGGACCCATACAGTGCTGTGGCCTGAGAAACTGGGGCCCTGTTTGGTGTTGAGGGGCTAAGTGGTTCTGAATTGTTTTCAGCTGGTTTCTATGTGACCCTAGTGAAACAGTTACTCTGGGTTGAAGTCTCAGCTGTAGAGAAATACCAGCAATTAAGTCACCCCACCCACCACAGGCAACAAATGGGAAAGGAAAATCAAACCTTCCTACAACCACACACCCAGGGCACCACCTGGATAGTCCACAGGTGAGTGACTCAGTTCAAAAGGTCCAAGTCAATTGTCTCCGTCAGCAGCTGCCTCGGGTGGGAGAGTTCAAGAGGTCCCTGGGAACTATGTCACAGGGGTCTGGTGACTGCTCTAAAATGGCTTGCTCCAGTGCTACATGGAGTCAGGAAGAGCCACCAGTAAATAGATCAGTCTGGAAAGAATGATGCCTCCTTCCCCACCTTGCAGCTCTGTCACACCCAGTCTCTGCTAGCCCCACAGGGCTGTGACCCAGTCAGTTGTCCGCAGTAAGCAGATACTCCAGGGGTTTACACCTGCCTAGGTCACAGGGTAGTCTGTGTCTGCTCGACTAGGCCACTATTCTCTGTCTTTATCCAGTAGGGGGTGGTGTGGCCTGTCAACCTCGGGCACTTGATGGAGGCTGGAGGTGTTCACTCAGTTCCAGCCCCACCCTTAGTTTATGTTACTGGGTGAAGGGAACAACCCTGTGGGAGTTTGTTTCTGACCTTGCCAGATTCCTCTGCAGAGGAGAGGCTGATTTGAGTTCCCAGAATCTGTGTCTCAGGCCCTGTCTTTAGTCCTGCAGGTTTGTATTCGCAGCACGATCAGTTGTTGGCTGTAGCCTCTTGGCCTCCTTTGTCTATAGGCTGGTGATCCCCTAAGGGTCAGGTGCATCTTAGGTTCAGTAGAGCGGTTCTCTGGATCAGCCCCACCCTAGCAGTTTTCCGGCTCTGCGGGTGTGTTTTCTAGTCCCTGTGTTCCACCCAGGTCGGTACTGTCTCAGGAAAACCCTTTACTCACGGGGCCTGTGTTTCAGTCCCAGGTCTGTTCCATGGTGGTTGCCATCTGAGAAGATGCTCGGCCTCATCTGGTTGCCCAGGAAGACAGGAGGAGAGGCTATGGGATATCTAGGGGTGGGCCTTGTTATTGCTGAAGATGGCTGTTGCTCTGCACCTTGGGGCACCACTGCTCCAGTGTCATTCCCTCTCAGCCGACTGTTGTCTTCTCGCTCCTTTGCCATAGAGTCAGCTCTGGTCAGCTGCAGTCCAGGTCCTATCTATACCTCTTGAGAGTTCAGCCAAGAATCTGGACTCCTGTGGGGGCAGGTCTCCAGATCACGGAGTGAGAGTGGAGGGGGGTGTTAGGAGCTCAGGGTTACAGGTCATAACACCAAGCTCGTTGAGACCAAATGAACAAATAAACAGATACAAAGGTTACCAGGCACATGGGCCCATAGATACAGAGATAGACGGAAACACATAAACATACAAGCAATAGCCATGACAACAGCAATATAAGAACAACTGCAATAAAAATAGTGATAATCGTAAAATAATTGAAAGAAAGGAAAAAAAGAGAAAAAAGTGATGTTAGAAGGAATGTTAAGTGAGAAGAAAGAAGAAATTAAAATTAGAAGACATAGAAATAAAAAATATATCTATATAAAATGTAATAATAAAAAATTATCGAAATCTCCTCTAAGAAAATGGTGAGGAAAAATCAGACAAAAAGAAAACAACAGCAAAAAAAAACAAAAAAAAAACCCACGAAAACCAAAAAATCAAAACAAAAAAAAAAAGGCACCAACTGCAAAAATATTCTTGTGGTAGAAATATACCTATAAATGTCTATATGTCTGCTGTAGGGATCAACTTTCGTAGGAATATATTCATACTGCAATATACTTTCTGGACACCAGGTGGCGCTGTGAGTGGTTTTGAGACTTATACCTGGTTTACAGTTTATACGTTTCCATGGTAACCACCTTCCAAGGCCGATCGCCATTTTGGAGTTTCTGTAAAAGTTTGTCGCCTAAGAATTGTGCAACCTCGGCTGTTCTCCTCCGGACAGCACTTGCGACCGACCCTCCCACTCAGTGCAGGTGTCCACGCTTCTTAAGTCCTTCCACTCTGCTCCCAGGTTCCCCCGCAAACTGGCAACTGCAATCGGCCATAAGGGGAGTGGTGCTGAGTTCTCACAGTATCTCCTGTAGCTGGTTCCCGGGGCTTCAGTTGCTCCGCGGCCCCAGAAGCCAAAGCCGGGACCTAGGCTTCAAGCCATTCCCGTGGTTGGAGCGCTCGGGGGATTTATTCTGAGTTTTATGGTTCAGAGTTTTGGATGGGCGTCCGCCAGTTCGCTGCGCAGCCTGAACTGCCAGCCCCCTCCAACACCTGGGGGAAAGGTGCTCGCCCTTTTGGGTAGTTCAAAATGTCTGTTTCCCGGGCAGGATCCCTTCCCTTCAATTGTCCAACAGTTTGCCCAGCTCCCTGTGGTTTTGAGTGGCTCTCCTTTCGGATGTCTCTCTCAGTTCAGGATTAATTACTTGTCAATTGGATTTTGTCAGCATTTACAAGCTGCTGACCTCCGTGGGGGAGGGGCCTAGCAGGCCGGCCGAGCAGGGATGAATCTCTACAACAGAGTCTGTGATTTTTTAATTACCCCTCATATATAGCAAACCGCCAGTTCGCTGGGTGTCTCCAGCTGTCTGTCCACTCTAATAATCCACACACAGGGAAGGTCCAGACCGCCTTTCCTCTCACCTGGTGGCTTGGGAGAGGTGGGCTACACGTCCGTCCTGTCCGCCATCATGCTCCGCCTCCATCTTCCAGTCAAAAACTACCATCTTTATAAGAGGAAGGGCTTTATTTCAGCCAGCAGAGAAAACGGCATAGAAGAATTTGAAATGGCCACGCTCCCTTACTGCCTTGGTTTTTCCATTTTTATCTCCAGTCAAAAAGTTCCAACCTTTCTTATTGGTCAATTTGAATCAAGCAGGAGATGCTATTCCAGCCCCCACAGAACTACAGGATTTCATAGAAGTGGAAATTTCCAGGTACCAGGAAATTAAGTCTACAAATTCCTCACCATGGAGAGGACCCTGCAGGTGTATCCTTGGGGTCTCCTTGAGAAGACCTGTTCTCCTGGACCTCACCCTTCCCAGGTATCCTCTCTCATTAACACCTACATTTCCTTACATACTTACTTGTCCTTGTCTATTTCCTTTTCTGACACTTAAAATCTACAGTCCACAATAAGTTGCTATTAACAATCACTGTGCTGTACAGTAGGTGCCTAGGATTTATCCCCCTATATAAAACTTTGTATCCTTTGAGCCAATATCTTCCCAACCAACACCAGGCCCATGGAAACCACCATTCTGCTCTCTGGTGCTGTAAGTTGGACATTTTGAGAGTCTAGATAGGAGTAAGATCATGTTTTTTGTCTTTCTGTGCCTGAATTATTTCCCTTCATATAATATCCTTCACACTCATCCTGCAACTGACTGGATTTGCGCGTGTGTGTGTGTGTGTGTGTGTGTGTGTGTGTGTCTTTGAGACAGTCTTACTATGTTGCCCTAGGGAGAGTGCCGTGGCATCACAGCTCACAGCAACCTCAAACTCCTGGGCTTAAGTGATTCTCTTGCTTCAGCCTCCTAGTAGCTGGGACTACAGGCACCGGCCACAACACCCAGCTGTTTCTTGTTGTGTTTGTTATTGTTGTTATTGTTGTCATTGTTGTTTAGCAGGCCCTGGCCAGGTTTGAACCAGCCTGCCCCCAGTGCATGTGGCCAGCACCCTAACCACTGAGCTATGAGTACAAAGCCAGGATTTGCTTCTTTGTTAAGGCTGAATTATAGCCCATTGTGTACATAGCCCACATTTCTTTATCCATTCATCCAGGAAGGCTGCTAGGGTGACTTTAAATCCTGGCTATTATGAGCATTAAACTCCCCCTTATTCCTGAGGAACATGTGCCAAAAACCCAAGTGGGAAATCTGAGACTTCACACTATGCCCAACCCAAATGCCATCCAACAGAACATGTTTATGTTCACATCTCCTGCCCACAAATTTAATGCCTTTTCCATCTTTTAAATAAGCATTCATGACACACTACAGCCATAACCTTTGCAGTTTGAGGTGTAACAGCAAAACTAGGAGCGATTTCTTTCTCCTTCACTATTTCAGGGATAAAGGTTTGTTCCTACCATAGATCCTGTAAACATCACCATGCAATATTCTTCTTCCTTATTAAGTCAAGATGTCACCTTTTCACCTAAAGGAAAGACTTTAAGGCTTCTTGTTGGCATGTCCACATTTCCAGCCTCACTCCTCCTGTGCTTTGGAATCACCATACAGTAAAACAAGGCTTACTCCTACAGAGGCATGGAGACAGGGGGAATGGGAGTCTGATCACCAAGAGGGTCATGAAGGAGCTAAGAAAATTTCACCCCAAAATAAGATTCCTTGGTATAAAGATTATTTTGAATTAAAGGCTATTCATAATAAGGGAACTTTATTTATTATTATTGTTTTTGGTAGTGTAGGATTGGCATTAATCTTTATTTTTTAATTTATTTATTATTAAATCATAGCTGTGTACATTAATACATTCATGGGGCACCATACACTGGTTTAATATGCCATTTGACATATTTTCATCACACTGGTTAACATAGACTTCCTGGCATTTTCTCAGTTATTGAGTTAAGACATTTATATTCTACATTTAGAAAAATTAACATGTACCCTTGTAAGATGCACCATAGGTGTGACCCAACCAATTACCCTCTCTTCGCCCATCCACCCCATTCCTACTCTTTCCCCTTTCCCCATATTCTTAGATTATAATTGGGTTATAGCTTTCATACAAAAGCTATAAATTAGTTTCACAGTAGGATTGAGTACATTGGAAACATTTTCTTCCATTCTTGAGATACTTTGCTAAGAAGAATATGTTCCAGCTCCATCCATATAAACATGAAAAAGGTAAAGTCTCCATATTTCTTTAAGGCTGCATAATATTCCATGGTGTACATTTACCACAATTTATTAATCCATTCATAAATCGATGGGCACTTGGGCTTTTTCCATGACTTAGCAATTATGAATTTGGCTGCAATAAACATTCTGGTACAAATATCTTTGTTATAATGTGATTTTTGGTATTCTGGGTATATACCTAGTACAGGAACAGTAGGATCGAATGGCAGGTCTATTTGTTTTGTTTTGTTTTTATATTGTTGGGGATTCATTGAGGATACAATAAGCCAGATTATACTGATTGCAATTGTTAGGTAAAGTCCCTCTTGCAATCATGTCTTGCCCCCATAAAGTGTGACACACACCAAGGACCCATCCCCTTCCCTCCATACCTCTTTCTGCTTCGGCCCCCATGACCTTAATTGTCATTAATTGTCCTCATATCAAAATTGAGTACATAGGATTCATGTTTCTCCATTCTCGTGATGCTTTACTAAGAATAATGTCTTCCACTTCCATCCAGGTTAATACAAAGGATGTAAAGTCTCCATTTTTTTTAATGGCTGAATAGTATTCCATGGTATACATATACCACAGCTTGTGAATCCATTCCTGGGTTGGTGGGCATTTAGGCTGTTTCCACATGTTGGCGATTGTGTACATTGAGCTCCAATAAACAGTCTAGTACAAGTGTCCTTATGATAAAAGGATTTTTTTCCTTCTGGGTAGATGCCCAGTAATTGGATGGCAGGATCAAATGGGAGGTCTAGGTTGAGTGCTTTGAGGTTTCTCCATACTTCCTTGCAGAAAGGTTGTACAAGTTTGCAGTCCCACCAGCAGTGTAAAAGTGTTCCCTTCTCTCCACATCCATGCCAGCATCTGCAGTTTTCAGACTTTGTGACGTGGGCCATTCTCACTGGGGTTAGATGATATCTCAGGGTTCTTTTGATTTGCATTTCTCTAATATATAGAGATGATGAACATTTTTTCATATGTTTGTTAGCCATTCGTCTGTCATCTTTAGGGAAAGTTCTATACATGTCTCTTGCCCATTGACATATGGGACTGTTGGCTTTATTCATGTGGATTGATTTGAGTTCTCTATAGAACCTAGTTATCAAGCTTTTGTCTGATTGAAAATATGCAAATATCCTTTCCCATTATGTAGGTTGTCTCTTTGCTTTGGTTGTCTCCTTAGCTGTACAGAAGCTTTTCAGTTTAATGAAGTCCCATTTGTTTATTTTTTTTTGTTGTTGCAATTGCCATGGCAGTCTTCTTCATGAAGTCTTTCCCCAGGCCAATATCTTCAAATGTTTTTCCTATGCTTTCTTTCAGGATTTTTATTGTTTCATGCCTTAAATTTAAGTCCTTTATACAATTTGAATCAATTTTTGTGAGTGGGGAAAGCTGTGGGTCCAGTTTCAGTCTTTTACATGTAGACATCCAGTTCTCCCAACACCATTTATTAAATAGGGAGTCTTTCCCCAGGTATATTCTTGTTTGGTTTAACAAAGATTAGTTGGTTATAAGATGTTAGTTTCATTTCTTGGTTTTCAATTTGATTCCAAGTGTCTATGTCTCTGTTTTTGTGCCAGTACCATGCTGTCTTGAGCACTATGGCTTTGCAGTACAGACTAAAATCTAGTATGCTGATGCCCCCAGCTTTAATTTTATTACTAAGAACTGCCTTAGCTATACGGGGTTTTTTCCGGTTCCATATAAAACGCAGAATCATTTTTTCCAAATCATGAAAGTACGATGTTGCTATTTTGATAGGAATGGCATTGAATAGGTAGATTGCTTTGGGAAGTATAGACATTTTAACAATGTTCATTCTTCCCATCCATGAGCATAGTATGTTCTTCCATTTGTAAATATCCTCTGCTATTTCCTTTCTGAAGATTTCACAGTTTTCCTTATAGAGGTCCTTCACCTCCTTCATTAGGTATATTCCTAGGTATTTCATTTTCTTTGAAACTGTGGTGAAGGGAGTTGTGTCCTTAATTAGCTTCTCATCTTGACTGTTATTGGTGTATACAAACGCTACTGACTTGTGGACATTCATTTTATATCCTGAAACATTACTGTATTTTTTAATGACTTCTAGGAGTCTTTGGGTTGAGTCTTTGGGGTTCTCTAAGTATATGATCATGTCATCAGCAAAAAGTGAGAGTTTGACCTCCTCTGCTCCCATTTGGATTCCCTTTATTTCCTTGTCTTGCCTAATTGTATTGGCTAGAACTTCCAGCACTATGTTGAATAGTAAAAGTGACAGAGGACAACCTGTTTCGTTCCAGTTCTAAGAGGAGAAGCTTTCAGTTTTACTCCATTCAGTAAAATATTGGCTGTGGGTTTGTCATAGATAGCTTCAATCAGTTTTAGAAATGTGCCACCTATGCCTGTACTCTTCAGTGTTCTAATTAGAAAAGGATGCTGGATTTTATCAAATGCTTTTTCTGCAGCTATTGAGAGGATCATGTGATCTTTCTTTTTGCCTCTGTTCATATGGTGGATAACGTTTATGGACTTGCGTATGTTAAACCAGCCTTGCATCCCTGGGATGAAGCCTACTTGATCATGATGAATGACTTTTTTGATGATAAGCTGTAATCTATTGGCTAGGAATTTGTTGAGGATTTTTGCATGTATATTCATGAGTGAGATTGGTCTGAAATTCTCCTTTTTGTTTGGGTTTTTCCTGGTTTTGGTGTCAGGGTGATGTTTGCTTCATAGAATGTGTTGGGGAAGATTCCTTCTTCCTCAATTTTTTGGAATAATTTCTGCAGTACAGGAATAAGCTCTTCCTTGAAGGTTTGATAGAAGTCTGGAGTGAAGCCATCTGGACGATGGCATTTTTTGGTTGGAAGATTTTTTATTGTTTCTTTGATCTCAGTGCTTCAAATTGGTCTGTTCAGGAGCTCTATTTCTTCCTGGCTGAGTCTAGGGAGAGGGTGTGATTAGAAATATTGATCCATTTCCTTCACATTGTCAAATTTCTGGGCATAGAGTTTCTGGTAGTATTCAGAGATGATCTCTTGTATCTCTGTGGGATCAGTTGTTATTTCCCCTTTCTCATTTCTGATTGAGGTTACTAGAGATTTTACTCCTCTATTCCTCGTCAGTCTGGCCAATGGTTTATCTATTTTATTTATTTTTTCAAAGAACCAATTCCTTGTTTTATTAATTTTCTGAATGATTCTTTTGTTTTCAATTTCATTGATCTCTGATTTGATTTTGGATATTTCTTTTCTCCTACTGAGTTTAGGCTTAGATTGTTCTTCTTTTTCCAATTCCATAAGATCTCTTGTGAGATTGTTGATGTGCTGTCTTTCTGTTTTTCGAATGTAGGCACCTAAAGCGATGAATTTTCCTCTCAAAACTGCTTTTGCAGTATCCCACAGGATTTGGTAGCTTGTGTCTTCATTGTTGTTATGCTCAAGGAAGTTAATGATTTCCTGTTTTATTTCTTCCTGCACCCATCTGTTATTCAACAGAAGATTGTTTAATTTCCATGCTTTTGGGTGGAGTCGAGAATTTTTGTTAGAGTTGAGTTCCACCTTTAGTGCCTTATGGTCTGAGAAGATGCAAGGTAAAATTTCAATACTTTTGATTCTGTTGATATTTGTTTTGTGTCCCAGGATATGATCAATTTTGGAGAATATTCCATGGGGTGATGAGAAGAATGTATATTCTTTATCTTTGGGTTGGAGTGTTATATATGCGTCTATCAAGCACAGTTGTTCTAGGGTCTCATTTAAATATCTTATATCTTTGTTTAACTTCTGTTTAGAGGATCTGTCCAGCTCTGTAAGAGGAGTGTTAAAGTTCCCTTTTATTATGGCATTATCAGATATCATATTGCTCAGACTGAGTAAGGTCTGTTTCAAGAATCTGGGAGCATTTAAATTGGGTGCATAAATATTTAGAATTGAAACGTCTTCTTGTTGTATTTTTCCCTTGACCAATATAAAGTGACCATCTTTGTCTTTTTTGACTTTAGTTGCTTTAAATCCACATGTATCTGAAAATAAGATTGCAACTCCTCTTTTCTTCTGAATTCCATATGCCAGAAAAATTGTCTTCCAACGATTGACTTGGAACTTTAATTTGTCTTTTGAAGCCAGGTGTGTTTCTCGCAGACAGCAAATGGATGGATTGTCTTTTTTAATCCAGTCAGCCAATCTATGTCTCTTCAGTGGGGAATTCAAGCCATTAACATTAATTGAGATAATTGATAAGATTGGTAGTATTCTATTCGTCTTATTTGGTGAGAGTCCATTGCTTAGTTTTATCTTTTGCATCAGTGTGGAGGTTAGGTTCTGTCCTTTAATTTCTGAGTTCTTACTTTGCTGCTGATCCATTGTGGTGGTCAGTGTGCAGAACAGGTTGAAGTATTCCCTGTAGAACTGGTCTTGTTGTGGCAAATTTCCTCAATGTTTCTATATCCGTAAATGATTTGATTTCTCCATCAACTTTTAAGCTTAGCTTAGCAGGGTACAGAATTCTGGACTGGAAATTGTTCTGTTTAAGTAGATTAAAGTTAGACGACCATTGTCTTCTTGCTTGGAAAGTTTCATTAGTGAAGTCTGCGGTCACTCTGATGGATTTGCCCCTGTAGGTCAACTGGCGCTTACTCCTGGCAGCTTGCAGAATCTTTTCTTTTGTCTTGACTTTGGACAGGTTCATCACAATGTGTCTTGGAGAAGCTCGGTTAGAGTTGAGGTGACCTGGGGTCTGATATCCCTCTGAAAGCAGTGTGTCTCGAATCTTTGGTGATATTTGGGAAATTTTCTTTTATAATATTCTCCAGTATTGCTTCCATTCCTCTGGGGCATTCTTCTTCCCCTTCTGGGATTCCTATAACTCATATGTTGGAATGCTTCATAAAGTCCATAATTCTGACAGTGAACGTTCTGCTTTCTCTCCCTTCTTTTCTGCCTCTTTTACTATCTGAGTTATCTCAAGAACTTTGTCTTCTACCTCTGAAATTCTTTCTTCTGCATGGTCTAACCTGTTGCTGATACTTTCCATTGCATCTTTAAGTTCCCTAATTGACTTTTTCAGTTCTTTCAGCTCTGCCATATCCTTTTTATATTCTTCATATTGATCATCTCTTATTTGATTCTGTTTTTGGATTTCGTTTTGGTTATTTTCCACTTTATTAGCAGTTTCCTTCATTGTTTCCATCATTTCTTTCATTGTTTTCAACATGTGTATTCTAAATTCCCTTTCTGTCATTCCTAGCATTTCTTTATAGGTGGAATCATCTGCAGTAGCTACCTCATGGTCCCTTGGCAGGGTTGTTCTGGACTGATTCTTCATGTTGCCTGGAGTTTTCTGCTGATTCTTCCTCATGAGTGATATCTTTTATCTGTTTCCTTGCCCTAATTTTCCTTTCACTTCCTCTTGCTCTTTAAGTTCTCGTGCCTGTGGACTAAGGGTTACAGGACCAGAAGGGTGAGAAGGTTGAAGAGCAAAAAAGGGATGAAAGAAAGGAGGACCGAGCGATAACAAAAAAAAAAAAGAAAAATAGAGATAGGAGAGGGGGTGGGTAAAAGGACTATTGACAAAAAGAAGAGAGGCACAGAAAGAGGGAGACAAAGCAATGTAGGTGTACAGTAGGGTATTTTGACACAACCTTAAAAAAACCCCACCTTCTGTGGGTGCCCAGTTGGATGGTTCCCTTGAGGTCAGCAGCTCTTTGCTAACCTGATCAGACACAGTACCCCACCTCCACCAACTAGAGAGGACAGACAAAAATGCTATAAATCAAACCAAAACAAGCAAACAGAAAACTTTGCGGGATAAAATTGAGTGAAAAACCAAATAATAGCAGTAAAAACACTAGCAAAAATGAAGTTCTAGTTATTGAAAAAGGCCGCAATGGGAAATTATTATTGAACTTAAAAAATTGAGAAAGAAAAAGGATCTGTATACAAAAGGTTGAAATTAAAAAACAAAGCAACATCAACAACATCAAGATAAACAAAAAAAAAAAAACAACCAAACCAAAAAAAAAAAAAAAAAAAAAAACACAACCAAAAACAAAGCAGTATGTATATGTTATTGAATATTGTCTGGGCACCACGTGGTCTTCTGGTGTATGAGATGTTAATCACATTTCCGATACGATTGGAGGCTGCTGATTTCTCAAACCCCAGCAGGTAGACACCCTAAATCTCTCTTCAGCCCACTTAAAAGGCCTTTGAACTTGTTCACTTGCTGAGCAGAAGCTTTCCCAGGAAAGTGCTTGTCACTGGAATCACTGCTGAAGTGGCTATCCACTTACCCAGTGTGCCAAATCAGGTCTCACTCTGCCCCTGATGGTTAGGGCTGCAAGGTAGCTCAGCCCCCACCCTTAGGCTACTTGGTCACTGGGTTACCAGCTCCCACCCAATTCTACCTCTGCAACCCTGAAGGCGGAGCTTGCCGGGGCAGATCGCTCATGATGGCTCCCCATGACCCACAGCCAAACACTATTAGCTTCGTCTGGTACAGCGGGTCAGACTGCGGCCCCAGACAATGGCCAAAGTTCTCCGCACTCCCGCTCAGGCTCTCCCCAAGGCAGTTCAACTGAGTGCCAAGTCCAAAGACACCGAAACAGTTCAAAGGTAAGGCCTTTCCGGTTTGCAGTCTCGCTGCTACTGAACTTACAGTTGCGGGCAGGTTTAGACGGATTGAACACACGCAACCACTTGCCATTTTTCCACTGTTTTAGTCCTCCTCTTGGGATCCAGAAGTCTCTTGCTGACTCCCTGTATCCTCACAGGGGTGATGATAGGCAGATCCCACCAGCCAGAGATGCCTGGAGTCCTATCTCCCCAGACTCACGGTGCCCAGATGCAAGGAAGCTGTTACTCGGCCGCCATCTTGCTCCACCTCCTGGCAGGTCTATTTGTAGATCTCTAAGTGTCCTCCAAACATCATTCCAAGAGGAACGTATTAGTTTGCATTCCCACCAGCAGTGTAGAAGTGTTCCTTTTTCTCCACATCCACACCAACATCTCTGGTCTTGGTATTTTGTGATATGGGCTAATGTTACTGGGTTAGATGATATGTCAAAGTAGTTTTGATTTGCATTTCCCTAATGATCAAAAATGATAAGCATTTTTTCTTATTTCTGTAGGCCGTGTGCCTGTCTTCTTCAGAGAAGTTTCTCTTCAAGTCATTTGCCCAGCCTGCGATGGGATCCCTTGTTCTTTTCTTGCTAATGCATTTGAGTTCTCTGTGGATTCTGGTTATTAAACCTTTGTCGGAGACATAACCTGCAAATATCTTCTCCCATTCTGAGGGCTGTCTGCTTGCTTTACTTACTGTGTTCTTGGCTGTGCAGAAGCTTTTTAGTTTGATCAAGTCCCAGTAGTGTATTTTTGAAGCTGCTTCAATTGCCCGGTGGGTCCTCCTCATAAAATACTCGCCCAGACCAATTTCTTCAAGGGTTTTCCCTGCATTCTCCTCTAGTATTTTTATAGTTTCATGTCTTAAGTTTAAATCTTTACTGCAATGAGAGTCTATCTTAGTTAATGGTGAAAGGTGTGGGTCCAGTTTCACTCTTTTACAGGTTGCCAGCCAGTTCACCCAGCACCATTTGTTAAATATGGAATCTTTTCCCCACTGAATATTTTTAATTGGCTTGTCAAAGATCAAATAACGGTAAATAGCTGGATTCATCTCTTGATTCCCTATTCTGTTCCAGACATCTACTTCCTTGTTTTTGTGCCAGTACCATGCTGTTTTGATCACTATCGATTTACAGTTATAGTCTGAGGTCTGGTAGCGTGATTCCTCCTGCTTTGTTTTTATTTCTGAGTAATGTCTTGGTTGTTTGAAGTTTTTTCTGATTCCATATAAAATGAAGTATTATTTTTTCAAGACCTTTAAAGTATGACAGTGGAGCTTTAATAGGGATTGTATTAAAATTGTATATTTCTGGGTGGCGCCTGTGGCTCAAGGAGTAGGGCGCCAGTCCCATATGCCGGAGGTGTCGGGTTCAAACCCAGCCCCGGCCAAAAACCAAAAAAAAAGAAAGAAAAAAAAATTGTATATTTCTTTGGGTAGTATGGACATTTTAACAATGTTGATTCTTCCCAACCATGAGCATGTTATGTTTTTCCATTTGTTGAATTCTTCAGCTATTTCTTTTCTTAGAGTTTCATAGTTCTCTTTATAGAGATCTTTCACGTCCTTTGCTAGATAAACTCCCAAATATTTCATCTTCTCTGGCACTGCTGTGAATGGAATAGAGTCCTTAACTGTTTTTTTAGCTTGACTATTGTTGGTATACATAAAGACTACCAATTTATGAATGTTGATTTGGTAACCTGAAACACTGCTGTATTCCTTGATCACTTCTAAGAGTTTTGTAGTAGAATCCCTGGCGTTTTCCAGGTATATAATCATATCATCTGCGAAGAGTGAAGGTTTGATCTCTTCTGACCCTATGTGGATACCCTTGATTGTCTTTTCTTCCCTAATTGCAGTGGCTAAAACTTCCATTACACTGTTAAAGAGCAGTGGAGACAATGGGTAGCCTTGTCTGGTTCCTGATCTGAGTGGAAATGATTTCAATTTAACTCCATTCAATATGATATTGGCTGTGGGTTTGCTGTAGATGGCCTCTGTGAGTTTAAGAAATGTCCCTCCTATACCAATTTTCTTAAGTGTTCTGATCATGAAGGGATGCTGGATATTATCAAAAGCTCTTTCTGCGTCAATTGAGAGAATCATATGGTCTTTATTTTTTAGTTTGTTTGTGTGCTGAATTACATTTATAGATTTACGTATATTGAACCAGCCTTGAGACTCTGGGATAAATCCCACTTGGTCATGGTGTATAATTTTTTTGATGTGTTGTTGGATTATGTTTGCTAGGATCTTATTGAGTATTTTTGCATCAACAGTCATTAGTGATATTGTCTATAATTTTCTTTTGTTGTTGGGTCTTTCCCTGGTTTGGGGATCAAGGTGATGTTTGCTTCATAGAATGTGTTGGGTAGTGTTCCTTCTTTTTCTATATTTTGGAAAAGGTTTAGTAATATAGGTACTAATTCTTCTTTAAAGGTTTTGTAGAATTCTGACATAAAGCCATCTGGTTCTGGGCTTTTCCTTTTAGGGAGATTTTGTATAGTTGATGCTATTTCAGAACTTGATATGGGCCTGTCCAACATTTCCACTTTGATCTGGCTAAGTCTTGGTAGGTGGCATACTTCCAAGTGTTGGTCGATTTCTTTCAGATTTTCATATTTCTGAGAGTAAAGTTTATTGTAATATTCACTAAGGATTTTTTGAATTTCTGAGTGGTCTGTTGTTATTTCATCTTTACCATTTCTGACTGATTAAATTAGAGATTTTACTTTTTTCCTTGGTTAGATTAGCCAAAGGTTTATCTATTTTATTGATCATTTCAAAAAAGCAACTTTTGGATTTATTGATCTGTTGTATAATTCTTTTGTTTTCAATTTCATTTAATTCTGCTTTGATTTTGGTTATTTCTTTTTTTCTGCTGGGTTTGGGGTTGGAATGTTCTTCCTTCTCCAGTTCCTTGAGATGTCCCATTAAGTTATTAACTTTCTCTCTTTCCATTTTCTTGAGGAAGGCTAGCAGTGCTATAAATTTCCCACTTAAGACTGCCTTTCCAGTATCCCAGAGGTTCTGGTAATTCATGTCTTGATTGTTGTTTTGTTCCAAAAATTTGGTGATTTTCTTCTTAATCACATCTATAACCCATCTATCCTTCAACATAAGGTTGTTTAGCTTCCATGTTCTTCTATGGGTATGCAGATTCCTGTTGTTATTGAATTCAACTTTTATTCCATGATGGTCTGAGAAGATGCAAGGGATAATTTCTATTTTTTTAAATTTGCTGAGGTTAGATTTGAGGCCCAGGATGTGGTCATTTTGGAGTATGTTCCATGGGCTGATGAGAAGATGTGTATTCAGTTTTGTTGGGATGAAATGTTCTGTAGATATCTGTTAAATCCAGATATTGAATGATTAAGTTTAAATCTAAGATTTCTTTGCTTAGCTTCTTTTTGAAGGATCTATCCAGCACTGCTAAAGGGGTGCTAAAATCTCCAACTACTATGGAACTGGAGGAAATCAAGTTGCTCATGTCTGTTAGAGTTTCTCTTATAAACTGAGGGACATTCTTGTTGGGTGAATAAATACCTTTAACAAATATGAAGTGCCCATCCTTATCCTTCCTTATTTTGGTTCATTGAAAGCCTATTGAATCTGTGTATGGGATTGCAATGCCTGCTTTTTTCTGCTTTCCATTTGCCTGGAGTATAGATGACCATCCCTTCACCTTGAGTCTATATTTGTCTTTTAATGTAAGATGAGATTCTTGTGTGCAGCAGATATCTGGCTTGAGTTTTTGTATCCAGTCAGCCAACCTGTGCCTTTTTAGAGGACAATTTAAACCATTCACATTAATTGAGAATATTGATAAGCCTTTCGAGCGTCCATTGGACATTTTTCATCCTTTTGTGACTGTAGAAGGTGGAATGTGATCAAAATTTTCTGTGTGAGTTTACTTTTGTGGTGGAGGATTATGTTTGTCTTTATGGAGGATAGGTCTGAGAATATCCTGGAGAGCTGGTTTAGTTGTGGAAAATTTCTTCAACATGTGAATGTCATTAAAGTATTTAATTTCTCCATCATAAATGAAACTCAGTTTAGCTGGATACAGGATCCTGGGTTGAAAGTTATTTTGTTTTAGGAGATTAAAAGTCAATAACCATCCTCTTCTAGCTTGAAACGTTCCAGCAGAGAGATCTGCAGTTATTCTAATATTCTTCCCCTTGTAGGTGATGGTTTTCTTTCATCTGGCTGCTTTCAGAATTTTCTCCTTCATATTAACTTTAGTGAAATTGATTACGATGTGTCTGGGAGATGTCTTATTCGGGTTGAGTCATGCTGTAGTTCTGAAACTGTCTGCTATCTGAATTTCAGAATCTCTTGACATGTCTGGAAAGTTCTCATTCATAATCTCATGAAGAAGAGACTCTGTGCCTTGTAAAGCCACTTCATCATTTTCGGGGATCCCTATAAGACGAATATTGATTTTCTTCAAATTATCCCAGAGCTGTCTGAGAGAGTGATCTGTTTTTGCCCTCCATTTCTCTTCTGCTCTGAGAGTTTGGCCATATTCGAAAGCTTTGTCTTCAATGTCATAAATCCTTTCTTCTGCTTGCTCCATTCTGTTACTTAGGGATTCTACCAAGTTTCTCAGATCTTTGAGGGCTGCAACTTCTTGTCTCAATTTGTCAAAATATTTGGTCATTTGGTCTTTCAATTCGTTGAATTTTTGAGACATCTTTTGGGTTACTGCTTGGAATTCTAATTCGATCTTATTTGCTATCCAGATTCTAAATTCGATTTCAGACATCTCAGTTATTTGTTTGTGCATGGGATCTCTTGCTGTGTCTGCCCCCATTGATCTTGGGGGAGTTGATCTACTCTGATTACTCATATTGCCAGAGTATTTCCTTTGATTTTATGTCATGATTGGTTTTCACCATTGCCTCTGGCCATCCTCAGAGTTGGGGTGGTGTCTCTCTGAGATTAGACCCAGGGGGATCACTCTATTTTTGCTGAATCTTTCTAGGAAGTAACCCTGTGTTGCTCTTCTGGGGCTCTCTCAGCCAGGGAATTCTGGTTGTGGGAATTCCCCCAGACCCAGCAACAAGTCGGGGGGTGGTGCACACGGTTCTGCTAGTGCCTGACACCCAGTGACTATGGCACAGAGGGCCCAAGGCTCCAGCAGTCTCTGGCCAGGAGAAGAGCTCCGCGCAGAGGCAGGGAGGGCTCTGGAGGGCACGCAGCTACCAGAGTCCCTGGCCAAATGAGCAGGCATTGTGGAGGCAGGGAGGGTACAGGAGGGAGGACGCGGGGTTTTGTGGCTCCTGGAATTCCTGGTCAGGTCATGGGGAGGCCCAGTGGACAGGGTAGCGGGTCCTTGTGAAGCTCTTACTGGAGTCCGGAAGTGCGCAGCTCTTCCAGAGGTGAGGGAGGGTCCCTGCGCAGCTCTTACCGGGGTCCGGGAGAGTGCCAATCATGGTGCTTGGCGCAGCTCTTTCGGAGGACCTGGAGGGTGCTGATCGTGGGTCCCGGTGCAGGTTGTTCCCATGAGCACTTCTTTTACTGAGCAGTTTTTACATCCATTCTCATGCAGCTTTCACAGTAAACCTCTGAGATAGAACTTCCATTTTGCAAATAAGAAAACTAGTAGGGAGCATAGACAAGATGGCTGACTGAAGCCAACTTTCCACAGAGGCTCCCATCCAGAAGGAGAGTTAAAGTACAGAAATTTAGCAAGTAACCTGGTGTATTAGAATTACACCAAGCGAGAAGGTTGAAGAACGCACATCAACCAGGTTGAGGTGAGCTGCAACCCCAAGGATACAAACAAAAGGTACAAAATCCAACACCAAGTGGATGGGAGTCCCTGCCCCTATGAGAGTGGCTCGGAGTGCCCCACAAACAAATGAGCAGAGTTCAAAGTTCCTCCCACTACACTCCATGGGAGAGACCCTCCAAAAACTGGACCTACCTCCCTACTAGGGTGCCACAGCATTGTCCTGCCAGGCATAAAACTGTATATATTCTCTACCAGCAACTCTGAGCTCCCAGCACTCCCCTCCACTCTCACTCTGAGGTCTGGAGGCCTGTCCCCCAGGAGTCCAGGTGATTTCTTGAGGGGTGTGGACAGGGCCTAAACTGCAGCTGGTCAGTGCTGACTCTGCAGCACAGAAGTGAGGAGAGGATGGTTGGCTGAGAGGGAACCACACCAGAGCAGCAGTGCCCTGAGGTGCAGAGCAGCAGCCATCTTTTGGCAATAATCAGTCTCACTCCCAGATATTCTGAAGCCACACCCCCTGTCTCACTGGGCAACCAGAGGAGGCAGGCATCTATTCAGGTGGCAAACACCTTGTAACAGATATGGGACTGAAATGCAGGCCCCATGAGTAAAGGGTTTGCCTGAGGCGGTACTGGCCTGGGTGGAGTGCGGGGACTAGAAACGCATGCACAGAGCAGGGAAGTTCCCAGGACGGGGCTGACCCAGAGGACCGTTTTACTGAGCCTAAGATGCACCCGGCCCTCAGGGGATCGTCAGCCTATAGACAAAGGAAGACAGGACGCTAGAACAGACAGGTAACCAAATACAAACCTGCAGGAGCAAAGACAGGGCCTGAGGCGCAGGTTCTTGAAACTCATAAGAGCTTCCTTTCTGCAGGGGAATTTACAGGGACAGAAACAAATTCCCACAAAGTTGTTTTGTTCTGTTCTATCAGTAACATCAATCAGGGGTGGGTTTGGAACAAAGTGAACACACCCCAGCCTCCATCAAGCACCCGAGGTTGTCAGGCCTCACCTCCCCCTGCTAGACAGAGGCAGAGCACAGAGGCCTGCTGAGCCAAAATAGATTTTCTTGTGATTCAGGCAGGTGTAAACCCCTGGAGTATCTGTTCACTACAGGCAACTGGGTCACAGCACTGCAGGGCTATCAGTGACTGGGCATGACAGAGGTGCAAGGTGAGTAAGGAGGCATCAACCTTCCCAGACTGATCTATTTGCTGGGTGGTTCCTCCTGACTCCATGGAGCACTGGAGCAAGCCATATCTGAGTAGTCACCAGACCCCTGCAATCCAGTTGCAATCATCCGAGGACTATTCAGGTGGTGCCCTGGGTGTGTGTTTGTAGGAAGGTTTGATTTTCCTTTTCCAATTGTTTCCTGTGGGGGGTGGGCTGACTTAATTGCTGGTATTTCTCCACAGCTGACACTTCAACCCAGAGTAACTGTTTCACTAGGGTCGAACATAGACCAGCTGAAAACAAGACAGAACCACTTAGCCCACAACATCAAACAGGTCCCCAGTTTCTCAGGCCATAGCACTGTATGGGTCCTCAACAATGCTCCAGGGGAAAAATCAAATGGTGTAAAGCAATCATGGGGTGGAATCAGCAGAAAAACTCTGGAAACATAAATAACCAGAATAGATCAACCCCCCCCCCCCAAAGGAAAGACACGGCAGATGTAACTGAAGATCCCATTCATAAACAGCGGGCTGAGATGTCAGAAACTGAATTCAGAATTTGGATTGCAAACAAGATTAATAGAATGGAGGAAAATGTGGAATTAGAAATTTGAGGAGCAATTCAAAAGTCAGAATTAGAAATTCGAGGAGAAATTCAAAAGTTGTCTCAAGAATTTAATGAATTTAAAGACAAAACCACCAAAGATTTTGACAGACTGAAGCAAGAATTTGCAGCCCTCAAAGATCTGAAATACAGTAGAATCCCTCAGGAACAGAGTGGAGGAAGCAGAAGAAAGGATTTCTGACATTGAAGACAAAGCCTTTGACTGATGCCAAACTCTCAAAGAGGAAGAGAAATGGAGAGCAAAAACGGATCATTCTCTCAGAGAGCTCTGGGATAATTCAAAGAAGGCTAATATCCACCTCATTGGAATCCCTGAAAGTGATGAAATGGCCTCACTAGGCGCAGAAGCCTTTCTCCATGAAATTATGAAAGAGAATTTTCCAGACATGCCAAGAGATTCTGAAATTCAGATAGCAGACAGTTTCAGAACCCCAGCATGACTCAATCCAAATAAGACATCCCTCAGGCACATAATAATTAACTTCACTAAAGTTAATATGAAGGAGAAAATTCTGAAACCAGACATAAGAAATCCATTACCTACAAAGGGAAGAATATTAGAATGACTGCAGATCTCTCTGCTGAAACTTTTCAAGCCAGAAGAGGATGGTCATTGACTTTTAATCTCCTAAAACAAAATAAATTTCAACCCTGGATCCTGTATCCAGCTAAACTGAGTTTCATTTATGATGGAGAAATTAAATACTTTAATGACATTCATATGTTGAAGAAATTTGCCATAACCAAACCAGCTGTTCAGGATATTCTCAGACCCATCCTCCATAATGATCAGCCCAACCCTCTACCACAAAAGTATACTCACTCAGAAATTTTTGACCAAACTCCGACTTCCACAGTGGTGAAAGGATTAAAAATGTCCACTGGACTTTCAAAAAACTCAAAATTTTACCAAACTTATCAATATTCTCCATTAATGTGAACGACTTAAACTGTCCTCTAAAGAGGCACAGGTTGGCTGACTGGATACAAAAACTCTGACCAGATATTTGCTGCATACAAGAGTTACATCTTACCTTAAAAGATAAATATAGAATCAGGGTGAAAGGATAGTCATCCGTATTTCAGGCAAATGGTAATCAGAAAAAAGCAGTTGGTATAATTCTATTTTCAGGCACAATAGGCTTTAAACCAACAAAAGTAAGGAAGGATAAGAATGGTCACTTCATATTTGTAAAGGGTAATACTCCACATGATGAGATTTCAATTATTAATATTTATGCACCCAACAAGAATGTGCCTCAATTTATAAGAGAAACTCTAACAGACATGAGCAACTTGATTTCCTCCAACTCCATAGTAGTTGGAGATTTCAACACTCCTTTGGCAGTGTTGGATAGATTCTCCAATAAGAAGCTGAGCAAAGAAATTTTAGATTGAAACCTAACCATCCAACATTTGGATTTAGCAGACATCTACAGAACATTTCATCCCAATAAAACTGAGTACACATACTTCTCATCAGCCCACGGAACATACTCCAAAATCGATCACATATTAGGTCACAAGTCTAACCTCAGTAAAAAAATTTTTATAATTTTGTTTTTTATTAAGTCTTTTGTACATAGATCATAAATACATTTATGCCCATTTCAGTATGTTGATTATTTGTACAAATTATAGTGCTCACATCATACTGTTCACCATAGCTTTATTCCCATTTCCCAGTTATAGCATTAGGACATTTTTGTTTTACACATGATAGAACCAACCTGTACTTGCAATGTGCTCCATAGTTGGTTTTCCCCCTACAATCCCCTACTATCCCTCCCACACTCCCTTATCCCTCCCTCCCTTCCCTCCTTCATCATTGCCTAAATTTCTGTTTCATTTTTCATATGGAAGTGTGAGTTATTATAAATTGGTTTCACAGTAGTACTGAGTACATTGGATACTATTGTTTCCATTCCTGAGATACTTTGCTAAGAAGAATATTTTCCAGCTCCGTCCATGTAAATTTAAAGGAGGTAAAGTCTCCATTTTTTTTTCACTGCTGCATGATATTCCATTGTATACATATACAATTTATTAATCCATTCATGGGTCGATGAACACTTGGGCTTCTTCCATGTTTTGGAAATTATGAATTGAGCTGCAATTAACAATCTGGTGCAAATATCTTTATTGCCAAATGATTTTTGGTCCTTTATACACCTAGAAGGGGAATTGCAGGATCAAATGACAGGTCTACATTTAGATCCCTGAGGGTTCTCCAAACTTCCTTCCAGAAGAAACGTACTAGCTTGCATTCCCACCAGCAGTGCAGAAGTGTTCCCTTTTCTCCACATCCATGCCAACATCTGTTGTTTTGGGATTTTGTGATGTGAGCTACTCTTACTGGAGTTAGATGGTATCTCAGAGTAGTTTTGGTTTGCATTTCTCTGATGATTAAAGATGATGAGCATTTTTTCATGTGTCTGTAGGCCATGCGCCTGTCTTCTTCAGAGAAGCTTCTGTTCATGTCTCTTGCCCACAATGAAATGGGATCACTTGTTTTTTGCTTATTAATAAGTTTGAGTTCTCTGTGGATTCTGGTTATTAGACCTTTGTCAGTAGCATAACTTGCAAAAATCCTCTACCATTCTGAGGACTGTCTATTTGCTTTACTTAGTGTGCTCTTGGCAGTGCAGAAGCTTTTTAATTTGATCAGATCCCAGTAATGCATTTTTGATGTTGCTTCAGTTGCCAGGGTGTCTTCCTCATGAAGTATTCTCCAAGGCCAATTTTCTCAAGTGTTTCCCCTACACTCTCTCTAAGAATATTTATAGTTTCATGTCTTAAGTTTAAGTCCTTTAACCAGTGAGTGTCAATTTTTGTTAGAGGAGAAAGGTGTGGGTCCAGTTTCAGTCTTCTACAAGTTGCCAGCCAATTCATCCAGCACCATTTATTGAATAGGGAATCTTTCTCTCAATTTATATTTTTAATAGGCTTATCGAAAATCAAATGATGATAGTGTCTGGGTTCACCTCTTGTTCTCCAATTTTGTTCCATACCTCTACCTCTCTGTTTTTGTGCCAGTACCATAGCGTTTTGATCACTATCGATTTATAATAAATTCTGAAGTCTGGAAGCATGATACCTCCCAATTTGTTTTTATTTCTGAGTAATGTCTTGGCTATTCGATGTTTTTTCTATTTCCATATAAAACGAAGTACTAATTTTTCCAGGTCTTTAAAATATGAGAGAGGTGCTTTAATAGGGATCGCATTAAATCTGTAAATTTCTTTAGGTAATATAGACATTTTAACAATGTTGATTCTTCCCAGCCAAGAGCATGGTATATTTTTCCATTTGTTAACATCTTCAGCTATTTCTTTTCTCAGAGTTTCATAGTTCTCTTTATAGAGATCTTTCATGTCCTTACTTAGATACACTCCCAGATATTTCATCTTCTTTGGCACTATTGTAAAAGGAATACAATCATTGATTGTTTTTTCCCCTTGACTATTGTTGGTGTATATAAAGGCTACAGATTAATGAGTGTTAATTCTGAATCCTGAGACGTTACTATATTCCATGTTCACTTCTAGGAGTTTTGTAGCTGATTCCCGGGGGGTTTCCAGATATATAATCATATCGTCTGTGAAGAGGGACAATTTGATCTTCTCTGGTCTTATTTGGATCTCCTTGATTGCCTTTTCTTGCCTGATTGCGGTGGCTAAGACTTCCATTACAATGTTAAAAAGCAGTGGAGACAGTGGGCATCCTCACCAGGTTCCTGATCTGAGTGGAAATGTTTTCAATTTTACTGCATTCACTATGATACTGGGGGTGGTTTTGCTGTAGATGGCCTCTATCAGTTTAAGAAATGTTCCTTCTATAACAATTTTCTTAAGCGTTCTGATCAAGAAAGGATGCTGGATATTATTAAAAGCAGTTTCTGCATCAATTGAGAGAATCATATGGTCTTTGTTTTTTAATTTGTTTATGTGGTGTATTATATTTATGGATTTATGTATATTGACCCATCCTTGGGACCCTGGGATGAAACTCACCTGATCATGGTGCATAATTTGTTTGATGTGTTGTTGGATTCTGTTTGCTAGGATCTTACTGAATATTTTTGCATCAATATTCATTAGAGATATTGGTCTATAATTTTCTTTTCTTGTTGGGTCTTTTCCTGGTTTGGGTATCAGGGTGATATTTGCTTCATAGAATGAGTTGGAAAGTATTCCTTCTTTTTCTATGTTTTGGAAAAGATTAAGTAATATAGGTACTAGTTCCTCTTTAAAGGTTTGGTAGAATTCTAATGTGAAACCATCTGGTCCCGGGCTTTTCTTTTGGGGGAGATTTTTTATAGTTAATGCTATTTCAGAGCTTTTTATAGGCTTGTTCAACATTTCCACTTCTTTCTGGCTAAGTCTGGGAGGGTGACATGTTTCCAAGTATTGATCTATTTCCTTCAGATTTTCATACTTCTGAGAGTAGAGTTTTTTGTAGTATTTATTAAAGATTTGCTGAATTTCTGAGGAGTCCGTTGTTATTTGGCCTTTATCATTTCTGATTGATGAAATTAGGGATTTTACTCTTCTGGTTAGGTTTGCTAATGGTTTGTCTATTTTACTGACCTTTTCAAAAAACGAACTCTATCGTTGATCTGTTGTATGATTCTTTTGTTTTCAATTTCATTACGTTCTGCTCTAATTTTAGTTATTTCTTTTCTTCTGATGGGTTTAGGGTTGAAAGTTCTTCCTTTTCCAGTTGCTTGAGATGACTCATTAAGTTATTCACTTCCTCTCTTTCTGTTCTCTTGAGGAAGGCTTGCAACGCTATGAATTTTCCTCTTAGGACTGCCTTTGCTGTATATTAAAGGTTCAGATAGTTTGTTTCTTCATTATTGTTTTGTTCCCAAAATTTAGTAATTTCCTTCTTAATCTCATCTATGACCCAGCTATCATTAAGCATGAGGTTATTTAGTTTCCATGTTTTTGTATTCCTGTGGAGATTCCTGTTGTTACTGAGTTCAACTTTTATTCCGTGGTGGTCTGAGAAAATACAAGGAATGATATCTATTCTTTTAAATTTGCTGAGGTTAGACTTGTGACCTAAGAAGTGATCAATTTTTGAGGATGATCCATGGGCTTATGAGAAGAATGTGTATTTGGTTTTGTTAGGATGAAATGTTCTATAGATGTCTATTAGATGCAAATGTAGAATGGTTCAGTTTAATTCTAAAATTTCTTTGCTTAGCTTCTTTTTTGAGGATCTATCCAACATTGTCAGAAGAGTGTTAAAGTCTCCAACAATTATGGTTCTGGGGGGAAATCAAGTTGCTCATTTCAATTAGAGTTTCTCTTATAAATTGAGGTGCATTCTGGTTAGGTGCATAGATGTTGATAATTGAAATCTCATCATGTTGAGTGTTACCCTTAACAAATAAGAAGTGACCATCATTGTCTTTTCTTACTTTGATTGGTTTAAAGCCTACTGTATCTGCAAATAAAATTGCAACACTTGCTTTTTTCTGATTTCCATTTGCCTGAATTATAGATGACCATACCTTCACCCTGAGTCTATATTTATCTTTTAAGGTAAGATAAGATTCTTGAATGCAACAGATGTCTGGCCCGAGTTTTTGTATCCAGTCAGCCACCCTCTGTCTCTTTAGAGGGCAATTTAAGCCTTTCACATTAATTGAGAGTAATGATAAACCTGACAGAGTTTGGGGTATTGAGTTTTTCGAAAGTCCAGTGGACATTTTTAATTCTTTTGCCACTATGGAAATTAGAATTTGATCAAAAGTTTCTGAGTGATTTTACTTTGGTGGTGGTGGATTGTGTTGTTCATTATGGAGGATAGGTCTGAGAACTTCCTAAAGAGTTGGTTTGGTTATGGCAAATTTCTTCAACATGTGAATGTCATTAAAGTATTTAATTTCTCCATCATAGATGAAACTCAGTTTAGCTGGATACAGGATCCTGGGTTGAAAGTTATTTTGTTTAAAGAGATTAAAGGTCGATAACCACCCTCTTCTAGCTTGAAAGGTTTCAGTGGAGAGATCTGCAGTCATTCTAATGCTCTTCCCCTTGTATGTAATGGTTTTCTTACTTCTTACAGCTTTCAGAATTTTCTCCTTCATATTAACTTTAGCAAAATTAATTATAATGTGTCTATGGGAATTTTTATTCGGGTTGAGTCATGCTGATGTTCTGAAACTGTCTGCTATCTGAATTTCAGAATCTCTGGGCATGTCTGAAAATTGTCATTAATTATTTCATGAAACAAAGCATCTGTAGCCTTCACAGCAAGCTCATCACTTTCAGATATTCCTATAAGGCAAATATTAGAGCTCTTTGAATTGTCCCAGAATTCTCTGAGAGAATGATCCGTTTTTGTTCTCCACTTTTTTTTTCCTCTTTGAGTGTTTGGGAGCTTTCAAAAGCTTTGTCTTCAATATCATAGAGTCTTTCTTCTGCCTGCTCCATTCTGTTACTGGGGGACTCTACTGTATTTTTTAGGTATTTGAGGGCTGCAAATTCTTGCTTGAATGTATCAAAATCCTTGGTCATTGTGTCTTTAAATTCGTTAAATTCTTGAGACATCTTTTGAATTTCTGCTTTAAATTCTCATTTCACCATTTCCTCCATTTTGTTGATCCTATTTGCTATCCAAATTCTGAACTCGATTTCTGTCATCTCAGCCATTTGTTTGGGAATAGGATCTTGTATTGTATCTGCTTTATTGTTTCTTGGGGAAGTTGATCTACTCTGATTGTTCATGTTGCCAGAGTTTTTCCACTGATTCTGCCTCATGATTGTTTTTCACTGTTGGCTAGGTTGTCTGGTAAGGTGAAATTGGATTGGGGTTTCCTGAGGTTGTGGTTAACCAGTCCTTTTTTAAGGATCTGGAACTGATAACTGGAGCCTTTTCCCCTTTAGTTTTGCAAAGGACCTGTACAGTATTACAATCTGAGGCTGGGGAAACCTGCTTGGTGTGGTGGGGTTAGGTGGCTTGGTCTTGTATTCAACTGGTTATTGTCCAATCCTGGTGGATAAGTGACTCTGGTGAAGTTTTAGCTGTGATCAGCCACTTTCAGGAGATCTGCAATGTAAGCATCATCTGGCAGAGAACTGGCTATGAACTGAATTCAGAGGAAGGAATTTTATCATCAATTTCCATACACTGACACCTGAAACCCAATGCTTCTTTTCTTGCCACTGGCAGCCCAGCAACCACTCCCTCCTTCTGCAGCCTCCATTCACATCAGGAACCAGACAAAGCTGCCCACTGTCTCAATGCTCTTTAACATTGTAATGGAAGTTTTAGCCATTGCAATTAAGAAAGAAAAGGCGACCAAGTGTACCCATATAGCGTCAGAAGAGATCAAACTTTCGCTCTTCGCAGATGATACAATTGTATATCTGGAAAACACTGGGATTCTACTACAAAACTCTTAAATGTGATCAAGGAATACAGCAGCATCTCAGGTTGCAAAATCAACATTCAGAAATTGGTAGCCTTTATATATACCAACAATAGTCAAGCTGAAAAAATAGTTAAGGACTCTATTCCATTCACAGTAATGCCAAAGAAGATGAAATATTTGGGAGTTTATCTAACAAAGGAGCTGAAAGATCTCTATAAAGAGAACTATGAAACTCCAAGAAAAGAAATAGCTGAAAAAGTTAACAAATGGAAAAACATACCATGCATATGCCTGGGAAGAATCAACATTGTTAAAATGTCCGTATTACCCAAAGCAATATACAATTTTAATGCAATCCCTATTAAAGCTCCACTGTCATACTTTAAAGACTTGAAAAAACAATACTTCATTTTATATGGAATCAGAAAAAACTTGAATACCCAAGACATTACTCAGAGAAAAAAAACAAAGCAGGAGGAATCATGCTACCAGACCTCAGACTATACTATAAATCGATAGTGATCAAAACACCATGGTACTGGTACAAAAACAGAGAGGTAGAGGTATGGAACAGAATAGAGAACCAAGAATGAACCCAGCTACTTACCGTTATTTGATCTTTGACAAGCCAATTAAAAACATTCAGTGGGGAAAAGATTCCCTATTTAATAAATGGTGCTGAGTGAACGGGCTGGCAACCTGTAGAAGACTGAAACTGGACCCACGCCTTTCACCATTAACTAAGATAGACTCTCATTGGATTAAAGATTTAGGCTGTTTCCACATTTTGGCGATTGTAAATTGAGCTGCAATAAACAGTCTAGTACAAGTGTCCTTATGATAAAAGGATTTTTTTCCTTCTGGGTAGATGCCCAGTAATGGGATTGCAGGATCAAATGGGAGGTCTAGCTTGAGTGCTTTGAGGTTTTTCCATACTTCCTTCCAGAAAGGTTGTACTAGTTTGCAGTCCCACCAGCAGTGTAAAAGTGTTCCCTTCTCTCCACATCCACGCCAGCATCTGCAGTTTTGAGATTTTGTGATGTGGGCCATTCTCACTGGGGTTAGATGATATCTCAGGGTTGTTTTGATTTGCATTTCTCTAATATATAGAGATGATGAACATTTTTTCATGTGTTTCTTAGCCATTCGTCTGTCATCTTTAGATAAGGTTCTATTCATGTCTCTTGCCCATTGACATATGGGATTGTTGGCTTTTTTCATGTGGATTGATTTGAGTTCTCTATAGATCCTAGTTATCAAGCTTTTGTCTGATTGAAAATATGCAAATATCCTTTCCCATTGTGTAGGTTGTCTCTTTGCTTTGGTTATTGTCTCCTTAGCTGTACAGAAGCTTTTTAGTTTAATGAAGTCCCACCAACCCAGGAATGGATTAACAAGCTGTGGTATATGTATACCATGGAATACTATTCAGCCATTAAAAAAAATGGAGACTTTACATCCTTCGTATTAACCTGGATGGAAGTGGAAGACATTATTCTTAGTAAAGCATCACAAGAATGGAGAAGCATGAATCCTGTGTACTCAATCTTGATATGAGGACAATTAATGACAATTATGGTTATGGGGGGGGAGCAGAAAGAGGGATGGAGGGAGGGGAGGGCCTTAGTGTGTGTCACACTTTATGGGGGCAAGACATGATTGCAAGAGGGACTTTACCTAACAATTGCAATCAGTGTAACTGGCTTATTGTACCCTCAATGAATCCCCAACAATAAAAAAAAAAAAAAAGATTTAAACTTAAGACATGAAACTATAAAAATACTAGAAGAGAATGCAAGGAAAACTCTTGAAGAAATCAGTCTGGGCAAGTATTTTATGAGGAGGACCCCCCCAGGCAATTGAAGCAGCTTCAAAAATACACTACTGGGACCTGATTAAACTAAAAAGCTTCTGCACAGCCAAGAACACAGTAAGTAAAGCAAGAAGACAGCCCTCAGAAGAAGATATTTGCAGGTTATGTCTCCAACAAAGGTTTAATAACCAGAATCCAAAGAGAACTCAAACATATAAGCAAGAAAAGTACAAGTGATCCAATGGCAGGCTGGGCAAGGGACTTGTAGACAAACTTTTCTGAAGAAGACAGGTACACGGCCTATAGACATATGCAAAAATGCTCATCATCTTTAATCATCGGAGAAATGGAAATCAAAACTACTTTGACATATCACCTAACTCCAGTAAGATTAGCCCATATCACAAAATCCCAAGACCAGAGATGTTGGCATGGATGTGGAGAAAAGGAAACATTTCTACACTGCTGGTGGGAATGCAAATTAATACATTCCTTTTGGAAATGTGTTTTGAGAACACTTAGAGATCTAAAAATACATCTGCCATTCAATCCTATAATTCCTCTACTAGGTATATACCCAGAAGACCAAAAATCACATTATAACAAAGATATTTGTACCAGAATGTTTATTGCAGCCCTATTCATAATTGCTAAGTCACGGAAAAAGCCCAAGTGCCCATCGATCCATGAATGGATTAATAAATTGTGGTATATATACACCATGGAATATTATGCAGCCTTAAACAAAGATGGAGACTTTACCTCTTTCATGTTTACATGGATGGAGGTGAAACATATTTTTCTTAGTAAAGTATCTCAAGAATGGAAGAAAAAGTATCCAATGTACTCAGCCCTACTATGAAACTAATTTATGGCTTTCATAGGAAAGCTATAACCCAGTTATAACCTAAGAATATGAGGAAGAGGGAGAGGGAGTGGAAGGAGGGGGGAGGAGTGGTGAGGGGAAGGTGATTGGTGGGATTACACCTGTGGTGCATCTTACAAGGGTACATGTGAAACTTAGTAAATGTAGAATGTAAATGTCTTAACACAATAACTAAGAAAATGCCAGGAAGGCTATGTTAACCAGTGTGATGAAAATGTGTCAAATGGTCTATAAAACCAGTGTGGTGCCCCATGATTGCATTAATGTGCACAGTTATGATTTAATAATAAAAAAACAAACAAGGTCAATATTCCCCCTAAGGAATTATAAACAGGACAGCACAATAAACCCAATTCAGGAAGACTGAGGGAAAAAATAAAAGGCAGAGACGATTGGCAAAAATGAAAGTTAACTCTGGGGGGAAAAAATCAACAAACCTCTAACATGACAAATTAGCAAAGAAGTAAAAAATGACCAAGAGCATTAAAAATGGAAATTTAGGCATAACCTCAAAGATTATGACAAGAGATTGTTTTGGGCATCAGGCACCACATTTGGAAACAAATTCCAAGGAAAACATAATTTGCCAAAACAGACTCAAGCTGCAAGGTGGTGCTGAAGCATCAGCATTGGAGCTTTCAAGTCTTTCCAGTAATTTATTTCTGGATCTCTAAGGGATTTTCACAGCCCAAGGCTGAGGCCTCTGAAACCTGGTCAGCACCTTGCCCCTGTGGCTCCCTCTCTAGGGACAGGGGGAGTGAAGGTGGAGATCCCTCTAGCAGTATTAGGGAAGATGTTGATGCCTGTGAATTTGTGAACACTATGTGCTGGACGTAGAATAAATCTCAATCTTCAAATACCTCGACAGGTCACTATGCTGTTTTATCAGTTTCCTATTGCTTTCTCACACAGTTAAAGACTGAAAATAATGCACATATGTAATATCTTGCAATTTCTGTGGGAACAGCATTGCTTGGTCTCCAGGTCTCACAATGCTACAATCAAGGTGTCAATTGGGTGGTGTTTCAGGTGCCAGAGGAAAAGAATCTACTCGTAAGCTTATTCAGGCTATGGGCAGAATTCTTTTTTTTTTTTTCTCACAGTTGTGTGGATGATGCTGGAAGCTGCTGCCTTCAGGTCAGAGGGGCTGCTATGGTTCCCACCATGTGGTCCTTTCCTGGGAGGTTCAGGACAGGACTATTAGCAGGATAGTCTCTCACTCTAGGCTGCTATGACAATCATGGGAGAGGCAGCCCATTATCTTGTCCTCAGTCACGCAGTTAGAAGGAAGTAACACATTCTCCCACACTCAAAGGACAGGGACTGGACACCAGGAAGTGAGAATATTGGAGAGGAGTCACTCAAAAGCGTTCTCACAACAGCTACTATCCCCAAAATGATGGGATAGAAAGGGGTTTCTGACACTGTTCCTTCACGTCACTGAAGCCTGGGTCCCACACTTGTACAGCATGGGCACTCCACCACCAGAGCTCCGCGACCCCAGAAACCCCAGCACTCATTCACTGAGGCTGAAAAATGCATTTATCAATGCTGAACATTGTCACAAAGCTGCTTACATTCATCGAGCTCATGACGTGTTCCAGGCTGTGTGCTCAGAGCCTTTCAGTCTTACCTACCTTCCTCTGCCAACACCCCTGTGAGAGAAACAGGCTTAGGAAGCTTTAGGACAATAGTTTTCAACCTTCCTAATGCCACGAACCTTTAATATAGTTCCTGTAGGTCACGACCCACAGGTTGAGAACTGCTGCTTTAGGGAGTTGTCTAAGACTATCCAGACAATAACTGACAAATTCACACATTTGGATGGTTTGTCATGAATCAGTTTCTACCGCAATGATACCCTCAACCATAGGAGCTCTGCCTTCCTCGATGGACCGCCATCTGGCCCTCTGTTCCTGGCAGGGCAGCCATGAAAGGATTTTGCTCACCAGAGTAGTTCCCTGTCTCTCCCTAGCGCCAGAATGGCATATATACCTGGAGGTCCATTGAACAGAGCACGTGAGACAAAGCAACTTGCTGGGTGACCTTGGCAACTTCACCATCCCTCTCTGGTTCCATTTCTAAATCTTAAAATGAGAGATTCCCTGCGGTCTTAACATCTCTGGTTGTGAATGTTGGGCTTCCTGGGGCAAGGGCTCAGATCCACTGGCCTACCACCTTCAGACAGGTGGGTGACTCCTTCTTGGGGCAGTCCCGGCCAAACTGTTGCCTGACAAAGGATATCAGATGACATGCCAACCCAGGCTTAAAGAACTATTAATATTTACGTGGCCCATGGAATGGTGAGTAATAATAATTGTTTGTTGTCTTAAGCTACCAAGTATTTGGGAGTGTTTGTTATGCAGCAACTAAGAAAGATGGAAGTTTGTATGCAGGAGTTTATTGAGGATTGCTTGGGATCGACACCTGTTAGCGTTAAGTAAAGGAAGGAACTCTGAGCCCATGGATTAAACTTCAATGCAGTGGCAACCAAAGCCTTGCTGATTCTTTGGGCACGTTATAGCTACAGTGGTTTATCAGAGTTATCTCGCATTATATATATATTAGTTTGCTAGGTCTGCTATACAAAGTACCACAAACCAGGGGTCTTAAACAACAGAAATGTATTGTCTCACAGTGCTACAGACTAGAAGTCTGAGACAAGATGATGGCAGGGTGGGGGTGCGGGGGCGGTTTTGAGGACTTTGCCAAAGAATCTGTTGCAGGCCTCTCACCCACATCTGGTGACTGCTGGCAATCTTTCACATTCCTTTGCTTATACAAGCATCACTCTTATCTCTGCCTTCGTCTTCACATGGCATTCTCCCTGTGTGTGTGTCTGTGTTTTTTGTTTTGGGGTTGTTATTTATTTATTTATTTTGAGACAGAGTCTTGCTGTGGTGCTCAGGATGGAGTGCAGTGGTGTCCTCATAGCTCACTGCAGCCTCCAATGCTTGGGCTTAAGCAATCCTCCTGCCTCATTCTCTGAAAGTGCTGGGATTACAGGTGTGAACCATCATACCCAGACTGAATTTCACCCTTTACTAAGGGATGCCAGTTATATGGGATTAGTGGCCCTAAGTATAATGTCATCTTATCTAATTATATCCTCAATGATTCTGTTTCCAAACAAGGCCACATCCTGTGGTCCTAGGATTAAGAGTTCAACATATGTTTGGGGTAAGGGGAGGAAAGAGACAACTGAATTTATAACATGTATTTAGGCACAAGGACCAGATCTTTTTACCCCTCAGTAGTCACGTGTGCTGCCCCTGGGGAGGGGACATAACCTTGGACAAAGCAGCTCCATTAAGCCTAGGAAAACCCCAGTGGAGGGACTCAGCTGTGCTTCCCCAGCAGACAGCCTACCTGGCAGCTGGCAAGGTGAGTGCTGCACTCTGAGGCAATGATGTGAGCAGTCCCCTCCAGCATCCATGCAGCAGGCCAACACAGCACCCACTACACTGCACCTGTGAGTTTCTGATGATAACCAGGCTTCTAGTGGTGCTCGGGGCATAAGGTCCTAGGTGATGCACCTTCAGGGCACAATCTCAGTGCAGGAAGCTTCAGGAGATTAGAATTATGAGTTGGGAGAGGGGTGAGCAGCCTTCAAGAAGGCTGGAGATCAACAGCTGGGAACCCTGGTCATAGTCTGAACACCCACCACTTATGTCAGCCCTATTAAGAATAGTGCTTCCTTCTTTTGAGGAGTACTGTGGAGATATCAAAGCTTCCCTGGCTCTCTTTCACTTGTACACTATACCTGGTGGCCACTGTATCACCTGTGGTCATATAGAACACACTTTGGGGTGGGAAGAACCAGGGTGGGAACTCAGGCTTCCTGTCTCCTGACTCTGAGTGCCTCAAACATCCACATCCCCATTCCAACCCAGAGCCCATCTAGAGTTCCTCTTGTGATTGTAAGACTGCGGCCTACGAAGGCAAATCCAAATTTGGCCCTGGCTTTCTTAGCCTCCAGAGTCTTACTACTGACCAGGAGTCAGGTGAATGGACAGATGGAAGAATGGATGGATGGACAGGCAGAGAGATGGATGGATGGATGGATGGGTGGATGGATGGATGGATGGATGGATGGATTGATGGATAGATGGGTGGGTGGATGGACAGGCAAAGAGATGGATGAATGGATGGATGGATGGATGGACACAGAGATGTATGAATGGACAGAAGGGTAGATAGACTAATGGATGGATAGGTGTATGAATGGATGGAAGATGGATGGACAATCAGAGAGGTGTATGAATGGATGGATGGGTGGATGGATAGATGGACAGATAGATAGATGGATAGATGGGTATACAGAGAAATAGGCGAGTGGGTGGATAGAAAGAAGAAAGGAAAGATGGATGGTCCATCTAGAAGACAATAGACAAAAACCTAGAAAATGACAAATATAGGTAAGGAAGGCACCAAGAGAAATAGAGAGGTAGAAACATAACAGAAAATAAGGGAGGAGGAGGTCAGAGAGATGTGTAGGAGGAGGAAGACGAGAGGGAAAAGGTAGGAAACGCAAGACGCAAATAATAGTGTGACAGGAAAACTTAGTAGCAGGAATATAGGTGCAGATTAAGAAAGAAACATGTGCCCAAAACTGGGGAAATGATTCCAAAAGAGAGACTAAGGAACAGACAAAAAAAATAGACAGACAGCAGTAGGAGATGGGAAAGGAGATAAGAATGGGAGTAGAAACGGAGACAGAGGGGAAAGGGGAACAGAGAAAATTCCCTCACAACATCCCCAGGAAGCAGGATCATTATCTGTTGTCCCCTTTCACAGATAAGGAAACAGAACTTGGGGAGGTTTGTACAGCTAGTCATGGCAGAGATGGGATTCAAAAAGGGTACAGAGCAAATATAAGACAAATATAATCTTTGGGGTCAGGTGAAGTAACTGCTCTTCCACCCTCTTGGGTCTCTGGCTGGGACTGACATAAAACAGATTAACAGGAGAAAAGCATACAAATCTTATTTACTAATTTTTATAGTACATGAGATCCTGTGGGAAAAAAAATGAAGACCTAAAGAAAGAGTTTCAGGCCAGCACAGTGAGGCTGAGGAGGGAAGATCCCTGAAGCTCAGGAGTTCAAGACCAGCAAGATTGAGGCTCCTACCCCTACCCCCAGTCTCTACTAAAAATAGAAAAATTAGCTGCGCGTCATGGCAGATGCCTGTAGTCCCAGCTACTCTGGAGGCTGAAGCAGGAGGATCGCTCCAGCCCAGGAGTTAGAGGTTGCTGTGAGTTATGACATCACTGCACTTCAGCCTGAGTGAGATCCTGCCTCAGGAAAAAAAAGAAAGAAACAAACAAACAAAGCTGAACAGCTATACACTAGGTCAACCAAGAATAGTAAATTGTGAAAACATGACAAGACCAAGGGCCTTAGGTTCAGGCAGTCAGTTGCAGGGATGTGGCTGGGAAGATGAGGGTTATTTTTGCAAGGTTTGTGCTGAGATCTCTCAGTTTCAACTTCCTGTCTCTAGTGACAAGACTGTCCACGTCCTCTCCTAAAGGGAGGGCACATTCTACATAGAAGCTTTATCTCCAATTTTCAGAAAGAAAAAAGAAATTCAGAGTGCCCTTCTTCAATCTGCTATTTTTCAAGCACTTTTAAGTCATAATCACCAACGCCTGCACAGGCAAAGGCAGGATGGAAGCAGACTTAAATTACTGTGGTCTGATCTTGAGTCCGACTGAATCCACAGAGGTGTGAAGGGAAGGGCATTGAAATGCAGATGCGAGGTGGAGCAAGATGGCAGCCGAGTAACAGCTTTCTTACATCTGGGCACCGTGAGTCTGGATAGATAGAACTCCAGGCATCTCTGGCTGGTGGGATCTTCCTATCATCACCCTGCGAGGATACAGGGAGTCAGTGAGAGACTTCTGGACCCCAAGAGGAGGACTAAAACAGTGGAAAACCGGCAAGTGGTCACATATGTTCAATCGGTCTAAACCTGCCCGCAACTGTAAGTTCAGTAGCAGCGAGACTGCAAACCAGAAAGGCCTTACCTGTGAACTGTTTTGGTGTCTTTGGACTTGGCACTCAGTTGAACTTCCTTGGGGAGAGCCTGAGCGGGAGTGCGGAGAACTTTGGCCATTGTCTAGGGCCCCAGTCTGAGCCGCTGAGCCAGACGGACCTAACGGTGTTTGCCGCTGGGTCACAGGGAGCCATTATGAGTGATATGCCCCGGCAAGCTCCGCCCTCAGGGTCGCAGAGCTAGAATTGGGTGGGAGCTGGTAACCCAGCGACCAAGTAGCCTAAGGGTGGGGTCTGAGCCGCCTTGCAGCTCTAACCCTCAGGGGCAGACAGAAACCAGTTTTGGCACAAGTGGATAGCCACTTCAGCAGTGATTCCAGCAACAAGCACTTTCCTGGGAAAGCTTCTGCGCAGCAAGTGAACAAGTTCAAATTGCCTTTCAAGTGGGCTGAAGAGAGATGTAGGGTGTCTACCTGCTGGGGAGTGAGAAATCAGCAGCCTCCAGTCATATCAGAACTGTGATTAACATCTCATACCCCAGAAGACCACGTGTTGCCCAGACAATATTCAATAACATATACATACTGCTTTGTTTTTGGTTGCGCTTTTTTCTTTTTTTTTTTGTTTTTTTTTTTTGTTTATTTTGATGTTGTTGGTGTTGTTTTCTTTTATGTGTTCAACCTTTTACATACAGATCCTTTTTCTTTCTCAATTTTTCTAGTTTAATTATAATTTCCCATTGCTGTCTGTTTCAATAATTAGAACTTCATTTTTGCTAGTGTTTCTACTGCTATTATTTGGTATTTCACCCAATTTTATCCCGTAAACTTTTCTCTTTGCTTGTTTTGGTTTGATTTATAGCATTTTTGTCTTTCCTCTCTAATGGGTGGAGGTGGGGTTCTGTGTCTGATCAGGTTAGCAAAGAGCTGCTGACCTCCAGGGAACCAGCCAACTGGGCACCCCCAGAAGGTGGGCTTTTTTTAAGGTTGTGTCAAAGTACTCTAGTGTACACCTATATTGTTCTGTATCCCTCTTTATGTCCCTCTCTTCTTTTTGTCAATATTCCTTTTACCCACCCCCTCTCCTTTCTCTATTTTTCTTTTTTTCTTATCACTTGGTCCTCCATTCTTTCATCCCTTTTTTGCTCTTCAACCTTCTCACCCTTCTGGTCCTGTAACCCTTAGTCCACAAGCACAAGAACTTAAAGAGCAAGAGGAAGTAAAAGGAAATTTAGGGCAAGGAAACAGACAAAAGAAACCAATCATGAGGAAGCATCAGCAGAAAACTCCAGGCAACATGAAGAACCAGTCCAGAACAAACCCACCAAGGGACCATGAGGTAGCTACTCCAGATGATTACACCTATAAAGAAATGCGAGGAATGAGAGAAAGGGAATTTAGAATACACATGTTGAAAACAATGAAAGAAATGATGGAAACAATGAAGGAAACTGCTAATAAAGTGGAAAATAAGCAAAAGGAAATCCAAAAACAGAATCAAATAAGAGATGAACGATATGAAGAATATAAAAAGGATATAGCAGACCTGAAGGAACTGAAACAGTCAAGTAGGGAACTTAAAGTTGCAATGGAAAGTATCAACAACAGGTTAGACCATGCAGAAGAAAGAATTTCAGAGGTAGAAGACAAAGTTCTTGAGATAACTCAGATAGTAAAAGAGGCAGAAAAGAAGACAGAGAAAGCAGAACATTCACTGTCAGAATTATGGGACTTTATGAAGCATTCCAACATACGAGTTATAGGAATTCCAGAAGGGGAAGAAGAATGCCCCAGAGGAATGGAAGCCATACTAGAGAATATTATAAAAGAAAATTTCCCAAATATCACCAAAGATTCTGACACACTGCTTTCAGAGGGATATCGCACCCCAGGTCGCCTCAACTCTAACCGAGCTTCTCCAAGACACATTGTGATGAACCTGTCCAAAGTCAAGACAAAAGAAAAGATTCTGCAAGCTGCCAGGAGTAAGAGCCAGTTGACCTACAGGGGCAAATCCATCAGAGTGACCGCAGACTTCTCTAATGACACTTTCCAAGCAAGAAGACAATGGTCATCTACCTTAAATCTACTTAAACAGAACAATTTCCAACCCAGAATTCTGTACCCTGCTAAGCTAAGCTTAAAAATTCACGGAGAAATCAAATCATTTACGGATATACAAACATTGAGGAAATTCACCACAAGAACAGCTCTACAGGAAATACTTCAACCTGTTCTGCACACTGACCACCACAATGGATCAGCATCAAAATAAGAACTCAGAAATTAAAGGACAGAACCTAACCTCCACACTGATGCAAAAGATAAAACTAAGCAATGGACTCTCACAAAATAAGACGAATAGAATACTACCACACTTATCAATTATCTCAATAAATGTTCATGGCTTGAATTCCCCACTGAAGAGACATAGATTGGGTGACTGGATTAAAAAACACAAGCCATCCATTTGCTGTCTGCAAGAAACACACCTGGCTTCAAAAGGCAAATTAAAGCTCCGAGTCAAGGGTTGGAAGACAATTTTTCAGGCATATGGAATTCAGAAGAAAAGAGGAGTTGCAATCTTATTTTCAGATACATGTGGATTTAAAGCAACTAAAGTCAAAAAAGACAAAGATGGTCACTTTATATTGGTCAAGGGAAAAATACAACAAGAAGACATTTCAATTCTAAATATCTATGCACCCAATTTAAATGCTCCCAGATTCTTGAAACAGACCTTACTCAGTCCGCGCAATATGATATCTGATAATACCATAATAACAGGGGACTTTAACACTCCTCTTACAGAACTGGACAGATCCTCTAAACAGAAATTAAACAAAGAGAACGGAAAGAGAGGAAGTTAACAACTTAATGGGACATCTCACGCAACTGGAAAAGGAAGAACATTCCAACCCCAAACCCAGTAGAAGAAAAGAAATAACCAAAATTAGAGCAGAATTAAATGAAATTGAAAACAAAAGAATAATACAACAGATCAATAAATCAAAAAGCTGGTTTTTTGAAAAGGTCAATAAAATAGATAAACCTCTGGCCAACCTAATCAGGAAAAAAAGAGTAAAATCTCTAATATCATCAATCAGAAACAACAAAGACAAAATAACCACAGACTCATCAGAAATCCAAAAAATCCTTAATGAATATTACAAGAAACTTTATTCTCAGAAATATGAAAATCTGAAGGAAATAGACCGATACTTGGAAGCACGCCACCTTCCAAGACTTAACCAGAATCAAGTGGAAATGTTGAACAGACCCATAACAAGTTCAGAAATAGCATCAACTATACAAAACCTCCCTAAAAAGAAAAGCCCGGGACCAGATGGTTTCACGTCAGAATTCTACCAAACCTTTAAAGAGGAATTAGTACCTATATTACTCAACCTGTTCCAAAATGTAGAAAAAGAAGGAAGACTACCCAACACGTTCTATGAAGCAAATATCACCCTGATCCCCAAACCAGGAAAAGACCCAACAAGAAAAGAAAATTATAGACCAATATCACTAATGAATATAGATGCAAAAATATTCAACAAGATCCTAACAAACAGAATCCAGCAACACATCAAACAAATTATACATCATGACCAAGTTGGTTTTATCCCAGGGTCTCAAGGCTGGTTCAATATACGTAAATCTATAAATGTAATTCAGCACATAAACAAATTAAAAAACAAAGACCATATGATTCTCTCAATCGATGCAGAAAAAGCTTTTGATAATATCCAGCATCCCTTCATGATCAGAACACTCAAGAAAATTTGGAAAACACTAGGGACTCTACTACAAAACTCCTAGAAGTGATCAAGGAATACAGCAGCGTCTCAGGTTACAAAATCAACATTCATAAATCGGTAGCCTTTATATACACCAACAACAGTCAAATTGAAAAAGCAGTTAAGGACTCTATCCCATTCACAGTAGTGCCAAAGAAGATGAAATATTTGGGAATTTACCTAACAAAAGACGTGAAAGATCTCTATAAAGAGAACTATGAAACTCTAAGAAAAGAAATAGCTGAAAATGTTAACAAATGGAAAAACATACCATGCTCATGGCTAGGAAGAATCAACATTATCAAAATGTCCATACTACCCAAAGCAATATATACTTTCAACGCACTCCCTATTAAAGCTCCACTGTCATATTTTAAAGATCTTGAAAAAACATTACTTCGTTTTATATGGAATCAGAAAAAACCTCGAATAGCCAAGACATTACTCAGAAATAAAAACAAAACAGGAGGAATCACACTACCAGACCTCAGACTTTACTACAAATCGATAGTGATCAAAACAGCATGGTATTGGCACAAAAACAGAGAAGTAGATATCTGGAATAGAATAGAGAACCAAGAGATGAATCCAGCTACTTACCGCTATTTGATTTTTGACAAGCCAATTAAAAACATTCAGTGGGGAAAAGATTCCCTATTTAACAAATGGTGCTGGGTGAACTGGCTGGCAACCTGCAGAAGACTGAAATTAGACCCACACCTTTCACCATTAACTAAGATAGACTCTCATTGGATTAAAGATTTAAACTTAAGACATGAAACTATAAAAATACTAGAGGAGAATGCAGGGAAAACCCTTGAAGAAATTGGTCTGGGTGAGTATTTCATGAGGAGAACCCCCCGGGCAATTGAAGCAGCTTCAAAAATACACTACTGGGACTTGATCAAACTAAAAAGCTTCTGCACAGCTAAGAACACAGTAAGCAGAGCAAGCAGACAGCCCTCAGAATGGGAGAAAATATTTGCAGGGTATAACTCTGACAAAGGTTTAATAACCAGAATCCACAGAGAACTCAAACGCATCAGCAAGAAAAAAACAAGGGATCCCATCGCAGGCTGGGCAAGGGATTTGAAGAGAAACTTCTCTGAAGAAGACAGGCGCGCGGCCTTCAGACATATGAAAAAATGCTCATCATCTTTAATCATCAGAGAAATGCAAATCAAAACTACTTTGAGATATCATCTAACTCCAATGAGACTAGCCTATATCACAAAATCTCAAGACCAGAGATGTTGGCGTGGATGCGGAGAAAAGGGAACACTTCTGCACTGCTGGTGGGAATGCAAATTAATACATTCCTTTTGGAGGGATATATGGAGAACACTCAGAGATCTAAAAATAGATCTGCCATTCAATCCTGTAATTCCTCTGCTGGGCATATACCCAGAAGACCAAAAATCACAACATAACAAAGATATTTGTACCAGAATGTTTATTGCAGCCCAATTCATAATTGCTAAGTCATGGAAAAAGCCGAAGTGCCCATCGATCCACGAATGGATTAATAAATTGTGGTATATGTATACCATGGAATACTATGCAGCCTTAAAGAAAGATGGAGACTTTACCTCTTTCATGTTTACATGGATGGAGCTGGAACATATTCTTCTTAGTAAAGTATCCCAAGAATGGAAGAAAAAATATCCAATGTACACAGCCCTACTATGAAACTAATTTGGGACTCTCACATGAAAGCTATAACCCAACTACAACTTAACAATAGGGGGAAGTGGGAAAGGGGGGGGTGGGTAGAGGGAGGGGAATCGGTGGGATCACACCTGTGGTGCATATTACAGGGGTATTTGCGAAACTTGGTAAATGTAGAATATAAATGTTTTGGCACAGTAACTGAGATAACGCCGGAAAGGCTATGTTAACCACTGGGATAAAAATGTGTCAAATGGTTTATGAAGTGAGTGTATGATGCCCCATAATCATATCATTGTATACACTTATGATTTAATAAAAAAATTAAAAAAAAAAAGAAAAAAAAAAAAAAAAGAAAAGGAGAAAGAAGAAAAAAAAAAAAAGAAATGAAATGTAATTTAAAATGTACAATAAAATAGCAAAGTTCAAAAAAAAAAAAAAGATTAATAAAATGGAATTAGGAATTCGAGGAGAAATTCGAAAGCTGTCTCAAGAATTTAACGAATTTAAAGACAAAACCACCAAAGACTTACGCACACTGAAGCAAGAATTTGCAGCCCTCAAGGATATGAAAAATACAGTAGAATCCCTCAGCAACAGAATGGAGCAAGCAGAGGAAAGGATTTCTGACACTGAAGATAAAGCCTTTGAACGCTCCCAAACTCTCAAAGAGGAAGAGAAATGGAGAGCAAAAATGGATCATTCTCTCCGAGAGCTCTGGGATAATTCAAAGAAGACTAATATATGAATAATAGGAATTTCTGAAAATAATGAAGTGGCCTCGATGGGCAAAGAGGCCCTTCTGCATGAAATAATGAAAGAAAATTTTCTGGACATGCCTAGAGATTCTGAAATTCAGATAGTGGACAGCTTCAGAACCCCAGCACGATTCAACCCCAATAAGTCATCCCCCAGGCATATCATAATTAGTTTCACTACAGTTAATATGAAGGAGAAGATTCTCAAACCAGCCAGGAGAAAGAAAACCATTATGTACAAAGGGAAGAATATTAGAATGACTGCAGATCTCTCTGCTGAAACTTTTCAAGCCAGAAGAGGGTGGTCATTGACTTTTAATCTTCTAAAGCAAAATAACTTTCAACCCAGGATCTTGTATCCAGCTAAACTGAGTTTCATTTATGATGGAGAAATTAAATACTTCAATGACATTCATATGTTGAAAAAAATTGCTATCAGTAAACCAGCTCTTCAGGATATTCTCAGACCTATTCTCCACAATGACCAACCTAATCCTATACCACAAAAGTAAACTCACTCAGAAACTTCGGATCAAACTCCAACTTCCATACTGGCTAAAGGATTAAAAATGTCCACTGGACCTTTGAAAAACTCGATACCCAAAATTCCACCAGACTTATCAATATTCTCTATTAATGTGAAAGGCTTAAACTGTCCTCTAAAGAGGCATAGGTTAGTTGACTGGATACAAAAACTCAGGCCAGATATTTGTTGCATACAAGACTCACATCTTAACTTAAAAGACAAATACAGACTCAGGGTGAAAGGATGGTCATCCATATTTCAGGCAAATGGTAGTCAGAAAAAAGCAGGTATTGCAATTTTATTTGCAGATACAATAGGCTTTAAACCAACAAATTAAGGAAGGACAAGAATGGTCACTTCCTATTTGTTAGGGGTAATACTCAATATGATGAGATTTCAATTATTAATATCTATGCACCCAACCAGAATGCACCTCAATTTATAAGAGAAACTCTAACTGACATGAACAACTTGATTTCCACCAGCTTCATAATAGTCGGAGATTTCAACACTCTTTTGGCAGTGTTGGATTGATCCTCCAGCAAGAAGCTGAGCAAAGAAATTTTAGATTTAAACCTAACCATCCAATATTTAGATTTAGCAGACATCTACAGAACATTTCATCCCAACAAAACTGAATACACATACTTCTCATCATCCCACAGAACTTACTCAAAAATAGACCACATCTTAGGTCACAAGTCTAACCTCTGTAAATTTAAAGGAATAGAAATTATTCCTTGCATCTTCTTGGACCACCATGGAATAAAACTTGAGATGAGTAAGAACAGGAATCTGCATACTCATACAAAAACATGAAAGTTAAATAACCTTATGCTGAATGATAGCTGGATCAGAGATGAGATTAAGAAAGAAATTGCCAATTTTTTGGCACAAATGACAATGAAGACATAAACTATCAGAACCTCTGGGACACCACGAAAGCAGTTCTAAGAGGGAAATTTATAGCACTGCAAGCCTTCCTCAGAAGAACGGAAAGAGAGGAAGTAAGAAACTTAATGGGACATCTCAAGCAACTGGAAATGGAAGAACACTCCAACCCCAAACCCAGTAGAAGAAAAGAAATAACCAAAATTAGAGCAGAATTAAATGAAATTGAAAACAAAAGAACAATACAACACATCAATAAATCAAAAAGCTGGATTTTTGAAAAGGTCAATAAAATAGATAAACCTCTGGCCAACCTAATCAGAAAAAAAAAGAGTAAAATCTCTAATCTCATCAATCAGAAACGACAAAGACGAAATAACAACAGACTCGTCAGAAATCCAAACAATCATTAATGAATATTACAAGAAACTTTATTCTCAGAAATATGAAAATCTGAAGGAAATTGACCGATACTTGGAAGCACGTCACCTTCCAAGTCTTAGCCAGAATCAAGTGGAAATACTGAACAGGCCCATATCAAGTTTGGAAATAGCATCAACTATACAAAACCTCCCTAAAAAGAAAAGCCCAGGACCAGATGGTTTCACGTCAGAATTCTACCAAACCTTTAAAGAGGAATTGGTACCTATATTACTCAACCTGTTCCAAAAGGTAGAAAAAGAAGGAAGACTACACAACATGTTCTATGAAGAAAACATCACCCTGATCCCAAAACCAGGAAAAGACCCAACAAGAAAAGAAAATTATACACCGATATCACTAATGAATATAGATGCAAAAATATTCAACAAGATCCTAACAAACAGAATCCAGCAACACATCAAACAAATTATACATCATAACCAAGTCGGTTTTATCCCAGGGTCTCAAGGCTGGTTCAATACACATAAATCTAGAAATGTAATTCAGCACATAAACAAATTAAAGAACAAAGACCATATGATTCTCTCAATCGATGCAGAAAAAGCTTTTGATAATATCCAGCATCCCTTCACGATCAGAACACTTAAGAAAATTGGTATAGAAGGGACATTTCTTAAACTGATAGAGGCCATCTACAGCAAACCCACAGCCATTATCATATTGAATGGAGTTAAATTGGAATCATTTCCACTCAGATCAGGAACCAGAGAAGGCTGCCCATTGTCTCCACTGCTTTTAACATTGTAATGGAAGTTTTAGCCACCGCAATTAGGGAAGAAAAGGTGATCAAGGGTATGCATATAGGGTCAGAAGAGATCAAATTTTCGCTTTTTGTGGATGATATGATTGTATATCTGGAAAACACTAGGGACTCTACTACAAAACTCCTAGAAGTGATCAAGGAATACAGCAGCATCTCAGGTTACAAAATCAACATTCATAAATCGGTAGCCTTTATATACACCAACAAACGTCAAGTTGAAAAGCAGTTAAGGACCCTATCCCATTCACAGTAGTGCCAAAGAAGATGAAATATTTGGGAATTTACCTAACAAAGGACGTGAAAGATCTCTATAAAGAGAACTATGAAAGTCTAACAAAAGAGATAGTTGAAAATGTTAACAAATGGGGGACAATGGATCCGTGTGACCCACCGCCAAACACTATTAGCTCTGTCTGGCTCAGCGGCTCAGACTGGGGCCCTAGACAACGGCCAAAGTTCTCCGCACTCCCGCTCAGGCCTTCCCCAAGGCAGTTCAACTCAGTGCCAAGTCCAAGGACATCAAAACAGTTCACAGGCACAAGAACTTAAAGAGCAAGAGGAAGTGAAAGGAAAATTAGAGCAAGGAAACAGATAAAAGAAATCACTCATGAGGAAGAATCAGCAGAAAACTCCAGGCAACATGAAGAACCAGTCTAGAACAACCCCACCAAGGGACCATGAGGTAGCTACTGCAGATGATTCCACCAGTATAGAAATGTTAGGAATGACAGAAAGGGAATTTAGAATACACATGTTGAAAACAATGAAAGAAATGATGGAAACAATGAAGGAAATTGCTAATAAAGTGGAAAATAACCAAAAGGAAATCCAAAAACAGAATCAAATAAGAGATGAACGATATGAAGAATATAAAAAGGATATAGCAGACCTGAAGGAACTGAAACAGTCAATTAGGGAACTTAAAGATACAATGGAAAGTATCAGCAACAGGTTAGACCATGCAGAAGAAAGAATTTCAGAGGTAGAAGACAAAGTTCTTGAGATAACTCAGACAGTAAAAGAGGCAGAAAAGAAGAGAGAGAAAGCAGAACGTTCACTGTCAGAATTATGGGACTTTATGAAGCGTTCCAACATACGAGTTATAGGAATTCCAGAAGGGGAAGAAGAATGACCCAGAGGAATGGAAGCCATACTAGAGAATATTATAAAAGAAAATTTCCCAAACATCACCAAAGAGTCTGACACACTGCTTTCAGAGGGATATCGCACCCCAGGTCGCCTCAACTCTAACCGAGCTTCTCCAAGACACATTGTGATGAACCTGTCCAAAGTCAAGACAAAAGAAAAGATTCTGCAAGCTGCCAGGAGTAAGCGCCAGTTGACCTACAGGGGCAAATCCATCAGAGTTACCGCAGACTTCTCTAATGAAACTTTCCAAGCAAGAAGACAATGGTCATCTACCTTTAACCTACTTAAACAGAACAATTTTCAGCCCAGAATTCTGTACCCTGCTAAGCTAAGCTTCAGAATTGACAGAGAAATCAAATCATTTACGGATATACAAACATTGAGGAAATTCGCCACAACAAGACCAGCTCTACAGGAAATACTTCAACCTGTTCTGCACACTGACCACCACAATGGATCAGCAGCAAAGTAAGAACTCAGAAATCAAAGGACAAAACCTAACCTCCACACTGATGCAAAAGATAAAACTAAGCAATGGACTCTCACCAAATAAGACAAATAGAATACTACCACACTTATCAATTATCTCAATAAATGTTAATGGCTTGAATTCCCCACTGAAGAGACATAGATTGGCTGACTGGATTAAAAAACACAAGCCATCCATTTGCTGTCTGCAAGAAACACACGTGGCCTCAAAAGACAAATTAAAGCTCCGAGTCAAGGGTTGGAAGACAATTTTTCAGGCAAACGGAATTCAGAAGAAAAGAGGAGTTGCAATCTTATTTTCAGATACATGTGGATTTAAAGCAACTAAAGTCAAAAAAGACAAAGATGGTCACTTTATATTGGTCAAGGGAAAACTACAACAAGAAGACATTTCCATTCTAAATATTTATGCACCCAATTTAAATGCTCCCAGATTCTTAAAGCAGACCTTACTCAGTCTGAGCAATATGATATCTGATAATACCATCATAACAGGGGACTTTAACACACCTCTTACACAGCTGGACAGGTCCTCTAAACAGAAATTAAACAAAGATGTAAGAGATTTAAATGAGACCCTAGAACAACTATGCTTGATAGACGCATATAGAATACTCCACCCCAAAGATAAAGAATATACGTTCTTCTCATCACCCCATGGAACATTCTCCAAAATTGATCATATCCTGGGACACAAAACAAATATCAACAGAATCAAAAGAATTGAAATTTTACCTTGTATCTTTTCAGACCAAAAGGCACTAAAGGTGGAACTCAACTCTAACAAAAATGCTCAAACCCACCCAAAGGCATGGAAATTAAACAATCTTCTGTTGAATAACAGATGGGTGAAGGAAGAAATAAAACAGGAAATCATTAACTTCTTGAGCATAACAACAATGAAGACACAAGCTACCAAAACCTGTGGGATACTGCAAAAGCAGTTTTGAGAGGAAAATTCATCGCTTTAGATGTCTACATTCGAAAAACAGAAAGAGAGCACATCAACAATCTCACAAGAGATCTTATGGAATTGGAAAAAGAAGAACAATCTAAGCCTAAACTCAGTAGAAGAAAAGAAATATCCAAAATCAAATCAGAGATCAATGAAATTGAAAACAAAAGAATTATTCAGAAAATTAATGAAACAAGGAGTTGGTTTTTTGAAAAAATAAATAAAATAGATAAACCATTAGCCAGACTAACTAGAAATAGAAAAGTAAAATCTCTAGTAACCTCAATCAGAAACGATAAAGGGGAAATAACAACTGATCCCACAGAGATACAAGAGATCATCTCTGAATACTACCAGAAACTCTATGCCCAGAAATTTGACAATGTGAAGGAAATGGATCAATATTTGAAATCACACCCTCTCCCTAGACTTAGCCAGGAAGAAATAGACCTACTGAACAGACCAATTTCAAGCACTGAGATCAAAGAAACAATAAAAAACCTTCCAACTAAAAATGCCCTGGTCCAGATGGCTTCACTCCAGAATTCTATCATACCTTCAAGGAAGAGCTTATTCCGGTACTGCAGAAATTATTCCAAAAAACTGAGGAAGAAGGAATCTTCCCCAACACATTCTATGAAGCAAACATCACCCTGATACCAAAACCAGGAAAAGACCCAAACAAAAAGGAGAATTTCAGACCAATCTCACTCATGAATATAGACGCAAAAATTCTCAACAAAATCCTAGCCAATAGATTACAGCTTGTCATCAAAAAAGTCATTCATCATGATCAAGTAGGCTTCATCCCAGGGATGCAAGGCTGGTTTAACATACGCAAGTCTATAAACGTTATCCACCATATTAACAGAGGCAAAAATAAAGATCACATGATCCTCTCAATAGATGCAGAAAAAGCATTTGATAAAATCCAGCATCCTTTTCTAATTAGAACTCTGAAGAGTATAGGCATAGGTGGCACATTTCTAAAACTGATTGAAGCTATCTATGACAAACCCACAGCCAATATTTTACTGAATGGAGTAAAACTGAAAGCTTTTCCCCTTAGAACTGGAACCAGACAAGGTTGTGCTCTGTCACTTTTACTATTCAACGTAGTGCTGGAAGTTCTAACCAATACAATTAGGCAAGACAAGGAAATCAAGGGAATCCAAATGGGAGCAGAGGAGGTCAAACTCTCCCTCTTTGCTGACGACATGATCTTATACTTAGAGAACCCCAAAGACTCAACCACAAGACTCCTAGAAGTCATCAAAAAATACAGTAATGTTTCAGGATATAAAATCAATGTCCACAAGTCAGTAGCCTTTGTATACACCAATAACAGTCAAGATGAGAAGCTAATTAAGGACACAACTCCCTTCACCATAGCTTCAAAGAAAATGAAATACCTAGGAATATACCTAACGAAGGAGGTGAAGGACCTCTATAAAGAAAACTATGAACTCCTCAGAAAGGAAATAGCAGAGGATATTAACAAATGGAAGAACATACCATGCTCATGGATGGGAAGAATCAACATTGTTAAAATGTCTATACTTCCCAAAGCTATCTACCTATTCAATGCCATTCCTATCAAAGTACCTACATCGTACTTTCAAGATTTGGGAAAAATGATTCTGCGTTTTGTATGGAACCGGAAAAAAACCCGTATAGCTAAGGCAGTTCTTAGTAACAAAAATAAAGCTGGGGGCGTCAGCATACCAGATTTTAGTCTGTACTACAAAGCCATAGTGGTCAAGACAGCATGGTACTGGCACAAAAACAGAGACATAGACACTTGGAATCGAATTGAACACCAAGAAATGAAACTAACATCTTACAACCACCTAATCTTTGATAAACCAAACAAGAACTTACCTTGGGGGAAAGACTCCCTATTCAATAAATGGTGTTGGGAGAACTGGATGTCTACATGTAAAAGACTGAAACTGGACCCACACCTTTCCCCACTCACAAAAATTGATTCAAGATGGATAAAGGACTTAAATTTAAGGCATGAAACAATAAAAATCCTCAAAGAAAGCATAGGAAAATGTTAACAAATGGGGGAGGCAGAGGAAGATGGCAGCCGAGTAACAGCTTCCTTGCATCTGGGCACCATGAGTCTGGGGAGATAGGACTCCAGGCATCTCTGGCTGGTGGGATCTGCCTATCATCACCCCTGAGAGGATACAGGGAGTTAGCGAGAGACTTCTGGATCCCAAGAGGAGGACTGAAACAGTGGAAAACCGGCAAGTGGTCATGTGTGTTCAATCCGTCTAAACCTGCCCGCAACTGTAAGTTCAGTAGCAGCGAGACTGCAAACCAGAAAGGCCTTACCTATGAACTGTTTTGGTGTCTTTGGACTTAGCACTCAGCTGAACTGCCTTGGGGAGAGCCTGAGCGGGAGTGCAGAGAACTTTGGCCTATGTCTAGGGCCCCAGTCTGAGCCGCTGAGCCAGACGGAGCTAATAGTGTTTGGCTCTGGGTCAGAGGCAGACATTGTGAGCGATCTGCCCCGGCATGCTCCGCCCTCAGGGTCGCAGAGCTAGAATTGGGTGGGAGCTGGTAACCCAGCGACCAAGTAGCCTAAGGGCAGGGTCTGAGCCGCCTTGCAGCCCTAACCCTGGGGGGCAGAGGGAGACCAGTTTTGACACACAGGGTAAGTGGATAGCCACTTCAGCAGTGATTCCAGCAACAAGCACTTCCCTGAGAAAGCTTCTGCTCAGTAAGTGAACAAGTTCAAAGTGCCTTTTAAGTGGGATGAAAAGAGATTTAGGGTGTCTGCCTGCTGGGGTTTGAGAAACTAGCAGCCTCCAGTCGTATCAGAACTGTGATTAACATCTCATACCCCAGAAGACCACGTGTTGCCCAGACAATATTCAATAACATATACACACTGCTTTGTTTTTGGTAGTGTTTTTTTTTTTTTGTTTGGTTGTTTTTTTTCTTTATTTTGATGTTGTGGATTGTTGTTTTCTTTTTTAAGTTCAACCTTTTCCATACAGATCCTTTTTCTTTCTCAATTTTTCTAGTTTAATTATAATTTCCCCATTGCTGCCTATTTCAATAATTAGAACTTCATTTTTGTTAGTGTTTCTACCGCTATTATTTGGTTTTTCCAGCCAATTTTATCCCGTAAAGTTTTCTGTTTGCTTGTTTTGGTTTGATTTATAGCATTTTTGTATTTCCTATCTACTTGGTGGAGGTGGGGTACTGTGTCTGATCAGGTTAGCAAAGAGCTGCTGACCTAAAGGGAACCACGCCACTGGGCACCCCCAGAAGGTGTTTTTTTTTTAAGGTTGTATCAAAGTACCCTACTGTACACCTATATTGCTCTATCTCCCTCTTTCTGTGCCTCTCTTCTTTTTGTCAATATTCCTTTTACCCACCCCCTCTCCTTTCTCTATTTTTCTTTTTTTTTTTTTTCTTATCACTCGGTCCTCCATTCTTTCATCCCTTTTTTGCTCTTAAACCTTCTCACCCTTCTGGTCCTGTAACCCTTAGTCCACAGGCACAAAAACTTAAAGAGCAAGGGGAAGTGAAAGGAAAATTAGGGCAAGGAAACAGATAAAAGAAATCACCCATGAGGAAGAATCAGCAGAAAACTCCAGGCAACATGACGAACCAGTCCAGAACAACCCCACCAAGGGACCATGAGGTTGCTACTGCAGAGGATTCCTTAGGAATAACAGAAAGGGAATTTAGAATAAACATGTTGAAAACAATGAAAGAAATGATGGAAACAATGAAGGAAACTGCTAATAAAGTAGAAAATAACCAAAAAGAAATGCAAAAACAGAATCAAAAAAGAGATGAACGATATGAAGAATATAAAAAGGATATAGCAGAGCTGAAGGAAATGAAACAGTCAATTAGGGAACTTAAAGATGCAATGGAAAGTATCAGCAACAGGTTAGACCATGAAGAAGAAAGAATTTCAGAGGTAGAAGACAAAGTTTTTGAGATAACTCAGACAGTAAAAGAGGCAGAATAGAAGAGAGAGAAAGCAGAACGATCACTGTCAGAATTATGGGACTTTATGAAGCGTTCCAACATACGAGTTATACGAATCCCAGAAGGGGAAGAAGAATGCCCCAGAGGAATGGAAGCCATACTAGAGAATATTATAAAAGAAAATTTCCCAAATATCACCAAAGATTCTGACACACTGCTTTCAGAGGGATATCGCACCCCAGGTCGCCTCAACTCTAACCGAGCTTCTCCAAGACACATTGTGATGAACCTGTCCAATGTCAAGACAAAAGAAAAGATTCTGCAAGCTGCCTGGAGTAAGCGCCCGTTGACCTACAGGGGCAAATCCATCAGAGTGACCGCAGACTTCTCTAATGAAACTTTCCAAGCAAGAAGACAATGGTCATATACCTTTAATCTACTTAAACAGAACAATTTCCAGCCCAGAATTCTGTACCCTGCTAAGCTAAGCTTCAAAATTCACAGAGAAATCAAATCATTTACGATATACAAACATAGAGGAAATTCGCCACAACAAGACCAGCTCTACAGGAAATACTTCAACCTGTTCTGCACACTGACCACCACAATGGATCAGCAGCAAAGTAAGAACTCAGAAATTAAAGGACAGAACCAAACCTCCACACTGATGCAAAAGATAAAACTAAGCAATAGACTCTCACAAAATAAGACGAATAGAATACTACCACACTTATCAATTATCTCAATAAATGTTAATGGCTTGAATTCCCCACTGAAGAGACATAGATTGGTTGACTGGATTAAAAAACACAAGCCATCCATTTGCTGTCTGCAAGAAACACACCTGGCTTCAAAAGACAAGTTAAAGCTCCGAGTCAAGGGTTAGAAGACAATTTTTCAGGCAAATGGAATTCAGAAGAAAAGAGAAGTTGCAATCTTATTTTCAGATACATGTGGATTTAAAGCAACTAAAGCCAAAAAAGACAAAGATGGTCACTTTATATTGGTCAAGGGAAAAATACAACAAGAAGACATTTCAATTCTAAATATCTATGCACCCAATTTAAATGCTCCCAGATTCTTGAAACAGACCTTACTCAGTCCGCGCAATATGATATCTGATAATACCATAATAACAGGGGACCTTAACACTCCTCTTACAGAGCTGGACAGATCCTCTAAACAGAAATTAAACAAGGATATAAGAGACTTAAAAGAGACCCTAGAACAACTGTGCTTGATAGACGCATATAGAACACTCCATCCCAAAGATAAAGAACATACATTCTTCTCATCACCCCATTGAACATTCTCCAAAATTGATCATATCCTGGGACACAAAACAAATATCAACAGAATCAAAAGAATTGAAATTTTACCTTGTATCTTCTCAGACCATAAGGCACAAAAGGTGGAACTCAAATCAAAGATAAATGCTTGACCCCACCCAAAGGCATGGGAACTAAACAATCTTCTGTTGAATAACAGATGGGTGAAGGAAGAAATAAAACAGGAAATCATTAACTTCCTTGAGCATAACAACAATGAAGACACAAGCTACCAAAACCTGTGGGATACTGCAAAAGCAGTTTTGAGAGGAAAATTCATCGCTTTAGATGCCTACATTCGAAAAACAGAAAGAGAGCACATCAACAATCTCACAAGAGATCTTATGGAATTCGAAAAAGAAGAACAATCTAAGCTTAAACTCAGTAGAAGAAAAGAAATATACAAAATCAAATCAGAGATCAATGAAATTGAAAACAAAAGAATCATTCAGAAAATTAATGAAACAAGGAGTTGGTTTTTTGAAAAAATAAATAAAATAGATAAACCATTGGCCAGACTAACGAGGAATAGAAAAGTAAAATCTCTAGTAACCTCAATCAGAAATGATAAAGGGGAAATAACAACTGATCCCACAGAGATACAAGAGATCATCTCTGAATACTACCAGAAACTCTATGCCCAGAAATTTGACAATGTGAAAGAAATGGATCAATATTTTGAACAGACCAATGTCAAGCACTGAGATCAAAGAAACAATAAAAAATCTTCCAACCAAAAAATGCCCTGGTCCAGATGGCTTCACACCAGAATTCTATCAAACCTTCAAGGAAGAGGTTATTCCTGTACTGCAGAAATTATTCCAAAAAATTGAGGAAGAAGAAATCTTCCCCAACACATTCTATGAAGCAAACATCACCCTGATACCAAAACCAGGAAAAGACCCAAACAAAAAGGAGAATTTCAGACCAATCTCACTCATGAACATAGACGCAAAAATTCTCAACAAAATCCTAGCCAATAGATTACAGCTTATCATCAAAAAAGTCATTCATCATGATCAAGTAGGCTACATCCCAGGGATGCAAGGCTGGTTTAACATACGCAAGTCTATAAACGTTATCCACCATATTAACAGAGGCAAAAATAAAGATCACATGATCCTCTCAATAGATGCAGAAAAAGCATTTGATAAAATCCGGCATCCTTTTCTAATTAGAACACTGAAGAGTATAGGCATAGGTGGCACATTTCTAAAACTGATTGAAGCTATCTATGACAAACCCACAGCCAATATTTTACTGAATGGAGTAACTCAAAGCTTTTCCTCTTAGAACTGGAACCAGATAAGTTTGTCCTCTGTCACCTTTACTATTCAACGTAGTGCTGGAAGTTCTAGCCAATACAATTAGGCAAGACAAGGAAATAAAGGGAATCCAAATGGGAGCAGAGGAGGTCAAACTCTCCCTCTTTGCTGATGACATGTCTTATACTTAGAGAACCTCAAAGACTCAACCACAAGACTCCTAGTAGTCATCAAAAAATACAGTAATGTTTCAGGATATAAAATCAATGTCCACAAGTCAGTAGCCTTTGTGTACACCAATAACAGTCAAGATGAGAAGCTAATTAAGGACACAACTCCCTTCACCATAGTCTCAAAGAAAATGAAATACCTAGGAGTATACCTAACGAAGGAGGTGAAGGACCTCTATAAAGAAAACTATGAAATCCTCAGAAAGGAAATAGCACAGGATATTAACAAATGGAAGAACATACTATGCTCATTGATGGGAAGAATCAACATTGTTAAAATGTCTATACTTCCCAAAGCAATCTACCTATTCAATGCCATTCCTATCAAAATACCAACATCGTACTTTCAAGATTTGGAAAAAATGATTCTGCGTTTTGTATGGAACCGGAAAAAAACCCGTATAGCTAAGGCAGTTCTCTGTAACAAAAATAAAGGTGGGGGCATCAGCATACCAGATTTTAGTCTGTACTACAAAGCCATAGTGCTCAAGACAGCATGGTACTGGCACAAAAACAGAGACATAGACACTTGGCATCGAATTGAAAACCAAGAAATGAAACTAACATGTTACAACCACCTAATCTTTGATAAACCAAACAAGAACATACCTTGGGGGAAAGACTCCCTATTCAATAAATGGTGTTGGGAGAACTGGATGTCTACATGTAAAAGACTGAAACTGGACCCACACCTTTCCCCACTCACAAAAATTGATTCAAGATGGATAAAAGACTTAAACTTAAGGCATGAAACAGTAAAAATCCTCAAAGAAAGCATAGGAAAAACACTGGAAGATATTGGCCTGGGGAAAGACTTCATGAAGAAGACTGCCATGGCAATTGCAACAACAACAAAAATAAACAAATGGGACTTCATTAAACTGAAAAGCTTCTGTACAGCTAAGGAGACAATAACCAAAGCAAAGAGACAACCTACACAATGGGAAAGGATATTTGCATATTTTCAATCAGACAAAAGCTTGATAACTAGGATCTATAGAGAACTCAAATTAATCCACATGAAAAAAGCCAACAATCCCTTATATCAATGGGCAAGAGACATGAATAGAACTTTCTCTAAAGACGACAGATGAATGGCTAACAAACACATGAAAAAATGTTCATCATCTCTATATATTAGAGAAATGCAAATCAAAACAACCCTGAGATATCATCTAACCCCAGTGAGAATGGCCCACGTCACAAAATCTCAAAACTGCAGATGCTGGCGTGGATGTGGAGAGAAGGGAACACTTTTACACTGCTGGTGGGACTGTAAACTAGTACAACCTTTCTGGAAGGAAGTATGGAGAAACCTTAAAGCACTCAAGCTAGACCTCCCATTTGATCCTGCAATCCCATTACTGGGCATCTACCCAGAAGGAAAGAAATCCTTTTATCATAAGGACACTTGTACTAGACTGTTTATTGCAGCTTAATTTACAATCGCCAAAATGTGGAAACAGCCTAAATGCCCACCAACCCAGGAATGGATTAACAAGCTGTGGTATATGTATACCATGGAATACTATTCAGCCATTAAAAAAATGGAGACTTTACATCCTTCGTATTAACCTGGATGGACGTGGAAGACATTATTCTTAGTAAAGCATCACAAGAATGGAGAAGCATGAATCCTATGTACTCAATTTTGATACGAGGACAATTCATGACAATTATGGTTATGGGGGGGAAACAGAAAGAGGGAAGGAGGGAGGTGGGTGGGGCCTTGGTGTTTGTCACACTTTATGGGGGCAAGACATGATTGCAAGAGGGACTTTACCTAACAATTGCAATCAGTGTAACCTGGCTTATTGTACCCTCAATGAATCCCCAGCAATAAAAAAAAAAAAAGAAAATGTTAACAAATGGAAAAACATATCATGCTCATGGCTGGGAAGAATCAACATTGTTAAAATGTTCATACTACCCAAAGCAATATATAATTTCAATGCAATCCCTATTAAAGCTCCACTGTCATACTTTAAAGATCTTGAAAAAACAATACTGCGTTTTATATGGAATCAGAAAAAAACCTCGAATAGCCCAAGACATTACTCAGAAATAAAAACAAAACAGGAGGAATCACACTACCAGACCTCAGACTTTACTACAAATCGATAGTGATCAAAACAGCATGGTTTTGGCACAAAAACAGAGAAGTAGATGTCTGGAACAGAATAGAGAACCAAGAGATGAATCCAGCTACTTACCATTATTTGATCTTTGACAAGCCAATTAAAAACATTCAGTGGGGAAAAGATTCCCTATTTAACAAATGGTGCTGGGTGAACTGGCTGGCAACCTGCAGAAGACTGAAATTGGACCCACACCTTTCACCATTAACTAAGATAGACTCTCATTGGATTAAAGATTTAAACTTAAGACATGAAACTATAAAAATACTAGAGGAGAGTGCAGGGAAAAACCTTGAAGAAATCAGTCTGGGCAAGTATTTTATGAGGAGGACCCCCCCAGACAATTGAAGCAGCTTCAAAAATACACTACTGGTACTTAATCAAACTAAAAAGCTTCTTCACAGCCAAGAACACAGTAAGTAAAGCAAGCAAACAGCCCTCAGAATGGGAGAAGATATTTGCAGGTTATATGTCCAACAAAGGTTTAATAACCAGAATCCACAGAGAACTCAAACGCATTAGCAAGAAAAGAACAAGGGATCCCATCGCAGGCTGGGCAAGGGATTTGAAGAGAAACTTCTCTGAAGAAGACAGGTGCGTGGCCTTCAGACATATGAAAAAATGCTCATCATCTTTAATCATCAGAGAAATGCAAATCAAAACTACTTTAAGATATATTCTAACTCCAGTGAGACTAGCCTATATCACAAAATCTCAAGACCAGAGATGTTGGCGTGGATGTGGAGAAAAGGGAACACTTCTGCACTGCTGGTGGGAATGCAAATTAATACATTCCTTTTGGAAAGATATATGGAGAACACTTAGAGATCTAAAAATAGATCTGCCATTCAATCCTGTAATTCCTCTGCTGGGCATATACCCAGAAGATCAAAAATCACATCAGAACCAAGATATTTGTACCAGAATGTTTATTGCAGCCCTATTCATAATTGCTAAGTCATGGAAAAAGCCCAAGTGCCCATCAATCCACGAATGGATTAATAAATTGTAGTATATGTACACCATGGAATATTATGCAGCCTTTAAGAAAGATGGAGACTTTACCTCTTTCATGTTGGAACATATTCTTCTTAGTAAAGTATCTCAAGAATGGAAGAAAAAGTACCCAAGGTACTCGGCCCTACTATGAAACTAATTTGGGGCTTTCACATGAAAGCTATAACCCAGTTACAACCTAAGAATAGGGGGAAGGGGGAAAGAGAGGTGAGGGAGGGGGGTGGTGGTTAGAGGGAGGGGGATTGGTGGGATTACACCTGCGGTGCATCTTACGGGGATATATGCGAAACTTGATAAATGTGGAATGTAAATGTCTTAGCACAGTAACAGAGAAAAACACCTGTGGTGCATATTATAGGGGTATTTGCGAAACTTGGTAAATGTAGAATGTAAATGTTTTGGCACAGTAACTGAGATAACGCCGGAAAGGCTATGTTAACCACTGTGATAAAAATGTGTCAAATGGTTTATGAAGTGAGTGTATGATGCCCCATAATCATATCATTGTATACAGTTATGATTTAATAAAAAAAATTAAAAAAAAAAAAGAAAAAAAAAAAGAAAATGCCAGGAAGGCTATGTTAACCATTGTGATGAAAATGTGTCAAACGGTCTATGAAGCTAGTATATGATGTCCCATGATCATATTAATGTACACAGCCATGATTTAATTAAAAAAAAAAAAGAAAGAAATATTTAAAATGTAAGTTCCCAATATGGTGGAGTAGAGCATGGTTTTAGAGGTCCACTGGGCACACTGGAGTGAGCCCCTTAGTGACTGGACCACAGGGTGTCTGGGGGCCCATGGAGAAGCAGTCACTTCCCCACTGGTATAGAAACAGTGAAATTTTAAAGTGCCCATTTGGCTGCACAGATATATACCGTGGAACCTCAGCTCTGCTGGGAGCAATCATTGAGCCTCCAGTTTCATGTGCTAAAGAACGTAAGGGTTTGGGCAGTGCCTGTGGCTCCGTGAGTAGGGTGCAGGCCCCATATGCTGAGGGTGGCAGGTTCAAACCCAGCTCAGGCCAAACTGCAACAAAAAAATAGCCAGGCGTTGTGGCGGGCACCTGTAGTCCCAGCCACTCAGAGGCTGAGGCAAGAGAATCACCTAAGCCCAAGAGCTAGAGGTTGCTGTGATCTGTGACGCCACGACACTCTACCATGGGTGATGGAGTGAACTCTGTCTCTGAAAAAAAAAAAAAAAAAAAAGAATCTAAGCGTTTGTCCCACCTCAAAAGAGGTATTCACAGTTTCCAAAGGTTTCCCTTTAACGTAGCCCAGCCCATACCTGTACCTCCACACATACTGCAAGTCTCTGCCTTGAATGCCACACAAAAACAAGAGTATTCGCAGATAATTTAATCAGGATTTTAATATAAACAAGGTAATTATCTCATATTTTACATGCAGAACAATTTCATTATTCAAAAAAAAAGTCATATTCTGTACATGGTGCTACTTGGCTCTAGTAGGAAAACATTGAAAAAAAATAATTGAACTTTTGGTAGGTTTTGTGTTTCTGAGTTGTTTTCTGTAGAATGGCAGCACATCGGATCCTGCCCTGGCATCACACAGAGCCAAGGCCGCCCAGGCACACGAGTGCGAGGAGCAACTTTGACACAAGCCGTTCGCGAGTATGTGCACAGATGTCACTCATTTGGGGAGGAGAGGGGGACACTATTCCTTCCTTCACAAATGGGACCCAACCCCAGATTCATGACCTGGTTTTTAACAAGGATTTTTGTGGCCCAAGCCCAGATAAAAATTTGGCTGGATGCTGGTTATAGACCTTAAGGGCTATCAGAAGGTGACAGCTCAAACAGCCAGTTTCCCTCTGTCTCTTAGGAACCTCTAAAAATTAATTCACCTTCAGTGTCAGCCCCCAGAGCCCATCATATTCTTTTGTATGCGCAAAAAAACAAAAAATAAATAAGTGCTCATCAGTTCTTTTCATTCCCAGCCTCGCTTCTGGTGTAAATTAATATTCTGAAGAACATTCTGGAAGATTTTCTGAAATGACATCACTCTACATGCACCCTTTAAATAAAATCAGCATTTCTTATTCCCCATCTCCAATAAAACCACAATTTCTGAAAAACCTAAGATGTCAAGGACTCACCAGATGGCACCTAAAGGACATTTAACTTTAAACGTCCACCCACCATGAAGTAGAAAAATTACTGTTGTTGGGACCATCAGACATCCATTCATTTACCAAAATGACCAGCACATGTTATGCCCTGATGGCATTGACTAGTGTTATAACAAATAAACACTTCACTATCCAATAATCGCACATTTCATGCCAGCCACCTGCCCAGGCAGAATACAGCCAAAGGTCTGTCCATCAGTTGGCCCCAGGAAGGGATGTGCAGGCCCTTATGTCAATTCCTACATTGTTTCACAATCTTTTTCTTAGCCTATATCCAGAGAAACCAGCAGTGCTTTCTCCTTCCTCAGATTTCAGAGGAATAGGTCAGGTCCCAGGATGCAAACGGCTTATCATCACTGATCGGGGAAAGTGATGTGTTTGGGATACTCCAGGAAGAAGAAACTACTCCATGGATCTCACCACTTTAATGAAAAGGATTTTACCAATAGTGAAACATCTTCAAAAACAAATAGCAAAAAATTGTCACTCTAAGTTGGTTTTGTTGCCTTTTTTGGGAACTCTCAGGACAAGCACAATTTTCTAGTTCTATTCTACTGTTACAAAGTCAACATTTTCTAATCCCAAAGAAGACTTGCAACCCAATAGCTGCTTTTTCTTTTCACTGTGGCAGTAGAGACAGTTATATAAAATCAGCAAAACTCATCTGCACAGGGCGGGCCCAAAACTCTACCCTTCTCCCCAAGACATGTGGAGAAGGCTGAGTCTGCAAGGGCAGTGCCTTAAAGTACAAGAGCAGCAAAGTCTGATGAGTATGATCACAGCCCCGCTGACCCTTCCTAGATGTTCACAGGGATTCTCAAAGTCACACAAGGTCAAACAGTCTCAGCTTGAGGTCACCCAAACACCCACATGGGGGTCCCAGTTTTTGTTGGGTTTGGGATTGGGATTTCCCAAAATGCCCCCTTCCCACTTGGAGAATAAAAAGAGACATTGCATTCAGTGTGTGTGAGATGCCCATGTATGCAACTCATTCTGCCCCCAAAGAGCATCACTGGCTCAAAAACAGTGAGAATACACCATTAGAGAGCCGCTGGCAGGGGCTCAGTGGGGACGAGTGAGAATGCTGGCTTTATCCCTGCAGCAGATGAGATGCATGAAAAAAAAGGACACCATTCAGAAGTCAGTAATCATGACAGCCTGAAACTGGGCCTATGTTTGGTGACAATGTATTAATAGATGGAGGACTGAAATTTAAAAAAAAAAAAAAGTAAGATTAAACTCAGAGAAGAATATTACCAGCCAAGAAAAAAAGGATCTATGCTCATACAAAGGCCACACCTTCTCCATCTGACTCCCTCACTCAAAATTCTTCCTGGCCGCTGGCGTTCAGAATCAGCTGATCGAATTTCTCTGATTCAGGTGGGACCCAGATAGGATTCTGAAGTCTTAAACATGTCCATTATTGAGCCATGTCCTAACAATACACTGAGGTAGACTGTGCTGAAAAAAAAAATCATTACCCCACATTCACCTGTTTATTTCTCTTTGATAGAAATTTACACGTGCTCCATTTTTTATGAGTGATTTTGAGTGATTTTATATATTAAAATAAATACTTTCCCCCCTAATGTAAGAAAACCTTTCTGAATTAGAAAAATGTGAAAATTGCTGCTAGTATAGTATACAGCCACTACAAATTTACTATGAAAAGAACAAAATACCTAGATCTACATGGGCTTATCATTTAGTACAGACCTTCCTATTTACAAAATAAATTTGGCAAAAAATAATTAGTGTACTCTTTGTTTCTTGTACCTGATCACTGAGGCTCTCAGCAGTTATTTTCTATGCTGTAATTTCTCAGATTATATAAATAAGATAGCAACAGACAATTGGTATTTGTGTCTACCTGTGTTCTTAATCGAAAATGGAGCGGGCTCAGAGGTTGCCATGATGTGTCTATCCTGCTCTCAGAATCCACAACTCTTAAGAAGAAGAGAAGGAAACAATCAGCTCTCACACTTGTGAGAAAATGCATCAGGAATAACCCGTTGAGTGCTGATTTTGACTGAACCAAAGTAAAGAGTTCACCGTGTTCTTTATTTGAGCAGCTATGGTTCTTTTTGCAGAAAGAGAGGAAACTGCAGGTTCACGCCCACTCAGAAGTTCTCGGTAGCACAAAGGGCTTTCATCACGGCTTCTCCTCCGGACTCTACTCTCTCAGGGGCTGCAACATCCTAATCACCTGAGAGCTCCCCTCAGACACCACATGGGGCCCAGCAGCTTCGGGGAGTTCGGTACTGAGGACCATCAAGACGCCCCAAGGGTGGCCGAGCCAAGAGGTATTATTCTCAGCAATTTCCCTTCGCATTGCTTAGATGTTCTAGAAGTCCATCCGTGGTGCTGCTCTTTGGGATCTGATTTTGTTGTGGGGCATGCACCAGGAGAGCAGAAGCTACACAAGGTGCACACCGAGGACCAGAGGAGGAACACAGGTATTCTTGAAGGTGGGCTCAGCTCTAGGAAGATACTGGCTTATCTGAACAGCAGACCTTGGTATGCAGACCAGAACATCCATGAAACCCAGTTTCCCACATGTTCAATGTGGCCTCACAACGTCCAAAAGGGTTAGCAGCTAATGTGGCTTAGTTCCCAGAAAATGGATGCCTTTAAGACCAAACAAAGAGACCATGGGTGCCTCAATCCCCCCCACACAGGCAGACCACCTCACGGCCATGGCCGCTTTCCCCTCCCCTCGGCGGGGAATAGTCAATAACTTATGAGGCTAATATCAGAGATTTTTTTAAAAAATTAAATATGTTACAAATATATTCTCAAACTCTATGTCATCTCAGTTTTGGTTTTTGTTTTTTTGTTGTTTTTTTTTCCTTATTCCTCTCCTTTTTCTTTTTTCTTTTCTTCTTTTTTTTTTTTTTTTAATGTCCTGGCTTTGTTTGGCCTTAAAAAGATCCAGAATCACTCCAAAGTAAATGTTCCTCCCTTTGCTCCCAGAAAACATTTTTTTTCCACTAACGTGAAGGGAGGGAAGACACCTGAGGATAGACTTCTGCTACAAAAGGAATCTGGTGAGGGCACAGTCTCCCACTGGGTAGGAAGGAAGGAGAGAAAGGACCTGAGAGAACCTTCATGACCTGGTTCCCAAAGCATCAACTCAGCATGAGCACTTTGCACAGGCACACCTACCATCCGTGTCTATCCTGGACACACACACACACTCGTTGCACATGTGGGCACACAGCAGGACTGCAGGCCCTTATCAAAAGTATAAAAGCAGCAGCTGTTGGTCAATTTGAGGAACTGATTTTGTAAAGAAAAAAAAAATCCTTCAGCCTGGATGAGGAAAAGAAAAAAAAAAAAAAACAGGGCGGCGCCTGTGGCTCAGTGAGTAGGGCGCCGGCCCCATATGCTGAGGTGGTGGGTTCAAACCCAGCCCCGGCCAAACTGCAACAACAAAGAAATAGCCGGGTGTCGAGGCAGGCGCCTGTAATCCCAGCGGCCCGGGAGGCTGTGGCAAGAGAATCACATAAGCCCAAGAGCTGGAGGTTGCTGTGAGCCGTGTGATGCCACGGCACTCTACCGAGGGCAGTAAAGATGAGACTCTGTCTCTACAAAAAAAAAAAAGAAAGAAAGAAAGAAAAAAAAACAACCTTCTTAAGCCCACCCTGTAAAGCTTGGAATTCTCCTGAGACAGGGTTGTGGGTTTTCTCTCTTTTTTTTTTCCTTTCAAACTTTTGTTCCATGAAGAAGTCTTATCTTTTATACTATAGCTCAGATACCAGCAAAAAAAAAAAAAAAAAAGAAACTATAAAAACAGGTACTTTCAATCTTCTAGAAAAAGAAAACTAGAACACATCCTGGTTTGAAACTGTCGTTGCCAAAAGGGTAGCAGCTGCGGAAAGCCCTCCTCTCTCCCTTCCCCGAGTTAAAGCCTCAGACGATGCGTCACATTGGCAACCAGATTGAGTGTGCCCTGTGGTTCTAAGATGAGCTGAGATGGGAACGACCATCTCTGAGCTCTGCGTGACCTCGTGGCAGAGCCATGAGAATCCTGAGCTTTCCAGAGGCTTTCAAACCAGAGAAAGTGAAGATGAGACCCCTTCCCCACCAGCAGGCGCTGTTAGGAGGGGTTGGAGCGAGGCAAGGCCAGAATCCGCCCGTTCCTCTTGCCCCCGTTCATGTGGGTGTAGGGGATGTGCTCCTCATAGTTCCGCTTGAGGCCCAGCGAGGACCCTCCGTCCCGGCCCCCAGCCTCCTCCCTCTGGCAGTGTGAGGAACGGTCCAGGGGGACGCTCTCCATATCCTCAAACTCCATCTCCAGCTCCTCACTCTCAGGAGCCTTGTTCTCCTCGCTGTGGAAGAAGGAAACATCCGGGAAGCTGGGATGCAGGTCGTCCTTGAGCAGGTTGACGATCTCCAGAAAGGTCGGCCGCATCTTAGGGTTGAACTGGAAGCACATGCGCATCAGATCCGTGCTGGAGGGCAGAGGGACAAGTCAGCAGGATGCGTCAGCACGAGGCTGGGCCACGCCCCTCCCACTCTCCCGCCACCCACCCCTGTGCTGTGGGGCAGAGGGACAAGTCAGCAGGACGTGTCCGCAGAAGGCTGGGCCTCGGCCCCTCCCACTCCTCCTGGCCCCCTACCGCTGGCACCCCCAGATGACGGTGCTCACGCTGGGCAACAGCCACTGTCCAGGCAGAAAGAGCCATTCAGGGGGTACCAGAAGATAGTTTTGGAAAGGGCTGTCTCTTTTCTTTCAAGCAGCAATGAGTGCAGTTGACCATTTTAGACATCTCTGACATGTCCTACAATTTGGTGCAATTCATAAAAGTTTCATTCCCTCCTGGAGCTGCTTGTAAATGCTTCCCTGTGCCCACCAGCAATTCTTGTGGATGTAAAAAACCTTCGGGTTGGGAATGCGGGTGCAGCTGTGTGGACTGGACGTAGGGACCCTGCTCCAAGTGTCCACCGCTCTTGCAGGTCAAGCCCACACTTTCTACAGGATGGTGGAGGGGGCCTTCATCACTGGGAGGAGTCCCTGTCTAGTGAGCCACATAGTACCTACTGGAGCCTTGCTGGTGACTAGCAATGCACAGGACCCAGCCCGGTAGCCTCAAGGGCTGCCCCGGGACCTCCAGGTGACCACTTTACTCAGCCAAAAACACTCAGAACTGAGAGCTTTTGTTTTCAACTGGACCCCTCTACTTCTCTGCTATAACTTTTCTAGGGCAGGAGTTGCTAAACTCCAGCCCTTAGACCAAACCCGGCCATAAGTGTTTCTGTATATACAGTTTTATCAGCACATAGTCATACCCATTCCATTATGTAATGTCTGTGGCTGCCTTTGAACTGTAACTGAAGAGTTGAGTAGCCTAGAGACAGAAAACCACATGGCCCACAGAGCTCAAGTTAGTTTCAATAGAGCTCTCTACAGAAGAAGGTTTCAATTCCCTGCCCTAGCACCTACCTAATCTCTCTGCTAACTGGCTTGGCTAGAGAAGGAACTTTATGAGGCAATGGTTAGGAATATTTCTCTGTTTCCAAATAACTGTGCTTCACACTTTTTGTTCATAAAATATTTCTTCATAGTAGGTTTTCTTTTTTTTTATAAATTTTATTTATTTATTTATTATTATTTTTTTTTTTTTTTTGTAGAGACAAAGTCTCACTTTATGGCCCTCAGTAGAGTGCCGTGGCCTCACACAGCTCACAGCAACCTCCAACTCCTGGGCTTAAGCGATTCTCTTGCCTCAGCCTCCCAAGTAGCTGGGACTACAGGCACCCACCACAATGCCCGGCTATTTTTTGGTTGCAGTTTGGCCGGGGCCGGGTTTGAACCCGTCACCCTCGGTATATGGGGCCGGCGCCTTACCGACTGAGCCACAGGCGCCGCCCCATAGTAGGTTTTCTTAATTGATATTCTTTGGAGAATAAAGCATTAAAATGTCCTCCCTATATGAACTTTCAGGAGAACATAAATTTTTCTTCATAAACACCAATGTGTTATAAATGCTTATTGTAGAAAGTTAGAAAACACCCACAAATGTAGAAAAAATACACCTCATGTACAGCTGTCCTTCAGCTGTGACCTCTGGTCCTTTCTACCTTTCACATTTAGAAATGAAATAGACGGGCAGTGCCTGTGGCTCAAAGGATAGGGCACCAGCCACGTATGCCAGAGGTGGCAGGTTCACACCCAGCCCCAGCCAAAAAGTGCAAAAAAAAAAAAATGAAATGAAATAGATATTTAATATTTCAACAGAAGTTTATCCACCAAATTATAGAATGGTTTCATAAGCATCACTGAAATTCTGATTGCTACATCATATTAATTTATCAATCTACTTAGCAATTCTCATATGTTGGATATTTAGATCATTTCAAATGGTTTTTGTTCCAACTTTAAATAACATTGCTTTGAGTAGCAAGCATGAGGTGATAAGAAAGATTTTCAAGACACACCATTACTCGTGTTACATATCAAAACTCCCTTTCTTTATATTTTCCTTTCCCTTTTTTTTTTTTCCTAATTCAGGAAGATAGTGGCTTTCCTTTATTCACTCCATATTTATCAGATCATTAGTGATGCTACAGTTTTCTAGAAATTTTCCAGATGTTTAATGGTATGTATGTATGTATTGTTCATTTGATTCTGTAATAAAAATGTAAAACAAAAATATTCTGGGTGTGGGGGACATGTAATATATGCACCTGAAAAAATTTAAATGTATAAAATAATAAACAGTTTCAGTTAAAACATTCTCCTAACCCAGTTCTCCAGTTCCCTTCTCCCAGGGTAACCACCACTGTGGTTTCTTTTACAACCTTCCAAAGATACAACACGCAATAAAAACATACATATAAAGACATGACTTGCAAACCCAAGTGTGCACATGAACATCTGGTATGCAAACACAAGCACACGTGTGAAGCCATGATATGTAAGCATAAGCAGACATTTAAGACACATGATATGAAACTAAGTTCATGCAAAGACTTGACACACCAGTACAGGTGGGCATATAATGGTCTGATGTGTAAACATACACATGCAGATAGACACGATATGCAAACACAGCTGAACACACAATGCAATGTGCAAATGCAAACATGCGTGTGGAGATGTGCCCTGCACACACACACACACGAATGTGAGTATACACATGGCGGGCAAGCCTTAACACAGCAGCACCTCACACAATGACACCCTTTCCACACTTACACTCTCTCTGGGCAGTTGTCAGGTTGATCCAGGTAGCCCCCATCCATAACAAATTTTAACACCTGTTCATTAGACAGGCCTTGGTAAGGCTGCTCTGCCAAGCTGGTGATTTCCCATAGGACCACGCCGAAGGACCTGCCAATGACAGTTGTGAATAGTAACAAAGAAGCCATTAAAACACATGCACACATGGGCCAGGCATGGTGGCTCACACCTGCAATCCCAGCACTCTGGGAGGCCAAGGCAGGTGAGCTCAGAGATCTCATGAGTGTAAGACCAGTCTAAACAAGAGCGAGACCCCCGACTTGTAATATAGCAAGGCATTATGGTGGGTGTCTGTTGTCCCACCTCCTTGGGAGGCTGAGGCAAGAGAATCACTTGAGCCCAAGAGTTTGAGATTGCTGTGAACTATGACACCACAGCACTCTGAAGAGGGTGAAAAAGTGAGACTCTGTCTCCAAAAAATAAAAATAATAATAATAATAAAATAAACCCATATCCCATGTACAAACATATAAACACACACACATACCCCTTCCTTTTGGTTTGCTAGAAACTGCTTGGCTAGTTAATAAAACAATTCACAATGCAGTTCAAAAATGTCTCTAAGGTTAGTCTCAATCAAAGAGTAAGGGTAGCTGTAAAGGGGCCTTGGACAGGACACCACTTCATTTCCTTGGCAGGGAGCCCATGAAGAAGGCAGGCTTTCTTTGCCCCCTCCTGTCGGTCATGCTAGCAGTGTCATCAGGAATCAAGACCCAGCATCTGTCACCAATCCATCCACAACTTACCACATGTCAGAAGAAGTGGTAAATACCCCATCCTTCAGAGACTCTGGTGCCATCCACCGCACAGGCAGCAGGCCCTTGCCCCCTTTCCTGTAATAATCCGTCTCGTAGATGTCTCTGGTCATTCCAAAGTCTGACAACAAACAGTTCACATGCTCTTAATCTTCTGCCGGTGGCCCTAACATCTGCCGTGTTGACTGCCCCATTGCTCGCAGAACCCTTGGAGGGGCTCACCTGCCCCAGGTAAGTGTGTGTGTGCATGTGTGTTCACCCTCCCCAGGTGTTTGTGTTCTCACCCTCCCCAGGTGCATGTGTGCTCACCCTCCCCAGGTTTTTGTGTTCTCACCCTCCTCAGGTGTTTGTGTTCTCACCCTCCCCAGGTGTGTGTTCACCCTCCCCAGGTGTTTGTGTTCTCACCCTCCCCAGGTGTATGTGTGCTCACCCTCTTCAGGCGTTTGTGTTCTCACCCTCCTCAGGTGTTTGAGTTCTCACCCTCCCCGGGTGCGTGTGTGCTCACCCTCCTCAGGTGTTTGTGTTCTCACCCTCCTCAGGTGTTTGTGTGCTCACCCTCCTCAGGTATTTGTGTGCTCACCCTCCTCAGGTGTTTGTGTTCTCACCCTCCTCAGGTGTTTGTGTTCTCACCCTCCCCAGGTGTGTGTTCACCCTCCCCAGGTGTTTGTGTTCTCACCCTCCCCAGGTGCATGTGTACTCACCCTCCTCAGGTGTTTGTGTTCTCACCCTCCTCAGGTGTTTGAGTTCTCACCCTCCCCGGGTGCGTGTGTGCTCACCCTCCTCAGGTGTTTGTGTGCTCACCCTCCTCAGGTGTTTGCGTTCTCACCCTCCTAAGGTGTTTGTGTTCTCACCCTCCCCAGGTGCATGTGTGTTCACCCTCCCCAGATGTTTGTGTTCTCACCCTCCCCAGGTGCATGTGTGCTCACCCTCCCCAGGTTTTTGTGTTCTCACCCTCCTCAGGTGTTTGTGTTATCACCCTCTCCAGGTGTGTGCTCACCCTCCCCAGATGCATGTGTGCTCACCCTCCCCAGGTGTGTTCTCACCCTCCCCGGGTGCGTGTGTGCTCACACTCCCCAGGTGCCTTTGTGCTCACCCTCCCCGTGTGTGTGTTCATCCTCCCCAGGTGTGTGCTCACCATCCCCGGGTGCCTGTGTGCTCACCCTCCCCAGGTGCATTGTGTTCTCACCCTCCTCAGGTGTATGCTTACCCTCCCCAGGTGCCTGTGTGCTCACCCTCCCCAGGTGTGTGCTCACCATCCCTGGATGCCTGTGTCCTCACCCTCCCCAGGTGTGTTCTCACCCTCCCCAGGTGCGTGTGTTCTCACCCTCCCCAGGTGTGTGCTCACCCTCCCCAGGTACATGTGTGCTCACCCTCCCCAGGTGTGTGCTCACCCTCCCCAGGTGCGTGTGTTCTCACCCTCCTCAGGTGTGTGCTCACCCTCCCCAGGTGCGTGTGTTCTCACCCTCCCCAGGTGTGTTCTTACTCTCCCCAGGTGTGTGCTCACCCTCCCCAGGTGCATGTGTTCTCACCCTCCCCAGGTGTGTGCTCACCCTCCCCAGGTGCATGTGTTCTCACCCTCCTCAGGTGTGTGCTCACCCTTCCCAGGTGCCTGTGTGCTCACCCTCCCCAGGTGCGTGTGTTCTCACCCTCCCCAGGTGCATGTGTTCTCACCCTTCCCAGGTGTGTGTGTGCTCACCTTCCCCAGGTGTGTGCTTATCCTCCCCAGGTGCGTGTGTGCTCACCCTCCCCAGGTGCGTGTGTTCTCACCCTCCCCAGGTGCGTGTGTTCTCATCCTCCCCAGGTGTGTGTGTGCTCACCCTCCCCAGGTGCATGTGTTCTCATCCTCCCCAGGTGCGTGTGTTCTCACCCTTCCCAGGTGTGTGTGTGCTCACCCTCCCCAGGTGCGTGTGTTCTCACCCTCCCCAGGTGCGTGTGTTCTCACCCTTCCCAGGTGCGTGCTCACCCTCCCCAGGTGCGTGTGTTCTCATCCTCCCCAGGTGTGTGTGTGCTCACCCTCCCCAGGTGTGTGCTCACCCTCCTCAGGTGCATGTGTACTCACCCTCCACAGGTGTTTGTGTTCTCACCCTCCCCAGGTATGTGTGTGCTCACCCTCCCCAGGTGTGTTCTCACCCTCCCTGGGTGAGTGTGTGTTCACCACAATGTGCAAGGCCCTCTGTTTCTGGGTCCAGCTTCTCTTCATAACTTGCATCTTACCCTACTCTGGTCCCATCTACCTTCATTTTATTCCGATCACGTCAGCCATCCTTCCAGCCTTGAGGCCTCTGCACGCTTAAGGCACTGGCCTCTTCCTGTGCATGCTCTCAGTCCATCCTGATGGTCTTGGCGAAAACATCGCCTCTTTACTGAGAGACCTCTGCTGAGCTGCCCTTTCTCCCTGGCTTCCCTCTGTCATGGGACTCTTTATTTCCTTTAGTGCTATTTGCCCAGACTTCATTATCTCACTTGAATAAGTGTTAACCATTTTACTGTTTATCCAGAACACCACTGTCTGATGGAACTTGCCCTGACGGTGGACATGGTCTGTACCCACGATGCCCAGTATGGTAGCTAGGCCCTAGGCTCAGGATGCTGCTGAGTGCCTAAAGCGTGTCCAGTGTATCTATCTGATGGACTGAATTTTTATTCTCAGTTAATTTAAACGTAAATGGCCACACATGACCACACTGCACTATACAGTACAGACAGAGATAGCAAGCTGCACGAGTGCAGAAAATGGTGGTGTCTGGTTCAGGCCTGCAGCTCTGGCACCTGCCGTAGTGGCTGGCTACTCACAAAGTATATGCCTAAACAAGTGAACGGGTGAGTGAGTTTGTTAACAAATGTAATTAAATTACAGTTGAAAGACTTTCATCCAGAATCCTGCCCTTTGACACTAACAGAAGAGATTTAGCAACTCACTATAGAAAAGCTCCTTCTGAAATCAAATTTGAACTGGGTCATACATGTCAAAGTAGAAAGCCAGACGAACCTCCAATTTTGACAGTGAAATCGTGAGCGACCATGCAGTTTCTAGCAGCGAGGTCCCGGTGCACAAACTTCTTGGCGTTTAGGTATGCCATCCCGTCAGCAATCTCCGCCGCCATCTGAATCATCTCTTGCAGGGTGGGGGGAGGGCGACCTGGGTTATTCTAAAGTCAAAACATTGGGTGGTGTTCAGCAGTGCTGGCACCCCCGGCTGGGAAGCATGTGCATCACCAGGAACCTAGAGGCAGCTCACCTCAGCCTCGGGCCGCAGAGAACGGAGGTAGCTCTTCAGGTCTCCGTGAGCCATCAACTCCATCACCACCAGTGTTGGCTGCCCCTTAGACACCACCCCCAGGAGGCGGACCTGCAGAGGAGAAATAAGGGTTCTACGGTGAGTACAAGGAACCATTCTGACTCACAGAGATCTCCCTGTCTTTGTCACTCAACACTGTGTGCCTGTGTGCAGCATGGTCTGCCTACTCTGGGAAAACAGCAGAGCTGCTCACACACAGCAAAATACCAAGGCAAACCCAGGCCTTCCCTGCTCCTGAGCACACAGCACATGCTCACAGCTCCAGGGCCCTCTCTGCTCCTGAACACACAGCACATGCTCCCAGCTCCAGGGGCCTCCCTGCTCCTGAGCACACAGCACATGCTCCTGCTTCCACCTTCAGGACCCTCCATGCTCCTGAGCACACAGCACATGCTCCCAGCTCCAGGGCCCTCCCTTCTCCTGAGCACACAGCACATGGTCCCAGCTCCAGGGCCTTCCCTACTCCTGAGCACACAGCACATGGTCCCAGCTCCAGGGCCCTCCCTGCTCCTGAGCACACAGCACATGGTCCCAGTTCCAGGGCCCTCCATGCTCCTGAGCACACAGCACATGGTCCCAGCTCCAGGGCCCTCCCTGCTCCTGAGCACACAGCACATGGTCCCAGTTCCAGGGCCCTCCCTGCTCCTGAGCACACAGCACATGGTCCCAGTTCCAGGGCCCTCCATGCTCCTGAGCACACAGCACATGCTCCCAGCTCCAGGGCCTTCCCTGCTCCTGAGCACACAGCACATGGTCCCAGCTCCAGGGCCCTCCCTGCTCCTGAGCACACAGCACATGGTCCCAGTTCCAGGGCCCTCCATGCTCCTGAGCACACAGCACATGGTCCCAGCTCCAGGGGCCTCCCTGCTCCTGAGCACACAACATATATGCTCCTGCTTCCACCTTCAGGACCCTCCCTCCTTCTGAGCACACGGCACATGGTCCCAGCTCCAGGGCCCTCCCTGCTCCTGAGCACACAGCACATGCTCCTTCTTCCACCTTCAGGACCTTCCCTGCTCCTGAGCACACAGCATGTGCTCCTGCCTCCAGGACTCTACACAGCCTAATTCCCTCTGCCTGATTCTCTAATCTCTTCCATGTGCATCACACCCCAAATACACCCCTCAACCCTGCTCGCCTCTTCTTTTTTCATCCATCCACAGCCTTTTCTCCTAATGTATAGAGTAATTAATACACTAGTTTTGGACTTGGTCTCCACCTGCTGTGTTGGAGGCTCCATGAGGGCAGGAATCTTCTTCACCCCAGGGAACCAGAGCAAGGCTTTAGGTGCCCCCCAAACATGCATGGCAAGAATAAAAGTGTGCAAGGGCCAAACAGAAACAAAGAGACCCTTGCTGGGACCCTTGCTGGGTCAGGATGTGCTTGCATCAAGGAGGGGGACAGGAGTGAGGGCAGATGGAATGGAGCTTATCTCCATGTGGTTCAGGGGTACAAAGGAGCCAGAAAGAAGGAAGACAGAGAAAAATCCCAGAAAACAATGGAAGATTCTGGAAAGCAATGTAACATCCATACAGCTTGGTTCCAGGAGATAGAAGAGGAAGGGATTGGAGAAGGGAACAACAACCCCTCCAAAAAATACATCTTTAGGATGGAAGGATTAGTGGAGTAGGGGACAGGCTGGAGTCTGCAACAGGGGACAAGGGTCAAAGAAAAGGGCCTCAACCCCGCCAGACTTACCACATGATGACAGGTGAAACCCTTCATAACTGATGCCTCATTGAGGAACTCGATCCGCTCCCGGAGACTAGCCGACTCATTGACAGTCTTCACTGCCACTCGGGTCTCTGCCTCGCCCTTGACAATGTCCCTGGCATTGCCCTCGTACACCATGCCGAAGGAGCCCTGCCCCAGCTCTCGAAGGAGGGTGATCTTCTCTCGAGGCACCTCCCACTCGTCCGGCACGTACACAGAACAAGGAAACACTACTTCTCACTTATCTACATAGTATTTGGGGCCAATCCCTTAGGGGGTCCCCAGCCACCTTCCATCCGAGCCCTCTCCAGAACCACCCTTGCAAACATTCATTAAGTGACACCTGTAAGCCAGGACCTGTCCCGGAACTAGGGATATGGCTGAGAACAGAACAGATGTCTTCCAGCATCCATGGAGAAGATGGCAGAGGCTCAGGAAGGAGCCACAACCAGTCCAGGATCCCGGCTAAAAGCTAAGACTGCACCTATACCCTTCTTGTGTGATTTCAGACCCTCGCAACTGAATAATACTACCTTCCATCTGAGGCTGTTCTTTCTGCAGAATGCAGCCACACTGAGTGAGTCCAGGCAAGACCAGAAGAACTACCCAGCTGAACCCAGCCAAGGCAGCCAACTCACCAAATTCTGAGCTAATAAATGGTGGCTGTTTTAAGCCACTAAATTTGAATGAGTTGTCACACAACAAGTGATTCTCAGACAAATGCATGAAGGACTCATAAGAAAAGCCAAAATGTTTCCTGCCTTCCTGTGTACCCTCACAGTTATGGCCTGAATTGTGGGCCCTCAACCAAATTTAGATGTTACAGTCTGAACCCCCTGATACCTACAATAGTGACTATCTTATGGATGCATGTCCCTACAAAAGTTATAATACAGACTGTGTTCTGATAAGTGAGAAACACAGTCAACAGTGTCCTTTCTGATTCACCTGTGCAAGTTTCAACTTGCTCAGCTTGTTGGGGTTGCTGGGAGGGCTTCATTTGTTTCTGTCCATGTAGATTTTATGTTTCTTGATTTCTGTGTATCTCAAAACTTTCATAATGACCCACATACTACATATAGGGCCTTTAAAGAGATAATCAAGTGAAATGGGTCATCAGGGTGGGCCCTGATCCAGTAGGACTAGTGTCCTTATCAGAAGAGGAGATTTGGGCACAGACAGGCACAGAGGAACGATGACCATGTGAGGACACAGGGAAACTAGTGTCTGCAAGAACCACCCTGCTGATGCCTTGAATTCAGACTTTTATGCTCTAGAACTATGAGAAAACACACGTTTGTTGTCTCAACCACCAAGTCCACGGTATTTTGTTACAGCAGACACAACTGACTGACGCAGTCACTGAGGGCTCATGCAGAGACGTCAGATCAGATGGGAGCCTGCACCCAGATGAACTCACATCTGCTTGGTGGGAGGAAGCTGTCGCTGCAGCCCCTGCTATGTGCCTCTCTCCTTACCCTGGGACACAAGGACAGCCTAAGATCCAGCTTCTGTATTTCTACATGCAGATAACAGGTCCCTTCCAAATGGAAGGTGGCTCCTCATCAATGCTCCCACCTGTATTCACCATACTTTCAAGCTCCTCATTCTGATGCTTGGCCCTCTGTGTTTCTTCTGGCACTGGAGAGATGGGTGCCCCTCTGGTGCTAGCCCAGAGATGATAAAGGACTCAGCCTTCAAATGCAGACCAGTCAATCCAGAGCTCATACGTCCAACTGCCCCCCTTAATGGGCTCTCACACTCCAGGCCATCTCCCCAGGATCAGACAGCAAACTGAGGACAGTCCCTCCACCCTAGAGCCCATTGCAGTTATTCAAACTAGCCAATCCTATGTCCACTCCCTCTGCCTTGCCTTCCTTTTCCTGCAAAAAAAAAAAAAAAAAAAAAAAAACACAGCAAAGGCTCTTACTCATGTTTTCCTCTCTCTGCCTCCCAACAGACCTGGTGCTTCCTCACAGGCACTAGTGTGGTGTGCTGAGCCTTTGTTTTAAGAATCTGTGGGTATAAACCTCCTTCCTCATTTCCATGTCTCCATGTCTTTTCATACCAGATTAAAACAATACTTGAAAACACCCACTATACACACACACACAGAGAACCCTACTGGGCAGTCATTTCTGTGCCCAGAAAGTCACATTATGATTTTGGATGCATGATGCACTTTAAAAACTTGTTACACAATCAATACTGTCGCCTCTGAAGGAACAGGTGAGCTTTCTCTATAGGGGTCACTCCCTGCCCTTTGGAATAATCGAGGGCAATCTGAGTGTCAGTTATTCACTCCCACCCCGTGCAGATGCCACCTATGGCCACAGGTGTCCCTAGAAGCCCCCAGCCCCCCAGATGCCTCATCTCTTTCCTGGTTCATGCCTTCCAAGCTCCCAGCAGAGACACCAAGTTTGAATGTGGCTTTCCAGCTCAACGAGCTCCCTGGCCTCGCGGGATGGCAGTCCTCCATTCTCACTTGCTGATGATGGCAAAAGCAGCCAGACAGCACCCAGGGGCCACCCACGGAGGGACCTGCACTCACCATCACTTGCACTGAGGTACTCTGGGTTTGAGGATGCATACAGTGGTCCCAAGGGCCCATCTGGCTGCCTGGAAGAGAATAAGCAAGGCTTGAAATTTCCACAGGCCTCCAGAAAGAAGTCACAAACAAAGCCCCCAAGGTAAGGGGCAGTCTTTCCCTGCAGCATCCCTGTGGCCCTGAATGCAGTCTGGGGGTGCGGATGAGGGACACGTACCTTTTGCGTGGAAGCCCGTCAGACATGCATCGACATGGGAATAACCACCCCTCCGTGGGTGGCTTTTATTACAATTTATGGTCATCCATGTAACAACTAAAAGCTACTAACCCAGTACTGCTCTGAAGCTGGCAAGAAATATATGTTAAGTTTTTAGGAAATTTGCCAGTTGGTTACTAAATACAGCCATCTTTAAAAATGTACAATTTATTAATAAATTATCCTAAAAGCAAAGGCAATAAATGTTGGAAACTCATCCTTTCTAGGTCAAGGTGCTTGAGCCTATTTATCTCATTTGCTATGACATCGTACCATATGATAGAAATGTGATATGATGGTGAGCTACTGTGTACATCTCGCCAGCTCTGCATGCACTGACTTTTCAGTCTCCTGCCTGAAACAGTCCATGGTGGGAATCTTTACACCACAGAAATCAGCAAATGCTACAAATTGGGACTGGATTTATTGTTTTACCATTTATCCAGCCTTGAGAAAGTGATAAGAAAAATGTCTAATCGTGCAAATTAAATTTAAAAGTGTGTTATGTCTGTAGTGAAGACATTGAAAATGGCATTTAAAAAAATAAAGAAAATATTCTTTCAGCATTTAAAAACTATTATCCAATTCAGCAAAGAAGTCACTCATATCATTAATGAAAATACACACCATACCATTTTTGTCTTACTCTGCCAGGTAAATTAGAAACATAATCAGCATTCACGACGAAGCTAAACTCATTCATCAATTGTATTCATAGATTGATTATGGATAAAAGGTTTGAGGGGAAAAAAATCAACAAAAGCATTCAGTGAGAATCAACTGGCTAGCTAGAGTGGATTTGCAGTAAAGAGTACTGCATATTGTGTTATCATTATTACCTCTAAATTGTATGTTACACATCCTCTATCAGTAAAATTTATAATGAACTCAAATATACCCATATGTACATCTAGACATACTTTTCCCCCAGAGAGCTGGTTGTTAACCATTTACCAGCACACCTCTGCACTCACCTTTTTCTCAAGAATATATAAATACTTCCAATCACAATACTGAAGAGAAAGACAAAGATAAGGGGACCGATGATAATTTTTGCAATATTTGATGGGACGTCTACTGAAATAGAAAAAGAAAATACATGTTTTATATCAAAATGCCTTCACCTCAGAGTCCACAGCAAAAGTCAAATCCATGCCTGGAACAGTGGGCTAGTCTCCTGGACCCTTATTTTCCAGCAGCCGTGAAATGTCATTTGGCTCAGTGGAGCCAGGCAGTAGCTCCGAGGTCTGCATTCTGGAAGCACACTGTGGCCCACCTCCCCAGACCATTGCCCACAGGCAGCCCTCTCACGTCCCCACCCTGGGCTGGCGTCACAGGCATGCAAGCCAGGCAGGCACATAATTTTGAGGTGCTGTTCCCTCAGAATTCTTAATCATTTTCAAGCAAGGTGCTCTTTATTTTTATTTGGCACTGTGCCCTGCCAATTATTACATAGCTAGTTCTAACACCAATGTTACCTTTAGCAAAAGAAAAATTCTAATAGCCAGGAAGGAGATGCTCGTAACAGAAACTAACATGTTCATCAGAGGTGCCCCGTGCCAGCACTGAACTCTCCCTCCACCTTCTGCAGTGGATCCCGTTACTATCTCCATATACACACAGATGAGCAAGTGCAGGATCAGAGTGGGCAAGCACCCTGCCCCAGCCACACAGCAGTATGCAGTGGGCCCAGGAGTCCAGGGCCACCTGTAGCTTCCCCAGCTCATCCTCTGCAATGTTCTACCATGGCCAGTGCCAACCACATCCCCAATCAGTCAAGGCTGCTGGGAAGACTTACGATAGTCTGTCACGTAGAAATGGGTGGCTTCTGTCCAGGAGCCATTGCCCGCTAGGGAGGTGGCCCTGATTCGCACACTGTAGTTCCCTGATGACAGCCCACGCAGTCTGCAGCCTCGCTCCAGAGCATAATGCTTGCGGGAGACACAGAGGTGCAGCTCCTGGAAGACAGCAGGAAGCCGGCTAAGCCTGGGCAACTGGGAGTGTCCACCCCAAGCAGGGACGTCACAGTCAAGGCCCAGCTCTGAGATGACATCGGAGCAATAAAATACATTCAGAGTAGGGCACCCAAGAGACTTTGAGAGTCGCAGAATTTTATAAAACCATAGTGCTATATGAATAAGGACACATGTGCAGAGGTGATCCGTGTTAGTAACAACTAACATTCCCAAACACCTGGCCGAGATCATTCACTGAAGGCTCCAACAACCCATGGTTTAGGTGCCGTTAACCTCATGCAAGAGGCCAGGAAACCAAGGGTTAAGATGAAGCTCGTTCAACTTCTGCCATCAAAGGCCAGACAGTAAATATCCCCAGCAAAGGATATTAACTCTGCTATTATACCATGAAAACAGCCATAAACAACTTTGCAACAGCCACAAATGAGTTTGGCTGCATGCCAATAAAACTTAGCCCTGGAAAAACTGGACTCCATTCACCTTGTACTTGTCATGAAATATTATTCTTTTTAAAAAAAAATGCATTTTATTTTATTTATTTGTATAGAAAGGGTCTTGCTACATTGGCCAACCTGGCCTCAAGCTCCTGTCCTCAAGCAATCCTCCTGCCTCAACCTCCCAAAGCAGGGATTACAGCCATGAGCCACCTGACTTAATTTTATTTTTAATTGAAAAATAATAGTAGCATATATGCAGCAAGTACAGTGTGGGGTTAGGATACCTGTTACATTGTACAATGATTCAAATAGGCTAATTTAACATATATAGTAAGTCACCTTACATACTTATTATTTCTTTGTGGTGAGAACATTTAAGATGTATCCTTACACCTGTAATCCCAGAACTTGGAAGGCTGAAGTGGGTGGATTGCCTGAGCTCACAGGTTTAAGACCAGCCTGAGCCAGAGTGAGACCCTGTCTCCAAAAAATAGCCGGGCATTGTGGCAGGCACCTGTAGTCCCAGCTACTTGGGAGACTGAGGCAAGAGGATCACTTGAACCCTTTTAGCAATTTTGAAATATGTATTACTAATTCTAGTTAACATTTATACAGAGAGCAATCAATTCCTGTAACTTATTTCTCCTGTCTAACTGAAACAATGTACCTTTTACCCTGCATTTGGTATTTTTTTAATCACCATAAAAAGAACTGTGATTCGTCCAAATGTCTGGCAAGAGGAGAAAAAGAAGCCCAGGTTCTGTGATAAGCATGTAACTAGAGAGAACCCAGAATGTGGTATGTGAAACAGAAGGCTCAGGGGGAATGAGACCATGGAACCTGTGAGCTTCGGTCCAAGCCCTGAAAACTTTCTGCAACAGTTCTGAACTAATAGTGCGTGCTGAGACCTGGGCTGGAAAATTTACAAGGGGGTGGGGGGTGGGGGGAGAAGAGAACAAAATCTAGAAAACCCTGTGCTTATCATGTGACAATCACAGCAAGAAAACAAATCAGCCTGGCAGCAGGGGTGGGGGCAGAGAACTCTAGTCCAAAGTTCCTTCCAAGTAGAATGAGTCACCAGGCAGAAAGGGAGGAGAAAGCCACAGGCAGCTACTATCTGGGGCAAAGGGGAAACGCGTCCTCTGATGTGAGTCGTTATCCCAGACACCTTCAGGGGTGTGATGGAAGGAACGAGACACTCGTCAAGCTCCTTCCATAGACACCACAGGAAAGAAGGCAAAAAAAGGAGGGGAATCGGTGGGATCACACCTGTGGTGCATATTACAGGGGTATTTGCGAAACTTGGTAAATGTAGAATGTAAATGTTTTGGCACAGTAACTGAGATAACGCCGGAAAGGCTACGTTAACCACTGTGATAAAAATGTGTCAAATGGTTTATGAAGTGAGTGTATGATGCCCCATAATCATATCATTGTATACAGTTATGATTTAATAAAAAAATTAAAAAAAATAAATAAAAATAAAAAAAAATAAAAATTTAAAGAATAAAAAAAAAAAGGAAGCGAGAACCACAGCATGAGCAAAGGTAGAAGAAGCCAATTACATAAAAGTCTGTCCAAACGGGAGGAAAAGTGCAAAATTCCGAAAGAGATTGAGGCAAAGAATGTGCAAACACACACACAAGTGACACTCTTTCCAGAGAGAGGGTGATTCCCCAGAGACAGAGTATCCAACAGTGGAGCAGGGAAGCGTCCAGGGGGACAAACGGCTTTTATGCAAAGTTTCAAAAGGGAAATACCCAAAAGCAATGCAATCAAACAACTACAGGTTACTGTATCCATTAAACTAACCCAAAAGAAGAAAAAAAATGACCTCCCCCCAAATGCTGGAGATAATTTTACAAATGTGGTAAAATTATACTCCAAAAGCACAAATTGTGTATAGAAAAGTTTTACGTCACCTTTTCTTGATCAAAGCAGTGCTAGGCAACTAAAGAAAATGTTGGAAATGATCAAATGAAGTATCTATGAAAGAATTTTAAGAAGGTGATTATAACCTTTCTTTGCTTACTCATTTTCTGCTGTGTCTTTGCTTCCTTTGACGGCAAACAGAGCTGGTCTCTCTGGGATTGAGTTTGGGCTGTCCAGGGCAGAGGCCAGTGGGGATTTATGGTGGGGATTTGTACCAGTGACCCTTGGGTCACAGAACAGAAGACACAGGAAGAAGCTGGGAGAAGTTGGAGTTAGGGTCAGGTCCAATGCCAAAAGAGAGCTGAGTCATCCAAGTTCAGCCAACACTGTGGGGGCCCAGGAATATGGGACTTCCGTGTCCACACACAGAGTTTCAGGCAAATGGGGACAAGTTGGTCACAGCAGCAGGAATAATATCAAAGATGTCTATAATAGAAACACACACTGCACACCACAAAGAATCCGATTCTGCTGGCCGCCAACAGCACTCCCGACTTCCTTGGGAAGCTACTCTTTTCACTCAAACTCGCACTTCTCATCTTCAGCCCCATCCCTGAAGCTGAAGGGCCAATCTACTCCCGGGAAGAGCGCAAAACTCAACCTCAAATGAGCCATGACGAAAATGCAGATCCAGGCCATGCCGAGATACCACTTCATACCCACACACACGGCAAGAACCAAAAGCAAGGACAGCAAGGAGCGCCGGCAGGGGTGAGGCCTTGGAGCCCCACACCTGCTGGTGGGAGTGTGAAGCCGTACAGTCGCTGGAGAACAGAGTTACCACATGACCCAGCAACTCCAGGCCTGTGTGTGCACCCACGAGATGGAAAACAGACATCCACACAAAAACTTGTGCACAGATGTTCATGGCTGTCTTATTCACAGTAGCCCAAAGGCAGATATAACCCAAATGTTCACCACCAGAGAAGTGGACAAATAACACTGTCCACCCGCATAACAGGATGTTAGTGGCCATGAAAAGGAAGGAGGCTCTGCCACAGGCTGCAACGTGGATCGACCTTGAGGATGCCATGAGAGAAGCCAGACACAGAAGGACAGCGTGTGACTCCGTCCACAGACACGGGGAGTAGAGCAGTGGTTGTCAGAGGGATAGGAGATTTTTCTTGTGGTGGGGGGGCGGTGATGAGAATTTTCTAAAATTGAGGTGATGGTCACACAACTAAACATTTTGTGAATAAACTAAAAACCACCGAATTATACATTTTAAATGGGTTAATGCCATGGTATATAAATTGTATCTCAATAAAGCTCTTTTAAAAACCCTCAAGTTTGAAAGGTGGAGCAAGATGGTGACCGAGTAACAGCTTCCTTGCATCTGGGCACCATGAGTCTGGGGAGATAGGACTCCAGGCATCTCTGGCTGGTGGGATCTGCCTATCATCACCCCTGAGAGGATACAGGGAGTCAGCGAGAGACTTCTGGACCCCAAGAGGAGGACTAAAACAGTGGAAAACCGGCAAGTGGTTGCATGTGTTCAATCCGTCTAAACCCGCCCGCAACTGTAAGTTCAGTAGCAGCGAGACTGCAAACCAGAAAGGCCTTACTTGTGAACTGTTTGGTGTCTTTGGACATGGCACTCAGTTGAACTTCCTTGGGGAGAGCCTGAGTGGGAGTGCGGCGAACTTTGGCCATTGTCTAGGGCCCCAGTCTGAGCCGCTGAGCCAGACGGAGCTAATAGTGTTTAGCTGTGGGTCACAGGGAGCCATAGTGAGCCATCTGCCCCTGCAAGCTCCGCCCTCAGGGTCGCAGAGCTAGAATTGGGTGGGAGCTGGTAACCCAGCGACCAAGTAGCCTAAGGGCGGGGTCCGAGCCTGCGTACAGCCCTAACCCTCAGGGGCAGAGTGAGACCAGTTTTGGCACACTGGGTAAGTGGATAGCCACTTCAGCAGTGATTCCAGCAACAAGCACTTTCCTGGGAAAGCTTCTGCTCAGCAAGTGAACAAGTTCAAAGTGCCTTTTAAGTGGGCTGAAGAGAGATTAAGGGTGTCTACCTGCTGGGGTTTGGAAATCAGCAGCCTCCAGCCGTATCAGAACTGTGATTAACATCTCATACCCCAGAAGACCACGTGTTGCCCAGACAATATTCAATAACATATACATACTGCTTTGTTTTTGGTTGTGTTTTTTTTTTTTTTGGGGGGGGGGGTTGGTTGTCTTTTTTCTTTATTTTGATGTTGTTGATGTTGTTTTGTTTTTTAAGTTCAACCTTTTCCATACACATCCTTTTTCTTATTCAATTTTTCTAGTTTAATTATAATGTCCCACTGCTGCCCTTTTCAATAATTAGAACTTCATTTTTGCTAGTATTTCTACCGCTTTTATTTGGTTTTCCACTCAATTTTATCCCGCAAAGTTTTCTGTTTGCTTGTTTTGGTTTGATTTGTAGCATTTTTGTCTTTCCTCTCTACTTGGTGGAGGTGGGGTACTGTGTCCGATCAGGTTAGCAAAGAGCTGCTGACCTCAAGGGAACCACCCAACTGGGCACCCCCAGAAGGTAGGGTTTCTTTTTTTTTTTGTTTTCTTTCTTTTATTTTTTTTTTTTATTATTGTTGGGGATTCATTGAGGGCACAATAAGCCAGGTTACACTGATTGCAATTGTTAGGTAAAGTCCCTCTTGCAATCATGTCTTGCCCCATAAAGTGTAACACACACCAAGGCCCCACCCACCTCCCTCTTTCCCTCTTTCTTCCCCCCCCCATAACCATAATTGTCATTAATTGTTCTCATATCAAAATTGAGTACATAGGATTCATGCTTCTCCATTCTTGTGATGCTTTACTAAGAATAATGTCTTCCATGTCCATCCAGGTTAATACGAAGGATGTAAAGTCGCCATTTTTTTTAATGGCTGAATAGTATTCCATGGTATACATATACCACAGCTTGTTAATCCATTCCTGGGTTGGTGGGCATTTAGGCTGTTTCCACATTTTGGCGATGGTAAATTGAGCTGCAATAAACAGTCTAGTACAAGTGTCCTTATGATAGAAGGATTTTTTTCCCTCTGGGTAGATGCCCAGTAATGGGATTGCAGGATCAAATGGGAGGTCTAGCTTGAGTGCTTTGAGGTTTCTCCATACTTCCTTCCAGAAAGGTTGTACTAGTTTGCAGTCCCACCAGCAGTGTAAAAGTGTTCCCTTCTCTCCACATCCACGCCAGCATCTGCAGTTTTGAGATTTTGTGATGTGGGCCATTCTCACTGGGATTAGATGATATCTCAGGGTTGTTTTGATTTGCATTTCTCTAATATATAGAGATGATGAACATTTTTTCATGTGTTTGTTAGCCATTCGTCTGTCGTCTTTAGAGAAAGTTCTATTCATGTCTCTTGTCCATTGATATAAGGGATTGTTGGCGTTTTTCATGTGGATTAATTTGAGTTCTCTATAGATCCTAGTTATCAAGCTTTTGTCTGATTGAAAATATGCAAATATCCTTTCCCATTGTGTAGGTTGTCTCTTTGCTTTGGTTATTGTCTCCTTAGCTGTACAGAAGCTTTTCAGTTTAATGAAGTCCCATTTGTTTATTTTTGTTGTTGTTGCAATTGCCATGGCAGTCTTCTTCATGAAGTCTTTCCCCAGGCCAATATCTTCCAGTGTTTTTCCTATGCTTTCCTGGAGGATTTTTATTGTTTCATGCCTTAAATTTAAGTCTTTTATCCATCTTGAATCAATTTTTGTGAGTGGGGAAAGGTGTGGGTCCAGTTTCAGTCTTTTACATGTAGACATCCAGTTCTCCCAACACCATTTATTGAATAGGGAGTCTTTCCACCAAGGTATGTTCTTGTTTGGTTTATCAAAGATTAGGTGGTTGTAAAATGTTAGTTTCGTTTCTTGGTTTTCAATTCGATTCCAAGTGTCTATGTCTCTGTTTTTGTGCCAGTACCATGCTGTCTTGAGCACTATGGCTTTGTAGTACAGACTAAAATCTGGTATACTGATGCCCCCAGCTTTATTTTTGTTACACAGAACTGCCTTAGCTATACGGGTTTTTTCCGGTAACATACAAAACTCAGAATCATGTTTTCCAAATCTTGAAAGTACGATGTTGGTATTTTGATAGGAATGGCATTGAATAGATAGATTGCTTTGGGAAGTATAAACATTTTAAGAATGTTGATTCTTCCCATCCATGAGCATGGTATGTTCTTCCATTTGTTAATATCCTATGCTATTTCCTTTCTGAAGATCTCATAGTTTTCTTTATAGAGCTCCTTCACCTCCTTTGTTAGGTATACTCCTAGGTATTTCATTTTCTTTGAGACTATGGTGAAGGGAGTTGTGTCCTTAATTAGCTTCTCATCTTGACTGTTATTGGTGTACACAAAGGCTACTGACTTGTGGACATTGATTTTATATCCTGAAACATTACTGAATTTTTTGATGACTTCTAGGAGTCTTGTGGTTGAGTCTTTGGGGTTCTCTAAGTATAAGATCACGTTGTCAGCAAAGAGGGAGAGTTTGACCTCCTCTGCTCCCATTTGGATTCCCTTTATTTCCTTGTCTTGCCTAATTGTATTGGCTAGAACTTCCAGCACTACATTGAATAGTAAAGGTGACAGAGGACAACCTTGTCTGGTTCCAGTTCTAAGAGGAAAAGCTTTGAGTTTTACTCCATTCAGTAAAATATTGGCTGTGGTTTGTCATAGATAGCTTCAGTCAGTTTTAGAAATGTGCCACCTATGCCTATACTCTTCAGTGTTCTAATTAGAAAAGGATGCCGGATTTTATCAAATGCTTTTTCTGCATCTATTGAGAGGATCATGTGATCTTTATTTTTGCCTCTGTTAATATGGTGGATAACGTTTATAGACTTGCGTATGTTAAACCAACCTTGCATCCCTGGGATGAAGCTTACTTGATCATGATGAATGACTTTTTTGATGATAAGCTGTAACCTATTGGCTAGGATTTTGTTGAGAATTTTTGTGTCTATGTTCATGAGTGAGATTGGTCTGAAAATATCCTTTTTGTTTGGGTCTTTTCCTGGTTTTGGTATCAGGGTGATGTTTGCTTCATAGAATGTGTTGGGGAAGATTTCTTCTTCCTCAATTTTTTGGACTAATTTCTGCAGTACAGGAATGAGCTCTTCCTTGAAGGTTTGATAGAATTCTGGAGTGAAGCCATCTGGACCAGGGCATTTTTTGGTTGGAAGATTTTTTATTGTGTCTTTGATCTCAATGCTTGAAATTGGTCTGTTCAGGAGCTCTATTTCCTTCTGGCTGAGTCTAGGGAGAGGGTGTGATTTCAAATATTGATCCATTTCTTTCACATTGTCAAATTTCTGGGCATAGAGTTTCCGGTAGTATTCAGAGATGATTTCTTGTATCTCTGTGGGATCAGTTGTTATTTCCCCTTTATCATTTCTGATTGAGGTTACTAGAGATTTTACTTTTCTATTCCTCGTTAGTCTGGCCAATGGTTTATCTATTTTACTTATTTTTTCAAAAAACCGACTCCTTGTTTCATTAATTTTCTGAATGATTCTTTTGTTTTCAATTTCATCGATCTCTGATTTGATTTTGGACATTTCTTTTCTCGTACTGAGTTTAGGCTTAGATTGTTATTCTTTTTCGAATTCCATAAGATCTCTTGTGAGATTGTTGATGTGCTCTCTTTCTGTTTTTCAAATGTAGGCATATAAAGCGATGAATTTTCCTCTCAAAACTGCTTTTGCAGTATCCCACAGGTTTTGGTAGCTTGTGTCTTCATTGTTCTCATGCTCAAGGAAGTTAATGATTTCCTGTTTTATTTCTTCCTTCACCCATCTGTTATTCAACAGAAGACTGTTTAGTTCCCATGCCTTTGGGTGGGGTCGAGCATTTTTGCTAGAGTTGAGTTCCACCTTTAGTGCCTTATGGTCTGAGAAGATACAAGGTAAAATTTCAATTCTTTTGATTCTCTTGATATTTGTTTTGTGTCCCAGGATATGATCAATTTTGGAGAATGTTCCATGGGGTGATGAGACGAATGTATATTCTTTATCTTTGGGATGGAGTGTTCTATATGCGTCTACCAAGCACAGTTGTTCTAGGGTCTCATTAAAGTCTCTTATATCCTTGTTTAATTTCTGTTTAGAGCATCTGTCCAGCTATGTAAGAGGAGTGTTAAGGTCCCCTGTTATTATGGTATTTTCAGATATCATATTGCTCAGACTGAGTAAGGTCTGTTTCAAGAACCTGGGAGCATTTAAATTGGGTACATAGATATTTAGAATTGAAATGTCTTCTTGTTGTATTTTTCCCTTGACCAATATAAAGTGACCATCTTTGTCTTTTTTGACTTTAGTTGCTTTAAATCCACATGTATCTGAAAATAAGATTGCAACTCCTCTTTTCTTCTGAATTCCATTTGCCTGAAAAATTGTCTTCCAACCCTTGACTCAGAGCTTTAATTTGTCTTTTGAAGCCAGGTGTGTTTCTTGCAGACAGCAAATGGATGGCTTGTGTTTTTTAATCCACTCAACCAATCTATGTCTCTTTCTGTCCTTTAATTTCTGAGTTCTTACTTTGCTGCTGATCCATTGTGGTGGTCAGTGTGCAGAACAGGTTGAAGTATTTCCTGTAGAGCTGGTCTTGTTGTGGCGAATTTCCTCAATGTTTGTATATCCGTAAATGATTTGATTTCTCCATCAATTTTGAAGCTTAGCTTAGCAGGGTACAGAACTCTGGGCTGGAAATTGTTCTGTTTAAGTAGATTAAAGGTAGATGACCATTGTCTTCTTGCTTGGAAAGTTTCATTAGAGAAGTCTGCGGTCACTCTGATGGATTTGCCCCTGTAGGTCAACTGGCGCTTACTCCGGGCAGCTTGCAGAATCTTTTCTTTTGTCTTGACTTTGGACAGGTTCATCACAATGTGTCTTGGAGAAGCTCGGTTAGAGTTGAGGCGATCTGGGGTGCGATATCCCTCTGAAAGCAGTGTGTCAGAATCTTTGGTTATATTTGGGAAATTTTCTTTTATAATATTCTCTAGTATGGCTTCCATTCCTCTGGGGCATTCTTCTTCCCCTTCTGGAATTCCTATAACTCGTATGTTGGAACGCTTCATAAAGTCCCATAATTCTGACAGTGAACGTTCTGCTTTCTCGCTCTTCTTTTCTGCCTCTTTTACTATCTGAGTTATCTCAAAAACTTTGTCTTCTACCTCTGAAATTCTTTCTTCTGCATGGTCTAACCTGTTGCTGATACTTTCCATTGCATCTTTAGTTCCCTGATTGACTGCTTCATTTCCTTCAGCTCTGCTATATCCTTTTTATAGTCTTCATATCGTTCATCTCTTATTTGATTCTGTTTTTGGATTTCCTTTTGGTTATTTTCCACTTTATTAGCAGTTTCCTTCATTGTTTCCATCATTTCTTTCATTGTTTTCAACATGTGTATTCTAAATTCCCTTTCTGTCATTCCTAACATTTCTGTATAGGTGGAATCCTCTGCAGTAGCAACCTCATGGTCCCTTGGCGGGGTTGTTCTGGACTGGTTCTTCATGTTGCCTGGAGTTTTCTGCTGATTCTTCCTCATGGGTGATTTCTTTTATCTGTTTCCTTGCCCTAATTTTCCTTTCACTTCCTCTTCCTCTTTAAGTTCTCATGCCTGTGGACTAAGGGTTACAGGACCAGAAGGGTGAGAAGGTTTAAGAGCAGAAAAGGGATGAAAGAAAGGAGGACTGAATGATAAGAAAAAAAAAGAAAAATAGAGAAAGGAGAGGGGGTGGGTAAAAGGAATATTGACAAAAAGAAGAGAGGCACAGAAAGATGGAGACAGAGCAATACAGGTGTACAGTAGGGTACTTTGATACAACCTTAAAAAAAAAACACCTTCTGGGGGTGCCCAGTTGGGTGGTTCCCTTGAGGTCAGCAGCTCTTTGCTAACCTGATCAGACACAGTACCCCACCTCCACCAACTAGAGAGGAAAGACAAAAATGCTATAAATCAAACCAAAACAAGCAAACAGAAAACTTTACGGGATAAAATTGGCTGGAAAAACCAAATAATAGCGGTAGAAACACTAACAAAAATGAAGTTCTAATTATTGAAATAGGCAGCAATGGGAAATTATAATTAAACTAGAAAAATTGAGAAATAAAAAGGATCTGTATGGAAAAGGTTGAACTTAAAAAACAAAACAACAATCCACAACATCAAAATAAACAAAAAAAACAACCAAACCAAAAAAAAACACAACCAAAAACAAAGCAGTATCTATATGTTATTGAATATTGTCTGGGCAACACGTGGTCTTCTGGGGTATGAGATATTAATCACAGTTCTGATACGACTAGAGGCTGCTAGTTTCTCAAACCCCAGCAGGTAGACACCCTAAATCTCTCTTCAGCCCACTTAAAAGGCACTTTGAACTTGTTCACTTACTGAGCAGAAGCTTTCTCAGGGAAGTGCTTGTCGCTGGAATCACTGCTGAAGTGGCTATCCACTTACCCGCTGTGTCAAAACTGGTCTCCCTCTGCCCCCGAGGGTTAGGGCTGCAAGGGGGCTCAGACCCCGCCCTTAGGCTACTTGGTCGCTGGGTTACCAGCTCCCACCCAATTCTAGCTCTGCGACCCTGAGGGCGGAGCTTGCCGGGGCAGGTCGCTCACAATGTCTGCCTCTGACCCAGAGCCAAACACTATTAGCTCCATCTGGCTCAGCAGCTCAGACAGGAGTCCTAGACAAAGGCCAGAGTTCTCCACACTCCCGCTCAGGCTCTCCCCAAGGCACTTCAGCTGAGTGCCAAGTCCAAACACACCAAAACAGTTCACAGGTAGGGCCTTTCTGGTTTGCAGTCTTGCTGCTACTGAACTTACAGTTGCGGGCGGGTTTAGACGGATTGAACACAGGTGACAACTTGCCGGTTTTCCACTGTTTTAGTCCTCCTCTTGGGGTCCAGAAGTCTCTCGCTGACTCATTGTATCCTCTCAGGGGTGATGATAGGCAGATCCCACCAGCCAGAGATGCCTGGAGTCCTATATCCCCAGACTCACGGTGCCCAGATGCAAGGAAGCTGTTACTCGGCTGCCATCTTGCTCCGCCTCCCCCAGAAGGTGGGGTTTCTTTAAGGTTGTGTCAAAGTACCCTATTGTACACCTATATTGCTCTGTCTCCCTCTTTCTGTGCCTCTTTTTCTTTGGTCAATATTCCTTTTACACACCCCCTCTCCTTTCTCTTTCTTTGTTTTTCTTATCACTCGGTCCTCCTTTCTTTCATCCCTTTTTTGCTCTTCAACCTTCTCACCCTTCTCGTCCTGTAACCCTTAGTCCACAGGCATGAGAACTTAAAGAGCAAGAGGAAGTGAAAGGAAAATTAGGGCAAGGAAACAGATAAAAGAAATCACTCATGAGGAAGAATCAGCAGAAAACTCCAGGCAACATGAAGAACCAGTCCAGAACAACCCCACCAAGGGACCATGAGGTAGCTACTGCAGAGGATTCCACCTATAAAGAAATGTTAGGAATGACAGAAAGGGAATTTAGAATACACGTGTTGAAAACAATGAAAGAAATGATGGAAACAATGAAGGAAACTGCTAATAAAGTGGAAAATAACCAAAAGGAAATCCAAAAACAGAATCAAATAAGAGATGAACGATATGAAGAATATAAAAAGGATATAGCAGAGCTGAAGGAACTGAAACAGTCAAGTAGGGAACTTAAAGATGCAATGGAAAGTATCAGCAGCAGGTTAGACCATGCAGAAGAAAGAATTTCAGAGGTAGAAGACAAAGTTTTTGAGATAACTCAGATAGTAAAAGAGGCAGAAAAGAAGAGAGAGAAAGCAGAACGTTCACTGTCAGAATTATGGGACTTTATGAAGCGTTCCAACATACGAGTTATAGGAATTCCAGAAAGGGAAGAAGAATGCCCCAGAGGAATGGAAGCCATACTAGAGAATATTATAAAAGAAAATTTCCCAAATATCACCAAAGATTCTGACACACTGCTTTCAGAGGGATATCGCACCCCAGGTCACCTCAACTCTAACCGAGCTTCTCCAAGACACATTGTGATGAACCTGTCCAAAGTCAAGACAAAAGAAAAGATTCTGCAAGCTGCCAGGAGTAAGCGCCAGTTGACCTACAGGGGCAAATCCATCAGAGTGACCGCAGACTTCTCTAATGGAACTTTCCAAGCAAGAAGACAATGGTCATTTACCTTTAATCTATTTAAACAGAACAATTTCCAGCCCAGAATTCTGTACCCTGCTAAGCTAAGCTTAAAAATTGATGGAGAAATCAAATCATTTATGGATATAGAAACATTGAGGAAATTCGCCACAACAAGACCAGCTCTACAGGAAATACTTCAACCTGTTCTGCACACTGACCACCACAATGGATCAGCAGCAAAGTAAGAACTCAGAAATTAAAGAACAGAACCTAACCTCCACTCTGATGCAAAAGATAAAACTAAGCAATGGACTCTCACCAAATAAGACGAATAGAATACTACCACTCTTATCAATTATCTCAATAAATGTTAATGGCTTGAATTGCCCACTGAAGAGACATAGATTGGTTGACTGGATTAGAAAACACAAGCTGGGTGGCGCTTGTGGCTCAAGGAGTAGGGCGCCAGTCCCATATGCCGGAAGTGGCGGGTTCAAACCCAGCCCCGAACAAAGAAAAAAAAAATAAGAAAACACAAACCATCCATTCGCTGTCTGCAAAAAACACACCTGGCTTCAAAAGACAAATTAAAGCTCCGAGTCAAGGGTTGAAAGACAATTTTTCAGGCAAATGGAATTCAGAGGAAAAGAGGAGTTGCGATCTTATTTTCAGATACATGTGGATTTAAAGCAACTAAAGTCAAAAAAGACAAAGATGGTCACTTTATATTGGTCAAGGGAAAAATACAACAAGAAGACATTTCAGTTCTAAATATATATGAACCCAATTTAAATGCTCCCAGATTCTTGAAACAGACCTTACTCAGTCTGAGCAATATGATATCTGATAATACCATAATAACAGGGCACTTTAACACTCCTCTTACAGAGCTGGACAGATCCTCTAAACAGAAATTAAACAAAGATATAAGAGATTTAAATGAGACCCTAGAACAACTGTGCTTGATAGATGCATATAGAACACTCCATCCCACAGATAAAGAATATACATTCTTCTCATCACCCCATGGAACATTCTCCAAAATTGATCATATCCTGGGACACAAAACAAATATCAACAGAATCAAAAGTATTGAAATTTTACCTTGCATCTTCTCAGACCATAAGGCACTAAAGGTGGAACTCAACTCTAACAACAATGCTCGACCCCATCCAAAGGCATGGAAATTAAACAATCTTCTGTTGAATAATAGATGGGTGCAGGAAGAAATAAAACAGGAAATCATTAACTTCCTTGAGCATAACAACAATGAAGACACAAGCTACCAAAACTTGTGGGTTACTGCAAAAGCAGTTTTGAGAGGAAAATTCATCGCTTTAGATGCCTACATTCAAAAAACAGAAAGAGAGCACATCAACAATCTCACAAGAGATCTTATGGAATTGGAAAAAGAAGAACAATCTAAGCTTAAACTCAGTATAAGAAAAGAAATCTCCATAATCAAATCAGAGATCAATGAAATTGAACAAAAGAATCATTCAGAAAATTAATGAAACAAGGAGTTGGTTTTTTGAAAAAAATTAATAAAATAGGTAAACCATTGGCCAGACTAATGAGGAATAGAAAAGTAAAATCTCTAGTAACCTCAATCAGAAATGATAAAGGGGAAATAACAACTGATCACACAGAGATACAAGAGATCATCTCTGAATACTACCAGAAACTCTATGCCCAGAAATTTGACAATGTAAAGGAAATGGATCAATATTTGGAATCACACCCTCTCCCTAGACTCAGCCAAGAAGAAATAGAGCTCCTGAACAGACCAATTTCAAACACTGAGATCAAAGAAACAAAAAAAATCTTCCAACCAAAAAATGCCCTGGTCCAGATGGCTTCACTCCAGAATTCTATCAAACCTTCAAGGAAGAGCTTATTCCTGTTCTGCAGAAATTATTCCAAAAAATTGAGGAAGAAGGAATCTTCCCCAACACATTCTATGAAGCAAACATCAACCTGATACCAAAACCAGGAAAAGACCCAAACAAAAAGGAGAATTTCAGACCAATCTCACTCATGAATATAGATGCAAAAATTCTCAACAAAATCCTAGCCAATAGATTACAGCTTATCATCAAAAAAGTCATTCATCATGATCAAGTAGGCTTTATCCCAGGGATGTAAGGCTGGTTTAACATATGCAAGTCCATAAACGTTATCCACCATATTAACAGGGGCAAAAATAAAGATCACATGATCCTCTCAATAGATGCAGAAAAAGCATTTGATAAAATCCAGCATCCTTTTCTAATTAGAACACTGAAGAGTATAGGCATAGGTGGCACATTTCTAAAACTGATTGAAGCTATCTATGACAAACCCACAGCCAATATTTTACTGAATGGAGTAAAACTCAAAGCTTTTCCTCTTAGAACTGGAACCAGACAAGGTTGTCCTCTGTCACCTTTACTATTCAACATAGTGCTGGAAGTTCTAGCCAATACAATTAGGCAAGACAAGGAAATAAAGGGAATCCAAATGGGAGCAGAGGAGATCAAACTCTCCCTCTTTGCTGACGACATTATCTTATACTTAGAGAACCCCAAAGACTCAACCACAAGACTCCTAGTAGTCATCAAAAAATACAGTAATGTTTCAGGATATAAAATCAATGTCCACAAGTCAGTAGCCTTTGTATACACCAATAACAGTCAAGATGAGAAGCTAATTAAGGACACAACTCCCTTCACTATAGTCTCAAAGAAAATGAAATATCTAGGAATATACCTAAAAAAGGAGGTGAAGGACCTCTATAAAGAAAACTATGAAATCCTCAGAAAGGAAATAGCAGAGGATATTAACAAATGTAGAACATACCATGCTCATGGATGGGAAGAATCAACATTGTTAAAATGTCTATACTTCCCAAAGCAATTTACCTATTCAATGCCTTTCCTATCAAAATACCAACATCATACTTTCAAGATTTGGAAAAAAATGATTTTGTGTTTTGTATGGAACCGGAAAACAACCCGTAGAGCTAAGGCAGTTCTTTGTAACAAAAATAAAGCTGGGGGCATCAGCATACCAGATTTTAGTCTGTACTACAAAGCCATAGTGCTCAAGCATGGTACTGGCACAAAAACAGAGACATAGACACTTGGAATCGAATTGAACACCAAGAAATGAAACTAACATTTTACAACCACCTAATCTTTGATAAACCAAACAAGAACATACCTTGGGGGAAAGACTCCCTATTCAATAAATGGTGTTGGGAGAACTGGATGTCTACATGTAAAAGACTGAAAGTGGACCCACACCTTTCCCCACTCACAAAAATTGATTCAAGATGGATAAAGGACTTAAATTTAGGCATGAAACAATAAAAATCCTCAAAGAAAGCATAGGAAAAACACTGGAAGATATTGGCCTGGGGAAAGACTTCATGAAGAAGACTGCCATGGCAATTGCAACAACAACAAAAATAAACAAATGGGACTTCATTAAACTGAAAAGCTTCTGTACAGCTAAGGAGACAATAACCAAAGCAAAGAGACAACCTACACAATGGGAAAGGATATTTGCATATTTTCAATCAGACAAAAGCTTGATAACTAGGATCTATAGAGAACTCAAATTAATCCACATGAAAAACGCCAACAATCCCATATGTCAATGGGCAAGAGACATGAATAGAACTTTCTCTAAAGACGACAGACGAATGGCTAACAAACACATGAAAAAATGTTCATCATCTCTATATATTAGAGAAATGCAAGTCAAACCAACCCTGAGATATCATCTAACCCCAGTGAGAATGGCCCATGTCACAAAACCTCAAAACTGCAGATGCTGGCGTGGATGTGGAGAGAAGGGAACACTTTTACACTGCTGGTTTGACTGCAAACTAGTACAACCTTTCTGGAAGGAAGTATGGAGAAACCTTAAAGCATATGATCCTGCAATCCCATTACTGGGCATCTACCCAGAAGGAAAAAAATCCTTTTATCATAAGGACACTTGTACTAGACTGTTTATTGCAGCTCAATTTACAATCGCCAAAATGTGGAAACAGCCTAAATGCCCACCAACCCAGGAATGGATTAACAAGCTGTGGTATATGTATACCATGGAATACTATTCAGCCATTAAAAAAAATGGAGACTTTACATCCTTCGTATTAACCTGGATGGACGTGGAAGACATTATTCTTAGTAAAGCATCACAAGAATGGAGAAGCATGAATCCTATGTACTCGATTTTGATATGAGGACAATTAATGACAATTAAGGTTATGGGGGGAAGCAGAAAGAGGGATGCAAGGAGGGGCTGGGGCCTTGGTGTGTGTCACACTTTATGGGGGCAAGACATGATTGCAAGAGGGACTTTACCTAACAATTGCAATCAGTGTAACCTGGCTTATTGTACCCTCAATGAATCCCCAACAATAAAAAAAAAAAAAACCCTCAAGTTTGCAGCTCTGGTCACACGATTGGTCACTGGGTGTCCTAACTTCGTCTGGCTGGGGAATGCCAGGACAGATTCTCTTTCTTCTTCTAGGTTTGACAATGAGAAGAGATAAGGTCTAGAGCCACTGAGCCCACAGGTGGACCGCTAGGAGCTGCTGGGACCGCTGCAAGGAGCCTGAAGATGCAAGAGATCCAAAAGAATCCTGGATCCAGCCAGGCCTGACACCCCCAATTGGTCAGTTACAGAAACTAACAAGCTGCTTCTCTGTCGTTAGCTAGTGTGGATGGGGGCTTCTTAACTGCTGGCAGAAGATGGGAGATAAATCCAAAGCCTGTACTCTGAACAATTCCACATTACACAGAGCAAAGGTCATCCCCAACATCTTTCTAAATGGCTGTACCTCCAGTTTTATGGACAGACCATCTCCCATGTATCCATTCTCCAATAGATGGACATCTAGAGGCTTACTTTTTTTGCTAGTGATAAAACTCTTGTGTGTAAATCTTTGAGTTATTTTCTTAGGACACATGGGATTAATATATATGAGCTAATATCCTAATGAACTTTGCAATATGGCCCTCAGTGAATCATGCTTCCCTGTACAAAGGCACTCCTGAGTGGACACCTTCTCTTGAGCAGTCCCTCCCACACTGATTCTTTGGCCAAAGGGATACCAGCAGATGTGGTTTACACAACCTTGAGAAGCGTTTCCATTGAAGGCATGCCCTCCCTTGCTTGAGTCAGCACAGGAGGAGGAGAGACTCCAAGCACCTTCAGCTGAGGTCCCAGTGATGTGAATGAGGCCATTCAGCTCCAGCCAAACTGACCCAGTGCAAAAGAACCACTCAGTGAACCCACAGAATCAATAAACGTCTGTTGTTTTCAAATGAGCATCCTTTGGGGCAGTTCATTATACAGCAAAAACTGAGTCAAACAATATCTAAAGCCACTGATCCAGAAAGCTTAATTACTTTACAGGTGAAATGAGCATTAACCTAGAACAGTAAAAATCAGAAGTAACCAAAATGTCTTAAAATAAACAATAGCTGACTGGGTGCAGTGGCTCATGCCTGTAATCCTAGCACTCCAGGAGGCTGAGGTGGGTGGATTGCCTGAGCTCAGGAGTTCCAGACCAGCCTGAGCAAGAGCGAGACCCGGTCTTTAAAAATAGCCGGGCGTTGTGGCGGGTGCCTGTAGTCCCAGCTACTCAGGAGGCTGAGGCAAGAGAATTGTTTGAGCCCAGGAGTTTGAGTGCTGTGAGCTGTGACGCCACGGCACACTACCAAGGGTGACATAGTGAGGCTCTGTCTAAAAAAAAACAATAGCTCAGCTAGTCACAATATCAAAGATATGGCATTGACCTTAGTGTCCATCAACAGACAGATAAAGAAAATGTAATACACACGCACACACTCACAATACCACTCAGCCATAAATAAGAAGGAAATCATGTCTTTTACAGCAACACAGATGGAACTAGTGGTCGTTATGTTAAGTGAAATTACTCAGAAACAGAAAGTCAACTATTGTATATTCTTACTTATAAGTGGTAGAAAATAATGTGCACATGTGGACATGGAGAGTGGAATAACATACACTGGAGACCCAGAGGGTGGGAGGCCAGGGGCGTGAGGAGGGAAATTCCTAATGGGTCTGGTATACACTTTTCAGTTGATGGTTACACTAGAAGCCCAGACTTCACAACTATGCACTATATCCATGAAACAAAACTACACTTGTAGGCCCCAAATTTATAAATATGGGGGGAAATGACAGCTCAGTTGTGAGATTATATCAATATAGGCAGTGCCTACAGACCATGTTCCCAAAGGCTGGGTGGACAGACACACCGTCGGGCAGGATAGAACAGCTCGTGGCCACGGACCACAGACATGCACAGGACGTGCATGCAGGGGAGCAACCAGCCGGGCTCTACAGAGGGAGGAAGTTTATTTCTAAAATGGATAGCTTAAAAAAGGCAAATAAAGCCATTTATTTAGCAAAAAGGACTCCAAAGTAGGCAGAGAATGACAATTCCAGGAAAAACATTTCTATTTTCTAAAATCTTCTTTTTCTGTGAAGGACCACATATTGTCTGTGCTGCATACTCTTTAGTTTTTTCCTACAACTCCCTGCAGGCTGTGAGCCAGATTTGGCCCATAGGCCATAATAATGTGATGATCCCAATTCTAAAGCATTGTCAAAGCCAAATATTTGGGTGCCAAGAGTAGATGTGATCCCAGGAGGGGTCTTTAACAGGGAAACCACCCAAAGTTCCAGGAAATTAGATGGTTTTGCTATAACACCTGTTGGTCGTTCGCAAACTCTAGCCTACAGGCAAAACCTGACCCAGCACTTGTTTTTCCAAATAAAGTATTATTGGAACACAAGCACGCCCGTGTGTTTACATACCATCCATGACTGCTTCACTGTTTCATGGAAGAGCTGAATGGCTGCACCAGATGCCATCTGGCTCTTTACAGAAAAATACTTCCAGCCAACCCTGAATTAGAACATTGGTCTCAAGTTTGAGTCCTGACTCTTCCTACAGACTTTATGCAGTGAATTCCACTCCGGTAGCCTCAGTACCCAGCTCACTGGCATACTCTGACGATTGTCTGTAATTCCTCAGTCCCAAGAATTTTTTCATTTTGACATTTCTGAAACTGGAATGCACCTTATAAGCAATGCCATTTTATAATTAGAATTAATAGTGACTTCTTCTTCCTGAGCAATCCATAAAAAATAACAGGGCCTCTCCTAACATCTGAGACGTGATAAGGGTGATGCTGTCTGTGAAGAGCTGAGTGTGCCGGGGCACACGATGAGCCCTGAGGAAGCCTCACTGCGTTCTGGCCCTTTGCCTCGGATTCTGTCTCCGTACATCTCTCTCTGCATTTGCCCATCAACCTGCAAGTGTCCAGGATGAAAAAGAGGCACCCAACCGTCACTTCTTAAGGTTTTAAGTGATTCGTTCCCAGTTTCACATAACTCTCTCTAAAGCAAAATGAATCTCCTGTCATGGCAAGAAGAACATAGCTGGAGACAGTCATCATCCGACTTAGAGGACGCCACTGAAAAGCAGCATAAGAAACTGAGGAAGGAAGTTTGTATGCTGGCATTTCTGACCCATGTCCCTGGAAAGCCATGTGTGAAGACTCTTAAGTCCCAACGACACAGTGCCTGATGAGAGAGAAGCACTTAGGTCAGAATTTAAGCAGAGAAACGCAAGTGCCCAAGCATCAAAGCCCTTACCTCATCACCATATCGCCGATAACTCACTTCATACAGCACAATCAGACCATTGGGTTCCTTCGGCTCCTGCCACATTAAGTGAACAATGTTGTTCTCGAAGATTTCATGGGTCACGGGGCCTATGATGTCATCAGCCTTGGCTGTAAGAAGTTAGAGGCAGGGGTGTAACTCTCAGATTGAAACCCACCTAGCAGCTTAGCAATGTGGAGGTAGTTACATAATTTTCCACAGCCCACTTAATATTTAAATAGCCAGGTGCTGTGGCTCATGCCTGTAATCACAGCATTTTGGAAGTCTGAGGCAGGAGGTGCACTTGAGTCCAGGAGTTTGAGACCAGCCTGGACAACATAGTGAGACCCCATCTCTACAAAAAAATTTAAAATTTGCTAGGCAGCTTTCATAGTGCCATTGTACTCCAGCCTGGGCAACAGAGCAAGAGTCTATCTCCAAAATAATAATAATAATAAAGGCAACTAAGGTGAAGTATACATATATGCTGCCTTGGCAGTGAGGGGCTTGTCCTTGGACAGCCTACACCAAGGAAACATAGTCCTGGGCGGGGTGGGGAGCAGCGCACCTTCAGGCATGGTCCTGGCACTGACGTAGGCCGCCACACTGCACCGCTCATCAGGGGCGTCTTGGTTGCAAGCTTGCAGCTCAATGCGATACCCCGTGAAGTGTCGCAGACCAGAGATGACCAGTGACTCTTTATTCACCACTTTCTCGAAGGGCCTGTGCTCCTCTGGGCTCGTGGGCATGATGGTTGAGGAGATGTTGGGGAAACCTGGGACGGTGGGCACAGCCACCGTCGTCACATTTCCAACTTCGCCAAGAGACCTGCGCTTCCGAGACGGCCTGGAAGGAGAACAATGGGGCACACATGAACACGTCATCGCCATCTTTAAAAAAATGACACTAGAGAATAAAGGGCTTAATTAAAAAGAAAGATCAAGGTGCGGGAAGCAGGCATGTAGATCAAATGCAGAGTGCCAAGAATCACCACCCAGAGCAGCTTTTAAGATGCCCTTTGCAAATAGCTTCCATATAAGGGCAGGCCCACTCCATGAGGGATGGGGGATTCTAAGACACACACTGATACTGTCCCTCAATATGCTTGATTTCAGGTTTTCATTTTGCAGATGGAAAAGGCCACCTGAGGTCGGTGTTAAAAATAAGATGTCAAAAGCATGTAAGAGTCTAGCTTTCCAGGAAGCCCTGCCAAATGGCATCTGCTCAGTGGTCCAGGCGACGGACTGACATCACCAGTTTAAACAGGAAAAATGGACCTTCTCATCTTTGTGACTGTTTAGGGTACCTGCATAATTTAAGTAACAAAGCTTTAATTCTTAGTAAAGGAATCTCATCATTTGGGTAAGTAAGAATAACTCCAGGAAAGTCTATGCAATCAGCACACTTCTCCCCACCTTTGAAAAAGATACAGTAACGAATAAATGTTGATAGCCAACAACAACAAAAAATACCAAAAGAGTATGAAGAAAAAACTGTGAATTACTTATACTTCCACTGCCCATTGCTTCCTTTGGACAATCTTCTTTTTCTATAAATATTATGTGTGGTTATGATGAGGAAGAGCCCATTTTACAACCCACTTTGTTCCCTTGTTGTACTGGAAGCATTTGTTAAATATTATATTTTCCTTAAAATGTAATGTCTTAAGTAGGACAGGATTTGAGGGTTTTTATTTTCTTTTTTAATGTTAGGGGTTTTTCCCTCCACCATGACCTCCTCAAGGACAAAAGTAGCCTGTGTTCCTCATAGAAAACGTGGGAAACATTTCTTTTCTTTTCTTTTTTTTTTTTTTTTTTTTGAGACGGAGCCTCAAGCTGTCACCCTGGGTAGAGTACCATGGCATCACAGCTCACAGTAACCTCCAACTCCTGGGCTTAAACGATTCTCCTGTCTCCACCTCCCAAGTAAGTGGGATTACAGGTGCCTGCCACAACACCCGGCTATTTTTTGGTTGCAGCCATCGTTGTTGTTTGGTGGGCCCAGGCTGGATTCTAACCCACCAGCTCAGGTGTATGTGGCTGGGGCCTTAGCTGCCAGAGGTGCCGAGCCAGAAACATTTCATCGTTGTAAAATATTCCATTTATTACATGAGCAGTTAATTCACTTAGTCATCTCCTATTCTTTTTAATGAGTATTTCCGATTTTGTTTGCTGTTGTAAATACAGAGGGTGCCAAAAAAAAGTATACACATTTTAAGAAAGGAAAAAAATGTATTAAAATTGTAATAGTGTGTACCAATAACAAAAGATGTGTTTGCCTTTCATATTAATCAATAAAATTTATAGATAGTGTGTACCAATAACAAAAGATGCTTGAGCACCTCTAGTAACTGCAGAAGCCAGACGTTACTTGAGTATTATTTTAATTTTCCTATAGTTTTTTCCTCTCTTAAAACGTGCATTCTTTTCTTGGCACCCCCTGTATTGCTGTGATTATTATCTAATTGCCTTACATTAGTTCCCCATAGTAGATTTCTAGAAGAAGAAATCTCTTGGTTCAAGAAGATGGGAAACCCTGTAAGCTTCTTAACGCATCCGGCTAACCTGTAGTCTGGACCCTGTCTTCACTTGCTGTCAGGAGGAGTCCACGAGACTGCATTTCAGGACGGTCTCAGCAACAAGGAGGCTTGAAAGATTTTTTTCTATTTTTCTTTGTTTTTTCCAGATTTTCAATCCAAAAGTTTAAAAATGTGAACATACATCATCACTCAACTGCTTTAATTGCAAACCTTTATATTGGAGAATGTAAGCTCTTTTTCTTTTTCTTTTTTTTTTTTTTTGGTTCTTTACGTTGCTCCAAAAAATTGTCCTTCTTTATCCTCTTGATTTTTGTGGGTGAATTTCTAGGGCTTTCTTTATTGCTACTTCCACGTTGTTTATTCACTAAGGATATTAACCCTTTATACATTGTGTTATACAATTTACTATTCACTATTTGCTGGTGAGCTTTTTAAAAATGATTTGCCTTTCATATTAATCAATAAAATTTATATATCAGTGACATTTAAACACTTCTTCCTTTGTAGGTAATTCCAGATGGGGTTACTATGAGGTGTGCTAAAGCAATTATGGAAGAGATCTTTTCCCCATTCCAATTATTGCTGGTATATCTACTGACTTTCTGCTTATTTCTCTTATGCCTACCTTCCCAAATTCTAACACATTCTAAAAGTTTCATAGTTGATTTTCTTAGGTCTTCAAAAAAAAATCTATAAATGGGATTACCAAACTTTTCCCATAAATGGGTAGATAGTACATATTTGGGGTTTCAAAGGCCACACCACCTCTGTCATAACTACTCACCTCTGCCACTGCAACTAACAGCAACCACAGCTAATATGCAGGCAAATGAGTGTGGCTGCATTCCACAGAAGTCCACCTTCAGGAACAGGCAGCTGACCCCTGGGCCAGCATGTGCCTGCCTGTGCACTAAACTATCTCACATAGCAATAACTTTCCTGCATTCCATTATTTACAGTTCTAATTTGTGTCATATTTTATTGCACTGGCTAATTGCCCAGGGAAATGTTAATTGGTAATGATGGAATTAGGCTTCCTCGTTTTGTTCCTAACTCTAAGAATAATTTCAAGAATGATGTTAGTTTGTCTATTGGTTTAATCCAGGTAATATTTATCTCCCTGAAAAAGAATTCCATCCCAGGCGGCGCCTGTGGCTCAAGGAGTAGGGCGCCGGTCCCATATGCCAGGGTTATGGGTCCCATAACCCAGCCCAGGCCAAAAAATCACAAAAAAAAAATAATTCCATCCCTAGTTTTATATGAGGTCTTTTTTCCCTCTTTTGTCTAAGTTAGGAATTTTGAATTAACAGTATTGAATGAGATGATACAATTTTCTTTATTGTGCCTCTCAATGTAGATAACATTACCAGATCTTCTGATCTTAAACCATCCTCACATTTTAAACAGAAGCAATATTGCCAGTGCAATGTTTTATTGGAAACATTTTAATCTAAACTCATATATTAACTTGGCCAGTGTTTTTTGCTTCCCCCCCCCCCCCTTGGTGTACTATCTTTGTCAGCTTCTGCTAAGGATTATGTTAGTTTCACAAAATGAACTGGGATGATTTTCATAGATTTCTATTTTCATAGACTTCTGGGACAGTTTTTATATTATAGTAAATAGTTGTTCTTCCAGGTCTTGAAAAGAACTCATCTACAAAACTCTCTGGCCCAGGCATGACAACTCAGAGCTGTTAATCCTAACACTCTGGGAGGCCAAGGCACATGGATTGCTTGAGCTCAGGAGTTTGAGACCAGCCTGAACAAGAGTGAGACCCCATCTCTACTAAAAATAGAAAAGCTAGCTGGACGTGGTGGTGGGCACCTGTAGCTCTAGTTACTCGGGAGGCTAAGGCCAGTGGATCATCTGGGCTAGGGAGTTTAAGGTTGCTGTGAGTTATGACACCATGGCACTCAACCCAGGATGACAGAGCTAGACTCTGTCTAAAAAGAAAATAAAAATACACAATTCTCTGGGCCCAAAGACTTTAGCAAGAAAATTAATTGACATATATCTTTTTCCAAAGGTTCTAAACTATACAATTTTTATGCTTCTTTTTCAGTCAGTTTAGCCAGTTTCAAGTTTCTCATCTCACTACAACTTTCAAATTTAACAGGACACATTTGTCCTGAGATCTCAACATACTAAAATTTTCTTCAGGCCTTAGATTTATATTATCTTTCTTTCCTTCTAGTTTTTTGTGTTTTTTCCCTTTAGTTACATTTACCCCAGGGTTAGCTATTACCAATTTTCCCCTGCCTCATTAATGCATTTATATCTCCACATATTTAAGGTTGTTTCTTAATTTGTGGATCCATCAAAGTCTACTAACTTTCCTCAAAGCCCACTTTTGAAAACATTCTACAAGTTAAGGTATGTGACAGTTGCGTTTCACATTTGCATTATTTTCCAAATGGACTTCAATGGAAGCTTCTTTGACTCCAAAGATATTTAGGTAATTACCTAAATATCACATTTCACATTTGCATCATTTTCCAAATGGACTTCAATAGAAGCTTCTTTGACCCAAAAGATATTTAGATAATTATCTTAAGTGATTGACTTTTTAACCACTGAGAAGTAGAGTTTTCTGTTCAAGCTTCTGAAGTTAACATTCAGTTTTCATTGCATTGCCATGAGAAAATCCATGATCTTTTTTTTTTCCTCTAAGGATATTTTTTTTTTTTTTTGCAATTTTGGCCGGAGCCGGGTTTGAACCCGCCACCCCAGGTATATGGGGCCAGCACCCTACTCCTTGAGCCACAGGTGCTGCCCAAGCCTCAGCCTCAGCCAAGCAGCATGGTGTGAACCTCAGTACCCCCACAAACCCTTTCCAGCAGGCTGGCAGTTATGGCCAGCACAGCTATAATACAGGTTATGATGACCTGACCCCAGGGACAGCAGCAGGAGACTACACCAAAGATGGTTATGGTGGGTCATCACAGGCTTCAGCCAAGTCTACAGGTTCTGGGACTAGCAAAAGAGTATGAGTGTCTTCAGGCACCACTGGCTTGCCTGATATGACTGGTTCCATCCATAGCAAGACCTAGACTTTTGACAAGCAGGGATTTCACGCAGGGAACCCTCCACCTTTCAGCCTACCCTAAGCCTTGGGTTCCACTGGCCCACTGACCCCTGGAGGAGCCCCTGGCTATGCACTCCCACCCTTTCTGCACATCTTGCCAGCCCACCAGCAGCCCCACTCACAGCTGCTGCACCTCCACCTTCCACAGGATGCCCAGAGTGGCTCAGGTCAGTGAAGCCAGCCCAGCTCTCTGCAGCCCAGGTCTCAAGCCTCCAAGCCTGCCTACGGCAACTCTCCATACTGGACAAACTAAACCCTGAAGAGAGTTGGACTGGGGAAGGGCTCACCCTTGGCAGGAGAGAACACATGGAGCACATTTCTGAGAGCCCAGTGCCCTTTCCTGCAACTCCTAAGATTCGGGAGACATGTACTGTCAGCCAAGGCTCTGCGGGGAGCCTGCTTCTCAGACTAGCTGTTGTAGGTAATGTATTTATATGTGCATTTATAAATGTGACAGAAGTGCGGGGGCTTGGGGGAGGTGCAGCTACAGATTAGCCAGGTCTGCTCTCCCCATTCTAGCCCCTTCTTGCTGTAGCAAAATAAGCCCCCCACCCCCTTTTGCCTTCAGGCCTTCTACCCAGCCCCTGCCTGCCCAGTGGGCTTCAAGGATAGTTTCTGGAAGGGCTGGTTAAAGGCATTTTGGGCTTTGGAGTCAGGTACCAATTAAAAATCATGACTTCATTCCTTTGTAATCCATTATTTGAGTTTTCTTCCCCTGTGTAATTACTTTATACCTCTGTTTTAACAAAACTGGTCCATTTGTCATTTTCCATGGTCCCTTTTTAACAAGTTTTGATCTGGGAATAGCAGAAATATCCCCCCACTCAAAATAAATCTGGGCATCTGTTTGTCTTCATTTAGAGCAGGAGCTTCTGCTTCTGGTCTTGTCCCCAGAGACTTGTCTTCCTCTGACTGACCCTGAAGGTAACAGTCTGAACGGGGGCTCAGAAATGTTCAGCCAGTTAGCTCCCTCCCCTATAAAAACCTGCAAGCAAAGGTTCCTCTAGTCTCGTTGTCCTGCATCTGGGGGGCAATAATTTCAGGGGTTTTCTCTTGCCCCAACTCCACCTAATAAAGATGTGAAAGCATGAAAAAAAAAAAAAAAAAGGTTCTTTGGTATTGAAAGACCCACCACCTTCTTGGATGGAAAAGAACACACCTCCATCACTTATAAGCCAAAGATACACCCAGAATATTTCTGTCAGGCACAAATGGGCCTTGCAAAAATAACCAAGACGTTGGTGCCTCATGAATAGAAAAATTTGTAACTGGAAAACCGAGACATAAAATGGTCTCATCAAACAAGCCAAACAGGTATCAATAAATATGCCAAAAGAATTTGATCCCACCAGACCATAAAGTGGTAAAGAAAGACCCTGATACCACAAGCAGCATTTTATTATCCAACAATCTCGCACCAGACCAGTTGTCTCACCCCAGGTTAGTTCTGCCCCTGGCCCCAGGGAGACATTTGGCAATGTCTGGAGATATTTTTAGTCACCACTTCAGGCGATATGGTGCTGGCGTCAAGTGAGTGGAGGCCAAATCTGCTCCTCAACAGTCTACAGGGCACCAGGATGGTCCCATCCCCTGAGAATGACCCAGCCCCAAATTACCAAGAGGACAGACATTGAGAAATCCTGGTTTGGAACAAAACAAGCACATATTTACAGGCTTTCTCTGTACTAGGGATTATATTACAAACGGCCACTAGAGGTCAGATCAGGCTTCTGATCTGGGGAAAAATAAACACGCTGCTAAAAAGAAGAAAATCCCTCAATTTGGCCCAACCTCCTGTTCTTCCCAAGAGTCCCATATTGCCTTTGCCATTCCCCAAGTTCTCCGGGCTCATTTGTCCCCTACAAGCCCGCCCCTTTGTTCTGGAAGGTGCAAGTTTGAAGGCAATCATCCCTGGCTCTCCTCAGTGGAATTCACCAAGGGACATGGTATCTATCCTCTGTGCTCAGGCCATGTCTCCCTATATAAAAATGTTCTTCCATATGAGCAGGAGGTGATTAGGGGCTGCATGGAGCTCAGACTCCTGGGTGCTCCCTCCACACATGCTCACGTGCACACGTGCACACGCGCGCGCACACACACAAATAGTTCTGCAGGTGCAGGCAGGAGGTATGATAGGTGTTTAGCAAGTGGACAGTGTACAGTGTGCGAGACAAACAGGGACAAGGTGACCCAGAAAGTACCCCTGTGATTCTGTTTTAGGAATAGTGTGTTAGTTAAGATTTTCCCCCATTTGTGCCCAGATCAACATTTAATTTGTGAATTTAGGAAGCATCTGCTCTCCAGTGCAGAAGGCTGTCCATGCAACAAGCCACAGAACCCCTGGGATCTCCACGGAGCGTGGCGTGCCCTCTGCTCCACCCTGAGCAGCCACTGGGGGCATCACAGGATAAGTCGTACCTAGGATCCTCAGCACCAGTTCCAGAAGAGGTTTTTCTGTAAAAACAAAACCAGCTGCTTTGAGGACAGACAGAACTCCTTTAGATAGGCTGTTCGACACCCTGGAAGCGACAATCTGTCCAAGCAAGAGTGCCTTGCCTTTGACCAGGGACCATTCAAACCCATCACACACTGGAGGAAATGAGCTGTACCTTCCCCAGCAAGGAATCCAGCAAAAGGGGAGAGGGAGATCAGAGACAGTATTCGTCAGACATCTGACCTTCTGGGGGAGTCCCTGGGATGTCAAATTTGACTACATTTTGGGTTTTTTTAAGACAGGTTCTTGCTCTGTCACTCAGGCTGGAGTGAAGCAGCATCATCACAGCCCATTACAGCCTCCAACTCCTGGACTCAAGTGATCCTCCTACCTCAGCCTCCCAATTACCTGGGACTATAGATGCACCACCACACCTGGTTAATTTTTAATTTTTTGTAGAGATGGTATCTTGCTATGTGGCCCAGGCTGGTCTCAAACTTCTGACCTCAAGTGATCCTCCCACCTCAACCTCCCCGGGTGCTGAAATTACAGACATAAACCATTGCATCTGGCCTAAATTTGAGTACATTTAGATATCACAACTGACTCAGCCTTTCCTCCACATTCAGGAGTATTTTATTTTTAACCAGTGAAACAGTAACTGCTTCAATGCCTGGGCTGTACCAGTGAATGCTCTTTTGGACTCAGGGTCATAGGGGGAAAATGCAAGAAAGAAAGAAAAAGAAACACTACCTATTGATGTTTCTGGGATAAAGTCTACTTAGACCCTGTTGGTGGCTATTTGAACAGACTTGTTCTAGAATCTCGGTCTACCTGTGGTTTCCACTGTGGAAACACAAAATTGTCTCAGACATGTCCGGGTGGCCACCCACTGAAGTTCTAGGCAGGGAAGGCAGACAAAAGTGGTGGGGTGGGAGGGAGCCCAGCTGTGGGCACATCAGTATACACTCAAAGCCCACATCCCTGGAGCTTTGCAATGACATGTGGCAGTTCCCACAAGTATTTCTGGTTATCATGACTGGGGTAGCGTGCCAAAGAGGTATCAGATGGGTGAAATCCACTCAGCACCCCACGGTGCACAGATGACCCCCACCAAAGAGAATGACCTGGTTCTAAATGTTGATGGTGTGAAGGCTAAAATCCCTGTGTAACTCATTTACTCTCACAGCCCTAAAAGACAGAAATGATTATTATAGCCATAGAACAGATGAGAAAACTGAGGCACAGAGAGAGGTGAAGTAACCTCCATACTGGTACGCAGGGAACTCAGGTGGTCAGTCTGGAGAGTCCTCACCACAATCTGCTCTGCTTTTCTGCCTCTTGGGTACTGCAGCAGAGAAATGTGCCTGAGAAGGGCCCAGCTAACCTGTATTCGTAAATGTCTGTTCCTGTTTGCAGCACAAATTAAGCTTAAAAAAGATAGTGGCCCATGGCCATGGGAACCTGCCTTTACCTAAGTGTCTTTGCTTGCAGGAAAGGTAAACATGGGCTAAAAAGTCTAGCATGTCTGGACACAGTGGCTCACGCCTGTAACCCCAGCACTCTGGGAAGGTGAGACAGGAGGATCACTTGAGGCAAGGAGTTCAAGAGCAAGACCCCCTCCTCTAAAAAAATTTTTTTTTCTAATTAACTGGATGTGAAGATCACATCCATATTCCCAGCTACTTGGGAGGCTAGGGCAGGAAGGTTTCTTGAGCCCAGGAGTTCCAGGCTACTGTGAGCTATGATTGTACTGCTGCACTCCAGCCTGAGTGACAGAGTAAGACCCTATGTGTCACTGAAAAAATAAAAATAGTCTAGCATAATTTTACTGCCAAGCCTGTCAATAGATCAGGTATCAAGACCCTTGTCTCACTAAAGAAAATTCAATATATTTAAACAGGAGACACCTCTGGGTTGTAGATGATGCTGTGGAAACTTTCAGGTGAAAGAGAAAGTTATACAAATAAAAAAAAGGAAGAAAGAGTGAAAGAGAGAGTATGCTGAGTTTAAGACCCAGTGATAAATCAAGCATGGGACGCCAGGCAAACATTTCTGAAGATTTGCCTCAACAATCTAATGGGGTTTGTTTCAGAACTCAGAGACCCGGTTCAGGAGACATAAGGAAGACAAATGTTGGGTTTTGTAAAGTTTTCCCTTTTAGTGTGATTATTTGCTCTTCCTACTAAGGTTCCTGTTGAAATCATGAAATCTCTTCCTCCACCCAGAAGAGGCCTCTGCTCTGGACCCTGCCCACCCTACCGTGGTCTCTGGGTCACACTGCATCCTTCCCCATGGTCCTTAAATAATGATCCCCCAACACCAAGCCAACAGACACCCACTAAGAAGGTCCAGGGCCACAAGGAGTCCTGACCTGGGCACGAAGACCACATTGTGCAGGTAGTCCTCAAACGTCTTCCTGAACGAGGACTCCTCCAGCTCCTTCAGGATCTGAGAGTCTGTCTTGGGGCAGGAGCAGCACTCGCCGGCCGACTCCTCGTACTCACTCTGGTTGTGCTTCTGGGAGTCCTCGGACTCAAAGGGTGGAGACCACGTCCGGGAGGGCAGCTTCAATCCTACAGAAAAACAGAGAGGGACCCAGGAAGAGTGAAGGAGCCTTCCCAGCCTCCCCACTTCCCAAAATAAAACCTCTCTCTGCAGGGTTCTTACAATTGTCAGCTGAGAAGAGCATGTCAACATATCTTAGAAACTTCCTATCCAGTCCCAGGAATGGACATTTAAGGTAACTAGACAATGCCTGACATTATACAATAAACTCTTAAGTACATAGTTATGGATCATAGGTCAGAGTAAAAGGACAGAGGGTGTCTGGGGGTGCTATGTTTTTTAAGACACAGGGTCACACTTAGTTGTCTAGGCTGAAATACCATGGCTTCATCATAGCTCACTGCAGCCTCCAACTCCTGGCCCCAAATGATCCTCCTGCCTCAGCCTCCTGAGTAGCTGCAACTACAGTTGTGTGCCACCACACCCAAATAATATTTGTGTTTGTTTTAGAGATGGGGGATCTTACTATATAGCCTAGACTTGTCTCAAACACCTGGCCTCAAACAGTCTTCCCACTTTGCCCTCCCAAAGTGCTGAGATTACAGGCGAGAGTCACTGTGCCTGGCCATTACTTTTTTGGACTGATCCCAGAGAAAGTAGCCACTGAGCAATTCTCTATAAAGGAATGAGCCATGCACATATTTTGGTGTAAAGCAATTCAAATGGAGCCAAAAGCAACTGCAAAGTCTCTGAGTCTCAGGAATTTTCTTAGCCTGTCAAAAGACACCAAGAATGGCCCAGCGCAGTGGCTCACACCTGTAATCCTAGCACTCTGGGAGGCTGAAGGGGGAGGATTACTTGAGTTCAGGAGTTTGAGACCAGCCTGAGCAAGAGCAAGACCCCATCTCCACAAAAAAAAAAAAAAAAAGAAAGAAAGAAAGAAAAATTAGCTGGGCATGGTGGCACAGGCCAGTATTCCCAGCTACCCAGGAGGCTGAGGCAGGAGGATCACTTAAGCCCAGGAGTTTGAGGTTGCTGTGAGCTATGATGATGCCACTGCACTCCAGCCAGGGGCGGCAACAGAGTGAAACCATGTCTCAAGAAACAAACCAACCAAAAAGCATGCCAAGGAGCCAATGTACCTAGAAGGGGAAGTAAGGGCAGATGGTGGGAGATGAGTTAGAAAAGGATTGTGGAGGCCAGGCTGCAGCTCAATGAATGAGAGAAATATCAACCAACCACACAAATAGGAGAGGGTGGAGCAGAACTCCAGAGGGAATTCAGAATCAGACTCAGTCAATGATTTCAACCCACAGACAATCTTGTTCCCCTTTTCCCCCTATCAAGGACATGGGACAACCTCTGGACACATCTGTGGTTGTCAGGACTGGGCTGGGGGTGCTTCTGGTACCTCGTGGGTGAAGACCAGGGAAGCTGCTCCACACCCTACAGTGCCCAGGAGGGCCCCTTCCCCTCACAGAAAATGATCAATCCCCAGATAGCAGCAGTGCCCAAGGAGAAAAACTCTGAACTAGACACAAGAGGAGGTTGAAGAGGGAACTTTTCAAATATGTATGGAAAAGGGGATTTAAAAACTGAAAAGAAAAAGGTAACAGTCCTTAAAAATACAAAACTTTTTTTTAAGTACAAGGCTGGCCATGTCTTCACTCCTGAGGGCAAGTTCCAGGGGCTCCAGTGACTCATGGAGTGAGCTCAGCCACTCCACTTGCACAGCCGTTGACAGTGGATGTTACTACACAGGCACAGCCAACAGCTCAGACTCACTCCGCCACCAGCCCACCGGGTGCCTGGTGTCTGCTAGCATCTACCAAGTAGAGGAAATGCCATTTTCCCCTCCCTTTCATGCCTTGGGAATAGACAATCAGTTCTACATGAATGTCTCAAGTACCCTCCTGTGAACAGTGAGAACCCACTCAGAAGCCCAAGTACGTATGCAGCTTGGAAGGCCTACAAGGAACTCCAGAAAATGCTTCTTACATTTATGAATAGACAGAAAATCCTGGCTGGGTTAACTCTGGTTAATAGCATCTACAGAGGGAAGAAAAATGTAGGACTGCCTTATCAAGGGGCGCTCCTGACATCTTTCTGGAGAGAAAGATCTGGTGAGGCACAGGTGATCCCCCTGCTTCCACTCTCTACATCCGCTGCATGGAATGTGGGGGCCCCGTGGTTTTTCTGAGACTATGGAAAGAGAGCACAGTGAGGTCCCCAGAGTTGTCAGGTCCACAGAGACAGAAAGTAGAAGGTGGGTGCCACGGGCTGGGGAGGGGGTTGGGAGTTGGTGTTTCTTGGGGCCAGAGTTCCAGCTTGGGATGATGAGAAAGTTCTGGTGATGGAGGGTGGTGACAGTTGCACAGCACTGCAAGTGTGCTTAATGTCACTGAATAGCACATGTTAAAATGACAAATTGTATGTGATATGTATTTTACCACAATTTAAAACACTCATACAGAATAAATAAACTCACTAACCATGCCCAGTAGTAGCTTCCTTTTAGTAGCTAAGTAGTGTGACATTTTTATTGTGGTAAAATACACATCATATAAAATTTAAAATTTTAACCACTTTTAACTGTGCCATGCCACACATTCACGATGTTGGGTAACCATCACCACCCTCCACCTCCAGAACTTTCTCATCTCCCCAACTGAAACTCTGTCCCCATGAGACTCGGCCTCATCACCCTAACCCACAGCACCCACCCTTCTGCTTCCTGTCTCTGTGAACCTGACCACTCTAGGCAGCTTCTGTGGGCCGGGTCACACAGTGTTTGCCCTTAGTAAGTTTACTTTTAATTATACAAACATTTTGATAATTAAAAATAAACCCATGTCTAAACAGTTGCATGGTGATCAGAGATTTAGAATTTCAGAATTTAAAAAAAAAAAAAAAAAAAGGAAAGCTTTGCCTGACATTGCTGGCGGCTCTAGCTGATGGTTTTGGTTATTCTGATGTAAGGCCAATGGTTTGCAGCAGAGCCAAAGCCTGGACTCGCCCTGGAGTTATATAAAGCATCCAGGGAGATAAATCACATTTGCAACCCTCAGCTCAGGCAGGATGATGTCACAGGCACACATATAGCACATGATCTTAGAGCTGGGACAGCTCCCAGAGATCATCTGTCCTCCCGCCCCTTCTCCCAAAAAGGAGGCAGACGATGACTTGCTTGGGGCCTTGGCTAAACACTACAGCAGGTCAGGGGCCAAGCAAGAAGCACACCTCGAACTCTGGGCCTCTGCCACACCAGGCCTCGCCCAGCAGCCCTCCTGGCCTTTTTCTCCAAGGTCATGGGCTAAGAATATTATCATTAACTGAAAATACCTCAAGAAAATGAGATCAAAATCAACAAGCCAAAACTAAGGGAAAAATAAAACCTGGTACTTCTCTGGTTTGGCAGAGGTTCTTTTTGTTTTGTTTTGTTTTGGAGACAGGGCCTTACTCAGTCTGGAGTGCAGTGATGTCACCATGGCTCACTGCAGCCTCCAACTTCTGGGCTCAAGTGATCCTCCTACCTCAGCCTCCTAAGTAGCTGGGAACTTGGGTGCACCCCACCACACTCAGATAACTTTTTACTTTTTGTAGAGATGGAATCTTGCTATGTGGCCCAAACACCTGACCTCAAGTGGCCTCAAGTGATCCACCTGCCCTGGCCTCCCAAAGCGTTGGGATTACAGCTGTGAGCCAGTCTCATCCAGCCCTTTTTGTTTGATTTGCTTTGTTTTTCAAACCTAGTTTTACGATAACTTTAAACTAATGTATACAGTTGAAGTTTAAGACTTCAACTATTTTTCCATTTTCCTTCCGATGAATGGGAGCCCATTAAAACAGCAAGATTTAAAAAAAAAAAAAATCTGTCATTTGTATACATTCTTACTTGAAAATTTAGGAGGAGAAGAGGCAATGATTTCTCCTTGCTGCCTCCAAGCCTTGGAACTGAAGGGTCTCACTAGAGCCAAAATCTTCGCCTGACCCTGTCCACAACCTCTCAACACAACTGGTTGCGAGTCATCTTTGCCCAGGAGAGCCCTGTGAGTCTCACACAGCTGCACCCCCTTGGTTTGAGCAGGGGAGGAGGAAGAAGAAAGGCGGAGAAATTCAGAAGAAATGGCGGGTTTGAACACGTGTCCTCAGAGTGCGTGTTTGTGTAACACTGTTTAAAAATGTGTGGGCGTGTGTTTGCCTAAGAGGCACGGAGTGGCTAGGACTGCCCGCGCCCAGCAGGGCGGCGCGCTCACCTTTGAGGCAATAGTCCAGCTCGTACAGCTCGCTGTCTTCCGCCTGCCTCTCCCAGAAAACCAGGTAGTGAGTGATGTTGCCATTGGGGTCAGAAGGGGGCTTCCACTTCAGAATAATCTGGGATGAGGAATTAGAAACCGAGATGGGGTCCAGAGGGACGGAAGGATCTGCAGAGGAGAAAGGACACAGGGCCGCGGTGAGGGAGAGCGTAGGCTCCAGGAGGGTGGGGACGCCGGCGTGAGGAAGTCGCAGGCGTGTTCGCTGTGGCGACACTTAGCACCGACCGAGAAAATACGGAGGGCGCGGGGGCGCTCGGGGCACGGGGCGCCGGGTCTCGGTCGGCTCGCGGGTCCAGCCCGGCCGCGCGCTCGCTGCTCTGGGCCCCGGAAGAAGCCACCGCGGACAGCGGTTCACGTCTGCCCCGCAGTTAGCCTGGTCACAGGGCGGACGTGAACCTTCGGATCATCTCCTTAAACTGGCATCAGACACCCCAATAACGCGCCGCCTGTGGGCGTTGCAAAACCTTCCCCTCAAGAAAGGAGGCGGCTGAGGGAGTTGGAGAGGGTGTGGAGGTACAAAGACCTGAAGTCTGGAAAGCTGGAAGTTTCTGGAAGCTATGCATCTTTTGGTATTGCTAGAGGACACAGGATAAGAGGGAACTCGTTGGAGGAGGTAGGGCTGAGGCATAAAAAGTCTGGACTCCGTCCTCCTGTACAGCAGCCTCAGCACTGTTGACTTTGGGGCTGGATAATTCTGTGTCGTGGGTGGGGGGCGCGTCCCAGGCATCACTAAATGCCTGGAGTCCCATCTCCCTGTCTGCGACCAAAAATATCCCTGGTCGTTGCTGATTTCACCTCCCACTTGAGACCTACCTCTCTAGAAAAAGGACTTCGGTTTTATCAAAATACAACTAGATTACTGTGAAGCACTCAACCCTCCCCTCCTGCCTAACAGGGAACAGGAAGCAGGAAGACAGAGTAACTAAAATAGCTGGAGGCAAAGCTGAGGGTAGCGGGTGGCTGAATGGGGTCTTTCCTCCTCTCATGCTATAAAATATCTGAAATTTTTTTAGTGGGAAGCAAAAAATATATATTCCCTGCAGGTGGCTTATGGCTCACTTTCTCATCTTTCCAGAACATAAGCCTCAACATCCAACTCCTTCAAAAGCCAATGACAACTCTGGAATCAGCCTGTCCGAGGCAGGATGTTCCAACACATAGGCAAAATCACAGTCACAAGACACAACTCACTGGTGGCATCTGTCTGTACATAAATGATGTCACTCTTGGCCCCATAGGTCCGGCGTTCATCTGAAAAGGTGACCAGGGTCTTGACAAAGATGGCATACTGGGTCCAGGGCTTGAGACCACGCATTAGCCACCCAGGGTGGTTCTGAGACTTGGGGTCATTGGACCTCAAGGGGGGGTCAACATCCACCACCGTCCAGCTGTTGGAGCCACACGCATCCTGCCCGTCGAACTCTGTCACATTCTTATAAGGGCTTTCAAGACAAAACAGGGGAAGGTAATGGTTACCTTTATGTACCTATCACCCTGAGCACCATGCAGATGAGTCCTGGGTTATCTTTTTTTTGGGGGGGGGGAATGTTACATCCTATAGGGTTGCTTTTTTTGTTTGTTTGAGACAGGGTCTCCCTCTATCCCGCAGGCTAGAGTGCTGTCACATCATCATAGCTCACAGCAGCCTCAAATTCCGGGGCTCAAGCAATCCTCCTGCCTCAGCCTCTCAAGTAGCTGGGACTACAGGCACCTGCCACAACCCCAGCTAACTTTTCTGTTTTTAGTAGAGATGAGGTCTCGCTCTTGTTCAGGCTGGTCTCAAACTCATGGCCTCAAGCGATCCTCCCACCTTGGCCTCCCAGAGTGCTGGGATCGAAGGCGTGAGCCACCATGCCCCGCCCCATTTCAGGCTTTGAGAAGAGGAGACATATGTGTCCGTGCACACTGTCCACAGGTGAGATCATTAAAAGGAACCTAGGATGTTTACTCCAAGAGGAAGGAGACAGAAAGGAACCAGAAAAGGGAGATCTGAGCGAGCTGCCACGGCCCTCATCTCCTCCGACTCTCCAGCTCTTCACTCCCCTACTTACGCCTCTTTGTAGAAGAGCATGAAGCCCAAGAGGTCTCTGAAGTCGGGGGGCCAGTAGGGCTCCCATTTCAGCAAGATCTTGTCAAAAGATGTCCGAATGTAAGAAAATTTAAGTAATTCATTTTCACCTAGAAAAGTTAAAAAATAAAAATTAATAAAACAGACAGCATCAATATTGAGCAGTTAGTTTCAGGCCCAAGTGCATGACCCCACACTTTCTTGAGGGCCTGGGTGAAGGGAGAGACTAGTCTGCTGGGCCTCATCTCTCTGAGTGTGGACATGGGGAGACTGAAAAGCTAGAATTAGTTGAGTGGCTGGGTCCGCCACACAAGCCAGTTACCCAGATGGCACTCAATGCAGTGTAACCAAGCTCAAGCTTGCACCACCAGCCACATGATTCTCAGTTTGCTAGCTCTCCAATTAAAGTTGCTTTCCCAGCCCCTACACCTTGTCTCTGGACCTATTGGCTGTCGTGTGTCAAGGGGTACGAGCTTGGATGACCAGCCAAGAGTTACCAGGAGAAGAGACTTTCAAGAGTCTTGTTCTTCCTGATACAATCGTGTCTCGCTTGCAAGCCTCATCTGGCAGAAGATGCAACGCCAGTCTATCTAAATACACACCAAGTGAGTTCAGGCAGCCTGCGGGTCATTGAGAACCACAACAGCAGTGGTTCTTAACCTTCCTAATGCCACGATGTATTTTCATTGTTACAACAGGGCGCAACCCACAGGTTGAGAACCGCTGGCTTAGGGAGACATGTCTATTGAGAAAAGAAACTTCCTCCTAAAGCAAGCACCCAACTTCGCTCTCTCCTGGAGCTACTTTTTGCCATAAAGTGGTCCCAACCTTTTGGCTACTAGGGACTGATTTCATGGAAAACAGTTCTTCCATGGACCAGGGAAGAGGGATGGTTTTGATGTGAGCCTGAAAGCAATTGATTTATTATGGTCTCTGTGTAGGCACGTCTCTCTGCTAATGATAATCTGTATTTCCAACGGCTCCCCAGCACTGGCATCACCACCTCAACTCCACCTCAGATCACTAGTCATTAGATTGTCATAAGGAGCGCAGGTTACAGTAGGGTGCCTGCTCCTATAAAAATCCAATGCAGCCACTGATATGACAGGAGGTGGAGCTCAGGCGGTGATGCCAGTGATGGGGAGTGGCTATAAATACAGATGAAGCTTCCTCACCATGCTTACCTCCTGCTGTGAGGTCTGGCTCCTAACAGACGATGGACTGGTGCTGATCACAGCCTGGGGACTGGGACCACAGCCATCAGGAACTGTCACCCCAGGAGAGTGCCACCAAAGCCGTGTACACTCACTGCTCAGAAGTGTCAGGGAAGTGCAGTCGGCAGATGGTCTCCATCTGCACAAACTACAGGATCTGCTGTAGCTTTTGAGCCAAGGCCTAACTTTCCTTGGGCAGCTCCCACCCACTACTGACTGAACTTGGGCAAGAGGGCGGGGGAGGGCCTGGCTGTTCCTATCAAATTCAGGACTTCTGTACAGACAGCTGTTGCCTGATGCTGCCTTTGGACTTGGGCCAGGTGTGCATATCCTATCCTCTCTCCTTCCCTCCTTGTTCGCAGGGGTCAGACCTATTAGCAGAAGGCTCTCCCTCCCTTTTCTCACTCATGAGCATCACCCTCAATACCTTTCCTACACTTCTACCTCCAACTTGGCAATCTGCTTCCTGGAAGATGCAGACTGACAGTGAAATTTTACTCAACTTTGAACCCCTGAGCATCAGCCCTGGGCCTGAAATATCTATAAGGAGGTGTCATTCATTCTCTCACTCATTCACCTAATGTATATGTGGCATCACCCAGCAGCAGGCATTGTACTTGGTGCCATAAACACAGCGATCAAATGTTCTAAACCTGCCCTCTAAACCTTGTTCTAAACAAGGAAGGCCATCATACAACACGCTGTCACATCTCAATAGGGGCAGTGACGTGTCCTTGGGGGCCGGCCTGGTGGAGGGAGAAGGGCAGTCACATCTTCTGGCTGCTCAGGACAGTGCCACTTACACGATGCCTGGTCCCCATTGGTCTTCAGGGCGATGTCATTCCTCTCTTGGCGGCCCTTGGTTCCTGAAACTTCTTCCATCTTGTGTATTTCTGACAAGCAGAGTTTGGGGTTGTAGTGGAAGAAGAGTTTCCCCTGAGTGATGGTGAGGTTGTGTTTGCTCCAGTCCCAGAGCTGCCTTAGGTTCTGGTTGTCCAAGGCGTAGAAAGAGTAGCTCCTGTTGGGACAGCACAATGTACAGCCCTCAGCATGTGACAGCAGGACCTCGGCGGGGGAGGGGATCCCAGAAATGAGGACAGACAACAGGGACAAGGAGGGAAACTTCACACAGGGAGCACCTCCTCACAGTGCGGCTCAAGTGGCCAGACAGGTGCCCTTGTCAGCAAGTTCTGGCTAGCAGAACTAGGAGTTGGGCCCAAAGGTTGGGCTGTTCCCCTTCTAGTTTTTCAAACCACAAAACATCTTTTATGGGGTTTTTGGTTGGATAGACCTTTAGGTACCTTCCTCCCAAGGTTTTTTCCAGAGCATTCTCTAATGATATTTTCTTATTTGTTTAAAAAAAAAAAGCCCACCAACCCAGGAATGGATTAACAAACTGTGGTGTATGTATACCATGCAATACTATGCAGCCATAAAAATGATGGAGACTTTACATCTTTTGTATTAACCTGGATGAAGTTGGAACACATTTTTCTTAGTAAAGTAACACAAGAATGGAGAAGCAAGTATACAACATATTCAATACTAATATGAAGCCAGTAGACGATCTAATTCATGCCCACATAGGAGAAAAACTCAATTCAATTCAAGTAAGAGAAAAGGGGGAAGAGAGAAGGAGAGAGGGAACTGGTGTGCTCCCACACTTAATGGGCACCATGGAAGAATATATGGCACGCCTTTTAGGTGCAGGACACAACTACAAGAGGGTCTCTATCTAACAAATGCCAATATTGTAACCTAGTTGTTTGTACCCTCACATTAACCTGAAATTATTTTTTTTTTTAATGGAAATTAAAAAAAAAAAAAATACCTCAGAAGTTAGGGTGCCAGCCACATGTACCAGGGCTGGTGGGTTCGAACCCAGCCCAGGCCTGCTAAACAACAATGACAACTACAGCAAAAAAAAAAAAAAAAAGCCAGGGTTTGTGGCAGGTGCCTGTAGTGCCAGCTACTTTGAAGGCTGAGACAAGAGAATCGCTTAAGCCCAAGAGTTTGAGGTTGCTGTGAGCTATGACTCCACGGCATTCTACCGAGGGCAACATAGTGGGATTCTGTCTCGGAAAAAAAAAAATTTTTTAAGTTTTTCTAATTCACAAACTTCCTAGTTAGCCCTCAGGCCACAAACTCAGAATAGGGCCTATGTACCCCATTTCCAAGGTCTCTCCTCGAATCAGACGTAACTTCCGGAAGAAGGAAAGTGACACCAGAGCGTAGGATCGACGGATTTTCAGATAACCTGAAATCTCTTCAATGAGGCCAAGATTGGCTTCTAGCTCTGCTGCCAGGTTGTCTAGGGAAAGAAGAGAATGGCTAGTGAGTTTCTACAGAAATGTTTTAATCTTCCTTTAATTTCCCATGGTGAGGAGATAACCTACAGGCTATAAATGATTTCAACACAACTGCTCAAAACCCAAGGTATTTAGTACACAGTCTGAAGTCCTTCCGACTCTTTAAACAGGAGAGTAGATTCCTTCTTCAGGCCTGTGCCCCAACAGCCTCTTTTGCCCAGAATATTATTCCCTCATATATTTCCTTGGTTTATTCCATCATGATCTCAAACCATCCCTCCACACACCAGAAACTTCTCTAAAATAACAACCCTTTTTATTCTCTGTTTCAGAGGGTAGCAAACTGCAGCCCACTGGTCAAATCCCACTTCTTATGTATACCAAGTTTCATAGGAATGGAGCCACACACACACAGGTTGACCTTTAACTGTGGCTGTTTTCATACTACAAAGGCAGAACTGATTCGTTAATGACAGATTGCCCAGCCTGCGAAGCTGAATGTGTTCATTCTATGACAATTTAGAGCAGAAGGTTGCTGGTCTCTGCTCTGCCATCACTCTGCTGTGCCATCCTTCACAGCATGGACCACCCCTGATCTTAAACTATGCACTACTGATTTGCTTTTCTGTAAGATCCATCATGGCAAGGACTCTGTTTTATTCACTTTGAGTATTCAATAAATGTTTGCTGAATAAATAAAGGAATGGCTTTTTGCCTGAAATGCTATTTCTAGAAACATGGTCTGCAGACCTGCAATGGAGCATGTTGCCTGATCACTAAACATGCTGGCCAGCGGGTGGTGGCTCAGGCCTGTGATCCCAGCACTTTAGGAGGCCAATGTGGGAGGATCAGGAGGCCAGGAGTTTTGAGGCCTGAGCAACATAGCCACAACCCTGAGGCCTCACTCTTGAGGCCAGGAGTTTCAGATCCAGCCTGAGCAATATAGCCACAACCCCACTCTACAAAAAAATTAAGAACTGAGCCTGGCAGTGCACAGATCCTAGCTACTGAGGCAAGAGGATTGCTTGAGCCCAGAAGTTCAGCATTGCAGGGAGTTATGATTACAGCCCCACACTGTAATAACCTGGGCAACAGAGTGAGACCCTGTCTCAAAAAAGAAAAAGAGCAGATTCTCAATGCCCCTCTCTCTCTACTTGGAAAATGAGAATCTCAGGATGAGTGGGGCCAACACCAGACTGCTCATTTCAGGTTTTGAGGCAAACTTGTGGTGTGACTCAACTAATGGGACAGCCACTGAATGATCTTGAAATTGACCTAGGAGGCCAGGTGTGGTGGCTCACACCTGTAATCTCGGCCCTCTGGGAGCCAAGGAGGGATAATCATTTGAATCCAGGAGGTAGAGACCAGCCTAAGCAAGAGCGAGACCTCCACCTCCACTAAAAACAGAAAAATTAGCCAATCATAGTGGTAGGCATCTGTACTCTCAGCTACTTGGGAGGCTGAAGCAGAAGGATCCTTTGAACCCGGGAGTTGGAGGTTGTAGTGAGCTAGGCTGGTGCCACTGCATTCTAGTCTGGGTGCCAGAGTGAGATCCCACCTCAAAAGAAAATTGCCTAGGAGTGTGCTGCAGATCCTGGGCTGAGCTCACAGCTTACAGGGACCCAGAGCCTAACAGACGCCCTTCCACAACCCAGAGCACTCACTGCCCCCACGGATGTTGATGATCAGACTCCCATTGATAACAGTACATCCTCGGAGCTCCTGGGCGGATGTCACTGAGTCGATGGTCTTCTCGCCTTCTAGGATGTGGCAGACCTTGGGACAGGGGCCCAGGCACGGTGTGCACATCAGGCTGAGGAGGGAGCAGAGAAGGAGGGAAAGAGTGAGGGGCCAGAACACACAGGGTCCCTTTTACATGGCAGACAGCACACTACATCCTGGTGTGGGGTCCCAAGGGGCAGACTCATGCATTATCCAGAGAGAGATTTTCCTGACCTCAGCGCTGTTGACATGTAGCATAGGAGAAGGGGCATGCTATGCGTTGTAGGATATTGAGCAAAACCCCCAGGCTCCACCCATCAGATGCAACAGCATCCCTGCTCCCAATTCGTGACAAAAACATCCCTGGACATTGCCAAATGTCCCTGGGGAGGGAAGGCAGAAAACTGACCACAGAGAAGGGCCACTGTCCAAACTGAAAGACACATGCCATTACCCAACGGTGATAGGTCTTCATGCTTTACCCCAAACTGACACAAGACTGGTGTTGTACCACAGGTGACGGGGTTCACACCATGTCCTATGGAGACAGCACCAGGGTCTTCCCTGTGCCTTACACTGAAGTGATGGGATGTTGGTGTTACCATGGTGATAAGAATTATACTGTTACACTGAACTAACAGACCTGACGCTGGACCCGTGCCATGATACCACAGCGGCAGAATCAACACTGTTAACCCAGCATGGTAGAATTAGCCCACCGCTCTGAGGAAACAGGATGTCTGTTGTTCTGAGTGGGGTTTGATGCCATCACAGCTGCAATAGAGCCCCATGTTTGATAGCAGGTGACTAGGGCAGTTTTTGGCTTTGCCCACGTACAGCCTCCTGTGAATTTGAGAACCAGCCCTCCCCTACATGGGGTCTCTGAGGTGAGTTCTTGGTTGGCAAAGCCCTCTAGATCCAGGCAGGGAACAGGACCTATGCCAGCCTCAACAGCACCTTCTACCCCTTGCTGAGGGTTCAGAGGTGGCTAGCCCACCCAAGTCAATGCAGCAAGGGGTTGGTTGGTTTGTTTGAGTTTTGTTTCTGAGTTTCACTATGTCCCTGGGTAGAGTGCTGTGGCATCACAACTCACAGCAACCTCAAACTGTTAGGCTTAAGCAATTCTTTTGCCTCAGCCTCCCAAGTAGCTGGGACTACAGGTGCCCACCACAAAGCCCAGCTATTTTCTTTTTGTTGTAGTTGTTATTGTTTAGTAAGCGCGGGCAGGGTTTGCACCCACCAGCCCCGGTGTATGTGGCCGGCACCCTACCCAATGAGCAACAGGCGCTGAGCCTGCAGCAAAGGTTTTGCTAGAACCTCCTAGAAGGAGACACTGTCTTCCCTCCAGAGTATATAAGAGAGTGTGTCGTCTTGCTGGCATGGGTGAAGGGGGAGGGGGAGGCTGCCTGAGAACAAATCCAACCGAGAGCAAAATTAAGCCAAAGGCTGAAAAGAAACTGATCACATACATCATCAGAACTCCTGGATACAGCCATACCTGAAACAATCCACACAACTCTTTGGGCACCTATAAACTCTTTTAATCTTACTTAAGCCAGTTTGAAGTGGGGTCCTGTCACATGAAACCGCAAGATTCTCAACTATTAGTCTTGGTTTTCCTCATCTGTAAAACAGAGATGACACAGCCAAGCCTATAGGCTGTGATGGGCACTGATGCCCACCATGTAAAGCACCTGGCACATGGAGAACAATGGCTGTTCATTGCTATGGAGATCATTTTCATCAGTGGTTTCCTTGTTGCTGCTGTTGCTGTATCCACACCCTTGTGCATTCAATTCTTCAGAATGACCTTTGGGATTGTGGTATAATAAAGAATGTATCTGGTCTTTATTCCAGTTCTTGGCATCAAACTTCAAAAACCCTTGGATCTTCTGAGTGACAGGAATGCCTGTGTTAGGAATGTTGAGGTGACTTGTGATGGGCCCCTCGACCTCTTTAGGATGAGGACTAGTCACAGAGAGACCAACCACATGATTACAGGATTGGGGATTTCAGCCACCTGAGCAATGAAAACTCTGGACACTGAAGCTCAGTGGTGCATCCCAGTTGGTGAACATGTGCCATGCCAAGAGGACAATGACCCTGATTCCACCAGCAAGGATCGAGGTCTTCTCTCTCTAGGACTCTCCTACACCTTACCCTCTGTGTACCCTCTGTAATGAAACTATAATTGTATGTATGGCAGGTGTATATTACTCTGTGAATTGTTCTAGTTAATTAACAAACCCAAAAGTTGGTCAGAACCCCCAAATTTATAGCCAGTCGGTCAGAAGTATGGCCAGAGAATCCCCAAAGTGCAGCTGGTGACTGAAGCAAGTGAAGTCTCCTGGAGGGCTGAGCTTTGAACTTGTAAGTCCAAAGCTGACTCCAGGTGGTTAGTGGCAGAATGGCCTTGCACTACCCATGGTCGGTGTTCGAACATCAGGGGTGGAAATAAAAGCATGACCAAATGTTTGGGTTCTTTTATTGGCTCTAACTTCTCAGGTGGCAGACAGGTGATACTCTAAGTCAGGGGTTGGCAAACCACAGCTCATGGGCCAAATCCAGCTGACCACCTGTTTTTGCAAATAATATTATATTGGAACATGGCCACATCCATTGGTTACTATATCATCCGACCCCACTTTCACACTACAAAGGCAGGGCTGAGTAGCTATAACAGAGACCATATGGCTCTCAGAGCTGAAAATATTTACCCTCTGGCCCTTTGCCAACCCCTGTTCTCAGCTGCAGGTGTACACGTAAGAACAAAATAGATAATCTAATTTCCTAGTGAGAAACCACAAATGGCCACAAGTTCTTTGCGTCCTCTCCTACCAAGAAGTGAGTCAATTTTTCCACCTGTTAGATCTAGGGATTCTCATCTGGGTTGCTTTAACCAATGAGATATTAGCAAATGTGATGCAAGTTGAGACTTAAAAAGCACCTGCACACTGAGGCCTGCCCTTCCTGGCTGGTGGGATGAGAGATCACCAGCAGAAAGACACCCACTGACCATCCAAGACATGAGAGGCTATCCCAGCCCCAGAAACTGCGGGTCAGTCCACAGAACCTTAAGAACTCATAAATGAATGTTTTAGGTCACTAAGTACTGAAGCGATTTTGTCACAGCAAGAGCCCTCGTGAAGCTTATAATCTAGTTGGGGTGAATAAATAAATTGACATAAAAATATAGCTAGGCCAGGCACAGTGGCTCACACCTGTGATCCTAGCACTCTGGGGGCCTGAAGCAGGAGGATCACTTAGATCAGAAGTTTGAAACGAACCTGAGCAAAAGCAAGACTGCATCTCTACTAAAAAATTAACCAGGCATGGTGGTGGGCACCTGTGTCCCAGCTACTCTAGAGGCTGAGACAGAAGGGTCACTTGAACCTAGGAGTTTGAGGTTGCTGTGAGCTATGATGAGACTCCACTGCACTCCAGCCAAAGTGAAAGAGTGAAACTCTGTCTCAAAAAAATAAGTAAATAAACAAATAAATAATCAGCAACAAATGCCATGAAAAGATTTTAAATCAACTGATGTGCCAGAGAGTGTATAGATGCTTAATTCAGATGGTGAAGTTTTCGCCAAGGAGGCGAATTTTAAGCAGCAACCTAGACGACAAGGAGAAGTTGGTCATCCAAAGTTTAAGAGGGGCAGCATCTGTAACTCAGTGGGTAGGGCGTCAGCCACATACACCCACGCTGGCAGGTTCAAACCTAACCTGGGCTAGCTAAAGAGCAATGACAACTCCAACAAAAAAAAATAGCCGTTATGGCGGGCGCCTGCCGTCCCAGCTACTTGGGAGGCTGAGGCAAGAGAATCACTTAAGCGCAAGAGTTTGAGGTTGCTGTGAGCTGTGATGCCACGTACTTTAACAAGGGTGACACAGTGCAACTCTGTCTCAAAAATAAATAAATAAAATAAAGATTAAGGGGCATGTGTCTCAGGAACAGGGAACAGCTAGTGCAAAGGCACAGTGGAAGATGAACGTAGCAAGTTGAAAGAAAAGCCTATGTGGTTACAGCAATGGGGCAGGGGGGGCTGGAATGAAAAGAGGCCTTGCAAAGCCTGGCAGATGAAGTTTGGTTTTGTCTGTGAGTCTTGAGGACCCAATGGAAGGTTCTAGACAAGGACATGACACCATGAGGTTGCTGTTTTCAGCCAGCACAGCTAGAATGGAAGCGGAAAGATGCAGAAAGAGATTGTTCACAGTGACTAGGTGTGACCAGACACACCAGACACGGCGTGAAACAGGTGGTGTGTGGACAGAGCCGAGAACTCAATTTCACAGCAAGGAGTGAGTGGAAGGCAAGAAAAGAGACAAGGGCTTTTGATGGATCTCCCCTTCCCAATGGACACCCCACATCCATTGAAAATCTGACATTCATTCCAAGTAGCTGGTCTCCGCACCTCAGAAAGAACGCTGCGCTGCTGTCCTCAGTCACCGTGAAATGCCAGTAAATAGTGGGACCTTTTAATGAATCTACATGGGTCCCCAGAACTCTGCTCTGAAAACAGCGAGAACTATGTCCCAAATAAGCCACCAGAATGGAAGAAAACACATCTGGACTTATTTGATATCAAACCACAGTAGAAAAATCCAACAGTACTATAAAGTCTTTCATAAGGTAAAATGAAAGCTTCAAAAGCAAAACTATTACACTTTTTTAAAAAAACCTACAAAGTAAATGCCATCATGATACCTTATCACCAGCTTCTCTCACTTTGCTCCCTTCCTCCCAGTAAATCCCAGGCATTGAAGATGTGCTATCTCTTCCTTGGGGGCTCTGTTCTGTTCTGTTTTGTTTTGTTGTTCTAGGATCTACTATACCACAGGCAAGAATGTCAAAGGAAGCTGTGAAATTTCTCAGGTCTTAGTTATGATAAGGGAAAAATACCATTTTTTTTTTTTTTTTTTTTTGTAGAGACAGAGTCTCACTTTATGGCCCTCGGTAGAGTGCCGTGGCGTCACACAGCTCACAGCAACCTCCAACTCCTGGGCTTAAGCAATTCTCTTGCCTCAGCCTCCCAGGTAGCTGGGACTACAGGCGCCTGCCACAACGCCCGGCTATTTTTTTGGTTGCAGTTCAGCCGGGGCCGGGTTTGAACCCGCCACCCTCGGTATATGGGGCCAGCGCCCTACCGATTGAGCCACAGGTGCCACCCAGAAAAATACCTTTTATTTAAAGCCAATACTTTTTAAACAACCATCTTACAGAGAGACATTAATACTCTTTATTTCAAACATGGGGAGAAGAAACAAATCAAAAGAAATATATGGTCATTTTCCTCAACTTACTAATAAGCTAGCACCACCCCCTTCAAAGAAGTTCTGTCTGGCAGGCAGAGGTGATTTCTAGAGGACTATTTTGGGTCAACAAAGCCACCTGATAGGTTTTTTATCAAAAATGAATAAAATAAAACATATTGTACTTGCAGGTTGCACAAACACTGGAAGAGAGGCTTGTAAGAACTGAAATTAAAGATTGTTTTCCTTCCCACCCTCTCCACCCAGGGAAATAAAATTTCCCACCAGAACACTCTCACTTGGCTAATTCTCAAGTCTGAAGAGAGAGATTTTTACGTAAGCAGGTCAGTTCAAGGCCTGTTGATGTGTATCTGCTTTTGATTTGTTTTCATGTTGTTTTGTGGTTGTTTTTTTTCTTTTTAAACCTCAACACAAAAACCAGGAAACAGATTTTTAAACTTGGTTATGGCCCAAGACACCAAAATAGCTCATCTGAGAAGCTAACAACATGAACAAAAAGTTTGCGATGTGTGTAGGAAATCTGACTCATCGCCAAAGAGAGAAAACCCTGCTATTTCTCACCCAAATGGTGGGAAATGGTTTGATTGCACTTGCCTTCAAAGAACAGCAAAGCCCAGAGAATTATGTGGCAGTCAGTCTCTACCTCCTTGAGACAGTATGTTCCAGACTAATCTGGGCACACCACCCAGCTATACATCAGGGAAGCCACGGAAAACCTCAGCTGGGCTCTTATTTTAATAATGATACAGCTACATCAGCAAGGGCAGCCCACATGAAGGTTTTTAGGAGAAACCAACCACTTCTATTATGTTTTTTTTTGTTCAGAAGCTAAACAGGGCAAGCTTATAACTGGTGCACAAGATGTCAGAAATATTTACTATCTGGCCCTTTAGGGAAAAAGGTTACTGACTCTTGCTCTAAAGCCCAAGACCAAAGCAAGGGGCAAAAAAATAGCATCTGAGGCCAGCAACCTCACTCAGAGCCAACTAACTTTGGTTTTGCAAACAGTTTTAAAGGCAACACTGTCATAAGCATGTTCTTTGTCCTCTCTGCAGACCCCAGACCCATGCCCAGGACTCACTTGCTAGAGTTCATCGTGTATCCAGAGGGACACTCAGGAATGCACCTGTGGTTGTGAATGACATACTGGTGGCAGCCTGGCCTCCGTGAGTTCTTGCATTTGTTGTGCAGGTCTTGGCAGAAGCTAAAGTTCACGCAGCGCCAGTCCTGGAAATGGTAGTACGGGGGCGGGCAGGTCTCCACACACCTGCCGTCCAGGTAGAAGTTGCGGCAGGCCACACACTTGGTGGGGTCATCGGGCTCAGAACAGTTGCCCAGACACTCGCTGTGGCAGCAGAGGCCTTCAGCAGTACAGCCGTGCGATTTGCAGACAGTGGGGCAGACTGGAGAGAGAAGGAAGACACAGCTGGTCAATGATTCTGCATAGGCTGCAGCCCTGGAACAGGGAGAAGGGAGCAAAACAGTAACAGTAACAGCTGCAGCTTTACATCACTTTGCCATATGTCAGGCACATCTCTTAATTCATTTAAACCTCAAAACCAGTGATGCTGCTAAATGTTTAACTGCCAGGGTTGAGGGACAGAGAGGTCCTCACTTACTGCATTTGCCAATTTCTGCAGTGCCCTAAATTCGCCTTTCCTCCTGCCCTGTCAATTTCAGTTTACCAACAAGAAGTGAACTGACCACAGAGCTGGCAGGAGACACACTGTAGCACTCCATTAAAAACACTGCCAACAGTAGATACAATCACATCTACACCGGCACAAAGCAGCCAGGAACCTCAAGAACACAAAGCGCATTTAAAACGCAGGGAGAATATTAGCATGTGTGAGTTCTGAACACATATTAACTTTGTATCATAATTTGTTTAGTTGTAGTTTACATTATGTCATTTTATTTTCTTTTTTGAGATGGAGTCTCACTATGTTGCCCTTGGTAGAATGCCATTGAGTTATAGCTGTAAGCAACCTCAAAACTCTTACTCTTGAGCAATCCTGGTGCCTCAGCCTCCCAAGTAGCTGAGACTACAGGCGCCCACCACAACACCTGCTATTTTTTTTTTTTTTGGTAGAGACACACTCTCACTTTGTTGCCCTCCGTAGAGTGCTGTGGCATCACACGGCTCACAGCAATCTCCAACTCCTGGGCTTAGGCAATTCTCTTGCCTCAGCCTCCCAAGTATCTGGGACTTCAGGCACCCGCCACAATGCCCATCTATTCTTTTTGTTGCAGTTTGGCCAGGGCCGGGCTTGAACCCGCCACCCTCCATATATGGGGCTGGCACCTTACCCACTGAACCACGGGTGCCACCCAACACCTGGCTATTTTTAGAGGGGGAGTCTCTCTGTGGCTCAGGCTGGTCTCGAACTCCTGAGCTCAGGCAATCCACCTGCCTTGGCCTCCCAGAGTGACATCATGTGGTTTTTAAGAACATTTGTGTTTAACAAATAGCTCGCAAACTTCGTGACATTTTCACAGAGGGCTCTAGCCAGCCCTGGCTCTAGCAGCTCTGACATGCCACTGCATCCCAACTGGGAAGGAGATGATGTTGTTATCTCCATTTTGTTATTTCACAAACAGAGAAACCCAGACACAAAGAGGTTTAGTAACTTGCCCTAAAGTCATTAATCACCTCAGCATGCTGTCCCCAAACATCTATGGACAGTTTCTCCAAGACTGGACAGCCCTTGGCTACATGGACAGCTCATTCTCAAAAATACTTCCTTCCCTCATTCTCTGAACACTTTGAAACACAGTTTGAAAGCAGGGAGTGTTCATCCTTCACCCAAAATCCTCAGGCTCTGTGACTGCTGCAGCAAACTTTCCCAGCACCCAGTGGACCCCACCAGCCAGGTTTTCAGATGGATGAGGATACACAGGTTCAGTGGCGCTGGGCAGCCCCCACCCCCTGGCATAGCCATGTGTTTATCCCCCCTGACACTTTCCTTGTCTCCATCCCTGCTCCCAGGGAGCAGCTGTGGCCTGGCAGCACTCCTATGCTGAGAGAAGTGCCCTCAGAAGCCACATCCACATATTAACAGCACTGTCTGATCGAACTTTCAGCCCTGACACATTTGTTCTCTAACTGAGCTGTCCCACATATAGCCCCTTCTCCTCCGTGGCTATTGAATGTGGTTAGCATAACTGAGAAACAATTTTTTTAATCATACTAAAATACACACAGCTTAAAATTCACCATCTTATCCATTTTTAAGTGCACAGCTCAGCCGCATTAAGCACATTCACAATGCTGTGCCACCATCATCACTACACTCCATCTCCAGAACTTGCTCATCTTCCCAAACTCAAACTCTGTCCCCATGAGACACCAACTCCCCACCCTTCCCAGCCCATGACACCACCTTCTTCTTTCTGTCTCTGTGGACCTGACAACTCGGGGACCTCCTGCTAGTGGGATTTTTTGACATCTGAGCATAATGTCCTCAAAGCTCACCCACGTGATGGCCCACGTGGTAAGTCCTTTTTTTCATTGATCCATTCATTTCTGGATAGCCACTGGGATTGCTTTTACCTTTTGACTATTGCAAATAATGTGGCTACTAACAGGGATCTACAAACATCTCAAGTCCCTGCTTTCAAATCTTTAGGGTATATACCCAGAAGTGAAATTGTTAGAGCACATGGTAACTCTATTTTAACGTTTTTGACAAACCACCACACAGCTGTCCACGGTAGCGGCAACATTTTACATTCCCACCAACAGTGTACAAGGCTTCGATATCCACTGGGGAACCAAACTTTTAAATGTATTTCATTTTAATTTACTTTAAATTCCATTTCAATTTTTTTAAAATTGCTTTATTGATGTATAATAATTTTATATACTTACGGGGCACACGTGATATTTTGTTGCATGCATAGAATATGTAACACTTTCCATTTTTAATAGCCAGAGATGGCTACTATCTCTTATACTGAACAATTCAAGCTTATAGAATAAAAATATGCTCATTGCTAAGGCCCCCAGACCCAGCCTCACCCATCCCCAGGCAGCAGTGGCCTCGTTTCTGCTCCACCCCACACACCCAGGTTTTGTCCTGCCTCAGGACCTTTGATCATGCTGTTCCCGCTGCTGGAGCACCTCTATCTACCTTGTGCCTGTGGCTCCTTCTCCCCAGTTCTAACCTCCTTAGAAAGACCTTCCCTGACCCCACCCCCAGTAGAAGCTGCCCCTCCTTCTCCATCCACAGTTTAAAACATCATCTTATTACATTTCCTTATAGCACTTAACCACTCTGGAAAATTTATCTTGGCTGTTTGTTGACTATCTGTCTAGGTGGGTGTCCCTGGGGGCAGGGCCATGTCTGCTCTGCACACAGTACCTACTTCCAGACGGGGCCTGGCACCAGGCAGGAGCTGAGGGGCACACGTCTGTTCAGGCAGATGGAAGGGACAAGGAAAGCCTTGGGAGCAATTCCAAGTCCCCACTTTCTTTTAGTGGCTCAAGAACGCATCCAAAACTCCTGCTTCCAGGAGCTGCACAAACCCCCTGAAAAATTACATGCAAAATCTGGACTGTACACCCACATGGTGAATATCTGATGCTTCACATAAATCCAAAAAGAATTAAAAAGCTAGACTGTGAGGAGAATGGGGTAGGTGGAAATCCACCAATGTCTGTGGTGGCCTTTTTTAGGGTTTATATCTAACAAAGACCCCAATAGGGAGTAAGGTAAGTGCCATTTGCTCCACCCCATGGATGTAAGACCTAGCTGAAACACAAAAAAGCAGAACAGGAATCTCTATCTTTTGGCTCAGAATCTGACATTCCTGGGTCTGCAAAATAACCGTGGTAGTTTACAGGGTTCCCACAGGCAACATGCATTCAGCTTTGGAGACGCAGGGCTCAGCACCGCCCAACAGATGCCCCATAAAGATTTCTTCACAGAACCAAGGGCAGCCTCGGCTTTCTGGTCTGTAAGACACGGATAACAAGAGTCCCTCACCCCTCCTGAAGGTCACTGTGAGAAGTTAACAGGGTAATGTGGGTAAAGCATCAGATCCATCGACAGACACAGTTTTAAGCTTGATAGAAGTTAGCCACAAGAGGTATTGTTATTATCATCATCATCATTATGTCACAGTGATATTGATCTGTCTGTGGGAGCCTGATGGCTGAAACTCAATTGGAGGAAGCAATATATAAGACAGACAACAATCACCTAGGGCCCACAAGCCTCTGCTCTCTGGCAGGACACCGGTAGGAACAGGAAGAGGCCCATTTCCTGAGGTGGGGCTGCCTTGGAAGGTCAGTCCTTTTCATCCAAAAGAGGCATCATCAAAGACTTAACAAAAGCTTCTCAAACACTTAAGCCTTCCTGCCCAGACAATACTAAGAAAAATTATCCATCAGTTGCCAAACAGGCCAGAGGCTGATTATAGGACATTTCAATTTTACCCTAGAGTTCTGTTTAAAGGGCCCATCTGAGGATTATTTAATTCTCCTACACAGGAGTTGGCAAACTTTTTCTGTAAAGGGCCACAAGCAAGTATCTAAGGTTTTGCAGACCATACAGTGTGTACTGAAACTACTCAACTCTACCTTCCTGGCACAAGAGCAGCCACAGGCATACACAAATGAATGGGCTTGCCTGTTGTCTGATAACAGTTTATAAAATCAGATGACAGGCCAAAGAGTTTACCAAACCCTGCTCCAGGGAAATGTATTGGCAATTGACTTTACTATTTCTATTAGGGCCTATTACTATTTCTGTTAGGATCTGGAAACTCAAACATTAACTATACATGGATATGCTGCAAATTGTTCTCATCCCATAGAAAAGATAATCCCCAAAGCTTACGGTTTTATTGTCCTGTATAACATGACATAGCTTCACATCTAACATTGCCATCTTATCTCAGGGATCATGAATACTCCACTTTACCTCCTTTGTTCCCTCACTAATGGATTAAATAAATCTGTGACCTGTGTTCTTCATCTTTTTTTGCATGAGAGCCCTTTTTTTAAGTCTTTGAAGACTATACTTTGACAACTACAAGCCAACTCTGGGTATCTCCTACTTAGTGGACAGATGTCCATCAAAGTGAACAAGATTTTAGTGAGACAAGAAAAGTTGAGTTTTAGTGATCTCTCGCACAGAATGGTTAATACAATAAACAAAAATTCACTGGCCATTTCAAAATTGCTAAGGAAGAGTATATTTTAAATGTTTTCACTACAAAAAAAAAATAGATTAGTATGTGAAACGATCAATGGCTTTGTTCATTAGCATGATTTAATCATTCCACAAACATATCAAAACATCCCATCCCACCCATAAATATATAATACATACAATTATTATTTGTCAATTTTTTTTTAATGACAATGTTCCTCAGAGCAGCCATTCGACCCCTCAGCTGAGTGAGAGTCCTCTAAACAGGTGAGGAAGTTTTTCCTGAATTCCCTCTCTCCTCAAACTGCTCCCTCTGAGGAATTATCAGGGGAAAGATGAGAAGCTTCATATGAAGATCACAAGCAAAGAAGCCACAAAACAATGGCTGCTCCCGAGCCCAGGCTCTTTCTGTCAGATAGGACAGCAAATGCCTCCCTGACCTGGGGCTTGTCACACCTTCACACAATGCCTGCTGCATCAGGGAGTGCAGCTGTCCTCAGCTGCTGACACCAGGGACCAACTTCATGGAAGACAATGTCCCATGGACTGGAGGATGGGGCCAGGGTTCGGGATGATTCAAGCACTCCATCTTCACCTCAGAACATCAGGCAGTCTGGCTCCCGTGAATGTGCAACATACAGTAGGGTTCTCGCTACTGTGAGAATCTAATGCCACCACCTATCTGACAGGAGGTGGAATTCAGGCAGTGACTCAGGCCAGTGTGAGGGGGAGTGGCTGTAAATAAAGATGAGGCTTCACTTGCCCGCTACTCACCTCCGGCTGCACATCCTGGTTCATAACAGGCCATGACCAGTCCACAGCCTATTCCCCCAATTCTCCCTAAAGTTTCCAAAAGCTCCCAAGCAAAAAACAGCCACCATCTTCCTGAAACTTTCACCTGGAGTGGCTTGGTAATTCTACCCTGCTGAGAAGATTGAAGACTAAAATCTAACTAACCAGTGGAAGGGGAAGAAAATAAGTGTGTCAGAATCTTCTGGTGGACCCTTTGAAGGAAGTACAACCACCCCACAAAAGAATGCCTTCCCTGGAGGGAGGGAATATACAGAAACCAACTTGCCTAAGGGAGGTGGTGCAAAGCCAAGTACGGAACATTGCCCTGGGAGGCAAGTGAAATTTGGCCCAGTATTTCCACACGTAGGAATCATACTGCAGATAAGACAGCACATGTACACGCAGATGCTCGGGTGAGGTTATTCTTTGGTGGACCTTAACCAGGTGTGTTTATAACACCCAAAACTAAAAACAACCTCAAGATCCATCATAGGTGACTGGGGAAATAAATCACTATAGATCAAGGACATGGAACAGTGTGCAGATGTGAAAAAGGAAACAGATTTTTTCATCTGATGGTGAAATCATTTTCGAAGATAGCAATAATTGAAAAAAAACAAGGTGCACAGTAGTGTCTAAAGAGTCTAACTCATCTGTGGAAAAAGAAAATGACACGTTTTGTGGGAACACAAAACAGGACAGCTGGACACAGGACAAGGGGGCACCAGCCTCTTCTAAAGTTAAGCATATAGTTCTCAACCTTTCCATACAAACTAGAAATCCATGGCTTTTCCCAGGTAAAAAGGAAACATGTATGGCCTGACAATTAAGTTCATGAACTTGCCACCATGCACTTACGTTGTGCAGCACTGCACAAACGGCTCAAGAGGGTCATAACCATGGTGCCTCAGTGTCCCCTAGGTGTGCTCATGCCCATGTGTGGCATTCATGACTGTTGCTGCATGCTCTTTCGTGAGCCATCACGAGAATATTGGAGATGAATTAGAGCAACAAACAAACATAAAATTTCTTGTTAAACTTGGCTAGAGTAGAAGTGAAATCAAGGACAAGTTTATGGGGATAATGCCATGAAGAAAATAGCAGTGTACAAATGGGTTTAATGTTTTTCTAAGGGGAGAGAAAACATCATTGATGAAGAGAGGTCAGGGTGGCCAGAAATGAGCAGAACTGATGAAAACATTGCAAAAATTCATTGAATTGTTCAGCAAATCATTAGCTAACTATGAGAAGCATAGTAGACCAAGTTAAACATCGAGAAAGAAACAGGAAAATCTTCAGTGAAAATCTTGACCAATGATTCATGGCTCTTGCATCATGACAATACACCAGCCCACATAGCACTGTCTGTGAGGGAGTTATTAGCCAGCAAATGAATAACTGTATTGGAATAGACCCCCTGCTCACACTGATCTGGCCAACATGGCTTTTTTCTTTACCAGAAGATAAAGGAAACATTGGAAGGAAGACATTTTGATAATGCTCAGAACATCTGTGGTAATACCACAACAGCTCTGATGTCCATTTCAGAAAATGAGTTCCAAAATTGCTTTGAAGGGTGGACTAGGTGCTGGTATCTATGCAAACCTTCCCAGTGAGAGGACACTGAAGGTGACCACAGTGATGTTCAGCAACAAGGTATTCAGCACTTTACCAGGGTGAGAACTTGACTGGCAGACCTCATATGTTCACATAAAAACCTGTACATGTATGTTGATAGCAGTTACATTTATAATCACCCCAAACTGGAAACTACCCAAGTGTCCCTCATCCGGGGAATGGATGAACAAATGGTGGCATGCCCATATAAGCAAATACACTCAGCAAGAAAAAGGAATGAAATACTCATTCCCATGGCAACATGGATGAATTTCAAGTGCATTACACTGAGTGTTAGAAACCAGTGACAAAAGCTGCATGCTGTATGATTCCATTGATATGACATCCTGGAAAAGGCAAAACTACAGCCACAAAGAGCACAGCCCAGTGGGGTCACCAGGACTTTGAAACAGGCAGGAGCCAACTTCAAAGGCACACAGGGCATTCTTAGGGGGACAATGGACCCTTTCTATCTTGATTAAGGTGATGGTTACATGACTAGATATATCAAGCAAAGTTCAAAGAACTATACATTAAAAGGATGGATTTTAGTGTACATAAATTATATTTTAAAAATAAAGGGGAAAGGCCAGGTGCACTGGTTCATGCCTATAATCCTAGCACTCTGGGAGACTGAGGAGATAGGATCACTTGAGGCCAGGAGTTCAAGACCAGGCTAAGCAAGAGGGAGACCCTGTATTTACAACAAATAGAAAATTTGGCCAGACATGATAGTATGCACCTATAATTCCACCCACTCAGGAGGTTGACACAGGAGGATCATTTGAGCCCAGGAGTTTGAGGTTGCAGTGAGCTATGACTGGTGACACAGTGAGACCCAGTTTCAAAAAACAAATAAATAAAAACATTTTTTAAAAATGAAGAAAAAAGAGAAAAGGCAAGTGGAACACATGTCCTTCTGGAACATATGCACCTTCCAAAGAAAAGGGCCCTTTGATTTTTATTTTTTTACGGTACATGTGTACTACCCATTCAAAACTGACATATTTGAAAATACACTTCTTAAAAGGCCCTATTAGACAATAAACAATGTTACCGATCAGTTATGAGATTCTACCACCAAATATCCCAACAGTGACTGGGTAAAAACATCTGACAAACATCGTTAAGAACTTTTACAAAGATTCTCTTAAAATCATCTTTGCCTTTTTATAAAATAAATACAGAGGCTTAGGGATGGAATATACTTTAGCAATAGCTTTGTTCTTTAATGGACTAGGCAATGAATTGCTGGCATTTCATTTTTCTTTTCTCATTCATTCCACAACTATGTACCAAATGCCCCAGTGTGCCAGAGGCTATCATAGACATTTGTGGTGCAGAGGAAAACTGTTCTCTTATTAACTGAACAATCTACAGAAACACCATCCCTGTCCTCCAGAAGTTCAGTTTAGCACCATCCTTACCTTCACCAGCAACTCCCTCTTGCAAGGGAAAAAGGAAAAGAAACAGAAGAGTTGAAGAAAATAATAAGGATAAATCTTGTGTGAGACTTCTCTTTCAGGTGCATGCAGTCTTGGTTAGTAATGTAAAATGTATTTCTTCTCAAAAATTCCAGGCAAAAATGTTTCAGATAACATTGCCAAGGCCTGGCGCAGTGGCTCACACCTGTAATCCTAACACTCTGGGAGGCCGAGGCAGGTGGATTGCTTAGTATCAGGAGTTCCAGAGTAGCCTGAGCAAGAGCAAGATCCTGTTTCTACTAAAAATAGAAAAATTAGACAAGCATGGTAGTGGGCCCCTATAATCCCAGCTACTCAGGGTGCTGAGGCGGGAGGATTTCTAGAGCCCAAGAATTTGAGGTTTCTATGAGCTATGATGCCACAGAACTCTACCCAAAGCAACACAGTCACACTCTGTCTAAAACAAACAAAAACATTACAAATGATAGTGGGATAAACCAACATGTGCCTCCCCTTATGATTCACTGAAAAAAGCACAATATTTATGTAGTTTTCTTTCCAAAAATGTATTAATATCCTAACTTGAGGACACTTATAAAATAACAGGCCTGTGCTATTCAAAAATGTCAGTGTGGGCAGGGCATAGTGGCTCACAATGGTAATCCCACCATTCTGGAAGGCTGAGGTGGTTGGATTGCCTGAGCTCAGGAGTTTGAGACCAGCCTAAACAATAGTGAGACCCAGTCTCTACTAAAAACAGAAAAAATTAGCCAGGTGTGGTGGCAGGTGCCTGTAGTCCCAGCTACTAGGGAGAGTGAGGCAAGAGGATCACTTAAGCCCAAGAGTTTGAGATTGAGATTTGAGTTTGAGATTTTGAGCTCGGCTGACACCACTGCACTCTAGCCTGGGATAACACAGTAAGACTCTGTCTCAAAAAAGAAAGAAAAACTAATAATAATTTTATTGATTGTTATTAATAATTAATTTTATTACTAATAATTAATAATAAATCGTCAGTATGTTAAAGACAAAGCTAATTAATTACTCAGCCTAAAGGAGAATAGACACACAGCAACATGTAATATGCAAAGTGTGCTCCAAAGTTGGAACCCTAACCAGGAAAATAAATATATCAATGAAGGACAATATACGGAGAACTGATGTTCCTATGACACTGGATTAAAATATTTTCACCAATGCTAATTTTCTGATTGTACTGTCATTGGGAGGTGAAATCATTTACCTCCACCGGGACGGTGGAGAAGACGAGAGGTGAACTTTTGACAGCTTGGTGGTCAGCAGCAACTACAGCAGAAGCGCGCGTGTCCTTGAAGCCTTCCCTGACCACACCGCCCCCACGCGTGCGGACGCCCTTGGACTTGAGCTGCGGAGCTCTTTGGAGACATACTGTCCAGGAGGAGAGGCAAGAAAGGGAGGGAGGCAGCGGGCGGGGACTCTCCGCTACAGCCTCAGGACTGCTCTGAGAGCGAGAGAGCGAGGGAGTTAGAGAAAAAGAGAAAATAGTGTGAGAAAGAAAGAATGTGTGTCCTCACGATGGGAAAGAGTAGGGCCTGTTAGTGCTGCGGAACTCGTCGATGATATACCGCGAACGCAGAGGCCCAGAAGGGGGCGCGGTCCCAGGGGCCCACCCTTTAGGGCAGCCCCACATTTGGTCCGTTCCAGGAAGAGTGTGTATGTGTTCGCAGTGTGTGTCCCCCTCCACCGGCGTTGGTCGGTTCCAGGAGTCGTGTGTGTGTGTGTGTGTGTGTGTGTGTGTGTGTTCGCAAGCGTGCTCGAGGAGTGGTATGTGTCTGTGTGTGTTCGCAAGCGTGTTCCAGGAGGTGTGTGTGTGCTTTCGCTAGCGTGTGTCCCCCCCCACCACCAGTGGGGTGGGCCTAGGGTGCTCGAGGCCACTCCCCCTCGACCCCGGAGGCCGCGCGCCACAAAGCCCGGGAAGCGCTCCGCTCCGTGGAATCCCGGCCGGGCAGTAGCGCCGGCCGCAGCACCGCCCTCGCGCTCAGCCAATAGGCGGCGAGCAAGTCCGGACGCTGGCCCCGCCCCCCGTGTGCGCGGGGCTCGGCTCCGGCTCTGCCCCGGCGGTGGTCGCCGCTGGGAGGGAGGTGGGCGCTGGAGGACAGGGTCCCTAGAGGGCCCTGGACCGCGTAGGGAGAGGCTGTGACGAACGAAGTTTCGGCAAAAGTTAAGGGAAATGAGAAACCGAGTGTGCAGGGCGCATCGAGCATCCTCCAGGGTGGCTTCAGGCTGCAAGCGGCGCTGGGCGGGTGCCCGGGAGGAGATCGGATCACCGCGTGGAAGCGCCCGGAACAGCCAGGGGACCCCGCTGACCCCAGGTTTCATTCGGGAGGGGTCCAGAAAGGGGCAGTGGCTCACCAGGGTCACACAGCAGATTCGCACGCATTGAAGGAGGGAGGGTCCGCATGTCTGGACTCCTGGGGCATGCACCTATTGTTCTCACCGAAGAAAGCCTAAGACCATACTCATAAACACACTCTTACAGTCTGCAGGCTACATTCTGGGGGTGTTCTTCAGCCAGTGTTCCCCCTGCATTTAAAGACTTCGGTGCCCTTTATTCCAGTAAACAGAGAGAGTAGGCATTCTCATTTAACCACCACCACCCCCACTTTAAAACGTGCATTCCATTTGAAGAATATGAGGTTCAATCCATATCGGTTAATACAATCTTATTAAGTGTCCATTACTCAAACAACCATCTCCATTAAAGATGAGGAAATTGTCAACATAGCATGTGATCCCTGCAGGGCCCTGGAAAGGGATTTTGTTTTGTTTGTTTGTTTGTTTTTTCAGAGACAGAGTCTCACTCTGTTGCCCAGGCTAGAGTGCAGGGGTGTGATCATAGCTCATTGTAACCTCAAACTCCTGGGCTCAAGCAATCCTCCTGCCTCAGCCTCCTGAGTAGCTGGAATTATAGGCATGTGCCACCATGCCCAGCTGGTTTTTTATTTTTATAGGAATGGGGTCTCACTATGTTTTCCAGGCAGGTCTAAAGCCGCTGGCCTCAAGTGATCCTTTCACCTTGGCCTCCCAAAGTGCTAGGATCACAGGCATGAGCTGTGCTAGGCCCAAGAAAGAGTTTTAAAAGGTGTCATCTGCACCAGCAGCAGCAATTGCAGTCACCTCACCTCTCAGTCTCCATTCCTCCACAAAATAGCCTAACAGCCTCCTACATTCCACAAGGAAGACAGAAGTAGGTGGATCCAACGATCAAACTCAAAGCATGCACCAAGCGACTGCAGGTGCCTTCCCCTTGAAACCTGCAGTGCATCTTACAAGGATATATGTGAAACTTAGTAAATGTAGAATGTAAGTGTCTTAGCCCAATAACTGAAAAACGCCAGGAAGGCTATGTCAACCAGTGTGATGAAAATGTGTCAAACAGTTTATGAAGCTAGTGTGTGATGCCCCATGATCATATCAATGTACACAGATATGATTTAATAAAAAAAGAAAAAAAGAAACCTGCTTGGGGAAACCGTGTTCATCCCCACTTTTATGTGCTACTCCAAATTGCCCAGGTGTGGAAGGCAGATTTGGTGTTGCTGGTGACCTAGACTGGTAACTGACCCTGGAAACCCAGCCTGTCATGCTGTGCCATTCAATTCAGCAAATGCAAATACACAACAGCAGCTCTGTGCCAGGCAGCCCCAGGCCAGGCACAAAAGGCAGAAACCACAGGGGCTGTCCCTGCTATCCATGATCCCACAGTCCAGCCCAGAAACAGACGGACACCTCTATGTTTCCATTCAGATCCAAACCCATGATCTCTCCATGTTCCCCTCAACTCAACACTCACCTCTTCCCCAAAAGGAACCAGCCCCACAGAGTCATCAAGGGATAAATAAAACTGGCACTGTGCTCTTCTCTAAAACCCAAATCTCATGTAGCAAAATGACCACACTTGCTGACATCTTTGTGCCCTTTGAAACTACTTGGAAGCCTCTCGAAGAGCTCACCCACAGTTGCAAAAAACTAAAATCTGACAGGGAAAACAATATGCCAAATTTCCCTCTCAGAAATCGAGACTTAATAGCCTTCTAAGGAAACCATAACTTGAGGGGTAGTGGGTGCAGCCCTCCACAAGGCCTGTGATTGTGGAATTCTGGGAGTGGTTGGGAACTTGAACCTTGAGTGAATTTGGGCTCAAACTAAGATGAATGAGACCCAAGGCAAGAAATGACTGTAAGTGGGTTTACAGTGACACAAATTACTGAAGGGAAACCGGCTAGGCTGCAAGGCACACAGAAGTTGGAAAGAAGGAAATTCTCACCCAGAGAAATAAAACTACAATCTCAAATAAAACATAGGTCTACCTAGTTATGTCTCCCCACCTTAGCCAAGGAAGGGAGAGTTTCAAGGAGCTGGCCTTGGAAAGGGAATTATGATTTATGAAAAGGGATTTATGATTAAATCCTTCCTGCCCTTGTACCCTTCCCCCCTACCCCCCCCAGAAAACCACCTTGTGCTTGGCTTACAAATCTGTACTTCTTGGAACTCTTCTAAGGCAAAGACAATAACCGCCTCTGAGGTGACACTGATCTTGTGCCACATAACCCTCCCGTGGCTGCCAGGAGGAACCGCCAATCCGGCCTTCCTAGGTATACATCCTGATTCCACGCCTGCCTCACCTTGAGTTCCCCACTTTGGAGACTAAAGATCAAAGGTGCTTTTTGGTTCTCACATAGACCACCCCCCAAATTTCCTTCCTGTCTGTTTCCTCAGCAATCAGCACTGCCCATGACTCAGAAAGAGTCCCACAGGATGTAGAGATAAAAGTTAATGCACTTTCCTTAGCAGCCAAAGGAAAAAAAGAAAAGAAGAACCTGGGAAAATTAAATAACAAGTACCCAAACAGAAACTTGTTTTAGGAAAACAGGGTCTGAGATCTGCACCCACTCCCCAATCCCTCCACCCCCCCCCCCCACACACACACAGTGTCACAACCTTGAAAAGCTTCAGAGAACAATTCTCAAGAGAGTGAGAAATCAATATCCAGGGATCCATGGAAACGGGATCGATGGAAGCTAAGGTAAAAGCCGCCCACTGGGGCCGGGGCAGGGCCAGAGATCCTCCAAGAGAAAGCCAAGCAGGCAGAAGGTAAAACTGAGGAAATTCAGCCTGAGGGAGACTCTGAGTGGTGCCATCCTCACGCTCCACTTGCTACACTATTTGGGGGCCTATGATTAGAAGGGAAGGCCAGAAAATCAGACAGATTGGGTAGAATTTGCCATTCCCTGACGCCAGAATGTTGGCCAATTGTGTTAACTTCTCCCAGCCTCAGCTCCCCTTTCCAATTTTTATGTTTTTAGAGGGAGGGTCTCACTCTATTCCCCAGTCTGGAGTACAGGGGCACAATCATAACTCACTGCAGCCTCCAATTCCTGGGCTTAAGTGATCCTCCCGCCTCAGCCTCCCAAATAGATGGGACTACAGGTCTCACCACCACACTCAGCTAATTTTTTTAAATTTTTTTTCATACAGATGGGGAGGGTCTCAATATGTTGCCCAGGCTGGTTTTGAACTCCTGGCCTCAAGCGATCCTTCTGCTTCAGCCTCCCAAGTAGTTGCAAGTATAAGTATAAGCCACCAAACCCAACTAGTTCTCCTACAATTAAAGGAAATTAGTATTTTTGAAGCCTTCCTCTCTGTCTCCTCTTGTCATCCTCACAAAACCCAGCTTTCACCTTACATTGAGGCAGACCTCTCTCAACTCACTTAAATACAGGTTTAAATAAATTGTGATCACAATTTGCCTGTTTCTACGGCAAGGGCCAAAGAGAGAGGAATGAGTATTGAAACCAATAGTGCCAGCCACCAGCTTCCCTAAATTCTATGCCTCGGTTGTGGCCACAAACTAACTGGGTAGTAAAATTCTGTCCCTTAAAATGGCTAGGCCTGAGATTTGCCACCTCCAGGCCTTTGCACATGCAGTTCTGCCCACCTCATATCCACTTTGCCCCCCAGCTCCTCCCATGGTGGTTTCTTTGTTGTCCTTTTGATCGTGGTCTTAGTCCCGGCCTCAGAGGAGTCCCCCTCACCCACGTTGGCCCCGTACCCCACCTCATCGCCCTGACGGAGTCCTTTCTAGGACTTAAGGCCACCTGAAATTGCTCTGTCCATTTGTTTGCTGACATGTTTACTGGGCACTAGGCCCCTTATGTTTCTTACCCAACACCAGCCCCCAGAGTTCATTACAAAGCAAGAGCCCCACAGACAGTAGCTGCTTCTGTCAACAAAGTGGTCCCTGAGACCGGAATTCACCAAGCTGGGAGTCCTTCCTGCCCAGAGCACAGAGATGACAAAACTAAGGCCTCGTGGGTGACTGGCTATGAGGGCCCCAGGCAATGCCAGATCTCAACCCCTTATGACTATCAGGGAAATGAAGTACCATCCATTCTGCTACAGCCAGACACGCATATTCCTAAAAATCACCTAACTGATGAGGAAGGTAAGGTCTGGGCACGGCACTCAGACACACTGTCTGTGATACATAATTAAATAAGACAGGAATCTCATGAAAACAGTAACACAGTTTTGTACAGGTTAAGTGGTTAAGAGGAACACAACTGTTAGAAAACAGAAAGCCCCTGACCTTGACAAAGGCCTAATGTTTGCCAGTGGAAAACAGAGTGTTGCCTCATGTGTTGATCAGGGTTACAATCCACAGCTCACCAAGTCTTAGCAAGCGCTTGAGCTTCGCTTTATTAATTAAGGCTGACTTCCTCCAAGCACGCCTTGCAGAGACCGATGCATGTATCACCACCACCTCACCCCAAGCAACCTGCAGAAGCCAGACATCTACTTGGAAGCTCTGGCTCTGCTCTTACGTGTATGCAAACATTCGAGATCAACTCCATAAAAGTCATGTGTTTTACTCCATAATAGATCTGCGTGGGCTTGAGGATAAAAATAACGTTAAGTAAGGCACAGGTTCAAATACAGAACATTTGTACCACCCTTATCTTTGAATACTATGTTATCCACCCTACTCCAATCCAAAGAAAAAAGGTCTCAGTTCAGCATTCGGGGAGTAGAACACCTCCCCTCAAAAAATGAAAAATATGTCAAGAGGTCATATGTCACTGACGGATTTTGCCATTTATCATAATAAAGGGCTAGAAATGTTCCTTGGTTTTGAATTGGATTTAAAAAATTACAAATCAACATGGCCACAAAAGAAAAGAAGATACAAAATGACCCCCAAGAAGTGTTATTAAAGGAGAACCCCAAGGGGCAGAGTGGCAAGGAACGTGCATTTGTGCAAAAAGGAGGCAGGCAGCTGTGTGTGGCGTCTGGATATGTCTGCCTAGAACTCCTCCCTGGGGAAGACACCAGGAGCCCCAATGGGTGACTGTCTCTAGGGTGAGGGTAGAGATGGAAAGACCTTTCTTTTCCTTGTAAACTTCTATAAATATTTTGCATATGTAGCACTCCCTTTCTAAAATATAGACAGGAAGAATGGAAAAACACATGGCCCATCCACACAATGGAATATGACTCAGTCTTTAAAAAGAAGGAAATTAGGATTCCATCTCCAACATGGGTGAACCTGGAGGACTTCATGATCAGTGAAATAAGCCAGCAACAAAAGAAGATCCTGTGTGACCCCACTCATGGTCAGCTCCCTAGAGTCATCAAATTCTTAGCCACTGAAAACACAGTGGTGGTGCCAGTGGCTGGCCGGGGTGGGGAGTTAGTGTTTCCTGGGAGCAGAGTTCCAGTATGGGAAGGTGAAAAAGTCCTGGAGAAGGAGGGTGGTGATGGCTGCACAGCACTATGGATGTGCTTAATGCCACTGAGCTGTTCATGGAAATGGTTAAAATGATAGACATTATATTATGTATATTTTACCTCACTAGAAAAAATTAAAAATAAAGGAGCAGCAGACCACAGATAGAAAGCTATGGTTTGAATTATCTATGTTACTGTCATTTAATTCAAGGAGGTAAAAACCAAAAGGAAACAGGATTATCTCTTCTCCTTTCTATTAACAGATTAATAAGAGAAACTCAGCTCACAAGAAACACAAACATTTAGAAAACTGACAAAATTGAAGAGCCAGGGAAGTATAATTTCTGGGTCTAACCACTTGAGTTCAAGTCCCAGCTCCACCTTTCCTCACTGTGTGCCCACAGGAAGGGCCCTGCCCTGTCTGGGTCTTGGTGTCCTTATCCTTAGAATGGTCTGAGGAAACTCACCTCTGGCACAAAATCCCTGGGCAGGGACTGGGGTGAGATGAGCAGGACACTCACCTCTGGCACAAAATTTAAGGCAATGAATGCCAAAACAGTGGAGAGAAATTATATTTTAACATAGTATTTTTTAAAACCAAAACTCAAGCCAAAAAGTCCATACTGCATGAAGTATCAAAATTTTAAAGAAAAAATTTAACAGGGCTAAGATTAGCATGTTAGAGTGAGAGGGGTCAGATCTTGTCTTTATGTAAAATTTTGAAATTTTGTCCATAACAAGTGTTTGGGTGGTTCTTAATTTTTTTTTTTTTCTTTTTAGAGACAAGGTCTCATTCTGTCACCCAGGCTGGAATGCAGGGACATCACCATAACTTACTGCAGCCTGGAACTCCTGGCTCAAATGATCCTCCTGCCTCGGCCTTCTGAGTAGCTGGGGCTGCCAGTGCATGTCACCACACCTAGCTAATTCTTTTTCTTTTTTCTTTTCTGTTTTTTAGAGATGGGGTCTCACTATGTTGCCCAGGCTGGTCTCAAACTCCTGCCTTCACACAATCTTCCCACCTCAGCCTCCTGAGTCTCTGGGATTACAGATGTGAGCCCTGCACCTGGCAGATTTGGGGGATGCCCCCTTGAATACTGTACCTAACGCCCTGATCTAGGGACCTTGATTAAACTGTTCTTGATACAACTAGGTAATTCTGGGAAAAGCTGTCCCCATGGGATTCACTTCTTGGCATATTGAGCAATAAGCTAAATTCAGTTTTTAGCAGATGACGCTGTCATCCAACTGCTAGGAAAATCCAGGTAAAAATTTCACTGCACCTTCTACATTCTCCAAGAAACTCATCTTTGAAAAGGACGTGCATTCCACCAAGCATTCTTTTTTTTTTTTTTTTTTGTAGAGACAGGCCCTCGGTAGAGTGCCGTGGCCTCACACAGCTCACAGCGACCTCCAACTCCTGGGCTTAAGCGATTCTCTTGCCTCAGCCTCCCAAGTAGCTAAGACTACAGGCGCCCGCCACAACGCCCGGCTATTTTTTGGTTGCAGTTTGACTGGGGCCGGGTATGAACCATCCACCAAGCATTCTTAATGACCTGAGACTTCAGGGCAGGTAGGTTCTAGATTTTATTATTAGTAACAAATTAAATTGACTAACAACAAAAGAAAAGTGCACAATTCTGTGACCCCTGGTGAACCAAAACATGCACAGCCATGTTGACATAGGAGCAGGGTACACTCCTGAGCAGCTGCCTACTCTCCCACAGACTGAGAGCTTGGACCGCAGGCGCAGAGTAGGAAGCAACCCCATCAACATGATCTGGAACAATCCACAGAGCTTATCAAGGGAGATACCATGGGCAAATGGCAACAAACACTTCTTCTGCCAAGCAGAGATATGAAGGGAATATTGGTTTGTCTGGGGCACCAGGCTAGTTCCCCATCACCCTTTAAACTTGCCAATTCCACACCTGGTATTTCCAGAGCAGTTTCCCAAGTCACAGTCTCAGGATCAGTAAAAATTTTGAATGGGTCAGGTGAGGTGGCTTATGCCTGTAATCCCGGCCCTTTGGGAGGCAGAAGTGGGAGAGTCACTTGAGGCCAGGAGTTCAAGACCAACCTGAGCAACAAAGGAAGACCCCCACCACCACCACCATCTCTACAAAAAAATAGAAAAATGAGCCAGGCCTGGTGGGGGAGCTGCAGTCCCAGCTACTCAGGAGACTGAAGCAGGAGGATTGCTTGAGCCCAGGAGTTTGAGGTTGCTGTGAGGTATGCTTGCAGCACTGCAATGTAGCCTGGGGAGCAAAGTGAGGCTATCTCTGAAAAAGAAGACGTGGGTGGATGATTCCTCCATCACTGCTGCCACGGCACTGTTGACTCTTGCAGCTTGTCACTCTCTGGGGTGGAGACGCCCCTGTGCCTTGTGGGATGTTGAGCAGGGTCCCTGGCCCCACACACTCTGTGCCAGGACAGCCCCCTTTCATGACAACCAAACATGTCCCCAGATATCTCCAGAATCACCCTCAAGTGAGAAACACTACCTTGGAGCAAGATCCTCAGCAAAGACAGAGGAAGTCATGAACGTACATGGTGCTGAAAAGGCTGGGTTTGTCCATCTGTCCATGTGTCCAGCTAGCTCTGAGGTACAGTTTAGCATTCCATTCCCTGGGCCTCCCTGCAGCCATACTACAGTTTCCAGTCACCCCAAGTCCTGTAATTCCAGCTCAGCTTTCAACTTTTTTTTTTTTATTAAATCATAGCTGTGTACATTAATGTAATTATGGGGCACCATACCCTGGTTTCATAGACCGTTTGACACATTTTCATCACACTGGTTAACATAGCCTTCCTGGCATTTTCTTAGTTATTGTGTTAAGACATTTACATTCCACATTTACTAAGTTTCACATATACCCTTGTAAGATGCACCGCAGTTGTAATCCCACCAATCACCCTCCCTCTGCCCACCTCCCCCCTCCCTCCCCTCCCTTTCCCCTTCCCCCTATTCTTAGGTTGTAACTGGGTTATAGCTTTCATGTGAAAGCCATAAATTGGTTTCATAGTAGGGCTGAATACATTGGGTACTTTTTCTTCCATTCTTGAGATACTTTACTAAGAAGAGTATGTTCCAGCTCCATCCATGTAAACATGAAAGAGGTAAAGTCTCCATCTTTCTTTAAGGCTGCATAATATTCCATGGTGTACATATACACAATTTATTAATCCATTTGTGGATCAATGGGCACTTGGGCTTTTTCCATGACTTAGCAATTATGAATAGGGCTGCAATAAATATTCTGGTACAAATATCTTGGTTCTGATGTGATTTTTGGTCTTCTGGGTATATGCCTAGTAGAGGAATTATAGGATTGAATGGCAGATCTATTTTTAGATCTCTAAGTGTTCTCCAAACAACTTTCAAACACCTGCGCTACCAGGTGAGCAGAATCAAGAGACGTTTCCATTTACTTCTGTGCCATCCTTCACAAGCCCCCTTCAAGCCTGACCCCTTAGTGAATTACTGTAGCGTAGGAGGATCCCAGGCCAGCAACAGGTGTCTTTTTTAGCTCCATTTAAGACATGAAGCCTGGAAAAATAGCCAGGCAGGAGGCGGAGCAAGATGGCAGCCGAGTAACAGCTTCCTCGCATCTGGGCACCGTGAGTCTGGGGAGATAGGACTCCAGGCTTCTCTGGCTGGTGGGAACTGCCTATCATCACTCCTATGAGGATACAGGGAGTCAGTGAGAGACTTCTGGACCCCAAGAGGAGGACTAAAACCGTGGAAAACCGGCAAGTGGTCGCGTGTGTTCAATCCGTCTAAACCCGCCCACAACTGTAAGTTCAGTAGCAGCGAGACTGCAAACCAGAAAGGCCTTACCTGTGATCTGTTTTGATGCCCTTGGACTTGGCACTGAGTTGAACTGCCTTGGGGAAGGCCTGAGCGGGAGTGCGGAGAACTTTGGCCCTTGTCTAGGGCCCCAGTCTGAGCCGCTGAGCCAGACAGAGCTAATAGTGTTTGGCGGTGGGTCACACGGATCCATTGTCAGTGATCTGCCCCGGCAAGCTCCGCCCTCAGGGTCACAGAGCTAGAAACGGGTGGGAGCTGGTAACCCAGCAACCAAGTAGCCTAAGGGGGGGGTCTGAGCTGCCTTGCAGCCCTAACCTTCAGGGGCAGAGTGAGACCAGTTTTGGCACACTGGGTAAGTGGATAGCCACTTCGGCAGCGATTCCAGCGACAAAGCTGGGAAAGCTTCTGCTCAGCAAGTTTACAAGTTCAAAGTGCCTTTTAAGTAGGCTGAAGAGAGATTTAGGGTGTCTACCAGCTGGGGTTTGAGAAATCAGCAGCCTCCAGTCGTATCAGAACTGTGACTAACATCTCATACCCCAGAAGACCACGTGTTGCCCAGACAATATTCAATAACATATACAAACTGCTTTGTTTTTGGTTGTGTATTTTTTTCTTTTTTTTTTTTTTGTTTGGTTGTTTTTTTTGTTTGTTTATTTTGACGTTGCTGATGTTCTTTTGTTTTTTTAATTTCAATCTTTTCCACACAGATCCCTTTTTCTTTCTCAATTTTCCTAGTTTAATTATAATTTCCCATTGCTGCCTTTTTTAATAACTTCAACTTCATTATTGCTAGTGTTTCTACCGATATAATTTGGTTTTTCACCCAATTTTATCCCTGTAAAGTTTTCTGTTTGCTTGTTTTGGTTTGATTTATAGCATTTTTGTCTTTCCTCCCTACTTGGTGGAGGTGGGGTACTGTGTCTGACCAGGTTAGCAAAGAGCTGCTGACCTCAAGGGAACCACGCAACTGGGCACCCCCAGAAGGTGGGGTTTTTTAAGGTTGTGTCAAAGTACCCTACTGTACACCTATATTGCCCTGTCTCCCTCTTTCTGTGCTTCTCTTCTTTTTGTCAATATTCCTTATACCCACCCCCTCTCCTTTCTCTATCTTTCTTTTTTTCTTATCACTCGGTCCTCCTTTCTTTCATCCCCTTTTTTTTGCTCTTCAACCTTCTCACCCTTCTGGTCCTGTAACCCTTAGTCCACAGGCACAAGAACTTAAAGAGCAAGAGGAAGTGAAAGGAAAATTAGGGCAAGGAAACAGATAAAAGAAATCACTCATGAGGAAGAATCAGCAGAAAACTCCAGGCAACATGAAGAACCAGTCTAGAACAACCCCACCAAGGGACCATGAGGTAGCTACTGCAGATGATTCCACCAGTATAGAAATGTTAGGAATGACAGAAAGGGAATTTAGAATACACATGTTGAAAACAATGAAAGAAATGATGGAAACAATGAAGGAAATTGCTAATAAAGTGGAAAATACCCAAAAGGAAATCCAAAAACAGAATCAAATAAGAGATGAACGATATGAGGAATATAAAAAGGATATAGCAGAGCTGAAGGAACTGAAACAGTCAATTAGGGAACTTAAAGATGCAATGGAAAGTATCAGCAACAGGTTAGACCATGCAGAAGAAAGAATTTCAGAGTTAGAAGACAAAGTTCTTAAGATAACTCAGATAGTAAAAGAGGCAGAAAAGAAGAGAGAGAAAGCAGAACGTCCACTGTCAGAATTATGGGACGTTATGAAACTTTCCAACATACGAGTTATAGGAATTCCAGAAGGGGAAGAAGAATGCCCCAGAGGAATGGAAGCCATACTAGAGAATATTATAAAAGAAAATTTCCCAAATATCACCAAAGATCCTGACACACTGCTTTCAGAGGGATATCGGACCCCAGGTCGCCTCAACTCTAACCGAGCTTCTCCAAGACACATTGTGATGAACCTGTCCAAAGTCAAGACAAAAGAAAAGATTCTGCAAGCTGCCAGGAGTAAGCGCCAGTTGACCTACATGGGCAAATCCATCAGAGTTACCGCAGACTTCTCTAATGAAACTTTCCAAGCAAGAAGACAATGGTCATCTACCTTTAATCTACTTAAACAGAACAATTTTCAGCCCAGAATTCTGTACCCTGCTAAGCTAAGCTTCAAAATTGATGGAGAAATCAAATCATTTACGGATATACAAACATTGAGGAAATTCACCACAACAAGACCAGTTCTACAGGAAATACTTCAACCTGTTCTGCACACTGACCACCACAATGGATCAGCAGCAAAGTAAGAACTCAGAAATCAAAGGACAGAACCTAACCTCCACACTGATGCAAAAGATAAAACTAAGCAATGGACTCTCACCAAATAAGACGAATAGAATACTACCACACTTATCAATTATCTCAATAAATGTTAATGGCTTGAATTCCCCACTGAAGAGACATAGATTGGCTGACTGGATTAAAAAACACAAGCCATCCATTTGCTGTCTGCAAGAAACACACCTGGCCTCAAAAGACAAATTAAAGCTCCGAGTCATGGGTTGGAAGACAATTTTTCAGGCAAATAGAATTCAGAAGAAAAGAGGAGTTCCAATCTTATTTTCAGATACATGTGGATTTAAAGCAACTAAAGTCAAAAAAGACAAAGATGGTCACTTTATGTTGGTCAAGGGAAAACTACAACAAGAAGACATTTCAATTCTAAATATTTATGCACCCAATTTAAATGCTCCCAGATTCTTGAAGCAGACCTTACTCAGTCTGAACAATATGATATCTGATAATACCATCATTACAGGGGACTTTAACACACCTCTTACAGAGCTGGACAGATCCTCTAAACAGAAATTAAACAAAGATGTAAGAGATTTAAATGAGACCCTAGAACAACTATGCTTGATAGACGTATATAGAACACTCCACCCCAAAGATAAAGAATATACATTCTTCTCATCACCCCATGGAACATTCTCCAAAATTGATCATATCCTGGGACACAAAACAAATATCAACAGAATCAAAAGAATTGAAATTTTACCTTGTATCTTCTCAGACCATAAGGCACTAAAGGTGGAACTCAACTCTAACAAAAATGCTCAACCCCACCCAAAGGCATGGAAATTAAACAATCTTCTGTTGAATAACAGATGGGTGAAGGAAGAAATAAAACAGGAAATCATTAACTTCCTTGAGCATAACAACAATGAAGACACAAGCTACCAAAACCTGTGGGATACTGCAAAAGCAGTTTTGAGAGGAAAATTCATCGTTTTAGATGCCTACATTCGAAAAACAGAAAGAGAGCACATCAACAATCTCACAAGAGATCTTATGGAATTGGAAAAAGAAGAACAATCTAAGCTTAAACTCAGTAGAAGAAAAGAAATATCCAAAATCAAATCAGACATCAATGAAATTGAAAACAAAAGAATCATTCAGAAAATTAATGAAACAAGGAGTTGGTTTTTTGAAAAAATAAATAAAATAGATAAACCATTGGCCAGACTAACTAGAAATAGAAAAGTAAAATCTCTAATAACCTCAATCAGAAACGATAAAGGGGAAATAACAACTGATCCCACAGAGATACAAGAGATCATCTCTGAATACTACCAGAAACTCCATACCCAGAAATTTGACAATGTGAAGGAAATGGATCAATATTTGAAATCACACCCTCTCCCTAGACTTAGCCAGGAAGAAATAGAGCTCCTGAACAGACCAATTTCAAGCACTGAGATCAAAGAAACAATAAAAAAGATTCCAACTAAAAAATGCCCTGGTCCAGATGGCTTCATTCCAGAATTCTATCAAACCTTCAAGGAAGAGCTTATTCCTGTACTGCAGAAATTATTCCAAAAAACTGAGGAAGAAGGAATCTTCCCCAACACATTCTATGAAGCAAACATCACCCTGATACCAAAACCAGGAAAAGACCCAAGCAAAAAGGAGAATTTCAGACCAATCTCACTGAAGAATATAGATGCAAAAATTCTCAACAAAATCCTAGCCAATAGATTACAGCTTATCATCAAAAAAGTCATTCATCATGATCAAGTAGGCTTCATCCCAGGGATGCAAGGCTGGTTTAACATACGCAAGTCCATAAACGTTATCCACCATATTAACAGAGGCAAAAATAAAGATCACATGATCCTCTCAATAGATGCAGAAAAAGCATTTGATAAAATCCAGCATCCTTTTCTAATTAGAACACTGAAGAGTATAGGCATAGGTGGCACATTTCTAAAACTGATTGAAGCTATCTATGACAAACCCACAGCCAATATTTTACTGAATGGAGTAAAACTCAAAGCTTTTCCTCTTAGAACTGGAACCAGACAAGGTTGTCCTCTGTCACCTTTACTATTCAACATAGTGCTGGAAGTTCTAGCCAATACAATTAGGCAAGACAAGGAAAAAAAGGGAATCCAAATGGGAGCAGAGGAGGTCAAACTCTCCCTCTTTGCTGACGACATGATCTTATACTTAGAGAACCCCAAAGACTCAACCACAAGACTCCTAGAAGTCATCGAAAAATACAGTAATGTTTCAGGATATAAAATCAATGTCCACAAGTCAGTAGCCTTTGTATACACCAATAACAGTCAAGATGAGAAGCTAATTAAGGACACAACTCCCTTCACCATAGTTTCAAAGAAAATGAAATACCTAGGAATATACCTAACGAAGGAGGTGAAGGACCTCTATAAAGAAAACTATGAAATCCTCAGAAAGGAAATAGCAGAGGATATTAACAAATGGAAGAACATCCCATGCTCATGGATGGGAAGAATCAACATTCTTAAAATGTCTATACTTCCCAAAGCAATCTACCTATTCAATGCCATTCCTATCAAAGTACCTACATCGTACTTTCAAGATTTGGAAAAAATGATTCTGCGTTTTGTATGGAACCAGAAAAAACCCCGTATAGCTAAGGCAGTTCTTAGTAACAAAAATAAAGCTGGGGGCATCAGCATACCAGATTTTAGTCTGTACTACAAAGCCATAGTGCTCAAGACAGCATGGTACTGGCACAAAAACAGAGACATAGACACTTGGAATCGAATTGAACACCAAGAAATGAAACTAACATCTTACAACCACCTAATCTTTGATAAACCAAAGAAGAACTTACCTTGGGGGAAAGACTCCCTATTCAATAAATGGTGTTGGGAGAACTGGATGTCTACATGTAAAAGACTGAAACTGGACCCACACCTTTCCCCACTCACAAAAATTGATTCAAGATGGATAAAGGACTTAAACTTAAGGCATGAAACAATATAAATCCTCCAAGAAAGCATAGGAAAAACACTGGAAGATATTGGCCTGGAGGAAGACTTCATGAAGAAGACTGCCATGGCAATTGCAACAACAACAAAAATAAACAAATGGGACTTCATTAAACTGAAAAGCTTCTGTACAGCTAAGGACACAATAACCAAAGCAAAGAGACAACCTACACAATGGGAAAGGATATTTGCATATTTTCAATCAGACAAAAGCTTGATAACTAGGATCTATAGAGAACTCAAATTAATCCACATGAAAAAAGCCAATAATCCCTTATATCAATGGGCAAGAGACATGAATAGAACTTTCTCTAAAGACGACAGACGAATGGCTAACAAACACATGAAAAAATGTTCATCAGCTCTATATATTAGAGAAATGCAAGTCAAAACAACCCTGAGATATCATCTAACCCCAGTGAGAATGGCCCACATCATAAAATCTCAAAACTGCAGATGCTGGCGTGGATGTGGAGAGAAGGGAACACTTTTACACTGCTGGTGGGACTGCAAACTAGTACAACCTTTCTGGAAGGAAGTATGGAGAAACCTCAAAGCACTCAACCTAGACCTCCCATTCGATCCTGCAATCCCATTACTGGGCATCTACCCAGAAGCAAAAAAATCCTTTTATCATAAGGACACTTGTACTAGACTGTTTATTGCAGCTCAATTTACCGTTGCCAAAATGTGGAAACAGCCTAAATGGCCACCAACCCAGGAATGGATTAACAAGCTGTGGTATATGTATACCATGGAATACTATTCAGCCATTAAAAAAAATGGAGACTTTACATCTTTCGTATTAACCTGGATGGACGTGGAGGACATTGTTCTTAGTAAAGCATCACAAAAATGGAGAAGCATGAATCCTATGTACTCAATCTTGATATGAGGACAATTAATGACAATTAAGGTTATGGGGGGGAAGCAGAAAGAGGGATGGAGGGAGGAGGGTGGGGCCTTAGTGTGTGTCACACTTTATGGGGGCAAGACATGATTGCAAGAGGGACTTTACCTAACAATTGCAATTAGTGTAACTGGCAAAAAAAAAAAAAAAGACATGAAGCCTGGAATCGCACTGAGGATGCTTTAAACCACTATGGAGCACTGGAAAAACCCACCCTTGATGAAGCAATGAAGCTGCAAAGAAAATTATCATTAAGTATCCATTTTCCTTTTGCTTCTCTCATCAACAAATGCTCAGGATAAATTGTCACTTGCAGGTTGGAGGGGGGGTTGAGACAGAGTCTCCCTTTGTCGTCCTCAGTAGAGTGCTGTCACATCACAGCTCACACAACCTCAAACTCCTGGGCTCAAGTGATCCTCTTGTCTCAGCCTCCCCAGTAGCTGGGACTACAGGTGCCCAACACAATGCCCTGCTATTTTTAGAGACGGGGACTCGCTCTTGCTCAGACTGGTCTCGAACCTATGAGCTCAGGCAATCCGCCAGCCTCAGCCTCACAGAGTGCTGGGATTACAGACGTAAGCTACCGCACCCAGTCTTCTCTTGCAGGTCCTTAGCATATCAAACCAAAAAACATCTCAGAGAAAACAATTTCTGAAGCAAAGGTTGCAAATCATTTGCATACCTCAAAAGTAGTACAATCCGTAGCCCAGCGTGTGGGCTGCAACAATACCCACAAAGAAAAGCATCACTCTCAACAACCAACAGGAAAGACTTCAAACAGAAAGAATGTCCAAACCACAGTTGAAAAGTCAGAACCAGCTGGACATGGTGGCTCAAGTCTGTAATCCCAGCATTTTGGAGAGGCCGAAGCAGGAGGATCACTCGAGGTGAGGGGTTTAAGACTAGCCTGGGTGACACAGCAGTTATGGGTAATGCAGTATTTCTGCATCTACCAAATATTAAAAAAAAAAAAATTAGCTGGGGCATGGTGATGACAGTTATAGTCCCTTGCCACTTAGGAGGGTGAGGCAGGATTCCCCAAGTCCAGGAGTTCTGGGCTACAGTGAGCTATGTTTACACCACTGCATTCCAATTTGGGTGACAAAGAAGAGGAAAAAATAGAGACAAGGGAAGAGGGAAGTGAGGGCAGGGGAAGGGAGAGGAAAACACAAAGAAAAAAGAAGAGGGGGAAGGGAGAGAGGGAGGAGATGGGAGGGGAGGGAACGGCAGAGCTTTCTACTGTTTTCGGTTATGGAAAATCTAATTGCTGACCATGGATTGGCTAGACACACATGTGCAAAATGTCAGTCAGTGTGGAGCTGGGTTCTAAGACTCAAAGAGCACCATCAGCAGGAAAGCAGATAAACGCGGGTCAGCCTGCCCATACAACGGAACACAACTCAGCTGTTAAAAGGAGGGAGATTCTGACACCCGCTACAACAACAAAGACGGACCTTGAGGACATGATGCTCAGTGAGAGAAACCAGGCACAGATCCCACCCACAGAAGGTCCCCAAAATCATCAGACCCACAGAGGCAGGAAGCAGAAGGCAGGTGCTGGGCCCTGGGGAGGGCGAGGGGAGCACCTGTCTCATGGTGATAGAGTTCTAGTTTGGGAAGATGAGAAAGTTCTGGAGATGGAAAGTGGCTCTGAATGTGCTTAATGTCACTGAACTAAACACTTAAAAATGGTTAAAATGGTAAATTTTATGCTATATATAAAAAACCGTAATAAAAATATAAAGGACCATCGTGGAGGCCGGCCCCATGCTGGGCACTGCACTAGGGGGTCTGCGTCCCCCTGCTGACTGCAGGCTGACTGCCCAGGTCCTGTTAATTATCTTTACTTTGTACAGGAGCTAACAGGGAAGGTTCAGCAAGAGGCTCAAGGTCTCAATGGAGGACGTGGTGGACAGAGACAGGATTTAAACCCAGGAAGTCTGGCTCCAGAGTCTTAACTTTTAATGTCCACATTGTAGAGTCTTTAAAACCCAGTCTTCCTAATTCTTAACTTCTGCCAGCAGCCCCTGCCTTCTGGTAAATTCCTTCCACCTCCTCACGTGTGACTTCGGCAGCTGCCTTCTTGCCACCAAGACAACAACATGGGAATTGGGACCATTGTAGGACCTTTCATAGCAGTGGGGGGGGGAGGAAACTCCAGGGATTCCCAGCCCAGCTGGGGAGATGCAGGATGGGGTTAATGAAGACCTCAGACTCCCCAGTTCAAGGGTTAGATCTGTCCTTCTCCGAAGTTGGACGAATGAGTCAACAGCCGCAAGCCTCAGCTTTCCCATCTATAAAACGGGTGGGTGATAGAGGTAATACAGTAACACCTACATGTCATGTGACGAGAAAGTTAAAGATGCTGAAGTACTGGAAGGCAGCTAGAAAAATAAACAGGCCACAATACTGTGATATATCATACAGAGCTAAACAGGGAACCAAGATGCAAGAGCGGAGGTTCTCTAACTCTGAGAGGCTCCCTGCAATAAAGCATAGTTATATGGGTTTTAAAAAGGAAACAATTGCAAATGAATAGGATATAGATGTGTGAACTTCCCCAAACCCAGACCAGTTGGCTATTAACAGCCTGGCCAAGCAGTGTATGAACCACCTCCTTAATATATGCCTTTTAGGGATAGAAACATGATAAAGCTGTTTTCTCTTTACCCATCTGAAGAGGGAAATTCAGTTTCAGGAGTGAAACTGGGATCGAGAAGAAACATCCCCACCCCCCATCCCCCAAACCCCGGCAATGACCTCCTTCCTCCCTGGGACCAGGACTTGTTTCTTCCGATGCCTTTTTCCTTGACTGGTATGTTTGCAGAGATGCCTGGCTCATATTTCCCCCATGCCCTCCCTCCAAAAACATTTGCTGAACAAATAAACCCGACAAACTGGAAGCAACAGAAACCTCAAGATGCCTGGGTCGCCAACTGCCTGACTGGAGGTAACCAGTGCTTAGCATTAAAGTTAAAACATAAAAGCCTTCCCAAGGTCACAGAGCCAGGTCTTTCCAGCCCAGCCTGAGGTCCCCGTTACTCTCTGCCCTATTTACCCAGGATAAAGAACGGCATTCTCTGCTGGGGGCGGGGGTGGGGGAGGTGCTGGCTGCCTACATGGGTGCAGGATTTCAATACAGTGTTCAGCTTGCTGTTGCAAATCTGCAAACACTATTTTATCTGATATACTCAATGACCTTAAGAGACAGATATGATAATTTATCCCTCCAGCCCTTTTTTTATGAGACAGGGTCTTACTCTGTCACCAGGCTGTAGTTGCAGTGTTGTGATCATAGCTCACCACAGGCTCAAAAGTTCCTCCCACTTCAGCCTCCTAAATAGCTGGGATTACAAGTGCATGCCACTAGGCCCAACTAATTTTTTTTTAACTTTTTGTAGAGATGGGGGTCTCACTATGTTGTTTAGGCTGGTACAGGCATGAGCCACTGCACCTGGCCTATCCCTCTTTTTATATTACAGAGGAAAGAACAAAGATGCTATGTAGCTCCCAAGGTCACACAGCAAGGAAGTGGTAGAGCAGGGATTTGAACCTAGGACCTCAGGCCCAGGATCCCATGCTTGCTCATGGAAACACCAGTCAGACACCATCAGTTCAGGCACTCCCAGACCTCATCCCAACAGTCAAATGCCTCCTACTAGGACGTGAGGGAAGGTCACGGTTCCTCGTATTTTTCCCCTTATGTCATTGTCTATATCTGGGGTTAAGAATCACTCCTAAAACACCACAGTGATCTCCCAGGCTCTTGATCCAAGCAGAGCCAGCAGCTGTCTCCTCTGCCACCCACATCTGCTCATTCAAGACCCTCTTTCCATTCCGCTTAGGCACAACTTGAAAAATGGAAGGGAGGGAGGGAGGAGAATGAAAGAAAACAACAAATAAAAGCCCTGAAGCACAACGCTTCCCCTGCAAACTATGGAGCCTCTTTTTTCTGATAACACCCCCTCATTTCTGCTTCCTTCTCTGAATGTATTCAAACCACAAGGCCCAGCCCTGTTGGGAAATCCAGATGGGAATTGAAACAGGTTCCTAATCTCATAATCTCACTTCAGGAGAAAATGGGGAAGAAAGTGGAAGGAAATGACTGTTACTCTGAAAACCCAGACGGACACTGCTTGACGTCCTGGGCCTCCCATGCTCTGTGATACAAATTAGAAAGCCGCAGGACACCCCTACACTGTGTGCCAAGAGCTAAGGGAGAAGTCGAGGTACCTGAGAGAAGGCCACAGCAGCCAGACAGACACCCCGAGCATGACCACAGGCCAGCCCATGGGCATGTGTCTGGGCTCTGGGCTCACCTGCTTGTATCTAAGAGGTCTGGGAAAGAGCAAACTGCCACAATCCAAAGAGCCACTGCAGGAGCCCCCAAACCATCTGTCTCTAAGCCCCTGCCCTGGCAACTGTCAGCCCTGGCTAGAAACCCACCCGGGGTCCTTCTAAGCCTAAATGCTTAGGTTCTTCAGTTGTATTCATCTCCTCTGCTGTTATAACAAAATGAATACAAATGTGAATTCATTATTTTCTTACAGTTCTGGGAGTTAAAAGCCTGAAGTGGGTCTTACTGGGCTGAAACCAAGGTGTCGGCAAAAGGCTGATTCCTTCTGGAGGCTCCAGGGAGAATTCAGCTCCTCAGGGGACCACTCTTCCTCGGCTATACCACTCCAATCTCTTGCATTTCTCCCTCCCTTAAAAAAAAAAAAAAATCCCTATGGATAGCCTGAAGAAGAGTGAAACCTTGTTCCACAAAAAATAGAAAAATGAGCCAGGCATGGTGGCACACACCTGTAGTCCCAGCTACTCAGGCAGGAGGATCGCCTGAGCCCAGGAGTTTGAGGCTGCAGCAGCTACGATGACACTCCAGCCTAAATGAGAGTGTAAAACTCTGTCTCAAAAAAAAGGGGGGAATCTTTGTGGTGACATCAGATGCACCCAGACAATCAAGGATCATGGCCCATCTCAGTATCTTTAACTTAATCACACCTGCAAAGAAGCCTGTACCAAGTGAGGTACCAAATTCACATGTTACAGGGATTGGGACGTGGGCATCTTCCCCGGATTTGCCTTTCCCAGCCACAGAATGTTTCAGGAGCAGTAATCCAGTAATTGAGTAACACCCCCTCACAGGTGGAGGCCAGAAACGCCACTGAACACCCCACAGTGCCCAGGGCAGCCACCACCACAGAGCCTGAATCCAGCCCAAAATGTCCACAGTGCTGCAGCTGAGAAACCACAAAGTAGATGCTACTTCACAAATGAGGCAATCGCATTTGAGATTGGAGAGAAATCAACTGGAATGCCCAGTGCCACCCAGCTCGAGAGATAGGCAGACATGGCATTAGACAACAAGGTTGGTTTTTTGTTTTGTTTTGTTTCTTTTTTCAGAGATTCTGCACATTGAACTCCTCGCCTCTTGTTTGAGGAAAAATGATCTGTGGAAGAATCATAGGGAACAGCATGTGGGCAGAGGGAACTGCATGTGCAAAGGCTCAGAGACAGCAGAAAGAGGCCAGTGAGCTCTGCCACAAGGCACCATGGCACAGAGACAGGTGATTGGCTTGTTGGTGGCAGTAAAGGAGGGGCACAAACCATTTGTTTTTCTAATAAGCAATCAATCACTGTGTGTGGTTTTCAAACACATTTGAAATGGATCTTAAATAAATAAATAATTGCAATGTGAGACATGAGCAGAGCCTTTGCCAGGATTTCAAGGTCCTTGGGGTATTACCCAGGATCCAGAATAAAACTGCAGAGGTGTCTGCTGCAGGGACTGGATATACATGTCACTACCCTTGAACACAACCTTCCCGATCTCTATCCTGGCACCCCCCATAAAAGGTCTCTCTAGGCTAAATTTACCTTACTGCATCTCAAATCTCTGTCTCTTAAGTCTTTCACAGTCCAGTCAACATTCTGGGTCAGTGTTCTCACAATTTGGCCCAGTAACATTCATCATTGGCTAAATGTCACTCCAAAAATGAATTAACATTTGAAAAGCTACATATTGAACCATTCCATGGACATAACATTCAAGGAAAGGCAAAACCTAAGGACAGAGAACAGATCAGAGGTTGCCAAGAGCTGGAAGGAGAAGAAGGGTGTTGTTACCACCAAGAGACAAGGAAAAATGGCGGGGCAGGGGGTCTCTCTTTCTCTTTTTTCCTTCTGCTTGGGCCTCACTCTGTTGCCCAGGCTGGTGTTCGGTGACCATTCACAGGCAGGATCATACCTCACTGCAGTCTCAAACGCCTGGGCTCAAGTGGTCCTCTTGCCTCAGACTCCCAAGTAACTGCGACTACAGGTTCACACCACCACACCCAGCTCTGTTCTATATCTTTTTTTTTTTTTGTAGAGACAGAGTCTCACTGTACCGCCCTCAGGTAGAGTGCCGTGGCATCACACAGCTCACAGCAACCTCTAACTCTTGAGCTTACGCGATTCTCTTGCCTCAGCCTCCCGAGCAGCTGGGACTACAGGCGCCTGCCACAACGCCCGGCTATTTTTTTGTTGCAATTTGGCCGGGGCTGGGTTTGAACCCGCCACCCTCGGCATATGGGGCCGGCACTCTACTCACTGAGCCACAGGCGCCGCCCACTCTGTTCTATATCTTGATTGTGGTGGTGATTACATGACTATGTGTTTGTCAAAATCCAATGAACCATATTCTAAAAAGGAGACATTCTACTTAATGTAAATTATATTTTAATAAATTTTTTAAAAAAATATGAATGAATAAAAACAATCAGCTTGTAAGGCTGTGTAAGTAGTCAGGCTGGCATCTCACCCTGGAAAGCGAGTCTAGGGTCTGCCCAGAGCAAGTTTGAAGTACCTGAGGGCTTTGTTCTTCTTGCACAGGGAGATGGTCCCTTATGGTCACCTTCACCTGCCCTTCTGAGTGCTGGGGACAAATTGCACACTCCAGGAGAGGGTAGGGACTTTTAAACTTTTAAAATTAAGTTCACTGCACTTCAGTATCAACAGCACAGGGTAGAATGTCAGCCCTGAGGCCACTGGTGTGGCTCTGTCTTCAGCCTGGATCAGAGGCCAGCAAGCTCCAGCGCCCTGCCTGTTTTGTAAGTAAAGTTTTATCGGGACACAGCCATGCCATTCAATTGCTTCCTGTCTACAGTGCTTTTGTGCTACGGCAGCAGAGTGGACGAGTCACCGCAGAGACCCTAGGGCCCACAAAGCCAAAGTATTTACTATCTGAGCCTTTCAGGAAAAGTTTGCATGGGCTCTGGCATCACAGAGTTTAAAATCTCCCCTCTCCATCTGTGATCTGCAGGTGATTCAACTTCTCCACACCCCCAGGTCTTCCTGCCAGAACAGGGGGATGGCACCAACACTCAACGAGGTTATTGTAGGGTTTAAGTGAAATTAGGCATGTAAAGGACTCAGTCCTGTGCCTGGCACATAGTAAGTGCCTGATAAATATCCATTACTATCACTTGTCTGTATAATACCATTTAAGGAAGGCTGAGTCACAAGTCCAGGCTGAGCTGAGGGCGAGCGGACACTCCAAGCACATGTCCTCAATAAATAAGCAGAAGTGCCCATCACTTCTTTCAGCTGATAGCATGAAAGGGAAAGGAAAGAGGGCAGCAGTGCATGGGAAGGAAAGGGACTTTTGCTCACCATCTGGCTCTGTGTGGCACTTTGGGCTGCAGCCTGTTCTCAAGTCCTTGGCCTCCAATGACCTCCAGCTATCTTGGTCTTGTATCATACTAACTCCGATAGAGGCCTGACATTTGACATGTGTCTCCACCCCACATACCCATCTAGCTTCTCCATTGGATGGCGATTATGCCTACCTCTTGCTCTTTAGAGGGAGACTGCTAGTCCTTGGGAAGGGCCAGGCCGGAAGAAATCACGCTTCCCCTGGAGGAGGCTGTAGGTAAAAAGAAACCTCCAGGAACAAGGGGGCCAGCTGCCATGCAGAAAAGCAAACAGAGAGGTCAGTGCAAAATGATGCCTAAAATTCAAGGGGTTACCATGTACTGGGCACAATACCTAACATGTCACAACCATTAATTACTTCATTTAATTCTCACCCAAACCAAGGAATGCAAGTGTCTAGAGAAAGAAGCTCAGAAAAAAGACACAAGGGAGCCTTTGGGGCGGTGACCATTGTCAAGGACAAATTAAAGAGAATTAAACAGGTGTCCAGACTGGGGCAAAATTCTGCTGCTAGGGGAAGCCTGGGGTCACCCAGGCACATTGTGATGAGTTAGTCAACCCAGTGACCCAATTCTGGCCTCCAGATATTGGCTTCTGGGCAATTCTAAGAAGAGCCAAAGTCAGCACAGAATGTCTGCTTCTTTTTCTTTAAACTCCTATCAAAACCCAGTGAAAAAGTTCCCTTCCAACAGACTCTGGGTGCAAATCCTATCTCTGTGAAAATACTGTTAGGAAGACCATGTGCCTGGTAGACAGCACTTTCTCCGTAACTATATATAGTTGGTGCTTAAAAACTAGTGGCTTATGGATGTTCTCAGGTGCTTTAGAGTCCTTCATCTGCTATACTGTTACTCTGTTGAACATGTAGAATCCTCCCAACTTCCCTCCTCTGACCCACCAGAACAGACTGGAACACACACACACACACACACAAAGATAAAGTCTCACAACATGTGTAAACCAGTCAGTGCAAATCTCCATTTCAGTCTTTCTCCGGCAACCTCGAGTCCTGACACTGCACAGGGCTGTTTTCCACTTGGCTTTTCCTCTGCCAATAGTTTCACCAGAGCCCATACAGAGGCGTGCAGTGAAGTAAACATGAGATGGTCTGAAAACCCATTCATGGACAGCTGGAAGGTGTCGGTTGTTGGAGTGCAGCGAGGGGTGAGGCCTCGGATGTAAGGACAAGGAGCTTCCATGAAGCTGGGGAGACTTGCTGACGGCCCCACTCCAGGCACCTAAGCCACATCTCAACCAGAGGAACAAGAACACACAAAGAAAGACACTGTCCCAGCCAGAGCACGAGGGTCAGTCTGGGTGGTGCACAGGGTGAAGCAGCCGTTAGACCCGCCCATCCCGGGAAGCACACCGCAGTCAAACACAGCAAAGAGTGTTTTGATGGAGCTGGTGTCTGAAAGTAGAGCTGGTCCCATCCAAGCAGGAGCAGGTGGGCTTTTGCACAAGTAATCCACAGTCCTTTTCATAGCATCACGAGGCTATCGGGAAAATCCCAAACCCCATTAAATATATCCAGGTTCTGCTCATCTCTACACTGGCTGGCTGGCAAAGGCTTTCGGCCAAACTGCACTGGTTGGGGCAGGGAGCAGAGGAGTATCCCATCAAGGTATCAGAAGACGGGAGAGGGGAGGCTTTCCCCACATGCCAATGTGGCACTCAGGAGTTCCCTACGCACCCAGCACTGTTCCAATTATTAAGCATTTATTCCTCCTAACAACCCTAGGTGCTACTGTTATCCCCATTTTGAAGATGAGAAAACTGAGGCACAGAGAGGTTTAGTAACATGGCCTTGGTCACACTGCTAGACTGAGCCATGATGAGACATCATGAGATGATTCCTCAGGAGGAAAACATCAATGCCCCTGCCTGACACTTTCTGCAGATCAGCTGACCCGAGTGAACTTGAGTGGCGCCCTGCACCCCTCCAGCGGGATGCGCTGATCAGCTGCCCTGCCTGTCCCGCTCCTCACTACTGTGTCTTTACCTCCTAGCACAGCATCCAGGAGAGAAGCGAATCCACCTACATTCAGTGACAGCAACCAGACTTTTTGCTCCCCTGAGGGTGGGGATGTGGGTTTTGTCAGCACCACCGCAAAGCAAAGCCACTAATTCTACGCACACAAGGCTGCTGACTGCTCTTGGTTTCCATTCTGCTGTGGAAAGGAGCACAGAGTAACTAGCTGCAGAGACCATCTACCTGCCCTCCAACACCCTGATCCAGTGGCTCTCAAACGACAGTGACTCTGCTCCCTGGGAGACAGTGGGCAATGCTGTCACAACAGGAGCAGGAGGTGTTCCTGGCAAGCACCTAGTGGAGACCAGAGATGCCGTTCAACTCCCTGCAGTGCCAGGACAGCCCCGCCCCAAGTGTCTCTAGAAGAAACCCTGTCCCAGAATGGGAAGTTCCTCTTATCTCCTACATCAAAGACAACATCACAACATCCTTAACTTTGACACAAAATCAAGGGGAGTCCAGATGTGGTGGCTCACATCTGTAATCCCAGCACTCTGGGAGGCCAAAGCAAGAGGATCACTTGAGTTCAGGAGTTCAAGACCAGCCTGAGCAAGGGTGAGACCCCATCACTACTAAAAATAGAAAAACTAAACTAGCCAGGCATCATGGCAGGTGCCTGAGAGGCAGGAGGATGGCTGGAGCCCAGGAGTTTGAGGTTGCTGTGAGCTGTGACACCACAGCAGTCTACCCAGGGCAACAGAGTAAGACCCTGTCAAGGAAAAGAAAGCAAAGGACAGGAAAAAGGAAAGGACAACAAAGTTAAATGGAAAGTCTCATCTTTCAAACAGCTGGCTATAACACACACACACACAGGTCCGGAAGAGGAGGTAAATCCTGGACACAGCCCGGTTTTATCTCTGTACATTTGCACTCCAAACAGGTTTCCAAACTGCGAAAATGGTGATAAAATCCTTTATTGCTGATGTGAGGACTGCCCCCCACCCCCACTCCGATTCTGCTACTCTTAAGCAACATTTCGGCAACTCCACTTGGACACTTGAAATATGTGCCAGGGGAGACTGATTACACTAATTTCCTTTAGTAAACAGTTCAAATTTTACCTTGGAAGCCAATGAAACAAGGAGAGCTAGCCGCAGGCCGTGTGGAGTCCTTGCCTCTTGACATGAAGCCCCAGACATTCTGTGAGTTTTGCTCTCAGGGTGGCAAACACAAATGTTTCTCGAATGCCTTGAGTTTTGTAGCAGATACATCTTTCATTTATGCTCAGTAGGGTCAGTGTGGAAAATGAATGAATTCACTCTTTGCTGCCAGACTGCCCCTCTAGGACATTTGCATTCTTACCTAAATATCACTTGCATGTTTTCAAAAGCATGTTAAGGGTTTTGTATGGACTCTAGCCAGCTCAGAACTACTAATGTGGGTCTTGCCTTTCACCAAGAGGGCCAGCAGATTGCACATCCTCTTGCAAGTTACAAAACAATTTCTCCATCAAGCCACACAGGGTTACCAACTGGAAAAGCAGCCTACCCAGAAGAAAAACACAGCAGCAGTACAAATTGTTTCATTTTTGTTTTTCCTGAAAACCAACATATATCACCACACCAATCATTAACATTGTATCCTTTAAAAGATGGTGGCTTTTTTTTTCCTTCTTCTTCTTCTGTTTCTTTTTTTTTTTTTTTTTTTTTGTAGAGACAGAGTTTCACTTTATCGCCCTCGGTAGAGTGCTGTGGCATCACACAGCTCACAGCAACCTCCAACTCCTGGGCTTAGGAGATTCTCCTGCCTCAGCCTCCCGAGTAGCTGGGACTACAGGCGCCCGCCACAACACCCGGCTCTTCTGTTTCTTAACATACCAGAAACAAGGTAACCTGACACTGGTACCTTCACGCTAAGGTCATATTTTGACACATAAAATGGGTGGCATTACCCAGAGAAACCACTGGACAAACCTTAACCAGACTGTCCCAAACATGGGGACCCTCTTAGGGCCCAAGAAACAGCCCCAGGGGCCCCAATGGGTCCCACTTTTCTCTGACCACCATTGTGCAACAGCAAAGAGCCTTGTCATAATAAACCTCACCATTTGGCAGGAGGTGACAAAACAACACTTCACTCTCCTCTGACATTCGGTTGGGGGTTTAAAGGCTTATTTTAACAGCTTAACAGATTAACAAAATCAATCTGTTGTCCTTACAAATGGACAAATATCATTTATATCTCTTGGAATGTATGAGGCAATCAAGAGTCTGTGATCACCCCATTTACTAAGTGAGCCTGAACAGGAAAGGAGCATTAACAATTATATAATTATCCTCTGCAGTGAAACAACTGAGGCATTCCACTCAAATCAGTGAGTCTGGGCTGACCCATTCAACTCTGTCATTCAACACTGTAACAAGGTTAACAGAAATAACTGGCATAATTCTTGGCAAAGGGCTATTGTTATCTGCAGATGTGGTGATTATAGAGTTGAGAAATTGAAAGAAATTCACTGTATGCCTTTTAGAACTACTAAATATTTCATAAGGTAGCCACGATTAAAGAAAGCATAATCCCTGTCCCCTACTCTGGAAAATAACTACTTATAATGTTTTTGAAAAATTTTTTACACTAGATAGATACATGGAAAGATGGATAGATGGATATATGAGTGGGTGGATGAGTGGATGGGTGGATGGATGGGCATTTTGGTACATGAGTGGTTGTAAGGGACAGAGGAATGGGTGGGTGGGTGGTTGGCAGATGGTTGGGTGGGAGAAGGATAGATGGGAGGATGGAAGGATGGGTGGATGGGTGGATATGTGGATAGGTGAATGTATAGATGGATAGATGGGTAAATGAATGAATAAATGGATGGGTAGGTGGTGGCTGGGTAGATGAGTGAATAGGTGGATGGATGGATAAGTGGATGAATGGATGGATGGAGGGGTAGATAGGTGGAGGGAGGGAGTGATGGAGGGATGGATAAGTGAGTGAGTGGGAGGATGGGTAGGTGGATGGGTGAGTGGATGGATGAACATATAGGTGGATAGATAGATGGGTAAGTGGATGAGCAGACAGATGGGTAGGTGGGTGGATTGGTGGGAAAATGAATGGGTGGGTGGATAGATGGATGGATGAGTGGATGAATAAGTGGATGTACAGATAAGTACATAGGAAAATGTATAGGTGGATAGTCAGATGGGTAAGTGGGTGAGTAGAAAGATGGTAGGTGGGTAACGAGAAGATGAGTAGATGAGTGGGTGGATGTAAGGATAGATGGATGGAAGGATGGATGGACGGATGGATGGATGGATGGACGGACGGAAGGATGGATGGATGGATTGATGGACAGACAGACGGACAGATGGATGGATGATGGGTGGGTGGATGGATGGATGGATGGACGCACGGATGGAAGGATGGATGGACAGAAGAATGGACGGATGGAAGGATGGATGGATGGATGGACGGACGGACAGATAGAAGGATGGATGGACGGGCGGATGGATGGAAGGATGGATGGATGGATGGATGGACGGATGGATGGATGAATGGACAGACAGATGGATGGAAGGATGGATGGTGGGTGGATGGATGGATGGATGGAAGGATGGATAAGCAAAGAGCAAGAGAGAGAGGGAGGGATAGACAGAAAAACAGCCAACCTAAGAACAATGCTTACAAGAAATAGAAACTGTATCTGAAAGAAACCAGAAAACATTTCTAAGAAGATGAAAGAACCCTTGCGAAAATGAAAAGGAACCCATGACATAGGATGGTACAAGTAAACACTGTCAACATGTTACTTCTCTCCAAATCAGTTTATAGACTTAACATCCCACTATAAAACCACCAAGAGCCTCTGGGTAATTTTTTTTCTGCTGCTTTTTCTTTTCTTTTTTTCTTTCTTTTTTGAGACAGAGCCTCAAGCTGTCGCCCTGGGTTGAGTGCCGTGACATTACAGCTCACAGCAACCTCCAACTCCTGGACTCACATGATTCTCCTGCCTCCACCTCCCAAGTAGCTGGGATTACAGGCGCCCACCACAATGTCCGACTATTTTTTGGTTGTAGCCGTCTTTGTTGTTTGGTGGGCCCAGGTCGGATTTGAACCCACCAGCTCGGGTGTATGTGACTGGCGCCCTAACCACCTGAGCCACAGGCGCCGAGCCAATTTCTTCTGCTTTTTCTTTCTTGGAACTTGGCTACATTTTCTAAATTTTTGGAAGAATAAACAAAGCTAGGGTGCTTTCAAAAAATGGAAAGGAAGAATTACTCTATCTAGAAGATAACTTTTACAATCATTTTACACTCATTTTAATTGAGGAAAACAAGAAATGAGAAGGTTGATGATTTAGAATAAATGGCTGTACAATCAGACCCTGCTAGATAAGAATAAAAATAAAAAAGGAAATATGACCCACCGCCGCTCAAGTGGGCCTTTCAACCCACGATGACACATAAGCTGAGTACATCACAGTCACATCTCTGCCCTGAGCAAAGGCACAGCAAATGCCTTTGTCATAAAACTATCAACAACAGAAATACAGAAGGATATTTCCTATACATAGGATGAGAAAGAACTTTCCAGAACAGAAGCAATGATGAAGTCATTGGAAATTGGAAGTCTGACAAGAGCACAGGTCCAAATGGAGAAGATTTAAGAGACATGAGTGTCGGGCGGCATCTGTGGCTCAAAGGGGTAGGGCGCCGGTCCCATATGCCAGAGGTGGTGGGTTCAAACCCAGCCCTGGCCAAAAACCACAAATAAATAAAGATAATAAAAAGCAAAAAAAAAAAAAAAATGAATAAGAATGGCTATGTTCTTAAAAAAAAGAGACATGAGTGTCAACTCTGACTGTTCATCACGCAGGCCCTGTGGGGACTTTCCCTCACTTCTCAGAGACCAGCCCTGTATTCACCTGCTAAGGCGGCAGTAACAAAGCTCCTCAGATTGGAGGGCAATTCCTGAAGCCCAGAAAGAAGAACGAGATCAAGGTGCCGGCAGGGTTGATTCCTTTCAAGGACTGTGAGGAAGAATCTGTTCCAAGCCTTTGTCCCAGGTTTGTAAATGGCCATTTTCTCTCTGTCTCTTCACCTTGCCTTCCTTCCTCTGAGTCTGTGACTGGGTCCAATTTCCCTTTTGTGTAAAGACACCTGTCATATTGGATTAAAACTCACCCTGATGACTTCATTTTAACTTGATCACCTCAGCAAAGATCCCGTCTCCAAATGCAGTCGCATTCTGGGGTCCTGGGAGTTAGGATACTTCAAGGTATCTTTTAATGGGGGGGTAGGAAATCCAAGCCATAAAAGAGCTCAACCTCCAGGGCCACTGTCGGGAGGGTCCTGGCATGCGGCAGCCATCTCTTCCCAATCTCGGCTAGTCCGTGGGTGATTGAGCACTTGTTCCACCTCTCTCCCCCACACCTTCCTGCCCGACAGCCCCTAGCCGCACCCCGGGCAGACATAACAGAGCCCACTTCTTTCACCCAACAGACCCACACTCCACAAGCCTTCATCCACTGACTGTCACTGCCACCTGCCACGCTACAGACACTGAGTGGTGCTAAGCACACAAAGCATGAAGAGGCTGCACAGCCCTGCAAGAGGGACCCGGCGCTTCCAAGGCTTCCTAGGGCTTCACAAAACACTGGAATGAGACTCCACCATCTTCGTGTAGCCTATAGTTTCTTTCTTTCTTTTTTTCTTTATTTCTTTTTTTAATTTTTATTTTTTTGATTGTGGTAAAATACAAGGTATCCATTAAGTTTGAGTGCAATTTATATATTAAACTATTTTAAATTGCACACGAACTTATGTCCACACTGTATATATATCCCACAAAATTCATCATCTTAATCACTTTGGGGTGCACAGCTCAGCGACATTAAGTACACTCACAGTGCTATGTAACCATCACCACCCTCCATCTCCATAACTTTCTGATCTTCCCAAACTAGAACTCTGTCCCCATAAGGCATGAAGTCTTCCCCCCCTCCCCACCCAGCCTCTGGCACCCACCTTCTACTTCCTGTCTCTGTGGACCTGGCAACCTGGGGACCTCTTGTGAGTGAGTCACACGCTGTGCGTTCTTTTGTGTTCTGGCATCTTGCAGTGAGCATGATGTCCCCAAGCTCATCATGTTATACGTGTCAGAATCTCCTTCCTTTTTGAGGTTGAATCATATTCCCGTGAGTGGCTGGACCACATTCTATTTATTCATCTCTCAGAAACTCTCAAGTTGTTTTGTCTCTTGGCTATTGTGAGTAGTCCTGCTATGGACATGGGTGTGCAAATACCTCTTTAAGAGCAGATTTCAGTTCTTTTGTATATACGCCCAGCAGTGGAAGTGCTAAATCAGAGGGTAATTCTATATTTAACTTCTGGAGGAGCCTCCACACTGTTTTCTATGGCAGCTGTACCACGTTACATTCCATTCCTCCCCAGCCTTGTCAACATTTGTGATTTTCTGTTTTTCTTATAACAGCTATCCCACTGGGTATGAAGTGGTATCTCATTGGCCTACAGCTTGTTGTCCTGCTCTGTCACCCAGCCTGGAGGGCAGGGGTGTCATCAGAGCTCACTGCCCCCTCAAACTCCCAGGCTCGTGTGATCCTCCTGCCTCAGCCTCCCGAGTAGCTAAGACTACAGGCAAGCACCACCTCATCAGAGCTCACTTCAGCCTCAAACTCCTGGGCTCGTGTGATCCTCTTGTCTCAGCCTCCCGAGTAGCTGAGACGACTACAGGCAGGCACCACTTCCCCTGAGTAATGTTTGTGTGTTTGTTTGTAGAGACAAGGTCTCACTACATTGCTAGGCTAGTCTCAAACTCCTGCCCTCGAGTAATCCTTATGCCTTGGCCTCTCTAAGTGCTGGGATTACACACAGGTGCTACCACAGCCAGCCCTGGCCTACAGCTTGTTATTGGCATCCATCCTTTCTCTCCTAAAGGGCAGGAGGATTTATCCACGCTGTTCTCGGCCACATCTTTGGAGCCTAGAATAGTACCAGGTCTTAGCTGGTGAGTATGCTGCACACACCAGTGAACAAGCAGGGCGGGTAGAGAAGACGAATTGGAAGTGCATCTAAGGAGTTAACGGGATAGGACTGGCTGGCTGATCGGATTGGAGGAGGAGGAGAGAAATGTTTCTAGCTCTAAGCTATGAGCTCACAGCAAGGGCTGCAGCCCACGGTGGTATAGTCCTGACTTCTCTCAGCCTCGGCTCCTTCCTCCATAAATCGAGAATCACCTCATTTGGACACGACAAATGTCAGTTCAGGGCCCCCCCCAGAAGAGATTAAATCAGATCTTGGCTATCACAGTGAGACCCGCCAGCAAACACAAGAACCTCAGAGGTCTATGCAGAAGAGAAGCTATCTAGGGAATGTGTTTCCAGCAAAACCAGTCCCAAAGAAGCAGGTGTCCATACCCAGAGCCACGGTGTTTAAAAACCTCCAGCCTCCTAGCCTGGCTTGAGCACAGGAAAACCTACTCCTTTAGCCAGAGCCAGGACTTATAAGCCACACCAGCCCACTGAATTCCAGAAACTTAGACTTGCCCACGTACTCGGGACAGCCTGCCCTGCTGAGGAAACTGCAAAGAAGGGACTCTCCGTGGAATGTCTGGCAGCTCAGCATTGGGGGAATAGCTCCTGATCCTGGACTCACGTCTGAGAATATTGCTTCTGTTCAGTTCGTGCTGTCCCCAAAAATTCACAGTCACTGGGTGTCAAGGCTGTATATCCGCCATCCAACCCTCAAATTCTCACTTTTGGAAACCAGATTGCTCATGGCAGTAAATCTCATCTACCACAGCTGCCAACATCCTTTCCCGCTTTTCTTTTTTTTTTTTTTTTTTTGTAGAGACAGAGTCTCACTTTACTGCCCTCGGTAGAGTGCCATGGCGTCACACGGCTCACAGCAACCTCCAGCTCTTGGGCTTATTTGATTCTCTTGCCTCAGCCTCCCGAGCAGCTGGGACTACAGGCACCCGCCACAATGCCCGGCTATTTTTTTGTTGTTGCAGTTTGGCCGGGGCTGAGCTTGAACCCACCACCCTCGGCATATGGGGCGGCGGTCTACTCACTGAGCCACAGGCGCCGCCCCCTTTCCCGCTTTTCAAACAATGCTTTTCTTAAGCTGCGTCCTGTCAGTCATGTGCCTTTAGTTTTTGCATGAACAGTGTGAGAAGCCTAGAATGACAGAACCCCTTCTTTCCTCATTTTATTGTCTACTCTCCTGAACAGCAACCAATCACAGCAATGGTAATGGCAGTGACACAGCCTGCCCTGGGGCAGTGGGGATTCACTGAAGTGGGGTGAACTACCCGACAGGAGGCCAGTTCCAGGCCTTGTCTTCAGTGCCGGCTACACAAGTGCATGTGTTTGTATACGTTCATGGAACAGCAGATGTAAGGTGACCTGTGCATTTTATTGACTGTTAAGTATCTTAGTTGATAGACTTAGCAAAATGAGCAAAAGCAACAAGATCACAACCACGACCAGAGCAGAGAACCACAATACACCAGCAGCGACAGAAGCCAGGGGACTAACAGCCTACAGTGACAATAGCCAGGGGACCGACAGCCTACAGTGACAGCAGCCAGGAGACTGACAGCCTGCAGGGACAGCAGCCAGGAGACTGACAGCCTGCAGGGACAGCAGTGAGGTGACTGACAGCCTACAGTGACAGCAGCCAGGTGACTGACAGCCCGCAGTGACAGCAGTTGAGATGACTGACAGCTTGCAGGGACAGCAGCCAGGAGACTGACAGCCTGCAGGGACAGCAGTGAGGTGACTGACAGCCTACAGTGACAGCAGCCAGGTGACTGACAGCCCGCAGTGACAGCAGTGAGGTGACTGACAGCTTGCAGGGACAGCAGCCAGGAGACTGACAGCCTGCAGGGACAGCAGTGAGGTGACTGACAGCCTACAGTGACAGCAGCCAGGTGACTGACAGCCCGCAGTGACAGCAGTTGAGATGACTGACAGCTTGCAGGGACAGCAGCCAGGAGACTGACAGCCTGCAGGGACAGCAGTGAGGTGTCTGACAGCCTACAGTGACAGCAGCCAGGTGACTGACAGCCCGCAGTGACAGCAGTGAGGTGACTGACAGCTTGCAGGGACAGCAGCCAGGAGACTGACAGCCTGCAGGGACAGCAGTGAGGTGACTGACAACCTACATTGACAGCAGCCAGGTGTCTGACAGCCTACAGTGACAGCAGCCAGGAGACTGATAGCCTGCAGGGTCAGCAGTGAGGTGACTGACAGCCTACAGTGACAGCAACCAGGAGACTGACAGCCTGCAGGGACAGCAGTGAGGTGACTAACAGCCCACAGCAGTGAAGTGACTGACGGCCTACAGTGACAGCAGTCAGGTGACTGACAGCCTGCAGAGACAGCAGCCAGGAGACTGACAGCCTGCAGGGACAGCAGTGAGGTGACTGACAGCCTACAGTGACAGCAGCCAGGTGACTGACAGCCCGCATTGACAGCAGTGAGGTGACTGACAGCTTGCAGGGACAGCAGCCAGCCTGCAGGGACAGCAGTGAGGTGACTAACAGCCTGCAGTGACAGCAGTGAGGTGACTGACGGCCTATAGTGACAGCAGTCAGGTGACTGACAGCCTGCAAGGACAGTAACCAGGTGACTGACAGCCAGCAGTGACAGCACTGAGGTGACTGACGGCCTACAATGACAGCTGCCAGGTGACTGACTGCCTACAGTGACAGCAGCTGGGTGACTGATTGCCCACAGTGACAGCAATGAGGTGACTAAAGGCCCACAGTGACAGCAGTGAGGTGACTGAGACCTACAGTGACAGCAGCCAGGTGACTGACGACCCACAGTGACAGCAGTGAGGTGGCTGATGGTCGACAGTGACAGCAGTGAGGTGACTGACAGACTGCAGGGACAGCAGCCAGGTGACTGACAGCCCACAGTGACAACAGCCAGGTGACTGGTGGCCCACAGTGACAGCAGTGAGGTGACTGATGGCCTACAGTGACAGCAGTGAGGTGACTGATGGCCCACAGTGACAGCAGCGACATGACTGATAGCCCAAGGGACAGCAGTGAGGCGACCGAAGGTCCACAGTGACAGCAGCCAGGTGACTGACAGCCTACAATGACAGCAGTGAGGTGACTGACGGCCAACAGTGACAGCAGTGAAGTGACCGACCGCCCTCAGTGAAAGCAGTGAGGTGACTGATGGCCTACAGTGACAGCAGTGAGGTGACTGATGGCCTACAGTGACAGCAGAGAGGTGACCTGATGACCCACAGTGACAGCAGTGAGTTGACTGACTGCCCACAGTGACAGCAGCCAGGTAACTGATGGCCTACAGTGACAGCAGTGAGGTGACTGACTGCCCACAGCGAGAATGAGGTGACTGATGGCCTGCACTGACAGCAGTGAGGTGACTGACGGCCTACAGTGACAGCAGTGAAGTGACTGCCCACAGTGACAGCAGCCAGGTGACTGATGTCCTATAGTGACAGCAGCCAGGTGACTGTCTGCCCACAGTGACAGCAGTGAGGTGACTGATGGTCTGCAATGACAGCAGAGAGGTGACCTGACGGCCCACAGTGACAGCAGTGAGGTGACTGACTGCCCACAGTGACAGCAGCCAGGTAACTGATGGCCTACAGTGACAGCAGCCAAGTGACTGACTGCCCACAGTGACAGAGTGAGGTGACTGATGGCCTGCAGTGACAGTAGTGAGGTGACTGACGGCCTACGGTGACAGCAGCCAGGTGACTGAGGGCCCACAGTGACAGCAGTGAGGTGACTGACTGCCCACAGTCACAGCAGAGAGGTGACTGAGGGCCCACAGTGACAGCAGCCAGGTGACTGATGGCCCACAGTGACAGCAGCGAGGTGACTGAGGGCCCACAGTGACAGCAGTGAGGTGACTGATGGCCCACAGTGACAGCAGTGAGGTGACTGATGGCCAACAGTGACAGCAGTGAGGTGACTGATGACCCACAGTGACAGCAGTGAGGTGACTGATGGCCAACAGTGACAGCAATGAGGTGACTGAGGGCCCACAGTGACAGCAGCCAAGTAACTGCCCACAGTGACAGCAGTGAGGTAACTGACAGCCTACAGTGACAGTAGTGAGGTGACTAATGGCCTACAGTGACAGCAGCCAAGTGACTGACTGCCCACAGTGACGAGTGAGGTGACTGATGGCCTGCAGTGATAGTAGTGAGGTGACTGACGGCCTACAGTGACAGCAGAGAGGTGACTGATGGCCTACAGTGACAGCAGTGAGGTGACTGCCCACAGTGAGAGTGAGGTGACTGATGGCCTGCAGTGATAGCAGTGAGGTGACTGATGGCTTACAGTGACAGCAGTGAAGTGACTGCCCACAGTGACAGCAGCCAGGTGACTGTCTGCCTGCAGTGACAGCAGTGAGGTGACTGATGGCCTGCAGTGACAGCAGACAGGTGACCTGATGACCCACAGTGACAGCAGTGAGGTGACTGCCCACAGTGACAGCAGCCAGGTAACTGATGGCCTACAGTGACAGCAGCCAAGTGACTGACTGCCCACAGTGACAGAGTGAGGTGACTGATGGCCTGCAGTGACAGTAGTGAGGTGACTGACGGCCTACGGTGACAGTAGCCAGGTGACTGAGGGCCCACAGTGACAGCAGCCAGGTGACTGAGGGCCCACAGTGACAGCAGCCAGGTGACTGATGGCCTACTGTTCCTGAAGTGCTTTCTTTCACCCTCACAAGTTTATGAAACACATAATCTCAATTTTTATTTTACAAATGAGGGAACTCAGGGGTCTCATATGATTCTAGTAACTTGCCCAGGGCCTCAAAGTCAGTAAGGGGCAACGCCTGGCTACTAACCATAGTACTTCAGTGTGTACCCCAGCATGTAAGAAGATAAGGAAATAAAACCCAGCTGCAGCTTCCAGAAACTTCCACAAGCAAGCCCTATGGAAGCAGGCACACACTGAAGCTGACCACTGAACACCCTGCCCCATGGCACACCCCACGTCTCACACCAAGGGCATCCAGTTCCCGCAACTGAGCAGCTCAGGAAAAGTAGCATGTTTTGTTTCTCCTCCCAGCTATTAAAAAATCTCTTTATTCTGGTCCTTAACAAAGTTCTTTAGTAAGACAAAGCTACCAAACATAAATTTGAACATGTTTGTTCCCTTGTTTGAGACTGCTTCTCACTGTGTCGCCTGGAGAGAGTGCAGTGGCACGATCAATGCTCACGGCAACCTCAAACTCCTGGGCTCAAGCAATCCTGCCTCACCCTCCCAAGGAGCTGAGACTTCAGGGGCCTGCCACCACACCCAGCTAATTTTCTATTTTTTGTAGAGACAGAGTCTTGCTCTTGCTCAGGCTGATCTTGAATTCCTAACCTCAAGTGATCTTCCTGCCTCAGCCTCCCAGAGTGCTGGGCTTACAGGTGTGAGCCACTGTACCCAGCCTAGTGTGTGTTATGTCTTGCTCCTAACAAAATGAATATGGGCAACTGCTTTTGTTTTTGTTTTTTAACATAATTTAAGTTTGACTGCTTTCTTCTTCATACTCCTTATGCTGAGCTGTAATTTCCTGGCTCTAAAAGAGTGCTTACTACATACTAAATGCTTTATGTGCAATATTTCACTGAAGGCTTACAATAACTCCACGAGGAGGTTCAGATTATACTTTACCTTTCCCAAATGGGAAACCAGAGGCCCAAAATGGATAACACCTTGCTCTGGGTTGTTACCAAGATTCAAACTCATTTCTGTCCTTAACCACCATGAAAAAGGGCTTCCACAAACATGGTTGCTGAGCTGTTTTGTTTTTAAGCCATACTTTTCATAATTTGATGTTGTTGAACACAAACATATTGATGGAAATTATTATAAACCACCTTTAAAAATATAGCCTTGGCCAGGCATAGTGTCTCACACCTGTAATCCTAGCACTCTGGGAGTCCAAAGTGGGAGGATCACTTGAGACCAGGAGTGTGAGACCAGCCTGAGCAAAAGCAAGACCCCGTCCCTACTAAAAATTGAAAAATTAGCCAGGCGTCAACAGCGGGCACTTACAGTCCCAGCTACTCAGGAGTCTGAGGCAGGAGGATCACTTGAACCCAGGAGTCTGAGGTTCTTGTGAGCCAGGCTGACACTACTGCACTCCAGCTAGGGTGACAGACTGAGACCCCATTTCAAAAACAATAACAATAATAACAGCCTTGTATTCTTTCCAGCTCCTGTATGTATCAGAGCTCACCACAGGGTATCCCAAAGGTCACTCATAAAGGCTCCACACACAGGGAAAGTGGCAAGTTGTAGCTAAATGTACCTTAATCGAAGAAACGTTCATTGCAAAATTTTACAAAATGTTTACAAAATATTCTCTACCTGTTGGTCACCACTTTGTCAAATTTTGCCGTGATTACTTTGTCAAAAAAGGTACATTTAGCTCCAATCTCCTGTTTTTTCCTATGGATGGTGACTTCACAGGTGAGCTTTGGAACACCCCGTGCTTTCCATCTTTTCTCCGGATTTCCAGGACCAAGCAGAATGTATCCTTCTAACATCCAGCACACACTCTGTGTCTGAAATGTGGTATGAAGTCCTGTCAGTGTGAGACACACAAAACAAAACACTACAGTAAAAACACAGCTGGTGGGGGAGTGACGTTTTGTGCCTGTGAGGTGAGCAGACGGCTGTTGATGCATTCGGAATGTATGCAGCCCTGTGCCTAGGGCAGCATTTAGTTGTTAAAAATAGGGTCCTGGTGGTCGTTAAAAAAAAAAAAAGCAGTTACCTTCTGGAACAGAAGGGACTTATGATCAGAAAGGACACGAAGGGAACCTTCTAGGAGCTGGGACTGTCAGCTACTCAAGCAGAGTCGGATTCCCTTTGTCACCCTTTGCTGAACCACACCACCCCGATGTCTGTGTACCTCTGTGTGCTCCGCAGTACTGCTGCTCTTCTTACTTGTGGGTTCTGGGCCTGCAGAAATACTTGTGGAAAAAAAACAATAAAAAATAATACAACTATTTTAAAAAATACAAATGAAAAATGCAGTACAACTGTTTACACAGTATGTACACTGTTGTTATTATAAGTGATCTAGAGATGACGAGCAGCATGAGGGAGGATGTGCGCAGGTCACATGCACATTTTGAATGAGGGACCTGACTATCTATGTATTTTAGTATCCATGAAGGGGATTGATCCTGGATCCAATCCCCTGAGGATACTGAGGCACAAATACATGCAGGGAAAAATTTAAAAAAGGAAATTAACGTTTCACCAGAAGGATGAGATTTCAAAACACTTTTGTTTCTTCAAATCCTGAAAACAAGTGTTGTTTTTTAAAATCCCTTTTTATGGTGGGATTACACCAGAAGTGCATCTTAAAGGGTATATGTGAAACTTGGTAAACGGTCTGTGAAGCTAGTGAATGATGCCCCATGAATATATCAATATACACAGCTATGATTTAATAAAAATAAATAAATAAATAAAATCCCTTTTTAAAAACGTTTCTGGAAACAGATTTTTCACATGTGGTCATGAGAGCCAGTATTCAGTCACCACTTTCTATCAGTCCACCCTAACCACCGCCTCAGCACCACTTGCTGAACTTTGAACTTGGCCAACAGTCTTAAAAACAAGGCAAGGTTCACCCGCCACTGTACCTTTCACGAACCCTGTGAAGGCCTTTAGACCACTAGGCTCCCTCCTCTCCAAATATAGCTGAGAACTTCTTAAATTCTGACTTCTGTGTTTAAAGACGAAAAACTACCTAAAATTATTGCTATAAAATCTCTCACAGGAAAGGCAATTTCTAGCACTCTGGAGAATAAAATTCTGCAAATGTCCATGTGTCTGGGGCTAGATTCTTATAGAAGATGTTCAGAGCCACAGCTTGGAGCTAATTAAATTAATAACAGCACCCTGGGAAAAGCAGACTGCTCTTCAAAAGATGCCATTAAGAAAGTGGACAAAATATTCACAATACTTCTGACAATATTCTTGATTCCGAATGTTATCAGTAATGAGACAAATAACCCGCCCACATTTTTTTTTTTTTTTTGAGACAGTCTCACTTTATTGCCCTTGGTAGAGTGCTGTGGCATCACAGCTCACAGCAACCTCCAACTCCTGGGCTTAGGCAATTCCCTTGCCTCAGCCTCCTGAGCAGCTGGGACTACAGGTGCCCGCCACCACACCCGGCTATTTTTCTGTTGCATTTGTCATTGCTCAGCTGGCCTAGGCCAGGTTCAAAACCGCCACCCTTGTTATATGTGGCCGGCGCCATAACCACTGTGCTACGGGTGCCAAGCCCCGACCCACGTTTTTGAAATGGGCAAAAGATTTGAATATCCACAAAACATATACCAGTCAACAACACACCTGTGGCAAGATGCGCATTTCTCTCTAAGACATCACAGAAATGCAAATTAGAGCCACAGTGAGACACAGCATCACACTCACTGGAGCAGCTGATGTTGAACAGAGGAATGACAGCACAGGCCTTGCAGAGGATGCAGGCCCTGCACACTTGGATGTTGGAGGTGGAAACGCGACATGGCCCACCCTTCAGGGAATAGTCTGACAGTTTCCTATACACACTTCTGCACAAATCCATCCATTCTACACCTAAGTCTGGACCCAAGAGATCTGACGGCATTTATCCACCCACAGACTCATAAAAAAATGTACATAAAAAGTTTTTGTGCAATAGCCAAAAACTGGACACAATTCAAATATCCCTCAACAGGTAAAATGGAAAAATGAAATGTTGTCTCTCCCCACAGTGGAATGCCACCCAGTAATAAAAAAGGGATAAGCAATTGATAAAGTCAATGGCATAACTGAATCTCAAAACATCACGATGAACAAACAAAGCCAGACACACAAGAGGATCCAGGCAACCTTGAACTTGGGTGTGAATGATTAGGTCCACATACAGGCGGGGTTTTCAATAGGAGTTAACCGTTGCACCTGCCCCTCTCCTCTGCCACCCCTGAGACAACAAGACCAGCCCCTCCTCTCCTTCCTCCTGCTCAGTCTACTCCACGAGAAGATGGCATGATGAAGACCTTTATGAAAATCTACTTGCACTTAATGCACAGTAAACAGATTTGCTCTTCATTATGATATTCTTAATTAATAACCCTTTCTCTTGCTTACTTTCCTGTAAGAACACAGAGCATAATATATAAAACACAGAATAAACTATGTGTCTATCAACTGGTTTTGTTATCAGTAAGTCCGCTGGTCAACAGTAGGCTATCAGTAGTTACGTCTGGGGGGAGTCAAAAGTTATACTCAGATTTTCAAGTGCACCAGGGTCAGTGCCCCAACTCACAAGTTGTTCAAAGGTCAACTGTGTATCATATGATTCTATTCATATGAAGTTCTAGAGAAGGCAAAGTGAGTTTACCATGACAGAAAGCAGAATAGTAGATACCTGGGGTGAGCATGAGAGCGGAGACTGACCACCATGACTTCTGAGATATGGAAAGAGTCCACCTCTGATCATGGCATTGGTCACCCTGACAGGCACTTTCATCAAATTCATAAAATGGTACACTTAAGTGCTTCATTGTTTACCTGTGCTAAAATATACATAAAATTTAGAACTTTAAACATTTTTAGGTAAGTGGCTCACTTCATTAAACACACTCACATAGCTGTGCAGCTGTCACCACCCTCCATCTCCACAATGTTCTCACCTTCCCAGACTGGAACTCTCCTCATGAGACACCAGCGTTCACTACCCTCCATCTCCACAACATCCTCACCCTCCCAGACTGGGACTCTGCCCCATGAGACACCAGTGTTCACCACCCTCCATCTCCACATTCTCACCTTCCCAGACTGGGACTCTGCCCATGAGAAACCAGCATTCACCACCCTCCATCTCCACAAGGTTCTCACCTTCCCAGACTGGAACTCTGCCCATGAGACACCAGAGTTCACCACCCTCCATCTCCACAATGTTCTCATCTTCCCAGACTGGAACTCTGCCCATGAGACACCAGAGTTCACCACCTCCATCTCCACAAGGTTCTCACCTTCCCAGACTAGAACTCTGCCCATGACACACCAGAGTTCACCACCCTCCATCTCCACAAGGTTCTCACCTTCCCAGACTAGAACTCTGCCTATGAGACACCAGAGTTCACCACCCTCCATCTCCACAAGGTTCTCACCTTCCCAGACTAGAACTCTGCCCATGAGACACCAGATCACCACCATCCATCTCCACAAGGTTCTCACCTTCCCAGACTAGAACTCTGCCCATGAGACACCAGAATTCACCACCCTCCATCTCCACAAGGTTCTCACCTTCCCAGACTAGAACTCTGCCCATGAGACACCAGATCACCACCATCCATCTCCACAAGGTTCTCACCTTCCCAGACTGGAACTCTGCCCATGAGACACCAGAGTTCACCACCCTCCAACTCCACAACGTTCTCATCTTCCCAGACTGGAACTCTGCTCATGAGACACCAGCATTCACCACCCTCGATCTCCATATTCTCACATTCCCAGACTAGAACTCTGCCCCATGAGACACCAGTGTTCACCACACTCCATCTCCACAACGTTCTCAACTTCCCAGACTGGAACTCTGCCCATGAGACACCAGCATTCACCACCCTCCATCTCCACAACGTTCTCACCTTCCCAGATTGGAATTCTGCTCATGAGACACCACAGTTCACCACGCTCCATCTCCACGTTCTCACCTTCCCAGACTGGAACTCTGCCCCATGAGACCCCAGTGTTCACCACGCTCCATCTCCACATTTTCACCTTCCCAGACTGGAACTCTGCCCCATGAGACACCAGTGTTCACCACCCTCCATCTCCACGTTCTCACCTTCCCAGACTGGAACTCTGCCCCATGAGACACCAATGTTCACCACTCTCCATCTCCACGTTCTCACCTTCCAGACTAGAACTCTGCCCATGAGACACCAGTGTTCACCACCCTCCATCTCCACGTTCTCACATTCCCAGACTGGAACTCTGCCCATGAGATTACCAGCATTCACCATCCTCCAACTCCGCGTTCTCACATTCCCAGACTAGAACATTGCCTATGAGACACCAGCGCTCACCACCCTCCACCTCCACGTTCTCACCTTCCCAGACTAGAACTCTGCCCATGAGACACTGGTGTTCACCATCCTCCAACTCCAAACGTTCTCACCTTCCCAGACTGGAACTTTGCCCATGAGACACCAGTATTCACCACCCTCCAACTCCACGATCTCACCTTCCCAGACTGGAACTCTGCCCATGAGACACCAGTGTTCACCACCGTCCATCTCCACAACATTCTCACCTTCCCAAACTGGAACTCTGCCCCATGAGACACCAGCGTTCACCACCCTCCAACTCACATTCTCACCTTCCCAGACTGGAACTCTGCCAGTGAGACACTAGGGTTCACCACCCTCTATCTCCACATTCTCACCTTCCCTGACTGGAACTCTGTCCATGAGACACCTGCATTTACCATCCTCCATCTCCAAGTTCTCACCTTCCCAGATTGGAATCTGCTCATGAGACACCTGTGTTCACCACCCTCCAACTCCACATTCTCACCTTCCCAGACTGGAACTCTGCCCGAGACACCAGTGCTCACCATCCTCCATCTCCACAATGTTCTCACCTTCCCAGACTGGGACTCTGCCCAAAGAGACACCACCATTCACCATCCTCCATGTCCACATACTCACCTTCCCAGACTGGCCCATGAGACACCAGTGTTCACCACCCTCCATCTCCACGTTTTCACATTCCCAGACTGGAACTCTGCCCATGAGATACCAGCATTCACCATCCTCCAACTCCATGTTCTCGCATTCCCAGACTAGAACTCTGCCCATGAGACACCAGCACTCACCACCCTCCACCTCCACGTTCTCACCTTCCCAGACTGGAACTCTGCCCATGAGACACTGGTGTTCACCACCCTCCATCTCCAAACGTTCTCACCTTCCCAGACTGGAACTCTGTCCATGAGACACCAGCATTTACCACCCTCCATCTCCATGTTCTCACCTTCCCAGATTGGAAGCTGCCCATGAGACACCTGTGTTCACCACCCTCCAACTCCACATTCTCACCTTCCCAGACTGGAACTCTGCCCGAGACACCAGTGCTCACCATCCTCCATCTCCACAATGTTCTCACCTTCCCAGACTGGGACTCTGCCCAAGAGACACTACCGTTCACCATCCTCCATGCCCAGATTGGCACTCTGCCCATGAGACACCAGCACTCACCACCCTCCACCTCCACGTTCTCACCTTCCCAGACTGGAACTCTGCCCGTGAGACAATAGCATTCACCACCCTCCATCTCCACGTTCTCACCTTCCCTGACTGGAACTCTGTCCATGAGACACCAGCATTTACTACCCTCCATCTCCATGTTCTCACCTTCCCAGATTGGAATCTGCCCTTGAGACACCTGCGTTCACCACCCTCCAACTTCACATTCTCACCTTCCCAGACTGGAACTCTGCCCAAGACACCAGAGCTCACCATCCTCCATCTCCACACTGTTCTCACCTTCCCAGACTGGGACTCTGCCGAAGAGACACCACCGTTCACCATCCTCCATCTCCACATTCTCACCTTCCCAGACTGGCACTCTGCCTATGAGACACCAGTGTTCACCACCCTCCATCTCCATGTTCTCACCTTCCCTGACTGGAACTCTGTCCATGAGACACCAGCATTTACCACCCTCCATCTCCATGTTCTCACCTTCCCAGATTGGAATCTGCCCATGAGACACCTGTGTTCACCACCCTCCAACTCCACATTCTCACCTTCCCAGACTAGGACTCTGCCAAAGAGACACCACCGTTAACCATCCTCCATCTCCACATTCTCACCTTCCCAGACTGACCCTCTGCCCATGAGACACCAGTGTTCACCACCCTCCATCTCCATGTTCTCACATTCCCAGACTGGAACTCTGGCCATGAGACACCAGCGTTCGCCACCCTCCAACTCCACGTTCTCACCTTCCCAGATTGGAACTCTGCTCATGAGACACCAGCGTTCACCACCCTCCATCTCCACAATGTTATCACTTTCCCAGACTGGAGCTCTACCCCATGAGACACCAGCATTCACCACCCTCCATCTCCACAACTTTCTCACCATCCCAGACTGGAACTCTGCCTTTGAGACACAAGCATTCACCACCGTCCATCTCCACGTTCTCACATTCCCAGACTGGAACTCTGCCCCATGAGACACCAGAGTTCACCACCCTCCATCTCCACGTTCTCACCTTCCCAGACTGGAACTCTGCCCCATGAGACACCAGTGTTCACCACCCTCCATCTCCACATTCTCACCTTCCCAGACTGGAACTCTGCCCCATGAGACACCAGTGTTCACCACACTCCATCTCCACATTCTCAACTTCCCATACTAGAACTCTGCCCCATGAGACACCAGTGTTCACCACCCTCCATCTCCACGTTCTCACATTCCCAGACTGGATCTCTGCTCATGAGACACCAGCGTTCACCCCCCTCTATCTCCACAACGTTCTCAGTTGCCCAGACTGGAACTCTACCCCATGAGATGCCAGCATTCACCACCCATCAACTCTACATTCTCACCTTTCCAGACTGGAACTCTGCCCATGAGACACCAGAGTTCACCACCCTCCATCTCCACGTTCTCACATTCCCAGACTGGAACTCTGCCCATGAGACACCAGAGTTCACCACCGTCCTTCTCCACGTTCTCACCTTCCCAGACTGGAACTCTGCCCATGTGACTCCAGCACCCTTCCCTCGCTGGCCCCCGGCACCCACCTTCTAGTCCCTGTCTCTGTGGACCTGCCAACTCTGGGGACCTCCTGTGACGGGATAACACAGAATGCATCCTTTGTGCCTTACCTTTTTCACCAAGTGCCCTTTTTCACTCCTTCCTTTTTGGAGCTGAATCACATGCTGTCACAGGCATGGACCACACTGTGTTCCTCCATGGCTCTGCTGACAGACACCTGGTTTGTTTCTACTATTTGCTTATTGTAAATAATGCTAAGGATACAGGTGTGCAACATCTGTTCAAGTCTCTCCTTTCTGTTCACTCAGGTAGGTACTCGAAAGTGACATTGCTGGGTCATATGGTAATTCTGTGTTTAATTTTTTTAAGGAACTGCCATACTGTTTTCCACACCAGCTGCACCCTAAAATGGGTACATTTTTTGTACATGTTTATAAATTATAACTCAATAAAGTTGTTTGTAAATAAAAAGGTAAACCCTCGAGTTGGTGCTAATTAAATGAATAATGGGCTGTATCCTCACATCACAAAACATTCAGTTATGTGCAAAGCCAGGAAGAGTCAGGCGCGGAAGAGAAAGGAAGGTGTTCCTGCTCTTTGGACTTCCCCTTACGCTGATTGGCTTTCCAGAGGAAGGAGGGAAAGAGAATCCTTCCTACACAGAGTTGGCCTGGCCAAGCAAGCCTTAAAATCATTTGAAGGGAAGGGATTAAACGTGGAATCACAAATTAAATCCATAATGATTTCCCTCCCACACTAAAGAGGTTCTCCATCTCTCAACACTCAACACCAAATGAAAGAGTAGAGAAAAACAGAGCCCCAATTTCCTGGACAAAGGCCACATTCCACATGAACATGGAAAACGTCCACAGGCAGAAGACAGGTTTTGCCCTGATGCAACCGGATTTGGAAAGGACAGTGAACCCAGCCGGGGCTGGTTGCAGCTTTCAAAGCACCATAAGTGTCCAGGGTGGAGATGCCCTTCTCCTGTCCCTCCATCTTCCTTGTGGGAACAGAGGCTCCCGGGAGCTAATACATTCTTCAGTGGGCCCCTCCTTGGATTAGTAGGGGGTGCACTGCTGTCTGTCCCCCAAACTTGGACAGCTACCAAAAGATATGTGCATGCCCATGTTCACAGCAGCGTTGAGATTACGTCCATGATGAATGGATCAACAAAATACTGTCCATCCACACAGACACCTGAACACCAGCATTGCAAAGAGATTTTTACAAAGTTGAATGGCTACTGGTCCAAGTGGGTTTCTCCTGGGCCATTGTTTCAAGTGAGGAAAGCAAAGAAAACCACAGATTAAAATGCTGAGGGAAGAAATTCAACGGGAGCAGCAGAGCGTTCCTGACACCCCTGTCTCTCTTGTGTGTCTCTCTGTGACAGGTGCCAATGTGGGTGCAGGGTGCCTGAAGGAAAAGACCCTGCCCCACCCAAAACAGCTCCCAGTGGAAGAGGAGGAAGAGGTGGGGAAACACGTAAGAAGCATACAAAGAAATGGTCAGCCTTGCCAGGAATTGGGGAAATGCAAAAGAAAACCACAGGTACCAATTTGCATGCACTGGAAATTAGCGTAATTTTCTGCAGCCTTGTCAGCACTTGACATATACTTTAAGGTACTACTCCTGACACAGTATACTGTCACAGCCTCCTTGCAGGCGGCTTCGGGTGTATATACTACACCGAAAAATGCACTTTTGCCCAGTCACTTCATTTCTGAAGGTCAATCCCACAGAACCATTCACAAAGGCACAGGAGGACTCTCATACCAAGATGTTCACTGCAGAATTGTTTATAAAAGAAACAAACTGAAAACCACTTCATTGCCCTTTATTAGGGGAGCTGGTGAGCAAAATGTGGCCTAGTCATACAAAAAAGATACTACATACCACTGAAAATGAGCAAACTAGCTACATCAAGAGGCATAAATTTAAAGAACATATTGGCTGAGAGGGAAAAGGCATGCGACTTAAGAATGCACGCAGCTTGCCCAGAAATTACAATCACACACACCGAATACAGTTGTGCACAGGGTGAGGGTGAGCGCTGACCACATTGTGCCATCCCATACAGTTGCCTCCAGCCACATATGTGGCTTTTGAGCATGAGGAATGTAGCCAGTCAGAACTGAAATGTGCTTTCAGTGCAAAATACACAACGGATTGATTGCAAAGGCACAGCACAAGCTGAGCAAGAACCAGACTGCACTTCAGTGGCACCACATATTCAGAACACCCAAAAGCACATTACACACATCCTAATCCAAAAGTCTGAAATCCTAAATGGTCTGAAATTCAAAACCTTCTGAGCATCAACATGACACCACAGTGGAGAATTCCACACCTGACCTCATGTGACAAGTCACAGTCAAACACAGCCAAAACTTGGTTTCATACACAAAATTATTAAGAATATTGTACAGAATTACTTTCAGGCTATGTGTATAAAGTGTATAAGAAACATGGCTGGGCACAGTGGCTCACGCCTAGCACTCTGGGAGGCTGAGGTGAGAGGATTGCTTGAAATTTCAAGTTCAAGACCCCCTGAGCAAGAGCAAGATCCCATCTATACTAAAAATAGGAAAACTAAGCTGGGCATGGTGGCGCACACCTGTAGTCCCAGCTATTCAGGAAGCTGAGGCAAGAGGATTGTTCAAGCTCAAGAGTTTGAGATTGCTGAGCTATGACACCAGGGCCCTCTACCCAGGATAACAGAGTAAGACTCTGTCCCTCCCAAAAAAAGTGTATAAGAAACATAAATGCATTTCGTGTTTAGAGCTGGGTCCCAACCCCAACATATCTCATTATATAAATACAGATATTCCAAAATTCTGAAAAAAAGATCCCAAATCTGAAACACTTCTGGGCCTGAGCATTTTGGATAAGCAATACTCACCCTATATATACATGTCAAAATATACACAGAGGCTGAATGTTTATGTACCAAATTCAAGACAGTTGTTACCTCTGGGGAGAAGAACTCCGGCTGCATCTCACATTTTATTACTAATTATTTTAAATAATAAATTTTTTTACTTTATTTCAAAATAAACATATATCACTTGAAATACATATTGTATACATACACCCAGATGTAACAATAAACAAACACGCCAACCCATCAGTAGATACATTTGTGTGTGTGTGTGTGAGCATCAGTCTGCTCCAGCTGCCTTACACAGCTCACAGGATGGGCAGCTTCAACCACAGAGATCTATTTTCTCACAGTTATTCTGTCACCTCTTCCTCCTCTCCCTCAGAGGCTAGAAATCTGAGATCAAGGTGTTGGCAGGTTGTTTCTTCTGGGGCCTCTCTCCTCTGCTGGGAGGTGGTTGTCCTCTCCCTGTGTCTTCACAGGCCAGCCTTGTGTGTCTCTGTGTCCTGACTCTCTTCTTCTCCTAAGAACCCCAGTCACACTGGATTAGGGCCTACCCATATAATGTCATTGAATCTTAAATGCTTCTGTAGAGACCCTGTCTCCAAATGCAGTCACCTTCTGCACCTTCAGAGTCTCACTCTGTCACCCTGGTTTCAATATATGAATTCTAGAGGAACACGATTCAGCCTATAACTATGTGTTAATAGGTATGTAGATAGATGTGGGTAGACAGATGATATAGCATATTTGTAAAATTTTTCTAAGTTAAACAAGAAACAATAAGTTAAATAAAGGTGAGCTTCATTTGTCCCCCAAAATCTCAGGTCCCAGAGGACAAAGTCTCTCTACCTCCTACATGTGTATCCCCTACTGATTAGCCTCAGAGTGGACACAAAGCAGATGTGACATAAAGACATGTGGGTTAAGTGCTTATCTGGACCCCCAGCACTGAGCTACTCCCCAAATGAGACCATCCATCACCTTCCCAGGGCTACCAGACTCATGCACTGCCTACATGAAAAATCCTAACTCAGTTTACCCAAAATACCTGATACCCACTCAATAAGCACCCTATCACCACCCTCCCAGCTCTTTTGCTCTGAATTTTCTCAGCAAGGAGCCCCCAGGCACAGGGAGGGCAAGCAGGCTCCTATCAGATAAGTGAATTCAACCAGGGAGGGAGCTCAGAGTGATACTCCTGACACCTGCTTTCAGATTCTGTCACCTCCATCTCAGAGAGGGGCATGCAATCCAGAGGTTGTTCTATGAAAAATAAAACAAAGATGCACCGTAGGTGTAGTCCCACCAATCACCCTCCTACAGTGCATCTTACAAGGGTACATGTGAAACTTAGTAAATGTAGAATATAAACGTCTTAACACAATGGAAGGCTATGTTAACCAGTGTGATGAAAATATGTCAAATGGTCTATAAAACCAGTGTATGGTGCCCCATGATCACATTAATGTATGTGATAATGTAAAACAGCTATGATTTAATAAAAATAAATAAATAAATAAATAAATAATAATAAAACAAAGTAGAAGGACAGGAACCCTGCTGGGTTTCAGCTCACATTTGTGTGGGATTTCACAAAGCCAACAAAATAACTTCACACTCTATGTCACAAGTAATTCCCACTCTGCAAGCCTGGTGGGGACTTAGCAGGGTTAATGCTGCCAGCTCCAGCACGTGGTGAGTGCAGGCCACAGTGCATGCAGCAGGTGGGCAAGCCCTAACTTCAATCACGCTGCCTTCCCTGTGCCTCCGTACTCCTTGTCTATAAAATGGGGATGCTGAGGTTTTCCCCCCAGAGGGTCATTATGAGGAGACATCATACTTATTAGCTGTCTTAGTCTACTGGGGTTGCTCTAACAAAACACCATACTCCATGTGGCCTATAAAAACCAGAAATTTATTCCTCATAGCTCCAGAGGCTGGGAGGCCCAAGATCAAAGCAGATTTGGCGTCTGATGAAAACCCACTTTCTGGTTCATAGATGATGCCTTCTATCTGTGTCCCCACACAGTAGAAAGGAGAACTCTGGCCTCACCAGGCCTTTAAACGGCACTAATCCCATTCATGAGGGCTCCACCTTTATAACCCCATTACTTCCCAAAGCCTCTCTCCTAATATGCATGCCATCATATTGGGGATTAGGTTTCAACACATGAATTTGGGGGGATGCAGACATTGGTCCATAATATTAGCACATAATAAATACCAAATAAATGTCAGAGCTATGAGTCCATTGCTCTTTTATCCTTCTGACTTCAAATCCTATACAAAATTTTTTTTTATTAAATCATAGCTGTGTACATTAATGCAATCATGGGGCACCATACACTAGTTTTATAAACCATTTGACACATTTTCATCACACTGGTTAACATAGCCTTCCTGGCATTTCTTAGTTATTGTGTTAAGACATTTACATTCTACATTTACTAAGTTTCACAAGCTATAACCCAGTTATAACCCAAATCCTATACAAATCTTTCAAATTCCACAATGTCCATTAACTACAGGATACTAATCTTATAAGAGAAGACGAAGTAAGTTACTTCCTCAGAGACAAACACAGAATGAAAGTTTGTCCTGAGGGCAAAAATGCTGTTTCTAGCTCATTTCAATGTTTGTCTGGCCCCAAGTCAGGCGGGCCACAGAATGTCAAGCCAGTTCCCAGCTCCAATAGGCCTAAAGGGTGACTGCAAGAAATTGGCCCAAAGATGAAACACAGGAGAAATTCATCCTAAAAACAGAATATTTGTTGGCGAACAGGTGAAGACTTGAAGTTCCAAGGCTGTGAACTCCGTGGATGAAAGGACACTATGTCTTGTCCTCCATCACTCACAGAGAAGTCTTGGAGTGAGTTAAATGAGTCTTGCTTCCAAAACAATCCTGTCTCCAAATTCAGTATCACCTGTATTTCTGCTACACCTGCCCGCTGTCATTCTGGTTCATCAGCCCCACACCTCCTCAGACCCTAATAAAACAAAGCAGGACCTTGTCCTAAAGAAAAGCTCAAACTCAAATCCAACCCCCATCTGGATCCAGCCACCAAGCTGCAGAAAACACAAAAGACAAGGGAACATCCAGAATGAGGGAAGCTCCACAGGTCAATAGTTCAGCTTCTTCAATAGATAAATTGCAAGGAAAAAAAGAAGCAGGGCAACTGGTAAATTAAAAGGATTAAAAGTAAAATATAAATGACCAACAATGACTCAAGAAGAAATTATGCTACGTAAAAGAAGCCCCAGATGAAATTATACCATTTGATTCTATGGATATGAAGTTCTACAACAGCCAAATCTAATCTAGAGTAATAATCAGAGGATTGGTTGCCTAGGGAGGGTACAGTGGCTCGTGCCTGTAATCCGAGCACTCTGGGAGGCTGACGTGACTGGATTGCCTGAGCTCATGGGTTCCAGACCAGCCTGAGAAAGTGCGAGACTCCATCTCTAAAAATAGCTGGACATTGTGACAGGCGCCCGTAGTCCCAGCTACTTGGGAGGCTGAGGCAAGAGAATCGCTTGAGCCCAAGAGTAGGAGGTTGCTGTGAGCTATGCCGCAACAGCACTCCACCAATGGTCACATGGTGAGACTCTGTCTAAAAAAAAAATTAGCATAGTGTGGTAGCTTGCACCTGTAGTCCCAGATATTCAGGAGGTGGAAGCAGGAGGATCACCTGAGCCCAGGAGTCTGAGGTTGTAGTGACCTATGATGATGCCACTACATTCTAGCCCAAGAGACAGACAGAGACCTTGTTTCAGGAAAAAAAAAAAAAGGTCAAGCCATTAGCTACTTTGGGTGAAACAGAGGGTGCTGGAACTGGGACTTGGACCCTTGAGAGGGCAATTGCAAATTGCTATTTCTTGAACTGGGTTGTGGTAACAAGAATATTTGCCCTAGAGCATTAGCTCTCAACCAGGAAGCCAGGAATTCTGTTCCACAGGGGAATGCTTGGCAATATCGAGGCACATTTTTGATTGTCATGACTTGTGGGTGCTGCTGGCATCTAATGGTTAGGGAAGCCGGAGATTCTGCTAAACACCCCACGACACAAAGGATGGTCCCCACCAAGAGAAGAGTCCAGCCCAGAACGTCGGCACCATTGAGGTTGGGAAATCCTAAACTCATCAAATTTAAAAAAGCAAAAAACACTAGTGACAATAAGTCAATGAACAGCCACAATGACACGCCCTTCCACATCCTCCACTTGGAACAAAACTACAAAGTCAGACGTTCATCACCTCGCGGGGAAGAAGGGAGGGATGAGGGGAATGGTGTGCGTTTATCCACTATTGATGTAACAATTAACAATTTGTCAACTGTTAATGACTTAAGAAAACGAAAATCTCTCATCCATTTTATTCTTCTTTCTGTGTTCAATATTTAATTTTAAAACATTCTGAAACTAGTCTCAGATTCTTTTAAACAAAAAAATATATATGATATAAAATTGTGAAATTAAAAACATTTGCTTATTGTGTATCTCATAAGCTATTTAAAATAATATTTTTGGGCCAGGTGAGGTGGCTCACTCCTGTAATCCTTGCTCTCTGGGAGGCCGAAGGGAGAGGGTTGCTTGAGCTCAGAAGTTGGAGACCAGCCTGAACAAGAGAGAGACCTCATCTCTACAAAACATAGAAAAATTAGCCAGGCGTGGTAGTGGGCACCTGTAGTCCCAGTTACTGAGGAGGCTGAGGAAAGAGGATTGCTCAAGCCCAGAAATTTGAGGTCACAATAAGCTATGATCACACACTGCACTCTAGCCCAGGTGGCAGAGCAAGAGAAGAATCCAAATAAATAAATAAAGAGAATAAATAAAAAGAAGAGAATAAATAAATAATTTGGCCTAATAAAAAAGGAAAGAAAGAGAAAGGACCCAAATTAGAATGCCTTTAATGCAGCACCCCATTTCCATCCTCCAGCTGAAGGCAAAGCAGAGAAAATGAGGTTTTGAGAAATGAGGCCGATTCGCTGAGAGGGTGTTAACAATACTGCCAAGCCCACTTCCCCACACACAACAGTCTTAGTCGTGAACAATAAAAAAGTACAAAGAACACAAACTCCAGATGGCAGATTAAAACCATGATTTTAAATGAAAACTCCTACTGTGATACTTCTAATGGGATATAACCCCACGAAAATAAAGATGAATCACAGCTCCATTGGGAGGAAAGGTCCGATTGCCTATGTCACAGCAAGTCACACACTTGTTTTTTTAGCATCCTCAGGCCCAGAAATACAAACAAGGGCCCACAGGCAGGTGGGAGCATGGGTCATGCCCTCACTCTCCCAAGCTGGTATCACAAAACCACAAGCACATGATGAAAGAAGAAGAGAGAAAGTGCCTTTGGGAAAACGGGCCAGCGGCCTCGGCAGGCCACGCAGCTGGGACAACCTAGCGCATGGGGGAATCATTTCTTGGAGACCTTTTATTCCAGGTGGAGACATTTTGCTAGCAGCAATTTTTCCTTGTGGAGCTGTAGATTCAAAGCTGAGTTAAAATTCAGCTATTCTCCACACAACATTTATAGAAGCCGATCAGACAAAGTCAGTCAGCCACCAAGAAGCTATAAGCAATCATAAAATGCAGAAACTATTAAGTCACATTGGGGGGCAATTTCCCAAACAAGTTATTTTTTATTTTTAAAAACCCCATCAACTGGAGATTAAGACAACCTATTAAAACAAAAGGTTACTTTTTTTTAACCCCTAACAACTAGTGATTAAAACTCACTCAACTGGGTCGGCATCTGTAGCTCAGCCGCTAGGGTGCCAGGCACATACACCAGAGCTGGGGGGTTCAAATCCAGCCTGGGCCTGCCAAACAACAATGACAACTACAACCAAAAAATAGCAGATGTTGTGATGGGTGCCTGTAATCCCAGCTACTTGGGAGGCTGAGGCAAGAGAATCCCTTAAATCCAAGAGCATGAGGTTGCTGTGAGCTGTAACACCATGATACTCTACCAAGGGCAACAAAACTGAGACTCTGTCTCAAAAAAAAAAAAAAAAACTCACTCCATTAACTGTGTGACTCTGGGCAAGTCACTTATCTTCCATTTCATCTGCTGTGAAATAAACTTAAAACAAAGCTTATTCTCAGGGTTGCTGTAAAGATTAAGTGAGATAATTTATATAAATTAATTGAAAGACAGTAGGCACTCAATAGAAGCTTTCACAATAATAAGTCTAAAAAATAACAGATCAAAATTGTCAAAAAACTCTTTAGAAAACAATGAAAACAAGAATGTCATGTAGCCCAAACCTGTGTGAGCCGCCAAAGCTTCTCTAGAGGGTGAATTCATGGCCTTAAAAGGTTTAATTCTATTAAAAGAAGGAAATCAGATTCTTCATTCATTCCTTCCTCGATTTATTCCAAAAAGGATTTAGGTACTGGCAAGTCATCTAAACATTTCACACTAGTTAAAAAAAAAAAAAAAAAAAAGCAAAAGCATGGCTCAGAATAATCTTAAAATGAAAAGAATTAAGATTATAATAGTAGGCAGTGCCCATAGCTCAGTGAGTAGGGCACTGGCCACATACACCAAGGTCCAAGCCAGCTAAAACAACAATGACAAGTGCAATAATAATAATAATAAAATAGCCAGACATTGTGGCAGGCGCCTATAGTCTCAGCTACGTGGGAGGCTGAGGCAAGAGAATCACTTAAGCCTAAGAGTTAGAGGTTGCTGTGAGCTGTGACACCACAGCACTCTACTGACAACTTGAGACTCTATCTCAAAAAACAAAAGATTATAATAGTAACTACTAATTGTGAAAAATGTAAAAATTGATACATAAATCCAAGATCTGCTTTTCTGGAAAAAAAAAATAAACAAAACTAAATCTAAATAAACAAAAATAAGCAAAACTAAAGCAAAAAAAAAGCAAAATAAGCAAAAACTAAATCAAAACTAAAAGCAAAACTAAATCAAAAAAAAAATCTAAATAAAGGTAAAAGAGAATATAAAAATAAGATTATAGCAAGCATAATAGCATGCTGTTAAATCTGAAAATCTCAAAGAAATCATTGCTAAGAAAGTATCAGTCACAAAAGCTAACTCTAAAATACCTTACCAGAGGTTAAAAAAACTTTTAGACTGAATTCTCTAACAACCTAGTAGGAAATTTTTTTAAAGTATCAAAGTATTACTTCCCCCAAAAGGTTAGAGCACCATAAAATTTTCCAACAAATACTCAGTTGCCTGCCAATTCATTTGTGTGACTAGAACATAATAAATAGTCAAACCTGATGAAGAGATTGCAAAAGAAAACAATCCAAAACATAGCACAATTTCACTCATTAATGCAGATGGCAAAATGCAATAAACAAAACAAAGTAAACCCAGCAAATCAAAGTCATCACAACCATGTAAGTTTTACTGCAAGAAAGTAAGGATAATTTTATGTGAGGAAATCTATTAAACATGGATGTCAAGTAAAACCATTGTTAAATATTTAATGTAAGTCTAGAGGTCCTAGTCACTAGAACAAGATTTTAAGCAGAAATAAGAGGTATGACTTTAGACATTTTTCTTTTACTTTTTCTTTCTTTTTTTTTTTTTTTAAGCAGAGCCTCAAGCTGTCACCCTGGGTAGAGTGCTATGGCATCACAGCTCACAGCAACTTCCAACTCCTGGGCTCAAGCGATTCTCCTGCCTCCACCTCCCAAGTAGCTGGGACTACAGGGCCTGGCTATTTTTTGGTTGCAGCTGTCATTGTTGTTTGGCGGGCACGAGCTGAATTTGAACCCGCCAGCTCAGGTGTATGTAGCTGGTACCTTAGCCGCTTGAGCCACAGGTGCTGAGCCATAGACATTTTTTCTTTAAATGGCCGTGATTTGTAGAGAATAAAATTGCAAAGCTGGGAGTGGTGGCTCAACGCCAGTAATCCTAGCACTTCAGGACGCTGAAAGGAAGGATTGCTTGAGGCCAGGAGTTTGAGACCATTTTGACCATGAGCGAGACCCCTCCATCTCTATAAAAATAGATAAATTGGTCAGGCTCATGCTTCTAGTCCCAGCTACTCAGGAGTCTAAGGCAGGAGGATCACGTGAGCCCAGGAATTTGAGGTTGCAGGGAGCCATGATGACACCACTACATTCTAGCCCAGTGGTGTTTTGGGTTAAAAAAAAAAAAAATTGCCGATGATGAATTTAAAATAATTAAAACCTACTAATCAATTTTACTAAAGGATCTAGATTCAGGATCAATATGCTACTCACAGTAGCAAAAACTAACAACAAAAATTCTATGGATACAGGAATGAAGAATCATCATAACAAAAATATACAGGATAAATATGAAAAAGGAACAATATAAAATTAACTTAGGAGGCTGAGACAGGAGGATCACTTGAGGCATGAAACTCAAGATCAGCCTGGCCAATATAGTGAGACCCTATCTCAAAAAATAAAAATAAAAAAAGATTTGAACAAATGAAAAAGGGGATCACACGCCTGCATGAAAAGGAAAAATACTAAAGTATTGATTTTTTAATTAATTTAATGCATTTCAAAGGATTTTAAAGAATTTTTAATTTATTTTAAGGATTTTAAATTTTAATTAAAATTTTAATTTGGAGAGTCTAAATTTCAATGAGAAAAATAAACACTTTGAAAAAGTGTAATTGAAATAACAACTAGATCTACCACTTAATAAAACATATTCTAGCCAGGATAAGAATAAGACAGAAAAAAATGAAATAGAATAGAATCAGAAGCAGATCATGATTTGGGGCTGAATTTAATACTTGATGAAAAGAACATCAAGAATCACTAGGAAAGGAATTGATTATTCAATAATTGGAAATGAGGAAATTAAATTATTACTCAGAAAAATTATTACATGTTCTGAGTCACACCCCGCAGGGGTCCTCAAACTGCGGCCAGTGGGCCACATGAGGCAGTGTGATTGTTCCCGTTTTGTTTTTTTACTTCAAAATAAGATATGTGCAGTGTGCACAGGAATTTGTTCATAGTTTTTTTTTTTTTTTTTGAAACTATAGTCCGGCCCTCCAACAGTCTGAGGGACAGTGAACTGGCCCCCTGTTTAGAAAGTTTGAGGACCCCTGCCTCCTCATGTCCAAGAGATCTAAATCCTGGTTAAATGTTTTATGAGCTCCACTGTGTTTCCCATCTTGCGATTCTGTAGCAGACAAAAAAAAAAAAAAAAAAAAAAAAGATTTTTTTTTTTCCCCTCCCCTCCTCAGGTAGAGTCTAAATTCTCCCTCCCACTTCAAGCACACCTTAGCCAGGTAGCTTGCTTCAGCCAGTGGGATCTCAGCACAGATGAGACAACCAGAAATGCAGACAGTGCCTGTACACTGGAGACTGATCTCTTGCTGCTCTGGAATCTTGCGACTACCATGTGATCTAAGTCCAAACTAGACAACTGAAGGATGGAAAGCCATAGCGTGGAAAACCAAGGCATCCCAGCTGACAGCCAGTGCCAACCACTAGAGACAAGAATGAGCCCACACCATATCATCCAGCCACCAGCCCATCTCTCAGCTTATCTCAGACACACAAGAAAACAAAGCCTGGGGTCATGGTGAGTCTAGACCAGAAAAATGTGCCCAGCTAACCTAAAGAATTATGAGTCAAAATAAATGCTTGTTGTGCAAAGTCATTATGCTTCTGGGTGATGTGTTACATGGCAGAAGCTAGCTGATACAAGTTCCATGAGAAAACCCTATGTCATCCCGATAAAATTCCAGAGTTTGAATGAGTCCAAGTAGATTCCCATTATTCTCATGAGTTAACTGAGACACTCAATGCTGAGTCAGGAAGATAAACACAGGTTGAGTTCCCTCCCATGGCTCCTACCCCATCCTGAGCCCACTTCCTCAGCTCTAGCTGAAAAGCACTGTTCCCTATTCCCAAGTAAGAACTGACACATGCCTCATTCTTGGTCACCCATAACAGACACTATGAGCCTCAATCAACACATCCACTCCTCCCTGGCTCCTCTTCTCACCCAGATGTACCTATAATAGCCTCTTTGTTCCCAAACCACTCCCTCCTTTATTTCTCGAGGAGGTACAGAGTATTCAATGTTATATTTTGTATTGAAGAGGTAACAAACTCAAAGCAGAGAGAGAAACAGAATTTTTGTTTTTGTCAAAAGAGGAGATATATTGGTTAAAACTTAAGAGAAACCTTTGAGACTAATTCCTGTACCATTTCCTCATGAAAGAGGAGAAAGCAACTTTCAGAAAAGCTGGGGGCCTGAGTAACAACAGATGCAGGATTCGAAGCCAGGTCTGCCTGATGCCAGCCGGATACAACTTTCTGCAATGATAGAAATGCCCTATGTCTGCATTGTCTAAATGTGATGAGTACAGCCAAGGAACAAATGTTTAATTTTATCAATATTTCTTTTTTTTTTTAACAGTTTTTTTTTTTATTATTGTTGGGGATTCATTGAGGGTACAATAAGCTAGGTTACACTGATTGCAATTGTTAGGTAAAGTCCCTCTTGCAATCATGACTTGCCCCCATAAAGTGTAACACACACCAAGGCCCCACCCCCCCTCCCTCCATCCCTCTTTCTGCTTTCTCCCCCTCATAACCTTTATCAATATTTCTTTTTTTATTATTTTTTTGAGACAGAGTCTTGCTCTGTTGCCCAAGCTAGAGTGACATGGCGTCAGCCTAGCTCACAGCAACCTCAGACTCCCAGGTTCAAGCTATCCTCCTGCCTCAGCCTCCCAATAGCTGGGAGCAGGCACATGCCCAGCTAATTTTCCTAGTTTTAGTAGAGACAGGGTCTCGCTCTTGCTCAAGCTAGTCTTGAATTCCTGAGCTCAAGGGATCCTCCCCAGATGGCCTCCCAGAGTGCTGGGATTACAGGTGGGAGCCACTGCACCTGGTCTTAATATTTCATTTTAATTAATTTCAACTTGAATTGCCACATGGGGCAATGGGGGGCTACCTTATTGGACAGCACAACTCTAGAATTTTGACAGATTATTCAATAGCACCATTAAATGCAGGGTCCTCCATGTCCACACCCTTCCTGAAACCCACCCACTCAGCACAAGTGGGCACTGGAAGACAGAAGATCTTAAGGGGCAAATGGCATGAGGAATGCGGTCATGGCCAGACCTAGGAAAGCCCTTTATAAATTATAGACATTTTGAAAAGAGACAGGTCTTGCTCTGTGGCCCAGGCTTGACTATACTGGCACGATCATACCTCACAGTAGCCTCCAGCTCCTAGGCTCAAGCTGCTCTCCTGCTTCAGCCTCTGAGTAGCTCGGACTACAGACTCATACTAACCACCTCAGGCCAATTTTTTAGGTGGCTTTTTTTGTGGGGGTGGGGGGAGTCTCACTATGTCACCCTCAATAGAGTGCCATGGTGTCACAGCTCACTGCAACCTCAAACTCCTGGGCTTAGGTGATTCTCTTGCCTCAGCCTCCCAAGTAGCTGGGACTACAGGCACCTGCCATAATGCCCAGCTATTTTTTTGTTGCAGTTGTCATTGTTGTTTAGCAGGCCTGGGCTGGGTTCGAACCTGCCAGGCTGGGTGTATGTGGCTGGCACCCTACCCCCTGAGCTACGGGTGCCACCCGGTTTTTTTATTTTTACCTTTTTTTTTTTTTTTTTTAGAGATAGGGTCTTGCTATGTTGCCTAGGCTGATCTTAAGCAATCCTCCCACCTCAGCCTCCTGGGGGCCTGAGTAACTAGGATTACAGGCACGTGCCACCATGCCCAGCACCTTTATAAATATCTGAATGTCCTGCAAAATAAAATAAACAGACAACTCTAACTATTGCTAGTAAGCAAGATGGAGCTCTGATGAAGGGACTCCCACTGGCCATTACTGGCTGACTACAATTTTTTCAAGATCTCCTTTTCTAGCTGGAAAACTCAGAAATTCATTTGCCTCTGTGTAAAGCAAAACTGGCACTTTGGGTCAAGGGGAAAACTGTCCATGTCATTTTCCAACCTCTTTGATTCTGAGTTTGTAACTCTCAGGACCTGTGTCTACTTTAGGCACCTTGATCCATCCTCTCAGGACCTCAGGGCCAGACCAGGAATGATGGTTCCCCCCTGTAACCCTAGCACTTTGGGAGGCTAAAGCAGGATGATCACTAGAGCCCAGCTGTTTGAGGCCAAACTGGGCAACACAGTGAGACCCCATCTCTATAAAAGTAAAAATAACAACGAGTCAAGCGTGGTGGGAAGCCTGAGGCAGGAGGATCACCTGAGCCCAGGAGTCTGAGGCTACAGTGACTGTGCACTCCAGCCTGGACAGCCAAAGTGACAACACGTCCTTCAGTCTATCACATCCCTATGGCCTATTTTTCATTATATTAATACCAAATATCTATTGCTGATATTTACAGTCCCCAACAGAAGACACATGTAAATACAATACTCCCTCTGGCCAGATGTCCCCAAATCAAGTCAAGCCACACTCCAGTATCTTTTGAAGGCATCCTTTGGAAACTGAAAGTCTGTAAAGAATTAACACCTTTCTCTGAACCACACTGGCATCTTTAAAACAATTCTGCAGCTCTTCTCCTCCACCAAGCTCGTCCCCACTGGAAATGTCTCTCCTTCCTCGGACTCACCTGTTGTTTCCCTCCTGACACTTGTATCAAACAGCTTCTGCCCTCTTTGTCTTCTGTACAATCATAAATCCTTCAGAGAAAAGGCTTGCTGTTCTCTCATCCTTGTAAAACTCCTTTGTAAATAACTCTCATCTCTCCCTCACTTACAAAAATAATTTTCTCAGCAAAACTGGCCTTTGTAAAGAACACAAAGTTTCATGATGAAGTCCGACCTGTGTTTTGTTGGTTAGAATCCATGAAGGTGGATGGCCAGTGAGGACATTTCACTGCAGAATAAAATCCTTGGATATCAAAAAAGAATAAACCAGGTATGGTGGTACAGCCCCTGTCATCCCAGCTACTCAGGAGGCTGAAGTGGGAAGATCGCTTGAGTCTAAGAGTTCAGTGGAGATCAGCCTGGGAAACATAGTGAGACCTTGCCTCAAAAAAAAAAAAGAAGAAGTAAAAGAAAAGAAAGTAAATGAAAACGTCACCACCCAGAGCTGTCCTCAAAGGAACAGCAGCCAGCATGCTCATCTCTGAAAACGGCTGATCACAGACAGTGCTCAGTAAGAGTGACGCGTGCAAGATAAAGTGCCCCACTCAGAGGTCCGGAGGCAGAAGGGCAAATTAACTGCACTGTCCCCAGGTGCAGATGAGGGCCAGAGAGCCCAGTAGAGAGAATGTCTGGGAGGATAAGGGATAATGGGCTCCTGGACACTAGGACTTCTCACCCTCAGCACGAACATTTGGGGCTGGATCATTCTTTGTGGCAGGGGCTGGCTCTGCACTGTAAGATGAGTAGCACCCCTGTCCTCTAGCCACGAGGTGCCAGGAACACACACACACACACTCCTTGCTGTGACAACTAAAACATCTCCAGACCTTGCCAAATGTCCCCTGGGAGACAGAACCCCCTCAGCTGAGAGCCACTGCTATAGATCCAAACAGCTATGTCCATTTTTTTTTAATGGGCAAAACCAAATATTTGTCTAGAGATTCATACTTGAGAGATAATGCTAAATGTTGACTACAAATGACAGGATGGGGACCACTCTGGGGGACAGAGGTCCAGACCACTTCTTAACCAGGGTGGAGGTTACAAGGGTGCTCACCTTAGAGTGACGCATTAGGCTATCCATCCATTTGCTGTGGTTTTCTGAATCTGTGCTTTCTCTTATAAAAGATTTTTAAAAGATAAAACCAAAAAACCAAATTTAAGAAGAAAGAAGGTAGAAGTCAATAATGTAGGATTACCAAAAGACCCAGCAATTCTACTCCTAGCTATAGCCCCCTCCAAAGAATTGGAAATCAGTGTTCAAACGAAAGCTTCTATCCAGATGGCTGCAACAGCATTATTCACAAGGACTAAAAGGTGGAGACAGCCCAAATGCACATCGACTGGTCAAGGGATAAACAGAATGTGATACAGCCAGAGGGTGGAATATTATCCAGCTGTACAAAAGACTGAGGTTCACACACAGGCCACAATGTGAAGGGACCTTGAGCACACCGTGCTCAGTGAGAGAAGCCAGATGTAAAAAGCCACATCGGGCCAGGGCAGGGCTCCCACCTGTGATCCCAGCATTCTGGGAGGCTGAGGTGGTGGATCACCTGAGCTCAGGAGTTTGAGATCAGCCTAAGCAAGAGTGAGACCCCATCTCTACTAAAAATAGGAAAACTAGCCGGGCATAGTGGTGGGCACCTGTAGTTCCAGCTACTTGGGAGGCTGAGACAAGAGGATCACTTGAGCCCAAGAGTGTTAAGGTTGCTGTGAGCCACAATGTCACAGCACTTTACTGAGGGCAAGAGAGTGAGACCCCATCTCAATAAATAAATAAATAGGTAATGGCCACACAGTGTGTGATTCCACTTCTGTAAAATATTCTGAACAGGCAGATCCATGGAGACACAAAGTGGATTTGTGGATGTGAGGGGTGAGGAAGAACAGCATGGGGTAATTGCTAATAGGCAGAGCTTCTTTGGAGGGTGATGGAATATTCTAAACTAGATGAAGGGGTGACCACACAGTATTGTGAATGTATTACATGTCAATAATGGCAAATTATATGTGTATTTTATCATAACTTTTTAAAAACACAAGGAAAAGAAATCTTGGCAAGTTCACATCAAACCTGCCTTGTCTTGCACATCCAATTTCTTAGCAAATGTGAAAACCTTTAACTGCCTCACCGCCACGCAGGCAGCCTAGGACAAGGCTCCACCCAGCAGCTAAGAAGCATTGCACGTGTCAGTAAACAGCACACACTCTGCGTCAACTCAACCAGGTGCCCGCACGGTAAGCCCTGCCCTTATCAGATCACCAAACGAGAAATTTTTCCCCTGCATACGTGAGCACTTGGAAATGCTCAGTAATAAAGCCTACCAGCTGACCATTCTTTGTCATTAAAGACTCAACTCCCTCCTTGTAAGGGACAAAATAAGAGGCAAAGAAACTTCTAGGATAAGAAAGCCCGAGGACCCTCTACAAACACCCTCCCCACAAATGACCATGGTGGGCTTTATTTACTGGGTACCCCTCAGTGTCAGTTGGATCTTCCTGCTAAATCCAATGTGTCGGGAGAGCTGCATCCACCCCCCAAACCTATACTTGGAGGCCAGTGGCCCAATCTGCTGCTAGCAGCCATTGCAGGAGTAAAGGAAAGCAATTCTTTCTTGTTTGTTCGTTTCCCATTCTTGACATTATTTGTCTATTTTTGGTCTCTCTCTGGTGCCCAGACTAGAGTGCTGTAGCGTTATTACAGCTCACAGCAACCTCAAATTCCTGGACTCAAGCAACCCTCCTGCCACACCCTTCCGAGTAGCTGAGACTACAGGCACCCGTCACCAGGCCTGGCTAGTTTTTCTGATTTTTGCACAGACAAGGGTCCCAATATGTTGCACACATTGGTCTCAAACTCTTGGCCTCAAGCGATCCTCCTGCCCCAGCTCCCAAAGTGCTGAGATTATAGGCATGAACCCCTGCACCTGACCTGTTTCCTACTCTTAATGTTATTTGTCTTAAGTGTGAGCAAACATGCAGCCTGTGGCTAGCACAGACCCTACACTGGGGATGCAAGACTAGGATTTTAAAATCCCAGCACTCACCTAACCTCCTGGGATTTAGAGACAGAAGATTCTCCGAGGCACAGGCACATGGATAGAGACAAGACCATTGCTGCCCCCACCACACAGAAGTCCAAGGTTCCTCCAGGGAACCTTGAGCAGATTTTAATTCTGACAATAGGTCCAGTAACACAGGAAATAACTGGTCAATGAATTTCATCAGGTAAGAGTTAACTGATGAAAAAACTTGTCTGACCAGTTAACACAAGTTACCAGACAGCCAAAGGGGGAGCCACCTTTCCATAATTATGTATTTAACCCTGCCATCTTCTTCCCAAAAGGATCAGGACCAATTTATTTCCCTGGGCAAAAAGATAGTTTTCGATCACCATTCCTAACCCCCAAGCCTGCTTCAGGAAGCTGGACGCATGTTAGAACTCTTAAGTCCGTGCCTGCACCACTGAGACTTTGGACAGCACTATCTGCAGAATGCCCAAGTGCCCACGTGGCCAACTGGTCTACCCTTCTGCAGTGTATCTTTGCCTAGCAAAGCACTTTCAGCTTTACTCCCTGACTCAGAAAGGACTCTGGGAAAATGCCTGGCACAATATGGTTGTTCACTCAGTGTTGGTGGAAACAGCCCATCTTGAACACAGCCCCAGAGTAACCTTCATGACGGCGCTGGGTGCATGTGACGCCTCCCCTCCCAGCATAAAGTGGCCTGTTCTCTCTTCTCCACAAAACCCCTCTGGACTTTGCCATTCCACCTGGAACACCCTTCTCTCTCTCTTGGCATCATCTGCCACCCAAACCAGGCACATACCAGCCACTCCAATCTAGAACAATCTGTCTCCTACAGACGCCAATGGTGGCCAAGTGTGGTTGCTCATGCCTGTAATTCCAGCACTCTGGGGGGCCAAGATGGGAGGATCACTTGAAGCCAGAAGTTTGAGACCTTCCTGAGCTACACAGTAAGACCCCGTTGCTACAAAAAAAAAAAATTAAAAATTAGCCAGGTGTGGTGTAGTCCCAGCTTCTTAAGAAGCTGAGGCAGGAGGCTGCAATGAGCTCTGAGGATTCCACTGCACTCCAGCCTGAGTGACAGAGTAAGACCCTGTCTTAAAAAAGAAAAAATGACAAAGACGATTCATCCACAACCCTGAAGAGAGGAGGGAAATCTCAGAAACATTCTTTCTAGAGCACTTGTTCTTTTCTGCTGTACAAAATCCAATCATTTCCAAAATCAAAAGTTCATTTGAAAAATTCTGATCATCTCAGACTTGGTGAAAAAGAAATTAGGATGGCTATGGAATTTTTCAGTGCATTGCTTTTAATTTTCTCTCCTAGATTTTATTTTTAAAGATCTTTGACAAAACAAAAAGGAATAAAGATGAATAAAAACCTCAAATGGCCTCCGTCTGCATTACTCAGTTATCTTTTCTCTTTCTTCTTCACTCAGTAACCAGGGGCACACCATGAACACACATTTGGTTTTCCTATTTTCTGCGTGGGCTGCAGTGACATAGCCACAGAGGAATTTATCAATCTTCTGTGTTATCTAGAGAACATCATGATTTCCAGGTGCTCTGGCTCCAAACGTGTCCAGAACCACCAGTCCGATGACTCACTTTTAGAGGAAAGAGAGAACAGAGATGGGGATGGGAGGGGACCCACTCTGCCTAGAGATGTTTCCTGCGCTCCCCAGCCGAGCTGAGAGCTCCGGAGGGACCAGTGAGGGGTGGGCTGGGTGGCCCTGGTGCTGGGTGCTCCCAACCTTGACTGGAAACAGCCTCCACTCCTGAATGTCCCACCCGTTCTATAAGGTGATCAGCCAAGAACAGGGGTCTTCAGTACATTTTTTTTTTCTGTAAAGGGCCAGATAGCAAATATTTTAGGCTGTGTGGGTCACAAAGTCTCTGTCCTAACAACTTAACTCTCCCCTTGCAGCACAGAAGCAGCACAGGCAATGTCTAGATGAGCATGCATAGCATGTTCAAATAAAACTTTATTTACAGACACAAATATGAACTTCATATAATTTTCAACTGTTACAGTTGCATTTTTTCCCCCTTCCCGGCATTTAAGAAGTGTTTAAAAAAAAAAAAAAAACATTCTCAGGCCAAGAGCAGTGGCTCACACCTGTAATCCCAGCACTCTGGGAGGCCTAGACGGGAGAATCACTTGAGCTCAGGAGTTTGAGACCAGCCTGAGCAAGAGTGAGACCCAGCTACTCAAGAGGCTAAGGCAGGAGGATCACTTGAACCCAGGAGTTTGAGGCTGCTGTGAGCTGCGATGATGGCACTGCACTCTACTCAGGGCAACAGAATGAGACCATGTCTCAGAAAAAAAAAAATTTTTTTAGTTCATAAAGTGTAAAACAACATTCTTAGCCTATACAAAAGTAATAGCCAGTAAACTGGATTTGGCCCACAGGCCACAGTTTGCTGACCACCAGACAAGCCTGAGGTTGAACCATTTCCCAGACAGGTCTCCAAGAGCAAGTCTCTTAATTACGACCCAAGCTTCAGTTTCCTCTTCTATAAAATGGGAATAACATACCCTCATAAGCTGTAGGGATGATCCCACAACACATATCCTGCCGAGGACACAGTGAGCAGTCAGTAAACATCAGCTACCAGCAATTGTTAAAGGTGTCATTGCTTGTGAACTATGGGCCAGGTACCACACAGGTGCTAGAGACACAGCCCCAACAATGCCACAGTCCCTCTCCAGGACAGCTTAGTCTGACTGGGGAGGCAGCTAAGTCCAGACGGGAGGGAAGAGTTAGTAGAGATGGCCAGAATGTCGGCAGAAGCAAATTCTAGGGAATGTACCCTCCAGTTTCTTTCCTTTTTCTTTCTTTCTTCCTCCCTCCCTTCCTTCCTTATTTCCTTCTTTCTCTGCTTCTTTCCTTCCTTCCCTCTCTTTCCTTCCTTCCCTCCCTTCTTTCTATTTTGCAGTTTCCTGTACTCTATCAACTCTCCACAATGACAGCCAGAAAGCGCAGTGATAAAAGAGTTCAGACTGTGAGCCAGAAGGCCTGGGTTCAAATCCCATCTGCCTTACCTACCACCAGGGTGCATAGGGCAAGCAAGCTGCTTCACCTCCCTAAGTCTGGAGGCCTCCACTGTAAGGAGACTGCTGAGAAGTCGGCTGCAATTCCCTGACAGAGGCACGGGGACTGCAGCTGTCACACATCAGCATTTGCTGCAAAGGTGATTCTGATGATTAAAATATCAAGGCAAACTTTAAAAATAGAAGAAACAGAAGCAGAAAGTTACCACAAGCAGCTAAAAATCCTGCTGAAAATCAAGCCCCCATGCACTTAAATATTTGATACTTAATGTACTAAACAGAACACCACGGTCCCAGAGAGCTGGACATGGGATTATAATCTCTGATCCAGGGACTGGCCACCTTCAGCCTCCCCCTCCTGCGTCAGTGCTGATGTCCACATGTAACATCACCAGCCAGTCTCCCCTGACACCCAGCATGTCCCAGACTCACCCACCCTTCTGATCAGCAGCGAGAAGCAGGGAGTGACTTCCCAGAAGAAAAGTCAGTGGGTCTTGGGGCTTGAGTTTCCAGAATATCCCAAGCTATAGCACCTAGCAGTAGCACCCAGTGGAATTCTTTCTGGGGCTATAGATCTCGCACCCACGTCCCATCAACAGGACAAGATCTGCCTGCCTCAAGACCAAAATCAGAAATGGGGCAGATATTCACCAAGCAGCTGGTCTGCCCCTAAAGACAGGGGGGTGGGAACATGGTGCTTGCTTCCAGGAAGCTTCCAGAACGCTAGCAGGGTGCCAGGCACTGGGCTAAGTTTACTTTTTGCACCTTCTCATTTAAATCCCAAACCACAATCCTAAGAACCGGGTTTCATAATGATTCCCATTTTTCAGATGAGGAAACTGAGGCTTAAATTCAGCTTGTGACCAGTGAACAGCAAAATAGGACTCTAAGCCAGTTCTGTCTGACTCCAAGCACTGCTCTTAACAACCTGGAAATGGTTCCAAGGAGGCTAACCTTCCAGGACTTAATAACACCCCGATTTTGAGGGGGAGATGTTCTCTGACTCCAAAGGTTGGTTTATGGCCTCACCGGTTTCCATGCATGGAGCTCTGCCCCCTCGTGAGTCCTCCATTCTCTCCAACGTGCAGAGTACATATCCCATGTCCCTGTTCGCCACCAGACTGGCCACTCTGAGGAGACAGAAGTTGGTCTCTCCGGTGCCCCAGAGCCAGGCTGTCAGAAAACATGTTGCAGAGATCCTGACACTGGGCTCTTTGCATTTGACCTCTTCTGGCAACTTTGCCCCCAATCCATAGAAAGATGGAGAGAAAGAACCCCAGCCATCAGCACCCACCACGGTGGGTTTCTTTTTTTTCTTTCCAATTTCTTTAACCATTGGAAACCTTTGCTCTCTCTCTCTGTCAAAAGCATTATGATTTGGGGACAGGCAGAAGCAGGAGTGGACCTCACAGGGAATGCTTAATCAAGATGCAGAGGATGACTCAGCACTTTCATCCCAAATGCCGACCTATTCCTGGACGCCTCCAGAAAGCCGCAAATGCGTGAGGAAAAGAATGGTAGTTATGGATGCCAGAGGGAAGAGAAACGTTGACAGGTAGTTCTCACCGACCTGTTTCTGTCACCTAAGACAACGGAGTAACCTCTAAAGCGGTAGTTCTCAACCTGTGGGTGGCCACCCACAGGAACTATATTAAAGGCCCGTAGCATCAGGAAGGTTGAGAACCACTGCTCTATAGGCTAGGTCTATTATTTTGTGCTCAAAATATTCTCAGGTAGTACTGAGCCACCCAAAGCTGTGGCAGCGAAGGTTGACATAAGGTCTGAAGGCCACAGACGCATCCACAGAGCTGGTGAGTCATGGCAGCTGAACTGGGGAGCAACCCCAGCATCAGCTGATGGGTGAACGGTCAGGCAGTGTGGTCCATCCACACATGGAATACCATTCAGCCTCGAAAAGCAAAGAACTGCTGACCCAAGCTCCACACATATGAAGGATGCCCAGCGGAATGAGCCAAACAAGAGGACCCATCCTACATGACCCACTCTCAGGAGGTCCCCAGAGCCATCAGGTCCACACTCTCAGGAGGTCCCAGAACCAGCAGGTCCTCACTCTCAGGGGTCCCCAGAGCCATCAGGTCCTCACTCTCAGGGGTCCCCAGAGCAGTCAGGTCCACACTCTCAGGAGGTCCCCAGAACAGTCAGGTCCTCACTCTCAGGGGTCCCCAGACCCATCAGGTCCACACTCTCAGGAGGTCCCAGAACTGTCAGGTCCTCACTCTCAGGGGTCCCCAGACTCATCAGGTCCACACTCTCAGGAGGTCCCCAGAGCCATCAGGTCCTCACTCTCAGGAGGTCCCCAGAGCCATCAGGTCCTCACTCTCAGAAGGTCCCCAGACCCATTAGGTCCACAGTCTCCGGAGGTCCCCAGACCCGTCAGGTCTACACTCTCAGGAGGTCCCCAGACCCATCAGGTCCACACTATAAAGGGGGTCCCAGAGCCGTCAGGTCCTCACTCTCAGGAGGTCCCCAGAGCCATCAAGTCCACACTCTCAGGAGGTCCCCAGAGCCGTCAGGTCCACACTATAAGGGGTCCCAGAACCGTCAGGTCCACACTCTCAGGAGGTCCCCAGACCCATCAGGTCCACACAATAAGGGGATCCCAGAGCCATCAGGTCCACACTCTCAGGAGGTCCCCAGAGCCGTCAGGTCCACACTCGCAGGAGGTCCCCAGACTCGTCAGGTCCACACTATAAGGGAGTCCCAGAGCCGTCAGGTCCTCACTCTCAGGAGGTCCCCAGAGCCATCAGGTCCACACTCTCAGGAGGACCCCAGACCCGTCAGGTCCACACTATAAGGGGGTCCCAGAGCCATCAGGTCAACACTCTCAGGAGGTCCCCAGAGCCATCAGGTCCACAGTCTCAGGAGGTCCCCAGAGCCATCAGGTCCTCACTCTCAGGAGGTCCCCAGAGCCATCAGCTCCACACTCTCAGGAGGTCCCCAGACTCGTCAGGTCCACACTAAAAGGGGGTCCCAGAACCGTCAGGTCCACACTCTCAGGAGGTCCCCAGAGCCATCAGGTCCACACTCTCGGGAGGTCCCCAGACCCGTCAGGTCCACACTATAAGGAGGTCCCAGAGCCATCAGGTCCACACTCTCGGGAGGTCCCCAGACCCGTCAGGTCCACACTATAAGGGGGTCCCAGAGCCATCAGGTTCACACTCTCAGGAGGTCCCCAGAGCCATCAGGTCCACACTCTCAGGAGGTCCCCAGACTCGTCAGGTCCACACTATAAGGGGGTCCCAGAGTCGTCAGGTCCTCACTCTCACGAGGTCCCCAGAGCCATCAGGTCCACACTCTCAGGAGGTCCCCAGACCCGTCAGGTCCACACTATAAGGGGGTCCCAGAGCCATCAAGTCAACACTCTCAGGAGGTCCCCAGAGCCGTCAGGTCCACACTCTCAGGAGGTCCCCAGAGCCGTCATGTCCGCACTGTCAGGAGGTCCCCAGAGCCGTCATGTCCACACTGTCAGGCGGTCCCCAGAGCCGTCATGTCCACACTGTCAGGAGGTCCCCAGAGCTGTCAGGTCCACACTCTCAGGAGGTCCCAGAGCCGTCAGGTCCACACTCTCAGGAGGTCCCAGATCCGTCAGGTCCACACTCTCAGGAGGTCCCCAGAGCCGTCAAGTCCACACTCTCAGGATATCCCCAGAGCCATCAGGTCCACACTGTCAGGAGGTCCCAGACCTGTCAGGTCCACACTCTCAATAGTTCCCCAGAGCCGTCAGGTCCACATTCTCACGGGGTCCCAGAGCTGTGAGTTCCACACTCTTAGGAGGTCCCCAGAGCCATCAGGTCCACAGAGACAGGAAGTAGAAGGTGGGTACTGGGGCCTGGGGGGACCGAAGAGTTGGTGTCTCGTGGAGACAGAGTTTCAGTTTGGGAAGATGAAAAGCTTCTGGAGATGGAGTGTGGTGATGGTGGCACAACACTCTGAGTCAGCTTAATATCACAGAAATGGCCACTTCAAGATGGGCAAGATGGTGAATTTTATGTTATTTGGTTTTACCACAATTAAAGAGACTGAAGTGGAAAGTTAAAGCCAGGGCTGAGTTTTCAACAGACAAGGACAGCAGTTCAAAAAATAATCATCTCTTGACATCGTGAAGATGACACAGCAGAACCCAGGGGGACCCCATCACTGTGGCTGAGATGCCAGGAGCCTGATACCTACCAGGTGCTGGTCACAGCAACGCATGTGGGCTCACCTTCCCTGGGAGACAAAACTGCCAGGGCCAGAAAAGACAGCCCAGTTCTCAAGATCAAAATACCTTTTTCAAATCCTCTCTAAACATCAGGGAGCATGAGACTCAACTGCAGATAATGCCCTTCTGGATATTTTGACTAAAACAGATAGGAAAATAAATCCATAGAGGAATGTCTTCAATTACTTTTCAAATAGGGGAGCCTAGAGCCGGAAGCATTATAAACAAGCAACTAAATTTGAAGAACTCAGCACTGGAATGAGCCAGTGTTCACTATTTCCCCCCGGCACCCCAGCTGGAAGCAGCCCCTCTGTCTCTAAGCAGAGGGGACAGCCTCAGGAGGTCCCCAGAGTCCCTCCCACCTGCCCCCCTCAAAACACGCTTTTTGTGTGTGCTTTGCTAGGAGTTAGCACAAGCCCCGGCTCTGTCTTTCATCAGCTGTATGGCCTTGGGCAAATTAAAGGAGCCTCTCTTGTCATAATTGAGTGTCTCTTCGTCCCTGACCCACAACGTTCTCAAGACGTTTCCACACTTTCATATAATTGTCCCTTCCCTTTTCTCTCTACTAGCCCAGTCCCCCGACATTCCTCAACTCTCTTACCTCCCACTCCTTATTCTTCAACCATGTACTATACTGTCCAGGAAGGGAGACTTCTCCTAGAACCTTCTCCCCAGGCAACCACGGGAGTCCTCACACACAATCCCAAGGACTCTACTGAGGTCCCCCTCACTCTGTGTGGCTTCCCCATAGCTTTGGGCTCAGGTGAGAATATCCTCCATTCTCCCCTTCCCCATCCTTAGTTACACAACCTTTAAGCCACTCACTTACTTTCCCCCACCTCAATTTCATGTTCACTAATTCCTCCTAGGGAAATGTGTGAGAGAGGTCCATGAAACAAGAGACAAGGAATGAATATGTGTGCAGAAGTGCCTTCATGGATATCAAAACATTATAAAGCTGGTGATCTGAATAGTTACCAGCCCTGGCAGAAGGAAAGGCAGACATATCCATGGACACCCAGACACAGACCAGAAAGCAATTGTGAGGTACAGACTTCTGCAATAAATAGCACTGCGGCCCCACTGGTTATCTGGGAGAGAACGGACACCCCTATAGAATCACACACACAACAAACAGATCTTGTGTTGAAGATGAAGGTTTTTTAAAAATTGTAATAATTAAAATTTTAAAATTTGGGGAATTTTTTTATGGATAGAAAAAAACTTTCTAAGCATTAGGTACATGCAGCATACAAAAATCAAACTCTGACTCCATAAACATTTTCAGCTTCTCCAGCAAAACACATCCCAGGGCATTTTCACCACTAAACAAACAAACAAAGAAAAAGCAATGGGCAGAACTTGAATTGCCTTCATGGATGAAAACCACATACAGATTAATTTTTCAAAACTCATTGACAATGGGTGGGGCCACATCTATGGTGCATCTTAGAATGGGTACAGGCGATTGCACTAATGTACACAGCTATGATTTAACAATAAAAAAAAAAAGAAAAGAAAAAAACTCATTGACGTACTAAAAGATATATGAGCAAAAGGATATGAATAGGAAGATAAAACCCAAATGATATAGAAACATGTTTTAAAAGGTTAAACCCTGATAGCAATCAAAGAAAGGCAAACAGAGCCAATGACAACACTTCAGCTCCTCCATACCCCCAGCAAATTATGAAAGACTTTTCAAACAACACTCCAAGCTGGCCAAGGTGTTCCCTCTTCTCCAGTGCTAGGAGGAGTGTCTGCTGGTACAACATTTCCGGAAATGGCAATCTGTGTCAAGAGCCTCTGACAAAGAAATTTCACTTTCGGAAAGCAAGCTTAAAGAAACAAATGCTAGATAAAGCTTTCACTCCGAAATGCTCATCCCTCTCTTTGTGAAAACTGGAACCTAATCTCAATGCCCAACAACAGGAAAGGTTAAGGAAATTAAGACACAGCAGATCTAGCGAATACCCACTACAAGAAAGTACCTCCAATAACTGCTCTCAGCAATGTGCATTATAGGATAAGATAGATGTTTTGCTTTTTTTCCCTTCACACATTTCTTTTTCCAAACATCTGTCATGAGCAATTAATTTTACTTCTATACTCAGATAAGAAATAAACTTTTATTTTTAAACTAAGTTCATACCCATCCATTCCTATCCTTCTATCAAAGTAGGAGTTGGCAAAGTGGAATCCTCAGGCAAAATCTGGCCTACTAGTTGTTTCTGTAAATAAAGTTTTACTGAAACACAACAGCATGCACACCTATGGCTGCTTGCCCACTATAATGGCAGGGCTGAGCAGTGGCGGCAGACACTGCACGTCCTACAGATGTCCACAATATTAACTATCTAAGCCTTACAGAAAAAGTTTGCCACCCCCTGGGCCACAGGGACTGCCGCAGGTTTCTGTCCCCCAGCCCATCCTGAATGGCCAACCCTTAGAACAAGGCACAGGAAACTACTTAGAGCAGAAGTACCCAACTTTGTTGGCACCAGGGACCGGTTTCATGGAAGACAATCTTTCCACAGATGGAGGTGGGAGTGGGGAGGGTTTGGGGATGTTTCAACTGCGTTACACCTCCACCTCAGATCCCCAGGCATAGCAGCATAGCCAAGACCCCTCACATGTGCAGTCTGCAGTAGGGACCTGATCCCGTGAGAACCTAATCCCGTGAGAACCTGATCATAGTGAGAACCTATGACAGGAAGGCAGGTGGTGATGTGAGTGACAGGAGCAGCTACGAATACAGATGAAGCTTCATTGGCCACCACTCCCCTCCGGCTGTGCAGCCTGGTACCTACCAGGCCATGGATGGTACCAGTCCATGCCCGGGGATCAGGAGCTGCAGGCTCAGAAAACCCTACACCCTGTCATACCTTTCTGGCAGTGACTGTGAGTCCAGCACCGTTCCACAAACTGGCCGTTGATGACGGTGGCAGGGCAGTTGGTCTTGCCCTTGGCAGTCCCCGGACAGATGTCCCCACACTCCTCATTGTCATCCTTGTTCAACACAATGTAATTGTCCTCCACAGAGTCCAGGATGCGGGACCAGTCGATTGTGGCCAAGTAGCAGAGCTCATTGTTTTTCTCGATGCGGACGGAGCCCCGGGTTATGTTCATCAGATTGTAGAGACCGAGCTCCTTCAAGTGAACCATCTCAAAGATGACCAGGGCGTAGTTGAAGAAGAGGCGTGAGCCCCTGATAACCGTGAGATTGGGGAACAGGTCCTTTAGGGTCTCCAGCCCATACACCCGGAAGAGCAGCAAGTAATCAGTGATCATTATGAGTTTGGGAAAACTGAGGTCTCGGAAGTCTTCGGGCCTCGTTTTGAACATCAAGAGTATCTGCAAATGTCCTTCAATGACGGAGCAGTTCTCCAGCTCCCGCAGCCTGGTGAGGTTGTTCCGGATATCCATGCCAGGACACACTGGAAGGAAAACAGGCGACAAAGCAAGACTAGTGAGCAAGACAAGCACACCATAGACGGGTTAGGAGAACTCAAGGAAGGGCCAGCTTCGTGGGCATGGGAGCTGGGCCCTGCTTTTCCATCCTACAACGGGCCCCGCAAATTCTGCAGCCAGGCCTGTGAATGGTTTCCACGTCAAGTGCCCATGCCTGAGTAATTACTTTCAGAAGGCAAAGAAAATAATTCCTTTGGCTGGCCCTGTTAGAAGCCTTAAAACTCATCGCCTCTGACATGGTGCAGTCAAGACAATAGGATTGCAGAGGATAAGTAAGGAGGCAGGTGCTGACTGGGAGGGGAGCTGTCCTCAGCACGTCAGGCTCAGACCTCCAGGAACCGCTCTGTGGGGATGGGTGCCCACATCAGATATGGGCAAGGAAAGCTTTGTGTGCTTTGTCAGTTCTCCCACTTTTCAGGCTGGCTCTTCTTCCCCCTCCTGGCCGGCAGTCAAGACCTTTCACCGGGGTGTGGCAAGGACTTCCCACTGCAAACACCCCATGTGCCCGTTCTCCTGAAGTTGGCCTCTCCTGACTTCCAACACCCTCCATGGCTCTCCATCACCCTGTATTTCTCTCTCACAGCCCTCAAGAGCTCCCCTTCCATCCCCTGCATGCCATAAACAGGACTTCCCACCACTCTTATGCAACTCAAGGCTCCCTGAGTCCTCCTCTGTAACGATCTGGAAGGAGGAGGAGATGGAATTCTGCAGGGCCTCAAACACAGTGGGTTGCTCCATTGCTGTCAGCTACATTTTTGTTGTTACTTCATTCCTCCAACATATTAACAGGCATCTCAAGGCTAGTCTACCTTTTGGCTGGCAAAGCCCGTTATACCTTAGCTCCTTATTTCTATAATAAATCCAGCCCATTATCCTGCAAGATCCAGTTCAAATGCCACCTCCTCCAGACAGCCTTCCCTAATTTCCTTCCCTCTGTATACCAACATGGGTCTTTCTCTTCTCCTTGAGTCCCTTATACTTGAGTTAACATTTGTCAGAATCAAACTCTTTAGACAGCCTTCTCCCTGCCAACACACACACACATACCCCTTAGCTCCTGGAACGTAAGCTGCACTATACAGCTCCTGCATATTTTATTTCCAGACACTAACCCTCCCCACAATGTCTTAGAGGCAGACATTTTGTTCTAAAGAAGAATGTAAATCTTAAAAATCCACCCTGAGAACACCCCTCAAAAGAAAGCACATATTAGAAAGAAAACAGCAAAGGAAAAAATTGGGGAAAACAAAGTAGCAATGTTCTTGGGCCACATTCCACCCAGCAGAAGTGATTAAGCTAACTCCAGGGAAAACACATTCACTCGCTCACTAGGCAGGTACTCGACCACCAATAAATTACCACCCTCACCCTAACACTTGTTGCTCTGTGTCTGAACTGAGCAGGGGCCAGCGAAGGCCAAGCCCGGGCTTGGAGGCAGCTTCCAGGGAACGAAGAGACCAGTGTCAGCCACCCCCAAAGTCATGCCACCGAAGCCCAATCTGAGGCTTCCGCACCCCCACCCTAAAGACAACAAAACCAGAGCTCTACGGCACAAAGCCCACCTGGCAAGGACATCCTGCCCACGAAGTACAAATTCAGGATGCCCAGTGAAATCTGAGTTTCATATAAGCAACTGACATTTTGTTGCTTTAGGATGAGTTTATCTATCCCATGCAATACCTGGGACATATTTTCCCTAAAAAACATTACTCACTGTTGGCCAGGCATGGTGGTTCATCCTGCAATCCCAGCACGTAAGTTTGAGACAAGCTTGAGCAAAAGCAAGACCCCCATCTCCACAAAAATCAGAAAAATTAGCTGGGTGTGGTGGCACACACCTGTAATCCCAGCTATTCTGGAGGCTGAAGCAGGAGGATGGCTTAAGCCCAGGAGTATGAGGTTGCAGGGGGCTATGACGATGCCACTGCACCCCAGCCTGGGTGACAGAGCAAGAGCCTGTCTCAACAACAACAACAAAAATTAGTCCAAGTTTATACAAAATTGAAATTCAACAGGGTATCCTGTATTTCATCTGGCATCACAGTCTTAAACTCAGCCACAGATCTGGGCTTCTCAAGCCTGAGACTCACACTCGGTATTTCCTTTTTTTCTCCCACCCCCCTGCATGCGCACACACACACGTACACACACGCATTCACTGCAGGTGGGAAGAATACTGGCCCACCATCCTTCCTAGGCCGCGGCAGAGCCCAAATCAGATGCACTGACTGCCACACTAGAAAAACAAACTTTTCCTTGGACCTGTGGTGTTTCATTAGGTCAAACACATTAACTGCCATGTGAGTTGTATTTGACTCATGCTAGCTGTGAGCCCAGGGCCTCATGAAGCATATATACCTCACATGTAAATCTTAAAAATGTAAAGATTTGGCTTTACAAATCTTGGCTTAATAAAGCACATGGCCCCAAGGGAAAAAAATATATATTTTTCCAGTATGGGAGTTGATGCACAAGAGGCGTGTGAGTTACATCCATCCTCTTCATGAGGCCCCAAGCTCAAAACTAGCAATAAGGCAAACACAACTCACACAGCAGCTAATGTGTTAACTGGTTGTTAGACATTGTGGAAATACAAATTCATACCACAATGAGATTCAACTTCTTCCTTACAGGGTGGCTAACGTCAAAAAAGACAGCCCTGAACAAGTGTAAGTAAGGACACAGAGAAATTGGAACCCTCGCATGTCACTGACAGGGATGGGAAATGGTAACACCGCTGTGGAAACAGCCCGGCAGCTCCTCAATATGTTAAACAAAGAGTTTCTGTATGACCCAGCAATTCCCCTCTAGGTATCAACCGATGAGAAATGAAACCATATATCCACACAAAGACATAGGCACACATGTCTCCAGCAAAGTGGAAATCACCCAAATGCCCACCAACGGATAAATGAATCAACAAAATGTAGTCCATCCATACAAAGGAAGGTTATTCAACCGTAAAAAGGAATGAAGCTCTGTTACAAGCTCCAAAGTGGATGAACCTTCAACACAAAAGGCCACAGCATGTGCAACTTCACTGCTGGGAAGCCTCCAGAGGAGGTGAATCCACAGAGACAGAAAGTAGATTAGTGGTTGTGGGGCTGGAGGTGGGAGCAGATGTGGAGTGACAGCTAAAGGGTACAGGCTTTCTTTGGAGGATAATAAAAACGTTCTAAAATTGTGGCGATGGTTGTGCAACTCTGAATGTACTCAAAACTAACACATGCTTAAAATGGATGAATTCTATGGCATATTAATTCTATTTCTCCAAAGTTGTTGTAAATGAAGATTAAATGGCTAGAATTATCGAAGACAATAACAAATTGCTTTTCTTTTTAAACTCCCATGCATCTAATGCTTGATTCATTAAAGCCATATGTGTCCCTAACAGTCAAAGACAATAGAGCAATTTATCGTTGGGGCAAAAAATACCCAGAGGATGTTGGAAATGGCACCAGAAATAGATGCAGGGACTTCTGGTAACTTTAATGCATCTGATGGGAACAAAGGACGTTCAAGTCCTTAATAAGTGGCACCTGGTTAATGGGCACCCTGCACATAGGCAGAGAAGGTCTATGAGGAGGAAGTAGCTAATATTTTCTGAGCACTGATTGTGCAAAGGACTTGGCCTGAGGTCTCTGCCTCAACAATCTCAGGCTCAATTCTAAGAACAGTCCCAGGAGGAGGTGCCACCTTGGTGCCCATTTTCCTGACGAGCAAATCAAGACTCATGCAGGCTGATTAACATTCACTATCTAGAGTCTCAACTCAGCAGACAAATAGAGCCTGCGCTCGTAACCGCCACCCTACAGTTTCACTAAAATATTAGTAAATACTAATAAACATGTCTTGTTCCATCTAAAATATGCCTCATGGAGAAGCAAGTGAATGTGACTTAAATAAGAAAGCAAGGAAATCATTTTCATGCAGTAAAAAGCCTGGAGAGGCTTGTTAAAGACGCTCCACTGGTTGCTCTTCCTGCTGAAGACTCAGTCTGGGCTGGACTCTGTTCCAGGTACTAGAAGGGCGGCGCCTGTGGCTCAGTGAGTAGGGCGCCGGCCCCATATGCCGAGGGTGGCGGGTTCAAACCCAGCCCCGGCCAAATTGCAACCAAAAAATAGCCGGGCGTTATGGCGGGCGCCTGTAGTCCCAAGCTGCTCGGGAGGCTGAGGCAAGAGAATCGCGTAAGCCCAAGAGTTAGAGGTTGCTGTGAGCTGTGTGGTTCCACGGCACTCTACCTGAGGGTGGTATGTGAGACTCTGTCTCTACAAAAAAAAAAAAAAAAGTAATCAAATCCAGGTACTAGAATAGGACGGATGTTGTCCCTGAACTTACAGTCTGACAACTGCTTATCTGCTTAAAATATAACTGAGGAGGATGCCATCAAAGAGAACTTCGGGAGCTAAAAAAGAGAAAAATGATCTATTCACCGTGGTCTGGTCCAATTGAGGACTAAAACCTAAACAAACAGTGCAATGAAAATTATTCAATTCTACCTACTTCATTTTAAGGTGAAGGACAATGGCAAACTATAGCTTGCCCCCACAGGCAACCAGGGAAGTATAGGGTTAGAAATATAATTCGAGGGCGGCACCTGTGGCTCAGTCGGTAGGGCGCAGGCCCCATATACTGAGGGTGGCGGGTTCAAACCCAGCCCCGGCCGAACTGCAACAAAAAAAAAATAGCCAGGTGTTGTGGCGGGTGCCTGTAGTCCCAGCTACTCAGGAGGCTGAGGCAAGAGAATCACTTAAGCCCAGGAGTTGGAGGTTGCTGTGAGCTGTGTGATGCCATGGCACTCTACAGAGGGCCATAAAGTGAAACTTTGTGTCTACAAAAAAAAAAAGAAAAAAGAAAAGAAAAGAAATATAATTCGAGCTACATCTGGAATTTTCAGTTTTCTTTCTTTCTTTCTTAAAAGAAGAAAAAGAAACAAGAGAAATGAAATGTATTTTACTTAAGCCAAAAATATCATTTCAACATGCAATTGATACTAAAAAATGACTAATGAGATAGTCTGAAGGATTTTTATTTTTTCCACACAAAGCCTCCAAGATGCAGTGTATATTTTACCCTGGCAGCCCAGCTCAGATGGGAGGCTCAGCTTGCACTGGAAATTCTCCATGGGTATATGTACTTTTCATAAAAGGTATCATTGAAAATGCACCTTCATTGGGCGGCGCCTGTGGCTCAAGGAGTAGGGCGCTGGTCCCATACGCCGGAGGTGGCGGGTTCAAACCCAGCGCTGGCCAAAAAAACCAGGAAAAAAAAAAAAAAAAGAAAAGAAAAGAAAATGCACCTTCATTTACCCAAGTTGTTCCAAACATACTCGAGGGTTTTCCAATAACAGAGTCAAGTATTGATCTTGACAATTTTGTTGAAATTAACATTTCAACAAAAGCGTATGTTGGTTCACATCTATAATCTTAGCACTCTGGAAGGCTGAGGTGGGAAGACTGCTTGAGGTCAAGAGCCAGAGACCAGCCTGAGCAAGAGTGAGACCCCATCTCTACTAAAAATAGAAAAACCACCCGGTTATGTGGTGGGCGCTGTAGTCCTGGGTACTTCGGAGGCTGAAGCAGAAGGATCACTTAAACCCTGAAGTTTGCGATTGCAATGAGCTATGATGATTTCACTATGCTCTATCCAGGGCAACAGAAACTCTGCCTCAAAAAAAAACAACTATATGTTAACATTTCAATGAATTAAAGTGAAATAAAACTAGAAATTTAGTCACACTGGCCATAATTCCGGTGCTCGAGAGCCACATGTAAATAGTGGCCGTCACACTAGGGGAGCAGACACAGCAGGAAGTTCATTGGGCAGTGCTGGTTGTGGACCTGAGAATGTTCCAGAAGGAGAGAAAGCTGACACGAGAGCTGTCTGGGGACATGTCACCTTCTTCCCTGGTTTTCTGTACCCCATGAGAACAGCAGAGAGGATGTGTAGAGGGCAGGGCCAGGAAGGAAGTATCTAGAAGAGTCTGGACCCTCATAAAGCTCCGAGCTTCATACTTTCTGCTCTCACTCGGAAAGGCCTCATTCTGCAGTGGCAGCATCCTCAAAAGGCCCCCAGGGACCTACTCTGGGGGTCTCATCTTCCATTCTGCATTCTTTCCAGTCTTAAAACTGCTTCCTCCTAAATTCAGAGGGTCTTGCTCAAACAAGTATTAGGTTCAGGTCGCCACCTATGCCTGTTTTGGGGTACCTAGAAACTCAACAGATCTGACTTCCTACTCCCTGCTCTGCCACCTGCCAGCTGTGTGATCCTGGCCGCATCCTCAACCTCACTGTGTGCCTCAGTTTCCTCACCTGTAAACAATGAAAAAAGCATCCTAAAAGCTACAGAGAATACGTAGGAACTGGGGTCTGGCTGTGTATACCTATTATTCTCACATCTGGGCCACATAGAACTGATTCCCAGATTTGTTACTTTCAGAAATTAGCGCTTGGACACACTAGGGTAAGATTTTCCACCTGACCAAAAGAATGTCTCTCAAAATTGAACTCATGTAAAGAAGCAGAGATGGGTGCTCTCTGCTTCTTTGCAGCACCCCAAAATCTCAATTCTAAAGTTGGTTCTGGAGCCATCAAATCAGCCATGCGAAAATCATTCCTGTATTCATTTTACAAACATTTGCTGGGCACCCCAGTGTGCTGGGCTGTGTCCTGCTAGACACAGGGGAACTCTCCAGGTAAATAAGGTTGCAGCCTCTACAACAGTAGAGCAAAGAGACACCCAAGGAACTGTGATCAGCTACCATCTGGACTAAAAGACTAAGCAGCAAAACAATAAACTGCAGAGATGCTGCAGGCAACCCAGGTGTGGATCTTGGCTTTGCCACCTCAGCGAGTGATTCAACCTCTCTGGGCTTTGACTTTCCTGGAATGACTGAGTGGGAAAGCAGGTACAGTGCAGAGAAGGAGCAGGGAGCAGAGCCTAAGGGTCCCCCGGAGAGCTGGCAGAGGGGATGGGGCTCGGGGAAGGGAAGAGGAATGTTGCAAATGAAGATTCCCTTGGACTCAGCAATTCTTGTTGTGGACATTTGCAGATGGGTTCATACAACCATTTTGCAGCGCTGGTCCTGGGTGATTCTACCCTCTGGCCATGACAGCCCAAGACTGGAAACAACATAGCTGCCTATCAGCAGGGTATCAGTTAAATCCATTATGATCCATCCACCTGATGCAGCAGTTCTCAAAGTAGGGTCCCTGTACCACCAGTAGGAGCATCGCCCGGGAGGGAACCTGTTAGAGATGCAGATTCCCAGGTCCCTATACCAGAACTCCCAGGTCAGAAACGGTGAGAGGTGGGGGCCCAGGCATCTGCATTTCACCAGTGCTCTCCAGGTGACCTTGACACACACTCAGGTCTGAGTGGTGATGATATAATACAAGGGGTCGCAAACTTTTTTTCTACAAAGGGCCAGAGAATAAGTATTTTTGGTTTACAGACGATAGTTCCAGTCACAGACACTCAATTCTTTGTAGCCACAATGGCCAACACATAAACAAATGAGTTGGTCTGTGCTCTACTAAAACATTACTAGAGATGCCGGAATTTGAATTGCTTATAGTTTTCATGGGTCATGAAATAAAAAATTGAGTTTTTGTTCAACCACTTAAAAATGGCTGAAGCACCTTCTTAGCTCAGGGGCTGTACACACACAAGATCTGGCCCAAAGTTCGTAATTTGGTGACGGTGATGCCATGGAGTACCGCACAGCTGTAAAAAGAAACTCTTTACAGGTGGCACTGAAGGAGCTCCAAGGTTATATTAAGCACAAGGAAATGACACTCTGGGTAATGTGGTATCACTTACGCAAAAAGGTGAGAGGAAGCAAAAAAAAAAAAAAATAGACTGGCTTGTATATACTAACACTATTCTCTAGAAAGGTAAATACATACCAAAAAAAAAAAAAAAAAAGACTTTACAACACCAGTTGTCTCTAGGGAGACAAATTAGCTGAGAAAAAGGAGAAAGAGTTTGTACTACCAAAGCCCTTCATAACTGTGAATTTTGGTGGCTCGAGGACTGTATGAGCTCATCAGAAACTCACAGAAAGCCTTTTTTTTTTTTTTTTTTTTTTTAAGGACTGAGTCTCCCCCTCCATCTTGCAGGCTGGAGTGCAATGGTACAGCTCCCTCTAACCTTGAACTCGTGGACTGAAGCAATCCTGTAGCCTCCGCCAACTGAGTTGCTGGGACTATAGACATACACCATCATCCCTGGCTGATTTCTTAAAAATTTTTTTTAGAGATGGGGTCTTGCTACATTGCCTGGGCTGGTCTTGAACTCCTGTGTGCAAGCAATCCCCCCACCTCCACCTCCCAAAGTGCTGGGATTACAGACCACTGTGCCTGGCCCACAGAAAGTCTTAACTAGAGATAAAAATGAATAGAAGAGGCCAGGCAGGGTGGCTCACGCCTGTAATCCCAGCACTCTGGGAGGCCGAGGCAGGTGGATTGTCTGAGCTCACACATTCAGACTAGCCTGAGCCAGAGTGAAACCTCATCTCCAAAAATACCCAGGCGTTGTGGTGGGCGCCTGTAGTCCCAGCTACTTGGGACGATGAGACAAGAGAATCAGTGGAGCCCAAGAGCTTGAGGTTGCTGTGAGCAGTGATGCCACAGCACTCTACCCAGGGTGACAAAGTGAGACCCTTTCTCAAAAAAAAAATAAAGAAATAAAAGAATGAAAGGTGAGGAAACAAAGCTGTAGGATATTTCTTCCAGGAACCTCCTAAAAAGAAATAACCAGTATGCCAGCAAGGGGGCCTTGGCCTAAGGGAGGTTTATGGATTGAGTGGAGGTGGGAGAGGCTGGAGAATTTTCCCAGCCTGCAGGGAGGGATCTGCCAAGTGCAAAGAGGGTGTCAATATTGGAGAGAGATAAAGAACAGCCCACAGAGAGGAGACTTCAGGAAAGAGGCCTCAGGAGAAACGAGCCCTGCTGACTTGTTGATCTTGGACTTCCAGCCTCCAGAATTAGGAGAAAATAAATGGTCTGCTGCTTAAGCCCCAGTCAGAGGTGTACTCTGGGATTGTGACCCTGACAAACTAATATTAAATATAACTGGGGTCCAGCTCTGTCTCATCTGTGTTGTGTGACTTTGAGCAAGCCACATCCCTCTCTGAACCTCTGTTTCTTTCCTCTCCTAGAAAATCCAGATGCGTCATGAGCCCAGATGGAGGGCGTTACTGGGGTGGAAAAGAAGATCCCTGTAGCTGCCATTCTGGCCAGTAAGGAGCTACCCAGAACAGAGGAAGGTAGGTGAAACCAACAGCGCACCAGAGATGAAGGATGGAGGAAAGCCTCGCACTGAAAGAGGACTGTGATGAAACCGCCCCCCATCCAGACCATAATCTTTCTGGCACTGTCTCACAATGTCATCAGTCTTGGAGGATGTACCAATGGGACTTTTTGAACAAACCAAGAGGCAAGTGGTGATGGGAAGCAATGAGGTAGTCGGAAAAGGCCCCGGAACCTCGGACCAAAGGTCTTTCCTCAGATTTCTCCCTCCCAGAATTATTGCAAGGAAAAGGCAGAAGCTGGCACCTTGACATTCACAAGGTGGGGATGTCAACAACAAGCCAGAGAATCGTTCCAGTTCTGTGGATCATAGCTATGCCAGGGAAAAGGAGCTCAAAATAACAGGGTTCCACAGGGTGACTGCATGAAAGCCTTGTCAAGAAGAAAGGATAGTTGAACATATGAGGCAGCCTCTGCTGGAAACTACTGGCATGGACGGCTGGCAAACACTCCACGGGCTGAGGAAGATGATAGAAGGAAACAGAGGCTCAGAGAGGGACATGATTTGGCCAAGGTCACACAGCAAAAGTAAGGTAGAGCAGGGATTTGAGCCCAGTATGTTAGTCTGCTCAGGTTACCACCACAAATGATCACAGAAAGAGTTTATGCAGCAGAATTTTATTTTCGCATAATTCTAGAGGCTAGATGTCTAAGATCAAGGCTGGCTTCTCACTATGTAATCACATGGCCTTTCCTAAGTCCACAGGGAAACAAGAGCTCTCTGGTCTCTATCCTTCTCTTCTCCGGAGGCCACAAATCCTATATCAGGGTCCCTTCTTCTAACTTTATTTAACCTTAATTAACTCCCAAAGATCCGATCTCCAAAATAGTCATACTGGGATTTAGAGATTAAATATATGAACTGAGGAGTGGGAGAAATTTGGTCCATAGTGATGTTTTTGTTCGAGACAGAGTCTCACTCTGTCTCTCAGTCTAGAGTGCAGTGGCATATAATCGCTCACTGCAGCCTCAAACTCCTGAGTCCAAGCGATCCTCCCACCTCAGCCTCCCAAGTAGGGGAGGACTGAAGGCACTTGCCACCATGCCCAGCTAATTTTACTATTTTTTGAAGAGATGGGGTTTCACTCTTGCTCAGGCTGGTCTCAACCTCCTGGCCTCAAATGATCTTCCCTCCTTGGCCTCCCAAAGTGCTAGGATCACAGGTGTAACCAACTGTACCTTGCTCATCATGGTTCTTTTTTAGCCCAATATTCTGCTCCTAACTTTAAGCCACCCCACATCATCCCCTCTGGGACCTTCCATCTCTGGTGTGAGACCTTGCTTCATACTTTGAGCAAACACACACTCAGCCCTTCTCTAGCACATACTTAACAGCATGAATTTGTTTATCCACCAATTCCATGTTTTGTGGGGACATGCTTCACTGGGCAGACCAAAAGCAATGGGGTCCCAGAGAAATAAACTGAGTCTATACCAGAGCAGATGGAAACCAGGTAGATAATGAAGTCACAGAGGGAAGGGCAGAGCCCTCTGACCTGGTTCCATGAGGAATAAGCAGGCATCGGTGGGCAAAAGGGAGGTAAGGAGGGCATTTGGGCATGAGCAGTGCATGCAAAAATTCAAAACTTGGTAAATGGTCTGTGAAGCTAGTGAATGATGCCCCATGATCATATCAATGTACACAGCTATGATTTAATTAAAAAAAAAAAAATTCAGAGGCATGAAGAACAGAAGACCCCAAGGAAATAAGGTCTTCACAAGCCAGGAGCTCATGGAGCTCGGGAGCTGTGGGGAGGGATTTACATGGCAGCCACAGAAGGACCAAAACAGGAAGGTGGCGTGGAGAAGGCACTGAGGGCAGCACACTGGGGCCTGCTGTGTGTGGAGTGGAGAAGGCACTGAGGGCAGCACGCTGGGGTCTGCTGTGCGTGGAGTGGAGAAGGCACTGAGGGCAGCACACTGGGGCCTGCTGTGCGTGGAGTGGAGAAGGCACTGAGGGCAGCACGCTGGGGTCTGCTGTACATGGAGTGGAGAAGGCACTGAGGGCAGCACGCTGAGGCCTGCTGTGCGTGGAGTGGAGAAGGCACTGAGGGCAGCACACTGGGGCCTGCTGTGTGTGGAGTGGAGAAGGCACTGAGGGCAGCACGCTGGGGCCTGCTGTGTGTGGAGTGGAGAAGGCACTGAGGGCAGCACGCTGGGGTCTGCTGTGCGTGGAGTGGAGAAGGCACTGAGGGCAGCACGCTGGGGTCTGCTGTGCGTGGAGTGGAGAAGGCACTGAGGGCAGCACGCTGGGGCCTGCTGTGCGTGGAGTGGAGAAGGCACTGAGGGCAGCACGCTGGGGCCTGCTGTGCGTGGAGTGGAGAAGGCACTGAGGGCAGCACGCTGGGGTCTGCTGTGCGTGGAGTGGAGAAGGCACTGAGGGCAGCACGCTGGGGTCTGCTGTACGTGGAGTGGAGAAGGCACTGAGGGCAGCACGCTGAGGCCTGCTGTGCGTGGAGTGGAGAAGGCACTGAGGGCAGCACACTGGGGCCTGCTGTGCGTGGAGTGGAGAAGGCACTGAGGGCAGCACACTGGGGCCTGCTGTACGTGGAGTGGAGAAGGCACTGAGGGCAGCACGCTGGGGTCTGCTGTACATGGAGTGGAGAAGGCACTGAGGGCAGCACGCTGAGGCCTGCTGTGCGTGGAGTGGAGAAGGCACTGAGGGCAGCACACTGGGGCCTGCTGTGCGTGGAGTGGAGAAGGCACTGAGGGCAGCACACTGGGGCCTGCTGTGCGTGGAGTGGAGAAGGCACTGAGGGCAGCACGCTGAGGCCTGCTGTGCGTGGAGTGGAGAAGGCACTGAGGGCAGCACGCTGGGGCCTGCTGTACATGGAGTGGAGAAGGCACTGAGGGCAGCACGCTGAGGCCTGCTGTGCGTGGAGTGGAGAAGGCACTGAGGGCAGCACACTGGGGCCTGCTGTGCGTGGAGTGGAGAAGGCACTGAGGGCAGCACACTGGGGCCTGCTGTGTGTGGAGTGGAGAAGGCACTGAGGGCAGCACGCTGGGGTCTGCTGTGCGTGGAGTGGAGAAGGCACTGAGGGCAGCACACTGGGGCCTGCTGTGCGTGGAGTGGAGAAGGCACTGAGGGCAGCACGCTGGGGTCTGCTGTGCGTGGAGTGGAGAAGGCACTGAGGGCAGCACACTGGGGCCTGCTGTGCGTGGAGTGGAGAAGGCACTGAGGGCAGCACACTGGGGCCTGCTGTGCGTGGAGTGGAGAAGGCACTGAGGGCAGCACACTGGGGCCTGCTGTGCGTGGAGTGGAGAAGGCACTGAGGGCAGCACGCTGGGGCCTGCTGTACATGGAGTGGAGAAGGCACTGAGGGCAGCACGCTGAGGCCTGCTGTGCGTGGAGTGGAGAAGGCACTGAGGGCAGCACACTGGGGCCTGCTGTGCGTGGAGTGGAGAAGGCACTGAGGGCAGCACGCTGGGGTCTGCTGTGCGTGGAGTGGAGAAGGCACTGAGGGCAGCACACTGGGGCCTGCTGTGCGTGGAGTGGAGAAGGCACTGAGGGCAGCACGCTGGGGCCTGCTGTACATGGAGTGGAGAAGGCACTGAGGGCAGCACGCTGGGGCCTGCTGTACATGGAGTGGAGAAGGCACTGAGGGCAGCACGCTGGGGCCTGCTGTACGTGGAGTGGAGAAGGCACTGAGGGCAGCACGCTGAGGCCTGCTGTGCGTGGAGTGGAGAAGGCACTGAGGGCAGCACGCTGAGGCCTGCTGTGCGTGGAGTGGAGAAGGCACTGAGGGCAGCACACTGGGGCCTGCTGTACGTGGAGTGGAGAAGGCACTGAGGGCAGCACGCTGGGGTCTGCTGTACATGGAGTGGAGAAGGCACTGAGGGCAGCACGCTGAGGCCTGCTGTGCGTGGAGTGGAGAAGGCACTGAGGGCAGCACACTGGGGCCTGCTGTGCGTGGAGTGGAGAAGGCACTGAGGGCAGCACGCTGGGGCCTGCTGTGTGTGGAGTGGAGAAGGCACTGAGGGCAGCACGCTGGGGTCTGCTGTGCGTGGAGTGGAGAAGGCACTGAGGGCAGCACACTGGGGCCTGCTGTGCGTGGAGTGGAGAAGGCACTGAGGGCAGCACGCTGGGGTCTGCTGTGCGTGGAGTGGAGAAGGCACTGAGGGCAGCACACTGGGGCCTGCTGTGCGTGGAGTGGAGAAGGCACTGAGGGCAGCACACTGGGGCCTGCTGTGCGTGGAGTGGAGAAGGCACTGAGGGCAGCACACTGGGGCCTGCTGTGCGTGGAGTGGAGAAGGCACTGAAGGCAGCACGCTGGGGCCTGCTGTACATGGAGTGGAGAAGGCACTGAGGGCAGCACGCTGAGGCCTGCTGTGCGTGGAGTGGAGAAGGCACTGAGGGCAGCACACTGGGGCCTGCTGTGCGTGGAGTGGAGAAGGCACTGAGGGCAGCACGCTGGGGTCTGCTGTGCGTGGAGTGGAGAAGGCACTGAGGGCAGCACACTGGGGCCTGCTGTGCGTGGAGTGGAGAAGGCACTGAGGGCAGCACGCTGGGGCCTGCTGTACATGGAGTGGAGAAGGCACTGAGGGCAGCACGCTGGGGCCTGCTGTATGTGGAGTGGAGAAGGCACTGAGGGCAGCACGCTGGGGTCTGCTGTGCGTGGCATGGAGAAGGCACTGAGGGCAGCACGCTGAGGCCTGCTGTGCGTGGAGTGGAGAAGGCACTGAGGGCAGCATGCTGGGGCCTGCTGTGCGTGGAGTGGAGAAGGCACTGAGGGCAGCACGCTGGGGCCTGCTGTGCGTGGAGTGGAGAAGGCACTGAGGGCAGCACACTGGGGCCTGCTGTACATGGAGTGGAGAAGGCACTGAGGGCAGCACGCTGGGGCCTGCTGTACGTGGAGTGGAGAAGGCACTGAGGGCAGCACGCTGGGGCCTGCTGTACGTGGAGTGGAGAAGGCACTGAGGGCAGCACGCTGAGGCCTGCTGTGCGTGGCATGGAGAAGGCACTGAGGGCAGCACGCTGAGGCCTGCTGTGCGTGGAGTGGAGAAGGCACTGAGGGCAGCACGCTGGGGCCTGCTGTGCGTGGAGTGGAGAAGGCACTGAGGGCAGCACGCTGGGGCCTGCTGTGCGTGGAGTGGAGAAGGCACTGAGGGCAGCACGCTGGGGCCTGCTGTGCGTGGAGTGGAGAAGGCACTGAGGGCAGCATGCTGGGGCCTGCTGTGCGTGGAGTGGAGAAGGCACTGAGGGCAGCATGCTGGGGCCTGCTGTGCGTGGAGTGGAGAAGGCACTGAGGGCAGCACGCTGGGGCCTGCTGTACATGGAGTGGAGAAGGCACTGAGGGCAGCACGCTGAGGCCTGCTGTGCGTGGCATGGAGAAGGCACTGAGGGCAGCAAGCTGGGACCTGCTGTGCGTGGCGTGGAGAAGGCACTGAGGGCAGCACGCTGAGGCCTGCTGTGCATGGCGTGGAGAAGGCACTGAGGGCAGCACGCCGAGGCCTGCTATGCGTGGCGTGGAGAAGGCACTGAGGGCAGTATGCTGGGGCCTGCAGTGCCTGGAGTGGAGAAGGCACTGAGGGCAGCACGCTGGGGCCTGCAGTGCGTGATGTGGAGAAAGGGTGAAAATATAAGGGGAGCAAGATCAGAAGTGGGAGAGTGGGATAAGGAGGAGTCGCTAATGAACCCGGAGAATCTTAGATAGGACCAGTTTGGGGTGTGAGGACAGCAGGTTCAGTTTGGGGCAGCCGAGTTTGCAGGGGCTTTGGAGTGCTCAGAGATGTGAATCCACTGGGCGCTGAGAAGAAGGAGCAGCCAGCACAGTGTCTCACACCAGTCATCCCTGCACTTTGGGAGGCTGACATGGGAGGATCGCTTGAGATCAGAGACAAGCCTGAGCAAAGCAAGACTCCATCTCTACAAAAAATAGAAAACTTAGCCCTGTGTGGTGTGCCTGTAGTCCCAGCTTCTTGGGAGGCTGAGGCAAGAGGCTCGCTTGAGCCCAGGAGTTTGAGGTTGCTGTGAGCTAGGCTGAAGCCATTGCATTCTAACCCAGGTGATAGAGCCAGACACTGTTTCAAAAGCAAAAGATAGACCAATAAGTAAATAGATAAGAGAGTGGAGCTTGGGGAACAGGCATAGATGCTGGTGGAAGCAGGGACAGTAGGTGACAATGCCAGGAAAGGTGGGTTGCAGGGAGCAACCCTGAGAAGGGAAAGAGAGAAGGACAGGTCAGGAGGGCATAGTCATTCAGGACAAGGGACTGGGAAGCACACCAACGTCCCCCCACCATCCTGGCACCAATATTTTCTATAAGTTTTGGAAACATCTAATTCCTCCAGCCAATTACACCGTTTTGTAATTCTAACAATATCAAACATCAAACCAAAGAATTAGAAGGGGGATTCTATGCTATTGCAGGAGTCCTGAAATTTGTATAGATGGGAACAGACAGGAAAAGGGAAACCAAGGAAAGTCTTGCAAGACCAAAAAGGCCCTGTGTAACAGGTGGCATTAGACAGTGCTCCAGGACACAGTGAGGAAGGAACTTCTCAGATCATCCTTTTTCTGATTTTCTGAAAGGAAACAAAAGGATACATCCCTGAGACCAAGCTGGCAACAAGAAACCACAGAAAGACGGTCAGAAAATAGTTATGTCCCTGCTCTCCATGCCCCTTCACGTCTGATACCACTTTCTATGCTGTTAACAATCTCAGTTTTTAGGAAGGACCTATGTTTTCTACCTTTTTTTTTTTTTGAGTCAGCGTCTCAAGCTGTTGCCCTGGATAGAGTACCGTGGCGTCACAGCTCACACCACCTCAAACTCTTGGGCTTAAGCGATTCTCTTGCCTCAGCCCCCCGATTTACTGGGACTACAGGCTCCCGCCACAACGCCCAGCTATTTTTCATTACAGTTGTCATTGTTGTTCAGCAGGCCTGGGCCAGGTTCGAACCCGCCAGCCTCAGTGTACATGGCTGGCTCACTAACCACTGATTACGGGCACCGCCCGTTTTCTACATTTTCACAAAGGCACAGGAGAAAACCAAGAAGCTAATAATAACATCCCACTATTCCTGAACACAAGACAGGGAGCTTATATAAACCTGATGGGATGGGAAACCACTGCAGATCTGAAATCAGAGTTAATTCTCACAAGTCTGCTTTGAACACCAACAGAAACTTAGAGCTAGTCTGCATTTGGCAACGCAGAACAGCAAATCTTGCTCTACTGGAAACAAAATGTTTCTTAAATCCTGAAAGTCACTGCATCACTCCCTGGCATCAGGGTTGGTTGGCAGAGCACAGAGACCCCCTCACTGAGACACAGACCAGGGGTTTGAGGTCACCTCACCAACTTTGCAAGAGTAACCAAAGATTTACACGCAGATGAAAATGTAACAAAAAGGGGAAATGACAAGACCAAATTTATGAATTTTAAACCACAGTGATAGGAAACTATCAATCACCAATTCTCATTATCTACCATAGTTCTATTCCACGAAGTTCCCTGGAATGCTGAATTAGTGAAAATCAAATTCTGAACCTTGGCTCCCAGGGGAAATACAGGGTTAGGTTCCTACAAGCTTCTGGCCACAACCTTTTTCAACCTTTTTATTAGAGGATCAATGTATAACCTTACTTTATGTATGCTTCTATTAAAAGACAACTTAATTAACACGTATCATTGATTCATCAACACTGACCTCACCATCACCAGCACTACAACTCACGCCTGAACCTGACAGTGGTTTTCCTGAGGAGGCTCACCACAGCCTTCCTGCACTTCGGAGAACTGGACAGCATTTCAGCACTATCTTTGAGGACTTTTTTTTTTTTTGTAGTTTTTGGCCGGGACCGGATTTGAACCGGGGCCAGGTTTGAACCCACCACGTCCAGTATGTGGGGCCAGCACCCTCCTCATTTGAGCCACAGGTGCTGCCCACAAGGTGGTTGTTTTAATCCTCAGAATGAGAATTATGCAGACCCACAGTACAAAGTCTGAAACAAGAGCACTGAGTGTCCACTGGTTTGACTTCAGACTTAGGCTCACATTTCTTGAGTGACCTCAAACGACCAAAAGTGTGCCGAGAGTATTGCTTTGAAGGTTACAAATAAATGTTATCGAGGTGGCAAATTCCCATGTGCAGGATCCAAGAATAATGAAGATTGACTGTATTCAAAGTAAAAACAAAATTAGTTTTAAGAATATTATCAGGCTCACCGCCCATAGCTCAGTGGTTAAGGTGCCAGCCACATATACCGAGGCAGGCAATTCAAAGGGCCCAGATCTGCTAAACAACGACAACTGCAACAACAACAAAAAAGCCACGTGTTGTGACAGGTGCCTGTAGTCCCAGCTACTTGGAAGGGTGAGGCAAAAGAATCGCTTAAGCCCAAGAGTTTGAGGTTGCTGTGAGCTATGACTCTGTCTCAAAAAAAAAAAAAAAAGTATATATATATATATCTCAAATGTAAGATTTTGATAATGAAATATAAGATTTTCATTATAATCATTATAATGATTTCCTTATAATCAAATATAAGATTTTCTTTTAAGTTTAGAGAAAACTCTAGGAGTAGAGAACAGATCTGTGGTTGCTAGGGGGTCAGGGTGAGGGAAGCATCTGGGCAAGGATAAGACTAATTCTATCTTGATTAGAGGAATGGGCATACAGCTTTGTACAGCACACCAAGAAATAATCCCTTTCACTGTGTGGTTATTTATTTATTCTTGGCACAAGGTCTCACTCTGTCACCAAGGCTGGAGTGCAGTGGTGTCATCACAGCTCACATAAACCTCTTGCCTCAGACTCCTGAGTAGCTGTAGGGAGCAGGCTGTAGGTGCATGCCACCACACTCAGCTATATTTTCTATTTTTTTATAGAGACAAGGTCTTACTATGTTTCCTAGGAAGGTCTTGAACTCCTGACCTCAATCAATCCTTCCACCTTAGCCTCCCAAAGTGCTGAGATTATAGGGCTGAGCCACTGCACCCTGCCTATATGGTAATTTTTTTAAGTAAAAATTTTCCAAAAAAAGATAGACACCAAATTGATGGCACCATCACCTCCCAGAACAGGAATAGGATGATTGGGGGGTGGGGGCGGGGAGAGGGGCCGTGGAGGGGTAAAGGGTTGAAAGGGAACTTTTATTTTTTCCTTTCTATACTTTTGCAACTTTTTTCCTGCAAAAGATTTTTTTGCTGTTACTTTAATTTTTTGAAAAACGAATACAATTCAATTGCAAAACATAAAACCAGCCACCTCAGAAGTATTCTTAAGAGAAATTAATATGAGGGGTCTTGGGGAAAAAGATTTCCTATCATACACCACTTTCTTTTGTATTCTAGAAGCAGGGGTGATTGCACAGAATCCTTATTTAATGCCAATATGGCTGTTTAAATAAACAAATCCTGAGACCACAAACACAACTAAGGAGGAAACATTACATGTTATTTCCTCACCCTTGGTACCCTATATACAGGGCAGCAAATGGTGTACATTTCTTTAACATGCTTTGTGTTATAAAGAGGAAAATGCAACATCCCTGGGCATTTCTTTTAAATTGACTTATTTCCATTATACCAGGGACCACACAAGCTATTAGGCATCCCATCATGAATCAACCCTCAAGAAGTTTGTTTCAGATTAAGAATCAGCTAACAGTCTCTGGAAAGGGCCAAAGTGTAAATATTCCTGGTCTTTTGGGCCATGCAATTCCTGCCTTAACTATTCAATCAGGTGTCAGGGGACTTTTGTGCAGCCACAGATGATGATGAGTCAACAGATGAGTGTGGTCTGGTGCCAATAAAACTTTATTCACAAAAACAGGGAGTGGGTTTGGCCCAAGGGCCACAGTTTGCTGACTCCTGTTCAAATGAAGGCGTTGAACTCATATAAATTAAAAGTGGACTTGAGAGAAGGACAACAAAGAGATTGGCCCTCCAGGAAGAGAAAACATCTTAGTCCAGGACTGGGGAAGGGAGAAAAGAAGGAAAAGAATAGAAAACAGGAGAAGCCAGGCACAGGTGACAATTCAACAGGAGACTCAATGTTCCAGTGGGAGGAGTTGGCAGTGTCAAAACCAAAGGGCTCTGCTCTGCATCTGTGGCTCAAGCGGCTAAGGCGCCAGCCACATACACCTACTATGAACACCTGAACTGGTAGGTTGGAATCCAGCCCGGGCCCACCAAACAACAATGACGGCTACAACCAAAAAATAGCCAGGCGTTGTGGTGGGCGCCTGTGGTCTCAGCTACTTGGGAGGTGGAGACAGGAGACTCGCTTGAGCCCAGGAGTTGGAGATTGCTGTGAGCTGTGATGCTATGGCACTCTACCCTCTACAGCTTGAGGCTCTGTCTAAAAAAAAAAAAAAAAACCAAAGGGCTCAACTGAGATGAGGCTGCAGGAGACAATCTCACAATCCAGGAGGGGAGGATTAACCTGCAAGAGGGCCATCGGCAAAGTAGCAGAGACACAAACCAGATGCCTGGGCAGAACACTGGGTAACGGGTGAGATACCAAGAGTGGGGAAGGAGGAGATCTGGGCAGGGGCAGTCAGAGGTCAGTGGCAGATAATGGGGCTCAGAGGTACTGAATGTTTTCTAGGCCGAAAAGGAGAGGCTCCTGGGTGAATAAAGATTCCTGAACCAAGAAAGGAAATGGAGTAAGCACTCAGATGGGCATCTCAGACAAGGGAAAAGTTCCGTGGTTCTCCAGTGGGGACAGCTGGCAATGTCTGGAGACACTGTGGTTGTCGACAGTGGGGCAAAGGCAGTGCTATCTGTGTCTCATGGGGAGAGACCAGAGATGCTACTCAAAATGCTACAGTGCACAGGATGGCCCCACAAGCAGGAATTACCCAACCCCACACGTCAGCAGCATCCAGGTGGAGAGGCCCTGCTAGAACCAAATAGGAAAGGATATCAGCAATGGAGTGGGGTAAGGTAGAGTCCCCAGGGCGCTCACCATGGTCTCTACAAATGAGCCGAGAAGGTACAAGAAGTAGATCTCCAGCAGAGAGGTAAAGAATACGGATAGCCATAGGAAGGTGACCTAAGAAATGAGGGGGACCTAGAAATAAGAGTCTCACACCTCAGTGAGCTGAGGACCCACTATACTCAGCCCCCAAAGCTCTGTGGGATCCTATTTTAATTAATCCCACATTGCCTTCATTCTCTGACTTTGCAATGCCTACAGCCAATCTTGCACCAGAGCTGGCCAATCCAGAAGAACAGAGAGGGAAACGCTTGCCTAACTCAGCACAGCAATGAAGACCCCAATGAATGAAATAGGGTAGCCACCCCACTATGCATCTCCAACAGAAGCCTTTCCTCCCTTAAAAAATTCCCACTGAATTCCCTGCATCCACCCACCCCAGACCCCAATCAAAATGCCCTACTGCATTGACGTTAATAGATTAATGATCTGGAAAGTTCCTCGCCTCTCCCCAAGACTTCAAGAGGCATCACATCTCATTTCTTTGATAGGATTTTTGTTAACCATTACCCGAAGCAGGGGTGGGGAGGCTCAGACCCAAAAGAACAACTATTTGTTAGGAGACCAACATAGCTAGGATGTGAATCCCAGCTCCACCACCAACTGGCTCTATAACATCGTCAAGTCACTCCTGCTGCGAAAAGGACGGCCAGCCCTCACTATTAGGGTGGCAAAGAGGATTAACTGAGATTATATATGCAAAACCCATTATCCTCTTTAAGGTATTAGCTGGAGAACAAGGAGTTCCCTAAGATGCTAAAGGAGCCAGATAAACCCAGGGACTCCACCACCTGTGCCCCGCTTGGGAATAAATATTTCCTGAACACCTACTATGTGCTAAGCAATGTTCTAGGCTCTAGAAATGTAGCCGTAAACAATCTAAATAAATAAATAAATAGCCCCTGCCCTTGTGGAAACCATAAACATGCAAAGACAAGGTAAACCCACATACCAACCCTGAGGCACCAGGCACACACCCCAAATCCAAGGCTACAAGGAACCACAAGCACACAGAAGCACACGCACAAAACCTGGGATATGTCCAAACAGCCCACCTTGGATTTTCTTAACAAGAACCACCGCCCTTCATTGAGCACCTACTATGCACTCAGCAGCCCGAAGCTTTTAGACATTACAGAGCTGCTCCACAACTCTGCCTGGTCAACCCCAGACCTTCCTTCTGCTCCTCCTTCCTCACCAGCAGATTTAGGAGCTCCAATTTCTTCCCTCCCCCACCCCCTCCTCATCTTGATCAATTTCCTTTTATGGGAAAATCCGAAGCAGTAGCCCAACAGATATTTTTTTAAGCAGACCCTCAAACCCCACGGTAGGAAACTCATGCAATGTTCTTTGAAATGTTTCTTCGGTCTTTGCCTCACAACCAGAAAGGTGCTCGCCCCGAAGCGCCCAGGGGTCGGGAATAGAGAGGCTCACTCAAGATCAAAGACCCTTTCATGAGGATGGAGCTGAGGGCTGAGAAGGGTCCCAAGAGACTGGAAGGGAGGAGGGGCAGCAGTCTAGAGCCCTGGGTAAACCAGAGAGAGGGGTTCAAGTTCTCACTCTGGCACCGACTTCAGGGCAAGTGAGTTATGCATCCTGCCTGAGCCTCAGTTTCTTCCTCTGTGAAATGGGTGCAAAACAGTTTCAGCCTCCAGTGGCCACTATGACGATCCAGAGAAATAGGATGGGCAGGCCTGCGGCATATGGGTGACACTAATTATAATAATCATCTTTAAACCGCCACTACTTCTGTTACTACAATGGCTGCTGTCCTTAAGGGTTCAGGATTGGCCTCCGGACATCTGGAAACAGAACCCGAAACCACAACACGGACCTGGAGTCCTGGCTGGCCACAGGCTTCCATCCACGGAAGCAGAGTAGAGAGGCTGCTGCTGTTCTCCACCCCGGGCACAGTCACCCACCAATGGGCCACTCTGTGCTTTGACTCCAAACGGTACGAGCTCAGGCTCTGGCTGTCGGAGGCTGTCCGGACCCAGTGACCCCATCTCCTAAAGGCGACCCAGAGAGGACGCGCGTCACGTCTCGGGGGGTGAGTTGGGCTTGGAAGGCGCCAGGCACGGGTCGGAGGCGCGCTCGAGAGAGGCGCCTGGGTGGGGCGGGCACTGGGGCGAGGTTCCTCCGGCTCAGGTCCGGCACGCAGGGCGCGGAGTCGCGAGCCCGAGCGGGCAAAGGCCAAGGTCAGCAGCTTCTAGCCCCTAGAAGGGACGAAGCGACTCTCCTGGCCACCACCATTCCTCCCCGGGGGCGGGGGGAGTTCCAGTTTGCGGAGGATTCCCCTCTCCACAGCTATGATCCCCGCCCACCCCCAAACCCCACACTCACCCTCTCCCGGGTACAAGTGGCCTGCGGCGCCCACCAGCAGCGCGGCCATGGCCACCAGCAGCGGTGCGGCAGTCGCCGCTGCCCACCCGTCCCCGGCGCCCATGGCTGCAGGAGCGCTGGGTCCCCGCGGATCAGAGCGCTAGGCGCCCGCCCGGGGGGGTCATGTTCCAGGGAGGCCACCCGAGAGGCGCTGGAGCCGCGTGTCCTTCTCTTCCACGCCCGCGGCGGGCGGGCTGCAGCCTGGGTCTGGGAGAGCTCTAGAGTCAGCCCGGGAAGGGAGCGCGGCCTCGGAGATAGAGACGAGGCCCGGCGGTGATTGCCCCGATCCCAAGCCACTGCGGCCCGGGCCCGGTCCGGGATCTCAGAGGTCCGAGCTCTGCGCTGTGCCCCGGCCTCCGGGCTCTCGGCCTTGCGCGCTCTGGGCCGCGATCTGCGGACTCCGGGACAGAGGGACGCTCGGGCAGACAGACGCGCTGACCGGCGGGCGGGCGGCGGGAGCCAAGGCTGCTCGGGCGGGTAAACAACGCGGCCGGTCAGCTGGGCCCCGCGCGGGCCGCGGGAAGAGGTGGCGCGGATCCGGCCTCGGAAGGGACTCGGCGCCGGTAGAGGCCGGGCAGAGGGAGGGAAAGACCTGCGCAGGGAGGTGCCGCCCGGCCCCGCCCCTCCCTCCCGCACAGCCCGGCCCGCAGTGGGGGCGCCCGGGATACCCGCCAGCCCCAAGCGCGGGTCTCAGGTCCCGGGGGCGCCCCAGATGCCCCACGCTGCGGGACGGATCCTGCCTCTCTCTGCCATTTTGCTATTTTGTTCTTCGCGGGCTTTGAGAGATACATTTTGATTTTTTTTAATATTGCATTAAAATATTATTTATCTTGGTGACTCGGGCTTGAGCACTCCCTTAAAATTTTCGGCCCAGCGGAGTACTGCCTAACTTGCTACCCTCTTCCGGGCCCAGACAGCCACGCTAGTCCGAGAGTGCGCGGACGCCCCAGATGTACCACCCTGCGAGCAACCCCGCCCAGCGGCGCGACCCACTCCAGGCCCCTAGGGACTGCCACGTGCCCATGTGCTTGGGGACCCTTCGCCAGGGTCTGCGTCTCCAGGTGGAGGAATGAGGTCCTAAAAAGAGGCGAACCAGGCGCTGGAGACCTTGGCTTGGGCTCAGGAGGACACCCAATTGTCAACGCGCAGACCAGTCCATAGGTTTTGAATGTCTAGCAATGTCATTCAGGAACATAGCGTGGCGACCTCCAACTGTAAGTGGGGAAGGGCCCGTGGTAGGAAGATCAGCAACTCCACTTCCTGCAGAGTCTCGGAGGCCTCACCTCTTTGATAGTTTGACAATATCTGCATGCCAGAATTGAGAGGGAGCTTGGGAGATAAAACTTGGGAAATCTCCCTGCACAGCCAAGTCATTCATTCTTCCTCCCTTTATTAAATAAAGTTTGCCAGGGGCTGGGCTCACTGCTGTCCAACACGCAGAAACGATTCTTGCCATCACCCCACCCCGTCCGTCACACCTCAGCCTGGCTTCATTCACCCCTCTGTCCCTGTAGGCCTTCCCTCATCACACGATGTGTAGAGAAGGGGGTCTCACTATGTTCCCCAGGCTGGTCTGGAACTCCTGGCCTCAAGCTATCCTCTCACTTCAGACTACCAAAACACTGAGGTTTCAGGGGTGACCCACCATGCCTAACCATTTTCACAACATGTTACCTGAAATTTTAATTTATTGTTTAGTGTAATTTCTCCCCTCCCTGGGAAGGCAAAAATCTTGTTACTCTTGTTCACTGCTTAAACCCAGTGCCTGACAATGTGTTGATTAATAAATATTTATTGAAGGGAAGCGTCCACAAGCCTTAAGTAATAGGGGATTTACAGTAAGCAAAACAAGCATGGTCCATTTCCTTTTAGGGCTCACAATTTTGCGGGAGAGAGACCTATTAAATAATTGTGTGTTGTGAATTGAGAGGAATGGATGTGCATAGGGAGATATCTGCTGAGTGTGTGATTTTGACCTGAAATCTGAAGAAGAGAAGCCAGCCAATGGAAGGGTAGAGGGAACAGCATGTGCAAAGACCCAGAAGACAGTGGATGGGGTAGCATTCTTGCAACTGAATCATACACTGTAGTTATAGAAAGAGGAAAAACTGGACCTGTGAGCAGAAACTACAGCTGACCCTTGACCAACACAGGGCTGAACCATGCTGGTCCACTTATATGTGGATTTTTTTCAGTGAATATATTGGAAAATATTTTGGAAGCTTGGAACAATTTGAAAAAACTCAAAGATGAACCATGTAACCTAGAAATACAGGAAAAAATAAAGAAAATCTTAGGTATGTCATGAATGCCTAAAATATATGTAGATACTAGTCAATTGTGTACACGAATCTGCTATAAAAAATTAAAATTCGGCTCGGCGCCTGTGACTCAAGCAGCTAAGCTGCCAGCCACATACACCTGATCTGGCAGGTTCGTATCCAACCTGGCCTGCCAAACAACAATGACGGCTGCAACCAAAAAATAGCCGGGCATTGTGGTGGGCGCCTGTAATCCCAGCTACTTGGGAGGCAGAAGCAGGAGAATCGCTTGAGCCCAGGAGTTGGAGGTTGTTGTGAGCTGTGATGCCACAGCACTCTACCCAGGGTGACAGCTTGAGGCTCTGTCTCAAAAAAAATAGTTAAAATTCATCAAAACTCACAAACACTTACAGACCATATATAATGGCATTCCTAATCTAGACAATGTGAACAAGACTAAAAATGCAGTATTAAATCACAACTGCATAAAATTAACTCTAGCATATACCTACTACTATAATAATTTTGTAGCCCTGCTGGAACACAGTGGCTCATACCTGTAATCCTCTCAGGTGTGAGGAGGGGAGACCAAGGTGGATTGCTTGAGTTTAGGAGTTTGAGACCAGGCTGAGTAAGAGCTAGATCCTGTCTCTCTCTACTAAAAATAGCGAAGCATTGTGATGGGCACCTCTAGTCCCCGCCACTTGGGAGGCTGAGGCAAGACGATCCCTTGAGCCCAGGAATTTTAGGTTGATGTGACCTCTGACACCACAGCACTCTACCCAGGGCTACCAAGAGGGATTGTCTTAAGGAAAAAAAAAAGAAGAAGAAGAAGAAGAAAAAGAAAAGAAAAGTCTGGATAATGGGGCACTGTACATACACCATACAAAATATGTGTCCGTTGACTGCTGAGGTCATTCCAGTCAACAGTAGGCTATTAGAAGTTAAATTTGGGGGCAGTCAAAAGTTATATGCATCCCATTCCAGCAGCTGCAAATAAAAAGAGAGAGTGAGAGAAAAGAAAAAAAAAATTAAACAAAAAAAAAGTTATATGCTGGGGGGGTCAGTGCCCATAACCTCTGCCTTGTTCAACAGTCAATGGTAGAAGATCCAGAATCTCCTTCAAATATGTCATGTTAAGATGTGCTTTGGGTTTTTGTTTGTTTGTTTCTTTGTTTGTTTCTTTTAACCTGAAAGCAATAGGGAGCCAGTAGAATGTTGACATAAAAGGGTGAACATAATCAGATTTTCTTTCTTTCTTTCCTTTTTTTTTTTTTTAGAGGCAGAGTCTCACTTTGTCACCCTTGGTAGAGTGCTGTGAAGTCACAGCTCACAGCAACCTCCAGCTCTTGGGCTTGGGTGATTCTCTTTCCCCAGCCTCCCGAGTAGCTGGGACTACAGTCGCCTGCCACAGCGCCCGGCTATTTTTTTGTTGCAGTTTGGCCAGGGATGAGTTTGAACCCACCACGCTAGGTATATGGGGCTGTCACCCTGCTCACTGAGCCACAGGTGCCATTCCACAATCAGATTTTCTTTCCAATGATATCTCACTGTCTGCAATAGAGCAGGAGTGGCCCACAGAGGACTAACTGGAGGCAGCGGCAGCCCTAGGGTATCAAAAGTAGTGGGTTTGATGAATGTTGATTCTGTTCCTTCTGGTGCAAACTTGTCCACAACCATGGGCTTCTCTTTACCCACAGGAGCTCCATCAGTGGGCAGGATGTGCTGAAAAAGGCCACACCATCCTTCAGAGCTCTCATGACACAGGACTGCTGTGCTGGGTAGAAAGGCCAAAGGCTTTCAGCAGTGACTTGCTGGGAGAAAATTAAGACACCACCACTCCCCAAAACCACTCCCTAACTCTCTGCCATCCCCCGCAAAAAAAAAAAAACCCCTACAAACTGAAACCCAAGTCAATCTACCATTTCATTAAAGTCATTGGGATGGAAGTTGAAAATCCCCATTTTGCAAAGTCCTCTGTAGTAATTAATTCAGGTAAAAACCATTAGCAGGGGCTAACAGGATTTTTATTTACGTCCTCTCCAAGTAGCTCTTTGCAAGGCACTTGACAGTGTCACAGGAAAGGAAGAACAGTAGCTTCAGAGTAGAGAAAATTGGCAGATACCATTCTAAATTAAATGACTGAAGTGGATCCTGGATTTTTTTCTTTTGTAATGCAAGTCACCTAGGACAACTGAGGAAGGCTGAAACAAATGATGTCTTCCATCAGTGTTAATTTCGATCACTGTACCAAGATTGCATAAGAAAATATTCCTGGTTTCAGGAAATATACTGAAATATGTAGGGATAAAGAAGTATAATGTCTGCAACTTACTCTCAAATGGTTCTGAGAAAAAATAGAGAGAGAGCTCAAAGCAGAGGTGATAACATGTGATAAAGCTGATGAATCCTGGGAGAGTGTGAACTCACGAACTCTTCACACTATTCTTGCAACTTTTCTGGAAGCCTGACATCTGTCAAAATTAAAAGTTAAGAGAGCAAAGTTTGGGAAACCTATTTGGGGCTTTTTGTTTTCCTTTGTTTTTGTTAGCTAGCCTTTGGTTTTGATATTCAAGCATGTTGTGCTCTGAATACACAGTCTAGAGGGAGAAAGAGAGACCGTTTCATAGTTCATGAACACAGTCACTCAATACCTTACTTCTGTTGCCCTTTCCAGAGGACCTGGGGAGACCCCCACCTCCACACTCCCCAAACACGGGACCCATTTCGCATTTCATTAAAGCCGAAAGCCAAATGCAAATCCTGGACCCTTGTTGTTATGGAAACTGCTCAGCACCTAGCCTTTACGAGTGCAGGGGTGAAAAGCTGCAAACTGATTTCACTCGTGAATAACAAAACACAAACTCAGAGGCAAGGTTTTGTTTAAGATAATTTTTTTTCAAGTTTAAAGAAGAGTTTACTCATAGAATGAGGAGGAAGATTAAAAGACAACACCAATGCCAGGATCTGGGCCAGGAGTGCAAAAATGGTTCAATTCTAGGAAGGCTAAGTTCACCGCATGAATAGATCTGGGAGAAGAAAATGCTCGAGAATCTCCATGGTGCCAAATTCCACAGCCACTTAACAATAAATTAAGATTCTGTGATACACAAATTTTGTTCTATAATTTCAGAGTGTGAAAGATTTTTTTTTTTAGAAAGTCTTACTCTTGCCCAGGCTAGAGTGCCGTGGTATCAGCCTAGCTCACAGCAACCTGCTCCTGGGTTCAAGCGATCCTCCTGCCTCAGCCTCCTGAGTAGCTGGGACTACAAGTACCTGCTATGATCCCTGGATAATTTTTCAATTTTTAGTACAGATGGGGTCTTGCTCTTAGGTTATTCTCAAACTCCTGACTGCAAGCATTCCTCCTGCCTTGGCTTCCCAGAGTGCTAGGATTACAGGTGTGAGCCACCACCCTGGCCAGAGTGTGGAAGATTTCTCTAAACAAGGCACGAATTCCAAATTTAAAATTTAAAACCAATAAATTTGGCTACGTAAAAATTAAGATTCAGATAGAGAGGTATAGACAGTGAGTTTTACTGTTCTACACCACTGCAGAGTGACTATCATCTACAAACATTGAGGAAATTCACCACAACAAGACCAGCTCTACAGGAAATACTTCAACCTGTTCTGCACACTGACCACCACAATGGATCAGCAGCAAAGTAAGAACTTAGAAATTAAAGGACAGAACCGAACCTCCACACTGATGCAAAAGATAAAACTAAGCAATGGACTCTCACAAAATAAGATGAATAAAATACTACCACACTTATCAATTATATCAATAAATGTTAATGGCTTGAATTCCCCACTGAAGAGACATAGATTGGTTGACTGGATTAAAAAACACAAGTCATCCATTTGCTGTCTGCAAGAAACACACCTGGCTTCAAAAGACAAATTAAAGCTCCGAGTCAAGGGTTGGAAGACAATTTTTCAGGCAAATGGCATTCAGAAGAAAAGAGGAGTTGTAATCTTATTTTCAGATTCATGTCGATTTAAAGCAACTAAAGTCAAAAAAGACAAAGATGGTCTCTTTATATTGGTCAAGGGAAAAATACAACAAGAAGATGTTTCAATTCTAAATATTTATGCACCCACTTTACATGCTCCCAGATTCTTTTTTTTTTAATTTTTTTATTAAATCATAACTGTATACAATGATATGATTATGGGGCATCATACACTCACTTCATAAACCATTTGACACATTTTTATCACAGTGGTTAACATAGCCTTTCCAGCGTTATCTCAGTTACTGTGCCAAAACATTTACATTCTACATTTACCAAGTTTCGCAAATACCCCTGTAATATGCACCATAGGTGTGATCCCACCGATTCCCCTCCCTCTACCCACCCCCCCCCTTTCCCACTTCCCCCTATTGTTAAGTTGTAGCTGGGTTATAGCTTTCATGTGAGAGTCCCAAATTAGTTTCATAGTAGGGCTGTGTACATTGGGTATTTTTTCTTCCATTCTTGGGATACTTTACTAAGAAGAATATGTTCCAGCTCCATCCATGTAAACATGAAAGAGGTAAAGTCTCTATCTTTCTTTAAGGCTGCATAGTATTCCATGGTATACATATACCACAATTTATTAATCCATTCGTGGATCGATGGGCACTTGGGCTTTTTCCATGACTTAGCTATTATGAATTGGGCTGCAATAAACATTCTGGTACAAATATCTTTGTTATGTTGTGATTTTTGGTCTTCTGGGTATATGCCCAGCAGAGGAATTACAGGATTAAATGGCAGATCTATTTTTAGATCTCTGAATGTTCTCCATATATCTTTCCGAAAGGAATGTATTAATTTGCATTCCCACCAGCAGTGCAGAAGTGTTCCCTTTTCTCCACGTCCACGCCAACATCTCTGGTCTTGAGATTTTGTGATATAGGCTAGTCTCATTGGAGTTAGATGATATCTCAAAGTAGTTTTGATTTGCATTTCTCTGATGATTAAAGATGATGAGCATTTTTTCATATGTCTGAAGGCCGTGCGCCTGTCTTCTTCAGAGAAGTTTCTCTTCAAATCCCTTGCCCAGCCTGCGATGGGATCCCTTGTTTTTTTCTTGCTGATGCGTTTGAGTTCTCTGTGGATTCTAGTTATTAAACCTTTGTCAGAGTTATACCCTGCAAATATCTTCTCCCATTCTGAGGGCTGTCTGCTTGCTCTGCTTACTGTGTTCTTAGCTGTGCAGAAGCTTTTTAGTTTGATCAAGTCCCAGTAGTGTATTTTTGAAGCTGCTTCAATTGCCCGGGGGATTCTCCTCATGAAATACTCACCCAGACCGATTTCTTCAAGGGTTTTCCCTGCATTCTCCTCTAGTATTTTTATAGTTTCATGTCTTAAGTTTAATCTTTAATCCAATGAGAGTCTATCTTAGTTAATGGTGAAAGGTGTGGGTCCAATTTCAGTCTTCTGCAGGTTGCCAGCCAGTTCCCCCAGCACCATTTGTTAAATAGGGAATCTTTTCCCCACTGAATGTTTTTAATTGGCTTGTCAAAAATCAAATAGCGGTAAGTAGCTGGATTCATCTCTTGGTTCTCTATTCTATTCCAGATATCTACTTCTCTGTTTTTGTGCCAATACCATGCTGTTTTGATCACTATCGATTTGTAGTAAAGTCTGAGGTCTGGTAGTGTGATTCCCCCTGTTTTGTTTTTATTTCTGAGTAATGTCTTGGCTATTCGAGGTTTTTTCTGATTCCATATAAAACGAAGTAATGTTTTTTCAAGATCTTTAAAAGATGACAGTGGAGCTTTAATAGGGACTGCGTTGAAATTATATATTGCTTTGGGTAGTATGGACATTTTGATAATGTTGATTCTTCCTAGCCATGAGCATGGTATGTTTTTCCATTTGTTAACATTTTCAGCTATTTCTTTTCTTAGAGTTTCATAGTTCTCTTTATAGGGATCTTTCACGTCTTTTGTTAGGTAAATTCCCAAATATTTCATCTTCTTTGGCACTACTGTGAATGGGATAGAGTCCTTAACTGCTTTTTCAATTTGACTGTTGTTGGTGTATATAAAGGCTACCGATTTATGAATGTTGATTTTGTAACCTGAGACGCTGTTGTATTCCTTGATCACTTCTAGGAGTTTTGTAGTAGAGTCCCTAGTGTTTTCCAGATACACAATCATATCATCTGCGAAGAGCGAGAGTTTGATCTCTTCTGACCCTATATGGATACCCTTGATCGCCTTTTCTTCCCTAATTGCGGTGGCTAAAACTTCCATTACAATGTTGAAAAGCAATGGAGACAATGGGCAGCCTTGTCTGGTTCCTGATCTGAGTGGAAATGATTCCAATTTAACTCCATTCAATATGATATTGGCTGTGGGTTTGCTGTAGATAGCCTCTATCAGTTTAAGAAAAGTCCCTTCTAGACCAATTTTCTTGAGTGTTCTGATCATGAAGGGATGCTGGATATTATCAAAAGCTTTTTCTGCATCAATTGAGAGAATCATATGGTCTTTGTTTTTTTTTTTTTTTTTTTAATATGGAACGCTTCACGAATTTGCGTGTCATCCTTGCGCAGGGGCCATGCTAATCTTCTCTGTATCGTTCCAATTTTAGTATATGTGCTGCCGAAGCGAGCACGGTCTTTGTTTTTTAATATGTTTATGTGCTGAATTACATTTATAGATTTACGTATATTGAACCAGCCTTGAGACTCTGGGATAAAACCAACTTGGTCATGATGTATAATTTGTTTGATGTGTTGTTGGATTCTGTTTGTTAGGATCTTGTTGAATATTTTTGCATCTATATTCATTAGTGATATTGGTCTATAATTTTCTTTTCTTGTTGGGTCTTTTCCTGGTTTGGGGATCAGGGTGATATTTGCTTCATAGAACGTGTTGGGTAGTCTTCCTTCTTTTTCTACATTTTGGAACAGGTTGAGTAATATAGGTACTAATTCCTCTTTAAAGGTTTGGTAGAATTCTGACGTGAAACCATCTGGTCCCGGGCTTTTCTTTTTAGGGAGGTTTTGTATAGTTGATGCTATTTCTGAACTTGATATGGGTCTGTTCAACATTTCCACTTGATTCTGGTTAAGTCTTGGAAGGTGGCGTGCTTCCAAGTATCGGTCTATTTCCTTCAGATTTTCATATTTCTGAGAATAAAGTTTCTTGTAATATTCATTAAGGATTTTTTGGATTTCTGATGAGTCTGTGGTTATTTCGTCTTTGTTGTTTCTGATTGATGATATTAGAGATTTTACTCTTTTTTTCCTGATTAGGTTGGCCAGAGGTTTATCTATTTTATTGACCTTTTCAAAAAACCAGCTTTTTGATTTATTGATCTGTTGTATTATTCTTTTGTTTTCAATTTCATTTAATTCTGCTCTAATTTTGGTTATTTCTTTTCTTCTACTGGGTTTGGGGTTGGAATGTTCTTCCTTTTCCAGTTGCGTGAGATGTCCCATTAAGTTCTTAACTTCCTCTCTTTCCGTTCTCTTGAGGAAGGCTGGCAGTGCTATAAATTTCCCTCTTAGAACTGCCTTTGCAGTGTCCCAGAGGTTCTGATAGCTTGTGTCTTCATTGTCATTTTGTTCCAAAAAATTGGTGATTTCTTTCTTAATCTCATCTCTGACCCAGCTATCATTCAGCATAAGGTTATTTAACTTCCATGTTTTTGTATGGGTATGCAGATTCCTGTTGTTTGTCAGCTCAAGTTTTATTCCATAATGGTCCGAGAAGATGCATGGAATAATTTCTATTCCTTTAAATTTACTGAGGTTAGACTTGTGACCTAAAATGTGATCAATTTTGGAGTAAGTTCCGTGGGCTGATGAGAAGTATGTGTATTCAGTTTTGTTGGGATGAAATGTTCTGTAGATGTCTGCTAAATCTAAATATTGGATGGTTAGGTTTAAATCTAAGATTTCTTTGCTCAGCTTCTTTCTGGAGGATCGATCCAACACTGCCAAGGGAGTGTTGAAATCTCCAACGATTTTGGAGCTGGAGGAAATCAAGTTACTCATGTCTGTTAGAGTTTCTCTTATAAATTGAGGTGCATTCTGGTTGGGTGCATAGATATTAATAATTGAGATCTCGTCATATTGAGTATTACCCTTAACAAATATGAAGTGACCATTCTTGTCCTTCCTTACTTTTGATGGTTTAAAGCCTACTGTATCTGCAAATAAAATTGCAACACCTGCTTTTTTCTGATTACCATTTGCCTGAAATATGGATGACCATCCTTTCACCCTGAGTCTGTATTTGTCTTTTAAGTTGAGATGTGACTCTTGTATGCAACAAATATCTGGCTTGAGTTTTTGTATCCACTCAGCTAACCTATGCCTCTTTAGAGGACAGTTTAAGCCATTCACATTGATGGAGAGTATTGATAAGTCTGGTGGAATTTTGGGTATCGAGTTTTTCAAAGGTCCAGTGGACATTTTTAATCCTTTCGCCAGTGTGGAAGTTGGAGTTTGATCCGAAGTTTCTGAGTGAGTTTACTTTTGTGGTATAGGATTGGGTTGGTCATTGTGGAGGATAGGTCTGAGAACATCCTGAAGAGCTGGTTTACTTATGGCAAATTTTTTCAACATATGAATGTCATTGAAGTATTTAATTTCTCCATCATAGATGAAACTCAGTTTAGCTGGATACAAGATCCTGGGTTGAAAGTTTTTTTGCTTTAGGAGATTAAAAGTTGATGACCAGCCTCTTCTTGCTTGAAAAGTTTCAGCAGAGAGATTTGCAGTTATTCTAATATTCTTACCTTTGTACGTTATGGTTTTCTTTCGCCGGGCTGCTTTGAGAATCTTCTCTTTCATGTTAACTTTAGTGAAGCTAATTATGATATGTCTGGGAGATGGCTTATTGGGGTTGAATAGTGCTGGGGTTCTGAAGCTGTCTGCTATCTGAATTTCAGATTCTCTAGGCATGTCTGGAAAATTTTCTTTCATAATTTCATGTAGAAGGGCCTCTGTGTCCTTGGCAGCCACTTCATCATTCTCCGAAATTCCTATAACCCTTATGTTGGTTTTTTTTTCGAATTATCTGAGAGCTCTCTGAGTGAGTGATCCGTTTTTGCTCTCCATTTCTCTTCCTCTTTGAGAGATTGGGAGCGTTCAAAGACTTTATCTTCAATGTCAGAAATCCTTTCTTCTGCTTGCTCCATTCTGTTACTGAGGGATTCTACTGTATTTTTCATATCTTTGAGGGCTGTAAGTTCTTGTTTCAGTGTGTCTAAGTCTTTGGTGGTTTTGTCTTTAAATTCATTAAATTCTTGAGACAATTTTTGAATTTCTCCTCGAATTCCTAATTCCATTTTATTAATCTTGTCTGCAAACCAAATTCTGAATTCGACTTCTGACATCTCAGCCAGTTGTTTATGAATGGGATCTTCAATCACATCTGCCGTATCTTTTCTTGGGGGGGTTGATCTATTCTGGTTATTCATGTTACCAGAGTTGTTCCGCTGATTCCGCCCCATGGTTTACTCCCTTTGGTTTTTCCCCAGGGGTTTTATCGAGGGCCCGTACAGTGTTGTGGCCTGAGAAACTGGGGCCCTGTCCGGTGTGGTGGAGCAAAGTGGTTCTGTCTTGTTTTCAGCTGGTTTCTGTTCGATCCTATTGCAACTTCTACTCTGGCTTGAAGTCTCAGCTGTGTGGAAAAATCAGCAATTAAGTCACCCTGCCTGCCCACCTCTGGCCCCAGTTGGAAAAGGAGAATCAAACCTTCCTACAATCGCACACCCAGGGCACCGCCTGAAGAGTCCTCAGTCTATTAGCCCAGTTCAAAAGGTCCGAATCAACTGTCTCAATCGGCACTTGTCTCGGGTGGAAGGGTTCAAGAGGTCTCTGGGAACTGGATCACAGGTGCCTGGTGACTCCTCTGACACAGCTCACCCCAGTGCAGCGTGGAGTCAGGAGGAGCCACCCAGCAAACAGAGCAGTCTGGGAAGGTTGACGTCTCCTTCCCCACTTTGCCCCTCCGTCGGACCCAGTCACTGGTATCTCTGCAGATGGCTAACCCAGTTGCCTGCAGTGAACAGACACTCCAGGGGTTTGCACCTGCCTGAATCGCAAGGAAGTCTGCCAGGCCCCCGCAGACTGCCGCTATCTAGCAGGAGGAGATGGGGCCTGACATCTTTGAGTGTTTGATGCAGGTGATGGGAAGGAGGTGTTCACTCAGGCTTAGCCCCGTCCCTGATGCATGCTGCTAACAGAACAGAACAGAACAGACAACTTTGTGAGGTTCTGTCTCTGTTCCTGTCGTCACCTACAGGAGACGGGCTGTTTTGAGTCCAAACGTCTTTGCTGCTGGAGAATTGCGTCTGAACACTTCTCTGGGTGGGCCCCGCCCTGGAGGCTTCCGGGTTTGTGAGCCGTGTCACCGGTGGCCTCCTCTGGTTGCCCAGGGAGACAGGGGGTGTGGCCTCAGAATATCCAGAAGTGAGCGTTCTGCCGTTAAAGAAAAAACGGCTGTTGATCTACCTCCAGGGAACTGCTGCTCTGGTGTGGGCACTCAGGCGACCCTTTTCTCCTCTGTCCCGCGCCCCAGAGTCAGCACTGAGCGGCCGCAGTTTGTGCTGGGTCCACACCCCTTAAGAGATCCCCCAAGAATCAGAACTCTTGGGGGATGGGCCCCCAGACCCCGATTGGGAGTGGGGCGGGGGGAAGCTAGAGTTTCATTCAGTTTCACGCAATACTATGGTCTGGGGAGGGCTCCTGCACTGCACCGCAGGGAAGTGCCGCCAAGGCTTGATTTCCCCTCAGCAGAGTGCCCTCTCCTCGCTCACGTGTCCCAGAGTCAGCGCTGACCTGACGCAGCTCAGGCACTGTGCACTCCCCTCGAGAAATCACCCAAGGAGCCGAACTCCTGGGGGATAGGCCCTCAGACCCCGAGTGAGAGTAGGGGTTCTCAGCTCTCAGCGGGGAGGCCAGAGTCTGATTCAGTCTTGGGCCCCGTATGCCCGGGGAGGGTTGCTGCACTGCACCGCAGGGAAGTGCCGCGAGGCGTGACTCCCCCTCAGCCCGGTGCCCTCTCCTCACTCGTTGCGCCTCAGAGTCAATGCTGACCAGTCACAACTCGGGGACTGTCCACTCCCCTTGAGAAATCACCCAAGGATCCGAAGTCCTGGGGGACAGGCCTCCAGACCTCAGTGGGCGGGAGGGGAGCGCCGGGGATTCAGGGTTGCCGGCAAAGGATTCCCAAAGTTTTATTCAGCCCTATGTCCAGCAGGAGAACTCCACGGCACCCCAGTAGGGGAGGTAGGTCCAGTTTTTAGAAGGTCTCTCCCGTGGAGTGTAGTGGGAGGGCCTTTAATTTCTGCCCGCTTGTTCAATTGTGGGGCTCTGGAGCCGGTCTCATGGGGTAGGGGGACTCCCGTCCGCTTGGTGGTGGATTTTGTACCTTTTGTTTGCGTCCTTGTGATCACAACTTGCCTCAGCGGTGTTGATGTGCGTTCTTCAGCCTTCTCTCTTGGTGAGGCTCAAGTCCACCAGGATACTTACTAAATTCCTGTCCCTTAACTCTCCTTCTGGACGGGAGCCTTTGTTGAAAGCTGGCTTCAGTCCGCCATCTTGTCTCCCACCTCCCGCTCCCAGATTCTTGAAACAGACCTTACTCAGTCTGAGCAATATGATACCTGATAATACCATCATAACAGGAGACTTTAACACTCCTCTTACAGAGCTGGACAGATCCTCTAAAAAGAAATTAAACAAAGATATAAGAGATTTAAATGAGACCCTAGAACAACTGTGCTTGATAGATGCATATAGAACACTCCATCCCAAAGATAAAGAATATACATTCTTCTCATCACCCCATGGAACATTCTCCAAAATTGATCATATCCTGGGACACAAAACAAATATCAACAGAATCAAAAGAATTGAAATTTTACCTTGCATCTTCTCAGACCATAAGGCACTAAAGGTGGAACTCAACTCTAACAAAAACGCTCGACCCCACACAAAGGCATGGAAATTAAACAATCTTCTGTTGAATAACAGATGGGTGCTGTAAGAAATAAAACAGGAAATCATTAACTTCCTTGAGCATAACAACAATGAAGACACAAGCTACCAAAACCTGTGGGATACTGCAAAAGCAGTTTTGAGAGGAAAATTCATTGCTTTAGATGCCTACATTCGAAAAACAGAAAGAGAGAGCATCAACAATCTCACAAATCATCTTATGGAATTGGAAAAAGAAAAACAGTCTAAGCCTAAACTCAGTAGAAGAAAAGAAATATCCAAAATCAAATCAGAGATCAATGAAATTGAGAACAAAAGAATCATTCAGAAAATTAATGAAACAAGAAGTTGGTTTTTTGAAAAAAAATAAATAAAATAGTAAACCATTGGCCAGACTAATGAGAAATAGAAAAGTAAAATCTCTAGTAACCTCAATCAGAAATGATAAAGGGGAAATAACAACTGATCCCACAGAGATACAAGAGATCATCTCTGAATACTACCAGAAACTCTATGCCCAGAAATTTGACAATGTGAAGGAAATGGATCAATATTTCTAATCACACCCTCTCCCTAGACTCAGCCAGGAAGGAATAGAGCTCCTGAACAGACCAATTTCAAGCACCAAGATCAAAGAAACAATAAAAAAATCTTCCAACCAAAAAATGCCCTGGTCCAGATGGCTTCACACCAGAATTCTATCAAACCGTCAAGGAAGAGCTTATTCCTGTACTGCAGAAATTATTCTAAAAAATTGAGGAAGAAGGAATCCTCCCCAACACATTCTACAAAGCAAACATCACCCTGATACCAAAACCAGGAAAAGACCCAAACAAAAAGGAGAATTTCAGACCACTCTCACTCATGAATATAGATGCAAAAATTCTCAACAAAATCCTAGCCAGTAGATTACAGTTTATCATCAAAAAAGTCATACATCATGATCAAGTGGGCTTCATCCCAGGGATGCAAGGTTGGTTTAACATATGCAAGTCCATAAACGTTATCCACCATATTAACAGAGGCAAAAATAAAGATCACATGATCCTCTCAATAGATGCAGAAAAAGAATTTGATAAAATCCAGCACCCTTTTCTAATTAGAACACTGAAGAGTATAGGCATAGGTGGCACATTTCTAAAACTGATTGAAGCTATCTAGGGCAAACCCACAGCTAATATTTTACTGAATGGAGTAAAATTGAAAGCTTTTCCTCTTAGAACTGGAACCAGACAAGGTTGTCCTCTGTCACCTTTACTATTCAACGTAGTGCTGGAAGTTCTAGCCAATACAATTTGGCAAGACAAGGAAATAAAGGGAATCCAAATGGGAGCAGAGGAGGTCACACTCTCCCTCTTTGCTGACGATATGATCTTATACTTAGAGAACCCCAAAGACTCAACCACAAGACTCCTAGTAGTCATCAAAAAATACAGTAATGTTTCAGGATATAAAATCAATGTCCACAAGTCAGTAGCCTTTGTATACGCCAATAACAGTCAAGATGAGAAGCTAGTTAAGGACACAACTCTCTTCACCATAGTTTCAAAGAAAATGAAATACCTAGGAATATACCTAACAAAGGAGGTGAAGAGGAAATTCCTTCTCTATAAAGGAAATTATGAAATCCTCAGAAAGGAAATAGTAGAGGATATTAACAAATGGAAGAACATACCATGCTCATGGATGGGAAGAATCAACATTGTTAAAATGTCTATACTTCCCAAAGCTATCTACCTATTCAATGCCATTCCTATCAAAATACCAACATCGTACTTTCAAGATTTGGAAAAAATGATTCTGCATTTTGTATGGAACTGGAAAAAACCCTGTATAGCTAAGGCAGTTCTTAGTAATAAAAATAAAGCTGGGGGCATCAGCATACCAGATTTTAGTCTGTACTACAAAGCCATAGTGCTCAAGACAGCATGGTACTGGCACAAAAACAGAGACATAGACACTTGGAATCAAATAGAAAACCAAGAAATGAAACTAACATCTTACAACCATCTAATCTTCAATAAAACAAACAAGAACATACCTTGGGGGAAAGACTCCCTATTCAATAAATGGTGGTGGGAGAACTGGATGTCTACATGTAAAAGACTGAAACTGGACCCACACCTTTCCCCACTCACAAAAATTGATTCAAGATGGATAAAGGACTTAAATTTAAGGCACGAAACGATAAAAATCCTCCAAGAAAGCATAGGAAAAACACTGGAAGATATTGGCCTGGGGAAAGACTTCATGAAGAAGACTACCATGGCAATCGCAACAACAACAAAAATAAACAAATGGGACTTCATTAAACTGAAAAGCTTCTGTACAGCTAAGGAGACAATAACCAAAGCAAAGAGACAACCTACACAATGGGAAAGGATATTTGCATATTTTCAATCAGACAAAAGCTTGATAACTAGGATCTATAGAGAACTCAAATTAATCCACATGAAAAAAGCCAACAATCCCATATATCAGTGGGCAAGAGACATGAATAGAACCTTCTCTAAAGATGACAGACAAATGGCTAAGAAACACATGAAAAAATGTTCATCATCTCTATATATTAGAGAAATGCAAATCAAAACAACCCTGAGATATCATCTAACCCCAGTGAGAACGGCCCACATCACAAAATCTCAAAAATGCAGATGCTGGTGTGGATGAGGAGAGAAGGGAACACTTTTACACTGCTGGTGGGACTGCAAACTAGTACAACCTTTCTGGCAGGAAGTATGGAGAAACCTCAAAGCACTCAAGCTAGACCTTCCATTTGATCCTGCAATCCCATTACTGGGCATCTACCCAGAAGGAAAGAAATCCTTTTATCATAAGGACACTTGTACTAGACTGTTTACTGCAGCTCAATTTACAATCGCCAAAATGTGGAAACAGCCTAAATGCCCACCAACCCAGGAATGGATTAACAAGCGGTGGTATATCTATACCATGGAATAGTATTCAGCCATTTAAAAAAATGGAGACTTTACATCCTTTGTATTAACCTGGATGGAAGTGGAAGACATTATTCTTAGTAAAGCATCACAAGAATGGAGAAGCATGAATCCTATGTACTCAATTTTGATATGAGGACAATTAATGACAATTAAGGTTATGGGGTGGAGGAAAAGCAGAAAGAGGGATGGAGGGAGGGGGTGGGGCCTTGGTGTGTGTCACAGTTTATGGGGGCAAGACATGATTGCAAGAGGGACTTTACCTAACAATTGCAATCAGTGTAATCTAGCTTATTGTACCCTCAATGAATTCCCCAACAATAAAAAATAAATAAAAATAACAGCAATGGCTCTGAACCAATTTTTTTTAAAAAAACCCTATAATGCTTTATAAAAGGACATAAAAGAAGACTTGAATGAATAAACAAATATACTTTATTTCTACATAGAAAAGAATAGGAGTCATCATTCTCCCCTAAAATTTTATAAATCCAATTCAAATCAAAATCTATACTTAAAAGAATATAGAAAAATCATTCTGAAGTTTACCTGGCTTTGGGTTTCTCAACCTCAAGTCCGTCACACTGAGGGATGGGTGATCCTCTGGGGGGCCATCCTGAGAGCCGTGACACTGAGGGATGGGTGATCCTCTGTGGGGACTGTCCTGACGGCCGTCACACTGAGAGATGAGTGATCCTCTGGTGGGGGGGGGGGGAGTCGTCCTGAGAGCCATCACACTGAGGAACGGGCGATACTCTGCGGAGACTGTCCTGAGAGATGTCACACTGAGGCACGGGTGATCCTCTGGGGGGCCGTCCTGAGAGCCATGACACTGAGGGATGGGTGATCCTCTGTGGGGACTGTCCTGAGGGCCATCACACTGAGAGATGAGTGATCCTCTGGGGGGGGGCGATTGTCCTGAGGGCTGTGACACTGAGGGATGGGTGATCCTCTGGGGAGCCGTCCTGAGGGCCGTGACACTGAGGGACCGGTGATCCTCTGGGGGGACTTTCCTGAGGGCCATGACACTGAGGGATGGGTGATTCTCGGTGGGGGGGGCATCCTGACAGCCATGACACTGAGGGACGGGTGATCCTCTGCAGTAACTGTCCTGGGGGCCATCACACTGAAGGATGGGTGATCCTCTGGGGGGCTGTCAGGGGCCATCACACTGAGGGATGGGTGATCCTCTGGGGGGCTGTCCTGAGGGCCAGGAACTGAGGGATGCATGATACTCTGGGGGGACTGTCCTGAGGGCTATGACACTGAGGGAAGTGTGATGCTCTGTGGGGACTGTACTGAGGGCCCTGACACTGAGGGATGGGTGATCCTCTGGGGGGACTTTCCTGTGGGCTGTGACACTGAGCGATGGGTGATCCTCTGTGGGGACTGTCCTGAGGACCCTGACACTGAGGGACGGGTGATCCTCTGGGGGGACTTTCCTGAGGGCCATGACACTGAGGGATGGGTGATCCTCAGTGGGGGGGGAGGCATCCTGAGAGCCATGACACTGATGGACGGGTGATCCTCTGCAGTAACTGTCCTGAGGGCCATCACACTGTGGGATGGGTGATCCTCTAGGGGGCTGTCCTGAGGGCCATGAACTGAGGGATGCATGATACTCTGGGGGGACTGTCCTGAGGCCCATGACACTGAGGGATGGGTGATCCTCTGTGGGGACTGTACTGAGGGCCCTGACACTGAGGGATGGGTGATCCTCTGGGGGGACTTTCCTGCGGGCCATGACACTGAGCAATGGGTGATCCTCTGGGGAGACTGTCCTGAGGGTCGTGACACTGAGGGAAGTGTGATGCTCTGTGGGGACTGTCCTGAGGGTCCTGACACTGAGGCATGGGTGATCCTCTGGGGGACTTTCCTGTGGGCCGTGACACTGAGGGATGCGTGAACCTCTGTGGGGGCTGTCCTGAGGGTCGTGACACTGATGGATGTGTGATCCTCTGGGAGGACCGTCATGAAGTTCGTGACACTGATGGATGCGTGATCCTCTGGGAGGACTGTCCTGAAGTTCGTGACACTGAGGGAAGAGTGATCCTCCGGGGGGGACTGCCCTGAGGGCCCTGTCACTGAGGGATGTGTTTTTCCTCTGGGGTGCTGTTCTGAGGGCTGTGACACTGAGGGTTGGGTGCTCCTCTGAGGGAACTGTCTGAGGGCTGTGACACTGACGGATGGGTGCTCCTCTGGGGGGACTGTCCTGAGGGCCATGACACTGAGGGATGGTTGATCCTCTGGGAGGACTATCCTGGGGGTGATCCTCTGGGAGGGCTGTCCTGAGGGCAGAACACTGAGGGATGCGTGAACCTCTGGGGGGACTGTCCTGAGGGCCATGTCACTGAGGGATGGGTGATCCCCTGGGGGGGGCTGTCCTGAGGGCCGTGACACTGAGTGATTGATGATCCTCTGGGATGACTGTCCTGAGGGCCATGACACTGAGGGATGCGTGATCCTCTGTTGGTCTGTCCTGAGGGCAGTGATACTGAGGGATGGGTGATCTCTGGGGGTACTCTCCTGTGGGCCATGACACTGAGGGATGCATGATCCTCTGGCGGGGCTGTTCTAGGGCCGTGACACTGAGGGATTGGTGATCCTCTGGGGAGACTTTCCTGCGGGCCGTGACTTGAGGGATGGGTGATCCTCTGGGAGGATTGTCCTGAGGGCCGTGACACTGAGGATTTGGTGTTCATCTGGGAGGACTGTCCTGAGGGCCCTGACACTGAGAAATGGGTGATCTTCTGGGAGGACTGTCCTCAGGGCAGTACACTGAGGGATGGGTGATCCTCTGGGGGGCTGTTCTTAGGGCCGTGAAACTTAGGGATGGGTGATGCTCTGGGGGGCTGTTCCGAGCATTGTAGAATGTTCAGCAGCATCTCCGGTCTCTACCACAAGATGCCTGTTCTAGCCTTATTGGGACAACCAAAAATATCTTTGGACAGGTCCCAGTGTCCCCAGGGATACAAAAATCATCCCTGGATGAGAACCACTGTTCTAAAAGAATAAAATTAAATCAAAACGGGGGGGGGGGAATATCTCATTTAGAAGGGTAATTGGTAAAGATACTACCATTCTCAGATATTAAAATATCCTAAAGCAAAAAGAAACTTGAAGAAGTACACATATAGACAGTTGAATCAATATATCAGAAGGGACAACCCAGAAAAAGACTTCAGTTTTTTTTTTGAGATAGAATCTCACTCTATCACTGAAGCTGGAGTGCAGTGGTGTCATCACAGCTCACTGCAGCCTCAAACTCCTGGGCTCAGGTGGTCTTCCCACATCAGCCTCCCCAGGAGCTGTGACTACAGGCACACATAACCATGCCTGGCTAAGTTTTCTACTTTCTGTAGAGATGGGGCTCACTTTTGCTCAGGCTGGTCTCAAACTCCTGGCCTCAACAAATCCTTCCACCTCAGCACCCCAGAGTAACAGGATTACAGGCATGAGCCACCACACCTGGCCTTCAATTTTTAATAATTTGTTTTTAAATGTGCCTTTCAGTCAATTGGAAAGAGAGAAATCTTCTCCAATGCCATCATGCAATGAAAGGAATGGGAATAATTATTTGGTAACTTGAACAGAATGGACTATAAAAACTAGATGTGAAAGTGCATTTAAATAATTTGTTTGGCTGGGCATGGTGGGTCACACCTGTAATGATTGTGGCTCCTACCTGTACCTTAGGCAAACCACATTCCTCCTAGCATAAGTTCAAGACCAGGCCCCGTCTCTAAAAACTAGCGGGGCATTGTGGCAGGTGCCTATAGTCCCAGCTCCTCTGGAGGCTGAGACAAGAGGATCAGTAGATTAGAATTTAAGTATAAACTGAGCATGGTTACTCATGTCTGTAATCCCCCCCACTCCCATAGTAAGAGGGTGGCTTGAGCCCAGGAGTTCAAGGCCAGCCTGGGCAATACAGTAAGGCCCCATCTATAAAAAAAAAAAATTAAAAGTTAACAAGATGTGGTGGCCTCAAAAAAATAAAAAATTAGCTAATTAAAAATAGCATGCCTATAGTCCCAGCTACTTTGGTAGGCACTTGGCCCAGTAGTTCAAGGCTGTATGACTGCACCATTGCACTCCAGCCTGGGTGGCAGAGCAAGACCCCATTTCTAAAAAAAGAAAAAATATCCCTAAGCTCTCACCTAACAGGCACAAGGTGGCACACCTCCTGGAGAAGCGCTCAACTGCAACATGGACTTCACCTAATAAATGCAAACAATGTAACCTAATCACATGTACCCTTATATTAATCTGAAATAAAAAATAAATAAGTAAAAATATAAGCAATAAAATAAATAAAAACTAAATTTTAAGCACAAAACAAACTAGAAGAATATGCAATTGGTTATGTATCAGTCTTCCGAGGGAGAACACTATGTAAGCATAAAGCCACCAAAGAAATGATAATAATTTCAGGATTTCAGTCCATGAGAATAAAAGTGTCTACATACCCCAAAAGAAATGACCACAGTGAAAACGGAAACAACATAATAAGAAAATGTATTCAATGAAACCTAATTCTTTATGCCCTCAATGAACCTGAACAATAAATAAAAAAGAAGAAAAAAGAAAATGTAATCAACAAGTATAACACTAAAGGTTAAGATCTGTATTATTAAAAAATAGTGTTTTCTATGGGTTTGAATCCGGCCCAGGTGCCAAACAACAATGACAACTACAAAAAAAAAAAAATAGTGTTTTCTTTTTTTTAATTATTATTTTTTATTAAATCGTAACTTTGTACATTGATGCATTTATGGGGTTCAGGGTACTGCTTCAATATACACTGTGAAATACTTACGTTGAACTAAGTAACACATCCATCACAATTATACTCATTTCTTAGTAGTTTTGAAATGTAACATTGCATCATGCACATCAGGTGAGGTCCCCCCAGATACCCTCCTCCCATATCCCCCCTCCTCTGTCTCTCCCCTTCTACCTTCTGGACTATAGTTATGTTTTGCCATTCATATGAATGTGTAGGTGATTTTATGTTGATTTCATAGTACTATTGAGTACATTGGATACTTTTTTTTCCCATTCTTGAGATACTTTACTAAGAAGAATATGTTCCAGCCCCATCCAGGTAAACATAAAAGATGTGAAGTCTCCATCTTTTTATGGCTGCATAGTATTCCATGGTGTACATATACCACAATTTGGTAGTCCATTCATGGGTCAATGGGCACTTGGGCTGTTTCCATATCTCAGCTATTATGAATTGGGCTTCAATAAACATTCTGGTGCAAATGTCTTTGTTGTAAAATAATTTTTGATCATCTGGGTATATACCTAGTAGAGGAATTGAAGGATCGAATGGTAGGTCTACTTGTAGTTCCTTGAGTATTCTCCAAACGTCTTTAAAAAAAGGTCATATTAGCTTGCATTCCCACCAGCAATGTAGAAGTGTTCCCTTCTCTCCGCATCCTTGCCAACATCTGTAGTTTTGGGATTTTGTGATGTGGACTATTCTTACTGGAATTAGATGGTATCTCAAAGTGGCTTTGATTTGCATTTCTCTGATGATTAAGGATGATGAGCATTTTTTCTTTCTTTCTTTTTTAGAGACAGAGTCTCATTTTATTGCCTTCAGTAGAGTGCCATGATGTCACACAGCTCACAGCAACCTCCAGCTCTTTGGCTTATGTGATTCTCTTGCCTCAGCCTCCCAAGTAGCTGGGACTATAAGCACCCACCCCAACGCCTGGCTATTTTTCTTGCAGTTTGGCCTGGGCTGGGTTTGAACCTGCCACTCCTCAGTATATGGGGCCAGCGCCCTACCCACTGAGCCACAGTTGTCACCCAGATGAGCATTTTTTCATGTGTTTGTAGGCCATGTCTTCATCAGAGAAGTTTCTGTTCAAGTCTCTTGCCCACATAGAAATGGGGTTATTTATTCTTTTCTTATTGATTAGTTCGAGTTCTCTGTAGATTCTAGTTATCAGACCTTGTCAGAAGCATAACCTGCAAAAATCTTCTCCCATTCTGAAGGTTGTCTGTTTGCTTTACTTACTGCGCTCTTGGCTGTGCAAAACTTTTTAGTTTGATCAGATCCCGTGATGGATTTTTGGTGTTGCTTCAATTGCCCAGGGGGGTCCTTCTCATAAAATATTCCCCCAGGCCAATTTCTTCAAGTGTTTTCCCTGCACTCTCTTCTAGTATTTCATAGTTTCATGTCTTAAGTTTAAATCTTTTATCCAGTGAGAATGAATTTTTGTTAATGGTGAAAGGTGGGGGTCCAGTTTCAGTCTTCTACAGGTCCTCAACCCATTCACCCAGCACCATTTGTTAAATAGTCTTTCCCCCACGAATATTTTTGATAGGCTTGTCAAAGATAAAATGACAATAATTAGCTGGATTCATCTCTTGGTTCTCTATTCTGTTCCATACATCTACCTCTCTGTTTTTTGTGCCAGTACCATGCTGTTTTGATCACTATAGATTTATAGTATAGCCTGAAGTCTGGTAATGTGATACCTCCTGATTTGTTCTTTTTTCTGAGTAATGTATTTGCTATTGGAGGTTTTCTGATTCCATATAAAACAAAGTACTATTTTTTCAAGTTCTTTAAAGTATGACTATGGTGGTTTAATAGGGATTGCATTAAATCTGTAGATTGCTTTGGGTAGTATGGACATTTTAACAATGTTGATTCTTCCCAGCCATGAGCATGGTATGTTTTTCCGTTTGTTAACATCTTCAGCTATTTCTTTTCTCAGAGTTTCATAGTTCTCCTTATAGAGAACTTTCATGTCCCTTGTTAGGTAAACTCCCAGATATTTCATTTTCTTTGGTACTATTGTAAAAAGAATAGAGTCCTGGACTATATTTTCAGCTTGACTATTGTTGGCATATATAAAAGCTACTGACTTGTAAGTAGCTACTGACTTGTAAGTATTGATGTTGTATCCTGAAATGCTGCTGTATTCCTTGATCACTCCTAAGAGTTTTGAAGTTGAGTCCCTGGGATTTTCCAGGTATAGGGTTATATCATCAACAAAGAGTGAGAGTTTGATCTCTTCTGACCCTATTTGGATACCTTGATCACCTTCTCTTGCCTGATTGTGATGACAAAGACTTTCATTACTATGTTAATAGCAGTGCAGACAATGGGCATCCTTGCCTTATTCCTGATCTGAGTGGAAATGTTTTCAATTTTACACCATTCAATATGATATTGGCTATGGGTTTGCTGTAGATGGCCTCTATCAGTTTAAGAAAGGTCCCTTCTATGCCTGTTTTCTTAAGTGTTCTGATCATGAAAGGATGCTGGATATTATCAAAGGCTTTTTCTGCATCAATTGAGAGAATTATATGGTCTTTGTTTTTTATTTTATTGATGTGATGTATTATATTTATAGATTTGCATATGTTGAACCTACCCTGTAACCCTGGAATAAAAACAACTTGATTGTGGTGTATAATTATTTTTTTTATTTTTTTTTTTTGTAAAGAAAGGGTTTCACTTCATTGCCCATGGTAGAGTGCTGTGGCATCACACAGCTCACAGCAACCTCCAACTCCTGGGCTTAAGCAATTCCCTTGCCTCAGCTTCCTGAGTAGCTGGGACTACAGATGCCCACCACAACACCCAGCTAATTTTTTGTTGCAGTTTGGCCAGGGCCGGGTTTGAACCTGCCACCCTCAGTATTTGGGGCCAGTGCCCTGCCCACTGAGCCATAGACACTACCCATGGTGTATAATCTTTTTGACGTGTTGTTAAATTGTTTGCTAAGATCTTATTGAATATTTTTGCATCAATATTCATTAATGATATTGGTCTATAATTTTCTTCCTTCTTGGATCCTTTCCTGGTTTGGGTATCAGGGTGATATTTGCTTCATAGAATGTGTTGGGAAGTATTCCTTCTTTTTATATGCTTTGGAAAACGTTGTATAATATAGGTACTAGTTCCTCTTGAAAGGTTTCATAGAATTTGGATATGAAGCCATCTGGTCCTGGACTTTTCTTTTTGGGGAGATTTTGTATTGTTGGTGCTATTTCAGTGATTGATATAGGGATATAGGTCTATTTAAGATTTCTAATTCTTTCTGGGTGAGTCAAAGAAGATGGCATGCTTGCAGGTATTGGTCCATTTCCTTCAGATTTTCATATTTCTGGGAGTAGAGATTTTTGTAGTAATCATTGAGGATTTTTTGAATTTCTGAAGCGTCTGTTGTTATTTCTCCTTTATTGTTTCTGATAGACAGTATTAGAGTTTTTATTTTTCTATTTCTGGTTAGGTTGCCCAAAGGTTTATCAATTTTGTTAATCTTTTCAAAAAATGAACTTTGTTTCATTGATCCTCTGAATGATTCTTTTGTTTTCAATTTCATTTAATTCTGTCCTAATTTTGGTTATTTCTTTTCTTCTGCTGAGTTTGGGGTTGGAATGTTCTTCCTTTTCCAGTTTCTTGAGATAATTCATTAAGTTGCTGGCTTCCTCTCTTTCTGGGTTTATTTTTGTTGTTGTTGTTTGTTTCTTTGTTTGTTTAGAGACAGAGTCTCAAATGTCACCCTCAGTAGAGTGCCATGGCATCAGAGCTCACAACAGCCTCCAGCTCTTGGGCTTAGGCCAGGTGTCCTCAAACTTTTTAAATAGGGGGCCAATTCACTGTCCCTCAGACCGTTGGAGGTCTGGACTATAGTTTAAAAAAAACTATGAACAAATTCCTATGCACACTGCACATATCTTATTTTGAGGTAAAAAACAAAACAGGAACAAGTACAATTCACACCGCTTCATGTGGCCTGCGGGCCACAGTTTGAGGACACCTGGCTTAGGCAATTCTCTTGCCTCAGCCTCCCAAGTAACTAGGACTACAGGCACCCACCACAACACCCAGCTATTTTTTTATTGCAGTTTGGCCAGGGCCAGGTTCGAACCCTCCACCCTCGGTATATGGAGCCAGTGCCTTACTCACTGAGCCACAGGCGCCACCCTCTTTCTGTTTTCTTGATGAAGGCTTCCAATGGTATAAAATTCCCTCTTAGGACTGCCTTTGCAGTATCCCACAGGTTTTGATAATCTGTGTCTTCATAATCATTTTGTTCCAAAAATTTGGTGATTTCCCTCCTAATCTTGTCTTTGACCCAGCTATCATTCAGCCTAAGATTATTTAGCTTCCATGACTTTGTTTGAGTATGAATATTCCCATTGCTATTGAGTTTAACTTTTATTCCATAGTGATCTGAGAAGATACAAGGAATAATTTCTATCCTTTTAAATTTGCTAAGGTTGGGCGGCACCTGTGGCTCAGTGAGTAGGGCACCAGCCCCATATGCCGAGGGTGGCGGGTTCAGACCCAGCCCCAGCCAAACTGCAGCCAAAAAATAGCCGGGCGTTGTGGCAGGCGCCTGTAGTCCCAGCTGCTCGGGAGGCTGAGGCAAGAGAATCGCGTAAGCCCAAGAGTTAAGAGGTTGCTGTGAGCCGTGTGACGCCACGGCACTCTACCCGAGGGCAGTACAGTGAGACTCTGTCTCTACAAAAAAAAAAAGAAAGAAAAGAAATTAAATTTGCTAAGGTTAGACTTGTGACCTAGGATATGATCTATTTTGGAGGATTACCCATAGGCTGATGAGAAGAATGTATATTCAGTTTTATTAGGGTTAAATGTTCTGTAGAGGTCTGTAAATTCCATTTGTTAATGTTTCTTTCTTTAGTTTCTTCTTGGAGGACCTATCCAAAAAGTGTCAAAAGGGTGTTAAAATCTCCAACTATTATAGTGCAGGAAGATATCAAATTGTTCATCTCCATTAGGGTCTGCTTTATGAATTGAGGAGCATTCTGGTAGGGTGCATAAATGTTAGTTATCGAAATCTCTTCATGTTGGGTGTTTCCCTCAACAAATATGTAGTGACCTTCCTTATCTTTCTTTATCTTTGTTGGTTTAAAGCCAATTGCAACAGCTACTAAAATTGCAACCTCTGCTTTTTTCTTGTTTCCATTTGTCTGTATTATACAAGTCCATCCCTTCACCCTGAGTCTATTTTTATCCTTTAAGGTAAGGTGAGATTCTTGTATACAGAAGATATCCAGTCTGAGTTTATGTATCCAGTCAGCCAGCCTGTGCCTCTTTAGAGGACAATTTAAACCATTCACATTAATTGAGAGAATTAATACTCCTGGTTGTGTTTTGGGTGTCATGATTTTCAGATGTCCAGTGGACACTTTTAATCCTTTCACCACTGTGCAAGTTGGATTTTGTTCAAAAATTTCTGGGTGAGTTTACTTTGGAGGTAGAGCATTGTGCTGGTTGTTGTGGAGGATGGATCTGAGAATATCCTGGAGAGCTGGTTTCACTATGGCAAATTTCTTCAACATGTCTATGGCATTAAAATATTTGATTTTTCCATCACAAATGAAACTCAGTTTAGCTGGATACAGGATCCTGGGCTGGAAGTTGTTTTGTTTTAGGAGATTGAAGGTCAATGACCATCTTCTTCTGGCTTGAAACATTTCAGCTGAGAGATCTGCAGTCATTCTGATACTTCTCCCTTTGTAGATGATGCTTTTCTTACATCTGGTTGCTTGCAGAATTATCTCCTTCATCTTAACTTTGGCAAAGATAATCACAATGTGTCTAGGAGATGCTTTATTTGGATTGAGTCTTTCTGGGGTTCTGAAACTGTCTGCTATCTGAAGTTCTCTGTCTCTTGTAATGCTTGGGAAATTCTCCTCCAAAATATCTTGGAGTAGAGCATCTGTACCTTTAGGACCATCCTCTTCTCCTTTGGGAATTCCCATAAGATGAATATTTGATCTTTTGGAGTGATCCCACAACTCTCTCGGGGAATGATCAATTTTTGCTCTCCATTTGTCTGCCTCTTTGAGTGTTTTGGAAAGTTCAAAAGCTTTGTCTTCAGTTTCAGAGATCCTTTCTTCTGCCTGGTCAACTCTATTACTGAGGGATTCTTCTGTATTTTGGAGCTCCTCAACTAACTTTTTCGTTTCCTTGAGCTCTGCTACCTCTTTTCTCATTATGTCCATATCTTTGATGACTTGGGCTTTGAATTCGTTAAGTTCTTGAGACAACTTTAGAACTACTCTTTGGAATTCAATTTCTAACTTTTCTTCCATTCTATTTATCCTATTTGCAATCCATATTCTGAATTCGACTTCTGATTTTGCTGCCATTTGTCTATGAATGGCATCTTCAGTTGTATCTCCTTTGTCATTTCTTGGGGGAGAGGGGTTGATCTACTCTGGTTATTCATGTTGCCAGAGTTCTTCTGTTGGGTCCACACCAGGTTTATTGTCCACCATTTGGTTATTAGAATTGGTAGGGTGAGATTTAATTGGGGTTCCCAGGTAGTAGAAATAGCCCCTTACCAAAGTGCTAGCCTTTGTAATTGTGGCTTATTTCCTACAAACTTAAAAAGGCCCCTTTCAGAGTTTTGGTTGGAGACTCTGAGGACCTACTTGGAGAGAGAGCACAAACTAGCTCTGTTTTGGTATCAACCAACCTCTACCCTATCCTAAGAAACCACAGTATTAGGTTTAAATCTCAACTATGAAGAGATACAAACAGCTGCGGTGCCCAGCCCCCACCCTTCAGTTCTTTTCTGCTACAGAATTTCAAAGGTCAACCTCAGAATATCCAAGAGTGGACAGTCTCAGAAATGGGTTCCAATTAAATTGTCTCAAGCCGTGCAAACCCTGCTCAACAGAGAGGGATTCAAGGGTCTCCAACAGCACAATTGGAGCCAGAGATGCACACTCTCGCCTGTCATACTCAGTCCACACTATTGTCCACTTCTCTGCCCACAGGCCCAGTTAGAGCCAGGGGCCATGGCCCCGCCCTCCAGTCTCAGTTCACACACAGCTAGCCTTTGCTTGCCAGACCAGTTGGAGTCAAGGGACCACACCCCCACCTGCCAGTCTCAGACCATGCCTGGCAAGCCTCTGTTCTTTTGGAGTCAAGGCACCACACTCTGCCCAGAGGTCTCAGTCCTCACCCTGTAAGCCTCTGCTCACCAGCCCCACAGGAGACAGAGGACCACGTCCGAGCCCTCAGGTCTTGGTTCACACCCAGAAAGACACTGCTCAAGGGTTCTGTTGGAATGAGGGGACCATGCCCTTGCTCTCAGGTCTCAGTTCATGCCTAGTAAGCCTCTGCTCACAGGCCCAGCACAGGCTGGGGACCAGCCCTGTCTGCTGAACTCAGTCCATATGGGGCAACCCCTCTCCCACTGTTGGTGCCATCAGAGCCAGGGGTTCTGCACTTCATCCCACCAGACACAGCCTGAACTGAGGGCCATCACAACCACTGGCCTGGCATACTCATAACCAGGGGACTGACTGTTCCTTCTGCCTCCAAGTGTCTCTTTCTTCCCACACCCTCTTTCTTCCCCATTAGTCACAGATTCTGTCCTGAAGGTTAGCAGTCCACACTATGCCCAGTCTCTCAGGACAAGACCAAACACTCTGTGCTCTGCAGGGGGCAGAACTTCACATTGCCATGCAAGGGGAAAGGGTGGACTGGGAGTTTGGAATTGTGGTGGAAAATATCTGTTCAATTTTATGCCTGGCCAGGTGGTGTCTAGGTTCATAAGTGGGACCTCCCTGGAGAAAGAGACCTGGAGTTTAGTCACTGTCTCCAGTGAGGTAAAATGAGAGGTCTTTTGTTCCCTGCTCATTCGCAGATAGCCTGTGGCAGGCCTCCTGCTAGGGGGAGGGATCTCCTGTTCTCTAGTCGATAGGCTTTATACCTGTAATTTGTTTTCTTGAATGTTTTTCCTTGGAGTTACAGCTTGCCGAACTTCTTTCTGGCTCAGCTCCCCACCTTTGGCTTCATAGAGTCCAATTCAGTCCAGTTTTTCTTCCTCTGCTCAGGAGCCTCTGCCAAAGGTTGCTACCAGTCGGCCATCTTCCCATTCAGCTCCAAAAAGAGAGTTTTCAAGTTGATAAGGGAGAAAAAAGTAGACTCTACCAGATAATAAGCAAAAGACATCAAGAAACTGGTCCCAGGAGAAAACAAAACTGCCAAGGGCCACAGGTTTAGTTTTATGCTTAACCAAAAAAGTGTGAGTAAAAGCAATTTAGGTGGATGTCTTTGTTTGCCTACTAAATTCAACAGTTTAAAAAAGAAAATAATCAACAAATTAAACATAGAATTACCATAAAAAACACCAGTTCCTTTTCTGGGTATCTACCCAAAATGACTAAAAGCAGAAATGGGAAGAGATACTTGTACCCCCATGTTCACAGCAGCGTGGTTCACAATAGCCAAAGGATGGAAGCAACCCAAGTGTCCATGCACAGTCTATGGCTGAACAGGTAAACATAATGGGAGGCTTCCACACAGTGGACTGTCATTCAGCCACAAAAAGGAAGCAGATTCCAACATGTGCAACAACACGAGTAAACCCTGCGGACAGGATGCCCAGTGAAATAGCCAGACACAAAGGACATACCCTGTGTGACCCACTAACTGGGGTCCCGGCAGTCCTCATACTCACAGAGACAGAGGTGGAATGGTGGGTGTGGGAACTGGGGAGGGATGGGACTTAGTGTCTTCTGAGAGCAGAGTTCCAGGTTGGGAAGCTGAGAAAGTTCTATAGCTGAATGGTAGTGCTGGTGGCACAGCATTGGGTTGTTGTTGTTGTTGTTGTTTGTTTGCTTAGTTCTGTTTGGGGTGAGGGTTGAGACAGAGTCTCACTCTGTCACCCTGGGTGGAATGCTGTGGATCATCACAGCTCACAGCAACCTCAAATTCTTGGGCTTAAGGGATCCTCCTGCCTCAGCCTCCCAAGTAGCTGGGACTACAGGCACCCACCACAACTCCCAGCTAGTTTTTCTATTTTTAGCAGAGATGGGGGTCTCACTCTTGTTCAGGCTGGTCTTGAACTCTTGAACTCAGGCAATCCACCTGCCTCAGCTCCCAGAGGCGTGAGCCAATGAGCCCAGCTAGTTGAACAGCACTGTGAACGTGCTTAATGCCACAGACCTGTTCACTTAAAAAGTGGTTAAAGGGGGGCGGAGCATGATGGCGGATAGGATGGACGTGTAGTCCACCTCTCCCAAGCCATCAAGTGAGAGGAAAGGCGGTCTGGACCTTCCCTGTGTGTGGATTATTGGAGTGGACAGACAGCTGGAGACACCCAGCGAACTGGCGGATTGCTATATATGAGGGGTAATTTAAAATCACAGACTCTGTTGTAGAGATTCTTCCCTGTTCAGCCATGCTGGCCAGCAGTCCCCTCCCCTACGGAGGTCAGCAGCTTGTAAGTGCTGACAAAACCCAGTTGACAAATAATTATTCCTGAACTGAGGGAGGCATCCGAAAGGAGAGCCACTCAAAACCACGGGGAGCTGGGCAAACTGTTGGACAATTGAAGGGAAGGGATCCTGCCTGGGAAACAGACATTTTGAACTACCCAAAAGGGCGGGCACCTTTCCCCCAGGTGTTGGAGGGGACTGGCAGTTCAGGCTGCGCAGCGAACTGGCGGGCGCCATCCAAAAGGGAAACTCTGAACCATAAAACCCAGAATAAGTCCCCCGAACGCTCCAACCACGGGAACCAGCTTGAAGCCGCTGACCCGGCTTTGGCTGCTAAAGCCCCGAAGCTACTGAAGCCATGGACCCGGCTTTAGCTCCTAAAGCCACGAACTTGGCTTCAGCCCTGGGATAAAACCACAACCCCGCCAACAACGCGAACTCAGCACCACTCCCCCTACAGCCGATTGCACTCGCCAGTTTGCAGGAGAATCTGGGAACAGAGTAGAAAGACTTAAGAAGCATGGACACTTGCACTGACTGGGAAGGTTAGTCGCAAGTGCTGTCTGGAAAAGAACAGCAGACGTTACACAATACTTAGGTGACAAACTTTTACAGAAATTCCAAAATGGCGATGGGCCGTGGAAAGTGGTTACCATGGTAACAGTATAAACTGTAAATCAGGTATAAGCCTCGGAACCACTCATAGTGCCACCTGGTGTCCAGAAAGTATATTGCAGTATGAATATATTCCTATGAAAGTTAATCCCTACAGCAGACATATACATATATAGGTATATTTCTACATGCAAGAATATTTTTGTAGTTGGTGCCTTTTTTTTTTTTTTTGGTTTTCATGAGTTTTTTTGTTTGTTTTGTTTTTGTCTGTTTTTTCCTCACCATTTTCTTAGAGGAGATTTCAATAATTTTTTATTATTACTTTTTATATAGATATATTTTTTATTTCTATGTCTTCTAATTTTAATTTCTTCTTTCTCCTCATTTAACATTCCTACTAACACCACTTTTTTCTCTCTTTTTTTTCCTTTCTTTCAATTATTTTACGATTATCACTATTTTTATTTCAGTTGTTCTTCCATTGCTGTTGTCGTGGCTGTTACCTGTATGTCTGTGTTTCCGTCTATCTCTGTATCTATGGACCCGTGTGCCTGGTAACCTTTGTATCTGTTTGTTTGTTCATTTGGTCTCAACGAGCTTGGTGTTACGACCTGCAACTCTGAGCTCCTAACACTCCCCTCCACTATCACTCCATGATATGGAGACCTGCCCCCCCAGGAGTCCAGCTTCTTGGGTGAACTCTCGAGAGGCACAGACAGGACCTGGACGGCAGCTGGCCAGTGCTGACTCTGTAGCAAAGAAGCGAGAAGATGATGGTTGGCTAAGAGGGAATTACACTGGAGCAGTGGTGCCCCGAGCTGCAGAGCAACAACCATCTTCAGCAATAACAAGGCCCACCCCAGATATCCCATAGCCTCTCCTCCTATCTTCCTGGGCAACCAGATGAGGCTGAGCATCTTCTCAGATGGCAACCACCATGGAACAGACCTGGGACTGAAACACAGGCCCGTGAGTAAAGGGTTTGCCTGAGGCGGCACTGACCTGAGTGGAACACGGGGACTAGAAAACAACCGCTTTACTGAGCCTAAGATGCACCTGGCCCTCAGGGGATTACCAGCCTATAGACAAAGGAGGCCAAGAGGCTACAGCCGACAACTGATCATGCTGCAAATACAAACCCGCAGGACTAAAGACAGGGCCTGAGGCACAGGTTCTGGGAACACAAATCAGCCTCTCCTCTATAGAAGAATCTAGCAGGGTCAGAAACAAACTCCCACAGGGTTGTTCCGTTCACCCAGTAACATAAACTAAGGGTGGGGCTGGAACTGAGTGAACACCTCCAGCCTCCATCAAGTGCCCGAGGTTGACAGGCCACACCACCCCCTACTGGATAAAGACAGAGAGTAGTGGCCTAGACGAGCAGACACAGACTACCCTGTGACTTAGGCAGGTGCAAACCCCTGGAGTATATGCTTACTGCAGACAACTGACTGGGTCACAGCCCTGTGGGGATAGCAGCGACTGGGTGTGACAGAGCTGCAAGGTGGGGAAGGAGGCATCAATCTTCCCAGACTAATTTATTTACTAGGTGGCTCTTCCTGACTCCACGCAGCACTGGAGCAAGCCATGTTAGAGCAGTCAACAGTCCCCTGTGATCCAGTTCCCAGGGACCTCTTGAACTCTCCCACCCGAGGCAGCTCCTGACTGAGACAATTGATTTGGACTTTTTGAACTTAGCCACTCACCTGGAGACTATCCAGGCGGTGCCCTGGGTGAGTGGTTGTAGGAAGGTTTGATTTTCCTTTTCCATTTGTTGCCTGTGGTGGGTGGGGTGACTTAAAAGCTGGTATCTCTCCACGGCTGAGACTTCAACCCAGAGTAACTGTTTCACAAGGGTCAAATAGAAACCACCTAAAAACAAGACAGAACCACATAGCCCCTCTCCACCAAACAGGGCCCCAGTTTCTCAGGTCACTGCGCTGTATGGGTCCTTGACAAAACAACAGGAGAGAAATCAAAGGGAGTAAAACAATCATGAGGCAGAATCAGTGGAAAAAAACTGGTAACATGAATAACCAGAATAGATCAACCCCCCAAGGAAAGATATGGCAGATGTATTTGAAGATCCCATTCACAAACAACTGGCTGAGATGTCAGAAATCTAATTCAGAATTTGGATGGCGAACAAGATTAACAAAATGGAACTAGGAATTCGTGGAGAAATTCAAAAGCTGTCTCAAGAATTTAACGAATTTAAAGACAAAACCACCAAAGACTTAGACACACTGAAGCAAGAATTTGCAGCCCTCAAAGATATGAAAAATACAGTAGAATCCCTTAGCAACAGAATGGACCAAGCAGAAGAAAGGATCTCCGACATCGAAGATAAAGCCTTTGAACGCTCCCAAACTCTCAAAGAGGAAGAGAAACGGAGAGCAAAAATGGATCACTCTCTCAGAGAGCTCTGGGATAACCTGAAGAAGGCAAATATCCGACTCACAGGAATTCCTGAAACAGATGAAGTGGCCTCACTGGGCACAGAGGCCCTTCTGCATGAAATTATGAAAGAGAATTTTCCAGAGATGCCTAGAGAACCTGAAATTCAGATAGCAGATAGCTTCAGAATCCCAGAAGGACTCAACCCCAAAAAGACATCCCCCAGGCATATCATAATTAACTTCACTAAAGTTAATATGAAGGAGAAAATTCTCAAAGCGGCCAGGTGAAAGAAAACTATTGCCTTCAAAGGGAAGAACATTAGAATGACTGCAGATCTCTCTGCTGAAACTTTTCAAGCCAGAAGTGGGTGGTCATCAACGTTTAATCTCCTCAAGCAAAATAACTTTCAACCCCAGATCTTGTACCCAGCTAAACTGAGTTTCATTTATGATGGAGAAATTAAATACTTTAATGACATTCATATGCTAAAGAAATTTGCCATAACCAAACCAGTTCTTCAGGATATTCTCAGACCTATCCTCCATAATAACCAACCCAATCCTCTACTATGAAAGTAAACTCACACAGAAACTTCTGATCAAACTCAAACTTCCACAATGGCAAAAGGATTAAAAATGCCCACTGGACTTTCAAAAAACTCAATACCCAAAATTTCACCAAACTTATCAATACTCTCCATTAATGTGAATGGCTTAAACTGCCCTCTAACGAGACATAGGTTAGCTGACTGGATACAAAAACTCAGGCCAGACATTTGTTGCATACAAGAGTCACATCTTAACTTAAAAGACAAATACAGACTCAGGGTGAAAGGATGCTCATCCATATTTCAGGCAAATGGTTACCAGAAAAAAGCAGGTGTTGCAATTTTATTTGCAGTTACAATAGGCTTTAAACCAACAAAAGTAAGGAAGGACAAAAATGGTCACTTCATACTTGTTAAGGGTAAGACTCAATATGATGAGATTTCAATTATTAATATTTATGCACCCAACCAGAATGCACCTCAATTTATAAGAGAAACTCTAACAGACATGAGCAACTTGATTTCCTCCAACTCTATATAGTCAGAGATTTTAAAACTCCTTTGGCAGTGACGGATCAATCCTCCAACAAAAAGCTGAGTAAAGAAATTCTAGATTTAAATCTAACCATCCAGCGTTTAGATTTAGCAGACATCTACAAAACATTTCATCCCAACAAAACTGAATACACATACTTCTCATCAGCCTACGGAACTTACTCCAAAATTGATCACATCTTAGGTCACAAGTCTAACTTCAGCAAATTTAAAGGAATAGAAATTATTCCATGCATCTTCTCGGACCATCATAGAATAGAACTTGAGATGAGTAACAACAGGAATCTGCATACTCATACAAAAACATGGAAGTTAAATAACCTTATGCTGAATGATAGCTGAGTCAGAGATGAGATCAACAAAGAAATTGCCAAATTTTTGGAACAAAACGACAATGAAGACAGGAACTATCAGAACCTCTGGGACACCGCAAAGGCAGTTCTAAGAGGGAAATTTATACCACTGCAAGCCTTCCTCAGCAGAACGTAAACAGAGGAAGTAAGCAACTTAATGGGACATCTCAAGAGAGTGGAAATGGAAGAACACTCCAACCCCAAATCCAGTAGAAGAAAAGAAACAACCAAAATCAGAGTAGAACTAAATGAAATTGAAAACAAAAGAATAATACAACAGATCAATGAATCAAAAAGCTAGTTTTTTGACAAGGTCAACAAAATAGATAAACCATTGGCCAACCTAATCAGGAAAAAAAGAGTAAAATATCTAATCTCATCAATCAGAAATAACAAAGATGAAATAACAACAGAGTCCTCAGAAATCAAAAAAATCCTTAATGAATATTACAAGAAACTTTACTCTCAGAAATATGAAAATCTGAAGGAAATTGACCATTACTTGGAAGCACGTCACCTTCCAGGACTTAACTACAATCAAGTGGAAATGTTGAACAGGCTCATATCAAGTTTGGAAATAACATCAACCATACAAAATCTCCCCAAAAAGAAAAGCCCGGGACCAGATGGTTTTACGTCAGAATTCTACCAAACCTTTAAAGAGGAATTAGTACCTATATTACTCAACCTGTTCCAAAAGGTAGAAAAAGAAGGAAGACTACCCAGCACGTTCTATGAAGCAAACATCACCCTGATTCCCAAACCAGGAAAAGACCCAACAAGAAAAGAAAACTATAGACCAATATCACTAATGAATATAGATGCAAAATATTCAACAAGATTCTAACAAACAGAATCCAGCAACATATCAAACAAATCATACATCATGACCAACTCGGTTTTATCCCAGGGTCTCAAGGCTTGTTCAATATAGGTAAATCTATAAATGTAATTTAGCACATAAAGAAATTAAAAACCAAAAGCCATCTGATTCTCTCAATCGATGCAGAAAAAGCTTTTGATAACATCCAACATCCCTTCATGATCAGAACACTTAAGAAAACCGGTATAGGAGGCGGAGCAAGATGGCAGCCGAGTAACAGCTTCCTTGCATCTGGGCACCGTGAGTCTGGGGAGATAGGACTCCAGGCATCTCTGGCTGGTGGGAACTGCCTATCATCACTCCTATGAGGATACAGGGAGTCAGCGAGAGACTTCTGGACCCCAAGAGGAGGACTAAAACTGTGGAAAACCGGCAAGTGGTCGCGTGTGTTCAATCCGTCTAAACCCGCCCACAACTGTAAGTTCAGTAGCAGCGAGACTGCAAACCAGAAAGGCCTTACCTGTGATCTGTTTTGATGCCCTTGGACTTGGCACTGAGTTGAACTGCCTTGGTGAAGGCCTGAGCGGGAGTGCGGAGAACTTTGGCCATTGTCTAGGGCCCCAGTCTGAGCCGCTGAGCCAGACAGAGCTAATAGTGTTTGGCGGTGGGTCACACGGATCCATTGTCAGTGATCTGCCCCGGCAAGCTCCGCCCTCAGGGTCGCAGAGCTAGAAACGGGTGGGAGCTGGTAACCCAGCAACCAAGTAGCCTAAGGGTGGGGTCTGAGCCGCCTTGCAGCCCTAACCCTCAGGGGCAGAGTGAGACCAGTTTTGGCACACTGGGTAAGTGGATAGCCACTTCAGCAGCGATTCCAGCGAGAAAGCTGGGAAAGCTTCTGCTCAGCAAGTTTACAAGTTCAAAGTGCCTTTTAAGTAGGCTGAAGAGAGATTTAGGGTGTCTACCTGCTGGGGTTTGAGAAATCAGCAGCCTCCAGTCGTATCAGAACTGTGACTAACATCTCACACCCCAGAAGGCCACGTGTTGCCCAGACAATATTCAATAACATATACAAACTGCTTTGTTTTTGGTTGTGTATTTTTTCCATTTTTTTTTGTTTCGTTGTGTTTTTTTTTGTTTGTTTATTTTGACGTTGCTGATGTTCTTTTGTTTTACTAATTTCAATCTTTTCCACACAGATCCCTTTTTCTTTCTCAGTTTTCCTAGTTTAATTATAATTTAAAATTGCTGCCTTTTTTAATAACTTCAACTTCATTTTTGCTAGTGTTTCTACCGATATAATTTGGTTTTTCACCCAATTTTATCCCTGTAAAGTTTTCTGCTTGCTTGTTTTGGTTTGATTTATAGCATTTTTGTCTTTCATCCCTACTTGGTGGAGGTGGGGTACTGTGTCTGACCAGGTTAGCAAAGAGCTGCTGATCTCAAGGGAACCACACAACTGGGCACCCCCAGAAGGTGGGGTTTTTTAAGGTTGTGTCAAAGTACCCTATTGTAAACCTATATTGCCCTGTCTCCCTCTTTCTGTGCCTCTCTTCCTTTTGTCAATATTCCTTATACCCACCCCCTCTCCTTTCTCTATCTTTCTTTTTTTCTTATCACTCGGTCCTCCTTTCTTTCATCCTCTTTCTTTTGCTCTTCAACCTTCTCACCCTTCTGGTCCTGTAACCCTTAGTCCACAGGCACGAGAACTTAAAGAGCAAGAGGAAGTGAAAGGAAAATTAGGGCAAGGAAACAGATAAAATAAATCACTCATGAGGAAGAATCAGCAGAAAACTCCAGGCAACATGAAGAACCAGTCTAGAACAACCCCACCAAGGGACCATGAGGTAGCTACTGCAGATGATTCCACCAGTATAGAAATGTTAGGAATGACAGAAAGGGAATTTAGAATACACATCTTGAAAACAATGAAAGAAATGATGGAAACAATGAAGGAAATTGCAAATAAAGTGGAAAATAACCAAAAGGAAATCCAAAAACAGAATCAAATAAGAGATGAACGATATGAGGAATATAAAAAGGATATAGCAGACCTGAAGGAATTGAAACAGTCAATTAGGGAACTTAAAGATGCAATGGAAAGTATCAGCAACAGGTTAGACCATGCAGAAGAAAGAATTTCAGAGGTAGAAGACAAAGTTCTTGAGATAACTCAGACAGTAAAAGAGGCAGAAAAGAAGAGAGAGAAAGCAGAACGTTCACTGTCAGAATTATGGGACTTTAGGAAGCGTTCCAACATACGAGTTATAGGAATTCCAGAAGGGGAAGAAGAATGCCCCAGAGGAATGGAAGCCATACTAGAGAATATTATAAAAGAAAATTTCCCAAACATCACCAAAGATTCTGACACACTGCTCTCAGAGGGATATCGGACCACGGGTCGCCTCAACTCTAACCGAGCTTCTCCAAGACACATTGTGATGAACCTGTCCAAAGTCAAGACAAAAGAAAAGATTCTGCAAGCTTCCAGGAGTAAGCGCCAGTTGACCTACAGGGGCAAATCCATCAGAGTTACCGCAGACTTCTCTAATGAAACTTTCCAAGCAAGAAGACAATGGTCATCTACCTTTAATCTACTCAAACAGAACAATTTTCAGCCCAGAATTCTGTACTCTGCTAAGCTAAGCTTAAAAATTGATGGAGAAATCAAATCATTTACGGATATACAAACATTGAGGAAATTTGCCACAACAAGACCAGCTCTACAGGAAATACTTCAACCTGTTCTGCACACTGACCACCACAATGGATCCGCAGCAAAGTAAGAACTCAGAAATCAAAGGACAGAACCTAACCTCCACACTGATGCAAAAGATAAAACTAAGCAATGGACTCTCACCAAATAAGACGAATAGAATACTACCACACTTATCAATTATCTCAATAAATGTTAATGGCTTGAATTCCCCACTGAAGAGACATAGATTGGCTGGCTGGATTAAAAAACACAAGCCATCCATTTGCTGTCTACAAGAAACACACCTGGCTTCAAAAGACAAATTAAAGCTCTGAGTCAAGGGTTGGAAGACAATTTTTCAGGCAAATGGAATTCAGAAGAAAAGAGGAGTTGCAATCTTATTTTCAGATACATGTGGATTTAAAGCAACTAAAGTCAAAAAAGACAAAGATGGTCACTTTATATTGGTCAAGGGAAAAATACAACAAGAAGACATTTCAATTCTAAATATTTATGCACCCAATTTAAATGCTCCCAGATTCTTAAAGCAGACCTTACTCAGTCTGAGCAATATGATACCTGATAATACCATCATAACAGGGGACTTTAAAACACCTCTTACAGAGCTGGACAGATCCTCCAAACAGAAATTAAACAAAGATGTAAGAGATTTAAATGAGACCCTAAAAAAACTATGCTTGATAGACGTATATAGAACACTCCACCCCAAAGATAAAGAATATGCATTCTTCTCATCACCCCATGGAACATTCTCCAAAACTGATCATATCCTGGGACACAAAACAAATATCAACAGAATCAAAAGAATTGAAATTTTACCTTGTATATTTTCAGACCATAAGGCACTAAAGGTGGAACTCAACTCTAACAAAAACGCTCGACCCCACACAAAGGCATGGAAATTAAACAATCTTCTGTTGAATAACAGATGGGTGAAGGAAGAAATAAAACAGGAAATCATTAACTTCCTTGATCATAACAACAATGAAGACACAAGCTACCAAAACCTGTGGGATACTGCAAAAGCAGTTTTGAGAGGAAAATTCATCGTTTTAGATGCCTACATTCGAAAAACAGAAAGAGAGCGCATCAACAATCTCACAAGAGATCTTATGGAATTGGAAAAAGAAGAACAATCTAAGCCTAAACTCAGTAGAAGAAAAGAAATATCCAAAATCAATTCAGAGATCAATGAAATTGAAAACAAAAGAATCATTCAGAAAATTAATGAAACAAGGAGTTGTTTTTTTGAAAAAATAAATAAAATAGATAAACCATTGGCCAGACTAACTAGAAATAGAAAAGTAAAATCTCTAATAACCTCAATCAGAAATGATAAAGGGGAAATAACAACTGATCCCACAGAGATACAAGAGATCATCTCTGAATACTACCAGAAACTCTATGCCCAGAAATTTGACAATGTGAAGGAAATGGATCAATATGTGGAATCACACCCTCTCCCTAGACTTAGCCAGGAAGAAATAGAGCTCCTGAACAGACCAATTTCAAGCACTGAGATCAAAGAAACAATAAAAAAAGCTTCCAACTAAAAAATGCCCTAGTTCAGATGGCTTCACTCCAGAATTCTATCAAATCTTCAAGGAAGAGCTGAATCCTGTACTGCAGAAATTATTCCAAAAAACTGAGGAAGAAGGAATCTTCCCCAACACATTCTATGAAGCAAACATCACCCTGATACCAAAACCAGGAAAAGACCCAAACAAAAAGGAGAATTTCAGACCAATCTCACTCATGAATATAGATGGAAAAATTCTCAACAAAATCCTAGCCAATAGATTACAGCTTATCATCAAAAAAGTCATTCATGATCAAGTAGGCTGCATCCCAGGGATGCAAGGCTGGTTTAACATACGCAAGTCCATAAACGTTATCCACCATATTAACAGAGGCAAAAATAAAGATCATATGATCCTCTCAATAGATGCAGAAAAAGCATTTGATAAAATCCAGCATCCTTTTCTAATTAGAACACTGAAGAGTATAGGCATAGGTGGCACATTTCTAAAACTGATTGAAGCTATCTATGACAAACACACAGCCAATATTTTACTGAATGGAGTAAAACTGAAAGCTTTTCCTCTTAGCACTGGAACCAGACAAGGTTGTCCTCTGTCACCTTTACTATTCAACATAGTGCTGGAAGTTCTAGCCAAAACAATTAGGCAAGACAAGGAAATAAAGGGAATCCAAATGGGAGCAGAGGAGGTCAAACTCTCCCTCTTTGTTGACGACATGATCTTATACTTAGAGAACCCCAAAGACTCAACCACAAGACTCCTAGAAGTCATAAAAAAATACAGTAATGTTTCAGGATATAAAATCAATGTCCACAAGTCAGTAGCCTTTGTATACACCAATAACAGTCAAGATGAGAAGCTAATTAAGGACACAACTCCCTTCACCATAGTTTCAAAGAAAATGAAATACCTAGGAATATACCTAACGAAGGAGGTGAAGGACCTCTATAAAGAAAACTATGAAATCCTCAGAAAGGAAATAGCAGAGGATATTAACAAATGGAAGAACATACCATGCTCATGGATGGGAAGAATTAACATTGTTAAAATGTCTATACTTCCCAAAGCAATCTACCTATTCAATGCCATTCCTATCAAAGTACCTACATCGTACTTTCAAGATTTGGAAAAAATGATTCTGCGTTTTGTATGGAACCGGAAAAAACCCCGTATAGCTATGGCAGTTCTTAGTAACAAAAATAAAGCTGAGGGCATCAGCATACCAGATTTTAGTCTGTACTACAAAGCCATAGTGGTCAAGACAGCATGGTACTGGCACAAAAACAGAGACATAGACACTTGGAATCGAATTGAACACCAAGAAATGAAACTAACATCTTACAACCACCTAATCTTTGATAAACCAAACAAGAACTTACCTTGGGGGAAAGACTCCCTATTCAATAAATGGTGTTGGGAGAACTGGATGTCTACATGTAAAAGACTGAAACTGGACCCACACCTTTCCCCACTCACAAAAATTGATTCAAGATGGATAAAGGACTTAAACTTAAGGCATGAAACAATAAAAATCCTCCAAGAAAGCATAGGAAAAACACTGGAAGATATTGGCCTGGGGGAAGACTTCATGAAGAAGACTGCCATGGCAATTGCAACAACAACAAAAATAAACAAATGGGACTTCATTAAACTGAAAAGCTTCTGTACAGCTAAGGACACAATAACCAAAACAAAGAGACAACCTACACAATGGGAAAGGATATTTGCATATTTTCAATCAGACAAAAGCTTGATAACCAGGATCTATAGAGAACTCAAATTAATCCACATGAAAAAAGCCAACAATCCCTTATATCAATGGGCAAGAGACATGAATAGAACTTTCTCTAAAGACGACAGACGAATGGCTAACAAACACATGAAAAAATGTTCATCATCTCTATATATTAGAGAAATGCAAATCAAAACAACCCTGAGATATCATCTAACCCCAGTGAGAATGGCCCACATCACAAAATCTCAAAACTGCAGATGCTGGCGTGGATGTGGAGAGAAGGGAACACTTTTACACTGCTGGTGGGACTGCAAACTAGTACAACCTTTCTGGAAGGAAGTATGGAGAAACCTCAAAGCACTCAACCTAGACCTCCCATTCAATCCTGCAATCCCATTACTGGGCATCAACCCAGAAGGAAAAAAATCCTTTTATCATAAGGACACTTGTACTAGACTGTTTATTGCAGCTCAATTTACCGTTGCCAAAATGTGGAAACAGCCTAAAAGCCCACCAACCCAGGAATGGATTAACAAGCTGTGGTATATGTATACCATGGAATACTATTCAGCCATTAAAAAAAATGGAGACTTTACATCTTTCGTATTAACCTGGATGGACGTGGAAGACATTATTCTCAGGAAAGCATCACAAAAATGGAGAAGCATGAATCCTATGTACTCAATCTTGATATGAGGACAAATAATGACAATTAAGGTTATGGGGGGGGGAAGCAGAAAGAGGGATGGAGGGAGGAGGGTGGGGCCTTAGTGTGTGTCACACTTTATGGGGGCAAGACATGATTGCAAGAGGGACTTTACCTAACAATTGCAATCAGTGTAACTGGCTTATTGAATCCCCAACACTAAAAAAAAAAAAAGGAAAAAGAAAATCGGTATAGAAGGGACATTTCTTAAACTGATAGAGGCCATCTACAGCAAACGCACAGCCAATATCATATTGAATGGAATTAAATTGGAATAATTTCCACTCAGATCTGGAAGCAGACAAGGCTGCCCATTGTCTCCATTGCTCTTTAACATTGTAATGGAAGTTTTAGCCACTGCAATTAGGGAAGAAAAGGCGATCAAGGGTTTCCACATAGGGTCAGAAGAGATCAAACTTTCGCTCTTCGCAGATGATATGATTGTATATCTGGAAAATACTAGGGACTCTACTACAAAACTCTTAGAAGTGAACAAGGAATACAGCAGCATCTCAGGTTACAAAATCAACATTCATAAATCGGTAGCCTTTATATATACCAACAATAGTCAAGTTGAAAAAACAATTAAGGACTCTATCCCATTCACAGTAGTGCCAAAGAAGATGAAATACTTGGGAGTTTATCTAACAAAGGATGTGAAAGATCTATATAAAGAGAACTATGAAACTCTAAGAAAAGAGATAGCTGAGAATGTTAACAAAAGGAAAAATATACCATGCTCATGGTTGGGAAGAATCAACATTGTTAAAATATCCATACTACCGAAAGCAATATATAATTTCAACACAATCCCCATTAAAGCTTCCCTGTCATACTTCAAAGATCTTGAAAAAACAATACTTCGTTTTATATGGAATCAGAAAAAACCTCGAATAGCCAAGACATTACTCAAAAATAAAAAGAAAGCAGGAGGAATCACACTACCAGACCTCAGACTATACTACAAATCGATAGTGATCAAAACAGCATGGTACTGGCACAAAAACAGAGAAGTAGATGTCTGGAACAGAATAGAGACCCAAGAGATGAATCCAGCTAATTACCATTATTTAATCTTTGACAAGCCAATCAAAAACATTCAATGGGGAAAAGATTCCCTATTTAACAAATGGTGCTGGGTGAACTGGCTGGCAAACTGTAGAATACTGAAACTGGACCCACACCTCTCACCGTTAACCAAGATAGACTCTCACTGGATTAAAGATTTAAACCTAAGACATGAAACTATAAAAATACTAGAAGAGAGTGCAGGGAAAACCCTTGAAGAAATTGGGTCGGGCAAGTTTTTTATGAGAAGGACCCCCGGGCAATTGAAGCTGCTTTAAAAATACACTACTGGGACTTGATCAAACTAAAAAGCTTCTGCACAGCCAAGAACACAGTAAGTAATGCAAGCAAACAGCCCTCAGAATGGGAAAAGATATTTGCAGCTTATATCTCCAGACAAAGGTTTAATAACTAGAATCCACAGAGAACACAAACACATTAGCAAGAAAAGAACAAGGGATCCCATCGCGGGCTGGGCAAGGGACTTGAAGAGAAACTTCTCTGAAGAAGACAGGCGCACGGCCTTCAGACATATGAAAAAATGCTCATCATCTTTAATCATCAGAGAAATGCAAATCAAAACTACTTTGAGATATCGTCTAACTCCAGTGAGATTAGCCTACATCACAAAATCCCAAGACCAGAGATGTTGGCGTGGATGTGGAGAAAAGGGAACACTTTTGCACTGCTGGTGGGAATGCAAATTAATACATTCCTTTTAGAAAGAGATATGGAGAACACTGAGAGATCTAAAAATAGATCTGCCATTCAATCCTGTAATCCCTCTACTGGGCATATACCAAGAAGACCAAAACTCACATCATAACAAAGATATTTGTATCACAATATTTATTGCAGCCCTATTCATAATTGCTAAGTCATGGAAAAAGCCCAAGTGCCCATCGATCCACAAATGGATTAATAAATTGTGGTATATGTACACCATGGAATATTATGCAGCCTTAAAGAAAGATGGAGACTTTACCTCTTTCATGTTTACATGGATGGAGCTGGAACATATTCTTCTTAGTAAAGTGTTTCTTCAAGAATGGAAGAAAAAGTACCCAATGTACTCACTCTTATTATGAAACTAATGTAGGACCTTCACATGAAAGCTATCACCCAGTTACAACCTAAGAATAGGGCGAAGGGGGAAAGGGAGGAGAGGGAGGGGGAACGTAGATGAAGGGAGGGGGATTAATGGGATTACACCTGCGGTGCATCTTACAAGGGTATATGTGAATCCTAGTAAATGTGGAATGTAAAGGTATTAGCAAAATAACTAAGAAAATGCCACGAAAGCTATGTTAACTAGTGTGATGAAAATGTGTCAAATGGTCTATGAACCAAGTGTATGGTGCCCCATGATCATACTAATGTACACAGCTATGATTTAATAAAAAAATAAATAAATAAATAAATAAAATAAAACAGGAAATTATTAACTTCCTTAAGCATAACAACAATGAAGACACAAGCTACCAAAACCTGTGGGATACTGCAAAAGCAGTTTTGAGAGGAAAATTCATCGCTTTAGATGCCTACATTCGGAAAACAGAAAGAGAGCGCATCCACAACCCTCACAAGCCATCTTATGGACTTGGAAAAAGAAGAACAATCTAAGCCTAATGTCAGTAGAAGAAAAGAAATCTCCAAAATCAAATCAGAGATCAATGAAATTGAAAACAAAAGAATCATTCAGAAAATTAATGAAACAAGGAGTTGGTTTTTTGAAAAAATTAATAAAATAGATAAACCATTGGCCAGACTAATGAGGAATAGAAAAGTAAAATCTCTAGTAACCTCAATCAGAAATGATAAAGGGGAAATAACAACTGATCCCACAAGGATACAAGAGATCATCTCTGAATACTACCAGAAACACTATGCCCAGAAATTTGACAATGTGAAGGAAATGGATCAATATTTGGAATCACACCCTCTCCCTAGACTTAGCCAGGAAGAAATAGAGCCCCTGAACAGACCAATTTCAAGCACTGAGATCAAAGAAACAATAAAAAATTTTCCAGCCAAAAAAATGCCCTAGTCCAGATGGCTTCACACCAGAATTCTATCAAATCTTCAAGGAAGAGCTTATTCCTGTATTGCAGAAATTATTCCCAAAAATCAAGGAAGAATGAATCTTCTCCAACACATTCTATGAAGCAAACATCTCCCTGATACCAAAACCAGGAAAAGACCCAAACAAAAAGGAAAATTTCAGACCAATCTCACTCATGAATATAGATGGAAAAATTCTCAACAAAATCCTAGCCAATAGATTACAGCTTATCATCAAAAAAGTCATACATCATGATCAAGTAGGTTTTATCTCAGGGATGCAAGGCTGGTTTAACATACGCAAGTCCATAAACGTTATCCACCATATTAACAGAGGCAAAAATAAAGATCATAAGATCCTCTCAATAGATGCAGAAAAAGCATTTGATAAAAAAATGCCTCTTTTTTATCCAGCCTCTTTTTCTAATTAGAACAGTGAGAGCATAGGCATAGGTGGCACATTTCTAAAACTGATTGAAGCTATCTATGACAAACCCACAGCTAATATTTTACTGAATGGAGTAAAACTGAAAGCTTTTCCCCTTAAAACTGGAACCAGACAAGATTGTCCTCTGTCACCTTTACTATTCAACATAGGGCTGGAAGTTCAAGCCAATACAATTAAGCAAGACGAGGAAATAAAGGGAATCCAAATGGGAGCAGAGGAGGTCACACTCTCCCTCTTTGCTGATGACATGGTCTTATACTTAGAGAATACCAAAGACTCAACCACGAGACTCCTAGAAGTCATCAAAAAATACAGTAATGTTTCAGGATATAAAATCAATGTCCACAAGTCAGTAGCCTTTGTATACGCCAATAACAGTCAAGATGAGAAGCTAATTAAGGACACAACTCCCTTCACCATAGTTTCAAAGAAAATAAAATAAAAAATACCTAGGTATATACCTAACGAAATACCTAGGAATATATAGAGGTGAAGGACCTCTATAAAAAAAAATTATGAAATCCTCAGAAAGGAAATAGCACAGCATTTTAACAAATGGAAGAACACACCAAGCTCACGGATGGGCAGAATCAACATAGTTAAAATGTCTATACTTCCCAAAGCAATCTACCTATTCAATGCCATTCCTATCAAAATACCAACATCGTACTTTCAAGATTTGGAAAAAATGATTCTGCGTTTTGTATGGAACCAGAAAAAAACCCCGTATAGCTAATGCAGTTCTTAGTAATAAAAATAAAGCTGGGGGCATCAGCATATCAGATTTTAGTCTGTACAACAAAGCCATAGTGGTCAAGACAGCATGGTACTGGCACAAAAATAGAGACTTAGATACTTGGAATTGAATAGAAAACCAAGAAATGAAACTAACATCTTACAACCATCTAATCTTCAATAAACCAAACAAGAACATACCCTGGGGGAAAGACTCCCTATTCAATAAATGGTGTTGGGAGAACTGGATATGCACATGTAAAAGACTGAAACTGGACCCACACCTTTCCCCACTCACAAAAATTGATTCAAGATGGATAAAGGACTTAAATTTAAGGCATGAAACAATAAAAATCCTCAAAGAAAGCATAGGAAAAACACTGGAAGATATTGGCCTGGGGAAAGACTTCATGAAGAAGACTACCATGGCAATCGCAACAACAACAAAAATAAACAAATGGGACTTCATTAAACTGAAAAGCTTCTGTACAGCCAAGGAGACAACAACCAAAGCAATAGACAACCTACACAATGGGAAAGGATATTTGCATATTTTCAATCAGACAAAAGCTTGATAACTAGGATCTATAGAGAACTCAAATTAATCCACATGAAAAAAGCCAACAATCCCATATATCAATGGGCAAGACACATGAATAGAACCTTCTCTAAAGAAGACAGATGAATGGCTAACAAACATATGAAAAAATGTTCATCATCCCTATATATTAGAGAAATGCAAATCAAAACCACCCTGAGATATCATCTAACCCCAGTGTGAATGGCCCATATCACAAAATCTGAAAACTGCAGATGCTGGCATGGATGTGGAGAGAACAGAACACTTTTACACTGCTGGTTTGACTGCAAACTGGTACAACCTTTCTGGAAGGAAGTAAGGAGAAACCTTAAAGCACTCAAGCTAGACCTCCCATTTGATCCTGCAATCCCATTACTGGGCATCTACCCAGAAGGAAAAAAATCCTTTTATCATAAGGACACTTGTACTAGACTGTTTATTGCAGCTCAATTTACAATCGCCAAAATGTGGAAACAGCCTAAATGCCCACCAACCCAGGAATGGATTAACAAGCTGTGGTATATGTATACCATGGAATACTATTCAGCTATTAAAAAAAAAATGGAGACTTTACATCCTTCGTATTAACCTGGATGGAAGTGGAAGACATTATTCTTAGTAAAGCATCACAAGAATGGAGAAGCATGAATCCTATGTACTCAATTTTGATATGAGGACAATTAATGACAATTAAGGTCATTGCGGGGGGGAAGGAAAAGCAGAGAGAGGGAAGGAGGGAGAGGGGTGGGGCCTTGGTGTGTGCCACACCTTCTGGGGGCAAGACATGATTGCAAGGGGGACTTTACCTAACAAATGCAATCAGTGTAACCTGGCTTATTGTACCCTCAATGAATCCCCAACAATAAAAAAAAAAGAAAGAAAATATAGAGAGTGTAAATGTGTGTATTCATAGTGTTCTGGGAGCATATATAAATGTTCTTTGTGGTTGCCATCCCCACACAAGAGACTTTTGCATTCTATATTTCTTTATTTCTTGTGCTTTTTTCTTTTTTTTAAATATGTACTAGTTTTTTTCTATTCAGCAATGTTTTAAAGTTTTTATTTGTGGTAAAATGCGCATAACATGAAATTTACCATCTTAACCATTTTCAAGAACACTCACAGTACAGCCATCACCATCACCCATCTCCAGAACTTTCTCATCTCCAGCTGAAACTCTGTCCCCATGAAACACTGACTTCACCCCCTCCTCCACCATTCTACTTCCAGTCTGTGTGCCTCCCACTACCCTAGAGACCTCCCACGCATGGACAGAAAGGCGAGCTTAAAAACCTGAGGATCTTCGTAAGGTAATTGGAGTTTCCAGCTCTTTCTTTAAGGGAAGTCTCAGAGAGGCAAATGACTCCTGTGAAATCAAAGATACCTCTTCCATCTTCCAGGAAGACGGAAACCAGGAACCAGGATTCCAAGAGCCCTGACAAAGGCCAGGGACTGCCGACATGCCCTGAGTTGGTTGTTCCTGGCTTTTGTGAAGCAAGGATGGAGGAAGCCAGGTGGACCATGCCCATAGCTTGGGCTGATTTAAGGAGCAAGTGTAGCCTCCAAACAGAAGTTTGGGAGAATCTGGACATCCTGGGGTCCAAACCCTCCCCGGGACAGGAGATCAGCACAGGTCTCAGGGTGAGGTGCTCTCAGTAGCAGCTGGGGAAACCTAGACAAGCTGACGAGCTGTCCTCTCTCTGAGCCTCAGTTTCTACATCTGTAAAATGGCAGTGTCCTAGCAAAGCCTCACAAAAATCAAAATCTATTTAATCCAAATGAAAACCTTCGCTCTCGATCAGACAGAGCAAGATGGCGGCCGAGTAACAGCTTCCTTGCATCTGGGCACCGTGAGTCTGGGGAGATAGGACTCCAGGCATCTCTGGCTGGTGGGATCTGCCTATCATCACCCCTGTGAGGATACAGGGAGTCAGCGAGAGACTTCTGGACCCCAAGAGGAGGACTAAAACAGTGGAAAAACGGCAAGTGGTCGCATGTGTTCAATCCGTCTAAACCCGCCCGCAACTGTAAGTTCAGTAGCAGCAAGACTGCAAACCAGAAAGACCTTAACTATGAACTGTTTTGGTGTCTTTGGACTCGGCACTTAGTTGAACTGCCTTGGGTAGAGCCTGAGCAGGAGTGTGGAGAACTTTGGCTGTTGTCTAGGGCCCCAGTCTGAGCCGCTGAGCCAGACGGAGCTAATAGTGTTTGGCTGTGGGTCACAGGGAGCCATTGTGAGTGACCTGCCCCGGCAAGCTCCACCCTCAGGGTTGCAGAGCTAGAATTGGGTGGGAGCTGGTAACCCAGTGACCAAGTAGCCTAAGGGCGGGGTCCGAGCCTGCGTACAGCCCTAACCCTCAGGGGCAGAGTGAGACCAGTTTTGGCACACTGGGTAAGTGGATAGCCACTTCAGCAGTGATTCCAGCGACAAGCTCTTTCCTGGGAAAGCTTCTGCTCAGCAAGTGAACAAGTTCAAAGTGCCTTTTAAATGGGCTGAAGAGAGATTTAGGGTGTCTACCTGCTGGGGTTTGAGAAATAAGCAGCCTCCAGTCGTATCAGAACTGTGATTAACATCTCATACCCCAGAAGACCACGTGTTGCCCAGACAATATTCAATAACATATACATACTGCTTTCTTTTTGGTTCTCTTGTGGTTTTTTTTTTTTGGTTTGGTGGGGGTTTTTTGGGTTTTTTTATTTTGATGTTGTTGATGTTGTTTTGTTTTTTAAGTTCAACCTTTTCCATACAGATGCTTTTTCTTATTCAATTTTTCTAGTTTAATTATAATGTCCCATTGCTGCCTTTTTCAATACTTAGAACTTCATTTTTGCTAGTATTTCTACTGCTTTTATTTGGTTTTCCACCCAATTTTTTCCCGCAAAGTTTTCTGTTTGCTTGTTTTGGTTTGATTTATAGCATTTTTGTCTTTCCTCTCTACTTGGTGGAGGTGGGGTACTGTGTCTGATCAGGTTAGCAAAGAGCTGCTGACCTCATGGGAACCACCCAACTGGGCAGCCCCAGAAGGTGGGGTTTTTTTAAGGTTGTGTCAAAGTACCCTACTGTACACCTATATTGCTCTGTCTCCCTCTTTCTGTGCCTCTCTTCCTTTTGTCAATATTCCTTTTACCCACCCCCTTTCCTTTCTCTATCTTTCTTTGTTTTTCTTATCACTCGGTCCTCCTTTCTTTCATCCCTTTTTTGCTCTTCAACCTTCTCACCCTTCTGGTCCTGTAACCCTTAGTCCACAGGCACGAGAACTTAAAGAGCAAGAGGAAGTGAAAGGAAAATTAGGGCAAGGAAACAGATAAAATAAATCACTCATGAGGAAGAATCAGCAGAAAACTCCAGGCAACATGAAGAACCAGTCCAGAACAACCCCGCCAAGGGACCATGAGGTAGCTACTCCAGATGATTCCACCTATAAAGAAATGTTAGGAATGACAGAAAGGGAATTTAGAATACACATGTTGAAAACAATGAAACAAATGATGGAAACAATGAAGGAAACTGCTAATAAAGTGGAAAATAACCAAAAGGAAATCCAAAAACAGAATCAAATAAGAGATGAATGATATGAAGAATATAAAAAGGATATAGCAGAGCTGAAGGAACTGAAACAGTCAATTAGGGAACTTAAAGATGCAATGGAAAGTATCAGCAACAGGTTAGACCATGCAGAAGAAAGAATTTCAGAGTTAGAAGACAAAGTTCTTAAGATAACTCAGATAGTAAAAGAGGCAGAAAAGAAGAGAGAGAAAGCAGAACGTCCACTGTCAGAATTATGGGACGTTATGAAACGTTCCAACATACGAGTTATAGGAATTCCAGAAGGGGAAGAAGAATGCCCCAGAGGAATGGAAGCCATACTAGAGAATATTATAAAAGAAAATTTCCCAAATATCACCAAAGATCCTGACACACTGCTTTCAGAGGGATATCGGACCCCAGGTCGCCTCAACTCTAACCGAGCTTCTCCAAGACACATTGTGATGAACCTGTCCAAAGTCAAGACAAAAGAAAAGATTCTGCAAGCTGCCAGGAGTAAGCGCCAGTTGACCTACAGGGGCAAATCCATCAGAGTGACCGCAGACTTCTCTAATGAAACTTTCCAAGCAAGAAGACAATGGTTATCTACCTTTAATCTACTTAAACAGAACAATTTTCAGCCCAGAATTCTGTACCCTGCTAAGCTAAGCTTCAAAATTCACAGAGAAATCAAATCATTTACGGATATAGAAACATTGAGGAAATTAGCCACAACAAGACAAGCTCTACAGGAAATGCTTCAACCTGTTCTGCACACTGACCACCACAATGTATCCGCAGCAAAGTAAGAACTCAGAAATTAAAGGACAGAACCTAACCTCCACACTGATGTAAAAGATAAAATTAAGCAATGGACTCTCACCAAATAAAACGAATAGAATACTACCACACTTATCAATTATCTCAATAAATGTTAATGGCTTGAATTCCTCACTGAAGAGACATAGATTGGTTGACTGGATTAAAAAACACAAGCCATCCATTTGCTGTCTGCAAGAAACACACCTGGCTTCAAAAGACAAATTAAAGCTCCGAGTCAAGGGTTGGAAGACAATTTTTCAGGCACATGGAATTCAGAAGAAAAGAGGAGTTGCAATCTTATTTTCAGATACATGTGGATTTAAAGCAACTAAAGTCAAAAAAGACAAAGATGGTCACTTTATATTGGTCAAGGGAAAAATACAACAAGAAGACATTTCAATTCTAAATATATATGCACCCAATTTAAATGCTCCCAGATTCTTAAAGCAGACCTTACTCAGTCTGAGCAATATGATATCTGATAATTCCATATAACAGGGGACTTTAACACTCCTCTTACAGAGCTGGACAGATCCTCTAAACAGAAATTAAACAAAGATATAAGAGATTTAAATGAGACCCTAGAACAACTGTGCTTGATAGACACATACAGAACACTCCATCCCAAAGATAAAGAATATACATTCTTCTCATCACCCCATGGAACATTCTCCAAAATTGATCATATTCTGGGACACAAAACAAATATCAACAGAATCAAAAGAATTGAAATTTTGCCTTGCACCTTCTCAGACCATAAGGCACTAAAGGTGGAACTCAACTCTAACAAAAATGCTCGAACCCACCCAAAGGCATGGAAATTAAACAATCTTCTGTTGAATAACAGATGGGTGCAGGAAGAAATAAAACAGGAAATCATTAACTTCCTTGAGCATAACAACAATGAAGACACAAGCTACCAAAACCTGTGCGATACTGCAAAAGCAGTTTTGAGAGGAAAATTCATTGCTTTACATGCCTACATTCAAAAAACAGAAAGAGAGCGCATCAACAATCTCACAAGAGATCTTATGGAATTGGAAAAAGAAGAACAATCTAAGCCTAAACTCAGTAGAAGAAAAGAAATATCCAAAATCAAATCAGAGATCAATGAAATCGAAAACAAAAGAATCATTCAGAAAATTAATGAAATAAGGAGTTGGTTTTTTGAAAAAATTAATAAAATAGATAAACCATTGGCCAGACTAACGAGGAATAGAAAAGTAAAATCTCTAGTAACCTCAATCAGAAATGATAAAGGGGAAATAACAACTGATCCCACAGAGATACAAGAGATCATCTCTGAATACTACCAGAAACTCTATGCCCAGAAATTTGACAATGTGAAGGAAATGGATCAATATTTCTAATCACACCCTCTCCCTAGACTCAGCCAGGAAGAAATAGAGCTCCTGAACAGACCAATTTCAAGCACTGAGATCAAAGAAACAATAAAAAATCTTCCAACCAAAAAATGCCCTGGTCCAGATGGCTTCACTCCAGAATTCTATCAAACCTTCAAGGAAGAGCTTGTTCCTGTTCTGCAGAAATTATTCCAAAAAATTGAGGAAGAAGGAATCTTCCCCAACACATTCTATGAAGCAAACATCAACCTGATACCAAAACCAGGAAAAGACCCAACCAAAAAGGAGAATTTCAGACCAATCTCACTCATGAATATAGATACAAAAATTCTCAACAAAATCCTAGCCAATAGATTACAGCTTATCATCAAAAAAGTCATTCATCATGATCAAGTAGTTTTCATCCCAGGGATGCAAGGCTGGTTTAACATACGCAAGTCCATAAACGTTATCCACTATATTAACAGAGGCAAAAATAAAGACCACATGATCCTCTCAATAGATGCAGAAAAAGCATTTGATAAAATCCGGCATCCTTTTCTAATTAGAACACTGAAGAGTATAGGCATAGGTGGCACATTTCTAAAACTGATTGAAGCTATCTATGACAAACCCACAGCCAATATTTTACTGAATGGAGTAAAACTGAAAGCTTTTCCTCTTAGAACTGGAGCCAGACAAGGTTGTCCTCTGTCGCCTTTACTATTCAAAGTAGTGCTGGAAGTTCTAGCCAATACAATTAGGCAAGACAAGGAAATAAAGGGAATCCAAATGGGAGCAGAGGAGGTCAAACTCTCCCTCTTTGCTGACGACATAATGTTATACTTATAGAACCCCAAAGACTCAACCACAGGACTCCTAGAAGTCATCAAAAAATACAGTAATGTTTCAGGATATAAAATCAATGTCCACAAGTCAGTAGCCTTTGTATACACCAATAACAGTCAAGATGAGAAGCTAATTAACAACTCCCTTCACCATAGTTTCAAAGAAAATGAAGTACGTAGGAATATACCTAACGAAGGAGGTGAAGGACCTCTATAAAGAAAACTATGAAATCCTCAGAAAGGATATAGCAGAGGATATTAACAAATGGAAGAACATACCATGCTCATGGATGGGAAGAATCAACATTGTTAAAATGTCTATACTTCCCAAAGCAATCTACCTATTCAATGCCATTCCTATCAAAATACCAACATCGTACTTTCAAGATTTGGAAAAAATGATTCTGCTTTTTGTATGGAACCGGAAAAACACCCCGTACAGCTAAGGCAGTTCTTAGTAACAAAAATAAAGCTGGGGCATCAGCCTACCAGATTTTAGTCTGTACTACAAAGCCATAGTGCTCAAGACAGCATGGTACTGGCACAAAAACAGAGACATAGACACTTGGAATCGAATTGAACACCAAGAAATGAAACTAACATCTTACAACCATCTAATCTTCAATAAAACAAACAAGAACATACCTTGGGGGAAAGACTCCCTATTCAATAAATGGTGGTGGGAGAACTGGATGTCTACATGTAAAAGACTGAAACTGGACCCACACCTTTCCCCACTCACAAAAATTGATTCAAGATGGATAAAGGACTTAAATTTAAGGCATGAAACGATAAAAATCCTCCAAGAAAGCATAGGAAAAACACTGGAAGATATTGGCCTGGGGAAAGACTTCATGAAGAAGACTGCCATGGCAATCGCAACAACAACAAAAATAAACAAATGGGACTTCATTAAACTGAAAAGCTTCTGTACAGCTAAGGAGACAATAACCAAAGCAAAGAGACAACCTACACAATGGGAAAGGATATTTGCATATTTTCAATCAGACAAAAGCTTGATAACTAGGATCTATAGAGAACTCAAATTAATCCACATGAAAAAAGCCAACAATCCCATATATCAATGGGCAAGAGACATGAATAGAACTTTCTCTAAAGATGACAGACGAATGGCTAACAAACACATGAAAAAAATGTTCATCATCTCTATGTATTAGAGAAATGCAAATCAAAACAACCCTGAGATATCATCTAACCCCAGTGAGAATGGCCCACATCTCAAAATCTCAAAACTGCAGATGCTGGCGTGGATGTGGAGAGAAGGGAACACTTTTACACTGCTGGTGGGACTGCAAACTAGTACAACCTTTCTGGAAGGAAGTATGGAGAAACCTCAAAGCACTCAACCTAGACCTCCCATTTGATCCTGCAATCCCATTACTGGGTATCTACCCAGAAGGGAAAAAATCCTTTTATCATAAGGACACTTGTACTAGACTGTTTATTGCAGCTCAATTTACAATCGCCAAAATGTGGAAACAGCCTAAATGCCCACCAACCCAGGAATGGATTAACAAGCTGTGGTATATGTATACCATGGAATACTATTCAGCTATTAAAAAAAAAATGGAGACTTTACATCCTTCGTATTAACCTGGATGGAAGTGGAAGACATTATTCTTAGTAAAGCATCACAAGAATGGAGAAGCATGAATCCTATGTACTCAATTTTGATATGAGGACAATTAATGACAATTAAGGTTATGGGGGGGAAGCAGAAAGAGGGACGGAGGGAGGGGGGTGGGACCTTGGTGTGTGTCACATTTTATGGGGGCAAGACATGATTGCAAGAGGGACTTTACCTAACAATTGCAATCAGTGTAACCTGGCTTATTGTACCCTCAAAGAATCCCCAACAATAAAAAAAAAAAAAGACAAAGAAAAAAAGAAAACTTTCACTCTCTGAAAGATAATAGTGGGAAAACTAAAAGACAAGGCACAGACTGAAATAAAATCTTTATACATTCCACAAAGGACATGTATATCAAATACATAAAGAGCTCTTCTAACTCAACTAACTGTAAGATGACAAATCTAATTTTTTGGGCAACTTAATTTTTTTAAATGGGTAAAATATATGAACGTGTACTATACCAAAAAAGATAAGGGTAGCAAACAAACAACTAAAAAGATGTTTGGCAAAAAGATGTTTGCCACATTAGTCATTAGGGAAATACAAATTAAATTCACAATGAGAAACCACTGTACACCTACTAGAATGGCTAAGATTATAGGCCATAACAATATCAGATATGGGCATGAATAAGAAGGAACTAGAACTCCCACACATGGCTGGAGGGAATGTGAAATGATATAACCACTTTGGGAAGAGTTTGGTGGTTTCTTGAGAAATTAACAATACTCTTACCGCACAAATCATTCATTTCACTCCTAAGCATCCATGAGAGGTGAAAGTACATATCCATACTAGGATTTGTAGGGCAATGCTCATTAATCCACAGAAGGAGCAATGGATAAATAAACTAAAAGAAAGAAAGAAACCAAAGATATTAGCAAAATAACTTCCCCAAAAGGTCAATTCCAAATAGTTTTGCCATCATTTAACCTTCAAAGGTTTCATTTGTAATGACCGCCTGTAAACAAATCCAATGTCCGTTGACAGGAGATAAATAAATATGAACATTATGGCCACCCTTATATGATTATATAGCTGTACAATGAACATCATTACTTAGGAGTAAAAAAAGGAGAACAAACTATAGATACATAAACAACAGCATGGCTAGAATCCCCAAATCATTATGCTGTATGAGTGAGTGCTTTGCATGTCCAGACAAAATAAGGCACAAATTGTTTGATTCCATTTATATATAATACTGAAAAATATAAACTAACATATAGTGACCAAAAAAAAGATCTATTTTTTTGCTGTGCTTTGGAGGAGAAGGAAGGATACAGGGAAAGGGCTTGGAAGGGCTAATGGGCCGTTATCTTATGATGGTGGTTTTACAGTGCACCAATATATCAGAAGACATCCTATTTACATATACTTTAAATATGTGCTGTTTGTTGTATGTCAGTTCTACCTCAACAAAAGCACTACAAAATAAAAACAACAAACATCATTTTGTCTCAAATAGTTCTACTACATGCAACTGCCAAATAGGTTCCATTCTCTCTAAATCAGCAGTTCTCAACCTGTGGGTTGTGACCTTCTTGTAACAATGAAAATGCACTCTGCATATCAAATATTTACATTACGATTCATAACAGTAGCAAAATTACAGTTATGAAGTAGCAACGAAAATAATTTTATGGTTGGGGGTCACCACAACATGAGGAACTGTATTAAAGAGTCACGGCATTAGGAGGCATTAGGAAGGTTGAGAACCACTGCAATAAATCCATTTCCTCCTGAACCAACTAGGCAGCTCCTCTTTCTGGACCTTGCAGTGTCCCCTTTCTTTTCCTAGAGTCCATTATCAGTACTGCAGCCAGGGGATTATCTTAAATATGATGTCATCCAGGAATCAGTGGTTCTGCCCTCAGGGAGCTTTATAGTTGAATCAAATCATCACACAAATAAATATATTGCTACAAACTGAGGTCTGAGCCATTTGTTTGTTTATTAAACTTCACTGTGCTGGTGCTTTCTTCTAATGCACAGCTAGTCTCTCATTCCTCTGTGGCTAGCAGTTTTCTCAACTGAAAAGAACCTTTTTTTCCATCTGAAAAACTAGTCATACATCAAAATCCAGCTTAAACTGTACTTCCCCTGGCCCTCCTCTCTCACACCTCGAGAAATAAACTCCTCCTCCACTGTGCTACTTGCAGAAATTAATAAGGCCCTGAAGCATTCCAACTCAAGTCAGAAACAGAGAAATAAACAAGCTGAGAAAGCCATTTGCAATGGGTGACAAATCAGTGGTTTTATACATTCATCAATTAGAACTTATAAAATCACTAGAGTAAAGAGAGGAATTCAGGAACTGAATGCCCCATCTCCATCTACGTTATTCAAGAAACAGAAAAAAGAAATGCAAATACTTAAAATCAGAAAGACAAGAGGCTATAAACTTAGATATCGAAGGGATTTTTAACACAAAAGAACATGATATATGGATAAACTTGAAAATCTCAATGAAACTGAGCTTGCTACAAATATATACATTAGCAAAATTAATTCAAGAAAGAGTAATGGGTAAATAAATAATGATGAAATAAATTAAGGATATTATCAAAGGTAACTTCCAGACAAGATCAATTCCAAATAGTTATGACATCATTTAACCTTCAGAAGTTTAAGAAATAGACAAAAATTTCTAAAATAGATGAGAAAACTTTCAACTCAATCCTGACAAAAATCCTGACAACCTACCAAAAATGTTTCCAAGCTCAAGTTCTCTCCTCTCTCTCTCTCCCTTTCTCTCTCTCTCTCTCTCTCTCTCTCACACACACACACACACACACACACACAGACACACAGCTAAAGTACTACATAAAACTCAAGTTCACATACTAGTATATGTAATTCTGAAAACCAAAAAGCTCTACACACAGTATGTTTTGGGTAAGTTTGAGGCTATTTGTAATACCTATGACACAAGGGTGAATATTCGTTCGTAACAAGGTGCTCCTATATGCCCCCCGGGGGTGTTAGGTGGTAATGCAGTATACACACTCTATTGTGGGTATTCTCTAATTCACCAAGACACTAGAGGCTTATGCCAGCAATGCAAGTGCTGATCAATGTGGGCAGCAATGTGCTAGAACTGGTTCCTAATGGGTCACAAGAGTTCACGAGGAGAATGCTTTCCAACTTTCTGCTCAGTGCCATCACTGGGGTCTTGAAATCATCCACAGTGGGAATATTTACACCATAGAAATTGGCAAATGCTGCAAATTAGGACTTCCTTTTTTCCCCACCATTGTCAACAGTCTATTGAATATTGGGTAATCTTTTAAATAAAACTCACTCTCTGTGTCACACTTTATGGGGGCAAGACATGATTGCAAGAGGGACTTTGCCTAACAATTGCAATCAATGTAACCTGGCTTATTGTACCCTCAATGAATCCCCAAAAATAAAAATAAAAAAACTCACTCTCAGTAGGCTAAAAAAATAATAATGATAAGTGTTCATATCCAAGGAAGTCAGATAGTTATTTGATAAATTCTTGATCTGTTTCTGATATAAAAACTTAGTAAATTCTGGCTGGGCATGGTGGCTTATGCCTGTAATCCCAGCACTTTGGAAAGATGAGGCAGGAGGATTGCTTGAGACCAGGAATTCAAGACCAACCTGAGCAAGAGTTAGACCCCATCTCTACAAAAATTAGAAAAATTAGATGGGCATGGTGTTGTGCACCTGCACTCCCAGCGACCAGGGAGGCTGAGGGAGGAGAATTGCTTGAGGCCAGGAGTTTGAGATTGCAGTGAGCTGTGATGATGTTGTCACCCTCTTGCCCAAGGAATAGATCAAGACATGTCTAAGAAAAGTAAAAATAAAAAACTTGGTAAATTTGTTAGTGGAAGGATATTTTTATTGTCTGTGAGGGCAGCATAGCCTAGGTAGATGCACAGTCTCAGACATTCTGTTGCCTATGCTTAAACCCTTATTGTTCTACTTTTTAGTGTTTTTTGGATTCTCCAAGGCTGTTGCCTCTTGTGTAAATGGAATAATACCTCTGAAGCCTGTTTGAAACAACTAAATGAAGTAATCCTGTAGAAGGCTTAGAGATGAATAGTGAGAGCCTAGCAAATGGTAGCTGTTTGCATAAATTGTTAAATATGGAGGGAAAAGATGGTCCTTTCCCAACGAGAAATTGTTCTATCTAAACCACCACATTATTTTTAACAAGGAAACAGAAGCTTTATAATTAAGCAAGGAATACGTTACAATTAGTAGAATTCCCATTGTCAGTATTAGTTAATATTTAGTTGTTCTGCCTGTCGCAGTATAACAAGAAAAAATAAGAGGAAAAATACATCAGTATCAAGAGGAAAGGAGCTCAAATAATCTTTATTTACAGATTATTCACCTATTTATCCCAGAAAACCTAACCAAAAACTATTACAGTTCGTAGGAATTCAAGAAGGAGGTACAAAATAAATTCTTTTTTTTTTTTTTTGAGACAGAGTCTCACTTTGTCGCACTTATTAGAGTGCTATGGCATCACAGCTCACAGCAACCTCAAACTCTTGGGCTTAAGCTATTCTCTTGCCTCAGCATCCCATGTAGTGGCACTACAGGTGCCTGCCACAACACCTGGCTATTTTTAGAGATGAGGTCTCACTTTGGTGCAGGCTGGTCTCAAACCCATGAACTCAGGCAATCCACCCTCCTTGGCCTCCCAAAGTGCTAGGATTATAGGCATGAGCCACCTTGCCCGGCCATACAATCTTATGTGACATAATCCTATCATCTGAGTTACAGACTCTATAGAGTATTAATGGGATTTATGACACTACTAAAATTGTAATACTCAATATATACCAATAACAAGATGAATACAAGTCGTGTTTGAGCCTCCTTATTATTGCTGAAGTTAATATAAAACAGCTTTCCCCTTGCTTAAAATGTGTGTACATTTTTGGCACCGTCTGCTCATACCACATTTTGTTTATCCTTTCATCTTTTGATGAATATTAATGTTTCTGCCTTTTAACTATGATGAATAATGCTGCTTGGTATTCAAATATCCCTTTGATACCCGGCTTTCAATTCTTTGGGGTACTTATCTAAAAGTGGAACTTCTGGTTCATCTTCTAACTCCATGTTTAATTTTCTGAGGAATGACCATACTGTCTCCCATAGTGACGACACTGTCCTACGTCCTCTCAGAAGTGCACAAGCATTTTGATTTCTCTACATCCTCCCCAACACTTGTTATGGGGGGGGGGTTGTTGTTGACTTTTTTTTTAATAATAGGCATCACTTGGACCATAAGTGTTTCATATTTTGTATTTTTTCACATTTAGGAATATTTGGTTATACATACTGATATATGTTGGGGACAGGACCCAGGTCTAAATATAAAATTCATTTATGTTTTGTATACGCTTTATACACATAGCCTGAAGGTAATTTTATACAATATTTTTACTAATTTGTGTATAAAACAAAGTTCTTGTTAAGTACTTATTCATGTGTGGGGTTTTCCACTTTTGGCATCATGTTGGTGCTCAAAAGCTTTCAGATTTTGGAGCATTTTGGATTTTCAGGTGGGGATGCTCGGCCATTGGGGTTTCACTCTTCATTTCCCTATTGATTAGAGAGGTGCATCTTTTCACGTGAGGAAATGTCAGTTCAAATCCTTTGCCCATTTTTTAATTGTCTCAGGGTTAAACTTTGAACATAGTGTCTTCATTTCTCAATGACCCAGTGAGGGAGATATAGAAAGTGAGTCTCAGAGAGGTTAAGCCACTTTTTAGTCACACAACAAGTAACAAGCAGAGCCAGTATTTAGACCTGACTTTCAACTCCTGAGTCCACAGTCTTTTCTATATTTACAAGTCCCTTTTACTTCCATTCTCCCCTCACATCCACACCCCAGTAGGCACCCATTTCAATGCATTTAGTGTGTCTTTTCTCTGTCCTCCTCTCTAATAAATGTATGAGTAAATACTGCCTTGGCTGTGTCCTGCAAACCTTGATGTGTTTGTGCACAAGCACCTTCTAATTTTCCTCATTTTTCTCTTTAACTCCAGAACTTTTGTTTTAGAGTTGGATCTTCATTTAAGAATCTGATCTGCCAACTTAGTGTTTTCACCAACTCAGGAAGCAGAAACCTTCACAGGCTTCACAAGCTTTTGCTTAGGTGCTGTATTTGTGTGTTCAATAACCCATCTTTATTTACTGATGAGGGCCTTTTGTTCCTTATGTGTTTGTGTGGGAGTAAAGAGTTGGTACCTAAAAGGCCACATGGTTTTGCCAAGAATAAATTAGGCTACTTTACCCTCATTTGTTTTTTGGATGTGGTCAAGGGAAGAGCCACACATCTGAATTTTAATGTGCATTTTGCCAAGTGTTTTGTTTTATCTCTGTGGACAACCAGTGTCAGGTATCGGGGCTGGATCCTGGAGTGGTTTGGAGCATGTACTTAATTGTTGTATCCCAGAGTTCCCAAGGTAGGCGTCCAGATAAGTCCCTTCTATAAGTACAACAACATATAAACCAATCTGGCCACTGTCACCAACTGGTACATTTGGTTCTGAGCTTCCTGGTAGCCAGGGCTTAAAGGAAAATTACCCATTATCTGTCATCCACATTGGCTGGTGAAACTTAGAACTTTCTTGGTTCTAAGTACAAAAAAAATTGAAGGAAGGTGAAGATGGGAATCGGGCTCCTACAGTATCACCCCCCCCTCAAGAGAAAGCTTTTCCTTCTTCTCCCTCAAAACAGATTTGACTTCGAGAGGCTTATTTGACTACAACTATACTCCCATTGAAATATCTTACATTACTTGTTTCCTCATTTTCAAACTTCACAAGCCTGAGATGCAAAGAGCATGCACTTTAGACTGTCCACCTCAAGGTCCAAATCTTTCCTCTACCACTTTCCAGCTATGTGATTGTGATAGGAGACAATGTTTTTATCTCTCAAGAGTCACTGTTTCCTCAATGTGTTGCTGAGGAAATTGTAATAATAAATACAACACTGAATCTTGTGCCTGGCACATAATTATTGCATTATTTTTGCTTTTCCAACTACAACCATCATCTCCATCACCACCATCATCACCATCACCACCATCCTCACCACCACCACACCTTCAACATCATCATCATCACCATCACTACCATCACCACCATCATCACCACCACCATCACCACCACCATCATTACCATCATCACCACCACCACCATATCTTCAACATCATCATCATCACCTTCATCATCATCAACATCATCATCATCCCTGCTACCATCATCTCCACCACCATCACCATCACCATCATCTCCACTACCATCACCACCACGATCATCACCTTCATCATCATCACCATCATTTTTACCACCACCATTATCATCATAATCTCTATAATTACCATAATAATCACCACCATTATCATAATTATCGCTGTTGTTGCTGTTGTTATTATGATCTATTGCTAAGTTCATAATGATCCAGATTGTGATAAGCTGGCACACTATGTGGGCTCCTGGCTTCCTCCCCACAAAACCAACACAGGAGAAACCAGAGAAGAATGAAGAAAGCAAGGCCTTGAGGAACTAATATAAAATCCATGGGAAACCCTGCTGGTGAACAGGTGTGTGTTTTAGGAGGATCACAGCAGCTTGTAGAACAGGAGGGATGTGGGTAAAAGGAGATTTACATTCTGTTTGTGCTTTTCCCATGTTTTTTCCTGGGAGGGCTAGTGTCAGTCATGTTTTAGGTGGGGTTTTCTGGAATCAGACACACAGAAACAGAGTTTGGAGTACGAGGTGTTTATTAGACACCAACACCTGTGAGAGGAAGAAAGAGGAATCAGGACGGGCAGAGGGAGAAGTCACAGGGCGCAGTAGGTTCTCAACAATCACTTGTGGAAGGAATGAGTACTTGAACTAATGGACTTAGATTAGTATGTCTGTGGTATCTTCCTTCCTTCCTATGACGATTTTTTTTTTTTTAGTGTGTACTAAATAGTAATGGATATCATTTGGGCACACATACACCAGACACTGTTTTCTAAGAACTTTTACATGGGTTTACTCTCAATTAAGAATTATTATCATACCTGATGGGCCAGAGAAAGGAGGCATAGATGTTAAGCAACTCTCCCATGTGGGTGGTAAGTGGTGGCGCTTAAGATGCAGTAAGAAATATACTAGATACGTTCCTGATTGCGCAAGCTTCCATCCCAGCTGCAGAGAGACTATCCCTAGTAACAATGAATAAACTCAAAATGTGCTGTGAATATAATAAAGAAAATAGCAGGGGCAGTGGGGGAGAGGGGTGCTCGGAAGAAGGTCTGTCTGAGGTGACTTTTGATTTGAGGCCTGGAGAGTGAGACAAGGGGCAGATGTGAGGATCTGGGAAGCAGAGCAGAGGTGAAGTAGGGAACACCAGGCAGGGGAACCTCAAGTGCAAATGTCATGGGGCTGGGGAGAGGTCTATCTGAAGAGCAAAAAGGCAGCCTGCATATCCAGTTTTCTGGGGAGAAGATACAAAGCTGCATTTATAACTTCTTAGCCCTGGCTTGGCACTCAGCCCACAGTTCATAAATATGACAATTGTTATGACTTCATTCTCAGAGGTAGGAGCCTCTATAGCTGCCCCATGGGCTGAACTTTGGGAAGTCCCTTCGACTTTAGATGTGGCCATAGAACAGGTGTCTGCCGTGGGAACCTCTCCTGGGTCTGGCTCTGGAAGGCCTTGCCTGGAAAGGTCCCAACCAGTCAGCGAGTCATTCTTCCTTGAGTCCTCAAACACAGCCCTGGGGTCAACCACACCTACTTGTCAGGAAGTAGGCTGGAAATTCAGCACCACCTTCCTATTCTTCTAAGAAACCTACATCAGATGACTGCTGACTGCTTTTTTTTTTTTTTTTAACACAATAGCCATGTTTGGGAAGAAACAACTAAAGGAAGAAACTGCTCAAAGTTCATTTTTATTCAAAAAGTTTGTATGTTTTAACTGTATTTTACACATACTTCAATGACTGCTGCTCAAGGTAGTTTCTTCTGAAACTGTTTTTATTTTCGAGCATATTGCAAGGGTACAAGTCAAATCTATCAAGACTAGAACATAAATGTCTTAACACATTGATTAAGTAAATGAGGTGAAAGCTATGGTAATTAGTTGGATGTAAGCACTCCAATTTGTACAAAAAATCAATACATTGAATTCCACAAAGGCATAAACGTATTCATGATCTATGTGTATGACTTAATAAAAGGGGGGGGAAAGAAACTATTTTTATTTTAATGGGTATTTGTGCCAACCAAGGACACAAAACTCTGAATCATGGAGTGAAGGCATTTAAACTGGGGTCCTTCTAGGGAGAACACCAAGAGTCCCAAAACCCTGGTTACGAGGTTGGGGAAGGAATACTCTGGCTAATTAGAAAATATGACTGCAGTTCTGTACAATGCTGTTAGGAAGTCAGGAAGTGGAATCCGTCTTCCCAGCCCTTGAATCTGGGCTGGGTTGTGACTTTATGAATTGGTTTGACTGATAGAATATGGTGTCATATGAGTGACATCTAGGAGACAGGGGTAGAAAGATGATAATAGATGGACTCTAGGTTGATACATAGATACATAGATAGATAGATAATAGGTAGAATCTTAGATCAAAGAATAGATAGAAGCTTAGATAGAATCTTAGATTGATAAATAGAATCTTTCAGGTAGATAGAATCATAGATAAATAGTTTCACTCATGGATAGAATCTTAGATAGATAGAAAACCAGCTTTAGATAGATCAAGAGATGAATAAATATATTCTTAGACATATGGATAGATAATTAGGATAGATGAATAGATCAAATCGTTCATAGATAGATGGATAGATAGAATCAGATATAATCATAGAATCATACATATAGATTCATAGAATCTGAGCTAGATTGATGAATAAATAAACAGAATCTGCAAATAATAGAATCATAGATAGACAAATAGGTAGCGTCATAGATAGATAGATAAATGGATGGATGCATAGATTTAGACATATAGAACCCCAGATACATAGAAGCATCATAGATGGACTTAGGTAGATACAGGTAATTACACAGATATATTTCTACATATATTTACATATTTGTATATCCATCCTATATCTCTGTAGATACATAGGTCTATATGGTTGTAGGTATCACTGCACCTACATGTCCATGCATATCTAAATTTATACCCTTTCTCTATGTACCTGTGTACATCTATACCCATGTCTGCGTCTACACCCATGTGGAGAACTTGCATTCCTAGGCTTGCTGCACAGTCCCCCACAGCCCAGCATCCTCAACCTCCAAGTCTAACTGCCTCCATCATCATTTCTCCTTCCTCGAGCCTGACCTCTTATAAAGACCTTTGTAACAGCATCGGGTCCACCAGGATAATCCAGGATATCTACCCATCTCAAGACTCTTAATCACATCTTCAGAGTCCCTTTTGTCATGTCAGGTGACATATTCAAATGTTGGGGAGGATTATTCTTCCCATCACATGGGAGAAACAAAACCTGCCACATGGAGCATGGAGGAAAACTCACATTTAGGGAAGAGACAGGAGAGAATAATTTTTTTTAAATAACAATAACAATAATAAGCAGGGATGGATGGAGACTGAGCGCGTCTAGGCTGGGGTTGGGATTTTCCAAGAGTTGCGTCTGCAGCCTCAGGCCAGCCTCTCAGGGCTTCCAGCTCTTGCTGAAGTGTTCTGACAAGCACAGTCATCCACCCACAAGGTCACTCAGGCCTGCATTGTTGTGAGCTGTTCCCCCCTTGAAGCACATTTTAAAAATGAGCTGTAACTTAAACAACGTAAGGTACAGATCATATGTGCGCAGCTTGATGAACATTGACAAATGTGTAGTCCATACTCCTGTGAAATTATAATATATAAATAATAAAACACTTATCTTTACCCCTCCTCTGCCCACAGCCCTCCATGGCTCCCACCTCCCTCAGGGTCAAGGTGCAAATCCTCCCGGAGCTCTCCCAGCCCCTGCATGATCTGCCCATCGCTTCCTCCCCTCCCCACCCCTCCTCCCTCTCTCTTACTCTGCTCCAGCCACACAGGCCTCCTCTGTGCCTCCAACTTGCAGATGGAGTCCCAACCCCAACCCATAGGCCTTTGCTCAGGCTGCATCCTGTGCCTGGAATGTCCCCTCCCTGATAGTCCCACATCTCACTCCCTCACTTCCTTCACTTTAACTGCCCATCGATTATCTCTCCCACTCTCCTGAAGCCTCCCTGGGAGCAGGCACAGTCTCCTTTCTCCAACAAATATTTATTGAGCATCTACTGTGTGCCAAGGGCAGATGCCAAGGATGCAACCCCAAGGGAGAGAGACAGAATCCCTGCTCCCCAAGCACATGCATCTGAGGTGGCGGCAGATGGAGTGCATAAGCCAAGAAATGATTTCAGAGCGTGGCAGGGAAATAAGGACAGTCCAGAAAACAAAATAGGGGAAGTTTTGGAGGGCAGCAGAGAGAAGCAGAGTCCTCCTCGGCAGTGTTTAGAGTGGAGGCTGGATTAAGGAGAAGGAGATGTGCCCGCGGGGTAACATGCCCCACCAAGTCCAGATGCCCCCAACACAGGTCTCCAGCCCCACAGACCTGAGCCTTCTCCTGCCAACACCTGGGTTGGGCAGGGTTCTGAGTCCGTGAGGGCATGGGGAAAAGGCAAGCGGCTATGACCCTTTGCCTGCCAGCTGGACATCCTGCCCTTCCTCTCTGAGACTCCCAGATACCGTGGCACATCATTTCCCCTGGAGGAAAAGGAAGAGCGTCAGCCTGGGGCAGTCCCTACCTTGTGGGCCAGTTGCTGGGGTGGGGGGGGGCCTTCTTCTCAGCCTTCTCCCTTCCAGGGCAACCAGACGAGTGACTGGAAAATTCCAGGCTCAGGAAATGCAAACAGGCACATACATGGCGGGAAGCCGGCAGGAATGCTACACCTGCAGATTGGTGGGCATTGAGGCTGTGGGTCCAAAGTGCTGATCCTAATGACTGCCCCATTGAGGAACCAGGCTGACAGCCAGGCAACACACCCATTCCCCACCCTTCCATGACTAAGCAGAGGCCACAACACTGCATTTTGCCTGTTCAGTCCTCTTCAAAGCCATCCACTTTTCTTCCTCCAGCGCCTGGGTCACTGTCCTGTCTTTCTGAATAAAAGCATGGCCACCTTGTTGCCCTCCCAGCCTCCATGATTATTCATTGTTCTCATACCCAGCCAGAGGGAACTTTTGAAAACAAAGACCAGACTTTACCACCCTCTGTATGAAACCTTCCATGGCTTCCCATTACCCTTGAGATAAAACCTGAAACTCTTTCCAAACCCATGTCATCAGACATAAACATAATGGCCTCTGTCTCCAGTTGCCTCCATATGGCCAGTCCCTCTCATGGTTCTTTTTAGTGCAGACAGGTGGGATCTCCTGTGGCTCCCAGTAAGATGGGGTCCCTCTATCTTATTCATTGCTTCCTGAGGAAGCCTCCCAGGATTCCCAAGCCTGAGGCTCAGGGGCTGCTCACCTGGGCTCACCCTGAGCACCTGCCATGTTGTTTGTACCCTGTAAGAGCCTGTCCAGCACAAAGTGGATGCTCAAAAATTAACATGCTGGATCCTGTGTTGGGAGGTGGGTTTCAGGCTGATGGTCACAGTCAGGGGGCAGCCTGCTGGTGTCCTAACCACTGCTCCATGGTGGAAGGGGGTAGATGATTACCAGGGAGTTACTAGTAGCCCTTCACAGCTCATACCGGATGTGAACACAGGTGACCCCCCCAACCCCCATTTTCTCTCTGAGCTAAAAATAAATGTCATGGGTCAACAAGAAACCTTCTCAATGTTGCCCAGGACAAAATTAGGGTCTAGGTCTGGTGCAGTGTCTCATGTCTATAATCCTAGCACTCTGGAAGGCTGAGGTAGAAGGATTGCTTGAGTTTATGGGTTAAAGATCAGCCTAGGCAGCATAGCAAGACCTCATCTCTACTAAAAATAGGAAATGTATCCAGTGTCATGATGGGTGCCTATAATTCCAGCTATTCAGGAGGCTGAGGCAGGAGGGTCACTTGAACCTAGGAGTTTGAAGTTGCTGTGAGTTATGATGCCAAGGCACTCTAACCTGGGTGACAGAGTGAGATTCTGTCTCCAAAAAAAATGAATTACAGTGGTCACGCCTGCAATCCTAGCACTCTGAGAAGCTGAGGTGGGTGTATTGCTTAAGCTAAGGAGTTGGAGACCAGCCTGAGCAAAAGCAAGACCCCGTCTCCTCTAAAAATAAAAAAACTAGGCAGGTGTGTGGCAGGTGCCTATAGTCCCAGCTACTCAGGAGGCTGAGGCAGGAACCCAAGAATCTGAGGTTGCTATGAGCTATGATGCCATGCCAATCTACCCAGGGCAACAGAGGGAGACTCCAAAAACAAAATAAAATAAAACAGAATAAAATTAAATTAAATAAATTAAAAAATCAAGTTTAACAGTCAAAAGCCAAACTCCCTCCAGTAGGGAGCTTAGATGACTCCTGTGTTGGGAGGCTCACTACCTGTCATTCATAGATGACCCTGACTTTCAAAAAGTAGAGTATGGCACTATCTCTCCCCAGCCTCTGTGTATCTGCACCCAGCAGCCGAGGACAGCCTCTGCCCCACCTTAGATAAACCTCTAGAGGGAATTTTACATGGAAGAAGCCAGGGCCTGAGAGTGGTTACGATATGGCTCAGAAATAGCATTATTTCGGTTTTATTCTGTGATTTCCTGCCAGGAAGACCGAAGCTCCGAACTGGAGGAGCCTCATGAAGAACGCAGCGATAGTAAGGGAACTGTGGCCCTGACATGTCTTTGGTGGATGAGGCGTGAGCAGAAGGTATCCATTCCACCATCCACTTGAGTCCAGATCACTAGCAGAGACGGGAGATTGGCAAGATAGGTGTGGTGCGCAGCCCCTGGCCGCTGCAGCTAACATAGGTGCACTGGGCTGCCCATCTCAACATTTCTTAATGTTCTAAGTTCTGCAGGTTCTGGGGGACAGTGTGTCAGAAAGGCTTGCCTCACCGACCCTCAGCTTCCTCATCTACAACATGGAGCCAACAGGACCTGCCTCCCAGGATAAATGAGATTAAGTAAATTGCACAGAAAGTGTGCAGAGGGGGTGACCCCTTTTTTGTGATTCATGACCATCTCTGAAAGCCACTTTGGGGACACATCTTGCCATTGGAAGTATGTAAGAAATGACACTGTGGTGTGTGGGCATCCCATCATGAGGACGTTGAGTTCTCAGGCTATATTAAGATGTGGTTTTCCGGTTGCGCCCTCTGAAGTCCCTTGTGGTTTCTCTGGGGATCAAACAGCTGGGAAATGGGGTGCTGATCAGCAAAAAGTGGGCTGGAGAAGGGACCCTGCTGCCCCCTCCCACTGCATGTTACCATCAGAATTGGGAAATCAGCCCCCAGGACTTAGGGTCCCTGAATAGGGTTACCACATTTAGCAACTAAAAATATAGGACGTCAGCCAGGTGCGGTGGCTCATACCTGCAATCCTAGCATTTTGGGAGGCTAAGGTGGGAGGATCGCTTGAGCCCAGGATTTTGAGGTTGCTGTGAGCTATGATGACACTACCATACTCTACCCAGGGTGACAGAGTGAGACTGTCTCAAAATATATATTTATAGGATGTCTAGTTTCTTGTATTTTATCTCACAACCCTATTCATAGGTGTGCTAAATAAACAGTATTTCCTTCATATGTGTGGGCCTATTATGTTTTGTTTTTAAAATACCAAAGGCCAATGCACTTAAAGGCATTAATTAACTAATCTTCGCTTTTTTTTTTTAGAGACAGATTCTCACTTTGTCACCCTCAGTAGAGTGCTGTGCCGTCACAGCTCACAGCAACCTCCAGCTCCCGGGCTCAGGCAATTCTCTTGCCTCAGACCCCCAAGTAGCCCACCACAACGCCCGGCTATTTTTTGTTGCACTTTGGCTGGGGCCGGGTTCAAACCCGTGACCTTCAGTATATGGGGCTGGCGCCCTACTCACTGAGCCACAGGTGCCACCCTCTTTTTTTTTTTTAAGAGACAGAGTCTTGCTCTGTCACTCAGGCTACAGAGCAGTGACACCATCATAGCTCTCTGCCTACTCCAACTCCTGGGCTCTAGCCATCCTCCTGCCCCTGCCTCCTGAGTAGCTAAGACTACAGCTGTGTACCACACACTCAGTGTGTACGTGTGTGCGTGTGTATGGAGAGATGGGGTTATGATGGTGGTTACATGGATGTATGGATTAGTCAAAACTCATAGAACTGTACACTAAAAAGATTGAATTTTACTATATGTAAATCATATCTCAATTTTTTAATCAAAAGAGGGGGAAGCTTTATACTCAGAAAATAGGACTCTACTCAGTACCTTCCTGCTTGAACTTACATGAGATGGGATGGGAAAGCATAGGCAAGTCCCAGAGAGTAAATTCTTTTTCACAAACTAGATGATACAGCAGAGGCTGCTAAGGGGCAGCCCCAGACATAAGCTTTAAGGCCCACATATGTTAGGGAAAAGGTTTTTATTATATTATGATATGCAGTAGCACCCTTTCCTCTGCATCTCTGCCAGCCGTGAGGGTTAATGTTTTTTTAATGGTTTTTAACCACTTTATTTCACTTGATTATGATCATGGATTGAAAATTTTTGTTCGAATTTAGAAAAATATTTGAAATTATGGACAAATTAAACTTGTAGAACTTCACAAATAAGTTTTCTAATTTCTATTATAATTTCAAGTACAATAAGATAATTAACACTTTTTTGTGGTTGCTATTGCCTGCTGCTCTCTCAGATATAAAGTGAAGAGCTTATTACTGAATTTGCTCTCTCTGAGATTCAGGAGAATTTTTATACATCATTTGGCTTTTGGTTGTGCTTTTCTGAGACATGGTTGTTGGGGGGATTTTTTTCCTCAATTTTCTATTTATGTTGTTTGTCTTTTTTTTTTTTTTTTAAGAGACAGTCTCACTATCTCGCCCTCTGTAGAGTGCTATAGCATCACAGTTCACAGCAACCTCCAACTCCTGGGCTTAGGCAATTCTCTTGCCTCAGCCTCGCGAGTAGCTGGGACTACAGATGCCTACCACAACGCCTGGCTATTTTTGTTGTTGTTGCAATTTGGCCAGGGCCAAGTTCGAACCCGCCACCCTTGGTATATGGGGCCGGCACCCTACTCACTGAGCCACAGGCACCACCACCCTTTTGGAACTTTTTAAACTTGTCTTTACTTTTCCCCACTCCATCTCATCTTTCCCTCTCCTTCCATCTCTGGGCCTCTGAAGCAGTAGTATATAGCCCCTCTCTCAACTTTTTAAATTTTTCTTCCTTTTCCCCACTTTGGGTCAAAATATTGCGGTGGTCCGTGCCCAACCCCGGTGAGTCAGACTCGTCCGTCCAGTGCCTCATGTGTGGGGGTGCCCTCCCTGTGGGCCTGGGCCACTCTTCCAACTGTTAAAGGTCAAATGTGGAGGCCTGGTAACCTCCCTGACCCCAGCCTCGGCCACCTCCGTCCTCCTGCTCCTCTAAAGCTCTCTTTACATTCTCGCTTTAACCTCATTTATTTTTTTAACTCCAGTTTCCAATATGGGGACCACTCAGTCACAGATTCCCCCTTCTTCACCTTCAAGCTGCCTTTTAACTAACCTCAAGCTTCTACGGCTCTATCCTGACCTTAAACCTAAATGCCTCATCTTTTTCTGTAATACTGCTTGGCCTATATACAAACTTGACAATGGCTTGGAAATGGCAGCTTTAACCTCTCAATCTTCACTGATCTCAATAATTACAGTCAGAGATTAGGCAAACAGTCGGAGATTTTTACATTCTGGGCTTTCTCCTCCTCTGAAACATTCCTTCTCTGTGTTTGTGTTTGTCTTATGAAATCTCTCAGATATTCCTTGTGCAAGTCAAGGAAAATCTGAATTCACCCATCTGAATCTCAACTGTCTTCTTTCAACCTGGCAGACAACCCCCTCCCTTATGCCCCTCCACAGCCCCTCCTCCCTCAATCTCATTCCTACCTGCAAAATTCCCACCAGCAGAATTCCACCCCATTCCCCTTCTCTCCACTGCCCCCCACCTGCCTTCTACCACTTGGGGTAGAGACAAAAAAGATGGCGGAACCAGCAGAGAGAAGAAGCCTGGTGGACCCAATTACCCACACATACTAGGTCCTGTCAAGAAGTCTGGTAGACCCAACTCCCCACCCATACTAGGTCCTGTCAAGAAGCCTGGTGGACCCAACTCCCCACCCATACTAGGTCCCATCAAGAAGCCTGGTGGACCCAATTCCCCACCCGTACTAGGTCCCATCACACCTTTGGACCTCCCATTTCCAGACCACCTCAACATCTATACCCCCTCCAAGAGGTTGCAGAAATGCAGGGCATCCTCAGGGGTCATGTCCCTTTATCTCTCTCAGACATGTCCCACATAAGTCAGAAACTAGGTTCGTTCTCCACAGATCCCACAAAATACTTTCAAGAATTTAGATATTGAACCCAATCATATGATCTGACCTGGCAGGATTTATGTTATACTCACCTCCACAATATTAACATGCATGTTATCTCTCAGTCTGCACCTGGTATAAAAAAACACTCCAAAAATCTCCCCAGGGCCCTCAGACTCCCCAGCAAGATCTCATTGACCAGGCCTTCATGTGGGGCAGCGCCTCTCAGAGCTCCAGTTATTGGCTTTCGCCATTAGATAAAACTCAGCTCCTTCTCAAAACTCCTCTGGGCAGTCTGAAAAATTCCCCCAGGACCATGTTTTAAATGCAGTAGGCTGGCACACTGGGAAAAGCAGTGCCCAACTCCAAACCCTCCCCTCAAAACATGCCCAGCCTGTGGAGGCCCTCAATGGAAGGCTGACTGCCCAGGTCCTTCTAAGAATTTGGTTCACAGCCCCTCCCAGGACCTAGCAGAATTTCCTGACCTCCTGAGCCTAGCTGCTGAAGCATGATGATCCCTGGAAAATCAGGATGCCCTCTGGATGCTGTCCTGGAAAAATAAACTCGGGGTACTTTTTTTTTTTTTTTTGGTAGAGACAGAGTTTCACTTTATGACCCTCAGTAGAGTGCCATGGCATCACACAGCTCACAGCAACCTCCAACTCCTGGGCTTAGGCGATTCTCCTGCCTCAGCCTCCCAAGTAGCTGGGACTACAGGCGCCCGCCACAACGCCCGGCTATTTTTTTGTTGCAGTTTGGCCGGGGCTGGGTTTGAACCTGCCACCCTCGGCATATGGGGCCGGCGCCCTGCTCACTGAGCCACAGGCGCCGCCCAACTCAGGGTACTTTTACAAGTGGAAGGTAAGCCAGTCTCTTTTCCAATAAACACGGGATCAACCTTTTCTGTGCTGCCAACTTATAAAGGTCCTCTAAAACAAACAGAGACCTTGGTGGTGTGAATTAATGGTAATTTACTACACCCTCACACTACTCCAACCTTGTGTTGCTTGAATCATGGCCTCCTTCATTATCGTCTATGATAGGGCCACTAATCGTGATCTTTCTCATTCTCAGTTTCGGACCAGTAATCCTGCACCTCATCTTTCAATTTATTGACCAGGCAAACAACTGTTTCCAGAAACAGCTGTACAACTGTTTCCGGAAAACAACTGCTCATATCCTCGCCCTATGTGAATATCAACCAGTTCAGACTGAAGACCTAAGAATGTTCCTGTAAACCCCACTCCCTTCCCTGTCCCCCTCCCATAGTCCTTACAAACAGCCATGCCGCCCCTCACTTCGTAGGAAGCAGTCAAAGAGATACCAGGCCCATGATCCCATGTCCTTGTAAGAGACTAAAAAGACTGGGATGATAGAGTCAAATAGAACCTACCCACCAAATAGAACCAACCCGTCCAGGAATAAATTAATGCATGAACATCCCACCCAGGAAAGAGTGAATGTGCCAGTCCCGACCCCTCTGACCCTTTACATTTCCATCCACCTTAACTCACATGATGATCTCCTCATTAAACTTAGCTCACCCACACCGGGTGGAAATAAAGACTGATGTTGCCCACACAGAACCTGGACTCCATGTTTTGGCATAATCTTTATTCTCAGTCTCTGACCTACTACCTCCTGCCTCAGCCTCCTGAGTAGCCGAGACTACAGGTGCCCGCCACCATGCCGGGCCAGTTTTTCTATTTTTAGCAGAGTTGGGGTCTTGCTCTTTCTCAGGCTGGTCTCAAACTCCTGAGCTCAAGGGATCCTCCCACTTTGGCCTCCCAAAGTCCTAGGATTAAAGGCATGAGTCACCATGTTTTTTGTTGTTGTTTTTTGTTTTGTTTTGAGACAGAGTCTCCTTTGTCACCCTCAGTAGAGCACCGTGGTGTCATACCTCACAGCAACTTCCAACTCTTGGGCTCCAGCGATTCTCTTGTCTCAGCCTCCCAAGTAGCTGGACTACAGGCGCCTGCCACAATGCCCAGCTATTTTTAGAGATAAGGTCTCGCTCTGGCTCAGGCTGGTCTTGAACCTGTGAGCTCAGGAATCCACCTGCCTCGGCCTCCCAGAGTGCTAGGATTACAGGCATGAGCCACTGTGCCTGGCTAAATGTTTTAATATATAAGATATTTCTGTCTTTTTATTCATGCCTTCTGGGTTTCCAGTTTTAGTTTTTGTTTTTGTTTTTTAAAAAACATGTTTTCAACCCTGAGTTGTAAAAATAGCTTTGTAAATTTCTTCTACTATCTATATTGGTTTATTTTTCAAATTTTTTCTTTAGCCCAACTGGAAATTTTGTATTTTTTCCACAGCACAGAAATATGCTTTCTACTCTACCACATCTCTATCAAAAGTAAGAGACGGAATAGTAGGCCTGTGTCTCACACCCTTGCTCCTCACTAACTCAGGCTGTCACCAAGGCCCTGCAAGCCTTCAGGTTTTATAAACTAGCCTGGGTTTGTGTGTGTTTGTTTTTCCTGGGTTTTCTCACTGTGGTCTCAGCCTGACTGGGAGAAAAGCCACAGGAAAGTGCTTCCTTCTAGTGGCTGTTCAGATGATAGCATCTAAGATTGGAAGGAAAAGCCAAAAGCAGGACACAGACCCTTGTTTAAAATTCTCTAGTGGTCCATACCCAAAAGTTGAAAGCATGATCTCAAACAGATACTTGGATACTTGTATGCCCATGTTCTTATCAGCACGATTTGTTCATAATAGCCAAAAGGTAGAAAGAACCCGCATAACCATTGACAGATGAATGGCTAAGCAAAACGTAGTTCGTTCATGCAGCAGAACAGTATCCAGTCTTAAAAAGGAAGGAGAGTCTGACATCTGTTACATGATCGAAGTGAGGAAATCACGTTCCGTGAAATAAACCAGGCACAGATAGGACAAATCTTGTGTGATCCCACTCACAGGAGGTCCCCAGAGTTGTCAGGTTCACAGAGACAGGAAGTAGAAGGTGGGTGGGGGGGTGGAGGCTCGGGAGGAGGGAGGGAGCTATGTCTCATGGGGACAGAGTTTCAGTTTGAGAAGATGAGAAATTTCCGGAGAAGGGTAGTGGTGATGGTTGCACAACAATGTGAATGTGCTTAATGCCTCTGAGCTGTGCTTAAAAATAGTTCAAATGAGGCAGGGTGTGGTGGCTGGTACCTGTAATCTTAGCAGTCTGAGGGGCCCGAGATGGGACGATCCCTTCAGCTCAGGAGTTTGAGACCAGCCTGAGCAAGAGTGAGATCCCTTCTCTACTAAAAATAGAAAAGTAAGCCAGGCATGTGGCAGGTGCCTGTAGTCCCAGCTACTTGGGAGGCAGAAGCAAGAGGATTGCCCAGGACTTTGAGGTTGCTGTGAGCTACAATCATACTACAGCACTCTACCCAGGGTGACAGAGTGAGACTCTGTGTCAAAAATTAATTAATTAATAGTTAAATGGTAGGTTTTATGTTATGTATATTTATACTGAGGCAAACAGGAAAGGGGAGAGCAGGCAGAGGCCCTCCTTGGAGGTGAGACTGGGTGGTGAAGGAGCAGAAGGGGGCTAAGAGTGAACAGCTAAGGGCTGGTCTCTGGACTAAGCCTCTAGGAGGCCAGCGGGGAACAGAGACCTGTTCACAGGGTGGGGCAGCATGAACAGGAAGTATAGATGGTACCCTCAAGCCTGGGCCATGTACACTGGTCTCCTCCCATTCCTCAAACACCCCAACCTCAATCCTTCATCCCAGACTTTGTCCCCAGATATGGAATTGCACGACTGGCTCTTTCTGAGCATTCAGATCTCAGCTCATGCGGCCTTCCCTCCCCTTCCCAGATCTCAGCTCCTGCGGCCCTCCCTCCCCTTCCCCTGCCCCACCCACTCTCTGTCACATTAAGGCTGTCTACTTCCTGTCAGGGCAATCACACCATCTGCGTTTAACTCCTGGATCTGTTTCCTGGTTCACAGTTTGCCTCCCCTACAGGGCTATGAGCCCCTCTGGGACATGTGGGCCATGTCTTGCTCACCATGATCCCCATGCCTGCGACAGTGCTGGCATACAGTAGGCACTAACTTAGTGTGTGTAGAACGTGTGGGCAAATCTCCTTGTGTCCTGTAAGTCTCTTGTTGGTCTGATTCTGTAGATGGTCCCGTGTGCATCCCTGGGGACAAGTGTGAAGTTATGGGTTGGTGAGTGTTTGTGTTGAGGGGCTTCTGTGTGGCTGTGACATTGGGGGGATCACATGGTCACCAGCGTGTGAGTCAGTGTCTCCCTGGGTGTTCTCAGCAGTGCCCAGCATCTGCCCTGTGTGTGTACATGTGTGTCTGAGTCCCTGTGTCAGTGATGGTGAGCCCGCAAGAACAGTCACAATGTGTGTGTCTTCATGTTCTTTCTGTATGTGTACATGACAGTGCATGTGCATGTATGAACCTGTGCCCATGAGCACATCGGTCTATGTTTGCATCTCCTTGTATGCCTCTCTGCGTGTGTCCTGCACCTCCATGTTTCCAAGGCCCACACACCTATTGTGAGTGTGTGTCCTGGGGTGGGGTTGGGGTCTCCTACACAAGTGTGCACTTGTGCCTGCCTCCAGGAACCTCCATGACTATGTGTGACAGTGAGTGCTTGACCCTGAGATGTCCCCAGTGTGTGTGCATGCCTGTGTGCAGTGATGTGCTGTCTCTGAGGTGGAGGGTGCTGACATGTAGAGTTTGCCAGCTCCCATGGTGTAAATATGCTCAAGCAGCCAGTGTCAAGCTTGGTTTCAAGCAGCCAGTGTGGTATTAGAGTGAGGAAATGATGTGTTGCAGGGTAATATTGTATAATATTTCCACCCAACAGGTTAAGTAGACATAAATAACTTCAAAAAGATACATAACAGAAGAATTCAGCAAAATAATTAGAAAGTGATGACTTTCCTATTGTGGTAAAATATCACTAACATAAAACTCATCATTTTAACCATTTTTAAATATATAGCTTATTGCCACTACGTACATGGTGACGAATTTAAATGGTGACTTTTTTTTTCTTGAGATAGATTCTCACTATGTCACCATTGGTAGAGTGCTGTGGCATCACAGCTCACAGCAACCTCAAACAATTGGGCTTAAGCGATTCTCTTGCCTCTGCCTCCCAAGTAGCTGGGACTACAGGTGCCTGCCACAACACCCAGCTAGTTTTTGTTGTTGTTGTAGTAGTTGCCATTGTTGTTTGGCAGACCTGGGCTGGATTTGAACCCACCAGCCCTGGTGTATGTGGCCGGCGCCCTAACCTCTGAGCTACAAGCTCTGAGCCTATTTTTGGTTTTAATATTATAATTTATTTTTATTATTAACATGCATTTATTTTTAATTGAAAAATAAAAGTTGTACAGTAGAACCTCTGTGAGTTGACCACGCAAGGGACTGTCACAAACTGGTCAACATACAGAGGTGGTCACCATAAGGAGCTAAGTCTTAGTGCGTATGGAATTGGTCGGGCACAGGGGCTTATGCCTCACACTCTGGAAGGCTGAGGTGGGATGGATGGCTTGAACTCAGAAGTTCAAGACCAGCCTGAGCAAGAGCAAGACCCCATCCCTACCAAAAATAGAAAAATTCGCCAGGCATTGTGGTGGGGTCTGTAGTACCGGCTACTGGAGAGGCTGAGGCAGGAAAATCCCTTGAGCCCAGCAGTTTGAGGTTGTTGTGAACTAGGATGACACTATGGTACTCTAGTCTGGGCAACAGAGTCAGATGCTGTCTCCATAAAAAAAGAATACAATATATTATTATTAACTGTAGTCACCATGCCGTGCAGGTCTTCTCCCGACTTTACTCCTACCCACAACCATTCTACCATCTGTTTCTGAGAGTTCGACTTTCTCACTGATATAAATGAGATCATGCAGAGTTTGTCTAGAATTTATTTAATTGTAAATTTCTATAATTAAATTTTTAAAGGATGAATGCATTTAACAATGGCTAGCAAAATTCTTGAATGTTTAGTAGCCATCAGCTCTTGGGAGCCAGGACAGCCAGGCTCCTGTTTGCCACTGTCCGAGTGGTGGGTCTGTGAGTGCGTGGGCCCAGCTGCACATCAGTGTTCACACACACTCCACTGCCCGGGTGATGAGTCTGTGGGTGGGGTCTGTGATTGTGGAGTCTCTGGATGTACGTGTGGGTGTGCAAACACAGGCTGAGGTCTCTCCCATGTCTGTCCTGTGTCTCTGAGCCCTGTGTGAGCTCCCCCCACCTATGTGTTGGCCTTATGTATCTCCACACATAATGCCGCATTTGGATCCCTGTGTGTGACCAGCACTCCCTTGTCTCTGACTGTCAATGAGTCCGTGTTCGCCACCTGCACACCCAGGGATCTCTTGCATGCACTGCTCTATGGGGCCCATACATGGATCCCTTTGCACCCTCCCACTGGAGGTGGGGCCAGGGGAGGAGCCCATGTCTCTCCTGTGGACCAGTGTGCCTCAGTACTCACTCCAATAACGTGCTAGAGCCAGCCCAAAAGCCAACTCCGAGCATCTGCTCCCCAATTCATGCTGTGCTGAGAGTGTTTCCACCAGAAGAATTGGCAAACATAAATCACAGAAGTGGTTGTTAAACATTTAGCAGCACACGTGTGGATCCTCCTGCCCACAGAACCACGTGTGTTTCTCTCTCCCTGTGTGTGGGCCCACAAGCTGTCATGTGTTCACATGTGTGTCTGAGTGCCTGTGTCTCTGTGGATACACGTGACCTGTGTGTCTCTGCACCCATGTCCCCATGTGAGGCCCTCATACCCTGTTCCTCTTCAGCAGTTGGTTCCACAGGAAGCTGCTGGGGTAGGGGTGAGGGTGCCGGGCCTCTCCCCAGTTCCCCACCCCTCCTCTTCAGGCCACCTGCACACACAGTCTGAGAGTGGGGAAGGGTTCCCTGCTTCTGGAGCTCCTGTCCTCTGTGCTCCTCAGCCCCTGCCTTGGCCTGCAGCAGGGAACAGGGAAGGCCAGTAGGCTGGAAGACACAGTTGAAAAAGAGGAAACTGAGGTGCAGTTGGTCACCCTGTGGTTATGCCAAGCTCTTGCTGGCCAGAGTTCTCCTTGGACTTACTGGAAACCCTGGCCATGGGCCATGGGGGCTGCAGAAGCTTATAGCCAGGCCTGGTACCTGCAGCATCAATGTGGTAAGTAACTATCCTGGGACAGGGACCAACAGGGGTAGAGTGGCAGTGGGTTCGGGAGAGGGGATCAGGGGCAGCGGAAAGGCAGACAGACCGTCCCTGTCCCTCCCTCTCTCCCCTCATCCCAAGCAGGACAATAGGGCAAGCTGTTTTCTTCACATATTCATTATACAGAGATCTGTGTTCATAGGAAGTCACCCCAAGGGAGCCGCTTATAGCCAAGTCCTGGGGACAGGAGAAACGGATGGAAGAGTTTAGACTCCTGTGCCAAAGTCAAAGCCATTTCTAAACTGTAGATTCCAGCCCTCCACCCTGCACTCCAGGGGGCCGCACTGATGCAGACTCCATATGGGTGGGGCTGAGAAATTCAACTTTGGAAACAAACTTGCACTTGGAGCTGAGCTCCAAGGACCAGCCTTAAGAAGGGTCCCATCCCACATCTTCCAAGGTCACCCAGGGAGCTTGATGTCCCCACCTGCAGCTGGGGGCTTTCCCACTTGAGAGACACCTCTGGCTCCCACTGTGGCCCATCTTGAGAGGAGCCTCCCACACCACCGCCTGCCTGGGGCACAGCGAGTTGAGAGGAATGCTGTGATTTGTGCTGGGCACACCCAGATCTGTGGCTTCATGCCGGCCTCCAATGCCCCAGGACCAAGAGGCAGGTTTCAGGAGAGGTGGGGTCTGGGAGGGTGGACCCAGAGCCAGGAGGAGAGGATGAATTTGGACTGGACACCTGGGGCCAGAGAGCATGAAGCTGGGGCAGATGCCCCAAGGCTGGGTCACCTGCCATTCTGAGGAAAAGACTTGGCAACCGAGGGAGGTCGGGGAGGTTTGCCCTTACTGTGAGCCACGTTTGAGCTCCCTCACCACGACTGAGTCCTAGGGAGGGCTTCTGGAGGCGGGCCCTGAAGAGCCAGTAGAATGCCAATTGCAAACACCTCAGTGCGTCTGAGCTCGGCTTCTCCACATGGCTCCCTGTTGCCCCAAGCTCCTAACATGGGGATGGATGTGTGCTCAGTACTGTTGCAGATAGTACAGTGGCTGTGTCAGACAGCTGGGGGTTCAAATTCTGGCTCCCCTGCTTCTGTGTGGCCATGGACAAGTGGCTTCACCCCTCTGAGCTTTAGTTTGCTCATCTATAAGAGGGCTGTCATAACACCTGGCCTGTGAGAGCCTAGCGCAGTGCCTGGCACTTGGCAGGAACTCAAAAAACATTGCCAGCTTCGCCCATTCCTTCAGACTCTGTCCTTGTCCCAAAGCCTTGCCTTCTGAGCATTTTCCACCCATGCAGCATTAAAGGCATTCTGTGCCCTAACTCCAAAGGAAAACTCGTGGCGGACTCCCAATCTCTTAAGCAAGTATGGGATTCCTTTAAGAGTCTCATCCCAGCAGTGAATATTCCCACTATTCTTAATTTGGAATAATCAGGACAGGCTAAACATTTCCTATATAAAAGCCACACATGTGTCCACAGACCTAGTGCTTTCCCTAGGTTTGGCTTTATAAATGCTGGTGATAGGCCAGGTCTGATTTATTATATGATCATTTTGTTCATTTTGTGTAATTGTACACCAGCTGTGATTCTGGGTTATCTTTGGTTAACCCTAAGAAAAATGACAGTACAGTTAACACAATAACTTTTTTTTCAGTTTTTGGCCAGGGCTGGAATTGAACCTGCCACCTCTGATATATGGGGCCGGCACCCTACTCCTTGAGCCACAGGAGCCACCCTAAGGTAACAACTTTTGCCAATAATTGGTGCTAATTTTCAGATTTTTATCTAAAGACATAATCAAAGTAGGGAAATTTTGTGATCACAAGTTCTCATTAAATCAATTGTAAAATTACTGCATTACAAAAAGAATAGCACCATTGAAGTTAAACTAATATGGAAATCTAGATCATTGCTAGAAGTATTTCTCTAAAAATAAACTTAACATTAAGTATTATTCAAAAAAAAAAAAAAGGCCTGGTGCAGTGGCTCACACCTGTAATCTCAGAAATCTGGGAGGCCGAGGCAAGGGAATCCCTTGAGCTCATGAGTTGGAGACCAGCCTGAGCAAGAGCAAAACCCTGTCTCTACTAAAAATAGAAAAAGTAGCTGGCATGGTAGTGCACAACTGTAGTCCCAGCAATAGGGGAGGTTAAGGCAGGAGGATCACTTGAGCCCAGGAGTTTGAGGTTGGTGTGAGCTATGATGATGCCACTTCACTCCAGCCAGGGTAACAGAACAAGACTCTGTTTCCAAAAAAAAAGAGAGTCCCTTCTTGGCACCTGTAGCACAGCAGCTAGGGCACCAGCCACATACACCAGAGCTGGTGGGTTTGAACTCAGCCCGGGCCTGCCAAACAACAATGGCAACAACAACAATAGCTGGGCATTGTGGTGGGCACCTGTAGTCACAGCTACTTGGGAGTCTGAGGCAAAAGAATCACTTAAGCCCAAGAGTTTGAGGTTGCTGTGAGCTGTGATGCCACAGTACTCTACCAAGGGTGACATAGAGTCTGCCTCAAAAAAAAAAGAGAGAGAGAGAAAGACTCCTGTCCTAAAACAGGGATGTCAGCCACCTCTTTGGACCCTGCTTGCATCTGGCTTTTCCTCAAAAGGGGTTGACTTTTAGCAGCCACAGAAGGCTTTGAGCACAGTCCTGGGGTTCCTATGAAATTCTTTGGAACCCCAATGTAGAAGCGACTGGATTAAAGGGGAGAGGCTGGACAGTGGGGAGTGACCTTCTCAACAGGTGATGTGGCCTGAGCAGGGCAGGGCCAGGAGAATGCGGATGGAGGAAGAAGATCGTGGACAAGAGGTGTGGGGACTATTTCTTGGTAGGAGAGTAGAGAGAAGGTGGACTTCAGCCTGAGGGAGAGTCCAGGACAGGGAATTGGTTTGGGCTTGATCTATGGGAACAGAGGCGAGAGGAAATACGGTGGTTTGAGAGAAAAGTTTGTTTGAAATGTTTGTGACCTACATTCCCAGTGTCTCAGTTTTCTCATCTGTCTGTTGGGAGTGAACAAACACCACTAGTATGACCACCCCTCCTTAGGATGGCTGCGAGCTGAGTTATTTACACACAATGGGGAGACCAGTGCCTGGCCTGATCTAAGTTGCGAAATGTTAGCTTCTGCTGCTATTGAGATTTAGGCTGGCATAATCCACATGCCTCAGTAGGCATTTTCTGCTCAATCCCTTCCATGGCCCAGAGTCTTTCCTGGATCTATTCCTATCCACCGAGACTTCAGGCCCTGAGGAATATGTTATATTTTGCAAAACTGGCCCAGGCACTGTGGCTCATCCCTATAATCCTAGTATTCTAAGAGGTCGAGACAGGTGGATTGCTTGCACTCAGGAGTTCAAGACCAGCCTGAGCAAGAGCAAGACCCCATCTCTACTAAGATAGAAAAGTCAGCCAGGTGTTATGGAGGGCACCTGTAGTCCCAGCTACTTGGGAAGCTGAGGCAGGAGGATCGCTTGAGCCCAAGAGTTTGAAGTTGCTGTGAGCTTCAATGATGCCACAGCCCTCTACCCAGGGTGACAGAGTGAGACTGAATCAAAAGAATAAACTAATTAATTAATTAATTTAAAATATATATTTTCCAAAACTGGCCACAATAATATTTTCAGTCCCACATGCTCTTCCAAAGTTTTATCTCTTCTCATTAAGAGGTGGGGTGAAGGGAGACTCTTGGGCATAGCAGGGCCCTCAAGAGTCCCTCAAGTAATAGCGTATAGCAGAAGGAACTCTGTGTCATAAAAACAAGGCTTTCTGTCTTGGGACATGCATCTTTGGAGCCCTGAGCCACTAAGCAAGAAGTCTAGCTTTCCTGAATGTAGCATGCTCGAGAAAAGACCACATACCATGAAAAAAGACCAAACAGAGTCAAAAAGAGAAACCCAGGGACCCCTAGCCATTTAAGTCTTACCAACCATGTGAGCAAAAATACCTGTGAGATTATCCAGCCCCAGCCCGTGTCTGACTAGAATGTCACGAGCAACCCCAAGACAAAGCCCCTCAGTCAAGCCACCCCTGAATTCCTACCCCCTAGATACCTTGAGAAATAACAAACAATTTTCATTATTTTATTTATTTTTTTTATGAAGTCATAGCTGGGTACATTAGTATGATCATGGGGCACCATACACTTGGTTCATAGACCGTTTGACACATTTTCATCACACTAATTAACATAGCCTTCCTGGCATTTTCTTAGTTATTTTGCTAAGACCTTTACATTCCACATTTACTAAGATTCACATATACCCTTGTAAGATGCACCACAGGTGTAATCCCATTAATCCCCCTCCCTCCACCTACCTCCCCCCTCCCTCCCCTCTCCCCCTTCTCCCTATTCTTAGGTTGTAACCGGGTTATAGCTTTCATGTGAAGGTCCTAGATTAGTTTCATAATAAGGGTGAGTACATTGGGTACTTTTTCTTCCATTCTTGAGACACTTTACTAATGCTCATCATCTTTAATCATCAGAGAAATGCAAATCAAAACTACTTTGAGTTAGAAATCATCTAACTCCAGTGAGACTAGCCTATACCACAAAATCCCAAGACCAGAGATGTTGGCGTGGATGTGGAGAAAAGGGAACACTTTTGCACTGCTGGTGGAATTGCAAATTAATACATTCCTTTTGGAAAGATATATGGAGAACACTTAGAGATCTAAAAATAGACCTGCCATTCAATCCTGTAATTCCTCTACTGGGCATATACCCAGAAGACCAAAAATCAAATTGTAATAAAGATATTTGTACCAGAATGTTTATTGCAGCCCTATTCATAATTGCTAAGTCATGGAATAAGCCCAAATGCCCATCGATCCACGAATGGATTAATAAATTGTGGTATATGTACACCATGGAATACTATGCAGCCTTAAAGAAAGATGGAGACCTTATCTCTTTCATGTTTACATGGATGGAGCTGGAACATATTCTTCTTAGTAAAGTGTCTCAAGAATTTTCATTATTTTAAACCACTGGGTTTTGAGGTGATTTATTATGCTGCATTAGCTAACCAGAACATGCTGCACTGCCGCTGTGCTTCAGTTAGCTTTTGCTGTGAAACAATTCACCCCAAAGCTTAGTAGCTGAGGACAGCAACTGCTCACATAGCTCATGATTTGTTGGGTCAGCTGGGTGACTCCTCTGCTCTGGACTAGCTCAATCAATCTTTGCTGGGGTCACTAATGAATTCATGGTGCCCTGTCATGAGAGCTTTGCAGTAATGTGCCCTTTCCAGGGAGCAGGATCACAGTGTCAAGAGAGGGTACCCTTACCAAGGCGGCAGTCTTTATCAGCAATATGATGAGTGGCCTTACCAAGATGGTGGGGGCCCTCACCAAGATGGTAAATGACCTTATCATGATGGCAGATTCCCTCACCAAGATGGTGGGGGCCCCCATCAAGATGGTAAATGACCTTATGAAGATGGCAGATTCCTTCACCAGGATGGTGGGTTCCCTCTCCAAGATGGTAAATGCCATTAACAAGACGGTAAATGTCCTCACCAAGATAGTGACTATCCCCACAAAGATGGTACATACTTTCATCAAGATAGAACACATTCCATACCATGAGCCCCCATCCAGACCTTCCACCTATTCTTTCAATCATCTAGTAACACCTGGGATCAGAAAATTATTCTTTGACAGGCCAAAGGGGCTACTTAAACTTCACAATAAGGCTTGAATGCTCAGGAGGCTGAGGCGGGAAAAATCCCTGGAGCCCAGGAGTTTGAGGCAGCAGTAAGATTTGATTGTGCCATTGCACTCCAGCCTGGGTGACAGAGACCTTGTCTCCAGAAAGGGAAGAGAAGGGAAAGCAAGGGAAATAGAAAGGAGAGGAGAGAGGTGAGGAGGGGAGAGGAGGGGAGAGCAGAGGAGAGGAGAGGAGAGGAGAGGAGAGGAGAGGAGACAAAAGAAAAGAAAAGAAAATTTGGAGAGTGGAGGAGGGGGCCAGCAAGGAACAAAAAAGCCAGAATCTTTCAGAGACAAGAAGTAGAGATGCAGCTCCCAGCTCCCATCACCAGGGGACAGCACCCTCATGGATGGATGGAGAGCGCTGGCGCGCTTGCGCGCGCACGCACGCGCTCGCTCTCGCTCTCTCTCTCTCTCTCTCTCTCTCTCTCTCTCTCTCTCTCTCTCTCTCTTTCTCTCTCTCTTTCTGTCTCTCTCTCTTTCTCTCTCTCTCTGTCTCTCTTTCTCTCTCTCTCTCACACACACACACACTCGGATACACAGAGGTGAAGACACAAACATGTAGAAACACACACAGACAGACCAAAACCACCTCACACATACCAGAAACAGATCTTCCCCAAGCCACAAACGAGTCATATAGCCCCAATCTCACGAATTCAATGTGGTATCTCACACACTCACACACACACACACACACACAAAGAAGGGATCGTGGAGGCTTTTAAAACCACCTAGATCAGTGTCTTTCAACCTTTTGTATCTCATGGCACACTCGAACACATAGTTAAACTTCCGTGGCACATTTAAATTATGTTGATCAAAAAGAAAAGAGTAAAAAAGGAATATATTTACTGTGCTTTGAACTGCTTTAGAAAACCACTTAATTAAAAATCTTTACAATTTTCACAGCACACCTAAGATCCTTTTGTGGCACACCAGTGTGCCGTGGCATATCCATTGAAAATCACTGACCTAGAAACTCAATTATATCCCCACATAAACAAGTGGGGGTAAACAAGTGCTTGTCAAGACTTGCGCTCAGAAGCCACGCATGGTGGCTCATGCTTATAATCCTAGCACTGTGGAAAGGCCAAGGTGGGAGCATGGCTTGAGGTCAAGAGTTCAAGACCAGACTGAGCAAGAGTGAGACCCCATCTCTACAAAAAGTAGAAAAATTAACTGAGCATGGTGACAGGCACCTGTAGTCCCAATTACTTGAGAGGCTGAGACAGGAGGATCACTTGAGCCCAGGAGTTTGAAGCTGTAGAGAGCTAGGCTGGTGCAGTGGCAAGACCTTGTCTCAAAAAGGAAAAAAAAGGACTTGCACTCAAACATACTCACAGACTTGAAAACACTCTATACACTGACATATAAATGCACTGTCAAACACACAGAGACAATGGCATGCACACACACGCAAACACTCAAGACATCCACACTCACCCAGGCTCCCCTGGGGACCAAGGTTGTTCTTGTTTGCTCCTGAGAATGTTCTGTCCAGCCAAGGGCTTGGCCTCCCCCACAAGCCACAGGTCCCTGAGTCTCCCCCAGGCAGAAGCCCCAGCTCCCCTGAACCAGCCCCAGTCTCCCATCAGCTGATACACCTGGCAGACCCTGAGGGCAGTCTCCGCCCCTCTCACTAGCAACCAGTCCTGGCAGGAATCCCCAGCCCAGCAGTTGTTCTGGCATCCCTCTGCATGCTCACACTCTCACATGCACACACGCGCAGCCCCCATGGCCGATTCGGTGCTCAACCACTCCTGGCCAGCCCTCTCCAAGATTTGGCTGAAGCGGTGGGCCTTCAAGAGAGGTAAGGGGCAGCATCCACCCAGGCAAGGGTTCCTGGACATCCCACTCACCATCTCTCACAGGAGCCTTTTCTTGGCTGGGGCACAGACTCTGCCTGCGCTAGCCCTGGATTCCATGGCCCTGATCCCCCTAGGGCCCTTGGAACTTCACCAGCTCTGTGGGCTCCCTCTTTTCTCAGAAGAAATGTCTCCCCAGACTTGGCCAGGAACTTGTCTCAGGAGGTAAATTTAGGAAAGGAGCATGTGCCCTCTCAACTCCGCTGCTGAACTCCCTTGGGGAAGCCCCTGTGTTCCTTGGGGGTAAGGGGTGTCCCAGATGCTTTGGGTTCTTGGATCAGCTGCAGGATGGAGGCTCAAGATGGCAGCAAAAGGGGAGAGAGTTGGGACTCATGGGCAGACACTGCCCCCAAACACACATGCACACACATTGCCCAGTGCCTACTCCCCAACCTAGGGTGCTGGGGCCTCAGTTTACCTCTATGGGAAGTGGAGAGGCCTTGGTATTGTATCACCCAAGGCCTGGGTGAACTGTTTTTGCAAAGAGACATTTCTACCTAAATTTCAGGAGGATTGTAGCCCTTGAAGATAAGCAGATGGTGTCCAGCTACCCAGGGTAAGGGGGAGACGGTATGGAACACTGTCACAGGAGCTGCTCACACACGGGCTGCCTCCTGGGCTTCCCCGTCCTCCATAACCCCTGCCCATATGACTCCTCCCACCTCCAGTCAGACCAGCCACACTGCTCAGCCTTGACAATTCCTGCCATGGCCAACTGTGAGAGGCAAATACTTGTTCAAGCTAGCAGTGAATTTCCTGAAGGAGGGGCCGATATGAGGGTTCCTTGGGCTGTTCACTCCACTGACTCTCCTTGAAGGCTTACTGTGTAGCAGACACCATGCTGGGTGAAAGCAGGCAGAAGCAGCAGAGGAGCCAGAGGCTGGGGACATAGGGTGGTGTGGGACTAAGATGCAATCAAGAAGTGTAGTCACAATAAGGGAAGCTGCTGCCAGTTGTTGAGCCCTTTTGAAGTTGGCTCAGAGAAGCTGAGCATGCTCACGGTTGCAAAGCAAACACATGCCCAAGAAGCCTCAAGCCAGTTCTATGTGAGGCTGTCCTGGTGGGATGTCCTGACCAGTGTACAAAGCTGTGCACAGCCTGAGCACCTGGGGAGGGTTTTAGATCTGTGGTAGGATGGAGATCCTGAAGAATTAGGGCATCTCCCGTGTATTACCGAGGTGTCTGCCAGTAAGCCGGGTCTTGATGAAGGTGTGCACTGCTCATGGCTGCTCGGCCCACCCTGTCTCCCGCTCAGGCAGGTTGAGGTTGTGATCTATAGGCTGGCAGGTGGGGGAGTGTGCTGTGGGGACCAACAGTGACTCTTATGCCCTTTTGTGGCTGCTGCTGTGGGGACTGGTAGAAGAGGCTGCCTGGGTCCTGAGTCCAGGTTGGTGGTGGCTCCTTGGGAAGCAGTACGCAGGGTGCAGCACCAGCTGAGATTCTTTCCCTGGGGCCTCTGCTAGCTTAACTTTCCTGGGATAGTGACTTGCTCCTCAAGAGGGTCCCTCCTGCCTCTAGCCCTGAAGAGCAGGGAAGAATGGATTCTTTGTGCCCCTCTCAGGCTCTGCAGTTGGCTGGCTGGACACCTAATAGTACTGCAGGGGAAAGGTGTGGATTGACTCAGGGAGGCAGGCAAGTCTTGTAAGAGGAGGGTTGGGACTTCAGCAATATTCCCTGCAGCAGGGCCCCAGTTCACCATCCCCCTCAGCTGCTCTGGTTACCCATCCTGGCTTCAGTTTTTCATTCATTCACTCAACCTGCAATAAGTTCTTGTATAATGAGTACATACTGTGTCTCGTCTTGGTTTCCTGCCTGTCTGGCTTCTCTGCCACAATTCTTCTCCCATCCCTTCTTTCTATATCTCATCCCCTCAGAATTCTGTCTCCTGGGTGTAATGTAATTAATTCTCTCTGGACATTCAAGTCACCTATCTGTCCATCTGCTCATTCATCCGTCTAACTATACAGCCAGCCAACTATCTACCATCCATCCATCCATTCATCCACTTATCCAACCATCCATCCATTCATCTATCCCCTCATCCATCCACAAATCCATTTATCCAGCCATCCATTTATTCCTTCATCTATCTACTCATCTATCTATCCACCCATCCATCTACCTCTCCATCCATCCATTCATCTATCCACCCATCCATCTACCTCTCCATCCATCCATTCATCTATCCACCCAGCCATCTATCTGTCCATCCCTCCATTCATCTATTCACCCATCCATCTACCTGTCCATCCATTCATCTATCCACCCAGCCATCTACCTGTCCATCCATCCATTCATCTATCCACCCAGCCATCTATCTGTCCATCCATCCATTCATCTATCCACCCATGCATCTATCCATCTAACCAACCATCCATTTGTCCACTCATCTATTCTTTCACCAGTAAATTTATAGACTCTGGCTCTGTGCCCAGCTCAGTCCATCATGAGATAGCCTGGGCTCCATCATGAGCCCTTGTTTTGAATTTGATAATGCCTGAGTTCAAATTCCAGCTTTGCCTTGCACTAGTCTGGTGTGACCTTGGTAAAGTCAGTGCACCTCTCTAAGCCTCAGTTTACTCTTCTAAAAAGTGAGGACTCTGAGATTTGTTGTGAGGATAGAAAGATGTAAAATCTTTAGCACTAAGACAGGCATATGGAAAGTGATTAATAAACATCAGACTTTACTTCTTGGGCCTGGAGGATACAAAAGCAGGCCAGATATAGTCCTTGCTCTCAAAGACTTCATGCCCTAGAGCAAGGGTCAGCAAAACTTTTCTATAAAGGGTTAAAGAGTAAATATCTAAGGCTTTGCAGGCCATATGTTTTTTGATGCAACTACTGAACTCTGCACCAACAGCAGTCATGGAAAATAAGTACATGAGTGGCATGACTGTGTCAATAAAATTTTACTTACAAAATCAGGCAGTGACCTGGATTTGGCCCCTGGGCCATAGTTTGCAGAGCCCTGGTAGACAAGAGTGTAAGTAAGGTACTTACAACACAATGAGGTGTAGATAAGGAAAGCAGGGCAATTCTAAGTCCTCTGGCTGAAACTGTCTGCAGGGGATGCAAGAGCGCTCAGTCACCAGGCAGGAAGGGTGAGAAAGAGCGGTGGGGCAGCACAGAGACTCAAGGGAATGGCAAGTTGGGGACTCTGCGTGTGAGGAGGAGCTGAGAGGACTGACAAGAAAGGAATCTGAATGTCATTCAAAGAGTTGGTGACAAACATTGTTGATAATTGGTGACGATTATAGATAGCAATTGACAAGGCTCAGTCTATGACACTGGAATTGGGGCTTAACCCAAGACACCAGCATTAGAGCTTAGCCTATGACACCAGGGCAGGGCTCAGTCTGTGACACAAAGTTTGGGGCTTAATCTGTAAACTTTTCACTAAGATGAAAGTTGAATCTGTCATCAGGTCAAGCTCAGCCTATTTCTGGGTCAGAAGTTTCCCCTGTATAAAAACTAAATTCAGCCCTGCTTTTCATTTTTAGCCCCTGGAACTCAGACCTGCAGGGTTCACAGTTACAAAGCATGAAATTCTGCCTTTGCTTATGTGGACTATGAGGAGCGTCTGGCCTCCACAGGCCCTGCCCAGTGGAGCAGGCAGACTGTGGCCCCAGGGTACCCAATGGTCTGCCCCTCTCCCTGAAGCTCCCACCAGCCTCCAGAGGCTCCTGCCATACTGACATCTCGCTCTTCTCCTTCACAGCCTGCTTGTTTCCTTCCCACATTTCCCTGAGTCATAGATGATGCCTTGGCTTCAGGGTGAGGAGGAGAAGAGATGCAAGGCATAACAAGGCCATAACAAAGCCTCTCCAACCAGCCTGGGAGGGTAGCTGGGAAGCCAGGCATGGGAGAAACTTTGGCATTGACTCAACACTGTCTTGCTGTTCACCTGTTGAGACAAGGTGGCATCGGGGGTGCATTTACCTTGAAGTGAACATAACGAAGTATTCCTTTTCTTAAATAAGTTCCTCCCCCAAATTGTATAAGCACTTTCCATCCATTCATCTGTCCACTTATTCATTCAGCCACCTGTCCTTCCACTCATCCTCCAGCCACCCCAGGTGCACCTGCCCCAGAAACGCTTTTGGCAGCAGTTTTATTGAGCTATAATTCACACACCATGCACTTCAGCCATTTAAATAGTTTTCAGTACACTCACAGACTTGTTCAAACATCGCCAAAGGCAACTGTAGAACATTTCCATCATCCCCAAAAGAAATCCATATTCTTTTTTATTTCCATTTTGTAATTTCTTATTACAGATTGGGAGTAAACTCCATGTTCTTTAGCTGTTGCCCACTCCATTGCCCCCCATGCCATTACAATGCCACTAATTCGCTCACTCTGAACATTTCATATAAATGGGGTTGGATTCATACATGGCCTTTTGTGACTGGCCACTTTGACTTAACATGTTTTCTCACTTCATCCATGTTGTAGCCTGTGCCAGCGCATCGTTCCTTTTAAGGCTAACTAATATTCCATAGTATAGACCCACCACATTGGCATTGTTTCCACTTTTTGGCTATTGTGCATAGCGCTGCTATGAATAATTGTGTGCAGGTGTTTGCATGGATGTATGCCTTCCGTTCTCCTGTGGTTATCTAGGAGAGGGATTGCTGGGTCAAATGGTAACTCTATGCTTTACTTTTTGAGGAACTGCCAGACTGTTTTGCAATCTCATTTGTTGTTGCTGTTGTTGTTGTTTTGTACACATGCGTGTGCTCACATAACTCCTTTTCATTAGTCTATTTATAAAGTGTATTTGTTTCTACTATTCTTGGTACCTCCCAGATGCCCCAGGGGTTCTGTACTATAATTTTGTATTCCTTTTCTTAAAGAAGGCCCCCCAAATTGTATAAGCTTCAGGCTCCGAAAACTTGGGGCAACATTTGTATGTACATGGTGGGGAGGAGAGGGTCCAGGAAGTGGATACTCCTCCCCATGCCCTCTGTCTTCTCACCCACATCGGGATAGGTGCCAGCAGCATCACCCCCTGCCACTCTGCTAGCAGCAGGAGTTGTAAGCAGGTGGCTACAAAATGTTATCTCCCAACCCACACCCCTTGGAGAGTGGGATATAGTTAATAATTACTCTGGCTCAGCGGCATAAACTGGAACTGTTCCCAGCAAACTGGAACATGAGGTCAGGGTCAGTTAACAGGGGCTGCATGTGGCACTGTCCAAAGGAATCTGCATCTGACTCCCACCCCCATTTCTGCCCACCTCAGGCAGTTACTTCTTTTACTATGAACATGGTGGGCAATACCTATACGTGTCTCCACCTCCAATCTATTCCCTGTCTGTCATCTACACTCAGCTCCTTGAGATCACTCCAGGCACTCTCCATTGAGGTCACTCTAGGCACTCTCCATTGAGATCACTCCAGGCACTCTCCATTGAGATCACTCCAGGAGTTCTCCACTGAGATCACTCTAGGTGCTCTCCATTGCAATCACTCCAGGCACTCTACATTGAGATCACCCTAGGCACTCTCCATTGAGATCACTCTAGGCACTCACCTCCTTGAGATCACCCTAGGCACTCTCCATTGAGATCACTCTAGGTACTCTCCATTGCGATCACTCCAGGCACTCTCCATTAAGATCACCGTAGGCACTCTCCATTAAGATCACCGTAGGCACTCTCCATTGAGATAACTCTAGGCACTCACCTCCTTGAGATCACCTTAGGCACTTTCCATTGAGATCTCTCTAGGCACCCACCTTCTTGAGATCACCCTAGGTGCTCTCCATTGAGATCACTCTAGGCACTCTCCATTGAGATCACCATAGACACTCTTCATTGAGATCACTCTAGGTACTCATCTTCTTGAGATCACCCTAGGCGCTCTCCATTGAGATCTCTCTAGGCACTCTCCTTTGAGATCACTAGGTGCTCTCCGTCAAGATCACCCTAGGTGCTCTTCATTTAGATCACCCTAGGCACTGTCCACTGAGATCACCCTAGGAGCTCTCCTTTGAAATCTCTCTATGCACTCTCCATTGAGATGACCCTAGGCGCTCTCCATTGAGATCACTCTAGGCACTCACCTCCTTGAGATCACCTAGGTGCTTTTCATTGAGATCACTCTAGCCGCTCTCCATTGAGATCACTCCAGCCGCTCACCATTGAGATCACTCCAGGTGCTCTCCATTGAGATCACTCTAGGCACTCACCTTCTTGAGATCACCCTAGGCGCTCTCCATTGAAATCTCTCTAGGCGCTCTCCATTGAGATCACTCTAGGCACTCACCTCCTTAAGATCACTCTAGGCATTCTCCATTGATATCACCAGGCACTCTCCATTGATATCACCCTAGGCACTCTCCATTGAAATCTCTCTAGGGGCTCTCTATTGAGATCATCCTAGATGCTCTACATTGAGATTACTCTAGGTGCTCTCCACTGAGATCATTTTAGGCACTCACCTCCTTGAGATCACCTAGGTGCTCTCCATTGAGATCACTCCAGGTGCTCTACATTGAGACCACCCCAGGTGCTCTACATTGAGATCTCTCTAGGCGCTTTTCATTGAGATCACTCTAGGTGCTCTCCATTGATATCACCCTAGGCACTCTCCATTGAGATCACTCTAGGCACTCTCCATTGAGATCACTCCAGGCGCTCTCCATTGAGATCACTCTAGGCACTCACCTTCTTGAGATCACCCTAGGCACTCTCCATTGAGATCACCCTAGGCACTCTCCACTGAGATCTCTCTAGGCACTCTCCATTGAGAGCACCCTAGGCGCTCTCCATTGAGATCTCTCTGGGAGCTCTCGATTGACATCACCCTAGGCACTCTTCATTGAGATCACCTAGCTGCTCTCCATTGAGATCACCTGGGTGTTCTCCATTGAGATCACCCTAGGCGCTCTCCATTGAGATCACCCTAGGCGCTCTCCATTGAGATCACTCTATAATTCCTTCCACTGAGATCTCTCTAGGCCAGTGCTTCTCAACCTTCCTAATGCCATGATATATTTTCATTGTTACAAAGGGGTCACAACCCACAGGTTGAGAACCACTGCTCTAGGTGCTCTCCATTGAGATCACTCTAGGCTCCTTCCACTGAGATCACTATAGACCAGTGGTTCTCAACCTTCCTAATGCTGCAGCCCTTTAATACAGTTCCTGTGGGTTGTGACCCACAGGTTGAGAACTGCTGCTCTAGGCACTCTCCATTGAGATCACTCTAGTCGCTCTCCATTCAGATCACTCTAGGCACACTCCATTGATGCATCTACCTATTCATTCACCCACCCATCAATCCATCCATCTATCCATCCATTCATTCATCTTTCCATCCACCCATCCATCCATCTATCCATTTTTTCATCCATTCATCCTCTATCCACCTGTCTTTCTATCCACCCAATCCTCATTCTTTCAACCATCTATTCTCCATTCACCCATCCTTCTATCTATTCATCCATCCTTCCATTCATTCATTCATTCATGCATCTATCCATCTGTCTGTCCATCCATCCATCCTCCCTGGTTTCAGCAGAGCCTGAGGTGTGTTTATGGCAAGTGGGGTTAAATTAGAAAGTGGGTATGGGCAGCGCCTGTGGCTCAGCGAGTAGGGCGCCGGCCCCATATGCCGAGGGTGGCGGGTTCAAACCCATTCCCGGCCAAACTGCAACAAAAAAATAGCTGGGCGTTGTGGTGGGCACCTGTAGTCCCAGCTGCTCGGGAGGCTGAGGCAAGAGAATCGCGTAAGCCCAAGAGTTAGAGGTTGCTGTGAGCCGTGTGACGCCACGGCACTCTACCCGAGGGCGGTACAGTGAGACTCTGTCTCTACAAAAAAAAAAAAAAAAGAAAGTGGGTAAAGGGCTTCCAGATATCAAGTCACTGAGTTGTATAAATACCTGTAGAAGTTGGAGGAAGGACCAATTTTTGGAGGGAGTGAGATGAGGTTATCATGCAGGCAGTGCTAGTGCAGGAACGTGGGAGGAGTCTCAGAGAGTGGTTCTGCCGACAGGGACAACACACAGGAGGCAGATCCTGAGGCACAAGAAGGCCAAAAGACTTGGGCCTCTTCCTGTAAGGTGGCAGGGAACTGCCATAGAAACTCTAACAAGCAGGAGGTGGCATGCTCTAACTGTGGTGTAGGGGATCAGGGCACAGAGCAGGGGACAATCACTCCTCCTCCAGAAAAGGGCTCCCACATCAAGCCAGGGAGTCCTATTGACAAGGAGGCAAAATTGTCCAAGCACCAGGGGCTCATGCTTACAATGTGATGAGCCCCTTTCATCCCACCAAAGCCCAGAAAGGTGAGCAGAGTCAAACCCACCTCCTGGGTGAAGAAACTGAGGCTCAGAAAGTTGTTTTCCCCAAATGTGTGCAAATACTAGTGGCAGGTCCTGGAAGGAACAGTCTGGTTGACCCCCCAAGCCCTTGTTTTCTCTTCTGTACTGTGCCTTTTGGACTCCAAGTTCAACAGGGAGACAAGACTATGGGAAGGAGAAACAGCAGCCTGGGGCAGTGACTGTGGTGACCTCCTGACCCAAGCTAAGGTGCTGACATCATGCCCTGCCCATAACAAGTGTCGTAGAGCATTTGACTTTATTGCAAGTCCCCAATTCCAAAACCCAAAATGCTCTAGAAATCAAAAGCGTTGGTGGCCTCTCATTTGGCAGCAACCTCTAACCCAGACTGACTTGAGGCTCCCTGGAGCTTTAACATCGATCCCACTTAGTGTGAATAGGAGCATCTCTCAATATAAAAGATGTTTATGGTGTACAGTTACAGGACTCCTCCCCACCCAGCCCTGCTGGAGTGAGGCACAAGAGTGGTAGGAGCATTGCGTGCCCTTTCCAAACTTGAAACACCATGAGCGCCAAAACGCATCCCACCTAAGGGTTGGGGGTAAGAGGTATGGAGTGGAATTTATCACTTCTGGGCTTTCCATTTCCCATCTGGAGGGTGGTCCTCCAGGCTGCTGTTTCTCCTTCCCATGACCTTGTCTCCCTGTTGAACTTGGAGTCCAAAAGGCACAGTACAGAAAAGAAAACAAGGGCTTTGGGAGTCAACCAGACTGTTCCTTCCAAGGACCACAAGTTTGGGGAAAACAACTTTCTGAGCCTCAGTTTCTTCACCCAGGAGGTGGGTTTAACTCTGCCCACCTTTCTGGGCTTTGGTGGGATGAAGGGGCTCATCACATCATAAGCATTAGCCCCCGGTACTTGGACAGTCTTGGACACCTTCCTTGCCTCCATGTCAATAGGACTCCCTGGCTTGATGTGGAGTCTTGGACTGAGCCCTTTTCTAGAGGAGGAGTGATTGTCCCCTGCTCTGTGTCTGGATCCTAAGGAACATGGCTCCCTACACTCTGCTTCCCATTCTATCCTCCCCCAAGACACAGAGGCAGCCTGGAGTCCTGATGGTAGGGACTCTCCTCATGAATCAACTTGGATCAACTAGCAATGGCTGCTGGAGATGGTGTGCTGGGAAGAATTCTGAGGGGACAAACAGCTAAGCAGGAAAGAGCCTCGTGACTGACTCACAATGTCTGTCTGCAGTATACTGGGGTGAGGGAAAGGTGGCATGCATGTTGGCTTCCAGATCATTGAAACCATCCTCCCCCTGCCAACCCATTTTATAAATGAGAAGACTGAGGTCCTAGGATAGTGATAGCAAGTGCAGAACTCAGGCCCAGGCTTCCTCAGCCCTCGCAGCTTAGCCCTGACACCTTGTCCCTCTTTGCTCCGTAGGCTCTGAGCCCAAGTCATGTGTCCAGCACTTTGACTCTGGAGCTGCAACCCCTGCTACCAAGAACAGCAGGGAACCCTGGAGGCTGAGAACCCAGACTTCTATTTCACCATGGATGATGAGCAGGCAGGTGTCTGACTGCTGAGCCGGGCAGGAGGTGGTGACGACGGTGGCAGCAAGTACACTTTGTATAGCGACTGCAGTTTATCACAAAGTTTATGTACATTATCTCAGGGAACTCCCAACAGAACTTGAAAAGTAGGTGTTATTTTGTTTGACAGATGAGGGAACTGGGATGCCTTCTGGAATAAGAAGAGGGATAGAAGGTTGGAGGTAGGGATGGATGGATGAGTCAATGGATGGACAAAGAGATGAGAAGGATGGATGGATGGATGGATGATGGATGATGGATGAATGGACAGGTGAATGAGCAGAAGGGCAGATGTGTGAGTGGATGGATGAGTAGAAGGAAGAAGAAAGGAAGGATGGATGGATAAGTGATGGATGAATTATAAATGAATACCCATACAAGGAAAGAAAGAAGGGAGATGAACACTGGATGATGACTGAGTGGATGGATGGCTGGATGGACAGACGGACTGATGGACTGATGGACGAGTAAATGAGTGAATGTACGGGAAGGAAGGAAGAAAGGAAGGAAGGAAAGAAGGATAAGTAGAAGGGTAGATCAATGGGTGATGAATTAATAAAAGGAAGAAAGGGATGGAAGGAAGAGAGGGAGAAAGACCGATTGAAGCCAAACACAGCCTAGAAAGCCAGACTGACTTGCCTAAGTCTCTGCCACAGCAGAGTTGGGATTCAAACCCAGTTTCCCTTGGCAGCCTGCAACCTTACCCTCTGCTCTCAGTGCACTTCTCCAAACACCTGGCTCAGGAGCCTTCAGATGAGGCCAATCCCCAAACATCTGAGATCCCTGGATAGAGTCAGGACATGGTTAATGGCAGGCCCTGAAGTATGTGGCTGGGACGAGATTGGCAAAGACCTTCCTGACAGCCTCCAGCCTGCTCCTGGGAAGCTCTTGCTGGGTGTGTGTTGGGGGTTAGAGATCTATGAGGGTTTTATTGAGGGGGGCAGGGGCTAAGGAGAGGCCTTGCAAACACAGTTCAGCTCCAGCTCTGACAAGGACAGACACATCCAAGTGGCACCTGTTGGGTCCCTGGGAAGCAGACCCGGATGGAGTGGACTGAGGCTGCCGACACTTTATACCCCACGTCAATCAGTCAGTGCCTGGTGGCTGCTCAGGAAACAGACTGAGAGCTGGTAGGCTCTCATCTCCCAGCAACTGAGGATCTGGGTGGCATTTCACAATGCCCACTAAACCGAAGAAGAGGGATCTATTACAGTTAAGCAATCAAAGGCATTTTGCAAGTCCATTTGTGTCATTTTATAGATGAAGACACTGAGGTCCAAGCAGGGAAAGAATTGGCCCAGGTGTCGTGGAAGGCCCAGGGTAAACAACCATAGGAGTTCTGGGCCCTGCCAGGGATCTGTGACCCTATACAAATAGGAACTGCTGGATGCAGGCAGTTGGGTGGATAAGCTGACGATGAGGGCAGTGTGAGCTCTGGGGAAAGCAGGAAGCCCCAAGCGTCTGGCAGAAGGCTCTGCCTCCCGCCCCAGCAGATCTGCCCCCTCTTCATGCAGCCCTGTCATCATCCACTTGGTCACCAGAGCTGGACGCCTGAACGCCCCACCAAGTCCTGCATACCTGGAACCCAGAAGGGCCCTGGGTTCTATGCACATCCCTCTGTCCTTCAGCCACCGCCTTGGTGGAGGTTACCACTGTGGCTCACCCTGTGACTTGGGTTCAATGCACATCTCTCTGTCCTTCAGCCACCGCCTTGGTGGAGGTTACCATTATAGCTCATCCTGTGACTTGCACATGAGTCCTGGTTGGTCCACCAGGCTTCATCTTGCCCTGCCCAAGCCCATATCCACTCTGCAACTTCAATAATCTTTCTGGAGGCTAATCGCAGCCCCTCCCTGCACCATTTCTCCTCCCCCTTCTGTTGGAAACTTTGAGATTAAATCTTTGCTTTGGCCAATCAGATCCACTGATCTTATTCACCACCACCCCCTTCACCGCCCTCTGCACCTCCAGCCCCAAGGAACATTTGCCAGTTTTTTGAAGGCACCACCAGCTCTCCAGCTTGCAAACTCCTGGACATCCTGTTCTTTTGTTGCCTGAAATGTTCTTTTTTTTTTTTTGTAGAGACAGAGTCTCACTTTATGGCCCTCGGTAGAGTGCCGTGGCCTCACACAGCTCACAGCAACCTCCAACTCCTGGGCTTAAGCGATTCTCTTGCCTCAGCCTTCCGAGTAGCTGGGACCACAGGCGCCTGCCACAACGCCCAGCTATTTTTTGGTTGCAGTTTGGCCGGGGCCGGGTTTGAACCCGCCACCCTCGGTATATGGGGCCGGCGCCTCCAGCAGCGCCTGCCTAACTAGCTCCTCCTCACTCCTGGGTCTTCACTCACTGTCACTACCTGGAGGAAGCTACAAACCTCCCTGATGGTCTTGGAACAGGGTCACCTGTCCCCTCTCAGTTCTTCCCCAGCCTGCTGCCTGGAACTTTCTGTCATACTTGATTGTAAAGGGTGGGTTTATCTGTCATCTCTAGTTAGATCCACGAGGACAAAGGACAGTGAAATTCCATCTGGGGCTGTCAGAGACTTGCTTGGAGAAATGGCCCTATTCCTGAAATTTAAAAACAACAGGCTGGGTGCAGTAGCTCACACCTATAATCCTAGCACTCAGGGAAGCAGAGGCAGGAGGATTGCTTGAGGTCAGGAGTTCAAGACCAGACTGAGCCTGATCCCTTCTCTACCAGAAATAGAAAAAATTAGCTGGGCAATGTGGCATGCAGCTGTAGTCCCAGCTACTTGGGAGGCTGAGGCAGGAGGATCGCTTGAGCCCAGGAGTCTGAGGTTTCTGTGAGCTATAATGACACCACTGTGCTCTAGCTGAGTAACAGAGCAAGACACTGTGTCTAAGCAACAACAACAACAACAAAAATACAATATCTTCTTTTATTGATCAGGGGCTGTTCTGCCCAAACATCGCCCCATTTTACCTTCTCAACAATCCTACAAGAAAGCAGTGTTATGTCCATTTTAGAGATGAAAAACTGAGGATTGGAGAGCTTCAGGAACTTGTCCCCAAGATCACACTAAGCCGGTGATTTTCAACCAGTGTGCCCAGGCACGCTGGTGTGCAGAGAGAGGATCTTAGGTATGCTGTGAAATTTTTAAAAGATTATTAGTTAAATTATTTTCAGTAGACGTTCAAAGCACAGTAAGTATATTCTTTTTTTTTCTCAACTCTTTTTTTATATTGATCAACACAATGTAAGTGTGCCACGGACGTTTAACTATAGGTTCAAGTGTGCCATGAGATAAAAAAGGTTGAAAACACTGCACCAAGCCAGTGAAAAGCCACGATAGGGACATGAGCCAGGCCTGGAGGTCTCTGTACCCAGCACCCATTTGAGAAGGATCTGTGCAGTGAATGATTCCCTGGATATTTTGTTTGAAATCAAGCCACCTTTTTTTAACAAGACAAAATGGGAACAGAGGAACATTACACTTAAAGTTACTCTGGTGTGTTGTCTTTTTCTAATAGACAAAAAGATAAATAACTACATTTTTAAAATAAAAGTTTATCGATGTGCTATGAAAAAATGGCACATGGTGAGCCCTTCAGAAGAAATGGGAATCCTGTGATGTTCCATGTCTGGGTTTGATGGGGGGGGCTCATCCCCCGAGGCTCCCCAGGGTCTAGCAAGCAGGAGAATGGAAGTGTCACGTCCTCTCTCTGGGGTCCCACAGCCAGCATACATGTTTAGTCAATGCCTGGAAAGGTCCCCCATTGGGCCGGCTTTCACCTTTTTCTGCCCAGAATATGAGACCTGACAAACTCATCCTAGAAAAAGTGCCACATACCTCTTTGCCGAATATCACCTTCAAGGCACTCCCCTTGGGAAGCTGTGCACTGAAGCCAGGGCCTAGTCCATCCTTCAAAGCAATTGTTAAACTCTTTTCCTGGAATGGCCATCACAGCTGTTGCTAGACATACCCTGACAATTAATTTCACAAACTCATTGTAGAAAAAGTACTTTGAGGAGTGGACTAGGCACTGGTGTCCGTGCACAGCTTCCCAAGGGGAGTGCTTTGAAGGTGACCATAGCGATAGTTGGCAATGAGGTGTGTAGCACTTTTTCTACAAAGAATTCACAAACTTAATTATGCAACCTTATATGCTGGAGGAAAGATACGAGCTTCCAAGCAAAGGATGAGGCCCCCTCCATAAGTGTACCTCCTGATGGGGAGCTGGGACAGCCTGTACCGCAGCTGCCCGCCACTGCCCCTGCCCCCAGCTCTGGCCTGGCTCCCACCTCTGCCTCCTCTGATGAAGGCCAGATGCAGGAGAGGGAGGGAGCCCTGGCCCAGGCCAAGAGGTTGTCCCAATATGTTTATATTTCCAGAAGGATGAAAAGCAGAGACTTGAGGACACCCTTAGGGGCAGTGGCAGAAGAGACAGAAAGGAGTCAGAAGGAGGTTGTCCAGACCCCAGGCATCTCAACTGAGCCCCTGGGGCTAAGGGGAAATTCTAAAGGAGGCTGCTGCCACAGCCATGAGGGCCAGGCCAGCTTGGGACAGCCAGAGCCAAAGCTGTGGCTATTTAGGAAGAGTCAGAAGAAGAAAGACCCTGGCACTTAAAGGGTAGGAGGAGGAAGAGGAGACAAAGAAATAGCAACCAAGGAGGAGGGAAGGAAACAAGCATGGTGGCTGCAAAGAGGACATTCAAGAACTTCCACAAGGCTGTGGAAAATGGGATGGCAGGTCTTCAAAAAGTTAAACATAGAAACATCCCACAATCCAGCAATTCCTCTTCTGGGCATATTCCCTAAAGAATTGAAACCAGGGGCTCACAGTTATGCACACACCCTGTTCACAGCAGCATAATTCACAATAGCCAAAAAGGCAGGACAGATAAACACACAAAATGTGGTCCATCCATAAAAGAGAGTATTATCCAGCCTTGTAAAGAGAGGTAATTCTAACACCTGCTATGGCATGATGAACCTTGAGGACCTCAAGCTCAGTGAAATGAGCCAGACACAAAAGGACATCTCCTGTGAGATCCCACTTCCTGGGAGTCCCCAGAGATAGAAGGAGAAGGCGGGTGTGGGGGTGGGGAGGGGTGTGGAGTTAGTGTCTCATGGGGACAGAGGGTCAGTTTGGGATGATGAGGTTTTGGAGACAGAGTGTGGTGATGGTGGCACAGCACTGTGAGAGTGCTTAATGCCACTGAGCTGTGCACTTAAGAATGGTTATAATGGTAAATTTTATGTTATATAAATTTTATCCCAGTATAAAGAAGAAAGGAGGGACCAAATCTGTAGAGACATCAATATGGGTGAGATCAAAGAAAAGGCCCTGTGGTGCCCTGTTTCCCGCAACTCAGTGGGCCCCTCTGTGGGATAGCGATGCCCCCTGGTGGAGACACCCCAGGTTTGGTTGGGTGGCTCGGGGTGACCGTCTGTGGGTGCTCCAGTAGCTGCTGGTGCCTCACCACGCCCGTCTGTGTGTCTTCACTGTCTGATGGTGCCTAGCTTGTCACTGCCCCAGGCGTGAGGGCTGACCTCAGAGTGTGTCTCACTGAGCCAGAAGCCTGAGCTGTGGCCTTTCATGAAGGGGCACTAAAAGCTCCGCTGTTCCACACTCTGCTTGCAGCGCATAGCAGGCTCCATACAGCAGGTGCAGCAGCCCACACGTCATTATCTGAAATTCAGACACTCTGCCCACCTTGGATCTCCTGGCATAACTTTCAAGTTTTGAAAAGTCTGCACTAGAATATTACTTATCTTGATGACAGACGGGGGTGTTTAGCATCACTTACGTTTCATAAGTGCAGCAAGTGCCTCTCCTCAGACTTGGGAGGGAGGCTTGAGAGTCCAGGAGCCCTGGGGTGCCTGAAACTCTAAGCAGCCCTGATGAGCCCTGGGGCTGCCTAAAAGGTCACTATTCTAGTGGAGGGTAACTTACCTCTGTGAGGCACTTTTACAAATTATATTCACAGATGTAATCTTTTATGAGCCTTAAAACAAGCTAGTGAGAGGGAGGGGCAGAGGTGATTATGCTCATTTCATAAGACAATTAGATGGAAACTCAGGGGAAGCAGGGGACTGGGAATTGGTCTGGAAGCCCAAATTTCTGGTCTCCCTTTTGGAGGATGAGGTCTTGAGGATTCTGGTTTCAGAGTGAGCCGGGAGAACTTACCCCCCATTCCACCCTACTTACTCTGAAAAGGGCGCTGTGCCCAAGTTGGCTGGTCAGGGGACAGACAGAGCCTGGGTGTTGGAGAGTGAGGATCTCATATCCAGGAGAACCCAGATTCCACTGCTCCCTAGGTTAAAGTCTTCTTCTCTACCACCTACCCTCTGGCATACAGGAAGATTGTGTTCCAAGGCAGCTCAGTGAAAGCGAGGAGGACCTCAGCCTGGATTTGGGGGCCCTTCAGGGCAGCGAGTATCTCCAGGACCTGGGCCTTGGGGCCCCTTCCCATAGGCAACTTGGGGAGTCCAAGGACAGAAGTCCCCCTAGCAAAGAAGCTGGAGAGGACTCACCCTTCTCCAGCCCTGCAGGGTCCCAGAACCTGCCACGGCCTCGCAGCTGGGAGAGGTCACGGATCTGCTCGGAAAGCTGGCGTAGGTCAGTCCCCCACTACTGCTATGCTATACCTCTGAGACGGGGCAGTGCTCCAGGAAGCCAGAGCCAGGCCCCAGGACAGATTGCCTGCTACACCTGCATGGTTTAGGTCTAGGGACAGCCCAAAGGCTGTCTTCCAACCTGCATGTACACACACACACATAGAGCCCTGGTGGGTGCATAGACCTATGTGCACCCTCACTGGGCCCACACGCTCACGCCCAAACTGAAGATGGCACGTCCACACTGCAGGCACACCCGAATCCCAACACACACACACTCAACCCACGGACTTGCACACCTCACCTTATCAGACCCATACATGTAAGCCTAAACATGTGATTCGCGCACTGTTTGCGCACATATGCACAACCCCACCCATGAGGAAAACAGAGCTGTGTGTTCCGCTCCATGCCCCCCACAGTGGCAGCATCACACAGTGAGGGGATACCTTAGCCATCCCTCAGTCCCTCCAAAGTCACCCCAAACAGAAATCCACTCTGTGCAAAAATGGTCTGAAATGCAAATGTAGCTTCAATAGATCTAACCAGGCTTCCCTCTCCCCTTCCCCACTACTGCTAACCCCTCTGATATTGGAAGGTCTGGACCCCTCTCTGTGACCTGCCAATCCCTCCTTGTCTTGGAAGGCCCTCCTGCAGGTTCCCCCAAACCCCTGATGCTTGGGCTGCCAGCCAAGTGGACGAGACCCTCTGAAGTCCTAAAACCCTCTCTTCTCCCACCAGGTTCAGCCTCAATGCTTCAGTTGTGGATGAGGGACCCTGTCTCCCTTGGGCACTGGCTAGTCTTACTCTAAACCTGCCAGGAGAAGGGCTGAAGACTTGGACACAAGGGGGTCTGCCTGGGGGCATGACCCCAGCAGAGCATCCAGGCAAGGTGGGTGTAGCCTACAGCCACCCCTGACAACAGCACATCTCTGGGCCCAGAAGCCAGCACTGTGGGTAGGAAGGGAGAGCCTTACCCAGAGGTGGGCACAGCTTATCTGTGGTGTAACCCATGGCTGGGACATCCCTGAGACCTGACATTCCAGTCTAAGCCTGAAGGGTTGTCCCTGTGGCAGGTATCTGGTGGTGGGCAATCCTGGGCCATGACTGCAATCCGTGGGTTGGTGTGGAAAGGGACATGTCCTCAGTCTGCAGCTCCAGCCAGGAGTGGAGGAGCTTTGCAGGAAAGAAGGAAAGAAGCTGTGTCTATGCGTGGGGTCTGCAGTTGGGAGGGTTTTTCTCAGACCTGAGATTCCAGTATGCAATTCTTGGTGGTGTGGCCCATAGCTGGGACACCTTTGGCCATGACCACAAATGACCCTCAGAGGGAGATTCGTGTTGGTGACTAGAGCCCCCACCTGGAGCTGCAGCCCACCAGCTAGGGGCCCCTCGGCCAGGACTTCAGCTTGTGGCTGGTGGAGCCCCTGACTGTGGCTGGAAGCTGGGGGGTTGGGGTGCGTGCCTGGGCTCTGTGGATGTGGCTATGACCACAGCTGGGGATTCTCGACCTGGAGCCCCGGGCTGCCTTTCCAATTTAGCAAGATGCTTATTCCTGCAGGAATGTGGCAGCTCTGAAAAAAGAGTGAGGTCACAGTCAGTTCCCGTGTCCTTTCACAAGGTCAGCTCCCTGGAAATCTCTCCGTGTTTGGAAATGCCCACTCCACCTACCCAAGGTAGCCCAAGATTTCCGTCATTCATACCAAATAGGGGAAAAGGGACGCCAGGGATGGGGATACCTCTCCGAGGGTCCCCTTGGTGGGGTTCCCAGGGAAGGGAAGGGTGCTGATAGTGGGTTAGGCTCCTCTGGGAAAGGAACTAGGCAGAATTCTGGGGGCTCCAAGGGACCCAGAGAGGGAAAGGACCTTCAGCCCCTGCCTTTCTCGCTCTCCCTGGGGCCTCCAGCCCAAATGGGCAACCCCATTGCAATGACCTTGCCCCCTAGGGTGTTTGCACTCTCTCTCCCTCTCTTTCTTTATCTCTTTGTCTCTGAATCTCTAACCTAAGATCTTGCATCTCTTTGATGTTGATCCAACATGCAGTCAAAACCTATAGCAAGTCTCTGAGCCTCTGTGGGTCCTTCTATGAGAGGAGCACAAGAAGCCCAGGGCAGGCTCTGCGGCTCATACCTGCAATCTAACACCCTGGGAGGCTGAGGTGGGTGGATCGCTTGAGGCCAGGAGTTCAAGACCAGCCTGAGCAAGAGTGAGACCCTGTCTCTACAAAATATAGAAAAATCAACCAGGCGTGATGGTGCACACCTGTAGTCTCTTCTACTCAGCAGGCTGAGGCAGGAGGGTAACTTGAGCCAAGGAGTTTGAGGTTGCTGTGAGCTGTAATGACATCACTGCACTCCAGCCTGGGTGACAGAGTAAGATTCTGTCTCAAAAAATATATATAAAAGAAAAGAAAGGGATAATCTCCCTAATGTGTTTAGTAGGTCATGAACATTCATGAGACACTGAGTCACCTCTGTCCCTGGATCTCTGTCCTCTTCTCATCCCTCCTCCCTGAGAGAGTACAAGCCCATATGGATGGTCTCCAGTTTTGCAGGGGAACAGGATGGGGTCCAGGAGGGATGGTTCTGCCCCAGAGCCTCTCACATCTGTGCCTTCTTGGGGTGTGGCTGTTTCCAGGCCTAGAACCCCCAGTGCTGGAATTCATGGAAAAGAACCACGTGGAACCAGATCATGTGTGAGTATCTGCCCTACAGCAGGGCAGTACTCCCATACCACCAGGACTGGCCAGAAAGTAGAGGCTGGGGGAGGAGAGGTGCAGGGGCATGACATTGCTGGAGCTAGCCATCATCCCACTGGGTCATCTGAAAACTCATGTCTCTCACACTGTCCTTCTGCCCGGGAGAGGTTCTCAAGGTAGCCTCAGGAGACAGGTTGGGGGGCTCCCAGTCAGGGTTGGGCAATCCCAGCTCACCTTGGGAAAAAATGCACCTGTATCCCGAGGCAACTATGGGCTGTTTTGATCCCCTCCACCCCACCCCAGACTGATCGTCCAACAAGTGCTTCAAGAACTTCAGCATTACCATGGGTAGGTCAGAGGGGAACAGGTGTGAGGGAACAGGTAGGGGAGACAGGTATCGAGAAGATGGGGGAAATGGAAAGAAAGAGAGGATGGGGAGGCAGGGCAAGCTTCCACTAGCCCAAGGAGTACCTTGGAGCAAATGAGAACAGGTGCCTCTTTCCTAAGATGCTGCCATCTGTTAGAATATCTTCCTGAAATCAACACATTGAAATGGGCATAAATGTATTTATGGAAAAAAAAGGGGGGGGGGCAGCACCTGTGGCTCCAAGGGGTAGGGTGCCGGCCCCATATGCCAGAGGTGGCAGGTTCAAACCCAGCCCTGGCCAAAAACTGCAAAAAAATAAATAAAAATAAAATAAAATATAGTAATGATATTTAAAAAAAAAAAAAGAATATCTTCCTGAGATGGTGATTTTTATAGGGCCAGGACACATTACTGCCCTCTGCTGGAAAACCTGGTCATAATGTCCCCCATACACAAGCCCACAATGTCAAAGACAGGTTGGCACTTAGCGTTGGCTCTGGGTACACACCTGTATACTGAAGCCTAGGTGGGGGTTAGAGAGGGGAAAGAGAGGGGTGAGATGGGGTGGGAGAGGAGACTGCCGACCCAGGTATCTGTCCTTCTGATCCTGCAGGTCCCGGCAGAGGGCTTGTATGTCAGCCAGCCCCAGAGAAGCCCACTCTGACCTCACCTGGTTTGAGTTCCTGTCTGAGTAAGTACACAGAGCTGCTGCAGGTGGGAGCGAGGGGTGGAGGTGGCACTGGATTTGGGCAAGTGTGTATGGATGGTCCTGTCTGCTGGGGCCCTACACCAGGGGCAGGAGCTGGGGCCCCCATCAGGACAAGGTGGGGGCTGGTGGGGCTCTCATATACCCTGGGAGGAGAGTGGAGGGCTTCCTGGAGGAAGTGACAGTTTGAGCAAGTTTCTGACAGAAAAGCTGGAGCTTCTATATGCAGATGCGAATGAAGGAAAGAAAACAGAACTGCCGGCTTAGGTAGTTGTATGAGGGTGGGGCTGGGAGAAGGGCAGGTGGGAGAAGTTGGCAGAGGCCAGACCACCTTGGCAAAGGAGCTTGGACTTTATCCAAGGGGTTGGGGGGTTAGGCATCATCAGTTCTGATGACCACAGGCAGGGCTGGGGGCCCTGACTTCCTCTGTCAGTCACTCATTCATTCAACAAATATTTATGAATATTGGCAAAGCTCTAGAAGCCTCGGTGACTGGAGGAATGGAGACTCCCTCCAGGGAATAGATTCTGCCAGGACCAGAACCATGTCTGACTTATTGATCACTGACTTAATATTTATTAAATACAAGTGTCCCAGCAGTGCAGCGCAGGCATGGTGATGATCTGGCAGAAGAATGGAAGGGATTTAAAGGCAAATTAGGTATGGAATGAGGGTGGATGGGGTGTGAATTTGAGGGTGTGAATGAGGAGTGAACAGGGGGCCAGATGTGGTGGCTCACACTGTAATCCCAGCACTACTTCTTTTTTTAAAGACATTGTCACTCTGTCACTCTGGGTAGAGTGCTGTGGCATCATGGTACCTCACAGCAACTTCAAGCTCTTAGGCTCCAGTGACCCTCTTGCCTCAGTCTCCCGAGTAGCTTGGGAGGACGTCAGGCACCTGACACAACGCCCAGCTAGTTTTTCTATTTTTAGTAGAAATGGGGTCTTACTCTTGGCTCAGCTGCTCTCAAACTCCTGAGCTCAAGCAATCCACCCACCTCAGTCTCCCAGAGTGCTAGGATTACAGGCATGAGCCACCACATGGCCCTGTAATCCCTGAGAAGCTGAGGCAGGAGGATGGCTTGAAGCTAAGAGTTGGAGACCAACCTGGGCAACATAGCCAGACCCCATCTCTTTAAAAAATACAAAAAATTAGCCAGCCATATGGTGGTACACACCTGTAGTCCCAGCTACTGAGAAAGTTGAGGCAGGAGAATGACTTGAGCCAGCTTGAGGTTGCTATGAGGCATGAACATACCACTCTCCCCACTCTAGCTGGGGAGAAAGAGCAAGACTGTCTCAAGGCAAAAAAAAAAAAATAGAGGAAGAAAAAGTGAGTGAACAGACTGAGGCCTCGGGCCCAGACCTGCAGAGGGACCCCAAACTTTGAGATCATGTTGCACTCTCCTCATGTTGCGCTCGCCCAGTGCCGGCGGCTCCTAGAAAGGAGGCCATGGGGAGACAGGTTCCAGGTGGATTCTGGGAGTGGCCTGAAAAGTTGCCTCAGAATAGCCTGCGGCCCCCTCTGATGGACCTTCCCTCCTGCTCCCCAGGAGCAAGGACAGTGCTGGCAAGAATGAGAAGAGTGAGAAGAGCACTAGGGTGAAGCGTAGGCTGAGCTGCCTCCGAAGTCGGGTCACCAAGCAGGAGAAGGTGGGTCGGGGGCTGGGCCGGGGGAGCCTCCTCCTTTCTCCCTGCCTTGGCAGGGTGATTTGAAGGTGGGGTAAGGGACTGGACGCATAGGCTATAAGAGGACCAGACCCTGCAGAGGCCATCCTTAGACCCACCTCCCTCCAAAACAGATGAAGAGCCCAGCACATCTAAAGGAAAAGGGTCAGAACGCTCGAGAGAAGTGGGAGTGTGTCGATGGGCACCAGCTGGCACAAGGGACCTTCTTCAGCCACACCAGCTGCCCCCTGTGTGGCAAACCCTTCCTGAGCTCTGGTGAGTCCAGTGGCCCCGTCCATCCTCTGGTGGCAGCTGCTCTCTCTTCTTCGATTCCTCTGAATCATATCCACAATCTCCTTTGCTCTGTGCATCTTCTTTCCATTCCATCCTTGCCACACATGGGCAGACTTCAGCAGCTCCACCCAGGGGGTTGGTCCTAGAGGGCAGGGATCCTCTGGTTAACTCAGGACTGGCAAAACTCCCCTTAATCCTCAGCTTTTGCCATTGTAAGAATCACCCTGCAAAACCTGGACTCGGGCCGTGTGAGGGTTTGCTACGGCTGCTGTGACAAAGTACCATATGCCTCATGGCTTGAACAGCTGGAATTTATTGCCTGGCATTTCTAGAGACTGGAAGTTTGAGAGCAAGGTGTCAGCAGGGCTGGGCTCCATGTGATGCCACCACGGAAAAATCCGTTTCAGCCTCTGTCCTGGCTTCTGGTAGTATGTTGGCCAGTGACCAAATGACTCCATTCTTGACACAGATTCTCCCTGTGTGCCTGTGCCTGTGCTCGTTTCCCCTTTGTACAAGGACACTAGTAGTATTGGATTAGGGCCCCCACCATTCCAATGTGACCTCATCTTAGTAAATTACATCTGTAGTGACCTGATTTCCAAATAATGTCACATTCTGAAGTACTGGGGGGAGTAGGACTTTCATGTATAAATTCGGTGGCCAGGGGGTACAATTCAACCCATAACAGGTGGTTTTCTGCCTCCCCGGGCTCTTGGCAGTTGTGGGGTGGGGATGGCAGCTGTCTCTGCTTGGGAAAGAGTCCTCAATTCAAGAACTCCCAGATGGAGATATCTCTGGCCATTGCTGGTACTTGGAACTTTGCCTTTTTGAAAATAAGCTCCACTTTGAAGGAAACAAACAGGAGGCAGCAGCAATTGCATGTTAGGAAAGACACATGTGCAATTTGTAGCGGGAATCCAAATCCTGATTGTGGCAGGCAGGACTCAGGCTAGTTCAAGTTTTCTGGCCTTCAGCACTGCTCACATGTGGGGCCAGTCAATCTTTGTAGTAGGAGGGGGGCTGTCTTTAGCATCATCCTTGACCCTCACCCATCAGATGCCAGTAGCAACCTCCCTCCCCTCCTCCAGTTGTGGCAACCAAAAATATCTCTGCACACGTAAAATGCCCCTAGTTGTGAGGTGGCAAAATTGCCCTGGATAAGAATCAGTGGGCTAATGAGATGACAAACAGACATTAGGAGGAGCCTAGACCACGCAGTAAGGGCAACATCACATTCAGGGCAGGGGCCTCCAAGTGACCTGAGCCGCAGGTTTTGCATTTCTTGGCTTTACCCGCTCCATATGTGGGTGTTTTCCTTCTTTCTCATTCATCCCTCTTCCTGGTGCACTGTTTTGCCAGCTGTGGGACCAGGGATGTCCCACTGTGACTGCTGCTGCTGAGGATGTTCTTTGTGCTCTCCTTTCCTTGGGCATTTCCCAGCTAGCCTTGGGGCACCAGCGCTGTCTCCTGCGGAGGATGGCGCATGGGCTCTGCAAAGCCCTCAGTGCACTTCCAGCGTCAGCACTTTGAAGTCCTTAATTTTAAGCAGAAAAGTGGCTGCCTGTTTCTCCTGGCATCCTGTTCTCTTCTGCAGAGGCCAAGGTTTCCTGGATCTATTTTAAGTATCTGATTCAATCAGCAGGTAGGAGTTTGGAAGAAGGAAGGGTAAAGCCAGAGATCCAGAAACCAAATCTGTGCACAGAGCTGATGCCAGAACGTGGATGAGCTACTGTTCTCTCTTAGTAGACTGATACATATACAACTCTATATTCTTCTAGTTTGTTATGAGCTTTACATTTTGTTCAATTTATTTTTTGGAGGTGGGGTCTTGCACTGCTATCCAGGCCAGAGTGCAGTGGTGTGGATCATAGCTCACCGTAGCCTTGAATCCCTGGGTTGAAGTGATCCTCCTGCTTTAGCCTCCCAAGTAGCTGGGACTACAGGCTCTCACCATCATGCCTGGCTATTTTTGTGTGCGCGTGTGAAAATGGGGTCTCACTGTGTTGCTCAGGCCTGTCTTGAACTCCTGGCCTCAAGCAATCCTCTCGCCTCAGCCTCCTGAAATGCCAAGATCACAGGCATTAGCCCCTGCACCTAGATGATACTACATTGTCTTTAATCATCTATCTCCCCAGTCTCTCTGATCTGTGAGGGTTTCTCCATGTTTCCCTATTGTTCATGACCTTGCCAGTCTTGAGAAGTGCTAGCTTGGTATCTGGTACCATGTCCCCCAGTCTGGGTTTGTCTGATATTTTCTCACAATTAAAAGGGATTATGGGTTTCTGGAGCCTTCTTCTTATGTTATCAAGGGGACATGCTATTCACATGACATCCCTGGCTATGTTAATCTTAATCACCTGGTTAATGTGACATCCGCTAGCCTAATATTTTTCCCTTTTCCTTCTCTATTCTTTGGATAAGGTGAGTCACCATAGTGATTCTCAGAGTGGTAGGAATTAAGCTCTTCCTCCTGGAGAAATAATTTGATTTTCAGAACAACCCTTTCAGATCAAGGAAGATTTGAGTTTGTGTAAAAGAAATGATGTGTTAGGCTGGGTGCGGCAGGTCATGCCTATAATCCTAGCACTCTGGAAGGCTGAGCTGGAAGAATTGCTTAAGGCCAGGAGTTTGAGACCAGACTGAGCAAGAGATAGATCCCCATCTCTACAAAGAATAGACAAATTAGCCAGGCGTCATGGCAGATGCCTGTAGTCCTAGCTACTCAGGAGGCTGAAATAGGAAAAATCACTTGAGCCCAGGAGGTTGAGGTTGCTAAGAGGTATGATGATGCCATTGCACTCTAGCCTGGGCCACCAAGTGAGACCCTCTCTCAAAAAAAAAAAAAGAAAGAACAAGAAATGATGTGGGTAGCACTTAGCATGGTGTGCCCCTCTGCTCCGACCATGGCCCCCTCCACACCTGTGTTAGGGCCTGAACACCTGTGTCATTCCAAACAGGCTGAGAACAAGGATTCCCCAGGCATAACCTCCCACAGGCCTGTCAGACTTTACTATCTGTCCTGTAAAGGAAACAATCTCACCATAAGTTAAACAGGACAGAGAATGAGTCACATTCCAGGTAATTAGAGAAGGTGGGTCTCCAGGGTGAATCCAGGATGCTTTATCAGAGACCAGCCCTATTGACCAAACATCATTCCAGACAGCCTTGTTCCAGGCCCTGACCTTTGAGGCTTTACAGTCTGATCCTGTCTACCCCTCCACGCTTCCTTCTCTCCCCCCTACTCAGCCACCTCAGACTCCATGGCCTGCCCACCCTGAAGCTTCATGACTGCCCATGACCCCACCTCTGCGTGGCTCATTCAATGCTGTTCCTGGAACTCCCTTTGACACCTAACTCTTACTCACCTCCTAAGACACAGCTCAGGCCCGCTCTCCTCCAGCCCCAGGGAGCCTGAATTAGTCTGGATGAGTGTCTGAATGTTTCCTAGGCCAGCTGCTGTCAGCTGAGGGCCATTTTGTTCCCACTCCACAGGACACTTGGCAATGTCTGGAGGATTTTTATTTGTCAAGACCAGGGAGCTACTGGTATCTCCTGGGTAGAGGATGGGGATGCTGTTTGACGATCTCCAGCATGCAGGATTTCCACCCCCCCACCCCATCCTCCACCAGAGTATTATCCAGCCCCAATTGTCAGTAATGCCAAGACTGAAAGACCCTGGCCTGGACCTAAGCTCCCTAGGTCTCCTCGGCTCTTAGCACAGTCCTTGGCCCATGATAAGAACTCAATAAAGGCAGAATGTTTGGATAGATAAAAGAAAGACATGCCAGCTTGGCATGTAGTCCCAGCTACTCAGGAGGCTGAGACAGAAGGGTCACTTGAGCCCAAGAGTTTGAGGCTGCAGTGAGCTATGATGATGCCACTGCCCTCTAGCCCAGGTGAACAGAGCCAGATTCTGTCTCAAAAAGAAAAAGGAAAAGAAAAAAGAAAGAAGGCAAGCAGGCAGGCGAGGGATCCTGTCCCTCAAGGCAGGCTCCTTGAGAAAGCTGGTTTTAATGTTTAGGAGAGAATGGTGCCAACCTGAAGACGGTTATAGACATGAGGCTCGTGCTTCTCTTTCCGCTTAAAAATCTTCAATGCTGGCTGGGTGCCTGTGGCTCAAGCAACTAAGGTACCAGGCACATACACCTTGAGTTTGAGGTTGCTGAGAGCTGACATCATAGCACTCAACCCCATGGTAACTGAGTGAGACCGCTGGCAGGTTTGAATCCAGCTCAGCCCACCGAACAACTACAGCTGCAACCAAAAAATAGCCGGGCATTGTGGCAGACACCTGTAGTCCCAGTTACTTGGGAGGCGGAGGCAGGAGAATCGCTTGAGCCCAGGAGTTGGAGGTTTCTGTGAGCTGTGATGCCACGACACTCTACCCAGGGTGACAGCTTAAGGCTCTGTCTCAAAAAAATAAAAATAAATAAATGAATGAAATTGCGTGGCACCTATGGCTCAGTGAGTAGCCCCAGATACCGAGGGTGGCGGGTTCAAACCTGGCCCCGGCCAAACTGCAACAAAAAATAGCCGGGCATTGTTGTGGGTATCTGTAGTCCCAGCTACTCAAGAGAATCGCCTAAGCCCAAGAGCTGAAGGTTGCTGTGAGCTGTAATGTCATGGCACTCTACCAAGGGTGACAAAGTGAGACTTTGTCTCTTAAAAAAAAAAAAATCTTCACTGGGGCACAGTGGCTCACGCCAGTTATCCCAATACTCTGGAAGGCAGAGGTAGGAGGATTGCTTGAGTTCAGGAGTTTGAGACCAGCCTGAGCAAGAGCGAGACTCTGTCTTTAAAAAATACCCAGGTGTTGTGGCAGGTGCCTGTAGTCCTAGCTACTCAGAAGGCTGAGGCAAGAGAATCATCACTTGAGCCTGAGTTTGAGGTTGCTGAGAGCTGACATCATAGCACTCAACCCCATGGTAACTGAGTGAGACTCTGTCTCAAAAACAAAAACAAAAATACTTCAATGCTTCCCCCCATTGCCTTTGGAATAAAGTCCAAAGTTACAATAATTTAGAGAAGAAACTTTTTTTTCGCTTGTTTTTATTGTTGAGAGAGAGTTCTACCCTATGCCCTCAGCAGAGTGCATTGGTGTTGTAGCTCACTGCAACCTCCGAAGCCACTGGGATTACAGGCACTTGTCGCAGCGCCCGGCTGGGTTTTTCCATTTTGTTTCATGAGTTGGGGTCTCACTCTCACTCAGACAAGCCTCAAACTCCTGAGCTCAAACAATTCTCCCACCTCAGCCTCCCACAGGGCTGGGATTACAGGTGTGAGCCACTGCATTTGGCGAGAAGAAACTCTTTTTTTTCTTTTTTGAGACAGTCTCACTATGTCACCCTTGGTAGAGTGCCATAGCAGCCCAACTCACAGCAACCTCAAACTCTTGGGCTTAAGCAATTCTCTTGCCTCAGCCTCCCAAGTAGCTGGGTCTACAGGCGCCTGCCACAATGCCCGGCTATTTTTTGGTTGTAGTTGTCATTGTTGTTTAGCAGGCCCAGGCTCAAACCCTCCAGCTTCAGTGTATGTGGCCAGCGCCACTGGCACCCTACTCCCTGAGCTATGGGAGCTGAGCCTTAGAGAAGAAAGTTTTACGCATTCATTAGCCCCCAAAAGTACCTGTGTCAGTGCTTTGACATCAACTGAGGTAGTGTATGATGGCGTATGTCTGTGCATTTCTGGAATCTCCAATTCCCTGGACATACTCCCTCTCTTGACCATGAAAGCTGAACTTAACACTGACGGCTATTTCACTTGGAGACCTCACACCCCAGTTTTTGAGCTGAGGGCTCTTGACAACATATTGTGGGTGTTTTTTTAAGTGATATTTAGTTTGGGGAGATCTTAAACTGGTTGATCAGTCTGGACCTTTGGTGAGAGCTCTTCAGCCCCACTCCTGGCTACTGCCTAACTGCCCCACCTGTGGGAGGCCTGGGCCATCTGATGACACCTGAGAGGGCGCTGGAGGCACCTGGCCTGTCCGCACTTGTCAAATAGCAATTGCGTGTGTGTGTGTGTGTGTGTGTGTGTGTGTGTGTGTGTCTGGCATGTGTTTCAGTCTCTCAGCACCTGCTTGGGGGGTATCTGATAACATCTGTATCAGGGGTATCTGTCCCTCCTTGGATGTCTAATATGTGATTAGGATATTTCATGGTACCTATGTTGGGGTGTCTGAGACCACTTTTTTCCAGACCTGCTTTTCTGGGATCTGAACTGCCCCTTCTTCACCAGCAACAGACCCCACTCTCTCCACTTCTTGGGCTCTCCCTGGCTCTCAGACTCGCCTACCCGCCTTTAGCTACTCCCAGCCCGAAAGAGTCTGCAGAAGCCCTCTAACACCCGGTTAATGCACCTGTCTATTGCTCCAAGGCACCCTCAACCCCGATGAGCCCCCTCTCCCCCGCCAAGAAATTCCCCAGTACCTCTGTCTTCCAGCCTCAGCCTCCCAAGAGAGGGAGTATGTCCAGGGAATTGCAGAGTCCCTCAGGACTCTGTTGACTCCAGAAGACATCTGCCATACCCTCTCTGGTCAGTGACCTCCAACCCTGCGGTCCCCCCAAGACCCTCCAGTCCTGGGGTACCCAGACCCTCCCTGACCTCCTCCCCCAAAATAAAGCCCCCAACCTCGCTGACCCGCTCCTGAAGGGTCACTCACTGCAAGCACCCTCGCCCTTTAGTCTCTGCTTCCCCCACAAGGCCGCGTGGACGACCCCACCGGACAGCAGCTGTAGGTTCAGCCACGTGGTGCGGGCCCAGATCCCGGCGTCCGCCTCGCGGCCACGCCCCTTCCGGGCCACGCCCTCGGAAACGCCTCCTGGGCGGGGCCGCGCATACGCCGCTTGTTCTGCTCTGCTTCCCGCTTCCGGCTCCCGGCTGTGGGCAGCTGCGCATCCCGGGAGACCTGGGGGAGCGGCCAGTGTGGCGGAGGCGGTGGGGGGGCGGTTGCTGGTGGCGGCGGCGGCGGCGGCCAGTGTGGCGGAGGAACGGGCGGAGAGCGGCCTGCAAGTGACCTGCCCGAGGTGAGGGCTGCGGGATGGTCCCGTGGAGAACGTGCTCGGGAGGGAGGCTTTGGTTCATCACGTCCTACCGGAAGCGGCCTGGAGCGCGGGACCCCCCAGGGCTGCTTAAGGTTTCTTTCCCCAGGCAGGTGGAGGGGTGCTTCGGTTCAAGCTGTCGGGTCAATGCATAGGGGCTCCAGGTGGCCAGTGCTGGGTTCAGGGGTGCAGGGAATACCCGCCGGTTCCGTCCGAGCCCCAGACAGCCCTGGGGTGCTGCAACCTCCCCTCCTCCGGGAAAGAGAGAGAAAGGTCACTCGAACTGCAGCCTCTGCTCTGCTCCTCGTTCGGGAGCGCCTGGGGCAGGACCAGGGAAGGAGTGATACCCCGTCCCCCCGTACCCAGCATGATGATACTCGTACTTAGGCCTTTCCTGGGAGAACCCTCACACGCCGGAGCAGATCCCCACCCGGCTGCCGGGGAGCTTTTGGATACAAAGCCGTGAGAAACGTGTAAGTGCTTTGGGTCTGTCTTACTCCTCTTTCCATTTTCTTTTTGGTGTAAGAACTTGCGGGCAAGAATGAGAAGCCTTTCCTTGGTCCTTGCGTGCTGTAGCTGTAAAATCTCCTTACCTCTTGGTCTGTTGAGATAGATGGAAGCCAGCTGAACGGGTAAAAAGTTTCTTGAAGTTTTACCATGAAGTGAAGCAGCGAGAAACACAACTTTTCTTCCTTTGCTTTGTTTTCTGGGAGGTGAAATTACAGCCCGTGGCTTTGAAGGACCCCTTCTCTTCTGATTGACTAGAGAGAGTTCACCAGTATGGACAGCTTGCCCATGAGTTTTGCAGTCCTGGGTGATTAATTTCTAGAGCTCTGAGAAGTGTCAGGAGCACAGGCTTGAAAATCGGATCAGACCTGGCTTCTGGTTCCAATTCCACCACCTGTTAGCCATATAACCTTGCTAAGCCTCAGATTTCTCACCTTTAAAATGGGAACAAGGTTTGGATGGGAATTCTATGAGATAAGCAGTGTAAGGCACACAGCAGAAGTACTTGGCATATGATGAACAATCAGTGTTACATATCCTGTGTGTTTGTGCATACTCCTAGGTCTGTATTTTTAGGTTGCTCTTCCAAGTAAGGCAGATTTGGAGAATTCGAGCATCTCATTTGTTTGGACTAGGCTAAGGTTTGTGCGTTATCAATAGTTTGCTATTTCTGTGGGTCAGCAAACCCTTCTGAGGAAAAAAAGGAAGATACTTGCTGGAGAGCAGGGGTTCTCAACTTTCCTAAGGCCACAATGTATTTTCACTGTTAAAAATGGGTGGCAACCCACAGGTTGAGAACTGCTGCTCTAGAGCAAATAAGAACAAACAGCCAGAATGCGTAAGTTTCAATCTTGCAAACATAATTTGTTTGGGTTTTGTTTATCTTATTTCATTTTCTCCTGAAATTTGTGTGTGACTTTATTTTTTTTAATTTATTTTTTAACTGACATTAACTGACATTTAACATTGTGTATATTTATTATGTACAACATGATGTATTCTTGAAAAATGTAAAAGGAGTGGATGTTAAGTGCTCTGACCACAAAAATAAGTATGTGAAGTGATGCATTTGTTAATATGCTAGATTTAACCATTCCATGATGTATGTATACTCCAAAACTTATTTCATTTTTAAATGGCATACCTTAGAGTAGTGGTTCTCAATCTGTGGGTCGTGACCCCTTTGGGGTCTCCTGCATATTAGATATTTACATTACGATTCATAGTAGTAGCAAAATTACAGTTATGAAGTAGCAACGAAAATAATTTTATGGTTAGGGGTCACCACAACATGAGGAACTGTATTAAAAAGTTGCGGCATTAGGAAGGTTGAAAGCCACTGCCTTAGAGGAATGTAAAAGAGATCGTTTTCTCTTTTTTTTCTTAACTCCACTTTGAAAGTTGCAAATTCCACACACCTTCTTTCTGGCATAGCAGTGGTGTAATTTTCATTCCTGTCACACAGTAGCAATTACAGCTACAAAGCCTTTAGTCCACCAGGGCTGTGGTGACCAACTAAGCCTCCTAGATGTTTACCCACCACATGTTTAACATAATTCTGATCCTGTGTCGAGGTCTCCTTCATTCTTACTCATCCTAGGTCATGTTACCATTTCTTCAAACTCCATCTGCGATTTTCAAAACATTTTCCTTCCATCTCCCTTAAATAATTTAAAGCCCAGAAACCTTTATTAAGTCTAACCAATTGTAGTTTCTTTGTTATTTGTTAGGTATCACCACCCCCCCCCCCGCCCCCAAGAGTCAAGAGCCACAGTTTTGAAAACCTCTTTAGGTGCAAAACAATTCTTGAGGCTCTGGAGCTGCCTGTAGGAATTCTTCTGGAGGAGGAATGTGACCGACCAAGTGAAGGAGGAAAACTGGTTAAAATAATCATGTTTCTGCTGGGTGTGATGGCTCACACCTATAATCCCAGCACTTGGGAGGCTGAGGCGGGTGGATTGTCTGAGCTCACAGGTTCGAGACCAGCCTGAGCCAGAGCGAGACTCTGTCTCTAAAAAAATAGCCAATGTTGTGGCGGGCGCCTGTGGTCCCAGCTGCTTGGGAGGCTGAGGCAAGAGGATCACTGAAACCCAAGAGTTTGAGGTTGCTGTGGGCTATGATGCAATGGCACTCTACCGAGGGTGACCAAGTGAGACTCTGTCTCAAAAAAATATATATATGTTCCTGAAGGCCTCAGTGACTGGACCCGTGCAGTTGGGTGCATAGTTTGTTGTTCAAATTAAGCTGTGTATAAACTAAATTTAGCTTGTTTGCTTCTCTGCTTTTGTTCATGAATAGATTTATAGTTTCAACTGAGTATAAAGTGGCTGATTTGTGATTGGATACTGTGGATAGTAACATTTTAAATTTGTGTCACTTTTTAAAAATAATATAGCAGCATTATGGAGATATAATTCCCATACCATGAAAGTTACCCTTTTAAGGTGTACTTTTCAGTATATTCACCGAGGTAGGCAGCTGTCATTGGTGAATAATTCCAGGACGTCTTATCATCTCATCATTCCTATGGGTGGGTTTCAGGAGTAGAGAAAGTCAAAAGAAGGGTTCGCGTCTCACCAGCAACCCTTCCATTGCAGTCATCCTGCTTTATAAGGACAGCCTAGCTGTGCGTTGTTTATGGATAACTCTAATTTGCTAAGGTTCTTTTGAAATGCAAAATTGAGTTCAGAAAAAAATAATTCAGGAAGTCATTTACAGGAGGGGCTTGTGGTCTCAATTGTCCCTTTACAAGGGTGAAATAGATAGTGGCTTTGCCGGGTACAGTGCACAGCCAGGAATTTAAGCATCCTTGGCTGTCAGACAGTGAAAGGGTCAGCTCTGTGGTGCTCACAGTGCCAGGTGTGGTGACTCATGGTAGGTCCTTGTGACCCTTTGTGTAATCCACTTCGGGGCTTCTAACTGAAGAGCTCTTAGAGCAATGGGAAGACGGAGAAATTGGGGCCTCATAGACTGCTGGTGGGAAGGTATAGTGGTAGAGCTGCTTTGTAAAACAGTCCGGCAGTTCTAAAAAGCTTAAACAGAGAATTAATATACCATTCATCTAGCAATTCCACCTCTAAGTGCATGCTAAGAGAAATGACAGCATGGTGTGCATAAAAACTCATAAATACCAGCATTGTTCAGAATAGCCAAAAAGTAGCAACAACCTACACATCCATTAGCTGAGGAATATATTGATAAAATATGGTCCATCCATGCAATGGAATGTTATTCAGTGATAAAAAGGAATGATGTTCGTATATGTGGAGGAACTAAGGAAGCATCACGCCAGTTCCAAAAGGCCACATGTTAGATGATTCCCTTTCTAGGAAATGTCCAGAATAGGCAAATCCATAGAAACAGAAGATGGATTTGTCGTTGGTGGACGATGGGCGGGGAGGGCAGTGAATGGTCAGTGACTGCTGAAGGGGCCACGGCTTCTTTCTGTGAGTGATGAACACATTTTAAAATTGATTGTGGTGATGAGTGCACAACTCTGCAAATACACTAAGAGCTATTGAATTCTACACTTCCAAAGGGTGAATTGTATGTTATATGAATTCTGTTTCAATAAAGCTGTTAAAAGAGAGATGAAAACTAGTAGCACAGAGGCAATAGCTCTGGGCACAAGATAGGCTTTTAAGAAATGGGTTGAGACTGGGTAGCCAGAGGCCCACTGGGAGATGGCCCAGGCCAAAAGAAGGACATTATGCAGAGAGGGCAGAATCCAGCCAGAATTATAGGTAGATGGGGGGTAGGGGTGGCGCTTAGTTGGCAGAGTGGCAGGGAGGGGCACGTCATAGTCTTCCACTGACTACAGCAGGTGTGGGATGCCAGGTAGGTAGATCCATAGGTCCTCAGCCATCAGAGCTCCTTGGATGCAGCCTGGGCTCCCTGCAGCTTGTAGGCGCTGCTATCCATTGGCGTGACTGCCTCGGGCCACCCTAAACTTACATTGGGCCTGGCACAGTGGCTCACTGTGGGGACTGGGGACTGAGGTGGGAGTATTGCTTGAGGCCAGGAGTTAGAGACCAGCCTGGGCAACATAGCAAGACTCTGTTTCTCTACTTGGGGCAATCACAGTGACTTAGGCCTATAATCTCGGCACTTTGGGAGGCCAAGGTTGGTGGATCCCTGGAGCTCAGGAGTTTGAGACCACTCTAAGCAAGAGTGAGACCCCGTCTCTTAAAAAATAAAAATAGCTTGGCATGGTGGCAAATACTTGTAGTCCCAGCTACTCAGGAGACCTGAGGCAGGAGGATTATTTAAGCCTAGGAGTTTGAGATTGCTGTTAGCTATGGTCACACCACTGCACTCAAGCCTAGGAGACAGAGCAAGACTACATCTCTAAAAAACTAATAATACAAAAAATAAATATACATTTAAAAGTAAAGTTTCTTGCATTGGAGGGATAAAGAGCTTCTCCGTTGCCTGGGGTCAAGGATTTCTTCTTCCTTCCTCCACCATAGCCCAAACTCCTTCAAGGTTTAAGAACAATGAATAATAGCCCTTTAGACAGCCTCAACCCTAAGGTTTCCATGCTTTTGGGTGTTGCTGGGTGGGGCAGGAGGGAGATCCCTGTTAAGGGCACAGTCACTGCATGCCAGAGGTTGTTGGGAGAAGGAGGAAGGAACCATACAAACAACCCAGCAGCTGAGCACCTGAAGAACCACCCAAATGAAAATGGAGTAAATCGGGTAGTGCCTGTGGCTCAAGGAGTAGGGCGCCGGTCTCATATGCCGGAGGTGGCAGGTTCAAACCCAGCCCCGGCCAAAAAAAAGAAAAGAAAAGAAAATGGAGTAAATCAACAGCAGAGTAACAATCTGCTCAGTGTGCCCGTGTATGTAGAGGCAGGGCCTCCAGTGCCTGTGTAACTAGAGGTAGGGCCTCCAGTGCCTGTGTAACTAGAGCAGGGCCTCCAGTGCCTGTGTAACTAGAGGCAGGGCCTCCAGTGCCTGTGTAACTAGAGGCAGGGTATCCAGTGCCTGTGTAACTAGAGGCAAGACCTCCAGTCAGTGTGCCTGTTAACTGGAGGCAAGACCCCCAGTACCTATGGAACTATAGGCAGGACCTTGAGTAACATGTCTGTATAACTAGGAAAAGGACCTCCAGCCAACGAGCTCATGTAACTAGAAGTAGGAATTCCAATCAGTGTGCCTGTATAACTAAAAGTAGGACCTCCAGTCAGTGTGTCTGTGTAACTTAGAGGCAGGGCTTCCAGTCAGTGAGTCTGTGTAACTAGAGGCAGGACCTCAGTCAGTGTGTCTGTGTAACTAGAGGAGGGCCTTCAGTCAGTGTGTCAGTGTAACTAGAGGCACGACCTCCAGTCATTGTGTCTGTGTAACTAGAGGCAGGACCTCCAGTCAGTGTGTCAGTGTAACTAGAGGCACGACCGCCAGTCATTGTGTCTGTGTAACTAGAGGCAGGACCTCCAGTCAGTGTGTCTGTGTAACTAGAGGCAGATCCTCGGGTCAGTGCGTCTGTGTAACTGGAGGGAGGACCTCTAGTCAGTGCATCTGTGTAACTAGAGGCAGATCCTTGGGTCAGTGTGTCTGTATAACTAGAGGGAGGACCTCTAGTCAGTGTGTCTGTGTAACTAAAGGGAGAACCTCTAGTCAGTGTGTCTGTGTAACTAGAGGAGGGCCTCCAGTCAGTGTGTCAGTGTAACTAGAGGCACGACCTCCAGTTATTGTGTCTGTGTAACTAGAAGTAGGACTTCTAGTCAGTGTGTTCGTGTAACTAGACACAGGACCTCCAGTCAGTGTGTCTATGTAACTTGAGAGAGGACCTCTAGTCAGTGTGTCTGTGTAACTAGAGGCAGATCCTTGGGTCAGTGTGTCTGTGTAACTAGAGGGAGGACCTCTAGTCAGTGCATCTGTGTAACTAAAGGGAGAACCTCTAGTCAGTGTGTCTGTGTAACTAGAGGCAGATCCTCGGGTCAGTGTGTCTGTGTAACTAGAGGGAGGACCTCTAGTCAGTGTGTCTGTGTAACTAGGGGGAGGACCTCTAGTCAGTGTGTCTGTGTCACTAGAGGCACATCCTCGGGTCAGTGTGTCTGTGTCACTAGAGGCAGGACCTCCAGTCAGTGTCTGTGTAACTAGAGGGAGGACCTCCAATCAGTGTGTCTGTGTAACTTAGAGGCAGGGCCTCCAGTCAATGTGTCTGTGTACTAGAGGGAGGACCTCCAGTCAATGTGTCTGTGTAACTAGAGGGAGGACCTCCAGTCAGTGTGTCTGTGTAACTAGAGGGAGGACCTCTAGTCAGTGTGTCTGTATAAATAAAGGCAGGACCTCCAGTCAGTGTGTATGTGTCACTAGAGGCAGGTCCTCAGGTCAGTGTGTCCCAGTAACTAGAGACAGGACCTCCAGTCAGTGTGTCTGTGTAACTAGAGGCACAAGCTTCAGTCATTGTGTCTGTGTAACTAGAGGCAGGGCCTCAAGTCAGTGTGTCCATGTAACTAGAGGCAGGACCTCCAGTCAGTTTGCCTGTATAACTAGAGGCACGACCTTCAGTCAGTGTGCCCATGTAACTTGAGGCAGGGCCTCCAGTCAGTGTGTCTGTGTAACTAGAGGCACGACCTCTAGTCAGTGTGTCTGTGTAACTAGAGGCAGGGCCTCCAGTCAGTGTGTCTGTGTAACTAGAGGCATGACCTCCAGTCAGTGTGTCTGTGTAACTAGGGGCAGGGCCTCCAGTCAGTGTGTCTGTGTCACTAGAGGCAGGGCCTCCAGTCAGTGTGTCCGTGTAACTAGGGGCAGGGCCTCAGGTCACTGTGTCCATGTGACTAGAGGCAGGACCTCCAGTCAGTGTGTCAGTGTAACTAGAGGCAGGGCCTCCAGTCAATGTGTCAGTGTAACTAGAGTCATGACCTCCAGTCAGTGTGTCTGTGTAACTAGAGGCAGGACCTCCAGTCAGTGTGTCAGTGTAACTAGAGGCGGGACCTCCAGTCAGTGTGTCAGTGTAACTAGAGGTAGGGCCTCCAAGTCAGTGTCTGTGTAACTAGAGGCCCAACCTCCAGTGTGTCTGTGTAACTAGTGGCAGGACCTCCAGTCAGTGTGTCTGTGTCGCAGAGGCCCGGCCTCCACTTAGCCTGCCCGTTTAAGTAGAGGCAGGGCCTCCAGTTGGTGTGTCTGTGTAACTACAGGGAGGACCTCCAGTCAGCCTGCCTGTGTAAGTAGAGGTAGTATCTCCAGTGACTATGTAATTAGCAGCGGAGCTTCCAGTCAGCTTGCCTGTGTAACCTGGGCAGGACCTCCAGTCGCTCCCATCCCCTTGCAGTTCTTGAGGCTGCCCTGTCTGCTCCTAACAAGCTCCAGCTGTCGTGTCCCAGCCCTGGAACGTTGATCTTAGAGAGTGGTGTTTCTCTGCAGACACTGGAGGGCATTTGGGGTCTCTTGTCTGTTCTGTAATATATAACTGGCATCTCACACCGCTTTAATGTTGTGAAACTGTCATAACCAGTGCTGTAGGTCGAATAACAAAGATGTACACATCCTCTCCCTGAGAACCCCGTCCCCTCCCTTAAATAGCAAAATGGACAGGCAGATGGGATTGAGTTGAAGGCCCTGAGGTGGGAGATCATCCTGGATGACCCAGGTAGCCCAGTGTCATCACAGGGTTCTTCCCGGAGGAGGCAGGAAGGTTAGAGGTGGGGAGACCAGAAGAAGGTGTGCTGCTGGCTCTGAAGGTGGAGGAAGGTGCCCCAAGCCAGGGAATGTGGATGGTCTCTAGACAGTGGCAAAAGTGGGAGACAGGTTCTCCTCTGGATCCCCAGGAGGGCCCGACCCCATCAGCCCTTTTCACCTTTGTGACCTCCAGCACTGTAAGATAATAAATTTGTGCTATGTTTGGTGGTCATTTCTTATGGTAGCCATGGGATTCAACATACACTAGTCTTCTTTGACACTGAGTATTCCAGTTTCCAGCCCGAGTTGGGAGCCCCCTCCACACCTGCCCCACCTCCCCTTTTCCAGCCTTTTCCTCTACTGTTGAGGCTTCTGACATTCCAGCAGGCACCGTCCTTCCCTCTTCTCTGACCTGGTCCACAACTCTTTTCTCCACAAGATGGGTCCCAAGAAGACAGAGGAGGCAGCATCCAACTTGCCCAAAGGGGCACCAGTGTCCTGTGCTGTGGGAGGTGCTCCTTAAATTCCCTGGTCCTCAGTTTCCTCATCTATAAGATTAGAAACTCAGCCAGGTGCCTTATTTTCTAGTTGTTGTGCTATGTTGTGTGCTCACAGCATGGTGTGCTCACCTTGTGGCGTGCTCACAGTGTCAGGTGTGCTTCACAGTGTCAGGTGTGCTCACAGCGTCGGGTGTGCTTACAATGTCAGGTGTCCTCATAGTGTCGGGTGTGTTCACACTGTCGGGTGTTCTCACAGTGTCAGGTGTTCTCACAGTCGGGTGTGCTCACAGTGTCGGGTGTGCTCACAGTGTCGGGTGTGATTCACAGTGTCGGGTGTGCTCACAGTGTCAGATGTGCTTCACAATGTGTCATGCTCACAGTGTCAGGTGTGCTAACAGTGTCGGGTGTGCTCACACTGTCGGGTGTGCCTCACAGTGTCAGGTGTGCTCACCGTGGCAGGTGTGCTCACAGTGTGGCATGCTCACAGTGTCAGGTGTGCTCACAGTGTCAGGCGTGCTCACAGTGTTGCGCGTGCTCACAGTGTCAGGCGTGCTTCACAGTGTGGCATGCTCACAGTGTCAGGTGTGCTCACAGTGTCAGGCGTGCTCACAGTGTCGGGTGTGCTCACAGTGTCAGGCGTGCTCACAGTGTCCTGGGTGCTCACAGTTTAAGGTGTTCTCACAGTGTCAGGCATGCTCACAGTGTCAGGCGTGCTCACAGTGTGTGGGTTCTCACAGTGTCAGCAGTTCTCACAGTGTCCTGGGTGCTCACAGTGTCCGGGGTGCTCACAGTGTCAGGTGTTCTCACAGTGTCTGGGGTGCTCACAGTGTCAGGTGTTCTCACAGTGTCTGGGGTGCTCACAGTGTCAGGTGTTCTCACAGTGTCCGGGGTGCTCACAGTGTCAGGTGTTCTCACAGTGTCCTGGGTGCTCACAGTGTCAGGCGTGCTCGCAGTGTCAGGCGTGCTCACAGTGTCAGGCATTCTTACAGTGTTAGGTGTTTTCACAGTGTCAGGTGTTCTCACAGTGTCCAGGGTGCTCACAGTGTCAGGTATTCTCACAGTGTCCGGGGTGCTTACGGTGTCAGGTGTTCTTACAGTGTCCAGGGTGCTCACAGTGTCAGGTGTTCTCACAGTGTCAGGCGTGCTTGCAGTGTCAGGCGTGCTCACAGTGTCAGGCATTCTTACAGTGTCAGGTGTTCTCACAGTATCCTGGGTGCTCACGATGTCAGGCGTGCTCACAGTGTCCTGGGTGCTCACAGTGTCAGATGTGCTCACAGTGTCCTGGGTGCTCACAGTGTCCGGGGTACTCACAGTGTCAGGTGTGCTCACAGTGTTAGAAAGTGGTCTTCCCAGTATACTGAAGGGTCACAGGTCGCAATGTCAAAGCTCTTTCTCGGCATCCCAGTGCACCTGAGTTGGTGAACAGCTTTGACCTCTAAGAAGCTTTGTTTCCCAGGGCTGCTGTAGCAAACTGCTGCAGATGTGGGGTGTAAAACCAGGCTCTTCACAGTCCTGTTGAAGTCTGAAGTGAAGGGTCCTGCCGGGCTCCCCTTGACGGCTCTCGGAAAGAATTCTCTGTCTTGGTGGCACCTGTGGCTCAGTGAGTAGGGTGCCGGCCCCATGTACTGAGGGTGGCGGGTTCAAACCTGGTCCTGGCCAAACTGCAACAACAACAAAAATAGCTGAGCGTTGTGGCAGGGGCCTGTAGTCCCAGCTACTCGGGAGGCTGAGGCAAAAGAATCTCCTAAGCCCAAGAGCTGGAGGTTGCTTTGAGCTGTGAGGCCATGGACTCTACCAAGGGCAACAAAGTAACACTCTGTCTCTACCAAAAAAAAAAAAAAAAGAATTCTCTGTCACCTCGCAGCTTCTGGAAGGTGGTCACAGCTGTGGCTGCGTCCTTCTGCAGTCCACCTCCAGGACTTCGCACCCTCTGTGCCTTCCTCCACTGTGTCTGTATCTCTCCTTGGATTGAAGGCCCATCCTAAATCAAAATTTCATCTTGAGATCCTTAACTAATGATCTTTGTTTCCAAATAAGCCACATTCTGAGGTTCTGGGTGGACATAGATTTGGGGAACACTGTTCCACCCACCGTAGGAACCTTCTGTTTCTAGTGACTTAGAAACACAAGTATCGGGAGGCACCTGTGGCTCAGTGAGCAGGGCACCGGCCCCATATACCGAGGGTGGCGGGTTCAAGCCCAGCCCCGGCCAAACTGCAACAAAAAATAGCCGGGCATTGTGGCGGACGCCTGTAGTCCCAGCTACTCGGGAGGCTGAGGCAGGAGAATCTCCTAAGCCCAGGAGTTGGAGGTTGCTGTGAGCTGTGTGACGCCACGGCACTCTACCGAGGGCCATAAAGTGAAACTGTCTCTACAAAAAAAAAAAAAAACAACAACAACAAAAAAAGAAACACAAGTATCAATACTCATTTCTTAGATTCTTTACAACACACAGTCATTTCCCAGTAATTTTGAAGTTAAAGTAAGTGTTGAACATTGGCTTACTCTTTGGAACCAGTTATTTACAGAACGGAAAGAAGAGGTCTTCAGGGAGACTCCTAGATGATTTTTGGAAAACTTGTGAATCTGAATTCTCTGTGAATATAATTTGGTGTAAGGTACGAATAGGTGCCTGATATTATAGAATATCAGATGTTTGGCCATTTACCTGTATTCTGTATAATTGTATAATATATTTCTTCCCTGTGCATTTAGACACCATCTTCAGCAAATATAAGGAGAAAAAAAGTTATACTGTCTGCCTGCCCCTGCACCTGATCAACAATCTGACCTTGAGACTTGGAGCATATTAAAATATATTCAGGCTCATGCCATTGCAGTTCTAAAAGGAATACTAATGAAGGTCTTTGCAAGGTTCTGGAATTTTCCTGATGTAGGAGCTGGTTGCTGACTTCTATTAATAGTTATTAGCCAGCAGACCTGGGACGATAGGGACCTTGAGCTGCTCAGAAACCAACCTTGTTGGTGCTACCTGTCTGCAGACTGTCTGTTCCCAACATAGGCTATTTCCGGACTCTGGAATTCAGTAATGACTGGGCATGGTTCATATACTTTATTGCTTCTTTATTCCAGTCCCTCCTGCATGCCAGGGGAGAGCAGTGAGGGCTCCCCTGCCACTTGGGCCAGGATGGCTGTATTGTGATAGTTGAGAATAGACCCTCCCGTCTAGAACAAACCAATTAGATGCGGTAGTCTGGGGATCTCTAAAGAGCCAGGTAGTGAATATTTCAGACTTTGCAGACCACACAGCCTCTACTCTACTCCAAAGCAGCCACAGACAATATGTAAACAAGTGGGTGTGGCCATGTTCCAATATGTCTTTATTGACAAAAAAGGGTATCCAGCCCACAGGCCCTGCCTAATAGTAATCTAATAATTTTATTACAAGTCTAATAATTATTTTTTTTTAATTTTATTTATTTATTTATTTTTTTTTTTATTGTTGGGATTCATTGAGGGTACAATAAGCCAGGTTACACTGATCGCAATTGTTAGGTAAAGTCCCTCTTGCAATCATGTCTTGCCCCCATAAAGTGTGACACACACCAAGGCCCCACCCCCCTCCCTCCATTTACAGTTGTGTTTCTATGGCCATGGCTGTCTGACTGTAAGTTTGGTAAAGGACACAAGTTAGGGGTTAGGAGACCCTCATCTGCCTCCTGAGCTCCTGCGTGTTCCTATTTGCTTTCACAGTAAGGGACACTCTTTATGCTACAGTGCATTTTGCAAATGGGGAGGGGGCATGCCAAACAGAGCTCAGGTTCCCACAGAACAAGACCTACAGTTTTTCCCAACAGAACAATACCTACAGTTGTTCCAGTCTCTGTTCTGGAAAGATCGGCCTTGACAAAGCCCACATGGATGGTCTGTCTAAAGCTCACCTACCCTGACACCATTTCAGTTGTCTTTTTCCAGAAACCTGGTAGCTTTGGATAATTACCCAGCACGTTGAAGGCAGACAGGTTTTTTCTGGCATTCTGCATGCCTGTTTTTTCTGCCCTGCCTCTCACCTGTGACTGTGTTTTGCAGTTTTTTTTTTTTTTTTTGGCCGGGGCTGGGTTTGAACCCGCCACCTGTGGCATATGGGGCAGGTGCCCTACTCCTTTAGCCACAGGCACCGCCCACCTGTGACTGTTTTTACCTGCAGAAAGAGAAACCCACTGGCCTTTGTCAAGTGTTCGATTTCCTCTGCCCTCCTTACAGCTTTGCTCTTTATTTCCCACATTAAAGTTAGCTTTTTCTTTTTTTAAATATGGCCAGTGAGGTTTGTGGAAGATTTCAGATGTGTCCTAGCTACACCTCAGTTAACCTTTTCAGAATCAGCTGCTTTCATTAAAATGTTTTTCAGCCCCATCATTTTGATTTCTGTACAGTCAATTGAATTAACTTAATTGTTAAAAAAAAAAAAAATGCCCAAGAGGAAAGCCAGATGCCCTTTCTGGAAAGGCCTCAGGGGATGAAATGGTTTTGTTGGAACCGTTTACAGTTCAGCATCTGGCTTCACACCCAGAGTCTGGAGAAACACTTCTTCACAAGGCTGTCCTTTTTCCATGTCTGGAATACCTGTGGGTGACATTGAAGGTCCCCTCTATCTTGACAGCAGAGAATATTGTGAAATTTGAGCAGAAGGAAGCAGTTTATAGGACAGGCCTGTACAGCATAGGGCACCTCGACTTCATTGGATCTTTGGCACATTCTTTTTTTCAGACATGTTATAAATTGAGTTGTGCGCAAAGCTTCTCTTTCTTTTCAGCCCCTTCCAGTCTTGAGGCCAGACCTCTGGCTTTCTGACTGAATTTGTCCCTTCTCAACCTCCTGACAAAAGCCCATTTCCACTGGTGTTAATCATGCCCTTTAACAGTGGTTTTTACTAATTCACATTTGCTTAAAAAAAAAAAGAAAAAATTCCAGGGACACCTCTGCCTGGCCCCTTGTGGAGTAAACTTATTCCCCAGAATGACTCAGAACACCAAATGGAACAGCTTTTGGTCCCATATCTCCATTAACTGTCCTCATCGTGGGCAGGGAAGCCTGATGAGTGACAGCTGAGCGCGGAAGACCTTCCAGGCCCCTCAAGGCCCAGTGGAGGGTGCATCGGAGCTGATCTCCCAAAAAAGCCATTTGGGTCCTGCCACAAGGGACAGCTGTCAGATAAAGAGGAAGGCAGTTCCAAAGTGTCATTTTGTGTTTACCTTCTGTTGTGGGGAATTTTAGGTTCATGGGAGAAAAACTTAAGTCTGAGATGGGTGGTGAGCAGTGTCTCTGAAGCTGCATCTTTTTCTAAAATCATTTTAAATGTCACAGTTCAGTGACATAAGCATATCCACAGTACTGTGCAACCATGACCACCCTCCATCTCCAGAATTTCCTCATCTTCCCAAACTTAACTCTGTCTCCATCAGATACCAGCACCCCGGCCCTAGCCACCCACCTTCTACTTTCTGTCTCTGTGAACCTGACAGCCGTAGGGACCTCCTGTGAGCAGAATCACACAGGATTTGTCCTTCTGTGATTAATTTATTTCACTCAGCATCATGTCCCCAAGGTTCGTGTACACCATAGCGCGTGACAGAGCTTCTTTATTAAGGTTGATTAATGTCCCATGTGTCACATTTTGTTTATCTGTTGATGAACACTTGGGTTGTTTCCACTTTTTGGCTATTGTGGATAATCCTGCTATAATTGGGTGTAGAAAGACTGGTCTGAGTTCCGGCTACCCTTCTTTTGAAGACATACCCAGAAGTAGAATTGCTGAATCACTTGGTAATTCTATGCTGCACTTTTCGAGCTGTTTTACATTCCTGCCAGCCATGTACAAGACTTCAAGTTTCTCTGATTCTAACACTTGTCATTCTCCATTTTTTAAAATTGTGCCATCCAAAGCCAGGCACAGTAGTTGTAATTCTAGCACTCTGGGAGGCCGAGGTGTGTGGGTTGCCTGAGCTCAAGGAGTTCAAGACCAGCCTGAGCAAGTGCGAGACCCCATCTCTATAAATAGCCGGGTGTTGTGGCAGGTGCCTGTAGTCCCAGCTGCTCAAGAGGCTGAGGCAAGAGAATCACATTAGCCCAAGAGTTTGAGGTTGCTGTGAGCAATGACCCTACCAAGGGCACCAAAGTGAGATAGTCTCAAATAAAAAAAAAAAAAAAATTGTACCATCCTAGTGGGTGTGAAGTGGTATCTCACTGTGGCTTTGACATGCCTTTCCCTAATGACTAGTGATATTGGGCATTTTTTTCTGTGTTTATTAGGCATTTATATATCTTCTTTGGAGACATGTCTGTTCAAGCCTTTTGCCTGTTTTTTAATCGGAGTGTTTGTTTTTTGGTGTTGAGTTAGAAGAGTTCTCCGCACTAGTTGCTTCTGACACATAGGATCTTGCAAGAACTTGAAAGTGAGTCACTATGACCTTTGACACCTGGGATAGATAAATAGTGTTGAATGATGGGGTCCTGGACCATGTTCTTGGGGCAGGGTGAGAAGCATACAGAGATATTGAGATAGTTTTGAGCTAATCATCCTTTAGCCAGGCTCCTGGCTAGGTGGGTGGGAGTTCCCAAAGCTGTTAATTAGTAGGCTGTGTCAAGTTAGTAGGAGGCTGCATGCCAGGTCTGTCCTATGCTGCTGTCTTGATCTGTCCTTTAACAGGTAATTTTTAAGACAAAGACTGTAGCTGAAACAACTAGCTGAAGCCAGCAGGCTGAGCATCAGGGAAGTGCATGTTTGATTTCAAGCCTGCACACCATGGACACTGGGGTGGGATCCCCCTCTCCACACCGTGGACACTAGGGTAGGATCCCCATCTGCACATTTTGAACACTGGGGCGGGGTCCCCTATGCACACCGTGGACACTAGGGTAGGATCCCCATCTGCACATTTTGGACACTGGGGCGGGGTCCCCTATGCACACCATGTACACTAAGGTAGGATCCCCCTCTGCACACCATGTACACTTAGGGCAGGATCCCCCTCTGCACACCGTGTACACTAGGGCAGGATCCCCATCTGCACATTGTGGACACTGGGGCGAGATCCCCCTCTGCACACTATGTACACTAGGGCAGGATTCCCCTCTGTACACCATGTACACTAGGGCAGGATCCCCCTCTGTATACTATGTACACTGGGGCAGGATCCCCCTCTGCGCACCGTGCACACTGGGGCAGGATCCCCCTCTGTACACCGTGTACACTAGGGCAGGATCCCCCTCTGTAACCATGTACACTGGGGCAGGATCCCCCTCTGCACACCATGAACACCTGGGCGGGATCCCCCTCTGCACACCGTGTACACTACAGCAGGATCCCCCTCTGCACACCATGGACACTGAGGTGGGATCCCCCTCTGCACACCATGGACACTAGGGCGGGATCTCCCTCTGCACACCATGGACACTAGGGCGGGATCTCCCTCTGCACACCGTGGACACTGGGGTGGGTCCCCCTCTACAACATGGACACCGGGGCAGGGTCCCCCTCTGTGCACCATGTACCCTGTGCACACCATGGACACCAGGGTGGGATCTCCCTCTCCACACCATGGACACTGGGGCAGGGTCCCCCTGTGCACACTGTGGACACCGGGGTTGGACTCCCCTCTGCACACTATGGATACTGGGGTGAGATCCTTCCCTGCACACCATGGACACTGGGGCGGTATCTCCCTCTGCACACCATGGACACCAGGGTGGGGTCCCCTTCTGCACACCGTGGACCCTGGGGCAAGGTTCCCCCTTTGGGGTGGAATCATTGCATTGTAGGGTGTGGAGAAGCATCTGATCCGGGGGCCAGAATCACTCCTGGTTGAGAACCTCTGTTAAAAATAAGCAACTACATAATAATAGAATGCAGAAAGAGGACCTCATAAGACAACCTAGGGATTTCAATTGATGATAATAATAATAATGATAATAATAGTTCGTGGGTGGCGCCTGTGGCTCAGTCCATAGGGCGCCGGCCCCATATACAGAGGGTGGAGGGTTCAAACCCAGCCCCAAACTGCAACAACAACAACAAAAAAAAATAGCCGGGCATTGTGGCGGGCGCCTGTAGTCCCATCTACTCAGGAGGCTGAGGCAAGAGAATCGCCTAAGTTCAGGAGTTGGGAGGTTGCTGTGAGCTGTGTGATGCCATGGCACTCTACCAAGGGTGATAAAGTGAGACTCTGTCTCTACAAAAATAATAATAATGATAGTTCAATGGTTATGATACAGCAGTCTTTCTCCTCCCCCAAACAGACCACTTGTGCAGTTTGGCTGTTCTGGTCCTAAGACCACTTTCAACAAAACTGGGACCCCACAGACAGTTGATTCTGTCTCTTATCCCATTTAATCCCCAGGCAACTCTGCAAAGTTGCCTCCCTAGCCCTGGTATCTCAGAGGCTCCTGGTCTCACCAGCCTTCCCCCTACCACTCCCCTGGCCTTCCCTGGGCCCTTCCACTGTCCCCTTTGCCTCTCTCCGCTTCTTCCCTACCCTGCAAGCCCAGGCACCCCAACAGCCTCTTCCAGCCTGCACCCACCCCATGCTGCAGATATTTTTTCCAGAAGCAGAAACCTTTCTGTGCCTTCAGGTTCAAGGAGAAAGTATAAACTCAATGGCCCTTATTTCCACACAGAATCTTCTAGAACAAGGCACTCCTTGCAACCTGCTCTTTTGTTTCTCCTCTGGCAGACCCCAGACCAGATACTTCTGGATGTCCCCTCCCTCCCTTCAGGGACACAGACTCTCCCTCTGAGTAGACGTACTCGAGCCTCATGATTTGTGAATTCCATGTTCACAAATCCACTCAAGCACTAACATTTCCTTCTGACCCCAAATCGGTACTTTTGTGATTTGCATGCGTGCCAGAGTGGCAGAGCCTGGAGTCCCCAGTGAGGCGGGCCCAGGTGGTGTCCCACCCTCTTCGTTTTAGTTCTCAGTGCTGTTAACACACCCACACCCTGTTTGTGGTCTGTGGATGCCACATTTTTTTAATATTATGGGTTTTCTTAAATTTTATTTTATTTTTAGAGGTAGGATCTTACTCTTTTGGCCAGACTGCAGTGCACAATCACAGCTCACTGCAGCCTCCACCTCCTAGGCTCAGCGATCCTCCTGCCTCAGCTTACCAAGTAGCTGGGACTATAGGTGCCCACCACAACGAACTGATTTTTTTTAACATAATAAAACAATATGTTTATTTGTGTTTTGTTATTTTTCTGGCATTACAAAAAACTAAATATATGTTACAACATGGGTAAATATCAGCTTTTGAGACAAGGCAATTGTGTAGAAATAATGAAACACTGTAGCTTTTTATTTGTGTTATTATTCTGTAAGTCCACATGAGAATTTAATATGATTTAAAAAATAACCTGAAGGGCGGCGCCTGTGGCTCAGTGAGTAGGGCGCTGGCCCCATATGCCGAGGGTGGCGGGTTCAAACCCAGCCCCGGCCAAACTGCAACCAAAAAATAGCCGGGCGTTGTGGCGGGCGCCTGTAGTCCCAGCTGCTCGGGAGGCTGAGGCAGGAGAATCGCGTAAGCCCAAGCGTTAGAGGTTGCTGTGAGCTGTGGGACACCATGGCACTCTACCCGAGGGCGGTACAGTGACACTCTGTCTCTACAAAAAAAAAATAACCTGAAGTTAATATCAGCAAGACTCTTCTGAGAGGAAAGTATCATAAAAATGCCCAACGCTCCAGAAGTATGACCTCTTTTAACCCCACTGCAGGCTTGTGAATAAGGAGTATTTAAATTTTATTTTATCTACCAGGATTATTGTCAAAATATAAGCATAGTGCCCATATGAAGTAAATATTCACTCAGTGGCTATTTTTATGAATTCTGTCTCACAAATATTTATTATCCTGCATTGCATTTAAGAAGTCATATTCAGGTGGTACCTGTGGCTCAGGAATAGGGCGCTGGCCCCATATGCTGGAGGTGGTGGGTTCAAACCCAGCCCTGGCCAAAAACTGCAAAATAAATAAATAAATAATAATTAAAAAAAAAAAGAAGAAAAGAAAAGAAAGGCTTTAAAAAAAAAGAAGTCATATTCATCATCACTAAGATGTTAGCTATTCTATTTTTTATTTCCTTAGCTATTCTTTCTTTATTTTTTTATTTTAATTTTTTTTATTGTTAAATCATAGCTGTGTTCATTAGTGCAATCAAGGGGTACAATGTGCTGGTTTCATATACAATCTGAAATATTCTCATCAAACTGTTCAACGTACCCTTTATGGCATTTTCTTAGTTCCTGTTTGTAGACATTCGTATTCTGCATTTAGTAAGTTTTGCCTGTACCCATTCTAAGATGCACTGTCGGTGTGGCCCCACCCATTACCCTCCCTCCACCATGACCTCCCCACTCCCTTCCCCTTCCTTGGCCCTTTCCCCATAGTCTTGTGCTATAGTTGGATTATAGCCTTCATGTGAAAGCTATAATTTAGCTTCATAGTAGAGCTGAGTACATTGGATACTTTTTCTTCCATTCCTGAGATACTTTGCGAAGAAGAATATGTTCCAGCTCCATCCATGTAAACATGAAAGAGGTAAAGTCTCCATCTTTCTTTAAGGCTGCATAATATTCCATGGTATACACGTACCACAATTTGCTGTCCATTCGTGGGTCGATGGGCACTTGGGTTTCTTCCATGACTTAGCAATTATGAATTGGGCTGCAGTAAACATTCTGGTACAGATGTCTTTGTTATATTGTGATTTTTGGTCTTCTGGGTATAAACCTAGTAAAGGAATTATAGGATCGAATGGCAGGTCTATTTTTAGGTCTCTAAGTATTCTCCAAACATCCTTCCAGAAGGAACTTATCAGTGTGCATTCCCACCAGCAGTGTAGAAGTGTGCCCTTTTCTCCACATCCACACCAACATCTCTGGTTTTGGGATTTTGTTATGTGGGCTACTCTTACTGGGGTTAGGTGATATCTCAAAGTAGTTTTGATTTGCATTTCTCTGATGATTAAGGATGATGAGCTTTTTTTCATGTGTTTGTAGATTGTGCGTCTGTCTTTGGAGAAGTTTCTCTTCAAGTCCCTTGCCCACCCTGAGATGGGGTCACGTGTTCTTTTCTTACTAATACGTATGAGTTCTCTGTGGATTCTGGTTATTAGACCTTTATCGGAGGTATAACCTGCAAATATTTTCTCCCATTCTGAGGGTTGTCTGCTTGCTTTACTTACTATGACAACGGACTAATTTTTAATTTATTTGTGAAGACTAGGTGCGCCATACCGTCCAGCCCAGTTTTGAACTCCTGGGCTCAAGCCATTCTCCTCCCTCAGCCTCCTGAGAGATAGAGTCAAAAGGAGGGACCTGCCAAAATAGAACCCACCCACCCAGGAAGAACTGAATGCACAGAATGTCCCACTCAGGAAAGAGGGAACGTGCCAGTCCCGATCTTTCCTACGTTTAAATTTCCATCCACCTTAACCCATGTGCTGACTTCCTTCCTGAACTCAGCTCATCCACACCTGGGTGGGAATAAAAGCCACTGTTGCCCACACAGAACCGGTACTCTGTTTCCTTTCGTTCATCTTTCGGGATAATCTTTTATTTTCAGTCTTAGACCTCTCACTCAGTAGCTGGGACTATAGGCACATGCCACCATGCCTGGCTAAACAATTGCTTTCAAAAGTTATGTGCCTTAAATGACTTATTTGGCTATAGGTAGTGAAATGTGTTTACCAGTCTTCTGGTGTCAATGCAACATCCTTTCCCTCCAGAGTGGAATTCCCTGCCATGTTTCGTGCTTAGACCATACCGGGATTGTAGGCCCTGCTCCCTACTTTCCGTGTAAGGTGGAGTGGGAATTCAGGGAAACCTGAAGCTATCGAAATGCTCAGTCCTACTAGGTTTCTACAGTCATCTGTGGTTTTTTTTTGGCCATTAGCTCACCTTCTTCCTAGTTGTATGGTATAAATGACCCTTGAACAATGTGGAGGTTTTAGGTACAAGCCTCTTGTGCAGTCAAAAATTTGTGTATAGCGTTTGTCTCCTGAGAACTTGACCACTAATTGCTTATTGTTGATCAGAAGCCGCACTGTAACATAGCCAGTTAACACAGATTTTGTTATGGGCATGTATATTAAAACATTAAAAAAATTATAAGGAAGAGAAAATACATTTCCTCTTCGTTCAGTGGAAGTGGATCATAGTAAACGTCTCACTGTGATTAGGCTGAGGAGGAGAAAGAGGAGTGTTGACCCTGCTGCCTCAGGGGTGGCAGAGGCAGGAGAAAGTCCAAATATAAGTAAGTGACTCATGCAGTTCAAACCTGTGCGTCTGGTTCAAGGGTCAACTGTATTTTGTTTTACTTGTCTTTAAGCAACTTAAAGTTTTTTCCAGAGCATTTGACTGGGTTTCATTTGACTGGTTAATAGAAACAATTAACTTTTCTGTGCTCATATGTTCATGAGTTAGGGCAGCATTTTGTTGTTAAAATGAATAATTCTAACAGCCAGCAGCTCTGGGAACTTACAGAGAAGCTCTAGGTAAGGAGCTTGCAGAGGGCGCTTGGCTCCGCCCTGCATCATACCTGTCAGTACAGGAGAGACTTCAGTTATGGGGTGAGTCTGTTAAATGGAAGATTCTTAAGAATGTGTCTCAGTATGAATGGCAAACAACTCAGGTCAAAACTAGGCTTTTACTAAACACCATTCTTTAGGATTCTGCCTTCAACTACAGTTAATCCTTGAACAACATGTTTAAACCATATGGCCCACTTACACCCTCATCTACAAGTTCTGCACCTGCAGTCAAGGCAGAATGCCCTCTCTGGATGCAAGACTGGCTTGCACACCTGAAGGGTGGACTTCCCGTCTGTGCAGGACAGCTGTACCCTCCTGTTGTTTTTTTTGGACATTCTAGCTGTTTCCTCATGTGGGTTGCTCCCAAATAGCTATTCCCAGCCTTGACAGTGATCGTGACCCCAGACATGTTTTCAGGCTGCCCTGTCCAGGGAAGTGCTCTTCTCCTTCCTGCTTCTGTCCCCACCCACTTCCTTCTTCCAGGTCCAACCTCTGGCCCAGATCAGACACCCCCATCATCCTGGTCTCCTCCACCCACCCTGTGTCTAACAGGGTGCCACGGCCTATGGGCCTGCCTTTGAACTCCTACCCATCTTCCCACCCTCTGCCTTCCCTAAGGACTTTGCCACCTGGCACTCAGGCTCCCAAACTGGCTCCCTGCCTGTCTCATCTCTGCCCCCCTTCTTATCACTCACCACTCCTATCCCCAGTTACCTTCATGAAACTCAGGTCTGATCATGTCTCTTTGTCACCTAAAATCTTCTTCTGGTCCTATGTCAGGAAGTAAGAGCACCATAGGACAACACAAGAGACTCTGCACGTGCCCAGCCCAGCCTGCCTTTTGTTCCCATCTCTGGCCACCCTGCTCCCCATTCTCCCTGCCTGCACAGCTTGCCTGCAGCCGCCGCTCCCAACCTTCCCTGTGCTTTAACCACCATCATTCCTTTGTGTCACCTCTGCCCTTGCCCACCACCCTCCTTTCAAGTGACTTTCCCCATCCTTTTCTCCTAATGAACTCCTATTCATCCTTCAAAACCCAGGGCCCAGGAGGCTGAGACAAGAGAATCACTTGAGCCCAAGAGTTTGAAGTTCCTGTGAACTGTGATACCACAACACTCTACCGAGGGCAACAAAGTAAGACTCAGTCTCAAAAAAAAAAACTGGTGCAGATGACCCTCTAACCTCCCAATCTTCCAAGGCAGAATGACTCGTCTGACACTCTCAACTTCCACCACCCAAACTCCCATAATTGTTTGCTAACTTGCCACCCACTCCTTGATCACCTGGGTCCTCTGGCCTAGGGATCTAGTCTCACTAAGATATCACACCATCATTCCCACAACAAGATGTGTTTTAACTTTTCTAAACAGATTTGTAAATGATTTTTTTAAGCATGGCTTATTGATAAGCTGTGACTGCCTGTGTGATGCAGACAGCCCCCTTGCGCCCACGTCCCGTGTGTTGGGTCTGTTTCCGAGCCCATCACAGGGTCCCGCCTGCATTCAGGAAGATGTTGTCAGGTCTTTTCTTCTGTTAGATGCTTTGCTGTCAGGGCCTCAAGTGACACCTCGCTGTCGTGGGATCTTTAGGTCTGTTTCCTCATTTCATGGCCCTGGGAGTTCTGTGAGGCAGGTGCTGCTCATTGCTTTTACATAGATGACTAAGTAGTTGCAGGGGAACCGGCTTTTAACTGGCCAGTGTCACAGAGGTAGCACTAGCATGTGACAGAGTTCAGATTCAAACCCCTGTTCTACTTGACTTCCAGAGTCCATGTTTTGGAAGAGAACCATTGGGTACCAAAATGTCCCTAATTCTGCAGCTCCCCACACTCAATTTGGGAAAGGAAACCAAGGCAGTAGTTCTTATGTGACCTAGTAGAAGCCAGCCATGTATGAACTGACGCACTGTTGATCAGTGGTGTCAAACATAGTGGCCGTCCGCATCGAGCTTTTTATTGTCTCTTTTTTTTTGCAGTTTTTGGCCAGGGCTGGGTTTGAACCTGCCGCCTCCCTCATATGGGGCTGGGGCCCTACTCCTTTGAGCCACAGGCACCACCCTTTTTTCTCTTTTTATTTATTTATTTATTTATTTATTTATTTATTTTTGAGCTTTTTTAAAACTTATTTTGTAATCAGTTTTGATTGACAGCAAGTTTTTATAAGATTGTGTAGAAAGTTCTCATATACTCCTCTTCCAGCTGTCCCTTTTTATAATTATAAAAGTCCTGTGACCATCACAGGAAATTTGGAAAACAGAAAGATGAGGGAAAACACACATGACCTCCTGGTTTGTCATACTACCTCCAGGATTTTCTTTCTTTAGCCAGATTTTTCCTGTGAGGTTATACCCATTGGCACAGCCCTTTGGAAAAGCAATTTGGTGATACGTATCTAAAATCAGAAGGCATTCCTAACCTTTGTCTCCGTAATCCTGTCTCACAGAGACTTGTGTATGAAATTGGAAAATGTCGAATGTCCATCTCTGGCAACGGGGAAATGATTAAAGCGATACTTATGAAGACCATAGCACGTGAGATGTTTCTGTGCTCACTGTGATTATAACTATACATGTGGACACCCCTGTCAATAAAGATGGGCATCTAGAGACATTTGTCAATGATGGTGAGAGTACTGGTTGATTTTAATTTAACTTTTAATTTTTCCTCTTTTAAATTTGCCGTTGACTTTTTGTACTATTTATTAAGAAGGATCAAATTCAGGTAACAGTGATATAGGTGATATTTTTTCATGAGCCCTTATCAGTGTTTCCTGAGCACTGTTGTCTAGCAGCCAGGAATCTTTGCAGGTGAAGAGTTTGTACCACATTTGCACTCCAGGGCCATGACATGCAGTTGGCTGGCTTAATGCCTGAGAATGTTCAACTTTGTTCTTTTTTTTTTCCTAATCCCCCTAAGATGACTCACCTGTAGCAGTTTGCCTCACTTCTTATCTTTATTAAACAAGAATAAGGCTCGTGGTGTTAGACATTAGTTTAGATATTAGCCAGGCATGGTGGTGTGTGCCTGTAGTCTCAGATACTGGGAGGCTGAGGCAGGAAGATCACTTGAGCCCAGGAGTTTGAGGCAGCAGTGAGCTATGATCACACCACTGTGCTCATCCCAGGCAACGGAGCAAGACCCCATCTCTTTGAAACACAGAGGCATTAATTTAGAGAAATGCCTACATATGAATGGAATAATTGAGCTGGGGGGTCTTTGCACATGTGCATACGCACACACACATAAAGTCCCCCAAACCTTTGAAGTTAAGTCTTGTTAACAGTAAGAATTCACTCCTGGGCAGTATAACAGACAATCAACATCCACTGATTTAGGCACCAAGGGTGGCTCTATGCCTGCATCTCCCATGTCCGCCTCAGTTTTCTCCTTGCCCCAAGTCAGGATAGTATTTTCTACACATAATGTCAGGTGGAGGGAACCTTTGAACAGCGTGGGATGCTGGCTACCACCAAGATAAAGGCCTTACATTGATGTTTCCAGTTAGCAGCAAGAATGTTCTGTACCATGAGGCAGCCTCTCAAGTGATACTGACCCAGAGAGAAAAGCATCTTTGAAGGGTTTTCATGGCAAGTAGGATTTCTCGCTGTAGACTCTAAGTCTTCTTAGTTATGCTATCAACTTTTTTTTTAATCATAGGTCACCCAGGCATTTTGAGAGGTTCTGCAGAACCTTCTGAATCTCAGAGAAAGTTAAGTCTAAATTCTTGAGGTAAAGGAACCTGAAGGAGCCCCGGTCAGGCTACCTGTGGTCAGATGAAAAAACATGATGGCCTCACCCACTTTTCCCCCTGATGTGCTGGAGGCAGGGACAGCTACATCCCTGATTGTGGGCAAGAATGTGGCTCCATTTTTCCTTCTTGTAGACATAGAAGCTGCCAGGCAAGCCACACACTGAATGTCTTAGGGCCCAGTAGAAAAGGGACTCTCCCAGAGGTGAAAGGTTGTATAAGCTGGGTCCGAGGACAAGTGTGTGCGCCCCATCCTCTGGAGTGGGGATATTTGTAAGCCTCCTGCCCTGCACACAGACACCTCCGGGACAGCTGCTCACCTTGGAAGTCAGCCAGGGTTACTGACTATGGCAGGGTTGGCCAGATCTCTAGAGGGCCTGGAGAGTGGGCTGGTGAGAGCTGACTGTGGGGCCAGGTTGGAAGCAGACAGCCTCTGAGGGCCCATGTGACAGTAGCAGGCTCTATTGGAGTTGGGCCTAAAGCCACCGTGTGGGGGGTGAAGAAGTGCATGAAGCTGCAGGGCAGGAGGGTGATAGAGCCCCATCAGCCTGGCATCCACAGGCCTTCCATGTGGAGGAGCCCAACCCTGCTATCAGCCTCTGTGCCAAAGGTCCAGGGGTCAGACTCACAGAAGCACCAGCCTAGAAGAGTGAGTTGGGCATGCCTGTGGCCACGTCCAAGCCTAGCGCTTTAGCGAATGGGTTCTGGAGTCACCCTCCTCTGTTGGAATCCCCCTCCTGCCACCCATTACTCTATTTGTCTCCTCAATTCCTCATTTCCCACATCTATAAAATAGGTACAGAATGGTACCTGTTTCCTAAGATTCTGTTGAAAAGTAAAGGAGTTCATTTGCATGTTGGACCCCTCCCCAGTAAGCATGGCTTTAGGGCAGGGAGGGCAGGGACCTTCTGCCCTTCCTGGGGGATGGGTGTATTTGACATAACAGTCCCCCTCCCCTGTTGCCCCCGAACCTGTGAATATGTTACTTGGCAGGCGCAAAGTAAGGTTGCAGGTAGAATTAATGTGTTAATCGCCTGACTAGGTTATCTTATATTAGCTGGGTGGGCCCAATGTCATAACTGGGTCCTTAATCATAGAAGACGGAGGCAGGGAGGCTTTGTCAGAATGAGGACGTATGATTCCCACTCTGAAGGTGGAGGAGGGGCCCAGACCCAAGGGATGCCTGAGGCCCCTTGATGCCAGAAATAGCTGGAAATAGATGAAACCAGGCCTGCCCATGCATAGACTTCAGCCCAGAGAGAACACTGGGGGCTTCTGACCTCTAGAACTGTCAGATAATGGATGCATGTTGTTTGAAGCTGCTGTATGTGTTGCTGCAGTGTTCACAGGGGGCTACCCTGAGCCAGTGGAAAGAGATGGTGGGGCCTGAACTCCAAGGGGCCTGGGGCAGAGACACCTCCACCCTCATAGTGCCCATGAGACCTCTGCAGCCTCCGCCAAGATGGTGAGACAGAGTTCAGGTAGAGTAATAGGCCGGGATACTAAGGAGACCGCTAAGTAAGCCAAGAAATTGAAAATAGCCTCTCTTTGAAAGGAATAGGATGAGATTGTGTAACAGGTCAAAACGGGCAAAATGTCAAATGTTCTGAATTTGAATAAACAATAATAAAAAGAAGCTAAAACCAGAAAATAGCTCAGCAGTTAATTCCTGCAATGGTTTTTAGAGCAGGTGACGATGACATTAGTTTGAATGGCCCGGAGTTTGTAGAAAGCAGTTGGAGGTGGAGTGGAAGTTAAATTGAAGGGTCAGTCTTTTATTTTAAGACTGCAATTCTACTTAAGGAATAGCAGTGCTGACAATGCAAACTTTAAGCAGTTTTTAATTTGGTTTTCTTGGGTGGATAATCCATGGCTTTTCTAGGCAATTTGTGTTCCCATCTGTTGGGCCAGGTGCCCACTGGTGTCCTGCCAGTGATGCCTCCACTTCCCAGCAGAGCCCGGCCACTGCATGGCCTATCACATGGAGATTTGTTTGTTTGTTTACAGCAGAATTAAAAATCCTACTAGATGTCTTTAAAAGGTGGCAGTTGTGTTTAAAGCGAAATAGCCAAGAAGTCTGGGCCCCTGCAGGCCCTACCTCGGTGTGCTGTAACCCACGTACACCCTTCCTTGCAGGTATGCAGCCATCTGTGTTGCTCAGGCCACAAGTGGCGGGGGAGGGCATGGATCTGACGTGTGAGGCCAGCACCCAAAAACAAGGGACACTGACCCTTGCTCTTAGGGAAGTCAAGATGCAATGAGACTGTGATATAAAGGTGTCATCAGTGGTGTACTGGGCCGAGGAGCAGGGGAAGGCCATCCAAAAGGGCTCCAACCTGGTCCACAGCTGGCCAGGCAAAGGGGCACTTTGAGTGGAGACCCTGAGGGCACTGAGGCTCCCCAGTACAGCATGTCAGCATAGTTGGAACTGAGCCTTTAGGTTCCAGCTCAACAGATATTGGTCCCTGGGTCTTTTGTTAGAAAAATCAAATCCAGGGCGGCGCCTGTGGCTCAGCGAGTAGGGCGCCGTCCCCATATGCTGAGGGTGGCGGGTTCGAACCCAGCCCCGGCCAAACTGCAACAGAAAAATAGCCGGGCGTTGTGGCGCGCGCCTGTAGTCCCAGCTGCTCGGGAGGCTGAGGCAGGAGAATCGCGAAAGCCCAAGAGTTAGAGGTTGCTGTGAGCCGTGTGACGCCACGGCACTCTACCCGAGGGCGGTAAAGTGAGACTCTGTCTCTACAAAAAAAAAAAAAAAGAAAAATCAAATCCAGCTGTCACGAAGGGGGTCAAAGCCCTTTCTCCAGAGCAAACCAAAGCAGCCTTTTGCAAGCAAAAAAATATTGATATTTTACCCTAGTCCAGGAGCACCTCTCCTCTAAATTTCACTTAACTTTGCCATCAGCCCAGCAAAAGTGAATGTCACAGGGGTGGGCCATAACCCTTTCCAATCCAGTTTTTCTGCCAGCTACATACTCCCCAACTCTTATTTATTTTGGGCAGAAAAGGTTGGTGGATTATTTGTATTATCCTACAATTTTAAAAGAGAAAAACATAAATATGAACTCACCTAATGATTTTATTATCTATTTTAGGTTATATGAAATTTTGTTTATAATTTTTTTGACTGTGATACTTGTTGAAGCAATCTCCAGGATGAATGAAGACTAGGATTCCTCTTGCATTTCTTACAATAGAAAATGATTTCTCTCCTTCCATCTTTCTCATTTCTTCTGCAAACCATGTGATCTTTTGTTAATTCTTTTCTTTTTTTTTTTTTTTTTTTGCATTATAAAATGCATCTCCCCATTTAGACCTTGCTCAGTGTCAGAAAGTGATGGTCGGCCGGCCCCTCTTCCCTGAATTTCTGTTTCTAAGACAACTCACAAGCCGAGCAATGAGATTTCTCTTGTAAGGAAGGTGTGTCTGCACTTTTTCTTCACTCTCCTTCTTATCTAATAAGCGAAGGATGCAACTGTTTACTATGGCAACTTCCATCAGCCAGAAGAATAATTTTCTCCACCATTTATAGCACCTCCTTATAAACCTGTAACATCTGCAGTACTGATCAGCTCTGTCCACTCTTCCCATAAACTTTGTGCTCTGGAAGTAACTGTCAGGTTTTTCAAATTGAACAGGCTGTTTTCTTCCTATAACCAGCAATCAACTGTGTTTGAGGGCCCAAGAATGTACTCAGCATGGTCACTAACCTCTTATCATGGAATGAGGCATAAAGAATGTGTCGGATGTCTTCTGACTTCGAGCAGAATAGGAAAATTGTCCAGCATAGGATTTTAATTCATCCAAAGGAAAGGTATTTTGAGAACATTCCCTTTTGGGTTCTGCTCTTATGGAAAGAGAGGACCCAGAGCCTTCCCAAGCCAGCGTCATGTCAGTTTCCTCTCTGGGAGTGGCCAGCTTCTCCTGTCCATCTGGCCACTAACGTGACAGCACCCACATGAGAGATCACGTCACTCTCAGCTGGTGTCCTCCCAAAGAAGACGAGTACCCTGCACTATCCAGCACCACTTCCTGCAGATGGGAGGAGAGATCACGTCACTGTCAACCGTCAGTGAGGAGAGATCACGTCACTCTCAACCATCAGTGAGGAGAGATCACGTCACTCTCAACCGTCAGCAAGGAGAGATCACGTCACTCTCAACTGTCAGTGAGGAGAGATCACGTCACTCTCAACCATCAGTGAGGAGAGATCACGTCACTCTCAACTGTCATTGAGGAGAGATCACATCACTCTGTCAGTGAGGAGAGATCACGTCACTCCGTCATTGAGGAGAGATCACATCACTCTTACCCGCCAATGAGGAGAGATCACATCACTCTCAACCGTTAGTGAGGAGAGATCACGTTACTCTCAGCCGTCATTGAGGAGAGATCACGTCACTCCGTCAGTGAGGAGAGATCACATCACTCTTACCCGTCAATGAGGAGAGATCACATCACTCTAAACCGTCAGTGAGGAGAGATCACGTTACTCTCAGCTGTCATTGAGGAGAGATCATGTCACTCTGTCAGTGAGGAGAGATAACATCACTCTCAACCATCATTGAGGAGAGATCACATCACTCTAACCGTCATTGAAGAGAGATCACGTCACTCTCAACCATCAGTGAGGAGAGATCACGTCACTCTCAACCGTCAGTGAGGAGAGATCACGTCACTCTCAACCATCAATGAGGAGAGATCACGTCACTCTCAACTGTCATTGAGGATAGATCACGTCACTCTAACCGTCACTGAGGAGAGATCACATCACTATCAACCGTCATTGAGGAGAGATCACGTCACTCTCAGCCGTCAATGAGGAGAGATCACACTCTCAATCATCAGTGAGGAGACGGCTCTCATGTCTTCCTGGACTCATCAGGTCCCACTGTTGTTATTACTCAGGTTTCTGTTTTTGAACAAAGCCATCTGTCCTAGTGTGTTCAGGCTGCTGTAATGTAATACCATAGACCAGGTGGATTGCATATGACAGAAATTCCCTTTCTCACAGTTGTGGAGGTCGGGAGTCTGTGATCAAGGTACCAATAATTTGGTTTCTGGTGAGGTCTCTGCTTTATGCACTTGCGAAAGAGTGGGGGGAGAGAGAGTGAAGGCTCTCTGGTGTGTTGTCTCAGAACACTAATCCTGTCGGTCAGAGCCCATCCTATGAGTTCACTGATCCTTAATTCCTTCTTTGAGGCCTCTTCTCCAAATACAGCCACACTGAGAGACAGAGCTTCAACGTGTGGATTTGGGGTAGACACAAGCCTTCAGTCCATGACATGAACAAACCTTGGAAATGTGCTGAGTGCAGTGTCACACAACTGAAGGGCTACTCCTGCAGGGTTCCAACTACATGAGGTAGACTAGGAAACCCATAGAGACAGAATGTAGGATAGAGGTTGCCAGGGGCTGCAGAAGGGAAAAGAGAACAAGCGTTCAGTAGGTTCAGGGTTTTTACAGGGTTTTTTTGTTACAGATGATGAAAAAGTTTGGGGTATAGATGGATGATGGTGACGGCTACAGAACATCGTGAAGTACACACTGAACTGTGTACTTACTAATGGTGATGATATATGTGTATATATATTTAACCACAATAAAAAAAAATAAATAAAACATATAAGAAAGGAAAAAGGAGACCCAAAGAACTCAGCCCCTTTCATTCCAGGAGAGGCTCTCACCTTAGCATTATGACAGTCTGGGTATGTCCAGGTGTCCCTTGGCCACAGATGCCCTCTGGGAAACAGAAGGGACACCTGAGACCCCACAGTCCCAGCCCCGCCACCTGTCAGAGGTGCTATTCTGAGGCCCTCCTGCAAGGCCTTTGATTTTGAGCTGCATGGTCAGGACAATTGGTAGTGGGGCAAAGCCAGGGGTTTCTAAATATCCGCACATTTGCTCATTTCTGTTGTACATGATGCCACCTGGAGCAGCTGCCATACACAGTCACCAGTTTTCTACCCAGGAGAAAGTACTCTCTGTCGGTCACCAGCCCCATGTCCCATTGGTTACTTAGCTTGTCATTTGCGTTTTTCTCCTCTACTTTTATACTTGTTTTTTGTCTCTCAAAATTAAAGGAATTGACTAGGAGGGCCTCAGCTACTTCTCATCCCCAGTTACCCTCTCCAAATGTTTTGAAGTCTGCCTGCCTGCCTGCCTGCCTGCCTTCCTTCCTTCCTTCCTTCCTTCCTTCCTTCCTTCCTTCCTTCCTTCTTTTTTGAGACAGGGTCTTGCTGCATTGCCTGGGCTAGTGCAGGGGTGTCATCGTACCTCATTGCAGCCTCAAACTCCTGGCCTCAAAGGGTCCTCTCAGCTCAGCCTCCCAAAGTGCCAGGATTACAGGTGTGAGTGACTGCACCCAGCCAAGTCTGTTCTGTTAGAAAGGACAACCCTGCAGGTAACTGACAGGCCCTCTTCCTGGGCCATTAGAACTACCCAAGGAGGTCATTGGTCACTTGTTGGTCACCTTCACCAGTCTTCCCTCTGAAGGGTAAAAGGAGGCTTGCTAAGTCAGCGGTTCTCAACCTGTGGGTCAAGACCCCTTTTTAACAATGAAAATACATTGCGGGGCGGCGCCTGTGGCTCAGTCGGTAGGGCGCCGGCCCCATATGCCGAGGGTGGCGGTTTCAAGCCCGGCCCCGGCCAAACTGCAACCAAAAAATAGCCGGGCGTTGTGGCGGGTGCCTGTAGTCCCAGCTACTCGGGAGGCTGAGGCAAGAGAATCGCTTAAGCCCAGGAGTTGGAGGTTGCTGTGAGCTGTGTGAGGCCACGGCACTCTACCGAGGGCCATAAAGTGAGACTCTGTCTCTACAAAAAAAAAAAAAAAAAGAAAATACATTGCAGAATTAGGAATTACTCTTCCCAGATAGATGTTAAGACATCAGAGCTGACTGCTTGACTTACTCACTGAGAACACACCGCCAATCACAGCAGCATGGGGAAACAGGCACTAAATATTTTTCTGTGACTCAAAGACTGAAAAGCCACGCTCTTTCATAGTGCAGCATAAAATGATTTATAGATGTAACATGACATTCAAAGTTTGGTGTCATTTTGAAAATAAGTGACAAAATGCCTACCATCCTGCAGCCATACCACATTGCGGCATTAGGAAGGTTGAGAACCACTGGTGTAAGTGAAGCATCCACCAGGTGATATGAGAGATTCTGTATTTAGTTGAATTCTCTGGAAACGTACTTTTATTCATCATTGGGTACTATGAACAGATTTACATCTGCCACCCCCAAATTTATATGTTAAGCCCTAACTCCCAATGGGAAGGTATTTGGAGAAGAGGCCTTTGGGAAGTAGTTAGGGTTAGATGAGGTCATGGGGTGGGGCACCCACTATGGGATTAGTGCTGTAAGAAGAGATACTGGAGAGCTTACTCTCTCTCCACCACGTAAGGACACAATAAGAAGGTGCGGTCTACAAGCAAGGAAGAGAGAGCCCTCACCAGGAACCCAACCACCCAGCACCTCGAGCTGGGACTTCCTGTCCCTTAGAGCTGTAAGCGGTAAATTTTTGCTGTTTAAGCCAAGTTAATGGTATTTTGTTATGGCAGCCCAAGCTGACTAAGATATTAGACACGAGTGATCTTTCTGTTTTCTGTTGTTACTGTTGGTGCTTTTGTATTGACTTCAGACTTTTAAAATGATCATAGAGGCTGGGTGCAGTGGCTCACACCTGTAATCCTAGCACTCTTGAGAGGCCAAGGCGGGTAGATCACTTGAGTTCAAGAGTTGGAGACCAGCCTGAGAAAGAGTGAGACACTGTCTCTTAAAAAAAAAAAAAAAATCGGGGCGGCGCCTGTGGCTCAAGGAGTAGGGCGCCGGTCCCATGTGCTGGAGGTGGCAGGTTCAAACCCATCCCCGGCCAAAAAAAAAAAAAAAAATCTAGCCGGGCATTGTGGTGGGTGCCTGTAGTCACAGGTACTCAGGAGGCTGAGGCTAGACTTGCTATAAATTGCAAAGGTAGTACAGAGAGGTTCCTAGTACCCTTTGCCCTGTTCCCCCCAAAGGTTAATAAACCTCACCTAACTATAATAGGATATCAAAGCCAGGAAATTGCCATGGGCCAATGTGAAACTAGTTCTGAGCCATTGTTATCACATGTAGATTCCTGTAACCACCCTCACCATTATCATCAAGATGCAGAATTATTCCACCACCCAAAGGTCGCCCTGGAGCTTCCTGTCTTTATAGTCACACTGTCCTGCCCTCCACCTTCACTAACCCCTGGCAGCCACTGATCTGTTCTCCATCTATATAATTTTGTCATTTCAAGAATATTATTTAAATGGAATCAGACAGTGGCCTTTGAGTTGTTTTCATTCTGGGTAATACCCGCAGAGCCCTCCATGTTGTTGGTATATGAACGTCCAGATAGTTTAACTAAGTTTCGTAATGGGATGAACAAGGATTTTGGTCTCTATTTTAGGACTGGGTAATTTTCCCTTTTTTATTGTTTTCCATAGGTACGTAATGGATAGACACACTTTGGGAATACATGCAATACTGTGATCTATTCATATAAAAATCAGAGTAATTGGAATTGTACATGTTTTGTACATAAGTTTTGTATTCTCTGAGATAAATATCCAGGAGTTGGAGTTATTTAGCTTTTTTTTTTTTTTTAACTTCCCAGCTGTTTTCCAGAGTGGCTGCTCCCCTTTACATTCCCATTGGGAGTGAAAGAGTGTCCCAATTTATACACATCCTCACCTGCATTTAGAGCTGTCATTTTTTTCATTTTAGCCACTCTGCTAGTGGTATCTCACAGTGGTAGTGGTTTTTTTTTTTTTTTTCTTTGCAGTTTTTTGACCAGGGTTGGGTTTGAACCTGCCACCCTTGGTATATGGGACCAGCGCCCTACTCCCTGAGCCACAGGCACCACCCTCACAGTGGTTTTAATTTGCATTTCCCTAGTGGCTACTGATGTCATCATCTTTTCTTATGCTTATTTGCCGTCTTTATATTTTCTTCAGTGAAATGTGTCTTCACCTCTTCTACCCATTTTCTAAACTGATTGTTTGTATTTTTATTGAGTTTTGAAAGCTTTTTATGTATTTTATGAGGTCTAATAAGTTTACAAATTTATCCTAGAAAAGGTGCTACATACTTCTATTGCTGAATATCACTATAGTCACCAGCTGGCCAAGAGGGGTACTTCAAAGATGACTGTAGTGATATTTTTTCTAGGTTTCGTTCACAAACTTAATTGTCAGACCCCATAGATACTGGCCCTTTGCCAGATAAGTAGTTTTTGAATGTTTTCTCCCATCCTGTAGCTTGTCTTTTTGTCCTCTTAACGTTTTTCATTTTGATGAAGTCAATTCACAGATTTTTTTTGTAGATCATGCTTTGGGTGTCGTCTTAAAGAACTCTTCACCAATGGTCAATTTCTGAAGATACTCCCCTATGCTACCTGTGAAAAGTTTTATAGTTTTACATTTTCCATGTAAATCTACAGTCTTTTGAGTTCTGCGAAAGTGTAAAGTCTATGTTGAGGCCCTTTTTTCTTTACCTATAATGTGGCCATCATTGTTCTTTCAATTTCTGATTTGCAGCATTATCCATAGAGTAATTACAAAATACGATATGTAGTGTCATGATCTACAACCATATTCCTTACTGGTATAACACACATGTCCTATATAATTGTTACATTAAAAATATCTATATATATATATATATATATATATCTCTGTTAATATTATCCTTTTTGCTCCAGGGAAGGAATTTCAGGATCACTTGTTAATAAACTTTATTTCTCAACTTATAAAAGTATTCATACCAGCAGCAATGAACTCTGGTTGGTGGGATTATGGATTATTTATATTTCTCTGTTTGTTTATTTATTTTATTTTATTGAGACAATGTCTCACTCAGTCACCCTGAGTAGAGTGCAGTGGCATCACAGCTCACAGCAACCTCAAACTCTTGGGCTCAAGCGATCCTCTTGCCTCAGCCTTACTGAGTAGCTGGGACTACAGGCTTGTGCCACAATGTCTGGTAATTTTTTTATTTTTAATAGAATGGGGTCATCTTGTTGCTCAGGATGGTCTCGAACTCCTGAGCTCAGGCAGTCCACGCTCCTCAGCCTCCCGGAGTGTTAGGATTACAGGCATGAGCCACCGCACCCAGCCAGCATTTTCTTTTTTTTTTTTAAAGTTTTCTGCACACACCCTCACGTAGTCAAGATAAATACCATGATCTTTATGTTGTGCATTGATGAACCCCCTCGATGTTAAGCTAGACATAAAAAGAATGCACATGATTCCATTTATATCAAATTCAAACTCAGGCAAAGTCAAACTACGTTGTTAGAAGTGAGAACAGTAGTCACACCTGTGAGAACAGGAGGCGGTGCCGTGACATTCGAGGGAGATGAAGAAGGTTCCCAAGTACTGGCAGGGCTCAGTTTGTTGACTGAATGGTGGGTGTTCACATATGTACTTTGTTCTAATTTTTTTTTTTTTTTTTTTTTTTTTTTTAATTTGGCCGGGGCTGGGTTTGAACCCGCCACCTCCGGCATATGGGACCGGCGCCCTACCCGCTGAGCCACAGGCGCCGCCCGTAAAATTCCAATTCCATTTTTTTAGTTGTTAATTTTTTTTTTTTTTTTTTTTTTTTTTTTTTTTTTTTTTTTTCAGTTTTTGGCCAGGGCTGGCTTTGAACCTGCCACCTCTGGTATATGGGGCCAGCGCCCTACTCACTGAGCCACAGACACTGCCCCTTTGTTCTAATTTTTTGAGCTGTATATTTGTTTGAGTACTTTCCTGTATGTGATAGACCTCACAAGTTTTTCAGTGTGTAATATACTATCATGATGCCCAAGATGAAGGATCTGAAAATTATACAAATCTCTATATACAGGGTGATAGTTATTGACACCAAAACTTGGAATCCACTTTGAATTCAAGAACCAAATTAGGCTCAAGTCTCAGCTCTGCTACTCACTAGCTATAACCTCAGGCAAATCCATGCCTGTTTTCTCAACTTTGTAAAACAATGTAACTATACAGTGACAAAATAACAGCAGTGCCTACTACTGAGTCATTGTGAGGATGGAAGGAGTTCAGAAGTGTAAGGGGCTCAGCGCACAGCCTGTAACATAGTTAGTGCTCAGTTAACTATAGCCGCCTCTGTGATTTTTTTTTTTTTTTTTTGTAGAGACAGAGTCTCACTTTATGGCCCTCGGTAGAGTACCGTGGCATCACACAGCTCACAGCAACCTCCAACTCCTGGGCTCAAGTGATTCTCTTGCCTCAGCCTCCCGAGTAGCTGGGACTACAGGCGCCCGCCACAACGCCCAGCTATTTTTTGGTTGCAGTTCAGCCGGGGCTGGGTTTGAACCCGCTACCCTCGGTATATGGGGCCAGCGCCCTACCAACTGAGCCCACAGGCGCCGCTGTGATTTTTGCCACAGTTTTTTTAATGTTGTTCGTTGGGTTTGACATGTGCTTTCGGGTATGTGGCTTGTGTATATATGTGGTTTTTTTATTGGATAGTACCAGGAGAGGAAGGATTTCTGACTCATCTTCTAAGCTGCAAGATGTCTTTTTTTTCTTTTGTACCCTGAAGCACAGAATTAAGGGTTTTTTTAACCTCTATATTTTTATTACTTTTTATACTATCTTGCTTGTGTAACATCAGAATGAGGCAGGGCAGAGAAATCAATGAGTTATCTTCTCATCGATTTAGACCATTCTCAGGTGGCTGAAAAGCGAGGAACTGTGAACTGAAAACCTCACTTTGCATCAAATTTTCTTTAATTGTCTCTTGAACACTTGCTGGTAATCTAGCTCTTGCTAGAACTCTCCAGAGCCAGGTCACACTCTTAGCCTGAATGAAAAGTCTTGGCTGAAACAAAGAACAGGTGGGTGGATGGGGACGCAAAACCTCACTAAACATGAGTTTTAAAAAAAAAAAAAACTGCTGTTTCTTACCAGCTTGCAGATGACCCTTGTCTGCTCCATTTATTCTTTTCAATTTTTTTTTTCTTTTTGAGACAAGGTCTCTCTCTCTTGCCCAGGCTGGAGTGCAATGGCATGATCACAGCTCACTGCAGCCTCACACTCCTGAGTTCACTTAATCCCCTCACCTCAGCTTCCCAAGTAGTGGAGCTACAGGTACAAGCTACCACAAGCGCCTAATTTATTTTTATTTATTTTTTTAGAGATGGGATCTCAATGTGTTGCCCAGGTTGGTCTTGAACTTCTGGCCTCAAGAAATCCTCTCCGCTTAGCCTCCTAAGGTACTGGGATTATAGGCATGAGCCACAGTACCCTGCCCCATTTTTTTCTTTGTTTGTTTGTTTCTTTTTTTAATTTCAGATTAATGAAAGGGTACAAATGTTTAGGGTACATTATTTTCCTTTCTAAGGAAAAATTCCGGTTGTAGTTTGAGCCCTTCACCTAGGGGGCATGCTGAACACCCTCACATTGTACACATCCATTTGTTTCTCAAATGCCCTTTTGCAGAAAACTGCAGGGACAGGTATACCAGAGCCCAGGAGCCTTTGAAAGATGTTTGGGATCCCTTTACCATTGACAAACAGCCAGAGTCTATAACTTAGCATTTGAATTTGGAAAGAGTTGACTAGGGAAAACAATGATGGTTGACTTTCAGGTGCTGTGGCCCTATCAGGAGACTTTTCCTCAACTGTAACCCGTGGTTTAGGTATCTATCTATGCCAGTTATACTCAAGGCAGGCCCCTGAATGATTATGTATAGTCATTCTTTGCCTTTTCTTCTAGCAAGTGCTTTTGCTACACACACTGTATCTTCATGTACCCATACATTTAATCGTTAAATTTAGTTTTCAGGTGTTTTTATATGTCCATATAAAAATGGATATATTGTTGAAAAAATATTTTGTGCGTTGAATTAAACTTCCTGGTGATTTGTCTCAAAAAAAAAAAAAAAAGTTCTTTTTTTTTTCTTTTTTTTTTTTTTTATTAAATCATAGCTGTGTACATCAATATGATCATGGGGCACCATACACTTGGTTCATAGACCATTTGACACATTTTCATCACATTAGTTGACATAGCCCTCCTGGCATTTTCTTAGTTACTTTGCTAAGACATTTACATTCCACATTTACCAAGCCTCACATATACCCTTGTAAGATGCACCGCAGGTGTGATCCTTTCAATGCCCCTCCCTCTACCACCCTCCCCACTCCCTCCCCACCCTTTCCCCTTTCCCCCTATTCTTAGGTTGTAACTGGGTTATAGCTTTCATGTGAAGGTCCTAAATTAGTTTCATAGTAGAGGTGAGAACATTGGATACTTTTTCTTCCATTCTTGAGATACTTTACTGAGAAGAATATGTTCCAGCTCCATCCATGTAAACATGAAAGAAGTAAAGTCTCCATCTTTCTTCAAGGCTGCATAGTATTCCATGGTGTACATATACCACAATTTATTTTATTTTTTTTTATTTATAAACTTTTTTTTTTTTTTATTGTTGGGGATTCATTGAGGGTACAATAAGCCAGGTTACACTGATTGCAATTGTTAGGTAAAGTCCCTCGTGCAATCATGTCTTGCCCCCATAAACTGTGACACACACCAAGGCCCCACTCCCCTCCCTCCTTCCCTCTTTCTTTTCCCCCCCCATAACCATAATTGTCATTAATTGTCCTCATATCAAAATTGAGTACATAGGATTCATGCTTCTCCATTCTTGTGATGCTTTACTAAGAATAATGTCTTCCACTTCCATCCAGGTTAATACGAAGGATGTAAAGTCTCCATTTTTTTTAATGGCTGAATAGTATTCCATGGTATACATATACGACACTTGTTAATCCATTCCTGGGTTGGTGGGCATTTAGGCTGTTTCCACATTTTGGCGATTGTAAATTGAGCTGCAATAAACAGTCTAGTACAAGTGTCCTTATGATAAAAGGATTTTTTTCCTTCTGGGTAGATGTCCAGTAATGGGATTGCAGGATCAAATGGGAGGTCTAGCTTGAGTGCTTTGAGGTTTCTCCATACTTCTTCCAGAAAGGTTGTACTAGTTTGCAGTCCCACCAGCAGTGTAAAAGTGTTCCCTTCTCTCCACATCCACGCCAGCATCTGCAGTTTTGAGATTTTGTGATGTGGGCCATTCTAAAATAGACAGTTCTTGCCTACAAGTTGGTATTCCTAGAAGCCAGTTTGCTTCTAGATTATATAAGAGATTGTTAGAACCAGTGAGGTGGTCACTTAACGTGGTGTGTCTGGCTTCCTCAAGACTTCCTCTCCGCAGGTTCATAATCGCTCAGCTTTGCTTGTGTAATTTTTGGTGGGTCTTCCTGCATGAGCTAGTAGAGACTATGTTTGTGTATCAGAAAAGCCTGTGACTCACAGGATTTATGAGAGACTGACAGTCACACAAGAAAGAAAACAGCACAAAAAAAATAGTGTGGGATCTTTTGCCCAGATAAAGCCTTGTAGCTGGCAGAATCCTGGCACCTGTCACACAGTCTGTCATCTGATCGCTCGGAGACACTGCTGTTTAATTCAAGAAACCAAGACAAACAAGTTTAAAAAACTCATCCTAAGCACAGGTCCCTGTCTGTGTCCATTGTTCAGAATGGGATATATTTCCCCTTCTCGAGCCCAACCACTTTTTTCATTTTCTCTGTTCACTTTTTATTTTTATTCCTGCCTTTTCTCTGGGTCCCCTCACAGAAACAGTTCTGTGGCACGGTTGCCACAGCAGGCAGCTGCACGCTGATTGCTGGTCGATGGCACCTCTCGGCAGTAGGCAAATGTGCTAATTAGGCTCCAAGTGGCTCTCTTGGCTGCATAGATAGTGCTGGACAACACCTGCCCCGAGTGCCTGGCCATCTGCTGCAGGAGATGGGGTGGCAGGACATGGATGTATCCTCCTGTCACTCTCTGAGCCAAGAGCAGAGTGACTCATGCTGCTTGTTAAAAGACAAATGAGATGTCTAGTCCTCCTGCAGAAAGGTGGCTGTGCTGTGTCTGTTTGGCAGGTGTATGGAGAGATGTCATTCCCAGACCACACACATCATTCGTTTTCAGTTAGCAGCTCACAGTATATTCACAGAGTCACCATGGTCAGTTTTAGAGCACAGAGGAGAGACCCCGTTAGCCATCACCCCCCAACTTGGCAAATACTAACCTATTTTCTGTCTCTGTGGATTTGCCTGTTCTGGACATTCTTTATGGATGTTTGGTCTCTGGCTTCAGCTTCTGAGTGTGGTGTTTCCAGGGTTATCCACGCTGAGCACTCATCTGTACTGCATTCTTATGGCTGAATAAGGTCCCATCATATGAAGGATTCAGCTCTCCAGCTGATGGACGTCTGGGCTTGTATTCTCCTCCCAGCAACCTTGTGGCATGCTGCTGTGGACGTAAGCTTTCATTTCTCCTGGGCATACATCCGGGAATGGAATTGCTGGCTCACATAGTAACTATACTGTCTAACCATTCGAGGAACTGCCAGACTGTTTCCCAAAGCAGCTGCATCATTCTTCACTTGTGCCACACACTCGAGGTTCAGCATGGGGGTGGAATCCTTCATCTAGGTGGCAGGAAGCTACAGCAGGACAAGGGTTTTTTGAGATAGAGTCTCCACTGGCATTTTCAGGATATCTGGGATCTCTTTTACCCAGGTGCAGTAACACACACAGATATAGAAAGATGACTGTCACAAACAAGGAAGTTTATGCTCATGGTCTCCCGGGAGCAGGAAGCAGGGCTGCACGGGGCTGGTGGGGGCAGAGGAGAAAGTGTGGGCAGGAGCCTCACTGTGTTTTCCATGGGAAGGAATAGGGAAAGCAGTGTGGGCAGGCTCAGAATTGGGCCCTGGTTATCTGGAACCTGACCATAGGGCAATGAGGATAGGATAGTCGTGACCTGGGGTGTGAGAGCCCAAGAAGGGAGGTGTTTGAGGGCTAAACCAGGATGGCTGGTTTGAACTCATGGCGAGCTCTTGACTACTCTAGAAATTGCCCGGCCTTGGGTGGGGCTGTCTCTATGGTTCAGCATGGCCATAAGATATCAAAGCATCAAAACTACAGAATAAAAAGACATGATTGAGACCAGGGTTGGTAGCTTTCTCAGGTAATCCCAGTACTCAGCAAGGCCCAGGCAGGAGAATTATTTGAGGCCCCGAGTTTGAGACCAGCCTGGGCAACATGGTGAGACCCTGTCTATACAAAAAATAAAAAAATTAGCAGGGCACAGTGGCATGCTCCTTTAGTCCTAGCTTCTCAGGTGGCTGAGATAGGAGGATAGCTTAAGCCCAGGAGTTCCAAGGCTGAAGTGAGCTGTGATAGGGCCACTACACTGCAGCCTGGGTGACAGACAGAGTGAGACCCCGTCTCTAAGAGAAAAAAAAAAGACATGATTGACAACGACCGATACAGCTGATCTGTGGCAGAGCCACTGACTCATGTCTCAGGCTGCCTGTGCTCCAGGAAGATGATTTGTGGCTGGTTCACCTCTTATTTGAAAAGTCTCAATTTGTCAGGGACAAGTGGGGAGCTGTAGACCACTCCAGAGGAAGAATAACTTATCTCAGTAGGTGACATTAGCTGCTAAGTGTGCATCATTAAATCTTTCTTTGAAAATTCTCCTCTCTACCACCAAATAGATGGCCATGTTGGATCATTTTTCAGAAATGTTTGTGCAATAAATTATAAAGAAAAGCAGAGAATTCTCAGTGGTTAAGGAAATACAGTAGGGGGCTTGGCACCTATAGCTTAGTGGTTAGGGCTCCAGCCACATACACTGGGGTTGGCAGGTTCAAACCCCGCCCGAACCTGCTAAACAACCACAACTGCAACAAAAATAAAGCTGGGTGTTATGGCGGGCGCCTGTAGTCCCAGCTACTTGGGAGGCTGAGGCAAGAGAATCGCCTTAAGCCCAAGAATTTGAGGTTGCCGTGAGCTGTGACGCCATGATACTCTACCGAGGATGACATAGTGAGACTCTGTCTCAAAAAAATTAAAAAAGGAAAAGAAATACAGTAGGTACGTGAGCAAACAAGAGTGTTCTGAATTATAACTCCTCCTTCAACTTATTTATATGCAGTTAGCCCTCATTATTCCCCAGTGCTATATTTGCAGATTTATCTACCTGCTAAAGTTTATTTATAACCCCCAAATCATGTTCATTTATAACCCCATGTTCATGGGACTTTGAAGTTCATTTGTGGATTTGAGCAGAATGGTGTAAAATCTGAGTGGCTCGGACAAGGTTAAATGATGTTGCTGACCCTCGGCCTCTGTGTCCTTTTTGCAGTGTATCAGGTGCCATGCTCTGTGCATTTTTTGCTTTTTCTTGGTGATTTTCCTGTTGAAAATAGCTCCCAAGCACAGTGCCAAAAAGCTATCTCATGTTTCTGAGTGCAAGGAGGCTGTGAGGAGCCTCAGAGGGGAGAAAATCCACGTGTTAGGAAGCTGCATGCAGGCCTGGGTGCCGGCGCTGTGGCCGCCAGCTCAGTGGTCGTGACCCCACAGTGCGTGTGGGGTGAGCGTCTGTCAGAAGACACAGGCACGATGAGGCCGAGCACTGACTGGGTGAGAATTTGTTCTGGCTGTGGCCTCTCGGGAACCCAGCCTTAGAAGGCAACGGCTCAGTGTTGCTAAACATAACCACCTCCAATAACAAGAATTGACCGTAACTTTGTATTTTGAAATAGTCTAAGACTCACAAGAAGTTGCAAAAATAGTCCAGACAGTTCCCATGTACGTAACTACACGTAACCACAATCCATCCATGTCTGGATTCGAATAACCAGCACCACAGTGAAGACCAAACTGTTCTATCACCACAAAGAAACAATGCCTTCTTTTTCTTTAATTGTGATAAAATATATATATAATATGCAGTGTACCATCTTAACCATTTTTAAGTATATGGTTTAGTGGCATTAAGCCACATTCACAATGTCGTGCAACCATCGCCACCCTCCATCTCCAAAAGCTTCTCATCTTCCCAAACTGAAACTATGTTCCCGTGAAACACTAGCTCTCCACCCCTTCCCCAGCCCCTGGCACCCGGGGCCTCCTGTGAGTGGAATCACATAGGATGTGGCGTTGTGTGACTGGCTTATTTCACTTAGCATCATGTCCCCAAGGTTCATCCTCGCGGTAGCCTGTGTCAGAATCTCCTTCCTTTTGATGACTTAACAGTTTTCATGAAACAAGGATTTCTTGACGCTTGCTTTGTGGGAGGCTCCCGTTGTACTGGGGAGTGTCTCATGCGCTCTTCCACTCAACTGGCGAGACATACAGTAACTGGAATACTAGGCACATCTCATGGCGTGTCAGAGGGGCCGTCATTCTTTCTTTCTTTTTTTTTTTTTATTAAATCATAGCTGTGTACATTAATGTGATCATGGGGCACCATACGCCGTCATTCTTTCGACTCAGATTCTACCCCTTGTACCCCTTTGCATCCAGGGCCACCTGTTGTCCCTAATTGTCACCCTTAGGCATGAAAACTGCAGTGTCCTCTAAATCACCAAAAGTTCAGTGTTCGTTAAACATAACTACCTCCAATAACAAGAATTGACCATAACTTTTTATTTTGAAATATTACCATAGATTTAGCATTCTCAATGGTTTGTTAAAACTCTTTGGAGTCAGCAGTTCTTAGGTGGTATTCATGGTAGACTTCTCCCAGGGACTATTTGATTAAAGCAGAAACTGTTTTAGAGCATAACCTCAGTCCCCAGAAGCAATTCTATCAGGCATGCCAGGACAGTGAGCAAAGCGTGCATTTCAGAATTTGTCCCCTGTTTGTATGTTTAGATCATAATTGTTGGAGTAGGGTTGAGTGTGGTGTGGAAGACCGTGTCGCCTTCACTGTAGGGTTTCTGTCTTTGTACGTGGGTGTTTCTACATGAGAGACACCTACAGCATTGTTGTCTGCTGTAATAATAGTAATTGTTAGCCATTCTTTATCGCAACATCGGAACGTTTGCACTCACTGGGTGATTGTCATCCTCCTGCTACTGCGGTGTGCCGAGGATGAACAGATACAGAGAATCTGTGTAATACGGTATCACATAGCTTGGTGGCTAAGGTCTTAACTTAATGAGCTTTCTTCATTATTCCTCTTCCAGAAAGTCTCTAATGCTTACCCACCTGCACATTTAAAGTCACCTTAGATTTCCAGCTAATTAAAAGTCGCTTAGAGAATGCTGAATCCAGTGAAGCAGCTATGAGTACATTTTCTTCCAGGAATCAGAGTTCCAGATTCTTCCCTTTTTTAATGAGAAGCTGGTGCAATGGGCACCTGAGAGACCCAAGAGCCAGGTTGGGAGGCCAGGTCTCTTTTTAATGGTGCCCTTTGTTCTTGCCCAGGGCAGAGTTTTAAGATGCAATCTTATAAAATGTGAGAATAAACTAGCCAAGCAGCCCATCTCAGCGAGGCTCAGCTTCAATGGTTGCCTTGTCAAATTGACGGGGAAGGAAACGGCTGAGCTTTCATTAAGAATTGCATCTTCCCATCAGTAGGAGAGGCTATGGGTGCACAGGTGCACCCGCTGATCTAAGCCCTTAAATTAATGAGCACACAGGTATAAACAACACTGGGCCCCCTGTGGCGTGTAGAGCTGGTTTGTGATCACCCTATGAAGTGGAGTTGAAGCCCCAAGTCCTCTTTGATGGTAGGAGGCTATCTGAGTGCTGACAGCCAAAAACAGCGAACATTTTGCCCTGGGTCTTAAAGTCGCCTTGACATCTAGCCTCCAGGTTAATTTTCACCCTGTGTGTGGTGCTGCCATGAGCCACGCCAAGCTCAGAGCTCCCAGTTTCATGATTTTAGATTATTTACAGTGGACACAATCTGCTCTCTTTGCCATTTTTTACCTCCTGCAAAGACAGAGGGTGCCTTGAGGGGTTTTTGGTTTTGTTTTAGCGAAGGAGAAAGTGCTGTGCAATTTCCAACACTAAACAGTCACAGTGGGGACCAATTTCCTGCCCTCCAGACCTGCTTCAGCCAATACAGTAAGGGAAGACGCGGCTTTATTTCTAGAAGGATCCCACCGAGGCATTAAAAAAGGGCGGGCAGCCCAGCCTGGCACAGCAGCGGTCCCAGAGCCCGGAGCGTGAACATGGGGAACTCACATTCCAAAGGCCGCGACAGACACGGCTCTCTCCCAGGCCACCCAGAGCTGTCTTTTTACAGCTCTTTCCCCAGGAAATGGAGCGAGAATGTCTTCTTAGATAATGAGCTGTTGACCTCCAAGATCCTGTCCGTGCTGCGGCCTCAGTCGGAGCAGGGCTTGCACTCGGGCGGCCTTCGCTACCCAGCCCATTTTATCAGCACCAACTCGGTCTTTGCCTCTGTTGCAGCCTCGCTCAAAGAACACCCCCGGACCGCCCTCCTGTCCAATGGCAGCCCAGCCCTCTCCAGGAATGTCGGCATGACGGTCTCTCAGAAAGGGGGTTCCCAGCCAGCACCGAGCCCCGCTGGAACTGGGATGAGACTCGGGTAAGGCAGGGTCCCCTCTCTGCCATCGGGTGGGTGGCATCCCACGAGGAGCTGCTGATGACCCCTCTAAAGGAGACCCCTTACTTGGGTCTGTGTGAGTCAGCACAGCAGCCCCCATGCCAAGCGATGAAACGCCCATTAACACTCATTCCCGAGATTCATGCCTGGTGGAGCTGGTCTGCTCAGGGCTTCCAGCATCCCCCTGCCTGTATAAGGAGTCCTGTCCCAGGATCTCTCTGCCTTAGCCCTTTCCCTCAAGATTGCACCAGCAGCATGCGGGTGGAAGGCGACCCTGAGTCCTCCTGTGTCTGTGGTGATCCTTACAGGAGTTGGTGGGCCAGGAGAGGATTTTCCTCTGAGAAGGGACTGTCCTCCCACCCTTGACTGTGAGGCTGCGTCCACCTAACTCCTGGTAAAAAGAATCTCAGGGGCTCCAGTGGGCTCTGGCAGTCAGTAAAGGGAGCGTCTGATTCACACCCCTTTAGAATGTTCCCGAACATTAACAGCAGTCATGATAGAAAAAGTCCTGATGTGACATTGACAGGTAGTCTCCCAGTCTTTAAAACTGATCTGTGACAAACTTAATGCTTACATCGAAATCTAGAAAGTTCTCAAACACACTCTAATCAGATGGAGTCACTGATTTGCCTGTGTAGACTGGGGCCAGGTGTTTTTTAATTCAATTTTCTGAAATGATTGTCTTTATTATCTTCATTTAGACCAATCTCAGGAGAGATGGATGAAGCCGATTCGGTGTTTTTAAAATTTAAGCAGGCAGCTGATGACTCTCTTTCACTCACATCTTCAAACACTGAGTCCATTTTTGTAGAAGGTATGGTCATGTAATTCTCTCACCCTTGCCACATGGTCCGGTCCATCCTGGGGTTTGATGTCTGTGTGTCCATGGGTGGGGTGGCCAGCAGCAGCCCTTCCTTCTTCCCTCAGAACCCTGTGCTGCCTCCCTGAGGAATGAGATTGAATCTGACAGCCACGAGTTCGAGGCTGAGTCTTGGAGCCTTGCTGTGGACTTGGCCTACGCCAAGAAACAAAAAAGGGAGGTGGTGAAAAGACAGGATGTCCTTTATGGTAAGAAGTCCCAAGCCTTATGCCCCCTGCCAGCTCTCCACTTACTTATTTTCTTTCTTCGTTTACTTTTTTTTTTTAATTCCACCTAGGAATGTGGGTTCCCTGGCCAACCTCTCCTGAGACCACTTGCCCCTTTGCACCTGACTCCCCCCTGTGTAGTCCTGCCCCTCCCCACCCAGGGAAGAGGTGCTCAGGGAGGACTCTGTTAGAACACATACTGCAGACGATCTAGCCAAATACCCAGGTCTTAGTCTACTTGGGCTGCTGTCACATAATACCAGGTGCCTTATAAACAATACAGGTTTACTGCTCACATTCTGGAGGCTAGGAAATCCAAGATCAGGGTGCTGGCCAATCCCGCATCCAGAGATAGCAACTTTTCCTGGCTTATAGATGGCACTGATCCCATCATAAAGACTACCTTCAAGGCTTGGTCACCTTCCAAAGGCCCTACCTCCTAATGCCATCACCTTAGGGGTTAGGATTTCAATATATAAATCTGGGGGACACACAATCCAGTTCAGTGCTGTCTAGCTAGAGACACACACAAACGTGTGAGGTTTGCATCCCTAAAAGTGATATTCCTCAGAACAATCTTGCTTAAAACAGCCTTGAAACGTCTTCAGTTGATTTCAGGCAGGAAACCCTCCTGTGGTGTTGAGGTCTCAGGGCCCTCTCCTTCCCTTGGTCCCTTAGGCTGAGACCCCTGCAGCACTGGGCTGTGGGGAATGGGAAGACTGAACACTCTGGGTAGTAAGAAAGGCCCCAAGGACAAGAACTTGGGTGGAGAACTTTCAGAAACCAGCCCTCCCAGCACATGAAGGGCAGGCAGCACCCACGAGTGCTCAGCAGGGCCTCAGAGCTGGCACGGATAAATGCCACCGACTGTGTCCCTGCAGAGCTGATGCAGACAGAGGTTCACCACGTGCGCACGCTCAAGATCATGCTGAAGGTGTACTCCAGAGCCCTGCAGGAGGAGCTGCCGGGCAGCTGTGATTCCCTTAGCCGCCTCTGCGTCTGTGCCAATGACCTGCTGGACATGCACATCCGCTTTCTCTCTCTGCTCAAGGAGCGCCGCCACCAGTCCCTGGAGGAGGGCAGCGACCAGAATTACATCATCCAAAGAATCGGAGACCTCTTGGTGCAGCAGGTGGGTGTGCCCATGTCCATCCTGCCCACCACTGTTCCTGGTTTGTTGAGTGCCTGCTTCCCTGGAAGACACACAAGTCTAGCCCCTTATACCTGAGGTTCGTGTTCTGGAAGCACAGGGGCCTAAACAGCAAGCCTTCCTGTCTGAACACTGGCGTTGTGCTCTGTACTCTCATTAGCTGGGCTGGTTTTGATTTTTTGGTGCTTCTTATGTTTTTGACTATTGGGAGCGTGCCAGTGGGCCAGAGCTGTCCAGGAAGCAGCACTGACTACAGATGTTCATTCCAACCCAAGTTTGACACAGGGGAACTGTTCCTCTCGTCTGACCTGACTGCTGGTTCCAAGCCTCCTGTGTCAACTAATTAGAATTAATTAGGAGAATTCCCACTTTGCTTTTTCACATTTCTAAATTCTTTAGCTTAATGTTGTCTTTTCTGGATCTCAGGAGCTCTACAGCACCTGTGATACGGCAAAGCCCTTAATCAGCAGATTTTCTCATTCAGCCTTCATTGCACTTCTGCAATTACAGAACTAAAGCATTTCCTCTTCTGAGGACATATTAGAAAGTGAACACTGCAAGTAAATTCAAGGTTCACTTTCACAAAGCCGGACAAGTTAGGTAAAAATGTTCCTTGGCAGTGTTCATGGTTATCATTGTTGTGACATTTCTTTTCTCTTTCCTGTTAGTTTTCAGGTGAAAATGGAGAGAGAATGAAAGAAAAATATGGAATATTTTGCAGCAGCCACAAGGAGGCTGTCAGTCAGTATAAGTTGCTGTTGCAAAGCAAGAAATTTCAAAACTTGATCAAGGTAAAAAAAATTTCTTTAATTAAAAACTTATCATCTGGGGCGGCACGTGTGGCTCAGTCGGTAAGGCGCTGGCCCCATATACCAAGGGTGGTGGGTTCAAACCCGGCCCCGGCCAAACTGCAACCAAAAAATAGCCGGGTGTTGTGGCAGGCACCTGTAGTCCCAGCTACTCGGGAGGCTGAGGCAAGAGAATCGCTTAAGCCCAGGAGTTGGAGGTTGCTGTGAGCTGTGTGAGGCCACAGCACTCTACCGAGGGCCATAAAGTGAGACTCTGTCTCTACAAAAAAAAAACTTATCATCTGGCTTGGCGCCTGTGGCTTAAGCAGCTAAGGCACCAGCCACATACACCTGAGCCGGCGGGTTCGAATCCAGCCTGGGCCTGCCAAACAACGACGGCTGCAACCAAAAAATAGCCTGGTGTTGTGGCAGGCGCCTGTAGTCCCAGCTACTTGGGAGGCGGATGCAGGAGAATTGCTTGAGCCCAGGAGTTGGAGATTGCTATGAGCTGTGATGCCATGGCACTCTACCCGGGGTGACAGCTTGAGGCTCTGTCTCAAAAAGAAAAAAACTTAACCTACCATCTTTGCTGTAGATTCTTTCCACAGAACTATATAGAGTCTTGGGATTTAGGGATTATTTCCAAATCACCTGTTAGAAAACAGTTCAAAGTTTTGTTTTGTTTTTTAACCACAACCCCATTCAGAACACACCAATGAAATGTTTGGGGTTTTTTGTTGTTATTTGTTTTGTTTTTTTGAGATAGTGTCTCACTTTGTTGCCCTCGGTAGAGCGCTGTGGCATCATAGCTCACACCAATCAGCCTCCCAAGTAGCTGAGACTACAGGTGCCCTCCCAAACACCCGGCTATTTTTAGAAACAAGGTCTCACTCTGGCTTAGGCTGATCTCAAACCTGTGAGCTCAGGCAGTCCACCTACCTCGGCTTCCCAGAGTGCTAGGATTACAAGACATGAGCCACCACACCCGGCCTCACATCAGTGAACTTTTACATGGAATCCAAGGTGTAAAACAAACAAGGGCAGGTGTGGAGGCTCACACATTGAATTCTAACACCTTGGGAGGCTGAGGCAGGAGGATCACTTGAGGCCAAGAGAGAGTTGGAGACCGGCCTGAGCAACATAGTGAGACCTCATCTCTACAAGAAATTTTAAAAACTAGCCAGGCGTGGTGGCACATGCCCATAGTCCCAGCTAAGCTCAGGAGGCTGAGGCAGGAGGATCACTTGAGCCCAGGAGTTTGAGACTGCAGTGAGCTATGATGACACCACTGTACTCTAGCCTGGGAAACAGAGCAGGATTCTATCTCTAACTACATAAATACATAACTACACACAAATCAAACCAAATCTTTCTGCGTTCTCCATCACACAGTGTGGCCCCTGAGGTGCCCCTGCAGGCCCCCAGTGCAGGACCTGGCAAGCACCACATCTCAAAACTGTGACACACAGATCATTTGAAGGGGTTGCCATGCCCTGCAAACCAGCCTTCCAGAGGGCTGTGGAGGTTCTAGCTGTCATCAGGAGTGTTACTCCAAGCTTTTGTCCCCTCCTTGGCCCCGTTTTCTCCCCTTCCCACCTCCCAGACATGCAGAATGATCATGAGAGTGGGCAGGTGCCCAAAGCCCAGCTGGAGGCCTGAGTCAAGCAAGACTCCACCTCCCACCTGCTGGAAACCATATGGGGATTAAGGCTGCCCAGCCAGTCAGCATTCACCTCTTTGGAGGCCAGAGTGCGCCTAATTCCAGAACAGCTCCATCACCTGTGGCCTGTTCAGGGCTTTGTCCTGAAGTGACATTCAACAACTGATGGTCTCAGGAATGATGTGCACTTAAATTCTGTTCTATCATCGTCATGGTAGATAGACATGAAAGGGAAAGAATCACTGGGGGGGTGGCGCCTGTGGCTCAGTCGGTAGGGCGCCGGCCCCATATACCGAGGGTGGCGAGTTCAAACCCAGCCCCGGCCAAACTGCAACCAAAAAATAGCCGGGCGTTGTGGCGGGCGCCTGTAGTTCCAGCTACTCGGGAGGCTGAGACAAGAGAATCGCTTAAGCCCAGGAGTTTGAGGTTGCTGTGAGCTGTGTGAGGCCACGGCACTCTACTGAGGGCCATAAAGTGAGACTCTATCTCTACAAAAAAAAAGAAAGAAAGAATCACTTGGGGCTGCAGTTCATCCACTAACAAGCAGTGGACTTAGAAAGGCCCACCTAATGGCCTGAGCCAGAAAAACCTAGAAGTGAGTGGGGGGTGGAGGAGAAGTACTCCAGTGAGGCCTTGGTCCACAGACTGACGTCCCCCAGTGACAGGCCCTTTCTAAGAGGGCCTCTTAGAAAGTGGCTCTTTCCAATGGCTGGCATACCTAAAATGGATCCAGGAGCAGCAGGGGCAAACCCAGAGAATGTGTGGAATGCTCTCGGGCCCTACCGGGAAATGACTTCAAGTGGCCACCACTCTGGTTCTCAGCCTCAGAAGGCTCCTGGGAGGGCGGCGCCTGTGACTCAAGAAGTAGGGTGCTGGCCCCTTATACCTGGAAGTGGTGGATTCAAACCTGACCCTGGCTAAAAAAAAAAAACCTGGAAAAAAATTTTTAAAAAAGGCTTCTGGGAGCCAGTTTAGCAGTCATAGCCCCTCCGCCCACTGCCCATCTCGTTCTGGAGGGCTCCCTCGGTCGTGAGTCAGGGTCAGGGTCTTGGCGTGCATATGCACGTGCACACCCCGCCTGCAGGCGGCTTGACAGATGGGTGATCTCCGTTGGTTTCATTTTTTTTTTAACAGATTGTTCACATCAACTGTATTTATTTGTATTTGTTGATTTGTTTGTGAAGTTGGAATCTTCTTCTGTTGCCCAGGCTAGTCTCTAGCTCCTCCCAGCATCCTTCCAGTTCTCTGGGATTGCAGGTGTACATCGTCACACCTGGCTCCTTCCTTAGGAGGCTCACAGGGGCCCTCACTCACACACAAGGTGAGGCTGCCTTTACTTCTGTGGCCTTTCTGTATACAGCAGGTGATCAGGTATGTGTCCCGCCAAAGCAGAATAGGAAAAGTCCTGGTGAGCCAGAAAAGGAAGGAGCCCCATTCTTGGCAGGAGCTGAGATGTTAATGTGGTGAGGTCTGATTTTCCATTTCCTAGAAAATTGGCAACTCCTCCATTGTGAGGCGGCTGGGCATGCAGGAGTGTATTCTTCTGGTCACTCAGCGCATAACTAAGTACCCAGTTCTGGTGGAGCGCATCATTCAGAACACGGAAGGTAGGCTCGTGCTCTCCACTGCCGGGTGGCAGGGCTCGTCCACCCTCTCCCTGTGCCAGTAGCAGATTGGTTAATTCCCCTTAGAGGCTACTCTGCTGGGCACTGGTCTCTGATGTGAGAAGGACGGGGTAGCTAGCGCCAAGAAGGTGGAGCCAGGTCTCGTATGACTCCCGTATCACGTAGCTCTAACCAGGCTGGACCATCACAGGTCTTCTCTGTGGTATGGCTGAATGATGGAGAGAGTGCCCTTGTCAAGGTCACTCCTGGTGATCTGGACAAACCTAGAGGTGACCTCTGTGTCACAGGGCCCTGGCTGAGAGAGGGCTGTCCCTAGAACTGTGGCAGGCAGAGAAGGGCACAGAGCCCCGCTGGGAGTTCTCAGGGACCAAGCAGTGCTGCCCACATCTCCCATGTTCCTGCCACAAAAGCCACATCCTTAGAGTGGGAAGAGCCAGCTCTTAGTCATGACAGGCGGTGGTGGGGGTCTTTTATGAAGGGCTGAGGTACACAGGGGAGTTTGTTTGCCAAGCAGTAGCCAGCAGAGCCAGGCAGGGCAGTATTGTCACTCTAGTTGCACCTTAGCCTCCATGTCAGACAGAAGCTCTACAAGGCTATTTCACTTACCTTGGAGACCTATTGACACATCTTAGGAGGTCGTAGCTGAGAAGTGGTTGTAGAAGTCCTCTGAGCAGTAGCTTTCAGGAGCATACCTTACAGACCCTGACTGCTTGTGTGTAGTGCACCCACTTCTCTTGTGTTCGTGGACTTGAACAAAGAAAGGTGCTGACTCTGCTGTATGTGGCAGCCAGCACCGAGGACTACGAAGACCTAACCCAGGCCCTAAACCTCATCAAAGACATCATCTCACAAGTAGACACCAAGGTCAGCGAATATGAGAAGGGCCAACGCCTCAGGGAGATTGCAGGGAAGATGGACCTGAAATCCTCCAGCAAACTCAAGAATGGGCTCACCTTCCGCAAGAATGACATGCTTCAGCGGCAACTGTACCTGGAGGGCACACTGTGCTGGAAAGCCACATCAGGGCGCTTGAAAGGTAAAGCCCTGCCCCTGGATCAGTGGGCACTGTCGTGGAGCGGTGGGAGCCATTTAGGGTTGGAGGCATGATCTTGTGAGTGGTGGTACCAACTTAGGTTAGTGGGTGCCATCTTGGACTGGTGAGTGCCACATTGGATGAGTGGAACTGTCTTAAAAGTGATGGCATCATCTTGATCAATGGTCATTGTCTTAGAATAGGGCACCATCTTGGATCAGAGGTGCCATGTTGGACGTGTGGCTACATCCTTAGCACCATCTCGGAGTGGTGGATGTCATCCCATCCTGAATGAGTGGGCACTTTCTTGGAGTGGTGGGCACCATCATGGACCAGTGGTGCCATCTTGGACGGGTGGGCTCCATGTTGGACGGTTAGTACCGTCTCAGAGTGGTGGATGCCATCCTGAATGAGTGGACACTATCTGGGGATGGTGGGCATCTTCTTGGACCAGTGGTGCCATCTTGGATTAGTGTATGCCAACTGACATAGAGCCACTGCATCCTGGCTTCTTCATGGCTGAAGGGAGGTTATATGCAAAGTCGGGATGTGCACAGGCAGCAGGAGTGTAGCAAAACGAGGTGGTCATATCAGCACCTCTTCCTCTTATCTTAGAAATGGTGCAGTGTAGACCAGGAGGACACACTGGAAATGACATTGCCTTCTGAACAGAAACACGAGGCATTGGCATCATGACACCCCAGGTCTGGCAGAGGTCCCTGGGTTCCAGACACGCTCAGCTACAATGCAGATGCAGTCACATTCTGCCTGCCATGGGCCCAACTGCCAGAGCGCCCCGTGTGGGTAGGAAGTGCCACCGGGACTGCTGAGCAGTGTCCCCCATGTATCCCACTCACTCTGCCAGGTATGCTCCAGGCTCTGCTTTTAAAATCAACATCACAGTTCCAGATGAGAGAGCATTCAGGACTCATCCCTGAGTTTCCTGTCCATCTTCTAAGCCTCTAGAACATCCCAGCCTATCCACTGGCATCAGCATCTTTAAGGCTCTTGAGGGGCCCTTCGGGTGGGGAATGACAGCGTGTGCTCATCTGTCATCTCAGCAGAGCTGTGCTTTACGGGGAGGGCTCTGTGCCTTCTGCCTGCCAGGCACCATGCTGGGTGGTAAGGAGACACCAGACCAGGCGAAAGCTGGCTCCTGTCCCCCTGGGGCTTCACTCAGTGGGGCAGAAAGAGATAAACAAGTAAAATAAACAAAAAAGTAGAGCCAGGAACAGTGATAGGTACCTCTAATCTCAGCTACACAAGAGGCCGAGGTGGGAGTGTGGCTCGAGCCTAGGAATTCAAGGCCAGCCTGGGCAATATAGTGAAATACCCCAGCCACCATCTCTAAACACATTAAAAAATAAAAAACAGAAGTACAACACATGCTTTTAAAAAAGCCAGCAGGAGGCAGCACCTTGTGGCTCAAAGAGTAGGATGCCGGCCCCATATGCCAGAGGTGGCAGGTTCAAACCCAGCCCTGGCCATAAACTGAAAAAAATAAATAAATAAATAAATACAAATAAAATAAATAAATAAATAAAAGCCAGCAGGCTACAGTGCAAGAAAACTAGACGGAGAAAGTATATCTGATTTAGATTGGGGTGGAGGGGGGGGGTCTCAGAAGCAGCTTCCCTGAAAGGTGATTCACATGTTCCTGTCAAAACTCAGTTCAGGATGCGCACCTACATGCAGAAGCCTTTACTCTGCGAGACCTGGGGCCCCAGGAGGCTGAGACCAGCCCTCGCTGGTGGGAAGGGATGAGGTAGAAGCACGAGCATGCCCACCCCTTTCTGGGGCCCTCAGCAAGACCCTGCAGCCACGTGGCCTCTAAGACATGTGTTCCCTCTGTGCTGTCTCCCCAGATGTCCTTGCTGTCCTGCTGACAGATGTGCTTTTGCTGCTACAAGAAAAGGATCAGAAGTACATCTTTGCTTCCGTGGTATGTGTCTTATCTCTTCACGCAAAGGGTTCTGATGGCTGGGACTTTGCGGGGGATGCTCTGAAGCCACTCATAAAGGTAGCAGCTGAAGGAGTGCATCAAAGGCACACCTATGGGTTAGCCTATGCATCCCAGGCCCCGCAGAAGGCACCAGACAGGCAGGAACAGAGTTTTACAGGAATGAGGACTCTGCCTCACTGCCTGATGGGAGCTTCAGTTCCCATCCTCACAGGCTCTCCAGCCTCAGTTTCTGTCTTGAGTCTTCTTGATTATTCCTCTGACAGCACTCACAGGTACTCACAGACCACAGAATCTGGGCCAGGAAAACTCCTCCCTTCTTCCCAGGAACTCACTGGCTCCACCTTTGAGAGCCTGAACTCAGGCTGCCACTGTTCAGTGGACCATAGTCAAACTGACCCCAAAGACTCTGGGCTCAGAGCAGCATTGTCGTGGGAGCCAAGCCCAGCCAGGCATCCATGGCCATATATACCTGGCCCTGCTTCCGCAGGGATTGGCTTCCTACCCTGCTGGCCTGTGGCAACCCATAGGTTCTTCAGCATCTAACAACACTGACAGAATCCTCTGCAGGGAGAGGGCCAGGCCTCCCCTCTTTGGGGACCAGCCGCAGAACAGATAAAGGAACCTGTTTGCTTCTATACTGCTTGGAGAGGAAGGCAGCCTTTATGCCCTGATAGAGAATCCCACCTTTCCCAGAGGTTCGAAGTGGCTTCTCAAGACATTTCCCAGCCCCCTTCCCCATTCCTCCTACCCTATGCCTCCGAAAACTGGGCAAGCTGTTTGGTCAAACAGTTGCCCAGCCCAAACTCAGCTCAGTTCCCCTGTGCTGGAGAGACCTGTACACCCCACTAACATTGTCCAAGCACCTTGCCTAGGGACTTTCTCCTGCCACATCCTATGGTTACCCCAAACAGGACACTGTATCCCAAGAGAATGTGGATGCACTCATGGGCAAGACATAAAATAGCACGTCTTAAACCCCACAAAAACATGGGGACACATGGCCCACACTCACCTGCACGTAGCTTTGTTTCAGCAGCTTGCATCTGTTCAGAAAAGCACAAAAGGGCGGTGCCTGTGGCTCAGCTGGTAGGGCACTGGCCCCATATACCGAGGGTGGCAGGTTCGAACCCAGCCCCAGCCAAACTGCAACAAAAAAATAGCCGGTCGTTGTGGCAGGCACCTACAGTCCCAGCTACTCAGGAGGCTGAGACAGGAGAATCACCTAAGCCCAGGAGTTGGAGGTTGCTGTGAGCTGTGACGCCATGGCACTCTACCAAAGGCAATAAAGTAAGACTCTCTCCAAAAAAAAGGCGCAAAAGAGAAAATGTCATCTCGTTTCCTGACACCAACACACCAACTTGTCTCAGAATGTCTGTTCAACAAATTTTTATGACATAAGTATATTGCACAGGCCAGGAAATAAATCATTTCGACTTTGCACACCATTCAGACTCTGTCATAATCCTCTACAGCCACTGTGTCGCAGAAGTACCTTGGAGAGTACACACTTGGGTGGGCATGGCTGTGTGCCAGGAAAGCTTTGTTTCTAAGTTGGGGCAGCAGGCAGATTTGGTCCATGGGTGATACAATTTGCTGGCCCCTCCAGTAATTGTATATGTCATTTTGTTTTTTGTTTTGAGACACAGTCTAGTCGCCCTGGCTAGAGTGCTGTGGTGTCATAACAACCTCACACTCTTGACCTCAAGTGATCCTTCTGCCTCAGCCTCCCAAGTAGCTGGGACTACAAGCACCCACCACAACACCCGGCTAATTTTTCTATTTTTAGTAGAGACTGGGGCTCACTTTGCTTAGGCTGGTCTTCAGCTCCTGAGCTCCAGTGATCCACCTGACTCAGCATATTAGAGTGCTAGGATTATAAATGTGGGCCACCACACCCAGCGTGTATATGTATATTTTAAAATACGGTATTTATACTGTTTGTAGTTCTCTGTGACATGGGTTTTTGTTCCCTTGCAGTGTATTTTGAACCTTCTCTGTCTCAGTACATCTGCTATATTTCATGTAACAAATGGCTTCCAGTTCCATCCGTGTAGCTGCAAATGACGATCTCATTCTTTCATATGTGTGGATAGAATTTATTGTGTATGCACACCCCCCACGTTCTCTTCATCGATTCATTTAGTAATGGGTACCTAGGCTGATCACATGTTTTAGCTCTTGCAAATAGTGCTGCAGGGGACAAGGGCGTGCAGGCATCTCTTTGATACTTTGATTTTCTTTGTTTTGGATAAATACCAAGGAGTGGAATTGCTGGATCATATGGTAGTTCTCCTTTGGTGTTTAGTTTTGGGTTGTTTTTTTTTTTCTTTTGTGAGACAGTCTTGCTCTGTCACCCAGGCTGGAGTGCAGTGGCATTATCATAGCTGACAGCAACCTCCACCTCCTGGGTTCAAGTGATCCACCTTTACCTCCTAGAGTGCTGAGATCACAGGCATGAGCCACCACACCCAGGCACCTCAGGAGAAGTTTAGGGAGAGGACTTCCAGGCTCAAGAAGGGATATATAAGGAGAGCTCCACTTTATTTTACTTTAGAAGAATAATTTACTATAGGGGGAGGAAAAACAGTGTCACACCAAAGGTGGTGGTCACAGGGATCTGAAATGGGAAAACAAATCAGAAATGTTGAAGGCTGTGCCTTCCTGTAGTGATCTGGGCAGAGCCAGTATGTTCTTTCCACCAGTGCATAAGTCTGCTTGGGCTGCCATAACAAGTACCGTACAGGGTGCCTTAGCAGCAGAAATATATTGCCTCAGTTCTGGAGCCTGGAAGTCCAGGATCAAGGTGTCGGCAGGGCTGGCTGCTTCTGAGGCCTCTCTCCTTGGCATGCAGATAGCTGCCTTCTCCCTGCCTCCTCACCTGGTTGTCTGTTCCTCTGTGCATGGGTGTGTTCTCTCCTTGCTTTTTCTCATAAAGACCCCAGTCCCATTGGATTACATGCTTATTTAAAAAAAAAAAAAGTTGAAAGCATTTTAAATGGACATATTGAAAGGATATTAAGATATCTTTGCGGCTCGGTGCCTGTAGCTCAGCAGCTAGGGCTCCAGCCACATGCACCGGAGCTGGTGGGTTCAAACCCAACTGGGTCTGCCAAACAATAATGACAATTACAACAAAAAAATAGCTGGGCGTTGTCACAGGTGCCTGTAGTCCCTAGGCTACTTGGGAGGCTGAGGCAAGAGAATCACTTAAGCCCAAGAGTTTGAGGTTGCTATGAGCTGCGATGCCACGGCACTCTACCCAGGGTGACATAATGAGACTCTGTCTCAAAAAAAAGATATCTTTGCAATGGTTATCTTTTCTTTCTCCAGATGGCAAAATACTTCTGCTTTGGATCATTTGAACAGAAACGGGGCACATGACTTCCCCTTAGTCCCAGACTGAGAATCCAATCCCTGCCACCGTGTGGACACAGTAGGGTAAAAAGTGACACACACACCCCCACCTCATTCTATCCCTGCAGGACTCGAAGCCTCCTGTTATCTCTTTACAAAAGCTCATTGTGAGGGAGGTGGCCAATGAAGAGAAAGCAATGTTTCTGATCAGCGCCTCCCTGCAAGGGCCCGAGATGTACGAGATCTACACGAGCTCCAAAGAGGATAGGAACACATGGATGGCGCACATTCGAAGGGCTGTAGAGAGGTGAGAGGGGCCCAGCAGTTCCCTGGGTATGTTCCCTTTGCTCAGTACTCCAGCCTTGGCTTTGAGGTTTGGCCCATTGGCTGTGACCTCGAACTCCCTCATCCCAGCTTAGAACAGATGACGCCATCCAGGCTCCAACCTATTGGATGCTAGAAAGGCCCAGATGTCTCCAGCCAGGGGCTGCAGGGCCAGGCAGCTCTAACCTGGACCTTTCTGCATGTGTGTGCCACTGAACCTGACATGATGCACTGTCTACCCATCCTAGCCTGGGGCCAGACCTGTTGGAACAGGTTGTGGCATCTTCTTCCTTCTTAGGCCAAACACCCCTCAGGGCCCAGCCCTGGCTGACCTTCCCTTTCCCCCTTCATGCCAGGGGGCTTCCTGCTGCCTTAGCGTGCTCTGAGCTCCTTTGGTGCTTAGTGGCTTCAGTCGTGTGCAACTTGAGTCCTGCCCCCATACCTGGCAGGTCCCAGTGACCAAGCTGTCCTCTGGAATCCTTCAGGTCACAGGCAGTGGCATAACACCTCTGCCTGGTTTTGTCCTGATACTTTGAAGCCAATGAATGCCCCGCCTCTTTTTGCATTCTCCCTCCTCCTCTTCCTGCACCATTAACAGGCACAATCCCTCACAAAACCAGAGATGGCCTTTCCAGCTGGTTTCTGCAGAATCAGCATCCATTTTGGGGGCCAGCCCACCCAGGAGGCACTGTTGTCCACCTGTCCCCTCCCCCCACAGTTGTCCCAACAAGGAGGAAGGGCCCTTCAGCGAGGCCGATGAGGAAAGGAAGGTGATTGAATACCGCGCGATGAGGCTCAGGGACTTCCAAGGTAAGGGGAGTCAGTGTTGCAGGTGCATCCCTGGTGCACTGAGCACTCCTTGGGCACCAGGCCCTGGGTCCTCCATTGGGACAGGAGGGAATCACCACCCCAGTTACATGGCGTTTTCCTATAGACTATCCCACTTCCCACAGCTCTGTGGAGCATTTAGAATGAGGCGGAATCACAAGGTGGTAATCTGCCAGAGGCCAAGCAGCCCCTCTGGGGGTGTGGGAAATGGAAAGAGTAGATCTCAGGAGCCCCAACCCCCTTCCAGACCCTCCTGTTCAGCCGCACACTGCCATGGCCCTCCTCATTCAGGCAGGAACTTGATGTGCATGTCTCTCTCAGGTCATACATGAAGGAGCCCCACAGGGATGCTATAGTATCAGGGGGCCCCCACAGCCTCCTTCCAGGGCTAGTCACACCTGCACCAGCCTGGCTTTGTAAGCAGGGCCTCTCAGAGCACCAGCTTCCTCCTTCCTGATTGTTTGACCACTTTATTGCCGTGTAATTCAAATGCCACACTTTTCACCCATTTCTAGTGTTTGGTGTATTCTTAATTATTCAGCCATCACCATATCAATTTAGAACATTCCATCACCCCAAAAAGAATACCTGTGCCCATTACCAGTCACTCCCAAGCCCCAGACAACCAGGAATCTATTCCTATCTCTGTTGATCTGTCTGTTCCAAACATTTCATATAGGTGGAGTCACACACTGTGTGTCCTTCTGTGTCTGGCTTGTCTCACAGAGCACAGTGTTTTCAGGGTCCATCCACGTTGCAGCCTGTGTCAGAGCCTCCTTCCTTTCCCTGGCTGAGTGATACTCCAGTGCGTGGATGGACTAAGCTGTGCTGATGAGTGATACTCCAGTGCATGGATGGACTAAGCTGTGCTGATGAGTGATACTCCAGTGCATGGATGGACTAAGCTGTGCTGATGAGTGATATTCCAGTGCGTGGATGGACTAAGCTGTGCTGATGAGTGATACTCCAGTGTGTGGATGGACTAAGCCAGGCATCCTCAAACTTTTTTTTTTTTTTTTTTTTGTAGAGACCGAGTCTCACTGTACTGCCCTCGGTAGAGTGCCATGGCGTCACACGGCTCACAGCAACCTCTAACTCTTGGGCTTACGCGATTCTCTTGCCTCAGCCTCCCGAGCAGCTGGGACTACAGGCGCCCGCCACAACGCCCGGCTATTTTTGGTTGCAGTTTGGCCGGGGCTGGGTTTGAACCCGCCACCCTCGGCATATGGGGCCGGCGCCCTACTCACTGAGCCACAGGCACCGCCCGCATCCTCAAACTTTTTAAACAGGGGGCCAATTCACTGTCCCTCAGACCGTTGGAGGGCCGGACTATAGTTTAAGAAAAAAAACTATGAACAAATTCCTATGCACACTGCACATATTTTAAAGTAAAAAAACGGGAACAAATACAATTCACAAAGCTTCATGTGGCCCACAGGCCACAGTTTGAGGATGCCTGGACTAAGCTGTGCTGATGAGTGATATTCCAGTGCTTGGATGGACTAAGCTGTGCTGATGAGTCATATTTCTGTGCGTGGATGGACAATGCTGTGCTGAAGAGTGATATCCCAGTGCGTGGATGGACTGTGCTGTGCTGATGAGTGATAGTCCAGTGCGTGGATGGAATAAGCTGTGCTGATGACTGATATCCCGGTACTTGGATGGACTGTGCTGTGCTGATGAGTGATACTCCCATGCAGACTTGGACTAAGCTGTGCTGATGCACTCTCCTCACTGTTGTTAGCTTTATTGTTTGAACAGTCCCTGGCACCTTGGGGTCTGCAGGTTCCCATCTTCCTTCTGACTATGTTCTTTATTTTTAAATTGGATAGTATTTAAACAGTGAGCACATAAATTTAGTAATACATATTTTATTCCTTTTCATGGGGAGAGACAGTTTGGCATAAGCCAAAATTTGTGTTTACTTTTAGCAAGTTTAAGTTAGAAGATATTAATAAAAATGTCCGTAAGAAAAAGAGAGAAAGAATTCCCTTGAGCCCAGGAAACATGATCCCATTATCTCATTATTTCTGCTTGCTTATGCTGGCTGGTCCCTGAAGTACACACCTAGCACACATGCCAACAAGGCTCTCTGTGAACTTAAAGATAATTTCTTTACCTATCAAGATAGCTGTTCTCTTCTCATATCCTTATCAAAAGCCAAGTCATCCTATATTAGGGATACTCATAGGGAAGTAGGAATAAGATATTACTGGAAGAACTACCCAGTCATGGTAACCAGTGTCCGTAGTCCCAGGTACTCTGGAGGCTTAGCCAAGATGAACTCTTGAGCCCAAGAGATTGAGGTTACTGTTACAGTGCTTTAAAAAAATCAATATATATACATATATATGTATACATATAATATAAAATATATATATTATAAATGTAAATAATATATAAAATAATAATTAAATAATATATAAAAATTGTTACTGGAAGGAAGAGACAGAATTATTTTTGGCAGATGACTGATTTTTTTGCCTGCAAAATTCAGTAGAATCAACTGAAAAACTGTTGCAACTGGTAAGAGAGCTGAATGATTCAGCTAAGTATGATGCATATATACCAGTGAGAAGGGCTATTAAAATCAGTCCCTTTCAAGGCTTTTAACAAAACGTTTAAAAGCCAGGGACTTGTAAGAGAAGTGGAGAAAATCTTAACCCACAGGCCTGAAGGGAGACTTCTGAGATTAGAAAACTTAGGTGTTTGGGTTTTTTGAAACTTTGGATTCTCACTCTGTCTCCCTAGGTAGAGGGCAGTGGCATTGTCATAGCTCACAGTAACCTCAAAGTCCTGGGCTCAAGAGATCCTCTTGCAGCTTGGCGCCTGTGCTCAAGCGGCTAAGGTGCCAGCCACATACACCTGTGCTGGTGGGTTCGAATCCAGCCCAGGCCCGCCAAACAACAATGACAGCTGCAACCAAAAAATAGCCGGGCGTTGTGATGGGCGCCTGTAGTCCAGCTACTTGGGAGGCTGAGGCAGGAGAATCGCTTGAGCCCAGGAGTTGGAGGTTGCTGTGAGCCATAATGCCACCGCACTCTACCCAGGGTGACAGCTTGAGGCTCTGTCTCAAAAAAAAAAAAAAAAGAGAGAGATCTTCTTGCCCCAGCCTCCATAGTAGCTGGGACTACAGGCACCCACCACAATGCCCAGCTAATTTTTTCTATTTTTAGTAAAAACGGATCTCACTCCTATCAGGCAAGTCTCAAACTTGTGAGCTCCAAGAATCTACCTTTCTCGGCGTCACAGAGTACTGGGATTACAGTGTACCTGTCCTGAAAACCCAGACTTCTAAGGCTCTCTGTTGGTCCCACACCAAGAAATTGGTGTAAAATATTCACCCACATCCCACTATGTTTGATTTTTCTAACTGGGGGAAGCTATCAGAGTGCAGGGCCGTGCTGTCCCCCACCTCTCAGGAATGTGGGATGGAAGGAGCAGCCTGTCTCAGGACTGGGTCAGTGGGGATCCCCATCATCATAGCCTTATGCTGGCCCCTGGGCAGACAGTCCCAGGGAATATCAACCAGGCTGACCATACCACCCCTTCCCCCCACTGCTACTCTGCAGAGCGGTTGAGCCTGAAAGACCAGCTGATCATGCAGAGCCTCGCAGAAAAGCGACAGATCTACCTGGAGATGGCTGAGATGAGCGGACTGGAAGACGTTGCCCAGGCTCGCACCCTCTTCCATGGAGCAGACCCTGCTGAGACCCTGCAGGGGGAGCTGATTTTCAAGTCAGCCATGAGTGAGAGTAAGTGGGCCACCTCACCCTCACCCCCACACTGCACACAGCTGAGTGTGGCTGACAGGCCCCCCTGGCTGAGACAGGCTTCTATTTGATGGGGCCTGGGAGCAGTGCTTACCCCCACTGGCATCTAGCAGCAGAAGGTCCTTAGATGCAATCCAGTGCAAGCCCCTCATTACAACCATAAAGCGTGTTCTGTTCCTCCAAGCAGACATTCCCCAGTGCCCACTCTGGGCAGGGCACCAGGCTGGGCTATGGGCATCTGAAGTTGACCTTGACTGGTTCTCCCGAAAAACTATATGCATGCACCCTTAGCGGGCTCTTTCTTAGGTTCCCAAGAACCACATGTCTTACAGGCGTCCTCAAACTTTTTAAACAGGGGGCCAATCACTGTCCCTGAGACCGTTGGAGGGCCAGACTATAGTTATAAAAAAAAAAAAAACTATGAACAAATTCCTATGCACACTGCACATATCTTAATTTGAAGTAAAAAAACAAAACGGGAACAAATACAATCAAACCGCCTCATGTGGCCCACGGGCCGCAGTTTGAGGACCCCTGATAGCAGAAGGAAGTTTCTGTGCACCTGCAGCCCCAGGAGGGCATGATTAGCAAGTGGACTGCATCTCCACACACAGTCCCAACACCGCACCAGGCCCTGGGCTGGCACTCAGTCTCCTCTTTAAACAGCAGGGAAGATGGACAAAACACACCCTCTACCCTCCAGAGCTTTCCTGCTCAATAAGAGATCAAGGACCATAAGCAGTCAGTCTTGCTCCCTCCAGCTCCACTGACATCCTTGTAACTAGCTCCAGTATCCATTGTTCTTAGTGTCCTAAGGACACTTTTGTATCCTTCACCTCAATCTGAAGTGTTTTTGTCCCCACCTCTTTGGCTGCAGCCTGTTGGTCCCAGAGGAGCTTTGTGTGGACAGCCCTTCCCTCCAAGGCCACTCTCCCATATGGGCATCCTTACAAAGCAGTGGCCACCAAGTGTTACCTCCTGGCTACAGGCAGGGCCACCTCTGGCTTACAGCACCCCTGGCCCCTTACACCTCTGCCGTGTCCTGGTTATGAGGAAGTACACAGAAGCAACAGGCTGAAATCCCCATCGACCTGCTGGCCTCCACCCCCTCATGCCCGAGCATGCCTCCGCAGAGTGACTCGCTCCTCCCATCTCCTTCCTTTCACAGTGGAGGGCATTCAGAGCCTCATCTGCAGGGAGCTGAGCTGTGCCGTCAGTCAGGCAGAGGATGGAGGCAGTTCTGTGGGCCTGCCCAGGAGGGCCGAGACCTTTGGAGGCTATGACAGCACCAATAGCCCCAGCAAGAGTAAGTAGTGCCACCCTGCCCACCCCCGTTCCACCCACACCCCGCAGCCCCTCTGAGGCTGTGCAGCTTCTGGAAAGGCTCCAGGGTCTTCCATGTGTTGTCAGTTGTGTTCTGACAGCAGCACCCAGACCACCCCACTCCTCTCTGGCTGGTCTCCTTGCTGCAAATACCACCTTGGGCACAGGAAAGATTTCCTACCTGGGCATGGACTGGGGGCAGACAAGAAGGTTCCAACCCCTCCCTCCCCATGGGACTTGCAGCATCCTCACATTCTCGGCTTGGGGTTCTCAGATGGCAGTTTTAAGAAGAAAGTCTGCAGCACTGACCCCAGGCCCCGAGACTGGCAAGGCCCCACAAACAGCCTGGACCCAAAGTTTGGTGACAGCGATACCTCTGGGGGCTCTGAGCAATCACCACAGGTGGTAGGTGACTTCCTTGGGATATTCCTTCCTCAGTAAAGAGTCATTTACAGTCAACATAATTAACACTAACAGGCCAGCAGTGTCTGCGGGGCTGTGGGGCTTCATATCAAGCCCACTCTGGTGGGCCTGCAGCAATCAGCCCACACCCCTCATTTTCCAGATACCCAGATTGGCAGTAGTTAAACGGCCAGCAGGGCCTGTCACCCCAGTCAGGCCCAGCCCTGGTCCTTTCCATCACCCATGCCAAGGGTGTGTTTTGTCAATAACAAGCGGGGCCAGGTGTCCTTAAGTGGGTCCTTTGCCAAACTCTGATTTGAGGCTGCCCTCTTCTAGGTGGAAGCACCCGGCATGGAGTGTGGTCGTCTGCTCACTGTCCTGGAATCGGAGGTAGGTGCAGGCTGTCCCTGCCCTGGGGGGGGGGGGGGGGGGTGGTGGTGGCACGTACAGGTCAGCGGCCTAGTTCCCGAGCCAGAGCCAGCACCAGCCACTCCCTCTCTGCCTGCAGCTGGTCCAGCGGCTCCAAATACTGTACCAGTTGCTCCTGAGCCTGCAGGTATGGGGCGTGGTGGGGGCGGGGCCATCACGATGCCCCTTCCTGGTTGGCTGTGGGCGGGGGCGTGGCGCTAAGTGGCTCCGCCCTGGCCGTCCCCTAGGCTGTCGTAGTGCGACAGAACAGCTATGTGGAGACGCTCCGGGAGCGTGAGAAGCAGTTCCGGCTGCAGTCGACGCGCGGGAACCTGCTGCTGGAGCAGGAGCGACAGCGCAATTTCGAGAAGCTGCGCGAGGAGCAGGCAGGTGTGGAGAAGCTGCAGAGCCAGCTGCGGCAGGAGCAGCAGCGCTGGGAGCGCGAGCGCCAGCGGCAGTGTCAGGAGCTGGAGCACGCAGCCACACAGCTGCAGGAGCGCGAGGACGAAGCACGGCGGCTGCAGGAGCGGCTGGCGCAGGAGCGCTGTGAGCTGGAGGGCCAGCGCCAGGCCTACCAGCATGACCTGGAGCGGTTGCGTGAGGCCCAGCGCGCTGTGGAGCGAGAACGCGAGCGCCAGGAGCTGCTGCGCCGCCTCAAGAAGCAAAACACAGCGCCAGGGTCGCTGCCGCCTGATGCACTGGTCGAGGTGAGTCCACGCCTGGGGGGCCCGCTTGGCATGTGCATTTGAGTGAGTGCCCGCCTATGGTGGTGCATGGGTTTAAGAGAGAGCTCCACTGATAGCACCTGCTGTAAAGCAGAACGTTTTTTTAGAGCAGGTTAAACACCAGCATGCTGTTGCACTTAATAAGTGTTGGAAACTTCTTCGTAACAACACCATGAGCCAGGAGAGGTGCCTCACACCTGTAATCTAAACACTTTGGGTAGATCAGGGCAGTAGGAGCACTTGAACCTAGGAGTTTGAGAACAGCTTGGGCAACGCACAAGGTTCCATCTCTAAAAGTTAGGCATGTTGGCACTCATCTGTAGTCCCAGCTACTCCAGAGGCTGAGGCAGGAGGACTGCTTACACTGCAGCCATGGGACAGAGCAAGATGCTATTTATCAAAATGAAAAAAGCCAACCATGGATGTGAGCATGAGTGAGAGTGAGGGTCCTAAGTATAACTGTATGTACATGTGACTGGCAGCTCCTTGAGGCTGACCCTAGCTCTGTCCAGCACAGGCCCTTCTCTCCTAGCTGAGGAAGGGGGAAGTTGCTGGGTCTGGCTGTGCATGTGCTTTGAGGGGCTCTTGAGAAGGTACCTACTAGGAACTGTGGCATTGGGATGTGTCTGCTGTCACCCATTCAGGCCCAACCCACAAGCCATCCTCCTAGCTTCAATGGGGACGGGCTGGAGGGATCACGAGTGAACAAGTTGCTGCCTGGCATTGGGCCTGAGTACACAGAGCGCCCTGAGGTGGCTCGCCGAGACAGTGTACCAGCTGAGGGCCGGCCAGCCAAGAGTGATGTGCCCATCCAGCTGCTCAGTGCCACCAACCAGATCCAGAAGCAGGCAGCCGTGCAGCAGCAGATTCCCACCAAGCTGGCTGCTTTCACCAAGGGCAGCAAGGACAAGGGCAGCAAGAACAGGGGTTCCCAGCGCTGGGAGAGCTCAGGTGAGCCGGTCCCAGATCCTACTCAGGCTCCCTCATCCTTGGACAGAGAGGTCCCGCCACGGGCAACTGGGGAGCCAACAAAAATGGGACAACAGTGCCCATTCCTCTGGAGGGGGCACCCAGAGGAAAACTGGATGGCATGACTGTGGCATCATGGCCAAGGTTGACCTCCAGGAACAAAACTGAAATGACCAACCTATGTTCTTTTCCTACACTGGTCCTCAAACAGCTGGAGGGGGACGAGAATCCTCAAAAAGGGTCTTGAGTGAGAAGTTAGAGCCCTGGTTGCTTAGCACTAGCATAGCCTGGGCCTGGGACAGGTGCATGGGGCTCTCCTAGCATCCTTGTTCCACGGAGAGGGACACGAAAGCCCAGAAAGACCCAGTCCCTTGTCCCAGCAAGTGCCCTCCCCCATGGAGTGAGTCTGGGGCTTAGGTGTGTGAAGCATGCCCTACCTCCTGGATGACAACCAGGGATATCCTGGAACATTCCCCAGGAAGCTGGGCTTTCCTTTCTCTCATCCAGAAATCAAGTTATTCTAGGGCTAGTGGTTCTCAACCTGTGGGTCATGACCCCTTTTTAACAATGAAAATACATTGCAGCATTAGGAAGGCTGAGAACCACTACTGTAGCTCTCCATTGCCAAGGGCAGGGTCCATGGATGTGTGGCTTAGTGTCAGAGCAGGGTCCAATTGGGTGCTGCCTTTGGGAAGTGTCGGATAGGGGTTGGCCCAGAGGCCCCTCTGATGCTACCCTGGGAAAGTGGGGGCAAGAGCAGTCTAGTGCCTGCAGTAAAGCCCACACCCTCTCTCTCACAGCATCCTTTGATCTAAAGCAGCAGCTGCTGCTCAACAAATTCATGGGGAAGGATGAGAGTGCCTCACGGAGCCGCCGGTCACTGAGCCCCATCCTGCCTAGCAGCCACGGCCCTGCGCCCCTTGCAGGTGAGCCCCACATCTCCCAGGTGAACCCGACATGCACCCCAGGTGAGCCTTATCCCCCCAGATAAGCCCCATGTACCCCCAGGTGAATCCCACGCCCCCCAGGTCATCCCTATCCTCACCTCTATCCCTATAGCTGAGCAGGGCCATGCACAATACTAGTGGCTACTCACAGCCCCGGCCCCTTCTCTGTTCCAGACCCCTGCTCCCCAGCCCCAAGTCCGGCCCCAGTGGACAGCGCCCCTGACTGCTTCTCCCTCAACGCTGGGACCACATCTTTCCTGCCGGTGCCCCCATCCCCCTCACCAGCCACTCCACTCACTGCCAAGGAGGAAACCAGCAAGGAAGACGTCATCTTCTTCTAAAAAGGCTGGGGCTTGAGGTGCATACCCTCCTAGCCCTGCCTACCCTCTGCTCTCTGGGGACCCCCATAGGGTCACCATGCTGCCCAGCTGTCCCCCTCCCCTTCCTAAGCAAACCACTGACAGCTGCCTGGCTGGAGCTGCCTGTTGGTGCTTTGGGTCTCACAGCTCTTTCTGTAGGATTAGCAGTGGTACCTGGGTCATTTTCTAAATCTTTTTTTTTTTTTCCCAAAAAGGAAAGTTTTTAATCGAAGGTTGAACCAGAGACAAACCAAGGAGCTGTTCTAAATTGTAGCACCCCCATTTGGGCAGATCAACCTCAAGCCATTTTCCCAAGGCAGTCAGGAATGGTGATGCTGGTTCTGCAAGGGGCTAAAGGATGGGACAGACCTCCATCTAGGAAGGAGCTGCTGGCCCCAGCCAGGCTCCTCGGCCATCTAGTAGATGCTAGAACAGGCAGTCAGAGCACCAGGGGGCTGGTGTTGTCACCTGTTGTCTGTGTCCAGTGTTGGGCAGGATCCACTTCCACAGCAGAGACCCATGCAGGTTCACAATGACCCTCGGGGCTACGGGATGATCCAGGCACGGGGTGGACAACCAGCTCTGAGGCAGAGATAGCCATAGGACAAGACCAGGTGGGTCTTGAGGGCACAGGTGGGTTATTTGGGTCCAGAAGTTCATCTAGAAAGGGACTGACCTAGAGTCCTTTTAACTTGGCAGAGCTTTCTTTTTTTTTTCGAGACAGAGTCCCACTTTGTCACCTTCTGTGGAATGCTGTAGCGTCATAGCTCACAGCAACCTCAAACTCTTGGGCTCAAGCAATTCTCTTGCCTCAGCCTCCCAAGTATCTGGGACTATAGGCTCCTGCCACGATGCCTGGCTATTTTTAGAGGCAGGGTCTTGCTCTGGCTCAGGCTGGTCTCCAACCTGTGAGCTCAGGCAATCCACCCAACTCGGCCTCCCAAGTGCTAGGACTACAGGCGTGAGCCATTGCACCCAGCCAACTTGGGTTAACCCCAAGTTGTTAACCCCAAGCTGTTAACCCCATTTGCCCTGCCACCCTTTATCCAGGGCCAGCACAAGCCCTGGGTGGAGGGTCCTCAGCCCCCCTGGAAAGAGCTAGTGCTTCTTGGGTGAGCTGATGTTCGCCTGCATGGTGGATAAACACGACACGTCCCAGGCTTGGGGAGGAAACACCTAGAGGTGCTTGCAGTGAGTGGACAAATGGTCACCTTACAAGGCCCTCACCTACTGTGAGCTGTTGCAATGCATGATCCATTTCCCTAGAGGAGTAGGGCGGGCATTGGGGATGGTGTCTAGTGTCCATCGTCCTCCCAGATGGCATGTGGGCCCCAGCTAGAGCCCTTCCCAAGTCCTGCACTCTGGGCAGTACTCAGCCTTCTCCCAGTGCACGGGTAGAGCACCCCATGAGGCCTAACACAGTGGCTGGAATATTCCCATTACTTGGAGACAGGCAGGTACTGGAGAGAGGACCTCCTTGAGAAATGCTCACCTCATAGCTAAGGTGCCTGCTTGGTGCCACAGGCTTGGGAGGGGGCAGGGCAGAGGCAGGCTCTGACCAGGAACAGGGGGCCCTTAGCCAGTCTGTCACAGGGTACCAAGAACAACAGCTCCCAGCGTCACCTGAGCATACCAAGTGGCACCTGACCTCTCAGAGAACCTTGACCTCCAAGCCTGGCCCTTTGCCATCAGCAGCAATCAAGCCTGAGACCTAGGTGTCCCCATCCCTGTCAGATCTCAACTGTGCCATGCTGATAATCAGTGTTTAGTACTTTTATACTGAGAAGCACTTTAGAAGAGCTGACTTTACATTTCTGTTCTGTCGTGAAGAGGACATTCCTGGCCACCCTCTTAGACACCATGATTCCTTGGATGAGGAGAATTCAATTAATCTCTGCTCGGCCATGAGGCAGAGGGGTTTCTCACGTGTGCTGCGCAGTAGGGCAGTGTTGTCAGTCCTTCTTTCACTGGAACCCTCAGCCACTCCTGGGTGGAGCCCAATTTTAAAGCCGCTAACGGTTGAGCATATGTTCCTATATTTGTGGGTTCTGTACACGTCCTCGTCATTTGTGTCCACCTGCTAATTGTTTTTATGATTACATTTCCTCACTGCAGGATATTTCAGAACCACCTTAGAACTTAAGATCCGATTTTAGCAATAAAGTGTCTAAGATGAGCTCTGACTGACAGGGATGTTCTTTGGCATTTTTAGGAACAGCTCCTGCCCAAATGGCACAGGAGTGGCAGGTTCTGGGTTCCGGTGGGGGCTCCTCACGGTGATAGGTAAGTGGTCCATCAGGCTGTCTGCAGCAACAGCACCTGTGCCCACCATGGTAGGAGCAGCTGACAGCTCTCCTGACAGCTGTTGTCATCATTTGCCACACATGTGGTTCCCATACCTTATGTCCTGCTTAATGCATTGCCTGAGCTCATGGGTTTGAGACCAGCCTGAGCCAGAGTGAGACCCCATCTAAAAATAGCTGGGCATTGTGGACACCTGTAGTCCCAACTACTTGGGAGGCTGAGGCAAGAGAATCGCTTGAGACCTAGAGTTTAAGGTTGCTGTGATCTGTGACGCAATAGCATTCTACCCAGGGCAACAAAGTGAGACCCTGTCAAAAAAAACACACACATGGCTCAGCGCCTGAGGCTCAGTGAATAGGGCGCCAGCCACATACACTGAGTCTGGCAGGTTAGAGCCCAGCCCAGGCCTGCTAAACAATGACAACTCCATCCAAAAAATAGCCGGGCATTGTGGCGGGCGCCTGTAGTCCCACCTCCTCAGGAGGCTGAGGCAAAAGAATGTCTTAAGCCCAAGAGTTTGAGTTGCTGTAAGCTGTGATGTCACAGACTCTACAGAGGGCGACATAGTGAGACTCTTGTATTGGAATAAAACACACACACGCACCTGACACGCTCTGTGGTGGCGTGTGGTGGACCAGGTTGCAGGCTTGCCCTGGGAGGTGGGGAGGGGGGGCATTGGAAGGTAACACCCCACACAAGCTGCTGTGGGCTCCCTTTTTAACTTGCATCAGAAAGCACACTGGGTAACTCACGCCCCAATCAAGATGTGGGACATTTTCTATCCCATGCCAGGGTTTTCCCTCCTGCTGTTCTCCCCACTCCCAGCAGCACCTCCTGACCCTAGTCTCTCTAGCTTGGCATTGATTGCTCAGTAGGTGGACTTCTGTGCCTGGTGGTATTCATTCAGCATGGTGTCGTTTGGATTCCTTGTGTTTTTGTTTTTTGAGACAGTCTCACTTTCCCCCTGTAGAGTGTCATGGCTCTTCCCTCAGCTTCCTGAGTAGCTAGGTGGGACTACAGGCACCCGCCACAATGCCTGGCTATTTTTTTTTTTTTTTTTTTTAGAAACAGTCTCACTCTTGCTCAGGCTGGTCTCAAACCATGAGCTCAAGCGATGCACCCGCCTCGGCCTCCCAGGTGCACCTCAGGATTACAAGTGTGAGCTGCCAGGCCCAGCCAGGATTCCCGTGTTGATGCATGTCTGCCACTGAGCTCCGCTCTATCCCTAAGCAGCTGCAAGGACAAGCCATAGCCCCCATCCACTGCAAGGTGTACCCTTTCTCCTGAGAGTGGACATTAGAATCCTCTTATTCTCTCCCTAACTCTCTAACCTGACTAAACACAGACGATGTCCAAGCTGTGTTGGGGTCAGAAGTCAGAGCCCCATGGGTAGCTGATGGAAGCAGAGACTTCGAGCGGGGAAGCAGTGCACACGCTGACACATGATATGGTGCCAGCCGGATCCATGGCCTGGGGTTAAGTCCTGGCCACAGGAGATGCCAGGATGCAGGAGAGGGCAGGCAGGGGCTATAGAAATGGATACATACAGAAAGGGAAGTGGTGACATACTGAGGAAACCAGGCCTGCAGGGACACCAACCTGTAGGGGGAGCATTGAGCTGCCCCCTTCCCTGGTCTGGACCTACCCCCATCCCAGCAATCCCCTGACCTCTACTCAGCTAACACACCAATCTCCCCAGTTTTCCCTGCATGCCCCTAAGGGCCCAAAGGGAACCCCAAAACAGGTTGTTCTGCAAGAGGGCCCATGGTCTTAAGGGAGCTGCAAAGGGATCTGTTCTCAGCTCCCAAATTGTCAAGAACCCACTGGACCAAAAGAGGCAAATCTATAGACACAGATGAGTGGTTACTGAGCCTAGGGGATCTGGGGTGGGAGAAGTAACAGCTAAAGGTTGCAATTTCTTTAGGGGGTGATAAAAACATTCTAAAATTGAGTGTGATGGCTGTATGACTGAATATACTAAAACCACTCAATTACATATTTTAAATGGGTAAGTTATACAGTGCGTATTTCAATAAAACTTTGAAGACAACCACAAAGGGCCACTGGGCCAGCTCAAGAGAGCTGGGAGACAGGTCTCCCTTTCTGGAAGCGTCTGTCTGGCACACCTGCTCTGTGCCCGGACCCCAGCCCCCACGATCAGTGTTGGTATCACGTGAGACACAAGGATATACATATTGCCCACAGTGCTGGGTCTGCTGGGCCAGCCACTGTCCAGTGATGTCCACCCCAGGCCACAGAGGCATGGCCTCAAATGCCATTCTCAGCCATCAGATTAAAAAGCAACTGTGTCCCATCTTACTACACTCACAGTAAGGTGGGAGCCTCATGAGTCTTCAGAGACGTCAGCCCCAGCTTGAAGCCCATTAAATCCTCACAGTGGCCCTGGGTCTGAAGCACATACAGGCACCCCCTCAGGTGGCCTTGCAGTAGGTGGTACATCTGGGCCATATTTCCAGGTCTTTGGGGCGTGAAGAACAGCCCCTGATGGTTGAAAGCCACTCAGGAGCAGTAGGCAGTGCTTGTTCTAAGTCAGAGAGGACCCTCCAGGCCAAGGGTGTTCCAGAAGGCGGGCTAGGGAAGTGTGGTTTCTGACTGTGGCCTGGTCCACCCACGTGAGGGAGCCAGTGGCCCAGACCTGCAGCCCCCAGTGTGTAATCCCTCACACCTGAGCCTGGCACCAGCACCACAGTTTGTGACTGATTCTCATTCCAGCTTTCCCAAGGCACAACACTGTCTATCCTGTTCACCTTTATTTGGATACAAGATGCTGGCCAGTGGACGGGAGGTGTTGCTGAGGCCCTCAGCACCCTCTACAAACTCTGTCACAGCAGGGCTGGGTTCAGGAGCCCTGGGGTCTTGGCCTGTGGTGCAGAGAGATAGCTCCCCCATGAGCCCACACTGGGCCCTGGGGAGACCTCACAGCCTGGTGACTCCTGCTCTGTGGAAAGCAGCCCTTTGTATGGGTCCAGCTGCATCCGCCTCAGGGGACAGTGGCATCAGCCTGGCCATCAGCCTGGGCTGCGTGGTACATGCTGAGAAGCGAGGAGATGGTGCCTAGGAGGCCCACCAGCCACGGGGGGAAGCGACCAGCCCACAGGACTCCCCGGGGCAGCCAGTGCACAGCGTTGGCCAAGTCAGCCAGATTGCTGAGGAGCGCCAGCGCCTCCAGCTGCATCTGCACCTCCACAGTCCTCTGCTTGCTCCTGCACAGCTGACTATGGGAGCAGAGGGGAGCCGTTCATGCCCACCCTCCAAACTCCCTCCCCAAGCTCTGGCATCCCCTAGCCGTCAGGCAGGGAGGCGAGCACAGCCTGGACCAGTGTGGGGTGGGGGTGGAACCAGCCCACCATACCTGGTGAAAGCTGCTACGGGGCTCCGCAGCCTCTGTCTCAGCTTCAGCATCACCCGCAGGGACCTGCAAGGTCACAGTATATGGGAGAATACCCTCCCTAGAGCAAGCAGGTCAGCTCCCCAGTGTAGGCCCCTGAGGCTCGGACAAATATCCTACCTCCCCCTGGCCCCATAGTCCCACACCTTCCCAGACATGCCTCAGGAGCTCCTTGTGACTCATCCTTAATATGGCCCAGGTCTGTTCAGTGTTTCTGGTGGAGCCATCCAGGCCTTGATCGGGCTCTGCAAACCACAGGCCAAGAACCCACACAAGGTGTTCACAGCCAGGCAGGAGGCTCCCTCTCTATGGATAAGGACACTGGTGCTGGCCTGCAGGTGGCTAGCCCTGGGGCCACTGCCTCCCCTCTGTGCCTCAGCCACCACACTTGCTACATGTGGAAAAGGTCCAAGTCAGCACCATAGCTCCCCTGCCCCCACCGTGGAAACACCCCAGACACTAGGCTGGACCTGTCAGATGGGAGTCTGGACAACCCTCTGGGTGCCCAGCACTGAGGAAGGGGCTCCCTGGGGACTCTGGGGCCATGAGTGGGGCCCCCAGGGAGCTCCACAAGGCACCTAAACCCTGCAGCCTGGGCCATCGGGAATGAGGGGATGTAAATGTGCTGAGCTTCCCAAACAGAGTGGTCCAAAGCCTGGGCACATCTCTGGCCACCATGTAACTGCAGAGCAGCACCTGTGATGTGGTACAAGGGGGCCCCCTGGGAAACTAGGACAAAACACCAATTCCTGGGCTCTCCCAGGCCTGCTGAACCAGAAGCTCTGGGTACTGGACTCTCACAGCTCTATGTTAGCAGCCTCTGAGGCGATGTCTGACAGCCCAGAGCCCTAAGCACAGACACGTAGTCCTAAGGAGCAACAACAACCTCCTCCCCCACACCCCAACCTACATATCCTCACTCCCACCAAGTCTAGAGAAACGATGGGAAAACTACATTACATAACTGGAAGAGCATGGGGAACACAGAGGATTTTTAGGGCAGTGGAACTATTCTGTGTGATCCTATAATGGTAGGTACATGTCACTGTGCCTTCGTCCAAACTTTCTGAGTTGTACACCAAGCATGGCCCTGAATATAAACTGTGGACCTGGGGTGACAATGATTCATCCATGGAGGTTCATCCATTGTAGCCAACACCCCATGCTGTGGGGTGTTGATGGTGGGGGAGGCTGGGCACGGGGGCAGGGGGAGGTCAGGCATGTGTGTGGACTCTACTTTCTGCTCGGTTTTGCTGTAAACCAAAACTGCTCTACCAAAAATAGTCTATTTAAGGTGGCGCCTGTAGCTCAGTGGGTAGGGCATGAGCCACATGCACTGAGGCTGCAGGGTTCAAACCCTGCCTAGGACAGCTAAACAACAAAAACAACTGCAACAAAAAAATAGCCAGGCATTGTGGCCTATAGTCCCAGCTACTTCAGAGGCTGAGGCAAGAGAATCGCTTAAACCCAAGAGTTGAGGTTTCCTGTGAGCTGTGACACCACGGCACTCTACGGAGGGCAACATAGTGAGATTCTGTCTCCAAAAAAAAAAAATAATCTATTTAAAACAAGAAGAATGGAACCCAGGCTGTCACTAAAACAGAATTAGGGAGTCTCTTGGGCCAGGGGTCATGATGTCCCCTGAGGTGGGCAAAGGAAGAGAGGCTGTGAACCAGGCCCCCCTTTGACAAAGCTGAGCCCCCTGGAGCATCCAGATCCCAGCTCAGGCACCTGCCCAAGGACTCCCCAGCACACAGGATAGGCCAGCACCACAGACAGGCATAGTGCCCTCAAGGGGACCTCAGACATCAAATAGGGCCCAAAGGCAGGAGACAGTCACAAAGCAGAGGCAGAGTGTGAGGTCAAAGGCAGGGGAGAGAGTTTCTGGTTTGGATGATGAGTGAATTAAATACTCTGAGGCCTGTCCATTTCCCAAATTGTCTATAATAAGCATAAAATTAGGATGTCTGGACCCAGGAAAAAGAATTATAATGTCAGGGCCTCACCTGTCAGCAGCTGTGGATGCTGCCCACACAGCCAAACTCACTCAGCCTCCCCTGAGCCTGAGGGCAGCTGCACCTGGCTACAGGACACGGGAAGATTTTGTAGCCACTGAAACATGGGAGCTGGGGTCTCTGCTCTTCCTAGTGTTCTCTGAGGCAGAGGATTCTGACTTAGCAGTTTGCAAAGAGGAAAATGTCTGTGAGGAAACCATTATCGTAAGTTTTAGAAACCATATGGTTTTCAGAAGCCCAGAGCCAGTCAGGAAACTGCTGGCTGTTTTCTTTGGGGTGTCACCTAATGGCAACCAAAAGGCCTTCTGTCCAGGCCCCCACATCTGGTCAGCAGAATTAGGCCTCCCCTCCCCCGAAGGAGCCCACATCCTAATCCCGGGAACCTGGGATTCTGTTCCCTCCCTTGGCAAAAGGGACTTTGCAGATGGGTTAAGTTAAGGATCTTTGTGAGACATCATCCTGGATCATCCAGATGACCCAGTGTCACCCCACGGTCCTTAAGAGGGAAGCATGAGGGTCAGAGTTGGAAGGCAACGTGACCAGGGAGCAGATATTAGTGATGCACTTGGAAGACAGAGGTAGGGACCACAAGCCAAGGAACATGGACGGCCTTGAGAAACTGGAAAAGCCAAGGAAATGGATTCTCCCCTGAGGCCTCCAGAAGGAACCATACCTGCCCACACCTTGATTTTAGCCCAGTGATGCCTATTTCAGACTTCCAACCTTCAGAACTTGTAAGATACTAAAATTATGTTGTCTAAAATGACCAAGTTGATGGTTATTTGTTATGGCAGTTATTAGAAACAAATACAACAAAAAGAGTTTCAAGAAAAGGAAGAAAACTCAAAGAGGCAAGGAACCCCACATTACAAACCCAAAGCAACCTGCTGCTGCCCTACTGAAGACACCCCTCAAAGGACTCGTGCTCCCTTCCAGCTGACACCACTTACCTGGCAACCCCCAGGAGCAGGGACAGGCCCCAGAAGGCTGTGCTCAGCGTCCACCACTGAGAAGCATCCACATGGAGGATGTTGGCATCGGCGGCCCAGGCTATGTGCTCACAGGGGTAATACAGCTGGTCGGCCAGGTTGCCCAGCACAGACACCCAGCGGACAAAGATGTCCTCCTCCTGCAAGACAGGGGAGAGATGCCTCGAGTCTGACCCATGGCCTGTTTTAGGGCTGTGGCCCTGCCAGGCAGCAATGAGATATCTGCTCTGCAGGAGAAAGGCTATAAGGCTGGGCCTAAGCACTAGGGAATTTAAGTTCCCAGGTGTAGCCAAGCTGGGATCCCTGCATCATAGCCTTCCTTCCTGAAGCCTTCCAGCTCCTGCACACGGGTCTCAGCAAAAGCTCTCTGATGTAGAAAACCCAGACCAGGAAGAACAGGGCGGCACAGTGACAAGCAAGTGTCCCAGGTGCTGCAAGGTTTGCATCACCTCCCTCAAACTCAAGAGGGGTCACTGTCTTCACCTTACAGACCACCAGACTGAGGTGCTAAGGGAAAGCCACCTGCCCCAGCTCAGGCAGGGACAGGCCTCAGACCATCAAGTTCTGGAGCCTGCAAGGAGTCTCTGTCATGCACTGAGCCCACACCCTCCACCCCAAGTTCTCAACAACTGCCTGCACCCACTGAGGCAGCTTCAGTGAGGCTGCAGGAGGGCAGCATAGAGGCTCCTGGGACTGCATCCCCGATTCTGCCCCTCAGGACTCCAGCCACTTCCTGAACTTTCATTTATTTTCTAACTTTTACCCTCATCATCTTCACTTGTCCCAAGTCCTCCCTGTATAGGCAGTTTATGATTTTCTTAAATTTTGTTTTCTTTTTTGAGATCATCAAATGTGATATCTGTGCCCCAGGAAAGGGAAGGAGGGATGTTCTTGGGGATGCATCAAAGGGATGTTCTTGGGGATGCATCAGAGGCATGCCCTAGTCAGACAGAAAAGGAGGATGGGATAGGTGACAAAAGGCAAAGCAGGTCCAGAAAAATACTCCTGATTTGGGAGGATTGGGCTGTGGGCACACGGAGCTGAACAGGAGAACATCTGAACAGCAAGTAGCTAGAGGGAAGACCCCTGGGAGGGCAGCCCTGAGGGGCATGACCCATGCAGCCTCTGAGATGTCTCCCTTAGTGGGCAGGATGGCCCTGGAGAGGACTACTGCTCTAATCAGCTGACACTTATGTGGGATGCTGCAGGGATGGGGTTACCCTCTGCAGCACTGTCATAATAGCAAAGGCTTAAAAATCATCTATGTGCCTATCAACAGGGGACTGGTTAAATAAATCACAGTCCACCTATATAGCAGAGTACTATGTGGCCATAAAGAATGAAAGAGCTGGCTTGGCACTTGTAAGTCAGCAGTTAGGATGCCAGCCACATACACAAGGGCTGGTGGGTTCAAACCCCACGGGGTCCACCAAACAATGACAACTACAACAACAACAAAAAATAGCCGGGCATGCGGCGGGTGCCTGTGGTCCCAGCTACTTGGGAGGCTGAGGCAAGAGAATCGCTTAAGACCAAGAGTTAGAGGTTGCTGTGAGCTGTGATGCCTCAGCACTCTACCAAGGGCAACATGAGACTCTGTCTCAAAAAAAAAAAAAAAAAAAAAAACACTCTTCTCAGACTCCTAAGAAATGATCTCCAACTTGTACTGTTAAGTGGGAAAAAAAACTCTATTCCTGTAAACTCTGTAAACTGTGTATTTGCCTGTATAGGTAGAGGAAACCTCAAGGAGACACAAGAAGCTAACCACAGTGCCCGCCTTGGAGTGAGAAATGTGGGAGCCTGGAGACTCAGGAAGGAGAGAGATTTTTAAAATTATATACCCTTTTGGAATATGTAAACGTGTAAGCTATTTTAAAGCAAAATGAGAACATCTGATGATCTCAAAAAAAAAAAGCAAAATTTAAGAAAATCATCAACTGCTTACACAGGGAGGACTTTGGGACAAGTCTATGAAATGCTGACTGCAGCCACAACCTCAGGCTTCCTGAGGTCTGTAGCTCCACAAACCCCATTACCTCTGCCCCCAGGCCATACTGCTTAGTGTAGACAAACATGGCCAGGTCATCAAAGAGTCGTAGGACGGTCCTACAGTGGCTGAGTTGGGTGGACACTGCCAGCAAGCGCGTTCCCACTTCAGAACTGGCAGGACATTGTTCCAGCAGGACCCCACCAACCAGCTGGCAGCAGTACCCCAGAGTTCGGATCTGTAGGAAACCAGAAGCCATCAGCATGATAGTGCTACTCAAAGGACTACACTGGATTACCCTTCACCTGGCCATGGGCCCTGCTGGGTTTAGCATGAGGAAGATTATAAATCTATAAACCTCCAGTAAAAACTTAAAGTTTAAAAACATACTGTAGGTGGGACAAATAAAGAAACATGACATCATTTTCCAGAGGCACTATGGAGAGCCTTTGGGGACAGATGTAACAGAGACAATGAAAACAAAACTCTTTATTTCCTACCTCCTGGGTCCTCCTTTTCCCATCAGGTAGGAGGAGGAGACTAAAATGTATATCTGCATCTACCTGGCTGGACCAAAGCCTTTGGCTGGGCTGAAGGTTGATCAGGCCTCAACTCATTGTACAAAATAATAATTTCCTTGAATTACTTTAGAGAAAAGAAACACACTCAGTAGGTGATTCTGAACATAGTGAACTAGATCAGCTTCATCACCCTTCTAATTACTTCATCTGCTTTTCAGAAACTATTGTTTTATATCTATTTTTTGGGAGGGTTGTATGTGACAGTCTCACTCTCTCACCCTGGGTAGACTGCATGGTGTCACCTTAACTCACCGCAACCTCAAACTCCTGGGCTCAAACAATCTTTCTGCCTCAGCCTCCTGAATAGCTGAGACTACAGGAGCCCCCCACAATGCCCAGCTAATTTTTCTATTTTAGTAAAGTCAGGAGCTCACACTTGCTCAGGCTGGACTTGAACTGTTGAGCTCAAACAAGCCACCTTCCTTGGCCTCCCAGAGTTCTAGGGGTACATAAGTGAGCCACTGTGCCTCTCTTGTTTTATATATTACTTTTACTTGTAATTCCTTTTCAACTCTACTGTAATGGTAAAATGTCCCAACTTGAGAGGTGGGTAGGGAGATTTGTTAAAACCTGAATGCCCAGTCATAAGGAATTTGCTTAGAATCTAAATACACTACCTGGTACAACTTCCTGTAACAGACTGGCCGGGCCTGGAGGAAATAAACTAAATGCTCAACCAGCAGGGATGTGGTTGGAACGCACTGTCTAGCCATAGGAAGGGTCTTGCAATACCCTAAATCTCCATAAAAGACTGCTTTGGACAACCCGAGGTCCAACTACACTGGCCTGCCAGGTCCTAAATGTCCAAACATGAGAATGTTTGGTATGGAAATGTGCAGCCAGGTTTTGGCTTGGCACGAACCATCTAAATGACCAACAGGGCATCTGCTGGAACCCATCCTGGCTAGACACAGCAGAGGCTTGACGACAGGGGGTCCCTGGTGCTAGGTTAGGAGACACAGCCTAAATGCCCAGCTCTAGGGGATGTGGTCAGAACCTAAATGTGCAGCCATAGGGGGAGCCCTGCACCATTCTAAATCCCCATAGGGGATTGCTTGGGACAGCGCAGGGATTAACTTCAGCGACCTCATCAGATCTTAAATGGGAGGCAGGTAAATGTCCAGGTGGCGTTGGCAGAACCACCTAAGCGGCGAAGGCTAGGAGACCGTGTTTGAGCCTAGCTCGGACAGGGCCTCTGCAATGGGGAAACCCTGAGCGACCCCGCCGTCTCTCTGGCCTCAGTTTCCCCGTGTCTGATTTTGGCCAAACACCAGGACTTCCGGCCCAGGTCCACCCCAGCCTCACCAGGCGGTCCCGACCCCTGTAAGACTCCAGCGCCGACGCCAGGCCGATCAGCGACGCCATAGCAACTCCGCCGTGACGTCACCACGGTGTCGGCGCGTCGCTCCAGGAGGCGGGGCCAAGCTGCACCGCGGAAGAGTTCGTTCCGAAAGCCGGCGTGCACACGCTCTGCGCAGGCGCCGCCGCTGCTGCAAGTCTTTGTTCCCGGCGCTAGGCTTTTGTAGGCTTGGGTAAGGAACCGACTTTGCAAAACGTTGGGCCATCATTTGTTGTTGTTTTTTATTTTTTCTAAGAGACAGAGTCTCACTTTGTCACCCTCGGTAGAGTGTGTGACATCACAGCTCACAGCAACCTCCAGCTGTGAGCCCAAGGGCTTAGGCGATTCTCCTGCATCAGCCTCCCGAGCAGCTGGGACTACAAGCGCCCGCCACAACACCCGGCTATTTTTTTGTTGCAGTTTGGCCGGGGCTGGGTTTGAATCCCCCACCCTCGGTATATGGGGCCGGTGCCCTACCCACTGAGCCACAGGCGCCGCCCTGGGCCATCACTTGTGAGTTGCCTGGTTCCGTGCACCCAGTGTGATTCTCCTCAGAGCTAGCTGCGTTCTGCCCCACGGCGGCTTCACCAACTGCTCACAAAAACAAAAAGAATTAAAATTAATGAACTACCCACACACATACACTAAATAATCCAAGCAAAACCAACCTGTTAGCAGTGGTTCAAGTTTTTTTCTTTTTCTTTTTTTTTTTTTTTTTTTGAGGCAGTCTCACTACACCCTTGACATGGCACTCAGTTCACAGCAACCTCCAACTCCTGGGCTTAGGTGATTCTCTTGCCTCAGCCTCCCAAGTAGCTGGGACTACAGGTGCCCACCACAACGCCTGGCTATTTTTTTGTTGCAGTTTGGCCGGAGCCAGAACCCGCCACCCTCGGTATATGGGGCAAGCGCCCTACCCACTGAGCCACAGGCGCTGCTGGAGTTTTTCTTTTAGTTTTACTGCTTGTCTGCATTGTCTACTTGTCTTCAGTATGACTATTGTAATATTAATAGCATAAGTCATCTCTTCAGGCGTTAAGAAAATGCATAGAATCGGTCCAGAAGAACCGTCTGGTAACACAGATGATTGGAGAAAAGACTGAATTTTCACGGGTATACCATTTTGTAGCTTTTGGATTTTGTGCAATATGCATGTATTATCCAAAAATATCAAAAGTTTTCAAAAACTTAATGCACATTATTTTATTGAGATGAAATTCACATAACATGAAATTCACCATTTTTAAATGCACAATTCAGAGTATTTAGCGGTACATTCACATGTTGTACAACTACCACCCCTTGCTAGTTTTGAAGTTCATCACCCCCAAAGAAGACTCTTGTAGGAGACTTGTATGGTGCTCCAAAATGTGCCATCTTGGCATAAGAATTATTTTGAGCTGAAGGCAGTTGAAAAGTGGATACAGGAAAAGCTCTCTACCTTCCCCCTATTTGCCTAAAAGCAGAAAACAAATATACAAAGGAGCCCTTCTTGCCTCTCTACCAGGAAAGGCAAAGGTTGATCACCAGAGACACCTTTAGACTCCTGTCTGGTAACATCTTTAGATTGCAACGAAGGAAGCTTTGGAACACTGTGTAACAAGCTTTACTAACTAGCCTTTACCATTTATCTGCCTTCCCACAATTTGCTTCTCTTAGAGACTCAGAGTCCTTTTCCTTTGTTTTGTCACATCTCCAAAACTCTACTGTTCCTGTTGAAGATGTTATGTATGCCAATGTTCTAAAATTAACACTTCTTTGAGAATGACTCGTTTCTCTGGGTATCACCCATGTATATCCTTGAGGTTTACACATTAACAGATTTGTTTTTCCCTTGTTAATTTTTTCCTTATGGGAATCCATCCCACCTAAAGATAGAAGTAAAATTATTTTTCCTCCCTTACCCACTGTTCCCAGTCACTTGCTTCCTCAATGCAACCCCCACCCCGCCCCTGGAAACCACTAATTTGTTTTCTTTGTCTATGTATTTACTTATTCTTGATATTTCATATAAATAGAATCATATACTATGTGACCAGTTATAATGGCTTCTTTTACTGAGCATAATGTTTTTGAGGTTGATCCAAGTTGCACCATGAACCATAATTACATTCTTTTTGCAGCTATATAATTAATGTTCCACTGTAGGGATAAACATTTTGCTTATCCATTCATCAGCTGATAGACATTTGACCTATTTCCACCTTTTGGCTACTATGAATAAGTGCTGCTATAAACATTCGTGTACATATACTTGAGTCTCTGTTTTCAATCCTTTTGGCTATATTCTAGAAGTAGAATTGTTGGATCATACGGTAACTCTATGTTTAACTTTTTCCAGTCCACTGCATTGCAGAGTTCAAACTTTTCCACATCCTTGCAATATCCTTTTTCTGCATTATTGTAGCCATCCTAGTGTGTGTGGACTCGTATTCCATTGTAATATTTTACATTTCCCTGATATGTAACAGGTGTTGACAGGTTTCTTTTGCAAAATATTTCCTCTTGTCTCTCAATCACGATGTTCCAACCACATTGCCTTTCTCCTGTTCTCTGAAGTTACAGCACATTCCTGCCTCAGGACCTTTGCCCTTGCTGTTCCCTCTACCTGGAATGCTCCTGCTCCAGATTCCTGCAACAGCTCCCTCCCTGATGTCTTCTCATGGGACCTCCCTGACCACACCTCCCTGGACACTTCTACCCATATTGCCTGCTGCTTTGTTTTCCCACTTAGCTTGTAATGCTACCAAAATGTAACTGCATATTTTGCTTATGTATGGATTTGTTGGTCTCTTCCTCAACAGAATATGAACTCTACTGGGGCAGCAATTTTAATCTGTTTCGTTCACAGCTATATCCCCACAGCCTGGCGCCAAGTGTCATCATTTATGGGGCTCAGAGCCCGACCTAAGCTTTCTTCTGGTGCCTCCTGTGGTCCTGGAAGACCTTGTCCATCCCACGATTTTTGTAGCTGCCTCTTCACTGGCTTCTCCCCTCTCCAATTCTAATGTGTCCTACAAGCCTGCTCATGCCCAGCAAGTGCCCAACATCTTGCTCTTAAGTCTTCATCTCATGGGCAGCCCTACCATACACCCAGTCACCTGGCCACAGACCAAGATGCCCTGCTTATCCCTCTCCTTCCACACACACATACCCACATCCCAGCACTCACCAAAATATCCCTTGAATCTGTTCACTTCTTCCAACCCCATGGCTACCTCCTAGGGCAGCCTCATTCTATCACCCACGTCCTAAGCCCCTGCCTTCCCTGGCTGGCTCTTTCTCCACAACATCCTACAAGACTTTTTTTTTTTTTTTTTTTTAATAGAAGGGTCTCACTCTGTCACCAAAGCTGGAATGCAGTGGCACAATTATAGCACACTGCAGCCGCCTGGGTTCAGTCGATCCTCCTGCCTCAGTCTCCTTAGTAGCTAGGATTGCAGTCACATGCCATCACACCTGGCTAATTATTATTTTTTTTTTTTTGTAGAGACAGAGTCTCACTGTACCACCCTCGGGTAGAATGCCATGGTGTCACACGGCTCACAGCAACCTCTAACTCTTGGGCTTACGCGATTCTCTTGCCTCAGCCTCCCGAGCAGCTGGGACCACAGGCGCCCGCCACAATGCCTGGCTATTTTTTTGTTGCAGTTTGGCCGGGGCTGGGTTTGAACCCGCCACCCTCAGCATATGGGGCCGGCGCCCTACTCACTGAGCCACAGGCGCCGCCCTAATTTTTTTTTTTTTTTAAACAGTCTCACTATGTTGTCCTCAGTAGAATGCTGTGACGTTACAGCTCACAGCAACCTCAAACTCTTGGGCTTAAGCAGTTCTCTTGCCTCAGCCTCCCAAGCAGCAGCTGGGACTACAGGTGCCCGCCATGACGCCTAGCTTTTTTTTTTTTTGGTTGCAGTTGTTTAGCTGGCCCAGGGCGGGTTCAAACCCGCCACACTCAGTGTATATGGCTGGTGCCGTAACCACTGTGCTACAAGGCGCTGAGCTACACCTGGCTAATTTTTATTTTGTGCAGAGACAGGACCTCACTATTGCCCACGCTGATCTCTAACTCCTGGGCTCAAATGATCCTCTTCCCCTATCCCACCATGACCAGCTCATTTTTAAATCCTTTTGTACAGACGGTGGTCTTATTATGTTCCAAGGACTCCTTAGCTTCCACATCCATCAAACACCTATCCCTGGTCCAGGGAGCTATGATTGTGCCACTGCATGCATCCTCCTCTCCCCATATTGGGGTAACTGCAACAGAAAAACCCAACCTGAGGGCAGCGCCTGTGGCTCAAGGAGTAGGGCGCCAGTCCCATATGCTGGAGGTGGCAGGTTCAAACCCAGCCCAGGCCAAAAACCACAAAAAAAAAGAAAAAGAAAAAGAAAAACCCAACCTGGGAGTGGTGGTACAAGCATGTTGTCCCAGATACTCAGAAGGCTGAGACAAGATGATCACTTGAACTCAGGAATTCAAGGCTGCAGTGAGCTGTGATCACACCACCATATTCCAGCCACTCTAGCCTGGGTGACAGAGCAAGACCACATCTCTAAAAAACAGTTTAAAACTCCAAGGCAAAGTCCAGGCATGTAGAGAGAAGGAGGACTCTGGCTGCAGAGCCTACTGCTGCCATGAGTGACCGACCTTTTCTCCCAAGCCTGTGCCATCCCCAACACCCCTGAAATAGCACTATGCCTATTCCAGGCATCCGAGATACAGCAGTGAGTTCTGTAGGTGCTGTCCAGCATTCCTAGCATCCAGCATCTAGTCAGAACTGAACGTGACCTTTGAGATATGGGAGCTGGCCTTGGTGTTGCTAGGGGCTAGCCTGGCAGTCACAGCTGGCACCTGTGTCCTTCTGCTGCACATCAACAATTTCTCAGAAAGCCAACATTAGACAAGGCCACTCTGCGACCGTGATGGAATAAGACAAAACAAGTCCACTCAGTAATCACGTCTGAACGAAGGCAGACATGAACGTCGTCCGCACCACGAGAGCAGCCAGACCCCCTCTTTTCCTGACTTAACTCAAGCAGCAGCTATTCCTTATCAATCACGGCTTTAGTCTCGCTTTGTTCTTCTGACTCCACAATGGTGACTAAGATGCATACCTGTCTCCCTCATTTCCTATTAGTATCTGGATCCATCTTCTGGGTCCTCCTTTCTCCATAAGCAGGAAGACAAGGCTGAAATGTATATTTGCATCTGTCTGGCCGAGCCAAAACCCTTGCCTGGGCTGGCAGCGGGACAGCAGGAGATCTGATCTCACCTTCGTGAACTAAACAATAATTTGCTTAAAGTTAGTAAGAAAGAACACACCTAATCAGTGAATTGGGACATCACAAACTAGGGCAGCTTCACCATCCTTATTTATTATTATATTATTATTACTATTATTATTTTAGCAAGGCTCATCACTTTAGAAAACCACCTTTATTATATCTTTAATTATTTCATGTGTTTTAGAAAATGCTTTTCCTTTTTAAAAAATTTGTTATTGCAGTATAATAGAATACACATAACATAAAACTGACCATCTTAACCATTTTTAAGAGCACAGTTCACTAGCATTAAGTTTATTCACATCTTTGCGCACATCCATCTCCCCAACTTTGTCATCTTCCCAAACCAAAACTCTGTCTCCATTAAATAACAATTCTCTATTCTCACCTTGGCTGGGTTTTTGTTTATTTGCTGGATTTTTTATTTACTTATTTATTTATTTTTAGAGACAGAGTCTCACTTTGTCGCCCTCGGTAGAGTGCCATTGCATCACAGCTCACAGCAACCTTCAGCTCTTGGGCTTAGGCAATTCTCTTGCCTCAGTCTCCCGAAGACCTGGGACTACAGGCGCCCGCCACAACACCGGATTTTTTGTTTGTTTGTTTGTTTTTGCATTTTTGGCCAGGGCCGGGTTCAAACCCACCACCATCAATATCTGGGGCTGACACCCTACCCACTGAGCCACAGGCACCGCCTATTTGCTGGGTTTTTGAAGACAGGATCTCATTCTGTTACTCAGGCTGAAGTACAGTGGTGAGATCATAGCTCACTGCAATCCGAAACTCCTGATCGCTGGTAATCCTTCTGCCTCAGCCTCCTGCGTAGCTGGGATTATAGGCTCATACCACCAAACAGCTGATTTTTCTAACTTTTGTAGAGACGGCGTCTTGCTATGTTGCCCAGGCTGGTCTCAAACTCCTGGCCTCAAGTAATCCTCTCACCATAAGCCACCAGGCTTGGCTCTTTCCTGGGTTTTTTAAAAGCGCACATACTTAAAGGATACAGTGTGATATTGTGCTGTATGTACACATTGCAGAATAATTAAATCAAGCTAAGTAATGTATCAATCACCCCACATACTTATTTTTTGTGATGAGAACATTTAAAATCAACTCTTGGCAATTTTTCAAGTGAACAATGTATTACCATTATTGTCCTATTGTTTTTATTTGTCTGATCATCTAAAAAAAAGAAAGTAAAATTTCCAGCCAATAAATGCACCTAACAGAGAGTGAAGCCCTATTTCTTTAAACCCTCCCCTATGACATCTAAGAGGATCCCAAATCCTATAATGTGTTCTAACCCTCTCCTGGGCCTGCACTCTCCTTGTTGTGAGTAATGAGCTTGAATTTGTTCAACTACAAGCACATTCCTAGTGGTCTTCAGCTGGGGACCGGGAGAGGACTGACCCCTTTAAAGGGTACTTTGGGGGTCTGTCAAGCCCTGAAATGGCATTAGGAGTGCAGTGACTCGGGAAGGTGGGGAACGTTAGGAGGCAGAGGAACAAAAAAAATTTGGAACACAATAACAATGGACACAAGTATCTTGTTGCATCGAATCCTTACCACTACTTTCTGAGGTGGATACCATTGTCAGTCTCATTTTCTACACAACAAAACTGAGACTCCAAGAAGTCACCTGCTTGGGTCCCTCGAGCTCTCAGGAGGCAGGATTCACACTCACATCTTCCTGATTTATTTTCTTTCTTCTCTTTCTCCTATCCTCCCCTCCGCTTCCTCTCTCCTTTCTCTTTCTCTCTCTCTCTTTTTGACAAGGTCTTACTATATCACTCAGACCTCAGTCTTCCAGGTAGCTGGGCCTATAAGCACATGCCACCACGCCTGGCTTTTGCTTCCTAATTTTCCTCCTAGCTACCCCCCAAGGTGCTCATGAACCATTGTGACAAAAGCTCTTGGGGTCACAATGGGCACATCTGGGCTACACTTGGATGCAGCCTTAGCAATAACATGAGTGTCCTCTGGAAGACCAGGGACAGATGGAGTCTGAGGGTCCAGCCTGTGGCCAAGTATGTTTCCTAAGACTCACTAAACCCACACCTTCCTTTGAGGTAGGTACTCTGTCCTTGTCCCTGGTGTGCAAAGGATAAGACTGAGGCTCATGGGAGCTCAATTACTTATTCTAAGGTTACCTACACAGTCATCTCAGTTATTGGCTTTCCCTTAAACTATTTTGGAATCTTCTTGACTCTCAACTATTTCAGGTGGCAAAATGATCCACAAAGCAACACAACTATCCACCAAAAACCTGTGGTTTTGTTATAAAACACACACACACACACACACACACCTTGATATGTGTTTTCTAAAAAGGCAGACATGAGCACGTGGTTGTGGGTTGAAATGATCTGGGAAGGCTTCCCTGTAGGAGGTGAACCTGAGAGCCAGGAGTGCTAGTGCACACCTGGGGTTTCACAGGGGTGAGGAGGGGAGACACCTGTGCTCTGTGCAAAGGTGAGAAAGTCCAGTGACTGAACAGGGGAGGAGAGTAGGCAGAGGCTTGGCCCCTGAAGCTGAAGGTCAGAGAAGGGAAGGGAGAGGTGTGTAATCCTCAGGCAGTTTGAAGACAGGAAGAGATTGAGAAGAAGCAGGTCCCAGGACAACTGCAGGGGGCAGGAAGACAAAGTCTGTGGCAGAAATGGCTCAGCTCCCCAAGCAGCTAGGACTACAGGTGCTCGCCACAATGACTGGCTATTTTTAGAGATGAGGGTCTTGCTCTAGCTCAGGCTGGTCTCAAACTCCTGAACTCAGGCAATGCACCTGCCTCCGCCTCCCAGGGTGCTAGGATTACAGGTGTGAGCCACCACGGCTGGCTTCCCATTACCTTTCCAATCTCATTACTACTAACCTCAGGGTATTTGCACGTGCTACTCCCTCTGCCTGGAATGTAATCAAATTATTCAAATGCCTCCCTCCTCCCTTTTCCTGGCCAATTTTTTTTTTTTTGAGACAGAGTCTTACTATGTCACCCTCCACTGCATTGTGACTGTCTCCTGCCTTTGGGCCCTATTTGATTTCTGAGGTCCCCTTGAGGGCACTGTGCCTGTCTGTGGTGCTGGCCTATCCTGTGTGCTGGGAGGTCCTGGGGCAGGTGCTTGACCTGGGATCTGGATGCTCTAGGGGGCTCAGCTTTGTCAAAGGGGGGCCTGGTTCACAGCCTCTCTTCCTTTGCCCACCTCAGGGGACGTCACGACCCCTGGACCAAGAGACTCCTAAATTCTGTTTTAGCCACCTGGGTTCCATTCTTCTTCTTTTAAATAGACTTTTTTTTTCCTTTGGAGACAGAGTCTCACTATGTTGCCCTCGGTAGAGTGCCGTGATGTTACAGCTCACAGCAACCTCAAACTCACAGGCTTAAGCGATTCTCTTGCCTCAGCTTCCCAAGTAGCTAGGACTACAAGCACCCGCCATAAAGCCCGGCTATGTTCTTGGTGTACTTGTCATTGTTGTTTAGCAGGCCCGAGCTGGGTTGGAACCCGCCAGCCGCCGTGCATGTGGCTGGTGCCCTAGACACTGCGCTACGGGTGCCCAGCCCTTTTCCTGGTCTTTGATAATTGCAAAACCTTTCCCCCAAACCCTAACCTTCTGCCTTGTGTGACTTTATCCCCCATATCACTTATAATTTACTCTTCAATGTATGCTGTTATATTTATTCGTTATTGTCTGTCACTGCCTCTCCCATTATCAATATACAAGAGCAGGCCTCTAGGTCTGTTTTGCTAAGTAATGTAACTCCCCATCCCTACGGCCTAGAATAGTGCTTGGGACACAGTGGGCACCAAATTAATGATTACTTACATCTCCACTTTCCCCGCGGGTAGCCGCAGGGGCCCCATCTCCCTGCCCAGTGCCAGGCACACAGAAAGGAGTAAAAGACAGAGTCGTCCCTCGCTGGCCGTTGCTCAGTCCCGCATCTCCGCTCCCCTTGCAGGTGACGCTGCGTCCCACGATGGCCACAGGTGCCCTCCTGCCGTGCCCGCTGTCCCGGCTGGACTTCCTCAAGGCCTCACACTTCGCGCTGGGGCCCAACTCGGGGCTACATCGGGGCACCATGCACTCCACCTCGCACCGGGACTTCCCCGCCTACCCGGGGTCCGCCTGGCCACAGCCGAGTCGGAAGCCGCCGCGCGCGCCGCTCTTCCAAGTGGACACGCGCTGGGCCGGCGAGGAACACATGTCGGAGGCGCGCCGCGCGTTCCCGCCGCCGCCGGAGCAGGAGTGGGAGCAGGAGCGGGAGCTGGTGCGGGAGCGCACACGCGCCATGCAAGCTAGCAGCGTGCTCATGCGCGTGGACACCCGCGCCGGCTCCAGACTCTCCAACGCGCGCGCCGCCTTCGGCTGGCCCGAGTTGCCCGCGCGCGCCCGAGAGAAAATCCGCGGCGCGCGCCTCATCTTCGACCGCGACTCGGTGCCTTCCGGCGACCGGAACCAGCTGCGCATCCCACCCACCACACACCAGGCGCTCTTTCCGCCCCACGACGCGTGCCCTCAAGCCCGCGCACCCTGCAGCCATCTCGGTGAGCGCGCGCCCGGGCCCTCGGGGGCCTTTTCCTCAACCCCAGTGGTTCTCAAAGAGGAACTGGGATTCTGCAACATCCTCTCCTCCCCCAGGGAGGGAGGATGACAATGTCTGGAAACATTTTGGATATGGATATCACGAATGGTGGCGAGGGTACTGCTAGCAATGTAGTGGTAGTGGCCAGGGATGCTACGAAGCTGCCTACCAGGCATGGGGCAACCCCAAATGCCAGCAGTACTGAGGCTCAGAACCATGGGACCTTCCTCAGTTCTCACCGTCCATAGAGTGGGCATATGTCCTGAATCTGTCCAGGGTCTGCTGTGAGGTGGGAAGAAGTCACGAATTTTGATTTGAGATCAAACGTGCAAAGTCCTCTGCCTGCCTACATTCCACTCCCCTACCCATCCCTACCACCTTAGTAGCTGTGTGACTCAGTAATTGGAACTCTCCAAGCCTCAGTTTCCTCATCTACAAAATGAGTGCAGTTGCAGGGCCTGATTTAATAGGCGCTGGTGAAGCCAGGTGTGCAAGGTGTGCATGGTGTATAGTAAGCACTCAACAAAGAGTAGCCATTATCCGACCAAATTTCCAATTCCGTCTTCCCAGGAGCTCTTCTGGTGGACACAACTAGTCAGAGGCCCTCCAAAGTGGGCTCAGGAATTCTCCTACCTGGATTCGACTCTTAGTTCTGGCTCCTAATTTCTGTGATTTCTGGCAAGTTACTTAATCTCTCTGAGCCTCAGGCTGTAAAATGGGGGTATAATGCCATGTCCAAAACTAGGTGCAAAGCACTTAACCTAGGTGCATGGCTCAACACCACTTGGTAGGTATTCTTGGTATTATTTTAAAAGTTTGGGACTTTTAAAATAAAAGTCCAGACTGGTCAGGACAGCCCAGCTCCTATTTCCAGGAAAGAAATGAAATTCCAATGGGCCTGCAGGGAATCTATCCCATTCTCTGTCTCTCTTTCTCACATCTATCTTTCTCTCCCCCCACTCCCTGCTTACCCTCAGGGGGCCCCAACATCCTAACATGGGACTACAGGAGACAGGATGGGACTTCCTACCAGAGACAATTCCAGGCCCTGGCAGGCCCACCTGCACTGATGTGCAAAAGGGTAAATCAAGGCTGAGCCGGGGCTGCTGAGGAGGGCAGCAATAGGCCTGGGTTTTGGCCTTCTCATTCCTGTCTGCCCACAGGCCTCCTCTAGTGTGGATCTTGGAGACTGCAAGATTGGCTATGGACCCATGTGTTCAGAGCAGAAACAGGCCTACAGGCCCCAGGGCCTGCCCCCAGACAGGTACAAAGGGACGACTGCCTTCCCACCCAGATGGGACAATTGGCTTTCAGCCGCATGTGGGATGGGCCATATAGGGTTCCAGGGCCAATACTCTGCCTTTGAAGTCTCCAACACTGGTAGGCAAGGTGCACTATTGTGCTAGATCTCCCACTATTAGCACCCCAACACTGGGCCACTGGGCAACCTGCTTCCGTTTCCTGGGAGTTATAAGGGCCCAGATGGAGCCCACCTTTCCTTATTCTTGGTCGAATAATACCTTGCCTGCAGGTATGAAAAGGCCCAGGCTGTGGCCCACATCCACTGTTTGAATATTTCTCCTGGAGATGGCCTCTTTCATGCCAGGACCACCAAGGGCGAGCACTTCTACCCCCAGGAGCCAGGTGAGAGCTGCTGCCTGCCCCACCCTGGGCTTCCATGGGCAGGACAGCTCAGCACCTACTCTGCCACTGGCAGAGCCTTTTTTTATTCACCACGATCAGACTCCAGCGTCGCACATCCTGAAAGGAAATTGGTGCCCTGGCCCGGGCAGTCTGGACACCTTCATGCAGTACTTCTACGGCCAGGTCAGCAGGAAGAGGGGAAAGGCAGCAGGGCTCGCCAGGGAAAAATGGCTTCTCAGGCAGCGCAAATAGCAAGTGCAAAGGTCCAGGGGTGGGAATGAGCTTGCCTTTGAGTATGGAGAAAGCTCCAGGATCTGTTTGATCCAGGATCTAGGGTAAGTCAGTTAATCCCTCCGAGCCTCTGGCTCTGTTTGTAAAATGTGATAACAGTACCAATTACCAACGCTATTGCGTGGAGCCCAGAAAGGGTGAGGGAGCTGTCCAAGGTCTCACAGCACCCATTGCCTCCCTCTCACTAAGCCCGGGATACCCGGAACAAGGGAACTTCCCAGATGTCATGTGGTCCTACAGCCGCCGCCCCCGACCCAGCAGCCCAGCCGCCACGCGGCCCTCAAGAAATTGCAGAGTCACGTGACCGTAGGAGAGGCGAAGCTGCTCGGACACTTCTTCCAGACCACCATGGGCTCAGACTACTGCCGCTCGGAGACAGTGGAGATGCAGAAAGCCCCCAGCCTCCACTTGCTGCAGAGCAACCTGCCCCTGGGCACCAACGGTCAGTGTGGGGGGCGGGGGGTGGGGGCCGCCCGCCCTTGCCGCTTGTCTGGCCACAGCCTGGTAGGCGATACCCACCCCGGCCCCGCCTCCTGGCGGGTTAAATCCCACTGTAAATTGACCAGGACTCCAACTGAGCTCCTACATATCCTCACACCTTTGCGACCGTGCCCCGCCCCCTATATGACTCCGCCCCTCTGGCTGGGCTTTAGCCCCGTCCCTTTCTCAGTACCTAACCCTGCTTCCCCTCAGATTCTGGCTTTGCCCCTCGCCAGCCCGCCCGCCCCACCTGGTGCCGCCCCCTTACTTTCCGGCCTGGCCCTGCCCCTGGTCTCCTCAGCCCCACCCCCTGGTTCCTCCCTTTCCCGCCACCCAAACCCTCAACCTGGTCCTAATTCCTTGTCCTTGTCAACAACACCAGGGCTGGCCCAGGCTTGGACCCTGAACCATTTCCCCACCCTTAATCTGACGCATCCCCGACCCCTGGCCCCACCTCGCCTCCCTCAGCCCCTTAACTTAGCTGCCCCCACTCAAATCTCCAGAATTCGATTTTTTAACCACGAACCAGAAGATGATGAAGCCACATGGAAAAGCTCCAGCCCCGGTGACTGAAGAAATGCTACAGCGGGTGAGGGAGGGGAGAAGGGAATCTATCCCTCATCAGGTGACTCCCAAGTCAGCTCAAAGTTATCTCAGGGGGACTGTGCTTCACCCCAAAATCAGAGTTAATGACCAATCAGGCTCAGGGCCATTTTACCACCACTCCAGCATCATCCCTAGCTCTCTCCCGCGGTCACGTCAGAGTCAGCCCAGGTACATCTCCGCATCACCTGCCATGTTTATGCCCATGTGAAGGTCAAGTAGAGTTGGCCTAGGATTGCCCCAACCCTGGGGTCCTTCAGGGCCATCTGTGGTTTCTCTCTGTCTTCTCATTCAGCTCAGACTGGGGCCCCTTTACCCATCACCCAGTGTCCAATCACCAGACAAGCCTGGCTGAGCCCCCACTCATCCTTTGAGGCCCCAGGGTGACTAGTCTGAGTGAGTCAGGCAGCCCTTCAAGGCTGTCCACCCTGACTCCACAGTGCAAATACAGCCACATGGAGCCCCCTCTGGGCAGATTGCGTTTCTTCTCAATCCAGTACAAGGACGAGTTTCCTGACAAGTACCAAGGCCCAGCAGTGCTGAGATTGAGCAAACTCCAGGAGAGCTCTGTGCCCCTGGGCACACTTCGCCAGTGGGGTTGTGGGGAGAAGATAGACCCTCAAGCCCCCCAGCCCTCTGTGTACCCCTGCCCCAGCCAGCAATAAATATCACCTTGGCAAGAGCTCACTCCTCCCCATCAGCCAGCCATTAAAGATGGGTGGGGACCAAAGGAAGAGGCTATACAGGGGAAAACGACTTCATTGTGGAAAACCCGGATGCCCGAAGGGACAGTTATGCAGCCCCTGGGTTGCTCGGAACAGAGGTGTAGGGGTGGGAGGTTGAGAACACAGGTTCCCCGTGCTGGGACGTAGAACAAATCCTCACTCCTTTGTGTCTTGAGTAGTAATTTGGGGCAAGTCACTTAACCTCTCTGAATCTCCGTCTGTGAAATGGAGATAAATAACAGCTCTCTCATTTGATTGTTATACATGAAAAATATACACACTTGTCAGTGAATGTGGCTGGGGGGTTTCCCTTCTGAGGATGAAAGTGAGTAGAGGGAGGAAGGCCAAGGTGTGGAGAAAAGCTCTGGATGGCAGAGAGGCTGGGCATCTGGACCAGAGAATGGCCCCACAGCTTCCTCCATGCTGGGCAGAGACTGGCCCCCACGTCAGAGCAGGGTCCAGGTGCAAATGGACAAAAGTCATCAAGACATAATGATGTCCAAGGGGATAAGTGCCCACCAGTGACATGACGAGAAAGGACAAAAAGAAGTCTGTGGGGTGAGGTCCTGAAGCCGGTGAGTGACTGGGCTAAGCACAGACCAGTACATTGGACCAGCACCCAACCCCAGTGAGAGACACATTTGAGGTTTGGGGTCTGGTGAGGAAGGTCTGTCTGGGATAAGATGGGCTTTGGTGGCCATGCCTGGAGGTAGGCTGTTGAACATCCAATTTATTGTTTTTGTTTTGGTTTTTTTGGTTTTTTGTTTCTTGTTTAAGACAGATTTATTCTGTCACCCCAGGCTAGAGTGCAGTGGCCTCAGCCTAGCTCATAGCAACTTCAAATTCCTCCCAGAGTGCAAGGATTATGGGTGTAAGCCACCATGCCCAGCCAAGCATCAAATTTCCAGTAGTGAACATGGCTTTCCTGAACCTGAAGTCAGACCTGTAAGGACCAAAGCCCTCACCCCACCCCATTGTGCCAGTGGTTGCCAACTTCAACCTGGCTGGGAGCCCTCCCTCATCAGCATTGGTTCTTCTGAGCTAAGTTGTCATTTCAATAGGAAGAGCAGGGGTCCAGCTTTGCATCCTATGGGGACAAGATGCCCTTTTGGCTGCACTTAGGACACCCACACTGACCATGAGAGAATCTGCCAGCTGCTTAACACTGTTTGAATCCTTGAGGATGTTCTGTGTCACACTCTTCTGTGTTATGCACAGGGTTTGTCCTTGATATCATGGATCAAACAATTATTTGTTGGAGACCATTCTGTGCATTGTAAAATGTTCGGCACTATCCTTGTCCTCTACCTACTAGATGCCAGTAGCATACCTCCCACTCACTTGTGACAATGAAAATGACTCTGGGGTGGGGGCTCTTGTTAAAAACCACTGTAATAGGCTCAGTGCCCATAGCTCAGTGATTAGGGTGCTGGCCACATACACAGGGCTGGCAGTTCAAACTTGGCTCAGGCCTGCTAAACAACGATGACAACTGCAACAAAAAAATATCCAGGCGTTGTGGTGGGTGCCTATAGTTCCAGCTACTTGGGATGCTGAGGCAAGATAATCACTTAAGCCCAAAAGTTCAAGGTTGCTGTGAGCTGTGATGCCACAGCCCTCTACCCAGGGTGACATAATGAGACTGTCTCAAAACAAAACAACTGCAATAAATTCACCCCTTTCTGTTAAAGCTGGTCTGCTTGTTGATCAGACTACTAGAACAGAAAGCCTTTCCCGTTTTGCCTTGCCTTCCAGGGTGTTCAGAAAGCTTACTTGGGTGTTAAGTTCCATATGGGTCCAGTTGCTGAATTAATTGAGCTTCTGCCTCATCCCAGGAGTGGTTTAAAACCCAGAGACCAGATGAAAAACAATGTATAGGCATTACAAAAAGCTATTTTTCAACAAAACTTAAAGCATAACCATAGTACTGACCAACCCTGGGATGGCTTTCCAAAAACTTTACTGGAAATGTTTAATGAGTAAGAGACACATCAGGATAATTCTGGTTGTATTCCAGGAATTTATGTCTAGCCATCCTATACCCTACTCACCCCCCACCCAAAGGCTATGGACTAAGATGAATAATATAGGATTGACAATGAGAAAAAGCAAGATTAATGTTTTTAACAAATTTGTCAATGGTAAGCATAACCCAGCAGCAGAATTCAGATCCATGTTTCTGTTCTTGGGCAAGAACATGATCTCACCTTCACTCTTCTCAGTGATAAAATGGGGATTACAATAGTTCCTCCTTCAGAGATGATTATAAGAAGTAAAAGTGTGCATATACCACGCTTAGAACAGGGCCTGGTGCTTGGCAGCAATTCAATGAATGGTGCCTAAATGTGTTTATGTCTTAAGTGCTTTTATTTATTTATTTTGAGACAGAGTCTCACTATGTCGCTCTTGGTAGAGTGCCATGGTGTCACAGCTCACAGCAATCTCAAACTCTTGGGTTTAAGCCATTCTCTTGCCTCAGCCTCCCAAGTTGCTGGGGCTACAGGCGCCCCTCACAACGCCCTGCTATTTTTTTTTGTTGTTGTTGCAGTTGTCATTGATGTTTAGCTGGCCTGGACTGGGTCGGAACGTGCCAAACTCAGTATATGTGGCTTGCACCATAACCACTGTGCTATAGGCGCTGAGCCAAAATTAATTTTTAAAAATTATTTTTAAGGCCAGGCATGGTGGCTTACACCTGTAATCCTAGCACTCTGGGAGGCCAAGGCAAGAGGATCCCTTGAGCTTAGAAGCTTGAGACCAGCCTGAGCAAAAGCAAGACTAAAAACAGAAAAATTACTGACTTGCAACATAGGACTTTAGATGGTCCTCTGGGTCTCCATCCACAATGCCCATCCCCAAGAGCAAAGGAGTCCAGGAGCCCAAGAAAACACAGCCACCTGGGCATGCACCTCTTTTCCTCTTCTGCACCGTGTCCCAGAGATCCAGGGGCCTGGAATTTCCTGCCCAAATGTCAGGGATAGGCTTTCATGGTAGCTTTCTGGCCCACTGATACTGGTTCCTTCCTAATGTCCAACAAGTACACATTTCCTTTTTTTCATTTTGAAATCAGTTGTGTATGCGTTAATATAAAAATATGGTATCTAATAATTCTATGTGTCTTGATTAGAAGGTTTGGTAAGAGGAGAGGAAAGTAGATTTTGTATGAGCAACATTGACTGCCCTAATCTTAATTTTACTTGTAAATTAAATGTAAAATGAAATCAATTGAATCACATTAATTTTTTAAAAAAGAAAAATTAATTGGGTGTCATAGCAGATGGAGGCTAAGGCATAAGGACCACTTGAACCCAAGAGTTTGGGGTTGCTGTGAGCTAGGCTGATGTCATGGCACTCTAACCTGGACAGCAGAGGAGGCTCTGTCACAAAAAAAAATAAAAATTATTTTTAGATATGGGGTCTCACTATGTTGCCCAGGCTAGTCTTGAACTCTGGCCTCAAGTGATCCTCTTGCCTCAGCCTCTTGAGTAGCAGAGATTACAGGTGTGAGGCCCACACCCAGCCTTGAGTTTATTTTACTGCAAGTGACAGAGCTCTGTTGAGCTCAAGCAAAAAAGAGATTTCATGAATTTAGAAACAAGAAAGTCTGGGATTGGGTTGAACATCAGGCATGCTAATTTTGCATCAGGACTCTGTCTCTCTCTTTTGCCTTCTCAGTCCCTCCACGTGGTAAAGGATATATTGGCAACCAATCATGATTAAAGCCCCTAAAGAAGAGGGGAGTCTTCTCAGCACAAGCATTATAATGGAATTTAAGGAGCACGCTGATTGGCTCACTTGAGTCACATGACTATGACCCAATCACTGTACCCAGAGTCATAGAATACTGTAATTGGTTGGCCCTGAGGAATTGGTTGGCCCGGCAGGTCACTTGAGGTCAGGAGTTCAAGACCAGCCTGAGCAAGAGTGAGACCCTATCTCTACAAAACATAGCTGGGCATGGTAGTGTGTCCCAGCTACTTGAGAGGCTGAGGCAGTAGAATTGCTTGAGCTTAGAAGTTTCATGTTGGGCTTGGCGCCTGTGGCTCAAGCGGCGAAGGATCCAGTCACATACACCTGAGCTGGCGGGTTCAAATCCAGCCCGGACCTGGCAAACAACAATGATGGCTGCAACCAACAAATAGCCGGGCATTGTGGCAGGTGCCTGTAGTCCCAGCTACTTGGGAGGCAGAGGCAGGAGAATCGCTTGAGCCCATGTGTTGGAGGTTGCTGTGAGCTGTGATGCCACAGCACTCTAGCCAGGGTGACAGAGTGAGATTGAAAAATAAAACAAAACAAGAAAAGAAGCTTGCATCTTGTAAGACCTTGCTGAAAGCTGCAAGAAAGCTCCCCTGTATCCAAGCATTCTTGTCCTCAAGAGACATTCGGTCAGAGTTCCAAAATAAAATAGGCAACAATTTAATTAGGTATTTTTCTTCCATGTAGCAAAGATATCTAGCTTCCTGGAGAAGGCTTGTCTATAGGGCTGCCCATGTATATCTAGGTAGGTTGTGCACTACACAAACTTAGGGAGCCCTATTCACTATATAGTCCATCTATGTGGTAGCCCTGGCTCTCTATCCTTCCCCTGTTTTGCTTAGCTAATTTCACATTTTAAATTATTTCCCTGAATATATCCTTCCCCTTCCAGGTACTAATTTCTAGATTAATCAAGATTGTCATAGATGCAAGGGACAGAACCCACCATAACTATCTCAAACACTCAGGAAATCTACTGACTCATCATACTGGAAAGAATGAGAACCCCAGCTTTAGGTACACCTACATCCAGGAGCTCAATCAATATAGCCAGATCTATAGCTCTGATTCCCACATCTACATCCTAGTGTATGGGCCTCAGTGTGCAGTGGGAAAGGTGGCCACAGTTAGAATGAGCCCCTACAACTCATGATCCCAGATGAAGAACAAGAACGAGATAATCCAATATCAAGTTCTCACTCCAGACCTAATTATTGCAGCTAGGGGATGGGGCTCTCTGACTTACATCTAGATCACAAGGTTCTGGGAAGCTGTGTTTGACACAGATCCATCATGAGTAGTGGAGAATACTCCACAAAGGAAAACCAATGTGCTGAGAGAGGTACTAAGTGGAGAGAAACAACAGCTGTCATCATAAATATTATTTTGTAGTGGGATCATCTAGGAGAAGGAAGGAGAAACCAGCGACATAATCCAATTGAAGTCTCATATCTCTTAGATCTGCTGTAGGCTCCATAGGGCATAAGTCCAGCACAGATCAAGAGTTAAGGAAGGAGTGGGGATAACTCCCAGAGGCCTGGTTTACTCAGGGCTGTCTGAATCTAAGCATAGTTGGTGTTAAAACCCACTAACTAAACACCACCAGAAACACACCAGTGCGGGGGGCGGGAGGGGGGAAGGTTCATTTAGCTTGCTTCAATAAGGAACATTGCATACCAGGAAGCCATAGCTTGTCTCTGTAAGGGGGGAGCTGGGGGCAGGGGGGCTTCTTATAGGATGTGGGCTTATGCTGGATGGTTTTAAGGAGAGTTGAAGCATTTATAGGATGGTGTCAGGAACCAGGAGTCAAATTGGTGACTGGGGGTGGTGCCTGTGGCTCAGTCGGTAAGGCACTGGCCCCATATACCAAGGGTGGTGGGTTCAAACCCCGCCCCGGCCAAACTGCAACCAAAAAATAGCCAGACATTGTGGCAGGCGCCTGTAGTCCCAGCTATTCTAGAGGCTGAAGCAAGAGAATCGCTTAAGCCCAGGAGTTGGAGATTGCTGTGAGCTGTGTGAGGCCACGGCACTCTACCGAGAGCCATAAAGTGAAACTCTGTCTCTACAAAAAAAAAAAAAAAAAGAAAAAAAAATTGGTGACTGGGTATTTCCACGATTTTTATCTTAAGAGGTGGAAGGATGCAAATAGGCTTGGAATTGTCATTAGTAAGAAAGCAGCAGATATTTGTGTTACTTGGAGAAGAAAATATATATTCATTTTTGTGGTTGTAGACAGTCCTTGTCTCTACCTTGGTTCAAACATGGTCACAGTGTGGCCTTGTCTGATCATTGTTTATATTCTGTGACCGTTGTTTATGTTTAGTGAAGAACATCATGGCCCAGCTGCCAGCTGCCAGGAGATGTTTCTCTCTCTCTCTCATATTTGTCTCCAGGTAGCTGCCCAGAGCCTTTCCCAGCCCTCAGGTTCTCCAAGAATCATCTCTTACATCAGATACCAGATACACCAGGGACAGCAGGACCCATCATCTGGGTAGGAAGCTAAAAACACCAGGGAAGAGTATGCTAATGCCATTCCCCCTGGGGGGAGGTGTTATCCAGAAATGGGGAAAGGTTTCGCCTTAAGAAAGAAGGAAGAAGGCTCGGTGTCTGTGGCTCAAGTGGCTAAGGCACCAACCACATACACCTGAGCTGGTGGGTTCGAATCCAGACCAGGCCCGCCAAACAACAATGACAATGACGGCTGCAACCAAAAAATAGCCAGGCGTTGTGGCGGGCGCCTGTGGTCCCAGCTACTTGGGAGGCGGAGAGAGGAGACTCGCAAGCCCAGGAGTTGGAGGTTGCTGTAAGCTGTGATGCTATGGCCCTGTACCCAGAGCGACAGCTTGAGGCTCTGTTTCAAAAAAAAAAAAAGGGAGGGAGGGAAAGAAAGAAGAAAGAAAGAAAAGAAAAGAAGGAAGGAAAGAAAAGAACATTGGAGAAATACTGGATTAAGCAGACAGGCCTGTCTTTAAACTGCAGGGCTTCTCAGAGGCTTGAGTGCTCCTGCGCATCGCAAGTCTGCAGGAGCAACAGCATGTTCGGTGTTTTTTGAACAAAGATAGAGTCAGAGAGATGGACAGGAGGAGCCAGAGACAGAGCCGCACAGAGGCAGAGAAAGTGACAAGAACAGACGCAGATGGACAGCAACAGAGATGGAGAGACAGGATAAAGAAAGGCAGAGAATGGAATGCCGAGAGATAGGGACTGAGAGAGACGGGGCAGAGGAAAGTAGGAGAGAAGCAGAGATAGGAGGGCAGGCAGGATTAGGGCCGAGAGGGGCAGCGAACAGACAGAGGGACCCGGCCCGGCGGTGCGGGTAGCACGCGGCTCAGACAAAGGCGCTGCCTCGCGGCCCGGGTGGCCGGACTGGGACAAAGGCTGGCCCGGGGGGCGGGGGCAGCGGCGATGGCGACGACCGCGGCGGGCGCGGGCGAACTACAAGTCCCAGCAGCTCCCGCTGCGGCCCTCGGCCAGCCCCTCTCGCTCCCCGGGTGCTCCAGGCGGGGCCGCTGGGCCGAGGGGGCCGCCGGCGGGGCTGGCGGGCGGGGGGCTTCCTGCAGGCCCGGGGGGCGCCGGCGGCCGGCGCGGGCGCGGCGGGCCGGGCAGGGGCGAGGGGCGCCGGGTGAGTGTCCTACGAGCGGGCCGGGGCCGGGCGGGGGCAGGGCGGGGTTCGGGCAGGGGACCCGGGTGGCGAGGTGCGGCCTGGGGCGACTTCTATTCGCCCCCGGCATCGCTCGCCACCGACGGTGGTCTGAGCTAGCCAGGTCGTGGGCGCGCGATCGGAAGGGACCCCGTGGCCGGCAGGCCTAGCTAGCCCATCCCGCTGATGCGGCCTGAGGGGAGGGCCCCCGAGACTGTGAGTCTTCAATCGGACCCGGTTGGGGGCCCGCCAGCTCTAGAATTGGGAGTTCAGGACTCTCCCTCCCCAGGCGGCCACCCAGAGCCCCCTACCCTACTGGAACCCAGGAGGGGGTCCCTGGGTATTGTTCCCATCTCCCACCTGGGCCCGGGGTCAGGAGTTCATGAGGTCCTTTCCTCAGGAAGAGTATCCAGAGGTTCTCCTCCCCCAGGACTTCAGGAAGGGGCCTAGCTTTTGTCCCCCACCCTCCCTCCAGTCTTGGAGCCTGGCGTTCTGGAAGCCCCTCCCTCAGATCGTGGACTAGGGATCCACCTGCTCCCCATGAACTAAAGAAAAACCCCACTGATCGCTCCTCCCACCTTCCAGTTAAGAAATGGGAATTCAGGAGGCCCCTCCCCCTGGAGGCAATCTAAGGGCTTCTCTGCCCCTCAGGAACTCAGGAAAGGGGGGACCCAGGTATTGTTCCCCCCCATTGTCCAACTAGGGAGGTCTGGGTCCAGGAGGCTGTGCAGGAGCTCAGTTGTCTCTACTCCACCATTCTCAGCTATGGGGCTGTGGTTTACTATGTCCCCTCCCCAAAGGAACAGATCTATTTATTCTTTGCCTAGCGCCCAGCCATGGGGTGAGTAGCTCAGCATCTCTGCAACAGGTAATCTTGAGCTCCTGGTTCCTCCCCAGAAGGGGTCCCAGCTATTGTTTTTCAGCCTGTCTGTCTTGTCTGTTCCCAATCATGATGCTGGAATTCAGCTCAGTTCAGAATCTTTCCTCCAAGAAAGATGTGTTGACATCATCCTGGTGCCCCCGGCATGGGAGGAGATAGTCTGGGGCCTTCCCCTGTAACCTAGGAGGGTCCCAGGTATTATTTTCACCTACCCTCCAGCTAGCGGTTAGAATTCAGGATCTTCTAGGTCTAGTGCAGTTTAGCACACACCTGTAGTCTCAGCTACTTGGGAGCTTAGGAGGCATAGGCAGGAAGATCACTTGACCCCAGGAATCCAAGACCAGTCTGGATAGGATAGTGAGACCCCATCTCAGAAGAAAAAACAAACAAACAAACAAAAAGAATTCGGGATCTTCTAGCCAATTGAGAAAACAGGTATACCAACAACTGTCCCCACCCTCATGACAGTAGCATCCAGGAGTTTCCCTGTCTCCCGCTCCCAGCCAAGTAAGGTCTCTCTGGCTTTAGGAAGAGGCCTTCTGGATTTAAGGAAGAACACAGATGTTTTGACACTTCACTCCTATCCTGAGCTGTGAGGTCTGGAATTTAGAGCATGTTCTCCTCAGGAGGCAAGCAGGGTCCTCCCCCGCTGACCTAGGAGGGGTGCCAGATTGCATTTGCCCCTGACTCCTATCCCCCAGCCATAGGGTCCAGCCCTCAGGATGCTACTACCTCTCTAGAAGGTGAACCAGAGATCCCCTCCCTACCAGCAACCCCCAACTATGGGACAAGAGTTCAGGCCATGTGCTCAGGAACACAGAAACTCTGACAACTGATCTATCTTCTTCCCCTATAAGGGGATTTCTGCTGAGGGGGTTAGAACCCAGGACTCTCTCCTCCACAGGACCCCAACTTCCCACAGAGGAGCCCAAGATGGAGAGAGGGGCAGAGCCATGGAGTTGGGCACTGGAGACCTCTAATGCTGGGTCCCGTAACTACCATCCAGGTTCGAGGCTGAGATGGGAGGGTCCCACCATGTCCCACACCAGGGTCCCTCTACTCCCTTCCCTGACTAGACAGAGTTAGAAATCTCCCTGAAGTTGAAGACAAGGGAAAAATCCATGCTTAGTAGTGGGTTCTAGAGGCACAGCCTGTCACCTCACCCATCCCTGCCCAGACTCCAAGAGACTCCCTTACCTTTCCTCAGAACCTACCTCCATCCATCTATGTCCTCCCCTCTGCAGATCCTGCCCCAGAAGTAGGGGGCACTTCCACACCTGGGATGCGGCGCTCTGTTCTGGTCAGGAACCCAGGCCACAAAGGCCTGAGGCCCCTTTATAAAGAGCCTGACTCTGACTCAGAGGACCTGGACCCCAATCCTGAAGATCTGGACCCAGTTTCTGAAGACCCAGGACCTGACTCAGAAGACCTCCACAGTGTCTCAGAAGATGTGGACCCCAGCTATGAAGACCCGGGGCCAGTGTCAGAGGATCTGGACCCTGATGCTGAATCTCCGAGCTCTATCTTGGGGAACCGCAATTCTGAACCCCAACATCCAGACCCCATGTCTTCAAGTTTCGACCTCGATCCAGATGTTATCGGCCCTGTACCCTTGGTTCTCGACCCTAACAGCGACACCCTCAGCCCTGATGCTCCAGATATGGACCCCCTTGAGTCCAATCTCACTGCCACACCCCAGGTCTTGGCTACCAGCCCCGCGGTGCTCTCCGCCCCTGCCAGCCCGCCCCGGCCCTTCTCCTGCCCCGATTGCGGGCGAGCCTTTCGCCGCAGCTCGGGGTTGAGCCAGCACCGCCGCACCCACAGCGGCGAGAAACCGTACCGCTGCCCTGACTGCGGCAAGTCGTTCAGCCACGGAGCCACGCTGGCGCAGCACCGCGGCATCCACACCGGGGCCCGGCCGTACCAGTGCGCGGCATGCGGCAAAGCCTTCGGCTGGCGCTCCACGCTGCTGAAGCACCGCAGCAGCCACAGTGGAGAGAAGCCACACCACTGCCCAGTGTGTGGCAAAGCCTTCGGGCACGGCTCGCTGCTGGCGCAGCACCTGCGCACGCACGGCGGCCCGCGGCCCCACAAATGCCCTGTGTGCGCCAAGGGCTTCGGGCAGGGCTCAGCCCTTCTTAAGCACCTGCGCACGCACACGGGTGAGCGGCCTTACCCGTGCCCGCAGTGTGGAAAAGCCTTTGGGCAGAGCTCAGCGCTGCTGCAGCACCAGCGCACGCACACTGCAGAGCGCCCCTACCGCTGTCCCCACTGTGGCAAGGCATTCGGGCAGAGCTCCAACCTGCAGCACCACCTGCGCATCCACACGGGCGAGCGGCCCTACGCCTGCCCACACTGCTCCAAGGCCTTCGGGCAGAGCTCAGCGCTCCTGCAGCACCTGCACGTGCATTCGGGAGAACGGCCCTACCGCTGCCAGCTCTGTGGCAAGGCCTTCGGCCAAGCCTCCAGCCTCACCAAGCACAAAAGGGTGCACGAGGGCGCGGCCGCCGCCGCAGCCGCTGCAGCTGCCGGCCTAGGCCTCGGGTCTGACCTGAGCTCGGCATCTGTAATGAGACCCGGACAGGTTTCCCTTCTGGGTCCCAGGGCTGTCTCCATGCTGGGCTCTGGCCTGGGCCTCAGCCCTGGCACCAGCTCTGGCAGTGGCCCTGACCCTGGCTCTGAGTTGGGCACTCTCCAAAATCCCAGCCCCAAGCCCCTCTCTAGCTCCAAATCCACCCCCAGGCCTAATCCAGTGGAATCTTCTGACCCTAAGCCTAGGCACAATGCCGATCCTGACCTTGTGCCCAGGCCTGACCATAAATTTGATCCTGGCCTCAACCCTGATCCTGTGCCCAGTCCTGACCCCTGCTCCCCAACCCATGACACTGTCAGCCCAGCCCTCCCTACTGGCCAGAGTTCTGAGTGGGTACAGGAGCAAGGGGCACTGCTGGGGCCGGATGGCTAAAGGGGGCGCTGGCACCCAAGGGGGCCTGGGGAAGTTGTGTGTTGCGCAGTTAGTAAAAGCCTCTCACTGCTTCCTGGCTCTGTGTGGTAGTTTGCCTTTTGCACTTTCTTCCCTGACTCATGGCCCCTTTCTCTGGAGATGTAAAGGGTGTGGCCTGGGCCAGCCATAGTCTGGAGTCCTAGTATCCTGGCTTGCTTCTTGTACTGGGAGGCACACCAGCCTCCCCCATGAAGTCTCACATTGGCGCATCTTACTAGTCACCATTCTGTACTCTTGCCCTTTGTAGCCTACAAAATAAGTATACCACTGGACAAAAGGAAGCTGCTCATTTATGCATTCAACAAACATCTCTTGATTGCTGGGGTCTGAGCACGGAGCAAAATAAGCATAGCCTGCACCCTCACAGGGCTCGCAGATATCAAATTCAGAAATATTTAAAAGGTAATTACAAGGTATGGTACTTTGTAGAAGAAGTATAAGGAGACTTCTGGCCAGATACAATGTTTCATGTTTATAATCCTCATGCCTGTAAACCTAGCACTTTGGGAGGCTTAGGCAAGAGGATCACTAGAGGACAGTAGTTTGACGTTGTAGTGAGCTATAATGGCACCACTGCACTCTACCCAGGGCCACAGTTTGTCTCTGTCTCCAAGGGGGGAAAAAAACTTCTAATTTAGAGAGGGGCAACAGCTTTCTCAATAAAGGATTTTACAATAATAACCACTGATCACTAATTTAACAATCAATACTATTTGCCCAGCCTTATATGCCATGCTCTTGCATTCTCTCATTTAATTCTGTCAACAGCCCCACCAAGCAGGTACCTCTGATCAAGAGTTCTTCATTTTACAAATAAGGAAACAGAGGCCTATGGAGTTTAAGGGACTCTGGAAGATGTAGTACTGGCAGTTGACAGTGCCTAGATTTTTTTAAATTTTTATTGTTTTTTTGAGATACAATCTCAATATGTTCCTTAGGCTGGTCACAAACTCCTGAACGCCAGTAATCTTTAGGTCCTTGGCCTCCCTAAATTCTGGGATTACAGATGTGAGCTGCTTTGCCTGGCCAGTGCCTAGATTTAAACCCAAACTGCCCTCCGTGCTCAGACCCAAGCAATCAAGAGATGTTTGTTGAATGCATAAATGAGCAGCTTCCTTTGGTCCAGTGGTTCTTAACCATTACTCTCCAGGGCAAGACTGTGCAAAGGCCCTGGGGCTGTTGATGTGCAATGGAAAAAGATAGGAGGGCGGTGCCTGTGGCTCCAAGGAGTAGGGCACTGGCCCCATATGCCGGAGGTGGCAGGTTCAAACCCAGCCCCGGCCAAAAAAGAACTGCAAAAAGAAAAAAAAAAGAAAGAAAGAAAAAGATAGGAGCCAGAACAGAAGGCCCTGGCCTATGGAGGTGAAGAGTTTGCTTGCCATTCCATAAAAATGGGAAGATAAGGGCAAGTTCTGGCAGGGGACTGATAAGAATTAGTCTTCGAAAATGCTTCTAAAAGCCGCTAAGTGGAGAGCGCGGTGGGGGGAAGCTGTGACCAGCCAGAAGGTTACCTAGGGGTAGACTTTATTGATTTCTACTTTTAAGGTTAGGAATGTTGGAGAACTCTGGGCTGGGGGCCCTAACGGAGGGATAAGTGGTTCTATCTGCTACTTAATGAGGAAATTGGGTTTGCTATTGGTCCGGACGAGGGGGACAAAAGGACTTTCTAGGAGAAAGGAAGAAGGAAGCCCTCAGCGCGCAGGGTCATCACCAGACACCGCAGAGCTTAAGGGGTAAAGCTCTAGACGTGGAAGTCACGAGGCTGGCACCCGACGCAGGGCACGACAAGAAGGCGGCGCGGAGCTCGCGGATGCCACACTTAGGGCCAACCCAACCACCCGCCAACCCCGGGCCCGGTGGCAACAGGACCTCACGAACCACTTCTACTGGCAGGATGCCGGCGGAGGGCTGAGGCACGCATGCGCGCTGCGCTGCCGAGAGCCTGGTGGGGGCCGGGGGTTGTCCTGGCACCAGGGGCGGGACCGAATCGGTCACGTGGGACTCTTTCCCTGGTCACGTGACCGAGGCACAGATCAGCTGATGCGCGAGTGTTTGAAGCCGCGCGGCGAGGTAGCGAAGCAGAGGTGACAGCGGCGGGCTCTCGGACCCAAGCTGCCCGCGGCCGTGCCCGCTGGCGTCCCGCGATCGCGGCCCAGCATGGCAGCCCCAGTGGGCCGGTGCGGCTCAGGTGAGGGCGCGGACGGCGCCGCGGGTCCCCGATTGCAGGCGGAGGGTAGACTGGCGGGCTGCTTGCTTCTCCGACCTGGGACCGCAGGGCTCCCAGTTTCTTTTTCTGTACTCCGGCTGACCACTCAGCTTCCCCATAGTGGAGATACGGGCAGAGACGGCTCCTAGAACCTGGGCGGCGGATTGGCAACAGCTTCTCCGACCTGGGGCGGCAGGGTTCCTGTGATTTCCTCTTCCCGAAGCCAGACTCTGCTCAGAGTTACCACTCTCAGACAGCGAGCAAGCTGCCAGTCGGGGGCTGAGGCTCCCAGGATTTCCATTTAGAGGCTAGGTTCTGCTAGCACAAGTTTGCTGGAATTCAGCAGGCACCTGCTTCTCCAGACCTCACTTGAGACTCCCAGGTTTCCCCTACTGATTGCAGCAGGCAAAGGCTTCAGTTTCCCTAAACTCGAAAGAAGAGCTGGAGGGATTGCCTCCAGGTAACTAACTTGGTTCAGGTGTCCAAACCCGTGCAAGCTGCACCTCTTTTTTTTTTTTGAGACAGAGTCTCACTATGTCTCCCTGGGTAGAGTGCTATGGCGTCATAGCTCACAGCAACCTCAAACTTTTAGGCTTAAGCGATCCTCTTGCCTCAGCCTCCCAAGTAGCTGGGACTACAGGCGCCTGCCACAACTCCCGGCTATTTTTTTGTTGCAGTTGTCGTTGTTTTTAGCTGGCCCGGGCCAGGTTCGAACCCACTAGCCTCGTGTATGTGGTCGGCGCCCTACCCACTGAGCTATGGGCTCGGCACGAGCTGCCCCTTCTTAAACTCAGGCTTCCAGCTAGTGCAGAGGCCGCCTTTCCTTGGGGAGTCTTGAGGAAGACCCTTGTGTTGTCCACCCCTTTTGGAGCTAGCCGGGGACCCCCACCTAATAGGTGCACTAACTGGCAGGGTCTGGGGTGTGCTGACTGTGACCCTAGCCAAGGAGGCGGAGCCTGCCCTCTGGTGTCACCTGAGACTGACTTGTAAACAGCCACAGCAGCATTCAAGTTCCAAAGGGAGGGGCCCTCTCTGCATAGCCGGTTCTGACAGCATTCACATTTATCTGACAGCTTTGCAGGGTGGGGCCAGACCCTGGAAAGCCTGGGGGCTCTCCCAGAGGGTAGGTGTCCAGGGACAGTTCTAGAGTTACAGGCTGTGACTCCAGCAGTTGCAGAAACCCTGGATCTTTTCCTTAGGCTCTAGAAAAATAAGCAGTGATTAGATCAGTTTCTCTTTTCTGAAGAATTATTGAGGTCTTTACCTGCCTTGTCTTGCTGAATTCTCAGAGCAGTGTCAGTATCTCAGCGTAGGGGTAGACATTTTTTATTTCCACTTTTAGGCTGAGGGAGATATTCTTGAGTCACCCAACTGGGAAGTGGCAGATCTGGGATTTGATCCTAGGGCTGTTGCTTTTCAAGGACTGGTGCCTTTGTGAAAGATAAATTGAGTCTTCAGCGACTATGTTCCATTATTATTACCGTTATGATTGATCAACCCTTTTCCAGGCCTGTGTCTCATGAGAGTGAGGGTGAGGTTGATGGGTGAGGTTGTTATGAGTGCAGGGGTCATCCTTTGGCTATTTGTCCAGAAAAACTGGAATGTGGGCTGAGCTCTGCACTCATGCCTGGAGGCAAGAATTGGGATAAGCCTGAGAGCCTTGAATGTCCTGTGAGTAGCCAGTAGGTTTGGCTCATTATCTGCCCTCTAATCAACAACAGGAACACTGATGGAATGTTCTGACAATCACTATGTACCAACCCCTGTGATAAATGCTTTGTAAGTATCCAGTCCTCAACATTTCCATGGAAGATGATTATTGCTCCATTTTGCAGATGAGAAAACTGAGCCTCAGAGAGACTGAGTGTTCTGTCCTGGCTGGTGAGCAGCAGAAGCAGGAATCAGCTTAGGCCCTTTTGACTCTCAAACCCAGATTTATAACCACTGAGCAGTACTACTGCATATATCCATGCAGTGTTGCAGATCTTTTGGTTTTCCTTAGAGCTTTCAAAGTTCTTCCTTGGCAGGAACATAGGGCATGAAAAAAGGTCATCACTGCCTCTCCTGTTGGGGAAGGAGGCAGGGGAAGCTTCCTAGGCCTAGTCCCCAGCACCCTCTCCCGTTCCCACAGAGACCGAGCGGCTGTTGACCCCCAACCCTGGGTATGGTACCCAGGCGGGGGCTTCACTGGCCCCTCCAACACCCCCGGAAGAGGAAGACCTTCGCCGTCGCCTCAAGTACTTTTTCATGAGTCCCTGTGACAAGTTTCGGGCCAAGGGCCGCAAGCCCTGCAAGTTGATGCTGCAGGTGGTCAAGATCCTGGTGGTCACTGTGCAGGTGAGACCAGCCCAGAAGGGCCCCAGTGGAATGCCTCCTAGACTGAGGGTCTTGGAATGGAACCCTAGTCCTGACTCCTCATGGCAACATGAGAATGTTAGTGGCAGTGACCAGTCAGGAAGCCATCTGTGTGTGCAGTGGCTCCTTTTAGGTTCACCAGCACCATTTGAGGTCCTAGCAACTGCTGTTGCCCCTATGAAGGCTCAGAGAAGTTAAGGACCTTGTCCAAAGTCACAGAGCATTGGGAACTAGGATTTGAACCCGGGCAGTCTGACCATGTGGTCCTCCGTCCCTCATGTTATGCCCTGTGCTGGGTTATGGGGACCTCAGTGTGAATCACTCACAGCCACTACCCTAAGTTCTTCTGATCTTGGGCTGTGTCTTCAGGCATGTTACCATGTCTCTAATTTCTCCTCGGTAAAGTGAGCTTGATCATGATATGTACCCTGTAGGGATGGGCTTAACACAGAACTCAGTATCCAGTAATTTTTTTTTTTTTTTGAGACAGGCTCATTTTTTTGCCCTCAGTAGAGTGCTGTAGCATCATAGCTCACAGCAACCTCATACCCCTGGGCTAAAGTGTTTCTTTTTCCTGAGCCACCCAAGTAGCTGGGACTATGGCTGCCTACCACAATGCCTGGCTGTTTTTAGAGACAGGGTCTTCCTCTTGCTCAGGCTGGTCTCGAACTCCTGAGCTCAAGCAGTCCACTGGCCTCACTCTGGGAAGAGTGGTGGGAGGTATAAAGGTGTGAGCCGCCACGCCCAGTCCCCTATAAACATTTAATGAACATTTCTTAAGTATTTATTTATTTATTTAATTAATTTATTTATTTGAGACAGAGTCTCAAGCTGTCGCCCTGGGTAGAGGGCTATGGCTTCACAGCTCACAGCAACCTCCAAACTCCTGGGCTCAAGTGATTCTCTCGCCTCAGCCTCCCAAGTAGCTGGGACTACAGGTGCCTGCCACAATGCCCAGCTATTTTTTGGTTGCAGTTGTCATTGTTGTTTGGTGGGCCCGGGCTGGATTCAAACCTGCCAGCTCAGGTGTATGTGGCTGGCGCCTTAGCCGCTTGAGCCACGGGCGCCAAGCCATTATAAAGCATTTTTAAGAGACCGGGTCTTGTTTTGCCACCCAGGCTGGAGTACAATGTTATGATCATAGCTCACTGTAACCTTGAACTCCTGAGCTCGAGCAATCCTACCTCAGCCTCCCAAGTAGCTGGGACTACAAGCTTATACCACCACCCCTGGCTAGTTTTTAAATTTTTTTTATAGAGATAGTCTTTCTATGTTGCCTAGGCTAATATTTAATGAATATTAACTGCTACCATGAGATATATGGGTGCCCACTGTGTTAGCTGTCGGGGACATAACAGTGGGCATGGCATGGAGCTGAGTGATGTTTCTAGGGTCCTCCTTTTCCTTCTCCTGCACCTGTTCCCCCAGGGAAGTCCCATCCCTGCAGTGCCAACCTCTCCTACCCTCTCTGCAGCTCATTCTGTTTGGGCTCAGCAATCAGTTAGCAGTGACATTCCGAGAAGAGAACACTATTGCCTTCCGACACCTCTTCCTGCGGGGCTACTCAGATGGGGCAGATGACACCTTCGCTGCCTACACACGGGAGCAGCTTTATGAAGCCATCTTCCATGCTGTGGACCAGGTGCAGCTGGGTGGGCACAGGTGGGCATGTGGCAGGGGGTATGCAGAGCTGACCAGGCTTCCCTGCTCTGCCCACAGTACCTGATGCTGCCTGACGTGTCCCTGGGCCGGTATGCTTATGTCCGGGGTGGGGGTGGGCCTTCCGTGAATGGCTCGGCATTGGCTCTCTGTCAGCAGTACTACCGCCATGGCCATGTGGACCCAGCCAATGACACCTTTGACATTGACCCAATGGTGGAAACTGGTGAGTGGTTAGGGCAGGGCTTCATTCTTCAGAGCCCGGGCTGCTGGGATTAAAATCACAAGCTGTGACTGTCCTCCATTCATGAGATAGGGCTGTCATGATCATTAGTAAATTGATGTCTGCTTTGACCAGGTGCGGGGCTCACACCTGTAATCCCAGCACTCTGGGAGGCTGAGGCGGGAGGATTGCCTGAGCTCAGGAGTTTGAGACCAGCCTGAGCAAGAGTGAGACCTTGTCTCTACTAAAAATAGAAAAATTAGCTGGGCCTTGTGGTGGGTGATTGTAGTCCCACCTACTTGGAAGGCTGAGGCAAGAGGATCATTTGAGCCCAAGACTTTGAGGTTGCTGTGAGCTGTGACGCTACAGCACTCTACCCAGGCCAACAGAGTAAGACTCTGTCTCAAAAACATAACAATAATAATAATTTGATGTCTTGGCTTGGCACCCGTAGCTCAGTGGTTAGGGCACCGGCCACATACATCAGGGCTGGCAGGTTCAAGCCCGGCCCTGTTAAACAACAATGACAACTACAACAAAAAAGTAGGCAGGTGGGCGTTGTGGCAGGCACCTGTAGTCCCAGCTACTTGGGAGGCTGAGGCAAGAGAATCATTTAAGCCCAAGAGTTTGAGGTTGCCGTGAGCTGTGATGCCATGGCACTCTACCAAGGGTGACAAAGTGAGACTCTGTCTTAAAGATAAAAATAAAATTGACGTCCTTAGTACAATGCTTACTATGTAGAAAGTGCTGGGTGTTATTTCTTAATTGTTTGTTCACCATTTAGGGCAGCCACAGAGTGCCAGGCCCTTGGTCTCTGTAGGGAATGAGACAGACCAGGCCCTACCCTGGGGAGAAAAAACAAAATTTTAAGCAGGGAGTGAAGGAGGGGAGAAGGCCGCTGGAGACTCTGGGGAGACCAGCCTGGCTTCCCCCCACCTCCTGAGGCCCTTCCCTCACTCCCTGTCCTTAGAGTGCATTGGGGTGGACCCTCCTGAGCGACCTCCCCCACCCCCCCGTGATGATCTCGCTTTCTACGTTGGCAGCTCCAGTTACAAGAACCTCACTCTCAAATTCCACAAGTACTGCTTGCTCTGTTGAGGGGGCTCCTCAGGGTCTGGGCCCGGGGGTGAGGAGGGCAGGGTGCCAGGCATTGTTGCCTGGGCAGCCACTTCCCTATGGGGGCGGGCAGGGCCCCACTGCACTGGTGCCTGCTGTGTGAGCACTTCCAACTGCCGAGTCAGCAAGAGACTGGGGACCTGGTACCTGGGCTGGGAGGGGACCTCTAGAGCCTTCTGCCCCTCACTTGAGCCTCCCCCATAGGCTGATCAACGTCACCATCCACTTCCAGCTGAAGACCATCAATCTCCAGAGCCTTATCAACAATGAGATCCCAGACTGCTACACTTTCAGTGTCCTGGTGAGGACTCACGGTGATCTGGGCACAGACCTGCAGGGTTCCTACATCTTAGGACTAACACCCAGTCAGGCAGCATCTGAGCACTACTAGCTGAGGGCATATGTTGGGAGGGTCCAGGGAGGTTGCAGCTGCTGAGGTTTACTCTGCCTTCTTCTGCCTCCTGCAGATCATGTTTGACAATAAAGCACACAGTGGGCGTGTCCCCATCAGCCTGGAGACCCGGGCCCACATCCAGGAGTGTAAGCACCCCAGTGTCTTCAGGCACGGTGAGCCCCCGAGCCCCAGACAGGTGCTGACCAGAGCTACTGACCAGTGAAAACCAGCCATGCAGCCCCCGCCATCTCCAGCTTGGTCACCTAAAGCTCCGCTCCCCCCTCTCATCCTTCCTGCAGGAGACAATAGCTTCCGGCTCCTGTTTGACATGGTGGTCATCCTTACCTGCTCATTGTCTTTCCTGCTGTGTGCCCGCTCACTGCTCCGTGGCTTCCTGCTGCAGAATGTGAGGCCCCAGCATCACGTGTACTGGCACCTACCTCACCCAGCTCTGGGGTGACAAAGGCCAGGGGTCTTGAGGGTCTGGTGCTTTGACAGGCACTCACCTCAGCTGCCTTCTGCAGGAATTTGTCGCATTCATGTGGCGGCAGCGGGGAAGGGTGATCAGCCTGTGGGAACGGCTGGAATTTGTCAATGGCTGGTATATCCTGCTGGTCACCAGTGATGTGCTCACCATCTCAGGCACCATCATGAAGATTGGAATCGAGGCCAAGGTGGGTCCTGACCTTGCCCTACCCTAGGCCCCTCTGCCCACCTGGTCCATGTCCTCCCTGCCAGATGGCTTGACAGTGCTCCATCCCCAGAACCTGGCGAGTTATGATGTCTGCAGCATCCTTCTGGGCACCTCGACACTGCTCGTCTGGGTGGGCGTCATCCGCTATCTGACCTTCTTCCACAAGTACAATGTGAGTCCTTTGCACATAGGCTGGGCCTGAACCAGGAGGTGTCAGGGCCTCTGAGTGGCCACCCAGCTGCTGTCTACAGCCTGTTGCAAGCCTCTTCCTCAGACCTAACTACCCCAGACTTAACCTGTCACTGCAACTGAGTAGCCACGGGGTATCTTCAGACCCCTTGGGACAGCTGTGCCCCTTCTAACCTCCCAGCCTTGATCTCAGGGAGGCCTTCCCCGCTTCACTGCCACCTGGTTGCCTGCAGCCGACTGGGCTGTGGCCATGCCCTCAGTGTGACCTTCTCTGCCTCACTGCAGATTCTTATTGCCACACTTCGGGTGGCCCTACCCAGCGTCATGCGCTTCTGCTGCTGTGTGGCTGTCATCTACCTGGGCTATTGCTTCTGCGGCTGGATCGTGCTGGGGCCCTATCATGTGAAGGTAGGGGCCACCAGGGCTGGGGGTGCTTTGGCCTATAGTGGGAGGGTACCTGGCTCCCCTTCTTGGAGTCCATTCCCTAAGCCCTCTGATCCCTGGTCTCTCTAGACCTGATTACACTGAGTAAGACCCACCTCATCCCCCAGGGCCAGCCCCCAGGATCTGTAGCAATTTTGCATTCTGACCCTGACAATGACCCTATGACTTTGTCATTGACACTGGGATCCCACCGTTGACATGGGGACCCTCAGCTGGTCCCATCATGACTACTGACCCCCAGGGACCCTGCCCTAACCCCAGCCCCCAGCTGCACCCACAGCTCCCTCTGACCCCTCTGCCCTGCTGGCAGTTCCGCTCACTGTCCATGGTATCCGAATGCCTGTTCTCACTCATCAATGGGGACGACATGTTCGTGACGTTTGCAGCGATGCAGGCGCAGCAGGGCCACAGCAGCCTGGTCTGGCTCTTCTCCCAGATCTACCTCTATTCCTTCATCAGCCTCTTCATCTACATGGTGCTGAGCCTGTTCATTGCACTCATCACCGGCGCCTATGACACCATCAAGGTCAGCCACATGGTGCCACTTGTTCCCTCCCACCTGTCTCCCAGGGTTCCCACACACAGACATGCACAGCCCTGAGCTTGGACTCCAGGTCTGTTGGCATCAGCTATGACAGGGTCTTGGGGACACAACAGGGTAAGCAGAGAAGACCTGGGGAGAAAATATGGGAGACCCTGCAAAACCAAAAAGAATGTGGCCTGGAACAGTAGTTTTCGTACAGCCTGCAAGGCTCAGGGGAGAGAAAGGAGATGGAGTGAGATGTGGGGGTCACAAGTAGACAGGACTTTTTCAGCAAACATATCCCAGGGCCTGCTGTGGACCAGGCTTTGTGCAAGGCTCTGGGCATTAAGGGAAATTGAGTGTATGTGGTCTGTCCGAAGCCTGAGGGTGAGAGGGATGATATAGGAATGGACGTCCCATGACCAATGACCAACTGTTGAGAGGTATGAAGGAAGAGTGGAAGGGTACAGAGCAGATCCCTGCTTTAGACTGGTATTAAGACGGGTACAGGAAACTTTTTGGAATGTTCTGTCCATTTTAATTCTAGACACATGTGACTTTTTACATTTTAATTTTGATTTTAATTCAAACAAAATGTAATTCCAAATTCAGTTCCTAACTTGCACCATCCACATATTGAGTGCTCAAAAGCCAGTGTGGCTAGTGGCTACCATATTGGACAATAGAGAGTTCCAGATTGAGGAAATGGGAACCTGACAGAAAGAACAGCCAAGGCAAATGCTTAGTATCCAGAAAGGACTTAAAGGAGGAGGCTCCTTGAGGTTGAGAGGAGAGAAGGTTCTGCTGGAAGGTTCTTCTGCATCCTATGTTAGAGGCAGATGTGTGTGCCTCCTTCCCCCATGAATGGTTTCAAGTGTTGCCACAGAAATGTTCCTGTCACTCAGGCCCTCAGAGCCACTTTGAATCTTTCTCTAGCACTGTGATGTCGCACACATGCAGCAGCTCAGGTCGTGCACCAGATGATACAGTTAACCAAGTGCACAGGTTGTGTCAGGCCTGGCTGTAGGTGCTTAGAGCACCAGGCCGATGAAGAAGCAGTGTGTGTCCATGCTCAGAAGTCAGAGAGGGTCTCCATGTGGAAGCAAACATGAGGAATGACAGGTAGCAGGCAAAGCAAGGATGGCTGGAGGGGAGGGCAGACCTCAAGGACCTTGCAGTGGGAGGGCTGCTTTCAGGGCAGGCCTGCTGGCATCTCTCCCTCAGCACCCTGATGGAGCAGGTGCAGAGAAGAGTGAGCTCCAGGCCTACATTGCGCAGTGCCAGGACAGCCCTACCTCTGGCAAGTTCCGCCGCGGTAGCGGCTCTACTTGCAGCCTCCTCTGCTGTTGTGGCAGGTTTGAATCCAAGTCTGGGGTCTGTTCTGGTCTGGGGGCTGGGGATAGGGAGACGTGCTAGAGAGAACTGATGGCCCTTCTTTCTTCCCTCCTTCAGAGATGCCTCAGAGGAGCATTCGCTGCTGGTGAATTGACTCCACCATGTCCCAACTGCGGGGACCCACGCTTATTTATTTTTAGGGTTTGCTTTTAAGAATGAGCTTTCTGGCTCAGTACTGGTAGCATAGTGGTTACAGTGTCGGCCACATACACCAAGGTTGGCGGGTTCGAACGCAGCCTGGGCTAGTTAAGCAACAATGACAACTGCAACAGAAAAATAGCCAGGCGTTATAGCAGGCCCCTGTAGTCCCAGCTACTGAGGCAAGAGAATCGCGTAAGCCAAGAGTTTGAGGTTGCTGTGAGCTGTGATGCCATGGCCCCTTCCTAGGGTGACATAGTGAGACTCTGTCTCCAAAAAAAAAAAATGAGCCCAATGCGGTGCTCTGGGGGGCCTAGGCCAGTCGGGCGGACCCTTGGGTAGGGGGACAGGGGTGGAGTGGATGTTAAATAAAAGGGAAAATAAACTTGTGGTTCTCATTTCTTTCTTTCTTTTTTTTTTTTTTTTTTTTTACACACCAAGGCCTCACCCCCCCTCCCTCCGTCCCTCTTTCTGCTTGTGGTTCTCATTTCTAACGGGATGGGCCGTCTTTGCGTTTACCGGGCTGTGGCCCCTTTAAGGCTTCGCCACTCTCAGCATGGCGTGGGGCGGGGCTGCGGTGCGCCCTGTGGTGAATAATTTAAAGGGGCTGTGTCTGCGAAACTGGGCAGAAAGCTAGCGGTGTTGGCGCGGGGTGGATCCTGGTTGCGGTCCCTTGGTGAGTTTTGGTTTCTCTGTCCCTTCGGGGATTGTTAGCGAGCTCCGATTTTCCCAAGATCTGCCCTCCATCTTTCTCAGTAACTCCTGACTTTCTGATGTTCCCATCCCCCCACCAGTCCCCGGCAGGATTTCTGCACCGGTAAGCCTAGTTTTCCCTAGGCTGGAGGGAGGGAGACCGCTCATCCTGATATTTTCCAAGTAACGACTTAGTAGCCCAGTGATCCCCCCTGAATTTCCATCAATACTCTAGCGCTGTCAGAAACATCTTCAGCTTCCCAGAAAAGTGCCAGTAATATTCCAGCATTCCTCAGTTTTCCGAGGAGCCCAGACGCCTACCCAGGGCCAGCCTTATACTCGGACGACCCCAGGGATGTGCCACCATTACCACCACCACCACCCCCACCCGCTCCTGGTTTTCCCAGAAGTATGCAAAGTCTCATTAACTACGGTGGCCCCCAGTAATTCCAGCGTCCCTGGTTACGCCTCCCAGCAATGGCGCCAGCATAGTTCCCGGAGTCCAGTGATGATGCTCGGTACCATCAAAGACCCCACAAACTTTACTGTTATGTGATAGTGAATTCTTAGCATTAATTAGTAACATCCTGCGAACCCACACCACTTTGAGCAAGACTCTTTCAAGACATGGGTATTGTTGCCCCAGGACCACTCCTGTGGGAGCCCCCTGCAGCACTTAAGCATGCCCAAGTTGCCGGGTATTTCCGTGGGCATGCTTGGAGAGGTAGCTGTGTGGACACCAGCTGTTCTCCCGCACCCTGACCTTCTGGGTTGCGGCCCCCGGTTTTCTTCTTGGGGTGTGTCATTCAGTCTTCGCAAGGGCTAGGGGCTGCGGCCTAGTGGGACGGTTGGTTAGGATCGATCAAGCCTGCAGAGGAAAGAGGCCTCAGTGGAGGCCACAAACCGGAGGGGATACCCTGAGGGGAACCTGCCTGCGGGCTGCTCCCAGTGGGTGCCGGCTCCGCTACCTTTTGGCTCCAGGGTGGAATTAGGCGGACGGAGCTACGTTTGCTTAGGAGAAGGGAACCAGGCAAGGAGCCGCGGACCCATCTAACCCGCCCCGGCCAGGACCGGGAGGTCAATTTGCCCCATCCCTCAGTCCCATAGGGCCCCTCCGACTCCTGCCCCTCCCACCCCGGTCCAGTGAAGAAGCCGCCCCAGAGGTAGGTACCCAAGGCCCCAGGCTTGCGCTTAGGGGCGGGGCTGGCAGCAGGGGCGGGGTGGGCCCAGGTTGACGACTTGCACGGATTTTTTCTGCTCCTTGATTCCCCAAGACTCCGTGTTACCGGATCTGCCACCCAATCTGAAGCAGCCAATGGAGGCCCCACTGCAAACAGGAATGGTAAGGGTTGGGAACTATTACTCCCGGCGTGCTCAGCGCGCATCACCTCAGTCTCGCGAGAACAAGGTTGCATCTGTTCCTGGGGAACTACGCTTCCCGGCGTGCATTGTGGGCACCGGGCCACAGGGGAAGAAGAGTAGCGCCCCAGGGGAGGGAGCTGCGCTGGCCCATTCTACAGATGGGGACATCGAGGCACGGACAGGCTACGAACTCCTCGGGGGTGAAGGTGACCGAGAGGGATGGGCCCCGGGACGTCCTGGCCCCCGGGGAGGGCTCAGCAGAACGGATTTGCGGTGCACAGCCAGTGCCGTTCGTCCCGCAGGTGCTGGGCGTAATGATCGGCGCCGGAGTGGCGGTGCTGGTCACTGCAGTGCTCATCCTCCTGGTGGTGCGGAGGCTGCGAGTGCCGAGTGAGGACCCGGAGGCTGTGGGGTGGGGAGCCAAAACGCCCGGGTCCTTGAGGCGGTAGAGGTGGGGATTCGCTCAGAGATCGAAGTGTCCCTCTCCCCACTCTCTTCAGAAACGCCTGCCCCGGATGGCCCTCGGTATCGGTTCCGGAAGAGGGACAAAGTGCTTTTCTATGGCCGGAAGATTATGCGGAAGGTTAGTCCAGGGCCCCCTGGGGTTCGCCCTGACCACACAGAGGCCCTGTCCTTTTTCTATTTACTCCTTCTAGGGGTTTATATCATCATTCCCTCCTTAATGAAGCGCCCCTGGATCTGCTCCCCTCTTCTCCCAGGGTCTAATTTATCAAATGACCCTTCCCCTCCTTAATTCTCTCAGGTATCACAGTCCACTTCCTCCCTGGTGGATGCCTCTGTCTCCACCACTTCTCGACCACGAATGAAGAAGAAACTTAAGATGCTCAACATTGCCAAGAAGTAAGGCTTACCTGGTGCTGGGGGCTATCTGAAGGGCCTTTTGAGGGATCATCCTACACTAAGGTTTTGAACCCCACGGACTGTGTTCAAGTCTTTCCACATCAGAGGGACATATCAGGGCTCTCTTCTGAAGGGCTGTCTCAGAGTGTTACCACACCAGACATGCCATCTCTAAGGTGTCTGGCCTCTAAGGGCTATCTCAGGGATGTTTTCCTCTCTGCAGGGTATTTCTGAGCTATTTGTTTCTGGGCCAGTATCTTAGTGGTCTTTTCGTGTATTTAGGATGCACGTGATCTATCTGGGGTCTCTACGTAGGTTATTTCAGGGTCTGCCAACATGAGAGAGTTTATTCCAGGGTGCTTGACTGGGGTTATCTCAGGTGTTTCTATGACTTCCTAGAGGGGTTATCTCCAGCCTGTCTTCCCCAGGGGTTATCTCAATCATCTCTCTACCTCTGAAGGCATCTTCTCTCCATCGTTGACCTTGGAGTTCTTCCCACACTAAGGAGGCTAACTCAGGTTTCTCCTAGGGCTGTCTCAAGAAACTTCTTACACTAGAAACATAGGAAGGACATCTCAGAGGTCCCTGTCAACAGCAAAAGGCTACCTCCAATCTGTGTGAAAGACTCTTTCAGGAATCTTGGAAGTTGGGAGCTGACTCTGGGATCTCTTTTTATGTTGGGGTCTACTTGAAGGTCTGTCTGAAGGTTTCTTCAGACTAGGGTGTCATTCCTGGACTCTCTATAATCAGCAGTCATGTTACTTACTGCAGGGCTTTCTGTGAGTTGAGTAGAAGGGCTGTTTGTAGGTTCTCCAACATAAGTTGATGGTTTGTATCTCACATATCACAGGGACTGTCTGTAGTGTCTGAGTGCCTGTGAGGAGCTACTCTGATGGCTTTGTGACTGTCAGAGGAGCTTCTCAAACCTCTCTGTGACCTAAGGAAAAGCCAGCCAAAGCTTTTCCTGATCAGAAAAGGAGTTAAGTCTGGATTCCTCTCTATCACTGAGTTTAAATCAGGGTCTGCTTATACCATAAGGCAGTGTCTTTCAACCTTTTTAATCAGCACACTTGAACCTATAGTTAAACTTCTGAGGCACTCTTAAATTATGTTAATCCAAAAAAAAAGAGTAAAAAAAAAAAAAAGAATATACCTACTGTGCTTTGAATTTCTTTCTAAAATAATTTAATTAATAATCTTTAAAAATTTTCATGGCACACCGGTTGAAAATCATTGCCATAAGGACTGTCTCAGGGATCTTGTGCCAGTGGAAGGGCTATCTCAGCAGTCACTGTGACTTTTTGGGAAGGGCTCACCTAGGTCCACGATTAGCAGAGGATCTACATCTGGACTCTCTTCATGTAATGAGGGCTAACTCAGGGAACTCTGTGGCCAACAGAGGGGGCTATCTCAAGGTTCTCTGAGACCTGGGAGAAAGGGCTATCTCAGGAATCTTTACAAATAACAAAGAGGCTGTATCTGGGGGTCTTCTCATGTAACAGAAGCTACCTCTAATGGTTGCCCATAATTAGGGAGATTTTTGGGGAATCTAGTCACTGACTATTGAAAGGGCTGTGTTAGGGCTTCTAGACAAATGATGGTACTATTTCTGGGGTCTGCCCTTATCTTAGAAGGTACATCAGGAGTTTGTCTAACTAAAGGGTCCATGCCTTTTACTATTAGATGGGTTATCTCAGGACTTTTTGTTGAAGGTTGTAAATTTTTTCCATAAAGGGCCAGATAGTAAATGCTTTAGGCTTTGTAAGCCACATACAGCCTCTGCTGCAAGTCTTCAACTTCATAGCATGAAAGCAGCCACAGATGATGTGGGAATAAATGAACATAGCTGTGAGCCAATAAAACTTTATTCACAAAACTAGGTGGTGAGCCTGATTTGGCCAGTAGGCTAGAGTTTGCTCTATGTAAACCAGGGGGAAGGGCTTTGTGGGGGTCTTAGGTTTTTTGTACCCTTTCCTGTCCCCTTTTCCTCCCATCAGGATCCTGCGCATCCAGAAAGAGACGCCAACGCTGCAGCGGAAGGAGCCACCGCCTGCCGTACTGGAGGCAGACCTGACAGAGGGTGACCTGGCCAACTCCCACTTGCCCTCCGAGGTGCTCTATATGCTCAAGAATGTCCGGTCAGTGTCAGGGGTATGGGTCGGAGAACCACAGGGCTGGGGTCTCCCCTGATCCCTTACCTCCCTCCCCCTGCCTGTTTACCAGGGTTCTGGGCCACTTTGAAAAGCCACTCTTTCTGGAACTCTGCCGCCATATGGTCTTCCAGCGACTCAGCCAGGGTGACTATGTTTTTCGGCCAGGCCAGCCAGATGCCAGCATCTATGTGGTGCAGGATGGGCTGCTGGAACTCTGCCTGCCGGGGCCTGTGAGTGGACAGCACCAGGGGCCACCATTGGGAAATGGGACATTAGTGCTGTTCTGGTCAGTAGGGCTGGCTGTCTTTTGGGATGTATAGTCAGGAATCAGGGGAATGAATGACCAGTAGCATTGAGGATCATCCTCAAGTTGTCTATACAGTCACTTAGTGGTCACCATTAGTGAAGGAGAGGAGACAGTTGTTGGGCAGGAGGTTTGCTGGGTGCAAGAATGGGAAAGCTTTGGTAATCACTGGAGTGGGTGAGCTGAGGTTCAGTGACATGGTCAGGGGGTGGAATCGTGGTCACCAGGGCAAGGCCAACCCTGTTCAGTGGTTCCCTGTATCTCAGGATGGGAAGGAGTGTGTGGTGAAGGAAGTGGTCCCTGGGGACAGTGTCAACAGCCTCCTGAGCATCCTGGATGTCATCACTGTGAGTGACTGATCCTTGGGGCGGTGGGGAGACTGGGGTATGAGGATTCACCCCATGGACTGGATTGGAGAAGGTCCCCAGGGCCACAGACTGAGTCATCCTTGATGCTGCCAGTGGTTCCTAACAGGGGGAAAGGATTATGAGAGTGGTGAGGTGACTCACAGCCCTGCCCTTGTCTCTCCTACTCACAACCCCTCCCTTCCCTCAGGGTCACCAGCATCCCCAGCGGACTGTGTCTGCCCGGGCAGCCCGTGATTCCACAGTGCTGCGGCTGCCGGTGGAGGCTTTCTCTGCTGTCTTCACCAAGTACCCAGAGAGTTTGGTGCGAGTTGTGCAGGTCAGTGCCTTCTGCCTCCTCCACCATGGGGGCAGGGCCACCCCTGGGCTCTATCCCACCCACCCTTGCAGGCACCAATGGCCTGGGTCCCAGGAGCCAGCTGGGCTGAGCTGTGTTTATTTGCCCTAAGCAACCAGGCCTGACTCTTCCCATTCACAACTTCTGCCCATTTCCCCACGTGTGTAGGGGAAGGAGGAAGGGGATTTCTCCTGGCTGATCCGATCTTATGGCCACACCTCATCCTGTGGCCACACGCCTTACACATTGCAGATTATCATGGTGCGACTGCAGAGAGTCACCTTCCTGGCTCTTCACAACTACCTGGGTCTCACCAATGAGCTCTTCAGCCATGTGAGTTAGGGCTGAGCACAGGAGCTGGGGAGGATAAAATGGGACTCCTGGGACATGCCACAAGCCACTCTCTGCCTCCAGGAGATCCAGCCCCTGCGCCTGTTCCCCAGTCCTGGGCTCCCATCCCGCACCAGCCCCGTGCGTGGCTCCAAGCGAGTGGTCAGCACCTCAACTACAGAGGAGCCCAGGGAGACCCCCGGCCGGCCACCTGAGCCTACTGGGGCCCCACTGCCTGGACCCACAGGTACCTGAGGCAACCCCTGCCTGTCCACCAAGGACCTGAATCCAGCAAGCCCGATCTTCCAGAAAGCCCAACCCAGTCCCCCAGTCCCTTCCTTTCTTAGTCCTACAGAGACTCAGCCTGTCCTGCTCTGCCGCCCAGGGACTCCGTGGTGGGATACCCAGGCCTAACTCCTGTGTGGTTCTCTGGAATCCCTGACCATAGCCCCAAGGACCCATTAGTATTGTTTTCCTATTCTCCTGGTACCCTAGGGACTCCTCAGCTCCCCACCCACTAATCCTGACAAGAGTCTGAACATGTGTCTCCCCAGGGGACCCCGTGAAGCCCATGTCACTGGAAGCCCCCTCGGCTCCTCTGCTGAGCCGCTGCATTTCCATGCCAGTGGACATCTCAGGTTTGGAGCACTCCGTCTGAGGGGAAAGGCCTTCAAGCTCTGCATTTGAATCTGGGAGCTGCTACCCACCCATATCAATTTTTTTTTTTAGAATGTATTTTATATTTTAGAAGGACAGAGGGAGTGAGAGAGGAAAGATAATGGGGGTGGAGTGAAGAGAGAGAGAAGAAGCCCATATTAATTTTTTTTATCAATGAAATGGGAATACTGCCAGTCCTTCTGTGGGTCCTCTTTTGTGAGTATTCATTGAGATCCTGCTCTCCCACTTGTGTTGAGAAGGATTCAGAGGGAGAGTGTGGGCATCTATTGGTCATATTTGCCCTGGCTGTGACCTTTGGCACTTAGGTAGCAGCTGGTCTCAGACTGCAGCTGTGGTCACTCTTATCTTTCTTGCTTTTGTTGCTCTCTGCCTACCTGCAGGCTTGCAAGGTGGCCCCCGCTCTGACTTCGACATGGCATATGAGCGTGGCCGGATCTCCATGTCACTGCAAGAAGACGCCTCCGGGGGACCCCAGGTAGCCCCTGCTCGGGTAAGGCCTTGTCCCCTCCCAGTATCCTGGCCTGGATCTGGCCTGACCATTGATGGGGTCTCCTGAGGAGGGTGGCCAGGAAGAAACAGTAGGAACTCACAGGCCTGCCCCATGCAGACACCCACCCAGGAGACCCGAGAGCAGCCGGCAGGTGCCTGTGAGTACAGCTATTGTGAGGATGAGTCAGCCACTGGTGGCTGCCCTTTTGGGCCCTATCAGGGTCGCCAGACAAGCAGCATCTTTGAGGCAGCAAAGCGGGAGCTGGCCAAGCTGATGCGGATTGAGGTGGGTAGCTGAGAAGTGGGGGAGGAGGAAGGGGAGTCCTGGCTGGGCCCATCTCAATACCCTTTTACCCCACTTTGCCCCTCAGGACCCCTCCCTCCTGAACAGTCGAGTCTTACTGCATCATGCCAAAGCTGGCACCATCATTGCCCGCCAGGGGGACCAGGTGAGCTGACCCCAGTCTCTAACTGTGCAACCTGAAATCACTTTCTCTGACCTCTGACCTTTGACTTGACCTTTGACTCTGTGACTGACACCTTCTCCCATATAGACCTCCCACTCTATGATTTTCAGCCTATAACCCTTGGATCCTAAGACCCTCTTCTACCTCCCTCTATCCCATGTCCTCAGGACCCGTCCCTCCAATCCCTGAACCTTTTACCCTAGGTCTTCAGGCCCCAACCCCTAGATCTCTCCTGCCTGCCTCAGCTCTTCCTACAACCTTTTTTTTTTTTTTTTTTTGACACAGTCTCATTATGTCACCCTTGGTAGAGTGCCATGGTGTCACAGCTCACAGCAACTCCAAACTCTTGGGCTTAAGCGAGTCTCTTGCCTCAGCCTCCCAAGTAGCTGGGACTATAGGCACCCGCCACAACGCCCGGCTATTTTTTTGTTGCAGTTGTTTAGCTGGCCCGGGCCGGGTTCAAACCTGCCACCCTCAGTGTATGTGTTTGGCGCCGTAACCGCTGTGCTATGAGTGCTGAGCCCCTATAAACTTTCTTTTCTGCCCATCTGATCCTACAGTGTACTCTGACATTGTGTCTGCTTCTAACCTTGGCCCTTGTTGGGATAGATGCTCAAATGGGTACAGACTGCCACAAACCAACCCAGGGGCAGGGTTTTGGTATCTCTGGGCAACTTCCAGAAGGTGTAGGAAAGTATATTCTACCAAACCCTTCCATCATCTATATGGGGACTGAGGCCCACTGAGGGTTAGTGACACAGCCACCAGCACAAGGTCAGGAAGCACAGAGAAGGAGGAGATTTGAAACCCAAACTCTGGGGCGGCGCCTGTGGCTCAGTGAGTAGGGCGCCGGCCCCATATGCTGAGGGTGGCGGGTTCAAACCCAGCCCCAGCCAAACTGCAACAACAACAAAAAAAAAATAGCCGGGCGTTGGTGGTGGGCGCCTGTAGTCCCAGCTGCTTGGGAGGCTGAGGCAAGAGAATCGCGTAAGCCCAAAAGTTAGAGGTTGCTGTGAGCCGTGTGACGCCACAGCACTCTACCCGAGGGCATTATAGTGAGACTCTGTCTCTACAAAAAAAAAAAAGAAACCCAAACTCTGTCCCAGCTCCCCATGTGACCTTGGGTAAATGATCTAGAAGGTTCTCAGCATCCTTATCTGTGTAATGGATGTGATAAGAGGAAGGTGAAGATGCGTAAGGAGATGTGTGCATCTATTAGTCATATTTGCCCTGGCTGTGGCCTTTGGCACTTAGGTAGCAGCTGGTCTCAGACTCCCCCAAGTTTGGAGATGCGTAAGGTTTGCAAGGGTGACAGGCAGCAGGGAAGGAAGTTCAGCAGCAGCTTATGGTGGCAGGGATGTGGGGTGATGTAGGCACTGAGACCCCTGCACTGCTGCTGGGAGAGAAGCCAGAGCCAAGGCTGTAGGTGGAGTAGGAGGTGTGATCTTACCTGTTATGACTTGATCCAGCGATTCTGCTGTCCCCTTGAGCTGCTCATGGCAGGGGTGGGCTCCTTTCTGGAGAAGAAGTTGAGTGAGGCTTTTGCCAGCTGCTCTTAGAACTCAGGAGACAGGCTGGGGAAGAGCAGTCATGTTGTAGCTCCTCAGGCGGCCACTGGGTCCTGCTTATCATTGAGATTCGGGTCGGCTCAACCCAGCCCTGACCTGTAGCTCCTCAAAGCTTCTTGGGGTAGACAGGACTTTGTTAGGGACAGCTGTTCTGAGACAGGACTTTGTTAGGGACAGCTGTTCTGCTGTGTGTCTCTGGGAAATGTTATACCAATGGTTCTCTATCAGGGATGATTTTGCCCCCAGGGGACATTTGAAAATGCTAACAGATTTTTGATTGTTACAGCTTTGGAGGGTGCCACTGGCATCTAGTCAGTAAAGCCCTGGGATACTCAAATATATAGGGCAGCATGACAGAATTATCCAGTCTAAGTTATCAGTACTGCCAAGGTTATGAAACTATGCTTTACACTGGTGGTTCTCAACCTGTGGTTCATGACCCACAGGAACTGTATTAAAGGGCCACGGCATTAGGAAGGTTGAGAATCACTGCTTTATACAGACATTTCCCCAAATATAATATGTTTCATGGAAAAGCCGTATTACAAACAAGGGATCTGGTCAAGTGGGTTTGGAAAATGCTGTTTAATGCTTTCTTGAAAGTTCCCAGTAAACACTATGGGTATATCAAGGCTCTGAGAAGTCCTACAGTAAAGAAACATGCTTCCTGGGCTGGGTGCAGTGGGTCAAGTCTGTAGTCCTAGCTACTCAGGAGGTCCAGGTGGGAGGATCACTTGGATCACTTGAGCCTGGGACTTCAAGACCAGCCTGGGCAACATAATGAGACATTATCTCTAAAATAACAAACAAACAAAAATACAAAAAAAAAGAAACTACCCTGTTTCCTTGAAAATAAGACATCCTCCGAAAATAAGACCTACTTACAGGAAAGATAAGACATCCCCTGAAAATAAGACCTAGCGCATCTTTGGGAGCACACCTTAAAATAAGACACTGTCTTATTTTCGGGGAAACAGGGTAGCCTATTAATAGCCTAGTAGTGACTATTACTATTACTAGGCTAGTAATAGTCACTCCCATGCATATCCCAGACAGAGTCTGAAAATTCTGTCTTAGAAAATACCAGCATGTCTGGGCAGCACCTATGGCTCAAAGGGGTAGGGCACTGGCCCCATATGCCAGAGGTGGCGGGTTCAAACCCAGCCCTGGCCAAAAAAAAAGAAAAGGAAAAAAGAAAATACCAGCATGTGTGCATATATGTCTGTCTCCTGGGGCTCTGCCCCATCCTGGGATCTCTGCAGGGTTTGGGTGGGTGGACCTTTGTTAAGTGCCACACAGGTTGGGGTAGTGAACAGAGAAGGAATCTTCCTGTCTCCATTTCAGTTCCTTATTTAAGGTGGCTGACCAGTCAGGCTAACTAGAGCAGTCTGTCCTGAACATCTGCTGTGTCCACACCCCACACTGCCTCTTGAACTAGTGTAGTGGTTTTCAACCATTTTTATCTCACGACACTCTTGAACCTATAGTGAAACTTGCACGTCACACTTAAATTATTTTGATCAAAAAAAAAAAAGTAAATGAGCCACGTGCATTGGCTCATGCCTGTAATCCCAGCACTCTGGGAGGCCCAGGCGGGTGGATTGCCTAAGCTCACAAGCTCAAGACCAGCCTGAGCTAGACCAAAGACCTCATCTCTAAAAATAGCCAGGGGTGGCGGGCGTAGTCCCAGCTACTTGGGAAGCTGAGGCAAAAGAATTGATTGACCCCAAGAGTCTGAGGTTGCTGTGAGCTAAGATGCCAGGGCACTCTACTGAGGGTGACAAAGTGAGACTCAGTCTCAAAAAGAAAAAAAAAAGAATATACTTACTGTGCTTTTAATTTCTTTTGAAAATAATTTAATTAATGATCTTTAAAAATTATTGTGGCACACCTAAGATCCTCTTATAGCACACCAGTTGAAAATCATTGGACTAGAGCTAAGAACCCTTACTGGTTCTTCCCTGCCCTTGGGAAGCCCACAGTGTGCCGACAGACATGACTCAAAGGATTACACAAATCTTTATAAAACCATAAGTGTTTGGTGCTACAAAGAAGTTGTTCTTTTTTTTTTTTTTTTTGTAGAGACAGAGTCTCACTGTACTGCCCTCGGGTAGAGTGCCGTGGCGTCACACGGCTCACAGCAACCTCTAACACTTGGGTTTACGCGATTCTGTTGCCTCAGCCTCCCAAGCAGCTGGGACTACAGGCGCCCGCCACAACGCCCAGCTATTTTTTTGTTGCAGTTTGGCCGGGGCTGGGTTCGAACCCACCACCCTCGGCATATGGGGCCGGCGCCCTACTCACTGAGCCACAGGTGCCGCCCAAAGAAGTTGTTCTTAGTACTCTAGTGTCTGGCTTAGACAGGATGGCATCTCTAAGGATGTGACCTCAGTTAAACAGAAAGCAGGGGGAAAAGGGAATGAACTAGATCCAGGCAGAAGGAAAGGCCATTACAGGCAAAGGGAATAGCTTGTGCAAATGTCCTGTGGTAATAAGAAACATGCTGATTTCTAAGAAACAAAAGGATGTTAGTGGGCCTCGAGTGGAACAGTGTTTTGGGGACAGGGTAGTAGTTTTATTGAGATATGATTCACATCCCATGCAATTCACTCATTTAAAGTGTACACTTCATTGGTTTCTAGTACATTCACAGAATTGTGCAACCATCACCACAGTCAATTTTGGAACATTTCCATCATCTTAAAAAGAAACTCTGTCCTCATTAGTAGTTGCTCCCCATCTTTGTCCCCCAGCCCCTTGCAACCAGTAATAATTCACTTCTGTCTGTAGGGATTTGCTAATTCTGGACATTTTATATAAATGGAATCATATAATATGTGGCCTTCTTTTGGTGTCTTTCACTGAACATAAGGTGTTCAAGGTTGTTCATTCCTTTATGGTTAAATAATATTCCACCATATGGATAGAACACATTTTGTTTATTCATCTGTTGATGAAGGTTTAAGTTGTTTCCACTTTTTGGCTATTGTGAGTAATCTTGCTCTGAACATTTATGTAAGAGCTTACATTTATGTAAGTTTCTGTGTGGATATGATTTTTTATTTCTCTTGGGTATATACCCAGAAGTCGATTTGCTGGGTCATATGGCAACTCTATTTTGTTTTTGTTTTTTTTTTGAGACAGAGTCTCACTATGTTCTCCTGGGTAGAGTGCCATGTCATCACAGCTCACAGCAACCTCAAACTCTTGGGCTTAAGTGATTCTCTTGCCTCAGCCTCCCAAGTAGCTGGGACTACAGGCTCCTGCTACAATGCCCAGCTATTTTTTGTTGCAGTTGTCATTGTCATTTAGCTGGCCCAGGCTGGGATGGAACCTGCCTCCTTTGGTGTATGTGGCTGGTGCCATAACCATTGTGCTATGGGCGCCGAGCCATAGCAACTCTATTTTTAACTTTTTGAGGACTCTTACTTGCCAGACAATTATTCAAAGCAGCTGCATCATTTTACGTTATCACCAGCAGTGTATGAGGACTCATTTCTCCACTTTCTAACACTGCAATTCTAGCCAGGTATCTCATTGCGGTTTCGATTTGAATTTCCCTAATTTATGATTTTGAACATCGTTTCATGTGCTTACTGGGCATTTTTATATTTCAGATCTTTTGCCCATTTTAAATTTCCCTCCTCCCCTCCCCTCTCCTCTCCCTCTCTTCTTCCCTCCTCTCCTTTTTTTTTTTTTTTTTTTTTTTTTTTGCAGTTTTTGGCCAGGGCTGGGTTTGAACCCACCACCTACGGTATATGGGGCTGGCACCCTACTCCTTGAGCCACAGGCACCACCCCTTCCCTCCTCTCTTCTTCCCTCCCTTTTCTTTTACCTTCCTCTACCTTCCCCTCCCCTCTCTTTGGATAAGGTCTCACTATGTTGTCCAGGCTGGAGTGCAGTGGCTGTTCTCAGGCATGAGCATAGCGTGCTACAGCCTGAAATTTCTGGGCTCACGCAATCCTCCTGCCTCAATCTCCTGAATATCTGGATGTTGCTTTTATTCAAGCTAGTCTTATTCTAACCTCAAGCAGTCCTCCTTCCTTGGCTTCTCAGAGTGCTAAAATTACAGGTGTGAGGAACTGTGCCTGGCCAAGTTGTAGTAATTCTTTTTATTTATAAAAAGGTATGTGTTAAGGGCAGCGCCTGTGGCTCAGTGAGTAGAGCGCCGGCCCCATATGCTGAGGGTGGCCAAAAACCCAGCCCTGGCCAAACTGCAACCAAAAAATAGCCGGGCGTTGTGGTGGGTGCCTGTAGTCCCAGCTGCTCCGGAGGCTGAGGCAAGAGAATCGCGTAAGCCCAAGAGTTAGAGGTTGCTGTGAGCCTTGTGACGCCACGGCACTCTACCAAGGGCAGTACAGTGAGACTCTGTCTCTACAAAAAAAAAAAAAAAAAAGTATGTGTTAAAGGTATTACATTGTTGATTATACCCAGGTTTGAGGGAAGCATATCTTCACAGAAAAACCAAGTCATCTGGCTCAGTGCCTATAGCTCAAGCGGCTAAGGCACCAACCACATACACCAAAGCTGGTGGGTTTGAATCCAGTCTGGGCCCGTCAAACAACAATGACAACTACAATCAAAAAAATGGCCAGGCATTGTGGCGGGCACCTGTAGTCCCAGCTGCTTGGGAGACTGAGGGAAGAGAATGGTGTAAGCCCAAGAGTTTGTGAGGTTGCTGTGAGCTGTGATCCAATGGCACTCTACCCAGGACGACAGCTTGAGGCTGTCTCTAAGTACCTAGTTATCACACTTAAGAACTACAAAAGAGGGCGGCACCTGTGGCTCAAAGGAGTAGGGTGCTGGCCCCATATACAGGAGGTAGTGGACTTTTCTTTACATATTCTTGAAGTACAAAATTTCTTAATCTTGAAGTCCAATTTATCTATTTTTAATTTTGTTTGTGCTTTGGGCGGCATATCTAAGAATCCATTGCCAAGTTCAAGGTCATGACGATTTACCCCTACATTTTTTTCTAAACAGGTTATAGTTTTAGCTCTTATGTTAATGTTTTTGTTCCATTTTAGCATGGTGTGAAGGTAAGAATTCAACTTCTGTCATTTCTATGTGGCAATCCAGTTGCCCAGACAAGCAAAAAAGATTTAGCTCAGCCAGGCCTCTAGCCAGTTTTTGCAGCCTCTTGCTGGCTGTGTTGAAACCCTGGCTACTTGATTTGGGCTCAGGGTTTGGTGATCCATTAGCCACATCTGTCCTTGGCGCTGACTGAATAGACACAAGCAGCTCTCCATTGTTATTAGTAGGGTATTGGTTCCAGGACCTCCCAGGATACCACAATCCCTGAGTCCCATGATACAAAATATCATAGTATTTACATATATCTTATGCACACCCTCCTATATACTTTAAATCATTTCTAGGTCACTTATAATACCTTAATACCATATAAATGCTATGTAAATAATAACATAAAAGGTCTGTATGTGTTCTATACAGATGCATTTTTTTCCTGAATATTTTCAATCCTTTGATCCTAGGTTGATTGAATCTATGGAGGGACACACATATATATAATCTGCTCATATCCAAAGTTTTTATTCCCTTCTTCAACTTTTTCTTTTTCTTTTTCTTTTTTTTTTTTCTTTTGAGACAGAGTGTTGCTCTGTCACCCAGGCTAGAGTGCTGTGGCATCATCATAGTTCACTGCAACCTCAAATTCCTGGGCTCCAGTGAGCCTCTGCCTCACCCTCCCAGGTACCTGGGTCTACAGGTGCCCCTGATAATACCTGGTTAATTTTTTTATTTTTAGTAGAGACAAGGGTCTCACTCTTGCTCAGACTGGTCTGAAACTCCTGAACCCAAGGGATCCTCCTGCCTTGGCCTTCCACAGTGCTAGGATTACAGACCACCGCAACTGGACAACTTTGTTTTTCTTAACCAACCCTTCTTTAAAGATTCCTGCAGGATATATTAGCCTGATTTGGGGAGGTGAGGTGCTGTTGCTGGCTCTGTGTTCATTGTAGCCTCTGCCTTCCAGGACGTGAGCCTGCACTTTGTGCTCTGGGGCTGCCTGCACGTCTACCAGCGCATGATCGACAAGGCAGAGGATGTGTGCCTGTTCGTAGCACAGCCTGGGGAGTTAGTGGGGCAGCTGGCCGTGCTCACTGGTGAACCTCTCATCTTCACCCTACGTGCACAAAGAGATTGCACCTTCCTGCGGATCTCCAAGTCAGACTTCTATGAGTATGTTCTACTGGGCTTGAGGTTGGGATAGAGGTGGCACTCAGATGATCCCAACACATCTCCACTTAGCCATGGGAAAAAGCCAGGACTCCATCCCTTGATTCCACCCCTAGAGGACCAGAAGAGAAACCCTAGATATATCCTCCCCACACCTTCATAGGGCCATTTTGAGCCCTTCATGTTTCACACTCAAGTCATTACCTACTGTCTGTGCTCCTGTGGGGTGTTCCAGGGTGCCCCCCCAGCCCATGTACCCTGTCTTTTCACTCAGGATCATGCGCGCACAGCCCAGTGTGGTGCTGAGCGCAGCGCACACAGTGGCCGCCAGGATGTCGCCCTTCGTGCGCCAGATGGACTTTGCCATCGACTGGACGGCAGTGGAGGCAGGACGTGCGCTTTACAGGTACAGCCCCGGCTCCCACTTCATGGCTCAGGCCCTTCCAAGACAAGCCCCTAGCCTTGCCTGACCTCCTACCCCTACACTAGGCAGGGTGACCGCTCCGACTGCACCTACATCGTGCTCAATGGGCGGCTGCGCAGTGTTATCCAGCGCGGCACTGGCAAGAAGGAGCTGGTGGGCGAGTATGGTCGCGGGGACCTCATCGGTGTGGTAAGCACCCACCTGCTGACCCTTGACTTCAGCCAGTCCACTACCCGCAGCTCCTTTCCGTAGGAAAAGGGCCGAAGTGAGGGAGGCAACCTCTTGGGAGTGATGTGTCTGATCCCACTCCACCTCCGGACCTCTTTTCATCAGAGAAGGGGATCCCTGCTCTCTCCCTATCTCCAGAGTCCTAATAGGTAGCGAGCGAGGCTTGGTTCCCTCCACCTCCATCTGGGGGACCCCCTACGTGGGACAGTATAGCCCATTCTCTGCACTCACGGTCCTCCTCTCCCCTCTCTGGGCCCTCCTGGCCGAAGCAATCCAGTCAACCCAGTTATGCACGTGGCCCCACAGGTCGAGGCGCTGACCCGACAGCCGCGAGCAACCACAGTGCACGCAGTGCGTGACACAGAGCTGGCCAAGCTCCCTGAAGGCACCTTGGGCCACATAAAACGTCGGTACCCGCAGGTAGGGCTTTATGTGGACTGGGCGAATGGGAGTGGGGCGTGGCCAAATAGGGAGGGTCCTTAAGTGAGGGTGGGGCTCTTTTTTTTTTTTTCTTTTTAGAGACAGAGTCTCATTTTGTCGCCCTCCGTAGAGTGCGGTGGCGTCACAGCTCACAGCAACCTCCCCTGGGGTTAGGCGATTCTCTTGCCTCAGCCTCTCAAGTAGCTGGGACTACAGGCGCCTGCCACAACGCCCGGCTATTTTTTTTTTTTTGTAGAGACAGAGTCTCACTTTATGGCCCTCGGTAGAGTGCCGTGGCCTCACACAGCTCACAGCAACCTCCAACTCCTGGGCTTAAGGCGATTCTCTTGCCTCAGCCTCCCGAGTAGCTGGGACTACAGGCGCCCGCCACAACGCCCGGCTATTTTTGGTTCGCAGTTTGGCCGGGGCCGGGTTTGAACCCACCACCCTCGGTATATGGGGCCGGCGCCTTACCGACTGACCCACAGGCGCCGCCCACGCCCGGCTATTTTTTGTTGCAGTTTTGCCGGGGCCGGGTTCGAACCCGCCATCCTCGGTATATGGGGCCAGCGCCCTACCCACTGAGCCACAGGCGCCGTCCCGGGGGGTGGGGCCCAAGTAACTAGGGGCCAGAACCCCCTGTAGAGGAGGGAAAGGTGAGATCCACACTGTCGCCCCGTCAGTCTCATTGGATTGCGGGCTCCAACATTCCTAGGTTGTGACCCGCCTCATCCACCTGCTGAGCCAAAAAATTTTAGGGAATTTGCAGCAGCTACCAGGACCCTTCCCAGGTGAGAGCTGGCCGGGGTATGCTGGGGACTGTAGCCCAGCGCTCAGAGCATGCTGGGAGTGGGAGGTAGGACTGTAGTCCAGAGCCCAGAGCATGGTGGAAGGTCCGGAGGCCCGGTGCCCAAGGGCATGCTGGGAAAGGGCATGCAGTTCGGTGTATAAGCCAAACGTTGGGATTGAACCCAGAAGTGGGGTTGAGGTCTGGTGCAGGCTGGAGGATGGTGTTCAGTTTTCAGTGCATACTGGGAAACAGTCCTAGTCCCACACGTTCTTGTTAAGGGAATGGGAAGTGAATCAGCCCTGCTGGGGTACAGACCCTTAAGTGGCGCGGTTGGCCCGGGTGTCAGGGCTTGCTGGGGGAGTCCACATCCTGAACGTTTTGAGAAAGAGAATCCTAGATCAGAATGTGATGGCACATGGAATCCATGGAGTATGTTCAAGGCTCTGGGCACGTTGGGAAGTAGCTTCTGAAGTTACTGGCAGGCTGGGAGGTGTGGTTTCCCCCGCCCAGCGTGCAGTTTCTTGAACTGGTTCAGAAGAAGTGGAGTCAGATTCGAGGGTCTGCCAAAATGTGGTCCTAGGGTTCTACATTGTGGTGACCTGATTCTGGGCCAGCCTGACAACCTCCTCTTTTCTCTCTGGACTTATGTCCTGTTGGCCCTGACACCCAAGTCCCTGGGATGGGGGTGGGGTGGTGGTGGCAGGGAAGACATTTAAAAAATAGGAAGCACAGTGTCAAGTTCTGCTTGCACAGTACATAGCCAATGAGGTTTATCTGAGGCGTGATTATTGCTAACTGAGTATTTTCCCAATGCTCTGCCGTGATGATTTGAAATATAGTCAGTATTGACAATTTTTGAAAATCTCTATGGAGGCTAAAAATAAGTATAATGTCAAAAGCTGATAAGTACTGTGAAGAAAATAAAGAGGATTATCCATGGAGCATGGCTAGCAGAGGGAGAAAGGCTTTTCTGAGGACAGAAAGTTTCTGAGCTGAAACTTAACAAATGAGATGAGTCCAGACATGGAAGAGGAGTACCGAGGCACTGCACACAGGGTTGGATGATTTTGAAGCACTGGGAAAAGGAAAGTGATTGAGGGGAAGAGATGGAGGTAGGGACAAGCCATATAGGGACTGGGGGCCATGGAAAAACATTTAAGGTTAAGAGAGGGGGTTGGGCTAGCTAAGAGCAACAGGAAATCCAGGCAAGAGATGAGAAGTGACAGCTTGGTCTAGGCTATTAGCAGAGGGGCTAAGAAGCAACAAATGAGTCAAAAGTATGTCCATATACACTTAGTTTTGTGTTCAGACCCCTTTCTTGGACAAAGGAACCAAGGTCATAATGGGATGGGTGCACCAGTCAACTGGTCTGTGGAAGCACTGTGCATTTGAGTGGTTGTGGAATTGTATGGTGGATTCCACTGAGGAGATTGGGGCCCAAAGTGGTCGAATTTTTTTTTTTTGAGACAAGGTCTCTGTTGCCCCAGGCTAGAGTGTCACAGCATCAGCCTAGCTCACAGCAACCTCAAACTCCTGGGCTCAAGTGATCCTCCTGCCTTTGTCTCCTGAGTAACTGGGACTACAGGTGCTCACCATGATACCTAGCTAATTTTTCTGTTCTTAGTGGAGACAGGGTTTTGCTCTTGCTCAGGCTGGTCTTGAACTCCTGAGTACAAGCAATCCTCCTATCTTGAACTCCTGAGTACAAGCAAAGCTAGCCTCCCAGAATGCTAGGATTACAGGCATGAGCCAACATGACCAGCCAGGTCATCCAAATTTTAACAAGAGAGGGGATAGTAGGTGGGGCTATATGTCTAGGACTAGAGTTGTGGCCTTCAGTATGTCATCATCAAGTCTGGGGGCAGCCAGGGTCTACAGTCTGGGGAAAGAGGGTTAGGGATTTTGGAAGACAGAGTTTCACCTCTCCAAACATAAGGCTATACAGTAAATCTCATACATTGGGGTCTCAGCAGGCTCGGGGCTTGGTGTCCCGCCACACTCAGAACTTACCAACCCAGCCAGCAACCTGGCAACGGTGGCAGTCCTACCTGTGTGTGCTGAGGTACCCATGGTGGCCTTCACATTGGAGCTGCAGCATGCTCTGCAAGCCATCGGTCAGTGGAAGGAAAGGGCATGGGTGAGGGCTGGCCATTGGTCACTGGAGCTGGTCAGGGCATGGGTCAGTGAATGGATATGCCTGGGTGGTCAGTAGGAAGGGGTAGACCAGGGCCACAGGGGTGGGGTGAAGGGTAGTCTCTTCTGGGAGGGGCCCCCAATCCTGCTGAGTGTTCCCAACCTCCGTTCCTCATCTACCCCTAGGTCCCACACTCCTCCTCAACAGTGACATCATCCGGGCGCGCCTGGGGGCCTCGGCGCTGGATAGGTGTGTGTGTTGGGCTCCTGGAGTGGAGCAAGGAGCTTAAGGGGCGGGCTTGAAGCACTAGAGATTTTCAGATCTATGTTCAAGTGCTAGGTTTCAAACCAAGGAACATGTGTCTCATCCTTAGGTCAAAGGAGGGGACATGAATCTGTCCCCCTAGAGCACAGGCTTCCATTATGGTGGGGGGAGGGTTGGGGGTGAGGGGCTGGGTGTTTAAGCTTCTCCCACTAATGGAGCTGTGTGGTCTCTGCGGGTACACGGCTTCAGACCGTCCCAGATGATACTTTCCCCATCCTACCCCAGCATCCAAGAGTTCCGGCTGTCAGGGTGGCTGGCCCAGCAGGAGGACGCTCACCGCATAGTGCTCTACCAAACGGATGCATCGCTGACGCCCTGGACTGTGCGCTGCCTGCGCCAGGCTGACTGCATCCTTATCGTGGGCCTGGGTGACCAGGAGCCCACTCTTGGCCAGGTCTGGAAGCCCTGCGCAGTGACAGCACCCCTAGGATTCTGTCCCTTGCCCTTCCGTGCCGACACCAGACCACGTGCACCCTCACCATGGGCGTAGACAGACGACCAGGGACCTAAGCCTGGCCAGGTAGTGATAGGGAGGCTAGTGACCTCTGCTCCGCATCTTCCGCAGCTGGAACAGATGCTGGAAAACACAGCGGTGCGCGCACTCAAGCAGCTCGTCCTGCTGCACCGTGAGGAGGGCCCAGGTCCTATGCGTACCGTGGAGTGGCTCAACATGCGCAGCTGGTGCTCAGGCCACCTGCACCTGCGCTGTCCTCGCCGCCTCTTTTCCCGCCGCAGCCCCGCCAAGCTGGTGAGGGGCGGGGCTTGGAGGGGGATGGGGGAGGATCGGTACCCACTTCTGGGGGCGTGGTGTAGGGAAGGGGGCGAAGCCTGGAAAAGCTGCGGGGGATGGGGGTGCACTAGGCCCCACCCCGCAGCCTCTTGGGTCCTGCCCTCTTTCCCTCCATGCCAGCACGAGCTCTACGAGAAGGTTTTCTCCAGGCGTGCGGATCGGCACAGTGACTTCTCCCGCTTGGCGCGGGTGCTCACGGGAAACACTATAGCCCTGGTGCTGGGTGGGGGCGGAGCCAGGTGAGGGCGGGACCGGTGCTGGGCTTCCTGGGGGTGTCCTGTAAGACAGGGCCTGGGTGTCCGAAGGGTGGAGTTTATTCTAGGGGAAGACACCAGTGAGAGCATTACCAGTTCTGTCAGGGGCGAGGCTTGTTGGAGGAGGGCCTCCTATAGCGTGGGGCCTGGGTTCCCGAGGAGCGGAGCTCACTCCCTAGAAAGACCCCATGACTGGGGCTGACCTCTTGTTCCTTGGCTGTGTGGGGAGGTAGAAGAAAAGGAGCTCTGGGGGTGGTTCCCAGTGGATTCTTAGCCGTACGCTGGATTCCCTTTTTCCTGCAGGGGCTGTTCTCATATCGGGGTACTAAAGGCATTAGAGGAGGCAGGGGTCCCTGTGGACCTGGTGGGCGGCACATCCATCGGGTCCTTCATTGGGGCCCTGTATGCGGAAGAGCGCAGCGCTAGCCGCACCAAGCAGCGGGCCCGAGAGTGGGCCAAGGTGTGTATTGGAGGGAAGGGGTCGTAGAACCCCAGAAGCATGATGACTTCACTATCACCTGATTTCCCGGGGCCAGTGGGCTCATAGTGATCTTTTCTAATGTAATCTGTGAACCTGCCTGCCCAGACCTTTATAGATATAGCCCTGGGGACCTTGGGTGATTCTTGTGGGACTTACTGGCTAGTGACCCTCTTGGTAGTGGCCCTGGGTGACCACATCATCCTGAAATGCTCCTTTCCTGCCCTCCTTTGGTGATCCCTCTTTGACCCCAAGTGACTTCTGTTTGACTCCACCTGGCCCCTGTCCCTAGAGTATGACTTCAGTGATGGAGCCTGTGTTGGATCTCACATATCCGGTCACCTCCATGTTTACTGGCTCAGCCTTCAACCGCAGCATCCACCGTGTCTTCCAAGATAAGCAGATTGAGGTGCGCCCACCTCCTTCACCCCACCCTAGTCCCACCTGTGCCCACAGGAGTCCACACTCCTTCCCCACCTTGGTTCTTGTCCCCTTAGGACCTGTGGCTACCATATTTTAATGTGACTACAGACATCACAGCCTCGGCCATGCGTGTCCACAAAGATGGTGGGTGTCCCCACCCAGCCCTGTAACTAACCACTGAGGCCCTGTGGGGACTCGTGGGGGGAAGCTTTGGGAAGGGCAGCTGAGCTTCTGGAACATTGATAACACAAGTGACCATCCACCCTGGCCCGATCGCCTTCCACTAACCGTCTCCCACTAATGCCCCAGTGGCCCCAGGTACGTCTGTGCTCGGGGGTAGGGAGCCAGGAATCTTGATGGGTGCCTCACCCCCTCGCGCCATCCCTACAGGCTGTGTGTGGCGTTATGTCCGGGCCAGTGCCTCCTACTGTCCCTATCTGCCCCCGCTCTGCGACCCCAAGGATGGGCACCTGCTGGTGGATGGGTGCTACGTTAACAACGTGCCAGGTCAGCGAGCCCTTTGGGCTGACCAGGCCTCCAAGTGTGTCTGAGTGTGTCTGTGCGTGTCTGTGTCTGTGTGTCCCACCGGGCAGGCTCCCTGTGGCGGTATGTGCGTGCCAGCATGACGCTCTCGGGCTACCTGCCCCCACTGTGCGACCCAAAGGACGGGCACCTTCTCATGGACGGTGGCTACATCAACAACCTGCCAGGCAAGTGGCTGCGCACACGTACCTGTGGAGACTTATGCACACACACACATGTGCAGAGAGGCACACACAGACTCGGGCCACCTGTGCAGGGGTGTATATGCACATGTAGGCATGCTCACATGCAGTCTGTGCAGTTCAAAAGTATATTAGATACGAGTGGATACACATGAGAGGGGCCGTTGCACAGCCACACACGGATGCACTGAGGAACATGTAGGTCAAATGGGAGGGTTTCATGTGCGCACACCAGGTACTCATGCAAATGCATTCTCTCAGGTGCTCATGTGCACAGACAAATGTATTGACAAAACAGGGCATTTGTCTGCACCTGCCATCTACCCAGACCTGTCTAGCACATCTCAAACATGCAAGCTTATGTACATGCTGATAGGATGGGGCGCCTATGTGACCAAATTAAGCCGCACCTTCTGCCTTCTTGTGCACAAGTGAGAGGTAGGTCAATATGCAACTTGAAACTTCCAAAAGCATGCATGTGCACACAGACACATACAACAGCAGCACACACACTCATGGTCCCATAGATAGGAGCCAGCAAACCATGGCCTGCAGGCCAAATCCAGCCTTCTACTTGATTTTATAAATAAAGTTCTATCAGAATGCAGCCACACATGATCATTGACATACCATCTGGCTGCTTGTATGCTACAGCAACAGAATTGAGTCACTGGGACCAAAACCAAGTGGCCTATGACACCAAAATTTTCTTTCAGGCCCTTGGTGGACAGTTCCTAATTCCTTCCACTGCCACAGGTTATTTGTACAGATAAATGTATGACATGACCACACACAGGTGAGCTGGTTTGTGCAAGCCCACAGGCACACTCAGACTCACAAGGAAGCGTGTACAGACATGGACCTAGGTACAGGCAGTCTGTAATGAACGCAGATAAGCCCAGGCATGTCTGCAGAGACTCAGGCTACCCAGAGATACACATGCTCACAGGCACACAGCCACCCACAGGGCCTTGGACAGAGAGACTCAAGCAGGCGCACACGTACATGTGGACGTGGGCACAGGGATCCAAAGACACAAACAGGCTCTGAGGTACAAATGTGAAGGCTGATGGAGATCCGGGTGTCTTCTTAGACTGGGCCTGGCTGCAGAACACTGCCTTGCAAAAGGACTCTCCCAGACATACCACCCTCCCTTGCTTACCCTCTCTGTCCTGCTTCCTTTATTTCCTCCCATCTCTGCTCTTTGCTCTCTTTCCCTCATCTCAGCCTCAGGGTCTCTTTACACATCTGGATTTTCTCTTTTCATGTCTCTGACCCTGGTATCTTCTTTCTCTTGCTGCCTCTACTCTGTCTCTTTCTCCTTCCACATCTCTCATATCCAGCATCCTAATGTTTTTCCCCCAGTTACTCTGTCCCTCAGTTCCTGGTTTCCCAGACCTCAAAACTCCAACACCCCACCCCCTTGATTTTGTTTGCATGTGTGGGTTTCTTTACCCATGGTCATGTGCACAGTGGTATTTGTGGGACTGAGTTGAACATCCTCAACCCTCGGCCCTGTTGGGGGATCAGCCCACTGACCCTCCTGCCTCGTCCTACAGCGGACATTGCCCGCAGCATGGGTGCCAAAACGGTCCTTGCCATTGATGTGGGGAGCCAGGATGAGACAGACCTTAGCACCTATGGGGACAGCTTGTCTGGCTGGTGGCTGCTGTGGAAGCGGCTAAACCCCTGGGCTGACAAGGTGAAGGTTCCAGACATGGCAGAGATCCAGTCCCGTCTGGCCTATGTGTCCTGTGTGAGGCAGCTGGAGGTTGTCAAATCCAGCTCCTACTGCGAGTACCTGCGCCCACCTATTGACTGCTTCAAGACCATGGACTTCGGGAAGTTCGACCAGATCTATGTGAGCGGGTAGAGGAGGCATGGTGCGCCCCACAAAGCTTTATGACTTAAAGCCTAGAGCAGTGTAAGGGGTAGGATTCTAGGGCTCCACCTGAAATTGGTGGGAAACAGATCTGTGATCAATTAGTGATATCTGCAATGGGTGTGGCAGGGCAATGTGCCTGCACCTATGCTATCTGTGAGCTGAGTTTCTGGTGATGTGCCAACTGCAATATGTGAAGGACTGCATGTTGATTTTTAATGCCATTTCTGCATTGGTGGGAATGAGAGCAGTGATCAATTAGTCATGTCTGCCACAGGTCTAGGAGAGTAGCAGTGTGTGTGTCTTGTGCCACTGACCCTGAAAACATGTGTCATAGCCCATGCCAATTGAAATTGATCAGTAGCTGCTGCCCAGAAGCCCTGAGTCTGAGTAAACAAGGTCTGATGTTCTTTCTGGATTCAATAAGAGAGTGTGATGATGGATTAGTGATGTTTGCTATGAACCTGGGATTGGTCAATATCCACAGATGTACTACATATTAACAAAACTCTAAATAATCTGGCACTACACCTTGTGTTGTTTGGTACTCAGCACCCTGTATGGGGCTGAGTGGGAAAGAAGGTAGAGATTGATTGGTAATGTCTGGCAGGGGCACAGACAGGAAGTGAAAGCAATTGTGCCATATGTATGTGGCTGAGTCTAAAATAGATTTAATCTAAAATGCCAGTTCCCCCTAGAGTGTCAGGTTTGTGAGTGATGAGAGAAGGGGCAGACAGCATGGGGATAAGCAAAGAGGGATTGCAGGCATGGCCCCTTTGCTTCCTACAGGATGTGGGCTACCAGTATGGGAAGGCTGTGTTTGGAGGTTGGAGCCGGGGCGATGTCATTGAGAAAATGCTCACAGACCGGAGGTCTGCGGACCTTAATGAGAGCCGCCGTGCAGACGTAAGCCTGTGACACACCCACATCAGGGACCCTCTGACCTCAGAGATCTAGAATTTGAGACCCCCTAAACCTCAGCTGACCCCACATATTCCTGCGTTCACTGAGCTCTCCAGATACCCCAGTGCCCTGCAGACCCTCTGAGAGCCTCACCAATGCTGCTTCATAGGTACTTGCTTTCCCAACTTCTGGCTTCACTGACTTGGCAGAGATTGTGTCCCGAATCGAGCCCCCTACAAGCTACGTCTCCGATGGCTGCGCTGATGGTGAGGAGGCCAAGGGGACACCCCTAAGAGGGTGGGGCACAGTTAGATGTTGTCAGACCAGCCTGGATCTCTTCACCTGTGCCCCCCTCCCCAATTCCAGGGGAGGAATCAGATTGCCTGACAGAGTATGAGGAGGATGCAGGACCAGACTGCTCCAGAGACGAAGGGGGCTCCCCCGAGGGTGCGAGCCCCAGCACTGCCTCTGAGATGGTGAGGGTGGGTGGGCCCATGAGTGTGCAGCAGGAGGGGCTGTGCCCAAGATCTTGTGGGATGAGTGCTGGCTGACACGTGTGCAGTGATGTGTCCTGTGCGGGATGACACGTGTGTGGCCTATCCCTGCAGGAGGAGGAGAAGGTGATTCTCCGGCGGCGGCGCTGTGTGCCCCAGGATCTTCCCAGCTCAATCTCAGACACCTAAGGGCCTCACCAGGGTTTTCTCTGTCCCCCACCTCTGGGCTGGGCCGGGGCTGGGCCCTGTGGGGCAGCTTGCTCCACCTCCTCCCGCTGCTATGCCTGCAACCCCTTGGGTCCTCCTTAGACCTCTGAGCCCAGGGAGCACACTGGACTGACCTGCCCTGGGGGTGGGGGGCACTGCTGCACTGATGACTCGTGACCAGTCACCTTCCCAATAAACTGTCACCTCTTAGAAATGGCTTTGTGTCATCTTTGGGTTGAGAGACCCACCTCCTGTGCTCAGGGCTGGGGTCTGAAACAGCCTTGAGTTTGTCTTCCACCCACAGGGAATGCCATCCTGGAATTCATGTGCAGTCCCACTCAGTGCTGGGTCCAGGCCACAAAGATTCCAAATACCTTGTGCTACCCCTGGGGACCTGTAAGTGGTTCTGGGGCTCCATTGTGAAATCCTGCGCTTTCCCACAGCCTCTACCCCGAGATAGCCCTACTGTGCATAGGTGCCCCATGTTCCACATTTGATGTGTCTTCCTACTGCATGTGCCACTGATTTCTGATTCCTAAGGGACAGCCCCTCCCCCAAGACACAGCCCCTCCCCAAAGACACACACTTATTCATGAGGCTCAAGAACTTTCCCCCAGGCATTTGCCCCTGGTCTTGCAGAGTGAACCAGGTCATGCAGAGTGGGCCAGGCCCCACTGTCCCCACTCACTGTTCATGCTATTGGTTTAGAGCTTAGAATGTGTGTGCAGGCCGCCTGGGGTGAAATTCCAACTTAGCTCCTTACAGGTGGCCAGGGGCAAGTTACTTAACCTCTCTGAACCTCAGCCACTTCACCTGTGAAGTGGGCAATGATTGTATGTGTCTTTTTTATGAAGCTCTGAACTGGGCCCAGGCCCTCGAGGCTCCCACTCAGTGCCGCCCACTGTGTGCTGTGCCCAGAGTGCAAGCCATGGCCAAGGAGTGTCTTGAGGGCAGTGGGGAGCCTTGGAAGACTTTTTTAGTGATATGTGTGTGTTTTAATTATAAAATAAACATAACACAGTTTACCATTTTGACCATTTTTAAGTGTACATATTAGTGGCATTAAGCACACTCACAGTGCTAGCAACCATCGCCACCCTTCATCTCCAAGACTTTCTCACCCAGACTGATTTCTGTCCCCATGAAACACTAATTCCCCCCCACCCCCCACCTCCCCAGGCCCTAGCATCTGCCATTCTACTTTGAATCTGGCCACTCTAGGAACCTCATATGAGAGGAATCACACAGGATTTGTCCTTTTGGACTGGCTCATTTCACTGAGCATGACGCCCTCAAGATCCAGGTCTCTTGTAGCCAGTGTCAGGATCGTTTTCTTTTTACAGCTGAATACTATTCCACTGTGTGGAAGGAATTGTGATCCATTCAACAGTCAATGGGCACTTGGGTTGCCTCCTTCTACATGTGGGCTATTGTGATTCATGCTGCTACAAACAGTGACATACAAGTATCTTTTGGGGTCCCTGCTTTCAATTTCTTTAGGTACATGCCCAGGAGTGGGGTTAGTAGGTCACATGGTAATTCTCTGTTGAATGAAGGAACTGCCACATTCCACAGCAGTTGCACTGTCACATGTGGTCCCCCAGGGTTGTCAGCACCATAGACAGTGTATGCGCTGTCCGAGGTTCTACAGAAGCCCCCTTTCTGCTCCCTGCAAGCCCCCAGCATCCCTGTCCCTTCCAGATCTCTGGATTTGGGGGAGGGGCTGGCAGGAGCACATTAAGCTGAAAGTTCAGCCCAGGATTTGCCACCTACTGGCATCTCCATCCTAATTGGCTTCCACTCCACCCTCTCACGCAGCTCCAGTTGCACCTACAGTCATTCTGTTCTCCAAATTCTCCACTGATTCCTGGTTTGGAGCCCTTGCTCCTTATGTTCCATGTAGCTGAATAAGTCTGTCCTCAAATGTCACCTCTTCAGACTGTCCAAAGCTACTGTCTAAAGTAGCCCCCACCCCACTGTCCTCCCAATCTTCATCTTTAAGGCACTTCACTACTGCCCGTTGCTTCACTGTTTATTTACTTATGTTTCATCTGTCTCTACAACACATGCACAGACGTAATAAGTTCCATCATTGGACCAGCCTTGTATTAAAGAGTGCCTGGCTCCCAGTAGGTGCTTAATAACTGTTTATTGAATGATATCCAGCTCTGAGGACAAAGCAAAAGTCCCTGAGATGTCTCCCACTCTCTAGGAATCTTGAAACAACCATCCCCCCCCAAAAAAAAAACCCACATCATTTCCCTTTTCCCTTAAGCACATATTAACACCACCAACAGCCAGGCACCATGGCTCACCCATGTCATTCCAGCACTTTGGGAGGCTAAGGTAGGAAGATTGCTTGAGGCCTGGAATTTGCAACCAGCCTGGTCAACATAGTGAGACCCCCATCTCTAAAATAAATGAGGAAAATTCAACCAGATGTGTGGTAGCATGAGCCTGTAGCCCCAGACATTCAGAAGGCTGAGGCAGGAGGATTGGTTGAGCCGGGAGTTTGAGGCTGCTGTGAACTGTGATCATGCCACAGCACTCCAGCCCAGGCAACAGAGTAAGACCCTATCTCAACCCCGCACAACAAAACCCTCTATCAAAAATAACAGTAACACCTGTGGATGGAATGACGCCTGTGTGGGCTGCATCGTGTTCCCTACTCCCTCAATTCCAAATGTTGATCTTCTACCCCTACATACTTAGAATGTGGGTGTATTTGGGGACAGGGTCTTTAAAGATGTGGCTAAGTTAAAATTAGATTGTCAGGGTGGGTCTTATTCTAATAGAACTGTGTCCATATAAAAAAGGGGATTTTTTTCTTTTTTGAGGCAGAGTCTCACTCTGTTGCCCTGGGGAGAGTGCTGTAGCATCGTAGCTCACAGCAACCTCAAACTCATGAGAACAAAACATCCTCTTGCCTCAGCCTCTGGAGTAGCTGGGACTACAGGCCACCACAATGCCTGTCTAGTTTTTCTATTTTTAGTAGTGGGGGGTCTCACTCTTGCTCAGACTAGTCTTGAACTCCTGAGCTGAAGCAATCCACCCACCTTGGCCTCCCAGAATGCTAGGATTACAGGCATGAGCCAACACTCCTGGCCATGATGTTTTTTTTTGTTTTGTTTTGTTTTGTTTTTTGAGACAGAGTCTTACTGTGTTGCCCAGGCTAGAGTGCAGAGGCATCATCATAGCTCACTGCAACCTCAAACTCCTGTGCTCAAGTGATTCTCATGCCTCAGCCTTCTGAGTAGCTGGGACTACAGGTATGCACCACCACACCTGGCTGGTTTTTTTCTATTTTTTGTAGAGATTGGGTCTTCCTAATGTTTCCTAGGCTGGTCTTGAACTCCTGGTCTCAAGAAATCCTCCCACCTTGGCTTCTGAAAGTGCTGGATGACAATTGTGAACCATGGTGCCCAACCAGAAAGAGAGGAAATTTGCCATGATGTGGATGGGTTTTGTGTATCAGTCAGGATAAATTATATTATGCCACTGTAACAAATGACCCCAAAGTCTTGGGTGCCTAAAACAATACACAAGTAAATTCTCATTCCTGCTACCTATCCACTGAAGATCATCTGGGGATTTTATTCTGGGCACCCTACTCCACAACCCAGGCAATGAAGTGGTCATTATCTAGAATGTTTCAGGTAACTCTAGCCAAGGGAAAAAAATCTCTGAATGGCCTCATACCTGCAATTAAATCATTTGACCAGGAAATCACACAGTATTTCATTGCTCATTGGCCAGGACAAGTTATACGGCCCTACCCAACTATAGAGGGTCCCTCCCCTACCATGTACTCAGAAGACAGACCATTGGAAATAGTTGATGAGTGTCAGTGCCTGCTGTGGGCACCCTGTCACTGCACGAATTTGGTGGGGACACGGATTGAAGGTACAAATGCCTGCAAGAGAAAGGCTTCCTATATTCCAGGGAGAGCCCTGAGTAACCTCTGTCATGGCCTTTTATTGAAGCCTTATACAACAGGTGTTGGGGGCCCACATACTGGAGCTATGTGCTTAATGATGGCCACATGCTTTTTCTCCCTGGGCTCGACTCCCACCCTACTGCACCACAAATATCCAACGTATAACACCTGCTTGCTAATGAGCAAATGATCTTATCTCATTAATGCCTGCAGCTGCTTGAGGGCTTGTCTCTGGGCAGCCAAACATCCTTATGTCCCTCTCCCAGTGCCTTCTTCAAGAACTGGTGACTGCTTCCACAAGCTTGGTGCACAGTCTCCTACAGATGAGCACCATTAATAATTAACAGAGTTGGAGTTGGGCCTCAAATGGAGGCTTGGGGGCTGTTCAGACTACCTCTATCTGATTCCACAGCTTGAGACCAAGAATTTTTTTGTTGTTGTTTGTTTTTAAGATTTTTTTTTTTTTGAGACAGAGCCTCACTCTGTTACTCTGGGTAGAGTGTATCAGGGTCATCATAGCTCACAGCAACTTCAAAATCCTGGGCTCAAGTGATTCTCCCACCTCAGCTTCCCAAGTAGCTGGGACAATAGACACGTGCTACCATGTCCAACTAATTTTTCTGTTTTTTGTACAGACAGGTCTCACTCTTGCTCCCGCTGGTCTTGAGCTGGTCTTAGGTGATCAGTTTAGCCTCCCAGAGTGCTAGGATTACAGGCGTGAGTCACTTTTGCCCAGCCCAGGACCAAGAAATTCTGAGGTTCCAGTGAAGACCTGGGTTCAGAGTCAAGGGATTCTATCCTGTAATCCACAGGAGCTGGTTGAGATAGGTGGAGTCTGAGACTCATGAGGCCAAACTCACAAGAACATTCTTTTTGTGTGTTTCTAGCTCAGACTCTGGAAAGAGCCATGTAGAGATCAGACCCCAAGGCATTTAAACAACTCACATTCATAGAGTGACAATATGACCCAGCAATACCACTACTAGAACTACACAAGAGAAATGAAAACATACATCCAGCAAAATTTTGCACACAGAAGTCCATCAGCATGATAGTCCAAAAGTGGAAACAACTCAAATCCCCTTCAGAGGATGAATGGATAAACGTATTGTGATCTATCCATACACATGATGGAATACTATTTGGCCATAAATAAGAATGAAGCGCAGACACAGGCTATGGTGTGGATGAACCAGATACAAAAGACCATATATTGCATGACTCCATTTATATGAAATACCTAGACCAGGCAAATCCTGGAAATAGGGAGTAGATTAGTGATTTTCAAGGGCTGGTGGAAGGGGAATGGAGATAGGGTTTCTTTTGGGGGTGATGGAAATTTTCTAGAATTGACCCTGATGACAGTTATGTAAACCTGTGTGTATACTAAAGACCTAAACTGTACACTTTAAAGTAAATTGATTTTTTTTTTGTTTTCAATTCAGGTTAATAATAGGGTACAAACAACTAGATTACAATGTTTGCATTTGTTAGGTAGAGTCCCTCTTGTAGTTGTGTCCTGCACCCAAGAGGTGTGCTGTATACCCTTATGTTTTGACCCCCATTAAGTGGGAGCACACCTATCCTCCCTCCTCCCTCATTCCCTTCCCCAACTTGAATTGAGCATATTAGATACTCACTTTTTTTTTTTTGCTAGCCATACTGTTCTCAGATAGACACTCACTTTTCCATTCTTGTGATATTTTACTAAGAAGAATGTGTTCCACTTCCATACAGTTTAATATAAAAGATGTAAAGTCTCTGTCTTTTTATGGCTGAATAGTATTCCATGCTATACATAGACCACAGTTTGTTAACCCATTCCAGGGTTGATGGACACTTAGGTTGTTTCCACATCTTAGCAATTGTAAATTGGCTGCAGTAAACAATCTAGTGCAAATGTCCTCATGTTAAAATAACTCTTCTTTCTTCTGGGTAAATGCCTAATGTAATTGCAGGATCAAATGGGTCAATAAGTAAATTGTATAGTGTGTGCATTAGATCCATAGATTTTGCAGGGAACTTTTGGAAGCAGAAAACATGGTGATTTAAAGTCATGAAATTGGACTTTCCTAGATAGGTCAGTTCTGTCCTTTGCCAGCTGGGTGACCTTGGGCTTAACTTCTCCCAGGCTCAAGATTTGTCACTTGCGTATTCTAATTGTAGTCCACGACTCAAAGAGTTGTTTTGTGATTTAAATAAAATGAAACAGATCTCCCTACGGCAGAACAGGCGAGCACACACTGCCCCCGACCTCTTCTTACGTTCTGCCACCAGGGGCGATGCTGCGGAGCGTTCGGGTATTTGGCCCCGCGCTGCTGCTTTCCTTTGCTGACTTTGGGAGGATTCAGCGTGTGGTTGGACGGCCGGCTTCTTGCTTTTTTATCCTTTAGGATAAGCAATATTTCTTGTAGAGTAGGGGAGGGAGGGAGGCATTTTCTCATTATAAAATTGTTACCTGTGTGCTTAAAATAAATTCAAAAAATCATATGCAACATAAAAATAAAGGTAATATATCTCCATTTGGAAATATATATTCATTAGAGCATTTGGAAAACACAGAGTATAAAAAACAATAGTAAGTCACCCCCCAGACATGAACATCGCTAATACTTTCTTCTCTATTCCCAGAGTCCAATTTCTTATTTTGCATCCAATTTAAATGTCCTAGTTTTGCTTTTATTGAAACTCAGTGCCATGAAAGAACAAAGGGACAAATCTGAGGACATGGAAACATGCTGAACAGACAGAAGACAACCAGAGCAACAGCCCAGAAGGAAATATCACAACATAAATTAGAGAGCAGATCAAGCATTGTCAATGTTTACTGAATGCCTACAGTATACCAGGTGGTTTATATGCATCAAATAATTTAATCCCCAGCCATCTGAAATGAGTATTATCTCCATTTTGCAGATATGCAGAGAGGTTAAGTGACTTTCCCAAAGTCACATGGGTAGGAAACCTGAGAGTTTGAATCAAGGAAGCTTACTCCTAACCCCTACATGGTTATGCCTCTTTATAGAGTCTGTGTCGATACCTACATTATGTAAACAGGCTAGAAATATATGTAGCAAACAACAAACAGCAACAACAGTGCACTCAACCTTACTAGCAAACAGACAAATTTTAGTGAAATGAAACAGAGAGATTCGGCACCTGTAGCTCAAGCGGCTGGGCGCCAGCCACATACACCAGAGCTGGAGGGTTTGAATCTAGCCCGGGCCTGCCAAACAACAATGATAACTACAACCAAAAAATAGCTGGGTGTTGTGGCGGGTGCTTGTAGTCCCAGCTACTTGGGAGGCTGAGGTGAAAGAATCACTTCAGCCCAGGAGTTGGAGGTTGCTGTGAGCTGTGATGGCATAGCACTCTACACCGGGGTGACAGCTTGAGCCTATGTCAAGAAAGAAAAGGAAGGAAAGGAAGGAAAGGAAGGAAGGAAGGAAGGAAGAAAGAAAAAGGGGTGTCTCTCAGTCTCCCTGGCTGGAGTGCCGTGGCACCATTATAGCCCACTGCAGCCTCCTGGGCTGAAGCGAGCCTCCTGAGTAGCTGGAAGTACAGTGCCCACTGCCAGACCTGGCTGCTTTTTAAATTTTTTTGTAGAAATGAATTCTTGTTATGTTGCCCATTTCTGGCCTCAAGCAATCTTCCCAACTCAGCCTCTTGAATTGCTGGAACTATAGGCTTGTGCTACCACACCGGGCAATTTTCGCTCCTTAATTTGACAAATGTTAAAAATATTAACACATCAAGTCTCACTGAGAATTGGTTGAATAATAAGCCTCACCCCACTGTTGGGCTGGCAAAGTGTAAATTAATGAACCTTTTGGAGAGAGGAATTTGACTGTCATCAAACAAAAAATTGAAAGCACATAACCTTTGGCCCAGTCTTAATGCACAAATTAATTGATCCTCCCTAAATGTATCTGCCTGAAGATGTGTATTCATTCATCTGCCTGAAGATGTTTTTGCAGTGATGCTGTCGCTTGTAAAAGTGAAAATTGAAAAACAGTCTCGATGACTGACAATAGAGGCATAGTTTAACAAACTAGGGCATGGCATGCTGTGGGAACGCTCCACAGGCGTTAACAAGAATGAGACAGACCTCACACTTTATGGGGGCAAGACATGATTGCAAGAGGGACTTTACCTAACAATTGCAATCAGTGTAACTGGCTTATTGTACCCTCAATGAATCCCCAACAATAAAAAAAAAAAAAAAAGAATGAGACAGACCTACATCTACTGACATGGAAAGATTCTCAAGTATATCGCTCCATGGAAAAAGAAGCCACATACCATTGTGCATAGTGTGATCATGCCTGTGTCCAAGAACATCAATGATACACAAGCACGTACATGCACAGGAGGCCTGGAAGCATGCTGCAAACAGACACTTCTTAGGAAGACGTATCAGGGTGAAGAGTGTAAGGGGGAAATGTCTGTGTTCTTACTTTTCTATTATTTGACCCTTTAATAATGAGATTATATTATTTTGATAATTTTTAAAGCCCTAAAAAATATCTTGTTTGTTAAATAGCTAAGTGTTTTTTAAAAACACGACTCCTGGCCAGACATAGTTTCTCATACCTGCAATCCTGGTGCTCTGGGAGGCCAAGGCAGGTAGATCACTTGAGCTCCAGAGTTAGAGACCAGCCTGAGCAAGAGGGAGACCCCATCTCTACTAAAAATAGAAAAACTAGCTGGGTGTTGTGGTGGGCACCTGTAGTTCCAGCTACCTGGGAGGAGGATCTCTTGAGTCCAGGAGTTTGAGGTTGCTATGAGCTATGATGCCAGAGGACTCTCCCCAGGGTGACAGAGTGAGGCTGTCTCAAAAACAAAGAAATTCTCTGGCAGCACCCATGGCTCAATGAGTAGGGCGCCGGCCCCAAATACCGAGGGTGGTGGGTTCAAACCCAGCCCCAGCCAAATTGCAACAAAAAATAGCCAGGCGTTGTGGCAGGCGCCTGTAGTCCCAGCTACTTGGGAGGCTGAGGCAACAGAATCACCTAAGCCCAGGAGTTGGAGGTTGCTGTGAGCTGTGACACCACAGCACTCTACTGAGGGTGACAAAGTGAGACTCTGTCTCAAAACAAAAAAAAAAAAAAAAGAAGAAGAAAGAAAGAAAAAGGAAATCCCAAACATGGAAATATGGAAATACTGGATCAGAAATAAGTGATTTTATTACAGTGTTTGATGCATTTTACAAAGCTTCCCTAGAAAAAGTGGTAATGATTTACACATCCTCAACAGTGGATTCAAGGTCTTGTTTCAGAGAATGCTTGAAAACATCAGATAGGATCAACAATTTAAAATACCTACTGATACAACTGAAGACAAAGAATAGCCTCACATCCATCTAGGGATGTTGTGTGCGGGACTCCAGTCTAAGTGTTTCTCACTTATTTTTTCATTGAATTCTTGTAACAATCTTTCTTGCCTTTTCACTTTATAAGTAAACTAGGAAATAAGATGATGGAGCGATTTGTTCAGTGACCTAATTAATTTTTTGAGACAGAGCCTCAATCTGTCGCCCTGGGTAGAGTGCCATGGCATCACAGCTCACAGCAACCTCAAACCCTTGGGCTTAAGAAATTCTCTTGCCTCAGCCTCCCAAGTAACTGGGACTACAGGCACCCATCACAATGCTTGGCTATGTTTGGCTGTAGTTGTCATTGTTGTTTGGCAGGCCCGGGCTGGATTTGAACCTGCCAGCTCTGGTGTATGTGGCTGGCACCTTAGCCACTTGAGCTACAGGCACCAAGCCAATTAATTTATTTGTTTAGAGACAGAGTCTTACTCTATTGCCATGGGTAGAGTGCTGTGGCGTCATCATAGCTCATCAACCTCAAACTCCTGGAATCAAGTGATCCTCCTGCCTCAGCCTCCTGAGGACTACAGGCACCCACCACAATGCCCGTTTTTCTATTTTAGTGGAGACAGGGGTCTCACCCTTGTTCAGGCTGGTCTCAACTCAGGAACTCAAGTGATCCTCCTACCTTGGCCTCCCAGAGAATTGTGATTACGGGCCTGAGCCACCATCTAGTCTGGCTTTTGAAATAAGAAACTCAGGGCTGATCTTGCAGGAAGAATGGTTTGAGGCCCTCTGCGCATGACCTCTCTAACATCAGCACTTTCTGAAATTTTTTTCCACAAAGGGACAGTCTCTGTCATGAGTAATCAACTCTGCCAGTGTAACCTGAAAGCAGCAAGGTAGCAGGTAGACGAATGAGCATCACTATGGTCCAACAGAACTTTATTTCTAAACACGGAAATCTGAATTTCATATAATTTCCAGGTATTGTCAAATATAGTATTCTTTTGATTTTTAAAAACTATTTTAATCAAGTGGGTCTGGGATAATTGTTTTTAATTACAAAATATAAAAACCATTCTTGGCTTTCAGGCAGTACAAAAGAAGCAGGACGTCCAATTTGGCCTGAGAGCCATAACTTGGCCACCCTGTTTTTTTTTTGTTTTTTTTTTTGTAGAGACAGAGTCTCACTTTATGGCCCTCGGTAGAGTGCCGTGGCCTCACACAGCTCACAGCAACCTCCAACTCCTGGGCTTAAGCGATTCTCTTGCCTCAGCCTCCCAAGTAGCTGGGACTATAGGCGCCCGCCACAACGCCCAGCTATTAGGCCACCCTGTTTTAAATGTTGGCCATATATCAAAGATATTAGCCCATTTTAATTTGTGTTGGAGATCTTCTCATATCAACTTGTTTCCAGGCTTCATTGTCTTATTCTTAACTTTTTTTGACTGATTTTGAATTTGTTGTTACAGTTGTGTGGGAGGGTTTAAAATAAATCTTTTCCCAATGGTAAACCAGTTGCCCAAGCCATATAAATTGAACATTTCTTTCTTCCCCCATCAGCTTGAAATTCCTCTTTACTATGTGTTATGGAGTATTATTAAATGTGCTATACTGTATTTTATAGATGGGAAGGAATATGTTGATGTAGATTAAAACGAGAGTCCACTCTTTTCTATCAGCATTTATTCTTACAATAATGCCACACTATTTTTACAGTATTGTCATCTTACATCTTGTTTAAAAAAATTATTTTTGAGACAGGGTCTCACTCTGTTGCCTCAGGCTTGGCACCAAATAATAATTGTATACATTCATGGGGCACATAGTTCTGGTAGATTTTATTCTTCATTTTGAAAATTTTATTATGACATTCTTACCTGTTTAATCTTCCAGGTATAATCTAGATCAATCTTCTAGGTCTTTGCATTTTTGTATACATTTTAGAATCAATATATATATAAAAGCCTACTAGAACTTTGAATGAATCTACAGATTATTTTGAATCTTCTCCTTCTCCTCCTCCTTCTTCTTCTTCTTCTTCTCACTTTGTCACCCTCAGTAGAATGCCATGGCATCACAGCTCACAGAAACCTCAAACTCTTGGGCTTAAGTGATTCTCTTGCCTCAGTCTGCCAAGTAGCTGGGACTACAGGCACCAGCCACAGCAGCGGCTATATATATATATGTTTTGGGGGGTTATTTTGGAGACAGAATCTCACTTTGTCGCCCTCAGTATGGTGTCATAGCTCACAGCAACCTCAAACTCTTGGGATCAAGTGATTCTCTTGCCTCAGCCTCCCAAGTAGCTGGGACTCCAGGGACCCGCCACAACACTCAGCTATTTTTAGAAATGAAGTGTCTCTCTGGCTCAGAGTCGAACCTGTGAACTCAGGCAATCCACTCACCTCGGCCTCCCAGAGTGCTAGGATTACAAGCGTGAGCCACCATGCCTGGCCCGCTGGCTATATTTTGAATCTTCTGAGTCGTGAACATTGTATATCTCTATCTTGATTTTGTCTTTCTTTGATTTTCCCACCAATATTTTCTAGTTTTTTTTGTTTGTTTGTTTTGTTTTTTAGAGAGACAGAGTCTCACTTTGTCACCCTCAGAAGAGTGCTGTGGCATCACAGTTCACAGCAACCTCCAACTCTTGGGCTTAGGTGATTCTCTTGCCTCAGCCTCCTGAGTAGCTGGGATTACAGGCGTCCGCCACAACGCCTGGCTATTTTTTTTGCAGTTTGGCTGGGGCTGGGTTTGAACCTGCCACCCTTAGTATATGGGGCCGGCACCCTACTCACTGAGCCACAGGCACTGCCCAATATTTTCTAGTTTTTTTTTTTTATTATTTTCTAGTTTTTACTGTATGGGTCTGGCACACATTTTGTTAAACTTATCTTAAGTACTTTTTTTTTCTTGAGACAGAGTTGCACTTTGTCTCCTGGGCTAGAGCATTAGGGCATTATCACAGCAACCTCCAACTCTTGGTCTCAAGAAATCCTCCTGCCTCCACCTCCCAGAGTGCTGGGATTATAGGCGTGAGCCACCTCGCCCAGCCTAAGTATTTCATGTTTTTGATACTATTGAAAATGGTGTTGACTTTTTAAATTTCCAATTGTTCATTGTTAGTTTGTAGAAATACAGTTTATTTTTATATATTGACTTTGTATCCTATAACTTCACTAAACTCCCTGTGTCTAGTAGCTTTTATGTGCATTCTTTGTGATATTTTTTTGTGTGTAGGTAATCGCGTTTTATTTTTTTTCAACCATGTAGATGATCATGTTTAACTTCTTTTCTGAGCTATGTGCTTTTTATTTATTTTCTTGCCTTAACACACTGGCTAAGATCTCCAATGCAATGTTGAATAGAGGCAGTAAGAGCAAACATTCTTGCCTTGCTTATAATCTTAAAGAAAAACATTTTCTTTTACTATTAAGTATGATGTTAGCTATGTTTCATAGAGCTTTTTATTAGAAAATTGCTGAGAGTATTTTTTAATGTCATACATGAGGTTGATTTTTATCAAATGATTTTTCTACAGCAATTGAGATAACAATTCTCGTCTGTTTTTTCTTTGTTTGATCCTTTGATATGGCAAATTCCATTAATTGATTTTCAAATGTTTAACCAGCTTTGTATTCCTAGGACAAACCCCGCTTGATCATGATGTGTTTTCCTTTTTATATATTGCTGGATTCTTTTGTTTATTTTTTAAAGTACTATTTGTGTCTATGTTCATGAAGGATATTGGTCTGTAGTTTTCTTGTAATGTCCTTATCTGATTATGGTGTAAGGATAATGCTAACTTCAATTGGGAAGTGTTCCCTCATTGTCTATTTTTGTGCAGAATTAGTACTATTTCTTTCTTTTTTTTTTTTTTTTTTGTAGAGACAGAGTCTCACTTTATGGCCCTCGGTAGAGTGCCGTGGCCTCACACAGCTCACAGCAACCTCCAACTCCTGGGCTTAAGCGATTCTCTTGCCTCAGCCTCCCGAGTAGCTGGGACTACAGGCGCCCGCCACAACGCCCGGCTATTTTTTGGTTGCAGTTTGGCCGGGGCCGGGTTTGAACCTGCCACCCTCGGTATATGGGGCCGGCGCCCTACCGACTGAGCCACAGGCGCCGCCCCCCTATTTCTTTCTTTCTTACATTTTTTTTTTTTTTTGCAGTTTTTGGCCGGAGCTGGGTTTGAACCAACCACCTCCGGTATATGGGACCGGCACCCTACTCCTTTGAACCACAGGCACCACCCTCTCTCTTACATTTTTGTAGGATTCACCAGCGAAGCCATCTGGGCATAAAATTTTCTTTGTAAGAAGGTTATGAATCACAAAATCAATGTATTTAATAGACACAGGGCTATATAGATTATCTATTTTTTTCTGAAGTAAGCTTTGATAGTTTTCATTTCAAAGAACTTGTCTATATCATGTAAATTGCCAAATTTATCAACATGAAGTTATCTATAAACTAACTTGCCTCTTTTTTTTTTTTTTTCCCATTTTTTTTTTTTATTGTTGGGGATTCATTGAGGGTACAATAAGCCAGTTACACTGATTACAATTGTTAGGTAAAGTCCCTCTTGCAATCATGTCTTGCCCCCATAAAGTGTGACACACACTAAGGCCCCACCCCCCTCCCTCCATCCCTCTTTCTGCTTCCCCCCCATGACCTTAATTGTCATTAATTGTCCTCATATCAAGATTGAGTACATAGGATTCATGCTTCTCCATTCTTGTGATGCTTTACTAAGAATAATGTCTTCCACTTCCATCCAGGTTAATACGAAGGATGTAAAGTCTCCATTTTTTTTAATGGCTGAATAGTATTCCATGGTATACATATACCACAGCTTGTTAATCCATTCCTGGGTTGGTGGGCATTTAGGCTGTTTCCACATTTTGGCGATTGTAAATTGAGCTGCAATAAACAGTCTAGTACAAGTGTCCTTATGATAAAAGGATTTCTTTCCTTCTGGGTAGATGCCCAGTAATGGGATTGCAGGATCGAATGGGAGGTCTAGGTTGAGTGCTTTGAGGTTTCTCCATACTTCCTTCCAGAAAGGTTGTACTAGTTTGCAGTCCCACCAGCAATGTAAAAGTGTTCCCTTCTCTCCACATCCACGCCAGCATCTGCAGTTTTGAGATTTTGTGATATGGGCCATTCTCACTGGGGTTAGATGATATCTCAGGGATGTTTTGATTTGCATTTCTCTAATATATAGAGATGATGAACATTTTTTCATGTGTTTGTTAGCCATTCGTCTGTCGTCTTTAGAGAAAGTTCTATTCATGTCTCTTGCCCATTGATATAAGGGATTGTTGGCTTTTTTCATGTGGATTAATTTGAGTTCTCTATAGATCCTGGTTATCAAGCTTTTGTCTGATTGAAAATATGCAAATATCCTTTCCCATTGTGTGGGTTGTCTCTTTGCTTTGGTTATTGTCTCCTTAGCTGTACAGAAGCTTTTCAGTTTAATGAAGTCCCATTTGTTTATTTTTGTTGTTGTTGCAATTGCCATGGCAGTCCTCTTCATGAAGTCTTCCCCCAGGCCAATATCTTCCAGTGTTTTGCCTATGCTTTCTTTGAGGATTTTTATTGTTTCGTGCCTTAAATTTAAGTCCTTTATCCATCTTGAATCAATTTTTGTGAGTGGGGAAAGGTGTGGGTCCAGTTTCAGTCTTTTACATGTAGACATCCAGTTCTCCCAACACCATTTATTGAATAGGGAGTTTTTCCCCCAAGGTAAGTTCTTGTTTGGTTTATCGAAGATTAGGTGGTTGTAAGATGTTAGTTTCATTTCTTGGTGTTCAATTCGATTCCAAGTGTCTATGTCTCTGTTTTTGTGCCAGTACCATGCTGTCTTGACCACTATGGCTTTGTAGTACAGACTAAAATCTGGTATGCTGATGCCCCCAGCTTTATTTTTGTTACTAAGAACTGCCTTAGCTATACGGGGTTTTTTCTGGTTCCATACAAAACGCAGAATCATTTTTTCCAAATCTTGAAAGTACGATGTAGGTACTTTGATAGGAATGGCATTGCATAGGTAGATTGCTTTGGGAAGTATAGACATTTTAACAATGTTGATTCTTCCCATCCATGAGCATGGTATGTTCTTCCATTTGTTAATATCCTCTGCTATTTCCTTTCTGAGGAGTTCATAGTTTTCTTTATAGAGGTCCTTCACCTCCTTCGTTAGGTATATTCCTAGGTATTTCATTTTCTTTGAAACTATGGTGAAGGGAGTTGTGTCCTTAATTAGCTTCTCATCTTGACTGTTATTGGTGTATAAAAAGGCTACTGACTTGTGGACATTGATTTTATATCCTGAAACATTACTGTATTTTTTGATGACTTCTAGGAGTCTTGTGGTTGAGTCTTTGGGGTTCTCTAAGTATAAGATCATGTCGTCAGCAAAGAGGGAGAGTTTGACCTCCTCTGCTCCCATTTGGATTCCCTTGATTTCTTTGTCTTGCCTAATTGTATTGGCTAGAACTTCCAGCACTATGTTGAATAGTAAAGGTGACAGAGGACAACCTTGTCTGGTTCCAGTTCTAAGAGGAAAAGCTTTCAGTTTAACTCCATTCAGTAAAATATTGGCTGTGGGTTTGTCATAGATAGCTTCAATCAGTTTTAGAAATGTGCCACCTATGCCTATACTCTTCAGTGTTCTAATTAGAAAAGGATGCTGGATTTTATCAAATGCTTTTTCTGCATCTATTGAGAGGATCATGTGATCTTTATTTTTGCCTCTGTTGATATGGTGGATAACGTTTATGGACTTGCGTATGTTAAACCAGCCTTGCATCCCTGGGATGAAGCCTACTTGATCATGATGAATGACTTTTTTGATGATAAGCTGTAATCTATTGGCTAGGATTTTGTTGAGAATTTTTCCATCTATATTCATGAGTGAGATTGGTCTGAAATTCTCCTTTTTGTTCGGGTCTTTTCCTGGTTTTGGTATCAGGGTGATGTTTGCTTCATAGAATGTGTTGGGGAAGATTCCTTCTTCCTCAATTTTTTGGAATAATTTCTGCAGTACAGGAATAAGCTCTTCCTTGAAGGTTTGATAGAATTCTGCAGTGAAGCCATCTGGACCAGGGCATTTTTTAGTTGGAAGCTTTTTTATTGTTTCTTTTATCTCAGTGCTTGAAATTGGTCTGTTCAGGAGGTCTATTTCTTCCTGGCTAAGTCTAGGGAGAGGGTGTGATTCCAAATATTGATCCATTTCCTTCACATTGTCAAATTTCTGGGCATAGAGTTTCTGGTAGTATTCAGAGATGATCTCTTGTATCTCTGTGGGATCAGTTGTTATTTCCCCTTTATCGTTATGATGGTATTATCAGATATCATATTGCTCAGACTGAGTAAGGTCTGCTTCAAGAATCTGGGAGCATTTAAATTGGGTGCATAAATATTTAGAATTGAAATGTCTTCTTGTTGTATTTTTCCCTTGACCAATATAAAGTGACCATCTTTGTGTTTTTTGACTTTAGTTGCTTTAAATCCACATGTATCTGAAAATAAGATTGCAACTCCTCTTTTCTTCTGAATTCCATTTGCCTGAAAAATTGTCTTCCATCCCTTGACTCAGAGCTTTAATTTGTCTTTTGAAGCCAGGTGTGTTTCTTGCAGACAGCAAATGGATGGCTTGTGTTTTTTAATCCAGTCAGCCAATCTATGTCTCTTCAGTGGGGAATTCAAGCCATTAACATTTATTGAGATAATTGATAAGTGTGGTAGTATTCTATTCGTCTTATTTGGTGAGAGTCCATTGCTTAGTTTTATCTTTTGCATCAGTGTGGAGGTTAGGCTCTGTCCTTTGATTTCTGAGTTCTTACTTTGCTGCTGATCCATTGTGGTGGTCAGTGTGCAGAACAGGTTGAAGTATTTCCCGTAGAGCTGGTCTTGTTGTGGCGAATTTCCTCAATGTTTGTATATCCATAAATGATTTGATTTCTCCATCAATTTTGAAGCTTAGCTTAGCAGGGTACAGAATTCTGGGCTGAAAATTGTTCTGTTTAAGTAGATTAAAGGTAGATGACCATTGTCTTCTTGCTTGGAAAGTTTCATTAGAGAAGTCTGCGGTCACTCTGATGGATTTGCCCCTGTAGGTCAACTGGCGCTTACTCCTGGCAGCTTGCAGAATCTTTTCTTTTGTCTTGACTTTGGACAGGTTCATCACAATGTGTCTTGGAGAAGCTCGGTTAGAGTTGAGGCGACCTGGGGTCCGATATCCCTCTGAAAGCAGTGTGTCAGAATCTTTGGTGATGTTTGGGAAATTTTCTTTTATAATATTCTCTAGTATGGCTTCCATTCCTCTGGGGCATTCTTCTTCCCCTTCTGGAATTCCTATAACTCGTATGTTGGAACGCTTCATAAAGTCCCATAATTCTGACAGTGAACGTTCTGCTTTCTCTCTCTTCTTTTCTGCCTCTTTTACTATCTGAGTTATCTCAAGAACTTTGTCTTCTACCTCTGAAATTCTTTCTTCTGCATGGTCTAACCTGTTGCTGATACTTTCCATTGCATCTTTAAGTTCCCTGATTGACTGTTTCATTTCCTTCAGCTCTGCTATATCCTTTTTATATTCTTCATATCGTTCATCTCTGATTTGATTCTGTTTTTGGATTTCCTTTTGGTTATTTTCCACTTTATTAGCAGTTTCCTTCATTGTTTCCATCATTTCTTTCATTGTTTTCAACATGTGTATTCTAAATTCCCTTTCTGTCATTCCTAACATTTCTGTATAGGTGGAATCCTCTGCAGTAGCTACCTCATGGTCCCTTGGCGGGGTTGTTCTGGACTGGTTCTTCATGTTGCCTGGAGTTTTCTGCTGATTCTTCCTCATGAGTGATTTCTTTTATCTGTTTCCTTGCCCTAATTTTCCTTTCACTTCCTCTTGCTCTTTAAGATCTTGTGCCTGTGGACTAAGGGTTACAGGACCAGAAGGGTGAGAAGATTGAAGAGCAAAAAAGGGATGAAAGAAAGAGGACCGAGTGATAAGAAAAAAAAAAGAAAGATAGAGAAAGGCGAGGGGGTGGGGATAAGGAATATTGACAAAAAGAAGAGAGGCACAGAAAGAGGGAGACAGGGCAATATAGGTGTACAGTAGGGTACTTTGACACAACCTTAAAAAACCCCACCTTCTGGGGGTGCCCCAGTTGGGTGGTTCCCTTGAGGTCAGCAGCTCTTTGCTAACCTGATCAGATACAGGACCCCACCTCCACCAAGTAGAGAGGAAAGACAAAAATGCTATAAATCAAACCAAAACAAGCAAACAGAAAACTTTACGGGGATACAATGGGGTGAAAAACCAAATGATAGCGGTAGAAACACTAGCAAAAATGAAGTTGTAGTTATTAAAAAAGGCAGCAATGGGAAATTATAATTAAACTAGAAAAATTGAGAAAGAAAAAGGAATCTGTATGGAAAAGATTGAAATTAAAAAACAAAAGAACATCAACAACGTCAAAATAAACAAACAAACAAAAAAAAAAAAGAAAAAAATACACAACGAAAAACAAAGCAGTTTGTATATGTTATTGAATATTGTCTGGGCAACACGTGGTCTTATGGGGTATGAGATGTTAGTCACAGTTCTGATACGACTGGAGGCAGCTGATTTCTCAAACCCCAGCAGGTAGACACCCTAAATCTCTCTTCAGCCCACTTAAAAGGCACTTTGAACTTGTAAACTTGCTGAGCAGAAGCTTTCCCAGCTTTCTTGCTGGAATCACTGCTGAAGTGGCTATCCACTTACCCAGGGTGCCAAAACCGGTTTCACTCTGCCCCTGAGGGTTAGGGCTGCAAGGCGGCTCAGACCCCACCCTTAGGCTACTTGGTTGCTGGGTTACCAGCTCCCACCCGTTTTCTAGCTCTGCGACCCTGAGGGCAGAGCTTGCCGGGGCAGATCACTGACAATGGATCCGTGTGACCCACCGCCAAACACTATTAGCTCCGTCTGGCTCAGCGGCTCAGACTGGGGCCCTAGACAACGGCCAAAGTTCTCCGCACTCCCGCTCAGGCCTTCCCCAAGGCAGTTCAACCTAGTGCCAAGTCCAAGGACATCAAAACAGTTCACAGGTAAGGCCTTTCTGGTTTGCAGTCTCGCTGCTACTGAACTTACAGTTGTGGGCGGGTTTAGACGGATTGAACACACGCGACCACTTGCCGGTTTTCCACTGTTTTAGTCCTCCTCTTGGGGTCCAGAAGTCTCTCGCTGACTCCCTGTAGCCTCATAGGAGTGATGATAGGCAGTTCCCACCAGCCAGAGATGCCTGGAGTCCTATCTCCCCCGACTCACGGTGCCCAGATGCAAGGAAGCTGTTACTCGGCTGCCATCTTGCTCCGCCTCCTTCGCAAATGTCAACTAACTTGCCTCTTAATCCTTTTTTTTTTTTTTTGAGACAGAGCCTCAAGCTGTCGCCCTGGGTAGAGTGCTGTGGCTTCACAGCTCACAGCAACCTCCAACTACTGGGCTTCTCCTGCCTCCGCCTCCCAAGTAGCTGGGACTACAGGTGCCTGCCACAATGCCTGACTATTTTTTGGTTGCAGCTGTCATTATTGTTTGGCAGGCCCGGGCTGGATTTGAACCTGCTAGCTCAGGTGTATGTGGCTGGTGCCTTAGCCGCTTGAGCCACAGGCGTTTTAATGCCTTTTATGCATTAAAGGCCTTTATCCTTTTTTTTTTTTTTTTTTTTTTTTGTAGAGACAGAGTTTCACTTTATGGCCCTAGGTAGAGTGCCATGGTATCGCATAGCTCACAGCAACCTCCAACTCCTGGGCTTAAGCGATTCTCTTGCCTCAGCCTCCCAAGTAGCTGGGACTACAGGCGCCCGCCACAACACCCGGCTATTTTTTTGTTGTAGTTCTGCCGGGGCCGGGTTTGAACCCGCCACCCTCAGTATATGGGGCCGGCACCTTACCGACTGAGCCATAGGTGCCGCCCCTGGCCTTTATCCTTTTAATACCTATCAAGCTCCTCCTTTATTCCAATGTGCAAATGCTTTGCAAGCTTCTGCTTCTCACACATTTCATATTGTCCCATTGGCCAAAACAACTCACAGGGTTAAGCCCTGAATCATGCTGCAAGGGGACCACCCCAGGGTGTAAATACAGGCAGATGTGAGCAAATTGGGAAACATCACTTCAACAATCTACCACATAAAGTCCCTCCCTGTGTTAAGTTTCTGCCCCAAGAGACAGATTTGTTCATACTAATTGCTTAGTGATTTTGTGTGACCTATTTTATTTATATAGGTTTAACAAAAATATTAAACACACACCAAGACCTTTAGCTGCATGGACTACCTACCTATGTATACTTCACTGCGCATCTCTTCCTCCCAGAACTATCACCACATATGAAGTTAAAAATGAACTGTGGCTGAGCACAGTGGCTCAGGCCTGTAATCCTAGCACTTTGGAAAGCTGAGGCGGGAGGATTGCTCGAGGGCAGGAGTCCAAGACCAGCCTGATCAACAGACCTCATCTCTACCACAAAAAAAAAAAAAAAAAAGAGGCTCAGCACCTGTAGCTCAAGCGGCTAAGGCGCCAGCCACATACACCAGAACTGGAGGGTTCGAATCCAGCTGGGCCTGCCAAACAACAATGACAACTACAACCAAAAAATAGCCGGGCAATGTCACAGGCATCTGTAGTCCCCGCTACTTGGGAGACTGAGGCAAGAGAATCGTTTAAGCCCAGGAGTTGGAGGTTGCTGTGAGTTGTGATACTACGGCACTCTACCCAGGGTGACATAGTGAGACTCTGTCTCAAAAAAAGAAAGAAGAAGAAGAAGATAGAAGGAAGATAAGAAGAAAGGGAGGGAAGGAGTGAGGAAGAAAGAAAAAAAAATTAGCTAGGCGTGGTGGTCCCCACCAGTAGTCCCAGCTACTTGGGAGGCTGAGGCCAGAGGATCATTTGAGCCCAGGAGTTCAAGACTTCAGTGAGTTATGAAGGCGCCACTGCACTCTAACCTGGGCAACAGAGTGAGGCCTTATCTCAAAAAAAGGGAAAAAAAGTAATGAATCATGTCCTAGGAGAACACAGGTTCTGTGAGGACAGAGGCTGTTTCTGTCTTTGTGCAGGTTGCAGTCCCAGCTTCTGGCACACAGTACATGCTCCGTTAATGAATATATTCTAAATACAAATCTACGATTGGTCTCAGGCCCTGTAGCTTAGTGCTTAGGGTGCCGGCCACATATACCTGGGCTGGCGGGTTCAAACCTGGCCTGGGTCTGCTAAACAATAATGACAATTACAAAAATAAAATAGCTGGGTGTTGTGGTGGGTGCCTGTAGTCCCAGCTACTTGGGAGACTGAGGCAAGAGAATCATTTAAGCCCAAGAGTTTGATGTTCCTGTGAGCTGCGACACCATGGTACTCTACCAAGGGTGACATAGTAAGACTCTGTCTCGAAAAAAAAATCTATGATTGCTGCAATTTACTCCATGCCTTGTTAATTATGTTCATATCTAGAATACATAACATAACAGAGACACTGATAAGTTAAGGAAAGGGCCATGCAAAGTAGTCAGGATACTGGGGGCTCAGAAACTCCCAAGAGGGCAAGTACAGGCTCCGTAAACATCAATTGATCACTGACTTGGTGCATGATTCTGCGAAAGAAATAACTTTGTGAACAACAGGGCTAGACGGGATTGCTTCTCTCAATAGTGAGCTCTCTGTTCATGGAAAGAATCAAGAATTCTTCATGGGCTGGGTTCTTTGAGCTCTGAGTAAAGGTTTGGACTAGTTGATGTTTAAGGTTCTTTTCATTTCTTTCTTTCTTTTTTTTGAGAGAAAGCCTCAAGCTGTCGCCCTGGGTAGAGTGCTATGGCTTCATAGCTCACAGCAACCTCCAACTCCTGGGCTCAAGCGATTCTCCTGCCTCTCCCTCCCAAGTAGTTGGGACTACAGGCCCTCACTACAATGCCCGGCTATTTTTTGGTTGCAGCCGTCATTGTTGCTTGGTGGGCCCGGGCTGGATTTGAACCTGCCAGTTCAGGTGTATGTGGCTGGCGCCTTAGCTGCTTGAGCCACAGGCACCAAGCCAAGGTTCTTTTCATTGCTAATAGTCTACAATTCCACAGCAGGGATTGAGTTTTGGGGGAAAGATAGGACAAGGAGTGCACAGGGAGGAGCCAGGAGGGGGAAGAGTGGAATTTCAGGGGAGAACAGCTTGGGCAAGAGAGAAGAGCATAGCAGAGGGCTGCTGATGGTGCAGAGAGGTTTAGAAGGGGGAGATCTTGAGTGAAGTTTACACTCTCATCTCATCCCTCTGATTTCTTAGACTCTCTTCCTGGTGCCTACACACACATCCCACTGTCATTACTGAACTCTGTGTCCATGCATCTAAGGTGACTACTCCCTTCTCATCTCCTGCACCTACCAGACAGGCTCTGGACAGTGGAGCCCGCTCCCACCTCCCCAAATCTCTTTTTTGCCCTCCTCTCTGGAAGCCCAGAAATGCCTCTTTCTCCTCTACCCCTTTTAGGGTTTCCCAGGGCTCTGTCTTCAGTCTGTTTCATTTCCCATGGGGCTTCAATTTCTCCGACTCTCACATCTGTACCTCCAGTCTTGACTGTGACTCAGAGGTCCAGACCTGCAGAGAGCCCAAACAGCCATAAGGTCTAGGCAGACTGGGATGTCACAAAACCCCAATGTTTGTATGCAATTTGCTTTCCCCTGTGTATCTCTTTGCTAAGTCTTCACGGTTGGCAAGGGCCAGCAGGTGCCACAATTTCAGAGATTGTTACAGAATATCCATTTGTGTTGGGCCCCTGCAGAATTCACCAATATCAAAAGAGCATTCACACTGGGTACAATGGCTCATGCCTGTAATCCCAGAACTTTGGGAGGCCAAGGCAGGAGGATCATTTAAGGCCAGGAATTTGGAGACCAGCCAGAGCAACATAGCAAGACACCATCTCTACGAAAAAATAGAAAAATTAGACAAGTCAGTGGTGTATACCTACAGTCCCAGCTACTTGGGAGGCTGAGGCAGAAGGATTGGTTGAGCCCTGGAGTTCAAGGCTTCAGTGAGCTATGATTATGCCACTGCACTCCAGCCTGGGTAACAGAGTGAGACCCTGTCTCTCTTAAAGAAAAAAAAAGGAGGGGGGCTCGGCACCCGTAGCTCAGCGGTTAGGGTGCCAGCCACATACACCAGGGCTGGCAGGTTTGAACCCAGCCCGGGCCTGCTAAATAACAATGACAACTACAACAACCGAAAAATAGCCAGATGTTGTGCAGGCGCCTGTTCTCCCAGCTTCTTGGGAGGCTGAGGCAAGAGAATCACTTATGCCCAAGAGTTTGAGGTTGCTGTGAGCTGTGACGCCACGGCACTCTGTCAAGGGTGTAGTGAGACTCTGTCTCAAAAAAAAAGGCTGTTAAAGCCCCTTTCTCTCTACAATTTTTCCTCCCCCGACAATAATCACCTTGGTTTTGATTTTCATATCTGCTAAGTCACTACCTCACTTTTGTTCACCCAAACACCTCCTCCTGCGAGAGGGAGGAAAAAGAAGAAAGCACGAAAGTAGACAGAAAGTTTCTTCCCATCAAGGACATATAAATACAGAAAGCAACTTGAGATAATTTCTCTCCCTTGACCCACATCGATATTGGTATTTCCATGAATGTATTTATGTGCGTGTGTGCACAGATAATTATATACGTATTATTGGCTGTATTTGTAAATGTCCAAGTATATATCTGTGGATATTTATCTACTATTTGTTTGTGTGTCCCATTGTGTGTGTGTATATGTGTATGTGTTTTAGAGCAATTTTAGGTCCACAGCAAAGTTGAGCAGAAAGTACAGAGAATTCCTGTACACTCCCTTCTCATTATTGACATCCTGTTCCGTGGAGCAGAGCATTTGTTACAATCCCTGGCCCCCATGGACATATCCTCATCACCCAGAGTCCACCGTTCTCATTAGGGCTCACTCTTGGTGCTGTATGGCCTGTGGGTTTGGATAAATGTACTGTGACGTGTCTCCATTATAGGATCACACAGAGCAGTCCCCGTGCCCCCAGAATCCCCTGGGCTCTGCCCGTTCCTCCTTCTTTCCAACAAACTCTGGCAACCACTGACCTTTCACTCCCTCCATAGTCCCACTTTCCCCAGAATGTCATATGCTTAGAGTCACACAGTGTGTGGCCCTTTCAGACTGCCTTTCTCTCACTAACATGCATTTCAGTCTCCTCCTGGTCTTTCCGTGGCTTGACAGATGGAATAATATTCCATCATTTGGATGCACCACAATTTATCCATTCTCTTACCTTGGGGACTTGAAACTCAACCTGTCCAAGATGAAACTCATCCTCCTCACCTAACCTGGCCCCTCATCTCCTGTCCTCATCTCAGCACATGGCACCACCATCCACCCAGTTTTTTTTTTTTTTTTTTTTTTTTTGTTTTTGTTTTTTGGCTGGGGCTAGGTTTGAACCCGCCACCTCCGGCATATGGGACCAGCGCCCTACTCCTTGAGCCACCATCCACCCAGTTACGAAATGTAGAGATCTGGGCATCTTCCAAGGCGCCTCCTCCCTCTCCTCAGTGTCTGTTCTCACCCCTCAGCAAGCCCTGTAAATTCCGACTCCCCATACACTCTGTAGCCAGAAGTTCTCCCCAGCCCCAATGCCACACCTTGGCATTGACCTTAGTGGAGCTTCTCGGGTCCACCTGGAACCAGTAGAATCGGCTTGGAAACGCTGTGCTGCCTAGGGCTGCCCTGAAGCTCATAGGCAGGCACCGGTCTTTCTGGACCAAGTTTTCAGCCTTGGTTTCATCACCCACGTGTGTGCATGGTTTTGAAGGGAACAGTGATTCAGGCCACTGTGGGACTTTTGGAAAAATCTGGGGATATTTTAGGTTGGCACTACTGGAGGGTACTGCTAATGGCATTTAGTAGATAAAGGTTCAAGGATGCTGCTAAGCTTCCAAATATCCCACAAATCACAATGCTGTGATTGAGAAACCCTATCTTGCTGTTACTCAAAGTATGACCCATAGACTTGTGCTGGTCCCAAACTGCTGAGTGTCCATGCAGCTGAGAGAATGGAGAAAATAAGCATTCAGAATCTTTAAAGTAATTTGACATAGAATTTTATGACTGCTGGGCTCATTTTGCATGCCTTTTGAATTTTTGCTTTTATTAACAACTTTTTATTTTATTTTATTTTTTAGAGACAGAGTCTCATTTTGTTGCCCTCGGTAGGGTACCATGGTGTCACAGCTCACAGCAACATCCAGCTCTTGGGCTTAAGCTATTCTCTTGCCTCAGCCTCCCAAGTAGCTGGGACTACAGGTGTCCACCACAACGCCGGCTATTTTTATATATATATATATATATATATATTTTTTTTTTTTGTAGAGACAGAGTCTCACTTTATGGCCCTCGGTAGAGTGCCATGGCATCACACAGCTCACAGCAACCTCCAACTCCTGGGCTTAAGTGATTCTCCTGCCTCAGCCTCCCAAGCAGCTGGGACCACAGGTGCCCACCAGAACGCCCAGCCACTTTTTGGTTGCAGTTCAGCTGGGGCCGGGTCTGAACCCGCCACCCTTGGTATATGGGCCCGGTGCCCCACCAACTGAGCCACAGGTGCCGCCCAACGCCGGCTATTTTTTGTTGCAGTTTGGCCGGGGCCGGGTTCAAACCCACTACCCTCAGTATATGGGTCGGACACCCTACTCACTGAGCCACAGGCGCAGCCCTATTAACAACTTTTTTAAAGAATAGTTTTAAATGTACAGAAAAATCCAGCAGATTATACAGAGGGTTCCATACACTCCTTACCCCCCAACACACACGCACAGTTTCCTTTTTTATTAATATCTTACACTAGTATGGCACGTTGGTTACAATGAATGAACAAACACCAATACATTAATTAAGTCCCTTCTTTACTCAGATTTCTTAGGTTTTCTGGAAAACATACTGCCCTTTTTCAGTCCTGGGATCCAAAGCAGGGCCCCATACAACATTTAATCAGCACATCTCTAGATTCAACTGGGACAGTGTCTCTAACTCTACTTGTTTTTGATGACCTTGACAGCTTCAAGGAGGACTGGTTAGGTATATTGTAGAATGCTTCTTTATTGGAATTTTTCTGTTATTTTTCTCATTATTAGGAAGGGGTTATGGGCCACGAGGAGGAAGATCTCAGGGGTAAAATATCATTTTCATTACATTGTATCAGGAGTACATACCATCAACATAATTTATGACTACAGGTGCAGTTTCTTCATCATAGTCACTCTTTTCTGTTTTGGTTTTTTTATTTTAGGGCCAGGGTCTCACTCGGTTGCCCAGATAGAGTGCAGAGGAGTCAACATAGCTCACTGCAGCCTTGAATCCTGGGCTCAAGCAATCCTCCAGTCTCAGCTTCCTAAGCAGTTGGGATTACAGGCTCAAGCCACTACATTTCTTTTTGTTGGTTATGTCTTACTTTCTGGCACTAGGCAGGTCTTTACGTTTGATTTTTCTACAAATTCACTTTTATTGTATTTTATAGATTGGAAAAAGAAGTGGTCATTGACTGAAGAGATTTTGAGAGCGACCAAACACATTCTAGCATCTTCTTCCACATTCCTCACTAAGCTCCAACTATGGTGACCTTCCTTGAGCACCCCAGACTGTTCCTGCCCCAGGGCTTGGTCTTTGCAGTGCCCTGTGCCTGGAATGTTTTCCCTGCCTGCTTCTTTTCATAATTCCAGGCTCTGGTCCATCTTCCCCTCCTCAAAGAAGCCCCCTCCCACTGCCCCAGTGAACCACTTCATTACACCACTCTCTCAATATTTTATCCCGAGCTGAAATGATCTCTTTCACATGTATTTGTTCATTGTCTCTAAATGCAAGTGGCATGTGGACAGAAATGGCCCTTGGCACCTATAATATTGTTCTTAAAATTATTTTTGAACAGGGCATAGTGGCTCACACCTATAGTCCCAGCCTTGTGGGAGGCCCAAGGCAGGAGGGTGGTGTGAGGGCAAATGTTCAAGACCAGCCTGAGCAAGAGTGAGACCCTGTCACTACAAGAAAATAGAAAAATTAGCCAGGCGTGTTGGTTCATGCCTGTAGTCTCAGCCACTTGGGAGGCTGAGGCAGGAGGATGGCTTGCTCGAGCCAAAGATTGCACTGTTGCACTACAGGCCAGGGGACAAAGCAATTCTCTGTCTAAATAAATAAATAGTACTGAGCATATAACACACTCAGAAATTTTTATCTGTCAGTAAGATTCAAGAAGTGTACACACAGGCAGAATTTGGCAGATGATTTTATGGGGTGCACACATTCTCCCAAGCCTAACCCTAAACTCCTAACCTACAAAACCTCTAAGTCATCCCTGCACCCATCTAACCCCCTGCTTAACAACCAGGGTCTGTCTAAAGAGTTAGGAGGTGAGAGCCCAAGGAGTCTCCAGGTGAGGGAGGAAGACGGAGGCAGGGGCTGGGGAGGGGTGTACAGGGGCTGTAGGAAGGGCCACCTGGCCATACAGGAAGAGCCAGAATGTCTGAGGCTGCCTGGGCCGCAGGAACAGGCCCCCAGGGGCAGGTGGGTCCTCAATTCCTGCTGGGTGTGTGTGGGTGGGGAGGTCCAGGCCAGCTAGGCATTCCAGTCTGCCCAGTGTGGGGGCTGGGCCCAAGGAGGCCCCTGGGGCCCTGTACAAGGGCACTGAGCCTGGTTCCTTTCTTGCACACCTCTGGACACCCCTTCCCTTGACCCTCACGACCTGTAGCCCCCTACCAGGGTGGGGTAAACACGTCCCCAGAGTGTCTGGGCGTAAGCTGCAGGTGTTGTCTTTGTGAGGTTTGTCCTTGGGGTCCACAGAGGTCATGGGAACTTTCCCAGGAAAAGCAAACACACCCGTGGGAGCTGGCAGGACACGCCAAACTCACAGAGGGGCAAAGCATGACAGACATACACCCTTCCCTGCCATGGGTGCTTCCCCATGCCAGGAGCCCCAGATTCCCTGCAGTGCCAGAGATGGGGGAAATTGAGACTCAGTGAAGAAAAGACCTTGTTTCCATCCTCCAAGGGGATGGGGACAGGAGAGGGGCTTGTGTGTCATACACACGCACATGTGTGCTCAAACACACATACACTGGTCCCTTTGTGTGCCCACACCCACTCCTGTGTGGGCATATCCAGACACGAGGGCCCATGCCCCAGCGCCTCACCCTCTGAGACACTCCCACCCTTGCTCAGTCACATGCTTTGGACCATGAGGCCCATACTCCAAACACACAAGTACAATGTATATTTGGGGACCCTAGAATTTCAAGAAAGGGTTGGCTCAGGGGCCACCATCTGAGGTTGTGGGTCTAGGGCACTTGCAGGCTGTAGTGCCTTTGAGGCTCATAGCATTCATTTTTTATTATTTTTTAGGAGACAGGGATGCCCAGGGTAGAGTGCAGTGGCTCAATAATAGTTCACTATAACCTCAAAGTCCTGGGCTCAAACAATCCTCCCATCTCAGCCTACTAAGTAGCTAGGACTACAAGTGTGCACCACCACATCCAGCTAAGTTTTTCATTTTTTTTTGTAGAGATGGGGGTTAGAGGGGATTCCAGGCTAGTTTCTAAATCTCAACTCAAGTGATTTTCCTAAAGTGCTGGGATTACAGGTGTGAGCCGCCAAGTCCAGCCTCACAGCATTTTATATAGTCAAGAAAACAGATTATCAGGTATATGTACGTGTGTGTAGACTGAAATCTCCTCTGTAGTTGTAAATGCACAAACTTACATTATATTCCCTTAGACAGAATTCAGCCACCCATGAGGTCTCACTCATGTCATAAACATACAAACGCATCTTGATGCACTTAAATACATCTACACACATGCAAAGGCGTTCAAAGCACAACTACTCACATACGTATGCTTACGCACACAACCATGGTCATATACTCAGATTCAGGCACATGCAGACACCCATAAATGCACTCACACACAGAGATTCAGATACTCAGTTTACATTCAGAAAACAGGTAACTTAAACACATGTGCACCTTGTCACTTTGTAAGCACGAATAAATGCTCACACCTAGATCCGCACAAATGTCCAAAAATTCACACAGATAAAAATCTGACATTCACACTAACACAAACGCTTATGCTCTCATGATTACACACAGCTAAGAGGCATGCAGATATATTGACACAAAACACAATGGAACACACAAATATTAAACAAATATCCACAAATAGGGGCTTATACTTTGCAAATATGCCCAGCAACATCCATACAACTGCACTCATGGACACAAATACCTGTACTCATAACGCATTCACATACACACCTCCATACTGATGCAACTATCAGGTTCCTACTACACACAAATATGTGATTGCGGGATAAATACGTGCACTCACACTCTCATGAATGTATTCAGAAATAGGCATTATTGCACACACTTATGTCCAGTTTCACAGTTTACACAACCTGTCACTCTCAGGCTGACACCATGTACTCAAACTCACAAATGCACTCATATATAAACACACATATATGTCCCCCAATACATTCAGAAACTGTTGCTAACATCCACAAATCCCCGCGCACACAACCACATTCATATACTTGTATGCAAATCCACTTGAACACAAATACATCCTCACCTGCCGGCAATCAGAGCTCTGCAGATACCACAAATACACAGACATCTACAAACACATCCAGTAATAGGCATGCAACCACACTGATAGCCACAGTCACGCTCTTGCATAAAAACTCATACTTGAAATTTCTCTCCAGTACTCCTGCTTTGACAGAGACATCAATCACACTCCCTTTCACCAGGAGAGAAACATGCATATTCATATCCACACACACATTGACCACTTCTATCTTCAGGATACAGATCCTTGTACACGCACACGTTAAAAACACGGACCCACACCCCTTCACACACACATGTGCTGTCACACTCACGCCCAGATACGCACATGTAGACACGCTCCATTACGCTGGGTCACCACCACCCGAATACGTTCCGAGATGTACTCAGATAGGAAGAGGCACTCATTCTTGTGGCCATCACGAACACAATCACAAATAGGTGCATGACTCTGGGTCAGGCATTGCAAACTCGCACAGTGCTCCTGTGCCTAAGGGGCTGGACACTGCAGCCCTGCACACACGTTCACTGGCAGAGGGTCCCTAATCCTGTCCAGGGCCCCAGGCGCGCGCGCACAATCAATCCCATGCGCGCACACGAACTCTCAGCCGCAGCCTCCCCCTGCGATCGCCGCAGCCCGGGCCTGGCCTACCCCGGGCACCCGACGGCTGGGGGTCTGGACCAGCCAGGGTGCTCTCCGGGGTCCAGTCGGGGTCCGGGGGCGGGCGCACCTGGGCTCCGCCTCGGGGCGGGGCCGACGCAGCGTAGCTAGCGCGAGCGGCAGCACCTGGCTCAACAGCAGAGGCGGCGGCGGCGGCGGCGGGCTCGGCCGGGACGCGAGCGCAGCGCAGCCCAGCCCAGCCTTGCCCAGCCCGAGCGCGGACCCGGCGGCCGCAGCCCCGGCGCCGCCATGGTGGAGGCGGCGCCCCCCGGGCCCGGGCCGCTGCGGAGGACCTTCTTGGTGCCCGAGATCAAGTCGCTGGACCAGTACGATTACTCGCGGGCCAAGGCGGCGGCCAGCCTGGCGTGGGTGCTGCGGGCCGCATACGGAGGCGCAGGTACCCCGCCCGGGGGCGGCAGGTGCGGGGGGCGGGGCGCCGGGCCCAGAAGGCCGGGGCGTGGGAACAATAGCGCCAGCTGCGGGGGGTCCCCGGGCCCGGGTTCCCTGCCATTCCGGGCCTCTGGGCTTCCTGCTCGGCTGGGACTGGTCCGTGGACTTTGCCCGCTGGGCTGTGGGAGCGCGGTGGGGGTAGGGCTGGCGGCCCAACCGCGCTCGTGGACCTGGGCATCCGAGCCCCCAGGTGAGCGGGGCGGGGTCTGGGAGCCGGGTCTGGTCTCCCGGTGCAGGCCTCCGGGTTCCCGCCTCCCGCACAGTCCCCTCCTACAGGGCCTTCCCTTGCACGCCCACATCGCGCCTGCGAGGACCCCCTCGTCCCCTCCTCTGGTCCCCGGCTTCGCCGCGGGGCCTTAAACGCTCCGGTCCACGCGTCCCTGGCGCGGAACACACACCCGGCGTTGGCCCTGCGGGCGCTGCGGTCGGCGGCTGGGGAGCTCCTGGAAGCCCCTCTTTTGCCTCAATGGTCCAGCCAGCGGCTGGCAGCTGGGACTTATTCCCTTGTTTTACTGAGGAGATGGGCAAGCCCAGTAGAAGCGAAATGGCTTGTCCAGGACCCCACAGGAGTGGAAGCCCCCTCTGCAGGATCTTCGCCCTAATATTAAGGCAGATGCTCCACTTCCTCCCCAAAGCCCGCATGGGCTGGCTCCCACTCTTGTCGCCCCAATGGGGAGCATGCCAGTGGTTCCCCAGGATTAGAGGCCCTGAGCACGCTCAGTCCCAGCCTTGGGCAGCTCCGTGGCCCCAGGCCAAAGCTGGAAGTCAGGGCCTGGCCTTGGAAAAGACAGGGTTTAATTAAGGTCTGGGCTTTCCTGGGGGAAGCCATGGGGGAGGATGAACTTCCCTTCCCACTCCTCTGTCCATTGGTCTTAGCACCACTGGGCACAGCCCATCCCCCCTCTCAGTGGCCTTCCTAGATCAACCTGTTCTGGGTGTGGGTCTCCTGGTTCCGCCCAAGCCTGAACCTTCCTCTTTCTTCCAGTCTTTCTTTCTGCACCCTTCCATGTGTGTGGCCCATGCTGAGGCCTCCCCTCTACCCCAGGATTTGCTTGAGGAAGAGAGGGATTGGGATTTGGGACCCAGGGCTGCCCCAGCTCCTCACATACAAGGTTATGAGCCCATAGCTCAACTTTGGGAGTCAGAATTGAGTTTGAGTCCTACCTCCACCAGAATGTGGACAGATTATCCCAGTTTACTGAACTGTAAAAGAAGGCATTTGTGCACTATTTATCCATGTCCTGTATGTTTGTGGGCTACTTGCTATGTGCCAGGGCAGGACTCGGGTGACTGAGATCTCAGTATGTTCTTTGCAAAGTTGCTGGAAGGTATGGAAGAGGTAGGGAATACAGAATCCTTCATGTTGCGTCCGGCACACTGTGCATGTTGAACAGATGCTCACATTTGCTGCTGGTGTGAATCTGGTGGTATTTTTATCATTTAATAATAGTAATATCATTACCACCTGGCCAAGAGATAGAGCGGAAGTTACCATCCCAGTTTTCAGAAAGAAAAGTCCCTTGGGGGGGTTTATAAAATCCCAGTCCCTTGATTCACCCAGTGTCTGTTCTCATTGACACAGCTTCCGCCGCTGTGTGACACCTTCCAGTGGCTGAGGGTGAAGTTCAATATGTCCCCTAACTGCCTCCTCTTTAAAAGGGGGGGTTGAAGGAAAGGAGGAGCAGAGATCTGGCAGACTCATGAACTCTGGGACTATTGACAAGTGCCTATCACGTGCCAGGCTGGTGCTGGGCACCCAAGGTGTAGAGGAGAGGAGAGTGGATATGGCATGAAACCAGATCCTCACTGCTTAGAGTGATAAGGTCTGTGGTTGGAAGCAAAGCGGGGCAGATCTGGAGGGAGGACTTTTTTTTGAGACATGGTCTCACTCTTTTCGCCTTAGGCTAGAGTGGTGTCATTATAGTTCACTGCAACCTCCAATTCCTGGGTTTAAGCAGTTAACTAGGACTATAGGCATGCTTCACTATTACTCCCAGCTATTTTTTTTTATTTTTAGAAGAGATGGGGCCTGGGCGGCGCCTGTGGCTCAAGGAGTAGGGCGCCGGTCCCATATGCCGGAGGTGGCGGGTTCAAACCTAGCCCCGGCCAAAATAAAAAAAAAAAAAAAAAAAAAAGAAGAGATGGGGCCTTGCTCTTGCTCTTGCTCTTGCTCTTGCTCTGGCTGGTCTCAACTTCCTGAGCTCAAGCAATTCTCCCTCCTTGGCCTTCCAGAATGCTGGGATTATAGGCATGAGCCACTGCAACTAGTTAGGAGGACATTCATGAACTCTTACATAGAGGGAAGAGAAGGCTCCCCAGAGGAAAAAGGACTCCCCAGTGCCAGGTCTTTAAGGATGAGTAGGAGTTTGCCATGGAGAACAGATCATGTGTGCAGAGGCCTAGTGTGTGGACCCACAGGGAGTTCTCAGAGAAGAACATGCAGGTCCCCTGGTGGCTGTGGGAGGTGGGAGATTAAGGAGGCTGGTAAAATTGATGAGGGCCTCTCAGGCCATGGGTGGGGATCTGAGGGCACTAGGGAGCTGTGGAGGTATTTGAAGACTGACAAGATCAGGTATGCATTTGCCCCATGGGAATAGTGGAAGACATAGTTTTGGTGGCTAGAAGCACAGGTATGAGAAGGCTGGGCAGAAATACAGGCAGATGGGCTCAGCAGAACACACCTTGGAGATAAGATTAAGAAAAGGTTCTAGGCCAGTGCTGTGGCTCTCACCTGGACTCCTAATGCTTTTGGAAGCCAAGGCAGGAAGATTACTTGAGGTCAGGAGTTTAAGACTAGCTTGGGCAAGAGTGAGACCCTTTTTTCTACAAAAAATATGAAAAGAGGGGCGGCGCCTGTGGCTCAAAGGGGTAGGGTGCTGGCCCCATATGCCGGAGGTGGCGGGTTCAAACCCAGCCCTGGCCAAAAACAGAAAAAAAAAAAAAATAGAAAAAGAAGCTGGGTATGGTGGTACACACCTATAGTCCCAGCTATTCAAAAGAAAAGGTTCTAGGCCAGTGCTGTGGCTCTCACCTGAAATCCTAACACTTTTGGAAGCCAAAGCAGGAACATTACTTGAGGTCAGGAGTTTGAGAATAGCTTGGGCAAGAGTGAGGTCTCTTTTCTACAAAAAAATAGGAAAAGAAGCTGGGTATGGTGGTGCACACCTATAGTCCCAGCCATTCAAAGGCTGAGACAGGAGAATCAATTGAGCCTAGGAATTCAAGGCTGCAGTGAGGTGTGATTGTGTCACTGCACTCAAGCCTTGTGACAGTGCAAGATCTCATCTTAAAAATACATAAATACAGGGTGGCGCCTGTGGCTCAGTGAGCAGGGCGCCGGCCCCATATACCGAGGGTGGTGGGTTCAAGCCCAGCCCCTGCCGAACTGCAACCAAAAAAAAAAAAAAATAGCTGGGCGTTGTGGCGGGCGCCTGTAGTCCCAGCTACGCGGGAGGCTGAGGCAGGAGAATCGCCTAAGCCCAGGAGTTGGAGGTTGCTGTGAGCTGTGTGAGGCCACGGCACTCTACCGAGGGTGATAAAGTGAAACTCTGTCTCTACAAAAAAAAAAAAAAATACATAAATACACACACTGGATTTCAAATACTTGGTTCAAAAAATAAGATGTGAAATATCTCATTAATAGTGTTTTGTTGTTGTTGTTGTTGTTTGAGACAGAGTCTCACTATGTCGCCCTCAGTAGAGTGCTGTGGTGTCACAGCTCACAGCAACCTCAAACTCTTTTGGGCTTAAGCGATTCTCTAGCCTTGGCCTCCCAAATAGCTGGGACTACAGGCGCCTGCCACAATGCCTAGCTATTTTTTTGTTGCAGTTGTCATTGATATTTAGCTGGCCCAATCTGGGTTCGAACCCGCCACCCTAGGTGCATGTGATCGGCACCATAACCACTGTGCTACAGGCGCTGCCCATTAATAGTGTTTTTATATTGATTACACATTGAAATATTTTGGATATATACTAGGTTGAATAAAATACATTTCTAAACTCATGTTAGTTTCTACATTTTTAATGTGGCTACTAGAAAACTTAAAACTACGTAAGTGAGCTCTCACTAGATTTCTATCAGACAGCACTGCTCTGCAGTAAATGTTCAATGAACATTTTATGGTATAGGGCAATGGTTCTCAACTGGTGAGAGTTTTGCCCTTTAGGAGACATTTTTGGTCATGCTACTGGCATCTAGTAAGTAGAGATCAGGGATTTTGCTGAATACCCTGCAATGTACAGGACAGCATTCTTCCAACACGAAGAATTCTCCCAAATCCCAACAGTGCCAAGGTGGAAGATCACTGGTATAGAATAAGTGCTTGATAAATATTATTGATTCACCTTGGGCAACAAAGCAAGATGCTGTCTATAAAAAAATAAAAAATTAGCTAGTTGTGGTGGCACATGTCTGTATTCCCAGCTATTCAGGAGGCTGAGGCAAGAGGATTGCCTGAGCTTAGGAGTCTGAGGCTACAATTGGCTATGATCGTGCCACTGCACTAAAGACTGGGTGACAGAGTAAGATCCTGTCTCAAAAAATCAAAATGCTAGCAATCAGTAGTCCTAGCTCACATGTTTTCATCTTGAAGGTCCTGAGAAGTACAGCAGTAAAGAAAGTTGTTCAATGTTGCTAACAAGAGCAGGAAATGCTTGGGGCCTATACTCCAGTGGGGTTGGGGGTGGGGTGGACAGGGGAGGTAGGCAAGAGTGTTTGGATTTGGGAGATGCCAGGAGGTTGAAACCAGAGGACTGATTGCATGTGGGATTTGAGGGTAAAGAGAGAGAGGTATGCTGATTCCTCACTGCAGGACAAGGAGGAGGAGCAGGAATAAAGGAAGATGCAGAGAGTTGTGGGAGATGTGGGGGAACTGGGGGAGGGCCGTGGCATTCTTGGCCCAGCTTGGTGGGCGGTGCTTGTGAGGAGGAGCAAGGTGCAGCAGGTGCAGTCCTCAGATAGCCACTGAAGCTGTCCTGGGGTGGGTGGGGCATTTCCACATACAAGGAGATGCCAGAGGCCAGAAGGTTTCTGGATGGAGGTGCTGGGCACGGAGCCCAGGAGAATGTCCTACAGATTGGTGCTGGGGACAAAGCTGGAAGCAAGGAGGGCAGAAGCCAGGTCAGGGAGGCTGAGGAAGGGAGGCCTGGGTGCAAGCAAGCTGGAAATCACTTTTCTTCAAGGAGCTTAGCTGAGGGCTGCAGGAAGAAGGCACAACTCTGTGTGGGAGTGGGGCTGTAAGTGGGAAGGTCAAGTGTGGTTTTGAGGGGTGGAGAAGGAGCCAGTGCAGAGAGGAGACAGCAGGCAGGTAAAGATGCCTAGATCCTCCTGTCGAAGAGTTTCTTGGGAGCCTGGCTGTGAATAGGGATACCTGGGGAAGGTGTGGTCTTTGGGGCCACATTCAGTTTCATTGTGAAACACAAGAGACTCTCCCCCATTCCTTCAAGTATGGAAATCCAATGTTCAAAACAGCTGGGCTGACTGGAGCTAGAACTCAGCACCTTCTCCCTGACCTCCCCAGATCTTCCTAGCTCTTTCCTCTCCACTCTTGGGTCCTATTCCAGGCTCTGCCCCACCATCTAAGAGGCTTCCTTAGGTCTCTTTCCACATTCTTATTCAGGGGTCTCCTGGCTGTTCCACCCCTCTGTGTCCTCAGCCATTGCCCCACCCCCAGCTCAGTCACTGCCCTTTCTGTTCCATTTCCCCACTTAGCCCCCAACAAGGTGCTGGGTACCTCTCTCTCTGTCTCCCACTTCCTCCCTTCAGTCACCAAGTCTAGGTTACACTTAACTCTCTCAAAGGTCCCTTTGAGCAGGGCACCTCCCCAGTTCCATGCCCTGCCTGCCAGTTCCCCATTCTTCATAGCTCCTTCTACCCCACATGCACTCTGAGAGAGGGCGTCCAGTTTGCTGGGTTTGAATCTCTGCCTGCAGGTGTTGAAGAGCTGTGTGGCCTGGGGCAGGGTACCTTCCCTCTCTGTGCCTCAGTTTTCTTCTATGTACAGTGGAGTTACCAATTGTGCCCTATCTGCTTCCTGGAGTTGATGCAAGGGTTAGTCTAAATCCAGCCAGGGCAGAAAGCAGGGTTGGCTTTCTGGAAATCACTTCCAGAGGGTGATCACTCAGGCTCTCTGGGTGGCTATCTGAGAAAGCCCCCAGTGAAGAGGCTGTTGTCATTGAAGTTATTGTTGCTGTATTTCCATGGGGCCTAGGACACCCCATCCAGCCAGCCTGGGGTGAAGGGAAGCCTCCATTCCCTACCTGCTGGTCTAAGTCAACCATCTCCCTCAGGTGTTCTCTCCCACTTCCCAGCCTTCTCAGTCTCTTCTACCTGGGATACCACCACCATCCTTTCCTCCGGCCGACTGCTGCACACCTGCGCGTTCCTCCCTTCTCGGTGCCAACCTCCCTAGTCCAGATGCCCCCTTAATTAGGGCCATGTAATTGTGTGTTTTCGTGTGTGGGGATGTGTCTGGTGACTCTGACCCACGGTATTTCACCTACCTGCCCTCACAGAGCATGTGCCCCCAGAGCTGTGGGAGCCCTTCTATACGGACCAGTATGCACAGGAACACGTGAAGCCCCCAGTGACGAGGCTGCTGCTCTCAGCCGAGCTCTACTGCCGGGCCTGGCGCCAGGCACTGCCGCAGCTTGAAATACCCCCCAGCCCCTCTGCACTGCTGGCCTTGCTGGCACGGAGGGGCACGGTGCCCTCACTGCCGGAACGCCCAGTGCGTGAGGCAGACCTGAGACACCAGCCCATTCTCATGGTAAGCCACGCCTCTGCCAGGTCGGCCCCACCCCACCCCCCCAGTAGGGTCTGCCTACCAGGCCTGGCTCCTCTCCTCATTCCCGCCCTTGTCAAGCCTCCCCACCTCCACATTCTACCTCTTCTCTGGCCCTTGGAGGCTGAGGGGAGCCTCCACCCTGCACTTGGGTCTCACCTTCCAGACCTTTCCCCCACAGGGAGCCCACCTAGCTGTCATCGACGCCCTCATGGTTGTCTTTGCTTTCGAGTGGACAAAGACGCTGCCGGGTCCCTTGGCCCTGACCAGCTTGGAGCACAAGCTCCTTTTCTGGGTGGACACGGTAGGTGAGGTTGGACCAGGATGAGGTGGGGCACCCCTGGTCCCCAGGCATCATACAGTGACCAGAGCACTGACCTTTCCATGCATCCCCAGACCGTCCGGCGACTGCAGGAAAAGACAGAGCAGGAAGCTGCCCAGCGAGCTTCTCCCGCAGCCCCCACGGATGGAACAGCCCCATCTCAGCCCTCGGTGAGGCCAGGACATGGGGCAGAAGGACACCTGACGGAGAGCTGGGTGGGCGGGGCGGGGCTGTGTCTCACAGCCGTTGCTGAAGTGGGGGGTGGAGGTGACACTCTTCTTTCCCTTTCTTCCCTTTTCCCTCTCTCTCTGTGCTGTCCCCTGTGCCGGCACCCACTGCCCTCCGCGCTCCTCTCTACCTCTCTGGCGTCAGTGCCCCACGCGCTGGTACTGGAAGCTGGTTCCTGTAAGTGGGGCTGTCTGTCTGCCCCGTCTGCCTGCCCTGCTTGTGCTGTTTTTGCCAGCCTGTCTGCACCCTCTTCCACCTTTCTCCACCCGTGAGCAAAGGAAGTTGGATCCCAGCCCTGAGAGCCAGGGAGAAACCCCTTTGTGAACCAAGAGAATGGTAGAGTCTCGGCCATTAATTGAGAATGCAGATCCTCCCCAGTGAGCTGAGGGGGTGAACTTCTCTTCCCATGAATCAAGAGGGCAAACCCTCCCCGTTCCTATCAACCAAGAGGGCAAGACCCTCTGAGTCTGTCCCACTTAGCTGAGGTGGAGAGACCCCCAGTATTTCTGAAGGGGGCCCCCTAGCCCATCAGGCTCATGGAAGAGATCTGCCTAGCTGAGAGGAAGGCCCTGAAACCCAGAACATGGAAGAACCCTCCTAACTGATAGCCCTATCTTCTCTGAGGAAAAATCCCAGCTTTGGGGAGGAGGAGGCCTTTCCCTAAAGCTGGAAGTTTGAATCTCTCTCTTCCCGTAATTAGCTATGTGACTTTGCACAAGTGTCTAAACCTCTCTGTGCTTCACGTGAATTACTCCTGCAGTAGATATGCAAGGAAAAAGTAGGGGAAGTTTTGGGGTTGGTGGGGATGCCTTCCTTTGCTCACTTCTTTCTCCCACCTTGGGGACCTGGGTTGGGGGGACGTTCTCCTGCCTGCCTGCTTCCTCTGCGTCCTCTCCCTGAGAGCTGAGGGCCTAGATCTTTTGTGGGAAGAGCACTCCTTGCATGGGAGACTACTCTCTGGGGCTGGGAGGAACTGGGGTCCCCAAAGCCAGCCAGTGCATAGACAGGGAGCTGTATGGCCAGAGCTCAGGACCAGGATCAGTGAGGGCCACCCCCTCCCTTGGAGGTGGGCTTGGGGCCCTAGCAGGTCACCATCCCTCTGCCCTGCTGATGGCTGCTCCTCTCCCCCCAGCACGCAATTGCCTTTTGTTTGAAGGAGTCGGGGAGCAAACCCCCCATGGTAACGTATTCCCCACCCTGGGGTTCCAGGAGTCCCTGTTCCCAGCCCCCTGCTGCTGGCCTGGCTGCTCCAAGATACCTCCTCTGCCTCTTGCTGCTGTCCCTCCCCTGCTCCAGGCTGGCGCCTCACTCTGGCTCAGGGACCCTCAGCTTCCTGCCCCCTCATGGCGGAAACCCTAGGCCTCCCTGCCCAGCCTGCACGACCACTGACCTGGGAGGCTGGCCTGTCCACTCACCTGACCTGCCTCCCATTTGCAGATCCGATACCGGAAGGACCGTGCTGTGGCCCGACGCACGCCATGCTTTCCGACTGTGACTAGCATTCAGGACCTGGCCAGTGGGGCTGCACTGGCTGCCACAATCCACTGCTATTGTCCCCAGTTGTTGCGCCTTGAGGGTAAGTGAATGGGCCTGGGCCAGACCCCATCCTGGTGAGACAGAAGACCTATGTTGCAGCCTTCAGGCCTGTGTCCCCAGGTCTGCACAATCAGTAATGATGTGGTGGTTATGGATGCAGCTTTCAGAATCAATAGAAGTGGGTTTGCATTTTTTCCCCCCAGTTAGCTGTGTGACCTCACCCAAGTACCTAAACCTCTCTTTGCTTCATAGAATTCATTCATTCCTGCAGCAGATAAAATGCATTGAGGGCAGACTTGGTGCCAGACCCCATTTTTATAGGTGCCATGGATCCAGCCAGAACAAATAGAAACACATTCCTGACCTCATAGGCGGCTAGACCATTCTGGTTGTCTACTTCTAGACATTGTTTATCCAGAAGTACCTTATTGCTATTAAGTGTGCTGAAGGGTAATAGGTGGTCAGGAAGAGCTTTTGGAGTTTAGTTCTTGGAGAATAGTGTTCCAGAAAAAAATGCAAAGGCTTGAGAACATTCTACTATGGTGTCCACCTCTCAGAGGGCAGCTGGCCAAGGCCTAGCCTGTAGGAGGTCCTCTCTGGGGCCTGTACCTTCTTCCTCATAGAGTCAACCAGGCATTCTGTCCCTACAGAGGTGTGCCTCAAGGACCCCATGTCTGTGGCAGACAGCCTGTACAACCTCCAGCTAGTGCAGGATTTCTGTGCCTCCCGCCTTCCACGTGGCTGCCCACTTTCCCTTGAGGACTTGCTGTATGTCCCACCACCACTCAAGGTGAGTCCATAGTGGGGCCTCATGGGCTGAGGCTCCAGGGCTGGGTGTCCTGTTGGGTGACCCTTCTTCCCACCTCCAGGTGAACCTGGTGGTGCTCCTGGCTGAGATGTTCATGTGCTTTGAGGTGCTCAAGCCGGACTTCGTGCAAGCCAAGGACTTGCCTGATGGTCATGGTGAAGTCTGGGCCTGGGGTCTGGTTGGGGGTTGGGGGGCCAAGCTCTTCCTGATGCCTTTCTCTGTGCTGCAGCTGCCTCACCCCAGGGCACCGAGGCCTCCCCATCTCAGAACAGTGGTGGTGGCAGCAGGTATGCTCTCTCTACATTGGGAGAATCCCTAGCACCATGGGGGTCTCCTCTTTCTCTGGCCTGGGCACTGGGCACTGCCGGGGGGTGCTCCTCTTCCCACCTCTGGGGAGAGGTAAGTGGAGGTCTTGATGCTGAGATGCATCTCTTGGCAGTTCTCCTGTCTTCAATTTCCGCCACCCACTCTTATCCCCAGGAGGCCCCCAGTCTCCGCTTCGAGGATCCACAGGTGAGGAGAGGGCTGGCTTCTGACACTGGGAACCCCTAGCCAAAGATGGCCCCAGCAGACCCCATGTTGTCTTCTGTGACTCCTCCTTTGGGTCCCAAGGTGACCCCCACAATGACTCTGTAGCACTCCTTAGTGATATTAGAAACCTCTGGTCTGCCTAGACCACATAATGACCCATCAGTGACTCGACCAATGACCTCGCAGAGGTTGCCCCTAGACCCTGACCAACCCCACCCAGGGTCCCCAGGGTCCCCATAGCAATCACTCACCCCTCCCCAGGCTCCCTGAAGTCCTCCCCATCCATGTCCCATATGGAAGCCTTCGGCAAGGCCTGGAACCGGCAGCTCAGGTGAGCGTACCTCCAGGGCTGGGCTGGCAGTGGAGCAGCGAGGGTGGGGTGGGGCTGAGGCTGGTCCCAGCAGCTGAATCCTCCCTCTGGCTGCCCAGCCGTCCACTCTCCCAGGCTGTGTCATTCAGCACCCCCTTTGGCCTGGACAGCGACGTGGATGTCGTCATGGGAGACCCGGTCCTCCTACGTTCAGTCAGCTCTGATAGTCTGGGGCCTCCCCGTCCCGTGCCAGCCCGGACCCCCACCCAGCCGGTCCCAGAGTCCGGTGACCTGCCTACCATTGAGGAGGCCTTGCAGATCATCCACAGTGCCGAGCCCCGGCTGCTCCCAGACGGGGCTGCTGATGGCAGCTTCTACCTCCACTCTCCAGAGGGACCCTGCAAGCCAGCCCTGGCCTCCCCCTACCTGCCCGAGGGGGCATCCAAGCCACTGTCTGATGGGCCTACCAAAGTGCCCCTCTACTTGCCGCACCCTGAGGCCCCTTCAAAACTGTCTCCCTGTCTTGTGGGGGAGGTATCGAAACCGTCTGCCCCCTCTGAGGGGTCCCCGAAGGCAGTACCTTCATCCCCAGCAGCCACCAACTCCGATGTGAAGATGACCAGCTTTGCTGAACGCAAGAAGCAACTGGTGAAGGTGGAGGCTGAGGCCGGAGCAGGATCCCTCATGTCCAACCCGGCCCCACCTGAGGCCCTGAGCTCAGAGATGAGTGAGCTTGGAGCCCGGCTGGAGGAGAAGCGCAGGGCCATAGAGGCTCAAAAGCGACGGATTGAGGCCATCTTTGCTAAACATCGTCAGCGACTGGGCAAGAGTGCCTTCCTGCAGGTGCAGCCCCGGGAGGCCTCAGGAGAGACGAGGCCTGTCTCTGTGGAGACAGAGTCTGGCACGGTTCCTGCTGGGGAGCGGCCAGCAGGCGAGGGCCAGGGCGAACCAACCTTGAGGCCCAAGTCAGTGACCTTCTCCCCAGAGCTGGGTCCAGTGCCCCCCGAGGGGCTGGGGGAGTACAACCGAGCAGTCAGCAAGTTGAGTGCTGCACTAAGCTCGCTGCAGCGGGACATGCAGAGGCTCACAGACCAGCAGCAGCGGCTCCTGGCCCCGCCTGAGGCCCCTGGACCTGCCCCACCCCCTGCTGCCTGGGTCATTCCTGGCCCCACAATGGGGCCCAAAGCTGCATCCCCCAGCCCTGCCCGGCGTGCCCCAGCCACCAGACGCAGCCCTGGGCCAGGGCCAGCCCCAATACCCCGCAGCCCGAAGCATGCACGGCCTGCTGAGCTTCGGCTCACACCACTGACCAGGGTGCTCACACCACCCCATGATGTGGACAGTCTCCCCCACCTGCGCAAGTTCTCACCTAGCCAGGTGCCTGTTCAGACCTGTTCCTCCATCCTCCTAGCAGAAGGGTCACCTCCCGAGGAGCCTGCCCCCCGGCCTGGCCTCATTGAGATCCCGCTAGGCAGCCTACAAGAGCCACCCATGGAGGATGAGGGGGATGGGAGCCCCCCTGGTGCAGAGGATTCACTGGAGGAAGAATTGTCTTCAGAGGGAGAGCCCCGGGCTGGGCTGGGCTTCTTCTACAAGGTGAGAGTCACACAGTCAAGCAGGTGGAGGGCTAGGGAAGTGAGGACTTCCTGGGAACGGATTGACCAATGGGTGGATGCAGAGGGCTTTAGTGATGTGGGCAGGCAGGTGACTGGACAGGCAGACAGACCAGGTGTGTATGGCCAGATGAACAGATAGTTGGGGGTGGGAGGGGTGCTGGGTAGACTGATGGAAGGACAGACAGGGCTAGGATCTTACGGGACCTCCTCTCCCCCTAGCATGGCCCTACCAGTTCCCCTTCTGGCACTGTCTCACATCCACTCCATCCTCATGGCCACCTGGACTGGGCCTCCATCATTTCTCATCTGGACACCTACGGTCACTCCCTGACAGATCTGTGTTATCTCCCCTCAACCTCTGGCCATCTCCCACCAAAAGTCAGGAATGTGCCTTCTTCCTCCTACTCTTAAGATGAAAGTCCTCCCCAGGTCTTTAAGCTCTGCTTGCCTCCCACCTGGTCCTGGGCCATTCACCTATCTCTGCGTGCCAGCCTGGCTCATGGTTCCGAAACCTCCTGCTAAGTTTATTCTGCCCCAAGGCCTTTGCAGTACCCTGTTTTCCCGAAAATAAGACAGTGTCTTATATTAAGGTTTGCTCCCAAAGATATGCTAGGTCTTATTTTCAGGGGACGTCTTATCTTTCCTGTAAATAGGTCTTATTTTCAGAGGATGTCTTATTTTTGGGAAAACAGGGTAGCTTCTGCCTCTACCTGGAGCACTCTGCTCATTCCTTATGCTCACCTGGTTATATCCTCCTCATTCTCTAGGGTGCTTCCTCTAGGTAGGAAGACTTCCTCAGTGCCCCAGGCCCAGGGTGGGTCAGTCCCTGAAGTGTGGACAGGTGTGCATGTCCCAGTATTCACTGCCATTTATGCAATATTTGGTTGTTTTCCCCATATGGCAAATCACTTTATGTGAGCAGCACTCAGGTCTACTCCAACCCTCTTGTGTCCCAGTGCCCAGTGACATGGGGCTGTGCAGAAAGTAAGAATCAACCGAATGTCTTAAATAATTGGAAAAACAAGAGAACAGGCTTGTTTTGGAAGATGGGAATCCAGCTGTATCAGGGGAGGGGTGGCCGGCTGGACTCAGTGTCTGTTCTTCAGGATGAAGACAAGCCTGAGGATGAGATGGCCCAAAAGCGGGCCAGCCTGCTGGAGCGGCAGCAGCGGCGGGCAGAGGAGGCACGGCAGCGCAAGCAATGGCAAGAGGCAGAGAAGGAGCAGCGGAGGGAGGAGGCTGTGAGGTGAAGCTTGGTGCAGCTAGGGCTCCTGCCCCAGCGATCCTGTGATCTCTTCTGACAGCCGTGTCCCCTTCACATACAGGTTGGCCCAGGAGGAGACCCCTGGCCCAGTCCCTGGGGCCCTTGCAGCCCCTTCAGCAGCCCTGGCCCCAGCCCCTGCCACTCGGGCCCCAGCTGAGGAGGAGGTGGGCCCCCGGCGGGGGGAGTTCACTCGGCTTGAGTATGAACGCAGGGCCCAGCTGAAGCTGATGGATGACCTGGACAAGGTGCTGCGGCCCCGGGCTGCGGGGGCCGGGGGGCCGGGTCGGGGCGGGCGGAGGGCCCCCCGGCCCCGATCTGGTTGCTGTGATGACTCGGCCTTGGCGCGAAGCCCAGCCCGCGGCCTGCTGGGTGAGGACCCTGAAAGGGTGGGGCCTGCCCAGTGTCCTTTCTAGGGCCTGCTGGGTAAGCCCCCATGGGGATGTGGGGAGGGGAGGTATGCAGGGGTGCAAGGACAGGGACATGGTGTGGCAGGGATCTCAAGTGAGGTTTGACCCTGCCCATTAGGTAAAGACTGTCATGGGGCTGTGAGGGTGAAGGGTGAGGGCCCCTTGGGCACACTTGGCGGTGAGGATTTCCAGTGGGGGCTGAGCTCTTGTTGGCCCCCACCTCCAGCTTGCTGAGCCAGGTCCTCTTAGGCGGGTATCTGTGGAACTAAGGTGGGGACTGACCCTACTCTCTATTCCCAGGCTCTCGGCTCAGCAAGATCTACTCCCAGTCCACCCTGTCCTTGTCTACTGTGGCCAATGAGGCCCCTAATAACCTCGGTGTGAAGAGGCCCACATCTCGGTGAGCTTAGCCTGGCCAATTAGGGGTGCATATATCTAGAGTGTGGTGTAGCTCAGGTGTGTGTGCACCCCGAAGAAAGGGAAAGACGCACGTGGGAGGGGGACAGTCTGTACCTGGCAGATGAGACCCCAGGATGTGCCTCTGTGCGCCTGTGTTGAGTGCCTGAGCCTTGAGCATGTGCAGGAGGGCAGGCAGGCAGGCATGGACTTGAGGCTATGCATGCACACACACCTTTCCTGTAGTGCGCTGGGCCTGCTTTTCCTGGAGGTCTCTCTGCAGGTTGGAAGGCTTCCCCTACCCCTGACCCCACCCACCTCTATGCCATCCTTCTCCCCCTGCAGGGCTCCATCTCCATCAGGCCTTATGTCCCCAAGCCGCCTGCCTGGTAGCCGGGAACGCGACTGGGAGAATGGCAGCAATGCCTCCTCCCCGGCATCAGTGCCCGAGTACACAGGTAAATGGGGCTTTGGGGGACATCATGAGCGCTGGGGCCATCATGACCTTGTCTCCTGGTCATCCCTGATGACTGCCACGCTCTCACAGGTCCACGACTGTATAAGGAGCCCAGTGCCAAGTCCAACAAGTTCATCATTCACAATGCCCTGTCTCACTGCTGCCTGGCAGGCAAGGTGAACGAACCACAGAAGAACCGCATTCTTGAGGTGTGCTGAGCCCTGGTCTGGGAGGCTGGTAGGGGGGCGGTAACCCAGCCTGGCCAGCTGACTGCTTCCATCACCCCTCCAGGAAATTGAGAAGAGCAAGGCCAACCACTTCCTGATCCTCTTTCGTGACTCGAGCTGCCAGTTCCGAGCACTCTACACACTGTCTGGGGAGACGGAGGAGTTGTCGCGGCTGGCAGGCTATGGCCCCCGCACTGTCACACCCGCCATGGTCGAGGGTATCTACAAGTACAACTCAGACCGCAAGCGCTTTACCCAGATCCCTGCCAAGACCATGTCGATGAGCGTTGATGCCTTCACCATCCAGGGACACCTCTGGCAGAGCAAGAAGCCCACCACTCCCAAGAAGGGTGGTGGCACCCCCAAATAGCCCCACTATGGGCAGTCCACAGGCCCCCTAGAGGACAGCAAGTGGGTACTCCTGGGTCCTGTCTGTCCCCAACCTTGTCTGGGTGGGGCTGGAGTCCCCACCCCACAAGTTGGAGTCCAGTCCTACTGTGGGGACTGAGCTGGGAGGTTCAGGGACTCAGGACTCAGCTCAGTCCCCTTGTCTGTCCTCTCTACCTTCTTGAATAAAATAATTTAAAGAGAAGCTGAGCCTTGTCCCCTCCCTGAGGCTGGCCGGGGTTCCACGCTGGCTGCCTGTGTTTTTACTCCTTCGTTCTTTCTGGAAACAACTCTGGTATCCCTTCTGTTCTCTCAACCACCCAGTATGGCTTCTGCTGAGGTTTAGAGAGGTCTTAACTGCCACCACCACCCGTTGGACGTGCTTCGCAACTGCCTCTGAACCCACCTCCTGGGCAAGAGGTTTCTGACTGGCTCTTCCCCGGCCTCCAACACCCCTACTCCCTAGATTTCCTCCTCTATGGCTGTTTGCCTTCCCTGGCCTTTGGGCCAAGGCCAACTTCTAACTTGATTTTGTCTCCCTTGGCCAGGCTGCCTACATTTCTTAGGCATGGCCTCCTCTCTGGGCCAGGGATATTGTTTCCCTTCCTCTGAGCTCTACATCTGAGGATCAGTTGCTGCCTTGGCCATCTCAGAAGCAGGGCCCACAGCCCAACCTCAGGCCAGGCTAGGATCAGCCCCCTGATGCCCTCCTGTCTCATTTCTTTTCAGCTCTGAGACCTGCCTGCTCCCCTACCCCCAAGCCACCAGCCTAGGCCTCCCCATGTCCCCAGCTGCCTCCTGACCACAGAGCAGCCTGTGTGACCTGTTCAAAGTACAAATCTGATTATATCCCTTGATGCTTAAAGCCCTTTAATAGCTTAGAGCCTGCTAATGGCTTCCCAGAGCTTAGGACTAAGGACCACGCCCTGGTTGTGGCCTCTCCAGGGACAAGAGCACCTTACTAATAAGTTCAGGGAGTTGACCTTGGGCCTGCCCAACTCTGGCTTTGAGGGTGGACCTGCCTTGCAGAATGGCCTTCCCTGACAGGAGCTGCATAGCCCCTGCCTGGTGGCTCAAGGAGGCTTCTGGGCAGGATCTGCTCTGAGGCCCCAAGCAGCAAAGGGACTGGCTGTTCAGTGTCCAGAACTGGCTCTGCAGGGTGGGGGCAGTTATCTGGCCCAGGCTGGCTGCCCCACCTCACACAGCAGCCAATCTGGGCACAGGGCCAGGGCACTCCTGAGCTGGCAATGCCTCCGGGCACCTGGGTGGCAGGAAAGAGGCTAAGACCAGGGCCTACAAACATAGCCTGTATTGCAGAAGGGGGGAGGGTCACGGGGGAAGGGATGGGGTTCAGTCTTCCTTCAGGCTCCCGAACACAGCAGCTGGCACACTCTGCTGCTCTAGCTGGACCTCTGTGGGGGAGGAACAGTCACTCTCCTATAAAGACCGCCCCCTCCTGCCCACCCACACTGGGCCAGCCCCTCACCATTGGGCTCCAGGTCCATCTCATCTTCATCCTCATCCTCGCCCAGCTGGATTTCCTCAGGGTTGGCCTGCTGGGCAAGCTCTGCCAGCTCCTCCCGGGAGGCGTCACTCCTGAGGGCGTGGGCTCATTGCCTCAGTGGCCCTGCCCCCTGGCCCTCCACTACTCCCAGTGTGGGGCACGCCTCCCCTCTAGGCCAGTCCTCAGTCCTCACCTCACGAACAGGATCTTGCTCTGGGCCCGTGGAGGCTGGTCCCGCTCAGCCTCGGCCGCCAGCTGCTCTGCCCGCTGCTCCAGCAGCTTCATGTCATCCATGCCACTCTGCCCAGGGGCCAGGTCAGACACTGCGGGGTCAGGGCAGGGGTCAGCACCGGGCCCTTCCCAGTCTCCAAGTGCTCCCCTAGACCTGGGAACCATGGTAAGCGAGGCCAGGATGCCAGGCGGGGGCAGGGGTGGCCTTACTGCTCACCAGTGCCTGTGGCGCTGCCTGACACCTTGAGCATCTGTGAGGCCATAAAGTTGACCTGTGTGTTGTACGTGGCCTGCACGCTGCGGCGGATACGCAGCATCTCCTTGATGGTATCCTCGTTGCCGTGCCGCACCTCAAAGTCTTTCCATGTCTGCCAGAATGCACCAGTCGTCTGTGGGGGACAGAGGCAGGGGATGAGCTGGCCACTTGGGACACAGCCTCCCTGACAATGTCTCTCCCAGTACCCTGCCCTACCCGGGGATCACAGATTTGGGAGCAGAAGCTATAGATGGCCCGGGCACGGTCAATCTCGCCAAGCTTGCATTCCATATCTGCAAACCGCAGGCACATCTCGCGGGCGTGCTCATCCGACAACACCTGGTGACCGTGAGGTCAAGGAGGGCAGGATGCACGTGAGGCCAGGGGCAGCTCACAGGGCTCCCAACACACCATGGCCATCCTCCCAGCCCCTCCTGCCCGCAGGGACCTCCAGTCCCCACCCGGCCCCCTGTGGCAGGCACCTCGATGGCCTTCTGGTAGATGCCCCGGGTGTGGGTGACTCCGTAGATCTCAGCCGCCCGCTTGATATAAATGTTAAACATGTCATACTGCTGGGCGGGTTCCACAGCCCGTGTGGCCCGCTCATACACGGCCATGGCGTGCCGGGCCAGACCCCATTCCTCTTCTAGCTGCGCATACAGCAGGTACAGGGCTGCAGTGGGGAGGGAAGGGTGAAGAGTGGGGGTCAGTCAGAGGCCCAGCCTGTGCCAGGCCACCCCTCCCAACACCCTCCACTGAGCCTGCTGTCTTACTCTTGGCATATTTGGGGGGACAGCCATCCAGTGCCTGCTCGAAAAGGTCCCGTGCCCGCTCCAGCTTGCGGCCCCCGTAGCGGGCAATGAATTTGGTCAGGTAGGTGCTCCAGATGTCTGACACATTGGGCCACTTAAACAGTGAGATACCGCGCTCGTATGCCTGTCCCAGAAGGGGGTTGTGTGTGTTAGTCCACAGATGGGATCACCTGGAACCCAGCCTGTCAGTCTCTCTTCTGGCGCTCCCCAGACTGCAAGGACTCCAAGGCCAAAGGTACAGTAAGACTTCCTAAGTCCAGGGCCTGGCCCCTAGAAAGTGACATTATGGGTAGAGGTGGGGGTGCTCTGCAGATAAACAGCTCCCAGTGTCCTGGGGGAAGGCTCACACTCCCAGGCAGAGTGGCAGGGGACACATAAAACACTCCACAGACCTACAACCTGTCACCTGAGCAGCAGGGAGTGGGGACAGCCTGCACACACCTCCCCCAGCCTCAGAACTTGGTACCTGCTAGCCCTCAGCACCTCAGAATGCAGATGGATTTGAAGATAAGACCACTAAGTTAAAGTGAGGTCATTAGGGTGGACTCAATCCATTAGGACTGGTGTCCTCTTAAGAGGATCTGAATACTACCACTCACAAAGAAAAGACCACACTAGGACACAGGAGAGATGGTTGTCTGCAAACAAAGGAGAGGCTCAGAAGGAGCCAATGCCGCCAAAACCATGACCTGGACTTCCAGCCTCCACAACTGTAAGCTGCCAGGTCCACAGTACTTGGTTGTAGCGGCCCTAGAAAACTCTCCTAGTGCCCAAGGTCCTGAGGAGGCCTGCTGCCTGGGAGCTGCCCTCACCTTGAAGCTTTCCTCGAAGTACTTGTGCTCCTCAAGGAACACAGCATAGTTGATGACAATCTGCGGTGTGGCAATGCGCAGGTCCAGGATGCGGTCATACACGGCCTTGGTGGACTTAGGGGACGGGAAGCAGGTCAGGGCATGTTCTGGGGCTGTGTCTGGGGCCTGGCCCTCCCTGCGACGGGTAGCTCACCTGGAAGGTACCAAGGCTCTCCTCCAGGTCAGCGAGCATTGACCATACCCTCAGTGACTTGTACACACGGTTCTGCACGGGCTCCGAGCCATCAAAGTACTCGGCCCGGCGAGCAGGCAGCACCGTGGCTTTCTGCGGGAGAGACAGTATGGGGGCCGCTCTTGAGGGCTGTCCTGGTCCTGGCTGCACAGCCCAAAGCTCCCCACCAGCCTGGGCTTGTGTTTACCCTCAGCAGCCGCAAGGCCTCATCGTAGTTCTCATGGCGGAGTTCCAGCTCCCCACACTGGCACCACACGCTGGCCAGGTCGTCCACCTGCTTGAAGTTCACCTTGGTGGCCTTCTCTAGGATGATGCGGGCCTGCCAGAGGCAGGCAGAGGCCAGACTAAAACACTGCCTGCCAGGCTAGCCCTCACCACCAGGGGTCAGAAATGTAATTGTGTCCATGCACACACGCACAAGCATAAACACATACATGCAAAGGCACACACACAAGGGCACTCACATCGTCCAGCTGCCCATTATCCTCATAAAACTTGGCAAATGCGACCCACAGCGTGTGGGGCTTGCCTGTGGCCTTGAAGGGGTCCACCGTCTGCACAGCCTCTGTGTAAGTGTTGATGATCTGAGGGCAGGAGGGTGGAGGTCAGGCTGGACTAAGGGCTCTCCCTATAGGTGTCCACAGGACAGTTAATTCTAGGAAGGTGGGATCAGGCCAAACAGGGCTCTGAGGCAGCAGGGCCAGGGTAGGGTGATGGCTCTGAGCGGGTGTGGCTAGAGGGGCAGGGCCAGAATGGAGCCCTAGAAAGCTGCGGGTGGGGGGCAGGACCAGAGCAAAGCCTGGCTACCCAGGGGAGGGGCTGGATGGCATTCACACACCTCCCTAGGGCGGCCCTGGTGCAGAGCCACACGCTTGTGCCACTCGTGCACATGGTGCGGGTTCTGGCGCAGCAAGACGCTGTTGAGGAGAAGAGGCCGCCGGCTGATGAGCTGCTCAAAGCGGGCAAGGCGCAGCTCTAGATCCACATCATCTGGGAGCCGCAAAGGAGTTGGTGAGGGTGCCCACATCCACTTCTCCGTTCCAGCCACCAGCCAAGTACTCTGGGCCTCAGAGGCTCGGCTTGGTTGTCCACTCAGATGCCCACCCAGCCCCTATGACTATGGACCACTCTGATTCCCATCGCTCTCCAACCCAAGTCTGAGACCGTCTCCAACCCTGACTCTTCCGAGTCCTCCCAGCCCCCACCCCTCATGGCCCCTGGCTGAGCCTCCTGGGCTAGCCCCATTGGGACATCCCCCTAACCAGGTGCTGTCCACCCAGCCCAACCCCTCCCCTGAGACTGACCCTCCTCCTCGCGCCCCAGTTCTGATGCAGTCTCCATCTTAGCGGCAATCATGCTCTCCTCAAACTGGGCGTAGCTGTCGAACACCTGCGTGAAGTCCCGCACAGTCATCACTGTCCGGATGGCCTCTTCGTACACATCCCGAGCCTGTGGGGGTGAAGGAGGGGTGCGGAAGGAAAGTGATGTGGGGAACAGGCAGCAAAACCCTTGGCACCAGTCCTCAACTGGAGCCCCTGCAGGGCCTGCAGGGTTTGCTGGGCTCTGGGTAGCGACCCCAGCATGGAGCTGTGGGATGGAGCTGCCCTGTGCTGCTGGAGTGGTCTCAGGAGCTTCAGGGCCTCCTCAGTAAACAGTGGGCAATAGCACCACAGAGGCACCTCAAGGCTTGACTTAGACCAGCTCATACCAGTTCAGCCTGCAGGGATCTGGCCCTCAGCTCACCTACAGAAAGGAGGTTCTTTCTGCCTGCCCAACTCCTCAAATTTACACTCTCCCAGCCAGCCCCCAACCCCTGCCCTCACCACCTCCTCTCTGCCCAGCCTGACTGGGTGTGCCCTGCTGTCTCTGTGGCTTTGGCCAGTTCATTTTGCTTGAAGGGGCACTGAAAAAATGCACCCCTGCTCAGACCCTACTTGTGGCTTCCTACCCAGGGAGCATGGCCAGCCTCTCCTCAGCCTATGAGGTTCTTACCTGTCCATGCCCTCAGCTCCTGCTCCTCACCACTTCTGCTCTGTACCCAGCTCTTATCTGCCCTCAGGCCACAACTGCACCAGTCAGCCCTCTAGGGACTTTTAGAGCCCCACCCACTCCTTCCTCTGAGTGACAAAAGCCAGCTGACAAGGACAGTCACAGACACATGAGGGAGTAGCTCTCCCATAAGGCACCTGATTGGTGCTCTGACAGCATCACTGCTGATTCTTCGTGGGCTAGGAAGTATCACTGATTTTGTAAATGGTGACACCTGGGATTAGCAGGGCCCAGGCTACACAACTGGGGTTGGCAGACAGGTCTGGCTGCCACCAAGGCTGGCATGCTTGCAGGCAGGGCTGTCTTGCCTCTCCTCAACCCTGGGACAGCAAACTCGTGCGTGGACATGTACATCTGTCACAAACAACATCAAAGTAGGGAAGGGAGAACCTGCCCCACACACAGAGGCCCGTGTGCCAGCATGCACCTTCTCGAAGTGGCCACTGCGGATGTAGTAGTCAGCCAGGGAGCACCAGAGCTTGCCCAGCTGGTCAGTAAAGCGGGTGAGGCCCCCACGGATGATAGCGTCCACGTTGAGGGACTGTACTTTGTCTGGATTCTGGGAAATGAGGTCACACAGCTCATGCCATAGCTGCGTGGTAGGTGGACAGAAAGCAGGGAAGAGTGTCAGTCTCAGTCCTGAAGGGTGGGGAGCCACCTCCCACCCTACCTGGCTCCCATCTTTCCATAAGCCCACCTGGTAGTTGGACTTGCCGGCCTTGGACACAAAGCGCTCATCGTTTACCACAGTAGCCAGGCGCTGTGCAGCTTCATCCAGCCGGTCACTTGACTTGAGGTACTCAATGTATTCCTCTGCACTCTCAGGACTCAGCTGGGGACCAACCCACCCCCATTGGCAGTTAGTGGGGCAGTAGGGCCATACCTCCTCCCGACTCAATGGCTATGGACCTCCTGCCACCCAGATGACCTTGCCTTGGCCCCCTTGGTCCAGTCTTGACCACAGTTTTCTAGCCTCAGCCTTGACTGGTCTGGCCTTGGACCCTTCCATTCAGCCTCAACTCCACTGCTCCAATCCCACTCCTGATTGGTCTGACCTAGACTCCAATGGTCCAGACTGCACAGGCCAAGCCTTGTGTCCACCACAACCACACCAAACCCAAAATACACTGTTCTAAGGGTTTCACTACATACAACAGACACAAGTTTGAACTAACTGCACCCCATCCCCGACCAGCTGGCACCTCTTCTCTTGATCTGCCTATCACATGTTCCCATAGTCTGTCATCTCTCACTCCTGCCTCACCAAACATATGGTTTTACTTTGGTTTACACAGCTCATGTGCATTTGTCTACCTTAAAGCTCCACACAGGCAGGAACTATCTTATTGACACCATGCCCAGTTCCCATTTCTTTTTTTTGAGACAGAGTCTCAAGCTGTCACCCTGGGTAGAGTGCAGTGGCATCACAACTCACAGCAACCTCAAACTCCTGAGCCCAAGCGATTCTCTTGCCTCAGCCTCCCAAGTAGCTGGTACTACAGGCACCAGCCACAACACCCAGCTGTTTTTTTGCCCGGGCTGGATTTGAACCTTCCAGCTTCAGTGTATGTGGCTGGTGTCCTAGCCACCTGAACTACAGGCGCTGAGCCCTGGTTCCCATTTCTAATGCCTGATGTGAAACAAGTGCTAGCAAACTATTTGGGAAATAAAGACACGAATCACAAATCAAGCCTGTGTATCTTCCCACATCCTGTGAGTTGAGTGAAATCCCACATGGGGCTGGTGTCCCATTGCATCAGTTTCTGGAAACTAACATGAAAAACTAGCCTGCCTGCCGGGCTTACCTTGAGAAAGCGCCGGTAACCTCGCACAGCTGTCTCAGGCAGCGGGTGTGAGCGCAGGAAGTGCAGGTACAAGGGCCAGATGCGAGAGTGTTGCGTGATAGGCAGTGCCCGGAGGGCACGGTCGAAGGTGCGGCGGGTGTGTGTGACACGCCCCTGGTCCATCAGGAACTGGCAATAATCGAGCCACAGACGGGGCATCTAGAAGTATGGGGAGAGGCAGCTACGTCTGAATTGTGGGCTCCATGGCCCAGACATAGATATTAGACGTCCCATGGATGAGCCACTCATGGGACTTCTGGTTAAACGCAGCAGGACTCCTACCCTTCCCATGCTTGTCCAGGCCCCCTGGTCTGGCCCACCTCTGTGGACTGAGCCCAACTTCCCCTCATCCTCTCGCCCAGCCTCCACCTTGTGCATGAACACAAAGGCCCTCTCGTGGCAGTTGTTGACATCTTCATAGGCCGGGTCAGTTACACAGCGATGCTTCACCTGTGCCCGGCGTGCCTTCAGGTATCGGTACCAGAGTTTGTAGCTAGGGAATGGGATGGAACAGACACTGGTTGGTCAGCTTAATGAACCCCCAGAACCATTTGCCTTGCCCTAGTAGGCAGGGCAGCTGGAGCGGTTCCTACCTGCAGGGCAGGAGCTTGAGTGCCCGCTCATATAGCTGATTGAGCAGAGGCTTTGGGGCACCCTGCTTGAACTCGATGTAGCGGAGCCAGCATTTGACAGAGAACTGATTCCGCATGATTTCCTCCTCATAGGGGAGGTCCTCTTCCTCCTGCAGGGACCAAGGAATGGGAGAGAGAAGAAACCTAGGCTCAGAGCCTGAGTGCAGCACTATCCCACTACCGTGACTCTGGCCCAAACTCCAGACTTCTGCCTGGATCTCACATTGCACTCCCCACCATGGAAACCATGTCACAAGACACCAAGACACTACTTCAGACCTTTACCCCTCAGAATTCAACTGCCCACAATCATACCCTGATCATCAGACTGCTCAGTCAATACAGTTCCAGGCCAGACATGAGTCTGCATCACCTGATTATTACACCTGTAATCCCCAGGCCCCAGGTCAAGGATTGATACTGGTCCATGGCCTGTCAGGAACTGGGCTTCACTGGGCTTCAAAGGAGGCTCGGGGCCCGTAGCTCAAGCAGCTAGGGCTTCAGCCACATATACCAGAGCTGGCGGGTTTGAATCCAGCCTGGGCCTGCCAAACAACAATGACAACTACAACCAAAAATAGCTGGGTGTTGTGGCGGGCACCTGTAGTCCCAGCTACTTGGGAGGCTGAGGCAAGAGAATCGCTTAAGCCCAAGAGTTGGAGGTTGCTGTGAGCTGTGACGCCACGGCACTCCACCCAAGGTGACAGCTTGAGACTCTGTCTCAAAAAAAAAAAGCTTCTTCCTAGACACTAGGCCTTTGGCCCCTTAGGCTCCCAATAACCATCTGACCCATCTCCACCTTAGGCCCACATGACCAAAACTTTACCTCAGTTACTAGGGCTCTCAGGCCCAGATACCAAGTCACTGGCCCATCAGGATCCCATTGGCCAGAATCTAGCTCAACTCTGCCCCAGAACTTCGAAGACAGGCCTTTATCTCAGAAGAAAAGTAACATACCAGACACCATGCCTTTAACTCTGGACACCAAAAATTTGACAAAGATGCCAGACCCCTACTCTAGACACCGTATCCTTGGCTCTTCAGGATCCATGTCATCAAGTTTCTCTTAGCCCAGACACAAAGCCTTTACCACAGAAACTATAACTCTCCAAACCTGACCTACTAGACTGTTGCCCAAAACCCCAGGCCTTTACCCTAGAAGCAGAGCCCTGGCCTGGTCAACATGCCTTCGTTTCAAACACAGGGTCTTTACCTGTTAAGATTCACTTATGCAAACTCCCTTCTCTCCCATTCCCCGCGCGCCTTCATTAACGTCGACACAGCTCTTTACTCAGTCAGATGCGACACCAGATCTTTATCCCTGGCCACCCAAATGCGGATATCATGATCCGGCTTCTGGCCAGTTAGAGTTCCCCACCCCGTGGCCTGGCAGAGTTGTGACCTAAATAACCTAAGTGACCTGGCCCCAACCCCCTGCTGCTTCCAGGTTTCAATGCCTTCACACAGGCCACTCCCGGCCACGCCATAGACTCACGAAGACAAGGTCCGGCCGCTCGGCCCGCGATAACCGCGCCATTACCACCATTTTCGTGGCTCTCGGAGAACAGGCTAGAGTCGCGGAATTATGATGTCTAGGAATAAAGGCCCGCCTCTCCGTGCCATATTTGTTTCCTATTGGCTGAATCCTTCTTACTGCACGGCTCACGCTGCTGACTTTCGTTTAGATGCCGCCCGCAAACGGAACCAGAGAACAGGCGACGGAAGATTATGTCATCCTGGAGGTCATCAACCAATCAGCTTTAGTAGTGGATTCTGCTAAACACCAATGAGCTGCTGTCTTGCTGGAGGGCCTACTTTGGGCAGAAGTGGCTTTGTAGACCTGGAGAAGCAAGATGGGTGTGAAACTAGAGGTGTTTCGGGTCAGTGAACACAGAAATGCGTGCATTGGGAGGCTGAACAGGGTATCTTCGTGGATCTGAGGAAGAGACTGTGAATAGGGGGGAACTCTAAAGAGAGGGGCGTTCCTGGAAGAGAGCTTTTGATATTTGAGAGGGACCTTTACAGTTGGAAACCCGGAGAAGAGGTTTTCCGGTGGGAGGTCTCGGAGTGAGGTTTCAGGGTTTGGGTGCTCAGAGAAGCCTGGACTGAAGAAGGGCCCCTGAGAAGGTGAGCCGACGAGGAGCTCTAAGAAGAAAGGCTTCCGATCCTGGGGAAGCTCTCCAGTGCATAGTGTGTGTGTCTCTCTCTCTTTCTCAGACAGGAAGACTCCTGGACCTAGGGGAGTAGACTTGAAGAATGAGACCTCCTGGGTTTGTGGGGGGATCTGGTTAGGGGAGGTGGGTAATGAGGTCTCGAGGAAGTGTCTTAATTGTGGTAGGTGTTCTTGTGCTGCTAGGGCCTGTATATGTGTGTCTTTCCTTGAGACTCCCAGTTCCAAGGGGCTTTCAGGAATAAGACCTCCTGGATTTGGAAAGCTAGGTTTTAAGGTATACGGCTCTGTACCTTAGTGGGAGTTCTCAGGCTGTCCAGGAGGATTGGACCCCCCAAGCAATGAGCAATCTCTGCACATTGCAGGTGTTGGGGTAATCCCTGGCTCTGTTCACCTGTCCTCTGCCTTTCCAGATGGCACTGTACCTCACTTTCCCTGTGACTATGTTCTGGATTTCCAATCAGGCTGAGTGGTTTGAGGACTACATCATACTGCGCAAGGTGGGCATAAAGAGAGTGTTCACAGGTTCATTCCAGGGATAGGGGTTAGGGGTAGGTAACCAATCTACTGAGTACCAATGCCTGCCTCCCATGAGCTGATCCTGTTCTGAGTGTGGGGCTCTAGAGCTGGCTCATCCCCCAGCTGTGACTTTGTCTCCACAGAGGGAGCTGTGGCCACCTGAGAAGGAGGGCCAGGTAAGTGATATACTTTTCTTCCCACTAGTGGAATGGAGGAAGCTGGATTCCTGTGGTTGCAGGGAATTTCAAATGAAACTTTTACCCGTAGCCATGAATAGGGAACTGAGAGCAGAGGAGCATCTGGTTTCCTTACTGCCTTCTCCCTGAAGAATGAAGCTGATCCTGGTTGTAATTAGCATAGGGTTTCAAGTGTAGACACAACTCAGAAGCTGTGTTCTTGGGAGTAAAGGCCAGGGTGATGGGAGAGGGGTCCAGTCCCTGAGGTGTGTACCCCCTCCTTCCTTCCTTTCCCACCTGCTTCCTCGCTACCAGCACCAAGAGATAGAAGAATTCAAAGAAAGGATACGGAAGCAGCAGAAGGAGAAGCTCCTTCACGCTGCCCAGCAGAACTCCTGAGCCCTCCAAGTGCTTGAGACCTAGCTCCCTCCCCATGAAATAACACATACTCATAATTTCTTTTTACTCATGGAAATGTTTTATTGTCTGCTTTCGAGGACTTCATAGGGCCCAGAATGGGCCCTCAGGGGGCTTGTGTCTGGGGCTGGGGGCTGCTGTTGCGACGGAAGCTGAGAGTGGTTGGGTCCTGAAGAGTGAGCAGGGGTTGGGTTCTGAGAGTCCCAGTTCGTTTCTGCACTCCATCCTGTGAATGTTGAGAGGGGTCAGCCATGCCAGAGGTGACAGATGTTACAGAGAGGGTACAGATGTGAACCCATGCCCCACATTCGTCTGTTAACCTTCATTATCCACTATTTTGGATGACATTTGGATGTGAGATCGTGTGCCTTGGAGCTTTTGTTGGGGTCTTGATCAGAATCCAAGCTGTGTATGAGTATGTGTGACATCAGTACGTATGAGGATGCAAATGTGTTCATCTCATTTGTGAGCTTATGTCTCCTCTCTGGGCATATCTTCCCAGGAATGGGTGCTATTCTCTCCCTCCCACCTTCCCAAAATCTTGGCGGGAGTCATGAGTTCCAGCCACAGCTCTGAGACTAGCATGGCCCCTGCGTGACCTCGGGCCCCTCCCATCCGAAGTGTGGGTAGGTGATGGACAGAGATGGCAGGCCCCATTCACTCACTCCTGGCTGGGATGGGAGGCAGGATTAGAGCAGGGCCTGGTGGATCATGCTCAAGAGTGGCAGAACATCACCTACCTTGGGGCCCAGGGGTTGGAAGCCAGGCAGGTTGCTGACTGTTACACGCTGGTCATCCATACGGCGACCCTGCGTACTGGCCAGCATGTCCATGAGGCTGTCCATCTCAGGCGTGGGGCCACTCTCTGCATGGAGCAGAGGCACGTGGAGTTGTACACATGCAGACATGAGAAAACAGCTTGGCTGGGGCCCCCATCCCCACTCCTTCACCTTCACTCGTGTCCTCTGGGATGCACATCATCTCCCTCACCCTGTGCCCGCAGGGCATACCGGACAGACCCTCACCTTGTACCTCAGCACTCCTGCCCTGCTGCCCCAGACCGCACCCTCATGCCCACCCTCACGGTTCTCGGTGATCTGGCCTGGCCCGGCCTGTAGTGAACAGCGCTGTGCCTCGATCCGGTCACCTTGCACATGGCTCAGCAGGTTGAAGAAGCCCTCCTGGTCCGGGGAGCCTTCCTGGGGACAGAACTTACTTAGTCTAGTTGGCCCTTCAGCTTTAGGACCCCTCCACTCCCCTCCCAGTCTGCCAGCCTCCACCTGGCTCCTGAGCTCTCACCATGGTGTCTGCTGCTGCCAATCTGCTGCTCCAAATGAGGCATGAGTCTCCTTCCCAGTCCCGGCCCCCACCCCAGGCTCTGGCCAGCCATGCCACCTCACGTGGTACAGCCCCATGGGACAAGCTTTGGGGCCAGCATTCTGCTGTTCTAGATTGGGGCTTGCTGGGCAAGTGGCCTGGGATCTGGGACATGCATCAGAGAAACAGCCAGGGGCCTCCCCCAAGTCTCAGCATCCTTTATCTCCCAGAGTCAGCACATAGAGCCCTACCCTCAACCCTGGGGCCAGGGCTGGCCACATAGACACTCAAGCCTACCAGCACTTTATTATGGTGGCAACTGGGTCAGGGGGTCCTAGGAGACTGGCTTGCTAATTAGGTGCCCTACAAACAGATTCATCTTGTCAATCATGGGCTCTGGTACCTTGAAGAGCTGGGGGTAGGGTGGGGCAGGGCCCTCTTACCTTGGTGAAGGGGGCCGAGCCCCCCTCCTCTGCCTTCTCTTCTTGATCCATCATTACCTCTGGAGTTTGTCTACTTTCCTGCTGGCCTCTGTCCCAGCCTTGTGCCACAGAGGGCCTTTTAAATGACCAGGATGTGGGGGTATGGATCCACCCTCCACCCCAAATCCCCAGCTCATGCTCCATCTGCTCCCACCCAAGCTTAAGCCCCATAAAGATGATCCAGATAATTGGCCACAGTTATGCTGGATCTGGTGTGGGGGGGTAGGGAGGTAGGGTGACCGTTGGACCTTGCTGGGCCCAGCAGCAATGAGAAGGCCCCAATAACTCTCAGGTGGGTTGTCACAGGAGGCCAGAGCAATGTCCCTATGGTTGGAAAAGATAGCAAGGTAGAGCAGTGGCCAGTTTGGGTGGGTCTACAGCTCACCAGGGGAACCAGTGCAAGCTGCCCCCATCCAAGCCACCTGGGTCTCCCCGACCCGTTCCTGTGGCCTCCTGCTGGAAGGGTACTTGCCACCTGTAGTGGGCAGGGGAAGAGGAAGATCAGGCCTCCCTCCCACTCTGAGGGTCACCACTGGTCATCCTAGCACCAGCTCTGTCTTCTTGGCAGCAATTCAAGGTGTTTCCCTGTCACCCTTTCCTCTACTCACTGTCCCTGGGGCCTAGTTGTCCACTCCAGGCCCTAAGATGAGAAATTCCAAGATCTCTGTTCCTGAGCCAACCGAATACCAAGTTGAGCTATCTCTGATCATCACCCCAGCCCTGTGTGGGAACAAGAGTTGAGACTCCTGGGGAGGGAGGGAGGAAAGGAGGGCCCTGTCCCCTCCCCTGAGCTGCTGTGGCTTTCCTTCAGTGCCTAGAAGAGGATGCCACTGGAGGTCACAACTGCTCAAGATGTCTTCCTTGAAACCAGTCAGAAGGTTCTAATAAACGGGTTGCATTCTCACAGCCCTGCTGAGGCTCCTCCACCCCACAAAGACCCAAGTTCACACCCTCTCCCTCCATGTCAAGGAGATGTCCTGTTCCTCATCAGATGTTTCCATTTCCTGGTGCTGCTGGAACAAAGTACCACAAACTGCATGGCTTTTTATTATTATTATTATTATTAAGTCATAGCTGTGTACATTAATGCAATCGGGGGCACCATACACTGGTTTTATACACAGTTTGACATATTTTCATCACACTGGTTAACATAGCCTTCCTGGCATTTTCTTAGTTATTGTGTTAAGACATTTATAGTCTACATTTACTAAGCTTCACATGTACCCTTGTAAGATGCACCATAGGTGTAATGCCACCAATCACCCTCCCTCCGCCCATCCTCCTCCCCCCCCTCCCCTCCCTCTCTCCCTTCCCCATATTCTTAGGTTATAACTGGGTTATAGTTTTCACATGAAAGCCATAAATTAGTTTCATAGTAGGGCTGAATACATTGGATACTTTTTCTTCCATTCTTGAGATACTTTACTAAGAAGAGTATGTTCCAGCTCCATCCATGTAAACATGAAAGAGGTAAAGTCTCGGGTGGCGCCTGTGGCTCAAGGAGTAGGGTGCCGGTCCCATATGCCGGAGGTGGCGGGTTCAAACCCAGACCCAGCCAAAAAAAAGAAAGAGGTAAAGTCTCTATCTTTCTTTAAGGCTGCATAATATTCCATGGTGTACATATACCACAATTTATTAGTCCATTCGTGGATCGATGGGCACTTGGGCTTTTTCCATGAACTACATGGATTTTTTTAAGCAACAGAAATATATCATGTTAACATTCTTGGAGGCTAGAAGCTCAAACTCAAGGTGTTGGCAGAGATTGTAGGTTTAGAGTCCTTTTCTGCCTCTGGCTGCTGGTGGTCACCTGCAGTCCTTGGTGTCCCTGAACTTGTCACTACAGCTCTTTAGTCTCTCCTTCTGTGGTCACATGACACGCTCCATTTGTGACCCTGTCTTCAAATGGCTTCTTTTCCCCCACCTACACAGAAAGGCAGACATGGTGACTTCGTAAGGACACCAGTAGGATTAAGGACCCATCCTACTCTACTATGACCTTGTTCTAACTATGTATAATGACCCTATTTCCACATAAGGGCACATTCTGAGACATTGGAGATTAGGACATCGTATCTTTTCAGTGAGGGGCGGCCTCTGGGGAGTGGGGAACATAATGCTGTCAATAACATTGGAAGACACTGGTCACCCCCACCGAGAATAACAGGGCACAGGGTGGGGGTGGCAGGCCCTATTGACTCAACCTCCTCCTACTTTCACCTGTTCAAAATTCTTCATTTGGGCTCGTGCATATAATCCCAGCACTCTGGGAAGCTGAGGCAGGAGGATCCCTTCTGCTCAGAAGTTTGAGACCAGCTTGAACAAGAGTGAGACTCTGTCTCTACTAAGAATAGAACAACTAGCTGGGGGTGGTGCCTGTGGCTCAAGAAGTAGGGCGCCGGCCCCATATACCGGAGGTGGTGGGTTGAAGCCCGGCTCCAGCCAAAAACTGCAAAAAACTCCCCCCAAAGTAGCTGGACATTGTGGGTATATGTAGTCCCAACTACTTGAGAGGCTGATGCCAGAGTATTGCGTAAGCTCAGGAGTGTGAGGTTGCTCTGAGCTAGGCTGAGGCCACAACACTCTAGCCTGGGCAGCAGAGTAAGACTGCCTCAAAAAAAAGAACCCCCCTCCCCCCAAAACCCCAAATTACTCATTTGGCCCCTAGCCCAACACCCTAAGGTCATGGAAATACCATAAAATGGGTGATGGTGATGGATGCACAACTCAGAATATACTACAGTGGAAGCTAGAATATACCAGACTCCTAGTTTAGGTAGGTGAATGGTATGGTACCTGAGTTATGTCTCAGTAAGGATGCTAAAGAAGGGAGGGGAGGAGGGGGAAAAGAAGATGGAAAGAGCCCAAATTGCTACCTAAGATGGCCAATCACCTTGGTTTGCCTGTGACTGTCCTATTTTTAGCATGAAAATTCTGCTGCCCCAGGGTTCTGGGATGGGTTATTCCTCCCTTGTTCTGCAGAAGTCTGTCCCCCTCCCCCACCTGCAACTTCACCTCCTACCCTGTTCACCTCTTTTCCCTCCCTCCAATTGCACAGCCTCCTTAACCTTAATCTCATCCTGCTAACCCCTTCTTTACCTGGATAACACTGTATGGTGGCTGCTACTGCCTTTTTTTTCTTCTTTTTTTTTTTTTTATTTACAGAGAGAGGGTGCTTTGTTGCCCAGACTAGAGTGCAGTGGCATCATCATAGCTTACTGTAACTTCAAACCCTGGGCTCAAGTGACCCTCTACCTCAGCCACCTGAGTAGTTGGGACTACAGACACATGCCACCATGCCTGGCTAATTAGAAAAACAATTTTTTTTTTTGGTAGAGACAGTCTCACTTTATCACCCTCAGTAGAGTGCTGTGGTGTCACAGCTCACAGCAACCTCCAGCTCTTGGGCTTAGGTGATTCTCTTATCTCAGCCTCCTGAGTAGCTGGGACTACAGGCGCCCGCCACAATGCCTGGCTATTTTTTTTTTGTTGTTGTTGTTGTTACAGTTTGGCTGGGGCTGGGTTTGAACCCACCACCCTCTGTATATGGGGCCAGTGCCCTACTCACTGAGCCACAAGCACCGCCCCCAATTTTTTTTTTTTTAAACAGAGTCTTTCTTTGTCACCCCCTGTAGAGTGCTGTGGCATAGCTCACAGCAACTTCAAACTCATGGGCACAAGGATTCTCTTGCCTCAGTCTTCCTAGTAGCTGGGACTACAGGCCCTCACCACAATACCCAGCTATTTTGTTGTTGTTGTTATTTATCTGGCCTGGGCTGGGTTTGAACCCACCAGTCCTGGTGCATGTGGCTGGCGCCCTAACAACTGAGCTTTGGGCACCCAGCCACATTTTAAAAATTTTTTTGTGGACATAGGGTCTAGTGTCTCAAACTCCTGGGTTCAAGTGATCCTCCCACCTTGACCACCCAAAGTTCTGGGATTGCAGGTGTGAGCCACCATGCCCAGCCCATTTTTTTTTTTTTTTTGAGACAGAGTCTCACTTTGTTACCCTCAGCAGAGTGCTGTGGTATCATAGCTCACAGCAACCTCAAACTCCTGGGCTTAAGTGATCCTCTTGTCTAAAGCCTCCTGAATAGCTGGGACTATAGGAACCCTCCACAATACCTAACTAATTTTTAGAGACCCGGTCTTGCTCTTGCTCAGGCTAGTCTCCAACTCCTGAACTCAAGTAATAACCACCTACTGTCTCACCCTCCCAGAGTGCTAGGATTACAGCCATGAGCCACTGTGCACAGCCCACAGGCCAGCTTCTTAATATTATTCAGGGCTAAGTCTAAAAGTCACTTCCTCAGAGAGGCCATATGGGACCACCCACAATAAAATGACCACCCTACACTGGTGTCACTAACTATCACATCATATTTTATTTCCTTCTGTGCAAAATGACTTTTTTCTCCCCCAATCAACATTAAATGCAAGCCATCTCGTCTGATTCACTTATGTATGTCCCATGTCAGTGGCAGAGAGTGTGGCATCTGCCAACACGTCATCAGGGCCAGGTAAAGGAGAAGAGTCTATGTATTTGCACACGTACATCACGCCTCTGGGCGTGAGATAGGACCTCAGCCATTAGCAGACATATAGCAGGACCAGGCCCTGAAATTCCAAGTAGAGTGTAAACATGTTTGTGAGTGCGTGTAAGCCTTTGATGTGTGTATCAGCATGGGAATACAATTGTTGGCCCATGAAGCTAAGTGCGTACCACCCCAAAAGGCATAAGGCTGTGACAAGCATTCCTCCTGGGACAGGCTCTGGTCAAATCCCAGGAGGCTCACTCTTCATGTGTGCTTGCCCAGCCTCTGTTCCTCTTCTGAGAGTAATGTACAGCAGAGGTGCCCGCACACCGTAGGTCTCCTCCTGAATCGACCAAATGTCCAAGCCGGTAGCTTCTGCTCCTGAACTTTGAGGTACAGAAGGCAGCTACTCCTGAACTTTGAGGTACAGAAGGCAAGTGGGTCACGATCCTAGGCCCGGAGGTTTGTGGCCTCGAGTGGGCACAGTGTAGCTGGCAGACACAGAAAGGCCTGGGGAAGGGGCAATCTCGCTTTCTCGCCACACACGAGCCGAAGAAGTGTGTGTTTCCGAGCTCCCCTTCTGTGAGCGTGTCGTCGGGGGGTGCCCCTCCAACGGCCATGCGCACTCACCCGCCGGGCCGCCCAGCGAGGGACTGGTCAGCCTTGGCCTAGGCGGGGCCAGGTGCGCGTGGGGCAGGGCCAGGTTCACGTGAGCGACGCGCGGTGCCACGCCCCCCACCTTGGGACAGACCCGGAAGCGGCGGCGGCGCCCCTGGGGGAAGATGGCGCCCTCTGGGCTGAAGGCGGTGGTGGGGGAAAGTGAGTGGCCCTCTGGGCCGGGCTCCTGAGTGCTTCCCTGGGGAGCGGGGGTGCTTGGACTCCAGGACCCTGGGAGATGGTTGGAATGAATTAGGAACCAGCCACCTGACCCTCGAGGGGGCGTCGGAGGACTTAGTCCCAGCTGGACACCTCGGCTCTGGTGCTGCAGGGGAACAAAGTTGGGGGACTGGACTTCGGGAGCCCTAGGGGCACGTAGTGGGTGGCATAGGCTGGAGCAGGTGCCTGTGGGTGGGGGGACAGAGGACTCAGCTAGATGACTGCACTGCGGGGTCTCTGAGCCGGTCTGAGTTCGCGGAGTCCTGGGGCCCCGTGGTGCGTTGGTTAGCGATCACCGGGTGTGTGAGGCTCAAGGGGAGCGTCCAGGCCCCACGGGGGTGGCGAAAGGGACGCTTTCTTGATTGCCCCACACACCCCCAGGGTTCCCTTTTCAACGGGAAGACCCAGGAGACCCTAGCCTATCGGGCCGGGTTCTTGGGGGGAGGGGTGGCGGTCGCCCCTTCCCCCACCCCGGTTAATTCCGGCCTCAGCTGCCTCTTCCGCCCTGGCGGTCCTGATAACAGTGGACGTGGTGGGGCGGGGCCACCCGATCTCTTCTCCCCACTCCCTCCTCTGGCCAGTGCAATCGGGGCTCAACCTCCCAGCACTCTAGCTATAAAAGAAGACCTACCTACCATAGGGCTTAATGGGGCGATGGGAAAAACCAGTGATCACATTTTACAGATGAGGAAACTGAGCCTGGAAGTCGGTAGGGTACCTATAGCCAGGTATGCATCAGAGCTGGGAACCAGGGGTCCTGCATTTTAGTCCAGGAGGTCCAGAAAGTGGAGTGGAGGTCTGGCTGAAACCCCCACTGTGGGGAACTTGAGGTAGCAGCTGGGAAAGCTGACGGCCCAGTCCTGGAAGCAGGTAGGCCTGTGGGTGAGATGCTGCTTCCAGCTTTCCATTCTTCTAAATATTTCTCCAGTAGCTGCTGTCGCCCTCCTCACATGCTGCTTAGGCCCTTGAGGGGTGTGTAAGCAAGTTGGCCTGTCCTAACAGAACCTCAGTTTCCCTGCCTGAATGGTGGGGGAGATGCCAGGAGCCACTTCACAGGATTAGGGGTACAGGCAAGTGGGAGTTAGAAAGAGGGGTGTAGCCTCAAGGCAGACAAGGCTTAGGGGTGTGATGGGACCAGAGGACCAGCACCTGGAGCTCTCTCTTCTTTTCCCTGCAGAAATAATGAGTGGAGTAATTCGGAGTGTCAAGAAGGATGGGGAGTGGAAGGTAGGGGTGAGGCAGATATCTAAGGACCCCAGGGGCAGCTTCTTATCATGTCCAGGCCCAAAGGGAGGGCCCTGAATGTGGGATTCCCCTTTCCCCAAAGAGCTCCCTGAGGAGGCTGCTGGTCCACAGGAATGGAGTCAGGTAGATGGGCTCTGGGCCCTCTTGCATGGCTTGCCCTTGAAACTGTCTACCCCACCTGCTGCCTTGGCCCCTCTTAGGGCTAGATGTGGTTTCCTCTGCCCACTTGTCAGTCCATCTCTCCATCTGCCTGGACAGGTGCTCATCATGGACCACCCCAGCATGCGTATCTTGTCTTCCTGCTGCAAAATGTCAGATATCCTGGCTGAGGGCATCACTAGTAAGTGGCACCGCATCCCATCTCACACTACCCAGACCCTCAATCGACAGCCCCCATGGTGTACAGCCCTTGTGTATGGAATTCCCCTCAGATTGTCCAGAACACCCAGGTATGCAGCACTCTGGACACATAGCCCAGAGTGTGTGACCAAGTACACTTCCTGAACTTGCAAGCTGAGTATGGGAGCCCACAGTGTGCAATGCTTCTCAGCTTTGATTCCTAAGAGGTCAGCTTCCCTGACTGTGCAGCCCCATGTAGGACTCATAGGGAGGATTCTGAAATTGGAGCCCCTAGAACTTGACCCTCAAGCGTGCAGAATACTGCCTGTGTTTCTCTTAGCTGTGGGACTGCTAGGTGTGTACCTCCTGTAGACACCTTAAGCATCTAACCTTCTTCCCCAAGCATCCAATTCCCCAAACCCAAGATGCCTATGTGCCCCTGCCCTATGCCCCCCACTTGTGCCCCTTACTCTGTCCTTTCCAGTTGTTGAAGACATCAACAAACGGCGAGAGCCCATCCCCAGCCTGGAGGCCATTTATTTGCTGAGTCCCACGGAGAAGGTGACAACATGAGTGAGCTTGTGCATGTGTGCACGTGTGTGCATGACTGTGCATGTCTGCATGTGGTTGGGGACAGGCAGCAGCTGGGAGGCCCAGCAGAGGAAGGGTCTGGAGGTGTAAGGCCAGACCTGGACAATGATCTGCCTTCCTCAGTCAGTTCAGGCCCTAATTGCAGACTTCCAGGGGACGCTGACTTTCACCTACAAAGCTGCGCATGTCTTCTTCACTGACAGTGAGTGAGATAACTGGAGAAATGGGAGCTGGGGCAAGGGGGCATGAGGGTGCTCTGCCCTAACACCCCTTTCCTCCTCCCACCAGCCTGCCCTGATTCCCTGTTCAGTGAGCTGAGCCGCTCTCGTCTGGCAAAGGTGGTGAAGACACTGAAAGAGATTCACCTTGCTTTCCTCCCCTATGAGGCCCAGGTACAGTCCAGGCTAGTCCTGGGCAAGGGCTAGGGATTTATATGCTGACTCCTCCAGGCTTTGGTTAGGAGCTGCCCCCCAGCCTGCTTCAAGGCTGGCAAAGCAGACTTGGGACCAGGAAAGCAGGTGGTGTGTGCATATAGCAGTGGCCACTGGCACTTTTGTCCCCCAGGTGTTTTCCCTGGATGCCCCCCACAGCACCTACAACCTTTACTGCCCCTTCCGGGCAGGAGAGCGGGCACAGCAGCTTGAGGTGCTGGCTCAGCAGATCGCTACATTGTGCGCCACACTGCAGGAGTACCCAGCTATCCGCTACCGCAAGTGGGGACCCTGCCCAGCCCCTACCTTGACCCCAACTGGCCACCCAACCTTTAACCTCTCTTTTGCCCCCTGCCCTAGTCTTCACTCCAGTCCCATCCCCACACTCTGATATCCCCTGTGTCTGACACCTCCCCTCCCCCAGGGGCCCAGAGGACACAGCCCAGCTGGCCCACTCAGTCTTGGCCAAGCTGAACGCCTTCAAAGCCGACATTCCCAGTCTGGGCGAGGTGAGGGTGTGTTCTGGGAAGGTGGGGCCTGGCCAGGGTCAGGGTCAGGGTCAGTGTCCTTATCAGGTGGCGGCCCCCACCCTCACCTCCAGGGCCCTGAGAAAACCCGTTCCCAGCTGCTGATCATAGACCGGGCAGCCGACCCTGTGTCCCCACTACTGCATGAGCTCACATTCCAGGCCATGGCCTATGACCTGCTGGACATCGAGCAGGACACATACAGGTGGGAGATCTAGGAACTGCTTCTTCCCCCTTTATACTGCCACCAGCTTAGATCTCTGTTCCCCATTTCCCCTCCTCCCCCACAGGTACGAGACCACTGGGCTGAGCGAGGCGCGAGAGAAGGCTGTGCTGTTGGACGAGGACGATGACCTGTGGGTGGAGCTCCGGCACATGCACATTGCAGATGTGTCCAAGTGTGTGAACCCCCCATCCCCTGTTCTCTTTGCCATTGTGGGCCTGGTACATGGCCATGGGACCCCGGGCTGCACCTGTGCCCCTCACTGGGACTCTGGACTGGCCTCTGACCTCACCCCTGGGAGGATTTACCCATAGCCTGGTGCAGGGACTTGTGTCCCCTGACTCCCATGCCTGGCAGTGTGACCACTAGCCCCCACCCTCACCCTCACCCACCCTCATGGCTAGGAGGGTCACGGAGCTCCTGAAGACCTTCTGCGAGAGCAAGAGGCTGACTACAGACAAGGTAGTGTCAGCCTGAGTCTCGGGAAAAGCCATCTCCCCATGGTTGGCAGGGCTGCAGTCTGGATCTCCCAAGCCTGGAGATGGGCCTGGGTTGGGCAGGGCCTGGCCTCATGCCTGCCCATTCCCCCACTCCCTAGGCCAACATCAAAGACTTGTCCCACATCCTGAAAAAGATGCCCCAGTACCAGAAGGAGCTGAACAAGGTGAGTTAGAGGAGGCGGACCTTGGATGCCAGGACCCTCAACCCCATGTTCCATCCAAGGGATCTTCTACCCTTGGATGTTCAGTCTGCTCCCTGTCTTGCCTTAGCTTCTGTTAACCCCAACTTCTGCCCCCTACCCTGCAGTATTCTACCCACCTGCACTTAGCAGATGACTGCATGAAGCACTTCAAGGGCTCTGTGGAGAAGCTGTGCGGTGTAGAACAGGTGGGCAGGGCCAGACAGGCAGTTGCCTGGGTGAGGAGTGGGGCTTGTGGGGACATGGGGGGATACGTCTGTGGAGAGGTGGGAGAGGTGGTCCCAGGTCAGGGGTGTGGCCTGTGCATAAGTGGGCAAAGCTTTGGAGTAAACTAAGGGATCTGCAGGAAGGGCAGAGCCTTGGTGACGTGGTTGGGGCTTTAGAGTGCACCCTGGTGAGGGGCGGAGCCTTGGCAAAATAGGTGGAGGTCTTAGAGAGGTGGGATTGGGTAATGGGTTAAGCTGTGGACTGGCTGTTTTTGTTCTTTTCTGTTTTTGTTTTTTTGAGTTTAAGATAGAGTCTCTCTTTGTCGCACTTAGTAGAGTGCTGAAGCTTCATAGCTCATAGCAACCTCAAACTCTTGGGCTCAAACGATCCTCTTGTCTCACCATCCTGAGTAGCTGGGACTACAGACACCCTACACAATGCCTGGCTAATTTTTCTCTTTTTGGTAGAGATGGGGTCTTTCTCTTGCTCAGGCTAGTTTTGAACTCCTGAGCTCAGGTGATCCACCCTCCTTGGCCTCTGAAAGTGTTAGGATTACAGGCCTGAGCCACTGTGCCTGACCAACTGGCTGCTTTTGGATAGCAGTGGCATTTGTTTTTTTTTTGAGACAGAGTCTCACTATGTCACCCTCAGTAGCGTGTGGTGGCATCACAGCTCACAGCAACCTCAAACTCTGGGGCTCAAGTGATTCTCTTATCTCAGCCTCCCAAGCAGCTGGGACCACAGATGCCTGCCACAACACCCAGCTATTTTTTTTTGTAGAGATAGAGTCTTACTTTATCACCCTTGGTATAGTGCCGTGGTGTCACACAGCTCACAGCAACCTCTAACTCTGGGCTTAGGTGATTCTCATGCCTCAGCCTCCCAAGTAGCTGGGACTACAGGTGCTTGCCACAACGCCTGGCCATTTTTTTGTTGCAGTTTGGCCGGGGCTGGGCTTGAATCCACCACCCTTGGTATATGGGGCCGGCGCCCTACCCACTGAGCCACAGGCGCCGCCCCACCCTGCTATTTTTTGTTACAGTTGCCATTGTTGATTAGCTGGCCTGGGCTGTGCTTGAACCCACCACTTTCGGTGTATGTGGCTGGCGCCGTAACCACTGTGCTATAGGCGGTGAGCCAGCAGTGGCATTTTGAGAGCCTTGGCTTGCCTGTCTTCTGGAGATGCCCTGCCTCTACCCTTTGTACATAGCGGCAGACTAGACAGCTGACCCCATGCTCACAGGACCTGGCCCTGGGTGCTGACGCAGAGGGTGAGAAAATCAAGGACGCCATGAAGCTGATTGTGCCGGTGTTGCTGGACGCAGCAGTGCCAGCCTATGACAAGATCCGGGTCCTGTTACTCTACATCATCCTACGAAATGGTGGGTGCAATGTGTAGGGGGTCTTGGGATGCTCCCATTCACTGATATATCCAGAAATCCTGGGAAACTACCAATCCCACAACTCACTTGTAGGTGGGACACCTCCACTCAGGAGGCACTGCACACTCCACAGATATGCCCCCTGGATTCTGAGACCTTTCTCTGTTAACTGGGATCCCCCCATTGACATGTCTAAATCTGTGATTTCTACAGACTTGGGAACTCCCCTCAACTAATTCTAGAGCACCCTGCAACCTGACCCCCAGGAATCCCCACCCAGAAGGCCCCCAGCATCATGAATCTAGCTCTAGGGGGTCCCTTTGTCCTGAAGAACCCCCAACTGCAGAGTTTGCCCATCAGAGTCCTGAGGCCTCCTCTCTGCACCTGAACCACCCCCCAAACCCAGGAGTGCAGCCTCCTTCTTCACCCCTTGTCCAGGTGTGACTGAGGAGAACTTGGCCAAGCTGATCCAGCATGCCAACGTCCAGGCACACAGCAGCCTCATCCGAAACCTGGAGCAGCTGGGGGGCACTGTCACCAATCCTGGGGTATGCCAGGATCCAGCCCTGGGGTCAGAGCCTGGGCCCTGTGGGGTGGAGAGCATAGTGTGGTTCCCAGGGGGACAGAGCCCACTGTCTGGTTTAGGGACCAGAGGCATGAGGGCTATCCCCAATCCTGGGTCTCACAGAAGGCAGGGTAGGGAGTTGTGAGGTGTGGTCACAGCCACACCAGCCCTGGCGGTGGTGTGTATAGGACATGTGATGGGTAGAAGGGCCCCCAGGATGGCAGGGAGGGCACACAATTGATGTAGTTTTCTTGGTGTCTCTGAGGAGCCCCCACACCACCCCCAACTACCCAGCATCCACACAGGACCACTTCCTGTGTGGGCTCAGCTCTTGGTTCAGCCTCTGCTGTCTCTCTCTGGCCCTGAATGTCCACTGCCCTGGCCTTGCCTCCACCTTGGCTCTGTGGCTCCCCTGTATGCCCCGCCCTGTCCCTTGTCCATTTCTCTGTGTCCTTCATCTCTCTGCCTCTCATGTTTCTATCTTCCTTCTTTTCTGTGTTCTTGGTCTCTCTTTCATTTCTTACCCAATCTTTTTCTCTTTTCTGTCTTTCTTATCTATTTCATTCTCTCATTCTCTCATCCTGTCTTTCTCTGTGTCTTTCATTCTCTCTCTCTCTCCTTCTCTTATTCTGTTCCACTTCTCCATCATTGTCTGCCACCCTCACTCCTGCCAGCCAGCCCCATCTGTGACCCATCTCCTCCCCAATCCCCCACTGGCCCTACCTGACCCCACCCATAGGGCTCAGGGACTTCCAGCCGCCTGGAGCGAAGGGAGCGCACAGACCCGACCTATCAGCTGTCACGCTGGACACCCGTCATCAAGGATGTGATGGAGGTACTGAGTGGGCAGGGGCTGGGGCCCTAGTCCTCCCCTGATCCAGGCAGCTCAGCCTCCCTCCTGCCCATGGTGCTAAGCCTCAGGGCTTAAGGGAAAATCCTTCATTACTGGCATTCCTTTGGCACTGACTGCTTTGCCAAGGGGGGCATCCCAAGCCCACAGCCATGGAATTGGGGCAGCAGAGGAGCCCCTGCCTGTCGGTCGCCTCTGTGTGTCCCTCTGTGTCCTTTCCTCTGCCCCCAGGAGTCCTCCCCTGCAGCCCCTGACCTTCTGAGGACCTCAAAATGGCAGCATCAGATGGAAACGCCTAGGGCTTAGCTTCCAGTCTGTCCTTGATTCCTGGCACCTCCTCCACCCTGTGGGCCTTGGATGCCTGCGTTCTTAGGGCCCTGAGGGGCTAGAACTCAGACTCTGGGGTCCATTAGGGGCTAGGTGTCCACACTACTGGTTCCTCAGGGGGCAGAGGGTTCAGATGGTAGTTCCTGTCTGCCAGGAACTGGGCCCTTGAACACCCTCATGGAGGGGACTCTAGATCCTGGGCCCCATGGCTTGGGGCTCCTCCCCTAAACCTCCTTCTCTGGCCCCAGGATGCTGTAGAGGACCGGCTGAACAGAAAGCTGTGGCCCTTTGTGTCTGACCCTGCCCCTATACCCAGCTCCCAGGCTGCTGTCAGGTGAGGGCGCTGGGGCAGCCCCCTCCCCACATACCCAGACCCATGTTAGTTGGGGGGGCATGGCAGTGGGGGTTTTCTTCCTAGACTGACTTTTTTTTTGATACAGAGTCTCACCATGTTGCTCTTTGTAGAGTGCTGTAGTGTCACAGCTCACAGCAACCTCAAACTCTTGGGCTTAAGCTATTCTCTTGCCTCAGCCTCCCGAGTAGCTGGGACTACAGGTGCCTACCACAATGCCTGGCTATTTTTTGGTTGCAGTTGTCATTGTTGTTTAGCAGGCCCAGACTGGGCTCGAACCTGCCAGCCTCGGTGTATGTGGCTGCCCCCCCTACTCTCTGAGCTACGGGCACTGAGCCTTCCTAGACTGACTTTTGTCCTTTCCGCACACAGCGCTCGCTTTGGCCACTGGCATAAGAACAAGGCCACTGTTGAGACCCGGGCGGGGCCCCGCCTTATTGTCTACATCGTGGGCGGTGTGGCCATGTCAGAGATGAGGGCGGCCTATGAGGTGACCAGGGCCACTGAGGGCAAGTGGGAAGTACTCATTGGTGAGTAGCCAGAACTGGGGTCCTTGCAGCAGGCTGGGACTTGGGTTCCCAGGGAAGGGGAGGGAGCGCTAGACTGCTGTGTTCTGGGTTTCTAGACTCCTGAGGCTTTAGAGTCAGGGACCTGGCTTGCTGAGGGTCTGGCTGGGGTATGTTGGGAATCCCAATCTGTTGAGCCAACTCTCCCCTCCTGTCCAGGCTCTTCGCACATCCTCACCCCAACTCGCTTCCTCAATGACCTCAAGATGCTGGACCAGAAGCTGGAGGACATTTCTCTGCCCTGACTCTGACCCTTTCCACTCTCTTCCTTTCCAGAGAAATAAATTCTCCCCTTCTCTCTGCTAGCCAGCACCCACCTCACTTTCTTTCCAAGGGAGTCCTCAGGAACTGTGCTAAGCTAGACCTGAGCCTCAGGCCCCTTTACACTCTACCATCCTCCCAGAACCTTCCCCGGCTCCCAAGGGAATCTCAAGCTCCTGTGGAGGTTAACAACTTGGACTCTAGTTTGAATATTGGCTGCAGGATTTACTAGCAGTGAGGCTCTGGCCAATTTGCAGGGTTCCTATCCAAAAACTTGGGGCCATGACAGTAGCTGTTTTGCAGGAGAGATAAGAGAGGGAGGGTGCAGGAAAACTAATCTTAAGGAAGTGTGATAAAAGTAATTACTCCATTGTCACTAGAATAATTTGGGGGTATTTTGGGGTGTTATGTTTGGTGTTTCTGAGACACAGTCTCACTCTGTTGCCTAGGCTAGAGTGTCCATGGCATCAGCATAGATTATAGAACTTCAAACTCCTGGGTTCAATGGATCCTTCTGCCTCAGTTTCCCAAGTAGCTGGGATTACAGGCACCCACCACAATGCCTGGCTAATTTTCCTATTTTTAGTAGAGATGAGATCTTGCTTTTGTTCAGGTTGGTCTTGAAATCCTGAGCTCAACGAGTCCTCCTACCTCAGCCACCCAGAGTGCTGGGATTATAGGCATGAACCACCGCACACAGCCACTCTAGAAAAATCTTAGCTGCTCTGACAAGACTGTTAGTATTTTAATGAACAACCAGAAGAGACCCTGTATTCATCTCTCCAATCCCCAAGAACTGTCCCAACAGGGCCTGGAGCCACACGATGCCAGGAGTTGTGTCCAGCTTCTTGTGTCAGAATCTGTGCTCAGAGACCCTCTCCCTGCTCATCCTCCTTCCCAGCCCCAGGCTGTTCACAGGGACTCTTGACTTCAGGACTTATCAGAGCCTTTAGGGGGGTGTATTTGTTTGCTAGGGCTTTTATAGCCAAGAGCCACAGGCTGGGTGGCGTAAACAATAGAAATGTATTGTCTCACATTTCTGGAGGCTGGAGTCAAAGATGAAGATGCTTGCAAGACTGCTTCACCTGAGGCCTCTCTCCTTGGCTTACAGATGGCCTTCCCTGGGTGTGTGTCTGTGTCCCAATCTCCTCTTATAAGGACATCAGTGATACTGGATTAGGACCCACTCAAAGGACCTCATTTTGAGTTATCTTTTTTAAAGACTGTCTCCAAATACAGTCACATTCTAGAGTACCAGGGGCTGACACTTGACACTTCACCATATGAATCTGGGTGTGGGGACACAGTTCAGTTCATAGCACTTGGCTAAAATTAGCAGCCAGGCAGGTAGTTCAAGGCAAGGGGATGCTATGAGAACCCACAGGATACCCTAATCTACCCAGTCTGGGGACAATCTAGGAGGGCTTCCTGAAGGAAGCAAAGTCAGATGGGAAAAAGGAAAAATACTTTTTTTGGGGGGGGGACAGATTCTCACTTTGTTGCCCTCAGTAGAGTGCTATGGTGTCCTAGCTCACAGCAAACTCGAACTCTAGGGCTGGAGCAATTCTCTTACCTCAGTCTCCGGAGTAGCTGAGAGTACAGGCGCCTGCCACAATACCTGGCTATTTTTAGAGGGGGGGGGGTCTCCCTCTGGTTCAGGTTGGTCTGGAACCTGTGAGCTCAAGCAGTCCACCTGCCTCAGCCTCCCAGAGTGCTGGGATTACAAGTCTGAGCCACCACGGCTGCAAAGAATGAAAGATAAAAGGAATCAGGTAGGCCAGGTGGTGATTCACGCCTGTGACCATAGCACACTGGGAGGCTGAGGCGGGTGGATTGCCCTGAGCTCAGGGGTTGGACACCAGCCAGAGCCAGAGTGAGACACTGTCTCTACCAAAAAAAGAATCAGGGAAAGGAGGAGAGGGCACAGTGGAGGCAAAATCCAGAGGGAGATCCCCCAGGTAGCTGGAAAGAGAAAAGGATATTGACCCAAGACGCTATCTGAGAACCACATGGATCCTTGCAGTCTGCAGTCGGGATTTCCAGTTCCTCGCAGGTGCAATAGAAAGGGCCTGACGCCCACACGTGACGTTGGTAGTGCAGCTCCACCCGGACCTGGCGGGGGTGGGAGGAGGGGCGGCGCGAGGGGAAGCCGGGGCGTAGGGTCCCTTGGAGGACTGCTGCTTATTCCCATCCAGTCACCTCTGAAGATGTAGTCCATCCGGGCTGCGACCAGGAAAACCCTGGACAGGGACAGGGGGCCCTCCCGATTTTAGGTCAATTCTCCTTTTGAGAATTCAAGGAAATCGAAGGATACTTTACAGGAAAAAAAAATTGCACGTACAATTTTGCAGGCGGGGCCTCAGAAAAGCGCAAACCCCTCTGACTTAACTATTCTATTAGGATTCCAGCAGCGCGGAAAGATAGGCCCGCAACTGTCGAGGGTGGATGGGGTGCGGGGGGCAGAAGGGGATTGGCATGGACCACGGAGATGATCTTTCTGAATACGCTGCTTCCCGACCTCAGCCTGGTTAGGGACACGTTTTAATAGGCGGAAGATGGAGGAAGTAGGAGGGAGATGATTTTGAAGTTTAATATTTTAAGCTCACCCCTCCGGGAAGCGGCAGTTTCGCTCGGAGACCCACGCGGGTAGTTACGTGGTGTGAGCACCAGGGGCCGCTGTGGCTCAATTTTCCGGTTTCCTTGATCTTTTCCCTTCTGTAATTGGCTTTGTGGTGACCCTAATAAGAGGTAATAGGGGGGCGGCGCCTGTGGCTCAGTGAGTAGGGCGCCGGTCCCATATGCCAGAGGTGGCGGGTATGCCAGAGGTGGCGGGTTCAAACCCAGCCCCGGCCAAAAACCACAAAAAAAAAAAAAAAAGGTGATAGGGAAGTAGGTCAGGGGTTGTTATTCAGTGCTTCGCTGCGGGAACACAACTGTTGCTTAAAACTCCTCTTCTGCCTCTGCCCCTTATTTATTCCTGGATGACTTAGTATCTGCACTAAAGACAAAAATTGATTCTGCAAATATTTATGAGTACTTATGAGGGGCTGCAGCTGATATTTCTCAGGCTCTAACGGGGCATCACGTCAAGCCCTCCACATTTATTAGGCAGAATCCTGGGGGCTCATCTCTGGTCTCAGAACGAGGATCCCTTGAGCTAGGGAGTTTGGGGCTGCCCTGACCTGTCTCAAACAACAACAGCAAAAATCCTAGGAGAATAAAATCCAACTTCCTCTACTTCCTGCCAGGTCCCCTCCCCAATTCCATTTCCCATCTCATGGCTGGCCTTGATGCTGTTCCTTATACACACCACACTGTTCCTGCCCCAGGACCTTTGCATTTGCCATTCTTACCTGCCATGCTGTTCCTCCAAATCTCTGTATCCCTTCCTCCTCCCCATCCTTTTTCAGCACTAATGTTCCCGCCTTAGGGAGGTTTCTGCTCTATTTTCTCATGGTAGTTATTGCTACTTGGTGTATTTTTTGGGGGGGGTTCTTTTCCAGTCCTGGGAAATGGCCCCTATTCTGATTTTGGCTGGTTGCTTCTTCTCACCATTCCCACCTTCGTGTTTTTCCTATAAGTAGGTTCCATGTTTCTCCTTTAACAGCCTCCATTAGAATGGGGTTCAGTTGTAGCCAGAATACTATCTTGCTGGTGGGGTCAGGTACAGTTTGCAGCACATTAGGGAATCCATAATGACACCTCACTACAATTGATGGGAGGTGTCCCCAGTCACCAGTAACTCTCCACACAAAGATGTTAGCAGCCATCAAGCCAAGCATAGGCTGGCACCTGTAATCCCAGCACTTTAGGAGGCTGAGGTGGGGCCAGGCGCAGGGGCTCACTCCTGTAATCCTATCACTCTGGGAGGCTAAGGTGGATGGATTGCTTGAGTTCAGGAGTTCCAAGTCCAGTCTGATCAAAAGCAAGACCCTGTCTCTACTTAAAAAAAGAAAAAAATTATATATATATATGTGTGTGTGTATATATACACACACACACACACACACATATATACCTGGGCGTTGTGGTAGGTACCTGCAGTCCCAGCTACTTGGGAGGCTAAACCAAGGGTATCTCTTGAACCTAAGCGTTTGAGGTTGCTGTGAGCTATGATGACACAGCAACTCAGGGCAACAACGTGAGACCCTATCTCAAAAAAGAAAAAAAGTCAGCAGGCATTGATTCTCAACCTATTATTCTTTGAGGATTATTTCCAACTTTATCATCCCTTCCGCTTGAGTTGTACAGAAAGTAACAATCTGATATATATATATATATATATATTTTTTTTTTTTTTTTTTTTTTTTTTTTTTGAGACAGAGCCTCAAGCTGTCACCCTGGGTACAGTGCCATGGCATCACAGCTCACAGCAACCTCCAACTCCTGGGCTCAAGCGATTCTCCTGTCTCAGCCTCCCAAGTAGCTGGGACTACAGGTGCTCGCCACAACGCCTGGCTATTTTTTGGTTGCAGCCGTCGTCGTTTGGCAGGCCCGGGCTGGATTCAAACCCGCCAGCTCAGATGTATGTGGCTGGCACTTTAGCCACTTGAGCCACAGGCGCTGAGCCCTGATACATTTTTTTTAAATGTGTTATTTGTAGGATTTACAGAGGCAACTAGACACATGACCTTAGCAGGGAAGCCTGAAATGAGGATGGTCTGAGGGGCATTTGTGGTTACACTATAATTAATTACTATTGTTGTTAATGAATGATTATTAGGTGAGAACAATGGTGATCATATGTATTTATATGCATCACAGGGTGGGAATTCTTCTGGTGACCCTCACAGCAGTCCTCAAACTTTTTTTTTTTTTTTTGGCCAGGGCTGGGTTTGAACCCGCAACCTCTGGCATATGGGGCTGGCGCCCTACCCTTTGAGCCACAGGCACCACCCAGTCCTCAAACTTTTTAAACAGGGGGCCAGTTCACTCAGACCGTTGGAGGGCCAGACTATAGTTTTAAAAAAAACTATGAACAAATTCCTATGCACACTGCACATATCTTATTTTGAAGTAAAAACACAAAACGAGAACAAATACAGTCACACCGCCTCATGTGGCCCATGGGCCGCAGTTTGAGGACTCCTACCTAGAATAATAACAAATTGAAACAGTGAGAGGGAAAGGTTTGTGGTCTTGAACTTACTCAGCTTTAAAAAAAAAAAAAAAAAAGGAAAAGTAAATAAAGAAAAAATAAAAAATACTCTGGGTATGAGACTTAGTATCCATAATCCCAGTGCTTTGGGAGGCTGAGGCAGGAGAATCATTTGAGTCCTTGGGCAACATAGCAAGACTCTATCTCAAAATGGCACGTGCCTGTAGTCCCAGCTACTTACAAGGCTGAGGAAGAAGATTGCTTCAGCCCAGGAGTTTGAGGTTATAGTGAGCTATGATCTTACCAATCTACCCCAGCCTGGGTGACAGAGCCAGACCCCATCTCTTAAAAAAGAAGAAAATTAAATTAAAATTAAAAATAAAAAGTGAGAGTGCAGGGTAAATTAGAGCTTGTGGCTGGATCAGGAGAGGTGGTTGTAAGATGGTGAAACCCGAAATCCTGGCAGAGAAACCAGGGACAATGTAAGAAGTGCCCCCCAAGGCCTCCAGAGGGGGCTCAGTGGCTCCAGACAGGAAAAGGAAATGATGTGACTCAATTAGCTAAAGAAAGCTTGTAGATAGCTGGGCATTGTGGTGGGTGCCTGTAGTTCCAGCTACTCAGAGGCTGAGGCAAAAGAATCGCTTGAGCCCAAGAGTTTGAGGTTGCTGTGAGCTGTGACGCCAGTGCACTCTATTGAAAGTGACAAAGTGAGACTCTCTAAAAAAAAAAGAAAAAAAAGAAAGCTCCTAGAAGTGAGAAAAGTGCATTAGAAAGGCCAGAGTCCCCAGGGCAACTCAGACGTGGGAAGCAAAGGGAGCTTCCTTTTTTTGGTAAAGTTGCTCAAAATCTTAAAACACAAGTTAACTAACAGCTGCTGCCAAGAACATTGTGAAAAGGTGTCTAGGGTGAGGAAATCTCCCCATGAGTGGGAAGGTTCTGTTCTGGTGGAACCAGAAATGTGGTCCCCAGGTCTGGGCAGGAAAGGGAAATCCTAACAGTGGAGCCCTCCACCTTGGGTACAGAGAACAGAGTCTCAGTCTCTGTCGGTGGCTTGGAAAGTTCTGGGAAAATAATAATAAACGGCATCATTTACAAAGCATGTTTGTGTAGGGCCCTGTGCTGTACAGTTGATGTAAATTTCCACAAAGCACTCACCAAGTCCTCACTATGGCTCTGTGAGGTTGTCACTAATAATGCTCCCAATTTGCAGATGGGGAAACTGAGGCCCAGAAGTGCTTAGCCACTTGCTCAGTCCCCACAGTCAGGAAGGGGCTCCAGCTTCCTTATGCATAATCTCCCAGATGCCTTGAACCTCCTGGAGGTTTTGTTTTTGTTGTTTTGGTGCCCTGGGCAGGGTAAGGCAGGAAGGAGACAGTTCATCCTAGGTGGCAGGAGGGGGCTCCACAAATCTGTCCCTCTTTGCCACCCAGCCAGGTTCATCTGCACACTGCCCTGCAGAGAGCCAATATCCAGAGACGGAGGGGTTCACAGCAGAGAAAGTTTATTCTGCATAGCACTAGGTGGGGAGACAGAAGGAATTTCTGAAATCCATCTCCCCGAGAACTGGAGAAACAGAGTTTTTAAGGATAGTTTGGTGGGCAGAGGGTTGGGCAATCAAGGTCTGCTAATTGGCTGGTTTGGGGGTGGAACCATCGGTCCCTTGGTATGGGCAGCTGTATGGATGGGTCAGGCAATTTTGGAATGCAGTTCCTTGGGTGGATGGGTGGGTCTCGGACCAATTGAGTCAGTTTCTTGGTCTGGGTGGGTCAGTCAATCCACTGGAATGTGGACCTGGAAGATATCTCAAAAACAATCCCTAGGTTTGGAACAGATGATATTATCAACAGAGAAAGTTAAGAAGTTTTACACTCCAGCTGTGTCCTCTAGAGTAGCAACAATAGAGAAGCAAACAAGGGGACGGTGACTGTGATCAAGCAAATGAGTGGACAGTGGACAAGGATAATAATAATCCTTATTATTGTTTTAGCTAGATCTGTTCCTTCACAACATTTGTGGGGCTCTTACTCTAGTTTTTACTTTGTACTTCTTCATCAGTCTGTAAGGGCAGTTTCACATGGCCCCTCAACTTTTGGCCTGCTGTGGTAGGGTGGGACAAGGCTTTGGTTAAAACCAAGGGTTGGAAAGGCCGGGCATAGTGGCTCATGCCTGTAGTCCTAGCACTCTGGGAGGCTGAGGTGGGTGGATTGCTTGATCTCAGGAGTTAGAGACCAGCCTATGTGAAAGTGAGACCCTGTATCTACTAAAAATAGTAAAATCTAGCTGGGCATTGTGGTAGTCCCAATTGCTCAGGAGGCTGAGGTATGAGGATCACTTGAGCCCAAGAATTTGAGGTTGCTGTGAGCTGTGATAATGCCACAGCACTCTACCCAGGGTGAGTAAAACTCTGTCTCAAAAAAAAAAAAAAAAAGGCAAGAGTTAAGCTTCATAGCTCACATGGTCCCAGTTACTTGGGAGGCTAGGATGGGAGGATCACCTGAGCCTAGGAGTTTGAGACCAGCCTGGGCAATATAGCAAGTCCCTGCCTCTACAAAAAATTAAAAATTTAGCTGGGCATGGTGGTGCATGTCTGTAGTACCAGCTACTTGGCAGCTGAGGCAGGAGGATCACTTGAGCCCAGTAGTTGGAGGCTGCAGTAAACTATGATTATTCCACCACATGCCAGCTTGGGTGACAAAGTGACCTTTTCAATGTGGCTCCACCTTCCCTAGGATTAGTTTTCCATGTGTAAAATTACACATGACTATTGGGGGATAACCTAGGAGCTGCTATGTGAGTAATCTTGGGGCAGACTGTGGAGGCTGGTAGCTCAATTTTATTCTAGGAAACTGTGACCGGAGGGCCCCCTTTCTCTACCCCTTCCCTTCAATCCACAGTTACTCAATTAAGGGTGTGGATTGTTTCATAACTTACCCCCTATTTCTTGGTTAGTACCAGGGAGTAGGAAGGCAGAAGAAATTTTATTTTAGAAACACCCACTTTTTTTATTCTTTTAAGAATAAGGGGGTACTTTATTTCTTTAACTTTTCATTTTTATTTATTTATTTTTTTAGAGATGGTGTTTTGCTCTGGCACCCAAGCTAGACTTGAACTCACAGGCTCAAGCAATCCTCCTGCTTCAACCTGCTGAGTAGTTGCAACTACAGGTACACTCCACCACACCCTGTTCATTTATGAATGTTTGTAAAAAATGGGGTCTCACTATGTTGCCCAGGCTGGACTCAAACTTCTGGCCTTAAGTGATCCTCCTCTCTTGGCCTCCTAAAGTGCTGAAATTATAGTTGCGAGCCACCACACCTGGCCCTCACTGTCTATAGGTATCTCAAAACATCATGTTATACACCTTAAATATATGCTATAAAATTTGTAAAAGAAAAAAAACTTTAGGAATATTCTCACAAGAACAATGCTGCTGTTTTGGAGAAGCAGCTGCCCTCCCCCCATGATTGTGGCTGAAATGTGAAGGTTTTAGCACATCACTCCTTCATGTGCTGGCTGTGTGACCCAGGGAAAGTTACTTAGCCTCTCTGGGCCTCACTCTTTCCTTTAGTGGAGATAATAATCAGTTTGGTTTGGGGTGATTAAATGAGGTCATGTATGTAAATCATCTCAGAACTCCCTGACATGAAGGATTTGTAAGTTTCTGTAAGAAGCTGCCTTCCCCTGGCAGGAACCTTGAGAGGCAAGAGTGGGTATCTGTAAAGGAAAACCCAGGGTCTTTAACACTGGGATTCTCCAGATTCTCACTGTCCCTTGCCCCAAGGTCCGTGCTGGTCCCAGGAGGTCCTGCCAGAGCCATCAGCCTGGCCTCTGCTGACACTCCCCTCACTGCTGGCAGAAGCTCAGACTCTTTGCTAAAGAAATCCAGCCAAGGCTTGAACGTTTTTTTTTTTTTTTTAGAGACAGAGTCTCACTTTGTTGCCCTTGGTAGAGTGCTGTGGCATCACAGCTCACAGCAACCTCCAGCTCTTGGGGTCAGGCGATTCTCTTGCCTCAGCCTCCCGAGTAGCTCAGACCACAGGCGCCTGCCACAACACCTGGCTATTTTTTGTTGCAGTTTGGCTGGGGCCGGGTTTGAACCTGCCACCCTTGGTATATGGGGCTGGTGCCCTACTTACTTGAGACACAGGTGTTGCCCCAAGGCTTGAACTTTTATTTTCCCTTATTCACATGGCAGAAGAAGTAAGTATCAGTAATTATTTTCTTATCTGGCAGAGCCACCAGTCATTACAACGCTGTCACCAGGGCAACAAGTTATCATCTTATAAGGCAACTTAATCGAAGCACAGGTTTCCTCTGGAGGTCAGTTTCACAGGATGGCAATGGTTCCTAGGCTTCCAAGTGATACAAGCCCCCTTCAATTCTTTAAGGACAGATGTGTAATATATTAACAGGGGAACAAGCTGGTAGCTGTTATGAATATTCACAAGGAAAATCGGTTGTGTGGGGCAGAACAATCCTCTCTTATAGATTCAGGGAACAAGGAGGCCTTTTTCTTTGGTCTTTGGGAAACCCATTTTCCCCCAGCTATAAAGTAAAAGTATTTGGTAGTGACAGTTAACATGACTGTATGCAGAATTTTACTGTATGTAAATGATACCTTAGTGAAGTCCAATTTAAAAAACAAACTACACTTGGGAAAAACAAAACATGCAGCATGCAGGTATGTACATTTCTTGAAATGTCTCAAACTGAATACTTGAGCTATCAATCTTCACGCCTGTAATCTCAGCACTCTGGGAGGCTGAGGCAGATGGATTGCCCTGAGCTCACAGGTTTGAGACCGCCCTGAGCTCCCAGGTTTGAGACCAGCCTGAGCAACAGCTAGACCTGTCTCTTAAAAAAAAAAAAAAAATAGCCCGGCGTTGTGGCGGCTGCCTGTAGTCCCAGCTACTTGGGAGGCTGAGGCAAGAGAATCCCTTGAGCCCAAGAGTTTGAGGTTGCTGTGAGCTGTGAGCCATGGCACTCTACCAAGGGTGACAAAGTGAGACTCTGTCTAAATAAATAAATAAATGAATACATAAAGAAATTGCTGTCATTCTATCTATCTATCTATCTATCTATCTATCTATCTATCTATCTATCTATTGACAGTCTTGTCAATAGACAGTCTTGACAGTCTATTGACAGCTGGAGTGCAGTAGCATCATTGTAGCAATCTCACTGCAACCTCAAACTCATGGGCTCAAGCCATCCTTCTGTCTCAGCTTCCCAAGTAGTAGGGACTACAGACATGTGCCACCATGCCTGGTTGTGGCAATAGTGAAATTCAAATTCCAGTGTGATAAGTTTTCCTGGAACACAGTGTGCCCATGTTTTATATATCATCAATGTCATTCATACAGCAGTGGCAGAGTTGAGTAGTGCTGAAAAACAGTATGGTTCTTGAAACCGAACACATTTGCTATCTAACCATTTCCAGAAAAAAATAAGTTGCCCACCCCTAGTCTATTGCAGCTACCCTGACTATTTCTACCCCACTAGGAGCAAACTCCCCATTCTCTACTCAGCCTGCAGACCACAGGCCCTGGAATTATTCCTGAACACCACCTCTGTCCCTGGACCTGAGGAGGGCAGGCTGGGGAAGGGGGAGGCTGTGGCAGGAAGGCGGGTAGAGCTCCCCTCCCCACCCCCAACCTTAGAGTCTGCTCAGGGGGCTTCCTTTGGGCCCGGATGTGGGCGGGTAGCGGCAAAGGATTTGTTAGCCACACCCTGAGATCTCTGACAGAGAGAGCTGTGGCACAGGAATCCCTGTTCGAGAGTGACAGCTGCTCCTACCCTTGTCACAGCCAGAATCAGAGCTGGGCCCCATCCCTGCCCCATCATTAAAAGGGTCTTTTGTTTCCCTCTTGCAGCACTTGCAGGATGAAGGCGCTCTCTCCCGTCCTCCTCCCTGTCCTGGGGCTGCTGGTACCCAGCCGGACACTGTCCCATGGATGAATGAGAAGAACCAGGAGAGCACCAGCTCCCTAAGAGAGGACCTCCACAGCCAGCCACTCACCACGGGCCCGGGAGACCTCTCTGATCCCTAACCCACCTGACCCCCCCAGTGCAACCAAGTCTCATCCTGAAATCCAACCTCAGTCCCAACCCCAACTCGAGATCTCCAATGCCCTAGGAAGTTTATCAGCAGCTCCCAACTCAGCCTCAGCTTTCACCCCAATTCTTTCCTTACTCCAAAGCACCCCAAGTCAAGATGAGATTCTGGGAAGTGGGGAGCTGTCCTCCAGGGCATGGGCCCACCTAGGTCTTTGCGGGAGTGGGTGGGAGGTGGGTTGGGAGGAGGAGCTTATCTCCAAATAGCCAGGGTGGGACAGCAGGAGGGCCAGAGGGGGCCGTTTGATCTCATAGCCCATCCTTCGCTCCCTCCAACAGTTTCTGGGTTATTAAGCAAGATGAGCCTGGACTGCCAAACTGTAACCTTCAGGGGGGACCTGGCCACTTGCCCCGCAGATGAGTGAGGAAGTCTGTCACCCAGGCTAGTTCTGTTCCGAGTCTTCTTAAGTTTCCGTCTCTACTTTTCTGGGGTCCTGGTCTGAAACCCCCACCTCCTCCGCCCACCCCAGCTCCGGGACCCTCGTGTCCAGGTCCCAGCTGCCTCTCCCTCTCTCCATGCGTCGGGCGCGCACATTCCCTGGTCCGAGCCTCCGGCCACCCAAGACACCCCCACCCCAGCAGCCTCGCAGCTCCGCAACTCCGGGTCCACGCTCTGTGGTTCGGGTCCTCAGGCTTCGCCATCACCAGCTGCACGAGTGCCTCCACCGGTGGCTCGTAGGACGTACGCACCGAGACCACATGCCATTGCCAGTGCGCGGGCATGGACCGGCCCGGAGCGCGCTGCCGCCGCCGGCGCGCTGCCACTGCAGCCTGAGAGCGCGTGCGCCGTACGGGCTGGGGCTGGGGCTGGAAATAAACCGGGAGATGCAGACCGTGAAGATAAAGGAGCAGATCTGAGCCCTAAATGATTTCTTTACTGGGACGCGGGGGGCTGATCTAGCGTCTGCGGAAAACCCGGGCGCATATACTGGAGGAAGGGGGAATTTTCCGCGACTATCTTCTGCCCCACCCTCATAGGTCTCCTGGTGTCTCCTGCCTTTCCTCCGAGAATGGGGCCTCAGTTTCTTCTCATGACACTCCTACCCCAGGCTCGTGGCCGCTTCCAGGAAGGGCAGTGAGCCTCACGTTTGAGGCCACCTTGAAAGTCGCCCTCGGGTCTCTGACCTCCCCAGCACATCTCTGGGTCATTCTGCCCCCGCCCCCAACAGTGAAACCTCATCCAGGATCTGGGTCCGTTTGGGTAGTGGATGAGACACTTCAGGACCCCAGGAACAGGCAGCCCCAGGATCAGAGTTTGCCCCTGAATCCTTCTCAGCCCAGAGCCCTGAGGCCCCGCCCCTCCCTTTCCACAGGTGAGGAGGAACTCCCAAGGCACAGGTAAAGTCAGGTCAGGGACAAGAAGGAATCTTTGCAGGAGCTTGCCAGAACTTCTACCTGAAGTCATGCATTGTAAGCTCATGTTTTCAAGAGTGCAGATGCAATTGCAAAAACTTAATTACAACCAGGGGTGCACAGGCTACTTCCCCCTCACTAGAATAGGAAAATATGGGGGGGAGGGGCACTATTTGCTCTTTGGATACCCGGGAGCTTAGAATAGAGCATGGCACACAGTAGGCACTGAGTAAATGTCTGGTTGAATGAATAGCCATGTATACACTTAGAGATAATGCCCAGTTGTACCTGTTGCGTGTACACACACACAGTATACAACTCGCCATGGTCACACAGTTCATGCCCATGTGCCCACAGACACACATGCACAGAGAAAGGCCCCCGAGTGCACACAGAGGGTCACAGGCATATGGTGGCGAGAGCAGATGCCTGGACACAGTATGTTCCAGACAGACTCTTGTGCTTCTAACATCAAGTCACCACTAGAGCCAGGAGGAGGACTCAACTCCTGCCTAGAGAGGAAAATCCCTGGCATCCCTGCCCCAGCTCCCTGCAGAGACAAATCCAGGTGACTCAGGGTCGAATTCCCTGGGACATAACGGAGGAGTCTTGCATTCAGACCCTGAGAGATGCAACCACAGACTTCAGGTAGGTACTGGGTTCTCTAGCACTCGGTCTTCAAAGGGATCCCAGATTCAACTATCATACCCGGAGAACAGACGACAGCGTGAGGTTCTGGATTGCAGGACTCTCCTCCCTCTGCAGTCCACTCCCTACGGTGGTCCAGCCCCTGTCTGATCCTTGTAAGCCATAAGCGGAGATCACAAACACTCCTGGTGCCATGGAGCCCACCCAGACTTCAGCTCAGGGATTTCCTTCCCAGACCCTCTCTCCTGACATCACTGTGGCCATGGGGTATAGGGTGCAACCACTGAGTCAGAAGTGTGGTCAGGACCAGATAGGATGAGTTTAGTGCCTTGAGTGTTCCCCCTCCTCACTGGGGTGTGTGTGTGTGTGTGTATGTGTAAGGAATGCCTCTTTTCTCCAAGGCCTGCTCAACTGTCCTCCTGTATGTAGACCCCAAGAAAGGCCTCTTTAAAGCCCCCAATTTCAACTCACTCATCCTCATGTCCCAGAGTGCAGACTTGGAGATTGTATTTGCATATGTGACTTGGACAGGCAAGCCCCTTACTTGAGCTGGTGGTCCTCATCAGCCAATGCCTAGCTCCTGTGGTAGGAAAGATTCTTCTAGTTGCAAATGCTAGAGACCCCACTAGCTTGAGCAAAAATAAAAGGAAGTTTCCGGCTGTGTAGCTGATAAGTTCAAGGTTAGAACAACAAGTTCAGGTATGGCTGGATCCAGGATCTCCAATGATGTCTCCAGGACACAGATTCCCTCTCAGGTCTACTTTTCTCAGTGCTTCCTTCACTTTCAGGTATAGCAGAGCAGGACTCTGTACCTTTGGGCTTTTGGTAAAGCAAGAGATGTGAGGGATGTGACCCTGCCCTCAGTCCCAGGTGTGGGTGTGGCATCCCAGTGGTTAGTTCCCCTTGCCTCACATCCGTGCCTTTCCCTCTGGGGCCTTGGAGAAGTAGAACTTCTTGGGGTGGAGCTGAGGGGTGGGACAGGGCCTGGGTGAGGGAGGTGTGGGGGGAACCCAGGAGTCCTGTCTCCAAGCCCAGCTGTCCTTACCCTAAAAGTTGGGACTCTAAGGTGCCACAACTTCTCTTTTGAGATGGAGAGGAAGTAGGAGAATGAGGTTCATCCAGGTACACACACACACACACACACACACACACACACACACACACACACGTTCCTATAAAGTTTCCCACCATTGTATTCTGCTTCCATGTCTAGGGGCTTCTCTTCTTGGCCCTCTCTGAGACCTTTGATCTCTTAGGACCCTTTTTTTTCTTTGAGACAGAGTCTCATTCTGTCACCCTGGGTAGAGTGCCATGGTGTCACAGCTCACAGCAACCTCAAATTCTTGGGCTTAAGCAATTCTCTTGCCTCAGCCTCCCAAGTAGCTGGGACTACAGGCACCCGCCACAATGCTTGGCTATATTTTGTTGGAATTGTCGTTGTTTAGCTGGCCCAGACCGGTTTCTAACCGGCCAGCCTCAGTGTATGTGGCTGTAACCACTATACTACAGGCACTGAGTCAAGACCCTTTTTGATCTGAGGGTGAGGATGCCCCAGAGTAGGAGGAGGGTCATGGATCCCTAAGAAGAGGAGGCTGGCCCCTCTTTCCTGCCCCTGTCCCCTAGATTTCCTCATTTGCCTCTATACCTTCCGGTGGGTGGGGATGTGTGTGAACAAATTAGCAAACCTGTGACCCATGGAAGCTGAGGAAATCTACACGCAACAGAAGATCAAGATGCAGGCAGCTGCCTTCAAGGACAAGAAACGGGAAGGGCCGGCCAATCATGAAGGTTAGGAACCTCAGGTGGGGATGGAGAGGAAGGAGAGATTGGGATGGGAAGAGGTAAGCGGCTGGAGGTGGGGGAACTGGAAGCCTCTTTTCCCTCCAAGATGTGTCTGTGTGTGTGTGTGTGTGTGTGTGTGTGTGTGTGTGTGTGAGAGAGAGAGAGAGAGAGAATGAATTACCTGGACCCTCACATACACCTGCTCTGCCCCTCACATATACCCACTCTGCTTAATCAAAAAGCAGATCTTAGTTCCTTGATCTTTATTTATTTATTTATTTTAGAGACAGAGTCTTGCTCTGTTGCATAGGCTGGAGTGTGGTATTGCAATTATAGCTTACTGCAACCTCCAACTCCTGAGTTCAAATGATTCTCCTGCCTCAGCCTCCTGAGGAGCTGGGGCTACATGTGCTGCCACCATGCCCAGCTAACTGAAAATATTTCTTTTGTAGAGATGGGGGTCTTAGTATGTTGCCCAGGCTGGTCTTGAACTCCTGGGCTCAAGCAACTCTCCTATCATGGCCTCCTGAAGTGCTGGGATTATAGGTGCGACTCACACCACACCCAGATTTCCTCACTGGTTTTTTACCCCCATAATTGTGTGTGCAGAGGTTGGGTGAACCAAGATCTCTGACAGCCAATTCCCAGAGCTCTAGGAGGGTGTCCACACCCCCTTCCACTGACTCACACACAGGTGCCAATGACCCTGACTATGAGAATATCACCTTGACCTGCAGAAACCAGAGCCAGCCAAAAGGCCCGCAGTTCCATAGACAAGGTGAGCAGATGTCTGCCTGCTCATAGTCTTGGGAAGGGGTGGATGTGGGAGGGCACTGCAGGGGGGCTGAGTGGTGTGTAGTGTGGTGGCACCAAGGATTGCGACAGTGACAGTGGCAGGGTAGCTTTGTAGGTGGTCATGGGATGAGGTATCTGAAATGCTGGGAATGGGGCTGTGGAGTCGGTAAGGGTTTGGGTGACAGTCTTGGTGAGAGTGAATTTAAGTGACTAGCTGATGGGTCAGGAAGAATAAAGCTGATGAGGTTAGTTGACAGTGACGATGTTGGCAACCATGGTACTGGCACCATGTTTCTTTTTTTCTTGTTTTAGAGACAGAGTCTCACTTTCTCGCCCTTGGTAGAGTGCTGTGGCATTGCAGCTCACAGCAACCTTCAGCTCCTAGGCTTAGGCGATTCTTTTGTCTCAGCCTCCCGAGTAGCTGGGACTATAGGTGCCCTAGGTGCCTGACACAACGCCTGGCTATTTTTTTGTTGCAGTTTGGCCGGGGCTGGGTTCGAACCTGCCACCCTCGGTATATGGGCTGGCACCCTACCCACTGAGCCACAGGCGCCGCCCAGGCACCACACTTCTTGTACAGTAAACAGAACTGTGAGCCAAATAAACTACTTTTCTTTATAAGTCATCCAGTCTCAGGTATTCCTTTATAGCAACACAAAATGGACTAACACACATGGGCATTGACACTGGCAACTGTTGATGGAATTAGTAAGAATGTCTGAGAGTGTTAGGGATAATTGGTGAGGGTGAATGCTGGTGGCAGTTTTGTGGATGGTTACAGCTGCCAATGGTTCTGGGAAGAGTGAGTTGTCCATGGTGGACAATCTTGAGTGGTAGGTTGGGTCCTGGAGGTTACCGGCTTGTCTCTCTGCCCCATTTCTAGCCCAGCCCAGGTCACCCTTTGACCCTGCCCAGGTCCCCCACTGGTTGTACAGAGCTATCATGAGCCTGTATGTCCTCCTCTCCCTGGCCTTCCTGTTCTGCATCATTCTCTCCGCCTTCGTCCTGGTGAAGAGTGAGGGAGTGTTCTTGAGGGCAGGGGGCGCTAGGGAACCTGGATTTGCCATCTTGTCTCTTTTTTTAAATTTCAAAACATTAAGGGGGACAGAAATGTTTTTGTCACATGGATAACTTCTACAATGTTTTAGTCAGGGCTCTAAGTGTGCCCATCACCGAAAGCGTGTTCATTGTACCTCTTAGGTAGATTTTTACCCTTCCCCTCCTCCTCTTCCCCACTTTATGAATTTCCAATGATTTTTTATTTCTTTCTGTACCTATTGCTGATTAGTTCCAAATTATTAGAGAGTATATGTGGTGTTGTTTTTCCATTCTTGAAATACCTCACTTAGTTTAATGATCTCCAGTTCCATCCAGATTGCTGCAAAAGACATAAATTCATTTCTTTTTATGGCCGAGTGGAACTCCGTGGTTCCACTGAATCCACTCATGAATTGATGGGCACTTGGGTTGATTCCACATCTTTGCAATTGTGAACTGGGCTGCAATAAACATTCGAGTACAGGTGTCTTTTTGATAAAATGACTTCTTTCCCTTTGAGTAGATGCCTGGCGCTGGGATTGCAGGATCAAATGGTAGATCTACCTTCAGTTCCTTGAGAAATCTCCATACTGTTTCCATACAGATTGTACTAGAGATTTCCATAGAGAAATGTACTACACCATTTTTTCCCTCCTCCACACCCTGTTTCTTTCCCTTTCCCCCTGACAGAGGAGTTTCAAGGATTTTCTTGTCCCCTCTTTAAAAGATTCTGAGATGTCTGAGGAGCTGTTGGGCTTGAAAGGGGAGCTTTGGAATGGTGAGCGGAGATGGCCTAGGGCAGACCCAGGGGGTCATGGCAGAGGTCAGGAGAGGGGTGGCTGCACAGACACCACCCCTACTCCCCACCCTCAGTGTCAAGCTTCATGAAGGAGTGTGAGGAAAAGCAGAAGGAGAGCTGGCGCTCTGTCCAGCAGAGCATCGACGAGATCAGGAAGAAAGTGCAGAAGCTAGAGATGCAGCCAGCAGGTGCCGGAGCAGCCCCATCCTCCACGTAGTGCATTTGTCTTGATGCCAGTTGCCAGCCTGGGGATGGAATCCTCCCCTGAGGATTCAGAGAAGGAGACAGCTGGAGTCCTGCCCTCCCAAAGCTCAGGGTTTAGAGGGGTGATGGATGCTGCCCTCTGAGTTGCTTGGGAGCTGAGAATGGGCACCCCAAATACACAGGTTTTGCTGCACTCCAGGCTGGGGGTCAGGCAGGGAAGGAGCTTCCCGGGAAGGTGGGGGTTTTGTATGAGGTTCCATCAGCTTCACTTTCTCAATTCACCCCCTCCCCAACAGAAATAAACAAAATCAGTAGAAACATAGAAAAAGTCTTACAAGAGCTAGAGAAGAAGCCAGCTGCATGTAAGTTGGGACACAGGATGGAGGATGAGGGTGGGGCCTTGGATTTGGCCCTGACTCCTCTCCCAGGAGCAGGATCTGCCTGACTTTGGGTCTCTCTCACATCCCCCCAGAGCCCCAGCCTCAACAAATGAGATGACATAGTAGCCACAGCTACTGGCTTAGAGGATGGAAAACAAGAATCGGAGCCTGCAAGCCTAGTGTGATCCTGCCCCTTGTCCCAAATACAGAAAGTCACATGTTGTGGTGAATGAGTATTGCAGAGCTGCTCTCCAGTGTGTGTGTGAGTGCGTGTGTGTAAGCATTCTGTGAGGGTGGGCATTTCAATGTGCCCCCAGGAATTCACATTCCTGGGAGACTATGAATGTTGGAGTCACAGTGAATGGTGTGCATGCTCATGTCATGTGACATGTGAGTATAGGCATGTCATGGTGGGTGGCTGTCAGTCATTGTGAGTGTGGTGTTGGTGACATGCATGTGCCCTCCTCCTTCTCTGTGTAAACATGCATGAATGCACTGTGGTATGTTGTGTGCATAAACATGTCATGGGGGAGAATGTGTGGTGCACACTGCTATAAATGTGGGTGCTGTGGTGTGTCCCTTGTTGCTATCTGTGCCAGAGCAAATAGCTGTGTGTCATTCTGAATGTGCTCAATGGTGTCACCCTGTGTGTTCAGGTCACATACATCCACATGCACCTGTCCATTCATTTCTGTACTCAACCTTTTGTGATTGGTGAAGATAAACAAAGTCAAAGGAAAACTATGTGGCTTTGGGATCTGTTATTTGGGCAACTAAGGGGTTTTAGAACCTGGAGGGAGGAAGAGTCTACAAGTGCTTGGACTTGGGGACGGGACAGATGGGAGCCCTGAGACACCAGGGTGGGTGAGTACTTGTGTGTCCATGAATGTGGAGCTAAGTCCAGGTGTCCATGAGCACACATGCCCCCCAAATGTGAGTGGCCTGAATCTATCACGTCTGCCTGAATGCCCATGAGTGTAATTGTACCTGTGAATGTATTCGTGCCACTGAGCACATATCCAAGAATGTACATGACCCCAAATGTTCCATGCCAACAGCTTATGGACATACTTGAAACAAGAGAACACGTGCCCATGAACATAGGGGTGCCTAGAGACAAAAGCACGTGTCGGTGCCCAAGGGCATACATGTGCCCTTGAGATGACAGATATGTACCCACGTCACATGCGTGCCCTTGAGCACGCGTACTACTGTCTCTCTGATCACAGGCCACACAGAGACCAGCTATTTTAGCGAATCGCCGTGCCCCTCGGTCTGGCCAAGAAGACACGTGTGCCCCCTTGCGGCCGCCCACGGGCACCGCCTCGCGCCCCGCCCACCCACACGCCCGGCACGACGCGAGTTTACGCACGCCGTGCCTTTTACGGCGCCGTAAAGCAGCTCAACCGAGCCGACGGTCGCGGTTCTCGGTGAGACCCTGTAAACCCATGACCCCTACCGGTGACGGGCCTGGTCTGCTCCCCGACCTCTCCCCGAGGGCCTGTGGGGCCTAGGCCGGGGTCACGGCGTCCATAACCCCCAGTCCTCCGCCCCGGGATGCAACGGAGGAGGCTCTTCTCCGGTTCAGAGGTCCAGGGCGGGGGGGCTCGGGGTCTTGGCCTTCGGCAGCTCAGCTCATTGACCCTCTTCGCAGCCCAGCTTGGGAGTCTCAACACTCCCCTTCTCATCTCGCGCTCTCTGGGCCCAGCTTCTGTGTGCTGGGGCGACCCAGGAGCCCCTGGCTCCCCTCCCCCCGCAGGTCGCCTCCCTCGGCTGGTCTTAGCCCTTTCCCCGCCAGGCAGACCTCACGGGGGCCGCCTCTGCAGCCCCAGAACGCTGTAGCCCGGTCCGTGCTTGGTAGGGGCGGGGTTCTCAGCTCTTCTTGACCCGGCCACCGGACTGGGCGAGGATGGGGGTTGGGGAGTATCTCAGTGCCTCCTCCCCAACGCCCTCCTACCACGACCAACAGTTGTAGCTTGTTGCTCAGGGATGGGAGGACCACTACGCCCTCCCGTGGCTTCCCCACCTGCCCGGACTGATGGTCTCTAGCTTCTCACCTCGCCCTGCTACCTTTCTGTAGATCATGGGTATGATGGGGTCTCCCGACATCTTCTCTGGGCCCCTCCCAGCCTTGAGAAATCAGGCCCATCCACATTGCAAAGGACTGGAGTTTCCTGTGTGGCAAATCAGAGCAGCCTGAGAGGGATGGGGGTAGGAGGTTCCCCAAGATTCTCGGCTTGCTCCATGAGTCTTCCTTGTTCTCCATCCCTCCTGGCCTTTGGTCTTGATACACTCCTACCCCACCCACCCTAGCCTTACTCTGTCTTAATGTAGAGTGAGCAGAAATTTTCCTGAGGGTATCATTGCTGGAGCGCATGGCAGAGGAGGGGCAAATGCCTGTGTACCCTCTCTGCCCTAGTTCTGACCTCTCTCCCCCCTTGCACTAGTTTCCTAGTTATTCCCATAGGTGGTGGAGGGGATACGAAGGTGAGGGTGGGGTGGTTTCCAGCACCCGCTTGTGGTGGCCCTAATGTCTTTTCTCCTACCTTACCCCCCAAACCCTCTCTCTTGCTGGGCTGGAGTGTTTTCGTGTAGCTTGGGTCCTTTTCTTTGCCCTCATCTCTTCCCAGGTTGGGTCAGCGCTAGAGTGCACCCTGGTGGCTATGGCGAGGGGCTAGAGGAGGGTTGTCCCAGGGCCCCTCTGGGTTCTTCCTCTGGGGTTCCCGCCATGTTTTCCTCCTATTGTCCTTGACACCTTGGTTTCCTCTTGTTCTCCGCAGGGTGGCGGTATGGAGGCGCGCTTCACGCGCGGGAAGTCAATGCTTCTGGAGCGCGCGCTGGCGCGTTCGCGCACCGAAGTGAGCCTGAGCGCCTTTGCATTGCTCTTCTCTGAGCTGGTGCAGCACTGTCAGAGCCGTGTCTTCTCGGTGGCTGAGCTGCAGGCGCGCCTAGCTGCGCTGGGCCGCCAGGTGGGCGCTCGCGTGCTAGATGCATTGGTAGCACGCGAAAAGGGTGCCCGGCGTGAGACCAAGGTGTTGGGCGCACTACTCTTCGTCAAGGGCGCCGTGTGGAAGGCGCTCTTTGGCAAGGAGGCTGACAAGCTGGAGCAGGCCAACGACGACGCTCGCACCTTCTACATCATTGAGCGCGAGCCGCTCATCAACACCTACATCTCTGTGCCCAAGGAGAACAGCACGCTTAACTGTGCCAGCTTTACGGCAGGCATTGTAGAGGCTGTGCTCACGCACAGTGGCTTCCCTGCCAAGGTCACAGCACACTGGCACAAGGGCACCACTCTCATGATCAAGTTCGAGGAGGCAGTCATCACCCGAGACCGGGCCCTGGAGGGTCGCTGACCCCATGGGCGATAAAGGATGCAGATCACCCCCTCTACTAGTGTGTCTGTGTCTTGTGTGAGGGCCTCAGAGATTCACTGGACACCTTGAGGAGGGGGTGCTGTCTGGCCAAAGTGGGCCTTTCAGATGGGGCTGGGTGTGGGGTGAGGCCACTCCCAGAGGTGGTCGGGAGATGAACCAGGCAGGAGCTGGTGGGCAATGCTGGCACCTCCTGGAACCACAGTTGGAGATTGGGGGAAATCCTGGTAGAGGGTTTAGGGTAAAACACTCCTTTAGACACTGGCTGGCAAATGTTATAGTTCATGCCATGTGGTCTTTTGGGCCTCCTCCCTACCCCCCCAATGGAGGTAGGATCTTACTCTCTTGCCCAGCCTGGGTGCAGTGGTGAGTCATAGCTCACTGCAACCTCATATGCCTGGGCTCAAATGATCTGACCTTGGCCTCCTAAGTAGCTGTAACTACAGGTGCTTTTCACCTGTAGTTGAAGTATATGACTAATGTTTTTTCTCTTTTTGTAGATACAGCATCTTGCTGTATTTCTCAGCTGGTCCCCAACTCCTGGCCTCAAGTGATCCTCCTGTCTTGCTTCCCAAAGTGCTAGGATTACAGGCGTGAGCTGTCATGCCCCACCTTGTCCAACTTCTCTGTTTTGCTGATGTATCCAAAGCAGCCGCAGACAGTATGTATAAAAGTGGTCTTGGCTGTGTGCCTATGAAATAAGTGGTTGTCTTTCTATCTCCTTTACACCTTGGCTACTCATAAGTGTGGTCCTGGGACCAGCTTCAGTGTCACCTGGGAGCTTGTCTGAAATGCAGAATCTCAGCCCTAACCCAGACCTGCTGGGTCCAAGTGTGCATTTTAGGAAGATTCCCAGGGTGTCTTTGTACGTTAGCTTGAGATGCAGTGCTTTAGAGGCCTGTTCTATCTCCTGTGGCAGGACCTCACCCCAAGGTTTGCAGATTCTGCAGTTTGGGGGCGTGCCTGAGAATTTTTTTTATTTTTTATTTTTTATTTAATTAATTTATTTTTATTGTTAAATCATAGCTGTGTACATTAGTGCAATCAAGGGGTACAATGTGCAGGTTTCATATACAATCTGAAACTGAGAATTTTTATTTTAGGTAAATTCCCAGGAGATAGTGGTGCTCCAGGGATCACACCTTGAGAATTATGGCTCTAGTGACCTGCCTCTCAAAAGGGAAGAATTCAGAATTGTCTGGCTGCTTAAAATATTTTAAAGTTAATTCTTAAATACAAGTATATGTTTTTGTTGTTAAAAAATTAAAATATGAGCTCAGTGCCTGTAGCTCAGCAGCTAGGGCACCAGCCATATACACCGGAGCTGGCGGATTCAAATCCAGCCCGGGCCTGCCAAACAACAATGACAACTACAACCAAACAATAGGCGGGTGTTGTATAGGCACCTGAAGTCCCAACTTCTTGGGAGGCTGAGGCAAGAGAATCACTTAAGCCCAAGAGTTTGAGGTTGCTGTGAGCTGTAATGCCACAGTACTTTACTGAGGGCAACAAAGTGAGACTCTGTCTCAAAAAAAAAAAAAAAAATATATATATATATATATATGGCTGGGCACAGTGGCTCATGAAGTGCTCTGGAAAGCTGAGGCAGGTGGATTGCTTGAGCTCAGGAGTTGGAGACCAACCTGAGCAAGAGCGAGACCCTGTCTCTACTAAAAATAGAATAATTAGCTGGGCATTGTGGTGGGAACCTGTAGTCCCATTTATTTGGGAGGCTGAGGTAAGAGGACCACTTGAGCCCAGGAGTTTGAGGTTACTGTGAGCTAGGCTGATACTATGGCACTCTAGCCTAGGCAACAGAGTGAGATTCTGTTTCAAAAAAATTGTTCATTGGGCAGCCTTTGTTTCCCTGTTTTCCCATCAGCTTGGTGGTGCCCCTCCCCAAGAAAAACCCTTCCACATTATTTTTGGGAAACATGATCAGCTCTTCCTTACTTCCTTTTTTCCCCTCTGCCCTGAGGACCTGAACAAGTTTATTCTGAAAAGGAATTGCAGGGACTTTGGGCTGGGTCCCCTTTATTGCTTATGAGGAAGGTTTAAGGGCAGAATGGGTGTTACTTTCCAATTTGCTGTTTAGGACACTTCATCCAGCTGCCTGGTGGCCTAGGTTCCCAGATTTGGTGAGGGGGTAGATAGTTTTGGTCATCTCAGAGAGAGGTGATGAGCTGGGGTGGACTTTAGCACATTGGGAAGCAGGTAGTGTCAATAGGGCACGTGAAACTCTTGGGTACTTGTCACATGCAGCAGGGGGCTGATCATGGAAAAGCTTTTGGCTGGCAGAGGGGAGGAGCCTAAGGGTGCTGGGAAGAGGCTTGGGAGAGGTGACAGCCTGAATCTGGAATGAGGGGGGACTACCTGGGGTGACAACAGGTGCACAGGTCTAAGGATTTGGGGTCTGGAGAGAGGCTGCAGGCCTGGAAGATGTTGGTAGGAAGCTGGATGGAACCCTGGGTAACAGAAGGAGATGAGTTTGGTGTCTGGGGTGAAGGGATGTAGGACACAGCAGGTTCTTGGGACCCTGGTGGCTTTCAGGGCCTGCTGGGGCAGGGGCCAGAGGTAGGAAGCTGGAATGGGATGGCCAGCTTTGCCCAGAGGTGTGTGCCAGAGAAAAGCGGAGGGAGGGGCTGTTGGAGAGCAGGAGCTTGAGGGCCCAGGATCTTTTCCCACCTACTGAGTAAGGGGCTTGTGGGAGAAGGAAAGGGTTTGAGCAAGCTATAGGACTGTGAGGCTGGGTCCCAGCTCAGGGCAAGTGATGGAGAGGAAGAAGAGCAGCTTCTGATCACAGTGGCTCTGACTTAGGGTGCTTTGAGCTTCAAGTCAAGTCTTCCTTGGAGGCCCCAGGTGGGGAGAAGGAAGAGGAGGAAAGTGAGGACAGAGACCCCAGTATCAGCCCTCAGCAAGCCAGGCAAGCAACATCACCTTGATTTCTTGGCCATGAACCAGGTTCTGAACCAGGTTCAGGTCATTTGTCCATGGTCACAGGGGTTTATTAATTTGACAAACACTTATCAAACATCTACCATGTGCCAGGACCTGGAGACACAGTTGAGAATAGAACAAAGGTGCTGCCTGAGGCAAACATTCTAACTTCAGGGCCAGCCAGGTGACAGAGAAATGGGTCAATGGCAGATTTAGTTAAAAGGGAGCATATGCTGTGGTGAGAAAGCACAGCAGGGACTGGGAACAGGGAGTCAGAGCCTGTGATTTCTGTGCAGATGAGGGTGCAGAGGCTCTCAGGGTGCCCCACCAAGAGCAAAGACTTGGGAGGATGGACCCAACTGGGTAAATGGCACATGCAAAGGCCCTGGAGTGGGAAATGAGCCTTCATGTCCAAGGAATAGCAAGGAGGCTGGTGGGACAGGCTCTGTGACCATCAAGGGACCCTGTAGGACTTTGGCTTTTTCTGTTGGCCAATCATGAGAATGGCCTGAGGGTAGAGTGCATGGGGCTTGGAGGTGGCATCAAAAAGAAAGGGAGGAGGCATGAATGACACCTGCATTGGCCTGAGCAAAGAGGAGTCTGATGCGGACTGTCTTACCTTCTTACCCTCCCTCCTATGGCCTCATAGGAGGGCACAGGCTGGGGCCACAGTCTGACCCCAGCCTAGCCTGGGGTTGGGACCAGCACTTCCAGGTGACTGGACCAACTTCCCATCCTCCTGTCTAGCTGCCCAGCATTTACTGGGCTCTTTTCTGTGTACAGGCCCTGTTCTGGATACCTGCCATGTGTCAACCCCACCCCCACCCCTGCTGCCCTAGGCTGAGGAACTCAGTGCAGGGCAGTCCACTGCCTTTTCCTGCAGTATTTTCAGGGGGCCTGTTTGGCCCCAGATCTTCATTTCCAAGCTGCACCTAGTACATTCTTCTTGTAATGAAGTAGGAAAAGAATGCAAATGGTGGAGAAGGTATGGATTGCACTTTGCTGGCTCACAGTAGTTAAAGGTGGTCTAGACACCAGGCTCTGGAATTCCCAGCTGCCACATGTTGCACCTAGAGACCAGACCCGACCCAGCCAGGCCTCAGGAGGGGACCAGGGTGTGGGGGCCTTGCAACCCCATTTAATTAATGCAGGCTGGGCAGGAGTTCTTGCCGCCTGGGCTGGGGTCTCTGTCCTGTAGGGCTGCATCTGGGGAAGCAGTCCAACAAGGCAGGGGCTGCAGAGGAGCTGGGGGTGGGTGAAATTATCACAGTGTCCCTTCAGCCATGGAGGTGTTCAGGCCTTGGCTGAGGGTCCTCAGAGTTCCACTCTGGGCCTGGCTGTTTCCATGTTCACGAAGGGTGGGAGAGAGGACTACAGAGGGGCAGGCAGGTGGCTATCAAGTTTCAGGGCTTGGAGAAGTTCCCCCCTGCAGGGACCAAGGTGGCAGGCGGCCCACATGTGGCCAGCTGGTCACACACCCAGGCAACCAGCCTGCTCTGGCAGGCAGCATTGTTCACTGGGCCGAGCCCCTCATCATAACGCAGTCCTCACCCTGGCCCTGGTTGTTGGGTTCCCCAGGGTACCAGTTGCTGCAGGGAGAAGCTTCAGATTAGAGGCTGGTTGGGGGAACTGGGGGGCTCCATTCTGGCAATCTGGACACAGCCCTGTCAGAGCCCAGGCCCTCCCTCCTTAGCACAGCTCTCCTTTTCTGGGTCTAAGCCTAGGGACTCCCTTCCCCCCTTTTCACCACTTCCCCTGAACACCAGACTTGCATTCCCAACCTGTGCTTGCAGTGTCCTTCCTGATCCCTGGCTTTAGTCCCTCCTTGTCCTCCCCCTCCCAGGCCTCAGTCTTTCATCTGTACCCCAGAAGTCACCTCCCTGAGCCCTGGACCCTCCTGTGGGAGCTCCCCGCTTTGTGACACTGCTGCCTCCTCACCTGTAGCCCACAGGGCTCCCGTCCATCCAGGTAAACTGCCCCTCCCTGTCCAGGTCCTGGAGGCCAATCCAGGAGCCCTTCCAATTGGCACGTTTGGTCAGGAAGTCCCGGGGGCAGGACAGAACTGGAGGACCAGGGAGATGTACCAGGGTTCCTCCCACACACTGTGGGAAGTTGGGGTGGTGTGGGGATCCCCTCCCCCTGTAGCATGCTGCTCTCAGCCTTGGCAGAGCCCACCCACCTGCTCCTCCGGGCTGTGGATGCTGACAAGGCATCCTCGCACGGCGTCGCAGGCATACTGTGCGTGGAGCCACTTCTTGGCACCCTCCCCAAAGTAGTAGCACTTCTGCTGGAAGTGGACCCACTTCTTGGGGCACGTCTTGCATGTGGTGCCTGGGGCAGAGGAGGGGCTCAGGGGGGCAGTGGACACCCAGGTAGGTGCCATGGGCACAGCAGGCAGGTTGGGGGCAGCGTCTCCCCTGGGGTCCTAGATGAAAACTGACCTACCCTAGGGCTGCCCGATAGACAGTCTTGCAGGCCGCCTTTTCACTGGAGCTGTGACACTGACCAGCTCCATGACAGGAGAGGCTTAGCCACTGGCACCATCGTGGCAAGTGCCTCTATGGGTAGCAGAATGACAGCCACCAGCAGCATCACTGCCAACACTACATGGTTAGCAGCACCTCAACTACCACTGGCAGACATCTCCACAGACACCTCATGGCCAACACCACCACCATAAACCAGGGGTGTTCAACCTTCTTTCTTTTCTGCTGTGCATTGGAAGAAGAGCTGTCTTAGGCCACACAGTAAAAACACAAACATTAATGAAAGCTGATGAACAAATAAAAGGTCTGTGCATAATTTTCATGATACCCAATACCACAGGTAAAAGTATGTCCTCACAAAATCAGCATGTGGTCCACAGGCAGCAGTCAGACACTCCTGCCATAAATACATCCATGACAAGCAGCCCTTGAAGGGTGGTGGGCAGCCCTTCAGCTGACAGCACCAGGACCTCAGGCGCACCTACCTCCAATCATCCAGTAATGGTGGAGCCACCATCACTACACAAACACCCCCGTGGTTGGAAATGCCTCAATCACAATTATGATCACCTTAAATCCAGCCCTGGCTAGGGGCACTTGCCAATGCCATGACCACCTTCCCATCGCCAACGCCACCATCACAAAAACATTCATGTCCAGACCACTTCAGCCACCTCATCCCCACAGACGCCACCATGGCCAGCACGACCTCCGCATTGTCAGTTCCAGTCAGCGGCTTCTCAACCTGGACCACCAACACCATTTCCCTGCACACCTCTAAGGTCAACAGCATCATCACCAGCATCATTACACAGACACCTGCTACTGCCAGTAACGTGTCTCCACCACCCACCCCACAGCCAATGCTGTCTCTCTCTCCTACACCAGCCGTGTCCTCATCAGTGCCAAGAGCAGCAGATGGGGCCGTGCTGTGATGAAGTTCACTGGCACTGCTTTTCCCCAGCACTGTCTTCACATCGTTGGCAGCACCCCCCAAAACCACACTTCCTGACCACTTTCTGGGAAATTGGGCTGATTTTCTTCCAGTTTGAGGCACTGGTCAGGAGAGCAAATTGGGAGGGGAAATGGGACTGCAGGATTTGGTCTCCAAGCTCTTGATGTGGGGCCAGCTTTGTCTTCTTCTGCCTACCCCAAGGACATAGGCATTATTGCCGTCACCACCCCGGGTGGGGGTGTTAAACCCACTGTCACTGGATTGCTTTAAAATAGGATTTCATATAGTGCCGTGTAGGGAGGTTTCCATAGCTTCGCTCAGATTTTTCTAAGGGGGCTGGGGGCCACAACAGCTTGAGTTGGAGGTTTCTTGCTTATGAAATGGTAACCAGAACTTGGTCCTCTGGGGGTGTGGCATTAAAACAGGAAGGGGACATGTCTGGGTCCATAAAGCAAACTTTGGGGACATGGTCTCCTGGCTGCTTATTACACGGGCATCTAGACACAGCCTCAGATCCAGACACTCAGATGCCAGGCCTTGGGGCCAGAGGGTTGTGCTGGAGGGCACCCCAAGGACTGGGTAGGAACTGGGAGGTGATCTATCAGAAGTGAGCATGAAGCAGAATCCCCTATCCCCTGCCTCTCTCTGAGAGACCACAGTGGGGTTTCTTGCTGGGATTCCCACATCCAAGGAGACAAGACTCCTTCCCACAGGCAAAGATCCTTCTCTCTTCCAGAAGGTGGGAGACTGCAGTTCAAAGACAAGGGCATTGGTTTGGGATCAGGCAGCAGGGCTGTAAAACCTGGTTCCCATTCCACATTAAAGGTATAGTGATTGAATGAATGTCTCCCCTCTCTGCAGCCTGCTGGCCTCATGGACCCAATACCACCCATCACCACCACCCCTGGGCAAGAGGCCACCATCCTCTTTGTCCCAATGCTGCAGACATTACCCCTATCTGGCCCCTGACCTGGGAAGACAATCTTCCATGAGAGCTTTGACCAATGGGCTCCTACTGGTAACCTCCCACTAAGCCGTGTCAGGCAGAAAGGACAGTGGCAAGAGAAGCCAGCTGTGGGCAACACTGGACTGCTTTGACCTGGAGCGGGAGAATCATGAGGGAGCCCCCCAGATAGGTGAAAGGGTGCAGCTGGAGCCAGAAGGGGCCCCACGCGTCCTGTCCCCCAGCTCAGTCCCATCCCGGCATTGCACACACCTGTTCTGCACACCGAACATACCCCTCGCACGCTTGCCTTTGTGTCTCAGTGACACTCGGGCCACACACATGCAGTGACACGCTGCATCGTGTCACACACACACGCTGTCACTTGCGCTTGCTGGCACACCCATCATGCCCCATCTATATGCAGAGTCACGCGCTCACCCTGTGACAGCTTCAGCTCCATCCAAAGTCTCGCCACCTCCTCCTGGAGTCTCTCCAGCATGTCTGAGGCTTCTGGCCTCTGGTTTAAACCTTGGGGGAAAGGTGGGGGTGGGGCAGCAAGGCTCAGAGCCTGACCAGCTGGCCCCCTTCTTGCCCCTTTCCTGTTCCCCACACTCGATTCCCCTCTAAGCCTCACCTTGGGATTTGAGGTTGTTCAGATCTGCTTGGAGTCCATCCAGGTTCCAGGATAGCTCAGAGTCTGATAGGCATTGGTGGGCAGGGCTGGTTACAGACTGGAGGTTCCCCGTGGGACACTCCCTCCCAGCTAATCTGACCCCACACCCCTACCCCAGCCTCTCACCCTGAGATTTCATTCTCTTCTGTTCAGCTTGGAGTTCCTCCATGTTCTGCAAAATCTGGGCAGCTGTTTGCAGGGAGGGTCGGTGTTATTAGTAAGCAAGTCCTTGGAGCCTCTGCCATCTCCCCCCACCCCAACCCTAGGCCTCTTTGCCTGTGTTCTTAGGGTCACTTGTTCATTTTGCAGTTCACAGGTGTCAGAGGTCACAGGTGTTGGCTTAACATTCTGTGTCCTTGAGGTTAGCCAAGACCTCCCACTTCCTGCTCCAGAAGCCAACTAGAGGTCACTCACCCTGGGATTTCTGGTCCATCTCATTATGCTGGTGTCTTTGCAAGTCCTTGGAAATTTGAGAGACTGAAGAAAAAAGGGGGGGGGGGAGAGAGAGAGAGAGAGAGAGAGAGAGAGAGAGAATGCGTCCTCAGGAATTATGAAGCCAGGTCCTTGAACAGTAGCTGCTGCTGCTCCTTCCTTCCTTCTTTTTCTCCTTCCTTCCCTCCTTTTCTCCCTTCCTTCTTTCTCTCTCTTCTTTTTATTAGTTGGGGAGAATGTACTCAGGAAGGTACAGACAAGAATGAAATGAACATATGTACCCTTCACTCACCCAGGATTAAATATAAAACCGGCAGGTATTTATGTGAGCGCTTCACAAGTCTTAGCCTGCTCATGGCACTAAATGCACCCATTTCACAGATGAAACTGAGGCATGAAATGATTATATAACTTATGCCATCTACAGATACAGATGGTCCCCAACTTACAATGGCCCAACTCACAGTGTCTGGACTTCAGGATGGTGCCAAAGTCATATGCATTCAGCAGAAATGGACCTTCTCTTGAGATTCTGGGTCATGGCAGGGAGCCATAAGTCTCCAGCCAGCCATGCCTTTTTGACTTATGATATGTTCAATGTATAATGGGGGCATCAGGGCAGGGGGCGTAGCCCCATCATAAGTTGAGGAGCATCTGAGGAAAATGCTATGGGGGCCAAGAGAGGTGGCTCAAGCCTGTAATCCTGGCTGGTACTTTGGGAGGCTAAAGCAGGTGGATTACCTGAGCTCAGGAGTTTGAGAGCAGCCTGAGCAAGAAAGAGACCCCATCTCTGCTAAAAATAGAAAAACTAGCCAGGTGTTGTGGCAGGCGCCTATAGTCCTAGCTACTTGGGAGGCTGAGGCAAGAGGATTGCTTGAGTCCAAGAGTTTGAGTTGCTGTGAGCTATGATGTCATGGCACTCTACTCAGGGGTGAAAGAGTGAGACTCTTTCCACCCCCAAAAAGATGCTTTTGGGCATTTCTCCAAGCCTTGCTGGGTACCCCCTGCCCAGCGTAGGGAGTACCATAGGCTGACCCTCAGTTCCTAGAGGGATTCGAAGCCCAGAGAGGGGTATTCCCATGGCAGTCACTGGCAGAAACAGGACAAGAGCTGGGTGTCCCAACCCTCACCTCAACCCACCCCCTGGATTGGCCTCTCCATACTGTTCTGGGCAGCCGTCTCTTCCAGCTGTTTCAAATTTTGTAGGGTGTCCCAGTCTGTGGAGGGGAGGAGAAAAGGGTGTAAAGGGGGGATCGTCCTGTGATCCCACCCTCCCATATCCCTCCTGCCAGCTGGGGATGAGGTCTTGGGTGTGCCCCATGGGAGGTGCTGAGAGGGTGGGAGACGGGGTGCTGGGTGGGGGGGTGCTCTAGGGGAAGGGACATGGGAAGGGAGTCTGGGAGGAAACACATAAGGACTCAGTGGGTGAGGGGCCAAACAGGGCTGGGGGTGTCCTCATGCCACAGGAGAAGCAGGGACAGCAGTGTAGCCCAGAGGCCGGCAGTCACCAGCCCCACCAGCAGGAGCTGTGTTCTCCACTCGCAGCATCGCTTTCTGGGCAGCTCTGAGAACCCTTCCAGGGGTACGTGGAGGAGGTGATGGGAGGCACAGGCTGAGGCTGGGCTCAGGCTCTGCCCATCCCTGCAATCTCCCAAGGCCCCCAGTATTCCTAGGAGCCTGACTGAAGCCCACATTGAAGCAGAGGGTCTCAGTGGACCCCCAGCTCCCTCTGTACACCATCTCCTCCTCACTAGGGTCCAAGTCATTGTCCTGTGAGACATACCTGGAGTCAGAAGCTGAGTCTGCCCCCCGTCAGCCAGCTGCATGTCCAGAAGGCTCTTCCCTTCCCGTCTGACCCCTGGCCCTCACCCTTATACCTCTGGACCCTCAATCTCTACCCTGACGCCTGTCCCCAACACTGAGCCTCTTCTGTAAATGCAGGAGACTAGGTCCCAGTTCTTCTCCCATGTCCAAGCCACTCCCCTGCCCCTTTCCTAAAGATCAGACTATGCCTCACCCCCAACACCTGAACCCCCTAAATCTCTACCTTGGTGCCACACCATGGGGCTCAGCCCCCTCCCCTCACCCTGGTTCTGAGGATTCATTGTTCTGAATTCCACTTCTGAGTTCCCATTCCACTTGGCCTCCAACTCTATTAGGCTCCTAGCTCCTTAGCTGGAGCTGCTTTTTGTCAGGAGAGTGTTGAGTCAGAAAAAGGAGGAGCCGCCGGCTTTTCTTTCTTGCCTGGCTCTGTGACAGGAAGGTCACTCAGGGCTCACCTCCTTGCCCCCACCCTTGGGGCCTTTCTTAGAAATTCTCTCTCCTTTCTAGAGAAGGACTGGGGGATCCCCCTCCTCTCCTGGATGAAAGGGAGGAGGTGAAGATTCTTGCTTTTTGCAGTGTTATCACCAGAAAATCCTCCCACCTGAGTATAGGTTCTCCTCCATGGTGGTCTTTCTTGGATCCTTCCAGAGATGGGAACTCACTATCTGTCAAGGCAGTCCACTCAGTGGTCACAGTCACAGCTCTGGCTGGAATCTAGGTTTTTTTTTTTTTTTTTTTTGAGAAGAGCCTCAAGCTGTCACCCTGGGTAGAGTGCCCTGGCATCACAGCTCATAGCAACTTCCAACTCCTGGGCTCAAGCGATTCTCCTGGCTCTGCCTCCCAAGTAGCTGGGACTACAGGTGCCTGCCACAATGCCCGGCTATTTTTTGGTTGCAGCCGTCATTGTCATTTGGCAGGCCCGGGCTGGATTTGAACCTGCTAGCTCAGGTGTATGTGGCTGGTGCCTTAGTCGCTTGAGCCACAGGCGCCTAGCCTGGAATCTAGGTTTTAACAGAGGGCCAGGGAGAGGCATCCAGCTTTATTTACTGGTACAGGACAGGATCTGGGACTCTGGGGGCTTGGTGACCAGTTGCTGATTTTGCTTAGTCCACAACCAGTAATGAATAGGTTAGTTACATGGGAAGCACAGCTGGTCTAGAGAAACACCAGCTTGGGAACAGAAGCTAGGCAGCCTGGAGCCCATCATATGTGAGGTACACAACAGGTACTCAGCAAATGTGTCCCTCCGCCTGAGATATTTTTTCCCCATTCTTGAGATACTTTACTAAAAAGAATATGTTCCAGCTCCATCCACGTAAACGTAAAAGACGCGACGTTTCCATCGTTTTTATGGCTGCATAGTATTCCATGGTATACATATACTACAATTTATTAATCCCTTCATCTACCTGAGATCTTGACAAATGTCCTAATTAACCGCAGAGCTTCCTCCCTCATCTATAAAATGATGATGTTAACAATACCTTACACTAGTCTGTGAAAATATGTATTGTGCTCTGAACTTGGCCTGGCATATAATAAACTCTAAAAATATTGCCATGATGCTGCACTCAACTTTTCTGAGTCTCAGTATCCCCCTCTGTAAAATAAGCTGATGACTACTCCCAATAATGAAGTCATGATAGGATCAAATTAGACCATAATACATATGGGGCCTTCAGTGGGAGGGGGGCTGCACATAGTAGGCCTTCGGGTCTTAAATGTTTATCTAGCCTCTACTCTGCCATGTCCTTCTGGGAAACGCTGAGACTTCATCACCCAGGCCTCAGCTTTCTCCTCTGCCAATGGGCCAGGGCATCCGTAAAGCCCTTTGACTTTAGCCCAACACCCACTGTGTGCTGAAGAGCATGGGCCTTGGGGTCAGACTATCCTGAGGGCACGAGCTACTCACCCTCTGCAGCCTGATTATGGTTGAGTCCCTTTCCCTCTTTGAGCCTAGGAAGGAGGAGGCGTGAGGTGGCCAGGCTCTGGTTAGCAGCAGCTCAAGCTGGCCCTTCCAATATTGTGGGAGGAGTCCAGAGGAGTCACCATCCTGGAGCCACAACTTCAGGTGAGGCATCTGGACATGCCCTGAGCCTGAGTCCGGCTTCTCCCTGGCCAAACAACTCAGTTACCTCATCTGTACACTGAGAGTGTGCAAAGAGCCAGTAAAAGGTGCCGGGGGAGTGTCCTCACTCTGTGAGGCCTCTCTCAATGGAATGGAGGGACCTAGAAGGGCAGTGATTTGTCCATGTCACACGGTGGTGTGATGTTTGACCTGGGAGCTTATTTGCTCAACCATAGGGAGACATGGCCTTGTGAAGGGGTGTCTGCTGGTAAGCGTCAGGCCATCTTCCTCACCCATCCTGCCTCTGCTTACAGCTCTCCATGGCTCCCCAGGGCCCTGTGATCAGCTCCAGTGCACTTGCCATGCTCTCCGCCTCTGCTCTGCTATGCCAGATGGCCAGCTCTCACTTCCCCAAACAAGGTATCCATATGCTTGGAGGTTCTCTCCCCATCGTTGCCCCCATGCACTCACTGCCCACCTCCCTTCTCTTGCTACCACCTCCTCTTGGCCGTCCCTTGAGCCTCAGACCAAGGTTGTTTCTTTTAAGAAGTCGTTGATGTCCACTCCCCACTTGCTGGGCCCCCGACACACACAGCCCCACAGCCACTCACATGAGTTTGGAGTGCGTCCCTGTCCTCCTGGTACTTGGGGCTGATTGGAGAGGTAGCTAGGGGCTGTCAGGGAGAGAGGTTGAAGCAGTGAGAGAGACACTCTTCTGAAAGCAGACCCACGCCAGCTGCTATTTTCATTGACCTAACTACAGGCCTGCCACCCAGATGACATTGCACGCGTGGCCTCTGCTCATGCTCCCCACAACCCGGTGAAGTCCGTGCTATTATTATCTCCTTTTCTAAGATAAGCAAAGCAAGTGGGGCCCAGAGACACTCAGCCATGTCCCCAAAGTGCTGGAGGAGGAGGCAAGTGATAGAGTCAGGATTTGAAACGAGGTCACTGTGCACTAATCATCATGCCACTGGGGCAAGGAGGGCGGGAAGAGGAGAGAGAGATTTCAAAGAAAGGAGAGGCTGGCGTAGTGGCTCACACCTGTGATCCCAGCACTCTGGGAGGACTAGGAGGGAAGATCGTCTGAGCTCAGGAGTCTGAGGTTGCTGCAAGCTATGATGCCATGCCCCTGTACCCAGGGCAACAGAGTGAAACTCTGTCTCAAAAAATTAATAAGTAAATACATTTAATTAAATAAAAAAAGGGAGACAAGGGCAGCGCCTGTGGCTCAGTGAGTAGGGCACTGGCCCCATATGACGAGGGTGGCGGGTTCAAACCCAGCCCCAGCCAAACTGCAACAAAAAAATAGCCGGGAGTTGTGGCGGGCGCCTGTAGTCCCAGCTACTCGGGAGGCTGAGGCAAGAGAATTGCGGAAGCCCAAGACTTAAGAGGTTGCTGTGAGCCGTGTGACGCCACGGCACTCTACCCAAGGGCGGTACGGTGAGACTCTGTCTCTACAAAAAAAAAAAAAAAAAAAAAAGGGAGAGAAAAAGAGGGAAGAGCAAGAGAAAGAGAAAAGAAGGATACACGAGGTAACATTCAGGTTAGATATTGACAGCTATGAATTTAATTTAGTAGCAGCGTAACTCTTAACACATTTAATTTTAATGCTCACTCAAGAAGGTTGATGCTTTAGTTAATGTTGTCTTATGAAGGATGTGAGGCACAGAGAGGTTAAATAACTTGCCCAAGGTCACACAGCTTGTAAACAGCAAAGCTGGGATTTGAACCCAGGCTGGGTGGGTTGGGCATCTGCAGCCTATAGGTTGCTACATAGCCTTCTATTTACACAGACTCCCTTGGCACTTTGCCCGCTTTGCCTTCCCTAAAACTTTGGTTCTGAACCTCTGTCCCCACTTTAGGTAGGGGTTCTCAAATTCTCACTCCTGAGTAGTCCATCCCCCACACTTCTTACACCAGAGGAGGCTCACCTATATCCCTCACCCCACCTCCCAACTGGGACTGGGATGGACTGGCCCAGCCATGAGGCTGAACATCTGTCCCCACCATTTTGGGGAAGGGCCTGGCAGGAACGTCTCCTGGACCATGCACTTCAGGACAGCAGAAACCATATGGCTTGCTTGTCACCCTGGATCGAGTGGCCCTTGGTACATGTTTATTGAGTGAATGATTCTGGTAGTCCGAGGCTGTTCAGTTTAGGCCTCCAGTTGTCTCTCTTGACCTTGATCTGAGCTACTAGTTGAGGAAATAGATGTTAAGGGGAAGAGAGGGGCTGCTGAGTGGACAAAGGTGTGGGGGCATAGAGGGGGTTCTCTTGGGGGATGGGGCAGGAGGTGAGCCCCTGAGGGGGACCGTCCTGGGGACTAGGAAGGCGGAAGTTCCAGGAAGAGACTATCCCAGGATGAAGGCAGCCCCTAAGAGGGGGCTGTTCCTGGATCAAAGGGACAGAGGTCACAGCCTGGGGCAGCGACTGTGGGGACAGGGAAAAGCAAGTGGGTTTGAGAAGAGCTCGGCCTCCGCAATGTGTAGGGTGTGGACCTGGGGGCCTGCCACGTGCTTGGAGAGTGCTTTGGGTGCACAGTGGGGCTGTCCTCACAGAGGAGGACCAGGAAGCTTGGGAATAAGTCCAGTCAGGCTGTGTTGAGGACACAAGGACAGAGGTCTGGATCCAGGATAAGGCCGGGATGCAGTTTGGTGTTCCTGAGCTTCTGAGAGCTCTGTGAGTCCCCAACCCAAGGCCACCACGAACCCACTGTGTCCTTTCTGGGCGCTGCAGCTCTGCTTTCTGGGTCCCTGCCAAGGTTCCAGTCAGATAAGAGGATGCTTCAGGGACCCAAGGGACCCAGGGGACCCAGTCATGCAACTATGCCACCCCTTCCCCTCTGTGGTATCAACATACCTCTTGGTCCCTTTGGGGAAAAACCAAAAAACCATGTGGATGTGGGCTCCAGATCTCGGGGTGTGGGTTCTTTCAGGTTTGAGATCCTGGTGGGGGGGCTGTCCAACCATAACCACCCTAAACAATCCCCGGCTCGGATCCCCTCCTTAACCGACCTTAACCCCAAGTCAATGGCAGCTGGACCCGGCAACGCTCCTAATCTCTCTGTACAGGGCAGAGCCATGTCCATGGTGGGAACCCCTGAACCTCAGCATTTGGGACAGGGCCTGGTGCTAAAACCAACTGGATGACCAAGGAGTGTCCCTCCCACCCCAACCTCACCCTGACAGTCATGGGCTCACCCCACTCCCACCTATTCAACCTCTCCCAGTGTTTTGAGGGGAAAAAGGGAAGGGTGTGTGGGGGGGGAGGTGCAGCTGGGAAGGGCAGTCAGTATGTCAAATTCAGGGGGGGCTTCCAGGAGGTGGTAGCTCTGCAGCTGGGTTTTTTACCTTTTGTGCTCTTGACATTGGGACCGATGATTACTTGTTGGGGCATGTGCATGTCCTGTGCTGAGGGTGTGCTGAGCAACAGCCCTAACCTCCACCTACAAGGTCGGAGTCACCCCAGCTTGAGAACCACTGCCTCTAAGCATGATTCATAGATGCACAGAAAGGACTGGTACACTTTTTTCTTTATTCTCAGGTAGAATTTCACTCTGTCCCCGAGTCAAGTGCGGTGGCATCATCATAGTTCACAGCAACCTCAAACTCCTGGGCTGAAGCGAGCTTTCTGCCTCAGCCTTCTGAGTAGCTGGGACTACAGGTACTTGCCACAAGGCTCAGCTAATTTTTCTATTTTTGAAAATAGAGACGGGGTCTTGCTCTTGTTCAGACTGGTCTTGAACCCCTGAGCTCAAGCAGTCCACCTGCCTCGGCCTTGCAGAGTGCTGGGAATACAGACATGAGCCACTGTGCCTGGCCAGGACTGGTACTTTTTTGTTTTTTTTGTTCTCTTTTAATTGTGGTAAAATACATATAACTGAAAACTTGCCATCTTAACTATTTTTAAGTGCACAGCTCAGCGGCATTAAGCACGCTCACATTGTGCAACAATCACCACCCTCCCTTGCCACAACTTTCTCATCTTCCCAAACGGAATCTCTGTCCTGGTGAGACACCAACTCCCTGTTCTCTCACCCCCTGGTCCCCACACCAGTCCCCCTCTTAGGGTTCCCATCTCTACCAGGATGCCATAGCAGCCCTTTTTAGACCCCTCCTCAGTCCCTTCCCTTCATAGCAGCCACCTGACCACACATCTTTCCTCTGCTTACAACCTTCCATGGCTCCCTTCTGCCCTGGGTCTAAAGCTCCAGCTCATGTCCTCAGCCCTGTCTGTTCAGATCTAGCTGTCTGCTGGCCTCCCCAGCTACACCTATCCCACTTCCTCAGAGACCCTCACTCAAGTGCCTAAAGTGCACAGAACTTTTGGCAGCACCATGCATGCCCTCTCTCACCTCCAGGCCTCTGCGCTAGGTTGATCTGCATTGCCACTTTGCAGGGAAGCCTCCCTGATCACAGAGGCTGGGCCAGGGACCCCTCTGAGCTCTCATAGTCCTCCCAGTCCCCCTTCCCCCAGCCTGAGCTCCTCCATGCAACTGGGAGCTCCCCAAGGGCAGGGCTTGTAACCTCCTTTCCAGGGGGTGGCCCTGAGTCACAGTCCATGTACACCCCCAACCTTCACCCAGGCAAAATAGCTGGTCAACAGGAAGAGGAAAGTGGTGTGTGGGCCTAGAAGTGACTGGATCTGCACTTTTGCCTTCCTGGAGTCCAGCTTGGGTTGCTTTCCGTTGTGCGTTGTTGAGGATAGGGTGGGGAGAGGTTGGGGAGAATTGGGATATGTGGCCAAGAGTCCTCAGGATGATGGGGACACAGAGGCGAGCTAGTCCCGCACGTTTGCCTCAGGAGACCCCCCCACCCCCCACACATGAGCTACTTGAGGGAAAGAGTCTTGGGCCCACTGCCTATTCCCTCCTTGCCAACCCCTATGCCTTCAGGATGCCCCCAGGGACCAGGGAGCTGAGCCAGCTCCTTCTGGGACTTCTGAGAGATCCCAGGCTAGATCTAGGGGATTTGGAGATTTTTTTTCTCAAAATGCCCATAGCTTTGAGAGGGATGCAATATAGTGTGGGCCCTCAGAGACCTCAGGGAGCTGGAACTTCACCTCCCTAGAGACCCAGGAATTTGGCTCCTCAGGCCCCTGCCCTTCAGGGACCTAGACCCCTAGCCACTTAGGGACTTTGGTGTGGGACCGTGGGTTTTTCTACTGCCCCTCCTTGCTGTTTTATCTGCTGGTTCCCCACATTTGCTGGGACAGTGGGGGTGGTGGTGGTGATGTTCCTTTCTAGACACACCTGGTTCCTGCCCCCCAAGGGGTAGCCTCTGTTGGGGGTAAGTAAAGGCTGAAGGAAGGGTCTCAGCTACACCTCTTTACTTGCTATGTGACCATCCTCTCCAGGCCTCAGTCTCCTCATCTGTGAATCGGGGATAAGCACAGCCGTCTCCCATTAGTGGTTGTGTGTGGACAGGCTGCAGCATGGTTCTGGATCTAAGATGGCCTTCAATACATGCAAGCATTTTTTTTTTTTTTTTGAGACAGAGTTTCACTCTCTTGCCCTCAGTAGAGTGCTATGGTGTCATAGCTCACAGCAACCTCAGACTCCTAGGGTCAAGTGATCCTCTTGCTCAGTCTCCCAAGTAGCTGGGCCTATAGGTGTCTGCCACACACCCAGCTATTTTTAGAGACAGGGTTTTACTCTTGCTCAGGCTGGTCTTGAACTCCTGTGCTCAGGCAATCTGCGTGCCTTGGCCAGAGTGCTAGGATTACAGGCGTGATCCACCTTGCCCGGCTATGCAAGCATTTTTAACACGATTTCATGGGTCCTGGCTTCCAAGATCTGTGAGGGGCTGAGCCTCTTGTGTGCTTAAATAATGAATCAGCTTCCTACCCAGAGGCTCTTAGAAGAGAATCCAAACTCTGCAGCCAGCAAGGCCCTGCGTAGCTGGCACCTTCCCCTCCCTCTCTGCCCTTCTGCCTGCTTTTCTGGGTCTCATTTTTGTTTTTGTTTTCTGCTTTTTCTTTGGGATAAGGTCTCCCTCTGCATTCCCAGCCTAGAGTGCAGTGGAGTCATCACAGCTCACTTCAGCTTCAAACTCTTGGGCTCAAGGGATCCTTCTGCCTCAGCCTTCCAAGTAGCTAAAATTACAGGCAAGTGCCATGACGCCTGGCTAATTTTTCTTATCTTTTGTAGAGATGTGGTCTTGTTCTTGCTCAAGCTGGTCTCCAACTCCTGGCTTAAAGTGCTCCTCCCACCTCAGCCTCCCAGAATGTTAGGATTACAGGGGTGAGCCCCCATGCTCGGCCTGGTCTGCTTGTCTCTTGTGCATGCATATCCCACCAGAATGTGAGCTCCAGGAGGGTAGGAGGGTCTCTACTTTCACGAGTCCCCAGCCCATGGTCCAGAGCCTGGCACGCAGTAGGTGCTTTACAGAGAACAGATGTTTGTGAATTTCCTACAGCTGCTGTAACAAATCACCACAAATTTAGTGAATTGAAACAATACACATTTATGATCTCATAGCCATGAATGAGATTAGAAGTCCAACATGAGTCTCAGCTGGGCTACAAAGTGTGGGCAAGACTCGTCCCTCCTAGGGGTCTCCAGGGGAGAACCTGTTTCTTGTCTTTTCTAGCCCCTTCCTCCGCCTTCAAAACCAGCAGTGCAGCATCTTCCAGTGTCTCTTTTATTTTTTAAGGCATGAGGTCTTGTTTTGTCACCCAGGCTGGAGTACAGTGGTGTCACCTCAAACTTCTGGGCTCAAGTAACCCTGCAGTCCTGAGTAACTGGGACTATAGGCACCCATCACAATGCCCAGCCCTGCCTCTCTCATAATAAAGACTCTGTGATGACATTGGGTAATCCAGGATGATCTCCCATCTCAAGGTCCTTAATTTAATCCCACCTGCAAAACTCCTTTTGCTCTGTGAGGGAATAGATTTTACAGGTTCTGGGAATTAGGGCATGGATATCTCTTGGGGGTCATTAATCACCTCACACAATACCCTCTAGGAAGGAGATGATGTCATTATCATTATTCCCACCTGTCAGATGCAAAATGAGGGTCAGAGAGTGCTGGCAAGTGGCAAGAACAGGTTTCAAATTCTGAGCTTTCTTTCAGTGTCTGCCATATCTGTCCATTTGAGCCACTGTGTCTGGCTGTGGGGATGTGGGGGGGAGTGAGAGTCATCGTGGAGTTTTGGGGGATAAGTCTGGCAGGGAAGGGTTGGAGAACAGAATACAGCTTGTCTTTGGAGAACTCCCTGGCTTCCCCCAGACTTCTCAGCTTTCCTAGGAAGAAGCGCTTGGGATTTGAGGGGGTTTCCTGACACTGGGGGAGGGGGTGAGAGGCTGTTAAAAACAGACTACTCTGTCTCTAAGCCATTTCTTTGGAAAGTGGGGTAGCAGTAGGGTTGGTCTATCCAGGAAACTCTGGCCGGGCTCCAAGGTCACCAATGATTTGCTGACTCAGCCCCAGAGAGGGTGGTCCTGTGATCACTCAGGGTGCTGTTGGTGGGGGCACCTGATGAAACCTGCCTCGAACCCCTGCTTTGTCCTTGGCCTCTCCAAAGCAGACCCTACTTTCACTCCTGTACCCCACCTTCCAGAAATGCGGGGAGGGAGTGCTTTTCCAGAATTCTCCATGTCCAACTTCACCACATGGACAGACCCACACCTCTGTCCTTACCACCTCCTCCTCCTCTCTGCCAGACTGTGTGCCTTGGGAGGGCAGAGCCATGACTGAGTCCCAACATTCCACTATGAAAACTCTTAAGCAACTTACAGAAAAGTTGAATCTTGGAATGAATAACCCATCCCTAGATTCTACAATTAGTATTTTCCAGGTCAGGCACAGTGCCTCACACCTGTAATCCTAGCACTTTGGGAGGCCCAAAGAGGGTCACTTGAGGCCAAGAGTTGGAGATCAGCCTGGGCAACATAAAGAGACCCCATCTCTACAAAAAAATTTAAAAATTAACTGGATGTGGGGACATGCACCTATATAGTATCAGCTATTCAGAGGCTGAGGCTGGAGGATCCCTTCAGCTCAGGAGTTTAGGGCTTCAGGGAGCTGCAATCATGCCACTGCACTCCAGTCTGTCTATAATATATATAATATATATTATATAATATATATTATATACATATATATGTATATTATAATATACATATATAATATATAATATATATAATATACATATATATGTATATAATATATATTATATAATATATATATATATACACACACTTCCATTATCATAAATCTACCCCTTCATCCATCCTTCTACCACCCCTCAATTCATTTTGTTTTTTAATAATGTATTTCAGAGTAAATTATAGAAGTGAGTTCACTCCTGCCTCTGGTGAACAGAACATTAACTAAAGTCCAATATTTGTTTTTCACTCTCGTAACTTATTTCTTCTGAGCCAAAATGCCATAAAAATGATAGTTACCAGAGGTGGTGTGGGTTGGAATATGTTGGTCAAAGGACACAAAATTTCACTAAGTCAGGAGGAACAAATTCAAGAGATCCTTTGTATATCATGGTGACTATAGTTAATAACAAGATGTCATATACTTGAAAATTGCTAAGAAAGTGAATTTTAAGTGTTCTCATCACAAACGAATATGTGAGGTGTTCCATAGGTTAATGATCTTGGTTTAGCATTCTGTATGGTATACATATATCAAAACATCATGTTGTACCCCACGATATATATGTAATTTTTTTGAGATGTCTTGCCTTGTCACCAGGGATAGAGTGCAGTGTGGTGTCATCATAATTCACCACAGCCTTCAACTCCTGGACGCAAGTGATCCTCTGGCCTCAGCCTCCCCAGTAGCTGGGACTACAGGTGCCCACCACAATACCTGGCTAATCTTTGTATTTTTAGTAGAGATGGGGGTCTCATTCTTGCTCAGGCTTGTCTTAAGCTCCTAGTCTCAAGCAATCCACCTGCTTCAGCATCCAGAGTGCTAGGATTACAAGCGTGATCCACTGTGCTTGGCTCAATTTTTTATTTGTTAATTAAAAAAAATAAAGAAATTATGTATAATGAAATGCACTTCTCAAGTGCATTTTGTTTGAGCTTTGACAAATGCATCCAACTGTATGATCCAGACTCCGTCAATACACAGAGCACATCTCCAGGAAGTGCTTTCATGGCCTTTCCTGGGCATTCTCTACCTCCGCTCCCAGGTGACCACTGTTCCTGCCTTTTCCCCTCCCCAGGGTAGTGCTATCTGTTCTAGAACTTCATAGAAACAGGCTCATTTAGTCTATACTCATTTGAGGAAGGCCTCTTCCATTTAGCCTTAGGTTTTTTCAGATTCCTCTGTGCCGAGTGACCCTGACTTTGTATTCCATTGTAACTCCAGAGCCTGATATAGGATAGGTGCTCAAGAAATGTCTGTGGAGGAGAAAATGATTGCATGAATGGAAGGGCCCCTGTCCCCTGGAGTCTTGCTCACCTACCTCCAAGATCTATGAACCTCAGTTTCTCTCTAGCCAACTTCCTCCATTCATCTATCATTGCCTCCAGAACCCCTCTTTGCAGTGCAGTCCATGGCTCTTCTCCTTGTTTCCAGTCTGACTCTGCCTGCCAGCCCCTAATCTCATCCCATGAAAAGATGTGTTATCAAGGTACACACGTGGTTAGCCTTTGTCCATTATCTCTTTCAACTTCTGGCTTTTGCCCATTATCTGTTTGAACTTCCAGTTCATTTCCATCCCTCCTGCTCTCTGCTCCAAAACATGGCTTGTCCACCTGGACTTAGAACTGCTGGAGACTCTCCTGAGCCAAAAAAGATCCTCCCTGAGCAACCAGTACCCTGATATGTTGCTGACATGACTGGACAATGGGTGTCTCCTCTTTGGGAAACTATCTGCAAGGTTCTTTTTTTTTTTATTTTTGGGGATATCTGCAAGGTTCTTATCAAGTTAAATGTTCACCTATTATAGGACCCACTCACAGGACCCTAGAGAATGGAAAATGTATGAGATCATACAAAGAATTGTGTAAGAATATTCCCAGAAGCTTAGCTCAGTAACTCACACTGGAAACAACCCAAATATTCATCAACGGATGAACACATAAAGGAATTGTGGTTTGGCCACATAACGAAATACAACTCAGTAATAAAAAGGAGAAAAAACTATTGATACACACAACCTGGGTCATCTCAGAACAACCTGCCAAGATAAAGTGTCAAGAGACAAAAGGACTATCTGTGTACAGTGTGATCCAATGTTTGTGAAATTTTACAAAAGATAAGTTGACTCCATAGTGACAGAAGGAGATCAGTGTGCCTAGGTCAGGGCTGGGGTTTAGGATTAAAAAGGAAGAGACAGGAGGGAATTTTATGGGATATGGAAATTTTCCATATCTTGAATGTCTTGGAGGTGACACTGCTGTATATGTTTGTCAAAACTCATTAAATTGTAAGCTTGAAATATGCACATTAATTTTTTTATGATTTTCAATTGTAGAAAAATACACATCACATAAAATTTGCTATCTTAACCATCCTTTTTAGAGACAGAGTCTTGCTCTATCACACAGGATGGAGTGCAGTGACTTCATCATAGCTCACTGCAACTTTTTCTTTTTTTTTTTTTTGAGACAGAGTCTCAAGCTGTAGCCCTGGGTAGAGTGCCGTGGCATCACAGCTCACAGAAACTTCCAACTCTTGGGCTCAGGCGATTCTCCTGCCTCCGCCTCCCAAGTAGCTGGGACTACAGGCTCCCACCACAATACCTGGCTATTTTTTGGTTGCAGCCATCATTGTTGTTTGGCAGGCCCAGGCTGGATTAGAACCTGCCAGCTCAAGTGTATGTGGCTGGCACCCTAGCTGCTTGAGCCACAGGCGCCGAGCCAGCTCACTGCAACTTCTAACTCCTGTGCTTAAGCAATCCTTTTGCCTCAGCCTTTCAAATTTTTAATTTATTTGAGGAACTGCCAGACTATTTTCTATAATGGCTGCATCATTTTGTATTCCCACCAACAGTGCACAAGGATTTCAATTGTACCACGTCCTAACCAAGGGTCCTGAAAAAAGGGTACATTTTATTGTATAAAAATTATATCTTAATAAAATTTATTTTACAACACTTTTTTTGAGGCGGAGTCTCACTCTGTTGCCCCAGGTTGGAGTGTCATGACATCACAGCTCACAGCAACCTCAAACTCCTGGGTTCAAGTGATCCTCCTCCCTCAGCCTCCAGAGTAGCTGGGACTACAGGCCCCCACCACAACACCTAATTTTTGTTGTTGTTGTTGTTGTTGTTGTTGTTGTTGTTGTTGCAGTTTTTGGCTGATGCTGGGCTCGAACCCACCACCCTTGGCATATGGGGCTGGCACCCTACTCCTTGAGCCACAGGCGCCACCCCAATGCCTAATTTTTTTTTCTATTTTCAGTACAGATGGGATCTCGCTCTTGCTTAGGCTGTTCTCAAACTCCTGAGCTCAAGCATTTCACCTGCCTCAGCCTCCCAGAGTGCTAGGATTTACAGGTATGAGCGCCACCACTCCTGGACTGATTTTAAAACATTTACAAAGAAAAGAATTATATCTGGGACAAGTGTAAATTAGGATTGTTTGAGGCAGACATATTACCTAGATAAAGTAAGTTACGTATGTTTATTAAGCAAGGAGGGAATGGTCACTTTTATTGCTATCTTAAGTGGTGTATGCCATGCTGTGGTTGTTAAAAGTTAATTAAGTTGTTTCCAGTGGCTTTTGTTGAGTTACTTCTATGGGGATATTCAGTTACTTATAGAGCTACTAAGGCACGTTATGAAATAGTCATGACCTGTCACTGTAATGTGATAGATGGTTACCATTGAGTTATGGGAGAGTTCCAGGTCAGATCTCATATTAATTTGCTGTTATAAAAGTTACCTCAAATTTACTAGTTTAAGACAACACAGATTTATTACCTCATAGTTCTGGAGATCAGAAGTCTGACACTGATCCCATTGGGATAAAATCAAGATGTGGGCAGAATTGCATCCTTCGGGGGGCTTTAGGGGTGTTGATCCATTTCCTTGCCTTATCTAACTTGTAGAAGTTGCTTCTGTGGTCTGAACATCCCTCCTAGGATTCATTTGTGGAAGCTTAATCCCTAAGTTGATGCTGTTAAGAGGTGGGGACTTTGGGAGATGATTAGTGCCCTCATAAGAGAGATGTGGAGGCCAGGCATGGTGGCTCACACCCATAATTCCAGTGTTCTGGGAGGCCAAAAGGAGGAAGTTTGTTTGAGGCCAGGTAGCTGGGAGCAGCACCTGTGGCTGATTAGGGATGCTCGTGGCAGGCAGTGAGGGGAAGATGGGCTTTTCAGGCCAGTCCCTTGGCTCTCTGGGCTCCTGTAGCCCCAGCATCTAAGCATGGGTCACTAAGAGCTAAGAGCATGCTCATTCCACGGACAGGTTCCCAGGGCTGTTCTAGCTTAACTCTGAGGCCTCTTCCTTCTGCTTTACCCAAAGCCTAGAATGAAGCTTTCTCAGCTCCATCCCCAGAAGAGACTGGATGGCTTCTTGTGCTCACCTGTGTTGCTGTTGTACTTTGTCATTACAACCTTTCAGGGTCTGTGCTGTTGAAGTCGTTCTGCCTATGTTGCTGTCTAGTTGGGCAGGAGTCTCCACCTGATTGTCAGTAAGTTCAAACAGATCTGTCTGTGAGTCCTGCAGACCATCAGTTAACCCAAGGCACCAAGCGCTTAGGCCACCAGGTAAGTATTCTGGATATCATCCCACCTGGGAGTCTTTGTCAAGTGGTTACTCCTTGTGCTGTATCTGGAAGTTAGATATGGTAAAAGAGACTTTGCTGATGTGATTAAGGATTTCAAGACGGGAAGATGTTGTATGATAAATAATTTTTTAAAATATATTTTTATTTTTTTCTATTGGGGATTCATTGAGGGTACAAACAACCTGGTTATATTGATTGAATTTGTTAGACAAAGACCCACTTATAATTGTGTCCCACTTCCAAAAGGTGTGCCATACACCATGACCCCCCAACACCTCTCTCCTTCCCTTCCCCTGTACTCCCTCTCCCCCCCCACCATGTACTAAGTTATTAATTGTTCTCATTCTCAAAAGAGAATGCAAATGCATTCAAAACTGCAGATGCTGGCATGGATATGGAGAAAAGGGAACATTTTTACACTGCTGGTGGGAATGATAAAGAATTTGTCTGAGCTGGGTGCAGTGGCTCACGCCTGTAATCCCAGCACTTGGGGAGGCTGAGATGGGAAGATTGCTTGAGGCCAGGAGTTTGAGTTTGCAGTGAGCTATCACACCACTATCTCAGCAATAGTGAGACTATCTCAAAAAAATTTTTTTTGGTCTGGTTATTGTTCTTGGTTCCTGGAAGGGAGTGTCTAAACCAGTGCTTTTCAGTCTTTTTTATCTCATGACACACTTGAACCTATAGTTAAACTTCTGCAGCACACTTACGTTGATCAAAAAAAAAAAAAGAGTAAAAAAAATATATTTACTGTGCTTTGAAATTCTTTCAAAAATTATTTAATTAATGACATTTAAAAATTTTTGTGGTACACCTAAGATCTTCTCATAGCACACTGGTTGAAAATCACTGGTCTAAGTCCATGGAATTTCCAAAGTATAGCAGTGTTTTGTTATTCCTTGTGGGACCCTGGACCACATGTGAAGTTATAATGAGGAGGTGCCCTAAGAAAGGGACTGTTTATGCCAAAAACACCAACCACAAGGGTTGAGAGTTATGGCCACTTGACATCTGGGGAGATAAAGGAGATGAGATGGAGTTAAATCACGTGGCCAGTGTCAATCGTGCCTATGTAATGAGACCGCAATAAAAACTCCTGAAACTCCAAAGCTATGATTGGATCAATCCTGCTGTGCCTACATACTGAGACCCCAATAAAAACTCAGGACAGCGAGTTTGGTGGAGCTTCCTGGCTGGTAAACACATCGCTGTGGGGAGAGGATGATGGGTCTGTATTTTATGGGGCAAGGATATGAGCGCTCTGTGTTTGGGACCTTCCCAGACCTTGTCACATGTGTCTCCTCATACTTTACTTTTCATAAAACTATAATCATTAAGTATAGTACTTCCCTAAATCCTGGGAGTCATTCCAGTGAATTATGGAATCTGAAGTGTACCATAAGAACCCTTGAATTCACAGTCAGTTGGTCAGAAATGTGGCATCTTGGAGACCCTGGAACCTGTGGCTGGTATGAAATGAGAACAGTCTTGAAGGGTACTGTGTCTTTAATCTACAGGTGGAACCTCTACTAGCTCTGGGTGGTTAGTGAGAGAATTGCGCTACAGAATTATAGGAGATCATACTGGATGTTCTGATTGGACCCTAAATGCAATCACAAATGTTCTTATAAGAAGGAGGCAGAAAGATTTTATACAGGAGAAGACATTGTCACCACTGAAGCTAGATGTTACCCTAGTGGCTTTGAAGATGGACGAAAGGTCCAGGAACCAAGGAACACAAGGACCATGGCTCCAGGAGCCAGAAGAAAACAAAAACCAACAAAATGGTTTCTCCTTCAGAGGTATCAGAAGGAACCTGTCCCTGGTGACACCTTGATATTGGCACAGTGACATTTGTTATAGCATCAGTGAGAAACTCATACCATCTTACAAACGAAATGTCTGGAAATCCATCATTGTGGTGTTCAGTCTACTAGGTGGGTCAGGCAGTCCCTGCTCTTGTTCAGTGCTTGCTCTGGATGTTGGCTGGTTAAAGCACTGTGAGGTGTCTTCCAGGCCAGGAAATGTGGAAAGTGTATCCTCTTTTTGCTCAGATGATGCTGTAATTGCCTGGTAGCCAGGGAGCTCCCAGTTGCCTGTAGTTCTGAACTCAGTTCTGCATAGAGCTAGAAGCTGCCAGTCTGTAACTCTCCTCAATTGGACCTGTCTCCATGGGAAATCCTTGGAGATCCCCTAGCTCCTCAGGATTGGGAGTGCAAGGTGAATTCACATCAAAAGTCCCTGGTTGGATGGAGGTGGAGCAAGATGGTGGTTGAGTAACAGCTTTCTTGCAACTGGGCATGGTGAGCCTGAGGAGATAAGACTCCAGGCATCTCTGGCTGGTGGGATCTGCCTATAATCATCCCACTGAGGATACAGGGAGTCAGCAAGGAACTTCTGGACCCCAAGAGGAGGACAAAAACAGTGGAAAACTTGCAAGTGGTTGTGTGTGTTTGATCGACCTAATCCCGCCGACAGCCGTAAGTACAAGCAGCAGTGAGACTGCAAACTGGAAAGGCCCTACCTGTGAACTGTTTCAGTGTTTTTGGACTTGGCACTCACTTGAACTGCCTTGGGGAGAGCTTGAGCAGGAGTGTGGAGAACTTTGGGCATTGTCTAGGGCCCCAGACTGAGCTGCTGAGCTGGACAGAGCTAACAGTGTTCAGCTGTGGGCCACAGGGAGCCATTGTGAGAGAACTGCCCTGGCAAGCTCCGCTCAGGGTCGCAGAGCAAGGATTGGGCAGGAGCTAGTAACCTAGTAACTGAACAGCCTAAAGGCAGGGACTGAGCTGCCTTACGGTCTTAACCCTCAGGTCAGAGTGAGTTTTGGCACACTGGAGCCTTGGGCTGTTGCCCTGGGTAGAGTGCCGTAGCGTCATAGCTCACAGCAACCTCAAACTCCTGGGCTTGGTGCTGCCCAGACTTCCATAAGAGGTGTGCCGTGACCCCCTACCCACACCTGCCAGGCCTCCGCATGCCCTGATCAGGAACTGTGGGAGCTGTGCAACCCTGCGTCCTCCCTCCTGTACCCTCTCTGCCTTCACACTGGACCACTTGTCTGGCCAGGGACTCTGGTAGCTGTGTGCCCTAAGGAGCCCTCCCTGCCTCTGCGCAGAGCCCTTCTCCCGGCCAGAGACTGCTGGAGCCTTCAGTTCTCTGTGCCAAAGTTACTGGGTGCCAGGCACTCCCAGAACCAGGCACACCACCTCCCGCCCTGTTGCTGGATCTGGGTGTGTCACACTCCAGAGCTGCTTCCACAACCAGAACTCCCTGGCTGGGGCAGCCCCAGAGGAACTACACAGAGTGACTCCCTACAAAGATCCAGCAACAACAGAGTGATCCTGCTGGGGTCTAACCTTGGAGAGACACCTCCCCAACTCTGAGGATGGCCAGAGGCAATGGTGAAAAACAATCATGAGGCAAAATCAACAGAAAAACTCTGGCAATATGAATAATCAGAGTAGATCAACTCCCCCAAGGATCAATAGAACAGACACAGCACAAGATCCCATGCACAAACAAATAGCTCAGATGTCAGAAACTGAATTCAGAATCTGGATAGTAAATAAGACCGAATTAGAATTCCAGCAGTAACCCAAAAGATATCTTAAGAATTCAACGAATTCAAAGACCAAATGACCAAAGATTTTTACACATTGAGACAAGAAGTTGCAGCCCTCAAAGATCTGAGAAACACAGTAGAATCCCTCAGTAACAGAATGGAACAATCAGAAGAAAGGATTTCTGACATTGAAGACAAAGCTTTTGAACGCTCCCAAACTCTCAAAGAGGAAGAGAAATGGAGGGCAAAAACAGATCACTCTCTCAAAGAGCTCTGGGATAATTCGAAGAAAATCAATATTCGTCTTATAGGGATCCCCGAAAACGATGAAGTGTCTTCACAAGGCACAGAGTCTCTTCTCCATGAGATTATGAAGGAGAACTTTCCAGACATGCCAAGAGTATCTGAAATTCAGATAGCAGACAGTTTCAGAACTCCAGCATGACTCAACCCAAATAAGACATCCCTCAGACACATCATAATCAATTTCACTAAAGTTAATATGAAGGAGAAAATTCTGAAAGCAGCCAGATGAAAGAAACCCATCAGCTACAAGGCAAGAATATTAGAATAACTGTAGATCTCTCTGCTAAAACCTTTCAAGCTAGAAGAGGATGGTCAACAACTTTTAATCTCCTAAAACAAAATAAATTTCAACACAGGATCCTGTGCCCAGCTAAACTGAGTTTCATTTATGATGGAGAAATTAAATACTTCAATGACATTCACATGTTGAAGAAATTTGCCATAACTAAACTAGCTCTCCAGGATATTCTCAGACCTATCCTCCATAAAGACCAGCATAATCCTACACCACAAAAGTAAACCCACACAGAAAATTTTGATCAAATTCCAATTTCCACAGTTGCAAAAGGATTAAAAATGTCCACCAGACTCTCAAAAGGCTTATCAATATTCTCAATTAATATGAATGGTTTAAATTGTCCTCTAAAGAGGCACAGGTTGCCTGACTGGATACAAAAACTCAAGCCAGATATCTTCTGTATACAAGAATCTCATCTTACATTAAAAGATAAATATAGACTCAAGGTGAAGGGATGGTCATCTATACTCCAGTCAAATGGAAAGCAGAGAAAAGCAGGCATTGCAATCCTATTCGCAGATGCAATAGGCTTCAAACCAACCAAAATAAGGAAGGATAAGGATGGACACTTCATATTTGTTAAAGGTAAATACTCAATATGATGAGATTTCAATTATTAATATTTATGCACCCAACCAGAATGCACAATTTATAAGAGAAACTCTAACAGACATGAGCAACTTGATTTCCTCCACTTCCATAGTAGTTGGAGATTTTAACACCCCTTTAGCAGTGCTGGATAGATCCTCCAAAAAGAAGTTAAGCAAAGAAATTTTAGATTTAAACTTAATCATTTAACATCTGGACTTAACAAACATCTACAGAACATTTCATCCCAACAAAACTGAATACACATCCTTCTCATCAGCCCATGGAACATACTCCAAAATCAACCACATCCTAGGCCACAAATCTAACCTCAGCAAATCTAAACAAATAGAAATTATTCCTTGCATCTTCTCAGACCATCATGGAATAAAAGTTGAACTCAATAACAACAGGAACCTGCATACCCATACAAAAACATAGAAGCTAAACAACCTTATGCTGAAGGATAGATGGGTTATAGATGAGATTAAGAAGGAAATCACCAAAGTTTTGGAACAAAACAACAACCAAGACATGAATTACGAGAACCTCTGGGATACTGCAAAGGCAGTCCTAAGAGGCAAATTTATAGCATTGCAAGCCTTCCTCAAGAAAAAGGAAAGAGAGGAAGTTACTATCTTAATGGGACATCTCAAGCAACTGGAGAAGGAAGAACACTCCAACCCCAAACCCAGCAGAAGAAAAGAAATAACCAAAATTAGAGCACAATTAAATGAAACTGAAAACAAAAGAATTATACAACAGATCAATAAATCCAAAAGGTGGTTTTTTTGAAAAGATCAATAAAATAGATAAACCTTTGGCCAACCTAACCTGGAAAAAAAGAGTAAAATCTCTAATTTTATCAATCAGAAATGGTAATGATGAAATAACAACAGACCCCTCAGAAATTCAAAAAATCCTTAATGAATACTATAAGAAACTCTACTCTCACAAATATGAAAATCTGAAAGAAATCGACCAATACCTGGAAGTACGCCACCTACCAAGACTTAGCCAGAATGAAGTGGAAATGTTGAACAGGCCTATATCAAGTTCTGAAATAGCATCAACTATACAAAATTTCCCTAAAAAGAAAAGCCCAGGACCAGATGGCTTTATGTCAGAATTCTACCAAACCTTTAAAGAAGAACTAGTACCTATATTACTAAACCTCTTCCAAAATATAGAAAAAGAAAGAATATTACCCAACACAGTCTACGAAGCAAACATCACTTTGATCCCCAAACCAGGGAAAGACCCAACAAGGAAAGAAAATTATAGACCAATATCACTAATGAATATTGATGCTAAAATACTCAATAAGATCCAAACAAACAGAATCCAACAACACATCAAAAAAAATTATACGCCACAACCAAGTGGGATTTATCCTAGGGTCTCAAGGCTGGTTCAATATACGTAAATCTATAAATGTAATTCAGCACATAAACAAACTAAAAAATAAGGACCATATGATTCTCTCAATTGATACAGAAAAGCTTTTGATAATATCCAGCATCCCTTCATGATCAGAACACTTAAGAAAATTGGTATAGAAGGGACATTTCTTAAACACATAGAGGCCATCTACAGCAAACCCACAGCCAATATTGTATTCAATGGAGTTAAACTGAAATCATTTTTACTTAGATCAGGAACCAGGCAAGGTTGCCCATTGTCTCCATTGCTCTTTAACATTGTAATGGAAGTTTTAGCCATTGCAATTAGGGAAGAAAAGGCGATCAAGGGTATCCACGTAGGGTCAGAAGAGATCAAACTTTCACTCTTCGCAGATGATGTGATCGTAGATCTGGAAAACACTAGGGATTCTACTACAATACTTTTAGAAGTGATCAAGGAATACAGCAATGTCTCAGGTTACAAAACCAACACCCATAAATCTATAGCCTTTATATATACCAACAATAACCAAGCTGAAAAAACAGTCAAGGACTCTATTCCTTTCACAGTAGTGCCAAAGAACATGAAATAATTGGGAGTATACCTAACAAAGGATATGAAAGATCTTTACAAAGAGAACTATGAAACTTTAAGAAAAGAAATAGCTGGAGATGTTAAAAAATGGAAAAACATACCATGCTCGTGGCTGGGAAGAATCAACATTGTTAAAATGTCTATACTACCCAAAGCAATATATAATTTTAATGCAATTCCTATTAAAGCTCCATTGTCATATTTTAAAGATCTTGAAAAAATAATACTTTTTAAATATGGAATCCGAAAAAACCTTGAATAGCCAAAAAATTACTCAGCAATAAAAACACAGCAGGAGGAATCACACTACCAGACCTGAGACTGTACTATAAATCGATAGTGATCAAAACAGCATGGTATTGGCACAAAAACAGATAGGCAGATGTCTGGAACAGAATAGAGAACCAAGAGATAAATCCAGCTACTTACCATTATTTGATCTTTGACAAGCCAATTAAAAACATTCAGTAGGGAAAAGATTCCCTATTTAACAAATGGCGCTGGATGAACTGGCTGGCAATCTGTAGAAGATTGAAACTGGACCCACATCTTTCACCATTAACTAAGATAGATTCTCACTGGATAAAAGATTTAAACTTAAGATATGAAACTATAAAAATACTTGAGGGAAGTGCAGGGAAAACTCTTGAAGCAATCGGCCTAGGTGAATATTTTATGAGAAATATTCCCCAGGCAATTAAAGCAGTATCAAAAATACACTACTGGGACCTGATCAAACTAAAAAGCTTCTGCACAGCCAAGAACATAGTAAGTAAAGCAAGCAGACAGCCCTCAGAATGGGAGAAAATATTTGCAGGTCATACCTCCGATAAAGGTCTGATAACCAGAATCCACAGAGAACTCAAAAGTATTAACAAGAAAAGAACACGTGATCCCATCTCAGGGTGGGCAAGGGACTTGAAGAGAAAGTTCTCTAAAGAAGATAGACGTGCGATCTACAAACACATGAAAAAAAACACATCATCCTTAATCATCAGAGAAATGCAAATCTAAACTACTTTGAGATACCACCTAATCCCAGTAAGAGTAGCCCACATAACAAAATCCCAAAACCAGAGATTCTGGTGTGGATGTGGAGAAAAGGGCACACTTCTACACTGCTGGTGGGAATGCACACTAATACATTCCTTCTGGAAGGATGTTTGGAGAAATCTTAGGGACCTAAAAATAGACCTGCCATTCGATCCTATAATTCCTTTACTAGGTTTATGCCCAGAAGACCAAAAATCACAATATAACAAAGACATCTGTACCAGAATGTTTATTGCAGCCCAATTCATAATTGCTAAGTAATGGAAGAAGCCCAAGTGCCCATCGATCCACAAATGGACTAGCAAATTGTGGTACATGTACACCATGGAATGCTATGCAGCTTTAAAGAAAGATGGAGACTTTACCTCTTTCATGTTTCATGGATGGAGCTGGAACATATTCTTCTTAGCAAAGTATCTCAGGAATGGAAGAAAAAGTATCCAATATACTCAGCCCTACTACGAAGCTAAATTATAGCTTTCACATGAAGGCTACAACTCAAGTATAGCACAAGACTATAAGGAAAGGGCCAAGGAAAGGGAAGGGAGGGGGAGGTTAGGGTGGAGGGAGGAAACAAGCAAACAAAAAAAAAACAACAACAAAAATATTTACATTAAAACAACAACAACAAAAGTCCCTGATTGATAAAGCCAGGCTCTGTGCAATCTACACCCTTGTGTGAGTCCAGCCATCTCCATACCTTCCAACCTCCCACCCTTTCTCTCTCTCTCACATGCATGTGCACACACACACACACACACGGTCTCCTGTGTAGCCCAGAGTAGAATGCAGTGGCAATTCACAGGCATGATGAAAGCCCTCCCTTTTCAGCTTCATCTGCTGAAATTCCATTGTCCTTTGGAAGAACACCTTCTCTGAAATATATCTATTGATCACCCCACCCAATGGTCACATGCTCTAGGTACCTCGGGCAGAAGGGACCTGCTCATCTAATGGGGGCAGCCCTCCCCTGCCTGCCTCAGGACCTTGTCTCAGGCTGCTAAGAGTGATAGACTTCTCAAGGAATGGGGCTTCCTCTGTAATATCTCAGCACAGACCTCCTTCCAAAAAGACAAAAGTGGCTCCTCCATATGCATCCTCTCCATACATCCCTCCATTAAGTCAGTGCTCAGCTAGATCAGAATGGGGAGGTCTTAGGAGTAAGGACTGGATCAGTCCATTTCTATGTCCCCAGCACTCTCTGAACCAAGTTTCACGCTGGTGCTAGTTCGGAGGCTGAGGAAGTAGTGGTACTAATTGGGAAGATTTCCCTACTTTCAACTCCTCCTGGCCTCGCAGTTTTCACTTAGAGAAGTTAAGGGTCGCTCACAGGGATCACACCAGGGTCTCTGGGATAAAGCTTTAAAAGATCATTAGATTAGCTTGGCACCAGTAGCTCAAGTGGCTAGGGCACCAGCCACATACACCGAAACTGGCGGGTCCGAATCCAGCCCAGGCCTGCCAAATAACAATGACAACTACAACCAAAAAATAGCCAGGAGTTGTAGTGGGTGCCTGTAGTCCCAGCTACTTGGGAGGCTGAGGCAAGAGAATCGCTTAAGCCCAAGAGTTGGAGGTTGCTGTGAGATGTGATGCCACAGCATTTTACCTAGGGTGACAGCTTGAGACTATCTGAAAAGAAAAAAAAAATCACCAGATCCAGGAGCCTACATTCATTTCTGAAACATTTATTGATGCAACATCAGCCTGTAAAGACAGCTTCCCAGTCTGGAGAAGAATCCAGGAAAATCAAACAGTTCCACCCCTTAGTCAACTGACATTGGCCAATGAGAGAAATGGGGACAGAGCCCCTGGACCCAGGAACAGGGGATTTTGGAGTTGATGAAGATTAGGCCTGTGAATGGGGTTATAGTGACGTTGGAGTGAAGGTCCAGAGTGCAGGCAGTGGAAAGGGCTCGGTAGTGGTAGACAGGGAAGAAATTATTTTTGGCCTTGGGCACCAGAAGTCAGGTTGGTTGGTGCTCAGCACTCTGGTTTCCAAGGGAGGCAGTGGGCGTGGCTCTGGGGCACTGGGCAGAGTCAGCATCTTCGCCTCTTCTCACAGATCCAGCCAGCTTTGTCACTGTCACACTGTGCATCATTCCACATCCCTGTGTACAGGAGCATAACACAGTCCTCAAGCCCCCGAGAGTCACTGGGCTCCCCAATGATTGGGCTGCAAAAGTTGGGAGTGTGTTGTAAGGAATGTAGGCTGAGGATTGATTTGGGATCCAACCTTCCTTCCCAGGCTCTAGCCTATATATTGCTTGGGCCTAACTCTTAACATGCACCTGAAATATTACTTTCTTTCTTTTTTTTTTCCAGGCTGAAATTTGAGTTTTATATACTTTTGACATGTTACAAAATTTCTTATTTGGTTCTTTTTGAGATGTCTAAAAATGTTAAGACCTTCTTAGCTTAAAAGCCCTACAAACACAGTTGGTAAGTTGGAGGTAAGCCACTTCTGTCACCCACTGTCAGAGACACAGTGGTCAGACGTGGCCAAGAGGCAGTTCTGGGCATCTCAGAGCACCAACCTTCCCCGGAGCCATCCCTGGAGCCTGATCCAGGCTGAGAAGAGGGACAACATGGAGACTGTCACAAGTGCTTATAGCAGTGGGAAGGAGGGACTCTTGCCTGGGCAGGCAGGCCCACTAGGCAGGGCTGGACACTGGGGGAAGCCACCAGCTCTGAAGGCTCTTTGAGTAGGCACCAGGAGTTGGGGTGCACATGGGCTAGGGTCCAAGTGTCTTCAGGGGATATTACTTTCTAATGCTCAATATTTAAGCCAGTTCTTGGAGTCTAGCCTGCCCCTTGCTAAGCATAGAACCTGAGCTGAAGAGTCTATAAGATCTGGCCCAAGGACTTTCCAGGAATTGGATCTAATCTGCCTCTTTCCCCAAGTCTCACCAGAGCCCCTTCTCTCATCTGAAGCTAAGTGGGACTCCTTCCATCCACTGGTATCCCTGAATCTTGCTCTGGTGTCGCACAGCCCTCAGGCCCAGCCAGTAACCTTGGCCATGTGTATTCTGAGTCAGGAAAATTTGAAAAGGAGGGCAGACAGTGAGCCAGCAGAGTGTGCTACGCCTCCCTCAAGGGAACACCATCTCCCCTGTGCACACCTGCTCATCTACGCCCCCAACAATCACCAGGTGTGCGCCTGCATCTGCACGGTGGCCTGAGCCTCTGTCCACGTAGCCTTGGACACCAAGAAATAATAGCAGGAACCCTCAAAGGACAGCCACGACGAAGGACATGGGTTGCAGGAGCCTGCAGGATGGTGAGGGTGAGAGAGGAGGATGTCTGCGGGGTGAGGGTGGGGTTGGACCTCTGGGGGGCCAGGGGTGCAGCCTCAGGCCAAGGTCAAAGAGTCAAGCCAAGTGGGTCCAGGAACACAAGGTCCAAGAGCAGGGCCCACCTAACCCTGTCCCCAACCCCCCACCCCCTGCTCACTGTTCTGGAGCTTGACAGCATCCAGCACCCGGAACAGCTCATCGCGGACATTCTCGCGGTTTCTGCCGGCTTCAGCCAAACCTTGGGTCGCTGCGGAGTTAAAGACGTGGAGATTATAACTGGGTTAGCTATAAGCAGGAACAGGGGTTTGATGGTCAGTTCACCGTTGGTGACAGGGACAGGACTGACATCAGGGTCGAGGAGGAGTTGTAGTCAAGGTCAGAGTCCAGAGGTCAGGCTGGAGACATGTTAGAAGTCAACACCACAGGATGGGTCGAGATCAGGGTTGTGGTAGGTCCGGCCCTCACCGTTTTCACGCAGTTCTTTCAGGGCTCTCTCCTGCTGGGTCAGCTTAGCCCGCGTCTCCCCGAGCTCCGCGCGCGTGGCCTGAAGCTGCGCTTGAGTCCCAGAACCTGGGTGGCGGTGGGATGGGGTAGAAGGGACGGAGAAAGCCAAGGTGGGGCGGGATGTGTGATACTGCCTCACTCCACCCCTGCTAGCCCAAGCCCCACCCCGCCATCATAAATCTCGCCCCTGCCTCCGCCAATCCCAGCCACCAGCCCCAACCCCTTTGTCCGCCGGCCGGGGCCCAGCCCCCTCTCACAGCAGCTGCTGCAGGCTCCGACCTCCTCCTTCAAGGTCTCCAGCGTCACTGTCTGCTTCGTCGCTGGAATGACCCCCACCATCCCACCGCACCCCCAACAACGGGTCACCTGGGAGAAATCAGGGAACATTCTTCCCACGCCAGGGACCGAGGGATCTCCACACAGCCTCTAACTGCCCTGTCTCCCGGGTCCCAGGCTATTCCGGCCCATTGTGCACTCACCGTTTATCTTGAGCAGGTCCTGGCTGCTCAGCAGAGCCCTGCGCTCCATGGAGGCTGCGGAGAGAGGCTGCTGTAGGCGCGGCCAGGCACTTGGGAACCTTCCCCTGGCTCAGGGGATGCGGGGTTCCCGGTCCTCGGACCGCAGAAGGGGCAGGCGGGCAGGTAGGTTTACAGTACTTCCGATGTGCACACGTGCTATGGGAGACAAACACGCGGGGACACACACACACACACACACACACACACACACACACGAGCATATATGCTACATCACCTCTTCCCACGGAGGGGACACTCACCCTTGGACAATAGGATGCTCAAAATGAGAGCCCACAGGATTACGGCGACCAGGACAGCCAGGGCCAGGAGACAGGACCTCTGGCTCCTCTGCTTCCAGCAACCCCAGTGCCCTGGGCAAGCATGGATGGTTTGTTCAGAGAGGTTAAGTAACTTTCCCAGGGACACACAGCCCCTAAGTGGCGGTTGGAATTTGGATCCTGGCCTGACTGGTTCCACAGACTATGGTATCCTTCTAGGACCTACTACCTGGACCCCTGTTGGGTCTTCCCCTCTCCTGCCCTCCTGCATAAAACCCTAGTTGAGTTTTATACTGGAGAAAGGAGAAATCCAAGAGGCTGGGTGAGGCAGTCCGTTGTACCTGTACCTGCTAGTGTCCATGGTGGTGTGCGCCTAGCCCTGGGGAGAGATATAAATGTGGCCCCCGCCCCCATCCTGGCCCCACCCACTCTGTCTTCCTTCCTTCCCATTTCCGTGGCCTCAGTTCCTAGTAACAATTACAAGGTTGGGCTCTTTCTGGCCTGGGCTGAATGCAAGGGGGGCAGTTCCAGCTTCCCTGGCCTGGTGGCTGTAGCTTCATATGTACAACCCAGGCTGGTGCTGGGGCTTCTCTCTAGAGAGGTCCGCACTTCTTATGGACATAGGGTGGGATTCCTTTTGATAGGGACACACTGAACCCAACCAAATTCTGACCCCTGCTCTTCCTGAGAAAGCCCCTGCAGGCATGACCCCCAGGACAGCTCAGCTCCCCTGCAGATGCCTGCCAGAGGCTGGGTCTGACCCTGCCCTTAATTCAGTCCCTCTCTCCCAGGAGGGAATAAGCAGATGTTATTGGAGGTGGTGTTAAGCTAAGCTGACCTCTGTACCATAGGTAGGTGGTAGATGGTGGTATGTGTAATAGGTAGCTTTTAGAAGCCTCAGTTTTCTGCTCTGTGAAAAGGAGGACAGTGACAGGGCCTCCCTCAACGGGACACTGTGAATAAGACATGAGGTTGTGCATGTCCACCTAGCCCCAGCTCAGGCACATTGGAAATACTAACTATTCTTACATGTTTTCAACAGATACTGCATACCCACCCTGTGCCAGGCATTGATCTGGGACTGGGGCTAAGTCAGAGAGAAAAATAAGTAAATTCTTCTCTTTTGGGAGCAAACGTTCTAGTGGGGAATGGGGGGAGGCAGACCCCATATTAAACATAATGAGCATATATTTTTTTAATTTTAAAAGTAAGTTGTATAGAATGGTGGTTTTCAGCAGGGGGCAATTATGCCCACCAGGGAACATTCAGCAATGCCTGGAGACAACCATCACAAGTTGGGATGTGTGTGTGTGAAATTTTGGCATCTAGTGGGGTACAGACCAAGGTTGCTGCTCAAAGCCCTGCAATGCATGGAAGGACCCCATAGAATAGAATGACCTGACCCCAAATGTCCATAGTGCCAAGAGTGTGAACCTTAGTACATTATATGAAAAGTTCTAAGTGCTAGTGAAAAGAAAAACGAAGGAAAGAAAACGTTTGGCAGGATACAGGGATTGGGGAGGGCTGAGATAAGCCAGTGAGCAGAAAGTGTGGTGGCCAGGGTGAGCCTGGGTGAGAAGGCAAAATGTTATTATTATCTTTTTAATGGAGCATTGACTAGTTCCTATAGATACAGTAACACACCCTATCTTCTTAAACCTCTCAATACATTATCCATGTTTTATTTAAAAAAATTATTCAATGCCTATTTTCTCATCTTATTCCAGGAATGAGACAGAAATCAGTGATGAAATATAATGAAAAAACAAGAAGATTTTTTTTTAATAAAAAAGGAAGATAGGGGATGATGGGAAGATGGCGGACTGAAGCCAGCTTTCCATAGAGGCTCCTGTCCTGAAGGAGAGTTAGGGGACGAAAATTTAGCAAATAACCTGATGGATTCCAGCAACACCAAGCGAGAAAGTTGAAGAACGCACATCAACCCCGCTGAGGAGAGCTGCGATCACAAGGAAGCAAACAAAAGGTACAAAACCCATCACCAAGCGGACGGGAGTCCCCCCTCCCCACCTGATCGGCTTAAGGGCCCCACAAACAAAAGGGCAGAAATCAAAGGCCATCCCACTACACTTCACGGGAAAGACCTACTACAAACTAGACCTACCTCCCTTACTAGGAGGCCTAGGCGTTATCCTGCCTGGCATAAAACTGTATAAATCTGTAAATTTCCTTTGCCGGTGACTCTGAGTACCCAGCACTTCCCTCCACTCTCTCTGAGGTCTGAAAGCCTGTCCCCCAGGAGTTCGGATTCTTGGGTGGCTCCTAAAGGGGAGAGGACAGTCCCTGAGCTGTGGCTGGTCAAAGCTGATTCTGGGGCACGGGAGAGAGGTTAGGACAGTCAGCGGAGGGAGACCCTCACCAGGGTGGCACTTCCCTGAGGCGAGGTGCAGCAGCCCTCCTTGGGCAACAATACCTCCAGGCATATAGCTGAGTCGAACTCGCTACCAGCTGCTCTGAGTGCCTGGAGCTCCCCCTGCCCTCATTCTGTGGTCCGGAGACCTGAACGCCTGCCGTGTGGCTGGGCAGGGAACTGGGGATAGCCGAGTCTGTTCGCTGCCCAGCGGTTCTGGGCTCCAGCCGCTCCCTCCCACCCCGCCCCCACTCTGAAGCCTGAAGGCTTGAGCTATGGCAGTACAACCAGGCGAGAGACGGGAAGAATCTGAATTTCCTTGCTGCCGAGAGCCCTGGGCTCCCGGCGTTCACCCCGCCCTCGCTCTGTGGTCCGGAGACCTGAACACCTGCTCGGTTCTGAGCTACAGCCACTCCCTCCACCCCGCCCCCACTCTAAAGCCTAAAGGCTTGAGCTGCGGCGGTACAACCAGGCGAGAGACCGGGAGAATCTGAATCTGTTCGCTGTCCACCGGACTCCCTAGGCTCGGAGCCCCTGCTGGCTCTGAGTGCCTGGCGCTCCCCCGCCCTCACTCTGTGGTCCGGAGACCTGAACGCCTGCCGTGTGCTGGGCAGGGAACTGGGGATAGTTCGCTGCCCAGGGATTCTGGGCTCCAGCCGCTCCCTCCCACCCCGCCCCCACTCTGAAGCCTGAAGGCTTGAGCTGCAGCGGTATAACCAGGCAAGAGACCAGAAGAATCTGAATTTGCTCGCTGCAGACTGGGTTCTGGCTCCAGGCTCCCAGCGTTCACCCCGCCCTCGCTCTGGGGTCCGGAGAACTGCTCGGTTTGAGCTCCAGCCACTCCCTCCACCCCGCCCCCACTCTAAAGCCTGAAGGCTTGAGCTGCGGGGCAGAGACCGGGAGAACCTGAATCTGCTCGCTGTCGACCAGGCTACCTACGGCTTGGAGTCCCTGCTGGCTCTGAGTTCCAGGCGCTCCCCCACCCTCACTCTGTGGTCTGGAGACCTGAACGCCTGCCATGTGGCTGGGCAGGGAACTGGGGATAGCCGAGTCTGTCCGCTGCCCAGCGTTCTGGGCTCCAGCCGCTCCCTCCCACCCCGCCCCCACTCTGAAGCCTGAAGGCTTGAGCTGCGGCAGTACAACCGGGCGAGAGACTGGGAGAAACTGAATCTGCTCGCTGTCGACCGGGCTCCCTACGGCTCGGAACCCCCTTGGAGGTAGATCAACAGCCGTTTTTTTCTTTAACGGCAGAACGCTCACTTCTGGATATTCTGAGGCCACACCCCCTGTCTCCCTGGGCAACCAGAGGAGGCCACCGGTGAGCGGGGGATTTCCTGACACCGCTCACAAACCCGGGAAGCTTCCAGGGCGGGGCCGAACCAGAGAGGTGATCGGACTCAAACCTCCAACACCAAAGACGTTTGAACTCAAAACAGCTCGTCTTCTGTAGGCGATTTCGACAGGAACAGAGACAGAACCCCGCAAAGTTGTCTGTTCTGTTCTGTTCTGTTCTGTTAGCAGCATCCATCAGGGACGGGGCTAAGCCTGAGTGAACACCTCCCTCCCATCACCTGCCTCAAACACTCATATATGTCAGGCCCCATCTCCTCCTGCTAGATAGCGGCAGTCTACGGGGGCCTGGCAGACTTCCTTGCGATTCAGGCAGGTGCAAACCCCTGGAGTGTCTGTTCACTGCAGGCAACTGGGTTAGCCATCTGCAGAGATACCAGTGACTGGGTCTGATGAAGGGGCAAAGTGGGGAAGGAGATGTCAACCTTCCTAGACTGCTCTGTTTGCTGGGTGGCTCCTCCTGACTCCACGCTGCACTGGGGTGAGCCGTGTCAGAGGAGTCACCAGGCCCCTGTGATCCAGTTCCCAGAGACCTCTTGAACTCTTTCACCCGAGACAAGTGCTAATTGAGACAGTTGATTTGGACCTTTTGAACTGGGCTAATAGACTGAGGAATTTTCAGGCAGTGCCCTGGGTGTACGGTTGTAGGAAGGTTGATTCTCCTTTTCCAACTGGGGCCAGAGGTGGGCAGGCGGGGTGACTTAATTGCTGATTTTTCCACACAGCTGAGACTTCAAGCCAGAGTAGAAGTTGCAATAGGATCGAACAGAAACCAGCTGAAAACAAGACAGAACCACTTTGCTCCACCACACCAGACAGGGCCCCAGTTTCTCAGGCCACAACACTGTACGGGCCCTCGATAAAACCCCAGGGGAAAAACCAAAGGGAGTAAAATAACCATGGGGCGGAATCAGCGGAACAACTCTGGTAACATGAATAACCAGAATAGATCAACCCCCCCAAGAAAAGATACGGCAGATGTGATTGAAGATCCCATTCATAAACAATTGGCTGAGATGTCAGAAATCGAATTCAGAATTTTGATGGCAGACAAGATTAATAAAATGGAATTAGGAATCCGAGGAGAAATTCAAAAATTGTCTCAAGAATTTAACGAATTTAAAGACAAAACCACCAAAGACTTAGACACACTGAAGCAAGAACTTACAGCCCTCAAAGATATGAAAAATACAGTAGAATCCCTCAGTAACAGAATGGAGCAAGCAGAAGAAAGGATTTCTGACATTGAAGATAAAGTCTTCGAACGCTCCCAATCTCTCAAAGAGGAACAGAAATGGAGAGCAAAAATGGATCACTCACTCAGAGAACTCTCAGATAATTTGAAAAAAATCAACATAAGGATTATAGGAATTTCTGAGAACGATGAAGTCGCCTCCGAGGGCACAGAGGCCCTTCTGCATGAAATTATGAAAGAAAATTTTCCAGACATGCCTAGAGAATCTGAAATTCAGATAGCAGACAGCTTCAGAACCCCAGCACGATTCAACCCCAATAAGTCATCCCCCAGACATATCATAATTAGCTTCACTAAAGTTAACATGAAAGAGAAGATTCTCAAAGCAGCCCGGCGAAAGAAAACTATAATGTACAAAGGTAAGAATATTAGAATAACTGCAGATCTCTCTGCTGAAACTTTTCAAGCCACAAGAGGCTGGTCATCAACTTTTAATCTCCTAAAGCAAAAAAAATTTCAACCCAGGATCTTGTATCCAGCTAAACTGAGTTTCATCTATGATGGAGAAATTAAATACTTCAATGACATTCATATGTTGAAAAAATTTGCCATAAGTAAACCAGCTCTTCAGGATGTTCTCAGACCTATTTTCCACAATGACCAACCCAATCCTACACCACAAAAGTAAACTCACTCAGAAACTTCGGATCAAACTCCAACTTCCACACTGGCGAAAGGATTGAAAATGTCCACTGGACCTTTGAAAAACTCGATACCCAAAATTCCACCAGACTTATCAATACTCTCCATCAATGTGAATGGCTTAAACTGTCCTTTAAAGAGACATAGGTTAGCTGACTGGATACAAAAACTCAAGCCAGATATTTGTTGCATACAAGAGTCACATCTCAACTTAAAAGACAAATACAGACTCAGGGTGAAAGGATGGTCATCCGTATTTCAGGCAAATGGTAATCAGAAAAAAGCAGGTGTTGCAATTTTATTTGCAGATACAGTAGGCTTTAAACCATCAAAAGTAAGGATGGACAAGAATGGTCACTTCATATTTGTTAAGGGTAATACTCAATATGATGAGCTCTCAATAATTAATATCTATGCACCCAACCAGAATGCACCTCAATTTATAAGAGAAACTCTAACAGACATGAGTAACTTGATTTCCTCCAGCTCCATAATTGTCGGAGAGTTCAACACTCCCTTGGCAGTGTTGGATCGATCCTCCAGCAAGAAGCTGAGCAAAGAAATCTTAGATTTAAACCTAACCATCCAATATTTAGATTTAGCAGACATCTACAGAACATTTCATCCAAACAAAACTGAATACACATACTTCTCACCAACCCACGGAACTTACTCCAAAATTGACCACATTTTAGGTCACAAGTCTAACCTCAGTAAATTTAAAGGAATAGAAATTATTTCATGCATCTTCTCAGACCATCATGGAATAAAACTTGAATTGAGTAACAACAGGAATCTGCATACCCATACAAAAACATGGAAGTTAAATAACCTTATGCTGAATGATAGCTGGGTCAGAGATGAGATTAAGAAAGAAATCGCCAATTTTATGGAACAAAACGACAAAGAAGACACAAACTATCAGAACCTCTGGGACACCGCAAAGGCAGTTCTAAGAGGGAAATTTATAGCACTGCAAGCCTTCCTCAAGAGAACGGAAAGAGAGGAAGTTAAGAACTTAATGGGACATCTCACGCAACTGGAAAAGGAAGAACATTCCAACCCCAAACCCAGTAGAAGAAAAGAAATAACCAAAATTAGAGCAGAATTAAATGAAATTGAAAACAAAAGAATAATACAACAGATCAATAAATCAAAAAGCTCGTTTTTTGAAAAGGTCAATAAAATAGATAAACCTCTGGCCAACCTAATCAGGAAAAAAAGAGTAAAATCTCTAATATCATCAATCAGAAACAACAAAGACGAAATAACCACAGACTCATCAGAAATCCAAAAAATCCTTAATGAATATTACAAGAAACTTTATTCTCAGAAATACGAAAATCTGAAGGAAATAGACCGATACTTGGAAGCACGCCACCTTCCAAGACTTAACCAGAATCAAGTAGAAATGTTGAACAGACCCATATCAAGATCAGAAATAGCATCAACTATACAAAACCTCCCTAAAAAGAAAAGTCCGGGACCAGATGGTTTCACGTCAGAATTCTACCAAACCTTTAAAGAGGAATTAGTACCTATATTACTCAACCTGTTCCAAAATGTAGAAAAAGAAGGAAGACTACCCAACACGTTCTATGAAGCAAACATCACCCTGATCCCCAAACCGGGAAAAGACCCAACAAGAAAAGAAAATTATAGACCAATATCACTAATGAATATAGATGCAAAAATATTCAACAAGATCCTAACAAACAGAATCCAGCAACACATCAAACAAATTATACATCATGACCAAGTTGGTTTTATCCCAGGGTCTCAAGGCTGGTTGAATATACGTAAATCTATAAATGTAATTCAGCACATAAACAAATTAAAAAACAAAGACCATATGATTCTCTCAATTGATGCAGAAAAAGCTTTTGATAATATCCAGCATCCCTTCATGATCAGAACACTCAAGAAAATTGGTCTAGAAGGGACTTTTCTTAAACTGATAGAGGCTATCTACAGCAAACCGACAGCCAATATCATATTGAATGGAGTTAAATTGGAATCATTTCCACTCAGATCAGGAACCAGACAAGGCTGCCCATTGTCTCCATTGCTTTTCAACATTGTAATGGAAGTTTTAGCCACCGCAATTAGGGAAGAAAAGGCGATCAAGGGTATCCATATAGGGTCAGAAGAGATCAAACTTTCGCTCTTCGCAGATGATATGATTGTGTATCTGGAAAACACTAGGGACTCTACTACAAAACTCCTAGAAGTGATCAAGGAATACAGCAGCGTCTCAGGTTACAAAATCAACATTCATAAATCGGTAGCCTTTATATACACCAACAACAGTCAAGTTGAAAAGGCAGTTAAGGACTCTATCCCATTCACAGTAGTACCAAAGAAGATGAAATATTTCGGAATTTACCTAACAAAAGACGTGAAAGATCTCTATAAAGAGAACTATGAAACTCTAAGAAAAGAAATAGCTGAAAATGTTAACAAATGGAAAAACATACCATGCTCATGGCTGGGAAGAATCAACATTATAAAAATGTCCATACTACCCAAAGCAATATATAATTTCAACGCACTCCCTAGTAAAGCTCCACTGTCATATTTTAAAGATGTTGAAAAAACATTACTTCATTTTATATGGAATCAGAAAAAACCTCGAATAGCCAAGACATTACTCAGAAATAAATACAAAACAGGAGGAATCACACTACCAGACCTCAGACTTTACTACAAATCGATAGTGATCAAAACAGCATGGTATTGGCACAAAAACAGAGAAGTAGATATCTGGAACAGAATAGAGAACCAAGAGATGAATCCAGCTACTTACCGCTATTTGATTTTTGACAAGCCAATTAAAAACATTCAGTGGGGAAAAGATTCCCTATTTAACAAATGGTGCTGGGTGAACTGGCTGGCAACCTGCAGAAGACTGAAATTGGACCCACACCTTTCACCATTAACTAAGATAGACTCTCATTGGATTAAAGATTTAAACTTAAAACATGAAACTATAAAAATACTAGAGGAGAATGCAGGGAAAACCCTTGAAGAAATTGGTCTGGGTGAGTATTTCATGAGGAGAACCCCCCGGGCAATTGAAGCAGCTTCAAAAATACACTACTGGGACTTGATCAAACTAAAAAGCTTCTGCACAGCTAAGAGCACAGTAAGCAGAGCAAGCAGACAGCCCTCAGAATGGGAGAAGATATTTGCAGGGTATATCTCTGACAAAGGTTTAATAACCAAAATCCACAGAGAACTCAAATGCATCAGCAAGAAAAAAACAAGGGATCCCATCGCAGGCTGGGGAAGGGATTTGAAGAGAAATTTCTCTGAAGAAGACAGGCACACGGCCTTCAGACATATCAAAAAATGCTCATCATCTTTAATCATCAGAGAAATGCAAATCAAAACTACTTTGAGATATCATCTAACTCCAATGAGACTAGCCTATATCACAAAATCTTAAGACCAGAGATGTTGGCGTGGATGCGGAGAAAAGGGAACACTTCTGCACTGCTGGTGGGAATGCAAATTAATACATTCCTTTTGGAAAGATATATGGAGAACACTCAGAGATCTAAAAATAGATCTGCCATTCAATCCTGTAATTCCTCTGCTGGGCATATACCCAGAAGACCAAAAATCACAACATAACAAAGATATTTGTACCAGAATATTTATTGCAGCCCAATTCATAATAGCTAAGTCATGGAAAAAGCCCAAGTGCCCATCGATCCACAAATGGATTAATAAATTGTGGTATATGTATACCATGGAATACTATGCAGCCTTAAAGAAAGATGGAGACTTTACCTCTTTCATGTTTACATGGATGGAGCTGGAACATATTCTTCTTAGTAAAGTATCTCAAGAATGGAAGAAAAAGTACCCAATGTATACAGCCCTACTATGAAACTAATTTGGGACTCTCACATGAAAGCTATAACCCAGCTACAACTTAACAATAGGGGGAAGTGGGAAAGGGGGGGTGGGCAGAGGGAGAGGGATCTGTGGGATCACACCTGTGGTGCATACTACAGGGGTATTTGCGAAACTTGGTAAATGTAGAATGTAAATGTTTTGGCACAGTAACTGAGATAACGCCGGAAAGGCTATGTTAACCACTGTGATAAAAATGTGTCAAATGGTTTATGAGGCGAGTGTATGATACCCCATGATCATATCAATGTATACAGTTATGATTTAATAAAAAAAAATAAAAGGAAGATAAAGGTAGAAATGAAAGTAAGGATGGGAACATAAATCTAACAGATTGGGCTTGTAACAAAATTCAGACCAGGGGACCAGATTCCATAAAAACATCTACTGGTCTTGTTGCAACAGGAAATAAGGTCAGATACCTGGTGACATACAATGAATTCTTTCAAAGCATTGTTGAGGACATGTAGGAGCAAGTCCTCATGAAAATTTCCATAACTACAGTATGGTTTTCTGCCAGTATGTCAAGGGTATATGACTGCATGGCCGGGCACAGTTTTAGTAAAAGCTGGTGGCCTGAATTCAAAGCAAATGATTTTCACCATGACTGGAGTTGCTTTAGCATGTTTCAAGCAGCAGTAATTTTGAGATGCTGGAGAGAATCTAATGGAAGTACAGGAAAACAGTGCAGGAATTATTAAATAAAATAACACTGAGAAAACATTGTGAGTGCTTATAATGAACTTCAAGATCTGGAAGAAATAGGTTTTTTTTTGACAAAACATAACCCAAGTAAAAATAGAAAGTCTGAACAGACAATAACCAAGAAGACAATACAAAGGTGATAGAAGAACTAATGTTCAAAAAAAGGCACATGGCCCAGTCAGTGTTATAGTCTCTCCATGATTCCTAGATTCCTGGTTTTATATTGCTTCAGGATTTTTGATATCAACTCTCCAGTTGACTGGAGAGGTCTTAGTTTGTTTTCCACCACTTTTTTTTTTTCTGTGACAGAGTCTCACTTTGTTACCCTCAGGAGAGTGCTGTGGTGTCACAGTTCACAGCAACCTCAAACTCTTGGGTTCAAATGATTCTCTTGCTTCAGCCTCCCAAGTAGCTGGGACTATAGATGCCTACCACAATTCCAGACTATTTTTATAGATGAGGTCTCAGGCTGGTCTTAAACTTGTGAATTCAGGCAATACACTCACCTTGGCTTCCCAGAGTGCTAGGATTACAGCCGTGAGCCATTGCACCTGGCCTTTCTACCACTTTCTTAACTTTGTTTACTGCTCTGATTTCTACAACACTTGAGGGTCAATAGGCAGGCACCAACTCTAAGGAAATTTGCTTGAGAGCTGGGCTAACCCCAATCTCTCTCTACCTGCAAACTGCACAGTGGGACAGGATTTGTATCAGGAAGCTATTATGACCACTACTGTTTAGAATAGTGTTTGAGATCCTAGCAAAAGGTATAAGTCATGAAAAGAGTGTAAAAGGTGTAAGAATCAGAAATAAAGAGAGAAAACCATTATTATTTTTAAATAGTACGATCAGTAACATTGAAGTATGCATGTAAACATTGCAACTAAAAATAGTGTTTAATATAATTTGAGTGGTCATTTTACTAACATTAACAGAAACAATAAACTAGACAGATAATAGAAAAGAATACCTCTAAACTAGCAACTCAAACCATATCTAAGAACCAACACAATCAAGAAGGTATAAGACCTTTGCCAAGAAAAAAATTAAATTATATTAAAGGCTATTTTAGAAAGCATTTAGATAAATAGTGATATCTAATAGTCCCAGAAGTTAGGTGAATTAAAATAGTAAAAGTGCCAAGTCTTCACAATTTAATATACAAGTTCATTACAAGCCATAATACAAATTCCAGTTCAAATGATTTTTGGTCCTTTAAATATACACCTAGAAGAGGAATTGCAGGATCAAACAGCAGGTCTACATTTAGATCCCTGAGTGTTCTCGAATCATTTGGCAATAAAGATATTTGCACCAGATCATTAATTGCAGCTCAATTCATAATTTCCAAGTCATAGAAGAAGCTCAAGTGCCCATTGACCCATGAATGGATTAATAAATTGTGGTATATGTATACCATGGAATACTATGCAACATTAAAAAAATGGAGACTTTACCTCTTTTATGTTTACATGGATGGAGCTGGGAAATATTCTTCTTTTTTCTTTTTATCAGTTTGGCCAGGGCCGGGTTTGAACCCACCACCCTGTGTATATGGGGCCAGCACCCTATCAACTGAGCTACAGGTGCCACCCCAGAAAATATTCTTCTTAGTAAAGTATCTCAGGAATGGAAAAAAATATATCCAAGGTACTCAGTACTATGTGAAACCAATTTATAATCACTCACTCTTGCATATAAAAAATGAAACACAACTATAGCCTAGGATGAAGGAAGGAAAGGGAGGGAGGGGGAACAGGGAAGGGTGGATCAATAGAGGGAGGGTTAGTAGGGGGACCACACCTATGGAGCATTTGCAAGTACAAGTTGGATCTATCAGGTGTAGAATACAAATATCTTAATGCTGTAATTGGGTAAATGTGAAGGCTATGTTGATTAGTAGGATGTAAGCACTACAATTTGTACAAATAATCGACACATTGAATCCCATAATGCATAAATGTATTTATGATCTATGTATAAATGACTTATTTAAAAAAGAATTCCAATTCAAAACTTTTGAGGATTTCAGTAAATTCATTCTAAAATTTATATGGAAATATAAAGTTCTATGCATTGTAAGCCAACTTTGTGGGGGGGGATAAATATAAAAAGACTCACCTTACCAGTTAGTAAACCATACTACAACAAAACATTAATTTAAAAAATAGTGTGGAGTTGTTGAAGAAAGAGGCAACCAGGTTAAATAGGAAAAAACAAAAAGACATAACTAGACGATACAGAACACAATGATGGGAAAACTGATTCACTATATGAAGAAAAAATATGTCAAACTCCTCCCTTACACCATGTACAGAGGTGGACTCAGGTGTATCTCAAAGATAAAGATGAAAGATAATTAGGCTAATTAAAGGAAATGTAGGCAATTATCTTTGTGTTCCATGGTTGTAGGAAAATGTCTCCTTCCTTTCTTTCTTTCTCTTTCTCTCTCTCTCTCTGTCTCTCTCCCCTTCCTTCCTTCCTTCTTTCTTTCCTTTCTTCCTTCTTTCCTTCCTTCCTCCCTCCCTCCCTCCCTCCGTCCCTCCCTCCCTCCCTCCCTCCCTCCCTCCCTTCCTTCCTTCCTTCCTTCCTTCCTTCCTTCCTTCCTTCCTTCTTTCACCCAGCTTCACTCTGTTGCCCAGGCTATATAGTGCTATGGCATCAGCATAAGTCACAGGAACCTCAAACTCCTCGGTTCAAGCAACCTTCCAGCCTCAGCCTCCCAAGAATCTGGGATTACAAATGCCCGCTACAACATCCAGCTATTTTTTTAAAAATTTTCTTGCTCTTGCTCAGCCTGGTCTCAAACTCCTGAGCTCAAGCAGTCCTTCCACCTCAGCCACTCAAAGTGTCAGGATTACAGGAACAAGCCACTGCGCCCCACTCACAGGAAAATTTCTTTCTTTTTTTTTTGTGGTTTTTGGCCAGGGGTAGGTTTGAACCAACCACCTCCGGCATATGGGACCTGCGCCCTACTCCTTGAGCCACAGGCACCACCAGGAAAATTTCTTAAGATTGATATACAAGCAAAGAAGAAAAGATGCATTTAACTATATTGAAATTAAGAATCTCCATTAAGGAAATCCTGCTTGTGTCCAGAGAGTGCAGTTTGGAAAAATAGTCTGTTTGCTCAGGCCTAGAAAATGTGGGTCCCTGTCCAGTCCTGAATAGGGAACTCTGTATCAATACAAAAGGCATATGGGGTGAGAAGGATTATGGTTGATATTACCATCCCAGAGATGGAAGTTGCTGTGTAAACGGTTTTTGGCCAGCGCTGGGTTTGAACCTACCACCTCCGGCATATGGGGCTGGCGCCCTACTCCTTTGAGCTGCAGGCGCCACCAGGAGGAGGCTTGACCTTTTACAGAAAGCACAGTCCACAGGCACGAGAACTTAAAGAGCAAGAGGAAGTGAAAGGAAAATTAGGGCAAGGAAACAGATAAAAGAAATCACCCATGAGGAAGAATCAGCAGAAAACTCCAGGCAACATGAAGAACCAGTCCAGAACAACCCCGCCAAGGGACCATGAGGTAGCTACTGCAGAGGATTCCACCTATACACAAATGTTAGGAATGACAGAAAGGGAATTTAGAATACACATGTTGAAAACAATGAAAGAAATGATGGAAACAATGAAGGAAACTGCTAATAAAGTGGAAAATAACCAAAAGGAAATCCAAAAACAGAATCAAATCAGAGATGAACGATATGAAGAATATAAAAAGGATATAGCAGAGCTGAAGGAAATGAAACAGTCAATCAGGGAACTTAAAGATGCAATGGAAAGTATCAGCAACAGGTTAGACCATGCAGAAGAAAGAATTTCAGAGGTAGAAGACAAAGTTTTTGAGATAACTCAGATAGTAAAAGAGGCAGAAAAGAAGAGAGAGAAAGCAGAACGTTCACTGTCAGAATTATGGGACTTTATGAAGCGTTCCAACATACGAGTTATAGGAATTCCAGAAGGGGAAGAAGAATGCCCCAGAGCAATGGAAGCCATACTAGAGCATATTATAAAAGAAAATTCCCCAAACTTCACCAAAGATTCTGACACACTGCTTTCAGAGGGATATCGGACCCCAGGTCGCCTCAACTCCAACCGAGCTTCTCCAAGACACATTGTGATGAACCTGTCCAATCAAGACAAAAGAAAAGATTCTGCAAGCTGCCAGGAGTAAGCGCCAGTTGACCTACAGGGGCAAATCCATCAGAGTGACCGCAGACTTCTCTAATGAAACTTTCCAAGCAAGAAGACAATGGTCATCTACCTTTAATCTACTTAAACAGAACAATTTCCAGCCCAGAATTCTGTACCCTGCTAAGCTAAGCTTCAAAATTGACGGAGAAATCAAATCATTTACGGATATACAAACATTGAGGAAATTCGCCACAACAAGACCAGCTCTACAGGAAATACTTCAACCTGTTCTGCACACTGACCACCACAATGGATCAGCAGCAAATTAAGAACTCAGAAATCAAAGGACAGAACCTAACCTCCACACTGATGCAAAAGATAAAACTAAGCAATGGACTCTCACCAAATAAGACGAATAGAATACTACCACACTTATCAATTATCTCCATAAATGTTAATGGCTTGAATTCCCCACTGAAGAGACATAGATTGGCTGACTGGATTAAAAAACACAAGCCATCCATTTGCTGTCTGCAAGAAACACACCTGGCTTCAAAAGACAAATTAAAGCTCCGAGTCAAGGGTTGGAAGACAATTTTTCAGGCAAATGGAATTCAGAAGAAAAGAGGAGTTGCAATCTTATTTTCAGATACATGTGGATTTAAAGCAACTAAAGTCAAAAAAGACAAAGATGGTCACTTTATATTGGTCAAGGGAAAAATACAACAGGAAGACATTTCAATTCTAAATATTTATGCACCCAATTTAAATGCTCCCAGATTCTTGAAGCAGACCTTACTCAGTCTGAGCAATATGATATCTGATAATACCATCATAACAGGGGACTTTAACACACCTCTTACAGAGCTGGACAGATCCTCTAAACACAAATTAAACAAAGATATAAGAGATTTAAATGAGACCTTAGACCAACTATGCTTGAAAGACACATATAGAACACTCCACCCCAAAGACAAAGAATATACATTCTTCTCATCACCCCATGGAACATTCTCCAAAATTGATCATATCCTGGGACACAAAACAAATATCAACAGAATCAAAAGAATTGAAATTTTACCTTGTATCTTCTCAGACCATAGGGCACTAAAGGTGGAACTCAACTCTAACAAAAATGCTCGATCCCACCCAAAGGCATGGAAATTAAACAATCTTCTGTTGAATAACAGATGGGTGCAGGAAGAAATAAAACAGGAAATCATTAACTTCCTTGAGCATAACAACAATGAAGACACAAGCTACCAAAACCTGTGGGATACTGCAAAAGCAGTTTTGAGAGGAAAATTCATCGCTTTAGATGCCTACATTCGAAAAACAGAAAGAGAGCACATCAACAATCTCACAAGAGATCTTATGGAATTGGAAAAAGAAGAACAATCTAAGCCTAAACTCAGTAGAAGAAAAGAAATATCCAAAATCAAATCAGAGATCAATGAAATTGAAAACAAAAGAATCATTCAGAAAATTAATGAAACAAGGAGTTGGTTTTTTGAAAAAATAAATAAAATAGATAAACCATTGGCCAGACTAACTAGAAATAGAAAAGTAAAATCTCTAGTAACCTCAATCAGAAACGATAAAGGGGAAATAACAACTGATCCCACAGAGATACAAGAGATCATCTCTGAATACTACCAGAAACTCTATGCCCAGAAATTTGACAATGTGAAGGAAATGGATCAATATTTGGAATCACACCCTCTCCCTAGACTTAGCCAGGAAGAAATAGAGCTCCTGAACAGACCAATTTCAAGCACTGAGATCAAAGAAACAATAAAAAAGCTTCCAACTAAAAAATGCCCTGGTCCAGATGGCTTCACTCCAGAATTCTATCAAACCTTCAAGGAAGAGCTGATTCCTGTACTGCAGAAATTATTCCAAAAAACTGAGGAAGAAGGAATCTTCCCCAACACATTCTATGAAGCAAACATCACCCTGATACCAAAACCAGGAAAAGACCCAAACAAAAAGGAGAATTTCAGACCAATCTCACTCACGAATATAGACGGAAAAATTCTCAACAAAATCCTAGCCAATAGATTACAGCTTATCATCAACAAAGTCATTCATCATGATCAAGTAGGCTTCATCCCAGAGATGCAAGGCTGGTTTAACATTCTCAAGTCCATAAACGTTATCCACCATATTAACAGAGGCAAAAATAAAGATCACATGATCCTCTCAATAGATGCAGAAAAAGCATTTGATAAAATCCAGCATCCTTTTCTAATTAGAACACTGAAGAGTATAGGCATAGGTGGCACATTTCTAAAACTGATTGAAGCTATCTATGACAAACCCACAGCCAATATTTTACAGAATGGAGTAAAACTGAAAGCTTTTCCTCTTAGAACTGGAACCAGACAAGGTTGTCCTCTGTCACCTTTACTATTCAACATAGTGCTGGAAGTTCTAGCCAATACAATTAGGCAAGACAAGGAAATAAAGGGAATCCAAATGGGAGCAGAGGAGGTCAAACTCTCCCTCTTTGCTGATGACATGATCTTATACTTAGAGAACCCCAAAGACTCAACCACAAGACTCCTAGAAGTCATCAAAAAATACAGTAATGTTTCAGGATATAAAATCAATGTCCACAAGGCAGTAGCCTTTGTATACACCAATAACAGTCAAGATGAGAAGCTAATTAAGGACACAACTCCCTTCACCATAGTTTCAAAGAAAATGAAATACCTAGGAATATACCTAATGAAGGAGGTGAAGGACCTCTATAAAGAAAACTATGAACTCCTCAGAAAGGAAATAGCAGAGGATATTAACAAATGGAAGAACATTCCATGCTCATGGATTGGAAGAATCAACATTGTTAAAATGTCTATACTTCCCAAAGCAATCTACCTATTCAATGCCATTCCTATCAAAGTACCTACATCATTCTTTCAAGATTTGGAAAAAATGATTCTGCGTTGTTTTTTTTTTTTTTTTTTTGTGGTTTTTGGCTGGGGCTGGGTTTGAACCCTCCACCTCCAGCATATGGGACCAGCGCCCTACTCCTTGAGCTACAGGCGCCACCCTGATTCTGCATTTTGTATGGAACTGGAAAAAACCCCGTATAGCTAAGGCAGTTCTTAGTAACAAAAATAAAGCTGGGGGCATCAGCATACCAGATTTTAGTCTGTACTACAAAGCCATAGTGGTCAAGACAGCATGGTACTGGCACAAAAACAGAGACATAGACACTTGGAATCGAATTGAACACCAAGAAATGAAACTAACATCTTACAACCACCTAATCTTCGATAAACCAAACAAGAACTTACCTTGGGGGAAAGACTCCCTATTCAATAAATGGTGTTGGGAGAACTGGATGTCTACATGTAAAAGACTGAAACTGGACCCACACCTTTCCCCACTCACAAAAATTGACTCAAGATGGATAAAGGACTTAAATTTAAGACATGAAACAATAAAAATACTCAAAGAAAGCATAGGAAAAACACTGGAAGATATTGGCCTGGGGGAAGACTTCATGAAGAAGACTGCCATGGCAATTGCAACAACAACAAAAGTAAACAAATGGGACTTCATTAAACTGAAAAGCTTCTGTACATCTAAGGAGACAATAACCAAAGCAAAGAGACAACCTACACAATGGGAAAGGATATTTGCATATTTTCAATCAGACAAAAGCTTGATAACCAGGATCTATAGAGAACTCAAATTAATCCACATGAAAAAAGCCAACAATCCCGTATATCAATGGGCAAGAGACATGAATAGAACTTTCTCTAAAGACGACAGACGAATGGCTAACAAACACATGAAAAAATGTTCATCATCTCTATATATTAGAGAAATGCAAATCAAAACATCCCTGAGATATCATCTAACCCCAGTGAGAATGACCCACATCACAAAATCTCAAAACTGCAGATGCTGGCGTGGATGTGGAGAGAAGGGAACACTTTTACACTGCTGGTGGGACTGCAAACTAGTACAACCTTTCTGGAAGGAAGTATGGAGAAACCTCAAAGCACTCAAGCTAGACCTCCCATTTGATCCTGCAATCCCATTACTGGGCATCTACCCAGAAGGAAAGAAATCCTTTTATCATAAGGACACTTGTACTAGACTGTTTATTGCAGCTCAATTTACAATCACGAAAATGTGGAAACAGCCTAAATGCCCACCAACCCAGGAATGGATTAACAAGCTGTGGTATATGTATACCATGGAATACTATTCAGCCATTAATAAAAATGGAGACTTTACATCCTTCGTATTAACCTGGATGGAAGTGGAAGACATTATTCTTAGTAAAGCATCACAAGAATGGAGAAGCATGAATCCTATGTACTCAATCTTGATATGAGGACAATTAATGACAATTATGGTTATGGGGGGGGAACAGAAAGATGGAAGGAGGGAGGTGGGTGGGGCCTTGGTGTGTGTCACACTTTATGGGGGCAAGACATGATTGCAAGAGGGACTTTACCTAACAATTGCAATCAGTGTAACCTGGCTTATTGTACCCTCAATGAATCCCCAACAATAAAAAAAAAAAAAAAGAAAGAGCATTAAAAAAAAAAAGAATCTCCATTAAACAAGGACATAATAGATCAAATTAGCAAGTGAATGGCAGGCTGGTGGAGATAATTGCCACATAGAAAGTTAAAAAGCAATAGTGCTCTAAGATACACAAATATACCTCTGCCAAAAATGAAAAAAGAAGACACAAATACCAATAGAAAAATGAGGGGTATGAAATGCTGGCACATTCCTGTAGTCTCAGCTACTTGGGAAGCTGAGGCAAGGAAGATCATTTTAACCTAGGAGTTCTAGGCTGCAGTGAGCTATGATAACGCCACTGCAGTCCACCCAAGGCAACACAGTGAGACTCTGTGTCCACAAAAAAGAAAAAAAAAAAAGTAATGTTATCAACACCTGTGCCCATCAAAATAGGCAGACATTAAAATAAAAAAGTGATTGTATTAAGTGTTGGTGAGGATGTGGGGAGATTGGAACTTTTTTTCACTGCTGGTGAGAATCATTTTGGAAAGCAGTTTGGAAGTATGAAGTGAAACTAAGATGGCATACACTCTTTGATAGTTCAAAAATAGGTATGTTTTCAAGAAAGGTTTCCCCAAGGGTTTACAAAGATGTTCACCATAGTGTTGTTTATAGTAGCAGAGTTAGGGTGTAGACACACCCCTGAGCCAGCATTTAGTAAGTAAAACTTAGTGAGTGCACACTTTGAATCAAATCAATAGTAAGCTCATGTACAGGTGGCAATGAGTTCAGACCTAAGTAACCTAGGGCTGGAGAAGTAGAAATTATTTGAGTTTCAATTAAACACACACTCTCAACCACACCAAGTATGTCTAAACATAAGGGCACGTATCAAACTTCATAGTGGGTAAAGGAAGGGTTAAATAGGACAGTTTGGCTATGTTTAGAGGTCATTTAAAACAAACAAACAAAAAAACAAGCAGAAGGGCCTTGCTCCTCTTCCTAGAAACCTCTTTGTGCTGAGATGTAAGACTCATGCTGTCTTCATCATCAGAAATTTAACACAATAAGGCAGGCACTGGAAGCTGACTTAGCACCAGAATTTTACTGTGAGACAGAATTTTTTTGGTGGGCACACTTCTTTCTGTGATTCTTGAGGACAGGTTAGGAGATGAAAATTAAAAAAAAACCCTCACAACTCCAAAACTGCACAATTCCTGTCCAAGGTGACCATCAGAATATGTTCTTGGGAAACGAGTTAGAATGGGTGTGATCCATTGGCCCTTATGGAGTTGAAAGGACGAATTTATTTGGGAGGGGGCGGTCAGAGCAGGTTTTCTGGAAGAGATGAGCAGTGGAAATGTGCTTTTGAGGACATGTTACTCTTGACAGGGAAAGGAAAGGAACACCAGACATAGGGCACAGCCAGGGCAGGACAAAGGGAACAGAGAGTTTGCCTCCCTTGCATATCTGTGTGGCTGAAGCTGCCTTAGGGAGCCAGGGTGGAGCTCTCCAGCTTAGTGAGAAAAGTCCACAGGGGAAGTGAGAGGGGAAGAAAGGTCCTAAGCAGGAGGGAGAAGCAGGCCTCTAACATCTATCCCTGACACAGAACAGGGAGGGAAGACCTGTTTCTGAGGCTGTGGTGGGAGGGGGGAGGGAACAGGTAAATCAGGGAACTTGAAGATAAGGTGTTGAGTCTGGGAAGTTCAGAGGTATATGAGAACCACCAGAGACACCTGGATGACTCTGGAAGATCTGGGAGGCCTTCCTGGAGGAGATGATGCCTAGAGAAGGAGTGAGAATTATTCTGGAGGATAGGAAGACATGAAAAATGTTCCTCACATGGTATCAGCATATACAGAGATTGGGAGTATGAAGAACAGGGCTCAGAGAAGCCAAGACTGATTCAGGGGGCCACAGGCTGGATCTGAGGTGTCAGCTGGGGCCAGATCAGGGACATGGGGTTTGGAAGAATGTGGGAAGAAGGTGAAAAATCCCAGGATTCATCTCCAAGGCCAGGACCACTCTGTAGCTTCCATTCTCTGCAGAGATGTGGGGTTCAATATTGCCAGGGCACCCAGTTCAACGCAAAGTGCATGTTACCAGGGGGCGCCTGTGGCTCAGGGAGTAGGGTGCTGGTCCCATATACCAGAGGTAGCAGGTTCAAACCAGGCCTTGGCAAAAAAAAAAAAAAAAACTGCAAAAAAACCCAAAACAAAACAAAACAACAACAACAGCAACAAAAGTGCATGTTACCCTTTCTTTGTTGCTGTTAATGTGAACTTTACTTTTTATTATTAAGCAACAATGAAAACTTACATGCCTTCTACAGAGCTTTACCAAGTTTTGACATCTTCACCTATCTCAGGTCCTCTAAAAAGAAATAAATTATAACAAATAGAGTGGGATAACCATGCACCCTCCCTGCTCTTATTTCCCTCTTTCTTTCCCCAAGGCAATACACTCCAAAACTTGGTGTTTATCATATCTAAAAATACTTTAATCACGCATGTTCCCAGAGACAATATATTGGGTTGTTTTGCACATTTCAGAGTTTTATAAAAATGCCACCATGTGGTCTGTATGTCCCCACAATTTGTTTTTGTCCTCTCCATGTTGCAATTTCAAGAGATAGCTATTGGAGAGTCTCCAAGACAGCGGACCCGAGACATCACCTCATTAGCCACTCTCTGTAAGTTCAGGGATCTCCATTTGCATGAGCCCAGAAACAACAGTTGCAATGGTACAGTAAGCCAAGGAAAGATAAGGGTGCAAGGCATGCACCGAAAGCCAGTGCAAGGGAGCACCACAACCCAAGGACAGAGCCTTCATGTGGAATCTCTGGGGGATTAAGTCCACGGGAGATTCTACTCCACCCCCCACGGCACCCCATGGTGCTGCAGAGTGCACCGAACTCCAGGAGGGCCTGTCCTTCCAGGCTCGAGGTGGCGTGAAACAAGTGGGAACTGAGGTCCCACAGGATTCTCAGGGTACAGAGCCAGCCCTTTGTGGGAGGGCCAGAGACAGTGCATTCTGCTCATTTGGGATGGAGCCAAAGGCTTAAGCTCGGGCATTCGTGGGAACAGCACCTGGCGGGTTTGGATGTGGGACCAGAGAGCACTGAAACTCTGAGCCTCCTGGCACCTATGGCCCAGTTTCAAACAGTTTTCCAGGGCTCCAGAGTGGACTGGCTTTGACTTTGGCTACTAGATTGGGTTAGCCACCCCTAGACGGACTCCTGCAGAGATGGCCAAATTGGGCAGATTCCACCTGCCACAGACCCCCTTGTAACCTCTGGGTACTGTTTGGATAGCAGAGGAGCATACCCCAGAAAGTCTAGCTTCAAGACTTTGGCTCTCCCTCTCTACCCTGTTCCCTGGGAATTCAACTCTTGGGTAGCTACCACACCCAGATTAAAATAAAAAGAAAAAAAATTAGGAAAACAAGATTTGGTCTCCATGACAAATAGCTAGTAACCTCTGGCCCTCAACACATCCAGAAGTTGATGTAGTTTATTAATCCCACAGCGCCACCTTGTGTCCGTACATGTTTTCTTTTTCTTTTTCTAATCCTGGAGAGTCTCCAGGTGTTCATGAAATATATACATTTTAAACATATTTTTTGCTGTTTTTCTTTTTCTTTTTTTACTTTTCATCTTTAGCTCACAACTCCCTTAGACAACCAAGATACCCTTTTAATTTTTTTGAACAGAGTCTCGCTCTGGGGCCTGGGCTGGAGTGTCATGGCATTGCCCTGGCTCATGGTAGCCTCAAACTTCAGGGCTTGGGCCACTTTCCTAATTCAGCCTATGAAGCAACTGGAGCCATGGCACACAGCTAATTTTTGGTGAAGGGAGGGTCTCATTTTTGTTCAAGCTGGTCTCAAGCTCCTGACCTTAGGCTGTCCTCCTGCCATGGCCTCCCAGAGGGTTGGGAGTGCTGGTGTGGGCTACTGTGCCCAGCATATAATTACTATTTTTTCTTTCTTCTCTTTTTTAATTTCTCTTTCTCACTCTCTTCTATTGTGTTCTCTCCCTTTCATCCTGTACCAAAGGCCATTTCAACATCAAAGAACGGAGACAAGGAAGATTAAAAGGAAGGAGGAAGCAAGACAAATGGGAATGGATGGAAGTAAAGAAGAAAACACACATAAGGAGGAACCAACAAAACTTTCTGGCATCATGAGCAATCAGAGCAGACCAATGCCAGTGCAGCTACCACAGATGATCTCATCTGTAAAGAATTTATAGAAATGACAGAAAGAGAATTTACAATCTGGATGGGAAAAACGATGAAGGGAATTAAAGGGAAAGTGGAAAATCACCAAAAGGGAATTCAAAAATTGACCCAAGAAATTAATGAAAGACATGATGAAATTCGAAAGTATATAATGGAGCTTAAAGAATTGAAGGAGTCATTCAGGGAGCTTCAAAATGTAGTTGAAAGTTTCAACAGATTAAACCATGGAGAAAAAAGAATCTCAGAGCTTGAAGATAAGGCTCTCAAGCTAATTCAGTCATTTAAAGAGGCATGAGAGAAGAGAGTAAAAGCAGAGTAATCTCTTAGAGAATTATGGAACTACACAAAGTGTAGTATTACACTAATACAGTATATATTATTATAATATACTATATTATTAATTACTATTAATCAATCAGAAATGAACCCTACTCAAGTTGAACAATATATTATTATAATATACTATATTATTATAATAATACACTATATTACACTAAGTATGGTACTAATTATAGGTAGCTATGAAGGAGAAGAAGAGAAAACCAATGGCATGGAAACCCTACTGGATGGAATCATAACTGAAAATTTCCCAAGCATCACCAAAGATTCAGACACATTCCTTTTAGATAGATATTGAACCCTGGTTTTTCTCAATTCAAACAGAGAATCTCCTAGACACATTGTAATTAACCTGTTCAACGTCAAAATGAAAGAGAAAATTCTGCAAGCAGCCAAGGGTAAGCTCCTGCTGACCTGCCAGGGCAAATCCATCGGGGTGGCTGGTGGACTTCTCAGCTGAAACTTTGTAAGCCAGAAGAGACTGGGTCCCACTTTCAATATACTCAAACAAAACTACTTGAAGCATAGGAGACTGTACCCTGCAAACCTAAGCTTCAAATATGAAGGAGAAATCAAATATTTTCCTGACAAGCAAACATTGAGGAAATTTGCCAAGGCCTGCTCTCCAGGAGGCACTTAGACCAGTTCTTTCACAGACCAATACAGTGGACCACCAGGAAAGTAAATTCATTTGGAAACCAATAGACAGACCCTAGTTTCCATAATGGCCCAAGTGAGAATACAAGGCAAGAGACCCACACTCAACAAGATGAATATAACTCTTCCTTACTTACAAATTCTCTCAGTAAATGTGAATGTCTTGAACTTCCCACTGAAGAGGGATAGGCTTGTTGACTGGTTAAAAAATACAAGCCAAGCATTTACTGCCTTCCAGAAACACAATTAATCCACAAGGACAAATATAGACTAATGGTGAAGGGCTGAAAACAATATTTCAGGCAAATGGAAACTATAAAAATGCAGGAGTTGAAATCCTTTTCAAGGATACAATGGTCATTAAAGCTTAAAAAAGTAATGAAAGACAAGGATTATCACTATAGACAGGTCAAAGGAATAATACAACAAGAAGATATTTCAATCCTAAATATTTATGCACCAAACATTAATGATTCTAGATTTATAAAATGAACCCTACTCAAGTTGAACAATATGATATCCTATAACACCAAAATTGTCGGGAACTTCAACATCCCATTGAGAGAACTAGACACATCCTCTAAGCAGAAACTAAACAAAGAAATGATAGACTTAAACATAATTCTAGATCAAAATGGGTTTAACAGACATATATGGAAAATTGCACCCAAATACCACTGACTATAAATTCTCATTAGCTCATGGATCATTCTCCAAGATAGATAATGCTCTGGGACACAAATCGAACCTCAACAAATTAAAAAATAGAAATTTTTGTGTGCATCTTCACAGATCACAACAGAATTAAAGTAGATCTCCATTTTAACAGAAACACGTTGCCACACAGTCATGAAAACTAAATGGGCTTTTGCTGGGGAACAACAGCCTTTATTCCTCCATCAAGGGGGAGAAAGAAATCATTAGATTCCTGGAACAAACAATAATGAAGCCATAAACTATCAAAACCTCTGGAGTATTGAAAAAGCAGCCCTAAGAGGGAAATTTATTGTATTAAATGTTCACATCCAAAAGAATGAAAGAGCACAAATCGACTCTGTAATGAATCATCTCAAGGAACTGTAGAAAGAAGAGCAATCCGAACCTAAACCAAGTAGAAGAAAAGAAATAACCAAAATTACACAAGAACTAAATAAAATTGAGAACAAAAAAACCATTCAGAAGACCAATGGAAAAAAAGTCATTTCTTCCCAAAGATAAACAAAATTTATAAACCTTTGGCCAGATTAATGAGAAACAGAAAAGTAAGGTCTCTAGTAACCTCAATCAGAAATGAAAAAGGGAAAATAACAACAGATACGACAGAGATAAAAATGATCATCACTGAATGCTACAAAAAAACTCTATGCCTAGAAATTTGAAACTGTGGAGGAAATGAATAAATTCCTGGATGCACACTACCTCCATAGATTCAACCAGGAAGAAATAGCACACTTAATCCTAACACTTTGGGAGGCTGAGGCAGGCAGATTTCCGGGCTCATGAGTTCCAGACCAACCTGAGCCAGAGCAAGACCCTGCCTTTAAAACACACACCCATATCAACAACCAAAATTGCAACAGTAAAACTTTCAACAAGAAAAAAGTCCTGGACTAGATGGTTTCATGCCTAGCAGTGTAATTAGGCAAGAGAAGGATATCAAAGGTATCAAAGTGGGGACAGAGGAGGTCAAACTTTCACTATTGTTTGATGATATGATCTTATACTTAGAAAATTCAAATGACTCATCTACAAAACTTCTCATGGAAGTGATCAAGAAATGCAGTAACAACAGTTATGCCACCAACAGTCAAGCTAAGAATCAAATGAAAGACACAATACCTTTCACAGTAGCTTCAAAGAAAATGAAATACCTTAGAACAGTGGTTCTCAACCTTCCTAATGCCACAATGTATTTTCATTGTTACAAAGGGGTTGAGAACTGCTGCCTTACAAGATACATAACAAAGGATGGGAAGGACCTCTACAGAAAGAACTATGAAACCCTGAGGAAAAAAATCACAAGATTTTTTATTATTAAATCATAGTTGAGTACATTAATGTGATCATGGGACACCATACACTGGTTTTATATACCATTTGACATATTTTCATCACACTGGTTAACATAGCCTTCCTGGCATTTTCTTAGTTACTGTGTTAAGACATTGTATTAAGACATTCTACATTTACTAAGTTTCACATGTACTCTTGTAAGATGCACCGTAGGTGTGATCCCACCAATCACCCTCCCTCCACCCATCCTCCCACCTCCCTTCCCTTTCCCCCTTCCCCATATTCTTAGGTTATAACTGAATTATACCTTTCATATGAAAGCTATAAATTAGTTTCATAGCAGGACTGAGTACATTGGATACTTTTTCTTCCATTCTTGAGATACTTTGCTGAGAAGAATATGCTCCAGCTCCATCCATGTAAACTGAAAGAGGTAAAGTCTCCATCTTTCTTTAAGGCTGCATAATATTCCATGGTGTACATATACCACAATTTATTAATCCATTCGTGGATCGACGGGCACTTGGGCTTTTTCCATGACTTAGCAATTATGAATCGGGCTGCAATAAACATTCTGGTACACATATCTTTGTTATAATGTGATTTTTTGTCTTCTGGGTATATACCTAGCAGAGGAATTATAGGATCGAATGGCAGGTCTATTTTTAGATCTCTAAGTGTTCTCCAAACATCTTTCCAAAAGGAATGTATTAATTTGCATTCCCACCAGTAGTGTAGAAGTGTTCCCTTTTCTCCACATCCAAGCCATCATCTCTGGTCTTGAAATTTTGTGATATGGGCTAATCTCACTGGAGTTAGATGATATCTCAAAGTGGTTTTGATTTGCATTTCTCTGATGATTAAGGATGATGAGCATTTTTTCATATGTCTGTAAGCCGTATGCCTGTCTTCTTCAGAGCAGTTTCTCTTCAAGTCCCTTGCCCAGCCTGAGATGAGATCACTTGTTCTTTTCTTGCTAATATGTTTCAGTTCTCTGTGGATTCTGGTTATTAAACCTTTGTTGGAGACATAACCTGCAAATATCTTCTCCCATTCGGAGGGATGTCTGCTTGCTTTACTTATTGTGTTCTTGGCTGTGCAGAAGCTTTTTGGTTTGATCAGGTTACAGTAGTGTATTTTTGAAGGTGCTTCAATTGACTGGGGGTCCTCCTCATAAAATACTCGCCCAGACTGATTTCTTCAAGAGTTTTCCCTGCACTCTCTTCTAGTATTTTTATAGTTTCATGTCTTAAGTTTAAATATTTAATCCAGTGAGAGTCTATCTTAGTTAATGGTGAAAGGTGTAGGTCCAGCTTTGGTCTTCTACAAGTCGCCAGCCAGTTCACCCAGCACCATTTGTTAAATAGGGAATCCTTTCCCCAGTGAATGTTTCTTTTTTATTAATTTTATGTAGTTAATGTCATTTTTTCTTTTTTTATTGTTAAATTATAGCTATGTACATTAGTGCAATCAAGGGGTACAATGTGCTGGTTTCATATAGAATCTGAAATATTCTCATCAAACTGTTCAATGTAGCCTTCATGGCATTTTCTTAGTTATTGTATGTAGACATTTGTATTCTGCCTTTAGTAAGTTTTGCCTGTACCCATTCTAAGATACACCGTAGGTGTGGCCCCACTTATTACCCTCCCTCCACCTTAAACCTCCCCGCTCCCTTTCCCTTCCTTGGCCCTTTCTTCATAGTCTTGTGCTATAGTTGGGTTATAGCCTTCATGTGAAAGCTATAATTTATCTTCATAGTAGGGCTGAGTACATTGGATACTTTTTCTTCCATTCCTGAGATACTTTGCTAAGAAGAATATGTTCCAGCTCCATCCATGAAACATGAAAGAGGTAAAGTCTCCATCTTTCTTTAAGGCTGCACAATATGCCATGGTATACATGTACCACAATTTGCTAGTCCATTTGTGGATCGATGGGCACTTGGGCTTCTTCCATTACTTAGCAATTATGAATTGGGCTGCAATAAACATTCTGGTACAGATGTCTTTGTTATATTGTGATTTTTGGTCTTCTGGGTATAAACCTAGTAAAGGAATTATAGGATCGAATGGCAGGTCTATTTTTAGGTTCCTAAGATTTCTCCAAACATCCTTCCAGAAGGAACGTATTAGTGTGCATTCCCACCAGCAGTGTAGAAGTGTGCCCTTTTCTCCACATCCACGCCAACATGTCTGGTTTTGGGATTTTGTTATGTGGGCTACTCTTACTGGGGTTAGGTGATACCTCAAAGTAGTTTATATTTGCATTTCTCTGATGATTAAGGATGATGTGTTTTTTTTCATGTGTTTGTAGATCGCACGTCTATCTTCTTTAGAGAAGTTTCTCTTCAAGTCCCTTGCTCACCCTGAGATGGGATCACGTGTTCTTTTCTTGTTAATACTTTTGAGTTCTCTGTGGATTCTGGTTATCAGACCTTTATCGGAGGTATAACCTGCAAATATTTTCTCCCATTCTGAGGGCTGTCTGCTTGCTTTACTTACTATGTTCTTGGCTGTGCAGAAGTTTTTTAGTTTGATCAGGTCCCAGTAGTGTATTTTTGATACTGCTTCAATTGCCTGGGGAGTCCTCCTCATAAAATATTCACCTAGGCCGATTCCTTCAAGAGTTTTCCCTGCACTTTCTTCAAGTATTTTTATAGTTTCATGTCTTTTTTTATTATTAAATCATAGCTGCATACATTAATGTAATCATGGGGCACCATACACTGGTTTTATACACAGTTTGACATATTTTCATCACACTGATTGACAAAGCCTTCCTGGCATTTTCTTAGTTATTGTGTTAAGACAATTATATTCTACATTTACTAAGTTTCACATGTGTCCTTGTAAGATACACCGCAGGTGTAATCCCACAAATCACCCTCCCTCCGCCCATCCTCCCCCCCCCGTTCCCTCTCCCCCTTCCCCATATTCTTAGGTTATAACTGGGTTATAGCTTTCATATGAAAGCCATAAATCAGTTTCATATCAGGGCTGAGTACATTGGATACTTTTTCTTCCATTCTTGAGATACTTCACTAAGAAGAATATGTTCCAGCTCCATCCATGTAAACATGAAAGAGGTAAAGTCTCCATCTTTCATTAAGGCTGAATAATACTCCTTGGTGTACATATACCACAGTTTATTAATCCATTCATGGATTGATGGACACTTGGGCTTTTTCCATGACTAAGCAATTATGAATTGGGCTGCAATAAACATTCTGGTACAAATATCTTTGCTATAATGTGACTTTTGGTCTTCTGGGTATATACCTAGCAGAGGAATTATAGGATCGAATGGCAGGTCTATTTTTAGATATCTAAGTGTTCTCCAAACATCTTTCCAAAAGGAATGTATAAATTTGCATTCCCACCAGCAGTGTAGAAGTGTTCCCTTTTCTCCACATCCACGCCAACCTCTCTGGTCTTGGGATTTTGTGATATGGGCTAATCTTACTGGAGTTAGATGGTATCTCAAGGTAGTTTTGATTTGCATTTCTCCGATGATTAAAGATGATGAGCATTTTTTCATATGTCTGTAGGGCGTGTGCCTGTCTTCTTCAGAGAAGTTTCTCTTCAAGTCCCTTGCCCAGCCTGCGATGGGATCACTTGTTCTTTTCTTCCTTATACGTTTGAGTTTCTGTGGATTCTGGTTACTAAACATTTGTCAGAGACATAACCTGAAAATATCTTCTCCCATTCTGAGGGCTGTCTGCTTGCTTTACTTACTGTGTTCTTGGTTGTGCAGAAGCGTTTTAGTTTGATCAGGTCCCAGTAGTGCATTTTTGAAGTTGCTTCAATTGCCCAGGGGGTCCTCTTCATAAAATGCTTGCCCAGAATGATTTCTTCAAGGGTTTTTCCTGCACTCTCTTCTACTATTTTTATAGTTTCATGTCTTAAGTTTAAATCTTTAATCCAGTGAGAGTCTATCTTGGTTAATGGTGAAAGGTGTGGGTCCAGTTTCAGTCTTTTACAGGTTGCCAGCCAGTTCACCCAGCACAATTTGTAAATAGGGAATCTTTTCCCCATTGAATGTTTTTAATTGGCTTGTCAAAGACTAAATAATGGTAAGTAGCTGGATTCATCTCTTGGTTCTCTATTCTGTTCCAGACATCTACTTCTCTGTTTTTGTGCCAGCACCATGCTGTTTTGATCACTATCGATTGGTAGTATAGTCTGAGGTCTGGTAGCGTGATTCCTCCTACTTTGTTTTAATTTTTGAGTAATGCCTTGGCTATTCGAGGTTTTTTCTGATTCCATATAAAACGAAGTATTGTTTTTTCAAGCTCTTTAAAGTATGGTAGTGGAGCTTTAATGGGGATTGCGTTGAAATCATATATTGCTAAAACACCAACATCGTACTTTCAAGATTTGGAAAAAATGATTCTGCGTTTTGTATGGAACCAGAAAAAACCCAGTATAGCTAAGGCAGTTCTCTGTAACAAAAATAAAGCTGGGGGCATCAGCATACCAGATTTTAGTCTGTACTACAAAGCCATAGTGCTCAAGACAGCATGGTACTGGCACAAAAACAGAGACATAGACACTTGGAATCGAATTGAAAACCAAGAAATGAAACTAACATTTTACAACCACCTAATCTTTGATAAACCAAACAAGAACTTACCTTGCAGGCGGCGCCTGTGGCTCAGTCGGTAGGGCGCCGGCCCCATATACCGAGGGGGGCGGGTTCAAACCCGGCCCCGGCCGAACTGCAACCAAAAAATAGCCAGCCGTTGTGGCGGGCACCTGTAGTCCCAGCTACTCGGGAGGCTGAGGCAAGAGAATTGCTTAAGCCCAGGAATTGGAGGTTGCTGTGAGCTGTGTGAGGCCACGGCACTCTACCAAGGGCCATAAAATGAGACTCTGTCTCTACACACACACACACAAAAAAAAGAACTTACCTTGGGGGAAAGACTCCCTATTCAATAAATGGTGTTGGGAGAACTGGATGTCTACATGTAAAAGACTGAAACTGGACCCACACCTTTCCCCACTCACAAAAATTGATTCAAGATGGATAAAGGACTTAAACTTAAGGCATGAAACAATATAAATCCTCCAAGAAAGCATAGGAAAAACACTGGAAGATATTGGCCTGGAGGAAGACTTCATGAAGAAGACTGCCATGGCAATTGCAACAACAACAAAAATAAACAAATGGGACTTCATTAAACTGAAAAGCTTCTGTACAGCTAAGGACACAATAACCAAAGCAAAGAGACAACCTACACAATGGGAAAGGATATTTGCATATTTTCAATCAGACAAAAGCTTGATAACTAGGATCTATAGAGAACTCAAATTAATCCACATGAAAAAAGCCAACAATCCCTTATATCAGTGGGCAAGAGACATGAACAGAACTTTCTCTAAAGACGACAGACGAATGGCTAACAAACACATGAAAAAATGTTCATCATCTCTATATATTAGAGAAATGCAAATCAAAACATCCCTGAGATATCATCTAACCCCAGTGAGAATGGCCCACATCACAAAATCTCAAAACTGCAGATGCTGGCGTGGATGTGGAGAGAAGGGAACGCTTTTACACTGCTGGTGGGACTGCAAACTAGTACAACCTTTCTGGAAGGAAGTATGGAGAAACCTCAAAGCACTCAAGCTAGACCTCCCATTTGATCCTGCAATCCCATTACTGGGCATCTACCCAGAAGGAAAGAAATCCTTTTATCATAAGGACACTTGTACTAGACTGTTTATTGCAGCTCAATTTACAATCGCCAAAATGTGGAAACAGCCTAAATGCCCACCAACCCAGGAATGGATTAACAAGCTGTAGTATATGTATACCATGGAATACTATTCAGCTATTTAAAAAATGGAGACTTTACATCCTTTGTATTAACCTGGATGGAAGTGGAAGACATTATTCTTAGTAAAGCATCACAAGAATGGAGAAGCATGAATCCTATGTACTCAATTTTGATATGAGGACAATTAATGACAATTATGGTTATGGGGAGGGGAAACAGAAAGAGGGAAGGAGGGAGGTGGGTGGGGCCTTGGTGTGTGTTACACTTTATGGGGGCAAGACATGAGTGCAAGAGGGACTTTACCCAACAATTGCAATCAGTGTAACCTGGCTTTTTGTACCCTCAATGAATCCCCAACAATAAAAAAAAAAAAGAAAAAGAAATCATATATTGCTTTGGGTAGTATGGACATTTTAACAATGTTGATTCTTCCCAGCCATGAGCATGGTATGTTTTTCCATTTGTTAACATTCTCAGCTATCTCTTTTCTTAGAGTTTCATAGTTCTCTTTATATAGATCTTACACGTCCTTTGTTAGATTAAATCCCAAATATTTCATCTTGTTTGGCACTACTGTGAATGGGATAGAGTCCTTAATTTTTTTTAACTTGATTATTGTTGGTATATATAAAGGCTACCAACTTATGGATGTTGATTTTGTAACCTGAGACATTGCTGTATTCCTTGATCACTTCTAAGAGTTTTGTAGTAGAGTCCCTAGTGTTTTCCAGATATACAATCATATCATCTGGGAAGAGTGAAAGTTTGATCTCTTCTGACCCTATGTGGATACCCTTGATAGCCTTTTCTTCCCTAATTGCGGTGGCTAAAAGTTCAATTACAATGTTAAAAAGCAGTGGGGACAATGGGCAGCCTTGTCTCGTTCCTGATCGCAGTGGAAATAATTCCAATTTAACTCCATTCAATACGCTATTGGCTGTGGGTTTGCTGTAGATGGCCTCTATGTGTTTAAGAAATGTCCCTTCTAGGGCGGCGCCTGTGGCTCAACGGGTAGGGCGCCGGTCCCATATGCCGGAGGTGGCGGGTTCAAGCCCAGCCCCGGCCAAAAAAATAAAAAAATAAAAAGAAATGTCCCTTCTATACCAATTTTCTTTTTTTTTTAATTTTTTTATTAAATCATAACTGTATACAATGATATGATTATGGGGCATCATACACTCACTTCATAAACCATTTGACACATTTTTATCACAGTGGTTAACATAGCCTTTCCGGCGTTATCTCAGTTACTGTGCCAAAACATTTACATTCTACATTTACCAAGTTTCGCAAATACCCCTGTAATATGCACCACAGGTGTGATCCCACCGATTCCCCTCCCTCTACCCACCCCCCCCTCTTTCCCACTTCCCCCTATTGTTAAGTTGTAGCTGGGTTATAGCTTTCATGTGAGAGTCCCAAATTAGTTTCATAGTAGGGCTGTGTACATTGGGTATTTTTTCTTCCATTCTTGGGATACTTTACTAAGAAGAATATGTTCCAGCTCCATCCATGTAAACATGAAAGAGGTAAAGTCTCCATCTGTCTTTAAGGCTGCATAGTATTCCATGGTATACATATACCACAATTTATTAATCCATTCGTGGATCGACCAATTTTCTTAAGTGTTCTGATCATGAAGGGATGTTGAATGTTATCAAAAGCTTTTTCTGCATTGATTGAGAGAATCATATGGTCTTTGTTTTTTATTTGTTTATGTACTAAATTGCATTTATAGATTTACGTATATTTAACCAGCCTTGAGACCCTGGGATAAAACCGACTTGGTCATGATGTATAATTTGTTTGATGTGTTGCTGGATTATTTTTGTTAGGATCTTGTTGGATATTTTTGCACCTATATTCATTAGTGCTATTGGTCTATAATTTTCTTTACTTGTTGGGTCTTTTCCTGGTTTCGGGATCAGGGTGATGTTTGCTTCATAGAACCTGTTGGGTAGTTTTCCTTCTTTTTCTACCTTTTGGAACAGGTTGAATAATATAGTTACTAATTCCACTTTAAAGGTTTGGTAGAATTCTGACATGAAACCATCTGGTCCCGGGCTTTTCTTTTTAGGGAGATTTTGTATGGTTGATGTTATTTCCGAACTTGATATGGGCCTGTTCAAAATTTCCATTTGATTCTGGTTAAGTCTTGGAAGGTGATGTGCTTGCACATTTTAGTCAATTTCCTTCAGATTTTAATATTTCTGAGAGTAAAGTTTCTTGTAATATTCATTAAGGATTTTTTGATTTCTGAGGAGTCTGTTGTTATTTCGTCTTTGTCATTTTTTTTTTTTTATTGGTGGGGATTCATTAAGGGTACAATAAGCCAGGTTACACTGATTGCAATTGTTAGGTAAAGTCCCTCTTGCAATCATGTCTTGCCCCCATAAAGTGTGACACACACCAAGGCCCCACCCCCCTCGCTCCATCCCTCTTTCTGCTTTTCCTCCCCCCGCATAACCTTAATTGTTATTAATTGTCCTCATATCAAAATTGAGTACATAGGATTCATGCTTCTCCATTCTTGTGATGCTTTACTAAGAATAATGTCTTCCACTTCCATCCAGGTTAATACAAAGGATGTAAAGTCTCCATTTTTTTAATAGCTGAATAGTATTCCATGGTATACATATACTACAGCTTGTTAATCCATTCCTGGGTTGGTGGGCATTTAGGCTGTTTCCACATTTTGGCGATTGTAAATTGAGCTGCAATAAACAGTCTAGTACAAGTGTCCTTATGATAAAAGGATTTCTTTCCTTCTGGGTAGATGCCCAGTAATGGGATTGCAGGATCAAATGGGAGGTCTAGCTTGAGTGCTTTGAGGTTTCTCCATACTTCCTTCCAGAAAGGTTGTACTAGTTTGCAGTCCCACCAGCAGTGTAAAAGTGTTCCCTTCTCTCCACATCCACACCAGCATCTGCAGTTTTGAGATTTTGTGATGTGGGCCATTCTCACTGGGGTTAGATGATATCTCAGGGTTGTTTTGATTTGCATTTCTCTAATATATAGAGATGATGAACATTTTTTCATGTGTTTGTTAGCCATTCGTTTGTCATCTTTAGAGAATGTTCTAGTCATGTGTCTTGCCCATTGATATATGGGATTGTTGGCTTTTTTCATGTGGATTAATTTGAGTTCTCTATAGATCCTAGTTATCAAGCTTTTGTCTGATTGAAAATATGCAAATATCCTTTCCCATTGTGTAGGTTGTCTCTTTGCTTTGGTTATTGTCTCCTTAGCTGTACAGAAGCTTTTCAGTTTAATGAAGTCCCATTTGTTTATTTTTGTTGTTGTTGCAATTGCCATGGCAGTCTTCTTCATGAAGTCTTTCCCCAGGCCAATGTCTTCCAGTGTTTTTCCTATGCTTTCTTGGAGGATTTTTATTGTTTCATGTCTTAAATTTAAGTCCTTTATCCATCTTGAATCAATTTTTGTGAGTGGGGAAAGGTGTGGGTCCAGTTTCAGTCTTTTACATGTAGACATCCAGTTCTCCCAACACCATTTATTGAATAGGGAGTCTTTCCCCCACGGTATGTTCTTGTTTGGTTTATCGAAGATTAGGTGGTTGTAAGATGTTAGTTTCATTTCTTGGTTTTCAATTCTATTCCAAGTGTCTATGTCTGTGTTTTTGTGCCAGTACCATGCTGCTTGACCACTATGGTTTTGTAGTACAGACTGTCTTTATCAGTTCTGATTGATGAGATTAGAGATTTTACTCTTTTTTTCTTGATGAAGTTGGCCAAAGGTTTATCTATTTTGTTGACCTTTTCAAAAAAACCAGGTTTTTGATTTATTGATCTATTGTATTATTCTTTTATTTTCAATTTCATTTAGTTCTGCTCTGATTTTGGATATTTTTTTCCTTCTACTGGGTTTGGGGTTGGAGTGTTCTTCCATTTCCAGTTGCTTGAGATGTCCCATTAAATTGTTAACTTCCTCTCTTTCCGTTCTCCTGACGAAGGCTTGCCCTGTTATAAATTTTCCTCTTAGAACTGCCTATGTGGTGTCACAGAGGTTCTGATAGTTCACGTCTTCATTGTCGTTTTGTTCCAAGAATTTGGCAATTTCCTTCTTGATCTCATCTCTGACTCAGCTATCATTCAGCATAAGGTTATTTAACTTCCATTTTTTTTTGAGTATGCAGATTCCTATTGTTACTCAGCTCAAGTTTTATTCCATGGTGTCCGAGAAGATGCATGGAATAATTTCTATTCCTTTAAATTTACTGAGGTTAGACTTGTGACCTAAAATGTGATCGATTTTGGAGTAAGTTCCATGAAATTATGAGAAGTATGTGTATTCGGTTTTATTGGGATGAAATGTTCTGTAGATGTCTGGGAAATCTAAATGCTGGATGGTTAGATTTAAATCTAGAATTTTTTTTTTTTTTCAAAATACAAAATCAGCTTATTTTATAGTATCTCAGCAGGGTTGTTTATGAGGAAGTAGCACAGACAAAAAACATTTTTTGGTCTTACAATATGATTGGAAAATGTAAATAACTTTATCAAGAAGAATTCATTCTGTTAATGGGTTTTACTATATGACACCATTAGCATATGTTAAAGATAAGAAATAAAAGGGAGTGAGAGGGCAACAAAGGGGCTGGGAAGTATATATAATCTATCTGAAAGATATTTAATCCAACAAATGAAAAAATATGTGTAAGCAGTGAGCTCACTTTTTTTCTAAAAGTATCTTGGGAACTGAGGGCTTAAGATCATAGCATCTCAAAATCACAATTTTACCAAAAAACAAGCTTAACAGATTCTAGAAAGACATTATATTTGGAATAAGACAGCATTTAAAAGAATTAAATTGCTTTTCAAGTAAATCATGAATGTTTTCGTTTAAAAAAAAAAGAAATAAAAGGCAAAGTTCACATAGTTTTCTGCATAGTTTCTAAAGATTAACTAGGTAAAGAAAGAAATATGTGACTTCTGGCAAAACATCTAAGAAGGAGAAAATCATGTTGTTTTAAAAGGAGGAAAAACATATTGACTCAGCAGGAGGAAAACAGCTGAAGATTGTTCCCTAAACGTCTCCCAGGCCATCGGGGCTCTGCTTCCCCATGGCTCGCTTTCCACATGTATTGATATGTATTGTGTATACTGGTATATATATTCTTTATTCATGTATCCTTTGATGGATATGTCGATTGTTTCCATATCTTGTCTCTTGTGAATATTACTATAATTAACATAAGGATACAGATATCTTTTTATCATACTTATTTAATTTCCTCTGAATATATACCCATAAATGGAATTGCTAGATCATATGGTAGTTATGTATTTAATGTTTTGAGGACTCTTCATATTGTTTTCCATAATGGCTACACTAATTTACATTTTCTCTTTTATTAAATCATAGCTGTGTACATCAATATGATCATGGGGCACTATAACTTGGTTCATAGAATATCTGACACATATTCATCTCATTAGTTGACATAGCCCTCCTGGCATTTTCTTAGTTACTTTGCCAAGACATTTACATTCCACATTTGCCAAGCCTCACATGTACCCTTGTAAGATGCACCACAGGTGTGATCCTTTCAATCCCCCTCCCTCTACCCACCTCCCCTCTCCCTCCCCACGCTTTCCCCTTTCCCCCTGTTCTTAGGTTGTAACTTGGTTATAGCTTTCATGTGAAGGTCCTAAGTTAGTTTCATAGTAGGGGTGAATACATTGGATATTTTTTCTTCCATTCTTGAGACACTTTACTGAGAAGAATATGTTCCAGCTCCAGCCATGTAAACATGAAAGAGGTAAAGTCTCCATCTTTCTTCAAGGCTGCATAGTATTTCATGGTGTACAAATACCACAATTTGTTAATCCATTCACGGATCGATGGGCACTTGGGTTTTTTCCATGACTTAGCAATTATGAATAGGGCTGCAATAAAGATTCTGGTACAAATATCTTTGTTATGATGTGGTTTTTGGTCTTCTGGGTATATGCCCAGCAGAGGAATTACAGGATTGAATGGCAGATCCATTTTTAGATCTCTAAGTGTTCTCCATATCTCTTTCCAAAAGGAATGTATTAATTTGCATTCCCACTAGCAGTGCAAAAGTGTTCCCTTTTCTCCACATCCGCGCTAACATCTCTGGTCTTGAGATTTTGTGATATAGGCTAGTCTCACTGGAGTTAAATGATATCTCAAAGTAGTTTTGATTTGCATTTCTCTGATGATTAAAGATGATGAGCATTTTTTCATATGTCTTAAATCCGCTCACCTGTCTTCTTCAGAGAAGTTTCTTTTCAAGTCTCTTGCCCAGCCTGTGATGGTATCCCTTATTCTTTTTTTGCTAATGTGTTTGAGTTCTCTGTGGATTCTGGTTATTAAACCTTTGTCAGAGACAAAACCAGCAAATATCTTCTCCCATTCTGTGGGCTGTTTGCTTGCTTTACTTACTGTGTTCTTGGCTGTGCAGAAGCTTTTCAGTTTGATCAAGTCCCAAAAGTGTATTTTTGAAGCTGCTTCAATCGCTCGGGGGGTCCTTCTCATAAAAAACTCACCCAACCCAATTTCTTCAAGGGTTTTCCCTGCACTCTCTTCTAGTATTTTTATAGTTTCATGTCTTAAGTTTAGGTCTTTAATCCAGTAAGAGTCTATCTTGGTTAGTGGTGAAAGGTGTGGATCCAGTTTCAGTCTTCTACAGGTTACCAGCCAGTTCACCCAGCACCATTTGTTAAATAGGGAATCTTTTCCCCACTGGATGTTTTTAATTGGCTTGTCAAAGATTAAATAATGGTAAGTAGCTGTGTTCATCTCTTGGTTCTCTATTCTGTTCCAGATATCTACTTCTCTGTTTTTGTGCCAATACCATGCTGTTTTGATCACTATCGATTTGTAGTATAGTCTGAGGTCTGGTAGCGTAATTCCTCCTGCTTTGTTTTTATTTTTGAGTAATGTCTTGGCTATTCGAGGTTTTTTCTGATTCCATATAAAATGAAGTATTGTTTTTTCAAGATCTTTAAAGTATGACAGTGGAACTTTAATAGGGATTGCGTTGAAGGTATATATTGCTTTGGGCAGTATGGACATTTTAACAATGTTGATTCTTCCCAGCCATGAGCATGGTATGTTTTTCCATTTATTAACATTCTCGGCTATCTCTTTTCTTAGAGTTTCATAGTTCTCTTTATAGAGATCTTTCACATCCTTTGTTAGATAAACTCCCAAATATTTCATCTTCTTTGGCACTACTGTGAATGGGATAGAGTCCTTAATTGTTTTTTCAACTTGACTATTGTTGTTATATATAAAGGCTACCTATTTATGAATGTTGATTTTGTAACCTGAGACATTGCTGTATTCCTTGATCACTTCTAAGAGTTTTGTAGTAGAGTCCCTAGTGTTTTCCAGATATACAATCATATCATCTGCAAAGAGCGAAAGTTTGATCTCTTCTGACCCTATGTGGATGCCCTTGATCGCCTTTACCTCCCTAATTGCAGTGGCTAAAACTTCCATTACAATGTTGGAAAGCAATGGAGACAATGGCAGCCTTGTCTGGTTCCTGATCGGAGTGGAAATGATTCCAATTTAACTCCATTCAATATGATATTGGCTGTCGGTTTGCCGTAGATGGCCTCTATCAGTTTAAGAAATGTCCCTTCTATACCGATTTTCTTAAGTGTTCTGATCATGAAGGGATGTTGGATGTTATCAAAAGCTTTTTCTGCATTGATTGAAAGAATCATATGATCTTTGTTTTTTACTTTGTTTATGTGCTGAATTACATTTATTGATTTACGTATACTGAACCAGCCTTGAGACCCTGGGATAAAGCCAACTTGATCATGATGTATGATTTGTTTCACATGTTGCTGGATTCTGTTTCTTAGGATCTTGTTGAATATTTTTGCGTCTGTATTCATTAGTGATATTGGTCTATAATTTTCTTTTCTTGTTGGGTCTTTTCCTGGTTTGGGGATCAGGGTGATGTTTGCTTCATAGAACGTGTTGGGTAGTCTTCCTTCTTTTTCTACATTTTGGAACAGGTTGAGTAATATAGGTACTAATTCCTCTTTAAAGGTTTGGTAGAATTCTGACGTGAAACCATCTGGTCCTGGACTTTTTTTGGGGGGGAGGTTTTGTATGGTTGATGTTATTTCCGAACTTGAAATGGGCCTGTTTAACTTTTCCACTTGATTCTGGTTACGTCTTGGAAGGTGACGAGCTTCCAAGTATCGGGCCATTTCCTTCAGATTTTCATATTTCTAAGAGTAAAATTTCTTGTAAAATTCATTAAGGAATTTTTTGATTTCTGAGGAGTCTGTTGTTATTTTGTCTTTGTCATCTGATTGATGAGATTAGAGATTTTACTCTTTTTTCCTGATTAGGTTGGCCAATGGTTTATCTATTTTGTTGACCTTTTCAAAAAACCAGCTTTTTGATTTATTGATCTGTTGTATTGTTCTTTTGTTTTCTTTTTTTCTTTTTTTTTTTTTTGTGGTTTTTGGCCGGGGCTGGGTTTGAACCCGCCACCTCCGGCATATGGGACCGGCGCCCTACTCCTTGAGCCACAGGTGCCGCCCTGTTCTTTTGTTTTCAATTTCATTTAGTTCTGCTCTGATTTTGGTTATTTCTTTTCTTCTGCTGGGTTTGGGGTTGGAGTGTTCTTCATTTTCCAGTTGCTTGAGATGTCCCATCAAGTTACTAACTTCCCCTCTTTCCGTTCTCCTGAGGAAGTCTTGCAGCACTATAAATTTCCCTCTTAGAACTGCCTTTGCGGTGTCCCAGAGGTTCTGATAGTTCATGTCTTCATTGTCATTTTATTCCAAAAATTTGGCAATTTCCTTTTTGATCTCATCTCTGACCCAGCTATCATTCAGCATGAGGTTATTTAACTTCCGTGTTTTTGTATGAGTATGTAGATTCCTGTTGTTACTCAGCTCAAGTTTTATTCCATGGTGGTCCAAGAAGATGCATGGAATAACTTCCATTCCTTTAAATTTAGTGAGGTTAGATTCGTGACCTAAGATGTCATCGATTTTGGAGTAAGTTCTGTGGGCTGATGAGAAGTATGTGTATTCAGTTTTGTTAGGATGAAATGTTCTGTAGATGTCTGCTAGATCTAAATGCTGGATGGTTAGGTTTAAATCTAAATTTCTTTACTCAGCTTTTTGTTGGATGATCGATCCCTCACTGCCAAAGGAGTGTTAAAATCTCCGACCTTTATGGAGCTGGAGGAAATCAAGTTGCTCATGTCTGCTAGAGTTTCTTTTATAAATTGAGATCCATTCTGGTTGGGTGCATAGATATTAATAATTGAAATCTCATCATATTGAGTATTACCCTTCACAAATATGAAGTGACCGTTCTTGTCCTTCCTTACTTTTGTTGGTTTAAAGCCTATTGTATCTACAAATAAAATTGCAATGCCTGCTTTTTTCTGGTTACCATTTGCCTGGAATATGGATGACCATCCTTTCACCCTGAGTCTGTATTTGTCTTTTAAGTTAAGATGTGACTCTTGTATTCAACAGATATCTGGCCTGAGTTTTTGTATCCAGTCAGCTAACCTGTGTCTCTTTAGAGGACAGTTTAAGCCATTAACATTAATGGAGAATATTGATAAGTTTGTCGAAATTTTGGGTATCGAGTTTTTCAAAAGTCCAGTGGACATTTTGAATCCTTTCACCATTGTGGAAGTTGGAGTTTGATTAGGAGTTTCTGAGTGAGTTTACTTTTGTGGTATAGGATTGGGTTGGTCATTATGGAGGATAGGTCTGAGAATATCCTAAAAAGCTGGTTTCGTTATGGCAAATTTCTTCAACATACGAATGTCATTAAAGTATTTAATTTCTCCATCATAAAGGAAACTCAGTTTAGCTGGATACAAAATCTGGGGTTGAAAGTTATTTTGCTTTAGGAGATTAAAAGTTGATGACCACCCTCTTCTGGCCTGAAAAGTTTCAGCAGAGAGATCTGCAGTCATTCTAATGTCCTTGCCTTTGGAGGTAATAGTTTTCTTTCATCTGGCTGCTTTGAGAATTTTCTCCTTCATATTAACTTTAGTGAAGTTAATTATGATATGCCTGGGGGATGTCTTATTGGGGTAGAGTCGTGCTGGGGTTCTGAAGCTGTCTGCTATCTGAATTTCAGAATCTCTAGGCATGTCTGGAAAATTCTCTTTCATAATTTCATGCAGAAGGGCCTCTGTGCCCATTGAGGGCACTTCATCTGTTTCAGGAATTCCTATGAGTTGGATATTTGCCTTCTTCAAGTTATCCCAGAGCTCTCTGAGAGAATAATCTGTTTTTGCTCTCCATTTCTCTTCCTCTTTGAGAATTTGGAAGCGTTCAAAGGCTTTATCTTCAATGTCAGAGATCCTTTCTTCTGCTTGGTCCATTCTGTTGCTGAGGGATTCTATTGTATTTTTCCTATCTTTGAGGGCTGTAAATTCTTGCTTCAGTGTGTCTAAGTCTTTGGTGGTTTGTCTTTAAATTTGTTAAATTCTTGAGACAACTTTTGAATTTCTCCTCAGATTCCTAATTCCATTTTATTAATCTTGTCTGCAATCCACATTCTGAATCCGATTTCTGACATGTCAGCCAGTTGTTTATGAATGGGATCTTCAATTACATCAGCCATATCTTTCCTTCAGGGGTTTGATTTATTCTGGTTATTCATGTTACCAGAGTTTTTCTGCTGATTCTGCCCCATGGCTGTTTTACTCCCTTTGAATTTTTCCCCTGGGGCTTTGTTGAGGGCCCATACAGCATTGTGGCCTGAGAGACTGGGGCCCTGTCTGGTGTGATGGGGCTAAGTGGTTCTGTCTTATTTTCAGCTGGTTTCTGTTTGACCCCAGTGAAGCACTTACTCTGGGTAGAAGTCTCAGCTCTCTGAGTCGGTGATTCCCTGGAAGCTTCCCAAGTCTGTGAGTTGCTTCAGGCAAATCCTTTACTCACAGGTGGCCTCCTCTGGTTGCCCAGGGAGACAGTGGGTGTGGCTTCAGCTGCCTCAGGGAACTTTCATTCTGGTGTGGGTCTCTCCCAGTCTCACTCCCGTGCCCCAGGGTCAGCACTGACCAGCCACATATTGGGCACTGTCCATGCCCCAATAAGTCCCCCAAGAATCTGGACTCCTGGGGGACAGGCCTCCAGATCTCAGAGCGAGGGCAGGGTGTGGAGCGCTGGGAGCCCAGAGCCACCGGTAGTGAACACACTCAGATCCACTCAGTTTTATGCCCCGCCGAATCGCCACAACTCAGGTCTCCAGATCTCAGAGTCAGCACCAAGAGGGGGGTGGTGATGGGGGGGAGCGCTGGGAGCCCAGAGCTGCCAGTAGCGAGCACACTCAGTTCCACTCAGTTTTTTACCCGGCCGCACCACCGCCGCTCAGACCTCTAGTTCACAGAATGAGGGCGGGGGTTGGAGCCCTGGGAGCTCAGAGCCGCCGGTAGTGAGCACACTCAGTTCCACTGAGTTTTTTGCCCGGCTGCACTGTCGCCGCTCAGGCCTCCAGTTTACAGAGTGACGGCAGAGAGTGGAGCGCTGGGAGCCCAGAGCTGCCGGTAGTGAGCACACTCAGTTCCACTGAGTTTTTTGCCTGGCCGCACTGCCGCTGCTCAGGCCTCCAGTTTACCCAGTGAGGGCGGAGGGTGGAGCGCTGGGAGCCCAGAGCCGCCGGTAGCAAGCACACTCAGTTCCACTCAGTTTTTTGCCCAGCCACACCACTGCCGCTCAGGCCTGCAGATCTTAGGGTGAGGGTGGGTGGGCAGCACTGGGAGCCCAGAGCCACCGGCAGCAAGCTCACACAGTTCCACTCAGTTTTATGCCTGGTTATATTGCTGCCCAAGGAGGGCTGGGAGTTCAGAGTTGCGGGCAAAGCCTATTTACAGATTTATACAGTTTTATGTCTGGCAGGAGAACGCCTTGGCACCCTAGTAGGGGAGATAGGTCCATATTTCAGTAGGTCTCTCCCAAGGAGTGTAGTGGGAGGGCCTTTGATTTCTGCCCATTTTTTTGTGGGGCTCTTAAGCTGATCAGATGGGGGAGGGGAGACTCCCGTCCATCCACTTGGTGGTGGGTTTTGTACCTTTTGGTTGCGTCCTTGTGGTCGCAGCTCTCCTCAGTGGGATTGATGTGCATTCTTCAACTTTCTCTCTTGGTGCTGCTCAAATCCATCAGGTTACTTGCTAAATTTGCATCCATTAACTCTCCTTCAGGACGGGAGCCTCTGTGGAAAGCTGGCTTCAGTCCGCCATCTTGTCTCCTCCTCATACCACAGCTTGTTATTCCATTCCTGGGTTGGTGGCCATTTAGGCTGTTTCCACATTTTGGCGATTGTAAATTGAGCTGCAATAAACAGTCTAGTGCAAGAGTCCTTATGATAAAAGGATTTTTTTCCTTCTTGGTAGATTCCCAGTAATGGGATTGCAGGATCAAATGGGAGGTCTAGGTTGAGTGCTTTGAGATTTCTCCATACTTCCTTCCAGAAAGGTTGTACTAGTTTTCAGTCCCACTAGCAGTGTAAAAGTGTTCCCTTCTCTCCACATCCATGCCAGCATCTGCAGTTTTGAGATTTTGTGCTGTGGGCCATTCTTGTTGGGGTTATATGGTATCTCAGGGTGGTTTTGATTTGCATTTCTCTAATATATAGGGATGATGAACATTTTTTTATATGTTTGTTAGTCATTCGTCTGTCTTCTTTAGTGAAGTTTCTATTCATGTCTCTTGCCCATAAATATATGGGGTTGTTGGCTTTTTTCATATGGATTAATTTGAGTTCTCTATAGATCCTAGTTATCAAGCTTTTGTCTGATTGAAAATATGCAAATATCCTTTCCCACTGTGTAGGTTGTCTATTTGTGTGGTTGTTGTCTCCTTAGCTGTACAGAAGCTTTTCAGTTTAATTAAGTCCTATTTGTTTATTTTTGTTGTTGTTGCAATCACCACAGCAGTCTTCTTCATGAAGTCTTTCCCCAGGCCAATATACTCCACTGTTTGCTCCAGGGACTTGTGCCTGCCAGAGTCACAGGGATGTCAATGCCTCCTTGGCCAAGCAACCACACTCTGCTACCAGTGAGCTGGGAAAGCTGAAGCCTGCTTACCTTGGGCGTTCAATGGAAACTGGGGAGTGTTCCACCCGAGCTCATTCCAAAGCAGAGGTTAATAAAGGAGCAAATATTTTTCACCCTCAGAGACTGTGCCTCTGCCCCAGCTGCTCTGCTCCTCTGGTATCCCTGCAGTGTGAGATCTTGCTCCCTTCAGCAGTTCACAAAATTGTGGAGGTGTCTCTCCAAAACTTGACCCTGGCAGGATTGCTCCATTAATGCTGCTTCTAGGTGGGATGTGACTTCACTCAGGTTCCTATGCCTCAGCAGTTCCCTAGCCGCCACCTGTCATATGGAGACCCAAGCTTCCATCCACTTTGAGTTGTTCTTTCTCAGAGCCAAGCCAGTGACCTTCCTCCCTATGACTGTGTGCACTGTTACTGGATTCACAGTTACAATGTAGCTGCGCTATCTCAGACCATGCAATGCCCAGTCTTAACCACGAACATTCTGGTCTCTGCAGGAGTTGGGCTTCTAGACCACCAGGCCAGGTGGAAGGATGGACTGGGAGTTCAATGTGGCAGGGAAAATATTTGTTCAACCTTCATGCCAGATAAGAGAATTCCCAGGCTCACAGCAGGGACTCTCTGGAAAAGGAGTCCCAGCATCCAGCAACTTGTTCCTGAGGGGTGAGAGAAGAGGACCTCAGTTCACTGCTCACTAGTAGAGATCTCACAGCAAGCAAGCAAGCAAGCAACTACCTTGAGGGAGGGGATGGACATGCATCCTCTTTGAGGTGGGTTCTGTACCTGAAATTTGTTTCCTTGGAGTTGCAGCTTGCCTCAGCAGAGAAGACATGCAATTATCAATCTCTTCTCTCAGCTCAGCTCCCACCCTTCAGCTTTGTTGGGTTCTCTGTGGCCATTATCTCTCCCTCTGGATGGGAACTTCTGTTGAAAGCTGGCTTCAGTTGGTTATCATCCTCCACTCCCCTTTGCTCTTGTTGAATGTAAAAATTGGAGTAGGGAAAATAGCCAACCTGAGGTTTTAGCAGAACACAAGGCACATTGAAACAAAATGAACAAAAAAACAAAAAAATCAGACACACAAACAAACAATCAAAAACAAAAACAAAAAACTTGAATAGCCTGATGTAAGCACTCTCAGCAACCATAAGAGGAAGGGGAGGGCTTGGTGCCTGTAGCCCAGTGGCCAGGGCACCAGCAACACACACCAGAGCTGGCAGGCTGGAATCCAGCCCAGGGCCTGCCAAACAACAATGACAACCATAACCAAAAAACAGCTGGGTACTGTGTCAGGTGCCTGCATCCCCAGCCACCTGGGAGCCTGCAGCAAGAGAACTGCTCAGCCCAAGAGAGAGGTTGATGTGACCTGTGATGCCACAGCACTCCACTGAGGGCAACATAGTGAGACTCTGTCTGAAAAAGAAAAAAAAAGGAAGCAGAGAAAATAAATAATAATAATTTAAAAAAATTTTAACAATAACTCCTACAAGAAAGAAAAAAGGAAAAAGAATGAGCAAAGAGAGAAAAAAGGCAACAAAATTATATATATATATACATATATATTATATAAACATACAACTATATATATATATCTACATCCACACCAGCATCTGCAGTTTTGAGATTTTGTGATGTGGGCCATTCTCACTGGAGTTAGACGGTATCTCAGGGTGGTTTTGATATGCGTTTCTCTAATAATTAGGGATGATGAGCATTTTTTCATATGTTTGTTAGCCATTCGTCTGTCTTCTTTAGACAAAGTTGTATTCATGTCTCTTGCCCATTGATATATGGGATTGTTGGCTTTTTTCATGTAGATGAATTTGAGTTCACTATAGATCCTAGTTATCAAGCTTTTGTCTGATTCAAAATATGCAACATATTCTTCTTAGTAAACTGTCTCAAGAATGGAAGAAAAAGTACCCAATGTACTCACCCTTATTATGAAACTAATGTAGGACCTTCACATGAAAGCTATAACCCAGTTACAACCTAAGAATAGGGAGAAAGGGGAAAGGGAGGGGAGGGAGGGGGAGGGAGGGTGAAGGAGGGGGATTAATGGGATTACACCTGCAGTGCATCTTACAAGGGTATATGTGAATCCTAGTAAATGTGGAATGTAAAGGTCTTAGCAAAATAACTAAGAAAATGCTACAAAAGCTATGTTAACTAATGTGATGAAAATGTGTCAAATGATCTATGAACCAAGTGTATGGTGCCCAACGATCATACTAATGTACACAGCTATGGTTTAATAAAAATAAATTTAAAAAATATGCAATATTTGCAATATGCACATATTGTATCCCATTGTGTACATTGTAGGTTGTCTATTTGCTTTGGTTGTTGTCTCCTTAGCTGTATAGAAGCTTTTCAGTTTAATTAAGTCCTATTTGTTTATTTTTGTTGTTGTTGCAATTGACACAGCAGTCTTCTTCATGAAGTCTTTCCCCAGGCCAAATTCTTCCACGGTTATTCCTATGCTTTCTTTGAGGACTTTTATTGTTTCATGCCTTAAATTTAAGACCTTTATCCATCTTGATTCAATTTTTGTGAGTGGAGAAAGGTGGGGTCTAGTTTCAGTCTTTTACATGTGGATGTCCAGTTCCCCCAACACCATTTATTAAATAGGCAGTCTTTTCCCCAAAGTATGTTCTTGTTTGGTTTTTTGAAGATAATTGGTTGTAAGATGTTAGTTTCATTTCCTGGTTTTCTATTCGATTCCAAATGTCTATGTCTATTTTTATGCCAGTACCATGCTCTCTTGACCACTATGGCTTTGTAGTACAGGCTAAAATCTGGTATGGTGATGCCCCCAGCTTTATTTTTATTCCTAAGTACTGCCTTAGCTATACGGGTTTTTTTCTGGTTCCATACAAAATGCAGAATAGTTTTTTCCAAATCTTGAAAGTACGATATTGGTATTTTGATAGGAATGGCCTTGAATAGGTAGATTGCTTTGGGAAGTATAGACATTTTAACAATGTTGATTCTTTTCAGCCATGAGAATTGTATGTTCTTCCATTTGTTAAAGTCCTCTGCTATTTCCTTTCTGAGGATTTCATAATTTTCTTCATAGAGGTCCTCACCTCCTTTGTTAGGTATATTCCTAAGTATTTCATTCTCTTTGAAACTATGGTGAAGGGAGTTGTGCCCTTAATTAGCTTCTTATCTTCACTGTTGTTGGCGTATACAAAAGCTACTGACTTTTGGACATTGATTTTATATCCTGAGATATTACTGTATTTTTTGAGGACTTCCAGGATTCTTGTGGTTGAGTCTGGGATTCTCTAAGTACAAAATCATGTCGTCAGCAAAGAGGGAGAGTTTGGCCTCCTCTGTTCCCATTTGGATTCCCTATATTTCCTTGTCTTTTTTTTGTGTGTGGGTGTGGTTTTTGGCCGGGGATGGGTTTGAACCCACCACCTCTGGCATATGGAACTAGTGCCCTACCGCTTTGAGGGATATATATATATAGCCACAGGCGCCACCCCTCCTTATCTTGCCTCATTGTATTGGCTAGAACATCCAGCACTACGTTGAATAGTAAAGGTGACAGAGGACAACCTTGTCTGGTTCCAGTTCTAAGAAAAAAAGCTTTCAATTTTACTCCATTCAGTAAAGTATTAGCTATGGGTTTGTCATAGATAGCTTCAATCAGTTTTAGAAATATGCCAGCTATGCCTATACTCGTCAATGTTCTAATTAGGAAAGGGTGCTGGATTTTATCAAATGCTTTTTCTGCAGCTATTGAGAGGATCATATGGTCTTTATTTTTGCCTCTGTTAATATGGTGGATAACGTTTATGGACTTGCATATGTTAAACCAGCCTTGGATCCCTGGGATGAAACCTACTTGATCATGATGTATGACTTTTTTGATGATAAGCTGTAATCTATTGGCTAGGATTTTATTGAGAATTTTTACATCTATATTCATGAGTGACATTGGTCTGAAATTCTCTCTTTTTTTTTTTTGTAGAGACAGAGTCTTGCTTTATGGCCCTTGGTAGAGTGCTGTGGCCTCACACAGCTCACAGCAACCTCCAACTCCTGGGCTTAAGTGATTCTCTTGCCTCAGCCTCCCGAGCAGCTGGGACTACAGGCGCCCGCCAGAACACCTGGCTATTTTTTGGTTGCAGTTTGGCGGGGGCTGGGTTTGAACCCACCACCCTCGGTATATGGGGCCAGCGCCTTACCGACTGAGCCACAGGAGCCGCCCTGAAATTCTCTTTTTTAGTTGGGTCTCTTCCTGGTTTTGGTATCAGGGTGATGTTTGCTTCATAGATAATGTTGGAGAAGATTCCTTCCTTTTCAATTTTTTGAAATGATTTCTGCAGTACAGGAATAAGCTCTTCCTTGAAGGTTTGATAGAATTCTTGTGTGAAGCCTTCTGGACCAGGGTATTTTTTGGTTGGAAGCTTTTTTATTGTTTCTTTAATCTCAGTGCTTGAAACTGGTCTGTTCAGAAGCTCTATTTCTTCCTGGCTATGTCTAGGAAGAGGGTGTGATTCCAAATATTGATCCATTTCATTCACATTGTGAAATTTCTGGGCATAGAGTTTATGGTAGTATTCAGAGATGATCTCTTGTATCTCTGTGGGATCACTTGTTTTTTTTTTTTATCACTGGGGATTCAATGAGGGTATAATAAGCCAGATTATACTGATTGCATTTGTTAGGTAAAGTCCCTCTTGCAATCATGTCTTGCCCTCAGAAGGTGTGGCACACACCAAGGCCCCACCCACTTCCTCCTTCCCTCTCTCTGTTTTTCCACCCCCCACCAGGACCTTAATTGTAATTAATTATCCTCATATCAAAACTGAGTACATAGGATTCATGCTTCTCCATTCTTGTGATGCTTTACTAAGAATAATGTCCTCCACTTCCATCCAGGTTAATACGAAGAATGTAAAGTCTCTATTTTTTATTTTTTTTATTGTTGGCGATTCATTGAGGGTACAATAAGCCAGTTACACTGATTGCAATTGTTAGGTAAAGTCCCACTTGCAATCATTTCTTGCCCCCATAAAGTATGACACACACTAAGGCCCGAGCCCCCTCCCTCCATCCCTCTTTCTACTTCCCCCCCATAACCTTAATTGTCATTAATTGTCCTCATATCAAGATTGAGTACATAGGATTCATGCTTCTCCATTCTTGTGATGCTTTACTAAGAATAATGTCTTCCACTTCCATCCAGGTTAATACGAAGGATGTAAAGTCCCCATTTTTTTTAATGGCTGAATAGTATTTCATGGCATACATATACCACAGCTTGTTAATCCATTCCTGGGTTGGTGGGCATTTAGGCTGTTTCCACATTTTGGCGATTGTAAATTGAGCTGCAATAAACAGTCTAGTACAAGTGTCCTTATGATAAAAGGATTTTTTTCCTTCTGGGTAGATGCCCAGTAATGGGATTGCAGGATCGAATGGGAGGTCTAGGTTGAGTGCTTTGAGGTTTCTCCATACTTCCTTCCAGAAAGGTTGTACTGGTTTGCAGTCCCACCAGCAGTGTAAAAGTGTTCCCTTCTCTCCACATCCACGCCAGCATCTGCAGTTTTGAGATTTTGTGATGTGGGCCATTCTCACTGCGGTTAGATGATATCTCAGGGTTGTTTTGATTTGCATTTCTCTAATATATAGAGATGATGAACATTTTTTCATGTGTTTGTTAGCCATTCATCTGTCGTCTTTAGAGAAAGTTCTATTCATGTCTCTTGCCCATTGATATAAGGGATTGTTGGCTTTTTTCATGTGGATTAATTTGAGTTCTCTATAGATCCTAGTTATCAAGCTTTTGTCTGATTGAAAATATGCAAATATCCTTTCCCATTGTGTAGGTTGTCTCTTTGCTTTGGTTATTGTGTCCTTAGCTGTACAGAAGCTTTTCAGTTTAATGAAGTCCCAATTTTTTATTTTTGTTGTTGTTGCAATTGCCATGGCAGTCTTCTTCATGAAGTCTTTCCCCAGGCCAATGTCTTCCAGTGTTTTTCCTATGCTTTCTTTGAGGATTTTTATTGTTTAATGCCTTAAATTTAAGTCCTTTATCCATCTTGAATCAATTCTAGTGAGTGGGGAAAGGTGTGGGTCCAGTTTCAGTCTTTTACATGTAGACATCCAGTTCTCCCAACACCATTTATTGAATAGGGAGTCTTTTCGCCAAGGTAAGTTCTTGTTTGGTTTATTGAAGATTAGTTGGTTGTAAGATGTTTGTTTCATTTCTTGGTGTTCAATTCGATTCCAAGTGTCTATGTCTCTGTTTTTGTGCCAGTACCATGCTGTCTTGACCACTATGGATTTGTAGTACAGACTAAAATCTGGTATGCTGATGACCCCAGCTTTATTTTTGTTACTAAGAACTGCCTTAGTTATACGGGGTTTTTTCCGGTTCCATACAAAACGCAGAATCATTTTTTCCAAATCTTGAAAGTACGATTTAGGTACTTTGATAGGAATGGCATTGAATAGGTAGATTGCTTTGGGAAGTATAGACATTTTAGCAATGTTGATTCTTCCCATTCATGAGCATGGTATGTTCTTCCATTTGTTAATATCCTCTGCTATTTCCTTTCTGAGGATTTCATAGTTTTCTTTATAGAGGTCCTTCACCTCCTTCGTTAGGTATACTCCTAGGTATTTCATTTTCTTTGAAACTATGGTGAAGGGAGTTGTGTCCTTAATTAGCTTCTCATCTTGACTGTTATTGGTGTATACAAAGGCTACTGACTTGTGGACATTGATTTTATATCCTGAAACATTACTGTATTTTTTGATGACTTCTAGGAGTCTTGTGGTTGAGTCTTTGGGGTTCTCTAAGTATAAGATCATGTCATCAGCAAAGAGGGAGAGTTTGACCTCCTCTGCTCCCATTTGGATTCCCTTTATTTCCTTGTCTGGCCTAATTGTATTGGCTAGAACTTCCAGCACTACTTTGAATAGTAAAGGTGACAGAGGACAACCTTGTCTGGTTCCAGTTCTAAGAGGAAAAGCTTTCAGTTTTACTCCATTCAGTAAAATATTGGCTGTGGGTTTGTCATAGATAGCTTCAATCAGTTTTAGAAATGTGCCACCTATGCCTATACTCTTCAGTGTTCTAATTAGAAAAGGATGCTGGATTTTATCAAATGCTTTTTCTGCATCTATTGAGAGGATCATGTGATCTTTATTTTTGCCTCTGTTAATATGGTGGATAACGTTTATAGACTTGCGTATGTTAAACCAGCCTTGCATCCCTGGGATGAAGCCTACTTGATCATGATGAATGACTTTTTTGATGATAAGCTGTAATCTATTGGCTAGGATTTTGTTGAGAATTTTTTGATCTATATTCATGAGTGAGATTGGTCTGGAATTCTCCTTTTTGTTTGGGTCTTTTCCTGGTTTTAGTATCAGGGTGATGTTTGCTTCATAGAATGTGTTGGGGAAGATTCCTTCTTCCTCAGTTTTTTGGAATAATTTCTGCAGTACAGGAATCAGCTCTTCCTTGAAGGTTTGATAGAATTCTGGAGTGAAGCCATCTGGACCAGGGCATTTTTTGGTTGGAAGATTTTTTATTGTTTCTTTAATCTCAGTGCTTGAAATTGGTCTGTTCAGGAGCTCTATTTCTTCCTGGCTAAGTCTAGGGAGAGGGTGTGATTCCACATATTGATCCATTTCCTTCACATTGTCAAATTTCTGGGCATAGAGTTTCTGGTAGTATTCAGAGATGATCTCTTGTATCTCTGTGGGATCAGTTGTTATTTCCCCTTTTTCGTTTCTGATTGAGCTTACTAGAGATTTTACTTTTCTATTCCTCGTTAGTCTGGCCAGTGGTTTATCTATTTTATTTATTTTTTCAAAAAACCAACTCCTTGTTTCATTAATTTTCTGAATGATTCTTTTGTTTTCAATTTCATTGATCTCTGATTTGATTTTGGATATTTCTTTTCTTCTACTGAGTTTAGGCTTAGATTGTTCTTCTTTTTCCAATTCCATAAGGTCTCTTGTGAGATTGTTGATGTGCTCTCTTTCTGTTTTTCGACTGTAGGCATCTAAAGCGATGAATTTTCCTCTCAAAACTGCTTTTGCAGTATCCCACAGGTTTTGGTAGCTTTTGTCTTCATTGTTGTTATGCTGAAGGAAGTTAATGATTTCCTGTTTTATTTCTTCCTTCACCCATCTGTTATTCAACAGCAGATTGTTTAATTTCCATGCCTTTGGGTGGGGTCGAGCATTTTTGTTAGAGTTGAGTTCCACCTTTAGTTCCTTATGGTCTGAAAAGATACAAGGTAAAATTTCAATTCTTTTGATTCTGTTGATATTTGTTTTGTGTCCCAGGATATGATCAATTTTGGAGAATGTTCCATGGGCTGATGAGAAGAATGTATATTCTTTATCTTTGGGGTGGAGTGTTCTTTATGCGTCTATCAAGCATAGTTGTTCTAGGGTCTCATTTAAATCTCTTATATCTTTGTTTAATTTGTGTTTAGAGGATCTGTCCAGCTCTGTAAGAGGTGTGTTAAAGTCCCCTGTTATGATGGTATTATCAGATATCATATTGCTCAGACTGAGTAAGGTCTGCTTCAAGAATCTGGGAGCATTTAAATTGGGTGCACAGATATTTAGAATTGAAATGTCTTCTTGTTGTAGTTTTCCCTTGACCAATATAAAGTGACCATCTTTGTCTTTTTTGAGTTTAGTTGCTTTAAATCCACATGTATCTGAAAATAAGATTGCAACTCCTCTTTTCTTCTGAATTCCATTTGCCTGAAAAATTGTCTTCCAACCCTTGACTCGGAGCTTTAATTTGTCTTTTGAAGCCAGGTGTGTTTCTTGCAGACAGCAAATGGATGGCTAGTGTTTTTTAATCCAGTCAGCCAATCTATGTCTCTTCAGTGGGCAATTCAAGCCATTAACATTTATTGAGATAATTGATAAGTGTGGTAGTATTCTATTCATCTTATTTGGTGAGAGTCCATTCTTAGTTTTATCTTTTGCACCAGTGTGGAGGTTAGGTTCTGTCCTTTGATTCCTGAGTTCTTACTTTGCTGCTGATCCATTGTGGTGATCAGTGAGCAGAACAGGTTGAAGTATTTCCTGTAGAGCTGGTCTTGTTGTGGTGAATTTCCTCAATGTTTGTATATCCGTAAATGATTTGATTTCTCCATCAATTTTGAAGCTTAGCTTAGCAGGGTACAGAATTCTGGGCTGGGAATTGTTCTGTTTAAGTAGATTAAAGGTAGATGACCATTGTCTTCTTGCTTGGAAAGTGTCATTAGAGAAGTCTGCGGTCACTCTGATGGATTTGCCCCTGTAGGTCAACTGGCGCTTACTCCTGGCAGCTTGCAGAATCTTTTCTTTTGTCTTGACTTTGGACAGGTTCATCACAATGTGTCTTGGAGAAGCTCAGTTAGAGTTGAGGCGACCTGGGGTCCGATAGCCCTCTGAAAGCAGTGTGTCAGAATCTTTGGTGATGTTTGGGAAATTTTCTTTTATAATATTCTCTAGTATGGCTTCCATTCCTCTGGGGCATTCTTCTTCCCCTTCTGGAATTCCTATTAGTCGTATGTTGGAACGCTTCATAAAGTCCCATAATTCTGACAGTGAACGTTCTGCTTTCTCTCTCTTCTTTTCTGACTCTTTTACTGTCTGAGTTATCTCAAGAACTTTGTCTTCTACCTCTGAAATTCTTTCTTCTGCATGGTCTAGCCTGTTGCGGATACTTTCCATTGCATCTTTAAGTTCCCTAATTGACTGTTTCAGTTCCTTCAGGTCTGCTATATCCTTTTTATATTCTTCATATCGTTCATCTCTTATTTGATTCTGTTTTTGGATTTCCTTTTGGTTATTTTCCACTTTTTTAGCAATTTCCTTCATTGTTTCCATCATTTTTTTCATTGTTTTCAACATGTGTATTCTAAATTCCCTTTCTGTCATTCCTAACATTTCTTTACAGGAGGAATCATGTGCAGTATCTACCTCATGGTCCCTTGGTGGAGTTGTTCTAGACTGGTTCTTCATGTTGCCTGGAGTTTTCTGCTGATTCTTCCTCATGAGTGATTTCTTTTATCTGTTTCCTTGCCCTAGTTTTCCTTTCACTTCCTCTTGCTCTTTAAGTTCTTGTGCCTGTGGATTAAGGGTTACAGGACCAGAAGGGTGAGAAGGTTGAAGAGCAAAAAATGGATGAAAGAAAGGAGGACCGAGTGATAAGAAAAAAACGAAAAATAGAGAAAGGAGAGGCGGTGGGTCTAAGGAATATTGACAAAAAGAAGAGAGGCACAGAAAGATGGAGACAGGGCAATATAGGTGTACAGTAGGGTACTTTGACACAACCTTAAAAAACCCCACCTTCTGGGGGTTCCCAGTTGGGTGGTTCCCTTGAGGTCAGCGGCTCTTTGCTAACCTGGTCAGACACAGTACCCCACCTCCACCAAGTAGAGAGGAAAGACAAAAATGCTATAAATCAAACCAAAACAAGCAAACAGAAAACTTTACGGGGATAAAATTTGGTGAAAAACCAAATGATAGCGGTAGAAGCAGTAGCAAAAATGAAGCTCTAGTTATTAAAAAAGGCAGCAATGGGAAATTATAATTAAACTAGAAAAATTGAGATAGAAAAAGGGATCTGTATGGAAAAGATTGAAATTAAAAAACAAAAGAACATCAACAACATCAAAATAAACAAACAAAAAAAAAACAACCAAACAAAAAAAAAAAAGAAAGAAATGCACAACCAAAAACAAAGCAGTTTGTATATGTTATTGAATATTGTCTGGGGAACACGTGGTCTTCTGGGGTATGAGATGTTAATCACAGTTCTGATACGACTGGAGGCTGCTGATTTCTCAAACCCCAGCAGGTAGACACCCTAAATCTCTCTTCATCCCACTTAAAAGGCACTTTGAACTTGTAAACTTGCTGAGCAGAAGCTTTCCCAGCTTTGTCGCTGGAATCGCTGCTGAAGTGTCTATCCACTTACCCAGTGTGCCAAAACTGGTCTCACTCTGCCCCTGAGGGTTAGGGCTGCAAGGCGACTCAGACCCCACCCTTAGGCTACTTGGTTGCTGGGTTACCAGCTCCCACCCGTTTCTAGCTCTGCGACCCTGAGGGCGGAGCTTGCCGGGGCAGATTACTGACAATGGTTCCGTGTGACCCACCGCCAAACTCTATAGCTCCGTCTGGCTCAGCGGCTCAGACTGGGGCCCGAGACAACAACCGAAGTTCTCCGCACTCCCGCTCAGGCTCTCCCCAAGGCAGTTCAGCTGAGTGCCAAGTCCAAAGACACCAAAACAGTTCACAGGTAAGGCCTTTCTGGTTTGGAGCCTAGCTGCTACTGAACTTACAGTTGTGGGCGGTTTTAGACGGATTGAACAAACGCGACCACTTGCCGGTTTTCCACTGTTTTAGTCCTCCTCTTGGGGTCCAGAAGTCTCTCGCTGACTCCCTGTATCCTCATAGGAGTGATGATAGGCAGTTCCCACCAGCCAGAAATGCCTGGAGTCCTATCTCCCCAGACTCACGGTGCCCAGATGCAAGGAAGGTGTTACTCGGCCGCCATCTTGCTCCGCCCCCCAAGTCTCTATTTTTTTAATAGCTGAATAGTATTCCATGGTATACATATACCACAGCTTGTTAATCCAATCCTGGGTTTGTGGGCATTAGGCTGTTTCCACATTTTGGCGATTGCAAATTGAGCTGCAATAAACAGTCCAGTACAAGTGTCCTTCTGATAAAAGGTTTTTTTCCTTCTGGGTAGATGCCCAGTAATGGGATTGCAGGATCAAATGGGAGATCTAGCTTGAGTGCTTTGAGATTTCTCCATACTTCTTTCCAGAAAGGTTGTACTAGCTTGCAGTCCCACCAGCAGTGTAAAAGTGTTCCCTTCTCTCCACATCCATGCCAGCATCTGCAGTTTTGATATTTTGTGATGTAGGCCATTCTCACTGGGGGTAAGATGGTATCTCAGGGTGGTTTTGATTTGCATTTCTCTAATATATGGGGATGATGAACGTTTTTTCATATGTTTGTTAGTCATTCGTCTGTATTCTTTAGAGAAAGTTCTATTCATGTCTCTTGCCCATTGATATGTGGGACTTCATTAAACTGAAAAGCTTCTGTACAGCCTTCTGTTGGCTTTTTTCATGTGGATTAATTTGAGTTCTCTAATGATCCTAGTTATCAAGCTTTTGTCTGATTGAAAATATGCAAATATCCTTTCCTATCGTGTAGGTTGTCTCTTTGCTTTGGTTGTTGTCTCCTTGGCTGTGCAGAAGCTTTTCAGTTTATGAAGTCCCATTTGTTTATTTTCTTTGTTGTTGCAATTGCCATGGCAGTCTTCTTCATGAAGTCTTTCCCCAGGCCAATATCTTCCAGTGTTTTTCCTATGCTTTCTTGGAGGATTTTTATTGTTTCATGCCTTAAATTTAAGTCCTTTATCCATCTTGAATCAATTTTTGTGAGTGGGGAAAGGTGTGGGTCCAGTTTTAATCTTTTGCATGTGGATATCCAGTTCTCACAACACCATTTATTGAATAGGGAGTTTTTCCCCCAAGGTATGTTCTTTTGTTTATCGAAGATTACGTGGTTGTAAGATGTTAGTTTCATTGACTGGTTTGTATTCGATTCCAAGTGTCTATGTCTCTATTTTTGTGCCAGTACCATGCTGTCTTGACCACTATGGCTTTGTAGTACAGCCTAAAATCTGGTATGCTGATGCCCCCAGCTTTATTTTTATTACTAGGAACTTCATTAGCTATACGGGTTTTTTTCTGGTTCCATACAAAACGCAGAATCATTTTCTCCATATCTTGAAAGTACGATGTTGGTATTTTGATAGGAATGGCATTGAATAGGTAGATTGCTTTGGGAAGTATAGACATTTTAACAATGTTTATTCTGTCCATCCATGAGCATGGTGTGTTCTTCCATTTGTTAAAATCCTCTATTTCCTTTCTGAGGATTTCATAATTTTCTTTATTTTCTTTATCTTCACCTCCTTCGTTAGGTATATTCCTAGGTATTTCATTTTCTTTGAACCTATGGTAAAGGGAGTTGTGTCCTTAATTAGCTTCTCATCTTCACTAATATTGGCGTATACAAAGCTTACTGACTTGTGGACATTGATTTTATATCCTGAAACATTACTGTATTTTTTGATGACTTCTATGAGTCTTGTGGTTGAGTCTCGGCATTCTCTAAGTATAAGATCATGTAATCAGCAAAGAGGAAGTGTTTGACCTCCTCTGCTCACATTTGGATTCCCTTTATTTCCTTGTCTTGCCTAATCGTATTGGCTAGAACTTCCAGCACTATTGTGAATAGTAAAGGTGACAGAGGAGAACACTGTCTGGTTCCAGTTCTAAGAGGAAAAGCTTTCAGTTTTACTCCATTTAGTAAAATATTGACTGTGGGTTTGTCATAGATAGCTTCAATCAGTTTTAGAAATGTGCCAACTATGCCTGTGCTCTTCAGTGTTCTAATTATAAAAGGATGCTGGATTTTTTTTTATTTTTATTAAACCATAGCTGTGTACATTAGTATGATCGTGGGGCACCATACACTTGGTTCATAGATGGTTTGACACATTTTCATCACATTAGTTAACATAGCTTTTGTAGCATTTTCTTAGTTATTTTGCTTTATCAAATGCTTTTTCTGCATCTATTGAGAGGATAATATGATCTTTATTTTTGCCTCTGTTAATATGGTGGATAACGTTTATGGACTTGCGTATGTTAAACCAGCCTTGCATCCCTGGGCTGAAACCTACTTGATCATGATGTATGAGTTTTTGATGATAAGCTGTAATCTATTGGCTAGGATTTTATTGAGAATTTTTGCAGCTATATTCATGAGTGAAATTGGTCTAAAATTCTCCTTTTTGTTGGGTCTTTTCCTGGTTTTGGTATCAGGGTGATGTTTGCTACATAGAATGTGTTGGAGAGGATTCATTCTTCCTCAATTTTTTGGAATAATTTCTGCAATACAGGAATAAGCTCTTGCTTGAAGGTTTGATAGAATTCTGGAGTGAAGCCATCTGGACCAGGGCATTTTTTTGGTTGGAAGCTTTTTTTATTGTTTCTTTAATCTCAGTGCTTGAAATTGGTCTGTTCAGGAGCTCTATTTCTTCCTGGCTGAGTCTAGGGAGAGGGTGTGATTCCAAATATTGATCCATTTCCTTCACATTGTCAAATTTCTGGGCATAGAGTTTCTGATAGTATTCAGAGATGATCTCTTGTATCTCTATGGGATCAGTTGTTATTTCCCCTTTATCATTTCTGATTGAGTTTACTAGAGATTTTACTTTTCTATTTCTAGTTAGTCTGGCCAATGTTTTATCTATTTTATTAATTTTTTCAAAAAAGCAACTCCTTGTTTCATTCTTTTTCTGAATGATTCTTTTGTTTTTAATTTCTTTGATCTCTGATTTGATTTTAGAGATTTCTTTTCTTCTACTGCCATTAGGCTTAGATTGTTCTTCTTTTTCCAACTGCATAAGATGACTTGTGAGATTGTTGATGTGCTCTGTTTCTGTTTTTCGAATATAGCATCTAAAGTGATAAATTTTCCTCTCAAAACTGCTTTTGCAGTATCCCACAGGTTTTGGTAGCTTGTGTCTTCATTGTTGTTATGCTCAAGGAAGTTAATGATTTCCTGTTTTATTTCTTCCTGCACCCATCTGTTATTCGAGAGAAGATTGTTTAGTTTCCATGTGTTTGTGTGGGGTGGAACGTTTTTGTTAGAGTTGAGTTACACCCTTAGTGCTTAATGGTCTGAGAAGATACAAGGTAAAATTTCAATTCTTTTGATTCTGTTGATATTTGTTTTGTGTCCCAGGATATAATCAATTTTGGAGAATGTTGCATGGGGTGATGAGAAAAATGTGTATTCTTTATCTTTGGGATGGAGTGTTCTATATGCGTCTATCAAGCACAGTTGTTCTAGGGTCCTATCTAAATCTCTTATATCTTTGTTTAATTTGTGTTTAGAGGATCTGTCCAGCTCTGTAAGAGGAGTGTTAAAGTCCCCTGTTATTATGGTATTATCGGATATCATATTGCTCAGACTGAATAAGGTCTGTTTCAAGAATCTGGGAGATTTTAAATTGGGTGCATAAATAGTTAGAATTGAAATGTCTTCTTGTTGTATTTTTCCCTTGACCAATATAAAGTGACCATCTTTGTCTTTTTTGACTTTAGTTGCTTTAAATCCACATGTATCTGAAAATAAGATCGCAACTTCTTTTTTCTTCTGAATTCCATTTGCCTGAAAAATCGTTTTCAAACCCTTGACTCGGAGCTTTAATTTGTCTTTTGAAACCAGGTGTGTTTCTTGCAGACAGAAAATGGATGGTTTGTGTTTTTTGATTCAGTCAGCCAATCTATGTCTCTTCAGTGTGGAATTCAAGCCATTAACATTTATTGAGATAATTGAGAAGTATGGTAGTATTCTATTCATCTTATTTTGTGAGAGTCCATTCTTAGTTTTATCTTTTGCATCAGTGTGGAATTTAGGTTCTGTCCTTTAATTTCTGAGTTCTTACTTACATTGTGATGGTCAGTGTGTAGAAGAAGTTGAAGTATTTCCTGTAGAGGTGGTCTTGTTGTGGTGAATTTCCTCAATGTTTGTATATCCGTAGATGATTTGATTTCTCTGTCAATTTTAAAGCTTAGCTTAGCAGGGTACAGAATTCTGGGCTGGAAATTGTTCTGTTTAAGTAGATTAAAAGTAGATGAACATTGTCTTCTTGCTTGGAAAGTTTCATTAGAGAAGTCTGCAGTCACTCTGATGGATTTTCCCCGTAGGTCAACTGGCACTTACTCCTGGCAGCTTGCAGAATCTTTTCTTTTGTCTTGACTTTGGACAGGTTCATCACAATGTGTCTTGGATGCTGCCTTGGAAGATGGCGGACTGAAGCCAGCTTTCCACAGAGGCTCCCATCCTGAAGGAGAGTTAGGGGATGAAAATTTAGCAAGTAACCTGATGGATTCGAGGAACACCAAGCGAGAAAGTTGAAGAATGCACATCAACCCCGCTGAGGAGAGCTGCGACCACAAGGAAGCAAACAAAACGTACAAAACCCATCACCAAGTGGACGGAGTCCCCCCTCCCCCACCTGATCAGCTTAAGGGCCCCAGAAACAAAAGGGCAGAAATCAAAGGCCATCCCACTACACTTCACAGGACAGACCTACTACAAACTGGACCTACCTCCCTTACTAGGATGCCTAGACATTCTCCTGCCTGGCATAAAACTGTATAAATCTGTAAATATCCTTTGCCGGCAACTCTGAGCACCCAGCACTTCCCTCCACTCTCTCTGAGGTCTGAAAGCCTGTCCCCCAGGAGTTCGGATTCTTGGGTGACTCCTAAATGGGAGAGGACAGTCCCCGAGCTGCGGCTGGTCAGCGCTGATTCTGGGGCCCTGGAGAGTGGTTAGGACAGTCCGTGGAGTGAGACCCTCACCAGTGTGGCACTTCCCTGAGGCGAGGTGCAGCAGCCCTCCTTGGGCAACAATACAACCAGGCATATAACTGAGTCAAACTTGCTACCAGCTGCTCTGAGCTCCCTGCTGCTCTGGACTCCTGGCGCTCACCCCGCCCTCGCTCTGTGGTCCGGAGACCTGAGCGCTTGCTGTGTGACTGGGCAGGGAGTTGGGTGGAGCTGAGTCTGTTTTTCACTGCCCAGCAGTTCTGGGCTCCAGCCGCTCCCTCCACCCCACCCCCACTCTGAAGCCTGAAGATTTGTGCTGTGACAGTACAACTGGGCGAGAGACTGGAAGGAACTGAATTTGCTCACTGTCGACCAGGCTCCCTACAGCTTGGAGCCCCTGCTGGCTCTGGGCTCCAGGCGCTCCCCCGCCCTCACTCTGTGGTCCAGAGACCTGGGCGCCTGCCATGTAGCTGGGCAGGGAGCTGGGGGGAGCCGAGTCTGTTCGCTGCCCAGCGGTTCTGGGCTCCAGCTGCTCCCTCCACCCTGCCCCCACTCTGAAGTCTGAAGGCTTGAGCTGTGACAGTACAACCAGGCGAGAGACCGGGAGAAACTGAATTTGCTTGCTACCGACTGGGCTCTCTGCAGCTCTGAGCCCTTGCTGGCTCTGGGCTCCTGGCACTCCCCCTGCCCTCGTTCTGTGGTCCGGAGACCTGAGCACCTGCCGTGTGGCTGGGCAGGGAACTGGGTGGAGCTGAGTCTGTTCGCTGCCCAGCGGTTCTGGGCTCCAGCCACTCCCCCCACCCCACCCCCACTCTGAAGCCTGAAGGCTTGAGCTGTGGTGGAACAACCGGGCGAGAGACTGGGAGGAAATTAATTTGCTCGCTGTTGACCGGGCTCCCTGCTTCTCGGAGCCCCTACTGGCTCTGAGCTCCCGGCGCTCCCCCCGGCCCTCGCTCTGTGGTCTGGAGACCAGAGCGCATGCTGTGTTTGTGGGCAAGGAACTGGGTGGAGCTAAGTCTGTTCGCTGCCCGGTGGTTCTGGGCTACAGCTGCTCCCCCCACCCCGCCCTCACTCTGAAGCCTGGAGGCTTGGGCTGCAGCGGTGTGGTGGAGCCAAAGATTGGGAGGAATTGAGTGAGCTTCCTGGGAGCTGGCTCTGAGCTCCCAGCACCCCACCCCACCCTCAGTCTGGGATCTGGAGGCCTGTCCCCTGGGAGTCCAGATTCTTGAGGGATTTTTCAGGGCGTGGACAGTGCCCGAACTGCGGCTGGTCGTCCTGACTCTGGGACACAGGAGTGAGGCTGGGGGAGACCCACATCAGAGTGGCAGTTACCTGTGGTGGCTGAAGCCATACCCCCTGCCTCCCTGGGCAACCAGAGGAGGCCACCTCTGAGTATAGGATTTGCCTGAGGTGACTCACAGACCCCGGAAACATCCAGGGTAGGGCCGACTCAGAGAACTGAGACTTCAACCCACAGTAAGTGCTTCACTGAGGTCAAATAGAAGCCAGCTGACAATAAGTCAGAACCGCTAAGCCCCACCACACCAGACAGGGCCCCAGTCTCTCAGGCTACAACACTGAACGGGCCATCAACAAATCTCTAGGGGAAAAATCAAAGGGAGTAAAACAACCATGGGGTGGAATCAGCAGAAAATCTCCAGTAACATGAATAACCAGAATAGATCAACCCCCCCAAGGAAAGAAATGGCAGATGTAATTGAAGATCCCATTCATAAACAACTGGCTGAGATGTCAGAAATCGAATTCAGAATTTGGATTGCATAGAAGATTGATAAAATAGAATTAGGAATCCGAGGAGAAATTCAAAAGTTGTCTCAAGAATTTAACGAATTTAAAGTCAAAACCACCAAAGACTTAGACACACTGAAGCAAGAATTTGCAGCCCTTAAAGATATGAAAAATACAGTAGAATCCCTCAGCAACAGAATGGACCAACCAGAAGAAAGGAATTCTGACATCAAAGAGAAAGCCTTCGAACGCTCCCAAACTGTCAAAAAGGAAGAGAAATGGAGAGCAAAAAACGATCTTTCTCTTAGAGAGCTCTGGGATAATTCAAAGAAGGCAAATATACGAATAATAGGAGTTGCGGAAAACGATGAAGTGCCCTCAATGGGCACAGAGGCCCTTCTGCATGAAATTATGAAAGAGAATTTTCCAGACATGCCTAGAGATTCTGAAATTCAGATAGCAGACAGTTTCAGAACTCCAGCATGCTTCAACCCCAATAAGTCATCCCCCAGACATATCATAATTAGCTTCACTAAGGTCAACATGAAGGAGAAAATTCTCTAGGTTATCAGGCGAAAGAAAGCCATTACCTACAAAAGTAAGAACATTAGAATGACTGCATATCTCTTTGCTGAAACTTTTCAAGCCAGAAGAGGGTGGTCATCGACTTTTAACCTCCTAAAGCAAAATAACTTTCAACCCCGGATCTTGTACCCAGCTAAACTGAGTTTCATCTATGATGGAGAAATTAAATACTTTAACTACATTCATATGTTGAAGAAATTTGCCACAACCAAACCAGCTCTTCAGGATATTCTCAGACCTATTCTCCATAATGACCAACCCAATCCTCTACTACAAACGTAAACTCACTCAGAAACTCCTGATCAAACTCCAACTTCTTTTTTTTTTTTTTATTGTTGGGGATTCATTGAGGGTACAATAAGCCAGGTTACACTGATTGCAATTGTTAGGTAAAGTCCCTCTTGCAATCATGTGTTGCATGTGTGACACACACCAAGGCCCCACCCCCCTCCCTCCGTCCCTCTTTCTGCTTTCCAAACTCCAACTTCTAAAATGGCGAAAAGATAAAAAATGTCCACTGGACTTTTGAAAAACTTGATACCCAAAATTTCACCAAACTTATCAATAATCTCCATTAATGTTAATGGCTTAAACTGTCCTCTAAAGAGACATAGGTTAGCCCACTGGATACAAAAACTCAGACCAGATATCTGTTGCTTACAAGAGTCACATCTTAACTTAAAAGACAAATACAGACTCAGGGTGAAAAGATGGTCATCCATATTTCAGGCAAATGCTAACAGAAAAAAGCAGGTGTTGCAATTTTATTTGCAGACACAATAGGCTTTGAACCAACAAAAGTAAAGAAGGACAAGAATGGTCACTTCATATTTGTTAAGGGTAATACTCAATATGATGAGATTTCAATTATTAATATCTATGCACCCAATCAGAATGCACCTCAATTCATAAGAGAAACTCTAACAGACATGAGCAATTTGATCTCCTCCAGCTCCATAATTGGCGGAGATTTTAACACTCCTTTGGCAGTGAGGGATCGATCCTCCAACAAAAAGCTGAGTAAAGAAATTTTAGATTTAAATCTAACCATCCAGCATTTATATCTAGCAGACATCTACAGAACATTTCATCCCAACAAAACTGAATACACATACTTCTCATCAGCCCACGGAACTTACTGCAAAATTGATCATATCTTAGGTCACAAATCTAAGCTCAGTAAATTTAAAGGAATAGAGGTTATTCCATGCATCTTCTCGGACCATCATGGAATAAAACTTGAGCTGAGTAACAACAGGAATCTACATACTCATACAAAAACATGTAAGTTAAATAACCTCATGCTGAATGATAGCTGGGTCAGAGATGAGATCAAGAAGGAAATTGCCAAATTTTTGGAATAAAACGACAATGAAGACACAAACTATCAGAACCTCTGGGACACCACAAAGGCAGTTCTAAGAGGGAAATTTATAGTGTTGCAAGCCTTCCTCAGGAGAACGGAAAGAGCAGAAGTTAGCAACTTAATTGGACATCACAAGCAACTGGAAAAGGAAGAACACTCCAACCCCAAACCCAGTAGAAGAAAAGAAATAACCAAAATCAGAGCAGAACTAAATGAAATTGAAAACAAAAGAACAATACAACAGATCAATAAATCAAAAAGCTGGTTTTTTGAAAAGGTCAACAAAATAGACAAACCATTGGCCAACCTAATCAGGAAAAAAAGAGTAAAATCTCTAATCTCATCAATCAGAAATGACAAAGATGAAATAACAACAGACTCCTCAAAAATCCAAAAATCCTTAATGAATATTAGAAGTAACTTTACTCTCAGAAATATGAAAATCTGAAGGAAATGGACCGATACTTGGAAGCTCGTCACTTTCCAAAACTTAAGTGGAAATGTTGAACAGGCCCATTTCAAGTTTGGAAATAACATCAACCATACAAAACCTCTCCAAAAAGAAAAGTCCGGGACCAGATGGTTTCACATCAGAATTATACCAAACCTTTAAAGAGGAATTAGTACCTATATTACTCAAACTGTTCCAAAATGTAGAAAAAGAAGGAAGACTACCCAACATGTTCTATGAAGCAAACCACCCTGATTGCCAAACCAGGAAAAGACCCAACAAAAAAAGAAAATTATAGACCAATAACACTAATGAATATAGATGCAAAAATATTCAACAAGATCCTAACAAACAGAATCCAGCAACACATCAAACAAATCATACATCATGATCAAGTTGGCTTTATCCCAGGGTCTCAAGGCTGGTTCAATATACGTTAATCAAAAAATATAATTCAGCACATAAACAAAGTAAAAAACAAAGATCATATGATCCTCTCAATTGATGCAGAAAAAGCTTTTGATAACATCCAACATCCCTTCATGATCAGAACACTTAAGAAAATTGGTATAGAAGGGACATTTCTTAAACTGATAGAGGCCATCTACGGCAAACCGACAGCCAAAATCATATTGAACGGAGTTAAATTGGAATCATTTCCACTCCGATCAGGAACCAGACAAGGCTGCCCATTGTCTCCATTGCTTTTCAACATTGTAATGGAAGTTTTAGCCACCGCAATTAGGGAGGAAAAGGCAATCAAGGGCATCCACATAGGGTCAGAAAAGATAAAACTTTTGCTCTTCGCAGATGATATGATTGTATCTCTGGAAAACACTAGGGACTCTACTACAAAACTCTTAGAAGTGATCAAGGAATACAGCAACGTCTCAGGTTACAAAATCAACATTCATAAATCGGTAGCCTTTATATATACCGACAATAGTCAAGTTGAAAAAACAATTGAGAACTCTATCCCTTCACAGTAATGCCAAAGAAGATGAAATATTTGGGAGTTTATCTAAAAAAGGATGTGAAAGACCTCTGTAAAGAGAACTATGAAACTCTAAGAAAAGAGATAGCCGAGAATGTTAATAAATGGAAAAACATACCATGCTCATGGCTGGGAAGAATCATCATTGTTAAAATGTCCACACTACCCAAAGAAATATATACCTTCAACGCAATCCCCATTAAAGTTCCACTGTCATACTTTAAAGATCTTGAAAAAACAATACTTCATTTTATATGGAATCAGAAAAAACCTCGAATAGCCAAGACGTTACTCAAAAATAAAAACAAAGCAGGAGGAATTACGCTACCAGACCTAAGACTATACTACAAATTGATAGTGATCAAAACGGCATGGTATTAGCACAAAAACAGAGAAGTAGATGTCTGGAACAGAATAGAGAACCAAGAGATGAACACAGCTACTTACTGTTATTTAATCTTTGACAAGCCAATTAAAAACATCCAGTGGGGAAAAGATTCCCTATTTAACAAATGGTGCTGGGTGAACTGGCTGGCAACCTGTAGAAGACTGAAACTGGATCCACACCTTTCACCACTAACCAAGATAGACTCTTACTGGATTAAAGACCTAAACTTAAGACATGAAACTATAAAAATACTAGAAGAGAGTGCAGGGAAAACCCTTGAAGAAATTGGGTTGGGTGAGTTTTTTCTGAGAAGGACCCCCCAGGTGATTGAAACAGCTTTTGGGACCTGATCAAACTAAAAAGCTTCTGCACAGCCAAGAACACAGTAAGTAAAGCAAGCAAACAGCCCACAGAATGGGAGAAGATATTTGCTGGTTATGTCTCTGACAAAGGTTTTATAACCAGAATCCACAGAGAACACAAACACATTGGCAGGAAAAGAACAAGGGATACCATCACAGGCTGGGCAAGAGAATTGAAAAGAAACTTCTCTGAAGAAGACAGGTGAGCGGATTTAAGACATATGAAAAAATGCTCATCATCTTTAATCATCAGAGAAATGCAAATCAAAACTACTTTGAGATATCATTTAACTCCAGTGAGACTAGCCTATATCACAAAATCTCAAGACCAGAGATGTTGGCGCGGATGTGGAGAAAAGGGTACACTTTTGCACTGCTGGTGGGAATGCAAACTAATACATTCCTTTTGGAAAGATATATAGAAAACACTTAGAGATCTAAAAATAGATCTGCCATTCAATCCTGTAATTCCTCTGCTGGGCATATACCCAGAAGACCAAAAACCACATCATAACAAAGATATTTGTACCAGAATCTTTATTGCAGCCCTATTCATAATTGCTAAGTCATGGAAAAAGCCCAAGTGCCCATTGATCCATGAATGGATTAACAAATTGTGGTATATGTACACCATGGAATACTATGCAGCCTTGAAGAAAGATGGAGACTTTACCTCTTTCGTGTTTACATGGATGGAGCTGGAGCATATTCCTCTCAGTAAAGTGTCTCAAGAATGGAAGAAAAAATATCCAATGTATTCACCCCTACTATGAAACTAACTTAGGACCTTCACATGAAAGCTATAACCAAGTTACAACCTAAGAACAGGGGGAAAGGGGAAAGCGTGGGGAGGGAGAGGGGAGGTAGGTAGAAGGAGGGGGATTGAAAGGATCATACCTGTGGTGCATCTTACAAGGGTACATGTGAGGCTTGGCAAATGTGGAATGTAAATGTCTTGGCAAAGTAACTAAGAAAATGCCAGGAGGGCTATGTCAACTAATGAGATGAAAATGTGTCAAACATTCTATGAACCAAGTGTATGGTGCCCCATGATCATATTGATGTACACAGCTATGATTTAATAAAAAAAAAAAATGTGTCTTGGAGAAGCTCAGTTAGTGTTGAGGCAACCTGGGGTCCGATATCCCTCTGAAAGCAGTGTGTCAGAATCTTTGGTGATATTTGCAAAATTTTCTTTTATAGTATTCTCTAATATGGCTTCCATTCCTCTGGGGCATTCTTCTTCCCCTTCTAGGATTCCTATAACTCGTATGTTGGAACGCTTCATAAAGTCCCATAATTCTGACAGTGAACGTTCTGCTTTCTCTCTCTTCTTTTCTGCCTCTTTTACTATTGGAGTTATCTCAAGGACTTTGTCTTTTATCTCTGAATTTCTTTCTTCTGCATGGTCTAACCTGTTGCTGATACTTTCCATTGCATCTTTAAGTTCCCTAATTGACTGCTTCAATTCCTTCAGCTCTGCTATATCCTTTCTATATTCTTCATATCGTTCATCTCTTACTTGATTCTGTTTTGGGGTTTCCTTTTGGTTATTTTCCACTTAATTAGCAGTTTCCTTCATTGTTTCCATCATTTTCTTCATTGTTCTCATCATGTGTATTCTAAATTCCCTTTCTGTCATTCCTAACATTTCTTTATAGGTGGAATCCTCTGCAGTAGCTACCTCATGGTCCCTTGGCGGGGTTGTTCTGGACTGGTTCTTCATGTTGCCTGAAGTTTTCTGCTGATTCTTCCTCATGGGTGATTTCTTTTATCTGTTTCCTTGCCCTAATTTTCCTTTCACTTCCTCTTGCTCCTTAAGTTCCCATACCTGTGGACTAAGGTTTCTATGAGTCCTTTTGGTATAGGACCAGAAGGATGAGAAGGTTGAAAAGCAAGAAGGAATGAAAGAAAGAAAGAACGAAAAGAAAATAGAGAAAGGAGAGGGGGTGCGTAAAAGGAGTATTGACAAAAAGAAGAGAGGCACAGAAAGAGGGAGACAGAGCAATATAGGTGTACAGTAGGGTACTTTGACACAACCTTAAAAAATCCCAACCTCTGGTGGTTCCCTTGAGGTCAGCAACTCTTTGCTAACCTGATCAGACACAGTACCCCACCTGTACCAAGTAGAGAGGAAAGACATAAATGATATAAATCAAACCAAAACAAGCAAACAGAAAACTTGACAGGATTAAAATTGGGTGAAAAACAACCTAATAGGCGTAGAAACACTGGCAAAAATGAAGTTCTAGTTATTGGAAAAGGCAGCAATGGGAAATTGTATTTATACTAGAAAACTGGAGAAAGAAAAGAAAAAATCTGTATGGAAAAGGTTGGAATTAAAAAACAAAACAACAGCAACATCAAAATAAACAAAATAAACAAAAAACAAAATAAAAAACAACCAAAAACAAAGCAGTATATATATATCTTGTTGAATATTGTCTGGGCAACAGGTGGTCTTCTGGGGTATGAGATGTTAATTACAATGCTGATACGACTGGAGACCTCCACTGATTTCTCAAACCCCACAGGGTAGACACCCTAAGTCTCTCTTCAGCCCTCTTAAAAGGCACTTTAAGCTTCTAAACTTGCTAAGCAGAAGCTTTCCCAGGAAAGTGTTTGTCGCTGGAATCACTGTTGAAGTGGCTATCCACTTACCCAGTGTGCCAAAACCAGTCTCACTGTGCCCCTGAGGGTTAGGGCTGTAAGGCGGATCAGACCTCACCTTTAGGCTGCTCAGTCACTAGGTTCCTAGGTCCCAGCTGATCCTTGCTCTGCAACCCCTAGGGCAGACCTTGTTGGGGCAGTTCTCTCACAATGGCTCCCTGTAGCCCTCAGCCAAACACTATTAGCTTTGTCTGTCAGGCTCAGCGGCTCAGTCTGGGGTCCCAGACAACGCTCAAAGTTCTCTGCACTCCCGTTCAAGCTCTCCCCAAGGCAGTTCAACTGAGTTCCAAGTCCACAAACACCAAAACAGTTCACAGGTAAGGCCTTTCTGGTTTGCAGTCTTGGTGCTACTGCACTTACAGCTGTCGGCGGGATTAGACCAATCAAACACACGTGATTACTTGCCAGTTTTCCACTGTTTTTGTCCTCCTTTTGGGGTCCAGAAGTCTCTTGCTGACTCCCTGTATTCTCAAAGGGATGATTATAGGCAGATCCTACTAGCCAGAGATGCCTGGAGTCTTTTTTTTTTTAATTTCTTTTTTTTTTTTTGTAGAGACAGAGTCTCACTTTACCGCCTTCAGTAGAGTGCCATGATGTCACAGGACTGACATCAACCTCTAGCTCTTGGACTTCAGCAATTCTCCTGCCTCAGCCTCCCAAGTAGCTGGGACTACAGGTGCCCGCCACAATGCCCGGCTATTTTTTGGTTGTAGTTCAGCCAGGGCTGGGTTTGAACCCACCACCCTCGGTATATAGGGCCAGTGCCCTACTCACTGAGCCATCCTGGAGTCTTATCTCCCCAGACTCACGGTGCCCAGATGCAAGGAAGGTGTTACTCGGCTGCCACCTTGCTCTCCACCTGAAGATCACTTGTTATTTCCCCATTATCATTTCTGTTTGAGGTTACTAGAGATTTTACTTTTCTATTTATAGTTATTCTAGCCAAAGGTTTATCTATTTTATTTATTTTTTCAAAACCCAACTCCTTGTTTCATTAACTTTCTGAATAATGTTTGTCTTAGTTTGTTTTCAATTTTATTGTTCTCTGATTTAATTTTGGATATTTCTTTTCTTCTACTGGGTTTAGGCTTAGATTATTCTTCTTTTTCCAACTTCATAAGATGGCTTGTGAGTTTGTTGATGTGCTCTCTTTCTGCTTTTTTAATGTAGGCATCTAAAGCGATTAATTTTCCTCTCAAAACTGCTTTTGCAGTATCCCATAGGTTTTTGTAGCTTGTGTGTTCATTGTTGTTATGCTCAAGGAAGTTAATGATTTCCTGTTTTAATTCCTCTTGCATCCATCTGTCATTCAACAGAAGGTTGTTTGATTTACATGCCTTTGTGTGGGGTTGAACGTTTGTTAGAGTTGAGTTTCACCTTTAGTGCCTTATGGTCTGAGAACATACAAGGTAAAATTTCAATTCTTCTGTTGAAGCCTAGGATATGACCAACTTTGGAGAATGTTCCATGGTGTGATGAGAATAATTAATATTCTTTATCTTTGGGATGAAGTGTTCTATATGTGCCTATCAAGCACTGTTGTTCTAGGATTTCATTTAAATCTCTTATATCTTTGTTTAATTTGTGTTTAGAGGATCTGTCCAGCTCTGTAAGAGGACTGCTAAAATCCCCTGTTATCATGGTATTATCAGATATCATATTGCTCAGACTGAGTAAGGTCTGTTTCAAGAATCTGGGAGCATTTAAATTGAGTGCATACATATTAGAATTGAAACGACTTCTTGTATTTTTCCCTTGACCAATATAAAGTGACCATCTTTGTCTTTTTTGACTTTAGTTGCTTTAAATCCACATGTATCTGAAAATAAGATCGCAACTTCTTTTTTCTTCTGAATTCCATTTGCCTGAAAAATTGTCTTCTAATTCTTGACTCAGAATTTTAACTTGTCTTTTGAAGCCAGGTGTGTTTCCTGCAGACAGAAAATGGAGGGCTTGTGTTTTTTAATCCAGTCAGCCAATCTATGTCTCTTCAGTGGGGAATTCAAGCCATTAACATTTATTGAGATAATTGAGAAGTATGGTAGTATTCTATTCATCTTATTTTGTGAGAGTCCATTGCTTAGTTTTATCTTTTGCATCAGTGTGGAAGTTAGGTTCTGTCCTTTAATTTCTGAGTTCTTACTTACATTGTGATGGTCAGTGTGTAGAACAGGTTGAAGTATTTCCTGTAGAGCTGGTCTTGTTGTGGTGAATTTCCTCAATGTTTGTATATCCGTAAATGATTTGATTTCTCTGTCAATTTTAAAGCTTAGCTTAGCAGGGTACAGAATTCTGGGCTGGAAATTGTTCTGTTTAAGCAGATTAAAGGTAGATGACCATTGTCTTCTTGCTTGGAAAGTTTCATTAGAGAAGTCTGCAGTCACTCTGATGGATTTGCTCCTGTAGATCAAGTGGCACTTACTCCTGGCAGCTTGCAGAATCTTTTCTTTTGTCTTGACTTTGGACAGGTTCATCACAATGTGTCTCGGAGAAGCTTGGTTAGAGTTGAGGCCATCAGGGGTCTGATATCTCTCTGAAAGGAGGGTGCCAGAATCCTTGGTGATATTTGGGAAATTTTCATTTATAATGTTCTCTCGTATGGCTTCCATTCCTCTGGGGCATTCTTCTTCCCCTTCTGAGATTCCTATAACTCGTATGTTGGAACGCTTCATAAAGTCCCATAATTCTGACAGTGAACGTTCTGCTTTCTCTCTCTTCTTTTCTGCCTCTTTACCTATCTGAGTTATCTCAAGAACTATGTACTCTACCTCCGAAATTCTTTCTTCTGCATGGTGTAATCTGTTGCTGATACTTTCTATTGTATCTTTAAGTTCCCTAATTGACCGCCTCAGTTCCTTAAGCTCTGCTATATCCTTTCTATATTCTTCATATCATTCATCTCTTATTTGATTCTGTTTTTGGATTTCCTTTCGGTTATTTTCCACTTTATTAGCACTTCCCTTCATTTTTTACATCATTTCCTTCATTGTTTTCATCATGTGTATTCTAAATTCCCTTTCTGTCATTCCTAACATTTCTTTATTGGTGGAGTCCTCTGCAGTAACTACCTCATGGTCCCTTGGAGGGGTTGTTCTGGACTGGTTCTTCATGTTGCCAGGAGTTTTCTGCTCATTCCTCCTCATGAGTGATTTCTTTGATCTGCTTCCTTTCCCTAATTTTCTTTTCACTTCCTCTTGCTCTTTAAGTTGCCATGCGTATGGACTAGGGTTTCTATGAGTCCTTTTGGTACAGGGCACAAAGGAGGAGAAGGTTGAAGAACAAGAAGTGATAAAAGAATGAAAAACAGCTCTCCTTGCTGAGCATTATGTTCCTCCTGTGGTTGCACACTTGGTTCAACTGGGTGTGCTCAGGTCATGTGTCCTGGGGGTCCAGAACAACAGAAAAATAACTCACAACCTCGTTACATAAAAGTTGAGCCAGTTAGGAGACAAGATGGCAGACTGAAGCCAGCTTTCAACAGAGGCTCCCGTCCAGAAGGAGAGTTAAGGGACAGGAATTTAGTAAGTATCCTGGTAGATTTGAGCTGCACCAAGAGAGAAGGTTGAAGAACGCACATCAACACCACTGAGGCAAGCTCTGATCACAAGGATGCAAACAAAAGGTACAAAATCCACCACCAAGCGGATGGGAGTCCCCCCCCATGAGACTGGCTTCAGAGCCCCACATTAAACAAACGAGCAGAAATTAAATGCCCTCCCACTACACTTCACTGGAGAGACCTTCTAAATGACCTTTCATTTTAAATGAAATCTTCTCCACGGGAGAGACCTTCTAAAAACTGGACTTACCTCCCCTACTAGGGTGCCATGGTGTTCTCCTGCCAGGCATAAAACTGTATAAAACTTTTAAAATCCTTTGCTGGCAACCCTGAACCCCCAACACTCCCCTCCCACTCACTGAGGTCTGGAGGCTTGTCCCCCAGGAGTTCGGATTCTTGGGTGATTTCTCAAGGGGAGTGGACAGTCCCCGAGCAGCAACTGATTAGCACTGACTCTGAGGCACGCGAGTGAGGAGAGGGCACCCGGCTAAGGGGGAGTCATGCCTCAGTGGTACTCCCTGCGGTGCGGTGCAGCAGCCCTCCCCGTGCATCAATATGGCCAGGCATAAAACTGAATGAAACTCTAGCTTCACTCTCACTCGGGTTCTGGGGGCCTGTCCCCCAGGAGTTCGGATCCTCGGGTGATTTCTCGAGGGGAGTGCACAGTGCCTGAGCTGCGACTGGTCAGCGCTGACTCTGAGACATGTGAATGAGGAGAGGGCACTCGGCTGAGGGGGAGTCACGCCTTGGTGGCACTTCCCCGTGGTGCAGTGCAGCAGCCCTCCCTGGGCAACAATAGGGCCAGGTATAAAACTGAATGAAGCTCTAGCTTGCCGGCTGAGCTCTCAGCACTCCCCCCACTCTCACTTGGGGTCTGGAGGCCTGTCCCTCAGGAGTTTGGATCCTTGGGTGATTTCTCAAGGGGAGTGCACAGTGACCGAGCCGCGACTGGTCAGCGCTGACTCTGAGACACGCAAGTGAGGAGAGGGCACTCGGCTGAAGGGGAGTCATGCCTTGGCGGCACTTCCCTGCAGTGCGGTGCAGCAGCCCTCCCCGGGCAACAATATGGCCAGGCATAAAACTGAATGAAACTCTAGCTTCCCCCCACTCTCACTCGGGGGTCTGGGGGCCTGTCCCCCAGGAGTCCGGATTATTGGGAGATCTCTCGAGGTGTGTGGACAGAGCATAAACTGCGGCCACTCAGTGCTGACTCTGCGGCGCGAGACAGAGGAGAAAAGGGTCGGCTGGGTGCCCACACCAGAGCGGCAGTTCCTGGAGGCAAATCAACAGCTGTTTTTTCTTTATCAGCAAAACGGCTCACTTCTGGATATCCTGAAGCCACACCCCCTGTCTCCCTGGGCAACCAGAGGAGGCCACCAGTGAGCAAAGGATTTGCCTAACACTGCTCACAAACCCGGGAAGCTTCCAGGGCAGGGCCAACTCAGAGACATAATCAGACACAAAATTCCAGCAGCAAACACGTTTGAATACAGAACAGCCCATCTTCCGAAGGCGATTTTAGCAGAAACAGAGACAGAACCCCGTAAAGTTGTCTGTTCTGTTCTGTTAGCAACATCAATCAGGGACAGGGCTAAGCCTGAGTGAACACCTCCCTCCCACCACCTGTATCAAGCACTCAAAGATGTCAGGCCCCATCTCCTCCTACTAGATAGCGGCAGACTGCAGGGGCCTGGAAGACTTCCTTGCAATTCAGGCAGGTGCAAACCCCTGGAGTATCTGTTCACTACAGGTAACTGGGTTAGCCATCTACAGAGATACCAGTGACTGGGTCCGGCGGAGGGGCAAAGTGAGGAAGGAGACATCAACCTTCCCAGACTGATCTATTTGCTAGGTGGCTCCTCCTGACTCCACGCAGCACTGGAGTAAGCCATAACAGAGGAGTCACCAACCCCTGTGATCCAGTTCCCAGAGACCTCTTGAACTCTCCCATCCGAGACAGGTTCCAATTGAGACAATCAATTTGGACCTTTTGAACTGAACTAATAGACTGAGGACTTTTCAGATGGTGCCCTGGGTATGGGTGGTAGGAAGGTTTGATTTTCCTTTTCCTTTTCAAATTGGTGCCAGAGGTAGGCGGGTGGGGTAACTAAATTGCTGCTTTTTCCACACAGCTGAGACTTCAAGCCAGAGTAAATGTTACAATAGGATTGAACAGAAACCAACAGAAAACAAGACAGAACCACTTTGCCCCACCACACAAGACAGCGCCCCAGTTTCTCAGGCCACAACACTGTATGGGCCCTCAATAAAGCCCCAGGGGAAAAATCAAAGGGAGTAAAATAACCATGGGGCAGAATCAGTGGAAAAACTCTGGTAACATGAATAACTAGAATAGATCAACCCACCCAAGAAAAGATACAGCAGATGTGATTGAAGATCCCATTCATAAACAACTGGCTGAGATGTCAGAAATCGAATTCAGAATTTTTTTTTTTATTAAATCATAACTGTATACAATGATATGATTATGGGGCATCATACACTCACTTCATAAACCATTTGACACATTTTTATCACACTGGTTAACATAGCCTTTCCGGCATTATCTCAGTTACTGTGCCAAAACATTTACATTCTACATTTACCAAGTTTCGCAAATACCCCTGTAATATGCACCACAGGTGTGATCCCACCGATTCCCCTCCCTCTACCCACCCCCCCTTCCCACTTCCCCCTATTGTTAAGTTGTAGCTGGGTTATAGCTTTCATGTGAGAGTCCCAAATTAGTTTCATAGTAGGGCTGTGTACATTGGGTATTTTTTCTTCCATTCTTGGGATACTTTACTAAGAAGAATATGTTCCAGCTCCATCCATGTAAACATGAAAGAGGTAAAGTCTCCATCTTTCTTTAAGGCTGCATAGTATTCCATGGTATACATATACCACAATTTATTAATCCATTTGTGGATCGATGGGCACTTGGGCTTTTTCCATGACTTAGCTATTATGAATTGGGCTGCAATAAACATTCTGGTACAAATATCTTTGTTATGTTGTGATTTTTGGTCTTCTGGGTATATGCCCAGCAGAGGAATTACAGGATTGAATGGCAGATCTATTTTTAGATCTCTGAGTGTTCTCCATATATCTTTCCAAAAGGAATGTATTAATTTGCATTCCCACCAGCAGTGCAGAAGTGTTCCCTTTTCTCCGCATCCACGCCAACATCTCTGGTCTTAAGATTTTGTGATATAGGCTAGTCTCATTGGAGTTAGATGATATCTCAAAGTAGTTTTGATTTGCATTTCTCTGATGATTAAAGATGATGAGCATTTTTTCATATGTCTGAAGGCCGTGCGCCTGTCTTCTTCAGAGAAGTTTCTCTTCAAATCCCTTGCCCAGCCTGCAATGGGATCCCTTGTTTTTTTCTTGCTGATGCGTTTGAGTTCTCTGTGGATTCTGGTTATTAAACCTTTGTCAGAGATATACCCTGCAAATATCTTCTCCCATTCTGAGGGCTGTCTGCTTGCTCTGCTTACTGTGTTCTTAGCTGTGCAGAAGCTTTTTAGTTTGATCAAGTCCCAGTAGTGTATTTTTGAAGCTGCTTCAATTGCCCAGGGGGTTCTCCTCATGAAATACTCACGCAGACCAATTTCTTCAAGGGTTTTCCCTGCATTCTCCTCTAGTATTTTTATAGTTTCATATTTTAAGTTTAAATCTTTAATCCAATGAGAGTCTATCTTAGTTAATGGTGAAAGGTGTGGGTCCAATTTCAGTCTTCTACAGGTTGCCAGCCAGTTCACCCAGCACCATTTGTTAAATAGGGAATCTTTTCCCCACTGAATGTTTTTAATTGGCTTGTCAAAAATCAAATAGCGGTAAGTAGCTGGATTCATCTCTTGGTTCTCTATTCTGTTCCAGATATCTACTTCTCTGTTTTTGTGCCAATACCATGCTGTTTTGATCACTATCGATTTGTAGTAAAGTCTGAGGTCTGGTAGTGTGATTCCTCCTGTTTTGTTTTTATTTCTGAGTAATGTCTTGGCTATTCGAGGTTTTTACTGATTCCATATAAAACGAAGTAATGTTTTTTCAAGATCTTTAAAATATGACAGTGGAGCTTCAATAGGGAGTGCGTTGAAATTATATATTGCTTTGGGTAGTATGGACATTTTTATAATGTTGATTCTTCCAGCCATGAGCATGGTATGTTTTTCCATTTATTAACATTTTCAGCTATTTCTTTTCTTAGAGTTTCACAGTTCTCTTTATAGAGATCTTTCACATCATTTGTTAGGTAAATTCCCAAATATTTCATCTTTGGCACTACTGTGAATGGGATAGAGTCCTTAACTGCTTTTTCAATTTGACTGTTGTTGGTGTATATAAAGGCTACCGATTTATGAATGTTGATTTTGTAACCTGAGACGCTGCTGTATTCCTTGATCACTTCTAGGAGTTTTGTAGTAGAGTCCCTAGTGTTTTCCAGATACACAATCATATCATCTGCGAAGAGCGAGAGTTTGATCTCTTCTGACCCTATATGGATACCCTTGATCGCCTTTTCTTCCCTAATTGAGGTAGCTAAAATTTCCATTGCAATGTTGAAAAGCAATGGAGACAATGGGAGGCCTTGTCTGGTTCCTGATCTGAGTGGAAATGATTCCAATTTAACTCCATTCAATATGATATTGGCTGTGGGTTTGCTGTAGATGGCCTCTATCAGTTTAAGAAAAGTCCCTTCTAGACCAATTTTCTTGAGTGTTCTGATCATGAAGGGATGCTGGATATTATCAAAAGCTTTTTCTGCATCAATTGAGAGAATCATATGGTCTTTGTTTTTTAATTTGTTTATGTGCTGAATTACATTTATAGATTTACGTATATTGAACCAGCCTTGAGACCCTGGGATAAAACCAACTTGGTCATGATGTATAATTTGTTTGATGTGTTGCTGGATTCTGTTTGTTAGGATCTTGTTGAATATTTTTGCATCTATATTCATTAGTGATATTGGTCTATAATTTTCTTTTCTTGTTGGGTCTTTTCCCGGTTTGGGGATCAGGGTGATGTTTGCTTCATAGAACGTGTTGGGTAGTCTTCCTTCTTTTTCTACATTTTGGAACAGGTTGAGTAATATAGGTACTAATTCCTCTTTAAAGGTTTGGTAGAATGCTGACGTGAAACCATCTGGTCCTGGGCTTTTCTTTTTAGGGAGGTTTTGTATAGTTGATGCTATTTCTGAACTTGATATGGGTCTGTTAACATTTCCACTTGATTCTGGTTAAGTCTTGGAAGGTGGCGTGCTTCCAAGTATCAGTCAATTTCCTTCAGATTTTGATATTTCTGAGAATAAAGTTTCTTGTAATATTCATTAAGGATTTTTTGGATTTCTGATGAGTCTGCAGTTATTTCGTCTTTGTTGTTTCTGATTGATGATATTAGAGATTTTACTCTTTTTTTCCTGATTAGCTTGGCCAGAGGTTTATCTATTTTCTTGACCTTTTCAAAAAACCAGCTTTTTGATTTATTGGTCTGTTGTATTATTCTTTTGTTTTCAAGTTCATTTAATTCTGCTCTAATTTTGGTTATTTCTTTTCTTCTACTGGGTTTGGGGTTGGAATGTTCTTCCTTTTCCCGTTGCGTGAGATGTCCCATTAAGTTGTTAACTTCCTCTCTTTCCGTTCTCTTGAGGAAGGCTTGCAGTGCTATAAATTTCCCTCTTAGAACTGCCTTTGCAGTGTCCCAGAGGTTCTGATAGTTTGAGTCTTCATTGTCGTTATGTTCCAAAAAATTGGTGATTTCTTTCTTAATCTCATCTCTGACCCAGCTATCATTCAGCATAAGGTTATTTAACTTCCATGTTTTTCTATGGGTATGCAGATTCCTGTTGTTACTCAATTCAAGTTTTATTCCATGATGGTCCGAGAAGAAGTATGGAATAATTTCTATTCCTTTAAATTTACTGAGGTTAGACTTCTGACCTAAAATGTGATCAATTTTGCAGTAAGTTCCGTGGGCTGATGAGAAGTATGTGTATTCAGTTTTGTTGGGATGAAATGTTCTGTAGATGTCTGCTAAATCTAAATATTGGATGGTTAGGTTTAAATCTAAGATTTCTTTGCTCAGCTTCTTTCTGGAGGATCGATCCAACACTGCCAAGGGAGTGTTGAAATCTCCAACGATTATGGAGCTGGAGGAAATCAAGTTACTCATATCTGTTAGAGTTTCTCTTATAAATTGAGGTGCATTCTGGTTGGGTGCATAGATATTAAGAATTGAGATCTCGTCATATTGAGTATTACCCTTAACAAATATGAAGTGACCATTCTTGTCCTTCCTTACTTTTGATGGTTTAAAGCCTACTGTATCTGCAAATAAAATTGCAACACCTGCTTTTTTCTGATTACCATTTGCCTGAAATATGGATGACCATCCTTTCACCCTGAGTCTGTATTTGTCTTTTAAGTTGAAATGTGACTCTTGTATGCAACAAATATCTGGCTTGAGTTTTTGTATCCAGTCAGCTAACCTATGCCTCTTTGGAGGACAGTTTAAGCCATTCACATTGATGGAGAGTATTTATCAGTCTGGTGGAATTTTGGGTATCGAGTTTTTCAAAGGTCCATTGGACATTTTCAATCCTTTCGCCAGTGTGGAAGTTGGAGTTTGATCCGAATTTTCTGAGTGAGTTTACTTTTGTGGTATAGGATTGGGTTGGCCATTGTGGAGGATAGGTCTGAGAACATCCTGAAGAGCTGGTTTACTTATGGCAAATTTTTTCAACATATGAGTGTCATTGAAGTATTTAATTTCTCCATCATAGATGAAACTCAGTTTAGCTGGATACAAGATCCTGGGTTGAAAGTTTTTTTGCTTTAGGAGATTAAAAGTTGATGACCAGCCTCTTCTTGCTTGAAAAGTTTCAGCAGAGAGATTTGCAGTTATTCTAATATTCTTACCTTTGTACGTTATAGTTTTCTTTCGCCGGGCTGCTTTGAGAATCTTCTCTTTCATGTTAACTTTAGTGAAGCTAATTATGATATGTCTGGGAGATGGCTTATTGGGGTTGAATCGTGCTGGGGTTCTTAAGCTGTCTGCTATCTGAATTTCAGATTCTCTAGGCATGTCTGGAAAATTTTCTTTCATAATTTCATGTAGAAGGGCCTCTGTGCCCTTGGCAGCCACTTCATCGTTCTCCGAAATTCCTATAACCCTTCTGTTGTTTTTTTTTTTAATTATCTGAGAGTTCTCTGAGTGAGTGATCCGTTTTTGCTCTCCATTTCTCTTCCTCTTTGAGAGATTGGGAGCGTTCGAAGACTTTATCTTCAATGTCAGAAATACTTTCTTCTGCTTGCTCCATTCTGTTATTGAGGGATTTTACTGTATTTTTCATATCTTTGAGGGCTGTAAGTTCTTGTTTCAGTGTGTCTAAGTCTTTGGTGTTTTTGTCTTTAAATTCGTTAAATTCTTGAGACAATTTTTGAATTTCTCCTCGAATTCCTAATTCCATTTCATGAATCTTGTCTGCAAACCAAATTCTGAATTCGACTTCTGACATCTCAGCCAGTTGTTTATGAACGGGATCTTCAATCACATCTGCCATATCTTTTCTTGGGGGGGTTGATCTATTCTGGTTATTCATGTTACCAGAGTTTTTCCACTGATTCCGCCCCATGGTTTACTCCCTTTTTTTTCCCCCTGGGGTTTTATCGAGGGTCCGTACAGTGTTGTGGCCTGAGAAACTGGGGCCCTGTCTGGTGTGGTGGAGCAAAGTGGTTCTGTCTTGTTTTCAGCTGGTTTCTGTTCGATCCTATTGCAACTTCTACTCTGGCTTGAAGTCTCAGCTGTGTGGAAAAATCAGCAATTAAGTCACCCCGCCTGCCCACCTCTGGCCCCAGTTGGAAAAGGAGAATCAAACCTTCCTACAATCGCACCCCCAGGGCACCGCCTGAAAAGTCCTCAGTCTATTAGCCCAGTTCAAAAGGTCCGAATCAACTGTCTCAATCGGCACTTGTCTCAGGTGGAAGGTTTCAAGAGGTCTCTGGGAACTGGATCACAGGGGCCTGGTGACTCCTCTGACACAGCTCACCCCAGTGCAGCGTGGAGTCAGGAGGAGCCACCCAGCAAACAGAGCAGTCTGGGAACGTTGACGTCTCCTTCCCCACTTTGCCCCTCCGTCGGACCCAGTCACTGGTATCTCTGCAGATGGCTAACCCAGTTGCCTGCAGTGAACAGACACTCCAGGGGTTTGCACCTGCCTGAATCGCAAGGAAGTCTGCCAGGCTCCCGCAGACTGCCGCTATCTAGCAGGAGGAGATGGGGCCTGACATCTTTGAATGTTTGATGCAGGTGATGGGAAGGAGGTGTTCACTCAGGCTTAGCCCCGTCCCTGATGGATGCTGCTAAGAGAACAGAACAGAACAGACAACTCTGTGAGGTTCTGTCTCTGTTCCTGTCGTCGCCTACAGGAGACGGGCTGTTTTGAGTTCAAACGTCTTTGCTGCTGGAGAATTGCGTCTGAACACCTCTCTGGGTCGGCCCCGCCCTGGAAGCTTCCCGGTTTTGTGAGCCGTGTCACCGGTGGCCTCCTCTGGTTGCCCAGGGAGACAGGGGGTGTGGCCTCAGAATATCCAGAAGTGAGCGTTCTGCCGTTAAAGAAAAAACGGCTGTTGATCTACCTCCAGGGAACTGCTGCTCTGGTGTGGACACTCAGGCGACCCTTTTCTCCTCTGTCCCATGCCCCAGAGTCAGCACTGAGCGGCCGCAGTTTGTGCTGGGTCCACACCCATTAAGAGATCCCCCAAGAATCAGAACTCTTGGGGGATGGGCCCCCAGACCCCGATTGGGAGTGGGGGGGGAAGCTAGAGTTTCATTCAGTTTTACGCAATACTACGGTCCGGGGAGGGGTCCTGCACTGCACCGCAGGGAAGTGCCACCAAGGCTTGATTTCCCCTCAGCAGAGTGCCCTCTCCTCGCTCACGTATCCCAGAGTCAGCGCTGACCAGACGCAGCTCAGGCACTGTGCACTCCCCTCGAGAAATCACCCAAGGAGCCGAACTCCTGGGGGATAGGCCCTCAGACCCCGAGTGAGAGTAGGGGTTCTCAGCTCTCAGCGGGGAGGCCAGAGTCTGATTCAGTCTTGGGCCCCGTATGCCCGGGGAGGGTTGGTGCACTGCACCGCAGGGAAGTGCTGCGAGGCGTGACTCCCCCTCAGCCCGGTGCCCTCTCCTCACTTGCGCGCCTCAGAGTCAATGCTGACCAGTCGCAACTCAGGGACTGTCCACTCCCCTTGAGAAATCACCCAAGGATCCGAAGTCCTGGGGGACAGGCCTCCAGACCTCAGTGGGCGGGAGGGGAGCGCCGGGGATTCAGGGTTGCTGGCAAAGGATTCCCAAAGTTTTATTCAGCCCTATGTCCGGCAGGAGAATGCCACGGCACCCCAGTAGGGGAGGTAGGTCCAGTTTTTAGAAGGTCTCTCCCGTGGAGTATAGTGGGAGGGCCTTTAATTTCTGCCCGCTTGTTTAATTGTGGGGCTCTTGAGCCGGTCTCATTGGGTAGGGGGACTCCCGTCCGCTTGGTGGTGGATTTTGTACATTTTGTTTGCGTCCTTGTGATCACAACTTGCCTCAGCGGTGTTGATGTGCGTTCTTCAGCCTTCTCTCTTGGTGAGGCTCAAGTCCACCAGGATACTTACTAAATTCCTGTCCCTTAACTCTCCTTCTGGACGGGAGCCTTTGTTGAAAGCTGGCTTCAGTCCGCCATCTTGTCTCCCCTCTCGAATTCAGAATTTGGATTGCAGACAAGATTATCAAAGTGGAATTAGGAATTCGAGGAGAAATTCAAAAGTTGTCTCAAGAATTTATCGAATTTAAAGACAAAACCGCCAAAGACTTAGACATACTGAAGCAAGAATTTACAGCCCTCAAAGATATGAAAAATACAGTAGAATCCCTCAGCAACAGAATGGAGCAAGCAGAAGAAAGATTTCTGACATTGAAGATAAAGTCTTCGAACGCTCCCAATCTCTCAAAGAGGAAGATAAATGGAAAGCAAAAATTGATCATTCACTCAGAGAACTCTTGGATAATTTGAAGAAAAGCAACATACAAATAATTGGGATTTCAGAGCATGATGAAGTGGCCTCGAAGTGCACAGAGGCCCTTCTACATGAAATTATGAAAGAAAATTTTCCAGACATGCCTAGAGAATCTGAAATTCAGATAGCAGACAGCTTCAGAACCCCAGCACGATTCAACCCCAATAAGTCATCCCCCAGGCATATCATAATTAGCTTCACTAAAGTCAATATGAAGGAGAAGATTCTTAAAGCAGCCCAGTGAAAGAAAACCATTATGTACAAAGGAAAGAATATTAGAATAACTGCATATATCTCTGCTGAAACTTTTCAAGCCAGAAGAGGGTGGTCATCAACTTTTAATCTCCTAAAGCAAAATAACTTTCAACCCAGGATCTTGTATCCAGCTAAACTGAGTTTCATTTATGATGGAGAAATTAAATACTTCAATGACATTCATATGTAGAAAAAATTTGCCATAAATAAACCAGCTCTTCAGGATATTCTCAGACCTATCCTCCACAATGACCAACCCAATCCTATACCACAAAAGTAAACTCACTCAGAAACTTCAGATCAAACTCCAACTTCCACACTGGCAAAAGGATTAAAAATGTCCAATGGACCTTTGAAAAACTCCATACCCAAAATTCCACCAGACTTATCAATATTCTCCATTAATGTGAATGGCTTAAACTTTCCTCTAAAGAGGCATAGGTTAGCTGACTGGATACAAAAACTCAAGCCAGATATTTGTTGCATACAAGAGTCACATCTCAACTTAAAAGACAAATACAGACTCAGGGTGAAAGGATGGTCATCCATATTTCAGGCAAATGGTAATCAGAAAAAAGCAGGTGTTGCAATTTTATTTGCAGATACAGTAGGCTTTAAACCATCAAAAGTAAGGAAGGACACGAATGGTCACTTCGTATTTGTTATGGGTAATACTCAATATGATGAGATCTCAATTATTAATATCTATGCACCCAACCAGAATGCACCTCAATTTATAAGAGAAACTCTAACAGACATGAGTAACTTGATTTCCTCCAGCTCCATAATCATTGGAGATTTCAACACTCCTTTGGCAGTGTTGGATTGATCCTCCAGCAAAATGCTGAGCAAAGAAATCATAGATTTAAAACTAACCATCCAATATTTAGATTTAGCAGACATCTACAGAAAATTTCATCTCAACAAAACTGAATACACATACTTCTCATCAGCCTACGGAACTTATTCCAAAATTGACCACATTTTAGGTCAGAAGTCTAACCTCAGTAAATTTAAAGGAATAGAAATTATTCCATGCATCTTCTCAGACCATCATGGAATAAAACTTGAATTGAGTAACAACAGGAATCTGCATACTCACACAAAAACATGGAAGTTAAATAAGCTTATGCTGAATGATAGCTGGGTCAGAGATGAGATTAAGAAAGAAATTGTCAATTTTTTGGAACAAAACGACAATGAAGACACAAACTATCAGAACCTCTGGGATACCACAAAGGCAGTTCTAAGGGGGAAATTTATAGCACTGCAAGCCTTCCTCAAGAGAACGGAAAGAGAGGAAGTTAACAACTAAATGGGACACCTCAAGCAACTGGAAAAGGAAGAACATTCCAAACCCAAACCCAGTAGAAGAAAAGAAATATTCAAAATTGGAGAAGAATTAAATGAACTTGAAAAGAAAAGAATAATACAACAGATCAATAAATCAAAAAGCTGGTTTTTTGAAAAGGTCAAGAAAATAGATAAACCTCTGGCCAACCTAATCAGAAAAAAAAGAGTAAAATCTCTAATATCATCAATCAGAAACAACAACGACGAAATAACAACAGACTCGTCAGAAATCAAAAAAATCCTTAATGAATATTACAAGAAACTTAATTCTCAGAAAAATGAAAATCTGAAGCAAATTGACCGATATTGGAATCACGCCATCTTCCAAGACTTAGCCAGAATCAAGTGGAAATGTTGAACAGACCCATATCAAGTTCATAAATAGCATCAACTATACAAAACCTCCCTAAAAAGAAAAGCCCGGGACCAGATGGTTTCTCGTCAGAATTCTACCAAACCTTTAAAGAGGAATTAGTACCTATATTACTCAACCTGTTCCAAAAGGTAGAAAAAGAAGGAAGACTACTCGACACATTCAATGAAGCAAACATCCCCCTGATCCCCAAACCGGGAAAAGACCCAACAAGAAAAGAAAATTATAGACCAATATCACTAATGAATATAGATGCAAAAATATTCAACAAGATCCTAACAAACAGAATCCAGCAACACATCAAACAAATTATACATCATGACCAAGTTGGTTTTATCCCAGGGTCTCAAGGCTGGTGCAATATACATAAATCTATAAATGTAATCCAGCACATAAACAAATTAAAAAACAAAGACCATATGAGTCTCTCAATCGATGCAGAAAAAGCTTTTGATAATATCCAGCATCCCTTCATGATCAGAACACTCATGAAAATTGGTCTAGAAAGGACTTTTCTTAAACTGATAGAGGCCATCTACAGCAAACCCACAGCCAATATCATATTGAATAGAATTAAATTGGAATCATTTCCACTCAGATCAGGAACCAGACAAGGCTGCCCATTGTCTCTATTGCTTTTCAACATTGTAATGGAAGTTTTAGCACTGCAATTAGGGAAGAAAAGGCGATCAAAGGTATCCATATAGTTTCAGAAGAGATCAAACTTTTGCTCTTCGCAGATGATATGATTGTGTATCTGGAAAACACTAGGGACTCTACTACAAAACTCCTAGAAGCGATCAAGGAATACAGTAGCATCTCAGGTTACAAAATCAACATCCATAAATCGGTAGCCTTTTATACACAAACAACAGTCAAGTTGAAAAAACAGTTAAGGACTCTATCCCATTCATAGTAGTACCAAAGAAGATGAAATTCTTGGGAATTTACCTAACAAAAGATGTGAAAGATCTCTATATAGAGAACTATGAAACTCTAAGAAAAGAAATAGCTGAAAATGTTAATAAATGGAAAAACATACCATGCTCATGGCTGGAAGAATCAACATTATAAAAATGTCCATACTACCCAAAGCAATATATAATTTCAACGCACTCCCTATTAAAGCTCCACTGTCATATTTTAAAGATCTTGAAAAAACAATACTTCATTTTATATGGAATCAGGAAAAACCTCTAATAGCCAAGACATTACTCAGAAATAAAAACAAAACAGGAGGAATCACACTACCAGACTTCAGACTTTACTACAAATTGATAGTGATCAAAACAGCATGGTATTGGCACAGAAACAGAGAAGTAGATATCTGGAACAGAATAGAGAACCAAGAGATGAATCCAGCTACTTACCGTTTTTTGATCTTTGACAAGCCAATTAAAAACATTCAGTGGGGGAAAGATTCCCTATTTAACAAATGGTGCTGGGTGAACTGGCTGGCAACATGCAGAAGACTGAAATTGGACCCACACCTTTCACCATTAACTAAGATAGACTCTCATTGGATTAAAGATTTAAACTTAAGACATGAAACTATAAAAATTCTAGAGGAGAGTGCAGGGAAAACCGTTGAAGAAATTGGTCTGGGCGAGTATTTTATGAGGAGGACCCCCCAGGAAATTGAAGCAGGTTCAAAAATACACTACTGGGACTTGATCAAACTAAAAAGCTTCTGCACAGCCAAGAATGCAGTAAGTAAAGCAAGCAAACAGCCCTCAGAATGGGAGAAGATATTTGCAGGTTATGTCTCTGACAAAGGTTTAATAACAAGAATTCACAGAGAACTCAAATGCATCAGCAAGAAAAAAACATGGGCTCCCATCACAGGCTGGGCAAGGGATTTGAAGAGAAACTTCTCTGAAGAAGACAGGCGCACGGCCTTCAGACATATGAAAAAATGCTCATCATCTTTAATCATCAGAGAAATGCAAATCAAAACTACTTTGAGATATCATCTAACTCCAGTGAGACTAGCCTATATCACAAAATCTCAAGACCAGAGATATTGGTGTGGATGTGGAGAAAAGGGAACACTTTTGCACTGCTGGTGGGAATGCAAATTAATACATTCCTTTTGGAAAGAGATATGGAGAACACTCAGAGATCTAAAAATAGATCTGCCATTCAATCCTGTAATTCCTCTGCTGGGCATATACCCAGAAGACCAAAAATCACAACATAACAAAGATATTTGTACCAGAATGTTTATTGCAGCCCAATTCATAATTGCTAAGTCATGGAAAAAGCCCAATTGCCCATCGACCCACGAATGGATTAATAAATTGTGGTATATGTACACCACGGAGTATTATGCAGCCTTGAAGAAAGATGGAGACTTTACCTCTTTCATGTTTACATGGAGGGACCTGGAACATATTCTTCTTAGTAAAGTATCTCAAGAATGGAAGAAAAAGTACCCAATGTACTCAGCCCTACTATGAAACTAATTTGCGGCTCTCACATGAAAGCTATAACCCAGTTATAACCTAACAATAGGGGGTAGTGGGAAAGGGAGGAGAGGGAGGTGGGTGGTCGGTAGAGGGAGGGGGATTGGTGGGATCATACCCGTGGTGAATCTTACAGGGGTATTTGCAAAACTTGGTAAATGTAGAATGTAAATGTTTTGGCACAGTAATTGAGATAATGCCAGGAAGGCTATGTTAACCATTCTGATGAAAATGTGTCACATGGTCTACGAAGCGAGTGTATGATGCCCCATGATCATATCAATGTATACAGTTCTGATTTAATATAAAAGAAAGAAAAAAAAGAATGAAAAACAAAGAAATAAAGGAAGAAAAGAAAAAAGAGAAAGGAGAGGGGGTGGGTAAAATGGAATATTGACGAGAAGAGAGGCACAGAAAGAGGGAGATGGAGCACTGTAGGTGCCCAGTAGGGTAGTTTGACACAATATTTTAAAAACCCCAACTTCTGGGTGTGCCATGTTGAGTGGTTCCCTTGGGGTCAGCAGCTCTTTGTTAGGCTGATCAGACACAGTATCCCACCTCCACCAAGTAGAAAGGAAAGACAAAAATGCTATAAATCAAACCAAAACAAGCAAACAGAAAACTTCATGGGGTAAAATTGGGTGAAAAACTAAATAATAGGGGTAGAAACACTAGCAAAAATTAAATTCTAATTATTGAAAAAGGCAACAATGCGAAATTGTATTTAAACTAGAAAAATGGAGAAAGAAAAGAAAAATCTATAGGGAAAAGGTTGAAATTAAAAAACAAAACAAAACAACAACAATAAACAAAAACAAAGAGACAAACAACCCCCCCCCCCCAAAAAAAAGCAGTATATATATCTTGTTGAATATTTTCTGGGCAACTGGTGATCTTGTGGGGTATGAGATGTTAATCACAATGCTGATACGACTGGAGGCCTCTGCTGATTTCTCAAACCCCACAGGGTGGAGACCCTAAATCTCTCTTCAGCCCTCTTAAAAGGCACTTGAAACTTCTAAACCTGGCTAAGCAGAAGCTTTCCCAGGAAAGTGCTTGTCGCTGAGATGAATGCTGAAGTGGCTATCCACTTACCCAGTGTGCCAAAACCAGTCTTGCTCTGCTCCTGAGAATTAAGGATGTAAAGTGGCTCAGTACCTGCATTTAGGCTGCTCAGTCACTAGATTACTAGCTCCCAGATGATCCTCGCTCTGTGACCCTGAGGGTAGAGCTTGCTGGGGCAGTTCTCTCACAATGGCTTTCTGTGGCCCACAGCTGAAACCTATTATTAGCTCCATCTGGCTCAGCGGCTCAGTCTGGGGCCCTAGACAATGCCCAAAGTTCTCTGCACTCCTGCCCAAGTTCTCCCCAAGGCTGTTCAACTGAGTGACAAGTCAAAAAACACCAAAACAGCTCACAGGTAAGGCCTTTCCAGTTTGCAGTCTCACTGCTGCTGTACTTACAGCTGCTGGCAGGATTAGACCAATCAAACACATGCAACCACTTGACGATTTTCCACTGCTTTTGTCCTACTCTTGGGGTCCAGAAGTCTCTCGCTTACTCCCTGTGTCCTCAAAGGGATGAATATAGGCAGTTCCCACCAGCCAGAGATGCCTGGAGTCTTGTCTCCCCAGACTCATGGTGCCCAGTTGCAAGGAAGCTGTTATTCAGCTGCCATCTTGCTCTCACTCCTCCAGTGGACATTTTTAATACTTTTGCCACTTGGAGGTTGGAGTTTCATCAAAAGTTTCTGAGAGAGTTTACTTTGGAGGTTGAGCATTGCGCTTATCATTGTGGAGAATGGGCCTGAGAATATCCTGGACAGCAAATTTAGTTATGGCAAATTTCTTCAACATGTGAATGTCATTAAAGTATTTAATTTCTTCATCATAAATGAGACTCAGTTTAGCTGGATACAGGATCCTGGGTTGAAAGTTATTTTGTTTTAAGAGGTTAAAGATCGACGACCATTCTCTTCTAGCTTGAAAAGTTTCAGCAGATCAATGAATCCCCAACAATAAAAAATAAATTAATTAATTTAAAAAAAAAAAGAAAGAAAAGTTTCAGCAGAGAGATCTGGAGTCATTCTAATATTCTTCCCCTGTAGGTTATGGTTTTGTTATGTCTGGCTGCTTTCAGAATTTTCTCCTTCATATTAACTTTGGTGATGTTAATTATAATGTGTCTAGGAGATGTTATATTTGGATTGAGTCCTGCTGGGGTTCTGAAACTGTCTGCCATCTGGACTTCAGAATCTCTAGCCATGTTTGGGAATTTCTCCTCTATTTTCTCATGGAGTAGAGCATCTGGGCCTTTTGAAGCAACATCTTGTCCTTCAGAAATTCCTATAAGGCAAATATTTGCACTTTTGGAGTGGCCCCACAATTCTCTCAGGGAATGGTCTGCTTTTGCTTTCCACTTCTCTTCCTCTTTGAGCATTTGGGAGTGTTCAAGAGCTTTGTCTTCAGTGTCAGAGATTCTTCTGCCTAATCCATTTTGTTACTGAGGGATTTTACTGTATTTCTCAGATTTTGTTTTTATTAAATCATAGCTGTGTACATTAATGGAATCATGGGGTACAATGTGCTGGGGGTTTTTTCATTAATATTAAATCATAGCTGTGTAAATTAATGCAATCATGGGGCACCATACACTGGTTTTATAAACAGTTTGACACATTTACATCACCCTGCTTAACATTGCCTTCCTGACATTTTCTTACTTATTGTATTAAGAAAATTATATTCTTTTCACATGTACCCTTGTAAGATGCATCGCAGGTGTAATCCCACCAATCACCCTCCCTCTACCCATCCACCCCCTCCCTCCCCTCCCTTTTCCCCTTCCCCATATTCTTAGGTTATAACTGGGTTATAGCTTTCATATGAAAGCCAAAAATTAGTTTCATAGTAGGGCTGAGTACATTGGATACATTTTCTTCCATTCTTGAGATAATTTACTAAGAACAATATGTTCCAGCTCCATCCATGTAAACATGAAAGAGGTAAAGTTTCCATCTTTAGTTAACGCTACATAATATTCCATGGTGTTCATATACAACAATTTATTAAACCATTCATGGATCAAAGGGCAGTTGGGCTTTTTCCATGACTTAGGAATTGTGAATTGGGCTGCAATAAACATTCTGGTGCAAATATCTTTTTTATAATATGATTTTTCGTCTTCTGGGTATATACCTAGTAGAGGAATTATAGGATTGCATGGCAGATCTATTTTTAGATCTCTAAGTGTTCTCCAAACATCTTTCCAAAAGGAATGTATTAATTTGCATTCCCACCAGCAGTGTAGAAGTGTTCCCTTTTCTCCACATCCACGCCAACATCTCTGGTCTTGGGATTTTGTGATATGGGCTAATCTTACTGGAGTTAGATGGTATCTTCAGGTAGTTTTGATTTGCATTTCTCTGATGATTAAAGATGATGAGCATTTTTTCATATGTCTGTAGGCCATTTGCCTATCTTCTTCAGAGAAGTTTCTCTTCAAGTCACTTGCCCAGCCTGCAATGGAATCACTTGTTCTTTTGTTGCTTATACATTTGAGTCTCTGTGGATTCTGGTTATTAAACTTTGTCGGAGACATAACCTGCAAATATCTTCTCCAATTCTGAGGGCTGTCTGCTTGCTTACTTACTGTGTTCATGGCTGTGCAAAAGCGTTTTAGTTTGACCAGGTCCTAGTCGTGTATTTTTGAAGCTGTTTCAATTGCCCGGGGGGTCCTCCTCATAAAATACTCGCCCAGACCGATTTCTTCAAGGGTTTTCTCTGCACTCTCTTGTAGTATGTTTATAGTTTTATGTCTTAAGTTTAAATCTTTATTTTTTTATTAATACTGAATCATAGCTGTGTACATTAATGCGATCATGGGGCACCATACATTGGTTTAATAAACAGTTTGACACATTTTCATCACACTGGTTAACATAGCCTTCCTGGCATTGTCTTAGTTATTGAGTTAAGACAATTATATTATACATTTACTAAGTTTCACATGTACCCTTGTAAGATACATCACAGGTGTAATCCTACCTATCAACCTCCCTCCGCCCATCCTCCCCACTCCTTTCCCCTCCCTTTCCTCTTCTCCCATATTCTTAGTTTATAACTGGGTTATTGCTTTCATATGAAAGACAAAAATTAGTTTCAAAGTAGGGCTGAGTACATTGGATACATTTTCTTCCATTCTTGAGATACTTTACTAAGAAGATTATGTTCCAGCTCCATCCATGTAAACATGAAAGAGGTAAAGTCTCCATCTTTCTTTAAGGCTGCATAATATTCCACAGTGTACATATACCACAGTTTATTAATTTATTGATAGATCGATGGGCACTTGGGCTTTTTCCATGACTTAGCAATTCTGAATTGGGCTACAATAAACATTCTGGTGCAAATATCTTTGTTGTACTGTGATTTTTGGTCTTCTGGGTATATACACAGTAGAGGAATTATAAAATTGAATGGCAGGTCTATTGTTAGATCTCTAAGTGTTCTCCAAACATCTTTCCTAAAGGAACGTATTAATTTGCATTCCCACCAGTAGTAAGTGTTTCCTTTTCTCCACATCCACGCTAACATCTCTGGTCTTGGGATTTTGTAATTTGTTCTAATCTTACTGTAGTTAGATGGTATCTCAAGATAGTTTTAATTTGCATTTCTCTGATGATTAAAATGATGAACATTTTTTCAATTGTCTGTAGGCCGAGCGCCTGTCTTCTTCAGAGAAGTTTATCTTCTCTGCAATGGGATCACTTGTTTTTCTCTTGCTTATACATTTGAGTTCTCTGTGGATTCTTGTTATTAAACCTTTGTCAAAGACTTAACCTACAAATATCTTCTCCCATTCAGAGGGCTGTCTGCTTGCTTTACTTACTGTGTTCTTGGCTGTGCAGAAGCTTTTTTGTTTGATCAGGTCCCAGTAGTTTATTTTTGAAGCTGCTTCAATCACCCGAGGTGTCTTCCTCATAAACTAGTCGCCCAGACCCATTTCTTCAAGGGTTTTCCCTGCACTCTCTTCTGGTACTTTTATAGTTTCATGTCTTAAGTTTAAATCTCTAATCCAGTGAGAGTCTATCAGAGTTAATGGTGAAAAGTGTGGGTCCAGTTTCAGTCTTCTACAGGTTGCCAGCCAGTTCACCCAGCACCATTTGTTAAATAGGCAATCTTTTCTCCAATGAATGTTTTTAATTGGCTTGTCAAAGATCAAATAACAGTAAGTAGCTGGATTCATCTCTTGGTACTCTATTCTGTTCCAGATATCTACTTCTCTGTTTTTGTTCCAGTACCATGCTGTTTTGATCACTATTGACTTATAGTATAGTCTGAGGTGTGGTAGCATAATTCCTCCTGCTTTGTTTTTATTTCTGAGTAATGTCTTGCTCTTCGAGGTTTTTTTTATTCCATATAAAATGAAGTATTATTTTTTTAAGATCTTTAAAGTATGAAAGTGGGGCTTAAATAGGGATTACATTAAAATTGTATATTGCCTTGAGTAGTATAGACATTTTAACAATGTTGATTCTTCCCAGCCATGAGCATGGTATGTTTTTCCATTTGTTAACATTTTCAGCTATTTCTTTTCTTAGAGTTTCATAGTTCTCTTTATAGACATCTTTCATGTCTTTTGTTAGATAAAATCCCAAATATTTCATCTTCTTTTGCACTACTGTGAACGGAATAGAGTCCTTAACTATTTTTTCAGGTTGACTATTGTTGGTATATATAAAGGCTACCGATTTATGAATGTTGATTTTGTAACCTGAGACGCTGCTGTATTCCTTGATCACTTCTAAAAGTTTTTATTTATTTATTTATTTATTTATTAAATCATAGCTGTGTACATTGATATAATAATGGGGCATCATTCACTAGCTTCAGAGGCCATTTACCAAGTTTCACACATACCCTTGTACGATGCACGACTGGTGTAATCCCACAAATCCCCTTCTCACTACCCACCTTCCCCATCCATCCCCTCCCTTTCCCCCTTCCCCCTATTCTTAGGTTGAAGCTGGGTTATAGCTTTCATGTGAAAACCCTAAATTAGTTTCATAGTAGGGCTGAGTACATTGGGTAATTTTTCTTCCACTAAGACACTTTACTAAGAAGAATATGTTCCAGTTCCATCCATGTAAACATGAAAGAGGTAAAGTAGCCATCTTTCTTTAAGGCTGCATAATATTCCATGGTGTACATATACCACAATTCATTAATCCATTAGTGGATTGATGCACACTTGGGCTTATTCCATGACTTAGCAATTATGAATTGGGCTGCAATAAACATTCTGTTACAAATATCTTTGTTATGATGTGAATTTTGGTCTTCTGGGTATACGCCCAGTAGAGAAATTAAAGCATTGAATGGCAGATCTATTTTTAGATCTCTAAGTGTTCTCCATATCTCTTTCCAAAAGGGATGTAATAATTTGCATTCCCACCAGCAGTGCAAAAGTGTTCCCTTTTCTTCACATCTGCGCCAACATTTCTGGTCTTGGGATTTTGTGATATAGGCTAGTCTCACTGGAGTTAGATGGTATCTCAAAGTAGTTTTTTTTTGTTGTTTTTTTAATTTATTTATTTTTATTAAGCCATAGCTGTGTACATTAGTATGATCGTTGGGCACCATACACTTGGTTCATAGATCGTTTGACACAGTTTCATCACATTAGTTAACATATCTTTTGTAGCATTTTCTTAGTTATTTTGCTAAGACCTTTATATTCCACATTTACTAGGATTCACATATACCCTTGTAAGGTGCACCGCAGGTGTAATCCCATTAATCCCCCTCCTTCACCCTCCCTCCCCCCTCCCCCCTCCCTCCCCTTCTTTTCCCCTTTCTCCCTATTCTTAGGTTGTAACTGGGTTACAGCTTTCATGTGAAGGTCCTACATTACTTTCATAATAAGGGTGAGTACATTGGGTACTTTTTCTTCCATTCTTGAGACACTTTACTAAGAAGAATATGTTCCAGCTCCATCCATGTAAACATGAAAGAGGTAAAGTCTCCATCTTTCTTCAAGGCTGCATAATATTCCATGGTGCACATACACCACAATTTATTAATCCATTCGTGGGTCGATGGTCAATTGGGCTTTTTCCATGACTTAGCAATTATGAATTGGGCTGTATTAAACATTCTGGTACAAATATCTTTGTTATGTTGTGATTTTTGGTCTTCTGGGTATATGCCCAGTAGGGGAATTACAGGATTGAATGGCAGATCTATTTTTAGATCTCTAAGTGTTCTCCATATCTCTTTCCAAAAGGAATGTATTAATTTGCATTCCCACCAGCAGTGCAAAAGTGTTCCCTTTTCTCCACATCCACGCCAACATCTCTGGTCTTGGGATTTTGTGATATAGGCTAGTCTCACTGGAGTTAGATGATATCTCAAAGTAGTTTTGATTTGCATTTCTCTGATGATTAAAGATGATGAGCATTTTTTTCATATGTCTGAAGGCCGTGCGCCTGTCTTCTTCAGAGAAGTTTCTCTTCAAGTCCCTTCCCCAGACTGCGATGGGATCCCTTGTTCCTTTCTTGCTAATGTGTTTGAGTTCTCTGTGGATTCTGGTTATTGAACCTTTGTCGGAGACATAACCTGCAAATATCTTCTCCTATTCTGAGGGCTGTTTGCTTGCTTTACTTACTGTGTTCTTGGCTGTGCAGAAGCTTTTTAGTTTGATCAAGTCCCAATAGTGCATTTTTGAAGCAGCTTCAGTTGCCCGGGGAGTCCTTCTCATAAAAAACTCGCCCAACCCAGTGTTTGTACTATGCTTTCTTGGAGGATTTTTATTGTTTCATGCCTTAAATTTAAGTCTTTTATCCATCTTGAATCAATTTTTGTGAGTGGGGAAAGGTGTGGGTCCAGTTTCAGTCTTTTATATGTAGACATTCAGTTCTCCCAACACCATTTATTGAATAGGGAGTCTTTCCCCCAAGGTATGTTCCTGTTTGGTTTATCAAAGATTGGGTGGTTGTAAAATGTTAGTTTCATTTCTTGGTTTTCAATTCGATTCCAAGTGTCTATGTCTCTGTTTTTGTGCCAGTATCATGCTGTCTTGAGCACTATGGCTTTGTTGTACAGACTAAAATCTGGTATACTGATGCCCCCAGCTTTATTTTTGTTTCAGAGAACTGCCTTAGCTATACGGGGTTTTTTCCGGTTCCATACACAACGCAGAATCATTTTTTCCAAATCTTGAAAGTACGATGTTGGTATTTTGATAGGAATGGCATTGAATAGGTAGATTGCTTTGGGAGGTATAGACATTTTAACAATGTTGATTCTTCCCATCCATGAGCATGGTATGTTCTTCCATTTGTTAATATCCTCTGCCGTTTCCTTTCTGAGGATTTCATAGTTTTTTTTGTAGAGGTCCTTCACCTCCTTCTTTAGGTATACTCCTAGGTATTTCATTTTCTTTGAGACTATGGTGAAGGGAGTTGTGTCCTTAATTAGCTTCTCATCTTGACTGTTATTGGTGTACACAAAGGCTACTGACTTGTGGACATTGATTTTATATCCTGAAACATTACTGTATTTTTTGATGACTTCTAGGAGTCTTGTGGTTGAGTCTTTGGGGTTCTCTAAGTATAAGATCATGTCGTCAGCAAAGAGGGAGAGTTTGACCTCCTCTTCTCCCATTTGGACTCCCTTTATTTCCTTGTCTTGCCTAATTGTATTGGCTAGAACTTCCAGCACTATGTTGAATAGTAAAGGTGACAGAGTACAACCTTGTCTGGTTCCAGTTCTAAGAGGAAAAGCTTTCAGTTTTACTCCATTCAGTAAAATATTGGCTGTGGGTTTGTCATAGATAGCTTCAATCAGTTTTAGAAATGTGCCACCTATGCCTATACTCTTCAGTGTTCTAATTAGAAAAGGATGCTGGATTTTATCAAATGCTTTTTCTGCATCTATTGAGAGGATCATGTGATCTTTATTTTTGCCTCTGTTGATATGGTGGATAACGTTTATGGACTTGCGTATGTTAAACCAGCCTTGCATCCCTGGGATGAAGCCTACTTGATCATGATGAATGACTTTTTTGATGATAAGCTGTAATCTATTGGCTAGGATTTTGTTGAGAATTTTTGCGTCTATATTCATGAGTGAGATTGGTCTGAAATTCTCCTTTTCGTTTGGGTCTTTTCCTGGTTTTGGTATCAGGGTGATGTTTGCTTCATAGAATGTGTTGGGGAAGATTCCTTCTTCCTCAATTTTTGGGAATAATTTCTGCAGTACAGGAATCAGCTCTTCCTTGAAGGTTTGATAGAATTCTGGAGTGAAGCCATCTGGACCAGGGCATTTTTTGGTTGGAAGATTTTTATTGTTTCTTTGATCTCAGTGCTTGAAATTGGTCTGTTCAGGAGCTCTATTTCTTCCTGGCTGAGTCTAGGGAGAGGGTGTGATTCCAAATATTGATCCATTTCTTTCACATTGTCAAATTTCTGGGCATAGAGTTTCTGGTAGTATTCAGAGATGATCTCTTGTATCTCTGTGGGATCAGTTTTTATTTCCCCTTTATCATTTCTGATTGAGGTTACTAGAGATTTTACTTTTCTATTTCTAGTTAGTCTGGCCAATGGTTTATGTATTTTATTTATTTTTTCAAAAAAGCAACTCCTTGTTTCATTCTTTTTCTGAATCATTCTTTTGTTTTTAATTTCTTTGATCTCTGATTTGATTTTAGAGATTTCTTTTCTTCTACTGCCATAAGGTTTTATTGAGAGAAATTACAGAAGACCTAAATGAGAAAGAGAAATACCATGTTCATGGACTGGAAGAGCCTATAAGTATGTATGTTGATTCTTTTCCCGAAATTAACACGTCTCCAAGGCAATCCCAATTAAAATCTCAGCAGATTTTTCATGTTATTGATTTTATTGATGAATGTACTTTTGGTTTGATATTTGCTTTCTTGATGTGCTGTTGAGCAAAAGAAGCTCAGTACAAAGGAACACGCACTCCACGTGTGATGTGAAGACCTGACTGTCAATGCTGGCTTGTGCTGTGAGAGGTCAGGGAGGTGGCCTTCCTGGCACTCCTGCCTTGGGGAGAAGGCGGCGGTGCTGCTTCTTGGTCTGGGAGCTGTCGACAGGGTATGCTTCACCTGTAAAGATATAGCCAGCAGCGTGCTTGGGATGTGCACCTTGTGAGGCACCTGGCTGCACCTGTGGGAGCTGACATGTAAGCCTGGCCCCACTCCCACCACTGTCAAGCCACCCTGGACCTTCCCGGGAGGCTCTGCCACTCCCCTGAGACACCAGGGACCTTTCACACCCTCTTGGTGTGTGTGGCATCAACACCGTCCAAATTCGAGCTAAGCTTTGGGTGGGGTGCTCCCCACAAATGGTGGGTGACTGTAAGAGTGCACTTCCTGATGTCTACATGTAAAAGACTGAAACTGGACCCACACCTTTCCCCACTCTCAAAAATTGATTCAGGATGGATAAAGGACTTAAACTTAAGGCATGAAACAATAAAAATCCTCAAAGAAAGCATAGGAAAGACACTTGAAGATATTGGCCGGGGGAAAGACTTCATGAAGAAGACTGCCATGGCAATTGCAACAACAACAAAGATAGACAAATGGGACTTCACTAAACTGAAAGGCTTCTGTACAGCTAGGGAGACAATAACCAAAGCAAAGAGACAACCTACACGATGGGAAAGGATATTTGCATATTTTCAATCAGACAAAAGCTTGATAACTAGGATCTAGAGAGAACTCAAATTAATCCACATGAAAAAAGCCGACAATCCCATATATCAATGGGCAAGAGACATGAATAGAACTTTCTCTAAAGACGACAGACGAATGGCTAACAAACACATGAAAAAATGTTCATCATCTCTATATATTAGAGAAATGCAAATCAAAACAACCCTGAGATATCATCTAACCCCGGTGAGAATGGCCCACATCACAAAATCTCAAAACTGCAGATGCTGGCGTGGATGTGGAGAGAAGGGAACACTTTTACGCTGCTGGTGGGACTGCAAACTAGTACAACCTTTCTGGAAGGAAGTATGGAGAAACCTCAAAGCACTCAAGCTAGACCTCCCATTTGATCCTGCAATCCCATTACTGGGCATCTACCCAGAAGGAAAGAAATCCTTTTATCATAAGGACACTTGTACTAGACTGTTTATTGCAGCTCAATTTACAATCGCCAAAATGTGGAAACAGTCTAAATGCCCACCAACCCAGGAATGGATTAACAAGCTGTGGTATATGTATACCATGGAATACTATTCAGCCATTAAAAAAAATGGAGACTGTACATCCTTCGTATTAATCTGGATGGACGTGGAAGACATTGTTCTTAGTAAAGCATCACAAGAATGGAGAAGCATGAATCCTATGTACTCAATCTTGATATGAGGACAATTAATGACAATTATGGTTATGGGGGGGGAACAGAAAGAGGGAAAGAGGGAGGGGGGTGGGGCCTTGGTGTGTGTCACAGTTTATGGGGGCAAGACATGATTGCAAGAAGGACTTTACCTAACAATTGCAAGCAGTGTAACCTAGCTTATTGTACCTCAATGAATCCCCAACAATAAAAAAAAAAAAAGAAAAGAAAAAAAAACCTCGCCCAACCCAATTTCTTCAAGGGTTTTCCCTGCACTCTTTTCTAGTATTTTTATAGTTTCATGTCTTAGGTTTAAATCTTTAATCTAGTGAGAGTCTATCTTGGTTAATGGTGAGAGGTGTGGGTCCAGTTTCAGTCTTCTACAGGTTGCCAGCCAGTTCACCCAACACCATTTGTTAAATACGGAATCTTTTCCCCACTGAATGATTTTAATTGGCTTGTCAAAGATTAAATAACAGTAAGTAGCTGGATTCATGTCTTGGTTTATTCTGTTCCAGACATCTACTTCTCTGTTTTTGTGCCAGTACCATGCTGTTTTGATCACTATCGATTTGTAGTATAATCTGAGGTCTGGTAGCGTGATTTCTCCTGCTTTGTTTTTATTTTTGAGTAATATGTTGGCTATTCGAGGTTTTTTTCTGATTCCATATAATACAAAGTATTATTTTTTCAAGATCTTTAAAGTACGACAGTGGAGCTTTAATGGGGATTGCGTTGTAATTATATATTGCTTTGGGTAGTATAGACATTTTAACAATGTTGATTCTTCCCAGCCATGAGCATGGTATATTTTTCCATTTGTTAACATTCTCAGCTATCTCTTTTCTTAGAGTTTCATAGTTCTCTTTATATATATCTTTCATGTCTTTTCTTAGATAAACTCCCAAGTATTTCATATTCTTTGGCACTACTTTGAATGGGGTAGAGTCCTTAATTGTTTTTTCAACTTGACTATTGTTGGTATATATAAAGGCTACCAATTTATGAATGTTGATTTTGTAACCTGAGACACTGCTGTATTCCTTAATCACTTCTAAGAGTTTTGTATTAGAGTACCTCCTATTTTCCTGTATACAATCATATCATCAGCGAAGAAAGAAAGTTTGATCTCTTCTGACCCTATGTGGATACCCTTGATCGCCTTTTCTTCCCTAATTACAGTGGCTAAAACTTCCATTACAATGTTAAAGAGCAATGGAGACAATGGGCAGCCTTGTCTGGTTCCAGATGTAAGTGGAAATGATTCCAATTTAACTCCATTTAATATGATATTGGCTGTGGGTTTGCTGTAGATGGCCTCTATCTGTTTAAGAAATGTCCCTTTTATACTAGTTTTCTTAAGTGTTCTGATCATGAAGGGATGTTGGATGTTATCAAAAGCTTTTTCTGCATCGATTGAGAGAATCATACGGTCTTTGTTTTTTAATTTGTTTATGTGCTGGATTACATTTATAGATTTACATATATTGAACCAGTCTTGAGACCCTGGGATAAAACCGACTTGGTCATCATGTGTGATTTGTTTGATATGTTGCTGAATTCTGTTTGTTAGAATCTTGTTGAATATTTTTGCACCTATATTCATTAGTGATATTGGTCTATAATTTTCTTTTCTTGTTGGGTCTTTTCCTGTTTTGGGGATCAGGGTGATGTTTGCTTTGTAGAATGTGTTGGGTAGTCTTCCTTCTTTTTCTACTTTTTGGTACAGGTTGAGTAGTATAGTACTAATTCCTCTTTAAAGGTTTGGTAGAATTCTGATGTGAAACCATCTGGTCCCGGGCTTTTCTTCTTGAGGAGATTTTGTATGATTGATGATATTTCTGAACTTGATATGGGCCTATTCAACATTTCCACTTGTTTTTGATTAAGTCTTGGAAGGTGACATGCTTCCAAGTAACGGTCGATTTCCTTCAGATTTTCATATTTCAGAGAGTAAAGTTTCTTGTAATATTCCTTAAGGTTTTTTGGATTTCTGAGGAGTCTTTTGTTATTTCGTCTTTGTTATTTCTGATTGATGATATTAGAGATTTTACTCTTTTTTTCCTTATTAGGTTTGCCAAAGGTTTATCTATTTTGTTGACCTTTTCAAAAAACCAGCTTTTTGATTTTTGATCTGTTGTGTTATTCTTTTGTTTTCAATTTCATTTACTTCTGCTCTGATTTTGGTTATTTCTTTTCTTTTACTGGATTTGGGGTTGGAGTGTTCTTCCATTTCCAGTCTCTTGAGATGTTCTATTAAGTTGCTTACTTCCTCTCTTTCCCTTCTCCTGAGGAAGGCTTGCAGTGCTATAAATTTCCCTCTTAGAACTGCCTTTGCTGTGTCCCAGAGGTTCTGATAGTTCGTGTCTTCATTGTCGTTTTGTTCCAGAAATTTGGCAATTTCCTTCTTGATCTCATCTCTGACCCAGCTATCATTCAGCATAAGGTTATTTAAATTCCATGTTTTTGTATGTGTATGCAGATTCCTGTTGTTACTCCTCTCAAGTTTTATTCCATGATGGTCCGAGAAGATGCATGGAATAATTTCTATTCCTTTAAATTTGCTGAGGTTAGACTTGTGACCTAAGATGTGATCGATTCTGGAGTAAGTTCTGTGGGCTGATGAGAAGTATGTGTATTCAGTTTTGTTGGGATGAAATGTTCTGTAGATGTCTCCTAAATCTAAATGCTGGATGGTTACATTTAAATCTAGAATTTATTTACTCAGCTTTGTGTTGGAGGATCGCTCCATCACTGCCAAAGGAGTGTTAAAATCTCCGACTATTATAGAGTTGGAGGAAATCAAGTTGCTCATGTCTGTTAGAGTTTCTCTTATAAATTGAGGTGCATTCTGGTTGGGTGCATAGATATTAATAATTGAAATCTCATCATATTGAGTCTTACTCTTAACAAATATGAAGTGACCATTTTTGTTCTTCCTTACTTTTGTTGGTTTAAAGCCTATTGTGTCCACGTATAAAATTGGAACTCCTGCTTTTTTCTGGTTACCATTTGCCTGAAATATGGATGACCATCCTTTCACCCTGAGTCTGCATTGTTCTTCTAAGTTAAGATGACTCTTTTATGCAACAAATATCTGGTAAGTAAGTAAGTAAGTAAGCAGATACTCCAGGGGTTTGCACCTGCCTAAGTCACAGGGTAGTCTGTGTCTGCTCGACTAGGCCGCTATTCTCCATCTTTATCCAGCAGGGAGTGGTGTGGCCTGTCAACCTTGGGCACTTGATGGAGGCTGGAGGTGTTCACTCAGTTCCAGCCCCACCCTTAGTTTATGTTACTGGGTGAAGGGAACAACCCTGTGGGAGTTTGTTTCTGACCTTGCCAGATTCCTCTGCAGAGGAGAGGCTGATTTGAGTTTCCAGAACCTGTGTCTCAGGCCCTGTCTTTAGTCCTGCGGGTTTGTATTTGCAGCACGATCAGTTGTTGGCTGTAGCCTCTTGGCCTCCTTTGTCTATAGCTGGTGATCCCCTAAGGCCCAGGTGCGTCCCAGGCTCAGTAGAGCAGTTCTCTGGATCATCCCCACCCTAGGAGTTTCCTGGCTCTGCGGGTGTGTTTTCTAGTCCCAGTGTTCCACCCAGGTCGGTACCGTCTCAGGAAAACCCTTTACTCACAGGGCCTGTGTTTCAGTCCCAGGTCTGTTCCATGGTGGTTGCCATCTGAGAAGATGCTCGGCCTCATCTGGTTGCCCATGAAGACAGGAGGAGAGGCTATGGGATATCTGGGGATGGGCCTTGTTATTGCTGGAGACGGCTGTTGCTCTGCACCTCAGGGCACCACCGCTCCAGTGTAATTCCCTCTCAGCTAATCATGGTCTTCTCGCTCCTTTGCTACACAGTCAGCACTGGCCAGCTGCAGTCCAGGTCCTGTCTACACCTCTTGAGAGTTCACCCAAGAATCTGGACTCCTGAGGGGGCAGGTCTCCAGATCACGGAGTGAGAGTGGAGGGGAGTGTTAGGAGCTCAGGGTTGCAGGTCGTGACACCAAGCTCATTCAGACCAAATGAACAAATAAACAGATAGAAAGGTTACCAGGCACATAGGCCTATAGATACACAGACAGACAGAAACACATAAACATACAAGCAATAGACACGACAACAGCAATATAAGAACAACTGCAATAAAAATAGTGATAATCATAAAGTAATTGAAAGAAGGGAAAAAAAGAGAGAAAAAATTGGTGTTAGAAGGAATGTTAAGTGAGAAGAAAGAAGAAATTAAAATTAGAAGACATAGAAATAAAAAAATATATCTATATAAAATGTAATAATAAAAAATTATCGAAATCTCCTCTAAGAAAATGGTGAGGAAAAATCAGACAAAAAGAAAACAACAGCAAAAAAAAAAAAACCATGAAAACCAAAAAAAAAAAAAAAAAGGCAGCAACTGCAAAAATATTGTTGTGGTAGAAATATACCTATAAATATCTACATGTCTGCTGTAGGGATCAACTTTCATAGGAATATATTCATACTGCAATATACTTTATGGACACCAGGTGCACTGTGAGTGGTTTCGAGACTTATACCTGGTTTACAGTTTATACCGTTACCATGGTAACCACCTTCCATGGCCGATCGCCATTTTGGAGTTTCCGGAAAAAGTTTGTCGCCTAAGAATTGTGCAACCTCGGCTGTTCTTTTCAGGACAGCACTTGCGACCGACCTTCCCACTCAGTGCAGGTGTCCACGCTTCCTAAGTCCCTCCACTCTGTTCCCAGGTTCCCCGGCAAACTGGCGACTGCAATCGGCCATAAGGGGAGTGGTGTTGAGTTCGCGTGGTATCTCCTGTAGCTGGTTCCTGGGGCTTCAGCAGCCAAAGCGGTCCAGGGCTTCAGTAGCTTCGCGGCTCCAGAAGCCAAAGCCAGGTCCTAGGCTTCAAGCTGGTTCCCGTGGCTGGAGCGCTCGGGGGATTTATTCTGAGTTTTATGGTTCAGAGTTTTCAATGGGCGTCCGCCAGTTCGCTGCACAGCCTGAACCACCAGCCCCCTCCAACACCTGGGGGAAAGGTGCCAACACCTGGGGGAACTACATTTTGGGTAGTTCAAAATGTCTGTTTCCAGGGCAGGATCCCTTCCCTTCAATTGTCCAACAGTGCCCAGCTCCTTGTGGTTTTGAGTGGCTCTCCTTTCGGATGCCTCCCTCAGTTCAGGATTAATTGCTTGTCAATTGGATTTTGTCAGCATTTACAAGCTGCTGACCTCCGTGGGGGAGGGGCCTGCTGGCCTACACGGTGGAGCAGGGAAAAATCTCTACAACAGAGTCTGATTTTAAATTACTCCTCATATATAGCAAACCGCCAGTTCGCTGGGCATCTCCAGCTGTCTGTCTACTCCAATAATCCACACACAGGGAAGGTCCAGACCGCCTTTCCTCTCACCTGGTGGCTTGGGAGAGGTGGGCTACACGTGGGTCCTGTCCGCCATCATGCTCCGCCCTCCTCAAAGTAGATTTGATTTGCATTTCTCTGATGATTAAAGATGAAGAGCATTTTTTCATATATCTGAAGGCCACGTGCCTATCTTCATCAGAGAAGTTTCTCTTCAAATCCCTTGCCCAGCCTGCGATGGGATCCCTTGTTCTATTCTTGCTAATGTGTTTGAGTTCTCTGTGGATTCTGGTTATTAAACCTTTGTCAGAGACATAACCTGCAAATATCTTCTCCCATTCAGAGGGCTCTTTGCTTGCTTTATTTACTGTGTTCTTTGCTGTGCAGAAGCTTTTTACTTTGATCAAGTCCCAGTAGTGGATTTTTGAAGCTGCTTCAATTCCTCGAGGGGTCCTCCTCTTAAAATACTCCCTCAGTCCGATTTCTTCAAGGGTTTTTCCTGCACTCTCCTCTAGAATTTTTATAGTTTCATGTCTTAAGTTTAAATCTTTAATCCAGTGAGAGTCTATCTTAGTTAATGGTGAAAGGTGTGGGTCCTGTTTCAGTCTTCTACAGGTTGCCAGCCAGTTCACCAGCACCATGTTAAATAGGGAATCTTTTCCCGACTGGACGTTTTTAATTGGCTTGTCAAAGATTAAATAACGGTAAGTAGCTGGATTCATCTCTTGGTTCTCCATTCTGTTCCAGATATCTACTTCTCTGTTTTTGTGCCAATACCATGCTGTTTTAATCACTATCCATTTGTAGTATAGTCTGAGGTCTGGTAGTGTAATTCCTCCTGCTTTGTTTTTATTTCTGGGTAATATCTTGGCTATTCGAGGGTATTTCTGATTCCATATAAAATGAAGTACTGTTTTTCCAAGATCTTCAAAGTATGACAGTGGAGCTTTAATAGGGATTGCATTGAAATTATATATTGCTTTGGGTAGTATGGACATTTTAACAATGTTGATTCTTCCCAGCCATGAGCATGGTATGTTTTTCCATTTGTTAATATTTTCAGCTATTTCTTTTCTTAGAGTTTCATAGTTCTCTTTATAGAGATTTTTCACGTCCTTTGTTAGATAAATTCCCAAATATTTCATCTTCTTTGGCACTACTGTGAATGGGATAGAGTCCTCAACTGTTTTTTCAGCTTGACTATTGTTGGTATATATAAAGGCTACCGATTTATGAATGTTGATTTTGTAACCTGAGACGCTGCTGTATTCCTTGTTCACTTCTAAGAGTTTTGAAGTAGCGTCCCTAGTGTTTTCCAGATATACTATCATATCATCTGTGAAGAGCGAGAGTTTGATCTCTTCTGACCGTATATGGATACCCTTGATTGCCTTTTCTTCCCTAATTGCAGTGGCTAAAACTTCCATTACAATGTTGAAAAGCAATGGAGACAATGGGCAGCCTTGTCTGGTTCCTGACCTAAGTGGAAATGATTCCAATTTAACTCCATTCAATATGATATTGGCTGTGGGTTTGCTGTAGATGGCCTCTATCAGTTTAAGAAATGTCCCTTCCATACCGATTTTCTTAAGTGTTCTGATCATGAAGGGATGCTGGATATTATCAAAAGCTTTTTCTGCATCGATTGAGAGAATCATATGGTCTTTGTTTTTAATTGATTACATTTATAGATTTACGTATATTGAACCAGCCTTGAGACCCTGGGATAAAACCGACTTGGTCATGATGTATAATTTGTTTGATGTGTTGCTGGATTCTGTTTGTTAGGATCCTGTTGAATATTTTTGCATCTATATTCATTAGTGATATCAGTCTATAATTTTCTTTTCTAGTTGGGTCTTTTGCCGGTTTGCGGATCAGGGTGATGTTTGCTTCATAGAACGTGTTAGGTAGTATTCCTTCTTTTGGAACAGGTTGAGTAATATAGGTACTAATTCCTCTTTAAATGTTTGGTAGAATTCTGACGTGAAACACTCTGGTCCCGGGCTTTTCTTTTTAGGGCTTTTCTTTTTTTTGTATGTTTGATGCTAGCTCCGAACTTTATATGGGCCTGTTCAACATTTCCACTTGATTCTGGCTAAGTCCTGGAAGGTGACGTGCTTCCAAGTATCGATCAATTACCTTCAGATTTTTATATTTCTGAGAATATAGTTTCTTGTGATATTCATTAAGGATTTTTTGGATTTCTGTGGAGTCTGTTGTTATTTCATCTTTGTTGTTTCTGATTTTTGAGATAGAGATTTTACTCTTTTTTTCCTGATTAGGTTTGCCAAAGGTTTATCTGTTTTATTGACCTTTTATTAAAACCAGCTTTTTGATTTATTGATCTGTTGTATTATTCTTTTGTTTTCAATTTCATTTAATTCTGCTCTAATTATGGTTATTTCTTTTCTTCTACTGGGTTTGGGGTTTGAATGTTCTTCCTTTTCCAGTTGCTTGATATGTCCCATTAATTTGTTAACTTCCTCTCTTTCCGTTCTCTTGAGGAAGGCTTGCAGTGTTATAAATTTCCCTCTTAGAACTGCCTTTGTGGTGTCCCAGAGGTTCTGATAGTTCATGTCTTCATTGTTGTTTTGTTCCAAAAAGTTGGCGATTTCTTCCTTAATCTCATCTCTGACCCAGCTATTATTCAGCATAAGGTTTTTTAACTGCCATGTTTTTGTATGAGTATGCAGATTACTGTTGTTACTCAGCTCAAGTTTTATTCCATGGTGGTCCGAGAAGATGCATGGAATAATTTCTATTCCTTTAAATTTACTGAGGTTAGACTTGTGATCTAAGATGTGATTGATTTTGGAGTAAGTTCCATGGGCTGATGAGAAGTATGTGTATTCAGTTTTGTTGGGATGAAATGTTCTGTAGATATCTGATAAATCCAAATGTTGGATGGTTAGGTTTAAGTCTAAGATTTCTTTGCTCAGCTTCTTGTTGGAGGATCGATCCAACACTGCCAAAGGAGTGTTGAAATCTTTGACTATTATGGAGCTGGAGGAAATCTTGTTGCTCATGTCTGTTAGAGTTTCTCTTACAAATTGAGGTGCATTCTGGTTGGGTGCATAGCTATTAATAATTGAGATCTCATCATAGTGAGTGTTACCCTTAACAAATATGAAGTGACCGTTCTTGTCCTTCCTTACTTTTGTTAGTTTAAAGCCTATTGTATCTGCAAATAAAATTGCAACACCTGCTTTTTTCTGATTACCATTTGCCTGAAATATGGACGACCATCCTTTCACCCTGAGTCTGTATTTGTCTTTTAAGTTAAGATGTGACTCTTGTATGCAACAAATATCTGCCCTGAGTTTTTGTATCCAGTCAGCTAACTTATGCCTAGTTAGAGGACAGTTTAAGCCGTTCACATTAATGGAGAATATTGATAAGTCTGGTGAAGTTTTGGGTATCGAGTTTTTCAAAAGTCCAGTGGGCATTTTTAATCCTTTTGCCAGAGTGGAAATTGGAGTTTGATCCAAACTTTCTGAGTGAGTTTACTTTTGTGGTATAGGATTGAGTTGTTCATTATGGAGGATAGGTCTGAGAATATCCTGAAGAGCTGGTTTGGTTATGGCAAATTTCTTCAACATATGAATGTCATGAAAGTATTTAATTTCTCCATCATAAATGAAACTCAGTTTAGCTGGATACGAGATCTGGGGTTGAAAGTTATTTTGCTTTAGGAGATTAAAAGTCGGTGACCACCCTCTTCTGGCTTGAAAAGTTTCAGGAGAGAGATCTGCAGTAATTCTAATGTTCTTCCCTTTGAAGGTAATGGTTTACTTTTTCCTGGCAGCTTTGAGGATTTTCTCCTTTATATTAACTTCAGTGAAGTTAATTATGATATGCCTGGGGGAAGTCTTATTGGGGTTGAGTCGTGCTGGGGTTCTGAAGCTGTCTGCTATCTGAATTTCAGAATCTCTAGACATGTCTGGAAAATTCTCTTTCATAATTTCATGCAGAAGGGCCTCTGTGCCCAGCAAGGCCACTTCATCTGTTTCTGGAACTCCAATGATTCAGATATTCGCCTTCTTCGAATTATCCCAGAGCTCTCAGAGAGAATGATCCCTTTTTCCTCTCCATTTCTCTTCCTCTTTGATAGTTTGGGAGCGTTCAAAGGCTTTATCTTCAATGTCAGAAATCCTTTCTTCTGCTTGGTCCATTCTGTTGCTGAGGGATTTTACTGTATTTTTCATATTTTTGAGGGCTGCAAATTCTTGCTTCAGTGTGCCTAAGTCTTTGGTGGTTTTGTCTTTAAATTCGATAAATTTTTGAAATAACTTTCGAATTTCTCCTCCAATTCCTAATTCCACTTTGATAATCTTGTCTGCAATCCAAATTCTGAATTCGATTTCTGACATCTCAGCCAGTTGTTTATGAATGGGATATTCAATTACATCTGCCCTATCTTTCCTTGTGGGGGTTGATCTATTCTAGTTATTCATGTTTCCAGAGTTTTTCCGCTGATTCCGCCTCATGGTTGTTTTACTCCCTTTGATTTTTACCCCTGGGGCTTTGTCGAGGGCCTGTACAGTGTTGCGCCCTGAGAAACTCGGGCCCTGTGTGGTGTGGTGGGTCTAAGTGGTTCTGTCTTGTTTTCAGCTGGTTTCTGTTCCACCCTAATGAAACAGATACTCTGGATTGAAGTCTCAGCTGTGGAGTAATATCAGCAATTAAGTCACACCACCCCCCTCCAGCAAACAATTGGAAAAGAAAAATTAAACCTTCCTACCACCATGCACCCAGGGCACCACCTGATTTGTCCTCAGGTGATTGGTTCAGTTCAAAAGGTCCCAATCAATTGTCTCCGTCTGCACCTGTCTCGGATGAGAGAGTTTAAGAAGTCTCTGGGAACTGGATCACAGGGGTCTGGTGACTACTTTTATGTGGCTTGCTCCAGTGCTGCATGGAGTCAAGAGGAGCCACCCAGCCAAAAGATCAGTCTGGGAAGGTTGATGCCTCCTTCCCCATCTTGCACCGCTGTCACACTCAGTCACTGATAGCCCGGCAGCTGGCTGACCCTGTTGCCTGTAGTGAATTGGTACTCCAGGAGTTTGCACCTGCCTGAATCACAAGGAAGTCTGCCAGGCCGCTGTCCTCTGCCTCTCTCTAGCAGGAGGTGGTGAGGCCTGACAACCTCGGGCACTTGATGAAGGTTGGGAGGTTTTCACTCAGGTTCAGTCTCACCCCTGATTAATGTTACTGACAGAACAGAACAGAACAACTCTGTGGTTCCCCTGCAGAAGAGAAGCTGAATTGAGTTCCAAATCAGCTTGTCTTTGCTCTTGTATTGTCTATAGGCTGACGATCCCCTGAGGGCCAGGTGCATCTTAGGTTTAGTAAAGGGGACCTCTGGGTCAGCCCCACCCTGGTAGTTTCCCTGGTTTGCAAGTTGGAGTTGCCTCAGGCAAATCCTATACTCAGAGTCTCTGGTTGCCCAGGGTGACAGGGGGTGTGGCTTCAGAATATTCGGTAGTGAGCCATATTGCTAGCAAAAGAGGCCTGCTGTTTTATGGCTCAGGCAACTGCTGCTCCAGTGTAGCTCCCTTCCGGCCAACCATCCTCTCTCCGCTCCCATACCCCAGAGTCTGCACCAACCGGCTGCAGCCCAGCACTGTCTACACCCTTCAAGCAATTGCCCAAGAGTCTGGACCCCTGGTGGACAGGCCTCCAGACCTTGGAGTGAGAGCAGAGGGGAGCTTGGGGAGCACTGGGAGCCTGGGGTTGTGGGCAGAGAACACACACAGCTTTACACAGTTTTACGCCTGGCTGTATTGTCACCAAAAGATGGCTGTCACACTGTGCCTCAGGGAACTGCCACTCCCGTGCGGTTCCCTCTCTGCTGACCGGGCCTGGCCTCCAGACCTCAGTGTGAGTAAAGGGGTGCGCTGGGAGCTCAGAATTCCAGGTAGAGACTATATACATTTTATACAGTTTTATGCCTGGCAGGAGGACGCCATGTCACACTAGTAGGGAAGTAGGTCCAGTTTTAATAGGGTCTCTCCCATGGAGTGTAGTGGGAGAACCTTTGAACTCTGCCCGATTGTTTGTGGGGCACTCTGAGCTGTTCTCATGGGGGAAGGGACTCCTGTCCACTTGGTTATGGATTTTGTACCTTTTGTTTGTATCCTTGTGGTTGCAGCTCGCCTCAGTGGGGTTGACGTGTGTTCTTCAACCTTCTCTCTTTGTGCAGCTCAAATCAACCAGGTTACTTGCTGAATTTTTGTCCTTTAACTCTCCTTCTGGATGGGAGCCTCTGTGGAAAGCTGGCTTCAGTCAGCCATCTTGTCTCCTCCCCTTCTCACTTCTAAAAGTTTTGTAGTAGAATCTCTGGTGTTTTCCAGATATACAATCATATCATCTGCGAAGAGTGAAAGTTTGATCTCTTCTAACCCCACATGGATATCCTTGATCGCCTTTTCTTCCCTAATTTCAATGGCTAAAACTTCCATCATGATGTTAAAGAGCAGTAGAGACAATGGGCAGCCTTGTCCAGTTCCTGATCCGAGTGGAAATGATTTTAGTTTAACTCCATTCAATACGATATTGGCTGTGGGTTTGCTGTAGATGGCCTCAATTAAGCAATGTCCCTTCTATACCAATTTTCTTAAGTATTCTGATCATGAAGGGATGCTGCATATTATCAAAAGCTTTTTCTGCATCAATTGAGAGAATCATATGGTCATTGTTTTTAATTTGTTTATGTACTGAATTATACTTATAGATTTACGTATAATGAACTAGCCTTGAGACCCTGGGATAAAACCGTCATGATGTATAATTTGTTTGATGTATTTCTGGATTCTGTTTCTTAGGATCTTGAATATATTTGCATCTATATTCATTAGTGTTATTGGTCTATAATTTTTTTTCTTGTTGCGTATTTTCCTGGTTAGGGGGTCAGGGTGATATTTGCTTCATAGAACGTGTTGGGTAGTCTTCCTTCTTTTTCTACATTTTGAAACAGGTTGAGTAATATAGTTACTAGTTGCTCTTTAAAGGTTTGGTAGAATGCTGATGTGAAATATCTGCTCCTGGGCTTTTTTTTAAGGGAGGTTTTGTATGGTTGATGCTATTTCAGAACTTGATATTGGACTGTTCAACATGTGCACTTGATTCTGGCTAACTCTTGGAAGGTTATGTGCTTCCAAGTATTGGTCAATTTCCTTCAGATTTTCATATTTCTGAGAATAAAGTTTCTTGAAATATTCATTAAGGATTTTTTGAATTTCTGAGCTGTCTGTTCTTATTTTGGCTTTGTAGTTTCTGATTGATGAAATTAGATATTTTACTCTTTTTTTCTGGTTAGGTTTGCCAAAGATTTAGCTGTTTTACTGACCTTTTGAAAAAACCGACTTTTAGATTTATTGATCTGTTGTATAATTATTTTGTTTTGAATTTCATTCAATTCTGCTCTAATTTTGGTTATTAATTTCTTCTACTGGGTTTGGGTTTGGAATGTTCTTCCTTTTCCAGTTGCTTGAGATGTCCCATTAAGTTGTTAAATTCCTCTCTTTCCGTTCTCTTGAGGAAGGCTTGCAGTGCTATAAATTTCCCTCTTAGGTCTGCCTTTGTGATATCACAGCAGTTCTGATAATTTGTGTCTTCATGGTCGTTTTGTTCCATAAATTTGGCAATTTCCTTCTTAATATCATCTATGACCCAGCTATCATTCAGAATAAGGTTGTTTAACTTCCATGTTTTTGTATGAGTATGCAGGTTCCTTTTGTTACTGAGTTCAACTTTTATTCCATGGTGGTCCGAGAGAATGCAAGGAATAATTTCTATTCCTTTAAATTTACTTAGGTTAGACTTGTCACCTAAGATGTGATCGATTTTGGAGTATGTTCCGTGGGCTGATGAGAAGTATGCGTATTTCATTTTGATGGGATGAAATATTCTGTCTATGTCTGCTAAATCCAAATGTTGGATGGTTAGGTTTAAATGTAAAATTTCTTTGCTCAGCTTCTTATTGGAGGATCTATCCAAAACTGCCAGAGGAGTGTTGAAATCTCTGACTACTATGGAGCTGGAAGAAATCAAATTGCTCATGTCTGTTCGAGTTTCTCTTATAAATTGAGGTGCATTCTGGTTAGGGGCATAAATATTCATAATTGAAATCTCATCATATTGCGTATTACCATTAACAAATATGAAGTGACCGTTCTTATCCTTTCTTAGTTTTGTTGGTTTAAAGCCTATTGTGTCTGCAAATAGAATTGCAGTGCCTGCGTTTTTCTGGCTACCATTTGCCTGAATTATGGACGACCATCCTTTCATCCTGAGTCTATATTTATCTTTTAAGGTAAGATGTGACTTGTAGTCAGCAAATATCTGCCCTAAGTTTTTGTATGCAGTCAGGTAACCTGTGTCTCTTTAGAGGACAGTTTATGCCATTCACATTAATGGAGCATATTCGTAAGTCTGGTAAAATTTTGGGTACTGAGTTTTTCAAAACTTCTGTGGACATTATTAATCCTTTCACCACTGTGGAAGTTGGAGTTTGAACAAAAGTTTCTGAGTGAGTTTATTTTTGTGGCAGAGGATTGGACTTGTCATTATGGAGGATAGATCTGAGAATATCCTGAAGAACTGGTTTGGTTATGGAAATTTTCTTCAACATAAGAATGTCATTAAAGTATTTAATTTCTCCATCATAAATGAAACTCAGTTTAGGTGGATACCGGTTCTGGGGTTGAAATTTATTTTATTTTAGGAGATTAAAAGTTGATGACCACCTCTTCTGGCTTGAAATGTTTCAGCAGAGAGATTTGCAGTCATTCAAATATTCTTTCCTTTGTAGGTAATGGATTTCTTATGTCTGGCTGCTTTCAGAATTTTCTCTTTCATATTAACACAAGTGAAGTTGATTATGATATGCCTGGTGGATGTCTTATTTGAATTGAGTCATGCTGTGGTTCTGAAACTGTCTGCTATCTGAATTTCAGAATCTCTTGGCATGTGTGGAAAATTATCTTTCATAATTTCATAGAGAAGAGACTGTGCCTTGTGAGGCTACTTCATCACTTTCAGGGATTCCAATGAGCCAGATATTAGCCTTCTTTGAATTATCCCAGAGCTCTCTGAGAAATGATCCGTTTTTGCTCTCCATTTCTCTTCCTTTTTGAGAGTTTGGGAGTGTTGAAAAGCTTTGTCTTCAATGTCAGAAATCCTTTCTTCTTCCTGCTCCACTCTATTACTGAGGGATTCTACTGTATTTTTCATATCTTTGAGGGTTGCATATTCTTGCTTCAGAGTGTCAAAATCTTTGGTCATTTTGTCTTTCAATTCATTAAATTCTTGTGACAACTTTTGAATTTCTCCTCGAATTTTTAATTTGAACTTTTGAATTGCTCCTCGAATTTCTACTTCCAAATTTTCCTTTATTCTATTAATCTTGTTTGCAATCCAAATTCTGAATTCGATTTCTGACATTTTGTCCAGCTGTTTATGAATGGGATCTTCAGTTACATCTGCCATATCTTTCCTTGTGGGGTGGGGGGGGTGATCTATTCTGTTTATTCATGTTACCAGAGGTTTTCCGCTGATTCTGCCCCATGATTCTTTTACACTTTTGACTTTTCCCCTGGAGTTTTGTTGATGACCCATACAGTGCTACGGCCTGAGAAACTGGGGACCTATTTGGTGTGGTGGTGCTAAGTGGTTCTGTGTTGTTTCAGCTGGTCTTCATTTGACCCTAATGAAACAGTTACTCTCGATTGTAGTTTCAGCTGTAGAGAAATACCAGCAGTTAAGTCACCCCGCCCCCCACATGCAACAATTGGAAAAGGAAAATCAAACCTTCCTACAACCACACACCCAGGGCACCACTTGAATAGTCCTCAGGCAATTGGCTAAGTTCAAAAGATCCAAATCACTTGTCTCGGTCAGCACCTGTCTCAGGTATGAGAGTTTCAAAAGTCTCTGGGAACTGGATCGCAGGGGTCTGGTGACAACTCAAATATGACTTGCTCCGGTGCTCCGTGAAGTCTGGAGGACCCACCCAGCAAATAGAGTAGTCTGGGAAGGTTGATGCCTCCTTCCCCACCTTGCACCTTTTCCACACCCTGTCACTGATAACCCCGCAGGGCTGTGACTCAGTTGCCTCCAATGAGCAGATACTCCAGGGGTTTGCACCTGCCTGAATCACAAGGACATCTGTATATTCTCAGCCAGGCCATTGTTCTCTGCCTCTATCCAGCAGGGGAGGTGTGGCCTGACTACCTCAGATGCTTGATGGAGGCTGGGGAGAATTCACTCAATTCCAGCCCCGCCCCTGATTGATGTTACTGACAGAACAGAACAACTTTGTGGGAATTTGTTTCTGTCCCTGCTAAATTCCTCTGCAGAAGAGAAGCTGTTTTGAGTTCCCAGAACCTGTGCCTCAGGCCCTATCTTTACTCCTGCAGGGTTGTATTTGTAGCATGGTCAGTTCTAGCCTCTTGACTTCCTTTGTCTATAGGCTGATGATCCCCTGAGGGCCGGGTGCATCTTAAGCTCAGTAAAGCAGTCCTCTGTGTCAGCCCTGCCCTGGGAATTTCCCAGCTCTGCCTGTGTGTTTTCTAGTCCCCACACTCCACCCAGGCCGGTACTGCCACAGGCAGACCCTTTACTCACGAGGCCTATGTTTCAGTCCCAGATCTGTTCCTCGGTGGTTGCCTTCTTAGAAGATGCCCAGCCTCCTCTGGTTAACCAGGGAGACAGGGGTTGTGGCTTTGGAATATCCAGGGGTGGGCCATATTGTTGCCAAAAATGGCTGTTGCTCTACGTCTCAGGGCACTGCTGCTCCGGTGTGGTTCCCTCTCAGCCGAGTGTCATCTCCTCACTCCTGTGCCACAGAATCAGCACTGAACAGCTGCAGTCCAGGCCCTGTCCACACCCCTCGAGAAATCACCCAAGAATCTGGACTCCTGGGGGACAGACATCCAGACATCAGGGTGAGAGTGGAGGGGAGTGCTGGGAGCTCAGAATTGCAGGTCGAAACACCAAACTCATTGAGACCAAATGAGCAAATAAACAGATAAAAAGGCTACCAGGCACACAAGCCCACAGATGCACAATCAGAAACACATAGACATACAGAGACAAACAACAACAACAAAACAACTACAATGAAACAATGATAATTATAAAATAAGTGAGAAAAAAGGGTAAAAAACATACAAACAAGATGAACAAACAAACAAAAACCCTCTAGAAATCTGATGTTAGCACTCTCAGAAACCATAGGAAGGGCAGAAGAGGAAGACAGAAGCGGGGGGGGGAAGTGGTGTTCATAAAAAAGTTAAAAAAGAAGAAAGAAGAAATTGAAAATGGAGAAAATAAAAATAAAAAATATATTAAAAAATAATGAAAATTGATGATAGTTCCTCCAAGAAAAGATGAGAAAAATGGCACCAACCACAAAAATATTATTCTTGTATATATGTAGAAATATACATCTATATATGTGACATAGGGATCAACTTCTATAGGAATATATTTATAATGCAATATACTTTTTGAATTCCTGGTGGCGCTGTGAGTGGTTCCCAGGCTTATACCTCATTCACAGTTTATACTGTTACCACAGTAACCACGGTAACCTACCTGGCCAATCGCCATTTTGGAGTTTCTGTAACCACCCTACCTGGCCAATTGCCTAATTGTTGTGTGACCTCAGCTGCTCTGTTCCAGACAGCACTCGTATCCAACCTCCCAACTCAGTGCAGGAGTCCATGCTTCACAAATCTTTCCACTCTGCTCCCTTGTTCTCCTGCAAACTGGCAACTGCAATTGGCTATTGGGGAGGGTGCTGGTAGCCACCAGTTGCTGCAGGCTACCGCAGCTGCTGCCGGCTTCCAAGGCTGCTGCAGGTTCCCACAGGAGCTGTGGGGCCTCGCTGCCTCCACGGCTGCAGAGCACAGAAACCTTATACTCAGTTTCTGTGGCTCTGGAGTTTTAAGTCCAGCCACCCACCAGTTCTCCACACAGCCTGAACTGCCAGCCCACACCAATATTCTCCACCAGGAATGGCATGACTGCCATTTCGGACAATTCAAAATGTCTGTTTCCCAGGCAGGGTCCCTTCCTCTCAATTTTCCATCGAGTTGCTTAGTAACTTGTGATTCTGAGTGGCTCCCCTTTAGGGTGCCAAACTCTGCTCAGGAATAAATTTTGGTCAGATGGGTTTTGCCAGGAATTGCAAACTGCTGTCCTCTGTGAGGGAGGGGCCTGCTGGCCAGCACAGCCAAGCAGGGAAGATCTCTACAACAGGGTCTGTGGTTTTAAATTATACCTCATATACAGCAATCCACCAATTCACTGACCATCTCCAGCTGTCTGTCCACACCAATAATCCACATGGGGAAAAGGTCCAGACCCCCCTTTCTCTCAACTAATGACTTGGGAGAGCTGGGCTACATGTCTGTCCCATCCGCCATCATGCTCCGCCTCCATTAATGTGCTGGTTTTATATGCAATTTGAAATATTTTCATCGAACATGTTAACATAGCCTTCATGGCATTTTCTTAGTTAATGTGTTCAGACATTTATATTCTGCATTTAGTAAGTTTCACCTGTACCCTTCTAAGATGCACCATAGGTGTGGTCCCACGATTTACCCTCCCTCCACCAATCCTCCTCTGCCCTCCCCTCCCTTTCCCATTTCTCCATATTCTTGTGCCGTATTAGGGTTATAGCTTTCATATAAAAGCTATAAATTAGGTTCTTAGTAGGGCTGAGTACATTGGATACTTTTTCTTCCATTCTTGAGATACTTTGCTAAGAAGAATATTGTCCAGCTTCATCGATGTAAACACAAAAGAAGTAAAGTCTCCATCTTTCTTTAGGGCTGCATAATATTCCAAGGTATACATATACCACACTTTATGTTTTATTTATTTTTTTCTATTTAGTTTTTTTATTGAAGTAATATATAAACGTAGCTTTTAAAAATACTACAAGGCTTATAATAAAAACAGTAGTCCCTTGCATCAACCCTCTCCAACTTTCTTTTATTTTATTTACTTATTTATTTATTTATTTTATTTTATTTTTTGGCTTTTTAATTTTATTTCGTTGCTTATTTTTTTATTTCTTTATTTTTTGTTGTTGTTGAGACAGGGTCCCACCCTATGCCCCTGAGCAGAGTGCAGTGGGCATGGTGGCTCGCCACAACCTCAGACTCGGGCTGCGGGCACCCAGTGGCCTCAGCCTCCAGAAGCTGCTGGAAATACAGGTGCTCACTGTGGCTCCAGGCTGGGTTTTTCCATTTTTTTCATGAGTCAGGGTCTCACTGTTTTGTACATAGATCATAAATACATTTATGCCAATTTCAATGTGTTGATTATTTGTACAAATTGGAGTGCTTACATCATACTAATCAACATAGCTTTCACCCCATTTACCCAATTATAGCATTAGGACATTTGTGTTCTACATATGATAGATCCAACTTGTACTTGCAATGTGCTCCATAGTTGTGGTCCCCCTACTATACCCTACTATCACTTCCACCACCTCCCAATCCCTCTCCCTCCCATTCCCTCCTTCATCCAAGGCTAAAGTTGTGTTTCATTTTTCATATGCAAGTGTGAGTTATCATAAATTGGTTTCACAGTAGTACTGAGTACATTGGATACTTTTTTCCCATTCCTGAGATACTTTACTAAGAAGAATATTTTTCAGCTCCATCCGTGTAAACATAAAAGAGGTAAAGTCTCCATTTATTTACTGCTCCATATACCACATATACCACAATTTATTAATCCATTCATGGGACAATGGGCACTTAGGCTTCTTCCATGACTTGGCAATTATGAATTGAGCTGCAATAAACAATCTAGTGCAAATATCTTTTTTTTTAATGGTGATAACTTTGAATAGTTTTATAGTAACAACATACCAATTTTCGTATGTGTACATACATTTAAATAGACCATAAATACCCATATGGCAAAATACCTACCTCTTGGCAGAAAAAAACATCTTTCCAACTAAACAGCCTTAAGTAATACTGAGAAAAACAAATGTGAGGTAAGTTTTCATAAAAAGTGACTATACCCTATATTATTTTTATTGTAAAAATTCAAGTAGTTATAAAATCCTTGTCTCAGAACTCAAAAATGGAACTGTAACACACACCTTCAAATGAAACAATATTTTGATTATAAGTAAATAAAATAAATAGTTACTTCTGCTGAAATTCAATCATGCCATTATTTTCATGTATGTCTATATGGGATTTTCATTGTGAATAAGAAATATCTGTCCCTTTTTAAATCAAAGCATATTCTAATTATGAAAATGTTATTTCTTTTAAAAGATCGCTTTTAATAGGATACACACTGATTAGTATTTTAGTTTTTAGGAACATCTTTAGAATGAGTACTGGCCTTTTAACTGCATCAGTTGAAAAGTCAAATTCTATTTTTTTTCATTTTCCCTAGTTATCCCAAATCCTCTTTTCTCATTTTATGTTCAATGTGCAAGACTTTTAACTAGCACCAAGTAGTCCTCCTATAAAACCTAATTTTTTCAAAGTTATTTTCCAGTTTTCCACACTTTCCAGTTAACCCCATGGAACACATTTAATGAAAGTCATCTGAACAGAATCAATACAATCTGAATCAGAACAAATTAACTTATTTTACATTATGTAGTGACCTATGCAATCAAAATTCAATAACATTCAGTGTTCTCAGAACGAAATTTGTCCTTTTAACAACACAATATATATATAAACTAAATAGTATACAGTGCTCTGGAGTTGGCACTGAAAAGTAAAAAAAACAAAACAAAAACAAACAAAAAAAAAATCAACACTGAACTATTTCTTTCAGCCTTAATCTTATTTTCAACTCCTTTTATACCAGGCTGGGCAATGACCTTCAGCAAAAATAACAGAATAATTCTCTAACTAAAAAGTGTTGTTTTCAAATAAGCAAAGTAGTTTTACAATGTTCTCACATCCCCAAAAATGAGATATGAAACCCCCCCCCCACAGAAATTCTTCTGAGGTATTCCATCTTCACTTCTCAAGGGCATCCACAAGCAAGTGAATGCTCCTTTTCACTCCTCTCAATTACATGCAATGAGACCTCTCTTTGAATTTATGAAATTTGTACCACTTGCACCTATTGTGGGAAACTTCCTTTCCAAGGAGTCCCCTTATGCACAGGTTTTTGTTGCAGTCAGGTTCCTGAGCAGAAGAATTTGGTTATCAGATTCAGAAGTTTCTGCCGGAAATTCAGTTTGTCTCCCAGTCTCCTGAGCTGAGCAGCACACTCCTCTTCCAGCTCAGTGCGCGCGGGGCTTGGTTGCACGTTCTTACGCGCCTTCCTCCCGGCCATCTCCGCAAGTGCCGCCGCGAACGCTGCTGCGGATCCCGGGGTCTCAGTCTCCCAGCCCGAACACCTCGGGCGTCTGCAGGATGCCAAGTGCGCGCGGGCAGCCGGGCAGGACTGGGTGGCGGTACGAGAAAAACGAGAAGCACGGAGCTGCCAAGCAAGCACAGTCGTGCCGGAACCTCTGAGGTCCCTAGTGCAAATATCTTTATTGCCAAATGATTTTTGTTCCTTTGGATATACACCTAGAAGAGGAATCACAGGATCAAATGGCAGGTCTACATTTAGATCCCTGAATGTTCTCCAAACTTCCTTCCAAAAGGAACATACTAGCTTGCATTCCCACCAGCAGTGCGGAAGTGTGCCCTTTTCTCCGCATCCACACCAACATCTGTTGTTTTGGGATTTTGTGATGTGGGCTACTCTTACTGGAGTTAGATGGTATCTCAGAGTAGTTTTGATTTGCATTTCTCTGATGATTAAAGACAATGAGCATTTTTTCATGTGTCTGTAGGCCATGCACCTGTCTTCTTCAGAGAAGCTTCTATTCATGTCTCTTGCCCACAATGAAATGGGATCACTTGTTTTTTGCTTAGTAATAAGTTTGAGTTCTCTGTGGATTCTGGTTATTAGACCTTTGTCGGCACTATAACTTGCAAAAATTCGCTCCCATTCTGAGAGCCGTCTATTTGCTTTGTTTAGTGTGTTCTTGGCAGTGCAGAAGCTTTTTAATTTGATTATTTTCCAATAATGTATTTTGGATGTTGCTTCAATTGCCTGGGGTGTCTTCCTCATGAAGTATTCTCCCAGGTTAATTTTCTCAAGCGTTTCCCCTGTACTCTAAGAATATTTATAGTTTCATGTCTGTCTTAAGTTTAAGTCTTTTAACCAGTGAGAGTCAATTTTTGTTAGAGAAAGGTGTGGGTCCATTTTCAGTCTTCTACAAGTTGCCAGCCAATTCATCCAGCACCATTAATTGAATAGGGAATCTTTCCCTCAATTTATATTTTAAATAGGCTTATCAAAAATCAAATGATGGGCGGCGCCTGTGGCTCAGTGAGCAGGGCGCCGGCCCCATATACCAAGGGTGGCGGGTTCATACCCGGCCCCGGCCAAACTGCAACAAAAAAATAGCCGGGCGTTGTGGCGGGCGCCTGTGGTCCCAGCTACTGGGGAGGCTGAGGCAGGAGAATCGCCTAAGCCCAGGAGTTGGAGGTTGCTGTGAGCTGTGTGACGCCACCGCACTCTACCGAGGGCAATAAAGTGAAACTCTGTCTCTACAAAAAAATATATTAAAAAAAAAAAATCAAATGACAACAAGTGTCTGGGTTCACCTCTTGGTCTTCAATTTGTTCCATATATCTACCTCTCTGTTTTTGTGCCAGTACCATGCTCTTTGGATCACTGTTGATTTATAATATAGTCTGAACTCTGGAAGCATGATTCCTCCCAATTTGTTTTTATTTCTGAATAATGTCTTGGCTATTTGAGGTTTTTTCTGTTTCCATATAACATGAAGTACTAATTTTTCCAGGTCTTTAAAATATGAGAGAGGTGCTTTAATAGGGATTGCATTAAATCTGCAAATTGCTTTAGATAGTATAGACATTTTAACAATGTTGATTCTTCCCAGCCATGAGCATGGGATATTTTTCCATTTGTTAACATCTTCAGCTATTTCTTTTCTCAGAGTTTCATAATTCTCTTTATAGAGATCTTTCACATCCTTAGTTAGATACACTCCCAGATATTTCATCTTCTTTGGCATTATTGTAAAGGGAATAGAATCATTGATTATTTTTTCCCCTTGACTATTGGTGGTGTATATAAAGGGTACAGATTTGTGAGTGTTAATTTTGTATCCTGAGACATTACTATATTCCTTGATCACTTCTAGGAGTTTTGTAGTTAATTCCTTGGGGTTTTCCAGATATATAATCATATCGGCTGTGAAGAGTGACAATGTGATCTCCTCTGGTCCTATTTGGATCCCCTTGATTGCCTTCTCTTGCCTGATTGCGGTGGCTAAGACTTCCACTACAATGTTAAAAAGCAGTGGAGACAATGGGCATCCTTGCCTGGTTCCTGATCTGAGTGGAAATGATTTCAATTTTACTCCATTCACTATGATATGGGTTGTGGGTTTGCTGTAGATGGCCTCTATCAGTTTAAGAAATGTTCCTTCTATCACTATTTTCTTAAGTGTTCTGATCAAGAAAGTATGCTGGATATTGTCAAAAGCTTTTTCAGTATCAATTGAGAGAATCATGTGGTCTTTGTTTTTTAATTTGTTTATGTGATGTATTATATTTATGGATTTATGTATATTGAACCATCCTTGGGACCCTGGGATGAAACCCACCTGGTCGTGGTGTATAATTTGTTTGATGTGTTGTTGGATTATGTTTGCTAGGATCTTATTGAATATTTTTGTATCAATATTCATTAGAGATATTGGTCTATAATTTACTTTTGTTGTTGGGTCTTTTCCTCGTTTGGGTATCAGGGTCTTTTCCTCGTTTGGATATTTGCTTCATAGAATGAGTTGGGAAATAGTCCTTCTTTTCCTATGTTTTGAAAAAGATTAATTAATATAGGTACTAGTTCCTCTTGAAAGGTTTGGTAGAATTCTGATGTGAAGCTATCTCATCTCGGGCTTTTCTTTTTGGGGAGATTTTTTATAGTTGATGCTATTTCAGAGCTTATTATAGGCTTGTTCAATATTTCCACCTTTTTCTGGCTAAGTCTGGGTGGGTTTCATGTTTCCAAGTATTGATCTATTTCCTTCAGATTTTCATACTTCTTAGAGTTTTATGTAGCATTCATTAAGGATTTGTTGAATTTCTAAGGAGTCTGTTGTTATTTGTCCTTTGTCATTTCTGATGGATGAAATTAGGGATTTTACTCTTCAACTTCTGGTTAGGTTAGCCATTGGTTTATCTATTTTATTGACCTTTTCAAAAAACCAACTCTTTGATTGGTTGATCTGTTGTATGATTCTATTATTTTCAATTTCATTAAGTTCTGCTTCAATTTTAGTTATTTCTTGTCTTCTGCTGTGTTAGGGTTGGAAAGTTCTTCCTTTTCCAGTTGCTTGAGATCTCCCATTAAGTTATTGACTTCCTCTCTTTCCATTCTCAGAGGAAGGCTTTCAATGCTATAAATTTTCTTCTTAGGACTGCCTTTGCTGTATCCATGAGATTCTGACAGTTCGGTTCTTAATTATTGTTTTGTTCCAAAAATTTGGTAATTTCTTTCTTAATCTCATCTATGACCCAGCTATCATTCAGCATGAGGTTATTTAGTTTCCAAGTTTTTGTATGCCTGTGGAGATTTCTGTTGTTACTAAGTTCCACTTTTATTCCATGATGGTCCTAGAAAATACAAGGAATGATCTCTATTCTTTTAAATTTGTGGAGGTTACAATTGTGACCTAAGATGTGATCAATTTTGAAGGATGATCCATGGGCTGATGAGAAGAATTTGTATTCGGTTTTGTTAAAATGAAATGTTTTATAGATGTCTATTAGATGCAAATGTTGAATGGTTAAGTTTAATTCTAAAATTTCTTTGCTTAGCTTCTTTTTTGAGGATCTATCCAACACTGCCAGAGGAGTGTGAAAGTCTCCAACAACTACGGTGCTGGGGAAATCAAATTGCTCATGTCTGTTACAGTTTCTCTTATAAATTGAAGCTCATTGTGGTTGGGTGCATAAATGTTGATAATTGAAATCTCATCATGGTGAGTATTGCCTTTAACAAATAAGAAGTGGGGAGAAAAGATGGCTGACTGAAGCCAGCTATCCACAGAGGCTCCCATCCAGAAAGAGAATTAAAGGACAGAAATTTAGCAAGTAACCTGGTGGATTAGAGCTGCACCAAGGGAGAAGGTTGAAAAACAAAAATCAACCCCGCTGAGGTGAGCTGCGATCACAAGGATACAAACAAAAGGTACAAAATCCATCACTAAGTGGACAGGAGTCCCCTCCCCCATGAGAAAGCTTGGAGTGCCCCACAAACAAACGAGCAGAGTTCAAAAGTCCTCCCACTACACTCCATGGGAGAGACCCTCTAAAAACTGGACCTAACACCCCTACTAGGATGCCATGGCATTCTCCTGCCAGGCATAAAACTGTATATATTCTCTACCTGCAATTCTGAGCTCCTATCACTCCCCTCCACTCTCACTCTGAGTCTGGAGTAGTCCCCAAGTAGTTCAGATTTGTGGGAGATTTCTCAAGGGCTGTGCACATGGCCTAGACTGCAGCTGGTCAGTGCTGATTGTGCGGCATGGGAGTGAGGAGAGGACGGTTGGCTGAGAGGGAACTATGCCAGAGCAGCTGTGCCCTGTGGTGCAGGCTGGCAGCCATTTTTGGCAATGATTGGGCTCACCCCTCGATATTCTGAAGTCAGACCCCTGTCTCTCTGGGCAACAGGAGGCTGGACATCTTCTCAGGTGGCAACCACCATGGAACAGACCTGGGATGGAAACACAGCCCCCATGAGTAAAGGGTTTGCCAGAGGTGGTACTGGACTGGGTGGAGTGCAGGGACAAAAAAATGCATGCACAGAGCCAAGAGATTCCCAGGGTGGGTCTGACCCAGAGGACCACTTTACTTACCCTAAAGCGCATCCGGCCCTCAGGGTATCATCAGCCTGTAGACAAAGGAGGGTAGGAGGCTAGAACTGATAGCTAACCATGTTTTGAATACAAACCTGCATGAGCAGGGCCTGAGGTGCAGGTTCTGGGAACTCAAAACAGCTTCTCTTCTGCAGGTGAATATAGCAGGGACAGAAACAAATTCCCACAATGTTGTTCTGTTCTGTCTGTAACAACAATCAGGGATGTGGCTGGAACTGAGTGAACACTCCCAAGCTTCCATCAAGCTCCTGAGGTTGTCAGGCCTTACATCTCCCTCCTGGATAGAGGCAGAGAGCAGTGGCCTGGCTGAGCAGATATAGATTTCATTGTGATTCAGGCAGATGCAAACCCCTAGAGTATCTGCTAATTGGAGGTAACTGGGTCACAGCCCTACAGGGTTATCAGTGACTGGGTGTGACAGAGGTGCAAGGTGGGGAAGGAGGCATCAACCTTCCCAGAATAATCTATTTCCAGGGTGGGTCCTCCTGACTTCACAGTGCACCAGAGCAAGTCATATTTGAATTGGCAGCAGACCCCTGCAATCTAGTTGCCAGAGACCTTTGAAACTCTCCTACCTGAGACAGGTGCTGACTGAGACAATTGATTTGGACCTTTTGAACAGAGCTAATCGCCCAAGGACTATCCAAGTGGTGCCCTGGGTGTGTGGTGGTAGGAAGGTTTGATTTTCCTTTTCCAATTGTTACCTATAGGGGGTGGGGTGACTTAAATGCTAGTATTTCTCAACAGCAGAGACTTCAACCAACAGTGACTGTTTCACTAGGGTCAGACAGAGACCAGCTGAAAACAAGACAGAACCACTTAGCCCCACCACAACAAACAGGTCCCCAGTTTCTCAGGCTGTAGCATTGTATGGGTCCTTGACAAAGCTTAAGGGGAAAAGTCAAATGGTATAAAATAATCATGGAATGGAATCAGTGAAAAACTCTGGTAACATGAATAACCAGAATAGATCAACCCCCCAAAGGAAAGATATGGCAGATGTAACTGAAGATCCCATTCATAAACAGCTGGCTGAGATGTCAGAAATCAAATTCAGAATTTGGATTGCAAACAAGATTTATAAAATGAAGGAAATTTTGGAATTAGAAATTCAGAGAGCAATTCAAAAGTCAGAATTGGAAATTTAAGGAGAAATTCAAAGTTGTCTCAAGAATTTAATGAATTTAAAGACAAAACCACTAAAGATTTTGACACACTGAAGCAAGAATTTGCAGCCCTCAAAGATCTGAAAAATACAGTAGAATCCCTCAGTAAGACTGGAGCAAGCAGAAGAAAGGATTTCTGACATTGAAGACAAAGCTTTTGAACACTTCCAAACTGTAAAAGAGGAAGAGAAATGGAGAACAAAAACGGATCATTCTCTCAGGGAGCTCTGGGATAATCTAAAGAAGGCTAATATCTGCCTCATTGGAATGCCTGAAAGCGATGAAGTGGCTTCACAAGGCACAGAGGCCCTTCTCCATGAAATTATGAAAGAAAATATTCCAGACATGCTAAGAGATTCTAAAATTCAGATAGCAGACAGTTTCAGAACCCCCACATGACTCAACTCGTATAGGACATCCCCCAGGCATATCATAATTAACTTCACTAAAGTTAATATGCAGGAGAAAATTCTGAAATCAGCCAGACGTAAGAAATCTATTACCTATGAAATGAAGAATATTAGAATGACTGCAGAACTCTCTGCTGAAACTTTCCAAGCCAGAAGAATGTGGTCATTGCCTTTTAATCTCCTAAAACAAAATAACTTTTAACCCCAGATCCTCTATCCAGCTAAAATGAGTTTCATTATGATGGAGAGATTAAATACTTTAATGACATTCATATGTTGATGAAATTTGCCATAACCAAACCAGCTTTTCAGGATATTCTCAGACCTATCCTCCATAATGACCAGCCCAATCCTCTACCACCAAAATAAACTCACTCAGAAATTTTTGTTCAAACTCCAACTTCCACAGTGGCAAAAGGATTAAAAATGTCCACTGGACTTTCGAAAAACTTGATACCCAAAATTTTACCAGACTTATCAATATTCTCCATTAATATGAATGGCTTAAACTGTCCTCTAAAGAGGCACAGGTTATCTCACTGGATACAAAAACTTAGGCCAGATATTTGCTGCATGCAAGAGTCACATCTTACCTTAAAAGATAAATATAGACTCGGGGCGAAATGATGGTCGTCCATATTTCAGGCAAATGGTAATCAGAAAAAAGCAGGTGTTGCAATTCTATTTGCAGACACAATAGGCTTTAAACCAACAAAAGTAAGGAAGAATAAGAATGGTCACTTCGGATTACACCTGCAGTGCATCTTACAAGGGTATATGTGAATCCTAGTAAATGTGGAATGTAAAGGTTTTAGCAAAATAACTAAGAAAATGCTACAAAAGCTATGTTAACTAATGTGATGAAAATGTGTCAAACAATCTATGAACCAAGTGTATGGTGCCCCACGATCATACTAATGTACACAGTTATGGTTTAATAAAAATAAATAAATATAAAAAAAGAATGGTCACTTCATATTTGTTAAGGGTAATACTCAATATGATGAGATTTCAATTATTAATACTTATGCACACAACCAGAATGCACCTCAATTTATAACAGAAACTCTAACAGACATGAGCAACTTGATTTCCTCCAGCTCCATAATAGTCAGAGATTTTAACACTCCTTTGGCAGTGTTGGATCGATCCTCCAATAAGAAGCTGAGCAACAAAATTTTAGATTTAAACCTAACCATCCGACATTTGGATGTAGCAGATATCTACAGAACATTTTATCCCAACATAACTGAGTACACACACTTCTCATCAGCTCAGGGAACACACACCAAAATCAATCACATCTTAGGTCACAAGTCTAACATCAGTAAGTTTAAAGGAATAGAAATTATTCCTTGCAACTTCTCAGACCACCATGGAATAAAAGTTAAACTCAGTAACAACAGGAATCTGCATTCTCATACAAAAACGTGGAAGTTAAATAACCTTATGCTGAATGATAGCTGGGTCAGAGATGAGATTAAGAAGGAAATTGCCAAAATTTTGGAACAAAACGACCATGAAGACACAAATTATCAGAACTCTGGGATACCACAAAGGCAGTCCTAAGAGGGAAATTTATAGTACTGCAAGCCTTCCTCAAGAGAACTGAAAGAGAGGAAGTTAACAACTTAATGGGACACCTCAAGCAACTGAAAAAGGGAGAATATTCCAACTCCAAACCCAGTAGAAGAAAAGAAACAACTAAAATTAGAGCAGAATTAAATGAAATTGAAAACAAAAGAATTATACAACAGGACAATAAATCCAAAAGTTAGTTTTTTGAAAAGGTCAATAAAATAGCTAAAACCTAACCAGCAGGAAAAAAAGAGTAAAATCTCCAATTTCATCAATCAGAAATGACAAAGACGAAATAACAAGAGACTCCTCAGAAATTCAAAAAATCCTTAATGAATATTACAAGGAACTTTATTCTCAGAAATATGAAAATCTAAAGGAAATTGACCAATACTTGGAAGCATGTCACCTTCCAAGACTTAGCCAGAATCAAGTGCAAATGTTGAACTGGCCTGTATCTACTTCTGAAATAGAATCAACCATATGAAATCTCCCTAAAAAGAAAAGCCCGAGACCAGATGGCTTCACATGAGAATTCTACTGAACCTTTAAAGAGGAACTAGTACCTATATTACTCAACCTGTTCCAAATTTTACAAAAAGAAAGAAGACCACCCAACACGTTCTATGGAGCAAACATCACCCTGATCCCCAAACCAGGAAAAGACCCAACAAGAAAAGAAAATTATAGACCAATATCACTAATAAATATGGATGCAAATATATTCAAGATACTAACAAACAGAATCCAGCAACACATCAAACAAATTATACGTCATGATCAAGTCGGTTTTATCCCAGGATCTCAAGGCTGGTTCAATATACATAAATCTATAAGTATAATTCAGCACTTACACAAATTAAAAAACAAAGATCATATAATTCTCTCAATTGATGCAGAAAAAGCTTTTGATAATATCCAGCATCCTTCATGATCAGAACACTTAAGAAAATTGGTGTAGAAGGGACATATCTGAAACTGATCAAGGCAATCTATGGCAAACCCACAGCCAATATCGTATTTAATGGAGTTAAATTGAAATCATTTCCACTCAGGTCAGGATCCAGACAAGGCTGCCCATTGTCTCCACTGCTCTTTAACATTGTAATGGAAGTTTTGGCCATGGCAATTAGGGAAGAAAAGGCGATCAAGGGTATCCACATAGGGTCAGAAGAGATCAAACTTTCACTCTTCACAGATGATATGATTGTATATCTGGAAAACACCAGGGATTCTACTCCAAAAGTCTTAGAAGTGATCAAGGAATACAGCAGTGTCTCAGATTACAAAACCAACATTCATAAATCGGAAGCCTTTATATATACCAACAATAGTCAAGCTGAAAAAACAGTTAAAGACTCTATTCCAGGGGTCCTCAAACTATGGCCATGGGCCACATGTCACCCGACGAGGACATTTATCTGGCCCGCCAGGTGTTTTTGCCATGGCTGCCTGTCCTGCTTAGTAGCCGACTTATCTGGCCCTCTAGGTATTTTTGCCACCCTGCCTGTCCCGCTTAGCAGCCAACTTGTTCGGGCCGCAGTGTGCATGTGTGGAATGTGTGCCAACTCTCCAACTCTGCCCGTTCTCTCTGTCTCTTCCTGCCGCTCCTTCTCTCTCTCTCCCCACCAGGTGTTTTTGCCGTCCTGCTTAGCAGCCCACTCATTCTAGGCTGCAGTGTGCATGTGTGGAATGTGCCCCAAACTCTCTGACTCCCCTCCTTCTGTCTGTCTCTAGACTCCTCCTCTCAGTCTCTGGTGTAATCAAGGAGTCACCAGGTTGCCTGTGCAAAGCCTGCTGATGCCTAAGGACTGAGGTAAGAACAAGTTAGGATTTTTTTCTTTTGAAGTTAGGAGATCTATTTTTTTTTTTTTTACACAGGAAGAAGTTTTTAATTTTTTTCCTCCAAATGTTGGTACCAATTTTATTTCTTTATTTATTTTATATGTTTTATTCTTTTTATTTATTTATTTTGATTACATCATAGCTGTGAACATTGATATGATCATGGGGCATCATTCACTAGTTTCACAGACCGTTTACCAAGCTTCACATATACGCTTATAAGATGCACCACTGCTGTAATCCCACCAATCCCTTTCACTCTACGCACATCTCCATTCCCTCCCCTCCCTTTCCCCCTTCCCCCTATTCTTAGGTTGTAACTGGGTTATAGCTTTCATGTGAAAACCATAAATTAGTTTCATAATAGGGCTGAGTACATTGGGTACTTTTTCTTCCATTCTTTTTTTTTCTTTTTTTAATTGTTAAATCATAACTGTGTACATTAGTGTAATCGCCTGTACCCATTCTAAGATGCACCATAGATGTGGCCCCACCCATTACCCTCCCTCCACGACAACCTCCCCCCTTCCTTCCCCTTCCTTGGCCCTTTCCCCATAGTCTTGTGCTATAGTTGGGTTATAGTCTTCATGTGAAAGCTATAATTTAGCTTCATAGTAGGGCTGAGTACATTGGATACTTCTTCTTCCATTCCTGAGATACTTTGCTAAGAAGAATACGTTCCAGCTCCATCCATGTAAACATGAAAGAGGTAAAGTATCCATCTTTCTTTAAGGCTGCATAATATTCCATGGTGCACATATACCACAATTTATTAATCCATTCATGGATCGATGGGCACTTGGGCTTTTTCCATGACTTAGCAATTATGAATTGGGCTGCATTAAACATTCTGGTACAAATATCTTTGTTAAGATGTGATTTTTGGTCTTCTGGGTATATGCCTAGTAGAGCGATTACAGGATTGAATGGCAGATCTATTTTTAGATCTCTGAGTGCTCTCCATATATCTTTCCAAAAGGAATGTATTAATTTGCATTCCCACCAGCAGTGCAAAAGTGTTCCCTTTTCTCCACATCCACACCAACATCTCTGGTCTTGGGATTTTGTGATATAGGCTAGTCTCACTGGAGTTAGATGATATCTCAAAGTAGTTTTGATTTGCATTTCTCTGATGATTAAAGATGATGAGCATTTTTTTCATATGTCTGAAGGCCGTGCGCCTGTCTTCTTCAGAGAAGTTTCTCTTCAAGTCCCTTCCCCAGCCTGTGATGGGATCCCTTGTTCCTTTCTTGCTAATGCGTTTGAGTTCTCTGTGGATTCTGGTTATTGAACCTTTGTCGGAGACATAACCTGCAAATATCTTCTTCCATTCTGAGGGCTGTTTGTTTGCTTTACTTACAGTGTTCTTAGCTGTGCAGAAGCTTTTTAGTTTGATCAAGTCCCAGTAGTGTATTTTTGAAGCTGCTTCAATTTCCCAGGGGTCCTTCTCATAAAATACACACCCAGACTGATTTCTTCAAGGGTTTTTTCTGCACTCTCCTCTAGTATTTTTATAGTTTCATGTCTTAAGTTTAAATCTTTAATCCAGTGAGAGTCGACCTTAGTTAATGGTGAAAGGTGTGGGTCCAGTTTCAGTCTTCTGCAGGTTGCCAGCCAGTTCACCCAGCACCATTTGTTAAATAGGAAATATTTTCCCCACTGAATGTTTTTAATTGGCTTGTCAAAGATTAAATAATGCTAAGTAGTTGGATTCATCTCTTGCTTGTCTATACTGTTCCAGACATCTACTTCTCTGCTTTTGTGCCAATACCATGCTGTTTTGATCACTATCGATTTGTAGTATAGTCTGAGGACTGGTAGCGTAATTCCTCCTGCTTTGTTTTTATTTCTGACTAATGTCTTGGCTATTTCAGTTTTTTTCTGATTCCATATAAAACGAAGTATTGCTTTTTCAAGTTCTTTAAAGTATGACAATGGAGCTTTAATAGGGATTGCATTGAAATTATATATTGCTTTGGGTAGTATGGACATTTTAATAATGTTGATTCATTATTTTATATATATATATTTTTTATTAAATCATAACTGTATACATTGATATGATAATGGGGCATCATACACTCGCTTCATAAACCATTTGACACATTTTTATCACAGTGGTTAACATAGTCCTTTCCAGCGTTATATCAGTTACTGTGCCAAAACATTTACATTCTACATTTACCAAGTTTCGCAAATACCCCTGTAATATGCACCACAGGTGTGATCCCACCCATCCTCCTCCCTCTACCCACCCCCCCTTTCCTACTTCCCCCTTTTGTTAAGTTGTAGCTGGGTTATAGCTTTCATGTGAGAGTCCCAAATTAGTTTCATAGTAGGGCTGTGTACATTGGGTACTTTTTCTTCCATTCTTGGGATACTTTACTAAGAAGAATATGTTCCAGCTCCATCCATGTAAACATGAAAGAGGTAAAGTCTCCATCTTTCTTTAAGGCTGCATAGTATTCCATGGTATACATATACCACAATTTATTAATCCATTCGTGGATCGATGGGCACTTGGGCTTTTTCCATGACTTAGCTATTATGAATTTGGCGGCAATAAACATTCTGTTACAAATATCTTGGTTATGTTGTGATTTTTGGTCTTCTGGGTATATGCCCAGCAGAGGAATTACAGGATTGAATGGCAGATCTATTTTTAGATCTCTGAGTGTTCTCCATATATCTTTCCAAAAGGAATGTATTAATTTGCATTCCACCAGCAGTGCAGAAGTGTTCCCTTTTCTCCGCATCCGTGCCAACATCTCTGGTCTTGAGATTTTGTGATATAGGCTAGTCTCATTGGAGTTAGATGATATCTCAAAGTAGTTTTGATTTGCATTTCTCTGATGATTAAAGATGATGAGCATTTTTTCATATGTCTGAAGGCCGTGCGCCTGTCTTCTTCAGAGAAGTTTCTCTTCAAATCCCTTGCCCAGCCTGTGATGGGATCCCTTGTTTTTTTCTTGCTGATGCGTTTGAGTTCTCTGTGGATTCTGGTTATTAAACCTTTGTCAGAGATATACCCTGCAAATATCTTCTCCCATTCTGAGGGCTGTCTGCTTGCTCTGCTTACTGTGTTCTTAGCTGTGCAGAAGCTTTTTAGTTTGATCAAGTCCCAGTAGTGTATTTTTGAAGCTGCTTCAATTGCCTGGGTGGTTCTCCTCATGAAATACTCACGCAGACCAATTTCTTCAAGGGTTTTCCCTGCATTCTCCTCTAGTATTTTTATAGTTTCATGTCTTAACTTTAAATCTTTAATCCAATGAGAGTCTATCTTAGTTAATGGTTAAAGGTGTGGGTCCAATTTCAGTCTTCTGCAGGTTGCCAGCAAGTTCACCCAGCACCATTTGTTAAATAGGGAATCTTTTCCCCACTGAATGGTTTAATTGGCTTGTCAAAAATCAAATAGCGGTAAGTAGCTGGATTCATCTCTTGGTTCTCTATTCTGTTCCAGATATCTACTTCTCTGTTTTTGTGCCAATACCATGCTGTTTTGATCCCTATCGATTTGTAGTAAAGTCTGAGGTCTGGTAGTGTGATTCCTCCTGTTTTGTTTTTATTTCTGAGTAATGTCTTGGCTATTCGAGTTTTTTCTGATTCCATATAAAACGAAGTAATGTTTTTTTAAGATCTTTAAAATATGACAGTGGAGCTTTAATAGGGAGTGTGTTGAAATTATATATTGCTTTGGATAGTATGGACATTTTGATAATGTTGATTCTTCCCAGCCATGAGCATGGTATGTTTTTCCATTTGTTAACATTTTCAGCTATTTCTTTTCTTAGAGTTTCATAGTTCTCTTTATAGAGATCTTTCACGTCTTTTGTTAGGTAAATTCCCAAATATTTCATCTTCTTTGGCACTACTGTGAATGGGATAGAGTCTTTAACTTCTTTTTCAATTTGACTGTTGTTTGTGTATATAAAGGCTACCGATGTATGAATGTTGATTTTGTAACCTGAGACACTGCTATATTCCTTGATCACTTCTAGGATTTTTGTAGTAGAGTCCCTAGTGTTTTCCAGATACACAATCATATCATCTGCGAAGAGCGAGAGTTTGATCTCTTCTGACCCTATATGTATACCCTTGATCACCTTTTCTTCCCTAATTGCAGTGGCTAAAACTTCCATTACAATCTTGAAAAGCAATGGAGACAATGGGCAGCCTTGTCTGGTTCCTGATCTGAGTGGAAATGATTTCAATTTAACTCCATTCAATATGATATTTGCTGTGGGTTTGCTGTAGATAGCCTCTATCAGTTTAAGAAAAGTCCCTTCTAGACCAATTTTCTTGAGTGTTCTGATCATGAAGGGATGCTGGATATTATCAAAAGCTTTTTCTGCATCAATTGAGAGAATCATATGGTCTTTGTTTTTTAATTTGTTTATGTGCTGAATTACATTTATAGATTTACTTATATTGAACCAGCCTTGAGACCCTGGGATAAAACCAACTTGGTCATGATGTATAATTTGTTTGATGTGTTGCTGGATTCTGTTTGTTAGGATCTTGTTGAATATTTTTGCATCTATATTCATTAGTGATATTGGTCTATAATTTTCTTTTCTTGTTGGGTTTTTCCTGGTTTGGGGATCAGGGTGATATTTGCTTCATAGAACGTGTTGGGTAGTCTTCCTTCTTTTTCTACATTTTGGAACAGGTTGAGTAATATAGGTACTAATTCCTCCTTAAAGGGTTGGTAGAATTCTGACGTGAAACCATCTGGTCCCGAGCTTTTCTTTTTAGGGAGGTTTTGTATAGTTGATGCTATTTCGGAACTTGATGTGGGTCTTTTCAACATTTCCACTTGATTCTGGTTAAGTCTTGGAAGGTGGCGTGCTTCCAAGTATCGGTCTATTTCCTTCAGATTTTCATATTTCTGAGAATAAAGTTTCTTGTAATATTCATTAAGGATTTTATTGATTTCTGATGAGTCTGTGGTTATTTCGTCTTTGTTGTTTCTGATTGATGACATAAGAGATTTTACTCTTTTTTTCCTGATTAGGTTGGCCAGAGGTTTATCTATTTTATTGACCTTTTCAAAAAACCAGCTTTTTGATTTATTGATCTGTTGTATTATTCTTTTGTTTTCAATTTCATTTAATTCTGCTTTAATTTTGGTTATTTCTTTTCTTCTACTGGGTTTGGGGTTGGAATGTTCTTCCTTTTCCAGTTGCGTGAGATGTCCCATTAAGTTGTTAACTTCCTCTCTTTCCGTTCTCTTGAGGAAGGCTTGCAGTGCTATAAATTTCCCTCTTAGAACTGCCTTTGCAGTGTCCCAGAGGTTCTGATAGTTTCTGTCTTCATTGTCATTTTGTTCCAAAAAATTGGTGATTTCTTTCTTAATCTCATCTCTGACCCAGCTATCATTCAGCATAAGGTTATTTAACTTCCATGTTTTTGTATGGGTATGCAGATTCCTGTTGTTACTCAATTCAAGTTTTATTCCATGATGATCCAAGAAGATGCATGGAATAATTTCTATGCCTTTAAATTTACTGAGGTTAGACTTGTGACCTAAAATGTGGTCAATTTTGGAGTAAGTTCCGTGGGCTGATGAGAAGTATGTGTGTTCAGTTTTGTTGGGATGAAATGTTCTGTAGATGTCTGCTAAATCTAAATATTGGATGATTAGGTCTAAATCTAAGATTTCTTTGCTCAGCTTCTTTCTGGAGGATCGATCCAACACTGCCAAGGGAGTGTTGAAATCTCCGACGATTATGTAGCTGGAGGAAATAAAGTTACTCATGTCTGTTAGAGTTTCTCTTATAAATTGAGGTGCATTGTGGTTGGGCATAGATATTAGTAATTGAGATCTCATCATATTGAGTATTACCCTTAACAAATATGAAGTGACCATTCTTGTCCTTCCTTACTTTTGATGGTTTAAAGCCTACTGTATCTGCAAATAAAATTGCAACACCTGCTTTTTTCTGATTACCATTTGCCTGAAATATGGATGACCATCCTTTCACCCTCAGTCTGTGTTTGTCTTTTAAGTTGAGATGTGACTCTTGTATGCAACAAATATCTGGCTTGAGTTTTTGTATCCAGTCAGCTAACCTATGCCTCTTTAGAGGAGAGTTTAAGCCATTTACACTGATGGAGAGTATTGATAAGTCTGGTAGAATTTTGGGTATCGAGTTTCTCAAAGGCCCAGTGGACATTTTTAATCCTTTCGCCAGTGTGGAAGTTGGAGTTTGATCCAAAGTTTCTGAGTGAGTTTACTTTTGTGGTATAGGATTGGGTTGGTCATTGTGGAGGATAGGTCTGAGAACATCCTGAAGAGCTGGTTTACTTATGGCAAATTTTTTCAACATATGAATGTCATTGAAGTATTTAATTTCTCCATCATAGATGAAACTCAGTTTAGCTGGATACAAGATCCTGGGTTGAAATGTTTTTTGCTTTAGGAGATTAAAAGTTGATGACCAGCCTCTTGTGGCTTGAAAAGTTTCAGCAGAGAGATCTGCAGTTATTCTAATATTCTTACCTTTGTACGTTATAGTTTTCTTTCGCCGGGCTGCTTTGAGAATCTTCTCTTTCATGTTAACTTTAGTGAAGCTAATTATGATATGTCTGGGGGATGACTTATTGGGGTTGAATCGTTCTGGGGTTCTGAAGCTGTCTGCTATCTGAATTTCAGATTCTCTAGGCATGTCTGGAAAATTTTCTTTCATAATTTCATGCAGAAGGGCCTCTGTGCCCTCGGAGGCGACTTCATCGTTCTCAGAAATCCCTATAATCCTTATGTTGCTTTTTTTCAAATTATGTGAGAGTTCTTTGAGTGAGTGATCCGTTTTTGCTCTCCATTTCTCTTCCTCTTTGAGAGATTGGGAGCGTTTGAAGACTTTATCTTCAATGTCAGAAATCCTTTCTTCTGCTTGCTCCATTCTGTTACTGAGGGATTCTACTGTATTTTTCATATCTTTGAGGGCTGTAAGTTCTTGCTTCAGTGTGTCTAAGTCTTTGGTGGTTTTGTCTTTAAATTCGTTAAATTCTTGAGACAATTTTTGAATGTCTCCTCGAATTCCTAATTCCATTTTATTAATCTTGTCTGCAATCCAAATTCTGAATTCGATTTCTGACATCTCAGCCAGTTGTTTAAGAATGGGATCTTCAATCACATCTGCCGTATCTTTTCTTGGGGGGGTTGATCTATTCTGGTTATTCATGTTACCAGAGTTTTTCCGCTGATTCCGCCCCATGGTTATTTTACTCCCTTTGGTTTTTCCTCTGGGGTTTTCTTGAGGGCCCGTACAGTGTTGTGGCCTGAGAAACTGGGGCCCTGTCTTGTGTTGGAGCAAAGTGGTTCTGTCTTGTTTTCAGCTGGTTTCTGTTCAATCCTGTTGCTACTTCTACTCTGGTTTGAAGTCTCAGCTGTGTGGAAAAATCAGCAATTAAGTCACCCCGCCCGCCCACCTCTGGCCCTAGTTGGAAAAGGAGAATCAAACCTTCCTACAATCGCACACCCAGGGCACCACCTGAAAAGTCCTCAGTCTATTAGCCCAGTTCAAAAGGTCCAAATCAACTGTCTCAATCGGCACTTGTCTTGGGTGGGAGAGTTCAAGAGGTCTCTGGGAACTGGATCACAGGCGCCTGGTGACTCCTCTGATACGGCTCACCCCAGTGCAGCGTGGAGTCAGGAGGAGCCACCCAGCAAACAGAGCAGTCTAGGAAGTTTGACGTCTCCTTCCCCACTTTGCCCCTTCATCAGACCCAGTCACTGGTATCTCTGCAGATGGCTAACCCAGTTGCCTGCAGTGAACAGACACTCCAGGGGTTTGCACCTACCTGAATCGCAAGGAAGTCTGCCAGGCCCCCGCAGACTGCCGCTATCTAGCAGGAGGAGATGGGGCCTGACATCTTTGAGTGTTTGATGCAGGTGATGGATAGGAGGTGTTCATTCAGGCTTAGCCCCGTCCCTGATGGATGCTGCTAACAGAACAGAACAGAACAGACAACTTTGCGGGGTTCTGTCTCTGTTCCTGTCGAAATCGCCTACAGAAGATGGGCTGTTTTGAGTTCAAACGTCTTTGCTGCTGGAGATTTGCATTCGAACACCTCTCTGGGTCGGCCCCGCCCTGGAAGCTTCCCGGGTTTGTGAGCCGTGTCAGGAAATCCCCTGCTCACCCGTGGCCTCCTCTGGTTGCCCAGGGAGACAGGGAGTGTGGCCTCAGAATATCCAGAAGTGAGCGTTCTGCCATTAAAGAAAAAACGGCTGTTGATCTACCTCCAGGGAACTGCTGCTCTGGTGTGGGCACTCAGGCTACCCTTTTCTCCTCTGTCCCACTCCCCAGAGTCAGCACTGAGCGGCCGCATTTTGTGCTGGGTCCACACCCCTCAAGAGATCCCCCAAGAATCAGAACTCTTGGCAGATGGGCCCCCAGACCCCAATTGGGAGTGGGGGGGGAGCTAGAGTTTCATTCAGTTTTACACAACACTACGGCCCGGGGAGGGCTCCTGCACTGCACCGCAGGGAAGTGCCGCCAAGGCTTGATTTCCCCTCAGCAGAGTGCCCTCTCCTCGCTCACGTGTCCCAGAGTCAGCACTGACCTGACGCAGCTCAGGCACTGTTCACTCCCCTCGAGAAATCACCCAAGGATCCAAACTCCTGGGGTTAGGCCCTCAGACCCCAAGTGAGAGTAGGGGCTCTCAGGTCTCAGTGGGGAAGCTAGAGTCTTATTCAGTCTTGTGCCTGCCCCGTAATGTTGCCCAGGGAAGGTTGCTGCACCTAATCCGCAGGGAAGTGCCGCGAGGCGTGACTCCCCCTCAGCCCGGTGCCCTCTCCTCACTCGCGCGCCTCAGAGTCAATGCTGACCAGTCGCAACTCGGGGACTGTCCACTCCCCTTGAGAAATCACCCAAGGATCCAAACTCCTGGGGGACAGGCCTCCAGACCTCAGTGGGCGGGAGGGGAGCACCGGGAGGATTCCCAAGTTTTATTCAGTTTTATGCCTGGCAGGAGAACGCCACGACACCCCAGTAGGGGAGGTAGGTCCAGTTTTTAGAAGGTCTCTCCCGTGGAGTGTAGTGGGAGGGCCTTTAATTTCTGCCTGCTTGTTTAATTGTGGGGCTCTTGAGCCGGTCTCATGGGGGAGGGGGACTCCCGTCCGCTTGGTGGTGGATTTTGTACCTTTTGTTTGCGTCCTTGTGATCACAACTTGCCTCAGCGGTGTTGATGTGCATTCTTCAACCTTCTCTCTTGGTGAGGCTCAAGTCCGCCAGGATACTTACTAAATTCCTGTCCGTTAACTCTCCTCCTGGATGGGAGCCTCTGTTGAAAGCTGGCTTCAGTCCGCCATCTTGTCTCAATAATGTTGATTCTTTCCAGCCATGAGCATGGTGTGTTTTTCCATTTGTTAACATTTTCAGCTATTTCTTTTCTTAGAGTTTCATACTTCTCTTTATAGAGATCTTTCACATCCTTTGTTAGATAAATTACCAAATATTTCATATTCTTTGGTACTACTGTGAATGGGATAGAGTCCTTAAGTTTTTTTTCAACTTGACTGTTGTTGGTATATATAAAGGCTACCGATTTATGAATGTTGATTTTGTAACCTGAGACGCTGCTATATTCCTTGATGACTTCTAAGAGTTTTGTAGTAGACTCTCTAGTATTTTCCAGATATACAATCATATCATCTGTGAAGAGCAAAATTTGCTCTCTTCTGACCCTAGATGGATACCCTTGATCGCCTTTTCTTTCCAATTGCAGTGGCCAAAACTTCCCTTACAATGTTAAAAAGCAGTGGGGACAATGGGCAGCCTTGTCTGGTTCCTGATCTGAGTGGTAATGATTTCAATTTAACTCCATTAAATACGATATTGGCTGTGGGTTTGCTGTGGATGGCCTCTATCAGTTTAAGAAATGTCCCTTCTATACGAATTTTCTTAAGTGTTCTGATCATGAAGGGATGCTGGATATTATCAAAACCTTTTTCTGCATCGATTGAGAGAATCATATGATCTTTGTTTTTTAATTTGTTTATGTGCTGAATTACATTTATAGATTTACGTATATTGAACCAGCCTTGAGATCCTGGGATAAAACCAACTCGGTCATAATGTATAATTTGCTTGATGTCTTGCTGGATTCTGTTTGTTAGGATCTTGTTGAATATTTTTGCATCTATATTTATTAGTGATATTGGTCTATAATATCCTTTTCTTGTTGGGTCTTTTCCTGGTTTGGGGATCAGGGTGATGTTTGCTTCATAGAACGTGTTGGGTAGTCTTCCTTCTTTTTCTACCTTTTGGAACAAGTTGAGTAGTATAGGTACTAATTCCTCTTTAAAGGTTTGGTAGAATTCTGACGTGAAACCATCTGGTCCTGGGCTTTTCTTTTTAGGGAGGTTTGGTATGGTTGATGCTATTTCAGAACTTGATATGGGCCTGTTCATCATTTCCACTTCATTTTGGTTAAGTCTTGGAAGGTGACGTGCTTCCAAGTATCGCTCAATTTCCTTCAGATTTTCATATTTCTGAGAATAGAGTTTCTTGTAATATTCATTAAGGGTTTTTTTGATTTCTGAGGAGTCTGTTGTTAATTCGTCTTTGTCGTTTCTGATTGATGAAATTAGAGATTTCACTCTTTCCTGATTAGGTTGGCCAAAGGTTTATCTATATTATTGAACTCTTCGAAAAACCAGCTTTTTGATTTATTGATCTGTTGTATTTTTCTTTTGTTTTCAATTTTATTTAATTCTGCTCTAATTTTGGTATTTTTTTTCTTCTGTTGGGTTTGGGGTTGGAATGTTCTTCCTTTTCCAGTTGCTTGAGAGGTCCCATTAAGTTATTAACTTCCTCTTTTTCCGTTCTCTTGAGGAAGGCTTGCAGTGCTATAAATTTCCCTCTTAGAACTACCTTTGCGGTGTCCCATAGGTTTTGATAAGTCGTGTCTTCATTGTCGTTTTTATCCAAAATATTGGCAATTTCTTTCTTAATCTCCTCTCTGACCCAGTTATCATTCAGCATATGGTTATTTAACTTCCATGTTTTTGTATAAGTATGCAGATTCCTGTTGTTACTCAGCTTGAGTCTTATTCCATAGTGGTCAAAGATGCATGGAATAATTTCATTCCTTTAAATTTACTGAGGTTAGACTTGTGACCTAAAATGTGATCGATTCTGGAGTAAGTTCCATGGGCTGATAAGAAGTATGTGTATTCAGTTTTGTTGGGATGAAATGTTCTGTAGATGTCTGATAAATCCAGATGTTGGATGGTTGGGTTTAAATCTAAGATTTCTTTGCTCAGCTTCTTGTTGGAGGATCGATCCAACACTGCCAAAGGAGTGTTGAAATCTCTGACTATTATGGAGCTGGAGGAAATCAAGTTGCTCATGTCTGTTAGTGTTTCTCTTACAAATTGTGGTGCATTCTGGTTGGGTGCATAGATATTAATAATTGAAATCTCATCATATTGAGTATTACCCGTAACAAATATGAGGTGACCATTCTTGTCCTTCCTTACCTTTGTTGGTTTAAAGCCTATTGTATCTGCAAATAAAATTGCAGCACCTGCTTTTTTCTGATTACCATTTGCCTAAAATATGGACGACCATCCTTTCACCCTTAGTCTGTATTTGTCTTTTAAGTTAAGATGTGACTCTTGTATGCAACAAGTATCTGGCCTGAGTTTTTGTATCCAGTCACCTAACCTATGCCTCTTTAGAGGACTGTTTAAGCCATTCACATTAATGGAGAATATTGATAAGTCTGGTGAAATTTTTGGTATGGAGTTTTTCAAAAGTCCAGTGAGCGTTTTTAATCCTTTTGCCACTGTGGAAGGTGTAGTTTGATGAAAAGTTTCTGAGTGAGTTTACTTTTGTGTTATACGATTGGGTTGGTCATTATGGAGAATAAGTCTGAGAATATCCTAAAAAGCTGGTTTGATTATGCAAATTTCTTCAACATATGAATGTCATTAAAGTGTTTAATTTCTCCATCATAAATGAAACTCAGTTTAGCTGGATACAAGATCTGGGTTTGAATGTTGTTTTGGTTTAGGAGATTAAAAGTCAATGACCACTCTATTCTTGCTTGAAAAGTTTCAGCAGAGAGATCTGCAGTCATTCTAATATTCTTCCCTTTGTATATAATGGCTTTCTGTTGCCGACAGCTCTGAGAATTTTCTCCTTCATATTAACTTCAGTGAAGTTAATTATGATATGCCTGGGGGGTATCTTATTGGGATTGAGTCATGCTGGGTTTCTTAAGCTGTCTGCTATCTGTATTTCAGAATCTCTAGGCATGTCTGGAAAATTCTCTTTCATAATTTCGTGCAGAAGGGCCTCTGTGCCCATTGAGGCCACTTCATCGGTTTCAGGAATTCCAGTGATTCGGAGATTGCCCATCTTCGAATTATCCCAGACCTCTCTGAGAGAATGATCCTTTTTTGCTCTCCATTTCTCTTCCTCTTTGAGAGTTTGGGAGCGTTCAAAGGCTTTATCTTCAATGTCAGAGATCCTTTCCTCTGCTTATTGCACTCTGTTACTGAGGGATTCTACTGTATTTTTCATATCTTTGAGGGCTGCAAATTCTTGCTTCAGTGTGTCTAAGTCTTTGGTGGTTTTGTCTTTAAATTCGTTAAATTCTTGAGTCAACTTTTGAATTTCTCCTCGAATTCCTAATTCCATTTTATTAACCTTGTTTGCCATTCTAATTCTGAATTCAATTTCTGACATCTCAGCCACTTGTTTGTGAATGGGATCTTCAATTACCTCTGCCATATCTTTCTTTGTGGGGGTTGATCTATTCTGGTTATTCATGTTACCAGGGTTTTTCCACTGATTCTTCCTCATGATTGTTTTACTCCATTTGATTTTTTTCCTGGAGCTTTGTTGAGGACTTTTACAGTGCTGTGACCTGAGAAACTGGGGCCCTTTTTGGTGTGGTGGGGCTAAGTGGTTCTGTGTTGTTTTCAGCTGGTTTCTGTTCAACCCTAGTGAAACAGTTACTCTGGGTTGAAGTCTCAGCTGTGGAGAAATACCAGCAATTAAGTCACCCAGCCCACCCCAGGCAATAATTGGAAAGGAGAATCAAACCTTCCTACAACCACACACCCAGGGAATCTTCAGGCGATTGGCTCAGTTCAAAAGGTCCAAATCAATTGTCTCAGTCAGCACCTGTCTTGGGTGGGAGAGTTTAAGAGGTCTCTGGGAACTGGATCACAGGGGTCTGGTGACTACTCTAATATGGCTTGCTCCAGTGCTGCATGGAGTCAGGAGGAGCTGCCCAGCAAATAGATAAGTCTGGGAAGGTTGATGCCTCCTTCCCCACCTTGCAGCTCTGTCGCACCCAGTTGCTGCTAGCCCCACAGTGCTGTGACCCAGTCAGTTGTCTGCAGTGAGCAGATAATCCACCAGTTTGCACTTGCCTAAATCACAGGCAAGTCTGTATCTGCTCGTCCAGGCCGCTGCTCTCTGCCTCTATCCAGCAGGGGGTGGTGAGGCCTGTCAACCTCAGGCACTTGATGGAGGCTGGGGGTGTTCACTCAGTACCAACCCCACCCTTAGTTTATGTTACTGGCTGAATGGAACAAACTCCTGTGGAGTTTGTTTCTGACTCTGCAGAGCCCCTGGTAAATTCCTCTGCAGAGGAGAGGCTGACTTGAGTTACCAGAACCTGTGCCTCAGGCCCTGTCTTTACTCCTGCAGGTTTGTATTTGCAACATGGTTAGATGTCAGCTGTAGCCTCTTGGCCTCCTTTGTCTATAGGCTGATGATCCACTGAGGGCCAGGTGCATCTTAGGCTCAGTAAAGCGGTCCTCTGGATCATCCCCACCCTGGGATTTCCTGGCTCTGGGGGTGTGTTTTCTAGTCCCTGCGTTCCACCCAAGCCAGTACTGCCTCAGGCAAACCCTTTACTCACAGGGCCTGTGTTTCAGTCCCAGGTCTGATCTATTGTGGTTGCCATCTGAGAAGATGCCCGGCCTCATCTGGTTGCCCAAGAAGGCAGGAGGAGTGGCTACGGAATATCTGGGAGTGGGCCTTGTTATTGCTAAAGATGGCTGCCACTCTGCCCCTCGGGGCACCACTGTTCCGGCGTGATTCCCTCTTAGCCGGCCGTCATCTCCTCACTCCTGTGTTGCAGAATCAGCACTGTCCAGCTATAGTCCAGGTCCTGTCTACACCTCTTGAGCAATAACCCCAGAATCTGGACTCCTGGGGGGGCAGTCCTCTAGACCTCAGAGTGAGAGTGGAGGGGAGTGCTGGGAGCTCAGAGTTGCAGGTCGTAACACCAAGCTCATTGAGAGCAAATGAGCAAATGAGTAAATAGATAGATACAAAGGCTACCAGACACACGAGCCCATAGATACAGAAACAGAGACACATAGACATACAGACAACACCCACAACAACAGCAACATAAAAACAACTGCAATAAAAATAGTGATAGTCGTAAAATAATTTTAAAACAAGATATAAAAGTGGTGTTTGTAGAAAAGTTAAAAGAGAGGAAAGGAGAAATTAAAATTTGAAAAAATAGAAATAAAAATATATCTATTTAAAAAGTAATAATAAAAAATTAACAAAACCTCCTCCAAGTAAATGGTGAGGAAAAAAAAGAAGAAAAAAAAGCAAAAAAAAAAAACGAACAAAAAAGAAATGCATCACCTACAAAAATATTGTTCTTGTATGTAGAAATATACATCTATATGTATGATATAGGGATCAACTTTCCTAGGAATATAATCATACTGCAATATACTTTCTGGACACCAGGTGGCGCTGTGTGCAGTTCCCAGGCTTATACCTGATTCACAGTTTATACTGTTACCATGGTAACCACCTTCCATGGCCAGTCACCTAAGTATTGTGTAACCTCAGCTGTTCTGCTCCAGACAGCACTCAGGACTGACCTTCCCACTCAGTGCAGGAGTCCACGCTTCTCAAATCTTTCCACTCTGCTCCCAGGTTCTCCTGCAAACTGGCGACTACAATCGGCTGTGGGGGAGGGTGCTGCTGTGGTCACGGTTGGGGCTGGAGCCAGTTCGCGCGGCTGGCGCTGCTGGAGCCTGTTCCTGTGACTGGAGCCCGTTTGCGTGGCTGGAGCACTCGGGACCTTATTCTGAGTTTTATGGTTCAGAGTTTCCCTTTTTGATCAGGACCAGCCAGTTCGCAGTGCAGCCTGAACAGCCCACCCCCTCCAACTTTCTTCAGCAGGAATGTTGTGGTCTTATTCAATCACTGCTGGTCTGGGGAAAGGCACCCGCCCTTTTGGGTAGTTCAAAATGTCTGTTTCTCACTGGATTAAAGATTTAAACCTAAGACATGAAACTATAAAAATACTAGAAGAGAATGAAGGGAAAACCCTTGAAGAAATTGGGTTGGGTGAGTTTTTTATGAGAAGGACCCCCCGGGCAATTGAAGCTGCTTCAAAAATACACTACTGGCACTTGATCAAACTAAAAAGCTTCTGCACAGCCAAGAACACAGTAAGTAAAGCAAGCAAACAGCCCTCAGAATTGGAGAAGATAATTGCAGGTTATGTCTCCGACAAAGGTTTAATAACCAGAATCCACAGAGAACTCAAACACATTAGCAAGAAAAGAACAAGGGATCCCATCACAGGCTGGGTAAGGGACTTGAAGAGAAACTTCTCTGAAGAAGACAGGCGCACGGCCTTCAGACATATGAAAAAATGCTCATCATCTTTAATCATCAGAGAAATGCAAATCAAAACTACTTTGAGATATCATCTAACTCCAGTGAGACTAGCCTATATCACAAAATCCCAAGACCAGAGATGTTGGCGTGGATGTGGAGAAAAGGGAACACTTTTGCACTGCTGGTGGGAATGCAAATTAATACATTCCTTTTGGAAAGAGATATGGAGAACACTTAGAGATCTAAAAATAGATCTGCCATTCAATCCTGTAATCCCCCTACTGGGCATATACCCAGAAGACCAAAAATCACATCATAACAAAGATATTTGTATCAGAATATTTATTGCAGCCCAATTCATAATTGCTAAGTCATGGAAAAAGCCCAAGTGCCCATCCATCCATGAATGGATTAATAAATTGTGGTATATCTACACCATGGAATATTATGCAGCCTTAAAGAAAGATGGAGACTTTACCTCTTTCATGTTTACATGGATGGAACTGGAACATATTCTTCTTAGTAAAGTGTCTCAAGAATGGAAGAAAAAGAACCCAGTGTACTCACTCTTATTATGAAACTAATGTAGGACCTTCACATGAAAGCTATAACCCAGTTACAACCTAAAAAAAGGGAAAAAGGGGAAAGGGAGGGGAGGGAGGGGGAGGGAAGGGGAGGGAGGGGGAAGGAGGGGAATTAATGGGATTACACCTGTGGTGCATCTTACAAGGGTATATGTGAATCCTACTAAATGTGGAATGTAAAGGTCTTAGCAAAATAACTAAGAAAATTCTACAAAAGCTATGTTAACTAATGTGATGAAAATGTGTCAAACGATCTATGAACCAAGTGTATGGTTCCCCACGATCATACTAATATACACAGCTATGGTTTAATAAAAAAAAAAAAAAAGTCTGTTTCCCAGGGGGATCCCTTCCCTTCAATTGTCCAACAGGTTTCCCGATTCCCCATAGTTTTGAGTGGCTTTCTTTTCAGATGCCTCTCTCAGTTCAGGAATAAATATTTGTTAATTGGGTTTTGTCAGCATTTGCAAGCTGCTGCCTTTGGTAAGAGAGAGACTTGCTGGCCGGCACGGCCAAGCAGGAAAGAATCTCTACAACACAGTCTGTGGTTTTAAATTACCCCTCATATATAGCAGTCCGCCACTTTGCTGAGTGTCTCCAGCTGTCCATCCACACCAATAATCTACACACGGGGAAGGTCCAGAACCCCTTTCCTCTCACTTGATGGCTCAGGAGAGGTGGGCTACACGTCCGTCCTGTCCGCCATCATGCTCCGCCTCCTTTTTTTTTTTTTTTTTTTTGCAGTTAGTAGGGCCTCTCTTTTTTGCAGTTAAGGGGGGCCTTTTTTTCTGAAGTTAGGAGGTCTCTTTTTTGCGGATGGGGTGCCTTTTTTTAGAAGTTAGAAAAGCCTTTTTTTTAAGTTGGTTAGTTGGTTGGGGGTGGTTTCTAGGGGAGTTGCATCACAGTGATAACGCAAATAGCGTGCTAATGCAAATTGTTAGTGCTCAGAGGTAATGCAAATGGTCAGAGCTCAGAGGTAATGATAATTGTAAGCACTCAGTGTTAATGCAAATTGTTAGCGCTCAGTATTAATGCAAATTGTCAGCAGTCAGTGTTATCGCAAATAGTCAGTGGTCAGTATTAACGCAAATGGTCATGCTCAGTGTTATCACAAATGGTCAGTAGTCAGTGTTAATGCAAATGGTCAGTGCTCAGTGTTATCGCATGGGGGCCCCAAACTGGTAATCTGCCTAGGGCCCCATGGGAACTTAATCCGGCTCTGCAGACAGCTGTGGAGTAGGAAACCCAATTTAATTAAGAGTAAGTGCATTTATATTCTGATTGCTATTCAGTTGTGTATGATGTTGTATGTTGTGTGCTGTGTAAGCCCCAGTTCACACTGTTGCAATCTCTGAGCAGTGTGAGTTCAGCTATGGCCATACTCACATTGCTCAGTGATGGGTGAGAAGACCCATGCGATCAGATTCCACTGCAGGAAAGGGGAAGGCACATATGCCTTTTTTCTTCCAAAAAAGGGAAGTTTTCTCACCCATGCGATCAGATTCCTGTGAGAGTTCACAGATCACAGTGCGATTTGCACGGGGTAGTGTGAACTGGAAAGGTGGTGGAGGAACCGGCTCTGCAATAATGCCTGTTCCTGCACCACACCAGTGTGAGCCTGAGGTAAAAGCGGAGTTCTACCATATGGGCACTGGCAAGGCTGAAATGATGTGGACTGGGAATGTTGCATTGATGGAAACTGATCAGACTGCATGGATGGTCACTGATCAGACTGCATTGATGGGCAGTGCAGTCTATATGTCTCTGTGTGGGCAAAGTTATTGCTGGTATATTGTTTTTGGAGCGCTGTATACATATATATTGGTATTTTACTAATAGCAATTTGGAATCCATAGGAAACAATGATATCAAGAAAGAGAAAAATTGACCCAGAGTATAGGATATTCAAAGAACGGTGGACTTATGATTACTTTTTTATGCAGTACAAGGAAAGAGCTGTGTGTTTGATATGCCAGAATATAATGTCTGTGTTCAAAGAATACAATTTACATTGACACTATCAAACTCAACATAAAGATAAATATGATTGTTTGGTCAGAGAAATGAGAAAAGATAAAATATTAAAACTGAAATATACATCAACAACTCAGCAAAATACTTTCGTGAAGCAGAAACAGCTAAGTACTTCATCACTGTGAGCAAGTTTTCAAGTTGCCAAGCTGATAGCATCACTGGCAGACCATTCGTGGAGGGAGAATTTGTTAAAGAATGCCTTCTTTCTGTTGCCAAAGACATATGTCTAGAGAAGGCCAATTTATTTAGGACCCTCAATTACATGAAGGATTGAAGAAATGGGAGACAATTTGCATCAGCATTTGCAAAACTCCACAAAAAAACTTTCCTATTTTTCCTTGGCACTCGATGAAAGTAATGATGTTAGTGATTCTGCATGACTTCTAATTTTTATTCGTGGGATGAATGACTATTTTGAAGTCACAGAAGAGCTTGCTGCACTGCAAAGCTTCAAAGGAACAACTACAGGAGAGGATATTTATGAAAAGGTTTGCCAAACTATGAATAGTTTGGAGCTGGACTGGGCAAAACTAGCCAGTGTGACAACTGATAGTGCTCCTAGCATGGTGGAATCTAAGAAAGAAGTAATTGCTGGCATTAACCAAGAGATGGACAAACATAACCATTCTCATCCAATAGCCATACACTGCCTCATCTGCCAACAAGTGCTGTGTAGTAAATTACTGAAGTGGGACTCTGTTATGAAAACTGTGGTATCTTGTGTTAACTTCATTAGAGGTAATGCACTAAAACACAGACAATTTCAGGAATTTCTGTCTGAGCTAAATGTTGCCTATGAAGATGTCCCATACCACACAGAAGTCTGTTGGCTGCTTTGAGGGAGAGTTTTGAAACATTTCTATGACTTACTTCCACAGATTACAGTTTTTCTGCTTTCAAAAAACAAAGAAGTAACAGAGCTCAATGATGCAGAATGCAAATGGCACCTTGCCTTTCTGACAGAGGTAACCGAGCTACTCAGCAGTTTCAATGTGCAACTTCAAGGGAAGGGGAAGCTCATCTGTGATATGCAATCACATGTGAAAGCATTTCAAGTGAAATTAGGCCTCCTCATCAAACAAGTGAAGGAGGAAAATTTCTGCCATCTCCCCACAACTCAAAATCTGTTAGCGGAAAATCCATTAGTTGCATTCCCAAATAAAACATGTGGATTCACTGGAAAAGTTGCAAAAGGAGTTCCAATTTAGATTTAAAGAGCTTCATCTCCATGAACAGGACATACAGCTTTCCTGTAACCCATTTTCTATTGACACTGAAAATGTGGGTATGATTTACCAAATGGAACTGGCTGAACTGCAGAATTGTGACTCTCTGAAAGACGCATTCAAGTCAAGCAGCATTCCTAATTTGTATGCATCTCTCCTCTTTGAGACATATCCTAATCTCAGGAACCATGCACTCAAAATGGCAGCCATCTTTGGCAGCACTTATGTCTGTGAACAGACTTTTTCCAGAATGAAACATCTGAAATCTCCAACCAGATCTAGACTAACTGATGCACACTTGCATCACTTGTTTTGACTAACAGTGACAAATATGGAACCGGACATTGACCATCCCATTAGCCAAAAGCAGGCCCATAGTTCCCATTAAAATACTGGTAAGTTTGTCGATTTAACTTTACTTGTTCTTCATTTTAAATATTGTATTTGTTCCCTTTTTTTTTATTTCAAAATAAGATATGTGCAGTGTGCATAGGAATTTGTTCATAGTTTTGTTGTGTTTTTTTTTTAACTATAGTCTGTCCCTCCAACAGTCTGAGGGACAGTGAACTGGCCCCCTGTTTAAAAAGTTTGAGGACCTCTGGGCTAGATTATAAGCCATCCAAACCTCAGAGTCGATAAAGTCCCCTCTTTGATGAGCCCTGTATAGTGCCTTCCCTACATTCTTCCAGACCTTCAAATTCAACTGTTTTTTGTTTTGTTTTGTTTTTTCTATCCGGAGTAAACCAATAACAGTGCTTAGCAACCACCTGAAATAGGTGCTGCAGAGTCTTACTTTTCACAGAGAAAACTGTGCTCAGTAATAAACTTTTCAAGAGTGAGACATATTGCTCTTCTGTTGACAGGGTATTTCCCATGATTCCCTTCCTATTCATGAGAGTCTTGCATGCCACCACACAGAGCAATTCCTCTTGGTTCTAACCATTCCCAGCCTTACCTTAAGTGATGTCCATGGGGAATCGTATCCTGCCAACTATGCCAAACTACGCCTGAAGTTCTTTGATCAGTGTCACAGAGACAAGACCAGCAGTCAGAATCTGCAGAGGATCAGAGGACTGTAGCTACTCAGGCATGCAGCAGCCTCACTTTATTTTCTACTCACTTATATACTCTAACAATTTAACATTCTGCACATACACACAGACATCACCAACTCATCCTTAAACCAGCTGGCATCACCTAGCCCAGATAGTTCCAAAGATTATAATTCAAAGAAATTATAAATCTAAGCTAATTGTAACCACAAGAAACAAAGCATTCATCTAAAACCAAAAATGTAACCTTTAACTTAGCTATACATTAACCTTAACTTGATTTTCTGCTCCTCAGTTCCCTTCCAGGAAATTCCAAACCAAAGCAGGCCCTGTTTGCATTGCCTGCCTCCTACAAGACTAGTTTGCTAATTACTTTGGAGGGTCTTCAAAGGAATATCCCTTCCTGTAGACCGTGAGACAGCTTTCCACCAGGTATAAAGTTATGACAGCCTAAGGTTAAATATGGTTACATTAACCTACAAATCTTATAGAATGTACTCATTCCTTCTGGGTCCTCTCACTCTTTGTGAGATTCATCCATGTTGTTGCAGATATGAGTACTTTACCTTTTTGTCCCCTTATACTATTCCACACTCTCAATATGCCACAGTATTTCTTTTTATTCACTTGGTATTATCCACATGGGTTCAGAATGTGAGACTATTCTGAATAAAGCTATGAGTCATTATTTCCTCTGTGATACTATTTGACTTTCTTGAGTGAGCAGTGTGGACTGTGGAGACAGAATGTCTGGGTTCAAATCCCAGCTCTACCATTTACCAGTTGTGTCACCTGGGGCCTGTTACCTAGCCTCAAAGTGCTTCAGTTTCCCCCTTCTTTAAGATGGATGATGTACAGGGTGCATTGTACTGGGCACAGTGGCTCATGCCTATAATCCTAGCACTCTGGGAGGCTGAGATGGATGGGTTGCCTGAGCTCAGGAGTTTGAGGCCAGCATGGGCAAGAGCAAGACTCCGTCTCTACTAAAAATAAAAAAACTAGCCGGGTATTTCGGCAGGTGTCTGTGGTCCCAGCTACTTGGGAAGTTGAGGCAAGAGAATTACTTAAGCCCAAGTGACTGAGGTTGTTGTGAGCTAAGATGATGCCACAATACTCTACCCAAGGCATAGAGTGAGACTCTATGACCCTGTCTCAAAAAATAAATAAAATAAAATAAAATGGAGGATGTATGTTCTACCACACATCAGGAAGACTAAATGAATGAGTTTACAAAGTAGTTAGGGAAATACTCAACTATAGTAGGAAGGAAACAAGCAACTAGGGTTCAGCCCCAGTCCCCAAAGTCAGCAGAAATCATCATAAATTAGGGCATCAGCAGATCTAGGCAAATTTAGAGAAGGGAGAGGTGGTAGATTCAGGAAAATAGGGGGTGCTGCCTGTCCACCCTGCCCCAGATGGAGGGAGCATGACAAGGAGCTTCCATTACAAGTCACTGGACTTCACTGACAGCATCCCGTGACAGCCATGCCATGAGGAGAAAAGTCATTCTCCCTGTCAACCCCATACCACTTCTTACCACCCCCTGCTATTCCTGGCAGTCTGGTCCATCCTGTTCTCTGACTCCTCCCACTGCCCTTTTGGGTGATGTGTCCCTCCCCAGTTTCCAGTTTCTCTTCCTGAGTGAGAGTAGATTTAGGGAGTGGGGATCACAGAGTGGGTAATGAAAGCCACTGTTCCCAGCAGTCCTGGACATTGAAGGGCAGTGAGCAGACATGAGTGACTCCAAGGATCCAATGGCCCAGAAGCTGGGCCAGGACTCCAGTGTTCTCCTGGAGATTGGTTCTCAGGCTGTGGAGAGGGGAACAACTCACCCAGCATAGACAGTCAGGGAAGGGCCCCAACCCAAAGTGTTTGAAGCCTGAGAAGGTGCAGGACTTTGGGCATCCATATCTGGGTCCCAGCCCTGGCCAATCTACCCAACATGTCACCTGTGCCAACACTGTCCCTGGGACTAAATGTTCGTCCAAGGAAATTGTTACTTCTTCTCCAAAATCCAAAGGAACTGGCACAATTCCATCACTTCCTGCCAGGAGGTGGGGGCTCAGCCAGTCATGATCAAAAGCACCGAGGAGCAGGTACACCTGCTGGGGGCCTGATCCAGAAGAAGAGGGAGGGGGAGTGAGTGGGGAGGTCAGGACAAGGGAGGGTATTTGGTGGGACCTCACCTAAGGTGCATAATACAATGGTACATTTCAAAACTATTAAGAATAGAGTATAAATGTCTTAACACAACAAGTAAGTGAGGTGATGGTTACATTAATCAGTTCAATGTAAGCATTCCAAGTTGTTTATCAATTCAGCACATTGTACCCCATAAATGCATTAATGTACACAGTCATGATTTAATAAGAAAAAAAAAAAAAAAAAGAATCACCATGTCCTGGCTCCAGGACATTTAAACTAGTCATGAGTGTATTCAGGTGGCGTGCTCAGAACATGCAGTATTTCCGTGTGTCTTTGAGGAGAGGGCAGCAGTGCATATAGGTCAGTAAGTCAGAACACACATGCCATGGAATATAGCTATGATAGGGACTCAGACACATAGAGGATCAGGACTCTGTATACTAAAAGGCTGAATGTTAGACTGCAAGTAGGACTTCCTGCCCAGAAACAGAAAGATACAGAGCCTTGTGAATGGGAAGCAGAGCTTTCTTCTCACTCCCTCTCTCTGCTCCCCACAGGACTTCCTACAGCTACAGAGCTCCGAGAGTAAACACTTCTCCTGGATGGGACTGTCAGACCTGACACATGAAGGCACGTGGCAGTGGGTGGATAGTTCACCTCTGCAGTCCAGGTAGATCCCCAGAAAAGGACACTATCCTATGGGGCATGGGCTCTAAAACTCAGACTCGTACTTTTTCTGGGGCTCTTCCTACACTCTTTGATCCCTTAGGTTTTAGATAGTGGGATAGTCTCAATTTCTGACTGATCTGAGGAAGATGCTCTTCACACTCACCTCATACTCAGGTAGGAATGTTTCCATAGGTGCCTCAGAGTTGAATGATGACCTTGTTGCTGGGCCTGGTGTTTTCAAACACAGTGTATTAATAGAAAGTATGAGGCAGGCTCGGTGCCCATAGCACCAGCCTGCCTCATACAGGGTACACCCAGGCTGGCAAGTTCGATCCTGGCCCAGGTTAGCTAAACAACAGTGACAACTGAAACAACAAAAATAGCTGGGCATTGTAGTGGGTGCCTGTAGCCCCAGCTACTTGGGAGGCTGAGGCAAGAGAATTGCTTAAGCAGTTTGAGTTTGCTGTGAGCTGTGATGCCACAGAACTCTACTGAGGGTGATGTAGTGAGACTCTGTCTCAAGAAAAAGAAAAAAGAAAGTCTGGGTCATAGTAGGACCAACATCTCAGGAGACAATTGCTTGTACAAAGACAGCTTGTCATACTCACACATCCCTAACATGGAGCTCACACAATAGCAGCACAGGACACCCACGGAAATCCCAGAGTTACTTAAGAGGCAGAGGGATGGATAGAGAACTGTGGGGTTTTGTGGCAATGAATCTGTCAGGGTGAGCAGCCTTAGGGTTGGCTATCTGGAGTAATTTCCATTCTGTGGGTATCCAGACTGTCCCCAGCTGTCTGGCCCCTGACCCTGGAGTGATTAGGGCAGAGGACAGTGGCCCAGATTGGTGAGACCGAGAGGGTAAGTGGTTGGGTATGCACTCTGGACTGGTTGTTTTGTGTTTGAAAATCTCACTCCCAGGAGGAGTACTCCTCCCAAAGAGGCATATGACAGGGGAGGCAGGAGGCCAAGGCACCAGGACTCAGGTATACTATGGGTCATCTGGAGCGGTGCCTGTCTGGCATATGGATGCAGGGCAGATGCTAAAGGATCAAGTTTATGGAGAGTAGAAACATGATTCATATAGTGAGGTGTGGACACAGGCTCATGCTCTGTCTGGACTTTGCAGCTTCACGAATTATTGGGACAAGGGGGAACCAAACAACATCGGGGAGGAAGACTGTGTGGAATTTGGCAGCCAGGGCTGGAACAACCTAAGATGCCACCATCTCAGATTTTGGAACTGCAAAAAGTCAGCAAACTCCTGCTGGAGGGAGGAAGTGCAGTTTCCCTCCTCAGCCCCTGCTGCCCCAACCCTTTCTCCTGAATAACAAAATTTTACCCATTTTTAAGGAAAGGTTCCTTTTCCAGGTCCTTGGACCTTAATAAAATACCTGGGACTAGTCTCTGTCAGATTTCTCATCCTTATGGGGTGTAGGTCCCATTCTGTCTTTCTTCTGCTGTCTGCTGCTTCTCCTGGCTTAGAGGTTGTGCTTCTGGCCCATTCCTAGAGCTTTAGACATAAGCTGGTGTGGGTGCATTCAGGGGCTTGGTGTGCCCCGTTAATCTACTGTCTCTTCCTTTCCAAGATAATAACATTTGAATGGCCATGTGTGACTGCCACATCCCCAGGGCTTTACCCCATCTATGCACACCTTCCGTCTGCTCATTTTCCTTCTACCATCTCCTGCACTCCTTTGACCATGCACTTGCTTTTCAAGAAGTCACCTTGCAGGCTGGAAATTCCATGAAATTAAATACCCCTTCCAATGACATTGAAGCTCCACCCAAAACTCCTACCACAAATACATCTGGTTTTTGTCGTTCTTTGCATCTCTTTTGTTTGACTGTTTCAGAGGTGTATCCTTTATAATAAACTGATAAACATAAGCAAAGTGCTTTCCTGAGTTCTCTGGCTCATTCTAGCAAATTCCTCAACCTGAGGGGGGATTGTGGGAATTTTAGGTATGGCAGAGAATAAGCAGGTGGCAAGGAAATGGCTAAGGGCAGAGAACAGGAACCGAGTGGTATCTGGGGAAAAAACTGAATGGGAACATACCCAATAAGGAGTCCTATTGACTTGTGACTGATCTAGGGTTCATTACCATCTAGTTAGCATCACATAGGTGGTGCTTTCCATGAAGGCCTGGGGAAGATTCATGTACAAAGGGAAACTGTTTCATAACCACCCTATTATGTAACTTGTTATGCAATCCTCTATGTAATCTCATCCTGTCAATCACCCCAAAAGTGCGAAATGACAACCAATCCTGCCAGGACAAAGGCGGGACAAACTAGAAATCACATAAAAGGCCACGTGTGCTCAGACTCTGGGTCTTTCTGCATTTGTGGAGCCTGACCCCTTGCTTTCTCTCTCTCTGGAATTCTCTGGAGCATGTTTTCACCTTGCGTCACTTTGTGTAGCTTTCTGCTTCACATTCACTTTGTATGACTTCTTTGTTTCTCCCGTGATAAATTGCTTGAGTGGGATTGCTTGGTGTCTGTGATCACTCTGCCTTCAGCTTGACTGGGTACAAGTGCTCATTCTTGACACTGGGAACCAGGGCACCAGGGAATGTCCAGACAGACCTAATATTTGGTGCTGAAACCTGAGACCTCCTTCTAAGTTTAGCAACCCAAGTCCACTAAGGTAAGATGATGGAGTGGTGCATGTTTGTTGGAGGCTGCTTTGTGTGTTTCTTGGGGGCTGCCTTGACAGCTTGACAAAGCATCACTGTCTTTTACGGCACCCTACTTCCCAGCATTTGGTCCTGTTGGTTTTTCAGAACCTCCATTTTTCTCCCCTGTCTCCACCGTTGAAGTGTAAAGTCATTTACAAGCTCCTGTGTAATCCACAACTTCCCTGATCAATTTTGCTCATCTCTTTTCTGGTGCTTCCCAGTCACCCTGCCCTTGCTGGGAAAAACTGTACTCTGTATGTTGCCATATTAGTTCCCTGTGTTTTATTTTTTTTCTCCACCAGTTTTTGTGCTTTCTCAGATTCCTCTCCTTAACTTTGTCTTGTTGACTTTGTTAGAACAAAAGGGAGGGTGAAAATATGGTACTTGTTGAGGGATTCAGGAGAGGGTCAGGACAAAGGGTCCATAGAAAGGATAGGCCAATCCAGGGACTAGAAAGTCTTTTTTAGAAAAGGGTAGAAAAGGAGCAAGATAGAGTCTGACCAGGAGCCAGCTCAGCTCCCACAGTTTCAAGAGGCTTTTATTATCCCTTATCAGTAGGGCTGAATTTAGGAGGGAAGTTCCCACAGAGAGTCATCCCTTCTGCAGAGGGATTGATTTTTGCACTCAGAGCAAATCCAGGAATTACTCTTTTAATTGGTTGCCAGCCAGGGCCAGAAGAAAAGTTAGGTTTTTCTTGTTGCCCAGGAACACCAGCCTTGAAACATTCTGGGGAGTGGGCAGGGGGTTTGCTGGGGGCATCATGCAGCTTGGTCTCTGGCCTGCTCCTTCCCACCGGCTATCTCCCCAAATGGCTGCACTCTTGTCAGGCCTGAGGATTTCTTTCCCACACCTCCTAACTTTTCCTTTTAAGTAATAGGGGGCACAGAGATCTCTCATAATTGCTTCCTGCTGGATGGGGGTAAAGACTCCTTTTTAGTTATAGGGGGACTTGGGGGAATATGAATGATTCAATGTTAGCCTGACCAAGCTTCTTATGGGAGAATTTGAGTAACGGTATTGTTGGGTTAAGCTGTGGACTGTATTCTGAATAAATTGGGTTACTGTTTAAGTGGGTCAGTTACTGGAATGTAGAACCTTGGGTGAAGGGTTTAAGATAATTTGAGTCAGTTCTTTGGTCTGGATGGGTCCATTCTGGGAATGCAGGACCTGAAAGGTATTTCAAAAACTACATTAGGGTAAAGAAGTAAACAAACATAACAGTGATTATTTTCCATTTATTTTAGTTATTATTTTGAAATTAAAATATTTTATATGCTAAAACCTAAGATATTATTATACTAAGAAGCAGAAGGAAAAAAATTCAATTGGAGTAAATCTGACTACTGTATATCATTCTGTATCTTAGTTTTATGAATGCATCAGTTTAGTTAAACAACTGTGTCTCATTCTATGAGCCGGCATTGCAGACTAGGCTTTTGACTTTTGGAAAACAATACAGAAAGAATAAAAATTAGATGATGTGATTGTGTATCTGGAAAACACTAGTGACTCTACTACAAAACTCTTAGAAGTGATCAAGGAATACAGCAGCATCTCAGGTTACAAAATCAACATTCATAAATAGCCTTTATATATACCAACAACAGTCAAGTGGAAAAAACAGTTAAGGACTCTATCCCATTCACAGTAGTGCCAAAGAAGATGAAATATTTGGGAATATATCTAACGAAGGATGTGAAAGATCTCTATAAAGAGAACTATGAAACTCTAAGAAAAGAAATAGCTGAAAATACTAACAAATGGAAAAACATACCATGCTCATGGCTGGGAAGAATCAACATTGTTAAAATGTCCATACTACCCAAAGCAATATATAATTTTAAAGCAATCCCTATTAAAGCCCCACTGTCATACTTTAAAGATCTTGAAAAATTAATACTTCATTTTATATGGAATCAGAGAAAACCTCAAATAGCCAAGACATTACTCAGAAATAAAAACAAAGCAGGAGGAATTACGCTACCAGACCTCAGGCTATACTACAAGTCGATAGTGATCAAAACAGCATGGTATTGGCACAAAAACAGAGAAGTAGATGTCTGGAACAGAATAGAGAACCAAGAGATGAACCCAGCTACTTACCGTTATTTAATCTTTGACAAGCCAATTAAAAACATCCAGTGGGGAAAAGATTCCCTATTTAACAAATGGTGCTGGGTGAACTGGCTGGCAACCTGTAGAAGACTGAAATTGGACCCACACCTTTCACCATTAACTAAAATAGACTCTCAGTGGATTAAAGATTTGAACTTAAGACACGAAACTATAAAAATACTAGAAGAGAGTGCAGGGAAAACCCTTGAAGAAATCGGTCTGGGCGAGTATTTTATGAGGAAGACCCCACGGGCAATTGAAGCAGCTTCAAAAATACACTACTGGGACTTGATCAAACTAAAAAGCTTCTGCACAGCCAAGAACACAGTAAGTAAAGCAAGCAGACAGCCCTCAGAATGGGAGAAGATATTTGCAGGTTATGTCTCTGACAAAGGTTTTATAACCAGAATCCACAGAGAACTCAAATGCATTAGCAAGAAAAGAACAAGGGATCCCATCGCAGGCTGGGCAAGGGATTTGAAGAGAAACTTCTCTGAAGAAGACAGGTGTGCAGCCTTCAGACATATGAAAAAAATGCTCATCATCTTTAATCATTAGAGAAATGCAAATCAAAACTTTGATTTGAGATATCATCTAACTCCAGTGAGACCAGCCTATATCCCAAAATCCCAAGACCAGAGATGTTGGCACGGATGTGGAGAAAAGGGAACACTTTTGCACTGCTGGTGGGAGTGCAAATTAATACATTCCTTTTGGAAAGATGTATGGAGAACACTTAGAGATCTAAAAATAGATCTGCCATTCAATCCTGTAATTCCTCTACTGGGCATATACCCAGAAGACCAAAAACCACATCATAACAAAGATATTTGTACCAGAATGTTTATTGCAGCCCTATTTGTAATTGCTAAGTCATGGAAAAAGCCCAAATGCCCATCGATCCATGAATGGATTAATAAATTGTGGTATATGTACACCATGGAATATTATGCAGCCTTAAAGAAAGATGGAGACTTTACCTCTTTCATGTTTACATGGATGGAGCTGGAACATATTATTCTGAGTAAAGTATCTCAAGAATGGAAGAAAAAGTACCCAATGTACTCAGCCCTACTATGAAACTAATTTAGGGTTTTCACATGAAAGCTATAACCCAGTTACAACCTAAGAATAGGGGAAAGGGGGAAAGGGAGGGGAGGGTGGGGGGAGGTGGGTATAGGGAAGGGGATTGGTGGGATTACACCAGCTGTGCTTCTTACAAGGATAAATATGAAACTTGGTAAATGTGGAATGTGTCTTGGCACAGTAACTGAGAGAATGCCAGGAAGGCTATGTTAACCAGTGTGATGAAAGTGTGTCAAGCGGTCTGTGAAGCTAGTGAATGATGCCCCATGATCATATCAATGTACACAGCTATGATTTAATAAAAAAAAGAAAAGAAAAAAAGAATAAAAATTAGTTTAGTCCTATGTAATCAATTTTTTTTCCATTAGAGGTTTTTGTAGTAATGCTTAAGGATATCTATATATATATATATAGATATATATTTTGTTTTTATTGTTGGGATATCATTGAGGGTACAATAAGCCAGGTTACACTGATTGCATTTGTTAGGTAAAGTCCCTCTTGCAATCATGTCCACCCATTACCCTCCCTCCACCCTAACCTCCTCCCTCTCTTCCCCTCCCTTGGCCCTTTCCCTATATTCTTGTGCTATAGTTGGGTTATAGCCTTCATATGAAAACTATAATTTAGCTTCACAGTATGGCTAAAGACATTGAAATCACAATATAACAAAGACATCTGTACCAGAATGTTTATTGCAGCCCAATTCATAATTGCTAAGTCATGGTAAAAGCCCAAGTGCCCATAAACTCATGAATGGATTAACAAATTGTGGTATATGTACACCATGGAATATTATGCAGTCATAAAGAAAGATGGAGACTATACCTCTTTCATGTTTACATGGATGGAGCTGGAAAATATTCTTCTTAGCAAGGTATCTCAAGAATAGAAGAAAAAGTACCCAATGTATTCATCCCTAATATGAAACTGATGTATAGCTTTCATACGAAACACTAGCATAAACGAAGTTCTAATTGGTTAAAGAAGGCAACAATGGAAAATTGTATTTAAACTAGAATAATGAAGAAAAAAGAAAGAAAGAAAAAAGGGGGAAATGTAGAGTAAAATATTTAAATTAAGAGAAAAAAACCCAAAACCAAAAAACCAAAACAGTATACATATCTTACTGAATATTATCCAGGCAACAGGTGATCTTCTGAGGTATGAGATGTTAATCACAATGTTGATACAGCTGTATGAGATGGAGACTGCAGGCCTCTGCTGATTTCTCAGACCTCGCAGGTTTGGGAGCCCAAATGTCTCCTCAGCCCACTTAAAAGACACTCCAGGGTGGTGCCTGTGGCTCAAGGAGTAGGACAGCAGTCCCATATGCCGGAGGTGGTGAGTTCAAACCCAGCCCCAGCCAAAAAAAAAAAAAAAAGACACTCCAAACTGTGAACCTTGGCTAAGAAGAAGCTTTCTAAGGAAAGCACTTGTGACTGGGATCTCTCCTGGCATTATTGCTCACTTATCTAGTGTGCCAAAACCAATCTCACTGTATGCCCCTAAGGGCCAAGGCTGTTATTCTGACAAACACTTGGATCTCTGCTCTTCCCCAGAGTCTCAGTTCACACCTTTGGGCAGCTCAGTCACTAGATTACCCGCCCAAGTTCTCCCAGCCAATCCCCGCCTGCAACCCACAGGGTCACCTCCCCCACAGTAGCTGTGTGGGCAGCCCACAGCTGAACAGATATTAGCTCCTTTCCTGCTCAGCGGCTCAGTCCAGGGCCCCAGTCAATGCCCAAAGTCATCTGCACACCTGCCCAAGATCTCCCAAGGCAGTTCAATCAAGTGCCCAAGTCCAAAAAACCAAAACAGCCCACAAGTAAGGCTTTTCCTCCTTGCAGTCTTGCTGTTGCTATGGTTACACCTGCAGGCAGCCTCCAACTGAACAAATGCACCCACCACTTGCCAGTTCTCCACCACTTTTGTCCTCCTCATGGAGTCCTTAAGTCTCTCACTGACTTCTTGTGTCACCAAAGGAAAGTTTCTAGGCAGATCCCACCAGCCAGACATGCCTGAAGTCTTCTCTCCACGATCTCACTGTGCTCAGTTGCACAGAACTCTATGAACTTTCTTTCTTTTTAAAAATTTATTTATTATTAAATCATAGCTGTGTACATTAATGCAATCATGGGGCACTATACACTGGTTTTATATACCATTTGACATATTTTCATCACACTGTTAACATAGCCTTCCTGTCATTTTCTTAGTTATTGTATTAAGACATTTATATTCTGCATTTAGTAAGTTTCACATGTACCCTTGTAAGATATACCATGGTGTGGTCCCACCAATTATCCTCCCTCTGCCCATCCTCCCCCCTATGCTCCGCTCCCCTTCCCTTTTCCCCTTTCCCCATATTCTTAGGTTCTTATCAGAAAATGATGCTGGATTTTGTCAAATGCTTCTTCTGAATTTATGGAGAAGATTGTGTGGTCTTCATTTTTGCTTCTATTTATGTGATGAATTACATTCATGGATTTTCATATGTTATACCAATCTTGCATCCTGGGGATAAAGCTTACTTGATTGTGATGTATATTTTTTTTATGTGTATATTCAATTTGCTTGAATTTTTTGAGTATTTTTGCATCAATTTTCATTAGTTTTCCTTTTTTGTTAGCTCCTTTCCTGGCTTTGGTATCAGCATGAGAATACTTCATAGAATGTGTTGGGAAGGATTCCTTCCTTCTGAATGTTTTGGAATAGGTTATGTGGTATGTAAGAACAAGCTGTTCTTTGTTTTTATTTATTTATTTTTTTTTAATTTTTTTATTAAACCATAGCTGTGTACATTAGTATGATCATGGGGCACCATACACTTGGTTCATATATCGTTTGACACATTTTCATCACATTAGTTAACATAGCTTTTGTAGCATTTTCTTAGTTATTTTGCTAAGACCTTTACATTCCACATTTACTAGGATTCACATATACCCCTGTAAGATGCACCGCAGGTGTAGTCCCATTAATCCCCCTTCTTCCCCCTCTCTCTCCCCTCCCTCCCCTCCCTTTCCCCTTTCTCCCTATTCTTAGGTTATAACTGGGATATAGCTTTCATGTGAAGGTCCTACATTAGTTTCATAATAAGGGTGAGTATATTGGGTACTTTTTCTTCCATTCTTGAGACACTTTACTAAGAAGAATGTGTTCCAGCTCCATCCATGTAAACATGAAAGAGGTAAAGTCTCCATCTTTCTTTAAGCCTGCATAATATTCCATGCTGTTTTGATCACTATCAATTTGTAGTACAGTCTCAGGTCTGGTAGGGTGATTCCTCCTGCTTTGTTTTTATTGCTGAGTAATGTTTTGGGTATTCGAGTTTTTTTCTGATTCCATATAAAATGAAGTATTATTTTTTCAAGGTCTTTAAAATATGACAATGTAGCTTTAATAGGAATTGCTTTAAAATTATACATTGCTTTGGGTAGTATAGACATTTTAACAATGTTGCTGTTTCCCAGCCATGAACATGGTATGCTTTTCCATTTGTTAACATGTTCAGCTATTTCTTTTCTTAAAGTTTCATAGTTCTCATTATAGAGATCTTTCACGTCCTTTGTTGACCCGGCCCACGGGTCAGTCGACAGGGATACCTGGAGGAGGGGGGGAGAGTGGGAAGGGGCAAGGGGCACGAAGAATGGAGACAAGACAGGAGTCTGATCAAGTCTCGTTTATTGCAAAGTTCTTCCAGGGTATATAAGGGTAGGTGAAGGAGGAGGTTTACGTCATCAGGTATCCAAGCAACCTGGCCTTGGTGGAGATAAGTTCCAAATGGCAAGCTTCCAAGTTTAGCTCACGTGATTTACAAGAAGAGGCCTGGCATTTGCAGGGAAATAGAAACTTAGGCCTAGCATTTGCAGGGAAATAGAAACTTAAGTCTGTTAGTACCGGAAATAGCACTTGGCCTACAAAATAGATGCTGTGGTGTCAGCCTTCCACAGGTCCCCCTTTTTTATAATATTTTTAAATGTACATTTTACTTTTAAAGTTTTGCCAACTCTCGACCGAGAGGGCAGGGTGACTGTGTCTGTCTTAGGTTGGGACCGCCTTACCATCTCAGCTGATCCTCCTTACCCGTCATGGGATACACGGTAGCTACCTGACCGGGCTCCTGTCTTAGGTTGGTAGGATAAGCAAAGTCTGAGATGAGGGTCCTCGTTACCTGTCCTTGACTAGCCAGTCCCCTAAGTAGTTATGGTTATGAGTTCATCTTCCATAGCAAGTCTGTGATAATGAACCTGGAGGGGCTGCATTTTAATAGCATCAATTTGTTGTTTTATAAAGGCCATGACTTTGTTAAAAAGAAAAGGTCCTAGTGACAGTAATATTAGTAAGCCAAGGAGGGACCCTAAAAATGGAAGGAGATAAGGCAGAAAGCCATCTAGCCCGCTCCAAAACGGATTGTCCATAATTTTTCTTTTTCCTTCCTCTAGATGATCTTGTAATTTCTTTATTTTGTCTCGAACAATTCCTGATTTATTTGCATAAAAGCAGCACTTTTCCTGTAATGCTAAGCAGATGCCTCCTTGGTTAGCCGTTAGAAGATCTAAACCTCTTCTATTCTGTAGTACTACTTCAGCTAAGGAATCTAATTGATCTTGAAGATCTTTAACTGTGCCTAATAGGGCTTGTATATCTTCTGCCATAAGTTGGGATAGTTCAGTATATTTATGTACAGCAATGCCCATACCGGTGGTACCAGTGGCCATGCCAGCAGTGATTCCCAGAGTGGCCAAGAGAGGGAGAAATTGGACAGCCCTTCTAGAACGGCCAGATATATAATTAAAGGATGGTATAGGTAAAGATTCATTTCCATTGACTATATCTATATCAGGTAGCAAAAGGGCGATAGTACATAATCCTGTCCAATTAGTGGGCAGAATGGTATATGTCAAATTATTGCCACAAACAAATACCATATCATTGGGAGCACACAGGGAATAAGTAATATTGATGATGTCAGTGCAATTGGTCAAAGAGAGTATGCCAATATCAATAGCATAATTGTCGTCTCTATAAGGGGAGACAATACAGGGTGCTTCAGAAAAGATAGGTTGTACTGGTAAAGGCATGATGGGCATGTAGTTATTAGATGATAATTCAATGGAATTAATATTGATAGCAATAGGCATAGATAGTCCTAAATGAAGGCATAACCAGCAATTTTGAGCCAAAGAAGGGTTGGATTGATTAACCTATGTGTGATGTCTAGCATTTTCAGGGTTTGGGGGTCTAGATTCACATCTCTATTTTTGGGTAAAGCTATTGAATGCTACTTAAATTTAGGAGACAAGTGGTTTACAATGTTCTCCAGTTGCTTTTGGACTATATTCTGTCTTACCTGATCTTGGGGTCCACCTCCATCAGAGACATGCACAGGTGGAGTCTTATTCCAGCAAACTGTTTTTCCTACTGTATCGGGACAGCCAGATTGGGCATATTTACTTGAGGTCCCCTGGACCTGAGGGACTGTGTCCCACTCACCTCCAAATGTCCCCGAAAAATGTCTGGTCAAGATTGCTGTAAAATAGGTATTATTATCTGTACCAGTACATAGTTGAACCTGCTCATAACAGGTATTATGTACAGATGGATGGAATTCTATACAAGGGCATGGTCCAGGCTTGTTATTAAAGGTGGGGATAATTTTAGCCTTTTTGCTACAGACCCATGCCTGTTCTCCATGAACATTTTGTCTCATTACTAAGTATGCTGTTTTATCACCACAATCTACATTTAGGAGAGGGGTTGTCTCACCATTCCAGGTGCCACCACAGCACTCGCAAGGAGTACCAGTTAATTTTTGTAAGAGTGCCCAAGCCTCATGGGGATTACCGAAACCACCTTCATTTTTCGTATCAGGAGAGAGATTCCCAGCAGTAGGCATATCCAGGTGCTCATAGTTACCTGCAAAGAAAAGGAAAGAAAGCCTTCTCAGGGGGTCTCTTGCTCCCTGGATTTGGAGGTGATGATGTTATCTACTTGTTTGACCAGTCATTCAGGTAACCATCGTGCTGCTTCCATCTTCTGTGAATATATGCATACGGCACCTCTACCCCAAATTAAAACTGGATCGGGGCCATGCCATTTATTATCTAATGGATCTTTCCATAGGGCAATGGCAAAATCCCATTTAGTATCTGGGTGCCAGAAGCGGTCTGCTGCAGACCGGCCGTCTTGGTCCAGTGTAAAAAAATTTAAAATGAGTAATGAATGGGATAAGAGATTTCTTGGGGACCCCTTAACAGAGTACCATTCCCCCTTCTTTATTTTTTCTAATGTGTTTTTAAGAGATAAGTGGGCACGTTCTACTATGCCCTGCCCTTGTGGGTTAAATGGTATACCAGTGATGTGTTTGATACTGAGGTGTTTACAGAAGGTGTTAAATGCATGTCCTGTGTATCCTGGAACATTATCAGTTTTAATTTGCTTAGGGGTGCCTAGTACAGCCATGGTGGCTAGTACATGGGCAATGACATGTTTGCTGGCCTCCCCTGACTGGCCAGTGGCATAAATAAATCCACTGAAGGTATCTATGGTTACATGAACATACTTGAGTTTTCCAAATTCAGGTAGGTGAGTAACATCCATTTGCCAGATGGCATTGGGTATGAGACCTCGAGGATTTACTCCTAGATGGGGAGTAGGGAGTAGAATTACACAAGAAGGGCATTGCTTTACAATGTGGCGGGCTTGTTCCTGGGTAATTTGAAATATGAGTCTAAGGGTGTGAGCATTTAGATGATGTAATTGGTGAGCAGCAGAAGCTAATGCGATCCGATCAGGCTCTGTGGTGGTTTGGGCAGTACAGACTAAGTGAGTGGCTTCGTCCTCTCTGCAGTTACCATCAGTTAGGGGGCCAGGTAAATTGGAATGAGCTCTAAGGTGTCCAAAGAAAAAGGGGGGGTCCTTTGGTGTATAAGATTTTGGAGTTGCAAGAAAAAGGTAGCAGTTTCTGATACATGTTTGATTTGTGCTGCTGTCTCTAATAAGGGAACTGAATGAGCTAAATAAGCACTATCAGTATAAATATTCAAAGCTTGATTAGGAAATGCAGAGAAAACTGCAATAACTGCTTGAAGTTCTACAATTTGTGCAGAATTTGATTTTACCTGAAATTGCACAATCTCTGTATTAAAGGTGTAAGCTGCATGACCAGAAGAGGAGCCATCTGTGAAAACTAATAAGGCATTGGACAATGGGGAATTGGAGGTTCTTGTGGGAAATACAAAGTCATGTGTACTTATAAATTGTAATAATTTATTGGGTAGATAATGATTGTCAAGTTTACCTGAATAAGAAGCACAAGCAATAGGCCAATGTTCTGTAGTTTGAAATAACCAATTAATTTGTGCCTGAGAATAAGGCTGTATAATGATATTTCGTTCTTTACCAAAGTATTTTTTACTATTTTCCCTTCCCATAATGATGATATCCACGACAGCCTGATAATAGGGATAAATAATTTTCGTGGGAGAAGCAGGTAAGTGGATCCACATTATGGGGGCAGTTTGCCAAAATACTGCTGTGGGTGTAAGAGAAGTTTTACAAATGATGTAACTCAGGGGCTGAGTGTAATCTATGGTTGTAACAAATTGTGAATGAATAGCTTGTTGTACTAATGCTAAAGAATGACGGCCTTCTTCTGTTAATGTTCTAGGAGAATTGGGGTTGCTATCGCCTTGTAAAATAGCACATAAAGGTTTTAAATCCCCTGTGGTTAGTTTAAAGTAAGGTCTAAGCCAGTTTATATCCCCTAAGAGCTTTAGAAAATCATTTAGTGTTTTTAATTTTTTCCAATCTGAGGGTAGCTTCAGTATTAGTAATTCTAGGTCCAGTTAGGTGGAAACCAAGGTAAAGGTAGGGATCTTTTAGCTGAACTTTTTCCAGGGCTTTTTGAAGTCCCTGGTTTGTGAGGGAGGATGATAAATCACTATAACATAGTAAAACCTGCTGCACATTCTGTCCAGCAATAAGAATATGATCCATGGAGGCGGAGAAAGATGGCAGCTGAGTAACAGCTTCCTTACATCTGGGCACTGTGAGTCTGGGGATATAGGACTCCAGGCATCTCTGGCTGGTGGGATCTGCCTATCATCACCCCTGAGAGGATACAGGGAGTCAGCGAGAGACTTCTGGACCCCAAGAGGAGGACTAAAACAGTGGAAAACTGGCAAGTGGTCGCGTGTGTTCAATCCGTCTAAACCCGCCCGCAACTGTAAGTTCAGTAGCAGCGAGACTGCAAACCAGAAAGGCCTTACCTGTGAACTGTTTTGGTATCTTTGGACTTGGCACTCAGCTGAACTGCCTTGGGGAGAGCCTGAGCGGGAGTGTGGAGAACTTTGGCCTTTGTCTAGGGCCCCAGTCTGAGCCGCTGAGCCAGACAGAGCTAATATTGTTTGGCTCTGGGTCACAGGCAGAAATTGTGAGCGATCTGCCCCGGCACGCTCCGCCCTCAGGGTCGCAGAGCTGGAATTGGGTGGAGCTGGTAACCCAACGACCAAGTAGCCTAAGGGCGGGGTCTGAGCCAACTTGCAGCCCTAATCCTCGGGGGCAGAGGGAGACCAGTTTTGACACACAGGGTAAGTGGATAGCCACTTCAGCAGGGATTCCAGCAACAAGCACTTCCCTGAGAAAGCTTCTGCTCAGTAAGTGAACAAGTTCAAAGTACCTTTTAGGTGGGCTGAAGAGAGATTTAGGGTGTCTACCTGCTGGGGTTTGAGAAACTAGCAGCCGCCAGTCATATCAGGACTGTGATTAACATCTCATACCCCAGAAGACCACGTGTTGCCCAGACAATATTCAATAACATATATATACTGCTTTGTTTTTGGTTGTGTTTCTTTTTTTTGTTTGTTTGTTTGGTTGTTTTTTTTTTGTTTATTTTGATAAAGTTGATTGTTGTTTTGTTTTTTAAGTTCAACCTTTTCCATACGGATCCTTTTTCTTTCTCAATTTTTCTAGTTTAATTATAATTTCCCATTGCTGCCTATTTCAATAATTAGAACTTCATTTTTCTTAGTGTTTCTACCGCTATTATTTGGTTTTTCCAGCCAATTTTATCCTGTAAAGTTTTCTGTTTGCTTGTTTTCGTTGATTTATAGCATTTTTGTCTTTCCTCTCTAGTTGGTGGAGGTGGGGTACTGTGTCTGATCAGGTTAGCAAAGAGCTGCTGACCTCAAGGGAACCACCCAACTGGGCACCCCCAGAAGGTGGGTTTTTTTTTAAGGTTGTATCAAAGTACCCTACTGTACACCTATATTGCTCTGTCTCCCTCTTTCTGTGCCTCTCTTCTTTTTGTCAATATTCCCTTTACCCACCCCCTCTCCTTTCTCTATTTTTCTTTTTTTTTTCCTTATCACTTGGTCCTCCTTTCTTTCATCCCTTTTTTGCTCTTCAACCTTCTCACCCTTCTGGTCCTGTAACCCTGAGTGCACAGGCACAAGAACTTAAAGAGCAAGAGGAACTAAAAGGAAAATTAGGGCAAGGAAACAGACAAAAGAAATCACCCATGAGGAAGAATCAGCAGAAAACTCCAGGCAACATGAAGAACCAGTCCAGAACAACCCCGCCAAGGGACCATGAGGTAGCTACTGCAGAGGATTCCACCTATACAGAAATGTTAGGAATGACAGAAAGGGAATTTAGAATACACATGTTGAAAACAATGAAAGAAATGATGGAAACAATGAAGGAAACTGCTAATAAAGTGGAAAATAACCAAAAGGAAATCCAAAAACAGAATCAAATAAGAGATGAGCGATATGAAGAATATAAAAAGGATATAGCAGAGCTGAAGGAAATGAAACAGTCAATCAGGGAACTTAAAGATGCAATGGAAAGTATCAGCAACAGGTTAGACCACGCAGAAGAAAGAATTTCAGAGGTAGAAGACAAAGTTTTTGAGATAACTCAGATAGTAAAAGAGGCAGAAAAGAAGAGAGAGAAAGCAGAACGTTCACTGTCAGAATTATGGGACTTTATGAAGCGTTCCAACATACGAGTTATAGGAATTCCAGAACGGGAAGAAAAATGCCCCAGAGGAATGGAAGCCATACCAGAGAATATTATAAAATAAAATTTCCCAAATATCACCAAAGATTCTGACACACTGCTTTCAGAGGGCTATCGGACCCAGGTCACCTCAACTCTAACCGAGCTTCTCCAAGAAACATTGTGATGAACCTGTCCAAAGTCAAGACAAAAGAAAAGATTCTGCAAGCTGCCAGGAGTAAGTGCCAGTTGACCTACAGGGGCAAATCCATCAGAGTGACCGCAGACTTCTCTAATGGAACTTTCCAAGCAAGAAGACAATGGTCATCTACCTTTAACCTACTTAAACAGAACAATTTCCAGCCCAGAATTCTGTATCCTGCTAAGCTAAGCTTCAAAATTGACGGAGAAATCAAATCATTTACGGATATACAAACATTGAGGAAATTCGCCACAACAAGACCAGCTCTACGGGAAATACTTCAACCTGTTCTGCACACTGACCACCACAATGGATCAGCAGCAAAGTAAGAACTCAGAAATTAAAGGACAGAACCAAACCTCCACACTGATGCATAAGATAAAACTAAGCAATGGACTCTCACCAAATAAGACGAATAGAATACTACCACACTTATCAATTATCTCAATAAATGTTAATGGCTTGAATTCCACACTGAAGAGACATAGATTGGTTGACTGGATTAAAAAACACAAGCCATCCATTTGCTGTCTGCAAGAAATGTACCTGGCTTCAAAGGACAAATTAAAGCTCCGAGTCAAGGGTTGGAAGACAATTTTTTCAGGCAAATGGAATTCAGAAGAAAAGAGGAGTTGCAATCTTATTTTCAGATACATGTGGATTTAAAGCAACTAAACTCAAAAAAGACAAAGATGGTCACTTTATATTGGTCAAGGGAAAACTACAACAAGAAGACATTTCAATTCTAAATATCTGTGCACCCAATTTAAATGCTCCCAGATTCTTGAAACAGACCTTACTCAGTCTGAGCAATATGATATCTGATAATACCATAATAACAGGGGACCTTAACACTCCTCTTACAGAGCTGGACAGATCCTCTAAACAGAAATTAAACAAGGATATAAGAGACTTAAATGAGACCCTAGAACAACTGTGCTTGATAGACGCATATAGAACACTCCATCCCAAAGATAAAGAATATACATTCTTCTCATCACCCCATGGAACATTCTCCAAAATTGATCATATCCTGGGGCACAAAACAAATATCAACAGAATCAAAAGAATTGAAATTTTACCTTGAACCTTCTCAGACCATAAGGCACTACAGGTGGAACTCAACTCTAACAATAATGCTTGACCCCACCCAAAGACATGGAAATTAAACAATCTTCTGTTGAATAACAGATGGGTGAAGGAAGAAATAAAACAGGAAATCATTAACTTCCTTGAGCATAACAACAATGAAGACACAAGCTACCAAAACCTGTGGGATACTGCAAAAGCAGTTTTGAGAGGAAAATTCATCGCTTTAGATGCCTACATTCGAAGAACAGAAAGAGAGCACATCAACAATCTCACAAGAGATCTGTGGAATTGGAAAAAGAAGAACAATCTAAGCCTAAACTCAGTAGAAGAAAAGAAATATCCAAAATCAAATCAGAGATCAATGAAATTGAAAACAATGGAATCATTGAGAAAATTAATGAAACAAGGAGTTGGTTTTTTTAAAAAATAAATAAAATAGATAAACCATTGGCCAGACTAACGAGGAATAGAAAAGTAAAATCTCTAGTAACCTCAATCAGAAATGATAAAGGGGAAATAACAACTGATCCCACAGAGATACAAGAGATCATCTCTGAATACTACCAGAAACTCTATGCCCAGAAATTTGACAATGTGAAAGAAATGGATCAATATTTGGAATCACACCCTCACCATCCTTTGGGTAGTATGGACATTTTAACAATGTTGATTCTTCCCAGCCATGAGCATGGTATGTTTTTCCATTTGTTAATATTTTCAGCTATTTCTTTTCTTAGAGTTTCATAGTTCTCTTTATAGAGATCTTTCACGTCCTTTGTTAAATAAATTCCCAAATATTTCATCTTTTTTGGCACTACTGTGAACAGGATAGTCCTTAACTGTTTTTTCCACTTGACTGTTGTTGGTATATATAAAGGCTACCGATTTATGAATGTTGATTTTGTAACCTGAGACACTGCTGTATTCCTTGATCACTTCTAAGAGTTCTGTAGTAGAGTCCCTAGTGTTTTCCAGATATACTATCATATCATCTGCGAAGTGCAAAAGTTTGATCTCTTCTGACCCTATGTGGATACCCTTGATCCCCTTTTCTTCCCTAATTGCGGTGGCTAAAACTTCCCTAATTGCGGTGGCTAAAACTTCCATTACAATGTTAAAGAGCAATGGAGACAATGGGCAGCCTTGTCTGGTTCCTGATCTGAGTGGAAATGATTCCCATTCAACTCCATTCAATATGATATTGACTGTGGGTTTTCTGTAGATGGTCTCTATCAGTTTAAGAAATGTCCCTTCTATACCGATTTTCTTAAGTGTTCTGATCATGAAGGGATGCTGGATATTATCAAAAGCTTTTTCTGCATCGATTGAGAGAATCATATGGTCTTTGTTTTTTAATTTGTTTATGTGCTGTATTACATTTATAGATTTACGTATATTGAATCAGTCTTGAGACCCTGGGATAAAACCGACTTGGTCATGATGTATAGTTTGTTTGATGTGTTGCTGATTTCTGTTTGTTAGGATCTTGTTGAATTTTTTTGCATCTATATTCATTAGTGATATTGATCTATGATTTTCTTTACTTGTTGCGTCTTTTCCTGGTTTAGGGATCAAGATGATGTTAGCTTTGTAGAATGTGTTGGTTAGTATTCCTTCTTTTTCTATATTTTGGAAGAGGTTTAGTAATATAGGTACTAGTTCTTCTTTAAAGGTTTGGTAGAATTCTGACATAAAGCCATCTGGTCCTGGGCTTTTCTTTTCAAGGAGATTTTGTATAGTTGATGCTATTTCAGAACTTGATATAGGCCTGTTCAACATTTCCACTTCGTTCTGGTTAAGTCTTGGTAGGTGGCGAACTTCCAAGTATTGGTTGATTTCTTTCAGATTTTCGTATTTCTGACAGTAGAGTTTCTTGTAATATTCTTTAAGGATTTTTTGAATTTCTGAGGGGTCTGTTGTCATTTCATCATTACCATTTCTGATTGATGAAATTAGAGATTTTACTCTTTTTTTTCTGGTTAGGTTGGCCAAAGGTTTATCTATTTTATTGATCTTTTAAAAAAAACCAACTTTTGGATTTATTGATCTGTTGTATAATTATTTTGTTTTCAATTGCATTTAATACTGCTCTGATTTTAGTTATTTCTTTTCTTCTGCTGGGTTTGGAGTTGAATGTTCTTCCTTCTCCAGTTGTTTGAGATGTCCCATTAAGTTATTAATTTCCTCTCTTTCCATTATCTTGAGGAAGGCTTGCAGTGCTATAAATTTCCCTCTTATAACTGCCTTTGCAGTGTCTCAGATGTTCTGATAATTCGTGTCTTCAATGTTGTTTTGTTCCAAAAATTTGGTAATTTCCTTCTTAGTCTCATCTATGACCCATCTATCCATCAGCATAAGGTTATTTAGCTTCCATGTTTTTGTATGAGAATGCAGATTCCTGTTGTTATTAAGTTCAACATTTCTTCCATGATGGTTTGGGAAGATGCAAGGAATCATTTCTATTTTTTTTAATTTGCTGAGTTTAGACTTGTGACCTAGGATGTGATCACTTTTGGAGTGTGTTCTGTGGGCTGATGAGAAGAATGTTTATGCAGTTTTGTTGGGATGAAATGTTCTGTAATGTCTTTTAAGTCCAGATGTTGAATAGTTAAGTTTAAATCCAAAATTTCTTTACTTGGCTCTTTTTGGAGGATCTAGCCAACAATGCTAAAACCTCCGACTACTATGGAACTAGAGGAAACCAAGTTGCTCATGTCTGTTAGAGTTTCTCTTATAAATTGAGGCGCATTCTGGTTGGGTGCATATTAATAAGTGAAATCTCATCATATTGAGTATTACCTTTAACAAATATGAAGTGTCCATCCTTATCCTTCCTTATTTTGGTTGGTTTAGAGCCTATTGTATCTGCAAATAGGATTGCAATGCCTGCTTTTTATGCTTTCCATTTGTCTGGAGTATAGATGACCATCCCTTCACCTTGAGTCTATATTTGTCTTTTACTGTAAGATGCGATTCTTGTATGCAGCAAAAATCTGGCTTGAGTTTTTGTATCCAGTCAGCTAACCTGTGCCTCTTTAGAGGACAATTTAAACCATTCACATTAATTGAGAATATTAATAAGCCTTTCGAGGGTCCAGTGGACATTTTCAATCCTTTTGCTACTGTGGAAGTTGGAATTTGATCAAAATTTTCTGGGTGGGTTTACTTTTGTGGTGGAGGATTACGCTCGTCTTTATGGAGAATAGGTCTGAGAATATCCTGGAGAGCTGGTTTAGTTATAGCAAATTTCTTCAACATATGAATGTCATTAAAGTATTTAATTTCTCCATCATTAATGAAACTCAGTTTAGCTGGATACAGGTTCCTGAGTTGAAAGTTATTTTCTTTTAGGAGACTAAAAGTTGATGACCATCCTCTTCTAGCTTGAAAGGTTTCAGCAGAGAGATCTACAGTTATTCTAATATTCTTCCCCTTGTAGGTGATGGTTTTCTTTCATCTGGCTGCTTTCAGAATTTTCTCCTTCATATTAACTTTAGTGAAATTGATTACAATGTATCTGGGGGATGTCTTATTCAGGTTGAGTTGTGCTGGTGTTCTGAAACTGTCTGCTATCTGAATTTCAGAATCTCTTGGCATGTCTGGAAAGTCCGCTTTCATAATCTCATGGAGAAGAGACTCTGTGCCTTTTGAAGCCACTTCATCACTTTTGGGGATCCCTATAAGATGAATATAGGTTTTCTTCGAATTATCCCAGAGGTCTCTGGGAGAGTGATCTGTTTTTGCCCTCCATTCTCTTCCTCTTTGAGAGTTTGGGAGCATTTGAAAGCTTTGTCTTCAATGTCAGAAATCCTTTCTTCTGCTTGCTCCATTCTGTTATTGAGGGATTTGACTGTATTTCTCAGATCTTTGAGGGCTGCAACTTCTTGTCTCAATGTGTCAAAATCTTTGGTCATTTGGTCTTTGAATTTGTTGAATTCTTGAGATATCTTTTGGGGTACTGCTTGGAATTCTAGTTCAATCTTATTTGCTATCCAGATTCTGAATTAGATTTCTGAAATCTGAGCTATTTGTTTGTGCATGGGATCTTGTGCTGTGTCTTCCCCATTGATCCTTGGGGGAGTTGGTCTACTCTGATTATTCATATTGACAGAGTTTATTTGTTGATTTTGCCTCATGATGGTTTTTTCACCATTGCCTCTAGCTGTCCTCAGAGTTGGGGAGGTGCCTCTCCAAGATTAGACCCCAGCGGGATCTCTTTATTGTTGCTGATCTTTGTTGGGAGTGACCCTATGTAGCTCCTCTGGTGCTGCCCCAGCCAGAGAGTTCTGGTTGTGGGAGCAGCTCCGGATTGTGACACACCGGGATCAAGCAACAGGGTGGCGGGGTGGTGGTGGTGCGGGGGTGGGGGATTGCACACGGTTCTGGGAGTGCCTGGCACCCAGTGACTTTGGCTTAGAGAGCCCAAGACTCCAGCAGTCTCTGGCCAGGGGAAGGGCTCTGCACAGGGGCAGGAGGGGTCTGGAGGGCATGTGGCTATCAGAGTCCTTGGCCAAATGAGCACGCGGGTGTTGAGGCAGGGAGGATGCGGGTTGCAAGGCTCCTGGATTTCCTAGTCAGGGCGAGTGGAGGCCCAGCAGGTGCAGGTCTTACCAGGGTCTGGATGGGGGCAGATCGCTGATCACAGCGCAGGTCTTACGGAGGTTCATGCACTGATGGCTGATCGTGCACAGCTCTTATGGAGATCTGGGCACCGATAGCTTATCTTGTGCAGCTCTTATGGAGGTCCAGGCCTTCACCTCACTTTCTTAATTATCGTGTTAAGACATTTACACTCTACACTTAGTAGATTTGACATGTACCCTTGTAAAATGCACCATAGGTGTGGTCCAACCAATTCCCCTCCTTCCAGGCATCCTCCCCACTCTCCAAACCCCTCTTCCTCTTTTCCCTTCATTCTGAGTTGTATTTGGGTTATAGCTTTCATATGGAAGTGTAGGTGCTTATATATTGGTTTCATGGTAGAGCTGAGTACATTGGGTACTTTTTCTTCCATTCTTGAGATACTTTGCTAAAAAGAATATGTTCCAGTTCCATCCATGTAAACATAAAATAGGTAAAGTCTCCATCTTTTTTTAAGGCTGCATAATATTCCATGGTGTACGTATACCACAATTTATTAATCCATTCATGGGTCGATGGGCACTTGGTTTTTTTCCATGACTTAGCAATGACGAATTGGGCTGCAATAAACATCCTGATGCAAATATCTTTATTATAAAGTGATTTTTGGTCTTCTGGATATAGAAGGATATAGTAGAGGAATTACAGGATCAAACAGCAGGTCTATTTTTAGATCCTTAAGTGTTCTCCAAACTTCTTTTTAAAAGGAACATATTAGTTTGCGTTCCCACCAGCAGTGCATAAATGTTTCCTTTTCTCCACATCCACGTCAACATTCATAGTTTTGGGGTTTTGTTATGTGGGCTACTCTTTTTTTTAGAGACAGAGTCTCAATCCATTGCCTTTGGTAGACTGCCATGGTGTTTCAGCTCACAGCAACCTCCAGCTCTTGGGCTTAGGCAATTCTCTTGCGTCAGCCTCCCAACTAGTTGGGACTACAGGCACCCACCACAACACCTGGCTATTTTTTGTTGCAGTTTTCTGGGGCCAAGTTTGAACCTGCCACCCTCAGTATGTGGGGCTGGCACCCTACTCACTGAGCCACAGGTGCCGCCCTATGTGGGCTACTCTTACTGGAGTTAGATGATATCTCAAAGTGGTTTTTATTTGTATTTCTCTGATGATTAAAGATGATGATGGCTCGGCGTCTGTGGATCAAGCGGCTAAGGCACCTGCCACATACACCTGAGCTGGCAGGTTTGAATCCAGCCCTGGCCTGCCAAACAACAATGATGCCTGCAACCAAAAAATAGCCTGGCATTGTGTCAGGTGCCTATAGTACCAGCTACTTGGGAGGAGGAGGCAGGAGAATCGCTTGATCCCAGGAGTTGGAGGTTGCTGTGAGCTGTGATGCCACAGCACTCTACCCAGGGCAACAGCTTAAGGCTCTGTTGCAAAAATAAATAAATAAATAAAAATACAGATGATGAGCATTTTTTCATGTGTCTGTAGGCCATGGGCCTATCTTCCTCAGAGAAGTTTCTTTACAAATCTCTTGCCCACAGTGAGATGGGATCACTTGTTCCTTTCTGGCTACCAGGGTTGATTTCTCTGGGGATTACGGTTATCAAACCTTTGTCAAAGACATAACCTGCAAATATCTTCTCCCATTCTGAGGGCTGTCTACTTGCTTTATGTACTGTGTTCTTGGCTGAGAAGAAGCTGTTTAGTTTGATCAGGTACCAATAATGTATTTTTGGTGTTGCTTCAATTGCCTGGGGGGGTCCTCCTTATAAAATATTTTCCCAGGCCAATTTCTTCAAGTGTTTTCCCTGTACTTTCTTCTAGTATTTTTATAGTTTCATGTCTTAAGTTTAATCTTTATACAGTGTGAATCTATTTTTGTTAATGGTGAAAGGTGTGGGTCCAGATTCAGTCTTCTACAGGTCGTCAGCCAGTTCACACAGCCCCATTTATTAAATACGAAGTCTTTTCCCCACTGAATGATTTTTTTTATTTTTTTAATTAAATCATAGCTGTATACATTAATGTAATTGTAGGGCCCACTGAATGTTTTTGATAGGTTTATCAGAGATCAAATGACAATAAGTAGCTGGGTGCATCTCTTGGAGCATTTTTATTGTTGCAGAAGTTTCAGTGCTTGATATTGGTCTGTTCAAGAGATCAATTTCTTCCTGGTTAAGTCTAGAGAGATGGTGTGATTTCAGATACAGATCCATTTCCTCCACATTTTCAAATTTCTAGACATGGAATTTTTTATAGTAATCAGACATAATCTTTTGTATCTCTGTACTATCTGTTCTTATTTTCCTGGTTTTATTTCTCTCTCTTTTTTTTTAAATCATAGCTGTGTACATTAATGTGATCATGGGGTACAATAAACTGGTTTTATAGACCATATGACATATTTTCATCACACTGGTTGACATAGCCTTCCTGGCATTTTCCTAGTTATTGTGTTAAGACATTTATATTTTACATTTACTAAGTTTCACATGTACCCTTGTAAGATGCACCACAGGTGTAATCCCACCAATTATCCTCCCTTCACCCATCCTCCCCCTAACGCTAACCCTTCCATGGTATATGTACACCATGGAATATTATGCAGCAAAGAAACTTTAGATTTAAACCTAACCATCCAACATTTGGATTTAGCAGACATCTACAGAAAATTTCATCCCAACAAAACTGAATACACATACTTCTCATAAGCCCATGGAACATACTCCAAAATCAATGACATCTTAGGTCACAAGTCTAACCTCAGTAAATTTAAAGGAATAGAAATTATTCCTTGCATCTTCTTGAACCACCAAGGAATAAAATTTGAACTCAGTAGCAACAGGAACCTGCACACTCATACAAAAACGTGGAAGTTAAATAACCTTCTGCTGAACGATAGCTGGGTCATAGATGAGATCAAGAAGGAAATCACCAAATTTTTGGAACAAAACGACAATGAAGACATGAATTATCAGAACCTCTGAGATACTGCAAAGGCAGTCATAAGAGGGAAATTTTTAGCACTGCAAGCCTTCCTCAAGAGAACAGAAAGAGAGGAAGTTAACCACTTAATGGGATATCCCAAGCAATTGGAAAAGGAAGAACATTCCAACCCCAAACCCAGTAGAAGAAAAGAAATAACCAAAATTAGAGCAGAATTAAATGAAATTGAAAACAAAAGAATTATACAACAGATCAATAAATCCAAAAGTTGGTTTATTGAAAAGGTCAATAAAATAGATAAACCTTTGCTAACCTAACCAGGAAAAAAGGAGTAAAATCTCTAATTTCATCAATCTGAAGTGACAAAGACAAAATAACAAGAGACTCCTCAGAAATTAAAAAAATCCTTAATGAATATTATAAGAAACTTTATTCTCAGAAATATGAAAATCTGAAGGAAATTGACTGATACTTGGAAGCACATCACCTTCCAAGACTTAGCCAAAATCAAGTGGAAATGTTGAACAGGCCAATATCAAGTTCTGAAATAGCACCAACCATACGAAATCTCCCTAAAAAGAAAAGCCCAGGAATAGATGGCTTCATGTCAGAATTCTACCAAACCTTTAAAGAGGAACTAATACCTATATTAATCAACCTTTTCCAAAATGTAGAAAAAGAAGGAAGATTACCCAACATGTTCTATGAAGCAAACATCACCCGGACCCCCAAAACAGGAAAAGACTCAACAAGAAAAGAAAATTATAGACCAATATCACTAATGAATATAGATGCAAAAATATTCAAGTAGATCCTAACAAACAGAATCCAGCAACATATCAAACAAATTATACATCATGACCAAGTCGTTTTATCCCAGGGTCTCAAGGCTGGTTTATATATGTAAATCTATAAGTATAATTCAGCCCATAAACAATTTTTTTTGTTATTATGAGTTTTATTTTTAAATTTACATAGATGTAAGATAAGCACGAGGAAAAGAACTGTATTTAAAGACAATTAGATCCAGAGGAGTTACAAATGTTCATCCATCCCAAAGATTTTGTCTGGGTATTCCTTCCTTAGCTGTCGTCTCGCATCTACTGTTGATGCATAGATGACATATCCCTCTGAGAGAAAAATGATCGCAAGCAGCAACACTGAATAAATCCAGTCCAGGGTGCGGTGACTCACTGGCTTCATGGTAGGGAAACGGTGGCGGGTTAGGGGAACAGGCGGGACCTGCGGGCCCTAGAGTAACATCTCAGGCAGTGCCTACCGGGCAGCTGTGGCCATCTTTCAGTCGGCCCATAAACAAATTTTTTTAAAAAGACCATATGATTCTCTCAATTGATGCATAAAAAGCTTTTAATAATATCCAGCATCTCTTCATGATCAGAACACTTAAGAAAATTTCTATAGAAGGGACATTTCTTAAACTCATAGAGGCCATCTACAGCAAACCCACGCAATATCGTATTGAATGGAGTTAAACTGAAATCATTTCCATTCAGATAAGGAATCAGACAAGGCTTCCCATTGTCTCCACTGCTCTTTAACATTGTAATGGAAGTTTTAGCCATCACAATTAGGGAAGAAAAGGCGATCAATGATATCCATATAGGGTCAGAAGGGATCAAACTTTTGCTCTTCACTGATGATATGATTGCATATCTGGAAAACACCAGGGATTCTATTACAAAACTCTTAGAAGTGATCAAGGAATACAGCAGTGTCTCAGGTTACAAAATCAACATTCATAAATCAGTAGCCTTTATATATACCAACAATAGTCGAGCTGAAAAAACAGTTAAGGACTCTATTCCGTTCACAGTACTGCCAAAGAAGATGAAATATTTGGGAGTTTATCTAACAAAGGACACGCAAGATCGCAATAAAGAGAACTATGAAACTCTAAGAAAAGAAATAGCTGAAAATGTTAACAAATGGAAAAACATATCATGCTCATGGCTGGGAAGAATCAACATTATTAAAATGTCCATATTACCCAGAGCAATATACAATTTTAATGCAATCCCTATTGAAGCTCCACTGTCATACTTTAAAGATCTTGAAAAAATGATACTTCATTTTATATGGAACCAGAAAAAACCTCAAATAGCCAAGACATTAGTCAGAAATAAAAACAAAGCAGGAGGAATTACGCTACCAGTCCTCAGACTATACTACAAATCGATAGTGATCAAAACAGCATGGTATTGGCACAAAAGCAGAGAAGTAGATGTCTGGAACAGTATAGACAAGCAAGAGATGAATCCAACTACTTAGCATTATTTAATCTTTGACAAGCCAATTAAAAACATTCAGTGGGGAAAATATTTCCTATTTAACAAATGGTGCTGGGTGAACTGGCTGGCAACCTGTAGAAGACTGAAATTGGACCCACACCTTTCAGCATTAACTAAGATAGACTCTCACTGGATTAAAGATTTAAACTTAAGACACGAAACTATAAAAATACTAGAGGGGAGTGCAGGGAAAACCCTTGAAGAAATCCGTCTGGGTGAGTATTTTATGAGGAGGACCCCCCGGGCAATTGAAACAGCTTCAAAAATACACTACTGGGACTTGATCAAACTAAAAAGCTTCTGCACAGCCAAGAACACAGTAAGTAAAGCAAGCAGACAGCCCTCAGAATTGGAGAAGATATTTGCAGGTTATGTCTCCGACAAAGGTTTTATAACCAGAATCCACAGAGAACTCAAACGCATTAGCAAGAAAAGAACAAGGGATCCCATCACAGGCTGGGCAAGGGATTTGAAGAGAAACTTCTCTGAAGAAGACAGGCGTGCGGCCTTCAGACATATGAAAAAATGCTCATCATCTTTAATCATCAGAGAAATGCAAATCAACACTACTTTGAGATACCATCTAACTCCAGTGAGACCAGTCTATATCACAAAATCCCAAGACCAGAGATGTTGGCACGGATGTGGAGAAAAGGAAACACTTTTGCACTGCTGGTGGGAGTGCAAATTAATACATTCCTTTTGGAAAGATGTATGGAGAACACTTAGAGATCTAAAAATAGATCTGCCATTCAATCCTGTAATCCCTCTACTGGGCATATACCCAGAAGACCAAAAACCACATCATAACAAAGATATTTGTACCAGAATGTTTATTGCAGCCCAATTCATAATTGCTAAGTCACGGAAGAAGCCCAAGTGCCCATCGATCCACGAATGGATTAATAAATTGTGGTATATCTACACCATGGAATATTATGTAGCCTTAAAGAAAGATGGAGACTTTACCTCTTTCATGTTTACATGGATGGAGCTGGAACATATTCTTCTTAGTAAAGTATCTCAAGAATACAAGAGAAAGTACCCAATGTACTCAGCCCTACTATGAAACTAATTTAGGGCTTTCACATGAAAGCTATAACCCAGTTACAACCTAAGAATAGCGGGAAGGGGGAAAGGGAGGGGGGAGGTGGGTAGAGGGAATGGGATTGGTGGGATTACACCAGCGGTGCATCTTACAAGGGTGTATGTGAAACTTGGTAAACGGTCTGTGAAGCTAGTGAATGATGCCCCATGATCATATCAATGTACACAGCTATGATTTAATAAAAAAAAAAAGAAAAAAAAAGAATGGAAGAAAAAGTACCCAACGTACTCAGCCCTACTATGAAACTAATTTAGGGTTTTCACATGAAAGCTATAACCCAGTTACAACCTAAGAATGGGGGGAGGGAAGGGGGCGGTGGGTACAGGGAAGGGGTTTGGTGGGATTACACCAAGGGTGCATCTTACAAGGGTGTATGTGAAACTTGGTAAGCGGTCTGTGAAGCTAGTGAATGATGCCCCATGAATATATCAATGTACACAGCTATGATTTAATAAAAAAAGAAAATTATAGACCAATAATGAATATTGATGTAAAAATATTCAGTAAGATCCTAACAAACAGAATCCAACAACACATCAAAAAAATTATACACCATAACCAAGTGGGATTTATCCCAGGGTCTCAAGGCTGGTTCAACATATGTAAATCTATAAATGTAATTCAGCTCATAACCAAATTAAAAAATAAAGACCATATGATTCTCTCAATTGATGCAGAAAAGCTTTTGATAATATCCAGCATCCCTTCATGATCAGAACACTTAAGAAAATCGGTATAGAAGGGACATTTCTTAACTAATAGAGGCCATCTACAGCAAACCCACAGCCAATATAATATTGAATGGAGTTAAATTGAAATCATTTTCACTTAGATCAGGAACCAGGCAAGGTTGTCCATTGTCTCCATTGCTCTTTAACATTGTAATAGAAGTTTTAGCCATTGCAATTAGGGAAGAAAAGACGATCATGGGTATTCACATAGGGTCAGAAGAGATCAAACTTTCACTCTTCGCAGATGATATGATCATCTATCTGGAAAACACTAGGGATTCTACTACAAAACTTTTAGAAGTGATCAAGGAATACGGCAATTTCTCAGGCTACAAAATCAACACCCATAAATCTGTAGCCTTTATATATACCAACAATAACCAAGCTGAAAAAACAGTCAAGGACTCTATTCCTTTCACAGTAGTGCCAAAGAAGATGAAATATTTGGGAGCATACCTAACAAAGTGTGGAAGGCTGACACCACAGCATCTATTTTGTAGGCCAAGTGCTATTTCCAGTACTAACAGACTTAAGTTTCTATTTCCCTGCAAATGCTAGGCCTAAGTTTCTATTTCCCTGAAAACACCAAGCCTCTTCTCGTAAATCATGTGAGCGAAACTTGGAAGCTTGCCATTTGGAAATTATCTCCACCAAGGCCAGGTTGCTTGGATACCTGGTGACGTAAACCTCCTCCTTCACCTACCCTTATATACTCTGGAAGAACTTTGCAATAAACGAGACTTGATCAGACTCCTGTCTTGTCTCCATTCTTTGTGCCCCTTGCCCCTTCCCATTCTTACCCCCTCCTCCAGGTATCCCTGTCGACTGACCCGTGGGCCGGGTCACGTGGCGCCCGACCAGGGACCTGGATATGAGGGAAAAAGTGAAGAAGCTACTGGAGGCAGCCGGCCAGCTCAGAGAAACATCAGGACCTGGTCACGCAGTAGCCTGCTGTGCTGGAACGAGGATCTCGGTGAGTAGTAGCGATCATGGGGCAAGAAGTCAGTCAGTATGAATTATTTGTGGAACAGTTAAGAGATGCACTCAGGATGTGAGGAGTAAAGGTCAAAATTAAACAGCTATTTCAATTTTTTGACTTCTTAAAAGAAGTCTGTCCTTGGTTTCCTCAAGAAGGAACCGTAGACGAGAAAAGATGGAAAAGAGTGGGTGATGCTTTAAATGATTTTTATCAGGTATTTGGACCTGAAAAAATACCAGTCACTTCTTTCTCGTACTGGAATCTCATTAATAATATTATTAGCTATCATAGTGTTTGTCCCGCAGTTGCGGATGTCACAAAAAAGGGAGAAGAACTGTTACATCACCACAAAGAAAAGGATATTAAATCCCAAGATCCATCCGAGGATTTTGGGGCTGCTGGAGGCACTCCTCCTAGCTGTCAGCTTAATGAGCAAGAAGATCTTATCTCACTAGAGAGTGATGAAGAATCAAACAAAGAGGAATCAGGCATTCCCAGCCCTCTATAAATTACTGGAAAAACAGACAAAAAAGGGCTAGGAAATTTATCTTAAGGGTTATTGACATTCCTGCACGCCACACAGATAAGATCACTTGGAAAAGTGACGAGCCTGTATGGGTTGATCAATGGCCCCTCTCAAAAGAAAAATTAGAAGCCGCTGAGCGGTTAGTGCAGGAACAACTAAAAGCTGGGCATATAGAGGAAAGCAACTCCCCATGGAACACTCCAATCATTGTCATAAAAAAGAAATCAGGGCGATGGAGACTATTACAAGATTTAAGAGCTGTAAACTCCAGTATGGTCCTCATGGGGGCGTTACAACCAGGATTACCCACTCCTGTGGCCATCCGTCTTGGTTACTATAAAATTATCATTGATCTTAAAGACTGTTTTTTCACTATACCACTACATCAATTAGATCAAAAAAGATTTGCATTCAGTCTCCCCTCTATTAACTTCAAGGAACCTATGAAAAGATTCCAATGGAAAGTTTTACCACAGGGGCCAACAGCCCCACCTTATGCCAAAGTTTTACCACAGGGGCCAACAGCCCCACCTTATGCCAAAAATTTGTTGCCACAGCTATTCAGGAAACTAGGCTTTGCTGGAACTCCATGTACATCATTCATTATATGGATGATATTCTTTTTTTTTTTTTTATTGTTGGGGATTCATTGAGGGTACAATAAGCCAGGTTACACTGATTGCAATTGTTTGGTAAAGTCCCTATTGCAATTATGTCTTGCCCCCATAAAGTGTGACACACACCAACGCCCCACCCACCTCCCTCCTGCCCTCTTTCTGTTTCCCCCCCATAACCATAATTGTAATTAATTGTCCTCACATCAAAATTGAGTACATAAGATTCATGCTTCTCCATTCTTGTGATGCTTTACTAAGAATAATGTCTTCCATGTCCATCCAGGTTAATACGAAGGATGTAAAGTCTCCATTTTTTTAACGGCTGAATAGTATTCCATGGTATACATACCACAGCTTGTTAATCCATTCCTGGGTTGGTGGGCATTTAGGCTGTTTCCACATTTTGGCGATTGTAAATTGAGCTGCAATAAATAGTCTAGTACAAGTGTCCATATGATAAGAGGATTTCTTTCCTTCTGGGTAGATGCCCAGTAATGGGATTGCAGGATCAAATGGGAGGTCTAGCTTGAGTGCTTTGAGGTTTCTCCATACTTCCTTCCAGAAAGGTTGTACTAGTTTGCAGTCCCACCAGCAGGGTAAAAGTGTTCCCTTCTCTCCACATCCACGCCAGCATCTGCAGTTTTGAGATTTTGTGATGTGGGCCATTCTCACTGGGGTTAGATGATATCTCAGGGTTGTTTTGATTTGCATTTCTCTAATATATAGAGATGATGAACATTTTTTCATGTGTTTGTTAGCCATTCGTCTGTCGTCTTTAGAGAAAGTTCTATTCAGGTCTCTTGCCCATTGATATAAGGGATTGTTGGCTTTTTTCATGTGGATTAATTTGAGTTCTCTCTAGATCCTAGTTATCAAGCTTTTGTCTGATTGAAAATATGCAAATATCCTTTCCCATTGTGTAGGTTGTCTCTTTGCTTTGGTTATTGTGTCCTTAGCTGTACAGAAGCTTTTCAGTTTAATGAAGTCCGATTCATTTATTTTTGTTGTTGTTGCAATTGCCATGGCAGTCTTCTTCATGAGGTCTTTCCCCAGGCCAATATTTCCAGTGTTTTTCCTATGCTTTCTTGGAGGATTTTTATTGTTTCATGCCTTAAGTTTAAGTCATTTATCCATCTTAAATCAATTTTTGTGAGTGGGGAAAGGTGTGGGTCCAGTTTCAGTCTTTTACATGTAGACATCCAGTTCTCCCAACACCATTTATTGAATAGGGAGTCTTTCCCCCAAGGTATGTTCTTGTTTCATTTATCAAAGATTAGGTGGTTGTAAGATGTTAGTTTCATTTCTTGGTTTTCAATTCGATTCCAAGTGTCTATGTCTCTGTTATTGTGCCAGTACCATGCTGTCTTGAGCACTATGGCTTTGTAGTACAGACTAAAATCTGGTATGCTGATGCCCCCAGCTTTATTTTTGTTACAGAGAACTGCCTAAGCTATACGGGGTTTTTTCTGGTTCCATACAAAATGCAGAATCATTTTTTCCAAATCTTGAAAGTACGATGTTGGTATTTTGATAGTAATGGCATTGAATAGGTAGATTGCTTTGGGAAGTATAGACATTTTAACAATGTTGATTCTTCCCATCCATGAGCATGGTATGTTCTTCCATTTGTTAATATCCTCTGCTATTTCCTTTCTGAGGATTTCATAGTTTTCTTCATAGAGGTCCTTCACCTCCTTCGTTAGGTATATTCCTAGGTATTTCATTTTCTTTGAGACTATGGTGAAGGGAGTTGTGTCCTTAATTAGCTTCTCATCTTGACTGTTATTGGTGTACACAAAGGCTACTTGTGGACATTGATTTTATATCCTGAAACATTAGTGTATTTTCTGATGACTTCTAGGAGTCTTGTGGTTGAGTCTTTGGGGTTCTCTAAGTATAAGATCATGTCATCAGCAAAGAGGGAGAGTTTGACCTCCTCTGCTCTCATTTGGATTCCCTTTATTTCCTTGTCTTGCCTAATTGTATTGGCTAGAACTTCCAGCACTACGTTGAATAGTAAAGGTGACAGAGGACAACCTTGTCTGGTTCCAGTTCTAAGAGGAAAAGCTTTCAGTTTTACGCCATTCAGTAAAATATTGGCTGTGGGTTTGTCATAGATAGCTTCAATCAGTTTTAGAAATGTGCCACCTATGCCTATACTCTTCAGTGTTCTAATTAGAAAAGGATGCTGGGTTTTATCAAATGCTTTTTCTGCATCTATTGAGAGGATCATGTGATCTTTATTTTTGCCTCTGTTAATATTGTGGATAACGTTTATAGACTTGTGTATGTTAAACCAGCCTTGCATCCCTGGGATGAAGCCTACTTGATCATAATGAATGACTTTTTTGATGATAAGCTGTAATCTATTGGCTAGGATTTTGTTGAGAATTTTTGCGTCTATGTTTATGAGTGAGATTGGTCTGAAATTCTCCTTTTTGTTTGGGTCTTTTCCTGGTTTTGGTATCAGGGTGATGTTTGCTTCATAGAATGTGTTGGGGAAGATTCCTTCTTCCTCAATTTTTTGGAATAATTTCTGCAGTACAGGAATAAGCTCTTCCTTGAAGGTTTGATAGAATTCTGGAGTGAAGCCATCTGGACCAGGGCATTTTTTGGTTGGAAGATTTTTTATTGTTTCTTTGATCTCAGTGCTTGAAATTGGTCTGTTCAGGAGCTCTATTTCTTCCTGGCTGAGTCTAGGGAGAGGGTGTGATTCCAAATATTGATCCATTTCTTTCACATTGTCAAATTTCTGGGCATAGAGTTTCTGGTAGTATTCAGAGATGATCTCTTGTATCTCTGTGGGATCAGTTGTTATTTCCCCTTTATCATTTCTGATTGAGGTTACTAGAGATTTTACTTTTCTATTCCTTGTTAGTCTGGCCAATGGTTTATCTATTTTATTTATTTTTTAAAAAAACCAACTCCTTGTTTCATTAATTTTCTGAATGATTCTTTTGTTTTCAATTTCATTGATCTCTGATTTGATTTTGGAGATTTCTTTTCTTCTACTGAGTTTAGGCTTAGATTGTTCTCCTTTTTCCAATTCCATAAGATCTCTTGTGAGATTGTTGATGTGCTCTCTTTCTGTTTTTCGAATGTAGGCATCTAAAGCGATGAATTTTCCTCTCAAAACTGCTTTTGCAGTATCCCACAGGTTTTGGTAGCTTGTGTCTTCATTGTTGTTATGCTCAAGGAAGTTAATGATTTCCTGTTTTATTTCTTCCTTCACCCATCTGTTATTCAACAGAAGATTGTTTAGTTTCCATGCCTTTGGGTGGGGTCGAGCATTTTTGTTAGAGTTGAGTTCCACCTTTAGTGCCTTATGGTCTGAGAAGATACAAGGTAAAATTTCAATTCTTTTGATTCTGTTGATATTTGTTTTGTGTCCCAGGATATGATCAATTTTGGAGAATGTTCCATGGGGTGATGAGAAGAATGCATATTCTTTATCTTTGGGATGGAGTGTTCTATATGCGTCTATCAAGCACAGTTGTTCTAGGGTCTCATTTAAGTCTCTTATATCCTTGTTTAATTTCTGTTTAGAGGATCTGTCCAGCTCTGTAAGAGGAGTGTTAAAGGTCCCCTGTTATTATGGTATTATCAGATATCATATTGCTCAGACTGAGTAAGGTCTGTTTCAAGAATCTGGGAGCATTTAAATTGGGTGCACAGATATTTAGAATTGAAATGTCTTCTTGTTGTATTTTTCCCTTGACCAATATAAAGTGACCATCTTTGTCTTTTTTGACTTTAGTTGCTTTAAAGCCACATGTAATTGAAAATAAGACTGCAACTCCTCTTTTCTTCTGAATTCCATTTGCCTGAAAAATTGTCTTCCAACCCTTGACTCGGAGCTTTAATTTGTCTTTTGAAGCCAGGTGTGTTTCTTGCAGACAGCAAATGGATGGCTTGTGTTTTTTAATCCAGTCAACCAATCTATGTCTCTTCAGTGTGGAATTCAAGCCATTAACATTTATTGAGATAATTGATAAGTGTGGTAGCATTCTATTCGTCTTATTTGGTGAGAGTCCATTGCTTAGTTTTATCTTTTGCATCAGTGTGGAGGTTAGGTTCTGTCCTTTAATTTCTGAGTTCTTACTTTGCTTCTGATCCATTGTGGTGGTCAGTGTGCAGAACAGGTTGAAGTATTTCCTGTAGAGCTGGTCTTGTTGTGGCGAATTTCCTCAATGTTTGTATATCTGTAAATGATTTGATTTCTCCGTCAATTTTGAAGCTTAGCTTAGCAGGGTACAGAATTCTGGGCTGGAAATTGTTCTGTTTAAGTAGATTAAAGGTAGATGACCATTGTCTTCTTGCTTGGAAAGTGTCATTAGAGAAGTCTGTGGTCACTCTGATGGATTTGCCCCTGTAGGTCAACTGGCGCTTACTCCTGGCAGCTTGCAGAATCTTTTCTTTTGCCTTGACATTGGACAGATTCATCACAATGTGTCTTGGAGAAGCTCGGTTACAGTTGAGGTGACCTGGGATCCGATAGCCCTCTGAAAGCAGTGTGTCAGAATCTTTGGTGATATTTGGGAAATTTTCTTTTATAATATTCTCTAGTATGGCTTCCATTCCTCTGGGGCATTCTTCTTCCCCTTCTGGAATTCCTATAACTCGTATGTTGGAACGCTTCATAAAGTCCCATAATTCTGACAGTGAACGTTCTGCTTTCTCTCTCTTCTTTTCTGCCTCTTTTACTATCTGAGTTATCTCAAAAACTTTGTCTTCTACCTCTGAAATTCTTTCTTCTGCATGGTCTAACCTGTTGCTGATACTTTCCATTGCATCTTTAAGTTCCCTGATTGACTGTTTCATTTCCTTCAGCTCTGCTATATCCTTTTTATATTCTTCATATTGTTCATCTCTGATTTGATTCTGTTTTTGGATTTCCTTTTGGTTATTTTCCACTTTATTAGCAGTTTCCTTCATTGTTTCCATCATTTCTTTCATTGTTTTCAACATGTGTATTCTAAATTCCCTTTCTGTCATTCCTAACATTTCTGTATAGGTGGAATCCTCTGCAGTAGCTACCTCATGGTCCCTTGGCGGGGTTGTTCTGGACTGGTTCTTCATGTTGCCTGGAGTTTTCTGCTGATTCTTCCTCATGGGTGATTTCTTTTGTCTGTTTCCTTGCCCTAATTTTCCTTTTAGTTCCTCTTGCTCTTTAAGTTCTTGTGCCTGTGCACTCAGGGTTACAGGACCAGAAGGGTGAGAAGGTTGAAGAGCAAAAAAGGGATGAAAGAAAGGAGGACCAAGTGATAAGGAAAAAAAAAAGAAAAATAGAGAAAGGAGAGGGGGTGGGTAAAGGGAATATTGACAAAAAGAAGAGAGGCACAGAAAGAGGGAGACAGAGCAATATAGGTGTACAGTAGGGTACTTTGATACAACCTTAAAAAAAAACCCACCTTCTGGGGGTGCCCAGTTGGGTGGTTCCCTTGAGGTCAGCACAGTACCCCACCTCCACCAACTAGAGAGGAAAGACAAAAATGCTATAAATCAACGAAAACAAGCAAACAGAAAACTTTACAGGATAAAATTGGCTGGAAAAACCAAATAATAGCGGTAGAAACACTAAGAAAAATGAAGTTCTAATTATTGAAATAGGCAGCAATGGGAAATTATAATTAAACTAGAAAAATTGAGAAAGAAAAAGGATCTGTATGGAAAAGGTTGAACTTAAAAAACAAGACAAATCCACAACATCAAAATAAACAAAAAAAAAAAATCAACCAAACCAAAAAAAAAAAAAACAAACACAACCAAAAACAAAGCAGTATGTATATGTTGTTGAATATTGTCTGGGCAACACGTGGTCTTCTGGGGTATGAGATGTTAATCACAGTTCTGATACAACTGGAGGCTGCTAGTTTCTCAAACTCCAGCAGGTAGACACCCTAAATCTCTCTTCAGCCCACTTAAAAGGCACTTTTAACTTGTTCACTTACTGAGCAGAAGCTTTCTCAGGGAAGTGCTTGTTGCTGGAATCACTGCTGAAGTGGCTATCCACTTACCCTGTGTCTCCCTCTGCCCCCAAGGGTTAGGGCTGCAAGGGGGCTCAGACCCCGCCCTTAGGCTACCTGGTCACTGGGTTACCAGCTCCCAGCCAATTCCAGCTCTGCGACCCTGAGGGCAGAGCTTGCCGGGGCAGATCGCTCACAATGTCTGCCTGTGACCCAGAGCCAAACACTATTAGCTCCGTCTGGCTCAGCGGCTCAGACTGGGGCCCTAGACAAAGGCCAAAGTTCTCTGCACTCCCGCTCAGGCTCTCCCCAAGGCAGTTCAGCTGAGTGGCAAGTCCAAAGACACCAAAACAGTTCACAGGTAAGGCCTTTCTGGTTTGCAGTCTCACTGCTACTGAACTTACAGTTGCGGGCGGGTTTAGACGGATTGAACACACGCGACCACTTGCCGGTTTTCCACTGTTTTAGTCCTCCTCTTGGGGTCCAGAAGTCTCTCACTGACTCCCTGTATCCTCTCAGGAGTGATGGTAGGCAGATCTCTCCAGCCAGAGATGCCTGGAGTCCTATCTCCCCAGACTCACGGTGCCCAGATGCAAGGAAGCTGTTACTCGGCTGCCATCTTGCTCCGCCTCGAAAAGGGAACACTTCTACACTGCTGGTGGGAATGCAAATTAATACATTCCTTTTGGAAAGAGATATGGAGAACACTTAGAGATCTAAAAATAGATCTGCCATTCCATCCTATAATTCCTCTACTAGGCATATACCCAGAAGACCAAAAATCACATCATAACAAAGATATTTGTACCAGAATGTTTATTGCAGCCCTATTCATAATTGCTAAATCATGGAAAAAGCCCAAGTGCTCATCGATCCACGAATGGATTAATAAATTGTGGTATATGTACACCATGGAATATTATGCAGCCTTAAAGAAAGATGGAGACCTCTTTCAGTTTACATGGATGGAGCTGGAACATATTCTTCTTAGTAAAGTATCTCAAGAATGGAAGAAAAAGTATCCAATGTACTTAGCCCTACTATGAAACTAATTTATGGCTTTCACATGAAAGCTACAACCCAGTTACAACCTAAGAATAGGGGGAAGGGGGAAAGGGAGGGGAGGGAGGGGGGAGGGAGGCTGACGGAGGGGGATTGGTGGGATTACACCTGTGGTGCATCTTACAAGGGCATATGTGAAACTTAGTAAATGTGGAATGTAAATGTCTTAGCACAATAACTAAGAAAATGCCAGGAAGGCTATGCTAACCAGTGTGATGAAAATGTGTCAAAAGAAACTAGTGTATGGTGCCCCATGACCACATTAATGTACACAGGTTGATTTAATAAAAAATAATAATAAATTTTTAAAAAAGAGTGAAAATGTGTCAAACGGTCTATGAAACTGGTGTATGATGCTCCATGATCACATTAATGTGCACAGCTATGATTTAATAAAAAAAAAAAGAAAGAAAGAAAGAAAAAACACAGGGCTGCACAATCCTGTCAAAGACGACCATCAGCCCTATGGAGAAGGAATGAATTCATTGGTGGGTGGGGGGGGTTGTCAGATCAGGTTTCCTGGAAGAGATCGCACTGGAACTCTGCCTTCAAGGACGTGGATACTGAAGACAGGAAAAGGAAGGGCACACCAGGCTCAGGGCATAGCCAGGGTATCACCAGGGGACAGAGAGTGGGTCTCTCCTGCATACACCTGTGGCTGAAGCTGCTGTGGAGAGCCAGGGTGGAGCTGTCCAGATTAGCAAGAAAATCAGAGGCTGCCCATTCCCTGTCCTGTGTCCAGAACCTGCTGCAGGAATGAGAAGGGAAAAGAGATCCCAAGTTGGAGGAGGTGGCAGAGTTGTTTTTTTTTTTTTAAGAGTTATGTTATCAATTTATTTCAATAATGTAATTGACACACTTGGCCTACATGAACCCCTTAAGTAAGGATTTCCTTTTTAGCACAATAGATGTTTCAGGTTCATCTTACGTTTCTCTGTCCTAGTCCTGGCATTCCTCCAGGAACCAGTTCCTTTTCCATGCATGTCCTTAACAATGGCCTAATGAACCCTTTTACTTGAAATATACTGCTTGATAATTTTTTTTTTTTGTAGAGACAGAGTCTCACTGTACCACCCTCGGGTAGAGTGCTGTGGTGTCACACGGCTCACAGCAACCTCTAACTCTTGGGCTTACGCGATTCTCTTGCCTCAGCCTCCCGAGCAGCTGGGACTACAGGTGCCCGCCACAACGCCCGGCTAAGGTGGCAGAGTTTTACCTTCTAGCCCTGGCTTAGGACAGGGAAGGGAGACCCATTTCTTGAGGGTCTCAGTGTAGGAGGGGAGCATGCAGCCAGGAAATTTTTGGACAAAATGTTGAGTCTGGGAAATTAATGGGACTATCAGCACCACTGGAGACACCTGAGTGACCCTGGAAGATCTGAGTGGGCTTCCTGGAGGAGGTGATACCTAGATTAGAATCAGAGATATCCCAGTGAGATAGAAACATAAAACGATATTCCTGACATAGTATCAGCACACAGAGATTGGAGAGTAAAGAATAGGACTTGTTAGAGAAGGCAAGACTGATTCAGGGGCCATAGTCTGTGTCTGGGGTGTCAGCTAGGGCCAGATCCCACAAAGGCCTGAATAGCAGGACATGGGGTTGGGAAGAATGTGGGAAGGAAGTGAAAGTTCCAGAATTCCCCTCCAAGGCCAGGCCCACTCTGGAGCGTCCATTCTCTGCAGAGATATGAGATTTAGCATCACCAGGGCAAAGGTTTGTTACGCTTTTTTTGTAGCTATTAATTTGGGCTTTGCATTTTTATTATTAAGCATACAAAGAGGTATGCAGAAACAATAAAGGCCTACATGCCTTCTACTGAGCTTTATCAAGTTTTGACATCTTCACTTGTTTCAGATCCTCCAAAAGGAAATAAATCATAACAAATCAAACAGAGCAGAGGTCTGTAACCTTCCCTGCTCTCATACCCTCGTTTCTTCCACAAGGCACCTGCCCTCCCTAATTTGGTGTTATCATATTTTAAAATACTTTGTTTGTTTTGAAACTGGGTCTCACTCTATTGTTCAGACTGGAGTGTGGTGGCAGTCACAGCTCACTGCCACCTCAAACTCCTGGCCTCAAATGATCCTCCAGCCTCAGCCTCCAAAAGTGCTGGGATTATAGGCATGGGCCACCACGCCTGGCCTGAAAGTACTTTAATCATGCATGTCTCCATAGACAATATAGCGGGTTGTTTCACACATCTGGAAGCTTATAAAAATGTGAGCACATGGTCTATATCCTGCTGCAACTTGTTTTTGCTCTCTCCACATTCCAATTATGAGATATGTCCGTTCTACATTCATTTGTTAGTCACGAAATATAAGTATAGGATTACAAGTGCTTAGTAAGCAAATGAACAAAAAACTTCCTTAATTGGGGAAGAGGCAGTTTCTAGGATCCTAAAGAAATGTCTTAGATATAGCAAAATATGAGGACCATGAACTGTAAAATCAAGAATAAAATGAAGAGGTGCTGAGCGCAGTGGTTCATGCCTGTAATCCCAGCACTCTAGGAGGCCAAAGTGGGTGGATTTCCTGAGCTCACGGTTTGAGACCAGCCTGAGCCAGAGCGAGATCCTGTCTCTAAAAATAGCCAGGCATTGTGGTGCATGCCTGTACTCAGGAGGCTGAGGCAAGCAGATTGCTTGACCCCAAGAGACTGTGATTGCTATGAGCTATGATGTCATGGCACTCTACCCAAGGCTACAAAGTGAGATTCTATCGCAAAAAAAAAAAAAAAAGAAAGAAAGAAAGAAAAGAACAAAATCAAGATGTCTGCTGTGTATCAGGTTGAATTACATCTCCCCAAAAGGATTTGTTGAAGCCCTAACACCTGGTGCCTGTGACTGGGACTTTATTTGTAAATAGGGTCTCTGCAGGTGGGACTATGTTGTGATGAGTCCACTAGGGTGTCACCCAACCCAATATGACCGTGTCCTTATAAGAAGAAGAGAGAGACACAGGGGGAAGGTGATATGAAAGGAGAAAGCCATGTGATGACAGAGGCAGAGACGTGTCTAGCCGGCGCTGAACACAGAGATTGCTGCCAACCACCAGCAGCCAGGCAGAGGATTCTCCCCTCCACATTTCAGAGGCAATGAACGTGGCCTTGGCGACAACTTGATGTCAGACTTCTGGCCTCCAGAGTACGAGCTAATAAATTTCTGTTGCTTTAAGCCTCCAGTTAGTGGTCCTTTCTTGTGGAAGCCCTAGCTACTGGTTTGTTAAGAGGCAATTTCCTCAACCTTGCACAAATGCCTTAATAATTGAATATGAGAACCATTTTTGGTAAAACTAAGATCTGATCACAGCCAAACAAGTGAGGCATCTTTGGTGGAGGCTAAGATACAAGACAAGTCAGCAGAAATCATCCTAAATGAGGATGTTCAGCAGATCAAGTCAGCTAGGACTAGAGGTCAGAGGGGCAGTAGCTCTAGGAAAACTGGAGAGCTGCCTGTCCACTGTGCCCCAGGTAGAGGGGCATAACAAGCTCCCTTTACAAGTTATGGAATTTCATTGACAGCATCACACAGGTCAGCCACACCATGAGTGGACAAGTACTTCTCCCTGTCAACCCCAGACTACCTCCCACAACCTTCTTAAAACTCCTGGGAGGTCTGATCCACCCCATTCTTCAACCCCTCCCATTAGCCTTTCTGGTGATATCTCCCTACCCAGGTTCCGGTTTCTCTTTCTGAGTGAGAATAGATATAAGGAGTGAGGATTTGGGGGTGGGAGATGCAAGCCACGGTCCCCAGGAGTTGGACGCATTGAAGAGCAGTGGGGGGAAACATGAATGTCTCTAAGGAACCAAGAGCCCAGCAGCTGCAGCTCCTGGGTAAGGCTGGGTGGGACCCCAGGATCCATGGGAGGAGGGCCAGGGGATGGCCAGCTCTGGCCTCAGCTTCCCCAGGCTCTCAGTTGATGTCTATCCATTCAGAGGAGGAAGAGCTGAGAACCAGCAGAGGCAGATGGATTGCAAGAGAATTAGGTGCCAAACAGACTTGTGGACCAAGAAACTTTGCAGGTAGAGGAGGGTTACCGGCCAGGCAGGATGGACAGAGCTTCATAGATTCAGCTGGGTCAGTCCTGCAGAGCTGGGGGATGGGAACCTGGATTTCTGGGTTCTGAGAAAGTAGGAGCTTGGGCCAGGCTATCCCTGGGCCAAGCTGAGGTGGGAATGCTGGCAAGCTTGGCCAAATCTCCATCCTCCCCACAGGGCATCTGGGCCATGCCTCCCTGGTGCTACCGTTTCTATCCTTCATGGTCCTTGCTGGGCTCCTGGTGACCATCCTCATAGTAGGTGAGAAAAGCTTTTTGGTCAGGGACTCACAGGTCTGCCTTTTTAGCTGTGGACAGAGCCAGAAGTGGCCAGTTCCAGGAAGGTGGTAGGGCTAAAAGTTGCTGTTGGGTCCCTTGGGGCTTCTAAGGGCCTCTCCCCTGACCACAATTCTAAGCAGAGGAGAAGTAAGAAACTGGCTCCTCTTGCCATTCTGTGCTTCCATCTAAGGGTGCCTGTCTTCCTAATCCTCAAAGGGGATTAATCAAGACCTTGGCTCTCAGAATTTATGGCCCTGGAGGCCCAGTGCAAGGCATGGCACACAATCAGTGCTCGACAATTGTGGTTCCTTTTTTCTTGGCAGTCTGCAGTCTCCCCAGATCTGTGGGGAAGGAGTTGACCCAGCTAAAGCCTGTGGTGGGTGAGGGCCCAGAGAGATCCAGGCAGGAGGAGATCTACAAGGAGTTGACCCAGCTGAAGGCTGCAGTGGGCACATTCCCACAGCGGTCCAGGCAGGAGGAGATCTACAAGGAGTTGACCCAGCTGAAAACTGGAATCCGTGAGTGCCCAGCATGGTCCAGGCAGGAGGACATTTACCAGCAAGTGACTCAGCTGAATGCTGTTGTTGGTGAGTGTCCAGACACCAGAGGTCCTATGGCTGGAGAGTCTCCATGTGCTGTGACTTTGCTAGGGTCATAAACCCTCTCTGAGCCTTAGTTTACACATCTGTATAATGGAATCACAGGGTAACGGGGATATTAGAACTTGGTTTTCACAGGGAACAGGTACACAGTGGGCACTCAACGAAGTCAGTCTCCTGCCTTCTGGCCTGAGCTGTAAAGCCTCTACAAGTCCCAGTCTGTAGATTAGCCAGGACTCCTCGGTTCTCCTGGCAATTAAGAGGATCTCAGGATGTGGAGACAGGCATGATCCAGCATGAACAGTCATGGAAGGGCCCCAACCCAAAGGACTTGAAGCCTGGGAAGGTGCAGGACTTTGGGCACCCAGATCTGGGTCCCAGCCCTGGCCAATCTACCCAACAGGTCACCTGTGCCGCCCCTGTCCCTGGGACTGGACGTTCTTCCAAGGAAATTGTTACTTCTTCTCCAGTATCCAGCGGAACTGGCACGACTCCATGACTGCCTGCCAGGAGGTGGGGGCTCAGCTAGTCGTGATCAAAAGCACCGAGGAGCAGGTACACCTGCTGGGGGCCTCATCCTGGTCTGGGCCATGCACATGGTCACTGACTGCCTTGGATGGGGATGCTCAGAGGGGATTGTCTGGCAGAGGGGCTGCTTGTTCCCTTGGAAAGGTATTGGAGGCTTCAGATACAAGGGAGAGGATCCCAAGCACCTTGCAAGGAAAAACAAACAAGTTCTGAACGCATGCAAGTGATTTAGGGGAGCACATCAAAGGTACATAAACCCCAACAGTGTGCTGGCAAATGTCTAACAACCACCTCTCTGGGGAGTAAAGTCCTCATGTGTAGGTTTTGCCAACATCCTTGGTGTAAATATTCTCACTATGGCTGATTGTAAGCTATTGATGTGATGCCACTCAATGTGGAGCTGAAAAGACATGTGTGTGACCAGCCAATGATGTGGCTCCAGAACATTAAACCCAGTCATGGGTAAATTGTGTGGAACATGAAAAAGAGAACTTGCAGTATTCACAGATGTCTGTGAGAAGAGGTCAGCAATGCATGTAAGTCTGTAAGTCAGAACAAACATGCCTTGGGTACAGATATGTGAGGGACTCAGACAGGTAGGGGCTCAGGACTCCGTACACTAGAAGGCTGAAGGTTAGACTGCAAGCAGAACTTTCTGAAAACAGATGGGAAGACATTGAGCTGTGAACATGGGAAGCAGAGCTCCCTTCCCAAACCTCCTCTTACCCCCCTGCCCCCAGGATTTCCTACGGCTGCAGGTTTCCACAAAGGACCGCTACACCTGGATTGGGCTGTCAGACCTGACACACAAAGGCACATGGCAGTGGGTGGATGGTTCACCGCTGCCATCCAGGTAGATCCAGGAGTAGGGAAATGCTATTCAGTGCAGGGGGGGGGGCTCTTAGACTTGAGCCTTCCCTGGGGACCCTCCCGTACTCCCTGACGCCTTAGGGCATAGAGTGTGGGATTTTCTCAATTCCTGCCTGATTTGAGGAAGGTGTTCTCCATGCTCACTATTTAGATAGTGTCTAAAATTCCACTATCAGAGCTGAAGGAAGAGCTTATTTCTCAGGAGAGGGTTTTAAAATACAGTGTATTAATAGCAGTCTGAGCTTTAGTCGAGCCAAACGCTCATAAGACAATTGGTATTGTAAAGACAGCTTGTCATACTGACAGACCCCAAAGATGGAGCTCACATCATAACAGCACAGAACACCTGAAGAAGCCCCCAAGGTCACTTACAAGGCAGGTGATGGGCAGGAAGCTGTGGGGTATGTGAGAAGGAATGGGTAAGATAGGGTAAGCAGCCTTAGGGTTGGCTAGTTGGAGTCATTTCTGTGACCTTGGGTATCCAGGCTGTGCCCAGCTGTCTGGCACCTGGCCCTGGGGTGATTAGGGTAGAGGACAGTGGCCCAGATTGGAGAGATCAAGAAGGGAAGTGGTGGAGTGTGCACTCTGGTTTGGTAGGTTTGTGTTTGAAATCTCACCCCTAGGAGAACTCCTCCCAAGGAGAGGTACAACAGGGGAGGCAGGAGGCCAAGGCACTGGGACTTGGGCATATTATGGGTGGTCCAGAGCAGTACCTGTCTGGCATATAGATGCAGAGCAGATGCTAAACCATCAGGTTTACAGAGGGTAGAAATATGTTTCATGTAGTTGTGCAAAAACAGAGGCTCACCTGAGTTCAGGAGTTCGAGACCAACCTGAGCCAGTCCCTAAAAAAAAAAAAAAGGCCAGGCATTGTGGCAGGTGCCTGTGGCCCCAGCTACTTGGGAGGCTGAGGCAAGAGAATCACTTAAGCCCAAGAGTTTGAGGTTGCTGTGAGATGCGATGCTACAGCACTCTACCAAGGGTGACATAGTGTGACTCTGTCTCAAAAAAAAAAAAAAGAAAGAAAAAAACAGAGGCTCACGTTCTGTCTGGGCTTTGCAGCTTGACCAAGTATTGGAACAAGGGGGAGCCCAAAAACATCGGGGAGGAAGATTGTGTGGAATTTAAAGGCAATGGCTGGAACAACCACAAATGCGATGTTCTCAGTTTCTGGATCTGCAAGAAGTCCACAGCCTCCTGCTCCAGCTAGGGAGGGCAATTTCCCTCCTTAACCATTGCAGTCCTAAGCCTGCCTGCTAAATAGCAAAACTTTACCCACTTTTAAGGCAAGATTCCTTCTCCCCATCCCCAGACACTAATAAAACCCCTAGGATTGGTCTCTTTCAGATCCCTCATCCCTATGGGTCTGGGTCCCATTCTGTCTTTCCTTTGCTGCCTGCTGGTTATCCTGGCTTAGAGGTTGTACTTCTGGACCATTCCTGGAGCTTTAGATGTGAACTAGTGTGGGTGCATTCAGGGGCTTGATGTGCCCCATTAATCTACTGTCTCTTACAAGATCAGAACATTTGAATGGCCGTGTGTGGCTGCCACATTCCCAGGGCTTTACCCCATCCATGCACACCTTCCATCTACTATCCCCTGCACCGCTTTGACTGAGCACTAGCTGGTTGCAATGGTCATCTTGTAGGCTAGAAGTTCCAGGCATTAAATACCCCAGTGGCACCTGGAGATGGCATCAAAGCTCCACCCAATACCCCCACAAACGTCTTTGGTTTTTGTTCTTTGCAATCACTTCCATTTGTCTCCCAGCTCTATCCTTTATAATAAAACGATAAATAGAAGCAAAGTGTTTTCCTGAGTTCTGTGGGTCATTCTAGAAAATTCTCGAACATCAGAGTGGCTTGTGGGAACCCTCAATTTGTGTGTCATCAGCCAGGTGGAAGTGTTAGTACATCTGGCACCCCTATGTGGCTGGCATCTGCAGTGGGGTCAGTCTTGTGGGACTGAGCCATTTAACTTGTGGATTCTGGCTGCTAACTCCACGTAGCTAGCGCAAGGGGAAATGAGAGTTCCCAGCATACAAAGAGGAGCACTAGTCTCTACTAGCTTGGGGCACTCAGTAAAAATGTTATACAGCAGTTTCAGCATGGGCCAAGATAACTAATAAGCCCAGCCAATGTGCCCAGTGCTTTCTTGGGTACCTCAGCACTTTCTTGCTTTCAAGTGGCCAGCTTAGAAAATTGTAGTATCATTCACATAATATGGATCACATGACAGGACATGCTGATGGCACTGTACTCACAGTGATTTGTTTCACTGTGAACAAACAAAGATACCAGGTAAAAACTTTGCGCATTTCAAAACTATTAAGAAATGAGTATAATTGTGATGGATGTGTCACTTAGTTCAATGTAAGCACTTCACATTGTATACCGAAGCAGTATCCTGACCCCCATAAATGCATCAATGTACAAAGTTATGATTTAATAAAAAATAATTTAAAAAAAGAAAAAGTATAAAAAAAAAAAAAAAAACCTTTGCATTATTAAGCTGGGAAGAGATGTAACACAACACCACCCAGTGGGCAGATGTGGATTTTGCATGCAAGAAGGCTCCCTTGGAATAAATTCTGTTCTTGAGCAATTGCTTTTTTTAGAGGATGCTTTTAAATTACTTCAGCTCTAAAGGCTTTTTTTGTTGGTTTGTTTTTTGGGCGGGGGGGGCGGACAGAGTCTCACTATGTCGCCCTCGGTAGAACACCATGGCAACACAGCTCACAATAACCTCAAACTCTTGGGCTTAAAGGATTCCCTTGCCTCAGCCTCCCAAGTAGCTGGGACTACAGGCGCCGCCACAAATCCTTGGTTTGTCAGACACTTTAAATTTTTATATAAACGCATCTTTCCTTCTCCTTTGCTATGCTATCAACCTCGACAAGTTTTCCTACAAAACGTGGGACATAAGACATTTGCCTAAATTTTCTTCAATTAGCGTAACATTTTTGTCTTCACCTTTAGCTCTGTGATACATCTGAAGTCCACCTTTGGGTATGGTGTAAAGGAGGAGTTTGACTGATCATACTATGTCAAATTAATAATGGTTTTCTCTCTTCCCTTCTAATCTTTACATCTTTTACACTCTTTTCATGTCTTACAGCTCTTGCTAGGCTCTCAAACACTGTGCTAAACAGTAGTGGTGATAACAGCTTCCTTGCGTCATTCCTGATCCAGATTTCCTCCCACCAGGCAGATGGTAGGTGGACAGACATTAGGCCTAGCCCAGCTCCCATATAACAAGTTTCCTTAGAATTGGCACCTGACCCATGAACACCATCTGTAACTTGAAGAGTCAGGGAAATTATGGTAGTAAATAAAGATAAGAAAATGGCAGAAAACAAACAAAGATCCACCCAGGCAACTGGACAGTCCAAAATAGTCACCCAAATTTAAGAGCCAGAAGCAGTATAAAACCAGAAATCTAGGAATCAGAAAAGGACAATGGCCTGGGATGGGTGCCCTGTTAGAATGTTAGTTCTTGAACCACCTCTCTAATCTCTTCCCAATTTCTTCTCTTCTTATGTTTTGTTAAGAAACTGAGAATAGCCCAGTGGCTCACTCTTGTAATCCTATCACTTCAGGAGGCCAAGGCAGTGGATTGCCTCACCTCATAAGTTGTATGTGAGCCTCATCTCTTAATGTTTCCTTCCTTACCCCATTTATCTTCCTTTTTTTTTTATTAAATCATAGCTGTGTACATTGATATGATCATGGGGCATCATTCACTAGCTTTACAGACTGTTTACCAAGTTTCACATATACCCTTGTAAGTAAGATGCACCACTGGTGTAATCCCACCAATCCCCTTCCTTCTACCCACCTCTCCCCTCCCTCCCCTCCCTTTCCCCCTTCCCCCTATTCTTAGGTTATAACTGGGTTATAGCTTTCATGTGAAAACCCTAAATTAGTTTCATAGTAGGGCTGAGTACATTGGGTGCTTTTTCTTCCATTCTTGAGATACTTTACTAACAAGAATATGTTCCAGCTCCATCCATGTAAACATGAAAGAGGTAAAGTCTTCATCTTTCTTTAAGGCTGCATAATATTCCATGGTGTACCTATACCACAATTTATTAATCCATTCGTGGATCGACGGGCATTTGGGCTTCTTCCATGACTTAGTAATTATGAATTGGGCTGCAATAAACATTCTGGTACAAATATCTTTGTTAAGATGTGATTTTTGGTCTTCTTGGTATATGCCCAGTAGAGGGATTACAGGATTGAATGGCAGATCTATTTTTAGATCTCTAAGTGTTCTCCATATCTCTTTCCAAAAGGAATGTATTAATTTGCATTCCCACCAGCAGTGCAAAAGTGTTTCCTTTTCTCCACATCTTCAAATCCCTTGCCCAGTCTGCAATGGGATTACTTGTTCTTTTCTTGCTTATTATGTTTGAGTTCTCTGTGGATTCTGGTTATTAAACCTTTGTTGGAGACATAACTTGCAAATATCTTCTCCCATTCTGAGGGCTGTCTGCTTGCTTTACTTACTGTGTTCTTGGCTGTGCAGAAGCTTTTTAGTTTGAACAAGTCCCAGTAGTGTATTTTTGAAGCTGCTTCAATTGCCCGGGGGTCCTCCTCATAAAATACACACCCAGACTGATTTCTTCAAGGGTTTTCCCTGCACTCTCCTCTAGTATTTTTATAGTTTCATGTCTTAAGTTTAAATCTTTGATCCAGTGAGAGTCTATCTTAGTTAATGGTGAAAGGTGTGGTTCCAGTTTCAGTCTTCTACAGATTGCCAGCCAGTTCACCCAGCACCATTTGTTAAATAGGAAATCTTTTCCCCAGTGAACGTTTTTAATTGGCTTGTCAAAGATTAAATACCGGTAAGTAGCTGGATTCATCTCTTGGTTCTCTATTCTGTTCCAGACATCTACTTCTCTGTTTTTGTGCCAATATCATGCTGTTTTGATCACTATCGATTTGTAGTATAGTCTGAGGTCTGCGTAATTCCTCCTGCTTTTTTATTTCTGAGTAATGTCTTGGCTATTCGAGGTTTTTTCTGGTTCCATATAAAACAAAGTATTGTTTTTTCAAGATCTTTGAAGTATGACAGTGGAGCTTTAATAGGGATTGCATTGAAATTATATATTGCTTTGGGTAGTATGGACATTTTAACAATGTTGATTCTTCCCAGCCATGAGCATGGTATGTTTTTCCATTTGTTAATATTTTCAGCTATTTCTTTTCTTAGAGTTTCATAGTTCTCTTTATAGAGATCTTTCACGTCCCTTGTTAGATAAATTCCCAAATATTTCATCTTCTTTAGCACTACTGTGAATGGGATAGAGTCCTTAAGTGTTTTTTCAACTTTACTGTTGTTGGTATATATAAAGGCTACCGATTTATGAATGTTGATTTTATAACCTGAGACGCTGCTGTATTCCTTGATCACTTCTAAGAGTTTTGTAGTAGAGTCCCTAGTGTTTTCCAGCTATACTATCATATCATCTGCAAAGAGCGAAAGTTTGATCTCTTCTGACCCTATATGGATACCCTTGGTCGCCTTTTCTTCCCTAATTGCGGTGGCTAAAACTTCCATTACAATGTTAAAGAGCAATGGAGACAATGGGCAGCCTTGTCTGGTTCCTGATCTGAGTGGAAATGATTCCCATTTAACTCCATTCAATATGATATTGGCTGTGGGTTTGCTGTAGATAGTCTCTATCAGTTTAAGAAATGTCCCATCTATACCGATTTTCTTAAGTGTTCTGATCGTGAAGGGATGCTGGATATTATCAAAAGCTTTTTCTGCATCAGTTGAGAGAATCGTATGGTCTTTGTTTTTTAATTTGTTTATGTGCTGGATTACATTTATAGATTTACGTATATTGAACCAGCCTTGAGACCCTGGGATAAAACCAACTTGGTCATGATGTATAATTTGTTTGATGTGTTGCTGGATTCTGTTTGTTAGGATCTTGTTGAATATTTTTGCATCTATATTCATCAGTGATATCGGTCTATAATTTTCTTTTCTCGTTGGGTGTTTTCCTGGTTTGGGGATCAGGTGATGTTTGCTTCATAGAACATGTTGGGTAGTCTTCCTTCTTTTTCTAGCATTTGGAACAGATTGAGTAATATAGGTACTAATTCCTCTTTAAAGGTTTGGTAGAATTCTGACGTGAAACCATCTGGTCCCGGGCTTTTCTTTTTAGGGAGGTTTTGTATGGTTGATGCTATTTCTGAACTTCATATGGGCCTGTTCAACATTTCCACTTGATTCTGGCTAAGTCTTGGAAGGTGATGTGCTTCCAACTATTGGTCAATTTCCTTCAGATTTTCATATTTCTGAGAATACAGTTTCTTGTAATATTCATTAAGGATTTTTTTGATTTCTGAGGAGTCTGTTGTTATTTCGTCTTTGTTGTTTCTGGTTGATGAGATTAGAGATTTTACTCTTTTTTTCCTGATTAGGTTGGCCAAAGGTTTATCTATTTTATTGACCTTTTCAAAAAACCAGCTTTTTGATTTATTGATCTGTTGTATTATTCTTTTGTTTTCAATTTCATTTAATTCTGCTCTAATTTTGGTTATTTCTTTTTTTCTACTAGGTTTGGGGTTGGAATGTTCTTCCTTTTCCAGTTGCTTGAGATGTCCCATTAAGTTGTTAATTTCCTCTCTTTCTGTTCTCTTGAGGAAGGCTTGCATTGCTATAAATTTCCCTCTTAGAACTGCCTTTGTGGTGTCCCAGAGTTCTGATAGTTCATGTCTTCATTGTTGTTTTGTTCCAAAAAGTTGGGGATTTCTTTCTTAATCTCATCTCTGACCCAGCTATCATTCAGCATAAGGTTATTTAACTTCCATGTTTTTGTATGAGTATGCAGATTCCTGTTGTTACTCAGCTCAAGTTTTATTCCATGGTGGTCCGAGAAGATGCATGGAATAATTTCTATTCCTTTAAATTTACTGAGGTTAGACTTGTGACCTAAGATGTCATTGATTTTGGAGTAAGTTCCATGGGCTGATGAGAAGTATGTGTATTCAGTTTTGTTAGGATGAAATGTTCTATAGATGTCTGATAAATCCAAATGTTGGATGGTTAGGTTTAAATCTAAGATTTATTTGCTCAGCTTCTTGTTGGAGGATCGATCCAACACTTCCAAAGGAGTGTTGAAATCTTTGACTATTGTGGAGCTGGAGGAAATCAAGTTGCTCATGTCTGTTAGAGTTTCTCTTACAAATTGAGGTGCATTCTGGTTGGGTGCATAGGTATTAATAATTGAGGTCTCATCATATTGAGTATTACCCTTAACAAATATGAAGTGACCATTCTTGTCCTTGCTTACTTTTGTTGGTTTAAAGCCTATTGTATCTGAAAATAAAATTGCAACACCTGCTTTTTTCTGATTACCATTTGCCTGAAATATGGACGACCATCCTTTCACCCTGAGTCTGTATCTGTCTTTTAAGTTAAGATGTGACTCTTGTATGCAACAGATATCTGGCCTGAGTTTTTGTATCCAGTCAGCTAACCTATGCCTCTTTAGAGGACAGTTTAAGCCGTTCACATTAATGGAGAATATTGATAAGTCTGGTGAAGTTTTGGGTATCGAGTTTTTCAAAAGTCCAGTGGGCATTTTTAATCCTTTCACCAGTGTGGAAATTGGAGTTTGATCCAAAGTTTCTGAGTGAGTTTACTTTTGTGGTATAGGATTGGGTTGGTCATTATGGAGGATAGGTCTGAGAATATCCTGAAGAGCTGGTTTGGTTATGGCAAATTTCTTCAACATATGAATGTCATGAAAGTATTTAATTTCTCCATCATAAATGAAACTCAGTTTAGCTGGATACGAGATCCAGGGTTGAAAGTTATTTTGCTTTAAGAGATTAAAAGTCGGTGACCACCCTCTTCTGGCTTGAAAAGTTTCAGCAGAGAGGTCTGCAGTCATTCTAATATTCTTCCCTTTGAAGGTAATGGTTTACTTTCTCCCGGCAGCTTTGAGAATTTTCTCCTTCATATTAACTTTAGTGAAGTTAATTATGATATGCCTGGGGGATGTATTATTGGGGTTGAGTCGTGCTGGGGTTCTGAAGCTGTCCGCTATCTGAATTTCAGAATCTCCAGGCATGTCTGGAAAATTCTCTTTCATAATTTCATGCAGAAGGGCCTCTGTGCCCAGCAAGGCCACTTCATCTGTTTCTGGAACTCCAAACATTCGGATATTAGCCTTCTTCGAATTATCCCAGAGCTCTCGGAGAGAATGATCCATTTCTCTTTGCTCTCCATTTCTCTTCCTTTTTGATAGTTTGGGAGCGTTCAAAGGCTTTATCTTCAAGGTCAGAAATCCTTTCTTCTGCTTGCTCCATTCTGTTACTGAGGGATTCTACTGTATTTTTCAGATCTTTGAGGGCTGCAAATTCTTGCTTCAGTGTGTCTAAGTCTTTGGTGGTTTTGTCTTTAAATTCATTAAATTCTTGAGACAACTTTTGAATTTCTCCTCGAATTCCTAATTCCACTTTGTTAATCTTGTCTGCCATCCAAATTCTGAATTCGATTTCTGACATCTCAGCAAGTTGTTTATGAATGGGATCTTCAATTACATCTGCCATATCTTTCCTTGGGGGGGGTTGATCTATTCTGGTTATTCATGTTACCAGAGTTTTTCTGCTGATTCCGCCCCATGGTTGTTTTACTCCCTTTGATTTTTTCCCCTGGAGCTTTGTCAAGGGCCTGTACAGTGTTGTGGCCTGAGAAACTGGGGCCCTGTCTGGTGTGGTGGGGCTAAGTGGTTCTGTCTTGTTTTCAGCTGGTTTCTGTTCCACCCTAATGAAACAGATAGTCTGGATTGAAACCTCAGCTGTGGAGAAATATCAGCAATTAAGTCACCCCGCCCCCCACCAGCAAACAATTGGAAAAGAAAAATCAAACCTTCCTACCACCGTGCACCCAGGGCACCACCTGATTTGTCCTCAGGTGATTGGTTCAGTTCAAAAGGTCCAAATCAATTCTCTCAGTCTGTACCTGTCTGGGGTGAGAGAGTTTAAGAGGTCTCTGGGAAATGGATCACAAGGGTCTGATGACTACTCTGGTGTGGCTTGCTCCAGAGCTGCGTGGCGTCAGGACGAGCCACCCAGCCAATAGATCAGGTTGCTGCCTCCTTCCCCACCTTGCACCACTGTCGCACCCAGTCACTGATAGCCCTGCAGTTGGCTAAGCCAGTTGCCTGTAGTGAACCAATACTCCAGGAGTTTGCACCTGCCTGAATCACAAGGAAGTCTACCAGGCCTCTGCACTCTGCCTCTCCCTAGCAGGAGGAGGTGAGGCCTGACAATCTCGGGCACTTGATGAAGGTTGAGGGGTTTTCACTCAGGTCCAGTCTCGCCCCTGATTAATGTTACTGACAGAACAGAACAACTTTGCGGTTCCCCTGCAGAAGAGAAGCTGAATTGAGTTCCAAATCAGCTTGTCTTTGCTCTTGTATTGTCTATAGGCTCACAATCCCCTGAGGGCCAGGTGTGTCTTAGGTTCAGTAAAGTGGACCTCTGGGTCAGCCCCGCCCTGGGAGTTTCCCCAGTTTGCAAGTTGGAGTTGCCTCAACAAATCCTATACTCATAGTCTCTGGTTGCCCAGGGAGACAGGGGGTGTGGCTTCAGAATATTCGGTAGTGAGCCGTATTGCTAGCAAAAGAGGGCTGCTGTTTTATGCCTCAGGCAACCATTGCTCCAGTGCAGCTCACATCCAGCCAACCGTACTCTCTCTGCTCCCGTACCCCAGAGTCTGTACCGACCGGCTGCAGCCCGGCACTGTTTATACCCCTCGAGCAATTGCCCAAGAGTCTGGGCTCCTGGGGGACAGGCCTCCAGACCTTGGAGCAAGAGCAGAGGGCAGCATGGGAAGCATTGGGAGCCTGGGGTTGTGGGCAGAGAACACACACAGTTTTACACAGTTTTATGCCTGGCTGTATTGTCACCAAAAGATGGCTGTCGCAGTGTGCCTCAGGGAACTGCCACTCTGGTGCGGTCCCCTCTCCACCGACCATCCTCTCATCACTCCCGTGCCCCGGAGCCGGCACCGACCAGCTGCAGTCGAGGCCCTGTCCACACCCCTCGAGAAATCACCCAAGACTCTGACCTCCTGGGGGACTGGCCTCCAGACCTCAGTGTGAGTGAAGGGGAGCGCTGGGAGCTCAGAATTCCAGGTAGAGACTATATACAGTTTATACAGTTTTATGCCTGGCAGGAGGACTCTCTGCCATCCTAGTAGGGGAGGTACGTCCAGTTTTTAGAGGTTCTCTCCCATGGAGTGTAGAGGGAGGAACTTTGAACTCTGCCTGATTGTTTGTGGGGCACTCTGAGCTGTTCTCATGGGGGAGGGGACTCCTGTCCGCTTGGTGATGGATTTTGTACCTTTTGTTTGTATCCTTGTGGTCGCAGCTCGCCTCAGCGGGGTTGAGTGCATTCTTCAACCTTCTCTCTTAGTGCAGCTCAAATCCACCAGGTTACCTGCTGAATTTTTGTCCTTTAACTCTCCTTCTGGATGGGAGCCTCTCTCTTCCTTTTTTTTTGATCTTCTTCTCTTTTCACTTCATTTTCTTATGGATGTGTCTCTTACTCTCTCCTAGAAGAAATCAGGAAAACAGGCATCAAATAAACTATTTTTTCTGAGACAGAATCTCACTATGTCACCCTGGTTAGAATGCCATGGCATCACAGATCACAGCAACCTCAAATTCTTGGGCTTAAGTGATTCTCTTGCCTCAGCCTCCCAAGTAGGTGGGACTACAGGCACCTGCCACAAGGCCCAGCTATTTTTTGTTGTTGGCGTTGTTCTTTTAGCTGGCTCAGGCCAGATTCGAACTCTCCAGCCTCAGTGTATGTGGCTGGCGCCCTACCCATTGAGCTACAGGCACCGCCCCAAATAAACTTTCAAAATAAAATGTGGATTACGTTTATTACCTCAAAGCGCTGTTGAGAGCATCCAGAAGATGGGATGTGTTTAAGTATTTCTAAAAAGGGGGCTGAAATGTCCTAGTAAGTGCTCCATTTACAAATATTATATTTTACCTTCTCAGCAAGGCACCCTCTATCCCCTGCGCATCTCAGCCCTCTCAAGCTCTTTATCCTACTAGACTTTTTCTTCCTTTCTTTTTTTTCCCATAGCACTTACAGCTTTGTCATATACTATACTAGAATTCACAACCTTGGCACAACCTCTGGCATTTGGGGCCAGATCATTCTGTGTTGTGGGTCCATCCTGTGCATCATAGGGTATTTTGGTTTGTTTTTTTCCTTTTATTAAGTCTATAAACATAGATCATGAATATATTTATGCATTTGTGGGGTACAGTGTGTTTTTTTTTATACAATTTAGAGTGCTAACATCAAACTAATCAACATAGCTTTCACCTCATTTACTTAATTATTGTGTTAAGACATTTATGTTCTATTCTTGATAGATTTGACTTGTACCCTTGCAATATGCTTCATAGGTGTGGTCCCACCATTTACCCTCCCTCTATCAAACCTCCTCCCTCCCCTCCCATCCCCCTCCACTTCTCTCCTTCTTCCTTAGCTATACTTGTGATCTATCTTTCATAAGAAAGTGTGCATAATTATAAATTGGTTTCATAAAAGTACTGAGTACATTGGATACTTTTTCTTCAATTCTTGAGATACTTTACTAAGAAGAATATGTTCCAGTTCCATCCATGTAAACCTAAAAGAGATAAAATCTCCATCTTTTTTAAGGTTACATAGTATATTCCATGATATACATATACCACAATTTATTAATCCATTCATGGGTCGATGGGCACTTGGGCTTCTTCCATGACTTGGAAATTATGAATTGAGCTGCAATGAACAATCTGGTGCAAATATCTTTGTTGAAGAGTGATTTTTGGTCTTTTGGATATACAACTAGTAGAGGAATTACAGGATCAAATGGCAGGTTTACTTTTAGATCCCTGAGTGTTCTCCAAACTTCTTTCCAAAAGGAACGTATCAGCTTGCATTCCCACCAGCAGTGCAGAAGTGTTCCCTTTTCTCCACATCCACACCAACATCTATAGTTTTGGGATTTTGTAATGTGGGCTACTCTTACTGGAGTTAGATGATGTCCCAAAGTGGCTTTGATTTGCATTTCTCTGATGATTAAAGATGATGAACATTTCTTCATATGTCTGTAGACCATGCTCCTGTCTTCAGAGAAGCTTCTGTTCAAGTCTCTTGCCTACAATGAAATGGGATCACTTGTTCTTTTCTTATTAATAAGTTTGAGTTCTTTGTGGATTCTGGTTATCAAACCTTTGTCAGAAACATAACCTGCAAATATCCTCATCATAGGGTTTTAAGCAATTCCCCAGGCCTGTACCCACTAGGTGCCAGAAGCACAGTCACACTCCCCCTCCAAGTTGTGACAACAAAAATATCTCCAAGCATTGTTAAATGTTCCTTGGTGGGCATAACTGCCCCTGGCTGAGAACCACCATGCTACACAACTTACTTGGGGTTTTGGGGGGTTTGTTTTTGTTTTTGAGACAGAGTCCCTTTATCACCCAAGCTAGAATGCAGTAGTACATCATCACAGCTCACTACAACCTCAAACTCTTGGGCTCAAGTGATCCTCTTGCCTCAGCCTCCCAAGTAGCTGGAACTACGGGTGCCCATCACAATGCCCGGCTAATTTTTCTACTTTTTGTAGAGACAGGATCTCCTGCTTGCTCAGGCTGGTCTCAAACTCCTGACCTCAAACAACCTAGGACTCCCAGACTCCTAGGACTACAAGTGTCAGCCACCACACCCAGCCTACAATTTACTTTTAAATTATCCTCATTATGTTTAGTACGGGGTCCTACCAGAATGTTTGCTCCTAGAAGAGAGGATTTTGCTCATTTTTTTCTCTGATATCACCCAAGATCCAGATCAATCAATGCCTGGCATGGGGGGTGGGGGTGTGTGTGCAATATCTGTTAAAAGAAATGCATAAACAGTGGTTTTGATGTGCCTGAGATGGTGGTGGGTAGACATGCACAACCCTATTTCTTCATCAAAGCATCCCTTTGGGGAAGCCTTGTCACTGTCCCCCTTTTCAGAGAAGAGAAAACTGAAGCTTCCAAAAGCTACATAGAGTTCATGCTTATAATCCCTGCATTTTGGGATGCCAAGATGTAAGGATCACTTGCGGCCAGGAGTTCAAAACCAGTCTGACCAACATAACGAGAGTCCATCATCTCTGCACAAAAATAGAAAAATTAGCTGAGTGTGGTAACACCACACACCTGTAGTCCCAGCTACTTGGGGAAGCTGAGGAAGGCAGATCACTTGAGCCCAGGAGTTCAAGACTGCAATGAACTAATGATGGTGCCACTGCTCTCCAGCCCAGGTGACATGAGAGCCTGGCTTAAATAAATAAATATTTTTTAAAAGAAAGAAAATAAATAAATAAGTACAATGCCTTTCAGTAAAGTTTTATAATTTTTTTCATCTAACATTAAAAAAAAAATACTTCTGGGTGTGTGTATTCATTTTCTTTCTTTTTTTCTTTTTTTTTTTTGTAATTGTTGGGGATTCATTGAGGGTACAAAGAACAAGGTTACATTGATTGCATTTGTTAGGTAAAGTTCCTCTTATAATTGTGTCCCACCTCTAAAAGATGTATCACACACCATCACCCCCCATCGCCATCCCTCCTTTCCTCTCTCTGCTCTCCCTTTCCCTCACTCCCCACTGTGTACTAGGTCATCAACTGTCTTTATGGGAGAATTGAGTACATAGGATTCTTGCTTCTCCATTCCTGTGATGCTTTACTAAGAATAATGTGTTCCACTTCCACCCAGGCTAATACAAAAAATGTAAAGTCTCCATCTTTTTTATTATTATTAAACATAGCTGTGTACATTAATGCAATCATGGGGCACCATACACTGGTTTTAATATACCGTTTGACATATTTTCATCACACTGGTTAACATAACCTTCCTGGCATTTTCTTAGTTATTGTGTTAAGACATTTATATTCTACATTTAGTAAGTTTCGCATGTACCCTTGTAAGATGCACCATAGGTGGGATCCCACCAATCACCCTCCCTCCACCCGTACTTCCCCCTCCCCTCCCCTCCCTCTCAAAGGCTAAATAGTATTCCATGGTATACATATACCACAGCTTGTTAATCCTTTCCTGGGTTGATGGGCATTTAGGCTGTTTACACATTTTGGCGATCGTAAATTGAGATGCAATAAACAGTCTAGTTCAAGTGTCCTTATGGTAAAAGGATTTGTTTCTTTCTGGTTAGATGCCCAGTAATGGGATTGCAGGATCAAATGGGAGGTCTAGCTTGAGTTGAGGGTTCACCATATTTCCTTTCAAAAAGGTTGTATTAGTTTGCAGTCCCACCAGCAGTGTAAAGTGTTCCCTTCTCTCCACATCCACACCAGCATCTGCATTTTTGAGATTTTGTGATGTGTGCCATTCTCCATGGGGTTAGATGATATCTCAGAGTGGTGTTGATATGCATTTCTCTAATAATTAGGGATGATGAGCATTTTTTCATATGTTTGTTAGTTATTCATTTGTCTTCTTTAGAGAAGGTTCTATTCATGTCTCTTGCCCACTGATATATGGAATTATTGGCTTTTTTCATGTGGATTAATATGAGTTCTATGTAGATCCTAGTTACCAAGTTATCAAGCTTTGGTCTGATTCAAAATATGCAAATATCCTTCCCATTGTATAGGTTGTCTATTTGCTTCAGTTGTCTCCTTAGCTGTATAGAACCTTTTCAGTTTAATTAAATCCCATTTGTTTATTTTTGTTGTTGTTCCAATTGCCACAGAAGTCTTCATAAAGTCTTTCCCCAGGCAGATATCTTCAAGTGTTTTTCCTATGCTTTCTTTGAGGATTTTTATCATTTCATGCCTTAAATTTAAGTCTTTTATCCATCTTGAATCAATTTTTGTGAGTGGAGAAAGGAACCCCTTCACCATATCTGCAAAGAAAATGAAATACCTAGGAATATACCTAACAAAAGAGGTGAAGAACCTCTATAAAGAAAATTATGAAACCCTAAGAAAAGAAATAGCAGAGGATAGGCTCAGCACCTGTGCCTCAAGTGGCTAAGGCACCAGCCACATACACCTGAACTGGTGGGTTCAAATCCAGCCTGGGCCTGCCAAACAACAATGATGGCTGCAACCAAACAATAGCCAGGTGTTGTGGCAGGTGACTGTAATTCCAGCTACTTGGGAGGCAGAGGCAAGAGAATTGCTTAAGCCCAGGAGTGGGAGGTTGCTGTGAGCTGTGATGCCACGACACTCTACCTAGGGTTACAGCTTGAGGCTCTGTCTCAAAAAAAAAAGAAAGAAAGAAAGAGCAGAGGATATTAACAGATGGAAGAACATACCACGCTCATGGCTAGAAAGAATCAACATTGTTAAAAACAGATTCAACGCAATGCCTATTAAAATGCCAACATCGTACTTTCAAGACTTGGAAAAAATAATTCTGAATTTTGTATGGAACCAGAAAAAAAAAACCGTACAACTAAGGCAGTTCTTAGCAATAAATACAAAGCCAGGAGCATCAGCATACCAGACTTTAGCCTATACTACAAGGCCATAGTGATCAAAACAGCATGTTACTGGCACAAAAATAGAGACATAGACATTTGGAATGGAATAGAAAACCAGGAAATGAAACTAACATCTTATAGCCACCTAATCTTTGATAAACCAAACAACATACACTGAGGAAAGAGTCCCTATTCAATAAATGGTGCTGGGAGAACTGGATATCCACATGTAAAAGACTGTGTATTCATTTTCTACGGATACAGAAACAATTATCACAAACAACACAACAGTATTCCCTTAAAGTTCTGGAATCCGAAATAGGTCATAGGCAGCTTCCTGGGTTTCTCACCAGGCTGGACAGCGCCACCCAGACCCTCAAGGCCGGCGGCTTCGCCCAGGTGGATAGAACACAGAACCCCCTTCCTGCCTCCTTGTCTTTGCACTGTGGGGGCAAACGGGGGCACCTTTTACCGGGAGTGCAGTCCTTCCTCGTCTCCTTCTGTGTTGGCTCCTCTCCCGCACCTTGAACCCTCGACCCCTCTGGGCACTGCTGCCCCCAGAGCCCCGCCACAGCGCTCCCGCTGCAGGAGAGGCGGCCCCTCAGCTGCTGGGAAGGAGCCACTCCCACGAGATGGTGAGGTGCAGAGACTCGCTTTTCTGCACCTTAGACTTCCTGAAACAGGCTTTTCTCCTTTTCGCGTGATGGTGACGGTGATGGGTGGGCATGGGTGGGGGTACAGGAGAGGTGAGGGGAAGGGATGTGGGGTGGATAAGGGGGTTCCTTCCATCTTCTTGGAAAGGAGGCAAGGAACAGGAACGCACCTGTAGTCCCAGCTACTCAAGAGGCTGAGGAGGGCGAATGGATGGAACCTGCCAGTTCAAATCCAGTCTAAACAACATAGGGAGACTCCTACCCCTGCATTGTAAAAAAAAAAAAAAGAAGAAGAAGAAGAAGAAAGAAGAAAGAAGGAAGAAGAAGAAGAGGAAGAGGAAGAGGAAGAAGAAGAAGAAGAAGAAGAGTTGCTACTCTTGCTTTCACTGACTCCCTATTACCCACTCCTGAAATGACCAGTGAGAATATTTACTCTCCCCTTGTGAAATGTGATGAACCCCCTTTTTTGCCTTGTTCCCACTCATGAACCAGGTGGCTACTCCATCCTCCAGCCAGAAACCCCTCTCTCCCAAGACTTCTGTTTCTCCAGTCTCCACGGCTGATTGTCTGTTGCCTTTGTGGGCTCCTCTTCTTCCTCTAGACCCTGAAATGTGCCTGTCATTCACAATTCTTTGCTGACCATATCCACTTCTGCTGTGGGGGTGGTGAGGAGGGAAGAGAGGCAGAGCAGTAGTCCCCCACTTATCCACAGGGGGAGATATGTTCCCAGACCTGCAGGAGATGCCCAAAACCAAGGACAGTGCCAAAGTCTATATATTCTATATATTTTTCTATGCATACATAATAATACTGTTGTAAATGGTCCAGGCCTGTGTTGTAGAGATAAGACCAGCAGTCAGAATGATTATGGAGAAGCAGAGGGCTGCAGCTTGCTCAGGCATACAGCCCCTAACTTTATTTCTTGCAAGCTTATATACTCTTAATAACACTAAGTTCTGCATGTACACATTCTAATAAAAAAAGTAATTGGCAGCCAATGGTTTATATGATAAGAGTACAAAAAAAACATACAGAGCAACCACAAAAACGTATTCAGCCGTTTGAGAAAACAGGTGCAACATGTAACTGAAATGAGCATTAATTTATCTTGTTTTCCACTCCCAAGGTCCCTTCCAGGACATTCTACAGACAGCCAGACTCTGTCTTCAGGGCCTGCCTCCTACATAATTAGCTTTCTAATCACTTTGGAGGGTCTTAAAGGAACATCCCTTCATATGGACTCTGAGAAAGTTTCTTCAAACATAAGTCAATTGCACTGGAAGTCACATTGAGGTTACACTTCTGCTTCTTTTTTTAAATCATGCATGATAATGGAAAACATGGCTTCTTGGCAGTCACTCACCTGGTGGGCTTGACGGACCCATCTGCAGACTAAACATAAAACAAAACAAATAATGAACATTATAACAAGCAGTCCTGCAGAAGTCCCAAATAAAATATTCAATTTAGGTAAAGGATTTAACTTTTCTATTCCATTTGACAATTCTTTTAGTATAGTATCTCCATTAACATGCTTGTGCTGGAACGAGGCATATACTTTTTGTTGTTAGTTAAGAATATCATTAGTTAAATTTTCAAGGTTTAACAAATGTTTTTTCACTTTATCCCAAGGGAATTCAGTTGCATTGTAAAGCACATGAGTAATACAAAATGAAGTTACATTCCAATCACAAAAAAATTTGATTTGTTTTTGTAAACTAGACAATTAATCTCCTAACATTAATACTGTTTGTTGTAAATCTGAAAGCTCATTGTGGATTTCAGTGTCAATTTGTCTCTGAGCTTTCCAAAGCTGCTCAGAATTATGGTGCCATTCGGCAACAAAGTCCTGGGTCTTGATGCTTTCAGTAAAAGCAACTCCTATAGCAGCAGCAGTAACAGCAATTATTCCCAAAATTGCTGCAATCGACATTCCAATGAAATGCTTGGTTTTCTTCAGGACCTTCTCAGCAATCATCTGAAGCATGGACAATGCAGGAGATTCTTGCCAAGGACAGGCAAGCTTCACTGGCAACCAGACACCTGTTCTTGCTCTTAAAAGATGCAACAGCTCTTTGGAAACATCAAACTGATCAGATCTGTTAATGCACATATACATAGTATAGGTTTGCAAACATCAGATTTCTCCACTGGTTTTGCTCCAATATATAGAACCTTTAAGCCATACAAAAGGCAGCCTTAAACAGGCTTGAACACTATGAGTTGTGTCTTTGGTAAAAATAATAATAATAAGGTATATTTTTATCTTGTTGATTATGATATGATTTTTCTACCCAAGCTTGAAGATGGCAGAGCACAGCCCCAATTTTCCATAAATGATTTTGTTTAGGATATTTTGATAGGCCAGGAGAAGGAGGAGAAAATCCTTCATCTCTCCACATAATTTGACTGGATATTGTACTGGGAATGGATGTATGATTTCCTTTCCATCTTAAAGGTTTTAAAGAATTCTGAGTGGGTGAAACCTCTAGGGCTCAAATCTATGACACTTCCATAGGAAGTATTAGCAACCAAAAATGCACTTTCACCTTTACATTTTGTCCAATGCACCCATTCACTTACTTGTGAAAAGTTGTGCATTTGACAAAGAGGTAACTCAGAAGAAGCCAAAGTATATCGTTAACTTCTATTCCTTTAATAGAAAGGGCTACTAAAAGATACATTTTTCTCTATAGCGATTCACTGGAATGACGGCCTATACTTGTCCAAATTTGATACTGAAAAGTTAAACAAGGGGGGCTGATTACCAAAGCAAATGGGTGATCCATTGGCACCAGTATTGTAATTTAAAAATGTCATTCCTTCTTCCTTGGGTTTTAAAGGATCATGAGCGTCATAAAGTCCAGGAAGCCAAAAAGATTCATTCGCATAAATTGGAACACTAGGTTCAAACCAGCTGACCCCCTCAGTAGAGGAGGATTTGGGCTATATGTCCAACATCCATATGATTGAGCACTTACTTGAGTAGTGAGGAGTGAGATTATAGCCAAAAACAAAGAGGATGTGGTCAGGGGTTGCTTATTCTGAGCCACCAGATCTTCTGCTTGATGACAAAACTTCTTCACCTGACCCTAGGTCATCTCTGGAGCATTCAGAGTGTGGGGAAGCACTGTCTTGGTTTTCTTAGTTTGTTTACTCAAAGTCATTTCTGCAAATGGCTCATTCAGAGCTTGTGGATCCATCTTCTAGGGGTGCGGTCTTTTCTGCTCCATCCCTCAGTTTAAAGCTTTGTTAGGGACCCAAAAGTTTGATGAACCTGTTGAGATATACGCATATCCTCTACCCCAATGCAACACCTCAGCTGGGATCCATTTATTTGTTTTTACATCTTTAGAAAAAACTGGTTTATTAAGAGTTTCTGTTGTTATTTTTATCCAATGCTTCTGAGGTGGTGTTTTATTATTGTCATCCATGTTTTAAAAATTTAAAGTAAATAAGGCAGAATGTAATCTATTCCTGGGGATAATGTTATACTGTTCTCCCCCTTTCTTTTGTTTTAGAAGCATGTTTTTAAGTGTTCTATTTTGTCTTTCAATTATAGCCTGTCCAGTGCTATTTCCTGGGATACTTGTCATATGTTTTATATTATGTAGTTGAAAAAAAGCTTTGCATTCATTAGAAAGATATTCTGAGCCATTGTCAGTTTTAATCAAACTGGTTTTCTCATTACTGAAAAAGCTTCCAATGAATGGGAAATAACAACATCTGCCTTTTCTGATGTAAAGGCAGATGCCCAGGAAAAAATGAGAATAAGTATCAAAAGAATGATAGATGTATTTAAGCTGTCCAAATTCAGGAAATGGAGTAACATCCATTTACCATAATTGATTAGATTGTAGGCCTCTTTGATTAACACCAGAGGGTAAAGGTGGCATTATTAAAGGCTGACAAGTGGGACAAGAGGAAACAATAGCTCTTGCTGTGTGCCATGTAATACCATGTCACACTTTTAAAGATTGAGCCTTATTATGGTGTAAGGAATGTTCCAGATTAGCAGCTTCTATTGATCCAATGAAATGATCTATCTCAGCATTTCCTTGCATTAGTGGTCCTGGTAAATTGGAATGGGCTCTTATATGAGTAATATATAAAGGTTGTTCTGTGTGGAAGAAAACAGTTAACATATGCCATCTACTGGATTTTTTTTAATTACACTTGTGCCTTTAAGAGCAGCTGCCAATAAATTAGCCTGAAAGTGCCAGATCCTACTTCTCTACACACCCTGATATAATGATCTAAAGTAACACTATCTTGAGTCCGGACACTGGCAAGGGCCTTTTTACAATCTGCATTAGCATTTTCATAAACCAATGAAACAAGAAGCATATTTTGGGTATTTCTTCCAGGGACCAAATGTTTAATGGATGATTGTAATTGGGCGACAAAATCCGTGTATGGTTCATTAGTCCCCTGAAAATTTTTGGTTAAAAAATGCTGCATTTCACCTTATTCATCAAGTTTTTGCCATGCTGTAAAACAAAACTCTCTTACTTGAGCCAATAGCTCATTAGTGTAATTATTCTGAGCATGAATATCAGTGTATTCTCCTGTCCCTGTTAGTTGTTCAAATGTGTAGGAAGGAGGGTGGTGAGCATGATTTCTATGAGCCTGCTTCTTTGCCTCATTGTTCCACCAAAATTGAAATTGCAAAAATTTTCCTGGAGACAATATGGTCTGGACTAATGTCTCCCAATCAATAGGAATTAATAAAGGTTAAAACAGTAAGATTTTGTTGTTGTTTTTGAGACAGAGCCTCAAGCCGTCACCCTGGGTAGAGTGCCATGGCATCACAGCTCACAACAACCTCCAACTCCTGGGCTCAAGCGAGTCTCCTGTCTCCACCTCCCAAGTAGTTGGGACTACAGGTGCCCACCACAATGCCCAGCTATTTTTTGGTTGCAGCGATCATTGTTGTTTGGCAGGCCCAGGCTGGATTCTAATTCACCGGCTCAGTTGTATGTGGCTGGCGCCTTAGCCGCTTCAGCCACAGGCACCAAGCCAGACCAGTAAAATTTTAAAACTCCTTGCACATAGGGTGCATTTGTACCATAAGCATGTACAGCATCTTTTATTATTTTCCAAATTTTCATATCAATATGGTAATGAGATACTTCTACTTCATCTCCTGCCATAGATTGGTGAACAATCAGGAAACCAAAAGAAGTAGGCGGGGTAGAAACAGCCTCTCCTGATACAGGGACATTTGCATCCTGAACAATATTACACATTTCAGCATTTTTTGGAAATCTAGAAACTATTCCTACTCTTGTATCTAGGAGGGGAGGGAGCTGATGCGGGGCAGGATCAGTGGGTGAAAGTGGTGGAACAGAAGACAAAGGAGTTGGAAAACAATTAACAACAACTTTACAGCAATGAGTTAAAAGCTTCTTAAGTTTTGATATTTCATCTTCTGATACATTAGTAATAGTTTTATCAGAGTCACAATCCTCTTTTTTAGAATCTTCTGTCTCTATTTTACTTTTTTTTGAGTGGCTTTTGAGAGGAAGATCATATAAAGGTTCCATTACATTTGGCTCCCCTGTTGGCAATGGAACAACATCATGCTCTGCATCAGAACTAGATTGTAAAGGTTGCAACGCAATTGTGACCAAATGATAAGCTGTCTGGACTTCTGTTTCAATACAATCACTGCACTGATGGGCACAGTGAAGAGCCCTACCAACTTTTCTCCAAACTTTTAAATTTAGCGTTTTTCTGATCTGGGGTAAACCAATAACAACGTTTAGCCACAACCTGAAATAGATGTTGCAATGTTTTCTTTTGACTGCCGATCCAGTAGTTGTTTTTTTTTTTTCCTTTTTTTTTTTATTGTTGGGGATTCATTGAGGGTACAATAAGCCAGATTACACTGATTGCAATTGTTAGGTAAAGTCCCTCTTGCAATCATGTCTTGCCCCCATAAAGTGTGACACACACCAAGGCCCCACCCCCCTCCCTCCGTCCCTCTTTCTGCTTCCCCTCATAACCTTAATTGTCATTAATTGTCCTCATATCAAAATTGAGTACATAGGATTCATGCTTCTCCATTCTTGTGATGCTTTACTAAGAATAAGAGACAACCTACACAATGGGAAAGGATATTTGCATATTTTCAATCAGACAAAAGCTTGATTACTAGGATCTATAGAGAACTCAAATTAATCCACATGAAAAAAGCCAACAATCCCATAGATCAATGGGCAAGAGACATGAATAGAACTTTCTCTAAAGATGACAGACGAATGGCTAACAAACACATGAAAAAATGTTCATCATCTCTATATATTAGAGAAATGCAAATCAAAACAACCCTGAGATATCATCTAACCCTGGTGAGAATGGCACACATCACAAAATCTCAAAACTGCAGATGCTGGCGTGGATGTGGAGAGAAGGGAACACTTTTACACTGCTGGTGGGACTGCAAACTAGTACAACCTTTCTGGAAGGAAGTATGGAGAAATCTCAAAGCACTCAAGCTAGACCTCCCATTTGATCCTGCAATCCCATTACTGGGCATCTACCCAGAAGGAAAGAAATCCTTTTATCATAAGGACGCTTGTACTAGACTGTTTATTGCAGCTCAATTTACAATCGCCAAAATGTGGAAACAGCCTAAATGCCCACCAACCCAGGAATGGATTAACAAGCTGTGGTATATGTATACCATGGAATACTATTCAGCCATTAAAAAAAAAATGGAGACTTTACATCCTTCGTATTAACCTGGATGGAAGTGGAAGACATTATTCTTAGTAAAGCATCACAAGAATGGAGAAGCCTGGATCCAGTAGTTTTTAACAAAGATTTCAGCAAAGTAACATATTATTCCTCCGTAGATGGAGAGTTCCCAATTTTCCCCCCCTTAACTATGCCGAAAGTCTCACATACTCACTGTGTGTAGCTTTTCCTTCCAGTTTCAGCATTCCAGACTAACCTTATGTGACTGTCTGTTCGGCCAGAAGTTTGTCACAAAGAAGCGAGCCCTTGGTGTCCATGCCATGCATATCCTGACAACTAAGCCATAATGGTAACATTTAATTTATAAATTGTGCACAGCAAGAGAATAATAATAAATAATAATAAAATAGAGCAATTATAGCAATACGTCAGCACCACTACTCTTGTGCTTCAGGGCCATTAGTTAGTCAAACAAGTATTGCTTGAACACAAGTACTGTGATACACAGCAAGAGTTGATATGATAACCCAGACTACAGAGTGACTAACAGGTGGGAAGTTAAGACACCATGGAGCTGCTGGACAAAGGATGATTCATGTCCCAGGTGGAATGCAGTGAGATGGTACAAGATTTCATCACACTACTCAGAGCAATACATGATTTAAAATCTTAAATTGTTTAGCTCTGGAATTATCCATGTAATATTTTCTGACTATGCTTTACTGACAAATGGAAACTGGAAAACAAGACTGAGGATAAACCAAAATACTGTACTACATTACTTATTGAGATTCTCCAGAGCTGAAGCCAGCCTGGGCAGCAGCACACAGCAAAATCAGAGGAAGTAGATGAAGTGGAACTGAGTGAAAAAAACCAAGTTCCAGTCACCAAAACAGAAAGTCCAAACTGGCTGTAGAAGCTAAATGGCCACCAGCTAGAGCAGGGAGATAGCCAGAATGAGTTTATAAAACTATCTGGGCCTGGTGGGGAGGGCAGAGGCAAGATGGCGGACTGAGGCCACCTTTCCACACAGTCTCCCACCCAGAAGGAGAGTTAAAGGACAGAAGTTTAGCAAGTAACCTGCTGGATTAGAGCTGAGCCAAAAGAGAAGGTTGAAGAACGTTCATCAACCCTGCTGAGGCAAGCTGCAACCCCAAGGATACAAACAAAAGGTAAAAAATGCATCGCCAAGCGGACAGGAATCCCCTCCCCCATGAGAACAGCTCACAGTACTCCATACAAACAAGCAAGCAGAGTTCAAAAGTTCTCCCATCATATCCCATAGGAGAGACCCTCTAAAAACTGGACCTACTTCCCCTACTAGGGTGCCATGGGGCTCTCCTGCCAGGCATAAAACTGTATATATTCTCTACTTGCAATTGTGAACTCCCAACACTCCCCTCCACTCTCACTCTGAGATAGGGAAGCCTGTTCCCCAGGAGTCCAGATTCTTGGGTATTTTCTCAAGAGGACTGGACAGGGCCTGGACTGCTGCTGCTCAGTGCTGATTCTGCAGTGCAGGAGTAAGGAGAGTATGGTAAGCTGAGAGGGAACCATACAAGAGTGTTGGTGCTGTGAGGCACAGAGCAGCAGCTGCAGTGGCAACAATAGGGCTCACCATTGGATATTCTGGAGTCACACCCCCTGTCTCTCTTGGCACCAAGAGGAGGCTGGGCATCTTCTGGTTCAAACACAGCCCTGGCTGAAAACTGCAACAAAAAATATATATGAAATATGAATATATATACTCAACAAGATCCTAACAAACAGAATCCAGCAACACATAAAACAAATTATACATCATGACCAATTGGATATTATTCCAGGGTCTCAAGGTTGGTTCAATATACATAAATCTATAAATATAATTCAGCACATAAAGAAATTAAAAAACGAAGAACATATGATTCTCTCAAATGATGCAGAAAAAGCTTTTGATAATATCCAGCATCCCTTCATGATCAGAACACTTAAGAAAATTGGTATAGAAGGGACAATTCTTAAACTGATAGAGGCCATCTACACCAAACCCACAGCCAATTCCATATTGAATGGAGTTAAATTGAAATCATTTCCACTCAGACAAGGTTGCCCAGTGTCTCCACTGCTCTTTAACATTGTAATGGAAATTTTAACCATCACAATTAGAGAAGAAAAGGCAATCAAGGGTATCCACATAGGGTCAGAAGAGATCAAACTTTCACTCTTTGCACATGATATGATTGCATATCTGGAAAACACCAGGGATTCTACTACAGAACTCTTACAAGACATCAAGGAATACAGCAGCGTCTTGGGTTACGAAATCAACATTCATAAATCGGTAGCCTTTATATATACCAATAATAGTCAAGCTGAAAAAACAATCAAGGACTCTATTCCGTTCACAGTAGTGCAAAAAAAGATGAAATATTTGAGAGTTTGTCTAACAAAGGATGTGAAAGATCTCTATAAAGAGAACTATGAAACTCTAAGAAAAGAAATAGCTGAAAATGTTAACAAATGGAAAAACATACCATGCTCATGGCTGGGAAGAATCAACATTGTTAAAATGTCCATACTACCCAAAAATATATATAATTTTAATTCAATCCCTATTAAAGCTCCACTGTCATACTTTAAAGATCTTGAAAAAATTATACATCATTTTATATGGAATCAGAAAAACCTTGAATAGCCAAGACATTACTCAGAAATCAAAACAAAGCAGGTGGAATCATGCTACCAGACAGACCTCAGACTATACTATAAATAGATAGTGATCAAAACAGCATAGTACTGGCACAAAAACAGAGAGGTAGATGTATGGAACAGAATACAGAACCAAGAGATGAACCCAGTTACTTACCATTATTTGATCTTTGACAAGCTAATTAAAAACATTCCGTGGGGATGGTGGAGCAAGATGGCAGCTGAGTAACAGTTTCCCTGCAACTGGGCACAGTGAGTCTGGGGAGATAAGACCCCAGGCATCTCTGGCTGGTGGGATCTGCCTATAATCATCCCTTTGAGTATACAGGAAGTCAGCAAGGGACTTCTGGACCCCACGAGGAGGACAAAAACAGTGGAAAACTGGCAAGTGGTTGCACGTGTTTGATCGACCGAATCTCACCAGCAGCCGTAAGTACAAGCAGCAGTGAGACTGCAAACTGGAAAGGCCTTACCTGTGAACTGTTTCGGTGTTTTTGGACTTGGTACTCAGTTGAACTGCCTTGGGGAGAGCTTGAGCAGGAGTGCAGAGAACCTGGGCATTGTCTAGGGCCCCAGACTGAGCCACTGACACAGACGGAGTTAATAGTGATCGGCTGTGGGCTGCAGGGAGCCATTGTGAGAGAACTGCCCCAGCAAGCTCCGCCCTCAGGGTCACAGAGCAAGGATCGGGCAGGAGCTATTAACCTAGTGACTGAGCAGCCTAAAGGTGGGGACTGAGCTGCCTTACAGCCTTAACTCTCAGGAACAAAGTAAAACAGGTTTTGGCACCCTGGAGCCTTAGCCTGTTGCCCTGGTAGAGTGCCGTGGCATCACAACACATAGTAACCTCAAACTCCTGGGCTTGGTACTGCCTGGACCTCCATAAGGGCTGCGCCACAACCCCTGACCTGCGACTTGCACCCGCCGGGCCTCTGTATGCCCTGACCAGGAACTGCGGGAACCATGCAACCCCGCGTCCTCCCTCCTGTACCCTCCCTGCCTCCACACTGGCCCACTCATCTGTCCAGGGACTCTGGTAGCTGCGTGCCCTCCCTGCCTCTGCACAGAGCCCTTCTCCTGGCCAGAAACTGCTGGAGCCTTGGGATCTCTGTGCCAAAGTCACTGGGTGCCAGGCACTGCCAGAACCGTGTGCACCACCTCCTGCCCTGTTGCTGGATCTGGGTGTGTCACACTCCAGAGCTGCTTCCACAACAGGAACTCCCCAGCCAGGACAGGCCCTGAGGAACTACACAAGGTCACTCCCTACAAAGATCCAGCAAAAATACAATGATCCTGCTGGGGTCTAATCTTGGAGAGACACCTCCCCAACTCTGAAGACAGCCAGAGGAAACAGGGAAAAACAATCATGAGGTGAAATCAACCAGAAAAACTCTGGCAATATGAATAATCAGAGTAGATCAAATCCCCTAAAGATCACTGGGGCAGACACAGCATAAGATGCCGTGCACAAACAAATAACTGAGATGTCAGAAATCCAATTCAGAATCTGGATAGCAAATAAGATCGAACTAGAATTCCAAGCAATAACCCAAAAGATATTTCAAGAATTCAACGAATTCAAAGACTAAATAACCAAAGATTTTGACACATTGAGACAAGAAGTTGCAGCCCTCAAAGATCTGAGAAACACAGTAGAATTCCTCAGTAACAGAATGGAGCAAGCAGAAGAAAGGATTTCTGACATTGAAGACAAAGCTTTTGAATGCTCCCAAACTCTCAAAGAGGAAGAGAAATGGAGGGCAAAAACAGATCACTCTCTCAGAGAGCTCTGGGATAATTTGAAGAAAACCAATCTTTGTCTTATAGGGATCCCCAAAAGTGACAAAGTGGCTTCACAAGGCACAGAGTCTCTTCATGAGATTATGAAGGAGAATTATCCAGACATGCCAAGAGATTCTGAAATTCAGATAGCAGACACTTTCAGAACTCCAGCACAACTCAACCCAAATAAGACATCCCCCAGACACATTTTAATCAATTTCACTAAAGTTAATATGAAGGAGAAAATTCTAAAAGTAGCCAGAAGAAAGAAACCCATCAGCTACAAGGGCAAGAATATTAGAATAACCACAGATCTCTCCGCTGAAACCTTTCAAGCTAGAAAAGGATGGAATTTTAATCTCCTAAAACAAAATAACTTTCAACCCAGAATCCCGTACCCAGCTAAACTGAGTTTCATTTATGATGCAGAAATTAAATACTTCAGTGACATTCACATGTTGAAGAAATTTGCCATTACTAAACCAGCTCTCCAGGATATTCTCAGACCTATCCTCCATAAAGACCAGCATAATCCTCCACAACAAAAATAAAGCCACCCAGAAAATTTTGATCGAATTCCAACTTCCACAGTAGCAAAAGGATTAAAAATGTCCACCGGACTCTCAAAAGACTTATCAATATTCTCAATTAATATGAATGGTGTAAATTGTCCTCCAAAGATACACACGTTGGCTGACTCGATACAAAAAACTCAAGCCAGATATCTGCTGCATACAAGAATCGCATCTTGCATTAAAAGACAAATACAGACTCAAGGTCAAGGGATGGTCATCTATACCCCAGGCAATGGAAAGCAGAAAAAGGCAGGCATTTCAATCCTATTCACAGACTCAATAGGCTTTAAACCAACCAAAATAAAGAAGGATAAGGATGGAAACTTCATATTTGTTAAAGGTAATACTCAATATGATGAGATTTCAATTATTAATATTTATACACCCAACCAGAACACACCTCAATTTATAAGAGAAACTCTAACAAACACGAGCAACTCTATTTCCTCCACTTCCATAGTAGTTGGAGATTTTAACACCCCTTTAGCAGTGCTGGATAGATCCTCCAAAAAGAAGCTAAGCAAAGAAATATTAGATTTAAACTTAACCATTTAACATCTGGACTTATCAGACATCTACAGAATATTTCATCCCAACAAAACTGAATACACATTCTTCTCATCAGCCCACAGAACATACTCCAAAATCGACCACATCCTAGGCCACAAATCTAACATCAGCAAACTTTTAAAAATAGAAATTATTCCTTGCATCTTCTCAGACCATCATGGAAGAAAAGTTGAACTCAATAACAACAGGAATCTGCATACTCATACAAAAATATGGAAGCTAAACAACCTTTTGCTGAAGGATAGATGAGTTACAGACAAGATTAAGAAGGAAATCACCAAATTTTTGGAACAAAGCAACAATCAAGACACGAATTACCAGAACCTCATGGATACTGCAAAGGCAGCCCTAAGAGGGAAATTTATAGCACTGCAAGCCTTCCGCAAGAAAACTAAAAGAGAGGAAGTTACTAACTTAATGGGACATCTCAAGCAACTGGAGAAGGAAAAACACTCCAACCCCAAACCCAGCAGAAGAAAAGAAATAACCAAAATCAGAGCAGAATTAAATGAAATTGAAAACAAAAGAATTATACAACAGATCAATAAATCCAAAAGTTGGTTTTTTGAAAAGATCAATAAAATATATAAACCTTTGGCCAACCTAACCAGGAAAAAAAGAGTAAAATCTCTAATTTTATCAATCAGAAATGGTAATGATGAAATAACAACAGACCCTTCAGAAATTCAAAAAATCCTTAACGAATACTATAAGAAACTCTACTCTCAGAAACATGAAAATCTGACAGAAATCGACCAATACCTGGAAGTACACCACCTACCAAGACTTAGCCAGAATGAAGTGGAAATGTTGAACAGGCCTATATCAAGTTCTGAAATAGCATCAACTGTACAAAATCTCCCTAAAAAAGAAAAGTCCAGGACCAGATGGCTTTATGTCAGAATTCTACCAAACCTTTAAAGAAGAACTAGTACTTATATTACCAAACCTCTTCCAAAATATAGGAAAAGAAGGAATATTTCCCAACACATTCTACAAAGCAAAGATCACCTTGATTCCCAAACCAGGGAAAGACCCAACAAGAAAAGAAAATTACAGGAGGCGGAACAAAATGGCAGCAGAGTAACAGCTTCCTTGCATCTGGGCACCGTGAGTCTCGGGACATAGGACTCCAGGCATCTCTGGCTGGTGGGATCTGCCTATCATCACCCCTCAGAGGATACAGGGAGTCAGCGAGAGACTTCTGGTCCCCAACAGGAGGACTAAAACAGTGGAAAACCGGCAAGTGGTCGCGTGTGTTCAATCCGTCTAAACCCGCCCGCAACTGAAGTTCAGTAGCAGCGAGACTGCAAACCAGAATTGCCTTACCTGTGAACTGTTTTGGTGTCTTTGGACTTGGCACTCAGCTGAACTGCCTTGGGGAGAGACTGAGCGGGAGTGCGGAGAACTTTGGCATTTATCTAGGGCCCCAGTCTGAGCCACTGAGCCAGACGGAGCTAATAGTGTTTGGCTGTGGGTCACAGGGAGCCATTGTGAGCGATCTGCCCCAGCAAGCTCTGCCCTCAAGGTCGCAGAGCTGGAATTGGCTGGGAGCTGGTAACCCAGCGACCAAGTAGACTAAGGGCAGGATCTGAGCTGCCTTGCAGCCCTAACCCTCGGGGGCAGAGGGAGACCAGTTTTGACACACAGGGTAAGTGGATAGCCACTTCAACAGGGATTCCAGTGACAAGCATTTCCCTGAGAAAGCTTCTGCTCAGTAAGTGAACAAGTTCAAAGTGCCTTTTAAGTGGGCTGAAGAGAGATTTAGGGTGTCTACCTGCTGGGTTTTCAGAAACTAGCAGCCACCAGTCGTATCAGAACTGTGATTAACGTCTCATACCCCAGAAGACCACGTGTTGCCCAGACAATATTCAATAACATATACATACTGCTTTGTTTTTGGTTGTTTTTTTTTTTTTTTTTGGTTTGGTTTTTTTTTTTGTTTGTTTATTTTGATGTTGTGGATTTGTTTTGTTTTTTAAGTTCAACCTCTTCCATACAGATCCTTTTTCTTTCTCAATTTTTCTAGTTTAATTATAATTTCCCATTGCTGCCTATTTCAATAATTAGAACTTCATTTTTCTTAGTGTTTCTACCGCTATTATTTGGTTTTTCCAGCCAATTTTATCCTGTAAAGTTTTCTGTTTGCTTGTTTTCGTTGATTTATAGCATTTTTGTCTTTCCTCTCTAGTTGGTGGAGGTGGGGTACTGTGTCTGATCAGGTTAGCAAAGAGCTGCTGACCTCAAGGGAACCACCCAACTGGGCACCCCCAGAAGGTGGGGTTTTTTTTAAGGTTGTATCAAAGTACCCTACTGTACACCTATATTACTCTGTCTCCCTCTTTCTCTGCCTCTCTTCTTTTTGTCAATATTCCCTTTACCCACCCCCTCTCCTTTCTCTAATTTTCTTTTTTTTTCCTTATCACTCGGTCCTCCTTTCTTTCATCCCTTTTTTGCTCTTCAACCTTCTCACCCTTCTGGTCCTGTAACCCTGAGTGCACAGGCACAAGAACTTAAAGAGCAAGAGGAACTGAAAGGAAAATTAGGGCAAGGAAACAGACAAAAGAAATCACCCATGAGGAAGAATCAGCAGAAAACTCCAGGCAACATGAAGAACCAGTCCAGAACAACCCCGCCAAGGGACCATGAAGTAGCTACTGCAGAGGATTCCACCTATAAAGAAATGTTAGGAATGACAAAAAGGGAATTTAGAATACACATGTTGAAAACAATGAAAGAAATGATGGAAACAATGAAGGAAACTGCTAACAAAGTGGAAAATAACCAAAAGGAAATCCAGAAACAGAATCAAATCAGAGATGAACAATATGAAGAATATAAAAAGGATATAGCAGAGCTGAAGGAAATGAAACAGTCAATCAGGGAACTTAAAGATGCAATGGAAAGTATCAGCAACAGGTTAGACCATGCAGAAAAAAGAATTTCAGAGGTAGAAGACAAAGTTTTTGAGATAACTCAGATAGTAAAAGAGGCAGAAAAGAAGAGAGAGAAAGCAGAACGTTCACTGTCAGAAATATGGGACTTTATGAAGCGTTCCAACATACGAGTTATAGGAATTCCAGAAGGGGAAGAAGAATGCCCCAGAGGAATGGAAGCCATACTAGAGAATATTATAAAAGAAAATTTCCCAAATATCACCAAAGATTCTGACACACTGCTTTCAGAGGGCTATCGGACCCCAGGTCACCTCAACTCTAACCGAGCTTCTCCAAGAAACATTGTGATGAACCTGTCCAATGTCAAGGCAAAAGAAAAGATTCTGCAAGCTGCCAGGAGTAAGCGCCAGTTGACCTACAGGGGCAAATCCATCAGAGTGACCGCAGACTCTCTAATGACACTTTCCAAGCAAGAAGACAATGGTCATCTACCTTTAATCTACTTAAACAGAACAATTTCCAGCCCAGAATTCTGTACCCTGCTAAGCTAAGCTTCAAAATTGACGGAGAAATCAAATCATTTACGGGTATACAAACATTGAGGAAATTCGCCACAACAAGACCAGCTCTACGGGAAATACTTCAACCTGTTCTGCACACTGACCACCACAATGGATCAGCAGCAAAGTAAGAACTCAGAAATTAAAGGACAGAACCAAACCTCCACACTGATGCAAAAGATAAAACTAAGCAATGGACTCTCACCAAATAAGACGAATAGAATACTACCACACTTATCAATTATCTCAATAAATGTTAATGGCTTGAATTCCACACTGAAGAGACATAGATTGGTTGACTGGATTAAAAAACACAAGCCATCCATTTGCTGTCTGCAAGAAACACACCTGGCTTCAAAAGACAAATTAAAGCTCCGAGTCAAGGGTTGGAAGACAATTTTTCAGGCAAATGGAATTCAGAAGAAAAGAGGAGTTGCAATCTTATTTTCAGATACATGTGGATTTAAAGCAACTAAAGTCAAAAAAGACAAAGATGGTCACTTTATATTGGTCAAGGGAAAAATACAACAAGAAGACATTTCAATTCTAAATATCTGTGCACCCAATTTAAATGCTCCCAGATTCTTGAAACAGACCTTACTCAGTCTGAGCAATATGATATCTGATAATACCATAATAAGAGGGGACCTTAACACTCCTCTTACAGAGCTGGACAGATCCTCTAAACAGAAATTAAACAAGGATATAAGAGACTTAAATGAGACCCTAGAACAACTGTGCTTGATAGACGCATATAGAACACTCCATCCCAAAGATAAAGAATATGCATTCTTCTCATCACCCCATGGAACATTCTCCAAAATTGATCATATCCTGGGACACAAAACAAATATCAACAGAATCAAAAGAATTGAAATTTTACCTTGTATCTTCTCAGACCTTAAGGCACTAAAGATGGAACTCAACTCTAACAAAAATGCTCGACCCCACCCAAAGGCATGGAAACTAAACAATCTTCTGTTGAATAACAGATGGGTGAAGGAAGAAATAAAACAGGAAATCATTAACTTCCTTGAGCATAACAACAATGAAGACACAAGCTACCAAAACCTGTGGGATACTGCAAAAGCAGTTTTGAGAGGAAAATTCATCGCTTTAGATGCCTACATTCGAAAAACAGAAAGAGAGCACATCAACAATCTCACAAGAGATCTTACGGAATTGGAAAAAGAAGAACAATCTAAGCCTAAACTCAGTAGAAGAAAAGAAATCTCCAAAATCAAATCAGAGATCAATGAAATTGAAAACAAAAGAATCATTCAGAAAATTAATGAAACAAGCAGTTGGTTTTTTGAAAAAATAAATAAAATAGATAAACCATTGGCCAGACTAACGAGGAATAGAAAAGTAAAATCTCTAGTAACCTCAATCAGAAATGATAAAGGGGAAATAACAACTGATCCCACAGAGATACAAAAGATCATCTCTGAATACTACCAGAAACTCTATGCCCAGAAATTTGACAATGTGAAAGAAATGGATCAATATTTGGAATCACACCCTCTCCCTAGACTCAGCCAGGAAGAAATAGAGCTCCTGAACAGACCAATTTCAAGCACCGAGATCAAAGAAACAATAAAAAATCTTCCAACCAAAAAATGCCCTGGTGCAGATGGCTTCACTCCAGAATTCTATCAAACCTTCAAGGAAGAGCTGATTCCTGTACTGCAGAAATTATTCCAAAAAATTGAGGAAGAAGGAATCTTCCCCAACACATTCTATGAAGCAAACATCACCCTGATACCAAAACCAGGAAAAGACCCAAACAAAAAGGAGAATTTCAGACCAATCTCACTCATGAACATAGACGCAAAAATTCTCAACAAAATCCTAGCCAACAGATTACAGCTTATCATCAAAAAAGTCATTCATCATGATCAAGTAGGCTTCATCCCAGGGATGCAAGGCTGGTTTAACATACGCAAGTCCATAAACGTTATCCACCATATTAACAGAGGCAAAAATAAAGATCACATGATCCTCTCAATAGATGCAGAAAAAGCATTTGATAAAATCCAGCATCCTTTTCTAATTAGAACACTGAAGAGTATAGGCATAGGTGGCACATTTCTAAAACTGATTGAAGCTATCTATGACAAACCCACAGCCAATATTTTACTGAATGGCGTAAAACTGAAAGCTTTTCCTCTTAGAACTGGAACCAGACAAGGTTGTCCTCTGTCACCTTTACTATTCAACGTAGTGCTGGAAGTTCTAGCCAATACAATGAGGCAAGACAAGGAAATAAAGGGAATCCAAATGGGAGCAGAGGAGGTCAAACTCTCCCTCTTTGCTGACGACATGATCTTATACTTAGAGAACCCCAAAGGCTCAACCACAACACTCCTAGAAGTCATCAAAAATACAGTAATGTTTCAGGATAGAAAATCAATGTCCACAAGTCAGTAGCCTTGTGTACACCAATAACAGTCAAGATGAGAAGCTAATTAAGGACACAACTCCCTTCACCATAGTTTCAAAGAAAATGAAATACCTAGGAATATACCTAACGAAGGAGGTGAAGGACCTCTATAAAGAAAACTATGAAATCCTCAGAAAGGAAATAGCAGAGGATATTAACAAATGGAAGAACATACCATGCTCATGGATGAGAAGAATCGACATTGTTAAAATGTCTATACTTCCCAAAGCAATCTACCTTCAATGCCATTCCTATCAAAATACCAACATCGTACTTTCAAGATTTGGAAAAAATGATTCTGCATTTTGTATGGAACCGGAAAAAACCCCATATACCTAAGGCAGTTCTCTGTAACAAAAATAAAGCTGGGGGCATCAGCATGACCAGATTTTAGTCTGTACTACAAAGCCATAGTGCTCAGGACAGCATGGTACTGGCACAAAAACAGAGACATAGACACTTGGAATCGAATTGAAAACCAAGAAATGAAACTAACATTTTACAACCACCTAATCTTTGATAAACCAAACAAGAACATACCTTGGGGGAAAGACTCCCTATTCAATAAATGGTGTTGGGAGAACTGAATGTCTACATGTAAAAGACTGAAACTGGACCCACACCTTTCCCCACTCACAAAAATTGATTCAAGATGGATAAAGGACTTAAACTTAAGGCACAAAACAATAAAAATCCTCCAAGAAAGCATAAGAAAAACACTGGAAGACATTGGCCTGGAGAAAGACTTCATGAAGAAGACTGCCATGGCAATTGCAACAACAACAAAAATAAACAAATGGGACTTCATTAAACTGAAAAGCTTCTGTACAGCTAAGGAGGCAATAACCAAAGCAAAGAGACAACCTGCACAATGGGAAAGGATATTTGCATATTTTCAATCAGACAAAAGCTTGATAACTAGGATCTATAGAGAACTCAAATTAATCTACATGAAAAAAGCCAACAATCCCTTATATCAATGGGCAAGAGACATGAATAGAACTTTCTCTAAAGACGACAGACGAATGGCTAACAAACACATGAAGAAATGTTCATCATTTCTATATATTAGAGAAATGCAAATCAAAACAACCCTGAGATATCATCTAACCCCGGTGAGAATGGCCCACATCACAAAATCTCAAAACTTCAGATGCTGGCGTGGATGTGGAGAGAAGGGAACACTTTTACACTGCTGGTGGGACTGCAAACTAGTACAACCTTTCTGGAAGGAAGTATGGAGAAACCTCAAAGCACTCAAGCTAGACCTCCCATTTGATCCTGCAATCCCATTACTGGGCATCTACCCAGAAGGAAAGAAATCCTTTTATCATAAGGACACTTGTACTAGACTGTTTATTGCAGCTCAATTTACAATCGCCAAAATGTGGAAACAGCCTAAATGCCCACCAACCCAGGAATGGATTAACAAGCTGTGGTATATGTATACCATGGAATACTATTCAGCCATTAAAAAAATTGGAGACTTTACATCCTTCGTATTAACCTGGATGGACGTGGAAGACATTATTCTTAGTAAAGCATCACAAGAATGGAGAAGCATGAATCCTATGTACTCAATTTTGATATGAGGACAATTAATGACAATTATGGTTATGGGGGGGACAGAAAGAGGGAAGGAGGGAGGTGGGTGGGGCCTTGGTGTGTGTCACACTTTATGGAGGCAAGACATGATTGCAAGAGGGACTTTACCTAACAATTGCAATCAGTGTAACCTGGCTTATTGTACCCTCAATGAATCCCCAACAATAAAAAAAAAAAAAAGAAAATTATAGACCAATATCACTAATGAATATTGACGCTAAAATACTCAATAAGATCCTAACAAACAGAATCCAACAACACATCAAAAAAATTATACAGCACGACCAAGTAGGATTTATCCCAGGCTCTCAAGGCTGGTTCAATATACGTAAATCTATAAATGTAATTCAGCACATAAACAAACTAAAAAATAAGGAACATGTGATTCTTTCAATTGATGCAGAAAAAGCTTTTGATAATATCCAGCATCCCTTCATGATCAGAACACTTAAGAAAATTGGTATAGAAGGGACATTTCTTAAACTCATAGAGGCCATCTACAGCAAACCCACAGCCAATATTGTATTCAATGGAGTTAAATTGAAATCATTTTCACTTAGATCAGGAACCAGGCAAGGTTGCCCATTGTCTCCATTGCTCTTTAACATTGTAATGGAAGTTTTAGCCATTGCAATTAGGGAAGAAAAGGCGATCAAGGGTATCCACATAGGGTCAGAAGAGATCAAACTTTCAGGGTTTGCAGATGTTGTGATCGTATATCTGGGAAACACTAGGTATTCTACTACAAAATTTTTAGAAGTGATCAAGGAATACAGCAATGTCTCAGGCTATAAAATCAACACCCATAAATCTGTAGCCTTTATATATACCAACAATAACCAAGCCTAAAATACAGTCAAGGACTCTATTCCTTTCACAGTAGTGCCAAAGAAGATGAAATAATTGGGAGTATACCTAATAAAGTACATGAAAGATCTCTACAAAGAGAGCTATGAAACTTTAAGAAAAGAAATCACTGGAAATGTTTAAAAATGGAAAAACATACCATACTCATGGCTGGGAAGAATCAACATTGTTAAAATGTCTATACTACCCAAAGCAATATATAATTTTAAAGCAATTCCTATTAAAGCTCCATTGTCATATTTTAAAGATCTTGAAAAAATAATACTTTGTTTTATATGGAATCAGAAAAAAACTCAAATAGCCAAAACATTACTCATCAATAAAAACACAGCAGGGGAAATCACGCTACCAGAGCTGAGACTATACTATAAATTGATAGTGATCAAAACAGCATAGTATTGGCACAGAAACAGAGAAGTAGATGTCTGGAACAGAATAGAGAACCAAGAGATAAATCCAGCTACTTCCCATTATTTAATCTTTGACAAGCCAATTAAAAACATTCAGTGGGAAAAAGACTCCCTATTTAACAAATGGTGCTGGGTCAACTGGCTGGCAACCTGTAGAAGATTGAAACTGGACCCACATCTTTCACCATTAACTAAGATAGACTCTAACTGGATAAAAGATTTAAACTTGAGACATGAAACTATAAAAATACTAGAAGAAAGTGCAGGGAAAACTCTTGAAGCAATCGGCCTGGGTGAATATTTTATGAGGAGGACTCCCCAGGCAATTGAAGCAGTATCAAAAATACACTACTGGGACCTGATCAAACTAAAAAGCTTCTGCATAGCCAAGAACATAGTAAGTAAAGCAAGCAGACAGCCCTCAGAATGGGAGAAAATATTTGCAGGTTATACCTCCAATAAAGGTCTACTAACCAGAATCCACAGAGAACTCAAATGTATTAGCAAGAAAAGAACACGTGATCCCATCTCAGGGTGGGCAAGGGACTTGAAGAGAAACTTCTCTAAAGAAGACAGATGCATTATCTACAAACACATGAAAAAAAGCTCATCATCCTTAATCATCAGAGAAATGCAAATCAAAACTACTTTGAGATATTACCTAACCCCAGTAAGAGTAGCCCACATAACAAAATCCCAAAACCAGACATGTTGGCATGGATGTGGAGAAAGGGGCACACTTCTACACTGCTGGTGGGAATGCACACTAATACATTCCTTCTGGAAGGATGTTTGGAGAATACTTAGAGACCTGAAAATAGACCTTCCATTTGATCCTATAATTCCTTTACTAGTTTTATACCCAGAAGACCAAAACTCACAATATAACAAAGACATCTGTACCAGAATGTTTATTGCAGCCCAATTCATAATTGCTAAGTCATGGAAGAAGCCCAAGTGCCCATTGGCCCACTAGTGGACTAGCAAATTGTGGTACATGTATACCATGGAATATTATGCAGCCTTAAAGAAAGATGGAGACTTTACCGCTTTCATGTTTACACGGATGGAGCTGGAACATATTCTTCTTAGCAAAGTATCTCAGGAATGGAAGAAAAAGTATCCAATGTACTCAGCCCTACTATGAAGCTAAATTATAGCTTTCACATGAAGGCTATAACCCAACTATAGCACAAGACTATGAGGAAAGGGCCAAGGAAGGGAAAGAGAGGGAGGAGGTTAGGGCGGAGGGAGGGTAATGGGTGGGGCCACACCTGTGGTGCATCTTAGAATGGGTACAGGCAAAACTCACTAAAGGCAGAATACAAATGTCTATATGCAATAACTAAGAAAATGCCATGAAGGCTATGTTGAACAGTTTGATGAGAATATTTCAGATTGTGTATGAAACCAGCACCTTGTACCCCTTGATTGAACTAATGTACACAGCTATGATTTAACAATTAAAAAAAAAACATTCAGTGGGGAAAAGATTCTCTATTTAACAAATGGTGCTGGGTGAACTGGCTGGAGACCTATAGAAGACTGAAACTGTACCCACACCTTTCACCATTAACTAAGATAGACTCTCACTGGATTAAAGATTTAAACTTAAGACATGAAACTATAAAAATACTAGAAGAGAGTGCAGGGAAAACTCTCGAAGGAATCGGCCTGGGCGAATATTTTATGATGAGGACCCCCAGGCAATTGAAGCAGCTTCAAAAATACACTACTGGGATCTGATCAAACTAAAAATCTTCTGCACAGTCAAGAACACAGTAAGTAAAGCAAGCAGACAGCCCTCAGAATGGGAGAATATATTCTCAGGTTATGTCTCTGACAAAGGTTTAATAACCAGAATCCACAGAGAACTCAAACGTATTAGCAAGAAAAGAACAAGTGATCCCATCGCAGGTTGGGCAAGGGACTTGAAGAGAAACTCTCTGAAGAAGATAGGTGCACGGCCTACAGACACATGAAAAAATGTTCATTATCCTTAATCATCAGAGAAATGCAAATCAAAACTACTTTGAGATGTCATCTAACTCCGGTAAGATTAGCCCATATCACAAAATCCCAAGACCAGAGATGTTGGCGTGGATGTGGAGAAAAGGGAACACTTCTACACTGTTGGTGGGAATGCAAACTAATACATTCCTTTTGGAAAGATGTTTAACGAACACTTAGAGATGTAAAAATAGACCTGCCATTCGATGCCACAATTCCTCTACTAGGTATATACCCAGAAGACCAAAAATCACAATATAACAAAGACATCTGTGCCAGAATGTTTATTGCAGCCCAATTCATAATTGCTAAGTCATGGAAGAAGCCCAAGTGCCCATCTACCCACGAATGGATTAACAAATTGTGGTACATGTATACCATGGAATATTATGCAGCCTTAAAGAAAGATGGAGACTTTATCTCTTTCATGTTTACATGGATGCAGCTGGAACATATGCTTCTTAGTAAAGTATCTCAAGAATGGAAGAAAATGTATCCAATGCACTCAGCCTTACTATGAAACTAATTTATAGCTTTCATATGAAAGCTATAACCCAATTATAACCTAAGAATATGGGGAAAGCGGAAAGGGAGGTGAAGGGATTGGGGAGGATGGGTGGAGGGAGGGTGATTGGTGGGATTACACCTATGGTGCATCTTACAAGGGTACATGTGAAACTTACCAAATGTAGAATATAAATGTCTTACACAATAACTAAGAAAATGCCAGGAAGGCTATGTTAACCAGTGTGATGAAAATGTGTCAAACGGTCTATGTAACTAGTGTATGGTGCCCCATGATCACATTAACGTACACAGCTATGATTTAATTAAAAAAAAAAGAAAATATGTCAAATGGTATATAAAATATGTCAAATGGTAAATGTATGGTGCCCCATGATTGCATTAATGTACACAGCTATGATTTGATAATAAATAAATAAATAACTATCTGGGCCCGGTGCCTTTCTTGCTATTAGAGCTTTGATTCGCTTCCTTTCAGTGTTTACGAGTATATCTGGACTGTTCTGGTTTCCTATTTCAGAGCATCTGTATCACTGTGACTAATTTCTGAATTATTAATATGTTTGTTTGTTCCAACTCTGGCTCTTCCACCTAACCTAATAAGTTACTTATTCTTGCATAATAAATTGCCACAAATGGAGTGTCTTAAACAACAGACATTTATTTCACAGATTTGTGGGTCAGGAATCCAGGCATGACTCAGCTAGATCCTTTGCCTAGGGTCTCTCACAAGACTGCAGTCAAGGACATGACCAGGACTAAGGTTTCATCTAAAGGTTCGACTGGGAAAGGATTATTTTTCCTTTTTTTTTTTTTTTAAAAAAGAGTCTCACTCTGTCACTTTGGGTAGAGTGCCATGGTGTCATAGATCACAGCAACCTCAAACTCTTGGACTCAAGAGATACTCTTCCAACAGGATCCCAAGTAGTTGGGACTACAGGTGCCTGCCACAATGCCCAGCTAGTTTTTCTATTTTTATTAGAGATGGGGGTCTCACTCTTGCTCAGGCTAGTTTCAAACACCTGAGATCAGGTGATCCACCAGGTTCAGCCTCCATGAGCACTAGGATTACAGGCGCAAGCCACCATTCCAGCCTTTTTTTTCTTAAGACAGGACCTTGCTCTGTTGCCCCAGCTAGAGTGCAAAAGCATCATCACAGCTCACTGTAACCTCAAACTGCTGGATTCCAGTGATTCTCCTGCCTCAGCCTCCCTACAGGTGTGCTGTACCACACCCAGCTAATTTTTCTATTTTTTTGTATAGACAAGATCTCTTGCCCAGGCTGAGGATTCGCTACTAAGCTCACTCAATGTGCTTATTGGCAAGATCAGTTCCTTTTGTGCTATTGAGCAAATGATCTCAATACCTAGCTGGTTGTTGCCCCAAGAATGCCTCCAATTTTTTGCCACATGGCTTTTTCCAACACAACTTGCCTCATCAGACTCATCAAGGGATGATGCAAAGATCAACCTGATTTAAAAATGTTTAAGCCATTCTACCAGTTACTATATCATTTTGAACAAGTCTTCAAGACTCTGCTGCCTCTTCTGTAAAGTGGACATGTTAATATTTATATTATCTATTTCATAGAGTTGTTCTGACAAATAATTGAGATACCAGATACACTCTGTAGCTGATACCTAGAAAATGTTGTAAATGCTTATTTCAAAGAAAAAATAAATAAATAAGGCAATTGAAACAGTATCAAAAATACATTACTGGGACCTGATCAAACTAAAAAGCTTCTGCACAGCCAAGAACATAGTAAGTAAAGCAAGCAGACAGCCCTCAGAATGGGAGAAAACATTTGCAGGTTTTACCTCCAATAAAGGTCTAATAACCAGAATCCACAGAGAACTCAAAAGTATTAGCAAGAAAAGAACAAGTGATCCCATCTCAGGGTGGGCAAAGGACTTGAAGAGAAACTTCTCTAAGGAAGACAGATGCACAATCTACAAACACATGAAAAAAAGCTCATCATCCTTAATCATCAGAGAAATGCAAATCAAAACTACTTTGAGATATCACCTAACCCCAGTAAGAGTAGCCCACATAACAAAATCCCAAAACCAGACATGTTGGCATGGATGTGGAGAAAAGGGCACACTTCTACACTGCTGGTGGGAATGCACACTAATACGTTCCTTTTGGAAGGATGTTTGGAGAATACTTAGAGATCTAAAAATAGACCTGCTATTCAATCCTATAATTCCTTTACTAGGTATATACCCAGAAGACCAAAAATCACAATATAACAGAGACATCTGTACCAGAATGTTTATTGCAGCCCAATTCATAATTGTTAAGTCATGGAAGAAGCCCAAGTGCCCATCGACCCACGAATGCACTAGCAAATTGTGGTACATGAATACCATGGAATATTATGCAGTCTTAAAGAAAGATGGAGACTTTACCACTTTCATGTTTACATGGATGGAGCTGGAACATATTCTTCTTAGCAAAGTATCTCAAGAATGGAAGAAAAAGTATCCAACGTACTCAGCCCTACTATGAAGCTAAATTATAGCTTTCACATGAAGGCTATAACCCAACTATAGCACAAGAATATGAGGAAAGGGCCAAGGGAGGGGAAAGGAGGGAGAAGGTTAGGATGGAGGGAGGGTAATGAGTGGGGCCACACCTACAGTGAATCTTAGAATGGGTACAGGCCAAACCTGCTAAATGCAGAATACAAATGTCTACATACAATAACTAGGAAAATGCCATGAAGGGTACGTTGAACAGTTTGATGAGAATATTTTAGATTGTATATGAAACCAGCACATTGTACCCCCTTGATTTCACTAATGTACACAGCTATGATTTAACAATTAAATAAATAAATAAAATTTGCAAAAATAAATAAATAGAAATGTTTAAGCCATCAAGGGAGAAAGACTGACAGCAAGACAGTCAGAAATCAGAATCATTTGTAATTTAATCACGGAAGTATAGCTGTACACAGCTATGATTTAACAATTAAATAAATAAATAAATAAAATTTGCAAAAATAAATAAATAGAAATGTTTAAGCCATCAAGGGAGAAAGTCTGACAGCAAGACAGTCAGAAATCAGAATCATTTGTAATTTAATCACAGAAGTGACTGTTTCTCAATGGTGAGGCAGTCTACTGATGAGAAGCAAACTAATCACCAGAAGGGAGTTACAGGAGGGGATCATCTTAGAAGCTGCTAACATGTCCCACAAGAATATAAATTCTATTAGAGCAGGAACACTTTTCTTAATGGTAATATTAACTTTTCCAATGTTTTGAAGAGCCAATGGCATGCAGTAGATATTCAATTAATACTGGTAAAATTAAATACTCAGTAGAGTAAGCTCTGTAGGCTAAAAGTGGAAGCACTAGAGATAGCTTCAACTCAACAACTTTTTTATTATGTTCAAGGGCTCTATTCATAGGTTGTTTAGTCAAGAAGTAGTGAATGGTGGAATTGTCATGGCAGGTGAAACCAGGGGTTGTGGGTTGTGGGGTGAACGTGGACATGGAGAAGGTCATTGTACTGAATAGTCCATAATAGAGTACAGAATAGTAAATATATGACCTCCAAGTGTAAATCATAAAACATCACGCAAGATTCTGTCTTGTTTGCAGGAAGATTCATTTCCAGACCTTAAGACACTACATAAAAAGTTGAATTATTCTGAAGCTTCCATACTTGAGATGTCATATGAAGGGACCACACCAAGTGTTCCTGAAACTATAGGGAGAGAGAGAGACAGAAAAATACCCCCAAGAGACCCCAACCATTTGAGTCAACCCAACCCAGAAAACAGATATGTGAACAAAGGAGCCTCCAGATAATTCCATCCCTCAGCCAATGTGGGCACCTCCAGTTCTTCAAGTCTTCCTGGCAATTTAAACCCTAAATGGCATGGATCAGAAATAAACCAACCCCACTGTACCCTGGCCCACAGAAGCATAAACATACAAGAAATGATTGCTGTTTTGTGCCATTAATCTCTAGGGTGGTTTCTGTCTTTCTTTCTTTTTTAATTGTTTGGGATTCACTGAGGGTCTAAAGAATTAGGTTACACTGATTGCATTTATTAGGTAAATTCCCTCTTATAATTGTGTCCCCACCATGTATTAGGTCATCTACTGCCTTCATATCAGAATTGAGTACATTGGATTCTTACTTTTCTATTCTTATGATGCTTTACTAAGAATTTATTCCACCTCAATCCAGGTTAATACAAAAGATGTAAAGTTTCCGTATCTTTTAATGGCTGAATAGTATTTCATGGTGTACATATACCACAGTTTGCTTATTCATTCCTGGATTGGGGCATTTAGGTTGATTCCATATTTTGTTTATTATAAATTGAGCTGTAAGAAACAGTCTAGTACAAATGTCCTTATGATAAAATGATTTTTTTATCTTCTGGGTAGATAACCAGTAATGAAATTGCGTGATCAAATGGGAGGTCTAATTTGAGTTCTTTGAAGATTCTCCATACTTCCTTCCAAAAAGGTTGTATTAGTTTGCAGTCCCACTAGCAGTGTAAAAGTGTTCCCTTCTCTCCACATCCATGCCAGCATCTGCAGCTTTGAGACTGTGATGTAGGCCATTCTCACTGGGTACAGGTGATATCTCAGGAAATTATTTGCATTTTTCTGATGATTAGGAACAATGAGCATTTTTTAATATCTTTGTTAGCCATTTGTCTGTCTTCTTTAGAGAAGGTTCTATTCATGACTTTTGCCCAGCCATAGACGGGATTGTTGGCTCTTTTTTGTTGATTAATATGATTTCTCTGTAAATCCTGTTATCAAGCTTTTGTCTGATTCATAATATGCAAATATCTTTTGCCATTCTGAAGGTTGTCTAGTTGCTTTGGCTGTTGTCTCCTTAGCTGTACAGAAGCTATTCAGTTTAATTAAATCTCATTTGTTTATTTTTGTTGTTGCAATTGCCACAGAAGTCTTCTACATAAAATCTTTCCCAAAGCCAATATCTTCAAGAATTTTCCCCACACTTTCTTTGAGGATTTTTATTGTTTTTCATGCCTTAGATTTAAATCTTTTATCCATCTTGAATCAATTTTTGTAAGTGGTGAAATGTGCAAGTCCAGTTTCGGTCTTTTACATGTGGTTATCCACTTCTCTCAGCACCATTTATTGAATAAGGATTATTTTCCATAGTGTATGTTCTTGTTTGTTTTACCAAAGATTAGGTGGCTATAAGATGTTAGTTTCATCTCATGTTTTCTATTTAGTTCCAAATGTCTATGTCTCTATTTTTGTGCCAATACCATGCTATTTTGATCAGTATGGTTTTGTACTGTAGACTTAAATCTAGTAGGCTCATGCCCCTGGCTTTGTTTTTATTACTAAGAATTACCTTGGCTATATGGGTTTTTTTCTTGTTCCATACAAAATGAAGAATTAATTTTTCTAAATCTTGAAAATACGATGTTGGTATTTTAATGGGGATTGCATTGAATCTGTAGATTGCTTTGGGAAGTATAGATATTTTAGCAATATTGATTCTTCCCAGCCATGGGCATGGTATGTTCTTCCATTTGTTAGTATCTTCTGCTATTTCTTTTCTTAGGGTTTCACAATTTTCTTTGCAGAAGTCCTTCACCTCTTTTGTTAGATATATTCCTATGTATTTCCCTTTTTTAAGCTACTATGAAGGGAATTGTGTCCTAGATTAACTTCTCCTCTTGGCTGTTCTTGGCATGTACAAAGGCTACTGGTTGGTGGACATTGATTTTATTTTTCTGAGACATTACTGTATTTCTTTTTTTTTCAGTTTTTGGCTGGGGCTGGGTTTGAACCTGCCACCTCTGATATATGGGGCCAGTGCCCTACTCCTTTGAGCCACAGGGACCACCATTACTGTATTTTCTGATCACTTCCAGGAGTCTTGTGGTTGAGACTTTGGGGTTCTCTAAGTATAAGATCGTATCATTGGCAAAGAGCAAGAGTTTGACCTCCTCTGCCCCCATTTGCATGTTTCCTTCTCTTGGCTGATTGCATTGGCTAGAAGTTCTGCTATGTTGAACAGTAGTGGTGATAGAGGACAACCTTGTCTGGTTCCAGTTCTAAGTGGAAAAGCTTTCAGTTTTACTGCATTCAGTATGATATTAGCTGTGGGTTTGTCATAGATGGTGTGTTGCTGTCCACTGGCCTAGTCAGAGACATGGAGGCAGACACTGCAGACGAAATGAATGATTTATTAAGGGATGGCTGGTGCTCGCTCAGGCACAGCAGCAAATGGCTGTTCTTATTCACATTCTTATATACCCAAAATCACCAGATAGAAATAATCCAAGAACAAGGAAGACAAAAGGTAAAGATGCCTTATCAGAATTAGTCCAGAAAAGTACGTACACACCTTTCTAAACCAAGAATATCTTGTTTAGAGATAAACAACAATGGAGATGAACCACAAAGGGCTGGGTTGTCTGTTCTGTTTGCCTACTTCTCTATATGATTAACTGAAAGTTTTTGTGTAAATAGAGATAGGGGATTAAATGCAACAGTCCATTGCCCGAGGCAGATGCTCTGTCTCCAGCTATGACTTGGTGAGAGCCCTCCAGGATATTCTTTCTATTAAGGCATGATTGCCTGCATTTTTTCAGCAAAGCTGCTTATGTGAGCTGGGGAGAATATCCCCCCAAACTCATATCTAGCCCAAGTACTGGAGATGTCCCTTCTCAGGGTCTCGTAACTTCAAGGAGCACAAATGAGACTGATTCACCTACAAGGGTGCAGTGGACTGTACTCCTTCAATGGTGTCAATCAGTTAAAGAAATGTGCCACCTATACCTATATTCTAAAGTGTTCTAATTAGAAAAGGATGCTATTGCTTGAGCTTAGGAGTTTGAGGCTTGTCTGAGTGAGAGTGAGACTCTGACTCATAAATGGAAAATCCAAGCTGGGTGCCACAATAAGCACCTGTAATCCCAGCAGCTCTGGAGGCTGAAGCAGGAGGATGCCCACAGCCCGAGTATGAGGTTGCAGTGAGCTACGACACCACTGCACTTTGCTTGGGGCATAGGGTAGAACTCTGTCTTGACAAAAAGAAGGAGGAGGAGGAGGAGAGGAAGAGGAAGAAGGAGAAGAAGGAGAAGGAGAAGGAGAAGGAGAAGGAGAAGGAGAAGGAGAAGGAGAAGGAGAAGGAGAAGAAGAAGAAGAAGAAGAAGAAGAAGAAGAAGAAGAAGAAGAAGAAGAAGAAGAAGAAGAAGAAGAAGAAGAAGAAGAAGAAGAAGAAGAAGAGAGAAAAGAAAAGAAAAGGATGCTGAATTTTATCAAATGCTTTTCTGTATCTATTGAGAGGATCATATAATCTTTGTTTTTCCTTCCGTTGATATGGTGAATTACATTTATGGACTCACGTATGTTAAACCAGCCTTTCATCCCTGGGATGAAACCTACTTGATCATGATGTATGATTTTTTTTTTTTTTAATGAGAAGCTGCAATCTATAGAAGCTAGGATTTTACTGAGAATTTTTGCGTCTATATTCATTAGTGAAATTGGTCTGAAGTTCTCCTTTTCAGTTGGATCTTTTCCTGGTTTGGGTATCAGGGTATGTTTGCACCATAGAAAGTGTTGGAGAAGATTGCTTCCTTCTCAATTTTTTGGAATAATTTCTGCAGTATACGTATAAGATCTTTGAAGGTTTGATCAAATTCTGGTATGAAGCTATCTCTAGACCAGGGCTTTTTTTTGTTGGTAGTTTTTTTTGTTTGTTTGTTTGTTTTTGTTTGTTTGTTTGTTTGTTTGTTTGCTCTCAGTACTTGAAATTGGTCTGGTCAGGATATCTATTTCTTTTTGGTAAAGTCTAAGGAGAGGGTATGATTTCAGGTGTTGGTCCATTTCCTCCGCATTGTCAAATTTCTGGGCATAAAGGTTCTTGTAGTAGTCAGAGATAATCTCTTCTATCTCTGTGGCATTGGATGTTATTTTCCCTTTATCATTTCTGATCGAGGTTATTAGAGATTTTATTTTTCTGTTTCTAGTTAATCTGGCCAAAGTTTTATCAATTTTATTTATTTATTGAAAAACCAACATTTCATTTTATGAAACTTACTAAATGCAGAATACAAATGTCTTTATACAATAACTAAGAAAATGCAATGAAGGCTATGTTAAACAGTTTGATGAAATATTTCAGATCATATATGTAACCAGCACATTGTAGCCCTTGACTGCACTAATGTACCCAGCTATAATTTAATAATAAATAAATAAATAATATTCAGAATGATTTTTTTGTTTTCAATTTCATTGATCTCTGGTTTAATTTTGGTTATTTCTTTTCTTCTGCTGGTTTTGGGATTAGATTACTGTTCTTTTTCCAATTCCATAAGATGGTTTGTGAGTTTGTTAATGTACTCTCTGTCTGTTTTTTGGGTATAGGTATCTAATACAATAAATTTCCCTCTTCAGACTGCTTTTGCTATATCCCACAGGTTTTGGTAATTTGTGTCTTCACTGTTGTTATGTTTGAGGAATTTAACAATTTAAACTTTTATCTCTTCCTGAACCCAACAATCATTCAGAATAAGGTTGTTTAATTTCCACGTGTTTGTGTGGAGATGAACGTTTTTGCTGCAGTTAAGTTCTACCTTTGTTGCCCTGTGGTCTGAGAAGAAACAAGGTATCATTTCTCCTCTTTTAGTTTTGCTGAGGTTTGATTTTTATCCTAGGATGTGGTCTATTTTGGAGTATGTTCCATGGGCTATTGAGAAAAATGTATACTCTTTAGCTTTGGTATGCTGTGTTCTGTATATGTCTATTAAGCCCATTTGTTCTAGGGTCACTTTTTATCTTTGTTTAGTTTCTGTTTAAAGGATCTGTCCAGTTCTGTCAGAGGGGCGTTAAAGTCCCAGGCTATTATGGTGTTATGGGATATCATATTGCTCAGACCACTCAATGTCCGTTTCATAAATCTGTAACCACTTAAGTTGGGTGTATAAATATTTAAAATTGAAATATCTTCTTGTTGTATTGTTCCCTTGATCAGTATGAAATGTCCATCTTTGTCTTTCTTAACTTTAGCTGCTTTGAATCCACTTGTATCTGAGAATAAAATTGCAACCCCTTTTTTCTGATTTCACTTTGCTTGAAATACTGTTTTCCAAATCTTAACTCTGAATCTTTATTTGTCCTTCAAGGATAGGTGCACTTCCTGAAGACAGCATATGGGTGGTTTGTGCTTTTTTTATACAATTACCCAGCCTGTGCCTCTTCGATGGGGAATTCAACCCATTGACCTGTATTGAGAGGATCAATAAGTGTGCTGGAATTCTATTCATCTTATTTTGTGAAAGTCCATTGTGTAGTTTTGTCCTTTACTCCTTTGTGGAAGATAAGTTTTGACCTCTAGCTTCTGGGTGCTTACTTTGCTGGTGGTCCATTGTGATGTTCAATATTAAGAATATTTCCTATGAGGGCGGTGCCTATGGCTCAGTGAGTAGGGCACCAGCCTCATATGCTGAGGGTGGCGGGTTCAAACCCAGCCCTGGCCAAACTAACAAAAAAATAGCCGGGCATTGTGGCGGACGCCTGTAGTCCCAGCTGCTCGGGAGGCTGAGGCAAGAATCGCATAAGCCCAAGAGTTAGAGGTTGCTGTGAGCTGTGTGACGCCACACAGTGAGACTCTGTCTCTACAAAAAAAAAAAAAAAAAAAAGAATATTTCCTATAGAGCTTGTCTTGTTGTGGCAAATTTCCTCAGTGTTTGTATATCCAAAAAAGATTTTATTTTTTTTCCATCAACTTCAAAGCTTAGTTTAGCAGGATACAGAATTCTGAGCAGAAAATTGTTTTGTTTATGAATTTTGAAGGGGGTGACCGCTTTCTTCTGGCTTGGAAAGTTTCAGTTGAAAATTTTGCTGTCAGCCAAGCCCAGTGGCTCACACCTGAAATCCTAGCACTCCAAGAGGCAAGGCAGGTGGATTGCCCTGAGCTCACAGATTTGAGATCAGCCTGAGCAAGATTGAAACCCTGTCTCTAAATAAAAAAGAAAGAAAGAAAAATAGCCTGTAGCAAGTGCCTGTAGTCCCAGCTACTTGGGAGGCTGAGGCAAGAGAATCACTTCAGCCCATGAGTTGGAGGTTCCTGTGACCTATGATACCACAGCACTCTAATAAGGGTAACAAAGTGAGACTCTGTCTCAAAAAGAAAGAAAGAAAGAAAGAAAGAGAGAGAGAGAGAGAGAGAGAGAGAGAGAGAGAGAGAGAGAGAGAGAGAGAAAGAAAGGAAGGAAGGAAGGAAGGAAGGAAGGAAGGAAAGAAAAATGCTGTCATCCTAATGGCTCTGCCCCTGTAGGTCAGTTGGTGCTTACTCCTGGCTGCTTGCAGAATTTTCTCTTTTATCTTGACTTTGGACAGATTCATTACAACGTGTCTTGGAGAATCTCTGTTGAGTTGACGTGACTTGGGGTTCGATATCCATTTAAAAGGAGTGTGTTAAGATCTTTAGTAAAACTTGGGAACTTTTCATTTATGATAGTCTCCAGCAGGGCTTCCATTCCTTTAGGACAACCTTCTACACCTTCAGGGATCCCTGTTATTCATATTTGAATGCTTCATGAAGTCTCATATTTCTCTGAGTGACTGTTCTGCTTTCTCTCTCTTCTTCTTTTCTGCCTCTTTAACTAACTGGGTTAACTGAAACACTTTATCCTCTAGCTCTGAGGTTCTTTCTTCTCTGTAATCTAATCTATTTTTGATACTTTCTATTGCATCTTTACATTTCCTGATCATCTCCTTCATTTCCTTATGCTCCTCCATATCCTTTCTATATTCTACATTATCTCTTGTCTGTCTTTTTTTCTGTCTTTCTATTTTCTTGTCCATTCTCTTTATTGTCTTTATCATCCAAATTTTTAAATTCCCTTTATGTCAAATCTATTAATTCATTATAATGAAGTCTTCTGTAGTAACTGCCTCATGGTCCCTTGGAGGAGTTGCTCTGTTTTGGTTTTTAATGGTACCCAAATTTTTCTGTTGGTGCCTCCCCATGTGTGCTTTCTTCTTGTTCACCTCCTTGTTCCCTCTCACTTCCTCCTTTGCTTCAAATTACCTTGTCTCAGAGCTTAGGTGTTGAAAGGGCCACCTGGTATAATGTCAAAAGGAAGAGAAGGGTAATGATCAAGCAGGGGCAAATGATAGCAAAATAAATAAAGAAGAAACAAGAAGGAAAGAGCAAAAGAAAGGAAAAAAGAAAGGGGAATGAAAGAAAAAATTGAAGAACAGGAGAGAACGGGGGGACAGGAAGAGAGGATGAGAGTTACAGAAGAAATTGTATTGGTTGGCATAGTGCTAAGGCCATTCCTGTAACTCAAGGATTTTGAGGGGCTGGGCTGAGTGGGCTCCTTGAAATCAGAAGATCTTTAAGGGCCTGAGGAAAGCCAGACCCTTCCTCTGACAAAAATAGGAAGAGAAGGAAAAGAGCAAAAATAAAAAATAGGAAGGAAAAATTAAGAATGAAAAAGAAATAGAAAAATTCTGCAGTGTGGTCTTGACAATACTTTCCAAGGCCAAAAGTAGAAGGGCTCCCTAGAGCATGATCTATTGGCCTCCTTGAGCCAGAGTACTGCTGTGACCTTGTTAGAACACAGCTGTGCCACCCCAGCTCTCAGAAATAAAGAAAAAAAGAAAGAAAAACTAATAATAATAAAATAAGAATAGATAAAGGAGATTAAAAACACAGTTGCAAATAAAGGAGAGAGAGAGAAGAGGAAAAAAGAAAGAAGAAATACCCTCCCCCCAAAAGGGAGGAGATCTCTTAGCTTTTACATGAATGATTTATGTGGGAAAGATTAGAAAAGTAGAAGAGTCTGCATCAAAAGAGAGAATGGAGAGGAGTGAAATGGAGAGAGAATAAATTATGTTAAAATACCATAACCAAAAACTACAGGAGCCCTTGCCCTTTATGAAAGTAAAAATGGAGAAGGGAGGGGCAAGATGGCCAACTGAATGCAGCTTTTGAAAGAGGCTCCTGTCCAAAAGGAACAACAACATCCAGAAACAGCCCAATTAAGCTGAAGACTGGGAGCCCAGCCAAGAGAGAAATGATAACTGCAGGTCACCTTTGCTAAGGCAAACTGCAACTCCAAGAAACCGAGCTTCAGGTACAAAATTCACCTGAAAGGAAAAGTGTCCGTCATCTCCCCCAAGAAAGCTGTGGGTGTTTTTTGTTTTTGCGTCTCCTTTCTTTTTTCTCTTCATTTGCTCCTACAGGTTTTCTACAGATAAGCAGTGAACTGTGGACCTCTTGTCTCACCCCATGGGTGAGTGCTGTGGGAAGTGGGGACTACTTCCTCAGAGGGACCTTGCCGTGACTCTGAACACTATCTTGTTAGGCAGAAAAATTGAACTAAAGTCTTCCCTGCCATTCTGAAATTCCAGTACACCCGTCCCCCCTTACCTGATGAATGAGAAGCCTAACCCCTGCTGAGACTGAGGCAGGAGGTCCTTGAGCAATGCCCACCCAACTGTCTGCGGGACCAAGCACCCCAGCAAGAGACTCTGGGGGCCCTGCCAAGCCTCCCCCCACCCCACCCCACCCCCCGCCAGGGAGTCTGCTGGCAACCTCGTGGTCCAGTGACCTGCACCCGCCCCAGCCAGGGACTCTGCTGGCAACCGCGAGGCCCTGTGCCCCACGCCCACCAGGCCTCCCTACGCCCATCCCAGACAGGAACTCACCTACCGCAGGGCTAGGCAACCTGTGCCCGCCAAGGCCAGGGACCCCGCCAGCAACTGTTTGGCCCCATACCATGTGCTCTGTGCCCACCAGGCCTCCACCCACTCCAGCCAGGAACTCCAGGAGCCGTGCAACCCGTGTCATCCCTCCTGTACCCTCCCTGCATCCACACCAGCCCACCGATCTGGCCAGGGACTCTGGTAGCTGCTCGCCCTGTGCCCTCCCTCCAGAGCCCTCCCTGCCTCTGCAGAGCCCTCATCCTGGCCAGAGACTGCTGGAGCCTTGGGCTCTCTGTTAAAATGTCTATACTACCCAAAGCAATATATAATTTTAATGCAATTTCTATTAAAGCTCCATTGTCATATTTTAAAGATCTCAAAAAAACAAAACTTCATTTTATATGGAATCAGAAAAAAACCTCAAACAGCCAAGACATTACTCAGAAATAAAAACAAAGTAGGAGGAATCACGCTACCAGACCTGAGACTGTACTATAAATGGATAGTGATCAAAACAGCATGGTATTGGCACAAAAACAGAGAGGTAGATATCTGGAACAGAATAGAGAACCAAGAGATGAATCCAGCTACTTACCATTATCTGATCTTTGACAAGCCAATTAAAAACATTCAGTGGGAAAAAGATTCCCTATTTAACAAATGGTGTTGGGTGAACCAGCTGGCAACCTGTAGAAGACTGAAACTGGACCCATACCTTTCACCATTAACTAAGATAGACTCTCACTAGATAAAAGATTTAAACTTAAGACATGAAACTATAAAAATACTAGAAGAAAGTGCAGGGAAAACTCTTGAAGGAATTGGCCTGGGTGAATATTTTATGAGGAGTACTCCCCAGGCAATTGAAGCAGTATCAAAAATACACTACTGGGACTTGAGCAAACTAAAAAGCTTCTGCATAGCCAAGAACATAGTAAGTAAAGCAAGCAGACAGCCCTCAGAATGGGAGAAAATATTTGCAGGTTATACCTCTGACAATAGTTTAATAACCAGAATCCACAGAGAACTCAAAAGTATTAGCAAGAAAAGAACAAGTGATCCCATCTCAGGGTGGGCAAAAGACTTGAAGAGAAACTTCTCTAAAGAAGACAGGCACATGGCCTAAAGACACATGAAAAAATGCTCATCATCCTTAATCATCAGAGAAATGCAAATCAAAACTACTTTGAGATATCACCTAACTCCAGTAAGATTAGTCCACATAACAAAATCCCAAAACCAGAGATGTTGGCGTGGATGTGGAGAAAAGGGCACACTTCTACACTGCTGGTGGGAATGCACACTAATACATTCCTTTTGAAAGGATGTTTGGAGAATACTTAGAGATCTAAAAATAGACTTGCCATTTGATCCTATAATTCCTTTACTAGGTATATACCCAGAAGACCAAAAATCACAATATAACAGAGACATCTGTGCCAGAATGTTTATTGCAGCCCAATTCATAATTGCTAAGTCATGGAAGAAGCCCAAGTGCCCATCGACCCACGAATGGATTAACAAATTGTGGTACATGTATACCATGGAATATTATGCAGCCTTAAAGAAAGATGGAGACTTTACCACTTTCATGTTTACATGGATGGAGCTGGAACATATTCTTCTTAGCAAAGTATCTCAAGAATGGAAGAAAAAGTATCCAATGTACTCAGCCCTACTATGAAGCTAATTTATAGCTTTCATATGAAGGCTATAACCCAATTATAGCACAAAAATATAGGGAAAGGGCCAAGGGAGGGAAGGGGGGAGGTTTGGGTGTAGGGAGGGAAATTGGTGGGGTCATACCTATGGTGCATCTTAGAATGGGTATAGATGAAACTTACTAAATGCAGAATACAAATGTCTACATACAATAACTAAGAAAATGCCATGAAGGCTATGTTAAACATTTTGATGAAAATATTTCAGATTGTATATGAAACCAGCACATTGTACCCCTTGGTTGCACTAATGTACACAGGTATGATTTAATTTAAAAAATGAAAGTAAAAATGGAAGTTAAGAATAGAACCAACCAAACAAATTAACAAAAATAAAACATACCAAAACAAACCAAAAAAGCTCTAATAGCCAAATAAAGCAGCAACCTGAGCAACAATGTGACAAAGGGGAAAAAATACTACTAAAAAATTTATATATATATATACATATATAAAGTTGGTCTCTTCTGACATACGTTATGTATAGATATGTATGTTGCAATATATATTTCTGAGACACCAGGTGGCGCTGTGGTTTTTGAGGGGACCAGGAACACGGCCTATAGCCTCTGTATTTCTCAGGCCTGGTTCTGGTTTCCGACTTCACCTGATTGTTTCCTCAGCATTCAGACCCACCAATTTGGGATTATAAAGCTCTTCAGAATCCTTCAGAGGCAAGTCTCACAGTGCCCCCTGACAACAGTTCTTGAGGGGTGCAGGAGTCCCTGAGCCTGTCCCAAGAGTGGAGTTCTGATCCCAACAGGCACAAAAATGAGGGCCATGATTTAGGCCCCTGGTAACAGGTCCAAACCTCACGACCTTCCCACAATGGCAGCCCCCTGGCAGCCAGTACTTTCCCAGTATGGCTTCCCTGCCTGCCATCAAACAGATGGCAAATCTACTCCAACCAGCACTCAAATATGGCTGCTGTATACTGTTCAAATCTACCTACTCTTCCAAATTTTCCAGTCAATGTGCAGCTTACTCTGAGAACCAAAAACTACAGAAAGGCTTTCTCATGTCCCCAGACCTCTGGCGGGGGGCAGCCGTTCCTGCTGACAACCAAACACTTGCCTAGTGTGTCAGATCTCCACTGTGTGGGATCACACACTGTCTCCAGTACACCACCACATTGCTGTGCACCCGGATCTAGGACTCTGGGTAAAGTCCCCACACCAGGTATGACTGAGTTCCCTTTCTTTCCCCAGTCATACTAGGAGAGCTCAGCCAAACATTCTATTGGTCTACCATGTTGCTCTGCCCCCATCTCGGAGGTGGCTTCTTACACAGCAATAGAAAACTGAGACAGAGGACCTCACTTAGGATTAGATACTGGTCTAGGATAGTTTAGAGCACAAGGATGAACTGACCTACATGCCCTTCATCTTGCCAGTAGGTAGATTTGCTCATATGACGGCTAAAGTGACACAAGCAGTGTAAAATGTTAAAGTTGGAATTTCCAAGCTCTCATTCCCCACAGAAACTTAAAATAAAATAAAATAAACAGGAAACAATGTTACTTAATCATTTGTACCCTCATATTAATCTGAAATAAAAAACTAAAATGAAGTATGGATAGTAATCTGTGTGGTTTTGAACTTGGGGAAAATGTATCCCATGACACTGTAGAAAGTACTTCTCCAACATCCTGAATCACTTCCTGTGCTTCAGGGATGATCTATTCTACAGTGAATGGTTTTCCTGCAGTTGGGGTAGAGAATGCTTATGCTCCCCAAGCACTTTGTGTAATTGCAAAAGCAAAAGTCCTTATTATAGGAATAAGTAGATAGCATAGGAAAAGAAATTAAATTACAAAACCTCACAGCCTACTACCCAAGGACACACGTCTGATATTTTCATCTGTATTATGTTCTTCCAGAAGATTGTTTATGTATTTATATATTTTTTTAATTTATTTGTTGTTGTTGTTGTTGTTGTTGTTGCAGTTTGGCCAGGGCCAGGTTTGAACCCGCCACCCTCCGTATATGGGGTCGGCGCCCCACTCACTGAGCCACAGGCTCCTCCCATGTATTTATATTTTTATGCATGTATGCACGCATTTATATGTTAATAATTGCATAGCTGGATGCAGTGGCTCACGCCTGTAATCCCAACACTTGGAAGGCTAAGGCAGGTGGATTTTGAGCTCAGGAGCTTCCACTCTGAGCAAGAGAAAAGACCACATCTCTAAAAATAGCCGGGCATTGTGGCGGGCACCTTTAGTTCCAGCTACTCCAGAGACTGGAGCAAGAGAATCACTTGAACCCAAGAGCTTGAGGTTGCTGTGAGCTAAGATGCCACAGACCTCTACCAAGGGTGACCAAAAAAATAATAATAATAAAAATAATTACATACAGAAAATATCTCATCTCATTTCAGTATTGTAACTTGCTTGTCTCATTACAGTCTGTTGAATTACATCTTCTCAAAAATATGTCCCAATTTTAACCCCACAGAACTTATTTGGTAATAGGGTCTGTGCAGGTATAATTAAGCTAAACATCATAAGATGTGATAATTCACTTACTGGTACCCTTTTAAGCGAAAGGAGAGGGAACTCTGGTACATGCGGGGAAGAAGGCAATGAGAGGATGAAAGTAGAGTCTGGAATTATGCTACCACAAACCGAGGAAAGCAGGAACAATCAGAAACTGGAAAAGGAAAGGATAGATTCTCCCCTTGAGTCTTTGAAGGGAGGATGGACCTGCCTATACTTTGGTTTTGTACTTCTTAACTGCAAGATAACAAATTTTTGTAATTTATTTTGGTATCCTTAAGATCCATACACTTACTAACTACATATCACAAATGTCACTGCTTGTAAATAAACAATTAGTTTACATCCAAAAAAAAAAAAAAAGGCAGTAATTGTCAGATCCAACTTTGTCAAAACTCTAAGAAACAGTCAAAGGTTTACAGCAGTCAAATGAACACTGAGTCTAGAAAAAGGCAACTTCCAAATGATAGGAAAGCTTTGTGGTGTTTCTACTTGCCTTTGTCCTACCCTTTCCTTGGCTTGGCAGAAGAACCCCACATTCCCAATGTGGAACTCTAGTTTCTGCTTCCGGAGGGAGTAGAGCAGACTTTATTCACAGATGATAGTGTATGTCTATCTGTCTGGGAGTTACCTGAAGGACTGATGCAAGGTGCCCATCTCTGTTTTGCCTCACTTGGAACTAAAGCTGAAAGTGATGGGCACTGCTCAAAAACTCAGATGTCTGGCTTTAAGATTACCATCAAAACGTATGATGGACTACCGAAGGCTCAGCAACAAAAGCTGGGGAGAATTTCTTTGGGAAATTAGGACATTCAGAAGCACCTACATATACAGAGAGATTCAGAACACCAGGTGCATGCCTAGGGCAAGATTCCTGCTTCTGACCCAAGAAGTCCCTAAGTTATGTCTCAGGCTGATCTCTAGGCTCAGTGAAAGCCTGGATAAATGCCAAAAGAATGCTCCAACACAGAGCCAATCTTCAAAGACTGAGGGAGGTGAGGATTTTTGTTTTGTCTTGTTTGCTTGATTTTTTATGTCTTCACATTAAAGAAGATCTCTGTCAAAATCCTAGCTGAACAGCAGGTACATTATAGGCTTCAGTGACCACACACAACAAGAAATACAGTCTTTGCAAGGAAAGTTTGAGAAAATCACTCAATCAAATGCACTACAGCTTTCAACAATAAAACAAACAACAAAAGCAAACCAGCAAACCCTGGGATGGTCCAAAGTTACCACATTATAAATATTCAAATGTCTACTTTTCAACAACAACAACAACAAAAAATCAGTAGATAATTATGGACTATTCAAAGGAAGAAAAGGAAATTGACAGAAATCATCCCTAATGGAAATCCAGACATTAGTCTTACTAGAAAAAGATTTTTAAACAATTGTCTTAAATACACTCAAAGAGCTAAAGAAAAACATGGACAAAACTAAAGGTAACCAAGAAACTAATGAATGCATAAAATAAGAATAGCAATAAAGAGATGGACATTATAAAAAGGAACCAAACAGAAATTCTAGAGCTGAAAAGTAACAAATTAAAAATTCACCAGCAGGCTGGGCAAGGTGGAGAATGAATCAAAAATGAGAAGAGCCTATAGGACCTTTGAGGTACCTTCAAGTGAATCAACGAATGAATAAACAAAATGTAGTTTATACATACAGTACAGTATTATTCAGCCATAAAAAGAAGTGAAGTTCTGGCACATGCTACAACATGAATGAATCTTGAAGATATGCTCAGTGAAATAATCCAGACACAAAAAGACAAATATTGTATGATTCCACTTATATGAAGTACCTAAAATAGGCACATAGAATAGAGAATGCCAGGGGCTGAGGGGAAGTGGGAATAAGGTGTTATTGCTTAAGGTACGGGGTTTTGTGTAGTCATGATGATGAGAACGTTTTTGGAATTGATCCTAGTAATGGCTGCACAAAATTGTAAATATAATTAGTGCCACTTGATTCTTTAAAATGGTTAAAGGCAAAGTTGATGTTATATGTCTTTTACCAAAATTTTAAATATTAACAAAAAACCAGCAAGCACAAAAGCCACAATACCTCTTAAGGTGGAGGCTCTGAACTAGCATAGCATAATTTCTCAGGCATTTTATTAGTAAGAACAAGAAACAAGTTCCATTCATATTCAAGTGCTGGCGAAACACCCTTTAACTCTTGACAGGAGGAGCTACAATTATTGTGACTGTTTCTGCAATCTATGTGACTGGGGTCCTAAGGAGAGGTTCCAGGTCCACATTGATCAGTATTCATATCAAAAGAATTTTAAGTACAAAGTTTAACTCAGAAAAAAATATTTTTTAATTGTGGTAAAATTGGTTGTTGGCTAAACCCTGGCAGAAGAAAGAGTCATTAAATAAAGCTAAATATGCAGAATTTGGCTCTAAAGAAATGACACCCACCCCACCCCCCAAATATAATCACAATAGTAAAATTGACAGTTTAGAAAAATTGTACCAGACATCCCGATGGCTTGGCGCCTGTAGCTCGAGCTGCTAGGGTGCCAGCCACATACACCAGAGCTGGCAGGTTCGAATCCAGCCCGGGCCTGCCAAACGACAATGACGAAAAAAAATAGCTGGGCATTATAGCGGGTGCCTATAGTCCCAGCTACTTGGGAGGCTGAGGCAAGCGAATCACTTAAGCCCAAGACTTTGAGTTTGCTGTGAGCTGTAACGCCATGGCACTCTACCTAGGGTGACAGCTTGAGACTCTGTCTCAAAAAAAAAAAAAAAAAAGAAAGAAAGAAAGAAAAAACAGCCCATGACTGCATCAAATATTTATCACAAAAATCATATAAAAATGTTCCTGATAAAAATGACTTCTATCAAATAAAAATAAAAGTTGTAAAACTTTGGAAACAGTTTCGCTGCCCCAAATAGAAAAAATATCCAGGAATTTAGTCAGTTAAATGCAGTTAATGATGAAAAAGTCTCCTCCAACAGAAGTTTGTTAGATTTTTTTCCCACTGTGCTTATAAAAATGGAATCAAAGTGTCCCCGGAATAAAGCCATCTTCTGTGCAAAAATGTGAGGAAGAGAAGGTCTAATGTCTTGTGTATCTTCCTTGTGTTTGATTTTATTGCCAGACACCAGCTGCTAACTATCTCCCAGGCAAGGCCCTAAAAACTAGTGGGGCCCTTTCTGGGGTTGGGACAGGGGATGATAGACAACATCCAGACCTGAACCTTCGAAAACCACTCTGTGTCCCACATCCCAACTACTATTCTAGAACCAAAGGCCCAGGTTTTTCTGTTTCTCAGAAGCTGTGGCTCATACCAACTATTATTCCCTGATTAGATCACTCCAGAGAAGATCTGGTAGTGGCATTGAATCCCAAGACTTTGGTCCTTGTGATGGCTCCTTAGTCCCCCACACTGAGGGACCATGGACAGCAAATTCATATGACCCCTACCACGTCCTGGCCTTGCACCTGCCCTTCTAATGTAATTAATACCCCACATCCCATCACTAACCACTGACAGGTGAGTCCCTGCCTCTCTCCCAGGCCCACCCAGGAATTAGAGGACAAGGTCAGTGAGATTCACTTTACCTTCAGATTCCGCAAATCCAAAGTCACTTTTGTCAGGATTATGGAATGCCCAGCACATAAGGTTGCTTTAGAGGCAGGAAGTAAAGATCTGTTCTGGAACAAAGGGGGGAGGAACGTGGTGGGAAGAGGAATGGCATTTATTTATTTTTACCGTCCAAGATTTTAGCAATGTTTGGGTGCCTTTCTTTACAGTTCCAGAATAGTTTTTCCCTCTATTTATTTAGTTTTTAGATATGGGGGAGTGGGGTGTCTCACTGTGTTGCCCAGGCTGGACTCAAACTCATGGGCTCAAGCTATCCTCCAGCCTCAGCCTCTTGAGTAGCTGGGACTAGAGGTGCGCACCAAACTGATTGAGTTCCGGAATAATATGTACAACAAAGATAGGAAGAGGGAGCGAGAGAAGGGAGGCAGAGGCAGAGAGAGAGTCAGGGCATGCCTAGATGTCAGCTGCAAAGAACAGACAGAACCCCCTACTTTAGGGAAAGGTTCAGATCTCAGACCTTAGAAGTCTGACGCGCCCCATCCTGGGTCCAGTTTTCCCGTCCCCATTCTGAGCTTATGACGTCACCCTCTCTTCTATGACAGAGTCTTTTCCTGCCCTACCCCTCTCCAGGGCCCATCTCTGCACCTGGGGGTAGAAACATACCCGTTTTGCTTGGTTTTTCCGGCTGTCTGCGCCTGTCCCTCCCTGTACCTCCCCAGCTTGAGTGTTCTCCACACCACGCTTCCATGTTCATAGTTATGGACCCATGAATTCATTTATAAACCAGTGCTGGGCTCCAATGCTAGGGACCTGGGAGAGACCCGACCAGATAGGCCCAGCATCCCCATCCCCCATCTAGAGAGAGGGGCAAGGGGGAGGTGCTATCAACCTGGGAGGGTCGCCGTGGGAAGTCCGTGAAAACAGTGGTCGTCACAAAGTGGTCCGAGCTTTGGTGGAGGAACATGCTGCACTGTGAGTTAAAGACACTTAACTTAGACCAAAAAACCTGCACTAGACTAGGGCAGGAAACGGACCTGACTTTTCTACGTGATTCCCGGAACCCAACTGTTGAGGCCCCTGCACAGAGCTAGGCTCAAAGAGGATGCGGTCTCATCATCCCAAGGCCCTAACTAAGCACTTAGAATTCTGGCAACTCCCCTTCTCAGGCCCCACCCGTGAGCTCCGCCCTCACATGGCTCCGCCCATCGTAGCTCCTCCACCCCTCTCGTAGCTCCTCCACAATTCATTCAAGCCCGGCCTCAAGCCCCACCACCCAGGACGCCAACCTCACACCAATCTCACATAGCCATTAGTTAGAGGGTGTCACTTCCCCACCCTCCTTCAGTGTCATTGGCTCCCTAGGTGTCAGTCTTTACAGTGCCCCATCAGTTGCCGGGGCAGATAATAATGGATGTCTCAAGACATCTGGTTAATTGGGCAGAGGCTGGGCGGGACTTAGTGCCAACGCTTGGCTGCCTCTGCCTGGGGTTTCCTCAGTTGAAGGGCCGACGTCTTTCCTCAGAGACACAGCCCCTCCTTCCTTGCTATTGGCCCCATCAGGTGTTGATCAACAATATTCGTCATCTCGATAGGCAAAATCTCCTGTCCTTCACCACTTCTCTCATTCAATTCGCTTTTGCCCTCAAGAGGCGGCAACCTTCTGACCGTAGCCAGGGCCCGCCTCACGGAATGGCCAACGATTGGCCAGACACACCGTCACTCCTGGCAATGGGCGGAGCCAGAATGCCTAGGGGTGGTGAATGGTCTACCCGGCTTCGGGGGCGGGGCAGCGGCTCCTGTCAGCGGCTGAAATGGCAGCGGCAGAGCCGGCGGCGGCAGCGGTCCCGGGGGGCGGCTGAGGAGGCCGAGCCAGGGCTGCGAGGCGAGCGGCGCGGCTGGGATCCGACGGCGCAGCCCAGGACGTCGAGGCTCTGCACGGCGATGGCGGCGCGCTCGGCGCAGGTAGGGTGGCACGGACCCGGCCTCCTGGGTGCCTGCTCGGGCCGGCTGCTCCGCGTTGAGGCCCGCGGGGACCCGGCAGGACAGCTCCTCCGGGCACCTTTCGCCCCGTAACCCGTGCTGGGAGCCTCGGCACTCCCAGCCCCGGACACTGAGGCCCTGCCCCCCGCCCACCTTCGTCCCTGATCCCTCCGTCCCTGATTCCCCTCCCCGCGAAACCCTGCAGGATGCCCCTCCCCCACTTCGTCCCCTCCTGGTGTAGACCCGGTAGGCAGGACCCCCGGCCACCCTTTCCCCTGACATTCAGGGAGCACCTTCAGGCCTCCTCGGGCCCCACTCTGCAGACCTGTCCCTAAAAGGGCCTCCCAAACTCAAGAACCCACCCACCCACCCTCTTCCCTGATCCCTCAGGACCCCTCCCATCTGCACAAAGCATTTGCCAGCCCGTCCCTGCACCCATTCACTTCACCGCCTATCTTCTGCCCAGACCTTCCCCCTTTTCTGACCGGGAGACCAGCCTCAGGATCCTACCCCTTCCTCTGACCCTCCCTAGCCTCTATCAGTCAGATTTCTTACCCCTTTGCACAAACCCTGGCTAATTCTGCTGGCCCAACTCCCACCCCAGCCACCCCATGCCCAAGGATACCCCTAAAAATCACTTCTCGGCGTCCACTCAGCACACTTCCACAAACTCCACACCCTGACCCTGAAACTGATGCATCTGGATCCCAGCTTCCTGGAAAATCTACCCATGCTCAGGACCTCCCAGTGGATATTCCAAACCACTCCACTCCCCACCATACATACACACACATACACACACGCGGGCACACACACACAGAGCAAGTCATTGTGTCCCCCAGCATGCACAGAGAAACTTAGGAGCTCTACCACAAACCCAGGCATTTGGGATCTGCCCCTCTCCACAGACACAATACTGCTCAATACTTTTTCACTCCTCAGATCCCACCTTCTCAGGCCCTCCCGAAGCCCCCAACAGTTCCCACAGCTCAGGCACAGACTCAAGGGCCATGACTGTCATGCCCTGGGCCTGCCCCTCCACAACAGCCTCCTGGAGATGGCATCCACAGTGGTCCTGGAGGATGGCAGGATCCTAGAATCTCCCAACACCTGCCCTTGTAGACACCTGCCCCAGGCCTCTTTCCTTTTATCCATCTCTTCCTGCTGTGCCCTTTTCTAAAGGAAGGACACTCACTCTCCTACCCCAGTGTCCCAAAAGGAACCACTGCCCGCCCCCCTGATTTATGCCCCACCTCCCTGCCCCTCAGTAGAGGAGGGGGAGGGGGGAGGAGGGGTTCGGACTGCTCCTGGCTTTGGTCCTGAAGTCTGCCAAGACTGGTAGGACTAGCATCCTGACCCATCATGCCTGCTGGCCTCAAATGGCAGAGCCAGTGCTGCTGCCCAGGCCACTCCTCCAGGCTGGCCCCCAGAAGCCCACATGAGTTCTTTCACCCATGACCAGTGTGTTTGGCCAAAACAAAACTGCTTCCTTCTATCCTGGCATTTGAGACCCGGTGGGGCTGGGTCAGAGCCTGCCAGAAGCAGGCAGCTCTTTGTTAAGCAATATTTTCAGAAGGGAAAAATGTGCTGAAGAGGCTCAGCTGGAATATAAGTGAATCGTCTGCTTCATTTTTTCTCCTTGGCTGGGTGTGATTGAGCTAGAGGACTCATATCCCTGAATCTTCCCAGGTTCTGTTGGCTTTCCCCACCTGTTCCCCCCAGCTCTAACCCCCAAGAGTACAACCTGTGACTTCCCCTGGGCTTCTGTGGTCAACTGCGGGTGGTTTGGAAGAAATCACAGGGGGCTTAACCCTGGTACAAGGATGAGGTGAGACAGAAAGAAGAGGCGATCTCAAAACTGGCACGATGCTGTGACAGGAACTGCAGGGTATAAGGAGGAGGCCTCCCAATTCCAGCTCAGCACAGCCTGGGCACTGTGTGTCTGGGGCCCTTCTGAAAACATAAGCAGGCTCAAAAAGCCCCAAAGCCTAGGCTTCCTAGTGGATATTCACTAGCAGAATCTGGGCCAACCTTGGGTTTTTCAAGGTCAGTAAAGCTCAGAGCCTCAACTTCTCCATCTGGAAAATGGGGCGATAAATCCTTATAACCGTGCCTTTTACTGCAGGAAAACCAGTGAGGTTAGGGTATGGCCCTGAATATTCCTTTGTGGAAGGGAACCATCGGGTTTAGGAGGGCAGTCCTATGGGTGCCTATGAATCACTGGCCACTTTAGTGCCTGATTGTAATTAGTTGACACTCACTGGATTAATGGCCATCTTTCTAGGGCTTAGCTGTATTGCAAGAAGCTGACTGGAATTGGGGCTGGGAGGATGAGGATGAGAGATGGCCTATTGCAGGATTTGTGGCCTCCAGGGAAGACTGAGGGGAGTGAGATAGAGGTGGGTGTAGGGGCACTACAGGGCCACACCCATGCCCCACATAGACCTCTGATGCTGAGTAGGAAGAGGTTTGTTCTGTCCACTTGCCAAAGGAAGGCATGGATGAAAAGACTCCTGAAGGTCATGAGACACACAGGAAGTAAACTCCACAGCCTCCGCAAGGTGGGACTTTGTACAGATGCGGTGGGGTAAGAAGACTCCTCAGGGATGACCATGAACTCTGTAGGAAAACAAGAGAAGGCTTTGGAAAGGGCTTGTGAGCAGTATTGTTGCAGTTTTCCCCTGGACTAGGGCCCAGATGTGTCTGTGTGCTCTGAGAGGTGTAGAGAGACACGGAAGCACATGTACTGCTCTTCCCTCTTGCAGAATGTAGATGCCCCTAGTTACAATGAGGCCCTGGGAATTGAGTCATGCTGGGGTATGAAAAAATGTGAAATGTGGTCCCTGTCCTGCAACTAAAGCCCTCTCCCTAGCTTGAGATGGCCTGTGCTACATGCTCAGAACTGTGCCAAACACCATTTACTATTATCTCATTTAATCCTCCAAACAACCTAGAGGAACAAGGATCCCCCTTCATGTCCTTGCCACCATATCCTGCTGCCTACTGCAGGAAACATGAGGCAGAATTATGCACAATGTGCTGCAGGGGCCCAGAAAAAGACCTAGTGTATTCCTGGCGTACAGAGAAGGCACCATGGTAGCAGGGATATCATATGGATCAGGTCACAAGCAGGTGTGGTAGGAAGGGTGTTCCAGATGGCACAAGTGCTTGGACAGAGGCCCAGAGGCAGGAGCAAGTGTGGTGCATTTTGGGAGGCATGCCTCTGAGCCCCACTTGATGGGTTCTGTCCTCCAGGCCTTTACGCCCCAAAAAGAATCCATACACAGCACCTTTGTAGGATGCTCCCCAGCAAAAGGGATGTATAGTTGGGAGAACTTGAAAAGGTAGCAAACCCCACCCTCCCCGGGGAAGACTGCAGCATACATACTCTAAAAGCCAATCTCATGCAGTGGCAGAGGGAGGTCAGTTAAGAAAACTGATTCAATTTCCCAGGGGTGCCAGGAAGGCTATGTTAACCAGTGTGATGAAAATGTGTCAAACGGTCTATGAAACTAGTGTATGGTGCCCCATGATCACATTAATGTACACAGCTATGATTTAATAAAAAATAAATAAAAAGAATTTCCCAGGGGTAGGGAAGAGATTCATGCCTTCCAGGGATATTTCTAAGACCACGTTGGCACAACTCACATGCACTTTTGTTTCATGTCTCAGCATGCCACAATGTGTTTGTAAGAGTGTTTCATTGAAATCTATCCCTATCCCAGCCTGGGAGTCCCACGAGGGTAGAGTACAAATCTGTCTGTTTACTGTCTGTTTACCATTGAGTCTCAATCTGACGAGGCACAGAGGAGATGCTCAGCAAATACTTGTTCAGTTTTAGGAGCTCTCTTCCCTGCTCACATGCTTCTCAAAGAGGGCCTGAAACTCTTCTGCAGAAAGAGGTTGGGTGTGTGGGACACACAAGATGAACTCTATCAAACTAAATCAAGTATTTTGACCTGGTTGCTTGTACCCTCATATTAACCTAAAAGAAATTTACTTAAAAAAAAATTTTTTTTAAGAGGTGGGGTCCATCTGCCCTGGAGGGTGAGCCCGCAAAGGCAGGACTGGTGCCCCTAAACTCTTCCCTCCAGCCCAGCAGCCTCTACTATGGCACAGGCAGCAGAAAAGATACCATTTTGGTTCTCAAATTATGAGATGCCGATTCTCCCATTCACCTCCTCTGAAAGACCATATGAAATCTTTCATTTTTATTTCTTTGTCATTTTAAGGGCCACTAAAATATAGAGAAATGAGAGATTTGTCAAAAATGAACCTGTGACAATGGCAGAAAATCAGCTAATGGGGTTATGGGATAGTAAACTTATTTTGGGGGGTCAGAAGAGATTCCACAGGTCTTGATGGTCCACTGCGCAGGTGTTAGCCTGAGGGTACATGCTGCTGAAGCTGCTATTGTCACCAATAATGATGATTCTGTTACAGTTTTACTGTGTCTCATCTTTAAACAGAGCTACCACATAAGGGATAGGCCTGCAAGGCCGGGGGGAGGTTTTATTTATTCATTCCACAAATTTTGGATGCCCCATAGACTCTGAGGACCCAAGAGTGGACTAGATGGCCCCAGCCTCTGCCCTCCATGGGACTTTCCCCGTAGGGAGTAAATATCATGGTCCAGGCCCCATCCTGGACAGGCTTTCACTCATTTATTCCTCTTGGCAAAACCTAAGAGGTAAGTACTATCATTAGCCCTGTTTTCAGATGGAGAAACTGAGGCAAAGAATATCATACGCAAGATCACAAAGATAGAAAGGGGTAGAAGAGGGGCTGGAACCCAAGCTGCTGTGCTGAAGTTCTCACTTAGACCCAAGAGATATGGAAACCATCCATACTCCAAGGCCAGGGATGCAGTGTCTTCCAGAGAGGCATGGAGGAGCAGCTAGACTGGGGGCCTCTGAATTTCAGCTGCTGTCCTTGTTATCCAAGAGGCACCTTGCCCATCCCTTGCCAAGGAAAAGGACCTGAGTCACTAGGGGCCACTTCCCTAGGCTTTGGAGCCAGCCAAAACAACAATAGCTGGTGCCAATCTATCAGGCTTGGCAAATTGGGATCACATGGCATCTTTTGAGGCTTCAGATTCAGAAAGGAGTTCTCTGTCTCTAGTAGTTATTAGACATAGGGGATTAGAAATGGAGCTGGGGTGGGGCAAAGGTGACAGGAAACCCAGGGTCTTTATTGCCACCTCTGCAAATGACACATACTAAAGATAGTTCATACACCCTCACTCACTCTCCCTGTTGAAAAATAATGTTTATTAGCCAGGCATAGTGGCGACTACTTGAACCCAGGAGTTCAAGGCTACAGTGAGCTATGATCACATCACTAAACTCCAAGCTGAGAGACAGAACAATACCCCATTCTCAAAAAAGGAAAGAAAAGAAAGAATGTCTGGGGTGGCGCCTGTGGCTCAGTGAGTAGGGCACCGGCCCTATATACCAAGGGTGGTGGGTTCAAACCCAGCCCCAGCCAAATTGCAACAAAAAAATAGCTGGGGGTTGTGGCAGGTGCCTATAGTCCCAGCTACTCGGGAGGCTGAGGCAAGAGAATCGCCTAAGCCCTGGAGTTGGAGGTTGCTGTGAGCTGTGTGATGCCACAGCACTCTACAGAGGGCGATAAAGAAAAAAGAAAGAAAGAATGTCTGTGATCTACCTAGTACCCTCTGCACTTGGTGTTTATGTAAGTATGTCATTTCTGAAGTAAGGGAATAGAGAGAGAGTGGCAATACCATGGGTAGACTTAGGACCAGACCAAGGCTCTGGGGTCAGAAATCCAAGTTCAAAACCTTCCCCTCCGGCCTAGTTGAGGGACTCTCTTCATGATACAGCAGTTCTCATGTATTATAGTGTCATTGACTCTTCTGTCCACACTGGTACAGAATCTCTACTTTTTAATTTGTTAAATAGATTTTTATTTTGTGGAACAGTTTTAGATTTATAGAAAAAAATTGAGACGATAATACAGAGAGTCCTCATATGTCCTGTATGCAGTTTCTCTTATTGTTGATGTCTTACATCATATGGCACATTTATAACAATTAATGGACTGATATTGGTAACATTAACTAAAGTCCACATTTTATTCATATTTCTTCAATTTTTCACTAATGTCCTTTTTCTATCCCAGGATCCCATATGACATGGGATCCAATGTGGCATTTAGGCCTCATGTCTCCTTAGGCTCCTCTTGGCTATGACATTTTCTCAGATGTTTCCTTGCTTTTCATTCCCTTGGTGGTTTTGAAGAGGACAGGTATTTTGTAGAATGTCCTCGAAGCTGGATTTGTCTGGTGTTTTTCTCATGATTAGACTGGGGTGATGAGCTTGGGAAAGGAAGACCACAGAGAGGAAGAGCCTTTCCCATCCTATTCTGTCAAGGGTGCATATTAGCCACATGGCTTCTCACTGTTGATGTTAACCTTGACCACCTGGCTGAGTAGCATGAAAGTTTTTTTGTCTTTATTTGTTCAAGAGATGTTTGTTGAGCATGGACTGAATGCCAGACAGTGTGTTAAGGGCTTGGAGGAGGGAATTAAGAATATAAGCCTTTGGCTTGGTGCCCACAGCTCAATGGTTAGGGCACCAGTCACATGCACCAGGGCTGGTGGGTTTGAACCAGACCAGAGCCAGCTAAACAACAAAGACAACAATAACAAAAATAGCCGGGCATTGTGGCAGGCACCTATTATCCCAGCTACTTGGGAGGCTGATGCAAGATAATCACTTAAGCCCAGGAGTTTGAGGTTGCTGTGAGCTGTGATGCCACAGCACTCTACCAAGGGTGACATAGTGAGACTCTGTCCTAAAAAAAAAAAAAAAAAAGAAGAAGAAGAAGTTAAGCCCTTGAGTCATTCATGACCCCAAGGGGCAGGCAGGCAGACAGATATAGAAGTAATTGCCACAGAACATGCATTGGCTGGGGCGTGGAGGGGTAGGTGCTTTCAGAGAGAAAGAGGAGTGAGCCAGGACACTGGAGAGAGGGAAGTTGACAGGGAAGGTTTCACAGAAAGAATGGCCAAGCCAGGTCTTGGAGAATGCCATTCTAGTCAGAGGGCACAGCAAGTGCAAGGACACCGGCGGGAGGAAACCAGTGTGCCTAGAGGGCTGAGCATGCAGGGCTGGGAAGGGTGTGCACATCCTGCAGAGATATCTGGGCATCTCACCATCAGGAGCTACTGAAGGGTCTTGGGCTAGCAAGTGACATGGCCAGAGCTTAGATTCTATATGGATTTGGTGGCCCCATGGATAGAGCATCAGAAGGGACAGAAGCCCCAAAAGTGGGTGAGTCCTAGGCCCAGACCAGAAGTGAGAGGCAGTGTTAAGACAGCAGCTTTGGACAGACACAGTGGCTCACACCTGTAATTCTCGCACTCTGAAAGGCTGAGGAGGAAGTATTGCTTGCACTCTGGGGTTCGAGACCAGCCTGAACAATAAGACCTCACGTCTACCAAAAATAGAAAAAATTAGCCAGACATGGTGGTAAATACATGTAGTCCTAGCTACTTGGGAGGCTGAGGCAGGAAGATTTCTTGAGCCTAGGAGTTTGAGGTTGCTATCAGCTATAATGACACCACTACACTCTATCCAGGGTGACAGAATGAGACCTTGTCTCAAAAAAATAAAATAAAAAAACCTATCATCTTCAAAGCCAAAGAGCAGAAGCCAGCAGTGAGTGAGAATGGGATGAGGGGCTTGACTGAATTTTGGAACATTAGAGGGAAGGATGAGGCACCCAACCTGGCCAGAGGGCAACAGGGCACATGAACCCAGGTAGACACACACCTATGGTAGGGGAAAAGGCTTCCTTTTGTCAGGACGGTGTAAAGTTGAAAGAGCATCTTGATATGCTTTCTTTTTTTTTTTTTTTGAGACAGAGTCTCACTTTGTAGCCCTCAGTAGAGTGCTGTAGTGTCATAGCTCACAGCAACCTCAAACTCTTGGGCTTAAGCTATTCTCTTGCCTCAGCCTCCCAAGTAGCTGGGATGACAGGCACCTGCCACAATACCTGGCTATTTTTAAAAATGAGGTCTCACTCTGGCTCAGGCTGGTCTGGGGCCTATGAGCTCAGGCAATCCACCCACCTCAGCCTCCCAAGTGCTGGGATTACAGGTGTGAGTCACCTCGCTGACCCTTTGATATGCTTTCTAAAATGCAAAACCAAGGTCACAGCATAGGAGCTCACTTCTGTAATACCAGCACTTTCAGAATCTGAGGCAGGAGGATCACTTGAGCCCAGGACTTCCACACCAACTTGAGCAACATAGGAAGACCCTGTCTCTAAAAAAGTAATAAATTAGCTGGGCATGGTGGTGCATACCTGTAGTCCCAGCTATTCAGGCAACTGAGGCAGGAGGATTGCTTGAACCCAGGAGTTCCAGGCTACAGTGAGCAATGTTGATGTCACTATACTCCAGCCTGGGAAACAGAGTGAGAATTTACTCAAAATTAATTAAGTAAGTAAGTAAGTAAGTAATTATAAAAATGCAAACCCAGTCAGGTTCCTGTCTCAGCCCACTGGCCTTGGGAAGGGGTCTGGCTCCTGCAGACCTTCCAGCCCTTCTGGAGTCACCCCCATACCTCATTGCTTGTGCCCCTCAGTTCCTCTGCCAACCCACCTCATCCTTTTTCTTCTTGTTAATTGAGGTTTAAATCACATGGCACAAAATTCACTCCTTTAAAGTGGACAGTTCAGTGGTGTTTAGTCCATTCACAATCTTGTGTCACTATGACCACTATTTTCAGAATACTTCCATCACTCCAAAAAGAAATCCTGTACCTTGGGCGGCACCTGTGGCTCAAAGGAGTAGGATGCGGGCCCCATATGCCAGAGGTGGCAGATACAAGCCCAGCCCCGGCCAAAAACTGCAAAAAAGAAAGAAAGAAAGAGAGCGAGAGAGAGAAATTCTGTACCTATTAAGCAGTTTCTAAGCCTTCCTCCCTCCCCCTCCACCTGATGACCACGAATACCCCCCACCCAGTCTCTGTGGATTTTCCTGCTCTGTCTGGACATTTGAGATCAATGGAATCATATACCATGTGACCTCTTAGACCTGACTTCTCTCACTGAGCATGATGTCTTCAAGATTCACCCACACTATAGCCTGTATCAGAACCTTATTCTTTTTTTTTTTTTTTTTTTTTTTCAGACAGTCTCATTCTGTCACCCTCAGGAGAGTGCCATGGTATGACAGCTCACAGCAACCTCAAACCCTTGGGCTTAAGCGATTCTCTTGTCTCAGCCTCCCAGTAGCTGGGACTACAGGCATCTGCTACACACCTGGCTATTTTTTTGTTTTTGTTGTCATTGTATGGTTCAAGCCCACCCAGCCCCAGTGAATGTGGCCGGCACCATGGGTGCTGAGCCAGAGCCTTGTTCCTTTTTCTTTTCTTTTTTTTTTTTTTTTTTAGAGACAGAGTCTTACATCGCTCTTGGTAGAGTGCCATGGCATCAAGCTCACCGCAACTTCAAACTCTTGGGCTTAAGTGATTATCTTGCCTCATCCTCCCAAATAGCTGGGACTATAGGCGTCTTCCACAACACCCAGCTATTTTTTTATTGCAATTGTTATTGTTCTTTAGCTGGCCCAGGCCGGGTTCAAACCTGCCAGCCTGGGGGTATGTGGCCGGCACCGTAACCACTGTGCTATGGGCACCAAGCCACCTTGTTCCTTTTCATAGCCAAGTATATTCCATCATGTGGATGGACCACATTGTGTTGATCTATTTATCTGTTGATACACATTTGGGAGGTTCTGCCTAACTCTGTACTTAAGTTTTCAAGGAATTGCCTGGCTGTTTTCTGATCTACTATATCTTTATTCCAGGCGGTTATTGAGACCTGTGATGGAGAGTTTGGGAGACTATTTTTTGGTCTCTCTCACCAGACACTCTGGGGAAACATAAGCAATTCCTGAATGTGTGTGTGTTAGGAGGTACTTGTGGAGAAATCTGGAAATGGGATGGGGGGGCTGGCAGATGATGGAACTGTTCAGGGACCATTTGACAACTTTGGTCAGTGTTTGGCAGAAAGGAAAAGCTGGTGACATATATTTGGTTCTTTAAGCCACAAAGGAACATGAAGGTCCAGGACCAAAGGCAGGGCCTGTGGAGGAAAAGACACCATGTGGGAGACTGGGAAGCCCTGACCAGAGAGGTAGTATAGGACTAGGACTCCTGTCTAAGCAGGTGAGAAGGGATTTCACAGTGTCCAAACACCCCAGACAGGGAGAACAAAGGGGAGGTCGAAGCCACCCGTGGTATCCATCCCTACACCCCTCCTCCTCCACAGCTAACCAGCACAGCCTCTTCCCAGCCAATGGCCTACCTCAGCTTCCTACTCTGTGGACCAGCAGGGACGGGGCCAGGTACCCCCTTCAGACAGCTGAGCTGGAAGTGAGGACATGGAAAGGCTGGGAGCTTAGACCCAGAGGCTGGCAGGGGGTTCTCTAAGGCCAGTGCTTATCCAGCATGGGTCAATAGGTGGTCCTCACCCAGCTCACCCTGCAAACCATCCCTTGCCTAGAATGCTGCCCCACCCTCAGTAAGTGCCAGAGTGAGTGACTGTGCCAGGGAGAGTTGTCTTTCTGGAGGCATCCTCAGAGCAAGGACAGCAGCCAGCCCCCAGCCCAAACCACTTAGTTACCAGAGAGAAAGGGCTGGTTGGTACACAAAATGTGTGTGCACATGTGTGTGTGAATGAGTGTACATCTGAGTGTGGCATGAGCAAGTGTTATGAGTATGTATGTGGAAAAGAGTGTGAGTGTGGAGGGGAATGTGTGTGTTTTGTGTGGGTGTGAGTGCAGCTATGAATGAGTATGTGTGTGTCTGAGTGTGTATGTTGTTTCTTGTGTGTGAGTGTGAATATGTATAAGTAGATACCCTGTTTCCCCGAAAATAAGACATCCTCCGAAAATAAGACCTAGCATGTCTTTGGGAGCACACCTTAAAATAAGACACTGTCTTATTTTTGGGGAAACAGGGTATGTATCTGAATGTGTGTGTAAGAGTGTATGTGTAAATGTGCATGGGGACAAGTATGTGGGGGGTGTGAATGAATGTGTGTGTGTGAGGAGGTGTTGTGAAAGTGTGTGCATGTTTGCATATGTGTGTGTGTGTACACATGTGTGCTTCAGAGGGATCATTTCCAGGGCTAGACAGTGTTCAGAGAATCCAGGGATAAGAGAACTTTCCAGTGGGATCAGAAGGTCCTGTCTCTCAGTCTGCAAATTTCAGCCCTGTGTATTTCATGCATTTTACTTCCTGTATGAAATACACATTAATACATGATAAATAGCTGAACAACCTCTGCTAGTGGGTGCCCTTGGGTTGTTGTTTTTTTCTTTTAATAGGAAACTTAGGGCTGAGCCATTGTCTCGGGCTCCTTGGGAGAGTGAGCATGGGGCTGACATGCCCTAGGGCTTGGGTCCCTTCAGCCCAGTGAGAGAATGGTCCCAGGCCTTGGGCAAATGTTGTCTTTCTCTCATCTCCCTCTACTCCTCAATTCTAGCTGGCCTCCACAACCTGATGCTCATTCTCCCAGTTCTGATGCTGTTCCCTACACCTTACCCACCCACCCTGCCTGGAGAGATCCTCCTGATCAGCACTTCTTGTCCACAGCCCAGGTTTCTGCCCCAGCTGGTTGCAGACTTTGACTTTGCAGGAGGCCCCAGAACAGCCCGACTGTCCCTCTCTCCGAAATGATTAACTCCTAGTTAGGTGGTGCATGGTGGCTTGGTATTTGGGTCAGGTGGTCCCTGGCCCATTGGGCCATCGGAAGGTTCCCATGCTCACCAAAATCCAGAGGAGACCAGGGAAACACTTGAGGACCAGAGGTTGAACCAGTGGCCCTGGGAGCCAGAGAGTCCTGGGGAGGGAGGGTTCTGGGCCCCTGTGAGGTCAAGAAAGAATGGTACATGCCCCCTACCCCACCCCCAAGACAGAGCAGCATGGGAGTGAGGACTGGACCCACCAAGGTTATGTACAGCTGACCTGTGAGCCTTCAGGTATTGGCTAGAGGATATTTAGGCTGTAGGAAAGGTGCTCAGTCACCCAGGGTGGCCACACATATAGACTGGTCTGCTCCAGTCCTGTCACTGCCTAGGGCACCAGATACTCCCCTCCAAGGGTCCAGCGAGATCCCCTGTATGGGGTGAACTGTTGGAGCCAGGTCAGGGTGTGCCCAGCAACACCATGCACGCCCCTGGTATACAGCATACAGGGGAGTGGGTGGGCATGAGGGCGCTGGCAAAGCAGTGAAACAGGAGTAGGGTTTTATTCCTGCCTCCATGATCCTGAATGCCCCTGGCTCATCGCTGCTTCTGATGCCTACAGCCCCCTACCAGGCTGATACCACCCCCTCCAGCAGTCCCCACATAGGCCAGGATAGAACCCAGGAGACCTGGGGTCAGGGTGGATAGTGATGTCTGATGTTTCTGGAGCAATCACTAAGTGTCAGATGCTGTTCTGACCACATTATGTGTGGCAGTTACTCTCTGAGGTAGGCCCTGTATGAGCTCTATCTATGGAGACTCAGACGCCAAGTGACTGTCCCAAAGTCACACAGCTTGTGGAGGGGGAGCCACTCCACAGACAGAGGTCCATTTGAGCCTCGGGCCTTTGCTTTCAATGCAGTGATGATGTGCCTCCCACCAGGCTGGCAAGAGGCCAGTGTCCTTGAAACCCCCCCCAGAAGGACCAGGCCAGACCATACCCCAAAAGGATAGGAGACATGTGCCTGGAATTTACCTGGCACATAGCAGGCCAAGATCAGGGCACAGATCACAGCTCACAGCTGTGCTCTGCATCTGCCAGGGCACAGATTGCCAGCACTTTGGTGTGTCCCTGTCTTCCCAGCCCAAGGAGAGTCATTTTTCCAGCCATCATCAGTGCCAGACAATCAACTGTCAAGAATAATTGCTCTGGCTGTGCCAGCAGCCCACTTTGGTTGATGAGACAGGAAGATCAGATGCATCAGGAGACAGGGACCAAGCTGTCAGAAGGGGCCACCAAAACAGAGGCTCCTGTGCCCTGAGGTCCCAGCAGGGTCCTTGAGGCCACAAGTGACAGGGACTTCCGCCCTAGGCCCTGCTGCAGACTCAGGGGTGTCAAACTGAGCCTTGGCCTTCCTGCCCATAGACATCAGGATGGCTCAGGTTCTGGCCATGGTCCTTTTGTCTTCTTCCAGATGTCTGACCTGACTACAAAGGCATGGATTTTGGTCACCAGGATCTAGAAGAGAAGGAGCAGACATGCTGTCAGCATGGCTGGGGCGTGTTGGGATAAGGGGTACATGGAGGGGGTAGAGCAGAGGTGGGAAGCTCAGAGCAAGGAAATGTCCTGAGGGTGGGCAGGCAGGACAGGGTAGGCACCCACCCAATGCTGACCACATGCATCTCTGGCCCTCAGACAGAGCTGTAAACCAGCCCCTCACACAGCTGATGAGTCTGCCCACCATGGCAAGCCCCACTCTGAGCCCCGACTCCTCATCCCAGGAGGCCTTGTCAGCCCCGACTTGCTCCCCCACCTCCGACTCTGAGAACCTCAGCCCTGATGAGCTGGAGCTGCTGGCCAAACTCGAAGAGCAGAACCGGTAAGTTTAGGCCCTGGGTTCAGGGGTATGGGGAGGGGCTTTAAGGGTGCAGCCCAGGCCCCATGCAGGAGCTCCTGGGTGCCCCTTTATACTCAGAGCCGGGCTCAGTTCTGCACAGGGTAACAGCCACACCAAGTGCTTGACAAGGAACATCTCCTTTCATCCTGTTCAGAGGAGGACACCGAGGATTGGAGAGATCAAGTGAATCTTTGAGTCTGGCCATTATTGATGGGCCGGGGATGGAGGGAGGAGGCTAAAGCCTCCAGCTCTAGAGCTGAGTCTCCCTACTCTCCTTTTCTGGCCTTGCCCCATTTTAAAATGTTTAAGTTTTAGTATTATTATGGTACTATGAGACCAACAGGTCAGGAAGCATTTGCCTTTGAAAAGATAATAGTTTATTACTCGGTTCCCAAGACCACACAATGCCATACAGGGCAGTGCCAGGGCCAGTTGGGAAGTAGAGAAAGCTAGGGAATCCATGGACATAAAGATTATGATTTCCTCAGGAAAGAACAGGTAAGACAGGGTGAGCAGGCTTAGGAGTGACTAGGGTGAATTATTTCAGCAGGCTGTGGGACTTAGGGGCCAATCCCCAGCTGTCTGGTACCTAGCCCTGGGGTGATCAGGGCAAGGGAGACTGTAGCCCAGAGTATGAGAGCCCAGGAAAGGAGGTGGCTGAGCTGTGACCTCTGGATTGGTTTTTTTTGTGGGAAAGGTGCACGGGCAGTCATTTCCTTTCTTGAGAATCTGGCCAGCTCTGAGAGGGGCCATTCCCCAGGGTCAGCAAGGCCCCAGGTGTCAAAGGTCAGAAACACACAGCTGTTATAGCCCCTTACTAGCTGGATGCCGTGGGCAGGACTCGCTCTACCCACACCTCACCTTAAAAGTGTAGGTGTCACAAACCTGTCCTATAGGGTTAGACCCAAAATTAAATGAGGTGCAGGGTTCTGAGATCAGTGCTGGGAGCAGTGTGGGAACACACAAGTGGAGCCCCCAGTAGCCACAGGTAAGGGCATGGCTCAGGGAGGTTAGGTGAGTGGCCGAGTTCACTCAGCAAGAACAACAGGGACCCAATTCCTGGTGTCCTCTGCGACAACACCCCCCTCCCCCGGAGGAAGGCATCTATGAAGGGCCCCTGTCTCCAGGGATTCATTGGCACCCCCTCGGCTGTACCCTCCCACCTAGACTCCTGGAGGCCGACTCCAAGTCCATGCGCTCCATGAACAGCTCTCGGAGGAACAGTGGCTCCTCCCTGGTGTCCAGCTCCTCCGCCTCTTCCAACCTGAGCCACCTGGAGGAGGACACGTGGATCCTGTGGGGCCGGATCGCCAATGAGTGGGAGGAATGGCGGCGCAGGAAGGAGAAGCTGCTCAAGGTGGCAGGGGAGGCAGGGCAGATGGCAGGGGCGCAGCATGGCCATTTGGCTAGCAGGCAGCGCCTGGGCCTACAGGGGGTGGGGGGTGGGGGCCAACCTGGGCAAAGAGGCAGCAGTGGGGATGGGCAAGTACTTTGGGGGATCCTTCCAGGGTACAGGGACCAGAGGGAGGGGTGGGGCTGGTTAGGACCCAGAGCTTCAGGTGTCCGTTTGCTCTCTGCCCCGTAGTTCCCATGAAGACTTGGGGGCTGCAGAACCTCTACCTCCAGCACAGTGGTGCCAATGAGCTCTATGTCACCTGCAAGGCATATGCAAACCACACCTAAGGGGCTGGTCTGGGTGGCCGTGGGAAGGCTGGAATGGCATGGAGTCCAGCCCTGGCCTCCCACTCTCCATTTCACCCCCTGGCCAGGAGCTGATCCGCAAGGGCATCCCACACCACTTCCGGGCCATCGTGTGGCAGCTCCTGTGCAGCGCCACAGACATGCCGGTCAAGAACCAGTACTCTGAGCTTCTCAAGATGTCCTCACCGTGTGAGAAGCTGATCCGCAGGGACATCGCCCGCACCTACCCAGAGCATGAGTTCTTCAAGGGCCAGGACAGCCTCGGCCAAGAGGTCCTCTTCAATGTCATGAAGGTGCATGCCAGGGGCCTCCTGGGAGGAGCAGCACCCCCAGCCTGCTGTATCTGGACCTGGGACCCTGTCCTCACACCCCATCATTCCCTTCCAGGCTTACTCACTGGTGGACCGGGAGGTGGGCTACTGCCAGGGCAGTGCCTTCATCGTGGGCCTGCTCCTCATGCAGGTGGGTGGCCAGGGGCCAGGCTCATGTCATGCTAAGGGTCCCTCATCCAGTGTCCTCTCAGAGCCTCCCTCTCCATCCTCTCCATGGGTGGGCTGGCTCTGTCCTGTCCACTGTATCATCCAGGACACAGACAGCAGCCAGAGGAGTAGGGACCTCAGGCCAAGGATTAAGCCAGTTGGGCAGGGACCTCTGGCCAAGGATTAAGCCAGCATGGCATTCATTGGGCTTGGGAGTTTCCCGCAGAGAAACCAGAGGGTTTAGAACAGGGAGAAATAGCCGGGCGTTGTGGCGGGCGCCTGTAGTCCCAGCTACTCGGGAGGCTGAGGCAAGAGAATCGCTTAAGCCCAGGAGTTGGAGGTTGCTGTGAGCCGTGTGAGGCCACGGCACTCTACCGAGGGCCATAAAGTGAGACTCTGTCTCTAAAAAAAAAAAAAAATAGAACAGGGAGAAGGACACAGATGGGAGGGGACAGATCATCCTAACCAGGTGGACAAGACAGTGGGCACTGGAGGGGACCAGGCCTGCTTTCAGGTCAAGGTCCCCTATTTCCTGCAGGGTGGCTCCGTGCAGGCAACTGCAGCCTCAGGTTTTCTAGCAGTGAAATGGTGGTAACCACATGGCCCAGTGGTTTTTTTTTTTGAGGGTCCAGGTAGCCAGGTACAGAAACAACCCCCATGCACAACTGGCAGGAGAAGTGAGCACCCTCTCACCCTGAGTCCCCACCACCTGTCCGTGTCCTCAGATGCCCGAGGAGGAGGCCTTCTGCGTGTTTGTGCGGCTGATGCAGGAGTACCGCCTCCGGGAGCTCTTCAAGCCCAGCATGGCCGAGCTGGGGCTCTGCATCTACCAGTTCGAGTACATGCTGCAGGTGAGCGAGGCCCAGCAGCTGCACATGGCTAACACCCCAGGCTGTCCCCAGGTACCTCTTGAACTGAAAAGTCCAGGCCTAAGAAATCACCCCTGGATGTGCCAGCTCCAAAAGCAGCCGTTATCCCCATAGAGCTGCCCTGAAGGATGCTTAGAGGAACCAGATGGGGCTACCCACATATAGGGGTGGCTCCCAGGGCTGCTGGCCCTAGTCTGACACACCCACAGCACCCCCATGTCTGCTCCCAGCTGTGGAAGGAGGGAAGGTAGAGTTTGCCTGCCAAGGCTGATTACCGGAGAGCTGCAGACATCTGTTTATAAATAGCAGCCCCCACAGGGCCCACTCCCAGCTGACAGACAGAGCACTATGATCACATACTGTAACACACACACATATACACACACCAGACTGCTCCAGACCTGGTGACCAGGGGGCTGTGCGATCTGGATGCTCCTGGAAGCAAGAGGCCCACTCCTTGGTCCTGAAGCATGGGTAGCATAGTTATAGGTCAAGGGGGGCCTGACAGTGCCATAAACAGGCTGCGTGGCAGGGAAGACCCCATCCCACCTGAGGCTGAGTAGCCAGGACCTCCTGCAACCAAGCCGGCAAACAAATAAATGATATTCTATAAAACCCTGGGCACAGAGAGCCCCTGCCACCTGGAGGAAGCCCACATTTCTAATGCCTTCTCCAGCCTCAGTTTTCTCAGCTAACTGCCACTTTCCAGCTATCTGGAATTCTGGCACTCAAACACTGCTGTGCCCAAAGCTTTGTGCTGGAGGCGTAGGTGAGCAAATGACTGGCAAGTCCAATAAAACAGAGTGAGCGTGGCAGGCTCTCAACAGGGGCCAGGGACCCCAACCACCCACACTCCAACTCTGCTTCTCTGAGCAGCCGTGAGGAGTGAACCAACCCTCCTGACCCTCAGAAGCTCTTTCACAGGAGGACCCATGAGCTTGCCACAAGGGAAGCACCATGACACATGAGCTTCCACTCCTACCTGGGTCCCCACCCTGTGCTACTTGAAGCTTGCAGGTGCTTCAGCTTCCTTCTGTCACAGTGTCTGGGGAGCACTAAGAAAGGGAGCCTGGGGCTACCTGAGGCAGGTCAGGGCCAGGCTCCCTGGAGGTGGGCATCTAAGGCCTAGCACCCCAGGCATCCCCCTCACCATGCCTGCCCGGTCTCCTGCCCCCTGCAGGAACAGCTCCCGGACCTCAACACCCACTTCCGCTCCCAAAGCTTCCACACATCCATGTACGCCTCCTCCTGGTTCCTCACACTCTTCCTGACCACCTTTCCTCTGCCTGTCGCCACCCGGGTCTTCGACATCTTCATGTATGAGGTAAGGACACTGTGGGGCCACCCACCTTGACCCCCCACCTTGACCAAGTCTGCTCTGAATGGAGCAAGTCATTACCTACCATGGAAACATTCCAACCAGGCAGAAAAAAGGGCTGGGTCCTGGGAAAGGGTGAGAAAGCCCCCTGAGGGGATAGGATCTGAGACTCACTCTCTGCCACCATGGCTGCCACCACCTTTGCAGGGGCTGGAGATCGTGTTCCGGGTAGGCCTTGCCCTGCTGCAGGTGAACCAGACAGAGCTGATGCAGCTGGACATGGAGGGCATGTCCCAGGTGGGCCAGGGGGTGGTGGAGTGGTGGGACTGCCCCCCACCAGGGGAACCCAGGCACAGGATGCCCTCCCAAGTGACAAGGAGGGTCTTGGTTCAAGAGAGGAAGGTGGCATTCCTGGGTATCCCTGATCCTGTCCCCAGACACCCTGGGTGGGCTCTGAGGAGCCCACAGGCTCTGCCAGACCCAGGTGGGGGATGGGAGGGGCCAGCAGCCTGGCAGCAAGGCAAGAGGAAGCTCAGGCCCAGCTCCACCCCAGGGAGGTCCCACTGCCTCCTTCCTGCCCCCACTCTGGGTGCCCCAAACCCTGACGGCAAATTATGACACTGGCCAAACCACAGGCTCTAGATGTGGTTTCAGATCCAGCCCCTAGTGTGTCAAGGGCACTGGAGGGAATGCAGAGTATGGGGCAGCCCCATGCCCTGCTCGCCCGAGCTTGCCTGGTGTTGAGGCCAGCCTGCCTCTCATCACCATTTCCCACCAAGCCAGCCCCTACTCCTGCCCAGCATCCTCCAACTGGGGCTGTGGGGAAGAATGCACAAAGGCCACGCTTGTGTCCATGAACACGGACGTCCATTGTCTACAGCTGCCACAGGGGGCCAGCTGGACTGGGGATTGAGAGCCATGTCCACCCTCAGCTTACCTTAACCCTTTGCAGAGGCTCAGAGCTCCCCACCCCTGGCCTTCACTCTCAGGACCCCCTTCAGCCTGCTTTTCTCCTGGAAACAACAACCCTGGCCACAAGCAGCTCTGCATCCCATTCCCCACATCAGGTTTTCCTTCACTGAGCACCCACAACAGGCCAGACCCTGCACTGTACTTCCATGTCTGCAGACCCCATGTCTGCAGTGCAGGGTCTGGCAGTTCTCGCGACACCCAGGCAGACTAGTTTCTGCCCTCCTCCAAGGCAGTGGTGTGCAACAGGACTCAGGTGGTCCCCTGCGGTCAGAGCTTGCCTGTCGGTGACTGGCTGTGTCCCCACAGTACTTCCAGAGGGTCATCCCCCACCAGTTTGACGGCTGCCCAGACAAGCTGGTCCTCAAGGCCTACCAGGTCAAGTACAACCCCAAGAAGATGAAGAGGTCAGTGCTGGGTGGCTGGGGTGTGATGGGAAGGGGTGAGTCCCCAAGGGCACAACGGTGACCTTTCCCCTCTGCAGGCTGGAGAAGGAGTATGCAGCCATGAAGAGCAAGGAAATGGAAGAGCAGATCGAGATCAAAGTGAGCCTGGCTTGGCCTGTGGTGGGAGGCAAGGACAGGGATGGGCTACCTTTGGGGGCTGCCCTCCCAACTCCAGAGGTCAGCCACTAGGGGGCAGCCCTGCCTAGTGCACAGGCAGACCAGGCTGTCCTTAATGGACAGCACCAGGCTCTTGAGGGACTGTCCCTCTGCCCATCTGTCCCTTCCTTTCCCTTCCAGTCCAGTGTGTAGTGCCTGCCCCCTCCAGACCTGTTTGCAGTTCTCGCGACACAGTGGCAAACAAGACAGTCAAGGTCCTTGCCCTCCTGGGGCTCCCAGCATTGCAGGGAACCAGTCAACAAACCGCTAGACTAGAGTGTAGACTCTTATATAAAAGTGCTCTGGACCAGCTGACCTGGGGAGATGGCCCTCCCAGCATTGCCAACCCAGGAAATCAATTGAGGGCAAAAGGCCTGAGGCAGTGGCATGCCTGGGCACTGGAATTTCAAAGAATCATAGGCGGGGGAGCATCCTGGCCACCAGCCCTTGTATGTCAGGAGGTTCCCTGAGCATGCCCAGCCTCTCTCTCCTTCCTAGTTCTTTCATGTCTACACACAACAAGCATTTATTAAGCACCTGCTATGTGCCAAGTCACTGATTTTCCTCAGGCCTGTGTTTATTGATGGGGACAAACACAGACAAAAGTCCCAACACAACCTGTCCCTGTCCTCTTCAGGAGCAGAGCCACACAATGGCTGACAGTCCAACAGACTGGGATTCAAATCCCAGCTCCCACCATGGACCAGCTATTTGGCCTTGGCAGGTGAACTTGCCTATCTGAGCCTCAGTGTCCCCTTCTGCAAAATTAGGGTGACATTTGCTGTGCTGTTCAAAGTATTATTACTGTCATCATCATCATTGTCATCATTCCCATCTCATCTAAAAAGGCAGGGACAGAACCTAGATTAGAATCCAGGTCACCTGCTCCCCATGCCTAAGGTTGAAGTATATAATTGTCCTGTCCCTGTTAGGAGGTTTTCGAGAAATAGTTGTGTCTTAAGTTCTTGGGCATCCCCCTTTCTCAGGAATGTCACTTTGACTGATGCGCCAGTCCAAACGTGTGTGTCTGACTTGCTCATAGGCAGACAAGGGCCTGCTCCCATCTGGTGACTGAGAGGGTCCAGCAGTAAGCAAGGACACCATCACAGACTCAGAAAATATGCGCAGCCTGGAGATTTGCCCTGAGAGGAACTAGAGAGCCCCCAGAGGCCTTAAGGATTAAAGCAGATAGCTGCCTTCTCACCTGGCCCTGCTCTTTGCTCTTTCACCTTTAGCCCATTTTAGAATGTACCAGGGATTTATTTTAAGCAGCAGGCAAGGCAAGGTAACAGACATGAATACCACTGCCTTTGACAGAAGAGTTCATCACTTACAGCAGTAGGAGTGGGCGGTGCCAGGCAGTGTGCACGGGATACTAGGGTTGGTTGGGAGGCAGAAGGAGTGAGGGGAATACGTGGCTTCTGCAAGAAGAAACAAGGGAGGCAGCATAGGCAAGTTTGAACAGGCCTAGGATTGCCTACTTTGAATCATTTCAGCTGGCTCTGGGCTATCGGGGTGATCCCCAGTTTTCCAACAGCTGACCCTGGGATGGTTTGGGGCAAGGGAAATACTGGTGTGTTGAGAGATGAAGCAAATGGTGAGGGTTTGGACGCTGCATTGATAGGTTGGATAAGAAGGGTGCACTTGCAGGTAGGTTGTTTACTATTTCTGGAAAATAGCTAGCACTGGGAGAGGCAATTTCTCCAGAATTAGCAAAGCCCCAGGATGTGAAAGCATCATAAAATACAGAGAAAAAGGAGCGTTGTTGGTCAGGCATGTTTAGCTCCTGCAAGGAAAGGATGACTATGCTTGGGACAATGACTGGTTGACACCAGTGAGTGGGCAGGGCAATCCTGGGCAGGGTGGGCAGGGTTCAGAGGTCCAGATCACCATAGGGGACAGAGACCTGTGCCAGAAACAGCTCTGGCCCAGCCAGTCTGAGGGGCTCAGGCAAGGCCCTGCCCCTCTCTGACTCAGTTTCTCCACCCATGATGTGAATCTAGGAGAGTCAAGGTTGTAATTCTTCTGACCGCAGCTGCTTCCTGGAAATGTTCTGAGGGTTTTCATTGCCTTTTCTTCCTGGAAGAAACCCAGGAAATATTTTGCATGACTCACAGAAAGGCAGGACCCTCATTCACCTACAGACCCAAACTATTTCTGTACATCCTTTATAAGGGAGAGGCAGGTGGAGACTAGATATAACACTAGAAAGCGAGAGAATGCTCTGAAATGCTAGCCAGGGAAAAATGACCACTGTTGGGGACAGCTTGCTCTTGATGGGTCACAGAAACGTAGTTGTTGACCCAACTCTGAGATGAGTCTGCCCTCGAGAATTGAGCCCCAGGGCACTGGGTGAGGCTGTCCGGTTGGGCCTTCTCCAGTGGCAGAGGCCTGAACCAAGCACAGAGGGAGACAGTATTTTGAGGAGAGTGTGGGTGCTGACTGCCCCCCACACACACACAGGACCACAAAAGCATTAATGTTACTGAACCAAGGTTTGTTTGTTTGCTCTTTTAATTGTTTTTATTTTTAATGAACCATTTTGGACAGGAATTGGCCCTGTTTTCTGAAATCTCTGACCCAGAACGCAAGACGCTGGCTCTGTTCTGTCCTGCCTGGAGCCTGGAAGTGGCCTGGCCCCTAAGGGGACCCACCTCGATAGTGGGTGAATGGGGGGTACATGTGTGCAAGAGTTGGTGGTGGTTCTGACATGATCTTCCTCTTCTCCCCCCCCTCACCTTAGAGGCTTAGGACGGAGAACCGGCTCTTGAAACAGCGGATCGAGACCCTGGAGAAGGTGAGGGGCGTGGCCTCGGGCACGGTCATTAGGGGGCATGGCGAGGGCGTGCCTGGAGCCCCGAATCCTCTAACCCTCTCCTGAGGACCAAAAAGCCCTGCCCCGCTGTCACCCACGCAAGCCTCACACTGAACCTGATTTGGCTGCCCTATGATGCGGGAGGGAGGCCCCGCTCTCACTGTGATTAATCCCGGGGCTAGGGACAATTTATAACCCAGTGATCCGCCAACTCGGCAATCCATCTGTGTCCCGTGCCCTCCGGGGCCACTCGGGTGGGGCCGGGGCGTGGGAGAGAACTGTTGCTTTGACGGAGGCGCCCGTAATTGGGCCACAAGATACCCCACCAGGTATATGGATGTCTCGCCCTCAAAAGAAAGGAAAAGAAGCCGGCTAGGGGAGGAGCGTGGCTACGTACTAGGGAGCCACAGCCGCGACCCTGGACCCCAACATGTTGAAGATGGGGCTGGAATTGGGGGCTTACTGAGCTCTAGCCCCAGCGCCCCCATTTTCTGCTCCTCCTTCGGGAGCAGAACTGAGCACAGAGGCTGGATCATTAATAGGATTTTACTCCCCTTACCCCAAAGCCTTGTTCTACCTTAAAATTAAGATTAAAGCTCTCTCAGGCAGGCTCCGGCGCGGAATTTTCCCATCTGGCCCTGAGCAGACCGGCCCAGGAGGGTGGGACAGTGGGTTTCTCAGCCCTGCAGCGTTCCCGCAGCCGTGGACAGCCCCGACCTTCCCGCTCACACGCAAACCCCTCTCCAGGACGGAGCTGGCTCTACCTCCGGGTCCTCTCCTGCTGGTTCTCTGGTCTCCACTCCTCTCTCCCCCGCTTTTAGAGATAGTCCACTGCATTAGTGACAAGTGGTTCTTGTCTGTCTCTCCCCCTCTCCTGTCCCGCAACTTCCGCTCTGCCTCCTCCCCCTGTCGCTGGGAAACCCCTTCGCCGGGTAGGAGAGCGCTGCTCTGGCTGATAGGTTAATCCAGGTACTGTAGCTTTTTGTCCCCTCCAAACCCCGGGTTCCTTCCTGGCCCCTCCCCTGGTCCCTGCACATGACAGCCAGTAACCGCCTCTTCCCGGCCATTCTGGGGGCAGGCCTGGCGCCATGCATGGGGACAGCTGAGGATTGCTTCTGGGGGACAGAGACTTTCAGAGGGTGGCATGTGAGTGGAGAGAAGGATGGTGTATGTGTCTGTGTGTCTGAGTATGACTGTGCACACGCATGTACAGAAAGCTTCCTCCCTCCAGGGAACACGGTAGGGACCCAGGAGGGCTGGGGAGCCTAAGAGCATATCTGCTTCAGGTCCCTGTGCGAGCAATGCGCTGAGCATGCGCACACATGCATACCTGCCCCTCTGGCCCCTCACGCTGCTGCTCTCTGCTTCTACCTGCAAAGCCTGCCACCTTCTCTTGCTCACCTGCTTCTGCTGCCACCTCATCTCGAATAGCTTTATCTGGAAACTTCCGCTTGCCACCTCGTGGCTCCGAGCCTGGAATGGGGGGCCCAAATTGGGGGGAGATGTCTTTGCCACAAACAGTTGGAGGCCCCAGAGGCCAGGACTACAGAAAGCACCCCTGGGAGAGGTGTATTCCACCTCCCTGCCCAGCAAAAATGGCCCTGAGTGCCCAGTCCTCAGCTGTCCCCAGACCTCCACCCTCACCAGCAGAGTCCAGAATGAACAGGCAGAGATGGCCTCTGCTGTGCCATTGGCCCTGGAGAAAGACTTGTTTCTAGGCCAGGCACAATCCCTCACATCTGTAATTCTAGCACTCTGGGAGGTTGAGGCAGGAGGATCCCTTGATCTCAAGAGTTCAAGACCAGCCTGAGCAACTGTGAGAACCCGTCAAAAAAAAAAAAAAAAGACTCGTTTCTCCTCACCTGGGGCAGAACCCTGTTGGGTCTATTCTTCCTGGGCTCCTCCAGGTTTCCTGTTACTGCCAGCCCTACCCCCATCCCCAGGCCCAGCAAGCAGCCACTGCCCGCAAATCTGATGACTCTTTATGCACACATAAGGAACCTGGGGTTTGGAGCCCCCCATCCCAGGCTCTAAGTGCTAGAGGCCTCCCTCCATCACATCTCCCACCTCTGCTCTTCTGTGGGCCTCCCCCTGTGGCGGGAGGCAGGGCCTGGGATGGGAGCCAAGGGTCACGGCCCCCCATCCTCACTGTGCTCAGGGGCAGGTGACACGGGCTCAGGAGGCAGAGGAGAACTATGTCATCAAGCGGGAGCTGGCAGTGGTGCGGCAGCAGTGCAGCTCAGCAGCAGAGGACCTGCAGAAGGCACAGAGCACCATCCGGCAGCTGCAGGAGCAGCAGGTACCTGGTGGGGTCAGGGCCATGCCCTGCTACTTTCAGGGTGCTGCTCCACTCTGCCTCAGTGCCTGGCCTTCCTATTCCTTTGGGGGGAGGGACCCAGAGACAAATGCAGACTCCTTCATAGCCCAATAGCCAGTGGCCCTGGACTCAGTGGTGTCTTGTGATTTCTAGTTCCCATCACCTCATGGGGTGTCCAACTTTATTATAGAGGCCCTTGAGAACCAGGTTGTCACTGCTGGGGCCTAGCAGATAGGAAAGTCACTCCTTGGGGAAGTCATGCATCTCCCCAGGGTCTGAAGGCTTCTTGGGCTTCCCAGGATAGCAGCCATGAAGGGAGAGAGCTCCTTTCCCCAATGCCCAGGACATAGTCCTCAGAAGAGAGTAGCAGAGTAATTGGGGGTTATTCTCAGTACTCTAGCAAGGTGGTGGTCAGAGGGTACCATTGTCCGTTGTGGGGCCTGAACTCTCAATCCATTGGTGGGCAGGCTCCTGAGCCACAACTCCACCCAAAGAATTCCCTTCTCTGTGAGGTTTTAAAACTTTACTGTAGCTATATCCAGCAGGCAGCCACTGCCCCCAAATCTGATGGTCCCTTATGCACACATGCCCTGGAGGGAGCCACCACTCCCTTCATCAACAAGGGTCTCCTGCTCCTTGCCCTGGACAATTGTGGGTCTCTGAAATTCATGCATGCCAGTGGCCCGCCTTGACCCAGATGGGCTCAGGCCCTGTGCAGAGCCCCTGCCAGGCTTCACCTCCTCCAGAACCACACCCCCCTGCCTGTAGCAGCCTCCCTTTGGGCCTGAAGACATGGCCTCATGTATCTCTGCAACCCCTCAAGGCCAGAGCTCAGGGGCAGCCAGGGGATTCTCTCTGGCAGCATCATGCCAGGGGTGGAAAAAGCCCAGCCTTGGTTTCCCTATCATTTGAGTTGGTGTCATGCTGAAGTGGCTCATGAAAACAAGGCAGCTCCCCACCCCCAAGAGCAGTGGATTACCTAGAATCCCTCAGCCAAGGCCTTAGCCAAGATCTCCAGGCCTAGGGGTGGGGGACCTTGGTGTATGAGCACCCTGTGGTTTCTCCAAATCAAAGATCCACACCCCACTGCCAGGCCTTGCTGTGTCAGGCCTGGATTTTTCAGGAGCTGATGAGAAGGGGCCATGACTCCCACCCCACAGGCCAGGTCTCCTTTGTCAGGCCCAGGTAAAGCATCCTTCAATTTATGGCCCCCACTGGGGTACCTCTGAGCAAGAGAGTGATTCCTGCAAACCTCCCATCCTTTGCTGTTTTGAAGTGGGAGTAGGGGGGATGGAGAGGAGCAAGGTGGAGTGACAGGACTCACAGCCCTAAGTACACCCACCAGGTGGTTAGGACCCAGCCCTCTCCCCCACCAGTGATCCTGGGAAACCATAATCAGTCACTGGTGTCTCTGGGGTATCTTGAGGCCACAGCAAGTCCCCTTCAGAACATCCCCTTTAGCCTTCCCAGGGCTAGGTCAGGCTGGCTGCACAAGTGCCCAGGACCCCTAGGCACAAATTATCAAAGCATCCAGTCCAGGACACCTGAAGCTCAGGGGCTGGGAGGAGAGGGCCCAAGGCCTGCCCTGAAGCCAGCTGGCATGGATGGAGGCTGCCCACTCCCCAGACATGGCCTGAGGCCTCTGCTCTTCCAGGAGAACCCGCGTCTCACTGAGGACTTCGTGTCCCACCTGGAGACAGAGCTGGAGCAATCAAGGCTACGGGAGACAGAGACACTGGGGGCCCTCCGAGAGATGCAGGATAAAGTTCTAGACATGGAGAAGGTACAACTGGGTGGGCAGAAGGGCAGGTATCGGGGGGCCCTGTAGAAAAACAGAAGGTCCTGAGTAAGCTTTCGGGAGTGATCTAGGTCAGAACCTCCACTTCCACCCCATCAGTCCCCACCCAGAAAATACCTCCTCTGCCTGTTCCCTGCCCCTCCTCCATAGTTTCATACCAGGGTCTGGGGGGATGGGAAATTAGACCTTTCACTCTTAGACCCTCCCAAGCCATGGAGGTTCACGTACACACGCATGTGCACACACACATTCATGTGGATATGCACAGGAAGACATGCTCATGTCTGGTCACCCACATACACACTGAGCACTACCCCATGTAGGGCATGGCCCCTCATGTAGGAGCAAATACCAGCAGTATGGTGGATTCTGTGAGCTTCCTGGGTATCCCAACCCACCTGTGTGTGTCTCCCCCAGGACTTGAGTTCTGTAAAGCAGGGAGGCAGAAGGGGCAGGAGGGCTCAAGGCCCATCAGTACTGCCTGCAACACACTCCCATGAAGACACCATCCCGGGAAGTCTGGGGTCCACCCTCTTCTGCCTGTAGTCCAGGCCTCCTGGGGCCTTCCTCAACTGCCTTCTCACTCAGCTCCGCCATGGAGCTGCCACAGGAAGGGAGGTGCTTCAGGACCCACTCACAATGTAGAGGAGCTATACTCTCCCCAGCCTGCACTACTTTGGGGAGTCCTCCAAAGTGGGGGACTGACAGGCTATCCAAGAGCTTGGCTTTCTTTCCCCCCCCCCCCACTTCCTCCACATTAGAGAGCAAGGTGCCTCCAGTAGATCCAGCTAGATCTATCCCACCCCTAGATCCAAACAGCAGCCACTGGTGACCTTGTCTGCAACATGGATTTTGGTTCAAGAGGCTGGAGCACAAATCCCACATCGCTGAGTCCTGGGAGCCAGGATAAGGCCCAGGCTGACGCTCACCCTGTTCCCAGGGAGAGGGGCTGTCTGGCCTGACCTAGGAAGAATCTGCTGATGGGTCTGGAGGGTGATAGATCTCAGACTCCCTTGGTGACCTGAGCATGGCCCTGGCCCTCACTTCTCCAGCCTGCCTGGTGTTCTTAGCAGTAACACGGAGGCACCCTGATGTGGAGGTTTGCAGTAGGACAGCCCTGTGAGAGTCGGTGCTGCTACTGCTACTGCATCCATTTCACAGAAGAAAATTGCCGCTGGGTTCCATACGTAGAATCTACACCCTGGGAACCTGGCCCAGGGAGCTGCCCTCCCCCACTGAGCTGCCACAGGCAGAGTGCAGAAGGAAACGTGGCGTGGGGGTGTTGGTCCCGCAAGAAGGAACTCCCTCAGGCCCTGAGTACCCCTCTCCCCGCAGAGAAACAGCTCGCTGCCTGACGAGAATAATGTGGCACGGCTGCAAGAGGAGCTGAAGGCGCTAAAGGTGCGGGAGAGCGAGGCGGTGGCCTGGGCGCGAGAACTGAAACTGCAGCTGCAGGAGCTCTCCGACACCTGGCAGGTGAGGACCGGGTAGGCGGCTAGCAAGCAAAGCGACTCCTGGAGCTGCCGCCTCAGTCTTCTCGGCTGAAGCTAACCGCTCGCGGTTCGGCCCCTCTCCAGGCCCATCTGTCCCGCGGCGGCCGCTGGAAGGAGTCCCCGCGGAAGCTGGTGCTGGGAGAGCTGCAAGACGAGCTAATGAGCGTGCGTCTGCGCGAAGCCCAGGCCCTGGCCGAGGGCCGCGAGCTACGGCAGCGCGTGGTAGAACTCGAGACGCAGGTGGACTGGAGCGCCCGCCCGTCGGGGCAGCGGGCTGGGTGTTGGTGGCCGGCCCCTGGGCTAGGCTGTAACCCCACCATCTGTCCTCCCCCCAGGACCACATCCACCGCAACCTGCTGAACCGAGTGGAGGCGGAGCGAGCGACGCTTCAGGAGAAGCTGCAGTACCTGGCGGCACAAAACAAGGGGCTGCAGACGCAGCTCAGCGAAAGCCGCCGCAAGCAGGCCGAGGCCGAGTGCAAGGTGCTGCCCTCAGTGAGCCCGCTTAGCTCCAGCCGCATCCCCACCCCAAGCCCCCCACTGCGCGCGCGGATTTTGACCCGCCCTCTCCCCTTACACCTCCAGAGCAAGGAGGAGGTGATGGCCGTGCGCCTGCGGGAGGCGGACAGTATGGCTGCTGTGGCTGAGATGCGGCAGCGCATAGCTGAACTTGAGATCCAGGTGAGTGGCGGGGACCCGGGTGGAAGCGGGAGGTATGCCCCACTCTGAGCCGGCGTGACCAGGCCCATACCGCAGAGGGAGGAAGGCCGCATCCAAGGCCAGCTGAACCACTCAGACTCGTCGCAGTACATTCGTGAGCTCAAGGACCAGATCGAGGAGCTGAAGGCCGAGGTGAGCCGGAGGGGCTGCTGGGGGACAGGCCAGGCGTCGGCGTGGAGGCTGCGACTGCGGCTGGGAGGGCGGGTCAGAGGGGTCAGGCCACGCCTCCAGCGCTGGTCCCCGACCCAGGTGCGGCTGCTGAAGGGTCCGCCGCCCTTTGAGGATCCACTGGCTTTCGACGGGCTGGCCCTGGCGCGGCACCTGGATGAGGACTCCCTGCCGTCGTCAGATGAGGAATTGCTCGGCGTGGGCGTGGGCGTGGGCGCGGCCCTACAGGACGCGCTCTACCCTCTGTCGCCGCGCGACGCACGCTTCTTCCGTCGTCTTGAGCGGCCAGCCAAGGACAGCGAGGGCAGCTCAGACAGCGACGCCGACGAGCTGGCTGCGCCCTACAGCCAAGGCCTGGACAACTGAGGCCGTGCCCGCGCGCCCGGAGGCAGAAAGCCGCAGCCGGGGGGGGGGGGTGGAGGGGGGAGGGCGGGGGCGCCCAGACAGTCGGCAGCTGAGCCCTCTGTGGCTCAACCACCCTTAGGGCAAGGCCAGGGTCGGCAGGGCAGAGGGTGGGCCCTGACCTGAGGCTCCTCGGGACCCTAGGGCAGGGTCTCCCTCCCCACGGTGTTGACCCATCTTGAGGGCTTCTGGAAGGGCTGCCCTCTTGACAGCAAGGGCAGAGGGCAGGTGATGGATGACCCACAGGCCCCAGGGACTGAACTGGCAGTAAACTCCCTCCCAGCAGGCTCCCTTCTGGGACAGGGGTGTCCCCTCTGGGAAGGGCCTAGGAGCTAGAAGCCTGAGGACCGAGAGCCAGCTCTGGGCTGGATATTAGCACCCTACGATGCCCCTCGGCACTCAGAGACCCTTAGCTAGACCCTGGCAACCTCCAGACAGCCAGGCTGGGCTTCCCTGCCTGGTGCAGGCATCATGGCCCCTGCGGCAGAAACCAAAGTCCCCCCTGCTGTGTGCAGAGCCACTTGGGGTGTGAGTGGCCAGCGGGAAGCAGCCCAGATCTGAGTGGCTGCAAGGAAGTAGCCACTCCTCTCTCTGGCACCCCACATCCTCCTCCAGGAGACACATCACCTCTCTTGGCCAGTGATGGAAGGGGGTCCTGGGCCTCCATTCACTTCCCTTACTCCTGGTATCCCCAGCCCCACCCTCTGGCCAGGGCCAGGCCCCAGGGCAGAAGATTCCCAGTGGAGTTGTCTCCCCTCCCCTCCTCCTGGTGGCCCTGTGATCTCTACTGAGTCACAGCTGAGAATGGTGCCAAAATCCAATGCACCCCGCTCCCAACACCCCTTCCCCTCCTCCCACCCCTGAGTAGAGAGTGAAGTAGTGTCACAAGCAATCTCCCTGGCGCTTCCTGGGGTGGGGACCCCTGCTCAGTTCCCCCCTTCCTGGTCACCTACTCTTCAGTATTAAACACCCCGGGGACCAGGGTGGGCACTGCGGAGCTCTCTGATGGGCTCACCACACTGCCCCCCACCATTTTGCACACTGCCTGATCACACTCCACATGTCGCCCAGGTGGGAAAGATGGAAAATAAAGTGTATTTACACAGTCTGGGAGAAGGGATGCTGAGTGGGGCAGGCCTGGGGGTGTCTGGTGCTGGTCTAGCAAAAAAGTGTCAAAGGGGTATGTTGTCCTTTCCCTCCAGAACTCCCCACAGTGGAGGTTTGGAGAAGAAAGGACAGTCAGTGTTGGGGAAGGATATGATTTCCCACCTGGCTGACTCAATTTGGGCCCCCTAAGAGACTTGGAGGGATGCTCTTCAGGAAGAGCAGGATCTGGTTGCATTACTTCAGCACACATTTTTGGAGGTCTCCCGGGGTGCTCTGCCGCGTGCCTGGTCCTGAGGGGGGTCACCATTTCAGTAGAAGACACTGGCATGGGGTGAAAGGGAGGAGCCTGCCACTAATGTGGGAAGTACCCAAAAGACAGAATAGGGAGATCAAGGAAGGCTTCCTGGAAGAGATGGTATCAGAGCCTTTTCCAGGGGCAGAAGCATAAAAGCTGTACCAGCAAGAGGCATGTGATGTCCAGAAACAGAATAGACTGGGCATGGCCAGACCAGGAAGGGGCTCTCAAATCAGGAGAGAGAGTTTGGGCTTTGAGCTAAAGGACACAGGAGCCCCTGAAGGGCTTAGGCGAGGGGGGGACCAGCAAGGGGACCACAGTGTTGGGAGGCTGATGCAGAGACCAGGCTGCCAAACTGAGCTAGCAGTTGGGACAGTAAGTGGAGGAGGACTTCCTGGGAATGAGAGGGCTGAAAGTGGCACAGTCCTTTGTAGGGTTCCCCACAGAATTGAAGCAGAGTCCCAGCTGGTGGCAGGGGGGTGTGAGGGCAGAGCCACGGATAACAAAGAAAGGCTTCTGAAAGGCAGAAACTTAATTGAGTCCAGGGGCCCTGCCCCCCACCCCCGCACCCAGTGTGGGCTCACACAGCAGCCCCCACCTCCACTCTGCTGCCTGAGGACTGCAGCTCAGCAGGGCATGACCACTGGCTCTGAACCAGGCCAGCCAAGTCCTAAGTGTTGTCCCAATCACATTCGACACCTATGACCACATGCGCCATTCTCATCACACAGACGTAACATTGAGACAGTCATTGTGTCTCCTGCTCCCGTGGAGTAATTTCACACCAGCTGAGTGAGCAGGACACCAGAGGGAATACCCAGAGGTTCTGCCCCAACCTTCCTGAGGGCTGGCCTTGGGGTCGCGGCTGCCAAGCATGTCAAGAGTCAGCCCCCTGTCCCCTTGGGCTTATCTCACAGAATGAAAAAAAGGGCACCTATATCCCCCTTCCCAGGGCCCAGCTGGAAAGGGCACATCTATGATCCTGACAAGGAACAGCTGGAGTGAGGGAGTGGGCCCACCTTCTTCCCCTCCATTGGCTCCCATGGGTGAGGGTGACAGTGCCCCTCTGGAACAGAACACACTGCTTCTCAGTCCCCAGGCTGGGAGTTGGCCACATCTGGGTTGGTGACAGGACTTGGTAGCCTTTGACTCACAGGAACCTGGCCACAGAATGGAGTAAGGGAACGAGGTCTAAAGGCAGAGACAGGGCTGATGGCCCAACACCTAGTCTCACTCTGTCATTACCCAAGTGAGATTGTCTCCATCATTCTTGGTGCCAACGAGGAGATTTTTGGGGGGAAAAGACCTGGAGGCAGAGACCTCCCTGCAGGTACCCTTGGGATAAAGGAGGGCTTTGACTGAGACTTGAGGTCAGGGTGACTGGGCTGGGGGACGAAGGGCAAGAACTTCTGAATGGAGGGGGAGCTTGACGATGGGGCTTGATAAAGATGCCTGAGGTAGGGGACATGGCAAAAATGCCCATGGGAGTAGGTTACACATGACATGGTGAGGCCTCTGTAGAGGAGGGTGCAGCATTAGGACTGAGGTTGACCCCCAACTCTGGGAGAGGCCCCTCTTTTTCCTGCAGGCCCCTAGGGGGCAGTTGCCCTCGGGGACCCTAAACCAGCTTAGGTCCTCTTGAAAGCTCCGACAAGGTCTCTGGCCTGCCCTCTGCCTGTAGCCTCCTTGGTGAGGTTAGAGCGCTGCGCCTGAGGTTGGATAGAGCCGGAGGAACAGAGGACACTAAAGACCCCTTCCTCGGTCTCTGCCGGCATGGAGTTCCCGCCCACAGGCCCGACCCTTGAGAGGTCCCTACGGCAGGAACCCCATGCTCTGAGATCAGCGCCAGTGCCCCAGGGCACACAAGGTAAGGGATCGTACTATGAAGAAGGGCCAGGGGAAGGAGTCCTCGTCACCATCCCAGAGCAGGGCAAGCCCTTCCCGCTTGTTCTCCAGGTGCGCCAGTTTGGCTGCCTAGAGTGTGGGAAGAGCTTCAGTCGCTCCTTCACCTAGGCCAGGCATCGGCTCATCCACGAGGGGGAGGGGGCCCGCGGCCCAGCCGGAGGTCCTCCTGAGCCTAATGTTCCACCAGAAGTCGGACACGAAGAAGCACAAGTTTACGAATGTAGGTGGGTGCGCAGCGCCAGACGACACGGACCTGGCAGAGTCCCGCTGCAGCCCCACCTCGCACTTCCGGTCTTTCCCGCAGGAAGAAAACCGCACAGTTCAGCCAGAGCGCCAACCTGCTCACACACAGCCTCCCCCAAACCCGGCCTCGCGGCGACAGCGAAGGTACACAAGTTCCACTGTATCGATTTCATTGCAAACTCGGGCTGCGCGGGGTGGACAATACGCTGTATACAGGGCAGGGCCTAGACGGGGGAAACGGGGCCAGACTCAAGAGGAGTAGGAGCGTGTAGACCAAACGGGGGGGAGGGGGGCTCGAGGAAAGGGCCTAGGCCAAAGGTATGGGTCTCGAGCCTCTTTGGCCAAAGGCAAGGGCGGATTCTGGGCCAAACAACCCAGACTCTTGGGAACTAAGACCAATCCACCGAGAGCTTCGTGGCAGTGGGGACAAAGAGGTGTAGCCGGAGGGGCGAATCCCAAGGCAGGGGCAGGGTGTAGTAGGCGGGACTAGAGTTGGCTCAGTGGAAGGTCTCCACCTCCACTACAGTCCAGTCACCCTGTGGGGAGGCCACGTCGTCTGGGGAGAAGCTGGTGACTGAGGTGATGCTGGCACGGGACTCGTCCAGGGGAGACAGTAGTTCGGCCCAGCGGCCCAGTTCGGCGTCGCTGAGAGCAGCCCGGACGTTCCCTGTGACGCCACCACTCCCCGATCCCCCAGGGCCACCACCGCTGCCTCCCGAAGGGCCCTCCGCGGCAGCCAGTAGTAGCGTCCGGCTCAGCAGGTGCTGAACGACACTCGCCTGCAGCGCCCCCAGCGGCAGCTCGCCCAGGCGGGCCGACTTCGGGCTCCGCGAGGAAGCCCCGGCTCCCGCCTCCGCCCCAGCCACTGCCTTCACACCGACCGAGCTGGGCACAGGCCCTGGATCCAGAGCTCCTGGGGCAGTGGTCGCCGACTCGGGCCCTTCAGCCTCATAGATGGTGCACAGGCCGTCAGCAGAGCCTGGCCCGGAAGCAGGAGGCCACGGCAAGGACGCTCCTGCGGAAAAGACTCCAGGTGGGCAGAGAGTTGACAATTCCTGCCTGGCGTCAAAAGCAGGTTCTCTTCCTTCCACACCCCGGAAGGAAATGGTCACGCCCACGAGCTGCAAAGCCCCGCCCACACCCCGTCCTTTCCGGACCACCTCTTACCTGGGGCGCTTCGGAGGGCCAGAGGCGGAGCTGGACCTCGACTCCAGGCGGCCGGGTGGCAAGCCGCGAGCTCCGCGTCAGCAGGCGGGGAGGCCGCGACACCGCCCTCGGGCCCGCTGTCGTAGCCGCGCAGTTCTTCGGGGGTGCTAGTGGCGCTGCTGCTGTGACCAGCCAGATCCGGTCCGCTCAACGTACTAGACGGGCTGCGCGAGGGGGGCGGCGGCGGGGCTGGGGCCAGGGCCAGGGTCAGCCGTGGACCCGAAATGGAGGCATCCGGACCCGGAGTCGGGGGACGGTGTGGGGCCTGCAGAGGGGGTGAGGCAGGGGGAGAGTGATGGGCCTGCAGAGGGGGAAAAGCCAGAGAAGGTATAGGCTGGTGAGGGGGCGTGGCCAGATGAGTGGGCGGAGCCTGTAGCGAAGGCAAGGCCAGAGCAGGTGGGCTCTGTGGAGGAGGCGTGGCCAAAGGAGACTGAGAAGGGGAGACAGAAGGAGAGAGAAGGACCTGCAGAGGAGGTAAGACAGGAGAGGAAGGAGCCTGCAGAGAAGACAAGGCCAGAGAAGGTGGAGCTTGTAGAGGGGGTGTAGTCAGCGGAGAGGGCGGGGACTGCAGAGAGGGAAAGGCCAAAGGAGACTGAGATGGTGAGGCAAAAGGAGAGTGAAGGGCCTGCAGAGGTGAAGCAGGGGGAGAGGAAGGGGCCTGCAGAGAAGGTAAGTCCAGAAAAGGTGGAGCTTGTGGAATGGACGTGGCCAGGGAACAGGGCGGGGCTTGCAGAGAAGGCAATGCCAGAGCAGATTGGGCCTGTGAAGTGGGCGTGGCCAAAGGAGACCTGGGGGCCTGCAGCAGAGGAAAGGCAGGGGGAGAAGGAGGAGCCTGCAGAAGGGGCATGGTCAGAAAAGAGGGGGCATGCAGAGTGGGGGAGACAGGAGGAGGAGAAGCCGGCAGAGGGAGCGAGATCAGAGAAGGATGGATTTGCACAGTGGGCGTTGGCAGGAAAGAAAGTGTGGCCTGGCGAGAAGGTGAGCCCAAAGAAAGAGAGGACTGCAAAGAGGACGAGGATCCGGGAGTGGGAGGGGCCTGCTCGGGGGGCGTGGTCAGAGAAGGTAGAGCCTGCGTGCAGGGGGTGGCTCGAGGAGGAGGGGCCTTCAGTGAGGCCAAGAGAGAGGGAGAAACTAGAGGTCCCTGCAGAGACAGTGTGGACAAAGGAGAAGAGGCCTCTGGAGGGGATGTGGCCAGAAGGGGAAGGTCCTGTGAGGGAGACGTGGCCACTGTGGGGGGCGTGGTCTTGGGGAGGGGAGGAGACAGGGAAGGACTGGCCTGAGGAATGGGCGTGGCCGGAGCAGAAAGGGCTGGCAGAGTGGGAGAGAGGGGATTTAGCAGAGAAGTTTCGGGAGAAAGAGACGCTAGTAAAGGAGGCGTGACGGGTGGTAGAGGAGCTGACAGAGGAGGTGTGGCCACAGGAGATGGGAGAATCGGAAGAGAGGGCACAGTTGGTGGATCCTGGGTAGGGGACATGCTCTGCAGAGGAGGTGAAACTAATGGATAGAATGGAGTCAAAAAGGCGGCTGTGGTCAGGGGAGAGACAGATGCCTCCTGAATGAGTGTATCCAAGTGTGTGGGTGGAGTTTGCAAAGGGGGCGTGGCTGGCAGAGAGGCGGGTGTCTGCGGATAGAGTGGAGCAGAAAGAGAAGCCCGGGCTAGAGCAAGGGACGTGTCCAAAGGACAGGTAAGGTCCTGTGACAGCGGTGGAGCCTGAAGATAGAGTGTGGAGGGCGGAGGGGGCGTGGCCGGCAAAGGAGAGGATGTGACATGGGGAGAAGGTGCCTGTCGTGCTACCGGACCCGGTGGAGAGGGTATGGCCAAAAGAGGAGGAGAAAGCTGGCTCTGCGCTGGGGCTGCGTCCTTCCGTGAGGCTGTGGTTTGCTGGGGCCGCAAAGCCTGCGGCCCTTTTGACTTGGGCTTCAAGGGATGTGCAGGAGCCTGGGGTGTCCCACGGGGTGAGGCCCCAGAGCGGACTGGGGAGGACAAAGGAGAGGTGCTGGAGCCCAGGGGCCGCGAGCCTGGTCTCTGGAGCCCCCCAACAGCGCTGGGCCGCCTCCTGGCAGCTGGGCTCGGCTCTGTGGTACTGTGCTCTGCTGCGCTGCTCCCTGATTTTCTGGGGGCCTCAGCTGAAGGCCGTAGCCGGGTACTCAGAGCTGGCCTGGAGGGTCCCACATCGGGGCCCCCAGCCCGAGACCGAGGGGCCATGGCTGGGGAGGAAGTGCCTGGTGTAGGCCCGGAAGAGTCTGGACACAAAGCAGAAGGCCAGAGCATCACCAATCCCTCCGAGACAGGCCCCCTCACTGTCCAGCAACCCCACTGCTGTGCAGATTAAGTACCTCTCCGTTTCCCAGCCCTCAGGGTATTCCTTCGGGGCGCTTCTGGGGTTTTTCCTTTGGCCACAGGTTCCTCTGCTGGTGGCCGGACTCCCTTCTGCCCAAGGGAACCTTGCCTGGAGACAGAAGGGACCATGCTCAGGGCAGAGCCCAAGGTCCCTATGTGGCTTCCCTAATTTATATTTTTCCATCTGTGAAATGGGAGTTGTACCATCTCTGAGGACCAATAATGGTTTTCACCCAATTTGCACCCAGTGATCTGAAAGAGCTTTCATGCCCCAACTCCTGTAAATGGAAAGTGTGACACTGATCCTTGCTTAGGAGACCAGGGGAAAGTTAGATATTACCTGGTGGTTCCACTGGCACGCCCTGGGCTGGAAAGAGACGCCAGGCTGGGAGTCTTGCCAGGGGCCCTCTCCCCTTTCCCAGTGGCTGATGCAGGTCTGGAGGCTGAAGAGGAGAAGGCTGAGGAGTCAGCCTGGCTTGAGGAGTGAACCCAGCCCCGGAAAGGGGTGGATGTGGGGGTTCAGAAGAAAGGAGGGCAGGAAGAAGGGGTCAGAACTGAGGAATGAGGTTGAGGTACCTGGGTTCCTGTGACTTGTTCCAGCGCTCCGTGGTGGTCCCCCTCCAGGTGCAGCCTCGGAAGGAGAGGCTCCCCCGATGCCAACAGCTCGCTCCAGCAGAGGCCTTCTCCCTGCTGCTCCCAGAATTCTGAGGGCTGCAGGGGTCACTGGGGGAGGAGGTCGTGGAGTCCCTGGTGGCCTCGAGGTGGGAAGGCTAGGAGGGCGGGGAGCGGGCGTCCGCGCGCCAGGCCCAGCCTTGGCCTTGTCCCTCTTGTCCATCGTGCACCTGAACAGGAGACAGGCAGATTGGCGTCCCAGGTCTCGGACAGCTACACTGCGGGTGGAGATCTGGATCCCCGCATCGCTGCCCACAGGCACCCAAACCGCGGCCTCTACTTGGATCCGCTCCCCTGCCACCCACCAGCTGGGCAGGTCCTCGTTGTCCCCAAGTCCCGCCCCCGCCGCTTTCCTCCAGAGATGAGAGGCGCTCGGCACCCCAGCTCCCTTTCAGAATATCATCCATCCCCCTACCCCTTGCCCCTTAGGGATCCAGGCGAACAGCCTCGGGAATAGCGGGCTGCCACAGTTTCCAGTTGGGGGGACCGGAGCGCACGCCTGGAGGGCCCCGCCAGCCCCTACCGCCCTTCCCCAGCCTCCCCCAGGGATGCCAGCACCTGCCCAGAGCAAGAGCCGCCCCGCTGCCGGCGAACTGGCTCTGGGAGACAAAGAGCTGCGTCCGGGGCCCTCCCCCTCCCCCAGCTGAGCCCTGGACTGCTCCCGGCCGCTCCACCTGCTACCAGCGCGCTCACCTTCGGCTCCGGCCTCCAGCCGCTCCACTCAGAGTCGCCTGAGATGGTGCCCGGACGGATCACGGTGGCGGCCGCGAACCGCGAAAAGCCAGGGTAAGGGGCTGCGGCGCTGGGGGAGCAGAGCGGTCCCGCCCCTCGGCGGCGGGCGGGGGAGACGGGGGCGCGCGCTGGAGCCAAACCCGGGAGCGCGCCGAAAGGAGTGTGTGGGAGCAGATGCGTGTTGGAGAGAGCCGCGGTTTCTCTGTGGTCCACAAGAGGCTTGTTTTCCCCGGCTGGGCCTGAGGACCTCAGAGACATAATGGAAGGGACTGAAGGCAAATCCCTGGGGTCCCCCCTGTCCTCCGACACACATCTGCTCCGACCCGGTCCCCAAACGCCGGGTGACCAAAGGCCGTCTGGACGCGGATAGGCTGGGTCCTGGCAACCAGGAGGCGGGACCACCGCGCAGACCCACCGACCAATCCGGCCGCTGGGTGCCCCTGGTCCCTGTCCTCGCCTTCTGGTCTGCGGAGCCCAGGCCGCCCAAAGTCCCTGGGGCCATTCGCCTCTCTCATACCGGAAGGCTTTCCCCAAACCCACCAAAAAACCCTAACCGAGGGGTGTGGCTGTGGGGCGGGGGTTGCCGGGAGAATACAGCCCGGGGAATTTCTGGGATGCCAGGTCAACAAATTCTTGGAAAGCGAGAAAGAAGAGCGGGTGGGGAAGGTGCAGAAGACGCAGAGAAGGGTGAGATTGACCCATTATTTGCAGGGCAGAGCACCCCCACCTCCACACCCTCCTAGCTCTCTGAAGGCTTCGTGGGAGACCCCAGCTTTCGGGGCCAAGATCATGTTGGGCTGGGCGGCGTCAATGGCTGGAGCAGAGACGATCTGAAGAGGGGATGGCCATCCTTGGCTACCTTGTGCTGGCCACCTGAAGAGTCCCCCTGAACTTTCCCTTATACCTGAGGATCTGGCCTTGTCCCCTCTGTTGACCAAGTCCCCTCCCCTAGAGTCTTCACCCCTCCTGATAACAGCCACTGTTTTCCTAAATGGCCATTTCATACAGGGTACTGCGGGACAGATGAGCCTCATAAGGCTGGATGAGCCTACATGCTGACATCTGGGGACTATTTATTCACTTTCAAGGCCTGCAGTCATAAATAAGGAGACTGGACTCCATGGTGCCCACCAAGGACCCAGGGCACTCCGTGTACCCAGTGAAGCATTGACTAGCTGTAAATTCAGTCTAAGTAGAAACACTTTAAAGATATAGTAACCTGGAAAACAGGAGATATTTTAACCTTGTAATTTACAGGAAGGGGGATCTGTTTAATGTATGCTATGCTGATTACTAACACTGCTGATGCTTGCTTTGGCTGTAAAGGTATAAAAATAAAAGTAACAAAAAGATACAGCAGGGCAGAACAATTCTTTGAAGAGATATCATCACTGCTCTCCGGAATTGCTGGCTTTTCTGTAAATAAAAGTGGAATCGTTGGTCTCTCATCCATGTCTCCGTTTTTTGGCTTGGTGACAGGCAGATGACTCCTTGGTCCAACAACATCCCAGCCTTAGCTATTCCTTACCCCATCCCAATGAACCATCTCCTGCCCCCCTGCTACCCCACCATGCACACATGCACACAGCTCATTCCTCCTAAAACTCAAGGAGCCTGCATGCACAGAGGACAGAAAGATGGATCTTGGTATTTGGGGATGAGGAGGGAACATGTTGTACCCATTTGAGGTTCTGGAAATGGAGGACAGAGAAAGATGGCAGACTCCAAATTGAATGCCCTGTTTAGGCCTCTGTGTTGGATATTTTACTAAAAATAGAAAAATTAGCCATTTTTCTAGGTATTGTGGCAGGTGCCTGTAGTCCCAGCTGCTCAGGAGGATAAGAAAGGAAGATCACTTGAGCCCAGGAGTTTGAAGTTGCTATGAGCTAGGCTGAGGCCATGGCACTCTAGCCTGGGCATCCGAGGGAAAAAGAAAGAGAGGGGAGGGGGGAGAGGAAAAGAGATGGGGAGAGAAGAGAAGAGAAGAGAAGAGAAGAGAAAGAAGGAAAAAATTAGCCAGATGTGGTGGTGTGCACCTGTAGTACCAGTTACAGAGGAGACTAAGGCAGGAGATTCACTTGAACCCAGGAGTTTGAAGTTGCTGTGAGCTATGATGACACCACTGCACATTATCACAGGCAACAGAGCAAGACCCTGTCTCAGAAACAAAATATATCCTACAGATGGAATACTAACTATTCAGCAATAAAAGGGAACAGACTTCTGATACACTCAACACAGGGATGAATCTCAATAGCATGCTGCACAAAAGAAACCACAAACACACCCTAAAAGGATGCACTGTGTGCTGTGCTGGGGAAAGGATGGGGGGCAGTTAGGGTTTAAAGGGTACAGAGTTTCAATTATACAGAATGAAAAAAGTTCTGGAGATGGATGCTAGTGATCATTGCACAACAATGTGAATGCACTTAATGCCACTGAACTATACAATTAAAAATGATTATGATGGTTCAGCGCCTGTGGCTCAAGTGGTTAAGGCACCAGCCACATACACCTGAGCTGGTAGGTTCTAATCCAGCCTGGGCCCACCAAACAACAATGACGGCTGCAACCAAAAAATAGCCAGACGTTGTGGCAGCCGCCTATAGTCCCAGCTACTTGGGAGGTGGAGGCAGGAGAATCACTTGAGCCCAGTAATTAGAGGTTGCTATGAGCTGTGATGCCATGGCACTCTACCCAGGGTGACAGCTTGAGGCTCTGTCTCAAAAAAAAAAAAAAATGGTTATGATGATAAATTTTATGTGATGTTTTTATCACAATTTTTTTTTTTTTATAGTTTTTTTTTTTTTTATTGTTGGGGATTCATTGAGGGTACAATAAGCCAGTTACACTGATTGCAATTGTTAGGTAAAGTCCCTCTTGCAATCATGTCTTGCCCCCATAAAGTGTGACACACACTAAGGCCCCACCACAATTTTTTTTTTTTTAGACAGAGTCTCACTTTGTTGCCCCAGGTAGAGTGCCGTGGAGTTATAGCTCACAGCAACCTCAAACTCTTGGGCTCAAAGGATTCCTCTTGCCTCAGCCTCCCAAGTAACTGTGACTATAGGCACCCACCACAGCATCTAGCTAGTTTTTCTATTTTTAGTAGAGACAGGGTCTCACTCTTGCTGAGAGCGGTCTCGAATTCCTAAGCTCAAGCAATCCACCAACCTCAGCCTCCTAGAGTGCTAGGATTACAGGCATGAGCCACTACAACCAGCCCTTATCATAATTTTTTTTAAGCCAGATAATATTCTGTGGATTTACACACCAACAATAAGAAAGGAAGTGGGCAGCCTCTTTGGAGAACAGTTAAAAAAACATGTTGAATATGTGTCTCCTATGACCTAGCCAGTCCACTCAAGCATCTATACTGCAGCAGGTGCCATGACACCCCCTCTGAATTCCTGAGCACAGGGATCAGGAAGTCAGAGTGCTGGGAAGTCAGAGTGTTTGCCCCCGCTTCTCCAGAGTGGCCCTCACACAATAAAAGACAGGAGCTTGTGGATATATACAGCCAACCCCCTAGCCCGTTGAGGAGATCCCTGAGATCTCCAGCACATTTGAACGCCAGTGGCAACCTGTGCTCATGAATGCTTACTGGCTTCTTTCTCTCTCCTCCCTGTCTCACATCCTCACCGCCTTACAGGTGCATCTGAAAATCACTTTCAGCTTTATTTTATTTTATTTATTTTTTTTTTTTTGGTGATTTTTTTGGCCAGGGCTGAGTTTGAACTCGCCACCTCCAGCATATGGGACCGGCGCCCTACCTCTTGAGCCACAGGTGCCGCCCTGAAAATCACTTTCTAGGTAAACTATTTAAATCCAATTTCTCTGAGAAATAGAGGAGGCCTGATCAAGACAACATCTGATCAATAACACATCCAGTATTTACTGAATGTCTGTTGTATACCAGTGTGGAGCTCATGGGGCTTATATGCTAGTGACCTCAGATTTGCAAAAGCAAAATGATATGTATTGTGATGCTTATTTCAGCACTTAGTTCAAACAAACCTCCAGGACATGGATCCCAGGGAGCCTCTCAGAAGAGAAGAATTCAGTGGAAAGAAGACACAACCTTTCTCAAATGTCTCCAGCCTAAAAAGGTCTTCAGGAATCCCTTGTCTCTTGCTACCACATTACCTTGCTTTGCTATATGCGTAATACTTGTCAAAACAGACATTATCTTGTCTCTCTGTCTGTGTGCTTAGTAGCATGTCTCTCTTGCCCACCAGGACAGAAGCTCTGAGAGTGTAGGGGCCCTTCCTTATATTATTCCACAGGGAGTTTCAGAGGCTGGCATACAACAGGTTTTGTTTTTTGTTTTTTGGGGTTTTTGAGACAGAGCCTCAAGCTGTCACCCTGGGTAGAGTGCTGTGACATCACAGCTCACAGCAATCTCCAACTCCTGGGCTTAAGCGAGTCTCCTGCCTCCACCTCCCAAGTAGCTGGGACTACAGGCGCCCACCACAACGCCCGGCTATTTTTTGGTTGCAGCCATCATTGTTTGGCAGGCCCAGGCTGGATTCGAACCTGCCAGCTCAGGTGTACGTGGCTAGCGCCTTAGCCACTTGAGCCACAGGCACTGAGCCACAACAGGTATTCTTAAAGATCTGTAAATCCCAGCACTTTGGGAGGGAGAATCACTTGAGGCCAGAAATTGGAGATCAGCCTGGGCCCTATTTCAAAAAAAAAAAAGTAAAGATCTACTAAATACAAAAGGAAGGTTTGTCTTTGGACTGGCTGAGGTCATGCCCAATGAGCCCCTGGCTAAGGAAATCCCAACCCTAGAGGTTATGAAAGACTTGGGGCAGGACCCCCCCACTCTGCCCTGAGCGATGACGACCCCAATCAACCGCAAGAGACGGCGCTTGATGCAAACAGCAAGAGGATTTTATTCCAGCATGCTGGGGCTTGACTCGCAACTCTTTTAGGAGCCGAGGAGTCAAGCCCTGAACAGCAGGTTTTACAAGCTTATAAAGGCAAAAACCACAAAGTAGGGAGGGGTAGCAGACATAGCAGGGGCTTTAGAGAGGGGTAGCAGTCATAGGGGCTTTTCCAGATAAGAAGAACTCTGGTTCATTACTCATCTGTCTTAAGACAAGATCAGCAGTTAAACATTTGCTTAGCTTTTTTCTTTCAGAACCAGTTACCGGTTATCTGCTTCAGCTCGGGGCTATTTCCTAGGACAGTTACAAAAGGTCACATTCTTATGGTAGGGGGCGAGGGGTGCTGCTACATATCTGGTCCCCCCCCCCCCTTTTTGGATTTGGTAGTACTTTCCTTCAGTTACAGGTCTCAGGCTATCTCAGAGTCGGTGAATGCTGGACCTAGTTTTGCTCACTCTGTCACCCTAGTCCAGGTGGGAAAGTTCCCTGGAGGGATTTTAGGACTGAGAGCAGATAAAGGGTCGACCACACATTTGCATCTCTAATAGTAGGCTCAGGGTTCCATTGGTGGAGAGGTCAGGGTGGAGAAGGGAAACAGAGTCTTCCTGTTGAGAACTTTATCTCCAGCTCCCAAAGCCCTCCAGATCTTGTGAACCCCAAGACCTGGAAGCAGCTTGCCTGCTGTCTTTTTTTGTTTGTTTGTTTGTTTTGAGACAGAGCCTCAAGCTGTTGCCCTTGTGGGTTTTAAGGGATTCTCTTTTTTTTTTTTTTTTTGTGATTTTTGGCCGGGGCTGGGTTTGAACCCGCCACCTCTGGCATATGGGACCAGCGCCCTACTCCTTGAGCCACAGGTGCCGCCCTTAAGGGATTCTCTTGCCTCAGCCTCCCAAGTAGCTGGGACTACAGGCGCCCGCCACAACACCCAGCTATTTTTTGGTTGTAGTGGTCATTGTTGTTTGGCGGGCCCAGGCTGGATTCGAACCTGCCAGTTCTGGTATATGTGGCTGGCGCCTTAGCCGCTTGAGCTACAGGTGCTGAGCCTGCATGCTGTCTTTGAGGACAGGCTACAGGGCTGGGCATGGACAGAGGAATGCCCTCAGCCAGGTTGTCTCCTTTCTTCTGCCTCCTTCCCCCACCCAGGTCACCTGAAGACTGGTCACTTGTGCCTTGGTTGGACTTTGAGGCCAGGTGGCTGAGCTTTGGGGAGGTTAGAAGAGTCCTTTCCACACCTTACTGGCAAGGAATACTGCGGCCTTGCTTCCAGAAGGGTGGCTACAGGATAGCTTTGGGAGCCCAGGGCCTCCAGCTCACTCAACTTCCCCAGGGCCACCAAGATCCAGCCAGACTGCAGAGGTCTATGACCCAGAGCCGGATTAGGGTTACTCCCCTCCCCGGACCCTTATCGCTGGGCTCCAGGAGTGGGATCGGACTTGACATCCCCTGGAGCCAGGCGGGCGACCATGGTGGGAGGGGGCAGGGGGCGGGGCAGGACAGGACGGCTCTCCAGGCTCCTGTTCCGCCCGCCCTGACTCACCCTCGTCTGCCCGCCCGCCTGGGAACTCTGCGGGAGTCCTGGCCGCCCGGCTCCAAAGGATCAGGAGTTGTTGGGCCCAGCGTGCGTCCTGGAGCGGTAAGTTAATTGACTGTCCGCTCCGCAGGACGGCAGCACCGGGGTGGCGAGGTGGGGGTCGGGCTTGGAGCCGGGTACTGACGAGGAGAGAACCCGGCCCAGGTGCGCGGGCGCTGGGGCCTGGGCCAGCCGTCCTGGGCGCAGCTGTAGCTGGGATGAGGGGTGGAGAGCTCAGGCAAAGGGAGGCCCACCCAGTCCCACCGGTGCCTGAGAGCCTGGGGGTTGGGGAGGAACAGCGGAGAGGAAGGATCTTGGCCACCTTAACAAAGTGAAGATCAATAGGCTGGTGTCGACCTTGGTGGGCAGAGAGGTCTGACAACTTTCTCTCCCCCTTGGCCTCTGCTAAGACATTGAAAACTCATTCCTGAGAGCCCCTTCAAAGCCCCAGTGCCTGACCATTTGGAGTCCTCTGGAGCTCTTGAACTCCCCAGACTTTTAAATCTGCTGCCAGTAGTAGCTTGGAAGAATACTAGGCTGGGAGTCCACAGGCCTGGGGCCACCTGACCACAGCTACTAAAAAGCAGTGATCCCTCTGCCACCCTAGACGTCAGTTTCCCCCTGAGTAAAAGACAGAGGTTGGACTTTGTTCTCCAAGGCCCCTCTCAGGGCTGAAAGTCCTGGTTCTTTCTTCCTTGCTTCTTAGCTTGGGCTGTGGGTGGGAAGGAGGTTGGGCAGCCAGGAGCACTCACCACCACTACCACCCAGTACCACTAGGCAGCACAAAGTCCTCCACCATACTTTTGACTTGAGGGGGGTGGGGGCCATGTGGTCATAGGTAGAAGACCTCCTAGTTTGGCCTGCTGAAAACATCACCACTCTCAGGTTCTTTTCCCTTTTTGGGGGGGGTGGGGGGAGTAGAGGCATGGGGGAGACAGAGTCTCACTTTGTTGCCCTCAGTAGAGTGCTGTGACATCATAGCTCACAGCAACCTCAGACTCCTGAGCTCAAGCGATTCTCTTGCCTCAGCCTCCCAAGTAGCTGAGATTACAGGCGGCTACCACAACACCCAGCTATTTTTAGGGACAGGGGCTCATTCTAGCTCAGGGTGGTCTCAAACTCATGAGCTCAGGCAATTCGCCTGCCACGGCCTCCTAGAGTGCTGGGATTACAGCCATGAGCCACCATGCCCGGACTTGTTTTTTTATCTTTTTAGACAGAGCCTCGAGCTGTTGCCCTGGGTAGAGTGCCGTGGCATCACAGCTCACAGCAACCTCCAACTCCTGGACTCAAGTGATTTATCCTGCCTCCTCCTCCCAAGTAGCTGGGACTACAGGCGCCCACCACAACGCCCAACTATTTTTTGGTTGCAGCCATCATTGTTGTTTGGCGGGCCAGGGCTGTATTCGAACCCACCAGCTCAGGTGTATGTGGCTGGCACCTTAGCCGCTTGAGTCACAGGCGCCAAGCCCATGTTTTTCTTCTTGAGACAACCTCTTCCTCTGTCCCCCAGGCTGGAGTACAGTAGTGTCATCATACCTCACTGCAGCCTTGAATTTCTGGGCTCAAGGGATCCTCCCACCTCAGCCTCTGGAACAGCTGGGACTACAGGTGTGCACCACCACGCCCAGCTAATTTTTTTTTTCATGACATTCAAAGGAGGAATTTGTTTTTACTTTTGTTAGAGCCAGTGTCTTGGTATGTTGCCCAGGCTGGTCTGGAACTCGTGGCTTCAAGTGATCCTTCCTCAACCTCCCAGAGTGCTGGAATTACAGGGAGAGCCACTGTACCCACTCTGCTCTCAGGTCTCTCAGTGAGAAATTCTCTCCCATGGTGGAACAAAGTGGATTTGGGGGGGTCAGAGCAGCCAGGCTTCAAATGTCACTTTTTTTTTTGAGACAGAGTCTCACTATGTTGCCCTCTGTAGAATGCTGTGGCATCCCAGCTCACAGCAACCTCAAACTCTTTTGGACTTAAGCGATTCTCCTGCCTCCGCCTCCCAAGTAGCTGGGACTACAGGTGCCTGCCTCAGTGCCCGGCTATTTTTTGGCTGTAGTTGTCATTGCTGTTTGGCAGGCTAGGCTCAAACCCACCACCTCCAGTGTATGTGGCTGGCACCCTAGCCACTTGAGCTACAGGTGCTGAGCCTCAAATGTCACTTTTAAGTGTGAGACCTTAAGCAAGTTATATCTCTTCTTTGACTCTGGAAAACAAAAATCCCTGACATCAACACTCCCAGAGTAGGGGGGGAAATGAGGCAGTGAGAGCATCTGTTGTTGTAAGTTGAGTGTGGTTCCCATTGTTGTTTTTCCCTGTCCGTCCCCCAATTTTACAAGCCCCTCTTCCTGAGCCTTCCTTCCAGTTCTGCTCAGACAAAAAAAAAGGGGGGGAGCCTTGTATCTATGGAAATTTAATAGCAGGTTTGTGACGATCACATTTGAGTCATGCAGACAGATAATGATAACCCCCACGTCTGCGCCCGACTTTGTGTCTGTATACACCTTGTTTTGTGGAAGCTTCTGGGCCATCTCATGGGCCCTGTGTGTTTTCTATCTTCTTGTCTGTGATTGTGTACTCCTGAAGGCAAGTGGCAGAGCTTACACCAGGGTGGCAAGCACAGGAAGTTGGCCCCTACCTGTGTGTGGCATTTCTGCCCCAGCCTCCAGTTAGGTAAAGCAACTGAGAGCTGAGAAGACAGTACTACCCTCTGGCTCTGGGTCTTCCCTGAGCTCAGTGTGTTTGGACATTGTGCACACTCTAGCCAGGCACAGTGGCTCATTCCAGTAATGCCAGGACTTTAGAAGGCTGAGGCTGGAGGATCCCTTGAGGCCAAGAGTTTGACACCAGCCTAGGCAACAGAGGTACCCCTGTCTCTACAAAAATAGAATGTGCATTGCACTCAAATGTTTATAACAGCTCAATTCACAATAACCAAGATGTGGAATTAACTCAAGTGCCCATCAACCATGAATGGATTGATAAACTGTGGTGTATGTATGCTATGGACTCCTATTCAGCTGTAAAAAGATGGAAACTTCACATCTTTTGTATTTACCTGGATAGAGTTGGAGAACATTCTCCTTAGTAAAGTATCTCAAGAATTGAACAGCAGACATCTCACGTACTCAATAATTTGAAACTAATAGATGAATAATTACAGGTCCACAAGAGAGAAAACCACAATTAATTCAGTTCAAGAAGTGGGGAGGGGGCTCAGTAAGTTCCCAACTAACAGGTACAATGCATCGGTACCTGGCACACCTCCTGGGTGATGGACTTAACTACAATTCAGACTTTGCCTAACAAATGCAAACAGTGTAATCTAATCATATGTGCCCTTATAGCAATATGAAAAATAAAATAAAATGGGCACCCCCCCCCCCAAATTACCCCAAATGTCCCTGCTGGTGGCTGCAATGTACATATTTGTTCTCTAGGGATTGTTGTGCTGCCTTGGTTCTGTTTCTCCCAGATAAGATACTGGTGACTGAGGCTGGGCCATTGCATGAGGGATCCTGTGCTCTGGGTACCCTCTTGCATGTATCTGGTTCTGGATGAGTCATGGCCTGAGTCAAGGAACCCATGGAATTACAGGCTTGCATGTGGAGTCCCTATGTGGGCATGTTTGTGCCTGCTCCCTTGACTACAGGTCCCCCAGGCTGAGGTGGGAGCCTCTGAGGAGATTAAGGGGTAGAGTCGATTCAGACAGCTGGGCTCTAAGCCTGGTAGGCAAGGCCTGAATCTTGTATCACTAACCCCAGTTCTACCATGTCCTCACCCCAAAGAGTCACCCCAAAGCCTTTGGGGGGCATAGAGACAGAAATTGTAGGCATGGAAGTATCAGAGCATTTGGCAAAGGTATGGGTCGGGGGCCAGGATTTCCCTAGGCCTTCCTGGGGAGATGGGAGAGAACAGGCTGGTGGCCCAGATGCCTCCCTTCCTGGCCCACCTTGTGCCCAGTTACAGGTTATCTGGGTGAGGACAGAAGGCTCCCAGGGATTTGAATAAGAAGTCAGGGAACGGCCAAGCTTAGTGGTTCATACCAGGTTGAGGAAGGCTGAGATAGGCAGATCACTTGAGGCCAGGAGTTGGAGACCACCCTCAGCAACATAGTAAGACCCTATCTCTACTACAAAAAAATTTTTTAATTAGCCAGGTGTGGTGGTGGATACCTGTAGTCCCAGCTACTCAAGAGGCCAAGAGGCAGGAGGATCTCTTGAGCCCAAGTGAGTTATGATCACATCACTGTGCTCCAGCTTGGGTGACAGAGCCAAGACCCTGTATCTAAAAGAAAAAAAAAAAAAAAAAGATAGGAAATATAGATTTGGGGGGGAGGGGGGTTGAGAATGCTGCAGGCACGGGCCAGCCCAGAGGCCCGACCCTCTCCTCCCCTCCATCCTGGGGAACATGGTGCCTACTGGGGAGAGTGTCCCACACCTCTGTGTGACTTGTGCCTGGCCCATCTGTATCTGCAATAATGATAACTTGGTCTAAAAGGAAACCCAGGAACAGACAGAGTGGCTAGCCAGCTAGGAGGTTGGCAGCCCAACCCAGCCCAGTCCCAGTGTTAGTGGTCACTGCAATAGCTTTTCATTTGTAGATTTTGTACCTCTCAGAAAACCACCTTGGAGCCCAGATCTCTGGCTTCTACTTCTGATTCTGATTCTGGGCTTTAGCACCTTCAGAAACTCAGGTGTCCTGGCCATCTGCCCCCGCCCCCCAGGGCTGACTAGTCTTCAGCATGGCCACTCCCTGCCCCTGAGGCTGTGGTAACCAGAGCCAGGCTCTAGCCGGCTTTTCCAGTCCAAGTTTGGAGGTGGTGCCCCTGAAGGGGGTGGGGGCCCTATGCCCCGGAAGTCCTGATCCTTGGGCCACTCTGAAGTCTGGTGGGGTGAGAGCTGGAGTCAGGGCAGTTTTCACAGGGAGGCTGGAGGACAGCGGCCCAGGGACTGCCCCTTCTGAGCTCTGAGAGGGCAAACAGAATCAGATCTGGGGTGCAGGGGACTGGGGGAAGGGGTGGCTGGGAAAAGTGGTGGCCACTTGGCTCTGGAAAGGAGATAATGTCTGGTGGTGGGGAAACGAGGCCAGGATAAGAGGGAGGTGGGGGCATGCACCTTCGGGACCTACCAAGCTGTGGCAGTGCCACGCGGATTGGAAGCATCTGTGTTACGGCAGGCTCCCTCTGGGACCCACCATCCTGCGCCCCTTCCTGACGGTCTCTGTGCATCCCGCCTTCTTCCTACAGGCAGGATGATCCCGGTGGCCGAGTTCAAACAGTTCACGGAACAGCAGCCCGCGTTCAAGGTGCTCAAACCTTGGTGGGACGTGCTGGCCGAGTACCTCACCGTGGCCATGCTCATGATTGGGGTCTTCGGCTGCACCCTCCAGGTGAGGGGCGGAGCCATCGGGGCCGGGGCCGTGTGGGTGTGGTCTTACCGTCGGGGCTAGAAATGGGACCAGGCGAGAAAAGAGCGCGGCTAGCCCTGGGGAAGTCCAGAAGCCTTCCCATCACCCAAGAAAGAAAAGAAAGAAAGGCAAAGCAAGAGCCCTGATTCTGACCCCTTACCTTCTCCCACCTCCATCTGCAGCCCCAACACCGTCCTCTGCGCTGCTCTGGTGTTCCATACTTTCATCCTACACAGCTTTCTCCCTGGAATCTAGAAAGGACTGTAGTTACCATGTGCATTTGCTGCTGTAACAAAGGAACTCAGACTGTGGCTTAACACCAGAAATTTATCGTCTCCCAGTTCTGCAGTCCAGAAGTCTGAGATCAAGGTGTTAGTTACTGCGATTCTGGTAGCCTCAAGCATTGCTTGGCTTGTAGGTGGCATTCTTTTCCATGTATCTTCACATAATCTTCCCTGTGGGTCTGTCATCTCTGTGTTTAAGCCCCCCAACCTTTTTAATGGATGGTGTCTTGCTATGTTGCCCAGGCTGGTGTTGAACTTCCTGCCTCAGCCTCCAAGTAGCTGGGACTACAGGATAGAGCCACCATACCTGGCAGTGTCCCCTTCCTATAAGGACAGAGCCATATTGGGCCTACCCTAATGGCGTAGTCTTAACGTGACTACCTCTGCGATGACCCTATTTCTAAAAAGGCTACATTCACAAGAATTGGGAATTGGGATGTCCATATGTTTGAGGTGGGCTGGGCGCAGTGGCTCACACCTGTAATTCCAGTACTTGGGAGGCTGAAGTGAGTAGGTTGCCTGAGCTCATGAGTTTGCAACAGGCCTGAGCAAGAGCGAGACCCTGTCTCTAAAAAATAGCCGGGGCAGCGTCTGTGGCTCAGTGAGTAGGTTGCTGGCCCCATATACCAAGGGTGGCAGGTTCAAACCTGGCCCTGGCCAAACTGCAATAAAAAATAGCCGGGCATTCTGGCGGGCACCTGTAGTCCCAGCTACTCAGGAGGCTGAGGCAAGAGAATGGCCTAAGCCCAGGAGTTGGAGTTTGCTATGAGCTGTGATGCCATGACATTGTACCGAGGGCGACACAGTGAAACTCTTATCTCTAAAAAAAAAAAAAGAAAAAGAAAAATAGCCTGGTGTTGTGGCAGGCGCATGTAGTCCTGGCTACTTAGGAGGTTGAGGCAAGAGAATGGCTTAAGCCCAAGAATTTGAGGTTGCTATGAGCTGTGACGCCACAGCACTCTACCAAGGGCAACAAACTAAAACTCTGTCTCAAAAAAAAAAAATGTTTTGGGCTCAGCACCCATAGCACAGTGGTTATGGCACCAGCCACATGCACCAAGGCTGGTGGGTTTGAACCTGGCCCCAGCCTGCTAAACAATGACAACAAAACAAAATAGCCGGGCATTGTGGCAGGCGCCTGTAGTGTTGGGAGGCTGAGGCAAGAGAATTGCTTAAGCTCAAGAATTTGAGGTTGCTGTGAGCTGTGATGCCATGGCACTCTACCAAGGGTGACATAGTGAGACTCTGTCTCAAAAACAAAAAAAAATGCTTTGGGGAGACACAATTCATCACAGTTCCTTTTTTTTTTTTTCAGACAAAGACCAATGCTCAGAGGTTTAGCAACTCTTCTAAAGTCACGGCTGGCTGGTGACAGTCAGGGATTAGGGTTTCTCCTCTTCAGCCTGTTTCTACCCACCCTCCCTAACTCTCCAGGCCTCCGTTGGGCCTGTCACTCTCTTTTGCTATCTCTCCCATCCCCACAGGTGACACAGGACAAGATCATCTGTCTGCCCAGTCATGAGCCCCAGGAGAACTTATCAGAGGCCCCCTGCCAGCAACTGTTGCCGCAGGAGGTCTCTGAGCAAATGGGGGCCCTCCGGGAGGTGCGTGGCCTCAAGAACAACCTGGACCTACAGCAGTACAGCTTCATTAACCAGCTCTGCTATGAGACTGCCCTCCACTGGTATGCCAAGTACTTCCCCTACCTCGTGGTCATTCACACACTTATCTTCATGGTCTGCACCAGCTTCTGGTTCAAGTTCCCTGGCACCAGCTCCAAGATTGAACACTTCATCTCCATCCTAGGCAAGTGTTTCGATTCACCATGGACCACACGGGCCCTGTCTGAGGTCTCTGGGGAGAACCAGAAGGGCTCAGCTGCTGGACGGGCCACAACAATCATAGTGGCCACGGCAGGGGTGGGGCTGGAGAAAACAGGAGAGGGGGAGAAGGAGAAGGTGCTGGTAGAATCAGAGAAGGTAGTGACTGAGCCACCAGTTGTCACCCTGCTTGACAAGAAGGAGGGTGAACAGGCCAAAGCCTTGTTTGAGAAAGTCAAGAAGTTTCGTGTGCATGTAGAAGAAGGGGACATCCTTTATACAATGTATATCCGGCAGACAGTGCTCAAAGTGGGCAAGTTTTTGGCCATCTTGGTCTATAATCTGATCTATGTGGAAAAGATCAGCTTCCTGGTAGCCTGCAGGGTGGAGACCTCTGAAGTCACGGGCTATGCCAGCTTCTGCTGCAACCACACCAAGGCCCACCTTTTCTCCAAGCTGGCTTTCTGTTACATCTCTTTTGTGTGTGTCTATGGGCTTACTTGCCTATACACGCTCTACTGGCTCTTCCACAGGCCCCTCAAAGAGTATTCTTTCCGTTCTGTGCGGGAGGAGACTGGCATGGGGGATATTCCTGATGTCAAGAATGACTTCGCCTTCATGCTGCACCTCATCGACCAGTATGACTCACTCTACTCCAAGCGCTTTGCTGTCTTCCTCTCTGAGGTCAGTGAAAGCCGTCTGAAGCAGCTCAACCTCAACCATGAGTGGACGCCTGAGAAGCTCCGGCAGAAGCTGCAGCGTAATGCACATGGCCGGCTAGAGCTGGCCCTCTGCATGCTCCCTGGGCTGCCAGACACTGTCTTCGAGCTCAGTGAGGTGGAGGCGCTGCGGCTGGAGGCCATCTGTGATATCACCTTTCCTCCAGGGCTCTCACAGCTGGTACAGCTGCAAGAGCTCAGTTTGCTACACTCGCCTGCCAGGCTGCCCTTCTCCTTGCAGATCTTCCTTCGGGACCGCCTGAAGGTGATCCGCATCAAGTGTGAGGAGCTCCGTGAGGTGCCGCTCTGGGTGTTTGGACTGCGTGGCTTGGAGGAGCTGCACCTGGAGGGGCTCTTCACCCCAGAACTGGCTAGGGCAGCCACCCTTGAGAGCCTACGGGAGCTGAAGCAGCTCAAGGTGTTGTCTCTGCGGAGTAACGCAGGGAAGGTACCAGCCAGTGTGACTGACGTGGCCGGACACCTGCAGAGGCTCAGCCTGCACAATGATGGGGCCCGGCTGCTGGCCCTTAACAGTCTGAAGAAGCTGGTGATGTTGCGGGAGCTGGAGCTGGTGGCCTGCGGGCTGGAGCGTATTCCCCACGCTGTCTTCAGCCTCGGGGCACTGCAAGAGCTTGACCTCAAGGACAACCACCTGCGGTCCATTGAAGAGATCCTCAGCTTCCAGCACTGCCGAAAGCTGGTCACACTGAGGCTGTGGCACAATCAGATTGCCTATGTCCCCGAGCACGTGCGGAAGCTCAGGGGCCTGGAGCAGCTCTACCTAAGTCACAACAAGCTCGAGACCCTGCCTACACAGCTGGGCCTGTGCTCTGGCCTCCGTCTGCTGGATGTGTCCCACAATGGGCTGCACTCCTTGCCGCCTGAGGTGGGTCTCCTCCAGAACCTACAGCACCTGGCTCTGTCCTACAATGCCATTGAGGGCCTGCCAGATGAGCTCTTTTTCTGCAGGAAGCTGCGGACGTTGCTTTTGGGCTACAACCACCTTAGGCAGCTCTCGTCCCAAGTGGGAGCCCTCAGGGCCCTCATCTGCTTGGAGCTCAAGGGCAACCGGTTAGAGGTGCTGCCAGAAGAACTGGGCAACTGTGGGGCGCTGAAGAAGGCAGGGCTTCTGGTGGAAGACGCCCTTTATGAGGGCCTCCCAACAGAAGTACGAGAGAAGATGGAGGAGGAATGAGCCAGGGTGGGTACAGCGGGTTGAGGTCAGACCCCAAGGATGCCTCTTTGAAGGAATCTCTACCATTGTCTATCAAGGGAAGTGGCCATGTGGGCGCAGGCCAGGAGAAGAGGGGCAGACTAGTGTCAGCCTTGTGGGGCCCAGGCAAGATCTAGGACTGGTTTGTCTAGGGAGAGTCATGAGGTTGTGAATTCAGTGTAGAAGCCCATGTGGAGGGATTAACTCAGTCATGCAGTTCTCAGACCAAAACCACACCTTGTCTGTCACTGGCTGGCCATCCCTAGACCAGAACTGGATAATCCAGCTCAATTAATGCCACATACAGAGGTGGGGGCACATCCCAGTGGGATTTCCAGTCCTTCCCCAACCCAACAAAGCAGCTTACATCTGGGATTCTTTCCCCAGGAAGGGACACGGACATAAGGGACCAACCCTCCAACTCCAATTTTGATTCTAATTCTTTATTTATAAGTTGTTTGCTATGGACTTGTATACTTGGAACAATACTACTCAATTTGGTTATGTACCAAAATCAATGGCTAAGAAAAAAATTTTTAAATCCAATTCAAATCAAAACAAAAACACAATAGCGGAGTTAGTACAAAACAAAATATCCCAGGCCCACCCTCAAAAGAGCAACTCAAGAGATTGGGTGGGGGCCCCAAACCTGCTCAAACTTAAGCATCCTAGATAATTCTGATGCAGGCGGTTTTATGACGACAGCATGTTGGGAAATGCTGGTTTAAAGAATAGGTATCTGAATGTCTAGCTTCTGACCCCTTTATAGATCCTACACCCTTTAAGAAATCAATGAAAGCTGGGTGCCTCCTTCCTCAGTAAAATGTACATACGCACAAAACTGTGTAAACAACTTTGGGTAGTTGACAGATTTCCCCCAGAGAGCTATTCATGTACTTCCTAAGGTTGGCAGATTCGAGATGAAGAACACTTGCAGCAGAGGCTAGGTATTTTGTCTTTTGAATGTTCCATCCATGGATTAATAAATAATACTAATTATAAGAACTCTAATTCTGGGCGATGCCTGTGGCTCAACGAGTAGGGCGCCTGCCCCCCATATGCCGGAGGTGCTGGGTTCAAACGCAGCCCGGGCCAAAAACTGCAACCAAAAAAAAAAAAGAACTCTAATTTTGTTCTCTTACACTCTTGTCATTGTCTAAACCTATTTAATGGAGCCAAGTGACACTCATGTGCCAGAATCAAGGATGTGAGTCTCTTGTCCTGAGGGCAGAGGCACATAAGGCAGCCTGGAAGGGAAGATAGCTAGTCCCAAGGAGAAATTCAGTGGTGTGACATCTGCCTAACTTTTGTCTGGAGACTCCCTTTTCCTTAACCTCCCCCCTCCACCTTTTTTTGTTTGAGGAAAAGGAAACAGAATTTTATTCACTTGCTGGCAAATACGAATGATAGCATACTCTCATCTTAAAGAACCGTTGTCCCCCCAACACCAAGCAAAAATATGGGATTTTTTTTAAGTTTTTTTTTTTCTTTTTTGGCGTCACAGCTCACAGCAACCTCCAACTCCTGGGCTTAGGAGATTCCCCCCTGAGTAGCTGGGATCACAGATGCCCCCCACAACGCCTGGCTATTTTTTCTTGTGGTTTGGCCAGGGCCCGGTTTGAACCCAACACCTCTGGTATGTGGGGCCTGTGCCCTACTCACTGAGCCACAGGCACCGCCCCCAGAAATATTTAAAGGGTTACGGCTGTTTATAGCATCTTCAGTGATCTTGCTCTTTTTCTGGATAATTCCGTCGAGCCATCTCCTGTGGTTTCTCTGCCTCTCTGATTACTAACCCCAGATAGGAAGGCAGGTTTTAATTCTTCAAAAATAGTGAGAGGTTTTATAGACAACTTGTAAAACATTTTGCCCTTTTTCAGACCCTTATTTCTTTTTTTTTTTTTTTTGTAGAGACAAGAGTCTCGCTGTACCGCCGTCGGGTACAGTGCCGTGGTGTCGCATGGCTCACAGCAACCTCTAACTCTTGGGCTTACTCGATTCTCTTGCCTCAGCCTCCCGAGCAGCTGGGACTACAGGCGCGCGCCACAATGCCCGCCTATTTTTCTGTTGCAGTTTGGCCGGGGCTGGGTCCGAACCCGCCACCCTCGGCATATGGGGCCGGCTCCCTACTCACTGAGCCACAGGCACCGCCCCAGACCCTTATTTCTGTTACAGACATTATCTGAAAATCCCTTTTTAGCCTCTTATCTCTAACTTTTGTGTCTGCTCTGCCCACAAGCCTTCAACACTCACCCACCAAAGTGTTCCCTCGTTGGACTGAAAGCTGGCAGGACACTTGACACAGCCGGCTTGACCCTGACCATCTAGGCTTGGCAACCTCCCAGATGTCCCTGCAAAATTGGAGACTCCTGGCACCTAAGAGCACAGGCACCGGGTGTTCCAGATGGGGACATTTTCCCCCAGCACCTTTCAAAACACTTAAAGGAGTGATTTAGGATGCGCAGACACTGGGCAAAGGTGCCCAAACCCAGGGCCCATCTACAGATAGGAATTCTGAGCGTCCAGGGGCTGGGCTGACATCCTGCGGGAAGGACAGATAAGGGGGGCGACGTCTTGAGGTTCCAAGAAGGTCTGGCCTTGACTTTGGCCCCACTGCTGAGGTCAAGGGTCATGCTCCTTGGCTCCTAGGGTCCTTTCCTCCTGCCTGGCCTCCACCAACCCTGAGCTTGCTCGGACTATCTGAAACAGACGGGGCTCCTCACGGATCGGAAGGCCAGGCAGCAATTAAGCACCAACATGGATCTTAACCAAGCACCGGTACTGAGGGCATGGGTATCAGAGAACACCTAACAGGAAAGAGCGAGGAGCAGGCTAAAGCAGCACTGCGGCGGGGACCACAGGTGATGGATGCAGAGAAAAAGAAAGACCACAGAAGCCACACGCGCGGCCTTGCCTCCCTATCTACAAGCGAGTGGGTTTCCCCGCCCACAGCTCTCTGAAAACAACGGCGGGTCTCTTCGCGCGCCGCTCTCTTGTGCGCTCGCGGATTCGCGCATGTGCGTCACAACGGGGGCGGGTGGTGAGGGCTTGCACATTTCTCGCCGCAAGCTCTAGGTGGCGTCGTCCCTCGGGCTGGGACGAAGCACGCACGCGCGGAGACTTGCAAGCGAGGAAGGGCGGATGCACGCCGCGGACATGCGCCATGCGGAGCGAGACGGCGGCTCGGCGGGGTCATTCCGGCGCAGGCGCAGTGCGGTGTTTGTCTGCCGGGCTGACGGGCAGCCGGGCGGTGCGCGGTGGCGGCGGGGAAGATGGCGGCGTCCTCCCTGGAGCAGAAGCTGTCCCGCCTGGAAGCAAAGCTGAAGCAGGAGAACCGCGAGGCGCGGCGGAGGATCGACCTCAACCTGGATATCAGCCCCCAGCGGCCCAAGCCCAGTAAGCACAGCGGCGTGGGGGAGGGGGCGGGCGGGGCGGGGCGCGCGCCGCGGGAGGCCCCGCCCCCAGTCCCCGCCTCCGCTTCCGGGGCGCTTGCGCTCCCTCCTCCAGGTTCTCTCTGGTTGTCTGCTGTCAGCTCTCGGGCATAGGGTCATTGACCTGGGGGGCATGGGTCCTGCGAGCCCCGGCCGAACGGTTCACACCCTCGAGATCCGGGAGCCCAGTTACTGGGCCAAGGCGAGGCCCCAGCCCGATGGTCCGCCCCCATGGCCGAGATCCTTGGAGGCTCTGTCACATGCACCGAGCTGGGCACGGTGCACACACGACGGCGACCACATCTAGGTGGTCCCGCAAACACAGACATCTCTTTGGAGCTGGTGTTTCCCTTCCTGTCATTTTCAGTTAATGTCAAGATCCCGCCCCTCGGCTCGGCGCCCAAAGCTCAGTGGTCGTAGCGCCGGCCACATACACTGACGGGTTCGACCCGGCCCGGGCCTGCTGAACAGCAGTGACAATAACAAAAAAATAGCCGGGCGTTAAGTTGGGCGCCTGTAGTCCCAGCTACTTGGGAGGTTGAGGCAAGAGAATCGCTTAAGCTCAAGAGTTTGAGGTTTCTGTGAGCTGTGACACCAGGGCACTCTACCGAGGGTGACAAAGTGAGACTCTGTCTCAAAAAAGAAGCCAAAATATCCTGCCCCTCATCGCCCCCATCCTGGGAGCGGTCACTTAGTAGGTGATCTGCTCACAGGCTCACCTGGTCTGAGGACACTTGAACTCACTTGACCACATATAATACTTCCCCAGCTCTTCTTAACTGAGGATTCTTTCATTTGCTCTCCCTATGACCATGTCTGAAGGTCCTTTCCAGATTCTGGGATGAAATTGTCACTGGGCTCAGCAGATCCCCTCCCACATGCACCAGGCTCCCTCAAACCCCTGTGACTAGTGCCAATACTGCCATCTCAGTGACTGTGTTTAGTCTCTCTAGAAATACACATCCAACCTCCAGACGGGTGACTTTGTTACCTAGGCTCAAGTGACTGTTATCATTCCTCTTAACACCCACCTGGCCTGGGGTCTCCTGAGGCCAGTGTGACTATATCTAACCTCTAAACCCCACCCCCACCCCAGCCCACATGAATCTCCTTTCTGGTGGTTCCTACCATCTCAGTGCCTGTTTCCCTGATATCTTGTCATCCTGGATGAACACCTCTCCCCCACAGACACACACCTGGCCTGGGATCACCATGACCATAGATAGCCTACTTGCTGTGTGTCACAGGACCCTGTCCCTAAATCCTCTCAGCCAGAGGGAATCATTTTCCCACCAGACCATGAACACCCGCCACCCATGTTCTTTTCTCTGTCTCTCTTGACCCAGCAAAATGCTCTCTTTGAAATCTAATAGTTTATATAGCTCCCTTGGGGTCATCCCTGGTTATCCAGCCTGACACCCCTCATTCTCCATCCTGCCCTCTTCTGACCTAGGTTAGCCCAATTCCTCAGTTCCTGGGGTATCTCTTGGGGTCCAGAGAAATCCCAGAGCTGGAGATGCTGGCTTCAGACACTGCCTGGAGCAGGAAACCTGGGCCAGACATGGAGGGTCTCTGCTGAGCCCTGTGTGGATGAGAAAGGGCTGGGTATGGGGCCCGGGCTGCCTTAGGGGGTGGCTGTACCTATGCAGAGTGAGGCCCACAGCGGGCAGGCCCCCAGGAACACCCTCTAGGCGTGTGTGTCTTTCAGCTCCATCCCATACCTCCCACTCTTCCCCTTCCGTCCTGCCATCTCTATCAGTTCCTACCCCTCTCTGCAGTGGTGCTTTGTGCCTACCCCCTTCTCCTTGTTATGATTTGATTTCTTTTCTTTTGGATGAATCAGTTGTTTCTGTTGTGATTTATCGTGGTGTTTTTTTTTTTTCTTCCTTTTCCCCATCCAGTTATTGTGATCACTCTAAGCCCTGCTCCTGCCCCGTCCCAACGAGCAGGTACCAGCCTTTTTATCATCGCCGCTTGGACATCTGCACCATTGACCTAACCGCTGCCCTGGCCGCAGAATGCCATCCCTGTACCCGTCCTCCCCCCCGCCCCACCATGCTCTGTGTGTGTGTCTGTGTCTCTTGTCACCCTCACTCTCTTTCACGCCACTCAAGCAACGTGGGCCCAGCCCAGCCTCCTCTGTGCCCTCTCACTTCCTCCCCATCCCCTTCCTCTTGGGCTCAGGCTTGAACTCTCTGGAAGAGGAAATGGCCCCTCCAGAACAGGAGTCTGTAGCATTCAAGGGGGCATATGTGTGCAACATGTCGCTAGTGTGTATATAGATGAGAAAGAAAGAAAAAGAAAGTTGGACCTGATGGGTGGACTCTGCCTGTTTGATGTATCTCAACAATTGGATGAACACGTAGCACCCCCTGCCTCAGTTGTGGGCCTGTGCAGCTCCAGGGACACAACAGTGTCACAGTGTACCTCGCTGCTCTCCTTGAGGAGTTGAGGGTGTGGTAAGGGGAGACTGCTTGTGGACAGTGAGCACAGTCCCCTCCAATAAGAACATTCTAGCAGGGTGAGGAACTTGACAGGGAAGTCTGTCCAGGAAGTTCATCCAAGGAAGCCTCTGGAAAAGGTGGAGTTCGAACAAAGTGTCCTTGGAGGTGGGCAAGGCAGGGAAGAAGAGACAGCTAGCCCAGTCCCTGAGCATGGGCGCAGTTTTGGGAGCAGACTTGGCAGGCATTGTGGCGGGAGACTTGGGGTCTGGCCCAGGGTAGTTGTGTGTATGTGTGGCTAGGTTGCCCGTGTGTGTGTGAGTGTGTTTGTGTCAGATGGGCAAGGGGGGTATCTCTGTCCCCAGCTACATGCGTGTGGGGTCTGTACCATGCCTGGGAGGTGTGTTTGCACAAGTGTGTGCATGTGTGCTGGGCTGGCAGTCTACACATCCATGGCTCCTGTCAGTGTCAGCAGGTGCCTGCTCTCCAGCCCTCTCTTGTTCCCTCTCATTCATTTTCTTTCTCTCACCCTGTTGCTCTCTGTCTTCCTGGAGTACAGTATGGCCTGTCACCACTTCAGCAACCTCTGTTCTCAGGACTTTGTGTATCTTCTTTCCTCTCCCCAACCTGAGTGCCCTTTATATCCCCACTACACCACTGTTCATGGGTGGCAACCTCCTCCCTGAGCCCTGGGCAGCCCTCAGAGGGCCTGGTAGTCTGTACTAGGGAGGGGACCATGAGAACACCATGGGGTATGGCCCTTGCTCCCAGAGAACTGGCAGGGCAGGGCAGGAAACCCACAGGGGTATAAGAGCTGATCAGGGTCTGGAGAGTCCAGGTGCAGAGGGCTTGGGGGCCAGGGGCGGGGGCCATAGGGGCCTCAGGAAGGATCCAGACTGATTTGAGCCATGGGTAGATCAGAGACACAGTGATGTAGCAAGCAGAGGAGGGCAGCAAGAGGGTACGCCTCTGGGCTCATCAGGAATCCCAGACTCCAGAGCCCTTTCTTAGCTCCTGGCAGCCCCTGTGTCCTCTTCCACCCCCAAGGCTGCCCTTTCTCCTGGCTGAGGTCAAGGCCCTAGGCCCACAGGGCAAGGAGAGGGCCCAGGTATTGCCAGCTGGAACAGATTGTCCCCATTTGTCACTGGCCTGAGCCACTGGGACCCAGGAAAGGAAAGGTGGACAAGGAGGGTGGGAGGGAAGGGGCCACCCCAGGAGGCTACAGGAACAGAGCAGACCCCAGGCCTAGCCTAGGGAAAGGGGCACCTCAATAGCTGATTATAGCCAATGTCCTTCCAGGGTCAGGGCCTCTAGGATTCGAGGGGTCAAGGGAGGGTTGGCTCCAGGGCCCTTCACCCTGTTTCCAGCCTATCCAGGGAGACTCCAAATCCTGCAATGAGCCTGGCCTCCTGTCCTGGGCCCCTCTCTGGCCTGTGTCTGCAGTGCCACCTCTGGGCAGCTGGGCCCCGAATCTTGGCTCCTGTTTGTCTGTCTGTCTCTTTCCCTTCCGCCCCCTGATACCACCTGCCCATCCCAGGGTGTCTGCTGTCTGCTGCTGCCTGCCTGCCTGCTGTAGCATGCCCAAGCTGTCCGCATGCAGGCTGCTGGGAAGAATCAATCCCTGGCCCCTGCCTGGTCCAGCACAATCCCAGCCCAGTCCTGCCAGCACCTGTAGAGGCTGTATCTCCAGGTCTTTCCCCAGAGGACATAGGCACAGCCTGAGTTCCTGCCTCTGCCCCCGCCCCCCTTGGCCTCAGCTCAACCTGCCAAGTGGAGAGGCTCTAGTTCAGCCCACTGACCAGAGGGGGTTCTCCCTGACTCTAGAGCAAAATGTGGGGGCAGGGCAGCTGGAGTCCCAAGCCAACTGTCTCCCCAGGGTGTCCCACCTCACTCTTTTTGGGGGATCAAGTTCAGTGCTGCCAACAGGGTGAGAGCCCGGGTTGATCCTCCTGGCAGGTGCCCCATTCTTGCATGGTCCAGAGTAGGGTGCTGCAGCCTTGGCATGAGACCTACGCAGAGGCAGGGAGGAAAGGAACATGCCAGGGGCTGCCTGGCCAAGGGATACCATCACATCCCTGCCTCATTTCTCTGTCACCATAGACTGCAGCCCACCCCTCTCCCACCAGCCCTACTCAGTCACCTTCCAGGTCAGGAGTGAGAGAAGGTACCCTGAGGATAGCCCAGATGTGGGGTGGGAGACCCCAACAGCTCCTCTGGCAGCTAGGGAAAGCAGGGAGGGGAAGGTGAGGGTTCCAGCCCCTCCCCAAGTGCCAGGTCTGGACCTGAGGCCAGCCTGGCACTGACTCCTCCCCAACACTGGCTCTCACTACCCCCAGCTCTGCAGCTCCCGCTGGCCAACGATGGGGGTAGCCGCTCACCGTCCTCGGAGAGCTCCCCCCAGCACCCCACACCTGCCCGTCCCCGCCACATGCTGGGGCTCCCGGCAACACTGTTCACACCCCGCAGCATGGAGAGGTGAGCTGCAGCCAGTGGGGGACCAGCAGAGGACTGGGGGCAGTTAAATGTGGGAAGCCCAGTGTGGGGTACACGGGGCTTCAGGTTGCTCAGGACCCCCCTCCACCAGCACCTGCTCCCTGTTCCCCCAGCATCGAGATTGACCAGAAGCTGCAAGAGATCATGAAGCAGACAGGCTACCTGACCATCGGGGGCCAGGTACAATTCTTCCCACGGTGCCCCCAGGGTAGGGAGCAAATAGCCAAGCTGTACCCATCTCAGGGGCACAGCCAAGGACCTGGAGTCCCTCCAACCCTTGCTCTTCTCCCAGCGCTACCAGGCAGAAATCAATGATCTGGAGAACTTGGGTGAAATGGGCAGTGGCACATGTGGCCAGGTGTGGAAGATGCGCTTCCGGAAGACAGGCCATATCATAGCAGTCAAGGTGAGTCTCAGCCCTCACCCTGGGCTGGCCAGTGCCACAGCCGGTGCTGAGACTCCCTCCCTCCCTCCCATCCCTGCCTGGCAGCAAATGCGGCGCTCAGGGAACAAGGAGGAGAACAAGCGAATCCTCATGGACCTAGATGTGGTGCTCAAGAGCCACGACTGCCCCTACATCGTGCAGTGCTTTGGGACCTTCATCACCAATGTGAGTGCCAGCCCTGCCGGGTGCCTCCCACCCCTGCCCTAGGGTCCAGAGCTGCTCAGAGGTGGGCAGGAAGCCGCAAATGCTCCATGCCCCACCTGTGTTCCCCGTAGACTGATGTCTTCATCGCCATGGAGCTCATGGGCACATGTGCTGAGAAGCTTAAGAAGCGGATGCAAGGCCCCATCCCCGAGCGGATCCTGGGCAAGATGACTGTGGCGGTGAGTGGCTGGCATGGGCTGGTGGCCTGGTAGGCAGGGCCCCCCATCACGGGCACCCTGTTGTGCACAATGCAGATCGTGAAGGCGCTGTACTACCTGAAGGAGAAGCATGGTGTCATTCATCGTGATGTTAAACCCTCCAATATCCTGCTGGATGAGCGGGGCCAGATCAAGCTCTGCGACTTTGGCATCAGCGGGCGCCTGGTGGACTCCAAGGCCAAGACTCGGAGTGCAGGCTGCGCTGCCTACATGGCGGTGAGTGGGGACCCAGCGGGACAGGGATGGAGGCTAGGCAGCCTCCAGGTACAGCCTCCCCTTCTCCCCCTGTAGCCTGAGCGCATTGACCCCCCAGACCCTACCAAGCCAGACTATGATATCCGGGCTGACGTGTGGAGCCTGGGCATCTCACTGGTGAGTTGGGGCTCTACGCTGTCCTCACACTGGTGGTGAGGCCTTTGGGAGGCAGGGGATGGTGGGAACCTGGCCCTATCAGGTTCAGCCCTGCCTGTGTCCCTCCCAGGTGGAGCTAGCGACGGGACAGTTTCCCTACAAGAACTGCAAGACGGACTTTGAGGTCCTTACCAAAGTCCTTCAGGAAGAGCCCCCACTCCTGCCCGGTCACATGGACTTCTCAGGGGACTTCCAGTCCTTTGTCAAAGACTGGTGAGAGCCCCTGCCTCACCAGGAGGCCGAGAGAGCCCTTGCTTGGGACAGTAGAGAGTTAGAGGTCTCCCCTGGGTTGAGGGGCACTCTGGGTGGGCTCCCAGCTGGGGCCACAGACTGGAGCTGGTGCCCTGGGACCCATGAGTTGGGTTTGGACCCAGCCTAAGCTGGCCCTGTGGGTACATGGCAAGGTGGCCACGAGAGGTTGTGAGTGCCCAGCCAGAACAGGCAGAGCTGTATATACAGGAGGTCCACGTCAGCCTCCCAGGGCCAGGAGACTTAAGAGTGCCCACTAGGCAGGTCCCAGCTGTCAATAGTACAGAAACTGTCAGCAGCTCCTTCCCCCATAGACATTGCCACCCTTGGGCTCACTGCGGGGCTGAAATGGGTATAGTTGGGCTTCTCCTGACAGGCTCTCACCTCTTTTCCTCTCTTCCTTCCTTTTCCAGCCTTACTAAAGATCACAGGAAGAGACCAAAGTATAATAAGCTACTTGTGAGTACCCCAGGCCCTTCCCTTTCCCCATCCCTTGGGGAGCCCCAGGCCCTGAGCATGAGGCCCAGAGGGATGGCCCTTCCTCCTAACCCGCTGCCTTGGCCTGCAGGAACATAGCTTCATCAGGCGCTATGAGACACTTGCAGTAGACGTGGCATCCTGGTTCAAGGATGTCATGGCGAAGACCGAGTCACCGCGGACTAGCGGAGTCCTGAGCCAACACCACCTGCCCTTCTTCAGGTAGCTGTGTGGTGGCGGCCAGCCCCACAGGGGCCAGGGGCATGGCCACAGGCCCCCCTTCCCACCCGGCCACCCAGCTGCTTGCCAGGAAAGACCTGGGACCTGGACGGCTGCTGAAGGCTGAGGACAGAAAATAGGGGGCACCCACCTACCCCTGACTCCCTGCCCACCAGCCATGGACAGATGGGCCCACCAGGCCCCAGCCCTTCCCACCCTGGGGTCAGCCAGCTGTGCGCGTCCCCCCGACAGACACTGTGAACGGACGACAGCAAGCCACAAGCAGACTCGCTATTTATTCAGCCGTAACCTCTGGGCTGGGGCATCCCCCAGGGGCCAGGAGAGAGCCTCCCAGTCCCTAGCCCTGATCCTAGCCTGCTGTCCTCACCACTCCCCATGCACCTATTTCTTCTGTCACCCCTACCTCTGTCCTTGTCACCTTCCCTGCCTTTGCCATCCTCCTGGCATGAGGCTACGCTCAACCACCCCCTGGTGGGACCCCTGGGTCTGCTTAATGTCTCCATGGGGCAATGAGTCATGGCCTCCAGAATGGCGCTGTGGCACTGGGACTACAGCTGGTGGGGCTGGTCTCTCTCTCTCCCTCTCTTTTTGATCTCAGGGGGTCTTTTCTGGAGTTTATTGTATTTTATTGTACTGGGGGGGGTGGCTGAGGAGAGCTTGTTCTCATGGGGTTTGTTGGTACCTTCAGAAACTTTTACCAAAGTCATGTTTAGCTGCTTGTGAAGGGGCCCCCACAACCGTCCATGGGCACTGGGGGCTGGGCTGGGCACTGCGGCTGCAGGGCCTCAGGTGCCAGCCCTAGGGGGGAGACTGACCCCAGCTTGGGGCAAGTTGAAGACCTCAGGGCATGTGGAGGAGGTCCAAGGAGCCATTGCCACACACAGGGTGGCCTTCAGGGAAGGTGGGCATGAGGTGTGGTGGGAGCGGGAGGCCAGAAGGAATTGAGGACAGGAAGGAGTTGGATTGAGAACTGAAGGAATGGATGTGAGGGTTCAGGAACGTGTGACAGGCTCCAATAGGGGTGGGGGATACCAGGCTGAGAGTGGGAGCAAAAGGTGGTCACCCCCATGGTGCCACTGTGCCTAGCTGCAGCTGGCCAGGTGTCTACCCAGGTCACCTGCTGCTGCAGCAGCAGCTGGAGCAGGAGGGGACGTGTTTCATGTTTGTTGGTGGTGCATGCAAATCAAGTGGATGAGAAAAACAAAATTGCAAAACAAAAAAAGAAAAAATATAACCATAAAACCACAAACAAAACCCAACCAACACCAAAGGTGAGGAGCCTGGCTGGAGCAGCTGAAGCAGCATAGGCTTAGGGTCGCCATATCTTCTCATCTGTTGCATTGGCTCTTACCGCATGTTTAAAAAGTAATAGAAGTCATCTTCTCTCTGCCCCCGGGGGGGTGGGGAGGGCTACCTGCTCTTGCCTTTGGTCCCCTTTATTGAGGGGACAAGGCGGGGGGGGGTGACAGGCCTGGCCCCCATGCTTTCTCCTGAGGGCCAGCCATGTGGGCCTCTGCAGGTAGCCAGAGGTCACTTGGCTCATCCCAGGGCCAGTATAGGCCTGAGGCTGGCTACTTGGTTTTACTTTTATTTAACTTGGTTTTCCGTTTTGTGAATGTGTCTGCCCGCCCCCAACCCCTTCAGTGTTACATGGGAGCCCTGGGGGAGCCTCTCATACCTCCCCACCTCACCCCAGATCTCCCCTTTGTCACCAGCCATCCCTCTGAAGCAGGCAGAGGGCAGACCTGGGCGGGCAAGAGCCTGGGATTTGGCCTAGCCCAGCCCTCTGGGCTGGACCCCTTCTCAGGCTGCTAGTATTGCCCTGTCCCTTTTTAAAACAAAATGCCCTTGTTTGTAAATCCTTAGATGCTTGAGAATAAATCCCTCCCTTTTCTTCCACGGAGTCTGTGGTGTGTCTTGAGCCTGGTGGGGAGGGGGTCCCCATCTGCGTGGAGGGGAAACTGATGCCGGATCAGAGGGAGGTATTTTTTTTTTTTTTTTTTTTTAAATTAAATCATGGCTTACCCAGTACTGGGCAGCTGGTGCATTACACGACCTGCCCCCAGTAGCCACAGGTCAGGCAGGAGCAGGGTCCTTAATTCCCTGCAGGCCTTGGACCTTGGCTCCGATGTCAGCTGCTGCCTGCCACCCCCGCTCTGTCTCCCAGGGTGGCTGTTTAGCCAAGGACAGGGCCACCTGCCCACCTGCCGGGCCTGGATGCGGTTGGGCTGGTGCTTCTGCTCTGGCCCCCAGACGCCCCGACCTCACCCAGTGCAGAATGCTGGGCTCTGCACTCCTGTTGCTGGCCCTGCTCTTGGGGACTGCCATGTCACCCAGCACACCACCTGGTATGTACAGGCAGAAGGGGACACCAGGCCTATCCCACTCAGCCCTCCCTGTGTGGTTCTTCCTCAACTTGACCTCCTGTCCACCCCACCTGGGGTAAATGGAGTGGGGTGGGATCTGATCTCATTGACCCACATGCCACCTTCCGTGGAGATGGCTCGGGCTGTGCAAGAGGAGGTCTATACAGATGCCCCTCGGAGAGGGTGTGTGGCCAGTCCCCAGTGTTTGACAAAGACTCTTGCTGAGCATCTGTATGTATTACCCAGTGTGTGTGCCTGAGTGCACCCATGTGAGGTTACAGGACAGGTGACCCACCTTTTGCTACCGCTGCCCTCTGCCTGGAAGAGTGAGCCCTGGATAGACAAATTCTTGGATCCTGGTGGCTCCGCTGGGCTTTGGCTGTACCCAGCAGGGTCTCTGGGGAGGGCACCCTCTCTCCGCCTGTTGAGAACTCCTACCTGCCCTTAGAAAGAGAAGCAGCCTGGGGGAGGGGAGAGAGCTCTGCTTCTGCCATCCTGCACATCACTCTCATGCACTCTTCAACCCGGGGCATCCAGCTTTGTGGGCTGTGGGCTGTTGGGCTGTGCAGGTTCCAGGGGACACATCACAGTAGCTCAGCATGCGGAGAAGTGGCGCGTTGCCAAACCTGGATGAATCTGCCACTGCCACCGCATCCCTTCTCCAAAGTTTGTGGTGGGAACCAGGCGGTGGCAGAGCCTAAGAAGCAGCGCTGCCTCCCTTGTTTGTGTTTCCCTTTCCTCCTTCCCCACCAGGACCCCAATTCCCCGCAGGCCCGGCGCCCTGGCTGCGCAGACCCCTCTTCAGTCTGGAGTTGTCGGACGTGGAGGACGTCTTCCCGCGCCGCGCGGGACCGCTCGAAGTACCAGCAGACAGCCGCGTGTTCGTCCAGGTGTGAAAACCGGGAGCACCATGGGCGGGTGGGGACTAGTGGGAGAAGACGATCCTGATGGCGCCTCCATCTCCCAGGCGGCCCTGGCCCGTCACTCTCTGCACTGGGGCCTGGCCTTGCACCACTGCTCCGTGACGCCGTCCTCACGCCCGGCTCCGGGGCCAGCTCTGGCGCTACTAAATGGTGGCTGCCCCGCTGACGCCTCTGTCGCGGTACCTCCAACGCGGTTCCTCCCAGGTGCCACGCGCCCCGTGCGCTTCAGCTTCCGCCTGCGCCCAGTCTTCAACGCCTCGGTGCAGTTCCTGCACTGCCAACTGAGCCGCTGCCGCCGCCTCCGGGGAGTCCGCCGAGTGCCTGCGCCTATGACCCCACCGCCGCCATCGCGGGTGCGCTAATGCAGAGCCGCGAATCTGGGCTCCATAGCCCTTCAGGGGCTAGCTGGGCACAAGCATCTCTGCCTGCTGAGAAAGGACACCCTCGGAGCCTGGGGATCTGAGGACTTGGGCGCTTTGGGACTTGGAGTCACTAGGGGTGGGAGTAGACACTGGGTTGATCTCAGGGTGGGTGCGGAGACCAAAGGCACTCTGCACAGTAGTTCCTCAGGGGACAGACAGCAGACACTGGGGTCACTCACGGACAGCTGTGGGATTCTCTGGGCAGGGCTCTGAGATCCCTCTACGGGTTAAGACTCTAGGCACCTGATGTTGAGCTTCACAGGTTATCTAGAGAGCGAGATCGTGTGACTTCCTTGAAGGGCTGGACTTTGAGGTCCTCAAGGGCTGAGCAGCAAGCCACTGGTACATTTAGGGGCTGGGCTCAGGAATCCTAAGGGGCCCAGTTTTCAGGGGTCCAGTGGAGGTGGCTTTGGCTGTGGTAGAGAGATAGACTCTTAGGTCTCCCTTTGGGAGCCAAGATGGGGCCCTGACGTCCTGGTCTCTTCCCTCCCCGCGGTCCCTCTCCCTACAGTGTCTGCCTCAGGATGAGGCATGCGCAGAAGCCATCAGTGGCAGCAGCGGGAGCCTGGGTGCTGACAACCCACACCTGCACACGCTGACGCAGCCCATCGTGGTCACTGTGCCGCGGCCTCCTCCCAGTGAGCGCGCAGTCCTCCCCCGTAGAAGGCCCTGGGAGTGGGGCTAGGACATCCGGGTCCTGGGTCCAGTCTCAGTGCTGAACTCCCCACAGGGCCCCCCAAGGTCATCCCGGGCCGCACCGTACTACCGGACCTTCCAGTGCCGGCTCCCGCGGCCCTGGAGCCCGCGCCGGTGGTAGCGCTGGTGCTGGCAGCCTTCGTGCTGGGCGCCGCCCTGGCCGCCGGGCTCGGCCTTGTCTGCGCGCACTCAGGTACAGACCTCCGCCACTCCAGGACTTTTGCCAGACCCCAGACTCTTGCTGAGCGTCAGGACCCGGGGTACGGCGATCCTGCCTACCCGGCCTGAGCAGCGGTAGACCTGCCTCCTCTATGCCCGCAACAGCACCCAGAGGGCGACCTTACCCCGGCCTCCTCTCTTGCAGCGCCTCCGCTCCCTGGACCGCCCCCTAGAGCCTCGCCCAACGGCGACCAGCTCTGGAGGCCTCAATGAGACAGGTAAATGTGGAAGTGGGGGAGCTGGAAGGAGGGAATGACAATGACTTCAGGGTGTTTACTCTGTACCAAGCACTGTTTTGTTTTAATCATGTGAACTAATTTAATCCTAATGATCCCCCGGGTGCGAAGGCTCACGCCTTTAATTCTAACACTTGGGAAGGCTGAGGTGGAAGGATGGCTTGAGGCCAGGAGTTCAGGACCAGCCTGGGCGACATACCCCATCTGTACAAACAGAAAAATCAGCTGGGCTTGGTGGCGCACATCTGTAGTCCAAGCTGATCGAGAGGCTGAGGCAGGAGAATCACTTGAGGCCAGGAGTTCTATGGTTGCACCGCTGCACTCCAGACTCGGCAACATAGTGAAGACTCTTTCTCTAAAAAATGAATAATGTGGGTGGTGCCTGTGGCTCAAGGGGTAGGGCGCCGGTCCCATATGCCGGAGGTGGTGGGTTCAAACCCAGCCCCGGCCAAAAACCAAAAAAAAAAAAAAAATGAATAATGTTCATAACAACCTTCAGGTAGATACTATTATAACCCCCATTTTATAGACGAGAAAAATGAGGCACTCTCTTAAGTTAACATGTCACAATATTTGGTGGAGCTGGATTCTAACTCAGGTCACTGGTGGTGGGCTTCTCTCTCTAGGTAGAGCCAGGGGTCCTCAAATTTCCAACAGGCATTAGGTGAGGAGAGTTCAGGATTCAAATGCAGTTCTTACTTTCACTCCAGCATACAGACTAATAGAAGAGGCCTGTGGTCTCCTGAGAAGCTGGTGACTGGCTAGAATACACACCCTAGTTCAGCCTCCATCCTCGCTCGCCAGGGATGGCGCGGTCATATCCTGATCCGGAGATGCCCTCAGCTACAGCTTCAGCCCCATGCCTGCCAGGACTAGAACCGCCAGCCTGGACCTCCGACCGGATGGGCCACTACCCTGGCTCCTCCCCTCTCCCGTTTCCTCCTATCTGGGTTCAAAATAAACCTCTGGACTGACTTGCTCAAGTCACAGGGTGGCAGACAAAAGGAGGTGGCTCCATGAGGAGCCTAGGACTAGGGAGTTGAGGGCCGGGGTAAAGTCCTGATTAGAGGGTGGGGATTAGGCGCGGATCTCACTCGCCCATACACACGTGTTCACACACCGGCCAAGGGGAAGACTCTGGGGCGCCCCCTACCAACAGAATGTGACACACAACAAATTTAAAATAAGCCTCGCCTCCTCCTCTTACCCCTGCTCTAGCCCTCCTGCCTCCCTGCGATCTTTCCCAAGCCTGCTCTTCTCTGCCGTCCACTCCCACCGCTCCAACCCTGCCCTAATTCCAGTCTCCTCGCTGGTTTGGACTTTGCCTTCCTCTTGGTTTGTCAGTCTAGTCTTGAGTTCCTCAAATCCTGCCGGAGTTCCTTAAATCCTGCCCGAGCTTCTCCCTTCCTAGTGCATAAAGAATGGGACTACTAGCCCCAGTTTACAGATAAATAAAACTGAGGCTTGGCTTGGCCCCATAGCTCAGTGGTTAGGGCGCCGGCCACATGCATCGGGGCTGGTGGGTTCAAACCGGCCTGGGTCTGCTAAAACAAAAAATAGCCAAGCGTTGTGGTGGGTACCTGTAGCCCCAGCTACTAGGGAGGATGAGGTAAGAGAATCGCTTGAGCCCAAGAGTTTGAGGTTGCTGTGAGCTGTGATGCTACGGCACTCTACCGAGGGCAACATTAGTGACACTCTGTCTCGAAAAAAACCTGAGGCTCGGCAAGCCTAAATCACTTGCCCAACGTCCCCAGGGCTGTTCGATCCCACAGTCCAGGATCTGGACCCCGAGTGGACAGTGCCTTTGGGGCAGGAACCAGCCCCAAAGCACACAGTAGGAGTTTCATGAGTTAGCTCGGAAATAGAGGGAAGGCACGAAATCCAAGGTGTCGGCTCCACTTCATGAATGAGCCAAAATGCGGGCTCAGGGTCTCGTTCGTTTACGCCTCAGATCTGGTGCCAGTCTCTCCATTCTCTCCAAAGAGCGGGTCCTCTTCGTCCTATAAACGCAGAGCCACGCCCTATGTGCTTCCGCTTCTGTGCGATGCTTTCTGGCCTCAGAGGCCTCCGTAGTCCCGCCCACCAGGGAAACAGTTTTACAGTGCAGTTGTCTCACCCACCGTCATGAAGCCACCGCAGCGGCGGCGAACGGTCCCGGCACGTTATCTGGGTGAGGTGAGCGGCCCCACGGCCTGGAGCGCCCGCGAGAAGCGACAATTACTGCGACTGCTGCAGGCGCGGCGGGGCCAGCCAGAGCCGGACGCCGCTGAAATGGCTCAGGAGTTTCCGGGCAGGAGCGAGGTTGAGGTGAGCTGTGGGTCCCTAGAGTGGAGCGAGGTTGGAGGCGTGGCTAGAGAAATTTCAGGGCCGAGCTGGGTAGCGGAGTGGGCGGGGCGAGGGTGACGCTTGAGGGCGAGGTTGCGGTCGGAAGCCGCGAACAGGCGTGTGACCAAGGTGCGGCCATAGAGGTGAGGCTGTGGGGCATGGGGGCTGCGGTCGGAAGCTGCGCGCAGGGGTGTGGCCAGGGTGGCAAGGCTAAGGGGCGAGGCGGGGTGGGGCTACGTGTAGCGGAGGTTGGGAGTGTTTGCGCCTGAAGGGCGGGGCGTGAGTGAGTCTGGAGGCGGAGCGTAGGCGGGACAAAAGCAAGATCGAGTGGCAGGGTGAGTTTGGGATTAAGGCTGGGTTGTAGAGCGTGGGCCCCGCGTAAGTGAGGGTTGGGACGTGCATGCTGCTGAGGGGTGAAGCGTGAATGGGCGCGCCTGAAAGGTGGGACGAGCTTAGCAGTAAGGCAGGAGCGGGGAGGAGGCGGGGCGAAGGCAAAAGTGGCGAGGCGAATTGGAGTAACATGCTGTGGAGGCAGGGCGAAAATCGCTCAGTCGAATCTGGTACAAATTAGATTGAAGCGAGTTAGGAAATGGGGACTGGACGAAGAAGGGAGGTAAATTGGGTATGGAGGAGGCAAAACAGGCCTAGGACTTACATCTTCTTTAGGTAGCTGGTCACACACTGGGCCCTTGGGCTGAGGTCCACCAGGGTCACTGGGACCTTTTACACTAGGCTAGCAGGAAGTTAGGGTGCAGTGGCCAGCCCTGGAGCAGTCCAGGAAGACAGTGGGCTTTAGCTTCTCTACTGCATCCCTGAGCTCGTCAAAGGCTCATTCGGCCTCTTCCTCTCTCCTCCCCAGATCCGGGACTTCCTCCAGCAGCTCAAGGGCCGCGTAGTTCGGGAGGCCATTCAGAGAGTGCATCCAGGTGGTAGTCTGAAGCCCCAGAAGGCACAGATCCCAGCCCCCATAGAGGTGAAGCAGGGAGGGTAGGGTGAGGTTTCCCAGGGCCAGCCCCTGATAGTGGGTTGGGAGTTGGGGGAGGATCCCCAGAAGGCCAGGGCTTAGCGGATCCCTGCAAGCTGATCCCAGGGCTGACTGTACCTTCTGGTGTCACTCAGATATGGATGGATCTGGCTGAGAAGATAACAGGCCCGCTGGAGGGAGCCCTGTCAGTGGCTTTCTCGCAGGTACAGCTGTCCCTAAAGCAGTTGGGGGGAAGTACCAGGGGACAGGATCATACAGTCCTAATAAGGTGGACTGCATCTGGGCCTGTTTCTAGGGCAGTCTCCTGCCTGAGCTCAGGATGGCAGGGAGGATTTGGTGAGTGGGTGGAGGTGAAGGGCTATGCTTCTACTTAGCAGGAGCTGAAGATGTGAAGCTTTCCACATCTCCCTGGTGGTTCTGCCTGCTAGGTGCTCACCATTGCCGCCACAGAACCCATCAGCCTCCTGCACTCCAAACCCCCAAAGCCCACTCAGGCCCAAGGGAAGCCACTGCTCCTGACCAGTCTGAAAGGACAGGTGGGCCCCACCCTAGAGTCATCTTCAGGGTCCCTGGCTGGCCCCTGCACTGAAGGAGACTTCGTCGTGGACTTTGAGAAGATCTACAAGTACCTGTCCTCATTCTCCTGCAGTGGCCATGGCCCTGACCTCTCAGCAGCTGGTGAGAAGAGTGGAAGGTGAGGGTGGGAGAATCCCCATGGCAGGCCCTGCTCTCCCCTACCCCTCCCTCTCTGTCCCTCACTAGAATCTGCTGTGGTTCTTGATCTGCTCATGTCGCTTCCCGAGGAGCTGGCCCGCCTGCCTTGCACAGCCCTAGTAGAGCATATGGCAGAAACATACCGACGCCTGACAGTCCCTGAACCCAGCCCTGTTAGACAGAGCCTGGTGCCTGGTGCTGAGGGTGACGGGACTGGGGCCAGGAGGCCAGAGGATCCTGGCCAGGCCACTCCTCCACCCCTTGAGCCCACTGAACTGAGATCGCCCTGGCAAGCAGCTGGGATCTGTCCCTTGAACCCATTCCTGGTGCCCCTGGAGCTTCTGGGCCGAACAACCACTCCTGCTATAGGTGAGGGGCAGCAGTCACACTAGACATCCCCATCTGGCCCTCAGTCCTGCCCTGTTGGCACTAGGTTGTCCTGAAGATCCAGTCATGGTAGAAGGTCCCTGAGATGGTGCTCAGCAGCATCGGTGACCCTTTAAGATGCTCCATACATCAGGAGTCTCAGAAATGGAACTCCAGTTTCATAGAGGTTCATCAGGGGCAGCCAGGTGTCTGGGTTAATGGAGAATGGGGGCAGGGGACACTATCCATAAGCAGCCCAACCTCCTGGACAGGAGGATAGGCAGACAGACAAGAGGGACTGGCCTCCCCTGTTCCCCAAGCCCTGCTGTGCCTTGTTCAGTACTGGGGGGACCATGGGTGGCAAATGTATCATAAACCCCTCACATGGGCCCCACTTTGTCTAGACTTTCTAGTGCCTCTTTCTCCTATACCTCAGAGATCTCAGGCATTGCCTGGCCCAGCCCTTTTTTTTTTTTTTTTTTTTTTAAGTAAAAATTGGTCTATACTTAAATTTGTCCAGTTGCTCAAAAATATTTTCTACAATTTTTTTTCAAAGCCTGCTGACAGGCAAGAGTGTTTTTTATTTATTTATTTATTTATTTTTATTCAATCATAAACACATAGATCATGCCTGGCCCTTTTCAATGGACCTGTTCCCAGTGCCCTCCACCGCCAGCTCCTTGCTCCTTCCCAGGGGTGTCCCATGACTGTGAATAAAGTTCTCCCAAACCTGCCTTGCTCTCTCTTCTGTGCCTTTAAAGGGAATGGGGTCCTGAAGCATCAAAGTTTGGAGTTAATGGGGGAGAAAGGTGCCAGAGAGGAAAGCTGCCTCCACACCTGATCCAATGACACCTGGGATGAGGAGACTGTTGTTAACTGGAGGTGACCAGCATGGACAGCAAGAAGAGTGCCAGTCAGTATTCATGGGGAACAGGTGTCAGGAATAGGTTCTTAGAATGGGGCAGAGTCATGTCATACAGATGATAGAGGAAAGCCAGTAAGAGAGTGAGGGTGGTCAGGCAGGAGGAGAGAGGCCCTAACCTAGGGCCTCTAAAATAGACTAAATTATGGGTGTGCTGTTCCAAGCAGTAGGACGCTGGAAGGAGAAGAGCGTGACACCTGAGATGGCCTTAGTGCCTCAATGATCCCTAGAAGAAGGGAGACACTGGAATCCTGGCTGGTCTCCAAGACCCTAAATCCCTGGTTCTTCTGTGCCTTAAGCATGCCCCCCCATCAGCTTCACCTGCTCTTCCTAAGGAATCAAATGTCCTTCCACGGCGCTGCTCCCCCTAACTTGTCTGAGTTGGTAGATTCTTTGTTCACAGAGCCTGTGCCTCACTCAGCCTGCCTATTACAGAAACTTTCTCCCCAAATGCACTGCACATGGCTCCCCTAAGGCACACAACACATCTCCCCCCTTCCCATCCCCCTGCGGGCCATAGAACAGAGCCAACCCACTCCATGGTCACAGCCCCACAGTGCCAGACATGAGGGTTGGTGGTGGATATGGTGGTGGGCAGGACGTACCAGGCTTGGGAAGGTTGGGCTGCAAATACAGTCCTTGCAACCACCTTCTGGAGCTAGCTAAGTATGCCCCTCCCAGCTCCCCACAAGGAGGGCTGAGTACAGTCCAAGGCCCCCCAGTGCCTCCCCAGGTCAAGAGAAACAAGAATGTTGAGGGAAGGGCATTAGATGTGGCTGGAGCTGGGGAAATTGAGATGGTTACAGATTGGCTCCCCCTATGCCAGTGAAAGGTGTGTAGATCTTTGCAGGACTGGGCCGTCTTAGGAGCATGCAGAAGCTAGTCTCTCTAGCCACATGGTTATCTATGGAGAAGTCACTCCAGGCACCTGGCCTTCAACATGGGGATGTTAACTAAGAGTGGCTCATTCTTACCATTGGAAGAGGAAACGGGTTACAAACACGAGGCGCCAACTTAGCACACTGCTTGACATGCAATAAGCGCTAAGTAATAGCTTTTATTATCATCATCATCATCATCATCATCATCGGCTCAGAGGCAGGGAGGCGTGAAAAGGCATGGCAGGGGAGTAGGGGGCATGGCAGGGGAGTCAGGGAGAGGGGACGGGGGGGCAGAGGAGGGGTGGAGGTGGGCACCGAGGGAGGGTGTGCTGACCTGTGCTGGGGCCAGGGCTGGGGACGGGAAGAAGCCTGCCCACACTCTCCCCCCACGGAAGGCGCCACGCATCCTGGACACACCAGCCACAGCAGGTCTTCGGGCTCCGGCTCTGGGACAGGCTGTGCAGGGCATATTGGTATGCAGCGTCTGCTCCGTGGGCTCAGGAGAGCCTGCCCCACAGGGCTGAAGCCCAAGGACAGGCTCAACACTCACTTGATCAAGGTGAATTGACAAAGGCCAAATGACAGGGGGCTGGGGAACGAAGGAGTTCCCACTCCCAGGAACAGACAATAGCAGAACAACTCATACGCTGGGGAGGGGTGGCGCAGGGGTTCCTCTTCCCACTCAGGATTCCCAGTCGGGGGACCAAGCCAGGCAGGTGAGTTGTGCAGAGAGAAAAGGGGCAGGATGGATAAAGGCACGAGGTGGGGCTGGAGCCAGATCAGGATAGGGGAATGCCAGGGGTCGAAATGGGAAGGGGCGGAGCTTCTCCTAATACCCAACCATCACCGCCAGGCTGGGGAATCCGGGGCGGGATCCTGAGCGCAATCTGGGCCCAGCGGCGCCTCGGGCCGGACTGGCCTTCTGAGGACCCCGGGGAGGCCCGGACCCGGGCGCCGCGCCCCTCACACCAGCGCGTAGTCGAACTGCCCGCGCTCGAGCGCCTCCTTGTGGTCCGTCCAAGACGAGGCAGGCATACGGCTGTAGGGGTCGAGCAGGATGCGCACGCAGCGCACCATCAGCAGCACCAGCACCACCAGCAGGCAGAGGACGAAGGCGAACACCGTGCGCTGCTCTGCGTCCAGGCCTGCGCCCACCGGGGGCCCTGTCGACGGCGGCAGCGGCTCCGGCGACAGCGTCCATGTCGCGCTCATGGCTCACATAGCCGCGCGCTCTGCGGAGGAGGAGACCTGCCCGAGGTGCTGGGATGAGGCTGCGCTCTCCTGCGCCTCCGCGTCGCCCCCTCCCGCCGCCGCCCTCCTACCATCCCTTGCCCCATCCCCCTCCCGCGCATTGGTCCCCGAGCTACGCCCATGCCCGGCCCGCGGGCCCACCCCCACCGCCACGCGGGGACCCAGCTGCGGCGGTACGCGCAGGTGAGGGTGCTGAGAGAGGGAGCGCCAACCGGTTTGGGATGCGCACAACAGGTGCGAACGCGCGGCCGCAGCCCAGGCGGCAGTGCGGGTGACAGTCCCCACTGACACCGCCTCGCTCCCTTTGTTCTCGCCGGCCCAGGGACCCCCTCCCCCACCGCCCCCGTCCCGGCGCGCCCCTCACCCTAGCTTGGACCCGGACGAGGACCGACTGCTTGGCTCCCTCGCTTTCTCTGGAACCCGCACCGGCTCTGGGTTCGGCCTCTCCTCGGCGGCGGCGAAGGCGGCGGCCAAGGATCGGGCTCCAGCTCAGCCCACCCCACCCGCCCCTGGAGCAGCAGAGACCTAGGCTGGCGAGCAGCGCGCTAGCCGGGCCGCCGCGGCTGTTTCCAAGGCGACGTGGGCGGGGCCACCTTGGAGGGCGGGGCAGCGGGGGGCGGAGGCTGCGCGGCGAGAGGCGCGCGGGCCGACGACCCCGCCCCAGCCTGCTGTGGGTATCAAGCCTCCGCACTAACCCAACAGCTCCCTGGGGCGTGGGCAACTGCCACGCCCACACCCACCAGCACCTACGAACCCATATCCTGACCTCCAGCATCCACACACCCCTCTCCTCTTCGAGACCCCCACCCAACTCCCTGCTTGGGGGTTCTCATCGTCAGTAAACATCACTTGGGGCATGCAAGCTTGCCCAACCCTCAGAGAGACCAGGCAAGTCACTGGGGCTTTTCTTGTCGCTGGCCTCCCCGGCACCCCACCCCAAGGGTAATGTCCTGACCAGGGCAAGGCTGTCCCTCTGGGGCTGCAGTTCGTGGACCATGACCAGCTGTCCCACCTGAGCCAATCTCAGTCTTTCTCACTCACACATTCTCTCACAGACACCTCAGATTATTCAAGTTACTCTTTTGCACTTTGTGTTTTATTACTTCGAAATCTCAGGCTTAGGTACAGGAAATGAAAGCATTGTCTAAAATAAAAAACATATCTAAAATGACCTGGCTGACATGGCCAGTAGGCCACTCTGAGTGGCAGGGCCTGGTCCCCTACCCCCACCCCTAGGTCCTAGGGCCTCTTGGCACTACATAGCCTGTACACCCCCAAGTGGCAGAGGGGCAGTGCAGGAGCTGGCACTGCGCAGTGTGTGTCCAGGCGCTAGGCACCCTCAGTAGCCCTCAGCCCCTTTCCTAGCCAGCTGGTTTGGGGTGTCCTGGAAGAGCTGGAGGCAGAGCCGAGTCTGGAGTTTCTGCAGGTGTCCCTGAGCATCCCAGCACAGTGATCCAGCTCCCCGGGGGTGGGGGAAGTGGGGATGGCCCTAGCTGTGATGGCCATGCTCAGAGTATCTGCTCTGTGCTGGAGGCAGAGATGTCTAGGAGCCGCCAGGCTGCGTAGGGGTTGAGCTCGTCCTGGTCTCGGCAGAGCGCCCACACATACAGCATTCGCAGCACTTTGTCCTGCGGGGTTGGGAAGAGGCTGTTGAGAGAGGTGGCTCTGCGAGGGAACTGGGGGTCCTGGTACCAACCCAGGTCTGGGCTCTATGGGGTGAGCACCACCAAGAACATCCCAGGGGCTGGGAGCAGAGGCTGGGACGGCCTATGACTTAGAAGCCACCCAGCACTTGGGAAAATTTGACAAGTCAGTCCTCTGACCTCCCCCAACCCCAACTCCAGCCCTAGCTCTGGGGTTTCTCCCCAGTCCCCACCTGTGCACCCCCTCACTTACCGGGTCACCCTCAACCACCTGGCCTTTGGGGTTCTTGACCACCATCACCAGCTGGGCCTGGAAGGTGATGATGAGCACGGGGCCCTGCTCCATCATCTTGCCCATGGCCAGCTGTTTGTGGGGGGGGGGGTGCCAAGAGAGTGGGGCCTCAGAGAGCAGCCTGGGCACTGCCATACATCCTGCTAAAGATACCATGCCTAGCACTGCTATGTATGTCCCAGTAAAGATACCATGCCTGGGACTACTCTCTTGCCCTGGCAGAGCAGGCCTCCTGCCAGCCCACTGACAGTTGGCACTTCCCATGAGACCTTTCCCAAAGACAAGGTCAAGGCCTCTGATCAGCACAGCCCCAGTGAGAACATCTCCTGTGTGGGCCACAGTTCCCACCCCCTAGGGTCAACCAGACCCCCAGTGACAGGCACTCACGTCAACATTGTCGATGTCTAGGATGCGGGAGTGGAACTGGAGACCCAGGGCCTTGGCCTGCTGGATCGGGTGGGCCAGTTGGCTGTATGTCTAAAACGAGAGGCCGATGTGCCTGTGATGGCCACTGAGGGTGGGCCTCACCAAGGCACCACGCCATATGGAGCCAACACTTGCACACCCTGATGCCAGGGTGCCCTGCCTCCAGGAACATGGGTCCAAGCAGGAAGGCAGGTGCTATCCACTCACTGGCCAGGATCACACACTTCCCTCTCCTGAGAGCAGCACTGGATCAGGACTACCCAATGGAATTCATCAACAAAGTGGGTGATTCTCTTGGAACACAATCCAAAACATGCTCCCAGGGACAAGCTGGCAGCTCCCTGGCTGATCTTTAATATTCGTATATTCACCTCACTCTGAATCTTGGCCTAGAATCAAATACCTTTTCTAGGATTTGTCCCCTAACCGGAGGGCTACCTGACTTCCCCAACAGCACCCTCCACATCCCTGCACAGGAGACAGTCCCCAAGACACATTTCCACTGGAGGCTTCTCTGGGCTTGGCAGGCAACCACGACAAAGATGTTCCAATACCATCTACTTTTTATGGAAACAACTGATCTGTGGGGTAGAGGGGATTGAAGCCAATCCTACATGTTCTCTTTCTTAAAGATGACATTTTAAAAGCACCTCTGTGGAAGTGGCTGAACTTTCAGCTGTGCTTCCAGGGCCACCAACAGCAGATCTCCTGACAAAAATAATCAGCTGATGGGTGGCGCCTGTGGCTCAAGGAGTGGGGCGCTGGTCCCATATGCTGGAGGTGGTGGGTTCAAACCCAACCCTGGCCAAAAAAAAAAAAAAAAATCAGCTGCTGCTTAATGGTCCCAAGGTTAAAAAACAAACAAACAAAACAAACAAAAAAAACCCCACCACACCAAAACTCATAAATGCTTGTTGGATTAGTCACTGTGCAGAGGAGTATTTAAAATAGATATCTGACATCGTCTCCTCTGCTTTTTCCAAGTTGTTTGTGAGCTGGGTACAGAATAGAATTAGCCAAAAAAGATTCTGGATTGCTTAATAAAAAGAAGAAAAAACCATAACTCATGAAGATACAGGTCTGGGAATGAATAAGAAGAGGTGAGGTGGCCTGATGAGACGGGAGCCTCAGTGGGACAGGGACAGGGAGCTGCCAGGAATTGGGCAGACAGCCTCTGCTCCTGGGGATATCAGACCCGCCTCCATGCACCCAGCACAGCCAGCAGCCCCTTGGCCTCAAGGGTTGATTCTGGGAAGCAGCTGGGGCCTCGTCAGGACATGCTGTTCCTCCTAGGCATTTTGTTTTGATCTGTTTTGGATTGTGTCTTGAGGACAGTTAATGGATCTAGCCCCTTCTGTGGGAGGTGGGCACAGGGACATGGCTCTGGCCTGGGGAGAGGGGTGGGCCGCCCATAAGGCCTCAAACCACATTCACTTTTGGCCCCACAATCACATGTGGGACCCATGCTCTCTCCAACCCCTAGCCTCAGCCCATACCCTGGGGCACACCAGAGACCTCATCTTACTCAGATCACCTTTCCTAGAATTTTCCTTAACTCAAATTATTTTAAGATGAGAGAAAGAGACCCAGCAAAACTGACAGCTTCATAACATCCTATGGGGGAAGAACACTACAGGCTACCTCTCAGGTATTAGGTGGGAGACATTATCCCTGAGTGTGAGTTTAGTCTGGAAGCAGGGGACCAGAAGAGGACGCAGTGCCCAGCCTATGGGCCCAGATGTGCCACTTGCAGAGGACGGAGGGGACAGACTTTTAGGGTCTGAGAGGGCCAGCAGACACGAGGACATCCCACACACACTGAGTCCTATCGTGCTTTCCTAGTGGAGATGTCCAAGCAGACTTCCTTCTCCACAGTGATTTTTTTGGACTTGGGAAAAAAAGTACTCACAGCTTCATAACACCAGTCTTTGAGAATGTCAAGTTCTCCAGAAATCATAGCCTAAAAAGGGAAAGGAAAAAAATAAGCAACAGAACAACAAGGAGCTTTCGAGGCAGGAAACCCTCGGCCCCCAGCCTGTTGGCTTCAGGTGAGACTGCACTAGTGGGTGTCCCCTCCCTAGGCCCTGGGGATGAGGCTTCGGACACCAGTGGCACCACCTCCGGTTGGGGGAGCCAATCCCCAGGAACACAGAGACTGAGATAGATCTGGTAAGGAGGTGGGAGGTGCAAGAGAAGGAGAAGAGTGAGGAGTCAGGTGCCCTTGGGCAGAACTGTAGGCAAGCCAGGGGCTGAGAACATCCCACACCTCCCAAGGAAGAAACTGCCTGGAGTCTGGCTGCTGCTTTTGGGAATTGTTCCCATTTACACCTCCTCCCAGGCCAGCCCAAAGTAGCACAAAAGACCTGAGAACTGAGGGAGGAAGAGGAACTTCAAGGAGGCTGCTGGGGGCTTTCTGTGGTCCCATGAAGGCCCTTAGTAAGGCCTATCCTGACTGGGCTGGAGGGTACCTGGGTTCCTGCTGTGTCCTGGGGGCCATGGAGAGAGGCAGACACATGGCAGAGAACAGACAACCAACCTTGGGGAAGAGCCTTGTGGGTGTGGGCTGCGGCATAATCTTGAGGAGCATACCCCTCCCTCTCTAAAGACCAAAGGGCTGGGGGGGGGGGGGGGTTGGTTGCCAGAGACAGCAGGGTGAGGAAGATGCCCTTGGCTGTGAGCCTCACTCTCACCATGAGCTCAAGCTGGCCAGGGGCCAGTGCTCTGCCTGAGGGTAGCCGCCCACTTCTCCCCCACAAACTTGTGCCTAAAAGATCCCTGGCACAGACATCCAGCCCCCCACAGCTTCTCCTGGGGCAGTCTCAATGGAACAGCTTCAGGTAGGAAGTGTGAGGGAAATGACACCGAAGGCTCTGGAGTGATTTTCAGGGAATGAGGAGGAAGAGATACTCATTCCCTGAAGCAGTCACATCTCATAGGTGAGGCATGAGATGACAACAGATTCGGCCAGGGCCACAGGTGACTACCAGCCCCTGTTCAGAGACAAGGGCATGGGGAACTGGGGGCCTAGGCACCAAGTGTGGTCAGGCTTCAGAAACCTAGGAAGGGCATTGGGTTAGACATAGCCTATGGGATGGCTACAGCCAGGCAGGAGTCTGAGTGGAAGGTGCCTGCTCAGAAAACAACCTAAGCAGCCAAACTCTGGGCTCAGAACCAGGGTGTTGGCTGGGGATGGGGAAGTGCTAGAGTGGACCAGCTAGGGAGGGCTCCTGCACCCACCTCTAGGACGTTAGGGATGATGTCATTTTCACACTGCTGCAGAAACTGGTCCTTGTCAAAGGCTGGGTCTACCCGGAGGATCTCCGTGAGCACCTCTGACATCTCTGTCTTGGAGAACAGGCCCCCTGCAGGGAGCGTAGCCGGGGATGGGTTGAGGATTCGGGACTCTCCCTATGGCCAGCATGGGAGGTCCTGGGGCAGTTCACTCACCCAGCAAGTCGGTGACCTTGTCTGTTAGGGCCCGTGATGCCCGGATGAGCACATTGTCACTCTCATCATATTTCATCTTCATCTCGAAGAACCCTGCAGGGGAGGGACAGGGACTAGAGGAGGGCTCCTTCTAGACAGATATCCCTCTGCCACAGCTTTCGGGGACTCCCTGCAAGATCCACCCCTGGTGCAGGTTGGAGCAGGGAGGGGATCTCTGTAAGCCTGCCCACCTACCTGGCGAGGCTGCGGAGACCCCTCAGCAGTGGCCCTAGCGTGGCTGTGTAAATTACAGGGCGCCACCCCCTCAGACTGTTGCTTCCACTACAAAGGAAACATAGGCCTCTAGCAGTCCTCACAGGACAAGGGATGGGGGCGTATGGCACGATGGCTTTCCCTGACAGCACCGGGGAATATGCACACCCAGCCAAAAGCAAACTTCAGCCCTGACACCTGCCACAGGACAGGCTGGCCGTAGCCTCTATCAGCACCAGGGTTCCTGGGGCTTGACTCTTCTTGTAAGGGAGCCATTACCTATAGTCTCCTGGCAGAATGTACAGCTGTGTGATTAGGGGACCACTGTGAGTCCTATGTTCTTTTCTGCAAAATGGCAACCTGTCTTGTGCCCAGTTTGGGGGTGGGGAGGAGGCCCTGCAGCCAGGCAATTCCCTGGGACCCAAATGGGTGGTCATGGGCCCTAGACACATCGCCACTCACGGTTGAACACCACGTTGTTGTCCTTGAAGTCCTTCCACTGCTGGTACCACTTGGAGTCCTTGTGTAGCACAACCCCCAGGGCCTCCCTGGGGAAAAGGACAGGAGGGCTGGCATAAGCAACAGCCCTGGAGCCCCCTAGCCCAGGGCCCTGTGCCCTCCCAAGATTGTGGGGAGGGGTATATGGGGATGGACAGGGAGGCAACCCCAAGCTCAGGGTTTGCCATAATGACTCGCCCTCATCTTGGGCTCCTGCCTTCTCTCTCCCTTTTTTTCCTCAAATTCTCTGAAGGAAGCCAGGAACCTCAAGCAGAAAGCAAACTTGAGAAACGAACTTGGGGAGGAGCCTTGGGTAGGCCCCTGCAGACAGATAGCAGTATAGGGTGCTGGAAAGGAAGGTGAGCTGGGACCTACTCATTGGGCTCAAACACTTTTTCTTCCTTGAATTTCTCTCCTGCAAATTCCGTCCGCTTCCGGAGCCGCTGGGGCCTGCGGTAGGGCCCGATCTGCCCCAGGACACTGTCGTCTATCTCTTTCTTCACAGACTCCACCCCCTACCAGGGAAGCAGAGGGGCTTCGCATGGGTGCCCCAGTCTGGACACCCTGAGCCACACACTCAAGGACGGACCAGGGCTCACCTGGGAGAGGGCTTTGAAGGCTGCTGTCCTGCCAAGCTTCTCCCCGCCCTTGGAGACGGACTCTGCTGATTGTTTGGCTGTTTTGGCTGCTCCCTCCACACCCTCCTTGATTTTCTGGGCAAGGTCACTTTTACTGACTTCATCAAGGCTCTGAGACAGACAGATGCAGAGGGGCGGGTAGGTGTAATGGCACAGCATCCCTGGACCATGGTCTGGTGGAAAGAATTTCCCAGGAGCCAGATCCTCCCAAAGGGCCCGCACAGGCCTCTGGGATTCCTCTAGGAACCCCAAGACTCAGCCACACACCCTCTAAGAATACCCATGGCTCCAGGCAAGATGTTGGCTCAACTGGTCTCTCCCCAAAATAGGCAGGAGTCCTCTGGGGACTCAGGAATTGCCCTGAACAAGGAGTCAGTCCTAGGGAAGGCAGCCCAGGGTGTGAGGGTATGCCCAGAACCCTACAAAGCTAAACAAAAACAGAGGCAACACAAAGTATGCCCACCCAGAAGGTCTAACTCCTACCTCCACCCTCAGCTGGGGTGAAAGTGACCCCCCTCCTTCCATTTTTAGGCAGGAAGAATAAAAATTCTTTCTCCTCTAGGCCACACTAGTACCATATGCTCAGCCAACTTAAGGGGTCAACTGTCACATAAATGGACAGTGGTCTGACCGCATCCCCTTTCCTGCCTTTGAACCCCAGAAGCCTCTAAAGGTGTCCTCAGGGTGGGCCTCCCTCCAAGGCCACCCTACCCCCAGCAGCCAAATCATCCCCTGGCAGCAGACAACTCTTCCAGCAGCCTCCAATGTGCAGGCTGTGGGGAGTGACAGTCAAGGGTCCTCAATGGCCCCAAAGGCTCCCAGTGGGTGCTGGACCATCACCTCCTTCACGGTGCCCGTCAGCTCCCCCAACTTCCTTCGTATCACTTCACTGGTCCGAACGGTTTCCGATTCAATGGTTTTCTAAGGTGGAGAATGTTATTTATTTATGTATTTATTTTGCGATTTCTCTTACACTACAGGTTCCAAGGAGCGTTTTCTCAGCACTACCCTCTTCCCCATGCCTGCCATGCAATCCCTCCTGGGCAGGACCCACATAGTAGTTCAGGGCAAGAGAACAAGTTAGGGACACTCAGATGGAAAAAGGCCTTGCCCATGGCTGGGTAGGGGCCAACAGGATAAAAACCCAAAGGATCTGAAGCAAGTGCCCACATTTCTAAGGCTCAAGTTCATGGATAACATGCAGACACAGTACCTGCCTCCCAGGGCCCTTACAAACAAAGGAAGTTGAGCCCATTCCCACCATCTAGTGCTTGGCAGCTCCTCAAGACAAGGCAGCAGCAGTAAATGAGTAAGATACCAGCACCATCCCTCAGTTTCCACCCCTCTTCATGTGCAGAGCCACAGCCAGGAGCTCTCAGGAGCAGTACATCTCAAAGCTGGCACACACGGGTCACCCGGGGACCCATGACAACACAGGTCCGGAGGGTGTGAGATCCTGCATTTCTCACTCCAGAAGCTGGTGCTGCTGACCTGACCACCACACTTTGAACTACAGAGGACACTACCCAGTCTCATGGCAAAACTGAAAGGCCTGGTGAGTCAATCGTATTCCCTGGTTCCCTCTCATCAGTGCAGTGACCTCACCTCCTTTGAGCTGCCCCACCCCCAAGGCTCAGGCTCCTCTAGCTGAGCCCTGAGTGGGCTCAAAGGGATGTCAGCTGAGAGAGATCAAGACAAAGGGACTCACGTATTTCCTTCTGGCTTCCTGGAGTGCATCTGACTCTTCCAGTTTTCTGGCCTCATCTCGGAATTTTTTAATACTTTCTTTCATTTCTTTGTTTTTGGCTAATTCTTGTTTGATATTATCTAGTAAGCCAGACAGAAAGCCTTTTCTATTTCCAGAAGAATATGATTTGGACTAGAAAGAATATGAAAGAAAAAATTAGAAAGCAGACTGGAAAAACATAAGCTGAAATGTCCCCACAGACAGATGAGGAGTTTTTAAAATTTTCTCCTTTCTGGCAAGCACTGTGGCTCACACCTGTAATCCTAGCACTCTGGGAGGCTGAGGCTGGAGGCACTTGAGCTCAGGAGTTCGAGACCAGCCTGAGCAAGAGCAAGACCCCATCTCTACTAAAATTAGAAAAACTTGCCAGGCATTATGGCAGGTGCCTGTAATCCCGGCTACCTGGGAGGCTGAAGCAGAAGTTTGAGGTTGCTGTGAGCTAGGGTGACACTAAGGCACTCCAGCCTGGGCAAGAATGAGACTCTGTCTCAAAAAAAAAAAAAAAAAAAATTTATTTTTTCTCCTTTCTGTTGATAATAGGCAGGAGTCCTCTTTAACAATTATTAGCTATCTCTCTTATAATAATAATAACAATAAGCTAGGCACAGTGGCTCATGTCTGTAATCCCAGCACTTTGGGAAGATAAAGGGTCATTTGAGCCCAGAAGTTCAGAGCCGCAGTGAACTATGATTACACCACTGCACTCTAGCCTGGGCAACAGAGTGAGACCCTGTCTCAAAAATAAAAAGGCTCAGTACCTGTAGCACAGTGGTTATGGCGCCAAACACATGCACCAAGGGTGACGGGTTCGAACCCAGCCCTGGCCAGCTAAACAATGACAAATGCAAAAAAAATAGCCAGGCATTGTGGCAAGCACCGTACTTGGGAGGCTGAGGCAAAAGCATCGCTTAAGCCCAAGAGTTGAGGTTGCTATGAGCTGTGATGCCAGGGTACTCTACCCAGGGTGACATAAGATAGACTCTGTCTCAAAAAAATAAAAAGAGAAAGAAAAAAAAAAAGAAAAAGCTCCTATCCTTGGAAAACACCAACATACCCAGAGGCAAACCCTAGGGAGGTTGGGGAAAAACATCTAGGGCTCAGCTCCAGATACAAGAGCCACTGCTGTACACAGCTCCAAGACAAAGGCTTCCAAGTCAAGCAGAGCTAGATTTAAATCCCTGCTTGGCCACGTGCATAATTAAGAAGAGTGGGCTCAAAGAAAAACAGCTTAAGGAGCCAATGTAAGACAGTCAAGTTAGTGAAAAGTGGCCACCTGTGGTGACTTTCCCCTAAGTATATTGGGTATACCAAATTTGGGGCAACTGCTCTCTGACCCCCAATAAGACACAAGGGAAAGCTGCACCAAGCCTGTGGAGTCTTACGTACTGCTCCACAGAAGGGGTGGCTGGGCCAGCAGCCCACAGTCCCCTTTGGATGCCACCATTTCTCTGGGGGAAGCCCAGGTTCTAAGACCATGGAGGGTCACACCACCATACAGCAGCCCTTCCTTAACCCACACCCCAGGGCTGCACACCATAGGTGCAGGGGACTGGACAACTTAAGGGAAAGCATCACAGGCAGAGCCCATCCCACACCCATCATGGCCCCAGGGCAGAATCAGGGAAATAATTAACCACCTGTGGCAAGAAGGCAACTGAGCTGGCTGCAGGGAAAGAAGGCATGGGGCTGCCTAAGTATGCAGGTTTAAAGAAGGGGGTCAGGTTTCAGGCTTCCCTCCTCATGGTAGTGAGGTACCAAGAGAAGCATGGTTGAGAGGACTGACCAGAAGAAACTGAGGCCCAGACACAATCGGGTGATTCTGTGTCAATGCCTTATAGGGCTATCTCCCAGAAAAGGGAATAGCTATGCTTGCCAAGGGATCCACAGGCAGAAGCCACAGGGAGCTAGAATTCACCTATCCCTCCCTTCTATGAATAAGGTCTGACTTTTCAAACCTCTCCTGTGTCTGTTTGCCTGTGTGTCCTTTGTCACTTACCAGTGGCAGTTCTCTACCTGGCCGGCCTATCTGATAGGTCGAACCACGGGGTAGGTTGTGGCTGGAAAGAAACTGGATTCCACTGCCGAGGGATCCCTGATTGGGGCAAAGAAAAGAAAAACCTACTCAAACAAGAGGCAGACTGAGAAATAAGCAGACCACAACAAAAAAGCAGGGGATGGCTGGGTGAGTTATCTCATGCCTCTAATCCCATGGCTTTAGGAGGCCAAGGCAGGAAGATCACTTGAGTTCAAGAGTTTGAGACCAGCCTGGGCAACATGGTGAAAACCCATCTCTACAAAAGTTAGTGGCGCTTGGTGATGCACACCTGTAGTCCCAGCTACTTGAGAGGATGAGGGGGAGGATCACTTGAGCCCAAGACTTTGAGGCTGCAGGCAGCTATGATCAGGCCACTGTACTCCACCCTGGGTGACAGAGTGAGACTCTGTCTCTAAAAGAAAAAAAAAAAAAAAAGCAGGGGTCACCTGCAACTCATTCATCAAATTTTTTTTTTTTTGTAGAGACAGACAGAGTCTCACTTTATGGCCCTCGGTAGAGTGCCGTGGCCTCACACAGCTCACAGCAACCTCCAACTCCTGGGCTTAGGCGATACTCTTGCCTCAGCCTCCCGAGTATCATTCATCAATTTTTATAACGTCTGCTGCATGCTGGGCACTCTGCAATCTTCCTAAAGTCTGAGAAGCCAGTAGAATCTGGTAGAAAGAGAAAATACTATGTCTACACTTCCAGGACCTATTATCTACCCTCCTGCCTCTGAAACTACAGGAAAACCACTGGGTCTTAGGAAATGCCAAACCACAGGGAAAGAAGACTAAATATTCCAGTAAAATTTAACTCCAAAGACTAGAGGCTTGGACTTTCAGAGACAAACACCAATAACTTACTGCCCCAGCAACACCCTTGGGGTAAATCTGCAATGTCCCACCAAAGGGCTGGGCTGCAAACAGCAATTTAGGAGAGTCAATGTGGAAAAAGACACAGCAAACCTCATATGAAAGGTACTTTTTTCTCCTACTAAATGACAAAATTGAAGCTCTACACAAGTCCTGTTCAACTCTGTACACTGGCATCCAGCACTGGGCCTGACACTTTGATGTCCAATGGCCCAACAGAACCATGCTTCCATTTCCACATATCCTGAGCCTTTCTTCTCTGTTCCCTGCCTCCTAAGCTCTGGGATCCCTAAGCAAGATTCCAAACCTACACAAGTGCCACGATCTTTTTTATAGTTACTTAAGGATAATTCTTGGGAGTGTAACTTGTTTTACTTCAATATTTACCTACACCCATTGATTAGAGAACCACTGACTTCTGAAATAGAAATGGGCCGCTGTCTAACCTGGGAGAGAAATCTCAAGCTAAGTTTGGTTCCCTATCAGTCTTGTGCCCAAATAGGAACATATATAAATTTAGCCTCTTAACTCTGACTCAAAAGACTGAGGGAAAAAAAATCATCCTAAAGTCAACTTCTTCGCTGGGCAAAGTGGCTCACACCTGTAATCCCAGCACTTGGGAGGCCGAGGCGGGTGGATAGCTTGACCTCAGGATTTCAAGACCAGCCTGAGGAAGAGCGAGACCCTGTCTCTAAAAAAATAGCCGGGCGTTGTCGCGGGAGCCTGTTGTCCCAGCTACTTGGGAGGCTGAGGCAAGAGAATTGCTTAAGCTCAAGAGTTGGAGGTTGCTGTGAGCTGTGACGCCATAGCACTCCACCAAGGGCGATATAGTGAGACTGTCTCAAATAAAGGGGGGGGGGGGCCGCAGCGCCTGTGGCTCAAGAAGTAGGGCGCTGGCCCCATATGCCGAAAGTTGTGGGTTAAAACCCGGTCCCGGCCAAAAAAAAAAAAAAAAAAGAAAGACATCTTCTTTGTCCCGACATTCTGCGTCCGATGGGATATTTTCCTTCCTCTTAACAGTTTGGCTCTGGATTCAACTGACCTAGGCTTTGGACCAACGTTGGGACTGGGGACAGGCTGCTTAACTTTTCTGGGCTAGCTTCCGATTTCCTAATCTAATGAAATAAGGACGCAGCAGCAATATGAAGTACTATTTTCTGGGTGCGCGTTAAACGCTTTGACTCCCACCGCCCTATAAACCCAAGAGCCCTAGCTCTTAGCCAGTGTGAGGACCACCCCCCGCACTTCCACACTGAACATTAGAAGCAGTGACACAGGAAATATCCTCGGTAGAGGACTGGGCATTTAAACAGAAGTTGCGAATGTCACAAATTTTTGCCTTCCTCTCGCTGCCGCCCCGGCCACCTGGTACTCCCCGTACACGTGGGGTCTGATCAGGAAGCCAGGGGTGATCGGGTCCCCGCTAGACTCCTCACATAGCCGTCCCCCACCCGGTGCGCTCTGTCCCCTCCCTCAGGCCTCGCTCTGTGGCCCTTGCTTCAGCTTCGGCTGAGCAACGACCCAACCCCAAGCTTTCCGCGGAGCCCAGGGGAGGGCCGCGGGCGCCAAGGGCCTGAGAAAAAGGGGACCCTAGAAGCCGCAAGCTCAGAGCCCCCTAAAACGGCCCTGCCAGCTCCACACGTCCGCTCACCCGCGGACAGCGGCACCAGCCACCCCGCAGCGCCGCCACCGCCATGTTGGAAGATTCGTATGACCTTCTCGCGTCGCGGCCTGATTGCGTCATCCGCCGCGTCTGCGGGGCGCTCCTCTGACTTGAGAAAAGACCGCCCACGGGGCGGTGTGTCGGAGAAAGAGAGGTCTCTGATTTGGATTGTGTCCTGAGGGGGCGGGGAATTCCTAGACAGAGTGGCCTCTGATAGGGCTGGGTTTTGAGAGAGCGGGGCCTGTGGCTGGATGTAGCTCCCGGGGCGTGCACTCCTGTGAGGCTCAGATCTGTGGTTCGGCAAGGCTACGAGGGCGTGGATTCAGCCGGCAGCGGTGATTCTCCCTGCAGATCGCGCAGGTGACTGGAGCTACGGGCCGGTGGATTGAGCGACCACAGGACAGAGTCAGTTGGATTGTGACTGGCGGACCAGCCCGAGAGTGATTGATTCTGGCTCACCCTGACAGTGACTGACAGACCAGCAACTTGAGTTGCTCCAAGAATGAAGGAGCCCCACTCACATACACCACTTTGGGAAGATGCCTATTGGTTTTGGCCCAGAACAGGAAGGGGAAGCTGAGATCAGGCTGGTTTTATTCCAGTCCCCCATCGATTTAGTGTGGATTGACACACCTTTACCTGAGGAAGCCCAGGCCTTTTTCATTCCAGCACCCCAGATGCTATTTTTCATTTGGAGAACGCCGCCATTAAGTGGCAGTAGTTTACATGACCATACAGTTTGAGGCTGGGGAGAGGAGGAGTGCTGGCTCCTAACGTATGTTGCTATTGTCCTGTTGAAGGCTTTTGCATTATTGACCTGTGATATGGGTTTATAGTACTTCATTCCTTGAAAGGGAGGTAGCTTGGTACGGGGAAACAAGCTTTGCCTGGCTTCAGGGCTGGACGGATGGGTTCCCTCAGGAGCTTCACCTCAATGTGGAAGTAAGGGATTGAGGGCTTCCACTCCAGCTTAGTGTGGGATGTTTTTACTGCCAGAGGAGCAAACTAGTTGAGCAGCTGAGGTACACAGGTTTATTGCTGAGACAAATATCTGGGCTAGAAATCCAGACGTTTAGTTTAGTTGAAAACACAGGGTTGAACAAGGGCACCAGGGAATACCGTGTCATATGGGCATATCAAAGTCCTAAAGAAAAAGTAGGGGAGGAAGAGCCTGGGAAGACTGTTGAACAGGTAGGAATAGGACCTGGAGGGCCTTGAAGAAGGCAGGTGGAATGTTACAAAGTTCAGGCAAGGCCAGAAGTGTATCCACTGTCTTTTGCATTTTGCAATGTGGAGGTCATTGGTGAGATGAGCAAGGATGGTTTGGGCTGAATGGCAAATATGACAGATTTCAGTGTGTTGAGATTCTTGTTTGTTTGTTTGTAGAGACAGAGTTTCACTTTATGGCCCTAGGTAGAGTGCCATGGCATCACATAGCTCACAGCAACCTCCAACTCCTGGGCTTAAGCAATTCTCTTGCCTCAGCCTCCCAAGTAGCTGGGACTACAGGTGCCCGCCACAACACCCGGCTATTTTTTTGTTGCAGTTTGGCCGGGGCTGGGTTTGAACCCACCACCCTCAGTATATGGGGCCGGCACCCTACCGACTGAGCCACAGGTGCCGCCCGAGATTTTTTTTTTACAGAGGTGTGCTGGAGCCAGCTTGTAATTACTTGTGGGAGTCAGCTGGCAGACTTTCAAGAATTTTGAAGCCAGTTGTTAAACATAACCAACATGTAACAATTAATTGTACAAACTTATGATCAAATGGACCATGATAAAACAATGGTAATAAATACCCCAAATTCATCACTTCCTAATTATTTTACTATATTAGTATTATCTGTGCTCTTGTATTTACCTACATAGTATCTGCATACTGGAAATACTACCCTTTGTCAGACACTCCCTGTATTACATTAGTAGTTAGAAATCAGCCACAGTGGGAGTATTTGCACAACAGGTATTGGCAAACACTATTTATCAGAAGCTTTTGGGTTTGTTTGCATATTTATTGGGCCAGTTATTAAACATTTAATGAGAACAGCAGTGGTTGAGAACATAGCGACAGTGAACATAGTCTCTTCCAAGGAATCTTTGCTGTGCACAGAAGGTGAAATGGTGACAGCTGGAAGAACATATGGGAAGGAGTGAGTGTGCTTTGTTTTTTTTTTTTTTTTTTGGTTTTTGGCCAGGGCTAGGTTTCAACCTGCCACCTCTGGCATATGGGACCGGCGCCCCACTCCTTGAGCCACAGGCGCTGCCCGAGTGTGCTTTGTTTTCTCCAACTTTTATTTTGTAAAATTTCAAAGCTACAGAAAAAATTCTGAGAATAATACAGTAGAACTCTGTAAGTTGACCACCCAAGGGACTGCAACAAATTGCTTAACATATGGAGTTGGTTAACATGAGGAACTAGGCCTGTTGTACATATGGTGTATGTCCAGTCTATGAAAATTAGGTCAACTTAAGAGGATGGTCAGTGTAGGGAGGTGGTCAGCAATGGAAGTTCTACTGTGTAATGAACACTCACTGTCTAGATTCATATAAACTTGCTTGCTTTAACATTCTCTTTTTCTACCTGTATATACAGTCATGCATCACTTATCAAGGGGATACTTTCTGAGAAATGCATTCCTAGGTGACTTTGCTATTGTGTGACCATCATATAAACCTAAATGGTACAGCCTACAGCCTATGACACACCTAGGGTATGTGATCTAGCCTATTGCTCCTAGGATACAGGCCTTTGCAGCATGTTACTGTACTGAATGTGATAGGCAACCAGAATAGAAAGTATTCATGTATCTAAACATATCTAAATGTAGAAAAGCTACTGTAAAAATACAGCATAATAATCTTATGGGACCACCACTGTATATGCAGTCAATAGTTACAAAAATGTCATTATGGGCCAGATGTGGTGTCTCATGCTTGTAATCTCAGCAATTTGGGAGGCAAGAGCATTACTTGAATCCAAGAGTTGAGACTAGCCTAAACAACATAGCAGGACCCTCTCTTTATAAAATACTTTTCTTCTTTTCTTGAGACAGTACCTCTCTCTGTCTCTTTCTTTCTCTCTCTCTCCCCCATCCCCCTGGCTGGACTGCATAGCTCATTACAACCTCAAACTCATGGGCTCAAGTAATCCTCCTCCCTCAGACTCAAGTAGCTGGGACTATAGGTATCCCATAATGTCTGGCTAATTTTTATTTTATTTTTTTTTAAGAGACAGGATCTTGCTATGTTGCCCAGGCTGGTCTTGAACTCCTATGTTCAAACAGTCCTCCCACCTTTGTCTCCCAAAGTGCTGGGATTAGAGGTGTGAGTCACCACACCAGCTCTGTTTTCTCTTTATAGGCTTTAAAAATTCTAAAATCCAAACATTTTTTGCATTTGCTTATCATGTCTCCTGTAGTCAGCTATAACCTGGAAAAGTCTCCTAGATTTGTGTGTGTGTGTGTCTTTCATGAGCATGACAACTTAAAAAAATCTGTCATTTTGTAAAAGTGTTCCACAATCTGAATTGGAATGATTAATTCATCACGACGAGGTTCCAAGAATATTCCATGGTATGTGTATTTCCCAGTGTGTCCCAACTGGAGGTCTAGAACATAAGCTTGTCCCACTCTAGGTGATACTAAGTTCAATGGCTTGGTTAAAAGTTGGTCCTTTTGGGTGGCGCCTGTGGCTCAGTGAGTAGGGCGCCAGCCCCATATACCGAGGGTGGCGGGTTCAAGCCCAGCCCCGGCTGAACTGCAACCAAAAAATAGCCGGGCGTTGTGGCAGGCACCTGTGGTCCCAGCTGCTCAGGAGGCTGAGGTGGGAGAATCACGGAAGCCCAAGAGCTAGAGGTTGCTGTGAGTCCTGTGACATCATGGCACTCTACCGAAGGCCGTAAAGTGAGACTCTGTCTCTACAAAAAAAAAAAACAAAAAAGAAAGAAAAGGTGGTCCTTTTTAGGGTGGCGCCTGTGGCTCAAAGGCAGGGCGCCGGCCCCATATGCTAGAGGTGGTGGGTTCAAACCCAGCCCTGGCCAAAAACCACACACACACACACAAAAAAGTTGGTCCTTTTCAGCAGGAGAAGTCTGGGTGTGTTTACATGAGGGAGTAGAAGATCTGAGAAGGGGTCAGCCCTGAATCTAGGAGAGACACCTCTTTGTCTAGGAGGGTATGCAGAAAGGAGACAGCAGTGGCTGGGAATTCTGCTCTTAGCCAGACAGCACATGGAAAGAGTGTCCTTTTGAGCATTGCTCCAGCCTGGAGTGGGTAGAGAACCTTGTCTCTGCAGTCCCAGCCTGGTCCCCCAGTGGGAAGTGGCAGGGCTGGGGACTGATACAGCCAGGAAGATGCTCTCCCTGGAACCTCAAGCAATCACTTCCTGGTTTTCATGTCCTTCACCCATTTGTGAATCCCTTGGGAATCTGACAGCTGTCATATCCTGAGATGGATAGGCCAGTGTCTGGCACATAGGTGGTCACAATGAATGAATAAATGAAAGAGCTCCTAAGGGACCTCTTGTGAAATCTCTTGGATGTGGCAGACCTTATTTATAGCACAGGTTTCCAGGCTGAAAGTAGCTTTCAACTGTTTCTTACTGGGTGGGGACAGGGGCCAGTGGTACCCTGTTTCCTCAAAAATAAGACAAAGTCTTATTTTAAGGTGTGCTCCCAAAGATGCGCCAGGTCTTATTTTCAGGGGATGTCTTATCTTTCCTGTAAGTAGGTCTTATTTTCAGAGGATGTCTTATTATCGGGGAAACGGGGTATTAATACTAGTTAATTAATTTATTAGCATTGTCCAGGTACCAGGTACATCACCTTACTTAAATCTATATACCATATGTACCTCATCTCACTTAAATCTTTAATCTTCAATGGTTAGGATGTAATTTTTCTATCTCTGCATAAAAATCACCACAAACTTGGGGCTAAAAACAACACCCATTTATCATCTCCCAGTTCTGTAGGTGAGAAGATTGGCTGGGTGCTTGCCTTGGCAGCATATACACTGAAATTGGAACATGAGCAAAAAGATTAGCCTGCTGCCTGGGCAAGGATGGCATGCAAATTTGTCAAGCCTTAAAGATTTTTACAACAATGTATGTGTGGTTAATACTGTATCGAACACTTAGCAATTTGTGAAAAGGGTAGATTTCATGTTTTTACCACAACTGAAAAAAAAAAAAAGAAAAAAATGGAGTCATTCTAAACTGAGTTCAAGATCAGAATCAAAATAAACCCAGGCTAGGTTCAAAACCAACCCATCCAGGGAAGAATCTGCTTCAAGGTCATTCAGGTTGCTGGCAAAACAACAGTTTCTTGCAGCTGTTGAGCTGATGACCAGTTTCCTTACTGCTTGTCAGCTGGGGGCTCTTTGCTCCTTGAGGCTGCTTTAGTTCCTCCTCACATGGCCCCTCTGCCTTCAAAGCCAGCAATACCATCTCTGTCTTCCTCATGCTTGGACTCTCTGACATGCCCTCTGCTGTTAGCCAGGGGAAAATGCTTTGCTTTTAAAGGTCTCTTAGAACTAGATTGTGCACACCCAGATAATCTTCCTTTTGTCTCAGAATATAACCCTGGGAGTCTGGAGAGGGCTTGCTGTCTGCTTGATGAGTGCCTTATCATTGCATGGTGGAAGGGGTGAACAAACTACTTTAGGTTTCTTTCATAAGAGCACTAATCCTGTGCATGAGGGCTGTATGTATGAAGTTTGAAGGAACACAGACATTCAGACCATGACACATACCTGGTCTCAGCACTTTGAGAGGCTGAAGCAGGAGGATCACTTGAGGCCAAGAGTTTAAGACCAGCCTGCGAAATATAGCAAGACCTCATCTTTACAAAAAAGTTTAAAAATCAGCCAGGTATGGTGGCATGTGCCTGTTGTCCCAGCTACTTGCAAGGATGAGAGGCAGGAGGATCACTTGAGTCCAGGTGTTTGGAACTGCAGTGACCCTATGATGACACTACTGCACTCTAGCTTGGGAAACAGAGCAAGACCCTATCTCTGAAAAAGAAAGGCGTAAAAAACTGTCAAGGTGTCAAAACAAGACAAGTCTGAGAAACTATTGCCTAACAAGGTTGGCAATTAAATGTCATGCCAGATCTTGGGACAGAATAAAGATATTAGAGAAACATTGAAGAAATCTGAATAAAGTATAGATGCTAGTAAGTTATAATGTGTCAGTATTGGTTCATTAATTGTAGTAAGTATACTGAGTAGGGGGTATATGGGAACTCTTTACAGCTGCAGCCCCCCCCACACACACACTAATACTGGTACTGGTCAGTGGCCTGTTGGGAACCAAGCCACATATCAGGAGGTGAGCTGCAGGTGAGTGAGCTAAACTTTATCTGTGTTTTCAGCCACTCCCCCTCAGTCACATCACGGCTTGAGCTCTGCCTCCTATCAGATAATCAGAAGTATTAGAGCCTCATAGGAGTGGGAACCCTACTATAAACTGCACATGTGAGGGGTCTAGGCTGTGCCTCCTTCCGAGAATCTAAAGCCTGATGATCGGAAGTGGAAATGTAATGTGCTTGAATCATCCTCAAACCATCCCCTACTCCCTAGTCTGTGGAAAATTGTCTTCCTTGAAACCAGACCCTGGTGCCCAAAAGGTTGGGGACTGCTGCTCTACAGTATCTTTGTAATTTTTGTGTAAATCAATTTTTCTAAAATACAAAGTTTAATTTTGTTTTTAAAAGCCTACTTATTTGTAAGGCAAACTTTGGTATCTATCTGAATTATTTATTTCATTAATCAGTGCTTTTGCATATATCCTCTGTGTCATTCATTCTTTTCATACACTCAATTTGCCATAGGGGGATATTGAATTTTCTTGTGGCAATTATGTTTCTTTTTTTTGTTTGTTTTTAGAGACAAAGTTTCACTATGTCACCTTCGGTAGAGTGCTGTGGGGTCACAGCTCACAGCAACCTCCAACTCTCGGGCTTAAGCGATTCTCTTGCCTCAGCCTCCCAAGTAGCTGGGACTACAGGCGCCTGCCACTACACCCGTCTATTTTTTTTTTTTAATTTGGCCGGGGCTGGGTTCGAACCCGCCACCTCTGGCATATGGGCCCAGCGCCCTACCCGCTGAGCCACAGGCGCCGCCCACACCCGTCTATTTTTTGTTGTAGTTGTCATTATTGTTTAACAGGCCGGGGCCAGGATTGAACTCATCAGTTCCAGTGTATGTGGCCAGCACCCTAACCACGGAGCTACGGGCGCTGAGCCATCAATATCGTTTCTTTCCATTTCTTCTACTCCTAACATCATTTTTTCCCATTTTGTTGTTATATTTTATAAAGCAAGTAAGTTTAATAATGCCATGTCTCTGATTTTTATGGTAATGTGTATTATTATGTAATTGGGTTCTTCTTAATTTTTTTGGCCTAAATGATTTTTTTATAATATGAATATTGCTGACAAAGTGATTTGAATAACAATAAGAGCTATGACTTATTGAGTATGCCAGGTACTTTAGGTACTGGCTTAGTTAGGTCCTTTTTGGCTGCAAGGGAGATGGGCACCTAAAGCACTCAGCTAGGCCTTGCAGGATGATTGGTCGTTGAGCCTGCTGGAGACTGGTCATGCCTCTGCATACCCTGAGACAGGGGAGCCTGTTGCCTCTAGTATCATGGTCTTCTCATTCCTATTCTCCCAACAACCCTCTCAATGGCTGTTATGGGCTCAACCGTGTCCTCCCAAAATTCATATGTTGAAGTTCTAACTCCTTGAACCACTAAACACAGCTGTATTTGGAGACAGGTCCTTTAAGGTACAATGAGGCCATTAGGGTGGACCTTGATCCAAAGGACTGGGGGTCCTCATAAGAAGAGGAGGGATTAGGACACAGACACATACAGAGGGACACCATGTGAGGGCACAAGGAGAAGGCAGCTCTCTGCATGCCAAGGAGAGGCCCAAGAAGGAACCGGTCCTGCTGACACCTGGTCTCAGACTTTTAGCCTCCAGAACTGTGAGGCACTACATTTTTGTTGTTTGAGCCACCAAGTCTGGGGTACTCTGTTATACCAGCCCTAGCAAACCAATATAAGGGACTCTCTGTATCTTCCCTATGGCTCACGGCTCCAGCCCACTCATGGCAGCTGCTGCCCACGGGCCTCTGCCATCTGTCTGCCTTCTGTTTGGCTTCCTCTCCACTTTTACGCCTTCAACTCAGCTGACTCTTCCATCTCCGGTGCTCTTTCTCTGGGTATAATTATAGCAGCTGGCGCTCGTTGCCCAACTCCTCTCTGCCAGATTGTCTGCTCAGCTCGAGGAAGCTGTTATCTCATTTAACACCATCTGGACAACCCTAGGAAGTGGGGACTGTCACTAGCCCTCTTACACTGATGAGGCACCTAAAGCTTCCAGAAGGGCAGGAGGTGGCCCACAGCCACATGGCTGGTGTCAGAAAGAGAATCTGGGGCGGCGCCTGTGGCTCAAGGGGTAGGGCGCCAGTCCCATATGCTGGAGGTGGCAGGTTCAAACCCAGCCCCGGCCAAAAAAAACCAAAAAAAAAAAGAAAGAGAATCCGGGCTGGGCACAGAGGCTCACACCTGTAATCCCAGCATTTCAGGAGGTCAGGTGGTATGATCACTTGAGCTCAGGGGTTCAAGACCAGCCTGAGCAAGAGTGAGACTCTGTCTCTACTAAAAACAGAAAAATTAGCCAGGCTTTGTGGTGAGTACCTTGTAGTCACAGCTACTCAGGAGGCAGAGGCAAGAGGATCCCTTGAACCCAGGAGTTTGAGGTTGCAGTGAGCTATGATGATACCCCTGAACTCTAGCCAGGACAAAAGAGTAAGACCCTGTCTCAAAAAAAAAAAAAGGAAAAAGGAAATCTGGGCCAGACACAGTGGCTCATACCTGTAATCTCAGCACTTTAGGAAGTCAAAGAGGGAGCATCACTTGAGACCAGGATTTCCTTCCTGGCCTCAAGTGATCCTCCCACCTGGGCCTCAGAAAGTGTTGGAATTACAGGCATGAGCCAGCATTTTCAGGTTGGTTTTTTTTTTTTTTTAATTTTTAAAATCACTGTGACAGTCTTCCATTATTTGGTCACATTGTTTCTGTATCTGTAGTCTAATCTTGTGATGACACTGGGCTCACTTGGATAATCTAGAATCATCTCCCCATCTCAAGATTCTTAACTTAATCCCATCTGCAAAGCCTGTTCACTGTGCCAAGTCACATATTCATGGGCTCCAGGGGTTTAGGGCCCACATGTCTTTGGGGGCCATTTATTCTGTCCACCATGACCAACTCAGTTCAGAATTCCACCTGCAACTTCTGTGCCCGTAGCTCAGTGGTTAGGGTGCCAGCCACATACACTGGCACTGGTGAGTTCAATCCTGGCCTGGGCCTGTTAAATAACAATGACAACTACAACAAAAAATAGCCAGGTGTTGTGGCAGGCACGTATAGTCCCAGCTACTTGGGAGGCTGAGGCAAGAGAATCACTTAAGCCCAGGAGTTGGAGGTTGCTGTGAGCTGTGATGCCATACCACTCTACCCAGGGCAATAGCTTGAGGCTCTATCTCAAAAAAAAGAAAGAAAGAAAGAAAAAATATCCATGCTAGAGGGGCTTATATACAGGCTGGCATACAGTGGTGTCATCACATCTCACTGTAGCCTCAAACTCCTGGGCTCAAGTCATCCCCCTGCCTCACCCTCCCAAGTAGCTTGTACTACAGGTGAACACCACCAAGCCAGGCTAATTTTTCTATTTTTTGTAGAAATGGCATCTTGCTCTTGCCCAGGCTGATCTTGAACTCCTGGCCTCAAGGGATCCTCTGGCCTTGGCCTCCCTAAGTGCTAGGATGACAGGCCACTGCATCCAGCCATCCACCACTTTTTGATCATGTGATGTATGTACCAGTATGATTTCTCATTGTTCTTGCTTGCGTGCCCTGCACTTTGCTCCAAACATGTAATGATGCTCACTTACTTCATGGATTACTCATTTCACCTCTAGAAAAATTCCTGAGCCTGTCAATTGAAGGGGTAGATTTGAGGCAGTCCTTCTGCCTCCAAATTGACATCCTCTGTAACAATTTTCCTTTTTTTTTTGAGACAGAGTCTCACTTTAACACCCTCGGTAGAGTGTTATGGCATCACAGCTCACAGCAACCTCCAACTCCTGGATTTAGGCAATTCTCCTGCCTCAGCCTCCCAATTAGCTGGGACTACAGGTGCCTGCTACAACGTCCGGCTATTTTTTTTCATTTTTTATTTTATTTTTTTGTAGAGACAGAGTCTCGCTGTACCGCCCTCGGGTAGAGTGCCATGGCGTCACACGGCTCACAGCAACCTCTAACTCTTGGGCTTACGCGATTCTCCTTTTTTTTTTTTTTTTGTAGAGACAGAGTCTCACTTTATGGCCCTCGGTAGAGTGCTGTGGCCTCACACAGCTCACAGCAACCTCCAACTCCTGGGCTTAAGCGATTCTCTTGCCTCAGCTCCCGAGCAGCTGGGACTACAGGCGCCCGCCACAACTTACGCGATTCTCTTGCCTCAGCCTCCCAAGCAGCTGGGACTACAGGCGCCCGCCACAACGCCCGGCTATTTTTTTGTTGCAGTTTGGCCAGGGCTGGGTCTGAATCCGCCACCCTCGGCATATGGGGCCGGCGCCCTACTCACTGAGCCACAGGCGCCGCCCACGTCCGGCTATTTTTTTGTTGTTGTTATTGCAGTTTGGCCAGGGCTGGGTTTGAACCCACCACCCTCGGTATATGGGGCCTGCGCCCTACTCACTGAGCCACAGGCGCCGCCCTACAATTTTCCTTTCTTGACAGTCCTTATAGCCTCAGTGATTGTCTTTCCTTTTTTTTTTTTAGAGACAGTCTTACTTTATTGCCCTCAGTAGAGTGCCATGGCGTCACAGCTCACAGCAACCTCCAACTCCTGGGCTAGGCGATGCCTCAGCCTCCTGAGTAGCTGGGACTACAGGTGCCCACTACAACGCCTGGCTATTTTTTGTTGCAGTTTGGCTGGGGCCAGGCTTGAACCCACCACCCTCGGTACATGTGGCCGGCCCCCTACCCACTGAGCTACAGGCACCACCCTCAGGGGTTATCTTTCTATGTGCGAAGCAACTGAGCCTAGCGGGAAGAACCCTTTATGGGTTCATTAATAATTTCTCATCATGAGACCAGGCAAATAAAGTTCACTCCATTCCATCTGGCACTTGCTTCAAGGAGGACATTTAAAGAAGTATTGGGCAGTCCTGGCTGGAGATTCTATCATGTTCTGCAATACCAGGAGAAAGCCTCTGGCACGGTGCAGATTCAGGAAGGCTAGAATGTGCTTCACCCTGTTTTGGGGGGTATGGGCCGTGAACCAGGCATTGATGGCCAAGCCCATGGTCATTTGGGAGGACTGGGGGATGGACCTACATCCTGTTGCCATTCATGGGATATACATCCTGTTGCTACATTCAGGGTGGCGATGAATCTGGTCTTCTTTCATCACCAGGGGCACCAGAGTGAAGTCAAGAGTTAACAGAATTTGATTCTTGTGGCTTTTACTTCAACCAGTTTGTTGGATGAATGAACAAATTCAAACTCAAGGATTTTGCTGGTCTCAATGGGTTCCCCTTGGTGTCACAGCTCATACAACCTCCAACTTTTGGGCTTAAGTGATTCTCTTGCTTCAGCCTCCCGATAGCTGGGAGTACAGGCGCCCACCACAACACCTGGCTATTTTTTTGTTGTAGTTGTCGTTTAGCTGGCCCAGGCTGGGTTTGAACCCGTCAGCCTTGGTGTATGTGGCTGGCGCCCTACCCGCTGAGCTATGGGTGCCACCCTATTACAAGTATTTTATCTTCACTATTTTCTAAGTACTCAAGACTGATTTTTTTTTTTTTTTGAGACAGAGTCTCACTATGTTGCCATCTGTAGAATACTGTGACGTCACAGTTCACAGCAACCTCAAACTCTTTTGGGCTTAAGCCATTCTCCTGCCTCAGTCTCCCAAGTAGCTGGGACTCCAGGTGGCCGCCACAACGCCCTGCTATTTTTTTGTTGTAGTTGTCATCGTTGTTTGGCAGGCCAGGGCCAGGTTTGAACCTGCTAGCCCCGGTGTATGTGGCTGGCGCCCTAGCTGCTGAGCTACAGGTGCCGAGCCAAGACTGATTTTTTCTTTCTTTTCCTCCCTCCCTCTCTTCCTGCATCTTTTTCTCATTCATTTATTCATTCATTCATTCAAGACAGGGTCTTCCCCTGGAGTGCAGTGGCATAACCACAGCTCACTGTAGCCTCCAACTCCTGGGCTCAGGCAATCCTCACTTCAGCCGCCCTGGTAGCTGGAACTACAGGCACTGCCATCCTGCCTGGCTTTTATACTCTTAATATCTTGATTTTTGACATGTTCTTTCTTGGATTCTTTTTATTTATTCAGTTTTTGTCTCAACTTTACATGTCACAACGCAGCTGGTGTGCTCGTCACCCTGACCCAGTCAGAGCACGGGCACCACTGCCACAGGCCATGTTGACACCCTTCCAGTGGTATATGCCTCCCACCAGCCTGGTCCAGTCAGCCAGTGAGATGTAAGTGAACAGCTCACGGACATGAAATTCGAGCTAAGAAAACGATAAAATGGGAAAGGTTGTAGGTGCAAGGCCAAGGCTACAGCCTCTGAAGAATATAGCTATCAGACCCCCGCACCCTGGTGTAAACTTGGCATTCGGGGTCCCTACTGCCTCCTCAGAGGACATGTGAATCTTCTAGAGAACACCACACCTGCTGTCCTCAGAAAAGCCTGGCATACACCTACCCCTGCTTCCAGAGCATCTGCTCCTGCCATTTTTGTTTGAGGCCCATTTCATTTATTGTTTTTTTGAGACAGTCTCACTCTGTTGGTGTTGCCTAGGTTAGAATGCTGTGGCGTCATAGCTCACAGCAATCTCAAACTCTTGGGTTCAAATGATCCGCCTGTCTCAGCTTCCTGAGTAGCTGAAAGTACAGGCGCTTGCCACCATGCCTGGCTACATTTTCTATTTTTATTTATTTAATTTTTTTTGGAGACAGAACCTCACTATGTCACCCCTGGTAGAGTGCTGTGTTGTCACAGCTCACAGCAACCTCAAACTCTTGGGCTTAAGCAATTCTCTTGCCTCAGCCTCCCAAGTAGCTTTGACTACAGGCACCCACCATAACACCCGGCTATTTTTTTCTTGTTGTTGTAGTTGTTATCGTTGTTGAGCAGCCTGGCCGGATTCGAATCCACCAGCCCCAGTGTCATGTAGCCAGTGCCCTAACCATTGAGGTATGGGCGCTGAGCTAAGATTTTCTATTTTGAGTAGAGACGAGGTCTTGCTTGAACTCCTAAGCTCAAGCAATCCTCCTGCCTTGGCCTACCAGTGTTAGGATTACAGGCGTGAAACACCACGCCCAACCACAAGGCTCATTTTAAAAACTTGCTCCAACTGTAGGGTCTTGAGCGTGCAAGGCCCGAGATGCTCCAGCTCTTTTAGACCCCTGTGGGAATTTCTCAGCTGCCCTGCACCCTTTATGTCCAGTCAGATCATCCCTATCTATCATACCACCCGTGTTTGGTGACAGCCCATCCAGCTATGTGCCTGTGATGCAGCAGTTTTATGTGGACCAAGGAGAAAGGTAACGTCACTGTGGCTGAGGCATTGTGCCCTCCAAAACTGATTCCAGACTTTCCCACGGCCCCGACACCCTTGGTGGTCCTGGCATTTCCCCTGAGCAGCTCCAGGCCCATCGCAGGCCATCTTTAGGGCTTTGTCCTCTCCACTCCTTTATCGCCAGCCTGTAGCCCTCACAGATTAGGGGATGCGTGGATCACACTGGTGACCCTCAGGCCTCTCCCTCCATGAGGTCTGATGTGACACACAGGCACAGGTGCCTGTTGTACCCACTGGCTCCCCTTTCCAACACACAGGCACAGGTGCCTGTTGTACCCACTGGCTCCTCATTCCCATCCCTACCTCTTGTCCTGGGTCCTTCAAGGGGACCTGGAAGGGACATTTCAGCAGCCTGAGCCCTGGTCCTCCACACAGTGCCTCTTTGAAGCTTTTTCCTCTCCTGAGACCCAGGCCCTCACTCCACAGACCCTCACAGCCACAGTACCATTTTTTTTTTTTTTTAAGAGACATAGTCTTACTTTTTTGCCTTTGGTAGAGTGCCATGGTGTCACAGCTCACAGCAAGCTCCAACTCTTGGGCTTAGGTGATTCTCTTGCCTCAGCCTCCCAAGTAGCTGGACAGGCGCCCACCACAATGCCTGGCTTTTTTTTTTTTTTTAATTGCAGTTTGGCTGGGGCTGGTTTCAAACCTGCCTCCCTTGGTATATGGGGCCAGCATCCTAAACACTGAGCCACAGGTGCCGCACCACAGTACCATTCTTACTCTTAGGGCCCTGAGTCAAAATCCTTCTGAAATTCCTTAGTACACAAGAAGCCCAAATTACCCTGAAAATCTCTGCATCGGGTGTTAGGAAGAGAATACCCCTAACAAGGACCACCAGCAGCTGCCAGGAGAGAGCATAGGGGAGGACAGCATGCAGGCTGGCCTTGGGCTGGAGAGTTTAATGCTCTGCTGTTGGACTCTTGAAATTTTCAGTTGTCTTTGAACAAGAGTCAGATTCTGCAGCAGATCTGGTGGCAGGGTGAGGGGACCCTGAGGCTCTGAGGATGCTTGAGTGGGAAAGAGCCAGCCACCTTTCTCCTTGGAGGGGCATGAGGGAACATTTCCTTCATCACTCTGGAGCAGCCGAAAGACCTCTTGGGAAGAGTTTGGGGCATGTGACTTTGGGCCCACGAGCTCCTTCCCATCCCTGGGGGTCAGCCTCCTCTGTACCAACTCCCGGTCCCTGACTGAGCCCAAAATGGGACAGTTCATAGGCACAAACTCAGGCTGCTCTATGCCAAACTAATATATAAGAAAAAAGAAAAGTATCACTGGCATAGCATCTGTTTGCCAACCTGCTGAGTGTCAATGAAACGGGCACATGAACAATGGTATCACTTTCCTCACAGCTGATGTGCAGGTGACATAAAGTACTTTGTGAAGCAAAGAGCTCACAAAGCTACCAAGTCCCATTTGGCCCAGTGCCACATCCCCAGGGGCCCCTCTCCTATCCTGCGCATCCCCCGTACCCCACCATGTGAGGTGGAGGTCCCATCTATTTCCTTTGCAGGAAGGCTGGAGGGGGCTGGTGAGAAGCTGCCTCCTTTACTGCTCAGGCCTTGCTTGAGAGTCTCCTGGGTTTCCAAATCCTGGGGTACGGGGAATAAGACCAGAGGTGGAATGGGGGGTGAAGGAGCAGCCAGGCTTCATTAACGGATGTCTAATGCATATTACTCTCCTAAACCTCTTGTCGAGATGAGTCCCCAGACACTGGGAAGCTCATTAGAAACACAGGCTTTCAGGCCCACCCAGACCCGCAGAAGCCTGATCTGCTTCTTAGTGAGGCTGCAGGGGAGGTGGACACAGACTCATCTGGCAGTGCTGACACCCAGGCCCCCTTCCCTGAGTTCACAGGGTGAAAGTGCAGGAGATCCACCAACCCCAGGATTCCCAGCTGGCTGCCCCTAGGGTCTCAGCCCTCCAGAGATACACCCAGGGTAGCCTCTGGCTGGAGTGCAGCCCTTCTTCCACAGCCAGCGCTGGACATTCCAAGGCCTCCCCAACAGCCATGGGGCCATTTAGTCACGTCTGGAAGAGAAGGAGATGAACGCTGAACAAAACATACACACGACAGAAAGAAAAACCGATGACTTGAACAGGCTACATAAATATATGCCTGAGAGGCTGGTCCATGGCTATCTGCTAAGTCCTGGGGGCTGGGGCACATAGGGGCTGATGCTGTCTGTGTCCGGCCCTGACCTGCTCCCTGGATTTGGAGCAGCTGGGATAAGCACTGATGTGGACTTGATCTCTCCTTATCTTCACAAGGGTACTGTGGGTAATATGGACCCATTTCACAGACAGGAAAACAAGACTCAGAGCCAGTGGCTTGCCTGTGTCGCATACTAGAGAATCCTCAGAGGAGGGGAGGCTATTAGGCCAGGGAGAGCAGAGGTGGGGAAGAGACCGACAGGCCACACCCAGAGGCTGCAAGAGGATAGGCTGTTGGAGAGTGAGGAGAGAGGGTCTGGACAGGAGAGGAATGGTGATGGAGAGCCAGTCACAGAGCACACCCAGGCTGGGCCCAGCTGTCTGCAGGCTCCTACCTGTCCCAGGGCCAAGGCCACAGCTTGGCCCAGGCTTACCTAGGAAGGAAAAAGTCACCTGGAGTCTTACACAGCTGTGGGCTGCTCACATGTCATACATGATCACCCCTACACCGTCACATCGCAATGATCCCACTTCATTTATTACCAAAATATCACAGAATTCCAGTCACGGTTAACATACAGTGTTTAACACAAACCTGAAACCTGCAGAGAGAACTGAGTGTCCGGACCATCGAGTTGTTTGGAATCATAGGTCACACCCCCAACCGTACCACTCCGTATTTCAAAAATACGCTTTTGAGAGCTTTGGAAACTGAATTAAGATGTCTACACAGCTATGAACAATTGTTTAATAAAACTTTTCATGTTTCCATTACATGTAAATATATCAATTTGGCATCTCTATAAAAACTCTGAAAATGGTGCAAAAGTTTCATTCTCTTTGAGAAAGCCATTGACAAAAAATATTCACACTTCACTAAAATTTTGAAAAATGGTCTTCTTTCAAAGCTTCTTTATTAATCTGAAATCTTCTGGATTATCAAAATCTAGGTTTGCTTTTTCCTCCTAAAACACTAAAGAACATTTATTCACAAGCATTAAAAAAAAAGCAATGGGGAGATGGAGAATTGATAAGGGCTTTTTTTCTGAAAATAATTTAAAAAGCTAGTTACATAAGCATCCTTAAAAGAACACAATGGGATTCATTTTATTGTTGACTTTTGGACAGCAGTGTCAGACTTTATTGAAAACAAACCCATGTAAAAACAAAGTTAAAATGAAAAATGGCACCTGAAAAATAAATTATTTTATATAAAACAAATCAATAACTTAAAACACACTAATATACAAAATATCTAACCATCTACTGTACAACATGGGAATCCGCTGATCAAGCTTCCCCCTCCCCCAAAGCAAGTCACTGTAAACGGAACGTCACAAGGTGAAAGAGGTGGCCCCAACAACAGAAAAGCCTTCTCTTCTGGTGGAAGAAAAATACAGTCCTCTCAAAGTCTCTGTTAGCCTAACAGGCCCTTTCAGTGACTTACAAGTTAAAAAATAAAAAAATAAAAGAGCATTTTTTTGTAATGACCAAGAAAAAACTGAACTATGTCAAGGAAAGGTTGTGGAAAAGTATGGTACAATCATTACAGGTGTGGGGGTGGGGGTGGGGAATCAAAAGGTTTGGAAATGAGAACCCTGCCTGGGACCCAAGATTCAGATTCTCTGGCTAGTTAAGAAAGAATGTGCAGATTATCAATGCCCCTCAGCAGAAAGCTCTTGTGACTTCAGGGCTGTTTTGGCAAGTTCCTGGACAGGACCCAGCATCTCTCCTAAGGAGATACCCATAGGATCTCTCCTAAGGAGTTGTCTCGGGGTCCCAGAAGGTGAGGTAGGTCCTGGGAAGATGGGACGTGACTGAGGTCTTGGGTGGAGGACAGACCCTTGTAATTTTATTCTCTTTCATCCAAACAGAAAGGCTGCAAAATGCACACAGAATATCAGGCTGAATCTGATGTGAAATTGAACAGCTGAGTGATGGCAATTTCAACTTTCAAGTTTGATGCAGGACTGGGCGTCTTTTCAACACGTCAGAGACAAATGGCCTTCATGTGCAGCCAGACCAAGGTTAAGTGAATTGCCACTGTCTTCATGTTCATCTGCTTCTCTGATCCCTTGACTGAGCCAGCCTTGGCTCCCTACAGCAGCACAGTTTCATCCCTGGATGCTGGGTCCCCAATACTAACACCAAGTGCAGACTCTCAAAGGTTAAGGCAGCTGCCCTTGGCAAGGGAAAGACTCACCTTTCAGGAGAAGGCAGAACCCACCCAGCATCATCCATAGACAGGCCACTGAGGAAGCCGCCTTTCAAACAGTCATGCAAGATGGTGGCTGTGGAAGAGACTGAGCACCCAGCAGGGAATCAGTCACAGAACTGCAACTCGAGGCACGACCAGCACAGACTATGGCTGGGCATATTACATCAAAAATTAGGTAAGGGGAGAACCAAGGTGAGGGTGGGGATGGATAATTTCACTAGATGCAGGTTCACAACATCAGAGCTGCTTAGGGTTTAACTACCAGAGGAAGTTGCACAGGTCAAAGAGAATTTAATCAAAGCCTCTTTGGTATTTACCAAATCAAATTTTTGATAAACTAACGTTATCTACTCTTAATGCTTTTCCATCAAAACCCCCAAGTAAAAGGAGTGCACTCATTTTGCTAAATACAAATATGACTATTCTACGTAAAAATGTTTAAGAAATTAGGGGGTTGTAATATTTTAAAAAAGGGATCTTCCTTTTGTAAGCAAGGCTTGATGTAATGAGCTTTTATAAGCATAGGCCAGCATCGAGTACCTGGATTGGAGTGAAGACTGCTTTTCAGGAGTGACATTTCAAAAGCTAAATCCTTTCACAAACTTGTGAAGTAAAAATCCCATAGAAATGCATTGGAATTTTTAGCTAGAAGGCTGTTGGAACAGTGGAGACCACATAAAATTAATATTTTACCGAAATAAGAAACTTCATGTAATTTTCAAAGGTTGATATACTTCGCATCTCCTTCTCATCTGTCCCAGCATTAGAATAATCAACAGGGTTCAAACAGAGGGAGGGGAGAGAGGAAGCTGAGGTGCTAGCTAGGAGCCCACCATCATTTTCACAGTTGAAGCGTAAGGCAGAAAGAATTCTCTGTCAAACACTCTCTAAGGCAGGCAGGAATGTGTGGGAATGCGGAGACATGAGGGTAAATTTCAGAATCGGGAATCCCACCTTCACTCAGAAGATGCTGGCCTCAGTGACCCTGAAGGGCATTATTTTTCCAGGAAAACGTTCTGGTCTGAGGGTGAAGAGTGCTCTGGGTGACAGAGCAGGGTCCCTCTTTTGTGTCAAATCCAGGCAAATGGGCATTGGTTTTAGGATCCAGAGGGATGCCCCACAGGCTGGCTTTTACTGAGGATCTGGAACTTCTACTGGAGAAGGGAGATCCCTTGTGGCACTTGGCTGACTTTGATGAGACATGGCCTGGGTGTGGATGGCAACATCCTCAATTTGTGAGGATGACAACAACCCCTCAGTGACGGGTCAGGGAGAGGGGATGAGAACAGTGGCCTCAAATCACCCAAGAGCTTCTGGAGACACTGACCTGTTCTGGAGACGGCTGTGCCTATGGCCCAATTTTCCACTTAAATAGATGAATAAATAAATAAATAAATAGATAAATAATGCCGCCATTCCATGATATTGATAACTAAAAAATAGCCTATCATTACATATTTTAGTCTCATGTCAAGGTTAAAAACTGCTGGTACTAAGTTATCCTGTTTTTAATTCTCTCTGTACACCAGTTATTTATAAAAATCAGTCCACAGTCCTGACGAGTTTTGGGAGATGTGGCCCTGCCTACTGCACAGGCCTCTCTTGGACTCTTCCTACCAGCTCCCAGTCTGAGAACCACTGATCTCTGACTGTGCGTTCCTATGTCACAGATTCAGAAATGCTTTTTCTTGAGGCAAGTATTTGTTTTTTAAGATCTTATGAGTCCTCCCTGAATGCGGGGCGGTCTGTACCTTACCTAGCCAAAAAGAAAGAAAAGGTAAAATAAAAAACAAAACAAAATTCGAGCAAAACAAAATCAAATTTAATGGTCTTAAATGCAAAAGTAAAAACAAACAAAAAACACAAAAAAGCAAAAGAAAATTAACAGAACAGAACAACCCAAAATGTCAAGGCAGTTATGAAGAGAATGTTTGAGGGTTAATCTTTAAAACTACAAATCAAAGGTTTTTGTTAATAGATAACTGGCAAGAAGTTAAGTACTTTTCTGCTGAGTGTTCATCTGAAAACAAAATTCCAAAACAAAATCCGACTAAAATAGAAAAAAGTCTAGCGCTCACAAGAAGGGATGCGAGAAATACAATGCTCAAATGTTTACGTGTTATTAAAAAACAGAGCTATCTTATGCCTTCAAGCTATGTTAAAAGCTCTTGGAAACTGGAGAAATTATTGAGAACAGCATCCGCTGTGTGGGGCACCGTGCATGCAATGTGTGGACAGAAATTCGGGATGTGAGTAGCAACACATCTTCAGGCGTGCCTGGAGCTTAGATCTGACTCTGGAATATACTGGAGTTTTCCTGAAACTCTTTGGTCCGTTCCCATTGGTGCCTGGGCTTACAAAATACACTGTGTCCTTTTCTGGAGGGCCTGGCCCGGCATGCAACTCCCCTCCCCGGTGGTGGCTCACAATGGACGGGCCCGCTGCCACTCCCAGGACCACTCGGCAAAGCCCGAGGCTGAGCGAGCAGGAGGTGGCAATGGGACCTGCTTGGGAAAGCAACTTTCTGCCAACCAAAGCACAAATCGCTTAAAATGTTGAAGCGGTTGAGAAAACACACACTCAGCATCTGTCTAACATCTTTAGATTAAAAACTAAAAACTAAAAGATCACTTTTTGTTTATCCAGTTTGTGGAGACATCAAATGAAACGAGTGTTAGACAGTCTTAGAAGTTAAAGCATGCTTCAGTTTCACCACCATCCAGAGGGACTGGTTAGTCAATGCAGTCTAGTTAGGTTTCTGTTTAATATATATCTTAAAGGAAATAACTTATGAAACGTAAAATTGGTCTAACATTGTGGGATTTCAAACATTTGAACATGTCAGTTGCATCCCAGAGTATAAAAACCTTCTCACTTCTCATTCAGACTAAGACAAACACTTGTGAAAATTGGCGCAAAATGAGTTGTACACTAACAAAAAAGTTTGAACTTCTTCACTCTTAATTATCTATTCCGTACAAAAAAAGCATGAGCGAGTTATTTGTGGGACTTGTTGGTTTTGAAGGAAACCTGTAAGATTTTGTCCCCCAGGCGGTAGCCGTTCAGACTGGCTATGGCCATCGCAGCTTCTTCATAGTTTGTCATGGTCACAAAGCCAAACCCTTTGCACTTGTTGGTGTTGAAATCGCGAATCACTTTCACATTGGTGACAGCGCCAAAGGGGCCAAACATCTGCCAGAGGATCCCCTCGTCGGCATCTTGGCCAAGGTTGTAGATGAAGATGCACCAGCCCGAAGAAGCGTTTCCTGGGACATTGACACCAGAAAGCCCACTCATGTGATCTACACCCATAGGGGAGAACCTAGCGGACAGAGAGCACAGTGTTCCGGTCAAGTTCAGTGCAGGCAGATGGCCACATGGAGGGGCTGCTGGGGATGAGGGACTGCTCAGATACTTGCTCACCTTGTTCACTAGGCCCCTTCCCTATCTGTGCTTCTGCTGGAGGTGCTCAAGGCTGGGACACCCACATAGGTCAAAACCATGTTTTTGTTTTTTTTTGAGACAGAGCCTCAAGCTGTCGCCCTGGGTAGAGTGCCGTGGCATCACAGGGCACAGCAACCTCCAACTCCTGGGCTCAAGTGATTCTCTTGCCTGCACCTCCCAAGTAGCTGGGACTACAGGCACCCACCACAATGCCCAGCTATTTTTTGGTTGCAGCCATCATTGTTGTTTGGCAGGCCCGGGCTGGATTCAAACCCGCCAGCTCAGCTGTATATGGCTGGCGCCTTAGCCGCTTGAGCCACAGCGCCGAGCCAAAACCATGAATTTTTTTTTTAATGTTTTAAATTCTTTTATTTATGCTTATTCATAAATATTGCTAACTCCAGAAAGCAATAATTATATCTGTAAAATACCCTGAAATTACTGAACCTATGATGAACTTACAACAAAAGCATTTTCAGCCAATGAAGAGAAATGTATTTTTTCTTCATGTACTTTAGGTGGGAGCTAGCAATCTAGCTGATATTTTTACAAAAATTACTGTAAAATCCCTTGGAAAATGTTGAAATGGTTCCCATACATGGCAAGATTTAAGCTTTGAATTTAAATTAAAAAATTAAAATGAAAGATTTTTTTTCTTGAAAGTTTGGGCCAAAAACATGGGTGCCTATTACTTACAGAAGTGCTTTAGAAACAGCAAAATGAGTAAACTTCTTAAGGGAAAAAACATGTCTACAAAAACCATGAATTTTTAAAAAAAAATAATTCAGTATGAAAGGGGTGAGACCCTGCTCCATAGGGACTCAACTCTGAGGTGCCCAGTCAATGGCCTCACTGTGTGTTGTGTGTGTGTGTTGGCAGTGGGGGTGTCCTATGTAGTTGTTGCTGCCACTTCCCACATTTTATTTCATCCCATTTGAGAGAGAGGGTCTCACTATGTTGCCCAGGCTGGATTTGAATTCCTGGGCTAAAGCAATTTTTCTTCCTCGGGCTCCCCAGTAACTGGGCCTATAGACGGCCACCACACCTGGAAATTTCCCACATTTGAAGTGATGGATGCTTCTTCCAAGTCCTCTGTTGTAGCCAAAGCACTCTGTAGGTGCTTTTATATCTTTAGCTCTCCCTGGGAAAACTCTTTCCTTATACTCTGTGCGTATGTCAGTGTATGCACACAGGTGCCTGTCACGTAGGGACAGGGAAGTTCTTTTCTTTTTCCAAATTTTGTGACTTCCTCACATCATGGAATCCTCCCCTTTCTGGGTTCACAGTTCTGGTTAGAGGACAGCCCTGCAAGTGGCCACTGTAGGGCTCAAGGAGAATTCCTCCCACAGCTCCAGGCAACTCTCTTGTTGCTGGCTCTTAATCCCCACAAGGGCCAGCAGCTAAACATCTCAGGGCTGGAAACTGTGGGGATGTGGGTTGGGGTGTGGAGGAAGGGGCAGCACCAGCAAGGGCACCAGACTTTTTTTGAGACAGCGTCTCGCTATGTCACCCTTGGTAGAGTAATATGGTGTCACAGCTCACAGCAACCTCAAACTCAGGCTCAAGTGATTCTCTTGCCTCAGACTCCCAAGTAGCTGGGACTACAGGTGCCCACCATAATACTTAGTTATTTTTTATTTTTTTTTTTTGAGACAGTCTCACTCTAGCTCAGATGATCTGCCAGCCTGGGCTTCTCAGAGTGCTGGGATTATAGGTGGAGCCATCAGGCCCAGGCCAAGGTCACCAAACTTAACCATGCACATGGAACCCTTTTTACAGCAACACTTTTTCTTTTCTTTCCTTTTTTTTCTTGAGACAGAGTCTCACATGTCACCCTCAGTAGACTGCTGTGATGTCACAGCTCACAGCAACCCCAAACTCTTAGGCTTAAGCAATTCTCTTGCCTCAGCCTTCCAAGTAGCTGGGACTATAGGCGCCTGCTACAATGCCTTGCTATTTTCTTGTAGTTGTCAATGTTGTTTAGCAGGCCTGGGTTAGGTTTGAACCCGCCAGCCCCAGTGTATATGGCTGGCCCCCTAGCTGCTGAGTTACAGGCGCCAAGCCAGGAACACTTTTATTATTTACATCAAAAATAAGCCTTCTGGGCGGTGCCTGTGGCTCAAAGGGGAAGGGCACCGGTCCCATATGCCGGAGGTGGCGGGTTCAAACCCAGCCCCGGCCAAAAACCACACACACACACACGCAAATAAATAAATAAATAAATAATAAAATCTGGGTGACGCCTGTGACTCAGTGAGCAGGGCGCCGGCCCCATATATCGAGGGTGGTGGGTTCAAACCTAGCCCCAGCCAAACTGCAACAAAAAAATAGCTGGGCGTTGTGGCAGGCGCCTGTAGTCCCAGCTACTCGGGAGGCTGAGGCAGGAGAATCACCTAAGCCCAGGAGTTGGAGGTTGCTGTGAGCTGTGTGACGCCACAGCACTCTACCGAGGGCCATAAAGTGAAACTCTGTCTCTACAAAAAAAAAAAAAAAAGTTTAAAATTAAAAATAAATAAATAAATAAGTCTTCTGGGGGGTGCCATAGCTCAGTGAGTATGGTACATACACCCAGGGTGGCGGATTTGAATCTGACCCCGGCCAGCTAAACAATGACAACCACAATTAAAAAATAGCCGGGTGTTATGATAGGTGCCTGTAGTCCCAGCTACTTGGGAGGCTGAGGCAAGAGAATCACTGAAGCCCAAGAGTTGGAGGTTGTTGTGAGCTGTGACACCACAGCACTCTACCCAGGGTGACATAGTGAGACTCTGTGTCAAAAAAAAAGCCTTCTGAAAATGTGTGGCCATTTCAATGAAGACTAAGGTAGACAACAAAACTCTTCTGAAGCAGCACTGTCCCCTAGATGTTTTGCAAATTAAAAAATTAAAAGTCAGGCTGGGCATGCAGGGCCTCTAAAATGTAATCCCAGCACTCTGGGAGGATCACTGGATGCCAGGAGTTTGTTTATAAAGACCCTATCTCTATAAACAATTAAAAGAAAATTAGCTGGGCCTGATGGTGCCCTTGTAGTTCCAAATACTCAGGAGGTTGAGGTAGAAGAGCACTAGAGCCCAAAAGTTTGAGGCTTGTGATCACCTGGGCCAGAGCAAGACTGTATCTTTCTCTCTCAAAAAAAAAAAAAAAAAAAGGAAAGGTTTTGGGGTCAATTAGGAACAATGTAGCATCTGTGAAGCTGCACAAAGCATTACCTACACCAAAATAAACCTGGGCTCAAGCTATGTGGCCAATCAGGCTGAGTGGGAGCAAGCCAGTGCCTTTAGGGGTAGACTCAAGAGAGTGACCAGCCCGCAAGGTGCAGCTCCCTGGCCCATAATTATTTTCAATGCAGACATGGAGGATTCAAGATACAGTATTGGCCATGGTTTTAAAACATGAGAATAACCTTTAACAGCCCATACCAGGACACTGGGTTGGTTAAAGGGCTCAGGTGGTTTCTGAGCAGTCCTAAGGCTGTCTGGAACAACTGTGACACCATAATATCAACGGCATGAAGTGGGAGGGGCACCCAGTTATCTGTAGGACACTAAGACTTATTTTCAACAAGGAGTGGAAAGAAGTTCCAACTTCTTTTTTTGTTTGTTTGTTTTTCGGCCGGGGCTGGGTTTGAACCCGCCACCTCAGGCATATGGGACCGGCGCCCTACTCCTTGAGCCACAGGCGCGGCCCAGAAGTTCCAACTTTTAAATGGACTTTGGTTTCCCTGGTTATATGGGGTGCAGCCTTAACCTCCTGTTCCCCAGGCCTCACAGCTCCTTAGGAAGAAATAAAACGTGGACCCAAGTTATGAGGGCTACCTCCACTTTTCTGCAGCTACTATAAAGAAGGTAATGTGTCACCACCTTTAACGCCAACGATTCTCCTTATGAATTACTCTTGGCAGGTTGTTTTTTCTGCTGATGAGAACTGATTTCTTTGATCTTGACAGTCATGGATCCATGCGCCAATCCCTCTCTCTGATGGGAATTGCCTTTCCCTACCTCAGGAGTTTTCTGGATGTGATAGGAACTGATTACAAACTCCCTGCTCTCCTGGATCTTTCTCCTTTTCTTATCTCAGTCTGCCTTCTGGTTATAGTCTCTCTTAGCTGCTTCTCCCACCTCTGCCCTCTTCTTTTCATCATTTTTGTCCCTTTTTCTGTTCTACCACTTCCTGCTTGAAAATAAATGTTGTCTTTGTTAATGGGGCCAAAGTTCCACTTCTCCTCCCTGGTAATTAAGTAACTCACCAAACCAATGCTGCCAGCCACCTACCCTGCCACACGTGTGGGGCAGTGCTGGCTGTATTATCACACTTCTAAACTTGGGTTTTAAATCAGCTCGATTTTGTCCAGAAGCTACCCCAGCTTCTGTCTTTTATTTTATTATTATTATTTTGTTGTTGTTGCAGTTTTTGACCGGGTCTGGGTTTGAATCCATCACCTCTGGTATATGAGGCTGGCGCCCTACTCCTTGAACCACAGGCACCACCCTATTTTATTATTTTAATGTTTGAGACAGTCTCACTTTGTTTCCCTGGATAGAGTGCCATGTCATCATAACTCACAGTAACCTCAAACTCGTGGGCTCAAACGATCCTCTTGCCTTAGCCTTCCCAGTAGCTAGGATTACAGGTGCCCACCACAACACCCAGCTAGTTTTTTCCATTTTTAGTAGCGATGGGGTCTTGTTGTCGCTTAGGCAATCCACCCCCCTCAGCCTCCCAGAGTGTTAGAATTAGAGGCATAAGGCAGTACGCCCGGCCTGGCCTGGCCCGGCCCGGCAGCCTCTGTCTTTTAAACAAGAAAAGCTAGGCAGATATGCAGGCCAGTTTTGGAATCTGAACCAAGCTAAGAACTCTAGATAACTAAGCTGTCTAAAGCAGCATTTGTAGCAAGTAGGTCCACTCAACCTCACTGTTTAAAACAAAGATGAGAAATCTGAAAAGACATAGATAAAAATCCTTATCACACCTGACATAAGCCCTCATGCCACTAGAGGCTTTGACTAAAACTGAACAAAATACAGCCCCTAGGCTGCACCTGTGGCTCAAGGATTAGGGCGCTGGCCCCATATGCTGAGGGTGGTGGGTTCAAAACCCAGCCCGGCCAAAAAAAAAAAAAAATATATATACAGCCCCTAAATTAGTACCTGAGGCAGTAGCACACCTGATTTTGAAGTCCAAGTTATTGATTATAATTGTCTCTATTCTACTCAATCCTGCCAGCTAGAGACATTTTTGGCATGGGAGATTAAGGAATACAGGAAAACTGTTCCCCTCTAGGACAAGGCTTGTAAGCAGTAGGCATATAATATTCACATATAAAAACCCCACAAGCCAGGTGTATGAAAAAGGTTTACCCTGGAGCTGCTGATCAAACTTCTAAAACCTGTCTAAAAGTTTTAGATGACTTGCTCTTGTCTGAGCACACCTAAGGCTTATCTGTGGACACAGAACATCTTCTAAGCTCACAGTTCTACACATTGGAGTACCATGAGCTCGCACGCCCAGCAGCCAGTGGGAACTGGTGCCATCTTTTGATTCCAACAAGAGACAGCACCCCAGTGGAAGTCAACAGTTTTTGTATGGACGCCTTTTTGATGGAGGGCATGGTATGGAACCATGAAATGACTCCAAGATGCAGCTCTGTGACAGGATCAGCCCAGCACCCCCAGCGATCCCCACTCTGTGTGACAGTCACCCAGCGGTGGGACTATGCACAGCTCTAAGGGCAGCAGGGTGCCAGTTGCTAGACCCACCTGAATCTCTGTGCCTGGTGGTGAACTGGGCCTCCGAACCGTCTAGCTGGCGAGTGGTACAGCTGTGAGAGGAGTGCCACATTTTTGTTCTGGTTAGGGTTGGCAGCAAACTTCACTGTGATGGGCTCGGAGGAACCTGGGGGTTTATGACCATTGAAACTGGTAATTGCCTCTTCTGCTTCCGACCGTTTGTCAAACCGGATAAACGCAACCCCTCTGGACAAACCTTTTTAACAAACCAACAGAAATGGAGTTAGGGGAAAAAAAAAATGCAAGGACTTTCAAAGCTGAAAAGCAAGAGTCAAGTCAGTCTCTTGTAGTCCAGACTGGATGCCTGGTTAAAGAAATAAACAAAAATTAAACCTAAATATGAAAACAGATTAAAGGGAAAAACAATAAAAACAATGACTAATAAAAGACCAATGTTTCCGACTTTCTTCTGAGTTAAAGCAACGATTCTACTGTCTCCCTGCCACGAGATATTTTGCAGACAGATATACCAAACCCATACCCCAAACCTCTTTTCTAAAGCAAGCAACATTTGGAAAAAGCACCTTCATTTGCACAACTTAGTGGCCAGGTGCTACCACAGAAATTCTCCTGGCTTTCAGGCCAACCTTCTAGTTGTTACCTCTAGGGTCCACCATGGGTGAGTGATGGTGGCTGGGCCTGTGGCTAAGCCAGGCCTTCCTGCCTTACGTGTAGGGTTGCTGGCTGCTCGGCACCTGGCCCAACCTGTGCAGCTTCTCCTTCATGCCAGGAGAGCATGGGAACCAAGCTAAGAACTCTAAGTAACTAAGTTGTAACTAATTACAGCCCCTCTACCACTTCCCAGGTCCTTCCTGCCACTGCCACCTCACTCCTCTCTGGGATACTCCACTCTCAGATCCTGTGACCTCCTGTGGACTGCAAACTGCCCTCATAATCAAATGTGGCCAGATGACCATCAAACGCAGGCACACACAGCAGAGCTGAACCCACCCTCAGATTCTCCAGGCAGGTCTGAGGTCCACATGTAGATAAGGTCAGGGCCCCTCTGGCAGAGTCTTCCACTGCCTTGGGAGGGCACCTTCTCCTGTCACCTCCATGAAGTCACCTGAAAGGCAACCCTAGGTTCCTGGCTGGAGTCAGAGTACAAACAGTCGGAGGCTGAGGCCTGACTGAGCCTGAGACACCAAGGAAAGCAGTGGAGGGAGTGTTCAGCCATCCTTTACCTCCTGCCCAAAGGTATCCTCAGCCTAGGAGGAGAAAGTGAGCAGACTATCTCTCGAGGGATGCAACTATAGGGTAGGCAGGGAAGGGATGCTGAGCAGTGAACCAGCGCCTTTTCCTGGGGTGACTGAATGATGGGATCAGGGAGGCCAAAGCAGGTGGCCCGTCTGGGGCCATGAGTGTATCCTGGTGGGACAAACACTCTGTTCAAGATGCCAGACAAGGTCCATTCTGAGTTGGGGCTTCTTCCCCCAGGCAAAGGCCTTCAGCACGAGGTAAAGGACACTGACCTCAAGCAGTGCAGCCAGGGCCTGGGGTGACCAGAGAGTCAGAGCACGACTATTACCAGGTCTGCTCCTCATGGCCTTCTAGAGGGTCCCGCGAGCTGCTCCACAACTGTGACCCTGTGGACCCTATGTTGAGTGCAAACCCAGCAATATGCAAGTGTACCAGGAGGATTCTGGGGCCTAAGCTCACTTCTCAGCTTTGGCTCAGAAGGAATACTTGACAACATGCTCTTGGCAGATGCTGTTTTCATTTACTCTCATGTGGCACAAACAACAGCTTAGTCAGGAACCTAAATGAAAATCTAACTTTAGGCCAATACAACTGGAGGCTGGAGCTGGCTGGCTCTCACGCAAAGCTGCCTCCAGGGAGCCAGATTCACTCCATTTCTAAAGACCTCGTGGCCAAATGGAGAGAAAGTCTGTGTTCAAGTGTGGTTTCCTTATCAGGTTATGTAGAATGGCTTTCCACTTCAACCTGTCCAAGTAAAAGAAAGAGGCCTGCAGGGTTGGGGGGCGGTGAGGAATGTTAGAGAATTCAGTTTCATTCAATTATCTGATGAAGGTATAGTTTTTGAAGATGGCTCTGCATTATTGTGGGAGTTTTTCTAGAATTAAGAGTAGAAATCAAGAAAAGGCATACTCTCCAGATGAATAACCTATAAAGTTCACAATTAACATGGATAAATAAGCAAAGAAATTAAAAGACGAACTAAATTGTGTTGGCTCAGGCTGTTTAAGAGAATGTCCTCATCTCTCTAACACTAAAAGCACATCCTAGGAAGGCAAAAGCCACACAAACCCACCTGCCTGGTGCTTTTCTCCCCTGTCCCTGGCCTCAGAAGCCCCAGTGACCTGTCTCCAGCAGAAGAAGCTGCAGCTTCAGGAGCCCCCTTGCCCCTACCCTGCCTCCTTGTCTCCACCTTCCTGCAGGGATGTGAAGAAATCTTAGTGTCTGCACCACCCTGAAGTCTAGAGCACCCTCGCAGAGGGAAAGGGGGCAGAGTCCCCAGCTGACAGAAGAGGAACCATCTGCCGAAGTGACCTCCCTCAGCCTAGAGGGGAGCTCCAAGAGGCCTAGGTGGAGGGGGGCGTTAAGTTGAGAACAGGGCCCCTCAGCAGTGTGGGGCTAGGACTGGGCAAAGATGGGCAGAGGCTATCTAGGATCAAAAAGAGGAGGGGCTGGTATGATCACCACCAGACCCCAGGGACCTATAAAGGTGAGGGGAATGAAACTTTCACTGGGCCACCAACTGGATAGTTCTCTCCCCATTGGCACTTGAAGGTAACTGAGGAGACTTTAGGGACCACAGGAAACTTCTGGTACAGATGGGGGTGGTGGTCTTACCAAGTACCTGGCAATCCCTACACTCTCCCAAGAACCTAGGCAGAATGAAGGAGGCCATGTGACCCTACCCTCCAGCCCAGCCTGGTCCTGAGTGGTATCTGTACCAGGTTATGGGTCGTACCCAGGGCTCCCATGAAACATGAAGTGGCCCCTTCTGCTCCTCAGTGCTAAGCCCAGGACTGCAGTTTAGCAGCACATGTCAAGCAGGGCTGGGAGAACGCAGAGCAGTTGGCTAGGCCACCCGTCCCAGGCCCACAGCTCAGGGGACACAGGTCAAAGTGAATACACCTCCAGCCCCCTCTGCCAAAGGCCATGGAGTCCCTGCCTATGTGTAGATGAAGTGCAAGGCTCCTGCAGCTCTACGTGGCTTAAGGAACACTGCTGGTCTCTTAAAAGGGAGGTTACCGCAGGGCATGATTTCCCATAGCCCAACTACCCAGTGTATTTTAACACCATAGTTGGGGTGGCTGTACACAGAAAATACAAAATCAACCACATGCAAGTCAGTGGGCTTTGCAGGGCTCTCTGAGTAGAGCCTCTTCCTTTCTGGTCAGTCAGCACAATCCTGCTCCTCCTGGGAACAGAGCTGAGGAATCTGAAACTCAGTCAAGGGGTAGCCCAAGCTCCCCTGCTCCCCAGGGAGGCATACACAGGTCTTGGCAGGACATAACTCATCTCAGTCCCTTGCCCAGTGGGACAGGCGTGCTGGGCAGTGGAGCTGTAACACAGCCATGGGCAGATGTGAGCATCCCTAGCTCATCTCTGCCTGACGGGGCCACACAAAGCCTAGAGTCCAACTCCGATGCTGAGATGGCCAGGGCCATCTGAAACACAAGAGGAATTCACTGCCCTTGGGCTCTGTGCACTTTGGATATACTTGTGCTCCCTGGAGAGGACAAAATTGTGGACACAGAGGAAGGTTCATCAGAAACAGGTAACCCTGTAGCTTCTGGCACAGGGACGTGGAAATCTGGGGCCACAGGACACTATCTGCCTGTAGTGAGAGCCACAGCAGCCTTTTCAACCCATTCATAGGCAAGGCCAGGACATTTGAGTGCCTGAGGGAAAGTGCTAGAATTTCTTGGTGTTTTGCCATAAATGAAATGTTGGCCTAATCTTGTTTTTTTGTGTGTTTCTTTTTTTATTTAATGCCCTCTTATCTCCTCAGCCTCATCAAACAAAAGCCATTGTCTTTCTTTCTTTTTTTTTTTTTTGCAGCTTTTGGCCAGGGCTGGGTTTGAACCCGCCACCTCCAGCATATGGGGCCAGTGCCCTACTCCTTTGAGCCACAGGCACGGCCCAAGCCACTGTCTTTTGATTTCTATGTTGTCCTCATTTGTAGAAAACTAAGGACATTTAAAAACCGAACAGTGATCTGTCTTCCTTAGGAATCCTGGCCCTTAGCCTGGCAGAAAACACTCCCCATGTGCCCCAGGCCACCTGCCATACCTGTGGTCTGGTCCACAAGCACCCGGGAGTTGATGATTCGTCCGAACCGAGAGAACATGTCCTCCACATCCTTCTGGGTCATGGTCCTCGGGAGTCCACTGATGTACAAGTTGGCATCTTTGATGACCTCTGAGCTTGGGCGAGCATATGATACCTTGAAAGCACAACCACTTCCTAGGATTAGGGCAGGTATGTGGCCAAAGCATCAGAGAAAGATGCTAAATGTGGGGGGAGCAAAAGCCACACAGAACATTTTTTTTTTTGCAGTTTTTGGCCGGGGCTGGGTTTGAACCCACCATCTCTGGCATATGGGGCCAGCACCTTACCCCTTTGAGCCACAGGTGCCACCCCACACAGAACATTTCTCATCGCTAACACCTATCCCCTACAGTGGGACATGCTGTTGGCTTACCGTGGGCTGGTACAGGACTGGGACATCTTGTAGCACTTTCTCATTTGGTCCTCACAACCATCCCCAACGAGGTGGACATTATTCCTATTTCACAAAGCCATGAGTTCGAGGGCCCACAGCTGGTATGTGGCAGGGCCCCACACCCTTATGACCTCTCTGACATGCTGGACAATGTACCAGTGCTTGGGATAGGACCTGGTCCCTCACCACAAGGAGCCCATGGTGCAGTGGGCAAGAGAGCTAGGAGCCACTGTGAGCACTTACAATGCCCCCTGGTAATAGGTGAGCTCACCACGGGCACCCAGATGAGGCCCGTGAGCTCTGGTGGAAGCCTGAATGTTCAATATTAAATCCTTTGACTCGTTGGGTTTATCTTTTGCAAAATCAAAGAAAGCCTGAAAAGAACCTTGTCAGTGGTTTTGACAAAGTGGCTGATGCATGTGCTTGGAGGGGGTTGGGGCAGGGAGGGAGCCACCAGGGCCGATGCAGAAAAAGGTCTTGGGTGCTTTCTCAGGTCAGGGCTGACACAGCTGAGGGAATAGACCAGGACACCTCATGAGAAGGAGCAGCTGGGAGTAGCCCTTCTGGCTGCCAAGGGGCAGCCTGTCAAGATACACTCGCAACTGAGTCAGGAGGCTGGGATGCAGAGGAGGAAGCAGGAGCTGTGTGCTTTAAAAGTATACAACATTCTAACTGAGATAAAGAGCCTGAGACCACAGCAAGGGAGCAAAACACATGTCAGGCATCCCAAGAACACACACACAACAGCCCTCTCTGGAGCACCTACCACATTCCAGGGAAGGAACTATAGACACTGCCCTGCCTGTGAGGGAGCATGCAGTCCAGCAGGGAGAGGGAGGACAAACTCAGAAGCTGGATGGAATCAAAGTGCACCCAGAGGAGCTCATGGAGGTGAGGATGAAGGGAACACAGCACCACGGGGTACCATGGACCATCATGGGGGCCATGGGTCTCCAAGGAAGCTGTGTTGCAACCAGGCCCAGGGCACCTTGGGCAGCCAGTGAGACAGGACATCAGAGGACAGTTACTCTAGGATTTGGGTCAGGACTAGCAGCACTATCCCCAGAGAAAGGTGCTGCCATGGCTGCCAAGCCTCCCCTAATGTCTGGGTCAACCCTCAAACAGCCCTGCAGAACACCTCCCTGAAAGTGCTGCCGGAGGGCAGTACTGCTGACCGTCTGCTGTCCAACTTTACCAGAAGCTCCAAGGGATAGGCATCTTTGTGTTCGGCAGATGGCTGAAGAAGGAAGAAAGTCTCCCCCCACCCCCAGAGACTCAGCACTCTCTCAGATCAGGCTGGACCAGCAGAAAGTTGTTTCCCAGGACCATCTGCCAGGCACCTTGCAGCCCTGTTGGGCACAGTTAGAAAGACAGTCCCAAACTGTGAGCAGGGTGCAGCTGGAATGGAGCAGAGCTGGTGCCAAACGTGCTTACTGCCACCCCCGGGTCAGGCCCCAGAGAATTGCCTCTCATAGGCAAACATAGGGACAGCCTCCATGCGTTTCAACTACCGTGTCCTTGAGCACTGTGGTAACTCTGCTTTTTTCTTCTCTCCAGCTCTGTAACAGTTAAGGTGAGGTCACACCAAGGTAGGACAGACCTTAATCCAATGTACTGGGGGGCCTTACAGAAAGGGGAAAGGTGGTTGCAGGCTCACACATAGGGAGAAAGCCACGTGACAAGGAGCGAGATCAAACCAGATGAGGCTGTCCCTGAGAATAGGCACACGGAGGTGCACGCTCAGTAGGCATTCTTGGGGTGCAGCATCGTACCACCTCAGCCCAGAACCCTATTTCCTACGTTCCTAGCATCACTTGTGAGCCTATGACAATCAGGTTTTTGTCTAACTGCCTAGTTTTGAGACAGCTTCCTGTAAGGGGCTCAATTATGTGTCTCCCCCACTCTTCATCCAAATTCATGAGTTCACACCCTAACCTCCCCCACTCCCCAGGCCTCAGAATGTTCCCTGACTTGGGCAGGGCTGCTGCAGATGTAACCAGTTACAGTGAGGTCACACCAGAGTAGGGTGGGCCCTAATCCAATGCAACTGGGGGCCTTACAAGGGGAAACATGGCTGCAAGCCTCCACATTGGGAGAAAGCCACATGACAAGGGAGAGAGAGATCAGGTGATGTTTCTACAAGACAAGAAATGCCAAAAGACTGCCAGGGACTTTGGAAGGAACCAGCCCTGCCAACACCTTGATCTTGGCCTTCCAGCCTTCAGAACTGGGAGACAAGGCATTCCTATTGTTCAAGCCACCTGGTCTGTGGTACTCCATCATGGTAGTCCATGCCAAGTCCCACACACCCTTGCTCACTAGGTTTGCCACTTACCTTCCACCCACACCCATGTGCAGCCTCTGTTGTCTGTGAATGGTTATCCTGCACTGCACTCATTCCAACCTGACACTCTGTGTACTTTGCTAACTTACATGTGCAGAACAGACCCAAGAGGGCAAACCTTGTGTGTTCACCACTATCCTCAGCACCCAGAATGTATTTAGATGAACAGAGGCATTTGGAAACACCTGCTGATGGAGTGAAGGAACAGTAGCTGGTAGTGAGAAGTCCGCCTTGTCTGCCCTTCAGCCCCATGGCACCCCTTCTGTAGGTTGTTCCTGGTATTTACTCTCATGCTGCACTGGGAAAGCCGCCCAGTGCTGAGGCTAAGCGCCTGTAGCCAAAGCATCCAGTCTCTGGTACCACCTTTGCCCTCGCTCCCTCCCTCCGTAACCCTGGCAGAGTTATTTCACTACTCAAAACATCAGCTTCCTCGTCCTTAAGCTGTGGATTCACCAGGCTGTGGGGGGCAAATGAGATAAGCCCTCTATACATGTTTCTTGTGAACCACAAGGGCTCCTGGCAGAGACACCACACCTGGACAGTGCGTGGCCTGTCACCTCCATACACTACCCTCTCACTATGAGTGCCCTGGGGAAAAGATGGATAGACTCCTCACTCTCGACTCTGCGACTAAAGGAGTGACATCAGGATGAAAGAGGACAGAGTGGATGAGGTGGGGCTGAGATCACAGAGCCCTGGGGACACATGAGCCTTTGGAAAGCCCTGCCCTTAGGGGTAGTAGTGGGGCTTTGGCCTTGGGGATAGCCTGCAATTCCCAAAATATCCTAGCCACCAGATCCCCTCCAGCACAACCATCCTTGTCCTGAGCCCCTGAGGGTCCCTCTTCTAGGAATACCCTTGTGTTCCCATGCTGCCCTGGCTAACTCTTCTTATTCCCTCAGATTTCAACTCTGACTTTCTCATGGGAAACATTCCTTGGCACCTCTTGCGATTATAGGCTCTAAGCCTGTACTGGGGCTAGCTTACAGTGATCTGTATGCACTGCTGGGCTCCCCTAGCACCTGGTAGAGGGCCTGGCCTTTAGTCCATATTTGCTGTAAAGAACTGGTCTGGTCGGGCGGCGCCTGTGGCTCAGTGAGTAGGGTGCCAGCCCCATATACAGACGGTGGCGGGTTTAAACCTGGCCCCGGCCAAACCACAACAACAACAACAACAAAAAATAGCCGAGCATTGTGGTGGGTGCCTATAGTCCCAGCTACTCAGAAGGCTGAGACGAGAAAATCGCCTAAGCCCAAGAGTTGGAGGTCGCTGTGAGCTGTGACACCACAGCACTCTACTGAGGGCAATGAAGTGAGACTCTGTCTCTAAAATAAATAAATAAATAAATAATGAAATGATTACTTAAAAAAAAAAGCAAAAAAGAATTGGTCTGCTCTTTATCTTATGATGAGCTTCTAAAATCCTTGAAATTTCCACCTTTTCTATTCACAAGCCTTTGAATCCCACCTGAGCTTGCATTAAGAGAAGGCTCAGGATGGGGCTCAGTAACCAGAGAGATGGACCATTTAATTAGACCATGTGATTGGGCAGCTGGGGCTTTGAGTCATGTGATATCAACCCACCTCCAGGGCTGGGATGGGGATGAGGGGCAGGAGATGGATTCAATCAATCATGCATACAAGGCGGCGCCTGTGGTTCAGTGGGTAGGGCGCCAGCCCCATATACTGAGGGTGGCGGGGTTGAACCGGCCCCAGCCAAACTGCAAAAAAAAAAAAAAGGCCAGGTGTTGTGGTGGGTGACTGTAGTCCCAGCTACTCGGCAGGCTGAGACAAGAGAATTGCCTAAGCCCAGAGCTGGAGATTGCTGTAAGCTGGGTGATGCCACGGCACTTTACTGAGGGCAATAAAATGAGACTCTATCTCTTAAAAAAAAAAAAAAACAAAACAAAACATGCATACATAATGAGCCCCCAGTGAAAGCACAGCTTCCTAGTAGGAGAGCACATGGCCCTGCAGGAGAGTGAAGCACCCTGATCCCATAAGGTGAGGGACACAGGAGCTCCGTGTCTGGGACCCTCCCAGATCTTGCCCTGTATGGCTTTTCAGTTGAGAGGTCTTATCTCATGTTCTTTTTAATGAAATTGTCATCATAAATGTCAGTTTTGGGTCATTCTGGTGAATTACAGAACCTGAAGGGGGTGTGGGAATCTCCAAACACATATAGCCAGTTAATTAGAAGTGCAGGTGGCCTAAGGATCCCCAAAGTGCAGTCCTAAGTGAGGGTAGCCTTGTCCCGGATTGTGTCCTTAAAACTTGGGAAGGCTGTGTCAATTCTGGGTGGCTCGGCCGAGTACAGTGGCTCACGCTTATAATCCTAGCATTCTGGGAGGCTGAGGCGGGTGGATTGCTTGAGCTCTCAAGTTCAAGACCAGCCTGAGTAAAAGGGAGACTCTGTCTCTACTAAAAAATAGAAAAACTGAGGCAAGAAGATGGCTTGAGCCCAAGTTGGAGGTTGCTGGGAGCTATGACCCCATGGTACTCTACCCAGGGCAATAGCTTGAGACTGTCTCAAAAAAAAAAAAAAAAAAAAAAAAAAAAATTCTGGGTGGCTGCTGTCGGAACAGAATTGCAGGACACCAAACTGAGACAGAAACTGAGTAAAAATTCATGGATGAGATGAACATCTAACTCCATCATGGCCCTTATCATGCTGCCCAGATGGGTCACCTTTGTGAGGGCTTTTAAAGGGAAGACAGGTAATCTAAAGTCTCTCTACCTTGATGAATTGGTCAGCAGCTTGGTAAAAGTTTGCTGCACAAAGGAACACACTTGAATGACAAAGGACCCCAAAGCATGCCTGGGGGAACTGCTAGAGAGCCAGGCCTGGGCAGCCTCAGGGGAGACCTAGGGAGAAGTGAAAAAGCTGGCCTGTTTCTGTAAAACTAGGACACTGGTGGGCAGCTACTGAGGAACAAATTCTGCTGGCAGAAGGCAGGGCTGTCAGAGGTGGAGCTGGGTTCCATGCCACACACACCCTGATGATGGGGAGGGGGTGGCATGACAGTCCCCTGCTCAGGTAGGAAGGCCATGATGTGCAGCTGTCCACATCGACCTCTGCTGTGGAAGGTGCCTTGCTTGGCCCATGCTGGACCCAAGGCCACAGGAACCTGCAGCATACTCTGTGTCTACATGGTATAGGCAAGTCTTAAGAAATCTGCTGATGAGTGAAAGTTTGCTCACTAAGTAACCAAGAGAAGGGAAGAGTTTAAGGACAGGGCAAAGGACACCCTCCTGGTGGAATGTATGCTGCCAGAGAGGGATCATAAGACTTCCCTGCAAGCCAGCAGCAATCCAGACTCCCAGGCCCACCCACGGAGTGGCTCAGGAGGCCCTGCAGCAGCCTGGGAACTGTATTTCACAACTCCTGGGTGGGGACTCTGAAGATCAGCAGGCTCAGGAAGCTCAGCCATGGTGCAGCAACAAAGAAGGACACTTCTGGGTACCCAATGTGACTCGGGGGAGCATCTTACTCTGGGGTGGAGAAATCTGGTAGACCCAAAGGCTCATACAGGCTCATACAGAGCAAGAGAAATGGTCCTGACAGGTGTGTTCTTGCCAAGGGGTGGTGGGCACAACTGCTGCCAGGCTGCTGGAAACCTAGTCATTGGGGCCTGCCTGAAGCATGGGAGGCTCAGGGAAGGCCCAGTAGTGCCCAGGACTGACAGGAGACAAGGGAGCAAAGGTCAGGAAAAGAGAGGGTTTGGCCCAGGAGGTGGGTGCTGCGTATGATCAGGAAACCAGAGACAGAATCTCAGGCCTGGAAGGGGTCTGGGCTGAGAGAAATGGAGGGAGTGGTCAGTCATAGCAGGCTCAGAACGCAAAGGCAGAAGCAGCCACCATGCCCTGCCTAAGGGCTACCCCGTGGTCACTGCAAACCTGGGTCCCTCAAGTCACCTGCTACCACGAGGCCTCCCCTCACAGCACCTGCCTCTGTTGCACATAGCTGCTCTATTTATGGTTTCCTACCGCTATTTCCCCCACGAAGCCAGAGAGTTTGTATGTTTTGGTCACTGTCAGGCACATAGTAGGTGCTCAATGAATGTGGGTGAGAGAAGGGTTACAGCTCTCTGTGATGTGAGGAAGGGATCACTGGGCAGGGTGGGAAGGTGGTGCTGCAGCCACCAGCCAGGAACCAGCGGCAGAACAGAGCTAGCTGGACATTGGCGTGAGGAAGGAGCTGCACCCAAGGCAAGGCTGTCTTAGGGGAGGCCTATGGAGCAGGCACCTTATGAGCCCACACACCTGAGGACACCCTGGGCCAATCCCTTCACGTGACCCTTTACTGGTAGGGTTGAGTGAGGAGGCTGTGAGCTACCAAGCCCACATCTGGCAGGAGGTCCCTGAGAGCAACTGGTCCCCTGAGTAGCATCAGTAGTGCTCACCACAGGCTCCTGCCTGGGACAGGAACGGGTAAGGTGATGAGGTCTCTTTACCTTAATGGTTTTGGACTGGAGCCTCAGGCCGTTCAGTGTGTTGATTGCTCTCTCCGCGTCCTTTGCAGTCACGTAGTTCACAAAGCCATAGCCCAAGCTGTGTCCTGTGTGGGAGAACATGAGGACCTCGATAAACTGACTGCCCGTGAGTGAGAGGGACCGGGAGGTCAAGCAGGACCGTGTCAGCCTAGGGGCGAAAGGCTGGGTCAGGCAGACACACATCACACCTCCAGGAAACGAGGACAGAGGTACTGGCAAGCTTCCTTACTTTCTATGACAATACTACTACATTTTCTACAATGAACAGAGGTTACTTTTAAACATACAAACAAGAAAAGGCTCATTTAAAAAGAAAACTGTGTTAGTGACTGCACCTTTCAGAACACTAATGATTAGTTCCATGGATGCTGATCTCTCCGAGGGGCTTGGGTGGTGAGGAAGAGGAGGACCACAGCAGTGGCTGACCAGTTGTCTTGTGTCCCATTTCTTTTTTTTCTTGAGACACTATCTCACTATGTCGCCCTCAGTAGAGTGCCGTAGCGTCACAGCTCACAGCAACCTCAAACTCTTGGGCTTAAGCGATTCTTTTGCCTCAGCCTCCCAAGTAGCTGGGACTACAGGCGCCTGCCACAACGCCCAGATTTTTTCTTGTTGCAGTTGTCATTGTTGTTTAGCTGGCCCGGGCTGGGTTCAAACCTGCCAGCCTTGGTATATGTGGCTGGTGTCATAACCATTGTGCTACGGGTGCCAAGCCTGTCCCCCGTTTCTATGCCACTTCCCTCTCCAGAGTGGAAAAGCTTGCTGGCACCACCCAGCTAGGCTCCATTTACTTTTCCAAATCTGAGGCCAGCCTAGCTGAGCTGTGGGGCAAAAGAAGGCAGGAAGCCCAAGGAAATGCCTGGACTAAGAGAATCCTTTGCCTGGCCAGGCAGCCCTTGTCCCAGCTTCACAGGATGGCCAGGTCTCCAGAGCCCCTCCCAACAGCAGACTTTGCAGTAACAGTGCCAACAGTTCCAGTGTGGGGAGTCACTGTGGATGCAGAAACACGAGCTCTTCTAGTTAATGAACACCAAGTTACAGGCAGGAGCCACCACCCACTGGACACCCTGGGAGGGACATGGCATGGCAGGGGAAGGTGCCCAGAAAACATATGGTCAAACACTCTAAGGTAGAGAACCGAAGAGGCTTAGGAAAACCTCGATTTCCATCCTCCCAAATTATCCACACCTGCCGTAAGACAGGAGCCCTGCCCTTGCCTAGCACTACTCTATTCCCCTGGCCAGAGGAGGTTGAAAAGGAACCGCAAGTGGACGCCTGGAGGCAGACAGCCAGCAGCCAGCAGAACACAGACCCACCTCACTGACAACAGGACCATGAACTTAGTGGAGAGCCTACTCCAGTTTTGCAAATTTCTTATCCCTAATTTATGTTTTGCCACTTTTTTTCAATAAGCTATTTTTAGGATAGTTTCAGATTTATACAAAAACTACAGGATAATACAATTATCATCTCATATACACCCCCACCCCGTTTCCCATTAGTAACATTGACATTAGTATGGTTTATTGGCTATAACCAACTACCCAAATCCTGATACACTATTATTACTTTTTATTTTTATTTTTTGAGTGGAAGGGTCTTGCTATATTGCCAAGGCTCAATTTAAACTCCTGGGCTCAAGCGATTCTCTCAACTCAACCTCCCAAGTAGGTGGGACTATAAGCACAAGCTTCACACACTATTATTAACTAATGAAGTCTACATTTTATGGGATTTCCTTGTTTTTCTCTAACGTCCTTTTCTGGCCCAGGACCCCGTAAGACATTTCGTTGAGCTCCTCCTGGCCATGAGTTTATTGTTTTTCATGACATGACCTCGATAGTTTTGAAAAGGGCTTGTTGGGTGTTCTGCAGACTCTCCTCAGGTCGGATTTGTCTGGTGTCTTTCTCATAGTTAGAGTAGGCCCACAGAGGTCCTCAAACTGCGGCCTGCGGGCCACACAAGGTAGTGTGATTGTATTTGTTCCTGTTTTGTTTTTCTACTTCAAAGTAAGATATGTGCAGTGTGCATAGGAATTTGTTCATAGTTTTTTTTTTTTTTTAAACTATAGTCTGGCCCTCCAATCTGAGGGACAATGAACTGGCCCCCTGGAGTAGGGTTACAGGTCTGGGGAGGAAGACCACAGAGGTGAAGTGCCCCTTCTCATCACATCATACTGAGGGCACAGGCCATCAATATGACTTACCACTGCTGAGGTTGACCTTGATCATCAGACCAAGGTGGTTGAACCAGCCGGTTTCTCTGCTGCGAAGTTATCCCTCCCATTCCACGCTGCCATTAATGGAGAAAGTTAGGACGTATGTGCAGCTGACATTTAAGGAGTGGCCTTGAAGAGTTACGCTCCCCTTCTTAGGGCATAGCAGTTACAGAAAATTATTTGCAATTCTGTAAAAGAGGCCACTCTTTTCAGAGAAACAAAACCAAAATCTAACCCTCTAGATTATTTTTCTTTCTTTTTTTAAGACAGTCTCATTTTGTCGCCCTCGGTAGAATGTCGTGACATCACAGCTCACAGCAACCTCAAATTCTTGGGCTCAAGTGATTCTCTTGTCTCAGCCTTCCTAGTAGCTGGGACCACAGGAGTCCACCAAAAACACCCAGCTAGTTTTTGTATTTTTAGTGGAGACAAGGTCTTTCTGTTGTTCAGGCTGATCTTGAACTCCTAAGCTCAAGCAATCCAACTGCCTCAGCCTCCCAGAGTGCTAGGATTACAGGTGTGAGCCTCTGTGCCCTACTAGTCCCATATTTCTAACAAAACTCCACAGGTTTGAGAGCCTTGCCTCTGGAGCCCCAGAAAAATGAGAAGCTGAGGGGCTGGGCAGAAGACCACTTCCTGGCCAGGGCCATCCAACCTAAGTCAGGATCATAGTTCAGAAAACTACCAAGGACAGGCTGGAAGCTTCAGGTCCAGACTTAAATTTAAGTGTGCAAAATGGATCCCCACCATGGTTCCAGATAGGCTAGGTCTCCTCATGCCCTGCACCTGCTCTTCACTAGGCAGAAGCCATCTGTCCTCAGGGCCCCTCAAGTCAGATACTGCAAGGACTCATGCTCCAGGCCTGTGTCTTCAGCCATACCTGGCTCCTCTTGGCACAGAAACACTGTCTCTGCCAGGCCCCATATTCCTGCTTCCTCGCCTCCCAATTTGGTGGCCCTAGCTTGTCCCCCAGGATGGTCTCTGCCCCGAGGATCACTTCACTACATGTCAGTACCACTGGGTACTATCAATCCCCTTGGGATGCTCCAGCCTCCAGCAAGTGAAAGTACCAGGCTCTATCTCCCTAAATGTCTCTCTTCAGGCCCTTTCCATCAAAACTAATGGTTCTTGAGGTCCCACCTTTGGCCCTCATCTCCCCCACGCATTCTTCCTTGGCAAACAACATCACTGAGGAAAGCACACATCTTCAGGAGGCCACTGCCTCCTCCCCTGGTCCCAGTCCTTCTCTGTCTTCCTCCACGTGCTGACATATTAAATGAGCACCCATGACGTGTCAGGCCTCATGCCCAGCTGGGGATTGATGGTGTTCAAGACAGAGGATGGCTGCTGGCTCAGGCCCATAGGTAAGTGAGACAATGAGCCAGCCAGAAACTAATGTGCACATCCTTGAAACCAAGGCCATGCACGGGTATATGAGAACAATCTCCGCTGTGCTGTGAAGGGGCTGGCAGGACAGGCCCACATCAGATAGGGGGCTAGGAGAGCCCTTGGTGGAGGAGATATTTGAACCAGGACCATTATACAGCTAGATGTGAGCAATCCAAACAGAAGGATCAGTGCCAAGTTTCTGAAGCAGAGATGACAAAGGTGATGACGACAGTACGTTCCAAGAAAGGAGAGATAGCCAGTACAGCTGAGTGCATCAAGCCCAGGAGAAGTGCCTGGGAGGTGGCCATGGGAGATACAGTGGGCAGCAGTGGGCCAGACAGTGTGAAGCCCAGGAGCCACCCTCAGCTAGTCCAGGTGGGAGGCCACAGCAGTGTGCATGGGGCAGGGCAGCAGATTGGGGCTGCCGAGGGGACTGCAAATGGCATGATGGGAGGCAGCTCCCTATGGAGGTCAGGGCCTTTGGTATTAGGCCTGGGTGGGGAGGGAATCTCTCCACACCCCTCACAGGTCTTGCTGCATCTTTTTTTTTTTTTTTTTGGTTTTTGGCCAGGGCTGGGTTTGAACTTGCCACCTCCGGCATATGGGACCGGCACCCTACTCCTTGAACCACAGGCGCCGCCCGGTCTTGCTGCATTTTGAGCCTGCTTACCCCAGAATGGTGGGCTCCTAGTGGTAGTGGTAGGGAAGGCAGGGAAAGAACAAAGATACCCTGCTTCTGACACACCAGAGAGACTGCAGACTGGAAGTGCTTTACCCAGCACTGACCACCCAGTCCCACACTCACCTCTACTACAGACCTACCTTCTCAACCTCCTTGCTCGTTAGTCACTGAGGTACCTTTCTAAAGCTATCAGTGCTCAGGCCACACTTCCAGCTGATTCAATCAGAGCAGGGCAAGGAGGGGGATGGAGGGTGGTTAAGTTGGAGGTTTTCAAGCTCCTGTGACTCTGGGAGGGGTTATGGAGAGGCCTACTCCAGGCCACCAAGTTATTGTCTCTCCATAAGCTGCTGGCGCCAGGGGCACCTGAGGGACGGCATGGTTCCCTAAGTCCCTTTGCAGTCTGGGACCCAGGATGTCAGGCAGGTGTAGAAATCTCCATTCCAAGTTCCTTTAAGATGTTTCTCCTGCTCACTAGAGGTAGCCATCCTGTTAGAGCTGCTCTCCCCCTTCTAGGGAGATAGGATATCATTCCTGGGAGAGGGAGGCTGGAGGGCTGGGGAAGGCATGGCTCCTGCACAGGCTCCTTTGAGCCTGCCTAGAGTCAGGGCTATGGGGTTATCTGGGCCCCTGGGATGGGAGATGGGGTGGAGAGGGCGCAGGCATGGAATGAGGAAGTGATATGGGATACAGAGAGCCTAGGTCCCAGAGCTAGTGATACCCCAGAGCCCTCCCCCCAGCTCTTACTTCCTGGAACTGCAGGAAGAGCCCCCACGCCTTCTGGCCTTTGGCTCTCTGACTTGCTGGCATCAGCATCACCCTCTAAGAAAGTTAAAGTGCAGGTGGTCGAATACTCTGAGTGGCTGATGCATGGGTATGGATGGGGCCTGGAACTTGCACTTGTCTAAGAGATGCTGCTAGTGGTCAGGGGGTGGCACTTTGAGAGCTGCAGTCCTGGAAAGCTGCAGTCCTGGAAAGCTGCAGTCCTGGAAAGCTGCCTCTGTGGGCAGCACCACAAAGGTCCCATTGGGCGCCCTCCCAGGGCAAACGCTGACCAGTGCTCCTGCATCTCCCAATATATTTCTCTCTCTGTATAGATAAGAGTTAAGACTGGAAAGAACTCCTTGGCATTCAGTCTTCTGTTGCCAAACATAATGTTTTAACCTCTTAGTGCTTCTCGGTGCTGGAACAGCCTTGAATGATGAGGTGCATGGCTGAGGGGGCTGGGCACCTGTGGACAAGATACCTCCTCTGCGACTTGAAGGGGCAGAACGTGAGTTCTTTCCTCAACAGTCTGTGGGGTTTGGGTGGTGCCTGTGGCTCAGTGGGTAGGGCCCCATATACCGAGGGTGGCAGGTTCAAACCCGGCCCTGGCCAAACTGTAGCAAAAAATAGTCGGGTGTTGTGGCGGGCACCTATAGTCCCAGCTACTCGGGAGGCTGAGGCAAGAGAATCACCTAAGCCCAGGAGTTGGAGGTTGCTGTGAGCTGTGATGCTACAGCACTCTACTGAGGGCAATAAAATAAGACTCTGTCTCTAAAAAAAAAAAAGAAAAAAGTCTATAGGCTCACAAGAAGGCTTTGCCAAGAGACAGAGACTACAGGGGTGTGTGTGAATTAAGTAGGCAGTAAGAAAGAGCAAAGGCCCCAAAAGAAAGAAAATGGGTAACAGACAAAGGTATAAGAAGCCAGTAAATAGATGAAAACAATACTGAACTTCACTAGAAATATAAATACCACAATTGGATGCCATTTGTCCCTCATCATGCCGGCAAAGGTGAAAAACTAACAGGGCTGAGCAGAGAGGAGTGTTAAATTGGACATCCCCAGAGGGTGAATTGGCGACGGGGATGAGAGAGCCTTTAGAAGGTCAGCTCTCTCTTTGGGTGGTGCCTGTGGCTCAAAGGAGTAGGGCACTGGCCCCAAATGCCGGAGGTGGTGGGTTCAAACCCAGCCCTGGCCAAAAACTGCAAAAAAAAAAAGAAGATCAGCTCTCCTCACTTGCTGTTTCATATCCAAGCAGTTTTATAGGGAGATAACCAGTGAGCAAAGGTTTGTACCAGGATGTTTATCCCAGTGGTGCTTATAAATATGAAAATGGAAACAAGAATACTATGTATGCCATCATTACATTAATGGGCTAGCAGAAAGTTCAGTCACAAGGAAAAGTGTTCAGATACAGGAAGAAGGGTGGTGCCTGTGGCTCAAGGAGTAGTGCGCCGGCCCCACATTCTGGAGGTGGTGGGTTCCAACCCAACCTCAGCCAAAAACTGAAAAAAAAAGAAAACAGATACAGGAAGAAAAGTTTAGTGCACCGTTTGGGGGGCAAGAGAAAAGCCATTTTGCAAAAGTAGATGATTGTCTGTGGCTGTCAACGTGTAAAGAAAAATGTCTGAAAGGACATGTACCCAAAAACTAACAGAAGTGGGATTATGAGGCAAATTAAGATCTTTTTTTCTGCTTGTCTTGTGCTCAGACATTTTCTGTGAGGAAGAAAAATGACTCATATTAGGAAAAAAGGTGGTTAGATTGACAAATATGGAAGGGCGCCTACAGGAGGAACAGGGTTCAGGGAATCATGAGAACATGAGAGTGGGGTGGGGGAACACTGCAGGTGGGATGAGGGGGACAGGTACCCACAGACAGGGGTGTGCAGCTTTATCCCAGTCAGAGGTCGGCAAGACAAAAGCCAAGTTGGAGGCTGGAACCTAGTAGCAAACTCATTTTGATGCCTGTAGGCCACACTGGCCACCGTGGGGGTGAAGAGTAAGGCAGGGCTGCCCAGGAAGGTGTCAAGAAGCACAGCTGGATGCTGCAGTAGGACCCTTACTAGTGCTTGTGGATAGAACAGCCAATAGCCAATGCCAGGTTTCCCAACACAGAGCCCAGCCCTGGGACAGTCAGAAAGCTTCTGAATCCTGAGGTCAACACTTGGGACAGTCCCTTCCTCCCAGCCACCACGTCTCTCCTTCCTGTTACCAGTGCCCAGCCCGTGGCTGAAATGTAATAAACATTTTCTGAGTGAAAGAACGTTCATGCTAATCTGTACCCTCCCTCAATTCCAGCCCCATTCACTCAGCAAATGCTGACTGGCTGTGTCCAGGGCTATGGGGGTCAACAAGGTTCCCACCCCAGGAACTACAGCAACACTCTGGACAAGGAAGTTCTAACCTCAGGGAAACCCCCTAGTGTAGGGCTGCCTGGTTGCTATAGGAACCCACAGTGCAGGAGTATCTAATGCTCAGGCCAGCGAAGGCCTCTTCAAGCCAGCGTGGTCTGGACCTAAAGGGTTTTGGAGAAGAGGAGGGGCAGGGTCACAGGTGGACTGTTAAAGAGGCACCTTTGCTGCAGCAAGGAGAACAGTCAGGAGCATAGGGAGCACTTCGAGGCCAAAGTGACGAAGAAGCCAAAGGAGGTGGTGTCTTGGTCTAAGATGGAGGCTGGAGAAATGGAAGAAAGAGCTGTACAGAAGAGACACCCAGGAGGACAAGGGCCAGGGACACTTTTGGATTTCTGACCAGAGCCACTGAGTGTACAGCGGTGGTATACATTAAGGTGGGGACACTGGAAACAAGTAGCCAGCTGGCAGGAGAGTTAGTATCAGTTTGGAACACACTGAATTTAAGGAGCTGAAGAACCAGGAGCTCACGAGAGCTTTCTGACTGAAAGAGAGGTGGCCAGCAGAGGGCACCTGCAGCCCTGGGGCGGAATCTGCCTACCTTCAGTGCAGGCTTCTGAAGAAGAAGGCAGTGGAATAATCCTAAGGGTGACTTGAGCTTAAGGCTGTGAAAGAGCTATAAGAACAACAGTGTAGCCTCAGGGGTAGAAAGAGAGCCAAGGTAGCAGATCCTGAAAGGCAGTGGAAAAGGATGCTTCTGAAAGAGGAAAAGACAGGGAATGTGACGGTCTGTGGAGGGAAGACTACATGCAGAACTGTGGGGAGATTCTGCCTCCCCCAGGACATGTGGCAGCATCTGGAGACACTTTTTGGGCTTCACAACTCAGAAGGTGCTACTGGGATGCCACGGGTGGAGACTGGGGATGCTGCTCACCACCCTATAGTGTCTAGGGCAGCACCTAGTCCTAACCTGTCAGCAGTGCTGCAGAAACTCAGCTGAAGGGAGTTAGGAGTCTAGAAAGGATTCCTGTCAAGACAGTAGAGACCAGAGCACATTTGGACACTCACAGGGCAACCCTGGAGAGACCTAGGAATAGTGAACACCTATAGAGCTTTAGGTTCCTGAGAATCTGGGAGAGGGAGGGAGGGTCTGGGGCAGACATGGAGGTGCTGTTAGTCCTACTGTGAAGGAGGAGACAGTTCTCAGCCTGAGAAGGGAAAACACACTGAAATGGTAATTGTGGAGGACAGGAACATCCTGTGTTACAATGTGAGTGAGGTTGGGAATCAGATTCACCAGGGTGCTTTGTGAGAGGCTCTCTTACTGGGGTGGACAGCTTGGGCTCTAGCTGAAAGACAGTACCTAGCCAAGGTTTTGTCAGAGCAATGTGACAACAAGATGAAGAGGCAGGGCGGCGCCTGTGGCTCAGTTGGCAAGGCGCCGGCCCCATATACTGAGGGTGGCGAGTTCAAACCCGGCCCCGGCTAACTGCAACCAAAAAATAGCTGGGCGTTGTGGCAGGCGCCTGTAGTCCCAGCTACCCAGGAGGCTGAGGCAAGAGAATCTTAAGCCCAGGAGTTGGAGGTTGCTGTGAGCTGTGTGATGCCATGGCACTCTACCGAGGGCCATAAAGTGAGACTCTGTCTCTACAAAAAAAAAAAAAGATGAAGAGGCAGTGAGATGTAAGGACCTGGGCAGGACCAGTCAGCAAAGAAGTTTCCACAAGCCGGCAGTGGGATGGGCACGATGTTTTTCCTAAAGCTCCATTTATTCAATTTAGAGAACAAGCAAGATGCCAGCTAAAATGTGAGCCCAGGCCACGGACTCCACAGCTTCAACTATTGCCCTAAGATAACGCTAAAGTAAGTTCCAAATTATGCCTTTTGTTGCCTTCTCAAAACCAGTTCTCTTAAATGCAGACTATAAATGTCTTTTTTTTTTTTTTTTTTTTAATTTGGCCAGGGCTGGGTTTGAACCCGCCACCTCCGGCATATGGGACCGGCGCCCTACCCACTGAGCCACGGGTGCCGCCCCAGACTATAAATGTCTTAACACAAGAACTAAGAAAATGCCGTGAAGGCTACATTAACCAGTTTGACGAAGATATTTCAAATTGTATTTAAAACCAGCACAGTGTACCCCACGATTGCATTAATGTACACAGCTATGATTTAATAATAATAATTAAAAAAAGAGAATTGCTTAAGCCCAAGAGTTAAGAGGTTGCTGTGAGCTATGACATCACAGCACACTGCTGAGGGCAACATAGTGAGATTCTTTTTTTTTTTTGTTAAATCATAGCTGTGTACATTGATATAATCATGGGGCATCATTCACTAGCTTCACAGGTGAGATTCTGTCTCAAAAACCAAAAACCAAAAAACAGTTCTCTCTAGATTCATCTCGCCAACTCTAGGTGTTCCTTTTTTTTTTTTTTTTGTAGAGACAGGGTTTCACTTTATCGCTCTCAGTAGAGTGCCGTGGCGTCACACAGCTCACAGCAACCTCTAACTCCTGGGCTCAGGCGATTCTCCCTCCTCAGCCTCCCGAGTAGCTGGGACTACAAGCGCCTGCCACAACGCCCGGCTATTTTTTTGTTGCAGTTTGGCCGGGGCTGGGTTTGAACCCACCACCCTCGGTATATGGGGCCGGCGCCCTGCTCACTGAGCCACAGGCGCCGCCCAATCTAGGTGTTCCTATTAGCAGAGCTCACATTCCTTTGAAAACCACTGCAAATGATTAAGACAAAGAAGCCAGGTACTGTGAGAATGCTCACAAAGTAACGAGAATGTGTGCTGAGTCAGGCTTCAATGCTTAGGAGTATCAATGGGGCTGAAAATTCCCTTCCACCAGAACTGAAGAGGAAAAAGGCAATAGTTGCCAGCAGCACAGGAGAATTTTAGAACCCCTTTGAATAGGACTCTCTTACTCAGGACAGTCTCCTGGAAAAGAGAGATGGTGGCTTCTAGAATACTCTAAAGCTGTTTTTTTTTTTGTAGAGACAGAGTCTCACTTTATGGCCGTCGGTAGAGTGCCGTGGCCTCACACAGCTCACAGCAACCTCCAACTCCTGGGCTTAAGCGATTCTTTTGCCTCAGCCTCCCTAGTAGCTGGGACTACAAGCGCCCACCACAACGCCCGGCTAAACTCTAAAGCTGTTTAAGTTTGTATATTATCTAAAGCCCACATTTAGAAGACATTTATGAAATCGTAGACTCTCAGAGCTAGAAGAGGAAAAGGTTTTTGTTCAGTGTCCACATCTGATGAGCTGTAACCTTGGTGTGTTAGATGGGGATGTATAGGGTCATCCCAGGGTCAGGCATCTTAATGTTACAACAAAAATGATGAAGGCTGACGAAGTAGGACAATGGGTACATCAGGTTCAATATATCATCCTATGTTCAAGTACACTTGAAATTTTCCATAATAAAAAAATGTTTCTGGGTGGCCCTGGTAGCTCAGTGGGTAGGGCGCCAGCCACACACACTGAGGCTGGAGGGCTCAAACCTGGCCGAGGCCCGCTAGAACAACAATGACAACTGCAACAAAAAATAGCTGGGCGTTGTGATGGGTGCCTGTAGTCCCAGCTCCTTGGGAGGCAGAGGCAAGAGAAATGCTGAAGCCCAAGAGTTTGAGGTTGCTGTGAGCTGTGATGCCATAGCACTCTACCTAGGGCGACAACTTGAGAGTCTGTCTCCAAAAAAAAATAGTTTCTAACTTTTAAATTAGTTTTCAGTATAGGAAACCATGGTCCTAACACACCAGGGTGATAGCAAGAGCCTCCCTGAACAGAATGCCTCTTCCTTGCTGAGGAGGGTGAGGAGGAAAAGGAAAAAAAGAGGGAGGAGGAGAGAGAGGAGGAGGAGGAGGGGGTTGGAGGAGAGCTCCTCATTTTTCTTTTCTTTTCTTTTTTTTTTTTTTTTGAGACAGAGTTTCACTATATTGCCCTTGGTAGAGTGTCATGGCCTCACACAGCTCACAGCAACCTCCAACTCCTGGGCTTAAGTGATTCTCTTAAGTCATTGTTGTTTGGCAGGCCCGGGCTGGGTTCAAACCCTCCAGCTCCATTGTATGTGGCTGGCCCTGTAACCAATGAGCTACAGGTGCTGAGCCCCATTTGTTTCTTTTTGAGATTGGATCTCACCCTGCTGTCCAGGCTGGAGTGCAGTGGTTTAATCACAGTTCACTGCAGCCTCTGACTCAAGTGATCCTCCTGCCTCGGCCTCCTAAGTAGCTGGGATTACAGGTAGGCACCACCATACCTGGCTAGTTTTTCTTATTTTTTGTAGAGACGGGGTCTCGTTATGTTGCTTGGGTTGGTCTTGAACTCCTGGTCTCAAGCAATCCTCCCACCTCAGTGTCCCCAAGTGCTAGGACTACAGGCACTTGTGTTTGGGCCACATTGTCATGCCATCAACATGAACTTCTGCACCACACTTAAGTTTGAACTTTACCTGGCTTCCCTATATTTTTCTCCAGAGTCCTTGAAGCCACATTCTCAGAACAGAGGCCACCCTATAGGAGGGCCTTAACAGGTCACAAGCCTTCTGAAAACACCTACGAGATAGGGGTCATCAGGATATGGGAGTCACCATCCCCACTTTATGGATAGGGACACAGAGGCATAGAAGTCATACTATGAGGGAGCAGAACGGGGCTTTCAGTGGCCCAGCTCCTGCCCCCACCCCCCCCCACCCCTGAAAGTTCAAACTTAAGTGTGGTGCAGAAGTTCATGTTGATGGCATGACAATGTGGCCCAAACACAAGGAAGGGCTGGCCTCAGGGTACTCAATGCAAAGGAACCAGTGCCTAACAGGACAGCCACCAGTACTTGCTTTATAGGAATGGCTCTGCTCCTTTACCTGCTACTTTATCCCGAATAAGTTTTGCAGATTCAACTTCACCAATGCTGCTGAACAGACTTCGTAACTCATCCTGGGTCATGTTCTGAGGGAGGTAGTTAACGATTAAATTTGTTCTCCCGATGTCACCCCTGCAGTCTTCAGCCATGTGGTCTTCATAACCATTAGACATTGTATTTTCCAAAAATCTGCAAAGAAAAAAACTGAATAAATTCCAAATGTTAACACTGCAGTATATGAAGGCAAAACTAATGACTGTATTTGCACTTAGAAATTTTTCTTTTCTATACTACACATTCAACTTATGACCAAACAAAAATCTGTACATGGACATTTATAGAGGCTTTATTCTTTTTTCTTTTTCTTTTTTTTTTTTTTGTAGAGACAGAGTTTTCACTGTACCACCCTTGGGTAGAGTGCCGTGGCGTCACACGGCTCACAGCAACCTCTAACTCTTGGGCTTACGCCGATTCTCTTGCCTCAGCCTCCCGAGCAGCTGGGACTACAGGCGCCCACCACAACGCCCGGCTATTTTTTTTTTTTTTTTGTTGCAGTTTGGCCGGGGCTGGGTTTGAACCCGCCACCCTCGGCATAGGGGGCCGGCGCCCTACTCACTGAGACACAGGCGCCGCCCTATAGAGGCTTTATTCTAAGACTTGGAAGAACCAGGATGACCTCCAATGGCTGGATGGATAAACAAACTCCATTTGTATGGTAGATATATCCCTACAGTGGAACATTTTTCAGTGATAAAAAGAAATGAACTATAGCTTGTGTGTTGGCTCACACCTGTAATCCCAGAACTTTTTGGGAGGCAGCAGGAAGATCGCATGAGCCCAGGAGTTCAAGACCAACCTGGACAACATGGTGGGACTCTTATCAATAAAAAAAAGAAAGAAAGGAAGACAGAAAGAAAAACTAGCCCGGTGTGATGGCATGGGCCCATACTCCCAGATACTTGGGAGGCTAAGGCAGGAGGATATCCTGAGCCCAGAAGAGTGTGAGGTTGCAATGAGCTATGATTGGGCCATTGCACTCCAGCCTAGGTGACAGAGTGAGACCCCACTCCAAGAAAAAAAGGGCTATTATGCCACAAAAAGACATGAAGGAACTTTAAATGTACATTGCTAAATGAAAGCCAATAGTCTGGGAGGGCAATATACTTTATGATGCCAACTATACGACCTCCTTCTGGAACAGGCAAAACTACAGAGACAGTAAAAAGATCAACAGTTGCCAGGGATGGGAGGTGGGAAAGAAAGTAAGAAATGGTAGAACACAGGGAACTTTAGGCCAATGAATCTATTCTGTATGATACTGTTATGGTTGATACTGAACAATACACGTTTGTCAAAACTTAGAGAATGAACAACAGAGTGAACCCTCATGTGAATTATAGACTTCAGCTAATAACAATATATCAATATTGATTCATCAATTATAACAAATGTACCGTGCTAATGCAAGACACTAACAATAGAGGAACTTAGGTGTTGGAGCAGGGGTATACAGGGACTCATCATGTTTTCTTTGCGATTTTTCTGTAAACCCAAATCTGCTCTAAAAAATAAAGTCTGTGAATGTAAAATGGAACAACTCCAAGTTCAATCAAATTCACCAGAACGGCTTAAAGAAATCTACAAACAATTCCAGCACCATAATTTCAGATCCTATAAAATAGTGTCTGAGTTGTCTCCCAGGATCCTTCCAAAGAATTCTGATTCTCCCCAGGTCCAGAGCTAAGCACCCATACCCTCTGTTGCCGAGAAGGCAAGCAATGGCCCTCTGCACCCATTTATTCCCAGAGACAGTGACTGAGCCAGAAGGAGGTTGGAATTTCTCTACCAGGTAGAAGAATTTGGCCTTCATACCTTATAGCCTTTGAAATGCTTTTTGTAGTTGTCTAAGTCTTTACTTTCAATGACAAATATCAGAGCCAGTGATGGCTTTGGAGAGAGTCTGGATCCATGTAGCTGAGAGCACCAAGATTATTCTTCTGAAGCACACCTCATACCACACTTGCTCACAAGTACCATGTGCTGTTGCCTGACCTAAGAGGGCCTACATCTCCACCTCTAAATACACAGGCAGTCACCCCTTTGGATGCCTACCCACCTGGAGGTCTTGGCAGGCAGCCCACATCCTTCTGCAGATTCCTGTTGCTCAGGTCTGTGTTATATTTGAAAATCTAGTGCCCATGCGGCCGGGGGCAATGGCTCACACCTGTAATTCCAGCATGTGGGAGGCCAAGGCAGGTGTATTGCCTGAGCTCACTAGTTCCAGACCAGCCTGAGCGAAAGCAAGACCCATTTCTAAAAAATAGCCAGGTGTTGCGGTGGGTGCTTGTAGTCCCAGCTACTTGGGAGACTGAGGCAAGAGGATCACTTGAACCCAAGAGTTTGAAGTTGCTGTGAGCTATGACACCACAGCACTCTACCAAGGGTGACAAAGTGAGACTCTTGTCTCATAAAAAAAAAAAAAAAAAGAAAGAAAAGAAAATCTAGTGCCCATGGTCATGAGCCTTTGGCCTTCTTTAAAAATAGTATTGCCAGGAATTATATGAAAATATGAACCCACCTCTTGTGTAGAGATTCCTACCTACTCCCTGAACCAACACCGAGAGAAGAATTATTAAGTCTGGTTTCTCTTTTCCTGGTTGAAACATTAGGTGTTCCATATCCTCCTACTCATCTCAGATAATGTGCAAAATTAGTACAATTTCCCAGAATTTCTTATTTGAAGATGTTCTAAGTCGAACTTCATAAAATTTAAAACTTCTGTAATGGTAAAAGGCATCATAAATAAAGCTAAGCAGTGGCAGCCTGGGAAAAATAATTTGCTACATATTCTATTATTGACATCAGTGGTTCTCACTCTGCCCATTCAGGGGACACTGAGCAACAAAGAGACATTTTGGTTGTCAAGACTGGGGGTATTGGTGTACACTGGCTTCAGTGGACAGAGGCTAGGGATGCATATCAAACAGTGTGCAAGGCACAGGACATTCTCCACAACCACAAGTTATCCAGCCCAAAACATCCAAACAGTTGAGGTTGAAAAAACTTGATTCAAAGCTTCTACAAATTAGTAAGGGCAACTTAAATGGCTAATAAACCCATGAAAGATAATTCAATTTCATGAACAATCAGGAAAATGCAAAATAAAACGAGGTCCTACTTTCTGCCAGTCAGATGGAATAAAATCCAGTTTCATCGAGATAAAGGGGGAAACAGCCTCATCTAGCATAGATCTGATGTGAGATGGTACAACTTTTTTGGAGCAGAAGTTGGCAGTGCCTACCAAATTTAACATGAACACCACCCTTTGACTCAGAACTATAGCAATCTTTTCTACAGAAATAATCCCAAGAGTGCAGGTAAACATGTGCCAAGGATGCATCATGCTGTGGCTTATAAAAGTACAAAACTGGACATATCTACATATACATTAATGGGAGATGGCAAAATAAATACCAGTTTTCACTAGAAGGCATGGAAGGACCGCCAGCTTTAAAGAGCCTTAATCATGAAAAACTCCATGAATTTGCTAAGCTGTTTGTGGCCAGGAGATTTTAGAAGAGATCCTTATCCTTAATTCAGAAACAAATGAATAAATACATTTATTGCTGCCCAACCCAAAGCACAAGGGTTAATTCTGAAAAACTGAAATATATGTAAGTTTGCTCAAAATGTGATTCAAACGTCTCTTTCTCTTTATCTTTCCTTTTGCTCACTTTAGGAGTTGGGCATCTTCTCTGCTTCTCCTCTCATCCTACTCCATGGATGGTGACTAGATAATGGTTACCTCACTGTTATCCAGAGTGGGGTAAAAAGTGGACCTTCTAAAACAGAGGTCTGCACACTACCCATGGGACAACTTTGGCCCACTACTTGTTTTTACAAAGAAAGTTTTATTGGAACACAACCACTCTCATTTATTTATATATTATCTGTAGCTGGTTTTGTGCTACAATAACTGAATTGAGTAGTAGCAACTGCGTGGCCCACAAAGCCAAAAATATTTACCATCTGGCTCTTGACAAAAAAAAAAAAAAAAATATTGCCAATTTCAGTTCTGAAATGTAAAAATATAAAACTTCTAGGAGAAAAGCTTTATGACATTAGGCTAGGCAAAGACTTCTTAGAACCAACACCAAAAGCCCACTACATTTAAAAAAAAAAAAAATTGAAAAACTGGATATCATCAAAATTTAAAACTTTGGCTCTGTAAAAGACACTGCTAAGAGAATTAAAACCCATAGACTGTATTTGGGCATTATGGCAGGTGCCTGTGGTCCCAGCTACTCGGAGGCTGAGGCAAGAGAATCGCCTAAGCCCAGGAGTTGGAGGTTGCTGTGAGAAGTGAAGCCATAGCACTCTACTGAGGGTGACAAAGTGAGACTCTTGTCTCAAAAAAAAAAAAAAAACAAAAAAAACAAAAAACCAACCTATAGGCTGGAGGAAATATTTGTAAAAGACTTACATTCAGAATTTTTTTTTAAGGTTCTTAAAATGTAACAGTAAGAAAACCTGATTTGAAAAATAGCAAAATATTTGAACAGATACTACCTGAAAGAAGATACTTGGATGGCAAATAAGCACATGAAAATATGTTAAACAGCACTGGTCTTTAGGGAAACGCAAATTAAAGCCACACTGAGATACCAATACCCATCTATAAAAAATTGCTACAACAGGCCAAGTGCAGTAGCTCACGCCTGTAATCCTAGCACTCTGGGAGGCCGAAGCAGGTGGATTGCCTGAGCTCATGGGTTTGAGACCAGCTTCAGCAAGAGAGAGACCCCATCTCTAAAAACAGCTGGGCATTGTGGGAGCTGTAGTCCCAGCTACTTGGGAGGCTGAGGCAAGACAAATCACTTGAGCCCAAAAGTTTGAGATTGCTGTGAGCTATGACGCCAGAGCACTCTACTGAGGGTGACAAAGTAAGACTGTCTCAAAAAAAAAAAAGGCCAAAACAAAATAAAATAAAACAAGCAACAAAACAATGTCCAGTACTGATGGGGATGTGGAAAAACCACAATTTTCACACATTCCTGGTGGAAATGTAAAAATGTTTCAGTTGGCCAGACGCTGTGGCTCATGCCTATAATCCCGGCACTCTGGGAAGCCAAAGTGGGTGGACTGCTTGAGCTCAGGAGTTCAAGCCCAGCCTGAGAAAGAGCGAGACCTCTGTCTCTAAAATTAGCCAGGTGTTGTGGTGGGTGCCTGTAGTCCTAGCTACTTGGAAGGCTGAGGCAAGAGGATCACTTGAGCTCAAGAGTTTGAGGTTACTGTGAGCTATGACGCCACAGCACTCTACTGGGGGCAAGACAGTGAGCCTCTCTTTTCAAAAAAAAAAAAAATGTTTCAGCTACTTTGGAAAATAGATCGGAACTTTCTTATAGTGAAACATACCTTTAGCATATGACCCAGCAATCCTACTCCTAGAATTGACACAGTAGAAATGAAAACTTAAATCTACACAAAAGCCTGTATACGAATGTGTACATAAGTTTTATCCAAAATTGCCTAAAATCCAATGTTCTTCAAATTGTTCACAGATAGATTATAGTACATCATACAGTGAATACTACTCAGCAAGAATAAGGGACCATCAATTCATACTGCTTGTGTGAACCTCAAGTACTTCTTGCTACATGAAAGAAGACAAACTCAAGAAACTGAATACTGTGTGATTCTAATTCTACAACATTTTGGAAAAGGTAAAACCCTCCAGTCTATGGTCACCAGGGGTAGGATGTAAGGGGAAGGGTTGACTCACAGTAGCTATATAAAGGAATATTTCCGTTTTTTTGAGAGATTGAACTATAATATCTTGGTAATCATGTACCTCAATCCATGTGTCAAAACTCAGAGAAGTTTAGACCAAAAAGAGTGAATTTTTTTATATGCAAATTCTTTGTTCTGTTCCATATCATGCTGGCTCTTCCTGATACATTTGGTCAAGGTTGAGCAGTGTTCTGCAGGTTGAGTTCTTGGTCAACTGGCAACAGTGAAGAAACCACAGACCCCAAAGCAGTTTCACAGTGACTTCAGGCCATGCCCTCCCCACACCCCACCCTGCTCTCTGGGGCCTTTCCCTCCACCTTTTCCAAGTCTGCATCACCAATCCTGGGCCAAGCCAGCTTCTGACCCCCACAGGCCTTGTCATTGATCAATTATCACTGACTCTCAAATTGTAGCTGCCTTTGCTCTTCTCTACGTAGAAGGCCTCCAGACTGCTCCAGATCAACACGCTTGGCCCCTCTGGTTTTCCCTTCAGCACTGTCACTGCCCACTGAGGCTTAGAGCTCATGCTATATTGCTCACGCTCAGATATCCTGTAAATAAGTGGCAAAACCAGGCCTTGTCTTATCGCTGTACAGCAGTCTCCTTAGGGTGAACCACCACAGGGTCTTCTGAAATTGGTTCTTCAGCCTTAGTCTTCACCGCCTTTTCTTCCCCATCTTCTTCCCCAAATGCCACAGGCCTTCACAGTATGGCTGCTCCCTTTGCAAGGCATACGTGACCCCCTCCTTCACCTCCCAGCTCATCTTTAAAGTCACCTTCCTTCAGGACAATAGATTGTTCTGGTTCTCAGTGCCTCCACAACAGTGGAGTAAAGCTTTATTCCTCCTATAACAACTCCAACTTATAATTACTTGCTTTCCACCAATGTCAATGGTGAGAGCCTTGAGAAATAAGGTTATACCACTGTCATCTAAAGGTCCGTAGGCAAGTCCAACGTTCACAATGTAAGGTGGGGGGCAGGAATGGCTCTCAGACTCGCCCTGGAATCACGTATGTTTGGTGTATTTTTCTTATGTTAAAGGTCAGTTGAAAATGGTCCTGACATCCTAGTAACACATTCAGTACCTTACTTTTTTAGGATCATCAGTAAGCACCAACCTAAAGAATTAAAGTCAATTTTAGGGGCAAAAAAAGAAACTTCAAGTTTAGTAAAATGATTCCTGATTTGGAAATGTTTCCAGAAACTGGAAGTACCAGGGAGAAGTCTTGTTTGGATGATCACTGAGGATTCTCAACTCCATCATGCTACTTTAAACAATCCTGCTTGTCTGTGTGACATCAGTGCCGTTGTTCACATCTGTAGCACACCTATCACATATACAGAGAGATGTGTCTTTATGTAGGACATAAAAATATACACAGGAAGTACACATGAAAAGCAGTGAGACTGGTTTTCATTAGGCACATATGAGAATTGGTCTCATTTTCTAGCAATGAAGGAGGCTTTCTTAACTACTTGAGGTAGAGCAAAACCAGAACAGTCAAATATATCTTCAGACTCTATCTTGACCCTTCCCACCTAAGGTCCTTTCCATATATAAAATTCTGTGTCTGTGAGGCAAAAGGCTTAGGTCATCCAGGAAACACTCTGGTGCCAGAAAAGAACTGAAAACACCACCTGACCCAATAATAACTGTCACATAAGACAAGGGGTCAGGTGGACCCAGAGCCTCTAACTGGTCTCTGCCCATGGCCCCTGGTGTGGAAGGGTACATGGCTGGAGCAGCTCCAGCTGAGTGACAGACAATTCCCTATCAGTTGAGGCCAAGAAGCCTTGAGGAGAGACAAGACAGAGGTGGCCAGCATCTGGCCCAGTCTGAGTGCTCTACAGCCCTACTAAGAGTTCTGGCTTCTGCTGTAATCCCAGCACTTGGGAGGTCAAGGCAGGTGGATTGCCTGAGCTCACAGGTTCAAGACCAGCCAGAGCCAGAGCAAGATCTCATCTCTAAAAATAGCCAGGTGTTGTGGTGGGTGGGCGCCTGTAGTCCCAGCATACTTGGGAAGCTAAGGCAAGAGAATAGCTTGAGCCTAGGAGTTTAAGGTTGCTGTGAGCTATGATGCCCCGGCACTCTACCAAGGGTGACAAAGTAAGACTTTAAAAAAAAAAGAAAAGAAAGAGAAAAGAGTACTAGCTTCCTTCTGGCTTTTCAAGGTCAAAGGCCAGTCCAGGGCTCCCACATTGAAGTGCAAAGTAACAAGGCACAAAGGGAAACACCCCCAAGCTCTAAAGTCTGAGGAGCCTGCACTACAGTACTATGGCAGGTAAGTCACTTCCTTTCTCAGAGCTTTGGTTTCCTCCAGTGGGGATGTCGTCCCCTGCTCCATAGCACCTGGTATGAAGTACCTGTCTCCTTAGTCCTACTTCATGAACAAAACCAAGGTGAACGTGTGTATCTTCCAGACTTCCTTCTCCAGTTATAAACACCACCATCTCCTCTTCTCCAGACCTCCTCCTCCCCATGAATTACTTCATTTGATGACACATCCCACCCGTTCCCCGAACCACTTTATCCCTTGTACCTAATCAAGTACTAAGTTCTACCGGTTTGACATCTGAGATCTGTCTCCAACTCTTCTTCCACCTGTTATCCTCCTCCTCCTGATCCCTGTTACCTCTTGCCTAGACCAACTTCTAAGCGGTCTCCATGCCACATGAGTATTTCAAGCCCAGAACCCTCAGCTTCATCTTTTCCATCCAAATTATTCCTTTTCCTTCTGTCTCCCCATTTCTGTTCATAATGACATCAGTCTTACCATTGAGGTCTTCACCTGTTCCTTCTCCTGTGAAGCCTTCCTCTGGCATAAATGTCTCTTTGACAGGTAGCTGGATTCAGTCATTTCCATGCTTTCTGTTAACCCTTCCTTCCCCTAGCACAGACAGAATGTCAATTACATGCCAGGCACACAGTAAGGCAATGGGTGTACAAAATAAAGAAGAACTCTGAGTCTCAATCCTAAAGGGGTTCAGCCATTTTGGAGCCACCTCAGGACTGCAATAGCCTCTCACATGGTTCTTGCTGTCTTTTCTCCAGCTGGTCAATACTCTGGGACTGCCTGTTGACCAGGCAGCAGGGGGCTCACACTGCTCACTAGCTGTACCCACCCAGCCCTCTGCCCAGCAGACATGTTAGGACTCCTGCCACTATCCATTTCACCCTTCTCACCCCTAAAGACCCCATGTGCCTCTCTGAACAAATTAAGATGTTCCCACATCCACGCCTTTGCCCATGCTATCTCCACATCCTACAAGGCCCTTCCTTATTGTTTTTTTGCCTAGCAAACTCCTCCCACCTCTTCTGCCTACCCTCATCCAGGAAGCATTCTGAGATCTCCGGTGCCCACCCAGGCTTAAAGAACAGTCCCTTTCCTGGGCTTCCACATTGGCATGTGCATAACTATCACTGCACTCACCAGGCGGGCTACACTGTCGCCTCCCCAGGGCCTAGGACACAACAGTGCAGTAGGGAGAGTTGTTCAAAGGAGGAAGCAAGACTCACTTCCCTTCTACAGGATGGTTTCCTTTGGTCTTCCCCTGACCTATAGCCCGGGGGTCCACCTCGCTGCCTCACTTCTGCCACCTAGGGGTGAAAGACAAGCACTGCGCTCTTCTCACCATTCAGCATTTGATTCAATAACCTGAATGGGATGGCAACACAAATGAGGGAAGGGGGAATTCATGGGGGTGAAGGAAGGTTGGTAGTCACAGGAGACCTCAAATGTTGATCGAGCTCTGCGCAGAGCCTTGGAGCATGAGAAACAGATCTCCAGGTGGAACAGAACAGGTGGAGTCTGTGTGCAGGGGTGGGGAGGGTCAGGGGGGCTTCTGATTTCATCTTTTACTCCACCCAAAGGAGTTAATAAAATTTATTGGTTTTTTTCTGCCCAAAGGCTTTTAATCAAGAGTGACACAATAAAATCTGCATTTATAAAAGACATCTCTTGCTGGAGTGTGGAAAGAGAACAGAGAAGGGAAGCAGGAGTGAGAAGCAGTAAGGCAGCATCAGGAAGACAGTATTACAATTCTTTCATTTTCAACTTGCTGCCCATGACCTCAGACTCAACAAATCCAAACTGAAATTCTGCCCCCTCAAATCCAGTGCTTCAACATAAACGCTATTTCCTACCACATTTTTTTTTTTTGTAGAGACAGAGTCTCACCTTATCGCCCTCAGTAGAGTGCCGTGGCTTCACACAGCTCACAGCAACCTCCAAATCCTTGGGCTTAGGCGATTCTCTTGACTCGGCCTCCCAACTAGCTGGGACTACAGGCGCCCGCCACAACGCCCGGCTATTTTTTTGTTGCAGTTTGGCCGGGGCTGGGTTTGAACCCGCCACCCTCGGCATATGGGGCCGGCACCCTACCCGCTAAGCCACAGGCGCCACCCTCCTACCACATTTTAAGACATTCATATATCTTGGCCTCTTCACAGACCTTGAGGTTGCAGAATTTTATCACATCCCAGTACAGAGCTCTGCACACAGAACATATTCAACGACAACTGAATGGAATTCCCTGAAACAGCCTTTTGGGGTACCCTCAGACCCTAGTGATTACAGGAGCAGCAAAACCAAAGAGCTTTGAGTCAGAGAGCCCAAGTTCAAATTCTGTCCCCACCATTTTACTACATAAGACTGCTCATACCAAGAGACCCTATCTAAGCCTCAATTTCTTTATCCCTAAAATGAAAATTATAACAGTATATACTTCAAAGGCTGGAGAAAAATGCGAAGCATATAGTAAATTCTCAATAACTACTGGCAATTATTTTTAACATCACTTATTCAGTGCCTACCATTCATGGACAGTGCATAATGCTGGGGGCTTCCCACTCCCTTGTCCTTCCCATTTTATAGATGAAAAAACTATGGCTCAACACAGCTGAGCTTGTTCAAGGTTTTGGAAGTATCTCCCAGGGAATCAGGTTGTAGCTGGAGGAACTTTTGATGAAAAATCAGTGGTGGTTCCCCCATTTGGGGGGGTGGGGGGCAGGAGGAGGAGTGAAGGGAGAGACGGAGGAAGGGAGATAGACGCCCCTCTCCCAAGGGGACATCTGGCCATATCTGGAGACATTTTTAATCCTCACAAGGTGGTGGGGGCCAGAGATACTGCTGGCATCTAGAAGGCAGAGGCAAGGATGCTGCTCAACCTTCTACAATGCACAGGACGGTCTACCACAGCCAAGAATTACCTGACCCCCAAATGTCAGCAGCGCTGAGGTTGGGAAACCCTTCTCTAGCCAGATCCTCCTCTCGTCTCCCCACTATGGAGTATTGGTCATCCGAATCCCACATGAATACTTTTTTTGGTAAGAAGGACTCAGTCCCCCCATGAGCAGCCCGTGCAGAAGTTGTGTAGAACTTCTTTTCCATCCCACCAGCACACAGTAGGGACGAAGGCCCATTTTAAATAAGCAGAGCAGCAGAGGGTACCGGGAAAAAAAGGAAGAGCATACATCCCCCATTGTTCAGTTGCGTGCAGTTTGTGTTACACACACACACACACACACACACACACACACACTTTACAAATCCTAACGTCCCACGCCCCACAAACAGCTTTGTTAGAAATGGCGCTCAAAAAACAGACACAGGATATATTTTTTTTCGGGACTCCCGTACCTACTGAAGGGTTTGCACACTTCTGAAAAGACCTAAGACCGGTAGCAGTCCTCTGACAACGACCACAAAAGAATCTGTAGGATTTCCCAGGGGAGCGGAACCATGGGCCGTGACCGCTGCGCGCTCAAAGCGCTCGCCGCACTCCCCCACCACCGGCCCCGATCTCCCGCCCCCGAATCCTGGGCTTCCAAGGCTACCGGGGCCCCGGAGGCAGAGCCTGGCCCCCAGGCGCGTGCCCACGCCGTGTCCCCATCGCCGGTCCCTCGCGGCGCCCGAGGAATCCGGCCCAGGGCCTGTCGTCGGCGCCCACACCGGCCAGCCCCCACCCGTCCGCTGCGTCCCGCGCGCGTCCTCTCCCCCGGCCCGGTGCGGCCTGGGCCTCGGCCGGTGCAGGCCAGCAGGCGCCCGCGGCCCGGCGAGGCGAGCTCAGGCCTGCGCGGCCTACCCCTTCGGGCGCCGCCGAAGGCCCCCCGCCTCACCTGGACGTAGGCAGGCGGGCCCGGGGCTGCTCCGGGACGGGAGGGCGGGCGGCGGCGGCGCGGCGCTAACGGCTCCGCTCGGCCTCGGTAGCGGTGGCGGCGGTGGCGGCGACAGCGACGGCGGCGGCGGCTCCTCCTCAGCGCGCACGACCCGCTCCGGCCCGCGGCCCGGACACGCCCCCCCCAGCGCGCGCGCCCATTGGTCGGCGTCCGCCACGGCGCGCTGCTCATTGGTCGGCTTGGCTGTCGCGGTGTCCAGAGCGCGCGGGAGAGGCGGGACTTCCGGCCAGCGCCGCCTCTGGAGGGCTAGGCGGCCGGCGATGGCCGCGAAGGGAGAGAGTTGGAGATGGGCCCGCCAAGGCCGAAAGAAGGCGGTGGTCGAGGAGCGGTTCCCCTTGTTGAGCTTATGGCGTGTATGCCACACCTGTTGGTCCCGCCGCCGCCGTCCAGCAAGGTAGGAATGGTCATCAGGCCAGGGCTGTGGGGAAAGGACCTGAGTTCGAATCCCAGACCCGACTTTTCCGCATTACGCGCATTTGGGCAGAGTTGACGTCACCCCGCCCGGCCTGAGTTTCCTTATCTAAAGTGCGGTGATGAGGCGGGGCATAGGACATGGTCAGCGCTTCATCCGGTGCTGGACATTAGAGCGGGCTCACAGAGGTCGCTTGACCTCCCGTTCATTTGTTTTTATTGAGCGCCTACTATGTGCCATTCACTGTATGGGCAGCGAACAGACAAAAATATCAGTTCTTTACTGTGTTGACATTCTAGGCCAGCGCTGCACTCTAGAAATATATGTGAGCCACATGCGTAACTTAAATTTTCTAATAGTTGACATTCTTGATCAGCACTGTCCAGCAGAAGTTTAGACGAGCCATTGATTTGTCATCCACTTGTGTAATTTAAATGTGTTAAATAATTGGGCATATTTAAAAACAAGTAAAAACGGCTGGGCACGGTAGATCAAACCTGTAATCTTAGCACTCTGGGAGGCCAAGGCCGGAGGATTGCTTGACCACACGGGTTCCACATAAGCCTGAGCAAAAGCAAGACCCCGTCTGTACTAAAAATAGAGGGGGACGCCTGTAGTCCCAGCTACTCGAGAGGCTGAGGCAAGAGGATCTCTTGAGCCCAAGAGTTTGAGATTGTTGTGAAGTATGATCATGCCACAGCACTCTACCTAAGGCAACAGAGACTCTCTCAAAAAACCCAAAAACGTAAAAAAGACAGGTTATGTTCATTTTATAATGTGTTTGATTTGACCCAATACATCCACTATGTTGTTGTTTAAACACTTTGTCAGTATTAAAAAAAAAATACAGGATATTGGCTGCGTGCAATGGCTGCCTGTAATCCTAGCATTTTGGGAGATCAAGGGAGGTGGATTGCTTGAGTTCAAGAGTTGGAGACCAGCCTGAGCAAGAGTGAGAACCTGTTTCTACTAAAAATAGAAAAATTAACTGGCGTTTTGATGTGCACCTGTAGTCCCAGATACTTGGGAGGCTGAGGCAGGAGGATCATTTGAATCCAGTAGTTTGTGGTTGCTATGAACTAGGATGATGCCACAGCACTCAAGCTGGGAGCAACAGAGTAAGACTCTGACTAAAAAAAAACAACTAGGATATTTTACATTCCTTCTTTTTTGTTGTTTGTTTGTTTGTTTGTTTGTTTTTGGAGTTTTGGCTGGGGCTGGGCTTGAATCCGCCACCTACAGCATATGGGGCCAGCGCCCTACTCCTTTGAGCCACAGGCGCTGCCCTACATTCCTTCTTTTTCCACCATACACATCTTTGAAATCTAGTGTGTATTTTATACTTAGTGGTACATCTCAAATTGGACTTCTACAAAAGGGCTCAACATGTTGCCAATGGCTACTGCACTGGACCATGCAGTACCAAAAGGGAGGCAGAAGAGAAATTAAGTAGAGTTGAAAGGGAAGAAGAAAAGTAAGTTAGGAAAAGGAAGTAGTGGGAATGTGAGAGTTGCAAATTTACTTATTTATTTTCTAGTGAGGGTGTCTCACTATCTTCCTCAGGCTGGACTCCTGGGGTCAAGAAGCCATCCTCCTACCTCAGTCTCCTGAGTACCTGGGACTATAGACATATGCCACACCATCTAGCTTAGGGTTACGATTGAAAGATAGCTTTTGAGAAGTATTCAAGCAGTTGAGAACACTGAACAAATAATTACATTCTTTGTTGTTTAATTCAGTGCTGTCTGTTAGAACTTTCTGCAATGATAGTGGGCATGTTCTGTATCAGCACTGTTCAATTCTGTAGCCACTAGCTCCATGTGGCTTTTTTGTACTTAGCTGTGGTTGATGTCACTGAGGAACTGAATTTTGTTTTTGTTTGAGACAGCATCTCACTCTGTCACCCTGCGTAGAGAGCTATGGAGTCATAGCTCACAGCAACCTCACACACCTGGGCTCAAGAGATCCTCTTGCCTCAACCTTCCAAATAGTTGGGACTATAGGCACTTGCCACAATACCCAGCTAGTTTTTCTATTTTTATTTTATTTATTTATTTTTTTGAGACAGAGTCTCATTTTGTCACCCTTGGTAGAGTGCTGTGGTGTCATAACTCACAGCAACCTCAAACTCTTGGGCTCAAGCAATTCTCTTGCCTCAGCTTCCCTAGTAGCTGAGACTACAGGTGCCTGCCACAAAGCCGAACTATTTTTAGAGATGGAGTCTTGCTTTTGCTCAGGCTGATCTTGAACTCCAGAGCTCAAGCAATCCACCCTCCTCACCCTCCCAGAGTAGTTTTTCTATTTTTAGTAGCAATGGGGTCTCGCTCTTCCTCAAGCTGGTCTCAAACTCCTGAGCTCAGGCAATCCACGAGCCTCAGCCTTTCAGAGTGCTGGGATTATAGGTGCATGCCACCACACCCTGCCAAGAACTGAATTTTTTTTTAAAACAGTATCTCACTCTTTTGCCCACGGTAGGATACAATGGTGGTATCATATCTCTCACTGCAACCTCAAAATCATGGGCTCAAGTGATTCTCCTATTTCATCCTCCCAAGTAGTTGGGACTATGGGTGTGTACACCATACCTGACTAATTTTTCTGTTTTTTATAGATATGGGGTCTTGCTCTTATTCAGACTGGTCTCAAATTCTTCAAGCAATACTAAGGTCTCAGCCTTCCAAAGGTCTAGGATTACAGATGTGAGCCATAGTGTCAGCCTGGATTTTTAATTGTATTTAATTTTGAATTAATTTAAATTTTAATAGCAACATAGGGCTCATGGCTGCTATAGTGGATGGAACAGGTTTGGTACAATGATGGCAAGTTCTCTAAATTGAAAGTGTTATTCACACCAAGTATGTCATGTACATTCTCCTGCACAATCTTGAAAATACTTCTGTGACATAGGAGCTATAGTAATTGTTGCCATGATAAAGAATGAAGTTCTTCATTTATTCAGCTATACGTTAGTATTATCAATAGACTTTATTTTTTTATTTTTTATTTTATTTTATTTTTTTTTTTGAGACAGAGTTTCACTTTGTCACCCTCAGTAGAGTCCTGTGGTGTCACAGCTCACAGCAACCTCCAGCTCCTGGGCCTAGGCGATTCTCTTGCCTCAGCCTCCCAAGTAGCTGGGACTACAGGCACCCACCACAATGCCTGGCTATTTTTTGTTGCAGTTTTGGCTGGGGCTGGGTTTGAACCCACCACCCTCGACTTTATTTTTTAAAACAGTTTTTAGATTTACAGAAATCACAGCAAAGATAATAGGGAGTTACCATTATTTTCCGCACCTGGTGTCCTCTAATTGTAATAACATCTTTTGTTGGAATGATACATTTGTTATAGTTGATGGATGAATGTTGATACTTACTATTAACTAAAGTTCATAATGTGTTTGTTTGTTTATTATTAGAGACAAAGCATAGCTGTGTGGCCCAGGCTAGAGTACGGTGTCCTGGTCAGAGCTCACTATAGCTTCCCACTTCTGGCCTCAAGCCATCCTCCTGCTGCAGCCTCCCAAAGTGCTAGGATTATAGGGCGTGAGCCACAGTGCCTAGTGTCAGGGAGCTTGGCACCCCGACCCCTGTGTTGTTCAGAAGTCAACTGTACTTCTTGAAGGTACCATGAGAACTAAATGAAATAACCCACATTTAGGATCTTTGAAACAGAGCCTGGCATAAAGTGCTTATTAAATCTTAGTAAGAATGAGTTACACAAATGATTATGCTCTGCAGGGGTCTAGAGTGCCAGCAAAGCATGCGACAAGAAAATCTGACCTCATTTTGGGTGGCCAGGAAGACTTCCCAGGTCAGCAGCGTTGCAGTTGAGGCATGAACAGTGAGTTACCAGGCAAAGAATGGAGAGAGTATTTCAGGTAGAAGGAAGAGCAAGTGCCAGGGCCCTGAGGCAGGCAGGAGCCTGGCACACTTAAGAACTGATAGAAGGGGCCGCGCCTGTGGCTCAGTGAGTAGGGCGCCGGCCCCATATACCGAGGGTGGTGGGTTCAAACACAGCCCCGGCCGAACTGCAACAACAACAAAAAAAATAGCCAGGCGTTGTGGTGGGCGCCTGTAGTCCCAGCTGCTCTGGAGGCTGAGGCAAGAGAATCACATAAGCCCAAGAGCTGGAGGTTGCTGTGAGCCGTGTGATGCCACGGCACTCTACCGAAGGCAGTAAAGTGAGACTCTGTCTCTATAAAAAAAAAAAAAAAAAAAAAGAACTGATAGAAGGCCAGAGGTGGAGACAGAGCAGTAGAGGAGACTTAAGGGATTAGTAGCTACAGGTCATGCAGGGCCTAGCTGGCTGTTGTGCGTTGAGGCTGGATCCTGAGAGCATGGAAAGCGACTCAGCCAAGTGCACACATCTAGGGAGGACAGAGCTGCAACTTAAACCTGTTTGGTTCACACAGTAACACCTGATGGTCAAAGTGATCACCATGAATACTACTCTGGACAATAGGTCTCCTTAGTTTCAGAGATCTTTATTTCCTTGGTCTGAATTGAGACAGGAAGTTTTTACTTTTTTTTTTTTTTTTTTTTTCCCTTGGTGGGTGGTGTGGGGTAGGGAGATGAGAAGCATAATTTCAATCCTGAAGGGGAGGAATCTGAGGACACTTTAGCCACTGCAATTCTGGGTTATTCTTGCTGTCCCTCTAAGTCCTGGTCTGTTCTTTGAGCATGAGCTATTGCAGGTCTGGGAGGTCAGGAAACATAAAGACAGCTCAGCCCAGGTCCCTGCTCTTGAGGATGTCATTGTTGAAGGAGGGACGAGATTCATGGGCAACATAAATCCACCTAACATGGCAAGGGACAGGCACAGATAGTCCTCTGCTCTCTACCCCTTTTAATGAAAGGATTTGTTGTGTAAAATTTAGATTTAGTCAGGATGCCACACTTAAGAATCAGGAAGGCCACAAGTTTCCTTAAGGCTGCAGGACCCCTACCTGGTCCTGGTGACAGAGACCATATAGACCACAAAGCCTCAAATATTTACTGTCATGCCCTTTCCAAAAAAAATGTCTATGGATCTCTGCTGTGGTAGGTAGAGTAACGGCTCTCTTGAAAGATGTCCACATCCTGATCCCCTGGAACACACGAATATGGTACTTCAACTCTACCTGGTGAAGGGACTTTGCGGTAGTAATTAGTGTGAGGATCTTGAGATGAGAGATTATTCTGGAGTATCTGGGCTGCTCAGTGTCATCACAGGGTCCTTACAAGAAGAGGCGGGAGGGTGCTGCACTGCTGGCCCTGAAGGTGGAGAAAGGGGCCCCTAGCCAAGGGACATGGGTGCTCTCTGGATACTGGAAAAGGCAGGAGCTGGGGTTCTCCCTCTGAATCCCCCAAGGGGGCCAGCCCTACCTGCATCTTGATTTTTTACCCAGAAAGACTCATTTCAAACTTCTTACCTCCAGGACTATAGGATAAATGCATGTTGTTTTAAACCACCAAGGTTGTGGTAATTTGTTATAGTAGTGATAGGGAGTTAATAAGCAGTGAGCATCTGAAAGAGTTTTATCTTTTAGCTGAGAGAATTTTTTATATTATTATTTATTTATTTATTTTTATTGTTGGGGATTCATTGAGGGTACAATAAACCAGATTACACTGGTTGCATTTGTTAGGCAAAGTCCCTCTTGCAATTGTGTCTTGCCCCCAAAAGGTGTGGCACACACCAAGGCCCCACCCCCTTCCCTCCTTCCCTCTCTCTACTCTTCCTTTCTCTACTTGCTGAGAGAATTTTAAAATAGAGACTTAGTTGATTCTTTCTTTGAAGGAAGGGAACCAGAGATGAGCAGAGAATAGAAGCTGAAGAGAGGGAAACCCCACAGAAGGCTGTCTAGATAACCCAGGGAAAGTCAGCACGGCAGTCTGCAGTGGGGGAAAGCTGGGAGTTATGAGAGGAGGTAGATTCCAAAATGACTTGGTGATGAGTCACATTTGGAGAAAGTGGCAGCCAAATCACTTAGATACAGACAGTAGGAGAGGCATCCTATCTGAACCATTTGTACAGCTTCATATGTGGGTTGGGGTTATTTGGGGGCCATCAGAAATGGGTGTAGGGCTCAGCGCCTGTGGCTCAAGCAGCTAAGGTGCTAGACACATACACCTGAGCTGGCGAGTTCGAATCCAGCCCAGGCCCACCAAACAACAATGATGGCTGCAACCAAAAAATAGCTGGGCGTTGTGGCAGGCACGTATAGTCCCAGCTACTTGGGAGGCAGAGGCAGGAGAATCGCTTGAGCCCAGGAGTTGGAGGTTGCTGTGAGCTGTGATGACACAGCACTCTACCCAGGGCGACAGCTTGAGGCTCTGCCTCAAAAAAAAAAAAAGAAAGAAAGAAATGGGTGTAGGCTCATGAGGGAGGATCACTTGAATCCAAGTTCAAAAGCTGCCTGGACAACATAGTAAAACCTTGTTTCTACAAAAAATAAAAATATTAGCCAAGCTTGGTGGAGCATGCTGGTAGCCTGTAGTCCCAGGTATTCAGGAGGCTGAGGTGGGAGAATCACTGCAGTGAACTATAATGACTGCACTCCAGCCTGGGGAACAGAGCGAGCCCATCTCAAAAAAGAATTGGGTATACATGTGTAAATGTCAGATTAACCATTCACTGGTCAGCCCCAAACATAGTTGAGGCATTGCAGCAGAACACCTACCAATTCTGAGCCCAGAGGCCAGGCAAATTTGAACACATCTGGGGAACCTTCTAGAAGGCTGAAGTTCTTTGAGAACCTAAGTTCTACCTGATTCCATTTCAAGCGCCAAGTAGGTCAGTCATAGAGAAAAATAGGAAGCTTTGTTTATTTTTTCTTAGGCAGTTGAGTTTATTTTCAGGTTAGTGACAGTTTGGAATTCACTTCCCCAGGGAGGTCAGAATTAGAGGAGCAAGTAGCACCAGGGTGCTGACTCCTTCCAGGCCAGAGTGGTTTGCAGTTCCTATTTGTGCACAGTTCTGACCTGAAGAGGCTGGCCCTGGAGCAGGCCTAGAAACACTGAAATGGCTTCAGGAATGGCTTCACTTCCCCGAGTCACTGGTCAGTGCCCCAGAGCACAGCCCAGGCCCTTCCACTTCTTAGAATTGCAATTCCTCCATCACTTGAGCCCAGGAGTTTGAGGCTGTGGTGAGTTTTGATAGTGCTACTGCTTTCCAACGGGGGGGAGGGGTGGAGAACTTTGTCTCTTAAAAAAAAAGAATTGCTGGAGATAACATAGGCTTTAGCAAACTTGGGAAGTTTTGTTTTCCAGAATTTATTTTGTGGATTCACCCTATAGCCCTTCCATTCCAATATCTTTCCAGTGAGAACAGCAGTGGGCATTTTATCTTCTATTAGGTAAAAGGATGGGAAAAGCCCCACAGCTCTTGTTCCTGGGGCCGCAGAGTGGCCTGGTTCCCTGTTGTCCCAGAGTAGTGTTCATGGACCACTTTGACCATCAGGTGTTGCTGTGTAGACAGTAAATCAAAAAACCTCTCCCACTGCTCTGATGACTCATTCTGTAGGAGCCACTATCACTTTTTAAAAGGATTTCTATTTTTTTTAGTCCAGGTATTCTTTTTCATGAATTCTCTTTCTCATTTTCCCTTATGTTTTACATGTATTTCTTGGGTTTTTGCAGTGCTTAGGTTTTTTGAAGTGGAAATTCAGTGGTGCCTACTAGCACTCCTCAGCTCTGGCTATTACTGATCCACTTTCTAACTCTATGGATTTGCCTATTTGGGTGGGGGGAGAGATTGTTTGATATATAAAAAAGCTTTATTTGCAGGGGAGCAGAAATTTAATTGAATAGGCCAAATCCCATGTCATCATCTGATTCTTTGGACTCCTCCTTATCTTTCTTTTCTTCTGCTACAGCAGGAGTGGGACCAGCAGTGGGAGCACTTGGGGCAGCAGAGACAGCACAGCCCCATAAGCAGGAACACTGGCAAGCTTGCCAGTACCCTGGGCAGTGACATCTTCAGTGTTTGGATTTACCTATTTTGGCTAATTCTCATAGATACAATTTAGCATCTGCAGCCTTTTGTGTCTGACTTCTTTCGCTGAACATGGCGTTTTCAAGGTTCATCTGTGTGGTAGCACAAATCAGTCCTTCATTCCTTTTCATGGTTGGATCGTATTCCATCGTATGATAGATTGTGTTGTGTTGATTCATTCATCTGCTGATGGACACTTGGTGGTGTCTACCTGTTGGCTACTAGGAATGATACCACTGTAAACATTCATGTATGAGTTTCAGTGCAAACATATGTTTTTACTTTGGGGGGCATATACCTCCCAGAAGTGGAATTTCTGTAGCATGTGGTCACCCTATGCTTCAGTTTTTGAAGAACCACCAGGCTATTAACCCAATCTTTTCTTTATGAAGGAAGTGGAGGCTTCATATATATCAGTCGCTGCCAGGCAGTCAGTTTACCATTTCAGTTTTTCCAGTGTTGTTCCTCATCCAGAAGCCTGCGAAAAGCGGGTCAGGGACCCATGGATTTGCTACCGGACAATCTGTTTGAAAGTTGCCTTCAGCCTGCACCCACTGTGCCAGAGGATGGACATTTGGAACACCAGCTTCTGCCCCACCCCAGCACCTCCCACTGTCCATGTATCACAAAGCCCCAGTTCACAGCATTTCTCAGAACACATCACATGAGCTGAACCCCAGTTGTGCTCGGTTAGGAGAAAGTTGCAGAGGTAAGCAAAGCCAGGTTTCTTAGTCCATTTTCTGTTGCTTATAATGGAATACCCAAAACTGAGTAATTTATAAATTTTTTTCCTTTTTTTTTTTTTTTTGAGATCAAGTCTTATTTTGTCACCCAGGCTTAAGTGCCATGGTGTCATAGCTCCAGCAACCTCAAACTCTTGGGCTTAAGTGATCCTGTTGCCCCAGCCTCCTGTTTTGCTGGCACTATAGACACCCACTACAATGCCTGGCCATTTTTTTCTGTTTTATTTATTTATTTGTTTGTTTATTTATTTATTTATTTTTAGATGGAGTTGCCCTGGGATTAGGTTCCATGGCTCAGCCTACCTCACAGCAACCTCAAACTTCTGGGCTCAAGTGATCCCTGTGCCTCAGCCTCTCTATCTAGTACAGGCACCCGCCATAACACCCTAGTTAATTTTTCCATTTTTACTACAGATGGGGTCTCGCTCTTGCTCAGGCTGGTCTCAAACTCCTGAGCTCAGGCAATCCACCCACCTTAGCCTCCCAGAGTGCTAGGATTATAGGCATAAGCCACCACACCTGACCCCAAACTGGGTAATTTATAAATAAATTTATTTGCATAGTCCCGGAGGCTAAGAAGTTCCAGGTTAAGGAGCCACATCTGGTGGGGGTTATCCTGCTGGTAGGGGTTGTCTTGCTGCTGGAGACTCTCCGCAGAGTCCCAAGGTGGCACAGGACATCATGTAGCAATGGTGGGTGGGTCTGCTAGCTCACAACTCTCTCTTCTTATAAGGTCACCATTTCCCCTCCCATGGTAACCATTACCATTAACCCATTAATCCATGAATAGATTAATCCACTCGTGAGGGCAGAGTTCTCATGGCCCACTTACCTCTTAAAGGCCCCACCTCTCAATACTGCCACACTTGGGTTTGGGTTTCAATGTGAGTTAAGAGGGAACAGTCACACCGTAGCAGCAGGTGTTATCAGTCTATTAAAAGCTCACTCAAACTGATAAGAGCCAACGGAGCAAAGAGCAGAAACAGTTCACAGGAGAATAGTCAGTGAACCTAGGAATGCATCTATCCAGTCAGCAAGGGAGGGCCTACCTTCAAGGGTTGACCATAGCAAAGGATCATTCTCAAACTGCAAGGACTACAAAGGGGTGGTGGTCACTTTAATTGGAAAGACCCTTTGGATGTTACTTACCCAGCATATAAGAGGGTTTGTAGTCTGACCCTGTGATTATGCTGCTGGAAAGTATCTCAAGCCACCCATGTAGGGCTGTCTGCAGGAGGATGTGCCTTACTATATTTACTAAGTGACCTCTGGTTGGAAACTAAACATTTAGCAACTGGGCTACCATGGTGAATCCAGGGCCCAGCAGCTCGATGGGGTGGGTCCAGGTGGTAGGGCAGCCACACACTGGCCTTCCTCATCCTCCTTCCTCTGCCCTTGTACCTGGGCTTTTCTCCATCTAAAGCCCCAATGCCTGCCTTTCTCTCAAGACAGTCACTTAGTCTGTCCCCAAGAAATCAGCTGTTCTGCCTGCACTCAGCACATGGTCCGCCTGCTACTACATCCTCAGCAGGTGTGAGCACTGCTCTCCCTTGTCACCAAGAGCTACTCAAGGGAGGAAGCAGAGATGTGTCTGCCTTGGCATCACCAGTGCCCAGCACCGGCCTAGCACCAGCAGGCAGCACGGTCTTGTGACCAGATGGTCTAGCAGTGAGCCCTGTTCTCGGGGGCCAGCAGCAGCGGGGCAATGGGCAAGTTTGTGACATCCCAGCAGACACAAAAACTTCACCCCCTGGTTCCAGAGCCCCCATTCTGCTGGATCAAGCCTCCCAAGTTGGGGTCCCTTCCGTGGTAGGCAAATTGGGCACCCCACTGTCCCAGCCAAAAAACTACTTGCCTGACTCCAGAGGGTGGACGTTCAGGATGGCTTAGTGACAAGAGTCCTGCTGAGAAGGCAGCAACAGGAGCTGGAGAGAGGATGGGTTGGGTGGTGGGGGGGGGACTCAGCCCCTCCTCCCTGGGTTCATCACCTGCTGACCAGTGACCCCAGGAATGAACTAGCTCAGGCACCCATCCAGGAGCCAGCGTAGGTTTCTGAAGTTTCCCGAGAACAACCTCTGTTTCACCCTCCTCTCCCGGCAGCATTGAGGGGCCTGGGACCAATGGGCCAGAGGCCAGTAGGCCTGAGGATGAGGAGAAAACACTATTTTTAGATCCATCATCCTCCAGGGCCCAGGCCATGTGGGGTTTCTCATTCTAGAGGTAGGAGTGTTCAACCCACAGAGGCATCCGTTCCTGGGGCAGGCCAAGGGTCATGAAGAACTAGAAGCAGATTTTCCCAAGAAAGGCAGTGTGGAGGGGTCTAGGGGAGGGTAGAAAGGCTAAAGGTCACCCAGTAGAAACCCTCCAGCTCCTCATGGGGGGGAAAGTACCTCTTGAGTCTGGAGAGACGGGCAGAAGGCAGATGTTAGCAGCCATGCATTAGGCAAAATTCTGTCTCTCTGAACAGTGTTCAGACTAGACAGTTCTTTGTGGTGGGGAGTGGTCCTGTGCATTGCAGGACATTTAACAGTATCTCTGGCAGCTCACCCCCACCCCCACCCCCACCCCCATAACGACAACCAAATATCTCTCCAGGCATTGCTAGGCATCCCCTGGAGACAAAATCAGCCTAGCAGATAACTACTGGTTTGCAGAGCAGAGGCTCCAGGTCAGCTCTGGGGTGGGTATTTAGGGAGCCTGCGATTGTATGTGCCTTGTTCCCTCTGCCTGGTATCTCCTAGCACCCCACCGTTCCCCTGCCTCCCCCCAGCACCCACTATCTTCCAGAACTAAACCCATACATCACCTCCCCCAAGAGGTGTTCTGTGGGTTACTGTCTTATGAGTTTGACCCCCATGGGTGTTGTGGTAGGTAAAATAATGCCCCTTCCTTCCTAAGATGTTCTCATCCTAATCCCCAGAACCTGGCAATCTATTCCCTCACATGGCAAAAGGGATTTTGCAGATGGGATTAAATTAAGGATCTCAAGATGGGGAGATTACCCTGGATTATCAAGTGGCCCAGTGTCCTCACATGGTCCTCATACAAGGAGGCAGGAAGATGCTACGCTGCTGGCTTTGAAGGGGGAAGGAGGGGCCCTGAACCAAGGGATGCAGGCAGCCTCTGGATGCTGGAAAAGTTGGGAAACAAGTTCTCCCCTGGAGCCTCCTGGTGGAACCAGCCCTGTTGGTGCCTTGATTTTAGGAATTCTGATTTCAGGACTCTAAGATAATAAATTTGTGTTGTTTTAAACCACTAAGTTTGTGGTTATCTGTTGTAATAGCAACAGGGAACTCATACACATGTCTACTGTGATGCCTCTCCCAGTTGAGCTAGCACTTGCCTGTCAGCAGAACCACAGCAGGCAAAACCAGAACCACTGTCCATGATGCACACACATCTCAGGAGATGGGGGAACTCAGTGTGAGAAGGTTTGAGAATCAGGGCTTAGGTGCACCAGATTTTCTGAATACTGTACAGAGCCTCATTAGGGAGATGGAGAAGTAGACAAAATGACCATGTTTTCTCTCTAAATTAAAAAAAAAAAAGTTATGCCTATAAAAACTCAGAAGCCCCAATCTTTGCTTCGTGTTGCTGTAGCTGATCTTTTTTTAATTTTTATTTTTTATTTTTAAGACAGAATCTCACTCTACTGCACAGGCGAGAGTGCAGTAGTGCTCATGGCTCACTGCACCCTTGAACTCCTGGGCTCAAGCAATCCAATTGCCTCAGCTTCCCAAGTAGCTGCAACTAAAGATCCATGCTGTCAAAAAAAAAAAAAAAATTTTTTTTTTTTTTTTTTTTTTGACAGAGTTTCACCATGCCCCCCTAGGTAGAGTGCCTGGCATCACAGCTCACAGCAACCTCAAAATCTAGGACTTAAGCAATTCTCTTGCCTCAGCCTCCCAAGTAGCTGGGACTACAGGCACCTGCCACAACATTGAGCTATTTTTTTGTTGCAGTTGTTTAGCTGGCCCGGGCTGGGTTTGAACCTGCCAGCCTCAGGGCATGTGGCTGGCACCATAACCACTGTGCTACGAGTGCCAAGCCTCCATGCTATCAAATTAAAAAAAATCATGGCCCTCTCCATCCTGTTCTCCAGTACAGCACCCCCAGGCCTGGGTAGGCAGCCAGTAGACCTTGACCATGTACTTAGAACAACCGGAAGCCACAGGGTGGGGCAACAGAAGTAAGAGAGTGGACCGGCCCCCTAAGCCTGTGGGCACTGGCACCCTCCCAAGGTCTCTATGCATTCTAGCCCACTGGACTGCCTGCGTCCTTAGTTAGAGAAGTAGATGGCAGTGGGAGCTCATCTGATTCTCTAAGGCAGTGGTTCTCAACCTTCCTAATGCCTCGATGTATTTTCATTTTTACAAAGGGGTCGCGACTCACAGGTTGAGAACCACTGCTCTAAGGGGTTAAAGAGGCAGCCCAGACCCTCCCCATTCTAGAGAGACAGACCCACCTCTGGATCTGCCCACCTCTACCCAGCAAGTTCAGCCTGCTACCTTCTTTTGCCTGAGCTGTTGAATCTACCCTTGACTCACCCCCTCAGGTGTAATCTTCCTTATGACGATGGCAGGCCTCACATGCAGGCTTGACCATAACCCTGCCCTGACTAAATAAATCCCTTCTGCGGCCTTCCATTGCCCTCTCACTGAACTCACCCTGTTTGGCATGTGAGGCCCTGAATAGCCTCTGCCTGCCCACCTCATCTGGTACCTACTCCCCCCATGTCCCAATTCAGCCCTTCTACAGTTGGCAGGTCTAATGACCTGCTGGCCTGTGGCAAATACCTACATGTCCTTCAGGTCCCATCCCTTGTTCCCTATGTGGTGCCCTCTGTATCCCTGTGGCCTGCATGCAGATGGCCTTTTAGGACACCGTGCAGGCAGCATCCCTCCACCAGCATAAATGCCACACAGGCAATGGTATGTCTGTTATCTGCCCTCTGTCCTCAGTTCCCCACACATCACACTGAGTACTTGGGGGTTTTTTCGTTTGTTTCTTTTGAGACACAGTCCCACTATGCTGCCCTCGGTAGATTGCTGTGGCATCACAGCTCACAGCAACCTCAAATTCTTGGGCTTAAGCAATTCTGCCTCAGCCTCCCAAATAGCTGGGACTACAGGCGCCCACCACAATGCCTGGCTATTGTCATTGTTGTTTTAGCTGGCTTGGGCTGGGTTTGAACCCACCAATTTAGGTGTATGTGGCTGGCGCCGTAACCACTGTGCTATGGGCACTGAGCCCTTGGGGTTTTGTTATTATTGTTGCTGCTGTTGTTTGTGGGGTTTTTTGGCTGTTGTTTCTTTCTTTCTTTTTGAGACAGTCTCCCTTTGTGGCCCTTGGTAGAGTGCTGTGGCATCATAGCTCACAGTAACCTCAAGCTCCTGCGCTTAAGCAATTCTCTTGCCTCAGTCTCCCAAATAGCTGGGACTACATGCACCCACCACAATGCCCGGCTATTTTTAGAGACAAGGTCTCGCTCTGGCTCAGGCTGGTCTCCAACTTCTGAGCTCAGGCAATCCACCCACCTCAGCCTCCCAAGTGCTGGGATTATAGGTGTGAGCCACTACACCTGGCCTGCTGTTGTTGTGACAACAGTCTCACTCTGTCACCCTAGGTAGAGTGCTGTGGTGTCATAGCTGATAGCAACCTCTCCTGCCTCAGCTTCCTAAGTAGCTGGAAGTACAGGTAGGTGCCTTCCACAATGCCCACCTAGTTTTTCTGTTTTTAGTAGAGACAGAGTCTTGCTCTTTCTCAGGCTGGTCTCGAAGTCCTGAGCTCAAGCAATCCCCCTGCCTCAGCCTCCCAGAGTGCTAGGATTACAGGTATGAGCCACTGCACCCCGCCATGGGCACCTGTTTTTAAATGTAGGCTTTATTATTATGTAGGTCTGGAAAGGCCAACAGATCAGGAGATGACTGCCACCAAAAAGACAATTCATGACTCAGTTCCTAAGAGAAGGAAGTGCAGGGCCACAGGTGGAAGCAGCAGAGCTGGTCAGCTGGAGGCAGAATGAAGGGAGAACGTGGGCAAGAGCCTACATCGTCATTTCTGCAGAAACAAATGTGGGAGGCAAGGTCGTGTGAATCATTTCAGCAGGTTCTGGGGTGTAGGGTCCATCCCTAGTTGTCTAGTATCTGGCCCTAGGGTGATTAGGACATGTGCATAGTGACCCAAAGTGTGAGTGTCAGATGAAAGGAGGTAGTGGGGGTGTAGGTTCTGAACTGATGGGTTTGCATTTGAGAGGTGCACTCACTGCAGAGTCCCTATCATCTCTAAGAACTGGAAAGCCCTGGGAGGAGCATTCTGTCCAGGATCTGCAAGGTCCCAGATGTCAAAAGCATCAGAATAAAAAGCCACAGTTAATACAGCACCCCAGGCCAGGCAATGGCTCACATCTGTAATCCCAGCACTTTGGGAAACCAAGGTGGAAGGATTCCTTGCACCCAGGAGTGGTCAGGCTGGGTAACATTCCTTGCACCCAGGCTGAGGTCAGCCTGGGTAACATAGCAAGTCCCCTGCCTCTACAAAAATATTTCTTAAAATTCCTGAGGTCCTCCTTACCAGCTAGTCCCAGATTCTCTCTATCTTTAGGATTGATGACCATGATCTTTCTCTGAGTATCTTGCTTTGTTATTTGCTGCTTCTCTTGTCTGCTCTGCAACTAGACTATGAGTACACAGGACCATCTCCTTCACTGCTTGTCCCTGGCATCCAGTCCCATGCCTGACACACAGTAGGTGCTTGATAAGTGTTTATTGAATGAATAGCAAATGGTCCCAAATGGGTGTTCATTGGGAAGTCTCCACCATCTTCTTTCCCTTTTTAAAACAATTTCAGCCAGGCTCAGTGGCTCACACCTGTAATTCCAGCACCTGCTGAGGTGGGAGAATTGCTTGAGTTCAGACTTGTCTGAGTGAGAGTGAGACCTGGACTCATTAAAATGAAAAACCCAGCTGAGTGCCATGGCAAGCACCTACAATCCCAGCAGCTTCCAGAGGCTGAGGCAACAGGATGCCCACAGCCCAAGTCTGAGGTTGCAGTGAGCTATGACAACACTGCACTCTGCTTAGGGCATAGGGTGGGACTCTGTCTCAACAACAACAAAAATAAAAATAAGTTCAGTTTAATGTGAGGGTACAAACCATTAGTTTATATAATTTACACATGACAGGTAAAATTCAGAGTTGTAATTGTGTGCTACACCCAAGAAGTGTGCCATATAGTCATGTGTTATACCCATTGGCTGGGAAACTACTGAACTCCCCTTCTTAAATTTAATTGAGATTTTCTCTCATGGAGTCACCATCATCTTTGATGGCTGCAACACACCTGCCTGCCACAAGTAGAGATACTCAGAAAACCTGTGTGAAGCCCAGTGCAGTGGCTCATGTCTATAATTACAGCTCTTTGGGAGTCCAAAGCATGAGGATCACTCAAGGCCAGTAGTTCGAGACCAGCCTGGGCAATATAGCAAGACTCCATCTCTAAAAAAATATGTACAAAATTAGCCAGGCATGGTTGCATATGTCTCTAGTCTCAGCTACTTGGAAGACTGAGGAAAAAGGATCACTTCAGCCCAAGAGTTGCAGACTGCGGTAAGCTGTACCATGCCAGTGCACATCAGCCTGGGCAACAGAGCAATACCTCATCTTTAAAAACAAAACAAAGAAAAGGAAACCTGCATTGAGGGGATCGGTGGAGGTCAGCAGCTTGGGAGAAAAACTCAGGACCCGAGGGGACCCTCTCCTCAAGGCCTGCCATTCTCTCCCCAACCCCACCCTTCCCAGCTGTCTGCCCCCACACATCCTACATGGGCAGGAGAAGCACAAAGACTGGGGCCAAGGCCATTCCTGGCCTTGTCAGTGCCAGTAATCTGATTCCCCCTGGAGAGCCACAGCCCCCACCCAGGCCACCGCTAACAGCTGCCCCCTGGAAAACAGGAGGGATGCCCCTTAAAGCCAACCTTCTAGGAGGCTGGACTGTTTGTAAACCAAGTTCCTTAATGTCAGTCCAGAGCTTGCAAGGCATCTTGGAAAATACCCTTTCTTTCCCCTTCTCTGGTTGCTGGGCAACCACTGCATCTGGACCAAAGCAAGAGGCAGCTGGAGTAAGGACACACATAGACTGAAAATGAAGGATGGAAAAAAAGATACGAATGATAAAAGATAGAATGATAAAATAGTCGATTCATCAAGAGGATAAAACAATTGTAACTACATATGCACCCAACATCAGAGCACTTAAATATATAAAGCAAATACGAATGGATATGAAGGGAGAGAGAGACTGCAATATGATAAACGTGAGGAACTGCAACACCGCACTTTCAGCAATGGACAGATCATCCAGACAGAATATCAATAAGGAAATGTTAGATTTGAACTATACTCTAGCCTGTGTTTTTCAACCATTTTTATTTCACTGCACACTTGAACTTGTAGTTAAACTTCCATGGCACACTTAAATTATGTTATTTAAAAAAAGAGTAAAGGCTCAGCACTCGTAGCACAGTGGTTACAGCGCCAGCCACTTACACCGAGGGTGGCAGGTTTGAACCCAGTCCCCAGCAGCTAAACAACTGCAACAACAGCAAAAAAAGCCAGGCATTGTGGCCAGCGCCTATAGTCCCAGCTACTTGGGAGGCTGAGGCAAGAGAAGTGCTTAAGACCAAGAGTTTGAGGTTGCTGTGAGCTGTGACACCAGGGCACTCTACCAAAGGTGACATAGTGAGACTCTGACTCAAAAAAAAAGAGTAAAAAAAGAATATACCTACTGTGCTTTGAACTTCTTTCAAAAATAATTTAATTAATGATCTTTAAAAATTTCACAGCACACCTAAGATCCTCTCACAGCACACCAATGTTATGAAATCACTGCTTGAAAATCACTGTTCTAGACTAAAAGGACCTCACATACATATACAAAACAGTCCATTCAACAGCAACAAAATACACATTATTCCCAAGTGCACATGAAACATTCTTCAGGATAGATCAAATATATGTTGGGCCACAAAACAAGTCTGAACAAATTCAAGAAGACTGCAATCATATCAAATATCTTTCTTGACCACAATGGTATGAAACTAGAAATCAGTAATAGTCATTGATGGAATTTCAGAAAATTCACACATACGTGAAAATGAAACACATCCCTGTACAACCAAGGGGTCAAAGAAGACATTTGTAAATGGCCATATAACATAACAGCACTGATAGAATGCAGCAAAAGCTGTTCTAACAGAGAAGTTTGAAGCAATAACTTGCCTACATCAAAAAAGAAGAAAGGCCTCAAACACATTATCTTTAAAAAGAGGTAGCTGGGCACAATAGGAGTTCAGGCCTGAAGACAGGCACCTGCTATGTGGTATAGTCCATATGATGCTGTGGGGAAGGGCAGTCCAGCTGCTTCTGTCAGAGGCCAAGTGTTTGAACAGGGAACTGAGGTACTAAAGCTTCAGGAGGCAGCTGGGGTCTGCTAAGCAAAAGTGACTGCAGGAGCACCCCCTCCCCCCCATGTGCCCCTGCACCCTTCCTAACTATCCCCCAGGTGTTAGCTCTAAGACTTTTCCCCACTAGGGGACTGTCCCCCTTTTTGTCACAGTATTGAAGAAATAAAAATCGAGTTTTCCTGGGCACCCTCCCCCCCAACCTTCATAAAACTTAGTCTCTCAGACCCTCAGTCTCCTCCTCGGAACAGTTAGGCCAACTGTGAGTACCTGGGAGGATCCTCCCAGGGTGGTGGGGGTGGGTGTGCTTCCTAAGAGTCCTCCTCTCCCCTGCCCACCACCCAGCCACTGGAGCGACTGGGTAAGGAAGACCCCTGCCAATCCTCTGAACCCTGCTGGCTCTGAGGCTGGAGACCATCCCCAACTGCCCCCATCATCACAACTGCCCCCTATCAGAAGCTAGAATGGGGTGGGGAAGCTTCCATCTCCCTAGCTGTGCTCATTTCACACTTGAAGAGAAAGGGCCCCTTGCTAGTGGTAGATGATACTTAATGCCTCCAGCAGCTTCAGGAATGGAGGAGGCCTGGCTTCCCCCGGTTAAACCCCAACTGTGATCTGGCCCTCTAGCAGCTGTCGTCTTCAGAATTCTGGGCTTTAATTCAGGGCCTCGTTCCCTCCCTGAGCATCATGGCTCCAGCCTGGACACCTGGGTCCGGAGCTCTCACATCCCAATATACCCTAGGTGAGCCCCCTTCCCCCGAAGGCTGCGGTGGGACACGCAGAGAGGGGAGTCAGGGAGTTGGGCTCACACCCCTCCTAAGGTCAAGTCTTGGCCGCTGCCCGACCCCAGGTATGGGGCAGTGGGCCGTAGCGGGGAGCCTGGCCCCGGACCACCACGCTGCGTCCCCACGCCCGCAGCCACGCGGAGCGGCGTCCGGGCCCAGCTTCACGCACCAGAAGAAGAGGCGGAGGAACTGGAGCAACGCCCAGGACTGACTTGAGGGCGGCAACTGGCTCGCTGGGCATTTGATCTGCCAGAGTGGGAGGGGGTGGGGGGCAATATAAGCGGGTTCCAACCTAACGTACCATTTATCAAGCCCCGCCCACACTATAAACCTCCACCGACTCAGCCCCTCCCCGGCTCTTAGCGCTGTTCAGTAAGCCCCGACCTTGGCTATAAGCTCCACCCACTAAGCCCCGTGGCCTGGCCCAGAATAGGAGAAATGAGAAAGGGGTTCCAAGGGGTCAAATGTAGCTAAGGATGTGGGCGATGAAAAGATAAAAGCTGGGTGGCGCCTGTGGCTCAATGAGCAGGGTGCCGGCACCATATACCCGGAGGTGATGGGTTCAAACCCGGCCCTGGAAAAACCTGCAAAAAGAAAAGTTAAAAGCTATCAGTTGAGAGGCCTCTGTGGTTTCCCTGTTGCCCACTTTCCCTCACCCCCACCTCCCGGCTCCCTTTGCTTCTGTCCGAGATGGGTCCCAGTTTCCCAGAGGAAAGAAGAAATGCCTTCTTGGTGAATTTTGCTATGCTTGCTTCAGGCATGGCTACCTAGGGCTTCCAGCTGTTCTTCCGAAGCCAGAGCATTTCTTTGTCGTGATGGCTGTTCATAACACTTTGTTGAGATTATTCTCAAGATTATGTCAGAGAAAATTCACATTCCAGGCATGCATTTCACCCATGGAAAGTGCACCATTCTGTGAGATTTACCACACTTGTAGAGTTATGCAACCATCACCATTATATAACTTTAGAACAATGATAAACCCTTACTCTTTTTCTTTTAGAGACAGGACCTCACTCTGTTGCCTAGGGTAGAGCATAGTGTCTTGATCATAACTCACAGCAGCCTCCAACTCCTGGGTTCAATGGATGGTCCTGCCTCAGCCTCCCAAGTAGGTGGGACCACAGGTGCACATCACCATGCCTGGCTAATGTTCAGAATTTTTTGTAGAAAACAAAGTCTCGCTTTGAGAATCAGGCTGGTGTTGAACTCCTGGCATCAAGCAATCCTCCTGTCTCAGCTTCTCAAAGTACTGGGATTATAGGTGTGAGCCATCACTGCCAGCCTAGAAGCCCATATTATTGAGCAATCACTCTCTTTACACCCTCATTCTCCCCTCCCCCACTCTATGGCCACCACAAACTTACTTTCTGTTTCTATAGACCTGCCTATTCTCAGAATTAGGACATGTCTGTGACATGTTAAGTCACCCCATTGTGTGGAAGGAGAGAAAAATGGGGTGAAGTCGGGGACCCAGGGGAGCAGGTGGCTTGGGGGTGTGAAGCAGCTGTAAAGCCTTCCTCTCAGGGGCTCTGGACAGCCCAAGACCTGTCCTCAGGAAGTCAGTGTCTGTCCAGGACATGCAGGTGAGGGAAGTGGAGAGGGAGGGGGAGGCCCAGGATGGGGGAAGGTGAGGGTACTCATGGAGGGAGGGCAGGGTTTTGTCTGTCTATGCAGGAGCGAGAAGCCCAGAGTCTGCAAGAGGAGGTGGGTATGAAAAGAAAGAAGAGGACCAGCAGAGGGCGGGCAGGTGGTGGCCAGGTGGGGCTCTGCCTATAAAGAGTGACTTTCACCCTGGGGGCCCCACAAGCAAGAGAGTTTGGTGTTGTGCCCTAGCAGCAGAGACCAGCTCCCTGGACCCCAGTGCACCTCGGTGAGTCCTTCTGTAGGTCTCTCCCTCCAGCAAGACTTGTCCCCATTCTGTGCCATCTCCTTTTCTTGCTGAGTACCCTGGGGAATAGCTTGAGAAGGGGGTGTCCTAGTGCCCACTGCCATCCTCCTGAGGGTCATCATCATCCCTTTCCACCTCTTCAAGGTGGACCCATTAATCCCTCCAGGCACCCAGGGAGGAGGACCAGCCTGCAGCATGAACCTGTGGCTTCTGGCTTGCCTGGTGGCCGGGTCAGTGGGGACATGGGCCCCTGGTGTCCATGCCCAAGGTACTATCTTCTGCCATACGTACCCTGCCTCCCTGGACTCATCCATCTTCCTTGTTCTCTGTCTCTACCCATTTTTCTCCTCTTTCTTTCAGAAGATCCCTCAATCCTCCGCCCCCCCCATCCCACTCTACTGAATTCTCTGGTGGCTCCTGCTCTTGGCACTTGAATAATTCCTGGAGTGGGGGGTAGAGACAGAGGGTCCCCAGCTCCTTCCAGAGCCCCCTGTGGTGCTTTCTTTGCAAGACTCCAGCAACTGGAGTAATAGAGGGTGGCTTCAGCTGTGGGCAAAACCACTTATAGCCAGGGACACATCACAGTATCCTAACTCTTCAGGGCTGAGGGCCAAGGGTTAGAGATCAGAACCTTGGAGACCACAGCGGTGGATTCCCATCTCCATCCCCATCCGCATCCATACAGTCCAACTGAGATTTGCCACTCAGTCTTTATGAGCCTCATTCTTCTCTGGAATAGGAAACTCCCACTACACAGACCAGATTTAAAGGTCCAGTGAGCTGATGCATAGGAGACACTGGGCCCAGTGTTCAGCAACACTGATAATAATCATTCCTGTTATTAACGGCGAACCCCTCCCTCTTCCCTTACCCCAACCCTAGAGCAGGTGCTTGAGGACTACAGACACCAAAAGATAGCTCTGGGCATGCAATGCTCCCTAGGAGCCTGACACTGAGTCTGTATTCCCTGAGTTTCAGCAGCTAGCCAGGAGCCTGGGCAGGCAGAAGACCCATGTCCCCAACCTTCCTGGCCCATCCTGCCCCTTGTTTGGGTCTGAGAGGTTAGCCTTTGCCCAGGAGGTGCTGAGTTTTGTTCTCATTGTTCTGTTATCAGAGCCAGGCCCAGCCCCAGCACTTTGATCCTTGGGGTAAGGTGGCCCCCCGCCTTGGGAACCACCTGCCTGGCACTGCAGCCCGAAGTTCCAGAGGTTCCAATGGACTCCTCTGCCCCTTGCCCTCAGGAGTCGTGGTTGAGGGGATGCCAAAGAGGCAAGGTCTGGCAGAGCTGAATTTCAGAGAACCTCAAAGGTGGGGTGAATGAGTTCATCCTGGCCTTCCCCACCATCTTATCTTCCAGGCCTTTCTGGTATGATCACCTCCTCCTCCTCCCCTGGGCACCTCCAGTCCCTGCACATCCCCCTCTCTTCATAGATCAACTTCTCTGTCTCCACCAGGCCAAGAGCTCCTGTAAGCCAACACTAAGTCTGATTCATCTCTGTGTTGTCCAGACATCTGACACCTAGAGAACTTTAAATGCTTTTGTTCTAGGTAAACCTCATAGAACTTCCAGTTTCTGGCCAGGGAGACTTGAGTGGTCACTGTGATGAGGACTAGAGGAAGAGGTATTTGAGCCAATCCCATGTGCGGATGGACCAGCCTAGAGTAGGAGCAGACAACCAGTTGGCTAGGCTGGGAGGAGTGGTCTGGCTCCTCCTAGGTGCTGTATCTGTCCTTTGTCCCCTCTCCCAGAGCAGAAGTAGAAGTAGTTTTGTTTCCTATTCTTTTGGTGGTTCTACATCCTTCCCTGGGGGTTCTCTCCAACTCCTATTGGTGTCCCAATATCAAGGGCTAAGGGTGAGCCAGGCTGTCCCTCAGCCTCTGCTGGCTTCTGCCAGGCCTGGAAGGGCCATGATATGTGCCTCCATGTGTGGCTATCTCTGCCATACATAGACACGAGTGTGGGGGCGGCCATGTGCTTGCAGGTGTCTTTGAGGACTGCTGCCTGGCTTACCATCCCCGCCCTGTGTGGGCTGTGCTGCGTCGTGCTCAGGGTTACCAGCACCAGGAGGTGAGCGGAAGTTGCAACCTGCCTGCCGTGATGTAAGTGGAGCAAAGAGGGGGGTTGGGTGGTGGCAGGTAGGTCTCAGATGCATCTCTGTTCCCTGGTTACACCCTAACTAGGGCACCCCCTCTCTATCTACCAGATTCTACTTCCCCAAGAGACATAGGTTGGTGTGTGGGAACCCACAGACCAAGGTAGTGCAAAGAGCCATCAAGTTTCTGGATGCACAGAACAAGACTCACCCAAAACTTCACAACACCCAGATGACCTTACAAGGTGTGTGAGACCCCAGACTTGCATCTGCAGGGACCATCCTTCCCACCCAGGCCCCTGTGTTTCTCAGTTTCTGAGTGGGGGTAGAGTGCTGGCGGCCAGTTGCTGGTGGGTGAGGGATGGAGTGAATGACCAACTGACCAATTCACCATCTGGATCTGTACATTACTGTAGATAGAAAGCTCAAACCAATGGGAAACTCATCAGTTCAAATAACCAGCCAATGGCTTCAGGTTCAACTGTATCTAGGTGCTGAAGGGGTCTTGGTGGAGAGCTTATCTTTTTCTCTCTTCATCTCTTGGGCAGGCTCTCAAGCTGGGAAGAAGAAGTTGAGTTCTGGAAACTCCAAGCTACCTTTGTTTAAGATTAGAGATCCCAGTGGCAAGAGGAATGCCTCCTTTCCAACAGTGGCTAATCCAAGTACAGCCTCTTGGTCATGTAATCATCTTCTGCCCATTATCTTTGCTGAGGGCTGAGGGTTTAAAATCACCTCACACTGGGACAGGGGATTCCCACCATGGCTGTGCGGTTAGCTCCTGTAGGTTCATATACTAGGGTCCTATCCACTGCCTTGAGCCTGCCCAGGGGGGCTTCAGCAAGTGCTGACATGAAACTAGGTGAGTGAATAGACAGCTGTAGGAGCCCCCACACCAAGCCATTGTCCAGAGGATTCCAGCCTGACGTCCTCCAATCCTAGTCCATTCTGACATTCCCTGCCTGGAGATAGTGTCAGGTACCACAGGGTAAGGATTCAGTCCTACAATATTGCTCCTAGTTCAGAGGCCAGTCACAAGCAGCAGGTTGTCACTTACACTTTTGACTGAGCCCTTATAAGTCAGGGTTCTTTCCTTGGGCTCAATCATTTGCTAGAGTGGCCCACAAGACTCAGGGAGACGTTTTACTTACATCTATTACTTTATTATAATTATAAAAGATATTACAGGGCAGTGCCTGTGGCTCAGTGGGTAGGGCGCCAGCCCCATATACCGAGGGTGGTGGGTTTGAACCTGGCCCTGGCCAAATTGCAACAAAAAATAGCTGAGCATTGTGGCGGGCACTTGTAGTCCCAGCTACTTGGGAGGCTGAGGTAAGAGAATTGCCTAAGCCCAGGAATTGGAGGTTGCTGTGAGCTGTGATGCTACAGGACTCTACAGAGGGCGATAAAGTGAGATTCTGTCTCTTAAAAAAAAAAAAATTACAAAGGGCCAGACAGGGTGCCTCACACCTGTAGTCCCAGCACTTCAGGAGACAGAAGGATCGCTTGAGTCCAGGAGCTGCAGTGAGCTATGATGATGCCACTATACTCCAGCCTAGGCAATAGAGCAAGACCTTGTCTCAAAAAAAAAAAAAAAGAAATTACAAAGTATATCAGTAAACAGCCAGAGGGAAGAGATGCTTAACATGAGGCCTGGAAGGGTACCAAAGGCAGGAATTGGGGTGCCCCTCCCAGTACACAAACATGTTTGCCAGCCCAGAAGCTCCCCAAACCCCATAATTTAGTCCTTTTTACAGAGACATCATCACGTAGGCATGGCCGACTGTTGATGTAATCTCTAGTCCCTCTCCTCTCCCTCTCTCTTCTCTTGCCTTCTCTCCTCTCCAGAGGATGGTGGCTGAAATCTTAAAACTTCTAATCATGGCTTGATCCTTCTGGTGACCAGCCCTCACCCAGAAGCCATGAATCACCTCCTTAGAACAAAAGATATTCCACTCAACCAGGCAATGGTTTTAGGAGCTCCGCGCCAGGAACCACAGGGCAGGAACCAAACAAAAGATTTGCCTATCACTTGGGAAATTGTAAAAATTTCAGGTTGCCTGTGCCAGGGGCCAGGAGCAGAGGCCAATGTTTGTATTCTTATTAATTTATAGTCCACAATTCCACTCTGGCCTCTCTTATCCTACCTGCAGGACCATGAGCATCCACTCATCTCCGGGATCCACCAGTAGAAGAGAGGCTGGAACTTCTCCGCCACAACCATCAATCACCCTACAGCCCAGCTGCCACCTGCCCCTCTGTCCTTGGGGCCAACTCCTAATCCCTGTGCCTGCTGCCGTGGTCCTCTGTTCTCTCCCCCACCAACACCTACTCCCGGGCAGCTGGAAAGAGGGAGGTAGCCCAGAGAGTGGCATCAACCCTGGGCAGGGGATCCTATAGAGAAGTCTCTTTTAGGATACATCTCCTGCCTGAGCTTCATGCCACCCACCCTGAGCCATGCCTGTGTGTCCCTCTGAGTCCTTGCGAAGGTCTGGTTGGGTCTAAAATGCCCCTGCCAGATGGTTGCTTTTCTATAACTTTTAAATAAACCTTTGGTAGGGGGGGGATTGTCATGTTTCTATATGAGGTTCAGTGCAAGTCAAGGTGTGAAAGAGGGGTGAATCACACAGGATCTTCCCTACCCTAAGAACTACCAGGGGTGCCCAAACTGTACTCCCAACACACACACATTGGAAGAGAAGTTGCTTTGGGCCACACATTAAATAACCAAACACTAAGGAAAGCTGATTAGCCAAAAAAAAAAGTCTGTGGATACTCGGAAACCACAGATAAACAAGAAAAGGCCTCACAAAATCAGCATTCAAGCCGGTTCACAGGCCTGCAGGTTGGATGCCTCTCCCCCAGCCTTCAAAGAAGACAGCTTCCCAAGGGCCCAGCACCAGCATTGGCTGTAGCCTGTACTTCCCAGATGGTGACCTTGAAACAATTGCTCCCTGTCTTGGTACCCCTGGAAAATGAGGGTCACTGGGCTTGCTCTACCCAGATTCCAGGGCTGTGTGAGCCTGGCTGATGGACAGAGAAGCCCTCTGTAAGCTCTTATACTCAGGCAGGTGGGCCACAACCTGGCCAAAGGTAGAGTCCTGGGGCCAGGCACTAGAGACAAGCTCTGCAGGTGGAGGTCTGACTCCCCTGACTGTTGTCCTCATTCTGAGGCAACGTAAGTTTACATCACAACAGAGAAGTTCTAGATGAAAACCAAGTACACCATCTCTAGGGAATACCCTATTGGTTTGGGGGTCAGGAACCAGCCTGCATGCAGTTTCAGTAAAATGGAGTGGGTACAATGGCTCATGCCTGGAATCCCAGCAGTTTGGCCGAGACAGGAGGATTGATTGGTGGAACCCAGGAGTTCAGACCAGCATGGGTGACATGGTGAGACACCATCTCTGCAAAAATTTTTTAAATTAGCCAGACATAGTGCTGGGGACCTGTAGCCCCAGCTATTCAAGAGGCTAAGGTGGGAGGATGATTTGAGGTCAGAAGTTCAAGGCTGCAGTGAGCTATGCTTGGGCCACTGATTCCAGCCTGGGTAACAGGCTAAAACAAGGGCAGGTTCCTCAAGCTCTCTAGGCCTCAATTCTGCACATAACCCCATAAAACGGGGGTAATAATACTACCTGTTTTGGAGGGGTTTCTTGTGGACCAAATACACCACAATCCAAACACACGTAGCACACAGCACATGCTGACTGCATGTCATTAACTAGTTTATGCTTCATGTTCCATTATTGGAATGGTACTGCTGTCGGAGTTATTTCTATCCTCCTGCTTAAGGTCATTGTCGAGGTCTGGTTTTTCACACAAGTGTGCCTCCTGAGGGTACATGTTATCACGTGGTACATACAGTTAGTCATTGCTGCAGTTAGTGGTGTGCTAGGAGCTTGTCAACAAGTCATGCAAAAGCCTTGCGCCAGTGGCTCACACCTGTAATCCTAGCACTCTGGGAGCCAGAAATGGGTGGATTGCTTGAGCTCAGGAGTTTGAGCCCAGCCTGAGCAAAAGTGAGACCCCATCTCTACTAAAAATAGAAAAACTAGCCAGGCATTGTGGTGGGCTCCTATAGTCCCAGCTACTTGGGAGGATGAGGCAGGAGGATCTCTTAAGCCCAAAAGCTTGAGGTTGCTGTGAGCTATGATACCACAACACAGGGTGACAGAGTAAGATTCTGTCTCAAAATTAAAAAATAAAGAAAATTTAAAAGTCATGCAAAAAATTCAAAAATTTCAACCTTGGCATAAATGGGTTAATGCAACTGACTATGAGTATCCTGCCCAATAGATGTCAGTAGATCCAACCCAGCCTGGAACCAGGCAAGATGGGGTGGTGGTGGATGGCATGGACCTTCAACCCAGCCTGACCTTGGCTAAGTCACTTGCCCTCTCTGTGCCTCAGTTTTCCCATCTGTAAAATGGGAATGGTAACAACAGCATCTATTCCCCAGTGTTGCAATGACAACCAAAGGAGTCAATAGCATAACATACTTTGGATGGTGTCTGGTATGCAAAGGCATAACATACTCTGGATGGTGTATGATATGCAGTATGTGATCAGCAGTGTGAACCATTTTGTTTTTTCTCCTTGTGTCAGACATGTGCCATCAGAACATCTCACACATAGTGGGAAAACCCAATTATCTTGCTTATGAACTATAAAAGGATCTACAATGATCCTTATTGGGGAATGCACAGGGCCACTGGCTTCCCAGACAGTCAGCCTTGCCAAGGGCAGTGTGGAACTTGCCAAGGGGCTTCCAACTTAACCCAAAATAACTTTATTGCTATCTCCACTTCTGATATAAAAGCATCCTGGGAGCCCTAGTCTGGGACCTGGGAAGGGCAAACTCTGCTGCAAGTCACTGTGCGGACCCCACCAGCCCTTCTGCTCTGGAGGACAAGCCTGCACCCACCCCAGCTGCCCATTCCCATGTCCTGCTAACCCTCCTGGATGAACCACAGTGCGTACAGAAGTTTAAGCCTGTGATTGACCAGATACAGTGACCAAGGGCCCCTCCCCGACCTTGACTATGGGGTGGAGGGTGTGCACCACAGTGGCTTCTTGCTCTCTTCAGGAAAACTGAGTGTCGGAGTGTCTGGGCTGGCACGGAGGCCCAGGAAGAGGCTAGGCTCACCTGAGGTCATAGTGTAGCATTTTACTATTCCTGAGTTTTAGGGTTTCACCTGGTCAGCCAGTTCTTCCCAGTTCCAGAATCTTCATCCTCTGGATGGGATGGGAGGTCAGAGGTCCATCCCCAACTACAGCAGCTGCAGTTGCACCTTTAACCTCAAGGCCTGAGCCCCTGGTCCTAGCCACCCCTCCAGCCGGGTACTCCGGGGCCATGCCACACTCACCACCTCCAGCTGGTAAGTTCCAGGAGTTGGCTTCCTGTGCCCCAGCTGCAGGGAGCTGAGGCCATGGAGGTGATGCATGCGGAAGAAACCTTGTTTGTTGCCATGGGTGATGATATAGCGGACCCGACCCCCCAAGCCCTCCAGTGCTGGTAACAACTGCAGGATGTGTTTAGCCTGGTCCAGGTGTGAGAGGTTCATGCCCAAGGTCAGCAGAGCCTCTGAGTCAAGGGTGGCCAAGCTCACCTGAAAAGAAGACCAGGTGGGCAGTCAGAGCCAGTGGGCAAATCAGAATTTGCCCTGGGATCAAAGAAGAGACTTGTGGGACTGGGGACGGAGGGTGGCTCATGCCTATAATCCCAGCCCTTTTGGGGGGGCGGTCAAGGCAGGAGGATCTCTTGAGGGTAGGAGTTCAAGACCAGCCTGGACAACATAGTGAGATCCCATCTCTACAAAAAATAGAAAAATTAGCCAGTCATGGTGATATGTACCTATAGTCCCAGCTACTCAGGAGGGTGAGGTGAGAAGATTGATTGAGCCCAGGAATTTGAGGTTGCATTGAGTTGTGATCATACCACAGCACTCTAGCCTCAGGGACAGAGTGAGACTATCTTGGGGGGCGGGGGGAGGAGAGAGACTTCATAATGAATCTCTAAGGAGGAGGAGGACATTGAGTGCCCTCTGACCTTGGCTTCTCATGTCTACCTTTCATCCACAGGCCAGGGGTTAGCTTGGGCTGTGGTTAGCCACAGCAGCTTAAGGCTAAGGCTGGTTCTCAGGCAAAAACAAAGAGAGGCCACTTTTATGCACAATGAATCCAACAGACCCCTAGTCTCAGCTGAGGGGCCTAGGCAGAAACCCTGCTCACCTGGGCTAAGGGAATTGAGCTTTTACCCTCAGAGAACCAGTAACCAGGTGTCAGTCCAATGGTATTGGGTCCAAGAGCCCTAAGGTCACTCAGAGACATCCCAGGATGGCTGGTGTTAGGAAGAAGGAGCTTTCTGCAGAAGCCCCTTGTTTCTGCTCACAGTAAAAGAAACAGGACATCAAGCTGGGCCAGAGAGGAAAGAACAAGGACCAGACAGAAGAGTTGCCCAATAGCTTCCGCTGCATTTCCTGCATCTGGCTCTCTTTGACAGCCCTCTGTGCAAAAGACAAACCCCTCTTTGTTTGAGCTCCTCTGAAGTGTCCTCCTGGTCCTGGCAGCTGGAGCCTCAGTGGCAGGCTACCCTGGGCAGGGTGACGTATCCAGTCTCACAGGAGGTTATCGGTGATTTCTTCTCCTTTGCTCTTGGCAGTGCTGTGTGTGTTTCACCTCATTTACATGCCGAGGGAGTATCATGTCCCCCTCCCCCCACTTACACTCCAAGTGCCCTCCCTTTACACTCCAGGCAGCAAAAGCTATCTCTGTTTCCCAGCCCCTCAGTACTGGTAAGCTCAATCCTTCTTTCCCTAAGAGTGTTCCTAAGACTCATACACTTACTGACACCTGATGGCAGTCTGTGGGTATTGCAGGCAAAGGCACAAAGCATAGCTTTTCCCTGCTGGAGTCTATACCCATTCCAGGAGCCCTGGCAATCACCGCACTCACTCTTACTGAGCACAAATGGCTGGGAATTAGGCAGAAAATCAGATAGATTCAGTCTCTACCCTTGAGAAGTTTGCAGAAAATAATAGTTAAATATGGGATAATATATACAGCCTCAATTTTTCCCAGCAAGGGGATGAAAAAAACAACTAGAGGGAAAGAGAGGGCATTTAATTTAATATTGAAAGTCCCTCAAATCCAACGCCCCTATTCTACTTCTGGTTTTGTTTTTTTCCCATAGCATTTATCATGTATTCTTCATATCATGTGTTATAAAACATGATATAAATTTTGTGCTTATTGATTTCTTTTCTTTTTCTTTTTCCTTTTTTTTTTTTTTTGAGACAGAATCTCACTTTGTCACCCTGGATAGAGTTCCGTGGCATCATAGGCAACCTCAAACTCTTGGAATCAAGTAATCCTCTTGCCTCTTGTAATCCTGGGACTACAAGTGACCACCACAACACCTGGCTATTTTTAGAGATGTGTCTCACTCTTGTTCAGACTGGTCTCAAGCCTATGAGCTCAAGCAATCCACCCTCCTCAGACTCCCAGAGTACTAGGATTATAGACGAGAGCCACCACACCTAGCTCCTTATTAATTTCTTGTGTATCTCCCTATTAGAATATTTGCCTCACCAGAGCAGGGATCTTTTCTTTTTCTAGCTTATTGTTACTCCATTACAGTGCCCAAGCCATTGTAGTAGGTATTCACTAGGTGTGAAGGAGTTTAGGTCCTAGTTGTCTGCAGTGAGGGTGATCTTGGGATAATGGCTTCCAAGATCAGTGATGGAAATGAAATAAAGCAATGATCTCAGAAGGTGGTGACTTGCAGAGAGCCCAGGACACCTGGCCACAAAAACTAGGACTGCTCATAAAGAATAGCTTGTTTTTGTGGGAGCCATGGAATCTGGGAGCCACCACTTCCAAGTTTTGTGACTTGAGCATTTGACCTAATCTCTCTGAGTCTCAGTTTCTCCATTATAAAATGTGGATAACAGTAGCATCTAAACTTTCCTGAGTGTTTTAAACATTGAGAGTCTAAAATTGCAGCATGCTTGGAGCAATACCTGCATTCAGCAGGTGGTTAATAAAGATTTACTTTTCAGATCCATTGGGTGATAGCTACAGGATTGACCCATAGTGGCCTCAGGGACTCTTTGGGGGTGGGGGTGGGGGGTGGAGCAAGGAGCTCTAATCAGTGGCAAAACTGTCCTCCACAAAACTGTCTTCCTGTGGCCTGAGGAAGTAGGAAACAAAAACACAGGCTTGCTCTGCTGTCACTGATGGGCACAGGGAAGATCCCTGAGGTTTCCAGAGACGAGGTGGGTTCAGGAGCACCTCAGTCACAAGAAGAGGGTGCAAGGGCAGATGCTAGGTGGGTATCCCAGGTGGGGTGCCTAAGAGGACCCTCTCCCAGATGCTCCCAGGGGAAGCACTTACTTCCCCAAGACTTAGGCTGGGAGGGGTTTGGACTTGACTTGGGCTAAGAGTTTGTGAAAATAGCCCTAAGGGATGCATACACAGGAAGGTTGGACAGGGAGAACTACAGGGCAGAGGCTGTTACACAGGCTGCTCTGGAGCCCATTCCTGCTAAATCCAGAGGTGCTGGAGGGAGGGCTGCTCAAGCCAGGAGGTGATGAGGTGACAGATTCCAGGGTGCAGGCAGGGTTGGAGGGACCCAGGTATTTCTCCTGCCTTCACGTACCATAAAAGGGACCCACAGGAAGCATCCCAGCCCAGCCAGGGTCTGTGTGGGAGATGCCTGACTCATCACCAGGAGTGGGGCAGGGTGCTCAGGGAATGTGTGCCCCACAGAGCCCCCGAAGGGAAACCCTGGGGCTGATGCCTTACAAAAAGACTGGGCAGACTCCGTGCCTGTGGCTCAAGCGGCTAAGGCGCCAGCCACATACACCTGAGTTGGCGGGTTCGAATCCAGCCCCGACCTGCCAGACAATGATGACCGCTGCAACCCCAAAAAAAAAGACTGGGTGGCTACCATGACATGGGGGACAACCTGGGATGTGAAGTTTGGTGCTTTTTAGAGAGGACTGACTGGTTTAGCCAGACCAATAGGCTCCTTCTCACCTTTGGTCTCTCCCCTGGCATAGCCTCCCAACCCAGTGCAGCCCTCATGTCACCTGGCTGTCCCTGAGGATGCTTCGCTGCATCCGGTCCTGAGGGGAGAGGCTGTTGATCTTGCATTTGTAGCAGGCTTCGGGAGAGAGCAACTCCTTCTCTTCTTGGGCATCCTGGGGGCTGAAGCCCAGGCCGAAGACACAGTGCCTGGGTCAGGACAGGCAGGGTAGGTGGGTTTTCAGGGGCAGGCTAGTGGGACTCCCCACCATCTCTCCCCACCCCACCTCTACACTCCAGAGTCATGCTGGAAATATCCATGTCCAAATGTGCCTCCACATGTGTGCTGGAGTGACCCATGTGCATAGGGGGTATGTGTTTGTGAATCCCTTGGCTCACCTGGGCCTAGGTGTGAACACAGGAGGGAGATGACATGTACGTTGGGATGGATAAATGTGCCTCAACATACCCAGGGGTGTGAGTGTGTGCCAACCTGTGTGCACACATGGAGGATGGCTCATGCAAGTACATGCGTTTAGTGGAATTTGCAAATCTACATGAGTCTGCCTGGGGATATATATGGAGGGGGCCAGCACACACAGAGGGCTGCTATTTTCACCTGTGCAAACCAGGGTGTACTACTGGCACGTGAGTGTCCCTAGGGATATGGGCACAGATGAGACTGCATGCATACGGGTGTGAATACATGAGGCTGCCCCCAGCATGACTTCTGCTTGCCCCCCTCCAGTCTCTCACCCTTGACCAGCTCGGAAGAAGCCTCGTGGACAGCCGCACAAGAAGCCACTGGGCGTGTTGGCACAGCCATAGCTACAGGGGCTGCCCCGTCCGGCACACTCGTCCACATCCTGGCAGCCTCCAAGGATCTGGTCAATGTTGAAGCCAGAGGGACAGACGCAGTGGAAGCCACCAAGGGTGTTGTGGCAGGAAGCACTTCCACAGGCAGCAGGTGACAGTGCACACTCGTTTTTGTCTGTGGGTGGGCAGGTGGGGAGGTGGGGAGGGAGTGGCCTTCACATCCTCCCTGCCTCCAAACCATCCACCTGAAACATTTCTTCAGAGCCCAGGTCCGATGTCAGAGCTTCCAGCAAGCTCACCCTGACCCTTGGATTAGGTCTGCCCTCGACAACCCCCACTCCTGCCCCAAACTCCATGGTTTTCCTTGAAAGCATTTCTCTCTGTCCTAAAAAAAAAATTCTTTTAAAGATGGAGTCTTGCTATTTCACCAGGTAATTCTTGAACTGTTGGCCTCAAGCAATCTTCCTGCCTCAGCCTCCCAAAGTGCCGAGATTATAATAGACATGCACCCTGCACCTGGCCTTCAAAGCAGTTTTCAACACTTGCCCTAAATCCTAAGTTGTGGGATGATCCTGAGCAAGCTTTCTTGTCATCAGAGCTATTGACATTTGGGGCAGGATCATTCTCCGGGGTGGGGCCATCCCTACAGTGTAGCAGGCTCGGCCTCCACCCACTTGTTGCCATGAGCACCCACCTCCCAAATGACAATCAAAAATGTCTTCAGGCTGGGCACAGTGGCTCACACCTGTAATCCTAGCACTCTGGTAGACTGAAGCAGGAGGGTCACTTGACCTCAGGAGTTCAAGACCAGCCTGAGCAAGAGTGAGACCCTGTCTCTACTAAAAATAGGAAAACTAGCTGGGTGTGGTGGCAGGTGTGTGTAGTGCCAGGTACTTGGGAGGCTGAGGCAAGATCACGCAAACCCAAGAGATTGAGGTTGCTGTGAACCATGATGCCACGGCACTCTACTCTGGGTGACAGAGTGAGACTCTGTCTCAAAACAAACAAAAAATGTCCTCAAAATGTCTTCTGGGGGCAAATTTGTCCCCATTTGATAATCTAATTAGTGGTCTGATTCATCCCTGTCTCTTCTGCTAGGCTGGGATAGTGGCTGTTTTTCAGCTTACTTCTGTTTGTTTTTTTTCTTCAGAAACAGGGTCTTGCTCACTCTGTTGTCAAGGGTGGAATGCAGTGGAACAATCACAGCTCACTACAGCCTGGAACTCCTGGGCTCAACCAATCCTCCTGCCTCAGCCTCCTAAATAGATGGGATTATAGCTCGGCTAATTTTTCTTTATTATAGAGATGGGGTCTTGCTTTTTATTTCTTGAGAATATAGAAGTATTAAGTGTATTTTATATTAGAGAAAGGGAAGAGAGTGGGGGGAAGAGATGAGAAAGTGAAAGCCAAGAGAGCAGAGAGAGAAGGGAAGACAAAGGGAGGGGGAGAAAAGGAGGGAGAGAATGGCTTGGCATCTTGAAGAAAGAAAGAAAGGAAGAATGCCAGCCCGGGGTCTTGCTTTGTTGCTCTGGGTGGTCTCAAGAAATCCTCCCACCATGGCTTCCCAAAGTGTTGGGATTACAGGTGTGAGCCACCACATCTGGTCTTTTCAACTCACTTCTGCATCTGAATTCAGAGCCTAAGTGCAAGGCTCACTTCAGCCTTAAACTCTTGAGCTTAAGCAATTCTCCTGCCTCAAGCCTCCTGAGTAGATGGGACTACAAACATATGCCACTATGTTTGGCTATTTTTTTTTTTTTTGAGATAGGGTCTTGCTATGTTGCCCAGGCTGGTCTTGAAATCCTAGCCTTGAGCAATCTTCCCAGCCTCCACCACTCACCTACACACTGGGCCCACTGGGAATGCTGGGTAAAGCCCTGGGGGCAGCCACAGCGGTAGCCCCCTGGCTCATTCTGACAGCCGTGCTGGCAGTGATGGTGCCCATCACATTCATCCACATCTGACGAAGAGAGAGAGGGAGAGACAGCTCACTAGGCAGTCCTCAGAACCATCCCTAGGCACCACCCAAATCCAGACTCTACCTTTGCAGCTGCTGCCAGAGCTGTCCAGGGTGAAGCCTTGATAGCACTCACATTGGAAACTGCCTGGGGTATTGTGGCAGAGACTATGGGTGCCACATGGGCCAGGCTGGGCTGAGCACTCATTATTGTTTGCTGAAGACAGAGAAGGGAGGGGTTCCTTGATGGTTAAGGGACTAGTGTCCCACTAACTGACCCCTTGTGACTTCAATCAAGTCACTCTCTCCATGCCTCAATTTCCCCCTCTGTGACCCATGACCATTCCCAGAATGGCCACTGATATTTGAGATAGTGCCCATAAGCATAAGGGACTTTAAATCTCATCTCCATTGTCTTAAAGCTGTGTGGCCTGGAGCAACTTACTTACCCTCTCTGCGCCTTGGTTGCCTCTGTTGTAACAAGGAGATGATAATACCCATTTTGCTGTGATTTTTTGTGAGAATTTAATTAACCCCATCACATAAAGGGCTTAGGATAGTGCCCGGTAAAAGAGTAAAATATTAATAGTAAGAAAATTAATCTCTGTAGTTTAAGCCACCCAGTATATGTTTTTTTTTTCCTATTTGTTTTAATTTAATAATCTTTACTTGTCTTTAAATATTCTTCGTCTTAGTATGCTTCTGTATGTTGTTAATGGTCACCTCATCTTTAGATGCTGTGGATTTTCCCCACTTCATTTCACTAACTGGCAATTAAACTCTTAAGATTTTTCTAATTTTTCACCTTTTTAAACAACATGATTAAGTAAATTTTCATGTGTATTTGTGATGACTTCTTTAGAACAATATCCTAAAAGTAGAATAGTAGGCATGGAGGTCCATATCTACATGTTTTTGGATTTGAATTGCCAGATCCCACTCTTTGCAGTCTACTGTATTTTTTTACGGCAATCTCAATCAAGACAGCTAGGTTACCAGGGAGCACTGCTATGGTGCTAATGGTCCAGGGCTGGTAAACTGCACTCAAATTGGGGGTATAGGTAATGAACAATAAGTTCCTGGTGGGGAATCCTGATTTTGGCTTCCATAGCTCCCTGGCACCTCAAGCTCCTGGGCTCAAGCCATCCTCCCACCTCAGGTTCCTGAATAGCTGGGATTATAAGTATATGCCACCACAACTGCCTAATTGTTAAATTTTTTATAGAGATGGGGTCTTGCTATGTTACCCAAGCTGGTCTTGAACTCCTGATCTCACATGATCCTCCCACTTTGGCCTCCCAAAGTGCTGGGATTAAAGGCATGAGCCACTTTGCCTGGCCCTTAGACATTCTCAACACTAGGCATATCCCTGTGGGAATGTGGAATCTCTTTCGGGTATAACAGATATTGGGGACATGGGACTCCTGTAGCTGCCTGAGCTGTCACTCAAGGGGCTAGACTAGCTCTAGACTGCTGCTGGAAATGCCCAGCACCATCTGAAGTTTCTCTCCCTGTGTTCAGCAAAGCAAACCAAGTGTCAGGGTGGGCTACTATGGTCATGCAAGTTTGATTTTCTGCTTTATCCATCAGCAAATGGGGACCCCGTGGGACAAAATCTGGCCCACTGTCTGTATCAGTAAAGTTTTATTAGCACATAACAATGTTCATTCATTTATATAGCATCTCAGGCTGCTTTGTCACTACAACAGCAGAAACAATTGTGGACGACAAAGCTGAAAATCTTTACTCTCAGACCCTTTGCAGTAAAAGTTTGCTGATTCCTCATCAAGCTGAGTCTCAGATGAAGTCACCAATGGTGTTGATGCAGAGGAACTGGCAGTTGTGCTGCCTAGAGGTGCATTCTGTGTGTCTGTGTATCAATAATACACTAGAATAACCCTATTCTAGTGATTGAGAAAAGGAGTCATGTGTGGGTTTGCTCTGTATATGACCCCCATGGGGTGCATACGCCCTGGCCCATATAGCTGGTCCAAAAACTTTATTGTGGCATAAAAAGAGAAATGCATCTCATTTTCAAATCCTTGTTCAAATGTCCCCTTTGGATGAAACTTCACCTGAACCCTCTTTTAAAACTGTAGCCCTCTTGGGAGGCTGAGGCAGGAGGATCACTTGAGCCCAGGAGTTTGAGACGTGAACTATGATGACACCATTGCACTCTAGCCTGGGAGACAGTGAGACCCTGTCTCTAAAACAGCCTGAAAGGCTGGGTGCAGTAGCTCACACCTGTAATCCTAACACCCTGGGAGGCTAAGGTAGGTGGATTGCTTGAGCTCAGGAGTTCAAGACCAACCTGAGCAAGAATTAGACCCCATCTCTAAAAATAGCTGGGCCTTGTGGTAGGTGCCTGTAGTTCTAGCTACTCAGAGGCTGAGGCAACAGGATTGCTTGAGCCCCTGAGACTGAGGTTGCTGTGAGCTATGATGCCACAGTACTTGACCAAGGGCAACAAAGTGAGACTCTGTTTCAAAAAAAAAAAAAATCAATAAAATAAAAAATAAATACATAAAATAAATCAAAAAATGCAGCTCTATCCTTCTTTCCTGAACTTCTGCTTTTACTTTTTCTTTCTCTCATGCCATGCACCACCTTCTAACATGATATTGCATTAATTTATTTTTATGTCTGTTTCTAGTCCAATTTCCTGCTAAAAATGAAGTTTCATCAGGATAGCAGGCTCTGCCTCTTATATTCCTTGCTGTCCTCCAGGCTCTTTAATAGAGTTGGACAAACTGTTTCTGTTTCTGTAAAGGGCTCTGTGTCAAGACTTGACTCTGCCATTATAGTGCAAAAGCAGCCACAGATGATAGGAGAACAAGTGGGTGTGTCTGTGTATCAATAATACTTTATTAACAAAGGAGAGCAGGGGGCCAGACTTGGCTGGCAGGCTGGAGTTTGCTGCCCTTTGGTCTGGTACACTTCCTGGCACACAGTAGGTGCTCAGTAGATGCTGGATGAGTGAATTTGTAGGAACCTTAGCTGGGCTTGGCCCTTGGGGAAGATCTGTTTCTCTAGGGGGTCACAAAACACCAAGAAGCAATGCAGCAGCAAATGCCCTTGCAGCTTTGGTATTTGAACCAACTTCCCCTTTGGACTCTGAGCTCCTGGGATTTCAGTATTCTTGGGAGGCCCAAGGGGAAAGACCCAGCAAGGACTTGTTAGGGGTAAGAGGAGCTGCCCTGGGCCCCAGTCAGAGGGCCTCCCATCTCCCAAGAGTGAGGAAGGAGGCAGGAGGTTGTAGACGCCACCAGGATGCAGGCACGCAATAGGCAAGGACTTTGTTCAAGTCACACCTGACTCAACCATGTCTGGCACAGACCAGGCTCTTGGTACTTCTATGGTGAACAAAAACATGAAGGTTGGGATGACAAGTGTCACTCACCAAAGCAGGCCTCATGGCGCTGGGTGAAGCCAGGGGGAACAGCGGCAGGTGAAGTCACCAATGGTGTTGATGCAGAGGAACTGGCAGTTGTGCTGCTTAGAGGTGCATTCGTCTAGGTCTGCGACATAGACAGACCCAGCATGGTCAGGACAGGGCCTGGCAGGGACTGTGGGCTTCCTGGTGGCTGCTTTTGCCACCTCAGGGCACAGGGGCAGCAGGAGAAAGCCCTTGGAAGTGATGCCGAACTCCAAGCAGATGGGAGGGACAGAGGCTACAGGGGGCAGGTGGAGACAGGGCCCCAGAGGACACAGGGTGGGTAGGGGTAAGGACGTCACCTCTGCAGGTCCTGCCATCTCCCTGCAGCAGGTAGCCACAGGGACAGGAGCACAGGAAACTGCCCTTAGTGTTCTTGGAGAGGAAGGTGCATGGCTTGGGGGCCTGGCTGCATTCGTCCACATCTGGAGGGGTAGCAGGGTGCAGGGGGTGGGTCAGACAGACATTCCAGGTCCGGGGTGGGGGCAATCAGAGGCTGGGGGCTCCACCTAGATTCTTTTTTTTTTTTTTTTTTTGTAGAGACAAAGTCTCACTTTATGGCCCTCTGTAGAGTGCCGTGGCCTCACACAGCTCACAGCAACCTCCAACTCCTGGGCTTACGCGATTCTCTTGCCTCAGCCTCCCGAGCAGCTGGGACTACAGGCGCCCGCCACAACGCCCAGCTATTTTTTGGTTGCAGTTTGGCTGGGGCCGGGTTTGAACCCGCCACCCTCGGTATATGGGGCCGGCGCCTTACCGACTGAGCCACAGGCACCGCCCCCTAGATTCTTGCCATCCAGAATCTGTGGACTTACATAGAAATTGACACTTTTTCTGTAAAAACACAGTATTTTTGGTTTTGCAGGGCATATCATCTCAGTCATGACTACTCAATGTGGCCTTTGTATTAACAAAGCAGTCATGGAGGCTAAGTACACAAACAGGCAAGGCTGTGTGCCAATAAAACTTTATTTACAAAAGCAAGAGGAGGGACAGGCTGATTTGCCCCATCCCTCTGATTTATTTATTATCATTATTATAATTATTATTATTATTATTATTATTTAGAGGCAGAGTCTCACTATGTCACCCTCAGTAGAGTGCTGTAGTGTCACAGCTCACAGCAACCTCAAACTCTTAGGCTTAAGCGATTCTCTTGCCTCAGCCTCCCAAGTAGCTGAGACTAGAGGCACCTGCCACAATGCCCGGGTATTTTTTTTTTTTTTTTTTTGGGTAGTTGTCATTGTTTAGCAGGCCTAGGCTGGGTTCAAACCCATCAACCCCAGGGTATGTGGCCAGCACCCTAACCACTGAGCATGGGCGCCAAGCCCCTCCCTCTGATTTAAATGAATACTTGCTATAAGATATAACTGAAAATCTCAGGAGGTACACAATAAATGGAAGAAATAACAACAGGAAAATTAGCTCAAATGGAGTAGAAGTGTGGGGAAGAACTTTTTGCTTCCCCTCTTGGTTTTCTCTTTTTATTTTATGATGTGGGCACCATTTTGTAAATGAAAACCAATGCTTGCAAACTGGATGGCTCCAGGGAAGTTTGGGCCGGGCCTGGCCAGGGCTTCAGAGGGCTGGGGGAGTGGGGCTCACCCAGGCAGGCCCTGGCAGCAGTGTCTGGCTTATATCCGGCCTGACAGTGACAGCGGAAGGAGCCAAGGCTGTTGATACACTCACCGTGGGGGCACAGGCGAGCAATTACACGGCACTCATCCACATCTGGGGATAAGCAGGGTGGGCGAGGCTGGAGCTGACAGGCTGGCCATCTCTGGCCACTGGGGCATGCCCTCCCCCAGAGGCAGTCACAGCCTCCGGTCCCCTCCCTGCACCCTGGCCCGCATGGCCGCAGCTTGCACCTAAACCAGCAGGACATGCTGATGAAGCTCCTTCCACTGAGCATTGAGAATACCAGCCCCCAGCCCTCCGCATCCAGCCTCACAAGCAACACCTCCTTAGGGCACCACCACGGGGCCACACAAGCACATGTACAATGTCACACTCCAGCCACAAGGTCAGATGCTCCTGCAGAAACACAGCAAAACCTACTTACACTTGGGAGCTCATCTGTCCCCCCAGCACACCATCAAAAAGGTTCTTTCTCCCCAGTCCTGTCAGAGTCACCACTGGTCACTTGGGATAAGCTTTCTCACCCTCCGTGACATGCTTAATGACATATACTCAGACTCAAGCACTACACACACACTCATGTATCTACCCTCACACCCTCTCTCACACACTCATGTGTCTACTTTCATTCACTCTCACACACACTCATGTGTCTACCCTCACTCACTCTCACACACACTCATGTGTCTACTCTCACTCACTCTCACACACACTCATGTGTCTACCCTCACACACACTCACACACACTCATGTGTCTACCCTCACTCACTCTCACACACACTCATGTGTCTACCCTCACACACTCACACACACAGTCATGTATCTACCCTCACATACTCTCTCACACACTCACACACACTCATGTATCTACCCTCACCCACGTCTCACACTCTCACACATTCTTTTATCTACCCTCACACACTCATGTGTCTACTCACACACTCACACACACTCATGTGTCTACCCTCACACACTCTCACACACACAGTCACATATCTACCCTCATATACTCTCTCACACACTCACACACTCATGTATCTACCCTCACACACACTCATGTATCTACTTTCACACTCTCTCACACACATTCTTTTATCTACCCTCACACACACTCATGTATCTACTCTCACACACTCACACACACTCATGTGTCTACCCTCACACACTCTCACACACTCATGTATCTACCCTCACACGCTCACACACACTCATGTATCTACGCTCACTTCTTCACACACTCATGTATCTACCCTCACACACTCATGTATCTACCCTCACTCACACACACACTCATGCATCTATCCTCACACACTCACACATACTCATGTTTCTACCCTCACTCACTCTTCAGAACCCAGAACATACAGGCCAGCTCACTCCCTCTCTCTGTTTTCTAGTCTACAGACAGGTGGCATAGATGCCTCAGCAAGTTGACATAGACACAACAACACCATCCCTTACACACTCACTAAGGAGCCTACACACACAAAGAACAGGCTGATCATGACAGCTCATGCCTATAATCTCAGCAGTTTGGGAGGATGAAGGATCTCTTGAGGCCAGGAGTTCAAAGACCAGCCTGAGCAATATATTGAGAGTCTGTATCTATAAAAACTTAAAAACTTAGTCCAGACACTGTCTCAGGCCTATAATCCTAACACTCTGGCAGGCTGGAGTAGCAGGGATTACTCAAGCCCTGGAGTTTGAGTTGCAATGAGCTATTATGACAACACTGCACTCTAGCTTGGATGACAGAGCAAGACAGTGTCACCCACACACATGCACAAATAAATATATGAAAAAATATATACTTAGCCGGGCATGGTGGTGGGCAACCATAGTCCCAGCTAGTTGGGAGGCTGAGGTGAGAGAATCAGAAGTTGGAGGTTGCAGTGAGCTATGATGACATCACTGTACTCCAGCCTAAGTGACAGAGGGAGACCCAGTTTCTAAAACAAGAAAAACAAGCAAACGAAGAAAACCAAAGAACACATACCAGCTCACATATCTGTTGGCTTGATGCCCAAGTGTTTGCACACATACAGGGTATGTGTACTGGCTTACATACCTGCCGGCACAAAGATACATGCACACACACGGAGTGTCTCACACGTGCTAGGAGACAGACACGCAAACTCGAGCAAACTCCCCCACTTCTCAGCTTGCGGGTTGTGGGGGCACCCACCTCGGCCCTCAGCAGTGTAGCCTGAGCCATGGGGACACAGCTTCCTGTAGGCAGAGGTGCCAGGTAGGGGACAGAGTTCACAGTGGGGCCCCCAGCCCCGGCCACTCCCACAGCAGCACTCTGCCCTGGTGATGGCCTTGCTGCCACTGGACTGAGCCTGACACTTGGCCTGCAGCACCTCAGAGAAGCAGAGCCCCTGCCGGATGTCTGCAGAGAATGGGCAGGAGGCCACAGGTCATGCTAGGAGGCTGACCTGGGGGCAAATATTCTGGGCTTGCTTTGGTGTAAGCTGAATTTTGGGGGGCATTGAAGAAAGGCGTGTCTAGGAGGGATCTGGATACACAGAACAGACAAGACCAATGGGTGGAGTTAGCTCTTAGGAAGTAGGAAACCAGGGGAGGGCCCATTCCAGGGCATGATACTTTGGAGACGGGGCTGAGGGAGGTGGCCTGCTCTTCCTGGACATGACCAAAGGGACAAGAGGAAGAGGATGGAAGGGTGTGCAGTGGACATATGCATCTGCATCAGCTCCTCAACTCCTGGAGCACTCCCTTGATGCCCTGGATTCCCCAGGCTGCCTCAGGGAGCTCTCACACAGTGAGACGGGCAGGTGGCACTGTGACTTGGCAAGGGGCTGTGCCACTGCCCCCAGGCCTGACCACACTCACCAATGCACTCAGTGAGGGTGGGGCTGGGCCGGAAGCCTTCATCACAGTCACACCTGAAGCTGCCCACAGTGTTGATGCAGTAGCCATTGGCGCAGAGGCTGGGCTGGGTACCGCATTCGTCCTCATCTGAGGTGGGAGGGGCAAGGCAGGCAGGCAGGGAGGCCATGCCCTCCCAGTCCAGCCTCCCCTACAACTACAAAGGTCACCCCCGGGTAGACTCATACCCTTTTTCTCTGACCGCTCCCCTCTGTGGTGGGGGCTCCCTGTACTCCAAAAGTAGCACCCTCATACCTGTGCAGCTTTCTCCAGAGATGGGCCGGAACCGCATGCCTAGGGGGCATGTGCACACGAAGGTGCCCACGAGATTCTTGCACACCATGCCCCGGGTGTGGCAGTCCTGCAGTCTATCTGCACACTCGTCCACATCTCAGGAGGACCAGGAATAGATGTCAGCCAATCCAGGCACCCCATGGCCTGTCCCCAGGCTTTGGGGGCCTGGAGATCACCCACCATCAGCTGAGACAGGACAGGGAAGGTGCCTGCAGATCTGCCCAATGCCTGTCCCCTCCCAGGCGGGGAGCCCCTAGCTCCTGTCCAGCTCTCAGAGTCCAAGAATCAACCCGCAAAATTTGCATCCTTTGCCCATGTGACTCTGTCAGGCCCTGGAACACTGACCCTGAATCAGCCCTGGGCCTCCCACCCTTGAGACTATGCACATTGGGAACTAGAAGGCTCTTTGTGGTGGGGGCTGTTCTGTGTGCATTGCAGGATATTTAGTAGCAAACCCAGGTCACTGATGCCAGTAAAACATGTCTCCAGTGTGGCTGCAAGTGCAGTCTCCACTGTTCTGCTGTGTAGGCCTACCTCGGCACAGTGTCCCGCCCTCCCACAGGGTGTAGCCAGCGGGGCAGGTACACAGGTATGAGCCATCAGTGTTGTGGCAGCGGAAGGCACAGAGCAGTGGATTCAGGGCACACTCGTCAATGTCTGGGGGCAGAGGGGAGGTGCCAGCTGGTGGAGTCTGCCTGTGAGACCTCCACTCCATCCCCCAAGGTGGCCCCCAGACAGGCATCCACATCTCACAGCACAAGTCCTGGGCAGGCAGGGTCATACCCTCACAGGTCATCATGGGGCCTGACTCAAAGCCATCAGTGCAGGCACATTCGAAGCCTCCAATGACATTGGTGCATGTGCCTTCCCCACACGGTGGCCGATGGCACACTCGTCTGTGTCTGAGTGGGGTTAAAATGGTGGTGAGGTCAGTGCCTGCAGAGAGTCCCCCACCCTCAGTGTCATCCTGTCTGCCTCCCTGTTGACTGCCACAGACAGGATGGGGCCAGCTGTGATGCACATCCCAGCTGGTTAGGGGGCAGCTGAGTGGGACAGGTTCAATGAATGAATGAATGTGTGAGTGAATGAGCAGATAAATGAATGAATGAGTGAGAAAGGGAGTGAGTAAATGAGGGCTTAAATGAATAAATGAAATTGAGGTGGAGGATTGCTTGAGTTCTAGAGTTTGAGGATGTCCTGGGCAATATAGTAAGACCCTATCTCTAACAAATAAATAAGTAAATAAACGGATAAGTGAAAGAATGATTGAATGAATAAGTGAATGAGTACACAGGTGAACGCATGGGTGAATGAGTGAGTGACTGAATAAGTGGATTAAAGCATGAATGAATGAGTTAGCAAGAGTGAGTGAGTAAATGAGTGAACAAATGAGTTGAATATGGGAATGAGTGAATGAGTGATCAAGGGAGTGAGTGAATGAGTGCCCAAGTGAAGGAATGAGTGAACAAGGCAGCAAATAAGGCAATAAATAAGTGAATGAGTAGCCAAGTGAAAGGACGAGTGCTCAAAGGGGTAAATAAGGGAGTGGATGAATGAGCGAGCAAGAGCGTGAACAAGTAAGTGAATGAGTTGAGAGAGTGAAGGGCCAAGGGAGGAAATGGCAGAATGAGAGAGAGGCAGCAGGTGAGGATGGGATCCTGACCTGGGGGTGTCTGTCCTACTCTGCTGTTCCTTTCTCTCCTGGGTGGAGGCCAGGGCAAGGGCTGGTCACTCACCCACACAGTTGATGCCTGTGAAGTCTAGGCTGTAGCTGAAGGGACACTCACAGCGAAAAGAGCCATCAGTATTAATGCACATGCAGTTAGTGCACACGCCAGGATTCTCTGTACACTCATTCACATCTGTGGGCAGGGATTGCAGACACAGAGACTGTCATCAGCCCTAGCACCCCAGCCACACTCAAGGCCCTGGGGGACAGGATCCCAGGCTACAGGATGGCAGTGTCCAGGATCACCGTGCATCTCAGAGGGAGCCTGGGACTTTGGGGACCCAGGCAGAGAAGAGACAGGGCTGGGTGGTCTAGGAGGGGCTCTTAGCATGTGAACAAGGGGCTCACCTTCTCAAGAGTCATCTGGGCCTGGGACTGCTCCATGGCCAAAGGGACAGAGCTCTTGAAAGGTGTCTGGACATGGAGAGAGGGAGAGGAGTCAGAGTCAGCTACCAGGACTCCCACGTGGGTGCGGGGGAGTGTAAGGGGAGAATGAGAGAGGAAGGAGGGAGCCCACAATGAGAGGAGACCCTGTGCAGGGGTAGGGTGCTCATCACTGCCCTCCTGAGGACACAGCTCCCAAGGATCACCCCAGCCCTCCCCTGGCTTCTTGCTGCAGCAGCACCGGGTCTTGGTGGTGTTGAAAGCTTTGGGCTCCAAGCACTCTCCGGCTTTGAAACGGGTGAAGCAGAAACTCTGCCATGTGTCTGTGGGGTGGGGGTATCTGTCTAAGAGACATCAGCAGTGCCCACTTTCTCTTCTGGCCCCCTGAACCCCAGACTTGGCAGATGGGCAGACCTAGTGAGCCCACCAGCAGCCAATCAGAACACACCACGACTCTGGCCATGGTGATCAGTTTGAGGATGGGCATGTGACCCACTCTGGGCCAATGAAGATTTGCCCTGGGACTTTGGCTAGACAGCTGGGAATTCCTGGCAGAAATGTCCCATCCCACTTCACTGCTATGATGTGAAGTGAGTTTAACCATTCTTCCTCCCTGTGGCAGGAAGAATGGTTAAACTCAACCATTGGCTATTCTTGGGTCAGAAGGCCCTTCCTAGAGAGGCAAACCAGCTGATTTCAGAGACCAGAGGACCCTGAACTTGAGACTCCAAGCCTCCATTCCTCAGGCTGGGACTCTCAATGGCTGGAGAAGTCCTCACAGGCCGGCACAGGGATTGGCTTGTCACTAGGCCCTTTGCCCCCCAGAACAGTAAATTTTGGTTGAATTGAATTGTAGGCTCTGTTCTCCCCCTGTTGTCCTTAACCTGTAAAAGAAGTGGCTGGCTCAGGTTGGGCCCACAGTGGACAAGGCTACTCCAGCTGAGATGAAGCCAGCTCAGAGTGGCCTAGGCTACCTCAGACTGGATGAAACTAAACCAGTGACGATGGCTGTGGCCAACACAAGTCAACTTAAACCACAGGGATCCAGGCTAACCCAGAGTAGACCTGGTTAGCCCTCTGAAGATGTGACCTCTCTGGCCATAAGGCGCAGAGAAGCACATCTGGAGTCGCAAAGATCCTGGACACATATAAGAAGCCACAACCCTCTTTTCCGGGTCATCTCATCCCTCCCTGCCCTACCTCCTACCATCTTCCCCAAGCCCCTTTTGGGCTCAGACTCACCAAAGCAATGGTGTCCATTGTCAGAGAGGACAAAGCTGGGTGGGCAGAGGCAGTGGAAGCTCCCAGGGTTGTTGGTACAGGTGCCAAGGAGACAAAGTCTGGGTTCCTCTGAGCATTCATCAATGTCTAGAGGGACAGGGACATAAGCTGGAGGGGGGGGATGCAAAGTAGGACCTCCACCAGGAGAGGAGGCCTCAGCTGTGAAGAGAGGCAGGTGGAGTAGGGACAGAGCCTAAAAGGCCCAAGGGGCTTGGCACCTGTAGCTCAGGGGGGCTCAGCACTTGTAGCTCAGTGGCAAGGGCACCAGATATGTACACCAGAGCTGGCTGGTTTGTATCCAGCCTGGGCCTACCAAACAACAATGGCAACTACAACCAAAAAATAGCTGGGTGTTGTGGCAGGCGCCTGTAGTCCCAGCTACTTGGGAGGCTGAGGCAAGAGAATCGCTTAAGCCCAAAACTTTGAGGTTGCTATAAACTATGACGCCATGGCACTCTACCCAGGGCAACAGCTTGAGACTCTGTCTCAAAAAAAAGAAAGGCCCGGGGACTGAAGTGGGAAAAGGGCCCTGAGGACTCAGGGTGAGCTATAGCGTAGAGTAGCACTATGCATGTCTGTGGGTTTTTCCCAGCAGGTATCTCCAGAGTAAGGGTCATGGGTCAGGAAGAGTTCACTGTTAGAGAGTAAAACTTGTCAAAGCTAACAGAGACTGGATAAATTTAGTCTATGCTGGATGGAGTTAGTTCACATGTACTAGGCTAGCTCGGATAGACAGACTGGTTCAGGTTAGCCCAGACTAACACACCTACTCAGGTTAGATGTTAGACCATAGGTCAGACCAGATGTTAGTCCAGGTTAGACCACAATGAACAAGGCTAGCCCAGGTGGATGAATGGGCCAGAGGAGATCAGGGTAGACAGATCCAGGTTAATCTACGTGTTACAAAGTGACCCTTATGGGTGATTACACTAGTAGAGTTTAGGCCAGACCAGAACTTGACCACCATTAACCAAGTGAGTTTTACATTTGGGTGCTCTGAGGTACAGTGAGACCCCCACAACCATATCCATGTTGTAGGATTACAAGGAAAACTGTGGGCCCCAGAGAGAAAGCCCTGCTGTCCAGTCCAATAACAATCATAACGGTGGTAATAGCATATGAAGCTACATTAAGTCTACCCTCACCACAACTCCAGCTGGTATTCCCATTTTACTGAGGGGGAGATAGAAGCCCAGAGCCTCCTCCCTAGTCCCAGAGCTGGGGGTGGAGCTGAACACTTACCAACGCAGTGGTCATTCTGTACCTGGAAGCCAAGGGGGCAGATACCAGCGGAAGGACCCCTCAAGGTTCTGGCAAGTTCCTGGCAGGCAGGTTCCCACAAGGCTGAGACATTCGTTGGTGTCTGTGGAGAGGAAGAAGGCACCCAGTGCCAGCTAGGAGGTGGGAGGCTTACTTGGGTTTGGGGCCAACACTGCAGTGACTAAGGGCCTTAGGACAAGCTCTGTCCGTGACAGTCCTGGCTGTGGGGTAGAGGCTGAGACTCAGGACAGCAGAGATGCCTGGGGGAGGACTCTCTGACCCTCGTGGGGTAATAAGTAGAGCCAGATGGTATCTAGGGGAGATGAGAGTGAGATTCCTAACCTGATGCTGCCTGCAGATTCCCCACAGAGTTTCTGTGATGCCCATTTAGCACTTCTATTCCTTACTTCAGAAAATTTATATTTTCAAGACAGCCTCACCCTAAACCACAAACCCCATGAAAACATGGAAGTGATGTGCTGGTTTAGGTTTTCTAAAAAACACCTTAACATATATGCATGGATATTAAATGAAACCGTGGTTGCTCAGTAGTAACAACTATATGTACACATGAAGCAGGGGCTGACTAAGACGACTGCCAGCACCGTGGGGAGACTCACCTGCACAGTTGTTTCCATCAGCTGTGAGCTTGAAGCCATCTTGGCAGAGGCAGTGGAAGAAGCCATCTGTGTTGACACACTGGCCAAATTGGCACACCTGCCCCAAAAGAGTAGTACACTCATCAATGTATCTAGGGGAGATGAGAGTGAGATAGAAGGCGGGAAGGTAGGGTCACCAGCATTGAGTGGACAGAACCTTCCTTGTACTTCTATACACAAATAAGTTGAGTTGACAGCACTGGGTTCTACTAATTGGGCACTCATGTACCAGACTCTGTATGTTAACCTACCAACTATTCTATGATGTTTGTACTCGTAAGTGTCTATAATACCATTTTAATGCTATGAATTTGCCTCTAAACATTCTCTTAGCTGCATCTCACACATTTTGATATGTTATGCTTTCATTTTCATTTACTTCAAAATATTTTCTAATTTCCTTTATGATTTCTTCTTTGATCCATGGGTTATTTACGAGTACGTTGTTTAATTCCTAAATATTTGGGAACTTTCTGGGCATCTTTCTGTGATTGCTTTCTAGATTCATTCCCTAACATCTGATAACCTACTTTGTGTGACTCCAATTCTTTTTTGTTTGTTTGTTTTTGTCTCTCTCGGTAGAGTGCTATGGCATCATAGCTCACAGCAACCTCAAACTCTTGGGCTCAAGTAATTCTCTTGCCTCAGCCTCCCAGGTAGCTGGGACTACAGGCACCTGCCAAAATGCCCGGCTATTTTTAGAGACGGGTCTTGATCTGGCTCAGGCTGGTCTCAAACCTGTGAACTCAAGCACTCCATCCTCCTCAGGCCCCGGAGTGCTGGGATTACAGGCATGAGCCACCATGCCCAGCCTCCAATTCTTTTAAATTAGTTAAGGTTTGTTATGTTGCCCAGAATATAATCTTCTTTGGTAAATGTCCCTCTGCACTTGAGAAGAATGTGTGTTCTAGAATAAGTGTCAGGGCAGCTGATGGTGATGTTCAAGTCTTCTATATCCTCACTGATTTTCTGACTCCTTGTTCTCTCTATTACTGAAGGAGGCATGTTGAAGTTGCCAATTATAATTGTGGATTCATCTATTTCTTTTTCAGTTCTGTTGATTTTTACATCATATGTTTTGAAACTCTGTTGCTGGGTGCATATATATGCTTTTGTTTTTTGAGACAGGCTCTTGCACTGTTGTCCAGGCTATAGCACAGTGGCATCATCATAACTCAATGCAGCCTCAAACTCCTGGGTTCAAGTGATCCTCCAGCCTCGGCCTCCTGAATAGCTGGGACTATAGGCATGCACCACCACACCTGGTATGTTTTCTATATTTTGTAGAGACAGGGCCTTGCTCTTGCTCAGGCTGCATATACATTTTAACTATGTCTTCTTCCCCACTGAAAATGGGTCTGTGGCCTGAGGGCACCCCCCTGAAAGAAGAATTGACCCCTTGTTCATTTATAATGTCCCTATCTCTATTCCTTGCTGAGAAGCCTATTTAGTCTGATACATTCAGGATCTCCTGACACTCATTCCGTCCTGGGAGTGCAGCAGGGTGGGGTTCCCCCACCCCACAGGTTTTGCCTGAGTCCTCCCACATTGCCATAGGGGAGCCAGAACATGCCTTGAAGCCTCCTCATCAAGCTCCCATCTAGGGCCTCAGGCTGTTGGTAGCCTGCTCATCTCTCATCTCCATCATATCCTATTTCACCCTCATAACATTTTTTTTTTTTTTTTTTTTAGATAGGGTCTGGCTCTGTTTCCCAGGCTGGAGTATAGTAGTGTGATCATTGTTCACTGTAGCCTCAAACTCCTGGGCTCAAGTCACCCTTCTGCCTTAGCCTTCTGAGTAGCTGGGACTACAGGCATGAGCCACCACACCTGGGTAATTTTGAAAGTTTTTTGTAGAAATAGGGTCTTGCTATGTTGTCCAGGCTGGTCTCAAATTCCTAGGCTCAAATAATCCTCCTATGTTGGCCTCCCAAAGTACTGGGATTACAGCCATAAGCCACCACACCTGACCCATAACTGTTCTGTTAACAGGTGTTTTCTGTATACCCCCAGCCTTCTACTAGTACAAACAAGAGAAAGACCTGAATGGAGCCAGAGCCAGTCCCTACCCAGATCACAGGTAAGACAGACCAGCTCCCTCTCGTGCCTACTCCTTGCCTTGGTAAGGTCTCCCCCACTGCCTCCCCATGGGCCCTGCTCATCCACACAGGCCCCACTTGGTGACAGCTTGTACCCGCAGGTGCACTTGCAGCGGTAGCTACCAGGGATGTTGAGGCAGTCAGCATTCTGCTGGCAGGAGCTGTCCCTTTGGCCACACTCATCCACATCTGGGCAAATACAGTGCACAAGGTGAGGATTGAGAAGAACCCCACCCTGCCAGCTGGCTCCTGCTTTGGAGCAGGTGGTCCCTCTAAGAGCAGCCAGAACTGGAGTGAAGGTGCTTCTGTGGGATGGAGGCCCTTTGGAAAGGTGACATCCCCCTTACACAGATGGGGAAATTGAGGGCCACAGAGTCCAAGTGACTCACCTAGATAGCATTGTGGAGGGCCAGCATCCCACCCAGACCCCGGGACTAGGGAGGGAGGGAAGAGGTGGCACCTTCGCAGGCCAGCAAGATGCTGTTGTAGTCGAAGCCCTTGCAGCACTCGCATCGAAAGCTCCCAATCTGGTTGATGCAGATACCATTGGCACAGATGCTGGGGATCTCTCTGCACTCGTCGATGTCTGCAGAGGACATAAGCCATCGAGGGCAGCCCAGCACCACCCCCCAGGGACTTCTGGGGATCCTGAGCTAAGGGACCCACCAGCCTTGAAGTCTGGGAGATGATGCTATGACCATATATACAGACAATCTTCCTGTGTCCAGGACACACCCACTCACACCAGAAAGAGGCCAGGATGTGATAGGAAAGGCAAGAGCAGACAGAGCACGGCTTTCTCAATTAAAGAGCAGGCCTACAAGAAAGAGGCAGCTCTGTGTGTGAACAGGAGAGCTGCATGAGGAAGCATTTAGCAAGAAACTTGCAAGGACAGCTGATGAACGCATAGCAAAATGGGAGATGTCTGTATCTTGGAGCAATCTTCAGGAATAAACTAAAAGAATGAAGCCCTGACCTGCACCACAACATGGTGGAGCCTTTAAAATGTTCCACTAAGTGGGCTCGCACCTGTGGCTCAAGTGGCTAAGGCCACATACACCTGAGCTGGTGGGTTCGAATCCAGCCCATGCCCGCCAAACAACAATGATGGCTGCACCCAAAAAATAGCCGGGCGTTGTGGCGGGCACCTGTAATCCCAGCTACTTGGGAGGCTGAGGCAGGAGACTCGCTTGAGCCCAGGAGTTGGAGGTTGCTGTGAGCTGTGGTGCTATGGCACTCTACCCAGGGTGACAGCTTAAGGCTCTGTCTCAAAAAAAAATGTTCCACTAAGTGAAAGAAGCCAAAAAACACACAAAAAACAATTATTGTATGATTACGTTTATAGGAATGGCTGATCAGTAGAGACAGGAAGTTGATTAGTGGCTGCTGGGGGATGAGGGGAGGAAGAAAGGGGAGTGATCACTCACAGGGACAGGTTTTCTTTGTGAGTGATGAAAGGGTTCTGATCTTAAACTGAAGTGATGGTTGCAGAACTCTATGAATATACTGAGATGGGCACTTTATTTATTTATTTTTATTTATTTATTTGAGACAGAGTCTCATTCTGTTGCCCTTGGTAGGGTGCCCCAGCATCATAGCTCATAGCAACCTCAAACTCTTGGAATCAAGTGATCCTCTTGTCTCAGCCTCCTTAGTAGCTGGGACTACAGGTGCCCACTACAACACCTGATTAGTTTTTCTAGTGTTTTTTTTTTTTTTTTTTTTTTTTAGTAGAGACAAGGTTTCCCTCTTGCTCAGGCTGGTCTCCAACTCTTGAGCTCAAGCAACCCACCTGCCTTGGCTTCCCAGAGTGCTGGGATTACAGATGCGAGCCACTGCACCCAGCTGAAGTGGGCAGTTTAAATGGCTGAAGTATGTGGTATATGAATTATATCTTAACAGAGTTGTTAAGATATAAACAACGGTTGTTGATATAAAAATAGCTCTCTATATGTATATATACAGGCACACACACATACAACCTAAGTGTCCACCAGTTGGGGACTGGCCCACAACTTGCGATGTGTCGAATCCATGCCACAGAATATTCCAAAGCAGGCAAAAAGGGAAACCCACTGCAAACAGTAACCTAGCTGGTTCTTCAAGACATATTTGGGGCAAAAAAAGCATGATTCAGATGAATATGTTAGGTATCATATAATTTATGCATCTCCCTAGAAAATAATGCCATATGTTTCCAGTGGGGGATCTATGTGCATAATACACACAGAAAAAACTAGAAAGAAATATTCCAGGAGTATTTATAAGTAATTTGGTTTTTTTAAAAAAGAAAAAATATTCCAGATATAAAGCTTGGGGACCTCCTATGAGGCACAGGGCAGATTAGAGGTGGTGACTGGGAGGTGAGTTTTATCTGTCATGTTCTAATTTTTTTTTTTTGAAATAAAAATATATTCATGGGATTAAAACAACTGAACATGGGTTCATCAATTAAACGCCGCACAGTTGAAATTTGGCATGCAGGGGTTAAATTGAACAAAACTATGTAGGTTTTTTTGTTTGTTTGTTTTGGGGGGTGTTTGTTTTTTGAAACAGGGTCTCACACTCTGTCACCCAGGCTGGAGTGTAGGGTCTTGATCACAGCTCACTACAGCCTCAAACTCCTGGGCTCAAGAGATCCTCCCATCTTAGCCTGCTAAGAAACTGAGACTACAGGTGTTGGGTCATTATGCTCAGCTAATTTTTCTTTTTCTTTTTTCTTAAGAGATGGAGTCTTGCTATGTTGCTCAGGCTGGTCTTGCACTCCTGCCTGAAGTGATCCTCTATCCTTGGCCTCCCAAAGGGCTGGGAACACAGGCATGAGGCACCACACCCAGCCTGAATGATCAACTTCAACAAGGACCATCCCAACACATGCTACTATACATATGCACCTTGGGGACATTATCCTCGGTGAAGGACAAATCCGTGTGATGCCACTACAGGAAGCCCCTACAGTTGTCAGATTCACAGACAGAAAGTAGAAGGTGGGTGCTGGGGCTGGGGCGTTAGTGTTTCACAAGAACAGAGTTTTAGTCTGAGAAGATGGGAAAGTTCTGGAGATGCAGGGTGGTGATCACTGTGCAGCCATCTGCACACACTTAGTGCCATGGAACTTGTGCATCTAAAAATGGTTAAAAAGAATTTCTGACATTGAAGACAAAGCTTTTGAATGCTCCCAAACTCTCAAAGAGGAAGAGAAATGGAGAGCAAAAACGGATCATTCTCTCAGAGAGCTCTGGGATAATCTGAAGAAGGCTAATATCTGCCTCATTGGAATCCCTGAAAGTGATGCAGTAGCGTCACAAGGCACAGAGGCCCTTCTCCATGAAATTATGAAAGAGAATTTTCCAGACATTCCAAGAGATTCTGAAATTCAGATAGCAGACAGTTCCAGAACCCCAGCATGACTCAACCCAAATAAGACATCCCCCAGGCACATCATAATTAACTTCACTAAAGTTAATATGAAGGAGAAAATTCTGAAAGTAGCCAGATAAAAGAAAACCATTACCTACAAAGGGAAGAATATTAGAATGACTGCAGATCTCTATGCTGAAACTTTCCAAGCCAGAAGAACGTGGTCAAGACTTTTAATCTCCTAAAACAAAATAACTTTCAACCTCGGATCCTGTATCCAGCTAAACTGAGTTTCATTTATGATAGAGAAATTAAATACTTTAATGACATTCATATGTTGAAGAAATTTGCCATAACCAAACCAGCTCTTCAGGATATTCTCAGACCTATCCTCCATAATGACAAGTCCAATCCTCTACTACAAAAGTAAACTCACTCAGAAACTTTTGATCAAACTCCAACTTCCACAGTGGTGAAAGGATTAAAACTGTCCACTGAGCTTTCAAAAAACTCGATACCCAAAATTTTACCAGACTTATCTATACTCTCCATTAATGTGAACGGCTTAAACTGTCCTCTAAAGAGGCACAGGTTGGCTAACTGGATACAAAAACTCAGGCCAGATATTTGGTGCATACATGAATCACATCTTACCTTAAAAGATAAATATAGACTCAGGATGAAAGGATGGTTGTCCATATTTCAGGCAAATGATAATCACACAAAAGCAGGTGTTGCAATTCTATTTGCAGATACAATAGGCTTTAAACCAACAAAAGTAAGGAAGGACAAGAATGGTCACTTCATATTTGTTAAGGGTAATACTCAATATGATGAGATTTCAATTATTAATATTTATACATCTAACCAGAATGTGCCTCAATTTGTAAGAGAAACTCTAACAGACACGAGCAACTTGATTTCCTCCAGCTCCATAATAGTCGGAGATTCAACACTCCTTTGGCAGTGTTGGATAGATCCTCTTAGAAGAAGCTGAGCAAAGAAATTTTAGATTTAAACCTAACCACCCAACGTGTGGATTTAGCAGACATCTACAGAACATTTCATCCCAACATAACTGAAAACACATACTTCTAATCAGCCCACATAACATACTCCAAAATCGATCACATCTTAGGTCACAAGTCTAACCTCAGTAAATTTAAAGGAATAGAAATTATTCCATGCATCTTATCGGACCACCATGGAATAAAAGTTGAACTCAGTAACAACAGGAATCTGCATACTCATACAAAAACATGGAAGTTAAATAACCTTATGCTGAATGATAGCTGGATCATAGATGAGATTAAGAAGGAAACTGCCAAGTTTTTGGAACAAAATGACAATGAAGACACAAATTATCAGAACCTCTGGGATACCACAAAGGCAGTCCTAAGAGGGAAATTTATAGCACTGCAAGCCTTCCTCAAGAGAATGGAAAGAGAGGAAGTTAACAACTTAATGGGACATCTCAAGCAACTGGAAAAGGAAGAATATTCCAACCCCAAACCCAGCAGAAGAAAAGAAATAACCAAAATTAGAGCAGAATTAAATGAAATTGAAAAAAAAAAAAAGAATTATACAACAGATCAATAAGTCAAAAAGTTGGTTTTTTGGAAAGGTCAATAAAATAGATAAACCTTTGGCTAACCTAACCAGGAAAAAAAAAGTAAAATCTCTAATTTCATCAATCAGAAATGACAGGGATGAAATAACAACAAACTCCTCAGAAATTCAAAAAATCCTTAATGAATATTACAAGAAACTTTATTCTCAGAAATATGAAAATCTGAAGGAAAATGACCAATACTTGAAGCACGTCACCTTCCAAGACTTAGCCAGAATCAAGTGGAAATGCTGAACAGGCCTATATCAAGTTCTGAAATAGCATCAACCATACAAAATCACCCTAAAAAGAAAAGCCCGGGACCAGATGGTTTCACGTCAGAATTCTACCAAACCTTTTAAGAGGAACTAGTACCTATATTACTCAACCTGTTCCAAAATGTAGAAAAAGAAGGAATACTACCCAACACGTTCTATGAAGCAAACATCACCCTGATCCACAAACCAGGAAAAGACCCAACAAGGAAAGAAAATTATAGACCAATATCACTAATGAATATAGATGCAAAAATATTCAATGAGATCCTAACAAACAGAATCCAGCAACACATCAAACAAATTATACATCACGGAGATCAGATTAAAGATGGCAGCTGAGTAATAGCTTCCCTGCAACTGGGCATGGTAAGTCAGGGGAGATAAGACTCCAGACATCTCTGGCTGGTGGGGTCTGCCTATAATCATCCCTTTGAGGATACAGGGAGTTAGCAAAGGACTTCTGGACCCCAAGAGGAGGACAAAAACAGTGGGAAACTGGCAAGCAGTTGCATGTGTTCGATCAACCTAATCACGCTGGCAACTGTATGTACCAACAACAGTGAGACTGCAAGCTGGAAAGGCCTTACCTGTGAACTGTTTCGGTGTTTTTGGACTTGGCACTCAGTTGAACTGCCTTGGGGAGAACTTTGGGCATTGTCTGGGGCCCCAGACAGAGCCCCTGAGCTGGGCTGCAGGGAGCCATTGTGTGAGAGAACTGCCCTGGCAAGCTCCGCCCTTAGGGTCCCAGAGCAAGGATGGGTGGCACCTAGTAACCTAGTAACTGAGCAGCCTAAAGGCGGGGACTGAGCTGCCTTACAGCCTTAACCCTTAGGGACAGAGTGAGATGGTTTTGGCACACGGGAGGCTCAGTCTGTTGCCCTGGGTAGAGGGCCGTGGTGTCACAGCTCATAGCAACCTCAAATTCCTGGGCTTGGCGCTGCCCGGACCTCCGTAAGATCTGTGCCGTGACCCCGCACCAACCGGGCCTCTGCATGCCCTGACCAGGAACTGCGGGAGCCGTGCAACCCTGCGTCCTCCCTCCTGTGTCCTCCCAGCCTCCACACTGGCCCGCTCATCTGGCCAGAGATACTGGTAGCTGCGTGCCCTCTGGAGCCGTCCCTGCCTCTGCGCAGAGCCCTTCTCCTGGCCAGAGACTGCTGGAGACTTGGGCTCTCTGTGCCAAAGTCACTGGGTGCCAGGCACCCCCAGAACTGTGCACACCACCTCCTGCCCTGTTGCTGGATCCGAGTGTGTCACATGTCGGAGCTGCTTCCACAACTAGAACTCCCTAGCTGGAGCAGCCCCAGAGGAACTACACAGGGTCACTCCCTACAAAGATCAAGCAACAATAGAGTGATCCCCCTGGGATCTAATCTTGGAGAGACACCTCCCCAACTCTGAGGACAGCCAGAGGCAATGGTGAAAAACAATCATGAGGCAAAATCAACAGAAAAACTCTGGCAATATGAATAATCAGAGTAGATCAACTCCCCCAAGGATCAATGGGACAGACACAGCACAAGATCCCATGCACAAACAAATAGCTGAGATGTCAGAAATCGAATTCAGAATCTGGATAGCAAATACGATTGAATTAGAACTCCAAGCGGTAACCCAAAAGATATCTCAAGAATTTAACAAATTCAAAGACCAAATGACCAAAGATTTTGACACATTGAGACAAGAAGTTGCATCCCTCAGAGATCTAAGAAACACAGTAGAATCCCTCAGTGACAGAATGGAGCAAGCAGAAGAAAGGATTTCTGACATTGAAGACAAAGTTTTCAAACACTCCCAAACTCTCAAAGAGGATGAGAAATGGAGGGCAAAAACAGATCACTCTCTCAGAGAGCTCCGGGATAATTCGAAGAAAAGCAATATTGTCTTATAACAATCCCCAAAAGTGACTAAGTGCCTTCACAAGGCACAGAGTCTCTTCTCCATGAGATTATGAAGGAGAACTTTCTAGACATGCCAAGAGATTCTGAAATTCAGATAGCAGACAGTTTCAGAACTCCAGCACGATTCAACCCGAACAAGACATCCCCCAGACACATCATAATCAATTTCACTAAAGTTAATATGAAGGAGAAAATTCTGAAAGCTGCCAGACGAAAGAAAACCATTACCTACAAGGGGAAGAATATTAGAATAACTGCAGATCTCTCTGCTGAAACCTTTCAAGCTAGAAGAGGATGGTCATTGACTTTTAATCTCCTAAAACAAAATGACTTTCAACCCAGGATCCAGTACCCAGCTAAACTGAGTTTCATTTATGACGGAGAAATTAAATACTTCAATGACATTCACATGTTGAAGAAATTTGCCATAACTAAACCAGTCTCCAGGATATTCTCAAACCTATCCTCCATAAAGACCAATCCTCCACCACAAAACTAAACTCACCCAGAAAATTTTGATCAAATTCCAACTTCCACAGTCACAAAAGGATTAAAAATTTCCATTGGACTCTCAAAAGGCTTATCAATGTTCTCAATTAATGTGAATGGTTTAAACTGTCCTCTAAAGAGGCACAGGTTGGCTGACTAGATACAAAAACTCAAGCCAGATATCTGCTGCATACAAGAACCGCATTTTTTTTGTGTGTGTGTGTAGAGACAGAGTCTCACTTTATGGCCCTCAGTAGAGTGCCATTGCCTCACCCAGCTCACAGCAACCTCCAACTCCTGGGCTTAAGCGCAAGAATCGCATCTTACATTAAAAGACAAATATAGACTCAAGGTGAAGGGATGGTCATCTATATTCCAGGCAAATGGAAAGCAAAAAAAGCAGGCGTTGCAATCCTGTTCACAGATGCAATAGGCTTGAATCCAACCAAAATAATTAAGGATAAAGATGGACAATTCATATTTGTTAAAGGTAATACTCAATATGATGAGATCTCTATTATTAATATTTATGCACCCAACCACAACGCACCTCAATTTATAAGAGAAACTCTAACAGACACGAGCAACTTGATTTCCTCCACTTCCATAGTAGTTGGAGATTTTAACACCCCTTTAGCAGTGCTGGATAGATCCTCCAAAAAGAAACTAAGCAAAGAAATCTTAGATTTAAACTCAACCATTCAACATCTGGACTTAACAGACATCTACAGAACATTTCATCCCAACAGAACTGAATACACATTCTTCTCATCAGCCCACAGAACATACTCCAAAATCAACCACATCCTAGGCCACAAATCTAACCTCAGCAAATTAAAAAAAATAGAAATTATTCCTTGCATCTTCTCAGACCATCATGGAATAAAAGTTGAACTCAATAACAACAGGAACCTGCATATTCATACAAAAACATGGAAGCTAAACAACCTTATGCGGAAGGATAGATGGGTTATAGATGAGATTAAGAAGGAAATCACCAAATTTTTGGAACAAAACACCAATGAAGACACTAATTACCAGAACCTCTGGGATACTGCAAAGGCAGACCTAAGAGGGAAATTTATAGCACTGCAAGCCTTCCTCAAGAAAACGGAAAGAGACAAAGTTAATAACTTAATGGGACATCTCAAGCAACTGGAGAAGGAAGAACACTCCAACCCCAACCCAGCAGAAGAAAAGAAATAACCAAAATCAGAGCGCAACTAAATGAAATTGAAAACAAAAGAATTATACAACAGATCAATAAATCCAAAAGTTGGTTTTTTTAAAAGATCAATAAAATAGATAAACCTTTGGCCAATCTAACCAGGAAAAAAAGAGTAAAATCTCTAATTTCATCAATCAGAAATGGTAATGATGAAATAACAACAGACCCCTCAGAAATTCAAAAAATCCTTAATGAATACTACAAGAAACTCTACTCTCAGAAATATGAAAATCTGAAAGAAATTGACCAATACCTGGAAGTAAGCCACCTACCAAGACTTAGCCAGAATGAAGTGGAAGTGTTGAACAGGCCTATATCAAGTTCCAAAATAGCATCAACTATACGAAATCTCCCTAAAAAGAAAAGCCCAGAACCAGATGGCTTTACGTCAGAATTCTACCAAACCTTTAAAGAAGAACTAGTACCTATAGTACTAAACCTCTTCCAAAATATAGAAAAAGAAGGAATATTACCCAACACATTCTACAAAGCAAACATCACCTTGATCCCCAAACCAGGGAAAGACCCAACAACAAAAGAACATTATAGACCAGTATCACTAATGAATATTGACGCTAAAATACTCAATAAGATCCTAACAAACAGAATCCAACAACACATCAAAAAAATTATACACCATGACCAAGTAGGATTTATCCCAGGGTCTCAAGGCTGGTTCAATATACGTAAATCTATAAATGTAATTCAGCACATAAACAAACTAAAAAATAAGGACCATATGATTCTTTCAATTGATGCAGAAAAAGCTTTTGATAATATCCAGCATCCCTTCATGATCAGAACACTTAAGAAAATTGGTATAGAAGGGACATTTCTTAAACTAATAGAGGCCATCTACAGTAAACCCACAGCCAATATCATATTGAATGGAGTTAAATTGAAATCATTTCCACTTAGATCAGGAACCAGGCAAGGTTGCCCATTGTCTCCACTGCTCTTTAACATTGTAATGGAAGTTTTAGCCATTGCAATTAGGGAAGAAAAGGCGATCAAGGGTATCCACATAGGGTCAGAAGAGATCAAACTTTCACTCTTCGCTGATGATATGATTGTATATCTGGAAAACACTAGGGATTCTACTACAAAACTTTTAGAAGTGATCAAGGAATACAGCAATGTCTCAGGCTACAAAATCAACACCCATAAATCTGTAGCCTTTATATATACCAACAATAACCAAGCTGAAAAAATAGTCAAGGACTCTATTCCTTTCACAGTAGTGCCAAAGAACATGAAATATTTGGGAGTATACCTAACAAAGGATGTGAAAGATCTCTACAAAGAGAACTATGAAACTTAAGAAAAGAAATAGCTGAAGATGTTAACAGATGGAAAAACATACCATGCTCACAGCTGGGAAGAATCAACATTGTTAAAATGTCTATACTACCCAAAGCAATTTATAATTTTAATGCAATTCCTATTAAAGCTCCATTGTCATACTTTAAAGATCTTGAAAAAATAATACTTCGTTTTACATGGATTCAGAAAAAGACCTTGAATAGCCAAAACATTACTCAGAAATAAAAACAAAGCAGGAGGAATCACGCTACCAGACCTGAGACTGTACTATAAATCGATAGTGATCAAAACAGCATGGTACTGGCACAAAAACAGAGAAGTAGATGTCTGCAACAGAATAGAGAACCAAAAGATGAATCCAGCTACTTACCCTTATTTGATCTTTGACAAGCCAATTAAAAACATTCAGTGTTGAAAAGATTCCCTATTTAACAAATGGTGCTGAATGAACTGGCTGGCAACCTGTAGAAGACTGAAACTGGAACCACACCTTTCACCATTAACTAAGATAGACTCTCACTGGATAGAAGATTTAAACTTAAGACATAAAACTATAAAAATACTTGACAAAAGTATAGGGAAAACTCTTGAAGGAATCGGCCTGGGTGAATATTTTATGAGGAGGACTCCCCGGGGAATTGAAGCAGTATCAAAAATACACTACTGGGACCTGATCAGACTAAAAAACTTCTGCACAGCCAAGAACATAGTAAGTAAAGTAAGCAGACAGCCCTCAGAATGGGAGAAAATATTTGCAGGTCATACCTCTGATAAAGGTCTAATAACCAGAATCCACAGAGAACTCAAACATATTAGCAAGAAAAGAACACGAGACCCCATCTCAGGATGGGCAATGGATTTGAAGAGAAACGTCTCTAAAGAAGACAGACGCACGATCTACAAACACATGAAAAAAAGCCCTTCATTCTTAATCATCAGAGAAATGCAAATCAAAACTACTTTGAGACATCACCTAACCCCAGTAAGATTAGCCCACATAACAAAATCCCAAAACCAGAGCTGTTGGCATGGATGTGGAGAAAAGGGCACACTTCTACACTGCTTGTGGGAATGCACACTAATATGTTCCTTCTGGAAGGATGTTTGGAGAATACTTAGAGACCTAAAGATAGACCTGCCATTCGATCCTATAATTCCTTTACTAGGTTTATACCCAGAAGACCAAAAGTCACAGTATAACAAAGAATGGACTAGCAAATTGTGGTACATGTATACCATGGAATACTATGCAGCCTTAAAGAAAGATGGAGACTCTACCTCTTTCATGTTTACATGGATGGAGCTGGAACATATTCTTCTTAGCAAAGTTATCTCAGGAATGAAAGAAAAAGTATCTAATGTACTCAGCCCTACTATGAAGCTAAATTATAGCTTTCACATGAAGGCTATAAACCAACTATAGCACAAGACTATGGGGAAAGGAAGGAAGGGGAAGGGAGGGGGGAGGTTTTGGTGGAGGGAGGATAACGGGTGGGGCCACATCTATGGTGCATCTTAGAATGGGTACAGGCGATTGCACTAATGTACACAGCTAAGATTTAACAATAAAAAAAGGAAAAAAAATTTAAAAAAAAACAATATAACAAAGACATTTCTACCAGAATATTTATTGCAGCCCAATTCATAATTGCTAAATCATGGAAAAAGCCCAAGTGTCCATCAACCCCCGAATCGACTAGCAAATTGTGGTACATGTATACCATGGAATATTATGCAGCCTTAAAGAAAGATGGAGACTTTACCTCTTTCACGTTTACATGGATGGAGTTAGAACATATTCTTCTTAGCAAAGTATCTCAGGAAGGGAAGAAAAAGTATCCAATGTACTCAGCTCTACTATGAAGCTAAATTATAGCTTTCACAGGAAGGCTATAACCCAACTATAGCACAAGACTATGGGGAAAGGGCCAAGGAAGGGGAAGGGAGGGGGGAGGTTTTGGTGGAGAGAGGGTAATGGGTGGGGCCACATCTACAGTGCATCTTAGAATGGGTACAGTTGAAACTTACTAAATGCAGAATACAAATGCCTGCATACAGTAACTAAGAAAATGCCATGAAGGCTACGTTGAACAGTTTGATAAGAATATTTCAGATTATATATGAAACCCGCACATTGTACCCCTTGATTGCACTAATGTACACAGCTATGATTTAACAATAAAAAAAATAAAATAAAATAAAAAACAAATTATACATCACAGCCAAGTCGATTTTATCCCAGGGTCTCAAGGCTGGTTCAATATATGTAAATCTATAAATATAATTCAGCACATAAACAAATTAATAAACAAAGACCATATGATTCTTGCAATTGATGCAGAAAAAGCTTTTGATAATATCCAGCATCCCTCCATGATCAGAACAGTTAAGAAAATTGGTATAGAAGGGACATTTCTTAGACTCATAGGTGCCATCTACAGCAAACCCACAGCCAATATCGTATTGAATGGAATTAAATTGAAATCATTTCCACTCAGATCAGGAACCAGACAAGGCTGCCCATCGCCTCCAGTGCTCTTTAACATTGTAATGGAAGTTTTCACCATCGCAATTAGGGAAGAAAAGGCGATCAAGGGTATCCATATAGGGTCAGAAGAGATCAAATTTTCACTTTTCACAGATGATATGATTGTATATCTGGACAACACCAGGGATTCTACTACAAAACTCTTAGAAGTGATCAAGGAATACACAGCATCTCAGGTTACAAAATCAACATTCATAAATCGGTAGCCTTTATATATAGCAACAATAGTCGAGCTGAAAAAACAGACAAGGACTCTATTCCATTCACAGTAGTGCCAAAGAAGATGAAATATTTGGTAGTTTATCTAACAAAGGACATGCAAGATCTCTATAAAGAGAACTATGAAACTCTAAGAAAAGAAATAGCTGAAAATGTTAACAAATGGAAAAACATACCATGCTTGTGGCTGGAAAGAATCAACATTGTTAAAATATCCATACTACCCGAAGCAATATACAATTTTAATGCAATCCGTATTAAAGCTCCACTGTCATACTTTAAAGATCTTGAAAAAATAATACTTCGTTTTATATGGAATCAGAAAAAACTTCGAATAGCCAAGACATTATTCAGAAATAAAAACAAAGCAGGAGGAATCACGCTACCGGACCTGAGACCATACTATAAATCAATAGTGATCAAAACAGCATGGTATTGGCACAAAAACAGAGAGGTAGATGTGTGGAACAGAATAGAGAACCAAAAGATGAATCCAGCTACTTACCATTATTTGATCTTTGACAAGCCAATTAAAAACATTCAGTGTTGAAAAGATTCCCTATTTAACAAATGGTGCTGGATGAACTGGCTGGCAACCTGTAGAAGACTAAAACTGGACCCACACCTTTCACCATTAACTAAGATAGACTCTCACTGGATTAAAGATTTAAACTTAAGACATGAAACTATAAAAATACTAGAAGAGAGTACAGGGAAAACTCTTGAAGAAATCGGTCTGGGCGAGTATTTTATAAGGAGGACCCCCGGGGCAATTAAAGCAGTTTCAAAAACACACTACTGGGACCTGATCAAACTAAAAAGCTTCTGCACAGCCAAGAACACAGTAAGTAAAGCAAGCAGACAGCCCTCAGAATGGGAGAAGATATTTGCAGGTTATGTCTCTGACAAAGGTTTAATAACCAGAATCCACAGAGAACTCAAATGTATAAGCAAGAAAAGAACAAGTGATCCCATCGCAGGCTGGGCAAGGGACTTGAAGAGAAACTTCTCTGAAGAAGATAGGTGCATGGCCTACAGACATATGAAAAAATGCTCACATCCTTAATCATCAGAGAAATGCAAATCAAAACTACTTTGAGATATCATCTAACTCCAGTAAGATTAGCCCATATCACAAAATCCCAAGACCAGAGATGTTGGCGTGGATGTGGAGAAAAGGGAACACTTCCACACTGCTGGTGGGAATGCAAATTAATACATTCCTTTTGGAAAGATGTTTGGAGAACACTTAGAGATCTAAAAACAGACCTGCCATTCAATCCTATAATTCCTCTACTAGGTATATACTCAGAAGACCAAAAATCACATTATAACAAAGATATTTATACCAGAATGTTTATTGCAGCCCAATTCATAATTGCTAAGTCACAGAAAAAGCCCAAGTGCCCATCAATCCATGAATGGATTAATAAATTGTGGTATATGTACACCATGGAATATTATACAGCCTTAAAGAAAGATGGAGACTTTACCTCTTTCATGTTTGCATGGATGGAGCTGGAACATATCCTTCTTAGTAAAGTATCTCAAGAATGGAAGAAAAAGTATCCAATGTATTCAGCCCTACTATGAAACTAATTTATGGCTTTCATATGAAAGCTATAACCCTGTTATAACCTAAGAATATAGGGAAGAAGGAGAGGGAGGGGAAGGGGGGAGGATGGGCGGAGGGAGGGTGATTGGTGGGATTACACCTATGGTCCATCTTACAAGGGTACATGTGAAACTTAATAAATGTAGAATATAAATGTCTTAACACATAACTAAGAAAATGCCAGGAAGGCTATGTTAACCAATGTGATGAAAATATGTCAAATGGTCTATAAAACCAGTGTATAGTGCCCCATGATTGCATTAATGTACACAGCTATGATTTTTTTTTTTTTTTTTTTGTAGAGACAGAGTCTCACTGTACCGCCCTCAGGTAGAGTGCTGTGGCGTCACACGGCTCACAGCAACCTCTAACTCTTGGGCTTACGCGATTCTCTTGCCTCAGCCTCCGGAGCAAGCTGGGACTACAGGCGCCCGCCACAACGCCCAGCTTTTTTTTTGTTGCAGTTTGGCCCGGGCTGGGTTTGAACCAGCCACCCTCGGCATATGGGGCCCGCGCCCTACTCACTGAGCCACAGGCGCCGCCCAACACAGCTATGATTTAATAATAATAATAAAAAATATAGCTGGGCGTTGTGACAGGAGCCTGTAGTCCCACCTACCTGGGAAGCTAAGGCAGGAGAATCGCTTAAGCCCAAAAGTTTGAGGTTGCTTTGAGCTGTGACACCATGGCACTCTACCAAGGGTGACACGGTGAAACTCTGTCTCAAAAAAATAAATAAATAAAAAGGGGGAAAAAGCTGTAGATAAGAATAACATATCAGGTCAGGTGCAGAGGCTCACGCCTGTAATCCTAGCATCTGGGAGGCCAAGGCAGGTGGATTGCCTGAGCTCATATGAGTTTGATACCAGCCTGAGCCAGAGTGAGACCTTGTCTCTAAAAATAGAAGGGCGTTGTGGTGGGCACCTGTAGTCCCGGCTACTTGGGGGGCTGAGGCAGGAGAATCACTTGAGCCCAAGATTTGAGGTTGTTGGGAGCTGTGATGCCACCGCACTCTACCAAAGGAGACAAAGTGAGACTGTCTCAAGAAAATAAAATAAATAAATATCAAAAATAAAAATAAAAGATGGTTAAAATGGTACATTTTATATTGTGCATATTTCATTATCATTAAAAAATGAATAACAATTTAATGAAAATACTCCAACTCTTAGGATTCCTGGTGAGTTGGAGGTGTGGGGCGGGGCAGGGAGGCGGGGGTTGCAGACACTCACCGAGTGTCTTCCCAGTGTGGATGTCAGCGATGAAGCCTGGCACCTGGTTTCCACACAGGACGTGGTAGTCGGCGGGGCAGAGGAAAGCAGGGGTGGGTCTGGGGCTACAGGCCAGATGCCCACCACCCACCCTGTGGGGACACCTCCTCAGGGAGCCCAGCCTTCACACCGCCACTCCTTACACTTTGGCACTGGGGTAAAGGCTGCCATTTGTTTGTGCAGTGTGATTTTCCAACACACAGATGGGACTTTGCTTATCTCCGCTAATCACACCCATCGCCCTCACCAGGAGATGCAGACTCTTCAGTTTAGACCCCAAACACTTCCTTCCAACAGTGCCGCCAAAGCTCCTGGTACATGCTATACTTTGTGCTTGCCGTTCTGCCTGCTTGGAGGGCCCCTCTCCCCTCGCTTTTCCCAGTGAAGCCCACTTCAACCTTGCAGACTCTAGGCAACCAATGGAGGCCTCTCTCTGACCAGCTGCTCTGGCCCAGGACAGTGGAAAGGGTCACCCTTGGGCTTCCTGAGCAATACACTCTCCAGTTACATTCTGCTACAGATGTCGCCTGCCTGACATGACCCCCAGTCTGAGCAGATGTCCTTGGGCCTACCCGATGGATGTAAGCAGGTATTTGGTCAATGTCACCTCGACACCTTTCTCCAGGTCCCTGTCTGGGCCCTCACTCCTTCTTCTGCCTTTGCCATGATGAAAACAGACCAACTTCTGCAACCTCTTCGCTGGGGCAAACCTCTGCCTTGCCATATTCCACCCACACCTCAGGTTCAGGGCACAAGTTAGGGCAGGTATCTAAGTCCCAGCACAGACTCATGGGTGATATCTGGTCTGTCTACAGCTTCCTTCCAGACTGCACAGTTTGAGAGGAGACAGAGGCTGGGTCTTCCTTACTGTCATTTCTTAGAACTCAGCTCAGCGTTAGACTGTCTATTGGGTTGAACATCCCCCGCCCCCCCAAAAAAGTTCTCATCCACTTGGAATCTCTGAATGAGACCTCAGTTGAACACAATGTCTCTGCAAAGTAATCATGTTTAGATGAGATTGTACCAGAGTAGAGTGGGCCCTAAATCCAATGACTGATGTCCTCATATGAAGACAAGGGACACAGATGCTGGGAGAAGCCAAATGTAAGGACTAAGGCAGAGATGGTAGTGATGTGGCTACAAACCAAGAAATGCCTGGAGCCTGAGGAAGGGGCAAGGAAGGATTCTCCTCAAACCCTAGGACACACAGCCCTGATGGCAAAAATAAATTTCTGGGTGTGTGTGTGTGTGTTTAATAAACAGTCTCGCTCTGCGACCTAGGCTGGAGTGCAGTGGCATTGTCATAGCTCACTGTAACCTCAAATTCCTGAGCTGAAGTGATCTTCTTGTCTCAGCCTCCCAAAGAGCTGAGACTATAGTTGTGCACCACCAGGGCTGGCTAATATTTCTACTTTTGTAGAGATGGAGTCTTGCTATATTGTGCAGCTAGTCTTTAACTCTTGAGTTCAAGGGATCCACCTGCCTTAGCCTCCCAATGTGCTGAGATGACAGGCATGAGCCCAACCAGGTTCCTGATCTTTAAAGTCCCCCCATTAGCAGTAATTTGTTATGGCAGCCCTATGAAATGAACATAGCTGGCTTGGCGCCTGCAGCTCAAGTGGCTAAGGCGCCAGCCACATACACCCAAACTGGCGGGTTCGAATCCATCCCAGGCCTGCCAAACAACAATGATGCAACCAAAAAATAGCAGGGCGTTGTGGTGGCCACCTGTAGTCCCAGCTACTTGGGAGGCGGAGGCAGGAGAATCACCTGAGCCCAGGAGTTGGAGGTTGCTGTGAGCCGTGACACCACAGCACTCTACCCAGGGTGACAGCATGAGGATCTGTCTCAAAAAAAAAAAAAAAAGAAAAGAAAAGAAAGAAAGAAATGAACATAGCTGTAAAGCCCCGGTTGCCCCCTTCTGATGGCTGCCCCTCCTGCATCTTTCAGCTGCCCGGGCTAGCTGCTAGATCATCCCAGCAGGTCTCAGCCCAGCTGTCAGTGTGCTCTGCTTGGTCTTGCCTTTAATCCTTTGCTTCTGCTATTCCCTTGCCTGGAACACCTTCCCTCAGCCTGACAAATGTCTTCACAAGGATTCTAGTCTTCCTTGAGCTTTTCTAAGTCTGTTCCTTCCTCAGCCCATGGGTCCAGGCTTTCTCTAACCAGCTGAGCTTTCCTCCCTGACCCTGGGCACTTGCTGACCCCTCCTTCTTCTACCCCCCCCCCACCAAGGCCAGCTAGTTCTGTGAGTCTTCAAGAGGCTTTGCCCACCAATGAAAGCTCTCTTGGTCCATCCTGAATTCTCAAAATCTGCAAAATAGAAGAAAAGCTTCCTTGTCCTCCCTAAAGTATTACTCTCCATACATGGGGATGCAACTTCCACTCTCCAGCTCTCATCAGAAGAAGGCAGATTAATTTAGGAGTTCTAGATGCACTGTATTTCCATAAAAATTATGCTAGGGAAGGCCCAGGCTGGAGAGAACTCACGGCTGGCAGGGGTGGGGCAGGCCTCACAGGGTCTATTCCAGGCCCGGCCAATGTTGTAAGGGCAGCAACACATCTTCTGGGTCACATTGGAAGTCAGCTTGTTTTTGACACATGCCATTATAGTGCTGGAAGCAGACACTCTTCCTCATATCTGCAGTGGAGGTAAGGAGAAGATTGTGGGTAAAGGCTGCTCAAGTTAGAAGAAGAGAAAATGAAGCATATGGGAAATCATTCATGGAGTGAATTTGAAAATCACTTGTGGTCTCCCCCATAATACACTTGGTGGTGCCATTCATCTTTTAGCCTCTTTCTGGGCAGTGCACAACCTGGGCAAACTGTTCCTGGCAGCCCTGGGCTCCTGAGTCCTGCAGCCTTGTTCACTGTCACATATCAGCACTTCATATATGCTTATGCTCCCTCTTTCCTCTCCCAAACAAAGCTCTTCGAAGACTTCCCAGCAGTCTCCCCCATGCCCACATGAGTCTTTTGTAGCTGCCAAGCCCCTGGGTCATCACACTTCCTACCCAGGCAGTGGCTGCCGCTGACTTGCAGGAACCCTGCAGGACAGATGCAGGTGTAGTTTCCCAGGGTGTTGTAGCAGGTGCTGGGGCCACACATGCCCGAGTGTGTGGAACATTCATTGATATCTGCAAGAAAACTTTATTTATGAACCCTGCTTAAAATTCAAATTTTATATAACTTTCATGGGTCACAAAATTTTATGCTTCATTTGATCTTTTTTAACCATTTAAGAAATGTAAATAAGGCTGGGCATGGTGGCTCATGCCTGTAATCCCAGCACTCTGGGAGGCTAGGGCGGGTGGATTGCCTGAGCTCAGGAGTTTGAGACCAACCTGAGCAAGAGCAAGACCCCATCTCTTAAAAAATAGCCAGGTGTTGTGGCAAGCACCTGTAGTCCCAGCTACTCGGGAGGCTGAGGCAAGAGAATCACTTGAGCCCAAGAGTTTGAGGTTGCTGTGAGCTGTAACACCATGGCACTCTACAAAGGGTGACAAAATGAGATTCTGGTCTCAAAAAAAGGGTGCAAAAACAGGTGGCAGAATATTAGCGTGCTAGGAGTGATGTCATCAAAAATAGCAGACTAGGGAACTCCATGGCTCCATTCCTCCACAAAAAAACTATTGAGCTGGCAAAAGCTAACAAAATCAACTTGTGCAGAACTCTGGAATCCAGTTAAAAACTTAAACAATAGGCGATTGCACTAATGTACACAGCTATGATTTAACAATAAAAAAAAAACTTAAACAATAATCAGGGAAAGACATGATAGAGAAAGAACTTGCTGTAAGAGACTGCTGTGGCATTTTTAAGTGTCTGCCTACCATTCCCCACACATAAGAATCTTAAAAGTAGCAACAGAGAAGCAACACATCATGACAAAAGATCCTCAGTAAGATTAACAATTGGTTTCTCTTCAGAAACTGTGGAAGCCAGAAAACAGTGAGATGATTATTTAAAGCATTGAAAGAAAAAACTATAAACCAAGAATGCTATATCTGGCAAAATTATCCTTTAGAAATGAAGGAGAATTTAAGATAGTCCCAGATATACAAAAATGAAAGGAATTTATCTCTATTATCTTCCAAATGGAAATGAAAAGACACTAGATAGTAACTCAAAACTATATAAGAAAATAGAAACAATGATAAAGGTGGCTACATAGGCAAATACAAAAGCCACTAGTATTTCATTTTGGGGAAAACTTCTATTTTTTTCCTGCATTCTTTAAAAGACAAGTACGTAAAATGATAACTATTAATATATGTTAATTGGGCACACCATATGTAAAGATGTAATTTGTGACAATAACCATATAAAGGTGGGAGAAAAAACTATAAAGAAGCAGTTTTTATGTTTACTGAAAATAAGTTGGTATTAATTCAACATTGATGTTGTAAAGTTGTTATTAAAACCCAAAGGTTACAACTAAAAAAAAAAGAACTAAAAACATACAGGAAAAGGACCAAGAGTAGAATCAAGATGGTCCACTAGAAAAGAAATCGATAAAAAAAGAATGCAATAATGGAGGAATTGAGAAATGGAAAAGATATAACACACATTGAGAACAAATAGCAAGGGCTGGGCGAGGTGGCAGACACCTGTAATCCTAGCACTCTGGGAGGCCAAGGTGGGTGGATTGCTTGAGCTCAGGAGTTTGAGACCAGCCTGAACAAGAGCAAGACCCCACATGTACTAAAAATAGGAAAACTAGGCAGGCATTGTGGCAGATGCCACATGTAGTCCCAGCTGCTTGGGAGGTTGAGTCAAGAAGATCATTTGAGCCCAAGAATTTGAGGTTACTATGAGCTATGATGCCGTAGCACCCTATCCAGGATAACGAAGTAAGACTCTGTCTCAAAAAAATGAAAGAAAGAAAACAAATAGCAAAATATTAGAAGTTCTTCCTTATTGATAATTAATTATATAAACCAATTAAGACAGAGGTCGACAGAATGGATAACAATAAAAATGTCCTGTTGATAAAGGACTCAGTTAGACCCAAAGACAAATAAGTTGAAAGTGAAAAGTTAGGCTTGGGCCTGTGGCTCAAGCGGCTAAGGCACCAGCCACATACACCTGAGCTGGAGGGTTTGAATCCAGCCTGGGCCCACCAAACAACAATGATGGCTGCAACAACAACAACAACAACAAAATAGCCAGGCATTGTGGCGGGCGCCTGTAGTCCCAGCTACTTGGGAGGCAGAGGCAGGAGAATCGCTTGAGCCTAGTAATTGGAGATTGGTGTGAGCTGTGATGCCACAGCACTCTACCCAGGGTGACAGCTTGAGGCTCCGTCTCAAAAAAAAAAAAAAAAGAAAGTGAAAAGTTAGAGAAAGATAATCCATGGAAATAGTAACCAAAAGAGAGCTGGTGCTGCTATTTCAGATAAAACAGACTTTAGGTCCAAAACTTCTGTAAGACAGGCGGCGCCTGTGGCTCAGTGAGCAGGGCGCCGGCCCTATATACCGAGGGTGGCGGGTTCAAACCCAGCCCCGGCCAAACTGCAACAACAAAAAAAAATAGCCGGGCATTGTGGCGGGCGCCTGTAGTCCCAGCTACTCGGGAGGCTGAGGCAGGAGAATCGCCTAAGCCCAGGAGTTGGAGGTTGCTGTGAGCTGTGTGACACCACGGCACTCTACCAAGGGCAATAAAGTGAAAATCTGTCTCTACAAAAAAAAAAAACTTCTGTAAGACACAAAGGATATTATATATTGGTAAAATGGTCAAATCATCAAGAAGATATAACAATTATGCATATATGCACCTAATGACAGAGCCCCAAAATATTGATGAAGAATTGATAAAAAGGAAGGCAAAATTAGAAAGCTCTACAATAATAGTTGAAAAATTCAATACTCCACTTTTAACAGTGGATAAATAACTAGACTAAAGATCAATGAGGAAACAGAGGACTTGAATAACACCGTGAACCAACTAGACCTTACAGACAGCTAGAAAACGTGCAACCTAGCAACACATTTTCTCAAGTGTACATGGACAATTCTCCAGAATAGACCATATATGTGTATATTAGGCCACAAAACAAATCTCAATAAATTTTATTTTATTTTATTTTATTTTATCTTTGAGACAGAGTCTCACAATGTTGCCCTCGATAGAGTGCCATGGTGTCACAGCTCACAGCAACCTCAAACTCTCAGGCCTAAGTGATTCTCTTGCTTCAGTCTCCCAAGTAGCTGGGAGGCTATCTCCCAATAGCCTGCCACAAGGTCTGGCTATTTTTTGTTATAGTTGTCATTGCTGTTTAGCAGGCCCTGGGCCGGTTCCAACCTGCCAGCTCTGGTGTATACAGCCAGCACCCTAAGCACTGAGCTACAGGTGCTGAGCCAATAAATTTTAAAATGTTAAAATCATATGACTTATCTTCTTCAACCACAATGATATCAAACTGGAAGTCAATAACAGAAAGAGAACTAGAAAAGAATGTGTAATTAAAACATTTTGATCAATTGGTCAAGGAAGGAATTATATGGGAAATAAAAAATACTTTGAGATGAATGAAAACAACAACACAACATACTAAAACTATAGGATACAGTAAAGGTAGTGCTCAGAAGATGTATAGTTGTAAATGCTTTCATTGTAAAAGAAGAAACATCCAAAATCAATAACCTAACTTTATACTTCACTTTTTTTTTTTTTGCAGTTTTTGGCCAGGGCTGGGTTTGAACCCACCACCTCTGGCATATGGGGCTGGCGCCCTATTCCTTTGAGCCACAGGCACTGCCCTATACTTTACATTTTTTAGAAAAAGAAGAGTTACTGAACCTGAAGAAAGTTCTAAGGGTTGGAGGAGATAAGGAGGTACGAAATATTATTCAAGCATTTTGACTTTTTTTCCCCTTTTTGTTGAGAGGAGGGTTTCACCATGTTGCTCAGACTGGTCTTGAGCTCCTGGCCTCAAGTGATCCTCCTGCCTTGGCCTCCCAAAGCTTTGGAATTACATACGTGAGCCACAGCACCTGGCCTATTGAAGCATTTTGAGACCTGATTTTGAGTCAACAGCTCCTACACCCATGTACAAAGAAAATTATTAGTTAGATCTTAGATCTCTCTTTTCCTTCACCATTTCCCTGATTTTCTAAACAGTATTATTGCTCAGTATAAAAGAAATGTTGTTCTAATTTCCATGTCTGGCTGTGTATGAGTGTTGAAAAGAAGAAAAAGGATGAATAAATGAATAGATGGGTGAATGAGTGAAGGAAGGAATAAATAAATTTGGTATGTTGCATTAACAGGGTTCAGATTTAAGAATCAGAATGGCCAGCCTTAGAGACTGTCTCTACTACTTACTACTAGTACTTCTGGACAAGTCACTTAATTTCACAGAGGCTTAGTTTCTTTTTCTTTTTTCAGGGGAGGGATAGAGTCTCGCTCTGTGCCCTGGGTAGAGCAATGACATCACAGCTCACAGCAACCTCCAACTCCTGGGCTCGAGGGATCCCCTGCCTCAGCACAATGCCTGGATGGTTTTTCTATCTTTAGTAGAGACAGAGTCTCACTCTTGCTCAAGCTGGTCTCAAACTCCTGAACTCAAGCCATCTACCCACCTCAGCCTCTCAGAGTGTTAGGAATACAGGTGCGAGCCACTGCACCCAGCCAAGACTTAGCTTCTACGTCTGAATATGGGATCCGATTGGAACACATCCCTCCATGGGACAACTGTTGTGGGGACTGAATGAATGACAAATAAGGATGTTCAGCACAGTGGTGTCACACAGTCCTAGACACCAGGTAGCTGTTGACCATTACTGTCACATTCAAACAAGACCAGCAGGGAGACAGATGAAGTGATGCTTGGAGGAAAGGTGGGGCTATTACTTCTCTTGTCTTCCTTCTCACTCTTTACTCTGGGTCTTGGTCAGGTTGTAAAGCCAGGTAACTTCTAACTGGGTGGAGGGCAGAGGGCAGAGGTTAGACAAGGGGGAGGAGGAGGAAGAGAGTCCATGCTCACCCTCACAGATGCGGGTGTCCTCACTGAGGTAATAGCCAAGTGGGAACTGGCACTGGAAGCTGCCAAAAGTGTTGATGCAGTCACCCCCCTGACATAGCCCTGGCAGTTCCTGGCACTCATCAATGTCTGTCAAGAAGTAAGGAAGCCATGCTTGGAAGCTAAATCCATGAGGGAACTTAGGGGACATCTATGTCCTGCCCTGGGCTCTCCAGGGTTCCCTCAAGGATTCCCAAGAGCTATCCCATGGCTGTTGGACATTTGGAGGGGCTGAACCAAGACTCTCTTGAGTTCATGTCACCCCAAGTTCAACTCCTTTCCCTTCATCTGTTAGTTCACCCTTCCATCCACCATACAGTTTCTTCTGGATGGAATGTCTTCTCCAACCTCTATCACTCTCTGTGGATACAATGGATGGGAGGATAGATGGGTGGGTAGATGAGTGAATGGATGGGTAGATGGGCATATGGGTGGATGGATGGATGGGTAGATGGGCGTATGGGTGGGTGGATGGATGGATGGGAGGATAGATGGGCGGGTAGATGAGTGGATGGATGGGTAGATGGGTGTATGGGTGGATGGATGGATGGATGGGCAGTGGATATGAAAAGTAGTGGATGGATGAATAAGAAAGTGCATTAGTGAATGAGAAGGTGAATTAGTGGATAGGTAGGTGGGTAGATGGATAGGTGAATAGATGGATGAATGGGTACATGCGTGAATGAATTGATGGGTGGGGCATAGATGGATAAATGAATAGAGAGGGAGGAATGGAGAGATGGAAGATGATTGGATGGATGGGTGGATAGACAGGTGCATGGGTGAATGGAGGAGGGATGGATGGATGAGTGGATGGAAGGATGAATCAATAAACCAACAAGTGGAAGAAATAGCTGAAAGAACAGATAAAAAGTTCATCATAAACCAAAAGCACAGTTTGGTCCAGCTGTGCAGTCTCCAGGTGGGAGGATGTGCTCCCCTCCCCACCAAAAGCTGCTCAATTCTGCACTTTGGTAAGGCAAGAGTGAGAGAAAAGTCAGCCCCTACATGGATGGATGGATGGATGGTCCACCAGAAACTCACCTTCCAGAATGACAGTCATGGGGTTGGGCTGGAAGCCCTCACCACCAGGACACAGGGTTCTGTACTCAGCTGCAAGAAGAAACAGATTTCTGTGAGGGGCTATAGTACAGGCTATTCCGGCAAAGCTTAGAGGAAGTAGGCGGGACGGTCCCCTAAAAAGGACTCAAGAGTGGGCCCCATCCCTGTATTGTACCAACTGCAGGCCCCTTAACTCTTTGGCCAGTCCTATGGTTGTCTGGGATGCAGTGTGTGTGTGTGTGTGTGTGCGCGCGCGCGCGCATGCCTGTATGCCTGTGTGCAAACATGAGTTCACATTCAATATGTGAGCAGAGGGATCATGTCTGCAGATGAGAAGATGATTCCTTCTGACAAAAACCAGACCTCAGTGGGACTGCGAGTTTCCCCCTTGGAAGAAAGACCCTGGACATTCACAAATGCACACACCTAAGTGGACAGGTACCTCCCTGTTTCACACGTGTGGACTTTGCACATAGAGTTCCCACTGCATTGCACGTTCTTTCCCCTATTCTGCTGGGAAAACTCCTACTCATCCTCCAAAACCTCACTCAAACCTTCCTCTTCCCCAGGAAGCCTTCCCTTACCCACTTCTCCACTGTTTTCTCCTGAGCCATGGCTATGCCTGAAATAAACCCTTAGGATAGATCTACTCTCACAGTCCTTAAACTATTGGTTTAAGGGTGAGGCACAGAGTACAGAGTTCATCCTCTTAATCACCAGCCCCTAGTACACTGCACAGTACACTCTCTGTCTTTTTTGCCTTCACAGAAAGCAACCCTGAAGAACTGCCGAGAGCATGCTGTATGAGCCAGGACAAGCCTTTCTCCCTCTTTAGTGCTCAGTTTCCCTGTCACCTAAGGTCCTCCTAAGGCTCAGGTCACCATGCCTGTCTGCCTCACAGGGACTCACTGGTGTTGGCCATTGGGCACAGCTCACAGGGGTTGCCCTAGGCCCGGCCCAAGGAGCAACAGCAGGAGGCTCGGGTGACACCAACTCCAATCTCGGCACTGCAGAAAACACCACCATACCCTCGGTTGTGCGTGTCCAGGAAACAGTTCCCAGCTCGAGTGTCTAAACAAGCAGAAAGGGAAGGCTGGCAAGTGGGGGAGGAAAATCTTTGCATGTGCATGCATAAGCACGTATGAGGCTGTATCCCGACAGGCGACAGGGCAACCACTCTGGCCCAGGACCAGCCCATGGGTTGTTTGTCAGGAGTCGGTAGATTTGAACAGGCTGACATATGCAATGACCCAGACCACGCCCTGCCCATCTCCACTGACTCCAAATCCCCAGACAGAGTCAACTATGGCTCACCCACGCAGCCCACCCCGCTGGGGTTCAGCTCAAAATCCAGGGGACAGTTGCAGAAGTAGCTGCCTGGGATGTTGACACACAGACCATTGATACAGTTCACTGGGTCTGCGCACTCGTTGACATCTGTTGGGAAGGACATACTGTCTCTAGCAAAGAGCCCTCTCTCAGCCCCCTCCTAGGCCCCCTCCTGGAAAGCCACAGACCTCACCCTGGGGCCACTCTTAGGCATCAGATTGTGGGATGATGAACCTGTCCTTCCCTGGGGAGAAACCCCAAGGGGAGAGGAGCCTTCAGTTCTTCAGTTTGCCCTGTCCTATTGAACCCCCTCCCCAGCTCCATCCTACTTGGCCCCTATAATTAAAACTCTAACTGCTCTGGGTTCTCATATGTATGTATGTATGAGATGGGGTCTTGCTCTGTCAACCAGGCTGGCATGCACTGGCACAATCATAGTTCACTGCAGCCTTAAACTGCTGGGCTCAAGTGGTCTTCCCAATACTCTCAGCTAATTTTTAATTATTATTATTGTTTTTAGGTACAGATGAGATCTTGCTATGTTGTCCAGGTTGATTTTGAACTCCTGGGCTCAAGTGATCTTCTATCCTTGGCTTCCCAAAGTGCTGGGATTACAGTATGAGTCTGGTCGCTTAACCTACATTTAGAAAACACTTTCAAACCAGGGGTTGGCAAAATCCAACCTGTGAGCCAAATCCGGCCCATTGCTCTTTGTTAGTAATAAAGTTTTATTAGCACACAAAACTATGCTCACTCATTTCCATTTTGTCTGTGGCTGCTTTTAAGATACAGTGGCAGAGTATCTCATTGTGACAGAGACCTGTGGCCTGTACCTATGTGCCCACTTAAAGCATGCACACACACATACACAGGTGGGAGAGGCCTTCTGCTACTGGGGTGCAGGGGGCACTTCATTCACTCGCTGAATTTATTCAGCAGGGGAACAGGTGCAGGAGGTTAGAGGGGCTGTTTTATATGGGAGTTCAGGCAAGGCCCCTCCACAGGAGGACATCTGAGGAGAAATTTGAGGATAGGGAGGGAGTGAGCTGTGTCCCCTATGCTCAACTTCTGATTCCAGCTGACCCCACGCCTGTGCAGTTGCCACCTACACGATCCAGCTCGTAGCCACCCTCACAGATGCAGCGGAACATTCCATGCTGGTTCTTACAGTTCCCGAATGCACAGATGTTTCTCAGAGCACACTCGTCCACATCTGTGGGGACTGCAGGTCAGCCTGTCCCACCTGGCAGTCTGCCACAGAGACCCACCACTCTGTCCTCTGCCCTGCCAAGCCCAAGCCTCACCCTGGCATGCCCGGTGATCCTCAGTGGGGTGGAAGCCCATCTCGCATTCGCAGTGGTACCCACCGGGCACGTTCAGGCACTGCCCATGGTTGCAGAGCTCCATATTCTCAGCACATTTGTCCCTGTCTGAGGGGCCCTCCGGTCACGCAAACCCTTCACTACCACCCAAAGTCCTGAGCAGGTAGCACTCAGACCTTTGACCTGGGAGTGGGAAGCAGATGAACAAGCTAGGGCCAGGGAGAGAAGAGAGGTGGTTCTGGACACTTGGACTCTGGCCAGGATGGGCAGAGATGGGAAACACTTGTGCAGGGTGAGGGGCAGCCAGGAAGCAAGTGAGCGTCCCATGCACTTCACAGTTCAGGGGACTCTAAGTCTCAGCCCCCTGGACTGAGGATACAGCATCCCCAGCACCCATGGCACAGTGGTTAGGGCAGAGTGAGTCTGGAGGCCAAATGACCATCATGGACACCATGAATCTGGCACCCATTCCTTCCCCTCGTGGGCCCTGCCCTTCCACACCCCCTGATCTCACCTTCCCAGGAGAACCCATCCCCAGAGAAGCCCTGGTGGCAGGTGCAGCAGTAGGAGCCAGGGGCATTGATGCAGTCAGCTCTTGGGCTGCACCAGTGCTCCCGGGTGGTGCATTCATCCAGGTCTGCAGGCAACAGAGCCCAGAACCCCCAGGTGTGCACATTAGAAGACTGCAAGGGGGCAGACCCTCCAACCCCAGTACTGAATGGCCCCCATAGACACCACTGGGCCCCACTGTCCTGACCCCCTGTTTCTAGGTACTCACCGTGACATTTGAAGCCATCCCCTACCCAGCCTGGTTGGCACCTGCAGCTGAAACTTCCAGGAATGTTGAGGCAGAAGGCATGGGTGTCACAGCGTCCACCGAGCTCGCGTTCTTCCACATCTGAGGGGAAAGGGAGCACCGCCATGGCATCCAGTAACAGAAGAGGAAACTCAGCACAAAGGTGGGTGAGAGGGCAAGAACTTTCCCTCCCTAGGGGAAGGGCTGTCCCAGAAAGCCCCTTCACACCCACCCAGGGAGCTTCTATCCTCATCCAGAGCCCAAGAGGAAAACCCCTAAACTAGACACGGCTTATAACAGCCCTCCAGAAATAGTCTGAAATGGCAGCATGGGAGACTTCGGGTAGACACTGAGAGCAACCATCCTAACAAACATGCCCCATCTCCAAACCAGCACTTTCAGTCTTTATATGCATCACCCTTACAATCTCTGTGAGGTTCATACCTGAGTAGCCACTATGCACTACACGTTTCTTCATCAGTAATGTGAATGTGTTTTAAATGAAAAATTTATATCAGCATCAATGACCTCTAAGAAGTCATGGGTTTGATGCTCTATTATGCAACTTTTGTTTCTAGCACACATTAAAATAACTACATAACTGGAGCAGGGAGAATTGTGTCCCCTCACAAGGTGCATTTGAGCCCTAATCCCTGACCCCTGTGAATGGGACTGTGTTTGGAAACAGGGTCTTTGTTGATGTGACCAAAACGAGGTCATCATGGTCTAGAGTGGGCTCCAGTCTAGTGACTGGTGTCCTTACAAGAGGCCGTGTGAAGACACACAGAGAAGATGACCACACAAACACAGAGGCAGAGACTGGAGTCCTCTACAACCCAAGGAACTCCCAGCAGGCACTGGACAGATTCTTTCCCTTGGGAAGGAGCCAACCCTGCCAGCATCTTGATCCCAGGTTTCTGACCTCCAGAACTACTGTTCTGGAAAGAGAATAAACTTCTAAGTCACAACGTGTGTGAAGACTTCTTATGCCAGCGATAGGCAGTTAATGCAATAACTATTTAAATGTTTGTTTTTTTTTAAAGAACTTTATTAGAGGCCAAGTGATATTTTATTTTGTTTTTGGTTTTGTTTTTGGCTGGGGCCGGTTTTGAACTCACCACCTCCAGTATATGGGGCCAGCACCTTACTCCTTGAGCCACAGGCACCACCCCAACAATAACTATTTAAATGTTTAATGTGTCTCTGTGTCACATAAAATTATCAGGCTTTTGTACTTGGGAAATACTGCTACAGTCCCTTGGGGTTTGCCCCGCTGAGCAGCGGAGCTTTATAAGGCATTGTTCGTTTTTTTTTTTTTTTTTTTTGAGACAGAGCCTCAAGCTGTCACCCTGGGTAGAGTGCCATGGCATCACAGCTCACAGCAACCTCCAATTCCTGGGCTCCGCCTCCCAAGTAGCTGAGACTACAGGTGTCCACCACAATGCCTGGCTATTATTTGGTTGCAGCCATCATTGTTGTTTGGCAGGCCAGGGCTGGATTTGAACCTGCCAGCTCAGGTGTATGTGCTAGCGCCTTAGCCGCTTCAGCTACAGGCACCAAGCCTAAGGCTCTGTTCTTGCCTTTTTATTTTTGTTCCTTGCTCTGTCACCCGGGCCAGAGCAGTGATGAGGTTGTAGCTCACTAGGACCTTGAATTCCTGGGCTCAAGTGATCATCCTGCCTCAGCCTCTCAAGTAGCTGGGACTAAAGGCGTGCATCACCAGCCCAGCTAATTTTCCTTCCATTTATTTTTTGTAGAGACAAGGTCTTGCTTGCTATATTGCCCAGGCTGGACTCAAACTCCTGGCCTCAAGTGATCCTAGCCTTGGCCTCCCAACGTGCTAGGATTATAGGTGTGAGCCATAGCACTTGGTCCTGCTCTTGCTTTAACACAAGACCTCATCAGTGGACATCTGTAAGGATAAATTCTGACCAGCTCTGTGACCCCCCTAGCTGGCCCTCTGGGGTCCCCCTGCCTGTACTTCTGACTGATGGCTCACCAGAGCAGCCCGTGGCTCCCTTCCTGATGATGTATCCCAGATGGCAGTGGCAAACAAAGGAGCCCTTTGTGTTCTCGCAGTTCCCATGCAGGCAGATGTGGGGGCTCAGGTCATACTCATTCACATCTGTAAGGGCAGAGGGCATGAGGCCTTAGGGCTGGGTAATGGAGTGACAAGAGAGGAAGTGGGTGGTGATTGGAGGGCATCCTGAGCATCTTGCCACGCAGAACCCCTCAGCTCATCTCCAGGAGTGGGAACTCCCTCGGGTTCCACCCTGGAAAGCCATGAGTGTCCTATGAACATTTCACAGCACATATTCCAAGGAACACAGCAGGCATGTATTTCCAAAAGGATTTTATGGGAATGCAGGCTTCAACAAACCCAACCAGGTTTTCCTCCTGCAGGACTTTTCAGAGCCTTTATGCCAATGTGCCCAGTGGATCTGCAATATGTGTATGGAGCAGACAGAATTCCCTAAATGTCTGTCTTTCTTTCTTTCTTTCTTTGAGACAGGGTCTCACTCTGTCACACTTGGTAGAGTTCTGTGGCATCATAGCTCATAGCAACCTCAACCTCTTAGGCTCAAGTGATCCTCTTGCCTCAGCCACCTGAATAGCTGGGACTACAGGTGCCTGCCACAGCACCTAGCTATTTTTAGAGATAGGGTCTCGCTCTTGCTCAGGCAGGTCTCAAACTTCTGAGCTCAACCAATCCACCCACCTCAGCCTCCCAGAGTGCTAGGATTACAGGCATGAGCCACAGCGTCTAGCCCTTAAATGCATTTCTTTTCTGAAGCTCCCTGAGATTCCTGTGACCTGGAGCACATAAGCTCCCCTGCCCTGGACCAGACTTCTGGTCAGGAGTGGCACTGTTACTTCCTATAAATTCCCCACTCTGTCTTCAGCTTTGCCCTGAAAGGGCACTCAGCCTAATTCTTTCCAGCTGCAGGATGACATGTAGCTGGTGAGGACAATGACCACCACCCAAACATCCCAGGAATGCTTAAGGAAGACTTGGAGAACACAGTTCTGAATCTCTTTCCCACTTGTTCACCTTCCTCTGCAAAAGCCCCTTTGTCTTTGGTGATCTTTTTTTTGAGACAGAGTCTCACTCTGTCACCCTGGGTAGAGTGCTGTGGCGTCACAGCTCACAGCAACCTCAGACTTCTGGGCTCAAGCCATCCTCTTGCCTCAGCCTCCCAAGCAGGTGGGACTACAGGTGACCACCATAATGCCTGGCTAATTTTTCTATTTTTAGTTGAGACGGGGTCTCACTCTTGCTCAGGCTAGTCTCGAACTCCTGAGTTCAAGGGACCCACCTGGCTCAGCCTCCCAGAGTGGTGGGGCTATAGGCGTGAGCCACCATACCTGGCCTTGTCTTTGGTGATCTTAAAGAGCAGCCTATCCTGCAGGTGGAGCAGGACATGACCCACCAACAGGTATTGGGCACATGGCGAGTATTCAACAAACAGAGTCAAAAAGAACAAGATTCGGGGTTCTCTGCTTCTATAAATGAGAACTTGTGGGCTTTGGAGAGTGGACTCAGGGCACTGGAGACCCCTGAGCGGAACATCAAGTGCTGTTGCAAAGCCTCATCTTCTCTTTCTCTTGTTATGGCAGGCACAGGACCTGGGGTTTGTCCAAGTCCTTATGGAAGACATGGTATGTGGATTCTGATGCTGCCTCCTCCACCCCCACAGTCCCTGCTTCTCACCAGCACACGCCCTCATGTCTGGTGTGGCCATGAAGCCTTCATAGCAGAGGCAGCGGTGACCTCCTGGAATGTTGGTGCACTGGCCCCAGTTACAGATGTCGGGGTTCTCTTCACACTCATCCACGTCTGGGGGAGCGGAAAGGGGAACTGGGCTACAGGCAGGCAGGGATGAAGTGAGAGCCCCAAGGTCTCTCCTGCAAGGTCAGCAGCCTTCCTGGAGCCAGGCCCTTATGCCAGGCAGCAGGTGCCCTGAGTCTGGCTGGCTGTGCCAGGATCCTGGGCTGTGGTGGGCTCCTGGCCAGGTTGGGCCCAACTAACACACTCTCTTCCTTACCCACTTCCCAGGCAGCAGGAAAGGTCGTGTCCATCCACCTGCACACGCCCTGCCATTGGGCATGAGCAAGTAGCCCTTTCCACAGATGCACTGGTAGCTGCCCTTGGTGTTAATGCAGTGGGCATCACACCTGCCATTCCAGACATGGCATTCATTGATGTCTGCAGGGAGACGGGTGGGCAGGGAGCACTGGGGCAGGCCTGGGGCAGGCCTAGGGCAGAGCAGGCAGGAAGAACCGTCTTTATAACTGGGACTAGAGTGGGGCCAGCAGACAGGCACAGTCTTACCCATGCAGCCCTGGCAGTGAGGTGTGGCCTGGAAGCCAGTGTTGCAGGAACACTGGAAGGCACCGATGATGTTGACACACTGGCCCTGGGGACAGAGGCCATCACTCAGGGAGCACTCATCAATGTCTGTGGAGGGAGCACACGGTTGGTGGGGCGGAGAGCCAGGGGAAGGACTGGCCTGTGCCCATCAACCATCTGTGAGACACACTCAGACACACATGCACGCCACCACATGGGGTCACACACATGCCCATACACATTCTTGAAAACACACCCTCACAGCCACTCACATGCAAAGACACTCACTCTATGTGAACACAAGACACCCAGGTACACGCTCACACTCAGGTACAAACAGACTCATTCAGAAACACATCCTTGTAGCCACTTGCATGCGAACATGCTACCCCGGTAGAAAAACATCTACCCCCAAATGCACACTCACACTCAGGTGCACACTCACAAGTGCACTTCATACCCACTCACACACAAACACACTTATCCTTGTGTAAATTCTCATCCATACCAGGGATGCACTCACCTACCTGCACATTCACACGGACTCACTCAGAAACACACCCTCACACCCACTCACACGCAAATGCTTGCCCTTTGCAGACAATTCACAGATACACACATCTGTATGCTCATTCAGACACACAAATACACACTCCTACCACCTTACCCAGGTAACCATTCACATACAGAGATGCACATTCACACACAGGTGTGGCCTCAGAGACAAATACGCATGCTCACCATCTCATTTATACAATTCCCATTTACCAGACAGACAGGCACTCACTCTGGCTCACACTCACCCTCACAGGCAGTGCCCTCAGCTGTCAACTCATGGCCCAGGGGACACTGGCACTTGTAGCTCCCATCTGTGTTGGTGCAGGTGCCTCCCTGGCAGAGTTGCGGGTCTCTGGCAAACTCATCTACATCTGAACATGTGTGTGGAAAGAGAGGGCAGCTGTGAAGATGCTGACAGTACACAGGTGTGATGTGACTTGTGGAAGCTTCTCCCTACCACCTCCTCAGGGTCCTAACCCCAGCCAAAGCCAGGATAGCCTTGACACTCTGGGCTTGGGTGACTGGGGTCTGAGCTGGGAGAAGCAGAGACCAGTCACACAAGGAGAGAGGCTGGGATTCTCAGGAGAATTTGGTGGCAAGGATGACACTCTTGGAGTCACTGAAGAAGATGCTGAGAAGTCTCCCACCCCACCCTGCAGAACATACCAGGCAGCCGAGACTTAGCCCCACCAGGCATGGAAGTCTCGCCACAGCCACTCGCCACCCCCCAGCCACACCCATCTCCTTCCCTCCCTCAGGCCCACCCCAGGGCCTTGGCACATGCTGTTCTTTCTCCACACTGCTCTTTCAGCTTCTCCTCACCTTGTCCACTCCTACTCTTCCCAGCCCCACCAAATGGGGCCACATTCCCATCAGACCACAAGGCCCTTTCAAGTGCTTCTGACAGTGGCAATTTTGCATTTACTTTGTATTATTTCTATTTTTTTGAGACAGTGTCTCACTCCATCATCCACCTAGAGTGTAACACAGTGGTGTCATCACAGCTCACTGCAGCCTCGAACTCGTGGGCTCAAGTGATCCTACTGCCTCAGCCTCCTGTATCACGGGCACTACAGGTACCCACCTGGCTAGTGTTAATATTTTTGTAGAAACAGGGTTTCACTTTTGTTTAGGCTGGTCTCGAACTCCTGGCTTCAAGTGATCCTCCCACTTTGACCTCCCAAAGTGCTGGGATTACAGGCCTGAGCCACCACACGCAGCTGCAATTACCTTTTCTCTGGGGATTTATCAAGTTCCATCTAGGCCATGAGCTCCAAGAAAATGGTGCCCTAGGCTCCAGTTCCCTGCAGTGCCCCTAGCTTAGAGGACACATTTGAAATGTTCATCAAATGAATAAGAACAATGGGGCAGGAGGCCTCTTAGCTGGCACCGCTCCCCAGGCTTCTCTGCAGGGTCCTGCCCTCTTTCCTCTTCCCACCTTGTCCACCCCCGGTGTGCTGCTCACTCCCAGACATCTGTGCCCAGACTCCCTCTCACTCACACGGTCTGCAGCTCCTCCTCATACCTGCCCCTCCACCCACGGCCAGGAGGTGACATCCCCACCCTCCTCCCTCCACATCACCCAGCCCAGTGCACCGTCAAGCCCTCAGCCTGAGTCCACCAACCCATGCAGCTCTTCATGAGCATGAAGCCACTCTCGAAGCCAGGGAAACACTCGCACTCAAAGCCACCCAGGGTGTTGACACAGGTGCCCTGGCTGCAGAGGTCAGGGGAGATCCGGCACTCATCAATGTCTGTGGAGAGAAGGTGCACAGGCTAGGGGCCCATGCGTGTGGCATGAGGGTGTACAGGCCAGGGGCTCCCTGTCTGTGGCATAAGGGGGGCACAGACCAAGGGACATGGGACGGGACAGGGTCTCCATGTCTGTAGACATGAAGGCCGCACAGAAGTTCCAAGATGCTAAGTGGAGCTGGGGAAATACAGGGACCTTAAATGAACACCAGACAAAGGCAGAGAATTTCCCCACGGCCTCAAAGCCCCTGGAGGTCACCTCTGCCAGCCCCTCCTTTTGCAGTTGGGATCCCTGCAGTGCAGAGAGCAATGACCTGCCCTAGGTCACACAACACACAAGCAGACACAAGAGGTGCTTAAAGAATGGGCCTTGTCTCTGTGTCTGATTCAAGACTTCCATCCCTGCAAGCCTCACCCCCTCTCCAAGAGGTAGAGACCCACCTGTGCAGTTCCTTTCTTGGGCATCCAGGGCAAAGCCCCCCGCACAGGAGCAGCGGAAGCTGCCCAGAGAGTTGTGGCAGGTGCCGTGTATGCAGAGGCCTGGAAACGCCCTACACTCGTTCACATCTAGAGCACAGGGTAAAAACCATCACCAAGACCTCCGATGCCCTGAGTTGTAAACCAAGTCCTCCTTGGGCTCTTAGTTCTGAAACATTCCTACATTCCCTGCATCCCAACATAAGTCCCACCTCCAAGCTTTTGCCTGTGCTGCGTCCCCTTACCCAAACCTCACCTTTATAGAACGGATGGCCAGATAAGAAGTCCTGGCTGGCAAAACCCAGTCCTCGTGGACACAGGCTGGCGAACTCTGGGGAGTTGGGCTCTGGGCAGGCCTCACACTCAGCTCCCCTTGCGGCCCCAATGGAGCAGCAGCAGACGTCCAGTCGGTACTTGCCAGGCAAAGGGGCCTCACAATCATCCTCGTCCCATTGCAGGAAACATGGCTCCAGCCTCATATCTGCACAGAGGAACAGTCACCAGGTTCAGTCCTTGCCATACTGTGACAATTATAACTTGAGCTGCCTGGGTGTAGACCATGTGCTGAGCACTGTTCTGAGCTCCTCAATCCATTTAATCCTCAAAAGAATGCCAAGAAAGCCTGTAGTCCCAGCTACTCGGGAGGCTGAGGCAAGAGAATCGCTTAAGCCCAGGAGTTGGAGGTTGCTGTGAGCTGTGTGAGGCCACGGCACTCTACCGAGGGCCATAAAGTGAGACTCTGTCTCTACCAAAAAAAAAAAAAGAATGCCAAGAAAAAAATACTATCGTATACCCATTTCACAGGCAAAGAAGCCTAAAAAGATTAGTTAATTTGCCCAAGGCCACACAGTTACTAAGAGATAGAATCAGAGTTTAAACCAGGCAAGCTGGCTCTAAATTGTGTGCTTAATCCATAAAACTCTCTCTGGACACTCTGACAGTAGCCGAATCCTCCTCAACTCCAGAGATGAAGGTCTAAGACAGGGTTTCAGCCACATATAGTTCCAGGGCCAACTGCCCATTTTTCCAAATAAAGTTTTATTGGCACACAGCCATACCCATTCACTTATATATAATGTGTGGCTGTTTTTGTACTGCAAGGCAATGTTGATTTGTAACAAAAATATATACTCTCTCTATTCCTTTACAGAAAAAGTTTGCCAACACCTGATCAAGAGCAATTTTGCTCTCTTTACAAAAGTAACATACATTTCAGTCTGGCATGGGGGCTCATGCCTATAATCCTAACACTCTGAGAGGCCAAGGTGGGTGGATTGCTTGAGTCCAGCAGTTTGAGACCAGCCTGAACAAGAGCAAGACCCTGTCTCTAAAAATAGCCAGGTGTTGTGGCAGGCGCCTGTAGTCCCAGATACTCAGGAGGCTGAGGCAAAAGGATCGATTAAACCAAGAGTGTGAGGTTGCTGTGAGCTATGAAATCATGGCATTCCACCTAGGGCAACAGAGTGAGACTCTGTCTCAAATAAATAAATAAATAACTTACATTTCAATGGGTTCATTTGAAGATGAATTTCTAGAATATAATACTTCTAGAAAGACAGTTTCTAGGCTGGGCACAGTGGCTCATGCCTGTTTTCTCAACTTTGGGAGGCAGGGGTGGGAGGATCACTTGAGGCCAGGAGTTCAAGACCAGCCTGGGAAATACACCAAGATCCTCATCTCTACAAAAAATTTAAAAAATTAGCTGGGCATGGTGGCATATGCTTACAGTCCCAGCTACTCAGGAGGCTGAGGCAGGAGGATTGCTTGAGCCCAGGAGTTCAAGGCTGCAGTGAGCTATAATCATGCTTACTGCACTCCAGCCTGTCTCAGAAAAAATAAATGAGAAGGGTTACCCAGGCCCATGAGCCTTCTGATTGACAGACACAAATGGGTTGATGGGACTATGGAAGAAAACAGAGAGAGAACATGGACCCCTATCTGCTGGATGACAGATGCTTTTGGCCAAGAAATGGCTGGAGAACCCGGTGAGCCTGTCTTAACAAGCACAGGGAAGATGAAGATAAAAGATCCCACCCAGAGAAGACAGAAAGGACAAACATCCAGAAGGAGGGGTCCCAACTGGAAGTGATTCCCCACAACAGGGGCCACTGAGAGCCATGACGGCCACACCTGGGAGGGGGGTGCAACTAGGAGTGATTCCCCCCAACAGGGGCCACTGAGAGCCATGAGGGCCACACCTGGGAGGGGGGTGCAACTAGGAGTGATTCCCCCCAACAGGGGCCACTGAGAGCCATGAGGGCCACACCTGGGAGGGGGTTGCAACTGGCACTGAGTGGGCAGAGGCCAGCAATGCTGCCAGTCACTCCATTGTGCACAAGACAGCCCTCCACAACACAGAATTCATGAGTCCAAGGTATTGATAGTACCAAAGTCAAGAAACCCTGCTCTGGGGAAAAAATATTCCAGAATCCTTGAACTTGAGGGTGAACCATTCCAGGAGGTTCCACAGGCAAGGCCAAAAGTCTTCCATGTGCATCTTAACACAGATACGAGAGGTGCTTGGTCCTCAAACCCAGAGCATAAGCAAACATTGTCAAAATTATTTCACAAGATTTTACTATTTGCAATGAGACTCCTGTAGTGGGTGCAGTTAAATTCTAGGGGACCAATGAAGAGAGGGGTTGCAAAACGTCTGCTGGTGGTGGAGGGTCCCAGAGGAGGACCCTCCAAATCCTTCCTTCTCCTATGAGGAGTCTCCCATTTGGGGAGTAGAGGGTCTGAAGGAAAGGCAGGTGGCTCTGTGTGTGGACCTCCCCGGACTCACCCACACACAGCTGACTAGTGGTGTCCAGCATCAGGCCCTCAGGACACTCGCAGCGGAAGGAGCCAGCAGTGTTGAGGCAGTGCTCACTGGGACAGACCCCAGGGAAGACCTCACACTCATTCACATCTGGGCAGTGGGAGTTAAGGAAGACAGGTGGAGGGTCCCAGAAACAGAAGGGTGTTGTCTGGCTGTCCCTGGGGTCTCGGGGAGCCCAAGCTGTCCTTGGGGATGTAGGCAGGGACCCTGGCAGTGGGGACTGGGGAGCCTCAGGAGGACCTGGGTACGGGGAGGGGGAACTTCCTTTTTTAATCTCAAAAGACTCCAGGGGCCCCTCCCTGGAATACCCATTATACACCCCTGCCTGCGTGTGGGCTCAGGAGGCAGGGCTGAGCCAGACAGGGCAGGGTGTTACCCTCACAAGTGAGATCCTTCAGGTGAGCAAAGCCACGGGCACAGGCGGGGTCTGCGATTGGGAAAATGGGCATGGAGAAAGAAGTCACTCTCTAGCTATTCCATTCACCCAGAGCTTCCCGTGGGCGGATGGGCAGGCACAGCGGCTATGCCTGGGCAGCCAAGGAGGGTGTTACCAGTCTCGCAGCGCTCGCAGGGGCTCCCCCAGGAAGCTCCAAGGGTGGAGCAGCACTCGGAGCGCAGGGTGGCTCCCTGAAGGTTCACCTCACAGCGGCTATCCTGGACCTTCAGCCAGCAGGTGCCTTTGGTGCTATCTGCAGGGACAGAGATGGGTCACCTGCTTCAGCCACTGTGCCCATCTCTGTGCCCAGACCTGGAGATGCCCAGCCTCTCGACTTCTGCAGGTCTCAGGGGCCACTCACCCAGGCACACGGTCCCAGAGGGCCCCAGCCGGCTGCCAGGGCTGCATTTGCAGGAGTAGGAGCCGGCCAGGTTCCAGCACACGCCGTTCACACAGGGGCTGCACAAACATTCGTCGACGTCTGCAGGGACAGCCCCCACCAAGCTGTGAGCTGCAGGAAGAAGTGCTTCACCTGGCCTGCACCCCTCCTCCCTAGCAGCTACTGAAGCCCATAGCGTGGGGTGCACCCAGGTACATGCATGTGTTGGCAGAAAGCACGGAAATCAATATGAGTATGGGTATTCTCAAAGAACCATATGTACGTACACTGCAAAACATAGGAAAACTGGTGAAGTGTGATGGCTCACCCATATAATCCTGACACTCTGAGATGCCAAGGCAGGAGGATCACTTGAGCTCAGAAGTTCAAGCCCAGCTTGAACAAGAGCGAGACTCTGTCTCTACTAAAAATAGAAAGATCAGCCAGGCATACTGGTGGGTGCCTGTAGTCCTAGCTACTCGGGAGGCTGAGGCAGGATGGTCACTTGAGTCCAGGAGTTCAAGGTTGCGGTGAGCTATGAACATACCACTGTACTCTACCCAGGGCAACAGAGTGAGACTGTCTCAAATAAAAGGGGGATGGGAGAGACAGGAAAACCAAACTGTTTTTCCTTCACCATAGCATAGAACCCTTCAGTGAACGGGTGTGTAAGGTTTGTCCCCATGCACCCTCTCACATCAGCTGATGACTATTTTTTAAAGGCACAAGGTCTTGCTCTGTCACCCAGGCTGGAGAGCAGTGGTGCAAACATAGCTTACTGCAGCTTCAAGTAATCATGCCACCCCAGCCTCTCAAGTAGTTGGGACTACTAGCACACACCACCATGCCTGGCTAATTTTCAAAACTTTTGTAGACACAGGGCCTTGCCTCAGGCTTGTCTCAAACTCTTGGCCTCAAGTGATCCTCCCACCTCAGCCTCCCAAAGTGCTGGGGTTACAGGCAGGAGCCACTATGCCCAGAATTATATGTATTATTTTTAATTGTTGGATTATTATTATTTGATTGCAGTTTTGGCAGGGGCCAGGTTTGAACCCACCACCTCTAGCATATAGGGCTGACGCCCTACTCCTTGAGCCACAGGCACTGCCCCAGGGAGTATTATTTTTTACTGATTTTTTCCTAAATATTTTTGATCTAAGGTTGGCTGACCCTGCAGGTACAGGGCCCGTGGATGGGGAGGTCTGCCTTCATATATTCCTTGTTATAAATCACAGTATCACAGCCTGCCCGTGTGAATGCTGAGGGCCAGGTCCTGTGAACATGCAACATGGGGAACCTTGACTTCTGAGAGGATTGTGACAGATGAGGAAAATCCAGATGTGGAGGCAGGGAGCAGGCAGCTGGAGCTGAGCAGCTGCAGAGAATGAACAGAATGCAGTGGTTCTCAACCTTCCTAATGCCGCGACCCTTTAATACAGTTCCTCATGTTGTGTTGACCCTCAACCATAAAATTATTTTCGTTGCTACTTCATGACTGCGATTTTACTACTGTTATGAATCGTAATGTAAATATCTGATATGCAGGATGGTCTTAGGCGACCCCTGTGAAAGGGTTGTTTGATCCCGAAAGGGGTTGTGACCCACAGGTTGAGAACTGCTGACATAATGGATCCAAGGAGGACATGTGGAGGGCACTGGTGACACAGGGACAGAGTCACACTGGGGCAGGGTGGGTGGGCAGGTACTCCAGAGGCTCATGTGTACACAGGTGTTGCTGAGTGTGCACCTGTGTGACTGAGTGTGACTGTCCAAATGTGTGTGCTTACATGCTGCCTTTGAGTGTGTGTGTCCTGAGTGTGTGGTGGTGGGGGAGTGGCTTGGAATGTGTGTGTCTTGAGTGAGCGCAAGAATGTGTAACTGAGTGTTAACAATGCACACAGGGTGTGGATGTGCATGTAAGTGTGTGTCTTTGAGTACACCTTGTGTGGCTGTGAGCATGAGTGTGGAGAGTGTGGGTGTGTGTGGATGGGAGTTTATGTGTGTCCTTGAGAGTGCATATGAACAGGAGTACACGTGTCTTTGAGCCTGTGTGTGTGCACATGCTGCACATGTGCCTGAGTGCATTATGTGTGCCTGTGCGTGTGTCTGGGTGCATGTCTGAGTGTGTGTGAATGCAGGTGTATATTGAAGTGTTTTTGAGCACGTGTCTGTGTGCACACACACAGTGTGCAGCTGAATTACATGCAGCCTGTGTGTGTACACACCACGTGCAACCTAAGAGTGTGGGCATGTGGATGCACAGCTGTGGATACACATCTCATGCAGCACATGTATTTGAGTGTGTAAATATGTGTGTGCAAATACAGTCTTTAATCGTAATTAAGGACCTCTGAGCACGTGTGTGCCTATGCATACACGCAGCATACGTGTGTGTGCACTGTTTGTGTGTGTGGGCATGTGCTCGCACAAACATGGAACTCTGTACCTTCACAGGTCTCTGTGTCCTGCTGGAAGCTGAAGCCCTGAGGGCAGGAGCAGCTATAGCTGCCAGGGCTGTTCCGGCACCACCCGTTGTCACACAGAAGGCTGCTGAGAGCACACTCATCCACATCTGTGGGGTGGAGGGAAGAGAGAGATGAGGGGTCTGCAGTGGGAGAGGCCACCTGCCCGTCCTGCCCACTGGCCTGCCTACCTCTGCAGTCTTGGCCCTCAGTGCCTGCCTCATAACCCACACTGCAGATGCACCGGTAGCTGCCCCAGAGGTTCTCACACATGCCGTTGGCACAGACTTCAGGGTCAAGTGCACACTCGTTGATGTCTATGGAAGGAGGATGATGTCACCAGAGATCTTAGACTCTCCAAGCCCACAGCTTCTGCCCCGAGGTTGCCTCGTTTCCCCCTAACTAGGATTTCTCAGCCTGGACACCCCTGACATTTGGGGCTGGGTCAGTGTTTGGTATGAGACTGTCTGGTGCACTGCAGAAGGTCCAGCACATCCCTGGCCTCTACCGATGAGATCCAAGTAGGACTCTCCTTGATATTTCTCCAGTCATTGCCAAATGACCCCTGGGGGGCAAATCTGTCCCCAGTTTGGAACCTGTGGAGCAGACTTCTGTACGGCAGTACCATAACAAAAATAAAAGCAATGATAACTGCTAACATTAAAGAGTGCTTACTTTTTCCTGCCAAGCACTGTTGTACATAAATTAAATATATTAACGCAGTTGATCTTCACAACATTGCTGAACTGCATCCTCCTGTTATCTTTGCTTCACAAAGAAGCAGAGACAGAAGGGGAAGTTAACTTGCCAAGGTTTTTCAATTAGGAGACAGTAGGGTCAGAACTGGAACTCTGAGTGGTCTGGCTCCAAAATATGCTTTCACGGGGGAGTCAGGTGTCTTCCCTGCCCCACTGGCCCAGAAGGTGGTGGAACGTGGCCATGTCCCAGCTCCTTTTATTTCCACTCAGGCAGAAGGACTGTTTGGGAAGGGACGGGGCAGGTGTGTGCATGTGCCATGTGTGTGCAAGCATGTTTGCAGCATCAGCAGACATGCGAAAAGAGACACACATACAGGGAATTTCCTTTCCTTTCAAGTTCCAACTTTACAGAAAAGTCACCTGGAGCTGAGACCTTTTCTGTAAAATTGGAGACTCTCAAGAGAGGCAGGAGAGTGAATTCAACAAAAAACAGGGCTCAGGTAAGAGCTGCGCCGCAACTGCGATCAGCGCCCGCCTGGACCTCCATAAGAGCTGCCCCATGACCACCGACCCACGACCTACGCCCGCCGGGCCTCCGCAGGCCCTGACCAGGAACTGCGGAGCTGCATAGCCCCGCGTCCTGCCTCCTGTACCCTCCCTGCCTCCGCACCGGCCTGCTCATCTGGCCAGGGACTCTGCGTGCCCTCCGGAGCCTTTCCTGCCTCTGCGTGGAGCCCTTCTCCTGGCCAGAGACTGCTGGAGCCTTGGACCCTCTGTGCCAAAGTCACTGGGCACCAGACACTCCCAGAACCGTGTGCACCACCCCCCACCCTGTTGCTGGATCCGGGTGTGTCACACTCCGGAGCTGCTCCCACAACCAGAACTCCCTGGCTGGGGCAGCCCCAAAGGAACTGCACAGGGTCACTCCCTACAAAGATCCAGCAACAATAGAGTGATCCCGCCGGGGTCTAATCTTGGAGAGACACCTCCCCAACTCTGAGGACGGCCAGAGGCAACAGTGAAAAACAATCATGAGGCAAAATCAACAGAAAAACTCTGGCAATATGAATAATCAAAGTAGATCAACTCCCCCAAGGATCAATGGGACAGACACAGCACAAGATCCCACACACAAACAAATAGCTGAGACGTCAGAAATCGAATTCAGAATCTGGATAGCAAATAAGATAGAATTAGAACTCCAAGCAGTAACCCAAAAGATATCTCAAGAATTCAACAAAATTCACAGACCAAATGACCAAAGATTTTGACACATTGAGACAAGAAGTTGCAGCCCTCAAAGATCTGAGAAACACAGTAGAATCCCTCAGTAACAGAATGGAGCAAGCAGAAGAAAGGATTTCTGACATTGAAGACAAAGCTTTCAAACACTCCCAAACTCTCAAAGAGGAAGAGAAATGGAGGGCAAAAATAGATCACTCTCTCAGAGAGCTCTGGGATAATTCGAAGAAAAGCAATATTCGTCTTATAGGGATCCCAGAAAGTGACGAAGTGCCTTCACAAGGCACAGAGTCTCGGGGCAGTGCCTGTGGCTCAATGGAGTAGGGCACTGGCTCCATATGCCAGAGGTGGCTGGTTCAAATCCAGCCCCAGCCAAAAACTGCAAAAAAAAAAGGCACAGAGTCTCTTCTCTATGAGATTATGAAGGAGAACTTTCCAGACATGCCAAGAAATTCTGAAATTCAGATAGCAGACAGTTTCAGAACTCCAGCATGACTCAACCCGAACAAGACATCTCCCAGATACATCATAAATCAATTTCACTAAAGTTAATATGAAGGAGAAAATTCTGAAAGCAGCCAGATGAAAGAAAACCATCACCTACAAGAGGAGGAATATTAGAATAACTGCAGATCTCTCTGCTGAAACCTTTCAAGCTAGAAGAGGATGGTCATCGACTTTTAATCTCCTAAAACAAAATAACTTTCAACCCAGGATCCAGTACCCAGCTAAACTGAGTTTCATTTACGACGGAAATTAAATACTTTAATGACATTCACATGTTGAAGAAATTTGCCATTACTAAACCAGCTCTCCAGGATATTCTCAGACCTATCCTTCATAAAGACCAGCATAAGTAAACCCACCACAAAAGTAAACCCACCCAGAAAATTTTGATCAAATTCCAACTTCCACAGTAGCAAAAGGATTAAAAATGTCCAGCGGACTCTCAAAAGGCTTATCAATATTCTCAATTAATGTGAATGGTTTAAATTGTCCTCTAAAGAGGCACAGGTTGGCTGACTGGATACAAAAACTCAAGCCAGATATCTGCTGCATACAAGAATCGCATCTTACATTAAAAGACAAATATAGACTCAAGGTGAAGGGATGGTGATCTATACTCCAGGCAAATGGAAAGCAGAAAAAAGCAGGCATTGCAATCCTATTCGCAGATGCAATAGGCTTTAAACCAACCAAAATAATTAAGGATAAGGATGGACACTTCATATTTGTTAAAGGTAATCTCAATATGATGAGATTTCAATTATTAATATTTATGCACCCAACCAGAATGCACCTCATTTTATAAGAGAACATGAGCTAACAGACATGAGCAACTTGATTTCCTCCAGTTCCATAGTAGTTGCAGATTTTAACACCCAGTTAGCAGTGCTGAGTAGACCCCCAAAAAGAAGCTAAGCAAAGAAATTTTAGATTTAAACGTAACCATTCAACATCTGGACTTAACAGACATCTACAGAACATTTCATCCCCAAAAAACAGAATACACATTCTTCTCATCAGCCCATGGAACATACTCCAAAATCGACCACATGCTAGGCAACAAATCTAACCTCAGCAAATTTAAAAAAATAGAAATGATTACTTGCATCAATAAAAGTTTGAACTCAGTAACAACAGGAATCTGCATACTCATACAAAAACATGGAAGCTAAACAACCTTATGCTGAAGGATAGATGGGTTATAGATGAGATTAAGAAGGAAATCACCAAATTTTTGGAACAAAACAACAATCAAGACATGAATTACCAGAACCTCTGGGATACTGCAAAGGCAGTCCTAAGAGGGAAATTTATAGCACTTCAAGCCATCCTCAAGAAAATGGAAAGAGAGGAAGTTAATAACTTAATGGAACATCTCAAGCAACTGGAGAAGGAAGAACATTCCAAGCCCAAACCCAGAAGAAGAAAAGAAATAACCAAAATCAGAGCAGAATTAAATGAAATTGAAAACAAAAGAATTATACAACAGATCAATAAATCCAAAAGTTGGTTTTTTTAAAAGATCAATAAAATAGATAAACCTTTGGCCAACCTAACCAAGAAAAAAAGAGTAAAATCTCTAATTTCATCAATCAGAAATGGTAATGATGAAATAACAACAGACCCCTCAGAAATTCAAAAAATCCTTAACGAATACTACAAGAAACTCTACTCTCAGAAATATGAAAATCTGAAAGAAATTGACCAATACCTGGAAGTAAGCCACCTACCAAGACTTAGCCAGAACGAAGTGGAAATGTTGAACAGGCCTGTATCAATTGAGTTCTGAAATAGCATCAACTATACAAAATCTCCCTAAAAAGAAAAGCCCAGAACCAGATGGCTTTATGTCAGAATTCTACCAAACATTTAAAGATGAACTAGTACCTATATTACTAAACCTCTTCCAAAATATAGAAAAAGAAGGAATATTACCCAACGCATTCTATGAAGCAAACATCACCTTGATCCCCAAACCAGGGAAAGACCCAACAACAAAAGAAAAATGAATATTGATGCAAAAATATTCAATAAGATCCTAACAAACAGAATCCAACAACACATCAAAAAAATTATACACCACAACCAAGTGGGATTTATCCCAAGTTCTCAAGGCTGGTTCAATATACGTAAATCTATATATGTAATTCAGCACATAAAAGACCATATGATTCTCTCAATTGATGCAGAAAAAGCTTTTGATAATATCCAGCATCTCTTCATGATCAGAACACTTAAGAAAATTGGTATAGAAGGGACATTTCTTAAACTAATAGAGGCCATCTACAGCAAACCCACAGCCGATATCATATTGAACGGAGTTAAATTGAAATCATTTCCACTTAGATCAGGAACCAGGCAAGGTTGCCCATTGTCTCCATTGCTCTTTAACATTGTAATGGAAGTTTTAGCCATTGCAATTAGGGAAGAAAAAGTGATCAAGGGTATCCACATAGGATCAGAAGAGATCAAACTTTCACTCTTCGCAGATGATATGGTCATATATCTGGAAAACACTAGGGATTCTACTACAAAACTTTTAGACGTGATCAAGGAATACAGCAATGTCTCAGGCTACAAAATCAACACCCATAAATCTGTAACCTTTATATATACCAACAATAACCAAGCCTAAAATACGGTCAAGGACTCTATTCCTTTCACAGTAGTGCCAAAGAACATGAAATATTTGGGAGTATACCTAACAAAGGACGTGAAAGATCTCTACAAAGAGAACTATGAAACTTTAAGAAAAGAAATAGCTGAAGATGTTAACAAATGGAAAAACATACCATGCTCACAGCTGGGAAGAATCAACATTGTTAAAATGTCTATACTACCCAAAGCAATGTATAATTTTAATGCAATTCCTATTAAAGCTCCATTGTCATATTTTAAAGATCTTGAAAAAATAATACTTCGTTTATATGGAATCAGAAAAAACCTCAAATAGCCAAAACATTACTCAGCAATAAAAACAAAGCAGGAGGAATCACGCTACCAGACCTGAGACTGTACTATAAATTGATAGTGATCAAAACAGCATTACACTGGCACAAAAACAGAGAAGTAGATGTCTGGAACAGAATAGAGAACCAAGAGATGAATCCAGCTACTTACTCTTATTTGATCTTTGACAAGCCAATTAAAAACATTCAGTGGGGGAAAGATTCCCTATTCAACAAATGGTGCTGGGTGAACTGGCTGGCGACCTGTAGAAGACTGAAACTGGACCCACACCTTTCACCATTAACTAAGATAGACTCGCAGCGCCTGTGGCTCAGTCGGTAAGGCGCCAGCCCCATATACTGAGGGTGGCGGGTTCAAACCCGACCCCGGCTGAACTGCAACCAAAAAATAGCAGCATTGTGGCGGGCGCCTGTAGTCCCAGCTACTCGAGAGGCTGAGGCAGGAGAATTGCTTAAGCCCAGGAGTTGGAGGTTGCTGTGAGCTGTGTGATGCCATGGCACTCTACCCGAGGGGCATAAAGTGACACTCTATCTCTACAAAGAAAAAAAAAAAAAAAACAAGTAATTAAAAAAAAAAAAACTAAGATAGACTCTCACTGGATTAAAGATTGAAACTTAAGACATGAAACTATAAAAATACTTGAAGAAAGTACAGGGAAAACTCTTGAAGAAATCGGCCTGGGTGAATATTTTTTTCTTTTTTTCTTTGCAGTTTTTGGCCAGGGCTGGGTTTGAACCCACTGCTTCAATTGCTTGGGGAGTCCTCCTCACAAAATATTCACCCAGGCCGGGCGGCGCCTGTGGCTCAAAGGAGCCCTTCTCTTCTCCTCCCTTTTTTCCCCTCATCCCTCTCTTCTTTCTCTTCCTCCAATCTCCCTCGTCTCCCTCTGCTGTCCTGAGCCTTACCAACACAGTAGTGGCCACTATGTGCCAGCAGGAAGCCAGGGTTGCAGATGCACAGAAAGCTGCCATCCTTGTTGAGACACATGCCGTTGAGACACACGGGGCTGGTCGCACACACGTTATGGTCTGGGGACACTCACCAGGGTAAGCTGGGTCCAGGCAGTGAGGCCGGATGCCAGATCTACTCTGGGCCCTCCCTCTCACTCCTCAGGTCCCAGGGCTGACCCCCTTCCTAGGGTGTGGAAGCCGCACACACTGAGGGTGTCAGTGTCTGCTTGTATGTTGGTTAGTCTGTCTGCTGGGACGCAAGCTCTCTGGGGCACAACCAGAGCTGCTTGTTCAGATATGGCTTCAGATATATCTACAGTAGATTTTCAACAAATACTAATACAAATGAGGTGGTGGTTGCTACTTAATGCTACTGAATATTCATTTAAAGAAGATGGGGTTGGGCACCCATAGCTCAGTGGTTAGGGTGCTGGCCACATGAACTGGGGCTGGTGGGATCAAACCTGGCCCAAGCCTGCTTAAAAACAAAAACAACAACAACAAAAGTGAGACCCATCTCTACTAAAATAGAAAAACTGAGGCAAGAGGATCACTTGGGCCCAAGAGTTGGAGGTTGCTATGAGCTGTGATGCCGCAGCACTCTACCCAGGGCAACAGCTTGAGACTCTGTCTCAAAAAAAAAAAAAAAAAGATAGGCCAGGCATAGTGGCTCATGCCTATAATCCCAGCAATTCAGGAAGCTAAGGCCAGAGGATCCCTTGAGGCAAGGAGTTTGAGACTAGCTGGGTCAACACAGCAAGACCCAATCTCTAAAAAAAAATTGTAAAAATTAGCTGGGTTCAGTAGTATTAAACTATGGTCCCAAGTACTGGGAAGGCTGAGTCAGGAGGATTGCTTAAGCCCAGGAGGTGGAGCTATGACCGAGCCACTGCATTCCAGCCTGGGCAACAGAGTAAAATCCTGTCCCTTAATTTATTTTTTTAATTAAAAACTCCTTAAAATGATACATTTTGTTAAATGTAATTTTCCATGATTAAAAAAATGCAAAAAAATTGAATAAACAAGGTGCTGGTTGCATAACCCTGTGAACCTACTTAATGCCAACAGATTGTTCCGTTACAAATGGAGAAAATGACAAATTTTATTCTATATATATTTTTGCACAATTTAAAAATGTAAAATAAAAAGGTGTTTTAGTAAATGAAGTGGAAGAAAATAGTCTAATCTAAAGGAAGGTGGCAGGTACAAAAATTAGTTCTTTTCCAAAGTGTCAGTTTTAAACAATAAAGGATGGTATATACAGGGAAAAAATGAATGAATGAATGAATGAATGCCCACACAAAAATGTATAAATAAATGTTCACAGCAAAATGTGGAAATAGGCTTGGCACCTGTAGCTCAGCAGTTAGGGTGCTGGCCACATACACTGAGGCTGGCGGGTTTGTACCCTGTCCCAGGACTACCAAACAATAATGACAACTACAACAAAAAAAATAGGCAGGCATTGTGGCAGACGCCTGTAGTCCCAGCTACTTGGGAGGCTAAGGTAAAAGAATCACTTGGGCCCAAGAGTTTGAGGTTGCTGTGAGCTGTGACGCCACAGCACTCTACCCAGGATGAAAAAGTAAGACTGTCTCCAAAAAAAACCCCCATTGAATTGCATGCTTTAAATGGCCCATTTCATGGCCTGTGATTACACATCAATAAAAATGCTAAAAAAAAAATTTCTTTTAGATGAATGAACATAGAAAGGATGAAGTCCTTTCACATGACAGAGAACTTACGGCAGATCTCCTTAAGCCAGGTGACAGAGTGAAAAGGGTCACCACTAGTTCCCACAAGCTGTGGCTGGTGGAGCACAGGTCCATGCCCCACCTGTAGCCCACGGGAAGCCTGAATGAAGGGTGATCTCCAAGGTCCAGATCCCTCCCTGTCCATTCTCGCCCATCAGAGGACAGGAGAGGGACCCTGATTCATTCAGACCCGGGTCAGGTGGCTACTGGCATGGTCTTGTGAGCCACTGGAAGTTCAAGAAGGAGGAATGAGTTGAGGTGCATAGGTGACGAGAAAGGTCTAAGGTGGGCTGCTGGGCTCAGAGGTGAGCTGGGGAGACATCACCAGAGGGAGGTGGGTGATGGTGCAGGAATGAAGATTCAAAGCGGCCACAAAGGGCAGCTAGTGGGGCCCAGAAGCCTTCTGCCCACCTGTCCACCCTCAACTCACCCACACAGTTCTTGCCATCAGCACTGAACTCAAAGCCTGCATTGCAGACACACTGGAAGCTGCCCTCTGTGTTGACACAGTGGCCCAGGTGGCAAAGGCACTACTGGCAATGCACTCATCCACATCTGCAGGGAGGAATGTGGGCACTCAGGAGGTCCCCAGCCCAGGCTGGGTCTCCTCACCATCATCCCCACTCTCAGATGGACGGATGGATGGCGGCCGTACCAACACACGCCTGTTTGGTGAGCGTGGCCTGGAAGCCCTGGTGACATCGGCAGTGGTAGGAGCCCAGGGTATTGACACAGTCTCCATGGTGGCAGGGGCTGCTGGTGCATTCGTCCACATCTGCAGGCAGAGGACCCTGAGCTCCAGCCTCAGCAGGGCATGCCACCCCTCTCCACCCGGCTGCACTACTCACCAGTGCACTCGCCCTGCAGGTCCTGAGTGTAGCCCATGCCACACTCACAACGGTAGCCGGAAGGGGTGGGCAGGCAGCGGCCACGGAGACACAGGTTGGTGAAGTGCCGGCAGATGTCTACGGTCTGGTTCAGGGCAGCTGTGCCTATGGGAGGGGCCCAGACACCCACTCTGACACTAGGACCCTGTCCCCCATGCCCTGGAGAGCCCTGCCTTAGGGCTGGAACTTAGACCCTCATTCAGGGGTGCCCAGACTCCCACTCTGGACCTAAATCTTCCACCTCAGACCCCTGTGCCAGGGCCCAGACTTCCCCTGCAAAGCCCTGATCTTCTCTCTGAGGCCTAGACCCCTTCCCTGCTGTTCAGACCCAGGTCCATCCCACCCCCAGTCTTGGAACCCTCCCCACAAGTCTCAGGACTCACCAATGTTGGAGTTGCCAGGGCCCAGGTTGGGGACCCCATGCCCACTGGACACATGGGGACTGTGTCGCGCTGGCCCAAGGCCAGGACCCCTGACGTTGGACCCAATGCCTGGGAAGCCAGGGAACAGGCCATGGCGGGCAAGTGGCAGGGGGAGCTCCTGGGTTCACAGTCTCTGGAACTCATCTATAAGGACGGAGGGGTGAGGCCGGGTCCTTGTTGCTGCCCTAGGTCCCCAATCTAAACAAACAAGCTTTACTCACCAGAGCCCTGAGGAGGACATAGCTCGGGGACCAGCCCAACAGCCCAGCATCTGCCCTTGTCACAGCAGCACTGCCTGCGAGTGTAGTGGCCAGTGACATCTCCAGCACAGTGGCCCCTGAAGAGCCCAGAGAAGCAGGTTCCTGCCCGGTGGTCTGCAGGAGGGCAGTGTGAGGCCAATGAGTATGGGGAGGGGACATCAGTTACGAGACCTGGACCCAAATCCCAGCTGCACTGGGCACTGCCTGTAGAGTTGGTCTCACCTCTCTGTGCCTCGGTTACCCCATCCATAAGTTGGGCACACTCTGAGCACTCATCTCACATTAGAAGAGGGTTGCCTAGATGAAAAGTCTAGCATGTGGCCAATTCTCACTCGCTACCAGCTTTCATAACCAAGATATTCAAATTATCACAGAGGTAGATTTGGGCTCACTCTGAGCAAGTGTTCCAATATCCAAAGCTGGTACTAGCAGTGAGCTCCCCATCACTGCAGGTATTCAACCACACTGAGGAAGATCCCGCTGGTGGGGGAGGGCTGCCCTGGTAGGAGTTCAGGCAGGGACAGTGAGATCTTCAGCTATGTCCTCACTTGCTGGCCTTGAGCATTACAGGACTGACAGGAAACCTACAGGGATGAAAATAAGAGGCTCCCTGGGGAGATGGAGGCAGAGGCTCCCTGTGTCTGAAAACCATGGACACTCTTCCGCTTCCCACCATACCCCTGAGTCCAGCAGCTTTATACAGTGATCAGATTCTCAGGCTCTGACTCAAAGAGTGTATTTTTAGGCTTAAAACCCCACAAATCTTGGCCAGCATCTCACAGCTGGGAACCCCCTCCCATCAGCTGGGAGGGCAACTGGCAGCTACTCCAACTTAGGGAGATATGCAAATGTTTCCTCCTCCCCAGCCCTACCCTGTGCACTGGGTGTCTCCCCAGAAACATATGCGGGAGTCAGAGCTCTTTCCTCCCAGCAGCATCACAACCCCTCAAAGGGAGCTGGGCCTGCCCAAATGAGGAGAGGTCAACAGACTCATTCAAGGTCACACAGCTGCAAAAGTGTGTGTATGTGGGGGAGGAGGGTGAGAAGTCAGGTCCCCTCCAAGGCAGCTGACAAATAACTGCCTGTCAAGTAGGAGAGACAGAGACAAAGTATTAGAGTTTCAACAGGCAGCTGGGTGTGGCAGCTCACACCTATAATCCCAATTATTCAGGAGGCTACTTAAGGCCAGGAGTTGGAGACCAGACTGGGCAACATAGTGAGATCCAGCATCTACAAAAATTAGCTGGATAGTCCTAGCTACTCAGTAGGCTGAGGCAGGAGGATCATTTGAGCCTGGGAGTTTGAGGCTGCTGTCATGACACCACTGCACTCCAGCCTGAATGACAGAGTAAGACCCTATCTCTAAATAAAAAAGGATAGAAAGTTTAAATAAAAAAGAATTTTACCAAAAATGAGGCCATCGTTGTTTTAAGCACCCATTGCAAGCTAAGCAGTCACAGCCTTGACTTCAGTGTGGCTGTATATATGTACTGAGCATCCCACCATGTACCCGCCTCTACAAATCACTCCTCAAATCACTTCTTGATCTTGCATGACTCCATGAGCTGGGTACTGCTATTATCTCCCACTTTACAGATGAGGAAACTGGGGCACAGAGAGGTTAAGTCAGTTGTGTAAGGCCCTGCAGTCTACAGCAGCTCAGTGGACAGTTGGAACCCACCACTGATTCCAAAGCTATATTCAGAGACAACTTGACTTGGTTCAAATCCAGCCTCTGCTGGTTGGCAATCGAGGGATGTGACCAAAAGTACCCCTTGCCCCCCTGTGCTGGCCAAGACCCCAGAGGTGGAAAGTCTGGAGCTGGCCACAGCACGCTGGCTGATCTCCAAACACAGTATTCTCAGTCCTGCCTGGTACAGACCCAGTTTGAGGGGCCCAGGATGATGCTAGGAAACTGCCAAGCCCCCTCACCTCTCCCCAAGCCAGGATTCTGCCCACCCGCCACTGCCAGCATCCAATTCCTGAGCAGCCCTGTCCTCTACAAACCTGAACACTATCGCATCAAGACGCAAAACGAGAAGTGACAGCCCAGGGCTTGGCACCTATAGCTCAGTGGCTAGGGTGCCAGTCACATACACCAGAGCTGACAGGTTTGAATCCGGGCCTGCCAAAAAACAGTGACAACTACAACCAAAAAATAACAGGACGTGTGGCAGGTGCCTGTAGTCCCAGCTACTTAGGAGGCTGCGGCAAGAGAATCACTTAAGCCCAAGAGGTTGAGGTTGCTGTGAGCTGAAGCCATGGCACTCTACCCAGGGCGACATAGTGAGACTCTGTCTCAAAAAAGAAAAAAGAAAAGTAAAAGAAGTGACAACCCAGAGGGTGGGATCCCCCCACCAGGTGGAGTGTGGGGAGTTGCAAGAGGGTGGGTTTTCAGGGGCAGACAAAGCCCAGAGACCCCCACCCTGGAAGTGGTGGGGAGGGGGTCTAGGGAGCTGTGTGTGATTATCTATGAGTTCTAGACTTGCTCAGTTGACTCAAGCAAACCTCTCCTCTCAAGGCCTGTTTCCCCATCTCCAAAGACAGAGTAGAGGGAAACATAGGTGTTCTTTGGGGCTGGAAAGAGGGGGATAGAGAGACCAAGAGACAGAGGTGCTTAGGAGACATGGAGTTAAGAGTGTAAGACAGGCTTGGCGCCTGCAGCACAACAGTTACAGTGCCAGCCACATTCACTGGCGGGTTCAAGCCCAGCCCAGGCCAGCTAACCAACAATGACAACTGCAACCAAAAAATAGCTGGGTGTTGTGGCAGCTGCCTGTAGTCTCAGCTACTTGGGAGGCTGAGGCAAGAGAATGGCTGAAGCCCAAGAATTTGAGGTTGCTGTGAGCTGTGACGCCATGGCACTCTACCCAGGGTGACATAGTGAGACTCTGTCCCAAATAAAAAATAAAAATAAAAAAAATAAAGAGTGTAAGACAGGAGACTAGAAGGCTAAAAGGTGTGAGGTGGAGGGGCCAGAAGGGCTCCCAGACCAGGGTCTGTGAAAGCAAAGAGGCTGATGGGTGGAGAGCCAGAATGCCCAAGGGGACCTGCCTTTGCTTCCTCCAGCCCCTCCTGGAGACACCCATATCACCCAGGCAGCAGGTGCCATCCAGGCTGCTGGTGAAACCACGGGACAGGTGCACACTTGGCTACCAACTACGTTGGTGCAGTCGCCTCCACAGCACAGGCCCGGCACAGAGATACTCATCCACTTCCACATAGACCAACCCCTCTGCCTCCCTGCAGGGAAGACTGGGCTACCCAGAACGTAGAGGAGGTCCCAGGTTGTGTCCCTTCTGGTCACCCACCTTCACATGTAGCACTACTGTCACTGAGCCGGTGTCCAGCTGGGCAGCGACACAGGAAGGAGCCCACTGTGTTGACACAGCTGGCCCCCTGGCAAAGGCCTGGGATGGCCTGGCACTCATCCACATCTGCAAGGATAGAGCCGGGCAAGGGAGTGAAAGGCCTGTCAGAAGGAAGAACCAAGGTGGATAAAGACTTCCACTCAGCCCTGGCTTCCCAGGGCTTCCATCCCTGACTCTACTCACCTTGGCAGGCCCCCGTGTGGATATTGGGGATGAAACCTCGTCGGCAGGGGTGTGGCTGTGCAGGGCAGAGTTCACATGGAAGGCCCCAGGCACGGCCCACGGTGGCACAGCAAAATGCCTTGGTGCACACAAGGCCCGTCAGCTGGTGGCGGCACCCCTCAGGGCCCAATTGGCCAAAGCAGGGTCTAGTTTGGTAGTCTGCAGGGCAGATATAGACAGCTGAATATGGGCTGTCCCTGACCCAGATCAGGCTCTGCATCTCTACCACCTTCTCAGCCTCTTTGCACCAACATGCTAGGCTTATTCCTGACTACAAGAGCATGTACTCATGCTGTTCCCCTTCTTGGATAGAATGCCTTTCCTTTCTTTGCCTACCTAACGAACTCCTATTTTGCCTTTAAAACCCTTTGTCTTCAAAGAATTCCCTGACCAACCTACAAAAGGGTGGCCAGGACCTCCAAGCCCACAAAGTTTAGGGCCTGTTTGATTAACAGCCCCCATCCCCTGCCAAGCCCACACTCCCCTTCAGACCTAGGCAGGGGCCCATGAGTGCTCAGCTGAAGAGCCTGTCTAATCCTTGACACTTGCTTGGCCCTGCCAGATCTCTTAAATTTTAAGAGAGACCCACCATCTCCCAAAATGCTCTGAGCCCACATCACATCACTGATCTCCAGGGCCTGGCCCAAGGTGGCTGCCATGCCTCTCCTAACCCCCTGTATACATGAGCTCAGAAATGACTTTCTGTCTCCATCCTCCAGATGTTTCCAATAAAGGGACTGGCACTCAACCAAGGGCAGCCCCTCCCAGAAGAAGCAGCCAAAGTCACCCCCTTCTAGGCCTCTACAGAGGAGGGGCTTCACAGAGACCCCCCCAGCTATCCTGACTCCCTAAGCCAAAACCCAGTTCCAGGAACCTTGGCACCTAGCCCTGCCCCTATGGGGCTTTCACTGTCCACCACTCACTCCGGGTCTCTCTTCTCTCACCCCTCCCCACAGACCCTACATCCCTTCAGCACTCCATGCTCACCCGGCCTCCAAACAGCCTATATTCCAGTTCTGCTTTCTTATCAAAGTCTTTCCAAAAGCCCCACCCTTGAGCCCAGGACACCTTCCCCACCCCAGCTCCCCCAGCACCTAATCCATTGCTGCCCTCTGTCCAGCCTATCTTCGGTCACAGATGCACTGCCCCTCCCCCACTCCCACCACTGGCATCAGTCCCAGCACACTGCCCACCTTTGTCTTCTTTAGCTCCTCAACCATGCTGGGCATACTGACATCTCCTGAGTCTGAAAATCTCACAAACCTGGGCTCCCACGAAATGACTGCTCCCTTTCCCTTTCTCCTTCTCAGTCCCCTGTGGGTTCCGTTTTTTTTTTTTTTCTTTTTGTCTACTCTTTAATGCCCAATCCCCCCTCTATCCCAGGTCTGGGTGTCCACTGCCTCTTGGACGGCCTGCAGGTCCCTCAGCCAAACACTTGCCCCGGGGGACCACCTTTTCCACCAATTTTCAGACCAGACCTGTGAGCTCCAGTTGAGGGATCCCTTCCTCCAGGAAGCCCTCCCTGCCTCCTCTTCCCTGGAGTAGATGGTTTCTGTACCTTTTGCACCCTCTAGAGCTGTGCCACCTCTATCCTTATTGTAGCCTTGAAATCCCTGGGTCAGAATGTTCTCTTTTGCCTCTCAGAATAGTGCACTCTCTCTCTTTCCTACCAGGCTCCAACACAGGTCCTCACTCAGAGTCAGGGAAGGACAGATGTTTTGGAGAACAGACAAGTAAATGTCTTCAGACTGCCCCAGCAACAGGAAGGAGGCTGCTTGAGCCACGTCTTTGGGAGCTGCCAGGAAACCCCTTCCCCTCCCCTGCCAGTCTCCTATCCCCACTGCCCACTTGGTACCTTTCTCACACTGGGGCCCCATGAAGCCATACACACAGGTGCAGAGGTTGGGCCCAATGCAGCGGCCCCCATTGTAACAGCCATGGTCACAGACAGCTGTGGAGGGAGAAGGGAGGGCAACAGAGTATCTTCACCCAGGTCTGCACCATCTGGCCAAGACCAAGTGATAAGATGGTGATGATGAGCATGCCCCCTCCAATCTCTGATCTGGGAAGAGGGACGGGGTGGGGAGGGGTGGCAATTGGCAGGTGGCTACAGAGATTGACCCTCTGAGATCCCAGGCCCAGGTGTGTAAGGGGACCCCTGTGGGCTACTCATGCTGCCCGCACACATTGCCTGTGTAGCCCCGCCGGCACAGACAGGATGTCCACCGGCAGCTGCCACCATTCATGCAGCTCACACTGCACCCCGACACTAAGGACAGGGAGAAGGGACAAATAGTAAGGTGGAGCCAGGGAACGCTCTGGTGGCATCTGGAAGCCTGTAACCTTCTCCTCCCCTCTCTGGGGGCTGCTTCCCACTCACCTTTGCCCCCCCCTACAGCTGGGGGCCAGGGTCCCATCCACACAGGTGCACAGGTTGGGTTGAAAGCAGAAGCCCTCCCCACAGGAGCACCTGCAGACAGCTGCATGGGCAGAGCGATGGCAGGTAAGGCAGAACCAAGCTTTAGCGCTATCCCCACTCTGTCAGTGCCCAGACTGGCTGGAGCACTGAAGTGGACACTACTTGTCCACACCCTGGGCTCTGCTCACAACAGCCCCACCCCCTTTTGCATGGGGTATCTTCGGACTCTCAGTCTGGGTTAGGTAGGTGGAATGATATATACATATATATCTTTTTTGGAGACAGGGTCTCACTCTGTCACGCAAGATGAAGTGCAGTAGCTGGATCATTGTGCACAGCAGACTTGGACTCCAAGGCTCAAGGGTTTCTCCCACTTCAGCCTCCCAAAGTGCTGGGATTATAGGCATGAGCCACCACACCTGGCCCCCTCTAGGATTCTACTAGAGCCATCAGAAAAGAGATGCTCTTTGGGCCAGAACAGCTGAGCTGGGAGAAAAGAAGCAAAAGCAACTGGGGCCCTGGATAAGTAGGTGGGGAGCCCTCCTGGGGAGTGGAGTCAAATGCCAGAGACAGAGAGAGATTGGGGGTATGGACAGGAATAGAGAGACAGAGATGGACTGACAGAAAAAGAGAAAATAAATTTGGCAGCGTGGCCCAAAAGATTGAGGGCAGTTCCTGTGATTCAGCCAGAGTATGCTAGCCAAGTCCCCTTGTACATTAGGGTGGATTTTCAGCAGGTACAGAAGTTGCTCCAGCACTCTGGCCTGCACCCCCCACCTCCAGAGGGACATGCACTCACAAACAATACACTGGCTCCCGCCAGGCAGTGTCCTCCAACCAGGGCAGCAGTAGGCGTGGAAATGGGAGCCACACATGTGGGGCCTTCAGGGACAGCACATGTGTCTAGTGAGCCCCTGCCAGCCTGGACATCCCCAGGGTGTTCTCTGGCCCCAGGAAAGCCCAGCCCACACCCCAAGGGGTCTTTAAACATCCTTGGTACCACGCATCCATGCAAGATGCCTGGGCTGCCCCACCTTCGCACACGTCCAGGACCTGCAGGTTCCACTGCCCCATCCCAGCGGCCTTGGCCACCGGCCACACACGACAGGGCCGTCCAAGCCAGCAGGAGCTGAGCCAAGTGGCCCTGTGCCAAGGTGAGGGCTCCGGCACCTTCCCTTGCCAAATGCTGACCCCTCTCCAGAGCCATGATGTGTTCCTTGGAGGCTGTGGAATGGAAGCAGATTCAGGCCCAGAGGAATCCCCAGTCCCTGGCCACCAGATACCTGATGCAATCAGGGGAACTGAGTGTACTGGCTGCCAGAGGGGGCAGCTCCCAGGTCATGTCCAACCCTGAGGAGTGGAAGCAGGTGAACAGCAGAGGAGGCTTCCAGGAGGAGTGTGATGTCTCACAGATAGAGTCCTGGGGCAGGAGAGTGTGGAGTGTGCAGGGCAGAGGAGAGAGGGCCAGGCCCTGCAAGGGTGGGTGTTGCTGTGTACTGGGGGCTCTCCTTGTATGTCAAGGGCAATGGAAAGCCCTTGAAAAGCTTTAAGTGAGAAGAACAAGGTCAGAAATACTTGTTAGATGGGGTGGCCAGGGGTTGTAGGGGCCCCAGGGGAGACAGGCGAGTCAGGAGGCTGGGGGTGGTGTCCAGTCCAAAGAGAGAGAAAGAGGAGAGAGAGGAGCAGGAAGCTGGTGCCGTGGGAAGCGGGTGGCATTGAGGAAACTCCCAGAATCCAGACGGGAAGGCTGAGTGGAGAGGGAGGCGTGTGCGTAGAGGCGGTAGCAGGTCTGCGGGAGACTTGCAGAATGCTGGACGTTCTGCCATTTCCCAACGCAGAGCTCACGCCTCTGCCCAGCACGGAAGGGGTGGCTTTCAATGCCCCTTCCCAGTTGGGCAGACTGAGACCACGGCGCCATCAGCGAGGTGCCAGGCCTCAGCTGAAGCCCAAGCAGAGAAAGGGCAGGGGGCAGAGGGCGCCTCCCCCCTAACCCTGGTTTGTGGCTCTTTCCTGAGCCTGGAAGGATGGGAAGAGGAGAGGGCGGAAGCGATGACCAGCCCAAGTTTGGAGGGTGGAAGCCAGACCCCGCTGACCCCTGGTCCTTTTCAGGTCCTAGGGAGGAGGGGATCAGGGCCGGGTGAGAATGGGCTGGGAGAACGCTGTGTAGCGGTGGGCACGCCCCTCTCTGAGCCGGACAGGGTGCCCCGAGGTCCCCGAAGAAGCGAGAGACCCTCTGGAAGGTCGTCTAGCTGGAAAGGAACGCCTTCTTCTTGCTTCCAAGCTGCCCAAGCCAGTGAGCTCTCCGAGGACGCCCTCTCCAGGCAACCTAGGGGCCCGCAAACGCTCCCGTCCACCCGAGTTTGCCCCGGGCGGGGGTCTTTGGCCTGGCCTGACCGGGTACCCGCTCCGCCCGCCCGCCTACGTGAGCCCGCCCCGGCGTTTGTGGAATGAATGAGCAGGGACAGCGCGCGGAGCACAGGAGGGGAAACGAGTTGGCGAGCGAGGGAGGCGAGTCCCGGCCTGGGCAGACAAGAAGGGGGCGCCCCGGGAGCCCGCAGGCTGAGACGATCTACACCCGGCAGGGAAGAGGACGGAGAGGCCCCCGGGCCCTGATCTCGCTTGGCTCTGCCCTCACCTGAGGGTGAAGGCCGAGAGCCCGGGAGGAGCCCCTCCCGCCGGATCCCCGAGTCTTACTCGGTAGACGGAGAGGGGAGGGGGCTGGGCCCCGGGCTGCCCAGCAGCAAACAAAGGAATCCTCTCCCCCTCCCCGGCCCGGTCCCCCTTCTCAGGTCCGCGCTTTCTTCACCCTCCACCAGCGCCCCTGCTCTCGCCCCGCGTCCTCACCTACTTTCTAGGCAGCGCGCGTGGGGGCGGGCGCGGCGGTGAGCGCACGGGGCTGGGTGCTGGAGGGACGGCTCCGGCCGCGCCAGGGGCCGGGACCGGAACGCGAAGACTGGAGGCCGACCCGGCCGCGTTCCCGGGGCGGGAGGAGCTGGGTGGAGGAGGGCGCGTTTGCACCTCTTAGATCCCGCGGGGGACTCGGATCTGATTCGGGGCGGAGAAAGAAGCTGAGGCTGGAAGGAGGGTCTGGGACTCTGAGTGAAACTTCGAGGGACGCGATGGGTAGGACGGCGGGTGGGCGAGGGGCTCAGGGAAGAGGGGCGCCTGCCGGGGCCGTGTTTTCCGATCGAGATCAAGCTGGAGGGGGCCCTGAGGTGGGGCTCCTATTTGGGGTATCCTGGAGTCCAGCCAGGGCCCGGAGGCCCCAGGACTCACCTGGGAGCCATCCCACATCCTCCCAAGCCGCCTCCCTCTCTCCTGGGCGAGGAGAATTAGGAGCTTGACATCGGAAACTTACTTGGAGCCTGAAGCCTGTGTTCTTAACTATACTGGGCGCCTAAAAGATCCTTCCTTGGGCCCCTAAAAATGTAACCAGAACAAGGGATGAGGATGCGTTTCCTGGGTCAAAGACCTACATTTTTCATCTGATTCCCAACATGAGGAAGTAAAGAATCCAAAATGTCTGCACCTTCACATCTCTGAGCCTTTGTTTCTCCACCTGCTAAAGGGGGTGGGGGGCACACTTAAGAATTGAAAGTAAATTTCCCTATTGAAAGTAAAATTTCTAGGTTACTCGCCACTCTCCCACCTTTGAGAACTGACAGCACAGGTAACCCTTAACATGGGAATCTGTCAGAAGTTGTTTGTTGAGCCTGAAGCTGTTACCCCACCCAGAAAACTTTTACACATCTGTCAAAGCCCAGTTCAAAAAGCCTCTCCCTACCCCCTAAATTGTCAGTTTACCCTATTGTGTTCCCAAAGCTTATTGTGCTAACCGTGCTTCCATCATCACACTTCTAGAATGCAATAAGTACATAGCATATCACAATTTGAGCTGGTATTTATTGGGTGCTTGCAAATGCCAGGCTTGGTGCTAAGAGTTTCATACCCATTATCTCGTCTAATGACCAGACAAAGCCTGTGAGGGAGATACTCTCATAATCCCTGCTTTATAGATGAGTGGACTCAGGCATGCAGAGTTGCATAGCTTGTCCAGCCTCACCGTAATTCAGACCCCTACACTGGGGTTCGTAGTTTTTGCTAGATGGGTCTCTCACATGAGCCCATCAGATTACTTTCGCAGCATTATCTTAGTTATTGTGTTAAGACACTTATATTCTACACCTAGTAAATTTCACATGTACCCTTGTAAGATGCACAGTAGTTGTAATCCCACCAATCATCCTCCCCCCCTCCTCTCCCTCTCCCCTTACTCTTGGATATAATTGGGTTATAGCTTTCATATGAAAGCTATAAATTGGTTTCACAGTAGGGCAAAGTACATTGGATACTTTTTATTCCATTCTTGAAATACTTTGCTAAGAAGAATATGTTCCAGCTCCATCCATGTAAAACATGAAAGAGGTAAAGTCTCCATCTTTCTTTAAGGCTGCATAATATTCCATGGTGTAGAAAGTGCAGGGAAAACACTTGAAGAAATCGGCCTGTGAGAATATTTTATGAGGAGGACCCCCGAGGCAATTAAGCAACACCAAAAGTACATTACTGGGACCTAATCAAACTAAAAAGCTTCTGTACAGCCAAGAACACAGTAAATAAAGCAGGCAGACAGCCCTCAGAGAGAAGATATTTGCAGGCTATGTCTCCAACAAAGGTTTAATAACCAGAATCCACAGAGAACTCCAACATATTGGCAAGAAAAGAACAAGTGATCCCATCTCAGGCTGGGCAAGGGACTTGAAGAGAAACTTCTCTGAAGAAGACAGGCACATGGCCTACAGACATATGAAAAAATGCTCATCATCCTTAATCATCAGAGAAATGCAAATCAAAACTACTTTGAGATATCATCTAACTCCAGTAAGCTTAGCCCACATCACAAAATCCTATCAGATTACTTTCAAGGCAGGGCGGTGGTCCCCAGGAGTGGTACAGTGAGGAAGGGACTGTCAAGTCTGCGGAGGGTCTGTGAAGAATGTTTGCAGCCAGGGTTGGGAGTATTGGGAAAGGGGAGAGAGAAGGCATCTCACACAGAGATTTCCCCAGCCCCTGTTCAGCGTTCCATATCCCAGCAGGGAAGGTCTTGGTCTAACTCTCGAGTGTCTCTCAATGTTGGTTTTAGTAAACAGACCTGGACACTCCCAAGCTAGAGGGACAGACCCTAAGAGGGGAGGGAAGGGAGGAGTCCTCTCTCTAGGAAGGGGAGCTTGGAGGTTCAATAGAAGGGGCAAATCAGAAAAGAGGGCCTAAGGAGAGAGCTTAGAACATGCCAGAACTGAGTGAGGCTGGAGCTGTGGGGGAGAGGAAGAGGAGAGGGCATGAGGGAGGACAGGAACTGTGAGAAGAGGCCAGTGGTATGACTATCCTGCTCTGTGATGTGTGTTGCTGCCTGTTCCCGATGTGGTCACATGGACAGTGTCACCCAACTGCCTCCTTATTGCTTCTCCTTGTCACAAAGGGTCATTTAGGCTCTCAATCCTGCCCCCCATATCATAGTGCCACCCCAGGTCTGTGACAAAGGCAAAGCACGTCGTATAGTCCCTCATCAAAACTGCATCATTGCCAAGTTCCTACTCCTTGGCCACCTGTTACCACGCCCTGTGTCGTTGTCACCTGTCCATGAGACATCATTCTGGTTACTAGGCTGCCCCGTACATCATACCATCTTCTGTCACTTTTACACTTGCACCTTGCTGCTGTGACCTTGTTACCCATTAACAGTAGTACTGCCAGCAGAAACAACAGACATCACCAGAAAGAGTGACCACACTTGGACATTCTGTAGGCAGCAGAGTCCATCCACATTGCCTGCAGATCTGGTCCCACGAAGACACCAACCATCACTTCCCTACTCCCCTGACTCTGATGCTGCTGAATGACCCTGCACACTGGACACCAGCGTCACTCACACTTGGCAAAATGGAGCCCAAGAGGCCCAGCCAGGGATTTGGTGTCTTGAGGTTCTGTTGTGGGATCTGTCTTGTGGAGGGGGGAGAATTTCCAGATCCAGGGAGAGGGTCAAATCCCCTGATGGCCTTAGAGGTGGCAAAGTCCTGCATTGGTCTTACCTTGTCATCAAAGCCATCAGCCACTTCCCTGCTGTTAACCATGGTCTCAGGCTGTCTTACTGTTGTGTAATTTTTTGTGGCCTCTCACTGCAACAGTCTCCTGCAGTCCCTGGCCCTTTATTAATACATTTTGTCTTTATGGTCTTTTGTCACTGTATCACAGCCTGCCTGCCAACATGAGGCCAATCCCTAGTGGTTTTTTAAAAATTACAAAGTCACTGGTTGCTGTCAAACTATCTTTCCATCATTCCCAGTACCTGTTACATTGTCACCTGCTGCTGTCCTTTTGTCACACTATTACTGTCACCCTGAGCCACACCCACAGCCCCACTGCCACTGTCATCCCAGTAAAGACACTCAGAGTCCATTCAGCCCCACCCTCCCTCTGACTTTCTGAGCAGTCCCAGAGGCCTCCTTTTGTGTGCCCAGGGCCAGGAGACTCCCAGCTGTCCATTGGCACTGGCTTGGGGAAGGGATGGAGACAGGGCAGGCAGGGTGTGTCCAGGAGCACAGGGCCAAGGTTGGGGACAAGGAGACATGACAATGGAGGGGTTAGATTCCTGCAGTCTGTGGTGTGTGGGGTGCGCTGGGCCTGACCTGGCTGGGGTGGCTGGGGTGGCTTGGGACAGAGCCCTCTTTGTCTGATCACAGGAAGCAGCTGGCAGCAGGGAATATTGAGGACATGACCAAGAATCTGGCTGCATGCCTGGAAGTAAGGCTGTAAGGGTGAGGGGGGTGGTTGGTGGGCGACCTGGAAAGGCCCAAGAGGGGGTCAGGCTAGATAAGTCACAACAGATCCCCCAAGGCAAGCTCTGCTATCATCTTGTTACATGGATGGGGAAACTGAGGCATACTGCCACCAGATCACTCACCAGAGTCATTCAAGCAAATCTGAACCTAGGCCACAGAACTTTTTTCTTTTTTTGAGACAGTCTCACTATGTCGCCCCTCAGTAGAATTCTGTGGCATCACTGCTCACAGCAACCTCCAACTCCTGGGCTCAAGCGATTCTCCTGCCTCAGCTTCCCAAGTAGCTGGGACTACAGGCACCCGCCACAATGCCCGGCTATTTTTTGGTTGCAGCCGTCATTGTTGTTTGGCAGGACCTGGCTGGATTTGAACCCGCCAGCTCAGGTTGTATGTGGCTGGTGCCTTAGCCACTTGAGCTCCAGGCGCCAAGCCAACTATCTTTTTTTTTTTTTGCAGTTTTTGGCTGGGGACAAAAGTGAGACTCTGACACAGAAAAAAAGAAAGAGGGCCGGGCACAGTGGCTCACGCCTGTAATCCTAGCACTCTGGGAGGCCAATACGGGTGGATTGCCTAAGCTCTTAAGTTTGAGACCAGCCTGAGCCAGAGCGAGACCTTGTCTCTATCAATAGCCGGGCATTGTGGCAGGCACCTGTAGTCCCAGCTACTTGGGAGGCTGAGGCAAGAGAATTGCCTGAGTCCAAGAGTTTGAGGTTGCTGTGAGCTGTGACGGCACAGAACTCTACTGAGGGGCTACATAGTGAGACTGTCTCAAAAAAGAAAAAAAAGAAGAGGAAGAAAGAATATCAATGACACATATCAGTTTTACTTTTTTTTCTTCTTAACTTTAGGACTATGAGCCCAATTTTTTCTTAGTTTCAGGAATACAGTTTTACTTTTGTTTTTATTTTTTATTTGTATATTTTTGAGACAGAGTCTCACACTGTCACCCAGGCTAGAGTGCTATGGCGTCAGCCTAGCTCACAGCACCCTCAAGCCCCCGGGCTCAAGTGATCCTCTTGTCACAGTATCCCAAGTAACTGCAACTACAAGTGGCCAGAACAACGCCCGACTAATTTTTCCATGTTTAGTAGAAACGGGGTCCCACTCTTGCCTTAAGTTGATCCTTCTGCATTGGCCTCCAGAAGTGATGGGGTTACAGGTGTGAGTTTTACTTTTTAAAATGTGGTTTCTGTGACTGAGTATGGTGGCTCACACCTGTAAACCCAGCACTTTGGGAGGCTGAGGTAGGAATTGCTTGAGCCCAGGAGTTCGAGAATGTAGCGAGCTACAATTATACCACTACCCTCCAGCCTGGGCAACAGAGTGAGACCTTTTGTCAAAAACAAAACAAAAAAAATGCTTCCTAAAAGAGTTCCAATTACCTATTTTGCTTACGTTCGTATTTCTATTGGACAGGACTGGTTTAGAGAGAAGAGCTGCTATTTTTAAATAATAATAAGCTACTTTCTCTTTTTCTCTTATTTTCTCTAATTTTGGTCATTCTTCAAGTTAAAAATCTATGGCATTTTCTACTGGTTGTTCTCTGGCTCACTGAAGGAAGGCAGATGTGTGTCTGTCTGTGTAAGTATATATGTAAGTGTGTATGTGTGTGTGTAGAAAAGATAGGGTCATTGTTTTATAAATATTAAATCATATTAGTATACGTTTTATTCCAGAAAGCCTTTATATTTTATGAAAACCACCTTCTAAAGTCTGAATTCACTTTTTTTTTTTTTTTGAGATAGGGTCTTGCTCTGTCATCTAGGCTGGAATACAGTGGCATCATCATAGCTTACTGCAACCTCAAACTCCTGGGCTCCAACAATCCACCCACCTCAGCATCTCAAGCATCTGAGACTACAGGTGTTTGCATTACCACACTGTCTACTTTTTTCCTATTTTTTTTTTTTTAGAGATAGGGTCTTTCTGTGTTGCCCAGGCTGATGTATTAACTCCTAGCCTCAAGCGATCCTCCTGCCTCAGTCTCCTGAACTGCTGGGATTACTGGTATGAGCCACTGTGCCTGGCCTGAATTAATTCTTTTTAATTGCTTGATAATTTTCCATGATATGGATTAATCTTAATTTATTCAACCACACCTTTATTGATGGGTTTTCACTTGTTTATAGGTTTTATTTCCCCTACTAAAACCACAAACCCAAAAATGCTGCAATAAATATTTTTATATTTATACCCATAGGTGCCAATGATTGTATTTCTATGGGAAAGATTTCTAGTAGCAAAATTGCTGGGTGAAGGGTTACTATGTCTTGGGATTTTTTTTTAAGGGATGGTGCCTCACAGACAGAGTAGTGACCATCTCTCAGAGAAACAGACAGTAGCGAGTTTATGTATTTTTAATTGTAAGAGATGTTGCCAAGTTGCAGATATTGACAAAACTGACTCTAAAGTGTTTATAGAAAGGCAAACACCTAGAATAGTCTATGCAATACCAAAGAAGGGCAAAGTTGAAGGACTTGAGGCTACCCAATGTCAAGGCTTTCTGGAAAGCTTCGGTAATCAAAATAGCATGGTATTGGCAAAGAACAGATACATAGATCAATAGAACAGAACACAGAGTCCACAACTATAACATAAGTCCACAACACAAATTCAAGCAATTGATCTTTGACAAAGGAACCCAAGCAATCTGATGGGAAAAGATGTCTTTTTGATAGATGGTGCTAGAACAATTGGATATGCAATTAATAAATAAGGCTAGATATAGACCTTACGCTTTTCACTAAAACAAGCACAAAAGGGATCATAACAAGTACTTAGAATAAGGAAATTCACAGGGACAGGAAGTAGACTATAGGTTACTAGGGGCTGGGGAGGGAGGTGGAGAGTTATTGTTTAACAGAGCAAATTCTTCTATTTGGAAAAAGTGCTGGAGATGGATGGTGGTGATGGTTGTGCAACTATATGAATACATGTGACCTGTGGAATTGCACAGTTAAAAATGGCTGAAATGGTGAGTTGTATGTTATATGTATTTTACCACACGCAAAGGGTCATAGACCTAGATATAAAACACAAAATTCTAAGGGGTGGTTCAAGAGGAAGGGGGAAGGAGAAAGGGAGAGAGAAATACATAAGGAAGGGAAGGAAGGAGAAAGAAAGGACAGGGAGAAGAAAAAAAAAACTTCAGATGTCTGTTTCAAGCTATTAGGGAAAAAAGACAGATTTTTTAAAAATCTCATAAAGCAGGAGCCTATAGCACAGTGGTTATGGCACTGTCCATGTACACCCAGGCTGGTGGGTTCGAACCCAGCCGGCGCCAGCTAAAACGACAATGACAACTGCAACAAAAAAATAGCCGGGCATTGTGGCGGGCGCCTATAGTCCCAGCTACTTGGGCGGCTGAGGCAAGAGAATCGCTTAAGCCCAGGAGTTGGAGGTTGCTGTGAGCTGTGACGCTACAGCACTCTACTGAGGGACATAGCGAGACTGTCTCAAAAAAAAAAAAAATCTCATAAAGCAATGAAAATCCTAGGAGAAAATCTAGGTGACTCCGAGTTTGGCAATGACTATATGTAATAATGGAAAGATGATCTATATAGAAAAAAATGCTATTGACCTTTATGAAAATTAGATCCGTTTGCTCTGTGAATGACACAGTTAGGAGACAAGACCAGACTTGATCCAAATTGCATGTTGCTAGGTGAAGTGTTCAAACCTTCCTGGAGAACACGGGCCCACCTGCCACAAGGGAAGGGCAATGAGTGTTACCATTTTTTAAATTTTTGCCAATATACTTTTCATGACCCCAGACTATTTGAGTATCTCTTCATATGATTTCAGGTGACATGAATTTGTTTTCTGGATACTACTTATTCACATTTCTTATCCTTTTCTTTCCCCTATGGAATTATGTTTTTTCCATTCATATGCATTTTTTGCCATTTGTTTGAATTTTTTTTCTTTTATTGAGATAGAGTCTCACTTTGTCACCCTTGGTAGAGTGCCCTAGTGTCACAGCTCACAGCAACCTCAAAATCTAGGGCTCAAGTGATTCTCTTGCCTCAGCCTCTCTAGTAGTTGGGACTATAGTTGCCCACCACATGCCAGGCTATTTGTTTATTTGTTTGTTTAGCAGGCCTGGGCCAGGATCGAACCCACCAGCCCTGGGGTGTGTGGCCAGCATCCTGACCACTGAGCCTGTTTGTTTGAATTGTTGACTCTAAAATTATGTGGTACTGGGAGTGGTGGCTCATGCCTGTAATCCTAGCACTCTGGGAGGCTGAGGCAGGTAGACCTCCTGAGCTCAGGAGTTTGACACCAGCCTGAGTAAGAGTGATACCCTGTCTCCACTAAAAACAGAAAAACTAGCCAGCCTTAGTGGCAGGGTCCTATAGTCCCAGCTACTCGAATCACTTGAGCCCAAGAGCTTGAGGTTGCTGTGATCTATGATGCCATGGCACTCTACCCAGGATGACAAAACGAGACTCTATCTCAGAAAAACAGAAATTTTTTTTTTGTGGTATATTTTATCATCCAGAGTTTTTAGTTTTTACAGGAGGAAATGTCTTTTTCTTTTTCTGTTGCAAGCTTGAGTTTGTACTTTTGCTTACAAAAGTCTCTTTGGTACTTAAATTGTACAGGTAGACAGTTGCTTTGATTTTCTGGGAAGATATTTTTACTCTTTTATAGTTTGTTTATTTATTTATTTAGAGACAGGGTCTTGCCCCATCACCCAGGCTGGAGTTCAGTGGCTTCATCATAACTCACTGCAGCCTTGAAAACCTAGGCTCAAGCCATCCTCTTGCCTCAGCCTCCCAAGCAACTGGGATTAGAGGTGCATGCCACTATGCCTGAATAATTTTAAACACTTTGTAGAGGCAAGGTCTTGCTATGTTGCTGGTCACTCCTGGCCTCAAGTGATCCTACCTTCTTCCAAGGTGCTAGGTTTACAAGCATGAACCACCATGCACAGCTGATGCTTTATATTTTTATATTTGAGCTTTGAATCCATCTGGACCTTCACTCCCTGCCCTGGGCCAGGCTGAGTCAGGGACTATCTCTGGCCATGCTCCTGGGCTTTCCTCTCCCTGTTTCTGCCCTGATCTGTGTTCCCCACTCCCTACCGCACCACATCCCCCACCCCCATGCTGTGTGGCCCTGGATGGTCACTTCCCTTTTTCTGGGCTGGCTGCTTCTTTCTAGGAGATCGTAAAAGGAAGTTACTGGAATCTGATTTGGATGTCTTTGCAGGTTCCAGCTATTAAGCCCTGCAGCGAGGCTGGGTACACAGGTGGGTGGTAATTTGGATTTTGCCCCTTAGCACTAGTAAGACTTGCAAGTAAAGTCCCTTTCCTGGGCTGATTGGCCAACTCTCTGGGGACCCAGGAGCCTGGTGGAGCAGGAAAACAAGTCCCAGTGAAAGCAAGGTGAGAGGGAAAGCCTGGCCATTCTCTCTCTCTGCCACCGCACCCATGCCAGCTAGGGCACAGGGAACACTGCTTCTGGCACTGTGCAAGAACAGGTGAAGACACCCCTGCTCAGTCTCCTGGCAACTGCCTCCTTGGGGAAGCAGAAAATAGGGACATGTGTGGCCAGGGCTAGAAACAGAAGGGAAGCCTGAGCCAGTGGAGGCTCGGAGGGGGCTTCTGGTTCAGAAGGGAAATTCTTCTGCCTCCAGAAGGAGGCAACAAGTTCACTTGTAAGTGGTACATGAATATAAAGTACGTTTTTTTTTTTCCTTGCTCCATCTCACCTAGGCTGACGTGCAGTAGTACAATCATAGCTGACTGGAACCTCAAACTCCTGAGCTCAAGCAATCCTCCCACATGGGCCTGCCAAAGTGCTAGGAGCCACCCTGCCCAGCCCTTTTTTGTTATTAAATCATGTTTTGCTGATTTGTTTCTGAATCATGAAGTTTTGCTGGTTGTTTCACACCTGGAATATTATAACCTCTACGTTGCAATCTGTAGCCTCCAATGAAAAAAGGCAGTAACTGTGACATGAGGAATTCCCCCTCCCTACTCCCAAGCTTGTGTTTGTTTTGGTTGTTTTCTGTTCTCCTGGCTAGAGTGGAGTGGTGTTGTCGTAGCTCACAGCAATCTCAGACTCTTGGGTTTAGCCATCCTTCTGCTTCAAGCCTCCCAAGTAGCTGGGACTACAGGTACCTGTCAGCACACCCAGCTAGTTTTTCTATTTTTAGTAGAGATAGGCTTTTGTTTTTGCTCGGTCTAGTCTCAAACTCCTGAGCTCACACCTCAACCTTCCAGAGTGCTAGGATTATAGACGTGAGCCACCACTTCCAGCCTCTAAACTTTCTTATACAAGCATTCCAACTTATAACAGAGTTTGAAACACACACAACTTGGTTGGTATGTCTTTTCCCAGGGTGATCCTCAAATTTGGTTTTCAGTAAGACTTTATCAAATAATTCAGCCTCACTGGCCTTAATCTGGATCAACAGCTTCCCGGGTGGATTTCAAGGTGCCCCCTCTGGCTGCGGTGAGCTATGGGCATGGGTGCTGATCAGAGGCGGAATACCAGATCCCAATGGACCATGAACTCCCTGGGGCAGGGACCATGACTGTCCTGGACTCTGCAGTGAGTCCAGGAAATTGGCCTTGGGCCTGGAAAATGCAGGCATGCAGAGCCAAGGCGGAGCAAAGAGAGGGCTTTCGAGATCGAGAGATCGTGAGCATGTAAAGCCGGGCGCAAGTGCCCTGAGCCTGTAATCCCAGCAACTCAGGAGGCTGAGGCAGGAGAATCATTTGAGCCCAGAAGTTCAAGAGCAGCCCGAGAAACGTAACAAGATTCTATCTCTAAAAAGAGAAAAAATATAATATTTTTAATTAGCCAAGCATGGTGGTGGGAACCTGCAGACCCAGCTACTCAGGAGGTTGAAGAAAGAGGATTCCTTGAGCCAGGAGTTCAAGGCTACAGTGAGATACGACTGTGTCAATGCACTCCAGCCTGTGCAACAGAATGAGACCCTGTCTTTAAAAAGAAAAAGCAGGTAAAACTATCAGGACTGTATGAAAGCAAAGGTGAAGGTTCAGGATGATGCTACCTGGAGATCGGGCCTGGGGGTTGAGGGACAGTATTTCCCCCAGAACTACTAGGGAAGTCCACAAAAGCACATTTGGGCAGCAGCTGGGCTCATAGGCCTGGGCCTCCCAGAAAGTCCAGAGCTGCAGAAATCACAAGAAATGAAGGTGATAGCTGGTGACTAGAAGTGGTAGATGGGGCTGAGGACAGAGTCTTGTCATTAAAAGAAGGCAGGCAGGGCGATGCCTGTGGCTCAACAGAGTAGGACACTGGTCCCAGCCAAAAACTGCAAAAAAAAAAAAAAAAAAAAAGAAGAAGAAAAAGAAAAAGAAGGCAGGCAGAGCAAGGGACCCAGGGCAAGGTGCAGCGGTACAGGGAAGTGGGTGAGCAGAATCACAAGGAAAGGGAGGTCTTTCACTGTGCCTTTTTTGTTTCTACATTTCCTTCCTTCCTTCCTTCCTTCCTTCCTTCCTTCCTTCCTTCCTTCCTTCCTTCCTTCCTTCCTTCCTTCTTTCCTTCCTTCCTTCCGTCCGTCCGTCTTGCTCCGTCATCCAGGCTGGAGTGCAATGGTGTGATCATAGTTCACAGCAGCCTCAAACTAATGAGCTCAAGTGATTCCTCCCGCCTCTGGAGTCTGGGGACTGTAAGCATTACACCTGTCTTAGTTTCTGTGTTTTCTGAGGTTTTGCTAACTTGAGACTTACTGATTCCAGAGAGGCAGCCCCTCCCAGGGTTAGCTAATTTCTAGAGTTCACAAACAGCTGGATTTCCCAGGTATATGAGTTTCACATGCAAAGCTCCCACCCCCACCTCCATTACAGAGCTCCAACACCTCAGGCCAACATTCCTCTGCCCTAATTATTCTGGAGCCAGGTACCAAGCAAGTAAGGACAGCCTTTATGCCCCAGGGCCTGCTAAAATGCTCAAAACCAGCCTATCCTAAATCATACCCTGCCTTGCCTTTCCTATGGAAATCACGATAAAGACTCTAGGACACGTTTTTCCATGCTCCCTGTGCCCCCGACTGACCTGTACGGCCCCATGTGGTATGGTGTGCCTCTGTTCTGGGTGCTGACATCTTCATGTGTGTCTGGTGTGTCTGCATATCTCAACTAATTAAAACAAACCCTAGTTGCATTTAAAAATTAGAGGCTTTCAAACAGTGCAGAAGGTGGACCGTAACACATGCTGCAGGAGAGCTCAGGACAGCCAATAATAGCCAGCAACGGGACCAAGGCTCCCACATTGTGACCTGCATGGCGGCTGGCAGTGGGGATGTGCAGAGGGCAGAATCTTACCAGGCAGCTCACCAGGAAGCAAGCACAAGGTTGGCTGGCAGCCAAGAAAAGAAGGATGTTGGCCAGATGTAACCCCAGCACTTTGGGATGCTGAGGCAGGAGGATCACTTAAGGCCAAGAGTTGGAGACCAGCCTAGGCAACCTAGAAAGACCCCTATCATTCAAAAATTTAAAATTACGGCCAGGCATGGTGGCTCATGCCTGTAATCCCAGCACTCGGAAGGCAAGATTGCTTGAGCTCATGAATTCAAGACCAGCCTGAGCAAGAGTGAGACCCTGTCTCTAAAAATAGCCGGGCGTTGTGGTAAGCACTTGTAGGCCCAGCTACTGAGGAGGCTGAGGCAAGAGAATTGCTTAAGCCCAAGAGTTTGAGATTGTTGTGAGCTGTGACGCCATGGCACTCTACTGAGGGGGACAAAGTGAGACTCTGTCTAAAATAAAATTTTTTAAAATTGGCTAGGTGTGTTGGTACACCTGTAATCCCAGCCACTCAGGAGGGCAAGGATGGAGGATGACTGAGTCCAAGAGTTTGAGGGTGCAGTGAGCTATGATCACAGCACTGCACTGCAGCCTGAGCAACAGAGCAAGACCCTGTCCCTTTAAAAACAACAACTCAATGACACAATTCATATTTTGAAGTTTGTCTGTGAGTATGTATATTTGTTCTCATCAGCACAGTAGAAATACTACACAGAACAAACACAGGGTTTTTATTTTCCTTCCTGATCTGTGCACATTTTACCAGGCGGCTCTGCTCTTGGCTTTCTGCTAAGAATGAAAACGAAGAGGAGCCGCTTGTTGTCAATCACTTTTGCTTTGTTATTGCCCTCAGCATAAGGAGTTGGCAAACATGGGACAGTAAGTTGAGTAGGAAAAGGTAGAATAGGGATCCTTGACCATGCAAATTTATTAGAACACTGTTGCTTTCTTCCAGAGTTAGAAGCAACATGGAAAGGTTTGGCTCACATGGAAAGCATCACCTTTCAGGGCTGTCAGTCTGGCTCATCCGGTCCCAAACACAATACACTCATTTGAATCTTGCTGAATTCCCAGGAAAATGAGTCCCCTGGAATTCTGTGCTCACGGAACACACTGAATGCTATCCTACACACACAGGGGTCCTCTGCTCTGGAGCATGCTCTGTTGTTCCGTCAGAAACAACTTACAAAGCACAAGTTCAAAGGTAAATTAATTAGAAATTTCAAGACATCAACATCAGGACATTCACCAAGTGTTTAACTTCAGGGCCCTTGGGTAAGCACAGCTGTCCGAGTGTTGCGTTTTTACAGATGATGAAACAGGAAAGTGACATGCCTGAGCATGCCCAGCTAGGAAGGAGCCAAGCCACCAACACCCCCACTTTTTTTACAGACCCAGCTGGGCTGCCTGTTAGAGCATGGCATGGGATCCTGCCTCCAATGACAAATTCAATCACCACAGAATGTTACCACATGTTTTCTCACTATAACTCATCCAGGCCAAACTGGTTGAAAGTGGGTAGACGTTGGGATGACTCAGAAGTTCACACATGATTTCAGAATTAAAGAGGAACAAATGTTTGAAAAAAAAGATTTTTTTTTTTCTTTTTTAAGACAGAGCCTCAATCTGTCACCCTGGGTAGAGTGCCATGGCATTATAGCTCACAGCAACCTCCAACTCCTGGGCTCAAGGGATTCTCCTGCCTCCGCCTCCCAAGTAGCTGGGACTACAGGCACCTGCCACGACACCCAGCTATTTTTGGGTTGCAGCCATCATTGTTGTCTGGCAGGCTTGGGCTGGATTTGAACCCACCAGCTCAGATGTATGTGGCTGGCGCCTTAGCCGCTTGAGCCACAGGCACTGAGCCAGAAAAGAATATTTTTGAAACAGAGTTCCACTTTCTTGCCCTGGGTAGAGTGCTGTAGCATCACCAAACTCTTGGGCTCAAGTGATCCTCTATCTTCAGCCTCCCACGTAACTGGGACTATAGGCACAATGCCCAACTATTTTTAAAGACAGGGTCTCGTTCTTTGTCTGGCTGTTCTAGAACTCCTGAGCTCGATCAATCCACCTGCTTCAGCCTCCCAGAGTGCTAGGATTACAGGCTTGAGCCACCATGCCCAGCCCTCAGAATCTTAGAGAGAACCAGATGTGGTGGTGCATGCCTATGATCCCAGCACTTTGGGAGGCTGAAGAGGAAGGATAGTTTGAGACCAGGAGTTAGAAGCCAGCTTGGGCAATATAGAGAGATCTCATCCCTACAAAAATTGGAAAGAATTAGCCATGCGTGGTGAAACAACTCTGTAGTCCCAACTACTAGGGAACCTGAGGCAGGAGGATCAATTGAGCCCAGGAGTTGGAGGCTGCAGTGATCTCACACCACTGCACTCTAGCCTGGGTGACAGATCAAGACCCTGTCAAGAAAGAAAAGAAAAGAAAAGAAAGAAGGAAGGAAGGAAAGACAATTTGTTATAAGTATTTCAAATTGTATATAAAACCAGCACATTGTACCCCATAAATGCATTATTGTACACAGCTATGATTTAATTAAAAAAATCGCATTGTACCCACAAATATATACCATTATTGTCAATTTAAAAAAATAAAAATTTTTAAAAGATGTTAATATAATAGACTAAAATAAAATTCCCAGAAGTCATCATTATGACATGAAAAAAAAAAAGAAGGAAGGAAGGAAGAAGGGAAGGGAAAGGAAAGGAAAAAAAGAGAGAGAGAAAAGCAAAGAGCTACACAAGTGCTTTCCTTTGGAGCAAGTAGTGGCTGGATTTTGCACTGGGCTCCACGGCTGCATTCTGTGGCTGAATTTTGTGGCTGAGTTACATTTTTGGCTTTCACAGTCTTATGACTGACTGGTTTCCCTGGTTTCTTCAGAGCTTCAAGAAGTACTATACTTTCTGCTCTCTTCCCTGGGGAAGTTCAAGTTCAGCTAAAGACGCCACTAAAGACATTGTAGGCTGGAGCAATATGTTAATAAAGTCCACAGGCTGGTTCAGAGTTGAACTGGGTTGAAAACAATCTGTCCCAGAAGCAAATGCCCTCATCTCAAGGGAGGCAGGCACACAGATGCCAGGGGAGGTTTCCCTGGGGTAGATATTTAAGCAGGATACTCATTGGTCTTCTTAGTGCTCTGGACACAAAGTGCTGTGCGCTGTTATCTTCTCTTTCCAGCTCTATTTTCCCCTTAATTAGCCCTGCTATGTTCAGGGGGTGATGTTACGGAACATGGGATTTTTCAGGAAAGCACTGGGAAATTGCGGTAACTGAGCACCTACACTGTACACCCCAGGGAAAGCTGCCTTCCTGGAGATGACATTCCAAGGGGGAATGAGGAAGATTCTATTCTCTAGCAGTAGCATTAACAACCAGCTAACACCCATTAGGACAGGTACTACCAGAAAACAGAAAATAGGCTGGGTACAGGGGCTCACGCCTGTAATCCCAGCACTCTGGGAGGCCAAGGCAAGTGGATTGCTTGAGCTCAGGAGTTTGAGACCACCCTGAGCAAAAGCAAGACCCCATCTCTACTAAAAGTATTTTAAAAACTAGCCAGGCATTGTGATAGGTGCCTGTAGTTCTAGCTACTTGGGAGGCTAAGGCAAGAGGATCGGTTGAACCCAAGAATTTAAGGTTGCTGTGAGCTATGACACCACGGCATTCTACCCAGGGTGATAGAGTAAGACTCTGCCAAAAAAAAAAAAAAATGCAGAAAATAGTAAAGGTTGGTAAGGATATGGTGAAATTGAAAACACTGGGCAATGGGGAAATGTAAAGTGGTACAGCCCTTGCAGGAAATAGTATGATTTCTGAAAAATCATACTGGGCGAAGCATGGTGGCTTGTGCCTATAATCCTGGCACTTTGGGAAGCCAAGACGGGAGAATTACTTGAGGCCAGGAATTTGAGATTAGCCTGAGCAACATATTAAGCGTCTGCAAAATTTAAAAATTAACCTGTCGTCCTAGCTAATAGGGAGGCTAAAGCAGGAGAATTGCTTAAACTCAGGAATTTGAGGCTATAGTGAGCTGTGATGACACCACCCCACTGCAATTTAGCCTAGGCAAGAGAATGAGACTATCTATAAAAAGAAAAAAGAAAAGGGCGGCGCCTGTGGCTCAAAGGGATAGGGCGCCAGTCCCATGTGCTGGAGGAGGTGGGTTCAAACCCAGCCTCGGCCAAAAAACACAAAAAAAAAGGGAAAAGGAAAAAGAAAAGTAAAATTATCATCTGATTCAGCAATTCCACTTCTGAGTATATACCCAAAAGGATTGAAAGTAAGGTCTCAAAGAACTATGTGAACACTCATTACCATGGCTTGAATGTATTCCCCGAAGTTCGTATATTGGAAATTTAATCCCCAATTCGACAGCGTTGAGAGGCAGCATGTTTAAGAGGTGAGTGGCCAAAACCCTCGTGAACAGATTAATGCCATTATCTCAGGAGTGGGTTAGTTATTTTTACTGGGTGTGTTCCTAATAAAGGATGAGTTGAGACATTCTCTCTCCACCTTCCACCACGGGGAAGTTCCTTGCCAGATTTGGCCCCTTGACCTTTGACTTCCCAGCCACCAGGTACTAAGAAATAAATCTGTGTTCTTTATTAATTACCCAGACTCAAGTATTCTGCTACAGCAGCACAAATAGACCAAGACACTTGTGTTGTTAGAAGCATTATTCTCCGTAGCTAATATGTAGAAGCAACCCACACGTCTATCAACAGAGGATAGGTAAATACAATGTGGGTTATCCATACAATGGAGTATTATACAGCCTTTAAAAAGAAGGAAATCTTTAGCCGGGCGTTGAGGCGGGTGCTGTAGTCCCAACTACTTGGGAGGCTGAGGCAAGAGAATCACTCAAGCCCAAGAGTTTGAGGTTGCTGTGAGCTGTGACGCTACAGCACTCTACCAAGAGCAACATAGTGAAACTCTGTCTCAAAAAAAAAAAAGAAGGAAATCTTGGCCAGGTGCAGGGCTCATGCGTATAATACCAATACCAATAGTAACACTTTGGTTTTTGTTTTTTGTGTGTTTTTTTTTGTTTGTTTGTTTGTTTGTTTTTTGCAGTTTTTGGCCCAGGCTGGGCCTGAACCCGTCACCTCCAGCTTATGGGGCCAGCACCCTACTCAGTTGAGCCACAGGCACCACCACCAATAGTAACACTTTGGAAAGCCTAAGTAGAAGAAGGATCACTTGAGGCCAGGAATTTGAGATCAGCCTGGACAACATAACAAGACCTTGTGTCTAAAAAAAAAAATTTTTTTTTGAGACAGAGTCTTAAGCTATTGCCTTAGGTAGAGTGCCATGGTGTCATAGTTCACAACAACCTCCAACTCTTGGACTCAAGTGATCCTCCTGCCTCAGCTTTTCTGTTTTTAGTAGAGATGGGGTCATGCTTTTGCTCAGGCTGGTCTCAAACTTGTGAGCTCAGGTAATACATGCACCTCAGTCTCCCAGAGTGCTAGGATTACATGCATGGGCCACTGTGCTTGGCCAAAAAAATTTTCTAAATTAACTAGGTGTGCTGGTATTCACCTGTACTCCCAGCTACTTGGGAAGCAAAGGCAGGAGGATTGCTTGAGCCCAGGAATTTGAGGCTGCTGTGAGCACCACTCCAGCCTGGGTGACAGAGAGAAAACTTGTCTCTAAAAAACAAAGAAGAAGGAAAAAGAAGATCCTGTCACATGCTACAATACAGATGACCTTTGAGGACATTGTGCTCCATGAAATGTGCCAGGCACAAAGGACAAACCGTGTATGATTCCACAGGAGGTCCTTAGAGTCATCAGATTTACAGAGCTGGACAGGAGAATGGTCAGTGCGGGGGCAGGGGTGGTGTTAGTGTTTCATGGGGACACCGTTTCAGTTTGGGAAGGTGGAAAGTTCTGGAGGCACTAAGAGTGTACTTAACAACACTGAACTGTGCACTTAAAGATGGCTAAGGTAAATGATGTTATTTATATTTTACCAGAAGAAAAGGAGAAAGAAAACCCCACGGCTATAATGATCTCTCCCATCCCACTGGCTCTTCTTTCCTGTGAACTTCATGCACTTTGACAAGAGCTGAGATCTAGGGCCTCCCACTTGAACCTGGGAAGGCCTATGTGCCCTCCTTAGCTAATAGATATGGCAGAAGTAACACCACCCCTCCACTCAGTCTGGGTCATAAGTGATGATTCATCTCCTTCCTTGCTGCCTCTCTGGACGCTCCTTCCTGGAACTCCACTGCCATGATGGGAGAAAGCCTGAGTCACATGGAGACATCCCGTGTAGGTGTTGCAGACAGTAGCCCCAGCTGATCTGCCAGTGGGCAGCCATTATCAACCACCAGATGTATGCACCAGGAAGCCTCCACCATTTGACCATCACCCCATGAGAGGCCATGAACAAGAACTGCCCAGATGAGCCCAGTCAGTTCCCGAAATTGCATGAGATAATAATAAAGGTTGGGGTGACTTGTTATGTAGCAATAGATAACTAGAACCAGAAAAGAGACAGTGAATGAACAAATGAGAGAATTTCAGTGAATGATATGGAGACATTAAGGCAGAGTCAAGTGACTTGAGGGGACTGCGTTAGCTGGGGGCATCCAGGAGAGCTTCTCAAAGTAGATGGCATTTAAGCCAAACCTAAAGGAAGGATGACAACAAGGAGTCACTTGTGATAAGAACTAGGAAAAGCACTCCAGGCATCAGGAACAGCAAGTGCAAAGGCCCTGGGGCAGGAATGAGCTCTGTGACCACAGAGGAGGCAAGCCAGTTAGGCTGGAGTAGAGAGGGCTGGGGAGAGTTGCAGGAAGATGATGGGGCTTTGGTGGCTATGGTCACAAGAATTGAAGTTTTTGTTCTGAGTGTGCTGAGGAGTTGAGTGACAGAGTAATAACTGTGCAGAGATTAAGATTGGATCTCCCGGGCGGCGCCTGTGGCTCAGTGGGTAGGGCGCCAGCCCCATATCCTGAGGGTGGCGGGTTCAAACCCAGCCCCAGCCAAACTGCAATGACAACAAAAAAAAATAGCTGGGCGTTGTGGTGGGCACCTATAGTCCCAGTTACCAGGGAGGCTGAGGCAAGAAAGAGAATCGTCTAAGCCCAAGAGTTGGGGATTGCTGTGAGCTGTGACGCCACCACACTCTACCAAGGGCAACAAAGTGAGTCTGTCTCTAAAAAGTAAAAGAAAAATTTTAAAGGTCAGCTCTCCCTACAGAAGCCTGGGGAGGGCTGGAGTTCCTGGGCATAGAACACTAAGGCTACATTATGATTTATGGCCCCAGGCATTTTGCCTTCCTGGTCTCCTTCTTTCATTTTAAAAAAAGCAATAATTATATTTTACAATTGCAGTCATATAAAAATAAATACAATCCAGGCTCGGTGCCTGTGGCTCAAGCGGCTGGGGCGCCAGCCACATACATCTGAGCTGGTGGGTTCGAATCTAGCCCAGGCCCACCAAACAGCAATGACAGCTGCAACCAAAAAAAATGGCCGGGCATTATGCCCGGCTACTTGGTGGGGCAGAGGCAGGAGAATTGCTTGAGCCCAGGAGTTGGAGGTTGCTGAGGTTGCTGAGGTTGCTGAGAGCTGTGATGCCACAGCACTCTACCCAGGGAGACAGCTTGAGGCTCTGTCTCAAAAAAAAAAAAAAATAATAATAATAATAAATACAATCCAGACCGAAGTCTAATTATATAGTCATTATTTTATTTCTTTTTTTCTTCTAACTTTATTTTTATTTGTTTATTCATTTATTTCTGGAGACAAAGTCTTGGTCTGCCATCTACCCTGGAGTATAGTGGTGTAGCCTCAAACTCCTGGGCTCAAGCGATTCTCCTGCCTCAGTGTCCTGAGTAGCTGAGACTACAGGTATGTGCACCACACCTAGCTAATTTTAATTTTTTGTAGAGATGAGGTCTTGCTATGCTGCCTAGGCTAGTCTAAAACTCCTGACCTCAAGCAATCCTTCTGCCTCAGCTTCCCAAAGGGCTGGGGTTACAGGCATGAGCCACCGTGCCCAGCTCTTTCTTCTAATTTTAAAAGAAATTAAAATTAAAATATGTTCGTAAGCCCCTAAAAGTTTCACAGGCCCTGGGCACAGTGTCTCAAGGATGAGTCAGCCCTGCAGAGCCACTTGGGTAGCTGAGAGAACCAGGCAATACCTAAGTCTATGCCCTTCCTGGGACACAGACCTGGATCTGGCTGGTGGTCAGTGGGCAGCCAGCCTGCCAATAGCCACCTCCTTGGGGGATCCCCAGTGATGCCAGATTCTCCTACTGATGTATGGATTGATGGAATGATTCAGACTGATGGAATAATCCTGAGAGGCAGGTGACAGGTTCCAGGGAACAAGGAGGCTGTTGGTCTCGGTGTTGCTCAGAGAGGGACAAGCCGTCTCTGAGCCTGGTCTGTTTACTTTCTAGACTGCCAGCTGTCCCCGGAAGGAGCACAGTGTTAATCCTGCTCATTGCGGAGTCCCTGCCAGTGTGGCTGGCACATGGTAGCCGCTCGATTCCTGTGTGTTGACACATTAAACTAGTGGGTTTTCTGCTCCTGCTCAGGAGCTTGGGTAAAGCCGTCATGAGGATGAAAGGATCAGAGAGATGAAGAGTTTACAGAAATGTCATTAGTTACAGGTCACAGGAGAGGTGATTGATTCTGGGTGTGGGTGAAGGCACATTCTACTGGGGGCTCTGCGGGACTGGACACACTGGTAACTGCCCCTGAGTAATAGGTCCCTGCTTTGTGTGTCCTGATACTTCCCTCTGCCCTGGAAAATTCTAGGTTCCTTTCTGCTGTTTTCTGGGAGCATTGGCTACTGTCCAAGCCACCTCAGTTTCCCCCTGGGAGGCCAGAGACACAAGGTTGGGGGAAGCCACAGGGCAGGGGTTTGGGGATTTCAGCAGTCTTCTGTGGCTGCTGATGAGCTTCTATTCCTTGAGTAGACTCTAGAAGATAGTGACTCTACGGGAGTAGTCACATTCCAAAAAGAAGGCAAGGCCACGCAGGAGTTAAATTAGCTTCCAGAGTTAGGTGCCCAGGTTTGAATCACACAACAGTGGACAACTTAGAGAATCTCTCTGAACCTTGACTTCTTCATCTGTACCATGGGAGAGATAAGAGCATTTCTTTCTAGAGAGGATGGTGCCGATCAAGTGAGATAATGGTGGACACGTCACCAGAGGGGCTGGCAAGATCCATCGTGGACCCCCAGAATAGCCTAAAAAATAACAAGAGAAAAAGGAAGTGACTCATTTCTGGAAGATAGCAGGCCTGAACCAAACAACATAAAGAGGTGTCTAAAGTCCTAAACTCTGACTTGAAATTTTGAGGAAGAAAGGCAGGACGATTGAAAAATCAGCTCACAGCACCCATAGCTCAGTGCGTAGGGCGCCGGCCACATGCACCAGGGCTGGTGGGTTCAAACCCAGCCCCAGCCTGCTAAAAACAAAAAAATAGCCAAGTGTTGTTGCGTGTCCCTGTAGTCCCAGCTACTCTGGAGGCTGAGGCAAGCAAATTGCTTAAGCCTAAGTGTTTGAGGTTGCTGTGCGCTGTGATGCCACAGCACTCTACCAAGGGCAAAAAAAAAAAAAGAATAAAAAGAAAAATCAGTTCAGATTTTCATGCAGAAGAATCAAGAGAAGAAGGAAATTAAATGAAATTAAAAGGAGGAAGGCAGCCTTACTAAATGCAAAAACATATGACACAGCTAGAAGAATTACAACTATGTGGTCCTACCTACAAAAGTAGAGACAGAATCTATGAACCAAGTCTTATGTGTATGTGTGTTACAATTTTTACATAATGAAGTTGGTAATATAGCTCAGTGAATGGTGAAAGACAATGAATTATTATTAGTAGTAGTGTTAAAAGATGGGGTCTTGCTATGTTGTCCAGGCTGGAGTGCAGTGGCTATTCATAGGCCCAATTGTGGTGTACTACATCTTCAAACTCCTGACCTCAAGCAATCCTCTCACCTACTCCTGAGTAGCTAGGACTACGGGCATGCTCCACCATGCCTGGCTTGAATTAATTATTTTGGAGAAAGAAGTAGACCTTTACTTCAAACTACATCAAACTTTGAGATTACATTTGACTATGTACAAGATCAGGCAACTAAATTCATTAACTCATGCTAAAAAAAGTGCTACATACCTTATCGTTGAATATCACTATGGTCACCCTCGAAGCATTCCCCTTGGGGAATAGCTGCTATGCTCCCAGACATCATGACGATGTTCCCTACAGCAAGAAGGGGAAGAGGAATAAGTGAAAAAAGGTAGGAATGGGCTCAGCACCTGTGGCACAGTGGTTACGGCACCAGCCACATACACCAAGGCAGGCAGGGTTCGAACCTGGCCTAGGCCTGCTAAATGACAATGACAACTGCAACAAAAAAAACTCGGGTGTTATGGCGGGGGCCTGTAGTCCCAGCTACTTGGGAAGCTGAGGCAAGAGAATCTCTTGGGCCCAAGAGTTTGAGGTTGCTGTGAGCTGTGACATCACGGCACTCTACCGAGGGCAGCATAGTGAGACTCTGTCTCAAGGCCAGGCATAGTGGTTATCCCAGAACTTTGGGAGGCCAACGTGGGAGGATCACTTGGGGCTAGGAGTTCAAGACCAGCCTGGGTGACATAGTAAGACCCCATGTTTACAAAAAAAAGGTTTTTTTTGTTTTGTTTTGTTTTTTGTCGTTTTTTTATTGGCCGGGGCTGGGTTTGAACCTGCCACCTCTGGCAAATGGGACTGGCACCCTACCCCTTCGAGCCACAGGTGCTGTCCAAAGGGTTTTTTTTTTAATACAGAGTCTCACTTTATTGCCCTCAGTAGAGTGCCATAACATCATACTTTTTTTTATTTTTATTTTTTTGTGACAGGGTCTCACTCTGCCCAGGATAGAGTGCAGTGTATAATCAGAGCTCACCGAAGGCTTCAATTCCTGGGCTGATTCCATGGGATCCTCCTGCCTCAGCCTCCTGAGTAACTGGGACGACAAGCACATACCATTGCACCCTGCTGATATTTCTTTTCTTTTCTTTCTTTTTGAGACAGAGTCTCACTATGTGGCCCTTGGTAGAGTGCCGTGGTGTCACAGCTCACAGCAACCTCAAGTTCTTGGGCTCAACACCCAGCTATTTTTAACACATAGCCTCACAGCAACCCAAACTCTGGCCACAACACCCAGCTATTTTTTGTTGCAGTTGTCATTGTTGTTTAGTTGGTCTGGGCTGGGTTCAAACCTGCCAGCCTCGGTATATGTGGCTGGCACCATAACCACTATGCTACAAGTGCCAAGCCTATTTCTTTTTTTTTTTAAAGATGGGGTCTTTTTTTTTTTTTTGAGACAGTCTCAAGTAGTGCCATAGCATTATAGCTCACAGCAACCTCCAAATCTTGGGCTCGAGCAACCCTCTTGCCTTACTTTTTTCTATTTTTAATAGAGATGGGGTCTTGCTTTTGCTCAGGCTGGTCTCAAGTTCCTGAGCTCAAGCGATCCAACTGCCTCGGCCTCCCAGAGTGCTAGAATTACAGGCGTGAGCCACTGCATCTGGCCAAGAGATGGGATCTTGCTATGTTGCCAAGGCTGATGGCAAACTCCTGGCCTCAGGTGATCCTGCTTTCTCAGCCTCCCAAAGGGCTGGGATTATAGGCCTGAGCCAATAGGCCTATATTTTTATAGCCTAGGCCTCAGTATTTTTATACCCCTTATGTGACCTTCAATTCTCCTAATTCTCGTACGAATAATTCCAAGCTCCATGTGCTAAGAAAAAAGAATTTTTTTTTTGGAGACGGTGTCTCCCATGGTGTCATAGCTCACAGCAACTTCAAACTCTTGGGCTCAAGTAATTCCTTTGCCTCACCCTCCCAAGTAGCTGGGACTACAGGTGCCTGCCACAATGCCTGGCTATTTTTTTTAGAGAGGGGGTCTCGCTCTAGCTCAAGCTGGTCTCAAACTCATGAGTTCAGGCAATCCACCCTCATCAGCCTCCCAGAGTGCTAGGATTACAGGTGTGAGCCACCATGCCCAGCCTTCATGTGCCAAGAAATTACAAAATAATAATAGGCTGGGCCTATTTTCAGCGTATTTTACTATGTCCCAGTATAGGCAAAATTACAAGATAGAGGACCAGCGTGATTATCAATGTTTTCATTGTGTTTGATTATGGAAATGTACCCTAGACTCCTGGTTCTGATATGAATAAGTATGTGAGAAAAAACTATGATGGGATATGACTTCCAAGGTAAGATCATAAAAGAAATTGCAGCTTCTGCCTTGGTCTTTTACAAACTTTTTCTGTAAAGGGCTAACAGGTAAATATTTTAGGTGTGTGTATCATTCAGCCTCTATCACAACCACTTGATCTGCTGTTGTAGCATAAAAACAACTATAAAAAAACACATAAACAGGCTCAGTGCCCATAGCTCAGTGGTTAGGGCACCAGCCACAGTCACCCGTGGTGTCAGAGCTCACAGCAACCTCAAACTCTTTGGCTTTAAGCAATTCTCTTTCCTTAGCCTCCCAAGTAGCTGGAACTACAGGTGCCCGGCTACATTTTTGTTATTGTTGTTATTGTTGCAGTTGTCATTATTGTTTAGGTGGTCCGGGCTGGGTTCAAGCCCACCAGCTTGGGTATATGTGGCCCAGGCCCTACCCACTGAGCTACAAGCGCCACCCACCCTTGAATTCTTGATCCACAGAAAAGTGAAAGATGATAATTTTTCTTTTTTTTCTGACACAGAGCCAGAAGCTGTCCGCCTGGGTAGAGTGCCATGGCATCACAGCTCGCAACCTACAAGTCCTGGGCTCAAGCGAGTCTCCTGCCTCCGCCTCCCAAGGAGCTAGGACCACAGGCGCCCGCCACAACTGCCGGCTATTTTTTGGTTGCAGCCAACATTGTTGTTTGGCGGCCGGGGCTGGATTCGAACTCGCCAGCTCAGGTGTATATGGCTGGTGCCCCAGCCACTTGCGCCACAGGTGCCGAGCCAAGATGATAAATTTTTATAGATGCTTTTAGCCAGTAAGTTTTGGAGTAATTTGTTATGGAGCCCATAGCTAAGGTGCTATCAATACCAAGGTACTCTGAAGGGTTAAATACTGAGGATCAAACTACACTTTCCAAGTGACTACAAAGAAAGGAAAGAACTGGATTTCCTTCTCTGAAATGTCAAAGCTTTCTCTAAATTTAACAGCAGTGGGAGAAATGGTAAAGGAATGGACTGAGCTGTCCCTCTTTAAAATTCAAAGAGCTATGGGCAGCACCTGTGGCTCCAAGGGGTAGGGCGCCGGCCCCATATGCCAGAGGAGGGTTCAAACCCAGCCCTGGCCAAAAACTGCAAATAAATAAATAAATAAAATAAAAGCCCTAAAATTTAAAGAGCTAATTGGAATCAATTTGTATTAATATTCCTTCAAAGAGACGGAAAAAAACATAGAGAAATCACAAATACCCTGGTGAGACAAACAAATCAATCACCCTGACACACCAGAGAAGACATTCAATTTCATAGAGACTCCAAAGACATGAGTTGCTATTTGAAAATGAGACATCTTTTGTCTATTTATTTTTATTTTTTATTTTTGCGAGACAATTTCACTCTGTCCGCTTTGGACAATTTCACTCTGTCACAAAAGTCTTCTCAATCATAATATGTTTGCTTTTTTTCAAGCCATGGCATCACAGCTCACAGCAACCTCAAATTCCTGGGCTCAAGTGATCCTCTTGCCTCAGCTTTCTGAGTAGCTGGGACTACAGGCACCCACCACAATATCTGGCTAGTTTTTTTTAGAGACAGGGTCATGCTCTTGCTCAGACTGGTCTCGAACTCCTGAGCTTAAGCAATCCCCTTGCTTTGGCCTCCCACAATGCCAGGACTGCAGGCATGAGCCACTGTGCCTAGCCTCTTTTGTCTATTTTCATCGTAATTTTTTCTTTTTAAATTACAGAATCTTGCTTCAGCTTACTGCTTTTGGCATAAATTGTAGCCTTCTAGAGAGCGCTTGGCAATATGTACCAAGAATCATAATATGTTTGCTTTTTTCAAGCCAGTATTTCCCACTCTGAGAATCCACTTTGAAGAAATATGCAAATATTTACACATAACAATACTTGTGGTATCATTATTATAATTTTCATTTAACACAAAACCTTGGTAAACTATGATACAATAATAAGATAAGGTCCATTATGCAGCCATTTTAAATGTTTGTAGATTTTTAAAAACAATATGAAAAGTCTTTTCATACTACCTTTTCTTAAAAAGCAGAATATCAAAGAAATCACTTCTTTCTCCCTAGATTTCTCCGTGATTAAAAATCCCACTGTCTGTGAAGTAACAGGAAGTCTCAGTTTTTCACTGCTGTGGGGTACAAAATGGCACAGCTGCTTTGGAAGACAGTTTGTCAGCTTCTTAGAAACTAAACACACTCTTACCATTTGATCTAGCGATTGTACTTACTGATATTTACCCAAAGGAGGTGAAAATTTATGTCCACGCAAAAACTTGTACAGATGGATGTTTATAGTAGCTTTATCCATAACTGCCAAAACTTGGAAGTGACCAAGATGTCCTTCAGTAGGTGAGTGGATAAACAAACTGTGGTAGATCCAGACAAACGATGAGTATTCATTGCGAAAAAACAACGAACTATCAAACCATGAAAAGACATGATTGAAACCACCCACAGTGGCTCACTCCTGGAATCCCAGAACTTTGGGAGGCTGAGATGGGAGGATCACTTGAGCCCAGACGTTGAAGACCACCCTGAGCAAAATGGTGAGACCCCGTCACTACAAAAAAAAAAAAAAAAAAATTAGCCAGGCACAGTAGTGAGCCTGCAATCCTAGCTACAGTAGTGTGGCAGGAGGATCACATGAGCCCAGGAATTGGAGGTTTCAGTGAGCTATGAGCCTGCTTGGACAACAGAGCAAGAGTCTATCTCTCGAAAAATAAAAAAAGACAGGCTAGGTTCAGTGACTCACACCTGTAATCCTAGCACTGTGGGAGGCTGAAGCAGGTGGATTGTCTGAGCTCACAGGTTTGAGACCTGAGCCAGAGCAAGACCTCGCCTCTAAAACTAGCCAGGTGGTGTGGCAGGTGCCTGTAGTCCCAGCTACTTGGGAGGCTGAAGCAAGAGGTTCACTTGAGCCCAAGAGTTTAAGGTTGCTGTGAGCTGAGACAGCATAGCACTCGACCAAGGGCGACATGGTGAGACTCTGTTTCAGAAAAATAAATAAACAATACATGAAAGAACCACAAATGCAAATTACCAAGTGAAAGAAGCCAATCAGATAAGGTTATTTACTGCGTGATTCCAACTCTAAGACCTTCTGGAAGAGTCACATGTAGATAGTAAAAAGATCAGTGGTTGCCAGGTTTTGTGGGGAAGAGGGAGGAACAGGCGGAGCCCAAGGGATTCTGGGGGCAGCGGGACTGCTCTGTGTGATCCTATAATGGAGACATGTCACTGTACATTTGTCCAAACCCACAGGCCGTACAGCACCAACAGTGAGCCCTAATGAGAACTGTGGACTCTGGGTGATGAGGATGTGTCCATGGGGGCTCAGGGATTGTTTTCCTTTTTTCTGCTTGTTTGTTTGAGACAGAGTCTCACTTTGTAGCCCTGGGTAGAGTGCTGTGGTGTCACAGCTCACAGCAACCTCAAACTCTTGGGCTCAAGCGATTCTCTTGCCTCAGCCTCCTGAGCAGCTGGGACTACAGGTGCCTGCCACAATGCCCGGCTATTTTTAGAGATGGGGGTGGTGGTGGGGGGATGGGGGTCTTGCTGAGGCTGGTCTCAAACCTGTGAGCTCAGGTAATCCACCTACCTCAGCCTCCCAGAGTGTTGGGAGAACAGGTGTGAACCACCATGCAGGGCCTGAGGCTCAGTGACTGTAACAAATGCTCTGCTCCATGGGGGACAATTGATAAGGGGGAAGCTATGCAGCTAGGAGTGGATATGTAGGAATTCTCTGTACTTTCCATTTAATTTTGCTGTGAATCTGAGACTGCTTTAAAAAATAAAGTCTCTGGGCTTGGCATCTGTAGCTCAAGCGGCTAAAGCACCGGCCACATACACCAGAGCTGGAGGGTTCAAATCCAGCCTGGGCCTGCCAAACAGCAATGACAACTACAACCAAAAGTAAAAATGGCTGGGCATTGTGATGGGCTCTCCCCAGCTACTTGGGAGGCTGAGGCAAGAGAATCACTTAAGCCCAGGAGTTGGAGGTTGCTGTGAGCTGTGATGCCACAGAGCTCTACCTAGAGCAACAGCTTGAGGCTCTGTCTCAAAAATAAATAAATAATAAAGTCTCTGAAAAAGAAATACTGTTCTTTAACTAGAGCATGGTTATCACCACAATCACAGAGGTCTGTACCAAAAGGAAGAAAAAGTCAATTTTTCTTTATTGTAATTTTTTTTGTTTTTCAAAATGGGGTCTGGCACTGTCACCCGGGCTGGAGTACAGTGGTCCAGTCATAGTTTACTGTTACCTTGAACTCCTGGGCTCAAGTGATCCTCCCGTCTCAAGCCTCCCAAGTAGCTGGGACTATAGGCATGTGCTACCATGCCTAATTTTTTGTTTTTTTAGAGATGGGATCTTGCTATGGGCCCAACTCCTAGCTTCAAGTGATCCCCCCACCTCTGCCTCCCCTGCTGGGATTGCAGGTGTGGATCACTGTGCCAACTACTATAATTTATTCAAATTAAAAAAAAAAAGTTTTAAGAGGGGTGGCGCCTGTGGCTCAAGGAGTAGGGCACCAGCCCTGTATGCTAAGGGTGGCAAGTTTGAGCCCAGCCCGGGCCAAAAACCTGCAAAAAAAAATTTTTTTTAAAGATAAGCCTGTGTTTTTCTTTGGTGTACTATAATTTTTTAAAAAAAATTAACGCAAAAAAAGAAAATCCAGAAAATGTATGCAATCTCACATTCTGTGCACAATTTCCAGAATTCACAGCCTGAGTGGCCCTTTCCTATAAAGCCCTATCTTGTTCAGGGGACCCCAGCACAGATGACTGCATCAAGTCACACTGGCCACCCCAATCATACTGACCGCCTGGCTGTGCTAATCATCTGCTCACATTCTGTTCTGGCCACTGACCTGCAGCAGTCTGCTCTTCCTTGAAAGCTAAAAAAATACCACTGTATTTTTGTCCACCAAGGATACTATCACTTCTGTAATCTGTATCTTGTTTCACATGCAGAATTGTATCCACAAACAAGGAAGAGTGCTATGGTGTTTTAAATCCATGTAAACAATATCACACTGTACTAGCATTTCACAACTTGAATTTCTTTTTCATTCAGCAGGATGCTTTTGTTTTTCAACCACATTTGTGATGAAATAGAGGTAGAGCTGGAGAGAGTGGGAGTGAGAGCAAGAGAGAGATGTGGAGAGAGACAGAGAAATACAGAGACTGAGAGACACACGGAGAGAGAACTGGTCATTCCTTTTCACTACTATTTAATATTCCACTGCAAGACCATCCTCATCCTCATTTTTCTACCCTCCCCCATTGATGGACATTCCAGTGGTTCTTCACTTTTCACTCATAAACATCACTTCAGGGAAAAGCAAGACCCGTCTATGCAAAAAATAGGAAAGTTAGCCAGTGTTGTGGTGGGCACCTATAGACCCAGCTCCTCAGCCTAGGCAGGAAGATTGCTTAAGCCCAGGAGTTTGAGGTTGCTGTGAGCTAGGCTGATGAAAGGCTCTCTAGTCTGGGCAACACAGTGAGACTCAGTCTCCAAATTATATATATATATACAGAATATGTGTTCATAGACAGTTTATGTTAAAAGTAAGGTTTCTAGGCTCCGTGCCCGTAGCACAGTGGTTACAGCATCAGCCACACACACCAAGGGTGGCAGATTCAAACCCGACCCAGGACAGCTAAACAACAATGGCAACTGCAACCAAAAATAGCCGGGCGTTGTGGCAGGCACCTGTAGTCCCAACTACTTGGGAGGCTGAGGCAAAAGAATTGCTTAAGCCCAAGAGTTTGAGGTTTCTGTGAGCTGGGACGCCACAGCACTCTACCCGGGGCCACAGCTTGAGACTCTGTCTCAAAAAAAAGTAAGATTTCTGGTCTGTAGTAGTTAATTAGTAGTCGAAAGTTATATATATATGTGGAGTTTTTACTGTGCAGCACCCCTAAACCCTGCATTATTCAAGTGTCAACCGTATATAGATGATACAGATAGATAATTAGAGAGCAACTTACAAGGAATTGGCCCATATGGTTATAAAGGCCAGCAAGTCCCAAGATCTGCAGGTCTCCATCTGAAGAAATAGGAGTGAAGATGGTGTAGTATCTGTCCAAAGGCCAGCAGGCTCAAGACCTGGGAAGAGCTAGCTATTTCAGTTCAAGTCCAAAGACAGGAAAAAGCTGACGACCCATCTCCAAAGCAGTCAGGCAGGAGGAATTGCTCCTGACTCCCACAGGGTGCTTTTTGTTCTATATAGGTCTTCTGCAGGCTAGATGGGGCCCATCCTCACTGGGGAGGGAAATCTGCTTTTCTCAGTCTACATACTTATTTCCTCATGTGTTTATGTATCTATCTAGAGACAGGCTCTCACTCTGTTGCCTAGGGTAGATGCTGTAGCGTGATGTAGCTCACAACAGCCTTGAACTCATGGCCTCAAGCAATCTTCCCACCTCAGCCTCCTGAGTAGTGGGACTATCTGCATGTACCACCACACCTGATATAATTTTTAAGTTATTTTTTAGAGATGGGGTCTTGCTGTGTTGCCCAGGCTGGTCTTGAACTCCTCCTTGAGCAATCCTCCCATCTTGGCCTCCCTAAGTGCTGGTATTATAGGAGCGAGCCATTGTGCCTGGCCCAATCTACCAAATGAAATGCTAAACTCTTCCACAAACACCCTCACAGAAACACCCAGAATAATGTTTCACCAAATATCTGGCACCCTATGGCCCAGGCAAGTTGACACATAAAATTAACTATTACCACCTCCCAGTGACCAATTCAATGCCATCAACCTATCCTTCCAGCAGCCATCGGCACTGATATTATCTCCCTCCTTCTAGGCGCTGTCTGACCTGTTGACTTCTGGGGTTTGCCTTGCTCCTGTTGGCTCCTCTGATTCAAACTGCCCCCCAGAACCTTTTCATGCCATACCCTTTCCACAAACATCTCACGCATGCCACGGCTTTGGCTGCCATATCCTCATCAGAAACTCCCAGCTCTCTCTCTTTCTCTGTCTCTTTCTCTCCATCTCAGGCCACTTTATTGACCCCTGTATTAGTTAAGATTCCCCAGGGAAGCAGAATAGAATATAGATAGATGGATGGAGGGATGGATGGATGGATAGATAGATAAGAGGAGTTTGTTACAGAAATTGGCACACCTGTGATTATAGAGGCCAAGAAGTTCTACAATCTGCCATCTGCAAACTGAACTAATAAAGCAGGTAGCATTCAGCCTGAGTCTGAAGGCCTGACAACCAAGGAAGCACATGATGTAAGTCCTGGAGTTCTAAAACCCAACAATAGGTGGGGTGTGGTGGTCACATCTGTAATCCTGGCACTTCGAAAGGCTGAGGCGGGAGGATCACTTGAGCTCAGGAAGGAGTTCAAGTCCAGCCTGAGTAAGAGCAAGACCCCATCTCTACTAAAAATAAAAAAAACTAGCCGGGCATTGTGGTGAGCTCCTATAGTCCCAGCTACTTGGGAGGCTGAGGCAAAAGGATCAGTTAGACTCAGGAGCTTAAGGTAGATGTGAGCTATGATGCCATGGCACTATAGTCTGAGCAACAGAATGAGAATTTATCTCAAAAATAACACCCCAAATTAAAAAAAAAAAATAACCCAAACAAGAACTATGAACTCAAAAGTCCAAGGGCAAGAGAAAATTGATGTCCCAGCTCAAAGAAAGAAGATATTATTCTGGGTGTTCTGGGTTCTAGTTCAGAAAGAAAAAGAAAAGTTCAGGTACAGTTTCACACCTGTTATTCTAGCACTTTGCAAGACCAGAAGTTCAATGCCAGCCTGGACAACATACTGAGACCGCATCTCTACAAAAAAATGAAAAAATTAGCTGGTATGGTGGCATAGACCAAGCTACTCAGGAGGAGGAGGTGGGAGGATCTCCTGAGCTCAGTGTTTTGAATCTGCATGAGCTGTGGTTGGGCCCCTGCCCTCTAGCCTGGACAACAGAGAAAGACCCTGTCCCTAAAAAAAGAAGAGAGGGAAGGATAAAATTCACCCTTCCACCTTTTCTCTTATTTCATCCAGGCTCTTTACTCAGTCTACCAATGCAAACACTAATCTCCTCAGACAGACCCTCAAAGACACAGCCAGAAATAAAGTTTTACCAGCTATCTGAGCATCCCCTAGCTCAGTCAAGTGGACGCAAAATTAATCATCCCAACCCCAAACCTGAGCATCCCCACCTTCAACCTCGTCTGTCCTTCCTCCCACAGTTCCTAGGATCAACCAGCACCTCGGCCATCTATGGCTCCTCCCATAATCTCACCTCAGGGATGGCCCCATAAGCCACTTCAACAAGTAGCCAAAGATTGCTTCATCATTCTCCACTCTTTCCTCTCTTTCACCTCCAACCAGTCACCCAGATTTGTTGACCTTACTTCCTCAAAGCCTCCCAAACTTCCTTTTCCAAAATATCTGCCATAGAAATATCTGACCAAGGGCGGCGCCTGTGGCTCAGTCGGTAGGGCGCCGGCCCCATATACCGAGGGTGACGGGTTCAAACCTGGCCCCGGCCAAACTGCAACCAAAAAATAGCCGGGCGTTGTGGTGGGCGCCTGTAGTCCCAGCTACTTGGGAGGCTGAGGCAAGAGAATCGCTGAAGCCCAGGAGTTGGAGGTTGCTGTGAGCTATGTGAGGCCACGGCACTCTACCGAGGGCCATAAAGTGAGACTCTGTCTCTACAAAAAAAAAAATATATATATCTGACCAAAAATCTCCACCCTCATGTCCAGAATATGTAAAGAACTCCCACAAATCAATAAGAAAAAGGCCAAAACCCCAAAGGAAAAAGTGGGCCTCTCACAAAAAGGTGGTCTGCAAATAGCTGATAAATGAAAAGATGTCTGACATCATGAGTCATCAGGGAAATGCACATTAAAACCAAAACTTTCTCAATCCCAGCTCTGAGAAAATGGCTGACATGAAAAAGGTAATACCAAGTTATACTGTTTGTGAGTGTGTAATGACACAACCCTGTTGGAAAACTGGCAATATCTATAAAAGCTGAATAAACACCTTCACTATCAGACCAAAAACCTATGAGAATATTCATAACACCTCTGATCATCACAGCCAGAAACTGGAAACAGCCCAGATGCCCCCCAAAAGGGTAGGTAAATAAATTATGATAAATTCACAAAATGGAAAACAGTGATTTTATCCCTGAGGGAACATTTGCCAATGTGTAGAGACATTTTTGATTGTCATGATGTGGGGGAGAGGCCAGGATGCTGCTAAGCATCTCCAATACACTGGACACACAAAAGATGTCTCAGCACCAGTGTCAATAGTGGCTGAGAGGCTCAGGTGCCAGCCACATACACCTGAGCTAGTGGGTTCAAATCCAGCCCTGCCGGCCAAACACAGCTGCAACCAAAAAATAGCCTGGTGTTGTGGCAGGTCCCTGTAGTCCCCGCTACTTGGGAGGTGGAGGCAGGAGAATTGCTCAAGCCTAGGAGTTGGAGGTTGCTGTGAGCTGTGATGCCATGGCACTCTACCCAGGGCGAGAGCTTGAGGCTCTGTCTCAAAAAAAAAAAAAAAATAGTGGCTGCGAAACCTTGCTATATAACAATGGCAAGGAACAGGAACTATAACCTACAGCAATACGAATGAACCACAGAGTGAAAATGTTGCACAAAGAATATATCCTGGGCGGTGCTGCCTGTGACTCAAGGAGTAGGGCACGGCCCCATATGCTGGAGGTGGTGGGTTCCAACCCAGCCCCAGCCAAAAACTGAAAAAGAAAAAAGAATACATCCTGTTTGCTTCTATTTATATAATGTTTGGCTAACAAAGAAAGTGAGTCTAGATCCTTAAAAGCCAAGATAAGAGCTGGGTGTGGTGCAGCATGTGTGCACCTGTAGTCCCAGTTACTTAGGAGACTGAAGCAGAAGGATGGCTTGAGCCTGGGAATTTGAGCCCAGCCTGGGCACTATAACAAGACCCTATCTCAAAAAAAATTAAAGTCAAAATAGGGATTCCCTTCATGAAGAGTAGCAGAAAGAGGGCACAAGGCGATTTCTAGGGGCTGGTGATGTTTAGTCCTTGATCTGGGTGCTGGCCACATAGTACAATCATGTGGTGAAATTTCTTCCAGCTGAACATTTGTGACTTACCATTTTTTCCTCTCTGTGTGCTATACTTGAAAAAAAGGTTTAAAAATTTAAAAATTTCCTCTTCCTTCCACCCCTCTGCCCTATTCAGGCCTTATCTACTCTGCACTGGGTGACATCCCTGCAGGTTCCTGCTCCTCACTCCTCCCTATACACAATAGCCAGTGGGATTTCTAGGCCACACAAATAAGACCATGGCCCTCTCTACTCTAAATTCTTCCATGGCTCCCTGTTGCCCCCAGGATTAGATGGAAGTCTTTAAGGTGACTCCCCAAAACTTTCTCAATCCCAGCTTTGGTTCTCTTGAAGGCTGGTCTCTACCTATTCCCCCTGCTTCTCGCATCATTAACCTCTGGCCCAGAACATGCAGCTTCAAACTTCCAGGCCTTTGCAATGGCAGTCTGCTTTGCTCAACTGCCTGACTGCCCCAGCACATTACCACCCTTTGAGGTTCAACTTCAATCCCTTTGCTCCGGAAAGACTCTACCTCCCTCAGACCCTTCTCTCTACCCCAGCACAGATTTAGATGCCAGAGGTTCGGGGCGGGGGGGGGGGGGGAATTGGCTTTATTTATTTATTTTTTCTAGTTAATGCACCAGTGCATACACACTCACACTGGGATTTGCATAAAAATGAGAGAGAAGGCTCGGTGCCCATAGCACAGTAGTTACAGCGCCAGCCACTACACTGAGGCAGGCAGGTTCGAACCCAGCCTGGGCCAGCTAAACAACAATGACAACTACAACAAAAAAATAGCCGGGTGTTGTGGTGGGTACCTGTAGTCACAGCTACTTGGGAGGTGGAGGCAAGAGAATCACTTGAGGTCAGGAATTTGAGGTTGCTGTGAGCTGTGACTGCACAGCACTCTACCGAGGGTGACACAGCAAGACTCTGTCTAAAAACAAACAAACAAACAAAAAACGAGAGAGAAGTCTCTAAGTAATACGCAAAAGCTTGGACACACTCTGCAGGGTCCTTTCCTCTAGAGAAGCCCCCACCCTCTGAGCCACCCTGGGGATGCCTGGGCTGGAAAGGACTGAGTAACACCAAGCCTTGGCTCAGAAAGTATGTCCTGCTTCTCCAGGGATGCGAGGAGGACATGTCAAGGACCCCAAAGGTGCTGAGATCCTGAGCTTGGATGCTGCCTCTCTTTTCCTGCAGCTTCTGACTGTGTCCTGCCCCTCCAGCCCCTCCTCCACTCTGCCAGCCCTGCCCTCAGCTCCCTCCCACACCACTCATTTCCGGAGGATGCCCCCAGCCTGCTGCAGAGGGGAAGTCCTGCATGGGCCTGGGTGCCACAGGAAGAGGGGTTAGGTCTGTCTTATCTCTAATTCATATTCCTGGGAGACTCAGTCCAGCCTGTCTACAGCTTCCCAAACCTGCAGCCCAGCCCCCAAGCCCACATCTTCCGTGGGATAGATGCCAGCCAAGCTTCCTTAGGGGCCGTGGCTTTTGCCCATTCTCCACTAGAGGTAATAGCGTCTCACAGACACGTTGGCCTAGGCAGGGCACTGACTGACTCATTGCTGGGACCTTGGGCAAGTCGATCCACCTCCCTGATAACTCCTCTTCTGCATCTAGAAAGTGGGGCATTAAAGAGAAATGTATCTGTCTACAGGAAAGCCGAAGTACAGCACCTGGGTTCCAGTTCACAGGCTGTGTACTTTGGGCCAGTGCCCTAACCTCTCTGTGCTTCAGTTTTCTCATCCATCAAAGAGGAATTCAGAGGACCCAGCTCACAGGGCTATTGTAGAATCAGATGGGTTCATTGAACGTAGTGTCTTGGCTGTGGCTCACACCTATAATCCAGCACTCTGGGAGGCCTAGGTGGGAGGATGGCTTTAGCTCAGGAGTTGAAGACCAGCCTGAGCAAGAATGAGACCCCGTTTCTACTAAAAATAGAAAAATTAGCTGGGCATGGTGCCAGGTGCCTATAGTTCCAGCTACTTGGAAGGCTGAGGCAGGAGGATCACTTGAACCCAAGAGTTTGCTGTGAGCTAGGCTGAGGCATAGCACTCTAGCTATTAAACAAATTAATAAATAGAATAAAATAGTGTCTGGCACACCAGCACCTGTGATGATTTGTGCTTGTTATCTTTAATAGGGTAGAGGTCAGCTATATACCTGGTGTTCTGTAAAATGGTCAATAAATGCCGGTTTCCTGGTCTGGCTCTCTCCCTCCCAATGCTCTTCCAGTCTGATTACCCCACCTAGCTCCTGCCCCGGGCTGCCCTGGAGGCCAAGTTCAAGATCTTAATTGATCTTTCAACTACCATCCTTTGCTGCTTCTGACCTTCAGAGCTGCCCAGTTGACTTCCCCTGTCTGGGTGCTGGAGGTAGCATAAGCCCCAGCCAAGTGTTGCCCTGGTAGCTGTCTCCTTCTGCCCTTGCCCGTGGAGCCTCCAACTACCCTGCACTTCCCTCCTGAGCCCATGTCCAGCTCAAATACACATTGAGCTTCCCCTACATGCTTCTTTCACAGGCTTTTGAAGATGTGGATTTCTCTCATCCAACCCAGCATCTTCTCTCCAAACCTGCTGTCACCCTGTGCTCCCACTGTTGGCCAAAAAGAAGCTGAAGCAAAAACTAATATAAGTAGAGAATTGATTTGGCCCAAAGCTTGGGGATTGCAACCCAGAAGCATAGGTTCAAGTTGACCTGAGTATACACTTGTAAGTGGTTACAAGTGGATTTTTTTTGAGACAGGGTCTTGCTCTGTCATCCAGGCTGGAGTGCTGTGCTGTCATAACTCACTACAGCTTCGAGCTCTTGGGCTCAATTGATCCTCCTGCTTCAGACTCCCTAGCAGCTGGAACTATACAAGCATATACCACCACACCCAGCTAATTTTTCTATTTTCTGTAGCGAGGGGGTCTCACCATGTTACTCAGTCTAGTCTCAAACTCCTGAGCTCAGAGATCCTGCCTGCACCTGCCAGAGTGCAGGGATTACAGGCAAGAGCTACCACACATGGCCTTGAAGTCAAAACATTTTAATGCAAATCAGAGATTGTCATCTCCTCTTTTAAAACCTGTGGCTCAAGGAGTAGGGCGCTGGTCCCATATGCCGGAGGTGGCGGGTTCAAACCCAGCCCCGGCCAAAAACCAAAAAAAGAAAAAAAAAACGGGCAGTGCCTGTGGCTCAGTGAGTAGGGTGCCGGTCCCATATACTGAGGGTGGTAGGTTCAAACCTGGCCCCTGCCAAAATGCAACAACAAATAAATAAAAAGTACATCTGCATTATATTGTACACATTAAAAATGAGTGAATTATACAGTATGTAAATTACATCTCAATAAAGTAGTTACCACAATTTAAAAAACAAAACAAAACCTTTGGCTCCACTCCTCTAAGGTCTTCACTATTGAGCCTGGGAGAGAGGATGGTGTCTCTGCTGGGCAGGTGTTGGCATGACAGCTCTCCTCCTAGTTGTGTGACCTCAACCTCAGTTAAGCCACCTCACCTCTTCCTTGAGTGACCAGTTTGCTTGGGGCTGTCCTGGTGTTATCCCTAGAAATTCTATATTCCAAGAAAGTCCTTAGTTCCCAGTACATAGGATAGTTAGTCACAATACCACTAGGCCCAAGTTTTCTTATTGGCTGATTAGGGTAATCACAGGCAGAGCTGGATTCAAAGGTACCTAAACCTTCTTCTTCCATTTCATTGCTGTGTGGCTTTAGGCAGGTCACCGCACCCCTATGGGCTCATCTGTAAAATCAGGATTTTTAAATTTGCCTCTGTAAAGCTTCACAGAGAATGCCAGATATATTTATTTCTGTAAAGCTTTTCACACAGTGCCCTGGCCTTGACCGAGTTGCCTGCCCCTGTTCCAGGACACTTTGCCTCTGCCCTTTCCCTCCTGGGCTTCTGGGACTGTCCCAGCTTCTGGGAACCTCAGGTGGGCATGGGGCCTAGCCTAGCAGGCAGTATCACGGATGAGAACCAGTTACCCCGCTCCTCTCACGTGGGTGCCAGGTGCCCCGGGGGACATGAGCAAGGGCCAGGCAGAAGGGAGAGGGAAGCCAGGTGCCAAGCAACTGCTATGAGTAAATGAGGACATTGTGGCACAGAGCAGGAAAGGATTTTGTGGCTGGCCCCTCCCTGCTCTCCTCTCTGGACACTCAGTTTAGTCCCTCCCACTTACTCATCTCTCAGGGCTCAGATGCTTCCTCCTTAGGAAGCCTATCCTGAACACCTACCCACTGACCCAGGCTCAGGATCAGGCCTGGGACTCATGCTCAGGGATGGAGGTGGCAAGTGGGGGCATGCACGGAGCAGCCCAACAGCAGGCCCACACAGCTCCTTCCTCCAGCCTCCTCACCTTCGTCCCATGCAGAACCTACCACCTGAAATTTCTCCCTAATCCTGGCCCATCCGGATCCTGTTTTGATTACACCCTAACTCCACTTCTCCAGGGATCTGGGGCTTCTCCCTACTACTAATACAAGTGGCTGCCATGTTCAGAACACCTGTGAAGGCGCAGGGTGTCATATACAACAGCTGTCTAGTCAGAACAACTGAGGAAAGTCCTTTTCTTTCTTCCTTTTGCCCATGTGAAGCAAGTTCTTGAGGAAGGGAGGAAGAATATAGAGGTGAATTTGGTGAGGGTGAGGACAGAGGAAGATTGTGGGGAGTGCTGAGACCCCCTGAAGCCTAAGGGACGAGGATGAATACTTTTGAAAAGGAAATGAAGAGTTTGGTGCCTGTGGCTCAAGCGGCTAAGGCACCAGCCACATGCGCCTGAGCTGGAGGGTTGGAATCCAGCCTGGGCCCGCCAAACAATGACGGCTGCAACCAAAAAAATAGCCAGGTGTTATGGCAGGCGCCTATAGTCCCACCTACTTGGGAGGCTGAGGCAGAAGAATTGCTTGAGCCCAGGAGCTGAAGGTTGCTGTGAACAGGCCCCACATACTGAGGGTGGCAGGTTCGAACCCGGCCCTTGGCCAAACTGCAACAAAAAAATAGCTGGGCGTTGTGGCAGGTGCCTGTAGTCCCAGCTACTCGGGAGGCTGAGGCAAGAGAATCGCTTAAGCCCAGGAGTTGGAGGTTGCTGTGAGCTGTGATGCCACAGCACTCTACCTAGGGCGACATAGTGAAATTCTTGTCTCAAAAAAAAAAAAGAAAAAAGAAAGAGGCTCGGCACCTGTGGCTCAAGCCGCTAAGGTGCCAGCCACATACACCTGAGCTGGTGGGTTCGAATCCAGCTGGGCGCCAAACAACAATGACGGCTGCAACCAAAAAATAGCCAGGTGTTGTGGCAGGCGCCTATAGTCCCAGCTCTTGGGAGGCGGAGGCAGGAGAATCACTTGAGCCCAGGAGTTGGAGGTTGCTGTGAGCTATGACATCATGGCATTCTACTATGGATGACAAAGTAAGACTCAAAAAAAAGATTTGTCCGTAGGGCAAATCTTTTTCTTTTCTTTTTTTATTTTTTGAGACAGAGTCTCATTCAGTTGATGTAGGATTGAGTGTTATGTGGCATCATAGGTCACAGCAACCTCAACGTCTTTGGCTCAAGAGATCCTCTTGCCTCAGCCTCCCAAGTAGCTGGGAGACTATAGGCCTCAGTCACAACACCTGGCTATTTTTAGAGATGGAGTCTCCCTCTTGCTCAGGCTGGTCTCAAACTGATGAGCTCAATCCGTCCACCAGCGACGGCCTCTCAGGCTTCTGGGATTACCAGCATGAGCCAGGGTGCCTGGCCTCAGTCTCTATAAATAAATTTTTTTTTTTGAGACAGAGTCTCAAGCTGTCGCCCCAGGTAGAGTGCAGTGGTGTCACAGCTCACAGCAACCTCAAATTCTTGGGCTTAAGCAATTCTCTTGCCCAAGCCTCCTGAGTAGCTGGGACTACAGGCACCGACCACAACGCCTGGCTATTCTTTGGTTGCATTGTTTGGCAGGCCTAGGCTGGATTCGAACCCTCCAGCTCCCGTGCATGTGGCTGGCGCCCTAGAGGCTGAACTACAGGCGCAGAGCCTTAAATAAATACATTTTTAAAAGAAGGGGAAAGAACAGTTCATTAGAGGGAAGGGCAAGTGTAAAGGTCAAGAGGCTGAACTCTGAGGGACGGGTTCTTTCCACACTTGCAATAGAGGCCTCCTGTCCCCATCCCCCACTTCCCTTGTGTGGAAATCAAATCTCAGTGAATTTAAGCAACTTGTCCAGGACCTCACTGCCAGGGTTTACATGTCACAGGCTCTGGAACCTCCTGGGCCTATTCATGGTTGGCCCAGGCTTCCTGCGCCCTGCTGACCTCGGGTCACGGGTCATTTCTGGTTCCCCTCAGCTCAAGCTCATGCGTTGCCCGCGGCCAAGCCCAAGGCTGCTGCCACCACCCACACGGCCCTACCTCTCAGCTTTATCTCCCTGGCTCAGCCGCCTGACCCCTGCACCCCACCAAACTCTAGCCTTTGCCCAGATGCCCTCTTAGAGTGCCTCAGCCCCAGAAAGAACCCCTGGGCTGGCCCGTTAGCAGGTCCCCAGATTTGGGGCTCCTGGAGTGGCCGCCGAAACTCAGTAGTGCTCCCCAGAGACTCGGAGTGCGCCAGGGGTGTGGGCAGATGAGTGGGGCCAGAGCATCCTGGATAAAAGAGGGGACCCGGGACATATAGCAGACAGGGATGCCGCCGGGGGCCGGACCTAGTGCGCAGCAGACTGTACTGGGTTCAAAGGCGAGAGATTAAGGCGCAGCGCGGAGACACTCTGAAGGACCCGGGCTAGGCTCACCGCCCAAAGGACTGGGCGGGAAGGGGAGGAGCCCAGAGACGCTGGGCGGGGTCCGGGGCGGGGCCTGGTCGCGCCGGGAGATTCCGCGCCTGGCCCTGCCCCCGCCCTCGAGGGCCCGCCCCGGGACCCGCCCCGCGCCCCCCTTCTTCCAGCCTTCTTTCCCCGGCTCCGGGCCGGGGCAGGGCCGGGAGCAGAGTCCGGTTGTGCCTGTCTTCTTCTCTGGGTCCGCCGCTAGGCTCGCGGTCCTCCGCCCCACCGCCGGCCCTCGGTGCGTCTGGCAGCCGGTGTGGTCCACAGGTAAGCGAACTCCCCCTACTCTGATAGCCACCCTCGCGGCGGGCTCGGGCCCCGCCTCCGCGGCCCAGGCAGCCGGGCTCTGGCCCCCATTATTCTGCTGGACTGCCCTATTGGGGTTTTCTCCATATGGCTGGGGGCCTGGACCTCCTACCCGAGACAGCCCCACTTATCTAGGGCCAGGGCGCCGCCGAAGTGCCCGAGAACGCAGCTGTGAAACGGGTGGGAGCGAGTGGGGATGATCCCAGCCCCGTGACGCGGGGTAATCCGGATGTGTAGACGGGCGGAGGTGCCCCAGAGCCCCACCGGAGACTGCGGTGGCCGCCAGCGAGTCAGTGCGGGGCGCTACTGGGCGCCACCGATGTGCTGGGGCTGGGGAAGCAGCCGGGGCCCCTGGCCTGGGAGTACGCGACCCATTCGACCGCTTAAACAGAAAACCACGTCATTCCAGCCCCGGCTGGCTGAGTGCTGGGAAGACGGCGCATCAGGCAGCTCAGGGAGGGGTTCTCCAAGAAGGTGTCACCGTGTTGTGAGCGCAGCAGCCAGCGAGGGCATGTTAGGCCCAGGAAAAGGCAAGATGCGGGTCAGGGCCCAACCTGGAGTGTTTGCCGAGCAGAAAAGAGGCCAGCGTGGAAAGAGGGGATCGGAGGTGGGGAGGGCTTAGCCAGAGTGGGGAAGGTGGTGAGGAGTGTGTGGAATCCACCCTCAAGGCGGTGGGGACCAGGAAGGCTTGAAACCTGCCAGGGGCATAATCCGATTGTGTCCTAAGAAGATGATCCTGTGTCTGCTGTGGGTAGAAGATCTGGAAAGAGGCTGCTGGCCTGGTTCCTGCTGCAGCCTGTAATAGGAAGCGGGTAAATTGGGGATTCACTTTGGCAGAAGAACATCATTTAGTTCCCTGCCTGCTTGCAAGTGAGGCATGAGGGAAAGTGTATGGAAGTTTTTGTCCTGGGTTGCCAGGAATATAGAAGGGCCTTTATTGCTGTCTTGGGGAGTCTGCCTTGCAAAACCTGTGAGATGCCATGAGATTGGGGGAAAGGCTCCCAAAGTACCCAGTCTGAGCCACAGTGAGGTCCCAGGCATCTGAGCACAGGGGCCAGGGTGGCCCCGTGGGGCAACCCCCTCCCCCCACAGGATAGAAATCCTAGACTGTGGAGTTATCTTTGAAGCCTTCAGCCTACCCAGCCTCAAATTACTTCCCTTCCAGGAGCAGCTGTTCTGAATAAATATGGGGTAGGGAGTGTTACTTGGAGCTTCATACAGCACACCTGGGCCCTCAGGAGGCCCAGACAGGCTGAATGCAAATAAGCTGGGTGGCTTGGTTATTAAACTGGCCTTGGGGCCTCAGGGAAAAGTTCTTTCTGAGCTTCAGTTTGCATCTGTAAAATGGGTTGGTAGTAGCTGTCCCAGTTCAGGGCCTTCCTCTGAGAAATTCAGGCAACGCCTGTGGCTCAGTGGGTAGGGCACCAGCCCCATACACTGAGGGTAGCGGGTTCAAACCTGGCCCTGGCCAAACTGCAACAAAAAAATAGCTGGAAGTTATGGCGGACGCCTGTAGTCCCAGCTACTAGGGAGGCTGTGGCAAGAGAATCACCTAAGCCAGGAGTTGGAGGTTGCTGTGAGCTGTGATGCCACAGCACTCTACCGAGGGTGATAAAGTGAAACTATCTCTCTACAAAAAAAAAAGAAAAGAAGTTTAGAACAGCATTCACCCCCCAACCTAGAGTTGTTTGCAGGTCCAATAAAGGGTGAGACTGGCCCAGTACCTGGCCCAGAGTGAGCATTGGGTACAGGAGCCACCAGAATGACTCTTTGAAAGCAGGAGTGGGCAAAATTCCCCTCATCTCACTCATGGGACACAGCAGGCAGGCACTGTGGGGCACATGGCCCTGTTCCTCTCTTATCTGGGCACTACAAGCTGTTCCCTTCACCACTGCCTGGGCTCTAACCTACCTTCCACTGTGTCCTTCCAGTTTGAGTTCAGTGCCTTGGGGCTAGTGACTTGCTTCCTAGTGCTTCAGTTTTTTCACCTGCTCAGTTCTTTTACATATTGGGGTATGACTGGGAATAATAGCATTCATAACCTCCTATGTAAAAGAACTGAGCAGAGTGAATGCCCAGCTGATAGCAGAAGTCTCTAAAACTATCACAGAGCCCAGCACCTAGTGGGGTGAGCTGGGGAGAAGTCTGTAAGGCCTTCTGGGGGAGGTGACAGTTGGCTGGGTTACAAAGGGTGAGTAGGAGTTAACCAGGTGGAGAGACCAGTGTGCAAAATTTCCAAGGAGAGGCTCGGCACCTATAGTTCAGTGGCTAGGGTGCCAGCCACATACACCAGAGCTGGTAGGTTCGAACCCAGCCCAGGGCCTGCCAAGCAACAATAACAACTACAACCAAAAAATAGCCAGGCGTTGTGGCGGGCACCTGTAGTCCCAACTACTTGGGAGGCTGAGGCAAGAGAATCACTTAAGCCCAAGAGTTTGAGGTTACTGTGAGCTGTGACACCACAGCACTCTACCAGGGGTGACATAGTCAGACTCTGTCTCAAAAAATAAAAAAAAAAATTGCCAAGGAAAGAAATTGCTGGGTGCTTGGAGGAACTTCTAGACGGAATGATGAGGCTAGGGTGATGAGGTCCAGAGATGGGAGAGAGGAAAGGGCAGAGCCAGGCTATTGGCCTCAAACAGGACATTTGGGTTAGTCTGAGCCCAGGGGGTCGAGGACAGAATTAAAGTACTAGAGAAAGAGGGGCTGCACTGGTCCAAGTGAGGAATAGCTGATGGGCTAGACTAGGTGGCGATATGGATGGGTGAGACATGGGTGGATCTTGGAGAGGTATGAGTAACCATGGACGGGGACTAGCCTTTGGAAATTGGGATGCTACTATCCATATGAGCGAGCTAGACACTTCATCCAGGTGAAGAAGTGTGGTACAGGGCAAGCTTTGCGGTAGAAGACTAGGGAAGCTGGGGAGGAGGAAACCAGGACTGGGCTGCAAGCCATGAGCACAGGGAACAAGGGCCAGTGACTCCTGTAAGGATCTCTGAATCTCCTGCTTGGATAACTCAGAGGCAGAGGTCCTGTTCTGTCATGTGGCTGTCCCTCCCCTCCCCAGGCCCTTTAGCACGAGCTTTCTTTGCACTTTTGAGTAGTACTCTCAGCCCCAGCCTGAATCTGACCAGAGCAGCATAGAGGAGGCCTTTTCCCTCCCTCAGTATGGACTATACCTTTGTTAATATGATGCTGTCGCTCACATTGAACTTGACAGATCTCAGCTCTGCTCTCACCCCCTACCCCTTCCTGGATTCCTAAAGCCAAAGTTTGGTCTAGGGTCCTACAGTAGTATGTCTAAAGAATGATCATGTCCTACCGACCATGGCCTGGGGACCACTCCTACCCCATCTTGTGCCTAGCCCTGCCTCCCTTCCACCCCTGTCTGTCTCTCATTTGTTCATTCAGCACACACTTAGGAAGTACATGCATTGGGAGACACTGGGTCTAGAAGTGAACTACATGAAGCTTCATGAAACTGATGTTCCCTGGTGGGAGAGGAGGACAAGGACAGGGATGAGGCCCAAACAATGAAAAGAAGCCAGCCAGGTAGACGTTCATAAGAGGGCCCAGCATGTGCAAAGGCTCTGAGGCTAGGACAAGCATGGCATGTGGGAGGCAAGGCAAGGAGTCTGGGTTTACCAGGGCAGAGTTAGCAGGGCTAGTGGGGGAAAAGAGACAGGTAGCTGCAGAGGCCAAGGGACCTCAGGGCACCTCCAGTTCAACCACAGCAGACCCTGGAGGGTCCTTTCTTTTTATTTTTAGAGGCAGAGTCTCACTCTGTCACCCAGGCTGGAGGGCAGTTGTGTGATCGTAACTCACTGTACCTTACATGCCTGGGCTCAAGTGACCCTCCTACCTCGGCTTCTTGAGTAGCTGGGACTACAAGTCCACACCACCGCTCCTGGCTGCTTTTAAAACAAATTTTAGAGGGCAGCACCTGTGGCTCAGTCGGTAAGGCGCCGGCCCCATATACTGAGGGTGGCGGGTTCAAACCCGGCCCCAGCTGAACTGCAACCAAAAAATAGCTGGGCGTTGTGGCGGGCGCCTGTAGTCCCAGCTACTCAGGAGGCTGAGGCAAGAGAATCACTTAAGCCCAGGAGTTGGAGGTTGCTGTGAGCTGTGTGATGCCATGGCACTCTACTGAGGGCCATAAAGTGAGACTCTGTCTCTACAAAAAAAAAAAAAAAAAAAATTTTAGAGAGCAGAGAGAGGTGAGGGTCAGGGAGGAAGAGGAACAGGAGGTGGAGGAGGTGCTGGCAGCAGTGGGCACAGACCTGGGCAGCAGTGGCAGGATGTCCTCAGAGCCCTAAGCCGATGCACAGAGGTTAGGAGGCTTATAGCAAAAGCCAAGCAGGTATGCTTTGAGGATGGCCCATCCACCAGCCTGTGCTCACCTCCTTCCCAAGTGGAGGAGAAAGGATCTGGCCCCCCTTCCTGTACCCTACATGGACAAGACCTGGGTCACCCTTCCTGCCCAGCCACTGATATGAACATGTTCCCAAAATCCCTGTGGATTTGCTCAAATGCTGTAACCTAGATCAGAGGTTCTGCCAGAGCCGGAGAACTATGACCAGGATCGCCACCTCCATCCACATTCAAATTGTGGGTAGGTGGCCCTTGGCCCTGGTACTGCTCTGTGATCCTGGTGGGTACACTGGGGACACAGCTGGGGCAGAGGCATAGGGGCAGGACTGTTGGGAGATGGCACACAGATGATGACTTGGGGTGACAAGGTATTCATTCTGCATTGGAGGTGGTGAAGGTAGTTCTACTGCCCTCACCTCTTTCTGCTCTCTCTCCTCTGTTCCAACCACACAGGCCTCATCTCTGTGCCTTGAATACAGCATGCAGGGCCTTCCCTCAGAGACTTTGCACCATCTGTTTCCTCTTTTGAGAATGTTCTATCCCCCTGCCCTCCTCCCTTACCTTCCCACCTTCTCAGGGAGGCCCTCCTGATCTCCCTTAAAAGATGCAGCCCCTCCTGACTGCCTAATTCCCTTGTTTAACTTATTTTTCTCTCCATATGGGTGGTTACCACCTGATATAACAAAACAAACAAATTAACAAAACATTATCCCCCCTGTCTCCACCCCATCCAGAACATCAGCTCTGTGGGCATGGGAATCCTTGTTTACTCTTTCCCTTGCTGGGATTCCAGTATGAAGCTGGCATGCAATTGGTGCCCAGTAAATGTTTGTGAGATGTTTATAGCATCTCGGTACTCCTGGCTGTGGCTTGGCTTGGTAGGGATGGAGTTTGGATCGGTGGGGGAACCAAATGTGGCAGTTGAAGGGCAGATTCTGTCCGGACGAGGTAGCTGACCAAGGCAGGAGGCTCAGTTGAGCTCAGGAGTTTGAGACCAGACTAAGCAAGAACAAGACCCCTACTAAAAATGGAAAAATTAGGCAAGCATGGTGGTGGGCACCTGTATCTCAGCTACTCAGGAGGCTGAGGCAGGAGGATCCCTTGAGCCCAGGAGTTCCAGGCTGCAGAGAGCTGTGATGACTCCACTATAGCCTGGAAGACAGAGTGAGACCATGTCTCAAAAAAATAAAAATGAAAAATAGCTGGGCGCAGTGGCTCACGCCTGTAATCCTAGCACTCTGGGAGGCCAAGGTGGATGGATTGCCCAAGTGCAAAGTTCAAGACCAGCAAGAGCAAGACCCCTTCTCTAAAAATAGCTGGGTGTTGTGGCGGCGCCTGTAGTCCCAACTCCTTGGGAGGCTGAGGCAAGAGAATCACTTGAACCCAGGAGTTTGAGGTTGCTGTGAGCTATGATGCTACAGCACTCTATCCAGGGTATCTTTAAATAAATAAGACGGTTTCTGGAAACAGCCTTGAGTTCAAGTCCCAGCTCTCCACTTCTTACTTTATGACCTTGGGTAACTCTGTGCCTCAATTTCCTCAGTTGCAAAACACAGGTGACAGAAGCACCTGGTGCTTACTATCTCTTGTAATCACAGCTCCCTGGAGACTTAGCCAGAGACTGGAAGGAGTCAGAATTCTAGGTTTATCTGAGGTCTCTGTAAACTCAGATGCTGAGGCAGGACATTTAGGGCTTTCTTATATATTCCTGGAATTTTCCGGAAACATGATGGGAGCAAGAGGGGTTACTTTATTCTGGGTAGTCCAGGGCTCCCTGAAAAGATGGCATTTGAGCTGAGTCAAATGGCCTGAGTCAGAGCCAGTGATGGGCTGAGACTGGAATAGGACATATTACTTATGCTCTAGGACCCCCACCCCCAGCCTGTGTGGAGACAGACTTGTCCCTAGGAAGTTACAAAGTGGTGGAGAAACCATAGTCCCTAGGGGTTAGAGGAGCCCCATGGCACAGCTTGGGAGTCTTGAGCACTTCATGGAAGCAGCACCAGGTAAGCTGCTCACTTGAATGGTGAGTCCTGACTCAGTTGGAAGGACCAGCCCAGGAGAAGGCCTGGCATCTTGATTCAGAGTGATGTTTCTCAGCTTTGAACAGACCCTGGCAAGCCATCCGTGGACCTCCCCCCACAGCCAAGAATCTCCGGCTGCCTCTCCAGAGATCTGGAGCAGGGGAAGGAACAGGCTTGTACTCTAAACTACTGCAGAGAGAAGGTTGGATGGCAGGTGGGGAAGAGCCTCTTCCTCATTCCTCCTCTTCCTCACTGCCTTCCATCTGTGTGGATCGGAGAGAAGGGACAGCCCCTCTACAGTGGTTGGAGAGGAAGCACTTTGCCTTGGGTTATACAAACACCTCTGATCTTTAAGGACCCAGGTGCCTTGGCATCCCCACTGGGGGCCCCTCTATGTGCTACCCCATTGAGCCCAGAACCCCAGCCTACCCCATCTAACCTAGAGGGCTGAGGATAGTTGTTGGGTGATCTCTAGGGACAGCACTTCCCTTGAAGTCTGTGAAGTCCCAGGGGCAGGCACAAGAGCAGCCCGTGGGCCAGGAGAGCACACAGCATTGCCTCCTCTCAGGATCTCAGCCTCCTTCCCTTGACATCAAGACCAAAGACTCCCGTGGCTGCTGCTGTGTCTTTAAAACCATGGTGACAGGCTCTTGCCAATCTCCCCCTGAACCAGGAGCACCAGAGACCCAGGCTGGCAGCCTTGCCAACATCAGGGACCAGCTGTTACTGAACTTTGTTTTGTTTTCATTGTTTTTATGGCTACTCTCTATATACGACACTAATGCTGGCTTGCCTTTATGGGAAGGGGGTCAAGTCTCCTCTGAAAATAAATATATTTAAAGAAAAAAAACCAACGTGAGTGTTTTGAAGGATAGAGGTGGGTGCACAGTGGCACAGGTGGGTGAAGAAAGAGAGAGTCACGATCGTGGACACTGTGGGAAGGCCTCAATCTGAGCCTAAGCTGTTCTCTGAGACCCTGGGTGCCTGGGCCTCTGTTGAACCCTCATTCATTCATCTGTTCAGTAGACAGCTGCTGGGGAAAACAGGGTAAGAGAGCCAAGGGAGGTAGCCCCCTAACCCAGCCTACGGGCAACTGGCAGGGCCTTCTAAAGATATTAAATAGAGAGCAGAGTCTCCAGACCTGGAAGGAGTTACCAGTAGGGGGGAGTGGCATGTGCAAAGGCTCAGGGGCATGCTGGAGAGCCCAGTACTGGGCTGATGGGAGCACTTTTAGGATTTAAAGCTGAGGGTCTGATTTCTGGATTAGAAGGAAATCCTGGATGCCAATGGGGAGAGGCAGCTTTGGCAAAATAATTCAGCCAAGAGACCATGACAATGGGAGGAGGCAGGAAAAGTGGATGCAATCATAGGACTTGGTGAGTGGCCGAGTTTCAGAGGAATGTGAATATTTCTGTCTTCGAAGATGGGGTGGATGGTGGGATCTTAGCCAAGATGCCATGGGATGGAAGGAAGCAGGCTTAATGGGGGATGACTCCAGCATGACAAGCCTGGGCAAGGCACTGCTGGGTGGTGTTAGATAAGTAGATTTGGCCTTGAAAAGAGAGCCCTGGGAGGATCAAGAATCTGGAAACTAGCACCATGGACATGCTGATTGTGGCCTCAGAGTAGGTGAATTTCCCAGGGAGAGCAGCTGGCACAAGAGGATCAAGGACCAATATCGTTTAGGGCTAAAAGAGAAGAAAACCAGCACAAATTGGAGACAACAGTGGAGGGGAGGGGACCCAGGATGTCATGGTCCTTAGAAGGAGAAATGGATGAGGGGTGAGGGAATTGGCCACAGGAGGGTGTCACTGGTAACCCAAAGGCAAAGGCCAAAGTGATAAGGTGGGGGGAGAAAAGTAGGTGTAAGGGAGAAGCACGAAGGCAACTCCTGCTTTCCAGGAATGCTGAGGCCACGGCTGATACAGAGTTTCTCTGAGCCTGTGTTCATCTGGAACATTCAGGAGCGTAGAGCTGGGGTCAAACACCAGCCTGGCCATTTACCAACTATGTGACCCTGGGTGGATGATTCAGTGTCTCTGAGACTCAGTTCTTCTGTGAAGTGCGAATGACATTAGCATCTTGATCAGAGTGTGTCTGACATTTCCAATGGGAAAGAGGATTATGGGCTGCCCTTGGACAAGCATCTGATGGGCAATTCTTGGAATGGTACCAAGGCTGCTATCACTGGTGCTTGGTTAATCCTTGGTGTGGGTGTGGGCAAGGCCTACTCTCCTAGAGAACAATCTGGTTTTGTAATTATTTGGCCCTATATGAACCAGCCTCCATATACACCATCATTAGGAGCTGATAGAGGGACCCAGCCACCAGCTGGTGGGAGAAGTAGGGGCAGGTGTCAGACTAAGTTAAGTGAAGGGAAGTTGAGTGAAGGAAAGATGCCGTCAGAGCACAGCCTAGAACCCACAAATGCTTCTATCATCTAAAACCTGTTATTAAGCCCACACAGTGATTTTTTTTTTTTTTTGCAATTTTTTTGGCCAGGGCTGGGTTTGAACCCGCCACCTCTGGCATATGGGGCCGGCACCCTACCCTTTGAGCCACAGGTGCTGCCCAACACAGTGATTTTTTTATTTCATTATTTCTTGAGTCAGAGTCTCACTTTATCACCCTGGGTTGAGTGCCATAGCATCATTATAGCTCACAGCAATCTCAAGCTCTTGGGCTCAGGCAATCCTCTTGCCTCAGCCTCCTCAGTAGCTGGGACTACAGGCATACGCCATAATGCCCAGCTAGTTTTTTTTTTTTTCTTTTTTTTTTTTTTCATTTATCAGGCAAAGGAAAGGCTGGACCCCCCCATCGCTGGTGTGCAGGGCTATCACACAAACCACTGACCTACAGCAGCCAGCTAAGCTTTTCTATTTTTTTTTTTTTTTGTAGAGACAGAGTCTCACTGTACCGCCCTCGGGTAGAGTGCCGTGGCATCACACGGCTCATAGCAACCTCTAACTCTTGGGCTTACGCGATTCTCCTGCCTCAGCCTCCCGAGCAGCTGGGACCACAGGCGCCCACCACAACGCCCGGCTATTTTTTGTTATTGTTGTTGCAGTTTGGCCGGGGCTGGGTTTGAATCCACCACCCTCGGCATATGGGGCCGGTGCCCCACTCACTGAGCCACAGGCGCCGCCCTTTGCTTTTTTTTTTTTTTGAGACAGAGTCCCACCCTATGCCTTGAGCAGAGTGCAATGGCATCATAGCTTACTGCAACCTCAGACTTGGGCTGTGGGCATCTCACTGCCTCAGCTTCTGGGAGCCACTGGAATTACAGGTGCTTGCCATGGTACCCAGCTGGATTTTTCATTTTTTTTTAGGAGTCGGGGTCTCTCTCTTGATCAGGCAAGTCCTGAGCTCAAGCAATTCTCCCTCCTCAGCCTCCCACAGTGCTGGGATTACAGGCATGAGCTACCGTGCCCAGCCTAAGTTTTTCTATTTTTTAGTAGAGACAAGGTCTGGCTCTTACTCAGGCTCTTCTTGAACTCCTGAGCTCAACCAATCTGCCCATCTTGGCCTCCCAAAGTGCTAGGATTACAGGGATGAGCCACTTACCCTGAATTTTTTATTTCAGTTAGTGTATTTTTCAGTTTTAGAGTTTCCCTTTTGTCCATTTTTAGAGTTTCTACTTCTTTGCTGAGGTTTCTTATTCATTTGTTAGGAGCTAATTCATCCTTATATCGTTGACTATATTTATAACTGCTTCAAAGACCTTATCTACTAATTCCAACATCTGGATCACCTCAGGGTCAGTCTCCATTAATTTTCATCTTTCCTGAGTATATTTTCCTGCTTCTTCATCTGTCTAGTAATTTTAAATTGTGTTCAGGACACTATGGATGATGCATTGTAGAGACTCTGGTTTCTGTTATATTCCTCTGAAGAGCATTGGAAAAAATTTTTAATTTAATTATATTCACCAGGCCATTAACCTGACGGGACTAAAATTCCAAAGTCTCTTTTCCTTGTGGTAGGTGGCAGATGAAATCTTGGTTTTAGTTCTTTTAGCCTTAGCTGGGCTAGTTGGAGTGCATTCAGCATGCATAGTTCAAGGGTCAGCAAGAAACTTATACAGAATTTTTGTGTAGACTTTGGTGCTTCCCATCTCTGGTTCTTTTCTTTCCTCAATATTCTGTTGTATTGTTGAGCTGTTGTGGTCTCCTTGGACACTTTCCTCTGATACTTTAAGCCAGTTTCTATCTCTGATGAATAGCAGTAAAAGGTGGGGAAGACGCCTAGTGCCATTCTTATCTTCCCATCCAACTTTTGTTTTTGGTCATTCTGTACTCAGTGGTCATTCTCAGTGATACTGTCCAGTAGAATTTTCTGCAATGGTGGAGATGTTCCGTATCTGCACTGCCCAACACACTGGTCACTAGCCACGTGTTACTAGTGAGTATATAAATGTTCCTGGTGCAACCAAGAAACTAAATTTTTTATTTTGTTTAAAGTTAATCAATTTAAATTCAAATAGGCACATGTAGCTAGGCGCTACTATATTGGACATTGCAGCATTAGAGCTTTCAGGTAGTTGTCTTTTGTATTTAGTTCAGAATTTATTGTTGTAATCTTTATTGTTGTAATTGACAGGGCTGGTCAGATGTGGCTAACTCTGCCATTATCAGAAGCAGAACTCTTTTTGTGGTTTTCCATTACATAAATTAGGTATCAAGCCATTAGTGTCTCTCTGCATTTTCTTTTGTTTTCTTTTTGTAACTCATTGGTCTTCCCAAGTCACTGAGCATAGCTCTTCTTCCAGTCTACCTCACCTTTGGTGATTTTTAAAATTAAAAACAAAAGTTTCAACTGTGGTAAAATATATGTAACATGAGACTTACCATCTTAACCATGTTTAATTGCACTCTTCTGTATTGTTATATGTGTTCACCTTGCTGCACAGCCTATCTCAAGAACCTTTGCAATTTGTAAAACTGAAACTCTGTCCCCATTCAATGCTAACTCTAACTCCCCACCCTCTCCCTGGCATCCACCATTCTACTTTTGGTTTGTTTGTTTGTTTTTGGAGTCAGAGTCTTACTATGTCACCCTCTGTTAAGTGAGTGCTGTGGCGTCACAGCTCACAGCAACCTCAAACTCTTGGGCTCAAGCCATCCTTTGCCTCAGCCTCCCAAATAGCTGGGAGTACGGTGTTCTCTGTTAAGTAAGTGCTGTGGCGTCACAGCTCACAGCAACCTCAAACTCTTGGGCTCAAGCCATCCTTTGCCTCAGCCTCCCAAATAGCTGGGAGTACAGGTGTTCACACAATGCCCAGCTATTTTTTTAGAGACAGGGTCTTACTCTAGGTCAGGCTGGTCTGGAACCCATGAGCTCAAACAATCCACCTGCCTTGGCCTCCCAGAGTGCTAGGATTACAGGTATGAGCCACTGTGCCCGGCCTCACCATTGTACTTTTGGTCTCTGAATCTGACAACTTTAGGACCTCATAAAAGTGGAAGCATATAGTATTTGTCCTTTTGTGATTAGCTTATTTTATTCAGCCTAACATTCTCAGAGTTCATCCACACTGTATCTTCCTCTTCCTTTTCAGATTGTTCTGTATATTTCATAGTTTGGAATCCTGAGGTTTCTGATCCCTAACTATTGGACATCAAGGTTGCTTCCAGTTTTTTTGTTTGTTTGTTTGATTGATTGATTGACTGACTGATTGTTTTTTGAGACAGAGTCTCACTTCATCACCCTGGGTACGGTGCCGTGGCCACCTCAAACTCTTAGGTTCAAGTGATCCTCTTGTCTCAACCTCCTGAGTAGCTGGGACTACAGGCACCCTCCACAATGCTTGACTATTTTTAGAGATAGGGGTCTTGTTCTTGCTCAGGCTGGTCTCAAACTCCTGAGCTCAGGTGGCCCATCCGCCTCGGCCTCCCAGAGTGCTAGGATTATAGGCATGAGCCACTGTGCCTGGCCCTGTTTCTTCTAGTTTTCACTGGAGGGGACAGAGGGAGGGATGACGAGAGGCACAAGGAAATTTGGGGGGTGTTTGGATGTGATCATGGTCTTGAATGAGGTGATGCCTGCTTGCATATGTGTGTGTGTCACAAGTATTGCAGAGCACATGCAACATGCAAGAAATTCTGTGTTTAAGTCACACACTTAAACACAGAATTTCTTGCATGTTGATTACACCTCCATAAAGATGTTTTTTCTTCCCTTATCTGTAACAGCCCAAGTGTGCTCTAGTCACACTCCACGGGTATGCTTGATCACGTTCTTGTGCAAATAACTGATCCTAATTCCAATTGCTGCCATCACCCCACTCTATTTGGGGCTGGAGACTTTTCATTTCTCCCTTCTACCCTCACAGAGACCTCATCCTATCTCTTCGCTCAGTCCCTGCAACCTCCTCACCCCCCACTCTGTGATGCCTGGGAACTGCTGAAGTCTCATGCTCGCCTGGCCCTCACTGGGGGCAGAACCAGACATGAGCCCCACAGAGCCAGTGCTGGCCCAGAAGACCCAGAGCCATGATGAGGCTGGGCTAGGCTGGGGAGGGGCTCTACCTATCCAGGAAAAGCAGGGCAGGCCTCTTTTTTTTTTTTTTTTTTTTTGTAGAGACAGAGTTTCACTTTATTGCCCTTGGTAGAGTGCCGTGGCGTCACACAGCTCACAGCAACCTCCAACTCCTGGGCTTAAGCGATTTTCTTGCCTCAGCCTCCCAAGTAGCTGGGACTACAGCAGGGCAGGCCTCTTAAGTAGGGGATTTAATCTGACCCAGGGCTTGAAAAACAAGTAGGAAGGGGCTGGGCACAGTGGCTCATGCCTATAATCCCAGCACTCCGGGAGGCTGAGGTGGGTGGACTGCTTGCGCTCAGGAGCTCGAGACCAGCCTGAGCAGGAGAGAGACCCCGTCTCTAAAAATAACCGAGTGATGTGGCTGGTGCCTGTACTTGGGAGACTGAGGCAAGAAGATCACTTGAGCCCAAAGAGTTTCAGGTTACTGTGAGCTTGGACGACATGGCACTCTACCCAGGCAGGGTGACAGTGAAATTCTGCCCCCCCAACCCCCAAAGAAAAAAAGAAGGAAGGAAGGAAAGGAAGAGCTGGCCTGGGAAAGGGGCTGGTGGGTGCAGGTGGGTTAGGGGCAGGTACCTGCACATGCAAAGGTCTGGATGCTGGGAACTTGGAGGCTGGTCTTGGGAATCCTATAATGGCTGAACAGCTAGTAGCTGACGTAATGCAGGGGCTTGAATGCAGCTGCAGAAAGGAGATGATTCTAGAAGGGGGAGGTGGCAGGGAGTCCTCTTTTTTCCTGCAGCCAGTGCCAAGCCAGAGTTGAGTGGGCAGCTGCAAGGTGACCATTGTGGCCTGGTGTTGGTTTTATTTTTAAAATCTTTTTATTATTTTTTATTAAATCATAACTTTGTACATTGATGCATTTATGGGTTTTGGGGTACCTAGTATTGGTTTTAGTTTGTTTTGTTGGTTTGTTTTGGTGAGGGAGTTGCCAGGGAATTGTTGGAAAAAGGTATAACGGGAGCAGGCTGGGGATAACAGGGAACATGGCCTGGCTTGCTGAGGCCCCTGAGCCCGCTGAGAGTTCAGAAGTTAAGAAATTTTACACTGAGCTCCTGACACCCTAAAAACTTAAAGGGTGGGTGGAAATAAGATCTTAATTCTTGGGGAAACCTTGATGGGCAAAGGCAGGACTCCACAGGATTCTGTGGGCCCTGAGCCCATTGCAGGGAGCAGAGTAGCCCCCTCCACACTCAAGGGAGTTTCCAGCTCTGACTCTCTCTCTTGCTGTCTGAGTGACCTATGACCTGTGTCTAGTTGCTTCTTGCTTTTAGCCTCAGGCTTAAAGCCAGTTCCTAAGTGGGAAGACATTGGGGCTCTTCATGGGGCTATTCATGGAGATCAAGCCAACTTTGGCTGTTAAAGAAGGTAGGGGCTGTGTATGGTGTCTCGTGCCTATAATCCCAGCACTCTGGGAGGCTGGGCCATAAGAATTACTTGAGAGTAGGGGTTAGACAGGCCTAAGCAAGAGTAAGACCCCATCTCTACAAAAATATAAAAAATTAGGCATAATGGTGTACACCTATAGTCCCAGCTAATTGGCAGTCTGAGGAGGGGGGATTGTGAGAGTCCAGAAGTTCAAGATTGCAGTGAGCTGTGATCTCGCCCCACTGAACTCCAGCCTGCATGACAGAGCAACATCCTAGTCCTTTAAAAAGTAAAGAAAAAGAACTAGGTTCTTTTTCTAGAGTTCTGTCATCTGAGTCAGTGTCCTCATGCCCACCCCCATCATCTGTCTATTATACCCACTTGTTCATCCACTTAGCAGACATTGGCACTTAATATTGTGCCAGATCTCCTCCAAGGATATAGCAGTGATTAAAACAACATTCTTTGTTTTCTTAAGGCTTATTGCCTTGGGGGAGGCAAAAGGTATACCAGGAAACTGGATCAAGTGAGATAAAGGGCTGAAGGAACTAAATATGTCCTCTTTGATGGTAGTCTGGGAAGACTTCTAGGAGGAGGTGATGTTTGAGCTGAGATGAGAATGATGAGACAGCTAGACATGTGGATGTTTGGGGTGATAGCTTTTTTTGGAGGGGGGGGACAGAGTCTTACTCCGTCACCCTGTGTAGAGTGCCATGGTGTCATCATAGCTCACAGTAGCCTCAAACTCTTGGGCTCAAGCCATCTTCTTGCCTCAGTTTTTCTGTTTTTTAGTAGGGATGGGGTTTCATTCTTGCTCAGACTAGTCTTGAATGCCTGAGCTCAAGCAGTCCACCTGCCTCGACCTCCCAAAGTGCTAGGATTACAGGCATAAGCCACTGTGCTTATCAGCTGGGGTGATAGCTTATTAAAGATGCTGTTGGCATCTTTAATGAGTTTGGTAAGGTGGGAGCTCAGCAGCCAGGGGTTTTGGTTGTGCTGAATGAAGCTTGGAAAGAAGTGGGGGCAGGTCATAATCATTTGACAGGAGCCAAAATATATGAGGCTAGAGTGAGGCAGGGCCCTGGAGTTGGGGTCTTCCTTTATGTCTTTGGCAGGAGCAGCATGGTAATTCTCTGGATTGGCTGCATGCTTGGTCATTAGGGCCCTGGTCAGACAGCCAGAGCCAACTGGAAGGAAGGGAGAGCTGGGGCCTAGCACAGGGGCAGGCTTTGGTTATCTGCAAACAACCTCCTTCCTCTGGGCACATCACGTGTTCCTGTCTGGGCTCCAGCCACAGGAATCAGGTGACCCCAGGCATCAGGTCAGCCTGCAAGGGAGGGTGGGGTGGGGGTGAGAGTGTGTGTCTCTCACATCTGGGGTCTGAATTGATTTCCACACCCCCAGGCACGTCCTGCGTGTCCCAGCTAGATTTAAAGCAAATAATACAAACCTATGTGCCTCTTCTGGATGGTCTGCTGAGCAACTCTGTGGCCCTTGGTGGTTGGGAAGTTGGGAAGGGGATGTCCAGGGGAGCAGTGGGGATGAGAGGTGCTCCACTTAGACCCCTGACTAGGGGCAGGAATCCTGGCTCATCCCCCGCCCCCCCCCCATCAGTACAAAGCTTTCAGTCTCTCTCTTTCCCCCAGTTTGGGAGTATTTTTAGCTACTAAGAAGGATTATCAGAGTCTGGCTCCCAGGTGGCAGGGGTAGAGCTGGGAATGGGGCCAGGGAGGCTTCAGGCAGCAGTCAGGCTTGGGGGTTGGTGGGGTGATGGGAAAATAAAGGCTTAGGCTGTTCACTTGGCCCAGCCACCCACCGCCTGGTGACTCTTCAAATGACCCGGTGCCCTGCTTTAACACTTATCTGCAGCTGTAACGAAAGTCCAAACAGGCAGAAGGGTAGCTTCCAGGCAGTGCGAGGGACCTTGGATGCCAGAAACCTTGTTCTAAGGGCTGGGAAGAACTGTCTAGCAGCTGCTGAAGGCCAGAGCCCCTCCTTTCTAGAATATCTTCTTCTCTGCTGGTAAACATCATGGCCACTAAATTGTACTCAGTGCTCACTTCACCTCGGGAGTCATTCCTAACTATTCCATATGGAAGGGATGCTATTGTTGGTCCCATTTTACTGAGGAGGAAATTAAGGCACGAATAGGCTAGATTATCTACCCCAAGGTCACATGACTGGTAAATAGGTGAGGCAGGAGCAGTTGTGAAGCCAGCACAGAGTGTTCGTGAACTGCCTGACCACTGCCTGGGAACCTGGAAGCCTCACAATTGCCAGGTGAAGCAGAGTGGGGATATGGCTGTACCCATTTTTCAGATAGGGTAGTTGAGGCCCAGCTAGACAGAGTGTCACAGGAAATAAACCTAAGCTGAAGCCTAAAAGAGAAAAACTGAAAATTGAGGTGCACGACCCTAGGCTTCATTCTCTTCCCTATCCTCAGGAAGAGAAGTCTGGGCCTTGCTGGCCAGGGGTGCCTTGCGAAAGCTGCATCTGAACCCTTCCGTGTCCTAAATGTTTCAGGGCTCTGGGGTGTTTGATCACCCTTCAGGGAGAGCACCTGTTCTACCAGTGACTGAAGATATTGAGGCTCCCTGGGCCTTAAAGCATTGGAAACAGGACTTTGGCCAGTCTGATGGGCTCCAAAATTGGTCTTCACAAACCACAGCATCTCTTATTTATGCCTCAAGAGAGGGAAAGGAGAGAAATGGAAACAGGTTAGCAAGCAGGGAAGACTTCTGGGGCCAAGACCTCTGCAGGCAGGATGTATCAGTCTGAAGCTCCCTCAGAGAGCTCCCTGGTTTGGAGAATGCATTTCTGTTCCCCTTTCTGGTCTACCCAGGAAGGGGTGGGCCTACTTAAGCTGAGGAGACTAGAGTTTGAGACTGGTCGTGCTCCCTTTTTCACCTCCACACAAAAGACTGCATGGGTGGCTCCCAAAATGACAATGAGTGAAATGAGGCTGGGGGAGGGTGCTTTAAGTAGATCCAAGGCAGGGCAGTCATGGGTTACCTACAGGAGAAAATGAAAACTGAGCTGAGTTTTGAAGGATGCACAGGAATTTGCCAAATAAACAAGGAAGGTGTGTAAGCCCGTTGAGGACATATACCTTGCTCTCTTTCCACACCATTTTGTATCCTCAGCACCCAGCATTGTGTGATAAAGTATTATAGGCAGAGGGAAGTAATGATGAAGGCTGGGATAGGTGACACGGTACGATGTGGTCAGAGCAGGTTGTTAGCTAGCCTTGAGGCCTGAGCTTATGAGAAGCCATTGTTCTGTGTGCTCTCCCCTGTCCCCCAAGCTCATTGTGACTTGCACACACCATGATGTGCAAGGATACATCTAAGACCCTTGGGTGGGGTGTTAAAACACCAGGCTAGAGGCCTGGATTCCTGGGTTCTGGCTCCAGCCCTGGTTGGCTGGATGCTTTCCTGGGACATTGAGCCCCCTTTCATTTGCACTCAGGGATCTATTGGGAGGGTCCTTAAGAGAAGGCTGCATATGCCTTGTGGCTGTTGTGGCTCTGGGTACTCGGTATCAAGCCAACCTTGACTGTTAGTGAAGATGGTTTCTTTTTCTAGAGAGATAAACCACCTGGGCTGAAGTCCCCACATGCACCGACCTGTCCATGTGTCTGCTGTGTGTGGACCTTGTTGTGAGTGTAGACTAGTCACCATTCCCATCCTTGATGACTTCCCCCTCCTTGACTTGTTGGGCCATTGACTTCTAGTGCCCCACCAGAGTATTCAGTGGTAGCAGCAGCTCCTAATGCCCCACTGACTCCTGAATGTTTGGCTTCCCATGGCATGGGCCTAGGGCTGCTCTTCATCTGCACCCTCTTCCCGGGGAATGCCTCCCACTCTTAGTGTCCACAGGGACATGTGAGACCTCTCTTGCATGTCTTATCCAACACTTTGCCCACTCCTGCCCTGAAATTAGGTCCCCCATTCTGGTTCACCCTTTTTCTCAGACTGGACCTCTGAGTGTTTCAGTGGCCAAGGAGACTGAGGTTGAAGGTAAAATTGTTAATCACCTGACCTTGAGATTGGGAGATTATCCTGCATAAGCTGGGTGGGCCCAGTGGTATCATAGGGTCCTTAATGGGAACAGACGGAGGTAGGAGAGGCTTTGTCAGAGTGAGGACATGTGATTTCTGCTCTGAAGGAGGAGGAAGGGCCTCAAGCTGAGGGATGCCTGCAGCCTCTAGATCAGGCATCCTCAAACTTTTTAAACAGGGGGCCAATTCAATTGACTGTTGGAGGGCCAGACTATAGTTTAAAAGAAAAAACTATGAACAAATTCCTGTGCACCCTGCACATACCTTATTTTGAAGTAAATATCAAAATGGGAACAAATACAATCACACCGCCTCATGTGGCCCACGGGCCGCAGTTTTAGGACCCCTGCTCTAGATCATTTCCTGGAGCCTTCAGAAGGAACAAGGCCTGCTAACACTTTGACTATAGCCCAGTGAGACCCACTAGGGACTTCTGACCTCCAGAACTGTCAGATAACAAATATGCGTTGTTTTAAGTTACTATGTTTGTGGTAATTTGCAGGAGCAAACCAGTAGGAAACAAACACAAGAATCATGGATTGATTTTGCCTGGTTGTGAATTTTATGTAAATAGAATCTGACAATACACAGTTTTTTTGTGTGTGACATTTTTCTTTTATTGTGTATTTTTTCAGCCCTTTCTTTTTGTCGCCATTGTTTTTAAATTGAGAAATAAAAATTATATATAGGGAGGGTGAGTTTGTTCATACCTGTAATCCCTTGATTTTGGGAGGCCAAGGTGGGAGGATCACTTGAGGCCAGGAGTCGGAGACCAGCCTGAGCAAGAGTGAGACCCCCATGTCTACAAAAAATAGAACAATTAGCTCAACAATTAACCATAGTCCCAGCTACCTGAGAGATTGAGGCAGGAGGATCACTCAAGCCCAGGAGTTTGAGGTTGTAGTGAGCTATGATGATGTAATTGTACTCCAGCCTGGGTGACAGAGCAACACCCTATCTCAAAAAAAAAAAAAAATCATATCTATTAATAGTATACAACATGATGTGTTGTTTTTTTTTAAACCCCAGACTCCACTGATAGAAGTATGGAAATAAAAATGAGGCGGCCACCCAGGAAAGTCGTTTGGCAGTTGCTTACAAAGTTAAACATGCAACCACCATATGACCCGCCCATGTCACTCCTAGGGAGGTACCCCAGAGAAATGAAAACTTGTGTTTGTACAGAGTGCATTCGTGAACATTCAGAGCAGTTTCCCTCATAATTAACAAATCTGGAAGAATCCCAAATTCCCATCAACAAGCAATGGAGAACCAGTTATGGTACATTCCCACAACGCATCCAGTGTGACAATAAAAAGTATCAAGCCACTGACAGATGCAGTAACAATGGACAGATCTCAAAAACATTCCACAGAGTGGAAGATGCCAGGCCCCGAAGACATAGTATATAATTTTATCTATATAAAGTTCTAGAACTGACAAAACTAAGTTATGATGACAGAACAATTAAAAAGGTGGCTGAGTTGGGGTTTGACCAGGAAGGAGTGTGAGGGAACATTTATGGTAAGAGAATAGGTTACCTAGCTACATGGATTTATCCAAACTCAGAGGCTGTGCACTTAGGAAAGAGGGCCCATCTGTGGATTGAGGATAGGCTTCATTTTAAAGGAGCAGGATGGAGTTGACCAGGAGTCAGCCCCCTTCATACAATTTTCTTAGTGTAGTTGGAATGTGGGAGGGGTCATGAGAGGTGAGGGAAGTCATCTTTCCTGCAGAGTGAATGATGCTGTGTCCAAGACTGATTTTAGAATTACTGCCTTACATGAAAGCCTTATCTCTGGTGCCAGCCCAGACCAGAGTAGGAAATACTGATGCTTCCCAGGAACACCAGCCTTCAAGCATTTCTGGAGAGTGGAAAGGGGGTTGCTGTGAACACACCATTTGGTCTCTGACCTGCTTTCTATCACCAGCTGTCCTCCCAGGATGGCTATACTCTTGTTGGGATTGTGAGGATTTACAGGAGTATGGGAAGGGGGTTGCTGGAATCATGAAATTTGGTTTCTGCCCTGCTTTCTTTCACTACCTGACTTCCAAATAGCTGTACTTTTGCAGGATCTTAAACATTTCTTCCCCACACACTTAAGATGTATGCATTTTGGCTAGACATGGTGGCTTACGCCTATAATCCTAACACTCTGGGAGGCCAAGGCGGGTGAATTGCCTGAACTCAGAAGTTCCAGACCAGCCTGAGCTGACCCCGTCTCTAAAAATAGCCGGGTGCTATGGTGGCCACCTGTAGTCCCAGCTACTTGGGAGGCTGAGGCAAGAAAATCGCTTGAGCCCAGGAGTTTGAGGTTGCTATGAGCTGTGACATCACAGCACTCTACCAAGAGTGACAAAGTGAGATTCAGTCTCAAAAAAAAGAAAAAAGATGGCTGGGCCTGGTGGTTCATGCCTGTAATCCTAGCACTCTGGGAGGCCGAGGTGGGTGGATGGCCTGAACTCACAGGTTCCAGACCAGCCAGAGCGAGGCCCCGTCTCCAAAAATAGCCGGGCGTTGTGGTGGGCGCCTGTAGTCCCTGGTACTCGGGAGGCTGAGGCAAGAGGATCACTTGAACCCAAGAGTTTGAGGTTGCTGTGAGCTGTGACTCCATGGCACTCTACCAAGGGCTACAAAGTGAGACTCTGTCTCAAAAAAAAAAAAGATATATTTATTTCATACAGGTAAATTTTACTTTGAAACAAACAAACAAAAAAAAGCAAATATTGAACCTGAGTTAATGATCTGCATGCTGAAGTGTTCAGGGGTGATGTGGCTTGATGTCTGCTGCCTACTTTGAAACGGGTCCTGAAAAATCAGATGGACTGATGGATGGATGGAAGGATGGATGTGCAGATGAGTGACGAAACAAAAAGAACAGAATGTGAAAGGGAGAATCTGCTGGTGGGTATACAGGCATTCGCTGTAAAATTCTTTCTTTTTTTTTTATTGTTGGGGATTTATTGAGGGTACAATAAGCCAGGTTACACTGATTGCAATTGTTAGGTAAAGTCCCTCTTGCAATCATGTCTTGCCCCCAGACGCTGTAAAATTCTTTCAACTTTTCTATAGGTTTGAAAGGTGAAAAGTGTTGGAGGAAATAATCCAAATTCCTCCCTGTGGCTCCTCTGCCCTTTCTCCCATTACCTCTCTGCCCTCCTCCTCTCCTTACTCTGCTTAAGCCACGTGGGCCTTCCTGGTTCTCCAATACTCCTGCCTCTGGGCCTTTGTACTTGCTGTGTTTTTCTCTGGAAAGCCCCTCCCCCAATCCCCTCCACCTTCTACACAAACCTAAGACCCCACCCCCACCCCACCATCTTTAGTCTCAGCTCAGATAGTGCCTCCTTAGAGAGGCCTTTCTTGATTACATTTATTTATGTAATTTTTTAGAAACAGAGTCTCACTTTCCTTTTTTTTTTTTTTTTTTTTTTTTGAGACAGACTCTCAAGCTGTTGCCTTGGGTAGAGTGCTGTGGCATCATGGCTCAAAGCAATTCTAACTCAGGCTCAAGTGATCCCTCAGTTTTTCTATTTTTAATAGAGATGGAGTCTTGCTTTTGCTCGGGCTGATCTCGTGAGCTCAGGCAATCCACCTACCTTGGCCTCCCAGAATTCTAAGATTACAGGATTTAGCCACTGCGCCTGGCCCAGAGTCTCGCTTTCTCACCCAGGCCAGAGTGCAATGGTGCAATCATAGCTCACTCAGTACTGCCTCGAAGTCCTGGGCTCAATCAATCCCCTTGTCTCAGCCCGCTGAGTAGCTGGGCATACATGTACGTGCCATCACGCCCAGCTAATTGCCTTGATCACATTTAAAATCATATGCATTTGCATTTTCTACTGGGCTCCGTTACCTTCTGGTATCTCACTGACTTATGAATCTATTTGTCTATCGGTTGCTTTCTCTGCTGGGTTCTGAGCTCCACAGGGACAGGAATGTGTCTGCTTATTCCTCTGCTGTGTCCCCAAGGCCCAGGCCCAACCTGGACATGTACAAGTCAATCAGAGAACATGTCTTGACCAGATGGATGGGTGATGGGATGGATGGGCAGACAGATGGATGTTCAGATGGGTGGAGGGATGGATGGATGATATAGGGACAGATGGATTGATGAAGGGATGGACAAATCAATTGATGAACAAACTTCCAAGTGAGGACCAGTGTGGTAGTCTGGACACTTAGCTCAAGATCTCAAGAAAGGGAGCAGCTATTTGGGGTCCTGGACCTCGGAGGACTCAAGTTCATGAGCCCCAACCAAACACTCCCTTGACTTCTGAATATCATTTTGGCATCTGCAAAGTGCAGGATAACAACTATTGCTTTGAGCTGTATTGATATAACTGTCGTGAAGAATCATTAGGCTAAGTAAACACTGTATGTGCCCTACTGGGTTGGGCTGAGAGGTAGGTATTTCTGTCCCTGTTTTACAGATGAGGTTGCGCAATCTGGTCATTTGCCTGAGGACGCATAGCCCACATCTGCCTTTAATGTTAGTTGTAAAAATTTGCCAGGCAAGTTTGGCGCCCATAGCTAAGTGATTAGGGCACCAGCCACATACACCAGGCCTGGCGGGTTCAAACCCGGCCTGGGGTCAGCTAAACAACAATGACAACTGCAATAAAAAAAAATAGCCCGGCCTTGTGGCGGGCACCTGTAGTCCCAGCTACTTGGGAGGCTGAAGCAAGAGAATCACTTAAGCCCAAGAGTTTGAGGTTGCTGTGCGCTGTGACGCCATGGCACTCTACTCAGGGTGACAACTTGAGACTGTATCAAAAAAAAAAAAAAGAAAAAGAAAAAGGCTCGGCACCTGTAGCTCAAGCCGCTAAGGCGCCAGCCACATAGAGCTGGCAGGTTCGAATCCAGCCTGGGCCTGCCAAACAACAATGACAACTACAACCAAAAAATAGCTGGGCATTGTGGTAGGTGCCTGTAGTCCCAGCTACTTGGGAGGCGGAAGCAAGAGAATCACTTAAGCCCAAGAGTTAGAGGTTGCTGTGAGCTGTGATGCCATGGCACTCTACCCAGGGCAACAGCTTGAGGCTATGTCTCAAAAAAAAAAAGAAAAAAGAAAAATAAAGATGAAAAAATTTGCCATGCAATGGAGAAGATGAGGGTAGGGCAGTGGCTAAAGCCCTGCCCTTCTGAGACCAGAGAGCTACTCCAGTGTCCCTGACTGAGGGAGATTGGTCTTCCAGGCCCACCTCCTCGTTGTCTGTGGAGCTGACGGGGCGAAGGAGGCCTGTGGTCTTGACTGCCACACCATCTTCCCTGCAGAGCTCCCCTCTAACTGTACATATGTCCATAGGATGTTGTCCAGCTTCAACGAATGGCTTTGGCAGGAGCAGTTCTGGTTGCCACCCAATGTCTCATGGGCCCATTTGGAGGACAGGGATGGCCTGGTCTTCGCCCACCCCCGGGACCTGCTGGCAGCCCTGCCTCTGGCCCTGGTTCTGCTGACCATGCGCATCGCCTTCGAGAGGTGAGTGCCTCGCCCGCAGCTTGTTACCCCCTAGTAGTCGGTGAGTGTGTTCCCGCCCCGTGCTGCTTGGCCTTCCTAATGTGTCCTGGCTGGACCCTGGCTTTGCACCAATGTCCTGTCCCCAGCTGTGCACACACCCCCCCCCCCCCTTTCTGGTCTCTGATTGCTGGTTTAGGGCAACAGGGGCCACAGCTCTGGGCTGAGTGTGCCAGCATCTTCGTAGAACTGCAGGGGTGAGGGGTGGGGAGCCTGGAGAACATAGGCCCACTTTGCTCTCCCAAGGGCCAGCCTGAAGAGCCCAGACATGGTTGACAAGTGGAGAAGGCCTTCCCCCCTGCCTGGGTTTATGTCTCTCCCTAAATTCCCCAACCCCTCCTCATTGGCTCTAACCAGCACCTTCCCTCACTCTGGCCTGCCCTTTTTTCCTTTTAGAGATGGAGTCTCTGTCACCCAGGCTAAAGTGCAGGGACATCATCATAGACTGCAGCCTCTAGCTCCTGGGCTGAAACAATTGTCTTGCCTCAGCCTCCCCAGTAGCTGGGACCACAGGCATGGCTACCATACTCAGCTAATTTTTAAATTTTTGTCTTGCTGTGTTGCTCAGGCTAATTTCAAACTCCTGGGCTCAAGTGACTCTCCCATCCTGGCCTCCCAAAGTGCTGAGATTATAGGCATGAGTTATCCCTCTGGCCCGGCCTCACCTTTTTCCCCTCTCCAGCCATCTGTTTTATATGCCACCTGCCCAGTTTCCTAATGACCTCCCAGTTGCTAAATCCCATGAATTTTCAGACATTTTTCCCATGACCCCTATGCTGCACAGACCCAGGTTGCCTCTCTCCCCATGGCCAAGGTCCTCTCCTCTGGCAGTGTGGACATCTCTCCGGGCCCCTTCCCTCCAGGCAGATGGCTCTTCCCTCTCCCACATGGACTGGTGCTGTGGCACAGTTCCCCAACCTGCCCTGCCAGGGTCCTTTCCTGCCTGAGGCACTGCCTGACTGCCCAGTGCCCTCAGCTGCCCTCCTCTCTTACCTTGCACAGTCTCTGATTTACCATCTGAAGTTATACTGATTTAAGAGACTCCCTTTTGGGCATCTACTTCATGCCAAGAAAGGCTCTAAGCAGTTTTAAATATCTTAACTCACCTTAATCCTTAATGCAACCCCAGGAGTTGGTGCTATTATAATTTCCATTTTAAAGAAGAGGAAACACAGGCACAGAGAGGTTGAGTGACCTACCTAAGGTCACACAGCAGGTTGATCCACTGTGCCTGAGGCTGTGCCAGAGGGAATCTGTTGAGGCCTTGAAGGGTAATGGAATCCCTGCCTTCCCACAGGGATAGAAGAGGGTGTGGATAGACTATACCCAGGCACACTTTTGGACCCCGGGGATGGTGGGGGCAGAATGCGTATTTATTTTTATTTTTTATGTTTTTGAGATAGAGCCTCTCAAGCTGTCGCACGGGGTGGAGTGCTGTGGCATCACAGCTCACAGCAACCTCCAACTCCTGGGCTCAAGCTATTCTCCTGCCTCTGCCTCCCAAATAGCTGGGACCACAGGCACCCGCCACAACACCACGGCTATTTTTTGGTTGCAGCCATCATTGTTTGGCGGGCCTGGGCTTGATTTGAAACCGCCAGTTCAGGTGTATGTGGCTGGCGCCTTAGTGACTTGAGCCATAGGTGCCGAGCTCAGAATGCATATTTAAATGGTAGCCTTCTCTGAGGTAGAGGTGTTATTGTTAGGATACAAAGCTCAGTAGGTACTGTGTATTGAACAAGTGGTTATGGCACTAGCCACGTACCCTGAGGGTGGCGGGTTCGAACCCAGCCCTGGCCAGCTAAATAACTACAACAAAAAAAATAGCCAGACATTGTGGCAGGCACCTGTAGTCCCAGCTACTTGGGAGGCTGAGGCAAGAGAATCGCTTCAGCCCAAGAGTTTGAGGTTGCTTTGAGCTGTGACACCACAACACTCTACCAAGGGCGACATAATGAGACTCTGTCTCAAAAATAAAGAAAAAAAGAAAAGAATTTCTCTGGACCAAGATTAGGATATAAAAGTATAGAGTTTATTTTTTATCTTCTTAGATAGGGGAAGGGAGAAAAGGAAAGGGCGGGGAGAGAACAGGGAAATGTGTGGCATCCCCCCCAAAATGAAGAATTCCTACCCTGAAGTCAGGGGCTAGGTGAATTTAAGGGGGCAAAATTTTAAAAGGTAACTACAGCCAGAATCCACAGGGCACTATGAAACTGGTCCATCTGCCTTTCCTCCAATAGGATTTTGCTGTTGGAGACAGACTTTGCACAGGAGTTTCTGATCCTGTTGATTCTGTCCTGATCTTGGAATTTCTCTCCATGTAGAGTCTTTGATTTCAGGGTTTGAAGAATGAAACCACGGACCACTTGGATAAGCTAAAGGACAGAACTTATTGACAGAGAAAGAAATAGATAAAGGAAAAAAGGTCAACAGAACGTCTGGCAGCAGAGGGAGGAAACCCAAGTGGGAAGCCCTCCTGAGCCTTTTGCCTAGGGGTTCATATACTGCCTACCAACAGAGGGATCTTGGGACTTGTGTCAGGATGGTATCATAATTGGCCAGCAGCCAGGCAGGCAAAAATGATCCTAAAATTAGCAAGTGACTGTATTATAATGCAAATGAAAGTGGTTCTTACAGTCCTCATCCCAGGTGAGGCAGCAAAGTGTGGGCTTTCCATTCGAGGAGGGACCCCCCACCACCACCACCATGAGCTACTGAGCAGGCTGCTGGAGTCCAGAGAATGCAGTCTGGAAAAGGTCTGTTTGCCCAGGCCTAGAAAATGGAGGTTCCCTGTCCATCCCTGAATGGGGGAACCTTGTATCACTGAGATAGGATTTTGGCCAGGGTCTGAGGCCAGACACCTCAGCCCACAACCTATTTTTTCTTCAGGGACAACCCAAGAACTCTTGAGGCTATAGTACAGATTCTAAAAGATAGATTTAGACAACATATATAGTGATTATAAAGAAAATTTCTATTTCCTTCCTGTCTGCTGGGCTCCTCAGTGGTTTGTGAAGTCAGAAATCTACCAGGTGCCTATTCCCAAGAGAAAGTGAGCAGAGAGACCTCATGATTGATTTTTAGCCCTTACTGAAAAATTATGAGTTAATAATTTCTCTATTGCTTGGCACAGTGGCTCATGCCTGGCGTGGTGGCTCATGCCTGTAATCCCAGCACTTGGGAGGCCAAGGATTGCCTAAGCTCACAGGTTCGAGACTAACCTGAGACAGAGCAAGACCCCATCTCTAAAAAATAGCCAGGTGCTGTGGCAGCCACCTGTAGTCCCAGATACTTGGGAGGCTAAGACAAGGGAATCGCTTGAACCCAGGAGTTGTGAGGTTGCTGTGAGACACGGTACTCTACCAAGGGTGACAGAGTGAAACTCTGTCTTAAAATAATAATAATAATGATAATTTCTCAGGCAGCACCCGTAGCTCAGTGGGTGAGGCGCCAGTCACATACACTGAGGCTGGTAGGTTGGAGCCAGCCTGGGCCTGCTAAACATCAATGACAACTACATCCAAAAAATAGCCGGGCATTGTGGCAGGCACCTGTAGTCCCAGCTACTTGGGAGGCTGAAGCAAGAGCATCGCTTAAGCCCAAGAATCTGAGGTTGCTGTGAGCTGTGACGCCACAAAACTCTACTGAGGGTGACATAGTGAGACTCTGTCTCAAAAACTAAAATAATAATAATGATAATTTCTCTATCATTTCACTATAAAGACCAACCAACCATCTATATAGTTATCAGGTTCCAAAGGCATCCTGGGCCCCCCTGCTGAGAAATGAGGTCCTGCCTATCCCAGACCCCTAGGAGTTGAGGACCACCCCCTCACCTACCCACTCCCAGGAAGGTGAGACCCTGCCCTTTCCAGCCCCCAGAGAAATGAGGCCCCATCCCTCCCACCCTATTGCCATGGTGAGGTACTGCGGCAGGCAAAGCCTTTCCTACTTACACATGCAGAGGTTTTGTTTTTTCAAAAAAGGAATTCAGGCCGGGTGTGGTGGCTCATGCCTATAATGCTAGCATTCTGGAAGGCAGAGACAAGAGTATCACTTGAGGTCAGGATTTTGAGACCAGCCTAAGCAAGAGGGAGACCCTGTGTCTACTAAAATTAGAAAACTTAGTCGAGTGTGGTGGGTTCCACTTTGGTGACTGAGGCAAGAGGATGGTATAAGCTTAGGAGTTTGAGGCTACAGTGAGCTATGATGACACCGTGGTACTCCAGACTGGGCAACAAAACAAGACATGTCTACATACAAAAACCCATAGTTGTAGCCAGGTGTTGTGGTGAGCGCCTATGGTCCCAGCTACTTGGGAGGCTGAGGCAAGAGAATCGCTTAAGCCCAAGAGTTTGAGGTTGCTGTGAGCTGTGAGCACTTTACCGAGGGTGTCATAGTGATACTCTGTCTCAAAAAAAAAATTAAAAAATTAAAGGTCCTGGCTCGGCGCCTGTTGCTCAAGCAGCTAAGGCGCCAGCCACATACACCAGAGCTGACAGGTTCGAACCCAGCCCAGGCCTGCCAAACAACAACTACAACCAAAAAATAGCCAGGCATTGTTGTGGCGCTTGTAGTCCCAGCTACCTGGGAGGCTGAGGCAAGAGGATCACTTAAACCCAGGAGTTGGAGGTTGCTGTGAACTGTGATGCCACAGCACTCTACCCAGAATGACAACTTGAGGCTCTGTCTCAAAAATAAATAAATAAAGGTCCCATACAAACATGGCCCTGTCCCTTCTCCCGTATGCACAGTCCTGTCCCTCCCTACCTTTGCTGATGGGCTCTGTCTCCCTTGCTCCAGGTTTGTTGGCCTGCCTCTGAGCCAGTTTTTGGGTGTGCAGGATAAGACCAGGAGGCCAGTGAAGCCAAACACCACACTGGAGAGATACTTTCTGAAGAAAGGACAGAGACCCAAGGAGGTGAGCGCCCCCCACCCCCATCCCCATGGGCCAACAGGCTGCTCTGTGGAAGGACCTAGGGGTACTATATGGGTCTACTGATTGGGGCAGGGGAAGTGAAGGTAGCCTATAGTCCCCCCATAGTGACCTCCATTCTCTATTCTACCTGGGTCCCCAGCTTCCCCAAAGATGGGCCTCCTGCATGCCTCTCCCAGCCCTGCTGGGAGGTGAGGCCCTGCCCCCCTCAACCTCCACCTCCACCCTGGGTATCAGCAGACACAGCTGCCCAGTGAACAGATGCTGGGGCTGTGGTAGGAGGAGCAGTTCCTCTTCTGTCCATGGGTCAGTCCAATGGACTGTTCAGGTCACCCTGGATAGGGAGTGGGGAAGGTGACAGTGGCAGCCCTATGGCCTTCCCTCCATTCCCGTCCATGGTGAGGCTACAGGGTGGGCAGGGTCTGAGCTGTTCCAGTACCAGGCTGATTCCTGGTGGAGGTGGAGATGGTAAAGATTCTATACCCAGGGGGCACAGGGCAGCTTCTACAGAGCGGAGTCCCTTCCCCCTCCCTGCAACTCCCTCTGTAGGCAGGGCAGGTGGGGGGGGGGGAGGTTGGGTTGAGACCTGACTCTTCTGGAGGGGTACAGGAAAGTTTTGGGGAGGAGGGGCTGTACCCTACCCTAGTGTCTTACTTTTTTTTTTTTTTTTTTTTTTTTTTTTTTTTTTTTTGAGTCAGTCTTATTCTATTGCCCTGGGTGGACAGCCATGGTGTCATAGCTCACAGTAACCCCAAACTCCTGGGCTCAAGCTATCCTCTTGCCTCAGTTTTTCTATTTTTAGTAGAAACAGGGTCTTGAATTCCTGAGCTCAGTCTACCCACCTCAGCTTCCCAGAGTGCTAGGTTTACAGGTGTGAGCCACTGCTCAGGCCCCCAGTGTCTTTCTTAGGCCCAGTCCACATCAGTGACCTGCCTGCCCTGTGAACAGGGTTAGTGTTCATAAGGTCCAAGTATTCTAGGGGGGCCCTCCCCATGATATCCCCTGCCAGATCCTCTCTGTGGTAGACATGGCTGCCCAGTAGGCAAAACCTGGGGCTGCAAGAGGGATAGCAGAGCTGAGTCCTGCCTGTCTGGGGAGGCGTGTGGGAAGCCATCATGGGGCCTCAGTGACCCTAGCTATTATCACCCCTCCCTAGCCCCAGCTGGCCCTCCTGTCCACCCAATGTGGCCTCACACCACGGCAGACCCAGCGCTGGTTCCGGAGACGCAGGAACCAGGATCGGCCCTACCTAAGCAAGAAGTTCTGTGAGGCCAGGTAAGACCAAGGTGGGTGACCCACCCACCCCAGTGGGTGACCGACCCCAGGGAGAAGGGCAGCAGGGCGAATGGTGCCTTTTGATGGCTCCTCATGGGCTTCCTCCCCACCTGCAGCTGGAGGTTTGTCTTCTATCTGTGTTCCTTTGCCGGTGGCTTCTTGGTCCTCTACCACGTGAGTATACCTGACTGCTCACCTGTCCTGTCCACTTGTCCCACAAGCACCTCCTAGACTCCAGGCCTGGATCTGAGTGGGGGCAGGGTGTTTGTGTGAAGCGGGTATAGCGATAAAGGGAGAGAGAGGAGAAAGCTTAGCAAGGGACCCCGTGAGGACCTACTGCCACCAGGATCTGGGGGCTTTGCAGTGAGTGAGCCCCCAGTCAAGAGTCAAAGGCAGAGATATAATCAGGCAGGAAAAAGTAAGTTTGAGTGAAAGTGGAGCCCCAGGGAGGCCCTGGACCCAGGTGGAAGGGCTGGATTCTAACCTTTGCACAGCCTGAGTCACCTGTTTCCCTGCAGGAGTCATGGTTATGGACACCAACAATGTGCTGGGACAGTTACCCAAATCAGGTGAGTGGCATAGGGTGCGTAGAGGCTTGGAGGGGCAGGGGGATTAGAGTTCCTGGGGTGATAGGCACAAGAGCCAAACCCAGAGAGCACACCATAATTCCCTGAGTCCTGCTTTCTGACCATTTTTTACTCCTGGGTGGAATAGAGAAGGGGCCAAGAGGTCAGGAAACTCAGCAGAAGCTGCCGCAAAACCAGTGCCCTTGATTCCTTCCAGGAACAGGGAGCTCACTCATTGAGATTCAGTTTTCCTGGTTTTGAGCAAACAGAAAGGGCCCTGAGCCATGCCCCTGCCTGGCTAGAGCCATCACTCCCACAGCTAACTCTGTCCTGCCCTGCCCTGACACAGACCCTGAAGCCGGCCTTGTACTGGTGGTACCTCCTGGAGCTGAGTTTCTACATCTCCCTGCTAATCACACTGCCATTTGATGTCAGGCGAAAGGTAAGGCCAGGCCAAGGGTCCTGCTAGGGTAGCGATACCCAGTTTCTGGACAGGGAGCTTGAGCTGGGAGAAGTGGCCTCCAAAGCCATACCTGAGATGCCCTGGGTGCCTGGGGCAGGAAGCATAGCATCCCTGAGGTCTGAGGCCACACCAAACCCCTGAGAGGGCCTGCTTCTACTGAGACTCACCATCTCCCACAGGATTTCAAGGAGCAGGTGCTGCATCACCTCGTGACCATCATCCTGATTACCTTCTCCTACAGCGCCAACCTGTTGCGCATTGGCTCTCTGGTGCTGCTGCTACATGATTCCGCTGATTTCCTGCTGGAGGTGGGCTGGCCCTCACTTGCCCTCCCAGGTGCCCCTGGAGATGAGGCCCTAGCCCTCAGTCTGAGCAGGAGGGGAGGCCTTGCCCCTTCCATCTTCCTGGGTGGGGAAGCCCCACCTCCTTTTCAGTGTCTCTAGTGATGAAGCTCCACCCCTCTTCTTGGGTGACAAGGCCCCACCCCTTTTTTGGGGGGGGGGAATGAAGTCCATCCCCTATCAGCCCGGGCAAAATTATACTCACTTCCCCCCTGAGGAGCACACACCTTTTACCTTTTTAGCCTTTCCTAAAGACCAGGCCCCACCCCACCAAACCTCCTCCCTCCCCCTAGAGCCTGGTCTGCCCCCCTTCCCACCTCGTTTGTGCTTCTGACCCCGTGTCTCTCTGCTCCCCTCCCTCAGGCCTGTAAGATGTTCAACTACACGCCCTTCCGGACAGCGTGCGATGTCCTCTTCCTCATCTTCTCCATGGTCTTCTTCTATACTCGCCTCCTGCTTTTCCCTACCCAGTGAGTGGGCCCTCCGGGGGAGGGTTGGGGAGGTGGGAGGGTGTGTCGGAGACCCTGCCCCAGGATACTAGGGGTAATTGGCTGGGTGACTTCCAGGAAGAAGTAGGAAAGGGTGTGCTTGGCACAGGCCACAGCATATGCAAAGGCCCAAAGGTGAGAGCGAGAGCTGGACACAGCCATTACCCAGCATGCCAGGAACATGGAGACAGGGGAGAGGTCAGGGGGGCCTGCTCACTAAAGTTTTTGCCCAATAAATATTTCTTGAGCCTCTTGAATGTGCCGGTGCTGAGGCCACAGCAGAAGTAGCAACCCAAAGATCCCTGTCCTTGTGGGGCTGACATTGCATGGGGGCAGACAGAAAATGAGGCAAAGCGGTGAAATACAGAGCATATGAAGGAATGACAGCGCTAAACAAAGTGAGGTTGGGAAGGTAGCAGGCATCAGATGGGATGCTCAGGGAATGCCCCTCTGACAGTGGACAGAAACGGGGGGGAGGTGAGGAGAACCGTGCTGATCGTGGAGGAAGTGTTCCAGGCAGAGAACAGCACATGTGAAGGCTCTGAGACGGACGAAACTGTGCCCCGAGACTCATGTGGCTAGAGCAGAGCCAGTGAGGGGAAGAAAGAGAGAGGGGAGTGGAGGAGGGGACAGAACAGGTCGTGCAGGGCCTTGTGGGCTGCAAGAAGGACTTTGGTTTTGATTCCAAGGGAGGTGGGAGGCGTGGAAGGCTGTGAGCAGAGGGGCCGCTGGGACCTGGCGCGAGTACTTACGGGCGCCCTCTTGTGGCTTCAGGGGGAACAGATGGTGGGAGGGGCAAGCAGGGAAAACAAGGGGACAAGTGTACTGACAGAGTGGGTGGATTCTCAAGGGGCGTGCCCTCGGGATCAGGAGATGGAACACCAGCACAGGAAGAGCCGGATGAAGTACCAGTACCCACCCTGTCCCTGAGGAGACATGGAGGAGGAAGGCATGCCAGTCTGGGCCTCTGGGGAGAGAGGCACATACAGCAGGCGCCAGCCCAACTGCTGGGTTTTGCAGTCACCAGACATGGTCACACAGGAACCAGGTGTGGCCAGAGGGGCCCATCCTTGTGTTCTCTGCTGTTTGTAGGCTGAGCAGGAGTCTGCAGAGGTGATAGGGGCATTTGCTGAGTGGCCTCTGGGGGTTGAGTGCTGTGGAGTAAGGCAGATCACTGGCTACCCCAGAGTGGGTTAGGGGGACACTGCGGCTACAGCCTGTACTTCCAAGGAGTTTCAAGAGAACAGAAATGACACATGGCCCAAGGGGCAAAGTAGACATTCTCTGCAGCTGATTTGAGGAGGTAGTCACCTGCTGAAGGGGGAGGAGCTGGGAGTGTGAGGAGGGGAGGGAAGATGTGAAAGGTTCACCCAGGAGAGAATCTGGGGCACTAGGTACCCCCTTGAGGGTCCTAGTGGGGAATGTCCAGACGGTGAGCACTGCGTCCTGCTGATTTTGTATAAGCAGACGAGAGAGGCGCCTTCCACACCAGCTGAGAAAAGCACAGGGGGCACTAGGAGTCATAGGTGGTTCAGAGCAGGTAAGGCTATGCGAGTTAGCGGCTGGTGAAGCCCCTCCGTCCTTCCCGCTGTAGGATCCTCCACACCACGTACTATGACTCCATCAGGGAATGGGGCCCCTTCTTCGGCTACTACTTCTTCAACGCACTCCTGATGCTGCTGCAGCTGCTGCATGTGTTCTGGGCTTGCCTCATCCTGCGCATGCTCTTCAGCTTCGTAAAGAAAGGCCAGGTACAGCCAGGCAGGGACGGCTTGTGTGGGCACCACCCTTGGGTCCCCAGCCCAATCCCAAGCTCTTCCCTGCTCTGAGCTTCCGCCTCCTTCCTCCCTGTTTCCCAGATGGAGAAGGATGTGCGCAGTGATGTGGAAGAGTCAGACTCCAGCGAGGAAGAGACAGCAGAGTCCCATGAATATCCACAGCTCAAGAACGGGGCAGCCCCCATTGACGGCCCCCGGAGCCGCGTGGCCGGGCGGTTGGTCAATGGGCACACATCAGCCACATAGCCACTGGCCAAGGGTGGCTGCAAGAAGCCTGGACTGGTGGCCCTTGGGCTAGCTCCAGGGACACAGGGAGGGCTGATGATCTGTCTCTAGCCCTTTCCTTCTGCTCATCCTTCCTCCCTCCTTTCCTCTGAGCAACTGGACTGAGCCAAGAGGCAGGAGCCCCAGGCTGAAAGGGGCCCAATAAAACTTGAACAGAGCTGAATTCTTTGCCTGAGAACTTGGGTCCCTGTCAAAGCTCCTTTCTAATCCCAGAGATCCCTGAAGGAGTCAGGCCTCTACTTACATACCCAACTGATGGGTTCTCACTGCCACCCAATCAAGGATGCATGCCTACTCCCAGGGGCCCCAGACAGCAAGGCAGGGAAGCCCCACCCCAAGTGAGTCCCTTCCCAGCCACCATCTTAGAAAAGCCACCTCCCTCCACCCCAACACAGACAGAACACACTTCACCCTTGAGGTCCCTGGAGCCTCCCTGGGGACATGGCAGGGGATGAGGGCAAATCACACAGGCTTCCCAAGGGTCAGCCTGGAGGAGATTGGGCAGAGAGTATAAATTGCTGCTACCACTTTGGAAAATCATTCAGCACCATGTATAATTGTAGATCTTTTATAAAGTTCAAAAGTGACTCAAATAAGATGTTATGTAGGCATTAATATCTAGCTGGTACAACTATAATAAAATATAAACACAAAATTCAGAATAGTAATGTTACCTTTGATCTGGGATAGTAGGGGAATGCGATTCACGTACATACATTACTGTTCCAGTTTATAAAGGGATATGCAAAAAAGACAACCAACTCACAGAATAGAAGAAAATATTTGCATGCCATATATTTGAAGAAGGCCTAGCATCCACAATATATAAAGAACTCTTACAACTCAACAAAAACTCCAATTAAAAAAAAGCAGGCTGGGGCGGTGCCTGAGGCTCAGTGAGTAGAATGCCAGTCCCATATACCGAGGGTGGCGGGTTCAAACCTGGCCCCAACCAAACTGCAAAAAAAAAACAATTAGCAGGGTTTTGTGGCAATCTGTAGTCCTAGCTACTTGGGAGGCTGAGGCAAGAGAATCACCTAAGCCCAAGAGCTGGAGGTTGCTGTGAACTATGATGCCACGGCACTCTACCAAGGGTGATAAAGTCAGACTCTGTCTCTAAACAAAACAAAAAAAAGCAGGCTGGGTGAGGTGCCTCATACCTGTATTCCTAGCACCATGGGAGGCCGAGGTGGGAGGATTATTTAAGGCCAGGAATTCAAGACCAACCTGAGGAAGAGTGAGAATCCAACTCTACAAGAAATAGAAAAATTTAGCTGGGTGTGACAGCATCAACCTGTAGTCCCACCTACTTGGGAGGCAGAAAAAGGATTACTTGAAACCAGGAGTTTGAGGCTACAGTGTCTGGGTGACAGAGCAAGACACTTTATTAAAAAAAAGTTAGGGGTGACGCCTGTGGCTCAGTGAGTAGGGTGCCGGCCCCATATGCCGAGGGTGGCGGGTTCAAACCCAGCCCCGGTCAAACTGCAACAACAAAAAAAATAGCTGGGCGTTGTGGCGGGCGCCTGTAGTCCCAGCTGCTCGGGAGACTGAGGCAGGAGAATCGCGGAAGCCCAAGAGCTGGAGGTTGCTGTGAGTCCTGTGACATCACGGCACTCCACTGAGGGCAGTAAAGTGAGACTCTGTCTCTACAAAAAAAAAAAAAAAAAAAAGAATAACTATATGATCCAGCAATTCCACTTGTAGGTATATACCAAAAGGAACTGAAAGTAGGTACTCAAACACTTGCATGTGCATGTTCGTAATGATCTTAATCACAAGAACTGAAAGGTAAGCTAGGTGTGGGGCTCACACCTGTAAACCCAGCACTCTGGGAGGCTGAGGCAGGTGGATTGCTTGAGCTCAGGAGTTCAAGACCAGCCTGAGAAAGTGTGAAGCCCTGTCTCTAAAACAAACAACCAAAAAAATAGCCAGGCAGGGTGGTGCCTGTGGCTGAAAGGGGTAGGGCGCCAGCCCCATATGCCGGAGGCTCCCGTGGTGGGTTCAAACCCAGCCCCAGCCCAGGCCAAAAACTGCAAAAAAAAAAAAAAAAAAATATATATATATATATATATATATATAGGGCGGCGCCTGTGGCTCAGTCGGTAAGGCGCCGGCCCCATATACCGAGGGTGGCGGGTTCAAACCCGGCCTCGGCTGAACTGCAACCAAAAAATAGCTGGGTGTTGTGGCGGACGCCTGTAGTCCCAGCTACTCGGGAGGCTGAGGCAAGAGAATCACTTAAGCCCAGGAGTTGGAGGTTGCTGTGAGCTGTGTGATGCCATGGCACTCTACCAAGGGCCATAGAGTAAGACTCTGTCTCTACAAAAAAAAAAATATATATATATATACATATATATAGAGAGAGAGAGAGCGTGCCAGGCATTGTGGTGGGCACCTATAGTCTCAGCTACTTGGGAGACTGAGGCAAGAGAATTGCTTGAGCCCAAGAGTTTGAGGTTGCTGTGAGCTATGATGCCAGGCACTCTACCGAGGATGACATAGTGAGACTCTGTCGGAAAAAAGAAAAGACACTGTGCTCAAGGAAAGAAGCCATACGCAAAAGGTCACATGCTGTATGATTCCACCTGTATGAAAAACCCAGAAGAAATAGGCCTATAAAATGTAGATTTAGGGTGGCGTCTGTGGCTCAGTCGGTAAGGCGCCGGCCCCATATACCGAGGGTGGCGGGTTCAAACCCGGCCCCCGCTGAACTGCAACCAAAAAATAGCTGGGCGTTGTGGCGGGCGCCTGTAGTCCCAGCTACTCGGGAGGCTGAGGCAAGAGAATCGCTTAAGCCCAGGAGTTGGAGGTTGCTGTGAGCTGTGTGATGCCACGGCACTCAACCCAAGGGGCATAAAGTGACACTGTGTCTCTACAAAAAAAAAAAAAAAAATGTAGATTTAAAGTTGCCAAGAGCTGGACGGTAGGAAGATAGGGAATAACTGTTTAATGGGTACAGAATTTAATTTTGGAATAATGGAAGTGTTTTGGAACGAAAGTTGTGGTTGAAAAACATTGCAAATCTACTAAATGTTGCTTAATTATTCACGTTAAAATGCTTAATTTTGTTATGTGAATTTCACTTCTTAAAAATGCATGAAAAAGATTTGCACACCAATAATTAGTGTGTGAAGAAATAAGGATTTCTCCAATTTCATTTACCTGGTATTCTCCCACTAGTCACCCCAATTCCCTCCACAGATAGACCTTCATGGGTCAAAAGAGAAATCATAATGGACATTACGAACTTACAGATGAAGAATAAAAACATATCAATACTTGTAGGATTCAGCTTAAACAATCTTCTGAGGGAAATGTGTAGACCGATATATTAGAAAAGAGAAAAATCGCTCTTTCCCCGCCGCCGCCGAGTCGCGCCGAGGCCGAGCCTTAGGTGAGGTCAAGATTCAACTTCACCCGTAACTCACCGCCATGGCCGAGGAAGGCATTGCTGCTGGAGGTGTAATGGACGTTAACACCGCTTTACAAGAGGTGCTGAAGACCGCCCTCATCCACGATGGCCTTGCACGTGGAATCCGCGAAGCTGCCAAAGCCTTAGACAAGTACGTGTATCAGTCTCAATACTGTGGGTTGTTGCAACCGGAACAAAACAGCAGCCCAGGGAAGAAAGCGTGAAGTTCATGACGTTAGCCCAAAAGTTCAGAGTGACATCTGTATCTGTCCTACCGGAAACCTAGGAAAAGGCGCTAAGCCCATCTTTGTGTGCTTGCATCCAACTGTGATGAGCCTATGTATGTCAAGTTGGTGGAGGCCCTTTGTGCTGAACACCAAATCAACCTAATTAAGGATTATGGCAAAGAATCTCAGGCCAAGGATGTCATCGAAGAGTACTTCAACTGCAAGAAATGAACAAATAAAACTTTAGCTCCTGAAAAAAAAATAAAGAAAAGAGAAAAATCTCAAAAATAGGTAGCTAAGTATGTAATTTTATTTATTTATTTATTTATTTTTTTTGTAGAGACAGAGTCTCACTTTATGGCCCTCAGTAGAGTGCCATGGCATCACACAGCTCACAGCAACCTCCAACTCCTGGGCTTAAGCGATTCTCTTGCCTCAGCCTCCCAAGTAGCTGGGACTACAGGTGCCTGCCACAACGCCCGGCTATTTTTTGGTTGCAGTTTGGCCGGGGCAGGGTTTGAACCCACCACCCTCGGTATATGGGGCCCGCGCCTTACCGACTGAGCCACAGGTGCCGCCCTATTTATTTACTTTTTATTATTTTATTTTATTTTTTGAAACAGTCTCACTATGTCACCCTGGGTAAAATGCCATGGCATCACAGTTTACAGCAACCTCAAACTCTTGGGCTTAAGCGATTCTCTTGCCTCAGCCTCCCAAATAGCTGGGACTACAGGTGCCTGCCACAATGCCCGGCTATTTTTTGGTTATAGTTGTTATTGTTTGGCAGGCCCAGGCTGGATTCAAACCCACCACCTCCGATGTATGTGGTTGGTGCCCTAGACACGGCCTATTTTATTTATTGAGACACAATCTCACTTTGTCACCCTCAGTAAAGAGCCGTGGCATCACAGGTCACAGCAACTTCAAACTCTTGGGCTCAAGCTATTCTCTTGCCTCAGCCTCCCCAGTAGCTGGGACTACAGGCGCCTGCTGCAATGCTCGGCTATTTTTAGAGATGAGATCTGCTTTGGCTCAAGCTGGTCTCAAACCTGTGAGCTCAGGCGATCTGCCTGCCTCAGCCTCCCAGAGTGCTAGGATTACAGGCATGAGCCACCGTGCCCGACCTAGGTATCTAATGTTTTTTTTGGTTTTTTTTTTTTGAGATGGAGCCTCAAGCTGTCACCCGGGGTAGAGTGCTGTGACATCACAGCTCACAGCAACCTCCAACTCCTGGGCTTAAGCGATTCTCTTGCCTCTGCCTCCCAAATAGCTGGGACTACAGGCGCCCACCACAACGCCTGTTTATTTTTTGGTTGCAGGCGTCATTGATGTTTGGCAGCCCGGGCTAGATTCGAACCTGCCAGCTCAGGTGTATGTGGCTGGCGCCTTAGCTGCTTGAGCCACAGGCGCCGAGCCGGTATCTAATTTTAAAAGTTAGGAAAAGTGGGTGGCTGGACATGATGGCTCACACCTGTAATCCTAGTACTCTGGGAGGCTGAGATGCTTGGATTGCTTGAACTCAGGAGTTCGAGACCAGCCCGAACAAGAGCAAGACCCTGACTGTGCTAGGAAAATAGGAAAAATAGCCGGTCATTTGCGGCGAGCATCTGTAGTCCCAGCTACTGGGGAGGCTGAGGCAAAAAGGATCTCTAGAGCCCAGGAGTTTGAGGTTGCTGTGAGCTATGACACTACTAGCACTCTAGCCTGGGGTAACACTGTGAGACCCTGTCTCCAAAAAAAAAAAAAAAGTGGAAAATAGAAAAAGAGAAAATACCCAATTCTTTTTTTTTTTTTTTTTTGTGGTTTTTGGCCGGGGCTGGGTTTGAACCCACCATCTCCGGCATATGGGACTGGCGCCCTACTCCTTGAGCCACAGGTGCTGCCAGTACCCAATTTCTTTTAACAGGATAGTATAACCTATAAATCAAAGCCAGATAGGCTACCACGTGGATGAACCTCAAAAATATCATAGTCAGTGAAAGAAACAAGACACCAAGGCACATGTTATATGATTCTATTTATATGGAAAGTTCAGAATAGGTAAATCTCTAACCACAGAGCAAGCCAAATCGGGTTCAATTTTGTGCAAGAAAGTTGTGAGTTATTTTTCTTTCTTTTTTTAATTGTTTTGTATTGAATATCCAATCTTTTTTTTTTATTATTGTTAAGTCATAGCTGTGTACATTAGCGCAATCAAGGGATACAATGTGTGGGTTTCATATACAATCTGAAATATTCTCATCAAACTGTTCAACGTAGCCTTCATGGCATTTTCTTAGTTACTGTATGTAGGCATTTGTATTCTTCATTTAGTAAGTTTCGCCTGTACCCATTCTAAGATGCATGGTAGATGTGGCCCCACCCATTACCCTCCCTCCAACAAAACCTCCCCCCTCCCTCCCCCTTCCTTGGCCCTTTCCCCATAGTCTTCTGTTATAGTTGGGTTATAGTCTTCATGTGAAAGCTATAATTTAGCTTCATAGTAGAGCTGAGTATATTGGATACTTTTTCTTCCACTCCTGAGATACTTTGCTAAGAACAATATGTTTCAGCTCCATCCATGTAAACATGAAAGAGGTAAAGTCTCCATCTTTCTTTAAGGCTGCATAATATTCCATGGCATACATCTACCACAATTTGCTAGTCCATTCGTTGGTTGATGGGCACTTGGGCTTCTTCCATGACTTAGCGATTATGAATTGGGCTGCAATAAACATTCTGGTACAGATGTCTTTGTTATATTGTGAGTTTTGGTCTTTTGGGTATAAACCTAGTAAAGGAATTATAGGATCGAATGTCAGGTCTATTTTTAGGTCTCTAAGTATTCTCCAAACATCCTTCCAGAAGGAATGTATTAGTGTGCACTCCCACCAGCAGTGTAGAAGTGTGCCCTTTTCTCCACATCCACGCCAACATCTCTGGTTTTGGGATTTTGTTATGTGGGCTACTCTTACTGGGTTAGGTGATATCTCAAAGTAGTTTTGATTTGCATTTCTCTGATGATTAAGGATGATGAGCTTTTTTTCATGTGTTTGTAGATTGTGCTTCTGTCTTCTTTAGAGAAGTTTCTCTTCAAGTTGTGAGTTATTTTTCAGTTTCCACAGACACCCCAGGTGAAATCCACATAACTTGAGAATACCTCAGTGAACCAAGCCTGCCACCACCGTCAGAACCTAGGTGATGGAACTGAGGAAGGGCAGGGACTGAATTAAGAAGTGGATGCCACATGGCAGGATCCAATCAAATTGAATCTTGGCATTCACCATCATGGGCACAGTCCTATCAGACCACTCCTCATTACCCTCTGATTATAAAACCTTCTCCACACTGGAGCCTCAGGCTGTTGCCCTGGGTAGAGTGCCATGGAGTCACAGCTCATAGCAACCTCAAACTCTTGGGCTTGTTGCCACCCAGACCTCCATAAGAGCTGTGCCGTGACCCCCGACCTGCAACCCCCGCCTTCCACATGCCCTGACCAGGAACTGTATCCTTTCTCCTGTACCCTCCCTGCCTTCCACATCGGCCCGCTCGTCTGGCCAGGGACTCTGGTAGCTGCGTGCCCTCTGGATCCCTCCCTGCCCCTGCACAGAGCCCTTCTCCTGGCCAGAAACTGCTGGAGCCTTGGGCTCTCTGTGCCAAAGTCACTGGGCGCCAGGCACTCCCAGAACTGTGCGCACCACCTCCAGCCCTGTTGCTGGATCCGGGTGTGTCACACTCTGGAGCTGCTTCCACAACCAGAACTCCCTGGCTGGGGCAGCCCCAGAGAAACTAGACAGGGTCATTCCCTACAAAGATCCAGCAACAATAGAGTGATCCCGCTGGGGTGTAATCTTGAAGAGACACCTCCCCAACTCTGAGGACTGCCAGAGGCAATAGTGAAAAACAATCATGAGGCAAAATCAACAGAAAAACTCTGGTAAAATGAATAATCAGAGTAGATCAACTCCCCCAAGGATCAATGGGGCAGACACAGCACAAGATCCCATGCACAAACCAATAGCTGAGATGTCAGAAATCGAATTCAGAATCAGGATAGCAAATAAGATCGAATTAGAATTCCAAGCAGTAACCCAAAAGATATCTCAAGAATTCGGGCAGCACCTGGGGCTCAGTGAGTAGGGCGCCAGCCCCATATGCCGAGGGTGGTGGGTTCAAACCCAGCCCCAGCCAAACTGCAACAAAAAAATAGCCGGGCGTTGTGGCGGGCGCCTGTAGTCCCAGCTGCTCGGGAGGCTGAGGCAAGAGAATCGCGTAAGCCCAAGAGTTAAGAGGTTGCTGTGAGCCGTGTGACGCCGTGGCACTCTACCCGAGGGTGGTACAGTGAGACTCTGTCTCTACAAAAACAAACAAACAAAAAAAAAAAAGATATCTCAAGAATTCAATGAATTCACAGACCAAATGACCAAAGATTTTTACACATTGAGACAAGAAGTTGCAGCCCTCAAAGATCTGAGAAACACAGTAGAATCCCTCAGTAACAGAATGGAACAAGCAGAAGAAAGGATTTCTGACATTGAAGACAAAGCTTTCTTTTTTTTTTTTTTTTTGTAGAGACAGAGTCTCACTTTATGGCCCTTGGTAGAGTGCTGTGGCCTCACACAGCTCACAGCAACCTCCAACTCCTGGGCTTAAGCGATTCTCTTGCCTCAGCCTCCCAAGTAGCTGGGACCACAGGCGCCCGCCACAACGCCCGGCTATTTTTTGGTTGCAGTTTGGCCGGGGTCGGGTTTGAACCCGCCACCCTCGGTATATGGGGCTGGCGCCTTACTGACTGAGCCACAGGTGCCGCCCTGAAGACAAAGCTTTCTAATGCTCCCAAACTCTCAAACAGGAAGAGAAATGGAGGGCAAAAACAGATCACTTTCTCAGAGAGCTCTGGTATAATTAGAAGAAAACCAATATTCGTCTTATAGGGATCCTCAAAAGTGATGAAGTGGCTTCACAAGGCACAGAGTCTCTTCTCCATGAGATTATGAAGGAGAACTTTCCAGACATGCCAAGAGATTCTGAAATTCAGATAGCAGACAGTTTCAGAACTCCAGCACAACTCAACCCAAATAAGACATCCCCCAGACAGATCCCCCATAATCAATTTCACTAAAGTTAATATGAAGGAGAAAATTCTGAAAGCAGCTAGACGAAAGAAAACCATCATCTACAAGGGGAAGAATATTAGAATAACTGCAGATCTCTCTGCTGAAACCTTTCAAGCTAGAAGAGGATGGTCATTGACTTTTAATCTCCTAAAACAAAATAACTTTCAACCCAGGATCCAGTACCCAGCTTCATTTATGAACTGAGCTTCATTTATGAACTGAGCTTCATTTATGACAGAGAAATTAAATATTGCAGCCCAATTCATAATTGCTAAGTCATGGAAGAAGCCCAAGTGCCCATCGGCCCATGAATGGACTAGCAAATTGTGGTAGATGTATACCATGGAATATTATGCAGCCTTAAAGAAAGATGGAGACTTTACCTCTTTCATGTTTACATGGATGGAGCTGAAACATATTCTTCTCTGCAAAGTATCTCAGGAATGGAAGAAAAAGTATCCAGAGTACTCAGCCCACTATGAAGCTAAATTGTAGCTTTCACATGAAGGCTATAACCCAACTATAGTACGAGACTATAAGGCAAGGGCCAAGGAAGGGGAAGGGAGGGGGGAGGTTTTGTTGGAGGGAGGGTAATGGGTGGGGCCACACCTACAGTGCATCTTAGAATGGGTACAGGCGAAACTTACTAAATGAAGAATACAAATGCCTGCATACAGTAACTAAGAAATGCCATGAAGGCTACGTTGAACAGTTTGATGAGAATATTTCAGATTGTATATGAAACCAGCACATTGTACCCCTTGACTGCACTAATGTACACAGCTATGATTTAACAAAAGAAAAAAAAAAACCTTCTCTAACCTCCAGCTCAGGGAGACAGATTTGGGTCCCGCTCATGGCTCCTTGTTTTGGCCACCTTAATAAGCCTTTCTTGATGCAAAATCCCAATACTGCAATGTTTGACTTTCCCTTGAGCACAAGCAAACAGACCCAGGTGGGTTGGTGACAAATTCATAAAGACAGAAAACAGATCAGTGGTTACCAAGGGGAAGGGAGGGGGTGAATAGGAACAACTGCATAATGAATAAAGGGTTCCCTTTTGTGGTGATGAAAGTGCTTTAGAGTGCTGTACATTGTACATATAGAAGAGGAAAAAATGTTTTAGAACTAGACAGAGATAATATTGCACAACACTCCAAATGTACTGAATGCCAATGAATCATTCACTTTAAAATGGTTAGTTTTGGCTGGGCGCGGTGGCTCATGCCTGTAACCCTAGCAATCTGGGAGGCTGAAGTGGGTGGATCGCCTGAGCTCACAGGTTCAAGACCAGCCTGAGCAAGAGCGAGACCCCCGTCTCTAAAAATAACCGGGCGTTGTTATGGGTGCCTGTAGTCCCAGCTACTCGGGAGGTTGAGACAAGAGAACAGCTTCAGCCCAAGAGTTTGAGGTTCCTGTGAGCTATGACACCACAGCACTCTACCAAGGGGGACAAAGTGAGACTCTGTCTCAAGAAAAAAAAAAGCGTTCAGGAGATGGATGGCGGTGATGGTTGCTCAACAATGTGAATATACTCAATGTCATTGAATTATACACTTAAAACTAGTTTAGAAGGTTGATTTTATATTTAGGTACAACACTTGCGTATTTATATACTTACTTAACAATTTAAAAAAAAACACTGACGGTCAAGGCCACTGGTGTGGAAAGAGTGAGAAATGACTGAAGCAAAAGCAAAATGCATAAAACCTAGGAAGAACTGCAATGTAGGAACGTGGTCCAGCCCAGCCCAAAGACATCCTGGGCTGGATAGGCCACCGACAGGGAGAGACCGTCACCTAGGGGCGACTTGCTGCCTTTCTCTGTATTCTTTCTGGGGCTGGGGAAACAACACACAGTGAAACCTCTACAACTCCTTTATTATGCTGACATCCTCCCTCTGTTTACCAGTCTTTGTGGCAGAACAGGTGGAATTGCTAAGAAAATAGAAACCAGCAGATGAGAACTTCTGGGGGCCCCCATACGCCCACCACCACCCAAGGCAGAGTTAGCCATTAACAGGGACCCACAAGAATAGCTCCTCCCTCTTGCCTCTAGGAGAATCCATTTGCCCTGACCCACGCAAAACCAGGCCTCCTCTGCCAGCTCCCACCTCCACTGGCCCAAGCAAGGAGCCACCCCCCCAATGCTCTCCAAAATCCTAGATAATTCCTGCCAGCACACAAATGTGTTGATGCATATTTTCTTTTTATTATTGATGTTAAATTCACACAGTATAAAAGTAAATGACCTGGTGGCATTTGGCACATTCACAGTCAATGCTGTGCAACCATCGCCATTATCTACTTCCAAAACCACCGCAAAATAAAACCCAGTGCTTATTAAGCAGTTGTTCCCCATTCCCTGGGTTTCCCCCAGCCCCTGGCAACCACTAATCCCCTTTCAGTCTCTTACTTATGCTAGATATCTCATATAAAAGGAATCCTACACTGTGTGGCCTTATGTATCGTCTTCTTTCACTCAGCATAACGTTCTCAAGGTCTAGCATGTTGCAACACACATCAGTGCTTCCTTCATTTTTATGGCTGAATAATATCCCGTTGTATGAATGGAGCCCATTGTGTTCAGCCATTCATCCACTGATGTACAGTTGAGTTGTTTGCACCTGTTGGCTATTGTGGATCATGCTGTAAAGGAGTTAGAGTATGCCACCCAAGGCTGGGTCCGGTGGTTTATGCCTGTAATCCTAACACTCTTGGAGATCAAGGCAGGTAGATTGCTTGAGCTCAAGAGTTCAAGCCCAGCCTGAGCAAGAGCAAGACCCCATCTCTACAAAAATAGAAAAACTGGCTAGGTGTTGTGTCCAGCTTGAGCAAAAGCAAGACCCCATCTCTACAAAAATAGAAAAACTGGCTAGGTATTGTATCAGGTGCCTGTAGTCCCAACTACTCAGGAGGCTGAGACAGGAGTATCTTTTGAGCCTAAGTGTTTGGCGTTGCTGTGAGCTATGACACCACGGCACTCCACCCAAGGCAACAGAGTGAAACTCTATCTCAAAAAAAAAAAAAAGAATATGCCATCCAAAATATGCCGCTGTGGCATATTGACTATATAAGTTAAAGGCACTTAAAAAACAACAGGTGCAAAAAGATTACTCTGATCTTTGTGTTTCTTAAAAACAAGAGGTAAGTTCCCACGTGAAAGATGTTCTCTTAATACATCTTATCCTTAAGGACACCGAGAGAATCCTGAGTAGACCATAACAAAATTACTCTTACCTTTAAGCCTCCCCCATCATTTTCTTGCTTCTTCACAAGGTACACTTTCTCACACAGTGCAGTATACAAGTAACTGACTCTAGCTGTTCAGGTCCCCATTCCCTTCTGAGGGTTCCCATGTCACTCAAAACTTAAATAAATCTGTGTGGCTGGGCATGATGGCTCACATCTATAACCCTTGCACTTTGGGAGGCCAAGGTGGAGGATCACTTGAGCGCAGGAGTTTGAGACCTACCTGAGTAAGAGCAAAACCCCATGTCTACACGAAATAGAAAAACTAGCCAAGCATAGTGGGGAGTGCCCATAGTTCCAGCTACTCAGGAGGCTGAGGCAAGAAAATAGCTTCAGCCCAGGAGTTTGAAGTTGCAATCAGCTATGAAGATGCTACTGCACTGTAGCCTGGGCAACAGAGTTGATATCCTGACTCAAAAAAAAAAAAAAAGAAGAAGAAGAGAGAAAGAACCCTGACACATGCTCCAACATGGACAAGCATTGAAAACACCCTCAGTGAAAGAGGCCCTATACAAAACGCCACCACAGAACATGATTCCATTACAGGAGACATCCAGAAACAGACAAATCCACAGGGCTGGGGGACAAGGAAATGACTGCCAATGGGGATGGATTTTCCTTTTGGAGTGACAGCAATAGTTTCACAACACAGTGAATGTGCTAAATACTACTGGGTTGAACATTTCAAAATAGTTGATGGTTAATTTTACATTCTGTGAATTTTCCTCAATAAAAAAAAAAAAAAAAAGACGAGGAGAAATGTCAGGAGTTGGGCAAGAACCCACACATGGTTCCTCATCCCTTCTCTACTTTCCCACACCAACCCTCAGCCCCCAGCCCCTCCTGGCCACTGGAGCCCTTCAGAATTTATTTGCTCCGCAGATGCTGGGATCTGCACCCCCACAGTCCACATGCTTGTGGGGTCCCCAGACACCCCACCCTCAGGGTTCCAGATCACAGTCCACAACCACAGCATTCCCAACTGCTCTGGGCCTCTGCCCTGTTAAGCTGAGACTAGGCCCCCCCAAGGGCACGTGATCAGAATGGGGCAAAGAGATTAAAAAAAAAAAGGCAAGCCAGCTCTATTGCGGTAATTCCAGCACTCTGGAAGGCCAAGGCAGGTGAATCATGTCAGCTCAGGAGTTTGAGACCAGCCTGAGCAAGACCGAGACCCCATCTCTACTAAAAATAGAAAAATAGAAATGCTTGAGCCCAAGAGTTTGGGGTTGCTGCAAGCAGTGACCACACCATGGCACTCTACTCAGGATGAAAGAGTGAGACTCTGCCTAAAAAAAAAAAAAAAAAACAGAGAGTAAAGGTAGCAGATTCCCAGCTCAGTTCCAGGTGGACACAGGGGTGGGAGTGGGAGGGGAATCTGAGGAGCTGGAGATGCATGTTGGGGGACTAGTCTCGGGGTGAGGAGCGGAACCCCTTCAGGTCTGGGCTCTCCAGGCAGAAAGACCTGTGCTTTGCTCCTCCCACCTCCACCTCCCATTCCATGTTGAGCCTGGGCCTTCCTGGAAATAAGTCACCAAGCTGGCTGTGCAGGGACAAAAGGGGCAGCTGGCAGGACAAAGAGAAGCCTGCTTGATGGAACAAAGACAGCGGAGATCTTGGTGTGCTCACACAGTACAGTCATTTGTCCCCGTGATCATCCTCGTGCACAGATGACAAAACTGTGGTGAAAAAGCAGTTACCTGCCCAGGTGAGTCAGCTCAAGCAGAGGGGTAGCCAACCCTGACCTGTTCCATTGGCAGCCGCCTTGTCCCCTCTGGCTAAACCTGGGACAGCTCAACTGCCTCATGAGCCCCACTTCTGCGTGTTCACATCCTTATGTCCTTATTACTCCTCTCACCCCAACACACATACATACACAAAATGTGGGTTGATGTGGGCTCCACTGAACCCACAGAACATGGGAGCAGTTCTGGTGTTCCAGCAGCTTCTGCTTTGTACTTTGGGGAGCCCTGAGTCACCACGGAAGGAATACAGCCATCCTGCTCTGGAGGCCACTGCAGAGAGGCCCAGCTGTCCTAGGCATGACAGAGACTTTTCTCTCTAGGATGTCCAGCCAGCCCGGCCCCCAGATGATGGCAGCCATCATCACGTGGAACAAAGAACCATCAGTGAAGGCCAGGCCCGGTGGTTCCAGCACTTTAAGAGGCTAAGGTGGGAAGATTAGGAATTAGAGATTGAGATAAGGAATTAGAGACCAGCCTGGGAAATATAGACTCCATGTCTACAAAAGATAGAAAAATTAGCTGGGCCTCATGGTGCACACCTGTAATCCCAGCAGTTCTTCCAGGGGCTCAGGTGGGAGCACCACCGGAGCCCAGGAGTTTGAGGCTACAGTAAGCTGTGATTGCATCACTACCCACCACTCTGGACAACCCGAAACCCTGACAGAGAATAAGACAGATGTTTGGAGCCACCAGTGCATCGTGGCTTGCTCCACTGAGAACCCAAATGACACCCCAGGAAGGTCCAAATCCCACGAGTCCACATAGGTGGTGTGTGGCACCCAAGGGCAGCCCTGAAGCCTGACCACACATGGGCCTGACCATGTTAATGAAGAAAAACTTAGAAACAAAGCCTGACTCTCTGGCATAACTTCTTCCTACCAAGTGGAAGCAGCCCACTGCAGTTTCATGTCTGGGACAGGACATGTTAGCCCACCACAAACAGGGAGCACCCAACAGGCCAAACTGCGGGATGAAGTGAGAAGCTCCAGGTCTCCAACCACTGAGCCAAGGAAAGGCCTGGGTCCTCCAAAGACCCTCCATTCTGGCTGCAGTCTCGATTCCCAACACACTGCCCCCAACATACTGCCCAAAGCATGCTTCATTCCAAAACACATTTCACTCACCTTTCTCCATGGGGGACAGAGTTCCAGATTTGAACTTTACTGCCTCCGGAACCGCTGCTGGTGCACCTGCTCCCTCTCTCCTCACCCAGCATCTCATCATCTGGGGCCAGTTCATCGCGTGCCAGACAATGCAGCCCCAAGACCATGCATCCCTCTCAAGGGTGCCCAGGACTCCCCCTACAAGGAGGCTGCTGGGGCTCTCACCATCCCATTCACAGATGAGGAAACTGAGGGTCAGAGAAGACTTTTGCCCCATTACCCAGAAATTGAGCTGTATGTTAACTATATTTTTTTGGGGGGGTTGCTTTTTGACACAAGGTTTCAACTCTATCACCCAGGCTAGAGTGCAGTCATAGTCATCATAGCTCACTGCAGCCTCAAACTCCTGGGCTCAATCAATTCCTCTGCTTCAGCCTCCCAAGTAATTGGAACTACTGGCATCCACCCCCATATCTGGCTGATTTTTCTATTATTAGTAGACATAGGGTATCGCTGTTGCTCAGGATGGTCTCTAACTCCTGGCCTCAAGCAATCCCCCTGCCTCAACCTCCCAAAGTGCTAGGATTGTAGGTGCGAGCCACCATGGCCAACATTTTCTGTATTCTTGAGACTCTGACATCTGGGGCCTCAGTAACCAGGAAGACAACTCCTCCCCAGGCTAGTGAATTCCTAGAGATGATAACTTCCAAGTGTAATCCCATCTCCTAATGGAGCTCTTACACTCCAGACCAAAATTCTCTACCCTCCTAACCCTAATTGCTCCAGGGCCAGGAACCACACAACTCAGAACAGCCCCTACACCCCAGAGCCTGCTGAAATAATTCAAACTAGCTAATTCAAAGCCTGCTCACCCTGCCTCACCTACTCCTTCCTACAGAAGCCACAATAAAGGCTCCTGCCACGTTCCCCCCTCACTCCCTCTGCCTCCTGGGTGTTTCCTGTGTGGCCCTGCCTGGTACAACCTGGCATGACTCCTCTTCTTTTGAATCTGTGAATAACAAAGTCTCTCTCTTTTTTTTTTTTTGCAGTTTTTGGCCAGGACTGGGCTTGAACCCACCACCTCTGGCATATGGGGCTGGTGCCCTACTCCTTTGAGCCACAGGCGCCACCCAACAAAGTGTCTTTTTAGTGGCAATTTTCCTAATCTATTGGCCTCACCATGCTTGAATAATAAAACCTACATTTACTCCCATTTTTTTTTTTTTGAGACAGATTCTCACTATGTCCCCCTCAATAGAGTGCTGTGGCATCACAACTCACAGCAACCTCAAACTCTTGGGCTTAAGAGATTCTCTTACCTCAGCCTCCCAGGTAGCTGGGACTATGGGCGTCTGCCACAAAGCCCAGCTATTTTTTTGTTGCAGTTGTCATTGTTTAGCAGACCCAGGCCAGGCTTGAATCTATCACCCTCACTGTTATGTGGCTAGTGTCCCACCCACTGAGCTACGGGTGTCACCCTACTTTTTTAATTTTTAAAGACAGGGTCTTTCTCTGTCACCCAGGCTAGGGTACAGTGGCACATCTGTAATCCCAGCAGTTCTTCCAGGCCTGGGCTCACTTCAGCCTTAAACTCCTGGGCTCAAGCAACCCTCCTGACTCAACCTCCAGAATAGCTGGGACTACAGGAATGTGCCACCACGCCTGGCTGACTTTAAAAAAAAAATTATAGAGATGGAGTCTTGCTATGTTGCCCAGGATATCTTGAACTCCTGGCCTCCACCTCCCAAACTGGTAGTATTGTAGGCATGAGCCAGTGAGCTCCACCAGCAGTGTACTGTATTTTTTTTTTTTTTTTGTAGAGACAGAGTCTCACTGTACCGCCCTCGGGTAGAGTGCCATGGCGTCACACGGCTCACAGCAACCTCTAACTCTTGGGCTTACGCGATTCTCTTGCCTCAGCCTCCTGAGCAGCTGGGACTACAGGCGCTCACCACGACGCCCGGCTATTTTTTTGTTGCAGTTTGGCCGGGGCTGGGCTTGAACCCGCCACCCTCGGCATATGGGGCTGGTGCCCTACTCACTGAGCCACAGGTGCTGCCCCAATGTAGTGTATTTTTAAACAGGGTGGGGGTCAGACATGGTGGCACACGCCTGTAATCTCAGCACTTTGAGAGGCCAAGGCAGGAGGATTGCTTAAGCCCAGGAGTTTGAGGCTGCAGTGAGCTATGACTGCACCACTGCACCCCACCTCAGAGAGAACTATCTCTAAAATAAATTGCGCCTGTAGTCCAGCTACTCAGGAGGCTGAGGCAAGAGAATCACCTAAGCCCAGGAATTGGAGGTTGCTGTGAGCTGTGTGACGCCACAGCACTCTACCAAGGGCAATAAAGTGAGAATCTGTCTCTTAAATTAATTAATTAATTAATTAAATAAATCGGGGGGGGGGACAAACCGAGACCACCCCTGGATACCCAGCTTCCATCTCACGGAGAGGAAGAAGCCATGGTAGATGGGGATCCTCCAGTTTGGGGAAAGAGGCAGCAGTACTGTCTCAGCTCTGTTCTTTTGGGAAGCCTGATGTTAATGCAGACCACCTCCCACCCGAGGCACCTGTTCCTGCTCCCAGGAAGCAAGAGGAAGAGTGGCTGAGGGAGACACCCAGGGCTAGGTCCCCAATCTCACCCTTCCTGGGCAGGGCACACCACCATGGAAAAGGGACTATAGCAAAGACCCCCAGGCTGCCCTGGACAAGGGAGACAGAGCCCAGAGGCAGGCAGAGGATGTGAAGCAATTTTAATCACCACCCTTAGATAGGGGCAGCCGGAGTGTCTGAGCACAGGGCCGTCCCATCCCCTGGGAGTGGCTTGAGGCCAGCCCTTTTGTTCTGGCTGTGGTTTGTTTCCCATCCAAGCTCCCCAAGTCCAGGCGGAGTGTCTGAGGACCCGCCAACCTCCAGGGTCACATTTATAAGAACAGGGTTTGAGGTTCCATGGGGCAAGAAGAGCCCAGGTCTCAGAAGGCTGATGTGTTGACACTTGTGTACACACATATCCCGTATCTGCTCTCCCCTCGCCTGGCTGCACTAGGACTGGGATGACATGGTAGCAAGTGCTTGTCCTCAGACCAGTGAAGTTTTCTGTTCTGACAGCAGCAGAGACTCCTTCACAGCCACCAGCAATCTCAGTGGCGGCAACAGGCGCTCCTGGGCTCGGAGCCGGGACAGCACCAAGAGGGTGGTGGCAAGCAGGCTTGCACTCAGCATCACTGTGGGGGACAGAGAGAGAGAGAAGGAGGCAAGAGCTCTGAATAAAAGGGGATGGGGATTCTACAGCTCATTCCCTCCCCAACATTTTGCTCCCAGAAGTTCCAAGACCTTAGGAAAGAGTCCTTTCATCTTACCAGCACCTGCAATAACCCCATAGGCACTTGGGTTTCCAGAATGGTCCCTGATGGAGCAGACTGTGGCATTTCTGAGAGAGGTGACACTCTCTGGGGTCACAGAGGTCCCCAAGATTGTAGTATTCTCTTTCTGGAAGGTCTTATTGGTTCCTGCAATAAACCCAGGGATTCAGTAGTTAAGGAAGGAGCACAAAGGCTGTGGGGGGATGCAGAAGGGTGCCAGGTATGCCAGGAACCCTTGGGGCTTACTCTCCATCCCAAGTGGGGTAAAGTCGGTGAGAACTGCTGCCCTGAATGATGTATTGCATATCCCCAGCATGGTCACACGATGGCAGGTGGCAGATGTCCTGTTCTACCCACAGGTTCTCTTCTTACCCACAGGTACTCACCACAGCCAAGCTCATCACTGGAGTCAGGACAGTCTGAGTGGCCATCACAGTGCCACGTGTGGGGGATACAGGTGTCACCCTGTAAGCAACGCTGCTCTCCTGCTGGGCAGGCTGGGTGGCTGCAGTTCTGGAGCCTCTCATCAGTGCCACCACGACAGTCACTGGTGCCATCACAGGAGCAAGGATTGCCAGGGGGTGGCAAGCATTGCCCATTCTGGGCACACGGCTCAATCCCTAGGGCATAGAGTCGGTCCAGTCATGAATGCCCAATCAAGGTGGCTCAGTACTCCCAGAGACCCAGTACCTGCTAGCCCCACCCTCTAAGAACAGCTAGCTTATAAAAACCTGCCCTGCCTAAGGCTCCGCCCCCTGCTCCTGTTAGCTCCACCTTCTATGGACTGGTGGCCCTGCCAGCTCTTATCCCAAGACCTCACTAGCTCTATCTCCCTACAAGCCACACCTTAGACCCCACTTCTTACATGCATGACCCCCACCCCCTCATCCTGCTTTGCAAGCCAGTCTTGCCCATCCCCAAAGCCCCGTCTTTCCCACAGCCCCACCCTCACTAGCTTGACCCTTGCCTCCAAAGCCCTTACACCAGGCCCTGTCCCTGCAAGCCCCACCCCAGGGCATGGCCACTCACTGCACTCCTCCTCGTCACTGCGGTCGTAACAGTCCCAGTCGCTGTCACAGCGCCAGGTAAGTGGCACACAAAAGCCATTGGTACGGCATTGGAAAAAGGCAGGAGGGCACGAGCCTGCGGGATGTGGGGGTAGCATGCAATATGTGTGCAAATGAAGCCTGGGAGGCTTGAGTCTGCACCTCCCTCCAAGAGCACAGTGGTCACAGGCTGCAACCACCAGAAGACAGGTCACATTCCAGGGCCCAAGAGCCATCTGTTGTTGAGCACCTATGTAAGGTTTGGAGCCCAGCAGTTCATAGCCTCACCAATGAGCCCTACTGGGCAGGTATTATTGTGAGCCCAGTCTACAGAAAGGAATGCTAAAAGGAAACCAATAGCAGTGTCAGCATTTGAACTCAGGTCTCACTGATCCCAGAGATTTTACCAGGCTCCAAATAGTCAAATGATCTACCCCAGGGACCTCCAAGCTCCATGACTATGTTTCAGCTCGTTACTGGGGAAGGGGCCATTTCCTAACAGGCCCTGAGTCAGGTTCATTGTCAAAGTCAACAGAACCTGTTCTATCTCACCTGCTTAGCAAAGGGGAAACTGAGGCCCTGGAGAAAGAACTTTCCTCAATCACCAAGCCCTGTCACTTCACTTCCTGAATTCTTCCCAGATCTGACCACATTCTCCATCCTGAATGTGTCACCACCTCCTCCCAAGAACCCTTATTCCCAGGCTCCGACCTCCATTAGAACATCAGAAGACACCTGCCCTTCTCTTCCCCCTACCTCCTGTTTTCCTGATCAGCCCTTGGCTTTCAGCTTACTTCCTGGGAGGAGTCTTCATAGGTCTCCCTCAGAGACCTGGGAAGCTTTGCCTTCCACATCTAACAATGATCCCTAAGCAGTAGGGCCTGCACAGATCGGACACTCAGTGGAGGTCAGGACTGTGACCTGGTGCCCTAAGCCTCAGGGTAGTGTCTGACAGTAAGTGGAGTGGACACAGGTCATACAAGGGTCCAAGTTGAGTCCAGATAAGATCTGAGCCCTCCTGGATTCTGAGCAGTAAGATCTGAGCGCTCCTGGATTCTCAGGCTGTCCACCAATATGGACGCGCACAAAGGAGGCCAAAACCTGGCCATCAAGAAGAGGGAGCCTGAGTGAGAGGAAGGGAGTGGCTTTCAGGATTTCCTTCTGGGTGCAGCAAGGTGGGTGGCAAATACCCAACCCTGCCTTGGCTTGGCTTTGCCTGGGCCACCATCCACCGCCCACCCCCCCACTCCCTATATCCAGTCCCTTCTCTGTACCTGCAAGCCACACACTGTCCCTAAGCTCTCCAAAGCCTGGAAGAGCGGATGAGCTGTAGCCAGCTTCCTTCCCTGCCCACAGGGGTCTGGCAGCCTCCAGGTGTGGCTTCCTCTCCAGGCCTGGCCACCCACAGTGGTGACACTTCTGTCTTCCCCTCCCTGGCCTGCTAGTGTGTCCCTTCTCTCAAGTAGGCAGCACAGTGGGGCTGACCCTGGCTCCTGGGGCAGTGGCTCAGACAGGAGCCAGAGTGACCAGGGACGTCTCTTCTCAGCCTCAGTTTCCTCATCCATAAAAGGTATATGCTAGGAATTCCTACCTTGGCATCATGTGGAAAGGGGACCACTTGTGTATAAAGTGTTTTATGCTTGGTTAACGTGAATTCTGCCTCCTTGAAAGAGTCAGGAACATTTAACATGAAAAGTCAGGGACTTTGGGGTGAGTGGAGGTACCTAATGAGGGGAATGCACAGAGGAGCTGGGAAAGCATATGAACCTGATCTCAGAGTTGAATTCAGGGGTACCTGTGTGCACAGGGAGTCCCTTCCAACCCTCCCAGCTGCCTTTGGGGACCTCAAAGAGGGTGCCTCTGTCCTCCGGCCACCACCAACACCACTTAGCTGGGGTGAACATGCCTACGAGGGCATATTTAACTTGTGACGCCAGGCTCCGCGAGGGTCTAGACTCTAGAGTACAGGGAGGGAGAGACCGTTCTTCTCTAAGGCTGGAGAACAAAGAAGGAGAGATTGAGAAGGCGCCCAGGGAAATGACCAACCACAAGGTCTGGGTGAAGGTTTGAAGGCACGGCCGCAGGAAGCACCAGGTGACTGGCCATGCGGTTAGAGGTCAGACTACCTGAGCCTGCTACTAAGAGCCTTCCCCACCACGCTGGCCTAACGGGCGGCTTAGAGGTGACAGTGGGGGTAGGACAACGCAGAGCAGGCGTGGGAAGTGTGCTCAAGGCCGGGCAGGGCAGGGTAGTTAAAAGAAGGTAGAAGTACGCCGGCTGAAGGTCCCCAACTGGGGTTCCCCAGCGCGAACTCCCGAGTCCAAATCCACGTGCTGGGGGCGTGTCTGAGACAGAAGTGCCGCGCAACCAATAGCGAAGGGCCGCCGGTGCGCGGGGGCGGGCGCATAGCCGTGGTAAGGGAGGAGGCGCGCGCCACGGGGCTCACTCACCTGGGGCCTGGGCCAAGGACCGGGTCGGGGCAGCCTCCAGGCCTACTCCGAGGCCGAACAGCAGCCGCAGCGCCAGGCCCAGTGCCGCTGTCCGCCGCGCTCCGCCCCGCTCCATCAAGCCGCTAGTCGTGTGGCCCGGCTGCGGCCACGCGCAGACCCGCCTGCGCTCTTATTGCTACGCACGCGCACGCGCAGGTTCGGGGACGAGAGGCCACGCCTCTAGATCCCACCGCGCCGGCAGCTATGTATTACCGTAAATGCCAGAATACGAGAATCAACGTAATTTGAGTACCTTCCCTACTTTACCCAGCGACAAGATCGTTCCAAAGGCGTGGAGCCCGCTTAAAATTATAAATTTCTACAGTTGTAAACGAACTTTTTGGTGTCCACTTACACTATTTCACGTTCGCCACCCATTCTGCCACAAGTATTTCTGCGTGATGACCCTGTTTAATACGGTAGCCACTCCGCTCCAACACCCCTTATCCTTAGCCTCCGTTGTCCCGCAGCTTTTATGCCCCCAACGGATTATATATTTACTTATTTTGGTTTATTGTCTGAATCTCCACTAGAATGCCAGCTGCAGGAGGACAAACATGCACTGTTGCTCATTGGTATATCCACAGTGCCTGTCTCACAGAGTTTCTGACTATAGCATAGACTCATAATATTTAGTGAGTAAATGGGATGAATGAAACGTCGTTTCCGGCTTCCATTCGGTGTCTGTCCTCACCTCATATGATCACCCACTGCCTTATTTAGACCTCACAAACCTCGGAGAAGTGGGTATTCTGATTTTCTCCTTCAAGAAAAAGATACATGTGAAGATAGCCTTGGGGCTTTCTCTTCCCTCTCGCACACCATAAGTACATAAAAGAAGCTTTTTTTTTTTTTTTTTTGAGACAGAGTCTCACTTTGTCAGCCTTACGTTATAGCAATCTCCAACTCTTGGGCTCAAGCTATTCTCTTGTCTCAGCCTCCCTAGTAGCTGGGACTACAGCTCCGGCCACAACGCCTGGCTTGTTGTGGAGACGGGGGAGAGGGGCGTCTAGTTCTTGCTCACGCTGGTCTCGAACCTGTGAACTCAGGGGAATCCACCCACTGGGCCTCCCTGAGTTCTAGGATTACAGGCGTGAGTCACCACGCCTGGCATAAAAGAAGCTTTTAGTTGGGCGCTTTAGCTCCAGCCATAGTCCCAAATACTCAGGAGGCTGGAGGAGGATCACTTGGAGGCTAGGAGTTCAAGACCAGGCTGGGCAATATGTAAGACCATCCCCCCTCATAAACATATATGTATTTTTTTTTTTTTTTTTTTTTTGTAGAGACAGAGTCTCACTTTATGGCCCTCGGTAGAGTGCCGTGGCCTCACACAGCTCACAGCAACCTCCAGTGCAGTGGTGTGACAACTCACAGCACTCCCTCTCTTAAACAAAAAAAATAAAACAGGTTGGGCATGGTAGCTCATGCCTGTAATCCTAGTACTGTTCAAGACTGAAATGGGAGGATTGCTTGAGCGCAGAGACCCCATCTCTACAAAAACAAACAAAAAACACACACACACAACAAAAATCTTACTAATTTAGCAGGACTGTTTTCTTCTTGAAAATAAATAACTCATTTACAATTCTGCTACCAGGAGAAGCATCAAGTCCAACTGCCAGCAGGACCCCAGATAAGTCACTGTCCCTCAGCACTAAGAAAGGTGTGGGTTTGCCAAGCCCCCACTAAGTTTGGTGTGAGGCTGCATTCAAGTGTTCAGATTTTTTTTTTTTGTATTTTTCCAACTTAACCTCATTTTCTTTTCTTTTTTGTTTTTTTTGAGACGGAGCCTCAAGCTGTCACCCTGGGTAGAGTGCCATGGCATCACAGCTCATAACAACGTCCAACTCCTGGGCTCAAGCGATTCTCCTGCCTCTGCCTCCCAAGTAGCTGGGGCTAAAGGTACCCACCACAACGCCTGGCTATTTTTTGGTTGCAGCCGTCATTGTTGTTTAGCGGGCCTGGACTGGATTTGAACCTGCCAGCTCAGGTATATGTGGCTGGCACCTTAGCCTCTTGAGCCACAGGCACCCAGCCAAGTGTTTAGATTTTCAAACAATGGGTTTTATTTGCAGGTTGATGGCATGCTTCACTATTTTGGATTGTTAGAGGTTACAGCTCTTTTTGATTGCATTTTCCTCATCATAATCTCTCCAGTTCCCAGAGAAAAGGGAGTAAGAGGCAAGGGTTCAGAGGTAGTTGGAAAGGGTAACCCATAGGACTCCCAGGTGATGATGGAAGGGGAGCATCCTGCCTTTGAGCTGGAAAACTTGGCAAGCGAGGCCTCTGGGGTTTGGGGATAGAAGCTGAAGCAGCCATGTATGTGTGTACAGTAGTCAGCACAGACTGATCAGCTGCCTGGGTCTACAGCCAGCTCTAAATCAGTTGGAATGAGCCAAGATCATGGATATGACACCTGCAGAACAGCACCTGGGCCACAGGAACAGCTCAGATATCAGCCCTCTTTCTTATTCTACTTCATTGCCAAATTTCAGTCATAAAACGATTCAGAGACCTTCAGTGGCACGTATTGCTGTGGATTCACCTCCCCTTGTGGCTTTTGCACACCTTGGCCAGACTTTCCTTCCTGAATCTAATTCTTCCTTTTGTCCCAAAAGCAGATCCCACCTCCTCCAAAAAGCCTCAGCTTCTAACCTTAGACCCACACTGGAGCACTTACACCTGCTACCTCCAAGTGCGACCTTTCCCTATCTGGCTCTGAGCTTCCAGTAGGCAGGGGAGCCTCAGCACCATCTTGGCATCTTTTTCACCTGCCAAAAGGTTATAGGGTTGTGCCAAGGGACAGTTGTGATACTCCCCTGTTTATGGTCACTGTGTGACTCCTACGGAGACTCAGTCCCTTCCTCTTGCAGATTCCTCTTTCCTGATCTTTCCTCCCCAGAGACCAGCTGCCTCCATTCTCCACTGAGCTTCAGGGTGGCCCACGATTAAGCAGAGGTCTCAGGAGGGAGTTCTCAAGTGGTGAAGTGAGCAGCCTGTGGTTGGCCTGCTATCCATGCTCTCTTCCTACCTGCTTTTGCTGCCCAACTTCCCCTAATCCCTAAAGGTCCTGGAACCTAACCTGTGGGGTCCCACCATTCCCACCACTCTCAGAGCTAAGCCAAGCCCTCAAGGGAGACAGTGCTCTCTCCTGAACTGTGTACCACATAGCCTGACTCTGCACCCAGGGACAGTGTCTCTCCAGGCCCTGGAGTAATGAGTTGGGAGACTCAGCACCAGCTTCACCCCCAAATTCAAGGAAGCTGAGTGTCACTTAAAAAGTAAAAGCAGAAATGATAATGGAGCTCGATATATTTGTAATAAATTAGGCCACATTCTCCCTGGACCAAATCCAAGGAGGCAAAGCAGGCAAGTGGCTCTAGGGCACAACGTCACAGGTAAGGCTGGTCCTTGGACAGCTCCCACTTCTTTATGGGAGGAGCTGGTGTTACCGCCTTCTTCTCAGTGGCCATGACAGCTGAGCTGCAGGAAGAATACAGACTTCAGTCACAGCCAGGTTTCCAAAAGAACAGTATGAAAAGATCTGAAGGAGACCACACCTGCCCCCAGTACAAACACACCTGCTGGGACTTTCTGGATCTGAAGGGCAGAGTGCAAGGTGTTCCAGAGTGCCCAGACCCTTCCAGTGGAGTCCCTGAGAATGTCAGCCAACTCTTGCTGGGAGCTGGCAGGACCCCTTTCTGCCCAAGCCCTGTGTAAACCACCAGGCAGCCTGCTCTGGCTCCTGGACCCTGAACCCACAGTGAAAAGCTGGGTTCCTACCTTCCCACTTTTGGTCCCTAAGGTAAACAAGCCCCTTTCCCCCCATTTTCTGAGGCCCCAAGACAGGGTACTGGCAAAAGAGCCCAGCAATCAGGTGATCCTATCCACTGCTCTTCCTTCCTTCCTTCCTCAGGAACTACAAGGCAGTTCCTAGGTACAATGCTAATAAGATGAGGCTCCGCCCTCAGGAAGGTGGAGCTGAGAGTCAACTTGCAACAGAAATCCACACTTCTGGCCCAAAGATGGCTGGGTGGAGGGGGTGTTCCAAGAAGAAACTGTGCCACCAAGTCCAGGACCAAGCCCTCTCTTCCCAAGCACCTGAACCCTACAGGAAAGGGAGCAAGAAGGCTGGATTACAGAGGAGGCCCCAAGGGCAGGAGCTCCAGGTGAGAAGAGGCAGAAGGCAGCTGTCCTGGGAAATGCAGACAGACATATCCAAGAGCACAGTTAGGGAGCGTGTGGGTGTAGGTTAGCCTGCCACACTCTGGGGCCAGATTCCTGAGAAATAGAACCTTCACTGACTTGTTTTTGTTTTGTTTTGTTTTTTGTCACCCTGGGGTTCCTCAAATTCTTTGGGCTCAAGTGATTCTCTTGCCTCAGCCTCCTGAGTAGCAGAGACAACAGGCGCCTGCCACTAGCGCCCAGCTAGGTTTTCTATTTTTAGTAGAAATGGGGGTCTCAATCTTGCTTAGGCTGGTTTCAAACCCCTGAGCTCAAGCAATCCACCTGCCTTGGCCTCTCAGAGTGCTAGGATTACAGGTGTGAGCCACCATGCCTGGCTGTTCTTTTGGTATTTTTTAGTTGAGATAGGCTCTCATTTTGCTGCCCAGATTAGACTGTAGTGGCATCATCAACCTCAAATTCAAGTGTTCCTTCTGCCTCAGCCTCCATTTGTATTTTTGCAGAGATAGGGTCTGGCTCTTGCTCTGGCTAGTCTCAAACTTCTGGTCTCAAGTGATCCTCCTGCCTTAACCTCCCAAGTTACTGGATCACTCCACCACACTCAGTTTGTTTATGAAGTTCTAACTCCACAGCAGGCCTGTCTGACCTCTGATTTCACAGATCTTAGCACGCTACAAACCTATTGCCCCGATTTTACAAAGAAACCAAGGCTCAAGACTGCAGGACTGTCCCAAGACAACAAGGCAAGTTGGCTATAGAGCCTGGGCACCAATAGGGATCCACCAACTGGTTTGAAATCTTGTTTCTGCTACCCACAGGCTGTGTGACCCAAGCCAGTCACTTGGTCTCTCTGACCCTGATTTCCTCTTCTGCAACAGAGGTCATCTCTACCTCATGGACTTATTAGGAGGCAGGCATGGCAGTGACTAAGAGCTTACAAATATTAATTATGAAGATTAACCCTGAGGATAGTGGTACATATCTACACTCCTGCCTACTCAGGAGGCTGAGGCAGGAAGACAGCTTGAGACCAGGAATTGGACAGTACAGTGAGCTATGATAACACCACTGCACTCTAGCTTGACAGAGACAGAACAAGAACCTGTCTCTTAAATAAGAAATAATAAACAATCACAAAAACAGTTCAGTCCAGGCTTCTCCCAGGGCCCCTAAAGGGTCCTTGGAACCTCATCTGCTTTGTAGGACACCCACTCCAGCTGAGGGGCTAATCAGCCTTGGTGGGGTTAAACAAGCTCTTGGACTAAAAGCCTCATGGTGGCATAGTTCCAGATGCAGTTGATTCTTGCCCTGTCCATGGTAGGAGAGAAAGTGTCTGACGCAGGAGAAGGTATGTGGGAGCTCTAATAAGCAATGCTGGAGATCCTCACCTCTCTGTTGGCATGCCTGAACCCAGTGCTTTCTGTGAAGACATGATGACGGAAGGGGGAACAACTTCCCGGCGGCCGTCTCGAGTGCAGTAGTAATTGTTGGAGAGCTTGTGGCTGGGGCCCACGGGGAGACTGGGAGGAGGCTGAGTTCTGAGGGAAAAGAACATTGGCACTGAAGCAAAGGACAGTCATTTGCACACAGGGTACACAGCCAGCCACTGGCATAGGCTGCAGGCCAGGGGTGTCCCTTGACACACTGACATGGACATATTTCTGGGGAGGGGTGCAGGGCCCAAAAGCAGGTATCAACCCCTTTTCTGGACATGAAGGTTCTAGGAGAGGCTGGGGTCCTCCCCAACCCAGGTCCCTTACCTGCTCCAAATGTAGAGGGAATAGAGAACCCTTTAACTCATTAAGGGGAACCCATAAACTCCCAGGAAAGGGGGAGGCTCAGACATGTCCCTCACTCTCCACTGCTGAACTTGGTGACTGGCCTTGCTTCCACCTGTTTCAGATTTAGCCCACTTTGGGTTTTTGTTGTTGTTTTTTTTGAGACCAACTATCACTCTGTTGCCCTGGGTAGAGTGCCATGGCATCATCATAGTTAAAAACAACCTCATAGGGCGGCACCTGTGTCTCAGTGAGTAGGGTGCTGGCCCCATATGCCGAGGGTGGTGGGTTCAAGCACAGCCCCGGCCAAACTGCAACAAAAAAAAATAGCCAGGCGTTGTGGCGGGCGCCTGTAGTCCCAGCTGCTCAGGAGGCTGAGGCAAGAGAATCACTGAAGCCCAAGAGTTGGAGGTTGCTGTGAACTGTGACGTCACAGCACTCTACCGAGGGTGACAAAGTGAGACTCTGTCTCCAAAGGAAAAAAAAAAAGTTTAAAATTGTACAAAACCATTTCTACAACTGGCATACCAACTACCCCAATAGAAAAACAATTCAGGGTGGTGCCTGTGGCTCAGGGAGTAGGGCACCAGTCCCACATACCAAGGGTGGCAGGTTCGAACCCGACCCTGGCCAAAACTGCGACAAAAAAAATTAATTAATTAAAAAAAAAAAAAAAAAAAGAAAAACAATTCAGTAGTTTGGGGGCTATTTGTCTGTTTGTTGAGACAGGATCCTGCTCTGTCTCCCAGGCTAGAGTGCCATAGCCTACCTCACAGCATCCTCAAACTCCCAGGTTTAAGCAATTCTCCTGCCTCAACCTCCTGAGTAGTTGGGACTACTGGTACAAGCCACCACACCAGCTAATTTTTCTTCTTTTTTTTAAGAGACAGGGCCTTGCTCAGGCTGGTCTTGAACTCCTGGACTCAAGCAATGCTCCCACCTCAGCCTCCCAAAGTCAATTCAGTACTTTTGATGTTTTGAATTAGTCACAACATGTAGACATAAGTTTGGTTACTCTACTGCTATTTTTCTTCCTTTCATACCTTCAGTGACTGCCTTCCCTCCACCTACTCCTCTCCTTTCATATGCCACAAGCTCCTTCCCCCAATGTGCTCTAGCCACCCTGGCCCCTTCTGTACTCAAGCCAGCCTCATAGCCTGTCCATCCTCCTTGGCCCTTAATTGTTCTTATTCTCCTGCCCAGAATGCTTTTTCAGTAATTACTCTTTGGTCCCTTCCCATCACTCAGGTGACTCAAATGCCAATTATCTAAGGAGAGACCTTTCCTAACCACCTGACCTCAGGTCACCAATATCTAGCTTCTGCTCATTTCGTTTTGTCTTCAGTGGTACAGCAGAACAATGGTACCTGCTGTGCTTGTTTCCCTATTGTTTCTATCTAGGAAGTGAGCTACATGAAAGGAATGTGGATATCCCAAGGCTGAGGACATACATGAAAGGGCTTTGTAAATACCAAATAATTTTTGAATACAAATGAGTCTGAAATCAGGACATTTCTGGGTTCAAATCCCAGCTGTCACTTTCTAGCTTCTGAGTGACTTTATGCCTCTCTGTGCTTATTTTTCCATTTGTAGCTTGGGGAGAACCTAACTGGCATGGCCATGGCCACACTGAGGACTGGAAACCTCCTCATGATACCCACTCATAATGTATGCCCAGCATTGATACTCCACGAGAGCTGTCTCCAGAGTGGGCAAGGTTAAAGGCAAAACCTCTGCCTCCATGGCCTGACAGCGGGCTGGAGGCAGGATCTCAGCTCAGCGCTCCAGGGAATCTAAAGGAACATGGATTTTATTTTTGGTGGAGGAAGGACAAAGGCAGAGACTAGGGCAGCGAGCCGGGGGCCTGCTCACCGCTTGGAGATCTCCTGGTAGCGTAGCTGCAGCTTCGCCTGCAGGTCTTGCTGTGGGAGGAGAAGAAGGGAGGTCAGCCTGCAGGACACCTCAGGAAAGGAGACGGTGAGGAATAGGGATGATAATACGGAGATGAAGACAGGGATATGGGTCCTGCAAGTGAAGAGGAAAGCCGGGGTCCGGGCCCACAAGACCCAAGACGACGAAGGTCAGGAGCTAGAGAGATCCCAGGTCTAAGTGGGTCTACAGCGAAGAGGAAATCAAGGTCTGATCGGGTGGGGCAGTTGTGTCTCGGGCTAAAACAGTCACGAGTTGGGGTGTCTCGGGGAGATCCTAGGCTAAGCAAGGGGTGCTGGCTTAGGAGGAAGGTGAGAACGGGAGCGGATCTGGGGAACACGGAGCCCACAGACCCCAAGCGCGGTACCGTCCGCGCCCCACACACCCCAGAAGCCCAGTTGCGCAGCCGCTGGATGATACGGGTAGCGGACGCCATTTCCCCTCCGCGCTAAAGGACGCCTTTGACGTCTCCACCGCGAAGGATGCTGGGAAGAACTCGGCGTGATCTCGCGAGAGAGGTAGTGGGCGGGGCTAGAGCGTCCAATAAAGCTGGTCTTCCACACACGTGATCTTTCTCAGCCGGCCCGACAGCCGCCTTTCCGCTTTGCAGCCATCATGGACACCAGCCGCGTGCAGCCAATAAAGCTGGCCCGGGTGAGGTGGGGGCCAGAATTTGGGTCGGAAAGAGTAGAGAAGCCGGGCGGGCAGATCTAACCCCAGCTTATTTTCCCCAGGTTACCAAGGTGCTGGGCAGGACCGGCTCTCAGGGACAGTGCACGCAGGTGAGCGGGTGGGGGGAGCCGGGACGACTCCTCAGAGTCTGAACGTGGTGGCCCTTTCCCTGCCCCAGCCAAGTGCCAGCCGGAATCCGAAAACCCATATTCCCTCCATCCCAAGCTTCTATCCTTTTTCACCAAGGGCCTGCCAACAGGGTTTGAGCACTGTCTGGCTCGTTCCTTGGTCTTCAGTGGTCCCTTATAAGTATCCGCAATCCTACCCCAACACGCCCTCTGAACCTAAATCTGCTTTCAACCCGGCGGAGCCTGTTCGTGGCCCGCCCTGACTCCTTCCCGTCGGACCTGTAGGTGCGCGTGGAATTTATGGACGACACAAGCCGCTCCATCATTCGCAATGTAAAAGGCCCCGTACGCGAGGGTGACGTGCTCACCCTGTTAGAGTCGGAGAGAGAAGCTCGGAGGCTACGCTGAACTTGGCTGCTGGTGGGTGCAGAGAGGCAGCCCTTGTTAGACCCTGGGCTGGTGGTAGGGAAGCTTCGCTACATGGATAAAAAGTCTGGGAGGCAGAAAGGGTGTGCGGAAACTGGCAAGAGGATTGAAGGGAGTTTGCAAGTTGCTAAAGGGGGAGGAGGAACCGGTCAGCATCTCACTCTTGGGTCTGTTTACAGTGTCCTGGACGTTACAGTTGCGACCACTTGGCTTAACAAGGATGATCTGCAAGTGTTAAATAAAGCCTTCGTATTGTTTGTAAATCTGGTTCTTTTCTGGGTTGTCTAAAGTTTTGCTAGGTTTCTTGGGTGGCAAAGGTAGTCAATGCTGCACTCTGGACGCCTAGGAGGGGGCTGCCCAAAGGAGACATTTCCTTTTTAAGGAGGGTGAACCATGTGTTTTAATGTGTATACACATTCCCACTCTAGACAGGACACAAGCTTAGTAGGGATTGTTTATTGGGAAAGAAGTTTTGGGAAGTGGGTGAACTAGGGCTGTATCACTCAGCACCCACCTCACTTCATGGGTCTAGTGTGAGCCCCTCCCTGGACACAACCATCGAAGCTAAAACATCCTTGCTTTTGACCTGGGTTATCACCTCCACAGAGGATCCTGGCTTCTTCTGTGTCCCAGAAGTTCATTTGGGGGAAGAAAGATCTCTCATCCAGGTCCACTGAGCCCAGCAGCTCACTGAGGCTGGTGGTCCCCAGCAGTGTCACTGCATCCTTCACCAGGTGTGACTGTGGGGAACTCAGAGGATGACTGGCTCTAGAGAGAGAAGGGTCCTGCTGTGGTCATTCCTAAGGAGGATCTTTACCCTCTGCCGTGGAGCTGGGCTCCCTGTTTGGAATGCCACCTCTAACCCTTTCTGACTTGAAAGAGATGCCTGACCACTCTTCCCCTGTCTCTTTAATAGTGGAGCAAGTACAGATGCTTCTCCATTTATGATGGGGTTATATCCCAATACAGCCATGTTAAGGTGGAAATCTTCTAAGTCAAAAATATGTTTAATACATCTAACCTGCCAGACATCGTAGCTTAGCCTACCTTGAATGGGCTCAGAACACTCACATGAACCTACGCAAAATCATTTGACCAGATGGGCAGGATAATTAGATGACTTTGATTATGAAAGTGCTGAGAACAGAGCCTGGCATTTTTTCTTGAATATAAGCCACCATCCTTTGGGGGCAAATTCTGTATGTTCTGCTCCCAGGCTTGCCCTCCTCCCTGCTAACAAGGTGTCATCCAGTCTCCAGTCCTAGAGCCTGCACCCTCTTCCCACTACCCTGCCTAAAGGCAAAGATCTTCCTTTTCATGTGAGCCTCCCTGGGGGCAGGTCACAGGAGCTCAGGGACATGCAAGAAAGGTCTGAGCTAGGTCTTCCTCAGCTCTGCAGTGTGTGGCCTTAGGTTACTTTCCCTCTGGAGGACTCAGTCTTGTAACCTGAGGTTACGGTGTTTGCAGGTTTAGACATCAGATCCCACCATGTATGAGAATCACAACACTAACCCCTGCTTCTACCCTTGAATAGCAGAAATGAATTCCTGCGTACATTTAATATCCTTCCCAGACAAGATTTATAATTGGAATCTTTGTTTCTTGGGTGGCACTCACCTGGGACTCAGGCTGGTTCAAGCTCAGGTGAGCATGCAGCAGAGCAGCCACCTCATCCTGCTTGGCCTCCAGGGCAATGGCCAGGGCACTGGTGCCCTCCTGAGGGACGTAAGCGATGGTTAGGTCCCCGAGCCAAGCATGGGCACATGTCAAAAACATACCAGCAGGGAATGGTGGTGGCTCACATTGTCCAGAATGGTGGGGTCACAACCTGGCTGGGCCAGCAGCAGCTGCACAGTATCCAGGCACCCGTACTCGCTAGCACACATCAGTGCTGTGGCCCCATCTGCATCCTGTGTGTTCACATCAGCCCCACATGCCAGCAGAGCTGCCACCATGTCCTGACGGCCATGGCTAATGGCCAGCATGAGGGCCGTCTGCCCTGTCTGGTGAGTGGGAAGAAGGGACAGAGGTTGGACACAGGTTGACTTTCAAAGTAGACATGACCTCTGGACTTGGAGCCAGAGTAGAGGTTTCCACTCACCTGGCTGGCCTTGGCATTGACATCACCTATGCGGAAGAGTCTCTGTACCACAGCCATGTCCTCCTTTTCCTGCCCCACATTAGTGAGCGCAGCCAGCATGAGGGCTGAGTAGCCAGCTCTATTCTGGCAATCAACGTCACAGACCCCTGGGAGAGAAGGTCCCCTATCCATCAAGAGGCCAATAGCCCCAGCCCAACTTGGTCCTCTAACTTCCCTACAGCGTCAGGTATGTCGTCTTATAATAATGGTCACATCACCACTCCCCCTGAACAGTCATAGTTCCTGCCTAAATAGGGTTTTGCTCAAATCTCACCTCAAATGAAGCATTCCTGGACCTCTCTATTTCAAAGTGACAGGACTTGTTTTTTTTTTCCCTGCTGTATCCCTCAGTACTTACAATACCCAGCACACAGTGGGTGCTCAGTAAACATTTGTCAATGAATGAATGTGGGGGGGAGGGGTGGAAAAAAAATAAATGGATGTGTCTTTTCACAGCTTTGCTCCCCTAGTCTCTGAATCCATTCCAGGTTCTCTGTGGCAGCCAGGAGCAATGATTCAAAAGAAATTTGGCCCAGTCACCCACTTACTGAAATTCTCTCAGGTCTTCCCCATTATTCCTGGCATACAGGTAGCTGTCTGCTACGGCCTGTAGGTTTACTAGCTTCTGGTCTTCTGGAATCATCCTCTCCCCTACTGCCTGTGTTGTGGATTGAATTGTGTCTCCCCAAAATGATGAAGTGATGTCCTATGTTGTATGATTGTAGCCTCATTTGAAAAGAAGTTTTGCAAATGTTATCAAATTAAGAAGTCATTAGGGTAGGACCAAATCCAGTATGACTGGTGTTTTTATTTTATTTGTTTTTTTTTTGTTGTTGTTATTGTTTTGAGACAGAGTCTCATTCTGTCACCCTGGTGTCATAGCTCAGAGCAACTTCAAACTCTTAGGTTTGAGCAATCTTGCCTCAGCTTCCCAAGTAGCTGGGACTGCAGGTGCCCACCACAATGCCTGGCTAGTTGTTTGTTTTGGCTTGGGTTTTGTTTGTTCTTTTTTTTTCTATTTTTAGTAGAGATGGAGTCTGGGTCTCATTCTTTTTTTTTTTTTTTTTTTTTTTTTTGTGGTTTTTGGCCGGGGCTGGGTTTGAACCCGCCACCTCTGGCATATGGGACCAGCGCCCTACTCCTTGAGCCACAGGCGCCGCCCTGGGTCTCATTCTTGATCGGGGGAGTCTCAAACTCCTCAGCTCAAGCAATCCTCCCATCTTGGCCTCCCAGAGTGCTAAGATCACAGCATGAGCCACCAAGCCCAGTCTGACTGATGTCTTTATATGAGAGAGACAGAGACAAACACAAGGTCAACAGGATGTGATAGAGAGAATGGGAGTTAAGCAGCTATAAACCTAGAACACTAAGGATTGCCCACAACTACCAGAAGTGAGGAGAAAGGCATAGAATGCATTCTCCCGGGCGGCGCCTGTGGCTCAGTGAGTAGGGCGCTGGCCCCATATGCCGAGGGTGGCGGGTTCGGACCCAGCCCCAGCCAAACTGCAACAGAAAAATAGCCGGGCGTTGTGGCGGGCGCCTGTAGTCCCAGCTGCTCAGGAGGCTGAGGCAAGAGAATCGCGTAAGCCCAAGAGTTAGAGGTTGCTGTGAGCTGTGTGACGCACGGCACTCTACCCGAGGGCGGTACAGTGAGACTCTGTCTCTACCAAAAAAAAAAAAAAAAAAAAAAGAATGCATTCTCCCTCTGAGCTCCCAGGAAGGAACCAACCCACCAACACCTTGAGTTCAGAATTCTGACCTTCTGAGCTAAAAGAAAATAGTTTTTTTGTTTGAAAAAGTATGTGGTGCTTTGGATGGCAGCATGGGAAACAAATCCAGCCTGGTTAACGCTGTCCATCTTGAAGTAAGCACAGACATTGTTAGCTCAGCTTTGTCTGGAGTGGCAGTTTTATTTTTTATTTTATTTATTTATTTTTGAGACAGAACCTCAATCTGTTGCCCTGGGGAGAGTGCCGTGGCATCACAGCTCACAGCAACCTCCAACTTCTGGGCTCAAGTGATTCTCCTGCCTCTGCCTCCCAAGTAGCTGGGACTACAGGTGCCCGCCACAACACCCGGCTATTTTTTGTTGCAGCCATCATTGTTGTTTGGTGAGCCCAGGCTGGATTTAGCCACTTGAGCCACAGGCACCGAGCCTGGAGCGGCAGTTTTAATTCCTGTCTCCAATGCCATTCTGAAAGCTCCAGAGGATGCGGTGCTTTGGGGAAGATGAAAGGGGGTGGAAGAGGCTGGATCCTGGTTATGGAACAGATAACACAGTGAGGGAAGGGATCTGAGATAGTGAGGTGGGGAGCAGAGGGCAGTGGTGTCAGAGATGGAGGGGCATTACCTAGTTGTGTGAGTGTCAATCTGTTCCTTCAACAACACCAGTAGAGGGTATCAGGTGGGGAAGGGGCACACAGAAATAACCAGAGCAGGGGCGGTGCCTGTGGCTCAGTCGGCAAGGTGCCGGCCCCATATACCGAGGGTGGCGGGTTCAAACCCAGCTCTGGCTGAACTGCAACCAAAAAATAGCTGGGCGTTGTGGCGGGCGCCTGTAGTCCCAGCTACTTGGGAGGCTGAGGCAAGAGAATCACTTAAGCCCAGGAGTTGGAGGTTGCTGTGAGCTGTGTGATGCCATGGCATTCTACTGAGGGCCATAAAGTGAGACTCTGTCTCTACAAAAAAAAAAAAAAGAAATAACCAGAGCAGGGTCTCAGCAGACCCCATAAATCTTCCCTCTCCCAGCTACCCTGAGGCCTTGCTTAACTAAAGGATCATCCATTTCTTTCATTTTTTCTTAGAGTCTCATTGTTGCTCAGACTAGAGTGCTGTGGCATCAGTCTAGCTCACAGCAACCTCAAACTCTTGGGTTCAAGTGATCTTCCTCCTTCTGAGTAGCTGGAACTACAAGGCACCAGCCACGATGCCCAGCTAATTTTTCTGAGTTTTTTTCTTTTTTTGTGTGTGGTTTTTGGCTGGGGCTGGGTTTGAACCCGCCACCTCTGGCATATGGGACCGGCCCCCTACTCCTTGAGCCACAGGTGCTGCCCTTTTTTTTTTTTTTAATTATTAGAGGCAGTGTATCACTCTTGCTCAGGCTGGTCTCAAACTCCTGAGCTCAAGGGATTTTCCTGTCTTGTTCTCCAAAATCCCTAGGATTATAGGCAAGAGCCACTGCACCCAGCCAATCACCACATTTCTTTCTTTTTTTTTTTTTAATTTAGTTTAATTTTATTTTATTTTGCAGTTTTTGGCCAGGGCGGGTTTGAACCCGCCACCTCCGGTATATGGGGCTGGCACCCTACTCCTTGAGCCACAGGTGCCACCCCACCACATTTCTTGATTTCATGTCTTGGTTTTTATCATTTTATCATGGCCCATATCCCTATTTATTTATTTCCTTTTTTTCTTTTTTTTAAAGAGAGGGTCAGGGCTTGGTGGAGTGGCTCATGCCTGTAATACCAGCACTCTGGGAGGCTGAGGCGGGGGTGGAGGATCGCCTGAGCTCATGAGTTTGAGGCCAGCCTGAACTAGAGCGAGACCCTGTCTCTAAAAAAATTATATAGCTGGGCGTTGTGGGGGGCACCTGTAGCCCCAGCTACTCAGGAGGCTGAGGCAAGAAAATTGCTTCGAGCTTCGACGCCATGGCACTCTACCACAGGTGACAAAGTGAGACTCAGTCTCTAAATAAATAGGGGGTGTCGGGTCAGGCATAGCGGCTCATGATAAGATAAGAGGATTTCTTGAGCCCTAGAGTTTGAGTTTGCTGTGCTACAATGACACCAGAGCACTGTATCCAGGGTGATAGAGTGAGACTCTATCTACAAAAAAAAAAAAAGACAGGATCTCTCTCTGTTCCCCAGGCTGGAGTACACTGTCATGTTCATAGCTCATTGCAGCCCCGAATTGCTGGGCTGTAACAGTCCTCTCACCTCAGCCTCCCAAATAGCTGGGACTATAGGTGCTTACCACCACAGCTGGCTAATTTTTAAATTTTTGTTAGAGACAGGATCCGACATGTTGCCCAGCCTGGTCTTGAACTCCTGGGCTCACGCGATCCTCCCACCTCAGCCTCTCAAAGTGCTGGGACTATAGAAGTGAGCCACTGCACCTGGTTCATATTTTTATTTGATATTCCCCTCTCCCCTTCCTTACCCACCCTGACACACAGCTATACATTCATAACAGTTCTGTGGGAGTTAAGGCATGCATTCATTCAACAAACACTTCAGAGCTCCCTGTGGGTTTGCCAAACAGGCTGGATGAGGTGGAAGAGCAGGATGGGGAAGAGTTCTTAACAGACTAAAGGAGGGTGGCAAGGAGACATGCAGAGGGGTAGGGGCATTGGAATGGGAAGGAGGCAATGGGTAATTGTCCCTATAAGGCCCAAGGATTGTTGAGGAAGGAATGGATGCCAGTGAGCTGAGAATTCGGGAGGGGAGAGGAAGGAGGGGGACTGGCCAGTAAGATTATGTAGGGGCACAGTTATTAGAGGCATCAGGATGTAAGGTTGACCCTGTATGTGGAAGGCTAATGAGAGCGGACCTCAAGATCAAGGGAGGGGAGGCAGCCAAGGACCTGAGAAGCTTGGAAGTCAAGGGACATCCAAGAGGATACCAAAATTGACAAGTCCAGGACAGTTCTCTAGGTGGCCTTACCAACCCATTTTTTTCCCCTTTTCTCACTTGTAGTTCTAAAGAGTAACCTGTAGATTACTCTGGGCATGCCATTTCCTGAAATAAGGAAGAACTTGCTGGAACAACCTGGGCTCTGCTCCTGTCCCCCTCCTAGAAACAGGATATCCTCCAATGCTTTAGCCCAGTGACTCACATATGCCAGTGTGTAAATCCCAGGTTTGGGCTACTTTCCTAGGTCCTTCACCTGTGGTGCATGCACCTGGAGCAGCTTCCCAGAGCCTTGGGAGATTGGCTCACTGTTTTTTTTTTTGTTTTTTTTTTGATTGATTGGCTCACTGTTAACCCCAGACTTGTTTCCCTTGCTGCCTATCTGTAAGCAAGAAATTGGCTCCATGTAATTTGTGTGAGTGAGTGTCTGACCTCACTGGGTTTAGGCAGGTAGGAAAAATGCAGCCCAAGATACAGTGGGCTGAAGTGATCAGTGACTCTGCAGCCAGGATTAGGCTGGATCGGGACAGGGAAAACAGGCCAGGAGCTAAAATTCAAGAAACAAGGAGTGACTTGAGGCTAGAGGGAGAAGGCAGAAGAAGGGATAAGGGATAGTGGTCTGATTAATGACAAAAGAATCCAAGATAGGGCTTAAGGAGAAGGGGTGGGAAGGTCTGGAAATGGACAGCAAAGCAAGGTAGACACACAGCTCCCTCCAGGCCCAGAGTTCCAGAGCAAGGAAAGAGGAAACAGCCCCTCTAAGGGGAGGGTATGAAGAATCAGGGTCCTAGAGAGGGAAAGGCCCCAGGTTTACATGACAGCAACAGGTAAGGGCAGGGAGATGGCAAGAACCAGGAGACAGTCTAGGAGCCAAATGGGAATTAGAATGTAGGGGATAGCCAGGCACGGTGGCTCACACCTGTAATCCCAGCACTGTGGGAGGCTGAGGCAGGAGGATTGCTTGAGCTCCGGAATTCGAAGCTTGTCTGAGCAAGAGTGAGACCCTGACTCATGAAAAAAAATGGAAAAGGGCGGCGCCTGTGGCTCAGTGAGTAGGGCGCCGGCCCCATATACCGAGGGGGGTGGGTTCAAACCCAGCCCCGGCCAAACTGCAACCAAAAAATAGCCAGGCGTTGTGGCAGGTGCCTGTAGTCCCAGCTGCTTGGGAGGCTGAAGCAACAGAATCACCTAAGCCCAGGAGCTGGAGGTTGCTGTGAGCCATGTGACGCCACGGCACTCTACCGAGGACAGTAAAGTGAGACTCTGTCTCTACAAAAAGAAAAAGAAAAAAAATGGAAAAACCCAGCCAGGTGCTGCAGCGAATGCCTGTAATCCCAGTGGCTCGGAGGCAGTGGCAGCAGAATGCCTACAGCCTGAGTCTGAGGTTGCAGTGAGCTAAGACGTCATTGCACTATGCTCAAGGTATAGGGTAGAACTCTGTCTCGACAAAAACAAACAAACAAAAAAACAGAATGTAGGTGATGGCCAAGTGCAGTGCTTCATGCCTGTAATCCCAGCACTCTGGGAGGCCAGAGTTGGAAACCAGCTTAGGCAACAAGAGCAAGGCCCCATCTCTACAAAAAATAGAAAAATTAGCTGGGCATGGCTGCATGTACCTGTAGTCCCAACTACTCAAGGATTACTTGAGCCCAGTAGTTCAAGGCTGTAGTGAGCTATGATGGTTCCACCACACTCCAGCCAGGGCAGCAGAGCAAGACCCTTCTCTTATAAGAGCAGCTGTCCTTCCCCAGCTCAGCATACCCTCAGGGATGGGAGGGGTCTGTGTGTTTGGGAGGTTGGGGACAGAGAGTGAGAGCCATCTCAGCCCACGAGTCCCAGAGATTACTGGACCCACAGGAGAATCCCTGGGGATGTTCCTGGAAAACATTGTGGAGTTCCCAGGGCTGCACTGGTGTCTAATAGGCTCTCAGTAAATGCCTGTACCCTCAGCAACATCTGGATGTGTGCCTCTCTGCTCCAGAGTGGGGAGGTTGAGGCAGGGGATGAGCAACAGTAGGCAGGTGATAGAAACCGGTGAAATGGAGCCAGCGCAGGACCTGGGGTTGGGAGCGGCAGGCTCAGTGACCTAACCCAGAAAAGTAGTCAGAGCCCTGTCCAGTGAGCATGCTCCCTTGAAGGTGGCCATTGGGGCTCAGGAACTCTATGACTGTGTCCACGCTGGAGATTCAACGACAGAGGGCATGGTTCCACATTAGCAGTGGTACAAACATAGCTCAGTGTAACCTCAACCTCTTTGGCTCCAGTGATCCTCCTCCCTCAGCCTCCCCAGTAGCTGGGACACAGGTGCATACCACCCCCAGCTAAATTTTTTTTTTGTAGAGACAGGGTCTCATTCTGATGCTCAGGCTGTCTCAAACTCCTAGCCTCAAGCAATCGTCCAGCCTCCGCCTCCCAAAGCTGAGTAATGCCCTTAAACTGAGGTCTACCTAACCCTAGAGCAAAGAATTTCCTTATCCTTAAAAGTGGGAAAAGCCTCAGAGCAGAGCTAGCGGTGTGGTGGGGTCAAGAGGTCCATGGCAATCCATTCATTAGGAAACTGGAACCCCGAGGAGGAGGCCTGCCCTGTGCCTGGGCAGCCCTTCTCTGCACTCTTCTCAGGGGTCTCACTCCAGGGGCAACCCTGGCCCCCACCACCACTTCCTGGCCTCCTGCCCACCCTTCCTTGGCTCTGACCCGTATCCAGCAGCAGCCTCGAGATGGCCAGGTTCCCATGAGAAACGCTGTAATGCAGCGCCGTGTTCCCGTTGCCATCCACCAGGTTCACCACGTGGGCCAGCAGCTCTGGTCCCAGGCTCGCCACTCCTTCCAGCACCTTGGCCACAGGCTCTGCCAGAGAGCGCCGCTGGCTGGCCACTCGAAACCACTCCTGGGCCACCAGGTGAGCAACGCCCTGCCGCCACAGGGGTATAGATGGGCTTCGGCTATGGGAAGGGGTGTATGGCGGGGAGGAGGCGGGAGCTGGGGCTGGGAAGACCCTTTGGTGCTCAGGCAGGTCCCTGCTTGTCCTCATGGGAGTGGGGCTACAACCCAATCAGAGAGGGAAAGGTCCTTCCCTTCTGGGGAAGTTATCAGCAACAAAACCTGGAGTGGGGAATGGCAACGAGCGCTTGCCTTTGGAAAGTCGGGCAGTAGGACTGGGACAGACCCCTTTTGGTGAACCAAGGCAAGGTCGGCTCTGTCCTAAAGCGAAGATTCCTTTGGAGAGCTGGGTCAGGGAAGGTCCAGATGGGGCCCACACTACTCCAGTTGGAAAGCGTTCTCCTGACACTCACGCTGTTGCACGCTCCTCCGCGAGGTCGGCTTAGCTGCCGCTGCAGCGCTGCGCACGCCTCCCTCAGCCGCGGGCTCAGCTCACACCTGCCGGAGAGACGAGGAGAGGCTCAAGAATCAGCACGCGGCGGCGACAGGCAGAGGTGCAGCCGTCCTGGCTCCAAACCCCTATACCGCTCACCTCCCCTGTGCCACCGGCAGAGACTCTGCCTCGGGCTCAGGGTCCTGGAGATCCCCACTGGTAGGAAGGCCGGAGTCTGATCCCCCGTCGCTGTCGTCCCCAGAACCCGAGGAGCTCCTAGGGGGCTCGGCGCCACCATCCTCGCTGTCGCAGTCGCTGACGTCCTCGCTAGACGAGCTCTCGTACCTGGAGACAGTGTGGGAGGCGTCTGCTGAGCCTCCCGTAAGGGCCTGTTCTGGAGTCCTGAGAAGTGGGAGTGGCTGTCCCCATTTCACAGATGAGGAAACTGAGGATTGCCAAGACCACGCTGCGGGCTGAGTAGCAGAGTTGGGAAATCAAATCCCAGTCTGTGTCTCAGCAGATGCTGCCAAAGGTTAGGGGGAGGTGCTCACTCTCCGTTGAGGACCCCAACAAACTGCAGGCTTTTGAGTCCTGGGCTGGGTTGGGCACCGGGTGTACCGTCTCTCTTCATGATGGATTTGAGGACGGCTGGAAGAGATCAGATTAGAATACTGAGTTCCACTTCAGGGACCCATAGGCTAGGGCTCAGTCAGGGGCCCTGACTTACCAGCAGGGGCCACGGCCTTGTCTGCATCCCTGGATCCCGGCGGGTTCCCCTGAGTCAAGGGCGGGGCCTCCGCCGGGGACTCGGTTTGCGTGGCCTTCTCCGTACATCTCCACAGGGTCTGGATGGCGACCTCGCGCGGCTGGGACTGGGCCGCCGCCTCCTCCGCCGCCTCGCGTGCTTCCTCCAGTTCTCGCAGCCGACCACGCAGGAGCTCGCTCACCCCGCGCTGGTGCTCCACGCTGGCGCGCAGCAGCTCCAGCTCGCGCTCGGCAGGCGCGGGCAGCCCCAGCAGCGCCTGGGTCACCCACGCGTCCGCCTCAACGGTCTCGCGGGCTGCGTCCACGCCCACCTCCCGGGTCTCCGGAACCACTTGGGCACCCTCGTCTCGGGTCTCGGGCATGATCTCAGCGCCCACCTCCCGGGTCTGGGGCTTCCCGTCGGGCGTCCCGGCCGCGCCGTCGAGGACGAGGAGCGCGCTCTCGCTGAGCCTGGCAGCCAACTCGTAGAGATCATCCTCCCGGGGACAGGCCCTGGCACGGACGCCGCGCTCGGAGGTGGCCAGGCGCTCAGTGAGCCGCCGCAGCTGTGAGAGCTTGTCCCGACGCGCGTCGGCCTCCCTATCGGACTCTGGCTGCGCGCGTCGGGCCAACAGCCGCGCCTTCTCTGCGCGCAGCACGCGAACCTGCTCCTGCAGCTCGGGCAGCGCACGCGCCTGGTCTTCCACCTCTCGCAGCCGCCGCAGTGCTGCGGCCATCTGCTCGCGCACCAGCTGGAGCTGCGCGGGCCCTGGCGAGGCCGGGGCCGGGTTGGGGGAAGGACTGCTGCGGCCCGACCCCCGCGGGCTGAGCGGGACCGTGCAGGCCGGACCGCGCACGCTCTCGTGCGCCTGTGCTAGCTCCAGCCGCCTGCTGGTCTCCATCAGCGTGTGCTCGACGCACGGGTTGAGCACCGGCGCGCGCGGCGACACGGGTGGCAGCAGGAGCCCCGGAGGTGCTCCCGGGGAAAGCGCGCCCGACGCTCCGCCATCGTCACTCGCCAGGGACTCGCTGGACGTCCAGGCTCCAAGGCTGCGCACGCCCGCGAGGCCGGGCCGCGGTGCGCGTGGACGGCGCGAGGGTGGGGCTCCCGGGGCTCCGCGGGCTGTGGGGCCGCGCTCTAGCTCCTCCACATACTTGAGGAAGTCCAGGTCTAGGTGGAAGCCGTAGGGCGTCTCCACCGAGTAGGGAGAGCTCGGACTGTGAACGCCCTCGGTTGGGCCCGAGCACAGACGAGTGCCACCCATGTCTGCAGGCACGATGGGGGCATGGAAAGGTCATGCCGCGTGTCTTCCACTACCCCAAAATATGCCTCATGACTGCCAGAGCCTATACCCACGTCCAAGGCTCGCACACCTATCTGCACCCAAATAGTTATTCTGCCACGCATTTTTTTTTTTATTTATTTTTTTTTGTGTGTGTGGTTTTTGGCCGGGGCTGGGTTTGAACCCGCCACCTCCGGCATTTGCCATGCATTATTAAGCACCTGCTGTGTGTGTCAGGCTCTTTTGTAGACCCTGGGGACACAGCAGTGAGCAAGACAGGACATCCTACCCCTCTTGTAGGAAGCAGATAAACGTGATGCTTAGGAAAATAATAACAGCAGATGAAATAGGGAATAACAGGAGGGCGTAAAACCAGCTCTGGTTGTCAAGGGGGTTTCCCATGGAGAGGACTTAAAGGGTGCATTCTGGATGATGAGGAGGAAGCAGCTAGGGACAGAACTTCTAGAAAATAGCCCATGGAAAAACCCTTGGCGGGACTGAGGAGGGTCAGCTGGAGGCATAACAGGGTTGAGGCCAGGGTGTCCTGAGGAGACTAAAGGGCCTACAGGAAGTTTAAGCAGGGTCATGACATTGTCCAGTAGGCTTTGGCATGGGCCTTCTGGCCACTGTGTAAAGTAGGACCTTCAGGCTGTGTCCATTTGGTACCCATATGTGGATCTGTGCACATACATGTATCCCATTTGCACACTCACCGGGCAGGTTCTGATTCAGGGCAAACTTGGCCATGTTTTCTCCAGTAGCTCCTAGACAGACCCTGAAAACAGGCCCCAGAGGGCGTGAGGGTGGGGCCAGGCCCTGTCCCTTTGGCATGAGCCTCAGGCTCCCGTTTGAGTCTGAGTAAACAGGCCCAAGAGCTTGGCTTCACCACCACCCCCATGGTCTCTCTTCCTCCCTGAAGAGACCTTGAAACTTTGGATTGAATGAATGAATGTAGGGATCCCCAGGTCTCAATCTGCTGGGCAGGAGACAGGAAAATGATGAAGTGAAGAGAGGAAGATAAACAAGAAAACAAGAGTAGCTAGGAGTGGGATAGGCGAGCCATTATACAGACTGGGGTTTCTGTTAACTCTTGAGGACGATTAGAAATGCATGCTCAAGGGGGTGGGGGGATGTGTAAACACACCTGCTGAGTGCAGAGCACACTATCTGGGTGAAGGGCACACTTGTAACTTTGACTTAATCTGTGCAAAAACAATGTATATAAGTAAAACACGTGTACTCCCTAATATTCTGAAATTTAAAAATTAAAAAAAAAAAAAAAGAAAAATCCACACTCAAAACTGGGCATGGTGGGTCATACCTGTAATCCCAGCACTCCAGGAAGCCAAGGTCACTTGAGGTCAGGAGTTTGAAACCAACCTGAGCAAGAGTGAGACCCCCATCTACAAAAAATTAGAAAAAACTATTGGGAAGTGGTGACATGCACCTATAGTCCCAGCTACTGGGGAGGCTGAGGCAGGAGGATCACTTGAGCCCAGGAGTTTGAAGCTACAGTACACTATGATGAAGCCACTGCACTCGAGCATGGTGCCCGAATGAGACTCTATCTCCAAAAAAAAAAGGAAGAAAAAAGAAATCCATGCTCAAAGAGGTGGACTATGAGCCTTTAGAGAAAGGAAGAGTAAGAGTTGGAAGCCCTGGCTCAGCCCCAGTAGGACAGTGGTTATGGTGCCAGCCACATACACCAAAGGTGGCAAGTTTGAACCTGGCACGAGCCAGGTAAACAACAGCTAAACAACTGCAACAAAAAATACCTGGTCGTTGTGGTGGGTGCCTGTAGTCTCAGCTACTTGGGAAGCTGAGGCAAGAGAATCGCTTATGCCCAAGAGTTTGAGGTTGCTGTGAGCTGTGTCACCACAGCACTCTACGGAGGGCGACATAGTGAGGCTCTATCTCCAACCCTTCATGGGCTCATTAAAAACTCTTCTGGACAGATTCAGCATTTATACACAGAGGGTGTAAAAAAGTGTATACACATTTTAAGAAAGAAAACTATTAAAATTGTAATACTCAAGCCGTGTTTGACTTCTGCAATTACAAGAGATACAAGATACCATATAGGAGATAATGAATGTTATTGGTACATATTGAATATTGCAATTTAATACAGTTTTTTCCTTTCTTAAAATGCATATAATTTTTTTTTTTTTTTTGGCCGGTACCAGGCCGGTGCCCTACTCCTTTGAGCCACAGGCGCTGCCCAAAATGCATATAATTTTTTTGGCACTCTGTGTACATATAGATACATGTATAATTGAACAAGATATTTGAAAATTTTTTTTCCCTTAGAAAAATGCAAACGATGTAATTGTGCATCTGAATTCTTTTTTTTTTTTTTTGAGACAGAGTCTCACTATGTTGCCCTCGTTAGAGTGTCGTGGCGTCACAGCTCACAGCAACCTCAAACTCTTGGGCTTAAGCAATTCTCTTGTCTCAGCCTCTCATGTAGCTAGGACTACAGGCGCCTGCCACAACGCCCAGCTATTTTTGTTGTTGTAGTTGTCATTGTTGTTCTAGCAGGCCCAGGCTGTGTTCAAACCTGCCAGCCCCAGCGTATGTGGCCGGCACCCTAACTACTGAGCTACGGGCGCCAAGCCTGTGTGCAGCAGAATTTTTATCAAAGAAACTTGGGAGACCCTTGTAGGAATGATGGGAAATTGTGGGCTGGATGCACTGAGGATGCAGATCAGTGCACACTTGTCTCCTGGGAATGTCTCCTTTGTAGAGCCACAGGGCTTTGTCTTTGGCTTGTAAGAGCTCGTAATGGAACCACAAGCACCCAGGTTGTCAGAGCTGTGCCTATTCATGGGGTTGGCTTTAAAAGAGACTATTCAGGAGACATGATGGAAGCTCTAAGAAAATAAGGAATATTGGGCTACATTTAATAATATGACATTTAACAGGGACAAATATTAAGTCCAGAACTTTGATTCAAAAAGCACAGAGTGTGGGTGGTTCCTGTGGCTCAGTGAGTAGGGTGCCGGCCCCATATACCAAGGGTGGTGGGTTCAAACCCAGCCCCGGCTGAAATGCAACCAAAAAATAGCTGGGCGTTGTGGCAGGCGCCTGTAGTCCCAGCTGCTCGGGAGGCTGAGGCAGGAGAATCGCGGAAGCCCAAGAGCTGGAGGTTGCTGTGAGTCCTGTGATGTCATGGCACTCTACTGAAGGCGGTAAAGTGAGACTCTATCTCTACAAAAAACAAACAAAAAGCACAGAGTGGGCAAGATGGGACTTTGGAAAGCCCACATGGGAAAACCTGCAGGGAGCAGAAGGGAGCTTGTATTGAGTGCCCACTTTATGCCCTGCCAGAGTAAATGTAGAGAGGCTCTTCTACAATCCTACAAGGTAGATATTATCATTCCCATTCTACAGATGGAGAAACTGAGGCACATAGCAATTAATTTAATCTCATCTATGGGAAATAAATGCCCTTGAATTGGGCTCAGTCCAGCTCCTGGCGACTCCTTGCTAGCAGAGCCCAGCCACAACTTCTCACTACCCTCTTGCCTGTCTAGCCCTGCCAGGCCGGATTCACACTTTCTCTGGCCCACTGCCATCTGCACTAAGCCCCTGGTGACCCTCCCAGCTGACTTTCACATTCCAAGTGACCGCCTATGTGCCTGACATTACCAAGCAGTGAGCACCCTTCAGCCTGTCTGACCACCCTGCCCCACGGATGGGGGGAACGCTTCCACAGCCCACCTCTGTTTACCCTGGGTCCCTAACACCTCCCTTCCCACTCCAAGGTCAGATGGGGGAGCCCTTTCCAGTCCCCAAGCAGCTGTTTCCCATCCCCTCACAGCAGCTGCAAGGGGTGGGCCAGCAGGGCAGCAGGTCATCCCGGAGGACAGCCAGTGCATCTCATGGCTTGTTTTCCGGAAATTGTGAGGGAAGAACTGGGTTGTGGAAAAACCTGGGATCAAGGCTCAGGGGTCTGCACCTGCCTTTCTCACGGCTGGCTGTGTGACTCAGTGAGGTCAGCTCCCTCCTCCAGTGACCTGATCACACCTAAATCTGAGCCAAGGGATCTCAGAAAACATCAGTGGGTTGTTCTAAGACCTAAACCAGCTGGAGCAGCCAGACCCAGAGGCAGGGCTGAAAAACAGGTGGATGCCCCCAGAATGGCAAATAATGCTAACAACACTTTTGGCATTTACTATGAGCCAGCCTCTATTCTAGCAATTTATGGGTATAGAGATTTTTTTTTTTTAAATCCTAGCTACACCCTCTGAGATTGGCCTTTCTATTATCATTGTCCTTCTTCCATTGTACAAATGGAGAAACTGAGCTGCGATTAAATGTCCTGTCACACATGGACAGAGGCAGGATTTGAACCCACATAGCTTGCCCAGAGTCCCTAAATTGGCCCCTAAACTTGAATAGATTCTAAAAGCAGCCCCTTCCCCTTGCCAGGGAGCCTGAAGAGGTTCGGCCCTCCCAGGCTGCGCCCTGTCAGTCTCTCCACCGATGCCCCTGATTGGGACTGGGGGGTGTGGAAGGACGGGCTCACACCTCTGCCTGCAGGGGCTGCAGACTCCCTGAAGTGGGGGCCCCTCTCCTCTGCTCCTGCCCTCCCAGGTCCTCAGCTCCAAACCCTGGCTGTCACGGCTAGATCCGGATCCTCTGCCTGAGACCCCCTCATTACGCCGTCAGAGCCGACGCCATACGCCCCCTCTCCCGCCCCAGGGACTATTTCGGGACGCTGAGCTATGATCATGAAACCGGAGGGGTGGGGGACCTGGCAGGCCTCGGCGGATCTCGGTCCTGGGGAGGGGCGCCTTCCAGAAGGCCCGAGGTTGTGGCAACCATAAGTATTGGGGCAGAACCCCAAGGAAGCTGTGGACAGAAGGACAGGGGTGCTCAGGTCAGCTGCACATCCACCCGCCTCCAGGTCCGTCTCCCACAGACAGGGCAGTTTCCTACAGGAAGCGCCGCAGGGCGGTCCCATCCGCTACCCATTGTCTGCAGGTCTGGGGACCATCCGTCCCTCCCCGCAACTCCGCTTCCGCATCACCCTCCCACACCCAGCCCAGCTAGAGGGGCTGGACGCTGGACTCCTAGCCGTCCCGGGGAAATGCTGAGAAAGGGTCCCAGGACCGTTGCGGCGCTAGGAGGAGAGCGACCCCCACACTGGCCCCTGAAGGACATGAAGGGGCAGTCTCAGGATTCCAGAGGCCCCCAGTTCTGCTCGCTACCCACCTGGGGCTCCCAGTGCAGATAGGTCCCCGCCAGGGAACACGGCGCCTGCCCCGTCGCAGAGCGCTGAGTCCGCGGACGGGCTGGAAGCGCACCGCCGCGTAGGGTCTCTGTGCGCACCCGGATCCCTCCCCAAGACCTGGGTGGGTGTCCCGGAAAGCTGGCACTTTACCTGAAGCTGCAGCCCTAGCTGCGCCGCATCCAAGCCTGCCCCCTAGAACCTCTGAAACTGGTTATCTAGGCTTTGACTCTAACTGACGGCCACATCAGCCAACCATCCGTCCAGGCTCTCCAAGCTGTCCAATGGTGAGGTGAGGTGGAACTCAGGAGCCGGGCTTGGAGTGTGGGCGCAGCTGAGGGCGTGGCCTGCAGTGACACTCCCCAAAGGAGCGCCAGCTAGCCGGCGGCATTTGGGCCCCAGCTACGGTCAAGTCCAGCCCCGTACTGGGCTGAGGAGCTTAGATTTGACCCACAAGGCAGTAGGGAGCCATGGGAGGACTCTGAGCAGAAGACTGAACTCAGTGGGATTTGTGTAACTAGTGCTTATTTACCAGCGGCTGCATGAGGTACCAAGACTCTGGATCGTTACCACCTCAGGGCCTTTGCACATGCTGTTCCACCTTCCTGAAATATTTCTCCTTGTTCATGCTCACGTGACCACCTTCTCCTACTTTTTGAGGCTTAACCAGTGTGTTTCCACTCTCAAACACCTAATGTGGTTCCAATATTTTTCCCATCAATTTACTTTATGAACAGAATAGCTACCTTCACTATGTGAAAAACAAAACTAAACATCTGTTTACTTGTTTGCCATCTGCCTCTTCCATTAAAGTGTCAGGACCGTAGGAACAGGAAACTGGTTCTGGTCACTGCTTTTATTCAGCAACCCTGGCACAAAATAGATTGCTTAGTAAATATTTGTTGAAATAATGACTTAAGGCCAGGCACGGTGGCTCACACCTGTAATCCTAGCACTCTGGAAACCCAATGCAGGAGGATCACTTGACATCAGGAGTTCAAGACCCTGTCTCCACTAAAAATAGAAAAATTAGCCAGGTGTGCATGGTGATGCACACCCATAGTTTCAGCTACTCAGAAGGTTGAGGCAGAGGATTGCTGGAGTCTAGGAGTTTGACATTGCAGTGACCTATGATCACACCGCCCAGGCAACAGAAGGGAGACCCTGTTTCAAAAAATAATAATGGTTTAACATTACATTTAACTCTTTAACTCATTTGAAGTATATTGTGATCTATACCTACTATACCGATTGTTTCCCTCCCTACTGATTTAGCATTTACTGAGCAGCTGTGGTGCACCAGGAACTGTAGGTTCTTGAGAGGACACAATCTCTGCTATCCTGGGCTCCTCCGCTTCATGGGGGGAGGGGGCAGCTTCAAAGCAGAGAAGTAGAGATGAACTTTGAAGCTAAGATTTTGTTTTGTTGGTTTGTTTGTTTGTTTGTATTGAGACAGAGTCTCCCTAGAGGGCAGTGGCATCATCATAGCTCACTGCAACTTCAAATTCCTGGGCTTAAGCAATCCTCCCACCCCAGCCTCCCAGAGCACTGGGACTACAGGCATGAGTCACCACACCTGGCTTCCACTGGAATTTTTAAAATATTTTTATAGTAAAATCAAGTGCACACAAATACACAGTCCAAAATACTGCATAAAACAAACGTACAGCTTCTGTATTAGGGGCGATTTGACCATTTGGGACATTTGGCAATATCTAGGGACATTTTTTGGCTGACTAGGGGAGGAAGGTGTTTTGGCATGAAGTGGGTAGGGCCCTGGGATTCAGCTAAATATCCTAAATGCACAGAACAGCCCCTACAACCAAGAATTATCTGGGCCAAATGTTAATAGTGCTAAGTTTGAGAAACCCAGATTTAAGGGGAACATCATTGCAACCCCTACCCAGGTCAACAAATAGGTGTCCAATCACTCCCTAAAGTAACCATGGTTGTGACTTGTTTAATAATCACCGCTTTGCATTTTGGGTTTTGCCCATTCAAAAAGAACATGATATGTTTTTGAAGCCCCCCCCTTTTTTTAAACAGAGCCTCAAGCTGTCACCCTGGGTAGAATGCAGTGGGATCACAACTCACAGCAACCTCCAACTCCTGGGCTCAAGCGATTCTCCTGCCTCCGCCTCCCAAGTAGCTGGGAGGACTACAGGCGCCCGCCACAAGGCCTGGCTATTTTTTGGTTGCAGCCATCATTGTTGTTTGGCGTGCAGGCTGGACTCGAACCCACCAGCTGCACTGTATGTGGCTTGCACCTTAGCCGCTTAAGCCACAGGCGCTGAGCCTGAAGCTTCTTTTAATTCACATGTTCCTCTGCATCTCTTTCCTTCCCTTAAAATAAAAGGATTGCACAACTCTGGCTCCTTGTCCTGAAGCATTTCCCATAGTCTAGGGAGGTCTTCAAACTTTTTAAACAGGGGGCCAGTTCACTGTTCACTGTCCCTCAGACCGTTGGAGGGCCAGACTATAGTTTAAAAAACAATCTCTGAACAAATTCCTATGCACACTGCACATATTTTATTTTGAAGTAAAAAAACAAAACAGGAACAAATACAATCACACCGCCTCATGTGGCCCGTGGGCCTTAGTTTGAGGACCCCACTCGTGATGCAATTAGTCAGCACATTCCTCTGTCCTCCGTATTCCCTGCAAATTAACAGTTTATTCTAGAACTAGGATCAGACTCAGATTTGATTCCTTTGGAACAGCCATGGGAGACAGTATGTCCTTTTTCGAGAGGCTGGTGTTGTTAAGCTGTCTCTCTTTCCATGAGACTAGCAGTCACTGAGGATTAACTCACTGGGGGGGTTGCAGAACAGTGATGTCCTCTCCTTTACATTCCTCATTTATTAGTTAGAGTTCTTTCATGACAGGATAATTCCCCTATGTACTGTTTAGTTTCCCAGTGACACCTTCAGAGAGGAAAGACAAGAACTTGATTCTTTCCCTTTATATACCTATTTTCGAAATAATGAATGAGCTGAACATGGGAGCATTACTGTAGTTCCATCTACTCAGGAAGCTGATGCAGGAAGTTCATTGCTTGAGCCCAGGAGTTTGAGGCTGCCGTAAGCTATGATTGTGCCATTGCATTCCAGGCTGGAAAACAAGCAAGACCTGCTTCTCCAAAAAAAAATGTTTTTTTAATTGAAAAGAAATGTTTCTTTTTGAAAGAAACATAATGACTGGATTCTCCATCATCCTCTGAAAGAGATGAATCAGGCTTTTTAGTTTTTTTTTTTTGTTTGTTTGTTTTTTTTTTTTACTGTAGAATTATCTTTTTATTTTGGGTAAAAACCCACAGTCATTTTGGGGAGCTGTAATTAAGATTTAACAGCATTGGGCAGCGCCTGTGGCTCAAAGGGGTAGGGCGCTGGTCCCATATGCCGGAGGTGGCGGGTTCAAACCCAGCCCCGGCCAAAAAAATCACACACACAAAAAAAAAAAGATTTAACAGCATTATAATTCTAACAAATAACTTAAATATCCTTGTGAGATAAATATAGTAATATTTTATGGGTATTTTGGAACCCAACAGTATTAAGACTACAAATCACACTAGCCTACATCTATCACCAATGACTCATACTGTTTCTTTCTAATGAATTGACCATTACATTTCCAAAGTTCTGAAATGGCCAACAGACCATAGAAAGATAATTCTTTAGGCTCCTGCTTGAAACCAACAGCTTCAGCAAACTGCTGGCCTTGATTCAGGGCCAAAGTTTTTTAATTACTATTATTTTAGAGACAGGATCTTGCTCTTTCTCCCAGGCTGGAGTGGAGTGCAGTGGCACAATCATAGACCACTATAACTTCGAACTCCTGGCCTCAAGTGATCCTCCTGCCTTGGCCTCCCGGAGTGCTGGGATTATAGGCTTGAGACACCTCACTCAGCCGAGAAGGAATTTTGACAGCCTGGGTGAGGAAAAGAGATGAGATGCTCTGAGACTTTTAAAGTAACTGTTTCCCCCATGAATTCCTCATATCCTGTGTGTTCATGGTAGAAAATATGATCCTTTTCTGTGGCACAGGCTGAGAGTTGAAAAGAGAGAAAGAGAAGTATGCTCTTGTCCACTCCAGAATGCTTGTGCACCCCTTGGAAACCACTTTCACCCTCTTTGACAATTCAAGGGCCTCCTGAAAACTCGAGAGCAGCCCCTGCCCTGGTCTGGAATGCCTTATTGCCCCAGAGAGGCTGTACCTTCCCCTCAACACTCAAACCCCAAGTCCCTCTAGTCAAGAGGTGGCAACTCACCTTCACCTACCACCCCACTCCCAAGGCACCAAATCTAGCTGGTCCACAACATCCTGTTGGTTTCCCTACCTGAATAGCTCTGGAATTCATCCCTACCTCCCACCATTAGTCTTGGAAGACTTCTCTGTCTTTGGAGTTCATCTAGTCCCATACTTCCATGTAGTGGGGTTTCCCTTGCCTGAAGTGTCTCTTTTTTAGACTGCTGGAAGGTTATGTGAATGTGCATTTCACTGTTACTCTTTAGATTCACACATATATGTTAAAAGCAGGCTTTTTTTAATCCTTATTCAGTATTTATTTAAAACTCTTACTAATGGGTGGTGCCTGTGGGTCAGTGAGTAGGGTGCCAGCCCCATATACTGAGGGTGGCAGGTTCAAACCCAGCCCCGGTCAAACTGCAACAAAAAATAGCTGGGCATTGTGGCGGGTGCCTGTAGTCCCAGCTACTCAGGAGGCTGAGGCGAGATAATCGCTTAAGCCCAAGAGCTGGAGGTTGCTGTGAACTGTGACATCACAGCACTCTATCGAGGGTGACAAAGTCAGACTCTGTCTCTAAAAAAAAAAAAAAAAGAAAGCAATCAATCAGAACAATTGATTAAGGCAGGACTCATCAATAGATGCTGAAACGAGTGGTGAATGTTTCTCAGGAGGAAACAGATATTTGCCTATCTCTAGTACAGTATTAACTACAAAGAGGAAAATTGTAACTTTAGGCTCGGTGCCTGTAGCTCAGAGGCTAGGGCGCCGGCCACGTATACCAGAACTGGTGAGTTTGAACCTGGTCTGAGACCTGCCAAACAACAATGATGACAACTACAAAAAAAAAAAAAATTGCCGGGCATTGTGGCGAGCACCTGTAGTCCCAGCTACTCTGGAGGCTGAGGCAAGAGAATGGCTTAAGCCCAAGAGTTGGAGGTTGCTGTGAGCTGTGTAAACAGCACTGTACCTAGGGCGACATAGTCAGACTCTGTCTCAAAAAAAAGAAAGAAAGAAGGAAAGAAAGAAAATTGTAACTTTACAGAGGAGAAACTGACAGATACTGCCCTAACCTAGGGGTCATACTTAGATATCACATGGGGCAAATAGATATCACTTGCCTCTTGATGTGATCTAGGCATGGAAGGACACATCATCTATCACCTCGGCTGTGTTTTATCTTATTTTATTTTGTATTTTTATAGATGGAGCCTCACTATGTTGCCCAGGCTGGTCTCTACTTCCTGGCCTCAAATGATCTTCCTGCTTCAGCTTGCCCACTCTGCCAAAGATGCCTAACCTAAAATTTAATCACAAGAAAAGATCAGACAAATACAAAACAAGGACATCCTACAAAATGATCGGCCTGTGGCCTTCAAAAATGTCCGTATGATGTAAGATAAAGAAAGGAGAAGGGAGTAGGAATATTCCAGATTAAAGAAAGTTTATTAATAGACATGACATGTCCTGGATTTGATAAGGGACCAGAAAATAAAAATTGCTTTAAAAGACGTTATACACATGATAAATTGAATAAGGTCTGTAGTTGAGATTACAATATTACATTCATATTAAATTCCCAGATTGTGATTATTGTATTGTGGTTACATAAAACGGGGGTTCTAGACTGGGAAATTTCTTTCTTTTTTTTTTTTTGAGACAGAGCCTCAAGCTGCCACCCTGGGTAGAGTGCTGTGCCATCATAGCTCACAGCAACCTCCAACTCCTGGGCTCAAGCGAGTCTGCCTCTGCCTCCCAAGTAGCTGGGACTGCAGGAGCCCACCACAAGGCCTGGCTATTTTTTGGTTGCAGCTGTCATTGTTGTTTGGCGGGCCGGGCTGGATTCCAACCATGTCAGGTGTATGTGGCTTGCTCCTTAGCCGCTTGAGCCACAGGTGCCGAGCCCAGACTGGGGAATTTCTAGCATCCAGGGAAGATGGTTTTGGTTGTCAGGACCAGGGATGTGCTGACATTCAGTGAATGGAGGGCAGAGGTGCTGCTCCACACCTGCCAGGCATAAGACCAACCCCATCCAGACAATGGTCTTCCCCATATGTCCACAACCCTGTGTAAGAGAATAGTCTTTATTCTAAAGAAATATAAATTGGATTATTTATATTTAATATAGGAATAAAGGGGACTCATGCCTGTAACTCTCAAACAGTAAGCGTATATATATTCATACCTATTACTGTGCACGTACACATATACAGTACTTATATTTAAAATACATATAGTGTATATACATATAAAGTGTTTATATTTAATATGCATATAGTGTGTATACCTATAAAACTTTTTAAAAATTTTTTTCTTTTAGAGACAGAGTTTCACTTTGCCACCCTCAGAAGAGTGCCATAACATCACAGCTCACAGCAACCTCCAACTCTTGGGCTTAGGTGATTCTCTTGCCTCAGCCTCCCAAGTACCTGGGACTACAGGCACCTGCCACATGTTCAGGTTGCAGTTTGGCCGGGGATGGGTTTGAACCCGCTACCTTCAATATATGGGGCTGGCACCCTATTCACTGAGCCACAGGCACCGCCCAAAACTTTTTTTTTTTGTTTGTTTTGTAGAGACAGAGTCTCACTTTATCATCCTCGGTAGAATGCTGTGGCATCAGAGCTCTTAGCAACCTCCACCTCCTGGGCTTAGGCAATTGTCTTGCCTCAGCTTCTCAAGTAGCTGGGACAACAGGCGCACCACAATGCCAGGCTATTTTTTTCTTGCAGTTCAGCCAGGGCCAGGTTTGAACCCACCACCCTTGGTATATGGGGCGGGTGCCCTACCCACTGAGCCACAGGCTCCACCCATATAAAACTGTTAATAAAAAATACAATTTGTGGGGTTGGAGCAAGATGGCAGCCGAGTAACATCTTCCCTGCAACTGGGCATGGTAAGTCTGGGGAGATAAGACTCCAGGCATCTCTGGCTGGCGGGATCTGCCTATAATCATCCCCTTGAGGATACAGGGAGTAAGCAAGGGACTTCTGAACCCCAAGAGGAGGACAAAAACAGTGGAAACTTGGCAAGTGGTTGTGTGTGTTCGATCGACCTAATCCTGCTGGCAACCGTAAGTACAAGCATCATTGAGACTGCAAACCGGAAAGGCCTTACCTGTGAACTGTTTCAGTGTTTTTGGACTTGGCACTCAGTTGAACTGCCCTGGGGAGAGCTTGAGCAGGAGTGCAGAGAACTTAGGGCATTGTCTAGGGCCCCAGACTGAGCCGCTGAGCTGGGCCACAGGGAGCCATTGTGAGAGAACTTCCCCTCCGCCCTTAGGGTCCCAGAGCAAGGATCAGGCGGGAGCTAGTAACCTAGTGACTGAGCAGCCTAAAAGCGGGGAGTGAGGGTGGCGCCTGTGGCTCAAGGAGTAAGGCGCCAGTCCCATATGCCAGAGGTGGTGGGTTCAAACCCAGCTCTGGCCAAAAAAACCTCAAAAAAAAAAAAAAAAAGGCGGGGAGTGAGCTTGCCTTACAGCCTTAACTCTTAGGGGCAGAGTGAGACAGGTTTTGGCACACTGGAGGCTCAGGCTGTTGCCCTGGGTAGAGTGCCGTGTGTCACAGCTCATAGCAACCTCAAACTCCTAGTTTGGTGCCTCCCGGACCGCCATAAGAGCTGTGTCACAAACCCTGACCTGCAACCTGTGCCCGCCACCAGGCCTCCGCATGCCCTGACCAGGAACTGCAGGAGCCATGCAACCTTACGTCCTCCCTCTTGTATTCTCCCTGCCTCCACACTGGCCTGCTTGTCTGGCCAGAGATACTGATAGCCGCGTGCCCTTTGGAGCCCTCCCTGCCTCTGTGCAGAGCCCTTCTCCTGGCCAGAAACTGCTGGAGCCTTGGGCTCTCAGTGCCAAAGTCACTGGGCACGAGGCACTTCCAGAACCATGCACAACACCTCCCACCCTGTTGCTGGATCCGGGTGTGTCACACTCTGGAGCTGCTTCCACAACTAGAACTCACTGGCTGGAGCAGCCCTAGAGGAACTACACAGGGTCACTCCCTACAAAGATCCAGCAACAATAGAGTGATCCTGCTGGGGTCTAATCTTGGAGAGACACCTCCCCAACTCTGAGGACTGCCAGAGGCAACAGTGAAAAACAATCATGAGGCGAAATCAACAGAAAAACTCTGGCAATATGAATAATCAAAGTAGATCAACTCCCCCAAAGATCAATGGGGCAGACACAGCACAAGATGCCATGCACAAATAGCTGAGAGGTCAGAAATTGAATTCAGAATCTGGATAGCAAATAAGATCAAATTAGAATTCCAAGCAGTAACCCAAAAGATATCTCAAGAATTCAACGAATTCTGGGTGGCGCCTGTGGCTCAGTCGGTAAGGCGCCGGCCCCATATACCGAGGGTGGCCGGTTCAAACCTGGCCCCGGCTGAACTGCAACCAAAAAATAGCCGGGCGTTGTGGCGGGCACCTGTAGTCCCAGCTACTTGGGAGGCTGAGGCAAGAGAATCGCTTAAGCCCAGGAGTTGGAGGTTGCTGTGAGCTGTGTGAGGCCACAGCACTCTACCGAGGGCCATAAAGTGAGACTCTGTCTCTACAAAAAAAAAAAGAATTCAACAAATTCAAAGACCAATTGACCAAAGATTTTTACACATTGAGACAAGAAGTTGCAGCCCTCAAAGATCTGAGAAACACAGTAGAATCCCTCAGTAACAGAATGGAACAAGCAGAAGAAAGGATTTATGACATTGAAGACAAAGCATTCAAACACTCCCAAACTCTCAAAGAGGAAGAGAAATGGAGGGCAAAAACAGATCATTCTCTCAGAGAGCTCTGGGATAATTCAAAGAAAATCAATATTTGTTTTATAGGGATCCTCGAAAGCGATGAAGTGGCTTCACAAGGCACAGAGTCTATTCTCCATGAGATTATGAAGGAGAACTTTCCAGACATGCCAAGGTATTCTGAACTACAGATACCAGACAGTTTCAGAACTCCAGCATGACTCAACCCAAATAAGACATCTCCCAGACACATCATAATCAATTTCACTAAAGTTAATATGAAGGAGAAAATTTTGAAAGTTGCCAGACGAAAGAAAACCATTACCTACAAGGGGAAGAATATTAGAATAACTGCAGATCTCTCTGCTGAAATCTTTCAAGCTAGAAGAGGATGGTCATCGACTTTTAATCTCCTAAAACAAAATAACTTTCAACCCAGGATCCTGTACCCAGCTAAACTGAGTTTCATTTATGACGGAGAAATTAAATACTTCAATGACATTCACATGTTGAAGAAATATGCCATAACTAAACCAGCTCTCCAGGATATTCTCAGACCTGTCCTCCATAAAGACTAGCATAATCCTACACCACAAAAGTAAACCCACCCAGAAAATTTTGATCAAATTCCAACTTCCACAGTCGCAAAAGGATTAAAAATGTCCACCGGACTCTCGAAAGGCTTATCAATATTCTCTATTAATGTGAATGGTTTAAATTGTCCTCTAAAGAGGCACAGGTTGGCTGACTGGATACAGAAACTCAAGCCAGATAACTGCTGCATACAAGAATCGCATCTTACATTAAAAGACAAATATAGACTCAAGGTGAAGGGATGGTCATCTATATTCCAGGCAAATGGAAAGCAGAAAAAAGCAGGCATTGCAATCCTGTTCGCAGACGCAATAGGTTTTAAACCAACCAAAATAAGGAAGAATAAGGATGGACACTTCATATTTCTTAAAGGTAAATACTCAATATGATGAGATCTCAATTATTAATATTTATGCACCCAACCAGAACACACCTCAATTTATAAGAGAAACTCTAACAGACATGAGCAACTCAATTTCCTCCAGTTCCATAGTAGTTGGAGATTTTAACACCCCTTTAGCAGTGCTGGATAGATCCTCCAAAAAGAAGCTAAGCAAAAAAATTTTAGATTTAAACTTAACCATTCAACATCTGGACTTAACAGACATCTACAGAACATTTCATCCCAACAAAACTGAATACAAATTCTTCTCATCAGCCCACAAAACATACTCCAAAATCAACCACATCCTAGGCCACACATCTAACTTCAGCAAATTTTAAAAAATAGAAATCATTCCTTCCATCTTCTCAGACCATCATGGAATAAAAGTTGAACTCAATAAGAATAGGAACCTGCAAACTCATACAATAACATGGAAGCTAAACTACCTTATGCTGAAGGATAGATGGGTTATCGACGAGACTAAGAAGGAAATCACCAAATTTTTGGAACAAAACAACAATCAAGACATGAAATACCAGAACCTCTGGGATACTGCAATGGCAGTCGTAAGAGGGAAATTTATAGCACTGCAAACCTTCCTCAAGAAAACAGAAAGAGAGGAACTTAATAACTTAATGGGACGTCTCAAGCAACTGGGGAAGGGAGAACACTCCAACCCCAAACCAGCAGAAGAAAAGAAATAACCAAAATCAGAGCAGAATTAAATGAAATTGAAAACAAAAGAATTATACAACAGATCAATAAATCCGAAAGTTGGTTTTTTGAAAAGATCAATAAGATAGATAAACCTTTGGCCAACCTAACCAGGAAAAAAAGAGTAAAATCGGGGTGGCACCTGTGGCTCTCTTGGTAAGGCGCTGGCCCCATATACCGAGGGTGGCAGGTTCAAACCCGGCCCCAGCCAAACTGCAACAAAAAAATAGCCAGGCATTTTGGCAAGCGCCTGTAGTCTCAGCTACTCGGGAGGCTGAGGCAAGAGAATCACCCAAGCCCTGGAGTTGGAGGTTGCTGTGAGCTGTGTAATGCCACAGCACTCTACCGAGCGCCATAAAGTGAGACTGTGTTTCTACAAAAAAAAAAAGAAAGAAAGAAAATAGAGTAAAATCTCTAATTTCATCAATCAGAAATGGTAACAATGAAATAACAACAAACCCCCCAGAAATTCAAAAAATCCTTAACTAATACTACAAGAAACTCTACTCTCAGAAATATGAAAATCTGAAAGAAATCAACCAATACCTGGAAGTGCACCACCTCCCAAGACTTAGCCAGAATGAAGTGGAAATGTTGAACAGGCCTATATCAAGTTCTGAAATAGCATCAACTATACAAAATCTCCCTAAAAAGGAAAGCCAGGGACCAGATGGCTTTACATCAGAATTCTACCAAACCTTTAAATAAGAACTAGTACCTATATTACTAAACCTCTTCCAAAACATAGAAAAAGAAGGAATATTACCCAACACATTCTACAAAGCAAACATCACCTTGATCCCCAAACCAGGGAAAGACCCAACAACAAAAGAAAATTATAGACCAATATCACTAATGAATATTGACGCTAAAATACTCAATAAGATCCTAACAAACAGAATCCAACAACACATCAAAAAAATTATACACCACGACCAAGTGGGATTTATCCCAAGATCTCAAGGCTGGTTCAATATACGTAAATCTATATATGTAATTCAGCAATAAACAAACTAAAAAATAAGGACCATATGATTCTTTCAATTGATGCAAAAAAAGCTTTTGATAATATCCAGCATCCCTTCATGATCAGAACACTTAAGAAAATTGGTATAAGCCGGGCATTGTGGCGGGTGCCTGTAGTCCCAGCTACTCAGGAGGCTGAGGCAAGAGAATCACTTAAGCCCAGGAGTTGGAGGTTGCTGTGAGCTGTGTGAGGCCACGGCATTCTACCGAGGGCCATAAAGTGAGACCCTGTCTCTAAAAAAAAAAAAAAAGAAAATTGGTATAGAAGGAACATTTCTTAAACTCCTAGAGGCCATCTACAGCAAACCCACAGCCAATATCGTATTGAATGGAGTTAAATTGAAATCATTTCCACTTAGATCCGGAAGCAGGCAAGGTTGCCCATTGTCTCCACTGCTCTATAACATTGTAATGGAAGTTTTAGCCATTGCAATTAGGGAAGAAATGGCAATCAAGGGTATCCACATAGGGTCAGAAGAGATCAAACCTTTACTCTTTGCAGATGATATGATCATATATCTGGAAAACACTAGGGATTCTACTACAAACCTTTTAGAAGTGATCAAGAAATACAGCAATGTCTCAGGCTACAAAATCAACACCCATAAATCTGTAGCCTTGTATATACCAACAATAACCAAGCCAAAAAAAACAGTCAAGGACTCTATTCCTTTCACAGTAGTGCCAAAGAAGATGAAATATTTGGGAGTATTAACAAAGGATGTGAAAGATGTCTACAAAGAGAACTATGAAACTTTAAGAAAAGAAATAGCTGGGCGGCGCCTGTGGCTCAGCGGGTAGGGCGCCGGTCCCATATGCCAGAGGTGGCGGGTTCAAACCCAGCCCCGGCCAAAAAAAAAAGAAAAGAAATAGCTGGGTGGTGCCTGTGGCTCAGTCGGTAAGGCGCCGGCCCCATATACCAAGGGTGGCGGGTTCAAACCCGGCCCTGGCTGAACTGCAACCAAAAAATAGCTGGGCGTTGTGGCTCGCGCCTGTAGTCCCAGCTACTCAGGAGTTTGAGGAAGAGAATCACTTAAGCCCAGGAGTTGGAGGTTGCTGTGAGCTGTGTGATGCCATGGCACTCTACCAAGGGCCATAAAGTGAGACTCTGTCTCAACAAAAAAAAAAAAAAAAAGAAAAGAAATAGCTGAAGATATTAACAAATGGATAAACATACCAGGCTCGTGGCTGGGAAGAATCAACATTGTTAAAATGTCTATACTGCCCTAAACAATATATAATTTTAATGCAATTCCTATTAAAGCTCCATTGTCATATTTTAAAGATCTTGAAAAAATAATACTTCATTTTATATGGAATCAGAAAAAACCTCGAATAGCCAAAACATTACTCAGCAATAAAAACACAGCAGGAGGAATCATGCTTCCAGACCTGAGACTGTACTATAAATCAATAGTGATCAAAACAGCATGGTATTGGCACAAAAACAAAGAAGTAAATGTCTGGAACAGAATAGAGAACCAAGAGATGAATCCAGCTACTTACTGTTATTTGATCTTTGACAAGCCAATTAAAAACATTCAGTGGGGAAAAGATTCCCTACTTAACAAATGGTGCTGGGTAAACTGGCTGGCAACCTGTAGAAGATTGAAACTGAACCCACACCTTTCACCATTAACTAAGATAGACTCTCACTGGATAAAAGATTTAAACTTAAGACATGAAACTATAAAAATACTTGAAGAAAGTGCAGGAAAAACTCTTGAAGGAATCGGCCTGGGTGAATATTTTATGAGGAGGACTCCCCAGGCAATTGAAGCAGTATCAAAAATACACTACTGGGACCTGATCAAACTAAAAAGCTTCTGCACAGCCAAGAACATAGTAAGTAAAGCAAGCAGACAGCCCTCAGAATGGGGGAAAATATTTGCAGGTTGGGCGGCGCCTGTGGCTCAGTGAGTAGGGCGCCGGCCCCATATGCCGAGGGTGGCGGGTTCAAACCCAGCCCCGGCCAAACTGCAACAAAAAAATAGCCGGGTGCTGTGGTGGGCACCTGTAGTCCCAGCTACTCGGGAGGCTGAGGCAAGAGAATCGCTTAAGCCCAGGAGCTGGAGGTTGCTATGAGCTGTGTGAGGCCATGGCACTCCCAAGGGCCATAAAGTGAGACTCTGTCTCTACAAAAAAAAAAAAAAAAAATTTGCAGGTTATACCTCCCATAAAGGTCTAATAACCAGAATCCACGGAGAACTCAAATGTATTAGCAAGAAAAGAACACATGACCCCATCTCAGGGTGGGCAAGGGACTTGAAGAGAAACTTCTCTAAAGAAGACAGACGCACGATCTACAAACACATGAAAAAAAGTTCATCATCCTTAATCATCAGAGAAATGCAAATCAAAACTACTTTGAGATATCACCTAACCCAGTAAGAGTAGCCCACATAACAAAATCCCAAAACCAGAAATGTTGGCATAGATGTGGAGAAAAGGGCACACTTCTACACTGCTTGTTGGAATGCACACTAATACGTTTCTTCTGGAAGGATGTTTGGAGAATACTTAGAGACTAAAAATAGACTTGCCATTCAATGCTATCCTTTACTAGGTTTATACCCAGAAGACCAAAAATCACAATATAACAAAGACATCTGTACCAGAATGTTTATTATAGCCCAATTCGTAATTGCTAAGTCATGGAAAAAGCCCAAGTGCCCATCGTCCCACGAATGTACTAGCAAATTGTGGTACATGTATACCATGGAATATTATGCAGCCTTAAAGAAAAAAGGAGACTTTACCTCTTTCATGTTTGTATGGATGGAGCTGAACATATTCTTCTTAGCAAAGTATCTCAGGAATGGAAGAAAAAGTATCCAATGTACTCAGCTCTACTATGAAGCTAAATTATAGCTTTCACATGAAGGCTATAACCCAACTATAGCACAAGACTATGGGGAAAGGGCCAAGGAAGGGGAAGGGAGAGGGGAGGGTATAGTGAAGGGGTGGGGCCACACCTACGGTGCATCTTAGAATGGGTACAGGCGCAACTCACTAAATGCAGAATACAAATGTCTACATACAGTAACTAAGAAAAATGCCATGAAGGCTACATTGAACAGTTTGATGAGAATATTTTAGACTGTATATGAAACCAGCACATTGTACCCCTTGATTGCTCTGATGTACACAGCTATGATTTAACGATAAAAATAAATAAATTAAAAAAAATACAATTTGTGGGCAGCGCCTGTGGCTCAGTGAGTAGGGCACTAGCCCCATATACCAAGGGTGGCGGGTTCAAATCAGGCACCAGTCAAACTGCAACAAAAAAAAATATATATATAGCCGGGCGTTGTGGTGGGCGCCTGTAGTCCAAGCTACTCAGGAGGCTGAGGCAAGAGAATCACCTAAGCCCAGGAGTTGGAGGTTGCTGTGAGCTGTGTGATGCCACGGCACTCTACCCAGGGCAATAAAGTGAGACTCTGTCTCTACAAAAAAAAAAAAAAATACAATTTGTAGAAACAACTAAACTTACCAGCACTGAATGAACACTTTTATTTGTTATCTATCTTATTTATTTATTTATTTATTATTTATTGAGACAGAGTCTCACTTTGTCACCCTTAGGAGAGTGCCATGGCATCATAGCTCAAAGCAACCACAAATTCTTGGGCTTAAGCAATACTCTTGCCTCAGCCTCCCAATTGCTGGGATTACAGGTGCCTGCCACAATGCCTGGATATTTTTAGAGATGAGGTCTCACCCTTGTTCAGGCTGGTCTCAAACCCATGAGCTCAGGCAATCCACCAGCCCAGAGTGCTAGGATTACAGATGTGAGCCACCCAGCCCTATCTATTTATTGACATAGAGTCTTACTCTGTTGCCCTGGGTAGAGAGCTGTGACGTCATAGCTCACAGCAACCTCAAACTCCTAGACTCAAGACATTCTCTTGACTCAGCCCCATGAGTAGCTGGGACTACAGGCCCCTACCACAATGCCCAGCTTGTTTTAGAGATGGGGTCTTGCTGTTTCTCAGGCTGGTCTCTAACTCTTGAGCTCAGGCAATTCACTCACCTCAGCTTCCCAGACTGCTGGGATTACAGGTGTGAGCCATTGCATCTGGTCCTGAATAAACACTTAAATGATACACCTAGGGCCAAGCAAGGTTGCTCACACCTGGCTCAGGGCCTGTAGCTCAGCGGTTAGGGTGCTGGCCACATACACTGGGGCTGGGGGTTCAAACCCAGCCAGGGCCTGCTGAACAACAATGACAACAATAACAAACAAAAAAAAAATAGCTGGGCGTTGTGGCAGGAGCCTGTAGTCCCAGATAAGGAATGAAGCAAAAGAATCGATTAAGCCCAAGAATTTGAGGTTGCTGTGAGCTGTGACACCACCGCACTCAACTGAGGACGACATAGTGAGACTCTGTCTCAAAAAAAAAAAGGTTGCTCACACCTGTATTCCCAGCACTTTCAAGGGTCCAGGAGAGAGGAATGCTTGAGGCAAGAAATTTGAGACCAGTCTGGACAACACAGGGAGACCCCATCTCTACAAAACTTTAAAACATTGGCTAGGTATAGTGGTAAGTGTGTGTAATCCCAGCTACTCAGTAGGTTGAAGCAGGAGAGTAGCTTGAGTCCAGGAGTTCCAAGTTAGAGTAAGCAATGATGGCACCACTGCACTCCAGCCTGGGTGACAGAGCAACACCTTATCTCTTAAAAAAAAAAAAAAAAGAAGAAGAAGAAGAAAGAAAGAAAAAAGTGGGCGGCACCTGTGGCTCAGTGGGTAGGGCGCCAGCCCCATATACTGAGGGTGGTGGGTTCAAACCCGGCCCTGGCCAAACTGCAACAAAAAATAGTCGGGTGTTGTGGCAGGCGCCTGTGGTCCCAGCTATTGGGGAGGCTGAAGCAAGAGAATCTCTTAAGCCCAAGAGTTGGAGCTTACTGTGAGCTATGACGCCAGAGCACTCTACCGAGGGTAAGTAGTGAGACTGTTTCAAAAGAAAAGAAAGGAAAAAAAAAAAGTCAAAGGAAACAGTACACATAGAAAACAGTCAAATACAAGCATAGACTAATTTCATGCACTTCAGATTAACTGACAATTCTAAGCTCTCCCTTCTTTTCCATTTATCAGTTCAAAGAGAAAATTATCAAAAGCGAAAAAGAGACAAATTGTTAACATTTGGGAAACCTGGGTGAGGAAGACACAGGTCCTTCCTTCCTTCCTTTTTCTTTCGAGACAGTATCTCACTCTGTCACTCTAAGTAGAGCGCCATGGCATCATCATAGCTCACAGCAACCTCAAAGTCTTGGGCTCAGGTGATCCTCCTGCCTCAGCCTCCAAGCAGCTGGGACTACAGGAGGGACACCATGATGCCCCACTAGTTGTTGTATTTTTAGTAGAGTCTGGGCCTTGTTTTTGTTCAGGCTGGTCTCAGGCTCTGTTGAGACCAAACTGACTAGCTCAAACAACCCACCAGTGTCAGCCTCCCAGAGTGTTAGGATTACAGGTGTAAGCCATTGCGCCCAGCCCTGTATTATTCTTTCCATTCTTCTGTAGGTTTGAAATTATTTCAGTTGATCCTAGCCAAAAAGCTGAGAAGTGATTGAAATTATTTGAAAGTAAAAGCAAAAAAAAACCAAAACAAAACTCATCGTTTGGCTCTTGCTTCTTTGTTGCAGAATGCCTCCCTGGCTTCCCACGTCCATCCTTGGCCCCTGCTGTGCATGTCTCCAGACACATCTTGCCTCTACATTCCAGAATGGGTTGGATCACCCATCCTCACAGATACCACTCACATAAATCACCAGAGAGGAAGGGCATGCAGTGGGATATTTCATATTTAAAACCAACATACAGACCCATCACATATGGTAGTATCCCCCCAAAACAAGCAACAACAAAAAAGAAAACAGCAAAGTATTGAATGGTCACCAAGTCTAGGGGTCAACCACCTTTCTCCAGAAAGGGGAAGATATAAATATTTTCATCCTGATGGGCCATTTGGTCCCTCTCACAACCCCAAAACTCTTCCGTTGTAGCAAAAAGCAGCCATAGACAATACATAGATGAATGGGCATTTACTGTGTCCCAATAAAACTTTATTTATTAAAAAAAAAGCTGGGGCAGTGCCTGGGGCTCAGTGGGCAGGGTGCTGGCCACATATACCAAGAGTGGGGGGTTCAAACCTGGCTCCAGCCCCAGCCAAACGGCAACAAAAAAATAGCTGAGCGTTGTGGTGGGCACCTGTAGTTCCAGCTACTTGGGAAGCTGAGGCAAGAGAATCGCCTAAGCCCAGGAGTTGGAGGTTGCTGTGAGCTGTAATGCCACGGGACTCTACCAAGGGCGATAAAGTGAGACTGTCTCTAAAAAAAAAAAAAGCTGGACAGGCCGGGCACAGCAGCTCACACCTGTAATCCTAGCACTCTGGAAACCAAGACTTGTGGATTGCTTGAGCTCAGGAGCTCAAGACCAGCCTGAGCAAGAATGAGACCTATCTCTACGAAAAATAGAAAAATTAGGCAGAGGTTGTAGAGGGTACATTTAGTACCAGCTACTTGGGAGGCTGAGGCAAGAGGATCAGTTGAGCTCAGGAGTTTGAGGTTGCTGTGAGCTATGATGCCATGGCTCTCTACCCAGAGAGACAAAATGAGACTCTGTCTCGAATAAATAAACAAATAAACAAACAAACATGGCCATTCACAGTGGCTCACGCCTAGAAGTCTGGGAGGCAGAGGCGGGAGGAATGCTTGAGGCCAGGAGTTGGAGGCTGCAGTGAGCTATGATCGATCGTGCTTCCACTGCACTTCAGGCCAGGCGACAGAGTGAGAACTTATCTTAAAAAAAAAATTGTTTATGGGTAGTGCCTGTGGCTCAGTGAGTGGGGTGCTGGCCCCATATAACAAGGGTGGCGGGTTCGGCCCTGCCCGGCCAAACCGCAACAAAAAATGGCCTGGCATTATGGCGAGTGCCTATGATCCCAGCTGCTCTGGAGGCTGAGGCAAGAGGATCATCTGGGCCCAGGAGCTGGAGGTTGCTGTGAAATGTGACACCACAGCACTCTCCTGAGGGCAATGGAGTTGAGACGCTGTCTCAGAAAAAGAAAAAAAGAAAAAATATATAGAGAGAGAGAGAAAAATAAAATATATATATATATGTGTGTATATATAAGAGAGAGAGAGTGAGCTTAAGCTTCCTAACACCTAAGTCTCAGTTTTTCCATGTCTTTCCTCAGACTCCTCCATGGCTCCTACCATTAATAAAAGCCCAGTCCTTCCGAGGTGCCCCACAAGTGCCTACCCCATCCCTCTCTGCACCTCCCTCTTCACCCCTCCATCTCCATACTCTGCTCCAGCCACGTGGGGCTTCTCGCTGTTCCTTCAACAGGCCAGGTGCTGTCCTGCCCCAGAGCCTTTGCACTGGGTATTTCCTCTGCCTGGATCTTCCCCCACGTAAATCTGCCTTACTTACCCTTTAACTTCCCTCACTCCCTGCTCAAATGCCCCCTTCTCAGTGAGATCGTTTCTGGCCACTCTATTTAAAACTGCAGTGTTCCCTTGGGCAATACATAATATTAAAATCTGAAGGACACAAAGAGGAATGGCATGGCAAATTTGTGAAGTGTTCCAAAATAATATAAAATTGCAAGCACGGTTCCACTGCCGTCCACCGACTCTGTATCTCCCTTATATCCCTTCTTGATTTACTCTTCTTCTTTGTACTTATCATCACGTAACATATGATATGTTTTCCTGACTTGTTTATTAATCCAAGACAGTACCTGGGTCAGCTGGATTAGGGCAAGGATCTTTGTCCCTTGTTCTGAGAGTTTGGAACGGGGCCTGGAATACAATAAGTGCTCAATAAATGTTTGATGGCTGGATGAATGAATTGCTGTTACATGTACAAATGAGATAGGCTGAAAGGAGGGGGAAGGCGGGGTGAGGAAGGGAGGGCAAATTATCTCCTCCGATACTCCGGCTGCCTTCACCAGCCGCTAACAGGGGGGAAGGCTCAGCCTCTGAGAGCCCCAGAGGCAAGAGCGACCAGGAAAGGAGTGCGCATGTGCACCCCGGCTTCTGTCTTGAATCTGTCACCAGGGGGCGCTTCTCTCCCGGGTAAACTTCGAGGACACATTTTTCTCCTCAGTACTTACCACAGAGTAAGGAATAGAGAAGGAATTTTCCTTCAAAGGAAAAGAAATCCATCTCTAGCTTTTTCTTATTACTACAGAAAACATTTCTAAATTTCACCAAAAAACCCCATATTCGTTGTAGAAAATTAAGAAACTTTAAAGAAAGAAATAAAACTCGCAGCTTTAAGAACTCAATCGCTCCCAGAAACTCAAAAGATTTAATTTTGGCCGTTCATGTATTCAAAATTTTTATTTTACCACGGTGTGTGACACACCTCTAGGGGGACTTCATCTGGCAAACGCAAGCAATGTAACCTGGCTCATTTTACCCTCAATGATTCCCCAACAATTAAAAAATTATTTGAGGGCGGTGCCTGTGGCTCAAAGGAGTAGGGAGGCGGCCCCATGGCCGGAGGTGGCGGGTTCAAACCCAGCCCCGCCCAAAAACTGCAAAAAAAAAAAAAAAAAAAAAAAACCTCGCTCTCATATATATACATTTTAACCTCTCTCTCTCTTTGAGACGGAGTTCCCGCGGTAGAGTACTGTAGTGTCACAGCTCACAGCAACCTCCAACTCCTGGGCTTAGGCGATCCTCTTGCCTCATTCTCCCGAGTAGCTGGGACTACAGGCGCTCGCGACAACTCCGGCTGTTTTTTTGTTGCAGTTTGGCCGGGGCCGGTTTTGAACCCGCCATCCTCGGTATATAGGGCCGGTGCCCTAACCACTGAACCACAGGCGCTGCCCTACACCCTGTTATTTTTTTGTTGCAGTTGTCGTTGTTTAACAGGTCCAGGCCGGGTTCGAACCGCCAACTTGGGTGTATGTGGCTGGTGCTGTTAACCACTGTGCTATGTGGCCCAAGCCTAACCTCTTAATTATTAAAAATTAACAGACATATGTGAATAGCCTGTTAATGTTTTATTTCATTTCATTTTTTTTTTTTTTTTTTTTGTAAAGACAGTCTCACTGTACCACCCTCGAGTAGAGTGCCATGACGTCACACGGCTCACAGCAACCTCTAACTCTTGGGCTTACTCGATTCTCCTGCCTCAGCCTCCCAAGCAGTTTGGCCAGGGCTGGGTTTGAACCCGCCACCCTCAGCATATGGGGCCGGTGCCCTACTCACTGAACCACAGGCGCCGCCCAATTTATTTCATTTTTTTGTTTGTTTTTTGTTTTACTTTAACCTTTAATTTTAGAGAATTTGAACCAAAAAAAGGTAGATAAATGTACTTAATGCCACTGAGTGGTATACTTAAGAATGGTTAAAATGTCTGCTCACTGTCTAAAAAGAATAGTTAAAATGTAAAATGTGCCTCAGGAAAAGGCACAGGCAAGGAATGGTCAAAATGATCAGTTTTAGGGTGGCGCCTGTGGCTCAGTCGGTAAGGCGCCGGCCCCATATACCGAGGGTGGCGGGTTCAAACCCGGCCCCGGCCGAACTGCAACCAAAAAATAGCCGGGCATTGTGGCGGGCGCCTGTAGTCCCAGCTACTCGGGAGGCTGAGGCAAGAGAATCGCTTAAGCCCAGGAGTTGGAGGTTGCTGTGAGCTGTGTGAGGCCACAGCACTGTACCGGGGGCCATAAAGTGAGACTCTGTCTCTACAAAAAAAAAAAAAAAGATCAGTTTTATGTTGTGTATATATATATTTTTGCCACCCTGGGCATATGGGGCCGGCGCCCTGCTCACTGAGCCACAGGCGCCGCCCTGTTGTGTATATTTTACTACAATGAAAGAAAAGTAGAGAGACGCAGCACCTGTGCCTCAAAGGGGTAGGGCACCGGCCCTATATGCCGGAGGTGGTGGGTTCAAACCCAGCCCCGGCCAAAAATTGCAAAAAAAAAAAAAGAGAGAGAATATATAATGAACAGCATGTATCCATTTCTTAGGTTCAATGATTATCAGCTCTTTTTTTTTTTTTTGTAGAGACAGAGTCTCACTTTATGGCCCTCGGTAGAGCGCCGTGGCCTCACACAGCTCACAGCAACCTCCAACTCCTGGGCTTAAGCGATTCTCTTGCCTCAGCCTCCCGAGTACCAGGACTACAGGCGCCCGCCACAACGCCCGGCTATTGTTTTTGGTTGCAGTTTGGCCGGGGCGGGGTCCGAACCGCCACCCTCGGTACATGGGGCCGGCGCCCTGCCGACTGAGCCACAGGCGCCGCCCTTTTTTTTTTTTTTTGAGACAGTCTCACTATGTTGCCCTTGGTAGAGTGCTGTGAAATCACAGCTCACAGCAAAGCAACATCAAACTCTTGGGCTTAAGCGATTCTCTTGCCTCAGCTTTCCAAGCAGCTGACTGCAGGTGCCTGCCACAACACCCAGCTATCTTTTTTGGTTGTAGTTGTCATTGTTGTTTGGCAGGCCTGGGCTGGATTTGAATTCCCCAGCTCCCTCCCGTGTATGTGGCTGGAGCCCTAGCCACTGAACTACAAGCGCGGAGCCAGGCTAGTCTTCCTCCCTTCCTTCTCTCCTTCCTTCCCTCCTTCCTTCCTCTCTTTCTTTTTTTTTTTTTTTTATTATTTTTTTTTTTTTAAGTTTACTTTTTTTTTTTTTTGTAGAGACAGAGTCTCACTTTATGGCCCACTGGTAGAGTGCTGTTGCCTCACACAGCTCACAGCAACCTCCAACTCCTGGGCTCAAGCGATTCTCTTGCCTCAGCCTCCCGAGTGGCTGGGACTACAGGCGCCCGCCACAACGCGCGGCTATTTTTTGGTTGCAGTTTGGCCGGGGCCGGGTTTGAACCCGCCACCCTCGGTATATGGGGCCGGCGCCCACAGGCGCCGCCCCCTTCCTCTCTTTCTCTCTCTCTCTCCCTCCCTTCCTCCTTCCTTCCTTCCTTCCTTTTTCTTGGGACAGAGTCTCTCAGTGTTGCCCACTGTTGTAATCATAGCTCATCGTACCTTTCAAGGTATATAGCTTCTAAGCTCAGAGATCCTCCTTTGCCTCCCAAAGTGCTAGGATTACAGGTGTGAGCCACAATGCCTGACCCATCAGCTCAATTTTGTTTCATCTCCTCTTGTTGTCCCACTTCCTCAGCAATTGAATTATTTGGAGGCAAATCCCACACATATCATCATCTATAACTATTTCAGTATGTGTTCTAAATGAGAAGAACTATTTCTTTAAAAATACCCCAAATAGGCTTGGCGCCTGTGGCTCAAGTGGCTAAGGCGCCAGCCACATACACCTGAGCTGGTGGGTTCGAGGGCCCGCCAAACAACAATGATGGCTGCAACCAAAAAATAGCCAGGCGTTGTGGCAGGAGCTGTAGTCCCAGCTACTTGGGAGGCAGAGGCAGGAGAATCACTTGAGCCCAGGAGTTGGAGGTTGGTGTGAGCTGTGATGCCATAGCACTCTACCCAGGGTGACAGCTTGAGGCTCTGTCTCAAAAAAAATAATAATAATAACCCAAATATATACAATTATTATGTACTCATAATAATTAAACCCATAATAACATTTTATTTTACACATAATGTCATCAAATAGTTAGTATTCACTTTTTCATCAGTCTATATTGTCATTTATGTTTGTTATTAAGTTAGTTGGGCGGTGCCTGTGGCTCAGTGGTAGGGCGCCGACTCCATATACGAAGGGTGGCGGGTTCAAACCTAGCCCCAGCTGAACTGCAAAAAACAAAAAACAAACAAACAAACAAAAAAGTATGAAGTTATTAAGTTAGTTTACTAGGGCTGCCATAATAAAACATCACAACTGTGTGGCTTACACAACAGAAATTTATTTTCTCACAGTATTAGAGACTGGAAAGTCCAAGGTATAGGACTGAGCAGGGTTAGTTTCTGGGGAGGCTTGTTCTTGGCTTGCAGACTGCTGACTTCTTGCTGTGTCTTTATAAGCTCTTTCCCCGCACTGACTCTGATGCTTCTTCTCATATGGAAGTTAATCTTATCATCTTTGTGATCTCATTTAACCTTAATTACTTCCTAGAGGCCCTATCTCCAAATAGAGCTAACACTAGAGGCTAGGGCTTAACATATAAATTCGAGGTAGGTATAAGGATTCAGTCTGTAATAATTAATTGGTTTTATCATTTTAGAGATTTTTGAATCAGGATCACAAAATACCCATAAATTGTATTTGGATGAAATGTCTTTTAAGACTCTTTGTATCTAAAAATTTTCTTACTGTCTTTTTTTCCTTTCTTTCAATTTATTTGTTAAAGAAACCTGTAGCATCTCTAGAAGGCTGGGTTTAGCTAGCTGCATCCCCATGGTGTCATTTCACATGCTCCTCAGACATTGTTATTTTCTAGATCTATTTCCTAAATAGATCTAGACCACTGCTGTACAATACAGATATAATGTGGTCATAAATGCAAGCCATGTGTGTAATTTAAAATTTTCTAGCAACCACTTTAATTTAGAAGGATTAAAAAACCACATGAAATTAATAATTTAATTTTAGTCTAACACACTCCAAATATAAGCATTTCAACTTTTCTTTTTCTTTCTTTTTTTTTTTTTTTTGAGACAGAGTCTCACTATGTCACCCTCAGTAGAGTGCCTTGACATTACAGCTCACAGCAACCTCTAACTCTTGGGCTTAAGTGATTCTCTTGCCTCAGCCTCCCAAGTAGCTGGGACTATAGGAGCCTGCCACAACACCTGGCTATTTGTTGTTGCTGTTGTTGCAGTTGTCATTGTTGTTTAGCAGGCCCAGGCTGGGTTCGAACCTGCCAGCCTCGGTGTATGTGGCTGGCGCCCCAACTGCTGAGCTATAGGCACCAACCCTCAACTTTTCAATATTTTCTTCTATTTATTCATTTTTACAAGATAGAGTCTTCTCTTTTTAGCTAGAGTGCAGTGACATCATCATAGCTCACTGCAGCCTCAAACTCCCGGGCTCAAGCCATTTTCCTGCCTCAACCTTCTGAGTAACTGGAACCACAGGCACACACCACCATGCCCAATTAATTTTTTAATTTTTGTAAAAAATAAATGGGGTGTCATTATTGCCCAGGTTGCTCTCAAACTTCTAGTCTCAATCAATTCTCTTGCCTCAACCTCCCAAAGTGCTAGGACAAAGGCCACCATGCCCAGCTGTGATCAATGTGTTAAAAATTAGTTGGATGTGGGTGGCGCCTGTGGCTCAGTGAGTAGGGCGCCAGCTCCATATACCGAGGGTGGTGGGTTCAAACCCAGCCCCGGCCGAACTGCAACAAAAAAGTAGCCAGGCATTGTGGTGGGTGCCTGTAGTCCCAGCTGCTCGGGAGGCTGAGGCAGGAGAATTGTGGAAGCCCAAGAGCTGAAGGTTGCTGTGAGTCCTGTGACATCATAGCACTCTACCGAGGGCAATAAAGTGAGACTCTGTCTCTACAAAAAAAAAAAAAAAAATTAGTTGGATGTTTTAAATTATTTTTTTTAAACCAAGTCTTCCAAATCTGGTTGTACATTTTTTTTTTTTTTTTTTTTTTTTTTTGGCCGGGGCTGGGTTTGAACCTGCCACCTCTGGCATGTGGGACCGGCGCCCTACTCCTTGAGCCACAGGCGCCGCCCAACCTGGTTGTACATTTTACATTTATAGCTGATCTCAATTAAAACTGGTCACACTTTAAGTGCTTGACAGCCACATGTGACTCATACGTACTGTCTTGGATAAATTGCTTTGGACATTAGATATCCTAGATATTTTTTCAGATTCAAGTTTGAGTTTTTTGCAGGGCAACTTAGTTGTTGGTGGCATGTACTTCCATTAATTGGTAGTGAGGGGCACCGATAGTCCCAGCCACACAGAGGCTTAGGCAGTAGGAATGCTTGAGGCCAAGGAATTCCTGGTACAGTAACCTACAATTGGACTTATGAATAGCCACTGCACTCCAGCCTGGGCAATATAATAAGAAATTATCTGTGAAAAAAAGAAAAAGAGGTTTGGCGTTCATAGGTCTGTGGTTAAGGCGCTAGCCACATACAATGGGGCTGGCAGGTTTGAACCCAGCCCGGGCCTGCTAAACAACAAGGACAATTACAACAAAAAATTAGCCGGGGGTGGCACCCATGGCTCAGTTGGTAGGGCACTGGCCCCATATACCAAAGGTGGTGGGTTCTAACCTGGCCCCAGACAGCTAAAACAGCAGTGACAACAGCAACAACAACAACAACAACAAAGAAACCAATAAAAATGTTTAAAAAATAAATAAATTAGCCGGGCATTGTGGCAGGCACCTGTAGTCCCACCTACTTGGGAGGCTGAGGCAAGAGAATCCCTTAAGCCCAAGAGTTTGAGGTTGCTGTGAGCTGTGACGCCACAGCACTCTACCAAGAGTGACATAGTGAGACTGTCTTAAAAAAAAAAAGGTGGGCGCTATTACTAAAATCTGTTTGTAAACACAGACAAAGAAGGAACTATAGACAGTGGCTGCCTGTGGTCATATGTAGGTGATAGGAGTGATAGAAGATTTAAATTAAATTTAAAAAAATCACACCTCCAAAGAGAAATGAAAGCATTCATCCAATCAAAGACTTATACATGAATTTTCATAGCAGCTTTGTTTGTAATAGCCAAAGACTGGACAAAATGCAGATTCTTTCAACAACTGAATGGATAAGGAATCTGTGGTTTGTGTATCTATATCAACAATGAAATAAATGAACTATTGATATACAGTCCAGCAGAGACAAATCTCAAAATAATCATGCTGAATGAAAGAAGCCAGATAAAAAGAGTAAATCTTATGTAATTTATTTATATAACATTCTAGAAAATGCAAGCTAATCTACAATGACAGAAAACAGATTAGGATCACACGAAGAGGGTTGTAGAGAGGGAGGACTCCATGGGCGAGGTTCCCAAGGGACACAAAGAAACTTGGGTATAGTAGAAACATCTATTATCTTAATTATGGTGATAATTTCATGGGTGTATACATATGTCAAAGTGTATCACATTGTGTGCTTGAAACGTGCAAATTATGGTGTATCAATTCTATAAAGTGGGAAAAATATTTCCCACTGTTCTTTAAAGAAAGCTGTTATGCATGCAAAAAACTTGAACATGATTGTGGATAAAACATTCTTGGACAAGGTTTTGGTGGACACATCAGTGGGGGAAGACTTTTCTCTGGCTATGCTTTTTAGACTTTGAGCATTTGCCAATATGTAAATCTCTTACTCATGAAAAACTGTAAATTCCCAAACTACAGCTTTTTGGTTTTCTTGTTTTTTTTTTCCCCCTCAATTATTCATGGTATACTGAGCCAGATCTTGAAGACACACCCAGGGGGAGAAAACATGAGTCACAGAAATGTCTGTGGATTGTGCTCTCAGAAAAAGTTTCAGAAGGTTCAGTATTTATACATTTCTTTAAAGGGGGGGGAGGCATGTAGGAAGAGATGGGTAGGTAGTGAGGCAAACAGTTACATTTTTGTGAGACTTTAATTAGTGCCCAGTAAGCCTACATTCTGTGTAAGATAAGGTAAACATTCTAAGAAAAAGGAAGTGAAGAAAGAATCGATTATGCAGGTCTCAGGGTATTTGGAGGAATGATCTCATTTTTGTCTCTTTGTTCTGTACCTGGAAACTTTAAAAAAGGAAAAGGATTTGGTGGTTTGAAAACAGAGAGAAGTATATTCAAATTTTGGCCCTTCCAAGCTATATGAATGCCTGAAAATGCCCGAACATCTCAGAAGCTCAGTTAACTTTCATTATTCTTCTTTGTCTTTCTTTTTCTTTTTTTTTTTTTTGCCAGGCTGGAGTGCAGTGGCATCATTACAGCTCACTGTAGCCTCCACACAAACTCCTAGCCTCAAGTGAGCCTCCCACCTCGGCCTCCCAAAGTGCTGGGATTACAGTCCTGTGCCACATGACTGGCCCTTACTTGCTTTCAGTATTTACGAAAAGGAAAAGACTTCTCTCCTTTCCAGGGCAGAGTGTAACATAAAATGGATAGTGCAAATATCTGATGGTATAAAAGTGGATGCTAAATAAATGTACGCTGCTGTAGTTATTATTTTCTTAGTGACTGCAGGGCTGTTTGCTTTGGGGTACACAAGCTTTTAGGCTGGAAGATCTGTGAGGTGGGGCTGATGGTGGAGGGAGGAGATGAAGCTCCATCTCTTTCTGAGCCCCATCCCAGATTCTGAATCCTCTTTTCTGCTGTGAGGCTCTGGGGTCACTACTAGGTCCAATCTTTCCTAGTGACCTGGATGTGAGCACAAGGTGGCAGGAAAGTCTGGTCAGCTGCCAGGGGTTATGCAGGCCACTCCCTGGACACAGTGTCTGAATACACAACCCCAAGTCTTATGGGCTTATTTGGGAAGAATAGGACATATATTTCAGGTGAGGGTGCATATTTCATGCTCTCTTGAACCTGGCCACCTGTTCTCTGCACTCTTTGTCTGGATACCTGTCAGGAATCTTTCAGTCCTGAAATCCCTGAGCCAGGGAGCCTTACCTGATAAGGTTAATTCTTTTTCTGGGCTCTTCTAGGTTCATGTGTTTCCTTCATTGCTACACTGATCATCCAAGATTCCATCTACGTAGTTAAAATGATCACAATTAATGGTACCAAGAAGGGGAAAATGGACATTGTGTGCCTTTTGATATAATCCATTGAGAAGGACACAACATCACTGCAAAAAATACATGAAAAGAACCTCATCAGGAAGAAACACCAGACAAATGAAAATTGAGGGCTGTTCTATAATTAATCAATGTGTACACCTCAAAAATGTACATAGTGTCCTACCAGGCACTGTGGCCCTCACCTGTAGGCGCAGCTATGATAAGAGGCTGAAGCAGGAGGATCACTTGAGCCCAGGAGTTTAAGACCAGGCTGGACAACATACCAAGACCCCATCTCAAAGAAAAAATGTCAGTGTCCTTAAGGACAAGAGAGGACCAAAGGATGAGATCCTGACTGGAAAAAACACAGTTGTAAAGGACACGCCTAGCACAACTGATAAAATTGGAATATGGACCATAGATTAGATAATAGTATTATGTCAGGGTCAAATTTCCTCAAGTTGCTCACTGTACTGTAGTCATATAAGCCTGTACTTGTTCTTAGTAAAGGGCAATAGGCACACACTGTGTGTGCCATAACCTCAAGCGGTTCAGCACAAAATAATGTGTGGATGTATTAGAGAGTGTGTATCATGTTGCTCCCTCTCTGTATGTTTATATGTATATGTTTCTATGTGCATGTATTTTATCTATGTACTTATGTATTATGTGTGTGTATATTAGATATGTGTGAGTCTCTGTATATAAATGTAGTTCTCTCCATATATATTTTTGTGTGTATTATATGTGTATCTACATGTCTGTGTTTGTATTAATGTCTCTACGTACATGTGTATATCATATATACGTATTTCTGCATATATAAATGTGTATATAATTTGTCTCTGTATTACACATACTTACATGTAGATTTGTGTATTATATATGTCTATGTATAATATGTTTGTGTGTATATTATATATACATATATATGCCTCTGTTAGGAGATACACATACACAGAATAATGCAGGTAATGGAAGAACATGTTAACATTTGGTGAATCTCTGAGAAACGAAGAGGAGGTGTTTGTATTTTTCTTGCAACATTTCTAGAAATTGAAATTATTTCCAAAAAACATTTTTTTAGAGACAGGGTCTACCTTGGCTGACCTTGAACTCCTGGGCTCAAGCAATCCCCTGTCTCAGCCTCTGAAGTAGTTGGGACTACCTGTTCACGCCACTGCACCTGTCTTCAAATTTTATTTATTTTTACTTTTTATTTTTTATTTGAGACAGAGACTCACTTTGTCGCACTTGGTAGAGTGGAGTAGCATCATAGCTCACAGCAACCTTAAACTCTTGGGCTCAGGTGATACTCTTGCCTCAGCTTACCAAGTAGCTGGGACTACAGGGATGTGCCACAACATTTGGCTAATTTTTCTATTTTTTTTTTAGTAGAGACGGGGTCTTGCTCTTTTGGGCTGGTCTCGAATACCTGAGCCCAAGCAATTCATCCACCTTTGCCTCCCAGAGTAATAGGGTTATAGGTGAGCCATTGCACCCAGCCTGGCTTCTAAATTTTAAATTAAAAAAATAAAAAAATAAAGGGCGGCACCTGTGGCTCAGTTGGTTGGGCGCTGGCCCCATGTACCGAGGATGGTGGGTTCAGACCCAGCCCCTGCCAAACTGCAACAAAAGATGGCTGGGCGTTGTGGCGGGCGCCTGTAGTCCCAGCTACTCGGGAGGCTGAGGTAGGAGAATCGCTTGAGCCCAGGAGTTGGAGGTTGCTGTGAGCTGTGTGATGCCATGGCACTCTACTGAGGGCCATAAGGTGAGACTCTGTCTCTACAAAAACAAACAAACAAACAAACAAAAAATAAATCAAATAAAATAAAAAATAAAAAAAAAGGAGAAAGAAAATGGGTGGTGCCTGTGGCAAGGCGCTGGTCCCATATGCCGGAGGTGGAGGGTTCAAACCCAGCCCCAGCCAAAAACCACAAAAAAAAAAAAAGAAGAAGAAGAAGAAGAAAGAAAGAAAGAAAGAAATTGCAATGGTTACCTGGTCTGGCTTCCCTAGGGCAAGTTTTCCCACAAAAAGTCTGAAGTGCGGTTGGCGCCTGTGGCTCAAAGGAGTAGGGTGCTGGCCCCATATGCCAGAGGTGACAGGTTCAAACACAGTCCTGGCCAAAAACTGCAAAAAAAAAAAAAGTCTGAAGTGTAATATCTTTTCCAAGCCCTACAAAAATATTTGAGGCTTGAAGACAAAACATATTTTCTCCCAAATTTGGAAAGAAAAAAATTCACAACACCTGGCAGCATCCGTGGCTCAAAGGAATAGGGTGCCGGCCCCATATGCCAGAGGTGGCAGGTTCAAACCCAGACCCTGCCAAAAACTGCAAAAAAAAAATTCACAACACCAAAGTAAATAAATGTTTAATTAAATGTCCACAAAACGTGACTCACATCAGCTTAGCTGCAGCTGAAATCCACTTGGCTCATTCACCCCTGGACCTTGGGCTCTCCAGGGAAGTGTGAGTTCTTAAAGGCAGGACCATGTCTACTAGCTCAGGGCTCTAGTCCTCACATATAACATAGGGCCTGGTACACAGTAGTGCTCAAGCAATGTTTGCTGAATGAAGGAAGTCAGTCTGTGCTAGGTTAGACCCCCAAGACTGAAACCTCCTTGTGGACCACATGGGATCCTGATTTGCAGTGAATCCTCAGTGCCATAAAGAAGCCTATTCCCAGCCAGTCTGAAGATGGTGAGTTATCTCCCTTGTTGTTCACAGTCAGTTACAGATTGAACTTGTTCTGCTTTTCCCCCCTTCTCACTACTGCACTTGTGTAGCCGTAAAAATTAAAAAAAAAAATGTATACACACACACACACATGCATATATATATATGAAGCCCATCCCCAGCATTTGTAGGGCCTGTGTGCTATATTCATAAATATGAGCACGCTATCCATATACCCTGCCTCAGTCTGTAAACCCAGTGACCCAGGATGCTGATGAGGGAAGATCTCTTGAGCCCAGGAGTTCACACCCAGTTTGGGCAACATAGTAACATAGTGAGACCCCCATCTTAACAACAACAACAAAAAAAGGATTTAGGCTCAGCACCCGTAGCTAACAACAAAAAAAAAATAGCTGGACTTTGTGGTGGGTGCCTGTAGTCCCAGCTACTTGGGAGGCTGAGGCAAGAGAATTACTTAAGCCCAAGAGTTTGAGGTTGCTGTGAGTTGTGACGCCATGGCACTCTACCAAGGATGACATAATAAGACTGTCTCAAAAAAAAAAAAAAACAACAGATTTACATTTTACGCTTTTTTTTTTTAGACAGAGTCTCACTATGTCGCCCTCAGTAAAGTGCTGTGGTGACACAGCTTACAGCAACCTCCAACACTTGGGCTTAAGGGATTCTCCTGCCTCATCCTCCCAAGTAGCTGGGACTACAGGCACCCGCCACAATGCCCGGCTATTTTTTGGTTGTAGTTGTCATTGTTTGGCAGGCCCGGACTGGATTCAAACCTACCAGCTCTGGTATACATGGCTGGCACCATAGCCGCTGAGCTATAGGCACTGAGCCAGGATTTAAATTTTAAATTAAATTTAAAAAAAAATATTTTTTAGACAGAGTCTCCCTCTGTCTCCAGATGGGTGTACAGTGGCCTCTCCATAGCTCACTCCAACCTTGAACACCTGGGCTCAAGCGATCCTTCTGCCTCAGCCTCCTGAATAGCTGAGACTACAGGTGTGCATCACCATGCCTGGCTAAGACCATTTTATTTTTTTTATTTTTTTTTTTTTTGTGGAGACAGAGTCTCACTGTACCGCCCTCAGGTAGAGTGCCGTGGCGTCACATGGCTCACAGCAACCTCTAACTCTTGGGCTTACGCGATTCTCTTGCCTCAGCCTCCTGAGTAGCTGGGACTACAGGCGCCCGCCACAACGCCCGGCTATTTTTTTTTGTTGTTGCAGTTTGGCCGGGGCTGGGTTTGAACCCGCCACCTTCGGCATATGGGGCCGGCGCCCTACTCACTGAGCCACAGGCGCCACCCCGCTAAGACCATTTTAAAGTATAAAATTCAGTGGCATTAAGTACATTCACGATGTTACACAATCAACACCCTTTCTAGATCCTGAGCTTTCTTTCTTTTTTTTTTTAATTAAATAATAACTGTATACATTGATATGATCATGGGGCATCATAAAAATATGGAATGCTTCACGAATTTGCGTGTCATCCTTGCGCAGGGGCCATGCTAATCTTCTCTGTATCGTTCCAATTTTAGTATATGTGCTGCCGAAGCGAGCACCTGAGCTTTCTTTCTTTTTCTTTTTTCTTTTTTTTTCCCAGACATAGTCTCCCTCTATTGCCCAGGCTAGCTCACAGCAACCTCCAACTCATGGGCTCAAGGAATCCTTCTGCCTCCGCCTCCCTACTAGGTTGGACTACAGGCTCGGGCCACCAAGCCTGGCTAGTTTTTCTGTTTTTAGTAGAGACGGGGTTTATTGTTGCTCAGGCCTGTCTCAAACTCCTGAGCTCAAGTGATCCTCCTGCCTCAGGCTTCTAGAATGCTAGGGTTACAGGCATGAGGCATCATGCCCAGCTTACAGAGCTTTTTCATTACCCCAAAAGGAAATCCTATGCCTACTAAGCAGTCACTTCTTCCTTCCTAACTCCCACATCCAAGATTTCATTGTGACAAATTTCAAACATAAACTTGATACAATTCTACCAGGTTTGGGCCAGGCATGGTGATGGTGCACACCTGAAGTTACTCCCAGAGACTCAGGAGGCTAAGGCAGGAGGACTGCTTGTGCCCAGGAGTTCAAGGCTGCTGTGGGATGTTACCATGCCACTATACTCCAGCCTGGATAACACAGGGATCCTGACTCTAGAAAAGAAAAAAGAAAATTCTGGCAGGTTAATTCAAAATACTGAGATTCCTTGGAAGTCCATGCCAAGGCACAGAGAGAAGAAGATTCCCTGATCCTCAACCCTGGGCCATCTTTGTGCACTCTCCCTGGGTCCACAATAATGCACTCAGGCAGCCTGGTCTGCTGTTGTGAGGATGGTCCTAAGGAAGAGGCACACAGGTGCTGGAAGGACAGGGAATTTGGAGTCCCAGTCACCTGTAGGGGCATGATTTATTTATTTATTTTATTTATTTTTGAGGCAGAGTCTCACTGTGTCACTCAGGCTAGCTCACAGAAACCTTAAATTCCTGGGCTCAAGCTAGCCTCTTGCCTCAGACTCCCAAGTAGCTGGGACTACAGGCATGGGCCACAAGATCTGATTAATAGGAACATGATTTAGAAGGGAGTATGTAGGCTTTGGTAAACATATTCCTTGCATCCATAACTCCTTACCTGTAGGTGGGGTAAAATAATACAACCTTTTTAGATGGCAATTTGGTAATATATTTTAAAAGGGTAAATGCCAGTGGGGCATGGTGGCTCATAGCAATAATCCCAGAATTTTGGGACACCAAGGCAGGAGGATCACTTGAGGCCAGAAGTTCAAGACCAACCTGAGCAACATAGTAAGACCCCATCTCTACAAAAAAATTGTAAATATTAGTGGGTCATGGTGGGGTGCACTTGTAGTTCCAGCTTCTGTAGAGCCTGAGGCAGAAGGATGGCATGAGCTCAGGAGTTGGAGTCTGCCATGAGCTGTGATGACACCACTGTACTCTAGCTGGGGCAATAGAGCAAGACTCTGTCTTCAAAAAAAGTGTAGGGCAGTGCCTGTGGCTCAGTGAGTAGGGCGCAGGCCCCATATACCGAGGGTGGTAGGTTCAAACCTGGCCCCAGCCAAACTGCAACAAAAAAATAGCCGGGCACCTGTTGTGGCGGGCACCTGTAGTTCCAGCTACTTGGGAGGCTGAGGCAAGAGTATCGCCTAAGCCCAGGAGTTGGAGGTTTGCTATGAGCTATGACGCCACCGCACTCTACCAAGGGCGATGAACTGAGAATCTGTCTTGAAAAAAAAGAAAAAGAATAAAAAAGTGTAAATGCCAGTCTTGGGGGGTCTAACCTAGCACATTAATATTGACCCATTAATTCTACTTTCTTCATCTTATTATTCCTATGCACGGGCAAAGATAAGTATGCCAAGATGTCTACTGGAGCAGTATGTGTAAAAACAAAAACTAGAAAACAGCTGAGCATGTAGTCCCAGGGACTCTGGAGGCTGAGTTGGGAGGATTGTGTGAGCCTAGGAATCAGAGGCCAGCCTGGGCAACATAGCAGGACCCCATCTCAATTTTTTAAAAAGCAAAACTGGAAAAATATACAAATGATGGACTTGTTAAATACATTATGGTCTGGTCCATTCTTTGGAGACGTGACTTCAGGCCATCCCTCTACAAGGTTATTCCTCCCTCCTTCATCACCACTGAATAAAACATCCTGGATCATTCATGATTAAGTATGTTTCCCAAGTTAAAATATTAAATAACTGCCTTTCCTGCTGAGGGATTACAGCTCACAGGTAAACTTGCTAATGCCATTTACTTTTCAGGTTGCTCATATTAATAGCAATTTTCTCTAAGAAGAAATCCCTGAAAAGTGGCCATTGAAAATCCCCTCAGGTTGGGAAGTCTCTGATCATTTGTCTCAGTATAATAAGCTGGAGAAGAGGAAAGATGGTACTCCAGGATTGCCTGGGATAACTATTTCCCCTATTCGCAGAGAGGCTGAGGAATGGTGGATAGGCTAGGTGGTGAGCATCTGAACCTGCTTCTTGCTGGGGGTTTCCTCTCTGCCATTCCTGTCTGTCGCTGCTGCTGGGATCAGCCATCCTGGCACCCGGCCCAGTCCCTGGGTCCAAGTGTACGAGTGGTGGCCTGCACGTCAGCCCTGGGGTGTGCACTTTTCAGATTCCAGAGGCTGAATTGGCTCCAAGCCCTGCTGAGTCAATTCAGTTCTTCTGAGCCAAACTGCCCCAGGATTCTTCCTGGCAGGAGGGTTTTCTGTGCCAGCCTCCCCTTCCTGACAGGATATAGGGGAAATAATGGGGAAGGTGGGGGAAGAGGTCAGTGCAAGTTTGTTGAATGAATGCTTAACCTTGTGGTGTGAATGCTGTCCTACCCCCACTACCTCACACAGGACTTCCTTTGTTCCAACCCTGCCTCTACCCCAGGCTCAGAGTGTTGGGGTCTCTCCACCAGGCTGGGAACTACATACAGGGCCTGGGCTGAGAGGGCAGCAGTCCTCTGTGTTGAATGAGTGAAGGAAGGAAGCCTTCCTTCCTGGTGTCCTTTCTTTCTGCTCCGTAGATTTCTGCTTAAACACAGGCAAAGACTGGGACACTGAAGACCCTGGCAGGAAAGGGTGGGCAATAAGGCTGAGACTCCCAGCTAGAGGCTAAACAAACAGGTCCAGGCCCCTATCTAGGGCATTCACAATTGGAGGTCGGGGAGCAGGGGAGAACAAGAACATCAGAGACTGTCGCAGAAACACCCGCAATGATGAACTCTTGCTGGAAAGGAAATGTGGGAGCCCAGAGACGTCCCGTGTTGTCTTGGGATGGACAGAGCTCACACCAAGCGGTCCTGCCCTAAAGGAGGGGACGTTTAAGACGCCCGCCTGACCGCTGAGGTCAAAGCTCTGGGGAGAGATTTTGCTTATTAGCTGTTCCCACTGCCCTTTCTATTCCGGGTGGGGCGTCAGAAACGCCGTCCAGGCGCTGCCAGCTCTAGAGACCTTTCCCCACTACTCAAGGGGGCGGGATGGAGGACCTTGGAATTCCGGAGCCTAGAAAGGAATCGTGGGTAGAGGGAGAGTTACTTCTCCCATGGATGGCAGAGGAAGGCCCGCTAGAGTCTAGCGCGGGGTCAGGGGAGCCAGAGTTTTGCACCCCCAGAGTCCCCCCCCAGCCCACAGAACTCAAGAGGCCCGCAGCGCACAGGACCCCACCCCCGGCTACACTCCCCGCCCCCGGCACTCCCAGCGCCCCGCCTCCTATTCCTGCATCCTGCTTATAAAAGGGGCGTTGGGCGCCGCGGGGGAACAAGCCGAGCTGAGCCGGCCTGCGGCTGCGATCTTATCCTCTCCAGTGACTCTGCACCCCAGTGAGTCTCCACCAGGTGCCCCGCATCTCCAGCCTTTGCCATCTCGAGGCCCTGCGTCCCGGAGGTTCCGCGTCCCGCGCCAAGCTGCCTGAAAGAATGCGGTGTGCGCCCACTGCCGGCGCAGCCCTGGTGCTGTGCGCCACCACCGCCGGGCTGCTGCTGGGCGCTCAGGGCCACCCCGCGCAGCCAGAGTCTCCGCGCTTCGCGTCCTGGGACGAGATGAATGTGCTGGCGCACGGGCTGCTACAGCTCGGCCAGGGACTGCGGGAACACGTGGAGCGTACCCGCGGCCACCTGGGCTCGCTGGAGCGGCGCCTGAGCACTTGCGGGGCAGCCTGCCAGAGCACCGGGGGATCCGCCGCGCCCCCTCAAGTCCTGGACAGCCTGGTTCCCGGCGAGGAGGTGGCCCCCGGGGCCTTCCGCAGCCTGCAGGTACGTGCACCCCAACCGGCTCTTCTACTGGCCTGGGAGGGTGTGGACGTGAGAGAGGATGGGTGAATGAATGGAGAAGATGAAGGCAGACGTCTGGGTCCTCACCAAGGCTTTCACCCTTCCCCAGACACAGATCAAGGCTCAGAACAGTAGGATCGAGCAGCTGTTCCAGAAGGTGGCCCAGCAGCAGCGGCACCTGGAGAAGCAGCACTTGAGAATCCAGCATCTGCAGAGCCAGGTACCAGGCCTGTCCCAGGAAGTGGGAGGGAAGTCGTCAAAGCTGGACCTGTGAGTCTGGATGTGCAGCCAGGCAGGCCAGGCAGCTTGAGCCAGCTGTACCTGATGCCTGCCCTCACTTGTCCCATCCCAGGTTGGCCTCCTGGTCCCCACACACCTGAGCAATCGGATGGCCAAGCCTGCCAGAAAAAAGAGGCTGCCCAAGATGGCCCAGCTTGTTGGCCCAGCTCACAATGCCAGCCACTTGCACAGTGAGTGTCTGTTTCTTGTCAAGTCCACTTTAAGGAGAAGGAGAGAGGTCCTGGCCTTGGGTCCTTGTGGGCTCTCCAGTCTCTGGTGAAGGGCTGATGGAGGGAGCCATCTCCCTACTCAGCCTTGACTCTGCCCCACCAGGTTCCCCCACTCTTCTTCCCAGTTAGCTAGTGGACTGTCCCCAAGCCCTGCTGGCCATTCTCTGCAGCTGGGGCTGGGAAAGGAGGTCCTGAGGGACTTGAGCTGCAAGGGGGGCTTAGCAGGCCACAGTGCAGCTCAGGGATGTAGTCCTGAAGGTTAGAACCCTCTGGGGGGAGAGGTGTGTGACTGATAAGAGGCTGCCAAGTAGGGGGGTTCTGAGTATGGGCTCCCTGCAGTCTCCTGGAGTGTGGATCATCCTCTTGCAGGGGGCACCGGGGCAGGGATGCACCCAGCTTCTAGGCCAGAAACACTCACTCTTGCATCTCACAAATCCAGAGCTCCTGATCACAGAGCCCTCTCCTTCCCCTTCGCCTGTCCTCAGCCTTCTTCCCCCGTAGAAAGTGGGCTTTTGCCACCATCACAAACTTTAGGTCCTTTATTCCCAAAGCTAAGCTCAAATCTCAGCACGTCTATGTGTGTGTCTGACACAAATTTTCAGTTCCCAATCTTAAGTTCACCTCCTCTCACCCAGCTTCCCTGGGTCCTCCTCCTCCGCATATGTGGCTATCTGAGCCAACTGGGTGAGAGTTCGGATCCCCTGCTCATGCTCCAGAGTCAGTGGCTGGCTTCCAGCTCTGTCCCCTCCCCACACTCCTCTTTTCACCCTCTACCCGAGACTAGTACTTTTAGATGGTCCGGGGCCAGTACATCCAGACAATCACCAGAGGAGGGGGTAATGAGGGGCTTCTGGGGCTACCAGGCACAGGTCCCAACTTGGATGTGGGGCATGTCCTGTGGGCTTGGGACTCCCAGACTCTGGGCTCAGCCGTGCCAAGTAGGCAAAAGTTTAGAGCTGAGGAGACAAACAGCTGGCACTAATGGAAGCCACATTGGTGGTTTGGCCCTGTGCCTGTCCTGATTGGAGGGGAGGGAAAAGTAAGGGAAAGGGGAGCTGCCCGAGGGGCCGGAAAATGTGTCAGTCACTCTAGGCCTGCCCCCAGACCGCTGTGCAACTCACTCGACCTTTCCTCTACTTTCCTGGCAGGGCTGGGAGTGATTCTTTCCAAACACTGCCCAGCGCCATCCTTCTTCCTCCCTCCTGCCCTCTCTCTCTCTCTGATAGCTGAGACCCTGGGCGGAGCCTTTATCCCCTCAAACCCCCACCAAGCCAGATCAGTTCCTGCCCTCCTGCTCTGGTTTTGTTCTGTTTTTTTTTTTTGTAGAGACAGAGTCTCACTTTATGGCCCTCAGTAGAGTGCCCTGGCCTCACACAGCTCACAGCAACCTCCAACTCCTGGGCTTAAGTGATTCTCTTGCCTCAGCCTCCCCAGTAGCTGGGACTACAGGCGCCTGCCACAATGCCCGGCTATTTTTTGGTTGCAGTTTGGCCGGGGACGGGTTTGAACCTGCCACCCTCGGTATATGGGGCCGGCGCCTTACCGACTGAGCCACAGGCGCCGCCCTGGTTTTGTTCTCTTGATTATCGGTTCATCAAGCCTTTATTGTGTGCTTAGATCTGCACAGATGCTAGTGCTGGACTGCTGGTTGTCACTGTCCCAAAGAGTACTCTTCTACCTGGTTCCATTAGGTGGTGGAGGGGGTTATATTTGTGGAGTAGGGGAGAGCCCACCAGACAGCCACATTGTTGGGGAGGTGGGAAATAGACCTCTATGCCCATACAGGGAGGAAGTCTGGGGGTGAGGGAAGACATCCTTGCAGAAGCTGAGGCCACAGAAGAGTCCCAGGCAGAGCAAGATGCCCGGGTGGGAAGGAAGCTCGTGTGGCCAGAGAGGGTGGGGTGCGGTGTAGAAGGAGGAAGCATGGGCACAGGGGCTTCTCGTAGACCATGCTGAGGAAGGTCATAAGGAGCCATGGAAGAGCTTAGGCAATTGTCAGGGGTGTGTCATGACATCAGGATTACTCTTCACCTCCCTGTCACCTGCTGCCCAACCCCTAGGGCATCTCCTGAAACAGTCTGCTCCTCTGTTTCAACCCCCTACTTTGTCTACCTGCAGGGCTGCCCCGGGACTGTCAGGAACTGTTCGAGGAAGGTGAGAGGCAGAGTGGACTATTTCAAATCCAGCCTGAGGGGTCCCTGCCATTCCCGGTCAACTGCAAGATGACCTCAGGTAGGACGTCCTGGCCTGCCAGGGAGCACTCTTGCCATGGGCCCTCTTGCTTTTCTTTAAAATGTTGTGCTTGCTGGGTGTAGCAGTGGTAGGTGCCTATAGTCCCAGCTACTTCAGGAGGCTGAGGCAGGAGGATCACTTGAACCCAGGAGTTGAAGGCTGCAGTGAGTTGTAATGATGCCACTGTATTCCAGCCTGGGCAACAGAACAAGACCCCTTTTCTACAAACAAAAAGACAAAAAAAAAAAAAAATAGCACCCTTTTCCCCCACTGACTCCCATTACAAGGTCAGGAATGGGTTCTGTAGTTAACACCTGCAGGGAAGGACCCAGAGAGGTTTTGCAGTGGTGCACACTCCCTCCCTCCTTCCCTGCTGGGTTCTTGGGATAGAGAACCAGGCCTGATCCCCTCGCCTTTAGGCCCTCTCACAGTATTCCTCCCTGAAACCCTTCTTTCTCTGGTCCTTCTGGGATGAGAGGGAAGAATACTGTGGGGGTGTTGACTTCCCTGGGTTTGGGGTCTGGGAGCCAGCTTTCTCTGAGGAAGGACCTCCTGGTGACTTTGTACATTTCTGGGCAGATGGGGGCTGGACCGTAATTCAGAGGCGCAGAGATGGCTCTGTGGACTTTGACCGGCCCTGGGAAGCCTACAAAGCCGGCTTTGGGGATCCCCAAGGTGGGTATTTCTAGTGGCGCCAGAGGCTGGGGAGGAGGAATGGGCTGCACAGCTAGGCCTGCCTCACTGAGCAGCCTATTCTGATCCAGGTGAGTTCTGGCTAGGCCTGGAGAAGGTGCACCGCATCACAGGGGACCGCAGCAGCCGCCTGGCCGTGCAGCTGCAGGACTGGGATGGCAATGCAGAGTCACTGCAGTTCCCTGTCCATCTGGGAGGCGAGGACACCGCCTACAGCCTGCAGCTCACAGAACCTGTGGCCAGTAAGCTGGGTGCCACCACAGTCACGCCTGAGGGCCTCTCCCTGCCCTTTTCCACTTGGGACCAGGACCATGACCTCCATGGGGACAAGAACTGTGCCAAGACCCTCTCTGGTGAGTGGGCTCTGCCCTATCCGCCTTGCCATGCCCCACTAGCCACGGCCTCCCCTCCTTCCCTTCTGCCACCCTGCCCTGCCTTCAAACCCAAATCACATCTATCACCCCATCTCTTCATTTGTGGTGTGCCTGTGGACCACTAACTTAACCTCTCCAGCCTCAGTTTGCTCATCTTTAAAATGGGTATAACCATAGTGCCCACTCCATAGGATTTATAGTGTGAAATTAGAGGCAGCGCTCAGGTTAAACATTTGAAATTTCCTCTTTATAGGTTAAAAAATGATGTCAGGCTGGACATGGTGGCTCACACTTGTAATCCTAATCCTTTGAAAGGCTGAGGTGGGAGGATTATTTGAGGTCAAGAGTTTGAGACTGGCCTAGGCAATAACAAGATTCCACCTCTATGAAAAATAAGATAAATTAGCCAGGCCTGTAATCCCAGTTTCTTAGGAGGCTAAATTGGGAGAATACTTGAGGATTTTGAGGCTGTAGTGAGTTATGATGACTGCATTCCAGCCTGGGTGTCAGAGCAAAAAAAAAAAAAAACTATTTTAACTTTTATTTGTTTATTTACTTTTAAGGCAGAACCTCACTTTATCTCCCTGGATAGAGGGTGGTGGTGTCATAGCTCACAGCAACCCCTAACTTTTGGGCTCAAATGATCTTCTTGCCTCAGCCTCCTGAGTAGCTGGGACTACAGGTGCCACCACACTCAGCAATTTTTAGAGATGGGGTCTTGCTCTTGCTCAGACTGGTCTTGAACTCCTGAGCTCAAGCAGTACCCTCCTGAGCTCAAGCAGTGCTAAGATTACAGGTGTGAGACCTCTAAAATATTTTTAAAATTAGCTGGGTGTGGCCAGATTCAGTGGTTCATGCCTGTAATCCTAGCAGTCTGGGAGGCTAAAAACAGGAGAATCCTTTGAGTCAGGAGTTCAAGAACAGCCTGAGCAAGAGTGACACTCCCATCTCCACCAGAAAGAATTAGCCAGGCAGGGTGGTATGGGTCTATAATCTATAGTCCTAGCTACTGGGGAAGCTGAGACAAGAGGATCACTTGAACCCATGAGTTCGAGGTTGCTATGAGCTACGAAGAAGCTGTTGCACTCTACCCAGGACAACAGAGCGAGACTGTGTCTCAAAAAAAAAAAAAAAAGTCAGTGTGGTGGTGGGCTTCTATAGTCCTAGCTACTCCGGTGGCTGAGGTGGGAGAATCACTTGAGCCCTTGAATTCAAGCCCAGCCCGGACAACATAGTGAAACCCTATCTATTAAATAGCTTTTTAAAAAAATAAATAAATCATAAAGTCTGAAGCCCAGCTTTGTCCTACCTCTATCCCCACCCCATCTCCTCCCTGCCCTACTGGTCCTGATAAAGTTCCCTCTCCTCTGACTTGGGCAGGTGGCTGGTGGTTTGGCACCTGCAGTCACTCCAACCTCAACGGCCAGTATTTCCACTCTATTCCTCGGCAACGGCAGCAGCGTAAGAAGGGAATCTTCTGGAAGAACTGGCGGGGCCGATACTACCCACTGCAGGCCACCACCATGTTGATCCAGCCCACAGTGGCTGCAGCAGCCTCCTAGTCTCCTGGAGGGGGCCTGGTCTCAGGCTCACAGAGGATGGTGACTTTGGCTTTGGCCGAGAAATGGTCGCTCCCTTCCCAGACAGGGGCTGTAAGTGGAGGCCTTCTGGAGCCTCCTGGACAGAGAGGACGACCATGACTGGGTAGGCCCCTTTTCTGTGTGGGGAGCTGCATGCATTGCCCTCTGAGAACAGGGCCCCAGGGCATGCACTGGCCCCGGAAAACAAGGGACCAAGGGACATTGAATCCCACTCCTTGCCCGCCTGAGGAGTAGGGGATACAAAGGGACCACTCGGGGATGGCCAGCCCGGCCTCATTGGCAGACTCAGTCACATTGACTGGCTGGAGGAACAGGGCTCCCAGGGGCCATGGGGGCCGCCCTCATGGTGCTGCTGGGTCCCATGGCACAAGCTGGTGCCAGCGGTGTCCAAGCAGAACTCACAGAGTTCCTAGAATAAAAGCAACCTCAGTACATTTTGTTCTTTGTCTTTCAGTTTGTTATAAAAAGTGGACAGTTTCAAAGTCCATGTAAACATGTTCCCAGGATGGAGGGTGACAACTTCCCAGCTCCTTAACAACAACACTGGTTATGCCTCCCACCTCTACCAGCTGATAGCAATTTCTTCATTTCTGATTTCAGGATGTGTATCTTCCTTGTCTTTTATCTTCAAGTTACAAGACAAAAACCAAATCCTCATACAGTTCAATTGTTATAAAGACATGTCACAGAGAAAATGAGAATCCCTCCCCAGTCACAAGTAACTTGTGTCTTGCCACCTGGTGGAAATAGGATGTGTCTTGCACATTTAGATTTATTTTTTTCTCATAGCCAGATTAAAGAAAGTATTTTTCTCAAAGCCAGATTAAATACTTTGAGAAAGTATTTCTCAAAGCCAAATTAAAGTATTAAAAAGAACCAGGTACAATGAATTTTAGAAATTTTTTTGAACCAAATATATCCAAAACATTAGTGTTTCAACATCTGATCAATATAAAAATTATTACTGAGATGTTTGACCTTGGTTTTTTGTTGCTGTTGTTCTAAGTCTTCTGAATCTGGTATGTATTTAACAATAGTGCATGTCTCAATTTGGACCAGCCATTAATAGACAACATGATGGTAGAAATACTAACACAGGATTTCTTTACTTTTTTTGGCTATGTCTACACATTTCTTTTTTTTTTCTTTTTTTGAGACAAAGAGTCTCACTATGTCACCCTCAGTGGCATCACGGCTCACAGCAACCTCAAACTCCTGGGGTTAAGTGATTCCCTTGCCTCAGCCTCCCAAGTAGTTGGGACCACAGGCACCCACCACAACACCCAGCTATGTTTTTGTTGTAGTTGTCATTGTTGGCCCAGGTTCAAACCCACCAGCCTCAGTATATGTGGCCGGCACCAGAACCACTGTGCTATGGGCCCCGAGCTATAGCTCAAACTCGGGCTCAAGTGAAGCTCTTGCCTCAGCCTGCCAAATAGCTGGGACTATAGGCGCCCGCCACGATGCCCAGCTATTTTTTTTTTTTTTTTTTTTTTCTGTAGAGACAGAGTCTCACTTTATGGCCCTCGGTAGAGTGCCGTGGCCTCACACAGCTCACAGCAACCTCCAACTCCTGGGCTTAAGCGATTCTCTTGCCTCATACTCCCGAGTAGCTGGGACTACAGGCGCCCACCACAGTGCCCGGCTACTTTTTGGTCGCAGTTTGGCCGGGGCCGGGTTTGAACCCGCCACCCTCAGTATATGGGGCTGGCACCCTACCGACTGAGCCACAGGCGCCGCCCAATGCCCAGCTATTTTTAGAGATAGGGTCTCACTGTTGCTCAGCCTGGTCTTGAACCCACTACATATTTCTTATGCTGGAATTTACTTCAAGGTTTCCTTTAATCTTTTTTTTTTTGTAATATAAATTCAAATAATATTTATTTAGCAACTTCTATATGCCAAGCTCTGTATCAGATGTTTGGGATATTCCAGAGCTGTGGTCCCCAGACCCTGGGCTGCAGACTGGTTCCAGTCCCTGGCTTGTTAGGAACTGGGCCACACAGCAGGAGGTGAGCAGTGGGCAATGAACAAAGCTTCGTTGTATTTATAGCTGATGCTTAATCTATATTTACAGCTGCTGTCCATCACTGGCTTCACCACCTGAGCTATGGCGCTTGCAAATCAGCAGCTGCATTAGATTTTCTGTTTTTCTTTCTTTCTTTTTTTTTTTTTGAGACAGAGCCTCAAGCTGTCGCCCTGGGTAGAGTGCCGTGGCATCACAGCTCACAGCAACCTCCAACTCCTGGGCTCAAGCAATTCTCCTGCCTCCGCCTCCCAAGTAGCTGGGCAATATAGCAAGACCTTGTAATTACAAAAAAGTTTTTAAAAAATTGGCCAGGCACAGTGGTGAATGCCTGTAGTCCCAGCTACACCAGAGGCCAACGCTGGAACTCTGAATCACATCCCTCTCCAGGGGACAGGGAACACTCAAGCTCTGTGGACTTAGTTTTTGCATCTGGAAAACTGGGATGGTTTTGATATTCCACCCTTTCACCCCTCCATCCCTTCCTGTCCTTGTGGTGTTGTGGGGAGTTAACATGGCATTAACACTCAGCACAGTGCCTAGCTCTCAGCATACAATGCATATCTCCATCATTACGAATACTATTATTAATATCACTATGAGTCACATTAGAGATATTAGGGGGAGGGCTGGCGACTGAGACAAGAGCAAGGAAGTCTCTATGGTGGAGGTGGCTTTGAAAAAAATCTTTTTTTTGAGACAGAGTCTTGCTCTCTTGCCCAAGCTATGGCCTCAATCTAGCTCACAGCAACCTCACCCCCCTAGGCTAGCTCACAGCAACCTCAACCCCCTAGGCTCAAGCAATCTTACTACATCAGCCTCCTGAATACCTGGGAATACATGAACAAGCCACACGTCTGGCATTTTTTTTCTATTTTTAGAGACAGGGGTCTCATGTTGCTTAGGCTGGTTTCAAGCAATCCTCCTGTTTCAGCCTCGCAGAGTGCTAAGATCAGACATATGAGCCACCAACCTGGCCAAATGTGTCAATTTTCTAAGCAGGATGAAATTTTGCAGGGAGACCATTCCGAGAAGAGGACACTAGGAGAGCTAAGGCATAGTGGTGGGTGGTCTCATCTAGCTGGTAAATTGGGCTGAGGAAGGGGTTTGGGCCAGAATATGCAAGGCTTCAAGCCCACTCCCAAAGAGTTTGATGACAAAGGCTGGCAGAGTCCTTCCCAGTCCAACTTCCAACCTCACCTTCTTGCCTAATCTCATCTCAGGCACCATGGGCCCCTCTCTACCCTCCATGGCTTCCTGTCTGCTCACACCCTTCCTAGTTTCTTTCACTTGCTATTTTGTCTCCCTAAAACACTGTTCCCCTCACCTCCATCCTTTCCCATTTCCACTCATCCTCCCATCTTTCAGGACCTGGTCCAAATACCACTCCCTCCAGGATGGCTTCTCTGGCTGCCTGGCTAAGGCGTTCTACCTCCACCTACCCCAGAGTATAATCCCCTCAAAGCAGGGATTTTACTGTAAAGTGATCTCATTTGTATGGTTGTTTACTTGCTTCTTGTCCTCTAGAACTTTGTCTTGTTCAATTCTGTGTCTCCAATATGGAGTAAGTCCTTATTCAATACTTACTGAATGAAGGACTAAAATGCTGGGGGGGGGGGTGTTTTTTTAAGAGACAGGTTCGCACTGTTTTGCCTAGGCTGGTCTTGAACTCCTGGCCTTAAGAGATTCCCCTGCCTTAGCCCCCCAAGTTTCTTATACTTCACCTGCCTCCTAAAAAGCTTTTTCTTTTTCTAATTCTTTTTTTTTTTTTAGTAGAGAGGGGGTCTTGCTCGTGCTCAATTTGGTCTTGAAGCTGTGAGATCAAGCAATCCACCTGTCTCAGCCTCCAAGAGTGCTAGGATTACAGGCATGAGCCACCACGCCCAGCCTCCTAAAAAGCTTTTAAATATAAGGGAGTAATGTGATCTGACTTAATGTTTTTAAAAACTCCCTCAGACTACTGTCAGCGAAGTAATTGTACTAATCTAGAGAATAAGGAAGGGGACCAGGATCAGATTGTGGCAATAGAGAGGTAAGAAGTCCTCAGAATCAGGAGAAATTTAAGAGGGAGGAAGGACAGAATGAGGCAATTGTGGGAGACAGAAGGAGGGAGGCAGAGAGAAGATGAGAAGATGAGTGAAGGGAGTCATTATCTCTGATTCTGATAGCCAGGAGGGAAGAATGGAGACACAGAAGGAAGAGTGGATGTGGGAAGAGTTGAAAATGTATATGGATGGATGTGTAAAGATCACGTGAGGCCTGACCTTTGGGAATAGCCTGGGCAACATAGTGAAACCCTGTCTCTACAGTCAATCAATCAATTAGCCAGCGTGGCAGCACAGATCTGTGGTCCCAGCTACTCGGGAGGCTGAGGCAGGAAGATGCCTTGAGCTCAGGAGTTGGAGGTTGCAAAGCACTATGACGACATCACTGCACTCTAGCCTGGGCAACATAGCAAGACCCCCATCTCTACAAAAATAGAAAAATTAGCCAGATGTGGTGGCACATACCTGTGGTCCCAGCTACTTGGGAGACTGAGGCTGGAGGATGGCTTGAGCCCAGAAGTTGGAAGCTGCAGTGATGTATGATTACGCTACTGCACTCCATCCACCATGGGCAAGAAAAGAAGACTCTGCCTCTAAAAAACAATGACAAAAATAAAACATATCATGTTGTATACGTTAAATATATAAAATAAACACAAACTTTAATGTCAGGTATTGATAAATCCTATGCACAGGAGTAATAAAACAGGGTACAGGAACAAAGCAAGGCCAGACATCATGCTGGAGAGCGCTTGGTGCCCAGTAAGGATTTATCAAATATTTGATACACAAAGACTTCATGGCAGAAAGTGGCCAACTGCTTCGGTGTGTTTAAGTAAATGATCTAGTTGGTCTCAACTGATTCCTTGAGGTGGGTTCTTTCCCTGTCTAGAGAGGAGGAAACTAAGGCACACTGGGGTTACGTAGCAACGTAAGAACGGAAATCACAACCAAGAGAAGAGCGGCCCCAAAGAGGACCCCGGAAATGGTCATCTAAGGACTAAGGGGAGAGGCCGGCGCTGGGTGCACTTACGTCATTGGAACGTTGAGCAGCGTAACCATCACCTGGACGCAAATTCATTTCCCTTCCCGACTGGTCCTCTGGTAGTTGGGTCGGGTACGAATCAAGCCTTTCATTGGCTCCTTGCTTCGTCAATCGGTTTCTTTCCTCCAGCCTTCCGCCCCGCCTTCCGGAGCTCTCCTGTGATAGGTTGGCGCTCCCGTCACTTCAGAAAGATCCGCATTCCTTCCGCCTTTCTTCGGGACTCCGAGAGCGAGAAGGGTGGATTCCAGGCAGCACCCACCCTGGGGCTCTGCTTCCACCACTGATTGGCTGCTTTGGATGCCAGTCGCTACACCACCCGCCGCTAATTGGCCATACAACCGCCGCTCTGCGCGGCATCGACTCCGCCCCCGTCGGGTATTTGTGGTGGGGCTGCGGAGTCGCCGATCCCGCCGGAAGCGCCAGGACAATGGGGACCCGGGACGATGAATATGACTACCTATTCAAAGGTGCGGGCGGTGGCACATAGATGGGCGAGGGCGCGGCTGCGAGATAGCGGGCTGAGGCTGTACTCCAGGCCGCTAAGCCTAGTCCGGAGCCCGGAGCTCGGAGCTTAGGGCCTGATAGGTCAGGAAGATCGGGGCAGGCCGGGTTTCTTCAGCTTTGGCCCAGAGTGTGCGGCCATGCGGACCTGATGGCCCAGAAAGGCTTGGGGGCCTAGGATGCGCCGGGGCGGGGCTGGGGCCCTGAGTGGGTGGGGCCGGGGGCGGTGGGCGAGGCCGTTAGGGGCGGGGCCTCGAGAAGTGCAAGGCTTTCCTGGATTTGGCGGGTCGGACTGGGTGGAAAGAGCTATTCGGCGTGGGGGCGGAGCCAGAGCGGATAGGCGTGTCCAGTGGGTTGGACCTGGAAGGGTGGGGGGCGGGGGCTTTCTCAAAGCCCGGCCGGATTGGGTGCAGCTCGCCTGGAGGCGGACCATTGGAGGGGCGGGCCCACCGTAGGGGTGGGGTCAAGGTGGGGGAGTTGGGTGTGTTTGCTGGGGGGATGTCTTGGATTGGAGTGCAGACCCGGAATTGCGTGGAGGGGCACATGTGTGAGCGGCAACAATTCTGTCTCTTAACTCCTCTAAGTCTCTTAATAGCAGTAACCCAGTACCTGCACTTTTCTGAGCACTTTACCCGCAAGAACTTATTAAATCCTCACCACACTCCTGGAAGGTGGATATTATCCAGCCTCTTTTTACAGAGTAGGACTTTGAGGCCCAGAGAAACAAGGACATAGTTAAGAACCCAGGCCAACAGTGAGCCTTATCACTTTGGGCGTAGGTATTGGGGGCCTTGCTGCCAAGATCTGGGACTTGGAGTTGTCAAACTATTTCCCCGCAGCACATACATACTGATGGCTGGGGCTCCAGCCGTCTTGTTGGAGGTCTTTCCCACCCAAGGGACTGAGGGCTCTAGGATCATTAAGTAAGGCCTAGGCAGATCAGACCTTTACAGGTTTGGGGAAGCTCCTTCATCCTGCCCCTCAAGCTGGGTATACTTACTCCCTTCACGTTGCTGGAGTCCCTTGTTTCTGAGGTAGGCCGATTTAGGGGTCACTGGCTTCACAGTACTTTCTGCGCCAAGCTGGCCTTGTGCCAGGCCTTGTACAGTCCATGCTGGGCTTCCTGCCTGACGATAGCAGCCCTTGAGAGCTAACCCCTGGGCCCATGCCCCCATCCTTTGCCCTGCATTGTGAGGGCCTACCTCCTATGCTAGCTGTTGGTGTCTTCACTTCACTAGGAGAGCCGGCCATCTCTGAGAGTGTGCTCTGTATTCAGAGCTGGTCTTGCTTGACCCTTGAGCATCTTGGAGTTGTGGAGAGTGGAGCAAAAGTCTCCCTACCTGGGTTATCCATGTGGCAAAAGGCTTCCAGACAGAAGGAGAGGGCTTTGCAAAGGCTTAGAGTTGTCCCACTGCACTGTGGACTCTGGCTACCACAAGCAGGTTTATGTCAGCACAGGTGAGGCTGGGTGGTTGGCAGGTGTCAGGTCCAAGTTCCCACTCTAGCAGCCAGGGAAAGCTGTATAAGAGTTTTGGGACTGAATTCAAACAGCCCCCTCTGGTGACGGGTGAGTAGATTCTGGTGGTGTTGCACCCAGTGCCATCTCCAGTCACTCCACCCTGAGGTAGCTCCTCCTAGGTTGTGTCTGAGCACCTGCCCATAGGTGGGACTACCAGGGCAGAAGGCACTTCTCCCCAAGTGCCACATCCAGGATTCTGTGGTTATTCCCTGCTTGTTATTTTCAATCTTTTGCTATTATAAGTACCCCAGCTCCAAGTTTCCCTGAGTTATCCTTTTGCACCTTAGGGTTATTTCCTTGAAGTGTGTTCCCAGAAGTGCAGTTACTGGGTCAGGGGCATCAGTGAAGCCATGTAGTTCCCCGGACTCGTCTCCAGAGTCCACTTCCTGGAAACACTGATCTAGCTTATGGGGCAGCTGGCATGAGGGGGGGTGCATGCCTACCCCACTGCCCTCTCCCACTGGCCTCCTTTCCCTGAGTTGAGCACGTGCCCTGCTGACCTTCTCCAGCTGGTTGGTAGCAAAAGTCTGACCCACAAGGTCAGCATTTCCCCAACTGGTCAGCTGATGTCTGACCTTCATAATTTAGACCTCGTTGAAGGACGCCCCTCTTCTCTTTTTTTTTTTTAGAGACAGAGTTTCACTTTGTCACCCTTGGTAGAATGCCGTGATGTCACAGCTCACAGCAACCTCCAACTCCTGGGCCCAGGCGATTCCCTTGCCTCAGCCTCCCAAGTAGCTGGGACTACAGGCGCCTGCCACAACGCCTGGCTATTTTTTTTTTTTATGTCGTATTTTTTTTTTATTATTAAATCATAGCTGTGTACATTGATATAATCATGGGGCATCATTCATTAGCTTCACAGACCGTTTACCAAGTTTCACATATACCCTTGTAAGATGCACCACCCGGCTATTTTTTGGTTGCAGTTCAGCGGGGCCAGGTTTGAACCCGCCACCCTCGGTGTATGGGGCTGGTGTCCTACTCACTGAGCCATGGGCACTGCCCCGCAATATTTGTCTTTAAGGCCTGGCGTGATGGCTCACCCTTGTAATCCTAGCACTGTAGGAGGCCAAGGTAGGTGGATTTCCTGAGCTCATGGGTTCAAGACCAGCCTGAGCAAGAGTGAGACCCTGTCTCTAAAAATAGCTGGGTGTTGTGGCGGGAGCCAGTAGTCCCAGCTACTCGGGAGGCTTAGGGTAGAAAATTATTGGAGCCCAAGAGTTGGAGGTTGCTGTGAGCTAACACCATGACACACTACCAAGTGTGACAAAGTAAGACTCTGTCTCAAAAAGAAATTTGTCTTTAAATCCACTTAGATTTTCACTGTTAAATAGGAAAAGGGTACTCCCTATAGGTCTGGCAAATTAAAAAGGAAGGAAGGGGCTTGGCACCCATAGCTCAGTTGTTAGGGTGCTGGCCGCATGCACTGGGGCTGGTGGGTTTGAACCCAGCCTGGGCCTGCTAAACAACGACAACAACAACAACAAAAATAGCTGGGGGCGGTGCCCGTGGCTCAGTGGGTAGGGCACAGGCCCCATATACCAAGGGTGGTGGGTTTAAACCCGGCCCCAGCCAAATTGCAACAAAAAAAAAATAGCCGGGTGTTGTGGTGGGCGCCTGTAGTCCCAGCTACTCGGGAGGTTGAGGCAAGAGAATCACTTAAGCCCAAAAGTTTGAGGTTGCCGTGAGCTGTGACACCACAGCACTCTACTAAGGGCGACATAGTGAGACTCTGTCTCAAAAAGAAGGGAAGGAGAGAGGGAAATAGCAGGCAGGCCCCTACTGTCATTGCTTGCCATAGATGTGGGCTAATGGAAATGCAAGTGCAAGGGCACAAATGCACTGCATCTGTGAGTCTCTCCCTCCTGAGGCCTGCAGGGGGTCCTCCCTGGGCCCTTCCATCCTCCCCCAACAAGGACAACAGGCTGGCTTTGAAGAGGTGTCCAAGTCATGACTGTACCAGAAGTGTTGACAAGGGCCAACTTTGTCACCATGTGGATCTCCATCCTTGCCACCTGGAAAGACCCCCAGGAGTCGAGAGGACAGCAGTCCACCTGCCCTACCCTATCTGGCCCCACTGCTCTGCCATTCTCCCTATCCCTGGGTTTTATTGACAGGGATAGGCCATACCACATTGCTTAGGATACTGGCTGCTCTCTGTGCCACCCTCTTGCCATTGCCTTGATTTTTCAGCAGCCACATCACTCGTTCGCTCCCTTGACCTCAGTGGCCAAGGCCAGCAGATCCTCTGGGTGAACCCTCATGCAACATTTGTTTTTCTCCCTGAACAGTCTCTACCTCCCCTGGGAATGAGATTATTTATTTGTACCTAATTATAGATCCTCATATTTATCTTGCTAACATTTTATCCCTTCAGCCATGGGCCATTTTCCCAGCCTGTCCATTGAGCCCCAGGGGTATCCCTGAGTTTTCCTCAGATGGACACTGGGCTGTGAGTCCACATGGGAGCAGCTGTGTCCCCAAGGGCCACTGAGGCTCTCCTAGGCCCTTCCCTGGAGCCCATGACCCCAGGGGACATAGGGACCTAGCTCATGTGGGAAACTGGCTGCGGGGACTCCAGGCCCTGTCTTCTAGGTTGTATCCACCCCTGGTCAAGGAGTGGCTGCTCGTCCAAGGAATAGGACCACTCCCAGCCCTCTAGCTTGGGCAGGGCTGCACTAGGCCTATTGTTCAGTTGCTATTTGGGGACCCAGACATGCCATCTTCTCTATTTAGAATGGGGACCTCTTACGTGGCCCAGTTCTGAACACCTCTTATCAGAGAATGGCTGAGGCAAGAGTGCCCACCAGTGCCAGTTCAGAGGAGTGGCGGGGCCCTGGGGCTGCCTGAACTGAGGATATAGCCTCTGCATGGCCACTCAGTCTGCTTGAGTGCCAGGGTCTGGGCTCCAGGGTCATCACACTATCATGGGGCAGATGAGAGCACCCAGAACTCTGAGAGCTGCCAGCTCTTTGTTTTTGCCAAGTGGACTTGCCTGCTCTGTAAGCCAAGTGGTGTGTCCAGGAGGCCATTTCCTGGCCAGTGAAGCTACCAACTTCTGTGGAAATGCTGAGAGCTGTGTCCTGAAGGGCCTTTTCTTCCCCTAAGACAACAAATTGTTTTCTGTGTCCTCAACAATGCCATGTTCATTCTCAGCTTACGTGTGAGGTGAGCCTAGCTGCTGGCTCACTGCCTACCTCTCTGCATTGGGCACTCTTCCCAGGCAACACAGCCTTCCAGTTGTTCACCTGGGCAGTGGTGGTTGGCCTTTATCCTACTCTAGCCTCCACCATTCTCATTGGGTGACCTCGGGCTAGGGACTTGGACACTTTGGGTTGAGTGTCTCCAACTGTTTTCATGGGAATAACAATATTTACATGTGTCCCACATGTGACCCTCCAGCCGTTTGCTGAGGGGTGGGGGAGAACAGCAGGTGAGGGGGTGAGTTGGGAGAAGCAAAGCTTAGTCCCTAGACCCAAAGACCTACTACTTTCCAAGCAGTTGGCCTTGGACAAGTCACTGCTTGCTTGGTGGGCACAGTTAGGCGGGGGGAGCCAGCCTGCAAATATACAGAAGCTCAGGGCAGCGCCTGTGGCTCCCCATATGCCAGAGGTGGCGGGTTCAAACCCAGCCCCAGCCAGAAACTGCAAAAAAAAATAAAAATAAAAAATATACAGGAGCTCAGATCCCTTCTCTGCCCTCCCACCCTGTGTATTTAGGGCTGGTCGTTCCCCATCTGAGCTTCAGTTTCCTCATCTGTAAAATGGGCTACGTGAGGCTTCCACAGAATGATGCACCAAGAACTTCCTCAGCACAGACTCATTAAATGTTCTTTGTGTTCTTATTATTCTTGGCTCTAACGCAGCCAGCCAGAGAGGGTGGGGGCTGGGTGGTGGGGGCTGCCTGATCTTCCCTCCACTGTGGCCCAAGAGTGGTGACCTGGGCAACCTCCAAATGTGTGTCTGGGGGGTAGATCTGGGAGGCTCTGTGAGCCACTTTGGCATTTGTTTGTTCATTTGACAGACATTTGTTGGTTGCTTACTGTGTGTCAGGGCCTTGTTCCTGTCCATAGGTCAGACTGGCAAAAAAAGTAAATACATGAAACCTGGCAAGGGAGAAGGTGGCAAGAGTAGTGGGGGGGAAAGCCAGGGATGAGGAGGGCTGGGTGGTGGGGTTTTAGTAGGATGGCAACAAGGGCCTCCCTAGCTGAGTGGCATCTTAGGGACTCTACAAAGGAGATGAGGGAGGAGTTAGGTGGGTGCCTGGGGAGGAGTGTTCCAGGCAGTGGATACAGCCTGTGCAAAGGCCCTGAGGCAGGAGGAATCGCAAGGATAGTCCCATGTGGCTGGAGAGTGATCCAGGAGCAGAGAGGGAGGAGAGGAGGATAGGAAGATGACGGGGCAGGTGGTAGAGGGCTTTGTGGACTGTGGGGAGAACTTGGGCTTTTACCCATAGGCAGTGGGAGCCAGAGAAGGCTATGGGCAGAGATGGGATGGGACTAGATTTAGGTGCTCACAGGCGTCCTCTGGCTTCTGTGGAGAGGACAGGCTTTGGTTGGGGATGAGAGTGAACATGGGGCCCCCAGAGAGGTGGCTGGCACGGTAACCCAGGGAGAGAGGATGGTGGCCTGGCCAAAGGTGGGGGCAGCAAAGATAAGAGACGCACAGACAACTTTTCACCAGAGTTGCATTCAGACAGGAGAGTATACTACATGTGTATAGTTAGTAAATTTTTACCAGCTGAACTCAGACCCACACATGGATCAAGAAATAAATCTCCGGGCGGTGCCTGTGGCTCAAGGAGTAGGGCGCCAGTCCCATATGCCAGAGGTGGCGGGTTCAAACCTAGCCCTGGCCAAAAAAAAGAAAGAAATCTCCACCCCCCCAGGGCACTCCTCAGCCTCCTTTCTCCTGGATCAGCTTTTTTTTTTTGAGACAGAGTATCACTATGTCACCCTTGATAGAGCACTATGGCGTCACAACTCAGCAACCTCAAACTCTTGGACTTAAGCAATTCTCTTGCCTCAGCCTCCCGAGTAGCTGGGACTACAGGTGCCCAGCACAACACCTGGCTAGTTTTTCTATTTTTTTTTGTAGAGACTGAGTCTCACTTTATCGCCCTTGGTAGAGTGCCATGGCGTCACACAGCTCACAGCAACCTCCAAATCCTTGGGCTTAGGCGATTCTCTTGACTCAGCCTCCCAAGTACTTAGGACTATAGGCGCCCGCCACAACTCCCGGCTATTTTTTTGTTGCACTTTGGCCGGGGCTGGGTTTGAACCCGCCACCCTTGGCATATGGGGCTGGCACCCTACCCGCTGAGCCACAGGTGTGCCCTAGTTTTTCTATTTTTAGTGGAGATGGGGTCTCACTCTTATTCAGTTTGGTCTCAAACTCCTGAGCACAACTAATCCACCCACCTAAGCCTCCCAGAGTGCTAGGATTACAGGGGTAAGTCACTGCGACCGGCCCTGGATCAGTTTTGAAGGTGCTGAAAGATCAGCTCTGGGATGTGAAAGAGAGCAGTCGAGGGTGACTCCCATTTTCTGGCTTGAGCACTGGAAGGACAAGGCTGCCATTAACTGCAGATAGAGAAGGCAGGTAGAGGCTGGGTGGGCAAGTCAGGAGCAGTCGGGACCGCAGCTCTGCTGTGCTGCCTTTGAGGGGCCTATGTCCCCCAAGAGGACATGGAGGAGGTAGTGAGCACACCAGTCTGGGCCTCTGGGGACAGAGGTACATATAGGATTTGCCAGCCCACGTTCAGTATTTGCAGCCTCAAGCCCAGACAGAGTCATTCAGGGACCAGATGTGGACAGAGGGGCCCATCCTAGGGCTCCCTGCTGTTTGCAGGTCTAGTGATCACTTACAGGGGAGATGGAGGTGTGGGGTCACTGAAGGCAGGAGAGGAGAGGAAAGAGGAAGGCCACTGGGCACCAGCTGCGTGGGCTCCAGGGGCTAAGTCTTAACCTCAGTGGGGAAATGATGCTCAGTTTGGGTTCTGAGGGCTGAGAGGACAAAGGTGGGGTCAGTGAGCACAGAGAACACCTTCTAGGGGTTTGGGAATCTAGAAAGGAGAGAATCAAAAGGTGCCTGGGGGCGGCGCCTGTGGCTCAGTCGGTAAGGCTCCAGCCCCATATACTGAGGGTGGCGGGTTCAAACCCGGCCCCGGCTGAACTGCAACCAAAAAATAGCTGGGCGTCGTGGCAGGCACCTGTAGTCCCAACTACTCGGGAGGCTGAGGCAAGAGAATCGCTTAAGCCCAGGAGTTGGAGGTTGCTGTGAGCTGTGTGAGACTCTGTCTCTACAAAAAAAAAAAAAAGTGCCTGGAACAGGGAGTAAGGTCAGGAGGTAATCTTTTCTAAAGAGAGAATCCTGAGCTTGTTAACAGAGCAGCATGGTGTGGCCAATGGGAGGCAGGTATGGTGGAGTCTGGCTCCCTCAGTGGGGCAGGATTCCCAGTGGAGCCAGGTCATCTATCAGCCTGGCTCACGGTGACTGCCTGCACCTTCTCGAGCTCAAGAGGGCCAGCTCTGCCCATCTCTGCCCAGGTTGGGGAAGCCTAAGCCTCAGTGGATGCCCTTCCTCAGGAACATGGATAATCAAACCACCAGGCAGACCTACCCTGTCAGGTCCCAAGGCCCAGGGTCCATGTCTGGCTGGGGCATCTGGTTGGCTGCAACCTGTCATTTCATCTACACCATGTGCACTTGGATATACACACACCTGTGTGTGTGCACATGCCAGTCTCCCCTGCATGGTATGCTCTACCACCCCCAGAGCCTGGGCAGCTGGCACCGAGGTTGGTTGTGCTGGCAGTGCTTCCAAGGTTGGTTTTAGTAGGGCAGGAAATGCTTTATGGGGGGTGGGGATGCCCCTAGCCTGACCAGCATCACCAAACACTCTGTGGTGGAACTGAGTGTGCATTTGGGTGAAGGGTTGAGGGCATGGGTAAGGGGTAGCTCCTCGTTGCCTGTCACACCCTCATAGGTAAGAACCTGGAGGAACACTGACTTTTCCCATGTTCTGACCAAAACCACAACAGTAATAGTGATGCGTGGCCACTCGTGTCCCTTCCTGAGTGCCACATGCTGGCTAGATCACAATGACACATGCTCTCACTTCCTCCTCCTGGAATGGCTGCTGTTACTGTCTTCCTGTTCACACTTTAGAAAAAGGCAGGCCAGCGATTTGCCCAAGGTCACCAAGCACTGGAGCTTTCTTGGGCTGTACCCTGCTGCCCAGCCACCAGGCTGCAGGTAAAGGCTTAAGAGTTGATGAATTGGCTCGGTGCCTGTGGCTCAAGCAGCTAAGGCACCAGCCACATACACTTGAGCTGGCGGGTTCAAATCCAGCCTGAGCTCGCCAAACAACATGACAACTACAACCAAAAAACAGCTGGGCATTGTGGCGGGCGCCTACAGTCCCAGCTACTTGGGAGGCAGAGGCAGGAGAATCGCTTGAGCCCAGGAATTGGAGTTTGCTGTGAGCTGTGATGCCATAGCACTCTACCCAGGGTGACAGCTTGAGGCTCTGTCTCAAAAAATAAAAATGAGAAAAAAAAAAGAGTTGATGAATCATAAGCCACTCCAGCTAGAATGCTGAGGTCCCTGTGCCCCAGCAGAGATAGCCTTGTTCTGAGGACCAGAGACAGGTGGGAGTGTTGTGCCATCCACAGTGGCTGTTTCTGGAAGGCAGGAGCTTCCTTTCACTTCTGCACCAGGGGCCATAGTTCCTGTGGGCTCCTCTGTGTCCTTGGCTGCCTCCTTCATACAGCACCCAGGGAGGCACTAGGAAGTTTTTGTGGGTGGCGTGTGGGGACTCAGATCTTCCCCTTCCCTCCTCTTCTCCATTAGTGGTGCTCATCGGGGACTCAGGTGTGGGCAAGAGCAATCTCCTGTCGCGCTTTACCCGCAACGAGTTCAACCTGGAGAGCAAGAGCACCATTGGAGTGGAGTTCGCCACCCGCAGCATCCAGGTGGACGGCAAGACCATCAAGGCGCAGATCTGGGACACAGCGGGCCAGGAGCGCTACCGCGCCATCACCTCAGCGTGCGTGTTGGGCAGCTGGGGCCCTGCTGAGTGGGGACGTGGGTGTGTGGGCTTGAAGAACATGTAGGAGTTAGGTAGATGAGGCAATGGCTTGAGAGTGGAGGAAGGAGTAACACCCCAGCCTCAAGAGACCCCCAGGAGATGTGGGATCCTCAAGCAGAACCGTGCCCAGCCTTGGCCACACTGGGGCACTAGTGTATCCCTGAGTATCATCCTGTTGCCCCCATCCCTGCCTGGTAGCCTTCCTCCTTCCTCTGCTCCCTTCTGTGTGGCAGCTCATGTCTTGTCCATGCTTATTCTGTCCTCTCACCTAGACCTGGGCCCCAGTGTCTCTCTGAGGCCTACCAGCCATCAGAACCCACTCAAGCTGCCTCTTTCTGGACCCTTCCCAGTCCCTAGCCATTCCCCACCACTGGTCGCTCTACCACCTGGCTGTCTCCTGGACCTCCCCCCCACCCCCTGTCTCCTTCAGCTTTCTGGTGGGTGTATGTCCATCCATCTCCTTGATGGCCTGTGGCTGGCTCTGCGTGGGGTAGGGAGGGGGCATTTGGTACTCTGCCCAGCAGTGGCCTTTTCTCTGGGCAGTTGCTGGTCCCTTTTCCCCCTAGCTCCCTCCTCAGGCCCCCACATTCCAGATATGGATCTAGGGAGCAGACCTGGGGCCTCTGATCACATCTGTCCCTTAAGGCCACGATGGGCACCCCTTGGCTAGACCCTGTGCATGATGCATGTGCTGCCTTCCCATGAGGCTGCTGCTGCACATGGCCCCAGAGGCTGTCTAGGCCCACAGCAGCTCACAGGACCCTGCCCTGTAGGTACTACCGTGGTGCTGTGGGTGCCCTGCTGGTATATGACATCGCCAAACACCTGACCTATGAGAATGTGGAGCGCTGGCTGAAGGAGCTAAGGGACCACGCTGACAGCAACATCGTCATCATGCTGGTAGGCAACAAGAGTGACCTGCGCCACCTGCGAGCTGTGCCTACAGACGAGGCCCGCGCCTTTGCAGGTGGGTCCAGCTGGGCCTCTGAGAACAGGGTGGAGACTGAGGCATCAGAGAAGCATCTGGAAAGCGGGAGGCACCCCCACCATGCCAGGGCTCCTGGCCACAGTGCCAGCCTCCTGTCCCTCAAGAGTGGTCTTTCGTTCCTGGGCCTGGCAAGTGGGCAGGTGGAATCCCCAAGAAAGAGGGACACCATACAACCCCACCTCCTCACTCACCTGGACAGTATTTTCTGTTCCAGAAAAGAACAACTTGTCCTTCATTGAGACTTCAGCTTTGGATTCCACCAACGTAGAAGAAGCATTCAAGAACATCCTCACAGGTGGTCACAGGGCCTGGGTGGGCGAGGGGAGGGCACAGCCTCTCAAAGCAGAATGCAGCCCCTGAACCTTCATTTCTTAAACCTGCTATTTTGTCCGGACACAAGGCCAGGCATGGCATCCTCTCCAGGCTCAGGCCAGATCCAGGCCTTGCTACTGTGCAGGACAGACACCCCCTTGCCCCAGTCCCTGTGGGTGGGCCCATCTTGGGCTCCACAACCAAACAGCCAGCCAGAAGGAGGCAGGTGCTGCAGTAGCCCTGACCCCTTGGCATCCTGGAGTTTACTACTGAGGGAGGAGGGAGCCTCTAATCTTAAGGAACAGGGAACAGGGCTGGCTATTACCAGATAGCCAGATGGTCCTGCCCTTACTGAGTGCATAGCCCACCATGGGCAAGTGGATGGTGGCCCCTGTCTTTGTTTTCTATTATGTATATATACTAGGGACCCTTGGGGAGACTCCACAAAGTCCTGCAGGGAGGTGGTCACTGTGGGCTGGCAGGTCATGAGACTCACTCACCTGGTGTCTCCCTCTCTGCTCTGGCAGAGATCTACCGAATTGTGTCCCAAAAGCAGATTGCTGACCGTGCAGCCCACGACGAGTCCCCGGGCAACAATGTGGTGGACATCAGCGTGCCACCTACTACCGACGGACAAAAACCCAACAAGCTGCAGTGCTGCCAGAATCTGTGACCGCCCCAGCCTCTGCCCAGCGTGCGTGCACGTCCTTGGCCAACCCCCACCACGATGTCCTCCCAGCCGCAGCCCGTTGTCCCTCTGTGACCAGCTCGCTCCCGCCCTCTCAGTGAGTGCCACACGGCCAGCCAGGGCCCAGGAAGAGCAGGAGTCAGTGGCACCTCCTATCCTGCACGGGGAAGCTAGAAGCCCTGGCTTGCTGTGCTCACTCAACTCTGGTCCCGGCAGGCATCTTGCTGGGCTGGGAGGGCAGTGAGATGGACAAGCCCAATTAGAGGCAAGGAGGGAGGGCAGATGGGGCCGGCTTCTCCTCTTTTCCTCGGCAGACTCCAAGGAACGATTGCCTTCCTCCCTCTCTGGCCAGCTGGCCTAACTGGCTGGCTGTCCCTACCCAGAATCCTGCTCAGAGCTGAAGCGGGAAGAGCCAGGCAGCTGGGGCCGGCGCAGGTGGACTCTTAGCTCTTGGCTACTGCTGCCCACTCCTCTGAGCACAGCTAGCGCATAGGCCTCCCACCTCTGTGCGAGCAGCCCCAGCCCCACCTGTATATTGTTCCTGGGAGAAGCCAGTCCTTGTCTTGCCCTCCTCTTGCACGCAGCGCGCCCCTTCAGCCCTCTCTGCCCTCCACTCCTCTGTCTTATCTCCCCGTCTGATCTGGAACCTGTTTGCAAGTGAAGCAATATCTCCATGTTTTGTATATACAACTGCTCTTGTAGCCTTTGGTTTTGTTATTGTAGAGAAACACAGATTCTTTATACACTTTGTAAGATTTATGCCAAACCCTAGCTCTTGATCTCTTATTCTCCCTGTGGCCCCTGCACTGTTTTGCCCCATGCCTCATTTCTCTGGCCCATTACTAAAATGTATAATCCAACTTCTTGTACAGAAAACTGCCGCTGCGCTTCTGTCTTCTTTCTCTACACCAGACGGCCACTCCTGAGCCAAAGCCCATTGCTGCACGTCCCCCAGCGCAAGGCAGACCCCTGACCCTGGCCCCATCCCAGCCCCAGCCCCAGCCCCTGGGGGAGATTTGGGCGCTAGCACCTGCCCAGGGCAACTTGAAGGCCCCTTGAGCTGGTCCAGCAGGCTTTTCATGTGTAAGGTGAGGTTGGAGGGAGGGTGAGAGCCAGGGGGTTGTGGTGGAAGAGGGTGTCGGTGACCATGAACTCTGAGGCTGTGGGACCTACTTCCCTGCTGCTCAAGGGCACCCCCTGGTGGGAATGGGAGTAGTGAGCTGTGCTCACTGTGCCTCTCTTCCAGCTCCCTCTTGAAGCCACCTGCTCCCCTGGGGTTCGGGCAAGGGCGGCTTTCCCAGGGGATACCAGGTGTTTCCATCCTAGACCGCCACTGGAGAAAGACCTGGTGAGGGAATGCCAGTGACAGGTTAAAGTGGGTAAACTGGGCTTCCTCTGCCCTTCAAGTCATCTAGCTTCTCCACATGGGCAGGGGTGGACTGATGAGGTGACCTTCTAACCTAGTGGGTGCAGCCAGTCTCTGTTTTGCAAGCTCCAGCCGAAGAGCCCACTCATCCCATGGATCCACCTGAGGCCCAGCAGAGAGGAGGGCTGGTTCCCTCTTGATTCCAGGTTCTGGTTGCCCAGCCTGAAGGGCCAGGCAGTCCCAAACACAGCCTTCCGGAAGATCTCTGAGCCAGGAGCAGTTTAGACAGGGGAGTTGGAGGGAGCCAGGGTGTATGCTCTAGGCCTCAAACTCATGGCTTCAAGCAATACTCCCACCTCCATCTCCCAAAGCCTTGAGATTACAGGCATGACCCAGAGAACCTAGCCTAGATATCTTTTCTTTGTAAGGCTGAATGATATTCCATTGTATAAACATACCGTGTTGTATTTAGTCATTCATCCATTGATGGACACTTGGATTATTTCCACCTTTTGGATATTGTGAGTCATGCTGCTGTGAACATGGGTGTGCCAATGTCTGCCTGAGTCCCTGCCTTCAATTCTTTTGGATGTATACCCAAAGTGTAATTGCTAGTTCATATGGCAATTCTATGTTTACTTTTTTTTTTTTTTTTGAGACAGAGTCTCAAGCTGTTGCCCTGGGTAGAGTGCTGTGGCATCATAGCTCACAGCAACCTCCAACTCATAGGCTTACATGATCCTCTTGCCTCAGTTTTTCTATTTTTAGTAGAGATGAGATCTTGCTTTTGCTTGGGCTGGTCTTGAACTTGTGATTCAAGCCATCCATCTGCCTCAGCCTTCCAGAGTGCTAGGATTACAGGTGTGAGCCACCACATCTGTCCTATGTTTACGTATTTTAGGAACTGTGTTAAATCTTTTCACGCATCATTAACTGGTATTTAGAACAACCACAGGAGATGGACATAATATTATACCAGCCCCTAATTCATTAGCTGGGTGGGCCCTTCTGACTCCAAGGAGGACCGGAGTGAGTCATACTTGAGCTGCCAGCAGACCCCTGCTACCTAGTTGCTGGAGACATTTTGAACTCTCCCACTTGAGACTGGGTGCTGACTGGGACAATTGATTTAGAACTCTTGACCTGGATCAATCACCTGAGGACCATCCAAGGTGGTACCCTGGTTGTGTTGTTGTGGGAAGGTTTGATTTTCCTTTTCCAGTTGTTGCCCATGGGGATGGGGTGTCTTAGTTGCTGATATTTCTCCACAGCTGAGAATTCAACCCAGAGTTACTGATTCACTAGGATTGGACAGAGACCAGCTGAAAACAAGAGAGAACCAATTAGCCCCACCACACCAAGCAGGTCCCCAGTGTCTCAAGCCTTAGTACTGTATGGGACCTTTGCAAAGCTGTAGGGGAAAAGCTGCAGTCACCAGTCCCAGCTCTTGGGCAAAGGGCAAAAGGCTCCAGGAGCCTGCAACCCAATTTACCCTTATCTGCTCATCTAGCCAGAGTGAAAAATAATCATGGGGTGGAATCAGCGGGAAAACTCTGGCAACATGAATAATCAGAGTAGATCAACTCCCCCAAGGAACGACAAGGTGTACACCAGAAGCTCCCATTCATAAACAAATGGCTGAGATGTCAGAAATCAAATTCAGAATTTGGACTGCAAATAAGATTAACAGAATGGAGGTAAAGTTGGAATTAGAAATTCAAGGAGCATTTCAAACGTTATATCAAAAATTCAATGAATTCAAAGACAAAATCAACAAAGATCTGAGACATACAGTAGAATCCCTCCATAACAGAATGGAGCAGGCAGAAGAAACAATTTCAGACATTGAAGACAGATTTTGAATGCTTCCAAATGCTCAAAGAGGAAGAGAAGTGCAGAGTAAAAATGGATCATTCTCTCAGAGAGGTCTGGGATAATTCGAAGAAAACTAATATTGGCCTTATAGGAATTGCCGAAGGTGATGAGGTTGCTTTGAAAGGCCCAGATGCTCTAAGAGATAATGGAGGAAAACTTCCCAAACATGGCAAGAGATTCTGAAATTCAGATAGCAGACAATTTCAGAACCCCAGCATGACTCAACCCAAATAAAGCATCTCCCAGACACATTATTATTAACTTCGCCACAGTTAATATGAAGGAGAAAATCCTGCAAGCAGCCAGACATAAGAAAACCATATCCTACAAGGGGAAGAATATTAGCATGACTGCAGATCTCTCTGCTGAAACCTTTTAAACTAGAAGAGGGTGGTCATCGACCTTCAACCTCCTAAAACAAAATAACTTTCAACCCAGGATCCTGTATCCAGCTAAACTGTTTCATTTGTGATGGAGTAATTAAATACTTTAATGACACATGTTGAAGAAATTTGCCATGACTAAACCAGCTATCTAGGATATTCTCAGACCCATCCTTCACAATGACAAGCATAATGCTCTACCTCCAAAGTAAACTCACTCAGAAACTTTTGATCAAACTCCAACTTCCACAGTGGCAAAAGAATTAAAAATGTCCACTGGACTTTTGAAAAACTTGATACCCAAAATACTACCAGCCTTATCAATATTCTCCATTAATGTGAATGGCTTAAATTTCCCTCTAAAGAGGCACAGTTTGGCTGACTGGATACAAAAACTCAGGCCAGATATCTGCTGCATACAAGAATCTCATCTTACCTGAAAAGATAAATATAGACTCAGGGTGAAGGAATGATAATTATAATTCAGGAAAACAGAAATCAGAAAAAAGCAGGGGTTGTAATTTTATTCACAAATGCAATAGGATTTAAACCAACAAAAGTAAGGAAAGATAAGGATGGTCACTTAATATTTGTTAAAGGTAACACTCAACATGATGAGATTTCAATTATTAACATTTATGCACCCAACCAGAATGCACCTCAATTTATAAGAGAAACTCTAAGAGACATGAGCAACTTGATTTCCTCTAGCATCATAATTATCGGAGATTTTAATATCCCTTTGGCAATGTTGGCTAGATCCTCCAATAAGAAATTTTAATAAGGCTCGGCCCCTGTGGCTCAAGTGGCTAAGGCGCCAGCCACATACACCTGAGCTGGTGGGTTTGAATCCAGCCCGGGCCCGCCAAACAACGACAGCTGCAACCAAAAAATAGCCTGCAGTCTCAGCTACTTGGGAGGCAGAGGCAGGAGAATCACTTCAGCCCAGGTGTTGGAGGTTGCCGTGAGCTGTGATGCCACTGCACTCTCCCTGGGGCAAAAGCTTGAGGTTCTGTAAATAAAAGAAATAAAAGAAATTTTAATAAGCAAAGAAATTTAAGACTTAACCATTCAACAATTGGATTTAACAGACATCTATAAAACATTTCATCCTAACAAAACTGAATACACATTATTCTCATGGAACATCCTCCAAAATTGATCACGTCTTAGGTCACAAGTCTAACCTCAGCAAATTTAAAAGAATAGAAATTATTCCTTGCATCTTCTCAGACCATCAGGGAATAAAAGTTGAACTCAGTAACAACAGGAATCTGAGTTCGGCACCTGTGGCTCAAGTGGCGAAGGCACCAGCCACATACACCTGAGCTGGTGGGTTCAAATCCAGCCCGGGCCACCAAACAACAAAGATGGCTGTAACCAAAAAGTAGTCATGTTGTGGCGTTGTGGCAGTCGCCTATAGTTCCAGCTACTTGGGAGGCAGAGGCAGGAGAATTGCTTGAGCCCAGAAGTTGGAGGTTGCTGTGAGCTGTGATGCCACAGCACTCTACCCAGGGCAACAGCTTGAGGCTCTGTCTCAAAAAAAAAAAACAAACAAACAAACATGAATCTGCATACTCACACAAAAACATGTAAACTAAATAACACTATGCTGAAAGATAGCTGGGTCATAGACAAGATTAAGAAGGAAATTACTGGATGGCACCTATGGCTCAGTGAGTAGGGCGCCAGCCCCATATACCAAGGGTGGAGGGTTTAAACCCAACCCCGGCCAAACTGCAACAACAACAAAAAAATAGCCAGGCATTGTGGTGGGTGCCTGTAGTTCCAGCTACTTGGGAGGCTGAGGCAAGAGAATACCTAAGCCCAGGAGTTAGAGGTTGCTGTGAGCTGTGATGCTACAGCACTCTACAGAGGGTGATAAAGTGAGACTGTCTCTAAAAAAAAATAAATAAATAAAATAAAAAGGAGGAAATTACCAAATTTTTGGAACAAAACAATAATGAAGACGTTAATTACCAGAACCTCTGGGATACTGCAAAGGCAGTCCTAAGAGGGACATTTATAGCATTGCAAGCCTTCCTCAAGAGAATGGAAAGAGAGGAAGTTAACAACTTAATGGGACATCTCAAGCAACTGGAAAAGGAAGAACATTCCAATCCCAAACCCACCAGAAGAAAATAAATAACCAAAATTACAGCAAAATTAAATGAAATTGAAAACAAAAGGATTATACAACAGATCAACAAATCAAAAAGTTGGTTTTTTGAAAAGGACAATAAAATAGATAAACCTTTGGCTAACCTAAGCAGGAATAAAAGAGTAAACTCTCTAATTTCATCAGTCATAAATGGCAAAGATGAAATAACAACAGACTCCTCAGAAATACAAAAAATCCTTAATGAATATTATAAGAAACTTTATTCTCAGAAATACGAAAATGTGAAGGAAACAGACCAATACTTGGAAGCATGCCACCTTCCTGGACTTAGACAGAATGAGTGGAAATGTTGAAGAAGCCTATATCAAGTTCTGAAATAGCATCAACTATACAAAATCTCCCTAAAAAGAAAAGCCTGGGACCTGATGTCTTCACATTAGAATTCTACCAAACCTTTAAAGAGGAACTAGTACCTATATTACTTAACCTTTTCCAAAATATAGAAGAAGAATATATAAGGAGAACTATGAAACTCTAAGAAAAGAAATAGCTGAAGATATTAACAAATGGAAAAACATACCATGTCTGGGAAGAATCAACATTGTTAAAATGTCCATATTATCCAAAGCAATATACAATCTTAATGCAATCCCTATTAAAGTACTGTCATGGGCAGCACCTGTGGCTCAAGGAGTAGGGCGCCAGCCCATATGCCGGAGGTGGCGCATTCAAACACAGCCCCGGCCAAAAACTGCAAAAAAAAAAAAAAAAAAGATTTAAAAAGTACCACTGTCGGTACATGTATACCATGGAATATTATGCAGCCTTAAAGAAAGATGGAGACTTTACCTCTTTCATGTTTATATGGATGGAGCTGGAATATATTCTTCTTAGCAAAGTATCTCAGGAATAGAAGAAAAAGTATCCAATGTACTCAGCCCTACCATGAAGCTAAATTATAGCTTTCACATGAAGGCTATAACCCAACTATAGCACAAGACTATGAGGAAAGGGCCAAGGAAGGGGAAGGGAGGGGGGAGGTTAGAGTGGAGGGAAGGTAATGGGTGGGGCCACACCTAGGGTGCATCTTAGAATGGGTACAGGCAAAACTTACTAAAGGCAGAATACAAATGTCTATATACAATAACTAAGAAAATGCCATGAAGGCTACGTTGAACAGTTTGATGAGAATATTTCAGATCATATATGAAACCAGCACATTGTACCCCTTGATTGCACTAATGTACACAGCTATGAGTTAACAATTAAAAAAATGAAATGTAGTCTTGCTGAAAGAATAAAGTTGTAAAGAGAAAAAAAAGTGCCACCGTCATAGAGATCTTGAAAAAATAATACTCGTTTTATATGGAATCAGAAAAAACCTCGAATAGCTGAGACATTACTCAGAAATAAAATCAAATCAGGAGGAATCATGCTTCCAGACCACAGATTATACTGTAAATCAATAGTAATCAAAACAGCATAGTAATGGCACAAAAACAAACAGGTAGATGTATGGAACAGAATAGAGAACCAAGAGATGAACCCAGCTACTTACCATTATTTGATCTTTGACAAGCCAATTAAAAACTGTCAGCGCAGAAAAGACTCCCATATTTAACAAATGGTGCTGGGTGAACTGGCTGGCGACCTGTAGAAGACTGAAACTGGACTCACACCTTTTACCATAAACTAAGATAGACTCTCACTGGATTAAAGATTTAAACTTAAGACATAAAACTATAAAAATACCAGAAGAAGTGCAGGGAAAACACTTGAAGAAATCGACCTGGGTGGGCGGCGCCTGTGGCTCAGTTGGTAAGGCGCCGGCCCCATATACCGAGGGTGGTGGGTTCAAACCCAGCCCCGGCCAAACTGCAACCAAAAAATAGCCGGGCGTTGTGGCGGGCACCTGTAGTCCCAGCTACTCGGGAGGCTGAGGCAAAAGAATCGCTTAAGCCCAGGAGTTGGAGGTTGCTGTGAGCTGTGTGAGGCCACGGCACTCTACCAAGGGCCGTAAAGTGAGACTCTGTCTCTACAAAAAAAAAAAAAAAAAAAGAAATCGACCTGGGTGAATATTTTATGAGGAGGACACCCCAGGGAATTGATGCAACACCCCGGGGAATTGATCACCGGGATCTGATCAAACTAAAAAGCTTCTGCATAGCCAAGAACACAGTAAGTAAAGTAAGCAGACAGCCCTCAGAACGGAGGAAGAGATTTGCAGGTTATGTCTCTGACAAAGGTTTAATAACCAGAATCCACAGAGAACTCAAACATATTAGCAAGAAAAGAACAAGTGATCCCATCTCAGGGTGGGCAAGGGACTTGAAGAGAAACTTCTCTGAAGAAGACAGGTGCATGGCCTACAGACATATGAAAAAATGCTCATCATCCGTAATCATCAGAGAAATGCAAATCAAAACTACTTTGAGATATCATCTAACTCGAGTAAGATTAGCCCACATCACAAAATCCCAAAACCAGAGATGTTGGCGTGGATGTGGAGAAAAGGGAACACTTCTGCACTGCTGGTGGGAATGCAAACTAATACATTCCTTTTGGAAAGATGTTTGGAGAACACTTAGAGATCTAAAAATAGACCTGCCATTCGATCCTACAATTCCTCTACTAGGTATATATCCAGAAGACCAAAAATCACTTTATAACAAAGATATTTGCACCAGAATGTTTATTGCAGCCTAATTCATAATTGCTAAGTCATGGAAGAAGCCCAAGTGCTCATCGATCCATGAATGGATTAATAAATTGTGGTATATGCACACCATGGAATATTATGCAGCCTTAAAAAAGATGAAGACTTTACCTCTTTCATGTTTACATGGATGGAGCAGGAACATATTCTTCTTAGCAAAGTATCTCAACTGTGGAAGAAAAAGTATCAATGTACTCAGCCCTAGTGTGAAACCAATTTATAAGCACCCACACTTTCATATGAAAGCTATAACCCAACTATAGCCCAAGAAGGAGGGGAAAGAGGAGAGGGAGGGGAGGGGATAGGGGGAGGATTGGTGGGACCATACCTATGGTACATTTTACAAGGGTACAAATTAAATCTACTAAGTGTAGAATATAAATATCTTAACACAATAACTAAGAAAATGAGGTGAAGGCGATGTTAACCAGTTTGATGAAAGTATTTCCAATTGTATATAAAAACAGTACATTGTGCCCCATAATTGCATTAATGTACACAGCTATGATTTAATAAAAAAAATATTATACCAGCCCCATTTTATAGACGGGTAACAGAAATTTGACTCACCCAAGGTCCACCAATTAGTAAGATGCAAGCAGGATTCTAATCCAGAGCTGTGTGTATAACCCCTAAATTATGAGGCTTCTTCCAGGATTTACTGAGTGCTGGGAAGCTCTAAGATGTGGGTAAAATGCCCAGGTAAAAAACTTGGAAGAAGTATACCAAGGCATTTTAAATGTTTTATTACATAAAAATCTAAATAATATAAAAATAGAATATTCTGGGTAGCGCCTGTGGCTCAGGGAGTAGGGCGCCGGCCTCATATACCGAGGGTGGCGGGTTCAAACCCGGCCCCAGCTGAACTGCAACAAAAAAATAGCTGGGTGTTGTGGTGGGCGCCTGTAGTCCCAGCTGCTCAGGAGGCTGAGGCAGGAGAATCGCATAAGCCCAAGAGCTGGAGGTTGCTGTGAGTCCTGAGTCTCACTTTATGGCCCTCGGTAGAGTGCTGTGGCCTCACACAGCTCACAGTACCTCCAACACCTGGGCTTAAGCGATTCTCTTGCCTCAGCCTCCCTAGTAGCTGGGACCACAGGCGCCCACCACAACACCCGGCTATTTTTTGGTTGCAGTTTGGCCGGGGCCGGGTTTGAACCCGTCACCCTCGGTATATGGGGCCAGCGCCCTACCGACTGAGCCACAGGCACCGCCCAAATAAAAAAAGAATATTCTCATGAACCTGAATATGCCCATTACCCAGCTTTGATAGATGGATCTGATTTCATGTATATTTCCTATTCTCTCATTTGCAAATCTCAGACATACTGCAGCTGAAATTCTCAGACATGTCTCTCTCAGTATGTATCTCTACAAAGACTTTTTTTTGGTAACATAAATTTCAATATTATTATCACACCTAAGGAAATGAGCAATAATACTTTCTACTCAAAGTCATATATTCCTGATTATCTCATAAAATTTTTTACTGTTTTCTTTGAATTAGTATCCAAACACAGTCCACTCTTCCTTTTTTTTTTTCCAGAGTCTCATTGTGACACCCTGAGTAGAGTAAAATGGCATCATAACTCACAGCAACCTCAAGCACTTGGGCTCAAGCGATCCTCTTGTCTCGGTTTTAGTAGAAATCTTGTTCAGCCTGGTCTGGAACTCCTGAGCTCAAGCAATCCACCAAACTCAGAATTCCCAAAGTGCTAGGATTACAGGCAAGAGCCACATCGCCTGGCCAGTCCACTCTTATCAATTGGTCAATGTGTCTCTTCAGTCTCTTTTAACCTATAGGTTTTCCTTTTTCTTTTTTTTTTTTTTTTTTGAGACAGAGTCTCAAGCTGTCACCCTGGGTAGTGTGCCATGGTGTCATAGCTCATAGCAACCTCCAACCCTTGGCCTCAAGTGATCCTCTTGCCTCAGTTTTTCTAATTTAAGAGAGACAGGGTCTCAGAGCTTTTGCCCAGGCTGGTCTGGAACTTGTGAGCTCAAGCTATCTACTCACCTCGGCCTGCCAGAGTGCTAGGATTACAGGGGTGAACCACCTCACCCGGCCTGGTTTTCCTTATCTTTTCTTTTCTATTTATTTAAATGAGACAGAGTCTCAAGCTGTCACCAAGGCATCACAGCTCACAGCAACCTCAAACTATTGGACTTATGCGATTCTCTTGCCTCGGTTTTAGTAGAAATGGGAGGGTCTACAAATAGCTGGGATTATAGGTGCCCACTACAACACCCACCTATTTTTGGTTGTAGATGTCATTGTTGTTTGGCAGGCCCGGGCTGGATTTGAACCCGCCATCTCCTGATGTATGTGGCTGGTGCCCTGGCCACTGAACTAAGGGTGCCGAGCTAAAGCCTTCTTTTCTCTTTTAAAGAAATGCATCATTTGGGCAGTTCCTGTGGCTCAAAGGAGTAGTGTGCCAGCACCCCCATATACCAGAGGTGGTGGGTTCAAACCCAGCCCCGGCCAAAAAATAACTGCGCAAAAAAAAAAAAAAAGAAAGAAAGAAAGAAATGCATCATTTATATTGTAGTTTCTTGGCCTGAATTTTGTTGATGGCATTTCTATGGTATCATAACGTTTTTTAGTTTTTAAGTTATGATAAAATTCATAGGCAGAATACAGTGGCTCACACCTGCAATGCAGCACGTTAGGAGGCCAAGGTGAGATTGAGGCTTAAGGCTGGGAGATTGAGACCAGCTTGGGCGACATAGGTAGATCTTGTCCCTCTACAAAATAAAAAATTTTTTTCTTCACATAACATAAAATTCACCATTTTAAATGTACATTCAATGATTTTTAGTACATTCAATATGTGCAACTATCACTACTATCTAATTCTGGAAATTTTCACCACTTTCAAAAGAAAACTGGTACCCATTCAAGACCAGCCTGAGTAAAATCAAGACCCTGTCTCTACTAAAAATTGAAAAACTGAGGCAGGAGGATCACTTGAGCCTCCCTGACATCATGGCAACCATCAATCTGCTTTCTGTTCTCCTGCATCTCTGATGTCATTTAGCATGTGTCTTTGTCTTTTGCATGTCCTATAACTTATTTAATACAGTAGAATGTCCACAGTTGATCACCTCCCTACATTGACCACCTCCTTAAGTTGACCTAATTTTCATAGACTGCACCACATGTGTGTATCAGTACAGTAGGCCTAATTCCTTATGTCGACCCATTTGTTACAGTCCCTTGGGTAGCCAGTCAACTTACAGAGGTTCTACTGTAGTTAGATCTAAGGGCTTGAGTAGATTCAGGACTGAGAGCTTCATGGGTATGCTGTATACGTATACTAGGTGCACATAATGTCCGCCTGTTTCTCTCTCTCCTTTTTTTTTTTTTTTTTGAGATAGGATCTCACTATGTCACCCTCGATAGAGTGCTGTGGCATCACAGCAACTTCAAACTTTTTGGCTCAAGCAATTCTCTTGCCTTAGCCTCCCAAGTAGCTGGGACTACAGGAGCCCGCCACAACGCTCGGCTATTTTTTGTTGCTGTTGTCATTGTTGGTTAGCTGGCCCAGGCCGGGTTTGAACCCACCAACTTTGGTGTATGTGGCTGGCGCGGTAACCACTGTGCTATGGGTGCTGAACCAGCGTGTCTTTCTTTTGTGATGTTAGCAGTTGATAAGTATCATCTAGATTCATAATCCATTGGGAGTTACCAAACAGTGATATTCAAATTCTATTCCTTCTTCATTAAATTCTAGAATGCTTCTATAAAGAGAAATTTCTCATCTTTTTTTTTTTGGAGACAGAGTCTCAAGCTGTCATCCTGGATAGAGTGCCATGACATCATAACTCACAGCAATCTTCAACTCTTGGGCTCAAACAATCCTTTTGCCTCAGTTTTTCCATTTTTAGTAAAGACAGGGTCTTGCTATTTCTCAGGCTGGTTTTGAACTCCTGAGCTTAAGCAATCCACCTGCCTCAGCCTCCCAAAGTGCTAGGATTACAGGCATGAGCCACCGTGCCCGACCTCTCCTCATCTTTTATGTAGTTAACTTGTACAGAGTATACAGAAATCAGTGTAAAAAAAGTCAGTATAAATATTTATTTCTTCTACGCAATTTTCAAATTGCATGTTTTTCAAGATTTTGAGTTTGTTCCAAGTAGTCTTCAAAAGTGACCCATGAAGCTAGTCTCATACACCTGTAGTCTTAGTTACAGGGGAGGCTGAGGCAGGATTGTTTGAGGTCAGAATTTTGAGGCCAGCCTAGGGAACAAGTGAGACTCCCATCTCTCTCTCTCTGAAAAAGAAAAGTGACTGATTAATTTTTTATTTAGTTAAAATGCATGAATTAATTTAGCTCCGTTGTTGGAACCAAGCTTTCTTTCTTTTTTTGTTCTTTGTATAGACAGAGTCTCACTTTATCACCCTCTGTAAAGTGCCGTGGTGTCACACAGCTCATAGCAACCTCCAACTCCTGGGCTTAGGTGATTCTCTCACCTAAGCCTCCTGAGTAGCTGGGACTATAGGTGCCCGCCACAACACCCGGCTATTTTTTTGTTGCAGTTTAGCCGGGGCTGGGTTTGAACCCTCCACCCTCAGTATATGGGGCCAGTGCCCTACCCACTGAGCCACAGGTGCTGCCCAGAACCAATCTTTCAACTGGCATATCCAGTGGTGAATAGAGTAAAGTAGAAGGCAGTATGTCGGGGACTTAGTCTCAGACAGTGTGTCTAGAAGTCTGAAGTAAAGGAATTGAGGATAGTCAGAGAAGGAAGTTAGAAACATGTAAGGGTCTGGGATAAACCTTGGTTGTTAGATTAGAGTTGGAGGTATTGATGTTTACTCACAGTTTTATCAACAGACATGTAAATGTCTGTGTATAGATATATACATACATATGTGCTTCGATGAGAAAGCCAAGAATTAATGATACCATGGTAGCAATGAATACACTTAGTACCCACATCTTAGTTTCTAACTATCACTCTTGGCCAAGCATGGTGGCTCTCACCTGTAATCCTAGCACCATGGGAGGCGAGGCAGAAGGATTGCTTGGGCTCAGGACTTAGAGACCAATCTGAGCAAGATTGAGACCTCGTCTCCACTAAAACAACAGAAAAACTTGCTGGGTGTTGTAGTAGGTATCTGTAGTCCCAGCTATTCCAGAGGCCGAGGCAAGAGGATCACTTGAGCCCAAGAGTTTGAGGTTGCTGTGAGTTATGATGCTATGGCACTCTAACCAGGGCGACAGGGCTGGGGCAAGGAAAAATATAAGGTAAGTCAGCCAAGAACATCTTGGTGAGCCACTTCATAAGGAAGTGCTCCAAGATGGAATTAAAAACTAATCACTTGGCATTTGGCAGCCATCATAATAATAACTGATTCAAGTAAGACTCTTCAATGGCTCAGCACCCGTAGCTCAGTAGTTAAAGCACCAGCCACATGCACTAGGGCTGTGGGTTCGAACCTGGCCCCAGGCCAGATAAACAACAATGACAACTGCAACAAAAAATAGCCAGAGGTTGTGGCAGGCCCTGTAATCCTGTTAACTGTAACTATTTGGGAGGCTGAGGCAAGAGAATCGCTTAAACCCAAGAGTTTGATGAGCTGTGACCACACAGCACTCTACCAAGGACGACATAGTAAGACTCTGTTTCAAAAAAAATGCGTCTGTGGCTTAGTCGGTAAGGCGCCGGCCCCATATACAGAGGGTGGCGGGTTCAAACCCGGCCTTGGCTGAACTGCAACCAAAAAACAGCTGGGCTTTGTGGCGGGCGCCTGTAGTCCCAGCTACTCGGGAGGCTGAGGCAAGAGAATCGCTTAAGCCCAGGAGTTGGAGGTTGCTGTGAGCTGTGTGATGCCACAGCACTCTACCGAGGGCCATAAAGTAAGACTCTGTCTCTACAAAAAAATAAATAAATAAAAAAAATTAAAAAAAAGAAAGAATCTTCAATGGATATTAAAATGGTGGATGTTAAATTTGTTGAGGAACAGGATATTTAATTAGTTTCAAAGTATCTCCCTATAAGGCACTTGTTAATAAGTATAACACATTCACCCACACTGGCAGGAAGTTTCAACCAAGTTACCATAATCAGTAGTAGACAAAATCCATATAATACGCATCCTGAGAATACAAGGTCATAAGTGTATAATCATGAAGGAATCCTAGCCAAATCAAAATGGAAGGATTTTATACAAATGACCGCCCGTAATTTTTAAAAATATCAAGGTTATGAAGACAAGGATTGAAGGAAGTGTTCCAGAGACTAAATTAGAATCATAACAGCAAAATATAACACTTGATCCTATGATAAATTTTTTGTAAATTTTGAATGCACTGTGGGAAGTACATGGTAATACTGGATAAACATTAATTTCCTGATTTTGATGGTTGGTCTATGATTATATGGAAAAGTGTGCTTGTATATGTCCTCCAAAGGAAGGATTATTGAGGCCAAGGAGTTCCAGACCAGCATGGGCAACATAGAGAGACTCTATCTCTACAAAAAGTTAAACATTATCATATTATTGCCATAGCACAGTGGTTACGGCACCAGCCAGCCCAGGCCAGCTAAAGCAGCAATGACAACTGCAATAAAAAATAGTTGGGCATTGCGGCGGGAGCCTATATTCCCAGCTACTTAGGAGGCTGAGGCAAGAGAATCGCTTAAGCCCAAGAGTTGGAGGTTGCTGTTAGCTGTGACATCACAGGGCTCTACTGAGGGCGATATAGTGAGACTCTGTCTCAAAAAAAAAAAAAAAAAGATCAGCTTGGCCCTGTAGCTCAGCAGCTAGGGCACCAGCCACGTACACTGGAGCTGGCGGGTTTGAACCCAGCCCTGGCCTGCCAAACAGTGACAACTACAACCAAAAAATAGGCGGGCATTGGGTGGTGCCTGTGGCTCAAAGGGGTAGGGCGCCGGTCCCATATGCCGGAGGTGGCGGGTTCAAACCCAGCCTTGGCCAAAACCCACAAATAAATAAAAATTAAAAAAAGAAAAAGAAAGCCTAAAAAAAAAAATAGCCGGGCATTGTGATGGCGCCTGTATTCTCAGCTACTTGGGAGGCTGAGGCAAGAGAATCGGTTAAGACCAACAGTTTGAGGTTGCTGTGAGCTGTGATGCAACCGCACTCTACCAAGGGCGACATAGTTAGACTATGTCTCACATAATTTTTTTCAAAAAAAAATTATGCTGGGAATAGGGGTGGGCTCTTGTAGTCCCAGCTACTCAGAAGGCTGAAGCAGGAGGATCACTAGAGCCTAGAAATTCAAGGCTGCAATGAGGTATAATTACGCCACTGCACTCCAGCCTGGGAAACAAGGGAGACCCTCTGTCTGAAAAAACAAACCAAAAAAAACAAACAACCAAAAAACAACAAAAAAAAAAAAAAAGGAAAAAAATAGTACGCAGGAGGATACTGAATAGATTATATGCAGCTGTTACACCATTTTATATCAGGGACTTGAGCATCTGTGGATTTTGTTTTGGTATCTAAAGGAGGTGCAGGAAGTAATTTCCCATGAATATCAGGGATAACTGTATATAAAATATTTACATGGATGTAAATTCAAATAAACAAAACAAGATATGTTTTTATAATTTTTATTTATTTCAAGACATAGTTTTACTATGTCGCCCTTGGTAGAGTGCTGTAGTGTCACAGCTCACAGCATCCTCAAACTCTTGGGCTTAACCGATTCTCTTGCCTCAGTCTCCCAAGTAGCTGGGACTACAAGCACCCGCCTCTATGGCAGGCTATTTTTTGTTGCAGTTGTCATTGTTGGTTAGCTGGCCCTGGCTGGGTTTGAACCCGCCAGCCTCAGTGTATTGTGGCTGGTGCTGTAACCACTGTAACCACTGTGCTAGAGGCGCCAAGCCTCCATATTTATTTTTGAGATAGAGTTTCACTCTATCACCCTGGGTAGAGTGCGATGGCAATCATAGTTCACAGCAATCTTAAACTCCTGGGCTCATTCTTGCCTCAGCCTTCCAAGCAACTGGGACTACAGGCATTTACCACATCTGGCTACTTTTTCTATTTTTAGTAGTGACGGGTTTTGCTTTTTCTCAGGTTGGCCTTGAACTCCTGAGCTCAGGCAATCCACCCACCTTCGCCTCCCAGAGTGCAAGACAGGCGTGAGGCACTGTGCCTGGAGAAGATATATTTTTAAAAGTTTAGTTTCCATCCTTAGTCCCCTCTCTCCTACAGAAGTAGTCTTCTGTTCTTTTTTTTTTTTTTTTTTTGAGATAGTCTCACTATGTCAGCCTCCATAAAGTGCTGTGGCATCACGTCTCACAGCAACCTCCAACTCTAGGGCTCAAGCAATTCTCTTGCCTCAGCCTCTCAATTAGCTGGGACTACAAGTGCCCACCACAATGCCCACCTACTTTTTGATTGTAGTTGTCATTGTTGTTTGTCAGGCCCGGGCTGGGTTCAAACCCACCAGCTCCGGTGTATGTGGCTGGCGCCTCAGCTGCTTGAGCTACAGGTGCTGAGCCTATAATTAGTCTTTTAAAAAGTGTTATTATTTATCTTTCCATTTAAAAAATACATAGGCTAGGACAATACAACAGAATTTAACTGAGATAATTGATTTTATTTGTTTATTCAATAAATGCAGGACAGAGGAGAAAAGATTCTCCATCCTATCTCAGGGTCTTTGTATGTTTCAAAACTCTCTGCCTTGGACTCTTTTTCTCTCTTTTCTCCTAGGTAACCTCTATTCATAACCCACCCACACCCCTTTTTTTGAGACAGAGTCACTATGTCAGCCTGGGTAGAGTGCCGTGGCATCACAGCTCACAGCAACCTCAAATTCTTGGGCTCAAGCTATTCTCTTGCCTCACCCTCCCAAGTAGCTGGGACTATAGGCATCTGCCACAGCACCTGGTTATTTTTTGTTGCAGTTGTCATTGTTGGTTAGCTGGCCCAGGCTGGGTTTCAACCCACCAACTTGGGTGTATGTGGCTGGCGCCGTAACCACTGTGCTACGGGTGCCAGGCCTCTATTCATACCTTGTATGTCAGCTCAATTGTGTCTACTTCAAGATGATTCCAAGTTTTCATAACTTTGATTCCGGAATTTCTTGGTCTCTGTGATTCAAGGAATGAATCCGCAGACCACAGATCAATGGTAAGACAGGATTTATTTACAGAAAAGCATACAGAAGTGCCAGAGCTCCTGGCAGAGAGAAAACGCGAGTCAGGAGAGAAAAGTGCTCTCTCTCCCTCTCTGTCTGTTGGTAGGCTCTTTGTCTAGGGGTATATAGTCGCATGGGGCCCTCCTTAGTTACATTTAGCGTGTCTGGGACATGTCTGGAACATGTCTGGGTGGCAAATGAATGGCTACAATCCCTTTCATTCCCAGGCCTAAGAAATGGGGACCCCCTGCCGCCCTCCAGCCCGCTGGTTCCTTTGCTTGCTGCCACCGCACCAACATCACCAAGGCAGAGGCAGCAGGTTCCATGAGCTGGCTGGGATGCCACTTGTCCTGTATCAACATGATATGCTCTCCTTACTTACTGCAATGTATCACACTTGTAATCAATAATTGGCGCTTGTAGCTCAGTGGGTAGGGCACCAGCCACATACACCGAGACTGGCGGGTTTGAATCCGGCCCAGGCCAGTGAAAGCCACAATAACAACTGCAACAGAAAAATAGCCAGGTATTGTGGCGGGGGCCTGTAGTCCCAGCTATTCCGGAGGCTGAGGCAAGAGAATCGCTTAAGCCCAAGAGTTGGAGGTTGCTGTGAGCTGTGACGCCACAGCACTCTACCCAGGCCGACAGCTTGAGACTCTGTCTCAAAATAATAATAATAATAATAATAATGATAATAGATTACTTTAAGAATTTCAATCAACGATGATTTTAATGTATTTTTAAATTTTATTATTAATTCTGTCCCACTCTAAGGATTGAGGTCCACAAGGGCAGAAATTTTTGTGTTACCCAACAGGGTGTCCCCAGCGGCTAGCACAGTGCCTCATTTAATGGATCTACTGCATGAATGAATGAATGATGAATAAATGATGTTGGCTTCAGGCTCGTGCACGGCTCCCTAATCTCTGTAGGCTTGTATTAATCCTTTGTGAAATGTGATCTTACGGTCTTTTGCTCCCGCAGAATCGATGAGAAGCGTAATGGAGGTAGTGAGTGAGCACTTACGAATTATTTTACCTGGTGTCAAATTGAATTTTGCAAATTTAATTTATTGAAAAGCACTTGGGGGCGGCGCCTGTGGCTCAGTGAGTAGGGCGCCGGCCCCATATACCGAGGGTGGCGGATTCAAACCCAGCCCCGGCCAAACTGCAACCAAAAAATAGCCGGGCGTTGTGGCGGGCGCCTGTAGTCCCAGCTGCTCCGGAGGCTGAGGCAAGAGAATCGCGTAAGCCCAAGAGTTACAGGTTGCTGTGAGCCGTGTGACGCCACGGCACTCTACCGAGGGTGGTACAGGGAGACTCTGTCTCTACAAAAAAAAAAAAAAAAAAAAAAAGAAAAGCACTTCGGCAGTCTGCAGGTGGCGCAGCCAGCTCCTCTCGCGCCCTGGGCAGGGCTGGAGCGGGGCATGTGCCAGGGCCGGAGCTTGGGGAGGGGCCTTGGAGGGGCGGGGCCAGAGCGTGGCAGGGGCAGAGCTAGCAGCTGCGGCGTCCGGCGGCCTGCGAGGCCCAGGACGTCCCCGTCTCCTGCGGCCCCGCCTCCAGGGGCGGGATGTGAACGGTGATTGGCGAATGGAGGAGAAGGCTGTGGCCATTGGCCTGCGGAGCTGTCTGCTAGGCGGGCGGTGCCCGGACGCAGGTGCCTGCCGGAGCGGAGCTAGCGGATTTGACCGGCCGGGCCGGGCCGGGACCGGGGCCGGGGTGAACCGGGGGCTTGCACGGCCGCCCGGCCCGGCCGCGGATCAGGTAGGCACAGACCAATAGGGAGAGCCGGAAGACGGCGGTCCCCGAGTTGCCACGGGGTTGGAGGCCCGAGTTCGGCACCCAGGCGGGACAGCTGGGCTTGAACCCTTGGCCACAACCTTCCCGGAGACTCGGGTATCACAGTTCCCGTCTTGAGGCCGGTGGGAGATACCTAGAACTTGGCACACAGTAGGCGCCTCTCTGAGCCTCGGTTTCTCCTTCTGTGAAACTGGGTCATCCCATTCCTATCCGGATGGGGCTGCTGGGAGGATTTCAGGAGGTGTCTGGCTGGCGAGTCGGCCAAAAAGTGTCCTTCCCAGCTTTCTTCTCAGAGGGACTCTGCCTGGAAAACAGTAAATATTAATATTATACCAAGACTGGTACTGTTCATAAAGATGCTTAAACAGGATGCTGTGTACTGTGTGGGTGCTCAAAACAGGAGAGTCAGCATTTATATGGTTAGCTCATTCAATCCTCTAGGAACCATACTAACTAGACGGAAGTACTAGAAATGTTCCCTGTTATTCAGATGAGGAAGTCAAGGCTCAGATAGGTTAAGTCTTTGCTGAGAGCCACACAGCAAATAAGGAATAGAACTGGGGTTGGAACCTGGTTTCTGGTGCAGGGCCATGGAAGGACTGAAAGACACACAGGAGCCTCTCTGGGTGAGTGAAGAGGAGTCAATGCATTTGACAGACTTCCACATTTATCCTAAATAATAATAACAGTGAGCCTTGGTTGAGCACTTACTGTGTGCCAGGTGCTGACTGCATGTCCTTTCATCAAATCTCCCCAACAGCTTTGTAAACCGATAATGGTAATTACAACAAGAGCTAATGTTTGTTGACTTTTTAATATTTACTGATTTATGAACCGGATATCATCATGATGCCCATTTTACAGATGAGAAAACTGAGGCTCAGAGTGTGAAGCAGCTGCTTGGGATCACGCTGTGGGGAGTTAGGGCCTTCTGGCTCTTCTTCCCTCAGTTTTCTGTTCTCAGGAAAAGGAGACTGGCCAGAGGCTGGGAAGGCATGGGAAAGGGTGGGTGCATCAGTGCCACCCCAAATCTAACTAAGGGTGAGTTTTGCCGGAGGAATTCAGCGTGGAGGTTCCTTCTCTGGACAACCCTCCACAGACATAGTTCACTAACTTCATCGACATGTTTGACAAAGGTTAGGGAAGAGGCTTAGAGAAGCAGAGTGACTTGAACCAGGACAAACAGCATCAAGAACAGTGCCAGGACTTAAAGAACCCAGAACCCAGGTGTCTTGAGGCCTAGACCCACTCACTGTACTGTCTTGAATTCAAATCCTGGCCCTGTCCCTTTGCAGCTGTGTGACCTCGGGCAAGTAGGTGCCCCTGAGCCTCAGCTTCTTTGCCTATCTTATGACGGGCAACCGTTGGTTTGTTGTGAAGACTCTATGAAATCTATCTCCTAGGCATTAGGCCAAGTTTGCCGAAGGCTTTGGTTCACTCTCCCATTCTAACAGGCCCAGAGCTGAGTCCAGCGTGCTACCACTCTGTCCTGTGTTCAGCTCTGAGTATGGCCTCTTCCAAACCCAAACGGGGTGATTTGCATGGACCTTTAGCCTCTAAGCATCTCTGATTCCTGCCACAGGGGCTGGCAGCCCAGGGTCTGAGAGCCAAGAGATGTGGCTTTCCATAGTGTAGGGACTGAGAAATGACTACAGTAACAATAAATGCAGCAACTCCTGAGCCAGACACAGGAGCTGGGATGGTGGGGAACAACCTCACAGGGGCCCTCCTATACAGAATTCACTGCAGAACAGGACAACATTCATGGTTAAATAAGTCAATGAATATTTAGAACATTTCAGAGACGGACACATGCCAGGAGAGGAGTAATGTGGACCTCAGTGGCACTTTAGCCTGCGTGGTTCTGGAAGGTGACCTTTGAAGGCAACACTTAAACTTATAAGAGCTGTTTAGAGTTCAGTGAGATGATTAACACATATGCAGATTGCTTGGCGCAGCCTCAAGCTGTCACCCTGGGTAGAGTGCCATGGCATTACAGCTCACAGCAACCTCCAATTCCTGGGCTCAGGCGATTCTCCTGCCTCCACCTCCCAAGTAGCTGGGACTACAGTTGCCCGCCACAACACCCAGCTTTTTTTTTTTTTTTTTGGTTGCAGCCGTCATTGTTGTTTGGCGGGCCCTGGCTGGATTCGGACCCGCCAGCTCAGGTGTATGTGGCTGGCACCTTAGCCGCTTGAGCCACAGGCACCAAGCCGATTTGCAGAAATGTTAAAACCAATCCTCAGAGGAGCAAGAAGAATGGGCTCCCCATACCTGTATTCTCTTGGAGGGCCCAGTGACTTCTTCTCTGACCCTGTTATGGAGGTTCTCATAGCAGGTCTTGGAAGGGACAGCAACATGCACAACAGGGCCCTGGCCACTGTCCTGTGGGTGTTATCTCAGGCCTGCAGCCTTCCTCCCCATCTCTTCCTGCCTTTAGCTTATACTTGCTTATCTGGCCTACAGGGCCCTACCGTGGAGGCTCAGAAGGCCATGTTGGGACGGGAGGGCTTTTGGCTGAATTGTTCAGAGGGCTGTTGATCCATCAGCAGAGTGTGCTCCTACAAACATTAGTCAGTAATCTACAGGGCTGGGTGCTGTGGCTCACCCCTGTAATCCCAACACTTTGGGAGCTGAGGCAGGAAGAAGGATTAAGGCCAGGATTTCAAGACAGCCTGAACAACATAGCGAGATCCCGTCTCTACAAAATGCAAATTAAAAATATTAGCCTGGATTGGTGGTGTGTGCCTATAGTCCCAGCTACTTGGGAGGCAGAGGTGGGAGTCTCACTTGAGCCCAGGAGTTGGGAGGTTGCTGTGAGCTTTGATGGTTTCACTGTACTCCAGCTTAGGCAACAGAGTGAGACCCTGTCTCTAAAAGAAACAATAATAACTTAACACCGCTTCTCCCTGCTTTGGAGCTCAGATTTTGTCTAGGAACTGGTAAAAGCTGTCTTGGGGGAGGTGGAGGTGCTTCAGTGAGTGCCTGACTGCTTCCCTCCCTTGGGTTTTCTCAACATGTTGGGGGCTGCCAGAAGCTCTCTGCACCATAGCTCCTAGAGACAAAGGCTTGAGGGTAGGACAAGGTGGGGACAGAGATCCTTGGCTCAAGGGCACCTGTGTTGGCTTCAAGGGGGTCTCTAGAGAGGCCTCTGTTATTTTCATTCTTAAAGGGAAATACACATCAGGGATCTAGAAGTCCTACTTCAGATCTCATTGGCTGGCACGGGGATGGAGGAAGAGGTTGCCTTCTTCTTTGCTGGTCAGACCCCAGGGCGGAAGGCACTGTCCTGCTGTCATCTTTCAGAGAAGACTTTGGAATTGCCATCTTAGGCTCCAAATGTCTCCCATAGCCTTTCCTCGGGGACAGAGTTGTGGCTCAGAGCGGCTGGTCTGGTGGGAACAGAGGCTGCCGCTGTCTTCCCCAGCCATCTGCCACTTCTTGGATGACCTGGGCTACCAGAGAGCTCCCATGAAAGGCTATGAACTAGAAGGGTCAGGGTGACTTACTGTCCTGGTCTACAGCGCCAAGTTTCCAGCTCAGTTCTTCTCCATTCAGTGGCAGGCTTGGATGCCCTGGAATTTAATCCTTGGAGGTCAAGTCTGTACAGAGATTGTTGGCACTGACAGATCTGGCTCCAGAAAGCACCAAGCATGGGGCCTGGCACACAGTAGGTACTTAATAACTGTCAGGTGCTGTTAATATATCTGGAAAGATGATATTGGTGACATTGATTGGGAAGTGGCATATTGACTTTGAGGTCGAGGGCAGGCCTAGCTTTTCTTAGGAAACTGAGAGGTAATATAACGCAAACCTCTGCTATGTACTAGGCCTGGGCTGAGTTGTATCACCTAATTGAATCCTCACTGCCCCCCCCCCAAAAGCCTATGTTACAGATTGGGCAAACTGAGGCACAGAAGGATAAGTTCTTGCCTGTGGTCCCTAGAGCCTTGACAAGAGGGGACTCAATTCCTGGTCTGTTTGGCTCATTAACCTCCCCACCGGCCTTTCCCTAGGCTACTGGAACCATGGGCTTTGGGCCCTGATGACACAGGGTTCCCGGTGGCCATGACGACGGGTGACTGCTGCCACCTGCCTGGCTCCCTGTGTGATGGCTCTGGCAGCCCTGCCTTCTCCAAGGTTGTGGAGGCCACAGGCCTTGGGCCACCCCAGTATGTGGCGCAGGTCACTTCAAGGGATGGCCGGCTCCTCTCCACTGTCATCCGAGCCTTGGACACACCGAGGTGAGTCAGTGGTGACCAGGTGGGTGTCCTAGCCTTCCTTTCCTCTTTTCTCTGGAGTTAGAAGTCCAACTATCCAGAGAGACCTGTGCATAACTATGCCAGAGAAGGGGACCCAAACAGTAATCAACACATGGAAACAAAGGCCAAGGCCAGCCAGATCTGATTCTCCAGGAAAAGCCAAAATTCCAGATTATTATATTAAATCTGAATTTCAAATGTTGGCAAGCAATTCATGCTTTGGGGAAGCAGAACAGGGAATGATTCGGCATGCCAGCTGTGGATGCCTGGGCTCACATCCTCTCTCTCTCTCCCAGAGTGACCTGGGACAAGTCACTTCACCACCTCTGAAGGGCCAATCTTCTTCATTAGGTTGTTCTGAGTATATAATGTCATAGTTCATGGGAAGTACCTGCAAGAGGATTGTCTCGACACTCAGTAAACATTTGATTGATCTGTTAAAAACTGAGTGTTGGCCTTCCAGACCCATCTGTGTACTGAATCCGTTTGGTTCGCCAACTTTTTATTGGTTTCAAGGGAAAGAGTCTTTTTTTTTTGAGACAGAGTCTCAAGCTATAACTCTGGATAGAGTGCCGTAGCATCACAGCTCACAATAAATAACCTCTAATGCTTGGGCTTAAGTGATTCTCTTGCCTCAGCTTCCCAAGTAGCTGGGACAACAGGCACCCGCCACAACGCCCGGCTATTTTTAGAAATGAGGTCTCACTCTGGCTCAGGTTGGTCTCCAGCAATCTCAGGCAATCCACTCCACCTCCGCCTCCCAGAAAACTAGGATTACAAATGTGAGCCACTGCACCTGGCAAGAGAAAGAGTCTTTTTTTTTTTTTTTTTTTGAGACAGTCTCTCACTTTGTCATCCTCAGTAGAGTGCCGTGGTGTCACACCTCACAGCAACCTCCAAGTCTTAGGCTTAGGCAATTCTCTTGCCTCAGCCTCCCGAGTAGCTGGGACTACAGGCGCCTGCTACAATGCCCAGCTATTTTTGTTGTTGTTGCAGTTTGGCTGAGGCCGGGCTCGAACCCACCACCCTAGTATATGGGGTCGGTGCCCTACCCACTGAGTCACAGGTGCCAGCCAAGAGAAAGAGTCTTAAGTCCCACATTTAAATCCATTTTAACTCACTTGGATTTAAAATAAACACCAAGTTGGCTAGGGGAATAGGATTTTAAAGGATTTCTTTTGCTTGTCAGTTTTTCAAGTTTTATCAATGGTTCTTATTTGGTACAGTTTAATTCATAAGCAACCCCCCAATTTAAAAAATTATGACAGGCCAGGGACTGTGGCTCACACCTGTAATTCTTGTACTCTGGGAGGCCAAAGTGGATGGATCACATGAGCTCAAGAGTTTGAGACCAGCCTGAGCAAGAGCGAGACCATGTCTCTACTAAAAATAGAAAAACTAGCTGGGCGTTGTGGCAGGAACTTGTAGTTCCAGCTATTCGGGAGGCTGAGGCAGGAAGATCTCTTGAGCCCAAGAGTTTGAGGTTGCTGTGAGCCATAATGATACCATGGTACTCTATCGAGGGTGATGGAGTGAGACTCTGTCTCAGAAATAAAATATAGCTACTCAGGAAGTTGAGGCAAGAGGATTGCTTGAACCCAGGAGTTGGAGGTTGTTGGGAGCTATGATGTGAGAGCACTCTACCCAAGGCTACAGAGTAAGACTATGTCTCAAAAAATAAATAGATAATATGATAATAAAATGATTTAAAAAAAACTTGTGATGGGCGGTGCCTGTGGCTCAGTCAGTAAGGCGCCAGCCCCGTATACCGAGGGTGGTGGGTTCAAACCCAGCCCCGGCCAAACTGCAACCAAAAAATAGCTGGGCATCGTGGCGGGCGCCTGTAGTCCCAGCTACTCGGGAGGGTGAGGCAAGAGAATCGCTTAAGCCCAGGAGTTGGAGGTTGCTGTGAGCTGTGTGAGGCCACAGCACTCTACCGAGGGCCATAAAGTGAGACTCTGTCTCTACAAAAAAAAAAAACAAAAACTTGTGGGCAGCGCCTGTGGCTCAAAGGGGTAAGGCGCTGGTCCCATATGCTGGAGGTGGCGGGTTCAAACCCAGCCCTGGCCAAAAACCACAAAAAAAAAAAAAACAACTTGTGATAAAATATATGTAACATTTACCATCTTAGCTTACCAACTTCATATCTAGTACACTGCTCAGTGGCATTAAACACTCTCACTTTGTGGTGGTACCTGTGGCTCAGTGAGTAGGGCACCCGCCCCATATACTGAGGGTGGCAGGTTCAAACCCAGCCCCGGCTGAACTGCAACCAAAAAATAGCCGGGCGTTGTGGCGGGCTCCTGTAGTCCCAGCTGCTCGGGAGGCTGAGGCAGGAGAATCGCTGAAGCCCAAGAGCTAGAGGTTGCTGTGAGTCCTGTGACATTATGGCACTCTACTGAAGGCAGTAAAGTGAGACTCTGTCTCTACCAAAAAAAAAAAACACTCTCACTTTGTGTTTGTGTCTCTTCACCACCCTTCCTCCCCAACCTTTCTCATCTTCTGAAACTGAAAGTCTGTCCACATGAAACACCAACTCCCCAACCTTCCTCAGCCCCTGGTACCCACCATTCTATTCTACTTTCTGTCCTTGTGATCTGGGATCTTCTATGAGTAAAATCATGTAGTATCTGAACTTTTGGGTCTGGCTTATTTCATGGAGCATGGTGTCTTCAAGGTTCATCCATGTTGTAGCAACCGTCAGAATCAATTGATGAAGTTTTTTTGGGTTTTTTTTTTTTGAGACAAAGCCTCAAGCTGTTGCCCTGGGTAGAGTGCTGTGGCGTCACAGCTCACAGCAACCTCAAACTCCTGGGCCTAAGCGATTCTCTTGCCTCAGCCTCCCAAGTAGCTGGAACTACAGGCACCCGCCACAACGCCTGGCCATTTTTTGTTTGCAGCTGTCATTGTTTGGCGAGCCCAGGCTGGATTCGAACCCGCCAACTCTGGTGTATGTGGCTGGCACCTTAGCCGCTTGAGCCACAGGTGCCGAGCCAATTGATAAAGTTTTTATTCTATCTCCCCACACGAGATGCCTGCAGAGCTGTGCACACGGAAAGCAAGTGCTGACTGAGTTGACTGCACCTTGCTTCACCCTTCATTTTTACATCCGGGGAATCCCAGGTCTTAAGGGAGGTGGACAACCATCATGGTCACTGAGCAGAGATGCCATCTGAGTCCTGGTCTTGGGAGAAGCCCCTTTGGTGCCACCAGCCCACAGAGCTCTAGACATGTGGCAGCAGTAACAGTGGCCTTTCCTGGATGGTTCCTTTCCTGTCTTGGGGCCGCTGTGTACTGCTTCTCAGGGGCTCTTTCTTAGGTCTTTTTTTTTTGAGTCAGAGTCTCAAGCTGTCACCCTAGGTAGAGTGCTGTGACGTCACAGCTCACAGCAACCTCAAACTCTTGGGCTTAAGCAATTCTCTTGCCTCAGCCTCCCAAGTAGCTGGGACTACAGGCACTCGATGCAACGCCCACCTATTTTTTGTTGCAGTTGTCATTGTTGTTTACCTGGCCCAGGCGGGGTTCAAACCCTCCAGCCTCAGTGTATGTGGCCAGTGCTATACCACTGTGCTATGGGCACTGAGCCCCTTTCTTAGGTCTTGCCCAATCAAGGTATAGTTGGTGGTCCAGGCAGCCCAGCACTCTGAGACCCCAGGGTCATCGTGGATCTGTTCCTTGGCCCCTTTGCTGGTGGCTTCTATCCCTGCTGGCAGCTCAGAGGCCTAAAGGTCTCATTTCCCCTTCTCCCCTATGTCTCTGGACACATCTCAACCCAGACCTTCCCAGACTAAAGGCCAGATCAAAGCAGGCCTTCACAAAGAGAATACCGCCATTTCCCCAAAGGGCAACCTCCAGGGACATGGCCTTTCTTCAGGCCTCCCAGAGTAAATGGGGATCCTTCCTGGGACCACCTCTGGTAGGAGCTGGGCTTGACAGAGGCGAGACATAGCAGGTCATCATGGTCCCTTGCTGACCCTGTAACCCCTCTTCTTAGTAGACAAGCCTTTGACACTGGAGAGCCACAGCAGTAGGACTTAAATATGTCACAGCCAGCACCTTGGTTGGTTCCAAGAACATAAACTTACCAAGCCTTCCATCAAGCAGACCCTGATTCCTGGTGGCACATGGCCAAGACCTTGGCATAGACTAGGTGGGACAGAGAGTTCTGGACTCTGAAACCTGCAGAGGTCAAAGAGGATGGCCCAGGAGGCCCTCTCCAGGGCCGAACAGTCTACAAAGGCTAAGACTCAGGGTTTTGGGCTCTGTTCACCAGGCTGTGGGTGCACCTAGCCCTTTTTCAAAGCTGCCTTGAGCATTTCTGCATCCCCAGCCTTTCTCAGTTTCTTTCCTTTTGTATTTTTTTTTTTTTAAAGGAGACAGGCTCGGCACCTGTAGCTCAGTGAGTAGGGCACCAGCCACATACACCAAAGCTGGCAGGTTTGAGCCCGGCCTGGACCTGCTAAACATAATGACAACAGCAGCCAAAAAAATAGCCAGGCATTGTGGCAGGTGCCTGTAGTCCCACTAAGTGACATAGTGAGACTCTATCTCAAAAAAATAAAGGAGACAGGGTCTCACTCTGTCACCTAGGCTGGAGTGCAGTGGCATCATCATAGCTCACTACAGCCTCAAACTCCTGGGCTTAAGTGATCCTCCTGCCTCAGCCTCCTGTGTAGCTGGAAACACAGATGCATGCCACCATCTGGCTAATTTATTTAAATTCTGCAGAGTTGGGATTTTGTTTTTTGGGTTTTTTTTTTAGAGACAGAGTCTCACTTTATCACCCTTGGTAGAGTGCCATGGCGTCACACAGCTCACAGCAACCTCCAACTCCTGGGCTTAGGCGATCCTCTTGCCTCAGCCTCCCAAGTAGCTGGGACTACAGGCTCCTGCCACAACACCTGGCTAGAGTTGGGATCTTGATTATGCCACAGCACTCCAGCCTGGGTGACAGAGCAAGATCCCGTCTTTTCAAAAAAAAAAAAAAAAAAAGGGCGGCGCCTCTGCTCAGTGAGTAGGGTGCCAGCCCCATATACCAAGGGTGGGAGGGTGGCAGGTTCGAACCCAGCCCCAGCCAAACTGCACTCTACCCAGGGCAATAAAGTGAGACTGTCTCTAAAAAAAAAAAAGCATCTTTCTCACAGGCTTATTATGAGAATGAGATAAAGTAACTCTGATGGGTCTATGAAACCAGGGTATGGTGCCCCATGATCACATTAATGTACACAGCTATGATTTAATAATAATAATAAAAAAGTAACCCTGATGTTGCTCTTAGAATAGTAAGTAGTCAATAAATATTAAGCTTTGGGGTTTTTTCCTCCTTTTTTCTCTGAATTTGCTTTTCCCAAGTTTTCCAGGGTTTCCAAGAACAAAGCCTGAACCGTCATGGCTTTTCCTCAACATTCTCATCATTTCTATTTCCCTGAGTTGGTTCCTGGAGTTCTTTTTTGGTTAACGTTTTGAGTGTGTGTGTGTGTCTGTGGTGAGGAAAGAGGGTGGGACCAGGGCGTGTGTGGAGTGTGGCCCTTGTCTGAGAAGATAGCAGACCCAGGCTGAGAAGAAAGCAGCCAGGCCCAACCCTATAGCAGGAAAGTCTGAGAAAAGAATAAACAACATTATTGCTGAGGGCAAACTAGTGTTATCTGGAAAATAGCTCCTCTCAGCGCATCCCAAGGATGTCTGCTTTCTGGGCAGAAATATTTGTGAAACAATGACTCAAGTGCTGGACAGCCTCTGGGCCTATTGCAGCCACGCCCCCACCTCTTGAGCTGCCCCAGGAGGGACCCAGAATTACCAAGGACTGCAGACTTTCCCGAGGCAGCTTCCTGTGGGTGATTTTTATGTCTGTTTTCTTCCTACAAGAACAGAGGAGCAGGTAAGCAATTCTCTCTGGACTGTAGGTTTCTCAGGCAGCATGGCCTTCAGGTGTGGTTGGATCCAGGGCCTCTGATGATGTCCTTAATTCCACGTTTCCTGTCTCTTGCCTTTGTGTTGGCATAATTCCCAGGTTCCACATGGATACCAGGCGGCTGCCAGTAGCTCCAGGCTTACATCAGCCTTGCTGATGACAGTTCTGGAGTTTAGGGGAATAAAAAAAAAAAGGAATTTCAGGAATTGATTCTCAGTGGCTCTGATTGCATCACACAAGCCCTTCCTTGACTTGGTCCCTATGGTCAGGGCTGTGTGGTGTTCTGATTGGCCAGGCTTGAGGTCATCAGGGGTGTTGTCAGCTCTGCCTTAGTCCTTGAGGACCTAGAGTTGAGAGTGGAGTGGCTGCCCAGGACAAGCAGGGTGGTATTATAGGGAAAGGAGGAGAGGCATTGGACGTGCAGGTACCAGAGATGCTCACCCTGGGCTTTGAAAGGTGCCACAGGAGTCCTGGGAAGGGAGTAACATCACCCTACCTATAGGAGTCTGGAAAGGTTCCCCAAAGGAGAGGATATTTGGAGTTGGGCATGAAGGATGAGTACGAGTTCACCCAGCGGCAGCATGGGGACAACAGGGAGCTGGTGATCTAATAGTTAGTGAAGCAGGTGCAGGCTGTACGCCCAGTCATACTAAAGAGTTTTATCTCTGTGTCCAGTGATGGTCCCTTCTGCCGGATCTGCCATGAGGGAGCAAATGGTGAGAATTTACTGTCTCCATGTGGCTGTACTGGCACTCTGGGTGCCGTGCACAAGAGCTGTCTAGAGAGGTGGCTCTCCTCATCCAACACCAGCTACTGTGAGCTGTGCCACACGGAGTTTGCAGTGGAGAAGCGGCCCCGGCCCCTCACAGAGGTACCCTGGGGAGCCCGATTTGGGGGTGGGCAGGGGAGAAGAAGGCAGGTATGGGGAGGGAAGGCAGGTGGGCCAGGGAAGCAGCTTCTCCACATGGTGGATCTTTCTACACCCATCTCAAGATAGATTCTGCTGGTGAGGATAGGAGACCAGTCCTGAGATTCTAGACCTGCCAAAGCCACTACCTGCTCACTGTTTTGACTTACTCTTTCTTTCTTTTTTTTTTTTTTTTTGTAGAGACACAGTCTCACTGTACCGCCCTCGGGTAGGGTGCCATGGCATCACACGGCTCACAGCAACCTCTAACTCTTGGGCTTACGCGATTCTCTTGCCTCAGCCTCCCGAGCAGCTGGGACTACAGGCGCCCGCCACAATGCCCGGCTATTTTTTTGTTGTTGCATTTTGGCTGGGGCTGGGTTTGAACCTGCCACCCTCGGCATATGGGGCCGGCGCCCTACTCACTGAGCCACAGGCGCCGCCCTTTGACTTACTCTTTCATGAACAAATATTTCCTGAGCACTTCCAGGGTGCCCAGCACTCTGTTATGTTTTGGGTACCCAGCCACCACAAGACAAGTATGACTGGTGCTCATAGAGATTTTGAAGTAGCTGGTTGTTGAGAGCAATGATGCCAGGATGGAAATGTGTATGGGTAGTGGGGCACGTACAGGGAAAAAACTTGAGGGTCAAGTGAGGTCTTGAGAGGATGAACTCCCAGGCTGAGGCTGGAAGGATGAAAAGGAGCCAGTCAGCCTTGGGAAAGGCAGTCCTGGTAGAGGATGCACCGGGTTCAAAGGCCCTTAGGTGGCAAGCACTTGGTGTCCTTGACAAAGCCTATGTGAATTGAATTAAAGGAGGAAGAATAAGGCCACTCCAGGCCATACCCAGGAGCTTAGACCTTTTTTTTTTTTTTGTAGAGACAGAGTCTCACTTTATGGCCCTCGGTAGAGTGCCGTGGCCTCACACAGCTCACAGCAACCTCCAACTCCTGGGCTTAAGCGATTCTCTTGCCTCAGCCTCCCCAGTAGCTGGGACTACAGGCGCTTGCCACAACGCCCGGCTATTTTTTGGTTGCAGTTTAGCCGGGGCCGGGTTTGAACCCGCCACCCTTGGTATATGGGGCCGGCACCTCACCGACTGAGCCACAGGCGCCGCCCCCAGGAGCTTAGACTTCAACCTGGGTGTGATGGGTCAGGATGGAGATAGGGCATTCCTGGGTGTGGTGGGTGCCCTCATTGCTGCAGTGAAACACTGCCTATGGCTGCTTGAATGTCACCAGGATCCTCCTGCCTGACCTGGCCTAAGGTGACTAAGAACTACAGGGTATATGTCCCAGGGCTGAAGTGTGATGAACAGATCCCATCCCTGAGGCTGCATAGTAGTCAGGGACCCCTTAGGGAGCCTGGGGTGCTGCGTGTCTCCTAAAGAGCCCCTGACTCAACTGGGAGGTAGGATCTTAGGGAGAAAGTTAGGAGGGAGATCTAGCCCCTGCCTGCACCCCCTCCCACTGCCCCTGGGCCCTCCTGCTGCAGCCACACGGGCCTTCTTCCCTCTGCACCTCATGCACGCTACACACTCCAATCTCAAGGCTTTTGCAAGTGCTACTTAGACAGGCTGGAGTACTGTCTTTTCCATTTTTTTTTTTTTTTTTTTTTTGAGACAATGTCTTACTATGTCGCCCTCAGTACAGTGCTCTGGCGTCACAACTCACAGCAACTTCAAACTTTTAGGCTTAAGCAATTCTCTTGCCTCAGCCTCCCAAGTAGCTCAGACTACAGGCACCCGCCACAACGCCCGGCTATTTATTTTGTAGTTGCCTGAGCTGAGTTCAGCCCTGCCAGCCTCGGTGCATGTGGCCGGCGCTGTAACCACTGTGCTACGGGTGCTGGGCCTGTCTTTTCCATTCTTCACATTGTTCCTTCTGCTTATTTTGTTCCGCTCAAGGTCACTTCCATGGCAAGGCTTTTTCCTCCCTGACCATTCACCCATGTCATACCTCCCCCCTGCTGATGTAAGAGGGCAGGGACTTTTTCAGGCCTGAGTAACAGAATTTCATGAAGAAGCCCATTTCTCTCCACTTGTCATCTGGGGGAGGCCAAGCACAGCAGGATATTAGCTAAGGGCAGCCAGGTCCTGGAGCAAGACTTTCTGGGTTCCAACCCTAGCTTTGGAGACTACCAGCTATGTGAGTTTGGGCAAACAAGTTAACCTTTCTATGCCTTAGTTTCCCCATCTATAACATGAGTGCAAAAATACCTAGTGCCTAGCAGGGCCTGGCTCAATAATGTTTGAAAGGACAAGAAGGAGCATGGAGGTCCTGGCCCCCAAGTCCTTTAGCAGCCCCCTTACCTATTGGCTCTCCCTGCAGTGGCTGAAGGACCCCGGGCCGCGGACGGAGAAGCGAACGCTGTGCTGTGATATGGTGTGCTTCTTGTTCATCACACCGCTGGCTGCCATCTCCGGCTGGCTGTGCCTGCGTGGGGCCCAGGACCACCTGCGGTTGCACAGCCGGCTCGAGGCCGTGGGGCTCATCGCTCTCACCATTGCCCTCTTTACCATCTATGTCCTCTGGACGCTGGTGAGTGGCCGCCAGCCGCAGGGTAGGCATCTGGGGCTCTCCCACTGGGAGCAGAAGAGCCAGGGGTTTGCTTGGTGATTTGGGGGTGGGGAGGAAGTAGAGCTTCCTGATTGGCTGCCTCTGCCTATGGCCCCAGGTGGAAGGGAGCCCCTGAGTTCACCCTGCATTTTGAGGGGCTCCAGATTCTGTGACAAAAGGCCACGGAAGCTGTGAGCCAGTTGTGAACTTTGTGCTCTAAGAGTTTAAGTGAACCTGATTGCCAGTCTGGAGTGTAGGACTTGTCCCCCAGTCCGTGAACCCTCAAGTCTAGGAGTGGAGGAAAGGAAAGGAGCAAAAGAGTGAGAGAGAAAGATACTGAGAGCAAGAGGTGGGGGATGGATAGATATTAAGAATTGGCTCGCAGTGGGGGCCTACACCTGTAATCCCAGTTCTTTAGGAGGCCAATGAAGGAGGATCACTTGGGGCCAGGAGTTTGAGACCAGCTTGGGCAACATAGTGAGACCCCATATTTACAAAAAAATAGAAAAATTAGCCAGGTGTGGTGGTGCACAACTGTAGTCCCAGTTACTTGGGAGGCTTAGGTGGGAGGATCACTTGAGCTCAGGAGCTTAAGTTTGCAGTAGTGAATTGTGATCATGCTACTCCCTTCCAGCCTGGTCAACACAGTGAGACCTTGTTTCTGGGGGGAAAAAAGGGAGAGAAAGACAGAGGGAGAGATTGGGAAACACAGAGACAAAGCAACTGAGGTCGGGGGAGTTGTTTCAGGCTTCTGGACAGAATTAAAACCCTTGTTTAAAGAGAATTGAGTCCTCTACTCCCATCTCACCCCTCATACATAACCACTGTTGTCCAGCTCTGTGAAGTCTCTTCTTCAGTAATCCACCAGGATATGTATATATATGCTATATATATGTATGTGTATACATATATGTAATCTTTTTTTTTTTGTACAGAGTTTTTACTCTGTTGCCATTGGTATAGTCCCAGAGTGCCATGGCACCATAGCTCACAGCAACCTCAAACTCTTGGGCTCAAGCAATTCTCTTGCCCCAGCCTCTTGAGTAACTGGGACTACAAGTGCCTACTGCAACATCCAGCTATTTTTAGAGATGGGGTCTTGCTCTGAGATCAAGTAAATCCACCTGCCTTGGCTGCCCAGAGTGCTAGGATTACAGGGGTGAGCCACTGTGCCCAGCCTCACCAGCATATAAATAGAAATAGGGGGCAGTGCCTGTGGCTCAGTGAGTAGGGCACAGGCCCCATATACCAAGGGTTGTGGGTTCAAACACCGCCCCGGCCAAACTGTAACAAAAAAATAGTCAGGCATTGTGGTGGGCAGCTGTAGTCCCGGCTACTTGGGAGGCTGAAGCAAGAGAATCGCCTAAGCCTTGGAGCTAGAGGTTGCTGTGAGCAGTTTGATGCCACAGTACTCTACCGAGGGCGATAAAGTGAGACTCTGTCTCTATAAAAATAAATAAATACATAAATAAATAAATAGAAATAGGATGAAATCCTGGCTACTGTTACCAGTCAGCTTGTTTTCATTTGGCTAGTGTCATTAAAACAAACAAACAAACAAACAAACAAACAAAAAAAGACAGCTACCCAGCAGACCTTCATTTTATGGGTGTATCATATTTATTTAACCAATCCTTTTTTTTTTTTTTTCTTTTTTTTGGTTTTTGGCTGGGGCTAGGTTTGAACCTGCCACCTCCGGCATGTGGGACTGGCACTCTACTCCTTGAGCCACAGGCGCCACCCTAACCAATCCTTTTTGACAGACACTGGGATGCTTTCAATATGTGCTTTTCCTTTTTTTTTTTTTTTTTTTTTGCCATTATGAACAATGCTTTGGGCATTGTTTAAATGTTTCTTGGGGCCGGGTGTGATGGCTCATGCCTATAATCTCACTCTGGGAGGCCGAGGTGGATGGATTTTCTGAGCTCATGGGTTTGAGCCTGAGCCTGAGTGAGACCTCATTTCTAAAAATAGCTGGGCATTGTAGCGGGTGACTGTAGTCCCAACTACTTGGGAAACTGAGGCAAGAAGATCACTTAAGTCCAAGAGTTTGAGGTTGCTGTGAGCTATGATGACATAGCATTCTACCAAGGGTGACAAAGTGAGACTCTGTCTCAAAAAAATAATGTTTCTTGGGAACTTACTTGGTCAAAGGGTATGAACCACTTATATTTATTATTATTTATTTTGGGGGGATGGGACAAGGTCACCCAGGCTAGAGGACAGTGGCATCATCATAACCCACTGTAGCCTTGAACTTCTGGGCTCAAGTGATCCTCCCACTTTGGTCTCCCAAAGTGTTTAGGATTATAGCCATGAACCACAGTGCCTAGCTGACATTTGTTTTTTAACTTTTAATTTAATTTAACCTAATTAATTTATTTTTGAGACAGAGTCTCACTCCATCATCCTGGGTAGAGTGCCATGGTATCGTCATAGTTCACAGCAACCTCAAACTCTTGGGCTCAAGAGATCTTCTTGCCTCAGCCTCTGGAGTAGCTGGGACTACAGGCTCCTGCCACAACATCTGGCTAATTTTTCTATTTTTAGTAGAGATGTGGTCTCGTTTTTGCTCATCAAGCAATCCACCCACCTCGGCCTCCCAGAGTGGTAAGATTACAGGCGTTTTTAAATTTTTTAAATATACTTTATTTTTTAAAGCGGTTGTAGGGTCACAGCAAAATTAACCAGAAAGTATAGAGAGTCACACACAGAACTCAGGCAGCCTCCCCCACTGTCAACACCCTGTACCAAAGAGGTACATTTGTTACAACTGATGGATACATCATTCTTTTTTTTACAGATGAGGTCTGATACTCCCACTTTAGTCTCTATACTAGTGGGAACCACAGCTATGTGGTGTGGTTCCTGGAAGTAGATTTTGACAATTGTATAAGGACATGTATCCATTGTTATATTATCAGGGGTGTTCAACCATTTTCTTTTTCTGTCACACATTGGAAGAATTGTCTTAGGCTACACATTAAATAAACAAACATTAACGAAAGCTGATAAGAAAAAAAAACTCAAAAAGGTCTATGTATAATTTTTGCCAAATCTGACACAACAGATTAAGAAAAACAGGCCTCAAAAAATCTGCATGTGGGCTGGGTGCCTGTTGCTCAGTGGTTAGAGTGCCAGCTACATGCACCGGGACTGGTGGATTAGAACCTGGCCCCGCCTGCTAAACCAACCAACAGAGTGAGACTCTGTCTCAATTAAAAAAAATTTTAAAAAGTCTCCACACATGTATCTCAAGTGGCTAAGGTGCCAGCCACATATACAAGAGCTGGCGGGTTTGAATCCAGCCTGGGCCTGCCAAAAGGCAATGACAACTACAACCAAAAAAAATAGCCAGGTATTGTGGCGGGCACCTGTAGTCCCAGCTACTTGGGAGGCTGTGGCAAGAGAATCGCTTAAGCCCAGGAGTTGGAGATTGCTGTGAGCTGTGATGCCACAGCACTCTACCCAGGGCATCAGCTTTGTCTCAAAAAAAAAAAAACAAAAAACGAAACTGCCTGTGGATGTGGCTCTGGGCCTACAGGTGGGACGCCCTGGAGAAAATTTTCTTTGTTATTTCTTTCTTTTTTTTTTTTTTTTTTGAGACAGAGCCTCAAGCTGTCACCGTGGGTAGAGTGCTATGGCATCACAGCTCACAGCAACCTCCAACTCCTGGGCTCAAGCAATTCTCCTGCTTCCGCCTCCCAAGTAGCTGGGATTACAGGTGCCTGCCACAACACCCAGCTATTTTTTGGTTGCAGCCGTCATTGTTGTTTGGTGGGACAGGGCTGGATTCGAACCTGCCAGCTCAGGTGTATGTGGCTGGCGCCTTTGCTGCTTGAGCCGCAGGTGCTGAGCCTTGTTATTTCTTTCTTTTGGATCCTTGAACTTAGAGTATTTTCATTGCCCTAAAAATCATTCGTGTTCCTCCTATATGATCATCCCTTTAGGCCACCATCCTTCTATCCAACCAACCCCTTGAATCCAGTAATTTTTTTTTCTTTTTATTATTTATTTATTTTTAAATTTTTGTTTTTTTGTGTTTAATTTTTATTTAATTTTATTTTATTTTTGGCAGTTTTTGGCTGGGGCTGGGTTTGAACCCACCACCTCCAGTATATGGGGCCGGTGTCCTACTCCTTTGAGCCACAGGTGCCGCCCCTATTTATTTTTTATTTATTTTTTTGAGAGAGATCTCACTTTGTCACCCTGGGTAAAGTGCTGTGATGTCATAGCTCAAAGCAACCTCAAACTCTTCGGTTCAAGTGATTCTCCTGGCTCAGCCCTCCGGAGTAGCTCAGATTACAGGTGCCCACCATAACACTTGGCTATTGGAAGAGATGGGGTCTCGCTCTGGCTGAAGCTGGTTTCCAACCTGTGGGCTCAGGCAATCCATCAGCCTTGGCTTCCCAAGTGCTGGAATTACAGGCGTGGGCCACCGCGCCCGGCCTTTTTTTTTCTCTTTTTAGAGGCAGGGTTTTCTTTGTCACCCAAGCTAAAGATCAGTGGTGTGATCATAGCTCACTGTAGTCTTGAGTCCTGGGCTCAGGCATTCCTCCCGCCTCAGCCTCCCAGAGTGCTGGGATTACTGGAGTGAGCCACTGTGTCCTTTAATCTTTTGTCTTTGTAGTTTTGCCTTTTCTTTCTTTCTTTCTGTTTTTTTTTTTTTTTTTTTCAGATAGAGTCTCACTATGTTGCCCTCCATAGAATGCAGTGGTGTCACAGCTCACAGCAACCTCAAACTCTTTTGGGCTTAAGCAATTCTCCTGCCTCAGCCTCCCAAGTAGCTGGGACTACAGGCGCCCACCACAATGCCCAGCTATTTTTTTTGGCTGTAGTTTTTATTGATGTTTGGCAGGCCCGGGTTGGGCTCAAGTCAGCCACCTCTGGTGTATGTGGTTGGTGCCCTAGCCGCTTGAGCTATAGGTGCTGAGCCTAGTTTTGCCTTTTCTAGTTGTCCTATAATTTGAGTATGTAGCCATTTAAGATCAGTTTCTTTTCTTTTCTTTTTTTATTTTTTTTTTTGAGACAGAGTCGCAAGCTGTCACCCTGGGTAGAGTGCCATGGCATCATCATAACTCACATCAACCCCCAATCCCAAGTAGCTGGAACAAGAGACATTATACATCATGACTAGAAAGCTCATTTCTTTTCTAGTGCCAAACGATATTCTATTTTCTGGTTGTGACATAGTTTTTAACCGGGCGGCGCCTGTGGCTCAGTCGGTAAGGCGCAGGCCCCATATACCGAGGGTGGCGGGTTCAAACCCAGCCCCTAACAAACTGCAACCAAAAAATAGCCGGGCATTGTGGCGGGCGCCTGTAGTCCCAGCTACTTGGGAGGCTGAGGCAAGAGAATCGCTTAAGCCCAGGAGTTGGAGGTTGCTGTGAGCTGTGTGAGGCCACGGCACTCTACCAAGGGCCATAAAGTGAGACTCTGTCTCTACAAAAAAAAAAAAAAAAAAAAAAGTGACATAGTTTTTAACCAGTCACTCATGTAGGAACATCTTGGTTACTTCCAAATTTTGGTATTTGAGTGACTGATTGACATTTAATCTTTCAAAAGGCTGTATGACTCCTTTTCTATTGAGAGGTACAAAAGGAGCTCCCTGCTTCTTGCTGGGGTGGGGATGGGAGCTGGTGGGGAGCCTCTTGGGAAAGTGAGTGTGTGTGTGTGTTTGTACAAGGAATGCCCAGATGCCACCTCTGCTTTTGGAAGCATAAACATGACCCTGATTTAGACTACATCAGGTGCCATGGGGCCTGTTTTCCTTCCCTGGGGATGGAGACCTTCTGGGCCTCCCTGCTCATGGCAGGCTGCCCCACAGGTCTCCTTCCGCTACCATTGCCAGTTGTACTCTGAGTGGAGAAGGACCAACCAGAAAGTGCGCCTGAAGATACGGGATGTGGATGGTTCCGAGGGTTCCCAGCACTCCCCACTGGCAGCTGGACTCCTGAAGAAGGTGGCTGAGGAGACACCTGTGTGAAGGCAGGCCAGCAGAGTCCTGTGGGAGAGAGGCCAGAGGTAGCTGGCCACACTCTGGCCTTTGGAAGGATGGAAACTGCCTGACTCTTCCTGCAGGAGAATGCTTCTTAGGCCAAGAGATACCAAGTGGACCCTATTCTGTGATCATGTGTGAATATATTTTCAGGTTTTTTGCACACTATTGTGCATGACAAAGACAGATGGACATGGTCCTGAGCTTTAGATGGAACAGACACTCTGATCTCATTTTGAGATCTATTTGGCACCTTCTGGGCCAACCACTGTGGCCAGTGTGTGAAGGTACGCTTTGGGCTAGAAGATTCTATTAAGCTTCTTGCGCTTTTCTGCACCTGGCAGGCTCGCTTTCCTGACACCCTTGACTTTATATAAAGTTGCACTGTGTTTCAAAAATCCATCCCTCAATGAATAAAAGGAGCCCTTTGCAGGACAAAATGGACTTGTGAGTTAACATTTCTGAATCAAGGCCTCACAGTGAGGGATGCCCCTCACTTCTACCCCAGGTAAAAAATAAACACCACATGGCTTGTTTTGAGGGATCTGTTATGAAGCCCACAGAAAGAAGCAAAGCCTGAGTTTTCAAGTGAAGAGCAGGTAGCAGGGTTATATAATAAATGATTTTTTTTTTTTTTGGAGACAGAGTCTCACTCTATTGCCCAGGCTAGAGTGCTTTACCATAATAGCGCACAGAAACCTCAAACTTCTAGGCTCAAATGATCCTCCTGCCTCAGCCTTCTGAGTAGCTGGGACTGCAGGCACCCACTACAATGCTGGCTTACTTTTTCTTTTTCTTTTCTTTTTTTTCTATTTTTAGTAAGAAACAAGGTCTCTTCTTTTTTTTTTTTTTTAGAGATAGAGTCTCACTTTGTCACCCTTGGTAGAGTGCTGTGGTGTCACAGCTCACAGCAACTTCCAGTTCTTAGGCTTAGGCCATTCTCTTGCCTCAGCCTCTCAAGTAGCTGGGACTACAGGCACCCGCCCACAACGCCCGGCTATTTTTTGTTGTTGTTGCAGTTTGTCCGGGGCTGGGTTTGAACCCGCCACCCTTGGTATATGGGGCTGGCGCCCTGCCCACTGAGCCACAGGCACCACCCACAAGGTCTCTTCTTGCTGAACTCAAGACATCCTCCCTCTTTGGCTCCCAGAGTGCTAGCTCCTAGGGGTTTCTGTCTTTTCATATATATATATATATATATTTTTTTTAATTGTTTCAGGTTAATTGAGGGTACAAAGAATTAGGTTAAAATGTTTGCATTTGTTAGGTTAAGTCCGTCTTATAATTGTGTCCCACCCCCAAGAGGTATGCCATACACTCCTGGGGGTTTCTTTTCTTTTTTTGAAGGCAGGGGCCAGTTTACTATAAAATATGAAGCAGCAGTGATTCAAGCAAGTGAGGTTTTTTTTTTTTTTTTTTGAGATTGAGTTTCACTACATCATCCTCAGTAGAGTGCTGTAGTGTCACAGCTCACAGCAACCTCAAACTCTTGGGCTTAAGTGATTCTCTTGCCTCAGACTCCCAAGTAGCTGGGACTATAGGCACCTGCCACAACGCCCAGCTATTTTTTGGTTGTACTTGTCACTGTTATTTGGCAGGCCCGGGCTGGATTTGAACCTGTCAGCTCTGGTGTATGTGGCTTGCGCCCTAGCCGCTGAGCTACAGGCAGTGGGCCTTGAGTTTCTTTTTTATATTCCCAGCCAGAGCATAAAATGACTGGATATCCTTATCAAAACAATACCACACTTAAAAAAAAAAAAAAGCAGCAGTAGCAGCAGAAGGCAATGCCACATTAAAATCTCTCTTTGTAATTTTCTTTTTTTTTTCATTGAGACAGAGTCTCACTTTGTCGTCTCTGGTAGAGTGCTGTGGCATCAAAGCTCACAGCAACCTCAAACTTTTGGGCTTAAGTGATTCTCTTGCCTCAGACTCCCAAGTAGCTGGGACTATAGGTGCCCACCACAACGCCCGGCTATCTCTTGATAATTTCTGGTTTCCAGCTGACTGGATGAGTTTCTTCCCATCACTGTATCATTCTCTTTGCTCACTTTGTTTTATCAGGTTCAGCTGTTAGTAATTGACTCTCAAGCAGTCTGGGAGGCCAAGGTGGGGGGATTGCTTGAGCTCATGAGTTTGAGACCAGCCTGAGCAAAAGCAAGACCCCACTCTCTACTAAAAATAGAAAAACTGAGGCAAGAGGATCACTTTGAGCCCGAGAGTTGGTGGTTGTTGTGAGCTATGATGTCACAGCACTCTCCCCAGGGTCACAGCTTGACACCTTGTCTCAAAAAAAAAAAAATGAATCAATTCTCAGATTGATCAAAAGCACAGGCCAATATTTCTGGTTCACTGCCCAAAGATCCAGGCTGCACAGCTGCATGAACTCTCTGAAAATTGTAGCCAGTTCTCCAGGCCCAAAGATGCATAGTGCCATTGTCAGCTCCAGATACAAGTATCAGAATTTACTGTCAATGTGTTAATAACAGCATTATGACTGGAAATATTTTTAATGAAACTTCCATCAGAGAATTCCCATTTCTTTATGTTAGCTGGAGAACCAGATGCTAATGTGTAATGTCTTGGATGTAAAACCACAACCCGGACTGATTTTTTTTGTGATTTGTTAATGTCATTCTGGTTTTTCCAGTCACCAAATCCCATGGTCATATTGTAGAGTCATGGCTTCCTGTAATAATCTGTGGTTTTGCAGCTCACTGTAGCAACTGCATTTGTATGTCCAGATAATTTGTGTACACTAGCCTTAGTTCTCACATCCCAAATCTATGCAGTTCAATCTCGACTACAGATTGTTGGGTGCAAATCCATACAATACACTGCACTTAGATGTCCATGATAGTGACTTACAACCTTATTATGTTCAAGCTTCCAGCATTTTACTCGCTTGTCTTCTCCACAAGAGAACAGGTAGGGGCTCCTTGTGCTATCACACCCTGCACTGCACTAATATGCCCAGTCAATGACAGTTTCCATTTGCCACTAGCCAAGTCCCAGTTTTTTTATTTTTTTATTTTTTGAGACACAGTCTCCCTACGTAGCCCTTGGTAGAGTGCCCTGGTGCCCAGCTCACAGCAACCTCAAACTCTTGGGCTTAAGAGATTCTCTTGCCTCAGCCTCCCAAGTAGCTGGGACTATAGGCACCTGCCACACTGCTCGGCTATTTTTTGTTGCAGTTGTCATTGTTATTTTAGCTGGCCAGGGCTGGGTTCAAACCTGTCAGCCTCAGTGCATGTGGCTGGCGCCATAACCACTGTGCTATAGGCGCTGAGCCCAAGTCCCAGATCTTTATAGTTCTTTTAGCAGATCCAGTAATAAACCACTGATTTCCAGGTTCCCCAGCAATACATCAAGCCCAGGCAAGATGCCCACTGATAACCCTGTAGAGTTTCCAAGGTGGGTGTCACTGGGGTTTTGGCATTGTAGGGGCTTTTTTAGTCATCAGTGCAGAGTTCTTGGCATTGCCAGGCTCCATAACAATCAAATTCACTGCTGTAGGCTGTGAACAGTCAGGAGCCCCAGGATGTTGCTAGTCGCTTCCACAAGGTGCAGTATGATTTGCATCAGCCTTGGCCTGAGAGGAAGGTAATGCTGACTATGCAGCTGATTCACTTGGCATTCTTTGGATCTTATATCTGCTGTCAGAGCAACCCCAGGTCCTGATGGATATGGATGTGTACCTGTCACCAAATAGTAATTTTCTTGTTTTTGACTGGCAAGATACTGTTTATGACCATATGAGTCTGCTGCATTCTGAGGGCTCTTCCCTTTAAAATTTTCTTTTGAAGTAGGCATATGCAACACAAGACTATATTCATTATGAAGCTTGATTGTCACCTTTCATTTGTGAGACAAAAGATGGAAGTAGAGGTACTGTGCAGGTACAATTTCAGCTCAGCCAGGCTCGGAGGGCAGCAGGAGCCTCTCTTCATCCAAAGGCACAGGTTTTCCATTATCAGCTACAAACATGTCATGGGTCCTTTTTAATGACCTATACACAAGTGTCTGCACAGAATGTTTCTGTACCTCCTTGACCATGATTCTGCATCCTAGGGTTTTTTTTTGTTTGTTTGAGACAGAGCCTCACTATGCCGCCCTCAGTAGAGTGCTGAGGTTACAGTTCACAGTAACCTCAAACTCTTGGGCTTTAGCGATTCTCTTGCCTTGGCCTTTCAAGTAGCTGGGACTACAGGCACCCACCAAACGCCTAGCTATTTTTTTTTGTTGCAGTTGTCATTGTTGCTTTAGCTGGCCAGGGCCAGGTTTGAACCTGTCAGCTTTGGTGTATGTGGCCGGTGCCCTACCCACTGAGCTACAGGTGCCACCCTGGGGGTTTCTTAATAAGTAAATGAGCAAACTCTGCCTCAGAGTGGTGGGGTCACTCTTTCAAAGTCTGTTTTCTGCATGAATCCCTGCCTCATTTGTATCTCACCTACAGAGGAATAAAAGTGTTTCTTGCCCCAACTGGAAGGACAAGGTGAAGCCACCATGGCTTAGAGAGTGGAGGAAACCACAAAGTGGGAAGCCACCCACCCCTACCCCCACAGTTAAAACCTACTGTAGCCTGTAGGAAGAGCAGTGGCCTGTAAAAAGAGCAGCAGGGAGGACCATGTGGCTGGAGAAAGATGGATAGGTCCTCCTAGGGTGGCTGCTGGGCTGCTGGGCTGCTGAAACATGTAGTGCATTAGCTCTGCTGGCCCTTGGGGACCCTCCTCATTCCTGCACCTGGACTTCCTCTGCTTTCTGGTACCCACTTCTCCTCAAGCCACCTTTGGAGTGTGGTGCCCCTGGAGATGGTGTAAAGATGTAGTCCCAGTTACTCAGGAGACTGAGGCAGGGTAATTGCTTGCGCCCGGGAATTTGAGGTTGACGCCACTGCAACTACGGAGGGGAGGGATAGGGGTGGGGACAGAGCGATATTCCGTCTAAAAAAAAAAGGAAAGAAAAAATAAAAGATGCTCCAGGACGTGCCATCAAGAATAGAGAAAGTCTTCTCTTTGCAGATCTCTTCTAATACCTTCCATTGCAGCAATAAGAAAGTTTTAGTTTGGTGTTAGCCTGTCTTTAATAATCCTCTAGTCTGAATCTTTCAGGAACCCTTAGCAGAACTTTTGCTGCCTCTGCCTCAGCTCTGGTTACAGGAAGCTGGGAGTGACTAGATCCGAGGGTGCGGGTGTGTGTGGGTTGAGTGGGGAGACGTCTCCCTTACTGTACCTATAGGGCAGGCGGGCTGCACCTCCAGGTGCTGCCTAACGCAAGTTTGTTTAGGAATGAATGAATCGACAGCTGCCTGTCTGCGCCTGCGCGCGGTGGGGCCTTGGCTCAGAGTAGGGGCGTGGCAGGAGGGGACCAGGCGGGAGCCGGACGCGGCGCCAGCAGACGTTACTGGTCGCGCCAGGTCACGTGAGCGCGCAGGCGCACCCCCGCGCAACCTGCTCCCTCACACAAAGCCCAGACGCGGAGAAAATGGCGGCAGGGGTCGAAGCGGCAGCCGAGGTGGCGGCGACGGAGATCAAAATGGAGGAAGAAAACGGTGCGCCCGGAGTGCCGAGCGGCAACGGGGCTCCAGGCCCTAAGGGGTGAGTATTCCACGGCTCCTTAACCCAGGGTCGGGCTCCTAGGCGGCCGGCGGCGGCTCCGTTAGGTCTGTTGGTCTACCCCTGGCGTGGCCTTGGGCCTGGCCTATCCCGCAGGGCCTGCCAAGGGTGGGAGCAGCCCAGGCTGTGGCTGGGGGTCGGGGGGTGTCGGGCGGCCCTGGGGGCGCCTCCAGGATAGCCCCCTACCCCAGGCCTCGATCCTCAGCGCTTCCTCCTCCGCCGGTTCCAGCCCCATGGCCGAGGTGTCTGCGCCCCGGGCCACTGCGCACCGGCGTGATGGCGCGGGCTTCAGGACCGGGGAGCCCCAGGGGCCGCCTCTGCCGCTCGCCGGGCGGGTGACCTTGGGCTCGAGGTTTCCCGACCTGTAAAGTAGGGGGAGAGCGCGCCCCGGGTCTCGGCGCGCAGTTGGCCGGGGTAAACGGCGGGGAGGTGGGGGTGGTTTCGGGGAGGGCCGCGAAACGAGATTGGGGCTTGTTCCCTGTTCCCCCCCGCCCCGCCGCCCCGCCGCCCCGCCGCGCCGGGTTCCCAGCCCCGCGGGAAGCGCCTCCCTCGGAGCCGCCCCTCGCCCCAGCTCTGGCCCCGGCTCGGGTCCTTCGCTGCTTCCCGCGCGGTCCCCTAGGTGCGCAGTAGGAATTAGCGGAGAGACGGGATGTGCAAGCTCAGGGTTCATCTTTAGAAACAAAAAGTGGCGCGGGGCGAGAGTGACACTTTTCTTGTGTCGGGAGAAATTCGGTTCTGAGGAGCGCTCACCCATTTTCAGACTCTGTCCCCTTTTTGTCCGTGCTCAGAACTCTTTCTGGGCTCTTCGGTTTTTTTTTTTTGTAGAGACAGAGTCTCACTTTATGGCCCTCGGTAGAGTGCCGTGGCATCACACAGCTCACAGCGACCTCCAACTCCTGGGCTGAAGCGATTCTCCTGCCTCAGCCTCCCGAGTAGCTGGGACTACAGGCGCCCGCCACAACGCTCAGCTATTTTTTGGTTTGCAGTTCAGCCGGGGCTGGGTTTGAACCCGCCGGTGCCCCACCCACTGAGTCACAGGCGCCGCCCGGCTCTTCGGTTTTTAAAGTTTACTTGGAGAAGGTACCATCAGCTTGTACCCCAGGTGAAACCCACGTACTGATAAGTCACGTGAGAGGGATGCTGTGGCTCTAAGACTAGCTGACTGGGAGGAAGGGAAGGGGAATCCTGGGCACATGTTGTATATATGTTTTTTAATTGTGATAAAATACACATAACAAAATTTGCCATTTTAACCATTTTTGAGTGTACAAGTTACTGGCATTGAGTACATTCGTAATTTTGTACAACTGTCCATGTCCAGAACTTTTTTAATTATCTCAAGCTGTAGCCCGTAAACACTACTGCCCCCCTCCCTTGGTAATGTCTGTTACACTTTCTGTCTCTGTACATTTGCTTTTGCTCTTTTTTTTTGCCACTCTTATATATTAATTTATTTTAAGGTACATATGCATTATATTGCTTTTGCTCATGTTTTAATGTGTGAAACTTAAGAGTTTATGAGGTTTACAGGTGAATTAAGCACTTAGGTTAATGAGTGTTTGCTAAATATGCTACCTATATTGTTAGATATCAAATCTGGAAAAAATGCCAGATTCTTTCTCCCCTGGGGAGGCTAGAAACAAATACCGTGGTTACTGGTCCTTAGAGATTAGGAGAAAAGCTTCCTTTGATCCCAGCTTTACTGTTGAGAACTCTGGAAGGAGATGTATTCATTTACACTTTTCTCCCTATCTAGGGGAGCTTAGTAGGATTTCTAAGAGCCATATTTGGAGGACTTTAAGATAAATTTATTTCCTGTATGCTGGATACAGTGCTACTAGAACCTTGCTAGGTGGACAGGTTGAATTACTTACAGATTATATAGCATATGAGGTACTTTTTTCAAATTGACAAATATACATGGACTGTTGGAACTTGGAAGTTTTAGAAATAAAATAGGCCTCATTGGAAAAAAACCTTCAATCTAGTACTGGCTTAATAGAGGATACTCTAGGAAGCTGGCTACACTTAGATCTTTGTCAAGGGGTGTGTGGATTTTTTTTTTTTTTTTTTTTTTTGACAGAGTCTCACTTTGTCACTTTTGTTAGAGTGCCTTCGCATCATAGGTCACAGCAACCTCAAACTCTTGGGCTCAAGTAATTCTCTTGCCTCTGCCTCCTCAATAGCTGGGACTACAGGCGCCCACCACAACACCCAGCTATTTTTAGAGATGAGGTCTCACTCTTGCTCAGGCTGGTCTCAAACTACCAAGCTCAAGCAATCCACCTGCCTCTGCCTCCCAAAGTGCTAGCATTACAGGTGTGAGCCACCTTGCCCTGCCTGTTACAAACCCTCTTGAAGCAAAGCTCCTTACCCAGAGTGGACATTTCTTTTAGTAAGGTAATTGTGCTGTGATAGAGTTAAATGGAATTGCATGGCAGGGGGCCTGGAGAGAGTGACCCCACACTTGCTGCCTGCTAGGTGGTGTTCCTCTTGGAGGACAAGGATCATGATGTGGTAGAGAAGATGGTTGGGGAGAAGCAAAGAAGAGAGTATCCAAAGACCAGGGATTAGGGTATACGCTTTATTTATAAAGAAGTAAAGTTACTGTGTCCTTTAAGGTTGGAGCCTTGGAGGCCAACTGTTAGGTGATAATTCCAGACTAAGGAATTTGGGACTTGTATCTTGAAAAGTCTTTGAGAGATGGAAAAAAGCAGAAACTGAGTTCTCTTGATTTCTGTGTCACCAGGAGTGGAGTGTTGGTTCAGTAGACTGAAATGGTAGTGCACTAGCGAGTTTGATTGAGGACTCCAGTTTGGAAATCTTGTTTTGCAGTTAAATTATTTCCCGAGTGTGAGAAGATAATTTGCTTAATTTGGATAAGAAATCTATTCCATTTTAAATCAGTCAAGATTTAGAGTTAAGATATATTTAGTCAGAGAAAAATTCATTTAGGTTTGAGCTTGATAATTTTTTTTTTTTTTATTGTTGGGGATTCATTGAGGGTACAATAAGCCAGGTTACACTGATTGCATTTGTTAGGCAAAGTCCCTCTTGCAATCAATAATATTTTTTTAAGTAAAGGTTGCATTATATGTTTAAAATCAGTGATGTCTCATCTGATTAATTTTTGTGGCTAAATCAGAAAACAGATAGATTGGATATCTTAAAAATTCATCCCTTAGGCTGGCTCAGTGGAACCTATAATACTATTACTCTGGGAGGCTGAGGTGGGAAATTAAATTAAATTCAGGAGTTCAAGACCATTGTCTCTACTAAAAATAGAAACATTAGCTGGGCATTGTGGGAAAATCCTTAAATTCAGGAGTTCGAGACCATTGTCTCTACTAAAAATAGAAACATTAGCTGGGCATTGTGGTGAGTGCCTGTAGTCCTAGCTATAAAGGAGGCTGAGGCTGGAGGATTGATTGAGTTCAGGAGTTTGAGGCTACTGTTAGCTATGATGAAGCCAGAGCACTCTGCCCAGGGCAACAAAATGAAACTCTGTATCAAAAAGAAAGAATTTATCCCTTTTTGAAATGTTCCTTTATTTAGAGACAATCACACTTTCTACCCACTTGCTGCAGTGGAGCAACCTCAAGCTCTTGTACTTAAGTGATTCTCTTGCCTTAGCCTCATGAGTAGCTGGGACTACAGTTGCCCACCACAATGCCTGGCTATTTTTTTTTTTTTTTTTTTTTTTTTTCAGAGATGGGTCTCGCTCTGGCTTAGGCTGGTCTTGAACTCCTCAGCTCAAGCAGTCCACCTGCCTTGGCCTCCCAGAGTGCTGGAATTATAGGGGTAAAAAAAATTTTTTCTTTTTTTTTTTCTGATTCTCTTGCCTAAGCCTCCCAAGTAGCTGGGACTCCAGGTGCCTGCCACAATGCCCGGCTATTTTTTTGTTGCAGTTGTTATTGTTTAGCAGGCCTGGGCCAGGTTCATACCTGCCAACCTCGGGCCAGCGCTGTAACCACTGTGCTATGGGTGCCGAGCCTAAAAAGATTTTTAAAAAGATTTATATTTAGCATAGATTCCCAAGAAGGTACTGTTAGTGTTGACTCTGCCTAACAGTCAAGAAAACTTTTTTTGCTCATGCCCGTAATCCCAGGATTGTGGGAGGCTGAGGCGGGAGGATTGCTTGAGCTCAGGAGTTCAAGGCTTGTCTGAGCTAGAGACCCCGACTCATGAAAAAAATGGAAAATCCCAGCCAGGTGCCACAGGGAGCACCTGTAATCCTGTGGTTTTGGAGGCTGAGGCAGCAGGATGCCCACGGCCGGAGTCTGAGGTTGCAGTGAGCTGGGAGGCCATTGCAGTCTGCTCAGGGCATAGGGTAGAAGTCTATCTCGACAGAAAAAAAAAAAAGAAAAGAAAACGTTTTAAAAAATAATTAAGAAAATAAGGTTAAGAAACTTAACTGAGATTGACGCTAGAGGAGCATCTTGACTCCCAGGCCCTGTTGCTTTTATACAACTAATCTAAACAGTCACTAGAATTGGTTTATTTAGACCAGATTCTTTTCTGCTTTGCAATGATTTGAGTGTTTACTGTATGTTAAAAAGTAATGGTATACTTGGTAAAAAGGATTTTTGAGGCAAGTCAGATTGTGATTTTGAGATTAGAATAGGCAGCACTGGATTATGTGCATGCTGCCAGGGCTTTGCTTTCACTTTGTCCTTTGGTTTTATTCATGGTTAGGGAAAGAGATATTAATACTGGCCTGCAAAGATTAGCTTCCTTGGTTTTGGGGGGGTGGTTTTCTCAAATGGGCTCTCCCATTACAATGTTTTGCAAAAGCTAATTGTCTGGTAACCTATAATGAGTATAATGCCTAGGTTTCCTCACTCGGGGCTAGTTTTAAAGCCTGGTGAGTGAGTGTAACATTAGAAGGCTAGAAGTGAATCAGCCCTCCTCCCTAGGCTTCTCAAGAAAATTATTATTAGAAAAATATTGGGGGCGGGGCCTGTGGCTCAACGGAGTAGTGCGCCGGCCCCATATGCTGGAGGTGGCGGGTTCAAACCCAGCCCCATCCAAAAACCGCAAAAATTGGGTGGCGCCTGTGGCTCAAGGAGTAGGGCGCCAGTCCCATATGCGGGAGGTGGTGGGTTCAAACCCAGCCCTGGCCCAAAAAAAAACAACAAAAACCGCAAAAATAAAAAAAGAAGAAAGAAAAATATCATTGCCACAGTTTCTATGTGCCAAGAGTCTCTCCTAAACCTGTAAGGCAGGTAGTAACTTGAATTTACAGATGAGGGGACTGAAGCCTAGTGAAGACATGGTGACCTTGGGACTCAGACCCTAGGTTTTAGTCACTGGTAGTACTGCTCCCTTAGATATTTATATTTTCTAAGCTTTTTGTTATGCTGTTTGTTGGTTCTTATAGCATCTCTGAGAGCTAAGATGGATATAGGTTATGCTGGTTTTGCTGGTAAAGTACCAGAGAGGTAAAGAGCTTGAGTTACATGGTTAGTTAAATGGTTACTTGGAGCTAGAATAGTGCTGTGAATAGTGCTACACGTCTTAAATGCATTAGAGGAGCTCAGGATTTAAAGGATTTCTATGGAAAAACCCATAAAGGGGGTGGCGCCTGTGGCTCAGTGAGTAGGGCGCCGACCTCACATACCTAAGGTGGTGGGTTCAAACTCGGCCCCGGCCAAACTGCAACAAAAAATAGCTGGGCGTTGTGGCAGGCACCTGTAGTCCCAGCTACTCGGGAGATGAGGCAAGAGAATTGCTTAAGCCCAGGAGTTGGAGGTTGCTGTGAGCTGTGACGCCACCGTACTCTACCAAGGGCAATAGAGTGAGACTGTCTCTAAAAAAAAACCCCTTAAGGGATGGTTCTCAAGGGGGCCGGGAGATCCTTGTCCCTCAAGAGATGTGATCACAATTTTACTGTATTTGGATTGCTGCTTCAAATTACACTCTTTCCTGTTGAGAAACTTCGAAGGTAATGAGATATATTATACATGGGAATGGCATGGAGCCGTAAGAGTGTAGGGAATCACTGTTTTACACAGTAAATATAGCAGTCTTTAGTGTAATAGGTGCTCAATCTTTTTTTTTTTTTTTTGAGACAAAGCCTCAAGCTGTTGCCCTGGGTAGAGGGCCATGGCATCACAGCTCACAGCAACCTCCAACTCCTGGGTTTAAGCGAACCTCCACCTCCCAAGTAGCTGGGATTACAGGCGACCGTTACAATGCCTGGCCTTTTTTTTTTTTTTTTGGTTGTAGCGGTCATTATTGTTTGGCAGGCCCGAGCTGGATTTGAACCCGCCAGCTCTGGTGTATGTGGCTGGCGCCTTAGCCTCTTGAGCCACAGGGGCCAAGCCGGCACTCAATCCTTTTATTGGTTGTGCCCTTTATGTTCAATATAATGTTAGTGTCATGGAATAGTGACATGATAAATTGTCAATTTTCAAAGAATTCAGTGAAAGAATTTCAAAGCCATTTTAATGGCTTGGAAGGTACTTAGCGAATATTTTAGGCTTGTCTTTATCAGTGTATTATGAAATAGTAGGTTGAAAAGATGATTTGCGGCTCGGTGCCTGTGGCTCAAGCAGCTAAGGTGCCAGCCACAGACACCTGAGCTGGCAGGTTCGAATCTAGCCCGGGCCCACCAAACAGCAATGGCAACTACAACCAAAAAATGGCCGGGTGTTGTGGTGGGCGCCTGTAGTCTCAGCTACTTGGGAGGCTGAGTCAAGAGAATTGCTTAAGCCCGGGAGTTGGAGGTTGCTGTGAGCTGTGTTGCCATGGCATTCTCCCCAGGGCGACAGCTTGAGGCTCTATCTCAAAAAAAAAAAAAAAAAAAGAAAGAAAGAAAGAAAGAAAAGGTATTTGCATGCATTGTGGCTCATACTTGAAATCTTCACCTTCCTTTGGGAGGCTGAGGTGGGAGAATGGCTTAGAGACTGGCCTGGACAACACAGACCTGGTCTCTACCCCCTCCCCCAAATATATATACATATACACATATATATAATAAATATATTTATTATGTATAACAAATGTTTATTAAATATTAATATTTATGTTAATATAAATATTAACATATTAACACATTGATTTATAGATTTATATTAATATATAAAAATATGTATATTAATTACCCAGGTGTGGTGATCTGTCCCTGTAGTTTCAGCTACTTAAAAGGCTGAGGCAGGCTCAGCACTCGTAGCTCAGTGGTTAGGCTACCAGCCGCTACACTGGGGCTGGTGGGTTCCAACCGGCCTAGGCCTGCAAAACAATAATGACAGCTACAACAAAAAAACTAGCCAGGCATTGTGGTGGGCACCTGTATTCCCAGCTACTTGGGAGACTGAGGCAAGAGAATCGCTTAAGCCCAAGAGTTTGAGGTTGCTGTGAACTGTGACACCGGGGCACGCTACCAAGGGCGACATAGTGAGCTGTCTCAAAAAAAAAAAAAAAAAAAAAAGGCTGAATCAGAAGAGAAGAGATCACTTGAGCCTAAGAGTTTAAGGTTACGGTGAGCTATGATGACACCACTACACTCTAGAGTGGGCAACAAAAAAAAAAAGAAAAAAAAGTTTTTTTTTTTTTTTATTATAATGGGTCTGTTAGAACTTTGGGTAAATGATTAGTTGCTAGAATCCAAACTAGCCAGTTAAGGAAAATATAAGACAGATATTTAGCTTCCCTAGGTAGATCTGCCTATTGTGGCTTCAGTTTCTTAGAAAATTTACAAATATGTTACCAAGTCAAGTTATCGGGATTGGATTTTAAATTTAAGAAACATGGGCGGCGCCTGTGGCTCAGCGGGTAGGGCGCTGGCCCCATATGCTGAGGGTGGCGGGTTCAAACCCAGCCCTGGCCGAACATAAGTGAAACTTTGAAAAAGCAAGTCTGTTGCATCATTGGCAAGATAACTGCACATATTTAACATGTACATTTTGATAACTGCTGGCTTACTGAAATCACGCTGACCACTAGAACAGTGGTTCTCAACCTTCCTAATGCTGCAACCTTTTAATACAGTTCATGTGGTGACCCCCAACAATAAAATGGTTTTTGTTGCTACTTCATAACTATAATTTTGCTACTGTTATGAATCATAATGTAAATATCTGATGTGCAGGATGTATTTTCATTGTTACAAAGAGGTCGTGGCCCACAAGTTGAGAAAGGCTGCTCTAGAAGTATCCCTTTTCCCTTAGTAATCCTTCTCTCCCACAGTTCCTCCCTGTACCTACTTCCTTACCCCCAGACAACCCTGGATGAGTTTTCCATCACTATATATGAACGGTTCTCAATAGGTGACCCCTATAATCCTTAGACCAGTGTTTCTCAACCTTCCTAATGCTGCAGGATGTATTTTCATTGTTACAAAGGGGTCGCGACCCACAGATTGAGAACCACTGCCTTAGACATTTAGAAATGTATGAAGAGATATTTTCGATCTTTCCTTCATGACTTGGTGCTGGGGTTGTGACTGGTATATCTTGGATAGAGGCCATGGATGCTTCTCCACATCCTGCAGTGCACAGCATGGTCTCCCAGAACAAAGGATTATCTGGCTTAAAATGTCAGTAGCAGTGAGGTTGAGAAATGCTGCGACAGGTAGTTTGCTAGATAAGATTTTTAATAGTATATGAAACCATATGGTGTATATATATTCTTTTTTTGTCTGACTCCTTTGAGCATAATTATTGTGAGATTCATCCACATTAATGCATGTAGCTCAGTACTTTTTGTTGTTCAATGTTATTTTGTTATACAGATTTACTACAATTTGTTTATTCATTTACCTGTTAGACATTTGTTTCCAATTTTGAAATATTACAAATAATGCTGTGAACTTTCAGATAGAAGTTTTTTGTATGCAAATGAATATAATGCAAATAATATGAATATTATTTCTCTTGGGTAAGTAGGTAGTTATGGATGATTGGGTTATAGATTGGTGTGCGTTTGAATTTTTTTTCATTTATATTTCCCTTTTTTCTTTTTTTTTCTTAAATCATAGCTGTGTACATTAATGCAATCATGGGTACAATGTGCTGGTTTTATATACAATTTGAAATGTTTTTATCAAACTGGTTAACATAGGCTTCACGGCATTTTCTTAGTTATTGTGTTAAAACATTTATTTTCTGGGCGGCGCCTGTGGCTCAGTGAGTAGGGCGCCGGCCCCATATGCCGAGGGTGGCGGGTTTGGATCCAGCCCCGGCCAAACTGCAACAGAAAAATAGCCGGGCATTGTGGCGGGCGCCTGTAGTCCTAGCTGCTCGGGAGGCTGAGGCAAGAGAATCGCGTAAGCCCAAGAGTTAGAGGTTGCTGTGAGCCGTGTGACGCCACGGCACTCTACCCGAGGGCGGTACAGTGAGACTGTCTACAAAAAAAAAAAAAAATATATATATATAGAGAGAGAGAGAGAAAAGAAAGACATTTATTTTCTACACCTAGTAAATTTTACACATACCCTTGTCAGATGCACCGTGGTATGTTTGAATTTTTAAGAATCTGACAAAGTGGTTGTATATTTTACAATTTCTGCTAGTTCCTCTATAATTCCTAATTCCTCAACCTGTGGGTCTCGACCCCTTTGCAGCAATGAAAATACATTGTACCATTAGGAAGGTTGAGAACCACTGCTGTATATCCTTGCTAATCCTTGGTACCTCATTCTTTTGAATTTTAGCCATTTAAATAGATGTATAGTGGTATCCTGCCTTTTTTTTTTTTTTCTTTTTTTGCATTTCCCTAATGATTGGTGGTGTCGGATTTCTTCGCATGTACTTAATTTGCCATCCATATGTATATTTGGTGAATTGTTTTTAAATCTTTTGCCTATTTGAAAAAAGTTGGGTTTTTTTTTTTTTGTTTGAGACAGTTTTTTTTTTTTTTTTTGGCCGGGGCTGGGTTTGAACTCACCACCTCTGGCATATGGGACCAGCGCCCTACTCCTTTAGCCACAGACGCCGCCCTGTTTGAGACAGTTTTGCTCTGTTGTCCAGGCTGAAGTACTGTGGCCTCAGCCTAGCTCACAGCAACCTCAAACTCCTGGTTTCAAGCAATCCTCCTGCCTCAGCCTGCCAGGTAGCTGGGACTGTGGGTCCTCATAGTGCCCAGATAATATTTTCTATTTTTAGTAGAGACAGGGGTCTCTTTTGCTCAGGCTGGTCATGAACTCCTGAGCTCAAGGGATCCTTCCTGCCTAGGGCTCCCAGGGTGCTAGGATTACAGGTATGAGCCGCTGCACCTGACCCAAATTAGGTTCTTATTACTGAGTTTTTTTTGTTTTCTTTTTGGCCGGGGCTAGGTTTGAACCCACGGCCTCCGGCATATGGGACCGGTGCCCTACTCCTTGAGCCACAGGCGCCGCCCCTTATTACTGAGTTTTAAGAGTTCCTTTCCTTAGCCGGGCGTTGTGGTGGGCGCCTGTAGTCCCAGCTGCTCTGGAGGCTGAGGCAAGAGAATCGCGTAAGCCCAAGAGTTGGAGGTTGCTGTGAGGCGTGTGACGCCATGGTACTCTACCCAAGGGCGGTACGGTGAGACTCTCTCTCTACAAAAAAAAAAAAAAAACCAGAAAAAGAAAAAAAGAGTTCCTTTCCTTTATATATTCTGGATAAAGTCCTTTATATAGATATGTGCTTTAAATATTTTCTTATAGTCTGTGGCATTGTCTTTTCATACTTTTAACTGTGTCTTTCACAGAATAGAAGGTTTAGGGGTATTTTTAGGTTTTTTTTGAGACAGGTTCTTGCCCAGGTTGGAGTGAAGTGGCATGATGGTAGCACACTGTAACCTTGAACTCCTGGTCTCAGGCAGTCTTCTAGCCTCAGCCTCCCTATGTGCTGGGATTATTGGCATGAGCCACCACATGAGCTTTATAGAGCAGTAAGTTTTAAATATTTTTTTTGTTTTGTTATTTATTTATTTATTTTTTTGTAGAGACAGAGTCTCACTTTATGGCCCTAGGTAGAGTGCCGTGGCGTCACACATCTCACAGCAACCTCTGACTCCTGGGCTTAAGCAATTCTCTTGCCTCAGCCTCCCGAGTGGCTGGGACTACAGGCGTTCACCACAACGCCCGGCTATTTTTTGGTTGCAGTTTGGCCGGGGCCGGGTTTGAACCCATCACCCTCCGTATATGGGGCCGGCGCCTTACCAACTGAGCCACAGGCGCCGTCCTTGTTATTTATTTTTATTTCAGATTAATTCGTGGGTACAAACCATTCGGTTATATAATTTACACATGAAAGATTAAAGTCAGAGTTGCAGTTGTGTCCTACACTCAGGGAGTGTGTCATACATTTGTTTGTTTGTTTGTTTGTTTGTTTGTTTTTGTAGAGACAGAGTCTCACTTTATGGCCCTCGGTAGAGTGCCGTGGCCTCACGCAGCTCACAGCAACCTCCAACTCCTGGGCTTAAGCGATTCTCTTGCCTCAGCCTCCTGAGTAGCTGGGACTACAGGCGCCTGCCACAATGCCCAGCTATTTTTTGGTTGCAGTTTAGCTGGGGCCGGGTTTGAACCCGCCACCCTCGGTATATGGGGCCGGCGCCTTATGGACTGAGCCACAGGCGCCGCCCACATTTGTTTGTTTTTTTTAAAGTCAGAGTCTTGCTCTGTTGCCCTGGGTAGAATGCAGTGGTGTCCTAGCTCACAGCAACCTTAAACTCCTGTGCTCAGTCTTGTTTCAGCCTCCTGACTACAGGTGCTTGCCCCAATGCTCTGCTAATTTTTCTATTTTTAGTAGAGACTGGGTGTTGCACTTGGCTCGGGCTATCCTCAAACTAACGAGCTCAAGCAGTCCACCGGCCTCTGCCTCAGAAGTTTTTAATTTGAAGACTAATTTATGTTTTCCTTTTTTAGATCTATAATCCATTTTGCTTTCTGTATTTGGTAGAAAGTATGGGTCTAAGATCATTTTGCAAATAGGTAAAGCTTTTATTTTATTTATTTATTTAGAGACAGTCTCATTATGTCGCCCTTGGTAGAGTGCTATGGTGTCACAGCTCACAGCAATCTCCAACTCTTGGGCTTAAGTGATGCTCTTGCCTCAGCCTCCCATGTAGCTGGGACTACAGGTACCCACCACAATGCCTGGCTATTTTTTTTGTTGCAGTTGGCATTGTTGTTTAGCTGGCCCAGGCTGAGTTGGAACCCAACAGCCTCTGTATATGTGGCCGGTGCTATAACTACTGTTGTGCTATTGACGCCGAGCCATAGATAAAGCTTTTATAAGAAGTTTTTAAATGCTTAGTTCCTGAAATACTACTTTAATTTTATTTTCCATAAAAATAACCAACAGGTTGGGCGGCACCTGTAGCTCAGTGGGTAGGTGGCCAGCCCCATAAATTGAGGGTGCTGGGTTCAAACCCAGTCCCGGCCAAACTGCAACAAAAAAATAGCCCGGCGTTGTGGCGGGCGCCTGTAGTCCCAGCTACTCAGGAGGCTGAGGCAAGAGGATTGCCTAAGCCCAGGAGTTGGAGGTTGCTGTGAGCTATGATGCAACGACACTCTACCGAGGGTGATAAAGTGAGACTCTGTCTCTAAAAAAAAGAAAAAATAAATAACCAACAGGTGAAGAGGTTATGTGCTAGGGATATATGGTCAGATAATGTTGGATTCTCCTTTTAAATTTTAACTTAAGCATTTTTCTATGGTATAGATTCTTTACAAACTTCATTCCAAATTTGGGGTGTATTAGGTTAAAGAAATTTATTTTATTAATCTTGCCAAATTATAAACTTCCCACAAAAATGTATTTTTGTGGAAGGCTGAAATGGAAGGATCACTTCAGACCAGAAGTTCAAGACCAGCCTGAGCAACATGGTAAGACCTCCATCTCTAACAAAATTTGAAGAAGAGGGTGGTGCCTGTGGCTCAGTGAGTAGGGTGCCGTCCCCATATACCGAGAGTGGCGGGTTCAAACCCAGCCCCGGCTGAACTGCAACAAAAAAATAGCTGGGCGTTGTGGCGGGTGCCTGTAGTCCCAGCTGCTCGGGAGACTGAGACAGGAGAATCGCGGAAGCCCAAGAGCTGGAGGTTGCTGTGAGTCCTGTGACATCATGGCACTTTACTGAGGGCAGTAAAGTGAGACTCTGTCTCTACAAAAAAAAAAAATTTTTTTTTTTGAAGAAGAAAAATTAGCCAGGCTTCTCAGCTACTTGGGAGACTGATATGGGAGGTTCCTTTGAGGCCAATAGTTGCAGGCTGCAGTGAGCTATGATCAAGCCACTCCAGTCTGGGCAACAGAATGAGTCTCTAAACCCCTTTTACTTATGAGGATACTTCTCAGAGAAAATAATTAGAGAAGGATTTGCTTACAGAGGTACTGTGCTCACACTTTGGGCATTGAACACATGAGCTGCTTCCTCAATGGTGAGTGTAATGATATGATGTGGATTAACCTACCAAACCAAATACCTGGTTTCTGTGATTAGATTGGGTAATTCTTAGCACGGTGTCTGGGATAGACACTTTGTTATCTGCTTTGGCTGTAATTAGTTTATATATTTTGTAACTAATAGGTGTGCTAAGCAGTCTGTGCAAACACAGACTGAAAATACTATGTCATGGACCCTGTGTCACAATGATGTTTTTTATTTTGTAAATTTTCACCTATTTGGGGTTTCAAAAGTAACTTATTTAAAATACATTTGTAGGCTCAGCGCCTGTAGCATAGTGGTTACAGCACCGGCCACATATACCGAGGCTGGCAGGTTCAAACCCAGCCCCGGCCAACTAAGCAACAATGACAACTGCAACAAAAAAATAGCTGGGCGTTATGGCAGGCACCTCTAGTCCCAGCTACTTGGGAGGCTGAAGCAAGAGAATCGCTGAAGCCCAAGAGTTTGAGGTTGCTGTGAGCTGTGAATGCCACAGCATTCTATCAAGGGCAACATAGTGAGACTCTGTCTCAAAAACAAAACAAAAGGGCGGTGCCTATGGCTCAGTCGGTAAGGCGCCGGCCCCATATACCGAGGGTGGCGGGTTCAAACCTGGCCCCAGCCAAACTGCAACCAAAAAATAGCTGGGCGTTGTGGCTGGCGCCTGTAGTCCCAGCTACTTGGGAGGCTGAGGCAAGAGAATCGCTTAAGCCCAGGAGTTGGAGGTTGTTGTGAGCTGTGTGAGGCCATGGCACTCTACTGAGGGCCATAAAGTGAGACTCTGTCTCTACCAAAAAAAAAAAAAAATAAATAAAAAACAAAACAAAAAACACATTTATATCTGTGGGCTTTTCAGGGGATCATGATACACAGAGATTGATCTGTATTTTATGAATTTTTCTAACACATTCCTCACTGTCTGCCAAGAAAGTAAGACACGTAGGCATACTTTGGTGCATGACTTACATGGAGTAGACAGGTGGCCTGTGTAATAGTGGTCCATTCCCTTTGGGATCTGTTTTGTGGTGTGAAGCCACCCTTGTGGAGACTCAAGGAGATTGCACCTAGTTTGGTCATATGAGGATTAGAGTAGCCATAATATCCAGCACCTTGTCTGCCAGGCTTTGTGAAGGGAGGCCTGTCGATTTTGTATTGATGTAGTTCAGATCATGGAGGAAGCTGCTTTCCATAGTAACCTTGTGTCAAAGGGAATATGGCTCACACTGGGATACCACTTGGCACCTTTGTGTATGGGTATGGGGGATCAGTAAAAAGGACTCTGGGGACTACAAAAAATTGATAACTAAAATTTTCTCAAGTAAATTACATTAAAAGAAAGTGATCCTGGCTTGGCACCTGTAGTTCAGTGGCTGGGGTGCCAGCCACATGCACCCAAGCTAGTGGGTTCGAGTCCAGCTTAGGCCTGCCAAACAATGACAACTGCATCCGAAACTTCATGGCCGAGCGTTGTGGCAGGTGTCTGTGGTCCCAGCTGCTTGGGAGTCTGAGGCAAGAGAATTGCTTCAGCCCAAGAGTTTGAGGCTACTGTGATGCCACGGCACTGTATCCAGGGCAACAGCTTGAGACTCTGTCTCAAAAAAAAAGAAATGATTCAGCTACTATTGGGTGTTTGAATGCTACCCCTCTCCCACAAAAGGAAGACATATCCCAGAATAGATTAGCCCTGTAAATAACTGAAGGTAGTTTTTATGAATCATCAATATGATAGGTAGTCTTGGCTTTTTGTTTTCTGTTTTTGTCATGGATCACAACTCCGGTAGAGCCTGAGTTTGGCAGTTGCTGGTTTTGGCAGTTGCTTGTTACTGGTAGAAAGCAGAGGGCTTGGAAAGCAAAAAGTACAAGGCTTAGTGATGTGAGAGATTTACTGTGACTATGCTGGCTCCCCACTTGTTCCTGGTCAGCGCTCTCAGTTGCTTCCTTGTAGTCAGAGGGGACTGAGATTGAGTTAGCAGCTGATGGAACAGCACTGGTTCATCATTGCATGGTCCTTGCCCTGGCAGGTACACACATCTGGGCTTTCAGACTTGATGTGTGGGACTAGAGATTAATGAAAAATTACAGCATGGAGGCAGCCTAACGCACAAAAGTAAAGAGTATCCCATACCAAAAAAGCATCCACCCTCTTTGTTGAGGTAGTATTTTTTTTTTTTTTTTTTGTAGAGACAGAGTCTCACTTTATGGCCCTTGGTAGAGTGCCGTGGCCTCACACAGCTCACAGCAACCTCCAACTCCTGGGCTTAAGCGATTCTCTTGCCTCAGCCTCCCAAGTAGCTGGGACTACAGGCGCCCGCCACAACACCCGGCTATTTTTTTTTGTTGTTGTTGTTGCAGTTCGGCCGGGGCCGAGTTTGAACCCGCCACCCTTGGTATATGGGGCCGGCACCCTACCGACTGAGCCACAGGTGCCGCCCTATTTTTTTTTTTTTTTTTTAAGACAGTCTCATTATGTTGTCCTCGGTAGAGTGCTGTGGTGTCACAACAACCTCAAACTATCTCTTGAACTTAAAAGATTCTCTTGCTTCAGCCTCCCAAGTAGCTGGGACTTACCGACGCCCACCATAGTGCTGGGCTATTTGTTGTTGTTTTTGTCATTTAACAGGCCTGGACCAGGTCTGAACCTGCCAGCCCTGGTGTAAGTGGCTGGCACCCTAACCACTGAGCTATGGGCGCCAAGCCAAGGCGATACTGTTTTTGTGCTGTCTTTATTTATTTATTTATTTATGTGTGTGTGTGCGCGCGCGCGCGCTGCCTTTTACCTATCAGGGCTGTTCATCCTGGCTTCAAAGGAATAGGGTGGTTTAGAGAATGGTACCTTTTCTCCATTTTTTTGGTGTTAAAATGTACATAAAATATGTTCTTTTTTTTTTTTTTCCTTTTTTTTTTTTTGTAGAGACAGAGTCTCACTGTACCGCCCTTGGGTAGAGTGCCGTGGCGTCACACGGCTCACAGCAACCTCCAGCTCTTGGGTTTACGCGATTCTCTTGCCTCAGCCTCCCAAGCAGCTGGGACTACAGGCGCCCGCCACAACGCCCGGCTATTTTTTTTTTGTTGTTGCAGTTTGGCCGGGGCTGGGTTTGAACCCGCCACACTCGGCATATGGGGCCGGCGCCCTACTCGCTGAGCCACAGGCACCACCCAAAATATGTTCTTTCAATTATGTTAAGTATTTATATATATATATATTTTTTTTTTTTTTTTGAGACATAGTCTCACTATGTCACCCTCAGTAAAGTGCTGTGGCGTCAGAGCTCACAGCAACCTCAACTTCTTGGGCTTAAGCAATTCTCTTGCCTCAGTCTCCCAAGTAGCTGGGACTATAGGCACCCACAACAATGCCCAGCTATTTTTTGGTTGTAGTTGTCGTTGTTTGGCAGGCCAGGGCTGGGTTCGAACCTGCTAGCTCTGGTTCTGCTAGCACCAGCCACTGAGCTGCAGGTGCTGAGCCATGTTAAGTGTATGATTAAGTACAGTGTTGTGCATCCATCACTGCTATCTATTCCTGTATCTTTTTTTTTTCCCTTTTTTGAGACAGTTCTCCCTAAGCCCTAGGTAGAGTGTCACGGCGTCCTAGCTCATAGCAATCTCACTATCTCGGGCTTAAGTATCTTGCCTCAGCCTCCTTAGCAGCTGAGGCTACCAGTCACCCACCACAACACTCAGTTTTTCTATTTTTAATAGAGACGGGGTCTTGCATCTTGCTCAGGCTGGTCTTGAACTTCTGAGCTCAGGCAATCCACTGGCCTGAGTGCTGGGGTTACAGATGTGAGCCCCTGCGCCTGGCCCCCTGTAACTTTTTTTAATCATCCTAAGTATAAATTCTGTGCCCATTGTTTATTTTATTTATTTTTTAGAGATCAGGTCTTATGTTGCCCAGGCTGGAGTGCAGTGGTATGATCATAATGCCCTGCAGTCTCCATCTCCTGGGCTCAAGCCGTCCTTCTGCCTTAGCCTCTGGAGTTGCTAGGATGACAAACAGGAACCAAACTGGGCCCCATTGTTTAATAACTTCCTCATTTCTACCTCCCCTTAGATCTTGGTAACTTAACCTTTTGTGTTCCTTTTGTCAATGAATTTGCTTATTCTGGGTTATCTCATAACCAGGATCCTACAGAATTTGTTCTTTTGTGACTGGCTTATTTCATTGAGCATAATGTCTTCAGGGTTCATCTATGTATTGTAGCGTATGTTAGAATTTTCTTTTTATGGCTGAATAGTATTCTGTTACATGGATATTCCATATTTTATGTATTCCATTTCATTTGTTGATGGACACTTGGGTTGTTTCCACCTTTTGGCTTTTATGAATAATGTTCCTATGAATATTTGTGTACATGTATTTGAATTCTTCTTTTTCTCCTTTTTTTTGGAGACAGAATCTTAGTTGGTCATCCTCAGTAGAATGCCATGGTGTCTTAGCTCACAGCAATTTCAAACTCTTGGGCTCAAGTGATTCTCTTGCCTCAGCCTCCCAAATAGCTGGGACTACAGGTGCCCACCACAACGCCCAGCTAGTTTTTAGAGACGGGGTCTCTTTATGGCTCAGGCTGGTCTCGAACCTGTGAGCTCAGGCATCCACTTGCCTCAGCCACCCAAGTGCTTGGATGAGCCCCTGCGCCCGGGTCTTCTTTTTCTTTAATACTTTTGAGTATATTCTCAGCAGCGGAATTGTTGGATCATATGGTAGTTCTCTGTCTAATTTGGAGTGAGTGCCAAACTTTTTCTTAGCGGCTATATCTTTTTTATTTTTGGAGGCAGAGTTTCACTTTCCCACCCTCAGTAGAGTGCCTGGTAGAGTGCCGTGGTGTCACACAGCTCACAGCAATCTCCAGCTCTTTGGGGTTTTTTTTTTTTTTTTTTGTGGTTTTTGGCCAGGGCTGGGTTTGAACCTGTCACCTCTGGCATATGGGGTTGGTGCCCTACCCCTTTGAGCCACAGGCACCACACAAAAGAATAGCCTTTTTTTTTTTTTTTCCCCAGATTTTGGCCGGGGCTGGCATATGGGGCTGGTGCCCTACCCCTTTGAGCCACAGGCGCTGCCCAGTCTCCAGCTCTTGGGCTTAGGCCATTCTCCTGCCTCAGCCTCCCAAGTAGCTGGGACTACAGGCGCCCGCCACAACACCTGACTATTTTTTTGTTGCAGTTTGGCTGGGGCCGGCCTTGAACCCGCCACCTTTGGTATATGGGGCTGGCGCCCTACTCACTGAGCCACAGGCGTCCCCACGTCTGCATCATTTTACATTTCCATTTTTTTTTTGTAGAGACAGAGTTTCACTTTATCACCCTCGGAAGAGTGCCATGGCGTCACACAGCTCACAGCAACCTCCAACTCCTGGGCTTAGGCGATTCTCCTGCCTCAGCCTCCCGAGTAGCTGGGACTACAGGCGCCCGCCACAACGCCCGGCTATTTTTCTGTTGCAGTTTGGCCAGGGCCGGGTTTGAACCCGCCACCCTCAGTATATGGGGCCGGCACCCTACCCACAGGCGCTGCCTACATTTCCTTTTTTTTTTTTTTAACACAACAAAAGATGCTTTTATTTGTGAAGCTAAAAATTGATTGGACCAGTGTGTACCATTTCGTGTTTCTGTTCTGTGAACTCTTGGAAATCTTCCCTTTCTTTTCCTGTTTCTGTCTTGGAATTAATGGAACTTGGGCAGCAGGTTGCCTTCACTCTCGTCTCACTTGTAGCCCATAGGAGTTTTTGTAAGCCTAGGAGAGTGCATTTTTCTTGGGAGTGGTTTCTTGGTAGGTAGATTCTAACACTGCTATACGGAGCACTTTAGTGTGAATGTCTCAAATAGAAACCAATATTAGCTTTGTGTTATGCTTAACTTTGTGTGGAATTTTAAACCTGGCAAATTAAATATTGGCTTTCACATTGTGCTAATGTGTAAACCCTTCTTCTCTTTTGAATTCAGTGAAGGAGAACGACCTACTCAGAATGAGAAGAGGAAGGAGAAAAACATAAAAAGAGGAGGCAATCGTTTTGAGCCATATGCCAATCCAACTAAAAGATACAGAGCCTTCATTACAAACATACCTTTTGATGTGAAATGGCAGTCACTTAAAGACCTGGTTAAAGAAAAAGGTAATGGTACTGGTGGTTGAGTAGGGTAAGAAGGTTGGTGTGTCATCTTTTCTGTGGTTAATTTCCTTGGTTATTTTTTGTCAGTGGAAGCTGCTTGAGTTAGAGCATGAGTTCTGTCTAGGCTTGAAGAGTTAAGTCCCCTTACCCCACCCTACTTTTTTTGTGGTTATGCTTTGTGTCCAACAGAGTGGTTTGTATGGGCCGGTGGCCTACAAATGATTTTCCTGGCTTAATATGGTTAATAAGGCTTCAATTAGGCCTGAGGGGAGCCTTTTTGTGTTAAGAAAATTTTTTGAATTCTTCACCTTAGATTTTTCCTTTTTTTGTTTTAAAGTCTGGAAGGAAGATAGTTTGTTTAAATTTTGTGGTTATCTTCCTGGGCTCAAAATATGGTAGCTAGAGCTGTGCTGCTCGCATTCCAATTGGTAACACATCAGTGTGCATTTAAAATATTAGGCTCCCCTTCCCTGCCACTCTCCTTCCCTGGAAAAAATAGATTGGCAATCGAAGAACTTAAAATAAGGTATCTGCTCTGTAATGTTGTACCTTAAGTGCACATTAGTCACAGCCCAGGTGTCCAGATTCTGGCTTAGGGCAGGGGAAGCAACCAAACTGTGCTGCCACCAGGAGGCCTGAGGAGGCTGCCCTCATGGTTCTCTGCCTCACCCCTATACACACTACCTGTGTCCTCTTCCTTTCCTTCTTTACTCCTGTTCTCCTTTTGTCTCTCTTTCTTGATTTCTTGGCCCTGCTGGTGGCACTTAGAATTGAAGAGATTGCTCAGCTTTGATTTAGACAAAAGTATTGATGGAGAACAATTTGTATAATGCCTTGAGGCCCCACCTCCCACACCTAGCATTAAATTACCTTTATTGGAGTCTTTGAAGGACTGAAAGGTATTGGTTTTCTGGAGCATTCATAATGAAAAGAGATGTGAGCTTGATTTGTCATATGATTTAACATTTCAGTGACAGAGATGGCCTGTGGAGAGGCCATTTTGGCATGTGTACTGGTGCTCCCCAAATTGAGTTTTGAAATTATGAATGGCACTGCCATCATTGTCCCATCACTTATTTTGACCATGACATGAAAGAAGCACTAGGCACCGTGAACCTCTCTTGTACAGTCATGTGTGCTACTCCCATGTGGTATTTCTCCAGGTAACACAGATGGAAAAATGTTTTGTTGTGAGATTTGTTTTCCTGCCTCGATCAGCCAAAATCATTCCTGCCAATGCGCTCGTAGGGCAAGAGCGAAGTTTCTTTTTGTCTGAAGGGCGTGTCATGTGGCATCCCGGATGCAGTGTTCTTGGTTTTTGGGACTGCTGCTTCAATACAAGCTTGGAATTTCTGTATAGTACAGTTGGGTCTCATTCGAATTAGCTTTTGGAATAACCTCCAAATTTGTGTTCTCGTGATTTGGTTGAACCGCTGAATTGCTATTTCCATTGATAATAAGGTATAGTAGTTCCAAGAACCAGGAATGTGGCTTTGAAAATGCAATTGTTAGAATTTTGTAAGAGATTGCAGGCCAAATTATTTTTTTATTTTTAGGAGTGTGTGAACCAGTTTTGGGACATGATGGATAAAGTAGGTGACATTTTTACTGCTTTACCATTCAGTAATTCAGTTTGGGATGCCTTAAAGCTGGTAGCAGCAGCAGCCATGATGTTTCTGGATGTAGAAGCAGTTCACCTCAATTTACTATTTTGCACTCATTATTAAGTGTGGAGCCAGCCTGGTGGTTTATTTGGATACTTCCAAACTGGTTCTCATATTCCCCTGGCATACTACTACGAATGCCCGGGCTCAGCCCTTTCAGTGTATTTTTGGTGGTGTAATTTAGAATTACAGGTGTGCAGTAAATCAGTTATTTTTAATGAACTTTAAAATGTTCTTGTTTAGAGCTCCCCTGTACTAGTTAAATTAATTGCTTTGCTGTTTAGTTAAATAATTAGCAGTATTAGATTGTGGGTAAAGTGATTGATAAGAGCAAGGTAATCTTTTTATGGTAATGGTTACATTCAGTATGTGAACTATAAAGAAATTTACTGTGTTTACTTGCATATGGCTCCTTAAGAAATGTTATTTTCATTATGAAGTTTTAAAAATACATTTTTATTCCTGACTTGGTATACAAATATATGTTTAAAGATTTATTTTAAATCTGAATTACTTATTTGAAATTTGTTAACAATAAGTTTTCAGGTTTTTTTAAAGACTTACTGCACAAGAAAAAAATGCAGAGAGGCACTCACACCCTAAAGGTGTTAGTTTTTAAAAACATTATCCCAAACCACAGAGATTTGGGCTATCTTATTATAACCACACTTCATCAGTCTCCATTTTAAAAGTCCGTGCCTTACAAGATCTTAGTCCTGTGGTTTAAGGAAACTAGTGGAACAAGAACTGAAATTAGTTGTCAACTTATTGTAGCAGCCTAATTGCAGCCTCACAGTGTCTAATTGTAGCTAGCTTTGAGATGGGGGAACTTTTCTAAGGATCCTTATATGGGAGATTATCTCATATACCCCTCTCTAATTCCTGATCATCTTCACCTCTTTGATACCAGGTGTATAGTCTCCATCTTTTTTTTTTTTTTTTTGTAGAGACAGAGTCTCACTTTACCACCCTTGGTAGAGTGCCATGACGTCACAGGACTCACAGCAACCTCCAGCTCTTGGGCTTCTGCGATTCTCCTGCCTTAGCCTCCCGAGCAGCTGGGACTACAGGTGGCTGCCACAGCGCCCGGCTATTTTTTTGTTGCAGTTCAGCCGGGGCTGGGTTTGAATCCGCCACCCTCGGTATGTGGGGCCATGGCCCTACTCACTGAGCCACAGGCGCCACCCTATATTCTCCATCTTTAATTTTAGAATTTAGCGGCATTCTTGGAGATCCTATTAATAATCTGTTCATTGCATTAATTGGTGGTCCCTTAAGCTCCTGCACGTTACTTACCAGTCCACAGCTATTGTGACAGATAATGGGATACATATCTTAAAGTGGTTGACATAAGGACTGGGCAGAATGAAATTAAAATTTCTGTGAGCACTAAGTCTGTGAGACTCTATTCTACAAAAAACACATATTTAGCTTTACATAATGAAGTGCACGGCCTGTAGTCCCAGCAGCTCCGGAGGTGGGGCAGGAGCAAGATCACTTGAGTTTGAGGCTGGACGGAGCTCTGACCTGGGCAGAGGAAGACACTTATCAAAAAACAAAAACAGAATTTCTGTGAGCAAAAAGTTATCTTAGGCATTTTAAGCTTAAACAGCACTGTGCTACATTAGTTTGAGACCCTAAAATCCTGTGTGGATGAAGAAAGCTGTTCACTGCTGCTGCCTCTCCTGGTCTAACCAGGGAGCTGGCAGCATCAAGGTGAGGCAGCTGCAACTGAGGCCAGACTGCTGCACTAGCAGTGAGTAAACATGGAGCCTAGTAATGAAGTTTACTCTCAAATTGATTGAGTTTAGCAGCAGTTGGTTTAATTTGTGTAAGCACAAATTTAAGTAATCTTTCTGTTATTATTTGGTACATTACTTCAGGTAATTTCAAATTCCAAATGATAGGAAACCGAGGCCCAGAGTGCAAATGTAGTCCAATAGAAAGCTTCATTTGGCTCTTGGAGGTAATTTGGATTGTGGGTCTGTGAGTCAGAACTTTGATTTTCTATTTAAATAAAATCCCTACCCAGTCTCTTTGCGCCTTCATACTTTCCTTTGTTGGAAATTCAGGCTGCAGAAAGGTCTGTTTTGCTACAGCATTTATATGTGTGGATGCAGACATGCAGCCTGTCTGGCTTATTACTCTTTGGTGTTTGGTTTAGGCTCTTCTGCTTTTGTCATGGGATTAAGAGCAAGCGTGGGCTCAGTCTTTTTCTAATTTGTCCATAAGTCAGGTAATCATGTAGAATAATGACTTTGGCATGTTTTTGTATTAAAGAATATGCATTTATTCTGTACACCCCTCTATTTGAGTGGCTACCTGAAAACTATTATGAGGTGAAAAAATGTTTAGTTGGCAACATGCCCAACTTTCAAGCTCTTCCTTCCCTTTAAAAAGTTGTAGGCCTGATCACATAGGAATTTTCAGTGAGGCTTAAGCTTCTATATTCCCTCTACTTTTTTGTTTGTTTCAGACTTGAGCAGTAAATGGGAGCCCCCAAACTAATTTTCATAAAAATTTGTGTAGGAGTGTGAAATCTGCCTCCGGGTCCTAACCTGCTGTGGGTGATTCGTTCTTTTAAAATCTTCATTTCACAGAATATGACCAGTCTATGGGTTACTTGGCAATTTTGCCTTCAAATTCTTGTCAGTAGTTGTACTGACTACACAAAACTGGTCTTTAATATTGTAGAATCAAAAGAGAGGTGAAGTAGTCTTTTAAAGGCTTAATAAATATCTTCCTATAGGGAAGTATGAATTGGCATCTATTGCAGAGCCTGCAACACTGATTTGATGAAGTCTCTTGTAGGTGGAGATGGGAATTTGATGTATTCGTGAAGAGCTTTGTCATTACTGGTGATCTCCAGGACAATACACTTAGGCTGGCACCACAGAGGGTTATTGGTTATTCCACAACTACTCCATTTGGTGATTGTGGGGGGGGGGGGGGCGTATTTTAGCAAATTTCTAGTGTAAAGGATTGAAGTCAAGAATGTCAAGTCACTAGAATGTTACATGGGACAAGTCCTGATTTTTAAAACTCTCTGTTTATGACCATGGGAAAAAGTGTGGTTTGGACTTGCTTGGTTTCTGGGTTGCAGTAACAGCTTTTTGATTAAAGTGTCTTTATGGACACAGACTGGAGACTTCAAATGCAGCTGTATTTGCATTTTGACAGTATGGTTATAGCTATCTTGAATTAGATATTGTGTGTTTTTTTTTTTTTTAAGGGGTTATTAGGTGGTATACACAGCTGGTAGGAAGTAAACTCCAGGGGTCTCTTCACTGTTTGACACTACAAGGCATTTTCATCAAAGTGGAGAACAAGGGCTGCTGGTCCTGGAATGGCTGCTGCTATTGAAATAAATGGCTTTTAACAGGGCCTCAGGAAAGGGCTGTAACTGTTTTAGAACGTTTTACTTTTGTGAGGGTAGGATAAATCCAATTTGTACAACTGTCCCTTGGCTGTGATCAGTTTTCAGTTTGCTCTATAAGAGTACATACTTCAAAAGTGAAACTGTACTGGTCTCTCCTCGTTCCTTTCTTTGTTAATTTGCACTAATTCTCTCCCCTTCCTGTTTTGTGCAAAGTGCCAGTTTGATTCTGTAACATTTCAGGAGAGGACAAGGAAGGTGAGGCTATAGACTTAAAACTTTAAATATTTGGCCTTCTTGCCTTCAGTCTTTGTGCAAAAGTCATTAATAAATATGTCCTTCAAATTGTTAATTTTTGTGTGAAGTAATCTTACGTTGGTTTTCATTTAAATCTTTCCTTGCTATATTCATTTGAAAGTCTTCCTAAATTTTTAATATCCTTTAAACAAAAGAATTGGAATTGGTCTTGTGGAGCCCATTAAGTGGGTTATTTCTGCCTTTTTACTACTAAACCAAACTTGAAAACTGAATTGGAGAAGGATTTAACATCATAGAAATGATCTTTGAAGGGAAAAAAGATATTCCTGAGAAAAAAAGTCCTGTGTTGACCTTGGAGAGCCTTCTGAGAGATCATTTTCTCCATGTGAACGCTTTACATTTCTGTTTTCTATGTGCCATCTTCAAGTTCAGCAGCCATTTTGGTGGTTGTCTTCATGGATTCTAACATCTGGTTGTGGTGGTCATGAATTGGCAATCCAAACCTTGAGGAAAATCTGCAGAACCTTTTGAAATGTTTTGGGTTTTATCCCTTTGTGTAGGTTAGAATTAGTCTATTGAAATGTTTAGATGCAAAACCTGAATCTGAGCCCTAAATTTGAATTTATAGGGAGGTGTAGAAAGCCTCCCTATAAAGCAAGAATAAAGCCCAGCTAAATTCACTGAAGAGAATCTTCTCTGGCTTTGTGATCTTTTTTTTTTTTTTGAGACAGAGTCTTACTTCGTTGCCCTTGGTAGAGTGCTGTGGCATCACAGCAACCTCAAACACTTGGGCTTAAGAGATCCTCTTGCCTCAAGTCTCCCAAGTAGCTGGAACTACAGGTACCTGCCACAACACCTGGCTTTTTTTTTTTTTTTTTTTTAAGAGATGAAGTCTTGCTCTGGCTCGGGCTGGTCTTGAACTCCTGAGCTCAGGCAATCCACCTGTCTCCGCCTCCCAGAGTGCTAGGATGACAGGTGTGAGCCACCACACCTGGCCAGTCTTTGTGATCTTATATGCAAACATTGTGCTCCAGACACTTATGGAGCCTAGTGATACATGCAGAACTAGTTTTAGAATTTGTGGGACTCAGTGCAAAATGAAAACAAGGGGCTTCTTGTTAAAAATTAGATACTTCACTACAGTGATAACAGTGTTAAACCAAACTTAAAGCTCTTCTGAGCACAGGGCTCTGTACAGTTACACAGGTTGCACACCCATGATGCTGGCTTGGTGGCTGTGTGTGTTCCTTTGAGCTTATATGTACACATACAGGCATCCTTGTATTTATAGGATGTGAGCTCAGTGCAGTGGCATTGCAATGTGTGTGCTCTGTACCTGCTTTACCAGCAAGAGAGTGTGTGTAAAACTGTTTTCTTCCCTTCCCCCCAAAAGTGAATCCTGCAGACTTCTTTCCTGTAGTTTTGGATTGCCTCTAATCATGAATGGGTCTTACAGACAGGGAAATTGATATGGAAATCTGTTGAAATAGCTTGTTTGTGGTGGGAGGAAAATCAAGGACATATTGTTAACATGTTTCACCTACTTTTACTGCACACCTGTAATGCCTAGTGCGGTGGATTAGAGAATATGGAGTGTTTCTGGGCTTTCTTATAAGGCAGAGGCTCCATACAAGGTTGCTGATGATTGTTCTAAATTCCCATTGTTTTCTTGGCTTTTCTCCCTTGGTTTATGTGTCGTCTGGAAACTGATTTGTAGTTGGTGAGGTAACATACGTGGAGCTCTTAATGGACGCTGAAGGAAAGTCAAGGGTAAGTGTCTGAGAGAATTTCTTCTGTGGATTTACTACATGAAAAATGTAACTGTATGGTGGCGTGGAATCGAATGAAATCAGGAAGGCAGTGAGTGCTCATGTTACAGTAGCTATGTTTGATTTTGCCAAACATTTGGTGGGGTGGGAAGGGATTTGCAAAGGGGAGTCCCGCTTTTCCAAATGGCTGGCCAAAGAGCTTTTTGGTATTCTGTTTGGATGCCCAATTTGGATAACTGGGGACCAATAGTAGTATTGTCTCTTTGTTAACAGAGGAATTGGCTGTGTGTGAATTATGCATGGAATTTTAGCGGTGGTATAATTTAATGTAAAACGTGTGTTCTTGTCTAGAAAACGTTACTCTTGGTTGTTTGCTGAATTTGAAAGTTGTGTGAACCAAAGACTCTGAAAAGTTGCCTTTGTGCCAGTAAATTGTAAAACAAATATTAAAAACCTGAACGTTCAAAATTGGCCTAGTTTAAAGAGAACATAAACTATTTTTCTGTGGTGCAATAGAATGGCTTAGAATAATCAGTTAGGATGAGCTTAATTTATGGAAGGGATGGATTTAGGAGGAGTATGACAAGGAATTGATTGAGTATACAGAGGGAAGCAGATCTAAAGTTTGTGTGATTTCTTGGAGAACCTGAATTTAGGTCTGCTTATTATAACTTTAGCAACCATAGTGTAATGCTGGTAATGTGTAGGAAAAGGAGAAATTAAGGAGCCCACCTTTAATGAGGAAGGCTAGGCGAGGCACTTCTGTCAGCTTCCCCTTAGAAGGGTTAATTTAAAAACTAACTTTGTTACATAAATCGTAATTTAATTTGTTTATAACTGTCACTGGTATTTACTATTTTTTTCTTTTCTTCCCCCCCCTTTGCTCTTCTGACTGGTCTTTGGCTTCTCCCAAAGGGATGTGCGTAAGTATTGTCTAGTTATTTATTGGCATTTGAGCTTTCTAACTTGTAGGACTGGTTTCACTCATTTCCTTTTGACTTTTGTAGTGTTGTTGAATTCAAGATGGAAGAGAGCATGAAAAAAGCTGCAGAAGTCCTAAACAAGCATAGTCTGAGTGGAAGACCACTGAAAGTCAAAGAAGTAAGCTCTTGCTTAACACTGGATTTACATTGATTGTTGAGTTATCCCTGCAGAGAGTTAAAAAAGACAGTATGGTCCTTGACTGCATTTTACCGAGTAAACCAGCCTATTGTTTTTAATCAAGAGGGCTAGTCACAGCTTTCAGCAGCCACTCCTGTCTCAGGCCTTGTGTCAGGGATACTCACACTGATCCCACGGGTTTTTATTTTAATTTAATTTAATATTTTGTTTTTTGAGATAGCGTCTCACTTGTCGCCCTTGATAAGAGTGCCGTGGCATCATAGCTCACAGCAACTTCAAACTCCTGGGCTTAAGTGATTCTCTTGTCTCAGACTCCCAAGTAGCTGGGACTATAGGTGCTCGCCACAACGCCCAGCTATTTTTTTGAGACAAGGTCTCGCTCTGGCTCAGGCTGGTCTTGAACCTGGAGCTCAGGCAATCCACCTGCCTCAGCCTACCAAGTGCTGGGATTATAGGTGTGAGCCATGATGCCCAGCCCCCACCATGTTTTTTTTTTTTGTTGTTGTTGTCGTCGTCGTCGTTGTTGAGACGGAGTCTTACTATGTGGCCCTTGGTAGAGTGCTGTGGTGTCACAGCTCACAGCATCCTCAAACTCTAGTAGGGCTTAAGAGATTCTCTTGCTTGGCTATTTTTTGTTGCGGTTGTCATTATTGTTTTTAGCTGGCCCGAGCCATGTTTGAACCCAACACCACTGGTGTATGTGGCTGGTGCCGTAACCACTGTGCTACAGGTGCTGAGCCCCACCATGGGTTTTTTAAAATTGGGTTTGTGCAGTTAAAGGACTCAGTACCTACAGTTTTACCCAGTCTGAGTCCTATTCTTGGCCCACTTTTTTTCTTATTTTAAAGTGCTTTTGCCATTACTTACTGTCTTTCATATTTAATCCAAATCAAATTTCTTTCCTTCCTCTAGGAAGAGAGTTTTGTTGTTGTTTAAATTAATTAAGTCCCTCCTTGACTACTTCTTATCTCCTCTTATTGGGGAGGAAGATGAGTATTTCAGAGGTCAGAAAGGAGAGTAACGGTAGGGTTTAAGGTGTCCTAAATGTTGATGGTGTCTTTTTTAGTGCCGATGGTGGTAAATGACAGGACAAAGTTCAAGAAGAGTCAATACCAACACTTCACAGACCTGCTCAGATGTTGTCACACTGTCCAGACTTTATACATATGAGTCAAAAACTTGAAGGACTTGGAGGATGGGGGTACCTGGGTGATCTAGAACTGTGTTTTCAAACTTTCGGAAAAGTTATTTATGGGGTCTGCAGAAATTATAAAATTCCATTGAATTAGTACGATTCAGTTACATCAGGCAGCCCATGAAGCTCTTGTTTTAGTCCAGAAGTTCTACATTATGTCAACTAATTGTGTCATCCTCCCCTTTCTTCCTTTTCTTTTTTTAATTCATCTGTTTCAGAAACAAATTTCATGCCCTTAACTTCCTTTCTTGTTCAGCTGTACTATTCCTAAGGATGGTGGTCATTTGACTTTCTTTTTTTTTTTTTTGCAGTTTTTGGCTGGGGCCAGGTTTGAACCTGCCGCCACCTCCGGTATATGGGGCCGGCGCCCTACTCCTTTGAGCTATAGGCACTGTCCATTTGACTTTCTTGTTAATAGATTTGAGAGGTCCTTTCTGAACAACCTTTTAATCTCTAGTTTTGAGAATATCATTTATTGTGAAGCCATGGTTTTAATCGTCACTGGGTCGGTTAAATGTAACGCTTTTATGCTTGTTTTAGGATCCTGATGGTGAACATGCCAGGAGAGCAATGCAAAAGGTGATGGCTACGACTGGTGGGATGGGTATGGGACCAGGTGGCCCAGGAATGATTAATATCCCACCCAGTATCCTAAATAATCCTAACATCCCAAATGAGATTATCCATGCATTACAGGCTGGAAGACTTGGAAGCACAGTATTTGTAGCAAATGTAAGTAAATGCAAACCACTTTTTAAAGTAGAAAATCAGAACTTTATGAAACAACCTTGTTAATATTATAAAAGTAATTCTGATACTTCAGGAAAATTTTTATGTGGGTTATCTATTTTTTTTTTTTTTTGTAGAGACAGAGTCTCACTTTATGGCCCTTGGTAGAGTGCCGTGGCCTCACACAGCTCACAGCAACCTCCAACTCCTGGGTTTAAGCGATTCTCCTGCCTCAGCCTCCCGAGTAGCTGGGACTACAGGTGCCCGCCACAACGCCCGGCTATTTTTTGGTTGCAGTTTGGCCGGGGCCGGGTTTGAACCCGCCACCCTTGGTATATGGGGCCGGCGCCCTACCGACTAAGCCACAGGCGCCGCCCCATATCTTCTTGATTTAAAAACCAGCCTTGGGGGTGGCGCCTGTGGCTCAGTCGGTAAGGCGCCGGCCCCATATACCGAGGGTGACGGGTTCAAAACCGGCCCCTGCCAAACTGCAACCAAAAAATAGCCGGGCGTTGTGGCGGGCGCCTGTAGTCCCAGCTACTCGGGAGGCTGAGGCAAGAGAATCGCTTAAGCCCAGGAGTTGGAGATTGCTGTGAGCTGTGTGACGCCACGGCACTCTACCGAGGGCCATAAAGAGAGACTCTTGGTTCTACCAAAAAAAAAAAAAAAAACCAGCCTTGGGGTTAGCTTTGTCCACAAATGACCACTGCATGAATATGGTCTCATTGGGCTTTGTTTAGTGAGGTTTGCCAGTGTTTACAAAACTACTATCAGGATCTGCGTTCTCTGTGGATTTTTTTTTTTTTGCAGTTTAGGTGCCAGGTAAAAGTGTATTAGCAGAGGCGATATACTGACACCCTTCTGTTCTTGTGTCTGTGGTAAATGGTAATACTTTCATCACTTGTGTGTGTGGGGGATAGTTTTAGAGGAAAGGGGGAGAGGGGCAAAGATAAATCTTAGCAGGGGAATAATTATTTTTTTAATGTTCAGAAAGTAACTTAATTTGAAAAGTTTGAAGTGACTTAAGCTGTTCTGAGAAAATCAGTAAATAAATTCTGCAGTTGATTAGTTTTTGTGACATTATTTTCTAATGCTATTTCCAACCAAAATATGTCTCATTCATGTAGTGAAAATGTTAAGTTTTTAAAAAGATGTTTTCACTAGCGTGTTTATCTTCTTCTCTCTCAATTAGCTGGATTATAAAGTTGGCTGGAAGAAACTGAAGGAAGTTTTTAGTATGGCTGGTGTGGTGGTCCGGGCAGACATTCTTGAGGATAAAGATGGAAAAAGTCGTGGAATAGGCACTGTTACATTTGAACAGTCTATTGAAGCTGTGCAAGCTATATGTATCCTTTAGCAAGAATTCAACTTATGGGAACAGTTTGATCTAAATTGTTGTTGTTTTTTAGTAGTACAGGTTTGTGTGAAGAAGAGGTAACTTTATGTATTGATATTTTTTAATGTGACTAGGGGGAATGCATTACTGTGAAATTTCACAGTTGTCTGGGGTAGAATTGATTCCGTACAGTGTGGCTGCAACGGATATTTGGAACACCAGCATATGTCCACAAATGGGCTTCTCCAGTGTTTTCTTTTCAGAAGAGTCTGAATTTGAAGGGAGAACTCCAAAGAAGGCACTATTAGAGAGAAATTGCCTGTAATCCCAACAGTGGGAGGCTGGGGCGGGTAGATTGCCTGAGCTCACAAGTTTGAGACTAGCCTAAGCAAGAGTGAGATCCTGTTTCTGAAAAGCAGCCCAATGTTGTGGCGGGTGCCTATATCCCAGCTACTTGGGAGGCTGAGGCAAGAGAATTGCTTGAGCCCAAGAGTTTGAGGTTGCTGCAACCTACAACCCCACGGCACTCTACTGAGGGCAACAAAATGCGACTCTGTCTCAAAGAAAAAAGGAATTGGGTTGATCTTTTTTTTCCTCTTTTTTTCTTTCTTAGAGGCACAGTCTTGCTCTTTTGCCCTTGGTGTAGAATGCAGTGGCATCATCATAGGTCACTACACCCTTCAACTTCTGGGCTCCAGGGAATTACCTGCCTCAGCCTTGTGAGTAACTGTGACTATAGGAGCATACTACCACACCTGGCTAATTTTTTTTTTTTTTTTTTTTGGAGACAGAATCTCACTTTGTTGCCCTTGGTAGAGTGCTGTGGCATCATAGCTTGCAGCAACCTCAAACTCTTGGCCCCAAGTGATTCGCTTGCCTCAGCCTCCCAAGTAGTTGAGCCTGCAGGTGCCCACCATAATGCTTGGCTATTTTTTTTTTTTTGAGACAGAGCCTCAAGCTGTCACCCTGGGTAGAGTTCCGTGGCATCACAGCTCACAGCAACCTCCAACTCCTAGGCTCAAGCGATTCTCCCATCTCCGCCTCCCAAGTAGCTGGGACTATAGCGCCTGCCACAATGCCCAGCTATTTTTTTTTTTTTTGGTTGCAGCTGTCGTTTGGCGGGCCCAGGCTGGATTCGAACCCGCCAGCTCAGGTATATGTGGCTGGTGCCTTAGCTGCTTGAGCCATAGGCGCCGAGCCCTGCTTGGCTATTTTTAAAGATGGTGTCTCACTCTGGCTCAGGCAGTCCACCTGCCTTTGCCTCCCAGAGTGGTAGCGTGATAGGTGTGAGCCTCTTCTCAATTGCACCCGACCTACACCTGTCTAATTTTTAAGTTGTTTGTAGAGATAGGGTCTCACTAAGATGTTCTGTCTGGTCTCAAACTTTTGGCCTCAAGCAGTCCTCATACCTCACCTTTCCCGAACACTGGGATTATAGGTGTGAGCCACTGCACATGGCCTGTGATTCCATATTCAGTAAGTCCTTACAGAATCCTCTCTGTGAGGAGACATCATTTTGTAAGAGTTACTTTTCCCTGACCTTAGACTTATACCCTGGGAGTTATATCTTTTTTAATCACATGGAGAATACCGCACATAATGTCTTTTAGCTCAGCAAAACTGTCGCTGAGAGTCTTACTCAGAAAATGTCTTTCAGAGAATGGTGGGATGCTTGGTCTGTTGGCCATGTACAGAAAACTATGATGCCTCTTAAGAGGGTGGCTTGATGAAAAGTTGTTTCTTTTATGCTTTTTGTAGAGACAGATAACTTGAAATTATGATGAAACATTGGAGTTGCTCATAAGTTCATTTACGGGGGCTGATAGCAGTTGGAGTTATTTGCCTATTTCTTATTGTGTATATGTTTAGAATTGCAAAAAATTGCCTGTGGTCCCAGCTGCTTGGGAGGCTGAGGCAGAAGAATCGCGTAAGCCCAAGAGTTAGAGGTTGCTGTGAGCCGTGTGACGCCACGGCACTCTACCCGAGGGCGGTACAATGAGACTCTGTCTCTACAGAAAAAAAAAAAAAAAAAAGAATTGCAAAAAATTGCCTTAATTGTAATATCAGCTATGTTCAATGGCCAACTGCTATTTGATAGACCAATGCATGTCAAAATGGTAAGTCAATAGGATCCTCTTCACAATATGTATACCCAAATAAGTCTAGCAAAAATGTGTAATTATTATTAAGAGTGTAAAATGGCTGGGTGCGGTGGCTCATGCCTGTAATCCTAGCACCCTGGGAAGCCGTGGTCAGATTGCCTGAGCAAGAGCGCGAAACCCCCCCCACCCCTTCCAATCTCTAAAAATGACTGGGGCATTGTAACAGACGTCTATAGTCCCAGCTATTTGGGAGGCTGAGGCAAGAGAATCACTTAAGCCTAAGAGTTTGAGGTTGCAGTGAGCTGTGACGCCATGGCACTCTACTTAGAGGGTGACACAGTGAGACTCTGTCTCAAAGAAAGAAAAAAAAACAGGTGTACATACGGTCACTATCCATTTATCCATTATTTATGGATTGGTCTAAGTTAAAAAGGGTGCAGTAGTGCATTGAGCAAATCTGTGACGAAATAGCCTTTTGCATACAACTCTCTTGGCTTCTTTAGATATTTTTTTCTCTTTGCATAGTTGGCTGTTAGGGGATTGTTCAAGAAGTCAGTTGAGTATCCTCCTTGGGCAGGTGAATAGTTATTTGTAGGTTTCCATTTTCTAGAGTATTACAACATAAGGCTTAGTTAGTTTTAAACCTGTTGTGAACATATTTAAGGCTTCGATTGAGACAGCTTTTAAAGGTCTGTTGAAGTACTTATTCTCAATAAATGTAAGTCCTGCTATAGTTGTGCCAGAGATGAATAGTTGTTACAAGTAAGCCTAGAACTAGATGGGACTCAAATTTAGGAAAAAAGGTAAAAGAAACCATTAAGTAGTTTTTTAGTTACTTTAAATATTCAGCTTAGTGTTTTGAATAAATAAATGGATGCATGCGACTCAAAAGTCAAAAAAACATGAAAAGATAGTGTGAGAGTTCCACCTTGTTGTTCTTAGCCAGTTCTCTCCTATCTCCCACAATGATATGCATAAGGTATTGTTTGTTTGTTTTTTTTTTTTTGAGACAGAGTCTCATTACAACTCATAGCAACCTCTAACTCTTGTACTTAAGTGATTTTCTTTCCTCAGCCTCACAAGTAGCTGAGACTCTAGGCGCCTGCCACAAAGCCTGGCTACTTTTTTGGTGCAGTTGTCATTGTTGTTTAGCAGGTCCAGGTGAGGTTCTAACCTGCCTGCCTTGTGTATGTGGTTGGCGCCCTAACTACTTAGCTACGGGTGCCAAGCCATATGCATAGGTATTGTTATCCTAGGTAACAGGCACATTTCCACATGTCTTTCCTTTCTTGCATATTGTTCCTTGGCATAGATATACACTTTAATGTATTTAACCAGTCCTTTTGTTGATGGGGGTTGTTTCTACCTTTTGCTGTTACAAATGGTATTGCAGTAGTTACTGAGATTTATTTGTGTTCTTTCTCTTTCAGGATGAGAGGGCCTTACCAAAGGGAGATTTTTTCCCTCCTGAGCGTCCACAACAACTTCCTCGTAAGTGTTCAAGTGATTATGGCTGAGATTTTGAATTGAGTTATACTCTACAGAAAATTTCAGTACAGTTTCACTTAAACTTGCATCAGGGTTGGTTGGCCTGCAATTCTCTTGACTAGTTCTTTTCTATAGACTTTTCAGGGTGAGAGATGAGCAGAGAGATTCACAGTTCACCTCAGTAGAGTGCCATGGCGTCACAGGTCACAGCAACCTCAAACTCTTGGCTCAAGTGATTCTCTTGTTTCAGTCTCCTGAGTACCTGGGACTACATGTGCCCACCACAACGCCCGGGTATTGGAGATGGTGTCTCACTCTTCCTCAGGCTGGTCTTGAACCTGTGAGCTCAGGCAATCCACCTGCCTCGAGCTTCCGAAGTGCTAGGATTACAGGAGTCAGCCATCATGCTTGGTTGAGATTCAGTCTTAAGAAGGGTTGTTAGGGGCGGCACCTGTGGCTCAGTGAGTAGGGTGCCTGCCCGATATACCGAGGGTGGCACGTTCAAACCTGGCCCCGGCCAAACTGCAGCAAAAAAATAGCCAGGATAATTACCTAAGCCTCCTAAAAGCTGGAGGTTGATGTGAGCTGTGATTCCACAGCACTCTACCAAGGGCGACAAAGTGAGACTCTGTCTCAAAAAAAAAAAGGGGGGGTGTTGTTAGAATTATCTCGTGGGTAGAAGCACGATGTAGAGAATGTGGTTAGGCATTTGAAAGTGTCCTGGGGAAGGAAGAATCAAAAACTGCAAAGGAAATTAAAGCCAGGCTGTACTGGAATTTTTTTTATTAAATCATAGCTGTGTACATTGATGACTATACTGGATTTTAAAAGAGATTTGTTATTACCATATTGCCCATCGATTCAAACTGTATATCTATATAAAAACTTGTGCATGTGTTCATAGCGGAATGAAGTACTGACACATGTTAAAAAGTGGGTGAATCTTGATTGCATCTGTAGGAAATGCTCAGAATAGGCAAATTCTTAAAGGCAGAAAGTGTATTAATGGTTGCCTAAGACTGCAGAGGGGTAAGGGGGGAGTGACTGGTAATGGGGATGGGGTTTCTTTTTGGGACAATGGAAAGGTTCTTGAATTAGATAGAAGGTAGTGATGGTTGCATAGCTCTGAATATATTAAAAACCACTGAATTGCATACTTGCGATGGATTTTATGATATGTAAAATATTATCAGTATCAGTAAAAGCATTTTTATGAGGGAGGAGAAAAGGATTGGCTATTTGCAACATCCAGGTCAAAATCTGGGAGGTCGAGGCCGGTAGATTGCCTGAGCTCAGGAGTTCAAGACCAGCCTGAGCAAGAGCAAGACCCTGTCTCTAAAAATAGCCAGGCATTGTGGTGGGCACCTATAGTCCCAGCTACTTGGGGGGTTGAGGCAAGAGAATCACTTCAGCCCAGGAGTTTGAAGTTTGTGAGCTATGATACCATGGCACTCTACCAAGGGCGACAAAGTGAGACTCTGTCTCAAAAAAAAAAAAAAAAAAAAAAAATCTGGTAAAAGAGAAGCCTCATCAGTTCATCACTCTATGGATGGAAGTGACTCATACTAGTATGAAGTCCTACATAAGGGTGGTAAAAGGTGTAGCCTGAGCACAGACAACAGGTGTGAGGGTTCAGGGATTTGGGGGTGCAGGTAATACTACCCTGGAGAAGATAGGTGTGGCGCCTATGTGCTGCGCTGGGGGTAACTGTTTGGAGGGCCAGTACGGGCTTCTGGTCTGAAACAGCTCAAGGAGAGGACCTCCCTGACAGAGTTGAACAGGAGTCTAAACCAGAATACTGGCTATCGAGTTCTTTTGTAGCTTAGGATATGGTTACATAATGAAAGTGGATCTTTGAGGGGGAAGGTAGTGGCTTTAAGACTAGAAGATGGTGGCTTGGCGCCCACATAGCTTAGTGAGTAGGGCGCCACATACACCAAGGTTGGCAGGTTTGAGCCAGGTCCAGGCCCGCTAAACAACAGTGACAACTGCAACAAAACAAAAATGGCCTGGTGTTGTGGTGGGTGCCTATAGTCCCAGCTACTTGGGAGGCTAAGGCAAGAGAGTTGCTTAAGCCCATGAGTTTGAGGTTGCTGTGAGCTGTGATGCTACCGCACTTGAGGGTGACAAAGTGAAACTGTCTCAAAAAAAAAATAAAAAAGAAAGAAAGAGTAGAGGGTGACTTAACTGTTGAAAGGTACTGTGATTGAGAGAAGGGCCATGTTTCCTCAGTCGGTAACACACCCATTTCCCAAGTAAATTGTTATTGTGATCACCTGAACAATGATCACCCAGGAGTAGGGCTGTGGCTCTTATTGACTCTTGGAGGAGGAGCAGCATCCTGGGCCCCGGAGGAGGAGGACTCCCTGGTCCCCAGGGAGCCCATTATTCTAGGATCTTGGTCTTCCAGCACATTTCACATTATTGATTACAAAGCCTTCGATGCTTTGGGGAATTAAGTAACCTTGGTGATCTCTTTTTGCTGTTGCTATTGCAGTTAAAAATGGGCGTGTTAATCAGATTAGATAGGTAGGAACTGCTGGCGAGTTTTTTTTTTTTTTTTTAATGAATTTTGTTTCCATTTTAAATTTATTTTTCCCTGACATGTATCCTTCTGAGCTGCTGCTGCTTTTTTTTTTTTGAGAACAAATCTCTTTTGCCCTGGGTAGAGTGCATGGCATCATAGCTCACAACAGACTCAAACTCTTGGGATCTCAGCCTCTTCAGATAGCTGGGACTACAGGTGCCTGCCATATGCCCAGCTATTTTTAGAGACAGGGTGTCTCTCTTGTTCAGGCTGGTCTCAAACTCCTGAGCTCAAGCAGTCCACCTGCCTCAGCCTCCCAAAGTCTAGGATTATAGGCGTGAGCCACTGCACCCAGCTGATTAAACATTTCTCAATTCATAGGTTGGGGAAACAAATAGGTACTCAGGAATCTTGTTGTATAGGTTGTTGGTAACTTGGGAAGATCACTAGTTTTTTGCTGCCTCTGCACACCATAAACTCCAGTCTGTGATTGCACGTACAAGGTTATGCCTTAAAGGGAAACATTCCTCTGTATGGAGTGTACTGGTTTGCAATTCTGCGTTAGGTCCTGGTTCCTGGGTGGAGGGGGTGGGTATGCTGGAGCATGATAGCTACAACACACAAGAAGTAAAGGCTCTCTGCTTTAAAGGGTCAAGCTTTTCTAAGGAAGGAGTATCTACACTTCTGACTCTCTTTTCCTTCCAGATGGCCTTGGTGGCATTGGCATGGGGTTAGGACCAGGAGGGCAGCCTATTGATGCCAATCACCTGAATAAAGGCATTGGCATGGGAAACTTAGGACCTGCAGGTGAGAATTACGGTGCACCTTCCTTGGGGATTTCTGGTGAAGTTAAAGTTATTAAAACTTTGAAGTTGTGTCACAACCTTTAAAGTTAATTATTGGGATATTTGGACTCTGAGTAGCTTAAATGGAGTAAAGATTTAACTGGGACAAAATTCTCTCATTCATCTCAGCTTCATCTTGATGAAGGTAATTTTTATATTTGTACTGAATTGAGTCCTTTTTAAAAAAAAAAAAAAAAAAAACATTATACCTTTTCATTTTATCCTTACAACGACCTTCTGAGCTGAGATAGCCATTTAGGAGGCAAGCAAGAGAGTTGGTCTTGCTCCAGGTCACACTGTCAGTTAATGACAGAAACTACAGGTCTCCTGACCATGGGACCATAACACATACATAACATAGTATGCTGATAAATGTGATATCCAGGCACAGCTTCTTCTAGAGGTGGGGACATTGATAGATGCAGAAGGGTAGGGAGGGCCTCAGGGTGTGACAACATAGCTGTCTGTGACAGGGAATGTGGTAGACAAAGTTGCCTTTAAGAAGTCAAGGAACAGCTAATGAATGAAAGGTTTGACGTGAACATAACTACTTTGCTGGTTAGAATTTTCAGTTCTGAGTAATGAGGTATTTCTATGCTAATAAGGACTATTTCATTTTTGTGACTTCAGGCTTAGCTCTTTCTTGGAATCTTTTGAAATTACAATATGGATGCCCCTATATCCTACCACTGTTGATTTTGTGTGTCCCTAGTTTCTCTTCACAGTCAACTCTGTGGCTGAGCTCAAAGCCCTGGGTCACAGCTTTTAAATGGCTCCACCATTCTGACCACTCACCTTACATGCACCCGTATCTGACAACTAAAGGGAAAGGCTAGTGGTAGGGTGAAAAGCCTTAGTGTTGTTAGGGATTGCCTTTTATTTTGAAGATTTTATTTTTAACAGATTTTTAACAGTTCCCTAAAATAATCTTTTGAAAGCAAATGTTCCATAGTCTGTGTCTGATAATTATATTTGGTCATTGAATGAAAAACTTCATTCAATGAACTTTAAGCCACATGATGATTATTTTATTAAAAACTTAGTTTTCTTGGAATGTGACCTTTTGACAGTTGAAATGGTAGGAATAGGGCCTTTCATTTTCTTGAAAATTAAAATATTTTCATCATTGGGTTTTTTGTTGATTTGCTGGTTTGGAATTTCTTGTGCTTTTAAGTTCAAACATTACTTACTGCTTTGATATAATTTTAGTTTGCATTGACTTTTTCTTTTTAAGGAATGGGAATGGAAGGCATAGGATTTGGAATAAATAAAATGGGAGGTAAGAAATTAAAAATGAAGTACAAATGTAATCACTTTTAGGTGTAGTTTCCTCTTTTTCCTTTTCCTTTCTTGTCTTTTAAGCCTTGCATGCAATTCTCACTTTAGTTTCTTAAAAGTTTGAGTCTATAAGTTACTTTTCTTAACTGTCCATCACTTATGGTGGGTGTCTTGGCTTTGGTTCTGGCTTTCTCACTAACTAGCTCTGTGACCTTGGGCAAATCACTCCATCTCTCTGGACCTTTTTTTGCTTGTCTGTTCATTGAGGGGGTTGGATCAGGTTAATTTTTTGAAGATGTGATTTTTAAATAAGAGCATCAGCAATTTTTGTTTTTCAAAAGCTCTTGATAAGAAAGTTCTTGGCAGAAAATGGCCAAGCTGAAACATGTGAAAACCTTTTTCTTTCTCTATTAGTCTAAGCTGCTTTTGAGATGTTGCTGAAATGCAGACCTCTTTTGCAGGCATGGAGGGACCTTTTGGCGGTGGTATGGAAAACATGGGTCGTTTTGGATCTGGAATGAATATGGGCAGAATAAATGGTAAGAATTGTTTCTGCTTTCCCTGACTCTTTGCTGGCTTTTAGGTTGCAGGTGACTTATAGGGTACAGGCCTCCTTTTAATAAATATTTTCTTTTTTATTTATTTATTTATTTTTTGTAGAGACAGAGTCTCACTTTATGGCCCTCGGTAGAGTGCCGTGGCCTCACACAGCTCCCAGCAACCTCCAACTCCTGGGCTTAAGCGATTCTCTTGCCTCAGCCTCCAAGTAGCTGGGACCACAGGCGCCCGCCACAACGCCCGGCCATTTTTTGGTTGCAGTTTGGCTGGGGCCGGGTTTGAACCCGCCACCCTCGGTATATGGGGCCGGTGCCTTACCGACTGAGCCACAGGCACCGCCCTTAATAAATATTTTCTCACTTTCGCTTTTCTACTGAGTCAGATGTCTCTGATTTGCTTTAAATATTTCAAAGGCGATACTTAACAAACTTAATTCACTCAGTCCCTAAACTCTTGAATGTCCTATGTTCCAAATCTCTCCAGTATTTGTCCAGTAAAGTTTGAGAGCTTTCTTACTGCCTCTAGCACCAAAAAGCATTGCATATCTGTGGGGCATGGTGGCTTAACGCCTGTAATCCTAGCCCTTTGAGAAGCCGAGATAGGTGGATTGCTTGAGCTCAGGAGTTTGAGACCATCCTGAGCAAGAGTGAGACCTCCATCTCTACTAAAAATGGAAAAATTAGCCAGACATTGTGGCAGCTGCCTGTAGTCCCAGCTGCTTGGGAGGCTGAGGCAAGAGGATTGCTTGAGTCCAAGAGTTTGAGGTCTCTGTGAGCTGTGACACCATGGCACTCTACCCAGGGGTGAAAGAGCGAGACTCTTTCTCAAAACAAAAAAGGTTTCTTTGTGTTTTTGATAAGATTTCTCTAGGAGTGCTGGGGTGGTTAGTTCTGATCATCTTCCCTGGTTGCACCTCAAGCCAGGCATGGTGGCTCATGCCTGTAACACTAGCACTCTGGGAGGCAGTGGCGGAGGTGGGGGCAGGTGGATAGTTTGAGCTCAAGAGTTGGAGACCAGCCTGAGCAAAAAAGTAAGACCCCAGACCCCATCTCTTCTAAAAATAGAAAATCTGAGGCAAGAGGATCCCTTGAGCCCAAGAGTTGGAGGTTGCTGTGATCATGATGCCATGGAACTCTACCCAGCTTGAGACTCTGTCCCAAAAAACAAAAACCAGTCTTTTTGAATTTAGTATTTATGTAAAATTGTATAAATTCTGGTTTACTATTATTCAAATCCTGTAGCTCTCTCCACCTCATATTTGAAGTGTTATGATATTAATTATAACAACAATGTATTTCATTTAGTCCTTTGGAGAATTATGTAGTATGTAGGTACTGTTAACCCCCATTTCATCAGAAACTGAGGCACAGAGTGACTTGTCTAAGATCACATGTCTAGTAAATGGTGGTACCTGGATGTGAACCCAGGCTGTCTGGCTCCAGAGCCTGTCTTGCGGTGACCTTACTTTTTTTAGAATAGCCTCCAGCAAAGCACTTGCCCCAGGACCCCAGTAGGGCTATAAAGTATGCATGAGAAATTAGAAGTCTTCCCTTTTGAAATCCACTATTGGTTGACTCTTTGCCCTCTCCCTGTAAGAAAGCAGCTTCTTTTATACATAGAAACTTTTCCTGGCATGAGAAGTCTTTTGGGCTTAAATGTTTCTTTGCTGGTCTGTAATAATGGGTGATGTGAAAGTAGTATACATATACAGCAAATAAGAACCTTACTAGGCTAGACATTAACTGTCACATTTGAAAGATGCCTATCTATCAAGTGGAACACACTGTTTTCCAGAGCAGAGGGAGGAGGGTATGGGCTGTTTTATGGAAGATGGTAAATGATGGAGGAAGGTCGTCATCACCATTAGTAACAAAGGCCTGTGTTTTCATATTTGTTTAGGCTTGCTTGTGTGCATGGATTTTAACAAAAAGTGAGTTTGAAAAATCTGGTTTGATAACAGATTAGTTATTAGAAAGGAAATTGGGGCTTTGTTTTGAAGATGGAGTGGTACAGTTGAGAAGTGAAAACCAGAGTGAGTGGGCCTGGGACCTGTGCTGTGCCTTAGAGTCCTTGGCGAATTCAGCAGTCAAGAGCCTGGTGACAAAAGATTCACAATGGAGTATGTGTTCTTGTGATGTGTTCTAGATGTTCTTAGGTACATGCACAGTTTTCCCTCTTCATCCTCCACAGTAGATCAATGTTCTGAGATTTGGGTACTATGTTCAAGGAAACTTTACTCATAAATCACAAAAAGAAAAGAACTGGTGGGCATTTTGTATTAAATTTAATGTTTAATTGATGACCGATGTATCTGTTATGGTTACAGGTGCTAACATTAGACTGATGAAGAGTCAGATTCTGAGGAATCAGTATAGGTCAAATCTTAATTAGAATAGTTATAAACATTTTAAGTTAAAAGATGGTCAAATACCAGACTGATTTGAGTAGTATTTGATTCTACCTTTTTGTTTTTTCTTTGAGGGGAGCAGGATGAATAAATAGAGGTTTGCACAGATGCTGGGGCTTTTGGCAGCTTTATCTGAAGAGTGGGATGCTACCTTCTTCACAGGCCTGTCTTTAGATGAAAGAACAGCAGAACTCCATTATGATTCCACTCTTGGGTTTCTCCTTTTAGTGCCGTGACATCATAGCTTACAGCAACCTCAAACTCCTGGGCTCAAGCAATCCTCTTGCCTCAGCCTCCCAGGTAGTTGAGAGTACAGGCATCCGCCCCAGCGCCTGGCTATTTTTAGAGTTGGGGTCTTGGTCTTGCTCAGGCTGGTCTTGAACTCCTGAACTCAGGCAGTTCACCCGCCTTGGCTTCCCACAGTGCTAGGATTACAGGTGTGAGACACCTCGCCCAGCTCCTAGTTTCTCTTTTGCCTGAGTGCCTCCTCCCACCACCCCCAGGCTCATAAGTGTCCGATATATTTCTAGCAGATAACATGCTATTAACCTGTGGGGTTGATTCAGACTGGGAATATTCAGCCTCCCCTTGCCAGTTCTTGTTAATTCATAATGCTTGCCTGCACCCTCATCTGTAATGGACTTTGTTTACTTCATTGCAGGGATTCCAGCTGCTTACCGATATATTTTGTAGTTTTATAATGTAGGGTGTCCATTATATTGCCCCTCTTGTACCTAATAGTTCTAAGGAGTAAGATTAGTAATAGTAAATTCTTGAAGGGCCTCTTAGTTTGAAGGGAGACGAAGTGTGATCCACATTTAAGTCTCGCATGAAATTGATGACCAAGGGAAGAAATACCTAAAGGGTAAAGGGGCAGTGGTGGAGGAGGGTAAGAGGTGTGTGGGTGGTTGTGAGGAGTTGGTAGAATAATAGTGCACGATAGGTCCTTCATGCAGGGCAGGTGTAGAGTGCCCCATAGGTGGTGCCTGCTGCAGCTCTTCTGCAGCCTGCCTGTCACTCAGCATGTGATTCAGGGACTGATGGTTTACTGTGCTTTGCTGTGATAGAAGTTGTGAGTCCTTGACTTACTAAAGGTAGGTAGGTTGTTTTCAGGGGTTCACATGTAATGACTATCTTTATTTTTAAGGAATAAAAGATGAATAATGGCTTCCTATAGAAGAGTTCAGCACACTGGTTTTGGAGGTAGCTGTTGTGTGTCTGTCGTTTACTTTTTAACATCTAAAACATGATAGCATTCCTGGAAAGGCCTAGGGTAATATTTTTTCCCACAGAGATGAAATGTGGCATGGGTGGAGGATTTGAGAGAGACTTTGCCAGAAATGAGATGAGGATGTCTGGATGCTTTGGAGAGCTCCTTGGCAAAGGAATGGGTAAGAAGGCCCCATGGGCCCCATGTGGGCGGGGTCCTCCCCCTTGGGTACAGGCTGTCAAGGCTCACCTGACATCAAGCTCATATCAGAGTTTCTTTCTTGGGCAAAGTCTGCAGTTTCTTTTTAGGCTTTTTTAAAAAGTATATTTTTCTAGACCTAGATAAAAACTTTTGGTCCTTTAATTTTTTGTTGATGTCAATAACGCCATCTGTCTTTTCAAATGGCTTCTTTTTAAAAATTGGCATAAGGTTTTTGCATGCTGTGGGAATGAAAACTGCTGCATTTAACATAACCCTGCTGGCTCTATGGCCTTGGTAGTTTTTTAGACCCTCAGAAGTGGGGCACTGTTGTGTTGTGGTTGAGACTGCAGGATGGAGTTGAGGGCTGGCTTTTGAAAGAGGCCTGGGCTGATAAGGGAGGCTTTCTAACACTAGAAAGCCTTGAGTACCGGGACCCATCTAAATGCAAAGAAATTATTTTTTCAGTTTTGGGTACATCTTCTTTACTTTTTTGTGGATGTTGAAAAGTGAAAGTGACATTGTCCTGTCTTTCTCTATTTAGTGATTACGTGTTTCTGAGAATGTGTGTAATTCTCCATCATTTGTGTGGAGCAAGAAGATTGGCCATTCTTGTACTCAGAAGTTGTTTCTCTCTATCTGGGTGTTGTGACGGATGCCCGTAGTCCCAGCTACTTGGGAGGCTGAGGCAAGAGAATCACTTAAGACTCAGAGTTTGAGGTTGCTGTGAGCTGTGATGCCACCGCACTTTACTGAGGGCAACATAGTGAGACTGTCTTAAAGAAAAAAGTTGTTTCTCTCAAAGGCATTGAGAAAATGGACACCCCTCTTTCCCCCACCTTCCTCTGCTTCTCATCTTGTGCAGTGATGAGGCTCTTGGGCCTATTGTGGGGTGTGTGTGGGCAGAGAGTGAGGATTTTAAGCTGTTTATATCTAGTTTCTGTTAGCTATATTCTTAGAATTCATGAAGGCCTACATAGGTTATCTTTGGATTCACACTTGATTTCATTAGTGGGGCAGGATTCTTTTTTTTTTTTTTTTTTTTTGTAGAGACAGAGTTTCACTTTATGGCCCTTGGTAGAGTGCCATGGCATCATACAGCTGACAGCAACCTCCAACTCCTGGGCTTAAGCGATTCTCTTGCCTCAGCCTCCCAAGTAGCTGGGACTACAGGCGCCTGCCACAACGCCTGGCTATTTTTTGGTTGCAGTTCAGCCGGGGGCCGGGTTTGAACCCACCACCCTCGGTATATGGGGCCGGCACCTTACCGACTGAGCCACAGGCGCCGCCCGGGGCAGGATTCTTAATTCTTCAAGTTACTTTTAGGCTTCTGTGTTGTGTCCTGTTTTTCTTTTTTTTTTTTTTTTGAGACAGAGCCTCAAGCTGTCACCCTGGATAAAGTGCTATGGCATCACAGCTCACAGTATCCTCCAACTCCTAGGCTCAAGCGATAATCCTGCCTCTGCCTCCCAAGTAGTTGGGACCACAGGCGCCTGCCAAACACCCGGCTATTTTTTGGTTGCAGCCGTCGTTGTTTGGCGGGCCCAGGCTGGATTCAAACTTGCCAGCTCAGGTGTATGTGGCTGGTGCCTTAGCAGCTTGAGCCACAGGCGTGTGTCCTTTTTGAAGATCAGGAACTACTGGAATCTGTTTGCTACAGAGTGTGGTCTGTTTATTGTTTGGTGGAGACTTTTTCTTTATTTTTTTGGTGACCATGGTTAGGGTAACTTGAATGGTTTTCTTCTTATTTTATTTTTTATTTTTTTGAGACAGAGCCTTAAGCAGTCACCCTGGGTAGAGTGCTGTGGCATCACAGCTCATAGCAACCTCCAACTCCCGGGCTCAAGCGATTCTCCTTCCTCTGCCTCCCAAGTAGCTGGGACTACAGGCACCCCCCACAACGTCTGGCTATTTTTTGGTTGCAGCCGTCATTGTTGTTTGGCAGGCTCCGGCTGGATTCGAACCCGCCAGCTCAGGTGTATGTGACTGGTGCCTTAGCTGCTTGAGCCACAGGAGCCGAGCCTCTTTCTTTCTTTCTTTTTTTTTTTTTTGAGCTAGTCTCAGTTTATCACTCCTGGTAGAGTGCTGTGGTATCACAGCTCACAACAACCTCAAACTCTTGGGCTCAAGTGATCCCGTTGCCTTAGCCTCCCAAGTAGCTGGGACCGTGCCTGGCCCAACATAAGCTTTAAAATATTTTTTTAAAGGCTGGGCACAGTGGTCACACCTGTTATCCCAGTGCTCTAGGAGGCAGAGGTAGGTGGATTGCCCTGAGCTCACAAGTTCAAGACCAGCCCGAGCAGGAGTGAGACCTGTCTCTAAAAATATCCGGGCATTGTAGCGGGCGCCTATAGTCCCAGCTACTTGGGAGTCTGAGGTTGCTGTGAGTTGTGACGCCATGACACTCTACTGAGTGTGACAAAGTAAGACTGTGTCTCACACACACAAAAAAATGCTTATTGTCATTTGGTCACACATACCTATTTGTGGATACCTGTGGGAAGAACAGATGGAGTGACTTTACTCTCATAAACTCTTACTCTGGCTCATCACTGGATTGCCACTCTGTGACAGTTCTCAGGTCTGTAATGAAGTTGTGCACAAATAGTGCACCCAGAAATGGCTTTTGGCCTCTTGCCTATGAGGTTATTACTTCATGTGGCAACAGGAAACTAAGTCTTGTCCTGACCTGAATAGAAACATCATCTACAGGACTTGCTGTCTCTGGCTGCCTTGGCATTTTCTTTCTGATTGGGATGGTGTAGTTTCTGTCCTGCAGTTACTTGCTGCCACTTGTGATCAGGCCCAGGTGAATAAAATGATCTTTGTACCAAATAAAAATTGAAGTTGGGTCTTTAGGGTGGTAGCTTGAGTTGGAGTTCTATTCAATTCTCCATCTCTTTTTTTTTTTTTTTTTTGAGACAGAGTCTAAAATTTTCACCCGTGGTAGAGTGCTGTGACACACAGCTCACAGCAACCTCAGACTCTCTTGGGCTTAAAAGATTCTCTTGGCTCAGCCTCCCAAGTAGCTGGGACTACAGGTACCCACCACAACCCCCGGCTATTTTTTGGTTGTAGTTGTCATTGTTGTTTGACAGGCCCGGGCTAGATTTGAACCTGCCAGCTCCAGTGTATGTGGCTGGCGCTCTAGCTGCTTGAGCTACAGGCACCAAGCCTTTTTTGATGGGTTGTTTACCGAGAGTCGACTTTCTGTGGTGCCTACCTTCTCTTACATCAAAGTAAAAATGGCACTTCTTTATGCAAACAGCTATACTTGGTCCTTCAAAAATACAGATAGATCTGTGGTCTTTGATCTTAGAGGGCATGGTACAGTAAGGAGACCACCTAACAAAGGCTCAGAACAGCATAAGAGGCCAGTCCATTGAATGTCGTAGTGAGAAAGTGTGTGTCCTAGATGGCAGTTGACACGCCCTGTTCAAGCACTGGATCTATAGGAGTGCAGGATCACCGAGCAGGAGATACAGTCGTGGTTGGAGGGGCTGGGTCCAACTGGGCTTGGCTCAGGCAGCAATTGTACTGCGTGGTTGGAGGGGCTGGGGTCCAACTGGGCTTGGCTCAGGCAGCAATTGTACTGCAGGTAGAGTGGCTGATGCCATCAGGTCCAGAGCTTTTGAGGTGAGGGTCTACCTGGGGTAGGGGATTAGCATAGGCAGAACAGAGCCTGGGAGGTTCAAACCCAGCCTGGGCCAGCTAAACAATGATCGCAACTGTAACCAAAAAAAAATAAATGAATAAAAGTAGCCGGGCATTGTTGTGGGTGCCTAATTGGGAGGCTGAGGCAAGAGAATCGCTTAAGCCCAAGAGTTTGAGGTTGCTGTGAGCTGTGGTGCCACAGCATTCTACCCAGGGCGACATAGTGACACTCCATTTCAAAAAATATGTATATAAGTATTGTTTTTAAACCCAATTTAGGCTCGGGCATGACAATGAGAACCGTAGGTGTTGTGAAAGAATGACTCTACTTGATAGGAGACTGAAATCTGTTTTTTTTGTTTAAGACAAGGTCTGCTTTTGTTGCCTGGGCTGGAGTGCAGTGGCTTTATCCTAGGTATAGCCTCAAACACCTGAACTCAAGCCATCTTCCTGCCTCAGCCTCCTGACAGCCATGTACTACCACACGCAGCTAATTTTTCTACTTTGCAGAGATGGAGTCTCTACAAAGTCCAGGCTGGCCTCAAAATCCTGGGTTAAAGGCTTGGCGCCTGTAGCTCAATGGTTAAGGTGCTGCCACATTCACCAGGGCTGGTGAGTTCAAACCCAGCCCGGGCCTGCTAAAACAACAATGACAACTACAACAAAAAAATAGCCAGACATTGTGGTGGGCGCCTGTAGTCCCAGCTATTTGGGAGGCTGAGGAAAGAGAATCAATTCGCTTAGCCAAGAGTTTGAGGTTGATGTGAGGTGTGACGCCACGACACTACCAAGAGTGACATAGTGAGGCTCTGCCTCAGAAAAAAAATAAATCCTGGGCTCAAGCAATCCTTCTGCTTCAGCCTTCCAAAGTGCTGGAATTACAGGCAGGAGCCACTATACCCAGCCTGAAGTCTCTTGTTTCTTACTGTACTTCCCACCTTCCTTTAGCAGTTAGTTTTGGAATACATGAAACAGCTGATTGAAACGGGTTTGAACCACTTTGTGGTTATGGTCATAAAAAAAATGTGCTTTGTGGCCAGGGTCCAGGTTGCTGAGCATATACTCTAGGACCAGAGAAGGTGGGTACAAGTGAGTATCTTTTACATAACAAAAGCGTGACCAAAAACTTGAAAAGGTAATGCTAATGACAGGTAGCATCTGACAAACTTAAAAGAGGTTTGGATGAGCTGTGGGCAACTGAACAGTCTTTTCTGTTTGATTGTGTGTTGGGTGAATGTATTTATTTTCTGGAAGCCTTGTCCTTTAGTCACTAGTACACCCAACTCATTTCAAGCAGGGCTAGTGTGCTATGGTTGCTGAAGTACTTCCACACACAGTTCGTTAATTATGACATTCCCAGTGCTGTGTGCATGTGCTCCTGGCTTCACCCTGAGGCTGTAAGTGGAGCTGTAGCTTTAGTGTGCTATAGGGTATTGATAGGTGCTGATTGCCTTTGTCTGGGTGGGTGATTGTAGGCTTCGGCCTTCTGACAGCTCAGATGAGATGGGCCCTGTTGTTGCACCACCTGAGTTCAGTCCATGGACACACACGGCTCCTGTCTCTGCTGGGCGCATTCACAGGTGACCCTGCAAATTGTGCCTCAGACTCTGCAGCTACATGGGATTCTAGTGTTGTGACCCATCATCCTTTTCCATGAAATGATCTTGTCTATATGTTTATATTTCTTCACCCCTTCCCCTTTCTCCTTTTCTTTTTTTGTTCACATTTTTATTAGTAGCATTTCTACTTTGCAATCTGTAATAAGCAAATTTCTATTACCGTAGAGAAATTTGGCTAATTTTTTTTTCTTCCTGATTTTTTTAGAAATCCTAAGTAATGCACTGAAGAGAGGAGAGATCATTGCAAAGCAGGGAGGAGGTAGGAAACGCTTAGTTTGATGTTTTGTTTTTTAGAACAGGCTGTTAATACCGGGGATAGTAGAGCATAGAAGTGAGATGCTTGGGCTCTGGTACAGACTACCCAGGGTGGGACCAGCTCCCCATCTCCTCACTGTGACATTTGGCGAGTCACTGAACCTCTCGTTTCTTGTATTAATCTGTAAACTGGGGATGTAATAATACCTCTGGGTTGTTATGAAGAGTAAATGAGTTTAATGTACATGAGTACTTACGTAATTGTTAGCCATTGTCATTATACCCCTGTGATTTGGGAACTTTGTTTTATATGCTCTAAAATTGTAAATTCCTAAAAGTAAATGTTTTTTCCTCATATAGTATATGTGCTTCCTTACATAAACCTGATTTGTGATAATAAAAGTACACCTAATACATAACAAATGCTTACTAAGATACACTCATTATTAAAAGTAGGGCGCCAGCCCCATATACCGGAGGTGGTGGGTTGAAACCTGGCCCCGGCCAAAACCTGCCAAAAAAAAGTAGATATTATCTGAAGTCCCACTACCCAGTGAAGAATGAATGGTATACACATTTTGGCCTATATTTCATGAATGCAATTTAGTGGTTACTTAAAGAACTAAATATGCTTTCCAGCCAATTTTCCTCAAGGCTCTGAGTGTCTTGGCATTTCTTTGGCATCTCCCTTGCTGTACTGAGCTGTTTCTATAGCTCTACACAGGCATTGTTTCTTCCTTGTTTTCTGTTGCTATTGGCATTGGTAATTGCCTTGTTTCTGATGCCACTGGGCAAACTACCCACCCTTGCTACATCCCTTCCTATTACAATGAGAGGAATTCAGATAGTTTCTGAGACATTTCTGTTCTGAAAGTCAGATATTCTTAAGAGTTGGCTTATTTTTGCCACTTCTTATGCTGCTGTTCAGCTACGGAACCAGGCACACAGAAGTGGAATGACTTGTCAAGGTCATGGCCTTGGTTAGTTTTAGAACCAGTTAGAGAAACTGCTGAGTGTCCTATTGGGTTTGCATCATGGACTAGGCTGCTTGGTCAGTAATGGGCTGGACCACCCATTCTCAATTGAGTGGTGGCGAAGCTTGAGAGAGGGGCCTTGAGCTCAGTGTGTGCAAAGAGGTGGGAGGTGACCTTGCTGGGGGAGCCAGACCTTCCCTGTCCAGAGTTTGCAGGCACTACAGACAAGGGTCCTTGTGGACTGCTGACTGACCCTGTGCCTCTTCCCAAGCTTGCTCTGCTGTGATGCTGATGTCTTCATCATTCCAAAGCTAACAATGTTAGACACAGGTGTCTCTGACACTAAGATCCCTGGAAGTGGCCTGCTCTGTGCATTTGTATGCAGAGCATCTACTTTGGTGCTTCTGGTTTTGCTTTTTTTTTTTTGTAGAGACAGAGTTTCACTTTATGGCCCTAGGTAGAATGCCATGGCATCACATAGCTCACAGCAACCTCCAATTCTTGGGCTTGAGCGATTCTCTTGCCTTAGCCTCCCAAGTAGCTGGGACTACAGGTGCCCGCCACAACACCCGGCTTTTTTTTTTTTTTGTTTTTGTTTTTGTAGTTCGGCTGGGGCCGGGTTTGAACCCGCTACCCTCGGTATATGGGGCTGGCACCCTACCGACTGAGCCACAGGTGCCGCCCGTGCTTCTGTTTTGTTTTTTTCTCTTCTCTCTACTTGATTATATGCCTATGTAGTCACTTCTCTGTGCCCTGGAAATGCATCCAGACTGGCCACCAACAGAGCATCTTAGAGGGACAGGTAGGAAAGGGTAAAGGTTGTGAGTGACTTTGCAACATCTCCATATAACTCGTGTCCATTACACTGGGTGGACCCCCTTAGTGTGGGGTTTTCACACTTCCTCTGAGAGCATTTCTCTGTCTGAAGGAGAAACCTCAGAGGTTTCAAGTATTAACGTGTCGCTCACAAAACTTGTCACAGGTAGTAGCACCTGAGAAAACACATGGAAATGGGATTTTGTTCTTTCTAAATTTTATTATGGAAATTGCAACTGTGGTAGTGTAGGAAGAATGATAAGGACTCCTTGTACTTATACCCAACTTTTAGTAGTTGTTGATAGTTGAGAGGTGTCTTAATGGTAAATTATTATGGAGCTTAATTCTCAGTTTGTGCTTGTAAACTGAAGTGCCCATGCCAGGCATTGTGTGCACACATGTGCACTAGTCCTTGACACCCACCTGTGTTTTGTGTCCCTGTTTCAGGTGGAAGTGGAGGCAGTGTCCCTGGAATCGAGAGGATGGGCCCTGGCATTGACCGCATTGGTGGTGCCGGAATGGAGCGCATGGGCGCAGGCCTGGGCCACGGCATGGATCGCGTGGGCTCTGAGATTGAGCGCATGGGCCTAGTCATGGACCGCATGGGCTCCGTTGAGCGCATGGGCTCTGGCATAGAGCGCATGGGCCCGCTGGGCCTCGACCACATGGCCTCTAGCATCGAGCGTATGGGCCAGACCATGGAGCGCATTGGCTCTGGCGTGGAGCGCATGGGCGCCGGCATGGGCTTCGGCCTCGAGCGCATGGCCACTCCCATCGACCGTGTGGGCCAAACCATTGAGCGCATGGGCTCTGGTGTGGAGCGCATGGGCCCTGCCATTGAGCGCATGGGCCTGAGCATGGAGCGCATGGTGCCCGCAGGCATGGGGGCTGGCCTGGAGCGCATGGGCCCCGTAATGGATCGCATGGCCACCGGCCTAGAGCGCATGGGCGCCAACAACCTGGAGCGGATGGGCCTGGAGCGCATGGGCGCCAACAGTCTGGAGCGCATGGGCCTGGAGCGCATGGGCGCCAACAGTCTGGAGCGCATGGGCCCCACCATGGGCCCAGCCTTGGGCGCTGGCATTGAGCGCATGGGCCTGGCCATGGGTGGCGGTGGCGGTGCCAGCTTTGACCGTGCCATCGAGATGGAACGTGGCAACTTTGGTGGAAGCTTCGCGGGTTCCTTTGGTGGCGCTGGAGGCCATGCTCCTGGGGTAGCCAGGAAGGCCTGCCAGATATTTGTGAGAAATGTGAGTGTTTCTTAGTGGTGGTGTGCACATGGGGAGGAGGGAGACAGGGGGTTAATGGGACTGAATGATGGCAGGTCCAGGTCAGTGGTGATACCCTGTAAAGGGGGACCAAGTAGCATGGGTGGCACACTTTGTCCTTGTCTCCAAAGGTTGGTGCAAGTGGGACAAGGAGGGAATGTGAGAACTTTCAGCTTCAGCATTTGTATGGCAAGATGTTGAGTTCTGGGAGAGCCTGGGCTTTTCCAGCCTGCTAGACTATAGAGTAGACTTTGAGCGCGCAAAGGCTCTAGTTTCTCATCCTGTGGCTTGAAGAGCCACTAAGTCTTGGCAGGATTATTCAGAGAAAGAGGTGGCTGAAATTGAATTGTCTTTCCCAACTAGGCTACCTTTATCCATTGTGGAGGGATTTTTTGTGGGCCACACACTACAGGCCCCAGGTGTCCCCCTTTGGACACAATTCTACTCCGGGTAGTGAACTGGCTGTGCTGCCTTATATAGCTTTATCCTGGATAGACTTGTTTTGTTCTCTGCCGACCAGCTCAGTCTGAAGGGAAGCCAGCTTCTCTGAGTAATAAGAAATCCTCAAGGTGTCCCCCTCAGAGCCAGCCGTGAGGTCTGTGCATTAGGATTTGGTTGAATTGTACATCAGTCTTCTTTTTCTTCCCCCTCAGCTCCCATTTGATTTTACATGGAAGATGCTAAAGGACAAATTCAACGAATGTGGTAAGTGTGTGAGAAAGGCTTGTTAGGTGCTTTTGTGTGCTGTTGGTTTGTTTGTGACACCACTGAGTTGAGCAGTGAAGCTTCCTCCTCCGTCTTCACAGCCCTCCCATTGGCTCCAGAGGACTAATGGGTACGGCCATATTTCTGCCTGTCCAAATCTCATCCCACTGCCTCTGTTCTTTTTAGTCCTATGAGCCCTAAGCCGGAGGAGACTTGGTGGCTGCTGCCTCAGGGCTTCCCCAGGGTTCTCTCTCTTCCTGTATCAGTAGTGGCTCAGATTTTACAATCATTGCTGCTTCTCCTTGGCTCTTCTCTGAGGGCAAGCTATTGAATAATGGCTACCCCCCTCCTCCTCTTTCCCCATTCCTCAGTTTCCACACTTGTAGTGAGATGTTCAGATGGGATCATGCCATTCCCCCTGCTTCTGAGATGTCTGGAGGGCCCTGTGCCTATAAGAGAAAGTCCATACTCCAGCCCCTTGAAGACTTGGTCCCATTCTTCTCCTCTGTCTTTTTCCTAAATCTGAGCCATAAGTGCTACAAGTCCTCAAGATACTCTTGGGGCCAGCTGTTAACTAGAAAGTCTTCCTTCTGGTCAATTTCCACTTAAGCTCTTTTAGAACTTCTCCAGAAACTTCCCAACCCCATGTTGGTCCTCTCCCTGGCAGAGCTAGTGCTTCTGGAATGGTAGGCTTCTAGGGCACATACCCTGTAAACCTGACCTGCCTTTGCAGTGTTGACACATAACCAACAGTGTTGGTTGGGATGCTTGATGGGTGCTTGAATAAGTAAGCATGACCTGCTTGCTGATCATGACCTGGCTTACATTTGGGCAGTACAGAAGTATCAGATGGATTGGTGATGGCTTTATGATGGGAGAAGTGGTATATTGAAAATGAGAACTCTAAAATTTGCCTATAAAGTTGGCTTTATGTGGCCCCTTCTTTTTTGGTACCTTCTGGGATGTAAGGGCATACACTTGAAGCCTCATCATGGTACACTCCTACTGTTATTCTGTTAGGAGAAGGGCAATGTGGTGAGGGCCTATAGTCACTGGTTTCTGCCATCGTGTTCTTAGCATTCATGTTCCAGGCATGGAGGCCTCTCTCCTTTTTGCCTTTGTCAGCCAAAATCCAACAGGTGTTCTGGACTGAGTGGACCCAGACAGGCTGAGCTCTGGTTTTGTCTGATGAGTGTGGTCTCTTCTTCCCTCCCTGTGCCAGGCCACGTGCTGTATGCTGACATCAAGATGGAGAACGGGAAGTCCAAGGGGTGCGGTGTAGTTAAGTTTGAATCTCCAGAGGTGGCTGAGAGGGCCTGCCGGATGATGAATGGCATGAAGCTGAGTGGCCGAGAGATTGATGTCCGAATTGATAGAAACGCATAAGCAGTTGCCTTTTTTAAACATCGGTACCAGACCTCTGAATTTGTATTTTTTCTTGTTAACCATTTTAATTTGTTGGCTGGATGTATAAAGATGTTTAAAAAATTCAGTTGCTTTTGGGGTAATTTGAATTACTTTTTTAATGACTGGGGTTCCATTTGACTGTTTGCATTGAGATTGCAATGTGCGCAATTTTTTTTGTAGTTGTGGCATCTTGTTGACATCAAATATGACTTTGATAATAAATACCAGTTCCTGAAATCAGCTTGCTCATGTGTGTGTTATGGGGGCAACCATCCAAGGTTTGGGGAGCTGGAGCTGCTTGTGTTCCCAGTTTCCCTTGGACTGCCAGGCATCTCTCCTATTACTGCTGGTCCAAGAGCCTTGGGGGGCTAGGAGGACCCTAGAAAACTCTCTTCTAAGGTACCGCCTTCTGGGTGTTGTTTATTTATTTTTGTTTTGTATTGTTTTGTTTTTTGAGACTCAGTCTCACTCTGTCACCTTGGGTCAGTGGTTTTCAACCTTCCTAATGCCGTGATGTATTTTCATTGTTACAAAGGGGTCACAACCCATAGGTTGAGAACTGCTGCCCTGGGTAGACTGCCATGGTATCTTCATAGCTCACAGCACCCTCAAACTCCTGGGCTCAAGTGATCCCTCTATCTCAGTTTGTTTGTTTGTTTGCATTTCTATTTTTAGTAGAGACAGTGTCTTGCTCTTGCTCAGTCTGGTTTCGAACTCCTGAGCTCAAGCAAGCCACCCTCCTCAGCCTCGCAAGTAGCTGGGACTACAGGTGCCCGCCACAAGGCCCAGCTATATATTTTTTTGTTGTAGTTGCCATTGTTTAACAGGCCTTGGCTGGGTTCGTGGCTGGTGCCCTGACTATTGAGCTATGGGTGCTGAGCCCCAGAGGGCTAGGATTATAGATGTGAGCCATCATACCCGGCTTTCTGAGTGGTTTATTCACCAGGGCTGATAGTGGCGGGTTTCACTATTTAGAGCTATCTTGAAAGCCCCCCTGCCTCCCTCCTTTTTATGCCATTATTCTGTGGGGCACAGGCTCCATGTCAGGCTCATTTCCAGTTTGGCTTTTTTTTTTTTGCTAAAACAGACCAAGCAGTTTCCAGCATATCCAGCCCTGTCTGAGGTTTGGGTTGAATTTGATATCCAGGCTCTATAGAATTGGGTGTTGTCTCCACCCTCTAACCAAGGAAGTGCCCTCCTAGATCACTAGGGCAAATAGGTATGTGCAGCCTTTCAGCTCCCAGCTGCTGCTGTCCTTGTTGGATGTGGAGGGTTGCGGGGTGTGAGTGCACATCCTGCTCAGCTCCCCTCTCCATCCCCTTTCCTAGCATCTGATCACCCATGGTGCCTCCCACCTTGATCCCTGAGGTATGAGACCATGGGATGGGGTACCCCCAGAGACACACTTGCTCCCTGGCATTTGATCACGTGGCTTCCTGTGCCTTTTCTGCATTGTGCATTCCAGTCAGGAGGAAAGAAGAGACAAGAAACAATGATTGCTCAAAGAGGTATTTTATGTGGCCAGATGGAAACCTGTGACTTTGTCAAGCTGTAGTCTGGGGCCCCTCGGTGAGCAGGTGCTGGGCTGGTGGCTGTCCTGAGCTCCCAGGCCTGTGGGCTTTATGGTCCCCCGGGGCATAGTGGGTTCTCCAGAGGGTCTGCCGAGGAAGTGGGACTTCCATGGACCCCTCTCCCCAGAAGTACAGTAGTGAGCAGCCCTTCCCCGTTGCCACCATGGCCCCTCAACCTCCTGCAGCACCCACATACCCCAGAAGCCGACATCATCGTACACCTCCATCTCCCTGGCAGAGAGCACAGTTGGGTTAGCATGGGCGCCCTGGCTGCCACTCTCCCACCCCTTCACAGTGAGGACACTCACAGGGGCAGGAGGGCTGTCCTGGGCACGTAGCCATCTGTGAGAGAAAGCAGGCATGATGGGTCCTGGGCCCGGGGACCAGGTGGCCTTCCCAGGGCCATGGGGCGGCACTCACACTTGCCCTTAGGGTCCCGACACAGCGTCTCCTCCTTGCTGGTGAACTCGATCACTTCCAGGATCTCCCCACGCCGGATGCCCAGGTGCTTGCCGCCCCCACGGCGGGTCTTGGCGTTGGGGTCGATCATCATCTTTGTGTGAACTACAATCTCCCCTTCAAACTAGAGGGTCAGATGTCAGAGCTCTTGCTCATTCCCCCCTGGCACCCATCTTCTGAGGATGAAATTTGTGGGGCCCAGGTCCCAGCCCTCCCAGAACTGTTGCTTGGCCCACACCTTGAACTTCTTCCGGAACTCTCTCTCAGCTTTCTCCGCCTTCCTTATCTGCTTCAGCAACTTCGGGTCCGTGGGTGGCAAGTGCTGTGGCTGGGAAGCTTTCTCCTTCCTGATCCCCAACCCCCACCCCCCATCCCAAGGAATTGGGATACTTGTAAGTGGGTGCCTCCATCCACTGTCCTCCCAGAGCTCACCCTGCCCTGTCCTGCCCCCTCTGCCCTGTGGCACCTGGGTACTGGGTCTTGTGATGGTCTCCTGGTGGCTTGCTGGGTCCATGGCATTTCACCTGGGAGTGGTCAGGGTGACAAGTCAGGGCAGGCACCATTGGCTTAACCTCTACCCTGGTGGCTGGATCTTGAGTGAGCCCTTCATGTGTCGGGTCCCCTTTCAGCCCCTCGCTGCCCACCTTCCCCAGCCCTTTCTCAGGGGGTTATCAGTTCTAGTGTGTTGCCTTGTGTTTCCTTAAATTCCTGCTGCATGCTAGGTGTGGCAGACACTGCTGGGCTACATTCACTTGCTGTGACCCTCAGAGCATTTTTCATGCTAATAGGTGATACTGTCATTCCCAGCTTGCCCAGAGAGGTCAAACGAGCAATCTAAGCTGCACAGTGATGGAGGCAGGACCGACTTACTAGGCCCATTTCAATTCTACCTTTTAGAGCAGTTTAGGTTTTGCAAACTATAACAAGATTTGGGTGAAAACATAAGGCAGAGTGGGGACGGCAGGGAGATGTTGGTGAGTAGGTACAATTAGAAATAGGAGGAGTGATTTCTGGCAATTTGTTCAGCAGTAGGATAACAACATAGCTCAAAGAGAGGCACGAGGTTACAGTTTTTTCTTAGAGTTTCACTTTGTTGCCCTCAGTAGAGTGCTGTGGCATCATAGCTCATAGCAACCTCAAACTCTTGGGCTCAAGTGATCCTCTTCCTTCAGCCTCCCAAGAGGGAGGTGCCCGCCACAACGCCTAGCTAGGTTTAAAGATGGGTTTCTCATTCTTGCCCAGGCTGGTCTTGAACTGAGCTCAGGCAATCCACCGGCCTCAGACTCCCAAAGTGCTAAGAATTATAGGCATGTGCCACCAAAACCAGCCTTAAGTAATTTTTTTTAAATGCCTCTGGGGCGGCGCCTGTAGCTCAGTGGGTAGGGCGCCCGCCACATATGCCGGGGCTGGTGGGTTCAAACCCAGCCTGGACTACAACTGCAACAAAAAAATAGCCGGGCGTTGTGGCAGGCGCCTGTAGTCCCACCTACTTGGGAGGCTGAGACAAGAGAATCGCTTAAGCGTAAGAGTTTGAGGTTGCTGTGAGCTGTGACGCCATGGCACTCTACCAAGGGTGACATAGACCCTGTCTCGGAGAATAAAATAAAATAAAATGCCTCTGGGGTAGAACCCAAGGGATCTCCCAGCATAAGGGTGCACCCTGTGCCCTCTTTGTCAATTCCTGGGAAATGACCAGGTTTCTGTGTATAAGCCTTGTTGCAGGTTTTTTCTGGCTTTCAGGAACCCCAGACAAGTAAAGAATCTGGAACCCCAGGCCCCAGTTTTGCTCCTCTGAATGACTTGGAGCATCACTCTGGACGTTTCATCCAGCTGTCCCTCCTTCCAAGCAGCTCAGGGAGGGGTACATAGGTTATCCCTGTCTACCATGATGGATGCCGTGCTTGGCCATCCACAGTACCTCCAACTGCTCCTGCCTCTCTTGGTCACCTAGCCAGGAGCAGACTTGGCTCTCACACCTTAGGGATCCTACAGACCCACCATAACAGAGTACTTCCCTGGGTGCTGCCACACAGCCTTGGTTTGCCTGCAGTATGACCCCAAGTGGACCACTCTGAGCAAGCCAGTCTTCCCCATGAAGCCTGCTCATTTCCTGGGAAAGGCTGGGCCCTGTCCCCCTGCAAAGGAGCCCTGTTGTCCCTAACCCCACCTCTGAAGCAGAGCTGGGAGCCCATCCCACCCAACCAGTGATAGGATAGACCTGCAAGTGGCTAAGCTGCCCTTGAGACATGATTACCAAGAGGGAAGTGAGGCAACAGTGATTGGCAAGGAATGAGGAGAAGGTTGTCTGGTGACACAGTGAGCCAAGTATGGGGATTGGGTGTGCCTGGGCTTTGGGGAGAGGGCGCTGTTCCTAACCTCAGGAGGGGTGGGGCCAGTCATCCACATCCCCAAGAGTGGCCCCCAGACTCAGGCCACAGAGCCTCCCCTGGAGCGGAAGCAGGAGCAGCCCTTTCAGGAAGCTATTTGCTAATAGGGAGGTGTTGTAAGCAGCTCCTGGGGAAAGCTTAGGAGAAGCAGAAGGGGCCCAGGAAGAAGCAACTGCAGCCAGGTTCTGTAGCAGCACCTGGGGCTGGTGGCAAGGCACAGTAGCATGCTGAAGGCAGAGCTTGAGAGAGAGGGTTCCCCTGCAGGAAACCTTTCCATAGATGGCAACCCTGCAGCTCTGTGTGCTGGTTGTGAGCGAGCTGGGTCTTCACAGATCCACAAACTCACATCTATAAAATGGGGTGACATTACTTTGGTGGCAGGTGCAGATTCAGGGATGTGCACACAAAGTGCTTACATGGAAAACCCTTTGCTTTCATGAAGGCCTTAACCTGCCCTCACTTGGAAGGAAGATGAGAAGGGTCCTTTGGGACCTCAGAGAAGAACAGTGCCCTGAAGGCAGAGCTGCCCAGTGTCCTGGACAGAGCAAGAGCCGCCACACCTGCCCTTCTCTGAGCTCCAGACCCAAGTCCTGACTGGACATCTCATCAGGGACCTTGGATATGCAGGTCTAAAGTGGAGCCTAGCAGGCACCTTGTCTCCACCCCAGGGGGCAGCTCTGCTGCCTGCCCTCACAACCTGGGATTCATCCCTTCTGTGAGTTCTCTGCTCTTGCTCTGCTGCATTCTTGTGACCTCTCACTTCTTCACTGCTCCCAGGCCTCCTGCCACTGCCCCAGTCTATGCCTCTGCCTTCTCACTAGCTGTGGCCTCTAGGCTGCCCATCATCACAAGTCCCACCCGCCAGGAGCCATCAGGGACTGGGATTGTGGCAGACACTGCATTGCCACAAATGTTTCACAGGTTCCCGAGCAGGCCTCCAACAAACCTCTGCCTTTGGGGCTAGGGCTGGAGTTGTCTGTGGGCTCCACATCGTTGTACGTCTCATAGATCTCCTCCAAGTCCCTGCAGGGATACCTGAGATGAGGCCTCACCCATCTCCACAACTTGCACCCATCCATGTTTACTCCCCACACTCACTGTGGGATATCTTCAGACTGTGGGGCCTGGAAGTGAATCCCAGTAGAAGAACGAGTCCTGTGTAGATCTGTGGGGGAGAGAAGAAATATGTATAGGAGGGAGGTCCTCAGCCCCTCCTCTGTCCCTGTGCCACCCACCTGCCCGGACCCACCTGCAGCTGCCCTGGACAATCTCTGAAAGCTCTGGATGTCCAAGGAGCTGGGAGGCAGTGGGGGCTTTGCTGGAGGGGGTCCCAGGCTGCTGACAGAGGGCAGAGGCCTCCGTCGGGGTGGCTGACCAGGTTTGAGGCCTCCTGACCTCCAGCGGGGTGTCCCAGCAGCTCCAAACCCAGGGTGGCTGGAGCCAGCAACAGCGGTGGGTAGTGAGCTCTCTGAAATGGAGCTGGGAAGCAGGGGCTTTCTGGGAAGATAGGAGAAAATCTCAGCCTGCAGGTGCTTGTTGGGCTCAGGCTGTGAGAACTTTCGTGGTGGCCTTCTGCCCTCAGGCTGCGGAAACCTCCTGGGGAGTGAGCTGAACTCTGGCTCTGAGGATGTCCTGGGGAGGCCGCCCAGCTCTGGCTGCAGGGCTGCCTTGGAAAGCACTTTGAGTTCTGGCTGCCGTGGCCTCTTAGGAAGCACACCGACTTCAGGTTCTGAGGATGTCCTGGTAAGATCACCAAACTCAGGCTGCGGAGGCTTTTGGGGGAGGTTACTCAGCAGAGGTTGCAGGGCCTTTTTGGGAAATGCGTTGAAATCAGGCTTTGGGAAGTGGGGGTGGAGCTCACTGGACTCAGGCTTTGAGAGGGTCCTCTGAGGGGCCTCACTGAAGTCGGGCTGTGGCAGGGACTTCTTAGGGAGGCCACTGACCTGAGGCTGTGGGGGCTTTCTGGGGTATGCATTGAATTCAGGCTGTGGGGGTTTTTTTGGAAAGGAACTGAAGTTGGGCTTTGGGGACAGGGGCTGGGGCTCACTGGGCTCAGGTTTCCAGAGGGTCGTCTGAGGGGCCTCACTGAGCTCAGGCTGTGGCAGGGACTTCTTAGGGAGGCCACTGACCTGAGGCTGTGAGGGCTTCTGGGGGAGGTCACTCAGCAGAGGTTGGGGGGTCTTTATGGGAAATGCACTGAAATTGGGCTGCTGGGATTGGGGGTGGAGCTCACTGGACTCAGGCTTTGAGAGCGTCGTCTGAGGGGCTTCACTGAAGTCGGGCTGTGGCAGGGACTTCTTAGGGAGGCCACCGACCTGAGGCTGTGGGGGCTTTCTGGAGTGCACATTTAACTCAGGCTGTGGGGGCTTCTTGGGAAAGGTACTAAACTTGGGCTGTGAGGGCTTCAGGGTGGTCTCACTGGATTCAGGCTGTTGTAACTTTCTGGGGAATGCACTGAATTTGGGTTCTGAGGGGGGCCTGGCGGGTTTGCAGAGCTCAGGCTGCAGGGTCTTCAGGACAAGTGTACTGGGCTCCAGTAGCAAGGCATTCCGAGGGGCCTCACTGACCTCAGGCTGTGGGGACTTCCTGGAAAATTGAGTGCCATCCAGTTGTGGGGACTTGGGGAGGTCAGCAAACTCAGGCTGTGGGGGCTTCTTGGGGAACTCAGTGGCCTCGAGCTGTGGGAACTTCTTGGAAAGTTCACTGAACTCTGGTTTGGAAGGCTTCTTGGGGAGGTCAGGGAACTCAGGCTGCAGAGGCTTCAGGGACACTGCACTGGACTCAAGTTGCAAGGGCTTCTTGGGTTGCTCGCTTAGCTCAGGCGGAGGAAACTTCTTGAGTTTGTTGAACTCAGGCTTTGGGGGTTTTTTGGGGAGTTCACTGGGCTCAGCCTGAGAGACCTGGAACTTTGCTTGGAGGGTCCGGAAGTCCTGTTGGCTCTCCTAGGGGACATGGGAGCCCATCAGGCGGGGCTCAAACACACAAAAGTATCCGAGTGGTAGGGACCTGGGGACCCTCAGACACAGCTCACCATCACCACCACCCTGTTCCCTCTGCTCCTGGACACCACACCCTCCTGACTTCTCTTAGGTGCCGAACCTGTATCCATCCTGCCTCCAGCGGGACTCAAGCCCCTAATGCCCCTCTGCCCAGTGGGTGGTTGCCTCTTGAGCATCCTGAACCTTTTCTCCCATGTCCCTGCCATGGCCACAGTCCCTTCTATGCTAACTTCAGAATACATCCATGTCATCTGAGGGGCCTCACTGAAGTTGGGCTGTGGCAGGGACTTCTTAGGGAGGCCACTTCTTACTGCCTCCACCACCATCAGCCCTGCTGGAGGCACTGTCTTCTGTGGCCTGGATGATTGTAACAGGCTCCTTCCTGGTCCACTGTGTGGTTCCCCCCCCCCCACACCAGACTTGGTCTCCTGTCAGTGCCCCCCACAGCAGCCAGAGGAAGAAGCCCATTAAGCCTTGAGGTGCTTTATGCTCCTCTACTCCCAATTTAGCAGTGGTTTTCTCATAGCCCCTCTGTTCAAGCTATAGGCCTCCTCAACTTAGTCACTACCTCTTGCTGCTCCCTGAACATTTGAGACTCTTAACTCCCCTCTGCTGGCCTCTACCCTGCCCCTGGCCCTCGTGTGTCTCCTCTTCTTCCTCTATGTCTGTGCTAACATTTCCTCATTAGAGAGCCCTTCCGAGACCACCCTGTTTTAAATAGATTCTCCTTTCTGGGTGATTTTTTTTTTTTTTTAAAGAGTCTTGCTCTATTGCCTAGGCTGGAGTACAGTGGCATCACCCCACTGCATCCTCAAACTCTTGGCCTCAAGCGATCCTTCCACTTCAGCCTCCCAAGGTTATAGGCGTGAGCCACCAACCACATCTGGCCTTGACTGGGTTTCTTTTGTGTTTTTGTCTCTCTGCACCCATTCCTCGAAGTCCTTCAGCCCCTACAGGGCACAGACCTGGCTCATTCATCACTGTCCTCCCAGTGCCTGACACATAGCAGGTGCTTAGTAAATATTTGCTGAAATAAAGAATATACAGGGGCCCAAAAGAGCTACATACTCAGCCTGAGCATCACAGACACACAAATGTTTGCAGAGGGATCTGGAGGCAGATGGGCAGGGGTCTCTCTCACATTGTCACTGACATGTGGGCTGCTGCTCAGGGAAACTCAGTTGACATTGCTCGTAGGGACCAGTTGGCAGGTCCCAAAGTCTGGGCACTGGCAGACGTGGGCATGACTTCTGGTACACCTAGAACATCCCAGGTACCTTCACACTGGCCTTGTAGTATCAGTCTCAGATGCATAGGCCAGCTGCCTCTGACCTACAAACTCCCCCAGAGGTGACCTTGCCTCAGACCCCTGAGTCTGGCTTCACCTGGGGTCAAGGAGGCGGGGGGAAGGAAAGGACAGAAACTTATGGCCTTTGTACCCCGTCTGTGCCTTGCTTCCCTCATCCAGGGGGCAGTTCCTGGGTGGGGGTTGTGGGAGGTGCTTGCAGATGACCACAGAACCAGACAAGTCAGGGTTAGCAGGTCACAACGTGGGTGACTGGTGGGGAGTGGGACAGCGGGTACATGACCCACTTGGGTCACCCCACAGAAGGCCCCTGCTCTCACCCTAGCTGCCTGTTCCCAGGTTGCTCTTTGTGCTGACCCGGGCAGAGGAGAGTGGTCCCAAGGCAGTCCTACCTGCCCGGCTTGTAATCACAGCCCCGGCCCAGACCCCAAGAACATAAAACTGTTGTGGAGCTGTGCCCTGGCAGCTTCCTGCCTCAGCTTGTTCCCCAGTCCCCTTCTGCCCATCTCACCCTTGCAACATGTCCTCCAATCCCACCTGCTGAGCCCTTGCTTCCCACAGGCAGCACAGGACTCTTCCCAGACTCACCATGGCTGTGGGCAGGCGATGGGCCACAGGTTGACTAGGACAGGAGCCGGGGCTGCAGCCTTCAGGAAGTAACTGTGGCTTCTGCTCCTCGTGCCAGCATACAGGGTGGGGGCTGTTGGGGAGAGGTGTGGGGAAGGCAGAGGAGGAAGGGAGGGAGGCAGGGATGGCTTCAGCCTGTCTCTAGATCCTGCCAGGCACTTATGTCCCCCTTGAGCTTCTGTCCTGCCTGCCTCTGCTCCAGAGCATGTACAGGCGTCAGCACACTCCCAACATGGTCACCAGTTTCTTGATGCTCTTCTCCCCACCCGACCCACGTTTGTGTCCTGACCTGGAGACTCCAGTGAAGGCACTGTTCCAGGCACTGGTGATGTCAGGAAGTCAGTCTGGGCTGGAAAGCCAGCACAGGAGGGGGAGATCTCAGTGGAGAAGGGGTATGGCCAGCTCTGCGATGTGGGAGGCTCCTGGGGAGGCTGCTGGATCTGGGATGTGGGGCCCAGTGTGATGGGTGAGGCTGCCTGCCCGGGTTGCCTCATCTCCCTTCCTCATTACAACACTTCCTCACAATCTGACTCCAGCCGGACTTAACCTGTAATGGGGGCAGATGTCTCACAGGTCATGGGGGGACCAGGCTGGTGCACAGAAGGCTTAACAAGATGGCAGATTGGGGGGTGGGTAGATGGGTGGTGTCAAATGCCTTGTCCCTGTGGGAGGGAGTGGGTCTGAGGACGCCTCAGCTTCTCTGAAGTTGAAGGTGGAGAAGAGGGAAGGAACCAGAGACAGACCAAGAAGGGGTGAAGGCCATCAGTAGGGTATAGAGACCCAGCCAAATAAGGGTGTGCCCTGACCCTGAGGTCTCAGGGCTCAGTCCCCTGGAGATAGGCGTACCTTGAAATCCCCCTTTATAGGCTGGGTGTGGTGACTCATGCTTATAGTCCCAGCACTCTGGATTATTTGAGCTCAGGGTTCAAGACCAGCCTGAGCAAAAGCGAGATCCCATCTCTACTAAAAAAAAAAAAAAAAAAAAGCCAGGTGTCATGGCCAGTGCCTGTAGTCCCAGCTACTTGTGAGGCTGAGGCAGGAAGATTGCTGAGTTTGAGGTTGCTGTGAGCTAGGCTGACACCAGGGCATTCTACCCAGGGTGTCAGAGTGAGACTCTTATCTGAAAGAAGGAGAAAGAAAGAAAAGGAAGAAAGAAAGAACTCAGCCTTTATATAGTTAATAAAGGGACACAAGTTGGGAACTGTGGTAGCGGCCTGAATTCTGCAAAGGTATAGGCATCATTAAGAAAATGTACTTATCGGGTGGTGCCTGTGGCTCAGTGGGTAGGGTGCCGGCCTTACATACTGAGGGTGGTGCATTTGAACCCGCCCCCGGCCAAACTGCAACAAAAAAAGTAGCCGGGCGTTGTGGATGCCTATAGTCCCAGCTACTTGGGAGGCTGAGGCAAGAGAATTGCCTAAGCTCAAGAGCTGGAGGTTTCTGTGAGCTGTGGCGCCAGGGCACTCTACAGAGGGTGACATAGTGAGACTCTGTCTCAAAAAAAAAAAAAAAATAAAGGAGCCGTGCCTGTGGCTCAATGATTAGGGCACTAGCCCCATATATCAAGAGTGGCAGGTTCGAACCCAGCCCCAGGGAAACTGCTGCAACAACAATAAAATAGCCAGGTGTTGTGGTGGGCGCCTGTAGTCCCAGCTACTTGGGAGGCTGAGGCAAGAGAATCGCCAAACCCAAGAGCCGGAGGTTGCTGTGACCTGTGATGCCACAGCACTCTACCGAGGGTGACAAAGTAAGACTGTCTTTAAAAAAAAAAATGTATATATCAAAAAAATCAAAAGCAAAGGTATAGGCATTATCAGGAAATATATATATCAAAACAAAGAAATGTATATAACCAGCTGTTGTTCCCTAGCTTGCTTTCCTATAATTGCTCACTACTCAGGAGTCACACAGTGAGGGTCATAAAGATTCTTAGCTTTTTTCATTGCTCCCATAATTAATATCACTCTTTGTGAAACCTGCGGCTAGTTTTTGAGATACCTTCCAGGCCTTACATTCCAGTGGATTGGCTGATCCACCCACGCAGAGGAACTAACTCAGCTAGTCTTGCATCCCCCCCACCCTACCTAGGAACTGACTTAGCACAAGAATACAATTTCTACACCCCTGTGGTTCCACCTGAAATCCAGCCAATCAGCAGACCACACTGCCTAGCTCAAACACCGCACAGTGGGAAATGACTCCCTCATTTATTTTTATGCTCTGTTTTCGGAGCACAGCAGCAGGATTCTGTAGCCTCTGTGCCAGGGCATCCAGTTCCCAGATGTGGGTTACTCTCCAAAAAGGAGTCCTAGGAGGACAGGGAACATGAGGCCTGGGTCCCCGAAAGTAAGAACAAGTGTTTGCTAGTCAAGAGCTTATCAGTAGGCGCCTCAATCAAGATAAAGGACGGAATGATGGCTAATGACTCCAGGTAGGTCGGCCTCTCCATGTGGACACCCCTAGGCCAGAGCACACACGTTGAAAGGTCCAATCCAGCGCGCCTCTGGCACAGGCTCCAGCACCACCGCCAGGGGACGTGTCACACTCCACTGCCTTTTGTCGTGGTGGCTCCCAGCAGGGGTCTGTGTGGCAGGGCAGTGTATGGACTGCGGCAGATGGCTCCAGGTGGAAATGGGGAGCTGGAAGCTCGAAGTGAGCATGGGCCAGAGTCCGCCTTGGGGAGTGGGAGTTGGGTGAGGGTAACCGAATCAGCACCCGCAGGTGACACAGCTGGTGCTGGACACCTTGCTGGGTTGTGAACCGGCATCTGGCCAACTCGCCCGCCGCTGGGGAAGCCACACAAGTGGGTGTGCACCAGGATCGGGACTGCACTTTTAATTCCCATAGTGCGACACTCACGGTTAGGAGTCCTGCTGGCCACAGTCTGGACCTAAGAGGACAAAACTTTTGGTTATCCCAGAGTTGGGGGCAAGGGGAATTTTTGCGTGCCTCCATCCTCCAGCCAGCCCTGGGGTCACAGCTTGGCCAGACAAGAGTACAGCAGTTGCAGAAGCCCAGAAAAGGACACAAAAGGTTGGGTGTAAGTGGGGCAAGATGAGGGTAGGAGGTAGTTTTCTGGATAGGGCAGGGTGGTCAGCAGTGACCCAGCTCCCTAATAAGCAACCAAACCTGCAGCTTGGTTCAGGGGGCATTGTGGGGTTGCGGAGGCCGTGTGCCTATGGGAGGGGCTGTTCCAACTCCATGGGTGATGGTGTTGGCTCTGGGTCTCTTTGGAAAGGTGCTGGCAGACTGAGGATGGCCTAGAATTTGGGAGGGGACTGGTACCCTGGACATGGGCTGGCAGTTCCTGGGGTACAGGAAAAACAAGATCTTGAAGGGCATCTAGGAGTCTTGGATGTCCCACAGGCCTGCTGCCAGGGTTTTCTTATCTACAGAAACTGCCCAGCTCCTGGGATGGTGCAGAGTTACCCTTGACTTGGAGCTAGGCCTGGCCAGAGGCAGGGCTCAGTCAGGTTATTCTCCTTCGTCTCTATCCCTAAAATGGGTCCCTTGACCCTGCACCACTCAGGTTCTTGGAGCCCCAGGATTCCCTGACAGCCTGTCCCATCCCACAGCCAGCAGAGTAGACACCCAGCCTTAGCCATGTGAGCTGCAGCTGCAGCCCCACTAAGGACATGACAGCCCTGAGGCCCTGGTGAGGCCTCCAGCAGTGAGCAGGCAAGTCCTTAGGTTGGACACTCAGATCTCCGTCCTGCCCCTTGAGAGACTTTAGGGCTTACAGACCCCAGAAATGTCCAACTTCCAGGTGACACAACTGCTGCACTACTGGGAGCAGGTATGGAGCTGATACCCTGGTCTGTCTACCTGGGCAGCTTTGACCCAAACCCTTAAATGGACATATTGGGGGTGGGGGGGGGGGCAGGATTCCGAGTATGATGAGTGGGGCTGGGGCTGGGGACCCTACCTAGAGGGATGGCTGGGGTCTTGGATGCAGGTACCATGATGAAGAGATGATAGACAAAAACTCCAAAGTGCATACAGAAGATAGAGGAGGGGAAAAGGTAAGGAGTGAGATGAGGTGGGGTGGGGCCAAGGAGGTCTAAGGGTTCTTTGCACACAGGATGTCTGTGTTCCCCAGGAGGGAGACAATGAGTGTGACCCTGGGAGAGGATGAGGAGATTCAAGCTGTGGCCTTGTAGGCTACTGGGAGAATAGGGTCTTCATCTAGAGGGCTGTGGGGAGCCACTTAAGGGTAATGGGCAGGGGAAGCAGAAGCAAGAAAGCCTGTTCCCAGTGATCTTCAGGCTGGGGGAATGGGGTAAGGGGGCAAGTAAAGGCCTAGGCTAGGAGGCCATGCGTGGCAGGACCTAGACAAAAGGGAGCTGCCTACAGGAGGCAAGACCAGGGTCCCAAGGGGAAGCTGCCCCTAAGCCTAGGACTTCACCCCCCAACCCGGGACTTTACATGCAGCAGGTGGCACCAGATTTTGAACTTGTGACTCCAGTCTGGTTTTCCACAATGGGTTAGAGGAGGGTCCTTGCTAGAGCAGGGTTGAGGAGGGAGCTCAGGACCCACTCACCTCTGCAGAACTGGGGCAGGAGAGGACACAGATCAGGAGAACAGCAAGGGAGATGAGGATGAAGCCTGAGTCTCCATCCTGCTTATAAACTGGCCCGCCCTGCCAAAGGGTACACTCTCCCTTCTGAGTCAGCACTGGCCTCAGGATCTGCAGGGTTGCAACCAGGCCAGACCCCACAGTTCCTCAGGACTATCCTCTCAGCTGTTCTCCCAACTCCTGGGACTTTTTTAAATAAAAGAAAACTGGCTGGGCATAGTGGCCCACACCTCTAATGGCAGAACTTTGGGAGGCCAAGACAGGAGTGGCCAGAAATTTCAGACCAGCCTGGTCAACATAGCGAGACTCCATTTTTACAGAAAAACACAGTAACAACCAAAAATTAGCCTGGCATAGTGTCCCACACTGTAGTCCCAGCTACATTGTAGGCTGAGGCAGGACCACCATTGGAGCTCAGGAATTCCAGGCTGCAGTGAGCTATGATACCACTGCACTGCAGGGTGAGACTCTTTCAAAATAAACTCTGGTTTAGGGAAGTAGGTCACAAGGGAGATGGGACACAGATGGGCCTGAGAGTGACCTCCCAGGTGGCCCTCCAGTGTGAGCCCCCAGGATGGCTAGGTGCTGGCCCACTTCGAATCCAAGGGGCAAGGGACCCAGACACAGCACAGGCTGGCTCATCGTGCCTTCTTTATTGTCCCTTCCTTCCCCCAAATTACAAAACTACCCATTTCCCATGGCCCACCCCCACCGCAGCGGAGTTCAGAGTGGCAAGAAAACTGGAAGCTCCCCCTCTGACAGCAGTGGCGACACCTTGGGTGCAAGCGGGGTCGGGTCTGGGTGGAGCAGAGGAGGGGGGCTCCTGAGCTTCTGCGCCGCCCCTCGCCCCTGGACCCCTGCCCTGTTCACCCAAAAAGCGTTCCTCGGCCTTACCCGCCGGGGCGTCAGGGCGTGGGGACCCGGACGCCCGGGCTGCGGGGACGCCAGGGCGGTGGTCCTCCAGGTGTTGCGTCATGGCGGGCCGCGAGGCCGTGGAGAAGGCGCACTGCATGCACGAGTAGCGGCCGCGCGTGTGCTCCCACACGATGCGGCTCAGGGCCGCGTGCCCTGCAGGCAGGCGGGACCCCATCAGTTTCAAGCCCCATCCAGAAGACCCATCCACAAAAGACAGTGAATGGTGGGCAAGGGCGAGTGGGGCCTTTACCGCCTCCCTATCAGCTCCGGAGCACCGAGGGTTGGGGGCTTGGGACAGAGGCCTGGCTGGATCCGTTTCTTCCTGGCCTTTCTGCCTCTGTACTTGAGGGAACTAAAAATAAACTCGGCTTTTCTGACTCCCCATTCCCATCCCATCTCCTCCGCAGAGGAAGAGGTCCGTTCGGAGGTGAAAGGGGCGCGAAGTTTACACAGAACGCCGGCGCAGAGGAAGGCGCAGGTGCCAGTAATTCTTAAGGCAAAAATCCTGTATTTCGGGGGTGCCATTTCTGGCCATCTGGGAAGGGGGCAAGCACTGTTGGCCCCCTCAGCATCCACTGGACCCCGCAGTGCTCAGAAAGAGACCCTCCACCCTTCCCTGGTGGTCACCTGCACGCACCTGAGGGCGCGTCGGAACCGCCCTGGGGTCTTCGAGGGCTGCTTCCGGGACCTGCAGTGAAGGGGCAGATTAAGTTGAGACAAGGCCAGCCCAGCCCTCCCCTTCAGGCGGCTCCGCTGCCACTCACCTTGGCTCTTTTTCCAGACAGCGGCGCTGGAGGCCGGGGGCCCGGGAGAGGCGGCCAGGAAGTGGCGCAGGCGTGGAGGGGTTAGGCCAAAGGGCGCTGGGTTTAAATAGGGCAGGAAGGGCCCGGTGGGGGAGGGGGCAGGGGTCGTGAAGGGTTCGAGCAGCGGGTACTGCAGGCCAGGCGCCGACGAAGGGTCGGACTCCGGGGGGCGCTCGGGCGCAGATGACTCCTTTTCCAGGGTGGGGGGGGGCGGCGGGGCTGGACTCTGCGCATGCTCCGCGCAAACATGCAGGTGCTTGAATAGAGAGCGGTGTGTGCGGAAGCGCAGGAGACAGTTCTCACACCTGCGAGTGGGCAAAGGGCTGGGTTGGGCCTCCTTAGGCGATGAGACCATCCAGTGCCACCTGGAGACCCGCCCTTCGAGCGTGGGAAGGGAGCCTTGGCCCAAATAGCCAATGACAGGCCCCCGCCACCTGCGATGAGCTCCCCCTCACACCCAAACTATTGCCCTAGACCCTTCCAGACCCCTTAGGGTCGGAGCCTTGGGAAACAAAGGAATAAGTCTCGATTTTAACTTAGGTAGCCAATTTTCTACTTGGGAGGTAAAGAGGTAAAACAAGGCTAGGTGGAGCCAGACCCACGAGTGCTTGGTCCCTTCTGAACTTGTTCCTTGTCCTTGAACTTGTTCTAGATACCAGTCTCTCTTCTGGCCAAGTAATGGTAAGGCTTGCTGAAGGCCACGCCGCCTCCAGACTCGACTTCTTCCCCCACCCCAGCAAGGAAGAAAGTCCAGGACCCCACACATAGGGTGGGGCTGGGGCAGGCTAGAGGTCTGGGTGGTCAGGATCTCACTTGAAGTATCGATTGGGCTTGTAATGCAGCTTGCCGTGTGCCACCAGTTCCTGCATGCTGGGAAAGGTCTCGGTGCAGCTCAGGGCTGAGCAGCGGAAGAGTTTGCCTGGTATGGATGAAGGACAGAGGAGTGGAGCCAGAGTGTGGGGGTTCTGCCTGCCTCCCACCCAACCTGCCTCCTCACCACCTGTCCTGGGCCCTACCTTCCAGGGACTGTGTGGGTGGGCAATGGGTTCGCAGATGCTGTGCTAGGTCACGAACGCTGGGAAAACTGAGGCAGCAGCCAGGGCTGGAGCAAGGTATTTGCTTCCCTGTGGGAAGCACAGAATAGGGGTCACTGGTTCTTTCCCCAACAGTGCAGCCCCTATCTCCAGGGCTCTGCCCCAGAGAAGCATGTATATGGTACTAGAAACACCCTGCTCCTTTATGAAATATATAAGATGCTGGAATTACCCTGCTGGTTTCCTAAGGACCTTTACTCTCAGCTTCCCCCAACAGACTGATCTGCCACAGGGCAGGGACTGGATCAACTGATAGGGCTTGTCACTGGAGCCACAGCCTGCCATACATATTTTGCTCTGTAAATGATGAGTGGCATCCCTCTACATGGGCTCTGAGTTTGGAGATACTCTATACCCCTCATTCCTATTATTCCAAGGCCTGTGACTCCCCAGAAGGTCCCATCACAGGTCACCTGATGGTGGGCGTCGTCTGGGAGGCCGCAGGTCCTCGTTGGTCACGGAGATTGTGCTGGTCGGGCCAGGGCTAGGTCCAGGACCAGGCTGGCAGTTGTCTGGGGCTGGAGAGGCACCCTGCTGTGTCCCTCCAGACCCTCCACGTTCCCACACTAGGGGTATGGCTGCCTGGTCAGGGCCTGACTCCTCCACCATAGAAGAGGAGGTGGTTGGAGCAGCTGCAACAGTTAACGCCTCCTTGTCCGTCTCATTGGAACTGGGCTCTGCAGTGGCCGGCGTGTCCCGGCTGGGGCCCGTGGGTTCTTCCTCCTGGTGTAAGGAAGAGGCGGAGAGGGAGAACCATTGGGGCCTCAGGGTCTGCCCGGATCAGTCAGAGAACGCCGCCCACCTGGCCAGGGCCACTGAGCTCAACATTCCTGAATCCACCCCCCACAACCATGACCCAGAGCCCATCCTAAGAAACCACCAGTAAGACAGGGCCGGGTGGGGGAAAGGTGATTTGAGCTCCTTACGAATGAGAAGCATCCTCTCGTCCCCAATTTGGGCAGGTGGGAGGTCTCATATGTGACCAGGCCGTGGCCTAGGGTATGTGGAATCACGGCTAGGAAGGCGGGGCTCAGTACAGGGTGCGGCTAAGATGGTGGAGAGGCCAGAAACGGACTGAGGGGTGAGATATAGTGGGTGGCCTCCAGCTGTTGGACCAACATAGAGGTGCTGGGAGCCCGGATGAGTAACGTTTAGGGGCGGAGCCCGAGCCTCGTGGGCGTGACCCAGTCAGAGCCGGGCCCGGAAGTAGGGGTGGGGCGCTCGCCGAGTGACAGCCAGAGGCGGGAGGGTGCCCGGATGTGGGGGCGGGGTTGGCAGGAGAGTGTGCGCTACAGGGCCGTTCCCTGCCAGTCCCAGCTGCTCTGCCGCGCGCGCCCCCGGATCCGCGCTCACCATCCTCGACTGAGCCTGGCCTCTTGTTCCTGTGGCTCCGGCGGCTCCGATTGAAGCGGCGACTACCCTCTCAGCTTTGCGGACTCGCGCTCACGTCGGCGCCATTTTCCGCTTTTCAGCTCTCGCGAGAACGGAGGCGGGGCTTACGCCGGGCGCTCGATAGGGGGCGGGGGCTAAGGCCTGGTCGGACTGCAAACTGCGGTCAGTGACACAGGATGAGGAGTGTCTCTGGACGTCGGTGTCTTCTTCTGCAAAATGGGCACAAGCGCTATCATCGCTTCTTGTCCTGTTACGTCACCAGCCCAGGGAAGGCGATTAACAGCAGTTGTCTTTTTCTTTATTTGAGACAAAGTCTCATTTTGTCCCCCCAGGGTAGAGTGCCATGGCATCATCATAGCTCACAGCAAGTTCAAGCTCTTGGGCTCAAGCCATCCTCATACTTGAGCTTCTCAAGTAGCTGGAACTACAGGTGCTCGCCACAACGTCTGGCTAATTGTTCTTTCTTTCTTTCCTTTTTTTTTTTTTTTTTTTTTGTAGAGACAGAGTTTCACTTTATTGCCCTCGGTAAAGTGCCGTGGCATCACACAGCTCACAGCAACCTCCAACTCCTGGGCTTAGGCGATTCTCCTGCCTCAGCCTCCCAAGTAGCTGGGACTACAGGCGCCCGCCACAACGTTTGTTGTTGCAGTTTGGCCGGGGCTGGGTTTGAACCCGCCACCCTCGGCATATGGGGCCGGCGCCCTGCTCACTGAGCCACAGGCGCCGCCCTGTTCTTTCTTTATGTATTTAGAGACAGAGTCTCAAGCTGTTGCCCTGGGTAGAGTGCTGTGGCGTCATAGCTTACAGAAACCTCCAGCTCTTGGGCTAAAGCGATCCTCCTGCCTCAGTTTTTCTATTTTTAGTAGAGATGGGGCTTGCTCTTGCTCAGGCTGGTCTGAACTCGTGAGCTCAAGCAATCCACTCGCCTCAGCCTCCCGGAGTGCTAGGATTATAGGCGTGAGCCACCGCGCCTGCAGCAGTTGTCTTCTTGATTGGGTCGTCTCTTTGAAGGGAAATTGCCAACAGCTGTCAAAATTTTAAGCGCATGTAGTTCTGCAGTTGGAATGGGTCCATTGTAATAGCCAAGGGTGGAAAACAGTCTTGGAACTTTATAAAAAAGGGATATAACCTCAGATTGGAGAGGTGTGCTTCTCAGAATATGAGTCTCCTGTCCATACTACGTTTCTCCTGTGTGCTAGGCGATGGGGACCCAGAGTGAATAGGTCAATAACAAACCCTGACCTTGGAGCAGACTCCCTTTTTTTTTTGAGACAGAGTTTCACTCTTTTGGGCCCGGCTGGGCTCATATTTTAATATGGGAAAACAGGCCCTACAAGGTGGCTTATGCCAGTAGTTCCAGCACTTTGGGAAGCTGAGGTGGGAGGATTGCTTGAGGCCAAGAGTCAACCTGGACAATATAGCAAAACTTAAACTGCAAAAAAACTTAAAAAGTAAGCTGGGTGTGGTTGCACAATCCTGTAGACCCAGCTACTTAGGAGGCTCAGGTAGGAGAATTGCATGAACCCAGAAGTTCAGGATTCAGCGAGCTATGATCAGGCCCCTGCACTCCGGCCTAGGGGACAGATAGAGAAACAGATAATAAATCAATAGATGCTAAAAAATGATCTTAGGTCCTATTTAGTGCAAAGAAGAAGACAAAAGTAAACAAAACAGAAGAATGCCATAGTGATGAGTCAGGGAAGCCTCTCTTCTGAGCTCCACTGAGGTGACTTTTGAGTTGTTGTGTTATGGTCAATGAGTGAGCTAGTGGAAGGTCAGGAGCAGAGTGCTGTAGGGTTAGGTGATGGCAAATGTCCTAGTGTAGCCAGAATTTCTCTCTGCCAAGTCCTTGGTCCTGGAGATTTGAGGAATGAATCCACACACCACACAAATAAGCAAAAGGACAGATTTTACTGAAAGATAAAAGAGGTAAGTGAAAAGAGGGGAACCCAAGTGAGAAGCCCATTTGAGCCTTCTGTCAAGGGAGTTATATACTGCTTTTCCTGTCCTGCAGGCAGAGGGTTTTGGGGAGATGGAATGTATGTCTGAAACATGTCACAATTTGCCAGGGAACTCTGGGCAGAAATTAATTTCAAAACTGCTCCTGTGGTGGGCAGCGCCTGTGGCCCAGTGGGTAGGGCGTCAGCCCCATATACCGAGAGTGGTCGGCTTGAACCCAGCCCCGGCCAAAATGCAACAAAAAATAGCCCAGCATTGTGGCGGGCACCTGTAGTCCCAGCTACTTGGGAGCTGAGGCAAGAGAATCACCTAAGCCCAGGAGTTGGAGATTGCTGTGAGCTGTGATGCCACAGCACTCTACCAAGGGTGATAAAGTGCGACTCTGTCTCCTAAAAAAAAAAAAAAATGCCCCTGTGTAGGAATATGGTCCTGCCTGAGGTGTGTTCCTCTGCTTTGGGAGAGGCAGTGAGTGTGTTCTCTGCTCCAGGAGAGGCAGCACAGATGAGAAACCAGTCAGGCTACTTTTTTGAGCCAGTGAATGCAGCCTGTAAAGGGCCTATTTGTGCCTAGAGATGGGGTCTGGACCTGAGCCTATTCAGGCCTAGAAAAATGGGAGCCCTGTATCACTAAGATGGAAAGGGATGGACTTGTCTTTGTTAAGAAGCAGAAAGGAGACCAACATACTGGCTGGAACAGTGAAGGCAGGATGTGGAGGTGAAAAAGTAAATATGGTACAGTGCAGTTCACACAGGGCTTTGTGGGTAGTGGAGAGAGAGAGTATGGTTTCTGTTGTTAACCACTGATGACTTTTTAGCAGGGGAATGTACACCATCTGATCCCTGGCGGATATTTGGAGGATGGGCTGTTGGGAGGATGGTAAAGTAGATCTCAGATCTTTAAATCTCTTAATAGAATTCTAGAGGTGTAAACTTTGTGCACAGTATATTTCCATCAGTGAAATGAGATCTATCTATTGTTAGGGTGGACAGCCAGTGCACATGGGTTGAGAAAGATTTCTCCAGACCAAGACCAACCATCTTTTCGCCTATGGCAGACTATGGGCAGAGAATACTCTTGTAAGGAGACATTAAAACACAAGGAAGGGAAGCAGAGATTTTTTTTTTTTTTTTTGTAGTTGAGATTTTATTGGTTGTGTTGAGCATCAGTACAGACATTTCAATTTGTATACACAATTCTTAATGTATGTACCCAAAATCTAAAAAGCCATTTATTGTAATTCTTTTTTAAACATTTATTCCAGTGACTTTCCAGATTAAAATTTGGAGGCAAATTTTCCTTAAGAGGATATCAAGTACCAGTATCTTCAAATGTTGATACGCTGTTAGGTAAGTCCCACCAATTCACACTTCATTACCATATGCTACATGCTCAGATTTTCAGTCCTTCACCGCACAGCAACAAAGTTATTAGGAAAACAGGAGCACCACAACCAAAGATGTTAAGGGGTGTACACAGTTCTGACAGGGAGAGCCATGATCATGGGAGTGGTTTTCTTTAGGAAACAATTCTAGTACAAAACAACATGGGAATAGAAGTAATTTAAAATGTTCACACATCAATGCAGGACTGGGACTCCATACTGCCATTTAGTATGCTTCGTATTACAGGATATAAAAACTAACCCCCATCTATGGAATGTTAAGCTCACACCCAAGATAGTCAAAGCCTCCCATTAATTCAACATCCCACACTATTTTCTGGTTGTACCAAAAAATAAACAACCAGCAAATGATTTCACCTCTTAAAAAAAAAAAAGCAATTTACACTTAAAAAATGGGATGAGGTGGGATTCCCTCCTTCTTAAAAATGTTTCTAGAGCTACTAAAAAACTTGCATTTACAAATTAGTTGATAAAAATATTCCTCTGGATTGTACAAGAAGGGAGACAGGGACCACTGATAAGACGTGGTATATGATATTAATCAGACTTGGCTTCTTTGTCTCCTGCTTCGTCAGCGGCTGGATTCTCCTCAGTTTTAGTTTCTCCGTTTTCTGCTGGTAAATCTTTAGTTTCTTGGTTAGCCACTTCGGCCTGCTTTCCCTTTGCTCCTCTTTTCCCTTTCGGTTGCACTTTTTTGTCTGAAGATTTATCCCTTGCTGCTACCTTTTTTGGCTTCGTTTCCACTTTCGCAGGAGCAGGTTTAGCTGACAACCGCGCCGTCCTCCTCTTGGGCTCTTCCTTACCCGCTCCTTCGGCAGAGCTGACCTTCCTCTTCAGCATCTTGGCGACGGGCAGGGCGCGTGCCGGGTGCCTGCGGGCCGCGGCGCGCCAAGAGCCTTCACGAAGCTGCGCTGCCTGGCCGCTGCCGCTCCTCCCGCCGCCCGAGCTGCTGAGACCCGCGGCCGGGGCGTTGGGAGAACCGGATGGAACTGAAACAGAGATTTTTTTTTTAAAGTTTTATTTTAAGAGACGGGCTCTTGCACTGTCACTCAGGCTGGAGTTCAGTGGCATCATCATAGCTCACTGCACCCTCAAACTCATGGACTCAAGCAATCCTCCTGCCTCAGCCTCCTAAGTAGCCAAGACTACAGGTGTGCACCACCACACTCAGGGAATTTTTAGTTTTTTGTAGAGACTGGGTCTTGCTATTATGCTCAGACTGGTCTCAAACTCCTGGCCTGAAGTAATCCTTCCACCTCAGTCTCTCAGAGTGCTGGGATTATAGATGTGTGCCACCTTGTTTGGTCAGAATGAGGATTTTCCAGTGGGAGAGACACTGACTTTTTATACTTTTATACTGTGCTGTTTTGAATTTCAGTTTGTTTCTTTTTCTTCTCTTTTCTTTCTTTTTTTTTTTTTTCTTTTTTTTGTAGAGACAAGAGTCTCACTTTATAGTCCTCGGTAGAGTGCCATGGCCTCACACAGCTCACAGCAACTTCCAACTCCTGGGCTTAAGCGATTCTCTTGCCTCAGCCTCCCGAGTAGCTGGGACTACAGGCGCCTGCCACAACACCCGGCTATTTTTTTTTTTTTGGTTGCAGTTTGGCCGGGCCGGGTTTGAACCCGCCACCCTCGGTATATGGGGCCGGCGCCCTACCAACTGAGCCACAGGCGCCGCCCTTTCTTTTTTTTTTTTTTTGAGACAGTGTCTTACTCTGTGACCCTGGGTATAGTGCTGTGGCATCATAGCTCACAGCAACATCAGACTCCTAGACTCAAGTGATCCTCTTGCTTCAGCCTCCCAAGTAGCCAGAACTACTTGTACCCACCACCACACCAGGCTAATCTTTCTGTTTTTAATAGAGACAGGGTCTTGTTCTTGCTCAGGCTGGTCTTGGACTCCTGAGCTCAGACAGTCCACCTGTCGCAGTCCCCCAAAGTGCTAGGATTACAGGCACGCTCAGCTATTTTTTATATTAATTATCGTATGTTCAGTTAGAGGTTTTTGCTTAAAAAAAATCCAAATGTATGGGTGGCGCCTGTGGCTCAGTCGGTAATGCGCCGGCCCCATATACTGAGGGTGACGGGTTCAAACCCGGCCCTGGCCAAACTGCAACCAAAAAATAGCCGGGCGTTGTGGCCGGTGCCTGTGGTCCCAGCTACTTGGGAGGCTGAGGCAAGAGAATCCCTTAAGCTCAGGAGTTGGAGGTTGATGTGAGCTTGTGAGGCCACGGCACTCTACCGAGGGCCATAAAGTGAGACTCTGTCTCTACAAAAAAAAAAAAAATCCAAATGTCATTTTGATGTAGGGTGGAAAGGTATGTGTATGCAGGTGGGGCTAGTGTGGTCTAGGGAAGGTTGGGGTGAGACAGCAAAAGGGCAATCCAAGGAAGGCAGAGGAGGGTCAGGACTTAGAGAAATTTTGTGAAATAGTCAACAAGATGTGAGGCTGAGTAGCAAGCAGGGCCAGCAGTGCAGTCTGAAGATGGTGGTAACCTATATAGGAGACACTGTCCTTTAGAATATGCCAAACATAGCTAGGCCTGGTCATTCACCACCATAATCCCAGCACTTTAGGAGACTGAGGTGGGAGGATCACTTGAGGCCAGGAGTTTGACCCCAGCCTGAGCAACATAGTGAGACTCTGGTCTCTATAAAAAAATAGAAAACAATTAGCCTGTAATCTTAGCACTCTGGGAGGCTTGAGGTTGCTGTGAGCTATGACGCCATGGTGACAAAGTTAGACTCTGTCTCAATAAAAAAAGAAAAAGAAACGTCTGGGCGGCGCCGGTGGCTCAGTGAGTAGGGCGCTGGCCCCATATGCCGAGGGTGGCGGGTTCAAACCCAGCCCCGGCCAAACTGCAACAAAAAAATGCCGGGCGTTGTGGCGGGCGCCTGTAGTCCCAGCTGCTCGGGAGGCTGAGGCAAGAGAATCGCGTAAGCCCAAGAGTTAGAGGTTGCTGTGAGCCGTGTAACACCACGGCACTCTACCCGAGGGCGGTACAGTGAGACTCTGTCTCTACAAAAAAAAAAAAAAAAAAAAGAAAAAGAAACGTCAAACCCATCTCTTCATTCCCAACATCCTACCTGAACTTTATTTCTTTGTTCTGCACAAAAGGCTCTACTTTCTGCAAATGGGGTTCCTTCCACGGCAGCAAGGCCACAGGGCTATACCTCAGAATTCCTAAAGGGGAGGACAGCCTCCCTGGTGAGTTCAAGGGCAGAGAAGGGAGATGGAAGCCCTGATTCTAACTGCCCAGCTGATGAGGTAGATGGCTTAGATGATCCTCCCTAAGCCTATTCTTATATTTAAGTCTTTTTTTTTTTTAATGAATGTGGTTATTATATGAAGTCTCTGTTCACTTGCATTTCTTTGGGGGAAATACAGATTGAGCCTTTTTTTAAATAACGAAAATGTAAATCACAAAATAAAACTATATAATATTATTTAGTATGACTTATAGCTTCCTTTAAAATAACTCCTAAAAAATTAATCTGAAACAAAGTGTGCTATACATTCTCAACATATTCTTATCTTTATCATGAATTAAATTTTTCCACTGTAGCTATATTTTTAAGGCAGATGCCTAGGGAATACTATGTAATCAATCTTGTTAGTAAATGTAATATTCTGGCTCAGCACCCATAGCATAGTGGTTATGGTGCCAGCCACATGCACCAAGGCTGGTGGGTTCAAACCTGGCCCGGGCCAGGTAAACAACAACAACGACAACTGCAACAAAAAATTGCCAGGCATTGTGGCAGGCACCTGTAGTCCCAGCTACTTGAGAGGCTGAGGTAAGAGAATTGCTTAAGCCTAAGAATTTGAGGTTGCTGTGAGCTGTGACACCATGGTACTCTACTGAGGGCGAGATAGTGAGACTCTCTCTCAAAAAAAAAAAAAAATCTATTCAATGAGCAATAAACTATTAAAACTATGATGTAATTCTCAGTGCTGTTTTTGTTATCCTGACACTTTTCACTGAGAGTACAGAGGAAATCCTAGGTAGAATGTTCATAAAGGCTGAATTGATGTGTTGACATTGGTTTGTTTTTCCATAATTTTTTTCAGGCATTAAACAAATACTCTGATGTTAGACATTTACACATTGAGATATATTGTCTACCAAGCTGATACCCTCCAAGGAAATTATCCAAAAGGATTTAATTATAAATCAACCAGTGACTGTTAGAGCTTTCTTAATTCAAATCCAAGAGGGTTATCAGTGAATGTTTCTGCATTAAAAGCCAAAGTTTCAGCTTGGCGCCCATTGCTCAATGTTTAGGGTGTTGGCCACATACCCTGGGGCTGGCAGGTTCGAACTTGGCCCAGGCCTGCTAAACGACGACAACTACCACAACAAAAATAGCTGGACATGTGGCGGGAGCCTGTAGTCCCAGCTACTTGGGAAGCTGAGGCAAGAGATTGCTTGAGCCCAAGAGTTTGAGGTTGCTGTGAGCTGTGATACCATGGCACTGTACCGAAGGCGACATAATGAGACTCTGTCTCAAAAAAAGAAAAAAACATTTTAGCACTTTACTGAAAAAGTACACCATTTAAGAAGATAGTAACAGCACTTTCTCCCATAGAAGGATTTGATGGCACTCTTATTATTTATAAAAACCCAACAAAATTGATGCTTATAACATAAATTTCTTATTTATTTTGTTGATTACCACAAAGAGCTCCATGAAAAGAAATGTTATCATGAAAATAGGTTTATTTTCCATTTATATTATTTTTATCACTAAGCCATTTCCTTTCTTATTAATCTCTACCATAGCCTTGCTACAAGTTAAAAATGGTAATTCAGGGCGGCGCCTGTGGCTCAGTGAGTAGGGCGCCGGCCCCATATGCCGAGGGTGGCGGGTTCAAACCCAGCCCCGGCCAAACTGCCACAAAAAAATAGCCGGGCGTTGTGGCGGGCGCCTGTAGTCCCAGCTACTCGGGAGGCTGAGGCAAGAGAATCGCGTAAGCCCAAGAGTTGGAGGTTGCTGTGAGCCGTGTGACGCCACGGCACTCTACCAGGGCGGTACAGTGAGACTCTGTCTCTACAAAAAAAAAAAAAAAAAAATGGTAATTCAGTCAACCATTTTTTTCCTAAAGAATTTTAATGGATTCCCAGAATACCCCACAATACCTGACATGAGTTTGATATCTTACAAATCAAATGTTCAGAATGATTGAATTTTCAGGGCAAGCTTTGTAATCCCACTTGAAATTTGTATTTTTCAAGAATGTTCCTTTTGACACCATGGCTTTACATGAAGATTTTCCACTGCTTTCTCTCAAAATGGGGTCACGCCTTTCATCTTAGGAAAAATATAAAATGAGTTTCTTTTCATTAAAAAGAAAAAAACAAACCAAAGTTTCTGCATTTTTGAGAAGTTCCATTCAGTCCCTTACAGTCCTTTTATTAGCCCTGGTGTATTTGGACACTGATCAGTTGGTATTAGTATCTGAGAAGTTTAATTCCTTTAGATCAGTATGAACATTTCTATTCCTAGTGGAATCTACTCTATTGTGTTAATAACATTCTTTCCATTCTCTTCTTCAATTTTCTTTTTGTTTCAAATTAATATGAAGGTACAAATTTTTAGGTTACACTGTTCTCAGTTCCAGAGTAAAGTTCCCTTTGTAGAAGAGCCGCTCACTCAGGGGGGCATGTTATACACCCTCACAACGTGCACATTAGGTGAAATCCCACCTCATGCTCTTCCTCCTTCTGCCAATTGTCCTCCCCTCCGCCCACCCCCTGCCTCCCTCCTCCCCCGTACTAGACTATATTTGTGTTTTATTGTTCATATGAGCATGTAATTGTTTGTATATTGGTTTCATGTTAGTATGGAGTACATTGGATATTTATTTTTCCATTCTTGAGATACTTTACTAAGAAGAATGTATTTCAACTCCATCCATGTAAATGTAAAAGATTTTTACATTTACATTTCTCCATATTTTTAGTATTCCATAGTATACATATACCACAGTAGGCTGCTTCCACAACTTGCCAATTATGAATTGAGCCTCTTCAATTTTCACCTTCTTGGCTTTTTCTTTTTTCTTGTCTGATTAATTCTTTTCCTTCATCAACTAAATCTGTTGTCATATCATTGTCTCCCACGAACCAAGCAGATTCAAACAATTGATTCCCAAACTAAAATAAGTGGCAATGCAGAGAATTATTACCAACATAGGATTATATATATAGCATCCTGTAATAAAGGATAAAACTTTCTTGAAACCATAATAGATGTGTAAGCAGTTGGCTGAGTATTTGGCGAGAGATATACAAACCCATATAGGTCAAATCTAAGAAATTAAGGCATAAAGAAGGAGTCATAAATGGCATAATAAAATGTCACTGAACCGAAGGCTATAAGCATTATTTGGTGATGTGAAGCCAAGTAATAATAGTTAAACACATGAATCCTGGCTTGGTGCCCATAGCATGGTGGTTACAGTGGCAGCCACATACACCAGGGCTGGCAGGTTCAAACCTAGCCCAGGCCTGCTAAACAACAATGACAACTGCAACAAAAAATAGCCGGGTCATGTGGTGGGTGCCTGTAGTCCCAGTTACTTGGGAGGCTGAGGCAGGAGAATTGCTTAAGCCCAAGAGTTTGAGGTTGCTGTGAGCTGTGATGCCATGGCACTCTTCCCAGGGTGACATAGTGAGACTGTCTCAAAAAATAAATAAATAAATGAACACAGGAATCCTAAAAACAGTATAATAAATTCAGATACTTAGGAAGAAGATGGAAAGCAAGCAAGCAATCTTGAACTTGTACATTTTTCTGCCAGCTGTATGAAGACTTCAAAGAGGGAGGAGATGAGAGCAGTGCTAAAGAATGTGCACTCTGGCCCAACAATCACAGAGAAGATGGGAAGATGGACAGAACCATGGCAAGGATCCCATAAAAGCACAGTCCCAAAAGACATTCCAAATATCACTGGCTTGTAGGATTATAAAAATATTGGACAAGTCGATTTTCTGGCTCCAGTGATTGAAAGGTGTGAACAAACTGATGAGTAACACTGGTTTCATTTTTTTGCTATATCTTCTAGATAAAATGCTTGTTCCAAAAGAATTTGCTGTTGTACTTGAGTTCCACAGTGCCTCTAAACTGAATAAATTACCTATTTATGCCTTTTTACCAGACTTTTTTCACTGGGGTAGGTTTTATGCTTTTCAAAGTCTTCATAATCATCCGTGTTCCTACCCATTTTTTCTGATATGCTGTAGGGCACTTTTTAGTATTATATCAACACATTTTCTCAATGGACAGTTACAATTGATGCTTTCATTCACCTTGTGAATTTCCTCCATCACATCCTCTAAATCAGTGGTTCTCAACCTTCCTAATGCCACGACCCTTTAATACAGTTCCTCATGTTGTGGTGACTCCCAACCATAAAACTATTTTCGTTACTACTTCATAACTGTAATTTTGCTGCTGTTATGAATTGTGATGTAAATATCTGATATGCAGGAGGTATTTTCATTGTTACAAAGCGGTTGCGACCCACAGGTTGAGAACTGCTGTTCAAAATTCTCTTCTGCATCTGCTTTCTCTGTCATCAGTTTGGCTGGCTTAAAATAAGTTTTCATAATCCCTTTTAGCTCCACTTGGGTATGACTGAGGAATTTCCACCAAGCTGTACCCCAATAAGCAATACAAAAAGAAATAGACCCCATGTATTTGCAGCAGGTATCCCAATTGTCTGAAGCTGATTCCATTCTATGCAAATGTGGATTTACAGCTACATAAATTTAAAATGCTCAAATAATCTGCAAATAAATGTCATAATAGATTGCATTCTTGGATGGGCAAGGTGGCTCACACCAGTAATTCTAACACTCTGGGAGGCTGAGGCAGATGGATTGCTTGAGCTCAGGAGTTTGAGACTAGCCTGAGTAAGAGTGAGACTCCTGGCTTGGCGCCTTTGGCTCAAGCGGCTAGGGATCCAGCCACATACACTGGAGCTGGCGGGTTCTAATCCAGCCCAGGCCCGCCAAGCAACAATGACAACTACAACCAAAAAATAGCTGGGCTTTGTGGCTGGCGCCTGTAGTCCCAGCTACTTGGGAGGCTGAGACAAGAGAATTGCTTAAGCCCAAGGGTTGGAGGTTGCTGTGAGCTATGATGCCACTGTACTCTACCCAGGGCGACAGCTTGAGACTGTCTCAAAAAAAAAAAAAAACAGTGAGACTCCTGTTTCTACCAAAACAAATGAACAACCCTCCCCCAAAGAGGCGATGCCTGTGGCTCAATGAGTAGGGCACCGGCCCCAGCCAAACTGCAACAAAAAAATAGCCAGGCATTGTGGTGGCACCTGTAGTCTTAGCTACTGGAAGGCTGAGGCAAGAGAATCGCCTAAGCCCAAGAGCTGGAGGTTGCTGCGAGCTGTATGACGCCACGGCACTCTACTGAGGGCAGCAAAGTGAAACTCTGTCTCTAAAAAAAAAAAATACCCAAGGGGGCAGCATCTGTGGCTCAAAGGAGTAGGGCGCTGGCCCCATATGCCGGAGGTGGCAGGTTCAAACCTAGCCCCAGCCCAAAACTGCAAAACAAACAAACAAAAATACCCCAAAAACAAAAACAGAAAGAAACTAGCTGGGTAGCATTGTGGTGGGCACCTGTAGTCAGAAGGCTGAGGCAAGAGGATTGCTTGAGCACAAGAGTGTGAAGTTGCTGTGAGATAGGATGACTCAGGGGGACAGAGTAAGACACTGTCTCAAAAAAAAAAAAGATTGTTATGTCCAATACACCACCTTCCAGAAAACTGGCATGATTCCATCAGGAATGTAATCCCATGGTTTAAAACCCTTGACACAGGGTTACTAGTTGTATACAGTCCTGTAAAGGTTGCTACTTTTTAGGAGGGCTTGAATTTGCAGCAAGTGGTCACAGCATGCTTGCACTGGTTGTGATATTGTCCTCCTAACATCCAGAGATAGTATGAAGACAGTAAGAAAGCAGAGCTACCAAGCAAGCAGCATCCCAACAATTATAAGTCTAAGCTGTTTCTGCATGCGAGGAAGTGGAAATAATGCCAGAGAAAAGACAAAGACAACCCCGAGTCCCAGAGCCGTACCACTCATTATTGAATGTTCACTGTAACCATAGTCATTCATGGACAGGTCTGGAACGTATCTGTTGTCTGATGTTGCCAGACAGCATCTGGGAAGGACCAGGACGTTTGGAGGTGACAGCTGTGGCAGTCACCAGAAGGCCTGTGGGCTCTAGGGAAAGGAAAACTCGTCTACAGTCAAGCGGCTGACATTTCCTGGTCAGCGTTAGTGCCACCCGCTTCCACCTGCCACCTTCTCTGGCCTGCCTGCAGCCATGGGGTTTGTGGGTGTTGCCCTCACATGCAGAGACAGAACCATGAGGTGGTAGTTGCACACTCAGAGTAAAGAAAATCAGGAAATCAGAGATGGAGAGTGTCAGGGACGTCCAAGAAGCATTGTTAAATGCTAAATGTGTAACTGAGGACTGAACTCTGACCTTTTTCTTTTACCCCAATTAATCTAAGAGGTCCGGTGAGTCACACGTACAAATAATAAAAATCTCACTGAGCAGGTTTTGTTAACTGATATAATGTGGTTTACTTCCCAGCCTGGTTCTGGTATAACACCACAGCAACTCACGAAAGATAGAAAACTCCCTTATTATTCAATTTTAATTTTATTTATTTTTGAGATAGTATCTTGCTCTGTCTCCTGGGATGTCACTGGCATCATCATAGCTAAATGCAGCCTCAAACTCCTGGCCTTAAGTGATCCTCCTGCCTCAGTCTCCCAAGTAGCTGGGACTACAGGCACCTGCCATAATGCCTAGGTAATTTTTTCTCTTTTTTAGAGATGAGGTCTTGTTCTTGCTCAGGGAGATCTCAAACTCCTAGCCTCAAGAGATCCTCCTGCCTTGGTCTCCCAAAATGCTAGATTATAGGTGTGGAGACACCCAGACCCTGATCTTAAGCATTCCCTTTCACTAATCCCAGGTCTTTAGACAAAGTTTTACTTTTCAACCATTGTCAACTTAAGAATTCTTATTTTTATTTATTTTTTTGAGACACATTCTCACTTTATCGCCCTTGGTAGAGTGCTGTGGTGTCACAGCTCACAGCAACCTCCAGCTCTTGGGCTTAGGTAATTGATTCTCTTGCCTCAGCCTCCTGAGTAGCTGTGACTACAGGAGCCCCACCACAATGCCCGGCTATTTTTTGTTGCAGTTTGGCCGGGGCTGGGTTTGAACCTGCCACCCTCGGTATATGGGGCTGGTGCCCTACCCACTGAGCCAAAGGTGCCCCCCAACTTAAGAATTCTTAAAACCCACCTATAACTCATAAGCTCCTGCTTTGAGAGGTCTGGCCTTTCTGGGCCAAATGGATGTATAACCTTCATGTATTGATTTATGATTTTACCTGTAATTCCTGTCCCCATGAATGTTCAAAACTAAACTGTAATACGGTTCCCTCGTGTGCATTTTCTCAACTTGTCCCCCCTAGGCCAAGGTCACATACATTCGGCTCAGAATAATCCTCTTTAGAGTTTGGATTTTTCCATCCACATAATGATTGACCATAACAAGGGATGTTGAGACCCAATTGCAGGCTTGAGATTTTTTTTTTCAGCCATGCTCAGCTTCTCAAGGTAGGTACCAAAGGGGGAAGATGCTAACATTGCAGAAAGCTGCTCCATGGCCAGCATTTGTTTGATTACTGGCCTCCCATTCTTCAACTTGGTAGTTGTCCTCTGCCTGAAGTGTCCCCATCAAAGCTTAGATCACTCTGTGTGGTGTTTGCCATCGAGATCTGCTGATACCTTTTACATCTCACTAGTCCCTTCTCTGGTCCTGTCCTGAGTTTTTGCCCCCTGAACAGTCTGGTCCTTTATCTCCCAGAGTGCCTTCTTTCTGAGGAGCTGAGGGGTGTCCATATTGTGCTATCAAATGTTGTCAATCAAGTCCTGACCACAGGTGAGTGAAGGCTAAGTGGGCAGACATGGGATAGGAGGAAGGGGCTGGGGTGACCCAGGGTAGATGGAATGGGGGGCATGTGGGACTTGCTTTCCTCCCTAGGGTCCAGTCAGGTCCCAAATGGCTTTGGGGCAGGGGAACTATAGATTAAGACTGATAGGACCCCCCTGGACTATTTAGGATGAAGTTTCTGGAAAAGAATATGGAAACTGTGTGGAGTAGGGGGGCATATATAAAACATAAGGCCTGGAGTCTTGGTTAAGAGACTGATTATCTCTGAACCTCCATTTCTTTCTTTCTTTTTTTCTTTTTCTGAGACAGAGTCTCACGTTGTTGCCTTGCATAGAGTGCCATGGCATCACAGTTCATAGCAACTTCCAACTCTTGGGCTTAAGTGATTCTCTTGCCTCAGCCTCCTGAGTAGCTGGGACTACAGGTACCTGCCACAACACCTGGCTATTTTTTGTTGCAGTTCTCATTGCTGTTTTAGCTGGCTGGGGCCGGGTTCGAACCCACCACCCTCGGTATATGGGGCTGGCGCCCTACCCACTGAGCCATAGGCGCCACCTGGGCCTCCATTTTTTCATCTGTAAAATGGGAACATTCACGTTCCTGCCTCACAGGGTTATGAAAGCATCGTCCTCATTGCCAGGTACTAAGTTAAGTTATCTCAGGCATTCACAGGGCAAATGTTTATTGCCTCACTGAGAGGAGCAAAGTCATGCTTATAGAGGACACCCCCTCCCACACACCAACTGTGCCCAGCACTTTGCTAACAGCACAGGACACAATTCATTTCATAATCACAGGGCAGCTGGGAGGTAGATTCTGCCATATGTTCCACTTGACGGATGAAAACATGGAGACTTGGGCAGCGGAAGTGATGTGTATGAGATCAGAGCCCTGGCGGTGGGGGTGCAGGGGGCCTGCAGGAGTGACCTTGAGACTCAGGGCCTGGGCTGGGGTGAAGGCCACAGGATTGGATTTCAGGCTAATGCAGCTAAGATAAATGAGGCTCCTGTGGGCAGGGCCTGGCCTCCTGGCAGGTGAGTGGGTGTGCAAGAGGGCAGAATCCCAAGCCTCCGGCTCATATTTTCTCCACGTAGTTTCCAGGGAAGAGGCCCTCTTGGCCATGCAGCCGGCCCTTCCACCACCCTGAGGAATCTGTGGGAGAGAAAAGAGCTTGAGGTGGCCCTGAAGAAAGCCCTCATGCTGGCTCTGTTGTATTTCTTGTTCATCTCTATGTTCCAACCTGGCACAAGACAACAGCTAAAGAAAGAGTTGTCAACAGTTGGAAGAAAAGAAGGAAGGAAGGACAGGATGGAGGGAGAGAGAGAGAGGGACACAGACTCTTTCCCAGCCACTGGCCAAAAATGTCATCTTCTCTAGAACATTTGCTTGTATCTTTCCCTCTTTCATCTCCTTCTTCAAATTTCCTCTCTCCCAGGAATGACCAGGACTTCCTGATCCTGTGGAGCACCCACATCCAATAGCAGAGTCTCTGCTTCCTTTGGGGACTAAAGTGGGAGGTGGCTTAGGCTATCTGGATGTGACATCTTTCCTACTCACAAGGTGTCTTTGAGGTCTTTGAGGCAGACTCTGCTTTTAGCCTTGTGTTTGACAGGCGAGAAAAATGCGCCTGGAGTACTAGGAGTGATGTAATGAGGCCAGACCCCCAGGGTAGTTTAGGACATTACCTCTAGTCTGTGCAGCCACTGGCATGGAAGAGCCTATCTCTGCTGAAGGGTAAGCTGTGAGCTGCTTATTTCTGTGCTGTGTGTGAGGGGTATGCATTGATAGGGGGCTGCATGGATGCATCAGGATTCTGACAATGCTCCTCACCCCAGCCTTTGCCCTGATACACACACCTTCCATGAGGATCTCGATGACTTCATTCACATTGAAGCTCAGCTCATCCACATCTTGGCCCATGTATTGGTACAGCGCCCGGCACCTTGGGCCATGTGATCGAGGCTGGGGCTTGGGTCGGCCTACACCGGGTACCGGCCGCTGCCCCACACTTCGCTTCCTCTGCATGCTGTGGGCACAGGGGTTGCTCACCACAGCCAAGACATCCATTACCCTATCCCCTGCCTGCCTCCTGGGGCTGCCCTCCTACCCACTTACCCAGCCATGCCCTGGTCAGGCACATTGAGGAATTCTGTGTTGTGTTCTGAGGGTGGTCGTGCCCGCTGGCGTCTACTAGCCCCCAGGGTTGAGGCTGGAGGGCCCTGGGGAGGCCGCCGGGAGCTTCCTCCAGATGTGATCTCCAGAGGCATAGGACCCCTTCTAGCAGAGGGAGGCACCCCATTGCGATCCAGGCCTATGGCAGGAGCAAGGATCGAGGCATTTACCAAGGTGATGCTAGGAGCATAGGAGGAGGACTGGGCTCCAGGCTCCCAGCCTGACGGAGAAAGCAGCTACCCTCTCAGCCCAGTGGGTGTAAGGGCTGGCTGGGGCCAGAGGGACAGACCTCGGGGCCAGGAGGGCCTAGAAAGTGGCTCTGCAAGGGAAAGTTTTCCCCTGCCCTTCTCTGTAGGAGGGCTTTTTTTTTTTTTTTGTAGAGACAGAGTTTCACTTTATTGCCCTCGGTAGAGTGCCGTGGCGTCACACAGCTCACAGCAACCTCCAACTCCTTGGCTTAGGCGATTCTCCTGCCTCAGACTCTCAAGTAGCTGGGACTACAGGCGCCCGCCACAACGCCCGGCTATTTTTTGTTGCAGTTTGGCCGGGGCTGGGTTTGAAACCGCCACCCTCGGCATATGGGGCCGGCGCCCTGCTCACTGAGCCACAGGCGCTGCCCAGGAGGGCCTTTTAAAGTGGATCTTGGAGGATGACTAAAAGCTCAACAAATGAAGCGGGAATTTAAGAGATAATCGGAGAAAACAGCACCAAGTAAAGGCCTGGAGTTAATAAATTTGGCGAGTTGGCAAAATAAGATGTAGTTTGCACAACAGGAGTGTAGGGTGGGAGGAGAGGTCACTGGTTAGCTGGGGTTGAATTTTGAAGGGCTTTGAAGGCCAAACTAAGCTTAGCTTTTATTCTGTGGGAGAGGTGAACCTATGGAGAGTTCTGAACAAAGAAAGTAGATGTCGGCTTGGTGGCCGTAGCTCAGTGAGTAGGGTCCCAGCCACATGTACTGAGGCTGGAGGTTTAGAGGCTGGCCAGGGCCAGCTAAACAACAATGACAAATGCAACCAAAAAATAGCCGGGCGTTGTGGGGGGCACCTGTAGTCCCAGCTACTTGGGAGGCTGAGACAAGAGACTCACTTAAGCCCAAGAGTTGTTGTGAGCTGTGACGCCACGGCACTACCAAGGGCGACACAGTGAAGCTTTGTCTCAAAAAAAAAAAAAAAAAAAGAAAGAAGACAGTGGTCAATTGTGCTCGTTAGATTCTGTTATTGGAGGTCTGGCTTAGGCCATGGAGCCCACTAGAGGAAAGGGACGTCCCCTCACCTCTGGGGGGCGCTGGAGCCGCCCGGATGAGGGCTGGGGCCGACCTCCGGGGTCTTCCCTGGGCCACTGCCTTCCGCAAAGGCTCTGAAAGAGGAAAGGATGCAGGGATTTGAATAGCGGCCATAACAGACCAAGCTCTTGGCTCCGCCCACAGGCCCAGTTCACACTGTGGCCCCGCCCATTGACCCCGCCCTTCGAGCTCATTGGCTCACCCATCTGTACCTCCTCTTAGGATGGGCACACTGGCTCCGCTCAGTGATTGGCCCCACTTTCCGACCTCACCTACTCACAGGCCTCGCTCCCCGGGTCCGTCCACTCGGGACACGCCCTCACTTATTAGGTTCCAGCTTTGCCTCTCCGGCCGCGCCCCTCCTGTTTTCTCGCTCACTCATTGGTCGCCGCTCCAAGGCCGCGTCTCCTCTTCAACAGTCTACCTAGAGCGTTCCCTCAACGCCGGAGCCCCCTACTCACCAGCCCCACTGGCCCCGCCCCCAGAGGCTTGACTGGTTCTTTGTCTGGGCCCACCTTCTCCCGACCGCCCCTTCGTCTACGTTGCCCAGTTCCGCGCAGACTCACTAGAGCTCTTGGGCATCCCGTCACCCACGCTGACCGTGAGGGCCCGGCCGCTGGCCTTGAAGACCGCCACCTCGCCAGAGCCCCGGGTGAAGGTGACGGTGCGGGTGCCGCCTCCGCCCCAGCCCTCTTTTTTCACTCGGAACTGTAGTCTGTTGGGAGAGGAGGAAGCGTGGGGGCTCTAGCCGGGGTTCCCCTGGGCCAAGCAGAGGCTCAGTGCGGCCCGAGGATGGTGCTGGGGCGTGGGGTGGTGGCCTTACGTGTCGCTGAAGGTGAGTGGCAGGGGCCTCCGCGCCGCCTCCTCGAAGCGCTTGCACAGTAGGCTGACGAACTCGGTCTTGAAGATGCTCTCCAGGAAGCTGTCGGCGGCGTCCTCTTGCAGGATGAAAAAGTCGTCCTGCCGCGTACTGGGGTGGGGCGGGAGGAAAGACTGGTGAAGGTGGCTGAAGAACGGACTTCTGAGATAGATGCCAGCATAGTGCCAGGTAAGGTGCAGCACAGGTGGAACAGGGGAAGGAAGATGGCAAGGGGCTAGGAAAGGTGGTAAATATAATAGAGAACCAGGTCTAGTAGGAGAAGGGAAAAGTGTAGGTACAGGTGAACCTGATGAGACGGGCCAAGAGACGCTTACAGGTATAGCAGCAGGTAAGGTAGGTGTGCAGGTATGATCAGGTGTGAGGGCAGCTATGATCACAAGGGGACAGGTGAGGCGGAGGGTGACTGTGGGACAGGTGGGGGCCTGGTCTCACCTGAGGGACACTCCCCGTAGGGCCTGGATCTCTAGTTTCTTCTTCAAGACCTCACGCACCTGGCCCTTCTCTGGTCCCTTCTTCACCTTCTCTCGCCCAATCACATACACATACTTGGGTGTCAGGATCAAGTCCCGTTTGATGGGCTATGAGGATGCAGGACCAGAGGCTGGTGGCTGGAGCTTTGGGCAGCCTGGGGAGTCAATCCCAGGCAGAGGGGTGGTGCTGGTGGGCCAGGGGAAGGTGTCCAGGTCAGGTGGGGGGGGGGGCTTCCATGTGAAGGTATATGACTTGTTAAGTTGTATAAGAAATAGGTCGAGTGTGGGTGTATTGGCTGGGAAGGGGTGTCTGGACTAGTGAACAAGTATAGGGTAGGTGGAGTGTCTCCTGGACACAAATGTTAAGGCCTGAGTGCCTTTGGACTAGGCAAAAGTGCTTGTGTCATATGACTATGGCTAGTTTAGGTAATGGTGCTATGGTTCAGTTGAGGTGTACAAGTCAGGCAGCTAGACAGCCCTTGTAGTTCATGAGAGATCCTAAGGGGCAGTTGTGTTTCTCACCTACATGAGTTTGTACAAGAAGGCAGGTGAGAGTGTACCTGTTGGAAGTATGAATGTCTATGCAAGTCTGCTGAGCTGTGCCTGTGGTCAGGGCTGTATAGGTCCAGTGAGGATTGCTGTCTAGGTGAAAATATCCTAGTCTACAGGTCAGCTGAGAGGGTGTACTTGCCACATGCTCTGTCCAAAGCAGGTGAAGTATATGGGTCAGAGGAAGGTACCCACGCCTGGTAAGGTGGGTACCTTCTTCTGATGCGAGAGCGAAAGTTTGACGGCTTTGCCCGCACCATCGAGGTCATACAGTCCATGAGAGGGTGTACCTGTCACACAAACCTGTCCAAAGCAGGGGATGGCAAGGGCCCACCCAGTCAATGCCCATGTGAGAGTGTCTATCCAGGTAAAGATATTTAGGTCATCTCAGTGTGTAACTGCCCTGTAAGTCTCTCTAAGGTGGGGGTAGGGCAAAGTTCTGGGCAGATGACAGTATCTGGGACATGAGCTGTGATAAGGGATGAGTGAGAGTGTCCCTGTTGGACAGGAATGTCTGACTCAGTTAAGAGTACACAGGCTAGGGCAGCGCCTGTGGCTCAGTGAGCAGGGCGCCGGCCCCATATACCCAGGGTGGCGGGTTCAAACCCGGCCCCGGCCAAACTGCAACAAAAAATAGCCGGGCGTTGTGGCGGGCGCCTGTAGTCCCAGCTACTCGGGAGGCTGAGGCAGGAGAATCGCCTAGGCCCAGGAGTTGGAGGTTGCTGCAAGCTGTGTGACGCCACGGCACTCTATTGAGGGCTATAAAGTGAAACTCTGTCTCTACAAAAAAAAAAGTACACAGGCTAGGTGATTAGATGTGTTTGTGGTGGAGGTGCCCAGCTATATTTAGGCCAAGTGTGAGTGTACAGGTAAGGTGGTATATCCCTGTGGACAGAAGTATCTGGACCAGGTTGGGAGTATACAGTGGTCAGGGCTGTCTGAGTCTATCTGGGCATGTACCTATGAACTAGGCCTTCTGGGTCAGGTGAGAGTATGCCTGTGGCCAGGTGTATCTGGGCCAGGTGAAGGTATATTTAACTTATGGGTGTTCTAGCCTAGGTGAGGGTGTATACAATGGGTAGATGTGTCTTGGATAGACACACATGGCCCTGTGATCGGGACTTCTGGGCAAAGTGAACGTGTAATTGTGGACAGATGTGCCTGGCAGGGTGAAGTGTGTTTAGGGTACATGGAGGCACGTTTAATGTACAGCTATCTACCATGGTTAGACACACCTGTGGGCAGGTGTGTCTCTGCTTGGTGAGAGTGTACCTGTGATGGGACAGATGTTTCTAGGCTGGGGGAATATATACGTGTTGACAGGTATGTCTGGGCCAGGTGAGTGTGTATTTCTGGTGCAGGTGCTGGACTGGAGCCAGGGTCTCATATGTACCCACCCACTAATGCCTCACCTTGAAGCGGCGGTCATACTTGGTGACCGAGTTGGCAAAGTCCACCCGCTCCCTCTTGCCCAGGAACTGGCGCAGCTCCGGCCGCTCCTCCAGTCCTAGGTAGTCCCCAACAAAGTTCCGGTTGATGCTGTTCCACCTCCTCTCCTTCTTGTTGAGCAGGATGTTGGAAGCTGTGGGGACACAGGGTAGGGGGTGCAGAGATTGTGGTCCGGCTTCTCCAGGTCTATGTGTCCCTACTCTGAGCCTCCCACCTGAAGAAAGTCTCTCACCTTCCTCTCGCATCTCCTCATACTTCCGGACTGCCATGTGGCGTCTCCAGGCCTTCTGGATGGTGCGGGCAAAGCCGTCAAACTTTCGCTCTCGCATCTCCTCCAGTAGGAAAAGCTGGACAAGAAGCCCCGTGGTGGGTTTTGGTGTCTCCTTAGGGGCTGCAATCCCTGATTTCCCCTGGGCCCACTCTACTCACACGCTTTTGCTCACACACCTCTGCACACAGGTGGTTAAAAATATTCTTCCTCCAAATGACTGGACCCAGGCTACCCTCCCCATTTGGGGTGCACACATCTGCATTAAATTATCACTGTGGGTTTGTCTCTCTGGCTTCACATCCCAGCTCTGCACTTGCTAACTTTATGGCCTTGCCAGAAGCAGTATAACATCGTAATTTCTCACATTGCTAATGAAGCTAATACACACCATCCATGTAAGGTGCACCACAGTTTCAGACATGGTAGACAGGAGAACCAGTCTGCTCCTTAGAAAACCAATAAAATGTAGTAAATATGAAATCTGATGTATTGGACTATGACGTGACTGGCAGTCATGTGGTTGTGCAGTGTACAACCTGCACATCCATTTATAGCAGTCCCAGAAAGGAAACTTTTACAGAAAGTAGTGAAAATACTTTTAAGTTGCAAGAGACTGGGACCAGAGGGGACTTAGAGGATAAATTACATAGAGTAAGCCAAAGTGGAAATGCTCTGAAGAATGTCTGTGCGTTTGTAGTAATAATAGGTGAACAAGGAGAGGGACCTATTGGATACTAAATTATTGCAACTCTACAGTAATAAAAATAATATGGTGATGGCCAGAGAATAGAACAATCAATTGGAATAGCGCAGATGCCTGGGGAACTCCTAATTCAAACAGAAATTTAGAAATAAAAGGGACAGCGAATATGTCAATCAGTGAAGATAGGAAATATTACTGAAAATAAAATTGGGCTTTATTTAGAAAACTAATTAGCATGCGGCCAGGCATGGTGGCTCATGCCTGCAATCCTAGCACTCTGGGAGGCTTAGGTAGGAGGATCCCTGAGGTCATTTTTAACTTCTCAAGCACATAAATATCACTTTGCTGCTAAGAGCCCTGATGCCTGCTTTTGTGACCAAGGTGGTTTTCAAACTGATATCTCCAAGGAAACCAAGGGCTCCCTGCAAGAACTAAGAGAATTCTGGAGATACTTGGTTCAAATGCGTTTTAAAATTTATATCTTTCAAAGCTGTGGGGGTTTATAACTATTTCTAAAAAATGAGAAGTTGTCCCACCAGAAAGAACATCAGCACTGCAGTTTCACAGGTTGCAGGGGGCTGAGGAGAGTTTGCATTTTCTGTTTCTCAGACCAGTACTCTGGGTTTTTGTGCAGTGCCTCATATGGCATGTCTGGAGGTCTCAGAAGTGCATCGTATGGTTTGCTGAGAGGTTATTTCTGCCCACTGAAGAGATTTTGTTTTCAATTTGGAAAATGAATCTTCCTGTCTTAAGGAGTTCAAAATGTATCTCCTTCATGCTGTGGAGGGCTGGGGTAGACAGGCTTAAGGGCCAGGAAACCTAAATAAATTTGAACTTATCCTGGTATACTGGATTGAACAGTAGTATCCCTTCCAATTCATGCCCGCCTGAAACCTATGAATGGGACCTTATTTGGAAATAGGGCCTTTGCAGATGTAATCAGTCAGACTGGGGTCATACTGCATTAGGATAGGCTCTAAATCCAATATAAATCCAATCCAATATGTCCATAAGAAGAGGAAAATTTGGACACAGATAACACAGAGGGAAGAAGGGCATGTAAAGATGGAGGCAGAGTGATGCATCTGTAAGCCAAGGTAGGCCAAAGATCGCTGGCAACCAAGTTAGGGAGTGGCAAGGAAGGATGCTCAGAGCCTTCAGAGAGAGCATAGTTCTGCTGACACCTTGAGTTTGGACTTGTGGCCTCCAGAACTGAAGGATAAACTACTGTTGTGGTAAACCATCTAGTTTGTAATACTTTGTTACAAAAGCCCTAGCAAACTGGCACCCTTGGTATTATGAGCTAACAGATAGGTAAGACACTTGAGGATTTTTTTGGAGATGAGGTCTCTGTTGCCCAAGCTGGAGTACAGTGGCGTCACTGTAGCTCACTGCAGCCTTAGACTCCTGGGACTACAGGTGTCCACCACAATTACAAGCTAATCTTTTCTTTCTTTCTTTTTTTTTTTTAATTTTGTGTGTGTATGTGTGGAGTTGGGGTCTTGTTCTAGCTCAGGCTGGTCTCAAACTCCTGGCTGCAAGCAATCCTTCCACCTTAGCCTTCCAGAGTGCTGGGATTACAGGTGTGAGCCACTGCATGAGGATTTGAGGATGTTTTGAGCCTATATGGATTTGGGATAAGTCCAAATCAGAATTATTCCAACATGAGTGGTGCCTGTGGCTCAAAGGAGTAGGGCCCCGGTCCCATATGCCGGAGGTGGCGGGTTGACGCCCAGCCTGGGCCAAAAACTGCAAAAAAAAAAAAAAAAAAATTTTGCTGAGATCCATTAATAAAAAATTCGTTGTATTAAAAAAAAAAAAAGAATTATTCCAGTATAAGTGCAGTTTTGGTTGAGAAAGGTTTCCAATTCCATTAAGCTAATTTAATTATTTGATCAGTTTTTATGTAGCACAGTTAAAACATTTCCATTTTTTTCTTCATATTTTCATTGTACTAAATTTATTTTCATCAGAATCAGTTTGTCCCTGGGCAAATACTGTCTTTTCCCCCTTATCCTTATAAAATTCTACCACCAAGTTTCTGCTATGTGTTGTTTCCACCCAATCTATCTTCCCCAAATTAAAATCTGCAAACTAAAATTTGTGACTAATCAGTTTTTCTTTTTTTTGACAATTTTGGTCTGTGATAAGAGTTTCTATTGTAGTGATATCAACTTTGAATGGATAGCCACCCTATCTCTCTCCACCAAGAACTGTCCAGCGAATAGAGTTTTTTCTGCACACCTACTATGTGCCAGACACTGTTTGGATCCCACAGCCCAGTCCTGCAGGGTGGCTGTTACCTATTACTCTTCCCACTTTCCTATAGTCTTTGCCAGTGCTAGTTTTATTTGGCCTTTTTTTTCTGTTGTGTCAGTTTTTTCTGTTCCGTCCAGAGTCAGATTTTTCTGTTCTATCTGCAAGTAACTAGCAAGATGAGATTTATTCATTCTCATATTATCTCTCTCTCTCATATTCTGTTCTTTTTCTTTGCTTCTCTCTTTCTTTCATTTTCTTTGTTACAAATCAAATTGTGGAGCTCCAGTGGCGCAATCAGTTAGTGTGCGGTACTTATACAAATGAAAGTGTCCAGGTACAGTTTTAGCCATGGACAATTTTGGTCTGTGATAACAGTTTTTATTGTAATGATATGGACTTTGAATGGATAGCCACCCTATTTTTATTTCTTGGAGCAAAGTGTAACTGTGGGGATAAAGTCTAAGAGACTGGTACAAAGATTCCTGATCTCCCAAAACAGAGACCTTTATTTTATTTTATTTTTTTGAGACAGAGCCTCAAGCTGTCACCCTGGGTAGAGTGCTGTGGCATCACAGCTCACAGCAACCTCCAACTCCTGGACTCAAGCGATTCTCCTGCCTCTGCCTCCCAAGTAGCTGGGATTGCAGGCACCTGCCACAATGCCTGGCTATTTTTTGGTTATAGCCATCATTGTTGTTTGGCTGGCCTGGTCTGGATTCAAACCTGCCAGCTCTGGTAAATGTGGCTGGCGCCTTAGCCGCATGAGCTAGGCGCTGAGCCTCACCTGGCTCTTTTTAGAGGTGGAGTTTCACTCTTGCTCAGGCTGGTCTGGAACCTCTGAGCTCAGGGCAATCCACCTGCCTTGACCTCCCAGAGTGCTAGGATTACAGGCGTGAGCCACTCTGCCTGTCCTCGAAAGACTATTTTTGTAGCTACAAAATCTCTGAGTTTTCCTCTCAAACTCTGTAATGTTTCTGGTTTGGTGAGAGATAGTTACCTTAGCTTTAGTTGCAGTAACGTAAAGTGACCCATCTCAATCTTCTGGTTTTCCTAAAGTCCTTCAGGCGCTATGAAAGCAGATGCCATGGTTATGCAGTTGGCAGGCGCCTGGCTGGCCTACATCCTGTCCCATGCTCTGTACATCTTTCCCAGGTGTGTCAGCTTGTCTCAGGCTGTGGGAACCCAAGATTCACTTGGAGTCCAGTGGAGCATAGTTCATGACTGGTGACCTGGTTGTGGTTTCCTTCTTTGCCCTCCTAGCCTCTGGTAGAAGCAAGTGTTCTGGTTTTTTGGTGCTGTTTTATTTTTTCCCTGAAAGCAGAGGCAGCATGAAGATGGCAGTGCTGAAAGTTTAAGAGCTGATGCTGTTGTCAGCTGGATGGATTATGTGGTGTTTGTATACTGAAGTTGTGGGCTGAGGTTTGTCTTTGACACATCAGGACTGGAGATGGGTCTTTTTTCTTTTTTTTTGAGACAGAGTTTCACTATGTTGTCCCCGGTAGAGTGCCATGGTGTCACAGCTCACAACAACCTCAGACTCTTGGGCTTCAGTGATTCTCTTACCTCAGCCTCCCAAGTAGCTGGGACTATAGCACCTGCTACAATGCCCGGCTATTTTTTTGTTGTAGTTGTCATTGTTGTTTATCAGGCCTGGGCCAGGTTTGAACCTGCCAGCCCCAGTGTATGTGGCCAGTGCCCTAATCACTGACTATACGCACCGAGCCTGGAGATGGGTCTTAGAATAAGAACATGCCCACTCTTTGTACTGTATATGGAGCAGTGTACAGTGAAGCGGAGGCAGAGCGGCTCTGCGAGCTCCTCTCCACTTTCCCACAGAGAAACCCTGACTGGAGGCAGAGGGCAAGCCACACACACGCCCTCACGCCCGGGAGGTCACTATCATATGACAAAGGCTTTGCCGCAGTTCATTGTCCTCCCTGTGTACTTTCCATTTGCCTTCCTGGTCCACAGGCACGAGAACTTAAAGAGCAAGAGGAAGTGAAAGGAAAATTAGGGCAAGGAAACAGATAAAAGAAATCACCCATGAGGAAGAATCAGCAGAAAACTCCAGGCAACATGAAGAACCAGTCCAGAACAACCCCACCAAGGGACCATGAGGTAGCTACTGCAGAGGATTCCACCTATACAGAAATGTTAGGAATGACAGAAAGGGAATTTAGAATACACATGTTGAAAACAATGAAAGAAATGATGGAAACAATAAAGGAAACTGCTAACAAAGTGGAAAATAACCAAAAGGAAATCCAAAAACAGAATCAAATAAGAGATGAACGATATGAAGAATATAAAAAGGATATAGCAGAGCTGAAGGAAATGAAACAGTCAATCAGGGAACTTAAAGATGCAATGGAAAGTATCAGCAACAGGTTAGACCATGCAGAAGAAAGAATCTCAGAGGTAGAAGACAAAGTTTTTGAGATAACTCAGATAGTAAAAGAGGCAGAAAAGAAGAGAGAGAAAGCAGAACGTTCACTGTCAGAATTATGGGACTTTATGAAGCGTTCCAACATACGAGTTATAGGAATTCCAGAAGGGGAAGAAGAATGCTCCAGAGGAATGGAAGCCATACTAGAGAATATTATAAAAGAAAATTTCCCAAACATCACCAAAGATTCTGACACACTGCTTTCAGAGGGCTATCGGACCCCAGGTCGCCTCAACTCTAACCGAGCTTCTCCAAGACACATTGTGATGAACCTGTCCAAAGTCAAGGCAAAAGAAAAGATTCTGCAAGCTGCCAGGAGTAAGCGCCAGTTGACCTACAGGGGCAAATCCATCAGAGTGACCGCAGACTTCTCTAATGAAACTTTCCAAGCAAGAAGACAATGGTCATCTATCTTTAATCTACTTAAACAGAACAATTTCCAGCCCAGAATTCTGTACCCTGCTAAGCTAAGCTTCAAAATTGACGGAGAAATAAAATCATTTACGGATATACAAACATTGAGGAAATTTGCCACAACAAGACCAGCTCTACAGGAAATACTTCAACCTGTTCTGCACACTGACCACCACAATGGATCAGCAGCAAAGTAAGAACTCAGAAATTAAAGGACAGAACCAAACCTCCACACTGATGCAAAAGATAAAACTAAGCAATGGACTCTCACCAAATAAGACGAATAGAATACTACCACACTTATCAATTATCTCAATAAATGTTAATGGATTGAATTCCCCACTGAAGAGACATAGATTGGTTACTGGATTAAAAAACACAAGCCATCCATTTGCTGTCTGCAAGAAACACACCTGGCTTCAAAAGACAAATTAAAGCTCCAAGTCAAGGGTTGGAAGACAATTTTTTCAGGCAAATGGAATTCAGAAGAAAAGAGGAGTTGCAATCTTATTTTCAGATACATGTGGATTTAAAGCAACTAAAGTCAAAAAAGACAAAGATGGTCACTTTATATTGGTCAAGGGAAAAATACAACAAGAAGACATTTCAATTCTAAATATCTATGCACCCAATTTAAATGCTCCCAGATTCTTGAAACAGACCTTACTCAGTCTGAGCAATATGATATCTGATAATACCATAATAACAGGGGACCTTTAACACTCCTCTCACAGAGCTGGACAGATCCTCTAAACAGAAATTAAACAAGGATATAAGAGACTTAAATGAGACCCTAGAACAACTGTGCTTGATAGATGCATATAGAACACTCCATCCCAAAGATAAAGAATATACATTCTTCTCATCACCCCATGGAACATTCTCCAAAATTGATCATATCCTGGGACACAAAACAAATATCAACAGAATCAAAAGAATTGAAATTTTACCTCGTATCTTCTCAGACCATAAGGCACTAAAGGTGGAACTCAACTCTAACAAAAATGCTCGACCCCACCCAAAAGCATGGAAACTAAACAATCTTCTGTTGAATAACAGATGGGTGCAGGAAGAAATAAAACAGGAAATCATTAACTTCCTTGAGCATAACAACAATGAAGACACAAGCTACCAAAACCTGTGGGATACTGCAAAAGCAGTTTTGAGAGGAAAATTCATCGCTTTAGATGCCTACATTCGAAAAACAGAAAGAGAACACATCGACAATCTCACAAGAGATCTTATGGAATTGGAAAAAGAAGAACAATCTAAGCCTAAACTCAGTAGAAGAAAAGAAATATCCAAAATCAAATCAGAGATCAATGAAATTGAAAACAAAAGAATCATTCAGAAAATTAATGAAACAAGGAGTTGGTTTTTTGAAAAAATAAATAAAATAGATAAACCATTGGCCAGACTAACTAGAAATAGAAAAGTAAAATCTCTAGTAACCTCAATCAGAAATGATAAAGGGGAAATAACAACTGATCCCACAGAGATACAAGAGATCATCTCTGAATACTACCAGAAACTCTATGCCCAGAAATTTGACAATGTGAAAGAAATGGATCAATATTTGGAATCACACCCTCTCCCTAGACTCAGCCAGGAAGAAATAGAGCTCCTGAACAGACCAATTTCAAGCACTGAGATCAAAGAAACAATAAAAAATCTTCCAACCAAAAAATGCCCTGGTCCAGATGGCTTCACTCCAGAATTCTATCAAACCTTCAAGGAAGAGCTGATTCCTGTACTGCAGAAATTATTCCAAAAAATTGAGGAAGAAGGAATCTTCCCCAACACATTCTATGAAGCAAACATCACCCTGATACCAAAACCAGGAAAAGACCCAAACAAAAAGGAGAATTTCAGACCAATCTCACTCATGAACATAGACGCAAAAATTCTCAACAAAATCCTAGCCAATAGATTACAGCTTATCATCAAAAAAGTCATTCATCATGATCAAGTAGGCTTCATCCCAGGGATGCAAGGCTGGTTTAACATACGCAAGTCTATAAACGTTATCCACCATATTAACAGAGGCAAAAATAAAGATCACATGATCCTCTCAATAGATGCAGAAAAAGCATTTGATAAAATCCAGCATCCTTGTCTAATTAGAACACTGAAGAGTATAGGCATAGGTGGCACATTTCTAAAACTGATTGAAGCTATCTATGACAAACCCACAGACAATATTTTACTGAATGGAGTAAAACTGAAAGCTTTTCCTCTTAGAACTGGAACCAGACAAGGTTGTCCTCTGTCACCTTTACTATTCAACGCAGTGCTGGAAGTTCTAGCCAATACAATTAGGCAAGACAAGGAAATAAAGGGAATCCAAATGGGAGCAGAGGAGGTCAAACTCTCCCTCTTTGCTGACGACATGATCTTATACTTAGAGAACCCCAAAGACTCAACCACAAGACTCCTAGAAGTCATCAAAAAATACAGTAATGTTTCAGGATATAAAATCAATGTCCACAAGTCAGTAGCCTTTGTGTACACCAATAATGGTCAAGATGAGAAGCTAATTAAGGACACAACTCCCTTCACCATAGTCTCAAAGAAAATGAAATACCTAGGAATATACCTAACGAAGGAGGTGAAGGACCTCTATAAAGAAAACTATGAAATCCTCAGAAAGGAAATAGCAGAGGATATCAACAAATGGAAGAACATACCATGCTCATGGATGGGAAGAATCAACATTGTTAAAATGTCTATACTTCCCAAAGCAATCTACCTATTCAAGGCCATTCCTATCAAAATACCAACATCATACTTTCAAGATTTGGAAAAAATGATTCTGCGTTTTGTATGGAACCAGAAAAAACCCCGTATAGCTAAGGCAGTTCTCTGTAACAAAAATAAAGCTGGGGGCATCAGCATACCAGATTTTAGTCTGTACTACGAAGCCATAGTGCTCAAGACAGCATGGTACTGGCACAAAAACAGAGACATAGACACTTGGAATCGAATTGAAAACCAAGAAATGAAACTAACATTTTACAACCACCTAATCTTTGATAAACCAAACAAGAACATACCTTGGGGGAAAGACTCCCTATTCAATAAATGGTGTTGGGAGAACTGGATGTCTACATGTAAAAGACTGAAACTGGACCCACACCTTTCCCCACTCACAAAAATTGATTCAAGATGGGTAAAGGACTTAAACTTAAGGCATGAAACAATAAAAATCCTCCAAGAAAGCATAGGAAAAACACTGGAAGATATTGGCCTGGGGAAAGACTTCATGAAGAAGACTGCCATGGCAATTGCAACAACAACAAAAATAAACAAATGGGACTTCATTAAACTGAAAAGCTTCTGTACAGCTAAGGAGACAACAACCAAAGCAAAGAGACAACCTACACAATGGGAAAGGATATTTGCATATTTTCAATCAGACTAAAGCTTGATAACTAGGATCTATAGAGAACTCAAATTAATCCACATGAAAAAAGCCAACAATCCCTTATATCAATGGGCAAGAGACATGAATAGAACTTTCTCTAAAGACGACAGACGAATGGCTAACAAACACATGAAAAAATGTTCATCATCTCTATATATTAGAGAAATGCAAATCAAAACAACCCTGAGATATCATCTAACCCCAGTGAGAATGGCCCACATCACAAAATCTCAAAACTGGGCAGTGCCTGTGGCTCAGCGGGTAGGGCGCTGGTCCCATATGCCGGAGGTGGCGGGTTCAAACCCAGCCCCGGCCAAATTAAAAAAAAAAAAAAAACAAAATCTCAAAACTGCAGATGCTGGCGTGGATGTGGAGAGAAGGGAACACTTTTACACTGCTGGTGGGACTGCAAACTAGTACAACCTTTCTGGAAGGAAGTATGGAGAAACCTCAAAGCACTCAAGCTAGACCTCCCATTTGATCCTGCAATGCCATTACTGGGCATCTACCCAGAAGGAAAGAAATCCTTTTATCATAAGGACACTTGTACTAGACTGTTTATTGCAGCTCAATTTACAATCGCCAAAATGTGGAAACAGCCTAAATGCCCACCAACCCAGGAATGGATTAACAAGCTGTGGTATATGTATACCATGGAATACTATTCAGCCATTAAAAAAAATGGAGACTTTACATCCTTCGTATTAACCTGGATGGACGTGGAAGACATTATTCTTAGTAAAGCATCACAAGAATGGAGAAGCATGAATCCTATGTACTCAATTTTGATATGAGGACAATTAATGACAATTATGGTTATGGGGGGGAAACAGAAAGAGGGAAGGAGGGAGGTGGGTGGGGCCTTGGTGTGTGTCACACTTTATGGGGGCAAGACATGATTGCAAGAGGGACTTTACCTAACAATTGCAATCAGTGTAACCTGGCTTATTGTACCGTCAATGAATCCCCAACAATAAAAAAAAAAAAAAAAGAACATGCCCACTCTGACATTAGTCTCAGGCCCAGGAAGTCAATATATTCATGAACAAAGGAATGAAAGAAGAGGAAGAGAAAAGAGGGAAGGAAGAAAAAAGAAGAGGAGCAAAGGAAGAAGGAATGACAAAGGGAAAAAGGCCTTTCTGGATGAGTTGTGGTTCCTCCTTCCTTCTAAGGGGCTGGTCTCTATAGACTACCAGAAAGAAGGTAACCTGCCTCCTCACCAAGAACTGTCCAGCGAATAGAGTGTTTTCTGTGCACCTACTATGTGTCAGACACTGTCTGGATCTCACAGCCCAGTCCTGCAGGGTGGCTCTTACCTATTACTATTCCCACTTTCCAAATGGGGAAATAAAGGCCAGAGGGTGGGGAAGCCTGCCCCAGGTCACAGGGTTGCCTGAAGGCCCTGAGGCCATGCTGGTCTCTTTCAATCTCAATTTCTATCTGTTAGTCTCTCTCTCTCTCTCTCTTCTCTCTTTTTTTGAGACAGAATCTCACTGTGTAGCCCTTGGTAGAGTGCTGTGGTGTCACAGCTCACAGCAACCTCCAACTTTTGGGCTTAAGCAATTCTCTTGCCTCAGCCTCCCAAGTAACTGGGACTACAGGCACCTGCCACAATGCCTGGCTATTTTTTGGTTGCAGTTGTTTTAGCAGGCCCAGGCCGGGCTCAAACCCACCAGCTTTGGTGTACGTGGCTGGCGCCCTACTCATTAAGCTGCAGGCACCGAGCCTCAGTGTCTCTTTTTCAATCTCAATTTCTCTCTTTCAGTGTTTCTCAGTCCTCTCTCAGTATCTTTTTCAGTCTCTCAATGTCTCTTCATCTCTCCCTCTCAATATCACTCTTTCTCAATTTCTTTCTCTTAATCTCTTTCTCTCAATACCTCTCTGTCCTTTTCTCTCTCCTCTGTCTCTTACAAACACACTTACTGACTCTGGGTTCTTGATGAAGACTTTGGTGCTCCCCATCTGGTACTGGTCAGGCTCCATGTTGACTGCCCGAAGCAGGTGTTGGACACCCTGACGTTCATCCCCACGCCACCGGGGCCATGTCTCAGGGGTCAGGATGGCATATCTGGCGGCAGAGGTCTAGGCTGTGGGGTGGTTCAGAGCACATGGGGCTGGTGGGAGGTGGCAGGGGCAGGCAGGGGAGCCTCACCTTTGCAGGAACTTAGAGAACTGGCGGCGGTAGGCGAAGCCGGCCCGGCGCACCCTGATATTCTCCTTCAGGCCCAAGTATTCCACCTGGTGCTTAACCCTGTGGGGGTGGGCAGCCTGAGTCTGCAGGGCAGTCTCACCTGTCCTCGGGGTGCAGGATAATGGGAGTGGGGCAGTAGAGAGGCAGATTTGGGGTCTGAGGAGAGGTCCAGGGGAGCTTAGGGGAGTGAGTTCTGACGTCTGAGGGGGTTCAGGGTCAGCCTGGGAGTCAGTTCTGAAGGTGAAAGCTGTGGGCTGTGCTAGTCTCTGGGTCATCATGGAGGTTGGTGGTTGGGGGTCTTGGTCAGTTCTAAGTGTATCCCTGGGGCCCGGAGGGGTTTTGTGCAGCTCCTGGGTTCAGCCTGGGAGCTGGGTTAGTCTCAGGCTGGACTCTGGAGGGAGCATAGCCTGGGTCGGGCCCTAGGGGGCTGTCACCTGTTCTCCTCCCAGTCTCGGGGCCTCTTGGTCTCGTTGGGCTTGATGCATCGGATGTAGTGGGGTGTGCACCGCTTCAGTGTGGTCACCAGGTCATTGGCTTGTTTCTGGGGGTGGGTGGGAATTGGTAGCTGATGAGCTATAAGGGCTGGGTGTCCCTCCCCCAGGTCTGTGTATCAGCACGCAGCACATGGGGCTGATGTTGAGTATCTACCAACTCTTGACTCCAAGACCAGGAGCACTTGCAGCTGCCATGCTTGCCACTTGGCTGAGTGCATGGTAAGTGGTCAGAAAACATTTGTTGAGCAAGGAACATAACACCCAGGAGCACATTGCTACCTGTCCTTCAGGGAGATGGGTACTTTGGAAGTAGGGACTGTGTGTGTGCCTGAGAAGTTAGCCTTGTGTTGTGGATTTTAGTCGCTCAGAGTGGGAGGGAGACCAGAAGTGGAATCGTTTCAGGTGAGAACACTGGGGAGAATGTCAAGGGAGGCTCTGCCAAGTGACCTGGGTGAATGGCCAGCCCGTCTGAGCCCATCTTCGGGAGGAGGGGGACACTTAATTAATTCCTCAGGGTTGCAAAGTGTCCCATGTTTATTGCCAACACTGATGTGAGCTGTGACCTGTGACACCAGTAAGTGCTCAATAAGTCGTTATTAAAATGGGACCCCATGGTCATAGCAACTGTATTTACAAGACCCAAAGGGGGAAGCAGCGTAAGTGTCCAAGACAGATGAATGGATGAACACTGCAGGAGTATCATACAACCTTATAAAGGAAGGGGATTCTGACACCTGCTACAGCATGGATGAACTTGAGGACATGATGCTCAGTAAAATAAGCCAACACAGAAGGACAAATCCTGTGCGATCCCACTCACAGGAGGGCTCTAGAGTCCTTAGGTTCACAGAGACAGGAAGTAGCATGGTGGGTGCCTGGGGAAGGGGTGGGGAGTCAGTGTTTCATGGGAACAGAGTTTCTGTTTGAGAAGATGAGAAGCTTCTGGAGATAGATGGTGGTGACTGTTGCACAGCACTGTGAGTGTGCTTAATGATACTGAGTTGTGCACTAAAAATGCTCAAGAACTGCCAGGTGTGGTGGCTCACGCCTGTAATCCCAGCACTCCGGGAGGCCAAGGCAGGTGGATTGCCTGAGCTCACGGGTTCCAGACTAGCCTGAGCCAGAGTGAGACCTGGTCTCTAAAAAAGAGTCAGGAGTTGTGGCAGGTGCCTGTATCCCAGCTACTCGGGAGGCTGAGGCAAAAGAATCACTTGAGCCCAAGAGTTGGAGGTTGCTGTGAGCTATGATGCCATGGTACTCTACCAAGGACACTCCATTTCAAAAAAAAAAAAAAAAAGGTCAAGATGGCAAATTTAACATTGTGCATATTTTACTACAATTTATTAAAAAGTGGCAAATAGGCTTGGTGCCCGTAGCTCAGTGCTTAGGGCCCCAGCCACATGCATCAGGGCTGGTGGGTTCGAACCTGGCCAGGCCTGCTGAACAACAATGACAACAAAACAACAACAAAAATAGCCAGGCGTTGTGGCAGACGCCGATAGTCCCAGCTACTTGGGAGGCTGAGGTAAGAGAATCACTTAAGCCCAAGAGTTTAAGGTTGCTGTGAGCTGTGACACCACAGCAGTCTACCCAGGGTGACATACTGAGACTCCGTCTCAAAAAAATTTTAAAATGGGGGGGCAAATGACCAAAAGATCAAAAAAAATTATTAAGATAATGGTTCACTTCTGGATCTAAATAGTAGGGGACCTCAAGGAAGCTAGTCCCAGCCCCCTAGCCCCAGAGCTGGAGGAAGACTGTTGGACAGAGGACGTCACAGACAGAGGATGGGGGAGGATACAGGCATTGGAACGAGGAGAGGAGCAGAGTCTGGATACTGGGTGGGTGGGAGGCAGGTCCAACCTTGATCTTGGAGCCAGCAGTGCTGGGGCGGCCCTTCTTGTCCACATCCAGCTTCTCAGGAAAGAGCATCCGGAGGAAGGCCCTAGGGAGGAGGTTGAGGGGGTCAGAGGTGCAGCTGGACTCTGAGGCTTCCTCTCTTAGAGGTGGGGCTGCCTCTGTGCCGTGATGCATGAATGTGGGGCTGTGCTGTGAAGGCTGAGACAGGGAAGGCCAGTTTTGGTTTTTGTTGGTCCTTGATTTATGTACACTTTTTTTTTGTTGTTGAGATAGAGTCTCACTATGTTGCCCTTGGTAGAATGCCGTGGTGTCACAGCTCACAGCAACCTCAAACTCTTAAGCGATTCTCTTGCCTCAGCCTCCCAAATAGCTGGGACAACAGGCATCTGCCACAACACCTGGCTAGTTTTTGTTGCAGTTGTCATTGTTGTTTAGCTGGCCTGGGCCGGGTTCACACCTGCCACTGTCAGTGTATGTGGCTCGTGCCGTAACCACTGTGCTATGGGTGCCGAGCCAATTTATGTACACTGTTTTTTTTTTTTTGGTTTTTGGCCAGGGCTGGGTTTGAACCCACCACCTCCGGCATATGGGACCGGCACCCTACTCCTTGAGTGACAGGCGCCGCCCTATGTACACTTTTAATAACTTCTTCCATGATCATGCATGTGAAATAGCAAGTAAAACATAAAATATATCAATGGGTGAAGCATCTTGGGAAATGGGAAGGTCCCTTGGTAGCAGCCATTCTACATGTATATGGTGGCACATGTATGCAAAGAAATCTGTACAAAGATGCTTACCACTGTAGACCTGTGTGTGACAGCCAAAGATAGGAAACAGCCTGTTTCTACTGGCTGTGAAGGGGTTAAATAACTTTTGCTGCATTCACTCCCTCATCTCAGCAAGACTTTCCTTGAGCATCCCTAACAGAAAATGACTGGGTTCTTTCATGGATATGGATGGGGTTTCTGTTCAGGGTAATACAAAAGTTTTGGTAGCCAGGCGTGGTGGCGGGCGCCTGTAATCCCATCTACTTGGGAGGCTGAGGCAAGAGAATCGTTTTAGCCCAAAAGAGTTTGAGGTTGCTATGAACTGTGATGCCACAGCACTCTACTGAGGACGACATAGTGAGACTGTCTCAAAAAAAAAAAAAAAAAAAAAAGTTTTGGAACTAGATAGTAGTGATGGTTGCATGAAATTTTGTGTGAATGTATTTAATGCCACTGAATTGTATACTTTAAAATGGCTAAGAAGATAAATGTTGGCTGGGCACAGTGGCTTACTTGAGCACTTTGGGAGGCTTGAGATGGGAGGACCATTTGATGTCAGGAGTTCAAGATTAGCCTGGGCAACATAGCAAGACCCTGCCTCTACAAAAAAATTAAAAAATTAGCTGGGCGTGGCAGTGTGTTCCTGTAGTCCCAGCTACTGGGGAGGCTGAGGCAGGAGGATCACTTGAGGCCAGGAGTTGGAGGCTGCAGTGAGCTATGATTGAGCCATTGCACTCCTCCTGGGTGACTACAAGATTCTGTCTCCCAAAATAAATAAAAAGATAAATATTATGTGTACTTTACCACAGTTAAAGTAAAAGAAACGCAAAACACTAGGCTTTTACCTAGTGTTTTGTTTGTTTTTTATTTTAGAGACAGGTTCTTGGTATGTTGCCTAGTCTTGCACTTCTGGGCCAGTTTCTATCATATTGGAAAACACAGAACTACAGCAGTGGTTCTCAAAGTGGGGTCCTGGGCCAGCAGTCAGCATCCCCTGAGAACTTGTTAGAAGTTACTGGACCCCAGTCCTGACCTATAAATGAGAAACCCAAGCATATATGATAGAGCTCTGGGGAAGATGGGGTGGTTCCCAGTGGTCTTCCCTCCAGTCCCAGGATGGGTGTGCTGGGAAGGCTCCATACCCAGGACCACTCACTGTTCACTGGTCTGCATCAGCTCTATGAGGTCTGAGAAGAGAACATCTCGGTTTCTCTCGCAGAAGCCGCTGATATCGTAGGAGACCTGCAGGAGGTGTGGGGATGGGGGTGAGGGGCTGAGACCTACGTGAATGGGTTGTGGGAGGTGCTTACAGCCACGGAGATTATGATTAGGGGTTCTGTGGGGTTTGGTCTGGGGTCAGGGAATCAGGGGGGATGGGGTTTGGTTGGGGTTTCTCTATGGATTCCCCCAGTAGTGGGTAGGGGGCCAGGCTCCCTGGAGGGTTGATGTTCAGGTTGAGGTTGGAAGGTTGGGGCTGCAGCTTGGGTGAGAGGGGTGAGGTGGTAGGGGTACTGTGTCCTGGTCAATCAGGGAGCTGGGGGGCTATGGTGGGGGTGTTCCATTGCTGGCTAGGGGTTGCTAGGGGCTGGATCTGCTACCGAGGATTGAGGCAGTCCTTGTAGCCTAGGATGAGGAATCCAGCCCATTTTAGGGATGCCCCTGGGGACGTTTGCTGCTCATGTTGATGTCATGGGAGCATGAGGAGAGAGTCTGTAGTCCTGGCAGTTGGAAAGGGGGCTGTGGGCAGAGTTGCAGGATTTCTGTAGCTTTGGATAAGGGTCTGTGAGGGGCACCAGCCCATTTTGAATGGTGGTGGCTACATATCTGGCCCGTGAATTTGCTCTCCAAATTGGAATGAGAAGGTGGGGGCTGTGATCTGGTCAGGGTGTAGCAGTTCACATTGGGGTTTGGAGGGGACTGTGGGCATAGATGAGGGCCCTGGTGGTCTGCTGCTGAGGTTGGGGTAAATGAGGCAGGTGGGGAATTCTATTCTGTCAGGGGGGCTTTGGCTCAGGGGGTTCTGCAGCCCTGGCCAGGGGTCCCCAGGAGGCTCTTTCCAGACTGGGGCTGCTAGGAGGTTGTGACCTGGAAGCCCTGCGGTGTGAGAGGAGGTGCCCTGGCTGGGGGTGGTGGTGGTGGTGGGGGGCAAAGGGGGGGATCTCACTTTGCCCGCATAGTGGTGGATGATGAACCCCATGCTCCAGCTGTTGAAGTGCTCGTGGGTGCCCACTGCTGCCTGCAACTTCTGCAGCAGTGTCTGGTCGGCGCCCCCGCCTGTGGCATGCATCGTGGCGCACACGTCGTCCAGAACACTCATGATGCCCGGCGGGTTCTGCAGGAGCCGCATGGAGGTGGACAGGGGCTTAGTGCAGCCTGTCCTGTCCCATCCCATGGCTTGCCAGTGTGGAGGCTGCAAAGTGCTGGAGCCAGCAGCAGTGTGCAGGGGAGGGAGTTTTCAAATGCAAGCTTGAAAGGATGTGGAAGCTCTCTGGGGGGCAGCCTGGGGTGGTGGATGCTCCATAAGGGATCCTGCCTCTTTCCTCCTTCCCAAGACTGGAATATCTTCAGGGTGGGAGACCTATGACTATGACCCTCTAACTCTGAGTAGGGCTGCCCAAGGGGAATGTTTGTTGAGTGACTAAATGAAAGGTGAGATGGCGGGTAAAATGAATGGATGAAGTGGCTGAGGGGATATTTCAGTAGTGCTTTCTTTGTTGGGGAGGGAGGGGTTGGATAGTGCCATATCCCTCTCCCAGGTCTCTGAGGCCTGGCTTCAGGGCCCAGTGACACCCCCCCTCCAAAGGTAGCCCAGTCATCACCAGCTTGTTTTCAATGAGGTCGCAGACGACTTTGTTGTTGAAGTACTGGATGGGCGTCCAGCGGATGCCCTCCTGGACGTACTCCTCCTGGGGATGGACAAGAGAACAGGGATTGGGGGTGAAGGGAATGTGGCCCTTGTCTCCCAGACTCTTCCCCACTTCCTTACCTCTTCACTTAGGACTGTCTCTGGCAACCAAGCCATTGCTCCCAAGTGGAGTGCCAGGGAATTATGTCCCTGCCCCTGGGAACCCTTGAAAACAATCAACAGGAGCTGGTGGATAAACACCCCTGTCTCTCACCCCTCTGCAGGTGGATAAACACCCCTGCTCTCTCACCCGTCTACAGGTAGATAAACACCCCTGCTCTCTCACCCCTCTACAGGTGGATAAACACCCTGTTCCCTCACCCCTCTGCAGGTAGATAAACACCCCCATCTCTCACCCCTCTCTGCAGGTGGATAAACACCCCTGCTCCCTCATCCCTCTGCAGGTAGATAAACACCCCAGTCTCTCACTCCTGTGCAGGTCACCGCTCTGCTGAGCCAACTCTGAAGTGCACTCTGTGAGGTCTCCCTGTGTTGCAGCAGAATTGAGCCCCATTTCTGCTCACTAGCACCCTACTTGGACTGACTGACTTCCTTCCTTCCTTCCTTTCTACATTCCTTCCTTCCCTACCTCCCTACCTCCCTCTCTTTCTTTTTCTTTCCTTCTTTCTTCTCTTTCTCTTTCCCTTCCTCCCTCCCTGTCTCATTTCTTCATTTCCCTCTTGGTGCTTCCTGGGATGGCCTCCCAGTTAAACTACTTGCCCCTGAATCCTTGCCTCAGGCTCTGCATCTGGGAGAGGGGCAAACTCCAGGCAGGAAGCATTTAAAAATTATTTATGTAAGAGACAGGGGTCTTGCGCTGTCCTCCAAGTCTGGAGTGCAGTGGCATGGTCATAGCTCTATGGTCATAGAGGCTGCAAACTCCTGGGAAAACAAGAGGGATCCTTCCTTCCTTCCTTCCTTTCCTTCCTTCCTTCCCTTCCTTCCCTTCCCTTCCTTCCCTTCCCTCCCTTCCCTTCCTTCCCTTCCCTTCCCTTCCTTCCCTTCCCTCCCTTCCCTTCCGTTCCTTCCCTTCCCTTCCCTTCCTTCCTTCCCTCCCTTCCTTCCCTTCCTTCCTTCCCTTCCCTCCCTTCCTTCCCTTCCTTCCTTCCCTTCCCTCCCTTTCCCTTCCTTCCCTTCCCTTCCTTCCTCTTTTCCTCCCTCCCTCCCTTTCTTTCTTGTTAACTAAACATTTCCCATTTATTTTGATGCTGTATTCTCACATAGAACCAGTATAAAAGACAGATCCATAAAGACTTGCTGGCGTACAACAGGAGGGATTCTTATCATGGCTGTCTCTCCCCTGTACCCTAAACAGTGACTGGGACATGACAGGTACCCAATACATAATCATCAAATGGATGAACAAAGTCTATTGCCCAGTCTTTGTCAAAGCTTTAGAAGCAGAAGAAAATATCCCCAATGATGGCTTGGCACCTGTAGCTCAGTGGTTAGGGCGCCAGCCACATGCACCAGGGCTGGAGGTTTTGAACCTGGCTAGGCCTGCTAAACAACAGTGACAACTACTGCAACAACAACAAAAATAGCTGGGTGTTGTGGCGGGCGCATGTAGTCCCAGCTACTTGAGAGGCTGAGGCAGGAGAATCGCTTAAGCCCAAGAGTTTGAGGTTGATGTGGGCTGTGACACCGCGGCACTCTACCTAAGGTGACGTAGTGAGACTCTGTCTCAAAAAAAACAAGAAAAGAAAATATCCCCAAGGAAATATCATGATAGAGCCTGGACAGGTAGGCAGAGAGAGGTGGGAACAGGTAAGGGGCTGGGGTGTCCCCAAGTTGCTTAGTGACCCTCATGTTCCCTCCCCATAATTCCCATGTGCCTGGCCATTTGGCTGCCTCTGCCCACCTGCTCGGCCTTCAGGGTGAGCTCAATAAAGATTTGTTGCAGCTTCTCATTGACAAAGTTAATGCAGAACTGCTCAAAGCCGTTTTTCTGTGGAGGGAAGAAAAGCGTCTTTCCTTTGGTGTGCTGATGCTGAAGGCTCTCGTGGCCACTGGCCTGCCCCGGGGGTTCCAGGGAAGTCAGGATGTGGGCCAGTCAGGGGCGGGGGCTGTACCTGGAAGATCTCGAAGCCATAGATATCCAGCACTCCAATGCTGTACTCTTCCCGTGGCTTCTGCATTGCACGGTTGATGGCCTGAGATGCAGGTGGGGAGAGGTCAGATCTGCACCTTTTTATCCTCCACCCTCTAGATAAACTCTCACCCACGATTACCACGATAGCTTCTCCCCCAGCTCTGCCTATAGCCCTATTCCCATGGGGGAAACAAAAGAGTTCGTGCATTGCAGTTTCTGACTGTGGATCTGGCTCTGGTGCTGAACCTCCCCACACCTCTATTTTCTCTTATTTATTTATTTGTTTGTTTTGTGACAGTGTTGCTCTGTCACCCAGGCTGGAGTGCAATGGCATCATCATAGTTCAGCACAATCTCAAACTCCTGGCCTCAGTGATACTCCTGCCTCAGTCTACAGAGTAGCTAGGACTACAGGTGCACACCACGCCCAGCTCATTTTTCTATTCTTTCATTTTATTTTAAAATTCATTTTTTGTAGAAATGAGGTCTTGCTATGTTGCCCAGGCTGGCCTCGAATTCCTGGCCTCAAGTGATCCTCCTTCATTGGCCTAAAGTGCTGGGATTTCAGACATGAGCTTCTGCACCTGGAGTATTTTCTCATCTTTAAAATGGGTTGATAATAGCAACTACCTTATAGTGTTTTTTCTGAGGATTAACGAAATCAGTCCATACACGTATGAAATGGCTAGAACAGTGCCTGGCACGCACTAAGTGCTGTACATGTCTCCTGTTCCCTTCCACCCTCATTCCATCCCTCCCTTTATCCCCTGGAAAGCCCTGCTCATGGCTTTCAAATGCACCCACCTCTCTCCATCCCCACATTGCCTCCTCTTCCCAGGACTCCACACCAAAGCCATCTGATACACTTGCTGCCTATGCTGAAAGCCCTCACACCCAGGAAGTGGTAAGATCATGACAGTCAAGCCTGTCTCTCCCACTTGGCTGGGCACATACCAGCTGCCTCATAAATGTTTACTATCCCAGAGCATCCACCCAGCACTCCAGCCTGGGCCCCACCACCTCCACAAGGAAGTCGAAGAGGCGGGCATAGAGCCCCTTGGCGAGCGCGTCGCGGGTGTAGGCTGCCTGCTCCACATTGAGGGTCACATCAATGGACTCGCTGCGTCCACCCCAGCGGCTGTCCATCTTGCGGCTAGTCAGCTTCTCTTGCAGCCGCCCGCTGTCAACACCCAGCAGGTAGGCAGGGAAGGCTAGGACTGCCCAGCCAGGGCAAAGAGGGCATGTGGTCAGCCTCTTGGGCCTCATGTGGGGGCCTCCTCTCCCCATCTTGGCCCATTGTCCTTATGGCTTCTCACCCGGCCAGGGCTGAACCAGGAGGAAGTGGTTCACACACACATAAGCCCCCACCCCACTCTCTCTGTCACCCATACTCACGGTCTACACTCTCCACCCGGGCATAATTCCCATCTTCGCAGAAGCTGATGTTCCCCAGGTGCAAGATCCCTGCCACTAGCTGCAGAACCAGCTGCTGGATGTTGGGTGGGATCCCAATGACCTGCATGGCGCTCTGTGGGCAGAACAGGGACAAAAATTGAGCCTCTTCCAATCCTAGCCTCCACCCTGCCTCCAGGTGACAGGCTTCAAGGGCCACAGCACAGACTCAGGGTGTCAAGACACCCCCCCCCCAACCTACATCCACTTGCTGTGTGACCTTGTGTAAGTCTGTGCACTGTTCTGGGCTTTGGTTTACTGATTTGTAACTGAGGAGGATTCCCTGGGCTGAGAGTCTGGCTGGGGGCTGGAGTGGCAGCTGGTGCTCACCAGTGTCTCACTGAAGTCACTCCTGTCATCGGTGCCATCCACCTTGTAGGTGTCCGATTGGTTGAGGTAGTAATAGTAGTCAGGCGTCATGAGCCCCAGGTTCTGTCGCTGCTCATGGGAGGCTCCTTCCAGCAGCTGAGGATACACTGATGCTCAGGCATCTGGTGTTTGCCTGGACCCTGGGGTCCACCCTGTCTCAGGCTCCTGCACACCAACCTTCCCATTGTCTCCCCTCCCTGGGGTCCAAGTCGGGCTCCCTCCATCCCAGCCTCACAGCCCCCTTCCCTGCACCTGGTAGTAGATGTGGAAATTCCTCTCGTTTTCATTCTGCATGACCACACGGGACTTTTCCAGCAAGAAGTTGGAGATTTTGCCTCCATCTGGCTCCCCACCTCGGCTGAATTGGATCTCGAAATACTTGCCCTGAGCCAGATAGAACTGTGTCAGCCCCTCCCAACCCCCCACCAGGGTCTCCAGGGTGCAGGTGGGGGAAGGATCAGGGTGGTTCTTATAAGTCTGGCCCCTCTTCCCATGTGATCTTGACTTGCTTTTCTCTACCTCCTACTTTCTGATGACTTGCTTTTTTTTGTTTTTTTGAGACAGTCTCACTCCGTCACCCTGGGTAGAGAGTGCTGTGGCATCCTAGCTCAATAGCAATCTGCAATTCCTGGGCTCAAGAAATCCTCCTGCCTCAGCCTCCTGAAGTAGCTGGGACTACAGGCACCTGCCACAATGCCTGGCTAATTTTTCTATTTTTAGTAGAGACAGGGTATTGCTCTTCCTCAGGCTGGTCTTGAACTGAGCTTTAGGCAATCCACCTGCCTTGGCCTCCCAGAGTGCTAGGATTACTGGCATGAGCCACTGCACCCAGCTGACTTGGCCTTTTTCATTAGCTGTTACTTAGTCTGTGCTCAGTCTGTGTTCTGGGCCAATGATGCTCTTTCTTCCCTTTCTGATGCTCCAAGCCCTCACTTTGGGTGCCCAGTCATGTGCCTGGCATATACAAGCATCACATTTTGTTTTTCTTGACACAGTATCTTGCTCTGTCACCCAGGCTGGAGTGTAGTGGCATCAGCCTAGCTCACAGCAACCTCAGATTCCTGGGCTCAAGTGATCCTTCTTCCTCCCAAGTAGCTGGGACCACAGGTGCATCCCACCATGCCCCACTAATTTTTCTGTTCTTTATTTTTGTACAGACAGGGTCTCACTATGTTGCTCAGCTTGGTCTCAAATTCTTGGCTTCAAGTAATCCTCCTATCTTAGACTCCCAAAGTGCTGGGATTACTGGTCAGAAACATCACATTTTATTGGCAAGTTCTGAAGCCCCTCTGTGTGTCTGTAGGATGCTACTGATCCTAATGATTCTGGGTGTCTCCCATTTACCCTCCCTGAGCCCAAAGCAAGGGCCACTCAGGCGCCTTCTCTGGTCTCTGACACCATCTGGATCGTGCTTTGGCCAGAGGCTGAAGAGCAGAGAAGTTCCCTCATTTTTCCTTTCTGCCACATCCTTCCAATGACAACACAAATTATATCATCCTGTTGCACAATTAGACATCTGTAATATGTAGCATAAACTTGTTCTATTGCACAATAAAATTATATAAAATAAAATGTAATAATGTTTTTGAGGTTCATCTGTGTTTTTGTGCAGTAGTTTGAAAACGTGATTCTATTTATGGATGACGTGTCAGAACAGCTGAAACTAATCTATGGTGAAAAAAGAAATCAGGAGAATGGTTGTTTCTGGGGTACGATGGGAACAGAAATTGACTAGAAAGGGACAAGAAGGAACTTTCTGGTGATTTTGATGCTCTGTATGTTGATAAGTGTTTGAGTTGCACAGGTCTATGCATTTGTTCTCTTTTTTTTTTAGACAGAGCCTCAAGCTGTCCCCCTGGGTAGAGTGCTGAGACATCACAGCTCACAGCAATCTCCAACTCATGGGCTCAAGCGAGTCTCCTGTCTCCACCTCCCAAGTAGCTGGGACCACAGGTGCCCACCATAGGCTGTTTTTTGGTTGCAGCTGTCATTGTTGTTTGGTGGGCCTGGGCTGGATTCAAACCCGCCAGCTCAGGTGTATGTGGCTGGTGCTTTAGCCTCTTGAGCCACAGGCGCTGAGCCTAGAGTCTCACTATGTTACCCTGCGTAGAGTGCCGCAGCATTACAGCTCACAGCAACCTCAAACTCTTGGGCTTGAGATTCTCTTATCTCAGCCTCCCAAGTAGCTAGGACTACAGGCACCCACCACAAGGCCCGGCTATTTTTTTTTTTTTTGTTGTTGTTGTTGTTGCAGTTGTCATTGTTGTTTTAGCTGGCCTGGGCCAGGTTAAAACCTGCCAGCCTCAGTATATGTGGCTGGCACCCCACCCACTGAGCTACAGGCGCCACCCTATGCATTTGTTCAAACTCAGTGAATGGTCAACTTTGAATATAGCCTGCTATCCATATTTGAGGGTTCCAGGTCTACAGATCCAACTAACTTCAGATCAAAAATACTTTTTTAAATCCATAAAAAATAATGATACAATAAAATAATATAAATAAAAATGTGGTATTAACAACCATTACATAGTATTTACCTTGAATTAGATATTATAAGTAATCTAGAGATGATTTAAAATATATGGGAGGATGTGTGAGGATTGCATGCTAATATGACATTATTCACATAAGGAGCTGGAACATCCTTGGATTGTGATATCAGAAGGAGAACCTGGAACCCATACCCTACAGACGCTGTATATATTTTGCTATATGCAAATATATACAAAGAAATAAAAAAGCTGCAAATTTATGATGGGCAATAATTAATGATCTACATACAGAAGTGTTTGGGGGAAAGGTATGGTGTCTTCAGCTTACTTTGCAGTGCATCAGAAAATACTGTGGGGGAATGAATAGATATAGATGAAATAAAGCAAGTATAGTAAGGTGGTAATGATAGAATCCAGGAGATGGGCACATAGGTGTTCTCTATACTTATTTTTGAAAATGTTGGGACAAATACTTAAAATACAATTATGTGACAAAATATTACAAAATAAAAATAGAACTCAAAACTAATATTTTAGGGAAGTAAAAACATCTTAATGTAGGAATTTATTATTTCCATGTGCAGACATTGGCTAAAATTACAAGAGAGAGAGAAGCCGCTGCTCCAGGCAGGGTGGCAGAGACTCACAAAGCGGCTGGAGTTGTTGTTGCGCACCGTCTTGGCATTGCCAAAGGCCTCGAGCAGCGGGTTTGACTGCAGGATGATATCTTTCACGTGCTGGGGACAGAGACAGGTGGGGAGGGAAGAGGTCAGACTGGCCAGGTGTGGGGCTAGGTGGGGCTGAACTACCCAACCCATCTTTCCCTTTTCCTCGTCTCACCTGGACCTTCTCTCTCCCGCCAGACACCTTGGAGATGTAGCCCATGATGTATTTGGCTGCCACCGTCTTCCCAGCTCCACTCTCTCCACTGGGGGTGGAAAGGGGAAGGGCCTTTTTAGTGCTTGATCATTCATTCATTTGTTGAGCACCTACTGTGTATCAGGCACTATTTCCACATACTGGGGATACAAGAGTGAATAAGACAGATAAAAATTCCTGCCCTCCTCCCCTCATGGAGTTGAAATTTAGAGGAAACAGATGGATAATAACAGAAGGAATAAATAAAATATATCATGAGTCAGATGGTGACAGGGAAGGTAAAGCAGGGGGTTGGGTAGAGAGAGAGCAAGGTTGTGTTCAGATTGGGAGTTCCCGGGACACCTCCCTGTGGGGGGACCGAGGTGTCTGAGCAGGGGCTTAGCAGGGCCTGTGTCCTCCCGCCCTGTACCTGATGATAACACACTGGTTTTCACAGTCGATGAGCATGTTGCGGTACATGTTGTCCGTGAGGGCGTAGATGTGTGGGGGATTCTCATACTGAGCCTGGTGGGGGAGATCGGGTCTCAGCCCAGGGTAGGGAGAGGCTGTGGGGTCCTGGGGCTGTGTCTCCCACTTTGTTGCTGCCTCACCGCGCCCTGGTAGAGGTCAATCTCGCGGTCAGTGAAGTAAGGCATCTGCTTGAAGGGGTTTACGGAGATGAGCACCGAGCCAATATAGGTCTGGAAGTGGTTAAGGTGTCCTGGTAGGATATGGACCCTTTTGGCCCCTGTGCCCTTATCTTGCTTGCCTAGAGCCCCATTGTTTCTCCTTATCGGAGAAAGATATAGAGACCCTCGGATGCACCTTGGGGGAATGGGATGTGCTATGTGCAGCTAGGCTACCCCAGGGCAGAGTGAGCAGTGGGAGCCACGGTGGCCCCAAACCAGAGCCCTGTTGTCACTGTATCCGCCCCTGTCCCATCACCCAGTGCCCACACTGCCCATTCCTCTCTCTGCTCATTCAAACGCCTTTGTGTCCATGGCCCAGGATACAAAGATGTAGTCGTCCATGAAGCGCTTCCGGAGGTTGGCAGAGATGGCGTCCTCGGTGATCTGGGGCAGCAGCACCATGTCATCCACACCACTCTGCTTTACATTGTGGCTCTGCCAGTGGAAGCGCTCCTTGCTGCCCTGGGGGTGAGAATTTCAGGGTGGGGGTGAGTCCCCTCAGCGGGACACCAGTGCCTGGCTGTCCTCCACCTCTGTTCCTCCTTCCCCATTTTGGGGACACCAAGAGGTGGGCAAGGTCCAATTCATCCTCCCTGTCCCAGACAGAAGGACAGCTCAGATCCTTCTCTGAGTCCTCTCTTTTTGTCCCTCTGTATGTCCATTCTTACACTGAGTACCCGCTTTGCCCCTCCAGGAGAGATGCCAGGCTCGGCAGGGCACGGGAGCTCTCAGTGGATGGCTCTGTAGCTGTGGCAGAGGAGGAAACGGGAAGGCTTGTTGGGGAGCCGGCCCACCCTGCTTCTTACTTCCCTCTACACTCCCAGGCCCTTGCTTACCCAGCTCCCCTCTCTCTGCCCAGGTCTGCACTGAGTCCTTGACCTCTCTGTGGCATCTGAGCTGCTGGGAAGTGGCCTCCTTCTTCCCACTCCTCTTCCTTTCCTGTGGTCGTGTGAACCAGCCTGTCACTCTGAGCTCCTTCAGGCCACCATGTGGTGTGGCCTCTGCTCTGTGCCCACCTATGACCCTGTTCCTCAGCTCCACCCTCCACTTCTGGCCCAGTGTCCCTGCTGGCCCTGACAAGGTCGTCTCTGTCCTCAGGTGCTTTTGCCTCACTCCTCAGCAGCTCCAGCATTTTCCCAGGGTCCCACTATCCTATCTCAGTTCCTCCCTGAGTTTCTCATCACATGACACCTACGTTAGGCCCTATGGAGAAGAATTAGGCACAGGCTCTCCAAAAAACACTCCTCTAGGTAAGCCTTTCTGGTCCTCTCTCCTCTTAGACTGATTTGATTCTTTTAGTGTCTTGAACACCTGGCTCTCTCAGGCTCAAACTTTCTCCATTCAGTGAGGGAGGAGCCCAGCAAATAGGCTGAAAGGATGGGCTTGCTAATAAATAATCTAACAGAAAGGAAGGGGGATAAACTCACAGCACATAATTGCCCCTTTGAAGTGAAAGATCACAACTGCCCCTTTGTTTGATCAAGATTGATCAAACAATCTTAAATTGTTTTACTTAAGAGGGTTTTTTTTTATTCTGTCACCCTGGGTAGAGTGCTGTGGCATCAGCTTAGTTCATTGCAACCTCAAACTCTTGGACTCAAAAGATCCTTGCCACAGCCTCTCAAATAGCTGGGACTGCAGGCTCTCAACACAACACCTGGAAGTTTTTCTATTTTTAGTAGAGAGGAGGTCTCGCTTTTGCTTAGGCTGGTCTTGAACTACTGAGCTCAAGTTATCCACCTGCCTCAGCCTCTGTGAGTGCTAGGATTACAGGCAGGAGCCACCATGCCCAGCCAAGAGTTTGTTTTAAACAGCCTCAAAGAGCCCTGACCAAACAGTAGGGCTCTGAGCTCTCTGCCTCAATTCCTTCCCAAAAGACATTTCAAGTACTCTGATAAGCCAGTCTCACAGAGAAAAGAAAAAAAAAAAAGGAAAAAATCAGACACAGCTGCTTCAGCCATCTCCTGTTATCAGCTTACAACATTGACTATTCTTTACCATTTCTCCCTATAAAAATGTGGATCCTCTTCTGCACATCCCCTTCTTCCTTTCATATACTGTGTAACTTCCCCCAAGAAAAGAAAATAAACTTTTTTCTTTTTTTTTTTTTTACCTTTTTTTTTTTTTTTAGAGACAGAGTCTCACTTTATGGCCCTTGGTAGAGTGCCATGGCACCACACAGCTCACAGCAACCTCCAGCTCCTGGGCTTAAGCGATTCTCTTGCCTCAGCCTCCCGAGTAGCTGGGACTACAGGTGCCCGCCACAGCACCCAGCCATTTTTTTGTTGCAGTTTGGCCGGGGCTGGGTTTGAACCCACCACCCTTGGCATATGGGGCCAGCGCCCTACTCACTGAGCCACAGGCGCCGCCACTTTTTGCTTTTTTTATATCTTTTTTTTTTTGAGACAGAACCTCAAGCTGTCACCCTGGGTAGAGTGCTGTGGTATCACAGCTCACAGCAACCTCCAACTCCTGGGCTCAAGCGAGTCTCCTGCCTCCACCTCCCAAGTAGCTGGGACTACAGGCGCCCGCCACAACACCCGGCTAATTTTTGGTTGCAGCTGTCGTTGTTGTTTGGCGGCCTGGGCTGGATTTGAACCTTCCAGCTCAGGTGTATGTGGCTGGTTGCCTTAGCCGCTTGAGCTACAGGCACGGAGCTGGAGCGCCCTCTTCTGACGAACTCATGCTCAGATAAGATGTTCCTCCTCCAGGAAGCCCCCCACCCCGACTCCCAGACCAGGAGCTCATGGAGACAGAGATTGGGGGAGTCTTTTCTCAGCCCTAGCAAGGAGGATCTATTCAGTGAACAATGGACAAAGGTAAAGAAAGAAACCCACCTTCAGGGAAGGACCCCTAGAACCAAGGATGCTGGGAATTGAAATCAGTTAATTAAAGAGGACTCCTGTTTGCCAGCAGATTCCAGGAAAAGAAAGTGGATATGCTGGGCTGAGAGGGTACAGTTTGGGAATAAGCAAGAGAGGGTGGGCAACTGTAGGGCACAGGGGGAGCCAGTCATTCCTGGGGCATTAGGGAGCCATGGGACGTTCTTGAGAAGGGTTGGGTGGGAGAGGTACGTGGTCAGATACTGAACATTCTGACAGCCAGAGGGAGGATTTGCTGAGGAATGCCTATGGAGATTAAATAAGCCTAGCCTTTGGCATGGGGGAGATCTGTGTTCTATTCTTGGATGGCTGATTTGATACTACAATTAGCTTCATTTGCCTCATTTGTAAAATGGGAGAAACAGCCCCACTGCCCAGGCTTGACGTGAGGATGAACCCACTCTGGAGAATAAGATCAGGGTGCAGGGTTTGGGCCCCTTCCCAGCCTTAGTAGCTGTGAGGAAAGTCCAGGCTGAGGAGCATTTGACAGAATTAACATTCACCACGAACTTACATCATGCCAGACTGCCAGAGGTCATCTCTGTGTGGTGTAGACTGGGGGGACTCTGAGGCCCAAAAGGTAGAGGGGTTTGACAAAAGACACCTGCTCAAAGACAAGGTTATATTGTTTCCAAGGATGTGGGAGATTTGAACCCAGATAGTTTGGCAGCAAAGAACAGATTCTCCCACCTGCACCCACAAGAGGCCAGGCGGTGCAGAGAAGGGTTAATGTAGGGACCAAGGCTCTTGGCTCCCTACAGGTTCTCAGAAAAATCACTGACATGAAGCACATTGATCAATAGGAGAAAAGGCCTACACATTTATTTAATGTGTGTACATGGGAACCTTCAGAATGAGGACCTAAAGATAGAGGGAAAATTGTCCATTTTTATGCGTAGGTTCAACAAAGTATGGACAGCCAAGTAGAAATTTGATCGGAAAGAAAGAGTATAATCTAATACTAACAGCCTGAGTGGGGAGACCCAGCAAGGCCTGTCTGCCTAGACTCTTCTCAGCCTCTCCGAGCAGCATCCTTCCTCTGGGTGTGAGGTAGGCCCTCTCTGGAGTGGTAGTCTTATGACCTACAATCAAACAAAGTAGGTCAGATAATTTCTTTACATCTCTTCAAGGCTGAAAACCTGTTTGTGGCTTCCTGTCATCCTCCCATTTGTCCATTCAACAAAGAATTCTGGTCTGTCACTTATATGGCTGGCAGCTAGAGGTGGAAAGGACTGGGTAGACTATTCGCCCCAAATCCCTCCTTTGCTTTCCCACCTCCACACGTGTTCCTCATCTACCCCAGGGTGTCTGAAGGAGTGTTCCCAAGCATGAGAGAGTCGGCCACACTCCCTGCTCTGAGCTCACCCAGACTGTGCGATCACATCTCAGTTCCTTTGCTGGGTTCTCAGGGCCCTTTAGGATTTTGCCTCCGATCATCCATTCACTCTCTCCTCCCTTTACTCATTCATTCAAACAAGCCTGACACTTTTTTTTTTTTTTTGGAGACAAAGTCTCACTCTTTCACCGAGGCTGGAGTGTGCTGTCATCATAACAGCTCACTGCAACCTCAAAGTCCTGGGCGCAAGCGATCCTCTTACCTCAGCTTCCCAAGTAACTGAGGACTACAGGTGCCTACTACAGTGCCTAGCTGATTTTCTATTTTTAGGAGCAGTGGGGTCTTGCTCTTGTTCATCTGGTCGTGAACTTCTGGCCTCAAACAATCCTCCTGCCTTGGCCTCCCAGAGTGCTGGGATTATAGGTGTTAGCCACCGCACCTGGCCCCTGGCACTTTGTTGGGCCTGGCACTGTCTGAGTTTCCAACCTCAGGAGGTCCCAGATGGGCGCTGACATGTAGTGTGTGGATGAGGCTATAGTGAGGGATGCCTTCCAGTGTTAACCACTGCAACCTGGAGCCAAACAGTTTTATGTATTTAATACAAAGAGAAAATCTATATATTCTTTTCCCCCTTTAAATAGAGAAAGAATCTTGCTCTGTGCTCAGGGTGGAGTGCAGTGGCATCATAGTAACTCACTGCAGTCTCGAACTCCTGAGCTCAAGTGTCCTCCCATCTCAGCCTGCTGGGTATCTGGGACTACAGCTGTGTACCACCATGTCTTGTTAATTTTTAAACCTGTTTTGTAGTGATGGGGTCTTGCTATGTTGCCTAGGCTGGTCCCCTGCCTGGGCCTCCCAAAGTCCTGGGATTGCAAGCATGAGCCACTTCACCCAGCTACAAATCTATTTATTCTTTTTTTTTTTTTTTTTTTTGTGGTTTTTGGCTGGGGCTGGGTTTGAACACGCCACCTCCAGCATATGGGACCAGCGCCCTACTCCTTGAGCCACAGGCGCCGCCCTCAAATCTATTTATTCTTTGCACGGTCAATATCCACTGCATTTTCCAGGACTTATGTCTTGTTAATTTTTAAACTTATTTTGTAGTGATGGGGTCTTGCTATGTTGCCTAGGCTGGTCTCCTGACTGGGCCTCCCAAAGTCCTGGAATTGCAAGCATGAACCACTTCACCCAGCTACAAATCTATTTATTCTTTGCATGGTTGATATCCACTGCATTTTCCAGGACTCGACTACCCTGGATGCACTGAGAAGGAGACGGGTAACAAAGCCATGAGTAGTAGCTTGGTGCACAGAGGCTGAGAATGTCGCCCACAGCAGACAGGCTAAGTGGGAGCCACCAGGGAGGTGGGAGGCAACTGGGACATGGAGGAGGCTGTGTTGGGACAAGGGCTGGTCTGGAGCCATCAATTACAACTGGAAGAGTTAGAGGTGCTCCTGGAGACTCAGAGGTGCCCCAAGGAGGGTGTCGGCAGCTTCAAGGTCAGAATTTGGATTAAGAGGTGTGGAGGTGTAGACAGGGAGTGAGGATGGCTTTCAGAGTACCTGGCTGAGACAGCGAAGAGGGAAAGAGGTTGGGTGGGAGGTCTGTGGTTGGGGAGATGTGGGGTCAGGGGAACATGTGTTTCTTGTTTCTAGATGGAGAGGCCAGACCATGTTGGTGAAGAGAGATGGTGAAAATTGGGAGTGAAATGGTATCATTCATAGCCATGCATGAGGGCTCACACCTGTAATTCTTGTACTCTGGGAGGCTGAGGCTAGAGGATTGCTTGAGGTCAGGAGTTTGAGACCCACCTGAGCAAGAGCGATACGCCCATCTCTACTAAAAATAGAAAAACGAGTGGAGCACTGTGACAAGTGCCCATAGTCTCAGCTACTTTGGAGGCTGAGGCAGGATCCCTTGGGCCCAGAGTTGGAGGCTGCAGTGAGCGGTGAAGACACCACAGCACTCCAGACTGGGCAACAGAGTGAGACCCTGTTTCAAAGAAAAAAAATAAGAGAAAAAATTGCTGCCATTTAAGGGCCTGGTGAGCAGATGATAGTGGGGGATTCATGGTCTTTCCCTAAGGGGATGTTTGGGAGAGTGTGGACAGACACAGCCCTGTAAGTTGGTGGGGAGGACAGGAAGTGGGTTCTCTTTCTGAAGAGCTGGAGGGTGGAGATTGGATGGTGACAACAGTAACAAAACAACAATGGTACAACAGCTGACACCGACTCACACTTATTGTGGGCAAACGCTCTGGTCTCTTGGCCTAACCTTTTTTTTTTTGTTCTGCAGCCACAAACTCCTGAGCTCCAGTGATCCTTTTGCCTCACCTCCTGAGTAGCTGGGTCTACACACGCCCAGCACCACTCCCTGATAATTTTTCTGTCTTTAGTAGAGACAGGGTCTTGCACTTGCTTGGGCTGGTCTAGAACTCCTGGACTCAAGTGATCCTCCTGCCTCGGCCTCCTAAAGTGCTAGTGGTCTAAGCTTCTTACATGAATTACTTCATTCCAGTCTCTTAACACAGATGTTGAGGTTGGTCCTATCACTGGATTCGTTTTACAGAAGAGAAAACTACAGCACAGAGATGTTAGTCGTCCTCCTCAAGGTCACACAGCAGGAACATGATGGTGCAGGAAGAGAGGACTTCACGGGGAGGACACACATAGGCTGTCTGTCCCTAGCTCAATCTTTATGCTTCTTGGTCCCTGGGGCTGAGCTGAGAACCAAGGCTACTTCCCCTTGCTGGAGTCAGAGGCCTGAGGCCAGCTGTGTCTGTCTGGGCTTGCTGGCCCACTCGGCTCTCCTGGCCTTGACTCAGTTCCTCTTCCAGTCCTTCTCCTTTTCCCTCATCTAGCTGTGTGGCTCTTTGACTTTGTAGTTCCTCCCATTTTCTCCCTTCTATCCTGCCCTAGGCCCCTTGGGCCCCCCAGCTGCTCCAAGCTCTGCTGATCACAGAACTCATAGGGTGGCTGGGTGCAGTGGCTCATGCCTATAATACCACCACTTTGAGAAAAAAATGTATAGATTGTTTGTATTGAAAAGAGGGAGGGTTTTGCTCAAGTGAGTACAGTATGGGGGGTGATAGTCAAGAATTATGGCATGTAACAGATCAGGTTCCAGGCCTGGCTTGGCAGTTGACTGACTGTGTGACTCCAGGGAGGCCACTTCCCTTCTCCAGACCCCAGTTTCCCCATCTGTCAGGTGGGTTCTATAATGATATCCTCCATAAAAGTCACTGAGAGGCAAAAATGGGTGAATGCAGAGAAAAGATGCACTGAGGGGCCTCAGAAAATTGCAGCCAATGGTCCCCAAAGTATTTAAGTAATTGGTGTTTGACAGAGAGGGCCTGGATGTAGGGGCTGATCAGTATATACTCATTGAATAAATAAATGAATGAAGTGCCATTGGGATCAGGCTGCCTCCTGCCTTGTCTCACAGATCGCTCTCTCTCTTGCCTCCAAGTCTGCATGGGTTAAGTTGAAAATCTTTGTTCCTACCTCCCTTGCTTGGGGGTGGGGATGCAGTGAAGAGGTTGTGCAGTTGACCACAAGCCAAGTATGACTCAACCTGCTAGGCCTCTTGTGAAAGGCTGTCAGGGGCGTGAGGTGGCTGGGGTGGTAAGGAGGTGTAGCTACTTCCTTCAGCTCTTCAGAGAGGTCTCTCTATCTACCCCAAGGCAGAAGGGGACAGTTTTCTTAGTGTCAGTGTGGGGAAGGGTTGTTTGAGGTCAAGATGATGGTTTCTGTGGGGCTGAGGGTGGGCATTCAAGCCCTGTAGTGAATAGTGAATATACCTGAGCCCCTGTGCATGGGGCTATGTGAAGACTAGGCTTAGATGGACCAGGTCTGGGCCCTGCCCTTGGGGTGGCTCAGTGTTCTGTAAGTGGTGACACCAGTTGCCCAAGGGAGCACTGAGAAGAGGCGGGGGCCTTCCTGTGGGAGGCAGGTCTTGCAACATGGACTTCCCAGGCAGAATTGGTGCTGGCAGCAGGGACCATCAGCCAAGAGGGCCTTGGGGGTATGAGGAGATTCCAGGATTCTAGTATCTTTGAAACAGAGAATCTAGGTCCAAGTGAGGCTGGAAGAATGGGACAACCTAGGGCACATGGGGGTCAGGTCATCACCCCAGGAGTCTCTCTCTCCTTTTTTTTAAAGACAAAGTCTCACTATGTCACCCTGGGTAGAGTGCTATGGCGTCACAGCTCACAGCAACCTCAAACTCTTGGGCTTAAGTGATTCTCTTGCCTCAGCCTCCCAAGTAGGTGGGACTACAGGTGCCCTCCACAACACCCGGCTGTTTTTTTTTGTTGTTGCAATTGTCATTGTTGTTTAGCTGGCCCAGACTGGGTTCAAACCCACCAGCCTTGTGTATGTGGCTGGCGCCATAACCACTGTACTACAGGTGCCACTCAGGAGTATCTTGTAGGAGGAGGAGAGGTTATGGTTCAGGTGTCTGTGAACAGTGTGACCTTACGACCTTTACTGGTTTACAAAGACCTTTCAGACTTTGGGTTGTATGGTGTCTAACCTCACTGCCTCAGTTTCCTCATCTGGAAAACGGGAACGGCAGACCTCACAGGGCTGCTGTGCCAATTTAGTGAGACAAAAGTTTTGAAGCATAAGCTTGATCTGGCCAGTCCCATTGGCCCAGGTCCCAGGGCCAGGAGGAAGGGCTGGACAATTATCTTCAACCATTTTAGGTTCTCTGCTCCCAGTGGGCAGTGAAGAGCAAGTGCCACAGACTGGAGAGAGCGACAAAATAGCCACTTCCTTCCTTTCAAGGGTCCAGCGAGCTGTGGTTGCCAGCAGGAGATGTGAATCTACTGCAGCTCCCAGCTCCTGCCCTGGTCCCCTGAAGTTTGCTCCCAGCTCAGTGGGGTTCTGAGGCCACACCTTGCATCTCTGCACTGTGCAAACAATATTTTTGTCTCCAAAGACTTGTAGGGTCTTCCCCTCTTTGGGAGCTAAGTTTCTTTTTTTTTTTTTTTTTTGAGACAAAGTCTAACTAGCTGGGTGTTGTGGCGGGCGCCTATAGTCCCAGCTACTCGGGAGGCTGAGGCAAAAGAATCACCTAAGCCCAAGAGCTGGAGGTTGCTGTGAGCTATGATGCCATAGCACTCTGCCAGGGGTGACAAAGTGTGACTCTGTCTCTAAAAAAAAAACAAAACAACAAACAAAACAAAGAGACATGTTGCTCTCGGTAGAGTGCTATGGAGTCACAGCTCACAGCAACCTCAAACTCTTGGGCTTAAGCCATTCTCTTGCCTCAGCCTCCCAAGTAGCTGGGACTACAGGCGCCCACCACAATGCCCGGCTATTTTTTGGTTATAGTTGTCATTGTTGTTTTGGCAGGCCTGGGCTGGATTTGAACCCGCCAGCTCAGGTGTATGTGGCTGGTGCCCTAGCCACTGAACTACTGGAGCTGAGCTGGGACTCAGTTTCTTTATGGACTTGGCTAGAGGCCATTATCCAACATGTCTTTTGGAGCTTTTTCTCTAGTCACTGGAGATTGCCAGCCATTAGTCATTACCTCCTCAAATCTCCCATACCAAGGCTGGAGCTGGGGAACCCCAATTTTGCTCCTTCTGCTTGTTAGGGAAGAGCCTCTGGGATGAGATGATGGTAGACCAGTCCCTAAGGCAGAAATCTGCTTCTCCCTGATACACTGCTTTCCACATCCTTTGTGGTTGATGGACTGCAGGTCTTATGAGTCTTGGCCTTTTCCAAGACTCATTGGATCATGCAGCCACATCCCTATTTTCCCTGCTTTGTGATCATACCTTAAAAACAATCACCAAGACCCTGTTGTTACCATCATCACGAACTGAGGGCAAACGTTGCCATTTCACCCTCTCCCCCAGTCCTCCTCAAAGCCAAACAAACTTGTAGCAATCTCAATGCCAGTACCACCAGCCAACACCAGACAGGGACCTCGACCAATTCTACCATCATCTTCCTTTAAGATCACCCACTATCATCACCACCACACCAACCCATAATAACCAACCACCATCAACAATGCTAGGTCTGTCTGGGGTGGTGGCGCACGTCAGTAACCCTAGCACTCTGGGTGGTCACAGTGAGTGGATTGCCTGAACTCAGGAGTTCTAGACCAGCCTGAGCAAGAGCAAGACCCTGTCTTTAAAAATAGCTGGGTATGGGCGGCACCTGTGGCTCAGATGGTAAGGCGCCGGCCCCATATACCGAGGGCGGCGGGTTCAAACCCGGCCCCGGCTGAACTGCAACCAAAAAATAGCTGGGTGTTGTGGCGGGCGCCTGTAGTCCCAGCTGCTCGGGAGGCTGAGGCAAGAGAATCACTTAAACCCAGGAGTTGGAGGTTGCTGTGAGCTGTGTGATGCCATGGCACTCTACCGAGGGCCATAAAGTGAGACTCTGTCTCCACAAAAAAAAAAAAAATAGCTGGGTATTGTGGTGGGTGCCTGTAGTCCCATCTACTTGGGAGGCTGAGGCAAGAGGATCGCTTGAGCCCAAGAGCTTGAGGTTGCTGTGAGCAATGATGCCACAGTACTCTACCAAGGGCAACAAAGTGAGACTCTGTCTCAAAGAAAAAAAAAAAGCCCCCAAACAAAGAAAAAACAATACTAAGCCCAGTACAGCGGCTCAGGCAGGAGGATTGCTTAAGGTCAGGAGTTTGAGACTAGCTTGGACAACATAGCAAGACCCCATCTCTAAGAGAATAGAAAAATTAGCTGGGGGTGGTTGTGTGCACCTGTAGTCCCAGCCACTGGGAAGGCAGAGGCAGGAGAATCACTTGAGCCTAGGAGTTTGAGGTTGCACTGAGCTATGATCCTGCCACTGCACTCTAGCCTAGACCACTGAGCAAGATGCTATCTCAGACCCCCATCAACAAGTACATACAGCTGACTACCATTAGCAACCTCATTAAGCAGTACTCATTTACCATAGCCTGTTCAAAAACCAACACTGAATTGATACCACTATTACCAATCGATATTGCCAGAAATAATTAACTACCAACAGTAAATGAACACTACTACGAACGCCACCCAACTCCAAATAACAGCAACCATCAATTGCCACTGTAACACTGGTCAGTCACCAAGTATCCCTGACATTTCCACCTGAAAACGACCAACCATCAATGACTAGTATTAAATGCCAGCCGTCAACAAAGACCACCACCAGTACCACCACCAGCCTACCCACAAGAGCATTGTCACCACCAATGTGCAACGACCAACTGCAATGGCCACCAACCATCACAATCAGCGACACCAACAACCCAACAATAACCACTCACAGCAACCTCTCTGCAGTAACCAATAATGTCACCTCCACCCATCTCCATCACTAAATCCAGTTGGCTTGGTAATGGCAGCTACCACATATCAAGTGAATGTTGCCTGCTCTGTAAAGGACTTGACAAACAATGTGTTATTGAATCCTCCAACAGTTTTCCTGGCATCCACCACAACACCTCAGACAGAGGCACTGCCTCTTAGATGGGCTCCACTCCTCTTCTCTACCATCCTTTTAGGGGTGTTTTTTTCCCTGCAGACACTGTCAGCCAAGCAACCTGTTGACTAAGCATTTCGCAGGGCTTCCTTAGGGAGGGGTTGCTTTTCTCTAAAGTAGCAAATCTCTTCCTGTGTTCTTTTGATCAAAATCTGCTCATCTGAGCTGCTGAGCCTCTCTGGTTGGACTTGGAAGAGTTTCCCAGCCCAAGTGCAGCTTCAGCTGTGTTTTGGTGATGAATCGCCTAGAAGAGTCTTTGGCCGAGGAGACCTTATTTATTGCAGACTTCTTGCAAGTGTGAGATGTTCTCTTTGATTAACACAAACTCTGCCTGTCACCCCACCTCCCTGTCTGTGCCCCAGTCTGCTGTAACGGCCAAGAATGCTACAATTGTCCCTGTCCCAGGCGTGCGCTCTCATCCTCGTTGACAGAATGATGAGAAATGAAAGCTGAAGTGGTTTGCGGATGCATGAAGCTGCGGGGTGTTGCCAGCCCTGCCTGTAAACTCCTTGTGCATGCTATGATACTGCTGGGTCTAGACCTAGAATTGTGACAATCTCCCTCATCTTGTCACCAACAGACCTCAAGCTCAACAGGTAGCAACACCTCTGGCTGCAGTATTTCCGCTGCCATCTTCGCATGGACGATTACCAGGGATGACACTCAGCCTCACCCTCTCCCACTTTTGCGATTACTGCAGCCAAACCACCTATCACCCACACAGGCAGATTGTCACTGCCCCTACTGCCTGTTAGACATAGCTTCCTCTCCCAGCTGTGGATGCAGAATAGCTGAACTCACAGACCCTCTGATGTTCCAACCAAAACACCCCTGAACAACAACTTCCATATCTAGATTGACTCCCAAATATGCTGTCTGTCAGAGAGGCCCAGAGAGGGGAAGTGACTTGCCCAAGGTCACACAGGGAGATGAGGCACTCATCTGGGTCTCCTAAGCCCCATCTCTGCAGGTTCTTTGTAATTCTGCCAGGGCCACCTTTTATCGTCTAGTCACTGCTCCATCCTTGGTCACCATCAACACCCTACCATCCTCTCTGCTTGGTCCCTGGTAAGGGATGCTGGGGGCATCTGAGCTGCACTGAGGGACCCCCCAACAAGGGTCCTCCACCCTCTTCTCCTTTACCCTACCTTCTGATGGTGGTTTTCAGGGCATGTCCACCTGGCTGGTGCCCTGCATCCTTGCACTTCTTCCAGAACTCACCTTGAAAGGACTCCCAAGGACTTACCATGGTGAGAGTTGGTGTCTGGGGTCCTGGGGTAGAGGAACACCTAATGGAATCGTGACAGGGTGTAGCTTCAGGAGGCTCGTGGGGGCAGCTCAGGCATGGCCATGCTCTTGCTCCTTAACCCGACTCCTGGCTTTAGTTCCTCTTACAACAGCCCCCTCTCACTTCCTTTGGCGGGAGGGGCCGCGCCCCAAGGGGGAGGGAAGCTGGCTTTGGGGGCAGGGAGAGGGTGGGGAGAGAGCCTGGGGCTCTGAGCCTCAGGGGAGAGGTCAAAGATTGATGGCAGCCACTCCCAGACCCTACAAGGCCCCTTCCCCAACTCCTTGGAAACAAGGGCTGCAGCAAAGAGGACTCATATCAGCTGGCTGCAGGACTAACCATCTCTCTTCAGTGCCATCCAGGATGCATGTGGGCTGCCCAGTGTCCAAAACCAGGGAAGTACCACTAAAGATATGTCTCTTCTGGGCAGCCCTGGGCAAACTCCCTCTTCCAGCGCTGCCTTGCTGCTGGACCTACCTCCAGAACAACCCTTGAGATCCAAGTATGACTGTGTGTGTTTGTGTCGGGGGAGTGGAGGGAACCAGGGGCTGGGTGCACCTTTCAGGTCCCTGGCTTTGGATGTCGAGTCTGCATCTAACAACCCCAGCTCTACTACTTCCTGGATGACTTGGTCTCCCTGTTTTCTCTTAGTAAAATGGGAACTACAGACCTCCCAGCACTGTCAGACACACAGAGTACCTATTCCGTGTCCTGATCTTTGGGAGACCAGCAGAAAACACAAGTTACCTCCTGAAATGGAGTAAATGGCAGTTTCAAAAGATTGTCACCTTCCCACCCACCTGGCTGAGACAGAACCTAACCCTGGTAGAGTCTATCTTTGGTCTGGACCTGAGGATGGGGGTGATACACACTCATCCTTCTCCCAGAGGCCGTCTAGACACTGTGCTCAGTAGTGATGACAACCAGGATGGAAGAAGCCTGTCTCTCCTTGAATCTCCTGGGTGGGGGAAAGGGGCGGGGTTAACTACTCCAATTGTGCAATTGACATGCTTGGTGTATGCAAACCTCAGCAACTTCTCCAGGCATGAAGAGTGACTAAATAGGTAGCAGGACCCCATCTTGTAGGTGGCCTCAGGGTGGGCTTCTTGGAGGAGGCACTGTTTGTGTGCTGACATTGAAGAGTAAGTTAGAGTTGACTAAGTGAAGAGGGGCAGGGAGGGAGGCGAGGAGATCTAGAGCCATTGAGGAACTTTAAGGAGGCCCGTGTAGGTGGAGTGTGAAGAGCGACAGGTTATGGGAGGGCCATGGTGGCCAGGATGGCAGGTGCCAGTGTGGCTTTGAGAACCTCCATGAGAGGCTGTACTTTTGTCCTAAAATCCCTGGGCTCTTGTCTGCATTGTTAAGTCTCCCTTCTTGGTTCAGCGCCTGTGGCTCAAGCCGCTAAGGCGCCAGTCACATGCACCTGAGCTGGCGGGTTTGAATACAGCCCAGGCCTGCCAAACAACAATGATGGCTGCAACCAAAAAATAGCTGGGCATTACGGCAGGCGCCTATAGTCCCAGCTACTTGGGAGGTGGAGGCAGGAGAATCGCTTGAGCTCAGGAGTTGGAGGTTGCTGTGAGCTGTGATGCTACAGCACTCTACCCAGGGTGACAGCTTGAGGCTCTGTCTCAAAAATAAAATAAAATAAAATAAAATAAAAGTCTCCCTTCTCACTGCTGGGTACGACCTGTGAACTGTGGCTCCTCTCCCAAGCCTGGGCAGGGACTACTGGAGACAGACACACTGACACACACACAGGCACACACTTGCACGTGGAAGTCTACACAAGACAGAGTTTTATTCATGGAGGGCTTCCTGGTGAGGGTTGCGTGGACCCCAGGGCAGGGCCTGTAGCACCATGAGGAGGGGTGGCCTGGATGTTGGGGACCCCCTGGGGCAGGCAGGGCAGAAGTTGGGGTGGACTTCCCCCTGGTCAGGTCATGGGGAGAATGTCAGGGAGGTGGTGCTAAGTCCTCTCCCCCATAGCAGACATAGATACCCTCAGCTCAGAGTTGGGGGTTAGGGCAGTGCTGGGGGTCAGGGCACTGGCAGGCCCCTGCCCCACCCCCACTCTTCACAGTACATAATACGATCCAGGGGTGGGGGACAAGTGTTCAGGACTCCCTAAGGGTGGATGCAAAGAGCAGTTGTCCCCTCCTCAGACCCACCCTGGAGGGGGTCAGACTATGTGAAGGGGGAGGACCGGCTGAAAAGGGGCCCTTGGAGTAGTTAGCCCTGCCCTTTTCTCCAAGGGCCCGGCAGGGGTTCCCAATAAATAACCTCCATCTCACTCTGTACTCCCAGCTCCCGCTGGGCTGGGCCCCCCTCCAGCCAGCTGCAGGGATAGGGGAGGGGAAGGGAGGAGCGGGACCCCCTCCCTTTCCATTCTCCACCCCAGCCAGCGCCGGTTGTGGCTCCGGGTGCCGCGCACCCCCTAGTGGCCCTGGCAGGTTTTGCAGCACATCTGGCGGAAGTAGGCTCGGCTGCAGAATTGAAATTTGAGCACCAGGGGGCAGTAGGCGACCTTGTTCACATCCTTGCACTCTGGGGGTGGGGAGGCGGGAGAAGGGGAGAAATCAGGTCTGTACCGCCCTCCCCGCAGGGATCACTTACTGGACAGTGATTTTGCCACTGTGTGTCTCAGTTTCTTCAACTGTCAAAGCGGGCTTATAACAGTACCTATGTTATTAGGCTGTTTAGAGGATTTAGTGCAGGGTGGGGAGGCAACACTGACACATTTTAATGTAGAAAAGCGTTCCTTTTCTGCTGATTCTTTTTTTTTTTTTTTAATTGAGACAGAATCTTACCCTGTTGCTCAGGCTAGAGTGCTGTGCTCAGCCTAACTCACAGCAACTTCAAACTCCTGGGTTCAGGTGACCCTCCTGTTTCAGACTCCTGAGTAGCTGGAAATACAGGTGCCCACTGCAATGCTCAGCTAATTTTTCTATTGTTAGTAGAGACAGGGTCTCACTCTTGCTGAGGATGGTCTCCAACTCCTGAACTGAAGTGATCTGCCTCTGTCTCCCAGAGTGTAGGATTACAGGCGTGAGCCATCCAGTGTACCTGGCCACCACTGATCCTTTTGAAACCACCCGGGATAGAATGGGAGAGAATTTCCATTTTGGGCTGTAAGCCTTTCTCCTTTACTTTTCTTATTTTTGGAGACAGAGTCTTGCTCTGTGGCTCAGGCTGGAGTGCAGTGGCATGATTGTAATTCAATGCAGCCTCAAACTCCTGGGCTCAAGGGATTCTCCGCCCTTGGCCTCCCACAGTGCTGGGATCATAGGCATGAACCACTGTGGCCAGACTCATATGGATTATTTTATTCCAGATACCTACTGGGGCACCTCCTCAGTGAACATATTATTTTCCCACCTTGACAGATAAGGAAATGGAGGCACAGAATTGGAAAATGAACCAATTTGGGTCCAGTGCCCACAGTAAGGAATCTATTTCTCTTTATCAAAAATAAATTTACGTAGATAGAAAAGAAAAGGGTGTACATATAGCAGTGGTTCTCAAGGGAAGGTGATTTTGACCCCCAGGGGACATTGGGCTATGTCTGGAGACATTTTTGGCTGTCACAACTGGGGGAAGGCTGCTACTGGCACCTAGTGGGTAGAGGCCAGGAGGCTTCTCAACAGACATGAAGCACATGACAAAGAATCATCTGGACTCAAACGTCAATAGTGCCTGAGGCTGAAAAACTGATTTTTTTTTTTTTTTTTGAGACAAAGCCTCAAGCTGTGGCCCTGGGTAGAGTGCCGTGGCATCACAGCTCACAGCAACCTCCAACTCCTGGCTTAAGTATTTCTCTTGCCTCAGCCTCCCAGGTAGCTGGGATTACAGGCGCCCACCACAATGCCGGACTATTTTTTTGGTTGTAGTTGTCATGGTTGTTTGGCAGGCCGGGGCTGGATTTGAACCTGCCAGCTCAGGTGTGTGTGGCTGGTGCCTTAGCCGCTTGAGCTACAGGCGCCAAGCCTGAAAAACTGATTTAAAAGAAAAAATATTCATATTCAGCAAATAATGCTACAGGTAGAGATGAACGGAGCAAAGGTCAAGGAAGTGATTGGGGAAATGACTCAAATTTGGTCACCCTGAAGGGTCAGGTGCCTAAAAACGATTACGGGGAGAAGATGTGAAGGATGGCCTGATGGAAGCAGGACAAGGCAGTTCAAGATGCTCTTGAAGTAACAGCCAGGACCCAAGTGCTGCCGTGGCTTCCTCTAGCCAGGGGAAGGGCCCTCCTGGTGCGCCCGGGTCGGGCGCCCACCTACCTTCAGGGCCGTCTCCAGGGGGAGCGCTGTCACACTTGGCTTCACACTGCTGTGTGGCGGGCGGCCGCAGGGCCTCGGTGCACTCCTGCGACGGCTGGCCAGTGTGGCTAGTGCAGAGCACAGAGCGCTGCTGCTGCCCGACGCCGCACGGCGCAGAGCACTGCGGAGACAAGCCACTGAGGCGCCGCCCCTGCCCCACCCCTGTCGCCCTCTGTTGTCCTCCCAGGGCTTGTCCGCCTACCTCGCCCCACTCGCCCGCCACCCAGCGGGCTGGTGGGCAGCGGCGCAAGTTGCAGCGCATGGTGGCAGGTGGCTTGGCTGCCGGCGGGCAGTGTGCTGGGGGCAGCGTGGCACGGTGGTCCGAGCTCTTGCAGAGGACCACGCGGTGGCGGAGGCCTGGCCCGCAGCTTGGGGTGCACTGCGGTTGGGGGGCGTTTCATGCTTAGTGGATGGGCAAGGTGCTAGCCCAGTGGGAGGGGTGGAGGGGGGTCAGTTAACATCGACAGTGCAGGAGAGGCGCTTTGGTGGGCACTCCACAGGCTGTTGTCCCAGCTTCTGCCCCTCTCTGCAAAGGGCGTGGGTTGTGCGTGAGCGGGAAGTAAGGGGTGGCTCACCTCAGACCAGTCAAGGGCCGCCCACTCAGGAGGACAGGCGGGGCCCTGGCAGGCCTCCAGCACCGGTGGGCGCGGCTGCGAGCATGCACTGTCGTCCAGCGCCTTCTCCTCAGCCGCTGACACGCGGCGCAGGCACACCACAGACCGGCTCCGCACGCCCGCATCACAGCTGCGGCTGCAGCGTGACCAGTTCCCTACAACCCAGCTGTGGGAGGTACGGCGGGAGGGGGGGGAGGCAGGGGGCGGGTCTGAGACAGAGAATGAGAGCAGAGGGTCCCGCTCCCAGGGCTGGAGAAAGTAGGTTACCCCCACCTTCCCACCAGTCAGCATCATAGGGAACCTGACACTGGGCTAGGTGGCTCTTGCCTTAGGCAGAAAGTACCCCTCCCCCCCACCCAGTCACACTTGGAGCATCACTGCCCTGCGCCCAGATCCAGGGCAGAGGCAGGAGGTGCATCACCCTAAGGATAGACAAATCCTTGGACAATCAGCTTGTCTAGGGAGCATCATCATTTTGTCATTGTGACCCAGGGCCATCCAACTTGACCCCTACCCTGGACAACATTATTACCCTGACTCCCATTAGTCCTATGGCACTATCATCTGGGCACTCTGGTGCCCCCTTCCCCTGCAACCCACCTGCTCTCCATCCCTGGAGCACTCACCAACCCCAGGGGGCATTCTCATCCTACCCTGAGCAATGCTGCCCCCTGATGGGCACTCACTCTGGTGGGCAAGGCTCTGTGTTGCAGGCCCGCTGCCTCTTGGGCAGCTTGCTGTGGGCACTGCAGTGGTGGGGGGCCACGGCTGAGCTGTCCAGCTGGTTGCGGCACTCCACTGCCTGCACCTGGCTACCTGGAGGAGGGTGAGAGGCCCACTCAGCTCTGCCTGGCCCAGAGAATTTCAGCCCTGCTACCCAGTGCCCGGTGTGCTCCAGCCCAGTCTCACCGCCAGCACACTGGGCTGAGCACTTGGTCCAGGGTGCATACTGCCAGGAGTAGGGGGGCAGAGCATCACGGGTGATGGGTGCGTTGAATCGGTAGCGGAGGGCAGGCAGCTCGGTCTGGGCCAGCACCTGGGTGTGTGGAGGACAGAGGTAGCAGGTCACATGGAGCTTGCATTCCAAAGGAGCTAATGTTCTGGGCACCTTACCATCCCCAGCCCAGGTCTGCTTGGGACCATGCTGTTACCATGACAATGAGAGAGGCATTAATGGGTCCCAGGGCTTCTAGGCTCTGAGCCTGGTCTGGCCCCTGTCGCAGCTGAAAGGTAGTCCCGGCCAGGGGCAGGCGGTGGGGCTGGGGGGTCCCAGGTAGCCCCTCCAGGAGCAGGGATTCCTGGTCTCCCTTCAGAGCTTATGGGATGCAACAGCACAGGAGTCAGAACTCTAGTCACACTGACTCTCCCACTCCCCACACCCCTCACTCCCCTGTCGGCTCACCCAAGTAACTGAGGGAGAGATTCAGGTCCTGGATGAAAATATGGACAGAGCCTTTGGGGATCCAGACGACGTCCTCATACCCTGAACAGTGGAGCTCAGATGTCACCCAATTGCATGTACCCCACACCCCATGATAACAGCTAACTGTTACTTCCCTAAGTACATAGAGGACCATCTCACCATATCCCTCTCCACCCCAGTTACATAGATGTACCAGCATCCCCATTTTACAGATGACAAAACTGAGGCTCAGAGAAGCTAAGCAACTTGCCCAGGTCTTACAGCTAGGGAGTGGTTGGACTGGGATTTGAAGCCAAACTTTGCCAACTTTTTAAACACTAAAATGGTCTCCCCCAATTCCCCAGGTCCCCAAACAGGTGGTGGGGCTTGGGGATCCCAGGAAGTCCCTCTAGCAGCAAGCAAACAAGTAAGCAGCAGGACTGGGCCTTGGACAGAGGAGAAAAGGCATCACAGGCCTTTTCACCTTGCCCTTGGCTCCTGCTTTGTGGAGCATTATCACCCTGACTTCCATAAGCCGGAGAGAATCTACATAGGGTGACAAGGCAGTTTTAGCAGGCGGTGTTGGGTTTGCAGCAGGCTCCACCACTGACTACTTGGTCCTGGGCACCTGTGAACCCTCCATCCATGCCCACCTATACCCTGCCGCAAGTCCTGGTTTATCTGGCTGGACACCCACATTTTCCCTTTTGTTCTCAATGCCCAGGTCACTGTGTTCCATTCCAGTCAACCTCCTACTCCCATGGCAGGGGTCAGTTGGTTCTGTGGAACCTCATGTGTCCCTAGGTCCCAGGACTCCTAATCTTTATCTGCTCAGCTCTCTCTCTTTGACCTACTAGACATCTCTTAAGCTTCTCGAGCTCCATGTGTGTCAACCTTTACTGTTCCCCCTAACAGTCCCCCTCTTGGGGACAGCCCCAATGGTTACCCACCCATCCAGTGGTCATCCTGATGTTGGTTCAGACCCTTTCTTCCCCCACCTATACCCCAAATATGTGACTGGCTATGGCCTGTCATCCTGGCTTCTAAATTGGGTTCAATTCCACTTTTTTTTTTGATCTTCACTGGTTCTTCCTGAGTCTGGGTCACCCCATTGTCTCATTCCTGATGCTATTGGCCAGACTGCCTGTTACAAAACCCCAATGGGTCCCTGCCTGGGGAATTAAAGTCACACTCTGCAACCTGCTGCTGGTGCCTGTGAGTGGGCAACCCAACCATCCTGCCTCACCTAGACACTCTCTCCTTCAGTCCAAGCTGGGAATGGTGCTTCCTGTCCAAATATCCTCTCCCCTAGTAAGCCTTTTCCTGCTAGCACAGAGTTGTCCGGTCCCTGAGGATCACAGACCACTTCCCTGTCCCTGGCTGCAGTGATAACAGTTAACCATTACTGTGCTCTGGGCATAGAGGGAAATCTCACCGCATCCCTCTCCACCCTTGTGACAGACATATTACTATCCCCATTTTACAGATGAAAAAACTGAGTCTCAGAAAAGCCCAACAACTTGTCCAGGAAGAGTGGTCCCTTCTCAGACTAGGCATGAGGCCCCCATGATGGCAACAGGAAAGATCTGGGTCCTCAACTCCCAAGACACTCTTAATTGCCAAGGTTTAGGCACTAGAGTGCAAGCCTGTCACCAGGGCCCACTCTTGACCTGGATCTGGGACACTGTGGTTTGTGCCCTAGGACTTTTGTCCCCCTGACACCTCACAGGGACCCTTGGCTCTACGGAGTTACTACTGATCTTGGGTAGAGTGGTGGGGTCAGTCCTGCCCTGGCCCGAGTGGAGAGCATGGGAGGGAAGCTCAGGGCTCTCACCTGCCCCAGCTGAGGCTGGGCTGAAGACTCCCTCAATGGTTTCACAGGCACTGCCATCCCCTCCACACACTCGGCATTTGTCCTCCCGCAGGTCAGAGCCCAGGACCCGGTCACAGCCAACATGCTGTGTGGAAAGGGCCAGGAGGAGTGGGGGTGAGCGAGGTGCTGCACCTCTTATCCCCTTATCCTCGCTCCACCTTCTCTGGAGCCTACCTTGCACTCGCCGCTGACACAAATGTCCACTGTGTCTGGGCGGCACGGTGTCCCGTCTACCACTGCTGCTGCCCTCTCCGTGTAGAAGTTGAAGCCCTCAGCTAGGCACGTGAGCGAGCAGGCCTTCACGCCCCCTGGGGGGCACAGCCCTGTCAGAGTGCAGGCCAAGCCGCCTTGGGACTCCCCGGTCACTCCTTGGGGAAATGTGAAGCCAAGAGGACCCCAGACCCAACAGAATGGGCAGCTTGGGCAGAGGGAGTGGGGGTTCCCAATGTCCAGTTGAGGTGCTATTGAGCCATGTCCCAGGCACTCTGGCTTTCTGGGTGAGGACAGGGCCCTGGCTAGATCCGCCGAAGCTGCATCCATCCACCTGCTGGACATGGCCCCAGGCTCTGGAATCCCCCACTCACCTCCTCGGTATGTCTTCCATGTGTAGAATTTTCCACGGAAAGGGACACTGTCAAATTCAGAGCACTGAATTTCCCTGAAGTCCTGGGAGCCAGGGGGACAGTCCTGGTGGCATGAGAGGGGAGAAGGAAGGATGCCAGATGCGTGTGAGGGGAACGGAGCTGGATGGGTTGGAGGCAGGGAGGCCAGGAGGCCAGGGAGGAGACCGTGATGGACACAGTGAATGGATGTGGCCCAGGCATCAAAGGACATCCAGGTGATGCATTAGAAGATTAGGGCATATTGGGTATGACACTAGCCTTGTGGTTTCAGACAACAGGGCCTTTCTTTAGAGAGCAGGTCTAGGAATGAGCAGGGTTTAGGGACATGAGTGTGAGGCCCCCACGAATGCCCTGAAGACATGAGCCTCCTCACCTAGGAGGGGAGCTGGGAGAGCCACTGCCCACCTGAAAGTCCTCTTTGCCCTCTGAACCCCCTTCCTCCCGTAAGTCTTTTGCTTATTGGGTGTGTACTTGGGGATCTACACCCAGGGTCCTGCCCCGGGGAACTGTAACATTTCAGGAAGGAGCAGCGGAGAAGCCCAAAGAGGTTACAACTGTGAGGCAAGGCAGGGGTTTCTGACAGGTGAGGGTGGTCTCAGGTCAGATGAGGACATGAGCACAGCCCAGAAATGTGCCAGTGGGTTTAGTGAGAAGAAGGCCAGCTTTAGCGGGAGGCAGAAAGTAGGGCTCTCTGGGGGAACATGGCCTGCAATGGGAGGGGACTGACTGGACTGCGGGAGGTTGTAAAGTCCAGGCAAAGAACTCAGGGTGGGAGATTCATCTCCCGGAAGACTCTCAAAATAGGAAAAAGAGTAGGAAAGAGCCAGATCTCTGGGGAGGTGCAGGGGGTGGGGATGGGGAAAGCGGACAGGTATCCAGGGACAGGTGATGGAGAAAGGGCAGGGAAGAAAGGGCTGGCCGTTAAAAGTCCCCGCTGAAACATTTTGCTAGCTTTTTCATATTCTTCCCCGCCAACTGGAAGAGAGGGTTTCGGGTCTCCGGGAACTCACATCGGTGCTGCAGGAGCGATGCCGCCTTCGCTCGCCCAGACAGTACTTGCCCCCGATGGTTGGCCTGGAAGGGGTGGGTTAAGGCCAGCACAGAGATGAGGCACGGTGAGAGGGAGTTGGGGGTGGGAGGCTGAACCGCTCTCCTGGGAGGGGGCTGACCTGGGGCTGTCGCAGTGACGGCTGGAAGAGGACACGCCGCCGCCGCATGTCCGGCTGCAGTCGCCCCACGGAGTCCACGGGCCCCAGGCTCCATCCACACCCTCTGGCCGTGACCCGAAGGGGACACACACTCGTTTGTAGCACCACTGGATAGGAAGGTGGGAACAGACGGGTAGAAATAGGTCCGGCTCCGCGGACATTGGTGGCGGGGGGGAGGGCTCAGTGTCCGGTTCCCTCTCCACACCCCAAGCAGAGGCGGGCTCCGAAGACGGGGACTGTCGGGTAGCACAGGGGCGTGGGTAGGGAGCCAGACACCACTCAAGCAAGAGACTTGGTTTAATCTTAGGGTCTTGACCAGTGAGTGGTGCGTGGGTGTGGTGAACAGGGTACCAGGACAAGTGCGCAGGGCGTGGCTTGAGATGGGGGCGTGGCATCTGACCAGGGGCGTGGCCTGCGGGAAGAGGGCGTGGTCAAAGCCGAGGGAGACCAGACCCGGCCGGCAACAGCCCAAGGGCCAAGGGGCCGGTGGGGCGTGACCAGAACCAATTGAGGACAGACAGTCCGGCGTTACCTAAACGCGAGGCTTAATGGCAAGGGGCAGGGCCTGCCTGGGGTTCCCGATCGGCGCTCACCCCCTTGTCGATGGTGTGCGTCTGGCAGAGCGTGCCCTCGGCGGCCGGGATGCTGTTGGTGATGCACCGGTTGCTCTTGCTCAGACACCACAGCTCGCTGCAGACCTCCTGCTGGCCCAGGCGCCTGCTCAGGCTCGCCCCCTGAACCCCTCTCCCTGGGGTATCCCCCCGCCCCGCAGCGGGGGGCCCAAGCGCTCCTTTTCTGGGCCTCAAGGAGTTCTCTTGGAGTCTCCCGCAGGGCATGGCCTGAGCGTTATCCTCTGCCAACAAAACTGCACTTAATGGAACACCTGTGTGCGCCACAGACTCCTTTCGACATGACCATTCCCATTACACCACGAGCTTCGGACAGGTAGGGTCACTTGCTAGAGGTCACGCAGCTACTAAGGGGTAGCCTGGAATCTAACCCAGATCTCTGTTGCAGGTCTGTGCTTTAATGAACTCTTTTGCAGCCCAGCTCATGGCAACTTAGGAGTTTTTTTTTTGTAAACTATCACCCTCTGTAGAGTGCTAGGGCATCACACAGCTCACAGCATCACACAGCTCACAGCAACCTCCAACTCCTGGCCTTAGGTGATTCTCTTGCCTCAGCCTCCCGAGTAGCTGGGACCACGGGCGCCTGCCACAATGCCCGCTATTTTTTGTTGCAGTTTGGCCGTGGTCAGGTTTGAACCTGCCACCCTCGGTATATGGGGCTGGAGCTCTACCCACTGAACCACAGGCGCCGCCCAACTTCGGGTTTCCAAAAGAAAATTTGGGACATGCTGAGGAATCAATAGGACGGATTCTGGTTTTGGGGGTACAGGCAAAGCAGCCTAGGAGAGAGTGGTGGTTCTGAAGAATCAGGCCTGGATGATGGTTTAGGGCCTCAGCTCTAGTTTTGTTTTCCAGCTGGTGGTTCTCTTTAGTCCCCCACCTCAACTGGAGAAGCCCTCTGACCTTAACACTTTTAAGCTGTAAGGGGGTGGTGGGAGTTTGGGAGGAGATACCACCAGGCTGGCACTGTGTGGGATATTCCTGTTTCCTCCAGTTTTAAGTTTGCCCTACCTTCTTCCTACTTCAGTTCTGCTAAGGTTGGCTTATGCCCTGTCTACGGTAGGTAGCTGGACCAATCTCAGGGACTCACTCTCACCATGTAGGTCCAGGTTACAATCCCTGGAGAAGCCCCAATGGATTCAAGGGTGGCCACATGTCAGAACTGGACAATCACCCAGGGCCTTTCACCTGGTTTATAATCACGTACAAACCCCTCTTTGAACAGAATCCAAGCTTTGATGATTTGGGATTGGATCAACCAATGGCCATTGGAAGGAAGTTGGCCTCTGAGAGACGCCTGCACCCATGTGAGATGTCTCAAGAGCCGTCCTCAAACCTCCTGCAGAGAGTCCCTGCCTAACAGGGAACACTTCTGATATTAAAACTTAGGCTGGTTTTCTGGTTTCAATTAGCTTGTGTCCTCCTGGCCATTTCTAAAAATAATCACATCAATCCAGCACTAATCCTACTTGTGACACCTCTTAAAGAGAACTAACTCTGCTTTTGACCTTCCTCCCACAAGGAGATACTCTATGTATGAATAAGTCCTAGGCCACTCTGGGAGACCTCAACTCTGCCATGAACTTGCAACACACTGACCCTCTCTGGGCCTCAGTTTTCTCATTACAAGATGGGAAGCCTAATGCCAGCCCTGCCTACATAAATGCTGTGATACCTCAGCTTACAGGGTACATAAAAAAGGGCTTGCATAAATGCCCTGTTATGTGTAACTTGGGGAGTAACAGGATTGCCAGGAGTTTAGATGAGATAATATACTTCGCATACTTAGCACATAATGAGCATTCAGAGAATGTCAGACGTCATTGGCATTGTTCAGATACCTGGGACACAGATGTTCAGGGGTAGCTTCAGAATCTTTAGGAGTTCATTAGTGGGTCTTTAGTTACCAGTTAAGTTAGGGTGCAGAGGGTGGCAAGAGTGGAAAATCAATGAAAGATAAACCATTTCAGGGTCTGTCTCCTTGTTTTGCAGTGGAATGAAGTGATGGCATTTTAGCAGTCAGTCCTGCCTGCTCCCTGCTCTGTGTTAATATGGCAATAGCTTGGACATGGCCGTGCCAACTTGGATCCTTTTGAGTTATGAGATGAGGTGAGGAAGAATTGGGCCCGGGCCCCTGGCCCCTGGTGTGTGTGGGGTGTGTTTAGAGAACAGAGGGATGTGGACAAAGGAGGGGCAGGCACTGCTGAGCCCTGGTGACTAAAGCAGGAAGCCGGTAGATCCTCAGCTTCTTTGGGGTGGGAGGGAGCTGGGTGTGAGACCCACCACTTCTCACTGCTTATTTCCCTATGCATAGGTAGGGCTGAGAAGTCTTAGGCTGGTTGAGGTTGCTCACGCCTGTAATCTCAGTACTTTGGGAGGCCAAGGTGGGCAGATTGCCTGAGCTCATGAGTTTATGATCAGCCTGAGCAAGAGTAAGACCTCATCTCTAAAAAAAAAAAAATAGCCAGGTATTGTGACGGGTGCCTGTATTCCCAGCTACTTGGGAGGCTGAGGCAAGAGAATCACTTGAGCCCAAGAGTTAGAGGTTGCTGTGAGCTATGATGCCAGAGCACTCTACCGGAGGCGACAAAGTGAGACTGTCTCAAAAAAAAATAAGTCTAAGTCTTGGGAAAGAATGAGGAGAAACTAACTCAGGGCCTACCCAGCCAGAAAAGCTCATGAACCAGTCAGTGGGGGACATGGGAAATGAAGACAGGGAGTGGTTGGAAGTTTCTGTCCAGTTCTTTGCCAAGTGGGGAAGATGGCCATCTCCAGGGAAATAATTTTCATCAAGTCTTGATGTTTAGTTAAAAACTCCCCCAATGACATGTCTCGGGACTTTGGTCTTGCTGCACCCCACAGGTGGCCTGATGTGTTAGACAGAAGGTGACCTCCCACTCCTGCCCCCAGTCTAGGCCTCCGTCAGGGGTCTGAGAAAGCAGGAGATCCCATTCTTGTTCCCAAACATTATTGCTTGGGACATTTTTTATGGCACATGCGCCTCTGTCCTCCTCCCACACCCCATGGGAGCTCACCTCACCCTCCTTCCCAGCTTTCCCACACCCTCAACTGTCCAGGTAGGTGGGTGCATTGGTGGAGTCCCACCCGCTGCGGCCCGTCCCCTCCCAGGAAGGAAAGCAGGAAGGCTCTCTCTACCCCGTATTTACACTGACGCGATTTGACTCCGTGCTGGAAGCGGCATTGCTCATCTGCGTCGTAAGCTTGGCCTGGTGCCACAGTTGGGTACACAAAGTCCTGTCTGGGAGGCCGGTTGTTCAGGCAGAGCCCCAGGCCAGAGCTACAATGAGAGAAAAACAGCCAGGGGGCTGCATGCAGGCCAAGAGCTCATGGTCTCTGGATGGGTGGGTAGGCGGTTCCCTATGTTTAGAGCCTCCCCAAACCCTTGCCACATGAGCACAACCCACTCGGCAGGACAGGCAGGTGTGTCCTCACTCTAGAAAGCTGGTGATGTAGTCACGGCTGCAAGATGACCACACGAATGGGTTGGTCTTCATGGTGATGTGGGCAGCCATGAGCTTTGCTGGGTCTTGGCCATGGGCCCCACAGCTATTCCCCACACCATCATGGTTCATGCCAAATCTGGGGAGAGGGGTGTAGGCTCTGCCAGGTGCTGGGGGGATCCGCCCAGTGCCTCCCATCCCTCCCGCTACTGTGTCCCCTGGCCTCACGTGTGCCCAATCTCGTGGGCAATGGTGAACGCCGTGGCCAGACCAATGTCCTCATTGATGCTGCAACTTCTCTCTCGCTCACACATCCCGCCCACTGGGGCCAGGCCTGGGAAAATGGGTGGGTGTGGGGTGGGGGTGGGCTATGTTGCCTGGCCCCATCCACCCTGCCAGGTCTTATTTCACCCCATGGCCAGGGTCATCCCAGCCCACTGCCTTCATCCTTGGCCGGTGCCTGAAACCTATGGGGCTCAGGTACCTAACGTGCCGCAGGGTTTGTTCTTATAGATGCAGATGTCGTATCTGTGAAAGGGAGACAAAGGGGATGGTGCTGGGCTGGTTCCCTAAGACTGGCTGATGCTACCCACCATGCCCTGTCTAGAGGTGTTACCTGCCTCTCACTCATGCTGTGGTACAGGAATGAACGACTGAATGAATGGCAGAAGGAGGAAATGAATGCATCAGTTCCCAATGTCCCAACACTTCCCTCCCCTCATTCACAAGCAATCTATCTCCATCCCTGGCTCTCCCCTCCCCCCTCCACACCCTCAGGCCCCCTCCCCGCCCCCCCCCCCCGCAGTGGCTAAAGTTTACCATCTCCCCCAGGATCCACGCTTGCTTGGGTTGTGACTATTCCCTGAACCACTTGTTCTCTGCGCCCAAGTCCTGGAGCCCCTCTCCACCTCTCACCGAGTGATGAGCACTGCTGTGTCATGGTTGGCCACACCGTTCTCTGGAATGGCATTGCCGTGGCCGTTGTGGTTCACTATGGATTTCTGCCACTTACAGAAGCTGTCCAGGGACTTCCCAGCATGGTGGGTGATCTCCAGAGTGGGCTGGGGATGGACAGGGGGAAGTGTATGGGTGCCTGTCTCCTTGGCTGTGGCAGACTGCTCTGGCATAGAGTGGAAGGGGTGAGACTTTCCTTATCCACCTTCCCTTCTTCCCTGTACCTGGTCCTCTGTGAGCAGGATGAGGCGAGTTACAAGGATGTTAACGGTGTTGCCCAGACTTGAGTCCTGGAAAAGTTTGGCAACCTGACCTCCAAGAAACAAGAGAGACCGAGTCTTAAGAGAGTCCCAGAGTAGAAAACAAACAGCAAAACAAAGACAACAGCTTTTTTTTTTTTTTTCTTTTGCGACAGTCTCAAGCTGTCACCCTGGGTAGAATGCCGTGGCATTACAGCTCACAGCAACCTCAAACTCTTGGGCTTAAGTGATTCTCTTGCCTCAGCCTTCCAAGTAGCTGGGACTACAGGTGCCCACCACAACGCCCGGCTATTTTTTTTTTTTTGTTGTTGTTATTGTTGAAGTTATCATTGTTGTTTTAGCTGGCCGGGCAGGATTCCAAACCACCAGCCTTGGTGTATGTGGCTGGTGCCCTACCCACTGAGTATGGGTGCCGCCTGACAACAGCTTATTTTAATTAAGTACCTGCTGAGTGCCATGTCCTAGGGTAAACTTGCTGCATTTATCTTTTCATGAGCACATATGATGATCATTCCCATTTTACAGATGAGGAAATAACCGAGCAAAGAGAGGCTGGGACACACAACTGGTAGGTGTCATAAGTGAGACTCAAGTCTGGGTTGCTTACAAGCATGTTTCTTTCTGATTCCCTGGGCTCAGCTTATCTGTCTACTCATCCTCCAATCTCTGTTCACCCTCCTGGCTGCCTTGAGTGTCTGTCCAGAGGTGGCCTGAAGGATGTGGGTGGCTCATCTCCTGGCTGTACCCATGTGAGCATCACCACGGGAAGACAGTGGTCAGAGAGAAGGAGGAAGTGTCGCAGGCAGCAAATGGGCACAGATGATGAAGGACAGGCTGTGCAGGGATCCTGGAGTCCTGGGCTATCTGGAAACCCCCAGGAATCCTGGTAAGTTTTAGGAAACTTTGAAAGTCCAAGGAAGAGAGGCCCAGGCTCAGGCAGAACATAATTGTATCAGAAATGAAGTTATGTCAACACTTGGGCCATCTGTCTGTGTGCTAAGCCTTTTGTCTCTCCTTTTGCTTCAGTGAAACAAGAGCACTATTCGTCAAGCCCTCACCATGTGCCAAGTGGTCTGCTCAGTTTCCCTCTGCAGGAGACACTGTTATAACCTCACTTTGCAGGGGAGAAGCTGAGCCTAAGAGAGGTCCAGAGACTTAAGATTTAGTGGCCTGGTGTGGTGGCTCCTGCCTGTAACCCTAGCAATCTGGGAGGCCAAGGCAGACATACTGCTTGAGCTCAGGAGTTTGAGACCAGCCTAAGGAAAAGCAAGACCCCAGTCTCAAAAAATACCCAGGTGTCGTGGCAGGAGCCTGTAGTCCCAGCTACTTGGGAGGCTGAGGCAAGGGGATCCCCTGAGCCCAAGAGTTGGAGGTTGATATGAACTATGACTCCATAGCACTCTACCCAGGGTGACAAACTCAGACTCTGTCTTAAAAAAAAAAAAGATTTAGTATGAGAACCGAGTATATCTGAGGTCATGGAGGTAGTGCCTGTATGAATTTGTAAGTAGGTGCCTGTGCAGACCTGTGTGTGCCTACAGACATGTTCCTGCATGTGTACTGCTGACCTCAATGAGTACCTTCAAGCTGTGTATTTATTTTTTTTTGAGACAGAGTCTCGTTCTGTCGCCTGGGCTAGAGAGTGCAACATAGCTCCCTACAAGCTCACACTCCTGGGCTCAAGCAATCCTCTTGCCTCAGCCTCCCCAGTAGCTGGGACTGCAGGCACCTGCCACAACACCTGACTAATTTTTCAATTCTTTGTAGCAATAGGGTCTTGCTATGTTGCTCAGGCTGGTCTTAAACTCCTCGCTTCAATTGATCGTCCCACCTCAGCTTCCTTTTTTTTTTTTTTGACACAGAGTCTCTCATTCGGTCGCTCTGGGTTTGAGTGCCGTGGTATCATAGCTCCCAGAAACCTCAAACTCTTGGGCTCAAGTGATTCTCTTGCCTCAGCCTCTCGAGTAGCTGGGACTACAGGTGCTGGCCACAATGCCCAGCTATTTTTATAAATGGGGTCTTGCTCTTGCTCAGAGCCGGTTGCAAACTCTGTGAGCTCAAGTGATCCCGCCCAGAGTGCTAGGATTACAGGCATGAGCCACCAAGCCCAGCCTTCACCTCGGCATCTTAAAAGTGTGGGGATTATAGACATGAGCCACCACACCTAGGCTCCTTGCTTATTTTTATACACAGCAAACACTTACATGGCACCTACCGTGTGCCAAGCACTGTTGCAAAGATTTTATCAAGGCACTGAATCTACTTTAGCCTTAAAAGAGGTAGATTCCATTAATACCCCCGTTTTGCAGATAGGTAAGCCAAGAAAGATGGGTAAAGTAAGTCGCTCAAGGGCACACAGCTAAAAAGTGGCAGAGCTGGGATTTAAGTGCAGGCAAGGCTACCTATGTTCCCAGTCATTGCACTACCTTACCTTTCCTCATTCATTGTCATGTGCAGCCCTCCTTTCTCAATCCGTCCGCAGGTCAGGGATTGGGGATGAGATGGCGACACCCCTTTTCCTGACATCTGGAGTCTGGCCCCAGGTCCTTAGGGCTGCCCAGGGAGGGGGAGGCACTTACAATGTTCATGATGGCTAGCACGTACTGCTCCACATCACGGCGCCCGTGGTAGGCCACCATCATCTTGTCAGCCACCACCAGGGTCTCCACATAGCGCTCTCGGCTGACTGACCGCTTCAGGCCTGGTTGGCCACGCTCTGTGTCATTTTCCAGGGGCCTGGCAGGTGGTGGCTTCAGGGTGCGCAGCCACCATGGCCGTCCCTTCCATGGTTTCTCATCTGGAAAACCCAGGAGAGAGCAACTGAGCACTGACCTGCTGGTGGCATACACAACTGCCTCACAACAGCCTGCGCAACCCCAGACTCTCTACTCAACAGCTGAATGGTCATTCTTCTGCCAGCTTTTGTTGTCCAGCTACCTGTCTGATGGTCCATCTGCCCAACAGGCTGCCAAACACCTCATTCTTCTGCTGTCAGGCATCCTGGGATACCATGTCTGATTCTACGATGTCCCACTACCTGAATTGGGTCGACAATGACTGTTCCACTGCCACATAGTTGAGTAAGAGACTGACTTCCCTACTGTCTGGTTGTACTTTCTGAATGCCCAGCTGTTACAGCTGTTCAGCAACCAGACTACCTCAATTCCCAAATGTCCAACCAAACACCTGCAGTGCTGTCCCCAGGCCAGGCCATGCTGGCTGGCTGGACACCTGTCTCATTACACTCAGCATGACTGTATAACCCCCTAACAATTCTGCTGCCTCACATATTGGTTTGGAGCTGCCTGTCTCCCTGTCTGAACTATGCGCTTATAAAACTTGTCCTCCCAAACAAGCAACTTTACAATCAAACACTCTGCCTCAAGGGATCACTGGGGATTTCTGGGCATCAGAAATCCCTTTTGCTGATGCCCAGAAACTCAGATGTACCTCTCACTCCACAGGCTGTGTCCAGGTGGGGGTGACGCAGAGAGGAACGCTTGTATACCACGTGGGGTCCACTTTCCTCTGGGCTGTGAGGACCCTTGGACCTGCCTTGCAGGGGTTCAATCAGGTACTCCTTCTCCTCTGCCACAATCAGGCCATGCTGGGTTTTGAGGAGAACAGAAAGCTCAGATCATGGTCTCCATCCTAGGACCCTGGGAATCTTTTTTTTTTTTTTTTAGGCAGAGTCTTACTTTGTTGCCCTTGCTAGAGTGCTGTACCGTCATTGCTCACAGCAACCTCAAACTCTGGGGCTCAAGTGATTCTCTTGCATTGGCCCCTGAGTAGCTGGGACTACAGGCTACTCAGCCCACCACAATGCCTGGCTGTTTTTAGAGATGGGGTCTTGCTCTTGATCAGGCTGATCTCAAACCCATGAGCTCAGGTGATCCACCCAACTCGGCTTCCAGAGTGCTAGGATTACAGGGATGAGCCACTGAGCCTGACAAATCTATCTTTATGATTTCATTCCTATCTATCTATCTATTCTATCTTATCTTATTGGATAGATCCCTTTTCTAATGCCTCAAGGGATATACAACATCTTTCCCTTGTGGCAGAGAAAAGGAATCTTTCCATTAATTTTCTGCCTTCCCTAAGGCTATACATTTTCCTCTAATTAGTGCTTTCACTGCATCCCCAAAGCCCTGATTAGCTCAAAATACTTAAAAAAAAGTCTCACTATGACGTTTTTCTCTGACTTCTATTTAGAAAGGTTTTTCTTAACTTCCAAACTTGGGCGCATTTCCCCTTGCTTTCCAGAATTCTCAGCTCACCAGGCCTCCACAGGTGCTGATGGCCACATGGGAGCTGCCGGCCTGGCCCTGCAGGTGGCCGGCATAGAGGCAGTGGGGCCGGGCAGCTCTCTGCCAGGCCAGGCCCTCCCGTGTCCAGTACTCCACAGAGACGTGCCCTGCCAGTAGACGGGAGCTGTGGGTCAGGTTCAGCAGAAAGTGGGTGCTGGGTGCGGCCACCTTGTAGAAGAGGCGAGGCTCAGCTGTGGCCCCTGTTCCCCGGCGCTGCCTCCGGGGAGGAGGTGGTGAGAAGGCCAGCAGTGCCCCATTGTGGTCCACGCGGGTGGGGAAGGCAATCTCATAGCTCTCCAGAGTGGACAGGAACTCATCTGTGGGGGAGGGTCAGAGGCCCTAGTTTTGGCTGACCTATGTGTCCAGGCTGCTGGAGCAGGATGTTGGCCTCACTGACCCCTGAGTCCAGGTCATTGGCTGCAAGGCTCCTGTCTAAATGACCCCAGGGCCTTTCTCCCATTACCCTGTCCATGCCCATTAACCCTTTTCTCTATTGGACCCTGACTGGTCTCCTCAACTTCTTTCTCCTTCCCCACTGCCATCCCCCAACTGCTCTTACCTTGAGACCGGAAAGCATGGGTGACCTCGAACGTGAGGCCCAGCCCCAGGGCAAGGGCCCAGCGGAGGATCTGGCAGGCGGGAGCCATAGAGGCCACGTGTCCACATGTCTCTCCCCAGCCCCGGCTGCCGGCAGCCCCCACGGTGCCACCTCCCCTGTTCACAGCCTGGGCAGCATCACTGGGGTCTTGGGAGGGGAGAGCCAGGTCAGAGAAGGGGCCCGGTCCCACTGTCCATCTTAGCCAGTGCCAAGGCCCCTAGGATGGCCAAAGCACCCCTCCCCAAGATTCCAAATGCATTTTCTCACTCAACAGCACCCTCCTCCCCATCTAATCTTTCCTGCACTCCTGGAAGAGGACAGGCAGGGGACGAGGACACCATAAACCAGCTATTGGTCCAACGTTTTCATACCATTGCATTCTATTTCCAAAATATCTCTGAGAGGTCCACAATCATCATTCTCCTTTTATAGATAGGAAACAGACTTGGAGTGGTAAGAGTTTACCCAGGGTCACATGGCTAGAAAGTGGTGAACCTTCAGATTCATTCATTGGGGAATGACTGTGATGACCTCCAGAGGGATGTTACCCTTCACATCCCACCACCACCACCACCCTGGCCCCAGAGTGCTCAGTGTCCTGGGAACACAGATGACAGATGAGACAATGGAGAAGAGTCCAAACTGTGATGTTCTCTCTAGGAGGTATTAATGGGGAGACTGGGAAGCAGAGGTTTGAAGGAGGAGAAGAAACCAATCATGTGAAGAGACAGGAGAAGGTGTACCAGGCAGGGGAACAGCAAAGGCAAAGGCCTGGAGGTGGGGTGGGGCCTGGTAGGGACCTAGGCAGGGCAGGTGCAAGGTGGGGCAAGGGGAGGCTGGCATGAGACATACTGGAAGGCTGGGGCAGTCAGTGTGAATTTGCGATACAGATTAAAAACCAAGGCCAGTGCTCAGATTCTGCCCCCCCCCATTCCTACCCATTGTCTTGGGGTCTGTCTTTGGATCCTCAGCCCTGGGTAGCCCCATTCGCCCCACCAGCGGAGCTGGAAACCACTGCCTCCAAGGTTCCTCCAGGCTGGCTGGGCAGATCTGTTTCTCTGGCATCTGCCCTAGGCCAGCCTGCAGTATACAGCACTTTTGGGCCACCACCCATGCCAAATCCTCCACCCCCAAGCCCTCCCATCTCTGCCCTCCTCCTCTGTGCAAAATCCCCCTTAATCACACACTGTCTTGTTTTTATTGCAGCCAAGCCAAGTCCGAGAGTTGATCCCTAAACAGGGCAGTTTGGGCCTGGAGGAAAGGAGCAGGTTTTCTCTGAGTTGCTGTCCTGAGAAGCCCACATTCCCTACTTCCAGTTGGACTCCTCCAGTGAAAAGGAGCCCACTCATAGAGACTTTGTGACCCTGCTGCTCTTGTTCAGCTGGGCTAGTGTCTACTCCTTTTTTTTTCTTTTTTAACCTTTGGGGGCTTTGTATGGTGTGGTATGGAGCCCCTGTGTAGATCCTTCTCTCTGCTGCTCCCTGAGCCTCTATGAGGCTTGGTTGCCTCTTCTGTGGGACCCTGGGCAAAGAGGAGCCACCAGGGTGGTCTGTAGCACTGAGCTGGGTCTGCAGTTCAGGGGTTGCTGATCCTCCTCCTGCCCCTGGGGAACCTCTTCTGGGACTTTATCCTCTTTTCCTAATACCTTTCCCCACCCCCCAAAAACTCTTCCCCCATCCATCTCTTCTTGCTTTCCCCCCTTATTGCTTCCTTGGAGGCTTCAACCATCACAGCCCCTCCCTGGCTTGGCTCTCCTGGCCCTGATCTTGCCTTAAATCGCCCCCTCCCCAGGTGGCAGCATTGTGAGGCTTGGAGCTGCTTCCTCCCTCCCATGGCTGTCTCTCCTGTCCTGGTCCTTCCTCCCAAAAACTCATACTCCTTCTTGGGCTTCGGCTCAGGTGGGGGTGGGTAGAGGGCAGTGTGGAAGGACTGGGCATAGGTGGGTGGAGGCAGGAGTAGGGGAGTTACCTGTGCACAGGATGGGAGGAAAGGGGTTTTGCAGGTGCTCATAGGTGTCTAAACCAGGGACTAAAAGGTGTCACGTAGGCCAGGGCACTAGGGACAAATTGCTGGTTCTTGGGTGGGTCTGGGGGAGATGAGATGGGGGGCAGTAAGTGAGGGATGGTATGAGCAACAGGATATTAGTGAGGGACATGTGCTGTATGTGCATTATTGCATGCGTGTGTGTACCCATGTGACTATGCATAACTCAGTGTGTGTGCGTGTGCACACCCAAGCCAGGCCTCACCATCCCCCTCCCACAGGCCCTTCTCCTAGAAAGCAGGGGGGAGGTGGCCAGCATGGGGGAGGATGCCAAGAATGGAGCAGGAAATGGCTTGGAAACTGAGGGTCTGCTCCCCCCATCCCATCCTGGGGATCCTGGAAGGCCCACCAGCTCTACACCCAGCCCTCCTGTCCTGGCTAGGGGGCACAGGGCCTCAGGATGTCCTGCCTGGGCAGACCTGGCCTCCTGCACCTCTGGCTGGCTGGTCGGAGGGAGGCAGCCCCTGCCCCAGAGCAGACAAAGGCCCAGCACAGCACCAGCCCTGAGGTGGTGCCTGACTGGCCCTCTCACCCCCTCAAACCAGCCACAGACACTCATTAAAGGCCCTGAGCCTTACTGCTGGAGACACCCTGAAACAGATGGCCACTTGGTGACCAATTCAAGGGAAGTGGGTGGCACCACTCCCACACCCAGACACACAAACACACTGTGGCAGTGACACAGAGCCGGGCAGCTGGGGACCAGTACCGCCAGGAACTGGCACAGCCAGGGATCAGCCGCTGGACCAGCTCCAGCACCCCAAACCAACAAAGAAACCCCTCCCACCTCCAGACACACAAGTGACACGTTTAGTACACACTTGGAGACACATAACTACATGCTCTCCAGACCTATGTGTACACATGCTTACACACTACACACAATCCAGAGACAAAGACATGGACACAAATATACACTCCTGGGGCCTACACACACACACACACACACACACACACACACACACACAGAGTAACCTGGAGACACACAGGCCTACATGCAGAAGCACATGCATTACATTTACACACTCACACCGGACAAACTCACAAGTCCCTTAATTGCAGGTTCCTCTACCGCAGACACACACACAGGCCTTCACATGCCCATCACACTCAGACACACACACACACACACACACACTCCTGGAGACAGACCAACTCAGATGCACACTCACCTCAACGTGGACACACACACAGTGGATGCTACCTACGCGCACACTCAGGCAGACACACAACGACTCCTCTCCAGACACTGTCAGAAACACACACGGAACGCACAACCATCTGCACATACGTGGATGGGATGGCCCACACACACACACACACACACACCACACGAACTCCGACAGGCGCTCCCGCGCACACTTGGGGACGTAACGCATCGTCCCCCCACACACTGCGGGACAGTCCAATGGGCCGAGGCCCAAAGCACATCCGCCGACGCAGACGCGAAGTCACGCACTCCCCCCACCCGCCACCCCAGCCGACTGCGATCCCGCCAGCGCCGTTACCTGCGCCGCCGCGCCCGGGGCCTCCGTCCGGTCGCCGCCGCCGCCGTCTCGCCGCCCCGAGCGCAGGAAGGGAGGGAGCGGGCGAGCGCCGCGGCGTGGCCGGGGGAGGGGGCGCGGGGAAGGCACTTCCTGAGCAGCCTGCCAGGGTTATAAAAAACCCCCAAACCGCGCGCGGCCAGAAACCCCGCCCGCCGCCCGCCGGCCGCGGGCTGGACCCGAGCCAGGGCCCCGGGAGCTCGACCGCTCCTCCTGGGACCAGCGCCCCACTGTCCCACTGTGGGGGGGAAGGAGGGGGAAGATCGACTGGGGGATTGTGGTGGGGGAGGGGAGAAAGAATGGGGAATAGGGAGGAAGAAGAGGATGCGGGAGGAGGAAGTTTAAATGGAAAGGGGTGGGAGGAGGTGGGGGCGTGGAGGAAGGGGCAAAGTTCGGAGAGGGTTCAGGGGAAGGCGCAATGAAGCGGGGAAGGAACGGGATAGGAGGGGGATGGTGGGGTGGGGGGAGGGGAGAGCCCATTTCCTCGCCAGCATCAGCAGCATCAACGACAGCTGTTATTTATTGAGGGCTGGTCCTCACTCAAACCAGCATTTATTCGGCACCTCCCGTGTGCCAGGCGCGGAGCCCAGGGCTGGGCGAATACGTCCCAACTTGGCCCCGCCCTCCCAGAACTCCCTTCTTGCGGGGTTTGATCTGCTCTGGGTCTGTCCTTGGTTTGTCTGGATGCTTTAACTCCTTCGCTGTGATGTAGGGGCCCACTTCACAGATGAGGAAACTGAGGCCGGGAGCAGGAGCCCTCCTCTGGGTCTTGGTCACCTCTGGGTCCATGCTCAATAAATGCAGAGCTAATCGGTGGGATTCCAACCCCAGGTAGGGGGGTTTGGTGCCTGGCTGGATCCAGGAGGAGGCAGGGCAGAGTGGTGATCTCCAGAGCTCACAATTCCAGGCATTTTCCAGGCACGGCCCACAGGGAGCCTGGGTTTACTCATCTTCCCAGTGTAGGTAGTAACAACCTTTTCAGGGCTGGGGTTGGGGTGCAGGAGGGGATGTGGTGGGTGCAGGGGGACATAGCTGAGACCAGGTAGAGCAGCCTGCCAACCCTGAACTTCCTTTTGAACTTGGAACTAGTCAGGGTTTATGCATACAGCAGACCAGAGGGTCAGCCCACCCTCCTGTTAGTGTCTCTCCTTCTCCCAGGGCCTCTCTTGAGCCCCAATTTAAGCAGCAAGTCCAAGTCAGCTCTGCCTGACCTCTAATAGCTGTTCATTACCTTCATGCCTTCTGGGAGTTGGTCCTGGGCTGCCTCCCAGGACCCTCTTCATCCATCAAAGAGGTGGCTTCCTTCACATTCTTGGTTTTCCCTAAGTGCTGAAAGCTCCCACTGTTAGCCCAACGGCTAGTCCAACCACCTGCCCCTAGTCTGGTGATGGGTGGCCTCCAGACTGCACTGAGATTTTCAGGGTTGCTTTGAGCCAAGCACTTCCAGGCTCTGCCACTTACTAGCTGTGAAACCTCTTCTTATAATTATTCTGTGAAACTTTGGCTGTTTGCACTCATTTCTTCACAGCACAGCCCCAGACTTCCTGTGGGGTCTTCTCCCTTCTGGGGCATGTGGCCTGATAGATTGGTACCCACTCTAAGCCAGTGTGTTGTGGGCTTTGCAACAGACTTTTGTGCCTTGAGTGGGATTTGAAGATGAGTCTTCATCTTAGACAACAGGGAGAGGCCTCTAGAATGACATCCCTAGGTGGAGGAAGGTAATGGCCTTGGGTTATTATCACTTGAGCCCTGAGCAAGCTCTTCCTGAAGCCCATGGTTGGGCTTTCACCTATTCATACAATCTTATTCATACACTATATTGTCCAGGAGCTGGACCAGGCCTGGGGATGGGACATGACCAGGAACAACAGTTTCCACCCTGTGGACGTTACTGTCCTGCCTCCGGGCCTTTGCACTTGCTGTTCCTTCTGCCTGGAGCACTCTTCCCACTGATATCCCATGGCTAGCTTTGTTTTGTCCATTAAGTCTCAACTCAGACATCAAAACCCCCCTCACCCCCCAGTGAGGCTTGCCCTGACTCTTCACTTCAATATCACAGTCCCACCCCCACACCTCCTCTCCTGTTTCCTGATTTATTTTACTCTTAGCTTGAGTCTTTACCTGACAAACTCTTTGGAAAACTCACTTGGGTTGATTTTTCTGTATCCCCCCCACCATTGGAATGTCATCTCCGTGAGGGAAGGGCTTTTCATCTGTGTGGTCCACAGCGGTATCCCTGGTGCCTAGAACAAGGCTTGGCACAAGTCTGCACTCAGTGTCAAATAGGCAGCTGGAAAAACTCAGAGGAGGTGACATTGACTGTGGTTTGAATGTTAAGAAGGAGGCAGAGCGGGTGAAGCCATTATTAGGAAGAGGGCACAGTAAGTGCAAAATTCCAGTGGCCATTACACTCTCTTTTGATTTAAACCATCTAGGACTGACTTAAATAGTTTTTTTGAGGGAGTGCTATGTGTAACCTTTAGAATCCCAAGGGATGCTGGACGGATGCAGTACTTCAGTTTGCCACAGGAGGGCGCAATGGAACCTCATTGGTATCCTTAAGCTGTAGGAGCTGGGAAATAGAAGCAATAATCATCTTTATGGTAATGATGTTGATGGAGCACTGGCTTTGAGATCTGTTTTAGCTTAACAAAGGCCTGAAGAGATCCATTTTCCAAATGAAGAAACAGGCTCAATGAGGTTGAGTAACTTGCTCAAAGTCGCTCAGCTATGGGTGGCAGGACCAGAACATGTCGCCCAAGAAAAAAGTCCCCAGTTATCTGGCCACTGAGGGGAAGGCAGGTAGCTTCCCGGCTGAACCCCACCCACCCCCTAACTCCCAGCGGGGACCTACCTCTGTCGGCCCATCTGCCCAATGTTTTCCCCAGATGCATGGCTTGGTATTCCCTTAAATGTGGAGACAAAACCCCTCCCCACTCCCAGTCTTGGGGGGAGTGTCCAGATAGGCTTGGGTAGTTACCCCAAGGTTTTAGCCTACCAGGACATCTTGGGTAAAGGCCTGGGGGTAGGAGGGTGAAGGGCAGGTGATCAGTTTTCTCTGAGAGTCCTCTTAGAGTGAATATTTACCCAAATCCTTCTTGGCAAAGGCAACACAACTCTCTTACCTTCCCTCTCCTCTAGAAACTCAAAAGGCAAGTTCATCTCCCTGCACTTTGGTATTTTAGAAGATCTTATCTGTAGGCTGAACCTAGAATGACCTGAAGGTTGAGTTCCATTCCTCTGTCCTGTGCCTCCCTATCCAATCTGGGGGCCCAAAAGGGTTTGATGGCTGCTGTGCAGTGCCCTGCAGAAGTTAGGAGTTCCCAGTGGCCTAACCTACCTAGAGGCTTCCTGTCCCACACGACCCCTAAATCCGCCCCTTCTGGAGCCCCACCTGTGGCCTGTTCTCAAGCCCTCCTTTTGCAACCAACATTTCCTTCTTCATTGCTGTGGGCTATGGATTTCAATCTCACCTTGCTATTTTTCACCCATTATTTAAACTTCTCTGTGCCTTGGTTTTCTTATCTGGAAAATAAGCCTAATTATAGATGATTATAAGGACTAAATGGATCATTAATTGTAAAGTGCTTGCTAGCATTGTGCCTGGCACATAGTAACCACTAGCTATTATGATTATTTCTGTCATTGATGTTGTTATGATTTTTATGTGTTTTGATTTTTTGTTTATTAATCTTAATTTTTTGTTTTGACTATATATGTATTTGAATAATCAAGCTGTTTAATTTTTTTTTTGAGACAGAGTCTGAAGCTGTCACCGTTGGTAGAGTGCTGTGGTGTCACACAGCTCACAGCAGCCTCTAACTCTTGGGCTTAAGCAATTCTCTTGCCTTAGCCTCCCAAGTAGCTGGGACTACAGGTGCCCGCCACAATGCCTGGCTATTTTTTGGATGTAGTTGTCGTTGTTGTTTGGCAGGCCCAGGTTGGATTCAAACCTGGCCAACTCTGGTGTATGTGGCTGGCACCCTAGCAGCTGAACGACAGGTGCCAAGCCAAGAAAATATTTTTGTTTATGAATTTTTTTTTTTTTTGAGACAAGAGTCTCATTCCATTGCCGTTGGTAGAGTGCTGTGGCATCACAGCTCACAGCAACCTCCAACTCCTGGGCTTAGGCGATTCTCTTGCCTCAGCTTCCCAAGTAACTGGGACTACAGGCGCCCACCATAATGCCCAGCTACTTTTTTGTTGCAGTTTGGCCAGGACTGGAACCCACTACCCTCAGTATATGGGGCTGGCGTCCTACCCACTGAGCCACAGGTGCCACCCTTGTTTATGAATTTTTATGTTTTTTGTTTTGATTTAAATTTTTTGATTTAAAAAAAAATTTTTTTTTGAGACAGCATCTCACTATGTCACCCTCATAGAATGCCGTGGTGTCACAGCTCACAGTAACCTCAAACCCTTGGGCTTAAGTGATTCTCTTGGCCTCAGCCTCCCAAGTAGCTAGGACTACAGGCACCTGCCACAATGCCCAGCTATTTTCTTGTTGCAGTTGTCATTGTTGTTTAGCTGTCCTGGGCCGGGTTCAAACCCACCAGCCCTGGTGCATGTGGCTGATGCCCTAACCACTGTGCTATGGGCGCCGAGCCTGTTTGTTGTTGTTGTTTGAGACAGAGTCTCGCTATGTCACCCTCGGTAGTGGTATGATATGGTGTCATAGCTCACAACAACCTCAAACTCTTGGGCTTAAGGGAGTGTCTTGCCTCAGCCTCCCAAGTAGCTGGGACTACAGGTACCCGCAACAATGTCTGGCTTTTTTTTTTGTTGCAGTTGTCATTGTTGTTTAGCAGGCCTGGGGCTGGATTTGAACCTACCAGCCTCGATGCATGTGGCTGGTGCCGTAATGACTGTGCTTGTGGTTGCTGAGCCTGTTTTTCTAAATTTTAAATTAAAAATAATTTTTTTTTTTTTGTTTAGGCATTTTATTGGCCCTTGGCAACTGGTTATAGGGAGGCATCCGTGAGGCCCAGCAGGTAAGACTATCTAGGGCCGGGTCCCTTTAGCCCAGGAGTACAGATTAGACTAAGCTTCTGGGTCCATCTGTGAAAAATGGCCCAGTAGCTGGCCATTTTTACCGGTAATTACCAATAAAATAACCATAATAAAAATTGTAAAGCCTCTGTTCTGAAAGAGGCCTCTGGAACAGAAATGTGCAAAGGTTGTTAAAGTACATATGCAGAGTTTTGTCTTAGCCTCAAGTAGTGCCAGTCCCACTTTCTTCCCTCCTGACAGTTTGCTCAGTTCAGCAGATGCAGAAGGGCTGGCTTTTTCTCCTTTTGATCTCCTCACAAGGTCTTCTCTTAGGACATCCACCTCTTCCCCGCTAGTCACTGAACGAAGCTTGATGACCCTGTCCTTGAGCTCCTGCTCGCCCATCATGGCCACCAGTGGGATGCCTGCCTTCTCACGGTATTGCAACTGGTTCAGTAACTTAGGGTTCTTCTTGTAGAGCAGTTCAGCCTTGATCCCAGCATCCCACAGGTCTGATATAAGCTTCAGTCTCTCCTCGAGCAGCTTCTTCTGTGCAGATGCCACAAGCACCTGAGTCTCTGCAGTCTGTACCTTCTCCTCCGAAGCCTCTAGTCTTTACTCCACAATAGAAAAAATCTGCCCCACTCCAATGCCCCACGCATGGTACATTGTGCCCTTTGGGGTCAAACATGCCCATCATAGTACCCTCCAGCAGCCACACAGCCCACACCCAGGGGCTCTTCCCCTGTCTGGACTGGGGTCTGTAGCAGCACTGCCTGGTAGATCACCCCTGTATAGTAGTCCAGCTCTTGAGCAAGGCTCAGGTCAAAGGAGATCTTGTCATCGATGCCAAACAGGGTCAGGTACTCAAAAAGCAGCTTCAGGTCTCTCAGGCCCTCCAAGGTCTGCTTATTTTGGGATAACTTAAGATCCTGGAGCAGCTACTCCACTAGGGACACTCCACCATGCTGCTGGACATAGTCCCCAATTTGGTCAGCCACCTCTGGTGCAATGCCCTTCTCTCCTACCATCTCATTCTTCACTTCCTCCCAGACACCTTGTCCAGTTTGTCCACTGAAGAACAGATGGTATGAAACTTGCTGTCAGGAACACCACAGATGGCAAACATCCCATCTAGGATGCACCTATCATTTACCTTGATCAGGCAATCACCTATCTGAAGTGAACTCAGGATCTTACACATGATCTTCAGGCACTCTGCATCAGGGATCATGGGGTCAAACTGCCCAGCAATGTCAAAATCACACTGGTAGAATTCCTGGTATCGGCCTCGCGCCATGGCTGGGTTATCTCTCTGATATACCTTTGCTATGTGGTAGTGTTTAATGTTGGTGAATTTATTTATTGCCAAATACTGAGCAAAAGGAACGGTGAGGTCATAGCGAAGGGATAGCAGCTCCCCATCCTGGTCCTTCAGGTCATAGATAAGCTTAGAATCTTCACCATATTTTCCGGTCAGTGTTTTCTTTAGTTCAAACACAGGCGTATCAATTACTTCTGTACCATGGCGCTTGAAGCAGCGGATGATTACATCAAACACCTTCTCCTGAACTGCCAGAACTGCCATCTGCCGGGGACTGTAGTCTCTTGTGCCCCTGGGGGTTTTGAGCACAAACTTCTGTCTGCTTTCATCGGCCCCACTGTGCTTTTAGTTCCAGGAGTTTTGACACCTCCTCCTCCATCTGCTCGGAGCTAGCCTTCTGCTGCTTGAGACCCTGCAAAGTGCTCTCCCTGAAGTCTCAGTAGTTCCTCCAGCGCCACACGTTCAGCCATTCTGCCTGCCAAACCTGACTACTGCTTAGACTGGCTGTGGTAGCCTCAGCCCGGATGACTTCCAAAAATAAATTATTTTTTTGAGACAGAGCCTCACTCTGTTGCCCTGTCTAGAGTGCATTGGCATCAGCCTCACTCACAGAAACCTCTGCTTCCTGGGTTCAAGTGATTCTTTTAGGAGGCGTCAGCCTCCTAAGTAGCTGGGACTATGGGTGCCTGTCACAATGCCCAATTAATTTGTCTATTTTTTTTTTTGTAGAGACAGAGTCTGTCACTCTACCGCCCTCGGGTAGAGTGCCGTGGCGTCACACAGCTCACAGCAACCTCTAACTCTTGGGCTTACGCGATTCTCTTGCCTCAGCCTCCGCAGCAGCTGGGACTACAGGCGCCTGCCACAACGCCCGGCTATTTTTTTTTTTTGTTGCAGTTTGGCCGGGGCTGGGTTTGAACCCACCACCCTTGGCATATGGGGCCGGCACCCTACTCACTGAGCCACAGGCGCCGCCCTAATTTGTCTATTTTTAGTAAAGATGTGGTCTTGCTCTTGCTCAGGCTGGTCTTGAACTCCTAAACTCAAGCAATTCTCCTGCCTCAGCCTCCCAGAGTGCTAGGATTATAGGCATGAGCCACTGTGCTCAACCCTAATTTTTTTGTTTATTAATCTTATTTTTTTGTTTAAAAAATCGCTTTTTGCTTATTAATGTATGTTTAAAACTTTTTTAGTTAATATCTTTGTTGTTATCATTATTATACTCTGTGTTTCCCCCCTCAGTCAGCCAGGGCATTTGTCACATATTCCCAAGAAAGGAGTATTCATGGAAAAAAAGAGACATTTTCTGGACTTAGAGTTTCACTACGCCTATGGGGAAAGGAAAGGCTTCTTGCAAAAACAGATTTGAGAGAATCTTGTGTAATAAAAAGGCAACCCTGCTTGGAGCCCAGGAGAGAGAGTTTCTGTGTGGGGGAAGGGGGATTTAGCCACAGAAAAGATTTTGGGCTGGGTGCAGTGGTTCACATCTGCAATCCCAGCACTCTGGGAGGCCAAGGCAGGAGGATTCCTTGAGCTCAGGAGTTAGAGACCAGCCTGAGTAAGAGTGAGATCCTGTCTCTACTAAAAATAGAAAAATTAGCCAGGTATGGAAGTATATGCCTGGAGTCCCAGCTACTCCGGAGGCTGCGACAGGAGGATGGCTTGAATCTGGGAGTTCGAGACTGCAGTGAGTTATGATGACACCACTGCAATCAAGCCTGGGGGACAGAGGGAGACCTGGCTGGGAGGATGAAGAAAACCTCAGTGCAGGTCACAGCAGGTGGGCCATGACATTTTTTATCAACCAATCAATACATTGATACATAATCTTGGTTTGTATGTGTTTCTGTTTAAAGACACTGCATTTAATATATATTATTGTTTCATTAACACTGAATGCACAGCCTACAGTACTATCGCTTATGTCTAAAGAAAGCTTCTTGAACAAACAGGTTTTCTCTGTGAGGCACCTTACAGCCTTGTTGTGTGCTGTGTCCTGAAAGCCTGTGTTGGAAACTTAATCCCCAATGTTAGTGTTGGGAGGTGGGGCATGAGGGCAGGCTGGGAAGGCTCTACCCTCCTGAAGGGCTTAAGGTTGATTATAAAGGGACTTGAGGCTATGAGTTCCATCACTCTTATTCTCTCTTACTCTTTCCCCTTCCACTGTAGGAGGACACAGCAAGAGGCCCTCTCCAGATGCAAATGGTTGGGCCTGGGATGTCTCAGCCTCCAGAACTGTAAGAAATAAATCTCTGTTGTTTATAAATTGCCCAATCTGCGGCATTCTATCACAGCAGCACAGAATAGACTAAGACATTCTGTTTAGGAACACAGGACCCTAGTTCAGCATTCTGACATCACCAAGAAAAAAGCACAAAGATGCAAAAATTGTGGGATTACACCTGTGGTGCATCTTACAAGGGTATATGTGAAACTTAGTAAATGTAAAATGTAAATGTCTTAACACAATAACTAAGAAAATGCTAGGAAGACCATGTTAACCAGTGTGATGAAAATGTGTCAAACGGTCTATAGAACCAGTGTATGGTGCCCCATGACCACATTAATGTACACAGCTATGATTTAATAAAAAAAAAAAGATGCAAAAATTGTGATACTCAACAGACCTTGAAAAGGATATTTGTTGACAGTATGAGAGCTGAAACAAGAAGGCAGAGTGTTGGCTTGTTTGCCCCGAGCTCAGAATATGTGCCTTGGGCCACTCACATTTTTTGCGGTTCTTCCCGCATGTATCTGAGAATGACCACAAAAACCTCACCAGTAATTGGGTTTGGGTTGCAAAGAAGTTTTAGCAGGTGGGCCAATTTGCGATGACAGGAATCCATGAATGATGAGGATTGAGTGTATCATATTTCAGGTGGTAATGAATTAATTCTGGGAGAGGGAAAAAAGGAAGCTGGTTTGGGAACAGAGAGAGGAGAGGACTGCCTTAGCAAAATAGCATAAACCAGTGAGTTAAAACAACAGAACTCTATTGTCTCACAGTTCAGGAGGCCAGAAGTACAAAATGAAGGGGTTGGCAGGGCCCCACTGTCTCCGAAGGCTTCGAGGGAGAGAATCTTTCCCAGCCTCTCCCTGGCTTCTGGTGGTGGCCAGCAGTCTTTGCTTGTAGCTGCATCATTCCTGTTGTCGCTTTCTCCTTGAGTTAGTCTGTGTGTCTCCGTGTCTATATTTCCTGCTTCTGAGCACCTCTGTGTCTCTACGTCTTACCTCTGAACTGGGCATGGTGGCTTGTACCTATAATTCCAGCTACTTGGGAGGCCAAGGCAGGAGGATTGTGTGAGCCCTGGAGTTTCAGACCTGGTTGGGCAACATACTGAAACCATGAAAAATTAGCTGTAGTCTCAGGTACTTGGGAGGCTGAGGTGGCAGGATAGCTTGAATCTAGGAGTTGGGCCTGCAGTGAGTTATGATCATGCCACTGTACTCCAGCTCGGGTGACAGATAGTGATGCCTCCCTATTTCTAAAAAAGACACAAATTTCCCTTTTCTTTTGAGGACAGCAGTCATATTGGAGTAGAGCCTACTCTAATCTAGACTTACCTCATCTTAATCTGATCATGCCTGCAAAGGTCTGTATTTTCAAATAAGGTTTCATTAATAGGTTCTAGGTGGGCATGAGTTTTGGGTACACTATCTCAGGTTTTAGAGAGAGTTGGGGAGGTGCGGGTGAGGGCAGGGAGGTGACAGGGACAGCTGGTGCAGGGCCTTGTGGACTATGAGGAAGAAACTTGGACTTTTACCTTTGAGGGAGGTGGGAGCCATGGAGGGCTGTGGGCAGAGGAAGGACACGAAATCCCAGAGAGGGACAGGATGGCATGAAAGGCAGCCTAGGCCCAGGGTTCAGTATCTCACAGAATCCCCATAATACCCTGGTGTCAGACGCTTTCTTCTCTTACCTGATTTTCCAAATAAGTCTGGCAAGTTTAACTCACTGCCCTGGATCACCCAGCTGCTAAGTGGTAGGCTCCGTGATTCAAATCCACACCTATTGCCCTCCTGGTTTCAGAAATAGTATATGAGGGTTTTCCTGCTGTCTAGCAACCGTTGTGTTCACCTAAATGCAAACTCTTATCTTTGATATTTGCATCACCATTATGGCTTTTTTTTTTTTTTTTTTTTTTTGCCAGGGGCCAGTTTTGAACCCGCCACCTCTGGTATATGGGGCTGGGGCTCTACTCCTTTGAGCCACAGGCACTGCCCTCATTATGGCATTTTGTTGACCGACAACAATGCCACTGATGCCTTCATTATTGTTCTGTTGACTGGCACAGGATTTTTTGCTACTTCTGGGGCTAAGGAGCTGGAAACTCAGCTCTGGGTGAACCTGAGGGCTTGTGAAGAAGACTGGAGTTTTGTTCAGACAGCCAAGAGCTGGGGGAGGGACCAAGGTGGCAGCAGCTAGGGGCTGATCCCCCTTCTGGTGCTGTGGGTGTGACATTTCTGTTGTCTGACTCGGGTGGCATGCAGGCCTGGCTTGGGTCTCCCTTGCCCGTCTCAGGACCAGTTGGACTGGCTCATTCTCTCTGCAGCCTGGCGGCCTCCACTCCCCCTCTGGGCTCTCATGATGTACATTTAATTGGGGCTTTGGAGGCTCAGGGTATGTTCTGTCCAGCTGTGGCCAAGGAAGGGGATTAAGCAGAGTTAAATAGGACTGTTCCTTGTGGGCCTTCTCAGAGCCTTTAAGACACTCTCTTGCTTCACACGGCTTCCCAGCACTTGTTTGCTCCCTTGGCATTTTCGCCCTTCTACAGCATTTTTGGGGTACTAGGGGGTCTCTTGGAAGAGAGACAGGAAATACTGCTTCGACCCAAAGGGGAAACTTGAATGGTGGAATTTTAGGCAGAGACCTCTGGCTAGGCATCAAAGGGTTCCTCCTCCTTCTCCTCCCAGGACCTGGGCACTGAGAACAAGGCTGGCTCCCCACAGCTCTCTCTGGGGAGTTCAAATCAGGAACTCAAGGGGAGACAGACTGGAGTCAGCCCAGGAAGGACTAGGGGCCTGGGCTTGGAGAGCACAGGGTGGTCTGAAGGGAACAATGCCCCTTGATCTCTGGGGAGTCTAGAGGTAGGTGTGTCTTCTGGGAAGGCTGCGGAGTCCCCTGGGACAAGGCCCAGGGATTAGCTCAGTAGAGAAACATCTGAGTTTTGTCTGCCCACCTCCCCCAGTTCAGGGTCACAGCGGGAGACCGCAGATTGGCCCCTGCTTTTGCTCTTCCCAGAGTAAACAGGCTGTGCTGGCCAGCCATCCCCTCAGTCCCAGCTGCCAGGCCTGGGTTCAGCCCCCTTTTTGCTGTGGCTCTGGCAGCTCAGCCTCCCCCGGCCTTTCACTTTTTGCCTCTTCTGTCCACCCCCTCTCCACCCCTGCTGACCTTTCCAAACATCTCTGGCTGTAGGGACCCCAGGGACCTGGTCAGTCCAGGCCTGGGGACATGCTGGAGGAGGCAGAGGAAGATACAGGGCCATGTGGTGTGAGGGTTATTAGCACTGTTGCCTGTGTTAGTGGTGGTAGGGCAGAGAATGCATCTTTTCTGGGTCACCTTGACCTCGGGCCCTTCACCAGGTGCCAAGGGCCAGCAGCCCCTGACCCCTGTCCCTGCCTGTTCCTGTCTCTGGCTTCTGGAGGTGCATGTGCTGCCAGCCAGTGAGCAGGGAGTGCCTCACACTGTGCCAGGGACAGCTTCCTGCCTGGCTTCCTGGCTTCCTGCCTCCAGCTTTTGTGCTATGACAAGCCCCACCCCCACCTTGGCAGTCCAGGGAGCAGAGTCTCAGGGAGGAGGGATTCCAACTTAGAGGTGGTGGGAGGAGAGGAAGTAGATTTGGGGAGTCTAGATAGTCTTTTCTTTTCTAGTTATTATTGTTTTGTTGTCTTTTCCTCCCTATTCTTTTCTTTTTTTCAATAAAATAAGCAAACGCTGGGTGACCATGGCATGTGCTTCTGGTCCCAGCATCTTGGGAGGCTGAGGCAGAAGGATCCCTTGAACCCAGGAGTTGGAGGCTGCAGTGAGCTCTGGTGGCACTACTGTGCTCCAGCCTAGGAGACAGAGTGAGAATGTTTAAGATTCATCTATGCTGTTTGTGTATCAGTATTTTTGTTCCCTTTTACTGATGAGTGTTTTGTGGTACAGATGTATCCCTGCTTATCCTTTCATCTTTTGAGAGGCATGAGTTGTTTTCAATTTTTAGTGATTACGAATAGCCAAGTTCATAGGCAATTATAGGGAGTTATGCTATCAACGTTAACGTGCAGGTATTTGTGTGCATTTAAGTTTTCATTTCTCTTGGGTAAATATCTACAAGTCCTGATTGTGTGTCTTCCTCTCTCTCTTCCCCTGTGTCTCTATCTTTTTTGAGATAGAGTCTCGCTTTGTCACGCAGGCTAGAGTGTACTGGCATCCTCATAGTTGTAACCTCAAACTCCTGGGCTCATGCCACCATGTCTGGCTAATTTTTCTACTTTTTTGTAGAGGTGGGATCTTGCTCTTGCTCAGGCTAGTCTTAACCTCCTGGCCTCCCACCTCTCTCTCTCTCTTTTTTCCCTAATTTTTAAAAATTTATTTTTATTTGTTTATTTATTTTACAATAGTATGAGGATACGAATGATTGGGTTATAGTGTTTGCATTTGTTAGGTAATAGTCCCCCAACAGGGACTATCCAGACTCCCATATCCACTTCCTCCCCTCCCGTCACCTCCCAGGAGGTATGCCATATACCCTTACAATGTGCCCATTAGGTGGGAGCACACCCCTCCCCCATCTCGCATTTAATTGAGTTTTATTCTTGTGTGGGCATGTATTAGTTTGTCTATTGGTTTCACGTAAGTATTAAGTACATTGGATTCTTGTCTTTCCATTCTTGTGATACTTTACTAAGAAGAATATATTTCAACTCCATCCAGGTTAATGCAAAAGATGTAAAGTCTCCATCTCTTTTATGGCTGCATAGCATTCCATGGCATACACATATCACAGTTTATTAATCCACTCCTGGGCCCATGGGCACTTAGGTTGATTCCACGTCTTGGTAATCGTAAATTGAGCTGTGATAAAAATCTAGTGTGAATGTCCTTATGATAAAATGATTTTTTTTTTTCTTCTGGGTAGATGCCTAGAAATGGGACTGTAGGATCAAATGGAAGATTTATTTTGAGTTCTTTGAGGAGTCTCCATATTTCTTTCCTAAGAGGCTATATTAGTTTGCAGTCCCACCAACAGTGTATCTCTCTCTCTTAAATAGTTTTGAGATATGGTTCACATATTATACAACTCACCCCTTAGAGCAGTGGTTCTCAACCTTCCTAATGCCTTGACCCTTTAATATAGTTCCTCATGTTGTGGTGACCCCCAACCATAAAATTATTTTCATTGCTACTTCATACTGTAATTTGCTACTGTTATAAATCGTAATGTGTTTTCCGATAGTCTTAGGTGACCCCTGTGAAAGGGTCTTTTGACCCCCAAAGGGATCACAACCCATGGGTTGAGAACCACTGCCTTAGAGTATATAATTCAGTGGTTTTAATAAATTCAGAATTATGTAATTATCAGTATCAAATTTTAGAGCATTTTCATTACCACAAAAAGAAATCCTGTACCCATTAGTAATTACCGCTTATTCCCCTCCACTCTCTGGCCCTACATTTTCTGTCTGTGTAGGTATACCTGTTATGGAAATTTCAGGTAAGTGGAATAATACAATAAATAGGCTACTTTTTGTGCCCGTTTCTTTTTTTCACCAAGGGTAATGTTCTTAGGGTTCATCTGTGTGCGGTAGCATGTATAAGAACCTCACTCCTTTTTATGTCTGAGTCATACATGGCGGCACGGACAGCCCACACTGGATATCTCTCCATCCGTCTCAGCAGCATGGACAGCCCACACTAGGTATCTATCCATCCATCTCAGCAGCACAGACAGCCCGCACTGGGTATCTCTCCATTCATCTCAGCGGCATGGACAGCCCATACTGGGTATCTCTCCATCCATCTCAGCAGCACGGACAGCCCATACTGGATATCTCTCCATCCGTCTCAGCAGCATGGACAGCCCACACTAGGTATCTATCCATCCATCTCAGCAGCACAGACAGCCCGCACTGGGTATCTCTCCATTCATCTCAGCGGCATGGACAGCCCATACTGGGTATCTCTCCATCCATCTCAGCAGCACGGACAGCCCATACTGGGTATCTCTCCATCCATCTCAGCAGCACGGACAGCCCATACTGGGTATCTCTCCATCCATCTCAGTGGCACGGACAGCCCATACTGGGTATCTCTCCATCCATCTCAGCAGCACGGACAGCCCACACTGGGTATCTCTCCAACTGTCTCGGCAGCACAGACAGGCCACACTGGGTATCTCTCCATCCATCTCAGTGGCACGGACAGCCCATACTGGGTAACTCTCCATCCATCTCAGCAGCACGGACAGCCCACACTGTGTATCTCTCCAACTGTCTCGGCAACACAGACAGGCCACACTGGGTATCTCTCCATCCATCTCGGCAGGACGGACAGTCCACACTGGGTATCTCTCCATCCATCTCGGCAGCACGGACAGTCCACACTGGGTATCTCTCCATCCATCTCAGCAGCATGGACAGCCCACACTGAGTATCTCTCCATCCATTTCGGAAGCATTGACAGTCCATACTGGGTAACTCTCCATCCATCTCAGTAGCACGGACAGCCCATACTGGGTAACTCTCCATCCATCTCAGCAGCACGGACAGCCCATACTGGGTATCTCTCCATCCATCTCAGCAGCACGGACAGCCCACACTGGGTATCTCTCCAACTGTCTCGGCAGCACAGACAGGCCACACTGGGTATCTCTCCATCCATCTCAGCAGCACAGACGTCCACACTGGGTATCTCTCCATCCATCTCGGCAGCACGGACGGCCCACACTGGGTATTCCATCCATCTCGGCAGCACAGACAGTCCATACTGGGTATCTCTCCATCCATCTCAGCAGCACGGACAGCCCACACTGGGTATCTCTCCATCCATCTCGGTGGCACGGACAGCCCACACTGGGTATCTCTCCATCCATCTCAGCGGCACGGACAGCCCACACTGGGTATCTCTCCATCCATCTTGGACAGCTCAGCTTGTTGCCCCCTTGGCTACTGCAGGGAACACTGCTGGGAATGTTACAGTACAGGTGTTTGAATACTTGCTTTCATGTTCTTTTGGGATATACCTGGCAGTAGAGTTGCTGTGTTCCATAGTAACTCTGTGTCTAAATTTTTAAGGAGCCACCAGACTGTTTTCCATAGTGGCTGTACCGTCTTACCTTCCCACCAGCAGGCTAAGAGGGTTCCAATTTATCCAGATTATCACCAGTACTTGTCATCATTTGATGATTATAACCGTCTTTGTGAGTATGAAGTGGTATCTTATTGTGGTTTTTCTTTTTAGAGACAGAGTCTCACTTTGTCACCCTCGATAGAGTGCCACGGCGTTACAGGTCACAGCAACCTCCAGCTCTTGGGCTTAGGCGATTCTCTTGCCTCAGCCTCCCGAGTAGCTCGGACTACAGTCACCCGCCACAACACCTGGCTATTTTTTGTTACAGTTTGGCTGAGGCCGGGATTGAACATTTAATATATTTAGCTTTTCTTTTTCTTTCTTTCTCTTTTTTTTTTTTTTTTTGCAGTTTTTGGCCTGGGCCGGGTTTGAACCTGCCACCTCCAGTATATGGGGCTGGTGCCCTAATCCTTGAGCCACAGGTGTCGCCCTCTTATTGTGGTTTTGATTTGCATTTCCTTTGTGACCAGTGGTGTTGAACAACTTTTCATTATTTTTGGAGACAGACTCTCACTCTGTTGCTCAGGGTAGAGTGCAGTGGTGTAATTGCAGCTCACTGAAGCCTCCAACTCTTGATCTCAAGAGATCTTGCCTCAGCCTCCCAGGTAGCTGGGACCACAGGCACGTACCACCACACCTGCCTGATTTTTCTATTTCAGTAGAGACAGGGTCTTGCTTTTGCTCTGGTCTGGAACTCCTGAGATCAGGTGATCCACCCACCTGGATCTCCCACAGTGCTAGAATTATAGGCACGAGCTAGTCATTGTCTAGTCATTGCTCATTTTTTAACTGGGCAAGGATCTGGTCAGAATGATGATTCTGGCCCTTCTCCTACATACCCTGACCCAGACCTCAGCCGATTTCAGCTTTTATATCTTCCCCACGGCCCCAGCTCCAACCCCATGTGTCTCAGAGCATCCAGGGACCAGCCACCCATCTCAGTCTCCAAAAGCTTCCTCATATTCCCTTTCCACTTGCAGAACTAAAAAGCACCCACGGACCTTCCCTCAACACAGCTCTGTACTTTGCTGGGCCACCTAACAGATAAACGTCCTGTTGCTGTAGCAAGGAGACAAATCTCCCCAACATTAGAGAACCTTTCCAACATGCAGAAAAAGAGAAAGGATGGGGCACTAGCACATTCAGTACTAGATTCTACAATTAACATGTTGCAACTCACAGATGTACTTATGGGTGTGCTGGTGCGTTAGCTGGTGTGTACATGTGTGTGCAAAGGGAAAATACATAGTGGCTAGGAAGTCCATGCAATTGGACTGTGTGGGTCCCACCTCGCCTTGGCCACTTAAAGACTATGGATTTTGGGCAAGTTGCCTGACTTCTCTCCAGCCTGTTTCCTCTTTTGATGTGGATTCATTCATTCAACAAATATTTATAGAACACCTCCTGTGTGCCAGGCCCTGATCCAGGCACTGGGGGTGGCGGCAGTGAACAAAACTCTGGGCCGGGCCAGGCAGGCAGACGGTGAAGACGACACACAGATCAAGCCCACAGTATGCCAGTCGGTGGTAATGCTATGCATGTGTGCCAGGGGAGGCAGCTGTGGTTTTAGGTTTGGGGCTCCTAGGAAGGTGACTTGGAGAGGTAAAGAGAATGCAGTGCTTGGTGGTGAGAAGGGGAGAGTCTTCCTGGCAGAGGGAAGAGTAAGTGCAAAGGTCCTGGGGCAGGAATTTGCTTGGCTGTTCAAGGAACAGTGAGGAGGAGGAGGAGGCCCTGTGTGGCTGGAACAGAATGAGCCATGGGGAGAGAAAGAGGAGGGGAGGGCAAGGGGAGGATGGGCAGAGCTTGCAGGATCTTAAGGGTTGCAAGAGGTTTTGGAAGGAAGTATGGAGAATTCTCAAAGAACTCAAATTAGACCTCCCATTTGATCCTGCAATCCCATTACTGGGCATCTATCCAGAAGAAAAGAAATCATTTTGTCTTAAGGACATTTGTACCAGACTGTTTATTGCAACTCAATTTACAGTCGTCAAAATGTGGAGACAGCCTAAATGCCCACCAACCCAGGAATGGATATATGTACACCATGAAATACTATTCAGTCATTAAAAAGATGGAGACTTTACATCTTTTGTATTAACCTGTATGGAGGTGGAACACATTCTTCTTAGTAAACATCACAAGAATGGAGAAGCAAGAATCCAGTGTACTCAATTCTAATATGAAGCCAGTAGATGATCTAATACAAGGTGGGGGGTAGGGGAATGAGGGAGCAGGGAGAGGGGAGGAGGGAGAGGGATAGGCCTTATGTTATGGCACACCTCTTGGGGGCAGGACACAATTATAAGAGGGACTTTATCTAACAAATGCTATCAGTGTAACCTAATTCTTTGTACCATAAATGAACCTCAAACAATAAAAGAAAACAAATAAACAAACAAACCTCAAACACACACAAAAAAAGTTTCAAGAGGACTTTACCCTGGGATGTGTTGAAGTGACCCCCCTTCTGTGAATGGTAATTGTGCCTGCTCTAAGGCATTATTATGGGGATTACATGAATTAATATGTGTACAGTGATAGTACCATGTCTGGCGTATACTGCACATGATTGAGTGTGAGTTCATTATTATGTGTGGTGGCTGTGCGCCTGTGTGTGTGTCTCGGAGCTGCATCTGGACCAGGTGGACCATTAGCAAGTTTGTTGTTGAGAAAGGATCTCTCTAACACTATTTAAAAAACCTTATCATGGTGTTTGAAAGCCCTGCTGAGGTTGCTGTGTTTTGGCATAGGACCCAGATTTTTTGTATAACAGATGTTCCCCAGATGTCAGCTGGGGTCAGTCGAGCCTCAGAGATTTGGCACCTGCCTCACTCCCACGACCTGCAGGAAGCCCAGTGCCCTCCCCAAGATGTCTGTGAATTCCCAGGGCCTCTGTTCTCATGGTTGCTTCTTGGCTTGAGTTCCTGCCCACTGAAGCCTGGCTCTTTCTCACTCACCTTCCCAGGGCCCACCCTTTGGGGAACCAGCCCTATATTCTTAATTTTCTCCAGACCACCCTTGCACAGGCACCAGATTGCTTGCAGGTCCTCTACAAGCTGCAGCGCCCTACCTAACATCCTATCAGGCTGGATTTTTTTTTTTTTTTAACATTGTTTGAGCTGCTGTGTAAGATGTTGCTTGACAAAGAATTCCACCGACAGCAGGAAAAGTTTGCACGCTTCTTGCATAACACAACAGTGTTATTACTGGCTTAGCAGTGTGATGAGGAAGCTCATCCAGGGCACCCAGGGCCAAGGGCTGCCTGTGAGCATGAGCAGTTGGAGGTGTTTTTGTTGTCAAGCTACTTTAACACTGTGGCTTGGGGGAAGGGATATAGAAGTTGGCACCTGAAGTTGAGTTGGTGATGCTACTCAACCCCCTGAAATAGCCATGCTGAGCCAGACTTCTGGGAAACAAGGCAAGGGCTGCCAATGGAATCCGTTGTAGATTCTTCCTCGGAGTTCCTGTAATCACTAACTGCTTTCTCAGGGTGGGGATAGGAAAGGACTGGAGGTCAAAGTTGGAACAATGGAACCTCTGATGGTGCAGGGTTGAGAGGAACCCCTCCCTAAGCAGGTCATGAAGGGTGGACAAGCCCACACTTGGTTTGGTTGGAAAGATGCATTCCACTCAAGCCTGAAAGAAGACTGGGATTACTCTTCACTTAACTTCAGTTTTGTGCTGCCATGACATGCATTGGGTTATACCCAAGACCATTCTTTGCGAAGGGTGGCTTGGTCTCTCCATCATTGTAGTCATAGCATTTGGCATCAAAAAACTTGACCCCTGGAATGGGCCTTCGAGGACATATTTCCCAGTGCTTCTTGGATGTTTGTGGATCACAGACTCATTTGGAAATCCAATCAAATCTAAAGCCCAACTCTGACCCACTGCCCACTGCCACCCAAAAGGTTTTGCAGACAGTTATATGGTATCGTGGTTATTCCAGATCCTCATTCACGGAGCCCATTTTGATTCCACCTACGATTTGGTTTGGTTTTTTCATTACACACATGAGGAAACACAGGCAAAGGTTATACAGTCTTGCTCAGGGTTATACAGATTATCAGTGACAGGGCTGGATGTCAGTCCCATATAGCAATTAGAACTAGATGTGAATCCTGCATCCACCCCCCTTCCCAGCTCTTGCAATTTTGGCAAAAGGTATATTAATATTCTCTTTTGCCTCAGTTTTACCATCTGCAAATTTGGGATAATAGTACCTACTTGGTACTATTATGTGAAGCATTTAGAACAAATGTGTTGATAAATGGTAGCTCTTATTTTTATCAATTTCTTTTTCCTTTCTTTTTTTATCTCGTTTGGGATTCATTGAGGGTACAAAGAAATAAGTTACACTGATTACATCTGTTAGATAAGGTTTGTCTTACAGTTGCATCCCCCAAGAGGTATGCCATATGACATGACGCCCCCCCCCGTCTCCTTCCCTCTCCCTCATTCCCCTATCCCACCCTGTGTATTAGCTCATTTACTGCCTTCGTATTAGAATTGAGTACATTGGATTCTTGCTTCTCCATTCTTGTGATTCCAGGTTAATACAAAAGATGTAAAGTCTCCATCTTTTTTAATGGCTGAATAGTATTCCATGGTATACTTATACCATAGCTTGTTAATCCATTCCTGGGTTGGTGGGCATTAAGGTTATGCATGGATGTGGAGAGAAGGGAACACTTTTACACTGCTGGTGAGACTGCAAACTAATACAACCTTTTTGGAAGAAAGTATGGAGAATCTTCTTCTTCTTCTTTTTTTTTTTTAAGTACAGAGCCAAGTTCATTTCTTAGCCTGTAGCTCCCCTTGGAAGTTTGAACCAAAGAACTCCTGTCACCTAGTGGTTCAGTGGTGAATAAAGTAGACTTTGCGGCATTGAAACACATATGGGTGACCACACTATGTCTTTGTCTGTGTGGTTGTTGTTGGGGAATCAGTGGTTGCTTCCAAAGACAGTGTGTTTGAACATTGTATTAGTTAGCTTTTGCGGTGTAATAAACTGCCCTACAAATGTATGGCTTGAGACAATGGTTACTTATTAACTCTAGATTCTGTGGAATGGCAGTTTAGGCTGAGTTCAGCTGAGTGGTTCTTCTGTTAGCCTTGCTTAGGCTCACTCATGTGGCTGCATTTAACTGGTGGGTAGGCTAGGGCCATAACTCTTTACAAGAAATGAACTCTCCTTTATAAATTGTATAAATTGCATGATTTTTCAGTTGACAGGGGACAAAAGGGTGTCATATAGTCTACTGAATCTCAGCCTCTCCACGTGAAGAAATGGATGAGTTGCATGAGGTAGGTAGTTTTCCATGCTGGCTGCATGTTAGAGTCTCCTGAGGAGCTGTTAACAAATGAAGAACCCCCCAACCCCCACCCCAGGTTAAAGGAAATACTTGAAGGCATTTCAGAGTCTACTCAGGTGATTCTACCAGTCAGAGCCCACTCTAGTGGGTTGGGTTCTTCACCAACTATATCCCAAAATGCTTGATTGATCCTGTTCAGGGGAAGACTAGTCCCCAAACTCTTGCTGCTTTAGTTTCCCCAAATGAAAAACTGAGGCAGCTGGAAGTCTGTGGCTCCAGTAAGAAGCCAGCAGGTCAGGTGATCCTGTTCCCCCAGCCTCAGCCTGGCTTCTAACCAACACCTCATTTTTATGGCCACAATGATTGGCTCAGGAGTGAATATACAACAGCCAATGAGAGGCGAGGGAACTTGGGGATTCTGGGAAAGCATATTTTCTTGTTTCTTTCTTGGGAGTGACTGGAAGAGACTTCCAATCTGGCTCTAGTGGGTGTAGGACGAGGATAGAAATGGCAGTGATTGCTTTGGGACCACAGGTGTGGGATTAGAGCCAGAATGTAAGGCCCAAGCAGCCTGTGATGCAGAGGGGAGATCTCACCAGAGCCTTGGTGAGATCGTGTGAATGCCTGGATCAAGCTGCAGCTAAGGCTATGAGCTTTCAGTAATGTGAGTCCATATTAATTGTGGTAATGAAGATAATAATCTGTGACAGTGTATAGCCCTTACTATTTGTCAGAGCCTTATTCTAACTGCTTGACATGCATTTACCAATTTAGTTCTCCCAGCAACCATCTGAGTTAGGAACTATTATCATTATGATTCCCATTGCCCAGCTGAGGCGAGCAGAGCCAAGATGCCTGAATCCCTCACCTTGTGTTCAGTTCTGTCTCCTATTTCTATTTCTTACTCCCAAAGGAGCCCTGACTGATTCCTGGTGTGCCAGAGGCCGCACAGCAGAAGAGAAGAAATAAGAGTCACTCTTCTTCTGCCTACAACCTTTAGTGGCTCCCTGAGGCCCCTGGGCTAAAGGCCATAATCCCTGCTGTGGCCAGCGAATGCTGCGTGATGTGACTTGCGCTGTCACGTCCCTTCTCTTCTGCAATGTTGTTCCTACCTCATTCACCCCCATGGGCTCATCTCTGTTTCTCCAGTTTGCCAAATGAGTCAGGGCCTTTGCCTGTGCTGTACCCTCTGCCTGAAATGCACTCCTTCGGTACTCCTTCTGGATAACCTGGCTTGACATCCTAAACCCAGAGCAATTGCATATCCTCATAGAAGTGGTCCCTAACAACCCTCATTCTGACCTCCATCTACACCAGTAGAGAGCCCAGACATTAAGAACGCAGGTGTTGCAGGCAGCCAACCCGGATTCAGATTGACTCCAGTACTGCCGTGCTGCTGCATGACCTTGGTTACGTACCTTGATCTCTCTGTGCCTCTGTTTCCTAATCTGTAGATAGGGTAATAATAGTACTTGCCTTATAAGTTTGGGTGAGGATTACAGGAGGTTATTACAGGTAATGGAATTAGAACAGTGCTGGACACCTATTAGTCACTCAGGCAGCTAATAGTAATAGCGATAATAATGATTTCAGGAAACCCTTATTTTTCCTTCAAGCTCCTCACCTCACCCTGTGATTAAGCATTTTTAAACCACGATTCTTTGATGAATTCCTATTTTACCCACTTGGCGGTATAATGTGTCAGGGACAGGCACTGGATCTGTTTCGTTTCTCTTTGTCCCTCCTGGGTCCAGCCTAGTGTTTGGGATGCAAGAGGACAGGGCAGTGGCAGCAGATTGTCCTGTAATATTGTCTGTAAAGAATTGAAAAACCAGGTCCGTAGCACAGTGGTTATGGTGCCAGCCACATACACCAAGGCTGGCAGATTTGAACCCAGCCCAGGCCAGCTAAACAACAATGACAACTGTGATAAAAAATAGCTGGATGTCGTGGCGGGCGCCTGTGGTCCCAGCTACTTGGGAGGCTGAGGCAAGAGAATCGCTTAAGCCAGTGGTTCTCAACCTTCCTAATGCTGTGACCCTTTAATACAGTTCCTCATGTTATGGTGACCCCCAATCATAAAATTATTTTCGTTGCTACTTCGTAACTGTAATTTTGCTACTGTTAAGAATTGTAATGTAAATATCTGATATGCAGGATGGTCCTATGCGACCCCTGTGAAAGGGTCATTCGATCCCCAAAGGGGTTGTGACCCACAGGTTGAGAACTGCTGAAGCCCAAGAGGTTGAGGTAGCTGTGAGCTGGACATCACACAGCACTGTACCCAGGACAACATCGTGAGACTGTCTCAAAAAAGAAAAAAAAAAAAAGAAAGAAAAAAAGAAAAAAAAAATTGAAAACCACTAATCAAACTCACCAGAAGGCAGTCTGGCTTTTTATATTTAAATGTGCTCATAATTCTGAAGAATGTTAGTGATAAAATACCCTGAAACAATTTTTTACTGGTCTTGGTTTTAAAAAATTGCTGTTATTACTGCTGAGAGTTTCCCTCCCTCCCTTCCTCCCTTCATTTCTCTCTCTTTCCTTCCTCCTTTCTTTTTTTCTTTTTCTTTCTCTCCCTCTTTCTTGTTTCGATAACTTATAAAGTTTGAAATTGTGTAAGACTCACAGAAAGTTGCAAATATACTACTGAGTTTCACCTACCCTTCACTGAACTTCCTCCAATGACAGTATCTTATATAACTATATTCCATTGTCAAAATCAGGACATTGGGTTTTTATTCTATTAAATTCTATTTAAATACTATTCATTTGGGTATTGACCTTATTTGGATTTAACCAGGTACTGTTGAGTTTTAATAATTTATATGTAAACTTCAAATGAGCAGCTTTTTATTATTTATTCTTAGTGAATTTGTGTTCTATATGGAAATTAATTCTGAGAACTCACAGTTAAACAGGAAGCCTGGACACAAGTGGACTCAACTATCCACTGTCAACTAGAGAAACAGTGATTTGGTATGGGTTGAAGTGCCTCTCACCATTGTTACGGTGCATCAACATCTTCCTGTATTTGATTAGAAACAAATAGTAGGAGCACACAAGTTGTACCGGTGAAGATACAGAACTTTCATGGATTCAATTCTGTACTTTGCTATGGCCACTGGGAGATTTTATTTGTATTCAAAACAGTGATGCTGGCTCAGCACCTGTAGCTCAGCGGCTAGGGCGCCAGCCTCATACACCAGAGCAGGAGGGTTCGAATTCAGCCTGGGCCCACCAAACAACAATGACAACTACAACCAAAAAATAGCTGGACGTTGTAGCAGGCGCCTGTGGTCCCAGCTGCTTGGGAGGCTAAGGCAGGAGAATCACTTAAGTCCAGGAGTTTGAGGTTGCTATGAACTGTGATGTCTACCGAGGGTGACATAGTGAGACTTTGTCTCAAAAAGAAAAAAATAAATAAAAAAATAAAAACAGTGATGCACTGCAAACCATGAGGTATATTATTTGTTTTCAAGTGTAAATTTTATTTTATTTTATTTTTTTGGAGACAGAGTCTTACTTTGTTGTTCTTGGTAGAGTGCCACGGTGTCATAGCTCAAACTCTTGGGCTCAAGTGATTCTCTTGCCTCAGTCTCCCTAGTAGCTGGGATTACAGGTGACTGCCACAATGCCTGGCTATTTTTTGTTGTTGTTCTTTGTTTGTTTAGCAGGCCCAGGCTGGGTTCGAACCCACCAGCCCTGATGTATGTGGCTGGCACCCTAACCACTGAGCTACAGACGCCAAGCCTCAAGCGTAAATTTTAGTTCATATGTGAACTATTGGACTGAATTAAAATATATTTAAAATGGAAACTTAAAAAAAATTGTTTACTGAGACTTAGTGTGGTAGCTCACACCTGTAATCCGGGCACTCTGAGAGGCCAAGGCAGGAGGTTGCTTGAACTCAGTAGTTCAAGACCAACCTGAGCAAGAGTGAGCCCCTCTCTCTACTAAAAAAAAAACCCAAACCCAAACTATAATTAGCTGGGCCTTGTGGTGGGCATCTGTAGTCACAGCTACTATGGGGGCTGAAGCAGGAAGAGGCTGAATCCAGTAGGTTGAGGTTGTTGTGAGCTAGGCTGATGCCACAGCCTGAGTGACAGAGGGAGACTCTGTCTCCCCCCCAAAACATTGTTAATTGTTTTAACACTAAAGAATGAAGAAAGATAACAAAATGTATCATCATCATTTTACAACATCTATTTAATGTCTGCTCAAATTGTACTATTTGCAGATATTTCAGTTTTATAAAAGCTTACTTACTGGAAAGTTATTTACATAAAATGGTATTAGACATTAACCAAATATTCAGTGTCTGTATTTATTTCATGCTTCTTGTTTATTTCATGATTATTGATGAAGATGAGTTTCTTTTATAGGAAGGGGAAGTTAAAAGATGAGAGTGCTGTTCTACAAACCGCCCACCAGGAGACGCTGCTTCCAAGCAAAGGCCCGCTCAGATCCCGCGCGGGGTGCATCTTCCTCAAATCCAGCCCGGCTTCAGGGAGGCACCTCAGGATGCCTCCTCTTCCAGCCTGGAGCATGGCCCAGGCTCCCCCCTCATCTGCAGGCCCTCACCCATCCCTTGCAGTCCTGTCCACCCCCTCCTGTGTTCCTCCGAAACATCCATGCTGAATCTTACCTCTGGGTCTTTCCATGTGCTGTTCCCTCTGCCTGGAATGCCCATCAGAAAACTTGTCCTACACTTTAAGAGCCCCAATTTCCCCTGGGGGCATATTACTTAATTGCTCCTTGCCTCACTTCCTCTGATGGGTAGTCTGGACAGAGAGGGTTTATCCAGGGAAAGTCCAGGTCCAGGAATTAGAAAATCTGACAGGCGACGGGGAACCACAGAGAATGTTTGAGCAGGAGAGTTTCTTCAGATAGAAGGAGAGAAAGAGCCCTCTTTCTTTTTTGCCCTGGCTCTTTCCAGGTCTTAGGGGGTCTAGCTTTGGTTTAGCCCAGACCCTGTTCCTTGAGCTCCCAGGGGCTAGACAAACAGGTCACCTCCCCTGCATGCCCTCCTGGCAGGGCTGTTTGCTCTGCCATAAACTCCCAGAGCCTGGGCCAGCCCATAGCACTTGCTCCCTGGGCAGACACTAGGTGGGGGGCAGCCCTGGAGGGAAAGCCACGAGCTGCAGGCTGGAGGCCCCTGGTGTCACTATTACGGAAGCACTGGTGACTCCCTCCACTGGGGAGGAGTTTAGAGGCCCCACGCGGCTGATGTGGCTTAGGTGAGACTCACTGAGGAGACAGCGGCTTGGAGGAGGTGAGCCCTGCTTTCAGATGGAGGACCAGCTGGGTGGCAAACCTTCGGGGGGCCCTGGGAGACCCCGCACCACTTCCCCCTGTCTGTCTTAGCCCTTGTCTCTGTCTCCCTGTCTCTTTCTCCCCTACCCTCTCAACTCTGTCCCTTTTGTCTCTGGCTCTTGTTCTGTTTTTTTTTTTTTTTTTTTTTTCACTCTGTTGCATCCCTCCTCCCCTGCTTCTCTCTCTTTCTGTGCCTCCTTCTCTGTCTCTGGGAGTCTCTGTATCTATCTTCCCCTTCACCACTATCTCTGCTGCCCCACCCAGCTCCTTCTCTCAGGGTGGGGGAACAGGCTTCTGCCCACTCCGAGGGTCCCCTCTTTCTTCTTGGGTTATGTGTTGTCTGACACCCAGTCTCTGAGAAGGAGAATGAGGCACCACCCTTGGAAGGCTGGCTTGGTGGGGAGGGGCCCAGGGCTGGGTGCTGAGCGTGGCCTCTCTCACGGGGCTGATGGAGGGGGCATCAGGCTGCCAAGGGACCCCCAAGGATCCCCAAGCTGGCCTTTATTTGGAGATGCCCTCCAGAGTGGCTTTCTCTCGCAGCCCACCTTCTCTCCAAAGCCAATGTTCTCCACGAAGCCCACTTTCTCCCCACTTCTTTCCTTATCCTTTTTTATCACCAGGCTCTGACCTCCTGTCCTGAGTCTTTCTTATTCCGTGGGTGCAGTCCTCACACCCATCTGTTGCCTGCCGATCACCAGATGTAGCTATTTGCACTATTTGAATGGAGAAGCACAGGCTCATGCACCATGCAAAGCATCTAATGGCTTTGGCCTTTGTGGGTGATGACACTCGTGTGTGTGTGTGTGTGTGTGTGTGTGTGTGTGTGTGGGATGTGGGAGGGGATGTCTGGAGGTCTCCTAAGACAATACTTCTGGGAACAGGGAGAGTCTGACTATTGGGGGCTATAGGGGTTGTTACTCCTGGGGTCTGACTTGGGTCAGGTGGAGAGGCTAGTGGTCTAGTGGTCCTAGTTGGAACGTGCAGGTTGTCCGTCCTCAGAGTTTATGGGGTCTGACTCTTGTGGGGGGATCCAGTTATAAAAAATTGGGGGTAGTTGTTCTGGGGGCTCTGCTGTTGCACGAGGCTCCTCTCCCTCCCCCCCGGTGGTTATTATTATCATTGTTATATTTTAGAGACAGGGTCTGCTCTGTAACTAGACTGCAGTGCAGTGGTGTCATCATAGCTCACTGCAGCCCCAAATGCCTGGGCTCAAGCAATCTTGCCTCAGCCTCCCAAGTAAGTGGGACTATAGGCATGTACCACTGTGCCTGGCAAGTTTTCCTGTTTTTTGTAAAGACAGGGTTTTACTATAAAGCCCAGGTGGATTTGAACTCTTGAGCTTAATTGAGCTTCCTGCCTTGGCCTCCCAGAGATTATAGGCATGAGCCACCACCCTCAGCCTCTGGGGTGGTTTTGTGTGTGTAGGGAAGTCTGGCTGCAGCGGGGAGTGTCCCTTGAGGAGAACGGCAGTTGCTCTCATCTGCAAGGGGCTGACGGGGCCTCTGGCTGCTGTAGGGTTGTGATCCCAGGGTTGGTGGTTGGGGTCCAGCATGATGTGGTGAGGTTCCAGCTGCTGTGGAGAATGTATTTGTTGCAGGAAAATCAGTGGTTACAGACCTTCAGCTGTTGTGTGCTGGGGGGCTGTAGTTAGTGGGTTAGTGGCCATTCTCTCTCTTTCCCTGTAAGTCTTCCTCTCTACCTCTTTTTCTCTGTCCTTCTATACTCACTTTCATTCAAACATTGATTAAGTGGTAATTACTGCTAGCCCCTTCTGGGTGTCTGGGCCCTGCTCAGATGACAAGAGGAGGTAGGACACACCCTGCCTTCACCACTGCCTGTGGTTGGCACTGAGGGTGAGAATCATTGGTTCACTTGCCAAAAGGGCTGGATGTTTGCGTCTCAGAGATCATCCCCCAGCGTGGCCTCATCCCCTAAACCAGTGGTTCTCAACCTGTGGGTCACGACCCGTTTGTCACAATGAAAATACATCCTGCATATCAGATATTTACATTACGATTCATAACAGTAGCAAAATTACAGTTATGAAGTAGCAATGAAAATAATTTTATGGTTGGGGGTCACCACAACATGAGGAATTGTATTAAAGGGTTGCAGCATTAGGAAGGTTGAGAACCACTGCCCTAAACTTTGGGGCTAAGGTTGCTGAGCTGGGGAGATACTGGGGAGCTTGGCAGGCCTGGTGGTCTTGGGTGGGTGCAGGCACTCTCCCCTGGGGCAGGAACAGAGAGGGTTACAGGCATTAGGAGACAGGACCAGCCAGGAAGGTATCTTGGGAGAGAGCATTCCCAGCTGGAAAAGAGGCCCTGAGGCAGGACTGTGCCTGGCGAGCTGGGAGAGCAGTGGCTGGGACTGAGTGATTGAGCGGGAGCTGGAGTTACAACCACCACTTTTAAGCAAACAGCCCCCTGTTCCAGGCCAATCTGGAGTGTACATCCATCCATCCAACAGGTTCATATGTGAGCCTTTCCCTTAAAGCAAGGGTTCCCTACCACATACTATTGATATTTGGGGCCAGATAGTTCTTTGCCCCTGGGGCTGTGCTGTGTGTTACAGGATGTTTAACAGCAGCTCTGGCCTCTGCTCACCAGATGCCAGTAACACCCTGCACATTGTGATAACCTGAAGTATCTCCAGACATGGGCAAATGTCCCCTGGGTTTAGAGTCGCTTCATTCAACCAGTATGTATAAAGCAGCTACTGTGTGCCAGGCCTTGTGGTGGGGATAGTGCAGAGAGAAAACACAAGCACTGGGTCATGAAAGAGAGACATTAGTCAAATAACTACAGCAATATTTTAAGTGCTAAGAAGCAGATATGCTTGGTATTCGGTAACTGACCTACCCTGGGGACTCACAGAAGGCTTCCCTGAGAAACTGTGATCAAAGGATGAGAATGAAGAAATGAGGGGAAGGGAAAGGGCTGTTCAGGCTGTAAGGCTGCACGTGCAAAGGGCCTGTGTGGAATGGTTAGAAGGCCAGCGCAGCTGCAGCAGTGCTTGGGACCAGCTCCACCTGGATGGCAAGGGCCCTGTGGGTGATGGGAAGGAGTGTGATCTTGATCGGTTTTAAGCAGGAAAATGGCATAGTCTGATTTGTGTGGTGAGAAGATCCCTCTGGCAGATAGTTGTCAGTAAAGTGCTCAGCACAGGTGGTGCCAGGTGCCCAGAAAGGGCTTAGGTGATGCCAATGGGTATTTTGGGGACTCAGAGAGGTCACAGGATCCTATCTCTTTTCTCTGGGTCCCCAGGAACCATGTTTTTTTTTCCAGGTTTGGGGCATGGGGCTTGAAAAGTGGGTGTCCCTGTTTTGAGGATAGTTTTGAAAATGGGGGAGGGACAGCCACCCCCAGGGCTCAGGGCAGGGCTGTGAGGGCAGAGGCTGCTCTTGTCAGTGAACTCTCTGGGCCCATTGAGCAGAGGGGAGGATTGAGGACCCAGGACTTCACAGGCCCTGAATTCTGGGCTACACTGTGGTCCAGGTCCTCTGTCCCAGACCTCAGAGCAGTGGGGTCTTCACTTCAAAGGCATTTTTGGGTTCTGTTCACACCTCTGGTCCCATCTCAGGCTTGAGAAGGCAGGCTGTGGGCTTCAGCTGTCCAGGTCCCAAGCCCACTTGTGACTGTCTGTGTGATTCTGGACAAGTCACACACACACCTCCCCCCTCCATCTCCTCCATGGCAAATAAAGAGGTATGGTGCCTTCCAGGGGCATTGTGAGATTAAACAACATTGTTTATATTCATCCATCCAACTACTAGTTATTAAGTTCCTACTATGTGTCAGGTGCACTCCCAGGACACAGAGGGGAACCATTCCTGCCCTCAGGGGCTAGTGTTCTAGTGGTGGAGACATATCAAGCAAATCACAGTAATTAGAAAGTAAGGGAGTTGGGAGGAGGGTGGGGAGGGGTCACAGTGTTTGACACACCTTTTGGTGTCGGTATACAATTATAAGAGGGACTTTACCTAACAAATGCAATCAGTGTAACCTGGTTCTTTGTAACCTCAGTGAATCCCCAACAATAAAAAAGAAAAGGTAAGGGAGTTCAACTACATTGTTTCAAATAACAGGGTTCCCCACCTCCCCACTTTTATGGTTGAATAGTATTCCATCCTGTATACACATCTTGTTTTCCTTATCCTTTTGTTCAATTGTGGGTACTTAGGTTTTTTCATGTCTTTTTTTTTTTTTTTTTGTAGAGCCACTTTATGGCCCTTGGTAGAGTGCCGTGGCGTCACACAGCTCACAGCAACCTCCAACTCCTGGGCTTAAGCGATTCTCCTGCCTCAGCCTCCCGAGTAGCTGGGACTACAGGCGCCTGCCACAACGCCCAGCTATTTTTTGGTTGCAGTTCAGCCGGGGCCAGGTTTGAACCAGCCACCCTCGGTATATGGGGCTGGTGCCTTACCAACTGAGCCACAGGTGCCGCCCAGTCTTTTTTTTTTTTTTTTTTTAAAGATAGAGTCTCACTCTGTTGCCCCAGGCTAGAGTGCTGTGGCATCAGCTTAGCTCACAGCAACCTCACACTCCTGGGGTCAAGCGATCCTCTTGCCTTAGCCTCCCGAGTGGCTGGGACTACAGGCACCTGCCACCAGGCCTGGCTTCCCTATTTTGACTGTTGGGAATAACACTGCAATGAAGGTGGGAGCACAGACATCTCTTCATACTGACTTCAGTATGGGATGGATTTTACAGTTAATCATTCCACATTACAAACCTGTATCATATACAAGACATAAATGTAAACATCTACCAAAACATCACTTTGTGCTTCACAATATATATATGCCCTTGTTCTTTTGTCAATTAAAAATTAAAAAAAAGAAAACATAAAGGAAGGAAGTGATAGTGCCCTGAATAAATACAGAGCAGGATAAGAAGAGAAAATGAGTGTGTGTGTGTGGATGGGCAGGTGGCTAGTTAGCCTGGGCCTCGGGGCAGGCCTTGCTGAGCAGGGGATACTAGGAGAGACCTGAGGGAGGTGAGGGAAGGGCCATGTAATTATGTGCGGAACAGCATTCCCGGGGGAGGGAACAGCCCATGTGAAGACCTTGAGACTGGGGCCTGACTTGTTGGAGGCACAGCAAGGAGGCCTGTGTGCTGGAGCGAAGTGAGGAGGGCGGAAGAGAGAGGAGGGTAGGGTGGAGAGATGGGACCACAGCAGTCCATAAGGGGAGCCCCAGATGGAAGTTTTTTTGTTTTGAGACAGTCTCATTATGTCACCCTCAGTAGAGTGCTGTCGCATCACAGCTCACAGCAACCTCAACTCTTGGGCTTAAGTGATTCTCTTGCCTCAGCCTTCCAAGTAGCTTGGACTATAGGCACTTGTCACAATGCCTGGCTATTTTTTGGTTGGAGTTGTCATTTTTGTTTTAGCAGGTCCTGGCTGGGCTCGAACCTGCCAGCCTCAGTGTATGTGGCTGGTGATCTACTCACTAAGTTATGGGCTCCGAGCTAGATCTTTTTTTTTTTTTAAAGAGGCGGGGTTACTCAATCACCCAGGCTAAAGCACAATGGTATCATCACAGCTCACTGCAGCTTCTGACTCCCAGACTCAAGTTATCCTCCTGCCTCAGCCTCTTGAGTAGCTGGGACTACAGGCACAGGCTACCATGGATGGATAATTTTTCTTATTTTTTTTGTAGAGATGGGGTCTCACTATGTTGCCCAGACTGGTCTCAAACTCCTGGCCTCAAGTGATCTTCCTTTCTCAGCCTCCAGAGTAGCTGGGACTACAGGTGTGAGCCATTTTGTCTTGCTCTAGATTCATTTCTGAAGGTGAAGCTTGTTGTTTCCTGACTTAGTTCCAGATATGAGAGTGAGAGGAAAGGAGAGTTGAAGGTGACCTGGGGCTTTTGGCCTGAGCCCCTATGGGGGGAGGGGACAGAGCTACCATTCGTGTGATGGGGAAGACAGAACCGGAGCCAGTGGGAGGGACTTCAGATGCTGGGTTTCAGCCACGTTGATGCTTGGCACTTGTGAGACCCCCAAGTGGGGACACCCAAGAGGCAAATGTCCCCTGAGTGCTGAGTTTGGGTAGAGGATGGTCAGGAGTGAAAACTTCATGAGTTTAGTGTAGGATTAATGGGACATGTGTGTTTGTGGGGCTTGTCCATCTGTTCTGGGAGATGAAGGGACTCAGGCACCTGGAAGAGGGACCCTCCTAGCTGAGTCTTAATGGGAGCAGGAGCTGGCCTTGGTTGGACAGAGGGCACTTCTGAGCTTCCATTTTGGGGGCCATTTGTGGTGACTGGGGTTGGGGGCCCTCACCTCTTCCTGATAATGCCATGCAGGCCTGGGTATGGGTGATTTTGAGTTTCCACCAGGCAGCAGAACCTTGGGCGGTGCTTAATAATGGTGCTTCTGAGGATCCTAGCCTAGCCCCTGGGGCATCCAGCGGGAATGGGAGGGAATCTGAGGCTTCTGTCTTTTGGGGGATCATTACAGTTTTGGCTAAAGAGGGACCCATCTGGTCCAGAGACTTAGAGGTTAAGACTGAAAATGAATTTTATTCCTTCTGAGTTTTAGGAGAGAATTTCCATCACATGTATAGTCTTGCCATTAGATCAGACCCCCTGCAGCTTGGGAGCTCAAGAACTGAACACCTATTACATTTGTGGATGAAGCATGCACACCTGTTCAGTCTTTGTACCAGCCTTGTGCCCATTTGGCAGTTGAAAAAACTGAGGCTCAGAGAAAAGAAGAGGAGGCACTTATCCAAATGTGTTGTGGGCAGAGCAGAGATCAGACCCCTGCCCACCACCGCTTCCTGCCTAAAAATCTGTTCCTGGCACCCAGGACTCCAGCTGGGCTTGTGGGCTGGGCACAGGAGGTACCAACGGCTTCCGGCCTCTCCCCTGAGCCCCAGGAGGGGGCCAAGGTGAGGAGGAGGGCTGGCCACAGGTCCCAGGGTACCTTGCATTTTCCACTTGAAATCTGAGTTCCCACAGAAGCTTCTCGGTTTTAGAGATCAGTTTCACTGGGGGCTTTTATGAGACAAAATCTGGAGGTGCCACTGGGCTCCCTGAACATGGTGAGATTGTGGCTTCTTAGGGGCTCTTCAGCCCATCGGAGAAACCAGCTGAGCTGCCCAGGGCTGTGGGAATAGCCCCTCTGGGTCCCCTGTCCTCCTTGGGCAGCCTTGGGGGTCAGAGGAGAACCAGTGTGGGACAACTTGGGGAGGAAGGAAGGCAACTTTTTCATCCTACTCTAGATTCATTTCTGATTCTACTTTTTGTAGAGTCTGGGCAGAAGGGGCCACGAAGACAGTGAGATGGATCTAGAGAAGCCATTTCCAACCTTTTGCTTGGGCATCTCTTGCGATGGGCAGCTCATTACCTCTCAAGGCAACCTCTGCTGGGCTGGTGAGCCAGAATTCTTAAAAACTTCTTTCAGATGTTGGCTCAAACCTTATCTCTACTCCCCTCTCCCCTCTCTATGACTCAGCCTTCTGGGACCACACAGAGCACACCTTATCATTCAGATATTTCACACCTTCTCTATTTGTTTGAGTGCCTATTCTGGAGACTTGAGCACACATGGCACAGACCCAGAGTGATTGCTGCACTGATGGTGGAATACTGCTGGGTCCTGGGAGTCTAAGAAGAGACTTCTTGTCTGCTTGATAGGAGTCAATCTGGTGGACTGCCTGAAGGAGGTAACATCTAATGTGGGAGGTGAGGGACTATTCTTTTAGGAATGAAAGAAAGTCTAAGTGGCTAGAGTGGTGTGTTTGAGGAGGAATATAGGGGCTCCTGAGGCCAGAAAAAGAATACAGGGAAACCTGGAACAGTGACCGATGGAGGAGGGAAATGATGCCTTCTTGTATTAATCCTTACACAGAATTGTCCAACTTTGTTTCATATTACTTAACTGCTTTCCTTGGAAGCAATTTATACCCCCACCTTCTAGGTATACAAGTGCCCATCTCACTGCATCCTTGCCCACACTGGGTTTTATCACTTTACAAAATCTTTGCCAATTTTGGTGGGGAAAGTTGGTATCTCATGTGAATGAAAACAAATGAGTATTTCTCTTGAAAGTGATATGGGTAAAGTATTTCTCCAGATGTGCCTTGGCCTTGCAAATGGCACCTCTTGCCTGGGAGTGTTAAAAAGTCATACACCCTCTGGAGGGCTTGTGGTTACTTCTGTCTCCCTTCTTAGAGCAAATGGAAAGCTTGTGGGCTGCCCCCTGGCCACATGGGTGGGGAATTTGAGAGGCAGCTTACCCTCCTTTTCTTTGATTTACCATTTTTTCCTCACCTTTTTTTTTCCTTTCAAAGTCTTAAATTTCTTGTTCCTGTCTTGGCTGCTGGGTCCCCATGTAACTTTAGCTTTGTCTTCATCTGGAGTATGTTTGGGGTCAAAGAAGAAGGTTGGCAAGTCCCAGGAAGATTTGCCATGGAGACCACGCTGATGTGCTGAGTGTCTTATACAAACAACTTACCATTTAATTCTAAAAAACATCTGCATGGGATGGTATTCTTGATGAGGAGCTGAGTCTCAGAGTGGCTAAGTCACCAACTTAGCCTCCCACAGCCAGTGCTGGTTGTTTCTCTTAGTTTCAGGCAATCAACTCCTTTTCTGACATGAAGATTTAATTCAATCCTAATTTGGGAGGAGATGGCTCGGTCACTTCTTTGTATCCATTGTGCCATCCAGCCCAGTCTGAGGATGGAAGGAAGCCCCACTCCTCACTATGGAGAAGCTGCAGAATCCAGCTTAGCACCAACCTTACAGTGCAGGAGGTGGAGGGAGATGACAGAAAAAAGGGAAGGGAAACCACAGGTAACCCTCAGAGGGCCTCAAGTGCCCCCGAGGCTCAGCTTCTGAGTTCCATCTTGGTTCTGGGCTGCTTAATCTGTGCCCCAGGCTCTAGTTCTGGCTCTGCTACCAAAATCCCATGAGACTTTGATAAGTCTTTCATCAGCTCTGGGTCTCAGTTTTTCTTCCACATCAGCCCATGTCTCAAGTTTTCTGGCAACTATAGGCATCCCTCAGTATCTGCAGGGGATTGTGTCTCAGATTTCCCTTGGATACCAAAATCTGGGGAAGCTCGAGTTCTTGATAGAAAATGTTACAGTGTTTGCATATAATCTATGCACATATTCCCATATGCTTTTAAACCACATCTGGATTACTTATGATATTCTTATACTGGTTTATTTTTATTTTATTTTTTGAGACAGAGTCTCACTCGTGCATGCTGGGTAGAGTGCCATGGTATCATGCTCACAGCAACCTCAAAGTCTTGGGCTTGAGCAATCTTCTGGATCAGCCTTCCAGAGAGCTGTGATTTACAGGTGCCCATCACTGTGCCTGGCTAGTTTTTCTTTTCTTTTTTTCTTTGAAGTAGAGATGGGGTCTTGCACTCTTGAACTCAAGCAATTGACCCACGTTGGCCTTCCAGAGTGTTAAGATCACAGGCATGAGCCTCTGTACTCAGCCATACTTTTTTTTTTTTGAGACAAACTCTCACTCAGTTTCCCTGGGGTTGAGTGCTGTGGTCATAGCTCACAGCAACCTTAAACTCTTGGCCTGAAGCAATTCTCTTGCCTCAGCTTCCTGACTAGCTGGGACTACAAGCGCTCACCACCATGATGGACTAATATTTCTATGTTTAGTAGAGATGGAATTTCACTCTTGCTCAGGCTGATCTCAAACTCGTGCACTCAAGGAATTTTCTTCGGCCTCCCAGAGTGCTAGAATTATAGGTGTGAACCACTACACCCAGCCTAGGATGGAGAATTTGAACCCAGCTGAAGCAGGTACCTTAACCTTAGCCATTCCATCACATCCTGACAACATGGATGCTAATCTCAGTCTCCCCCTCTTGTTAGCTGTGTGCTTTCTAGATCCTCTTTTTCCTCTGTAGAGACCGACCTCTACCCTTTAGAGGTGATATGTGAACTTGAAACTGTGTCCTCAGTGAAAGAAGTAGCAATATCCAGGAGGTTTAACCTGGCATATTAGAAAAGGTTTGAGCTCTGGACCCTGCTGCACCTGGATTCCAGTCGTGCAGCCTCAGGCAGAGGTCGTGACAGAGGCCGACTTCAGAGGGGAGTGAGCTGCTCGTCACACATGGGGCCTGGGCAGAACTTTGATTCCCAGCAGTCAGAGAGACTGTGGGGACTGATGGGGCTGGGGTGGGGTTGGCCTGGTTTGTCTCTGAGGGAGACCCTTTTCCTGTTTTCCTCTCAAAGCTTTGGTTTTCTGATTCTGTCAAATCAGGTTAACAACTGCATTTTATTTTCCTCCCGGGGTGGTGGTGAGTGAAAAATGAAACATTGCAGGTGCCTGGAACAGAGTAGGTGTTCATTACACAATGATTGTTTTCTTTGGAGGAAAGCAGGCTGGAGCGGGAATAGGGGAATGTTAACATCAATCCACCAAATCCCCAAAGTGTTTTAGGGGCCACAGGGAGGAGATGTTCTCCATGCACATAGGAAAGAATGAATTCTAACAGGGAAGAGTCCAGCAGAGGTGAGTTTTAGCTTTTTTTTTTCTTTTTGAGACAGTGTCCCTTTGTCACACTGGGTAGAGTGCTGTGGTGTCATAGCTCACAGCAACCTCAAACTCCTGAGCTCAAGCAATCCTCTTGCCTCAATCTCTGAGTAGCTGGGCTACAGGCACCCACCACAATGCTTGGCTATTTTTAGAAATGGGGTCTCACACTTGCTCAGGATGATCTTGAACTCTTGAGCTCAGGTGATCTGCCCACCTTGGCCTCCCAGAGTGCTAGGATTACAGACACGAGCCACTGTACCCAGCCCAGGAAAACTTTCTTGATTATGAGAGCTCACTTGGTCTGGTGGGCTAACTTCAGAGGAGACGAGCTCCCTGTCATGCAAGGGAATCAAGCAGAGCTTTGATTGTCACTGGTCAGGGAGGCTGTAGGGAGTGATGGGGTGGGATGGATTTGGCCTGGGCCATCTCTGGGAGAGTCTTTTTCCTGTTTCCTCAATGCCTTCTGGCCACTTTGCAATGAGTGCTGCCTGTCTCACTGCCCCCCATGAGCACTTCCTCTGTGACCACAGGAAGGCCCAGCCCAGCTCTCACTGCGTTTTCTCTAAATAAACTCGGGCAGCGGCAGCAGAGTTATCTGCTGTCCCATCTCCCTCTGGGTTCCTGTGGAGGTGTGGGTGGCGGTGGTTAGGTAGGCTCAGGCCATGCCACAGAGAGGAGGGTCTCAGGCCACTGTGAGACTGAGCCTTTCTCTTCCTCTCTGGCTTGCAGTGAGAGCTGACTGCTGCCCCGGAGCTGCTTTGGCCTGTCCTTGCTTTATCTGACTGCCAGCCATGTTTCGTCTTCTTACTTGGGCACCTACTGAATCCATTGTGGCTTTTGATGACCCCAGGGCTTTGTCTTCCTCCTTTTGCAGACCAGCTCTGGTCTGGTCACCTGCAAGCCCTGTCCTCTCTCCCAGAGCCAAGGTAGTGCTTTCCAGACACTGGCCCCAGGACCCTGGGGTGTGCTGTCAGCCGCCAAGCAGGCATTCATCACTTCCTAGACTCTGGTCAGCATTCCTTGAAGTGAGAATTGTCACTTTTCTGAGAATTGTCCCAGAATTGTAGCTGGGACCCCCTCTAAAGGTGCTAGGACAGGGCTAGGCAGGTGGCAGGAGGCTGCTCTGGCTGGTGTGACAAGGGACCCTGAGTGAGTGCTTGTCTGGCATTAGAAGACTCAGGCTGTCTTTTTTTTTCTTTCTTTCTTTTTTTTTTTTTTTTTTGAGACAGAGTCTCAAGCTGTCACCCTGGTAGAGTGCTGTGGTTGCTCACAGCAACCTCCAAATCCTGGGCTCAAGTGATCCTCTTGCCTCAGTTTTTCTATTTTTAGTAGAGACGGGGTCTCGCTTTTGCTCAGACTGGTCTCAAACCTGTGAGCTCAAGCTATCCACCTGCCTCGGCCTCCCAGAGTGCTAGGATTACAGACGTGAGCCACCATGCCCAACCTCAGGCTCAAGTCTTTCTGAGGCAAGAGGGACCCATTCAGACTCACTGTACTCCACTCTCATGGTCCATTTCATTTCATTCATTCATTCATTCATTCACATTTCACTCATTCTTTAATTTATTCAACTATTTATGCATTTCTTGGTTCATTACTCAAAATATTGGTTCATTCCGAAAAATATTCATGCATTTTTTTAGTTAATTCCAAAAAATATCCATGCAGTGTCTTCCTCCTTCCTTCATTCCCTGACATTGCGGTGGGTGGGAGAGAATTGAAGGGTTTATGAACACTGGTTTTAGGAGCTTAAAATGCTCACACTTTTATAAGCATATCCTAGAGGCTGTTAAACTGAGGATAAATGAAGTATAGAAAGCCTTGTCTCAGCTGATGGTGGATTTGGGGGTCAAGAATGGAGGCTGGTAGAGGCCCAGGTGGAGTAGGACATGCGTGGGCTGCAGCAGGGCTCTAGGGAGGGGGACTGGTGGGAGGTGGGGTGAATGGGACCTGGGGAAGAGGATTTGGGGGGTGTCAGTAGCAGTCTTTGTGTCAGGGTTGGTTTTTGCCATGTTTTGAGGAAAATGCAGGTTTCCTTTTGGAATCTCCAAGTACCCCAGAGCCAGCCACTCAACTTCCTGGGCTTCAGTTTCCTCATCTGTAAGTGGGGTTGAGGCCTCAGGTGTCCAGAAGGGCTCAGTTAAGTGGGATACCTCAGCAATGTTATGACATTAGCCTGGCTGCCAGGAGCAAAGCCCAGAGATGGCCGCAGGCAAGTGCAAAGCCAGGGCTCTCCACCTGGTGCCTGCAGATACTTCACCAGCCCCATACAATGTGGGCAAATGTGGGGCCACAGCAAGCAGCAGCAAGTGGAGTGGGCCCTGAGTGGGCACTGGAGTCTCTCTAGGGACTAGGATTTCTCAGAGGAGGTCCTGGGCACAGGCACTGGAGACCCTATAGTGACTAGGATTTCTCAGAGGGGGTTCTGGGCACAGGCATTGGAGATGGGGAGTTCTCAAAGATTTGTGTAACTACAGAACCCCACAAGGCTTTTATTTTTTATTCTTCAAGTGCAACCAAGATTTTGAGACAGAGAGGTTTGCTGAACATGCGAGGGGGCCACATGGTGTGGCAGAAGAAACTCACATATTAGGTGGATTTGGGTTCCAATCAGAGTCCTGCCAGTTGCTCACTGTGTGTCTTAGGTAGATAAGAGTCCTTCTCTGGGCTATTTCCTTCTCCATTATTATTTCACTCTTACCTTTTCCATGAGAGTGGGGGCTTCGTGAGAGCAGGGGAGCAGTTTGATTTTCCTCTTTTGCCCCAGTGTGCACCTTAGAAAATGGTGTAGTGTTGTATAAATGAATGCATAAATATGCACCCCAAGGTGTTTTGGTAAAATATAAGTATTTTGTGGGCAAGTAAGTTTGAGAACATGTAAGTCAAACAAAACTAACATTTTTTTTTGCAGGACTTCTCAGAGCCTTTAATGTACTTAGTGATTGTCCTCGAAGGAATAAGGAATGCAGTATGCAGTATTTCTCAAATATCTTTGTACCCTTTTAAAACCATTGGTTCCTGAGAACATACTTTGGAAAATGTGGACTTAGGATCATGGTCAGAATTCCTAGGGGTGTTGCTATTTGATTGTTTGGGTGTGCCTTTATCCTCTTTCAAACATGACCTGAATTGTGTGCCACATAATTATCCAGCCACAGACACTAAGATGAAGAACTGTTAGTACAGAATAAAAGACTGAGTTAGAATATTGAGGAAGAAAACCCTGCACTCATAATTCAGGGAAGGTACTATAATTTATCTTAAAACTGAGTGCTGAGTTTCCAAAGAAAATGGAAATGTAGTATCTTCATGACTTTTGGGTGGCAGAATAGACTCTTGCATTAGGCAGACTGAGTCGTTTAAAAAATATTATTATTATTATTAACAATCTCCAGCTGTGAGCAAGGTTGTTGTCATTCATCTGTTTATTCATGCAGCAAATGTTTATCTACCACCTACAATACTATCTAGTTTCCAGGGATACAACAGTAGGCAAAAAAAAAAAAAAAAAAAGAAAAAAAATGTAATACTTACCTTTATGGAGGTTACAGTCATAGATTTTGAGAATAAAGATGCCAGCCCTCAATGTCTCTGCTTTCTTGATATTTTTCTGAATTCTTAAGTGAAAACCTTCCATCTTGTTGCAATTTTTTTCTCTACTTGTTTTGTATCAGAAGGTGCTGACATCCTAGTTACAGGGAGCCCAGATTATTGTATTGGAATATTCAGGAAAACCAATATGGGAAAATGGGCTGAGGCAAAGGAGGTGATACCTCATTGTTGGGACATCCCTGGGACAGTGGGCATCCTTTCTGAACTCCATGCCAGGAGTTGGGAGTCTAATAATTTTGGTTCTTTTCTCTGCACCCATCCTTAACACTTGGGTTCTTTACCATGAGGCGTGTGGAATATTCTCAAGAACTGCTTTCTGTTGGTTGGATGGGTGGACCCATGGATGCATATCTCAAAGAATGAATGGATTTGTGGAAGGGTGACTAGCAGATAGGAGGGATATTTGGATGATTGAAAGAATGGGAGAGTAGATGGATGGATGGATGAAACCAATGAATAAATATGTGGATGAAAAGATGCCTAGTAAAGGAACAATGTGATTTAAAAATGATTCCATCAGTGAATTAATGGACAGTTAGATGGATGGATGGATGGTAGAGTGAGTGTTAGATGTGATGGGTGAGTGTGTAATGAGATGGGAGAGATGGGTGGATGTTTGAGTGGATGGATGGAAAATACGATGATGGGTGAATGAATGAATGTGTAAATGAGTGGATAATGGGTTGGTTGGTTGGGAGGGTCGAGGGAAGGACAAATGGACAGTTGAGTGAGTAGATGGGTGCCTGGATGACATGATGAATGGGTGGATAGTAGATGGATGGATGTGAAGGTGTAAACTTCTGGGTGTAGATTGAAGATATCTCAGGGTACAATCTGGGCAAAGTCCAGGTGAGTAGCAGCGTATTTTCTGACTTCTCCTTGGCTCAGTTTAACTCCATGGGTGCACATTATCTTTCTAGGTCCAGCCTTTCCTCTCTCTTCTTCTTGGTCTCCAAGAGTCTTGTCCTGGAGCTCTGATTGAACTGAGCCCTTGGCTTGTCTGCTGATCTTCTCAGTGGTAAGGAGAATGCCCCTGGAAGGAGCTGGTATCCTCCTGATATAGGACTGAACCAGAGCTTTAGGATGACTGTGGGCTGCTCCTCAGCTCTGCTTTCTGTTTACTGCACCCCTGTCTGTCTGCACCCTGATTTCCATCCCAATTCCAGCTCTACCTGACCCCTCCATCTAAGATGAATTAGAGGGCAGGGTCATCCAGGTCAACCTTCTGTTTCTATTCCAAGACTTCTCTCCTCTTCCTCAGGTCCCCCAAGTAGCTATGGACGTGGGTCTCTTGGACCTGCCGGAGGCATCTCAGGATCGTAGCAAGACCCTGTGGGGGTGTCGGGGCAGGGCCCCCACTGTGCGTCGGCAGCGGGAGTTCATGCCAGACGAGAAAAAGGACACGGTTTACTGGGAGAAGCGGAGGAAGAACAATGAGGCAGCCAAGAAATCCCGGGAAAAGAGGCGTCTCAATGATGCAGCCATTGAAGACAGGCTGGCTGCACTGATGGAGGAGAACACCCTGCTCAGGGCTGAGCTGCGGGCACTCAAACTTCACTTTGGCCTCCTGCAGCCCACTGCTGGTCCCCGGGCCTTGCCCCTACAGGCTCTGCTATGGGAATCTCCCTGGACTGGGGACCCCCTGCCTGGGGCTGAATGGCTCTCCTCTTTGCCTGCTTCCCATGGCTGCTTATTAAGGCCATGTTCCCTGGATGCTGGGATTCCAGGATGTCAGAGCTGCCTACTGGCTTCTAAGTGGACTGGCCTGGCTGCATCCCCCAGAACCCCCCAGCAGTCTGCATCCTCTGCCCCCAGCAGAATTGACATGGCCTTGCAGACTGCCCTCCCAGCTACTCTCTTCAGCTGTCACCTCTTGGATGGGCAGGTGAGGCCTAGACCAGAGCTCAGGCCCTGCTGGGGGCTGTGGTCACCAATGCTCCCTGGATTCCAGGCCTCAGGGCCTCCAGATATGTTGCTGACATCCACTGATGACCCCATAGGGCTGCCTCCAGGGGTGACCTGCCCTCTTCCAGGGAATAGTTCCGAGGGTCTGACTCGGCCTTCTCTACCCCACAAACTGCGCATCAAAGCCCGAGCCTCTGGCAGGAAAGGTGGCTGGAACACCCTTTGAGGGCTTCTCCTGGGCAGGGCCAGGCCTGCAAGTGGATGGTTGCAGATGAACATGGGTTTGTCTGGGGAATGAGAGGCTTGGCCACAGGCAAGGCCTGTAGGAAGCAGGGATGTCCTGGCTGGGAGGGTCCACTTTTCAATTTCCGGACCAGGCTTCTAGGAGGAAGGGATGGTGCCCCACCTTGGATTCTATCATGGCTCTTGCACTGTCCTAAAATCTGTGCTTTGGGTTGCCACTTTTCTCCCTTCCTTCCTTCTTTCTGTCAATTCATCCATCTGCCCACCTGTTCATCCATCTATTTATCCATTCATATTTTTATGCATCCTTCTATCCATCAGTTCTTCATTTTTTATCCACCCATCCTTTCATCCTTCCATCCATCTATCCATTCTTCCTTTTATCCATTTACCCACCCATCTATCCTTCTTTCCATCCATCCACTCATCTACCTGTTCCCTCGTCTGTCCATCTGTCTATCCGTTCATCACCATTACATCCATCCATTCTTACATCCAACTATTGTTCCTTCCTCCTATCCATCTGTTTGTCATCTATCTAGCCATCTGTTTTCCATCCATCTATCCATTCTTATTTTCATCTATCCACCTATCCACCTGTTCATTCATCTGTCTGTCCATCCATCCATGCATTTACCACCTTTTTATCTCCACACCCTTTCTTCCTTTCTCCCTCCTTACCTCCCTCCCTCCTGTCCTTCCTTCCTTCTCTCCATCCATCCACTTGTTCACCCATATGTCATCCTACATCCATCCATTCATCATCTTTTCATCCATCCTTTTTTTTTTTTTAAGACAGAGTCTCACTATGTCACCCTTGGTAGACTGCGTGGCGTCACAGTTTGCAGCAACCTCAAACTCTTGGGCTTAAGCGATTCTCTTGCCTCAGCCTCCCAATTAGCTGGGACTACAGATGCCCACCACAACGCCCAGCTATTTTGTTGTTGTTGTTGTTGTTTTCGCAGTTGTCATTGTTGTTTGGCTGGTCTGGCCTGGGTTTAAACCTGCCAGCCTTGGTGTATGTGGCTGGCGCCATAACCACTGTGCTGCAGGCACTGAGCCCATCCATCATCTTTTCATCCATCCATCTATCCATACACCCACCCACTCATCCATCCATCCTTCTCTCTGCTCACTCACACATCTATCCATCTTTTTTTGGGGGGGCAGATAGGACAGTATCTCACTCTCTTGCCCAGGCTAGAATGCAGTGGTGTTATCATAGCTCACTGCTATCTCAACTTCTGGGCTCAAGAAATCCTTCTGCCTCAGCCTCTTGAGTAGCTGGGACTACAGGTGTGTGCCACAAAGCCAGCTAATTTTTCTATCTTTAGTAGAGACAGGGCCTCACTGTTGCTCAGACTGATCACCTGAGCTCAAGTGATCCTCCCACCTTGGCCTCCCAGAGTGCTAGGTTTGTAGGCATGAGCCACCAGGTCAAGCCCTCCATCTATCCTTTCACTTATTCATTTGGTCGTCACTCCTTCATGTGCTCATTTGTTCATCATTCATTTATCCTCCCACTCATTCATTTATTTACAATTTGCTTGTCCCCTCACCCACCCTCACCTTGGGGCCTCCTTCTGTGTCTAGCTTAGTAACAAGGGTCTGGACACTTTACTGGCCTTAGGATTCCTGCTCTGGGGGAGAGGGATGGGGTTTTTGGAAGAGACATACTGAGGGCCATACTGAAGAAGGAGGTAATGTCTTGGGGTCTGAATACTCACTTCTTTGGGTTCCCCTCAGGAGTTTGCTTATCACCAGTTTTGGGTTCAGCCTTACCTGATCCAGGTGGCTTCCTCTATGTCTCAGATCAAGGGCTCCAGCTGCTGGAACAGATTAGTAATATCACGGGCGTGTGATGGTCAGTGTCTTCTCTCTCCCTGCTGCTTCCTGCCCCTTGGGACCAGGTATACACGCTTCCCCCTTAGCTGGGAGGAAGAAATGGCCTCTCTGCAGGGAGGGTCTCCCAGGGATCTTGGGCTTCCAGGGATCATCAAAGGCCACCCCTTCCTCAGTTTCTTGCCCAAGCCCTTTCCCTTTAATATTATTTTTAAAATCACGTCAGAGATTTTATTAGATTCTGGACAAAAAGACCCCAACTCCAATCATGGCTAGGCTAGTTCTTGGTCATGCTGGATTTATCACTGTCATAAAAGTGTGTAGGGTGGGGACATGCAGGGTGACTCCCTTTCAGTGGTATAATAGGTGGGCAATGTCACTGTATAGCCCTAGAGCCCTATTCTCACTGTGTAGCCCTGGGACCCTAAACAATACAGCTGGGCTCTCCTCTACCTACTAAGCCCTTGGTTCTTGTCCAGGACAAGTTTAGGCCCCAACTTTCACCCCATGTGTGGCCTTCTAGTGGGAGCAGAGAACAAAAACATGGCCAGGCTCCCCATCCTGCTGGTCACACCCATAGCATTCATCCACTTCCTCTCTGAGGACCTGCACTTCCAGCTCAATTGCTGCCCCTGAGTGTGGGTAGGGCAGGGACAGGCATTTTGCCTTATTCTCTACCTTGGTCCAGGTTTGGAGATCCACATCTCTCAAGAGTGTCCTAGGGAGGCAAGTAGGAGGCCTGCCTGAAGGGGGCAGCCCCAACCAGAACCCACAGCTGGGAGGAGGTAGACTTGGGAGGATGTAGGTCCAGGTTGGAAATGTCCAGAGAAAAATCCACATAAAGCAAATTGGAATTTCCATATCAGAAGAGGTTCCTAGAGTCTGTCGATGAGTTGTCTTCCAATCTGTACTTGAATAGCTCTAGAGATGGAGAACTCACTTCCTCAAAAGTCACCCTACTCTTCATTCTCTTGGGTCAAAATGCATTTCTTGCAGAATTCTACCTCTGATCCTGTTCTTAGTACAGGAGTTCAATCAGACCCTTTGCCCCTCTTTCTTTCCCTTGGTTGGAGATGGCCAGCCTGGTGGAAATTCTTCTTCTCTAAAGTGGAGACCACCAAACTTACCTCAGATAATTTGAGAAGAGTAAGACTTGCTTTATCTATGTACACAGCTATGAAAAAAGAGCTATAAAAAAAAGACTTGCTTATTCTGTGCATAGCACTTTGCACAGAGCCTGGCATACAGTAAGCACTCAGCAAATGTTAACTCCACTCTCCTCTTTATTTCTTTTTTAGAAAGCTCTCATGTTCTCATCCAAAGAGTAGTGCTCCCTTCAGGGGAAATGTCTGCTTATTCTTGAAAATTCATTCCTTTTGCCCAGTCTGGCTCATATTTTTTCCCAATGCTATTTAGATATGATGGCTCCTGGAATGGAATAGGAATCATTCAAATTATGTATGTCTTTTTCAACAAATATTTTTTCAGCTACATATGTGTTAAGCAGGAAATGGGTAAGGGAAAAAGTGATCCAGACTGAGAGTTTGTGGAAAGAGGAAACCTGCACAAATCCACAAATCTGTAACATTCACCCAAGGTATGTCACTTATTCTCATTGTGTGCTGGGACCTGGGGCCACAGGGAAGCTTGTAACTCTGCCCTCCAAGTGCCACAGGGAAGCTTGTAACATTCTATGTGGCTTCCTGGAAGCTGTTGCTGTAAGAACGCTGGAGCTGCTTTCCACCTGGGATATCCACAAGAACCTTTGATTATATCTATCAGATTCATGATTGATGTGGGGACTGAATTTTTGGACTTTATATGTTACTTTTCCTCTCCTGTCTATCCTTCCAGGCTGGTGAGATCTCTTTGGATATGATTGTATCAAATTATTTTCTTGCTTCAGGTGTGTCTGGTCCACAATAAATGTTGACTGAAAGTTCTTGCCTGCTTTGCTTGGCAATTGCCAAGAGATAAAATGAGTTGAAGTTGCTGATGTAGTTGTGTTTTTCTGTCTTGTCTACACGGATCCTCAGACATATCCTGGATGAACCCTGAGTTATTGGGATCCTCAGTACTCCTCAATATCCCTGGAAGCTTATTAGAAATGCAGACTCTCTATGAGTGGCGCCTGTGGCTCAGTGAGTAGGGTGCCGGCCCCATATGCCAGAAGTGGCGGGTTCAAACCCAGACCTGGCCAAAAACTGCAAAAAAAAAAAAAAAAAAAAAATAGCCGGGCGTTGTGGTGGGCGCCTGTAGTCCCAGCTACTCTGGAGGCTGAGGTAAGAAAATTGCCTAAGCCCAAGAGCTGGAGATTGTTGTGAGCTGTGACGCCATGGCATCTACCAAGGGTGACAAAGTCACCCTTAAAAAAAAAACCACCCATAAAATTAGAAATGCAGACTCTCAAGCCCCTCCCAGAATGGCTGAATCAGAACCTGCCTTTTAACTGGATTCCTGAGTGATCCACATGCCTGTTAAAGTTTAAGAAGTATTCATCCAGCATATGCATTGGCAGATGCTACCTGTACAGGGCCAGAGAGTAGATATTTTTGGCTTTGTGGGACAGATGGCTTCTGTTGTGACTACTGTTGTAGCATGAAAGCAGCCATAGACCATATGTAAACAGATTGCTGTAGTTGTGCCAAAACTTTATTGAAAAAAACAGATGTGGCCAAGTTTGGCCTATGGGCCATCGTTTGCTGACCCCTGCTCTGGGCTGTCTACCTGGAGTGGACCTGCAGATCCCTCAAGGGCTTGTCTCCAAATTTGATATTTCCAAAGTGTTATGCAGAGTGGTATTACCAATTCACACCCCTCCACCCCCAGACAAAGGAAACTTGTGTTCTCCACATACTTGCCAACACTCAGATTTAACTGATTTTTTTGCCAATTAGGTGGATGTAAAATGATTTTAACCCATAGTCATCTGTTGAGCATCTTTGCCAAGATTCTTTGGCCACTTAGGTTTCCCTTTTCATGAATTTCCCATTCTGTGGGGATATACATCTTTTTCTTCTTGATTTCTCAGAACTCTATATTCCAGATACATATGTTTGTCATGTAGGAACATCACAAACTTCTCATCTGATTTGTCTTCATTTTATTCACAAGATGTTTTGTTGTACAAAGGTATGAAAATTGGACCTAGCCCAAGGGTGGTGGGTTCAAACCCAGCCCCGGCTGAACTGCAACCAAAAAATAGCTGGGCATTGTGGTGGGCGCCTGTAGTCCCAGCTGCTTGGGAGGCTGAGGCAGGAGAATCATGGAAGCCCAAGAGCTAGAGGTTGCTGTGAGTCCTGTGACATCATGGCACTCTACTGAAGGCGGTAAAGTGAGACTCTGTCTCTACAAAAAAAAAAATAAAAAAAAAAAGAAAATTGGACCTAGCCACATTTGTCAATTTCTTTCTCTTATGGTTGTACATTTTTTTTTTTTGCAGGTTTTTTTTTTTTTTTCTTTTTTTGCCGGGGCTGGGTTTGAACCTGCCACCTCCGGCATATGGGGTTGGCACCCTACCCACAGGCGCTGCCCCATGGTTGTACATTTTTGACTTGTTGAAGAATCTTTCTTTGTCTCAAGGTCATAGTCTCTTAAATTCTTTTCTAAATATTGCAAAGTTTTGCTTTTCACATTTAGGTATTTGGTTTGTGTCTTTCTCTCTCTCTTTCTCTCTTTGTGGCATGAAGTTCCATTACTCAAACTTCATGGATCACAAGAATCACCTATGGGTGCTTGCTTAATTACAGACATATTGAATTAGACTTTCAGGAGACAGTCCTGGGAATCTATATTTTCAATAGCACCCAGGTGATTCTTTTATTAGACCAGTTTGGGAAAAGTTGGCTTAGTGGTTCGCAGGTCAGTTTGGGCACTGGGCAGACCAAGCATCCAATCTGGGCTGGGTGGTTTCACTTATGCAACTAAACCTCCCTTACATATTTATAAATGCTTATCTCTAAACGTACCCAATCCTGGGTGGCGCCTGTGGCTCAGTGGGTAGGGCGCCAGCCCCATACACCAAGGGTGGCAGGTTCAAACCCGGCTCTGGCCAGCTAAAACAGCAATGGCAACTGCAACAAAAATAGCTGGGTGTTGTGGCCGGCATCTGTAGTCCCAGCTGCTCGGGAGGCTGAGGCAAGAGAATCGCCTAGGTCCGAGAGCTGGAGGTTGCTGTGAGCTGTGACACCACAGCACACTACTGAGGACAACATAGTGAGACTCTGTCTCTAAAAAAAAAGGACCCAAGCCCTAGAAATTTCTTGTGAAGATTAAATGAGAAGAAGCATGTAACTTGCTTCCCTGAGAACTGGACTATCTTATCTCTGTGGAGAATGTAACTAATCCTGTTTCCCTTTTTGTTTTGTGTACCAAGGAGCTCAGGGATAAACTTACTGCTCAACCGTAATAAATGTATATGTATTCACTTTTTTTTTGAGTCACACTCTGTTGCCCCAGGCAGGCTACAGTTTCATGGCATCAGCCTAGCTCATAGCAATCTCAAACTCCCAAATAAAAGGGATCCTCCTGCCTCAGCCTCCCAGGCAGCTAGAGCTACAGGCACCCACCACAATGCCCGGCTAGTTTTTCTATTTTTTAATAGCGACGGGACCTCACTGTTGCTCAGGCTGGTCTTGAACTGCTGAGCTCAAGTGATCCTCCCACCTTTTCCTCCCCAAGTGTTAGGATTCACTCACTTTTTATTCTTTTACTCATTTAGCAAATCTTTATTGATCATAAACATCTCATCTGACTTGTCTTTTCATTTTATTCATAGTGTGTTTTGTTGTACAAAAGTTTGAAAATTGGATATAGCCAGATTTCCAAAACTCTTTTGGAGTTTTGTCTTGTTTAAGAATCTTTCCATTTCTCAGGGTCACAAAGATAGTCAGGCACTGGGGAAAGAGTAATGAACAGAATAGATGTAGTTTCTGCCTCCGTAGTCCTGACAGACTAGTAGAGGAGAAAGATAAAAAAATAAATAAGAAAAATATAGAGTAGGAGTAGAGGTGATAAGTGTCATGGAGAAAAAAGAAGTAGGGTGAAATATAATAATTGAAATAGGGAGATTAGGAAGGGTTTTGCTGAGATAGGTTTTTAAAAATGTTTTAGCGGGGCAGCGCCTGTGGCTCAAAGGGGTAGGGCGCTGGCCCCATATGCCGGAGGTGGCAGGTTCACACCCAGCCCAGCCAAAAACAGCAGCAACAACAACAACAACAAAATGCAAAAAAATAAAAATGATTTGGGCGGCATCTGTGGCTCAAAGGAGTAGGGCGCCAGCCCCATATGCCAGAGGTAGCAGGTTCAAACCCAGCGCTGGCCAAAAACCAAAAAAAACAAAATGTTTTAGCGATGGGGTCTCTCTGTGTTGCCCAGGCTGGTCTCAAACTCCTGGCCTCAAGTGATCCTCCTACCTTAGCCTCTCAAAGTGCTGGGATTACAGGCATGAGCTTGTATGACTGAGCCAGAAATGACTGGCTGAGACATGGGGGAAACAAAGGAGGGTGTCATGCAGGTCTCAGGGGAAGAGCTTTTCCTAGGCAGAGAGAACAGCTTGTGAAAAAGCCCTATGGCAGGAGTGTGCCTGGTGTGTTGGAGGAATAATGAAGAGGCCTGTGTGACTGGAGCAGAGGGAGTGAGGGGGAGAGCGGGAAGAGGGGAGGGCAAGGAGGTGATGGGAACAGGTTGTGCAGGGCCTTTTGGGCCGAGGTGTGCACTTTGGCTTCCTCTCTGAGTGAGATGGAGGTGATGGAAGTGGTTCTGAGCATATTTCTGCTGTGACTACCTTCCCACCCCCATCCTGTGGTGTGTGAGGTTGAGTGAAAATAAATAAATCCATCACACAAGTGCAAGAGAGCTGGCTCATTGTCTGAGGTTGGGGTTTAGCAATGGTGCCTCTGTGGCTCATCTCCTCACGAGTGGCCCCAACTCTCCACCCTCAGAGCTAGGGTGCTCATCCCATCTCTGTCTCTGAGCATTTCTGAGATAGGAAGGGAAAGGCAGGGAAAGCTGCTCATGAGGTAGAATCATGGAAATCCCCTCCACCACAGAAGTTTCTCTCTTTTTCTTTATAAAGTTTCCTTCCGCTAAATAAGCATTTCTAACAAGCATGGGAAGCATGAGTGTTGAGTCCATGTGGGGGATTCTGGAAGGGTGAAGGGCTGGCTGAAGTGGGAGGGTGGTCCGTGAGGTAGTGGCCAGGAACAGTCCCCAAGGCAGCATGTCGTGGGCTCAGGTAAATAGGAAGAGTTGGAGATGGGCTGGTGACATTGGGAGGAGGGGCCACACAAGACCTGGAGGCTTAAACTTGTCCTGCAATTACTAAGACTTCCAAAGATCTGTCCCCTTTGACACATGGGCATTCATTTCTCAGATGCCCCAGTAACTGCTGGTGATTTGTCCTGGATTTTGTTTGACTCTCTGAAAAAGTCTTCTCTATTAAGATCCCCATTAACAGATGGGGAAACTGAGGCTTGAAGCCCTGACCTACGTTCCCTAACATGACCATCCCCCTTGTTACTACTGCACTGGCATCGCTGTTCTTGCGGTCCTTCCTGTTCTGGGAGGTCTTTCCCACCTTCGTCCTTGCACTTGCTGTTCTCTGTGCCTGGAATGCTTTCTCCTGCTTCTTTAAATGCCTTTTCTTTTCCATGTTCATTCCTCAGCTCCAAAGCCACCTTCTCTTGTGCTGGGGTGAGGAGTTTGCCAGGTCTCTCCCATTCCTGGGCCAGTGGCATGGGCGGGGTGGGCCCAGGAGTTGGAGGTTCCCTGCTGCAGGTGGGGGTGGGCTGATTTCCTGGGTTCCCTGGGAAGCCAGCCCTCTGGCTTTGCCTCTTCATAAAGTCTACCTGGCCAGCCACATGCCAGCTTCTGTCTGGCTCAGCTCCTTGACCAAGACTTTCAAGTCCACTTGCTTGGTGTCTTCCTCTGCAGGGCTGGGATTAGGGTGAGGGGAGTGAGGTTTACCCATCACGTGAGCAAAATTTAAGGGGTCATCAAAAATCTCAGTGAGCTGAGTGGTGCCTATGGCTCAAAGGAGTAGGGTGCCAGCCCCATATGCCAGAGGTGGTGGGTTCAAACCCAGCCCCGGCCAGAAACAAAAAAAAAAACAAAACAAAACTCAGTGAGCGATGGTCTTCCTACCTTCCTCCTTCCCTTCCTTCCTTCCCTCTCCATAACAGGTTTTATTTAATTAAATTAATTAATTAATTATTTTTTTTTTCAGTTTTTGGCTAGGGCCAGGTTTGAACCTGCCACTTCTGGTATATGGGGCCGGGGCCCTACTTTGAGCCACAGGCACCATCCAGGTTTTATTTTATGTTACATGTGAGTTTATTTGAGGGCTAACTATGGGTAAACTTTGCTTTTCCAATGCAATATTCTAAATTGCAATTATTTCTCCTACCATACAATTTACCCTTTTAGAGTGTAAAATTTAGTGGTATTTAGTACAGTAGCAAGGTTGTGTAAACATCACCTCTATTTAATTCCAGAGCAGTTTCATCATTCCAAAAAGAAATCCCTACCCACTAGAGTTACTTTTTATTCTTCTCTCCCTCCTGCTCCTAGAATCAATGCAATATTTAAAAACTCAAGAGTAGGGAGAACAAGATGGCGGCCGAGTAACAGCTTCCTTGCATCTGGGCACCGTGAATCTGGGGAGATAGGAGTCTAGGAATCTCTGGCTGGTGGGATCTGCCTATCATCACCCCTGTATCCTCATACAGGGAGTCAGCGAGAGACTTCTGGACCCCAAGAGGAGGACTAAAACATTGGAAAACCAGCAAGTGGTCACGTGTGTTCAATCAGTCTAAACCCGCCCGCAACTGTAAGTTCAGTAGCAGTGAGACTGCAAACCAGAAAGGCCTTACCTGTGAACTGTTTTGGTGCCTTTGGACTTGGCACTCAGTTGAGCTGCCTTGGGGAGAGCCTGAGCGGGAGTGTGGAGAACTTTGGCTGTTATCTAGGGCCCCGGTCAGAGCCACTGAACCAGACGGAGCTATTAGTGTTTGGCTGTGGGCCACAGGGAGCCATTGTGAATGAGCTTCCCAGGCAAGCTCCGCCCTCAGGGTCGCAGAGCTAGAGTCGGGTGGGAGCTGGTAACCTAGAGACTGAGTAGCCTAAGGGTGGGGTCTGAGCCGCCTTGCAGCCCTAATCCTCAGGGGCAGAGTGAGAGCAGTGATTCCAGTGACAACCACTTTCCTGGGAAAGCTTCTGCTCAGCAAGTTTACAAGTTCAAAGTGCCTTTTAAGTGGGCTGAAGAGAGATTTAGGGTGTCTATCTGCTGGGGTTTGAGAAATCAGCAGCTTCCAGTCGTATCAGAACTGTGATTAACATCTCATACCCCAGAAGACCACGTGTTGCCCAGACAATATTCAACAACATATACATACCGCTTTGTTTTTGGTTGTGGTTTTTTTTTGTTTATTTTGATGTTGTTGATGTTGTTCTGTTTTTTAATTTCAAACTTTTCCGTACAGATCTTTTTTCTTTCTCAATTTTTCTAGTTTAATTATAATTTCCCATTGCTGCCTTTTTCAATAACTAGAACTTCATTTTTGCTAGTGTTTCTACTGCTATTATTTGGTTTTTCACCCAATTTTATCCTGTAAAGTTTTCTGTTTGCTTGTTTTGGTTTGATTTACAGTATTTTTGTCTTTCATCTCTACTTGATGGAGGTGGGGTACTGTGTCTGATCAGGTTAGCAAAGAGCTGCTGACCTCAAGGGAACCACCCAACTGGGCACCCCCAGAAGGTGTTTTTTTTTTTTTAAGGTTGTGTCAAAGTACCCTACTGTACACCTATGTTGCTCTGTCTCCCTCTTTCTGTGCCTCTCTTCTTTTTGTCAATATTCCTTTTACCCACCCTCTCTGCTTTCTCTATTTTTTTTCTTTTCACTCGGTCCTCCTTTCTTTCATCTCTTTCTTGCTCTTCAACCTTCTCACCCTGCTGGTCCTGTACCATAAGGACTCACTGAACCCTTAGTCCACAGGCACAAGAACTTACAGAGCAAGAGGAAGTGAAAGGAAAATTAGGGCAAGGAAACAGATAAAAGAAATCACTCATGAGGAAGAATCAGCAGAAAACTCCAGGCAACATGAAGAACCAGTCCAGAACAACCCCACCAAGGGACCATGAGGTAGCTACTGCAGAGGATTCCACCTATAAAGAAATGTTAGGAATGACAGAAAGGGAATTTAGAATACACATGATGAAAACAATGAAAAAAATGATGGAAACAATGAAGGAAACTGCTAATAAAGTGGAAAATAACCAAAAGGAAATCCAAAACCAGAATCAAATAAGAGATGAACGATATGAAGAATATAAAGAGGATATAGCAGAGCTGAAGGAACTGAAATAGTCAATCAGGGAACTTAAAGATGCAATGGAAAGTATCAGCAACAGGTTAGACCATGCAGAAGAAAGAATTTCAGAGGTAGAAGACAAAGTTCTTGAGATAACTCAGATAGTAAAAGAGGCAGAAAAGAAGAGAGAGAAAGCAGAACGTTCACTGTCAGAATTATGGGACTTTATGAAGCGTTCCAACATATGAGTTATAGGAATCCCAGAAGGGGAAGAAGAATGCCCCAGAGGAATGGAAGCCATACTAGAGAATATTATAAAAGAAAAATTCCCAAATATCACCAAAGATTCTGACACACTGGTTTCAGAGGGCTATCAGACCCTAGGTTGCCTCAACTCTAACCGAGGTTCTCCAAGACACATCGTGATGAACCTGTCCCAAGTCAAGACAAAAGAAAAGATTCTGCAAGCTGCCAGGAGTAAGTGCCAGTTGACCTACAGGGGCAAATCCATCAGAGTGACCGCAGACTTCTCTAATGAAACTTTTCAAGCAAGAAGACAATGGTCATCTGCTTTTAATCTACTTAAACAGCACAATTTCCAGCCCAGAATTCTGTACCCTGCTAAGCTAAGCTTCAAAATTGATGGAGAAATCAAATCATTTACGGATATACAAACACTGAGGAAATTCGCCACAATAAGACCAGCTCTACAGGAAATACTTCAACCTGTTCTGCACACTGACCACCACAATGGATCAGCAGCAAAGTAAGAACTCAGAAATTAAAGGCCAGAACTTAACCTCCACACTGATGCAAAAGATAAAACTAAGCAATGAACTCTCACAAAATAAGACGAATAGAATACTACCACACTTATCGATTATCTCAATAAATGTTAATGGCTTGAATTCCCCACTGAAGAGACATAGATTGGCTGACTGAATTAAAAAACACAAGCCATTCATTTGCTGTCTATAAGAAACACATCTGGCTTCAAAAGACAAATTAAAGCTCCAAGTCAAGGGTTGGAAGACAATTTTTCAGGCAAATGGCATTCAGAAGAAAAGAGGAGTTGCAATCTTATTCTCAGATTCATGTGGATTAAAAAGCAACTAAAGTCAAAAAAGAGAAAGATGGTCACTTTATATTGGTCAAGGGAAAAATACAAGAAGAAGATGTTTCAATTCTAAATATTTATGCACCCAATTTAAATGCTCCCAGATTCTTGAAACAGACCTTAGTCTGAGCAATATGATATCTGATAATACCATAATAACAGGGGACTTTAACATTCCTCTTACAGAGCTGGACAGATCCTCTAAACATAAATTAAACAAAGATATAAGAGATTTAAATGAGACCCTAGAACAACTGTGCTTGATAGATGCATAAAGAACACTCCATCCCAAAGATAAAGAATATACATTTTTCTCATCACCCCATGGAACATTCTCCAAAATTGATCATATCCTGGGACACAAAACACATATCAACAGAATCAAAAGAATTGAAATTTTACCTTGTATCTTCTCAGACCATAAGGCACTAAAGGTGGAACTCAACTCTAACAAAAACGCTCAACCCCACACAAAGGCATGGGAATTAAACAATCTTCTGTTGAATAACAGATGGGTGCAGGAAGAAATAAAACAGGAAATCATTAACTTCCTTGGGCATAACAACAATGAAGACACAAGCTACCAAAACCTGTGGGATATGGGCAGCGCCTGTGGCTCAAGGAGTAGGGCGCTGGTCCCATATGCCAGAGGTGGCGTGTTCAAACCCAGCCCCGGCCAAAAAAAAAAAAAAAAAACCTGTGGGATACTGCAAAAGCAGTTTGGAGAGGAAAATTCATCACTTTAGATGCCTACATTTGAAAAACAGAAAGAGAGCACATCAACAATCTCACAAGCCATCTTATGGAATTGGAAAAAGAAGAACAATCTAAGCCTAAACTCAGTAGAAGAAAAGAAATATCCAAAATCAAATCAGAGATCAATGAAATTGAAAACAAAAGAATCATTCAGAAAATTAATGAAACAAGGAGTTCGTTTTTTGAAAAAATAAATAAAATAGATAAACCATTGGCCAGACTTATGAGGAATAGAAAAGTAAAATCTCTAGTAACCTCAATCAGAAATGATAAAAGGGAAATAACAACTGATCCCACAGAGATACAAGAGATCATCTCTGAATACTACAAGAAACTCTATGCCCAGAAATTTGACAATGTGAAGGAAATGGATCAATATTTGAAATCACACCCTCTCCCTAGACTTAGCCAGGAAGAAATAGAGCTCCTGAACAGACCAATTTCAAGCACTGAGATCAAAGAAACAATAAAAAAATCTTCCAATTAAAAAATGCCCTGGTCCAGATGGCTTCACACCAGAATTCTATCAAACCTTCAAGGAAGAGCTTATTCCTGTACTGCAGAAATTATTCCAAAAAATTGAGGAAGAAGGAATCTACCCCAACACATTCTATGAAGCAAACATCACCCTGATACCAAAACCAGGAAAAGACCCAAACAAAAAGGAGAATTTCAGACCAATCTGACTCATGAATATAGATGCAAAAATTCTCAACAAAATCCTAGCCAATAGATTACAGCTTATCATCAAAAAAGTCATACATCATGATCAAGTAGGTTTCATCCCAGGGATGCAAGGCTGGTTTAACATACGCAAGTCCATAAACGTTATCCACCATATTAACAGAGGCAAAAATAAAGGTCACATGATCCTCTCAATAGATGCAGAAAAAGCATTTGATAAAATCCAGTATCCTTTTCTAATTAGAACACTGAAGAGTATAGGCATAGGTGGCACATTTCTAAAACTGATTGAAGCTATCTATGACAAACCCACAGCTAATATTTTACCGAATGGAGTAAAATTGAAAGCTTTTCCTCTTAGAACTGGAACCAGACAAGGTTGTCCTCTGTCACCTTTACTATTCAAAATAGTGCTAGAAGTTCTAGCCAATACAATTAGGCAAGACAAGGAAATAAAGGGAATCCAAATGGGAGCAGAGGAGGTCAAACTCTCCCTCTTTGCTGACGACAGGATCTTATACTTAGAGAACCCCAAAGACTCAACCACAAGACTCCTAGAAGTCATCAAAAAATACAGTAATGTTTCAGGATATAAAATCAATGTCCACAAGTCAGTAGCCTTTGTATACACCAATAACAGTCAAGATAAGAAGCTAATTAAGGACACAACTCCCTTCACCATAGTTTCAAAGAAAATGAAATACCTAGGAATATACCTAACGAAGGAGGTGAAGGACCTCTATAAAGAAAATTATGAAATCCTCAGAAAGGAAATAGCAGAGGATATTAACAAATGGAAGAACATACCATGCTCATGGATGGGAAGAATCAACATTGTTAAAATGTCTATACTTCCCAAAGCAATCTACCTATTCAATGCCATTCCTATCAAAATACCAACATCGTACTTTCAAGATTTGGAGAAAATGATTCTGCGTTTTGTATGGAACTGGAAAAAACCCCATATAGCTAAGGCAGTTCTTAGTAATGAAAATAAAGCTGGGGGCATCAGTATACCAGATTTTAGTCTGTACTACAAAGCCATAGTGGTCAAGACAGCATGGTACTGGCACAAAAACAGAGATGTATACACTTGGAACCAAATTGAAAATCAAGAAATGAAACTAACATCTTACAACCACCTAATCTTCGATAAACCAAACAAGAACATACGTTGGGGGAAAGACCCCCTATTCAATAAATGGTGTTGAGAGAACTGGATGTCTACATGTAAAAAACTGAAACTGGACCCACGCCTTTCCCCACTTACAAAAATTGATTCAAAATGGATAAAGGACTTAAATTTAAGGCATGAAACAATAAAAATCCTCAAAGAAAGCATAGGAAAAACACTGGAAGATATTGGACTGGGGAAAGACTTCATGAGAAAGACTGTTATGGCAATTGCAACAACAACAAAAATAAACAAATGGGACTTCATTAAACTGAAAAGCTTCTGTACAGCTAAGGAGACAATAACCAAAGCAAAGAGACAACCTACACAATGGGAAAGGATATTTGCATATTTTCAATCAGACAAAAGCTTGATAACGAGGATCTAGAGAGAACTCAAATTAATCCACATGAAAAAAGCCAATAATCCCATATAACAATGGGCAGGAGACATGAATAGAACCTTCTCTAAAGATGACAGATGAATGGCTAACAAACACAGGAAAAAATGTTCATCATCTCTATATATTAGAGAAATGCAAATCAAAACAACCCTGAGATATCATCTAACCCCAGTGAGAATGGCCCACATCACAAAATCTCAAAACTGCAGATGCTGGCGTGGATGTGGAGAGAAGGGAACACTTTTACACTGCTGGTGGGACTGCAAACTAGTACAACCTTTCTGGAAGGAAGTATGGAGAAACCTCAAAGCACTCAAGCTAGACCTCCCATTTGATCCTGCAATCCCATTACTGGACATCTACCCAGAAGGAAAAAAATCCTTTTATCATAAGGACACTTGTACTAGACTGTTTATTGCAGCTCAATTTACAATCGCCAAAATGTGGAAACAGCCTAAATGCCCACCAACCCAGGAATGGATTAACAAGCTGTGGTATATGTATACCATGGAATACTATTCAGCCATTAAAAAAAATGGAGACTTTACATCCTTCGTATTAACCTGGATGGACGTGGAAGACATATTCTTAGTAAAGCATCACAAGAATGGAGAAGCATGAGTCCTATGTACTCAATTTTGATATGAGGACAATTAATGACAATTAAGGTTATGGGGGGAGGAAAAGCAGAAAGAGGGACGGAGGGAGGGGGCTGGGGCCTTGGTGTGTGTCACACTTTATGGGGGCAAGACATGATTGCAAGAGGGACTTTACCTAACAATTGCAATCAGTGTAACCTGGCTTATTGTACCCTCAATGAATACCCAACAATAAAAAAAAAACAAAAAAAAAAAAACAACTCAGGAGTAATGCAAAAAGTTCTATGATGAACAAGGCCTTGAATTTTAAAATGAAGACAAGCCCTACCCCTGTTGCTAGCCCTGCATTGCTCACTTTCACATTATCTTTGCTGGGTTTGTGATTTGCCTGGTGGGATAACCCCAAATACTTCCTACCTTGCATCCCTCAAAGGACAGGGGAGCCTCTCCCTTCCTGCACAAACCCTTGAGGGCAGGTTTCCAGGCCCTTGGTAGCTGGCTGTTGAGAGGGTGAGTCTGTGGCTGGACATCAGGGGTCGTCTTTGCATGTTCTGGTTCCTTCAGCAGGGTGGACACCCACTATGCCTTGTGCCAAGTATGTGAACTCATTTCAAAGGCAGCTGAAATTTGAGATGTGTTCTTCCACACTTCCAAGAGCACCTGAACAATCTTGCTTCATCCTCATAAAACCTTGGAGTAAAATTGAAACCTTGGCTACTGACTTGTGCACATAAAGAACTATACTGCTCTGATTGAGAGGTGACACTGGAGTCACTCATCAAAGATCACACAGGCCTTTCTGATTCTAATGCTGGAGGAGGGTGAATGTGTGTATGGGAGGCCACAAAGGAGGATCCCTCTTGCTTCACTCACTTGTCACTCAATAAACATCGGAAAGTCGTGGTTCATTCATTCTGCCACTCAATACATGTTTGAATGCCATGGCTCACTCAGTTATTCAACAACTATCTGAACACTGTGGCTCATTCACTGAGTCATTCAATCAACACTTGAACCTCATGGCTTATTTATTCATCACCACAGTGTTGGAATGTTGTGGATCATTCAGTCATTCAACAAATGTTTACTGAGCGATGAGCACTGTGCTGGAAACTGGGAATGTGGTTGTGTCCCCTATGCTCCTGGAACTCACAGTGGAGGTGGATGGTTGCATTAGCAAGGAATCAAATGTACATCTGGTGATCACAACAAGAGAGATGATTAGGAAAGAAAACAGAGCTGCCTGGGTGGATGCTGGAGGAACCTAAAGGAAATATCCATATTAAAAAAATATCTAGGCAGTGCCCGTAGCTCATTTGGTAGGGTGCCAGCCACATACACCTAGGGTGGCAGGTTTGAACCCGGCCTGGGTCTGCTAAGAAACAATGACAACTGCAACCAAAAAATAGCTGGGCATTGTGGCAGGCACCTGTAGTCCCAGCTACTTGGGAGGCTGAGGCAAGAGAATCCCTTAAGTCTAAGAGTTGGAGGTTGCTGTGAGCTGTGATGCCATGGCACTCTACCAGGGGTGACAAAGTGAGACTCTGTCTCAAAAAACCCCCAAAATTAAAATCAAACAAACAAAAAAATACTGCATGGTTAAAATTTCATATAGTTGACATGTGCAGACATACAATATATTCATCATATTAAACTTCCTTGGGTGGCATTTCAGGAAAGAATGTTCAAAGTGGCCCCTTAGGCAGAAATAATGAAATAAAGGTTGAGAAACACTGATTTAGGAGCAGCTACTGTTCAGGTTTCTTGTGTGAGCTTCTAGAGACAATTTCAAACCAAACATCCACACAGCCATTTACTCCTCTTTCCACATTGATGATAAAGTATTGTTCTAGGGTTTTTCCTTTCCTTTTCTGTTACTATATTCTTGAAAGTTACTCCATGTCAGTAAACAAAGCCTGCAGGTTCATTGTTACAGCTACATAGTATTTCTTTTGGGTTGGAGTGCAATTTTAACAACCAGTCTGTATGGATGGTTATATAGCCTGTTTCCAACACTTTGCTGCCAGAAAGTTCTGCCATGCGTAATGGATAATTGCATTGATGTCATACAAGCAAACGAATTGATTGTATCTGCAGGAGAAATTCTTGGAAGTGCCATTGCAGGGCCAGGTGTGTGCATCCGTCATTTCAATAGATACTGCAACAAGCCTTGCTTGGGGTTGTATCAATTTCCTCTCTCACTGTCAAGGTGAAAGAGTGCCAGTTTCCCCAGAACCTTACCAACAGTAGGTGTTATCAGACCTTTTGATCTTTGCAAGTCTGATGATTTGAAAATGATATTGTAGTGTAGTTTTTTTTCTTTTTTCTTTTTTTTTTTTGGCCGGGGCTGGGTTTGAACCCACCACCTCCGGCGTATGGGACCGGCACCCTACTCCTTGAGCCACAGGTGCTGCCCTTTTTTCTTTTTTCTTTTGAGACAGAGCCTCATGCTGTCGCCCTGGGTAGAGTGCTATGGCATCAGAGCTCACAGCAACCGCCAACTCCTGGGCTCAAGCGATTCTCCTGCCTCTGCCTCCCAAGTAGCTGGGACTACAGGTGCCCACCACAACAGCTATTTTTTGGTTGTAGTTGTCATTGTTGTTTGGCAGGCCCGGACTGGATTCGAACCCACTAGCTCCAGTGTATGTGGCTGGTGCCTTAGCTGCTTGAGCTACAGGCTCCAAGCCATTGTAGTGTAGTTATAATGTTCATTTCCCTTAGGAAATCAAATGACTCCTCCTATGTCTAAGAACCATCAGATTTTCTTTTGCTGTGAGCTCCATGTTCATCTCCTTTGCTAACTTTTCTTACTGATTCTTTCTGAGAGTGCTTTATATATGGCAGACATCTCTTTGTGTTATGAGTTACAAATAGCTTTTGCCATTTGTCACATGTCTTTAAAAGTTATCTGTTATGTATTAAAATTGTCATTAGACTTTGTGTGGGGGTGATTTTTACCTTGCAGATTTTTTTTGATGTTTACATGATGACAACTGTTTTGAATATTCCTTTTATGGCATTTTGGTTTGAGCCATACTGAGAAATGGGGCTACCTTTAATTAAGGCAAGTGGGAAGAAGCCCCTTAGCATATGCAAAGGTCCTGAGGTAGAAAGGAGGTGGCATGTAGAAACAGATCCAGATCCAATAGGCTGTCTATGGAGTAAGAGAGAGAGGAAAAAGGGGTCGTGGGGTGGGGGGGAGAGAAAGAAGGAATTGGCTCATATAATTGTGGAAGTTGACAAGTTCAAAATCTGCAGGGTAGGTTGGTAGGCTGGAGACCTGGGGAAGAACTACAGTTTGAGTCTAAAGGCAGCTTCTGGCAGAATTCCTTCTTCTTTCTAGTTCTACTATGGCCTTCAGATGATTGAGTGAATGCAACCACCATTATGGAAGGTAATGTACTTTACTCAAAGTCCACTGACTTAAATGTATCTAAAAAGTGCCTTCACAGAAATGTCTAGAATAATGTTTGACCAAACATCTAGGTATGGTAGCCAAGCCAAATTGACACATAAAATTGATCAGCACATGTCCACCCCTTGTCAGCTGGGCACCTATATGTATCTCCTTAAACCATGCTTAATCTTCAAATAAAGATAATGATGAGGTCACATTTCCACTAATGTGATACAACTATCCCATGTATTGTGGAAACACACTAATTCTTCAGAAGGGGATGCAAAGTGCTTGGGTGATATTGACTCTTCAATGTAGTGTAATGTTCTTAAGTAGTGTGATGTAATGTTAATAATACTTAAATGCTATGAGATGAAGTTAATGAATCTCATGTTACATGATAGGGGGATAAGGGAGGGAAGAAAACAAAGGTATTTTGGCCATCCACACACACAACTATATTTATAACAAATTAAGGAAGAAATACTGGTAAAACTTCAGTCCTCATATTTGTACCTAGTCATGTGGCTGTAGCTGGAATTTATAACTACTTTCAGAACCATTCCTGGCACCAAAATCTGCATCAGTTTACTCAGGCTGTCTTAACAAAGTGCTTAGAAACAAGAATTTATTATTTCATGGTTCTGGAGGCTGGAAGCCATGTTTATGGTGTCAGGAGGGTTGGTTTCTTGTGGGGCCGTACCCCTGGCTTGCAGGTGGTCTGCTCTCCCTGTCTGTGTGTGGTCACCCTCTGGTGGGTGTCTGTGTCCTACGCTCTTCTTTTGTTTTTGAGACAGAGTCTCACTCTGTTGCCCCCAGTAGAGTGCAGTGACATCATCACTGCAGTGATGATTGGAAGGAGAGCAGTCTTGGGCCACACATTAAATACACAAACAGTAACAAAAGCTGATGAGCAAGAAAAGGTCCATGCACAATTTTCTCAATATCTGCCACCACAGATAAGCAAAAAATTCCTCACACAAAATGCATGCAACTCATGGACTGTGGGTTGGAGACCCCTGGTAAAGAGATTGGCTGATGATTCAGGGCCATAGGAAGCACTTGGTTTTGTTTGCATGTGATGAAAAGCCACCAGGAGTGGGAAGTATATGTTTTGAGCTATGTTTTGTAAAAGCCCCCTGCAAGGGTCCTCTGAGAGGGTTCCTGGGACAACAAGGAGTCTCCTGCGATTTATCATCCAGGTAAGAGATGAATCTGGGTTTGGTATTGGAAAAACAGAGAAAGGTGGACAGTTTGGGGGACATTTAGAAGGAAAGGCATTGTGGGTCAGTGAATGAAACAGATAGGAACAGTTGGATATTGATGGAAGAAATAAGTTCACAAAAGGGAAGTGACCAATTTACCTTCCCTGGCCAGAGCCTTCAAGGGCATGGTGGGCAGAGATCCCATGTCTTGTTTGCTGTGATTTCCTTGGATTTCAGCACAGTGCCAGGCACATAATGGGTAATCCATGAATGTTTATTCAATGAATGCGTGAATGATTTAAGCCAGAAATGGAAGAAATAAGGGGCACGGCTTGGCAGACAGCAGACTTTAGGGGTGTGTATGGGAATGGTGGAGAGAGTCAGGGTCTTTTGTGTTCTTGTTGGTTGTGGTTGGGGGTGAGTGGTGAAAAGAGGCTTATCTATGACTCATAGAAGGAGGTGAGATTTCTAACGATAGCCTTTAGGTAGTGAGGACCCCATCACTGGGAGTGTGTAAGTGGACACATATCCAGAGGGTTGTGAAGGAAATTTATGCACCAAGGAAGGTTTGGAACTGGGGGGAAACTTCGTCTGGTTTAAATGAGGGTCTTTTGGGTTTCCTAGGAGTCTGGGGGTGAGGATTGGGGTTTTTCTGCATTCCCTTCACTTTCTGTGGCATCTGAGACTCAACCTATCTCACACAGTTTCTGTGTGCATGTGGCTGGCCCTGGGGGGACTGGGGTGGATCTCCCTTGAGGTCTGGGTGGTTCCAAATTCGATGCAGCCGTCCCCACCTTGAGCTTGGAGATGCTGCCCCCTGGTGGGAAGAAGAAGTGGCGTTTCCTCAATGCCTTGGGAGGGTTGTTGCCCATTCCACAGGTTGAGGTTCCCTGCAGCCAAGGGGGCCAAGGGCTGGGGAAATGGGGTGCTAGGTCCAACTCTGCATGTTTGTGATCTGGGGATCTTCCCCGCAACAAGGTGAAGACCTCACACTAGCCCTGAGTGGGCCTGGAGCCACAGTCTAGTTTCCAGGACACAGTGGGCCAGGGTGGGTGGGGATTGTCTGAGGGCAGACTTAGCGGGTAGGTGGGGGTCTTCTCACTGCCCCCACAAATGAGCTCTGGAAAATTACTGCTTAAGAACCATGTTGGCAGGAGAGAGAGAGATGAGAGAGAGATAGAGGTGGAGAAAGTGTTAGAAAGAGGCGGAGACATGCACAATGATTCAGAGAGAGAGAGAGAGAAACACAGCAAGTGAGCAAATGAAAAACCCAGAGATGCAGAGAAAGGCTGGGCTAGGCCGAGGGGCCTGTGTGAGACTTGGTTGTGACTGGCTGAAGGAAGCAGAGAAGCAATGATTCCTTGGGCTGAGGCCCAACACCGACAAAGCTAAGCTCCAACAGTTCCTGCTTATTGTATTGATCAACTGGGGGGACTATGTCCTGACTGCTGGCCAGGAGTCCTGATGTTCCTCAGGCGGGGCTGGAGGCAGAGTGTCCTGCCACCAGAGGGGACCTAGGCACCTGTAGGGAGGACACCCAGCCTCCTCACCCTGAAGAGCATCTCCAGAGCGGGTCCTAGCCCCTGGGGACAGTGTCATAGGAATAAGCTGAGAGATGAACTAATGGAATAGAAGGAGGGAGATGGGGATGGCCAGCTCAGGAAGCCCAGGCCCTGGAGACTTGTGTGTGTGGGGGGCTGGGAGAGAGAGCCAGTGTCGAGGTGAACCCCTCACCTGGGCTTTCAGGGAAATAGTGGACTGGACATCCCTCAGGAATGCTGCCACCTGTTGGTGTCCAAATCTCAAGTGATAGGATGGGTCTTGGGGACTGGTTTTGAGGGTGGGAATCCATCAGGCAGTGACTCTGGGAGGACATCTTTGGGGTGTGTGTGGAGGAGGGAGTTGGAGAGCTTAGGGTCTAGTGGAGTTACTATGGGATGGTCGTGCATAGTCCAAATTTGGGAGGCTAATGCCTTCCTGAGAGGATTTGAGGGGCTGAGGAATGGACTCCTTGAGACAGAACATGTGAGAGTATTTTCTGGGGGAGACATGGGGCAAGAAGTTGGTCTTAGAGCACTGGGGGGCCATTCTAGGGATTTGGGAGGAGCCTCAGAACATGTGTACTTTAGGAGTATAAGTGGAGAATGGGTTTGGGAGCACATGGTAGGCAGGGGTGGGGAGGGTTTTTGGAGAAGATGGAACTTGGGGATATCTTTTGGATGCCAAGGGCATCCTTTAGTGAGCTATTTTAGGGGAGAACCTTGAAAGTCAGAACATAGGTCTCTGTAAGGAATATGGGCGTTCAGCCCTCATGTGTGGGGAATTCTGGAGGAAACAAATGAAGAGTGGATTTGGGGTGCTGCTAACTGGGTGTCTTGACAAGTGGAATTTAGGGGCATCTGAAATTGGGGGTAGGTTAGAGGGGTGCAAGTAGAGATTGGAGCACTCATGGACAGATTCTGGGAGGAGGGTCCTTGAGACACATATCAAGAGAGTGGATTGGGGGCTTGATGTCCAGGGGAATCTTGGGGGGCTATATCAAAAGTAATAGATGAGTCAGGCATGGTGGCTCACACCTTTAGTCCCAGCACTTTGGGAGGCCAAGGCAGGAGGATTACTTGAGGCCAGGAGGGAAGACCAGCCTGGGCAACAGAACAGGACCCCATCTCTACAAAAATAAATAATCAAATCAAATCAACAGCTCTGAGAATATCCTGAGAGTGGGCTGGGGTGTGTATCCCAACCTGAGGGTGCCTGGGGGAGGGGTGGACATAGATCCTGGGAGAGTGGGTTGACAGGATTAGAACATAATGACGTGTAGGGGGGATTGACCTGGAGGAAGGTGGGTTTAGGGGGTCAGATTTGGGGTGTCTCAGGGGGCAAATCACAGGGAGGCACTTTAGGTGGAGGTGTCTGGGTGGGATCTATGAGTGCAAGGGGCAGGCCCTGGGGCAACCACAGGACAGAGCCGGCTGGGTAGCAGAGGCTTTACTCCCCACCCCCTTCCCCACCCCTGCCCTGGTCAGTAGCATTTGCGGTATACGATGTGGGGACCCTGTTCCTCATACTGCTCCCGCAGGACCCAGCAGGACTGGAAGGCTCGCAGTGAGGCCAGGATGGAGCCCCCGATCCACACGGAGAAGTTCCTGGTGGGCTGGGCTGCCACTACCACGTGGGCCTCCGGGGCCAGAGAGCGCAGCAGCTCGGTGCTGAAGCGGCCCTCGTACCCGGGGAAGAGAGACGAGCCGCCGCAGAGCAGCACGTTCTGGGCCACGTCCGCCCGCCCCTCCAGGGGCACCTTGCGGAGACTCTGCTTGGCCATGGTGGGAATGCCCACGGGCGACAGCCCTGGAATCTCGGGAGGGTTGAACAGCAGCTCTGGACACTGGAATAGCTCCTTGCCCAGCGTGATCGTGCGCCCGTCCGGCAGCTTCAGCAGCTGCCTGCATTCCTGCTGCGGACGGGCTTGCTCCTTCTGGAAGTCAGAGGCCACGTAGCAATAGCGATGCTTGATGCTCTCCACCGTGCCCAGGTCCTGCTGTCCGAGGAGCAATCCCGAACCCGCCAGCATCTCCGCTAGGAAAGCAGTCAGGTGGTTGCCGGCCAGGTCCAGGCGCTCCGCGGCGTGCGGCAGGTTGTATCCCTGGAAGACGGGCACCGTGTAGGAGACCCCGTGGCCAGTGTCTACCACCAGCCCGCTCACACGCCCGTGGGCGTAGACCGACAGCACCGACTGCGACGCCACGTACATGGCGGGTGAGCGCAGCGACTCGAAAGCCACTTCCACCAGCTTCTCCCGGTTGGTGGCTGGGCTGAAGGGTGGGTCAGAGAACAGCAGAGGGTGGTCCTGCGTGGCCACTCCGAGGTCGTGCTCCAGCATATGGCGCCAGATGAGCTCGGCGGCGTCCCAGTCCACCACGATACCGCTGCGAATTGGCTGCACCAGCGTCAGCTCCAGGCGCGAGCGGGCAGCTTCGCCGATGAAGGTCTGCAGACACGTCTGTCCCGCGGTGGCCTGTTTCTGGGGTTGGCAGCCCACAATGGTGGCCACGGTGTAGGTGGGCCGGATTTGCCCAGCGAAGCCCACCTTACAGGTGCCTGTGCCCATGTCGATAACCACCGCGTCCGTCTTTGCGGGCAGCCTGTCGCCCACCGTGCGGGAAGCTTCGCGCTGGAGGGTCCTGTTCTTTAGGATCGAGCCCGGGTTCAAGCCAGCCCTGGGAGCCTCTGTGTCGGACTGGGACTCTGGAGGACTGGGGACATTTACATCCATGGCTGCAGATGGCCTAGTGTGAGGCTGAGGACTTTCACCCAAGGCGGTGGGAGTGTGGGGAGCAGCTGAGGCTGGGCCAGCGGCAAGTAGGTGGACCGCGGCAGAGGGGCGCCCCAGCAGTCCATGACGTCACCTGTCCCCTGGGCGGTCTGAAGACGTCACAGTGCAGGGGTGAGGATGGGGCCCCTCCCAGCCCTGGCTGCCCCAGGGCCCTCGTCTGTTCTGGACTTCCCCCAGAGGGACAGATTTGGAGAGGAAGGAGGTTAGGGAGTTTCAGAGGAGGGCTTCAGAGCTTCCTGATTCCAGAACTGGGGAGAGCCTTGTCTTGGTATATTGCCCTGAAGCTGTTTCCAGGGTAGGGGTGGAAAGCTGGTCACATATTAATATTAGAATGTCAGTCTTCGGAGTAGCAATCAGATGGTGGCCAGCTAGCATAGCTTTCCCAGTTCCAAAAGGAGACGCAGGCCAACCTGGGTTGAGGGTGGGGAGAGACAGGGACACCTCTGTCCTAGTTTTTTGTTTCTTCTGCTATTTCAGGCTGCCTGGATCATACTCCCTGGTCTATTTTTTGCAAGTCAGGAATTTGCCTCTTCAAATCTCAGCCTGATGCCACCTCCCCCTGGAAGCCCTCCCTGAGTTTCACTCTGTACTCTAACTAGGTAGGGGTGAGGTGGTCTGCCTTCTCTTCTCTTTCTGCTCTATCCCCCTGCAGGAAAGGGGCTTGAATACAAAAAAGGACTTTCAGTATAGATGAAAGGAGAGGGTGCATCTGAGAGGAATCAATAAGTAGCAGACTACCAAATGCAAAGATCACAGTTCTTTGGGTGGTGTCAGATATCACCTATTAGTGAAAAGAAACATTTTTTCTTTTCTTTTTTTTTTTTTTTCCTGCAGTTTTTGGCCAGGGCCAGGTTTGAACCTGTCACCTCTGGTATACAGGGCTGGCACTCTACTCCTTGAGCCAAAGGTGCTGCCCAGAAACAAACATTTTTTCTTAGTACCTGTATGTGTTATGGGGATATCCATGTGAAAGAGGTTTAACTTCGTAGTTGTGCCTAGATTTGTTACTCTGCCAAAGAATGGGGTGTATTGAGTATTTCAATTCATTATTTCTTAGTTAATTTTTCAGGTGTAATACATGCTTTTGGAAATATTCATTCAGCTATTTATTCAGGGTCTGGTCATGTTTAGAGATTACTCACAACAACCAGAAATACAAACGGTGCCATTTTATGTATTTATCATTTTCAAACACTTTTCTGTTTTACTTTTCAATTCTAAAAAGACTGAAAGACACAACATGAGAAGGTGAAGTCACAATCTTACCACTTAAAACTTATGTAAGGAAAGAAGGAAGGATTCTCCTGGCTTTTGATATTGTTGCCCAGAGAGGTCACCTGATAAGCATGTTGGTGCACAGCCTTTCTCTTGTGGCTAAAGAAAAAGGATGAGAATTTCGGCTGGAAGAACTCTCTTCTTTCTTTCTGTACAAAAGCCATAGTAACTGTCATTAAGTTTTTTCCCTCTGTATCCTTTTGAGGGTTTATTGTACTAAAAAAAAAACAAATTAAAAAACATGTTTAAACACTTCCATATGAAGGCTATAACCCAACTACAGCCCAAGGTGAAGGGGAAAAAGGAGTGGGGGGAAAGAGGGTGGAGGGAGGGTAATTGGTGGGACACTTATGATGCATTTTATAAGGGTACATGTTAAATCTGGTAGGTGTAGAATATAAATGTCTTAACACAATAACTAAGATAATGAGGTGAAGGCTGTGTTAACCAGTTTGATGAGAGTATTTCAAACTGTGTATAAAACCAGCACATTGTACCCATAATTGCATTAATGTACACAGCTATGATTTAATAAAAAAAGTTTAACTGTGCTAAAATACACACAAAAAAGCTTATCATTTCTAAGGATACATTCTATAGTGCTGAATAATTTCACGTTGTTGTGCAATCAATCTCCTAAATTTCTTTATTTTTTTTACGTTGAAGAATTTTTTTCTCCTTTTATTTTAGTGTTAAATCGTAGCTGTGTACATTAGTGCAATCGCCTGTACCCATTCTAAGATGCACCATAGATGTGGCCCCACTCATTACCCTCTCTCCACCAAAACCTCCCCCCTCCCTTCCCCTTCCTTGGCCTTTTCCCTATAGTCTTGTGCTATAGTTGGGTTATAGTCTTCATGTGAAAGCTATAATTTAGCTTCATAGTAGGGCTGAGTACATTGGATACTTTGTCTTCCATTCCTGAGATACTTTGCTAAGAAGAATATGTTCCAGCTCCATCCATGTAAACATGAAAGAGGTAAAGTCTCCATCTTTCTTTAAGGCTGCATAGTATTCCATGGTATACATGTACCACAATTTGCTAGTCCATTCGTGGGTCGATGGACACTTGGGCTTCTTCCATGACTTAGCAATTATGAATTGAGGTGCAATAAACATTCTGGTACAGATGTCTTTGTTATATTGTGACTTTTGGTCTTCTGGGTATAAACCTAGTAAAGGAGTTATAGGATCGAATGGCAGGTCTATTTTTAGGTCTCTAAGTATTCTCCAAACATCCTTCCAGAAGGAACGTATTAGTGGGCATTCCCACCAGCAGTGTAGAAGTGTGCCCTTTCCTCCACATCCACGCCAACGTTTCTGGTATTGGGATTTTGTTATGTGGGCTACTCTTACTGGGGTTAGGTGATATCTCAGAGTAGTTTTGATTTGCATTTCTCTGATGATTAAGGATGATGAGCTTTTTTCATGTGTTTGTAGATCTTGCATCGGTCTTCTTTAGAGAAGTTTCTCTTCAAGACCCTTGCCCACCCTGAGATGGGGTCACGTGTTCTTTTCTTGTTAATACGTTTGAATCCACAGAATCTCTGTGGATTCTGGTTATTAGACCTTTATTGGAGGTATAACCTGCAAATATTTTCTCCCATTCTGAGGGCTGTCTGCTTGCTTTACTCACTATGTTCTTGGCTGTGCAGAAGCTTTTTAGTTTGATCAGGTCCCAGTAGTGTATTTTTGATACTGCTTCAATTGCCTGGGGAGTCCTCCTCATAAAATATTCACCCAGGCCAATTCCTTCAAGAGTTTTCCCTGTACTTTCTTCAAGTATTTTTATAGTTTCATGTATTAAGTTTAAATCTTTTATCCAGTGAGAGTCTATCTTAGTTAATGGTGAAAGGTGTGGGTCCAGTTTCAATCTTCTACAGGTTGCCAGCCAGTTTACCCAGCACCATTTGTTAAATAGGGAATCTTTTCCCCACTGAATGTTTTTAATTGGCTTGTCAAAGATCAAATAACGGTAAGTAGCTGGATCCATCCCTTGGTTCTCTATTCTGTTCCAGACATCTACTTCTCTGCTTTTGTGCCAGTACCATGCTGTTTTGATCACTATGGATTTATAGTACAGTCTCAGGTCTGGTAGCGTGATTCCTCCTGCTTTGTTTTTATTGCTCAGGAATGTTTTGGCTATTGGAGGTTTTTTCTGATTCCATGTAAAACAAAGTATTATTTTTTCAAGATCTTTAAAGTATGACAATGGAGCTTTAATAGGAATTGCATTAAAGTTATATATTGCTTTGGGCAGTATGGACATTTTAACCATGTTGATTCTTCCCAGCCATGAGCATGGTATGTTTTTCCATCTGTTAACATCTTCGGCTATTTCTTTTCTTAGAGTTTCATAGTTCTCTTTGTAGAGATCTTTCACGTCCTTTGTTTGGTATACTCCCAAATATTTCATCTTCTTTGGCACTACTGTGAAAGGAATAGAGTCCTTGACTGTTTGTTCTGCTTGGTTATTGTTGGTATATAAAAGGCTATAGATTTATGGGTGTTGATTTTGTAGCCTGAGACATTGCTATATTCCTTGATCACTTCTAAAAGTTTTGTAGTAGAATCCCTAGTGTTTTCCAGATATACGATCATATCATCTGCGAGGAGTGAAAGTTTGATCTCTTCTGACCCTATGTGGATACCCTTGATCGCCTTTTCTTCCCTAATTGCAATGGCTAAAACTTCCATTACAATGTTAAAGAGCAATGAAGACAATGGGCAACCTTGCCTGGTTCCTGATCTAAGTGGAAATGATTTCAGTTTAACTCCATTCAATACGATATTGGCTGTGGGTTTGCTGTAGATGGCCTCTATTAGTTTAAGAAATGTCCCTTCTATACCAATTTTCTTAAGTGCTCTGATCATGAAGGGATGCTGGATATTGTCAAAAGCTTTTTCTGCATCAGTTGAAAGAATCATATGGTCTTTGTTTTTAAGTTTGTTTATGTGTTGAATTACATTTATAGATTTACATATATTGAACCAGCCTTGAGACCCTGGGATAAATCCCACTTGGTCATGGTGTATAATTTTTTTGATGTGTTGTTGGATTCTGTTAGGATCTTATTGAGTATTTTAGCATCTATATTCATTAGTGATATTGGTCTATAATTTTCTTTTCTTGTTGGGTCTTTTCCTGGTTTGGGGATCAAGGTGATGTTTGCTTCGTAGAATGTGCTGGGTAATATTCCTTCTTTTTCAATATTTTGGAAGAGGTTTAGTAGTATAGGTACTAGTTCTTCTTTAAATGTTTGGTAGAATTCTGACATAAAGCCATCTGGTCCTGGGCTTTTCTTTTTAGGGAGATTTTGTATAGTTGATGCTATTTCAGAACTTGATATAGGCCTGTTCAACATTTCCACTTCATTCTGGCTAAGTCTTGGTAGGTGGTGTGCTTCCAGGTATTGGTTGATTTCTTTCAGATTTTCATATTTGTGAGAGTAGAGTTTCTTGTAGTATTCGTTAAGGATTTTTTGAATTTCTGAGGGGTCTGTTGTTATTTCATCATTACCATTTCTGATTGATGAAATTAGAGATTTTACTCTTTTTTTCCTGGTTAGGCTGGCCAAAGGTTTATCTATTTTATTGATCTTTTCAAAAAATGAGCTTTTGGATTTATTGATCTGTTGTATAGTTCTTTTGTTTTCAATTTCATTTAATTCTGCTCTGATTTTGGTTATTTCTTTTCTTCTGCTGTGTTTGGGGTTGAAGTGTTCTTCTTTCTCCAGTTGCTTGAGATGTTCCATTAAGTTATTGACTTCCTCTCTTTACGTTTTCTTGAGGAAGGCTTGCAGGGCTATAAATTTCCCTCTTAGGACTGCCTTTGCAGTATCCCAGTGGTTCTAGTAATTTGTGTCTTGATTGTTGTTTTGTTCCAAAAATATGGTGATTTCATTCTTTTTTTTTTTTTGTGGTTTTTTGGCCAGGGCTGGGTTTGAACCTGCCACCTCTGGCATATGGGACTGACGCCCTACTCCCTGAGCCACAGGCGCCACCCGGTGATTTCATTCTTTTTTTTTTTTATCAATTAAAATATAATTACTGAATGAATATATTCATTCTTAATCTCGTCTATAACCCATGTATCCTTCAGCATAAGGTTGTTTAGCTTCCATGTTTTTGTATGGGTATGCAGGCTCCTGTTGTTATTTAGTTCAACTTTTATTCCATGATGGTCTGAGAAGATGCAAGGAGTAATTTCTATTTTTTTAAATTTGCTGAGGTTAGATTTGTGGCCTAGGATGTGGTCGATTTTGGAGTATGTTCCGTGGGCTGATGAGAAGAGTGTATATTCAGTGTTTTTGGGATGAAATGTTCTGTAGATGTCTGTTAAGTCCAGATGTTGAATGGTTGAGTTTAAATCTAAAATTTCTTTGCTTAGCTTCTTTTTGGAGGATCTATCCAGGACTGCTAAAGGGGTGTTAAAATCTCCAACTACTATGGAAGTGGAGGAAATCGAGTTGCTCATGTCTGTTAGAGTTTCTCTTACAAATTGAGGTGTGTTGTGGTTGGGTGCATAAATATTAATAATTGAGATCTCATCATATTGAGTATTACCTTTAACAAATATGAAGTGTCCATCCTTATCCCTAATTATTTTGGTTGGTTTAATTTTGGTTGGTTTAAAGCCTATGTGTCTGTAAACAGGATTGCAACGCCTGCTTTTTTCTGCTTTCCATTTGCCTGGAATATAGATGACCATCCCTTCACCTTGAGTCTATATCTGTCTTTTAATGTAAGATGCGATTCTTGGATGCAGCATATATCTGGCTTGAGTTATTGTATCCAGTCCGCCAACCTATGCCTCTTTAGAGGACAATTTAAACCATTCACATTAATTGAGAGTATTGATAAGCCTTTTGAGCGACTGGTGTACATTTTTAATCCTTTTGCGACTGTGGAAGTTGGAATTTGATCAAAAATTTTTTGGGTGGGTTTACTTTTGTGGTGGAGAATTATGCTGGTCTTTATGGAGGATAGGTCTAAGAATGTCCTGGAGACCTGGTTTAGTTGTGGCAAATTTCTTCAACATGTGAATGTTGTTGAAGTATTTAATTTCTCCATCATAAATGAAGCTCAGTTTAGCTGAGTACAGGATCCTGGGTTGAAAGTTATTTTGTTTTAGGAGATTAAAATTTGATGAGCATCCTTTTCTAGCTTGAAAGGTTTCAGCAGAGAGATATGCAGTTATTCTGATATTCTTCCCCTTGTAGGTAATGGTTTTCTTTCATCTGGCAGCTTTCAGAATTTTCTCCTTCGTATTAACTTTAGTGAAATTGATTATGATGTGTCTGGGGGATGTCTTATTTGGGTTGAGTCGTGCTGGAGTTCTGAAACTGTCTATCTGAATTTCGGAATCTCTTGGCATGTCTGGAAAGTTCTCCTTCATAATCTCATGGAGAAGAGACTCTGTGCCTTGTGAAGCCACTTCGTCACTTTCGGGGATCCCTATAAGGCGAATGTTGGTTTTCTTTAAATTATCCGAGAGCTCTCTGAGAGAGTGGTCTGTTTTTGCTCTCCATTTCTCTTCTTCTTTGAGGGTTTGGGAGCATTCGAAAGCTTTGTCTTCAATGTCAGAAATCCTTTCTTCTGCTTGCTCCATTCTGTTACTGAGGGATTCTACTGTGTTTCTCAGATCTTTGAGGGATGCAACTTCTTGTCTCAATGTGTCGAAATCTTTGGTCATTTGGTCTTTGAATCCGTTGAATTCTTGAGATAACTTTTGGAATTCTAATTCGATCTTATTTGCTATCCAGATCCTGAATTCAATTTCTGACATTTCAGCTATTTGTTTGCACATGGGGTCTTGTGCTGTTTCTGCCCCCTTGATCCTTGCGGGAGTTGATCTTCTCTGATTATTCATATTGCCAGAGATTTTCTGTTGATTTCACCTCATGATTGTTTTTCACCATTGCCTCTGGCTGTCTTCAGAGTTGGGGAGGTGTCTCTCCAAGATTAGACCCCAGCGGGATCACTGTATTGTTTCTGGATCTTTGTAGGGAGTGACCCTGTGTAGTTCCTCTGGGGATGCTCTAGCTAGGGAGTTCCAGTTGTGGAAGCAGCTCCAGTTTGTGACACACCCAGATCCAGCAACAGGGCTGGGGGTGGTGTGCACAGTTCTGGGAGTGCCAGGCACCCAGTGACTTTGGCACAGAGAGCACAAGGATCCAGCAGTCTCTGGCCAGGAGAAGAGCTCTGCGCAGAGGCAGGGAGGGCTCCAAAGGGCACACAGCTACCAGAGTCCCTGTCTAGATGAACGGGCTAGTGTGGAAGCTGGGAGGACACAGGATGGAGGACACAGGGTTGTTTGGCTCCCGCATTTCCTGGTTAGGGAATGTGGAGGCCTGGTGGGTGCGGGTCACCGGTTGGGGGTCACTGCACAGCTCTTATGGAGGTCTGGGTGGCGCCAAGCCCAGGAGTTTGAGGTTGCTATGAGCTGTGACGTCACGGCACTCCACCCAGGGTGACAGCCCAAGGCTCCAGTGTGCCAAAACCGTCTCCCTCTGCCTCTAAGGATTAAGGCTGTAAGGCAGCTCAGTCCCCGCCTTTAGGCTGCTCAGTCAGTAGGTTCCTTTGACCTGCCCAATCCTTGCTCTGAGACCCTGAGGGCGGAGCTTGCCAGGGCAGTTCTTTCACAATGGCTTCCCGTGCCCAGCTCAGTGGCTCAGTCTGGGGCCCCAGACAATGCCCAAAGTTCTCCACACTTCTGCTCAAGCTCTCCCCAAGGCAGTTCAACTGAGTGCCAAGTCCAAGAATACCAAAACAGTTCACAGGTAAGGCCTTTCTGGTTTGCAGTCTCACTTCTGCTTGTACTTACGGTTGCCGGCATGATTAGATCGATCAAACACACGCAACCACTTGTCAGTTTTCCACTGTTTTTGTCCTCCTCTTGGGGTCCAGAAGTCCCTTGCTGGCTCCCTGTATCCTCAAAGGGATGATTATAGGCAGATCCCACTGGCCAGAGATGCCTGGAGTCTTGTCTCCCCAGACTCGCTGTTCCCAGTTGCAGGGAAGGTGTTAATCGGCCGCCATCTTTAATCTCTAAATTCTTTTCTTTTTGCAAAACTGAAATTCTGTTGCCATGAAACAGTAACTCTCCCACCCTTCTCTTGGCACTCACAATTCTACTTCCTGTCTTTATGAATGTGACTGCTCTAGATACCTCACGTGAGCAGAATCATACAGTATCTGTCCTTTTGTGTCTTGATTATTTCACTTGATATATGTGCCAGAATTTCCTTCCTTTATAAGGCCGAATAATATTCCACTGTATGTATCTATCACATTCATTAATTCTTTTGTCTGTCAATAGGCACTTGGGTTGTTTCCACATTTTGGTTATCATGAATAATGCTGCTATAAATGGGACATACAAATATATCTTTGAGACCCTATTTTCATTTTTTTTTTGAGACAGAGTCGCACTTTATCACCCTTGGTAGAGTGCCATTGTCATAGCTCACTGCAACCTCAAACTCTTGGACTTAAAGCGATTCTCTTGCCTCAGCCTTCCAAGTAACTGGGACTACAGGTGCCCACTACAATGCCTGGCTGGTTTCAAACTCATGAGCTCAGGCAATCCACCCACCTCAGCCTCCCAAGTACTGGGATTATAGGCAAGAGCCACCACACCCAGCCCTTATTGTCAATGTTTTTGACATATAGGTGGGTGTGGAATTCTATTTTTAATTTTTTTGAGAAAGCACAATACTGTTTCTGACAGTAGTGACACTGTTTTCCTTTCCCACCAGCAATGCAAAAGAGCTCTAATTTCTTTACATCCTTACCAACACTTGTTATTATATATCTATTTTTTCTTTTAAAATTATAATCATCCCAGTGGGTTTGAGGTTGTTTTAAGCATCAGCATGTTAGAAAGTTTCACAGGTAGATAATTTCAACAGACTGCGTTCAGGGCCTGTCTTAGTCTGTTTTATGCTCCTATAACAGAATACCAAAGACAGAGTGATTGATAACAGAACTTTATTAGGCTTATGGTTCTGAAGGTTGGGAAGTCCAAGAACATGGTGCAGGCATCTCATAAGGATCTTCATGCTACCTCATTCCACGGCAAAAGGGAAGGAAGAGGTTGAACTCCCTTTTATAAAAAACTCATTCTTGTGATAACTAACTCATTCCCCCACCAAACCCATTAATCTGTTCCTGAGGGCAGAACCTTCATGATCTAATCACCTCTTATTAGGTCCCATTTCCCAACACTGTTGCATTGGGAATTAAGTTTCAAGAGGCGCTTTGAAGGACACATTCAAACCACAGCAGGGTCCGACATTTGGCACTTACTGAAGAAGCTGTATGTGGAAGGGGAGGTACCTCCCCACCTTATTCAACACATCTGCAGCATGGCCTTTAGGCCTCATGAAAGGGTTTTTGGTGAATTTAGGTAGCCAGTTAAAACAATAATACCTTTTTTCCTTTTAAAGAATCATAAGGAGAAGTGAGGAGTGTGTGTGAGGTGACAATTTGGAATGGAGGTCGGGTAAATTCTCACAGCAATTTTATGACTTAGAATTGGGTACTATATCTACGGTTTCTTTTCTTTCTCTCTTTCTTCCTCAGGGTCTCACTCTGTTGCCTGGGCTGGCACACTCATAGATCACTGCAGCCTCAAATTCCTGGCCTCAAGTAATTTTCTTTCTTTAGCCTCCTGTGTAGCTGGGATTATAGGAATGCACCACCATTCCTGGCTAATTTAAAAAATGTTATTTTATTCTTTTAGAGACAAGGTCTCGCTATCTTCCCCAGACTGGTCTCAAACTCTTGGCCTCAAGTGAGCCTCCTGCCTCAGCTTCCCAAAACACAAGTCTCTTTTTCTGATGGGAAATAGAAGCCCGAGGGGTGGGGGAAGAGACTTGTTCAAAGTCACAGCTGCAATGAGGCAGAGGTAGGAGTTGAACCCAGATCTTTGAGTCTGAAAAATTGTGAAGTCTAAGATTCACCCTACATCTTATAGAAACAGAGTCTGGGACTCTTTGAGCCCACATCTCCTCTTGGGCAAAATGGGTATGTTGTGTCTACCACAAAACAGATGGTACATTCTGGGATACTGAAGCAAACAATATAGGAGCATCATGTTTATAGGCAGCAAAGCAGTGATGTGCTCAATATCCCAGACCTGGGCCCAGGTTGAGGGAGTTTAAGCCTCTGCTCCTCTGCTGCAGAGCTGAGGCAAACTACCAACTGCTTTGTTCCTCAGTTTCCCCATTTGCAAAATGGGAGTAATAATAGTATCAACTTCAAAGGGCCGCAGTGAGGATGGACGAATTATTTGCTAGGTTGCTATTTTGCTAGGTGAGAATTTGTTATATAAATTAGAATATTGTGGTCTTCCTGTGTGTGAACAGATGACAATCAGAAACATCTGAGCAACAACTTTGAAAATGAATCAGAAATTTTAGTTAATTAATTAAAGACACAGCTTCACTCTGTTTCACCCCATTCAGTGGCATGATCACAGCTCACTGCTAAGGAGTAGCTGGGACTACTGGCACGTGCCACTAGGCCCAGCTACTTGTTGTATTTTTTGTAAAGATGGGCTCTCACTATGTTGCCTAGGCAGGTCTCAAACTCCTAACCTCAGGCAATCCTCCTGCCTAGATATCCCAAAGTGCTAGGATTACAGACATGAGCCACTGCACCCGGCCAGAATCAGGAATGTAAACTGACATTTAACTAGAAAGGGCGTTTCTCGTGCACACGTCAAGCAGACTGCAGATATGTGCCTCCCACTCCCTGGGCCAGTGGGTGTATTAGTTTGCATTCCCACCAGCAGTGCAAAAGTGTTCCCTTTTCTCCACATCCATGCCAACATCTCTGGTCTTGGGATTTTGTGACGTAGGCTAGTCTCACTGGAGTTAGATGATATCTCAAAGTAGTTTTGATTTGCATTTCTCTGATGATTAAAGATGATGAGCATTTTTTCATATGTCTGAAGCCCGTGTGCCTGTCTTCTTCAGAGAAGTTTCTCTTCAAGTCCCCTTGCCCAGCCTGCGATGGGATCACTTGTTCTTTTCTTGCTAATGCGTTTGAGTTCTCTGTGGATTCTGGTTATTAAACCTTTGTCGGAGACATAACCTGCAAATATATTTTCCCATTCTGAGGGCTGTTTGCTTGCTTTACTTACTGTGTTCTTGGCTGTGCAGAAGTTTTTAGTTTGATCAAGCCCAATAGTGTATTTTTGAAGCAGCTTCAATTGCCCGGGGGGTCCTTCTCATAAAAAACTCGCCCAACCCAATTTCTTCAAGGGTTTTCCCTGCACTTTCTTCTAGTATTTTTATAGTTTCATGTCTTAGGTTTAAATATTTAATCCAGTGAGAGTCTATCTTGGTTAATGGTGAGAGGTGTGGGTCCAGTTTCAGTCTTCTACAGGTTACCAGCCAGTTCACCCAGCACCATTTGTTAAATAGGGAATCTTTTCTCCATTGAATGTTTTTAATTGGCTTGTCAAAGATTAAATAACGGTAATTAGCTGGATTCATCTCTTGGTTCTTTATTCTGTTCCAGACATCTACTTCTCTGTTTTTGTGCCAGTACCATGCTGTTTTGATCACTATCAATTTGTAGTATACTCTGAGGTCTGGTAGGGTGATTCCTCCTGGTTTGTTTTTATTTTTGAATAATGTCTTGGGTATTCGAGGTTTTTTCTGATTCCATATAAAACGAAGTATTATTTTTCAAGATCTTTAAAGTATGACAGTAGAGCTTTAATGGGGATTGCGTTGAAATTATATATTGCTCTGGGTAGTATGGACATTTTAACAATGTTGATTCTTCCCAACCATGAGCATGCTAGATTTTTCCATTTGTTAACATTCTCAGCTATCTCTTTTCTTAGAGTTTCATAGTTCTCTTTGTATAGATGTTTCACGTCCTTTGTTAGATAAACTCCCAAGTATTTCATCTTCTTTGGCACTACTGTGAATGGGATAGAGTCCTTAATTGTTTTTTCAACTTGACTATTTTTGGTATATATAAAGGCTACCGATTTATGAATGTTGATTTTGTAACCTGAGACACTGCTATATTCCTTGATCACTTCTAAGAGTATTGTAGTAGAGTCCCTAGTATTTTCCAGATATACAATCATATCATCTGCGAAGAGCAAAAGTTTGATCTCCTCTGACCCTATGTGGATACCCTTGATCGCCTTTTCTTCCCTAATTGTGGTGGCTAAAACTTCCATTACAATGTTAAAGAGCAATGGAGACAATGGGCAGCCTTGTCTGGTTCAAGATCTGAGTGGAAATGATTTCAATTTAACTCCATTCAATATGATATTGGCTGTGGGTTTGCTACAGATGGCCTCTATCAGTTTAAGAAATGTCCCTTCTATACCAATTTTCTTAAGTATTCTGATCATGAAGGGATGTTGGATGTTATCAAAAGCTTTTTCTGCATTGATTGAGAGAATCATATGGTCTTTGTTTTTTAATTTGTTTATGTGCTGGATTACATTTATAGATTTACATATATTGAACCAGCCTTGAGATCCTGGGATAAAACTGACTTGGTCATGATGTATAATTTGTTTGATATGTTGCTGGATTCTGTTTGTTAGAATCTTGTTGAATATTTTTGCATCTATATTCATTAGTGATATTGGTCTATAATTTTCTTTTCTTGTTGGGTCTTTTCCTGGTTTGGGGATCAGGGTGATGTTTGCTTCATAGAATGTGTTGGGTAGTCTTCCTTCTTTTTCTACCTTTTGGAACAGGTTGAGTAATATAGGTACTAATTCCTCTTTAAAGGTTTGGTAGAATTCTGATGTGAAACCATCTGGTCCCGGGCTTTTCTTTTTGGGGAGATTTTGTATGGTTGATGTTATTTCCGAACTTGATATGGGCCTGTTCAACATTTCCACTTGATTTTGGTTAAGTCTTGGAAGGTGACGTGCTTCCAAGTAATGGTCAACTTCCTTCAGATTTTCGTATTTCTGAGAGTAAAGTTTCTTGTAATATTCATTAAGGATTTTTTTGATTTCTGAGGAGTCTGTTGTTATTTCGTCTTTGTTATTGCTGATTCATGAGATTAGAGATTTTACTCTTTTTTTCCTGATTAGGTTGGCCAAAGGTTTATCTATTTTGTTGACCTTTTCAAAAAACCAGCTTTTTGATTTATTGATCTGTTGTATTATTCTTTTGTTTTCAATTTCATTTAGTTCTGCTCTGATTTTGGTTACTTCTTTTCTTCTACTGGATTTGGGATTGGAGTGTTCTTCCATTTTCAGTCTCTTGAGATGTCCCATTAAATTGCTTACTTCCTCTCTTTCCGTTCTCCTGAGGAAGGCTTGCAGTGCTATAAATTTCCCTCTTAGAACTGTCTTTGCGGTGTCCCAGAGGTTCTGGTAGTTCGTGTCTTCATTGTCGTTTTGTTCCAAAAATTTGGCAATTTCCTTCTTGATCTCATCTCTGATCCAGCTATCATTCAGCATAAGGTTATTTAACTTACATGTTTTTGTATGAGTATGCAGATTCTTGTTGTTACTCAGCTCAAGTTTTATTCCATGATGGTTTGAAAAGATGCATGGAATAATTTCTATTCCTTTAAATTTACTAAGGTTAGACTTGTGAGCTCAGATGTGATTGATTTTGGAGTAAGTTCCGTGGGCTGATGAGAAGTAGGTGTATTCAGTTTTGTTGGGATGAAATGTTCTGTAGATGTCCGATAAATCGAAATGTTGGATGGTTAGGTTCAAATCTAAGATTTCTTTGCTCAGCTTCTTGTTGGAGGATCGATCCAACACTGCCAAAGGAGTGTTAAAATCTCCGACTATTATAGAGTTGGAGGAAATCAAGTTGCTCATGTCTGTTAGAGTTTCTCTTATAAATTGAGGTGCATTCTGGTTGGGTGCATAGATATTAATAATTGAAATCTCATCATATTGAGTCTTACCCTTAACAAATATGAAGTGACCATTTTTGTCCTTCCTTACTTTTTGTTGGTTTAAAGCCTATTGTATCCACAAATAAAATTGCAACACCTGCTTTTTTCTGGTTACCATTTGCCTGAAATATGAATGACCATCCTTTCACCCTGAGTCTGTATTTGTCTTTTAAGTTAAGATGTGACTCTTGTATGCAACAAATGTCTGGCCTGAGTTTTTGTATCCCGTCAGCTAATCTATGTCTCTTTAGTGGGCAGTTTAAGCCATTCACATTAATGGAGAGTATTGATAAGTTTGGTGAAATTTTGGGTATTTAGTTTTTCAAAAGTGTAGTGGGCATTTTTAATCCTTTTGCCATTGTGGAAGTTGGAGTTTGATCAGAAGTTTCTGAGTGAGTTTACTTCTGTAGTAGAGGATTGGGTTGGTTATTATGGAGGCTAGGTCTGAGAATATCCTGAAGAGCTGGTTTGGTTATGGCAAATTTCTTTAGCATATGAATGTCATTAAAGTATTTAATTTCTGCATCATAAATGAAACTCAGTTTAGCTGGGTACAAGATCTGGGGTTGAAAGTTATTTTGCTTGAGGAGATTAAACGTTGATGACCACCCTCTTCTGGCTTGAAAAGTTTCAGCAGAGAGATCTGCAGTCATTCTAATGTTCTTCCCTTTGAAGGTAATAGATTTCTTTCGCCTGGCCACTTTGAGAATTTTCTCCTTCATATTAACTTTAGTGAAGTTAATTATGATATGCCTGGGGGATGTCTTATTGGGGTTGAGTCGTGCTGGGGTTCTGAAGCTATCTGCTATCTGAATTTCAGGTTCTCTAGTCATGTCTGGAAAATTCTCTTTCATAATTTCATGCAGAATGGCCTCTGCAGATAGTCCCCAGGTGAGTGGCTCAGTTCAAAAGATCCAAATCAATTGTCTCAGTCAGAGCTGCCTCAGGTGGGAGAGTTCAAGAGGTCCCTGGGAACTGGATCACAGGGGTCTGGTGACTGCTCTAATGTGGCTTGCTCCAGTGCTGCGTGGAGTCAGGAAGAGCCACCCAGTAAATAGATCAGTCTGGGAAGATTGAGGCTTCCTTCCCCACCTTGCCACTCTGTCACACCCAGTCGCTGCTAGCCCCATAGGGCTGTGACCCAGTCAGTTGTCTGCAGTAAGCAAATACTCCAGGGGTTTGCACCTGCCTAAGTCACAGGGTAGTCTGTGTCTGCTCGTCTAGGCCACTGTTCTCTGTCTTTATCCAGCAGGGGGTGGTGTGGCCTGTCAACCTCGGGCACTTGATGGAGGCTGGAGATGTTCACTCAGTTCCAGCCCCACCCTTAGTTTATGTTACTGGGTGAACGGAACGACCCTGTGGGAGTTTGTTTCTGGCCCTGCTAGATTCTTCTGCAGAGGAGAGGCTGATTCGAGTTCCCAGAACCTGTGCCTCAGGCCCTGTCTTTAGTCCTGCAGGTTTGTATTTGCAGCACGATCAGTTGTCAGCTGTAGCCTCTTGGCCTCCTTTGTCTATAGGCTGGTGATCCCCGGAGGGCCAGGTGCGTCTTAGGCTGAGTCAAGTGGTCCTCTGGATCTGCCCTACCCTGGGAGTTTCCCTGCTCTGCGGGTGTGTTTTCTAGTCCCCGTGTTCCACCCAGGTCAGTGCCACCTCTGGCAAACCCTTTACTCACGGGGCCTGTGTTTCAGTCCCAGGTCTCTTCCATGGTGGTTGCCATCTGAGAAGATGCTCGGCCTCATCTGTTTGCCCAGGAAGACAGGAGGAGAGGCTATGGGATATCTGGTGGTGGGCCTTGTTATTGCTGAAGACGGCTGTTTCTCTGCACCTTGGGGCACCACCGCTCCAGTGTAATTCCCTCTTAGCCGACTGTCGTCTTCTCGCTCCTTTGCTACAGAGTCAGCACTGGCCAGCTGCAGTCCAGGTCCTGTCTGCACCTCTCGAGAGTTCACCCAAGAATCTGGACTCCTGGGGGGGGCAGGTCTCCAGATCACGGAGTGAAAGTGGAGGGGAGTGTTAGGAGCTCAGAGTTGCAGGTCATAACACCAAGCTCATTGAAACCAAATGAACAAACAAACAGATACAAAGGTTACCAGGCACATGGGCACATAGATACAAAGATAGATGGAAACACATAGACATACAGGTAACTACCACGACAACAGCAATATAAGAACAATTGCAATAAAAATAGTGATAATCATAGAATAATTGAAAGAAAGGAAAAAAAAGAGAGAAAAAAGTGGTGTTAGTAGGAATGTTAAATGAGGAGAAAGAAGAAATTAAAATTAGAAGACATAGAAATTAAAAATATATCTGTATAAAAAGTAATAATAAAAAATTATCGAAATCTCCTCTAAGAAAATGGTGAGGAAAAAACAGACAAAAACAAAACAAACAGAAAAAACCACGAAAACCAAACCAAACCAAAACAAAACAAAACAAAAAGGCTCCAACTACAAAAATATTCTTGTGTGTAGAAATATATTCTTTCTTTCTTTCTTTCTTTCTTTCTTTCTTTCTTTCTTTCTTTCTTTCTTTCTTTCTTTCTTTCTTTCTTTCTTTCTTTATTTTTTTATTAAATCATAACTGTATACAATGATATGATTATGGGGCATCATACACTCACTTCATAAACCATTTGACACATTTTTATCACAGTGGTTAACATAGCCTTTCCGGCGTTATCTCAGTTACTGTGCCAAAACATTTACATTCTACATTTACCAAGTTTCGCAAATACCCCTGTAATATGCACCACAGGTGTGATCCCACCGATTCCCCTCCCTCTACCCATCCCCCCCTTTCCCACTTCCCCCTATTGTTAAGTTGTAGCTGGGTTATAGCTTTCAAGTGAGAGTCCCAAATTAGTTTCATAGTAGGGCTGTGTACATTGGGTATTTTTTCTTCCATTCTTGGGATACTTTACTAAGAAGAATATGTTCCAGCTCCATCCATGTAAACATGAAAGAGGTAAAGTCTCCATCTTTCTTTAAGGCTGCATAGTATTCCATGGTATACATACACCACAATTTATTAATCCTTTTGTGGATCGATGGGCACTTGGGCTTTTTCCATGACTTAGCTATTGTGAATTGGGCTGCAATAAACATTCTGGTACAAATATCTTTGTTATGTTGTGATTTTTGGTCTTCTGGGTATATGCCCAGCAGAGGAATTACAGGATTGAATGGCAGATCTATTTTTAGATCTCTGAGTGTTCTCCATATATCTTTCCAAAAGGAATGTATTAATTTGCATTCCCACCAGCAGTGCAGAAGTGTTCCCTTTTCTCCGCATCCACGCCAACATATATCTATATGTCTGCTGTAGGGATCAACTTTGGTAGGAAAATATTCATACAGTAATATACTTTCTGGACACCAGGTGGCACTGAGTGGTTCGGAGACTTGTACCTGATTTATACTGTTACCATGGTAACCACCTTCCATGGCGATGGCCATTTTGGAATTTCTGTAAAAGTTTGTGGCCTAAGAATTGTGTAACCTCCGCTGTTCTTTTCCAGACAGCACTTGCGACCGACCTTTCCAGTCAGTGCAGGTGTCCACGCTTCTTAAGTCTTTCCACTCTGTTCCCAGGTTCTCCTGCAAACAGGCGACTGCAATGGGCTGTAGGGCGAGTGGTGCTGAGTTGGCGGGGTCCTTGGAGGGCTTGCGTTTTATCTGCTGTAGCTGGCTCCCGGGGCTGAGGCCAAGTTTGGGCTTTAGGAGCTAAAGCCGGGTCTGCGGCTTCAGTAGCTTCGGGGCTTTAGCAGCCAAAGCTGGATCAGTGGCTTCAAGCCGGTTCCTGTGGAGAGTTCTGGGGACTTATTCTGGGTTTTATGGTTCAGAGTTTCCCTTTTGGATCCGCGCCTGCCAGTTCGCCGTGCAGCCAGCATCCGTGATTTTTAAAGCTCCCCAAGATCTTGGCGTGCACAGAGGGGAGATAACTGATCTGGGTTCTCAAAATTCCCCTGATGGTCAGGAAAGGATGGACAGCCAGACCGGTGTAGCAGGTTCAGAGTAGCAGGTTCACACACTTGAGCAAGCATTGCCAGGAGGGCAGGAGGGCTTGTCAGAAAACAGAGTTCCGGTCTCCCCAGCCGTCCTGTGGGTCTGACAAGCTCCAGGGGGACTTTGATGCTGCTGATCCTTGGACACCACTTCAAATAGCTCAGCACTGTCAACACATTCTTCTTAGTAAAGTATCTCAAGAATGGGAAAAGAGTATCCAATATACTCAATACTAATATAAACTGCACACTCACAAGAAAGAAAAAACCCACAAGTATAGTCTAGCAAGGGGGAGGGGAGAGGAGAGAGAAAGAAGAAGGAAGAGGGAGGGTGAGTGGCAGGATTCACTTAACGTGCACAATGTGAGGGTGTTCAGCACACCCCCTGGGTGAAGGGCTAAGCTACAACTTGAACTTTACCTTGGAATGGAAAACAACGTAACCTAATCATTTGTACCCTCATATTAATCTGAAAAAAAAAAAAAAGTCTGTGGCTTTGCAGACATTTGGAAGATGACGGGAAAATTTCTCCCCAATAGAGATGAAACCAAAGAGTTGATTTATTTTATTTCTAAATTACTTAAAAAATTCAAAGCATTAATTTACAAGATATTTCAGGCTTACAAAAAATTGCACTTGGACAGAGTTTATTCTTGATTCTTTTTGTGGTGGTAGCTTTATACAGACACCAGGAACACCGAGTTAGCAAATATTGAATTGTAGCTCCAAGGGGGAGGTTTTGATGAGCCTCCACTTCCAACTTGTTCATCAACCAACACATAACTTTGTGGTATGTATGTCTGTTGTATAAGTTACATGTACAGCGCTGTTGCTGTAAGTTGTAATTTATATAACAAATCCTCACATATCCTCGGACACATATATAAGACACCTCATTTAATATATATTATTGAGACTGAAGTTAGAGTCAATAGCACTCTGAGTCATGCCTGAATGAAGCTTATCTAACACACATATTTTCTTCATAAGGCACGTCATGGTTTTCTCATACTTCGGAATACTAGACAGCCCTTCAGCCCTATGCTTGGGGGCTCTTTTCAACAGCAAAATCAACAATGGGAAAGCACAAAAATGTGAAATATGCATCACTGAACAGATCACGGGAACGACACTCATTTACAGAGCTGAGACAAGGAGGCTCATTACCTTTTTGGACCCTAGCTGGGAATGTGTGTGAAGGGCTATTCAAACTTTCTGTTACTCTGCAAGTTTGTAAATGGCTACAAAAATCCCACCAGCATTGATTTTTTTTTTTTTCGAGACAGTCTCACTCTGTTGCCCTGGGTAGAGTGCTATGGCATCACATCTCACAGCAACTTCAGACTCTTGGGCTCAAGCAAACCTCTTGCCTCAGCCTCATGAGTAGCTGGGATTACAGGCACCCACCACAATGCCCTTCTAGTTTTTTCCTATTTTTAGTAGAGATGGGGTATCACTCTTGCTCAGGCTGGTCTCAAACTCCTCAGCTCAGGTAATCCACCCTCCTCCAAGTGCTAGGATTATAGGCATTAGCCACTGAAACCACCACCAATCTTGATTTTGAAATTACAAATAAATTTTAGCAAATAGGTTAATTCTCAAGTGTGGAGTTTGTGAATAATGATTAGCTGCATACACACACACACACACACACACACAATCTCAAGGGCTGTGTGTACCTACCACTCAGCATAACCATCAAAGATGTGACAGGTACATTGGACATCCTCTGTGAATCTCTCCCTAGAGAGGATTACACTCCCAAATTTGGGGTGTTTTATGCTGGGTTAGTCCCATTATTCTGGAACACGGCACCTGCTTCTATCTCTGTCAAAGTGAACAGCTCCATTCATTGTTTAGGTGGGAGGTTCCCATTCCCTGGAGATGCTGATTTATATTTGACCTGGAGTGTGACCTCGGCATTGCCCTTTAGAAAGCTTCCTAGAGGGCGGTGCCTGTGGCTCAAGGAGGAGGGCGCCAGTCCCATATGCCGGAGGTGGCAGGTTCAAACCTAGCCCCGGCCAAAAAAAAAAAAAAAAAAAAAAACCCAAAAAAGAGAGAGAAAGCTTCCTAGGTCAGTCTACCATGTTGTCAGTGCCAAGGACCACTGGGTACTTGAGCAATTTTGCCACAAACCCTGGGGAACAAATAGAAATGCTGTATTAGTCATTTCTTTTTTACTCTGTATTATTTTAATTTATTTGTTAGAGATGAGGGAGGTCCTGCTCTGTCATCCAGCTGGAGTGCAATGGAATCTTAAACTCCTGGCCTCAAGTAATCCTCCCACCTCAGCCAACCAAAGTACTGGGATTATAGGCATGAGCCACTGCACCTGGTCCTATGCTGTGATTTTGGTGGTTTGATATCTTGGGGCCTTCCTGATCCTGGAGACATGGCCTCCTCCCAGGACTAGCCAATCCTAGAGACAGTAAACAATTTACGTGCAACCTCACCTTTCCTACGCAAACCAATCAATCCAGAGCCTATACCCCCAACCACCTTCTTTATCAGGATCTCACTCTCCAGGCCACTATGCACCTGTCCTAATCACTCCAGGGCAGCTAGGAACAACAGGACCCTATGATCCAGAGCCTGCTGAAATGACTGACACTAGCCATTCCTAAGCCTGCTCACTGTGCCTCACCCATTTTTCCCAGGGGAAACCACAATAAAGGCTCTTGCCCACCGATTCCCTCTCTCCCTCTATCTGCCAACTGGCCCTAGTGCTGCCCCGTGTGGCCCTGTGTGGCATGGCATGACTTCTCCTTGGAATTGTGAGTAATAAATTACCTTTTCAACAGCAGTCCTCTCCCAGGTTGTTAGTCTCACCACACCTGCTGTAACAGTAATGAAACCTACATTTTAGCACAGAAGATTTCACTCACCAGTCTCACTCGGGACTCTCTATTGTGTTTGGATTGTCCGATGCTTTCTGTTGTCCTTGTCAATCTCCTTCCATTCCTGCAGTCATTAAAAACTGAGTATAGGGCGGCGTCTGTGGCTCAGTGAGTAGGGCACGGGCCCCATATGCCGAGGGTGGTGGGTTCAAACCCAGCCCTGGCCAAACTGCAACAACAACAACAACAACAACAACAAAAATAGCCGGGCATTGTGGCGGGCGCCTGTAGTCCCAGCTGCTTGGAAAGCTGAGGCAGAGAATCGCGGAAGCCCAAGAGTTAGAGGTTGCTGTGAGCTGTGTGATGTCATGGCACTACACCCGAGGGTGTAGAGACTCTGTCTCTACAAAACAAAACAAAACAAAACTGAGTATAATTGTTTTCTCTGATTTTCTCATGCTCTCTTAGGGGCTAATTTTAAGATATAGAGCACCCGAATCCCACTGCAGTTAATTTTTCTCTGCAGCTGAAAGAAGGGTGCCATCCCTTGGTGATTAGCTCTTCACTGCTTGTGCCAAGATGGTGCAGGTGGGTTAAGCAGGGGGTGACACATTTCAGGGAGGTGTTGTCAGGAGTCACTGTGAGATGGGGAGCTGATGGGCATTTTTCTCTGGGTTTGCTCATGGGCCTGGCTCAGGGGGCTTCAGAACAAGGTCAAGAAAGAACCGGAGATACGTGACTTTTTGCTGCATCTTGTACAAACAAATGCTTAGTGCCATACAACTCTAGGAGCTTGTTTGCACAGCCTGCAGACCAGCTATCTGGGTATTTAATAGCACTGATCTATGTTAAGTCCACAGGAGTGTGTGTTTTTGGCAAGGCAGGCTCTTTAGATCTGATACAATGAGTTTCATCCCATGTGTCTCCGCTCATAATGTGTTTGCAGGTGTTGCTAATATGAGCAGGTGAATTTTGGGTAGGTGTGTCAGTGAGACGCTGAGCCTTTTTCTCTACAAAGCAGCATCCCCTGTTGGTGTGCGGAAGTTGCAGATACCAGAATGAAGTCACTCATGTCAGACCCAGATAAAATAGGTCCAGGAAGGAATAAAGGAAGTGGGGCACATGGTTGCATGTCTGAGATAAGAACTGTTTCTAAGAATTTCTAAAAGTCTTACAAGAAATTTCTTCACATCCTTCACATATCTTCTGCACTGCATGGCTTACATATTTCACACATTCACGCATATTCCTACAACAAGGTTTATCATAGACGTTCTTTTGCACCACAGTAATCCAATGAACTGACAACAGTTTTGGCCTTGAGCCTCTGTAACCAATGAAGTCTATTTCTAAGAAACTTAAAGGAACCTCTCCCTTTTTGTCAGTAAAAGGTCTCCTTTCCCCTTGGCTGCTGGGTGCATTTATGGTTTGTTCTCCCTGGCATCTTGGATTATAATCCTCCTTTCCCATTCATGAGTAAAATCACCACATTTGGAGATATTTTTCTCTAATTGTCTTTTAGATTGATAAATGTTAGAGAGCAGAAGATGGGGGAGCCATTCCAAGCCAGTCACCTTCAGAGAGAAATGAGGTCGTTAGCTTACCTTTGACCTATTCTTTTGGGGGGTGTGTCAAGATTTGAGTGTTAGTAGTTTATTTGCAGCCATGGTTGGAATCTCCAGATCTTACAGGCGGGTTTCCAGCCATGGTAGGGATTGGACCATCCAGGGGTGGCTGAGAGGCCTGCCCTCCTGGCCCTCTTGAAGGAAGTGTGTCTTGGAGCCATTTACCTATCTTGCGCCTTTGCTTGTCTCTTTCCATGACTTGGTATCTTCCTTTAATTGATTCCTGCAGGTTAAATGCCCACTCCTGTACTAGATCCAAGCATGGACTTTGTTCCTTTGGTTTGATGGTCTGTACTTCCAGGTGTGAGCAGTACTAGGTATGGTGGCATCAGACAGCAGCAGGTAACAGTCCTTCTAGGTCCTAGGACCAACTCTAAGGATTTTTTTGAGGCAGAATCTGACTCTGTTGCCCAGGATGAGGGCAGTGGCAACATCATAGCTCACAGCAACCTCAAACTCCTGGGCTCAAGACATCCTTCTGCCTCAGCCTCCTGAGTACCTGGGATTATAAGTGTGCACCACCATAGCTGGCTAATTTTTCTATTTTTTATAAAGACAGGGTCTTGATATGTGGCCCTGGCTGGTATTGAACTCCTGGTCTGAAGTGAACCTCCTGTTTTGATCTCTCAGAGTACTAGGATTGCAGGCCTGAGCTACCAGGCCTGGTCCCAATTCCAGTTTTGACCTGATTGGCAAGAAGGGGGGTGTGGGGTGAGATACAGCAAAAGAGAAACTTCTTCATCAAAAGATAAGCTGGAGTCAAAATTGCAGTGATATACTATTTCACTTTCACTGGAATGTCTACTATTAAATAAAACTCCAGAATATAGTGAGTGTTTGCGAGGGTGTGGAGAAATAAGAAACACATGTGCAGGCAGCGCCTGTGGCTCAAGAAAGAAACACATGTGCTCTATTTGGGGAAATAGTATGGGGTTCTTCAAAATTTAAAAATAGAACTAACTACCACATAATCCAGCAATTTCACATCTGGGTATATGCCCCAAAGAATTGGAAGAAAGATCTTAAAGAATGATCTTTGTATATACACGTTCATAGCATTATTTACAACAGCTGAGGGGAAAGAAGCAGCCCAACTATCCATGGTAAACAAACGTGGTATATCTATACAATGAAATGTTATTCAGCCTTAAAAAGGAAGAAAATTCTGACACTTGCTACAATATGGATGAACTCTGAGGACATTGGGCTAAGTGAAATAAAGCAGTCACAAAAAGACAAATACTATGTAAATCCATTTATGTGTGGTATCTGGAATAGTAAACTCATAGAAACAAAAGTAGAATGGTGGGTTCCAGGGACACAGGGAGGGGGAGAAGAGGGAGGGGGTTGTTTAATGGGTACAGAGTTTCAGTTTCACAAGAAGGAAAAGTTCTGGAGATTTGTTGCTCATCTATGTGAATGTACATAGTTAACACTATTGAAAAGCACAGTTAGAAATGGGTAACATGGTAAATTATATGTTATATGTGTTTTATATATAGATACCTATCATAACACCCAGCTGATTTTTCTATTTTTGATAGTGATGGGTTTTGCTCTTGCTCAGACTGGTCTGGAACTCCTGAGCTCCAGGGTCTTCCCTGTCTCAGCCTCCCAGAGTGCTAGGATTACAGGTGTGGGCCACTGTGCCCAGCCAGGAAACAGCTTTTAAAAGTATTTCATGGGCTGGGCATGGTGGCTCAGGTCTGTAATCCTAGCACTCTGGGAGGCCGAGGTGGGAGGATTGCCTGAGCTCACAGTTTTGAAACCAGCCTGAGCAAGAAAGAGTGAGACCCTATCTCTAAAAATAGTCAGGTGTTGTGGCAGGTGCCTATAGTTCCAGCTACTCAGGAGGCTGAAACAAGAGGATCACTTGAGCCCAAGAGTTTGAGGTTGCTTTGAGCTATGACACCATGACACTCTACCTAAGGGACAAAGTGAGACTCTGTCTTAAAAATATTCCTTTTCTTTTTGTTTGAGACAGAGTCTCAGTACATTGCCCTCGGTAGAGTGCTATGGTGTCACAGCTCATGGCAACCTCAAACGCTTGGGCTTCAGTGATTCTCTTCTCTCAGCCTCCTAGTAGCTGGGACTGCAGGCACCTGCCACAACGTCCCACTATGTCTCAAAAATAAAAAAGTATTTCATAACCTAACATGATAGTTTGTTACTAATATTTAGCCTTTTACTGATTTCAGCTACATTTCAGGAAATTGTTAGTGTTTTGGGTTGATGTACGATATAACCTTTTCCCATTTAAAATAATGGAATACAGAGTCTAAACTGACAGTTTTGTATCTTCTTTTTGGAAATGGATAACTGACATTAAGTTGCCAGGAAGTTGATAGTGTTCATGGCATATGGGAATGTCAAAAAAATTTGAAGCTGGGGGTAGCGCCTGTGGGTCAAAGGAGTAGGCCCCTGGCCCCATATCTCGGAGGTGGCGGGTTCAAACCCAGCTCTGGCCAAAAACTGCAAAAAAAAAAGTTGAAGCTGGGGTACAGTGGATTAATATTTGAGGCAAACATCTAGAGCAGTGATTTTCAAATGGTCTGCTGTGGCACACTGGTGTGCCATGGGAGGATAGTAAAAATGCTCTGAAAAAAATTAAAGGTCATTAATTAAATTATTTTCAAAAGAAGTTCAAACCACAGTAGGTATATTATTTTTTTTATTGTTAAATCATAGCTGTGTACATTAGTGCAATCGCCTGTACCCATTCTAAGATGCACCATAGATGTGGCCCCACCCATTACCCTCCCTCCACCACAACCTCCCCCCTCCGTTCCCCTTCCTTGGCCCTTTCCCCATAGTCTTGTGCTATAGTTGGTTTATAGTCTTCATGTGAAAGCTATAATTTAGTTTCATAGTAGGGATGAGTACATTGGATACTTTTTCTTCCATTCCTGAGATACTTTGCTAAGAAGAATATGTTTCAGCTCCATCCATGTAAACATGAAAGAGGTAAAGTCTCCATCTTTCTTTAAGGCTGCATAGTATTCCATGGTATAAATGAACCACAATTTGCTAGTCCATTCGTGGGTTGATGAGCACTTGGGCTTCTTCCATGACTTAGCAATTATGAATTGGGCTGCAATAAACATTCTGGTACAGATGTCTTTGTTATATTGTGACTTTTGGTCTTCTGGGTATAAACCTAGTAAAGGAATTATAGGATCGAATGGCAGGTCTATTTTTAGGTCTCTAAGTATTCTCCAAACATCCTTCCAGAAGGAACGTATTAGTGGGCATTCCCACCAGCAGTGTAGAAGTGTGCTCTTTCCTCCACATCCACGCCAACGTTTCTGGTATTGGGATTTTGTTATGTGGGCTACTCTTACTGGGGTTAGGTGATATCTCAGAGTAGTTTTGATTTGCATTTCTCTGATGATTAAGGATGATGAGCTTTTTTTCATGTGTTTGTAGATCTTGCATCGGTCTTCTTTAGAGAAGTTTCTCTTCAAGACCCTTGCCCACCCTGAGATGGGGTCACGTGTTCTTTTCTTGTTAATACGTTTGAATCCACAGAATCTCTGTGGATTCTGGTTATTAGACCTTTATTGGAGGTATAACCTGCAAATATTTTCTCCCATTCTGAGGGCTGTCTGCTTACTTTACTCACTATGTTCTTGGCTGTGCAGAAGCTTTTTAGTTTGATCAGGTCCCAGTAGCGTATTTTTGATACTACTTCAATTGCCTGGGGAGTCCTCCTCATAAAATATTCACCCAGGCCGTTTCCTTCAAGAGTTTTCCCTGCACTTTCTTCAAGTATTTTTATAGTTTCATGTCTTAAGTTTAAATCTTTTATCCAGTGAGAGTCTATCTTAGTTAATGGTGAAAGGTGTGGGTTCAGTTTCAATCTTCTACAGGTTGCCAGCCAGTTTACCCAGCACCATTTGTTAAATAGGGAATCCTTTCCCCACTGAATGTTTTTAACTGGCTTGTCAAAGATCAAATAACAGTAAGTAGCTGGATCCATCCCTTGGTTCTCTATTCTGTTCCAGACATCTACTTCTCTGCTTTTGTGCCAGTACCATGCTGTTTTGATCACTATGGATTTATAGTACAGTCTCAGGTCTGGTAGTGTGATTCCTCCTGCTTTGTTTTTATTGCTCAGGAATGTTTTGGCTATTGGAGGTTTTTTCTGATTCCATGTAAAACAAAGTATTATTTTTTCAAGATCTTTAAAGTATGACAATGGAGCTTTAATAGGAATTGCATTAAAGTTATATATTGCTTTGGGCAGTATGGACATTTTAACCATGTTGATTCTTCCCAGCCATGAGCATGATATGTTTTTCCATCTGTTAACATCTTCGGCTATTTCTTTTCTTAGAGTTTCATAGTTCTCTTTGTAGAGATCTTTCACGTCCTTTGTTAGGTATACTCCCAAATATTTCATCTTCTTTGGCACTACTGTGAAAGGAATAGAGTCCTTGACTGTTTGTTCTGCTTGGTTATTGTTGGTATATAAAAGGCTATAGATTTATGGGTGTTGATTTTGTAGCCTGAGACATTGCTATATTCCTTGATCACTTCTAAAAGTTTTGTAGTAGAATCCCTAGTGTTTTCCAGATATACGATCATATCATCTGCGAGGAGTGAAAGTTTGATCTCTTCTGACCCTATATGGATACCCTTGATCGCCTTTTCTTCCCTAATTGCAATGGCTAAAAAACTTCCATTACATGTTAAAGAGCAATGGAGACAATGGGCAACCTTGCCTGGTTCCTGATCTAAGTGGAAATGATTTCAATTTAACTCCATTCAATACGATATTGGCTGTGGGTTTTTTTAAATTGAATCATAACTGTATACATTGATATGATCATGGGGCATCATACACTCACTTCATAGACCATTTGACACATTTTTATCACAATGGTTAACATAGCCTTTACGGCGTTATCTCAGTTACTATGCCAAAACATTTACATTCTACATTTACCAAGTTTCGCAAATACCCCTGTAAGATACATCACAGGTATGATCCCACGGATCCCCCTCCCTCTACCCACCCCCCCTCCCTTTTCCACTTCCCCCTATTGTTAGGTTGTAACTGGGTTATAGCTTTCATGTGAGAGCCCCAAATTAGTTTCATAGTAGGGCTGAGTACATTGGGTACTTTTTCTTCCATTCTTGAGATACTTTACTAAGAAGAATATGTTCCAGCTCCATCCATGTAAACATGAAAGAGGTAAAGTCTCCATCTTTCTTTAAGGCTGCATAGTATTCCATGGTGTACATATACAATTTATTAATCCATTCGTGGATCGATGGGCACTTGGGCTTTTTCCATGACTTAGCAATTATGAATTGGGCTGCAATTTAAACATTCTGGTACAAATATCTTTGTTATGGTGTGATTTTTGGTCTTCTGGGTATATGCCCAGCAGAGGGATTACAGGATTGAATGGCAGATCTATTTTTAGATCTCTGAGTGTTCTCCATATCTCTTTCCAAAAGGAATGTATTAATTTGCATTCCCAGCAGCAGTGCAGAAGTGTTCCCTTTTCTCCACATTCACGCCAACATCTCTGGTCTTGGGATTTTGTGATATAGGCTAGTCTCACTGGAGTTAGATGATATCTCAGAGTAGTTTTGATTTGCATTTCTCTGATGATTAAAGATGATGAGCATTTTTTCATATGTCTGAAGGCTGTGCGCCTGTCTTCTTCAGAGAAGTTTCTCTTCAAATCCCTTGCCCAGCCTGCGATGGGATCCCTTGTTTTTTTCTTGCTGATGCGTTTGAGTTCTCTGTGGATTCTGGTTATTAAACCTTTGTTAGAGATATACCCTGCAAATATCTTCTCCCATTCTGAGGGCTGTTTGTTTGCTTTACTCACTATGTTCTTGGCTGTGCAGAAGCTTTTTAGTTTGATCAAGTCCCAGTAGTGTATTTTTGAAGCTGCTTCAATTGCTTGGGGGTTCCCCTCATGACATACTCACCCAGACCAATTTCTTCAAGGGCTTTCCCTGTATTCTCCTCTAGTATTTTTATAGTTTCATGTCTTAAGTTTAAATCTTCAATCCAATGAGAGTCTATCTTAGTTAATGGTGAAAGGTGTGGGTCCAATTTCAGTCTTCTGCAGGTTGCCAGCCAGTTCACCCAGCACCATTTGTTAAATAGGGAATCTTTTCCCCACTGAATGTTTTTAATTGGCTTGTCAAAGATTAAATAGCGGTAAGTAGCTGGATTCATCTCTTGGTTCTCTATTCTGTTCCAGATATCTACTTCTCTGTTTTTGTGCCAATACCATGCTGTTTTGATCACTATCGATTTGTAGTAAAGTCTGAGGTCTGGTAGTGTGATTCCTCCTGTTTTGTTTTTATTTCTGAGTAATGTCTTGGCTATTCGAGGTTTTTTCTGATTCCATATAAAACGAAGTATTGTTTTTTCAAGATCTTTAAAATATGACAGTGGAACTTTAATAGGGAGTGCGTTGAAATTATATATTGCTTTGGGTAGTATGGACATTTTGATAATGTTGATTCTTCCTAGCCATGAGCATGGTATGTTTTTCCATTGTTAACATTTTCAGCTATTTCTTTTCTTAGAGTTTCATAGTTCTCTTTATAGAGATCTTTCACGTGTTTTGTTAGGTAAATTCCCAAATATTTCATCTTCTTTGGCACTACTGTGAATGGGATAGAGTCCTTAACTGCTTTTTCAACTTGACTGTTGTAGGTGTATATAAAGGCTACCGATTTATGGATGTTGATTTTGTAACCTGAGACGCTGCTGTATTCCTTGATCACTTCTAGGAGTTTTGTAGTAGAGTCCCTAGTGTTTTCCAGATACACAATCATATCATCTGTGAAGAGCGAAAGTTTGATCTCTTCTGACCCTATATGGATACCCTTGATTGCCTTTTCTTCCCTAATTGCAGTGGCTAAAACTTCCATTACAATGTTGAAAAGCAATGGAGACAATGGGCAGCCTTGTCTGGTTCCTGATCTGAGTGGAAATGATTCCAATTTAACTCCATTCAATATGATATTGGCTGTGAGTTTGCTGTAGATGGCCTCTATCAGTTTAAGAAAAGTCCCTTCTAGACCAATTTTCTTGAGTGTTCTGATCATGAAGGGATGCTGGATATTATCAAAAGCTTTTTCTGCATGAATTGAGAGAATCATATGGTCTTTTTTTTAAATTTGTTTATGTGCTGAATTACATTTATAGATTTACGTATATTGAACCAACCTTGAGACCCTGGGATAAAACCAACTTGGTCATGATGTATAATTTGTTTGATGTGTTGCTGGATTCTGTTTGTTAGGATCTTGTTGAATATTTTTGCATCTATATTCATTAGTGATATTGGTCTACCTTTCTTTTCTTGTTGGGTCTTTTCCTGGTTTGGGGATCAGGGTGATGTTTGCTTCATAGAACGTGTTGGGTAGTCTTCCTTCTTTTTCTACATTTTGGAACAGGTTGAGTAATATAGGTACTAATTCGTCTTTAAAGGTTTGGTAGAATTCTAATGTGAAACCATCTGGTCCCGGGCTTTTCTTTTTAAGGAGGTTTTGTATAGTTGTTGCTGTTTTTGAACTTGATATGGGTCTGTTCAACATTTACACTTGATTCTGGTTAAGTATTGGAAGGTGGCGTGCTTCCAAGTATGGTCAATTTCCTTCAGATTTTCATATTTCTGAGAATAAAGTTTCTTGTAATATTCATTAAGGATTTTTTGGATTTCTGATGAGTCTGTTGTTATTTCGTCTTTGTTGTTTCTGATTCATGATATTAGAGATTTTACTCTTTTTTTCCTGATTAGGTTGGTCAGAGGTTTATCTATTTTATTGACCTTTTCAAAAAACCAGCTTTTTGATTTATTGATCTGTTGTATTATTCTTTTGTTTTCAATTTCATTTAATTCTGCTCTAATTTTGGTTATTTCTTTTCTTCTACTGGGTTTGGGGTTGGAATGTTCTTCCTTTTCCGGTTGCTTGAGATGTCCCATTAAGTTGTTAACTTCCTGTCTTTCCGTTCTCTTGAGGAAGGCTTGCAGTGCTATAAATTTCCCTCTTAGAACTGCCTTTGTGGTGTCCCAGAGGTTCTGATAGTTTGTGTCTTCATTGTCATTTTGTTCCAAAAAATTGGTGATTTCTTTCTTAATCTCATCTCTGACCCAGCTATCATTCAGCATAAGGTTATTTAACTTCCATGTTTTTGTATGAGTATGCAGATTCCTGTTGTTACTCAATTCAAGTTTTATTCCATGATGGTCCGAGAAGATGCAAGGAATAATTTCTATTCCTTTAAATTTACTGAGGTTAGACTTGTGACCTAAAATGTGGTCAATTTTGGAGTAAGTTCCGTGGGCTGATGCGAAGTATGTGTATTCAGTTTTGTTGGGATGAAATGTTCTGTAGATGTCTGCTAAATCTAAATATTGGATGGTTAGGTTTAAATCTAAGATTTCTTTGCTCAGCTTCTTGCTGGAGGATTGATCCAACGCTGCCAAAGGAGTGTGAAATCTCCGACGATTATGGAGCTGGAGGAAATCAAATTGCTCATGTCTGTTAGAGTTTCTCTTATAAATTGAGGTGCATTCTGGTTGGGTGCATAGATATTAATAATTGAGATCTCATCATATTGAGTATTACCCTTAACAAATATGAAGTGACCATTCTTGTCCTTCCTTACTTTTGATGGTTAAAGCCTACTGTATCTGCAAATAAAATTGCAACAGCTGCTTTTTTCTGATTACCATTTGCCTGAAATATGGATGACCATCCTTTCACCCTGAATCTGTATTTGTCTTTTAAGTTAAGATGAGACTCTTGTATGCAACAAATATCTGGCTTGAGTTTTTGTATCCAGTCAGCTAACCTATGCCTCTTTAGAGGACAGTTTAAGCCATTCACATTGATGGAGAGTATTGATAAGTCTGGTGAAATTTTGGGTATCGAGTTTTTCAAAAGTCCAGTGGACATTTTTAATCCTTACACCAGTGTGGAAGTTGGAGTTTGATCCAAAGTTTCTGCGTGAGTTTACTTTTGTGGTATAGGATTGGGTTGGTCATTGTGGAGGATAGGTCTGAGAATATCCTGAAGAGCTGGTTTACTTATGGCAATTTTTTTCAACATATGAATGTCATTGAAGTATTTAATTTCTCCATCATAGATGAAACTCAGTTTAGCTGGATACAAGATCCTGGGTTGAAAGTTATTTTGCTTTAGGAGATTAAAAGTCGATGGCTACCCTCTTCTGGCTTGAAAAGTTTCAGCAGAGAGATCTGCAGTTATTCTAATATTCTTTCCTTTGTACGTAATAGTTTTCTTTCGCCGGGCTGCTTTGAGAATCTTCTCTTTCATGTTAACTTTAGTGAAGCTAATTATGATATGTCTGGGGGATGACTTATTGGGGTGGAATCGTGCTGGGGTTCTGAAGCTGTCTGGTATCTGAATTTCAGATTCTCTAGGCACGTCTGGAAAATTTTCTTTCATAATTTCATGCAGAAGGGCCTCTGTGCCCTTCGAGGCCACTTCATCATTCTCAGAAATCCCAATAATTTGTATATTGCTTTTTTCGAATTATGTGAGAGTTCTCTGAGTGAGTGATCCGTTTTTGCTCCCCATTTGTCTTCCTCTTTGAGAGATTGGGAGCGTTCGAAGACTTTATCTTCAATGTCAGAAATCCTTTCTTCCGCTTGCTCCATTCTGTTTATGAGGGATTCTACTGTATTTTTCATATCTTTGAGGGCTGTAAATTCTTGCTTCAGTGTGTCTAAGTCTTTGGTGGTTTTGTCTTTAAATTCGTTAAATTCTTGAGACAAGTTTTGAATTTCTCCTCGAATTCCTAATTCCATTTTATTAATCCTGTCTGCAATCCAAATTCTGAATTCGATATCTGACAGCTCAGCCATTTGTTTATGAATGGGATCTTCAATCACATGTGCCGTATCTTTTCTTGGGGTGGTTGATGTATTCTGGTTATTCGTGTTACCAGAGTTTTTCCACTGATTCCGCCCCATGGTTATTTTACTCCCTTTGATTTTTCCCCTGGGGCTTTATGAAGGGCCCTTACAGTGTTGTGGCCTGAGGAACTGGGGCCCTGTCTTGTGTGGTGGGGCTAAGTGGTTCTGTCTTGTTTTTAGCTGGTTTGTGTTCGATTCTATTGCAATGTCTACTCTGGCTTGAAGAGCTGTGTGGAAAAATCAGCAATTACGTCACCCCACCCGCCCACTTCTGGCACCAGTTGGAAAAGGAGAATCAAACCTTCCTACAACCGCACACCCAGGGCACCGCCTGAAAAGTCCTCAGTCTATTAGCCCAGTTCAAAAGATCCAAATCAACTGTCTCAATCAGCACCTGTCTCAGGTGGGAGAGTTCAGGAGGTCTCTGGGAACTGGATCACAGGGGCCTGGTGACTCCTCTGACACGGCTCACCCCAGGGCAGCGTGGAGTCTGGAGGAGCCACCCAGCAAACAGAGCAGTCTGGGAAGTTTGACGTCTCCTTCCCCACTTTGCCCCTCCGTCGGACCCAGTCACTGGTATCTCTGCAGATGGCTAACCCAGTTGCTCGCAGTGAACAGACACTCCAGGGGTTTGCACCTGCCTGAATCACAAGGAAGTCTGCCAGGCCCCTGCAGTCTGCCGCTATCTAGCAGGAGGAGATGGGGCCTGACATCTTTGAGTGCTTGATGCAGGTGATGGGAAGGAGGTGTTCGCTCAGGCTTATCCTCGTCCCTGATTGATGCTGGTAACAGAACAGAACAGAACAGACAACTTTGCGGAGTTCTGTCTCTGTTCCTGCCGAAATCGTCTACAGAAGGCAGGCTGTTCTGAGTTCAAATGTCTTTTCTGCTGGAGGTTTGTGTCCTCTTTGCTGCTGGAGGTTTGCGTCTGATCACCTCTCTGGGTCAGCCCACCCTGGAAGCTTCCCAGGTTTGTGAGCACTGTCAGGAAATCCCCTGCTCACCGGTGGCCTCCTCTGGTTGCCCAGGGAGACAGGGGGTGTGGCCTCAGAATATGCAGAAGTGAGCCGTTCTGCCATTAAAGAAAAAACAGCTGTTGATCTGCCTCCAGGGAACTGCCGCTCTGGTGTGGGCACTCAGCCGACCCTTTTCTCCTCTGTCTTGTGCCCCAGAGGCAGCACTGAGTAGCTGCAGTTTATGCTGGGTCCACACCCCTCGAGAGATCCCCCAAGAATCCGAACTCTTGGGGGACAGGCCCCAAGACCCCGAGTGGGAGTGGGGGGGAAGCTAGAGTTTCATTCAGTTTTATGCCCAGCCGTATTGTTGCCCAAGGAGGGCTGCTGCACCGCACCGCAGGGAAGTGCCTCCAAGGCTTGATTCCCCCTCAGCAGAGTGCCCTCTCCTCGCTCACGTGTCTCAGAGTCAGTGCTGACCTGACACAGCTCAGCCACTGTGCACTCCCCTCGAGAAATCACCCAAGGATCCGAACTCCTGGGGGATAGGCCTCCGGACCCCGAGTGAGAGTGGGGGGGAGTGCTGGGTGCTTGGCGGGGAAGCTAGAGTTTTGTTCAGTTTTGTGCCCGGCGGTATTGTTGCCTGGGGAGGGCTGCTGCACCCCACCAAAGGGAAGTGCTGCCAAGGCTTGACTCCTCCTCAGCAGAACGCCCTCTCCTCGCTCGCGTGTCTCAGAGTTGGCACTGACCTGACGCAGCTCGGGCACTGTGCACTCCCTTTGAGAAATCACCCAAGGATCTGAACTCCTGGGGGACAGGCCTCCAGACCCTGAGTGAGAGTAGTGGGGAGTGCTTGGTGCTCAGCGGGGAAGCTAGAGTTTTGTTCAGTTTTGTGCCGGGCCGTATTGTTGCCCGGGGAGGGCTGCTGCACCGCACCATAGGGAAGTGCCGCCAATGCTTGACTCCCCCTCAGCAGAGTGCCCTCTCCTTGCTCACGTGTCTCAGAGTCAGCGCTGACCTGATGCAGCTTGGGCACTGTGCACTTCCCTCGAGAAATCACCCAAGGATCCGAACTCCTGGGGGACAGGCCTCCAGACCCTGAGTGAGAGTAGTGGGGAGTGCTTGGTGCTCAGCGGGGAAGCTAGAGTTTTGTTCAGTTTTGTGCCGGGCCGTATTGTTGCCCGGGGAGGGCTGCTGCACCGCACCATAGGGAAGTGCCGCCAATGCTTGACTCCCCCTCAGCAGAGTGCCCTCTCCTTGCTCACGTGTCTCAGAGTCAGCGCTGACCTGATGCAGCTCGGGCACTGTGCACTTCCCTCGAGAAATCACCCAAGGATCCGAACTCCTGGGGGACAGGCCTCTAGACCCCGAGTGAGAGTGGGGGGGAGTGCTGGGCACTCAGCAGGGAAGCTAGAGTTTTATTCAGTTTTATGCCCAGCAGAAGAACGCCATGGCACCACAGTAGGGGAGGTAGGTCCAGTTTTTAGAAGGTCTCTCCCGTGGAGTGTAGTGGGAGGGCCTTTAATTTCTGCCCGTTTGTTTAATTGTGGGGCTCTTGAGCCGGTCTCATGGGGGAGGGGGACTCCCATCCGCTTGGTGGTGGATTTTGTACCTTTTGTTTGTGTCCTTGTGATCACAGCTTGCCTCAGCGGTGTTGATGTGCGTTCTTCAACCTTCTCTCTTGGTGTGGCTCAAGTCCACCAGGATACTTACAAAATTCCTGTCCCTTAACTCTCCTTCTGCACGGGAGCCTCTGTTGAAAGCTGGCTTCAGTCCGCCATCTTGTCTCTTCCCCATTGGCTGTGGGTTTGCTGTAGATGGCCTCTATCAGTTTAAGAAATGTCCCTTCTATACCAATTTTCTTAAGTGCTCTGATCATGAAGGGATGCTGGATATTGTCAAAAGCTTTTTCTGTATCAATTGAAAGAATCATACGGTCTTTATTTTTAAGTTTGTTTATGTGTTGAATTACATTTATAGATTTACGTATATTGAATCAGCCTTGAGACCCTGGGATAAATCCGACTTTGTCATGGTGTATAATTTTTTTGATGTGCTGTTGGATTCTGTTTGTTAGGATCTTATTGAGTATTTTAGCATCTATATTCATTAGTGATATTGGTCTATAATTTTCTTTTCTTGTTGGGTCTTTCCCTGGTTTGGGGATCAAGGTGATGTTTGCTTCGTAGAATGTGCTGAGTAATATTCCTTCTTTCTCTATATTTTGGAAGAGGTTTAGTAGTATAGGTACTAGTTCTTCTTTAAATGTTTGGTAGAATTCTGACGTAAAGCCATCTGGTCCTGGGCTTTTCTTTTTAGGAAGATTTTGTATATTTGATGCTATTTCAGAACTTGATATAGGCCTGTTCAACATTTCCACTTCGTTCTGGCTAAGTCTTGGTAGGTGGTGTGCTTCCAGGTATTGGTCGATTTCTTTCAGATTTTCATATTTGTGAGAGTAGAGTTTCTTGCAGTATTCGTTATGGATTTTTTGAATTTCTGAGGGGTCTGTTGTTATTTCATCATTACCATTTCTGATTGATGAAATTAGAGATTTTACTCTTTTTTTCCTGGTTAGGTTGGACAAAGGTTTATCTATTTTATTGATCTTTTCTAAAAACGAGCTTTTGGATTTATTGATCTGTTGTATAGTTCTTTTGTTTTCAATTTCATTTAATTCTGCTCTGATTTTGGTTATTTCTTTTCTTCTGCTGTGTTTGGGGTTGAAGTGTTCTTCTTTCTCCAGTTGCTTGAGATGTTCCATTAAGTTATTGACTTCCTCTCTTTACGTTTTCTTTTCTTTTTTTTTTTGGTAGAGACAGAGTCTCACTGTACCGCCCTCGGGTAGAATGCCGTGGCATCACACGGCTCACAGCAACCTCTAACTCTTGGGCTTACGTGATTCTCCTGCCTCAGCCTCCCGAGCAGCTGGGACTACAGGCGCCCGCCACAACGCCCGGCTATTTTTTTGTTGCAGTTTGGCCGGGGCTGGGTTTGAACCCGCCACCCTCGGCATATGGGGCCGGCGCCCTATTCACTGAGCCACAGGCACTGCCCTCTTTACGTTTTTCTTGAGGAAGGCTTGCAGGGCTATAAATTTCCCTCTTAGGACTGCCTTTGCAGTATCCCAGAGGTTCTGGTAATTCGTGTCTCGATTTTTGTTTTGTTCCAAAAATATGGTGATTTCATTCTTAATCTCGTCTATAACCCATGTATCCTTCAGCATAAGGTTGTTTAGCTTCCATGTTTTTGTATGGGTATGCAGGCTCCTGTTGTTATTTAGTTCAACTTTTATTCCATGATGGTCTGAGAAGATGCAAGGAGTAATTTCTATTTTTTTAAATTTGCTGAGGTTAGATTTGTGGCCTAGGATGTGGTCGATTTTGGAGTATGTTCCGTGGGCTGATGAGAAGAGTGTATATTCAGTGTTTTTGGGATGAAATGTTCTGTAGATGTCTGTTAAGTCCAGATGTTGAATGGTTGAGTTTAAATCTAAAATTTCTTTGCTTAGCTTCTTTTTGGAGGATCTATCCAGGACTGCTAAAGGGGTGTTAAAATCTCCAACTACTATGGAAGTGGAGGAAATCGAGTTGCTCATGTCTGTTAGAGTTTCTCTTACAAATTGAGGTGTGTTGTGGTTGGGTGCATAAATATTAATAATTGAGATCTCATCATATTGAGTATTACCTTTAACAAATATGAAGTGTCCATCCTTATCCCTAATTATTTTGGTTGGTTTAATTTTGGTTGGTTTAAAGCCTATGTGTCTGTAAACAGGATTGCAACGCCTGCTTTTTTCTGCTTTCCATTTGCCTGGAATATAGATGACCATCCCTTCACCTTGAGTCTATATCTGTCTTTTAATGTAAGATGCGATTCTTGGATGCAGCATATATCTGGCTTGAGTTATTGTATCCAGTCTGCCAACCTATGCCTCGTTAGATGACAATTTAAACCATTCACATTAATTGAGAGTATTGATAAGCCTTTCGAGCAACTGGTGTACATTTTTAATCCTTTTGTGACTGTGGAAGTTGGAATTTGATAAAAAAATTTTGGGTGGGTTTACTTTTGTGGTGGAGAATTATGCTGGTCTTTATGGAGGATAGGTCTAAGAATGTCCTGGAGACCTGGTTTAGTTGTGGCAAATTTCTTCAACATGTGAATGTCGTTGAAGTATTTAATTTCTCCGTCATAAATGAAGCTCAGTTTAGCTGGGTACAGGATCCTGGGTTGAAAGTTATTTTGTTTTAGGAGATTAAAATTCGATGACCACCCTCTTCTAGCTTGAAAGGTTTCAGCAGAGAGATATGCAGTTATTCTGATATTCTTCCCCTTGTAGGTAATGGTTTTCTTTCATCTGGCAGCTTTCAGAATTTTCTCCTTCATATTAACTTTAGTGAAATTGATTATGATGTGTCTGGGGGATGTCTTATTTGGGTTGAGTCGTGCTGGAGTTCTGAAACTGTCTGATATCTGAATTTCGGAATCTCTTGGCATGTCTGGAAAGTTCTCCTTCATAATCTCATGGAGAAGAGACTCTGTGCCTTGTGAAGCCACTTCGTCACTTTTGGGGATCCCTATAAGACGAATATTGGTTTTCTTTAAATTATCCGAGAGCTCTCTGAGAGTGGTCTGTTTTTGCTCTCCATTTCTCTTCTTCTTTGAGGGTTTGGGAGCATTTGAAAGCTTTGTCTTCAATGTCAGAAATCCTTTCTTCTGCTTGCTCCATTCTGTTACTGAGGGATTCTACTGTGTTTCTCAGATCTTTGAGGGATGCAACTTCTTGTCTCAATGTGTCGAAATCTTTGGTCATTTGGTCTTTGAATCCGTTGAATTCTTGAGATATCTTTTGGAATTCTAATTCGATCTTATTTGCTATCCATATCCTGAATTCAATTTCTGACATCTCAGCTATTTGTTTGTGCATGGGGTCTTGTTCTGTTTCTGCCCCATTGATCCTTGGGGGAATTGATCTACTCTGATTATTCATATTGCCAGAGTTTTTCTGTTGATTTCACCTCATGATTGTTTTTCACCATTGCCTCTGGCTGTCTTCAGAGTTGGGGAGGTGTCTCTCCAAGATTAGACCCCAGCGGGATCACTGTATTGTTTCTGGATCTTTGTAGGGAGTGACCCTGTGTAGTTCCTCTGGGGATGCTCTAGCTAGGGAATTCTGGTTGTAAGCAGCTCCAGTTTGTGACACACCCAGATCCAGCAACAGGGCTGGGTGTGGTGCGCACGGTTCTGGGAGTGCCAGGTGCCTAGTGACTTTGGCATAGAGAGCCCAAGGCTCCAGCAGTCTCTGGCCAGGAGAAGAGCTCTGTGCAGTGGTAGGGAGGGCTCCAAAGGGCACACAGATACCAGAGTCCCTGTCCAGATGGACGGGCTAGTGTGGAAGCTGGGAGGACACAGGAGGGAGGATGCAGTGTTGCGGTTCCCACAGTTCCTGGTCAGGGAATGTGGAGGCCCGGTGGGTGTGGGTCACCGGTCGGGGGTCGCTGCACAGCATTTATGGAGGTCTCTGCGGCACAAAGCCCAGGAGTTTGAGGTTGCTATGAGCTGTGATGTCAAGGTACTCTATCCAGGGCAACAGCCCAAGGCTCCAGTGTGCCAAAACCGTCTCACTCTGCCCCTAAGCATTAAGGCTGTAAGGCAGCTCAGTCCCCACCTTTAGGCTGCTCAGTCAGTAGCTTACTTTGACCCGCCCAATCCTTGCTCTGAGATCCTGAGGGCATAGCTTGCTGGGGCAGTTCTTTCACAATGGCTTCCTGCGCCCAGCTCAGTGGCTCAGTCTGGGGCCCCAGACAATGCCCAAAGTTCTCCACACTCCTGCTCAAGCTCTCCCCAAGGCAGATCAACTGAGTGCCAAGTCCAAGAACACCAAAACAGTTCACAGGTAAGGCCTTTCTGGTTTGCAGTCTCACTGCTGCTTGTACTTATGCTTGCCGGTGCGATTAGGTCGATCGAACACACGCAACCACTTGCCAGTTTTCCACTGTTTTTGTCCTCCTCTTGGGGTCCATAAGTCCCTTGCTGGCTCCCTGTATCCTCAAAGGGATGATTATAGGCAGATCCCACTGGCCAGAGGTGCCTGGAGTCTTGTCTCCCCAGACTCGCTGTTCCCAGTTGCAGGGAAGCTGTTACTCAGCCTCCATATTTTGGTATACTATTTTTTTAACTCTTTTTTTTTTTTTGGATCAACATTAATTTTAGTGTGCTATAGAAGTTTAACTGTAGGTTCAAGTGTGCCATGAGATAAAAAAGATTGAAAAGCTGGAACATATTCTTCTTAGTGAAGTATCTCAAGATTGGAAGAAAAAGTATCCAAGGTACTCAGTACTATTTTGAAACCAATATATGATCACCACACTCTTTCATACGAATGATAAAACACAAATATAGCCCAGAATGAAGGAGGGAAGAGGAGTGTTAGGGGAGGGAAGAGGGGAGGGTAATCAGTAGGACCTCACCTATGATGCATAATGCAAGGGTACATGTCAAATCTATTAAGAGTACAGTATAAATGTCTTAATGCAACAATTAAATAAGAGAGGTGAAGGCTATGTTAACCAGTTTGATGTAAGCATTCCAAATTGTATATAAAATAAGCACATTGTACCCCATAAATGTATTAATGTACGCAGTCATGATTTAATAAAAAAACATTGAAAAACACTGGTCTAGAGTATTAATGCTTTATTTGCCACTTTCCCTTCCATCCATCCATCCATCAATCCATCCACCCACCCATCCACCCACCCACCCATCCATAAATCCATCTACCCACTGACCCATCCATCAATCCAGATATCCATCCACCCACCCATCAATCCATCCACCCACCCACCCATCCATCAATCCATCCACCCACCATCCCACCCACTTTTCTGTATCTTGATTTCTTTTTCCAAACTCTGGTCTGCTCCATCTGTTCTTGTTTGATAAATTTTTATGTATCCACATTCCTTGGGAATTGGGTATGCATAAATAAATAACTGCAGTCTCTTGCCAGGAAGGAATCATGGTCTATGACAGTGTTACCCAAAGTGTGGTTTATGAACTGTTACTGTCTCTTGAGAAGAAAAGGATCTTGGAACAGAGTATAAATAAATGATATCCCCAAGCTTTAGTCCAACTGGTATTTATTCCACAGCAAGACTTTCTTAATAAAGGAAGCTCTATGTTGAATTACTTTCTGGAATAAGCCTCTTGCCCATAAAGATTGTATCAGCTACTTTGAATCCTGTTCTAGAGTCTGCTTGGAAAATAGATTTCATAATGATTGTCAAATCCAAAGGTCTGCCTGCATGGACTGCTGGGTTGAGAAGCTCCATCTACCCTTAGAGAGAGAAAGTAATGAGATCAATTACTTATGTCTGCCCTGGGCAGAGTAGTGGCATGGTATGAGGAATTTGCTGATAACAACATTCTGTTTACAGGCACTTAAAATATGCCACTTTTTTTCTTGCTTTCACCTGGTTCCACCTATTGTCACCTATCTGATTCAATTTTGTTTTAAAGCAGGCTTTGTAAGTCAGTATGGCTTGGCCTCAAGGGCTATTCATCTGTTACCTTAACCCTGTTCAGATTAGCTTAGTTCTCTGGTCTTGGCCCTTTTCTTGGCTCTGGCTTGGACCCTTAAGAACATACACATAAGTTCATGGGCAGTAGAACACTGTCCAGATAATGCTTCTCATTAATCTTGGAGGCCCCTGAAGAATGAGGTTTAGAGGAAGAAATGTCTAACCTAGGGAACCTGTCTCCTGACTGTTCTGTCACTATCACTCTTTCATTATATGATGCAGAAAAAAATCTCTTGGATTTCAGAGCTCTTTTTGAACATGGGAGTCCTTTGTGGTAATGGATTCCTTCAATCACTTCTTCTGCTTAGATACAAACAAAAGTACTTGCATATCTGCCACATTCAATTATCCACATCAGTGTTGACAGTACTTCCTGTGGTTAATTGAGAGATGAGTAAACATTTTTCCACAATCCTCCTGGAAAAATTCAATTATCAAGTGCTCTAGGCCTCTATGGAAATGATTTTTTCCCCTAGCAGAAAGGGAGACCCAGAGGGCTTCTGATGCAATAGGTCTCCTTGGAGCCTCAATTTCCCAGACTATGACATCTTTCTTTGCACAGACTGAGGTGGTACAGGTTAAGCCCATTATGGTAGAATCCAGGGAAGTTTTTTTTTTTTTTTTAAATCAGTGACTATCTTGGAATGAGGGGCAGGGTGTGTGTGTGTGTGACATGCTCTTGGGGCAATGAGAAGGATCCCTCACTCCTTCTGCCCACAGACCACGGTGAGTCAGAGTTAGAACTTGGAACCCAGGCTTGCGACGATCTTGGGGGTCTGGGCATAATTTAGAGGCTAGATGTTAGTAGTAAGATGGACCCACAAAATGGCTGATGCTGTTTTCCACAAAGCACAGCAGGTTGAGTCTGTATGGGAATTAGGATGGAAAGTGAGTTCTTGTCTGTCTCTCTGACATTTGCCCACCTGTAGGCAGGTGGCTGGACTTAGATCAAATGAATGTCTTCATTTGTCTGTGATTGCTGCTGTGAACCCAAACAGGCTGGATCTGTAGACAGCAGGAAGTTACCATGTCGACATTCATGCCTGACTTTTCATAAAATGTGCAGGAAGCATCAAGGGGTGGGCATCTGACTTTGAGCATGGGGCTGTAACCAAAATAACCCATCTGGCATGAATTGGGACACCTTCATTTCTCATTCTGGGGACCCTGGCTGTCCACAAGTCTCCTCTGGAGGAATTATCAGCAACCCTAGGACAGACAAATGGGTGTTAACTCCAAGAAAAAGGCAGCATCCAGAATAGAGAGAGCTCAGGAGAGCCCCAGATGAGGGTTCATATCCTAGTCTACTGTTTTAGTAGCCAGGTGACGTTAGGTAAGTCACTTACCTTCTCTGAGCTCATTTTTACACAACATTAGTTCCAACAAAAATATTATTTCCAGCCGGGTACAGTGGCTCATGCCTATAATCTTAACTCTGAGAGGTAGAGGGGGGAGGATCCCTTGAGGTCAGGAGTTTGAGACCAGCCTGAACAAGAACAAGATCTCATCTCTACTAAAAATAGAAAAATTAACCAGTAGTGGTGGTGGGCACCTGTAGTCTCAGCTACTTGGGAGGCTGAGGCAGGAGGATCACTTGAGCCCAGGAGTTTGAGGTTGCTGTGAGTTGTGATGACACCACTGCGCTGTAGCTTGGGTGACAGAGTAAGACTCTGTCTCAAAAAAATATCATTTCCTTTGCAAGATGTACTCATTTAGCACCTATTTATTGAGCAAACTCTGCTGAGGATCCGTGGATGTGATAATTTATATAAATACATAAGTGACAGTTTTTTTTTCATACTGTCGTGTCATCACTTGGTTATTAACGTGAGCAAGGATCCAGATCATTTCTGGTCATAGTAGACGGATGACAGAATTTTACCAGCAGCAAAAAGATTCATAATGTAGGTCCCTTCCACTGGTCACTCAAGTGTAAGCAAAAGGACTCCCAGACTCCAGACTTTGGCATCGCTGAGGAAAATGGAGAATGGCAAAGGTAAAACCACAACTAAAAATTTGTTAAAGGGGATCTTCATCAACACAAAGCAGGGCTCATGTAGGAGTCACTGTGAGATGTTCCAGCCCAGATTAGACAGAATTATAGATGCTTTTTCTGCTTTTCCTGTTTGACTGAAGGGCAGGGGCTAGGGTGTTAGATGAGTAAATGTGGAATGTAAATGTCTTAGCAAAATAACTAAAAAAATGCCAGGAAGGCTATGTTAACTAGTGTGATGAAAATGTGTCAAATGGCCTATGAACCAAGTGTATGGTGCCCCATGATCAAATTAATGTATACAGCTATGATTTAATAAAAAAATAAAAAAAAGAAGAAATAGTTATTTCTGAAAGAGGTTTGTGGAAAAAAGAGCATGTTAAAAGTTCAAGATACAATGGGATCGTGACTAGGTTAAATAAACTGCTGGCTGGAGATCCCCTAAATCCAGGGGTTTTCAGTTTTTTAGATGTATCAAAGAGAGTGAGACCAACTGAATAGTTTGAAAAAAAAGGTGAGTTTGGGGGCACATAGGAGTGTGTGTGTGTGTGTGTGTGTGAGAGAGAGAGAGAGAGAGATGGAGAGAAAGAGAGAGAGAAAGAGAGAGAGACACACACGCTAGATAAGCATCTCAGAAAGCAGAAGAATTAGGGCAACCAGTGGTGGAGTGATTGCATGTATTCCAGATGCAAATGTTAGTCTGCATGGCTTCTCTGGGTGAGTTCTGGAGTCTCAAGGCAGACTCCTTCACCACCGCCCCAAGGTTCACAGGGTGCCTGATACCAGGACAAACACCTGACCCGGAACAGTTCTAGGGTAGACCGTGTGGCTTCTCTACCACAACAGATTGGGGCATGACTGCCAATTAGCCCATCATCATAACCTAGTGTGAAGGGGATTCAGTTTTTTTTTTTTGTGTGTGTGTGCATGTGCGACATAAATCCTGAGCATCTATTATGGTATTTGGGGATGTGTGTGGAAGCCTGGTGCAAAAATAAGGACTTTGGAATTAGATCCTTATTTTGTTCAAATCTTGGCTCTGTTATTCCCTTGCTGAGTGATGCTGGGTAAATCAGTAAATATGTCAAAGCTCTGTCTTCTCATCCAAAAGAAAGAAAGAAAGAAAAGAATTCAGCTACATCATAATCCTTGTGGGCAATGTTTTTAAATTGTAATAAAATATACATAACAAAATTTATTATTTTAACCATTTTTATTAAGTACATTCCTATGGTTGTGCCACCATCACCACCATTCAGCTCTGGAACTTGAGATTAAGAGCACTAAGCATGTGGAACGTTTAGCCCAATGCCTGCCACTAAGTGAGCACTCAATCGGTGTCAACTCTTCTCATAGTGGGGAATACTCAAGTGGACAGAACAGGACCAGATTCATTTGGGCACTTAAAGAGCATTTGACAGGTATAAATGCTATGTTACCAGCTTGGGGATACTTGATGACTGGGGGCAACTTTTTGGTTTTAAGTTGGTAGCAAATAAAAGGTTTCATTTTTTTCCTGTATAGAGACACGGAAATAGTAGAATGTTCCCAGGATTTATGCTCAATATGAGCTCAATATAATTAAAAAAAAATCTAGAAGAAAAGTTGATGGCTCAGTGCACGTATCTCAGTGGTTAGGGTGCTGGCCACATACATCTGAGCTGGTGGGTTCGAACCCGGCACGGCCCTGCTAACCAATGACAACTACAACAAAAAAGAAAAAAATAGCAGGCTCAGCGCCCATAGCACAGTAGTTATGGCACCATGCACAAAGAGCAAGGCTGGCGGGTTTGAATCCAGCCCGAGGCCAGCTAAACAACAATGATAACTGCAACAAAAAATAGCCAGGCATTGTGGCAGGTGCCTGTAGTCCCAGCTACTTGGGAGGCTGAGACGAGAGAATTGCTTAAGCCCAGGAGTTTGAAGTTGCTGTGAGCTGTGATACTACTGTACTCCACTGAGGGCGACATAGTGAGACTGTCTCAAAAAAAAAAAAAAAAAAGTTGATGAGTAAGATCGCTATAATTCATGGTAAACTCATCTTTGCTGAAAATTGAAGCTGGAATCTCTCAATTGGGGGTGATTTGGCAATGTCTGGAGCCATTTTTAGTTGTGGTGACTTCGATGGGGAGAGCATTACTGGTGTCTAGTGGATAGAGGAGGTGAAGAATGCTGTTAAATATCCTATAATGGGGCGGCGCCTGTGGCTCAGTCGGTAAGGCGCCGGCCCCATATACCGAGGGTGGCGGGTTCAAACCCGGCCCCGGCCAAACTGCAACCAAAAAATAGCCAGGCGTTGTGGCGGGCGCCTGTAGTCCCAGCTACTCGGGAGGCTGAGGCAAGAGAATCGCTTAAGCCCAGGAGTTGGAGGTTGCTGTGAGCTGTGTGAGGCCACGGCACTCTACCGAGGGCCATAAAGTGAGACTCTGTCTCTACCCCCCCCCCCAAAAATATATATATCCTATAATGTTCAGACAGCCTCACAACAAAGAATTATCCATCCACAAATAGTGCCAAGGTTGAAAAATCCTGTTGTAAACCAATGGAATTGGAGAAGGGAATGAATGGACTTTAAAGACCATCATTTAATGTCAGTTAAAGGGGCAGTTTGGTTTCTACCCAGTAAGGACAAGGGCATTACAGAACTACACTGAAGAGGGTCAGGCTTGGCAATGGAGGGGTCACAGTGTTAAACAACAACAAGAAGAGCCAACGTCGACTGAGATGTCCTACATGCCCGGCGCAGGTCATTTAGCTAGCAATCTTGAATGCTTTCCTCCTCTAAGAATTAGCAATATTTACAATCTATTGAGCACCTCTCATGTGACAGAGGGAGTGCTCATAGCACGTATCCTTTATTTAATCTTCACAGCAATGCCTCTGACCTAGATGATCACTGTCCATTATACGGATGAGGTTAACTCCTCAAGGTCGTGCTGCTACAAGCTGGTTAAACTAGACAGCTTTTTTTTTTATTTGTTTACTTATTTAGGCTTGTAACAGTAGACATTTATTCTCTTACCATTCTGAGGGCCACCAGTCTGAAATCAAGGTGCCAACTGAGTTGCTTCCTTTGGCATGGTGTTGCAAGACTCACTGGGTATGTCTGAGAGTTTGGAGGTTGCCCAGGAAATGAAGCATTTCTGATTTAAGTGCTAATCTGCTAATTCTTGGTTACCTCCTTGTCTACCTCATATACTCTGGCAATACTTACTAGAGGCATAAAATCTTCAAGTGTGAATGTCTTGCCAGACGCTAGGAAGGGTATTAAGACGGGGGTGATAAAGGGGAGATGGTTAATGGGTACAAAAATATAGTTAGATAGCTAGATAGAATGAACAGTATTAGCTAGCACAACAAAGTGACTATAAAAAAGAGTAGTTTAAAATAACTAAAAGAGTGGAGCTGGAATACTTCTAAAACAAAGAAATGATAAAATGCTTGAGGTCATTGACACCCCAGTTACTCTGATTGGATTAATATACAATGTATAGCTACAAAAAGAGCATGTCTTATAGTACTCCTTGAAGCTGAGTCAAACTTACCTCAGGCTCCTGCTCTGCCATCCAAGGCAATGAGGCTGGCAATAATAGCTAATTTAATTGAAAAATTCTCTACCCTCTAGCCATTCAACCCACTCTTGCTGACAGTGTGTCTCTATAGTTACCGTTCTTTGGATTTATACCCTGAATTTGACCCCAGTGATGCTCACAGATTCCTCCTTGCTCCAGATTCTCATTCAGGTATTTGGACCTAGGTCCTTCTATATTTTTCTTTGCTTAGGTTGTTGCTTTAGCTCAATAATTTCTTATTTCAACTCCCACCCTGTTTGGCATTTGACCTCTGCTTTGGCCCCAGGGTCTCTGGAATGAGCAGTATTGAAGCATTTGACTAGTCGTGTGTTACTGCCTTGAAACTGAATCTCAAAATTTTGACTACAAAGAACAGTAGTTCTTGACTAGGGCATGTCCAAGTGTCTCATTCAGAGTTACAAACTGCATCTCTCCCACCCCCTACCTGGGACAGACGTCACTATTTGGTCACAATTTCCCCCATTCTCCTTACTCAATCAAGCTGCAGCCTCACAACTCTTTTCAAGACATCATTCCAGGCAGTCACCACCACTCGATGGCAATTGCAATGTGGGGTGGAAATGATTTGCCATGCCCACTCATACATCTTGACAAAAGTCCCCTTTTCTTCCTACAGCTCAGGTATGTTGTGTAAACATGGGGGAGGTCAACCAATCAGTGTCTCCAGACCTCATCCTGGTCGGCCTGTTCAGTCGTTCAGGGTCACGTCAGATTTTCTTTTCCCTGGTGGCTTTCATGTTTATCCTGGGCCTTCTGGGCAATGCCCTTTTGCTATTGTTAATCCGAGTGGACTGCCACCTCCACACACCCATGAACTTCTTGCTCAGCCAGCTCTCTCTGTTGAACATTGGCTTCCCCCTGGTCACCATCCCCAAGATGGCATCAGACTTTCTGCAGGGAGAAGGTTCCATCTCCTTCGGGGCGTGTGCAGCTCAGATCTTCCTCCTGGCGCTCTTGGATGTGGCCGAGGGCGTCCTGTTGGCGCTCATGTCTTATGACCGTTATGTTGCCGTGTGCCACCCCTTACGGTATCCTGTGCTCATGAAAGCCCAGGTGTGTCTGCTCATGGTCGGCTTCTCCTGGCTAGCAGGTGTGCTCAACGCCTCTATCCAGACATCCATCACCCTGCACTTCCCCTACTGCACCTCCCGCGTCGTGGACCACTTCTTCTGCGAGGTGCCAGCCCTGTTGAAACTCGCTTGTGCAGACACCTCAGGCTATGAGCTGGCGCTGTCCACTTCGGGGGTGCTGATTTTCCTGCTGCCGCTTTGCCTCATCGCCACTTCCTACGGCTGCGTGCTGCGGGCCGTTGTGCGCATGTGCTCAGCGGAGGCCCGCCACAAGGCCTTCGCCACCTGCTCCTAGCACATCTCCGCAGTGGGAGTTTTCTACAGCGCAGCCGTGTTCATGTACATGGTGCCCGGTGCCTACCACAGCCCGCGCCTGGACAACGTGGTCTCGCTCTTCTACAGCCTGGTCACTTCAACACTCAACCCGCTTATCTACAGTCTGAGGAACCGCGAGGTGCACGTAGCTTTCATCAAAGCCCTCAGCAGAGTCGGACTCAAGCGAAAGTGAGGACCGCACAGGAAACTGCTGGCCTGATCCCAGTGGTCTGCCCTCCTAAACAGCTTATTCCTGGTGTCCCAGGATAATGGTCTGCCCAACTTTGCCAGAACACCATCCCTGGGGCCCCCCGGGGGATTAAAGTTTCAATTTCTTCTCACAGATTTGAGGAAAGCAAGGGTAATATTCCCAGCCGTGTTTACTATATTCTTCCCTAGCATTGTTCTACTTGCATGATGGGCCATCCCAGATTGTCATGTTGGAATATTCATGTTAGTGGATTAGTAATTACAGCAGTAGAAATCAGCATTTCTTGGCAAAGAAATCTTTTGGTCCTGACAAGAGTGCAGCCATTTTGGGAAACAGCTGTTGGGAAGGATTGGGCCAGAGGCCAAACTTCAAGTTCACAGCAAATCCTCTATCCAATCTCTGGAATGCTTCAAGGTTGGTGTTCTTGGGAAACAACAGAATATAACATTCATTTTGGCTTTGGCTGGTGGCCAATTAAGGGAGTAACTACTAGATTTGCTCTGAGGGCAAAAATTGGTTCCTCTGAAGAAGGGATGATGATTTCTGGAACCCCCCCTCCCACATTCGACCCTACTGATAAGGGATAATAGAAGCCCCTTGAAACTGTGTGGGAGCTGAGCTGGCTCCTGGTCAGACTCCACTCTGCTCTTTTTTTTTTCTTTCTTTGCTGGTAAAGCCTTCCCAATTACTGGACTGGCTTTCTATCCTTTTAACAGACCCTTCCCCTAGACCCTACCCCTGATCCCCTCACATTTGTTGAACATGTTGATCTCAGTTTTAATTTTTATTTATGTATTTTTAGACAGAGTCTCGCTCCATCACCCAGGCTAGAGTGCAGTGATCCCATTATATCTTCCTGCAATCTCACACTTCTGGACTCATGAGATCCTTCTCCCTCAGCCTCCCCAGTAGCTGGGACTAAAAGTGCCACCACCGTGCCCAGCCAATTTTTATATTTTTTAGGAGACGGGGTTCCTTAGACTATAGATAAAGAGGTTGAGTGTGGGGTGACAAGAGGGTCTCCCTCTTGCTCAGGCTGATCTCCAACTCCTGCTCTCAAAAGATCTTCTCGTTTCCCACTCCCAGAATAGTAGAATTACAGGCCTGATCCATCACATCCAGCTCATGCAATTTTCTTTTTGATGTTTCCTGTAGGTAGCTTTGCCTCCCTATCTGTTTTATATTATCCCTTCACTTTCTGCTACATTCTATCCATTCACTGAAATAATTATTTTTATATGTGTCTTATAAATTTTACAAAATAAATAGACTTTTATAAAATATCTTGTGGGGTCATTACCAATAACTTGTCCAAACTATGAAAAGCAAGGAAAAGGGAAATGTACAAGATATTATGATGACGTTTCTGATTATAATTCCTACATAATTATCCAAAGAGATCCAGAATTGTCCTCTGGATTTCTATCTGCAAAAGACTCTTTAGAAGTGCAAATTGATATCACTCGAGAAACACTGAGAGAAACTTGAAAATAGCCTGGTGTGACATTATGAATGGATTGGAGAATGTTTTCAGATTTTTTTTTTAATTAAATCATAGCTGTGTACATTGATATGATCATGGGGCAACATTCACTAGCTTCACAGACCGTTTACCAAGTTTCACATATACCCTTGTAAGATGCACTGCTGGTGTAATCCCACCAATCCCCTTCCCTCTACCCACCTCTCCCCCCCTTCCTCCTTCCCACTATTCTTATGTTGTAACTGGGTTATAGCTTTCATGTGAGAAACCTAAATTAGTTTCATAGTAGGGCTGAGTACATTGGGTACTTTTTCTTCCATTCTTGAGATACTTTGCTAAGAAGAATATGTTCCAGCTCCATCCATGTAAACATGAAAGAGGTAAAGTCTCCATCTTTCTTTAAGGCTGCATAATATTCCATGGTGTACATATACCACAATTTATTAATCCATTCATTGATCAATGGGCACTTGGGCATCTTCCATGACTTAGCAATTATGAATTGGGCTGCAATAAACATTCTGGTACAAATATCTTTGTTATGGTGTGATTTTTGGTCTTCTGGGTATATGCCCAGTAGAGGGTATACAGGATTGAACGGCAGATCAATTTTTAGATCTCTAAGTGTTCTCCATACATCTTTCCAAAAGGAATGTATTAATTTGCATTCCCACCAGCAGTGCAAAAGTGTTCCCTTTTCTCCACATCCACGCCAACATCTCTGGTCTTGGGATTTCGTGATATAGGCTAGTCTCACTGGAGTTAGATGATATCTCAAAGTAGTTTTGATTTGCATTTCTCTGATGATTAAAGATGATGAGCATTTTTTCATATGTCTGAAGGCTGTGCGCCTGTCTTCTTCAGAGAAGTTTCTCTTCAAATCCCTTGCCCAGCCTGCGATGGGATCCCTTGTTCTATTCTTGCTAATGCGTTTGAGTTCTCTGTGGATTCTGGTTATTAAACCTTTGTCAGAGAAATAACCTACAAATATCTTCTCCCATTCTGAGGGCTGTTTGCTTGCTTTACTTACTGTGTTCTTGGCTGTGCAGAAGCTTTTTAGTTTGATCAAGTCCCAGTAGTTATTTTTGAAGCTGCTTCAATTGCCCGGGGGGGTCCTTCAAATAAAATACTCGCCCAGCCTGATTTCTTCAAGGGATTTCCCTGCATTCTCCTCTAGTATTTTTATAGTTTCATGTCTTAAGTTTAAATCTTTTATCCAGTGAGAGTCTATCTTAGTTAATGATGAAAGGTGTGGGTCCACTTTCAGTCTTCTACATGTTGCCAGCCAGTTCACCCAGCACCATTTGTTAAATAGGGAATCTTTTCCCCATTGAATGTTTTTAATTGGCTTGTCAAAGATTAAATAACGGAAAGTAGCTGGATTCATCTCTTGGTTCTCTATTCTGTTCCAGACATCTACTTCTCTGTTTTTGTGCCAGTACCATGCTGTTTTGATCACTATCGATTTGTAGGTATAGTCTGAGGTCTGGTAGCGTAATTCCTCCTGCTTTGTTTTTATTTCTGAGTAATGTCTTGGCTATTGGAGGTTTTTTTTCTGATTCCATATAAAATGAAGTATTGTTTTTTCAAGATCTTTAAAGTATGACAGTGGAGCTTTAATAGGGATTGCATTGAAATTATATATTGCTTCGGGTAGTATAGACATTTTAACAATGTTGATTCTTCCCAGCCATGAGCATGGTATGTTTTTCCATTTGTTAATATTTTCAGCTATTTCTTTTCGTAGAATTTCATAGTTCTCTTTATAGAGATCTTTCACGTCCTTTGTTAGATAAATTCCCAAATATTTCATCTTCTTTGGCACTACTGTGAATGGGATAGAGTCCTTAACTGTTTTTTAAACTTGACTGTTGTTGGTATCTTTAAAGGCTATCGATTTATGAATGTTGATTTTGTAAACTGAGACGCTGCTGTATTCCTTGATCACTTCTAAGAGTTTTGTAGTAGAGTCCCTAGTGTTTTCCAGATATACTATCATATCATCTGCAAAGAGCAAAAGTTTGATCTCTTCTGACCCTATATGGATACCCTTGGTCGCCTTTTCTTCCCTAATTGTGGTGGCTAAAACTTCCATTACAATGTTAAAGAGCAATGGAGACAATGGGCAGCCTTGTCTGGTTCCTGATCTGAGTGAAATGATTCCCATTTAACTCCATTCAATATGATATTGGCTGTGGGTTTGCTGTAGATGGTCTCTATCAGTTTAAGAAATGTCCCTTCTATACCAATCTTCTTAAGTGTTCTGATCATGAAGGGATGCTGGATATTATCAAAAGCTTTTTCTGCATCGATTGAGAGAATCATATGGTCTTTGTTTTTTAATTTGTTTGTGTGCTGGATTACATTCATAGATTTACGTATATTGAACCAGCCTTGAGATCCTGGGATAAAACCGACTTGGTCATGATGTATAATTTGTTTGATGTGTTGCTGGATTCTGTTTGTTAGGATCTTGTTGAATATTTTTGCATCTATATTCATTAGTGATATCGGTCTATAATTTTCTTTTTTTTTCTTAAATCATAGCTGTGTACATTAGTATGATCATGGGGCACCATACACTTGGTTCATAGACCGTTTGACACATTTTCATCACACTAGTTAACATAGCTTTCATGTCATTTTCTTAGTTATTTTGCTAAGACCTTTATATTCCGCATTTACTAGGATTCACAGGTACCCTTGTAAGATGCACCACAGGTGTAATCCCATTAATCCCCCTCCCTCCACCTACCTCCCCCTTCGGTCCCCTCCCTTTACCCCTTCTCCCTATTCTTAGGTTGTAACTGAGTTATAACTTTCATGTGGAGGTCCTACATTAGTTTCATAATAAGGGTGAGTACATTGGGTACTTTTTCTTCCAGTCTTGAGACACTTTACTAAGAAGAATATGTTCCAGCTCCATCCATGTAAACATGAAAGAGGTAAAGTCTCCATCTTTCTTTAAGGCTGCGTAATATTCCATGGTGTACATATACCACAATTTATTAATCCATTCGTGGATCGATGGGCACTTGGGCTTCTTCCATGACTTAGCAATTATGAATAGGGCTGCAATAAATATTCTGATACAAATATCTTTGTTATGATGTGCTTTTTGGCCCAGTAGAGGGTATACAGGTTTGAACGGCAGATCTATTTTTAGATCTCTAAGTGTTCTCCATATCTCTTTCCAAAAGGAATGTATTAATTTGCATTCCCACCAGCAGTGCAAAAGTGTTCCCTTTTCTCCACATCCGCGCCAACATCTCTGGTCTTGGGATTTTGTGATGTAGGCTAGTCCCACTGGAGTTAGATGACATCTCAAAGTAGTTTTGATTTGCATTTCTCTGATGATTAAAGATGATGAGCATTTTTTCATATGTCTGAAGGCTGCGTGCCTGTCTTCTTCAGAGAAGTTTCTCTTCAAATCCCTTGCCCAGCCTGCGATGGGATCCCTTGTTCTTTTCTTACTAATGCATTTGAGTTCTCTGTGGATTCTGGTTATTAAACCTTTGTTGGAGATATAACCTGCAAATATCTTCTCCCATTCTGAGGGCTGTTTGCTTGCTTTACTTACTGTGTTCTTGGCTGTGCAGAAGCATTTTAGTTTGATTAAGTCCCAATAATGTATTTTTGAAGCAGCTTCAATTGCCCGGGGGGTCCTTCTCATAAAAAACTCGCCCAATCCAATTTCTTCAAGGGTTTTCCCTGCACTTTCTTCTAGTATTTTTATAGTTTCATGTCTTAGGTTTAAATCTTTAATCCAATGAGAGTCTATCTTGGTTAAAGGTGAGAGGTGTGGGTCCAGTTTCAGTGTTCTACAGGCCAGCCAGTTCACCCAGCACCATTTGTTAAATAGGGAATCTTTTCCCCATTGAATGTTTTTAATTGGTTTGTCAAAGATTAAATAACGGTAATTACCTGGATTCACCTCTTGGTTCTCTACTCTGTTGCAGACATTTACTTCTCTGTTTTTGTTCCAGTACCATGCTGTTTTGATCACTATCGATTTGTAGTATAGTCTGAGGTCTGGTAGCATAATTCCTCCTGGTTTGTTTTTATTTTTGAGTAATACCTTGGCTATTCGAGGTTTTTTCTGATTCCATATAAAACGAAGTATTGTTTTTTGAAGATCTTTAAAGTATGACAGTGGAGTTTTAATGGGGATTGCGTTGAAATTATATATTGCTTTGGGTAGTATGGACATTTTAACAATGTTGATTCTTCCCAACCATGAGCATGGTATATTTTCCATTTGTTAACATTCTCAACTCTCTCTTTTCTTAGAGTTTCATAGTTCTCTTTATATAGATATTTCATGTCCTTTGTTAGATAAACTCCCAAATATTTCATCTTCTTTGGCACTACTGTGAATGGGAGAGAGTCCTTAATTGTTTTTTCAATTGGACTATTGTTGGTATATATAAAGGCTACCGATTTATGAATGTTGATTTTGTAACCCGAGACGCTGCTGTATTCCTTGATCACTTCTAAGAGTTTTGTAGTAGAGTCCCTAGTATTTTCCAGATATACAATCATATCATCCGCGAAGAGTGAAAGTTTGATCTCTTCTGACCCTATGTGGATACCCTTGATCACCTTTTCTTCCCTAATTGTGGTGGCTAAAACTTCCATTACAATTTAAAGAGCAATGGAGAAATGGGCAGCCTTGTCTGGTTCCTGATCTGAGTGGAAATGATTCCAATTTAACTCCATTCAATATGATGTTGGCTGTGGGTTTGCTGTAGATGGCCTCTATCAGTTTAAAAAATGTCCCTTCCATACCAATTTTCTTAAGTGTTCTGATCATGAAGGGATGTTGGATGTTATCAAAAGCTTTTTCTGCATCGATTGAGAGAATCATATGGTCTTTGTTTTTTAATTTGTTTATGTGCTGAATTACATTCATAGATTTACGTATATTGAACCAGCCTTGAGACCCTGGGATAAAACCAAGTTGGTCATGATGTATGATTTGTTTGATATGTTGCTGGATTCTGTTTGTTAGGATCTTGTTGAATATTTTTGCATCTATATTCATTAGTGATATTGGTCTATAATTTTCTTTTCTTGTTGGGTCTTTTCCTGGTTTGGGGATTGGGGTGATGTTTGCTTCATAGAACGTGTTGCGTAGTCCTCCTTCTTTTTCTACCTTTTGGAACAGGTTGAGTAATATAGGTACTAATTCCTCTTTAACAGTTTGGTAGAATTCAGACGTGAAACCATCTGGTCCTGGGCTTTTCTTTTTAGGGAGGTTTTGTATGGTTGATGCTATTTCCAAACTTGATATGGGCCTGTTCAACATTTCCACTTGATTCTGGCTAAGTCTTGGAAGGTGATGTGCTTCCAAGTATCGGTCAATTTCCTTCAGATTTTCATATTTCTGAGAATACAGTTTCTTGTAATACTCATTAAGGATTTTTTTGATTTCTGGGTTATAGCTTTCATGTGAGAGTCCCAAATTAGTTTCATAGTAGGGCTGTGTACATTGGGTATTTTTTCTTCCATTCTTGGGATACTTTACTAAGAAGAATATGTTCCAGCTCCAGGAGTCTGTTGTTATTTTGTCTTTGTTGTTTCTGATTGATGAGATTAGAGATTTTATTTTTTTCCCCCTGATTAGGTTGGCCAGAGGTTTATCTATTTTATTGACCTTTTCGAAAAACCAGCTTTTTGATTTATTGATCTGTTGTATTATTCTTTTGTTTTCAATTTCATTTAATTCTGCTCTAATTTTGGTTATTTCTTTTCTTCTACTGGGTTTGGGGTTGGAATGTTCTTCCTTTTCCAGTTGCTTGAGATGTCCCATTAAGTTGTTAACTTCCTCTCTTTTCGTTCTCTTGAGGAAGGCTTGCAGTGCTATAAATTTCCCTCTGAGAACTGCCTTGCGGTGTCCCAAAGGTTCTGATAGTTTGTGTCTTCATTGTTGTTTTGTTCCAAAAAGTTGGCGATTTCCTTCTTAATCTCATCTCTGACCCAGCTATCATTCAGCATAAGGTTATTTAACTTCCATGTTTTTGCATGAGTATGCAGATTCCTGTTGTTACTCAGCTCAAGTTTTATTCCATGTTGGTCCAAGAAGATGCATGGAATAATTTCTATTCCTTTAAATTTACTGAGGTTAGACTTTTGACCTAAGGTGTGATCGATTTTGGAGTAAGTTCCATGGGCTGATGAGAAGTATGTGTATTCAGTTTTGTTGGGATGAAATGTTCTGTAGATGTCTGCTAAATCCAAATGTTGGATGGTTAGGGTCAAATCTAAGATTTCTTTGCTCAGCTTCTTGTTGGAGGATCGATCCAACACTGCCAAAGGAGTGGTGAAATCTCTGACTATTATGGAGCTGGAGGAACTGAAGTTCTCATGTCTGTTAGAGTTTCTCTGATAAAATGAGGTGCTTTCTGGTTGGGTGCATAGATATTAATAATTGAGATCTCATTATATTATTACCCTTAACAAATATGAAGTGACCATTCTTGCCCTTCCTTACTTTTGTTGGTTTAAAGCCTATTGTATCTGCGAATAAAATTGTAAACCCTGCTTTTTTCTGGTTACCATTTGCCTGAAATATGGACGACCATCTTTTCACCCTGACTCTGTATTTGTCTTTTAAGTTAAGATGTGACTCTTGTATGTAACAAATATCTGGCCTGAGTTTTTGTATCCAGTCAGCTAACCTATGCCTCTTTAGAGGACAGTTTAAGCCATTCACATTAATGGAGAATATTGATAAGTCTGGTGAAGTTTTGGGTATCTAGTTTTTCAAAAGTCCAGTGGGTATTTTTAATCCTTTCGCCAGTGTGGAAATTGGAGTTTGATCCAAAGTTTCTGAGTGAGTTTACTTTTGTGGTATAGAATTGGGTTGTTCTTTATGGAGGATAGGTCTGAGAATATCCTGAAGAGCTGGTTTGGTTTTGGCAAATTTCTTCAACATATGAATGTCATTAAAGTATTTAATTTCTCCATCATAAATGAAACTCAGTTTGGCTGGATACAAGATACAGGGTTGAAAGTTATTTTGCTTTAGGAGATTAAAAGTCGGTGACCACCTTCTTCTGGCTTGAAAAGTTTCAGCAGAGACATCTGCAGTCATTCTAATATTCTTCCCTTTGAAGGTAATGGTTTTCTTTCACCTGGCCACTTTGAGAATTTTCTCCTTCATATTAACTTTAGTGAAGGTAATTATGATATGCCTGGGGGATGTCTTATTGGGGTTCTGAAGCTGTCCGGTATCTGAATTTCAGAATCTCTAGGCTTTCTGGAAAATTCTCTTTCATAATTTCATGCAGAAGGGCCTCTGTGTCCAGCGAGGCCACTTCATCTGTTTCTGGAACTCCAATGATTGAGATATTCGCCTTCTTCGAATTATCCCGGAGCTCTCTGAGAGAATGATCCATTTTTGCTCTCCATTTCTCTTCATCTTTGAGAGTTTGGGAGCATTCAAAGGCTTTGTCTTCGATGTCAGAATTCCTTTCTTCTGCTTGCTCCATTCTGTTGCTGAGGGATTCTACTGTATTTTTCATATCTTTGAGGGCTGCAAATCTTGCTTCAATGTGTCTAAGTGTTTGGGGTTTTGTCTTTAAATTCGTTAAATTCTTGAGACAACTTTTGAATTTCTCCTCAAATTCCTAATTCCACTTTGTTAATCTTGTCTGCAATCCAAATTCTGAATTCGATTTCTGACATCTCAGCTAGTTGTTTATGAATGGGATCTTCAATTACATCTGCCATATCTTTCCTTGGGGGGGGTTGATCTATTCTAGTTATTCATGTTACCATAATTTTTCCGCTGATTCCGCCGCATGGTTGTTTTACTCTCTTTGATTTTTTGCTCTGGGGCTTTGTCAAGGGCCTGTACAGTGTTGTGGCCTGAGAAACTGGGGCCCTGTCTGGTGTGGTGGGGCTAAGTGGTTCTGTCTTGTTTTCAGCTTGTTTCTGTTCCACCCTAGTGAAACAGATACTTTGCCTTGAAGTATCAGCTGTGGAGAAATATCAGTAATTAAGTCACCCCGCCCCCCACCGGCAAACAATTGGAAAAGAAAAATCAAACCTTCCTACTACCGTGCACCCAGGGCACCACCTGATTTGTCCTCAGGCGATTGGTTCAGTTCAAAAGGTCCAAAGCAATTGTCTCAGTCTGCACCTGTCTTGGGTGAGAGAGTTTTAGAGGTCTCTGGGAACTGGATCACAGGGGTCTGATGACTACTCTGGTGTGGCTTGCTCCAGTGCTACGTGGAGTCAGGAGAAGCCACCCAGCCAATAGATCAGTCTGGGAAGTTTGCTGCCTCCTTCCCCACCTTGCACCACTTCACACCCAGTCACTGATAGCCCTGCAGTTGGCTGACCCAGTTGCCTGTAGTGAATCGGTACTCCAGGAGTTTGCACCTGCCTGAATCACAAGGAAGTCTGCCAGGCCGCTGCGCTCTGCCTCTCTCCAGCAGGAGGAGATGAGGCCTGACAACCTCGGGTGCTTGATGAAGGTTGAGGGGTTTTCACTCAGGTCCAATCTCACCCCTGATTAATGTTACTGATAGAACAGAACAGAACAACTCTGAGGTTCCCCTGCAGAAGAGAAGCCGAACTGAGTTCCAAATGAGCTTGTCTTTGCTCTTGTATTGTCTATAGGCTGACAATCCCCTGAGGGGCAGGTGCATCTTAGGTTTAGTAAAGCGGACCTCTGGGTCAGCTCCACCCTGGGAGTTTCCCTGGTTTGCAAGTTGGAGTTGCCATAGGCAAACTCAGAGTCTCTGGTTGCCCAGGGAGACAGGGGGTGTGGCTTCAGAATATTCGGTAGTGAGCCGTATTGCTAGCACAAGAGGGCTGCTGCTTTATTGCTCAGGCAACCACTGCTCCGGTGTAGCTCCCTTATGGCCAACCGTCCTCTCTCTGCTCCTGTACCCCAGAGTCTGCACCAACTGGCTGCAGCCCAGCACTGTCTACACCCCTCGAGCAATTGCCCAAGAGTCTGGACCCCTGGGGGACAGGCCTCCAGACACTGGAGCGAGAGCAGAGGGGAGTGCGGGGAGCGCTGGGAGCCTGGGGTTGTGGGCTGAGAACACACACAGCTTTACACAGTTTTATGCCTGGCCACATTGTCACCAAAAGACGGCTGTTGCACTGTGCCTCAGGGAACTGCCACTCTGGTGCAGTCCCCTCTCCATGGACCGACCAACCAGGACTGGCCTCCAGACCCCAGTGTGAGCGAAGGGGAGCCCTGGGAGCTCAGAATTCCAGGCAGAGACTATATACAGTTTATACAGTTTTATGCCTGGCAGGAGGACACCGTGGCACCCTAGTAGGGGAGGTAGGTCGGGTTTTTAGAGGGTCTCTCCCGTGGAGTAGTGGGAGGACCTTTGAACTCTGCCCTGTTGTTTGTGGGGCACTCTGAGCTGTTCTCATGGGGGAGGGTATTCCCATCCACTTGGTGATGGATTTTGTACCTTTGTTTGCATCCTTGTGGCCACAGCTTGACTCAGCGGGGTTGATGTGTGCTCTACAGCCTTCTCTCTTAGTGCAGCTCAAATCCACCAGGTTACTTGCTGAATTTTTGTCCTTTAACTCTCCTTCTGGATGGGAGCCTCTGTGGAAAGCTGGCTTCAGTCAGCCATCTTGTCTCCTCCCACCCCCATTTTCAGATTTTGTGTGTTTGTGTATGTGTGTGCTGCCTGTAGTGATCTGAAGAGACTCCCTTGCCTTGCAGAAGTCTATTTCTGTCCATTTCTGTCCCCTTGCTGTAGGCTTGGGGGTCTTTTTCTTAGTCCAGTCCTGCTCAAGAGAAATGTGGCCGTCTCAGCCAAGAAGATAATTTCTGCTTCCCAACCCTATGAGTTCATCACCAACCAATCAACAGACTCACTTCCCTATCTGTTGGTTCAGCAGGCCACCATAGAAACCATGCCTCTAAATTCTCCAGGAGATGGAATTAGGAAATTTCTGCCATCTTTCAATATTTAGCTACTTGTTGTGAACAAAACAACACAAAACAACAATGTTCCCTAGAAATGTATAGCTGTGCAAACCCACTAAAATAATCACAAATAAAACTTATTTTTAACACTTTTATTCAATCCAGGGAATATAGATATAATCAACAGAAATACAATTCACATCACAATGTTAATTTTGATCATATGTGCATACGTAGAAATAGATTTCATAAGATTAACAATTTCTTTTTATAGAACAGTTTATTATTATTATTTTTTTATTAAGTTATAGCTGTGTACATTAATGCTATCATGGGGCACCATACACTGGTTTTATAGACCGTTTGACACATTTTCATCCCACTGGTTAACATAGCCTTCCTGGCATTTTCTTAGTTATTGTGTTAAGACATTTATATTCTACATTTACTAAGTTTCACATGTACCCTTGTAAGATGCACCGCGGGTGTAATCCCACCAATCATCCTCCCTCCACCCATCCTCCCCCCCACCCTTCCCCATATTCTTAGGTTATAACTGGGTTATAGCTTTCATATGAAATCCACAAATTAGTTTCATAGTAGGGCTGAGTACATTGGATACCTTTTTCTTGCATTCTTGAGATACTTTATTAAGCAGAATATGTTCTAGCTCCCTCTATGTAAACATGAATGAGGTAAAGTCTCCATCTTTCTTTAAGGCTGCATAATATTCCATGGTGTACATATATCACAATTTATTAATCCATTCGTGGATCGATGGGCACTTGGGCTTTTTCCATGACAGCAATTATGAATTGGGATGCAATAAACATTCTGGTACAAATATCTTTGTTATGGTGTGATTTTTGGTCTTCTGGGTATATGCCCAGTAGAGGGTATACAGGATTGAACGGCAGATCAATTTTTAGATCTCTAAGTGTTCTCCATACATCTTTCCAAAAGGAATGTATTAATTTGCATTCCCACCAGCAGTGCAGAAGTGTTCCCTTTTCTCCACATCCACGCTAACATCTCTGGTCTTGGGATTTTGTGATATGGGCTAATCTTACTGGAGTTAGATAATATCTCAAAGTAGTTTTGATTTGCATTTCTCTGATGATTAAGAATGATGAGCATTTTTTCATATGTCTGTAGGCCATGTGCTGTCTTCTTCAGAGAAGTTTCTCTTCAAGTCCCTTGCCCAGCCTGCGATGGGATCCCTTGTTCTATTCTTGCTAATGCGTTTGAGTTCTCTGTGGATTCTGGTTATTAAACCTTTGTCAGAGAAATAACCTACAAATATCTTCTCCCATTCTGAGGGCTGTTTGCTTGCTTTACTTACTGTGTTCTTGGCTGTGCAGAAGCTTTTTAGTTTGATCAAGTCCCAGTAGTGTATTTTTGAAGCTGCTTCAATTGCCCGGGGGATCCTCCTCATAAAATATTCGCCTAGACTGATTTCTTCAAGAGATTTCCCTGCACTCTCTTTTAGTATTTTTATAGTTTCATGTCTTAAGTTTAAATCTTTAATCCAGTGAGAGTCTATCTTAGTTAATGGTGAAAGGTGTGGGTCCAGTTTCAGTCTTCTACAGGTTGTGAACCAGTTCACCAAACACCATTTGTTAAATAGGGAATCTTTTCCTCACTGAATGTTTTTAATTGGCTTGTCAAAGATCAAATAACGGTAAGTAGCTGGATTCATCTCTTGGTTCTCTATTCTGTTCCAGACATCTACCTCTCTGTTTTTGTGCCAGTACTGTGCTGTTTTTTTTTTTTTTTTTGTAGAGACAGTCTCACTTTACTGCCCTTGGTAGAGTGCTGTGGCATCACGTGGCTCACATCAACATCCAGCTCTTGGGCTTATGTGATTCTCTTGTGTCAGCCTCCCGAGCAGCTGGGACTACAGGGGCCCGCCACAACGCCCAGCTATTTTTTTGTTGCAGTTCGGCCTGGGCTGGGTTTGAACCCACCACCCTCAGTATATGGGGCCAGCACCCTACTCACTGGGCCACAGGCACCACCCAGCCATGCTGTTTTGATCACTATCGATTTATAGCATAGTCTGAGTTCTGATAGTGTGATTACCCCTGCCTGAGTAGTGTCTTGGCTATTTGAGGTTTTTTATGATTCCATATAAAACAAAGAATTATTTTTTCAAGATCTTTAAAGTATGACAGTGGAGCTTTAATAGGGATTGCATTAAAATTGTATATTGCTTTGGGTAGTATGGACATTTTTAACAATGTTGATTCTTCCCTGCCATGAGCATGGCATGTTTTTCCATTTGTTAACATTTTCAGCTATTTCTTATCTTAGAGTTTCATAGTTCTTTTTATAGAGATCTTTAACATCCTTTGTTAGATAAACTCCTAAATATTTCATCTTCTTTGGCTCTACTGTGAAAGGAATAGAGTCCTTGACTGTTTCTTCAGCTTAACTATTGTCGGTATCTATAAAGGCTACTGATTTATGGACGTTGATTTTGTAACCTGAGACACTGCTGTATTCCTTGATCACTTCTAAGAGTTTTGCAGCAGAATCCCAGGTGTTTTCAAGATATACAATCATATCATCTGCGAAGAATAAAAGTTTTATCTCTTCTGACCCTATATGGACACACTTGATCGCCTTTTCTTCCCTAATTGCGATGGCTGAAATTTCCATTACAATGTTAAAAAGCAGTGGAGACAATGGGGAACCTTGCCTGGTTCCTGATCTGAGTGGAGATTATTTCAATTTAACTACATTCAGTAGGATATTGGCTGTGGGTTTGCTGTAGATGGTGTCTATTAGTTTAAGAAATGTCCCTTCCATACCAATTTTCTTAAGTGTTCTGATCATGAAGGGATGTTGGATATTCTCAAAAGCTTTTTCTGCATCAATTGAGAGAATCATATGGTCTTTGTTTTTTTAGTTTGTTTATGTGCTGAATTATACTTATAGATTTATGTATATTGAACCACCTTGAGACCCTGGGATAAAACCGAGTTGGTCATGATGTACAATTTGTTTGACGTGTTGCCAGATTCTGTTTGTTAGGATCGTGTTGAATATTTTTGCGTCTATATTCATTAGTGATAATGGTCTATAATTTTCTTTTCTTGTTGGTTTTTTTCCTGGTTTGGGGGTCAGGGTGATGTTTGCTTCATAGAACGTGTTGGGTACTATTTCTTGTTTTTCTATATTTTGCAACAGGTTTAGTAATATAGGTACTAGTTCCTCTTTAAAGGTTTGGTAGAATTCTGATGTGAAGCCATCTGGTCCTGGGCTTTACTTTTTAGGGAGATTTTGTATGGTTGATGCTATTTCAGAACTTGATATAGGCCTCTTCAATGTTTCCACTTGATTCTGGCTAAGTCTTGGAAAGTGACGTGCTTCCAAGTATTGGTCAATTTCCTTCAGATTTTCATATTTCTGAGAATAAATTTTCTTATAATATTCATTAAGGATTTTTTGAATTTCTGAGGAGTATGCTATTATTTCTTTTTTTTTTATTATTACATCATGGCTGTGTACATTAATGTGTTTATTGGGGCACCATACACTAGTTTCATAGACTGTTTGACAGATTTTCATCACACTGGTTAACATAGCCTTCCTGGAATTTTCTTAGTTATTGTGCTAAGACATTTACATTCCACATTTACGAAGTTTCACATATACCCTTGTAAGATGGACGGCAGGTATAATCCTACCAATCACCCTCCCTCTACACACCTCCCCCCTCCCCTCCCTTTCCCTCTTCCCCCTATTCTTAGGTTGTAACTGGGTTATAGCTTTCATGTGAAAGTCATAAATTAGTTTCATAGTAGGGCTGAGTACATTGGATACTTTTTCTTCCATTCTTGGGATACTTTACTAACAAGAATATGTTCCAGCTCCATCCATGTAAACATGAAAGAGGTAAAGTCTCCATCTTTCTTTAAGGTTGCATAATATTCCATGGTGTACATATACCACAGTTTATTTTATTTTATTTTATTTTTTCTTCTTTTTTATTTTTATTAAATCATAGCTGTGTACATTAATATGATCATGGGGCACCATACACTTGGTTCATAGATCGTTTGACACATTTTCATCACACTAGTTAGCATAGCTTTCATAGCATTTTCTTAGTTATTTAGCTAAGACCTTTACATTCCACATTTACTAGGATTCACCTATACCCTTGTAAGATGCACAACAGGTGTAATCCCATTAATCCCCCTCCCTCCACCTACCTATCCACTACCTTTCCCCCTTCTCCCTATTCTTAGGTTGTAACTGGGTTATAGCTTTCATGTGAAGGTCCTACATTAGTTTCATAATAAGGGTGAGTACATTGGGTACTTTTTCTTCCATTCTTGAGACACTTTACTAAGAAGAATATGTTCCAGCTCCATCCGTGTAAACATGAAAGAGGTAAAGTCTCCATCTTTTTTTAAGGCTGCATAATATTCCATGGTGTACCTATACCACAATTTATTAATACAATTGTGGATTGATGGACACTTGGTTTTTCCCATGACTTAGCAATTATGAATTGGGCTGCAATAAACATTCTGGTACAAATATCTTTGTTATGGTATGATTTCTGGTCTTTTGGGTCTATGCCCAGTAGAGGGATTACAGGATTGAATGGCAGATCTATTTTTAGATCTCTAAGTTTTCTCCATATTTCTTTCCAAAAGGAAAGTATTAATTTGCATTCCCAACAGCAGTGCAAAAGTGTTCCCTTTTCTTCACATCCACACCACATCTCTGGTCTTGGGATTTTGTGATATAGGCTAGTCTCACTAGAGTTAGATGATATCTCAAAGTAGTTTTGATTTGCATTTCTCTGATGATTAAAGATGATGAGCATTTTTTCATATGTCTGAAGGCCGTGCACCTGTCTTCTTCAGAGAAGTTTCTCTTCAAGTCCCTTGCCCAGCCTGCGATGGGATCCCTTGTTCTTTTCTTGCCAATGCGTTTGAGTTCTCTGTGGATTCTGGTTATTAAACCTTTGTCAGAGACATAACCTGCAAATATCTTTTCCCATTCTGAGGGCTGTTTGCTTGCTTTACTTACTGTGTTCTTGGCTGTGCAGAAGCTTTTTAGTTTGATCAAGTCCCAATAGTGTATTTTTGAAGCAGCTTCAATTGCCCGAGGGTCCTTCTCATAAAAAACTCACCCAACCCAATTTCTTCAAGGGTTTTCCCTGCATTCTTTTCTAGTATTTTTATAGTTTCATGTTTTAGGTTTAAATATTTAATCCAGTGAGAGTCTATCTTGGTTAAAGGTGAGAGGTGTGGGTCCAGTTTCAGTCTTCTACAGGTTGCCAGCCAGTTGACCCAGCACCATTTGTTAAATAGGGAATCTTTTCCCCACTGAATGTTTTTAATTGGCTTGTCAAAGATTAAATAATGGTAATTAGCTGGATTCATCTCTTGGTTCTCTATTCTGTTCCAGATATCTACTTCTCTGTTTTTGTGCCAGTACCATGCTGTTTTGATCACTATTGATTTGTAGTATAGTCTGAGGTCTGGTAGCATGATTCCTCCTGCTTTGTTTTTATTTTTGAGTAATGTCTTGGCTATTCGAGGTTTTTTTCTGATTCCATATAAAATGAAGTATTGTTTTTTCAAGATCTTTAAAGTATGACAGTAGAGCTTTAATGGGGATTGCGTTGAAATTATATATTGCTTTGGGTAGTATGGACATTTTAACAATGTTGATTCTTCCCAACCATGAGCATGGTATATTTTTCCATTTGTTAACATTCTCAGCTATCTCTTTTCTTAGAGTTTCATAGTTCTCTTTATATAGATATTTCACGTCCTTTGTTAGATAAACTCCCAAATATTTCATCTTCTTTGGCACTACTGTGAATGGGATAGAGTCCTTAATTGTTTTTTCAACTTGACTATTTTTGGTATATATAAAGGCTACCGATTTATGAATGTTGATTTTGTAACCTGAGACACTGCTGTATTCCTTGGTCTCTTCTAAGAGTTTTGTTGTAGAGTCCCTAATATTTTCCAGATATACAATCATATCATCTGTGAAGAGTGAAAGTTTGATCTCTTCTGACCCTATGTGGATACCCTTGATCGCCTTTTCTTCCCTAATTGTGGTGGCTAAAACTTCCATTATAATGTTAAAGAGCAATGGAGACAATGGGCAGCCTTGTCTGATTCCTGATCTGAGTGGAAATGATTCCAATTGAACTCCATTCAATATGGTATTGGCTGTGGGTTTGCTGTAGATGGTCTCTGTCAGTTTAAGAAATGTCCCTTCTATATCAATTGTCTTAATTGTTCTGATCATGAAGGGATGTTGGTTGTTATCAAAAGCTTTTTCTGCATTGATTGAGAGAATCATATGGTCTTTGTTTTTTAGTTTGTTTATGTGCTGATTTACGTATATTGAACCAGCCTTGAGATCTTGGGATAAAACCGACTTGGTCATGATGTATGATTTGTTTGATATGTTGCTGGATTCTGTTTGTTAGAATCTTGTTGAATACTTTTGCATCTATATTCATTAGTGATATTGGTCTATAATTTTCTTTTCTTGTTGGGTCTTTTCCTAGTTTGGGGATCAGGGTGATGTTTGCTTCATAGAACGTGTTGCGTAGTCTTCCTTCTTTTTCTACCTTGTCTAACAGGTTGAGTAATATAGGTATTAATTCCTCTTTAAAGGTTTGGTAGAATTCTGACGTGAAACCATCTGTTCCCAGGCTTTTCTTTTTGGGGAGATTTTGTACGGTTGATGTTATTTCCGAACTTGATATGGGCCTGTTCAACATTTCCACTTGATTTTGGTTAAGTCTTGGAAGGTGACGTGCTTCCAAGTAACGGTCAATTTCCTTGAGATTTTCGTATTTCTGAGAGTAAAGTTTCTTGTAATATTCATTAAGAATTTTTTGGATTTCTGAGGAGTCTGTTGTTATTTCGTCTTTGCTATTTCTGATTGATGAGATTGAGATTTTTCTCTTTTTTTTCCTGATTAGGTTGGCCAAAGGTTTATCTATTTTGTTGACCTTTTCAAAAAACCAGCTTTTTGATTTATTCATCTGTTGTATTGTTCTTTTGTTTTCAATTTCCTTTAGTTCTGGTCTGATTTTGGTTATTTCTTTTCTACTACTGGATTTGGGGTTGGAGTGTTCTTCAATTTCCCGTCTCTTGCGATGTCCCATTAAATTGCTTACTTCCTCTCTTTCCGTTCTCCTGAGGAAGGCTTGCAGTACTATAAATTTCCCTCTTAGAACTGCCTTTGCGGTGTCCCAGAGGTTCTGATAGTTTGTGTCTTCATTGTCGTTTTGTTCTAGAAATTTGGCAATTTCCTTCTTGATCTGATCTCTGACCCAGCTGTCATTGAACATAAGGTTATTTAACTTCCATGTTTTTGTATGTGTATGCAGATTCCTGTTGCCTCTCATCTCAAGTTTTATTCCATGATGGTGTGAGAAGATGCAGGGAATAATTTCTATTCCTTTAAATTTACTGAGGTTAGACTTGTGACCTAAGATGTGATCGATTCTGGAGTAAATTCCGTGGGCTGATGAGAAGTATGTGTATTCAGTTTTGTTGGGATGAAATGTTCTGTAGATGTCTGCTAAATCTAAATGCTGGATGGTTAGATTTAAATCTAGAATTTCTTTACTCAGCTTTTTGTTGGAGGATCGATCCATCACTGCCAAAGGAGTGTTAAAATCTCTGAGTATTATAGAGTTGGAGGAAATCAAGTTGCTCATGTCTGTTACAGTTTCTCTTATAAATTGAGATGCATTCTGGTTGGGTGCATAGATATTAATAATTGAAATCTCATCATATTGTGTCTTACCCTTAACAAATAGGAAGTGACCATTTTTGTCCTTCCTTACTTTTGTTGGTTTAAAGCCTATTGTATTCGCAAATAAAATTGCAACTCCTGCTTTTTTCTGGTTACTATTTGCCTGAAATATTGATGACCATCCTTTCACCCTGAGTCTGTATTTGTCTTTTAAGTTAAGATGTGACTCTTGTATGCAACAAATGTCTGGTCTGAGTTTTTGTATCCAGTCAGCTAACCTATGTCTCTTTAGAGGGCAGTTTAAGCCATTCACACTAATGGAGAATATTGATAAGTTTGGTGAAATTTGGGGTATTGAGTTTTTCGAAAGTCCAGTGGTCATTTTTAATCCTTTTGCCATTGTGGAAGTTGGAGTTTGATCAGAAATTTCTGAGTGAGTTTACTTTTGTAGTAGAGGATTGGGTTGGTTATTATGGAGGCTAGGTCTGAGAATATCCTGAAGAGTTGGGTTGGTTATGGCAAATTTCTTTAGCATATGTATGTCATTAAAGTAGTTAATTTCTCTGTCATAAATTAAACTCAGTTTAGCTGGGTACAAGATCCGGGGTTGAAAGTTATTTTGCTTGAGGAGATTAAACGTTGATGAGTGCCCTCTTCTGGCTTGAAAAGTTTCAGCAGAGAGATCTGCAGTCATTCTAATGTTCTTCCCTTTGAAGGTAATAGATTTCTTTCTCCTGGCCGCTTAGAGAATTTTCTCCTTCATATTAACTTTAGTGAAGTTAATTATGATATGCCTGGGGGATGTCTTATTGGGGTTGAGTCGTGCTGGGGTTCTGAAGCTATCTGTTATCTTAATTTCAGGTTCTCTAGGCATGTCTGGAAAATTCTCTTTCATAATTTCATGCAGAAGGGCTTCTGCACCCAGTGAGGCCACTTCATCTGTTTCAGGAATTCCTATGAGACAGATATTTGCCTGCTTTGAGTTATCGCAAAGCTCTCTGAGTGAGTTATCCATTTTTGCTCTCCATTTCTCTTCCTCTTTGAGAGTTTGGGAGCATTCACAGGCTTTATCTTCGATGTTGGAGATCCTTTCTTCTGCTTGGTCAATTCTGTTGCTAAGGGATTCCACTGTATTTTTCATATCTTTGAGGGCTGCAAATTCTTGTTTCAGTGTGTCTAAGTCTTTCGTGGTTTTGTCTTTAAATTCGTTAAATTCTTGAGACAGCTTTTGAATTTCTCCACGAATTCCTAATTCCATTTTGTTAATCTTGTTTGCCATCCAAATTATGAATTTGATTTCTGACATCTCAGCCAGTTGTTTGTGAATGGGATCTTCAATTACATCTGCTGTATCTTTCCTTGGGGGGGTTGATCTATTCTTTTTATTCATGTTACCAGAGTTTTCCTGCTGATTCCACCCCCTAATTGTTTTACTGCCTTTGATTTTCCTCTGGTGTTTTGTCGAGGACCTGTACAGTGCTGTGGCCTGAGAAACTGGGGCCTTGTTTGGTGTAGAGGGGCTCAGTGTTTCTGTCTTTTTTTTAGCTTGTTTCTATGTGACCCTAGTGAAACAGTTACTCTGGGTTGAAGTCTCAGCTGTGGAGAAATACCAGCAATTAAGTCACCCCACCCACCATAGGCAACAAATGGAAAAGGAAAATCAAACCTTCCTACAACCACACACCCAGGGCACCACCTGGATAGTCCCCAGGTGAGTGACTCAGTTCAAAATGTCCAAGTCAATTGTCTCAGTCAGCAGCTTCCTCGGGTGGGAGAGTTGAAGAGGTCCCTGGGAACTAGATCACAGGGGTCTGGTGCCTGCTCTAAAATGGCTTGCTCCAGTGCTGCGTGGAGTCAGGAAGAGCCACCAGTAAATAGATCAGTCTGGGAAGATTGATGCCTCCTTCCCCACCTTGCAGCTCTGTCACACCCAGTCGCTGCTAGCCCCACAGGGCTGTGACCCAGTCAATTGTCTGCAGTAAGCAGATACTCCAGGCTTTTGCACCTGCCTGTCACAGGGTAGTCTGTGTCTGCTCGACTAGGCCGCTATTCTCTGTCTTTATCCAGCAGGGGGTGGTGTGGCCTGTCAACCTCGGGCACTGATGGAGGCTGGAGGTGTTCACTCAGTTCCAGCCCCACCCTTAGTTTATGTTACTGGGTGAAGGGAACAACCCTGTGGGAGTTTGTTTCTGACCTTGCCAGATTCCTCTGCAGAGGAGATGCTCATTTGGGTTCCCAGAACCTGTGCCTCAGGCCCTGTCTTTAGTCCTGCGGGTTTGTATTCACAGCACAATCAGTTGTTGGCTGTAGTCTCTTGGCCTCCTTTGTCTATAGGCTGGTGATCCCCTAAGGGCCAGGTGCATCTTAGGCTCACTGGAGCGGTCCTCTGGATCAGCCCCACCCTGGGAATTTCCCGGCTCTGCGGGTGTGTTTTCTAGTCCCCGTGTTCCACCGATGTTGGTACCGTCTCAGGAAAACCCTTTACTCACGGTGCCTGTGTTTCAGTCCCAGGTCTCTTCCATGGTGGTTGCCATCTGAGAAGATGCTTGGCCTCATCTGGTTGCCCAGGAAGACAGGAGGAGAGGCTATGGGATATCTGGTGGTGGGCCTTGTTATTGCTGAAGACGGCTGTTGCTCTGCACCTCGGGGCACCACGGCTCCAGTGTAATTCCCTCTCAGCCGACCGTCGTCTTCTCTCTCCTTTCCTACAGAGTCAGCACTGGCCAGCTGCAGTCCAGGTCCTGTCTGCACCTCTCGAGAGTTCACCCAAGAACTGGAATCCTGGGGGGGGGGCAGGTCTCCAGATCACAGAGTGAGAGTGGAGGGGAGTGTTAGAAGCTCAGAGTTGCAGGTCGTAACACCAAGCTCATTGAGACCAAATGAACAAATAAACAGATACAAAGGTTACCAGGCACATGAGCCCATAGATACAGAGACAGACGGAAACAGATCGACATACAGGCAACAGCCACAACAACAGCAATATAAGAACAACTGCAATAAAAATAGTGATAATCGTAAAATAATTGAAAGAAAGAAAAAAAGAGAGAAAAAAGTGGCGTTTGAAGGAATGTTAAATGAGAAGCAAAAAAAATTAAAATTATAAGAGATAGAAATAAAAGATATATGTATATAAAAAGTAATAATAAAAAATTATTGAAATCTCCTCTAAGAAAATGGTGAGGAAAAAACAGACAAAAACAAAACAAAACAACAACAACAAAAAAAACCTCCTCGAAAACAAAAAAAAACCAAACCAAAACAAAACAAAACAAAAAAAAGGCACCAACTACAAAAATATTCTTGTGTGTAGAAATATACCTATAAATATCTATATGTCTGCTGTAGCGATCAACTTTCATAGGAATATATTCACACTGCGATATACTTTCTGGACACCAGGTGGCGCTGTGAGTGGTTCCGAGACTTATACCTGATTTACAGTTTATACCGTTACCATGGTAACCACCTTCCATGGCCGATGGCCATTTTGGAGTTTCAGTAAAGATTGTCGCCTAAGAATTGTGCAACCTCGGCTGTTCTTTTCCAGACAGCAGTTGCGACCCACTTTCCCACTCAGTGCAGGTGTCCACGCTTACTATGTCCCTCCACTCTCCCAGGTTCCCCTGCAAACTGGCAACTGCAATCGGCCATAAGGGGAGCAGTGCTGAGTTAGCGCGGTGGTTGGCGGGCTCCCAGCTCTGTCTCCTGTAGCTGGTTCCCGTGGTTTCAGCAGCCAAAGCCAGTCCACCGCTTCAGTAGCTTCGGGGCTCCAGAAGCCAAAGCTGGGTCCTAGGCTTCAAGCTGGTTCCCATGGCTGGAGCGCTCCAGTGACTTATTCTGGGTTTTATGGATCAGAGTTTCCCTTTTGGATGGGCACCCACCATGAACCGCCAGCCCCCTCCAATGCCTGGGGGGAAAGGTGCCCGCCCTTTTGGGTAGTTCAAAATGTCTGTTTCCCAGGGGGGATCCCTTCCCTTCAATTGTCCAACAGTTTGCCCAGCTCCCCGTGGTTTTGAGTGGCTCTCCTTTCGGAAGCCTCCCTCAGTTCAGGATTAATTATTTGTCAATTGGATTTTGTCAGCATTTACAAGCTGCTGACCTCCGTAGGGGAGGGGCCTGCTGGCCAGCATGGCCAAGCAGGGAAGAATCTCTACAACAGAGGCTGTGATTTTAAATTACCCCTCATATATAGCAAATCGCCAGTCGCTGGGCGTCTCCAGCTGTCTGTCCACTCCAATAATCCACACACAGGAAAGGTTCAGACCGCCTTTCCTCTCACCGGGTGGCTTGGGAGAGGTGGGCTACACGTCTGTCCTGTCCGCCATCATCAGCTTTGTGTGTATACCACAGTTTATTAATCCATTTTTGGATCTATGGGCACTTGGGCTTCTTCCATGACTTAGCAATTATGAATAGGGCTGCAATAGACATTCTGGTACAAATATCTTTGTTGTGACGTGATTTTTGGTCTTCTGGGTATACGCCTAGTAGAGGAATTACAGGATTGAATGGCAGATCTATTTTTAGATCTCTAAGTGTTCTCCATACATCTTTCCAAAAGTAATGTATTAATTTGCATTTCCACCAGCAGTGTAGAAGTGTTCCCTTTTCTCCACATCCGTGCCAACATCTCTGGTCTTGGGATTTTGTGATATTGGCTAGTCTCACTGGAGTTAGATAATATCTCAAAGTAGTTTTGATTTGCATTTCTCTGATGATTAAAAATGCTGAGCATTTTCCATATGTCTGTAGGCCATGCGCCTATCTTCTTCAGAGAAGTTTCTCTTCAAATCCCTTGCCCAGCCTGCGAGGGGATCACTTGTTCTATTCTTGCTTATGTGTTTGAGTTCTCTGTGGATTCTGGTTATTAAAACTTTGTCAGAGACATACCCTGCAAATATCTTCTCCCATTCTGAGGGCTGTTTGCTTTCTTTACCCACTTTGTTCTTGGATGTGCAGAAGGTTTTTAGTTTGATCAGGTTTCAGTAGTGTATTTTTGAAGCTGCTTCAATTGCCCGGGGGGGGGGGGTCTTCCTCATAAAATTCTCGCCCAGGCTGATTTCTTCAAGGTTTTCCCTGCACTCTCTTCTAGTATTTTTATAGTTTCATGTCTTAGGTTTAAATCTTTAATCCAGTGAGAGTCTGTCTTAGTTAATGATGAAAAGTGTGGGTCCAGTTTCAGTCTTCTGCAGGTTGCCAGCCAGTTCACCCAGCACCATTTGTTAAATTGGGAATCTTTTCCCCATTGAATGTTTTTCATCGGCTTGTCGAAGATCAAATAACAGTAAGTAGCTGGATTCATCTCTTGGTTCTCTATTCTGTTCCCGACATCTATCTCTCTGTTTTTGTGCCAGTACCATGCTGTTTTGATCACTATCGATGTGTACTATAGTCTGAGGTCTGGTAGTGTGATTTCTCCTGCTTTGTTTTTATTTCTGAGTAATGTCTTAGCTATTCGAGTTTTTTTCTGATTCCATATAAAAAGAAGTATTGTATTTTCAAGATCTTTAAAGTACGACAGTGGAGCTTTATTTTTTATTTATTTCTTTTTTTTATTGAATCATAGCTGTGTACATTGATATATTCATGGGGCATCATTCACTAGCTTCACAGACCGTTTACCAAGTTTCACATATACCCTTGTAATGCACCGCTGGTGTAATCCCAGCAATCCCCTTCCTTCTACCCACGTCCCGCCCTCCGTCCGCTCCCTTTCCCCCTTCCCCCTATTTTTAGGTTGTAACTGGGTTATAGCTTTCATGTGAAAACCCTAAATTAGTTTCATAGTAGGGCTGAGTACATTGGGTACTTTTTCTTCCATTCTTGAGATACTTTACTAAGAAGAATATGTTCCAGCTCCATCCATGTAAACATGAAAGAGGTAAAGTCTCCATCTTTCTTTAAGGCTGCACAATATTCCAGGGTATACATGTACCACAATGTATTAATCTATTCATGGATCCATGGGCACTTGAGCATCTTCCATGAATTAGCAATTATGAATTGGGCTGCAATAAACATTCTGGTACAAATATCTTTGTTATGGTGTGCTTTTTGGTCTGGTGGGTATTTGCCCAGTAGAGGGATTACAGGATTGAATGGTAGATCTATTTTTAGATCTCTAAGTGTTCTCCATATCTCTTTCCAAAAGGAATGTATTAATTTGCATTCCCAGCAGCAGTGCAAAAGTGTTCCCTTTTCTCCACATCCGCGTCAACATCCCTGGTCTTGGGATTTTGTGATATAGGCTAGTCTCATTGGAGTTAGATGATATCTCAAAGTAGTTTTGATTTGCATTTCTCTGATGATTAAAGATGATGAGCATTTTTTCATATGTCTGAAGACCATGTGCCTGTCTTCTTCAGAGAAGTTTCTTTTCAAATCCCTTGCCCAGCCTGCGAGGGGATCACTTGTTCTATTCTTGCTAATGCATTTGAGTTCTCTGTGGATTCTGGTTATTAAACCTTTGTCAGAGACACAACCTACAAATATCTTCTCCCATTCTGAGGGCTGTTTGCTTGCTTTACTTACTGTGTTCTTGGCTGTGCAGAAGCTTTTTAGTTTGACCAAGTCCCAGTAGTGTATTTTTGAAGCTGCTTCAATTGCCTGGGTGGTCCTCCTCATAAAATACTCGCCCATCCCAATTTCTTCAAGGGTTTTCCCTGCGCTCTCCTCTAGTATTTTTTTTTTTTTTTTATTGTTGGGGATTCATTGAGGGTACAATAAGCCAGGTTACACTGATTGCAATTGTTAGGTAAAGTCCCTCTTGCAATCATGTCTTGCCCCCATAAAGTGTGACACACACCAACGCCCCACCAACCTCCCTCCTTCCCTCTTTCTGTTCCCCCCCATAACCATAATTGTCATTAATTGTCCTCATATCAAAATTGAGTACATAGGATTCATGCTTCTCCATTCTTGTGATGCTTTACTAAGAATAATGTCTTCCACGTCCATCCAGGTTAATACGAAGGATGTAAAGTCTCCATTTTCTTTAATGGCTGAATAGTATTCCATGGTATACATATACCACAGCTTGTTAATCCATTCCTGGGTTAGTGGGCATTTAGGCTGTTTCCACATTTTGGCGATTGTAAATTGAGCTGCAATAAACAGTCTAGTACAAGTGTCCTTATGATAAAAGGATTTCTTTCCTTCTGGGTAGATGCCCAGTAATGGGATTGCAGGATCAAATGGGAGGTCTAGCTTGAGTGCTTTGAGGTTTCTCCATACTTCCTTCCAGAAAGGTTGTACTAGTTTGCAGTCCCACCAGCAGTGTAAAAGTGTTCCCTTCTCTCCACATCCAAGCCAGCATCTGCAGTTTTGAGATTTTGTGATGTGGGCCATTCTCACTGGGGTTAGATGATATCTCAGGGTTGTTTTGATTTGCATTTCTCTAATATATAGAGATGATGAACATTTTTTCATGTGTTTGTTAGCCATTTGTCTGTCGTCTTTAGAGAAAGTTCTATTCATGTCTCTTGCCCATTGATATAAGGGATTGTTGGCTTTTTTCATGTGGATTAATTTGAGTTCTCTCTAGATCCTAGTTATCAAGCTTTTGTCTGATTGAAAATATGCAAATATCCTTTCCCATTGTGTAGGTTGTCTCTTTGCTTTGGTTATTGTCTCCTTAGCTGTACAGAAGCTTTTCAGTTTAATGAAGTCCCATTTGTTTATTTTGGTTGTTGTTGCAATTGCCATGGCAGTCTTCTTCATGAAGTCTTTCCCCAGGCCAATATCTTTCCGTGTTTTTCTTATGCTTTCTTGGAGGATTTTTATTGTTTCATGCCTTAAATTTAAGTCCTTTATCCATCTTAAATCAATTTTTGTGAGTGGGGAAAGGTGTGGGTCCAGTTTCAGTCTTTTACATGTAGACGTCCAGTTCTCCCAACACCATTTATTGATAGCCCTGCAGTTGGCTGACCCAGTTGCCTGTAGTAAACATATGGTGCAGGTGTTTGCACCTGCCTGAATCACAAGGAGATATGCCAGGCCTCTGCGCTCTGCCTCTATCTAGCAGGAGGAGTTGAGGCCTGATAGCCTCGGGTGCTTGATGAAGGTTGGGGCGTGTTCACTCAGGTCAAGCCCCACCCCTGATTGATGTTACTGACAGAACAGAACAGTACAGATAAGAATAACTTTGTGGGATTTTGTCTGTTCCTGTTAAGTTCCCCTGCAGAAGAAAAGCTGTTTTGAGTTTCAATGCCCTGTCTTTGCTCCTACAGTTTTGTATTTGGTTACCTGCCAGTCGTATCCTGGTGCCTTTCTTTGTCTATAGGCTGATGATCCCCTGAGGGCCAGGTGCGTCTTAGGCTCAGTAAAGGGGTCCTCTTGGTCAGCCCCGCTCTGGGAACTTCCTGGGACTGTGAGTTGGTACTGCCTCAGGCAAATCCTTTACTCACAGGTGGTTGCTGACCTCTGTTTGCCCAGCAAGACAGGGGTTGTGGCTTCAGAATATCCGGGAGAAGATGGCTGTTGCTTCGAGCCTCAGGCAACTGTTGCTCTGGTGTGGTTCCCTCTCAGCCGACTGTCCTCTCCTCACTCCCATGGCCCAGAGTCATCACTGAGCAGCTGCAGTTTAGGCACTGTCCACACCCCTCGAGGAATCACCCAAGAATCTGGACTCCTGGGGGACAGTCTTCCAGACCTCAGAGTGAAATTGGAGGGGAGTTCTGGGAGCTCAGAGTTGCAGGTAGAGGATATATACAATTTTACACTGTTTTATGCCTGACTGTATTGCTCCTAAAGGACAGCTGCTGCTCTGTGCCTCAGGGAAGTGCTGGTCTGGTGTGGTTCCATCTCAGCCAACTGTCCTCTCCTCACTCCCATGCCCCAGAGTCAGTACTGACTAGCTGCAGTTTAGGCACTGTCCACACCCCTCGAGAAATCACCCAAGAATCTGAACTCCTGGGGGACAGGCCTCTAGATCTTAGAGTGAGAGTGGAGGGGAGTCTGGGAACTCAGAGTTGCTGGTAGAGAATATATACAGTTTTATACAGTTTTATTTATGCCTGGCAGGAGAATGCCATGGCACCCTAGTAAGGGAGGTAGGTCCAGTTTTTAGAGGGTCTCTCCTGTGGAGTGTAGTGGGAGGACCTTTGAACTCTGCCCGTTTGTTTGTGGGGCACTCTGAGCCATTCTTATGGGGGAGGGGACTCCCCTCCGATTGGTGATGGATTTTGTACCTTTTGTTTGTATCCTTGTGGTCACAGCTCACCTCAGAGGAGTTGATGTGCATTCTTCAACCTTCTCTTTTGGTGCAGCTCAAATCCACCTCGTTACTTGCTAAATTTTTGTCCTTTAACTCCCCTTCTGGACGGGGGCCTCTTTGGAAAGTTGGCTTCGGTCAGCCATCTTGTCTCCCTACCTCTGTTTTTATTTCATCTTTGTCATTTCTGATTGATGAAATTAAAGATTTTACTCGTTTTTTCCTGGTTAGGTTAGCCAAAGGTTTATCTATTTTATGAACCGTTTCAAAAAACCAACTTTTTGATTTATGCATCTGTTGTATAATCCTTTCGTTTTCAATTTCATTTAATTCTGCTTTAATTTTGGTTATTTCTTTTCTTCTACTGGGTTTGGGGTTGGAATGTTCTTCCTTTTCCAGTTGCTTGAGATGTCCCATTAGGTTGTTAAGTTCCTCTCTTTCCATTCTCTTGAGGAAGGCTTGCAGTGTTATAAATTTCCCTCTTAGGACTGGCTTTGTGGTATCCCAGAGGTTCTGATAATTTGTGTCTTCATTGTTGTTTTGTTCCAAAATTTGGTAATTTCCTCCTTAATCTCATCTCTGACCCAGCTATCATTCAGCATAAGGTTACTTAACTTCCATGTTTTTGTATGAATATGCAGATTCCTGTTGTTACTGAGCTCAACTTTTATTCCATGGTGGTCTTAGAAGATGCAAGGAATAATTTATATTCCTTTAAATTTACTGAGGTTAGACTTGTGACCTAAGATGTGATCAATTTTGGAGTAAGTTCCATGGGCTAATGAGAAGTATGTGTATTCAATTTTGTTGGGATGAAATGTTCTGTAGATGTCTGTTAAATCCAAATGTTGGATGGTTTGGTTTATATCTAAAATTTCTTTGCTCAGGTTCTTATTGGTGGATTGATCCAACACTGCCAAAGGAGTGTTGAAATCCCTGACTATTATGGAGCTGGAGGAAATCAAGTTGCTCATGTCTGTTAGAGTTTCTCTTACAAATTGAGGCACATTATGGTTGGGTGCATAGATATTAATAATTGAAATCTCATCATATTGAGTATTACCCTTAACAAATATGAAGTGACCATTTTTATACTTCCTTACTTTTGTTTGTTTCAAGCCTATTGTATCTGCAAATACAATAGCAACTTCTAGTTTTTTCTGATTTCCATTTGCCTGAAATATGGAAGACCATTTTTTCACCCAGAGTCTATATTTATCTTTTAAGGTAAGATGAGATTCTTGTATATAGCAGATATCTGGCCTGAGTTTTTGTGTACAGTCAGCCAAGCCCTCTACCTCTACCTCTTTAGACGACAGTTTAAGCCTTTAACATTAATGGAGAATATTGATAAGTCTGGTAAAATTTGGTAAATTGAGTTTTTCAAAAGTCCAGTGGACACTTTTAATCCTTTTGCCACTGTGGAAGTTGCAGTTTGATCAAAAGTTTCTGAGTGCGTTTACTTTTGTGGTAGAAGATTGTGCTGGTCATTATGGAGGATAGGTCTGAGAATATCCTGAAGAGCTGGTTTGGTTATGGCCAATTTCTTCAATATGTGAATGTCATTAAAGTATTTAATTTCTCCATAATAAATGAAACTCAGTTTAGCTGGAAAGAGGTTTAGCTCGGTTGAAAGTTATTTTGTTTTAGGAGATTAAAAGCCAATGACCACTGTCTTCTGGCTTGAAAGGTTTCAGCAGAGAGATCTGCAGTCATTCTAATATTCTTCCCTTTGTAGGTTGTGGTTTTCTTACGTCTGGCTGATTTCAGAATTTTCTCCTTCATATTAACTTTAGTGAAGTTAATTATGATGTGCTTGGGGGATGTCTTATTCGGGTTGAATTGTGATGGGGTTCTGAAACTGTCTGCCTTCTGAATTTCAGAATCTCTTGGCATGTCTGGAAAATTCTCTTTCGTAATTTCATGGAGAACAGCCTCTGTGTCCTGCGAAGCCACTTCATCGCTTTCTGGGATTCCAATGCGGCAGATATCAGCCTTCTTGGAATTATCCCAGAGTTCTGTGAGAGAATGATCCATTTTTGCTCTCCATTTCTCTTCCTCTTTGAGATTTTGGGAGCATTGAAAAGCTTTGTCTTAAATGTCAGAAATCCTTTATTCTGCTTGCTCCACTCTGTTACTGAGGGATTCTATTGTATTTTTCAGATCTTTGAGGGCTGCAAATCCTTGCTTCAATGTGTCAAAATCTTTGGTGATCTTGTCTTTAAATTTGTTCAATTCTTGAGACAACTTTTGAATTTCTCCTTGAATTTCCACTTCCCACTTTTCCTCCATTCTATTAATCTTGGTTGTAACCCAAAGTCTGAACTCGATTTCTGACATCTTGGCCTTCTGTTTATGAAAGGGATCTTCAGTTACGTCTGCCATACCTTTCCTTGGGGGTGGTGGGGAGATTGATCTACTCTGATTATTCATGTTACCAGAGTTTTTCTGCTGATTTCACCCCATGATTACTTACATCATTTGACTAGATGAGTGGATAAAGAAAAGTTGAGTTCAGGGCTCCAGGAGTAGTGATTAGCCAGTTGTTTGCCCAAAAGCTTGGACTGGTGTTTGTACCTTTTCCCCTGGAGCTTTGCCAAGGATCCATACAGTGCTACAGCCTGAGAAACTGGGGACCTGCTTGGTGTGGTGGGGCTAAGTTGCCCTGTATTGTTTTCAGTTGTTCTCTGTCCAACCCTAGTGAATCAGTTACTCTGGGTTGAACTCTCAGCTCTGGAGAAATACTAGCAATTAAGTCACCCCCCCCACAGGCAACAATTGGAAAAGGAAAATCAAACTTGCCTACATCCACACACCCAGGGCACCACTTGGATAGTCCTTGGGCGATTGGCTAAGTTCAAGAGGTCCAAATCAATTGTCCTGGTTTGCACCTTTCTCAGGTGGGAGAGTTTAAAAGGTCTCTGGCAACTAGATCACAGGGGTATGCTGACAACTCAACTCAAATATGACTTGCTCCAGTGCTCTGTGAGGTCTGGAGGACCCACCCAGAAAGTAGATTAGTCTGGGAAGGTTGATGCCTCCTCCCTCACCTTGCACCTCTGTCACACCCAGTCACTGATAACCCAGCAGGACTCTACCCAGTTGCCTCCAATGAACAGATACTCCAGGGGTTTTCACCTGCCTGAATCACAGGGAGATTTGCACCTGTCTCCTCAGCCAGGCCACTGCTCTCTGCCACTATCCAGCAGGGGGAGGTGAGGCCTGACAAACTCGGGTGCTTGATGGCAGCTGGGGCTGTTCACTCAGTTCTAGCCCTGCCCCTGATTGATGTTACTGGCAGAACAGAACAATTTTGCGGAATCTGTTTCTGTCCTAAACAGAAAATCTGCTAAAATCCCCTGCAGAAGAGAAGCTGTTTTGAGTTCACAGGACCTGCGCCTCAGGCCCTGTCTTTGCTGCTGCCAGGTAGTTTGTATTCGCAGCATGGTTAGGTGTCAGTTCTAGCCTCCTGTCCTTTTTCTAGGCTGATGAACCCTGAGGGCTGGGTGCATCTTAGGCTCAGTAAAGTGGTCCTCTGGGTCAGCCCACCCTGGGAATCAGCTGGCTCTGCTTGTGCATTTTTTAGTCCCCGTGCTCCACCCAGGCCGGTACCACCTCAGGCAAACTCTTTACTCATGGGGCCTGCATTTCCATCCCAGATCTGTTCCACCAGTGGTTGGCACCAGAGAAGATGCTCAGCCTCCTCTGGTTGCCCAGAGAGGCAGGGGGTGTGACTCTGGAATATCCAGGGGTGAGCCCTATTGTTGCCAAAAATGACAGCTGCTCTGTGCCTCAGGACACTGCAGCTCCTGTGTGATTCCCTCTCAGCTGACCATCCTCTCCTCAGTCCTGTGCCACAGAATCAGCAGCAGTCCAGGCCATGTCCACACCTCTTGAGATAATGTCCAAGAATCTGGACTCCTGAGGGACAGGTTTCTAGACCTTAGAGTGAGAGTAGAGGTGAGTGCTGGGAGCTCAGAATTGCATGTAGAGAATATATACAGTTTTATACAGTTTTATGCCTGGCAGGAGAATGCCATGGCACCCTTGTAGGGGAAGTAGATCAGTTTTTAGAGGATCTCTCCCGTGGGATATAATGGGAGGACTTTTGAATTCTGCCTGTTTGTTTATGGGATACTCAGAGCCATTCTTATGGGTGAGGGGACTCCCGTCCACTTGGTGATGAATTTTGTACCTTTTGTTTGTATCCTTGTGGTTGCAGCTCACCTCAGAAGGGTTAATGTGCATTCTTCAACCTTATCTCTTGGCACAGCTCCAATCTGCCAGGTTACTTGCTAAATTTCTGTCCTTTAACTCTCCTTCTGGATGGGAGCTTCTGTGGAAAGCTGGCTTCAGTCAGCCATCTTCTGAGGAGACCTTGTTTCTGTTCTGTATTAGAAGATTTTTTATTGTTTCCTTAATTTCAATGCTTGAAATTGGTCTGTTCAGGAGCTCTATTTCTTCCTGGTTAAGTCTAGGGAGAGGGTGTGATTCCAGATATTGATCCATTTCCTTAACATTGTCAAATTTCTTGGCATAGTGTTTCTGGTAGTATTGAGACATGATCTCTTGTATCTCTGTGGCATCAGTTTTTATTTCCCCTTTATCATTTCTGATTGAGGTTACTAGAGATTTTACTTTTTAATTTCTGGTTAGTCTAGCCAAAGGTTTATCTATTTTATTTATTTTTTCAAAAAGCCAACTCCTTGTTTCATTAATTTTTGAACGATTCTTTTGTTTTCAATTTCATTAATCTCTGATTTAGTTTTGGATATTTCTTTTCTTCTGCTGGGTTTATGCTGAGATTGTTCTTTTTACAGTTCCATAAGATGGTTTGTGAATTTGTTGATGAGCTCTCTTTCTGTTTTTCAAATGTAGGCATCTAACACAATAAATTTTCCTTTCAGAACTGCTTTTGCAGTATCCCATAGGTTTTGGTAGCTTGTGTCTTCATTCTTGTTCTGCTTCATTAATTAATTAATGAATTAGTTAATTAATTAACTTCATAAAGTTAATGATTTTCTGTTTTATTTCTTCCTGCACCCAACTTCATTCAACAGAAGGTAGTTTAATTTCCATGCCTTTGTGTGGGATTGAACTTTTTTGTTGGAGTTGAGTTCCACTTTTAGTGCCTTGTGGTCTGAGAATATACAAGGTAAAATTTTAATTCTTCTGATTCTGGTGAGGTTTGTTTTGTGTCCTAGGATATGATCAATTTTGGAGAATGTTCCATGAGGTGATGAGAAGAATGTACATTCTTTATCTTTTGGATGGAGTGTTCTATATATGTCTATCAAACACAGTTGTTCTAGGGTCTCGTTTAAGTTCCTTATATCATTGTTTAATTTATATTTAGAAAATCTGTCCAGCTCTGTAAGAGGAGTGTTAAAGTCCCCTGTTTTTGGATATCATATTGCTCAGACTGAGTGAGGTCTGTTTTAAGAATCTGGGAGCATTTACGTTGGGTGCATAAATATTTAGAATTGAAACATCTTGTATTTTTCCCTCAACCAATATAAAGTGACCATCCTTGTCTTTTTTGACTTTAGTTTCTTTAAATCCACATCTATCTGAAAATAAGATTGCAGTTCCTCTTTTCTTCTGAATTCCGTTTGCCTGAAAAATTGTCTTCCAACCCTTAACTTGGAGTTTTAATTCATCTTTTGAAGCTAGGTGTGTTTCCTGCAGATAGCAAATGGATGGCTTGTGTTTTTTAATCTAGTCAGCCAGTCTATGCCCCTTCAATGGGGAATTCAAGCCATTAACATTTATTGAGATAATTGATAAGGTGATAGGGTTCTATTCATCTTATTTTGTGAGAGTCCATTGCTTAGATTTATCTTTTGCATCATTGTGGAAGTTAGGTTCTGTCCTTTAATTTCTGAGTTCTTACTTTGCTGTTTGTCCATTGTGATGATCGGTGTGTAGAATAGGTTGAAGTATTTCCTGTAGAGCTGGTCTTGTTGTGGTGAATTTCCTCAATGTCTGTATATCAGTAAATGATTTGATTGAGCTTAGCTTAGCAGAATATAGAATTCTGGGCCGTAAATTGTTCTGTTTAAATAGATTAAAGGTAGATGACCATTGTCTTTTTGCTTGGAAAGTTTCATTAGAGAAGTCTGCAGTCACTCTGATGGATTTGCCCCTGTAGGTCAACTGGTGCTTACTCCTGGCAGCTTGCAGAATCTTTTCTTTTGTCTTGACTTTGGACAGGTTCATCACAATGTGTCTTGGAGAAGAAGCTCTGTTAGTGTTGAGGTGACCTGAGGTCTGATATCTCCCTGAAAGGATTGAGTCTTTGGTGATATTTGGGAAATTTTCATTTATAATATTCTCTGGTAAGGCTTCCATTCATTCTCCTGGGGCATTCTTCTTACCCTTCTGGAATACCTATAACTTGTATGTTCAAAAACTTCATAAAGTCCCACAATTCTGTCAGTGAACATTCTGCTTTCTCTCTCTTCTTTTCTGCATGTAACTATCTGAGTTATCTCAAGAGCTTTGTCCTCTACCTCTGAGATTCTTTCTTCTGCATGGTCTAATCTGTTGTTGATATTTTCTATTGCATGTTAAAATTTCCTAATTGACTGCTATAGTTCCTTCAGCTCTATCCTTTCTATATTCTTTATAGAATGCTATATCCTTTCTATAGTCTTCATATCATTCAATTCTGTTTTTGGATTTCCTTTTGGTTATTTTCTACTTTACCAGCAGTTTCCTTCATTGTTTCAATCATTTCCTTCATTGTTTTCATCATCTGTATTCCAAATTCCCTTTCTGTCATTTCTAACATTTCTTTTTAGCTGGACTCCTCTGCAGTACCTACCTCATGTTCCCTTGGGGAGGGGGGTGCTCTGGACTCAATTTTCATGTTGCCAGGATTTTTCTGCTGATTCTTCCTCATGAGTATTTTCTCTTATCTCTTTCCTTGCCCTAATTTTCCTTTCACTTACTCTTGCTCTTTAAGTTACTGTGTCCAGAGGACTAGGGTTTTGGTGAATTCTTTTAGTACCAGACCAGAAGGAGGAGAAGATTGAAGAGCAAGAAGGGAAAAAAGCAAAAAAAGAAAAAAGAGAAAGGAGAGAGGGTGAGTAAAAAGGGAATAGTGAAAAAAAGAAGAGAGGCACAGGGTGGCACATGTGACTGAAAGGAGTAGGGTGACAGCCCCATATGCTGGAGGTGGTGGGTACAAACCCCGCCCTGGACAAAAACTGAAAGCAGCAGCAGCAGCAGCAGCAGCAGCAGCAGAAGAAGAAGAAGAAGAAGAAGAAGAAGAAGAAGAAGAAGAAGAAGAAGAAGAAGAAGAAGAAGAAGCACAAAAAGAATGATACAGGAGCAATATAGGTGTACAGTAGGGCACTTTGACCCAACCTCTGGGGGTGCCAGGTTCAGTGGTTCCCTTTAGGAAAGCAGGTCTTTGCTAGCCTGTTTGGACATAGCATCCACCACCACCAAGTAGAGAGGAAAGATAAAAATGCTATAAATCAAATCAAAACAAGCAAACAGAAAACTTTTTGAGATAAAATTGGAGGAAATACCAAATAACAGGGGTAGAAACACTAGCAAGAATGAAGTTCTAATTGTTAAAAAAGGCAACAATGAAAAATTATATTTAAACTAGAAAAATGAAGAAAGAAAAGAAAGGAAGAACAGGGAAAAATATAGAGGGGAAATGTTAAAATGAAAAAAAAAAAGAAACAAAACAAAAAACAACAGATGGATTTCTTCCCAGCTGGGCTGGAAATCTTATCCCATCTGTACCCATTTCCCAGGTGAAATAAAACCATTTTAATTGCACACACAACAACAACAACAACAATCAAAAAACAAAAACAAAGCAGTATATATATCTTGCTGAATATTGTCTGGGCTACAGGTGATCTTCTGGGGTATGAGATGTTAATCTCAATGCTGACATGGCTATACGGGATGGAGACTGGAGGCCTCTGCTGATTTCTCAAACCTTGCATGGTGGAGAGCATAAATCTTTCCTCCATCTGCATAAAAGGCACTTTAAACTGCTAATCTTGACTAAGCAGAAGCTTTCTCAGGAAAGCACTTGCTGCTGGGATCACTCCTAAAGTGGCTGTCCACTTACCCAGTGTGCCAAAACCAGTCTTACTCTATGCCCCTGAGGGCCAGGGCTGTAAGGCATCTCAGTCCCCACCTTTAGGCTGCTCAGTCACTATATTATTCACCCAAGGTCTCCCACCAGATCCTTGCTCTGTGACTCTGAGGGCAGAGCTTTCCAGGGCAGTTCTCCCACAATGGCTCCACATGGCCCACAGCCGAACACTATTAGCTCCAACCAGCTCAGTGGCTCAGTCTGGAGTCCTACACAACACAAAGTCTTCCACATTTTTGCCCCAGTTTTCCCAAGATAGTTCAACTGAGTGCCAAGTCCACCAAAATCAAAATAGCTCACAGGTAAGGCCTTTCCAGTTTGCAATCTCACTGGGGCTGTACTTACAGCTGCCGGTGGGATTAGATCAAACAAACACATGCAACCACTTGCCAGTTCTCCAGTGCTTTTGTCCTCCTCGTGGAGTCCACAAGTCTCTTGCTGACTCCCTGTGTCTCCAAAGGGATATTTCTGGGTAGATTCCACCCGCCAAAGATGCTTGGAGTATTCTCTCCCCAGTCTCACCGTGCCCAGTTGCTAGGAAGCTGTTACTCGGCTGCCATCTTGCTCACATACTTCTTTTTAAAGTATGCATTCCCACCAATATAAAAGTGTTTGGAAAGCTTTTAATCTACTTTTTACCCTTCCTGACTTTTGTTTTACTATTCTCACTCCAATGAATTCTATGTACACTTCAGTCTCCATGTGGCATTGGAGTATTGCCTCACCTCATAAAACAATATTTGTGTATATTCATGTATATATTGTGCTTTCTGTTTCTCTTCATTCCTTCCTGCAGTTCCAGTTGTCCACTGGGGAATGTTTTTTCCTTTCAATTTAATTGTTTACTTGTACATATTTCTTTTCCTAATTCAAGATTGCTAATAACCAAATGTTTCACCTTAAGTTTTCCTTGAGGTATCTTTATTGTGGGGCTATGTTGCTGCTCACTATAGATTTCTGTTGTAATAGATTCTTTTTGGCACTTTTACAATACTGTTCCATTGATGTTTTCTTTTTTATTTATGTTGAAAAATGTTGATCATCAGTCATTTTTTCTTGCTTAGTTGGTCTCTGTATTTTCTAAAATCATTCCCAGTATCTTTGTTTCTCAGGCCATATTGTAGCTAGTTTCCTGTGTATTTATTTTGCCTAGGGGAATGTGGATTTAATTGATACTGATGTCTTTCATCAGTTTGGAATATGCTTGTATATTTTCATTTCTTGTTTCTCTTTCATTTTTTTTGCCATTTTTTTTTAAATTAAATCATAGCTGTGTACATTAATGCAATCAGGGGTAAAACATGCTGGTTTTATATACAATTCAAAATATTTTCATCAAACTGGTTAACATAGTCTTCACGGCATTTTCTTAGTTATTGTGTTAAGACATTTATATTCCACACTTAGTAAATTTCACATGTACCCTTGTAAGATGCACTGTAGGTGTGGTCCCACCAATTATCCTCCCTGCACCCATCTTCCTCCCTTCCCTACCATCCCTCTCCCCTTTCCCCTTCTTCTTGGGCTATAATTGGGTTATAGTATTTTCATATCTGATAATCATTCATTCCCAAGTTCTCTCTACTCTCTTTTAAATCACATCTTTATTGTCTTTCTTTTTACAATTTCAAAATAAAAAGAGATTATAAATGTTTTTCTTACATGGATATATTACATAATGTCAAGGCTTCATTGTATTTTAACAGTCCTAAATTTTTCAGTGCTGTTCACCCTGTGCTTCTGTTGAGATGTTTGTTCTTGAACCCTTCCAATTTAGTAATCTAGCCTTTTGCTAAGTTAAATATTGTCTCAATTTTAATTTTTCTTTTTGAGGCAGGGTCTTGCTCTGTCACCAGGCTAAAGTGCAGTGTCATCATGATAGCTCACTGCAACCTGGAACTGCTGGATTCAAGTAATCAACCTGCCATGGCCTCCCAAGTATCTGGGACTACAGGTGCACACCACCATACTCAGCTAATTTTTCTATTTTTTGTCAAGACAGAGGTCTCACTCTTGCTCAGGATGGCTTCAAACTCTTGGCCTCGAGCAATTCTCCTGCCTTAGCTCTCCAAATCACTAAGATTGTAGGCAGTAGCCAGCATGCCCTCCAATCCCTTCTTAATTTCTTATGTTCTTACTTTGAGTTCTAAACAGAAAACACAATAAATAGATTTAATTTAAAATAGAACAGCTTCACAATCAATGAAGACTCAATTTTTATTTGATACAATAATACTCCATATGGAAAGGAGAGAAAAATATAATTTGGATCCTATGAAGATAGGTTATATTAAGATCTATTAAGAGGCTCAGCGCCTGTGGCTCAAGCAGCTAAGGCGCCATACACATATAACTGAGCTGGTGGGTTTGAATCCAGCCCGGGTCTGCTAAACAACAATGACAGCTGCAAACAAACAAACAAAAAATAGCTGGGCATTGTGGTGGGTGCCTGTACAATTATATACATGGACATACAAGTGTAAATATAATTAAATGTTAAAAGAGAGTAAATAACATAAATACATTTCATTATCTCTGCTTGCCTTTCTGCACAAGTTTGTGGAGGTTGTGTTCATACATCTAACCCACACAAATTTGTAATGATTTTATTTGTCTGCTACTTAATCCTGTCCTCCCCAGAAGAAATGCAGCAATGTGTCCTGTCTCAGCCAAGGCTCCCACCTGGTATCTGTACCTGTGAGGTGGAGCCAGTGTACCTGGGTGGAGTCTCAGAGTTGCTCTGAGGACTTGAGGGCCTTCTTAGGATGACCAGGATGAGCACGTGGATGAGATTGAGCTCCAGGGCTTCCTGTGGGCGCAGTGCAAGGAGGATCCATCCCTATGAGGTCATGTCCAGCCAATCAGTGCACTCAGGTCCCACTCCCTTTGGTGGCCAAGCCTGTTTAAAAACTGTAGCTCTGAAATGCTCCAGAAGATGGATTTAAGACATTTGGCACATCTCCTTTTCTGGCATCTTGTGATACTAAACAGCTGACTTCTAACAAAACAAAACAAAAAAGGAAAGTGCCCTGGGCAGTACCTGTGGCAGTACCTGCTCAAAGGAGTAGGGCACTGGTCCCATATACCCATATAACAGAGGTGGTGGGTTCAAACCCAGCTCTGGCCCAAAACTGAAAAAAAAAAAAAAAAAGAGGAAAGTGCCCAGAACTGTATGGTTTAAGTAATAACATGGAAGTGAATGCAAATAAAGGTAATTTTTAACATTTTTACTTAAACCAATATATACAGATAACCAGCAGAAGGATAATCCACATCACAATGATGAATGAAAACGATTACATAGAATACTGAATTCTCAGCTTATTTCATTTTCCTCTATATGCTTCCAGGTAACAACTTAATTCAATTGTCTAGTTAATTTTCAGCAGAAACATTTTATGTATATAAATATTCATAAGATTAAAGGTCCCCAAATAAGTTTTACACAGCCGCATTGTGCTGACTTAATACCTTCAAGTGTTTCAGTAACTGAATCAGCTCTTAGGTCTGAGAACAGAATTTATAAACACAAGTCAATGAGTCACAAGGTTTGGTCGAGAGGACACAGCATTTCTCTACTTGTCCAGTGTCTACTGCCTCTCAGTCCCAACAGGTACAGCCAGTTCTGCTAAAAGACACATCCCAGCAGCAGCAGGTGTCCACGATGCTGAAATGAAGCAGCTCTGGGTCTTCTCTGGGGCATAAAAGCTCCTGGCTCATCAGCATTTGAAGAGACCATTTTGAGCTTCGGGAATTGGCCTGTAATAGGCCTTGTGGCAAAGTCTGGTTCCTGAGCTGGGTGAGGCAGGCAGCGGCCTGAGAGCAGAACTGGGCAAGGGTTCCAGGTCGTACAGGTCCACCTGAAATTCTGGTGGCAGAGCTCATCTCCCACAAGTTGGCCTGAGCACCTGGATGGGTCCTTTGGGGGTAGAGGTTGTGTAGCGAGGCTTGAAGTAGAGGATGCTCTGGGAAGAGGACCTGATTCCAGAAAGCAGGTTTGCTGCTTGTGCCTTCAGGGGCTGGGGTGCTTGGGGAGCCTCACCCTCCTCTTCAGCCTGTGAGACACACACATTCTCTTCTGTCTGGGCTCTAAGAGATCCAGTTTCAATGTCAATCTCCCACATGGGGTCTGTACCTGTGAGGTGTAGCCAGCGTGCCTGTGTGGAGTCCCAGAGTTGCTCCGAGGACTTGAGGGCCTTCTCAGGATGACCAGGATGAGCACATGGATGACATTCAGCTCCAGGGTTTCCTGTGGGCCCAGTGTGAGGACCTCATCTTCCAGGTGCAGCTAGAGCTCTGTTTCTGGTTCTGAGAGGATGACAATCATCTGTCTGCCAGGCATCTGGTGGCCCTGGGGGAGAAAAGCCAACAGTCAGAATCTTCCAAGGAAGCCTTCAATAGAAGACAGAGAGGAGGGGGAGCCAAAGGAATGTAAGAATGGCAGCTCAGAATTTCCACCCCTACTGTCACCCTGTTGGAAGATTATTATGTGCATGTTTTTCGGGGCTAAGAGCTTGAGTAGACCTGGCCCCCAAGTCCCTTTTCAAACCAACAGAATCTTACCTGGGGTATCCTCAAGGACTCCCATAAACCAGGGTTAGGAGCTTATTTCCTTGGGGCTGACTCTGCACCTGTGGAGAGAGCAGAGCGTGGAGTTCAAGGTCCTTGTGAAGCAGGATTTTATTTGGTGTTGAGAGAGTCACTGAGACTCATAACATGATCAAATGCAGCAGAACCTGCTGCAGGACCCCTGCCCTCGGGTCTGGAGGATGCATACCCCTGGAGAGAGGACCTGCTCCTCCTCACATGGAGGGTCACACTGGCTGCCCACCAGGGGACTCTCACGAGACAGAACAGGTCTTACCTGTCCTGGGACCCAGGTCCACCTTCTGCCATTTGGGGGATTCCATCGTATTGAGCTGGAATTGTAAAACAGAGAGGGACCCAGTGAGATCTCAGATACAAAAGACCACTGTCCTATCTCAAAACCATCACACACACCCTCAGCATGTGCTCACTCAGTCACTTCATATGGAAGCTACTCTCAGTCTGCCCTAACACTCACCCTTCCATGTTTCAAGCCATAAGCAAGAGAAAAGGAGAGAACTCTTTCCTTTCTAACCAGACAGATGATGCAGCTCTCACAGTAGGCCCCACACCCTTCATCCTGACAGACTTAAAGAGATCCCTGCTAGGTTAAACGAGACAGGTGTACTGACAGGTTCTAGAACCCTCCCCAGCACATCATGGTTTCTTATGGTTTCCTGCCTTCCTTGTTGCCTCGAATTCCATTCAATCAAGTCTTGACAGCAGAGGGTCTCCTCTGCCCTTTACTACTCTCCAACACACATCAACACACACACACACACACACACACACACACACACACACACACACACACACACACACACCCAGGAAGTCGCCTTCCAGGTTCCCAGCTCACCTGTTTCCCGACTCACCTGCTCTACCCAGCCTTCTCTTTCTCAAGGTCCATCAGACGATCACTGGGGCTCCTTGGGCTCTGGGAATTGGGCATGGTGCACGTCATCTCGACTTCTCTGGCTGAGGGAAGAGCAGTCTTTGTTTACCTCCTTGAGGTAAGTGCCGTCAACCGCCTCACTCCACTTCACCTGAGGAAGAGGCGTCAGCCTCAAAGCTGGTCACGCAGAGTCTAGCCTCTGAAGAGATGCTCCTGAGACTGGCAGATCTTGCTCTGACAGGGTGAACTCTTGGAGAAATCTTTTATATTTGACGGAGGGGCGGAGCCTGGGGGATTTGTGAGCCAGCGTGAATTTGATTGGCCATTCCTTTAATATATGCAAAAGAGGGGGGACCTCTAGGAGGGTGGGGGCATGGATTAATTAACAGAGGAAAGTGCAATTGAGGCCAGCCTAATCCTAGCAAATTTCACTCTGTTCCTGAACTTCAACCCCCAGGCTATGGGTGTTGACTAATAAGGATGTACACTTTATGTTCTATCCAGTTCATTCATTTTCTGAAATCATTATCTGGCTCATGCACACTGTGTACTTTTTGATTTTCTAAACGAAGCTCCAGGGAACGTCATTCATACAAAATGAACTGTTAAGGGAAGAGAAGCAGAGGGAGCTGCAGGTGAAGACACCTTCAGAGAGTGTCTGGTTTTTGTCTTACTGATCATTCGAATGAGGTTGGCTCTGCCTTCCTACTGGGATACCCTCAGGGAAGGTTCTTCCCAAGGGCAACCTCATAGCATGTGAGAAGTATTGAAGAGAATTCGGGGATGACCTAAGGGAAAATTGTACTGGACTTGTGGAGGTTCCTCTGTGGTTGTGTATGTCTCTGTGTGTGAGTGTGTGTGGGTGTGAGTGTGTGTGTGTAGCCAAGGCGTGGGGCTCCTCCCTAGGGTGTGGGCCGCTTTCTCTGTTCCTTGAAAAACTCCATCCCTGCACACTCACCGTGAGTTTTGTGAACATTTTCATCACTTTTACAAAACATCTACTACACAAAAGCATTCTTTAAGCAATATGCCAGTGTAGTCCAAAAGTTTTTCCACTAATTCTGTTTCTTCTACCCTTCTACTTCTCAACTATAAACCAAGTGAAAAACGCTCCTTGCTCATAGCTCAGTGTTTCGGGTGCTGGCCAGATGCACTGGGGCTGGCAGGTTCGAAACTGGACGGGGCCTGCTAACCAACAATGACAACAACAACGACAATAGCCGGGCGTTGTGGTGGGCACCTGTAGTCCCAGCTACTTGGGAGGCTGAGGCAAGAGAATCGCTTAAGCCCAAGAATTTGAGGCTGCTGTGAGCTGTGATGCCACGACACTCTACCGAGGGTGACATAGTGAGATTCTGTCTCGAAAGAAAAAAAAAAAAGAGCAAAAAATGAACTAGGTAAAATTAGGAGAAATAAAGTCTCCACTTTGTTATATCAAATGAAACCTTATCAAAATACCTTCCCTTGAAACACTTTGATTCCATCTTCTTCAGGTATTTGTGGAAAAGCATTTATTTTGGTAGTATTTGCAAAAATGTTAATAGTCTCACTTTCTTTCCTGAAACTTCCCAATAGGTGAGGAAATTACTCAGGTCGTGTGTTTGTAGAGCATGTCCTATGTCTGAAGTATGTAGTAGTACTCATGATCCAGAAATAAACACAGGAGAGTTACCACCTTTGTTCAGTTCCAATATTAGGGGCAAAAACATCTAATTGAGGACCTTGGATAAGGACTAACCTATGCCCTAAAATAGGAGTAGAGACATGAATAGGTTTTTACTGCTTTGGCAACCTGGTTAACACATGTACCTACGGCTTGCACCATTGTCTTGAGCCTGTGGCTTTCTGGGAGATGCATTCTTATTTGTATATGAGTCCCAGTGCGTGGTGGAATTGAGTTGATATTTAACTTTGCCCATGATCTGTAAGAGATATCTTGTCTCAGATCTGTGGAATATTAGGGGCTCCTAAATCTATCAGAAACACACAAATGTGGGGTTCCCGACACTGTTAGATTTGTGTGCATCACTTCATGTTCCTGTCAACTTGTTAAATAGATTTTCTTTTAATCTCACTCTTTTGAGATCTTGCGAGATAGTCTACAAAAATAGCGGGAGAAGTTTCCATTTCCAGGAATTTGTCATGCAGTCCAATGTTCATTAATGAAAGAATGTTCAGAAATGTATTTCAAGGATGAAATGGCATTTAGTGCCTTCACATACACGTAATTACTGGAGTGACAGGTGTGATATTGCACAGAAGTCTCTCCTTGGTGACTGTTTGAATTTCTGGTGGTGTGAAGTGAAACACATTCAGTAGAAACTGTGGGGTCACTGCTTTCTCACTCTCAGTCCAGTATTTCATCACTTACATGCAGTATTCAATACTTTGTTTAAAAAATAGGTTTTGTGTTAGAAGATTCTGCCCAATTTTAAGCTAATGGGAGTGTTGTGAGCATGTTGAAGGTAGGCTCGGCTAAGCTGGGATGTTTGAAGTATAGTGATCAAATGCTCCTGGGTTTGTTTTTATAACTAAAAACTGTCAGGGGGAGGAGACAAGATGGCTGACTGAAGCCAGCTTTCCACAGAGGCTCCTGTCCAGAAGGAGAGTTAAAGGATAAAAATTCAGCAAGTAACCTGGTGGATTTGAGCTGCACTAAGAGAGAAGGTCGTAGAATGCACGTCAACCCCGCTGAGGCGAGCTACGACCACAAGGATACAAACAAAAGGTAAAAAATCCATCACAAAGTGGACGGGAGTCCCCTCCCCCATGGGAATGGCTCAGAGTGCCCCACAAACAACCAGTCAGAGTTCAAAGGTCCTCCCACTACACTCCATGGGAGAGACCCCCTAAAAACTGGACCTACCTCCCCTACTAGGGTACCACGGCGTTCTCCTGCCAGGCATAAAACTGTATAAACTGTATATAGTCTCTACCTGGAATTCTGAGCTCCCAGTGCTGCCCTTCGCTCACACTGGGGTCTGGAGGCCAGTCCTGGTCGGTCGACAGAGACGGGACTGCACCGGAGTGGCAGTTCCATGAGGCACAGTGTGACAGCTGTCTTTTGGTGACAATACGGCCAGGCATAAAACTGTGTAAAGCTCTGTGTGTTCTCTGCCCACAACCCCAGGCTCCCAGCGCTCCCCGCACTCCCCTCTGCTGTCACTCCAAGGTCTGGAGGCCTGTCCCCCAGGGGTCCGGACTTTTGGGCGATTGTTCGAGGGGTGTAGACAGTGCTGGGCTGCAGCCTGTCGGTGCAGACTCTGGGGTACAGGAGCGGAGAGAGGACTGTTGGCTGGAGGGGAGCTACACCGGAGTGGCCATTGCCTGACCCATAAAGCAGCGGCCCTCTTTTGCTAGCCATACGTCTCACTACCGAATATTCTGAAGCCACACCCCCTGTCTCCCTGGGCAACCAGAGACTCTGAGTTTGCCTGAGGCAACTCCAGCTTGCAAACCAGGGAAACACCCAGGGTGGGGCTGACCCAGAGGTCCGCTTTACTAAACCTAAGATGCACCTGGCCTTCAGGGGATCATCAGCCTATAGACAATACAGGAGCAAAGACAAGCTGATTTGGAGCTCAATTCAGCTTCTCTTCTGCAGGGGAACTGCAGAGTTGTTCTGTTCTGTTCTGTCAGTAACATTAATCAGGGGTGAGACTGGACCTGAGTGAAAACCCCTCAACCTTCATCAAGTGCCCGAGGTTGTCAGGCCTCACCTCCTCCTGCTGGAGAGAGGCAGAGCGCAGCAGCCTGGCAGACTTCCTTGTGATTCAGGCAGGTACAAACTCTTGGAGTACCGATTCACTACAGGCAACTGGGTCAGCCAACTGCTGGGCTATCAGTGACTGGATGTGAAGTGGTGCAAGGTGGAGAAGGAGGCAGCAACCTTCCCAGACTGATTTATTGGCTGGGTGGCTTCTCCCCGACTCCACGCAGCACTGGAGCAAGCCACACCAGACCCCTGTGATCCAGTTCCCAGAGACCTCTTAAACTCTCTCACCCAAGACAGGTGCAGACTGAGACAATTGATTTGGACCTTTTTGAACTGAACCAATCGCCTGAGGACAAATCAGGTAATGCCCTGGGTGCACGGTGAAGGTTTGATTTTTCTTCTCCAATTGTTTGCCGGTGGGGGGCGGGGTGACTTAATTGCTGATATTTCTCCACAGCTGAGACTTCAATCCAAAGTATCTGTTTCACTAGGGTGGAACAGAAACCAGCTGAAAACAAGACAGAACCACTTAGCCCCTCTACACCAAACAAGGCCCCAGTTTCTCAGGCCACAACACTGTACGGGCCCTTGACAAAGCTCCAGGGGAAAAAATGAGAGGGAGTAAAACAACCATGGGGCGGAATCAGCGGAAAAACTCTGGTAACATGAATAACAAGAATAGATCAACCTCCCCAAGGAAAGATATGGCAGATGCAATTGACGATCCCATTGATAAACAACTGGCTCAGGTGTCAGAAATCGAATTCAGAATTTGGATTGCAGACAAGATTAACAAAGTGGAATTAGGAATTCGAGGAGAAATTCAAAAGCTGTCTCAAGAATTTAATGAATTTAAAGACAAAACCACCAAAGACTTAGACACACTGAAGCAAGAATTTGCAGCCTTCAAAGATATGAAAAATACAGAAGAATCCCTCAGCAACAGAATGGAGCAAGCAGAAGAAAGGATTTTTGACATCGAAGATAAAACCTTTGAATGCTCCCAAACTCTCAAAGAGGAAGAAAAATGGAGAGCAAAAACGATCACTCTCTCGGAGAGCTCTGGGATAATTCAAAGAAGGTGAATATCTGAATCATAGGGGTTCCAGAAACAGATGAAGTGGCCTCGCTGGGCACAGAGGCCCTTCTGCATGAAATTATGAAAGAGAATTTTCTAGACATGCCTAGAGATTCTGAAATTCAGAAAGCAGACAGCTTCAGAACCCCAGCATGACTCAACCCCAATAAGACATCCCCCAGGCATATCATAATTAACTTCACTAAAGTTAATATGAAGGAAAAAATCCTCAAAGCTGCCAGGAGAAAGAAAACAATTACCTTCAAAGGGAAGAATATTAGAATGACTGCAGATCTCTCTGCTGAAACTTTTCAAGCCAGAAGAGGGTGGTCACCGACTTTTAATCTCCTAAAGCAAAATAACTTTCAACCCCGGATCTTGTATCCAGCTAAACTGAGTTTCATTTATGACGGAGAAATTAAATACTTTAATGACATTCATATGTTGAAGTAATTTGCCATAACCAAACCAGCTCTTCAGGATATTCTCAGACCTATCCTCCACAATGACCAACCCAATCCTATACCACAAAAGTAAACTCACTCAGAAACTTCAGATCAAACTCCAATTTCCACACTGGTGAAAGGATTAAAAATGCCCACTGGACTTTTGAAAATCTCAATACCCAAAACTTCACCACACTTATCAATATTCTCCATTAATGTGAATGGCTTAAAGTGTCCTGTAAAGAGGCATAGGTTAGCTGATTGGATACTAAAACTCAGGCCAGATATTTGTTACATACAAGAGTCACATCTTAACTTAAAAGACAAATACAGACTCAGGGTGAAAGGATGGTTGTCCATATTTCAGGCAAATGGTAATCAGAAAAAAGCAGCTGTTGCAATTTTATTTGCAGATACAATAGGCTTTAAACCAACAAAAGTAAGGAAGGACAAGAACGGTCACTTCATATTTTTTAAGGGTAATACTCACTATGATGAGATCTCAATTATTAATATCTATGCACCCAACCAGAATGTGCCTCAATTTATAAGAGAAACTCTAAAAGACATGAGCAACTTGATTTCCTCTGGCTCCATAATCATCAGAGATTTCAACAGTCCTCTGGCAGTGTTGGATGGATCCTCCAACAAGAAGCTGAGCAAAGAAATCTTTTTTTTTTTTTTTTAATGTTGGGGATTCAATGAGGGTACAATAAGCCAGGTTACACTGATTGCAATTGTTAGGTAAAGTCCCTCTTGCAATCATGTCTTGCCCCCATAAAGTGTAACACACACCAAGGCCCCACCCACCTCCATCCTTCCCTCTTTCTGTTTCCCCCCCCATAACCATAATTGTCATTAATTGTCCTCATATCAAAATTGAGTACGTAGGATTCATGCTTCTTCATTCTTGTGATGCTTTACTAAGAATAATGTCTTCCACATCCATCCAGGTTAATACAAAGGATGTAAAGTCTCCATTTCTTTTAATGGCTGAATACTATTCCATGGTATACATATACCACAGCTTGTTAATCCATTCCTGGGTTGGTGGGCATTTAGGCTGTTTCCACATTTTGGCAATTGTAAATTGAGCTGCAAAAAACAGTCTAGTACAAGTGTCCTTATGATAAAAGGATTTCTTTCCTTCTGGGTAGATGCCCAGTAATGGGATTGCAGGATCAAATGGGAGGTCTAGCTTGAGTGCTTTGAGGTTTCTCCATACTTCCTTCCAGAAAGGTTGTACTAGTTTGCAGTCCCACCAGCAGTGTAAAAGTGTTCCCTTCTCTCCACATCCAAGCCAGCATCTGCAGTTTTGAGATTTTGTGATGTGGGCCATTCTCACTGGGGTTAGATGATATCTCAGGGTTGTTTTGATTTGCATTTCTCTAATATATAGAGATGAGGAACATTTTTTCATGTGTTTGTTAGCCATTCGTCTGTCATCTTTAGAGAAAGTTCCATTCATGTCTCTTGCCCATTGATATATGGGATTGTTGGCTTTTTTCATGTGGATTAATTTGAGTTCTCTCTAGATCCTAGTTATCAAGCTTTTGTCTGATTGAAAATATGCAAATATCCTTTCCCATTGTGTAGGTTGTCTCTTTGCTTTGGTTATTGTCTCCTTAGCTGTACAGAAGCTTTTCAGTTTAATGAAGTCCATTTGTTTATTTTTGTTGTTGTTGCAATTGCCATGGCAGTCTTCTTCATGAAGTCTTTCCCCAGGCCAATATCTTCCAGTGTTTTTCCTATGCTTTCCTGGACCATTTTTATTGTTTCATGCCTTAAATTTAAGTCCTTTATCCATCTTAAATCAATTTTTGTGAGTGGGGAAAGGTGTGGGTCCAGTTTCAGTCTTTTACATGTAGACATCCAGTTCTCCCAACACCATTTATTGAATAGGGAGTCTTTCCCCCAAGGTATGTTCTTGTTTCATTTCTCAAAGATTAGGTGGTTGTAAAATGTTAGTTTCATTTCTTGGTTTTCAATTCGATTCCAAATGTCTATGTCTCTGTTTTTGTGCCAGTACCATGCTGTCTTGAGCACTATGGCTTCGTATTACAGACTAAAATCTGGCATGCTGATGCCCCCAGCTTTATTTTTGTTACAGAGAGCTGCCTTAGCTATATGGGTTTTTTTCCAGTTCCATACAAAACGCAGAATCATTTTTTCCAAATCTTGACAGTACGATGTTGGTATTTTGATAGGAATGGCATTGAATAGGTAGATTGCTTTGGGAAGTATAGACATTTTAACAATGTTGATTCTTCCCATCCATGAGCATGGTATGTTCTTCCATTTGTTAATATCCTCTGCTATTTCCTTTCTGAGGATTTCATAGTTTTCTTTATAGAGGTCCTTCACCTCCTTTCTTAGGTATACTCCTAGGTATTTCGTTTTCTTTGAAACTATGGTGAAGGGAGTTGTGTCCTTAATTAGCTTCTCATCTTGACTGTTATTGGTGTACACAAAGGCTACTGACTTGTGGACATTGATTTTATATCCTGAAACATTACTGTATTTTTTGATGACTTCTAGGATTCTTGTTGTTGAGTCTTTGGGGTTCTCTAAGAATAAGATCCTGTCATCAGCAAAGAGGGAGAGTTTGACCTCCTCTGCTCCCATTTGGATTCCCTTTATTTCCTTGTCTTGCCTACTTGTATTGGCTAGAACTTCCAGCACTATGTTGAGTAGTAAAGGTGACAGAGGACAATCTTGTCTGGTTCCAGTTGTAAGAGGAAAAGCTTTCAGTTTTACTCCCTTCAGTAAAATATTGGCTGTGGGTTTGTCATAGATAGCTTCAATCAGTTTTAGAAATGTGCCACCTATGCCTATACTCTTCAGTGTTCTAATTAGAAAAGGATGCTGGATTTTATCAAATGCTTTTTCTGCATCTATGGAGAGGATCATGTGATCTTTATTTTTGCTTCTGTTAATATGGTGGATAACGTTTATAGACTTGCATATGTTAAACCAGCCTTGCATCCCTGGGATGAAGCCTACTTGATCATGATGAATGACTTTTTTGATGATAAGCTGTAATCTATTGGCTAGGATTTTGTTGAGAATTTTTGCATCTATATTCATGAGTGAGATTGGTCTGAAATTCTCCTTTTTGTTTGGGTCTTTTCCTGGTTTTGGTATCAGGGTGATGTTTGCTTCATAGAATGTGTTGGGGTAGATTCCTTCTTCCTCAATTTTTTGGAATAATTTCTGCAGTACAGGAATCAGCTCTTCCTTGAAGGTTTGATAGAATTCTGGAGTGAAGCCATCTAGACCAGGGCGTTTTTTGGTTGGAAGCTTTTTTATTGTTTCTTTGATCTCAGTGCTTGAAATTGGTCTGTTCAGGAGCTCTATTTCTTCCTGGCTGAGTCTAGGGAGAGGGTGTGATTCCAAATATTGATCCATTTCTTTCACATTGTCAAATTTCTGGGCATAGAGTTTCCGGTAGTATTCAGAGATGATCTCTTGTATCTCTGTGGGATCAGTTGTTATTTCCCCTTTATCATTTCTGATTGAGGTTACTAGAGATTTTACTTTTCTGTTCCTCATTAGTCTGGCCAATGGTTTATCTATTTTATTTATTTTTTCAAAAAACCAACTCCTTGTTTCATTAATTTTCTGAATGATTCTTTTGTTTTCAATTTCATTGATCTCTGATTTGATTTTGGATATTTCTTTTCTTCTACTGAGTTTAGGCTTAGATTGTTTTTCTTTTTCCAATTCCATAAGATGGCTTGTGAGATTGTTGATGTGCTCTCTTTCTGTTTTTCGAATGTAGGCATCTAAAGCGATGAATTTTCCTCTCAAAACTGCTTTTGCAGTATCCCACAGGTTTTTGTAGCTTGTGTCTTCATTGTTGTTATGCTCAAGGAAGTTAATGATTTCCTGTTTTATTTCTGTCTGCACCCATCTGTTATTCAACAGAAGATTGTTTAATTTCCATACCTTTGTGTGGGGTCGAGCATTTTTGTTAGAGTTGAGTTCCACCTTTAGTGCCTTATGGTCTGAGAAGATACAAGGTAAAATTTCAATTCTTTTGATTCTGTTGATATTTGTTTTGTGTCCCAGGATATGATCAATTTTGGAGAATGTTCCACGGGGTGATGAGAAGAATGTATATTCTTTATCTTTGGGACGGAGTGTTCTATATGCGTCTATCAAGCACAGTTGTTCTAGGGTCTCATTTAAATCTCTTATATCCTTGTTTAATTTCTGTTTAGAGGATCTGTCCATCTCTTTAAGAGGAGTGTTAAGGTCCCCTGGTCTTATGGTATTATCAGATATCATATTGCTCAGACTGAGTAAGGTCTGTTTCAAGAATCTGGGATCATTTAAATTGGGTGCATAGATATTTAGAATTGAAATGTCTTCTTGTTGTATTTTTCCCTTGACCAATATAAAGTGACCATCTTTGTCTTTTTTGACTTTAGTTGCTTTAAATCCACATGTATCTGAAAATAAGATTGCAACTCCTCTTTTCTTCTGAATTCCATTTGTCTGAAAAATTGTCTTCTAACCCTTGACTCGGAGCTTTAATTTGTCTTTTGAAGCCAGATGTGTTTCTTGCAGACAGCAAATGGATGGCTTGTGTTGTTTAATCCAGTCAACCAATCTATGTCTCTTCAGTGGGGAATTCAAGCCATTAACATTTATTGAGATAATTGATAAGTGTGGTAGTATTCTCTTCGTCTTATTTGGTGAGAGTCCATTGCTTAGTTTTATCTTTTGCATCAGTGTGGAGGTTAGGTTCTGTCCTTTAATTTCTGAGATCTTACTTTGCTGCTGATCCATTGTGGTGGTCAGTGTGCAGAACAGGTTGAAGTATTTCCTGTAGAGCTGGTCTTGTTGTGGTGAATTTCCGCAATGTTTGTATATCCGTAAATGATTTTATTTCTCCGTCAATTTTGAAGCTTAGCTTAGCAGGGTACAGAATTCTGGGCTGGAAATTGTTCTGTTTAAGTAGATTAAAGGTAGATGACCATTGTCTTCTTGCTTGGAAAGTGTCATTAGAGAAGTCTGTGGTCACTCTGATGGATTTGCCCCTGTAGGTCAACTGGCGCTTACTCCTGGCAGCTTGCAGAATCTTTTCTTTTGCCTTGACTTTGGACAGGTTCATCACAATGTGTCTTGGAGAAGCTCGGTTAGAGTTGAGGTGACCTGGGGTCCGATAGCCCTCTGAAAGCAGTGTGTCAGAATCTTTGGAGATATTTGGGAAATTTTCTTTAATGATATTCTCTAATATGGTTCCATTCCTCTGGGGCATTCTTCTTCCCCTTCTGGAATTCCTATAACTCGTATGTTGGAACGCTTCATAAAGTCCCATAATTCTGACTGAACGTTCTGCTTTCTCTCTCTTCTTTTCTGCCTCTTTTACTATCTGAGTTATCTCAAAAACTTTGTCTTCTACCTCTGAAATTCTTTCTTCTGCATGGTCTAACCTGTTGCTGATACTTTCCATTGCATCTTTAAGTTCCCTGATTGACTGTTTCATTTCCTTCAGCTCTGCTATATCCTTTTTATATTCTTCATATCGTTCATCTCTTATTTGATTCTGTTTATGAATTTCCTTTTGGTTATTTTCCACTTTATTAGCAATTTCCTTCATTGTTTCCATCATTTCTTTCATTGTTTTCAACATGTGTATTCTAAATTCCCTTTCTGTCATTCCTAACATTTCTGTATAGGTGGAATCCTCTGCAGTAGCTACCTCATGGTCCCTTGGCGGGGTTGTTCTGGACTGGTTCTTCATGTTGCCTGGAGTTTTCTGCTGATTCTTCCTCATGAGTGGTGTCTTTTATCTGTTTCCTTGCCCTAATTTTCCTTTCACTTCATCTTGCTCTTTAAGTTTTCGTGCCTGTTTAAGTTGTGGGCGGGTTTAGACGGATTGAACACACGTGACCACTTGCCGGTTTTCCATTGTTTTAGTCCTCCTCTTGGGGTCCAGAAGTCTCTCGCTGACTCCCTGTATCCTCTCAGGGTTGATGATAGGCAGATCCCACCAGCCAGAGATGCCTGGAGTCCTATCTCCCCAGACTCACGGTGCCCAGCTACAAGGAAACTGTTACTTGGCTGCCATCTTGCTCCGCCTCGAGAGCAAAGAAATCTTACATTTAAACTTAACCATCCAACATTTGGATTTAGCAGACATCTACAGAACATTTCATCCCAACAAAACTGAATACACATACTTCTCATCAGCCCATGGAACTTACTCCAAAATCGATCACATCTTAGGTCACAAGTCTAACCTTAGTAAATTTAAAGGAATAGAAATTATTGCATGCATCTTCTCGGACCACCATGGAATAAAACTTGAGCTGAGTAACAACCGGAATCTACATACTCATACAAAAACATGGAAATTAAATCACCTGATGATGAATGATAGCTGGGTCAGAGATGAGATTAAGAAATCGCCAATTTTTTGGAACAAAACAACAATGAAGACACGAGCGATCAGAACCTCTGGGACACTGCAAAGGCAGTTCTAAGAGGGAAATTTATAGCACTGCAAGCCTTCCTCAAGAGAATGGAAAGAGAGGAAGTTAACAACTTAATGGGACATCTCAAGCAACTGGAAAAGGAAGAACATTCCCACCCCAAACCCAGTAGAAGAAAAGAAATAACCAAAATTAGAGCAGAACTAAATGAAATTGAAAACAAAAGAATAATACAACAGATCAATAAATCAAAAAGCTTGTTTTTTGAAAAGGTCAATAATATAGATAAACCTTTGGGCAACCTAATCAGGAAAAAAAGAGTAAAATCTCTAATCTCATCAATCAGAAACAACAAAGATGAAATAACAACAGACTCCTCAGAAATCAAAAAAATCCTTAATGAATATTACAAGAAACTTTATTCTCAGAAATATGAAAATCTGAAGGAAATAGACCAATATTTGGAAGCACGTCACCTTCCAAGACTTAGCCAGAATCAAGTGGAAATGTTGAATAACATTTCCCATATCAAGTTCAGAAATAGCATGAACCATACAAAACCTCCCTAAAAAAAAAAGCCCGGGACCAGATGGTTTCACGTCAGAATTCTACCAAACCTTTAAAGAGGAATTAGTACCTCTGTTACTCAACCTGTTCCAAAAGGTAGAAAAAGAAGGAAGACTACCCAACACTTTCTATGAAGCAAACATCACCGTGATCCCCAAACCAGGAAAAGACCACAGAAGAAAAGAAAATTATAGACTGATATCACTAATGAATATAGATGCAAAAGTAATTCAACAAGATCCTAACAAACAGAATCCAGCAACACATCAAAGAAATTATACATCATGACCAAGTTGGTTTTATGCCAGGATCTCAAGGCTAGTTCAATATACGTAAATCTATAAATGTAATCCAGCACATAAACAAATTAAAAAACAAAGACCATATGATTCTCTCAATCTATGCAGAAAAAGCTTTTGATAATATCCAGCATCCCTTCACGATCAGAACACTCAAGAAAATCGGTATAGAAGGGCATTTCTTAAACTGATAGAGGCCATCTACAGCAAACCGACAGCCAATATCATATTGAATGGAGTTAAATTAGAATCATTTCCACTCAGATCAGGAATCAGACAAGGCTGCCCATTGTCTCCATTGCTTTTTAACATTGTAATGGAAGCTTTAGCCACTGCAATTAGGGAAGAAAAGGCAATCAAGGGTATCCACATAGGGTCAGAAGAGATCAAACTTTCACTCTTCGCAGATGATATGATAGTATATCTGGAAAACACTAGGGACTCTACAACAAAACTTTTAGAAGTGATCAAGGAATACAGCAGCGTCTCAGGTTACAAAATCAACATTCATAAATCGGTAGCCTTTATATATACCAACAACAGTCAAGTTGAAAAAACAATTAAGGACTCTATCCCATTCACAGTAGTGCCAAAGAAGATGAAACATTTGGGAATTTATCTCACAAAGGACGTGAAAGATCTCTATAAAGAGAACTATGAAACTCTAAGAAAAGAAATAGCTGAAAATATTATCAAATGGAAAAACATACCATGCTCATGGCTGGGAAGAATCAATTATTGTTAAAATGTCTATACTACCCAAAGCAATATATAATTTCAATGCAATCCCTATTAAAGCTCCACTGTCATATTTTAAAGATCTTGAAAAAACAATACTTCGTTTTATATGGAATCAGAAAAAACCTCGAATAGCCAAGACATTACTCAGGAATAAAAACAAAGCAAGAGGAATTACGCTACCAGACCTCAGACTATACTAAAAATAAATAGTGATCAAAACAGCATGGTATTGGCACAAAAACAGAGAAGTAGATGTCTGGAACAGAATAGAGAACCAAGAGATGAATCCAGCTACTTACCGTTATTTAATCTTTGACAAGCCAATTAAAAACATTCAGTGTGGAAAAGATTCCCTATTTAACAAATGGTGCTGGGTGAACTGGCTGGCAACCTGTAGAAGACTGAAAGTGGACCCACACCTTTCATCATTAACTAAGATAGACTCTCACTGGATCAAAGATTTGAACTTAAGACATGAAACTATAAGAATACTAGAAGAGAGTGCAGGGAAAACCCTTGAAGAAATCGGGCTGGGCGAGTATTTTATGAGGAGGACCCTCCGGGCAATTGAAGCAGCTTCAAAAATACACTTCTGGGATTTGATCAAACTAAAAAGCTTCTGCACAGCCAAGAACACAGTAAGTAAAGCAAGCAAACAGCCCTCAGAATGGGAGAAGATATTTGCAGGGTATGTCTCTGACAAAGGTTTAATAACCAGTATCCACGGAGAACTCAAACGCATTAGCAAGAATAGAACAAGGGATCCCATCGCAGGCTGTTTCTGCATCTATTGAGAGGATCATGTGATCTTTATTTTTGCCTCATTAATGTGGTGGATAACGTTTATGGACTTGTGTTATGTTAAACCAGCCTTGCATCCCTGGGATGAAGCCTACTTGAACATGATGAATGACTTTTTTTTTTTTTTTTTTACTGTTGGGGATTCATTGAGGGTACAATAAGCCCAGTTACACTGATTGTAATTGTTAGGTAAAGTCCCTCTTGCAATCATGTCTTGCCCCCATAAAGTGTGACACACACCAAGGCCCCAGCCCCCTCCCTCCGTCCCTCTTTCTGCTTCCCCCCCATAACCATAATTGTCATTAATTGTCCTCATATCAAAATTGAGTACATAGGTTTCATGGTTCTCCATTCTTGTGATGCTTTACTAAGAATAATGTCTTCCACGTCTATCCAGGTTAATACGAAGGATGTAAAGTCTCCATTTTTTTTAATGGCTGAATAGTATTCCATGGTATACATATACCACAGCTTGTTAATCCATTCCTGGGTTGGTGGGCATTTAGGCTGTTTCCACATTTTGGCGATTGTAAATTGAGCTGCAATAAACAGTCTAGTACAAGTGTCCTTATGATAAAAGGATTTTTTTCCTTCTGGATAGATGCCCAGTAATGGGATTGCAGGATCAAATGGGAGGTCTAGCTTGAGTGCTTTGAGGTTTCTCCATACTTCCTTCCAGAAAGGTTGTACTAGTTTGCAGTCCCACCAGCAGTGTAAAAGTGTTCCCTTCTCTCCACATCCACCCCAGCATCTGCAGTTTTGAGATTTTGTGATGTGGGCCATTCTCACTGGGGTTAGATGATATCTCAGGGTTGTTTTGATTTGCATTTCTCTAATATATAGAGATGATGAACATTTTTTCATGTGTTTGTTAGCCATTCGTCTGTCGTCTTTAGAGAAAGTTCTATTCATGTCTCTTGCCCATTGGTATATGGGATTGTTCGCTTTTTTCAGGTGGATTAATTTGAGTTCTCTCTAGATCCTAGTTATCAAGCTTTTGTCTGATTGAAAATATGCAAATATCCTTTACCACTGTGTAGGTTGTCTCTTTGCTTTGGTTGTTGTCTCCTTAGCTGTACAGAAGCTTTTCAGTTTAATGAAGTCCCATTTGTTTATTTTTGTTGTTGTTGCAATTGCCATAATAGTCTTTTTCATGAAGTCTTTCCCCAGTCCAATATCTTCCAGTGTTTTTCCTATGCTTTCTTGGAGGATTTTTATTGTTTCATGCCTTAAATTTAAGTCCTTTATCCATCTTAAATCAATTTTTGTGAGTGAGGAAAGGTGTGGGTCCAGTTTCAGTCTTTTACATGTAGACATCCAGTTCTCTCAATACCATTTATTGAATAGGGAGTCTTTCCCCAAGGTATGTTCTTTGGTTTATCAAAGATTAGGTGGTTGTAAAATGTTAGTTTCATTTCTTGGTTTTCAATTTGATTCCAAGTGTCTATGTCTCTGTTTTTGTGCCAGTACCATGCTGTCTTGAGCACTATGGCTTTGTAGTACAGACTAAAATCTGGTATGCTGATGCCCCCAGCTTTATTTTTGTTACAGAGAAGTGCCTTAGCTATATGGGTTTTTTTCCGGTTCCTTACAAAACGCAGAATCATTTTTTCCAAATCTTGAAAGTACGATGTTGGTATTTTGATAGGAATGGCATTGAATAGGTAGATTGCTTTGGGAAGTATAGACATTTTAACAATGTTGATTTTTCCCATCCATGAGCATGGTATGTTCTTCCATTTGTTAATATCCTCTGCTACTTCCTTTCTGAGGATTTCATAGTTTTCTTTATAGAGGTCCTTCACCTCCGTCGTTAGGTATATTCCTAGGTATTTCATTTTCTTTGAAACTATGGTGAAGGGAGTTGTGTCCTTAATTAGCTTGTCATCTTGACTGTTACTGATGTACACAAAGGGTACTGACTTGTGGACATTGATTTTATATCCTGAAACATTACTGTATTTTTTGATGACTTCTAGGAGTCTTGTTGTTGAGTCTTTGGGGTTCTCTAAGTATAAGATCATGTCGTCAGCAAAGAGGGAGAGTTTGACCTCCTCTGCTCCCATTTGGATTCCCTTTATTTCCTTGTCTGGCCTAATTGTATTGGCTAGAACTTCCAGCACTACGTTGAATAGTAAAGGTGACTGAGGACAACCTTGTCTGGTTCCAGTTCTAAGAGGAAAAGCTTTCAGTTTTACTCCATTCAGTAAAATATTGGCTGTGGGTTTGTCATAGATAGCTTCAATCAGTTTTAGAAATGTGCCACCTATGCCTATACTCTTCAGTGTTCTAATTAGAAAAGGATGCTGGATTTTATCAAATGCTTTTTCTGCATCTATTGAGAGGATCATGTGATCTTTATTTTTGCCTCATTAATGTGGTGGATAACGTTTATGGACTTGTGTTATGTTAAACCAGCGTTGCATCCCTGGGATGAAGCCCACTTGATCATGATGAATGACTTTTTTGATGATAAGCTGTAATCTATTGGCTAGGATTTGTTGAGAATTTTTGCGTCTATATTCATGGGTGAGATTGGTCTGAAATTCTCCTTTTTGTTTGGGTCTTTTCCTGGTTTTGGTATCAGGGTGATGTTTGCTTCATAGAATGTGTTGGGGAAGATTCCTTCTTTCTCAATTTTTTGGAATAATTTCTGCAGTACAGGAGTAACTCTTCCTTGAAGGTTTTTGATAGAATTCTGTTGTGAAGCCATCTGGACAGGGCATTTTTGGATTGGAAGGTTTTTTATTGTTTCTTTGATCTCAGTGCTTGAAATTGGTCTGTTCAGGAGCTGTATTTCTTCCTGGCTGAGTCTTGGAAGAGAGTGTGATTCCAAATATTGATCCATTTCCTTCACATTGTCAAATTTCTGGCATAGAGTTTCTGGTAGTATTCAGAGATGATACAAGATGTATCTCTGTGGGATCAGTTGTTATTTCCCCTTTATCATTTCTGTATTGAGGTTACTGGAGATTTTACTTTTGTATTCCTCATTAGTCTGGCCAATGGTTTATCTATTTTATTTATTTTTTCAAAAAACCAACTCCTTGTTTCATTAATTTTCTGAATGATTCTTTTGTTTTCAATTTCATTGATCTCTGATTTGATTTTGGATATTTCTTTTCTTTTACTGAGTTTAGGCTTAGATTGTTCTTCTTTTTCCAATTCCATAAGATGGCTTGTGAGATTGTTGATGCTCTCTCTTTCTGTTTTTCTTTTTTTATTTGTTTTATTTTATTTTTTTATTAAATCATAGCTGTGTACGTTGATATGATCATGGGGCATCATTCACTAGCTTTACAGACCGTTTACCAAGTTTACATATACCCTTGTAAGATGCACCGCTGGTGTAATCCCACCAATCCCCTTCCCTCTACCCACAGCCCCACTCCCTCCCCTCCCTTTTCCCCTTCCCCCTATTCTTAGGTTGTAACTGGGTTATAGCTTTCATGTGAAAACCCTAAATTAGTTTCGTAGTAGGTCTGAGTACATTGGGTACTTTTTCTTCCATTCTTGAGATACTTTACTAAGAAGAATACGTTCCAGCTCCATCCATGTAAACATGAAAGAGGTAAAGTCTCCATCTTTCTTTAAGGCTGCATAATATTCCATGGTGTACATGTACCACAACTTATTAATCCATTCATGGATCGATGGGCACTTAGGCTTCTTCCATGACTTAGCAATTATGAATTGAGCTGCAATAAACATTCTGGTACAAATATCTTTGTTATGATGTGCTTTTTGGTCTTCTGGGTATATGCCAGGTAGAGGGTTACAGGATTGAATGGCAGATCTATTTTTAGATCTCTAAGTGTTCTCCATATCTCTTTCCAAAAGGAATGTATTAATTTGCATTCCCACCAGCAGTGCAAAAGTGTTCCCTTTTCTCCACATCCGCGCCAACATCTCTAGTCTTGGGATTTTGTGAAATAGGCTAGTCTCACTGGAGTTAGATGATATCTCAATGTAGTTTTGATTTGCATTTCTCTGATGATTAAAGATGATGAGCATTTTTTTATATGTCTGAAGGCCACGCGCCTGTCTTCTTCAGAGAAGTTTCTCTTCAAATCCCTTGCCCAGCCTGCGATGGGATCCCTTGTTCTATTCTTGCTAATGCGTTTGAGTTCTCTGTGGATTCTGGTTATTAAACCTTTGTCAGAGACATACCCTGCAAATATCTTCTCCCATTCTGAGGGCTGTTTGCTTGCTTTACTTACTGTGTTCTTGGCTGTGCAGAAGCTTTTTAGTTTGATCAAGTCCCATTAGTGTATTTTTGAAGCTGCTTCAATTGCCCGGGGAGTCCTCCTCATAAAATACTCGCCCAGCCCAATTTCTTCAAGGGTTTTCCCTGCACTCTCTTCTAGTATTTTTATAGTTTCATGTCTTAAGTTCAAATCTTTGATCCAGTGAGAGTCTATCTTAGTTAATGGTGAAAGGTGTGGGTCCACTTTCAGTTTTCTACAGGTTGCCAGCCAGTTCAGCCAGCACCATTTGTTAAATAGGGAATCTTTTCCCCACTGAATGTTTTTAATTGGCTTGTCAAAGGTTAAATAACGGTAAGTAGCTGGATTCATCTCTTGGTTCTCTATTCTGTTCCAGACATCTACTTCTCTGTTTTTGTGCCAATACCATGCTGTTTTGATCACTATTGATTTTTAGTATAGTCTGAGGTCTGGTAGCGTAATTCCTCCTGCTGTGTTTTTATTTCTGAGTAATGTCTTGGCTATTCGAGGTTTTTTTCTGATTCCATATAAAATGAAGTATTGTTTTTTCAAGATCTTGAAAGTATGACATTGGAGCTTTAATAGGGAGTGCATTGAAATTATATATTGCTTTGGGTAGTATAGACATTTTTACAATATTGATTCTTCCCAGCCATGAACATGGTATGTTTTTCCAGTTGTTAATATTTTCAGCTATTTCTTTTCTTAGAGTTTCATAGTTCGCTTTATAGAGATCTTTCATGTCCTTTGTTAGATAAATTCCCAAATGTTTCATCTTCTTTGGCAATACTGTGAATGGGATAGAGTCCTTAACTGTTTTTTCAACTTGACTGTTGTTGGTGTATATGAAGGCTACCGATTTGTGGATGTTGATTTTGTAACCTGAGGCGCTGCTGTATTCCTTGATCACTTCTAGTAGTTTTGTAGTACAGTCCCTAGTGTTTTCCAGATACACAATCATGTCGTCTGCGAAGAGCCAAAGTTTGATCTCTTCTGACCCTACATGTATACCCTTGATCGCCTTTTCTTCCCTAATTGCGGTGGCTAAAACTTCCATTACAATGTTGAAAAGCAATGGAGACAATGGGCAGCCTTGTCTGGTTCCTGATCTGAGTGGAAATGATTCCAATTTAACTCCATTCAATATGATATTGGCTGTGAGTTTGCTGTAGATGGCCTCTATCAGTTTAAGAAAAGTCCCTTCTAGACCAATTTTCTTGAGTGTTCTGATCATAAAGGGATGCTGGATATTATCAAAAGCTTTTTCTGCTTCAATTGAGAGAATCATATGGTCTTTGTTTTTTAATTTGTTTATGTGCTGGTTTACATTTATAGATTTAAGTATATTGAGCTAGCCTTGAGACCCTGGGATAAAACCAACTTGGTCATGATGTATAATTTGTTTGATGTGTTGCTGGATTCTGTTTGTTAGGATCTTGTTGAATATTTTTGCATCTATATTCTTTAGTGATATTGGTCTATAATTTTCTTTTCTTGTTGGATCTTTTCCTGGTTTGGGGATCAGGGTGATGTTTGCTTCATAGAACGTGTTGGGTAGTCTTCCTTCTTTTTCTACCTTTTGGAACAGGTTGAGTAATATAGGTACTAATTCCTCTTTAAAGGTTTGGTAGAATTCTGACGTGAAACCATCTGGTCCCGGGCTTTTCTTTTTAGGGAAGTTTTGTATAGTTGATGCTATTTCTGAACTTGATATGGGTTTGTTCAACATTTCCACTTGATTCTGGTTAAGTCTTGGAAGGTGACGTGCTTCTAAGTATTGGTCAATGTCCTTCAGATTTTCATATTCTGAGAATAAATTTTCTTGTAATATTCATTAAGTATTTTTTGGATTTCTGATGAGTCTGTTGTTATTTCGTCTTTGTTGTTTCTGATTGATGATATTAGAGATTGTACTCTTTTTTTTCTGATTAGGTTGGCCAGAGGTTTATCTATTTTATTGACCTTTTCAAAAAACCAGCTTTTTGATTTATTGATCTGTTGTATTATTCTTTTGTTTTCAATTTCATTTAATTCTGCTCTAATTTTGGTTATTTCTTTTCTTCCACTGGGTTTGGGGTTGGAATGTTCTTCCTTTTCCAGTTGCTTGAGATGTCCCATTAAGTTGTTAACTTCCTCTCTTTCCGTTCTCTTGAGGAAGGCTTGCAGTGCTATAAATTTCCCTCTTAGAACTGCCTTTGCGGTGTCCCAGAGGTTCTGAGAGTTTGTGTCTTCATTGTCGTTTTGTTCCAAAAAATTGGCGATTTCTTTCTTAATGTCATCTCTGACCCAGCTATCATTCAGCATAAGGTTATTTAACTTCCATGTTTTTGTCTGAGTATGCAGATTCCTGTTGTTACTCAATTCAAGTTTTATTCCATGATGGTCCGAGAAGATGCAAGGAATAATTTCTATTCCTTTAAATTTACTGAGGTTAGACTTGTGACCTAAAATGTGGTCAATTTTGGAGTAAGCTCCGTGGGCTGATGAGAAGTATGTGTATTCAGTTTTGTTGTGATGAAATGTTCTGTAGATGTCTGCTAAATCTAAATATTGGATGGTTAGGTTTAAATCTAAGATTTCTTTGCTCAGCTTCTTTCTGGAGGATCGATCCAACACTGCCAAAGGAGTGTTGAAATCTCCGATGATTATGGAGCTGGAGGAAATCAAGTTACTCATGTCTGTTAGAGTTTCTCTTATAAGTTGAGGTGCATTCTGGTTGGGTGCATAGATATTAATAATTGAGATCTCATCATATTGAGTATTACCCTTAACAAATATGAGGTGACCGTTCTTGCCCTTCCCTACTTTTGTTGGTTTAACCCTATTGTATCTGCAAATAAAATTGCAGCAGCTGCTTTTTTCTGATTACCATTTGCCTGAAATATGGATGACCATCCTTTCCCCTGAGTCTGTATTTGTCTTTTAAGTTAAGATGTGACTCTTATATGCCACAAATATCTGGCCTGAGTTTTTGTATCCAGTCAGCTATCCTGTGCCTCTTTAGAGGGCAGTTTAAGCCATTCACACTAATGGAGAGTATTGATAAGTTTGGTGGAATTTTGGGTGTCGAGTTTTTCAAAGGTCCAGTGGACATTTTTAATCCTTTCACCAGTGTGGAAGTTGGAGTTTGATCCGAAGTATCTGAGTGAGTGTACTTTTGTGGTACAGGATTTGGGTTGGTCATTGTGGAGGATAGGTCTGAGAACATCCTGAAGAGCTGGTTTACTTATGGCAATTTTTTTCAACATATGAATGTCATTGAAGAATTTAATTTCTCCATCATAGATGAAACTCAGTTTAGCTGGATACAAGATCCTGGGTTGAATGTTATTTTGCTTTAGGAGATTAAAAGTCGATGACCACCCTCTTCTGGCTTGAAAAGTTTCAGCAGAGAGATCTGCAGTTATTCTAATATTCTTTCCTTTGTACGTAATAGTTTTCTTTCGCCGGGCTGCTTTGAGAATCTTCTCTTTCATGTTAACTTTAGTGAAGCTAATTATGATATGTCTGGGGGATGACTTATTGGGGTTGAATCGTGCTGGGGTTCTGAAGCTGTCTGCTATCTGAATTTCAGATTCTCTAGGCACGTCTGGAAAATTTTCTTTCATAATTTCATGCAGAAGGGCCTCTGTGCCCTTCGAGGTCACTTCATCATTCTGAGAAATCCCAATAATTCGTATATTGCTTTTTTTCGAATTATCTGAGAGTTCTCTGAGTGAGTGATCCGTTTTTGCTCTCCATTTGTCTTCCTCTTTGAGAGACTGGGAGCGTTCGAAGACTTTATCTTCAATGTCAGAAATCCTTTGTTCTGCTTGCTCCATTCTGTTTTTGAGGGATTTTACTGTATTTTTCATATCTTTGAGGGCTGTAAATTCTTGCTTCAGTGTGTCTAAGTCTTTGGTGGTTTTGTCTTTAAATTCGTTAAATTCTTGAGACAACTTTTGAATTTTGTCCTCGAATTCCTAATTCCATTTTATTAATCTTGTCTGCAATCCAAATTCTGAATTTGATTTCTGACATCTGAGCCAGTTGTTTATGAATGTGATCTTCAATCACATCTGCCATATCTTTTCTTGGGGGGGTTGATCTATTCTGGTTATTCATGTTACCAGAGTTTTTCCGCTGATTCCGCCCCATGGTTATTTTACTCTCTTTGATTTTTCCCCTGGGGCTTATCAAGGGCCCATGCAGTGTTGTGGCCTGAGGAACTGGGGCCCTGTCTAGTGTGCTGGGGCTAAGTGCTTCTGTCTTGTTTTTAGCTGGTTTGTGTTCGATCCTATTGTAATGTCTACTCTGGCTTGAAGTCTCGGCTGTGTGCAAAAATCAGCAATTAAGTCACCCCGCCTGCCCACCTCTGGCACCTTTTGGAAAAGGAGAATCAAACCTTTCTACAACCGCACACCCAGGGCACCGCCTGAAAAGTCCTCAGTCTATTAGCCCAGTTCAAAAGGTCCGAATCAACTGTCTCAATCGGCTCTTGTCTCGGGTGGAAGAGTTCAAGAGGTCTCTGGGAACTGGATCACAGGGGCCTGGTGACTCCTCTGACACAGCTCACCCCAGTGCAGCGTGGAGTCAGGAGGAGCCACCCAGGAAATAGAGCAGTCTGGGAAGGTTGACGTCTCCTTCCCCACTTTTCCCCTCCGTCGGATCCAGTCACTGGTATCTCTGCAGATGGCTAACCCAGTTGCCCGCAGTGAACAGACACTCCAGGGGTTTGCACCTGCCTGAATCGCAAGGAAGTCTGCCAGGCCCCCACAGTCTGCTGCTATCTAGCAGGAGGAGATGGGGCCTGACATCTTTGAGTGCTTGATGCAGGTGATGGGAAGGAGGTGTTCGCTCAGGCTTATCCTCGTCCCTGATTGATGCTGCTAACAGAACAGAACAGAACAGACAACTTTGCGGGGTTTTGTCTCTGTTCCTGCTGAAATCGCCTACAGAAGGCGGGCTGTTTGAGTTCAAACGTTTTTGCTGCTGGAGGTTTGTGTCCTCTTTGCTGCTGGAGGTTTGCGTCCGATCACCTCTCTGAGTCGGCCCTGCCCTGGAAGCTTCCCGGGTTTGTGAGCAGTGTCAGGAAATCCCCCACTCACCGGTGGCCTCCTCTGGTTGCCCAGGGATACAGGGGGTGTGGCCTCAGAATATCCAGAAGTGAGCCATTCTGCCGTTAAAGAAAAAACGGCTGTTGATCTGCCTCCAGGGAACTGCCACTCTGGTGTGGGCACTCAGCCGACCCTTTTCTCCTCTGTCTCGTGCCCCAGAGTCAGCAGTGAGCCGGCTGCAGTTTATGCTGGGTCCACACCCCTCGAGAGATCCCCCAAGAATCCGAACTCTTGGGGGACAGGCCCCCAGACCCCCAGTGGGGCCAGCCATATTGTTGCCTGGAGAGGGCTGCTGCACCGCACCGCAGGGAAGTGCCGCCAAGGCTTGATTCCCCCTCAACAGAGTGCCCTCTCCTCGTTCACATGTCTCAGAGTCAGCGCTGACCTGACACAGCTCTGGCACTGTGCACTCCCCTCGAGAAATCACCGAAGGATCCGAACTCCTGGGGGATAGGCCTCTGGACCCCGAGTGAGAGTGGGGGGGGAGTGCTGGGTGCTCAACTGGGAAGCTAGAGTTTTGTTCAGTTTTGTTGCCCAGGGAGGGCTGCTGCACCCAACGCAGGGAAGTGATGCCAAGGCTTGACTCCCCCTCAGCAGACTGCCCTCTCCTCGCTCGCGTGTCTCAGAGTCGGCGCTGACCTGACGCAGCTCGGGCACTGTGCACTCCCCTTGAGAAATCACCCAAGGATCCGAACTCCTGCGGGACAGGCCTCCAGACCTTGAGTGAGAGTGGTGGGGAGTGCTGGGCGCTCAGCGGGGAAGCTAGAGTTTTGTTCAGTTTTGGGCCAGGTTGTATTGTTGCCCGGGGAGGGCTGCTGCACTGCACCTCAGGGAAGTGCCACCAAGGCTTGACTTCCCCTCAGCAGAGTGCCCTCTCCTCGCTCACGTGTCTCAGAGTCGGTGCTGACCTGATGCAGCTCGGGCACTGTGCACTCCCCTCGAGAAATCACCCAAGGATCCGAACTCCTGGGGGACAGGCCTCCATACCCCAAGGGAGAGTGGGGGGGATTGCTGGGTGCTTAGCGGGGAAGCTAGAGTTTTATTCAGTTTTATGCCCGGCAGGAGAACACCATGGCACCCCAGTAGGGGAGGTAGGTCCAGTTTTTAGAAGGTCTCTCCCGTGGAGTGTAGTGGGAGGGCCTTTAATTTCTGCCCGTTTGTTTAATTGTGGGGCTCTTGAGCCGGTCTCATGGGGGAGGGGGACTCCCGTCCGCTTGGTGGTGGATTTTGTACCTTTTGTTTGTGTCCTTGTGATCACAGCTTGCCTCAGTGGTGTTGATGTGCATTCTTCAACCTTCTCTCTTGGTGTGGCTAAAGTCCACCAGGATACTTACTAAATTCCTGTCCCTTAATTCTCCTTCTGGACGGGAGCCTCTGTTGAAAGCTGGCTTCAGTCCACCATGTTATCTCTCACCCCCCATATGGCTTCTTATTTTCTCTGTCAATTTTTAAGCTTAGCTTAGCAGGGTACAGTATTCTGGGCTGGAAATTGTTCTGTTTAAGTAGATTAAAGTTAGATGACCATTATCTTCCTGCTTGGAAAGTTTCATTAGAGAAGTCTGCGGTCACTCTGATGGATTTGCCCCTGTAGGTCAACTGGTGCTTACTCCTGGCAGCTTGCAGAATTTTTTCTTTTGTCTTGACTTTGGACAGGTTTATCACAATGTGTCTTGGAGAAGCTCGGTTAGAGTTGAGGTGACCTGGGGTCCGATAGCCCTCTGAAACCAGTGTGTCAGAATCTTTGGTGATATTTGGGAAATTTTCTTTTATAATATTCTCTAGTATGGCTTCCATCCCTCTGGGGCATTCTTCTTCCCCTTCTGGGATTCCTATAACTCATATGTTGGAACGCTTCATAAAGTCCCATAATTCTGACAGTGAATGTTCTGCTTTCTCTCGCTTCTTTTCTGCCTCTTTTACTATCTGAGTTATCTCAAAAACTTTGTCTTCTACCTCTGAAATTCTTTCTTCTGCATGGTCTAACCTGTTGCTGATACTTTCCATTGCATCTTTAAGTTCCCTAATTGACTGTTTCAGTTCCTTCAGCTCTGCTGTATCCTTTTTATATTCTTCATATCGTTCATCTCTTATTTGATTCTGTTTTTAGATTTCCTTTTGCTTATTTTCCACTTTATTAGCAGTTTCCTTCATTGTTTCCATCATTTCTTTCATTGTTTTCAACATGTGTATTCTAAATTCCCTTTCTGTCATTCCTAACATTTCTTTATAGGTGGAATCCTCTGCAGTAGCTACCTCATGGTCCCTTGGCGGGGTTGTTATGGACTGGTTCTTCATGTTGCCTGGAGTTTTTTGCTGATTCTTCCTCATGAGTGATTTCTTTTATCTGTTTCCTTCCCCTAATTTTCCTTTCACTTCCTCTTTCTCTTTAAGTTCTCGTGCCTGTGGACTAAGGGTTACAGGACCAGTAGGGTGAGAAGGTTGAGGAGCGAAAAAGGGATGAAAGAAAGGAGGACCGAGTGATGAGAAAAAAAAAGAAAAATAGAGAAAGGAGAGGGGTTGGGTAAAAGGACTATTGACAAAAAGAAGAAAGGCACAGAAAGAGGGAGACAGAGCAATATAGGTGTGCAGTAGGGTACTTTGACACAACCTTAAAAAAAAAAACACCTTCTGGGGGTGCCCAGTTGGGTGGTTCCCTTGAGGTCAGCAGCTCTTTGCTAACCTGATCAGACACAGTACCCCACCTCCACCAAGTAGAGAGGAAAGACAAAAATGCTATAAATCAAACCAAAACAAGCAAACAGAAAACTTTATGGGATAAAATTGGGTGAAAAACCAAATAATAGCCATAGAAACACTAGCAAAAATGTTCTAGTTATTGAAAAAGGCAGCAATGGGAAATTATAATTAAACTAGAAAAATTGAGAAAGAAAAAGGATCTGTATGGAAAAGGTTGAAATTAAAAAACAAAACAACATCAACAACATCAAAATAAACAAAAAAACCAACCAAACCAAAAAAAAAAAAAAACCACACAACCAAAAACAAAGCAGTATGTATATGTTATTGAATATTATCTGGGCAACACGTGGTCTTCTGGGGTATGAGATGTTAATCAAAGTTCTGATACGACTGGAGGCTGCTGATTTCTCAAACCCCAGCAGGTAGACACCCTAAATCTCTCTTCATCCCACTTAAAAGGCACTTTGAACTTGTAAACTTGCTGAGCAGAAGCTTTCCCAGGAAAGTGCTGGAATCACTGCTGAAGTGGCTATCCACTTACCCAGTGTGCCAAAACCAGTCTCACTCTGCCCCTGAGGGTTAGGGCTGCAAGGTGGCTCAGACCCCACCCTTAGGCTACTTGGTCGCTGGGTTACCAGCTCCCACCCAATTCTAGCTCTGCAACCCTGAGGGCGGAGCTTGCTGGGGCAGATTGCTCAAAATGGTTCCCTGTGAACCACAGCGAAAGACTATTTGCTCCGTCTGGCTCAGCAGCTCAGACTGGGGCCCTAGACAAAGGCCAGGGTTCTGCGCAGTCCCGCTCAGGCTCTCCCCAAGGCAATTCAACTGAGTGCCAAGTTCAAAGACACCAAAACAGTTCACAGGTAAGGCCTTTCTGGTTTGCCGTCTCGCTGCTACTGCACTTACAGTTGTGGGTGGGTTTAGACGGATTGAACACACACGACCACTTGCCGTTTTTCCACTGTTTTAGTCCTCCTCTTGGGGTCCAGAAGTCTCTCGCTGACTTCCCGTATCCTCTGATAGGCAGATCCCACCAGCCAGAGATGCCTGGAGTCCTATCTTCCCAGACTCACAGTGCCCAGATGCAAGGAAGCTGTTACTCGGCCGCCATCTTCAACAATATGATCTCTCTTCTTTCTTTCTTGGATTGGTTGCTGAGATTGCTTACATCAGGCTATCCTATCATTTTTTTTTCTTTTAACTTGTTTTAATTTGCTTTACTTTTTGCTAAATTGTATGGTTGGATCTTCTCATATGTTCCATTTTTACATTTGACAAGAGCAAAGACTTCTGTGCTTTTTAATTTTTTTTATTGCAGAATTTTAGCTTGTATTATTTTCTCACCCTAGGACACTCCTCTGAATCTTTCAGTTTTAGAGACTCTTGTACTGATCTCATCTCTCCCACATAAAGTGCTTGGGTATTAGTTAAAATACTCCCCCCTCCCTGTCTCTTGCTTTTTATTTCTCTTTTTCTTATTTTGTTGCCTTTCTTCTTTCTTTCTTGATACCTCCTCCTTCTCTCCTTAATTTGATTCAATAGTACATTTAATTTTCTTCAATCTATGCTCATATATATATTTTTTCTTCTCATTACTTTCTTTTTCCTCCCTTCCTTTGCTGAGAGTGGGTATGACACAGCAGTGGTCTGGCAGGTAGACAGCAGGAGTAGCCTGGCTCAAAGAGGCCAGGAGAGGTTTCTACTCTTGGCCCCAGGAAGAAAGTAGTAGGACAATAATGCTGAAGAACTTTTCTATTTTTCTTCCTTTTATTTCTCTTCCTTATTAAATTTCCCCCTCTTGGGTTTTGTGATTGCTCTTTTCCTTCTGTTCCTATTTTTTCTGGACAGAGGAAGAGTCTGGCTGTGGATAGACAAGTAAGGAGTGCCTAATTTTGAGGAACCCGCCCAGCCCAGCTCCACACAACCCTTGAACTATAGACGCGACCTTAGCACCATGCTGAACAACAAAATATCTTCTATCACTCATTAAACAGTAAATTTTATGTTACGTATTACTATACTTTAATCAAAATCACATAAAATCATCGAAAGTATGATATAGATAAGAATACTAAAATGATTGAAAGGCCCCAGATTCTCAGGTATTTCTGATGGAGTCACATCCGGATAAACCAATCCTAAGTTCAAAATGTATTCCATCAATGGCTTGGCGCCTATAGCTCAGCGACCAGGGCACCAGCCACATACACCAGAGCTGCAGGTTCAAATACAGTCCGTGCCTGCCAAACAACAATAACAACTCCAAATAAATGAACACCAATTGACCCACAAGGGCAGATTTTCTCCTTCATCTTGACTTTGGACAGGTTCCTTACAATGTGTCTTGGAGAGGTTCTGTTAGAATTGAGATGATCCAGGGTTCAATATCCATCCAAAAGGAGTGTGTCTGGGCATGCTGGCAGGTGCCTGTAGCACTGAGCATCTTGGGAAGGTGAGGCAAGAGAATTACTTAAGCCCAAGAGATGGAGGTTGCTAGGAGCTGTGATGCCACGGCTCTCTACCTAGGCCAACAGCTTGAGACTCTGTCTCAAAATTTTTCTTTTTTTCTTCAGTCAAAAAATGCATTTGTTCACTTGACCTTCAAACATCCCAGCTTAGCCTAGCCTACCTTCAACATGCTCACAACACTCTCATTAGCTTAAAATTGGGCAGAATCTTCTATCACAATACCTGTTTTTTATTTTATTATTATTTTTTTTTAATTTTTTTATTAAATCATAAGTGTATACAATGATATGATTATGGGGCATCATACACTCACTTCATAAACCATTTGACACATTTTTATCCCAGTGGTTAACATAGCCTTTCCGGCGTTATCTCAGTTACTGTGCCAAAACATTTATATTCTACATTTACCAAGTTTCGCAAATACCCCTGTAATATGCACCACAGGTGTGATCCCACCGATTCCCCTCCCTCTACCCACCCCCCCCTTTCCCACTTCCCCCTATTGTTAAGTTGTAGCTGGGTTATAGCTTTCATGTGAGAGTCCCAAATTAGTTTCATAGTAGGGCTGTGTACATTGGATATTTTTTCTTCCATTCTTGGGATACTTTACTAAGAAGAATATGTTCCAGCTCCATCCATGTAAACATGAAAGAGGTAAAGTCTCCATCTTTCTTTAAGGCTGCATAGTATTCCATGGTATACATATACCACAATTTATTAATCCATTCGTGGATCGATGGGCACTTGGGCTTTTTCCATGACTTAGCAATTATGAATTGGGCTGCAATAAACATTCTGGTACAAATATCTTTCTTATGTTGTGATTTTTGGTCTTCTGGGTATATGCCCAGCAGAGGAATTACAGGATTGAATGGCAGATCTATTTTTAGATCTCTGAGTGTTCTCCATATATCCCTCCAAAAGGAATGTATTAATTTGCATTCCCACCAGCAGTGCAGAAGTGTTCCCTTTTCTCCGCATCCACGCCAACATCTCTGGTCTTGAGATTTTGTGATATAGGCTAGTCTCATTGGAGTTAGATGATATCTCAAAGTAGTTTTGATTTGCATTTCTCTGATGATTAAAGATGATGAGCATTTTTTCATATGTCTGAAGGCCGTGCGCCTGTCTTCTTCAGAGAAGTTTCTCTTCAAATCCCTTGCCCAGCCTGCGATGGGATCCCTTGTTTTTTTCTTGCTGATGCGTTTGAGTTCTCTGTGGATTCTGGTTATTAAACCTTTGTCAGAGTTATACCCTGCAAATATCTTCTCCCATTCTGAGGGCTGTCTGCTTGCTCTGCTTACTGTGTTCTTAGCTGTGCAGAAGCTTTTTAGTTTGATCAAGTCCCAGTAGTGTATTTTTGAAGCTGCTTCAATTGCCCGGGGGGTTCTCCTCATGAAATACTCACCCAGACCAATTTCTTCAAGGGTTTTCCCTGCATTCTCCTCTAGTATTTTTATAGTTTCATGTCTTAAGTTTAAATCTTTAATCCAATGAGAGTCTATCTTAGTTAATGGTGAAAGGTGTGGGTCTAATTTCAGTCTTCTGCAGGTTGCCAGCCAGTTCACCCAGCACCATTTGTTAAATAGGGAATCTTTTCCCCACTGAATGTTTTTAATTGGCTTGTCAAAAATCAAATAGCGGTAAGTAGCTGGATTCATCTCTTGGTTCTCTATTCTATTCCAGATATCTACTTCTCTGTTTTTGTGCCAATACCATGCTGTTTTGATCACTATCGATTTGTAGTAAAGTCTGAGGTCTGGTAGTGTGATTCCTCCTGTTTTGTTTTTATTTCTGAGTAATGTCTTGGCTATTCGAGGTTTTTTCTGATTCCATATAAAACGAAGTAATGTTTTTTCAAGATCTTTAAAATATGACAGTGGAGCTTTAATAGGGAGTGCGTTGAAAGTATATATTGCTTTGGGTAGTATGGACATTTTGATAATGTTGATTCTTCCTAGCCATGAGCATGGTATGTTTTTCCATTTGTTAACATTTTCAGCTATTTCTTTTCTTAGAGTTTCATAGTTCTCTTTATAGAGATCTTTCACGTCTTTTGTTAGGTAAATTCCCAAATATTTCATCTTCTTTGGCACTACTGTGAATGGGATAGAGTCCTTAACTGCTTTTTCAATTTGACTGTTGTTGGTGTATATAAAGGCTACCGATTTATGAATGTTGATTTTGTAACCTGAGACGCTGCTGTATTCCTTGATCACTTCTAGGAGTTTTGTAGTAGAGTCCCTAGTGTTTTCCAGATACACAATCATATCATCTGCGAAGAGCGAGAGTTTGATCTCTTCTGACCCTATATGGATACCCTTGATCGCCTTTTCTTCCCTAATTGCGGTGGCTAAAACTTCCATTACAATGTTGAAAAGCAATGGAGACAATGGGCAGCCTTGTCTGGTTCCTGATCTGAGTGGAAATGATTCCAATTTAACTCCATTCAATATGATATTGGCTGTGGGTTTGCTGTAGATAGCCTCTATCAGTTTAAGAAAAGTCCCTTCTAGACCAATTTTCTTGAGTGTTCTGATCATGAAGGGATGCTGGATATTATCAAAAGCTTTTTCTGCATCAATTGAGAGAATCATATGGTCTTTGTTTTTTAATTTGTTTATGTGCTGAATTACATTTATAGATTTACGTATATTGAACCAGCCTTGAGACCCTGGGATAAAACCAACTTGGTCATGATGTATAATTTGTTTGATGTGTTGCTGGATTCTGTTTGTTAGGATCTTGTTGAATATTTTTGCATCTATATTCATTAGTGATATTGGTCTATAATTTCTTTTCTTGTTGGGTCTTTTCCTGGTTTGGGGATCAGGGTGATATTTGCTTCATAGAACGTGTTGGGTAGTCTTCCTTCTTTTTCTACATTTTGGAACAGGTTGAGTAATATAGGTACTAATTCCTCTTTAACGGTTTGGTAGAATTCTGACGTGAAACCATCTGGTCCCGGGCTTTTCTTTTTAGGGAAGTTTTGTATAGTTGATGCTATTTCTGAACTTGATATGGGTCTGTTCAACATTTCCACTTGATTCTGGTTAAGTCTTGGAAGGTGGCGTGCTTCCAAGTATCGGTCTATTTCCTTCAGATTTTCATATTTCTGAGAATAAAGTTTCTTGTAATATTCATTAAGGATTTTTTGGATTTCTGATGAGTCTGTGGTTATTTTGTCTTTGTTGTTTCTGATTGATGATATTAGAGATTTTACTCTTTTTTTCCTGATTAGGTTGGCCAGAGGTTTATCTATTTTATTGACCTTTTCAAAAAACCAGCTTTTTGATTTATTGATCTGTTGTATTATTCTTTTGTTTTCAATTTCATTTAATTCTGCTCTAATTTTGGTTATTTCTTTTCTTCTACTGGGTTTGGGGTTGGAATGTTCTTCCTTTTCCAGTTGCGTGAGATGTCCCATTAAGTTGTTAACTTCCTCTCTTTCCGTTCTCTTGAGGAAGGCTTGCAGTGCTATAAATTTCCCTCTTAGAACTGCCTTTGCAGTGTCCCAGAGGTTCTGATAGCTTGTGTCTTCATTGTCATTTTGTTCCAAAAAATTGGTGATTTCTTTCTTAATCTCATCTCTGACCCAGCTATCATTCAGCATAAGGTTATTTAACTTCCATGTTTTTGTATGGGTATGCAGATTCCTGTTGTTACTCAATTCAAGTTTTATTCCATGATGGTCCGAGAAGATGCACGGAATAATTTCTATTCCTTTAAATTTACTGAGGTTAGACTTGTGACCTAAAATGTGATCAATTTTGGAGTAAGTTCCGTGGGCTGATGAGAAGTATGTGTATTCAGTTTTGTTGGGATGAAATGTTCTGTAGATGTCTGCTAAATCTAAATATTGGATGGTTAGGTTTAAATCTAAGATTTCTTTGCTCAGCTTCTTTCTGGAGGATCGATCCAACACTGCCAAGGGAGTGTTGAAATCTCCAACGATTATGGAGCTGGAGGAAATCAAGTTACTCATGTCTGTTAGAGTTTCTCTTATAAATTGAGGTGCATTCTGGTTGGGTGCATAGATATTAATAATTGAGATCTCGTCATATTGAGTATTACCCTTAACAAATATGAAGTGACCATTCTTGTCCTTCCTTACTTTTGATGGTTTAAAGCCTACTGTATCTGCAAATAAAATTGCAACACCTGCTTTTTTCTGATTACCATTTGCCTGAAATATGGATGACCATCCTTTCACCCTGAGTCTGTATTTGCCTTTTAAGTTGAGATGTGACTCTTGTATGCAACAAATATCTGGCTTAAGTTTTTGTATCCAGTCAGCTAACCTATGCCTCTTTAGAGGACAGTTTAAGCCATTCACATTGATGGAGAGTAAGGATAAGTCTGGTGGAATTTTGGGTATCGAGTTTTTCAAAGGTCCAGTGGACATTTTTAATCCTTTCGCCAGTGTGGAAGTTGGAGTTTGATCCGAAGTTTCTGAGTGAGTTTACTTTTGTGGTATAGGATTGGGTTGGTCATTGTGGAGGATAGGTCTGAGAACATCCTGAAGAGCTGGTTTACTTATGGCAAATTATTTCAACATATGAATGTCATTGAAGTATTTAATTTCTCCATCATAGATGAAACTCAGTTTAGCTGGATACAAGATCCTGGGTTGAAAGTTTTTTTGCTTTAGGAGATTAAAAGTTGATGACCAGCCTCTTCTTGCTTGAAAAGTTTCAGCAGAGAGATCTGCAGTTATTCTAATATTCTTACCTTTGTACGTTATAGTTTTCTTTCGCCGGGCTGCTTTGAGAATCTTCTCTTTCATGTTAACTTTAGTGAAGCTAATTATGATATGTCTGGGAGATGGCTTTTTGGGGTTGAATCGTGCTGGGGTTCTGAAGCTGTCTGCTATCTGAATTTCAGATTCTCTAGGCATGTCTGGAAAATTTTCTTTCATAATTTCATGTAGAAGGGCCTCTGTGCCCTTGGCTGCCACGTCATCAGCCTCCGAAATTCCTATAACCCTTATGTTATGTTTTTTCGAATTATCTGAGAGCTCTCTGAGTGAGTGATCCGTTTTTGCTCTCCATTTCTCTTCCTCTTTGAGAGATTGGGAGCGTTCGAAGACTTTATCTTCAATGTCAGAAATCCTTTCTTCTGCTTGCTCCATTCTGTTACTGAGGGATTCTACTGTATTTTTCATATCTTTGAGGGCTGTAAGTTCTTGTTTCAGTGTGTCTAAGTCTTTGGTGGTTTTGTCTTTAAATTCGTTAAATTCTTGAGACAGTTTTTGAATTTCTCCACGAATTCCTAATTCCATTTTATTAATCTTGTCTGCAAACCAAATTCTGAATTCGACTTCTGACATCTCAGCCAGTTGTTTATGAATGGGATCTTCAATCACATCTGCCGTATCTTTTCTTGGGGGGGTTGATCTATTCTGGTTATTCATGTTACCAGAGTTTTTCCGCTGATTCCGCCCCATGGTTTACTCCCTTTGGTTTTTCCCCTGGGGTTTTATCGAGGGCCCGTACAGTGTTGTGGCCTGAGAAACTGGGGCCCTGTCTGGTGTGGTGGAGCAAAGTGGTTCTGTCTTGTTTTCAGCTGGTTTCTGTTCTATCCTATTGCAACTTCTACTCTGGCTTGAAGTCTCAGCTGTGTGGAAAAATCAGCAATTAAGTCACCCCGCCTGCCCACCTCTGGCCCCAGTTGGAAAAGGAGAATCAAACCTTCCTACAATCGCACACCCAGGGTACCACCTGAAAAGTCCTCAGTCTATTAGCCCAGTTCAAAAGGTCCGAATCAACTGTCTCAATCGGCACTTGTCTCAGGTGGAAGGGTTCAAGAGGTCTCTGGGAACTGGATCACAGGGGCCTGGTGACTCCTCTGAGACAGCTCACTCCAGTGCAGCGTGGAGTCAGGAGGAGCCACCCCGCAAACAGAGCAGTCTGGGAAGGTTGACGTCTCCTTCCCCACTTTGCCCCTCCGTCGGACCCAGTCACTGGTATCTCTGCAGATGGCTAACCCAGTTGCCTGCAGTGAACAGACACTCCAGGGGTTTGCACCTGCCTGAATCGCGAGGAAGTCTGCCAGGCCCCCGCAGACTGCCGCTATCTAGCAGGAGGAGATGGGGCCTGACATCTTTGAGTGTTTGATGCAGGTGATGGGAAGGAGGTGTTCACTCAGGCTTAGCCCCGCCCCTGATGGATGCTGCTAACAGAACAGAACAGAACAGACAACTTTGTGAGGTTCTGTCTCTGTTCCTGTCGTCGCCTACAGGAGATGGGCTGTTTTGAGTTCAAACGTCTTTGCTGCTGGAGAATTGCGTCTGAACACCTCTCTGGGTCGGCCCCGCCCTGGAGGCTTCTGGGTTTGTGAGCCGTGACACAGGTGGCCTCCTCTGGTTGCCCAGGGAGACAGGGGGTGTGGCCTCAGAATATCCAGAAGTGAGCGTTCTGCCGTTAAAGAAAAAACGGCTGTTGATCTACCTCCAGGGAACTGCTGCTCTGGTGTGGGCACTCAGGCGACCCTTTTCTCCTCTGTCCCGCGCCCCAGAGTCAGCACTGAGCGGCCGCAGTTTGTGCTGGGTCCACACCCCTTAAGAGATCCCCCCAAAATCAGAACTCTTGGGGGATGGGCGCCCAGACCCGGATTGGGAGTGGGGCGGGGGGAAGCTAGAGTTTCATTCAGTTTCACGCAATACTACGGTCCGGGGAGGGCTCCTGCACTGCACCGCAGGGAAGTGCCGCCAAGGCTTGATTTCCCCTCAGCGGAGTGCCCTCTCCTCGCTCACGTATCCCAGAGTCAGCGCTGACCTGATGCAGCTCCGGCACTGTGCACTCCCCTCGAGAAATCACCCAAGGAGCCGAACTCCGGAGGGATAGGCCCTCAGACCCCGAGTGAGAGTAGGGGCTCTCAGCTCTCAGCGGGGAGGCCAGAGTCTTATTCAGTCTTGTGCCCGGGGAGGGCTCCTGCACTGCACTGCAGGGAAGTGCCGCCAAGGCTTGATTTCCCCTCAGCGGAGTGCCCTCTCCTCGCTCACGTATCCCAGAGTCAGCGCTGACCTGACGCAGCTCAGGCACTGTGCACTCCCCTCGAGAAATCACCCAAGGAGCCGAACTCCTGGGGGATAGGCCCTCAGATCCCGAGTGAGAGTAGGGGTTCTCAGCTCTCAGCGGGGAGGCCAGAATCTTATTCAGTCTTGGGCCCCGTATGCCCGGGGAGAGTTGGTGCACTGCACCGCAGGGAAGTGCCGCGAGGCGTGACTCCCCCTCAGCCCGGTGCCCTCTCCTCACTCGGCGCGCCTCAGAGTCAATGCTGACCAGACGCAACTCGGGGACTGTCCACTCCCCTTGAGAAATCACCCAAGGATCCGAAGTCCTGGGGGACAGGCCTCCAGACCTCAGTGGGCGGGAGGGGAGCGCCGGGGATTCAGGGTTGCCGGCAAAGGATTCCCAAAGTTTTATTCAGCCCTATGTCCGGCAGGAGAACGCCACGGCACCCCAGTAGGGGAGGTAGGTCCAGTTTTTAGAAGGTCTCTCCCGTGGAGTGTAGTGGGAGGGGCTTTAATTTCTGCCCACTTGTTCAATTGTGGGGCTACAGAGCCGGTCTCATGGGGGAGGGGGACTCCCGTCCGCTTGGTGGTGGATTTTGTACCTTTTGTTTGCGTCCTTGTGATCACAACTTGCCTCAGCGGTGTTGATGTGCGTTCTTCAGCCTTCTCTCTTGGTGAGGCTCAAGTCCACCAGGATACTTACTAAATTCCTGTCCCTTAACTCTCCTTCTGGACGGGAGCCTTTGTTGAAAGCTGGCTTCAGTCCGCCATCTTGTCTCTCAGTCACCAATACCTGTTTTTTAAACAAAGTATTGAAACTGCATGTAATGGTGAAATACTGGACTGAGAGTGAGAAAGCAGTGATCCCACAGTTTCTACTGAATGTGTTTCACTTCACACCACCAGAAATTCAATCACCAAGGAGAGACCTGTCTCAATATCACACCTGTCACTCCAGTAATTATCTGTATGTCAAGGCACTAAATGCCATTTCCTTTTGGAAATTTTTTTTTGTTTTTTTTTACAATTTTTGGCCGGGGCTGAGTTTGAATCCACCACCTCCGGCATATGGGGCCGGTGCCCTACTCCTTTGAGCCACAGGCGCCACCCCTGGAAATACATTTTTGAACATTCTTTCATTAATGAACATTGGACCTGCATGACAAATTCCTGAAAATGGAAACTTCTCCTGCTATTTTTGTAGACTATCTCACAAAATCTCGAAAGTGTGAGATTAAAAGAAAAGCTACTTAACAAGTTGACAGGAACATGAAATGATGCGCACACATCTAAGAGTGTCAGGAACCCCACATTTGTGTACTTCTGATAGATTTATGAGCCCCCAATATCCCACTGATGTGAGACAGGATATCTCTTACAGATCATGGGAAAAGTTAAATATCAACTCTGCTCCGCCATACACTGGGACTCATATACAAATAAGACTGCATTTTCCAGAAAGTCACAGGCTGTCTGCATCTCAAGACAATGGTGCAAGCCATAGGTACATGTGTTAACCAGGTTACCAAAGCAGTAAAAACCTATTCATGTCTCTACTCTTATTTTAGGGCATAGGTTAGTCCTTCCCTAAGGTCCTCAATTGAAATTTTTTGCCCCTAACATTGAAACTGAACAAAGGTGGTAACTCTGCTGTGTTTATTTCTGGATCATGAGTACTAGTACATACTTCAGACATAGGACATGCTCTACAAACACACGACCTGAATAATTTCCTCACCTATTGGGACAGTTTCAGGAAAGGAAGGGAGAGTATTAACATTTTTGCAAATACAACCAAAATAAATGCTTTCCCACAAATACCTGAAGAAGATGGCATTGAAGTGTTTCAAAGGGCAGTGTATTGATAAGGTTTCATTTTCTATAACAAAGTGGAGACTATTTCTTCTAATTTTACCTAGTTCATTTTTTCTTCATGGTTTTTTTTCTTTTGAGACAGAATCTCACTATGTCACCCTCGGTAGAGTGTCGTGGCATCACAGCTCACAGCAGCCTCAAATTCTTGGGCTTAAGCGATTCTCTTGCCTCAGCCTCCCAAGTAGCTGGGACTACAGGTGCCCACCACACGCCCGGCTATTGTCGTTGTTGTTGTCATTGTTGGTTAGCAGGCCCCGTCCAGTTTCGAACCTGCCAGCCCCAGTGCATCTGGCCAGAGCCCGAAACACTGAGCTATGAGCGACGAGTGTCTTTCACTTGGTTTATAGTTGAGAAGTAGATGGGTAAAAGAAACAGAATTCGTGGAAAAACCTTTGGACTGCACTGGCATATTGCTTAAAGAATGCTTTTGTGTAGTAGATGTTTTGTAAAGATGACGAAAATGTTCACAAACCCACGGTGCGTGTGCAGGAATGGACTTTCTGAAAGAACAGAGAAAGCGGCCCACACCCTAGGGAGGAGCCCCCCCGCCCTGGCTATACCCACACTCACACCCACACCCACACATACACAACCACAGAGGCACATCTACAAGTCCAGTACAATTTTCCATCAGGTCATCCCCAAATTTTACTCAAACTTCTCACATGATATGAGGTTGCCCTTGGGAAGAAACTTTCCTCTTGTTCTCACATTAAGAAGGCAGAGCCAGCCTCATTCGAATGATCAGTAGGACACAAACCAGACACTCTCTGAAGGTGTCTTCACCTGCAGCTCCCTCTGCTTCTCTTCCCTTAACAGTTCATTTTATATGAATGACATTTCCTGGAGCTTCGTTTAGAAAATCAAAGTATACAGTGTGTGTGTGCCAGATAATGGTTTCAGAAAATGAGTGAACCGGATAGAACATAAAGTGTACATCCTTATTAGGCAACACCCATAGCCTGGGGGGCTGGAGTGGGGAGGGGGAGAAGTGAAGTTCAGGACCAGAGTGGAATTTGCTAGGATTAGGCTGGCCTCAATTGCACTTTCCTCTGTTAATTAATCCGTGCCCCCACCTTCCTACAGTCCCGCCTCTTTTGCATACATTAAAGGAACGGCCAATCAAATTCACCCTGGCTGACAAATCCTCCAGGCTCTACCCTCCGTCAAGTATAAAAGCTTTCTCCAAGAGCTCACCCTGTCAGAGGAAGATCTGCCAGTCTCAAGAGCATCTCTTCAGAGGCCAGACTCTGTGGCCAGCTTTGGGGCTGACGCCTCTTCCTCAGGTGAAGTGGAGTGAGGCGGTTGACGGCACTTACCTCAAGGAGGTAAACAAAGACTGCTCTTTTCTCAGCCTGAGAAGTCGAGACGACGTGCACCATGTCCAATTCCCAGCGCCCAAGGAGCCCCAGTGATCGCCTGATGGACCATGAGAAAGACAAGGCTGGGGAGAGCAGGTGAGTTCTGAGATAGGTGAGCTGGGAACTTGGAAGGAGACTTCCTGGTGTGTGTGTGTGTGTGTGTGTGCGTGTGTGTGTTTTGATGTGTGTTGGAGAGTAGTAAAGGACAGAGGAGACCCTCTGCTGTCAAGTGGTTGATTGAATGGAATTCGAGGCAACAAGGAATGCAGGAAACCATAAGAAACCATGATGTGCTGGGGAGGGTTCTAGAACCTGTCAGTACACCTGTCTCGTTTAACCTGGCAGGGACCTCTCTAGGCTGTCAGGATGAAGGGTGTGGGGCCTACTGTGAGAGCAGCATCATCTGTCCTGCTAGAAAGGACAGAGTTCTCTCCTTTTCTCTTGCTTATGGCTTAAAACATGGATGGGTGGGTTTTAGGACAGACTGAGAGGAGCTTCCAAATGAAGTGACCGAGTGAGCCCAAGCTGAGGGGATGTGTGATGGTTTGGAGATAGGACAGTAGTCTCTTGTAGCTGAGTTCTGAAACTGGGTCCCTCTCTGTATTACAGCTCCAGCTCAACATGATGGAATCCCCCAAAATGGCAGAAGGTGGACCTGGGTCCCAGGACAGGTAAGGCCTGTTCTCCTGTCTTGCCCGAGAGTCCCGTGCTGGGCAGCCAGTGTGACCCTCCATGTGGGGAGGAGCAGGTTCTCTCTCAAGGGGTATGCATCCTCCAGATTCAAGGGCAGGTGTCCTGCAGTGGGTTCTGCTGCATTTGATCATGTTACAGGTCTCAGTAACTCAACACTCAATAAAATCCTGCTTTACAAGGGCCCTGAACTCCACACTCTGCTCTCTCTACAGGTGCAGAATCAGTCCCAAGGAAACAACCTCATAACCCTGGTTTATGGGAGTCCTTGAGAATACCCCAGGTGAGATTCTGTTGGTTTGGAAAGGGACTGGGGGGCCAGTTCTACTCAAGCTCCTAGCTCTGAAAAACATGCACATAATAATCTTCCAACAGGGTGTCAGTAGGGGTGGAAATTCTAGGCTGCCATTCTTTCTTTCCTTTGGCTCTCCGTCCTCTCTGTCTTCTATTGAAGCCTTGCTTGGATGATTCTGACTGTTGTTGTTTCTTCCCCAGGGGCAACGTATCTCTGGCAGACAGATGATTGTCATCCTCTTGGAACCAGGGACACAGCTCGAGATGCGCCTGGAAGATGAGGTCTTCACACTGGGCCCACAGGAAGCCCTGGAGCTCAATCTCATCCATGTGCTCATCCTGGTCACCCCTGAGAAGGCCCTCAAGTCCTCAGAGCAACTCTGGGACTCCACACAGGCACGCTGGCTCCGCCTCACAGGTACAGACCCCACGTGAGAGATTGACATTGAAACTGGATCTCTTAGAGCCCAGACAGAAGAGAATGTGTGTGTCTCACAGGCTGAAGAGGAGGGTGAGGCTCCCCAAGGGCCCCAGCCCCTGAAGGCACAAGCAGCAAACTTGCTTCCTGGAATCAGGTGCTCTTCCCAGAGCATCCTCTACCTCAAGCCTCGCTACACAACTGCTGCCCCCAAAGGATCCATCCAGGTGCTCAGGCCAACTTGTGGGAGATGAGCTTTGCCACCAGAATTTCAGGTGGACCTGTGTGACCTGGAACCCTTGCCTGGCTCTGCCCTCAGGCCTCTGCCTCCTCCGCCCAGCCCAGGACCCAGACTTTGCCACAAAGTCTATCGCAGGCCAATTCCCAAAGCCCGAAAACATCTCTTCAAATGCTGATGAGCCAGGAGCTTTCATGCCCCAGAGAAGACCCAGAGCTGCTTCATTTCAGCATCGTGGACACCTGCTGCTGCTGGGCTGTGTCTCTTAAGAGAACTTGCTGTGCCTGTTGGGACCGAGAAGCAGTAGACACTGGACAAGTAGAGAAATGCTGTGTTCTCGACCAAACCTTGTGACTCATTGACTTGTGTTTATAAATTCTGTTCTCAGACCTGAGAGGTGATTCAGTTACTGAAATACTTGAAAGTATTGAATTAGCACAATGAGGCTGTTGAGAACTTATTTGGGGACCTTTAATCTTATGAATCTTCACATACATAAAACATTTCTGTGGAAAATTAACTTGACAATTGAGTTAAGTTGTTACCTGGAAGCAGACAGGGAAGAATGAAGTAAGCTGAGAATTAAATATTGTATATAATTGTTTTTATTCATCATTGTGATGTGCATTATCCTTCTGTTGTTTATATTTGTATATATTGTTTTAAGCAAAAATGTTTAAAATTACCTTTATTTGTGTCTACTTCTATGTTTTATTCAAACCGTACGGTTAGGGCAATTTCCGTTTTTTTTTTTTTTTTTTGCAGATTTTGGTCAGGGCCGAGTTTGAACCCATCACCTACAGGATATGGGGCCGGTGCCATACTCCTTTGAGCCACAGGTGCAGCCCCGGGCACTTTCTTTTTTTGGTTTTGTTTTGTTAGAAGTCAGCTGTTTAGTATTACAAGATGCCAGAAAAGGAGATGTGTCAAATGTCTTTTTTTTTTTTATTTGTAGAGACAGAGTCTCACTGTACCGCCCTGGGGTAGAGTGCCGTGGTGTCACACGGCTCACAGCAACCTCTAACTCTTGGGCTTACGCGATTCTCTTGCCTCAGCCTCCCAAGCAGCTGGGACTACAGGCACCCGCCACAACGCCTGGCTATTTTTTTGTTGCAGTTTGGCCGGGGCTGGGTTTGAACTCGCCACCCTCGGCATATGGGGCCGGCACCCTACTCACTGAGCCACAGGCGCCGCCTTGTCAAATGTCTTAAATCCATCTTCTGGAGCATTCCCGGGCTACAGTTTTTAAAGGGGTGTTGCCACCAATGGAAGTGGGACCCGAGTGCACTGATTGGCTGGACATGACCTCATAGGGGTGGCTCCTCCATGCACTGTGCCCACAGGAAGTCCTGGAGCTCAATGTCATCCACGTGCTCATCCTGGTCATCCCTAAGACCCTCAAGTCCCCATAGCAACTCTGGAAGTCCACCCAGGTTCCACCTCACAGGTACAGATACGTTGTGGGAGTCTTGGTTGAGACAGGACACATTGCTGCATTTCTTCTGGGGAGGACAGGATTAAGTAGCAGAGGAATAAAATCATTACAAATTTGTGTGGGTTAGATGTATGAACACAACCTCCATGACCTGGTGCAGAAAGTCAAGCAGAGAGAATGAAATGTATTTATGTTATCTACTTTTTCTAAAATTTAATTACATTTACAGTTATATACCCAGGTAACAAAAACAAAATATAATAATAACGGTCACCCCATACTTCAATCACCATGCAAAATTCCTCATGCCCCTGCACAGGTGACCCTCTTTGTGTCCTGGCTGCAATCACTGGTGTGCATTCTGTTGCTATGGATGAGTTTGCATTTTCTACAATTTCACAAAAATAAAATCATGTAGTGTAATTATTTTATATATATATGTAACCCATGAAGACTAAATGGATATAAAACATATATGTGTGTTTGTGTGTGTGTTTAATTTGGGGGGTACAAATGATTAGGTTATATTGTTCTGGTTTGTTAGGTAAAGTCCAAGTTGTAGCTGAGCCCTTCATCCAGGGGGTGTGCTGTATACCCTCATATTGTGTCTGTTAGGTAGAACACAGCAATTTCCCTACCTACTCCTGTCTCCTCTTTCCCTCCTTCTCCCTTCCCCTCACTTGCATTTCATTATGCTTTTCTTTTGTCCAGGGACTAGTTTATCTACTAGTTTCATATCAGTATAGAGTGCATTGGATAGCTGCTTTTCCATTCTTGTGATACTTTACTTAGGAGAATGTTCTCCAGATCTGTCCAGGTAAATATAAAGGATGTAAAGTCTACATCTTTTTATGGCTGAATAGTATTCCATGGTATACATCTGCCACAGTTTATTAATCCATTCATGTGTAATTACAATGTTTTTTGTGTAGCCATATGAATACTTTCTCATTCCTAATTTGAATGCACATTGTAGGATATTCTTAACAAGTATGATATCACATGACCCAGATTGTTCTGTTCTTCTCCATGTTTGCTGAATGATGCAGTCACATCATGTATTTCTACATCAGAATTGTTATGTCAATAGAACTTATCAAGAGAAAAGTATAAAAATCAGACACATATGTCTTCATGAACTTTCACAAAGTGAAGGAATTATGTCCCCAGATTTGAAATCTATGAAGTGAATAACAGCTTCATATAGAGGAGTCTCCTGGCCACCCTGTCCTGGCTACCTACCATACAGGGACCCGTCTGTTGTACTAGCACCAGAGACTAGGTTTTTGCGTTTTTTTGTGTGAGTGTGTGTGTGTATGTTTTCTATTTCAGGTTAATATTAGGGTATGAATGACTAGGTTACAATGTTTGCATTTGTTTAGGTAGGGTACCTGTTGTAGTTGCATCCTGAACCCAGGAGATGTGCCATATACCCTTACATCGTGCCCATTAGGTGAGAGCACACCAAGCCCCCTCCTTCATCCCACCTTCACCCTCCCTCCTCCTGCTTCCCCCATCTTCAGTTACATTGAGTTTTTCTCATGTGTGGACATATATTAGTTCTTTTACTGGCTTCATATTAGTATTGAGTACATTGGACACTGGTTTTCACATTCTCGTGATCCTTTAGTAATGAGAATGTTCCCCAACTCCATCCAGGTTAATACAAAATATATAATGCACTGGATTCTTTATCCCAGCTCAATTCACATCGCCAAGACATGGAATCAACCCAAGTATTCGTCAGCCCCTGAGTGGATTAATAAACTGTGGTGTATGTATACCTCGGAGTACTATTCAGCCATGAAATGATGCATGTGTATGTTTTAGCTGCAGAGGGAATCCCAGAGCATGCCATGTCTTAGGTGTGGATTCATATTAGGTTAGTGAGATTCCTCCTTAATGTTGTTATTGTTGAATTCCTATTGCTGTGTGCAGTTCCATAGGGTGCAGATGCTACAGGATTTTCTTTATTTTCGTTTGAACGGTAGGTTTCCAGCCCAGAGCTATTAAGACTCCAAGTTCTATGACAACTAGAACCTGACTGTGGTGGGTGTGTGTACACAGTGTTGAGTGTATTTGTGTGCAGAGTAACAGTGTAAACATGTACATAGCTTTAGATGTGGTCAGTTTTTCAAAGTTAAGTTGGGTTACACCAATTGAAACACACTAGTCTTACATGAATGTTTCCTGGCTCTTTAGACCTGTCAGTGCTTTGTATTGCTGTGTTTTCCATTTTAAACTGCTGCGTGCAGAATAATGTCTCACTGTGAAGATAAAGAGGTTAAACATTACTTTTATTGGCCTTTGTTTATCGTGTTTTGTGTAGGGACTACCCAAAGTCTGTCATACATTTTCCAAGTGAGTTCTCATTATTTTTGTTGGACAGAATTCTCGATATTTTTTGTCTTGATGTACTTTACTGGAGGTAAGTAATGCAAATATCTTCTCCCATTCTGTGGTTTTCCAGACCCTCCTCTTTTACTGGTAGGTCTTTATAGATCTTAATATGATCCAAATTATAATTTATCCTTTCCATATGGAGTATTATTGTATCAAATAAAAATTGTGTCCTTATTGATTGTGAAGCTGTTCTATTTTAAATAAAACCTATTTATTGTGTTTTCTGTTTAGAACTGAAATTAAGAACATAAGAAATTAAGGAGGGATTGGAGGGGCATTCTGGCTATTGCCTACAATCTTAGTGCCGTGGGGGCTAAGGCAGGAGGATTGCTTGAGGCCAAGAGTTTGAAGCCATCCTGAGCAAGAGTGAAACCTCTGTCTTGACAAAAAATAGAAAAATTAGCTGCATATGGTGATGTGCACTTGTAGTCCCAGATACTTGGGAGGCTGAGGCAGGTTGATCACTTGAATCCAGCAGTTGCAGGTTGCAGTGAGCTATCATGATGACACTGTACTTTAGCCTGGTGACAGAGCAAGATGCTGTCTCAAAAAAAAAAAAAAAAGATGAAAATTGAGAAGAGATTGAACTCAGAAAAAGGCTAGATTACTAAATTGGAAGCGTTGAAGAACAAACATCTCAACAGAAGCACAGGGTGAACAGCATTGGAAAATTTAGGACTGTTAAATAGAAGGGAGCCTTGGCATTTCATAATATATCCATGTAAGAAAAACATTTATATCCTCTTGTTATTTTGGAATTAAAAAAAAAAGACAATGGAGTTGTGATTAAAAGGAGAGTAGAGAGAATTTGGGAAGGAATGACTGTCACTAATATTTTACATGTGGATGTCCAATTCAACCAGAACCATTTATTGAATAGGGATTCTTTCCCCCAGTGTATGTTCTTGTTTGGTTTATCAAAGATTAGGTGACTGTAAGATGTTTGTTTCATCTCTTGGTTTTCTATTTGGTTCCAAATGTCTACATCTGTATTTTTGTGCCAATACCATGCTGTTTTGATCACTATGACCTTGTAGTACAGCCTAAAGTCTGGTAGGCTGATGCCCCCAGCTTTACATGTTGTTATCCAGGTTTCCAAACCAGTAAAAACCTATTTAGTTGTCTACTCCTCTTTCAACGCATAGTTTAGTTCTTCTCTAATGTCCCCAGTTTTTTTTTCTTGCCCCTAAAATTGGAACTGAACAAGGGAGGTAAGTCTTCTGTGTTTATTTCTGGATCATGAGTGCTAGTACATGCTTCAGACATAGGACATGTTCTACGAACACACGAACTGAATAATTTCATCAGCTATTGGGACAGTTACAGGAAAGAAAGAGAGATTATCAATTTTTTGCAAATGCAACCAAAATAAATGGGATGGATGAATGGTATCCCTTTCCACAAATACCTGCAGAAGATGGAAATGAAGTGTTTCAAGGGGAGGTGTATCGATAAGGTTTCATTGTCTGTTATGAACTGGAGAGTACATTTCTCCACATTTAACTAGTTCATTTTTTGCTCGTTTTTTTTTGTTTTTTTGTTGTTGTTGTAGAGACAGAGTCTCACTTTATGGCCCTTGGTAGAGTGCCGTGGCATCACACAGCTCACAGCAACCTCCAGCTCTTGGGCTTAAGCGATTCTCTTGCCTCAGCCTCCCGAGTAGCTGGGACTACAGGTGCCTGCCACAGCACCCGGCTATTTTTTTGTTGCAGTTTGGCCGGGGCTGGGTTTGAACCTGCCACCCTCGGCATATGGGGCCGGCGCCCTACTCACTGAGCCACAGGCGCCGCCCTTGTTTTTTTTTTTTTCTTTTGGGACAAAATATCACTATGTTACTCTCTGTAGAGTACTATGGCCTCACAGCTCACAGCAACCTCAAACTCTTGGGCTTAAGTGATTCTCTTGCCTCAGCCTCCCAAATAGCTGAGACCACAGGTACCTGACACAATGCCCAGCTATTTTTTCATTGTTGTTGTCATTGTTGGTTGGTGGGCTTGGGCTGGGTTCAAACCTGCCAGCCCAGTAAATGTGGCTAGCACCTTAACCACTAAGTAATGGGCGTGGGGCCTTTTTTGCTTGGTTTATAGTTGAGAAGTAGAAGGGCAGAAGAATCAGAGAATTAGTGGATAATTTTTCGGACTGCAATAGCATATTGCTAAAAGAAATGTTTTTGCATAGTAAATGTTTTGTATAAATGACGAAAATGTTCACAAAATCCATGCTGAGTGTGTAGGAACAGAGAAAGCTGCCCACACCCTAAGGAGGAGCTCCTCCACCCCCACAACCTCCCACCCCCGGCCCTGGCTACACACACACTCAAATCCCCACACACAACCACAGAGGCACATCCACAAGTCCAGTACAATTGTCCATCAGGTGATCCCAAAACTTTCCTCAGTATTTCTCACATGCTATGAGGTTGCCCTTGGGAAGAGTTTTCCCTGTTGGTCTCACAGTAGGAAGGCAGAGGCAGCCTCTTTCGAATACTCAGTAGGAACCAAACCAGATACTCTCTGAAAGTGTCTTTACTTGCAGCTCCCTCTGGTTCTTTTTTCTTAACAGTTCATTTCATACAAATGACATTCCCTGGAGCTTCATTTAGAAAATCAAAAAGTATACAGTGTGCATACACCAGATAAGGATTTTAGGAAATGAGTGAACTGTATAGAACAGAAAGTGTATATCCTTATTAGGCAACAACCACAGACTGGGAGGTAAAGTCCAGGAACAGAGTGGAGTTAGACTGGCCTTAATTGCACTTTCTTCTGTTAATTAAGCTGTGCCCCCACCCTCCTGTAGGCCCCTCCTCTTTTGTATACATGCAAGAAACACGCAATCACATCCACCCTGGCTCACAAATCCCCCAGGCCCCGCCCCTGTGCCAGGCCTAAAGGATTTCTCTAAGAACTCACATAGTCAGAGCAAGGTCCACCTGTCTCAGGAGCATCTCTTCAGAGGCCAGACTCTGCGTGGCCAGCTTTGGGGCTAATGCCTCTTCCTCAGGTGAAGTGGAGTGAGGCGATCGAAGGTATTTACTTGCAGGAGGTAAACAAAGACTGCTCTTTCCTCAGCTAGAGAAGTCGCGATAACATGTACCATGTCCAATTCCCAGTGCTCAAGGAGAAAGACAAGGCTGGGGAGAGCAGGTGAGTCTGGGGGTAGGTGTTCTGGGAACCTGGAAGGCAACTTCCAATTTGAGGCAATAAGAAAGGCAGGAAACCATAAGAAACCATGATATGCTGGGGAGGGGTTCTAGAACCTGTCAACACACCTATCTCATTTAACCTGGTATGGGCCTCTCCAGTGTGAAAGGAGGAAGCATGCGGCACCTACTGTGAGAGCTGCATCATCCGTCATGTTAGAAAGGACAGAATTCTCTCCTTTCCTCTTGCTTTCCTTCACCCCTAACCCCATTCACCCATTGGCTACACAGGCAGGGGACACCCTACCACAGACTCAACATCTGTCTCCAAGTCCTCTTATCCAAGAACAGGTTTTTCCTTTTCACACGAAGGAGGCCCTGAAAGAGCAAAGTGTTTCATGTGGGCACCATCCCAGGAGTTGGCTTGAAACATGGAGGGGTGGGTGTGGGGACAGACTGAGAGGAGCTTACATATGAAGTGAGCGAGGAGACTGATCTTTGGCCCCTGATCTTTGCTTGTACTGGCAAAAGATAAATGAGAACAACACAAATGTCCATCAACTCATAAGTGGATTTTTAAAAATGTGATATAGTCCTGTGGTATTAATATATTACTTGGCCATAGAAGATATGAAGGCTGTATGCTTACAACATGAATGAAAACCTTGTGCTACCTGAAAAAATGAATCACAGAAGACCGAGTATTACATGTGATTCCATTTATATGAAATGTCAAGAGTAGGCAAATACTGTATATACAGGCAGAAGGTATATCCCTGGTTGTTTAGGGCTGGGGCAGGAGGAAATGAGAAGAAATTTTCAAGTATTTGGTTCCTTTTTACAATTTCTCTTTATCGGTATTCTTGATATTCTCTATGTTGAGATATTATTAGCTTTTTTTCCCCACCTGGTTTCCTTTAGCTCCATGTAAGAATTGTTTTAAAGTCTTTGTCTGTGGGCTGACTCAAGGACTGTTTCTATCAGTTTCTTAATGAAAACATAAACAGGCCATACATTCCTCTTTCTTTGTTCGCCTCTTTAGGGGGCAAGTTCCCTCCCATGTACAGGACCCTTTTAACCAGACTGGTTCCCTCCACCACTTGCCTTTTTTGCCAGGGGACCATTAGGTGCTGTTATTGCCACCAAAGGGACTTAGAAGGACAGTGTGCTACAGAAAGAGGTGGATATCCATGGCATTTACCTGGCTGTCAGATGGTCGGGTGCCACCAGCTTCAGTGGAATTCTTGGACAGATTGCTCGTTCACACTGATCCCCTGGTGGGTCCAGAACTCCCACCCTGTCGATATTCTAGTTCATCTGTTCTGCCACCCCACTCCCCCTATCTTCCATGGGAGTGTGTCTTTGTATTGGGGTATTTTTGTTCTTCTCTAAGCACACTACAGTGTGCCCACCTGAGCCCTTTGAGCCCCACGTGGAGAGTCCTGGGAGTCCTGGTGCCTCATCGCTTTCAATCCCAGCTTGACTACTGGAGGTTGCGGCTGGAACTAACATGGGACTATCCCCCTGAGCCATCAGGACTCCCCGGAACTCGGTGTCAAAGTTTAGATTTAGGAATAGAAATTTTGCAGGATTTAGCTATTTTAGCCCTTTTGCGACCCCTTGTGGACAAATTTCGAATTTTCTTAGGTCACGCTGAAGGCATTGGTCTAGAAGCATCCGCCCTGCTGACTCCCTAGAATGTCTCCTTAACAACTTTTCCGATTTCAGCCGCTGTGCCCCAGGATACAGCGAAAAAAGTAAAACCTGGCACCTTGCTCACTCTCTGTGAATTAGAGTGGCCATCCTTTGGAACTGGGTGGCCTCCTATGGGTACCTTGTAACCTTTCTGCTCTTTCCAGCTTTCAGTCAATTGTTTACAGCCATCCCGGCCACCAGATCAGATTCCCTACATTAATGTCTGGATTGACATCGCCTCCGAGGGACCATCATAGGCTCAGAAATGTGCTAATTATTTGACGCCTTCTTACATCCTTTTTGCCCCCCCAATCCGGTCCTAAGATGCTTCACCCGAAGATGGGGCAACCTACCCAAAGAAATTAGAGCCCAAAACTCCTGTGTTGCCTCCTCCACCAGAGGACTCCATTATAGACCCTCCCTTGCAAACCCAGTCTTTGTACCCACCCCCGTATGATCCCCGGCTAGAGGCAGAAGCACTTGCACCGTCAGCTCCCCCGGCACCACAGGCCCAAGAGGTTGCCAGAGGGCCCCCACGGGTTCCCTCACAAACCAGGGGTTGGGGGGACCGCATACCAGCCCTCTAGTCCAGACTTAACATCTGTTCAGCAGGGACCGGGGCCCCCTCTACAGCATCCCTCATCCTGCCTCTGCGTCAGTTAGCCCCCATTCCACCTTTAGGAGGACAGCTGTTCATGGTATACGTCCCCTTCTCCACCAGTGACTTATATAACTGGAAAACCCAGAACCCTCCCTTTTCAGAGAAGCCACAGGGACTAATCTCCCTCCTTGAAACCATCTTTTTCATCCAGCAACCCACTTGGGATAATTGTCAGCAGCTCCTACAGGTTCTGTTCACTTCTGAAGAATGGGAGTGCATCCTGAGAGCATCCCAAAAGGCAGTTGAAGGGCAGGGCAGCCCACCACCGATGCAGCCCTTCTCGACGCCTGTTTCCCGAATACCTGACCCTCATGGGACCCCAACTCGGATGAAGGTAGGAGAGCTCTTACTTGAGTACTGCCAGATTCTCATGAAGGGTCCCCGGGTGGCCACTAAGAGACTGACCAATCTGTCCAAGTCAGTGAAATCATCCAGGGTACAAGTGAAAGCCCTGCGATTTTCTTACACAGGTTATTAGAAGCTTACAGAACTTACACTCCTATCAATCCCCAGGCCCCTGAAAACCACCAGGCCATAAATGTGGCTTTTGTCTCACAATCGGACCCTGACATCTGAAAGAAGTTGCAGAAATTAGAAGGTTTTGAAGGAAAAATCTCAGTGAGTTGGTCAAAATAGCCCTACAGGTTTTTAACAACCGAGAACTCACTGAGGCAGCAGCCACAAAGCTGATGCCAAAGGTTATAGCTGCCCTCCAGGATCACACCCGAGTTTTGGGAGAGCCCCTCCCTAGGTCAGAGACCCTAGGCCCCCCCCTTAAAGCAAAATCAGTGTGCCTATTGCAAAGAGATGGGACACTGGAAAAGTGAATACCCTCACACTCTTTGCTTCTATTGCCACGAAAAAGGCCACTGAAGGAGAGATGCCCTCAAAAGATGGTCAAGTCACAAAACCCTAAAATTTTCGATGAAGAAACCATAGACTGAAGGTGTCGGGGCTTCTACCTCTTAGGCCCCCAGAAACCCATGGTAACCCTAAAGTTGGGGGCCAACCCATAAACTTTCTAGTAGACACAGGAGCCACTTTTTCAGTTTTAAAGATACCCCAAGGACCAGTTTGTGGTGCTACCGAGGAGCCCCAGGCCGTCCCTTGGACCCAGGCCCGCATAACTGACCTGAGTAAGGGTACCATCACCCATTCCTTTTTGGTTATGCCAGACTTCCCATACTCCCTGCTGGGGCGAGACCTGCTGCAAAAACTCTGTGCCTCTGTTTCCTTTGGACTGGCCAGAGCCGTTCTGATGGTACCTGACAGCCCCACCCATATTCTGCCATTCTGATGGTACCTGTCTGCCCCTCTTGGGGATGAAGAACAGGGTTCTTCAAATGGCACAACAAAACCTCTACTCCAGATGAACACCTCTGCACTTGGAAGTCACTAATCCCACTGGTATGTGCTGAGGACGACCCCCCAGGACTGGCAAGTCACCAACCTCCACTGGTAGTGCAGGTCTCCAGCGGAGTCACTCTGGTCCGGGTCCACCAATACCCCGTATCCCAGGAGGCCAGGACAGGTATTGCAGTACATATCACCTGGCTGTGAGAAACAGGCATATTAGTCCCTTGCAAATCAGCCTGGAACACTCCCTTTCTCTCTGTTAAAAACCTGGTACTAATGACTACTGACCAGTCCAGGACCTAAGAGAAGTAAACGCCAGAACGGACACAATCCACCCCACGGTTCTGAACCCCTACACCTTGCTCAACCTACTTCTCCCTTCCAGAACTTGGTATTCAGTCCTTGACTTGAAAGATGCCTCCTTCACAATCCCTCTCTCCCCTGTTAGTCAGCCTATTTTTGCCTTTGAATGGGTAGATCCAGAGAGCAGACAAACTGGGCAGATGACTTGGACTAGCCTGCCCTAGGGCTTTAAAAACTCCCCTACTTTATTTGATAAAACCCTAAGCAAAGACCTCCTCCCATTTCGAGATACCCACCAGGAGATCTCCCTTTGGCAATATGTTGATGATCTGTTAGCTGCTGAAACAGAACCAGAGTGCGAGCATGCCACCATAGACCTCCTCCGAGAACTGGAAAAGCTAGGGTACTGCGTCTCCACCAAAAAGGCACAGCTGTGCACCAACGGTCGCCACCTACCTGGGATAAGAATTACAGGGAGGCTGACATGCCCTCTCCAAGAGCTGAATTGAAGCCATCCTCCATATTCCCCCACCGACTACCAAAAGGCAAGTACGTGAATTTCTAGGGGCGGTCTGATACTGTCCTTTGTGATCCTGAGTTTTGCAGTGGGAGGCAATAAGCCCCTGCAGTGGGGCCAGGATGAGCTAAATGCTTTTAACCAGCTTAAACATGCTCTTGTATCTGCACCTGCCCTGGCTCTGCCTGACATTACCAATCCCTTCCAACTTTTCATAGCCAAAACTAAAGGCGTGGCAAAGGGAGTCCTAACCCAAACTCTAGGCCCTTGACAGGAAGAGACCTGTCACCTACCTCTCCAAGCGCCTAGATCCAGTCGCCTCAGGATGGCCTGGGTGTATGCGGGCCATCGCTGCTACGGCTGAGCTGGTCAGAGAAGCAAAGATGCTGACTCTGGGTCAGGACCTGCAAGTGATCGGGAGCCACACTGTAGAGACTCTCCTCCGGAGTCCCCCTGACGGATGGATTTCCAACTCCTGTGTCACTCAGTAGCAGGTACTCCTTCTTGATCCACCCCAAGTAATATTTCTTAAAACAGCACTTTTGAACCCAGCCACTCTCCTGCCATATGATGACCTGACACTGCCCATTCATGACTGCTTGGACATACTGGACTCCCTCTCTTGTCTGTGACCGGATTTGAAGGACACACCTCTCCAGTGCACCGACTTTGACCTGTTCACAGATGGTAGCAGTTACATCTATGAAGGTAAACGCATAGCCAGGGCAGAGGTCACATCCTTCACAGAGGTCCTCTGGGAGCAAGCACTAGGGCATAGGACCCCTGTTCAGAAAGCAGAACTTATCTGACACAAGCCCTGAGACTGGCAAAGGGAAAGGCAGCCAACATTTACACAGACAGCTGGTTTGCGTTTGCCACAGCCCATGTCCATGGGGCCCAACACAAGGAGAGGGGGCTCCTTACTTCTGGGGGGAAGGACATCAAAAACAAGAAAGAGATCCTTGCCCTGCTAGAGGCTGTATGGCTGCCAGACTGTCTCGCTATCATCCATTGCTGAGGACACCAAGGAGCAGCTATGCACACCGTGAGGAGAAACACGCTGGCTGACCAAACAGCCAAGGCAGTGGCTCTGAGACCAGTGGGGCTATTACCTGTGTCCTTCCAACGATGGAAAATTATGCGGAGGAGCTGGGGATTACTATTGTAGAAGTCGGGGCTGTGAAACACTAATATCATGGGGGATATATAAAGATCCACACATAAGACTTCATAAGATGCACCCAGCAGTCTGCACCTGAGTTGACAACTGCGACCCTGTATGTTTAGTCATTAATGATTGGTGGGAAGAGAAATGAAGACAGGCCGTACTTGGGGAATAAGATTTTATGTCTCTGGGCAGGACTCAGGCATGTTATTCACTATCCAGAAAATCCCCCAGCCACATCCTGTCAATCCAATAGGCCCAAATAGTTTCCTTAATCCACAGTGTCTGAAAATTCCCCAAGAACATCCCCAAAGGCTCCCCCCCCGGCTCTCACCCCCACTATCCCAATCCAAGTATCAGCTCCTGTGACAACCACCCCCAATCCATCATCCCCCATATTAACTATGTTAGACACTGTGTTCAGATTTGCTAACACAACAAACGCAAATTTGACAAATGATTGCTTGCTTTGTTTGAACCCGGCCCCACCCTATTATGTAGGAGTACTACCAGTGCAACCCTTGAACCTTCCCCGATGCAAGTGCTAAATGCTTCTGCCTACTATTTAAAGACAAATAGCAGCCTATGTACCTGGGAGGCTACCCCCACACTAACCTTAGGAGATTTGCAGGGACAAGGGTTGTGCATAATATCCCCTGGATATCTATTAAATTTATCTCCATATGAGGATAACTGTCTCAACACCATTTTACTCCCACATTCCACCCATCTTGATGCACCTTACTATTTGGTGGCCGTGAACAGAACCTGGTTCGCATGCACCACCAGTTTAATACCTTGTTTGAATTCCATAATTTTATATACCACACCCCAACTTTGTGTTGTAACCCATATTATTGCTCAAGTTTTCATCTATTCTGGGGAAGGAGGGTGGGAACACTTGGTTGGTTTACACAGACAAACTAGAGCCCCCATCCTGGTGCCTTTACTGGTAGGCATAGGGTTGGCGGGATCCACTGCCATGAGCACCACAGCCTTAGCAAGCCCTCAGCCCTAGTTTCAGGGCCCTCACAACCCAAATAGATTCAGATCTCCAGAACTTGGAAAAATCTATTGCTCATTTGGAGACGTCATTAAACTCACTAGCAGAAGTAGTTCTGCAGAATAGAAGAGGCTTAGATTTATTATTTTTAAAACAGGGAGGGTTATGTATGGCCTTAGGAGAAACATGTTGCTTCCACACCAACCATTCTGAGGTCATAAGAGATAGCTTAGCCCTGGTTAGAAAAAACTTATATGAATGGGAGGAATTACAGAAACAAGACAGTCATTGGTATGAAACGTTGTTTAACTGGTCCCCATGGTTAACTACCCTCGTATCAGCTATTGCTGGACCACTCTTAGTGCTCCTAATTGGGATAACATGTGGCCCCATTATCCTCAACCACTTCATAGCATTTATACAACAGAGACTCCAGAGTATAAAATTAATGGTATTGCATACCCATTATCAATCACTCCCCAACGATACAGCTGAATCAAGGATTTGATTCCACATAAGACCAGTGGGGAATATGATAAAGAGCAGCCCCCTAAAAGACCCAGGTTTGTCTCAGCCTGTTTCAGCCTTAGTCCCCTCCATGTTTCCCCTGGTCAATGTCAAAAACAGGTTTCAGAATAGAACAGGGAAGTTCTCTGAGTTCCCCCAACCCCCTAGCGATGGCTAAACAATAGTGGAAAACTTACCTAAGCAAAGTTTCCCAAGCTACTGAGTTTCCCAAGCTGTCTCCATGCCAACTACCACGTTGTACGCCATGCAGTCACCGTGCTGTAGCCCCCTGACTGTAACTTCCCCCTGAGCTAACTGCTATGTTCTGCTTTTGTTTTTGCTTGCTTGCACGGCAACAAAAATGGTATAAAAGTCAGCCTGCTCCTCACTTGGGGGCCGTTTGCTATCCCAGCAGCGGTCCCCTGCACAGGTGTAATAAATCACCATCTGATTTATACTTGAAGTGGGGTCCAAGTCATTCTTACAGGTGGCTGTGGGTACAACACTGAGTACAACAAGATGAAAGGGTCAAAACCGAGGAACAGGACGAATTAGATCTGCATACAACATCCATTTTCTCCAGGGCAAGGTTGCAGTCTATATGTTTTCATTTTGTCTGTGTCTTGGTAACATTTTTTTTTTTTAAATTTCAGATTAAGATGAAGGGACAGATGATTAGGTTACGCTATTTGTGTTTGCTGGTGGAGTTCAGGTTGTAGTTGTGCCAGTCACCCGGGAGGTGTGCCATATACCCTTACATTGTGCCTGTTAGGTGAGAGCTTACCAATCCTCATTCCTCCTTCCCTCTCCTCCCCACTTGAGTTTAATTGTGTTTTTCTCTTGTACAGGCATGCATTTGTTTCATATTAGTATTGAGTACATCGGATACTTGCTTTTCCATTTTTGTGATAATGTACTAAGTAAAATGTTATCCAACTCCATCCAGGTTAGTAAAAAAAGTATAGAGCCCCCATCATTTTTATGGCTGAATAGTATTCCCTGGTATACATATGCCACAGTTTATTAATCCACTTGTGTGTTGATGGGCCCTTGGGTTGATTCCACATCTTGGCAATTGTGAATTTAGCTGTGATACACATTCTAGTGCAAGTGTCCTTGTAGTAAAATGATTTTTTTTTCTTCTGGGTAGATAGTTAGTAATGAGATTGTGGGATTAAATGAAAGGTTTACTTTTAGTGCTTTGAGGGTTCTTCATACTTCTTTCTTTTTTTCTTTGCATTTTCTATTTATTGTTTATGACACTTAAGCATCATTATTATGATGGTGATAAATGGTGGAGATGAGTTTGTGTAACGACTATAATTGTTTTAGAATAAATTTTATGTGGGTTAGGAAAAAATTAACTATTAAACTTACATTAAACTTTATTTTAAGCCACGAATGGAAAATTAACTGTTCTAGAAGAATAGATTGTGGAACTGATTGAAAAAAATTGGTGCTATTTAGGAGGAACCTAAGTAGGGTGAGCATTTAAAACAGCATTCATTGTTACATGGAAAGGAAACAGTATAAGAAACTTTTAGAATGCGTTGGATCTGACACAGTTTCCTTCTTTTTTTCCCCATTTATTTATTTATTTTGTATTGTTGGGGATTCATGGAGGGTACAAGAAACCAGGTTACACTGATTACATTTGTTAGGTAAAGTCCCTCGTACAATCATATTTCTCCCCCCAAAAGGTGTGGCACACACCAAGACCCCACCCTCTCCCTCCTTCTCTCTCTCTGCTCTTCCTTTCCCCAACCCCTCCCTCTTTCTTTCTCTCTCTGCTCTCCTCTTCCCCCACTCCCACCATGTCATTGTCATTAATTGTCCTGACATCAAAATTGAGTACATAGGATTCATGCTTCTCCATTCTTATGATGCTTTACTAAGAATAATGTGTTCCACTTCCATCCAGGTTAATACAAAGGATGTAAAGTCTCCATTTTTTTTTGGGGGGGGGACAAGAATTAATTTTTTATTTGCAGATCTTTACTCCTCTAACTTCTTTTTCTTTCTTTCTTTTTTTTTTTTTTTCAGTTTTTGGCTGGAGCCGAGTCTGAACCCACCACCTCCGGCCTATGGGGCTGGTGCCCTACTCCTTTGAGCCACAGGTGCCTCCCTATTCCTCTAACTTCTTTCTTTTCTTTTTTATTTTTTTTTATTGTTGGGGATTCATTGAGGGTACAATAAGCCAGGTTACACTGATTGTATTTGTTAGGTAAAGTCCCTCTTGCAATCATGTCTTGCCCCCATAAAGTGTGACACACACCAAGGCCCCACCCCCTCCCTCCATCCCTCTTTCTGCTTTTCCTCTCCCCATAACCTTAACTGTCATTAATTGTCTCATATCAAAATTGAGTACATAGGATTCATGCTTCTCCATTCTTGTGATGCCTTACTAAGAATAATGTCTTCCACGTCCATCCAGGTTAATACGAAGGATGTAAAGTCTCCATTTTTCTTAATAGCTGAATAGTATTTCATGGTATACATATACCACAGCTTGTTAATCCATTCCTGGGTTGGTGGGCATTTAGGCTGTTTCCACATTTTGGCGATTGTAAATTGAGCTGCAATAAACAGTCTAGTACAAGTGTCCTTATGATAAAAGGATTTTTTTCCTTCTGGGTAGATGCCCAGTAATGGGATTGCAAGATCAAATGGGAGGTCTAGCTTGAGTGCTTTGAGGTTTCTCCATACTTCCTTCCAGAAAGGTTGTACTAGTTTGCAGTCCCACCAGCAGTGTAAAAGTGTTCCGTTCTCTCCACATCCACCCCAGCATCTGCAGTTTTGAGATTTTGTGATGTGGGCCATTCTCACTGGGGTTAGATGATATCTCAGGGTTGTTTTGATTTGCATTTCTCTAATATATAGAGATGATGAACATTTTTTCATGTGTTTGTTAGCCATTCATCTGTCATCTTTAGAAAAAGTTCTATTCATGTCTGTTGCCCATTGATATATGGGATTGTTGGCTTTTTTCATGTGGATTAATTTGAGTTCTCTCTAGATCCTCGTTATCAAGCTTTTGTCTGATTGAAAATATGCAAATATCCTTTCCCATTGTGTAGGTTGTCTCTTTGCTTTGGTTATTGTCTCCTTAGCTGTACAGAAGCTTTTCAGTTTAATGAAGTCCCATTTGTTTATTTTTGTTGTTGTTGCAATTGTCATGGCAGTCTTCTTCATGAAGTCTTTCCCCAGGCCAATATCTTCCCGTGTTTTTCCTATGCTTTCTTGGAGGATTTTTATTGTTTCATGCCTTAAATTTAAGTCCTTTATCCATTTTAAATCAATTTTTGTGAGTGGGGAAAGGTGTGGGTCCAGTTTCAGTCTTTTACATGTAGACATCCAGTTCTCCCAACACCATTTATTGAATAGGGAGTCTTTCCCCTAAGGTATGTTCTTTGGTTTATCAAAGATTAGGTGGTTGTAAAATGTTAGTTTCATTTCTTGGTTTTCAATTCAATTCCAATTGTCTATGTCTCTGTTTTTGTGCCAGTACCATGCTGTCTTGAGCACTATGGCTTTGTAGTACGGACTAAAATCTGGTATGCTGATGCCCCCAGCTTTATTTTTGTTACAAAGAACTGCCTTAGCTATACGGTTTTTTTTCCGGTTCCATACAAAACGCAGAATCATTTTTTCCAAATCTTGACAGTACGATGTTGGTATTTTGATAGGAATGGCATTGAATAGGTAGATTGCTTTGGGAAGTATGGACATTTTAACAATGTTTATTCTTCCCAGCCATGAGCATGGTATGTTCTTCCATTTTTAATATCCTCTGCTATTTCCTTTCTGAGGATTTCATAATTTTCTTTATAGAGGTCCTTCACCTCCTTCGTTAAGTATATTCCTAGGTATTTCGTTTTCTTTGAAACTATGGTGAAGGGAGTTGTGTCCTTAATTAGCTTCTCATCTTGACCGTTATTGGTGTATATAAAGGCTACTGACTTGTGGACATTGATTTTATATCCTGAAACATTACTGTATTTTTTGATGACTTCTAGGAGTCTTGTGGTTGAGTCTTTGGGGTTCTCTAAGTATAAGATCATGTCGTCAGCAAAGAGGGAGAGTTTGACCTCCTCTGCTCCCATTTGGATTCCCTTTATTTCCTTGTCTTGCCTAATTGTATTGGCTAGAACTTCCACCACCATGTTGAATAGTAAAGGTGACAGAGGACAACCTTGTCTGGTTCCAGTTCTAAGAGGAAAAGCTTTCAGTTTTACTCCATTCAGTAAAATATTAGCTGTGGGTTTGTCATAGAGAGCTTCAATCAGTTTTAGAGATGTGCCACCTATGCCTATACTCTTCAGTGTTCTAATTAGAAAAGGATACTGGATTTTATCAAATGCTTTTTCTGCATCTATTGAGAGGATCATATGATCTTTATATTTGCCTCTGTTATTATGGTGGATAAAGTTTATGGACTTGCGTATGTTAAACCAGCCTTGCATCCCTGGGATGAAGCCTACTTGATCATGATGAATGAGTTTTTTGATGATAAGCTGTAATCTATTGGCTAGGATTTTGTTGAGAATTTTTGCATCTATATTCATGAGTGAGATTGGTCTGAAATTCTCCTTTTTGTTTGGGTCTTTTCCTGGTTTTGGTATCAGGGTGATGTTTGCTTCATAGAATGTGTTGGGGGAAGATTCCTTCTTCCTCAATTTTTTGGAATAATTTCTGCAGTACAGGAATAAGGTTGTCCTTGAAGGTTTGATAGAATTCTGGTGTGAAGCCATCTGGACCAGGGCATTTTTTGATTGGAAGATTTTTTATTGTTTCTTTGATCTCAGTGCTTGAAATTGGTCTGTTCAGGAGCTCTATTTCTTCCTGGCTAAGTCTAGGGAGAGGATGTGATTCCAAATATTGATCCATTTCCTTCACATTGTCCAATTTCTGGGCATAGAGTTTCTGGTAGTATTCAGAGATGATCTCTTGTATCTCTGTGGGATCAGTTGTTATTTCCCCTTTATCATTTCTGATTGAGGTTACTGGAGATTTTACTATTCTATTTCTCATTAGTCTGGCCAATGGTTTATCTATTTTATTTATTTTTTCAAAAAACCAACTCCTTGTTTCATTAATTTTCTGAATGATTCTTTTGTTTTCAATTTCATTGATCTCTGATTTGATTTTGGATGTTTCTTTTCTTCTACTGAGTTTAGGCTTAGACTGTTCTTCTTTTTCCAATTCCATAAGATGGCTTGTGAGATTGTTGATGCGTTCTCTTTCTGTTTTTCGAATATAGGCATCTAAAGCTATAAATTTTCCTCTCAAAACTGCTTTTGCAGTATCCCACAGGTTTTGGTAGCTTGTGTCCTCATTGTTGTTATGCTCAAGGAAATTAATGATTTCCTGTTTTATTTCTTCCTGCATCCATCTTTAACAGAAGATTGTTTAATTTCCATGCCTTTGTGTGGGGTCGAGTGTTTTTGTTAGAGTTGAGTTCCATCTTTAGTGCCTTATGGTCTGAGAAGATACAAGGTAAAATTTCAATTCTTTTGATTCTGTTGATATTTGTTTTGTGTCCCAGGATATGATCAATTTTGGAGAATGTTCCATGGGGTGATGAGAAGAATGTATATTCTTTATCTCTGGGATGGAGTGTTCTATATGAGTCTATCAAGCACAGTTGTTCTAGGGTCTCCTTTAAATCTCTTATATCTTTGTTTAATTTATGTTTAGAAGATCTGTGCAGCTCTGTAAGAGGAGTGTTAAAGTCCTCTGTTATTATGGTATTATCAGATATCATATTGCTCAGACTGAGTAAGGTCTGTTTCAAGAATCTGGGAGTATTTAAATTGGGTGCATAAATATTTAGAGTTGAAACATCTTCTTTGGGTCTTTTCCTGGTTTTGGTATCAGGGTGATGTTTTTGTATTTTTGTATTTTGTATTTTGATGTTTTGTATTTTTCCCTTGACCAATATAAAGTGACCATCTTTGTCTTTTTGGCTTTAGTTGCTTTAAATCCACATGTATCTGAAAATAAGATTGCAACTCCTCTTTTCTTCTGAATTCCATTTGCCTGAAAAATTGTCTTCCAACCCTTGACTTGGAGCTTTAATTTGTCTTTTGAAGCCAGGTGTGTTTTTTGCAGACAGCAAATGGATGGCTTGTTTTTTTTTAATCCAGTCAGCCAATCTATGTCTATTCAGTGGGGAATTCAAGCCATTAACATTTATTGAGATAATTGATAAGTGTGGTAGTATTCTATTCATCTTATTTTGTGAGAGTCCATTGCTTAGTTTTATCTTTTGCATCAGTGTGGAGGTTCGGTTCTGTCATTTAATTTCTGAGTTCTTACTTTGCTGCTGATCCATTGTGGTGGTCAGTGTGCAGAACAGGTTGAATTATTTCCTGTAGAGCTGGTCTTGTTGTGGTGAATTTCCTCAATGTTTGTATATCCGTAAATGATTTGATTTCTCCATCAATTTTTAAGCTTAGCTTAGCAGGGTACAGAATTCTGGGCTAGAAATTGTTCTGTTTAGGTAGATTAAAGGTAGATGACCATTGTCTTCTTGCTTGGAAAGTTTCATTAGAGAAGTCTGTGGTCACTCTGATGGATTTGCCCCTGTAGGTCAACTGGTGCTTACTCCTGGCAGGTTGCAGAATCTTTTCTTTTGTCTTGACTTTGGACAGGTTCATCACATGTGTCTTGGAGAAGCTCTGTTAGAGTTGAGGCGACCTGGGGTCCGATATCCCTCTGAAAGCAGTGTGTCAGAATCTTTGTTGATATTTGGGAAATTTTCTTTTATAATATTCTCTAGTATCTCTTCCATTCCTCTGGGGCATTCTTCTTCCCCTTCTGGGATTCCTATAACTGGTATGTTGGAACGCTTCATAAAGTCCCATAATTCTGACAGTGAATGTTCTGCTTTCTCTCAGTTCTTTTCTGCCTCTTTTACTATCTGAGTTATCTCAAGAACTTTTTCTTCTACCTCTGAAATTCTTTCTTCTGCATGGTCTAACCTGTTGCTGATACTTTCCATTGCATCTTTAAGTTCCCTGATTGACTGTTTCAGTTCCTTCAGCTCTGCTCTATCCTTTTTATATTCTTCATATCATTCATCTCTTATTTGATTCTGTTTTTGGATTTCCTTTTGGTTATTTTCCACTTTATTAGCAGTTTCCTTCATTGTTTCCATCATTTCCTTCATTGTTTTCATCATGTGTATTCTAAATTCCCTTTCTGTCATTCCTAACATTTCTTTATTGGTGGAATCCTCTGCAGTAGCTATCTCATGGTCCCTTGGCGGGGTTGTTATGGACTGGTTCTTCATGTTGCCTGGAGTTTTCTGCTGATTCTTCCTCATAAGTGATTTCTTTTATCTGTTTCCTTGCCCTAATTTTCCTTTCACTTCCTCTAGCTCATTAAATTCTTGTGCCTGTGTACTGAGAGTTCAGTGATTCCTTTTGGTACAGCCCCAGAAGAGTGAGAAGGTTGAAGAGCAAGAAAGGGGTAAAAGAAAGGAGGACCGAGTGAAAAGAAAAAAAATAGAGAAAGGAGAGAGGGTGGGTAAAAGGAATATTGACAAAAAGAAGAGAGGCAGAAAAAGAGGGAGGGAGAGCAATATAGGTGTACAGTAGGGTACTTTGACACAACCTTAAAAAAACCCCACCTTCTGGGGGTGCCCAGTTGGGTGGTTCCCTTGAGGTCAGCAGCTCTTTGCTAACCTGATCAGACACAGTACCCCACCTTCACCAAGTAGAGAGGAAAGACAAAAATGCTATAAATCAAACCAAAACAAGCAAACAGAAAACTTTATGGGATAAAATTGGATGAAAAACCAAATAATAGCAGTAGAAACACTAGCAAAAATGAAGTTCTAGTTATTGAAAAAGGCAGCAATGGGAGATTATAATTAAACTAGAAAAATTGATAAAGAAAAAAGATCCATACGGAAAAGGTTAAAATTAAAAAACAGAACAACATCAACAACATCAAAATAAACAAAAAAACAACCAAACCAAAAAAACACAAAACAAAACACACAAGCAAAACCAAAGCAGTATCTATATGTTGTTGAATATTGTCTGGGCAACACATGGTCTTCTGGGGTATGAGATGTTAATCAAAGTTCTGATACGACTGGAGGCTGCTGATTTCTCAAACCCCAGCAGGTAGACACACTAAATCTCTCTTCAGCCCACTTAAAAGGCACTTTGAACTTGTAAACTTGCTGAGCAGAAGCTTTCCCAGGAAAGTGCTTGTCGCTGGAATCACTGCTGAAGTGGCTATCCACTTACCCAGTGTGCCAAAACCAGTCTCACTCTCCCCCTGAGGGTTAGAGCTGCAAGGCGGCTTAGATCCCACCCTTAGGCTACTCTGTCACTAGGTTACCAGGTCCCACCCGGATTCTAGCTCTGCAACCCTGAGGGCGGAGCTTGCCAGGGCAGGTCACTCACAATGGCTCCCTGTGGCCCACAGCCAAACACTATTAGCTCCGTCTGGCTCAGCAGCTCAGACTGGGGCCCTAGACAATGGCCCAAGTTCTGCGCACTCCCGCTCAGGCTCTCCCCAAGGCAGTTCAACTGAGTGCCAAGTCCAAAGACACCAAAACAGTTCACAGGTAAGGCCTTTCTGGTTTGCAGTCTCCCTGCTACTGAACTTACAATTGCGGGCGGGTTTAGACCGATTGAACAAACACCACCACTTGCCATTTTTCCACTGTTTTAGTCCTCCTCTTGGGGTCCGGAAGTGACTCGCTGACTCCCCGTATCCTCACAGGGGTGATGATAGGCAGATCCCACCAGCTAGAGGTGCCTGGAGTCCTATTTCTCCAGACTCACGGTGCCCAGATGCAAGGAAGCTGTTACTCGGCCCCCATCTTGCTCCGATCTGCAACAGATTCTTTTTAGCACTTTTACAGTACTGTTCCATTGATGTCTGTCTTATTAATTTATGTTGAAATATTGACTGTCAGTCTTTTTTACTTGCTTACTTGGCCTCTGTATTTTCTAAAATCATTCTCAGTATCTTTGTTTTGCAGTCCATATTGTAGCTAGTTTCCTGTGTATTTATTTTGCCTAGGGAAATGTAGATTTAATTGATACTGATGTCTTTCATCAGTTTGGAATATGATTGTATATTTTCATTATTTTTTGTTTCTCTTTCTTTTTTTGTCAGTATTTTTTTTTTTATTAAATCATAGCTGTGTACATTAATGCAATCATGGGTTACAACATGCTGGTTTTATATACAATTTGAAATATTTTCATCAAATTGTTAACATAGCCTTCACAGCATTTTCCTAGTTATTGTGTTAAGACATTTATATCTCACACTTAGTAAATTTCACATGTACCCTTGTAAGATGCACCGTAGGCATGGTCCCTTCCTCCCCTCATTCTCCTCCTTCCCCTCCTGTCCCTTTTCCCTTTCTCTTTCTTCCTGGGCTATAATTTGGTTATACTATTTCCATTTCTTTCTTTTTTTATTGTTAAATCATAGCTGTGTACATTAGTGCAATCAAGGAGTACAATGTGCTGGTTTCACGTACAATCTGAAATATTCTCATGAAACTGTTCAACGTAGCCTTCATGGCATTTTCTTAGTTATGTATGTAGACATTTGTATTCTGCATTTAGTAAGTTTCGCCTGTACCCATTCTAAGATGCACTGTAGATGTGGCCCCATCCATTACCCTACGTCCACCCTAACCTCCCCGCTCCCTTCTTCTCCCTTGGCCCTTTCCCCATATTCTTGTGCTGTAGTTGGGTTATAGCCTTCATATGAAAGCTATAAATTAGCTTCATAGTAGGGTTGAGTATGTTGGATACTTTTTCTTCCGTTCTTGAGATACTTTGCTAAGAAGAATATGTTCCAGATCCATCCATGTAAACATGAAAGAGGTAAAGTCTCCATCTTTCTTTAAGGTTGCATAATATTCCATGGTATACATCTACCACAATTTGCTAGTCCATTCGTGGGTCGATGGGCACTTGGGCTTCTTCCATGACTTAGCAATTATGAATTGGGCTCCAATAAACAAATTCTGGTACAGATGTCTTTGGTATATTGTGATTTTTGGTCTTCTGGGTATATACCTAGCAAAGGAATTATAGGATTGAATGGCAGGTCTATTTTTAGATCTCTAAGTATTCTCCAAACATCCTTTCAAAAAGAACATATTAATTGAATGATAGTCGTTCATTCCCAAGTTCTCTCTACTCTCCTTTTAATCACATCTTTCTTGTCTTTTTTAAATTTCAAAATAAGAAGAGGGTATAAATGTTTTTCTTACATGGATATATTACATAATGCCAAGGCTCCCTTATATTTTAACAGTCCTAAATTTTCCAGTGCTGTTCACCCTGTGCTTCTTTTGAGATGTTTGTTCTTGAACCCTTCCAATTTAGTAATCTAGCCTTTTGCTGAGTTAAATATCGTCTCAATTTTAATTTTTTGTTTTTGAGACCGGGTCTTGCTCTGTCACCAGGCTCAAGTGCAGTGTCATCATGATAGCTCACTGCAACCTAAAACTGCTGGATTCAAGTAATCAACCTGCCATGGCCTCCCAAGTATCTGGGACTACAGGTGCACACCAGCATGCTCAGCTAATTTTTCTATTTTTTGTCAAGACAGAGGACTCACTCTTGCTCGGGATGGCTTCAAACTCTTGGCCTCGAGTAATCCTCTTGCCTTAGCTCCCCAAATCACTAAGATTGTAGGCACTAGCCAGCATGCCCCTTCAATCCCTTCTTAATTTCTTATGTTCTTACTTTGAGTTCTAAACAGAAAACACAATAAATAGATTTAATTTAAAATAGAACAGCTTCACAATCAATGAGGACTCAATTTTTTTTGTGTGTGAAAAGTTATTTCAAGATTTATTCATAGGGAATTTGAGGTCATTTTAATTTGGTATTACAAAAGGTAAGCTCTTAATAAAACCTTGACCCAAATGACGCTGATTTCAGATAATGAGTTTGGGCTGGGGGGAAGACCATTCCATTTAGGAACAAAATAGTGGTATTTCTTTCTTTCTTTTTTTATTATTATACCATACTGTATATAGTTTATTAAATATACAGGTAATAACTTAAAAAAATAGTGGTATTTCTTCCTAAACTTCAATACACACGATTAAAACAAATAGAGCTGCTGCAACACTTTACACAATTCTTACTGCAGCCAAAACAAAATCTAAACACACTTGTATTTATAAATATTGGGTCAAGGCTGTACATAAGAATACCATTCTTCTTTTCATGGTAAAATTTCTAAAATATCACTTGCTATAGTATCCTAACATCTGTTCTTAGGAACTACAAGAATTTTTTAGGAACTTTTGTGCCAGATTATAATTCCTATTCCCTGCCTCTTTGGCTCAATGACGAAAGATCAAAACCAAGAGTGATGTTTCTGCTGAAGTTGCTCAGGTGGTCTCAACATTCAGGTGCCACTGCATCCACAGGGCCCCTGCAGCAAGGGCAGGTGAGAGAGATCATCAGCCACTCATCAATGCAGACCAGGTGGTAGAAGTGCTGGCAGGGCAGATAGCAAATGGGATCCCCACAAGAGAATTCCTGAAAACAGATAGGACATTCTGGTCCCTTTTCTTCCAATCCAGCCTTTCCAGGGTCATAAGCTTCTTCAGACAGATAGTCTATAAGCCATAATCTTTGAGCCATTCTAATCTGTTCCTCTTGGGTCAGTTGTCCTGATTGACACTGGCTCCCTGCTGGAAGACAGGTGGCACGTGGATAGTGATTCTGCTCTGCTGACCAGGGTGGCGAGGTGTCGTCATCTGAGGTGGAGCAGCACCCAAGGCAGTTTCTCATCTCCCAAGACAAGTGTGCGCTCAAGGTGCCATCCTGACAGAAGTCTCAGGAGCAGTCTTAACTCACCCCTTGTGCTTAAAGTCAGAAGCCAAACAGAAGGAAGATCCAGCAGAGCTAAGTCTTTGTGGAAGTCACTGTCACCACACTCTGGGTCTTGGAGCTGCTTCTATTCTCCAGCAATTGTCAGGACTCAATTTTTATTTGATACAGTAACGCTCCATATGGAAAGGAGAAAAATATAATTTGGATCCTATGAAGATAGATCATATTAAGATCTACTAAGAGGCTCAGCACATGTGGCTCAAGTGGCTAAGGCATCATCCACACACACCTGAGCTGGCGGGTTTGAATCCAGGCTGGGCCTGCCAAACAACAATGACGGCTGCAACCAAAAAGAAAATAGCCGAGGGTTGTGGTGGGTGCCTGTAGTCCCAGCTACTTGGGAGGCAGAGGCAGGAGAATCTTTTAAGCCCAGGAGTTTGAGGTTGCTGTGAGCTATGATGCCACAGCACTCTACCCAGGGCAACAGCTTGAGGCTCTGTCTCAAAAAAAAAAAAATCTATTAAGACCTTCCATTAAAACCACAGGGTCTGGAAAACCACAGACCACAGACCACAGAGGGGAGAAGATAATTGCATTACTTACATCCAGTAAAGTATGTCAAGTCAAAATATATCCAGAATTCGTCTCAACAAAAATAAGGACAACTCACTTAGAAAATGTGTGACAGACTTGAATAGTCTCTACACAAACTATGATAAATAAATGGCCAATAAAAACATCATGTTTAACCTCTATCTTCACAGTGAGATACTATTATGCACGCAACAGTTTAGCTAAAATGGAAAACACAGCAATACAAAGCACTTACAGTTCTATAGAGCAAGATCATTCACGTAAGGCTAGTGTGTTTAAATTGGTGTAACCACTTAGAAAAACTGACCACATCTAAAGTTATGTACATGTTTACACTATTCCCCTGCACACAAATAATCCCAACACTGTGTACACACACCCACCACAGTCAGGTTCTAGTTGTCACAGAACCTGGAGTCATATTAGCTCTGGGCTGGAAACCAAATGTTCACATGGAAAATAAAGAAAATCCTGTAGCATCTGCACTCTATGGAACTGCACACAGCAATAGGAATTCACCAATAACAACAATAAGGAGGAATCTCATGAACCTAATATGAATCCACACCCAAGACATTGCATGCTGTGGGATTACCTAAAACATACACATGCATCATTTCATGGCTGAATAGTACTCTGAGGTATATGTACACCACAGTTTATTAATCCATTCATGGGCTGATAGATACTTCGGTTGATTCCACATCTTAGCAATCAATGTGAGTGGATCTGGGATAAACAATCCAGTGCTTTATATATTTTGTATTAACCTGGACGGAGTTGGGGAACATTCTCATTGCTAAAGGATCACGAGAATACAAAAACAAGTGTTCAGTGTACTCCATACTAATATGAAGCCAGTAAAAGAACTAATATATGTCCACACATGAGAAAAACTCAATGTAACTGAAGATGGGGGAAGCAGGAGGAAGGAGGGTGAAGGTGATGAAGGAGGGGGCTTGGTGTGCTCTCACTTAATGGGCACAATGTAAGGGTATATGGCACATCTCCTTGGTGCAGGACACAATTACAACAGGAACCCTACCCAACAAATGCAAACATTGAAACCTAGTCATTCATACCCTAATATTAACCTGAAATAGAAAACATATACACACACACACTCACACACAAAAGAAAACTCAACAAAACTAGTTTGTGCTAGTACAAACAGGTCCCTGTGTGGTAGCCAGGACAGGGTGACCGGGAAAGGCTCCTCTAGATGAAGCTGCTATTCGCTTCATAGATTTCAAATCTGGGGACATAATTCCTTTACTTTGTGAAATTCATGGAGACATATGTGTCTGATTTTTATACTTTTCCCTTGATAAGTTCTATTGACATAACAATTCTGATGTAGAAATACACGATGTGACATGCATCATTCAGCAAACATGGGAAAGAAAAGAACAATCTGGGTCATATGATATCATACTTGTTAAGAATATCCTACAATGTGCATTCAAATTAGGAATGAGAAAGTATTCATATGGCTACACAAAAAACATTGTAATTACACATGAATGGATTAATGAACTGTGGCAGATGTATACCATGGAATACTATTCAGCCATAAAAAGATGTAGACTTCACATCCTTTATATTTACCTGGATGGATCTGGAGAACATTCTCCTAAGTAAAGTATCACAAGAATGGAAAAGCAGCTATCCAATGCACTCTATACTGATATGAAACTAGTAGATAAACTAGTCCCTGGACAAAAGAAAAGCATAATGAAATGCAAGTGAGGGGAAGGGAGAAGGAGGGAAAGAGGAGACAGGAGTAGGTAGGGAAATTGCTGTGTTCTACCTAACAGGCACAATATGAGGGTATACAGCACACCCCCTGGATGAAGGGCTTAGCTACAACTTGGACTTTACCTAACAAACCAGAACAATATAACCTAATCATTTGTACCCCCAAATTAAACACACACGCGCGCACACACACACACATATGTTTTATATCCCTTTAGTCTTCATGGGTTACATATATACATAAAATAATTACACTACATGATTTTATTTTTGTGAAATTGTAGAAAATGCAAACTCATCCATAGCAACAGAATGCACACCAGTGATTGCAGCCAGGACACAGAAGAGGGTCACCTGTGTAGGGGCGTGAGGAATTTTGCATGGTGATTGAAGTACGGGGTGACTGTTACCATTATATTTTGTTTTTGTTACCCGGGTATATAACTGTAAATGTAATTAAATTTTAGAAAAAGTAGATAACATAAATACATTTCATTCTCTCTGCTTGACTTTCTGCACCAGGTCATGGAGGTTGTGTTCATACATTTAACCCACACAAATTTGTAATGATTTTATTCGTCTGCTACTTAATCTTGTCCTCCCCAGAAGAAATGCAGCAATGTGTCCTGTCTCAACCAAGACTCCCACAATGTATCTGTACCTGTGAGGTGGAGCCAGCGTGCCTGGGTGGAGTTCCAGAGTTGCTTTGTGGACTTGAGGGCCTTCTCAGGGATGACCAGGATGAGTACGTGGATGAGATTGAGCTCCAGGGCTTCCTGTGGGCACAGCGCATGGAGGACCCACCCCTATAAGGTCATGTCCAGCCAGTCAGTGCACTCGGGTCCCACTCCCATTGGTGGCCATGCCCCTTTAAAACTGTACCCCCGAAATGCTCCAGAAGATGGATTTAAGACATTTGACACATCTCCTTTTCTGGCATCTTGTGATATTAAACAGCTGACTTCTTTTTTTTTTTTTTTTGTAGAGACAAAGTCTCACTGTACTGCCCTTGATAGAGTGCCGTAGCATCACACGTGGCTCACAGCTACCTCCAGCTTCTGGGCTTATGTGATTCTCTTGCATCAGCCTCCCGAGCAGCTGGGACTACAGGCGCCCACCACAACGCCCAACTCTCTTTTTTTGTTGTTGCAGTTTGGCTGGGGCTGGGTTTGAACCCGCCACCCTCGGTATATGGGGCCGGCGCCCTACTCACTGAGCCACAGGTGCCGCCCTAAACAGCTGACTTCTAACAAAACAAAACCAAAAAAAGAAAGTGCCCAGGGCTGCACCTGTGGCTCAAAGGAGTATGGCACCGGACCCATATCCCGTAGGTGATGGGTTCAAACCCGGCCCTGACCAAAATCTGCAAAAAAAAAAAAAAAAAAAAAAAGGAAATTGCTGTAAAACTGTATGGTTTGAGTAAAAACATAGAAGTAGACACAAATAAAAGTAATTTTAAACATTTTTACTTAAACCAATATATACAAATATAAACAACAGAAAGATAATGCACATCACAATGATGAATAAAAACAATTATATACAATATTTAATTCTCAGCTTACTTCATTCTCCCCTGTCTGCCTCCAGGTAACAACTTAACTCAATTGTCAAGTTAATTTTCCACAGAAATGTTTTATGTATATGAAGATTCATAAGATTAAAGGTCCCCAAATAAGTTCTCAACAGCCGCATTATGCTAATTCAATACCTTCAAGTGTTTCAGTAACTGAATCACCTCTCAGGTCTGAGAACAGAATTTATAAACACAAGCCAATGAGTCACAAGGTTTGGTCGAGAGGACACAGCATTTCTCTACTTGTCCAGTGTCTACTGCTTCTCGGTCCCAACAGGCACAGCAAGTTCTCTTAAGAGACACAGCCCAGCAGCAGCAGGTGTCCACGATGCTGAAATGAAGCAGCTCTGGGTCTTCTCTGGGGCATGAAAGCTCCTGGCTCATCAGCATTTGAAGAGATGTTTTCGGGCTTTGGGAATTGGCCTGTCCACCTGAAATTCTGATGACAGAGCTCGTCTCCCACAAGTTGGCCTGAGCATCTGGATGGATCCTCTGGGGGCAGCAGTTGTGTAGTGAGGCTTGAGGTAGAGGATGTTTCAATGTCAATCTCTCACGTGGGGTATGTACCTGTGAGGCGGAGCCAGCGTGCCTGTGTGGAGTCCCAGAGTTGCTCTCAGGACTTGAGGGCCTTCTCAGGGGTGACCAGGATGAACACGTGGATGAGATTGAGCTCCAGGGCTTCCTGTGGGCCCAGTGTGAAGACCTCATCTTCCAGGCGCAGCTGGAGGTCTGTCCCCAGTTCCAGGAGGACGACAATCATCTGTCTGCCAGGGATCTGGTGCCCCTGGGGGAGAAAAGACAACAGTCAGAATCTTCCAAGCAAGCCTTCAATAGAAGACAGAGAGGACGGAGAGCCAAAGGAATGTAAGAATGGCAGCCTAGAATTTCCACCCCTACTGACACCCTATTGGAAGATCATTATGTGCATGTTTTTCAGAGCTAGGAGCTTGAGTAGAACTGGCCCCCCAGTCCCTTTCCAAACCAACAGAATCTTACCTGGGGTATTCTCAAGGACTCCCATAAACCAGGGTTAGGAGGTTGTTTCCTTGGGACTGACTCTGCACCTGTGGAGAGAGCAGAGTGTGGAGTTCAAGGCCCTTGTAAAGCAGGATTTTATTGAGTGTTGAGTTACTGAGACCTGTAACATGATCAAATGCAGCAGAACCTGCTGCAGGACACCTGCTCTCGGGTCTGGAGGATGCATACCCCTGGACAGAGCACCTGCTCCTCCCCACATGGAGGGTCACACTGGCTGCCCAGCACGGGACTCTCGGGCAAGGCAGGAGAACAGGCCTTACCTGTCCTGGGACCCAGGTCCACCTTCTGCCGTTTGGGGGGATTCCATCGTGTTGAGCTGGAGCTGTAATACAGAGAGGGACCCAGTTTCAGAACTCAGCTACAAGAGACTACTGTCCTATCTCCAAACCATCACACATCCCCTCAGCTTGGGCTCACTCGGTCACTTCATATGGAAGCTCCTCTCAGTCTGTCCTAAAACCTACCCATCCATGTTTTAAGCCATAAGCAGGAGAAAAGGAGAGAACTCTGTCCTTTGTAGCAGGACAGATGATGCAGGTCTCACAGTAGGCCCCACACCCTTCATCCTGACAGCCTTGAGAGGTCCTTGCCAGGTTAAACGAGACAGGTGTAATGACAGGTTCTAGAACCCTCCCCAGCACATCATGGTTTCTTCTTTTTTTTTAAATTTTTTTCTTTTAATTTTTGGTAGAGATGAGTTCATGCTGTGTAGCTCAGGCTGGTCTAAAGCTCTTGGCCTCAAGTGATCCTCCTGCCTTGGCCTCTCAAAGTGCTGAAATTACATGCATGAGCCGCCAAGCCCAGCCCTTCATGGTTCAATTAAAACAACTTACATGCTTTTCAGACTTTAAAATGTTAATTCTGCTTTCTTCCTTTGTGTGTGTGTCCTTAGACTCTTGCTATGTCCTCTTTCTTTTTTTTATTTTTTATTTTTTCTATTTTTTTTTTTATTAAATCATAGCTGTGTACATTGATATGATCATGGGGCATCATTCACTAGCTTCACAGACCGTTTACCAAGTTTCACATATACTCTTGTAAGATGCACCGCTGGTGTAATCCCACCAATCCCCTTCCCTCTACCCACCTCTCCTCCCTTTCCCCCTTCCCCCTATTCTTAGGTTGTAACTGGGTTATAGCTTTCATGTGAAAACCCTAAATTAGTCTCATAATAGGGCTGAGTACATTGGGTACTTTCTCTTCCATTCTTGAGATAGTTTACTAAGAAGAATATGTTCCAGCTCCACCCATGTAAACATGAAAGAGGTAAAGTCTCCACCTTTCTTTAAGGCTGCATATATTCCATGGTGTACATATACCACAATTTATTAATCCATTCGTGGATCGATGGGCACCTGGGCTTCTTCCATGACTTAGCAATTATGAATTGGGCTGCAATAAACATTCTGGTACAAATATCTTTGTTATGATGTGATTTTTGGTCTTCTGGGTATATGCCCAGTAGAGGAATTACAGGATTGAATGGCAGATCTATTTTTAGATCTCTGAGTGTTCTCCATATCTCTTTCCAAAAGGAATGTATTAATTTGCATTCCCACCAGCAGTGCAAAAGTTTTCCCTTTTCTCCACATCTGTGCCAACATCTCTGGTCTTGGAATTTTGTGATATAGGCTAGTCTCACTGGAGTTAGATGGTATCTCAAAGTAGTTTTGATTTGCATTTCTCTGATGATTAAAGATGATGAGCATTTTTTCATATGTCTGAAGGCCGCATGCCTGTCTTCTTCAGAGAAGTTTCTCTTCAAATCCCTTGCCCAGCCTGCGATGGGATCCCTTGTTCTATTCTTGCTAATGCGTTTGAGTTCTCTGTGGATTCTGGTTATTAAACCTTTGTCAGAGACATACCCTGCAAATATCTTCTCCCATTCTGAGGGCTGTTTGCTTGCTTTACTTACTGTGTTCTTGGCTGTGCAGAAGCTTTTTAGTTTGATCAAGTCCCATTAGTGTATTTTTGAAGCTGCTTCAATTGCCCAGGGGGTCCTCCTCACAAAATACTAGCCCATCCCAATTTCTTCAAGGGTTCTCCCTGCACTCTCCTCTAGTATTTTTATAGTTTCATGTCTTAAGTTTAAATCTTTGATCCAGTGAGAGTCTATCTTAGTTAATGGTGAAAGGTGTGGGTCCACTTTCAGTCTTTTACAGGTTGCCAGCCAGTTCACCCAGCACCATTTGTTAAATAGGGAATCTTTTCCCCACTGAATGTTTTTAATTGGCTTGTCAAAGATTAAATAACGGTAAGTAGCTGGATTCATCTCTTGATTCTCTATTCTATTCCAGACATCTACTTCTCTGTTTTTGTGCCAATACCATACTGTTTTGATCACTATTGATTTGTAGTATAGTCTGAGGTCTGGTAGCGTAATTCCTCCTGCTTTGTTTTTATTTCTGAGTAATGTCTTGGCTATTTGAGGCTTTTTCTGATTCCATATAAAACGAAGTATTGTTTTTTCAAGATCTTTAAAGTATGACAGTGGAGCTTTAATAGGAATTGCATTGAAATTATATATTGCTTTGGGTAGTGTAGACATTTTAACTATGTTGATTCTTCCCAGCCATGAGCATGGTATGTTTTTCCATTTGTTAATATTTTCAGCTATTTCTTTTCTTAGAGTGTCATAGTTCTCTTTATAGAGATCTTTCACGTCCTTTGTTAGATAAATTCACAAATATTTCATCTTCTTTGGCACTACTGTGAATGGGATAGAGTCCTTAACTGTTTTTTCAACTTGACTGTTGTTGGTATATATAAAGGCTAGCGATTTATGAATGTTGATTTTGTAACCTGAGATGCTGCTGTATTCCCTGATCACTTCTAAGAGTTTTGTAGTAGAGTCCCTAGTGTTTTCCAGATATACTATCATATCATCCGCGAAGAGTGAAAGTTTGATCTCTTCTGACCCTATATGGATACCCTTGATTGCCTTTTCTTCCCTAATTGCAGTGGCTAAAACTTCCATTACAATGTTAAAAAGCGGTAAGGACGGCCAACTTGAGCCAGGCTCAGGAATCTGAAATCATGGATCAGCCACATATGCTTTGAGACATGCTTTAGATTTTTTTTCTTGAAGCCCTGCAACTTCTCTAAAAATTGAATGTTTTGTAGAACAGACCTATGACCAATGGTGGCAGAGTCTACATAGCACTATGCTTCGTGGTGTTCTGGGAAAAACCTTTCGACTTATTGGCTATACTATTCAGTACGGCTGTATAGCTCATTGTGATTTTGAATACGTTGGTAGTGTTGTTATGTGTTCTGGACCATCAATGGAGCCTACAATTAAACATTCAGATATTGTCTTTGCAGAAAATCTTAGTCGACATTTCTATAGTATCCAAAGTTTTGTAGTAGGGAGGGGAGACAAGATGGTGGACTGAAGCCAGCTTTCAACAGAGGCTCCCGTCCAGAAGGAGAGTTAAGGGACAGGAATTTAGTAAGTATCCTGGTGGACTTGAGCTGCACCAAGAGAGAAGGTTGAAGAACGCACATCAACACCGCTGAGGCAAGCTGTGATCACAAGGATGCAAACAAAAGGTACAAAATCCACCACCAAGTGGACGGGAGTCCCCCTCCCCCATGAGACCGGCTCAAGAGCCCCACAATTAAACAAACGGGCAGAAATTAAAGGCCCTCCCACTACACTCCATGGGAGAGACCTTCTAAAAACTGGACATACCTCCCCTACTGGGTTGCCGTGGTGTTCTCCTGCCGGGCATAAAACTGAATAAAACTTTAAAAATCCTTTGCCGGCAACCCTGAATCTCCAACACTCCCCTCCCGCCCACTGAGATCTGGAGGCCTGTCCCCCAGGAGTTCGGATTCTTGAGTGATTTCTCAAGGGGAGTGGACCGTCCCCGAGTTGCGACTGGTCAGCATTGACTCTGAGGCACGCAAGTGAGGAGAGGGCACCGGGCTGAGGGGGAGTCACGCCTCGGTGGCACTTCCCTGTGGTGCGGTGCAGCAGCCCTCCCCGTGCATCAATACGGCCAGGCATAAATCTGAATGAAACTCTAGCTTCCCCCCCACTCTCACTCAGGGTCTGGGGGCCTGTCCCCCAGGAGTTCGGATCCTTGGGTGATTTCTCGAGGGGAGTGCACAGTGCCCGAGCCGCGACTGGTCAGCACTGACTCTGAGACATGTGAGCGAGGAGAGGGCACTGGGCTGAGGGGGAGTCACACCTCGGCGGTACTTCCCCGCGGTGCAGTGCAGCAGCCCTCCCTGGGCAACATTAAAACTGAATAAAACTCCAGCTTCCCCGCTGAGTGCCCCTACTCTCACTCGGGGTCTGGAGGCCTATCCCCCAGGAGTGCGGATCCTTGGGTGATTTCTCGAGGGGAGTGCACAGTGCCCGAGCTGCGTCAGGTCAGCGCTGACTCTGAGACACGTGAGCGAGGAGAGGGCACTCTGCTGAGGGGAAATCAAGCCTTGGTGGCACTTCCCTGTGGTGCGGTGCAGCAGCCCTCCCCAGGCGGGCAACAGTACGGCCGGGCATAAAACTGAATGAAACTCTAGCTTCCCCCCCACTCCCACTCGGGGTCTTGGGGCCTGTCCCCCAAGAGTTCGGATTCTTGGGGGATCTCTCGAGGGGTGTGGACCCAGCATAAACTGCGGCTGCTCAGTGCTGACTCTGGGGCGTGAGACAGAGGAGAAAAGGGTCAGCTGAGTGCCCACACCAGAGTGGCAGTTCCCTGGAGGCAGAGCAACAGCCGTTTTTTCTTTAATGGCAGAACGGCTTACTTCTGGATATTCTGAGGCCACACCCCCTGTCTCCCTGGGCAACCAGAGGAGGCCACCGGTGAGCAGGGGATTTCCTGACACTGCTCACAAACCCGGGAAGCTTCCAGGGCGGGGCCGACCCAGAGAGGTGATCGTACACAAGCCTTCAGCAGCAAAGAGGACACAAACCTCCAGCAGCAAAGACGTTTGAACTCAGAACAGCCTGCCTTCTGTAGGCGATTTCGGCAGGAACAGAGACAGAACCCCGCAAAGTTGTCTGTTCTGTTCTGTTCTGTTCTGTTAACAGCACCCATCAAGAATGGGGCTAAACCTGAGTGAACACCTCCTTCCCATCACCTGCATCAAGCACTCAAAGATGTCAGGCCCCATCTCCTCCTGCTAGATAGCGGCAGACTGTGGGGGCCTGGCAGACTTCCTTGCGATTCAGGCAGGTGCAAACCCCTGGAGTGTCTGTTCACTGCGGGCAACTGGGTTAGCCATCTGCAGAGATACCAGTGACTGGGTCCGACAGAGGGGCAAAGTGGGGAAGGAGACGTCAACCTTCCCAGATTGCTCTGTTTGCTGGGTGGCTCCTCCTGACTTCACGCTGCACTTGGATGAGCCGTGTCAGAGGAGTCACCAGGCCCCTGTGATCCAGTTCCCAGAGACCTCTTGAACTCTCCCACCCGAGACAGGTGCCGATTGAGACAGTTGATTTGGACCTTTTGAACTGGGCTAATAGACTGAAGACTTTTCAGGTGGTGCACTGGGTGTGCGGTTGTAAGAAGGTTTGATTCTCCTTTTCCAACTGGGGCCAGACGGGGCAGGTGGCGTGACTTAATTGCTGATTTTTCCACACAGCTGAGACTTCAAGCCAGAGTGGAAGTTCCAATAAGATCAAACAGAAACCAGCTGAAAACAAGTCAGAACTACTCAGTTGCACCACACAAGACAGGGCCCCAGTTTCTCAGGCCACAACACTGTACAGGCCCTTGATAAAGCCCCAGGGGAAAAATCAAAGGGAGTAAAATAACCATGGGGCGGAATCAGCGGAAAAACTCTGGTAACATGAATAACCAGAATAGATCAACCCCCCCAAGAAAAGATATGGCAGATGTGATTGAAGATCCCATTCATAAACAACTGGCTCAGATGTCAGAAATCGAATTCAGAATTTGGATTGCAGACAAGATTAATAAAATGGAATTAGGAATTCGAGGAGAAATTCAAAAGTTGTCTCAAGAATTTAACGAATTTAAAGACAAAACCACCAAAGACTTAGACACACTGAAGCAAGAATTTGCAGCCCTCAAAGATATGAAAAATACAGTAGAATCCCTCATAAACAGAATGGAGCAAGCAGAAGAAAGGATTTCTGACATTGAAGATAAAGTCTTCGAACGCTGCCAATCTCTCAAAGAGGAAGAGAAATGGAGAGCAAAAATGGACCACTGACTCAGAGAGCTCTCAGATAATTTGAAAAAAAAGGCAATATACGAATTATAGGGATTTCTGAGAATGATGAAGTGGCCTCGAAGGGCACAGAGGCCCTTCTGCATGAAATTATGAAAGAAAATTTCCAGACATGCCTAGAGAATCTGAAATTCAGATAGCAGACAGCTTCAGAACCCCAGCACGATTCAACCCCAATAAGTCATCCCCCAGACATATCATAATTAGCTTCACTAAAGTTAACATGAAAGAGAAGATTCTCAAAGCAGCCCGGCGAAAGAAAACTATTACGTACAAAGGTAAGAATATTAGAATAACTGCAGATCTCTCTGCTGAAACTGTTCAAGCCAGAAGAGAGTGGTCATCAACTTTTAATCCCCTAAAGCAAAATAACTTTCAACCCAGGATCTTGTATCCAGCTAAACTGAGTTTCATCTATGATGGAGAAATTAAATACTTCAATGACATTCATATGTTGAAAAAATTTGCCATAAGTAAACCAGCTCTTCAGGATATTCTCAGACCTATCCTCCACAATGACCAACCCAATCCTATACCACAAAAGTAAACTCACTCAGAAACTTCGGATCAAACTCCAACTTCCACACTGGTGAAAGGATTAAAAATGTCCACTGGACCTTTGAAAAACTCGATACCCAAAATTCCACCAGACTTATCAATACTCTCCATCAATGTGAATGGCTTAAACTGTCCTCTAAAGAGGTATAAGTTAGCTGACTGGATAAAAAAACTCAAGCCAGATATTTGTTGCATACAAGAGTCACATCTTAACTTAAAAGACAAATACAGACTCAGGGTGAAAGGGTGGTCATCCATATTTCAGGCAAATGGTAATCAGAAAAAAACAGGTGTTGCAATTTTATTTGCAGATACAGTAGGCTTTAAACCATCAAAAGTAAGGAAGGACAAGAATGGTCACTTCATATTTGTTAAGGGTAATACTCAACATGATGAGATCTCAATTATTAATATCTATGCACCCAACCAGAATGCACCTCAATTTATAAGAGAAACTCTAACAGACATGAGTAACTTGATTTCCTCCAGCTCCATAATCATCGGAGATTTCAGCACTCCTTTGGCAGTGTTGGATCGATCCTCCAGCAAGAAGCTGAGCAAAGAAATCTTAGATTTAAACCTAACCATCCAATATTTAGATTTAGCAGACATCTACAGAACATTTCATCCCAACAAAACTGAATGCACATACTTCTCATCAGGCCATGGAACTTACTCCAAAATTGACCACATTTTAGGTCACAAGTCTAACCTCAGTAAATTTAAAGGAATAGAAATTATTCCATGCATCTTCTCGGACCATCATGGAATAAAACTTGAATTGAGTAACAACAGGAATCTGCATACTCAGACAAAAACATGGAAGTTAAATAACCTTATGCTGAATGATAGCTGGGTCAGAGATGAGATTAAGAAAGAAATCGCCAATTTTTTGGAACAAAACAACAATGAAGACACAAACTCTCAGAACCTCTGGGACACCGCAAAGGCAGTTCTAAGAGGGAAATTCATAGCACTGCAAGCCTTCCTCAAGAGAACGGAAAGACAGGAAGTTAACAACTTAATGGGACATCTCAAGCAACTGGAAAAGGAAGAACATTCCAACCCCAAACCCAGTAGAAGAAAAGAAATAACCAAAATTAGAGCAGAATTAAATGAAATTGAAAACAAAAGAATAATACAACAGATCAATAAATCAAAAAGCTGGTTTTTTGAAAAGATCAATCAGATAGATAAACCACTGGCCAACTTAATCAGAAAAAAAAGAGTACAATCTCTAATATCATCAATCAGAAAGAACAAAGACGAAATAACAACAGACGCATCAGAAATCCAAAAAATCCTTAATGAATATTACAAAAAACTTTATTCTCAGAAATATGAAAATCTGACAGAAATTGACCGATACTTGGAAGCATGCCACCTTCCAAGACTTAACCAGAATCAAGTGGAAATGGTGAACACACCCATATCAAGTTCAGAAATAGCATCAACTATACAAAACCTCCCTAAAAAGAAAAGCCTGGGACCAGATTGTTTCACGTCAGAATTCTACCAAACCTTTAAAGAGGAATTAGTACCTATATTACTCAACCTGTTCCAAAATGTACAAAAAGAAGGAAGACTACCCAACACGTTCTATGAAGCAAACATCACCCTGATCCCCAAACCAGGAAAAGACCCAACAAGAAAACAAAATTATAGACCAATATCACTAATGAATATAGATGCAAAAATATTCAACAAGATCCTAACAAACAGAATCCAGGAACACATCAAACAAATTATACATCATGACCAAGTTGGTTTTATCCCAGGGTGTCAAGGCTAGTTCAATATACGTAAATCTATAAATGTAATTCAGCACATAAACAAATTGAAAAACAAAGACCATATGATTCTCTCAATTGATGCAGAAAAAGCTTTTGATAATATACAGCATCCCTTCATGATCAGAACACTCAAGAAAATTGGTCTAGAAGGGACTTTTTAAAAAAGTGATAGAGGCCATCTACAGCAAACCCACAACCAATATCATATTGAATGGAGTTAAATTGGAATCATTTCCACTCAGATCAGGAACCAGACAAGGCTGCCCATTGTCTCCATTGCTTTTCAACATTGTAATGGAAGTTTTAACCACCGCAATTAGGGAAGAAAAGGTGATGAACGGTATCCATATAGGGTCAGAAGAGATCAAACTTTTGCTCTTCGCAGATGATATGATTGTGTATCTGGAAAACACTAGGGACTCTATTACAAAACTCCTAGAAGTGATCAAGGAATACAGTAGCGTCTCAGGTTACAAAATCTACATCCATAAATTGGTAGCCTTTATACACACCAACAACAGTTAAGTTGAAAAAGCAGTTAAGGACTCTATCCCATTCACAGTAGTGCCAAAGAAGTTTAAATATTTGGGAATTTACCTAACAAAAGACGTGAAAGATCTCTATAAAGAGAACTATGAAACTCTAAGAAAAGAAATAGCTGAAAATGTTAACAAATGGAAAAACATACCATGCTCATGGCTGGGAAGAATCAACATTGTCAAGATGTCCATACTACCCAAAGCAATATATAATTTCAACGCACTCCGTATTAAAGTTCCACTGTCATATTTTAAAGATCTTGAAAAAACATTACTTCGTTTTATATGGAATCAGAAAAAACCTCGAATAGCCAAGACATTACTCAGAAATAAAAACAAAACAGGAGGAATCACACTACCAGACCTCAGACTTTACTACAAATCAATAGTGATCAAAACAGCATGGTATTGGCACAAAAACAGAGAAGTAGATATCTGGAACAGAATAGAGAACCAAGAGATGAATCCAGCTACTTACCGCTATTTGATTTTTGACAAGCCAATTAAAAACATTCAGTGGGGAAAAGATTCCCTATTTTACAAATGGTGCTGGGTGAACTGGCTGGCAACCTGCAGAAGACTGAAACTGGACCCATACCTTTCACCATTAACTAAGATAGATTCTCATTGGATTAAAGATTTAAAGTTAAGACATGAAACTATAAAAATACTAGAGGAGAATGCAGGGAAAACCCTTGAAGAAATTGGTCGGGGTGAGTATTTCATGAGGAGAACCCCCCGGGCAATTGAAGCAGCTTCAAAAATACACTACTGGGACTTGATCAAACTAAAAACTTCTGCACAGCTAAGAACACTGTAAGTAAAGCAAGCAAACAGCCCTCTGAATGGGAGAAGATATTTGCAGGGTATATCTCTGACAAAGGTTTAGTAACCAGAATCCACAGAGAACTCAAACGCATCAGCAAGAATAGAACAAGGTACCCCATCGCAGGCTGGGCAAGGGATTTGAAGAGAAACTTCTCTGAAGAAGACAGGCGCACGGCCTTCAGACATATGAAAAAATGCTCATCATCTTTAATCATCAGAGAAATGCAAATCAAAACTACTTTGAGATATCATCTAACTCCACTGAGACTAGCCTATATCACAAAATCTCAAGACCAGTGATGTTGGCGTGGATGCGGAGAAAAGGGAACACTTCTGCACTGCTGGTGGGAATGCAAATTAATACATTCCTTTTTGAAAGAGATATGGAGAACACTCAGAGATCTAAAAATAGATCTGCCATTCAATCCTGTAACCCCTCTGCTGGGTATATACCCAGAAGACCAAAAATCACAACATAACAAAGATATTTGTACCAGAATGTTTATTGCAGCCCAATTCATAATTGCTAAGTCATGGAAAAAGCCCAAGTGTCCATCGATGCACGAATGGATTAATAAATTGTGGTATATGTACACCATGGAATACAATGCAGCCTTAAAGAAAGATGGAGACTTTACCTCTTTCATGTTTACATGGATGGAGCTGGAACATATTCTTCTTAGTAAAGTATCTCAAGAATGGAAGAAAAAGTACCCAATGTACTCAGCCCTACTGTGAAACTAATTTGGGGCTCTCACATGAAAGCTATAACCCAGTTACAACCTAACTATAGGGGGAAGTGTGAAAGGGGGGGCTGGTGGGTAGAGGGAGGGGGATCGTTGGGATCACACCTGTGGTGCATCTTACAGGGGTATTTGCGAAACTTGGTAAATGTAGAATGTAATTGTTTTGGCACAGTAACTGAGATAACGCCGGAAAGGCTATGTTAACCATTGTGATAAAAATGTGTCAAATGGTCTATGAAGCAAATGTATGATGCCCCATGATCATATCAATGTATACAGTTATGATTTAATAAAAAAAAATAAAAAAAAACAATGTTAAAAAGCAATGGAGACAATGGGCAGCCTTGTCTGGTTCCTGATCTGAGTGGAAATGATTCCAATTTAACTCCATTCAATATGATATTGGCTGTGGGTTTGCTGTAGATGGTCTCTATCAGTTTAAGAAATGTCCCTTCTATACCGATTTTCTTAAGTATTCTGATCATGAAGGTATGATGGATACTATTAAAAGCTTTTTCTGCATCAATTGAGAGAATCATATGTTCTTTGTTTTTTAATTTTTTTATGTGTTGGATTACATTTATAGATTTACGTATATTGAACCAGCCTTGAGATCCTGGGATAAAACCGACTTGGTCATGATGTATAATTTGTTTGATGTGTTGCTGGATTCTGTTTGTTAGGATCTTGTTGAATATTTTTGCATCTATATTCATTATGATATCGGTCTATACTTTTCTTTTCTTGTTGCGTCTTTCCCTGGTTTGGGGATCAGGGTGATGTTTGCTTCATAGAACGTGTTGGGTAGTGTTCCTTCTTTTTCTACATTTTGGAACAGGTTAAGTAATATAGGTACTAATTCCTCTTTGAAGGTTTGGTAGAATTCAGACGTGAAATCATCTGGTCCTGGGCTTTTCTTTTTTGGGGAGGTTTTGTATGGTTGATTCTATTTCCGAACTTGACATGGGCCTGTTCACCATTTCCACTTGATTCTGGCTAAGTCTTGGAAGGTGTCATGCTTCCAAGTATTGGTCAATTTCCTTCACATTTTCATATTTCTGAGAATAAAGTTTTTTGTAATATTCATTAAGGATTTTTTGGATTTCTGAGGAGTCTGTTGTTATTTCATCTTTGTTGTTTCTGATTGATGAGATTAGAGATTTTACTCTTTTTTTCCTGATGAGGTTGGCCAAAGGTTTATCTATTTTATGGACCTTTTCGAAAAACCAGCTTTTTGATTCATTGATCTGTTGTATTATTCTTTTGTTTTCAATTTCGTTTAATTCTGCTCTAATTTTGGTTATTTCTTTTCTTCTACTGGGTTTGGGGTTGGAATATTCTTCCTTTTCCAGTTGCTTGAGATGTCCCATTAAGTTGTTAACTTCTTCTCTTTCCGTTCTCTTGAGGAAGTCTTGCAGTGCTTTAAATTTCCCTCTTAGAACTGCCTTTGCGGTGTCCCAGAGGTTCTGAGAGTTTGTGTCTTCATTGTCGTTTTGTTCCAAAAAATTGGCGATTTCTTTCTTAATCTCATCTCTGACCCAGCTATCATTCAGCATAAGGTTATTTAACTTCCATGTTTTTGTATGAGTATGCAGATTCCTGTTGTTACTCAGCTCATGTTTTATTCCATGGTGGTCCAAGAAGATGCATGGAATAATTTCTATTCTTTTAAATTTACTGAGGTTAGACTTGTGACCTAAGATGTGATCGATTTTGGAGTAAGTTCCATGGGCTGATGAGAAGTATGTGTATTCAGTTTTGTTGGGATGGAATGTTCTGTAGATGTCTGCTAAATCCAAATGTTGGATGGTTAGGTTTAAATCTAAGATTTCTTTGCTCAGCTTCTTGCTGGAGGATCGATCCAACACTGCCAAAGGAGTGTTGAAATGTCTTACGATTATGGAGCTGGAGGAAATCAAATTGCTCATGTCTGTTAGAGTTTCTCTTATAAATTGAGGTGCATTCTGGTTGGGTGCATAGATATTAATAATTGAGATCTCATCATAGTGAGTATTACCCTTAACAAATATGAAGTGACCGTTCTTGTCCTTCCTTACTTTTGTTTGTTTAAAGCCTATTGTATCTGCAAATAAAATTGCAGCAGCTGCTTTTTTCTGATTACCATTTGCCTGAAATATGGACGACCATTCTTTCACCCTTAGTCTGTATTTGTGTCTTAGGTTAAGATGTGACTCTTGCATGCAACAGATATCTGGCCTGAGTTTTTGTATCCAGTCAGCTAACCTATGCCTCTTTAGAGGACAGTTTAAGCCGTTCACATTAATGGAGAATATTGAGAAGTCTGGTAAAGTTTTGGGTATCGAGTTTTTCAAAAGTCCAGTGGCCCTTTTTAATCCTTTCGCCAGTGTGGAAATTGGAGTTTGATCCAAAGTTTCTGAGTGAGTTTACTTTTGTGGTATAGGATTGGGTTGGTCATTATGGAGGATAGGTCTGAGAATATCCTGAAGACCTGGTTTGGTTATGGCAAATTTCTTCAACATATGAATGTCATTAAAGTATTTAATTTCTCCATCATAAATGAAACTCAGTTTAGCTGGATACAAGATCTGGGGTTGAAAGTTATTTTGCTTTAGGAGATTAAAAGTCGGTGACCACCCTCTTCTGGCTTGAAAAGTTTCAGCAGAGAGATCTGTAGTCATTCTAATATTCTTCCCTTTGAAGGTAATTGTTTTCTTTCTCCTGGCAGCTTTGAGGATTTTCTCCTTCATGTTAACTTTCGTGAAGTTAATTATGATATGCCTTGGGGATGTCTTATTTGGGTTGAGTCATGCTGGGGTTCTGAAACTGTCTGCTATCTTAATTTCAGAATCTCTAGGCATGTCTGGAAAATTCTCTTTCATAATTTCATGTAGAAGGGCCTCTGTTCCCAGCGAGGCCACTTCATCTGTTTCTGGAACTCCTCTGATTTGGATATTCGCCTTCTTTGAATTATCCCAGAGCTCTTTGAGTGAGTGATCCATTTTTGCTCTCCATTTCTCTTCCTGTTTGAGAGTTTGGGAGCGTTCAGAGGCTTTATCTTCGATATCAGAAATCCTTTCTTCTGCTTGCTCCATTCTGTTACTGAGGGATTCTACTATATTTTTCATATCTTTGAGGGCTGCAAATTCTTGCTTCAGTGGGTCTAAGACTTTGGTGGTTTTGTCTTTAAATTCGTTAAATTCTTAAGACAACTTTTGAATTTCTCTTCGAATTCCTAATTCCACTTTGTTAATCTTGTCTGCAATCCAAATTCTGAATTCAATTTCTGACATCTGAGCCATTTGTTTATGAATGGGATCTTCAATTGCATCTGCCATATCTTTCCTTGGGGGGGGGTTGATCTATTCTGGTTATTCATGTTACCAGAGTTTTTCCGCTGATTCCGCCCCATGGTTGCTTTACTCCCTCTGATTTTTTCCCCTGGGGCTTTGTCGAGGGCCCGTACAGTGTTGTGGCCTGAGAAACTGGGGCCCTGTCTTGTGTGGTGGGGCTAAATGGTTCTGCGTTGTTTTCAGCTGGTTTCTGTTCCACCCTTGTGAAACAGATACTTTGGATTGAAGTCTCAGCTGTGGAGAAATATCAGCAATTAAGTCACCCCGCCCCCCACCGGCAAACAATTGGAAAAGAAAAATCAAACCTTCTTAGCCCCGTGCACCTGGGGCACCACCTGATTTGTCCTCAGGTGATTGGTTCAGTTCAAAAATGTCCAAATCAATTGTCTCAGTCTGCACCTGTCTCGGGTGAGAGAGTTTAAGAGGTCTCTGGTCACAGGGGTCTGATGACTACTCTGGTGTGGCTTGCTCCAGTGCTGCGTGGAGTCAGGAGAAGCCACCTAGCCTATAAATCAGTCTGGGAAGGTTGCTGCCTCCTTCCCTACCTTGCACCACTTCACACCCAGTCACTGATAGCCCTGCAATTGGCTGAGCCAGTTGCCTGTAGTGAATCGGTACTCCAAGAGTTTGTACCTGCCTGAATCACAAGGAAGTCTGCCAGGCCGCTGCACTCTGCCTCTCTCCAGCAGGAGGAGGTGAGGCCTGACAACCTTGGGCACTAGATGAAGGTTGAGGGGTTTTCACTCAGGTCCAGTCTCACCCTTGATTAATGTTACTGACAGAACAGAACAGAACAACTCTGCATTTCCCCTGCAGAAGAGAAGCTGAATTGAGTTCCAAATCAACTTGTCTTTGCTGTTGTATTGTGTATAGGCTGACGATCCCCTGAGGGCCAGGTGCATCTTAGGTTTAGTAAAGCGGACCTCTGGGTCAGCTCCACCCTGGGATTTTCCCTGGTTTGCAAGTTAATGTTGCCTCAGGCAAACTCAGAGTCTCTGGTTGCCCAGGGAGACAGGGGGTGTGGCTTCAGAATATTCTGTAGTGAGCTGTATTGCTAGCAAAAGAGGGCTGCTGCCTCATGGCTCAGGCAACCGTTGCTCCTGTGTATCTCCCCTCTGGCCAATTGTCCTCTCTCCACTCTGTACCCCAGAGTGTGCACGACAGGCTGCAGCCCAGCACTGTCTACACCCCTTGAGCAATCACCCAAGAGTACGGACCCCTGGGGCACAGGCCTCCAGACCTTGGAGCAAGAGCAGAGGGGAGCGAGGAGCGCTGGAAGCCTGGGTTTGCGGGCAAGGAACACACACAGCTTTACACAGTTTTATGCCTGGCCGTATTATCACCAAAAGACGGCTGTTGCACTGTGCCTCAGGGAACTACCACTCCGGTGCAGTCCCCTCTCTGCCGACTGACCGGAACTGGCCTCTAGACCCCAGTGTGAGCGAAGGAGAGCGCTGGGAGCTCAGAATTCCAGGTAGAGACTATATACAGTTTATACAGTTTTATGCCTGGCAGGAGGACGCCGTGTCACCCCAGTAGGGGAGGTAGGTCCAGTTTTTAGAGGGTCTCTCCCGTGGAGTGTAGTGGGAGGACCTCTGAACTCTGCCCAGTTGTTTGTGGGGCACTCTGAGCCGTTCTCATGGGGGAGGGGACTCCCATCTGCTTGGTGATGGATTTTGTTCCTTTTGTTTGTATCCTTGTGGTCGCAGCTCGCCTCAGCAGGGTTGACGTGCATTCTACAACCTTCTCTCTTAGTGCAGCTCAAATCCACCACGTTACTTGCTGAATTTCCATCCTTCAACTCTCCTTCTGAACGGGAGCCTCTCACATCATGGTTTCTTATGGTTTCCTGCCTTCCTTGTTGCCTTGAATTCCATTCAATCAACCTCTTGACAGCAGAGGGTCTCCTCTGTCCTTTATTACTCCCCAACACACATCAACACACACACACACACACACACACACACACACACACACACACACACACACACACACCAGGAAGTCGCCTTCCAAGTTCCCAGCTCACCTATTCCCCCAACTCACCTGCTGTCCCGAGCCTTGTCTTTCTCATGGTCCATGAGGCGATCACTGGGGCTCCTTGGGCGCTGGGAATTGGACATGGTGCCCTCGACTTCTCGACTTCTCGACTTCTCTGGCTGAGGAAAGAGCAGTCTTTGTTTACCTCCTTGAGGTAAGTGCCGTCAACCACCTCACTCCACTTCACCTGAGGAAGAGGCGTCAGCCCCAAAGCTGGCCACAGAGTCTGGCCTCTGAAGAGATGCTCCTGAGACTGGCAGATCTTGCTCTGACAGGGTGAGCTCTTGGAGAAAGCTTTTATACTTGATGGAGGGTGGAGCCTGGAGGATTTGTCAGCCAGGGTGAATTTGATTGGCCATTCCTTTAATGTATGCAAAAGAGGCGGGACCTGTAGGAAGGTGGGGGCACGGATTAATTAACAGAGGAAAGTGCAATTGAGGCCAGCCTAATCCTAGCAAATTCCACTCTGGTCCTGAACTTCACTTCCCCCTCTCCCCGCTCCAGCCCCCCAGGCTATGGGTGTTGCCTAATAAGGATGTACACTTTATGTTCTATCCGGTTCACTCATTTTCTGAAACCATTATCTGGCACACACACACTGTATACTTTGATTTTCTAAACGAAGCTCCAGGAAATGTCATTCATATAAAATGAACTGTTAAGGGAAGAGAAGCAGAGGGAGCTGCAGGTGAAGACACCTTCAGAGAGTGTCTGGTTTGTGTCCTACTGATCATTCGAATGAGGCTGGCTCTGCCTTCTTAATGTGAGAACAAGAGGAAAGTTTCTTCCCAAGGGCAACCTCATATCATGTGAGAAGTTTGAGTAAAATTTGGGGATGACCTGATGGAAAATTGTACTGGACTTGTAGATGTGCCTCTGTGGTTGTGTATGTGTGGGTGTGGGTGTGAGTGTGGGTATAGCCAGGGCGGGGGGGCTCCTCCCTAGGGTGTGGGCCACTTTCTCTGTTCCTTCAGAAAGTCCATTCCTGCACACGCACCGTGGGTTTGTGAACATTTTCGTCATCTTTACAAAACATCTACTACACAAAAGCATTCTTTAAGCAATATGCCAGTGCAGTCCAAAGGTTTTTCCACGAATTCTGTTTCTTTTACCCATCTACTTCTCAACTATAAACCAAGTGAAAGACACTCGTCGCTCATAGCTCAGTGTTTCGGGCTCTGGCCAGATGCACTGGGGCTGGCAGGTTCGAAACTGGACGGGGCCTGCTAACCAACAATGACAACAACAACGACAATAGCCGGGCGTGTGGTGGGCACCTGTAGTCCCAGCTACTTGGGAGGCTGAGGCAAGAGAATCGCTTAAGCCCAAGAATTTGAGGCTGCTGTGAGCTGTGATGCCACGACACTCTACCGAGGGTGACATAGTGAGATTCTGTCTCAAAAGAAAAAAAACCATGAAGAAAAAATGAACTAGGTAAAATTAGAAGAAATAGTCTCCACTTTGTTATAGAAAATGAAACCTTATCAATACACTGCCCTTTGAAACACTTCAATGCCATCTTCTTCAGGTATTTGTGGGAAAGCATTTATTTTGGTTGTATTTGCAAAAATGTTAATACTCTCCCTTCCTTTCCTGAAACTGTCCCAATAGGTGAGGAAATTATTCAGGTCGTGTGTTTGTAGAGCATGTCCTATGTCTGAAGTATGTACTAGTACTCATGATCCAGAAATAAACACAGCAGAGTTACCACCTTTGTTCAGTTTCAATGTTAGGGGCAAAAAATTTCAATTGAGGACCTTAGGGAAGGACTAACCTATGCCCTAAAATAAGAGTAGAGACATGAATAGGTTTTTACTGCTTTGGCAACCTGGTTAACACATGTACCTATGGCTTGCACCATTGTCTTGAGATGCAGACAGCCTGTGACTTTCTGGAAAATGCAGTCTTATTTGTATATGAGTCCCAGTGTATGGCGGAGCAGAGTTGATATTTAACTTTTCCCATGATCTGTAAGAGATATCCTGTCTCACATCAGTGGGATATTGGGGGCTCATAAATCTATCAGAAGCACACAAATGTGGGGTTCCTGACACTCTTAGGTGTGTGCGCATCATTTCATGTTCCTGTCAACTTGTTAAGTAGCTTTTCTTTTAATCTCACACTTTCGAGATTTTGTGAGATAGTCTACAAAAATAGCAGGAGAAGTTTCCATTTTCAGGAATTTGTCATGCAGGTCCAATGTTCATTAATGAAAGAATGTTCAAAAATGTATTTCCAGGGGTGGCGCCTGTGGCTCAAAGGAGTAGGGCACCGGCCCCATATGCCGGAGGTGGCGGATTCAAACTCAGCCCCGGCCAAAAATTGTAAAAAAAAACAAAAAAAAATTTCCAGAAGGAAATGGCATTTAGTGCCTTGACATACAGATAATTACTGGAGTGACAGGTGTGATATTGAGACAGGTCTCTCCTTGGTGACCGTTTGAATTTCTGGTGGTGTGAAGTGAAACACATTCAGTAGAAACTGTGGGATCACTGCTTTCTCACTCTCAGTCCAGTATTTCACCATTACATGCAGTTTCAATACTTTGTTTAAAAAACAGGTATTGTGATAGAAGATTCTGCCCAATTTTAAGCTAATGAGAGTGTTGTGAGCATGTTGAAGGTAGGCTAGGCTAAGCTGGGATGTTTGAAGGTCAAGTGAACAAATGCATTTTTTGACTGAAGAAAAAAAGAAAAATTTTGAGACAGAGTCTCAAGCTGTTGACCTAGGTAGAGAGCCGTGGCATCACAGCTCCTAGCAACCTCCATCTCTTGGGCTTAAGTGATTCTCTTGCCTCACCTTCCCAAGATGCTCAGTGCTACAGGCACCTGCCAGCATGCCCAGACACACTCCTTTTGGATGGATATCGAACCCTGGATCATCTCAATTCTAACAGAACCTCTCCAAGACACATTGTAAGGAACCTGTCCAAAGTCAAGATGAAGGAGAAAATCTGCCCTTGTGGGTCAATTGGTGTTCATTTATTTGGAGTTGTTATTGTTGTTTGGCAGGCACGGACTGTATTTGAACCTGCAGCTCTGGTGTATGTGGCTGGTGCCCTGGTCGCTGAGCTATAGGCGCCAAGCCATTGATGGAATACATTTTGAACTTAGGATTGGTTTATCCGGATGTGACTCCATCAGAAATACCTGAGAATCTGGGGCCTTTCAATCATTTTAGTATTCTTATCTATATCATACTTTCGATGATTTTATGTGATTTTGATTAAAGTATAGTAATACGTAACATAAAATTTACTGTTTAATGAGTGATAGAAGATATTTTGTTGTTCAGCATGGTGCTAAGGTCGCGTCTATAGTTCAAGGGTTGTGTGGAGCTGAGCTGGGCGGGTTCCTCAAAATTAGGCACTCCTTACTTGTCTATCCACAGCCAGACTCTTCCTCTGTCCAGAAAAAATAGGAACAGAAGGAAAAGAGCAATCACAAAACCCAAGAGGGGGAAATTTAATAAGGAAGAGAAATAAAAGGAAGAAAAATAGAAAAGTTCTTCAGCATTATTGTCCTACTACTTTCTTCCTGGGGCCAAGAGTAGAAACCTCTCCTGGCCTCTTTGAGCCAGGCTACTCCTGCTGTCTACCTGCCAGACCACTGCTGTGTCATACCCACTGTCAGCAAAGGAAGGGAGGAAAAAGAAAGTAATGAGAAGAAAAAAGAAAAAATATATATATGAGCATAGATTGAAGAAAATTAAATGTACTATTGAATCAAATTAAGGAAAGAGAAGGAGGAGGTATCAAGAAAGAAAGAAGAAAGGCAACAAAATAAGAAAAAGAGAAATAAAAAGCAAGAGACAGGGAGGGGGGAGTATTTTAACTAATACCCAAGCACTTTATGTGGGAGAGATGAGATCAGTACAAGAGTCTCTAAAACTGAAAGATTCAGAGGAGTGTCCTAGGGTGAGAAAATAATTCAAGCTAAAATTCTGCAATAAAAAAAAATTAAAAAGCACAGAAGTCCTTGCTCTTGTCAAATGTGAAAATGGAACATATGAGAAGATCCAGCCATACAATTTAGCAAAAAGTAAAGCAAATTAAAACAAGATAAAAGAAAAAAAATGATAGGATAGCCTGATGTAAGCAATCTCAGCAACCAATCCAAGAAGGAAAGAAGAGAAAGAAATAATAATAATAGTAATAATAATAATAAAAGCTAAAATAAAAAGAAGAGAAAAAATTCATATACACATATATATGATGTTTGGATTCGATTTTTGCAGCACTATGTTATGCTGCAATATAAGCGGTGAATTTGGGGGACAAACAACACAGGTGTTAACTTCTCTCTGGTTACCAGGCTTAGAGGAGTTTGCCTGCTTATTTGTTCCTGGTGGTCACCCCTTCACCTCAGCACTCAGCCCCCGCAGATCTGGGATTCCACAGTTCTCAACACTTCTTCAGAGACAGGTGTCACATATTGCCCCTGCAACTATTCCCATGGAGAGCTGGGATCCCTGGCCTGTCCAGAGTGAACAACTGCTCCCTGCAGGCTGAACTGAGACCGCAGGGCCTTAGGCCCCCCGTAAGAGGCCCACCTGCACAGGCTTCTAGTGCCTTCTCCACAGTGGCGCATCCCTGACCAGAAACTTCCCCCCATACGGATGTTTCACCTGCTGCCAAACTGCAGTAGGACTGCTCCAGACAGCACCCCAAACTGGCCCCCAAATTATGCTTGGAGTGCCTGCTTCTCCAATCTTTTCAGAGTCCCTGAGCCTCACACGAATAAAGGTCCCCTTCTCACAAGCAAAACTCTGACTGTGGCACCTTAGGCGCCCTGTAAGAGGCCTGCCCACACAGTCGACTGGCACCCTTTGCCACAAAGGCTTCCAACTGTCTGGGAACTTTACCTCTATGGATGCTACACCAGTTGCCAAACCGCGGTAAAGCCGCTCCAGCCAGCACTCCAATGTGGCCACCAAATTTTCCTCGGGAGGACACCTAGCTTCCCTCAAGAACTGCAAACTGTGAGAAATTTCTTCTGAGACCTCCCGCTGCTGCTGCCACCACTGCCACCACAGCCTGTGCATGCTCACAGAAACCTGCCCAAGTGTGTTAGTTCTCCACAGCTCCAGCCAAATTCAGCTGTCCACCTCCATGCTGCACACTCCAAACCACCGCTGTATGTCAGTATTCCTCACCAAGACTGATCCAGCCCTTTCCCTCTGCGCTTTTGCTCTAGGAAGGCTCAGCTAAACGTCCTTCGTGTCAGCTATCTATGCCTATTTTCTTACATGTTCTGAATGTGAAAGGATACTGGATATTATCAAAAGCTTTTTCTGCATCAATTGAGAGAATCGTATGGTCTTGTTATACATTTTATTTATGTGATGTGTTATATTTATAGATTTGCATATGTTGAACCATCCCTATAACCCTAGAATAAAACCAACTTAATCATAGTGTATAATTTTTTGATGTGCTGTTGAATTCTGTTTGCTAAGATCTTATTGAATATTATTTCATCGATATTCATTAATGATATTGGTCTATAATTTTCTTTCTTTCTTGGATCCATTCCTGGTTTGCAGATCAGGGTGATATTTGCTTTATAGAATGTGTTGGGAAGTCTTTCTTCTTTTTCAATGCTTTGGAAAAGGTTGTATAATATAGGTATTAGTTCCTCTTTAAATGTTTGATAGAATTCAGATGTGATGCCATCTGGTTCCGGACTTTTCCTTTCTGGGAGATTTCTTATTGTTGAAGCTATTTCAGTGATTGACATAGGTCTATTCAAAATTTCTGATTTTTTCTAGTTGTGTCTAGGAAGGTGGCATGCTTCCAGGTATTGGTCAATTTCTTTCTTTCTCTCTCTCTTTTTCTTTCCTTCCTTCTTTCTTTCTTTCTTTTCTTTCTTTCTTTCTTTCTTTCTTTCTTTCTTTCTTTCTTTCTTTCTTTCTTTCTTTCTTTCTTTCTTTCTTTCTTTCTTTCTTTCTTTCTTTCTTTCTTTCTTTCTTTCTTTCTCTCTTTCTCTCTTTCTCTCTCTCTCTCTCTCTTTTTGACAGAGTATCACTATGTTGCCCTCAGGAGTGTCACACCTCCCAGCAACCTCAAACTCCTGGGATTAAGCAATTCTCTTGCCTCAGCCTCTGAAGTGGCTGGGACTACAGGCGCCTGCCACAATGCCGAGCTATTATGTTTGTTGTTGAAGTTGTCATTGTTGTTTGTGTAGCTTGCCCAGGACAGTCTGAACCCGCCAGCCTGGGTATATGTGGCTTGCACACAACCCACTGAGCTACAGGAACCGCATCTTCAGATTTTCATACTTCTGAGAATAGAAGTTTTTGTAGTGAGGATTTTTTGAATTTCCGAGGCATCTGTTATTTCTCTTTATCATTTCTGATAGATGATATTAGAGATTTTAATTTTGTTTCTGATTAGGTTGGCCAAAGGTTTATCAATTTTATTAATCTTTTCAACAAACCAATTTTGGGGGTGGCACCTGTGGCACAAAGGGGTAAGGCACCGGCCCCATATGCCAGAGGTGGAGGATTCAAGCCCAACCCTGGCCAGAAACTGCAAAAAAAAAAAAAAAAAAAAAAAAACAAGTTTTTGTTTTATTGATCTTCTCAATGATTCTTTTGTTTTCAATTTCATCTAATTCTGCCCTAACTTTGGTTATTTCTTTTCTTCTGCTATGTTTGGAGTTGGAATATTCTTCCTTTTCCAGTTGCTTGAGATGACCCATTAAGTTGTTTGGCTCCCTCTCTGTTTTCTTGATGAAGTCTTTCAATGCTATAAATTTCAATCTTAGGACTACTTTTGTAGTATCCCACAGATTTTGGTAATTTCTGTCTTCATTATCATTTTGTTCCAAAAATTTGGTGATTTCCTTTTTAATGTCATCTTTGAACCAGCTATCATTCAGCCTAAGATTATTTAGTTCCCATGACTAAATAGGAAATTTCCTGTTGCTGTTGCATTCAACTTTTATTTCAGAGTGGTCTGAGAAGACACCAGGAATAATTTCTATCATTTTAAACTTGATGAGGTTAGACTTGTGTTCTAACATAGGATCAATTTTGGAGAATGATCCATGGACTGATGAGAGGAACATATATTCAGTTTTATTAGGATGAAATGTTCTGTAGAGGTCTGTTAAGTCCATTTGTTCTAAGATCAGGTTGAAGTCTAATCTGTCTTTGTTTCATTTCTTGGAGGTTCTATCCAAACTGCCCAAGGGGTGTTAAAATCTCCAACTATTACAGTGCAGGAAGATATCAAGTTGTTCATATGCAGTACGGTTTGCTTTATAAATTGAGGAGTATTATGGTAGCCTGCATAAATGTTATTTTTTGAAATATCTTCATGTTGGGCTTTCCCTTGAAAAATATGTAGTGACCATCCTTATCTTTCTTCATCTTTGTTGATTTAAAGCCAATTGTGTCTGCAACTAAAATTGCAACCCCTGTTGTTTTCTGATTTCTATTTGCCTGTATTATAGATGTCCATCCCTTCACCCTGAGTCTATTGTCATCCTTTAAGGTAAGATGAGATTCTTGCATTCAGCCAATATCTGGTCTATGTATCCAGTCAGCCAACCTGTGCTTCTGTAGAGGACAATTTAAATCATTCGCATTAATTGAGAGGATTGATAGGCATGGTAACATTCTAGGTGTCAAGTTTTTCAAAGGTCCAGTGGATATTTTTAATCTTTTCAAAATTGTGGGAGTTCCGGTTTGTTCAATAATTTCTGGGTGAGCTTACTTTGGTGGTCATTACGGAAAATGGGTCTGAAAATATCCTGGAGAGTTAGTTTATTTACAGCAGATTTCCTCAATATTGACTATCAGGCAAGTATTTGATTTCTCCACCAAAAATGAAACTCTTTTTAGCTGGATACAGAATCCTGGGCTGAAAATTGTTTTGTTTTAGGAGATTAAAGATTGACGGCCATCCTCCTCTGGCTTGAAAGGTTTTGACTGAGAGATCTGCAGTCATTCTAATATTTTTCCCTTTGTAGGTAATGCTTTTCTTACATCTGGCTGCTTGAGGAATTACTCCTTCATCTTAATTTTGGCAAAGTTAATTAGAATGTGTCTAGGAGATGCTTTATTTGAATTGAGTCTTGCTGGGGTTCTGAAACTACCTTCTACCTGAATTTCTGGATCTCTTGCCATGCTTGGGAAATTCTCCTCCATTATATCTTGGAGTAGACATCTGTGCCTTTAGGACCATTCTCTCCTCATTTAGGAATTGCTATAAGATGCATGTTGCTCCTTTGGACTGGTTGCACACATCTATCTGGGAATGATGAATTTTTTTTTTTATTGTTGGGGATTCATTGAGGGTACAGTGAGCCAGGTTACACTGATTGCATTTGTTAGGTAAAGTCCCTCTTGCAATCATGTCTTGCCCCCAGAAGGTGTGGCACACACCATGGCCCCACACCTCTCCCTCCTTCTCTCTCTCTGGTTTTCCTCTCCCCCCCACAACCTTAATTGTCATTATATCAAAATTGAGTACACAGGATTCACGCTTCTCCATTCTTGTGATGCTTTACTAAGAATAATGTGTTCCACTTTCATCCAGGTTAATATGAACGATGTAAAGTCTCCATTTTTTTTTTTAATAGTTGAATAGTATACCATGGTATACATACACCATAGATTGTTAATCCATACCTGGTTTGGTGGGCATTTAGGCTGTTTCCACATTTTTGCGATTTTAATTGAGCTGCAATAAACAGCCTAGTACAAGTGTCCTTCTGATAAAAGGATTTTTTTCCTTCTGGGTAGATGCCCAGTAATGGGATTGCAGGATCAAATGGGAGGTCTAGCTTGAGTGCTTTGAGGTTTCTCCATACTTCCTTCCAGAAAGGTTGTACTAGTTTGCAGTTCCACCAGCAGTGTAAAAGTGTTCCATTCTTTCCACATACACACCAGAATCTGCAGTTTTGAGATTTTGTGATGTGGGCCATTTTCACTGGGGTTAGATGGTATCTCAGGGCGGTTTTGATTTGCATTCGTCTGTCTTCTTTACAGAAGGTTCTATTCATGTCTCTTGCCCATTGATATATGGAATTATTGGCTTTTGCATGTGGATTAATTTGAGTTCTCTATAGATCCTAGTTATCAAGCTTTTGTCTCATTCAAAATATGCAAATAGGAGGGGAGACAAGATGGCGGACTGAAGCCAGCTTTCAACAAAGGCTCCCGTCCAGAAGGAGAGTTAAGGGACAGGAATTTAGTAAGTATCCTGGTGGACTTGAGCCTCACCAAGAGAGAAGGCTGAAGAACGCACATCAACACCGCTGAGGCAAGTTGTGATCACAAGGACGCAAACAAAAGGTACAAAATCCACCACCAAGCGGACGGGAGTCCCCCTCCCCCATGAGACTGGCTCAGGAGCCCCACAATTGAACAAGTGGGCAGAAATTAAAGCCCCTCCCACTACACTCCACGGGAGAGACCTTCTAAAAACTGGACCTACCTCCCCTACTGGGGTGCCATGGCGTTCTCCTGCCGGACATAGGGCTGAATAAAACTTTGGGAATCCTTTGCCGGCAACCCTGAATCCCCGGCGCTCCCCTCCCACCCACTGAGGTCTGGAGGCCTGTCCCCCAGGACTTCGGATCCTTGGGTGATCTCTCAAGGGGAGTGGACAGTCCCCGAGTTGCGACTGGTCAGCATTGACTCTGAGGTGCGCCGAGTGAGGAGAGGGCACCGGGCTGAGGGGGAGTCACGCCTTGCGGCACTTCCCAGCGGTGCAGTGCACCAACCCTCCCCGGGCATACGGGGCCCAAGACTGAATAAGACTCTGGCCTCCCCGCTGAGAGCTGAGAACCCCTACTCTCACTCGGGGTCTGAGGGCCTATCCCTCCGGAGTTCGGCTCCTTGGGTGATTTCTCGAGGGGAGTGCACAGTGCCTGAGCTGCGTCAGGTCAGCGCTGACTCTGGGATACGTGAGCGAGGAGAGGGCACTCCGCTGAGGGGAAATCAAGCCTTGGCGGCACTTCCCTGCAGTGCAGTGCAGGAGCCCTCCCCGGGCACAAGACTGAATAAGACTCTGGCCTCCCCGCTGAGAGCTGAGAGCCCCTACTCTCACTCGGGGTCTGAGGGCCTATCCCTCCGGAGTTCGGCTCCTTGGGTGATTTCTCGAGGGGAGTGCACAGTGCCTGAGCTGCGTCAGGTCAGCGCTGACTCTGGGATACGTGAGCGAGGAGAGGGCACTCTGCTGAGGGAAATCAAGCCTTGGTGGCACTTCCCTGCGGTGCAGTGCAGGAGCCCTCCCCGGACCGTAGTATTGCGTGAAACTGAATGAAACTCTAGCTTCCGCCCGCCCCACTTCCAATCCGGGTCTGGGGGCCCATCCCCCAAGAGTTCTGACTCTTGGGGGATCTCTTAAGGGGTGTGGACCCAGCACAAACTGCGGCCGCTCAGTGCTGACTCTGGGGCGCGGGACAGAGGAGAAAAGGGTCGCCTGAGTGCCCACACCAGAGCAGCAGTTCCCTGGAGGTAGATCAACAGCCGTTTTTTCTTTAACGGCAGAACGCTCACTTCTGGATATTCTGAGGCCACACCCCCTGTCTCCCTGGGCAACCAGAGGAGGCCACCTGTGTCACGGCTCACAAACCCAGAAGCCTCCAGGGCGGGGCCGACCCAGAGAGGTGTTCAGACGCAATTCTCCAGCAGCAAAGACGTTTGAACTCAAAACAGCCCATCTCCTGTAGGCGACGACAGGAACAGAGACAGAACCTCACAAAGTTGTCTGTTCTGTTCTGTTCTGTTAGCAGCATCCATCAGGGGCGGGGCTAAGCCTGAGTGAACACCTCCTTCCCATCACCTGCATCAAACACTCAAAGATGTCAGGCCCCATCTCCTCCTGCTAGATAGCGGCAGTCTGCGGGGGCCTGGCAGACTTCCTCGCGATTCAGGCAGGTGCAAACCCCTGGAGTGTCTGTTCACTGCAGGCAACTGGGTTAGCCATCTGCAGAGATACCAGTGACTGGGTCCGACGGAGGGGCAAAGTGGGGAAGGAGACGTCAACCTTCCCAGACTGCTCTGTTTGCGGGGTGGCTCCTCCTGACTCCACGCTGCACTGGGGTGAGCTGTCTCAGAGGAGTCACCAGGCCCCTGTGATCCAGTTCCCAGAGACCTCTTGAACCCTTCCACCTGAGACAAGTGCCGATTGAGACAGTTGATTCGGACCTTTTGAACTGGGCTAATAGACTGAGGACTTTTCAGGTGGTGCCCTGGGTGTGCGATTGTAGGAAGGTTTGATTCTCCTTTTCCAACTGGGGCCAGAGGTGGGCAGGCGGGGTGACTTAATTGCTGATTTTTCCACACAGCTGAGACTTCAAGCCAGAGTAGAAGTTGCAATAGGATAGAACAGACACCAGCTGAAAACAAGACAGAACCACTTTGCTCCACCACACCAGACAGGGCCCCAGTTTCTCAGGCCACAACACTGTACGAGCCCTCGATAAAACCCCAGGGGAAAAACCAAAGGGAGTAAACCATGGGGCGGAATCAGCGGAAAAACTCTGGTAACATGAATAACCAGAATAGATCAACCCCCCCAAGAAAAGATACGGCAGATGTGATTGAAGATCCCATTCATAAACAACTGGCTGAGATGTCAGAAGTTGAATTCAGAATTTGGTTTGCAGACAAGATTAATAAAATGGAATTAGGAATTCGAGGAGAAATTCAAAAACTGTCTCAAGAATTTAACGAATTTAAAGACAAAACCACCAAAGACTTAGACACACTGAAACAAGAATTTGTAGCCCTCAAAGATATGAAAAATACAGTAGAATCCCTCAGCAACAGAATGGAGCAAGCAGAAGAAAGGATTTCTGACATTGAAGATAAAGTCTTCGAACGCTCCCAATCTCTCAAAGAGGAAGAGAAATGGAGAGCAAAAACGGATCACTCACTCAGAGAGCTCTCAGATAATTCGAAAAAAAATAACATAAGGGTTATAGGAATTTCGGAGGCTGATGACGTGGCAGCCAAGGGCACAGAAGCCCTTCTACATGAAATTATGAAAGAAAATTTTCCAGACATGCCTAGAGAATCTGAAATTCAGATAGCAGACAGCTTCAGAACCCCAGTACGATTCAACCCCAAAAAGCCATCTCCCAGACATATCATAATTAGCTTCACTAAAGTTAACATGAAAGAGAAGATTCTCAAAGCAGCCCGGCGAAAGAAAACTATAACGTACAAAGGTAAGAATATTAGAATAACTGCAGATCTCTCTGCTGAAACTTTTCAAGCAAGAAGAGGCTGGTCATCAACTTTTAATCTCCTAAAGCAAAAAAACTTTCAACCCAGGATCTTGTATCCAGCTAAACTGAGTTTCATCTATGATGGAGAAATTAAATACTTCAATGACATTCATATGTTGAAAAAATTTGCCATAAGTAAACCAGCTCTTCAGGATGTTCTCAGACCTATCCTCCACAATGACCAACCCAATCCTATACCACAAAAGTAAACTCACTCAGAAACTTCGGATCAAACTCCAACTTCCACACTGGCGAAAGGATTAAAAATGTCCACTGGACCTTTGAAAAACTCGATACCCAAAATTCCACCAGACTTATCCTTACTCTCCATCAATGTGAATGGCTTAAACTGTCCTCTAAAGAGGCATAGGTTAGCTGACTGGATACAAAAACTTAAGCCAGATATTTGTTGCATACAAGAGTCACATCTCAACTTAAAAGACAAATACAGACTCAGGGTGAAAGGATGGTCATCCATATTTCAGGCAAATGGTAATCAGAAAAAAGCAGGTGTTGCAATTTTATTTGCAGATACAGTAGGCTTTAAACCATCAAAAGTAAGGAAGGACAAGAATGGTCACTTCATATTTGTTAAGGGTAATACTCAATATGACGAGATCTCAATTATTAATATCTATGCACCCAACCAGAATGCACCTCAATTTATAAGAGAAACTCTAACAGACATGAGTAACTTGATTTCCTCCAGCTCCATAATCGTTGGAGATTTCAACACTCCCTTGGCAGTGTTGGATCGATCCTCCAGAAAGAAGCTGAGCAAAGAAATCTTAGATTTAAACCTAACCATCCAATATTTAGATTTAGCAGACATCTACAGAACATTTCATCCCAACAAAACTGAATACACATACTTCTCATCAGCCCACGGAACTTACTCCAAAATTGATCACATTTTAGGTCACAAGTCTAACCTCAGTAAATTTAAAGGAATAGAAATTATTCCGTGCATCTTCTCGGACCATCATGGAATAAAACTTGAATTGAGTAACAACAGGAATCTGCATACCCATACAAAAACATGGAAGTTAAATAACCTCATGCTGAATGATAGCTGGGTCAGAGATGAGATTAAGAAAGAAATCACCAATTTTTTGGAACAAAATGACAATGAAGACACAAGCTATCAGAACCTCTGGGACACTGCAAAGGCAGTTCTAAGAGGGAAATTTATAGCACTGCAAGCCTTCCTCAAGAGAACGGAAAGAGAGGAAGTTAACAACTTAATGGGACATCTCACGCAACTGGAAAAGGAAGAACATTCCAACCCCAAACCCAGTAGAAGAAAAGAAATAACCAAAATTAGAGCAGAATTAAATGAAATTGAAAACAAAAGAATAATACAACAGATCAATAAATCAAAAAGCTGGTTTTTTGAAAAGGTCAATAAAATAGATAAACCTCTGGCCAACCTAATCAGGAAAAAAAGAGTAAAATCTCTAATATCATCAATCAGAAACAACAAAGACAAAATAACCACAGACTCATCAGAAATCCAAAAAATCCTTAATGAACATTACAAGAAACTTTATTCTCAGAAATATGAAAATCTGAAGGAAATAGACCGATACTTGGAAGCACGCCACCTTCCAAGACTTAACCAGAATCAAGTGGAAATGTTGAACAGACCCATATCAAGTTCAGAAATAGCATCAACTATACAAAACCTCCCTAAAAAGAAAAGCCCGGGACCAGATGGTTTCACGTCAGAATTCTACCAAACCTTTAAAGAGGAATTAGTACCTATATTACTCAACCTGTTCCAAAATGTAGAAAAAGAAGGAAGACTACCCAACACGTTCTATGAAGCAAATATCACCCTGATCCCCAAACCAGGAAAAGACCCAACAAGAAAAGAAAATTATAGACCAATATCACTAATGAATATAGATGCAAAAATATTCAACAAGATCCTAACAAACAGAATCCAGCAACACATCAAACAAATTATACATCATGACCAAGTTGGTTTTATCCCAGGGTCTCAAGGCTGGTTCAATATACGTAAATCTATAAATGTAATTCAGCACATAAACAAATTAAAAAACAAAGACCATATGATTCTCTCAATTGATGCAGAAAAAGCTTTTGATAATATCCAGCATCCCTTCATGATCAGAACACTCAAGAAAATTGGTCTAGAAGGGACTTTTCTTAAACTGATAGAGGCTATCTACAGCAAACCCACAGCCAATATCATATTGAATGGAGTTAAATTGGAATCATTTCCACTCAGATCAGGAACCAGACAAGGCTGCCCATTGTCTCCATTGCTTTTCAACATTGTAATGGAAGTTTTAGCCACCGCAATTAGGGAAGAAAAGGCGATCAAGGGTATCCATATAGGGTCAGAAGAGATCAAACTCTCGCTCTTCGCAGATGATATGATTGTGTATCTGGAAAACACTAGGGACTCTACTACAAAACTCCTAGAAGTGATCAAGGAATACAGCAGCGTCTCAGGTTACAAAATCAACATTTATAAATCGGTAGCCTTTATATACACCAACAACAGTCAAATTGAAAAAGCAGTTAAGGACTCTATCCCATTCACAGTAGTGCCAAAGAAGATGAAATATTTGGGAATTTACCTAACAAAAGACGTGAAAGATCTCTATAAAGAGAACTATGAAACTCTAAGAAAAGAAATAGCTGAAAATGTTAACAAATGGAAAAACATACCATGCTCATGGCTAGGAAGAATCAACATTATCAAAATGTCCATACTACCCAAAGCAATATATACTTTCAACGCACTCCCTATTAAAGCTCCACTGTCATATTTTAAAGATCTTGAAAAAACATTACTTCGTTTTATATGGAATCAGAAAAAACCTCGAATAGCCAAGACATTACTCAGAAATAAAAACAAAACAGGAGGAATCACACTACCAGACCTCAGACTTTACTACAAATCGATAGTGATCAAAACAGCATGGTATTGGCACAAAAACAGAGAAGTAGATATCTGGAATAGAATAGAGAACCAAGAGATGAATCCAGCTACTTACCGCTATTTGATTTTTGACAAGCCAATTAAAAACATTCAGTGGGGAAAAGATTCCCTATTTAACAAATGGTGCTGGGTGAACTGGCTGGCAACCTGCAGAAGACTGAAATTAGACCCACACCTTTCACCATTAACTAAGATAGACTCTCATTGGATTAAAGATTTAAACTTAAGACATGAAACTATAAAAATACTAGAGGAGAATGCAGGGAAAACCCTTGAAGAAATTGGTCTGGGTGAGTATTTCATGAGGAGAACCCCCCGGGCAATTGAAGCAGCTTCAAAAATACACTACTGGGACTTGATCAAACTAAAAAGCTTCTGCACAGCTAAGAACACAGTAAGCAGAGCAAGCAGACAGCCCTCAGAATGGGAGAAGATATTTGCAGGGTATAACTCTGACAAAGGTTTAATAACCAGAATCCACAGAGAACTCAAACGCATCAGCAAGAAAAAAACAAGGGATCCCATCGCAGGCTGGGCAAGGGATTTGAAGAGAAACTTCTCTGAAGAAGACAGGCGCACGGCCTTCAGACATATGAAAAAATGCTCATCATCTTTAATCATCAGAGAAATGCAAATCAAAACTACTTTGAGATATCATCTAACTCCAATGAGACTAGCCTATATCACAAAATCTCAAGACCAGAGATGTTGGCGTGGATGCGGAGAAAAGGGAACACTTCTGCACTGCTGGTGGGAATGCAAATTAATACATTCCTTTTGGAGGGATATATGGAGAACACTCAGAGATCTAAAAATAGATCTGCCATTCAATCCTGTAATTCCTCTGCTGGGCATATACCCAGAAGACCAAAAATCACAACATAAGAAAGATATTTGTACCAGAATGTTTATTGCAGCCCAATTCATAATTGCTAAGTCATGGAAAAAGCCGAAGTGCCCATCGATCCACGAATGGATTAATAAATTGTGGTATATGTATACCATGGAATACTATGCAGCCTTAAAGAAAGATGGAGACTTTACCTCTTTCATGTTTACATGGATGGAGCTGGAACATATTCTTCTTAGTAAAGTATCCCAAGAATGGAAGAAAAAATATCCAATGTACACAGCCCTACTATGAAACTAATTTGGGACTCTCACATGAAAGCTATAACCCAGCTACAACTTAACAATAGGGGGAAGTGGGAAAGGGGGGGGTGGGTAGAGGGAGGGGAATCGGTGGGATCACACCTGTGGTGCATATTACAGGGGTATTTGCGAAACTTGGTAAATGTAGAATATAAATGTTTTGGCACAGTAACTGAGATAACGCCGGAAAGGCTATGTTAACCACTGGGATAAAAATGTGTCAAATGGTTTATGAAGTGAGTGTATGATGCCCCATAATCATATCATTGTATACACTTATGATTTAATAAAAAAATTAAAAAAAAAAAAAAACAACAAAATATGCAAATATGCTTTCCCATTGTCTAGGTTGTCTCTTTTCTTAGGTTGTTGTCTCCTTAGATGTACAAAAGCTTTTCAGTTTAATTAAGTCCCATTTATTTATTTTTGTTGTTGTTGCAATTGCCAGAGCTTCTTCTTCTTCATGAAGTCTTTCCCCAATGCCAATATCTTCCAGTGTTTTTCCTATGCTTTCTTTGAGGATTTTTATTGTTTCATGCCTTAAATTTAAGTCCTTTATCCATCTTGAATCAATGTTTGTGAGTGGAAAATTGTGTGGGCCCAGGTTCAGAGTTTTACATGTGGATATCCAGTTCTCCGAACACCACTTACTGAATAGGGAGTCTTTCCCCTAAGGTAGGTTCTTGTTTGGTTTATTGAAGATTAGGTGGTTGTAAGATGATAGTTTCATTTCTTGGTTTTCTATTCGATTCCAAGTGTCTATGTCTCTATTTTTGTGCCAGTACCATGCTGTCTTGACCACTATGGCTTTGTAGTACAGAGTAAAATCTGGTATGCTGATGCCTCAGCTTTATTTTTATTACTAAGAACTGTCTCAGCTATACAGGTTTTTTTCTGCCATACAAAACACAGAATCATTTTTTCCAAATTTTGAAAGTACGATATTGGTATTTTGATAGGAATGGCATTGAATAGGTAGATTGCTTAGGGAAGTATAGACATTTTAACAATGTTGATTCTTCCCATCCATGCGCATGGTATGTTCTTCCATTTGTTAAAATCCTCTGCTATTTCCTTTCTGAGGATTTTATAATCTATTTTTATAGAGGTCCTTCACCTCCTTCGTTAGGTATATTCCTAGGTATTTCATTTTCTTTGAAACTATGGTGAAGGGAGTTGTGTCCTTAATTAGCCTCTCATCTTGGCTGTTATTGGCATATACAAAGGCTACTAACTTGTGGACATTGGTTTTATATCCTGAAACATTACTGTATTTTTTGATGACTTCCAAGAGTCTTGTGGTTAAGTCTTTGGGGTTTTCTAAGTATAAGATCATATCGTCAGCAAAGAGGGAGAGTTTGACTTCCTCTCCTCCCATTTCAATGCCCTTTATTTCCTTCTCTTGCCTGATTGTATTGGCTAGAACTTCCACCACCATGTTGAATAGTAATGGTGACAGAGGACAACCTTGTCTAGTTCCAGTTCTAAGTGGAAAAGCTTTCAGTTTTACTCCATTCAGTAAAATATTAGCTGTGGGTTTGTCATAGATAGCTTGAATCAGTTTTAGAAATGTGCCATTTATGCCTATACTCTTCAGTGTTCTAATTAGAAAAGGATACTGGATTTTACCAAATGCTTTTTCTGCATCTATTGAGAGGATCATATGATCTTTATTTTTGCCTCTGTTAATATGGTGGATAACATTTATGGAATTGCATATGTTAAACCAGCCTTGCATCCCTGGGATGAAACCTACTTGATCACAATGTATGACTTTTTTGATGATAAGCTGTAATCTATTGGCTAGGATTTTGTTGAGAATTTTTGCATCTATATTCATGAGTGAGATTGGTCTGAAATTCGCCTTTTTCATTGGGTCGTTTCCTGATTTTGGAATCTGGGTGATGTTTGCTTCATAGAATGTGTTGGGGAAGATTCCTTCTTCCTCAATTTTTTGGAATAATTTCTGCAGTACAGGAATAAGCTCTTCCTTGAAGGTTTGATAGAATTCTGGTGTGAAGCCATCTGGACCAGGACATTTTTTGGTTGGAAGGTTTATTATTGTTTCTTTAATGGCAGTGCTTGAAATTGGTCTGTTTAGGAGCTCTATTTCTTCCTGGCTAAATCTAGGGAGAGGGTGTGATTCCAAATATTGATCCATTTCCTTCACATTGTCAAATTTCTGGGCATAGAGTTTCTGGTTTTATTCAGAGATGATCTCTTGTATCTCTGTGAGATCAGTTGTTATTTCCCCTTTATCATTTCTGATTGAGTTACTAGAGATTTTACTTTTCTATTTCTCATTAGTCTGGCCAACGATTTATCTATTTTATTAATTTTTTCAAAAAAAGAACTCCTTGTTTCCTTAATTTTCTGAATGATTCTTTTGTTTTTAATTTCATTGATCTCTGATTTAATTTTGGAGATTTCTTTTCTTCTGCTGACATTAGGCTTAGATTGTTCTTCTTTTTCCAGTTCCAAAAGATGGCTTGTGAGTTTGTTGATGTGCTCTCTTTCTGTTTTTTGAATGTAGGCATCTAAAGCAATAAATATTCCTCTCAAAACTGCTTTTGCAGTATCCCACAGGTTTTGGTAGCTCATGTCTTAATTGTTGTTATGCTCAAGGAAGTTAGTGATTTCCTGTTTTATTTCTTCCTGCACCCATCTGTTATTCAACAGAACATTGTTCAATTTCCATGTTGTGTGGGGTCGAACATTTTTGTTAGAGTTGAGTTCCACCCTTAGTGCCTTATGGTCTGAGAAGATACAAGGTAAAATTTCAATTGTTTTGATTCTGTTGCTTTTCGTTTTGTTTCCCAGGATATGATCAATTTTGGAGAATGTTCCATGGAGTGATGAGAAGAATGTGTATTCTTTAGCTTTGGGATGGAGTGCTCTATATATGTCTATCAAGCACAGTTGTTCCAGGGTCTCATTTAAGTTCCTTATATCATTGTTTAATTTATGTTTAGAGGATCTGCCCAGGTCTGTAAGAGGAGTGTTAAAGTCCCCTGTTATTATGGTATTATTGCATATCATATTGCTGAGACTGAGTAAGGTCTGTTTCAAGAATCTGGGAGCATTTAAATTGGGTGCATGAATATTTAAAATTAAAACGTCTTCTTGTTGTATTTTTCTCTTGAGCAATATAAAGTTACCATTCTTGTCTTTCTTGACTTTAGTTTCTTTAAATCCACATGTATCTGAAAATAAGATTGCAACTCCTCTTTTCTTCTGAATTCCATTTGCCTGAAAAATTGTCTTCCAACCCTTGACTTGGAGTTTCAATTTGTCTTTTGAAGCCAGGTGTGTTTCTTGCAGACAGCAAATGGATGGCTTGTGGTTTTTAATCAAGTCAGCCAATCTATGTCTCTTCAGTGGGGAATTCAAGCCATTAACATTTATTGAGATAATTGATAAGTGTGGTAGTATTCTATTCATCTTATTTTGTGAGAGTCCATTGCTTAGTTTTATCTTTTGCATCAGTGTGGAGGTTAGGTTCTGTCCTTTAAGTTCTGAGTTTTTACTTTGCTACTGATCCATTGTGATGGTCAGTGTGTAGAACAGGTAGAAGTATTTCCTGTAGAGCTGGTCTTGTTTTGGCGAATTTCCTTAATGTTTGTATATCTGTAAATGATTTGATTTCTCTGTCAATTTTAAAGCTTCGCTTAGCAGGGTACAGAATTCTGGGCTAGAAATTGTTCTGTTTAAGTAGATTAAAGGTAGATGACCATTGTCTTCTTGCTTGGAAAGTTTCATTAGAGAAGTCTGCGGTCACTCTGATGGATTTGCCCCTGTAGGTCAACTGGCGCTTACTCCTGGCAGCTTGCAGAATCTTTTCTTTTGTCTTGTCTTTGGACACGGTCATCACAATGTGTCTTGGAGAAGCTCTGTTAGAGTTGAGGCGACCTGGGGTCCGATATCCCTCTGAAAGCAGTGTGTCAGAATCTTTTGTGTTATTTGGGAAATTTTTTTTTTATAATATTCTCTAGTATGGCTTCCATTCCTCTGGGGCATTCTTCTTCCCCTTCTGGAATTCCTATAACTCGTATGTTGGAACACTTCATAAAGTCCCATAATTCTGACAGTGAACGTTCTGCTTTCTCGCTCTTCTTTTCTGCCTCTTTTACTGTCTGAGTTATCTCAAGAACTTTGTCTTCTACCTCTGAAATTCTTTCTTCTGCATGGTCTAACCTGTTGCTGATACTTTCCATTGCATCTTTAAGTTCCCTAATTGACTGTTTTAGTTCCTTTAGCTCTGCTATATCCTTTCTATATTTTTCATATCGTTCATCTCTTATTTGATTCTGTTTTTGGATTTGCTTTTGGTTATTTTCCACTTTATTAGCAGTTTCCTTCATTGTTTCCATCATTTCCTTCATTGTTTTCATCATGTGTATTCTAAATTCCCTTTCTGTCATTCCTAGCATTTCTTTATTGGTGGAATCCTCTGCAGTAGCTACCTCATGATCCCTTGGCGGGGTTGTTCTGGACTGGTTCTTTATGTTGCCTAGAGTTTTCTGCTGATTCTTCCTCATGAATGTTTTCTTTTATCTGTTTCCTTGCCCTAATTTTCCTTTCACTTCCTCTTGCTCTTTAAGTTCCCATGCCTGTGGACTAAGGTTTGAATGAGTCCTTTTGGTATAGGAGCAGAAGTATGAGAAGGTTGAAAAGCAAGAAGGGATGAAAGAAAGAAGGAAAGAATGAAAAGAAAACAGAGAAAGGAGAGGGGGTGGGTAAAAGGAATATTGACAAAAAGAAGAGAGGCACAGAAAGTGGGAGACAGAGCAATATAGGTGTACAGTAGGGTACTTTGACACAACCTTTAAAAAACCCCAACCTCTGGCGGTGCCCGGTTGGGTAGTTCCCTTGTGGTTAGCAGCTCTTTGCTAACCTGATCAGACACAGTACCCCTCCTCCACCAAGTAGAGAGGAAAGACAAAAATGGTATAAATCAAGCCAAAACAAGCAAACAAAAAACTTTATGGGATAAAATTGGGTGAAAAACCAAATAATAGCTGTAGAAACACTAGCAAAAATGAAGTTCTAGTTATTGAAAAAGGCAGCAATGGGAAATTGTATTTAAACTAGAAAAATGTAGAAAGAAAAGAAAAAATCTGTATGGAAGAGGTTTGAATTAAAAAAACAAAACAACAACAATAACATCAAAATAAATAAAAAACAAACAAACAAACAAAAAACAACAACAAAAAACAAAGCAGGATATATGTCTTGTTGCATATTGTCTGGGCAACAGGTGGTCTTCCAGGGTTTGAGATGTTTATCACAATGCTGATACGACTGGAGGCCTCCGCTGATTTCTCAAACCCCACAGGGTAGACACCCTAAGTCTCTCTTCAGCCTTCTTAAAAGGCACTTTAAGAGTCTAAAGCTTGCTAAGCAGAAGCTTTCCCAGGAAAGTGCTTTTCGCTGGAATCACTGCTGAAGTGGCTATCCACTTACCCGTGTGCCAAAACCAGTCTCACTCTGCCCCTGAGGTTTAGGGCGTTAAGGCAGCTCAGTCCCTGCTTTTAGGCTGCTCAGTCCCTAGGTTACTAGCTCCCACCAGATCCTTGCTCTGCAACCCTGAGGGCAGACCTTGTTGGGGCAATTCTCTCACAGTGGCTGCCTGCAGCCCACAGCCAAACACTATTAGCTCCATCCGTCTGGCTCAGCGGCTCAGTCTCGGGACCTAGACAATGCCCAAAGTTCTCCGCACTCCTGCTCAAGCTCTCCCCAAGGCAATTCAACTGAGTGCCAAGTCCCAAAACACCAAAACAGCTCACAGATAAGGCCTTTCCGGTTTGCAGTCTCACTGTTACTGCACTTACAGCTGCCGGTGGGATTAGACTGATCGAACACACGCAATTACTTGCCAGTTTTCCCCTGTTATTGTCCTCCTCTTGGGTTCCAGAAGTCTCTCGCTGACTCCCTGTATCCTCAAAGGGATGATTATAGGCAGATCCCACCAGCCAGAGATGCCTGGAGTCTTATCTCCCCAGACTCACATGCCCAGATGCAAGGAAGCTGTTACTCGGGTGCCGTCTTGGTCTCCTCTCGAATGATCAGTTTTTGTTCTTCATTTGTCTGCCTCCTTGAGTGGTTTCAGAGATCCTTTTATCTGCCTGGTCAACTCTATTACTGAGGGATTCTACTGTATTATGAAGCTCCTCAAATAACTTTCTCATTTCCTTACGCTCTGCAATTTCTTTTCTCATTATGTCCAAATCGTTGCAGATTTGGTGTTTGAGTTCATTGATTTCTTGAGGCACCTTTAGAACTACTCTTAGAATTTCAATTTCTATCTTTTCTTCTATTCCAGCGATCTTATTTGCCATCCATATTCTGAATTCTATTTCTGACAATTCAGCCATTTGTTTATGAATGGCATCTTCTATTTTATCTCCTTTGTCATTCCTTTGGGGAGTTGATCTACTCTAATTATTCACTTTGCTACAGTTCTTCCTCTGGTTCCACCCCATGATTATTTTCTACAGTTTGGCTATTTAAAGTGGTAGGGTACGTTTGGCCCCAGGAAGTAGAGTTAATCCACCCTAAACAAATGAGCTGGGGCTTGTGGACTGTGGGTTTTCCCCTACAGCCTTCCAAAGGTCCCTTTCAGATATGTGGCCTAAGACTGTGATGACCTACTTAGTGAGAGAGTGCCAGATGGCTCTGACCTGAAATCAGCCATCTTAAGGAGTAGAGGCATTAGGCTGGAATCTCATCTGGGAAGAGATACAAGCATCTGTGGTGCCCTGCCCCCACCACCAACAGCCAGCCAACCTTTGCTTCTTTAGAGGACAATTTCAACTATTCAGGCCTTTCCCATTTTAAAACAACTGTCACTCCACCTCAGAGGGACCCCAGTTGGACACCCCAGGTTTAGAATTCTAAACAGATTGACCCTGACAGTACCATCACTGCTCAATAGGGAGATCTCAAAGGGTCTCCAATATCCTGATAGTGGAAATCCACAGACAGTTCCAACCAGTATACACAAGGTGATGGAACCTTGTCCCCTCCAGTGGACAACCAATTCAGAAAAGATCATTAGTCACAGACAGGACAGAGGCATTCAACACCTCCACCCTTCTAAATCTAAACTGGGCTTCAGTTTACCCACTCTTGAAAGTCCAAACCTGGCATGAGCACCCAGCCATTGAAAGGCCAAGCCACATACCTGCAACTCCGCTCTTGAAGGTCCAAACAAGGCACCAGCATCTATGCCATTTAAAGTCTAAACCAGGTGTCAGCAGCTCTGCTCTTGAAAGTCCAAACCCGGGGGGAGGGGCATGATGGTCAACTGCAGCCAGCCTTCAACAGAAGCTCCCATCCAGAGGGAAGAATAATGTCCAGAAAGTATCCAATTAAGAAGAAGACTGAGAGCTGAGGCAAAAGATAAGTGTGATAACTGAAAGCACCTCTGCAGAGGCAAGCTATGACTCCATCAAAGCAAACTTCAGATAAGACTTCAAACCAGAATCACTGATCCACTAGGATTGGACAAGGACCAGCTGAATACAAGACAGAGCCAACTAAACCCACCACACCAAGCAGAGTTCCTCAGCCTCGGACTGTGATACTGTACGGGTACTGTGCAAAGCTGTAGGGGAAAAAGCTACAGTTAGCAGTACCATATCCTTGACAAAGGGCTGGTTAACCACAACTCCAGGAGCTCCCAATCAAATTTCACCTTATCTGCCCATCTAGCCAACCAGCAAAAAACAATTATGAGGCAAAATCAGCTGAAAAACTCTACCAACACGAATAATAAGAGTGCATAAACTCCCCCAAGGAACAATATAACAGATACAGCAAAAGATCCCATTTATAATCAAATGGCTGAGATGTCAGAAATTGAGTTCAGAATTTGGATAGCAAATAAGATCAACTGAATGGAGGTAAAGATGGAATTAGAATTTCAAGGAGTAATTCAAACGATATCTCAAGAATTCAACAAATTGGGCTGCACCTGTGGCTCAAAGGAGTAGGGCCCTGACCCCATATACTGGAGGTGGCAGGTTCAAACTTGTCCCCGGCCAAAAACTGCAAAAAAAAAAAAAAAAAAAGATTCAACGAATTCAAAGACAAAAATTACCAAGGATTTTAACACACTGAGGCAAGAACTTGCAGCCCTCAAAGATCTAAGAAATACAGTACAATCCCTCAGTAACAGAATGGAGCAGGCAGAAGAAAGGATCTCTGACATTAAAGACAAAGCTTTTGGATGCTCCCAAAAGCTCAAAGAGAAAGAGAAGTGGAGGGCAAAAACGGATCATTCTCTCAGAGAGCTCTGGGAAAATTCGAAGAAAACTAATATTTGGCTTATTGAAATTCCTGAAGGAGACGAGGTTGCTTCGAAGGATGCAGATGCTCTTTGTCATGAAATAATCAAAGAGAATTTCCCAGACATGCCAAGAGATTCTGAAAATCAGATAGCAGACACTTTCAGAACACCAGCATGACTCAACCTGAATAATAAATCTCATAGACACATTATAATTAGCCTCGCCAAAGTTAATATGAAGGAGAAAATTCTGCAGGCAGCCAAACATAAGAAAATCATAACCCCCTACAAGGGGAAGAACATTAGAATGACTGCAGATCTATATGTTGAAACCTTTCAAGCAAGAAGAGGATTGTCATTATCCTTTAATCTCCTTAAACAAAATAACTTTCAACCAAGGATTCTCTATCCACCTAAACTGAGTTTCATTTATGATGGAGAAATTAAATACTTTAATGACATGCATATCTTGAATAAATTTGCCAAAACTAAAACAACTCTCCAGGATATTCTCAGACCTATCCTCCATAATGAACAGCACAATCCTCCACCACCAAAGTAAAGTCACTCAGAAACTTTTGATCAAATTACAACTTCCACAGTGCAGAAAGGATTAAACTTGTCCACTGGACTTTTGAAAAACTCAATACCCAAAATACTACAGGGCTTATAAATACTCTCAATTAATGTGAATGGCTTAAGTTGCCCTCTAAAGAGGCACAGGTTGGCTGACTGGATACAAAAACTCAGGCCAGACATCTGCTGAATTCAAGAATCTCACCTTATATTAAAAGATAAACATAGACTCAGGGTGAAGGAATGGTCATCTATAATTCAGGCAAATGGAAATCAGAAAAAAGTAGGTGTTGCAATTTTAATTGCAGATACAATAGGCTTTAAACTAACAAAAGTAAGGAAAGGTAAGACAATCACTTCATGTTTGTTAAGGGCAATGCTCAACATGATGCAATTTTGATTATTAACATTTATGCATCCAACCAGAATGCACCTCAATTTATAAAAGAAACTCTAACAGACATGAGCAATGTGATTTCCTCCAGCACCATAATGGAGGTTTCAACACACCTTTGGCAGTGTTGGATAGATCCTCCAATAAGAAGCTAAGCAAAGAAATTTTAGACTTAAACTTAACCATTCACAAATTGCATTTAACAGATATCTACAGACCATTTCAACCTAACAAAACTAAATACAAATTCTTCTTATCAGCCCATGGATCATCCTCCAAAATTGATCACATCTTAGGTCACAACTCTAACCTCAGAAAATTTAAAAGAATAGAAATCATTCCTTGTATTTTCTCGGACCATCATGGAATAAAAGTTGAACTCAGTAACAACAGAAATCCTCATACTCATACAAAAACATGGAAACTAAATAACCTCATGCTGAATGATACCTGGGTCACAGATGAGATAAAGAAGGAAATTAACAAATTTTTGGAACGAATGATAATTTTTGGAACCTCTGGGATACTGCAAAGGCAGTCCTAAGAGGGAAATTTCTAGCGTTGCAAGCCTTCCTCAAAAGAATGGAAAGAGAGGAAGTCAACAACTTAATGGGACATCTCAAACAACTGGAAAAGGAAGAACATTCCAATCCTAGACAAAGCAGAAGAAAAGAAATAACTAAAATTAGAGCAGAAGTAAATAAAATTGAAAACAAAAGAATCATACAACAGATCAATCAATCAAAAAGTTGGTTTTTTGAAAAGGTCAATAAAACAGATAAACCTTTGGCTAACATAACCAGAAGCAGAAGAGTAAAATCCCTAATTTCATCAATCAGAAATGATAAAGACCAAATAAGAACAGACTCCTCAGAAATTCCTTAATGAATATTACATAAAACTCTATTCTCAGAAGAATGAAAATCTGAAGGAAATAGGCCAATACTTGGAAACATGCCACCTTCCTAGACTTAGCCAGAAAGAAGTGGAAATGATCAATAAGCCTATAACCAGTTCTGAAGTAGCATCAACTATAAGAAATCTCCCCAAAAAGAAAAGCCTGGGAGCAGATGGCTTCACATCAGAATTATACCAAACCTTTAAAGAGGAACTATAACCTATATTACTTAACCTTTTCAAAAACATAGGAAAAGAAGGAATACTTCCCAACATGTTCTATGAAGCAAATATCACCCTGATTTCCAAACCAGGAACAGACCCAACAAGAAACGAAAATTACAGAATAATATCTCTAATGAATATTGATGCAAAAATATGCAATAAGATCCTAGCAAACAGAATTCAATAATACATCAAACAATAACACATCATGAACACGTGGGTTTCCTCCCAAGGTCCCAAGGGTGGGTCAACATATGCAAATCTATAAACATAACACATCACATAAACAAATTTGAAAACAAAGACCATATGATTCTCTCAATTGATGCAGAAAAAGCTTTTGATAATATCCAGCATCCTTTATTGATCAGAATGCTTAAGAAAATAGATATAGAAGGAACATTTCTTAAACTGATAGAGGCCTTCTACAGCAAACCCACAGCCAATATCGTATTGAATGGAGTAAAACTGAAATCATTTCCATTCAGATCAGGAACCAGGCAAGGATGCCCATTGTCTCCACTGCTTTTTAACATTGTAATGGAAGTCTTAGCCATCCCAATCAGGCAAGAGAAGGCAATCAAGGGGTCCAAATAGGACCAGAGGTGATCAAATGGTCACTCTTCATAGATGATATGATTGTATATCTGGAAAACCCCAGGGACTCAACTACAAAATGCCTAGAGGTGATCAAAGAATACAGCAACGTCTCAGAATACAAAATTAACACTCACAAATCTGTAGCCTTTATATATACCAACAGTAGTCAAGGGGAAAAAACAATCAAGGACTCTATTCCCTTTACAACAGTGCCAAAGAAGATGAAACATCTGGGAGTTATCTAATTAAGGAGATGAAAAATCTCTATAAAGAGAACTATGAAACTCTGAGAAAAAAATAGCTGAAGATGTTAATAAATGGAAAAATATACCATGCTCATGGCTGGGGAGAATCAACATTGTTAAAATGTCTATACTACCTAAAGTAATCTACAGATTCAATGCAATTCCTATTAAAGTACCTCTCTTACTTTAAAGACCTGGAAAAATTAGTACTTCGTTTTATATGGAAACAGAAAAATTCTTGAATAGCCGAGACATTACCAAGAGGTGAACCCAGACACTTATCATCATTTGATCTTTGATAAGCCTATCAAAAATGCAAATTGGGGGAAAGATTCCATTCAACAAATGGTGCTGGGGGAGAGACAAGATGGCGGACTGAAGGCAGCTTTCAACAGAGGCTCCTGTCCAGAAGGAGAGTTAAGGGACAGGAATTTAGTAAGTATCCTGGTGGATTTGAGCCGCACCAAGAGAGAAGGTTGAAGAACGCACATCAACACTGCTGAGGCAAGCTGTGATCACAATGACACAAACAAAAGGTACAAAATCCACCACCAAGCGGATGGGAGTCCCCCTCCCCCATGAGACCGGCTCAAGAGCCCCACAATTAAACAAACGGGCAGAAATTAAAGGCCCTCCCACTACACTCCACGGGAGAGATCTTCTAAAAACTGGACCTACCTCCCCTACTAGGGTGCCATGGCATTCTCCTGCCAGGCATAAAACTGTATAAAACTTTAAAAATCCTTTGCCGGTAACCCTGAATCCCCAACACTCCCCTCCTGCTCACTGAGGTCTGGAGGCCTGTCCCCCAGGAGTTCGGATTCTTGGGTGATTTCTCAAGGGGAGTGGATAGTCCCCGAGCTGCAACTGGTTAGCGCTGAATCTGAGGCACGCGAGTGTGGAGAGGGCACCCGGCTAAGGGGGAGTCATGCCTCGGCAGCACTTCCCTGTGGTGTGGTGCAGCAGCTCTCCCCGTGCATCAATATGGCCAGGCATAAAACTGAATGAAACTCTAGCTTCTCCCCACTCTCACTCGGGGTCTGGGGGCTTGTCCCTCAGGAGTTTGGATCCTTGGGTGATTTCTAGAGGGGAGTGCACAGTGCCCAAGCCACGAATGGTCAGCGCTGATTCTGAGACGCGCGAGTGAGTAGAGGGCACTCGGCTGAGGGAGAGTCACGCCTTGGCGGCACTTCCCTGCAGTGCCGTGCCGGGCAACAATAAGGCCAGGCATAAAACTGAATGAAACTCTAGCTTCCCCCCACTCTCACTTGGGGGTCTGGGGCCCTGCCCCCCAGGAGTCCAGATTCTTGGGAGATCTCTCGAGGGGTGTGGACAGAGCATAAACTGCGGCCGCTCAGTGCTGACTCTGGGGCGCAAGACAGAGGAGAAAAGGGTCGGCTGGGTGCCCATATCAGAGCGGCAGTTCCTGGAGGCAAATCAACAGCCGTTTTTTCTTTAACAGCAAAACGGCTCACTTCTGGATATTCTGAGGCCACACCCCCTGTCTCCCTGGGCAACCACAGGAGGCCACCAAGAGCAAAGGATTTGCCTGACACTGCTCACAAACCCGGGAAGCTTCCAGGGCAGGGCCGATTCAGAGAGGTAATCGGACACAAACTTCCAGGAGCAAAGATGTTTGAACTCAGAACAGCCCATCTTCTGTAGGCGATTTTAGCAGAAACAGAGACAGAACCCCACAAAGTTGTCTGTTCTGTTCTGTTCTGTTAGCAGCACCAATCAGGGATGGGGCTAAGCCTGAGTGAACACCTCCTTCCAATCAACTGCATAAAGCACTCAAAGATGTCAGGCCCCATCTCCTCCTGCTAGATAGCGGCAGACTGTGGGGGCCTGGCAGACTTCCTTGCAATTTCAGGCAGGTGCAAACCCCTGGAGTGTCTGTTCACTGCGGGCAACTGGGTTAGCCATCTGCAGAGATACCAGTGACTGGTCCGACGGAGGGGCAAAGTGGGGAAGGAGACGTCAACCTTCCCAGACTGCTCTGTTTGCTGGGTGGCTCCTCCTGACTCCACGCTGACCTGGGGTGAGCCGTGTCAGAGGAGTCACCAGGCCCCTGTGATCCAGTTCCCAGAGACCTCTTGAACTCTCCCACCCGAGACAGGTGGCAATTGAGACAGTTGATTTGGACCTTTTGAATGGAACTAATAGACTGAGGACTTTTCAGGCGGTGCCCTGGGTATGTGGTTTTAGGAAGGTTTGATTTTCCTTTTCCAACTGGTGCCAGAGGTGGGCGGGCGGGGTGACTTAATTGCTGGTTTTTCCACACAGCTGAGACTTCAAGCCAGAGTAAATGTTACAATAGGATCGAACAGAAACCAGCTGAAAACAAGACAGAACGACCTAGCCCCACCACACAAGACAGGGCCCCAGTTTCTCAGGCCACAGCACTGTACAGGCCCTTGATAAAGCCCCAGGAGAAAAATCAAAGGGAGTAAAATAACCATGGGGTGGAATCAGCGGAAAAACTCTGGTAACATGAATAACCAGAATAGATCAACCCCCACAAGAAAAGATACGGCAGATGTGATTGAAGATCCCATTCATAAACAACTGGCTCAGATGTCAGAAATCAAATTCAGAATTTGGATTGCAGACAAGATTGATAAAATGGAAATAGGAATTCGAGGAGAAATTCAAAAGTTGTCTCAAGAATTTAACAAATTTAAAGAGAAAAACCACCAAAGACTTAGACACACTGAAGCAAGAATTTACAGCCCTCAAAGATATGAAAAATATAGTAGAATCCCTCAGCAACAGAATGGAGCAAGCAGAAGAAAGGATTTCTAACATTGAAGATAAAGTCTTCAAACGCTCCAAAATCTCTCAAAGAGGAAGAGAAATGGAGAGCAAAAACGGATCACTCACTCAGAGAACTCTCAGATAATTCGAAGAAAAGCAATATACAAATAATTGGGATTTTGGAGAATGATGAAGTGGCCTCGAAGGGCACAGAGGCCCTTCTGCATGAAATTATGAAAGAAAAATTTCCAGACATGCCTAGAGAATCTGAAATTCAGATAGCAGACAGCTTCAGAACCCCAGCACGATTCAACCCCAATAAGTCATCCCCTGGACATATCATAATTAGCTTCACTAAAGTTAACATGAAAGAGAAGATTCTCAAAGCAGCCCGGCGAAAGAAAACTATTACATACAAAGGAAAGAATATTAGAATAACTGCAGATCTCTCTGCTGAAACTTTTCAAGCCAGAAGAGGGTGGTCACCGACTTTTAATCTCCTAAAGCAAAATAACTTTCAACCCAGGATCTTGTATCCAGCTAAACTGAGTTTCATTTATGATGGAGAAATTAAATACTTCAATGACATTCATATGTTGAAAAAATTTGCCATAAGTAAACCAGCTCTTCAGGATATTCTTAGACCTATCCTCCACAATAACCAAACCAATCCTACACCACAAAAGTAAACTCGCTCAGAAACTTCGGATCAAACCCAACTTGCACACTGGCGAAAGGATTAAAAATGTCCACTGGACCTTTGAAAAACTTGATACCCAAAATTCCACCAGACTTATCAATACTCTCCATTAATGTGAATGGCTTAAACTGTCCTCTAAAGAGGCATAGGTTAGCTGACTGGATACAAAAACTCAAGCCAGATATTTGTTGCATACAAAAGTCACATCTTAACTTAAAAGACAAATACAGACTCAGGGTGAAAGGGTGGTCATCCATATTTCAGGCAAAGGGTAATCAGAAAAAAGCAGCTGTTGCAACTTTATTTGCAGATACAGTAGGCTTTAAACCATCAAAAGTAAGGAAGGACAAGAATGGTCACTTCATATTTGTTAAGGGTAATACTCACTATGATGAGATCTCAATTATTAATATCTATGCACCCAACCAGAATGCACCTCAATTTATAAGAGAAACTCTAACAGACACGAGTAACTTGATTTCCTCCAGCTCCATAATCGTCGGAGATTTCAACACTTCTTTGGCAGTGTTGGATCGATCCTCTAGCAAGAAGCTGAGCAAAGAAATCTTAGATTTAAACCTAACAATCCAATATTTAGATTTAGTAGACATCTACAGAACATTTCATCCCAACAAAACTGAATGCCCGTACTTCTCATCAGCCCACGGAACTTACTCCAAAATTGATCACATTTTAGGTCACAAGTCTAACCTCAGTAAATTTAAAGGAATAGAAATTATTCCATGCATCTTCTCGGACCATTATGGAATAAAACTTGAATTGAGTAACAACAGGAATCTGCATACTCATACAAAAACATGGAAGTTAAATAACCTTATGCTGAATGATAGCTGGGTCAGAGATGAGATTAAGAAAGAAATCACCAATTTTTTGGAACAAAACGACAATGAAGACACAAACTCTCAGAATCTCTGGGAAACCGCAAAGGCAGTTCTAAGAGGGACATTTATAGCACTGCAAGCCTTCCTCAAGAGAATGGAAAGAGAGGAAGTTAACAACTTAATGGGACATCTCAAGCAACTGGAAAAGGAAGAACATTCCAACCCCAAACCCAGTAGAAGAAAAGAAATAATCAAAATTGGAGCAGAATTAAATGAAATTGAAAACAAAAGAATTATACAACAGATCAATAAATCAAAAAGCTTGCTTTTTGAAAAGGTCAATAAAATAGATAAACCTCTGGCCAACCTAATCAGGAAAAAAAGAGTAAAATCTCTAATATCATCAATCAGAAACAACAAAGACGAAATAACAACAGACTCATCAGAAATCCAAAAAATCCTTAATGAATATTACAAGAAACTTTATTCTCAGAAATATGAAAATCTGAAGGAAATTGACCATACTCGGAAGCACGCCACCTTCCAAGACTTAACCAGAATCAAGTGGAAATGTTGAACACACCCATATCAAGTTCAGAAATAGCAACAACTATACAAAACCTCCCTAAAAAGAAAAGCCCGGGACCAGATGGTTTCACATCAGAATTCTACCAAACCTTTAAAGAGGAATTAGTACCTATATTACTCAACCTGTTCCAAAATGTAGAAAAAGAAGGAAGACTACCCAACACGTTCTATGAAGCAAACATCACCCTGATCCCCAAACCAGGAAAAGACCCAACAAGAAAAGAAAATTATAGACCAATATCACTAATGAATATAGATGCAAAAATATTCAACAAGATCCTAACAAACAGAATCCAGCAACACATCAAACAAATTATACATCATGACCAAGTTGGTTTTATCCCAGGGTCTCAAGGCTGGTTCAATATACGTAAATCTATAAATGTAATTCAGCACATAAACAAATTAAAAAACAAAGACCATATGATTCTCTCAATTGATGCAGAAAAAGCTTTTGATAATATCCAGCATCCCTTCATGATCAGAACACTCAAGAAAATTGGTCTAGAAGGGACTTTTCTTAAACTGATAGAGGCTATCTACAGCAAACCCACAGCCAATATCATATTGAATGGAGTTAAATTGGAATCATTTCCACTCAGATCAGGAACCAGACAAGGCTGCCCATTGTCTCCATTGCTTTTCAACATTGTAATGGAAGTTTTAGCCACCGCAATTAGGGAAGAAAAGGCGATCAAGGGTATCCATATAGGGTCAGAGGAGATCAAACTCTCGCTCTTTGCAGATGATATGATTGTGTATCTGGAAAACACTAGGGACTCTACTACAAAACTCCTAGAAGTGATCAAGGAATACAGCAGCGTCTCAGGTTACAAAATCAACATTCATAAATCGGTAGCCTTTATATACACCAACAACAGTCAAATTGAAAAAGCAGTTAAGGACTCTATCCCATTCACAGTAGTGCCAAAGAAGATGAAATATTTGGGAATTTACCTAACAAAAGACGTGAAAGATCTCTATAAAGAGAACTATGAAACTCTAAGAAAAGAAATAGCTGAAAATGTTAACAAATGGAAAAACATACCATGCTCATGGCTAGGAAGAATCAACATTATCAAAATGTCCATACTACCCAAAGCAATATATACTTTCAACGCACTCCCTATTAAAGCTCCACTGTCATATTTTAAAGATCTTGAAAAAACATTACTTCGTTTTATATGGAATCAGAAAAAACCTCGAATAGCCAAGACATTACTCAGAAATAAAAACAAAACAGGAGGAATCACACTACCAGACCTCAGACTTTACTACAAATCGATAGTGATCAAAACAGCATGGTATTGGCACAAAAACAGAGAAGTAGATATCTGGAATAGAATAGAGAACCAAGAGATGAATCCAGCTACTTACCGCTATTTGATTTTTGACAAGCCAGTTAAAAACATTCAGTGGGGAAAAGATTCCCTATTTAACAAATGGTGCTGGGTGAACTGGCTGGCAACCTGCAGAAGACTGAAATTGGACCCACACCTTTCACCATTAACTAAGATAGACTCTCATTGGATTAAAGATTTAAACTTAAGACATGAAACTATAAAAATACTAGAGGAGAATGCAGGGAAAACCCTTGAAGAAATTGGTCTGGGTGAGTATTTCATGAGGAGAACCCCCCGGGCAATTGAAGCAGCTTCAAAAATACACTACTGGGACTTGATCAAACTAAAAAGCTTCTGCACAGCTAAGAACACAGTAAGCAGAGCAAGCAGACAGCCCTCAGAATGGGAGAAGATATTTGCAGGGTATATATCTCTGACAAAGGTTTAATAACCAGAATCCACAGAGAACTCAAACGCATCAGCAAGAAAAAAACAAGGGATCCCATCGCAGGCTGGGCAAGGGATTTGAAGAGAAACTTCTCTGAAGAAGACAGGCGCACAGCCTTCAGACATATGAAAAAATGCTCATCATCTTTAATCATCAGAGAAATGCAAATCAAAACTACTTTGAGATATCATCTAACTCCAATGAGACTAGCCTATATCACAAAATCTCAAGACCAGAGATGTTGGCGTGGATGCGGAGAAAAGGGAACACTTCTGCACTGCTGGTGGGAATGCAAATTAATACATTCCTTTTGGAAAGATATATGGAGAACACTCAGAGATCTAAAAATAGATCTGCCATTCAATCCTGTAATCCCTCTGCTGGGCATATACCCAGAAGACCAAAAATCACAACATAACAAAGATATTTGTACCAGAATGTTTATTGCAGCCCAATTCATAATAGCTAAGTCATGGAAAAAGCCCAAGTGCCCATCGATCCACGAATGGATTAATAAATTGTGGTATATGTATACCATGGAATACTATGCAGCCTTAAAGAAAGATGGAGACTTTACCTCTTTCATATTTACATGGATGGAGCTGGAACATATTCTTCTTAGTAAAGTATCCCAAGAATGGAAGAAAAAATACCCAATGTACACAGCCCTACTATGAAACTAATTTGGGACTCTCACATGAAAACTATAACCCAGCTACAACTTAACAATAGGGGGAAGTGGGAAAGGGGGTGGGTGGGTAGAGGGAGGGGAATCGGAGGGATCACACCTGTGGTGCATATTACAGGGGTATTTGCGAAACTTGGTAAATGTAGAATGTAAATGTTTTGGCACAGTAACTGAGATAACGCCGGAAAGGCTATGTTAACCACTTTGATAAAAATGTGTCAAATGGCTTATGAAGTGAGTGTATGATGCCCCATAATCATAGCATTGTATACAGTTATGATTTAATAAAAAAAAAAAAAAAAGATTTCTCCAAGAGCTCACCCTGTCAGAGCAAGGTCTTTCAGTCTCAGGAGCATCTCTTCAGAGGCCAGACTCTGTGTGGCCAGCTTTGGGGCTGACGCCTCTTCCTCAGGTGAAGTGGAGTGAGGAGGTTGACGGCACTTACCTCAAGGAGGTAAACAAAGACTGCTCTTTTCTCAGCCTGAGAAGTCGAGACGACGTGCACCATGTCCAATTCCCAGCGCCCAAGGAGCCCCAGTGATCGCCTGATGGACCATGAGAAAGACAAGGCTGGGGAGAGCAGGTGAGTTCTGAGATAGGTGAGCTGGGAACTTGGAAGGAGACTTCCTGGTGTGTGTGTGTGTGTGTGTGTGTGCGTGTGTGTGTTTTGATGTGTGTTGGAGAGTAGTAAAGGACAGAGGAGACCCTCTGCTGTCAAGAGGTTGATTGAATGGAATTCGAGGCAACAAGGAAGGCAGGAAACCATAAGAAACCATGATGTGCTGGGGAGGGTTCTAGAACCTGTCAGTACACCTGTCTCGTTTAACCTGGCAGGGACCTCTCAAGGCTGTCAGGATGAAGGGTTTGGGGCCTACTGTGAGAGCTGCATCATCTGTCCTGCTAGAAAGGAAAGAGTTCTCTCCTTTTCTCTTGCTTATGGCTTGAAATATGGAGGGGTGGGTTTTAGGACAGACTGAGAGGAGCTTCCATATGAAGTGACCGAATGAGCCCAAGCTGAGGAGATGTGTGATGGTTTGGAGATAAGACAGTAGTCTCTTGTAGCTGAGTTCTGAAACTGGGTCCCTCTCTGTATTACAGCTCCAGCTCAACACGATGGAATCCCCCCAAACGGCAGAAGGTGGACCTGGGTCCCAGGACAGGTAAGGCCTGTTCTCCTGCCTTGCCCGAGAGTCCCGTGCTGGGCAGCCAGTGTGACCCTCCATGTGGGGAGGAGCAGGTGCTCTGTCCAGGGGTATGCATCCTCCAGACCCGAGAGCAGGTGTCCTGCAACAGGTTCTGCTGCATTTGATCATGTTACAGGTCTCAGTAACTCAACACTCAATAAAATCCTGCTTTACAAGGGCCTTGAACTCCACACTCTGCTCTCTCCACAGGTGCAGAGTCAGTCCCAAGGAAACAACCTCCTAACCCTGGTTTATGGGAGTCCTTGAGAATACCCCAGGTAAGATTCTGTTGGTTTGGAAAGGGACTGGGGGGCCAGTTCTACTCAAGCTCCTAGCTCTGAAAAACATGCACATAATAATCTTCCAACAGGGTGTCAGTAGGGGTGGAAATTCTAGGCTGCCATTCTTACATTCCTTTGGCTCTCCGTCCTCTCTGTCTTCTATTGAAGGCTTGCTTGGAAGATTCTGACTGTTGTCTTTTCTCCCCCAGGGGCACCAGATCCCTGGCAGACAGATGATTGTCATCCTCTTGGAACCGGGGACAGACCTCCAGCTGCGCCTGGAAGATGAGGTCCTCACACTGGGCCCACAGGAAGCCCTGGAGCTCGATCTCATCCACGTGCTCATCCTGGTCATCCCTGAGAAGGCCCTCAAGTCCTCAGAGCAACTCTGGGACTCCACACAGGAATGCTGGCTCCGCCTCACAGGTACAGACCCCACTTGGGAGATTGACATTGAAACTGGATCTCTTAGAGCCCAGACAGAAGAGAATGTGTGTGTCTCACAGGCTGAAGAGGAGGGTGAGGCTCCCCAAGGGCCCCAGCCCCTGAAGGCACAAGCAGCAAACCTGCTTCCTGGAATCAGGTGCTCTTCCCAGAGCATCCTCTACCTCAAGCCTCGCTACACAACCGCTGCCCCCAAAGGATCCATCCAGATGCTCAGGCCAACTTGTGGGAGACGAGCTCTGCCACCAGAATTTCAGGTGGACCTGTACGACCTGGAACCCTTGCCCAGCTCTGCCCTCAGGCCTCTGCCTCCCTCGTCCAGCCCAGGACCCAGACTTTGCCACAAGGTCTTTCGCAGGCCAATTCCCAAAGCCCAAAAACATCTCTTCAAATGCTGATGAGCCTGGAGCTTTCATGCCCCAGAGAAGACCCAGAGCTGCTTCATTTCAGCATCGTGGACACCTGCTGCTGCTGGGCTGTGTCTCTTAGCAGAACTTGCTGTGCCTGTTGGGACTGAGAAGCAGTAGACACTGGACAAGTAGAGAAATGCTGTGTCCTCTCGACCAAACCTTGTGACTCATTGACTTGTGTTTATAAATTCTGTTCTCAGACCTGAGAGGTGATTCAGTTACTGAAACACATGAAGGTATTGAATCAGCACAATGCAGCTGTGTAAAACTTATGGGGACCTTTAATTTTATGATTCTTCATATACATAAAACATTTCTGCGGAAAATTAACTTGACAATTGAGTTAAGTTGTTACCTGGAAGAAGACAGGGGAGAATGAAGTATGCTGAGAATTAAATACTGTGTATAATTGTTTTTATTCATTATTGTGATGTGCATTATCCTTTTGTTGTTTATATTTGTATATATTGGTTTAAGTAAAAATGTTAAAAATTATCTTTGTTTGTGTTTGCTTCCATGTTTTTATTCAAACCATCCCCACCCCTCACCCCCCCCTTTTTTGGCCATTTTTGGTCAGGGCTGGGTTTGAACCCACCACCTCCAGTATATGGTGTCGGTGACCTACTCTTTTGAGCTACAGGTTGCTGCCTGGGGCACTTTCCTTTTTTGTTTTCTTTTGTTAGAAGTCAGCTGTTTGGTATTGCAAGATGCCAGAAGAGGAGATGTGCAAATGTCTTAAATCCATCTTGTGGAGCATTTCGGAGCTACGGTTTGTAAAGGGGCATGGCCACTAACGGAAGTGGGACCCCAGTGCACTGATTGGCTGGACATGACCTCATAGGGTTGGGCCCTCCCTGCTCTGGGGCCACAGGAAGCCCTGGAGATCAATCTCCTCCACGAGCTCTTCCTTGTCAAGGCCCTCAATTCCTCAGAGCAACTCTGGGACTCCACCCAGGCACGCTGGCTCCACCTCCCAGGTACAGATACATTGTGGGAGTCTTGGCTGAGACAGGGCACATTGCTGCATTTCTTCTGGTGAGGACAGGATTAAGTAGCAGACAAATAAAAGCATTACAAATTTGTGTGGGTTAGATGTATGAATGTATGAACACAAGCTCCATGATCTGGTGCAGAAAGTCAAGCAGAGAGAATGAAATGTATTTATGTTATCTACTTTTTCTAAAATTTAATTACATTTACAGTTATATACCCAGATAACAAAAACAAAATATAATAATAACAGTCACCCCATACTTCAATCACCATGCAAAATTCCTCACAACCCTACACAGGCGGTCCTCTTCTGTGTCCTGGCTGCAATCACTGGCGTGCATTCTGTTGCTATAGATGAGTTTGCATTTTCTAGAATTTCACAAAAATAAAATCATGTAGTGCAATTATTTTATGTATATATGTAACCCATGAAGACTAAAGGGATATAAAACATATGTGTGTGTGTGTGTTTAATTTCAGGGTAGAAGTGATTAGGTTATATTGTTTTTGTTTGTTAGGTGAAGTTCAAGTTGTAGCTGAGCCCTTCATCCAGGGGGTGTGCTGTATACCCTCACATTGTACCTCTTAGTTGAGAACACAGCAATTTCCCTACCTACTCCTGTCTCCTCTTTCCCTCCTTCTCCCTTTTCATAACTTGATTTTTATTATGCTTTTCTTTTGTCCAGGGACTACTTTATGTACTAGTTTCATGTTAGTATAGAGTGCATTGAATAGCTGCTTTTCCATTCTTGTGATACTTTAGTTAGGAGAATGTTCTCCAGATCTCTCCAGGTAAATATAAAGGATGTAAAGTCTACATCTTTTTATGGCTGAATAGTATTCCATGGTATACATCTACCACAGTTTATTAATCCATTCATACGCAATTACAATGTTTTTTGTGTGGCCATATGAATACTTTCTCATTCCTATTTTGAATGCACATCATAGGATATTCTTAACAAGTATGATATCACATGATCCAGATGGTTCTGTTCTTTCCCATGTTTGCTGAATGATGCATGTCAGATTATGTATTTCTACATCAGAATTGTTATGTCAATAGAACTTATCAAGGGAAAAGTATAAAAATCTGACACAAATGTCTCCATGAACTTTCACAAAGTGAAGGAATTTATGTCCCCAGATTTGTAATCTATGAAGTGAATAGCAGCTTCATATACAGGAACCTTTTCTGGCCACCCTGTCCTGGCTACCTACCATACAGGGACCCATCTGTTGTACTAGCACCACAGACTAGTTTTGTTGAGTTTTTCTTTTGAGTGTGAATGTGTGTGTGTGTGTATGTTTTCTCTTTTAGGTTAATATTAGGGTATGAATGACTAGGTTACAATGTTTGCATTTGTTAGGTAGGGTTCCTGTTGTAGTTGCATCCTGAACCCAGGAGATGTGCCATATACCCTTACATTCTGCCCATTAGTGAGCGCACACCAAGCCCCCTCCTTCATCCCACCTTCACCCTCCCTCCTCCTGCTTCCCCCATCTTCAATTACATTGAGTTTTTCTCATGTGTGGATATCTATTAGTTCTTTTACTGGCTTCATATTAGTATTGAGTACATTGGACACTGGTTTTCGCATTCTTGTGATCCTTTAGTGATGAGAATGTTCCCCAACTCCATCCATGTGAATACAAAATATATGAAGCACTGGATTCTTTATCCCAGGTCAATACACAATTGCCAAGACATGGAATCAACCCAAGTATCCATCAGCCCATGAATGGATTAATAAACTGTGGTGTATTTATACCACAGAGTACTATTCAGCCATGAAATGATGTGTGTATATGTTTTAGGTGCAGAGGGAATCCGAGAGCATGCAGCGTCTTGGATGTGGATTCAGGTTCGTGAGATTCCTCCTTAATGTTGTTATTGTTGAATTCCTATTGCTGTGTGCAGTTCCGTAGGGTGCAGATGCTACTGGATTTTCGTTTGAACAGCTGCTTTCCAGCCCAGAGCTATTATGACTCCAGGTTCTGTGACAACTAGAACCTGACTGTCATGGGTGTGTGTACACAATGTTGGTATTATTTGTGTGCAGGGAAACAGTGTAAACATGTACATAGCTTTGGATGCTGTCAGTTTTTCAAAGTGATTCCACCAATTTCAATGCAGTAGCAATTTCAATGGTCTGCTTGCTCTATAGACCTGTCAGTGCTTTGTATTGCCATGTTTTCCATTTTAGCTAAACTGCTGTGTGCATAATAGTATCTCACTGTGAAGATAAAGAGGTTAAACATTATTTTTTATTGGCCATTTACTTATCCTGGTTTGTGTAGAGACTATTCAAGTCTGTCATACATTTTCTAAGTGAGTGGTCGTTATTTTTCTTGGACAGAATTCTTGATATATTTTGGCTTGACATACTTTAGTGGATGTAAATAATGCAAATATTTTCTCCCACTCTGTGGTTTTCCAGACCCTCCTTTTTAACAGCTGGTCTTTAAACATCTTAATATGATCTATTAACATTATCTATCTTCATAGGATCCGAATTATATTTTTCTCCTTTCCATATGGAGTATTATTGTATCAAATAAAAATTGTGTCCTCAATAAGTATGAAGCTGTTATATTTTCAATTAAACCTATTTATTGTGTTTTCTGTTTAGAACTGAAATTAAGAACATAGGAAATTAAGACGGGATTGGAGGGGCGTTCTGGCTAGTGCCTATAATCTTAGCAATTTGGGGAGCTAAGGCAGGAGGATTGCTTGAGGCCAAGAGTTTGAAGCCATCCTGAGCAACAGTGAGTCCTCTGTCTTGAGAAAAAATAGAAAATTAGCTGAGCATGGTGGTGTGCACCTGTAGTCCCAGATACTTGGGAGGCCAAGGCAGATTGATTACTTGAATCCAGTAGTTTTAGGTTGCTGTGAGCTATGATGATGACACTGCACTTTAGCCTGATGACACAGCAAGACCCTGTCTCAAAACAGAAAAATTAAAATTGAGACAATATTTAACTCAGCAAAAGGCTAGATTACTAAATTGGAAGGGTTCAAGAACAAACATCTCAAAAGAAGGACAGGGTGAACAGCACTGGAAAATTTAGGACTATTAAAATGGAAGGGAGCTTTGGCATTATGTAATATATCCATATAACAAAAACATTTATACCCTCGTTTTATTTTGAAATTTAAAAAAAGACAAAGGATATGTGATTAAAAAGAGAGTAGAGAGAACTTGGGAATGAATAGCTATCGGAAATGAAAATATACAAGCATTTTCCAAACTGATGAAAGTCATGGACCCACAGAATCAATTAAATCCACATCCCCCTAGGCAAAATAAATACACAGGAAACTAGCTATAATATGGCCTGAGAAAGAAAGGTACTGAGAATGATTTTAGAAAATACAGAGGCCAAGTAAGCAAGAAAAAAATGACTGATGGTCAACATTTTAACATAAATAAAAAAGACAGATATCAATGGAACAGTATTGCTAAAGTGCTAAAAGGAATCTGCTACACCATAATTCTATAGTGAGCAGCAACATAGCCCCACAATAAAGATACATCAAGGAAAACTTAAGGTGAAACATTTGGTTGTTAGCAATCTTGAATTAGGAAAATAAATATGTGAGAGTAAATGATTACAGCGAAAGGGAAAAAACATTCCCCAGTGGACAACTGGAACTGGAAGGAATGAAGAGAAATAGAAAGCACAATATATAGATGAATACATATGAACATTGTTTTATAAGGTGAGGTGATACTCCAATGCCATGTGGAGACTGAAGTGTTTATAGAATTCATTGGAGTGAGAATGGTAAAAGAAAGGTCACAAAGGATAAAAATTGAATTAAAAGCATTCCAAACATTTTTATATTGTTGGTGGGAATGCAAACTTTGGAAAGAAGTATGAAGAATTCTTGATAGAAGGAAAAGAATCATTTTACCATAAGGACACTTGCACTAGAATGTGTATCACAGCTAAATTCACATTCACAAAGATGTGGAATCAACCCAAGGGCCCATCAACACACAAGTGGATTAATAAACTGTGGCATATGTATACCATGGAGTAGTATTCAGTCACAGAAATGATGGCGGCTTTGTACTTTTTTTACTAACCTGGATGGAGTTGGATAACATTTTACTTAGTAAATCATCACAAAAATGGAAAAGCAAGTATCCAATGTACTCAATACTAATATGAAACCAGTAGATGAACAAGTACATGCCCATTCAAGAGAAAAACACAATTTTAATTGGGAAGGAGACGGGAGGAGGAATGAGGATTGGTAAGCTCTCACCTAACAGGCACAATGTAAGGGGTATATTGCACACCTCCTGGGTGAGTGGCACAACTACAACCTGAACTCCACCAGGAAACACAAATAGTGTAACCTAATCATCTGTCCCTTCATCTTATCTGAAATTAAAAAAAAAAATGCTACCAAGACACAGACAAAATGAAAACATATGGACTGCAAGCTTGTCCTGGAGAAAATGGAATGTTGTATGCAGATCTAATTCATCCTGTTGCTTAGTTGTGACCTTTTCATCTGACCAAATTGTTCTCAGATCAGCTCCAGAGAGAACATTATCAAGCTTCTGGATGGATGAGAGCCATCACCATGACACCTCAGAGATACTGAGGAATTAAACCAGGACAAGGGCAGAGCGTCACCAGACTTCAATTGCTCAGGGACATACTGCCAAGACAAAAAGCAAAATAATTTTAAGTTGCTATTATTTTTAGTAATCCCAACCTTGTGTTATACAATAATGAGACACCTAAAATTTGCTAGTAGTCAGCAGCCAAAAGAACCAAAAAAGTGTTCAACGGGTATGAGCATTTGAGAAAAGGTGGTGAAAGTATTTGTATTAGATTGCATTAAAAAGAATCCACAGTTTAATCATTAGTAGAACTACATGAAGATTTGTGTATGATTTTAATAAACAAATTTGTATAGGGAACAATAGAATAATAAAATATTTAATTGAAAGTCAAGAGACTAAAGGAACATTAATCAGTTACATCATAGGTAGGGAAAGAATAAGATAGTTAAAAGAATCTCAAATTTGCCGTTTTGTACATGAAAGTTTAATGAACAAATAATTATTTCTTTTCAATGGTTGTGTGATTATTCTATAGAATTGTTTTATTTTTTATTTATTTTATTTTTTATTAAATCATAGCTGTGTACATTAGTATGATCATGGGGCACCACACACTTGGTTCATAGACCGTTTGACACATTTTCATCACACTAGTTAACATAGCTTTCGTGGCATTTTCTTAGTTATTTTGCTAAGACCTTTACATTCCACTTTTACTAGGATTCACATATTCCCTTGTAAGATGCAATTGTTATAAGTGTTCTGGACATTTACTGTTGGACATTTAAATGGTCTCCAAATTTTTTCGTATTAAAACCAATGTCATTTGAATTTCTCTGTACATAGAAACTCCCATTCCCATTTCTATAGAATGTGTTCAAAGATATTGAAACAGTGGGAGGAAAAGGAAACATGTAAAATACTGACATCAACTGCAAATACTACTCCTGTCTGTATGTGGACATATTAAAGTTTTTCATCTACCTACAGTACCTGACAACATCAATAACTTCACATTGCTTTGTTTCTATGCAATGATTTGGGAAGCCCTCAAATCCTGTGGCGAGGACACAGAACACCTCCTGTGGATTTTTCCACTAATTAGATTACCCACTCCCTTCCTCCATAAAAGGGGAGTGAGATGAGGAAGTTCACCACATTTTCCAGCAGGTGGTCTGCATGTCAGGAGCGGAGTGGGCAGGACAAATTCTACCACAAAGAGGGAACCCGTGCCTCCTTGGTGGTAGAATTGGAAGCAAGCCTAATCCACAGTGATCACAAGAGGGTTTCTTCATATCCCTTCCCCATCTTTATAACTTCTTTAAGTTAGCAGACAGTAGGTCTTAAAACAAGGTGCTATCTTAGGGAAAGTTACTTACTAGGTGTTTGTGTTTGTTTACTAAATATCCAAGATACTCCACTTTTCTGTATGGAGCTCTCTTGGGATAACAGTCCAGATTTTTTTTTTTTTTTTTTTTTGCAGTTTTTGGCCAGGGCTGGGTTTGAACCCACCAGCTCTGGCATATGGGGCTGGCGCCCTACTCTGTTGAGCCACAGGCACCACCCACCAGATTTTTTTTTTTTTAACCAAAAACATCACTTGGAAGAGGAGTAGCATTTGAGCCTGCTTTGTTCAAACTATTCTTTTCTCCGGAAAATTCCTTAACCAGAATGTGGTTGTTTGTTTTCAATTCGGTTCAAATATCACGTGCCAGTTAGTCCTTCTCTAATCTTCTCATCACCCTTAATTGGAGTTAATTTCTTTTCTTCATTTTTCTTCCCTCCTCCCACCCTTCATCTCCCTTCCCCACCCTATCTTTCTACCTTGTCTTTCATCACAGCACTTAATTATAGCTACTTTTACATGAAAAATTCATCATTCTGTTTATGTCTTCCTGATAGAATCAGGTGTACCTCCCCAAATAAACTTGCCCTGCCCAGGCAGGGTTAGTTTCATGGCACTCCCTGGAAGGGTCAGACCCATGTCCCTCCCAGGAAATAGGAATGGCACCCATCCTGGCTGCCCTAACCCTTTAAAGCCCTGTCCACCATAGCCCATGTGTAGATTTCTCCCTAGTCAGGAATCTCATCCCACCTGCACTCCAGGTGGAATAAAAGCCACTTTAATTGCATGAATTGGATCTCTGTTTTCCTTTTGTCTCCCATCTTGGAATGATTTTATCTTTGGGTCCAGAACCATTCATATACTGCATGTGACCCCCTGGGGAAATGCCCCTTTGCAGGGCTGAAAATACACCCCACTGAACCTAACCAAATGGCCTTTATGCTGGAGAGACGAAGAGGACTGGTGCACTCTCTGACCTTACCTACCATTCATGCACTTCATACTAAGGTGAGCCCTTATCTAAAAACTTTTTCTGCACTTCTTTAATCTTCCCATTCCTACTCTACCTTACCCTCTCCCCTCACTCCGACTTTTTGCACTCTTGCTTATTTTTATATGATCTCTCGATTCCCTTTACATGCACTCAGAGGCTGAATTCCCTCTTACTCCATCTTACCTCTTGGTGCCCTACTGTGGGCCCAGGTCCCTCTGCCGGTTAAGGTCATGTACAGAGGCAATTCCCTGCTTTAACTGAAGTCATAAATGTAGAGTCCGGGTAATCCCTCAATGCCAGCCTCACAAGCCCTACCATGGGCCTGGAGTTTTTTTGGTCATTCTGGTCAGTATCCTACAGAAAAACTTCCAATGCTGAAGAACTATCACTGGAAGTCACGAATACTGTCCCCCACCACCTTAAACTCACCAGGATCCCTGAAGAATCCACCTCCTAATAAATGTATAACATTCCTCCCTGATTTTTTCTTTTTCTCTATAACTTTTCTTAGGATACCTGGCTACTCTCACACGTTCAAGGTTGGAAGGACCTCCTCGAAGCCTCTAAAAATCTGTGGCTACAGGGCACCTTCCAAGATTTTTCTCCCTGAAGAAACCCAATTTTCTTATTCCTTCTTTTTTTCCTTCTGGCTACCCCTCCTGTCAATTCTGGCCTTGCTTCCCTATCCATCAACCTCAACTGATGATAAAATCACTAATTATAATCCTCCTCCTTCTCAGTTACAGATTAGCAATTCTTTGCTTCATCTCTTGATTTATTGAGCAGTCACCGGAAAACTGCTCATATCCTCGCCTTATTGGATAACAACTAACTCAGACTGAAAAAGCCAAAGAATTCCTATAAACACCATTCCCCTCCCTATTCCTCTCCCCCTCTCATTCTTTTCGCAGGCAGCCCACAAAGCCCCTCCCCCACCAAGAAGCAGTCAAAGAGATGCCACGCCCATCATCCTATCTCCATATAATAAACTAGAGAGACAGGTATGAGAGAATCAGGTGTACCTGCCCAAATACATTTGCCCTGCCCAGGCAGGTTCAGGTTCATGGCCCACCCAATAAGGGTCAGACTCATGTCCCTCCCAGGAAATAGGAATGCCACCAATCCTGGCTGCCCTAAACCTTTAAATCCCTGTCTGCCATAGCCCACATGCGGATTTCTCCCTAGTCAGGAATATCACCCCACCTGCACTCCACGTGGAATAAAACCCACTTTAATTGCATGAATTGGATCTCCATGTTTCTTTCCTCTCTCCTCTCAGAATGATTTTATCCATGGGTCTGGAACCTTTCACTTCCCTTTAACCAAGATTAAAATAAAGCAGGGGAGTGACTGTGTTAAGTTCATTTCTGGGTCACAGGTTTTAGCGCACAGCTTGGCGGATGACAGATAGGGAAACTTTTGGTCCTAACCGGAACATCTTGGGTAATGAAAGGGGATTAGGGTGTGATGTCTATATGCAGGTGAGGAAGACTTCTCAGATAAAGTTTAGGACAGTAAGTTCATTTACCCTATCTCCCAGAGAGGTCACAGCACCAAAACTCGAGGCACTGAGGCCAAACGACTCTGACTCTTCATTATGGCAGGCTGGGGAGGGGTGGACTGTAGCCAAAGTAGCAGAGACAGCTGAGAAGTTGCTGTTTTGGTTTTTCTGTTTATCATTAACAGATTGATAGGAATTAGTTTTTTCTTCCCTCTCTCTGAAGGAGGGGAAGTTTGCTTTCCTGTATTCTTAAGAACTTTTTCAGGACAGTACTAAAAAATGAAATAAAACAAAACAAAACCCCAAAAACCTTTTTAAAAATTATTTATTTATGAATTAAATCATAGCTGTGTATGATTTAATAGTGCAATCCAGAGGTACAATGTGCTGGTTTCATATACAATCTGAAATATTTTCATCAAACTGTTTAATATAGCCTTCATGGCATTTTCTTAGTTATTGTATGAAGACATCTGTATTCTGCATTTAGTAAGTTTCACCTGTACCCATTCTAAGATGCACCGTAGGTGTGGCCCCACCCATTACCCTTCCTCCACCACAACCTCCCCCTCCCTTCCCCTTCCTTGGCCCTTTCTTCATAGTCTTGTGCTATAGTTGGGTTATAGCCTTCATATGAAAGCTATAAATTAGCTTCATAGTAGGGCTGAGTGCATTGGATACTTTTTCTTCCATTCTTGAGATATTTTGCTAAGAAGAATATGTTCCAGCTCCATCCATGTAAACATAAAAGAGGTAAAGTCTCCATCTTTCTTTAAGACTGCATAATATTCCATGGTATACATGTGCCACAATTTGCTAGTCCATTCGTGGGTCGATGGGCACTTGGGCTTCTTCCATGACTTAGCAATTATGAATTGGGCTGCAATAAACAATCTGGTACAGATATCTTTGTTACATTGTGATTTTTGGTCTTCTGGGTATATACCTAGTAAAGGAATTATAGGATCGAATGGTAGGTCTATTTTTAGATCTCTAAGTATTCTCCAAACATACTTCCAAAAGGAACATATTACTGTGCATTCCCACCAGCAGTGTAGAAGTGTGCCCTTTTCTCTGCATCCATGCCAACATCTCTGGTTTGGGGATTTTGTTATGTGGGCTACTCTTACTGGGGTTAGGTGATATCTCAAAGTAGTTTTGATTTACATTTCTCTGATGATTAAGGATGATGATCTTTGTTTCACGTGTCTGTAGATCATGTGTCTGTCTTAAGTTCTTTGCCCAATCTGAGATGGGATCACTTGTTCTTTTCTTGCTAATACATTTGAGTTCTCTGTGGATTCTGGTTATTAAACCTTTGTTGGAGGTATACCCTGTAAATATTTTCTCCCTTTCTGAGGGTTGTCAGCTTGTTATACTTACTGTGTTCTTGGCTGTGCAGAAGCTTTTTAGTTTGATCAGGTCCCAGTAGTGTATTTTTGATACTGCTTCAATTGCCTGGGGAGTCCTCCTCATAAAATATTCACCCAGGTCGATACTTCAAGAGTTTCCCCTGCACTTTCTTCAAGTATTTTTATAGCTTCATGTTTTTTTCTTTTTTTTTTTTTTACTGTTAAATCATAGCTGTGTACATTAGTGCAATCAAGGGGTACAATGTGCTGGTTTCATATATAATCTGAAATATTTTCATCGAACTGTTCAATGTAGCCTTCATGGCATTTCTTAGTCACTGTATGTAGACATTTGCATTCTGCCTTTGGTAAGTTTTGCCTGTACCCAATCTAAGATGCATCGTAGGTGTGGCCTCTCTCCACCCTAACCTCCCCCCTCCCTTCCTCTTCCTTGACTCTTGCCTTATAGTCTTGTGCTATAGTTGGGTTATACCCTTCATGTGAAAGCTACAATTTAGCTTCATAGTAGGGCTGAATACATTGGATACTTTTTCTCCAATGTATTGGATACTTTCTCCTGAGATACTTTGCTAAGAAGAATATGTTCCAGTTCCATCCATGCAAACATGAAAAAGGTACAGTCTCCATCTTTCTTTAAGGCTGCATAATGTTCCATGGTATACATGTACCACAATTGCTAGTCCATTCGTGGGTTGATGTGCACTTCGGCTTCTTCTATGACTTAGCAATTATGAATTGGGCTGCAACAAACATTCTGGTACAGATGTCTTTGTTATATTGTGATTTTCGGTCTTCTGGGTATAAACATAGTAAAGGAATTACAGGATCGAATGGCAGTTCTATATTTGGGTGTCTAAGTATTCTCCAAACATCCTTCCAGAAGGAATATATAAGTGTGCATTCCCACCAGCAGTGTAGAAGTGTGCCGTTTTCTCCACATCCACGCCAACATCTCTGGTTTGGGGATTTTGTTATGTGGGCTAATCTTACAGGAGTTAGGTGATATCTCAAAGTAGTTTTGATTTGCATTTCTGATGATTAAGGATGATTAGCTTTTTTTCATATGTCTGTAGATCATGTGGCTGTCTTCAGAGAAGTTTCTCTTCAAGTCCCTTGCCCACCCTGACATAGGATCATGTGTTCTTTTCTTGCTAATACTTTTGAATTCTCTGTGGATTCTGGTTATTAGACATTTATTGGCGGTATAACCTGCAAATATTTTCTCCCATTCTGAAGGCTGTCTGCTTGCTTTACTTACTATGTTCTTGGCTGTGCAGAAGCTTTTTAGTTTGATCAGGTCCCAGTAGTGTATTTTTGATACTGCTTCAACTGCCTAGAGAGTCCTCCTCAGAAAATATTCACCCAGGCCGATTCCTTCAAGCGTTTTCCCTGCACTTTCTTCAAGTATTTTTATAGTTTCATGTCTTTAAGTTTAAATCTTTTATCCAGTCGAGTCTATCTTAGTTAATGGTGAAAGTTGTGGGTCCAGTTTCAATCTTCTACAGGTTGCCAGCCAGTTGACCCAGCACCATTTGTTAAATAGGGAATCATTTCCCCACTCAATGTTTTTAATTGGCTTGTCAAAGATCAAATAACGGTAAGTAGCTGGATTCATCTCTTGGTTCTCTATACTGTTCCAGACATCTAATTCTCTGCTTTTGTGCCAGTAACATGCTGTTTTGATCACTATCGATTTACAGTACAGTCTCAGGAGCATCATTCCTCCTACTGTGTTTTTATTGCTGAGTAATGCTTTGGAAATTCGAGGTTTTTTCTGATTCCATGTAAAATGAAGTATTATTTTTTCAAGTTCTTTAAAATATGACAATGGAGCTTTACTAGGAATTGCATTAAAATTATATATTGCTTTGGGTACTATAGACATTTTAACAATGTTGATTCTTCCCAGCCACGGGCATGGTATGTTTATCCATTTGTTAATATCTTCAGCTATTTCTTTTCTTAAAGATTCATAATTCTCTTTGTAGAGATCATTCACATCCTTTTTTAGGTATACTCCAAATATTTCATCTTCTTTGGCACTACTGTGCAAGGAATAGAGTCCTTGACTGTTTTTTTGGCTTGGTTATTGTTGGTATATATAAAGGCTACAGATTTATGGGTGTTGATTTTGTAGCCTGAGACATTATTGTATTTCTTGATCACTTCTAAAAGGTTTGTAGTAGAATCCCTAGTGTTTTCCAGATATACGATCATATCATCTGCAAAGAATGAAAGTTTGATTTTTTCTGACCCTATGTGGATACCCTTGATCGCCTTTTCTTCCCTAATTGCAATGGCTAAAACTCCCATTACAATGTTAAAGAGCAATGGAGACAATTGGCAACCTTGCCTGGTTCCTGATCTAAGTGGAAATGATTTCAATTTAAGTCCATTCAATCCGATATTGGCTGTGGGTTTGAGGTAGATGGCCTCTATTAGTTTAAGAAATGTCCCTTCTATACCAATTTTCTTAAGTGTTCTGATCATGAAGGGATACTGGATATTGTCAAAAGTTTTTTCTGCATCGATTGAAAGAATCATATGGTCCTTATTTTTTAGTTTGTTTATGTGCTGAATTACATTTATAGATTTACGTATATTGAACCAGCCTTGAGATCCTGGGATAAATCCTACTTGGTTGTGGTGTATAATTTTTTTGATGTGTTGTTGGATTCTGTTTGTTAGGATCTTATTGAGTATTTTAGCGTCAATATTCATTAGTGATATGGGTCTATAATTTTCTTTTCTTGTTGGGTCTTTCCCCGGTTTGGGGATCAAGGTGATGTTTGTTTTGTAGAATGTGTTGGGTAATATTCCTTCAATTTGTATATTTTGGAAGAGGTTTAGTAATATAGGTACTAGTTCTTCTTTAAAGGTTTGGTAGAATTCAGATATAAAGCCATCTGGTCCTGGGCTTTTCTATTTAGAGAGATTTTGTATAGTTGATGCTATGTCAGAAATTGATATAGGCCTGTTCAACATTTTCACTTCATTCTGGCTAAGAATTGGGAGGTGGTGTACTTCCAGGTATTGGTTGATTTCTTTCAGATTTTCATATTTCTGAGAGTAGAATTTCTTGTAGTATTCATTAAGGATTGTTTGAATTTCTGAGGGGTCTGTTGTTATTTCATCATTACCCATTTTTGATTGATGAAATTAGAGATTTTACTCTTTTTTTTCCTGGTTAGGTTGGCCAAAGTTTTATCTATTTTATTGATCTTTCCAAAAAACCAACTTTTGGATTTATTGATCTGTTGTATAATTCTTTTGTTTTCAATTTCATTTAATTCTGCTCTGATTTTGGTTATTTCTTTTCTTCTGCTAGGTTTGGGGTTAGAGTGTTCTTCCTTTCCAAGTTGCTTGAGATGTTCCATTAAGTTATTAACTTCCTCGCTTTCTGTTTTTTTTGAGGAAGGCTTGCAGTGCTATAAATTTCCCTCTTAGGACTGCCTTTGCAGTATCCCAGAGGTTCTGGTAATTCATGTCTTGATTGTTCTTTTGTTCCAAAAATTTGGTGATTTCCTTCTTAATCTCATTGTAACCCATCTATCCTTCAGCATAAGGTTGTTTAGCTTCCATGTTATTGTATGGATTAAATGGTTTGCAGGTTCCTGTTGTTATTTAGTTCAACTTTTATTCCATGGTGGTCTGAGAAGATGCAAGGAGTAATTTCTATTTTTTTAAATTTGCTGAGGTTAGATTTGTGGCCTAGGATGTGGTCGATTTTGGAGTATGTTCTGTGGGCTGATGAGAAGAATGTGTATTCAGTTTGTTGGGATGAAATATTCTGTAGATGTTTGTTAAATCTAGATGTTGAATGGTTAAGTTTAAATCTAAAATTTCTTTGCTTAGCTTCTTTTTGGAGGATCTATCCAGGACTGCTAAAGGGGTGTTAAAATCTCCAACTACTATGGAAGTGGAGGAAATCGAGTTGCTCATGTCTGTTAGAGTTTCTCTTATAAATTGAGCTGTGTTGTGGTTGGGTGCATAAATACTAATAATTGAAATCTCATCATATTGAGATTACCTTTAACAAATACGAAGTGTCCATCCTTATCCTTCCTTATTTTGGTTGGTTTAAAGCCTATTGTATCTGCGAATAGGATGGCAACGCCTGCTTTTTTCTGCTTTCCATTTGCCTGGAATATAGCTGACCATCCTTTCACTTTGAGTCTATATTTATCTTTTAAGGTAAGATGAGATTCTGGTATGCAGCAGATATCTGGCCTGAGTTTTTGTATCCAGTCAGCCAATGTGTGCCTCTTTAGAGGACAGTTTAAACCATTCATATTAATTGATAATATTGTTAAGCCTTTCGAAAGTCTGGTGGACATTTTTAATCCTTTTGCGAGTGTGGATGTTGGAATTTGGTCAAAAGTTTCTTGGGGAGTTTACTTTTTTTTTTTTCCATGAGAATTTTTTTTTTTATTAAATCATAATTGTATACATTGATATGATCATGGGGCATCATACACTCGCTTCATAAAACATTTGACACATTTTTATCACAATTCATAATAGCTAAGTCATGGGAGTTTACTTTTGTGGTGAAGGATTATGCTGGTCTTTATGGAGGATAGGTCTGAGAATATCCTGGAGAGCTCGTTTAGTTATGGCAAATTTCTTCAACATGTGAATATCATTGAAGTATTTAATTTCTCCATCATAAATGAAACTCAGTATAGGTGGATACAGGATACTGGGTTGAAAGTTATTTTGTTTTAGTAGGTTAAAAGTCAATGACCATCCTCTTTTAGCTTGAATGGTTTCAGCAGAAAGATTTGCTGTTATTCTAATACTCTTCCCCTTGTAGGTTATGGTTTTCTTACATCTGACTGCTTTCAGAAATTTTTCCTTCATATTAACTTTAGTGAAATTGATTATGATGTGTCTGGGGGACGTCTTATTCATGTTGAGTCGTGCTGGGGTTCTGAAACTGCTGCTATGTGAATTTCAGAATCTCTTGGCATGTCTGGAGTGTTCTCTTTCATAATCTCATGAAGAGGAGACTCTGTGCCTTGTGAAGCTACTTTGTCATTTTTAGGGATGCCTATAAGGCAAATATTGCTTTTCTTTTAATTATCCCAGAGCTTTTTGAGAGAATGATCTGTTATTGCCCTCCATTTCTCTTCCTCTTTGAAAGTTTGGGAGTATTCAAAAGCTTTGTCTTCAATGTCAGAAATCCTTTCTTCTACTTGGTCCATTCTGTTACTGAGGGATTCACTATTTCTCAGAGCTTTGTGGGCTGCAACTTCTTGTCTCAATGTGTCAAAATCTTTGGTCATTTGGTTTCTGAATTTGTTGAATTCTTGAGATATCTTTTGCATCACTGCTTGGTTCCAATTTGATCTTATTTTCTATACAGATTCTGAATTTGGTTTCTGACATCTCAGCCATTTTTTATGCATGGGATTTTGTACTGTGTCTGCCTTGTGGTTCCTTGGGGTATTTGATCTACTCTGATTATTCACATTGCCAGAGTTTTTCCATTGATTCTGCCTCATGTTTGTTTTTAATCATTGCCTCTGGCTGTCCTCAGAGTTGGGGTGGTGACTCTCCGAGATTAGACCCCGGCGGGATCACTCTATTATTACTGGATCTTTGTAGGGAGTGACCCTGTGTAGCTCCTCTGGGACTATCCCAGTCAGGGAGTTCTAGCTGTGGAAGCAGCTACAGAGTGTGGCACACCCAGTTCCAGCAACAGGGCGGGGGATGGTGCACATGGTTCAGGGAGTGTCTGGCGCCAGGTGACTTTGGCACAGAGAGCCCAAGATTCCAGCAGTCTCTGGCCAGGAGGAGGGCTCCATGCATAGGTAGGAAGGGCTCCGGAGGGAGGGCATGGGTTGCACAGGTACCAGAGTCCCTGGTGATATGGGTGGGCCAGTGTAGAGGCAGGGAGGGTACAAGAGGGATGTTGCAAGTTGCACAGCTTCCGGAGTCCCTGGCGAGGTCATGCAGAGGCCCGGTGGGTGCTGGGCACTGGCACGGGCACAGGTGGCTGGCTTGTGCAGGTGCCCGTGGAGTCCCTGGTGCAGGGGCTACGAGGTGGAGGGGTTACTCCACACAGCCCCTGGAGTCTTGCTAGAGGATTGCTTGGTCCGGCATACAGGGAGAAGGGGCACTGCTCAAGAACCTTCTCCCTCAGTCTCAGCAAAGTTTAGGCTTCTGGTTCATCGGGTAAAGTGGGAATGTTGTACTGGAAGTTCAGAATGGCAGGGAAGACTTTAGTTCAATTTTTCTGCCTAGTGACAGAGTGTTCAGAGTTACAGCAGGGTAACTCTGAAGTAGTCCTCACTTCCCACAGCACTCATCCGTGGGGTGAGACAAGAGGTCCACAGTTCACCGTTTGTCTGTAGAAAAGTCTCAGGAGCAAACAAAAAGAAAAAAGAAAGGAGACAGAAGAAAAAGACCCCAGCTTTCTTGGGGTAGGGAATGGACCCTTTCCCTTTCAGATGAATTTTGTACCTGAAGCTTGGTTTCTTGAAGTTGCACCTTACCTCAGCAGAGGTGACCTGCAGTTACCATTTCTTTCTTGGCTGGGCTCCCAGTCTTCAGCTTAATTGGGCTATTTTTGGACGTTATCTTCCCTTTTGGAGAGAAGACTCTTTCAGGGGCTGCTTGCAGTCGGCCATCTTGCCTGGTCCCTCCCCCCCCCTTTTTAACAACTTGTGAGTTTTAGTGACTGTTTATGAGAAAGTCTACCCTGTCCACCCCTTTCCTGGAAAGTCTTTTCCCCTTGCAATGTAAATTAACCCTCTCAGGTAAATGTTAGTGAAGATTCACACTTTCTGGTTTCTGCTAGGCTGGTCCCTTGTGTTTGGGGGCTTCCCCGTTTTGTCACCTTGCGGGTGGACAGTGCCAGCTTCCCAACTTAAAAGCACAAAATGCCAGACACTTCCAATTGCAGCCTCTCTGCTGCGGCCACGACTGGATCCTGTGGATCAGACGCGCCCACGCCGGCCCTGGATCTGGAGGCAGGAGCAGTGCTCGGATTGCGAGGGGTGTGGGCAGAGGCAGCAGGGGCCAGCCACTGTCGCAGGGAGGCTCCAAGCCCAGTTCTGCAGCCTTGGTACAGCCATCAGGCTCCCATCAGCCAGCTTCCTGCTGGGGGGCGGGGTGTCTGGTCACTTCACTGCACGGCTTCCCTGATCCTCTGACGCTGCCCCCAGGGTGTGCCCGGGAGCGCGATATTCATGCAGCCTCCAGACAGCATGCGGGCCGGGCGGTGCAGGTCGGGCAGACATTCCCAGGGGCAGCGGGAATTTGGCTGGACACAGCAGTCTTGTGTCCGTACTGCAAGAGGAGGTTGAGGACTTACCCACTGTAGGCCCAGATTGTTCTTGTGTTTAGGACAAAGGCAGGGTCACTCCAAGGGCAAACATCTCATGTTGGGGGGCGTGCACTGTGGCTTCTCCCCATTTCTGTTGAGACTGCTGCTTGTTGATGTTTCCATCAACTCTTAGTTTGTGATGATCAAAGGAGAGGCAGGTTTCTGTTTGATGTTCATGTTGCAGAATCTGTTGGGTTGTCTGTTGAGACACTAGTGATTGCTTTTCTTGGGGGAGGCTGGGTGCCCTTGCTGCAGATACTTGTATCTCGTCTTGGGGAGACAAGGGAGGCAGGCTGGGGGTTGTGTTGGTTGAGAGTAGTGTGAAAGCTGGGGCTTTCTTTAGTGTGTAGGGCATTGAGAGCTGCTTTCTTGGTTCCCATCATCTCTAACCTTGGAAGGATATGGGGGAATCATCTATGGGAGTTTCCAACAGAATGCCCATAATGTTGGAGAGTACCTGGGAGGTCTGGTACTTGAGCTGCTTTTGCCAGGGGCATGGAGGATCACTGCCTAGGGCTTTCCCACCTGTTGAGATGCCAGGGAAGGATGTCTGTAGTTTGGGGAGAGGATTGAGGGGGTTATTTCATGGGGCTCCACTTATCTTTACTCAGTGAGACTGCAGGGATCCCTTTTACCCTCCTTTATCTAGTCAGTGAGGAGGGGCTAGTCAAGGCACTTTCTGGGTCTCCCCTGGCCTGTATTGTTAGAATAGACTGGGTGGGTCCCTGGGCTTGGGCTCCCCATTCTCTAGTGTTGAGGGGCAGCCAAGAGGGTCACCTATGGGGCTGCTGTCAGTTCAAAGTATTAGAAATAACTAGGGGTGTGGAATGTTGGGAAGATGGAGGTCTTGCTCGGACCCCATCTTTTGTGTGTAGATGACACTTGATATCTGAGGTCTTGCTGCCTCTTCTTTTGGGAGGGGGGCTCTGGTGGTCGGTTACCAGAAATTTCGTCAGTTCTGCTATTGGATACAGACTGTAAGCAACACTTCTGAGGCTCCCATAATCTTGTAGGGGTGGATGGGGCATCTCTTTGCAGGGGTTTTTAACACCTCTAGTTTTGGGCAATCAGATCAATGTGTTTTTAAAAGCATTTTATTTTGAAAAAGTTTAGATATACCTAAGAGTTATAAAACTATACAGGGTTGTTTTTATACTACCAATGTTCATTTGCAATTACTTGCATTTTGTGCTCCTGCCGATCTTAATTCCTATATTTATGTATGTCCATATGGAATCATGGAAGAATGTTTTCTTAGGTTACAGAATTTTAGATTGGAAGCCTCCTTCCCCCAAAGTCGTAGGATCTTGCATGCCAAGACTTGCTGTTACTAGAGATTCATATGACTCATTGTTCCAATTCACTGAGGTTGCTGTTCAAATGCCTTACAGAGTATTTGGTCTATGGGAAGGGCCATATAAATGTCTAACCATTCATTATTAACACTTTGTAATATTTTGCTATATAAAAAGTTTCTACATAAGAAGGAACAACTCACAATGAAATACCTACTCCTGGATATACCTAGTAACATTACGTCAAAATATATAACTAAAAATGACAGAATAACAAAGAAATGTATTAATCCATAATCATGAAAGATTTTACTACACCTCTATCACTAAATAAGCTCAAGAGAAAAAAACCTATACATATGTACTGTATTTGAAATATAATTAGCTTGCATTACTGTGCATATGCCCTATATCCAAATATCACAGCATATACATTGTTTTCAGAGAAACATAAAATATGGATAAAATTCGACTAATTGATATGTTTACCAGCTTGAGAATGTATTCAGTCGGAAGTTAACAAACCACCAACTAAAAAACAACAAATCACTTTGGTTTCAACCACTTGAGGATTTCTTTTAATCATGTATGCAGAAGTCTAATAAGCAACTCAGAGCTGATAAAGTCAACGAGAGGCTTTGGGGAGCCCCCCCTTTATTCTGTACTGTAGTTTTTGTCATCGTGGTTAAAATAAATACATAATAGGTGAGAAAAGGCCAGATGGTGTCCTACTCACCATCCCCCCCCCCCCGACTTCTGTCTACTTCTCATGGCCGGTAGAGTGCAATGAAGTCTGTCTGGGCTTCAGGAAAGCCTGAAAAATTGAGTAGTTTCAGTATTTTTCACAGACAACCTGAACCAAGTGGGAAGAATGGACAATGAGAAACTATCAGTATTTATCACACTAAGAAAAAAGAAATAAAATCAGTATCATAAAGCCCAATTTACTGACAAAAATCCCATTAAATTAGAAAAAATTGTATCATAAATACTGTCTAATTTCCATTATGAGAAACTGTATCACTCAGAACTATTCAGAAATAACTTTCCTTTTCTTTCTTTTTCGAGACAGAGCCTCAAGCTGTTTCCCTGGGTAGAGTGCTATGGCATCACAGCTCACAGCAACCTCCAACTCCTGGGCTTAAGTGATTCTCTTGCCTCAGCCTCCCAGGTAGCTGGGACTACATGCTGGGTTATTTTTTGCTTGTAGTTGTCATTGTCTGGCAGGCCCGGGCTGGATTTAAACCCACCAGCTCTGGCATATGTGGCTGGTGCCTTAGCTGCTTGAGAAATAACTTTATGAATATATAATGTATTGATATTTTTAAAGAGTACATTATGATAAAAAATATTGCATTGTAATTATGGAATGTAAGTTAAAGTTTATTTTAGGGACTATAGACATGTAAACGTACATTAAAACAAAAAAGACTGGAAATTAATGAGCTAGTGGCCCAACCTACAAATAAGACATTGATAATGGTGATCCCATACTCTCAACATTTATACTTTTTGTTCCCAGTATAAATTACTATGTGGCCACTCAGAAAGAGATGGGATAAGGTGCCCTAATACTGACTGATTGCATTTCTAGAGCTTCTTCCATAAAACAAAGACAGGAATCACTGAAAATTTTTCCAAAATTGATACTCAGAGGTTTTGCATCCAGGGAAAATTTTCATATTTTTCTTAACATGGAGGCATCATTGAAGACTTTCACTTACACTTTTTATTGTGAATTTCTTTGCAGTGTGAGTTCCCATACATTTCCCAATATATGTGGAAAAATGGAAAGTTTCCAAGACCAATGTCATTCAAAGGGACTTTCTCTCCAGAATTATTTTCACATCTCTTAAAAATTGAGAGAACATTTATGCTTCTCCACAGTTGCTGTGGTCAAAGGGCCTCACTATCTCTTGCTCAGTAATGTTGACCCTTTTGCTGTAGAGTTGTTCACATTTCCTGTGTAGGGTTCACATTCCCAGGCATATCTTAAGTGTCCCTGAAGGCTGCTCCATTCTGATGACCTTCAAAAGGCTTCTCCCTCAGTGTGAACCATCATGGGAATCCCTGGAAATAACACTGGAGGCTTTCCAGGAATATAGCCACCCCCTTTGTTGGTTTTTTTCAGTATATAATCTTTTGGGCACATGAGCATAGGCATATGAGCTAAAAACTTTACCATACAGTCAATACTCTCCCCAAATTAACAGGTCAGTTGAATGCTATTTCATACTGGTTAAATAAAAAGGATGAGGGTATACTAGAGGTTTTTCTTCAGTAATTTCTTGGCAAATTTCCCAGATGTTTCCCAGTGGTTCCCTGTCTCCTGGTAGTCATACCTTATGTAGTCTTCTCCCATTCTGTATCAGGATTGGTATGTGTGACCAGTTATGATAGGAAGTGAAAATATGTCCTTCTGAGGCTGGTTCACAGATGAGATTGTGGCTTTAGTATTGGTCCTCTCTTGGATCACTTGCTTTGGGGAGAACTTGCTGCCTAATCATAATTACTATTGTGGAGATGCCTACATAGTGAGAAACTGCAGGTCCCCTGAAATAACCAACATTAACTTTCAAGACACATGAATGACCCATCCTGGAAGCGGGTAAAAAATCCTTAAACAGTAAAGATTTCAGATGACCAGAGCTCTGGCTGACATCTCCATTGCAACCTCATGGAAGATCTTGAGGCGTAACTACAGAGCTAAGCTATTTTTGAATTCCTGACCTACAGAAATTGTGAGATGATAAATGTTTGTTGTTTGAAACCACAAAGTGTTTTTTGGGGGTAATTTGTCATGCTGTGACAGATACATTGTCTTAGGGATGAGATATCAGAAGGTGCTTTCCCATAGAAATTCATATCCATCTATTATGTATTCTTTTATGCACAGAAAGGTAAGAGTTACTGGTGAAAGATTTTCCACAATGATTACATTCATAGGGTTTTTCTCCAGTGTGAGTTCTGACGTGTTTCTTAACAGCCGAGAGATTATTAAAGGCTTTCCCACAGTCACTGCATTCATAGGGTTTTTCTCCGGTGTGTATTCTCTTGTGCACAGTAAGAGAAAAGCTACTGCTGAAGGATTTCCCACACTCATTACACTCATAAGGCTTTTCTCCAGTGTGAGTTCTTACATGCTGTGTCAGGTATGAGCTCTTCCTGAAGGTTTTCCCACAATCATGACACTCATAAGGTTTCTCTCCTGTATGAATGCTATTGTGCCCAGTAAGGGAGGACCTTGTGCTGAAAGCCTTTCCACACTGATTACATTCATGGTGATTCTCCCCTGTATGAATCCTCTTGTGGCTTTTGAGGTTACAACTAGTGCGGAAGACATGAAAACACTGGTTACATTCATAGGGTTTTTCTCCAGTGTGAATTCTCACATGCAGTCTAAGAGAGGAGGGATCACTAAATGCTTTCCCACAGTGATTGCATTCATAGGGTTTCTCCCCATTGTGGATTCTCTTATGAATAGTAAGGTAAGACCTACTGCTAAAGGATTTTCCACATTGATTACAGTCATAGGGTTTTTCGCCAGTGTGAATTCTCTTGTGCTGAGTAAGGTTAGATTTTGTACTGAAGACTTTAAAACACTGATTACATTCATTGAGTTTCACTCCATGATGACTTCTTTCCTATTGGTTAAGAGATGAATGATAAATTTAATTCATAATATTATTCATATTTAATGCTGTCATAGGAATTCTCTCTCCCAGGAAAACTGTTATGTTATTATAATTGATATTGTAGCTACTTCCACTATATGGTTTTTCCCAGTTTGAGCTCCTAGGCAGGAAGTTAAAAAAAGACAGATGCTTTGCCATACTCCTCATTATATTCACAAAACACTTTCTGGTAAGTGTAAGGCCAACTTATGTTTCAAACAGTCAATATTCGCATCATATTTAGGGAACAAGTTACTTATAGGCACTCCCAATGAAGAAACAAATTTGTAACTAACATCCCCTTTCTAAATTCCCAAGTTTCAGTGTCTCTCTACAGACATAACTTTCTGGAGTGTAAATGACACTTTCCTTTAATGACTCTCTTGGTTATTTTGTGACCTTTCTAAATTTATGGCATTCTCCTGCTGAAGAAAACTAGAATTCATACTTATCCATCTTACCACTTTTACACCTTTAGACTGTTCTTTTCTAAAAACATGCTTCTTAGGAGTTAGCCATTTGGCTTTAAGTAGGGTCTGCACATCTGAAAAAAATTGAAAAGAAATTTAGGTTGATAAATAAAAGAAATGAAAAATCGCATACATGAGTAAAAGCAAATTCTAAGCAGTGGTTCTCATCCTTCCTGATGTCATAGCCCTTTAATACAGTTCCTGTGGGTTGCAACCCACAGGTTGAGAACCACTGTTAAGGGATTAGGCTTTTGAAACATTTGCAATGAACAGGAATTGATAATAAAAATTTTGGGATGTTAATTGGAAAAAGGATTCTAGAAAAACTGATACTGCTCAGAGATTGAAAACAGAAGGAATTATCAGGAATGCACAATGGGAAGGAATTGGACTTAAATTGAAAAAGGAAAAGAAATGAATCTTCATTCTCTGAAGCTACAGTAAAGTATGAGATGGTGAACAGAGGGTTAAAGAAGAAAAAAAAAGTACATGAGAAAGGTCATACCAAATGTTCTTGTCTATTTTTGTCAGGACAAAGGGAATTCTACAAAGTTCCCTGATTGACATTAACTAATGTAATATTCCTGACCCCCAAAAGTCACTGGTCAAAGCTATTCTGCTTTTTTTTTTTTTTTTTTAGGAAAGAGTCTTACTTTGTCACTCTCAATAGAGTACTGTGGCATCACAGCTCACAGCAACCTCAAACTCAAGCTCAACCAATTCTCTTGCCTCAGCCTCCCAAGTAGGTGGGACTACATGTGCCCACCACAACACCCGGCTATTTTTAGAGATGGGGTCTTGCTCTTGCACAGGCTGGTCTAGAACTTGTGAGTTCAGGCAATCCACCTGCCTCAGCCTCCAGAGTGCTAGGATTACAGACATGAGCCATTGCACCCAGCCTGCCAGAGCTATTCTTCACAATAAATTACATTCATGCAGTGCTCACCTGGACAGAGACTTGGAAGAACTTTTCTCTCCTCTGTCATTACCTTCTCTTCTTGTTCCAATTGGGACAACAAATTTGGTTTATCAACATGACACCCTATTTATGGAAAAAATACATATGATGTAGGAGAACTTTGTTAGGAACAAGCCAACTCCATGAAACTGTGGCCAACGGTTCTGAAGATGGCCAAGGTGTGACTTTAGGAGCATTACACCTTCATATTTTAGAATTACACCTAAATTCTAATGAATATAGTAACTCTCAAAAGGAATAAAAATGCAAGATCCTCAACCCAATTTTCAGGGTGATAGTGGGGTTTTATTTTTATATTTTTTCTTGTTCTAGGTCTTCAAAAAATACACTTTAGAAGCCCCCAAACCATGGAGAATATAAAGTAGGGAAAGAAATATATTTTCAGTTCACAGGGAGGGTATTAGACAGTTGCATGAGGGTGAAGACCATGTCTGTCTCGTTTGTCTCTGTACCCTCAAACCCCAGCACACACCTAGGAACACATAAGTGCTTAAAAGTCCTGTGAGAAGTGACATTAGTGAAAATGGCACAGGAGGGAACTCTAAACGTTCATCACTACAGAAACAGTGATTAAACTGGCAAAACTGTCATAATCAAATTAATTGGAACTCTTAAAAACTTACCATTAAGTTAACAGCAACCAGTAGTAGAATGTCTAATCAAGAATAAACCCAACAAGCTGAATCTGGGTAATGGTGTTGTATGACATTTTAGCCAACTCTAACCCTATTTTTCTGTCCCTTGCTTTGGCCACAACCTTGAAGATACACAGCCTTCATTCCTAACACTGGGGCTAGAGGAGCAAACAAATCTTTTGTGGTTGTTTTTTCCTTACTTGTCTGGTGGCTTCCTGAAAAACTGGCTTAAATGGCTTGCCTTTATTTACCTAACTTCAAATTCTTTGGGGATGAACTGGCTACCTCGAACACACATGATCAATACATTTAAAGGCAAACATATTGCCTGATGCCAGAGAAAAAAGCAGAAGCAAATAAAAGGTTAACCAAAAAGCCTGGAAGGAGAAATAAGGGAAAAGATGTTTGGAGAACAGGGCTTTGAAAAGCTTTCTCATATGAGCACACACCCAGGGCTGGATGCATGCTTGGGAAAGACTTGAGAAGGCACCAACCCCTCACCTCTGGCTGATCTTCAGTCTCTGCACAAGCAGGAAGAGAAGGCCAAGGCAGAATTGTAAACTGCCAGGCTGCATCTTAAAGGCACATCCCAATGTAGTATACATAGAGCCCATCTGAAGAGATTAGGGGTTTATTTTTATTTTTTTCTTGTTCTAGGTCTTCAAAAAATATAATGAAAAATCATTAGATGACCAATAAACTAACAGAAAAAATAGCTATCAGTGACACCATACATGACAAATATAGACAATAAAAAATTAGATCTGAAAAGTCACTAAGGATACAAACATACAGCACCAACTACAACAAGCAATAACAAACCTCAGAGACGGGCAAAAATCTGATTTCAGAACTGCTATGTTATAATATTCTAAATACTGACTTTTCAACAATTATGAGGTAGTCAAACAAAAGCATAGCCCATTAAAAGAAAAATGAAACTGGCAGAAACTGTCCCAGAGGACACCTAAATATTGGACTTACTAAACAAATAAAAATACATCAATTATTTTAAATATGTTCAATGACCTACAGGAAACAATGTACAAAAACCTGAAGGGAACCATAAATGAAAATTTTCATCAATAGAAAACATCATCAGTAGATAGAAATTGGACAACCAGAACTCCCTAGCTACAGCAGCCCCAGAGGAACTACACAGGGTCACTCCCTACAAAGATCCAGCAACAATAGAGTGATCCCGCTGGGGTCTAATATTGGAGAGACACCTCCCGAACTCTGAGGACAGCCAGAGGCAACGGTGAAAAACAATCATGAGGCGAAATCAACAGAAAAACTCTGGCAATACGAATAATCAGAGTAGATCAACTCCCCCAAGGATCAATGGGGCAGAAACAGCACAAGACCCCATGCACAAACAAATAGCTGAGATGTCAGAAATTGAATTCAGGATCTGGATAGCAAATAAGATCGAATTAGAATTCCAAAAGTTATCTCAAGAATTCAACGGATTCAAAGACCAAATGATCAAAGATTTCGACACATTGAGACAAGAAGCTGCATCCCTCAAAGATCTGAGAAACACAGTAGAATCCCTCAGTAACAGAATGGAGCAGCAGAAAAAAGGATTTCTGACATTGAAGACAAAGCTTTCAAATGCTCCCAAACCCTCAAAGAAGAAGAGAAATGGAGAGCAAAAACAGACCACTCTCTCAGAGAGCTCTCGGATAATTTGAAGAAAACCAGTATTTGTCTTATAGGGATCCCCGAAAGTGACGAAGTGGCTTCACAAGGCACAGAGTCTCTTCTCCAAGAGATTATGAAGGAGAACTTTCCAGACATGCCAAGAGATTCCAAAATTTAGATAGCAGACAGTTTCAGAACTCAGCATGACTCAACCCAAATAAGACATCCCCCAGACACATCATAATCAATTTCACTAAAGTTAATATGAAGGAGAAAATTCTGAAAGCCGCCAGACGAAAGAAAACCATTACCTACAAGGGGAAGAATATTAGAATAACTACAGATCAATCTGCTGAAACTTTTCAAGCTAGAAAAGGATGGCCATCAACTTTTAAACTCCTAAAACAAAACAACTTTCAACCCAGGATCCTGTACCCAGCTGAACTGAGCTTCATTTATGATGGAGAAATTAAATACTTCAACGCATTCACATGTTGAAGAAATTTGCCACAACTAAACCAGCTCTCCAGGACATTCTTAGACCTATCCTCTACAAAGACCAGCGTAATCCTCCACCACAAAAGTAAACCCACCGTAAAAATTTTTGATCAAATTCCAACTTCCAGTCGCAAAAGGATTAAAAATGTCTACCAGACTCTTGAAAGGCTTATCAATACTCTCAATTAATGTGAATAGTTTAAATTGTCCTCTAAAGAGGCACAGGTTGGCGGTTTGGATACAAAAACTCAAGCCAGATATCTACTGCATCCAAGAATCGCATCTTACATTAAAAGACAGATATAGATTCAAGGTGAAGGGATGGTCATCTATATTCCAGGCAAATGGAAAGCAGAAAAAAGCAGGTGTTGTAATTCTGTTCGCAGATGCAATAGGCTTTAAACCAACCAAAATAATTAGGGATAAGGATGGACACTTCATATTTGTTAAAGGTAATACTCAATATGATGAGATCTCAATTATTAATATTTATGCACCCAACCACAACACACCTCAATTTATAAGAGAAACTCTAACAGACATGAGCAACTTGATTTCCTCCACTTCCATAGTAGTTGGGGATTTTAACACCCCTTTAGCAGTCCTGGATAGATCCTCCAAAAAGAAGCTAAGCAAAGAAATTTTAGATTTAAACTCAACCATTCAACATCTGGACTTAACAGACATCTACAGAACATTTCATCCCCAAAAAACTGAATACACATTCTTCTCATCAGCCCACAGAACATACTCCAAAATCGACCACATCCTAGGCCACAAATCTAACCTCAGCAAATTTAAAAAAATAGAAATTACTCCTTGCATCTTCTCAGACCATCATGGAATAAAAGTTGAACTAAATAACAACAGGAACCTGCATACCCATACAAAAACATGGAAGCTAAACAACCTTATGCTGAAGGATAGATGGGTTATAGATGAGATTAAGAGGGAAATTACCATATTTTTGGAAGAAAACAACAATCAAGACACGAATTACCAGAACCTCTGGGATACTGCAAAGGCAGTCCTAAGAGGGAAATTTATAGCACTGCAATCCTTCCTCAAGAAAACAGAAAGAGAGGAAGTCAATAACTTAATGGAACATCTCAAGCAACTGGAGAAAGAAGAACACTTCAACCCCAAACGCAGCAGAAGAAAAGAAATAACCAAAATCAGAGCAGAATTAAATGAAATTGAAAACAAAAGAATTATACAACATATCAATAAATCCAAAAGTTGGCTTTTTGAAAAGATCAATAAAATAGATAAACCTTTGGCCAACCTAACCAGGAAAAAAAAAGAGTAAAATCTCTAATTTCATCAATCAGAAATGGTAATGATGAAGTAACAACAGACCCCTCAGAAATCCAAAAAATCCTTAACGAATACTACTAGAAACTCTAACTCTCACAAATATGAAAATCTGAAAGAAATCTACCAATACCTGGAAGCATGCCACCTACCAAGACTTAGCCAGAACGAAGTGGAAATGTTGAACAGGCCTATATCAACTTCTGAAATGGCATCAACTATACAAAATCTCCCTAAAAAGAAAAGCCCAGGACCAGATGGCTTTATGTCAGACTTCTACCAAACATTTAAAGAAGAACTAGTACCTATACTACTAAACGTCTTCCAAAATATTGAAAAAGAAGGAATATTACTCAGCACATTCTACGAAGCAAACATCACCTTGATCCCCAAACCGGGGAAAGACCCAACAAGAAAAGAAAATTATAGACCCATATCACTAATGAATATTGATGCTAAAATACTCAGTAAGATCCTAACAAACAGAATCCAACAACACATCAAAAAAATTATACACCACAACCAAGTGGGATTTATCCCAGGGTCTCAAGGCTGGTTCAATATACGTAAATCTATAAATGTAATTCAGCACATAAACAAACTAAAAAATAAGGACCATATGATTCTTTCAATCAATGCAGAAAAAACTTTTGATAATATCCAGTATCCCTTCATGATCAGAACACTTAAGAAAATTGGTATAGAAGGGACATTTCTTAAACTAATAGAGGCCATCTACCTCAAACCCACAGCCAATATCGGATTGAATGGAGTTAAATTGAAATCATTTCCACTTAGATCAGGAACCAGGCAAGGTTGCCCATTGTCTCCATTGCTCTTTAACATTGTAATGGAAGTTTTAGCCATTGCAATTAGGGAAGAAAAGATGATCAAGGGTATCTACATAGGGTCAGAAAAAATCAAACTTTCACTCTTTGCAGATGATATGATCGTATATCTGGAAAACACTAGGGATTCTACTACAAAACTTTTAGAAGTGATCAAGAAATACAATAATGTCTCAGGCTACAAAATCAACACCCATAAATCTGTAGCCTTTATATATACCAACAATAACCAAGCCAAAAAAAACAGTCAAGGACTCTATTCCCTTCATAGTAGTGCCAAAGAAGATGAAATTTGTGGGAGTATACCTAAAAAAGGATGTGAATGATCTCTACAAAGAGAATTATGAAACTTTAAGAAAAGAAATAGCTGAAGATATTAACAAATGGATAAACATACCATGCTTGTGGCTGGGAAGAATCAACATTGTTAAAATGTCTATAGTACCTAAAGCAATATATAATTTTAATGCAATTCCTATTAAAGCTCAATTGTCATACTTTAAAGATCTTAAAAAAATAATACTTTGTTTTATATGGACTCAGAAAAAACATCGAATAGCCAAAACATTACTGAGCAATAAAAACAATGCAGGAGGAATCATGCTACCAGACCTGAGACTGTACTATAAATCCATAGTGATCAAAACAGCATGGTACTGGCACAAAAGCAGAGAAGTAGATGTCTGGAACAGAATAGAGAACCAAGAGATGGATCCAGCTACTTACTGTTATTTGATCTTTGACAAGCCAATTAAAAACTTTGAGTGGGGAAAAGATTCCCTATTTAACAATGGTGCTGGGTCAACCGGCTGGCAACCTGTAGAAGATTGAAACTGGACCCACACCTTTCACCATTAACTAAGATAGACTCTCACTGGATAAAAGATTTAAACTTAAGACATGAAACTATAAAAATACTTGAAGAAAGTGCAGGGAAAACTCTTGAAGGAATCGGCCTGGGTGAATATTTTATGAAGAGGACTCCCCAGGCAATTGAAGCAGTATCAAAAATACACTACTGGGACATGATCAAACTAAAAAGCTTCTGCACAGCCAAGAACATAGTGAGTAAAGCAAGCAGACAGCCCTCAGAAGGGGAGAAAATATTTGCAGGTTATACCTCCGATAAAGGTCTAATAACCAGAATCCACAGAGAACTCAAATTTATTAGCAAGAAAAGAACACGTGACCCCATTTCAGGGTGGGCAAGGGACTTAAAGAGAAACTTCTCTAAAGAAGACGGATGCAAAATCTACAAACACATGAAAAAAAGCTCATCATCCTTAATCATCAGAGAAATGCAAATCAAAACTACTCTGAGATATCACCTAACCCCGGTAAGAGTAGCCCACATAACAAAATCCCAAAACCAGAGATGTTGGAGTGGATGTGGAGGAAAGGGCACACTTCTACACTGCAGGTGGGAATGCCCACTAATATGTTCCTTCTGGAAGGATGTTTGGAGAATACTTAGAGACCTAAAAATAGACCTGTCATTTGATCCTATTAATTCTTTTACTAGTTTTATACCCAGAAGACCAAAAGTCACAATATAACAAAGACATCTGTACCAGAATGTTTATTGCAGCCCAATTCATAATTGCTAAGTCATGGAAGAGGCCCAAGTGCCCATCGACCCATGAATGGACTAGCAAATTGTGGTTCATGCATACCTTGGAATACTATGCAGCCTTAAAGAAAGATGGAGGCTTTTCCTCTTTCATGTTTACATGGATGGAGCTGGAACATATTCTTCTTACCAAAGTATCTCAGGAATGGAAGAAAAAATATCCAATGTACTCAGCTCTAATATGAAGCTAAATTATAGCTTTCACATGAAGACTATAACCCAACTATAGCACAAGACTATGGGGAAAGGGCCAAGGAAGGGAAAGGGAGGGGGGAAGTTGTGGGGGTGGGAAGGTAATGGGTGGGGCCACATCTATGGTGCATCTTAGAATGGGTACAGGCGATTGCACTAATGTACACAGCTATGATTTAACAATAAAAAAAAGGGATAGAAATTGTATGATGCCCCATGATTGCATTAATGTACACAGCTATTAATATAATAATAATAATAAACAGAGATAGAAATTATAAAAATAAGCCAAATAGAAATTTGATTTGTAAAGTATAATAACTGAAATGAAAAATTTGGAAGAGGGGTTCAAAAGCAGATTTGAGCAGGCAAAGGAAAGAATTAGTGACCATGAAGATAGGACAATTTATATTACCTAGTCTAGAAAGCAGAAAGAAAAAGAGAATAAAAAGAAATTTTACCTGGCTTATTGTACCCTGAATGAATCCCCAACAATAAAAAAAAAAAAAAAAAATTTTAAAGAGTCTAAGACATGTGGGATGCCATCAACCATACCAAAATACAAATAATGGGAGTCCCCGATGCAGAGAAATGAGAGAAAGGAACATTATTTGAAGAAATAGTGGCAAAAATCTTTCAAAAAATCTGATAAAATACACAAATGTACAAATCCAAAAAGCTCAATAAACCTAAGTAGGATAAAGTCAAAGAGATAAAAGATACACACTGAAATATACATTAATGAAACTGAAGGGCAAAGAGTTCCCTAACAGCAGCAACAGGGAAGGATTCATTGTGTGTAAAGGATTCTCAGTAAGATTAACAGCCAATTCCTCATTAGAGACCACAGAGCCACTGGGCAGTTGAGATGATGTATTCCAAGAAAAATGTCAATCAAAAATCCTATATTTGGGTTTGGTGCCCATAGCCACAGTGGTTATGGCTCCAGCCACATACACCAACGGTGGTGGGTTCAAACCTGGCCTCGGCCAGGTAAACAACAACTGCAACAACAAAAAAAATAGCTGGGCGTTGTGGTGGGCACCTGTAATCCCAACTACTTGGGAGGCTGAGGCAAGAGAATCACTCAAGCCCAAGAATTTGAGGTTGTTGTGAGCTGTGACACCACGGCACTCTACCAAGGGCAACATAGTGAGACTCTGTCTCATTAAAAAAAAAAAAAAAAAATTCTATATTTGTCAAAACTGTCCTTGAAAAATAAAGAAATGAAGACATTCCCATAAACAAAAACTGAGTATGTGTCCCTAGTACATCCACTCTACTCTCATCCTCCCATAAACACATGCTAACGGGAGACCTGTAGGCTGGAATGAAAGAATAACATATAGTAAACTCAAATCCAAACAGACAAATAAAGAACACTGGTAAAGATAAATAAAGAGGTAAACATAAAAGTCACTGATAATACATTTTTCATTTATAACTCCTTTTTTTCCTACGTGATTTAAAGACAACTGCATAAACCAGTGATTATAAATCTACATTAATGTGCACACAATGCATAAAGATGTAATTTACGGCAAAACAACTAAAGGGGGGGACGCAGCTATACAGGAGCAATGTTTTTGTATATTACTGAAACTAAGTTGATATAAATCAAACTAGATTTTTATAAATTAAAATGTTAGCTAAAATCTCCAGTGCAATCACTAAGAAAATAACAAAAACAGAAAAAGAATTGAGAAGGGAATCAGATAGAAAATATCTAACACACCCAAAACAAATAATGGAAGAAATGAAATGAAGAAATGATATGACATAGCATTATCTACATAACACATAGAAAACACATAGCAAATAGATTAACAGCAAATAGTAAAAAGGTAGAAATAGAACCTACCTTATTAGTAATTACATTAAATGAAAAAGAATTAAACCCTTCAATTAAAAGGTAGATTTTGGCAGAATTGATTAAAAAATAACCCAATTACAGACAGGTCTTGACTTATGATGTTTCAACTTACAATTTTTTGACTCTATCATACACATTCAATAGAAACTATACTGTAAGTATCCATAAAACTATTTTGTTTTTTACATTCAGTAGAGTATTTAATATATTACCTGATATATTCAACACTTTATTGTAAAATAGGCTTTGTGTATTTGCACAACTGTAGGTTTAAGGTAGTCTAAGCTAGGTTGGGTATATGAAATGTGTTTTTCTACTGAGGGTGACAAAGTGAGAAAGAAAACAACATTTATAAATGTATATTAATCTAAATACATATACAGAGCTCCAAAACATGTAAAGTAAAAACTGCCATAATATAAGAGTTCAATAATGACAGTTTAAGACTTCATTATCCCACTTTTTTTTATTTATTTTCCTTCCTTCCTTCTTACTTGCCTTCCTTCCTGTTTTTTTTTTTTGAGCCACAGTCTCACTGTGTCATCCTGGGTAGAGTGTGGTGGAATAATTATAGCTCATAGCAACCTCTAACTCTTGGGCTCAAGTGATCTTCTTTCCTCAGGCTCCCGAGTAGCTGGGACTACAGGCACAACACAGGGCTCGTTTTATATTTTTAGTAGAGATGGGGTCTGGCTCTTGCTCAGGCTGGTCTCAGATTCCTGAGCTGGAGCAATCCACCTGCCTCAGTCCCCATAGTGCTAGGATTACAGGCGTGAGCCACCAGGCATGGCCCTAATATTCCACTTTCAATAAGACTGAACAATTAATTAGAAGATCAACAAGGAAAGAGAGAACTTTAAAACCACTAGACCTAACAGACATATGAAGGACACTTCATCCAACAAGAGAAAACACATTCATTTCAAATGCACATGGAACATTTTCCAGGATATACTATATGGCAGGCCACAGAACAGGTTTCACTAAATTTAAAAATAATGAAATAATATAGAGATCTTCTCTAACCCCAATGGAATAAAAGATGAGTAACAGGATATGTATTGAAAAACTTAATATAGTTAAGGTAACAATATCACCCCTAATTGATCTAGAGGTAATGTAATCACTACCAAAATTCCAATAGCTTTTTTTTCCCTCAGAAATGGACAAGCCAATCTGAAAATTAATGAAATTGCAGGAGTTCCCAAGTAGAAAAAAAAGAGTCTTAAAAAAGAAGTAGGAGGCTGGGCCACTGGGCTTAGCCCTGGCAGGTGTGGAGGGGTGGGGCTGCTGCTGACTGGTGGGGGGCTGTCAGAAAGAGAGGAGGCGCGTGGGGTAAATGTGCCCTGTACTCACTCGCAGTGGCTACCACCTAACCTGCTCCATGCTGCTGCATTCCCCTGGCACCTACACCCCAGAGCGGACTTTCCTTCTCTGTGGTCCAGGGGGTGAGAGCTGGGACACTCTAAGGTGCTGCAGGCCCACTGATCCAGGCCTCCAAAGTCCACGTGATTCCACCACGGGCGGTGCGGACTGAGGGCTTATCCAAGGGGGTGTGTAGCCTCTTAACTTGTGCCCTTTGGTGCAACCTGCTCTCGGCTGACTTCAGGACACTAGAGAGGGTGGTGGGATGGGTGAGGAAATCATTTTATGCCCTGAAGGCAGCAGGGATACTGGGCCTCCTCTCTTGACATTGTTGGGGGCTTCTGAAGGAAAGACCCATGGTCGCACTGAATGGGCTGGCCGAGCTGTCTCTCCCAGCATCACACACAGCCTTGCTGGCTGCTCTGATAGAGTAGCCATGGAGGGATACATGGAGATACTTTTCTGAACAGCATTTGCACCTTCAGGAATACTTTTACTTCCCTGATCACTCAGATTTATAAATTGCCTCTCTTCTGCTGACTTGGTTTCTTTGGGGAGTGGGGCACTTGGAATGGGTCTGCTTTGTGGGACATTTCAGTGGTGAAAGATTAACTTGTTTTTGGTGGCAGGAATAGGTGGTTATGGGGACGGAGTTGCCGGTGATGGCTGCTAGTGCTGATGTTATGAAGCTTCAGTGCAACTTGTCACCCAGGTGTAGGGGTGTTGGAGTAGGCCAGGCTCAGGTCTAATGTTACTTTTTCTGTTGCACAGGCGGACATGTTTGTCCTATGTCACCCCAGGGCTAGTGCTAGAAGGGATCATCTAAATGCTTCCATTACCCACAGTTCTTTGCTAGGTAACATCAGTGTCGGGGGGACTGGCTCCCCATCTCACTTGGAGCTTACGTCAAAGATGTAAAATTTGGTGCATATGTCTGAGCCTCAATGCTTCAAGGTGTAGACCTTTTAGCTGATGCTGTAGCCGTTACAATGGGGCCAAAGGGAAGAATAGTGATTACTGAACAGAGTTGGGGAAGTCCCAAAGTAACAAAAGATGGTGTGACTGTCACAAAGTCAATTGACTTAAAGGTTAAATATAAAAATATTGGGGCTAAACTTGTTCAAGATGTTGCCAATAACACAAATGAAGAGGCTGGACCACTACTGGCATGTCTATTGCCAAGGAAGGCTTCAACAGAAGTGTGACGTTAGCTACTGATCCTGTAACTGCTGAACTAAACCAGTCTAAATCTGTAACAACCCCTGAAGAAAACTGCTCAGGTTTCTATGACTACTTTAAATGGAGACAAAAAAATTAGTGACATCATTTCTGGTGCAAAGAGAAAGGTTGGAAGAAAAGGTGTCAATCACAGTAGACATAGAGGATGAAAAACTGAATGATGAATTAGAAACTACTGAAGGGAGGGGATTCTGGGAAGATGGCTGACAGGTAGCAACCCTTGGCAGAGGCTCCTGACCAGAAGGGGAAAAACTGAACAGACTAAGACACTATGAAGCCAAAGGTGGTGAGCTGAGCCAAGAAAAAAGTTTGGGAAGCTGAAACTCCAAAGAAGAGGATTCAAGAAAACAAATTACAGGTACAAAGCCTATCAACTAGAAGATGGGAGACCCCTCCCCCAAGTGGGAGATAGCCGCAGGCTCTCCGCAAGCAAGTAGGGAACAAAAGACCTCTCATTTTACCTCACTGGAGAGAGCTGCTGAACACCAGGTCTCTTTCTCCAAGGAGGTCCCACTTATGAACCTAGACACCACACCACCAGGCATAAAATTGAACAGATATTTTCCCCCACAATTCCAAACTCCCAGTCTGCCCTTTCCCCTTTGCATGGCAGTCTGAAGTTCTGCCACCCGCAGAGTGCAGAGTGTTTGGTCTTTTCCTGAGAGATCCGGGCATAGCGTAGACCACCAGCCAGCAGGATGGAATCTGTGACTAGTGGGAAAAAACTGGGGGTGGGAAGAAAGGGACTCTCAGAGGGAGGAGGAGCAGTCCCTTGGTTACGACTTTGCCTGGCCATGGTTGTGTTGACCCTCTGTTTGGGCTGTGTCTGTCGGGACGGGGTACAGAACCCCAGCTCTGATGGCGCCCACAGCAGGAGAGTGGTTGCCCATTGTGGATTGAGTTTGGCAGGCAGGGCTGGTGTCTAGCCCCAGTGGGGCCTGCGAGCAGAGCCTTGACAGGGGTGGTTCAAGACCTGTTGGCAAGGGTCTGGTCCCCCTGACTCCAATAGAACCCTTGAGCAGAGGCTTGCTGGGTGTGGACCGAGACCTGAGTGCAAGGGTGTGGTCCCTTGACTCCTACAGAGCCTACAAGTCTCTGGGAGTGGACTGAGACCTGCAGGTGGGGTGTGGTCCGCTGACTCTAGCTGGGCAGGTGTGCAGAGGCTTGCCCGGTGTGGACTGAGACCTACGGGCAGAGTGTGGTTCCCTGACTCCAACTAGTCTGACAAGCACCCATTGCTGGGTGTGGACTAAGACTGGCAGGTGGGGGTGTGGTCCCTGGCTCCAACTGGGCCTGTGAGCAGAGAAGCAGAAAACAGTGTGAACTGAGTCTGGCAGATGGGGGTGTGGATCCCTGGCTCCAACTGTGCTATTGGAGACCCTTGGATCCCTCTCTGTTGAGCAGGGTTTATACTGTCTGAAACAATTTAACTGGAGGGGTGGCACCCGTGGCTCAAAGGAGTAGGGCGCATGCCTCACATACTGGAGGTGATGGGTTCAAACCCAGCCCCAGTCAAAAACTGCAAAAAAAAAAAAAAGAAAAAAGAAAAAAAAACAATTTAATTGGAGCTTGTGTCTGGAGCTGTCTACCTGGGGACACTCTGAGGTTGACCTTCAAAGTTCTGTAGTGGATAAGAGCTGAAGGGTGGGGGCACCGCAGTTGTATCTCTTAACAGCTGAGATTTTAAACCTAATACTGTGGCTTCTTAGGATAGAGTAGAGGTGGCTAATATCAAAACAGAGCTAGCTTGTACTATCTCGCCAATTAGGTCCTCAGAGTCTCTGGCCAAAACTCTGTAAGGGGAGTTTGTAAGGTTGTAAGAAATAAGCCACAATTACAAAGGCTAGCACTTTGGTAAGTGTTTGATTATCTCTACTACCTGGGAACCCCAATCCAATCTCACTCTATCAGTTCTAATAACCAAATGCTGGAAAATAAACATGGTGTGAAACCAACAGAAGAACTCTGGCAACATGAATAACCAGAGTAGATCAACCCCCTCCCCCAAGGAATGATGAAGGAGATACAAGTGAAGATGCATGAATTCAGAAATAGAATTCAGAATATGGATGACAAATAAGATGAATAGAATGGGAGAAAAATTAGAAATTGACATCCAAAGAGTAATTCTAAAATTGTCTTGAGAAATTAATGAATTCAAAGCCCAAGTCACCAAAGATATGGACATAATGAGAAAAGACATAGCAGAGCTCAAGGAAACAAAAAACTTAGTCAAGGAGCTCCAAACTACAGTAGAATCCCTCAGTAATAGAGTTGGCCAGGCAGAAGAACGGGATCTCTGAAACTGAAGACAAAGCTTCTGAATGTTCCCAAACACTCCAAGAGGCAGACAAATGAAGAACAAAAACTTGTCATTCTCTGAGAGAGTTGTGGGATCACTCCAAAAGATCAAACATTTGTCTTATAGGAATTCCCAAAGAAGAGGATGGTCCTAGAGGTACAGATGCTCTATTCCAAGAGATTGTGGAGGAGAATTTCCCAAGCATTGCAAGAGATACAGAAATTCAGATAGTAGATTGCTTCAGAACTCTAGCAAGACACAAGCCAAATAAAGCATCTCCTAGACACATTGTGATTAATTTTGCCAAAGGTAAGACGAATGAGAAAATTTAGCAAGCAGCCAGACATAAGAAAAGTATTATGTACAAAGGGAGAAGAAATATCAGAATGACTGCAGATCTCTCAGTCAAAACCTTTTAAGACAGAAAAAAGATGGTCATCGACTTTCAATCTCCTAAAATAAAACAATTTTCAGCCCAGGATCCCTTATCCAGCTAAACTGAGTTTCATTTGTGATGGAGAAATCAAATACTTTAATGACATACAAATGTTGAAGAAATCTGCCATAACTAAACCGGCTCTCCAGGATATTCTCAGACCCATCCTCCACAAAGACTAGCACCATGCTCTATCATCAAAGTAAACTCTCTCAGAATTTTTTTTAACAAAACCCAACTTCCACAGTGATGAAAGGATTTTTTTTTTTATTGTTGCGGATTCATTAAGGGTACACAGAAGCAGGTTACATTAATTGCTTTTGATGAAAGGATTAAAAATGTCCCTTGGACACCTGAAAATCATGACACCCAAAACACAACCATATCGATTCTCTCAACTAATGTGAATGGTTTAAATTGTCCTGCAAAGAGGCACAAGCTTGCTGACAGGATACATAAACTCAGACCAGATATCTGCTACATACAAGAATCTCATCTTACCTTAAAGGATAAAAATAGACTCAGGGTGAAGGGATGGACATCTATAATGCAAGCAAACGGAACCTGAAAAAGCAGGGGTTGCAATTTTATTTGCAGATAAAATTGGCTTTAAACCAACAAAGATAAAGAAAGATAAGGATGGTCACTACATATTTGTCAGGGAAAACACCCAATATGAAGAGATTTTGATAATTAACATTTATGCACTCTACCAGAATGCTCCTCAATTTATAAAGCAAACCCTAACGGATATGAACATCTTGATTTCTTCCTGCACTATAATAGTTGGAGATTTTAACACCCCTTTGACAGTTTTTGATAGATCCTCCAAGAAGAAACTAAACAAAGAAATATTAGACTTAAATATGACACAAGAACAAATAGACCTCTATAAAACATTTCATCCTACTAAACTGAATACAGCCCACGGATCATCCTCCAAAATTGATCATATTCTAGGACCCTGGTTGTGTTGTAGTGGGAAGGTTTGATTTTCCTCTTCCAGCTGTTGCCCATGGCGGGTGGGATGTCTTAGTTGGTTGTATTTCTCCATAGCCGAGACTTCAACCCAGAGTCACTGATGCACTAGGATTGGACAGATATCAGCTGAATATAAGACAGAGCCACCTGGCCCCACCACACCAAGCAGGTCCCTAGATTCTCAGGCTGTAGTACTGTACGGGTCCTTTGCATAGCTGTAGGGCAAAAGCTGCAGACACTAGTCCCCGCTCTTTGGCAAATGGCTGGTTAATCACAACTCCAGGAGCCCCCAATCCAATCTCATCTTACCTGCTTATCTAGCCAAATGGTGAAAAACAATCATGGGGAGGAATCAGTGGAAAAAAATCTGGCAACATGAATAATCAGAGTAGATCAACTCCCTGAAGGAATGACAAGGCAGACGCAACACAAGATCCCATCCACAAACAAATGGCTGAGATTTCAGAAATCGAGTTTAGAATTTGGATGGCAAATGAGATTAACAGAATAGAAGTAAAGATGGAATTAGAAATTCTAGGAATAATTCAAAAGTTGTCTTAAGAATTCAAAGAATTCAAAGACAACATCACCAAAGATTTTGACACATTGAGAAAAGAAGTTGCGGCTCTCCAAGATATGAGAAATACTGTATAATCCCTCAGTACCAGAATGGAGCAGGCAGAAGAAAGGATTTCTGACATCCTTGAGCTTTTGCACACTCCCAAATGCTCAAAGAGGAAGAGAAATGGAGAGCAAAAACAGATCCTTCTCTCAGAGAGCTCTGGGATAATTCCAAGAAAATTAATATTTGCTTATAGGAATTCCTGAAGGTGATGAGGTTGCTTCCAAAGGACCAGATGCTTTACTCCAAGAGATAATCAAGGAGAACTTCCCAAACGTAGCAAGAGATTCTGAAATTCAGATAGCAGTTTTAGAACCCCAGCACGACTCAATCCAAATAAAGCATCTCCAGCCACATTATAATGAACTTTGCCAAAGTTAATATGAAGGATTCTGCAAGCAGCCAGGCATAAGAAAATCATAACTTACAAGGGGAAGGATATTAGAATGGCTGCAGATCTCTCTGCTGAAACTTTTCAAGCCAGAAGAGGATGGGCATCTACCTTCAACCTCCTAAAACAAAACAACTTTCAGCCCAGGATCCTGTATCCAGCTAAAATGAGTTTCATTTATGATGCAGAAATTAAATACTTTAATGACATTCACATGCTGAAGAAATTTTCCATAACTAAACCAGCTCTCCAGGATATTCTCAGACCCATCTTCCACAATGACCAGCACAATGCTCTACCACCAAAGTAATTCACTCAAAAACTTTTGATGAAATCCCAACTTCCACGGTGGTGAAAGGATTAGAAATGTCCATTGGATTTTTGAAAAACTTGACACCCAAAATACTACCGGCTTATCAATACTCTCAATTTATGTGAATGGCTTAAATTGACCTCTAAAGAGGCACAGGTTGGCTTACTGGATACAAAAACTCAGCCCACATATCTTCTGCATACAAAAATCTCATCTTGCCTTAAAAAATAAATACAGACTCAGGTGAAGGGGTGGTCATCTATAATTCAGGTAAATAGAAATCAGAAAAAAGCAGGTGTTGCAATTTTATTAGCAGACACAACAGGCTTTAAACCAAAAAAAGCAAGGAAAGACAATGATGGTCACTTCATATTTGTTAAGGGCAATACTCAACACGATGAGATTTCAATTATTATTTATGCACCCAACCAGAATGTACCTCACTTTATAACAGAGACTCTAATAGACACGAGCAACTTAATTTCCTCCAGCATGATAACTGTCAGATTTTAACACCCCTTTGGCCATGCTGGATAGAACCTCCAAGAAGAAACTAAGCAAAGAAATTTTAGACTTAAAATTAACCATTCAACAATTGCATTTAACAGATATCTATAGAACATTTCATCCTAACAAAACTGAATACACATTCTTCTCATCAACCCATGGAACATCCTCCAAAACTGATCACATCTTAGGTCACAAGTCTAATCTCAGCAAATTTAAAAGAACAGAAATTATTCCTTGTATCTTGTCGGACCATTATGGAATAAAAGTTGAACACTGTAACAACAGGAATCTATAAACTCACACAAAGATATGGAAACTAAATCTTATGTAAAATGATAGCTGAGTCATAGATGAGATTAAGAAATTACCAAATTTTTGATCAAAACCATAATGAAGACACAAACTACCAGAACCTATGGGATATTATAAAGGAAGTCCTAAGAGGAAATTTATAGCACTGAAGCCTTCCTCAAGAGAACAGAAAGAAAGGAAGTCAACAACTTAACAGACATCTCAAGCAACTGGAAAAAGAAGAACATTCCAACCCCAAACCCAGCAGAAAAAAAGAAATAACCAAATTAGAGCAAAATTACATGAAATTGAAAACAAAGAATTATACAACAGATCAATGAATCAAAAAGCTGATTTTTTGAAAAGGTCAATAAACCTTTGGCTAACGTAACCAGAAACAAAAGAGTAAAATCCCTAATTTCATCAATCAGAAATGACAGAGGTGAAATAAGAACAGACTCCTTAGAAATTCAAAACATCCTTAATGAATGTTACCAAAAACTCTATTCTTAGAAATAGGAAAATCTGAAGGAGACAGACCAATACTTGGAAGCACGCCACCTTTCCAGACTTAGCCAGAAAGAAGTGGAAATGTTGAACAGACCTATATCAAGTTCTGAAATAACATCAACTACATAAAATCTCCTCAAAAAGAAAAGTCCAGGACCAGATGACTTCACATCAGAATTCTACCAAACCTTTAAAGAGGAACTAGGAATTACTTAACCTTTTCCAAAACATAGAAAAAGAAGGAATACTTTCCAACACATTCACAAACAAGTATCACTCTGACCCCCAAGCCAGGAAAAGACCCAACAAGCACAGAAAATTATAGACCAATATCTCTAATGAATATTGATACAAAAATATTCAATAAGATCTTAGCAAACAGCACATTTTCTGATATCAAACCTTACTACGATGCAATGATTATCAAGACAGTGTACTGGCATAAGGACAGAAAAACAGACCAATAGAACAGAATTGAGAGTACAGAAATAATCTCTGGTGTCTATGGTCAAATAATTTTTGATAAGGGTGCCAAGACCATTCAGTGGGGAATGAACACTCTCTTCTACAACAGGGCTGGGACAACTGAATATACACATGCAAAAGAATAAAGTTGAGTCTTTCTCCACATCATATGCAAAATTAACTCAAAGTGGATCAAATGCCTGAAAGTAAGTGCTAACACTAGAAATTCCTGGAAGAAAACACAGGAGTAAATCTCCATGACATTAGTTTAGATAACAGTTTCTTAGGTATGACACCAAAAGCACAAGCAAAAAGAAAACCTAGAATAATCAGACTTCATCAAAATTAAGAATCTTATACCACAAAAGACACCATCAAGAAAATGAAAAGATACTCACAGAGAAATTATTTACAAACTGTATTTTGAATTATGGCTCAGTATCCAGAATACAAAACGAACTTTTACAACCCAACAACAAAAAAATAAACAACCCAATTAAAAAATGGACAAAGGTCTGGAACAGACATTTTTCTAAAGAAGATATACAAACAGCCAACAAGTACATGAAAAGAGCTCAGTGTCATTAGTCATTAGGGCAATCCAAATCAAAGCAATGGGATATCACTTCACACACCCGAGGACGGCTACGCTCAAAAGGAAAGATGCAGAGAATACTGGAACCCTTGTGCACTGGTGGTAATGTTAAATGATACAGCTGCTGTGGAAAAGTTTCATGGTTCCTCAGAGAGCCAAACACAGAAAGAGATGACCTAGTATATGCCTAAGAGAATTGAAAGCAGAGGTTTAAACACAAACTTGCACACAAATATTCATTAGCAATAATAATAGCCAAAAGTGGAAACCACCCAAATGTTTACCAGGTGATGAATGGATCAACAAAATTTTGCCTGTCTATACAATGGCTATTATTTAGGTCATAAAAAGGAAAGAAGACTGATACATGCTATAACATAGCTAAACCTTTAGAATATTGTGCTACATGAAAGAAGTCAGAGACAAAAGGTCATGAATTTTATAATTCCATTTATATGAAATATTCGGAATGGGCAAGTCCATTAAGGCAGAAAGTGGATCAGTGACCCAGCAGCAAGGTGTCAGGAAGGTAATGAGTATTGGAAAGTAATGGGGCTTCCTTTAGGGGTGACGAAAATGTTCTGAAATTAGATGTGTTGTTCACAACACTGTGAACACATTAAAAGCTACTGAATTATGTATTTTAAAATGGTGAATTTTGTTCTATAAATTTCGTTACAATAAATGAACAAGAAGGAAAGTCTTGGTATGTAAGTTACTGAATGAACACAAGTGATGTCAGGCTTACCAAGTGAGGCCAAGTTTCTGCAGTTCTCCAGCATCACATCTTTGTACAGTGTTCTCTGACAAGGGTCCAGCAATGCCCACTCCTCTTGGGTGAACTCCACTGCCACATCCTTGAAGGTTACCAAGTCCTAGACCATCGTAAACACCATAGCTTAGCCAAGGACCACTCCTACCAATGTGAACAGGAAGAGGTCCCAGGGTCGAGAGAACCAGGGATGGGACCCCAGAGCACAAAATGTTGGGGCAGGATTCTGAGAGGTCCTCTCACTGGATTCTGGGCTCAGCCCTCAATGTCTCTGTCCACAGAGGCTATCCCCCAGGTCCAATCCACTGCTAACACAGAGGGACTGTTGTTTCCCATTCAGACTGTGAACTCCTGCGATCTTATTTCCTTCCACCTCCAAAGATGAGCATGGGCCTGGGATATTGCAGAGATCGCAAAAGTTCTTGGTAAAGGAATACATGACTTCCCCATGGCTACTACAAATTGCTTTAGTTTGGAACACAGTCATGTCTTTACTTGGCTTTCTCTTGAAATTCTCAGGAAACATGATGTACTTAAGGACCCTGGTGCCAGTTTTGAAACTGCTGCAAATGTTAACAGGCTGATATTTCCTGGGCAGCCCTCACTCTCCATCAGATATCTGGAGATCATGGGATACCCGAGGACCTAGACAGGCTGTGAGGTTCTGAGTGCTGAAAGGTAACAAGTCCAACTTCTGGCCAAAGAAATAATGATTTAGAAAAAAGAGTATCTGACTCACCTGTAACCAGCTTGTCAGGAGCTCACTCGCCAGCCTTTCCTCCTCTGTGCATCCCTTCTGCTGGGAGGCTGGGCACAGGGAAGATCCTGCTACAGGAGAAGAGAGTCACAGGAATCCAGGCCTGCCCTGCATCTGGCACTCACACAACTGAGATTTCTACCTGCCTGTGACTGAGCAGGTCAACACACCCCCACAGGCACCCCCTTCAGCACATCTACACCCACACAGACAACCCCTCCCCAGCTTTCCTAAGAAACCAGAGCACAGCTCTGCCTCATCCACACCATAAAATAGAGTTTGATGTTGTGACTATACTTGAAGAAGAGATTATTCCCATTTCACAGATAAGGAAACTGCAGTTCAACACCTTCACTATGTTTTTTATCACCTATTACAGGAAGAATGAGAGAATCCAAGAGCTCCCACACATTCACCATGTAGGTGGATCATCCACAGATACCCAAACTCCTAAGTTTTCAATCCTAAGAGCCACCCAAGCAGACAGCCAGGACCCCAGGGCCCCTGAGGCTCCATCTCACCTCACCTGCTCTGTCCCGCCAACTCCCTTGTCTATGCTTTGGGGTGGGGGCCTCTAAGGCCTGGATCTCTGAGGGCTACTGGGACCCCAAGACTCACCTCCAGTTGGGGGTAGCATGATGGCCGCCATCCTGTGACCCTGACACTAACTAATGGGGCAGTGGAAGAAGCTGGATGCTTCTTCTCTTGTTTCCAGGGGGCTCTCGTGATGGCACTCTGGAAGAGATGGGAAAACTCCACGTCTCCACAGCCTCACTCTCTCTTAGACTGCAGAGAATGTGCCTTCCTTGGCCTGTCTAGCACAACCTCCTTCAAAACCCAAGTTCCATCTTCTGTCCTGGGCCTTTACTTTGCTGAGCAGGTGATAAAGGTAGATCACCTGATAGCAAACTCACCTTTCTGTGTCCCCAACACTACAATTTATGCTCCGCACCCTGACAACTCAGCTCTGCAGGGCTCAGGCCACATTCTTCCCACCCACGCTGAGAACCTCAGCTCTGCAGGGCTCAGGCCACACTCTTCCCGTCCATGCTGAGAACCTCAGCTCTGCAGGGCTCAGGACACACTCTTCCCGCCCACGTTGTGGCCACACCACACTCTCTACCATACCTGGCTCATTCCCTGGGGCCTCTGGACCTGCTTCCATGTTCCTTCCACCTTTAGGCCCCCTCATGTGATGACATCAGTAGCTTCTCAGCTCCAGGGCCCTTGTCCCCCTGGCCACACGTTTCCAGAGTCCCTCTAGGCCTGGTCACCCCTTGACCCTGTCCTACCATCCAGAACAGCATTCAGAAATTCTCCTCTCTCTGACCCCAACCTCTGCTGCACTTGAATGCGCTGCTGTCTCACCACACGTTCTTGGACCACATCCTCAGCCGCTCCCTCATTTCCTGCTCACCCACCTTGGTGCTCATTGCCCTTACTGCAGCTGACCTGTTTATCCCTGTCTATGCCTTCAGCCAGCCCATCCCTTGGCTCTCACCTGCTCCTCCCTATAATACCTTCAGTGGCCCAGCAGGGCTCCAGCCAGGTACAGCTCCACGGTGACATGTGGGCAGAGCAGCCTGCACTAGGGCAGCAATGCTATAGCCTCTAGAAGGGCATCTTCACCAATGTTAAAAGAGACCTTGGCCCTGGAGAATAATCCTACAGGTCGGCATGGCTTCTCTCTCTTCAGACCACCTCTCATCTCTTTAAACCCCACATAGCCTCACCTTTTCCCTCTGTGCTGACCACTTTCCTAAATGGCCTAGAGGGTTTGAGCCTCCTGGGGTCAGTGTAGCCCCTGAGAGAGACACACACACACACACACACACACACACACACACACACACACACACAGTGTAGCCCCTGAGAGAGACACACACACACACACACACACACACACACACACACGTAATTAGGGCTGACCTGTGGACTGGCAGATATGGCAGAGGTGACAATGGGTGATTTCCAAGGCCAGGTGCAGCTAGAAGGCACTGCAACTTCTGTCTTAGTCCTCTGAACACTGGTCTAGGGGAAGCCAGGTGTCATGTTGGGAAGACACTCAAGCAGCCCTGTGGAAAGGCTTAGGTATGGAACTGAGGCTTCCTGCCAGCAGCCAGCTCTGACTTTCCAGCCAGGGGAGTGAGCCTTGAGCACCAGTGGAGCCTTCAGATGATGCAGTCCCAGCTGACAGCCTCCTGTAGCCTCCAGAAAATCCTAAGCCAGAACCTTCTGGCCTGGCCACGCTAGACTTCCTGCCACAAAACCAGTGAGAGATGGTAAATGATTACTATTGTTTTAAGTGGTCACAGTTTGGGATCATTTGCTAGGTAGCAACAGACAACAAATCATCTCACTTTCTGCAGATGGTCCCGTATCCTACTTCTCAGAGTAACAGTCATGAGAAGGAATCCACTTTCCTGCCTTGGCACCAACAGTGCAGTTTGCGCCTTGCTCTGCTCCCTTCCTCCTGCCACAGACAAGGAGCTGCTGCCCTTCTCTGCAGGGCCCTCTGTAGCTCTGGCCCAGGGCTCATCCTCCCGCTTTGGAGGAGCTGCCTGCACTCGACATGCTCTCATCTGCCCTTTCCCTTGAAGCTCTCCTACTCTGGATTCCTCCTCACACCACGAGAGCCTGATCCAACATCTTTGTAGTGACAAGGACCTACCCTTGAGCATAGGTTTCTTTCCAGTTACTTCCCAGTCTCTGTCCCTCATTCCAGTCAGTTTTCTACTCTGTCTTCTTTCCTCAGTCCTCACATAGTTTCTCCCACTACCAACTCAAGGAATGAGTTTCCCTCATAGTTTTCCCCACTCCACCCTTGGTGGAATCACCAATGACCTTACACACAACAACACAGATGGAGACTGCAGTGCACTGATACTATTTCAGATCAACAGAGGCAACAAGGGGCCACATTCTTTATTGGTAAGGCCATCACAGGCATTCTCACACACTGCTGGTTATAACCCCTAGGGAAAGAAATTTGTCAATGATGAGCAAAGCTGCAAAAATGTTTACTCTTCCCCAATCAACCTCACTTCTAGGAATCTACCTCAGAGATAGATTTTTTACAGCAACAATAGGAAACTACTGGTAATATTGACTCTTGTATCAAACCTTCCCTGAGGCCTTTGTGTGAATTCAGCAGATCCAGGCAAGAGCTGCAGAACTTCCCTACCTTGTACAAAAAAAGTGCAGGATGTCTCCTATTTCCCCACCAGGGACTTAACTTGCAGTTAGGTGTACAGTGGTTGCAGTCACTGAGCTGAGAGCGAGAAGGGGCTGGCCCTTGAGAGGAAAGCCAGGAGAGCAGGTGCTGGGTCCATTTCCAGGCTCCAAGTCCCTCTTCAGGGTTGTCTGGCAACCGAAGTCTTCTGCTGGGGAAGGAAGGGTCTCTGTTCAGCTTACAGATCCAGTGACTCCTGTTCTGCCCTAGACATGGTGGTGCTGAAAGAGGGTCACAGTGGGTTGGCCGCTTTGTATCAGAGCTGCCCAAGAGAACTTTTGATGATGATAGAAATGTCCTGTAATTCTGCTCTAACAGGGCATGTGACTACTGAAATGTGGTTAGTGTGTTAAAGAAAATGAATTTTCAATTGTGTTTAATTTTCACTGGTTTAACTAAAATAGCTCTACGTGGCTAATGGCTACCATTAACAGAGAGGACAGCCTTAGACATACTCAGGCCTTACTTCCTTTAGGATGTGAAGAAGGATCCTTTAGGATTGGTGGAGGGAGGCACTGGCAAGTTTGCACAGCCAGGAGCTGGGAGCACAGGGCATGTTCTATGCCGTCAGATACATCCATGGATGAATGAGAGGGTTATCACATTCCTTCAGTTCTCCTGAAGATCTCTTTCCTATTTCACAACCATAATCTAGGCCTAGGGAACAAATATCTGATTTCTAAACTTGTTCTTAACACCTCCCATCTTGCCTCTTAAAAAGTCTTCATTCTGAACCTGAAAGTCCATTTCAATCCGTGTGATTAGACTAAATGTTAACATCACCTTCCTGTCCACATTACTTCAGTGTTTTCCCACTGTAATAATGCCTGATTTGGTTCTGCCTCCCTGTCAGTCTGGCACACACCTCTGACCTGTTCTTGTCTTGACTTCAGCTATCCCTGTCTTCTTAGAGCAGGTAGCATGTCAGGCTCTCTCCTGCTTTAGGGGCTTTCTTTGTGCAGTATCCTCAACTGTAGTGATTTCTTGGACATACTACTCCAGTCAAGCCCTATGACTAGCTGTATCTGTCTGCAACTCTAGCTCTTTTTTTTTTTTTTTTTTTTTTAATTTTTTTATTAAATCATAAGTGTATACAATGATATGATTATGGGGCATCATACACTCACTTCATAAACCATTTGACACATTTTTATCCCAGTGGTTAACATAGCCTTTCCGGCGTTATCTCAGTTACTGTGCCAAAACATTTATATTCTACATTTACCAAGTTTCGCAAATACCCCTGTAATATGCACCACAGGTGTGATCCCACCGATTCCCCTCCCTCTACCCACCCCCCCCTTTCCCACTTCCCCCTATTGTTAAGTTGTAGCTGGGTTATAGCTTTCATGTGAGAGTCCCAAATTAGTTTCATAGTAGGGCTGTGTACATTGGATATTTTTTCTTCCATTCTTGGGATACTTTACTAAGAAGAATATGTTCCAGCTCCATCCATGTAAACATGAAAGAGGTAAAGTCTCCATCTTTCTTTAAGGCTGCATAGCATTCCATGGTATACATATACCACAATTTATTAATCCATTCGTGGATCGATGGGCACTTCGGCTTTTTCCATGACTTAGCAATTATGAATTGGGCTGCAATAAACATTCTGGTACAAATATCTTTGTTATGTTGTGATTTTTGGTCTTCTGGGTATATGCCCAGCAGAGGAATTACAGGATTGAATGGCAGATCTATTTTTAGATCTCTGAGTGTTCTCCATATATCCCTCCAAAAGGAATGTATTAATTTGCATTCCCACCAGCAGTGCAGAAGTGTTCCCTTTTCTCCGCATCCACGCCAACATCTCTGGTCTTGAGATTTTGTGATATAGGCTAGTCTCATTGGAGTTAGATGATATCTCAAAGTAGTTTTGATTTGCATTTCTCTGATGATTAAAGATGATGAGCATTTTTTCATATGTCTGAAGGCCGTGCGCCTGTCTTCTTCAGAGAAGTTTCTCTTCAAATCCCTTGCCCAGCCTGCGATGGGATCCCTTGTTTTTTTCTTGCTGATGCGTTTGAGTTCTCTGTGGATTCTGGTTATTAAACCTTTGTCAGAGTTATACCCTGCAAATATCTTCTCCCATTCTGAGGGCTGTCTGCTTGCTCTGCTTACTGTGTTCTTAGCTGTGCAGAAGCTTTTTAGTTTGATCAAGTCCCAGTAGTGTATTTTTGAAGCTGCTTCAATTGCCCGGGGGGTTCTCCTCATGAAATACTCACCCAGACCAATTTCTTCAAGGGTTTTCCCTGCATTCTCCTCTAGTATTTTTATAGTTTCATGTCTTAAGTTTAAATCTTTAATCCAATGAGAGTCTATCTTAGTTAATGGTGAAAGGTGTGGGTCTAATTTCAGTCTTCTGCAGGTTGCCAGCCAGTTCACCCAGCACCATTTGTTAAATAGGGAATCTTTTCCCCACTGAATGTTTTTAATTGGCTTGTCAAAAATCAAATAGCGGTAAGTAGCTGGATTCATCTCTTGGTTCTCTATTCTATTCCAGATATCTACTTCTCTGTTTTTGTGCCAATACCATGCTGTTTTGATCACTATCGATTTGTAGTAAAGTCTGAGGTCTGGTAGTGTGATTCCTCCTGTTTTGTTTTTATTTCTGAGTAATGTCTTGGCTATTCGAGGTTTTTTCTGATTCCATATAAAACGAAGTAATGTTTTTTCAAGATCTTTAAAATATGACAGTGGAGCTTTAATAGGGAGTGCGTTGAAAGTATATATTGCTTTGGGTAGTATGGACATTTTGATAATGTTGATTCTTCCTAGCCATGAGCATGGTATGTTTTTCCATTTGTTAACATTTTCAGCTATTTCTTTTCTTAGAGTTTCATAGAACTCTAGCTCTTAAACTAAATATCCTTCCCAAGAAGGTTCCTCTGGTTCCCTTTGATTAAGTCCTGTCATTCATTGTTTAAAATCCATCTTCCCTGTTAGACTGTAAATTCCAGGGAGACAAGACATGCCTGTCAATTTGGTTCTCCAGGGTCCCTGTACACCTAGATTGGCTCATGGAGGTGACCTGGTTTGCTGAGAACTGTCCTGATTTTAAGCCTGAATGTCTTATGTCCTAGAAAATCCTTTGGTCCTGCATAATTAGGGGGGTTGGTCACCTTATATTGTACACTCAAAGCACATGTATTGCATAAGCAAACATTCCCTTGATAATGTTATAGGGCATCTAGAATGAAAAAGGCACACACACACACAATTTGTTAACTTCCACAATTAAATATATGATTACTTAATGTGAGTCTGCAATATAAATCATCATATGGTTATTTCAGAGAAGTTTTAAAAAAAAAGTTAATTACTATTAGGAAGCATGGTACAGAGGACAATCTTTTTGGAAACCAGTGCCCTACCCTTCAATCTACAAGTTAATATTCTCCCAAATGATTTAAAATCTCATTAGGAAAAAAAAAATCTCAAAACACATCTGGTTGCTGGTCAATTCAATTTTAAATTTGTTACTAATATAAGGAAGCTCAAGTCATCTTTTTCTTAAGTGCTTATGTATTTTGAAGCTGTCTGGAGGATTTATTCGACTTTAAAGTTAAATCAAACAGGACTGAGAAATGTTGCTGAGTAGTTCCACTAGTCTTTAGTGGGAAGGCTTGTAATACAACATATACATGTAAGTACTTTATGTATTTATACTTAAATAAAATCCTAAAAATTTTATTATAATGACATAGAGAAAATCTACATTTCTCTACAGTCACACATATTTATACTTATATGTTTTATATGTACTTATTTGCATATAACTGTATTTGCTGATTTATTCACACATGTAACCAAAACACCTTAGTACTTTTCCCCTGACTAAATAATTATTCTTAAGATAACCTCATTCTTAGTGATTCCTTGTGGTTACAATCTGAGCAAAGGACAAGCCCATTAGCAGTTCTATACAAGGAGCCTCCTATTGCAAGTTCTGCATGGTACTCACCTAGTCACACAGAAACCCAGAGATCAGTGAGGACAGATGGACTATGAGGCTGGTTTCAACACAAATATGAGCTTGAGAGATGTTCTCCTGGCTGGAAAAAAAAGGCACAAAGATTGCTTTCCAGGCTTTTTATACTGTGTACAGTTGTTAGATACAATGTTTGGCTAAAAGGACTATTCTTTTACTTTTTTTTTTTTGGGGGGGGTACTTAATGATTTATATGATCATCAGGGTCCAGCCTATTGCCTGTAACTGGGTTTACCTAATTCCTATGCAGGTGCCTGCTACTCAAGATGGGAGTAAGCAGCTTAATGCTGTGTGTATTTGACACTTGCTCAACTCATTTTGTTTGAGAGAGATTTTTATGGTTGACTCTAGATGTTTTAAACTCTCTTCTCACTTAGAGACCCTATAAGTGACTCAACAATTTTAAGCAAGGCATATAGTTTATGCAGAACTTCATCGATTTTAAGGCCCTAGAGCAGAGTTTTCTAACCCAGGCACTATTTATAATTCTTTGTTATGGGGGCCTGTCCTGTGTCTCGTAGGATGATGACCAGTAAGCTAGCAACCTCCCCTCCCCCACAATTGGTAACAACAAGAAAGGTTTCAAAAGTGGCCAAGCGTCCCCCGGGACACAAAATCGCCCAGGTAAGGGCGATGGGGGCTCTCTGAGGAGGCGGCGGCACTGGGTCCCGGCACAGCGAGGAAGCAGCAGCTTTGGGCTAACCTGAGCGAACAGCCCGAGGCCTCAAAGGAGGAAACACGGCTCCCGGGAAAGACGCAGAGCCGACGCCGCTCCCTGGACTGGCACCAGAGCCCCCACCCGCCGCTCACCTAGTCCGGCCCCCCCCGCTGGGGCAAAAGAGCCCACTTGCGGAGACCGAGGGACTCGGTCTGAGGGTGCGCTACACGCGGCCCCTCCCACGGCACCGCCCCACGCTTCCGCTTCCTGTCTCGGGCGGGCCTCCTCGCACGTCCGCTTCCGGTCTCGGGCTGGCCACGGCAGGGAGGTGGGGGGGATTTTGGACGTAGGCAACGGACAAGCAAGGGGCGGCCCAGGTGTCAGGTTTTTTTACTGAGTACAAGGCCGGGCCCTGGGCTGAGTCAGCCGCCGGGGGCAGGGTTGGTCCTGTGAGCAGGCCCCAGCGGGGAGAGGGACTGCGCGGGGACCCCGCCATGGGCGGCACCTCTTCTGCTCCTGCGGAAAGAGCAGTCCCGGAGGCGGGATGTAGGCGGGGACCAGAGTGTGGGCGGCACTGGGCCTGGGGGAGGGGCCTACTGGGCGGAGATCAGTTCTGGGGCGGGAATGTGGGCGGTACCAAACTCGGCGCTGTGGCTGGGGCCAGTTGTGCAGAGGCCAGTCGCCAGACTGGGCTATAGGTGCGAATAAAGCAGATGTAAATTGTGGGGTGTAGTTGGCGTATGCTCAGGGGCTGAAACTGTGGGAACTCAACTCCAGGGGCGGGGGCTGAAGGCGGGGCTTTCCTTGAATCCTTTGATTGAACGAACACGGAGAAAGATGCTTAACGAAGTTTTGTGTTCCCTCTCCACGTTTGCACAGCCCAGTAGAACTGGATTGTATACGCACATTTTTCCACAACGTGCTTTCCTAAGGCAGAAAATAGGGCTTCATCGCTATTTTAAGAATTTCTGGGGGACAAGAGGAGACTAGGAGGGAAACTTCAGACAGTGGTACAAAGTCAGTAAAATAGTCTCACGTCTACCACTGTCAGTCTTTTTGTCCAGAAACGAACATCGTTTTCTCTTCCTCTTTCCTTCCAGATATAGTGTGTCCGTGAATAGTGTGTCACTCATGGAATACATACGTATTGAGCCCTCCTAAATCGCTGCTTTAGTGTGGATATGAGCTGAACAAAACCGGCAAAAGTGGCTGGGTGGAGTGCTTCACAGTTATAATCCCAGCACTTTGGGCGGCTGAAGCAGGAGGATTGCTTGAGGCCAGGAGTTTGGGACCATCCTGGGCAACATAGTGAGACCCTCTCTCTAGGAAACAAAAAAATTAGCCTTGGTGGTGTGCACCTCAAGGCTCAGCGGCTCTGGTGGCTGAGGCAGTGACTGATGATTAAGTCTCTGAACTCTAACTCAGGCAACAGAGCAAGATCCTGTCTCAGTAAAACAAAAACCAAAAAGCAAAAACCTAGAAACCAAACACAAACACAGGCAAAGGAGGTAAAAGTCCTTGCTGTCAGAAAACTTGCATTTTACTTGTAAGTTGGACAGGGAGAGAGAACAATGAGTGTGATAAAGTATAGGATGTGCTAGATGTTGATATAGTCTATAGTGATCCCCCCTGGCCTGCTTTTTCTCTTCCCTGGGATCCCTATCTAGCTTCCCATAGACAGTGAGTCCTCTGCCCCACTCTTGTTTTCTATGCTCTTGCTGGACAGACCACCAGCCATAGCCTTTCCTCCTTTCAGTATGCAGTGTTTACCTGGATTGAGTGCAGGGATGGGCCCCAAGGTGGGGAGCTGGAGACTTTTCAACAGCTGCAAGTGTGAAAGGCTGCTCATTTTCATGATGGGCAGCAGTGGCTGTGACTTGCTATGTTAAGCACTTTTGGAAACTCAGGTTTGTCAGTAATGGGTGTCTTGGAAGACATGCAACTGCTGATTGTAACTGTGTTAACTACTTTTTTTTTTAATTTAGTTTTTTCTTTTTGTTGCAGTTGTCATTGCTGTTTTAGCTGGCTGGGGCCAGGTTTGAACCCACCACCTTGGGTATATGGGGGCCGGTGCCCTACCCACTGAGCCACAGATGCCACCCCCTATGTTAACTTTTCAGTGTCCATTTAGGGAGAATTAGCATCTAATTTTTTCATCCTTGAAAGTGGCATACCCCTATTGGTATAGTCCTTTCTTTAAGCTATCAGATTTTAAATTCTAATGAAATATTATGACTTTTGTTAGGTTTGTTTTCAGACATCATACATATTTAGTGCTTTCTTTTGAAAGTTATTTTGATAAGATTTCAAATTCACAGAAAAGCTGCAAGAATGGTACAAATAATGCCCTTATACCTGTGAGTCAGATTCATCAAAAGTTAACCTTTTGTCCAATTTGCTTTATCAGACTGTTTGTAAATTTTTTTAAACCATTTGAGAGGAAGTTGCAGACACTATGCTTATTTACTCCCAAATGCTTCAGGTTGTATTTCTTTCGAAACTATAGTAATTAGCAAAATCAGGAAGTTTAACACTACATGGTGGTATTATCTAATACATAATCCATATTCATATTTTCCAGTTGTGACAATAATGTCTTCTATGACTGTTTTTTTTTCATGTTCTTGGTTGCAATCCAGGATCATGCCTTGGATTTAATTGTCATATCTGTTTAGTCTGTTTTAATCTAAACCAGGCATCCTCAAACTGCGGCCTGCAGGCCACATGAAGTGGTGTAAATTGTATTTGTTCCTGTTTTGTTTTTTACTTCAAAATAAGATATGTTCAGTGTGCATAGGAATTTGTTCATAGTTTTTTTTTTTTTTTTTAACTATAGTCTGGCCCTCCAACGATCTGAGGGACAGTGAATTGGCCCCCTGTTTAAAAAGTTTGAGGACGCTTGATCTAGACAGTTTCTTAGTCTTTCTTTGGTTCTCATGACTTTGGCATCTTTGAAGTTTGAAGGCCAATAATTTTGTCAAATTTTTTAGAATGTCTCTCAATTTGATTTGTCTAATATTTTTGAAGGAGTTGATGTAGGTTATGATGTTTTCCCTATTTCTAATCATAGAAATTATGTGTTCTTCTCAGTGTATGATATCAAGTGGAGAAGAGAAAATAAGATCTTTGACAAGTTACCCTCCAACCAAAGAAGGACACCAACCTGCATTAATGACTGTTTAGGATCAGAAAAAATTTTGAACATGACACATAAATCTTCCTGAGAGGAGATTTATAGCTTGTTGTGTTAGCAAGCCTGAAATGATATAGCCAAACGATTTATGCTTTCACTTTAACATAAAAAGAATGTGAATAAGAAACTAAAACCAAGAAGTCTAGTAGGCTATGAATATAAAATCAGAGTAAAAATGTAGCAAAGTAATGATATACCTTTTTTAAATAATGTATATGCCCAAAAGACATGAAAACATTTGTCTACACAAAAACTTGTACATGAATGTTCATAGCAACATTATACATAATATATGAGGTTGTAAGGGTGGGGCCCTAATCTAACAGGACTGGTGTCTTTAAAAGAAGAGGAAGAGACACAGGAGTGAGCTTGCACAGAAAAAAAGACCATACAAAGACAGGACAAGAAAAGATTATAAGCCAAGGAGAGAGGCCGCAGGAGAAACTAAACCCACTGATCCTTAATCATGGATTTCAGGCCTCCAGAACTGTGAGAAAATAAATTTTTTTGTGTAAGCTAAAAAAAAAAAAAAAAAATCCCGATGACAATAGCTACCAAAGAAACAAAAATAGCTAGCCGGGCGTTGTGGCAGGCGCCTGTAGTCCCAGCTACTTGGGAGGCTGAGTCAAGAGAATCGCCTAAGCCCAAGGATTTGGAGGTTGCTGTGAGCTGTGTGACGCCACGGCACTCTACCGAGGGCGATAAGGTGAGACTCTGTCTCTACAAAAAAAAAAAAAAAAAGAAACAAAATAGCTAGGAATATATTTCACCAAGCAGGGGACAGACCTCTACAAAGAAAACTATAAACACTGAGGATAAATATTGTAGATGACACAAAGAATTGAAAAGACAGGATCATGGATCAGAAGAATTGATAGCATGAAAACAACCACACTGCCCAAAGCAATGTACAATTTCAATGCCAACCCTATCAAAATGAATTCTCGATTCTTATGGAACCAAAGCCAGATCCAGAACAGCCAAAGCTACCACAAGCAAAAAGGACAAAGCTGGAGGCATCACATTGCCTACTCCAAATTATACTTTCAGGGCATAACAACCCAAACATCATGGCACTACATAAAAATAGACACACAGATCACAGGAACAGAGTAGAGACTCCTCAAAGTAAGCTGCATCCTTACAGTCTACTCATCCTTGACAAAGGTGACAGGAACACACTGTTGGGGAAAGATCCCCTTTTCAGTAAATAGTGTCCGTTACTACCGTGCAGGAGCTTGGGTGGGGTGTCCAAGAGCAATTGAGTCAGTGTCTTGGAGTGGCTGGGTGCGTTCCTGGAATTCAGGACTTGGGAGGTATATCAAAAAGTACTCTTAGGTTCCAAACAGGTGATGTTCTTATATGGATAGCTATGCATGGCTTCTAATACAAACTTTTTGGTAGGAAGTATGGGGAACCCTCAAAGAATTCATGCTAGACCTCCCATTTGATTCTGTAACCCCATTACTGGGCATCTACCCAGAAGGGGAAAAAAAAACCCTTTTACGATAAGGACACTTGCACTAGACTGTTTATCGCAGCCAAAATGTGGAAACAGCCTAAATGCCCACCAACTCAGGAATGGAACAAGTTGTGGTATATGTATACCATGGAATACTATTCATCCATTAAAAAGATGGAGACTTTACATCTTTGTATTAACCTGAATGAAAGTGGAACACATTATTCTCAGTAAAGCATCACAAGAATGGAGAAGCAAGAATCCCATGTACTACTCAATTCTCATATGAGGACAGTGGAGGGTGGGGGAAGGGGAGAGTAGAGAAAGGAAAGGAGGGAGTGGGGTGGGGGGTGAGAGTAGAGAAAGGAAAGGAGTGAGTGGGGGAATTGGGGTTGGGACACAATTATAAGAGGAACTTTACCTAACAAATGCAATCAATGTAACCTGGTTCATTGTACCCTCCATGAATTCCCAACAATAAAAAAAAGAAGGGGGTGCTCACTTCAGCAGCACATGTTCTAAAATAAGAGGAAAGTGATTCTTCCCAAAGAAATGAGGGCACAATGGTTGATTATTGTCATTATTTGAGCTAAGCCTGCTTCTTCCCAGAGTTCTAGGGGTCTTTAGTTGTTTCCCTGGAACCCCTATGTCAGTTTGTAAGGACAGTATCACCACCACAATGGAGTTGAGTAGCTGTGACCTAAACCATATGGACTGCTGCTACCATTTCATCCTATGAGAGGGGAGGGAATGGGAGGGATGGTGAGGCCATATGTAGAGAAAGAGGGAAGAGCTGAGTCTTCCACTTTCAGTCTTCCTCCTCACCGTTCCCTGGGGGTGCAGGGCAAATGCCTGCATGACCACAGCAGGTCAGGAGGGGGAGGGAGAGACAGACCGTGAGCTGTGCACAAGCACCTTTATGCGTTTCCCATGGTGGGCAAAGGGTTAGGTGAGGAGGAGCAGCCTTAAGATTGGCCAATCTGAATGATTTCAGCAGGCTCTAGGGCTTAGGGGCTGTCCCTGATTGTGTAGAGCAGTGAGGGCGAGAATATAGTGTAGATTCACCCAACAGCTTAAGAAGGGTCCAGGGCCTCATGACTGTGCCAAGGTAGCATTTCTCAAAGTGTGTGTTGTATGAAAATATTTACTGTCTGGCCTTTTACAGAAACCTCTGCTGACCATGGTCTAAAAAGGAAGTCTAGACATGTAGCTCCAGTTGTAGGTCACCACTGACACCTCCAATGAGCTCCTCATGAATGCTTATGGACATAATTCAGAAAACTTTAAATAGGTAAAATTTCTCCATCCTGGGCATGAGTGAATGATGCCCTAGAAGTAACTCATGGGGTCAGCTGTCAGCCCCACACTTCATCCTACAGGTCAGAGTGAACCCTGAGACTCAGGTACAGTTCCGGACAGGCCCCGGATGAGCAGGGTAGATGCTGTGGGGTCACCATGGCAATGGAGCCCAGTGCTCTGATATCTGACAAACCCAACTTCAAATTTCAGCTCCACCATTAACTTGATCTTGAGCAAGTTACCTGGAGTGGATTTTTGTTTCTACATAGTAGCAAGGATTTTATTTAAAAACTCAACATAGACACATACACATAAATTCTTGCTTTAGCTGATATAATTAAATAATGTGGAAAGGTAAATTACTACCAATAATAGCACTTCTCAGTTCTTCACACCATCACACAATTCCTTGGTAAAACTGATAATGTGTGTAAATATTTATCAAATTAATGTCAATGGGCACACACCACTATTACATAAAGACTATTATAGATAAATAAGCAGAAGTCCAACAACCCAGTAGAAATGCCATTAAAGATAAAGGCCATGAATATGCATGTGCCCTTACAAGGATGTACAATTGCCTATAAACTGAGGCAACCATATCGAGATTCTCTAATCTCAGTACAAATCAATACAAATTAAATTGATGGCATTATATTGGTTCCTTTCAGGTAACGAAAAAAACTGAATATACAGTTTGGGAAGATTTTACAAAATGGATGGTCCAACTCTGTGCTATCAGCATTGTAAAGTGCTGGTTTCATGGCAGGTACTTGGCAATGTTTGCCAAAAACCATACACAGGTGCATATTCTTCAAACCAGTAATTTTATTATGACCTAAATCAGAGAAACGTTCCAAACGTTTTAAAAAGGATTCGCTGTCTAACTTTTGTCAAAGGAGGGTAGTAACAATGGCTAAATAAGTCTTAGCATTTGTACAAAATGCCATTTGTAGGCATTAGAACAATAATTTCAATGTATATTTAGTTACATTGAATTATGTGCAGGATATATTGTTAGGTATGAGAAAATTATTAAAGAAAGGAACTGGCAGTGTGTCCCCACTTGTAACACAGAAAGTCTAGGAATACAAAACTCCAGGGCTTGGGCTGTGCCTGTGGCTCAAAGGAGTAGGGTGCCAGCCCATATGGTAGAGGTGGTGGGTTCAAACCCAGCCCTGGCCAAAAACTGCAAAACAAAACAAAACAAAAATCTCCAGGGCTTAACAATCACAAGAGGCCTGGACCCTTTCTGTCCACAGTGATGGTGAACAGAAGCTGAAAGACAGAAAGTAGATGCAAAGTTTTGCCTGCAGCCTGTTATATAGGCTAAAGACCTTCACCCTGCACCCCACACTGGCCTGTAGACAAGGCAGGTTCTCATAGACTGTCTGAGATCAGAGGACCCATTTCCCCCTAATGGTCACTTTTTGCCAAACTACTCTGATATAGTGGAAACAACCAGTGGCTTCTATCTAACCTGAAAATAAAATAATTGACATAAACTATTCCATTCTGTGTTTTGATTAATGAACAAGAAAGAGGCAAGGAAAATTGAATGAAACGGTTGGAAGGAGCAAAGATCAGATAGGCAGAGGTCCTCATACACAAGAGAGATAATAAGGCTGAAATTCCACACCAAAACCCAATAGTTCCACTATCACCTTCCTCTAGTGTAAGGCCATTTGCAGAAATGACAAGTGTTAAATAGTCCCCAAACTATTTTATTCCATCTTTTGAGAAAGTGCTGTGAACAATTATATGCCAAATAGATTGGATAACTTGGTGAAATGGATACAATTCTGGGAACAACATAGTAAAAACTGAATCATAAATAAACAAAATACTAATAGACCTAAACTAGTATGAAGATTGAATTAGTGATCAAAAACCTACAACGGAGAAAGGCTCGGGATGAAGACAGCTTCATGGCTGAGTTCTACCAAACATTTGATACCAATCCTTATCAAACTCTTTTGAAGAGAAGGGAATACTTCCAAACCCATTTATAAGACCAGCATCATCCTGATACCAAAGATACTACAAGAAAAGAAAGAACTACAGGCCAATATCACTGATGAACAGAATGAAGGGGAATGTTCCCATTAAATGAATAAAAATCTTTCCTTGCCTTTAGAGAGAGCTAGAATCAATAAAGTAGATTGCCAAGCCATAATGTATGTATGTCTCTGTACCAAGATAATTGAGTATCCTTCTTGGAAAAGAGTTTTATATAAGAAAATAGTCAGGAATAGCATTTTATGGGATAGCACTTCCTTTTGCAGCTGCCAAACTGAACATAGGCTTGGCCACCATATGGTGTACAAACTGGAAACAGATTTCCAACTGGGAATAACATCATGGAGAGGTAACCCAGGAGCAGGAAGCACCCATCTCACTGAACTTGCCCATTCATGAGGCCAGGAGAGGACTGAGACTATGACTGGGAAATTATCTGGGATCACCCTTCCTAACTCTGAAATTTAACTTCCTATTTGTATTCTGCAGAAAGAACACCATAATTGTTCTGTAGCAGGATTTAGTCCCTCTAAAAAATAGGAGCACTTGATTTAATTTTCACAGAATCATATTAGAAAATTTCCCAATGCGCAATTTAGAGTTCGAAGCCAGTAAAGAAGCTTCTTTAATATCTAGAACCTACCATAGTTAGAAGTCTTGTGCATACAAAGACTTCCTTTGTACAAAGGAAGGTTCAACTTCAAAGGTTGAAGTTGAACAAAGGTTCAACTTTTTTGAACCTACCATAGTTAGAAGTCTTGTGCATACAAAGATATCACAAATTAAATCCCCAGAGTATTCATAAAATAGGTTCTTAAATGATAAAGATTTCTAATGACAATAAAGGCTTCCATCAGTAAATTAAAAGTGATAAATCAATCTTTCCCAACTACATTTCTGCAAATAACTCAACACAGCCTCTGGAATCAAATGCAAAAACCACTCCATGAAAATGCAAGATACAGTACAGCTGAGCAATACATATGAAAAAAATTCTGTAAACCGCTGCAGTTTCAAAACAGGAGATCTATAATACAAAGCAATGTAAATAAATATTGGGCTAGTACAAAACCTCTTATTTACAGTTTTACAAATGAAATTGTATTCAGTGTAAATGCTGTGTTTTATATAACACAGTACTGTATTAGTATTAGTAAAATGAGTTCTGTTGAGGGCATTACAGTTTCTGTTAGAATCAACGGATAATGTATAAAAGGTTCACGTTAACTGTGCTTATAATTTAGTGCAGACAAACCCAGTTTAATCTGAAATGATGTCTGTTAAAGTGCTGAAAAACAGGAAGTATTTAAAAAACACTGTACATTATTAAAACTTCATCAAATCAGAATGTTAAAATTCTTTCACATTTTTTAATCCTTTTGCCGCGGGCCCGTGGGCAAGATAATCTTTTTCAGCAAAGGAATACATCTTAGATGCCACTAGCTGGTTCCATGATTTTAGGTTCAGTGGAATTAGCTTTACAAAACAATTATTTATCCATCAACCATAACTTCAGGGCTAGTAATTAATTCAATATTCAAGATAAGCCTGTTCTCCTCTGTAAATAACATACTCAGCTAATGCTAGGCCATTTACACTGGGCTGACCAGTGACCAATCGGAGAAACTGTTGGAGAAACATGCCATTTTCATTGTACTGAACTGCAGGAAAAACTTTCTCAAGTTTACTCAGTAAAAGAGCAGCTGTCCTTGGCATAACAAGATCTGTTTTTGTGAATTGGGCACCCAGTTCCTCCTCCAATTCCATATACGTATTGATTGCTTTTGGAAGAGTTTTCAGCAAAATAAATCCTGGCTGCAAATATGCTACCTAAGTATGCATACCTTTCATCAGAACCTTTGTGGATAGCTGCACTCACAAAGGAAGACCCATGAAATAGCATTCTTTCATTTGCGTGGTTGTGATTTTGTTCAGAAACTTTTTTCCTCTGGTAAGTATATCTTTCCCATAGTTTCTTGCTACAAACCTTCTGAGTCTTGAGAATATTGTATCTGTTGAGTATTCCACCTGCATGACCTCCATCTATGTGTTCTCGAACTGTACTTTGCATCTCTTCCTCCACAGACTGAAACTCTTTATCACGAGACAGAGCTATGAGAATCGTTCCAAAGTTAAATACCGGTTAAGACCTTGTCCAGAGATAAGTCTCTCAGCTCCTTTAATTAGTTTGTGTCTATGTCCATAGGCATTGATTCCAATCTCCTTCAGCTTCTTGTGCCCCATCTCAACTAATACATCCAAAGTGATCTGTTCTCTCTTAAAGATATCCTTTAGGTGCTCAAGTCCAAGATTCCTTACAAATTAAGATATGCTGAACTGGAACTTCATTTTTCTCCAAACTGGAAGCATACTCTGTTCCACTTGAACTAACTACTGAAGACAGTTCTGATAAACTCCCAGATAAGTTGCAAGTCTGCCGGCTGCAGGAAGACTTGGAGGGCTGGATGGACCAGAAGAGAGAGCTTCTGCTTGTGTTTCTGGGATTCTCACACCATAGAGCATTTGAGGTTTATAACGTGAGCAGAAGGGGGCATGGCTACTGTCAAGACAGCACTGACATCATTGGTTGACACTAAATCTAAAGTTATTTGTCTCTCCTGATTTTCAAGAGCAGGAACAGCTCCATGGACCAAAAATAAAGCACAAAGCTGCATTTGTCCCTTTTGGGCTGCTTCATGGAAAAGTGTGAAAGCTCATTTGTCTGTGGCATTGACGCATGCATTATACTTTATTAGTAAAGCTGCTACATCTGCATGCCCATCATATACTGCACTATGCAAAGGAGTAAGTCCTCCTTTGTCTTGGGAATTCACATCAGCTTCATGTTATAACAAGTACCCTGCAACTTCTAAATTATTATAACTAGCTGCTAAATATAAAGGTGTTGAACACTGGCTTTGGGTATCATGGCAATTTATGTCATCAGGTGAAGACAACTTCTTTACTCTGGCTAAACAACCCTTCTTGGCACCATCCAGCAAAGCTGCATTTTCCCTCAGTAGATCTTGGATATCTGTATCTCCATCTTTAACAAGATCCAAACAAGTAGTTCCATCCCTATTTTGTAGGGTCTGCACCATGCTCGGGTAGAAGTTTGCAAATTTCATATTTTCCTTTTGCTGCAGCTTCATGTAAAGGTGTAAATTCCCATAAATCAGCTAGACTACTGCTCCAAGCTTTACAAGAAACTCTGCAACTTCATAATGTCCATAAGAACATGCATTGTGCAAAGGTACAAGAACTCCTTTATCTTCAGCATACCCATCAACTCCACATTGCAGCCGATATTCTATCACAGACGCTCTACTATGCTCAGCTGCAAAATGGAGTGGTGTAGGCTGACACCCCTCAGTGTCTTTGCAGTTGGCACTCTGAACAGTACATTTTTTTTGTTTGTTTTGTTTTTACAGTTCCTACATCTCCAGCCTTTGCAGCTTCCAGCATAGTCTGTCTGCTTCTGAATTATCAAATGGGATACCTTCTTGAAGCAGTTGCTGCATGTTTTCATTTCCCTATCTGTAAGTCAGTAAAGCCCTGAAGGGATATGATGTTAGGATCACCTCCATGGCTGAGGAGTAGGTGGCAGGTTTGCAGATGACCACAATGTGCAGCTCCGTGCAAAGAAGTCTGACCAAGATTATCCAGAGCATCAACCGTTGCTTGATGTTTCACCAGTACTTTGACATGTGCAGAGGAGTCAAGAATCCTTTCATCTTGGGGGCAGTGCCTGTGGCTCAAGCAGTAGGGCGCTGGCCCCATATAGCAAGGGTGGCAGGTTTGAATCTGGCCCTGGCCAAAAAAAATAATCCTTTCATCTTTTCATTGATGTTTGCTCCTTTTCTTAGCAACAGCCCTCACATACTTTCTTTGGGGATGTGGACAGGCAGCAGCACAGTGTTTCATGAGTTTGAGGATGTTTGGGATTCACCCTTTACAGAGAGAGATACTTTCTGATTCCTGTAACATCAGCAGCCCATGCAGCTTGCAGCAGTGAGTGGCCTTTAAATTTGCATGCTAATCCTTTTAACTGTGGTGTAGGAGCCAAATATATAGCATTTTTATTGTGACAATTCAGCAGTGTTGGATCTGTACCCTTTCTTTTTTTTTTTTATAACTTTTTTTTTTTATTGTTAAGTCATAGCTGTGTACATTAATGCAATCAAGGACCCTTTCTTAAAAGAACATACTTCAACCCTGTTTTTAGAAGCTGCCTCATGAAGAGGAGTGAATGGTCACAAGTCCATCACATTTACAAAGGCACGGTGCTTGACCAAAAGTTCAATTACTTCCTAGTGACCGTAAGGACAGGCATTGTGTGACGGCACCAGACCACCGTTTCTTTAGCGTGAGCATCAGCTCCATGCTGCAATAACAGCTGTACAATCTTTACTCTGTTGTATCCTGCCGCCAAATGCGATGGAGTTGACTTTCTGCCATCGATCGCCTGCATGGCAGTTGACATTTAATGGTGTAAGCAGAGGCATCATTTTTCCTCATTGCCACTCCTGGTACTTTTCAAGAGTTCATTTTCTTATATTCATCAGTTAGCACTGCTTTGGCAGACGAGTCTGCTGAATCCAATGGTGTCCTTACACCTGTATTTCAGATAGTTGGCTCTGCTCCTTGCTGTAAGAGCACTGTGCAAACGCCAATCTTTCCTTTGATTGAAGCTTGACAAAGAGGAGTATAATTCAAATTATCTCGTGCATTTGAGTGCGCTGCGTGTCGCAAAAGGAGGTTAACTACTTTGGCACGACCGAAAGAACCATGCATTAGGAAAAGGAATAAGGCCCCCACCATCATATGCTTGGAATTTTACACCCTTCTGAAGCAAATATTCAACTATATCTTTCCGACCCAAACCTGTGGCGAGCTGGAACGGGATGCATTTCCTGCCCGCGGTGCGGCGGCTGTTCAACCGGAGTCGCCAGCTTCCTGACAGGTTTCGCGTCCCGGCGCGCCTCGACCAGCTCGGGAGCAAACCGGACCCCTCTCTTGGCTCCGCGCACCCCGGCTGCCCCCTGGCGGCAGAGACCGCGCGAGCGCGCCGCCGGAGCCCTGGCTGGCAAGGCCCCTTCTGCCTGCTCCCTAATTCTAAAAGTATTTTTAAACCAATTATAGCCAAAATATTATCATTTGTGCATGTAACTAATGTGAAAATTAATATAAAGGTATTTTCCTTTTTTTGGACTGCGTTCCAGAAATCTAGTTTGTACTTGCCACTTACAACACATCTCAATTCATGAGCTGGATTTTATCAGATGGATCTGTTCTGTATTTAGATTTGAAAAGATCCACACTTGTAAAATAAGGCTCACATATCCAAGTTGTTTCAAACATACTGCAGGGGTCCACAAACTGCGGCCCACGGGCCACATCACATGAGGCCACATGAGGCGGTGTGATTGTATTTGTTCCTGTGTTTTTTTTTTTTTTTCACTTCAAAATTAGATATGTGCAGTGTGCATAGGAATTTGTTCAGAGTTTTTTTTTTTTTTTTTAAACTATAGTCCGGCCCTCCAATGGTCTGAGGGACAGTGAACTGGTCCCCTGTTTAAAAAGTTTGAGGACCCCTGCTAGAGCTTTCCACTTAAAGATTCATGTCAGATCTGGGTGTAACGGCTCTTCTGGGAGGCTGAGGAAGGAGGATTGCTTGAGATCAGGAGTTTGAGCCCAGCATGAACAAGAGCAAGAAAGACTCTGTCTCTACTAAAAATAGAAAAGTCAGCCGGGTTAGATGAATATTTACAAGTTCCTTTTGGATTTAGTAATAGAGGGGACATTGTGGCCTTGGTGGGGAAAACATCTATGGAATGGTAAAGGCAGATAGAAGTTTGGCATGAACTGAGGAATTGCTTGGAGGTGAGGGGATAGAGACAGAGGATGAAGATGGCTCACACCCAAGGGGAAGGAATAGAAAGCAGTGGTTGAGGAGAGGTCCCAGGAAAGTCAGGTGAGCAGTGTCTGTGTAGTTAGGAACAATTTGAACTTTATTTTTTTTTTGAGACAGAGTCTCACTTTGTTGCCCTTGATAGAGTGCCCAGGCATCATAGCTCACAACAACCTCAAGACATCCTCTTGCCTCAGCCTCCCAAGTAGCTGGGACTACCGGCATCTGGCACAACACCTGGCTATATTTTAGGGACAAAATCTCAGTCTTGCTGGGGCTGTTCTCAAGCTCGTGAACTCAAGCAATCCATCCGCCTCAGCCTCCCAGAGTGCTAGGATTACAGGCGTAAGCTACCATGCCCAACCAATTTGAACATATTTAAATTCTGAAGGAAAGATTCAGTAGAAAAAGAGAAGTTGAAGATATGAGGGCTAAATTGGAATATTGAAGGCACAAGATCACTAAGAAGGAAGAAGGGATAGGTATTCTCACCATTTGAGAATAAAGGAAAGTCATTGAATAAAATTAGAGAAAATTAGAAGCTAAGGAAGCTTATCAGGAGTATTTGCAGATTTGGCAACTAGACCCATAATATTTCAACGCAGTAGTTAGCAATTCCCTTTGTTGTATCAGGCAAGTTAATATACACCAGGAAAAAGGAAAAGTGGAGAACATTTGGAACTGGCTCTGGGGAAAAATTAAGGAGTTAATAGTAAGTCAACACACAAAAGAAAGTAAAAATTTCTAGGCATTATAAGTTCTTCCCAGTTAATGCTGAATATTTTGTATTTATAGTGGTACCAAAATAGCATGTTGTGTGCTTTTTCTTTTCAGTGGTTATCATAAGACCAGCTATAGCTACAGTGTTGAGGATCAACAGGGATCTCCCAAGGTTCACAAGGCAGATATGATGAGTGGGAAGGAATGTTGGCTTATTCCAAGGGAATTATTGAGGTCACAGATCACGGAATCCAAGAGTGACAGGAATGGGAGGAGAGAAACGAAGGTGAAGGTATGATGGTCTGGCATAACTTTTGTTCTTGAGGAATGTGTATCTATTGCATGGGTGTTTGAATAAAAAAGGTAGAGAGTAGACACTTGTGGAGGATGAGTAAGCTTTCTGAACTATTTACTTTGGGGCAGGACCATTTGGACTGATGACAATATCTGGCGTATGATAGTGAGTCCCTAAGAGTGGCACAGATGATAATTTCACTATGGATGAACACACACTGATGGTCAATGGGTTAATCAAATGAATAGTCAAATCACACACAAGAATGGCAGGACTTAGGATTATTTTTTTGAGACAGAGTCTCATTCTATCACCCCAGGTAGAATCATCATAGCTCACTGCAGCCTCAAAGCTTCAGCCTCCTGAAGCCCAGTTGATCCTCCTGCCTCCGCCCTCCTGAGCAGCTGGGACTACAAGTGTACGCTGTCATGCCCAGCTAATTTTTCTGTTTTTAGTAAAGATTGGGTCTCACTCTTGCTCATGCTGGTTTTGAACTCTTGAGCTCAAGCAATCCACCTGCCTTGGCCTCCCCAGAGTGCTAGGATTGCAGGCATTATACACAGGCCTGAGCTGTGCCCTGCCAGGGTTTCATGTTTAGAAAAAGACATATTGTGTGTGTCACAATAGAGGGTGTCTGGACTTGCAAATTTGAGAGTGATACGGACAAAAAGGGAATAAAATGATACTCAAACAAGGAAGTGGCTTTCAGGATGGTGGAGGGGTATTTTGACCTTGAGCTGTATGTCCTTTATACAAATCTGCTTGAGGATGTTGCAAGAGGCAGGTCAGACCTATCTCTAGAGGGAAGAGGAAGGATGGAAGTCCAAAAGAGCTGAGATCATTGTCAGCTGAGAAGAAAGGAATCTTTTTCATTTTGATTCAGTTTCATGATTTATTTTTATAGCATAGGAGGAAAAGAAGGATGATGGCCAAAAGTTCACAGAGGAAGCAATGCGACTGTGTAAACCAATCCGAACTAAATTCTGGCTTCAGCATCTCAATCCCTTTGAGAATGTCCAGCTACATATTCAAGAGACCAGTTACTAGAATCACATCTCATCCTGGCAATGAGGTTAGATATCACCAATGGGAAGAGAATCTGGAAAAGCCCCAACAGGTCTGCTGGCAGAAGAGACTTCAAGGACTCCAGGCCCACAGCAGCTCGGGAGAACTTTTAAGTGCTTTGGATCTTGCCAAATCCTTGCAGAAGCTTGCACCTGGTTGCACAGGTGCATCCCTGCCAGGGGCTCTTGCTGCTGGTCTGTGCTCCAGTCCCATGCACACCTTTGCTCAGTCTTCAGATTTGGCACAGATCACTCCCAGAGTGAGTCTGGGTATCTCACAGATCCTGTGCAAACAATTTCTGGTCACAGAGGAGGATATTAGGAAACAGGAAAGGAAAGTGAAGACAGTAAGAGAGAGACTGGCAATAGCTTTGATTGCAGATGGACTTGCTAGTCAGGCAGAGAAAATGCGAGACCAAGAAGGGTGTCCCGAAAAACACTATGAAAAAAAGAGAAGATAGTGCAGATGAAACATGACCATGTATTAATATCTCTTCACAGTGTCCGTAAATGATTTTCTTCTGCTTTGAGCTCTTGAAACTTTAAAATATGCTAATACTTTTCTTTATTAAATGCCTTTGCATGGCATAAAAGAATATAGATAGTAATTTCTTTTTGAGGTGAGAGATGGGGTTTCAGGTGAGCAAAGGAAGATTTTTCTAATCCATGATACACTCCCATTTCATTTACTACTTATGTTACTTATTTGTATTTTATTTCACTTTATTTTCAAAACCTCTTACTGTATATATTTAAGATGTATGACATGATGTTTGTGCACAGTTGACTCTTACGCAACACCAGGATTAGGGAAACCAAGCCCTCATGCAGTCAAAAATCTGCATATAACTTTTGACTTGCACGAAACTTATTATTAGTTACATAATACAATATTGTTGACTGTAGTCCTCAGGCTGTACCTTAGATCTCTAGACTTATTTATCCTACGTAACTGTAAATTTGCATCCTTTGACCAGTGTGTCCCCATCCTCCCACACCAATGCCATTATTTACTCTCTGTTTCTAGGTATTCAACTTTTAAAGATTCTGCCTACAAATGAGGTCATGCAGTAATTTTCTTCTTTGTATGGCTTATTTCATTTCCCTTAAAGTAAATAGGAAGTTATCAAAGTCATGGAATTATTCAGTGCTTTGTCTCCATAGTTACAGGATTAAAAACCTTGTTTAGAGAAAATCTCAGGATGGTATAGAAAAACCTCCCCCCAGATTGTGATGTTGCTGAGAGACCAAAGAATGAGTCAGATGAGTGCAGCCTGGCGAGTCAGATGAGTTTATTAGACGTTATTTATACAGGGTGTTCACGTCAAGTCAAGACATGAATCCACTGGCACTCTGGCAGGAATTCTTCTGGGAGTAAGATCCTCACTTCCTGTCTGTTTGTGCAGCCTTAAATTCTTTTCTGACAAGTGAGGTAGACTTCTCTATGACATCATCCAATGCGTAAGACACAGGTTCAGCATGCACAATCCTCCCATTATGCTAGGAGCTATGCAACAAGTAAGGCAGCTTAGAAGGGTTTATACTGGTCATAAGATTCATGACCATCTACACAAAAGGAGTTACCTAAGAAGGCCCTTTGTACTTTGTATTTCTTTTTTATTTTCTGAACAATTTAGTGACATTTAGTACATTCACAACGTTGTGCCACTACCACTTTTATCTAGTTACAAAACATTCGTCCAATTCCTGTCATTATTCTCTACACCATCTTGGATCCACTTGTCAACGTCCCCACAAAGCATTATGGATAAGAAAGAGCCTTTAAAATGACTCAACCTTAGCCTTGACTCCACCCTCCCCCGTCCCCGTTCAAAGACATTTTCTTTTTTTTTTCCTTTTTTTTTTTTTTTTATTAAATCATAGCTGTGTACATTGATATATTCATGGGGCATCATTCACTGGCTTCACAGACCGTTCACCAAGTTTCACATATACCCTTGTAAGATGCACCGCTGGTGTAATCCCACCAATCCCCTTCCCTCTACCCACCTCCCCCCTCCTTTTGCCCCTTCCCCTTATTCTTAGGTTGTAACTGGGTTATAGCTTTCATGTGAAAACCCTAAATTAGTTTCATAGTAGGGCTGAGTACATTCGGTACTTTTTCTTCCATTCTTGAGATACTTTACTAAGGAGAATATGTTCCAGCTCCATCCATGTAAACATGAAAGAGGTAAAGTCTCCATCTTTCTTTAAGGCTGCATAATACTCCATGGTGTACATATACCACAATTTATTAATCCATTCGTGGATCAATGGGCACTTGGGCTTCTTCCATGACTTAGCAATTATGAATTGGGCTGCAATAAACATTCTGGTACAAATATCTTTGTTATGACGTGATTTTTGGTCTTCTGGGTATATGCCCAGTAGAGGGATTACAGGATTGAATGGCAGATCTATTTTTAGATCTCTAAGTGTTCTCCATATCTCTTTCCAAAAGGAATGTATTAATTTGCATTCCCACCAGCAGTGTAAAAGTGTTCCCTTTTCTCCACATCCGCGCCAACATCTCTGGTCTTGGGATTTTGTGATATAGGCTAGTCTCACTGGAGTTAGATGGTATCTCAAAGTAGTTTTGATTTGCATTTCTCTGATGATTAAAGATGATGAGCATTTTTTTCATATGTCTGAAGGCCGTGCACCTGTCTTCCTCAGAGAAGTTTCTCTTCAAATCCCTTGCCCAGCCTGCGATGGGATCCCTTGTTGTATTCTTGCTAATGCGTTCGAGTTCTCTGTGGATTCTGATTATTAAACCTTTGTCGGAGACATAACCTGCAAATATCTTCTCCCATTCTGAGGGCTGTTTGCTTGCTTTACTTACTGTGTTCTTGGCTGTGCAGAAGCTTTTTAGTTTGATCAAGTCTCAGTAGTGTATTTTTGAAGCTGCTTCAATTGCCCGGGGGGCTCTCCTCATAAAATACTCGCTCAGACCGATTTCTTCAAGGGTTTTCCCTGCACTCTCCTCTAGTATCTTTATAGTTTCATGTCTTAAGTTTAAATCTTTGATCCAGTGAGAGTCTATCTTAGTTAATGGTGAAAGGTGTGGGTCCACTTTCAGTCTTCTACAGGTTGCCAGCCAGTTCACCCAGCACCATTTGTTAAATAGGGAATCTTTTCCCCACTGAATGTTTTTAATTGGCTTGTCAAAGATTAAATAACGGTAAGTAGCTGGATTCATCTCTTGGTTCTCTATTCTGTTCCAGACATCTACTTCTCTGTTTTTGTGCCAATACCATGCTGTTTTGATCACTATCAATTTGTAGTATAGTCTGAGGTCTGGTAGCGTGATTCCTCCTGCTTTGTTTTTATTGCTGAGTAATGTCTTGGCTATTCGAGGTTTTTTTCTGATTCCATATAAAATGAAGTATTATTTTTTCAAGATATTTAAAGTACGACAGTGGAGCATGATCTTTAATAGGGATTGCATTGGAATTATATATTGCTTTGGGTAGTATGGACATTTTAACAATGTTGATTCTTCCCAGCCATGAGCATGGTATGTTTTTCCATTTGTTAATATTTTCAGCTATTTCTTTTCTTAGAGTTTCATAGTTCTCTTTATAGAGATCTTTCATGTCCTTAGTTAGATAAATTCCCAAATATTTCATCTTCTTTGGCACTACTGTGAATGGGATAGAGTCCTTAACTGTTTTTTCAACTTGACTATTGTTGGTATATATAAAGGCTACCGATTTATGAATGTTGATTTTATAACCTGAGATGCTGCTGTATTCTTTGATCACTTCTAAGAGTTTTGTAGTAGAGTCCCTAGTGTTTTCCAGATATACAATCATATCATCTGCGAAGAGCGAAAGTTTGATCTCTTCTGACCCTATATGGATACCCTTGATCGCCTTTTCTTCCCTAATTGCAGTGGCTAAAACTTCCATTACGATGTTAAAAAGCAATGGAGACAATGGGCAGCCTTGTCTGGTTCCTGATCTGAGTGGAAATGATTCCAATTTAACTCCATTCAATATGATATTGGCTGTGGGTTTGCTGTAGATGGTCTCTATCAGTTTAAGAAATGTCCCTTCTATACCAATCTTCTTAAGTGTTCTGATCGTGAAGGGATGCTGGATATTATCAAAAGCTTTTTCTGCATTGATTGATAGAATCATATGGTCTTTGTTTTTTAATTTGTTTGTGTGCTGGATTACATTCATAGATTTACGTATATTGAACCAGCCTTGAGATCCTGGGATAAAACTGACTTGGTCGTGATGTATAATTTGTTTGATGTGTTGCTGCATTCTGTTTGTTAGGATCTTGTTGAATATTTTTGCATCTATATTCATTAGTGACATTGGTCTATAATTTTCTTTTCTTGTTGGGTCTTTTCCTGGTTTGGGGATCAGGGTGATGTTTGCTTCATAGAACGTGTTAGGTAGTCTTCCTTCTTTTTCTACCTTTTGGAACAGGTTAAGTAATATAGGTACTAATTCCTCTTTAAAAGTTTGGTAGAATTCTGATGTGAAACCATCTGGTCCCGGGCTTTTCTTTTTAGGGAGGTTTTGTATGGTTGATGCTTTTTCCGAACTTGATATGGGCCTGTTCAGCATTTCCACTTGATTCTGGCTAAGTCTTGGAAGGTGACGTACTTCCAAGTATCTGTCAATTTCCTTCAGATTTTCATATTTCTGAGAATACAGTTTTGTAATACTCATTAAGGATTTTTTTGATTTCTGAGGAGTCTGTTGTTATTTCGTCTTTGTTGTTTCTGATTGATGAGATTAGAGATTTTACTCTTTTTTTCCTGATTAGGTTGGCCAAAGGTTTATCTATTTTATTGACCTTTTCGAAAAACCAGCTTTTTGATTTATTGATCTGTTGTATTATTCTTTTGTTTTCAATTTCATTTAATTCTGCTCTAATTTTGGTGATTTCTTTTCTTGTACTGGGTTTGGGGTTGGAATGTTCTTCCTTTTCCAGTTGCTTGAGATGTCCCATTAAGTTGTTAACTTCCTCTCTTTCCCTTCTCTTGAGGAAGGCTTGCAGTGCTATAAATTTCCCTCTTAGAACTGCCTTTGTGTGTCCCAGAGGTTCTGATAGTTCGTGTCTTCATTGTTGTTTTGTTCCAAAAGTTGGCGATTTCTTTCTTAATCTCATCTCTGACCCAGCTGTCGTTCAGCATAAGGTTATTTAACTTCCATGTTTTTGTATGAGTATGCAGATTCCTGTTGTTACTCAGCTCAAGTTTTATTCCATGGTGGTCCGAGAAGATGCATGGAATAATTTCTATTCCTTTAAATTTACTGAGGTTAGACTTGTGACCTAAGATGTGATCGATTTTGAAGTAAGTTCCTTGGGCTGATGAGAAGTATGTGTATTCAGTTTTGTTGGGATGAAATGTTCTGTAGATGTCTGCTAAATCCAAATGTTGGATGGTTAGGTTTAAATCTAAGATTTCTTTGCTCAGCTTCTTGTTGGAGGATCGATTCAACACTGCCAAAGGAGTGTTGAAATCTTTGACTATTATGGAGCTGGGGGAAATCAAGTTGCTCATGTCTGTTAGAGGTTGTCTTATAAATTGAGGTGCATTCTGGTTGGGTGCATAGATATTAATAATTGAGATCTCATCATATTGAGTATTACCCTTAACAAATATGAAGTGACCGTTCTTGCCCTTCCCTACTTTTGTTGGTTTAAAGCCTATTGTATCTGCAAATACAATTGCTACCCCTGCTTTTTTCTGATTACCATTTGCCTGAAATATGGATGACCATCCTTTCACCCTGAGTCTGTGTTTGTCTTTTAAGTTAAGATGTGACTCTTGTATGCAACAGATATCTGGCCTGAGTTTTGTATCCAGTCAGCTAACCTATGCCTCTTTAGAGGACAGTTTAAGCCGTTCACATTAATGGAGAATATTGATAAGTCTGGTGAAGTTTTGGGTATCGAGTTTTTCAAAAGTCCAGTGGGTATTTTTAATGCTTTTGCCAGTGTGGAAATTGGAGTTTGATCTGAAGTTTCTGAGTGAGTTTACTTTTGTGGTATATGATTGGGTTGGTCATTATGGAGGATAGGTCTGAGAATATCCTGAAGAGCTGGTTTGGTTATGGCAAATTTCTTCAACATATGAATGTCATGAAAGTATTTAATTTCTCCATCATAAATGAAACTCAGTTTAGCTGGATACAAGATCTGGGGTTGAAAGTTATTTTGCTTTAGGAGATTAAAAGTCGGTGACCACCCTCTTCTGGCTTGAAAAGTTTCAGCAGAGAGATCTGAAGTCATTCTAATATTCTTCCCTTTGAAGGTAATGGGTTTCTTTCTTCTGGCAGCTTTGAGGATTTTCTCCTTCATATTAACTTTAGTGAAGTTAATTATGATATGCCTGGGGGATGTCTTATTGGGGTTGAGTCGTGCTGGGGTTCTGAAGCTGTCCGCTATCTGAATTTCAGAATCTCTAGGCATGTCTGGAAAATTCTCTTTCATAATTTCATGCAGAAGGGCCTCTGTGCCCAGCGAGGCCACTTCATCTGTTTCTGGAACTCCTATGATTCGGATATTCGCCTTCTTCTAATTATTCCAGAGCTCTCTGAGAGAATGATCTGTTTTTGCTATCCATTTCTCTTCCTCTTTGAGAGTTTGGGTGCGTTCAAAGGCTTTATCTTCGATGTCAGAAATCCTTTCTTCTGCTTGCTCCATTCTGTTGCTGAGGGATTCTACTGTATTTTTCATATCTTTGAGGGCTACAAATTCTTGCTTCAGTGTGTCTAAGTCTTTGGGGTTTTGTCTTTAAATTCGTTAAATTCTTGAGACAACTTTTGAATTTCTCCTCGAATTCCTAATTCTGCTTTGTTAATATTGTCTGCAATCCAAATTCTGAATTCGATTTCTGACATCTCAGCCAGTTGTTTATGAATGGGATCTTCAATTACATCTGCCATATCTTTCCTTGGGTGGGGGGTTGATCTATTCTGGTTATTCATGTTACCAGAGTTTTTCTGTTGATTGCACCCCATGGTTGTTTTACTCCCTCTGATTTTTTCCCCTGGGGCTTTGTCGAGGGCCTGTACAGTGTTGTGGCCTGAGAAACTGGGGCCCTGTCTGGTGTGGTGGGCCTAAGTGGTTCTGTCTTTTTTTCAGCTGGTTTCTGTTCCAACCTAGTGAAACAGATACTTTGGATTGAAACCTCAGCTGTGGAGAAATATCAGCAATTATGTCACCCCACCCCCCACTGGCAAACAATTGGAAAAGAAAAATCAAACCTTCCTACCACCGTGCACCCAGGGCACCTCCTGATTTGTCCTCAGGCTATTGGTTCAGTTCAAAAATGTCCAAATCAATTGTCTCAGTCTGCATCTGTCTCGGGTGAGAGAGTTTAAGAGGTCTCTGGGATCTGGATCACAGGGGTCTTGTGACTACTCTGGTGTGGCTTGCTCCAGTGCTGCGTCGAGTCAGGAGGAGCCACCCAGCCAATAGATAAGTCTGGGAAGGTTGCTGCCTCCTTCCCCACCTTGCACCGCTGTCACACCCAGTCACTGATAGCCCTGCAGTTGGCTGACCCAGTTGCCTGTAGTGAATCGATACTCCAGGAGTTTGCACCTGCCTGAATCACAAGGAAGTTTTCCAGGCCGCTGCTCTCTGCCTCTCTCTAGCAGGAGGAGGTGAGGCCTGACAATCTTGGGTGCTTGATGAAGGTTGGGGAGTTTTCACTCAGGTCCAGTCTCGCCCCTGATTAATGTTACTGACAGAACAGAACAGAACAGAACAACTCTGCGGTTCCCCTGCAGAAGAGAAGCTGAATTGTGTTCCAAATCAGCTTGTCTTTGTTCTTGTATTGTCTATAGGCTGACGATCCCCTGAGGGCCAGGTGCGTCTTAGGTTTAGTAAAGTGGATCTCTGGGTCAGCCTCGCCCTGGAGTTTCCCCGGTTTGCAAGTTGGAGTAGCCTGAGGCAAATCCTATACTCAGAGTCTCTGGTTGCCCAGGGAGACAGGGGGTGTGGCTTCGGAATATTGGGTAGTAAGCCGCATTGCTAGCAAAAGAGGGCTGCTGTTTTATGGCTCAGGCAACCTCTGGTCCAGTGTAACTCCCTTCCGGCCAACTGTCCTCCCTCTGCTCCCATATCCCAGAGTCTGCACTGACCGTCTGCAGCCCAGAACTGTCTACACCCCTTGAGCAATCGCCCAAGAGTCTGGACTCCTGGGGGACAGGCCTCCAGACCTCGGAGCGAGAGCAGAGGGAAGTGCGGGGAGTGCTGGGAGCCTGGGGTTGTGGGCAGAGAACACACACAGCTTTACACAGTTTTATGCCTGGCCGTATTGTCACCAAAAGACAGCTGTCTCACTGTGCCTCAGGGAACTGCCACTCCGGTGCGGTCCCCTCTCTGCCGATGGGGACTGGCCTCCAGAACTCAGTGTGAGTAAAGGGGAGTGCTGGGAGCTCAGAATTCCAGGTAGAGACTACATACAGTTTATACAGTTTTATGCCTGGCAGGAGGATGCCGTGGCACCCTAGTAGGGGAGATAGGTCCAGTTTTTAGAGGGTCTCTCCCATGGAGTGTAGTGGGAGGACCTTTGTACTCTGCCCAATTGTTTGTGGGGCACTCTGAGCCATTCTCATGGGGGAGGAGACTCCCGTCCACTTGGTGATGGATTTTGTACCTTTCATTTGTATCCTTGTGGTCGCAGCTCACCTCAGCGGGGTTGACGTGCGTTCTTCAACCTTCTCTCTTAGTGCAGCTCAAATCCACCAGGTTACTTGCTCAATTTTTGTCCTTTAACTCTCCTACTGGACGGGAGCCTCTGTGGAAAGCTGGCTTCAGTCTCAGCCAATTTGTCTCTTCCCCCCTGTACTTTGTATTTCTTTCTGCTTACTTGCTTTGGTCTATATTTTGAAATTCAAAAGAAATCTTCCTAAATTCTCTTAAACACGAAAAGCCAGTGGTGGGGAACTTGTATTGCTACCTTGAACCTACCTAGTCAGAATGGATTATTAGTTTTGCATATTGTCTCCAGTTGATTGTGAAATTCTATTTTGTTAAAGGGTTTTTTATGTCTATATTCCCTCATATAAGATCTCTGACTCGTTATTTTGTTTTTGTTCTTGATTACCTATTAATTTGGAATTGCATACAGCGAAATACTGACCTTTCCCTCATTTTCTAGGTGTATATGTGTTTGACATTGATTCATGAAAATTGACATACCAATTAAGAGATAGTGATATCAAAAGAGGCTTTTAAGAGTTATTAATAAGCCTCTGCTTGTCGAGATTAAGAGTTTAAATCTATTTATATATGTGTATGATAAAGCTTGTTATATTATTCACATCCTCTTTATCATTACTGGCTTTTCTTTGATGAATTTGTCAGTTATTGATATTGATGAGTTAAAATAATGGAGTACAAAATCCATACTATTTACCACTTCCCCCCCCCACCCAATGAATTATTTTAAAATTTCATCTGTGTGGTCTGGGTATCTCAAGCCCTTTGAGACCACATTAGTTAGAATGCTTTGATGTTTTATTTACTTAATACTAATATTGATACTCTGATTTTTTTCTTTTCCTCACTACTCCTCGGTGTCTTCATTCCAATATGTTTTCTGTGATTACATTTCTTCTCCTCATGGTTCTTTACTGGTTCTTTTCACCAAACACCTGCAGGAGATCAGCTCTGAGTTGGTCTGTATGTCTGGAAATGCCTTTATCTCTTTTTTTGACAAATGGTTTGAATAGGTGTATAATTTACATTCTAAGTAATTTTTTCCTTCATTGTCCAGTTATATAATATATCCTTTTTATTTTTGTAAAAGATGGGGCCTTGTTCTTTTGCCAAGGCTGGGCTGCAACCTCAAACTCCTGGGCTCAAGAGATCCTCCTGCCTCAGCCTACTGAGTAGCTGTGACTGAGCCACCATATCTTTAGCTGTAAATTGGGAATGAAACCTTCAAGGATGGTGAACATAATTGAGAAAATGCATGTAGAGTTTGCCAACCATAGTGCTTAGCAGATATTCAGTATTCAATAAATGACAGCTATTGTTATCATTCTTACAATCTTCAAAGAGTGCATGCTCAGAGAAGGACAGCTGACAACTACAAATGGCTCACACCAAAGACATTAGAATGGGTGCCATTACTGTAATTTTAATTCTTATCTCAGCTAAGATCAGCTGTGGTAGTGTGAAATGTGTACAGGTAATGCAGTCTGTTCCAGCAGATTCAAGGCAGGACAGCACAGCTGACCACATGCCTGAGATGCTTAAGCTGCCTATTAGGGAGCTCTCTACTGTAATTATTGACTTAAACACAATGCAGGGAAAGATTTTTTAAGGATCCTGTTTTCCTTTCTGTCTTATTTTTTCTTGCTGAGTTTCATAATATTTGTCTTTATACCTAAAAAAGACATTATCTTTTTAGAGGTTTGGCATTACTTGGGAACTCAGGCTTTGCAGATACCTATTCATTTCAGCTCCCAGTCCCAAGGCTGATTGAAGAGACATTCCTGGTCCACTCATTTCTTCTTGGTCTATTTCTCATCCTGGGGGACTCATGAGGTGGGCAAGCAGCCACCAAGGAAGATGGATCTGGAAGTCCTGGTGCATCTGAGCTTTGGAGAAGGAGGTAACACAAAAAAAAACTTGAGACAGACAGGATCTGTCTCAAGGGAAGCAACAAAGATGGGTGTCTGTCTAGCTATCTACCATTTATCTATCAACCATTGATCACTATTTATCACCTATCAATAATCTATCTCCAATTTACTGGTCTATCTATTAATCATGTATCTTTTATCAACCTATCTATTATCTATCTATCTATCTATCTATCTATCTATCTATCTATCTATCTATCTATCATCTATGGCATAGAAATCAAGGGAGAGGGCATAGTCCTGTGACTAAGAAGGGGAACCTTGCACAGAAGTGCCAGTTTTACACAGTGGCAATTTCTATACTAGTGTCACCAATTCTTGCATCCCTGAGGGATGAGGTGGTATGGAACCATGAGATGCAACTGATATTGACTTCTAGACTTAATGAGGGAGGAAGGCTTTTCTCTTAGTCCCCAGGGAACCACTCAGAGACCAAGTCAAGAAAGGCTCAGAGACTGTGTCGACCAATGTGGTTTATTTCTGCCCCAGCCAAGTGAGTGGCCAGGGAAAAGGAACCCAGGCAGATGCAGTCAATGCTGCTTCCTCAGGTTCAGATGTGACAGATAATAGCGCAGGTGGCGTCGCTCAACCTCATAGTCGCCCTTGTTCTTCTTCCGCAGGCAGATGATTATCTGTGAGGGTGAGGAGAAGGCCTCAGAATGGATGGGAAGCTGCCCAGGAGGGGAGACCGAGGTGGGAGGGAACATGGCAGAGCCAGAACCCTCAGTCCTTCCTCTTCTCACCTCTTTCTTTTTCTGCCTCTCCCCTTGCGCTCTCAATTTTGTTTTACTTTCCCCCTCTGATATCCCTTCATTTCTCTCTCTCTTTCTCTCAATTTCTTTATCAAAAGCTATCATCTATTAATCATCTATCAACCATCTATTTATCCATTATCTATCAACATCTGTCAATCTATTTATCTACCAATAAATTATTTATCAATCAGTATATACCTATCACCTCCCTATCAATCATCTATCATCTATCAATTATCTGTCATCTGTCAACCACCTATAATCTATCAATCATCTATTACCTACCTATCAATATCAACTGAGCTATTTATCAATGATCTATCAATTATCTATCATATACTTATCATTTACCAATCATCTGTTTTATATATTTCTCATCTATCAATCATCTTCCAAGGATGTCTATCATCTAGCTCCTATCAATCATGTCTCCTATCTATCATGTTCTCCTGTCTATCATCTGTCACCTATCTACATATCTGTTGGTTATCAATCATCTAGCTTTCAATTATCTATCACTTATCTCTTATCTATCTCTCCTATCATTTATCTATCAACTAACTCATATCTACCTATCATCTATTATCTGTCAATCATCTATCACTTATCTCTTGTCTCATTCTCAGTTTCTTCCGTCTCAACCTCTCTTTTCCTCTCCCACACTCCTACAGCTTAACTGAAGTGTACCTGACAGAATAAGCTGCATCATTTATGATTTATTTAATAACTTTCGATTATAACATTTTGACCCATCACCAAGATAAGGAATGTCCATTCAACATCCCCAAAAGTTTCTTCCTGATCCTTTATAATTTCTTTTCTCCTTGACAATTGCAAATACATTTTTATTGGATCAGCAATCACTGATCCAATTTCTGTTCCTACTGTAGTTTGTATTTTCTAGATTTTTTTAATAAATGGAATCATATGTACACTTATTTGTCTGGCTTCTTTCACTCAGCATAATTATTTTTCAATTCCTGCAAGTTGTTGCATGCATTACTTGTTATTGCAGAATACTGTTTTATTGTTGGGTCCTACTTGTTGATGGTCATTGGAACTGTTCTCACTTTTGGCTAAGAACAACAAAGTCGTCAAGACCATTTATAGACTAGTCTTTGTATGGACGTATGTTTTCATTTCTCTTGGATAAATTTCCAAGAGTAGGATGGCTGAGTCATATGACAGGTATATGTAATTTTCAAAGAAATAGCCAACCTATTTTCTACTAGCACTCTATTAGAGTTACAGTTACTCCACATCTTCACCAACACTTGTCATCATCAGTGGCTTAATTTTAGCCATTTTTGTGTGTAGTGGTATTTCATTGCAGCTTCATGTACATTTCCCTAATGACTAATGTTAAATTTTTGAGATCTATTGCACCACAGGGGACTGTATTTAATCATAATATGATGCGTGTTTCAAAATTACTAAGTTTTCAGAAATTTGCATCACAAATAAATGATAAGCATGAGAGGTGATAGATATGTCAAAAAGCTTGATTTAACAATTTCATAGTGTCATATATCTAAGAATCACATTGTACCTGAATATACACACGTATATTTATTATTTGTCAATTAAAAAGAAAATAGAAAAGCAAACCACACGTAAACTAGAAGTAAATAATATATGAAACATATATCCAAGGCTGGGCATGGTGGCTCATGCCTATAATCCCAGCACTCTGGGAGGCCCAGGCAAGAGGATCCCTTGAGCTCAGGAGTTCATGACCAGCCTGAGAAAGAATAAGACTCCATCTCTACTAAAAACAGAAGAAAATTAGCCAGGTGTTGTGGTGGGTGCTTATAGCCCTAGCTACTCAGGGGGCTGAAGCAAGAGGATTGCTGAACCTAGGAGTTTGAGGTTGCTGGGAGCTGGGCTGATGCCATGGTACTCTAGATTGGAGCAAGAGAGTCAGACTGTCCAAAAAAAACCAACCAACCAACCAACCAACAAAAAAATCACATACACCCAGCAAAGGACTTGTATTGATAATGAAATATATTAAAAGTTCTTATAACCCAATAGTATGAAGACAAGCAACCCTTCCTTGCTCACCAGGTAACCAGCGAGGAGGCATATCATGAGTCCTGCCAGGGCGATGAGGATGATGGCCCAGAAGGGAAGACCTGGGGAGATAAAAGCAAGTGTGAGTCACCTCCTGCCACTTCCCAGGGCTCCTTCTTAGACCCTCTGTTGACTGAAGATGGGACTAGCCCCAAGGAACAAAGCTTAGTGGCTCAACACCTCATGGCTCTGAAGCCTCAAAGAAGTGGATCATTAGGAGGCTGGAACTCTGCTATTGCTTCACTGTGCCTCAAAAGTCCTTGACATGGCCAGCTAACTTTCATCATCATCCAAGACTCTGCAGGCACATTGGCCCTTGATAAGGCAAAGCATTGGGTTGCCCCCTCCCTCCTCTAGGCTGCACTTCTTTGAGTCTTACCAGAATTCTCAGTGGAGGGATCTCCATTGGGAGAATACCCTAGAAATGAAAAAAATGGAGAGCACACATGAGTGTGTTTTACTCTTTTAAATAAAACTTTTCAAACATGCAGAAAAGCAGAGAGAACATTACAGTATCTATTACTTCGATGTAATGATTTATATTTCATCCAAATTATGAATTACTGACAGTTGATACCCTTGATTCTTCCAATGTTTTCATTGACATTTTTAGAGTCAAGTAGACATCAGGACATTTCAATCCTAATATTTTAATTTGTATCTCTATAAAAAAAGAACATTTTGCTATATAAGCATGAGACTATTATTGCACCCAGCGTGTAATAAATTCACGCCTGGGTGTGGAGGACCAAAACTGGGCTGGGCCTCATGGTGGTGGGTGATGTGGAGAATGGACCATCACAGCCAGGAACCCATTGGATCTCTCTAGATTTATTCTCACTCAAAACTATTTTTCCTCTGCCTAGAAACACATTCAAACATTCAAACTCTTCTCCATCACTTTATTGTTTTATCTTAATTTTCTGGGATTCATCTTCAGTGTCATTTCCTACAGGGAGCCTTCTCTGATGATCGCCCCAAGCACAGATACATTCACATCAAATAACTTATCATTAATGGCTGCCTATTCTGGTTCTTCCTAATTGCAGCATAAATTGCATGATAACAGGGATGGGAAGCAACATTCAGGCATACAGGGTCTTCTACATCTACCAACTCTTTCTAGCCGATTTTTTAAAGACGTGCAATATGGGGCATCTACAAGTAGCTTTTTAAATTAAAAATACATGATGAGGGTGGGGGATGAGGAGAGCTGAGAAAAGAAAGGAGGGAGGGGTGCGGGGATAGGGGTGTGGTATACCTTTTGAGGGTGGGACACAATAATTAGAAGATCCTAACAATAATAATTAGAAGATTCTAACAAAAGCAATCAGTGTAACATGGTTCTGGGTACTCTCAATGAATCCTCAACAATAAAACAATAACAAAATAAAATAAAAACTCCAGTACCTCAGTCCCATTCACCATACTTCAAGTGTTCAGTAGCCAATGTGGCTACTATGCTGGATAGCACTGAGGTAAATTTTTTTTTAAATCATTGCAGAATGTTTTATTTGCTGGTGCTAACTCAGAGCAAAGTTTGGTCAACTAAAACCATGTTAGTGTCACGGCCTATTTTCATACAGCCTGTGAGTCAATAGTAGTTTTCATTTTTTAAAATGAAAAATGGATGCATTCAATACTATGTTGAAACTAGTAGATCAACAACCACAGGCCCACACAAGAGAAAAGCACAATTAAATTCAAAAAACAGGGAGTGAATTTGTATTTGATAAGTTCCCATCTAATGGGCATACTTCTTGGGTGAAGGACTCAGCTACAACTTGGACTTTACGTGAATGATGCAACCTAATCACATGTACCCTCGTATTAATCCAAAATAAAAAAAAGTAAGTAAACCAACAAACAAAAAAGGAATTGATGAAACAAGAAGATGAAAAACATGTGACAGACATGCAAAAGACATATTGAATCTTGTACAACAATAATTTAGAACCAAGGACAGTGCACATAAGTACCAGAAGTTCTCATATTATTCACTCTCAACCTATGAGGGACCTTGTATGAGATCTAGTTATTCCTTCTATAAATATGTATTGAGTGTTTATTATATGCCAGGCAGAATATGACATTCTTGGAATATAATGGTGAAAAGGCAGACAGCCACTCTCTCACCATATGCATGGTGCAATGTGCATAACTATTCCTTGGATGAATAAACTTGGATATGCAAGGTTTAGACACCTTGGGGGCACCTCTAGAGTTGGGAGAACAAGTTTATCAGGCTGCATTTGTTAAGGCGGATCATATAGGACTTGAAACTGGAAGGCCTTACTGACTATCTCACCAAGTGGCTTGCAGTACAAAGATAAGGTGAAAGTCCAGGGGAGAAGTGACTAGCCTGAGGTCACAGGGCCATGCAGGAGAGGGCAGATGCCTTTCATATCTCACTGGGTGTTGTTTTCCTCTCCTTCAATGGTGGGGAAGGCCTAGAAACTATGCCACTTTTTCTTAGTCTGAGAAAGCACAATGCTTTGTCATCCCCAAGTGTCCAGATTCCCAGTGAAGGTTCTGGGTATGGAAGATAGAGCCTCTACAATGACCAGGGAGCCTTACCATCCACAAAGATGCTGTTCTTGTCTAGGGTGAAGTTCTGCAGCCGGGTACCATCCTGAGTCATCTGTAAGAATTCCTTATAGATGGTAACTCTGTCTGGTCTCTGAGTGAATGGGGACAAGTGACACAGGGAGTCCACTCCGGTATGATTGCTGTGAGGGATGGGCCTGGAAGGGGACAGGGATGAGAAAAGGTATCTGGAATTCTATCCTGATTCCAGGTTCCCTTCTGCTGGGTCCAGTCCAAAAAAACTTTCTATGATGATGTGAACATTCTGTGTCTTCACTGTCCAGTACAGTCATTATTAGCCTCACATTGTTATTAGACACTTAAAATGTGGCCAGTGTGGGTGAGGAGCTGAATTGCTAATTGATTTTCATTTAATTACTTTGAAAATAGCCACAGGGATAATGTTTCTGAACTGTTGGAGTAAGAACTTTTGAAAATCCACAAAAAACAATGAGAATAATGGCTGAAATTGTCAAAATCAACTCTTTTTAGAAGTCTGAAAATTAATCAAAGGCCTATAACAATCTAAGTAGTGTTTAGTTATAAAAAGTGTTGAATCTTGGTAAAGAAAATAAGATTTGCAGCATTTTAACATGCATTATTTCTGCAGAGCTCTCGCAGGGCCTTTAGTAATTTTGAAAACAAAAAGCAGCTATGAAAACCAGTTGCCAAGCAGCCATAATGGGTTTGGAAATCCCCAAACACATATCCCCAGAGAATGTCACTATTTGATCTATGTGAAACTTCCTCAAAAAAAAAAAAAAAAAAAAAAAAGCACTATTCTGACTGTACATCGTGGCTCATGCCTATAATCCTAGCACTCTGGGAGGGCAAGGAGGGTGGATTGCTTGAGCTCAGGAGTTCGAGACCAGCTTGAGCAAGAGGGAGACTCCATCTCTACTAAAAATAGAATAACTAGCCGGGCACTGTGACAGGTGCCTATAGTTCCAGCTACTTGGGAGGCTGAGGCAAGAGGATCACTTGAACCCAGGAATTTGAGGTTGCTGTGAGCTATGACTCCATGGTACTCTACCCAGGGCAACAGAGTGACATTCTTTCTCAAAAAAGAAAACTCAGTGAGGAAAGCCTATTCCCAGGGTGCTTGTCAAAAACAATCAATGATAATTGTTTAATATTGCAGCTTACTGAGGAGGTGTTACCAGCTGGAGGAGGCAAGAGATGAGTCAAACACTTAAAAGGAAAATTTGGGGGAATAAATTGTCTATAGGGGTCTTTGAAAAGCTCTGACAGGCTACAAATGTGCATGACTATGCAGATGACCAGGAGAGACTTGAGAAAGCCTTAATCTCTTACCTCCAGCTGCAAGCTTGGCTTACTGTCTGAAAAACTGGTCAATGTCATACATCATATTAACAGAATAAAGGACAAAAGTCACACAATCTTGATAGACATAGAGAAAACATTTGACAAAATATAACAACCTTTCATGATTAAAAATGTCTATCAAAATCAACAAACTAGGACTAGAGAGAAATTTCCTCAACAGGATTAAGAGCATCTATAAAAAACCCATAGCTAACATCATACTTAATGGTGAAAGATTGAAAACTTTCCCCCTAAAACTAAGAACAAGACAAGGATGTTTGTTTTCACCCCATATGTTATTCACATTGTACTGGAGTTTCCAATGGGGATAATTAGGCAAAATAAAGAAATAAATAAAAGGCATCCAGATTGGAAAAGATGATGTGAAACTATTTCTGTTTGTAGATGACATGATATCATATAGACAAAAATACACATACATGTTACTAAAACCTATTAATTTAGCATGACCATAGGACATAAAACCAACACACAAAAATCAATTGTAATTCTATATGCTAGGAATTAAAATTCTAAAAATAAATTTAAAAAATTCCACTTACAATAGCATCAAAGAATAAATTAAAAATACTGAGGAGCAAATTTAACAAATAAGTACCAGACACATACACTGAAAACTACAAAACAGTGTTGAAAGAAATTTAAGACGATCTGAGTAAATGGAAAGGTATCCTATGTTCATGGATTGGGGATCTAATATTATAAAATGACAACGCTCTTTAGGTTGATCTATGATTTGATGCAATCACTATCAAAATCTCAGATAGCCCTGGCTTGACACTTGTTGCTCAGTGAGTAGGGTGCTGGCTACATATACCGAGGCTAGTGTGTTTGAGCCCAGCCTGGGCCTGCTAAACAACAATAACAACTGCAACCAAAAAATAGCCGGGCATTGTGGCAGGTGCCTGTAGTCCCAGCTACTTGGGAGGCTGAGGCAAGACAATCACTTAAGCCCGAAAGTTGGAGGTTGTTGTGAGCTGTGACACCATGACACTCTACCGAGTGCGACATAGTAAGACTCTGTCTCAAAAAAAAAAAAAAAAAAAAAAAATCTCAGCTAGCTCTTTTGAAGAAATAGATAATTGATTCTAAAATTCATATGAAGTTGCAAAGGACCTCTAATAACCAAACTAGAATTGAGAAAGAACAAAGATGAAGAGCTCTACTTCCAATTTCAAAATTTATTATGAAGTTACAGTTGTCAAAAGTACCTTTATATTAATCTGGAAAAAAAAAAAAAAAAAAGACAGGGTCTTGCTCTTGCTCAGGCTGGTCTGGAACTCCTGAGCTCAAGTTATCCCTTGGCTTCTCAGAGTGTTGGGATTACAGGCAAGAGCCACCACCACATTTGGCCTGATTTCTTAATTTAGTGGATTCTATACTCTAGATTCCATGGCTCTTAGCGCCAGGCAGGTACCTCTATGTCTGCTAAGGTTTGCAGATACTCTCTTGCGTTTCTGTTTAAGGGGAAGCTGGCTTTTTATTTTTTATTTATTCATATATTTTTTCAGCCACAGATCTATATTCCTTGGGCTCTCATCCACAGCTTTAGCTTGGGGGACACTTTTATTTAAAGTACAACAGAAATCCCCAGAGTCTTTAGGTCCTGAGTTGGAACTCACCTGAATGCTAAAACTTGACAGTCAGAAAAATTGCTCTTGATGCTGCTGTTATGGAAGAGTTGGTTGAGCTGAAAGACAGGAAAACATTTCTTAGGTCAGCCCCAAAGCCTAGTAGCATCGAGAGAAGTTTCAGCCACTGAGGATACCTCCTCATCTATTTTTTTTTTCTTGTTATAACAAACACTAGCCAAGGCATGTGTTTCAAAGGATGTCCTGTCCCACAGTATGACTTAGCTGTCTGACCCTGGGCCATCTCCTGAGCCTCTCTGTGCCTGTGTCTTAACTTGTAAAATGGGAATAAGAACCCATTTTCATGAATTGTTATAAAAGCCCACCCTCTGACTAGCCAGTATCCATAGGTTAGTCTCTGCATGGGCACAGAGTGGACACACCACCCCATTCTCACCGCATCCTCGATACTCCTTTTGTTTTGCTGGTGTTTGCCAGCGTTTGGCTGGACTATGTCCTGGGAATATAAAAGGTTGGTGATGGTGAAATTCAGCTGGAAGTGCTGAGGGCTGGAACTGATTATTGGTTGGCCAGTGGGTGAATCAAGAGGTATCTCCATTTCTAAAATTTAAAAAAAGCATGTAAAAATCTCATATCAAGTTTTCCATTTTTTTTTTTTTTTGGAAAACTGTATGGAGATTACTCAAAAGAATAAATGTGGAACTACCATTCGAGCTGAAAATCCCATTGCAGGGTATATACCCAAAGGAAAATAAGTCAGTTTAGCAAAAAGACAACTGAACTTGAATGTTTATCATAGCACAATTCACAATTGCAGAGATGCAGACTCAACATAAGCATCCATCAATTCATGAGTGGATAAAGAAAATGTGGTGTGTGTGTGTGTGTGTGTGTGTGTGTGTGTATACACACACATACCATGGAGTTACTAAGCCATCAAAAGGAATGAAATAATATCATTTGTAGCAATTTGGATGGTACCAGAGACCATAGGCAAAATATCTCAGGAATAGAAAAACAAATGCCACATGTTCTCACTTATAAGTGGGAGCTAAATCATGGGTACACATGGTCACAAAGAGGTGCAACCAACATTTGAATCCAACAAGTGGGGAAGGTGTGAGGGATAAAAATATTTACTCATTGGGTACAATGAATGCTATCTGGTGACAGGTACACCCAAAGCCCTGACTTAAGCATTATACAAGGTATCCATATAATAAAAACATTTGTACCCCCTTAATATATTGAAATTACAATGGGGGCTAGATGGAGTTAGATGATATCTCAAAGTGGTTTGGTTTGCATTTCTCTGATGATTAAATATGATGAGCATTTTTTTTATGTGTATCCAATGTACTCAGTACTACTTTGAAACCAATTTATAATTACTCACACTTTCATATGAGAGATGAATCACAACTATAGCCTAGGATGAAGGAGGGAAGGGGAGGAGGATGAGAAGGGTGGGGGGTGGTACGATAGAGGGAGGGTTAATGATGGGACCACACCTATGGAGCATATTGCAAGGGTACATGTCAAATCTAAGTATTGAACATAAATGTCTTAACACTGTGATTAAGTAAATGAAGTGAAAGCTATGTTAATTAGTAGGATATAAGCACTCCAATTTGTACAAATAATCAACACATCGAATCCCACAAAGGCATAAATATATTCATGATCTATGCATATATGACTTAATAAAAAATATTGAAATTAAAAAAAACGATTCACAAAAAGAGAAAGTTTTAAGAAAGTGGTCATTTCAGCTAGCATACTTATTCCTGGCAGTGTGAGCTGAGGTGAATTTTTACAAAGACCCTCCATCCACCTGTCCAGCTTCCATCCATTTACCTGTCTACCTGTCCAGCTTTCTTTCCACTAAGTGTTATATAAGATTTTACTACAATGTGAGGAAAAGAGATCATGTCTCTCTGGGGCATGCAGGTGCTAATCACTCCTGTGGGCATTTGTCACACTTTTGCTGAAACTCTGATTGATGACTAGATTTCAAGTGCGTCTTTCCACCCCTGGTCTTGTCCTCTCACCCCATTCTCCACATAGCACCCAAAGGATAAGCAGAACTCATTTTTCTTCCTTCATTTCCTCCCTCATTCCCTCCCTTCCTGTATTCCTTTTTTTTTTTTTTTTGACAAAATCTCACTCTGTTGCCCAGGCTGGAGTACAGTGTGTCATCATAGCTCCTAGCAACCTCCAACTCCTGAGCTCAAGTGATCCTCACACCTCAGGTTTCCAAGTAGCTGGGACTATGGGTGCCCACCACAACATCTAATTTTTCTATTTTTTATAGAGATGGGGGTCTCACTCTTGCTCTGATTGGTCTCAAACTCCTAGCCTCAGGCAATCCTCCTGCCTTGACCTCCAAGAGAGCTAGCTAGGATTGCAGGTGTCAGCTACCACCCCTGGCTGCATTACTGATTATTAAGGGGCCCAGGAGGGCAATGCAGGATCTTCCTACATTCAGGGTCAGGAAAATCCACGTGTAGAAAGCACCATTTCTTGCTTGGCACCTGTAGCACAGTGGTTGTTGTGCCAGCCACATACACCAAGGCTGGCGGGTTTGAACCTGGCCCAGGCCAGTAAACAATGACAACTGCAACAAAAAAATAGCCAGGCATTGTGGTGGGCACCTATAGTCCTAGCTACTTGGGAGGCTGAGGCAAGAGGATTGCTTAAGCCCAGGAGTTTGAGGTTTTGAGGTTGCTGTGAGCTGTGATGCCACGGCACTGTACTGAGGGCGATATAGTGAGACTCTGTCTAAAAAAAGTACCATTTCTACGTGGGTGTGACTACTTCATGTTCTCTTCCCACCTCTGCTGGGCATCCCATTGCCAGAGGTCACCAATGTGGGCCTCCAGAAATCCCCGTTTTCCCTTATCTAAAGTCAACACCTCAAACGAAGTATGAGGCTATTCAGATGCCTCATACTTCATCATATAGTCCCATCTCTTCCAGTTATGAAACCAGCCAACCCACTGTGTACCTGTCACATGTAGATCTGCCAACTGGTAGGTGGTGCCCAGCCAGTGGGATGAGCCATTCAGGGTCTTATTTAGAAAGACTTGCTCCACCAAGTGGGGGTCCAGATTGGAGGAGAACAGTGCCTTGACAGTGACCCACATGGGGTTCAACCTAAGGACAGAGACCACAGGAATTTAGCCATCACTCAACACCATCAATGTCTCAAATTGCTACCATCTTTAAAGAGGTGGAGACCTGGAGACATGCTGTGGGAGGGGGGTTGTCTAGTTGACTCCTCCCCCTGTCTGGAGAACAGATCCTGATCAAAGTAGGAGGGCTTTTGGGTTATTGGAACCATAAGCAATGATAGTAACAATGATGAACATTTGCTGAGCTCTTGCTACATAGATCAGGACTCCTAAGAGGTAATTTATATGACCCTACACCATCATTCTGATGAAAGGTATTAGTATAATTATCCCTACCTTAAAGCCAAAAAGCCCCTGATGTTGGGAAATATTCAAAGTCAGCCCTGTGTCCTTTTCTCAAATACAGATATTTAGTTCCTTTGCCCTGCCCTTCTGGGTTCAAATCTCAACTTGGACAGTTCTCTGAGCCTCAGTTTTCCCATATGAGCAAGAGGAATGATCCTTGTACCCACCTCCTGGGGTCTTCCACGAACATTAAACGAGGTGACTACACATGCAAATGCTCACTGGGGAGACTAGCTGGTGGTGAACATTATTACTGGGTTGACATTTTGAATTCTACATCAAAAAGTTGTCTTTCCCAAATGTTCAGGTGTAAAAAAGGAGGTGGATGCTGGGAGTTAGTGGTTCTATGAGGTGAATCCTCATTGCCTGCTCTGCAGATTTATGGCAGGTGGTAGTAGCGTTCACTGACAGGAACCGATGGGCAGAAAGGTGAGGACTTTCAGCTCAAGGATGTGTCACAGGTGCTCAGAAGCACAGCTGCTGGTTTGGCCAATGCATCCGACCTTCTGAACTTACGTCAGGTTTGTGATCAGGCAGGTGTGGAACATGTCTCGTAACTGGCTGCCTGCGTAGAGTGCAGTGACCTGGAAGAAAGGGTAGGGAGAGTGAGGGGGGACTGAGGTCCCTTGGGGTATAGGGGCCACTGCAGTTGGTGGGGAAAACAGAGGCCTTGAAGCAAAAGAGGCCCAAGTTCAAATCCTGCTGCTATCCCTAAACTCACCATGTGACTTTAGGCACACCCTTTCTGAGCCTCAATTTTCCACATAGGAAGTGAGAAAGGCAGCCAGGGCACCACCCTCGTCAATGGAAGGAACCCAGGCCATGTAGGTAAAGAGTTGTTGAAGCAATCACTTAACAGATGGAGGAGTGACTGAGGCACCCAGGGCAAGGAGAGAAGGGAGTGGAGAGAGGTCCCACCTTGTCCTGGATGTCCCTTTTTAGGGTGGCGGACCCTGAGGAGTTGGCACCTGGATGGCTGAGGTTCCAGTTGATGATGCGGAAAATCAGCTGGTACTCACTTAGGATGGGTATTTTCTGTCCTGGAGCCACAGATAGGAAGAAAAGACTGGTGGGGGCCCTTAGCTTTTATTTATTTATTTTTTTGCACAGAGCTAAGATGTCCCAGGGGACAGAATCAGCACAAATCAGATACGAATGCTTAGGGAGGGAGGGTACAGGGATTCCTAAATGGAAAGTTCCTTGGGGGAGGGGACTGGAATTTTACAAGGGTTCTCTTCAGGTGAGATTTCCTGCTATGCAGTTCCACTCCCAGGAATGCTCTTCCATCCTTTCATTTTCCTGAAAAACTCCTATTCATGCTTCAAAGGCCCAGTGAGATAGAGTTCCAGGAGAGCAGTGGCCTATCCTGCTTAATCTTCTTAACTTGGTATTCAAGGTCCTTCCAAATTTGGCTCCAGGGAACCTTTCAGCCTCATTTATTCATCCTCTCTGGGTTAAGGTTTAGACTTCATGCAAACCAAATTCCTTTCAATTCTCCCCATACACTATGCTATCTCTCGCCTCTGAGACTTTGCTCACGAAATCCCCTCTGCCAGGCACACTCTTCATGCCCTATTTGCCTGAATCACTCTTACTCATCCTTAAAGACTCAACTTAGGTGAAACTTTCTCCAGAGAGCTCTCCCCCACCAAACTACACCAGGTATTTCTCCCCAAAACATCTTATGTTGTGTTATAAAGGTCTGTTTGATCTCATGAGACTGGGTGCTCCATGAGGGCATGTGCCTGATTGGACCGCTAGTCTAATCTTTGCAACTAAGATGATCAACCTGACACTAGAATTTTCACACCCTTGCTTTCCAGCTCCTGTATGACAATCTGCTGGTGAAGGTGTGGGGCTAAGAAACCTCTCTTGGGAAGGAAAAGGAATTCCAGATACCTGTGGTGTCTCCTGGAGAAGGCTGGAATGTGGTAACCGGTACATGAGCTGTGGAAAGAACCCAGGAAGGGATATCTGAGAGGGACAGAGACCCCCACGTACTGGAAGAAGCCCCCTTACCTGGGATACAATAATGGCCCAAGCCAGGACAACCATGCACAGATGGGCCATAAATGAGAGTGAGGGAAAAGAGTGATTGTGTGAGTGGAGGAGGTGAGCAGGCCTGTGAATGAAATTAACCCAAAAAAGTAAGAGTGGGGTGAACAAGGGAAAGGCTGAACAAAGAAGACAGATAGATGGACAGACAGACAAGTGGAAAGGTTAAATGGATGGACAAAAGGAAGAATATAAAAATGGTAGAGAGAGAAGGCAAGAAAAATAAAAACAAAGAAGAGAAGTTGGAGAGATAGAAGGACATAGGGAAGAAGAAACAGGTGAATAGGAGAATAGGTGGATGGATGGATGGATGGATAGATGGATAGATAAATAAGATGGATAAGTGGATGGGTAGGTAAAAGGATGGATGGATGGGTAAATAGATGGATGGATGGGTGAATGGAAGGATGGTGGGTGGATGGATAGATGGATAGATGGATAGATGAAAGGATAGAAGGATGGATGGGTAGGTGGAAGGATAGATGGATAGATGGATAGATGAAAGGATAGAAGGATGGATGGGTAGGTGGAAGGATAGATGGAAGGGTTGATGAATGGATGGGTAAGTAGATGGATGGATGGGTGAATGGAAGGATGTGTAGATGGATGGATGGATGGATGGATGGATGGGTAGATGGATGGATGGATGGGTAGATGGAAGGATAGATGGATGGGTCAATGAATGGATGGGTAAATGGAAGGGTGGGTGACTGGATGGATGAATGGAAAGACAGAGGGTAAATGGCTATGAGGATGGGTGGGTGGGTGGATGAGTAGAAGGATGGATACTTCCTGAAAGGAGGGATGGCTGGGAAGATAGATGAGTGGACCACTGGATGAGAGAATAGTCAAATTAGCCAATAACTACTGAGTAGCCCCAGAATTTGAAGTTTGACAACAAAGCCTCTACTGGGGTCCCCATGGGAAACTTTGCTATCAGGAAGAATGGACTAAAACAGGTCGCCTTTTGACCTCAACTCTTATCCCTGTAGGGAATGCTTGTTCAAACTTCTGCCTCCAACCCATAGAGGTGTGGAAAATTCAGAAAGCCAATAATACTATGGCTGAAGATTTAAAAAGAGCCCAAGGACTCAGCATTCTTCTCCCCACTGTGACACTGCCCCCACTTAGGAAACCAGCCTAAATTTGGGGCAAGCTGCCTTTATGAATGAGGAGAAAATCTTGGCCCAAGACCTACAAAAGCTGAAACAGGCACTGGATTGAAAAACACATACTTGTAGGAGGTTTATCTGGACCACGTTCATTATAACCTGGAAGCAAAGAAGTTACACATAAGGGGAAGTGACACAACAGTCCCAGATACTCCCTGCCTCTGCCTATGTGGGCCTCTACCTGGATGCGTTTCTGTCTGTGTACCCGGTGAGCATTTATACACCTCCCAAGATATAACTTAAATGTTATCTCCACCAAAAAGGATTTCCTCATATTTCATTAGACACCACTCTTTCTGACCCACCTCTCTTGGCATGTTCGCCAAAGAGGCTCTCACCTTTATGTTCAGACATCTGTCCTATCATTCATCCACCCCCATCACCCCTTCCACTTTCCCTCCAATCTATTCCTCTATCCAATCAATATTTATTGAGGGCTTACAACGTGTGAGGTTCCATTTATATTTGTGGAATACAGTGCTGAACAAAACAGTTTCTGCCCCACTTGAGTTTACATTAGGACAGGACAGGGTGCACATGCAAACTAGATCTATCATGGAGCTGGGCACAAGTCCTGGCTTATATGCTTGGTCACTCTAAATAAACAAACAAAATAAAACACATAAAGTGTTCAATTTGCCAGGGGAAAACTCTAAACAGGTCCTACAATGGCCATGTAAAAGGGACCAGATGTGAACTGAGGATATCAAGACCCAACCTGCATTTGCAATAGCCAAGAAATGTAATCAAGCCTAGTGTCCATCAGCTGATGACCAGCTGAAGAAAATGTGCTATGCATACAGAGTGGAATACTATCAAGCCATAAAAAAGAATAAACTTATGCCTGCTGCAGCAACGCAGATGGAAAGGGAGGCCATCATCTTAAGCAAACGAGTCAGACACAGAAAGACAAGTATTGCATGTTCTGACTTGTAAGTGGGAACTAAATAACGTGTACACATGGATGTCGAGAGTGGACTGATGGACCATGGAGACTTGGAAGGGTTGGGGGTGGAGGAATGGAGCATGAGAAATTAATGGGGACAGTGGATGACTTCCTCACTACACAATCTGTGCATGTAACAAAATGGCACTTTTACCCCATAAATTTAAATACTAATAGGACATTAAGACCTAGACTGGCCACAAACCTGCTGTGGGTGTTGGTGGGTGCCTGCCTCTTTCTGTGCCTTGATTTCCACCTTTGCTATCCTGGTATGTCATGTTAAGTGATATAGGGCACCCACCCCACGGGGCAATGGTGATAACTGAATATGAGTTGACAAGTACCTTTCCCAGTTTGGGGAGGGAAAGGGAGCCATTTGAACAATCTCTCCATGGTAGGGCTTTTTCCCTCAGAACCCCATACCTTCTTAAATGCTGTGTTTTCCTTAGTTCTAGGCTGATGCTGACAGTGTGCCTGAAGCTTAGACCCCCTAGATCTTCCTAGTGTAGGGGCACATATCCATAGAAGTGTATTCCTCTTCAAGGGGGAGGAGAAAGCAGGGAGGGGAAACAGATGTATTTTATTTCTCCAGGTCTCTCCCAAAAACACTGTTCTGTGAGTTAAACACATAGAGTAGAACATGGTATCAAATGGTGACAAGTTGTACTCATGCCCTGAATCCATCACTCTCAAACTACCCACTTGAGTAAATCGGTTAACCTAAGTCTCAGTTCCTTCATCTGTAAAATGGGATTAAGCAAAGACCAACCTTGCAGGATAGCTCTCTCTCTCTCCGTGTGTGTGTGTGTGTGTGTGTGTGTGTGTGTGTGTGTGTGTGTGTGGTGGAGCTGGGATTTAAATCCTAAGTCTCCCCGTAGAGAACCAGTAAATAAACACCTTCTTGGGCTGCAGGGGTTGGGGGCTAGGGAGGCGGGGCTGCTCACCATTAACATAGAGGCTATCTTTGTCCAGAGAGTAGGGGCCCAGCTGGGTGATGCCGTAGGTCTGCTCGCTCAGCTCATGGAACACCCGCTTGGCAAGCAGAACCGGGGCACCATGTGGCTGCCAGTAGGTGCAGAACAGGTCCACCTGTGTGTGGCTGCCTTTCTTCAGGGGCCTGAGGAGGAAGAGAGGGACCTTTGGGGGAGGCAGCTCTCTCACTGGACACCTCTCTACCTCACAGCCCAGGAGCCAGCCTTGTTGAACCCTCTGCAGCTTCTCCACCTGGTCATAATCTCTCATCTCAAGATCTTTGCATTTGTTACTTCTGTCTTGGAGCCTCTCTGCTTCCCTCGGTTCTTGGTCATACTCCAGGTCTTGGGTTAGAAGATGAATAATCCTCATTGTCACCATCATCTTCTTCACCAGGAACCTTCCCAAGCTAGGTAAGGGGGCTCTTCTTTGTCCCCCAGCACCCCAACCCTCCCCAGTCACTGCCCTGGCCACCCTCTATCTAATCATAAATCATCTATCCTTGCTCTTTCCAGAATGTGGCCTTCATGAGGAAGTAAAGAGGCCAGTTTACTTTCCCATTGTGATATTGCAGCACCTAGCACCTTGCCAACCTCATGCAAAAACCAAAGTCCTAATGACTGGATTAAAAACATGTGGTATTTGAAAACAAAGGAATATTATTCAGCTCTGAAAAGGAAGGAAATTCTAAGACATCTGCAGCATGGGCGAAGCTTGAAGACATTATGCTCAGTGAAATACACTGGTCACAAAAAGACAGTAACTGTACAATTCAATTTCCATGAGGTCCCTGGAGGAGTCAGAATCACAGAGACAGAAAGCAGGATAGTGGGTGCCAGGGGCTGGGGAGTTTTTGTTTAATAGGCAAGGAGTTTCAGTTTGGGAAGATGACAAAGTTTTGGAAATGGATAATAATGATGGTTGCAGAACAATGTGAAGATACTTAATAATACTGAATGGTACATTTAAAAATGGTTAAGAAGTTAAATTTTATGTTATGTATATTTTACTACAATAAAAAAAAACAAAACCCTGAAGTCCTCCAAAGCCCTCCACAGTGTAGACCCTGCTGATGCCTCAAATCTCATTGTTTTTCTTTCTCCTTCTTTCTCTGCTCCAGCCACAGTCGCCTCTTTGCTGTTCACTGGACATAACAAGCTCATTCTTATACCAGAATCTTTGCACATGTTCTTTTCTCTTCATAGAGCAATTTCCATGGGTATTTGGGATCCAACTCAAAAGTATCCCTGGCCAGCCCGAGCTAGCATGAGACCCTGTTTCTAAAAATAGCTGGACATTGTGGCAGGCACCTGTAGTCCTAGCTACTTGGGAGACTGAGGTAAGAGAATCGCTTAAGCCCAAGAGTTTGAGGTTGCTGTGAGCTGTGACACTACGGCACTCTACTGAGGGTGACAAAGTGAGACTTTGTCTCAAAATAATAATAATAATAATAATAATAAAAAATAAAGTCTCGGCACCCGTAGCACAGTGGTTACAGTGCCAGCCACATACACTGAGGTTGGTGGGTTCGAACCCAGCCTAGGCCAGCGAAACAACAATGACAACTGCAACAAAAAATAGCTGGGCATTGTGGCGGGCACCAGCTACTTGGGAGGCTGAGGGAAGAGAATCACTTGGGCCCCGGAGTTTAAGGTTGCTGTGAGCTATGATGCTACAGCACTCTACCCAGGGCAACACAGTGAAACTCAGTCTCAAAAAGAAAACACACACACACACACACACACACACACCAGCAAACACTATTCCTGGGTAAAGCATCTCTTTCTATCACTCTTTATATTCCAGATCACTTTACCTTATTTGAAACTACTTTACTTAGATATTTATGTTCCTGCTTAGTGCCTATTGTTCTCCATCAGATGAGGGCAGGAATAGTATCTGTCTTATTACTCTGCACCCACAGCCTGCCTCAGAGGATTGCTACCAAAGGCACAGTTGAGGAAAAATGTAAATAGAAAAGTGCATAATAAATAGCAATAGAATGTAAATTGATCTAAGGTATTGAGAGTGATTGGTTGATGGGTACAGAGTTTCTGCTCATAAAAAAGTATTGGCAAAAAATGGTAGTGATGCCTGCACAATACTGTGAATATAATTTATGCCACTGAATTGTACACTTAAACATGGTTTAAATGGTTAAGATTTTATGTTACATGTAGTTTTACCATAATATAAAAATTAATGATGTAATATTTTAAAATGGATGTGGAAAAGGACCTTCCAAAAATAGCCTGCACCGTATATGTCTAAAGGAAATGAGATCAGTATCTCAGAGAGATATCTGCATTCCCATGTTCATTGCAGCGTTATTCACAATAGCCCAGATGTGGAAACAACGTAAGTGGCCTTTAACAATGAAGGGACAGAGAGAATATATATACACAATGGCATACATGACACAGTGAAATGTTACTCCCTTCTTAAAGAGGAGGAATCTGTGCCATTTGGGATAACATGATGAACCTGGAGGGCATTATACTAAGTGAAATAAGCCAGACACAGAAAGAAAAATACCTCACTTACATGGGAATCTCAGATAGCCTTACAGAAGCAGAGAGTGCGATGGGTGGGAGGAAAGGAGAAGGAGGTGACGTTGGTCAAAGGATACTAAGACGTGATAGATATATTGATTAGCCAGAATGTGGCCATCATTTTATGATGTACATGAAAACATGAAGTTGTATTCTTTAAATATACCACCTTACTCTTGTTAGAACAGCCATTATTAAAAAGCCAAAAAACAACAGATGTTGGTGCAGATGTGGTGAAAAGGCAATCTGTAACATTGTTGGTGGGGAAGTAAAACAGTACAACCTCCACAGAAAACAGGATGGAGATTCCTCAGAGAACTAACAGCAAACCCACCATTCGATCCATTAATGCCACAATTTATCTGAAGGAAGATAAGTTATTTTATATATATATTAAAAAAAGATACCTTGGGTGGCACCCGTGGCTCAAAGGAGTAGGGTGCCAGCCCCATATACCGGAAGTGGTGGGTTCAAACACAGCCCCGGCCAAAAACTGAAAAAAAAGACACCTGCACCTGAAAGTTCACTGTAGCAAAATTCATGACTGCAAAGATGTGAAATCAACCTAAATGCCCATCAACAGGCAAGTGGATAAAGATAATGTGGTGTCTATATGCCATGGAGAACTACTCAGTCCTAAAAGGAATGGTATAATGCCTTCACAGAAATTTGGATGGAACTGGAACCTGTTTTCCTCAGTGAAATATTTCAGGAATGGAAAAATACCATATTCTCACTTACAATGTGAGAGTTAATTGAAAAGTACATACAGTCATAAACTGGCATATAGTAGCAGTCCCACCCTTTTTGTCACCAGGGGCCAGTTTCATGGAAGGCAATTTTTCCATGGACTGTGGTGTGGGGGAAGGTTTTGATATGTGTCTGCAAGCAATTGATTTATTATGGTCTCTGCACAGTCAAACTTCTCTGCTAATGATAATCCATATTTCCAGTCATTCCCCAGAGTTCATCTCCACTTCAGATCATCAGGCATTAGATTCTCATAAGTAATGCTCGATCTAGATCGCTCACATGCACACTTTACAGTAGGGTTCACACTCCTATGAGAATCTAATGCTGCCCCTGATCTGGCAGGAGGCAAAGCTCAGGCAGTGATGCCAGTGATGGGGCATGGCTGTAAATATAGATGAAGCTTAGCTTGTTCACCTGCCAATCACCTCCTGCAGTCTAGGCCTGGCTCCTAACAGGCTATGGACCACTGTAAGTCTGTGGTCTGGGGTTTGGGGGATGCATATGTAAAGGACATTGGAAACTAAGGAGGTGGAAGATGGGGGTGTGAGATAGAAAGCTACCTATCAGGTACAGTGTGCACTCTTCTAGTGGAAGGCACACAGAAAGCCCTGACTTCAGCATTATACGGTTCGTACATGTAACCAAAAACACTTGAACCCCCTACATCTATTTAAATAAAGAAAGTATACCATTTGTATTTGTCAGGAATCGAACTGTTGGAAAACAAAAGACTTTAAAAGACCAAAAAGAAAAAACAAAAGGAGCCCACCCCAATCCAAGGAAGCACCCAAAGGCAGAACTCCCAAGTTCTTCTATGGTGGGCCATAGGTGGGTGGGTGGACACAGACATGGGGTGGGGGTTTCTCACCTTAGCGAGGTGACCTTGCAGCCCACATATCGTGCACCTAGGCTGCTCTTCTGGAACAAAGGATGGAGCTGGAGAAGAAAAAGGAGTTGGAGTTGGTGAGAGGCAGGCACCAGCCCTAGGATAAAGGGGTATCGAAGGGGTCGGAGCCTCTCACCAGGTGCTGCATGAGGGTGTCCATGATGTTGAACGTGTGGGAGCCAAGGTGCCCCATTTCTGCTGAGTAGTGCAGGTTGTTGATGGTTAAATTCAGCATGAAGGGCTCTTTGCTGAGCTCCCCATCTATGGCAGAGTTGGGGGAGAGAGACGCAGGTCATTCACGGGGAGGACAGTGTGTATGAGGAGTGGCAGGGGTGGCGTGGAGTGGGGTGGAAATAGCATCTGCCCTTGGGTGGGGCTTCCAGGGGCCCCATGTCTGCCTCCCCCATAAGCCCAAGGGCGACTTGTTAAAGGAGGCAACCCCGGCAGCAAGCAAGGGTGTGCTTAATGACTTGGGCAGGTAGGGTCGTCTGGATAAGCCATTTACACCCAGGTGCTGGATGGGAGGACTCTGCAAAAAAATTCCAGGAGATTAATTCTTTCCCAGGGGGAGAGGCTTCACATTACCAGGCTGATATGGAATTGATGATCCCAGACATTCAGACTTTTCATTCATATTCCCATATTCTCTCTCTCTCTCCCTCCTCTCTCTGCTCCTGCTCTTGTAGTTAGGAATATCAGTCTTCTATGCATTGGTCACAAGAGCCAGTGATCCTAGCAACTACAACTGACCTCCCTGTGCCTCAATTTACTCAGCTGTGAAATGGGCTAATGATAATGGCCTACAATGACCACTTCAAAGGTTGTTAAACAACTTAATCTTTGTAAAGTGTATAAGCAATGCTCAGAGAGCAAACATGAAGTGCTTACACTCATTATATGAACTAAATAAGCAACTGCTTTCTGATCACCTTACTATGTGTGGAGCTCCTTTCTTCTTTCCTTCCACTTTTCTACCCATCCACCCATCCATTCACCTATGTTGCCTTTCTCTCACACATATTGAATTCTCTAATCCTTGAAAACCTACAAAGTTTTTTCACACACATGTTTGCTGGGGATGCAAAGGGAGTTTTCCCTCAGACTTCATAGGTGTCCCTAATCAACAAGTCTTTTGAGATCAATGAACTGATACATGAATAGTGTGAAGAATTGGATCATGAGTTTTGGAGTCATAGGAACTCCTAGCTCTATTATTTAATTGGTATGTAGCCTTGCCTGCCTCTCTGAATCTGAGTTTCCTTATCTATAAAATATAGATAAAGTACATGGTCGTAGTGAGAATTTAAGGAGAGTTATGTGTTATGGGATGAATTGAGGCATCTCCCTGCCTAAATTTATGCTAATTTGAGCCTTAACTTCCAGTATCATGGAATATCAGAATATGACTGCATTTGGAGATTAGGCCTTTAAACAGGTAAATAATAAATTAAAATGAGGTCATTAGGTTGGATCCTAACCCAAATATGACTGGCGACCCTATGAAAACAGGATATGAGGATACATATATGCACATTGAAAAGACCGTGTGAAGGCACAGGGAGAAGATGCCCATCCACAAACCAAGGAGAGAGTCCTCAGAAGAAACCAACCCTGCAGACACCTTGACCTTGGACTTCCAGCCTCAAGAACTGTGAGAAAATAAATTTCCGTTGTTTGGATCACTCAGTCAGTGCTATTTTGTTATGGAAACATTAGAAAGCTAATACAGCATATAAATTAGCACAGTGTCTGGAATGTAGTTTATTTCCATATATATTTGCTGAAAACCAAACAAACAACAGGTACAACATTGATGTTGAGAAGCTCTCAGAACAATAAACGGAGACACACAAAAAGAATATGAAAAGAGTAATGTTGAAATAATCTGGTTTGATTTGCTGCTTCCTGATACACTCATTGCTGCTCACACATGCAGAGACCAGGATTGAGATGCTCTTGAGCAGACAAAAGCCAGATAAGCCACGGAAACAACTTCGACCTTGCTTGACTTACAAACATAACTGAAACCTAACTTGAGATGTTTGCATACATAAGCCAAACTTAATGTGGGCTATTTCTTGTAAACACCTATATTAAAGAAAAATGAAACTTAAGTTCAGCTAATCAGAAGCCACCAACTAATGTATGATTATATAAATAGCCACTTTCCAACAGGATAGAACAAATAAGACAACTACATAATGGTAACCAGTCTAGTGTCTGGTTTGCTTTCCTTGCATGCTCATGCTATAGAAACTTTCCCCTTCTATTCCCTTAGGGGAGCCCCAAACCACCTTTGGTTTGGTTTGATGCTTCCTCATTCATGAATTGATGCTTGCACAAGTAAATTCCTTAAACTATTTTATCTTGTGACTCAGTTTACTTTTTAACAGTACCATGGACAGATTTATTTTCTCTTTCTTTCTTCCTTCTTTCCTTCCTTCCTTCCCTCTCACTTTCTCTCTTTCTTTCTTTCTAGACAGAGCCTCCCTCTGTCACCCAGGCTGGAGTTCAATGGCATGAGCATAGCTCACCCCAGGCTTGAACTCCTGGGCTCAAGTGATCTTCCCGTCTCAGCCTCCCGAGTACTGGGATCACAGGCATGCAAACCATGCTCATCTAACTAAAAACATTTTTTTAGAGATTGCTTCTTGCTCTGTTGCCCAGGTTGATCTCAAACTCCTGAACTCAAATGATCCTCCTGCCTCGACCTCACAAAGTATTGAGATTACAGGTGCATATGACCCCAAGAGTCAATATAATAACTCTTTATAATTTAAAAGAATCAATATAATAACTATCTGAGGGTCCCAGGTTGGGAGAACATATCTGTGTCTATGCATCCTCACCCTGAGCTGGACTCAGGAAAAAGAGAGAAGAGATGAGTAGAGGACCTTTCCAGCTTAGGAAAGGAGGTGAAGGAGAACAGCTAGTCTCTAACTCAAAAGTGTGAAGGGGACCCAGGAAAGCAGATGCAACAATACTCACCGGTGGAAATTGGGGCTGCATAGGTATAACCTGCAGAGAGAAAAGAAGAGAGCTGAGTGAGAGACGGGATGAATATAAAGGATTGCAGGGAGGGAGGATTTGGGAGCTGCTTTTTGGGTAACCAGAGGGGAAAAGGCAGTGGAGAGATGTTTAGGGAGGAGGCAACTAGACAAACTAGATTGAAGGTGGCTGGACCCCATCACTGTTCCCTTGATGGCTTTTATTTGTTTTTGAAGATACAAGGTCTTTGTTGTCCAGACTGCAATTGTAGCTCACCACACCCTTGAACAACTGGGCTCAAGTAATCCTCCTGGTTTAATCTCCTGAGTAGCTGGGACTACAAGTCTGTACCAGTGCATCCTGCTTATTTTTACACATTTTGTAGAGATGGGTTCTTTCTATGTTGCACAGGCTGGTCTCACACGCCTGGCCTCAAGTGACCCTCCCACCTCAGCCTACTAAAACACTGGGTTATAGGCATGAACCACTGTGCCCAGCCTCCTTAATCGTTTTGACATGTCACAGTGAAGACCAACCCAGACCCCTAAAGGAGAAAAAGATGGCACAAAACTTCCTTGGGAGAGTTGAAAGCTTTGTTCTGAACTTTGGAAATACAAGACTCTGTCTGGGAGAAAGCCCATGGTTCTAACATGTTTCCTCACCGTTGACATAGAGACTATTCCTATCCAGCTGGAAGGGACCCAGATGGGAGATGTTATAGGTCAGCTGGCTCAGCTCCCAGTACAGCAGTTCTCTGTATAGTTCAGGACCCGCAGGGTGAGAATGGAAGGTGCAGATGGCGTCCACTCTGGTGGCCGCTCCACCCTTTGCAGGCCTGGGGAAAGAAGGACATGGAGATGTGGAATCCTGAGGAGGGTCCTGAGCCTTCTGGGTGTGGAAAGCATGAGAGAGGGAGGAAGGGGCTCTACTAAGTGTCTCTTATCTGTTACACCACTCACACTGGGGACAGAAGACAGTTTAATTAGAATTTGTAGATATGATACGTAATTGTCCCACTTCTTCTGTGAGGAAAACCCTAATTTAAGACAGAATATCGGCTCGGCACCTGTGGCTCAAGCAGCTAAGGGTGAGCCACATACACTTAAGCTGGTGGGTTCAAATGCAGCCTGGGCCCACCAAACAACAATGATGGCTGCAACCAAAAACAGCCAGGCATTGTGGTAGGCACCTGTAGTCCCAGCTACTTGGGAGGCAGAGGCAGGAGAAGCACTTGAGCCCAGGAATTGGAGGTTGCTGTGAGCTGTGATGCCATGGTACTTTACTCAGGGCGACAGCTTGAGGCTCTGTCTCCAAAAAAAAAAAAAAAAAAAAAAATAGCTGAGTGTTGTGGCAGGTGCCTGTAGTCCCAGCTACTTGGGAGGCTGAGGCAAAAGAATTGCTTGAGCCCAAGAGTTTGAGGTTGCTGTGAATTGTGATGCCATAGCACTCTAATGAGGGTGACAAAGTGAGACTCTGTCTCAAAAACAAAAACAAAAACAAAAACACCCCCAGAATATCATCTACAGTCCATAAACCAGTGGTCCTCAACCTTTCTGGCACCAGGAACCAGTTTCATGAAAGATACTATTTTCATGCACGGGGTTGGGGGGCAGGTGCAGGGATGAGAATCTGACAGGAGTCAGAGCTCAGACAGTGATGTGAGTGATGTGGAACAGCTGTAAATACAGATGAAGCTTCACTTGCTTGCCAGCTGCTCACCTTCTGCTGCTCACCTCCAGGTTCCCATCAGGCCACCAACCAGGGACTTTTTGGCACCAGGGAATAGTTTCATTAAAGACAATTTTTCCACAGACTGGGAGTGATGGAGGAGAGGGAAGGGCAAGGAGGTGGAGCTGAGATAGTAATGCTGTGTGCCCTGGTTCCTAACAGGCCACTGACTGGTACACATCCATGGTCTGCAGGTTTGGAACTGAAGCCGTAAACTGAACACATTTCATCTTCTAAAGCCTTGAATGTTTGCACCACTTGAGCATGAAGAGGCACAAAGGCATCTTTAATGGTAGGTGTTGAAAGCCCTTGTGGTGTGAGCATTCCCTGGGCCCTCCTGACCAGTGCACAAGGGTCCACTCAATCCGATGAGTGGCTCTTGCCAGCATGGGGGAGGATCTCACCTGAGCGAGGCCAGTCTGCAACCAGCATAGACAGAGGCTTCACTGGTCTGATTGAACAAGGATGTGAGCTGGTGGGAAGAGAGGGAGGTGAGCGAGGAAGGGCTGAGAAACCATGCAGGCAGCTGTGAGGGGGGCTGGATGTCATCTGGAGGCTCTCACCATGGTTTGTAGGACCCTTTCAGTTTTGTTAAACTGTAAGGAATCTCGATGTCCCATGTCATTTGTGTACTTCACGTTGGTGATGGTGAAGTTGATGGTGAAGGCCACCAGGAGACCAGGGCCAGTGGCTGCAGTGGGGAAGGAAGAGAGAGATGTTCAGCTTGGGCCATAGTAATAATGACTAAGGCTGCTCTGGCCCCATCCATGGGGCACCATCTGTGGACTAAGTACAGAGATAGACTGCAGGTGCCAAAGCACAAAACCTTCGAAATTCCCCTCACATTCATTCAGTAAGCATTTATGGAGCTTCAAATGTGTGTAAGGTTCTGTGATGAGCTCTGTGGGTCCAAACACGATCAGGGCATAGTCTTCTGATGTTGTAGACAGGGAGGTGACCAGATGATTATGCTTCACGGGAAGCCTGAGACTGGGGGTGGCTGTGGAAATCCAGGAGGGACATTCAGCCAATGATGGAAAAAAGCCTCCCAAAGGAGGCATCATTTCAGGTGCTAAGAGGAGCCAAGCAAGTGGGAAGGGCATTCCATGCACAAGGAACAGTCTGGGCAAAGGCTTGGACGGAGGACAGAGCATGGTTAACCCAGGGAATCTGATGGTCATTCATTATAGTGATATAGATGTCAGAATGGAGGAATCCTCTGAGTCGAGAAGAGGAAGCCAGAACAGGCGTTTGGATGTGACTTGTATACCAGATGGCTTGGTTCAGAGCTTGTCAGCAAGACAGGAATCATATAGATGTAGATACATTGGGAGGGATAGGCAAACTGCTTTGTGGAAAACAGTAGGAGGCAGAATAGAGGCCACCGCAATCGTCCTAGGGAAAAATCATGGTGGCCTGAAAACAGATTAAGTGATGCAGATGCAGAGAAATGGGGAGCTGGAGGGATTTCCCTAAAGGAGAAGATATGAGAGATATGAGATTTGGCGTTAGAAGGATGTAGGAGGTGAGCTGAAGGAAAGGTGCTCTGCCCTTGTTCCTTCCCTTCTTCCTTCCTTCCTTTCTTTTTTTTTTTTTTGAGACAGAGTCTCACTTGGTCATCCTCAGTAGAGTGCCATGGTGTCACAGCTCACAGCAACCTCAAACTCTCAGGGTCAAAGGTGCCTTTGGAGATGAGGGTGAGGGAGCATGTTTGGAGGAGGAGACCTAAGTAGCAACCAGGAGGTGCATGGACCAAGGGCCAGGAGCTGCTGTGTGGTCTGGGTTGTAAAATTTGTGTCTCCTTGTGCCCCAGTCAGCCTGAATTCAGGAAAGTATCCCAAAAGAAATGTGTAGGGGAGGGCAGGTGATTCTTGCCACCACCAACTGGGTGACCTTTGTTCCTTCCTTTCCTCCCTCCCTCCCTTCCTTCCTTCCTTCCTTCCTTCCTTCCTCTCACTCTCTCTCTCTCTTCCTTTCTTTCTTTTAGATAGAGTCTCCTTTGGTCACCTGCAGTAGAATGCCATGACATCACAGCTCACAGAAACCTCAAACTCTCAGGCTCAAGCAATTCTCTTGCTTCAGCCTCCTAAGTAGAGGGGACTACAGGCACCCACCACATTTGCCTGGCTATATTTTTAGAGAGAGAGTCTTGCTTTTACTCAGGCTGGTCTTGAACGAGTGATCTCAGGCAATCTACCCACCTCAGTCTCCCAAATGCTGGGATTACAAGGATGAGTGACCATGCCTGGCTCCCTTTCTTCCTTTCCTTTCTCCTTCTTCCCTTTTTCTTTTTCTTCTCTCTTTTTTCCTCTTTCCTTCTTCCTTCCTCCCTTCTTTTCCTTCTCCTCCTTTCTTCCCTCCCTCCCTTCCTTCTTTTCCCCCTGCTTCCTTCTCCTTCATTCTCTTTCCTTCCCCTTCCCTCCCCTGCTCCCTCCCTCCCTCTTTTCCTTCCTTTCTTCTTTCCAAGATGGAGTCTTACTTTATTATCCTCACTATATGCAGTGGTGCTATCATAGTTCAAGTAATCCTTCTGCCTGAACCTACCAAGTATCTGAGCCTACCAAGGTGGTATAGGCATGTACCACCTTGCCTGGCTAATTTTTACATTTTTTTTTTTTTTTTGTAGAAATGGAGTCTTGTTATGTTGTCCATGCCATGCTAGTCTGAAATTCCTGCCCTCAAGTGGTCATCCCATTACCCTGTTACATTTCTATACATGACCCTGGATCTCTTTCCATGTAAAGGGTGAGTAATAGGTGGCAGGGCTGGCTACTTGAGTGGCTCTCATTTTTTGGCAGAAGGGAGATAGGTGGTCACAGACACACAGAGATCTGGAATGTGTACTACTAGCCTCCTGAGTAGCTGGGACTACAGAACACGTATCTTCATATGGAATGTGTACTACTACTGGCAGAAGTACTTGAGACTGGATAGGTGTAACCTTAGAGACAAGACAGAAAGGAAAGATATTCTATAAGGAGGCAACTTGGTCCCTGGGTAAGGTGGAAAGATGGTCCATTGGTGGATGGACCATTGTAGCTGTGAGTCATTAAATGGAAGACAGTGTCCCCTCCTGACAGGTACTATAATCCCTAACCCCAGAGAGACAAAGGCTTTGCTCAAAGTACTCTGATGGGAGGCCCAGACGGAAGTGTGAACTAGATGCAGGGTCCTGCTTCAGCACAGCCTACCCAGTGAGGAATAGGAGACCCACACACCACATGACCCTGCACCATAGATACTGACACTGTCACTTGAGATGTTGGGGAGAAAACACCCTAAGTACTTGGGTTGGAGACTCTATCATCTTGCTGATCCAAGGGAGGAGGTGCCAACATGTGAGGGTACAGATCCCTGTTCATTCAGGGCTAGGGGTGCAGTGGGGGTGTGCAGTGAAGGAAGTGGGATTATGACCTTTTCTATTCCTAAGGGCTAGGACTCAGGTGGAAGCAGCTTACAGGATGTAAAGACGTCTGAAGACCCAGAATACTCACTGCTGGAGGTGGTGGTCTTCATCTTCTGTGTATAACCTGTATAAGTGGAGGGAGAAAGGTTGAGTAGGAGGTGAGAGAAAAATAAAAGGGAGGATGTGGGATCTGCTGAGCTGCAAATAATAAAGCCTCTCACCATTGACATAGAGACTATCCTGGTCTAGGGTTCTGGGGCCCAGCTGGGTGACACTGTAGGTCAGCTGGCTCAGTTCTTGGTATAGTATCTCTCTGTCCAGTCCATGGCCTGTGGGGTCACGGTGGAGGGTGCAGATGGTGTCCACTCCAGTGGCTGACCCATTCTTCTCAGGTCTGTGGAGGGTGGGTGAGGGGTATGACAATAAACAGAGGAGGAGCCCTAAGGCTCATGGGGGAAGGACAAAAAGGAGCCAGAGGAGGTGACAAGTGTGGTGGAGTGGTGAAAAGTCAGACTTAGATTCTTCAAATGCACAGACTGACAGCCAGTCTGAGATTGTCAGCAGAGTTACAGATCCACCAATTCTTATTAAATTGGAAGACTCAAACCTGCATCCTCATGGCATGGGGACGGAGAGCTTACATACAAGACAGGTAGAGAGCTGGTATTGGGGATTAAAGCAAGTGGTGAAGGCATGTTTGTCAGGGCATAGAATTTAATACCCAAAGGAAATGTTGTGATTGCTAAAGAGGCCAGAGGGAGCAATTTGGAGGGATGACCAGGGTAGTGGCCCAATCCTGCTGATCGGCTATGCAGAATCTTGGGACAGTTGGTGAGAAGATGATAAGGTCAGGAGACACCTTGCTCCTGAATTCTACCTCTGCTGAGGACATCTGCAGGGAGGGCAACCAAACTCTGGGCTTGGGAATACCTGAGGCAGCCCTGGATGGCTATTCTAAGGTCTCACCTGAGCAAGGTCAGTCTGCAGCCAGAGTACAGTGGGCCGATGCTGGTTTTTTGGAACAGGAGATCCAGCTGCAGAGAGGAAAGAAAGAGAAAAAAATGGTCTGAGAGGCAGGGGCCAGATGGCCATCAGTGGGCAAAGGAGACAACAGTGGGCAGGGCCACACCAGTGGAGGGAGAGAGAGTGCAGCTGCACCAGGGGGCAGGGCCATACCAGCGTGGGGATGGAGTGTGGGTGGAGCCAGCACCAGTGGGTGCAGTCACACCACTGGGAAGGGCCATAACAGTATGGGGATGACAGAGTGGGTGGGAAGCACCCCTGGGTGGGGCAAAGTGAGGTGGCCGGGCCTCGCACCAGGATCTGCAGAGACTTCTCTAGATTGTTGAACCTCGGGGAGCCCGGAAGCTGCATGTCTTTCCTGAAGTGCAGGCTGGTGATGGTGAAGTTGACGGTGAAGTGCACCAGAGGTGTTTGTGTGGCTGCAGCAGGGAAGGGAGAGGATAGGCTATGCTGAGTCAGGCCTGGGAGGAATATAGGAACAGATATGGTATGGGGCCATTGGCCTGAAACCAGTGACCATCTCTTTAGAGTCCATGGCAATGACTCAAGGACCTTGAGGTCTAATGCAGTGTGAACATTAGACCATCATGCTGCAAGTTGAGGAAGGAAAAGTTTGGAAGCTACAAAGCTTGAAGGCATCAGCCTATCATTTGGACTTATTTTTAGGAATTGTTCACTTACTTTCCTGCCCTTAGTCACTCAACCAAAATTTAGTGGCATTTCTGCATTTAGGCAAAAATGCAGAGGCGATTCCCAGTTGAAGAAGATGCCACTATTTTTCAGTTTTAAAAAGGCATAAAGTGGTTCTTGGGGACCTCAGTGATTTTTCTGAGATTGGTCTCCCAGATGTATGTGGGCATCCCTCACAAAACTGGGTCACTGAAGGAGCTGGTAGATGTTTGGAAGGGGTGTACATGAGTGCACGTTTTGTGCATATCTGCCTGGTGGTGGACAGATAGATGTTCCTTGCGCTATTCTTTCAACATTTTTGACAATTTTCTTAAGAAAAAATTTGGGAGTGGGAACAAATGCACGCAAAATGTTCATGAAAAGTAGTAACAACACCATGGTCCTTATATTTTGACAAACCGGACATTGCTTAAAATGCTCCTAAAATGAAATGACTATGTCCACTGAATATAGCCAGGGAGCATAAGGAACATATTCATAAAGAATTGGTAACAAGAGCAAAGTTATATCTATTCAGTAGAAGAGTATTTCTTAAAACAATATAATGGTAAATTAGTTCATTGGGCAAACTAAAGAATTATTTCTTTACCAAACTGGTTTCTGGGACACTGACCAGTGATGAAATGTATTCTCTGCAAATAGATCTTTTGCTTTGTACTCTTCTAAGTATTGGAGAATGATTTGGACGGCAGGAGCCATCCACAGGTTTCAGAAGCAGGTTACAAAGTATAGCTGAGGATGGTGGGTGCTGATATTGGGTTGGTATTTCAAAGGGTTCTCAGGGACCTGGGGATACCCTTGTCAGATCTTTCAGGAATCAACCTTGGGCCCCACCCCTAACTCCACCTCTTCCCTCCTGTGGTTAGAACCCAACAGGAGTCCCTGGGAACATCTTCAGACAGAAGGATTCCCACCTGTGGGACTAGAGAAGGGGATCAGCATACCTGAGAAAACTGTGGCCATCACAGAAATTGAGAGAACAACCCAAGTGCATGGAGTGGAGACCCACCACCTTGGAGATGGCAGGGAGGGAGTGCTCATCTTGGAGCATTTTAGGGAACAGGCAGGTTCATCCCAGGCTGGAGGTTGGGTGGGGTATAAAGTGGAAGCAGTGGGGTCTTGAGCTCTTTTAAGGGCTGGGACTTAAAGGGAACGGTAGAAACATATGAAACCTCCAATCACTCACTCCTAGGAATGGCAGTCAGGGTCTGGTGTGTGTAACCTGCAGAGGTAAAGGAAGAAATGGTGAGGAGGGATTGGGATGAGGGAAAGGGAGGCATACAAGGGGGGAGATGAGGGCTCTAAAATGTACCAAAGCACAGATGGCATTGCTCACCATTGACATAGAGACTGTCCTTGTCCAGGTTAAAGGGGCCTATCCGGGTGACACCGTGGGTGAGCTGGCTCAGTTCCCCGTACAGCTTCTCCCTGTCCAGCCCATGGCCTATAAGGTCAGGGCGGAGGTTGCAGATGGTGTTTACCCCTATGGCTTCCCCATTCTTCTTGGGCCTGGGGGAAGGCAGGTGAAAGGAAGGACAGTAAATGGATTGCCTTGGTAGGGGCTCTGATCTCTTGGTAGGGGCTCTGATTCCTAGGGGAAGGGCAGGAAAGGGGCAGAGGAAATGAGAAGCCTGAGGGCAGGAAAGGGGCAGAGGTGAGAATCAACCCTTAACTTCTCTGAGTGCACCAACTTCCAACCAGCTTTGGACTGTGAGCAGAGTCAGGGATACAAGAATTTTAAAAACTGCAAGGGTGCAACCTGCATCCTCATGGGATGGGGATAGAAGAGTTCAGACATGAGGCTGGCATTGGAGATTAAAGCAAGTGGAGGAGGCAAGTTTATCTTGAAAGAAACCCTGGGGAGAGAATATAAAACCTAAATGAGATGGCCTTATTATTCAAAGAGAAGGACAGAAGGAGGAAATTCAGGTCAGAGGGATGACCAGGGCAGGGGCTCAATCCTGCATATGGGCTCTTCAGAAACTCTCATTTGAGGTGGGGAGGGTGGTAGGCTCAGGAGACACCTTGAGCCTGGAACCAGAACCTCCTGAATTCCACCTCTGCTAAGGATAGGTACAGGGAGGGCAGGAAGGAAGCAGACCAAATTTTGGGGCCTAGGAGCACATGCGGCAGCTCTGGCAAGTACGCTAAGGTCTCACCTAAGCGAGGTCAATCTGCAGCTGGAGTACAGGGGGCCAATGCTAGTGTTCTGGAACAAGGACTTGAGCTGTGGCAGAGGGAGGAAAGTAGAAGTGAGCAGAAGCCAGGTGGATAGGGCTGGCACCACTGGGTGGGGTCTTCTTTCAAGGGTTTGGTACAGGTGAGGTGAGCAGGGCTTACATCAGTGGATGGGACACAGGTGAAGTGGGCAGGGTTAGTATCAGTGAGTAGGTCTTCTGTTTGGGGGAAGTACATGATGGGTGCCTTCTTTCAGGCAAAGGAGAAGTAGGCGGTACTTATGTAAGTGGGTAGGGTGGGGTTTGGTGGGTGGGGCTCTCACCAGGTTCTGCATGACCCCTTCTGTGGTGTTGAACCTCCAAGAGCCTGGGCGATCAAGGTCCTCATTGTAATGCAGGTTCAGGATGGTGAAGTTGAGGGTGAACGTCATTAGGAGAGAGCCAGCAGCTGCAGGGGGAATGGAAAAGCTATGTCTGCTAAGCCTATCATTGCTCTGTGAACCTGAGCCTGGGGCATCCTGCTAATTCATTTTCAAGTGCTGGGGAAGGTTTCCATTCAGTTTCCTCAAGGAGGACAGCCCAGACGCAGTGTTAACTGAGGCACAGTAGGGTAGCATGAAAAATTGAATTTTGGAGTCAAATACATCGTGAAACAGAAAATAAACACATCTGACCCTTTTTGTACCTAAAATTTCACACAGACATCTTTCCTCTCTAAGGTTTTCCCCACCAAAACTGTTTCTTTGAGAGCCACTCATTTATTGATTTTTAAAATAATTTGAAGAAACACCTACATTGCATTTTCTTATGTGTCAGGCCCTGTGGCAAGTGTTTTATTTATATTGTAACTCATTTGTGTGTGAGGAAAACCTTTTGGAGGGAGATAATGGGGTATGCCCATTTTAAAAGATGCAAAAACTTAGCCAAAGTGAAATTAAATAATTTAAGCTGGATGTTGTGGTCCCAGAATATGTGCTCCTATGTCATCTACCTGGGCCCATGGCCAGGTCCAGCCTGTTCTGGCCTGAATGGCTGATAAGAAACTGTACACTCATGATGCCAGCTCATTCTGGACCTTTGGCAAGGTCTGTGGATGGCATGGACTCTTCCTTGGGTTAGTAAGAAGCCAGGAATGGAAAGTTGGACTTTGGACCAACCAAAGCATGACCAAGTTGTCAAGCATCCTTTCCTATTGTCTCCGGAAAGAGACCCATTCCTTACTAAGTCTCTGAAAAAGAGACTCCTTACTTAAGGGAGACTGGTACCTTACTAACTCCAGGAGAAGGAGACCTCTTTCTTTCTAAGTCTCTGAGAAGAAGACCCCTTCCTTACCAAGTCTCTGAGGAGGAGATCCCTTCCTTACTAAGTTTCTGAGGAGGAGATCCCTTCCTTACTAAGTATCAGGGAAAGAGACCCCTTCTTTATTAAGTCTATGAGAAGAGAGATACCTTCTTTATTAAGTCTCTGAGAAGAAGACCTCTTCCTTACCAAGCCTCAGGGAAAGAGACCACTTCTTTTTATTTTTAAAGAACTCATTTTATTTTAAATAATACAATTGAGCAAGAATCCTATTTTTTCAAATTAAATCATAGCTGTGTACATTAATGCAATCATGGAGTATCATGTGCTGGTTTTATATACAATTTGAAATATTTTCATCACACTGGTTAACATAGCCTTCCTGGCATTTTCTTAGTTGTTGTGTTAAGACATTTATATTCTACATTTAGTAAGTTTCACATGTACCCTTGTAAGATGCACCGTAGGTGTGGTCCCACCCATTACCCTCCCTCCACTGATCCTCCAAGAATCCTATTTTTGACCCTAAGTCAGACTACAAAACAGAAAATATTGAGCTGCGTAGAAATCATCTTACTCCAGTTTCATTTTGACCTTATATTCTGCAGCTATTTGTTTAATACATTTTGCTCTGGGTTTATTTTTTATTTTTTTGCAATTCTTGGTAAAGTCCCTCTTATAATTGTGTGAAAGACCCCTTTTTTACTAAGTCTGTGAGAAGGAGGCCTCTTCCTCACTAAGTCTCTGGGAAGGGGACTCCTTCCTTACTAAGTCTCTGAGAGACTCCTTCTTTAGTAAGTCTCTGAAAAAGAGATCCCTTCCTTACTATGTCTCTAAGAAGGAGACTCCCTTCCTTACTACATCTCTGAGAAGATCCCTTCCTAAATCTCTGAGAAGGAGACCCTCTTCCTGACTCAGTCTCTGAGAAGGAGACCCCTTCTTTACTAAGTCTCTGAGGAGACTTCTTCCTTGCTAAGTCTCCGAGGAGACCTCTTGCCTAGTAAGTCTCCGAGAAAGAGACTCCTTCACATACCATAATTCATGCCAGAACAGTGCTGATGATTATCAATACTTATGTGTACAGCCATGCCTTTTCTCTCTGCTAGGATCCCATCAAAGACCACAGCTCTTTCCTATTCTTTCTATTGTTGCATTACCAGAGCCTTTGACACATTAAATGCTTAATAAGTATTTGTCGCCTGAATGACTGGGGAGTTGTTCTTCCCCAGGTGATATGTACCATTGGCCAAGGGCATTAGAACTTCATACAGAGGAAAAGAGAGGAAGCTCTTACCTGTGGGGACTGGAACAGAGGTCCCTGAAGTAGCAGGAGACATGGTGTAGCCCATCACAACTAAGGAGAAAACAGAGTGAGGCAAATGTGCGAGAGGTAGAGCCTCCCCAGTTAAGGACAGCCCATCACGGGACCTTGAGACCCTTATTTTGCTTGGCTTCAAGCCTGTGCTGGCATGTCTTCTCTGAGCTGGGGAATGAAGGTGGCGAAAGACCGGAGGAGATGAGGCCCCAAGGCAAGTGGTACGTGCACCCAAGTTACTCACTGCTAGGGGTAGAGGTCAGGACCCGGTGAGTGTAACCTGACAAAAGAGAGGATGAGAAGTTATGCGGATAGAGGATAGGAAGAAGAGGTAAGAATCTGGCACCCTCTCTTGTTTCTATGTATCCATTTATTTATTAACACATATGTAAAGAATGCACTCAAGGTATAGATCCAGAAGATAACACCCAGAGACCACTGCTGGAGAACAAGAGAGAATTTCTGCATCATGTTATCTGCAGTTCATCTCTCTGCCATCTGTACATCCCTTCCCTTCTCTGATGGTCTGATTTCTTGCTACAGCTCCAGAAACATTTCTCGTGCATGATGAGCCCAGAGCACACAGCCCAGAGCAAGCAGATCCCTGGGGAAGGAGCACAGACCCTCACCATTGATGTTGAGGCTGTCCTTGTCCAGGGTGTAGGGGCCCAACTCAGTGACACTGTGTGTCAGCTGGCTCAGCTCCCAGTAAAGCTGCTCTCTGTTCAGCCTGTGGCCTGCTGAGTCAGGGTGGAGGGTACAGATGGCATCCACTCTGGTGGCTGATTTGTCCTTTTCTGGTCTGAGTGGGGAGGGAGACACAGGGATGGGAACATCAGTCTGCAGGACTGATGATGAAAGTGACTTGCAAGAATAATAATGTTTGGAAAAGTCACAAAACTGAAATCAATTTTTGTGGAATATGAGAATAAAGGAGACTAAAAAAATTCTAGACTCTATAAATGATCAATAGATGAACAAGATGAAATAGCACTAATGTTGGACCAATGATGAGCAGCCCTGTGGCAGCCACTGTCACTCTACTCTCAGATGAAGCCAAGGGAAATAAAAACAGATGGGGGTAGCCAAGAGATCTCACAGATCCCTTAGGTGCATCACCTTTGAACACTTTAAATGTGGATTATGAAATGTGTGTGCCCCAGACTGCTCAGTATTGCGTCTGAAATTTCCTTACACCAGGATAATCCTTCTGCAGGATGTTTTCCATGTCAGTTAGGAAAGAAGTCCCGAGGATAGGAACCAAGGAGAGGCTCACCTGCTACACTGGGCAGGTGAGGAAATGGGGAGATTCAGGAACAGAAACTGGGAGGGGTGGGAGAGTGTGCATTTGCTTCTGGGCATTGTCAGGGTCTCAGAAAACAAAACTCCAAAATTAAGCCCTCAGATATGGCTGCAAAAGCAAAAGATTTTCTCCTGCCTGCTTGTCTTTCAGTCCCATTCATTCTGAGCCTAGCTACAGAAACCTTTTCTCCAAGGTGGGTCATGAAAACCACAACCCCTTTTCTCCAACACTAGCTATAAAATGTAAAAATATAATTGTAACTTTCTCTTCTGACTTTATATGTAAAAACTGGTCATACATAAATAATCTAACTTACCTTGTTCGACTACAGGGCATAAGCCCCCCACCCCCACCCGCCTACCAGAAAGTAGCCTGCCCTACACCCAGAAGGAAGGAATGCTGCTCAGAGAAGACAAGAATCCAGGTGGACAGGCCTTGCTGGGTTTCCCCCTTTAGTTGATTAGCATGAGATTATATGCCTTGGGTCAAATCATGTTTCTACATATTTGTCCGGACTTTGTTGAACCTAAGCATAAAAATGGACAGTTCCCCCTTTATCGGCAGATCTTTATTCTGCAGGCTCCCATGTATACATACATGTTAAATACATTCATATGCCCTTTCTCCATTTAATCTGCTGTTTGCAAGTTGATTTTTCAGCAGTCCTTCAGAGAGCCACACTCTTGGCCCCTACAGTATCTCACCTGAGAGAGATCAGTCTGCAGCCAGAATACAGTGGGCCAATGCTGGTGTTCCTGAACAAAGAAGCAAGCTAGGGAGGAAGGAGAGGGAGGTGAGTGGGACCACTGAAGAGGACTGGGCAGCAGGATGCTCAGGGATGCTCACCATGAGCTGCAGGTTCTCCCCTGTTGTCTTGAATATTGCAGATCCTCGGTGCCTCATGTCAGGTACGTAATGCAGGTTTGTGATGGTGAAGTTAATGGTAAAGGGCACCAGAGCGAAGCTTGTTGCTGTGAAGGAAAGGCAGACAAGAGGATCTGGCCTGACCCTATAAAGTTCCCTGTCCAGTCCTTCCTCTAGCCTTCCTACATATGGACTCTGAGTCTATCCACCAGAATTTTCCACCTGACTCAGTTCTTGATCCAATGCAGGCAGGAACCACCATGTAAGCATACCCTACTTGATACATAGAATGTGTTCACTTTTCAAAAATTTTTTTTCTTTTTTTGAGATAGGGTCTGGCTTTGTTGGCCAAGCTGATGTCAAATTCCTGGGCTCAAGCAATCCTCCTATCTTAGCCTGTTGAATGGCTAGGAGTCCAGGTGTGGGCAGTCTTGGATCAAGCAGGTGGTCTCAGTCATAACCCAGCAGAGGCTGAATTAAGCTTTCCAACTTACAGATGCCTTCCTAGGAAAACCAGTAAGGAACAGGAGCCTAATTTTCTTATATTCTATCCCATAGTCTTGTGGCAGCTTCAACTGAATTGGAAGCAACCACATGGGATGTAAGGTGGTAAGAATCCTGAACCTGTTTCAAAATCATGAAGAATGGACATCAGTGAGTGATGTCTGTCATGGGGGGGATAGATGCCACATAGTTGCCCTGGGTAGAATCTGACAGAACTATCAAACATTTTAACCAGGGAAGGAAAAGTAGTGTGTTTCCATAGATAACAAGAAAGTCTCTTTCCTTTCTTTCTTTAATGGGGGATTTTGTGTATTTCATATAGATCTACCATTGACAAGGTCGACGCTGGAGAAGTAATAGTAAGACAAATGCTCCTTCCAGGAGGTTTACTCAATATTGGGCAAAAATAAATACAAAGGTGCAATCAGAGAAAATATAAGAATATGTAAAACACATTTCTACAGATTGAAAGTAGGTGATAGATAAAAGCATACTATGTCTCCCTTGCCCATAATGATAGAAGACTTTTCTCAAAGCATATTAATTAGCAGTAGTTGGATACTGAGCATAGCATTTGATAAATTTCAGTACTCAATAATGTTAGAGATTATGTGTCAAATTTCTGAAAATCATGATAATTAACATCACCATAACTGTGATTATTGTCACAACCATCATCTGCTTCAAAAAAAGCCATCATCAAATCCATATCGTTACCACCACAACACAATCATCTTCACCGTCATGCCCCTCATAAACATGACTACCATCATCATCATCATCATCATCACCATTATTGTTATCACCACCACCATCATCACCATGATAATGTAAACCCTCAGAGAAGAGACTGTTATCTCATTTGTGTTCTCTGCTGTATGCCCAGGGCTGACACAGAAGAGGTGCTCAATACATTGTTGAATACTCCTCACCAGATTGACTATGAAATTTGATCTTTATTAGAGAGATTATGGCAGAAATGTTGACCTTCCTCAGACATGCTCTGACAGATGTGCTACTGACTGGTACTCACAAGAGGGACTGGGGGAGGAGTATAGAGTTCCCGAAATTCCCACATTAACTGCAGAGGTCTGAAGAGCTGAGAAGTCAAAATCAATGACAGTAGCTCACATGGAAGAAATGCAATAGTGGAGAAAACAGACGGGGTTTGCATGGGGGATTTGAATTTGAACTCTCACTGGAGCCAGGGCAGAGGGAAAAGGGAATAACTTGTGTACCCCACAGCTCATTCTATGTGAGAAGGACATAGCTGGACTGGAGAGTGGACACCGAACGTCCTACTTTGGGACACTAGACAATAGAGTGAATACTTACTGCTGGTGAAGTGAAGAGAGTTGTGAGAAGTGAAACCTGCAAAAGAGGGAAGCAGGATAGTAGGTAAGGGGTAAGGAGTAAGAGAGAGGTGGGGGAAAGAAATGAGTGAGGAATACACCGGTGCAATGAAAGGAGGTAGGTGGGAAGGGGCGAGTGATGATTCTCTATCAGCACCCGGATATCACAGAACAAGGTCCTGAATATGAATCAAGTCTAAGTAGAGAAGAAATCAAGAAGTTCAGACAACAATCATCACATACACACACTGTGACCAGGATGTCAATGGCAAGAAAGCAACAGGATTAGAGACAGAAAGAATGTCTTTAATCCTATACAGAAGAAATTCCACAAATCCTACAGAGAAAGGAAAAAGAGACCCAAAAACACATGGCAGCTCTTCACCATTGACATAGAGACTGTCCTTGTCCAGGGTGTAGGGGCCCAGCTGAGTGACACCATGGGTCAGATTGTTCAGCTCCCAGTAGAGCAGCTCTCTGTCCAGTGCTAGGCCTACCGGGTCAGGGTGTAGGGTGCAGATGGCATCTACTCCAGTGGCTGCATGGTCCCTCTCAGGCCTGGGGAGAGAAGGTGAGAGGTATGACAACAAATGGAAAGTTCAGGAAAGTGTCATAAAGTTCTTCGGGATAGGAAAGGAAGGGGCCAGAGGAAATGAAAAAGTCAGGGGAGAGGTGAGGAGCCACATTTAGACTCGCTGAAAGCATGGACTCAACGCCAGCCTGAGACTGTGAACAGAGTCAAAGGTGGAAGAAAGCCTACACAGTCTCTATGACATCCGATCATGGATAGTGGATAGTAACCCTCTGAGACAGGCTAATTGCTGTTGGACCTGGAGATTGAGGTAATGGGAAAAGCCTCATGAGTCTGGAGAGAATTTCAATAGGCAGAGGTTAAAATCAAAAGGAAGGGTTCTTCTTTTAGAAAAGCAGTATAGGGAGAAGAGAGTGGAAAAAGATGACCAGTTAGGGCCCCAAGCATGCAGATGGTGTAAATGGAGTGTCTTAGTTGAGGAGGGGAAGGATGAGGTAGGTAGGATGAGGAGATGTCTTGGTGTTGGAGGCAGTGCCTCCTGAACTCCACCTCTACCCAGGGCATGGACAGGGAGGGCAGGAGGGACACCTTCCAAATGCTTGCAAAATAGACACACAATTAGGGTAGCCCTGGCTGGCTTTCTGAGGTCTCACCTGAGTGAGGTCAGTCTGCAGCCAGAGTAGCGAGGGCCCACACTGGTACTGTTGAACAAGGGCCTGAGCTATGGAGGAGGAAGAGGGAGGTGAGTAGAAGGGCGGCAAAAGGGTTATGATAGAATGAGGTGCGTGGGGCTGGCACCAGAGGGCGGGGCATGCATCTGGAGGACACGGGAGAAGGGAGGGGTCTTCCAAAGGCCTGGCTAAGGGTGGATGGGCCCGGTACATGAGGTGGATGGGATCTTCCTTCAGGGGTCTAAGGACCTTGCTGGAAGGGAGGGGAAATGGGTGAGTTGGGTGGGGTGAGGTTAGCCAGGCCCTTACTAGATGCTGCAGGGATCTCTCTGTGCTGTTGAACTTCCAGGAGCCAGGGTGATCCATGAATGCCTCATAGCGCAGGTTGAGGATGGTGAAGTTGAGGGTGAAAGGCAAAAGTAGCGCTTCAGTGGCGTGAGGGGGGTGGAACATAAACACAGTGTGAAGAGGAGCAAAAATATAAAATGTGGCCATACACCTTGCCTTAGGGCGCACGCTAAACAGTATGTAAAGGAATTGAGGGAATAACAGGTTGTATGCCTCCCTGGCAGACACTGATAGACCTTGCTGGTTTTTTGAAGTAAACATGTAAATGAATACTAGTCGGATGCTGAGCATTGCTCTTGATTCCTATTCCATGCTGAACGATAAGAGATGAGAGCTGAGACCCCTTTTCTTGACCATCGCCCTCCTCAGGATCACCTCATGATCATGCTGTGCCTGTCACTACTGTCATTATCGCCAACCACACCCAAACCCTAGCTGCCACCATCCATCACCCTCCGTATCCCATCCATCACCAAGACCCTATCACGTTCTCAACTGTCAACACAACTCCAGCCAACAGTCATCATCCTGGTCATCGTTGTAGTCATTATCTTCAAAGTCAACAGCACTGTCAACATCACCACGAGCCCTATGGCCAGTGTCACCCTCAACACTGCCACCAGCACCGTCATCTTCATCATCAGTGTCATGATAGCACCACCACCACCACCTCGTCACACTGTGCTTTACTTTCACCATACCACCCCCAACCCCCAGGCGCCACCTTCATCATCTCTGCATCATCATCAACTTGCTCATCATTTTCACCTAAATCCATACCCTCCTGGTCACTCTCCCAGTAACAAGCACTCTTGGAGGCCACAAGAGACTTTCATCTGTTTTTCTGTCTCTGCCGCATTGCTGGGTAGTAGCCCAAGGAAGGTTCTGGATGAAATGTGTTGCTTGAATCCCCATGTATACATCATCTATGACTCCACATCTTTATGTGGGTGAAAATTGCCCAGATGCTAATCCTCAGAGGTCAGGCTGTAACAGATGCACCCTCGATCGCTACTAACCTGTGGAGCCCGGGAGGGCGGAAGGAGTCCCTGAGGTTGGAATGTTTGCAGTCGAGGTGCTGGGAACTGGGCATAAGTAAGTCCTCATCAGTGAAACCGCCCAGCACTGCATGGCCGGAATGCCACACACAGAAACTACTGATGGGCTATGGGTCTAACTCTGGGCAGTGCTGGGGATGCTGCTGGGACTGTCAGGAGCAGGGGCAGTGGAGGAAGGGAACAAATTGTGCCTTCCCAGCTCCTTCTCTCCTGACCAGAATGTGAGGGGGAACGAGGAGGTGTCAGCTCCAGCCTTGGCTAGTGTGGAATCAGGGGCATGGGAACATCTTTGGAATACTCACTGATGGTGACATGTGGAGGGCTCTCCCTGTGTGTGAAACCTGCAGCAAGAGGGAGGAAGGAGAGTGGGCAAGAGTGAGGGTAGACCTGAGGGCAGCACAGAAGGGTGAGGGCTACCCTAGCTTCGGTAAAGGGGTCTAACGGAGCAGGGACTGATGACCAATCTCTTTCACCACACCCTCATATCAGAGAAGGCCCTGAACGTGAACTCGGTTCATAATGAAGAACAAACCAGAAGGCGGTATCCTCTATCATCAAACACAGACAAGGTGTCCTGGCCCCAGTGGCTGGGCAGAAAGCATGACCCTGAAGCAGGAAGCAGAGGCTGCCCAGAAAGGAGGAAGGGACCCCAAGCACATGGCAGTTCCTCACCACTGACATAGAGACTGTCCTTGTCCAGGGTGTAGGGGCCCAGCTCAGTGACGCCATGGGTCAGCTGGCTCAGCTCCCAGTAGAGCTGCTCTCTGTCCAGGACACTGCCTGCTGGGTGAGGGCGTAGGGTGCAGATAGCATCTATTCCAGTGGCTGCCCGGTCCTTCTCAGGCCTGTGCAGAGCGATTGAGATGTAAGACAAGTAGGCCATTCAGGGCAGTGTCCCAAAGTCCTTGGGGATAGGATAGGAAGGTGCCAGAGGAAATGAGAAACTCGGGCGAGAGATGTGGAACCACATGTGGGCTCCCTGAGTGCAGGGACTCCAAGCCTGTGTGAGACCACACACAGAGTCAGAAGTAGCAGAGAGCCTAGAGAGGTGCTATGTCATCCTATCAGGAGCAGTAGAGAGTTCTCCTCTGAGACAGGCCAAGAGCTGTTGGACCTAGAGATTGAAGAAATGGAAGAAGCCTCATGACTCTGGAGAGAATTTGCAAAGGCAGAGTTTAAAATCAAAAGGAAGGGTTCTAATTTTAGAAAAGGTGTATATGGGGAAGAGAGTCAAGAAAGATGACCAGGTTAGGGCCCCAATCATATGGATGGTGTGCATGGAGCATCTCAGTTGAGGAGGGGAAGGATGAGGTAGGTAGGATGAGGAGACGTCTTGGTGTTGGAGGCAGTGCCTCCTGAACTCCTCCTCTACCGAGGGCAATGGACAAGGAAGGCAGGAGGGGCACCGTGCAAATGCTTGGAACCTGTGCACACACTTAGGGTAGACCTGGGTGTGTTTTCTGAGGTCCCACCTGAGTAAGGTCAGTCTGCAGCCAGAGTAGCGAGGGCCCACACTGGTATTGTTGAACAAGGGCCTGAGCTGCGGAGGAGGGAGAAAGAGAGGTGAGTAGAAGTGAGGCCATAGGGTTGAGGTAGAAGAGCAGTGGGTGGGGGTTTCAGGAGAAGGCTGGGCAGGCATCTGGAGGAGGAGAAGGAGGTGGGTGGGGTCTTCCCAGGGCGTGGCTTAGGGTGGATGGTTGGGGTACACAAGTTGGGTGGGATCTTCCTTGAAGGGCCTGAGGACCTTGCAGGAAGGGAGGGGGAATGATGGGTTGGGTGGGGTGGGGCTGATGTGAGCCAGGACCTTACTAGATGCTGCAGGGCCCTGTCCGTGCTATTGAACTTCCAGGAGCCAGGGCGATCCATGACCGCCTCATAGTGCAGGTTGAGGATGGTGAAGTTGAGGGTGAAAGGCAACAGGAGCGCTTCAGTGGCTTGATGGAGGTGGAACATAGACACAGTGTGAAGAGCAGCGAAAATATAAAATTTGGCCGTACACCTTTCCTTGTCACATGCGCTAGAAATTATGTCAAGGATTGAGGGAATAACACGTTGCATGCCTCCATGGAGGACACTGATGGACCTTGCTGTTTTTTTGAAGTAAGCATGTAAATGAATACTAGTCGGATGCAGAGCATTGCCTGTGATGCCTATTCTGTGCTGAATGATAGGAGATGAGAGATGTGACTTCTTTTCCTCACCTCGTCCTTGTCACGATAACTTCATGATACTGCTGTGCTGGACTGTCACAACTTTAATCGCCAGCCCCAACCAAACCCTAGCTGCCGTCATCTATCACCCTCCATATCCCATCCATCACCAAGACTCTATCACGTCCTCAACTGTCAACACAACTCCAGTCGCAAGTCCTCATCGTCCTTGTCATTGTAGTAGTCATTATCATCAAAGTCAACAGCATCATCACCATGAGCCCTATGGCCAATGTCACCCTCAACACTGCCACCAGCACCCTCATCTTCGTCATCAGTGCCACGATATCACCACCTCTACCACCTTCCTCACATTGTGCTTTACTTTCACCATACCCCTCCCCTCTGCACCACTATCATCATCTCAGCATAGTCATCAACTTGCTCATCATTTTTACCTGAATCCCCACCCTCCTGGTCACTCTCCTAGTAACGGTTCTGTGGGAGGCCGTAAGAGACTTTCATCTGTTTTTCCCTTCTCTGCTATATTGCTGGATAGTAGGCCAGAGCAGGTGCTGCATGAAATGTGTTGCTTGACTCCCTGTGTCTACATCATCTATGACACCACATCTTTATGTGGGTGAAAACTACCCAGATGCTAATCCTCAGAGGTCAGGCTCTAACAGATGGACCCTTGATCGCTACTTACCCATGGAGACCAGGAGGGTGGAAGGAGTCCCTGTGGTTGGAATGTTTGCAGTCAAGGTGCCGGGACCTGGGCATAAGAAAGTCCTCATCAGTGAAACCACCAAGCACTGCAAGGTCAGAATGCCACACACAGAGACTACTGATGGGCTATAGGTCTAACTCCTGGCGGGGTGGGGCTGGGACTATCAGGAGCAGGGGCAGTGGAGGAAGGGAACAAAATGTGCCTTCCCAGCTCCTTCTCTCCTGGCCTTGATGTGAAGGGGGAATGAGGAGGTGTCAGCTCTAGCCTTGCCTGGCATAGGATCAGGGGTATGTGAGCATCCATGGAATACTCACCTTCGGTGATGTGCGGAGGGCTCCTGTGTGTGAAACCTGCAGCAAGAGGGAGGAAGGAGAGTGGGCAAGAGTGAGGTTAGACCTGGGGCAGCAGAAAGGGATGAGGGCTACCCTGGCTTTGGTGAAGGGGTCTAACAGAGCAGGAACTGATGGCCAATCTCTTTCACCACAACATCGCATCAGAGAAGAAGGTCCTGAATGTGAACTCGGTCCAAGATGAAGAAGAAACCAGGAGGCGGTGTCCTCCGTCACCAAACACAGACAATGTGTCCTTGCCCCAGTGGCTGGACAGGGAGCGTGAGCTTGAGGCAGGAAGCAGAGACTGCCCCAAGAGTAGGCAGGGACCCCAAGCACATTGCAACTCCTCACCATTGACATAGAGACTGTCCTTGTCCAGGGTGTAGGGGCCCAGCTCAGTGACACCGTGGGTCAGCTGGCTCAGCTCCCTGTAGAGATGCTCTCTGTTCAGGATGCTGCCTACTGGGTGCTGGCGGATGGTGCAGATGGCATCTACTCCAGTGGCTGCCTGGTGCTTCTCAGGCCTGTGGAGAGCGAGTCAGACGTAAGACAAGTAGGCCACTCAGGGCAGTGTCCCAAGTTCCTTGGAGATAGGATAGGAAGGGGCCAGAGGAAATGAGAAACTTGGGCAAGAGATGTGGAGCCACATGTGGGCTCCCTGAGAGCAGGGACTCCAAGCCAGTGTGAGACTGTGCACAGAGGCAGGAGTTGCAGAGAGCCTAGAGAGGTGCTATGTCACCCTATCAGGAGCAGTAGAGAGTTCCCCTCTGAGACAGGCCAAGAGCTGTTGGACCTAGAGATTGAAGAAATGGAAGAAGCCTCATGACTCTGGAGAGAATTTGCAAAGGCAGAGTTTAAAATCAAAAGGAAGGGTTCTAATTTTAGAAAAGGTGTATATGGGGAAGAGAGTCAAGAAAGATGACCAGGTTAGGGCCCCAATCATATGGATGGTGTGCATGGAGCATCTCAGTTGAGGAGGGGAAGGATGAGGTAGGTAGGATGAGGAGACGTCTTGGTGTTGGAGGCAGTGCCTCCTGAACTCCTCCTCTACCGAGGGCAATGGACAGGGAAGGCTGGAGGGACACCGTGCAAATGCTTGGAACCTGTGCACACACTTAGGGTAGACCTGGGTGTGTTTTCTGAGGTCTCACCTGAGTAAGGTCAGTCTGCAGCCAGAGTAGCGAGGGCCCACACTGGTATTGTTGAACAAGGGCCTGAGCTGCGGAGGAGGGAGAGAGGGAGGTGAGTAGAAGTGAGGCCATAGGGTTGAGGTAGAAGAGCAGTGGGTGGGGGTTTCAGGAGAAGGCTGGGCAGGCATCTGGAGGAGGAGAGAGAGGTGGGTGGGGTCTTCCCAGGGCGTGGCTTAAGGTGGATGGTTGGGGTACACAAATTGGGTGGGATCTTCCTTGAAGGGCCTGAGGACCTTGTGGGAAGGGAGGGGGATTGGGTGAGTTAGGTGGGGCTGGGTGAGGTTATCCAGGCCCTTACTAGATGCTGCAGGGCCCTGTTCGTGCTGTTGAACTTCCAGGAGCCAGGGTGATCCATGACCGCCTCATAGCGCAGGTTGAGGATGGTGAAGTTGAGGGTGAAAGGCAACAGAAGCGCTTCAGTGGCTGGAGGGAGAAGAGCAGCGAGATAGTAAATTTGGCCATATACCTTTCCTTATTGCGAGCGCTAGAAAGTATGTAAAGGAATTGAGGGAATAACACGTTCCATGCCTCATGGAGGACACTGATGGACCTTGCTGGTTTTTTGAAGTAAGCATGTAAATGAATAGTAGTCGGATGCTGAGTATTGCTCTTGATGCCTATTCTGTGCTGAACGATAGGAGATGAGGGCTGAGACCTCTTTTCCTGATCAATGTCCTTGTCACGGTCACTTCATGATCACACTGTGTCTAACTGTCACTACTGTCATCATCGCCAGCAGTCCCCAAATCCTAGCCACTGCCCATCTGTCACCCTCCGTATCCCATCCATGACCAAGACCCTATCACGTCCTGAATTGTCAACACAACTCCAGCCAACAGTCATCATCGTCATCGTGGTCATTATCTTCAAAGTGAACAGCACTGTCAACATCACCATGAGCCGTATGGCCAGTGTCACCCTCAACACTGCCACCAGCACCCTCATCTTCATCATCAGTGTCATGATATCACCACCACCACAACCTTCGTCACATCGTGCTTTACTTGCACTATACCACCCCCAATCCCCAGGTACCACCTTCCTCATGTCCGCATCATCATCAACTTGCTCATAATTTTCACCTGAATCTCCACCCTCCTGGTCACTGTCCCAGTAACAAGCACTCTCAGGGGCCATAAGAGACTTTACTCTGTTTTTTCATCTCTGCTGCATTGCCGGGTAGTAACCCCAAAAAGGTCTGGATGAAATATGTTGCTTGATTCTCTGTGTCTACATTGTCTATGACTCCACGTCATTATGTGGGTGAAAATTGCCCAGATGCTAATCCTCAGAGGTCAGGCTGTAACAGATGCACCCTTGATCGCTACTCACCTGTGGAGCCCGGGATGGCGGAAGGAGTCCCTGAGGTTGGAATGTTTGCAGTCGAGGTGCTGGGAGCTGGGCATAAATAAGTCCTTATCAGTGAACCAACCCAGCACTGCATGGCCGAAATGCCACACACAGAGATTATTGATGGGCTATGAGTCTAACTCCGGGCAGTGCTGGGGATGCTGCTAGGACTGTCAGGAGCAGGGGCAGTGAAGGAAGGGAACAAATTGTGCCTTCCCAGCTCTCCTGACCAGAATGTGAGGGGGAGTGAGGAGGTGTCAGCTCCAGCCTTGGCTAGTATAGGATCAGGGGCATGGGAACATCTGTGGAATACTCACAGACAATAATGTGCAGAGGGCTCTCCCTGTGTGTGAAACCTGCAGCAAGAGGGAGGAAGGAGAGTGGGCAAGAGTGAGGGTAGATATGGCGGCAGCACAGAATGGTGAGGGCTATCCTAGCTTCAGTGAAGGGGTCTAACGGAGCAGGGACTGAGGACCAATCTCTTTCAACACACCCTCATATCAGAGAAGGCCCTGAACGTGAACTCAGTCCATGATGAAGAAGAAACTAGGAGGCGGTGTCCTCCATCACCACACACAGAGAAGGTATCCTGGCCCCAGTGGCTGGGCAGGGAGTGTGACCTTGAATCAGAAAGCAGAGGCTGCCTGGAGAGGAGGAAGGGACCCCAAGCACATGGCAGCTCCTCACCATTGACATAGAGACTGTCCTTGTCCAGGGTGTAGGGGCCCAGCTCAGTGATGCCATGGGTCAGCTGGCTCAGCTCCCAGTAGAGCTGCTCTCTGTCCAGGACACCGCCTGCCGGGTGAGGGCGGAGGGTGCAGATGGCATCTACTCCAGTGGCTGCCTGGTTCTTCTCAGGCCTGTGGAGAGCAAGTGAGATGTAAGACAAGTAGGCCACTCAGGGCAGTGTCCCGAGATCCTTAGGAGTAGGATAGGAAGGGGCCAGAGGAAATGAGAAACGGGCGAGATATGTGGAGCCACATGTGGGCTCCCTGAGTGCAGGGACTCAAGCCAGTGTGAGACCATGCACAGAGTCAGGAGTTGCAGAGAGCCTAGAGAGGTGCTATGTCATTCTATCAGGAGTGAGTTCCTGGTAGGTGCTATGTCATCCTATAGAGAGTTCCCCTCTGAGACAGGCCAAGAGCTGTTGGACCTAGAGATTGAAAGAATGGGAAAAGCCTCATGAGTCCAGAGAAAATTTGCAAAGGCAGAGGCTAAAATCAAGGGTTCTTCTTTTAGAAAAGGGGTATATGGGGAATAGAGTTGAGAAAGATGACCAGGTTAGGGCCACAATCATATGGATGGTGTGCATAGAGTGTCTCAGTTGAGGAGGGAAGGATGAGGTAAGTAGGATGAGGAGACGTCTTGGTGTTGGAGACAGTGCTTCCTGAACTCTTCCTCTACCGAGGGCATGGACAGTGAGAGTAGGAGGGACACCATGCAAACACTTGGAACCTGCAGACACACTTAGGGGAGACCTAAGTGTTTTCTAAGGTCTCACCTGAGTGAGGTAAGTCTGCAGCCATAGTAGCGAGGGCCCACACTGGTACTGTTGAACAAGGGCCTGAGCTGTGGAGGAGGGAGGGAGGGAGGTGAGTAGAAGTGAGGCCATAGGGTTGTGGTAGAGGAGTGGTTGGTGGGGCTTGCACGAGAGGGCAGGGCATGCATCTGGAGGAGGAGGGAGCTGGGTGGGGTCCTCCCAGGGTGTGCCTTAGGGTGGATGCTCAGGGTACACAAGGTAGGTGGGATCTTCCTTGAAGGGCCTGAGGACCTTGCAGGAAGGGAGAGGGAATGGGTGGGTTAGGTGGGGTGGGGTGAGGTGAGCCAGGCCCTTACTAGATGCTGCAGGACCCTCTCTGTGCTGTTGAACTTCCAGGAGCCAGGGCGATCCATGACCGCCTTATAGCGCAGGTTGAGGATGGTGAAGTTGAGGGTGAAAGGTAACAGGAGAGCTACAGTGGCTTGAGGGAGGTGGAACATAAACACAGTGTGAAGAGCAGCGAAAATATAAAATTTGGCCACACACCTTTCCTCATCATGTGTGCTAGAAAGTATGTAAAGGTATTGAGGGAATAACAGGTTGCATGCTTCTGTGGTGGAAACTGATAGACCTTACTGGTTTTTTGAAGTAAGCATGTAAATGAATAGTAGTCGGATGCTGAGTATTGCTCTTGATGCCTATTCCGTGCTGAACGATAGGAGATGAGGGCTGAGACCTCTTTTCCTGATCAACGTCCTTGTCACGATCACTTCATGATCACACTATGCCTGACTGTCACTATTTTCATCATCGCCAGCAATCCCCAAATCCTAGCCACTGCCATCTGTCACCCTCCGTATCCCATCCATCACCAGATCCTATCACGTCCTGAACTGTCAACACAACTCCAGTCTCTAGTCATCGTCGTCATTTTCGTCATCATCATCATTATCTTCAAAGTCAATGGCATTGTCAACATCACCACGAGCCCTGTGGCCAGTATCACCCTCAACACTGCCACCAGCACCCTCATCTTCATCATCAGTGTCACGATATCACCACCACTACAACCTTCGTCACATCGTGCTTTGCTTTCACCATGCCACCCCCAACCCCCAGGTACCACCTTCACATCATCATCAACTTGCTCATCATTTTCACCTGAATCCCCACCCTCCTGGTCACTCTCCCAGTGACAAGCACTCTTGGAGGCCATAAGTGACTTTCATCTGTTTTTTCGTCTCTGCTGCATTGCCGGGTAGTAGCCCAAGGAAGGTTCTGGATGAAATATGTTGCTTAGCTTCCGTGTCTACATCGTCTATGACTCCACATCTTTATGTGGGTGAAAATTGCTCAGACGCTAATCCTCAGAGGTCAGGCTGTAACAGATGAACCCTTGATCGGTACTCACCTGTGGAACCTGGGAGGGCAGAAGGAGTCCCTGAAGTTAGAATGTTTGCAGTCGAGGTGCTGGGAACTGGGCATAAATAAGTCCTCATCAGTGAAACCACCCAGCACTACATGGCCAAAATGCCACACACAGAGACTACTGATGGGCTATGGGTCTAACTCTGGGCGGTGCTGGGGATGCTGCTGGGACTGTCAGGAGCAGGGGCAGTGGAGGAAGGGAACAAATTGTGCCTTCCCAGCTCCTTCTCTCCTGACCAGAATGTGAGGGGGAATGAGGAGGTGTCAGCTCCAGCCTTGGCTAGTGTAGGATCAGGGGCATGGGAACATCTGTGGAATACTCACCGATGATGATGTGTGGAGGGCTCTCCCTGTGTGTGAAACCTGCAGCAAGAGGGAGGAAGGAGAGTGAGTAAGAATTAGGGTAGACCTGGGGGCAGCATAGAAGGGTGAGGGCTATCCAAGCTTCGGTGAAGGGGTCTAACGGAGCAGGGACTGAGGACCAATCTCTTTCACCACACCCTCATATCAAAGAAGGCCCTGAGCGTGAACTCGGTCCATGATGAAGAAGAAACCAGGAGGCGGTGCCCTCCTTTGCCAAACACAGAGAAGGTGTCCTGGCCCCAGTGGCTGGGCAGGGAGCGTGACCTTGAAGCAGGAAGCAGAGGCTGCCCGGACAGGAGGAAGGGACCCCAAGCACATGGCAGTTCTTCACCATTGACATAGAGACTGTCCTTGTCCAGGGTGTAGGGGCCCAGCTCAGTGACGCCATGGGTCAGCTGGCTCAGCTCCCAGTAGAGCTGCTCTCTGTCCAGGACACCGCCTGCCGGGTGAGGATGTAGGGTGCAGATGGCATCTACTCCAGTGGCTGCCTGGTCCTTCTCAGGCCTGTGGAGAGCAAGTAAGATGTAAGACAAGTAGGCCACTCAGGGCAGTGTCCCAAGGTCCTTTCGGGTAGGATAGGAAGGGGCCAGAGAAAAGAGAATCTTGGGCGAGAGATGTGGAGCTACCTGTGGGCTCCCTGAGTGCAGGGACTCCAAGCCAGTGTGAGACAGTGCACAGAGTCAGGAGTAACAGAGAGCCTAGAGAGGTGCTATCAGGAGCAGTAGAGAGTTCCCCTCTGAGACAGGCCAAGAGCTGTTGGAGCTAGAGATTGAAGGAATGGGAGAAGCCTCATAAGTCTGGAGAGAATTAGCAAAGGCAGAGGTTAAAAACAAAAGGAAAGATTCTTCTTTTGGAAAAGGGGTATAAGGGGAAGAGAGTGGAGGAAGATGACCAGATTAGAGCCCCAATCATATGGATGGTGTGCATAGAGTGTTTCAGTTTAGGTGGGGAAGGATGAGGTAGGTAGGATTAGGAGACATGTTGGTGTTTGAGGCAGTGCCTCATGAACTCCTCCTCTACTGAGGGCATGGGCAGGGAGAGTAGGAGGGACACCATGCAAATGCTTGGAACCTGCATGCACATTTAGGGTAGAACTGGGTGTGTTTTCTGAGGTCTCACCTGAGTGATGTCAGTCTGCATCCAGAGTAGCGATGGCCCACACTTGTACTGTTGAACAAGGGCCTGAGCTGTGGAGGAGGGAGGGAGGTGAGTAGAAGTGAGGCCATAGGGTTGTGGTAGAAGAGCGGTGAGTGAGGCTTGCATGAGAGGGTGGGGCATGCATCTGGAGGAGGAGGGAGCTGGGTGGGGTCCTCCCAGGGTGTGCCTTAGGGTGGATGCTCAGGGTACACAAGGTAGGTGGGATCTTCCTTGAAGGGCCTGAGGACCTTGCAGGAAGGGAGAGGGAATGGGTGGGTTAGGTGGGGCAGGGTGAGGTGAGCCAGGCCCTTACTAGATGCTGCAGGACCCTCTCTGTGCTGTTGAACTTCCAGGAGCCAGGGCAATCCTTTACTGCCTCATAGTGCAGGTTGAGGATAGTGAAGTTGAGGGTGAAAGGCAACAGGAGGGCTTCAGTGGCTTAAGGGGGTGGAACATAAACACAGTGTGAAGAGCAGCAAAAATATAAAATTGAGCCATACACCTTTCCTTATTGTGTGCGCTAGAACGTATGTAAAGGAATTGAGGGAATAACAGGTTGCATACCACCCTGGTGGACACTGATAGACCTTGCTGTTTTTTTGAAGTAAGCATGTAAATGAATACTAGTCAGATGTTGAGCATTGCTTGTGATGCCTATTCCGTGCTGAACAATAAGAGATCAGAGCTAAGACCTTTTTTCCTGATCATTGTCCTCATTATGATCACTTCATGATCACGTTGTGCCTGACTGTCACTACTGTCATCGCCAGCAGCACCCAAACCCTAGCCACCACTATCTGTCACCCTCTGTATCCCATCCATCACCAAGACCCTATCATGTCCTCAATTGTCAACACAACTTCAGTCTCCCATCATCATTCTCATCGTCATAGTCATTATTGTCAAAGTCAACAGCATCGTCACCATCACTACGAGCCCTATGGCCAGTGTCACCCTCAACATTATCGCCAGCATCCTCATGTTCATCATCAGTGCCACAATATCACCACCACCACCACCTTCGTCACATCGTGCTTTACTTTTACCATACCCCCTAGTGCCCCCAGCACCCCATCATCATCTCGGCATAGTCATCAACTTGCTCATCATTTTCACCTCAATCCCCACCCTCCTGGTCACTCTCCCAGTAACAGGTGCTGTCGGAGGCCGTAAGAGACTTTCATCTGTTTTTTCCTTCTCTGCTATATTGCCGGGTAGTAGCCCAGAGCAGGTGCTGCATGAAATGTGTTGCTTGACTCCTGTGTCTACATCATCTATGACAGCACATCTTTATGTTGGTGAAAACTACCCAGACACTAATCCTCAGAGGTCAGGCTCTAACATGTGGACCCTTGATCGCTACTCACCAGTGGAGCCTGGGAGGGCAGAAGGAGTCCTTGTGGTTGGAATGTTTGCAGTCGAGGTGCCTGGACCTGGGCATAAGTAAGTCCTCATCAGTGAAACCACCAAGCACTGCAAGGCCAGAATGCCACACAGAGAGACTACTGATGGGTTATGGGTCTAACTCACAGCGGAGCTGGGGATGCGAATGGGACTGTCAGGAGCAGGGGCAGTGGAGGAAGGGAACGAATTGTGCCTTCCCAGCGCCTTCCCTCCTGACCAGGATATGAGGGGGAACGAGGAGGCGTCAGCTCCAGCCTTGCCTGGTGTAGGATCAGGGGCATGGGAGCATCTGTGGAATACTCACCGATGGTGACGTGTGGAGAGCTCCTGTGTGTGAAACCTACAGCAGGAGGGAGGGAGGAGAGTGGGCAAGAGTGAGGGTAGACCTGGGGGCAGCACAAAGGGGTGAGGGCTACACTAGCTGGGTGTAGAGGTCTAATAAAGCAGGGACTGATGGCCAATCTCTTTCACCCCACCCTTGCTTCAGAGAAGAAGGCCCTGCGCATGAACTTGGTCCACAATGAAGAATAAACCTGGTGGTGCATACTCCATCACCAAATGCAGACAAGGTGTCCTTGCTCCAGGGGCTCGGCAGGAAGCATGACCTTGAGCTTGGAAGCAGAGACTGCCTAGAGAGGAGGAGAGCTGCCAAACACATGGCAGCTCCTCACCATTGACATAGAGACTGTCCTTGTCCAGGGTGTAGGGGCCCATCTCAGTGACACCATGGGTCAGCTGGCTCAGTTCCCAGTAGAGCTGTTCTCTGTCCAGAATGCTGCCTGCTGCATACGGGCGAAGGGTGCAGATAGCATCTACTCCAGTGGCTGCCTGGTCCTTCTCAGGCCTGTGGAGAGCGAGTCAGATGTAAGACAAGTAGGCCACTCACGGCAGTGTCCCGAGGTCCTTAGGGGTAGGATAGGAAGGGGCCAGAGGAAATGAGAAACTCGGGCGAGAGATGTGGAGCCACATGTGGGCTCCCTTGAGTGCAGGGACTCCAAGCCAGTGTGAGACCGTGCACAGAGTCAGGAGTTGCAGAGAGCCTAGAGAGGTGCTATGTCACCCTAATCAGGAGCAGTAGAGATTTCCCCTCTGAGACAGGCCAAGAGCTGTTGGACCTGGTGATTGAAGGAATGGGAGAAGCCTCATAAGTCTGGAGAGAATTTGTAAAGGCAGAGGTTAAAATCAAATGGAAGGGTTCTTCTTTTGGAGAAGGGGTATAGGGGGAAGAGAGTAGAGAAAAATGACCAGGTTAGGGCCCCAATCATATGGATGGTGTGCATAGAGTGTTTCAGTTGAGGAGGGGAAGGATGAGGTAGGTAGGATTAGGAGACATCTTGGTGTTGGAGGCAGTGCCTCCTGAACTCCTCCTCTACTGAGGGCATGGACAGGGAGGGCAGGAGGGACACCATGCAAACTCTTAGAACCTGCGCACACACTTAGGGTAGACCTGGGTGTGTTTTCTGAGGTCTCACCTGAGTGAGGTCAGTCTGCAGCCAGAGTAGCAATGGCCCACACTGGTACTGTTGAACAAGGGCCTGAGCTGTAGAGGAGGGAGAGAGGGAGGTGAGTAGAAGTGAGTCCATAGGGTTGTGGTAGAATCAGGTGGGTGGGGCTTGCACGAGAGGGCGGGGCACGCATCTGGAGGAGGAGGGAGGTGAGTGGGGTCTTCTCAGGGCGTGGGTTAGGGTGGATGGGCAAGGTACACAAGGTGGGTGGGATCTTCCTTCAAGGCCTGAAGACCTTGCTGGAAGTGAACAAGTGGGAATGGGTGAGTTGGGTGGGGCGGGGGTGAGGTGAGCCAGGCCCTTACTAGATGACGCAGGGCCCTCTCCGTGCTGTTAAACTTCCAGGAGCCAGGGCGATCCATGACCGCCTCATAGTGCAGGTTGAGGATAGTGAAGTTGAGAGTGAAAGGCAATAGGAGCGCTTCAGTGGCTTGAGGGAGGTGGAACACGAACACAGTGTGAAGAAGAGGGAAAATATGTAATTTGGCTATACACCTTTCCTTATCCTGTGCGCTAGAACGCATGTCAAGGATTGAGGGAATAATAGATTGCATGCCTCTGTGGCAGAAATTGATAGACCTTGCTGGTTTTTTGAAGTAAGCATGTAAATGAATACTATTTGGATGCTGAGCATTGCTTGTGATGCCTATTCTGTGCTGAATGATAGGAGATAAGAGGTGAGACCTCTTTTCCTCACCATCGTCAAGATCAGTTCATGATCACACTGTGCCAGACTGTCACTATTGTCACCATCGCCATCCGTCACCCTTGGTATCCCATCCATCACTAAGACCCTATCGTGTCCTCAATTGTCAACACAATTCCAGTTGCTAGTCATCATCATCCTTGTCGTCATCATAGTCATTATGGTCAAAGTCAACAACACCATCACCATCACCACGAGCCCTATGGCCAATATCACCATCAACACTATCACCAGCACCCTCATCTTCATCATCAGTGCCACAATATCACCACCACCACCACCTTCGTCACATCCTGTTTGACCCGCCCCCCGCCCCCAACCCCGAGGCACCACCTTTATCATCTGGGCATCGTCATCAACTTGCTCATCATTTTCACCTGAATCCCCATCCTCCTGGTCACTCTCCCAATAGTAGATGCTCTGGGAAGCCATAAGGTACTTTCATGTTTTTAGTTCTCTGCTGTATTGTCTGGTAGTAGCCCAGAGCAGATGCTGCACGAAATTTGTGCATTGAGGCAATTTGAGAATTGAAGGAATTTGGGAATTGAGGGACTTACACATTGCTTGCCTCCATTTTGTACATTGATAGAAGTTGCTCATTTTTTTGAAGTAAGTGTATTAATGAATATTAGCGGTATGCTGAGCATTGCGGGTGATGCCTATTACATGCTCAACAGTGAGGGATGAGTGTTTTTTTCTTTCTTTACCATCATCTGTGTTAGGACGACATTCTTTCTCTTCCTCGTCATTTATATTGTGATCATGCGCCTATTCTTCCATGAGCATTTTCATCATCAATTTCATCCTCACTTGTGCAATATCAGCACTGCCACCACCAAGTTCTCTATCATGACATCATCTTTCTCATTACAATCTTCTTCGGCACTATCCTCATCTCCACTGTCATTTCCCTCATAGTCCTCATTTCCTTTTTTAGCACTGCCAACCCTAGTATGACTATCATAATGTCATCATGCTTGTTATAATCTTCATCACCAGCATCATATTCATTCTCCCTTTGATTGCCTGCACATTCATCTCATCATTATCATTTTCATTATCACTACTACTACCACTGTCACTACCATTGTCACTATTTTGATCATCAGTATGAGAATATGTGCTCATGAGGGTAGTAGGGCTTTTATTCTGTTTTTTTCTTCTTTATTCCTAGGTTCCTGTTCAATAACATGTGCTCCATATTATTTGTTTGGTTTGGCTCTTCATCACTATATATATAAAGTGAGACAGAGTCTCACTTTATTGCCCTTGGTAGAGTACCATGGCAGCACACAATTCACAGCAACCTCCAACTCCTGGGCTTAGGCAATTCTCCTGCCTCAGCCTCCTGAGTAGCTGGGACTACAGGTGCCCACCACAACACCCGGCTATTTTTTTTTTGCAATTTGGCTGGGGCCAGGTTTGAACCTACCACCCTTGAGTATATGGGGCCAGTGCCCTACCCACTGAGCCACAGGTGCCGCCCTTCATCACTAGATTTTATATGACTCTATATATTTGGAAGAAAATGCAAAAAATATTTACCCTTATTGGCTATGGTCTATAAGATGTGCCACTCTCTGGTACTTACTTGTTGGGCTGGGAAAGAAGGAAGGGATCATGGAAGTCCTGATGTCTGTGGTGGAAATTTCAGGAGCTGGGGAGATTTTTGTCATCAGTGTAATGAGCAAGCACTCTCATGGCAGCAATTCCAGCAAAAGAGACTATTTATAGGCTATGGGGCTTCTTTTATGTGGGGCGTTAGCTGGGACTCTTTGGAGCAAGGGCAAAGCAGAACAGGAATAACGTATGGGGACATGTAGGGGTATAAGGACTGGTGACCTTCTGCATTACTTAGTGTAGGATTGGGAACATGGAACATCAGTTGAATACTCACTGCTGGTTATGGGCACAAAACTCCTATGGGTGAAACCTGCAGGAAGAGGGATGGAGGATATTGTGTAAGTGTTCAAGTAGACTTGGGGAAATAAGTAGAGGTGATGGGCTCTCTGGTGCAATGGAAGGATGATCATGGAGCAGGGGCTGTTGATGGTTCACTCTCAATCCCCTACATCAGAGAAGAACGTTTTGAATGTGGACTTGGTCCAAGATAAAGAAGAAATAAGGAAAAATCATATATCAATCAACACATAGACACCATGGCCAGTCCTTCAATGCCAGGCAGTGAGTGTGACCTCAAGCCACAGCCAGAAGCTGCCAAACTAGAAGGAAGAAACCCCAAGCACATGGGAGCTCCTCACCATTGACAAAGAGACTGTCCTTGTCCAGGGTGTAGGGGCCCAGCCTAGTGACACCATGAGTCAGATGGCTCAGCTCCCAATAGAGCCGCTCTCTGTCCAGCCTGCGACCTGCCAGGCCTGGGTGGAGGGTACAGATGGCATCTACTCCAGTGGCTTCCTGGTTCCTCTTGGGCCTGGGGAGAGGTGAGAGGAATGGGCATAAAGAAATTGCCTATATATAGAGGGCTTGAGTTTCCTTTGGGCAAGATAGGATGGAGACAGAGGAAATGAGAAACCTGCCATTTAGGCGAGAAACCATCTTATACTGAGTCCCGGCATGTGAGCAGTCATGAACACCAGATTCTCTCTTTTTAAATCAAATCAGAAAGTACATCTTTTGCTCATGGCATGAGGCCAGGAAAGCTCTGATTTTGGAAAGTTGAAGAGGTAGAAATGATCATTAAAGTAGGTGAAGGTTGAACATCTGTCTTGGTTGACTTCTTTAGGACAGAATTAACACCTGGAAAAATGGGAGGTTGGGGATAATTGGGAATTTGGAGGCATGATTGAGGCTGGGGCCCAATTCTGCTGATGTGCTCTGCAGAATCTCTCAGTGGAGAGGGTGAATGTCCTGCAGCCAGGACACAGCCTCCTGAACACAACCTCTACTGAGGATATTCACAGGGAAGGCAGGAAGGAAGCCAGCCAAATTCCTTAGGCCTGGGAGCACCTGGGGAACTTTTGGTTAGCTATTCCAAGGTCTCACCTGAGCAAGGTCAGTCTGCAGTGAGAGTACAGAGGCTCCACACTGGTGTTCTGGAACAAGTGCCTGAGCTGTGGAAGAGGGAGAGAGGTGGTGAATAGGAGGGCTGAGGAAACTGAGGTAGGGCAGAGTGAGTTGGGTGTGACTGGCATCGGTTGTGGAGGAGTTGCATCTCTGGCTAGTTGTTGAGGTTGGTATGGGCTTCTTTTACTCTCCTGGCATAGGTCAGTTGGGGATCTGCTGAGATTAGCAGGATATGGAGGGAGGGACTCTCACCAGACCCTGCAGGATGCTCTCTGTAGTGTTGAACTTCCAGGAGCCAGGGTGATCCATCACCTCCTCATACTGCAGGTTCAGGATGGTGAAGTTGAGGGTGAACTGCATCAGAAGAGGTTCAGTGACTGTGGTAGGTTTGGGAAATAAGGACTATGTTCAAAAGTGGAGGCCATAGAAGAGTTTTTAACAGACTTAATTTTAAATATGCACATCAGGATTTAAAGAAAGTGGTAAAATAAGAGATTTCCATGCCTTCCTTGAGTATAATGGTAGACATTTTTAAGATAAATTATGTTAAATAAAATATTTAAATTCTGAGCATAGTTCTTGGTGCATAGTTAATGCTTAGTAATGCCCTGTGATATCTGTTACCTTTATATCACCATTATCATTTTCATTGTCACTGTCACATCATTGTTGTGTTTATCATCAAAACCACCATGACCACCATGACCATCTCAAAACAACCATGACATGATTACAATCATAAGTACTCCCAATCATCACCATCAGTCATTTTCATCATCATCATGGTCAACATCACCATCATTTTTCTCACCATCTCCACCACTACAGGCATTGTCTCCATCATTACCATAACCATCATCATCATCACCATTGCTATTACCTGCATCACCATCAGTATCATATCATCACCACCATTTCACATCATCATTACCATAATTACCACCACCACCATCAGCTACATCATTATTGCCATCATCATTACCACTATTACTATCATCAATATTACCATTGTGTTCATCATCATCATCACCACCAACCCCTGAAGCCTTCTGTGGCTTGTTTCCCAACTATTTAAAGTATATATTATATTATACATATAATATATATGGTATACATATGGATATATATATAACTACTATATATTTAGAATATAAGCTGTGAACAGACAGTTCCCAACCTACAATTGTTCAACTTAAGATTTTTCAACTTTATGATGTTGTGAAAACAAACAACATTCAGTAGAAACCATTCTTGCTGTACCCATACAGTCATTCTGTTTTTCACTTTCAGTATAGTATTTAATAAATTGCATGAGATATTCAACATCTTATTATAAAATAGGCTTTGTGTTAGATGGTTCATCATCACCATTCCCATCAGCAGCACCACAGGATTGTCTCTCTGAGGGCAGAGATGTTTATCTGTTTTGTCTTTCCTGCTGTGTCCCTAGGGCCTTGTACACAGTACATGCTTATTACAGTTTGTTGGTTGTCTCATCATTAGATTTTCTATGACTTTCTGTCTTGTGTGAAAGTTACAGAGATATTTACCCCCATGGGGCATGCTTTGATAGGCATACCACTGGCTAGTACTCACCTGTGGGGCTGGGGAGGGAGGGTGAAGTCCCAGAGATTTCCACGTTTGCTGTGGACGTCCCAAGTGCTGAGTAAAAAATCCTCATTAGTGACAAAAGCAACACTCTCATGGCAGAAATGCTATCAGCAGAGACTATTAATAGTGCTTGACTATTAATAGTGCTTGATGTATGAATGGTTTTAAGTTGGACCCTCTCTGAAGCTGGGACATAGAGGTAAAAGAATAGAAGATACCCTCCCAGATCTTTCCCTCCTGAAGAAGATATAAAGCATAAGTGTTCATGCCTGCTATTGTTGGTATAGAATTAGGGGTATGGGTCATCTGTTGAATACTCACTGCTGCTGACAGGCACAGATCTCTGATGGGTGAATTCTGCAGTAAGAAAAAGGGAATGTAGTGAGTATGAGTTAAGGGAGAGGTAGGGTACTAAATAGGGGTTAGGGTTATCCTGGTGCAATGGAAGAGGTTTAATGGCTGATTCCATATTAGCACCCTCATATCAGAGAAGAATGTCTTGAGGATGAACTCAATCCAGCATGAAGGGGAAACCAGGAAGTCCTAATCTTAGCCCTCAAGTACAGAACACACAGCTAAGCCTTCAGTGGACAGGCAGGGAGTATGGCCTCAAGCCAGAGAGCAGAGGCTGCCCAGCAAAGGAGAAGAGATTCCAAGCACATCATAGCTTCTCACTCACCATTAACATAGAGGCTGTCCTTGTCCAGGAGATAGGGACCCAGATTCGTGATTCCATGGGTCATCTTGCTCAGTTCCCAGTAGATCTTCTCTCTGTCCAGTCTGAAGCCTTTGGGGTCAGGACGATGTGTGCAGATGGCATCCACTCTGGTGGCTGTCCCATCCTTCTCAGACCTGGGTAAGAATCTCCATAGGTTGGTCCACCGCTCTTCATTTTTTCATTCTTCCCTCCCTCTCCCTATTATCTTCTAAGGCAGACACTGTGGACAACCTAATTAACCTATTAACTATAATTATATACTATATCCAGTATAAATTTACCTATACCTAATATAAATTAAATTATATATAATATATATTATGTATATAATATATAATACTATATAACTATTTTTATATACTGGCCATACATATTATGATTAGTAAATATGCTTTTCAACTTATAATAGGATTATGTCCTGCGAAACCCACTGTGAGTTGCAAATATTGTAAGTTGAAATAGATTTAATACATCTAACCTACAAAACATAGCTTAGCCTAGCCTACCTTAAACAAGCTCAGAAGACTTAACATTATCCTGTAGTTGGGCAAAATTGTCTAATGCAAAGCCTATTTTATAATAAGGTGTTGAATATCTCATGCAATTTATTGACTGCTATACTGAAAGTGAAAAACAGAATGATAGTATGGTTATAGCAATAATGGTTTCTACTGAATGTCGGTTGCTTTCACAACATCATAAAGTTGAAAAATCTTAAGTTGAACCATTGTAAGTTGGGAACTGTCTGTATACAGCATGTATTCTAAATATATAGTAGTTATTTACATCCATATGTATACTGTATATGTATTATATGTATACTATAATATATACTTTAAATAGTTGGGGAAACAAGCCACAGAAGGCTTCAGGCCTTTGCTCAGGGTCAAAAATCTCAGTAAATGGCTGAGCTGGGATTACAATTCAGGTCTTTCTGACTTTATTAAGGGTCTTAGCCCCTAGACCCTACGCTCCCTCTTTTCCCTAGGAAGGAATGATGGAGGTAGATGACCGTGAAAAAATTGGGGATCTTGGGAGAGCTAGGCCTAGATATTCTGTGATACAGGTGTGGGAGGCAAGAACATCAGGTGAGAAATGGTGTCAGCCAACTTCTTTGTAGAGACAGTTTCACTTTATGGCCCTTGGTAGAGTGCCATGGCATCATATAGCTCACAGCAACCTCCAACTCCTGGGCTTAAGCGATTCTCTTGCCTCAGCCTCCCGAGTAGCTGGGACTACAGGCACCTGCCACAATGCCTGGCTATTTTTTGGTTGCAGTTCAGCTGGGGCTGGGTTTGAACCCGCCACCCTCGGTATATGGGGCTGGCGCCTTACCGACTGAGCCACAGGCACCGCCCCGTGTCAGCCAACTTCTACCCCAGACTTCCTGCCCTCTTTAGCACTTGGGCACAGTGCTCTCCCCACCTCTTAGTCATCCCAGGTTGGTTTAGGTCAAGCCCTCTCTGGCTGAGTCTGTCAGAAGGCAAACACCTTCTGCCTGTAGCTGTGTTTTCTTTCTTCCCCTGTGGGAGTCTCTGAGCAAATTCCTTTTGCAAGGTGTGAGAATGAGATTTTCCACTTCCTGCAAGGCCATAACGTGGGCAAAGGAGGCAGTAATACTTAAGCGCTGGCAATTTGCCTTTAGAACCTTAATTGCTGGAGTTGTTCTGTGTCACCTGACACAAGCTACTTAATCGCTCTGGGTCTTGGTCTCCCCTTATGTTCCTGCTTCATGAGGGTGTTGCAAAGACGGATGAGGTAGTAAATACCACTATAAAGTATGTAGTACAGCGACTTGAGTCTTAGAGCTGCTGGTGTTTATGGGCAGCAGCTGTTGCAAGTGAAGACAGAGTCAAAGATCCTATGATCTCACCCGTCTGTTGTTTTTCTTGGGAAAGGTCTCACCTGAGCGAGGCTAGTCTGCAGCCTGAATAGAGGTTTCCTAGACTGCTATTCTTGAGAAAGAGTTTGAGCTGTAAGGAGAGGAGAGGTGAGAAAGAATCGCTGAAGGAGCTCCGTCATTGGAGAGGTCGACCAAGACCAAGCAGGCCAAGGATAGGCAGGCCAGGATGAGGTGAGCCTGGCAAGCATAAACCAGCGGGGCAGGGCGGGATAGGCGTGGCCGGTACCAGCAGAGTGGGCGCGACTGACATCAGTGGGCGGGGCGGGGCGGGGTGGGCGTGGCCGGCACCAGCAGAGTGGGCGCGACTGGCATCAGTGGGCGGGGCAGGGTGAGGTGGCCTGGGCTGATGATGCAGTGGGCGGGGCTCGTACCAGACCCTGCAGGACCCCCTCGGTGTTGTTGAACTTCTGGGAACCTGGACGCTGCATGTCCTCCTGGTACTGCAGGTTAGTGATGGTGAAATTGAGGGTGAATGGCACCAGAGGAGGAATCGCCGCTGCATCAGGGGAGGATAAAAGGAGGACGGACATATCTGAGTCACACCTAGACTGGGCTCTAAGTCGACTTCCTAACTTAGGACAGAAGACATAAAACCAGGTAAGGAGTAAAGTGAGATGGATATTCCTAAAATGCATCACCTGGCCCCAAAAGCAGGTTACGGGACCCCAGTTAAATGTACACGCCAATCAGACCCTGCCAATTGCCCAGACCGGCCCTAACAGACTCTGGTTGAGAGGTTAAAAGGTTTGGAGAATGAGAATGGAAAAATAAATCAATCCTATACAACATATAATAAACATTAAAAAATAATAAAACGGAAGTCCTTAAAAGAAGACCCTCTCTCACCTGTTCACCTTGTTTACTTACCCTTGCCACATTTGGTTTCAAATCCCCTCTCTGTCCCTTACCAGACATGTGACCATGTTACCTGTCCATACCTTGGTTTCTTCCACTGCAGAACGGGGAGACTTATAATTCGCAGGGAAATTATGAAGGTTAAATGACTGAATGTCATTATAGTCACCTTTGAAACACTCCCTTTGGGAAGCTATGCACTGATACCAGCACTTAGTCCACCCTTCAAAGCACTTTTTTTAGGATGACTTTGTGAACTTAAATGTCTGACCTTGTAATGTTTTTTTTTTTTTGCAGTTTTTGGCCGGGGCTGGGTTTGAACTCACCACCTCTGGCATATGGGGCCAGCGCCCTACTCCTTTGAGCCACAGGCGCTGCCCCCTCATAATGTATTTAAAAGCTAACACCTGGTGGAGATTTGGGTGGGAGGAAGAGAAGCAAAGCCACTCTGCTGTAGCTAGGTTGGCCTCTGAGGCAGAGGACCCTCCCCCTAATAGTCTTCTGGCTTCTCCATAAGAGATGGGCAACTGATGCATGGTTAAGGTTCTCTTCCCCCATGAGAGTGACCCACCTGCCTCAGACTCATTAAACATCTCTGGACACTGAGTTTTAGGTAGAGTGGCCACATGTCCTGGTTTTCCCTGGACATTTGTGTTGCCCTCATGTATTGCTTTCAACCCCTACTCTTTCTTTCTCAAAAAGTGCCCTACTATGAAATGAAAATTTTGTGTACCAGTTCATCCTCTGTAAAAGGATGGTGGCAATGGTAGTAGCTACCTGCTAGGGTTTTAGTGTATATTAAATGAGTTGAAAGTCTGATCAAAGTAGAATAAGCCCACATGGTTTATCAACATTGATTACACCTAAAACTTCTAGACAAAATACAAAATGATTCTGAAAAGTAAACAAAAGCAGGCAGATTGTGGAGAGGAGTCAAAACTTGGAGACATGACTGTACAAGGATGAGTTTTGCTTTTTTTCTCTCATAGATTTATTCGGAGGGTAGGGCTCACCCATGGAACTGTGCATGAGACAGTCAGGGCACAAGCAGATAAAACTGTGATAGGAATCCCATACAGTAGTCCACCCTTATCCTCAGCTCTGCTTTCCATTGTTTGCCACAGTCAACCACAGTCCAAAAATATTAAATCGAAAATTCTAAAAATAAGTAATTTATATGCTTTAAACTGTACATTGTTTTGAGTAGCAAGATGAAATCTTGCACCATTCTGCTCTGTCCCACCTGGGACATGAATCACCCCTTTGTCCAGAATATTTACAGAGTACTGTGCATGCTACCTGCCTGTCAGTCACTTTGTAGCTATCTTGCTTATCAGATCAACTTTTGTGGTATCATGGTGCTGTGTTCAAGTAACCCTTGTTTTACTTAATAAGGGCCCCAAAGCACAAGAGTGGTGATGCTGGCATGTTGTTATAATTGCTCTATTTTATTATTATGTATTGTTGTTAATCTCTTACTGTGCCCAATTTATAAATTAAACTCAATCGTAGGCATGTTTGTATAGGGAAAAATAGCCATAGTATGTATCAGGTTTGGTACTCTGTGTGGCTTCAGATAACCTCTGGGGGTCTTGGAGCATATGCCCTGTGGATAAGGCAGGATTACAGTATTTATGACCATATGGCACTAGGAAGTGGGGTTCCCTGGGGCTTGCAAGGAGAGGAATGATGATCTGCTAAAACAAACAGACAAAAATAAGCATAACAATTCCTAACAGGATAACAGGACCTAGAGTCTATACAAACATAGCATGCATAATGTTTACTATCTGAAACTACTTGACATACAACAAAACGGGGAAAATGTATTCAATCCTCAAGGAAAAGACAAATGACAGATATAAACACCAAGGTGATTCAGTTGTTAGAATTACCACACACAGACTTTAAAGCTACTGTTAAAACCGTGCTCCATGAGGTAAAGATAAGCATACTTGAGATGAATGTAAAGATAGACATTCTCAGTGGAGAAATAGAAACTATATATATATATGAACCTCTGTAAGTTGACCACCCAAGGGACTGTAACAAACTCATCAATGTCCAGAGGTAGTCAACATAAGGCAGTAGGTCTAGTATACTGATGCATACATGTGGTCCATGTCTGGTCTATCACAATTAGGTCAACTTAAGGAGGTGGTCAATGTAGGGAGGTGGTAAACTCTGAAGGCTCCACTGTGTGTATGCATGTGTATATATATATATGCAAACTGAATGCAAGTTTTAGAACTGAAACATACAGTATCTGAAATAGAAGGAATACAATGGAAGCTGATAGAGAAAAGACTTAGTGATTTTGAAGATACAGTGATAAAAATTATTAAATCTAAAGGTAATAGAAAAAAATAGTAATTTTTAAAAAAGAACAGGGCCTCAGGGCTTTTAGGGACAATATCACTTCATTGGAGGTTCAGTAGGAGAGAAAGATTAGGGTAGAAAAAAATTGAAGACATAGTGGCTGGACATTTCCCAAATTTCTTAAAAAAATACATTTTGCAGAGTCAAGAAGATTAAACAACTCCAAACAGGATAAACTCAAAACTATCCTCAAACACATCATAATAGAACTTTATAGAAAATTATAGAAGAAAAAATTTTGAAAGTATCTAGAGAAAAATGACATTATGCATGATGCATGACTTTGTGCAACAGACATCACATATTTAGAGCTAGGCATGTAATAAAAATGGTTGAATTGATCAGAGTGGAGCAGTGAGGAAATGGAGCATGTGTATTCTGTCTAGAGCTTGTAAAACGTTTGCAGTGTCTTGACTCACAAAACACAGAAGACTTGAAGGCAGAATTTAAGTGATCGGTTCCCAGTTTGCATTCCATAATTCTAGAATTTCAAGGCAAGTTTAAGTGTTAGGGATGCTTAACCAGCATCATGATGTAAGGATAAAAAATAACCATAGACTCAATTTTAAAAATAAATTTTAAGGGGCCAGGTAGTGGCCTGTAATCCTTGCACTCTGGGAGGCTGAGGTGGGTGGATCATTTGAGCTCAGGAGTTCAAGACAAGCCTGAGCATGAGTGAGACCATCTCTAACTAAAAAACCAAAAAATAGGAAAACTAGCCAGGTGTTGTGGTGGGTACCTATAGTCCCAGCTACTTGGGAGACTGAGGCAGGAGGATCACTTGAGCCCAGGGATTTGAGATTTCTATGAGCCGTGATGCCATGGCACTCTAGCTTGGGTGACTGAGTGATACGCTGTCTAAAAAAAAAAAAAAGATTTTAAGGGATAAGGGAGAAAGATTTCATGGCATAAATCAAGCTCCTGTAGAGGCCTGGAGCCTCAAGAAGCCTCAGAATCACATCTGGGCAAGAGGAAGAGACTGGATGAGAATCAAACGTGTGGCTGAGGTTTTTAATGATTTTCTGGATTTTCAAATACACATAGAATTCACAAATGTGGGCATCTACAAGGATTGTTTCATTCATGCATTAGCTTATTTAATCAATAAATATAATTTATTGAACATTGGCTAGGTGGTCAGCTCCCAGGTGATAAATACACTAAGAATGAATAAACCTCTCTTTAGCAGTCAATTCCATGAAGGAAATCACAGTAATTTGACAGAGGAAACATGCATGCCAGGTATATGCAGCATTGGACAATTAAGTTCATGAACTCATCCTAGAAAAAGTGCTTCATACCTCCTGTTTTAATATACTGTAGTTACCTTTAAAGTACTCCCTTCGGGAAGCTATGCACCAGGTAGCACCCTTCAAAGTGCTTCCAGTCCACCCTTCAAAGCACTTTTTCTAGGATGAGTTCACAAACTTAATTGTCAGACCTTGTATAACAACAGCTCTGATGGCCATTCCATAAAAAGAATGCTTTGGAGGGTGGACTAGGTACTGGTAAGGGTGCATGGCTTTCCAAGGAAAGTCCTTCAAAGGTGATTATAGTGATATTCAGCAATGATGTATGTAGTACTTTTCCTAGAATAAGTTTGCAAACTTAATTGTCAGACCTCATGTGCAGAGAAAGTGCCATTTTATATAAGGGGTCTGGTGGTCTGGGTAGATCTTTTAGGAAGGTGTACTTATTATATCAAAATAATAATAGTGGCTGGGGGCATCCATGTCTATTTACAATTTGATAGAAATGACTCCAGTGTTTTTATATTAGATAAGATACTGTTTTTTTGTAGTCAGATATGGGTTGGATTATATAAATATAGATGAATTTCTGTTTGGGGTGGTAAAAGAAAGTCTTAGAAATAGCGGTGATGGTTGTATAAAAGTGGAATATAATTAATGCTGCTGAATTGTATACCTAAAACAGTTAAAATGGTAAATTTTTATTATATCTATTTTACCACATAAAAAAGTTATTCTTAATTAATCCACATGAAAAAAGCCAACAATCCCATATATCAATGGGCAAGAGACATGAATAGAAACTTCTCTAAAGAAGACAGATGAATGGCTAACAAACATATGAAAAAATGTTCATCATCCCTATCTATTAGAGAAATGCAAATCAAAACCACCCTGAGATACCATCTAACCCCAGCAAGAATGGCCCACATCACAAAATCTCAAAACTGCAGATGCTGGCGTGGATGTGGAGAGAAGGGAACATATTTATACTGCTGATGGGACTGCAAACTAGTATAACTCTTTTGGAAGAAAGTATGGAGAAATCTCAAAGTACTCAAGCTAGACCTCCCATTTGATCCTGCAATCCCATTACTTCTAACCAGAAGGAAAAAAAATCTTTTTATCATAAGGACACCTGTACTAGACTGTTTATTGCAGCTCAATTTATAATCGCCAAAATGTGGAAACAGCCTAAATGCCCCCCAACCCAGGAATGGATTAACCCAGAAAGTACATTAACATGGTGTATATGTACACCATGGAATACTATTCAGCTATTTAAAAAAATGGAGACTTTACATCCTTCGTATTAACCTGGATGGAACTGGAAGACATTATTCTTAGTAAAGCATCACAAGAATGGAGAAGCATGAATCCTATGTACTCAATTTTGTTATGAGGACAATTAATGATAATTAAGGTCACGGTGAGGGTGGGGGAAGGGGAGATCAGAGAGAGAAAGGAGGAGGGAGGGATGGGGAAAGGAAGAGCAGACAGAGGAAAGGAGGGAGGGGGTTGGGGCCTTGGTGTGTGCCACACCTTTTGGGGGCAAGACACGATTGCAAGAGGAACTTTACCTAACAAATGCAATCAGTATAACCTGGCTTATTGTACCCTCAATGAATCCCCAACAGTAAAAAAATAAAATAAAAAAGTTATTCTTACTTGTTCCTGAAGTCATGCTCTCAGAGGTCAAGGTGGACATCCCAGGTGTGGTCAGAGGGACAAAGGGACTACCAGCCAGTGTACTGAAGGTAGTTGTGGTCTCAGCCATGGTGGGTTTTGAACTTGTGGCATCTAAATTAGTGGTTTCCACCATTATAGTTTTAGGGATAGCTGTTGGACTAATTCCTTCTCCATGACTGGTTTTGGTTGGTGTTGGAGTTGCTGATGGTATCAAGGTCCTAGTGGTACTTGTGGCTATCCTGGAAAATTCTGGGAGTCCAACTGATGTTGTGACTGGTGAGGTTTTTGTACTCCAAAAAGTTACAGTATTAGGCTTTCCTGTTGTTGTAGGGACACTGGAAAGCCCAGGGACACTGGGAGACAGGGTCAGAGTTGGAATACCTGTGTTGACATCTGTCAAAGAGCTGGTAGCCAAGAAACCTGTGGTCTTTGATAAACCAGGGAGAAAAATTGAAGTTGGAAGAGTTGTCCTGGTCTCTCTCCCAGGATGGGTAGAGAGTGAGACTGTGGTCTCTGATACATGCGGAAAAACAGTTGAAGCAGGAACTTTTGTGCTTATCTCTGCACTGAGGTGGGTGACCACTGAGGTTGTGGTTTCTGTCTCATCAGGAGAAAGAGTTAGAGTTGAAATAGTTGTGTTGCTTGCTGCTCCAGAACTAGTGACCTGTGAGGTCAACATAGCTGGTCCACCAGGTGAGACGGTCATTGTTAGCACAGTTGAACTGGCTTCTGCTGAAGGACTGGTGGCTTTAAATAGTGCAGTGTTGGCTTCACTCTGGGAAAAATTAGGGGTCATCCTGGGAACTGTTGTGCTGGTCTCTGCAGGATGAGTGATCCATGAGGGTGTTGTCTCTGCTTCATGTGGGGACTCAGTCTGTGTCGGAAAAGTTGTACTGGTGTCTATCTCAGTAGTTACGTCCTGCAGATCTGTTAGACCAGGTACAATAGTCATAGTTGAAACAGTTGAACTGGCTTCTGTCCCAGGACTGGTGGCCATTGAAGCTATGGTGTCTGATTGATTATGGGGAGAATCTGAGGTTGTTCTGGAAACAGGTATACTGGTCTCTGCAGAATAGGCTCTTGTATCTATCTCACCAGAAGAAAGAGTCAGAGTTGGAATAGCTGAACTGGCTTCTATCCAAGAATGGGTGTCCCATGAGACTGTTGTCTCTGGTTCATGTGAGTAATCAGTCAAAGGTGGAATCATTGTGCTGGTCTCAGTCTCAGAACCAGTAACCACTGAGGTTACCATCTCTGATGGGGTAACAGCCTGAGTTGGAATGGCTGAGCTTGTGTGTATCTGAGGATGGATGCCAAGTGAGGCTGTGACATATGGTTCACCAGGAGAAAGAGTCAGAGTTGAAATAATACTGGTTCCTGCCCCAGAACTAGTGGCCTGTGAGGTGACCATGGCTGGTGCATCAGGTGACAGAGTTATTGTTGGAACATCTGAACTGGCTTCTGTCCCAGGACTGGCGGCCACTGAGGGTTTGGTGTCAGCCTCACTATGGAAAACATTGGGGATTGTCCTGGGAACCATTTGACTGGTCTTTGCAGGATGAGTGTCCCACGAGATCATTGTCTTTGATTCATGTGGGGACATGATCAGTGTTGGAAAAGTTGTACTAGTTTCTGTCTTATAACTAGTAACCAGTGAGGTTGGCATGTCTGGCACACCAGCTAAAATAGTTTTTGAAATGGCTAGACTGGATTCTGCCCCAGGACTGGTAGCTGTTGAAGGTGTGGTATATGACTTACTATGGGAAAAACTTGGAGTTGTCCCAGTAACAGTTGGGCTATTCTCTGTAGGATAGGTAATGAATGAGACTCTTCTATCTGGCTCACCAGGGGAGACAGTAAAAGAAGTACCAACAGAATTAGCTTCTTTCCCAGGATCAGTGACCAATGAGGTTGTCGTCTCCATTAGACTAGATGTAGCAGTCAGAGTTGGAAACATACTGGTTTCTGCCCTGGAACTAGTGACCAGTGAAGTCACCAGCTCTGGAAATCTAGGGAAGACAGTCTGAGTTGGAATGATTGTTTGTGCCTGAGGATGGGTGACCAATGAGGCTGTGGTCTCTGGCTCATGCAGGGACTCAGTCAATGTTGGAAAAGTTGTACTGTTATCTATTCCAGTGGTAGTGACCTGCGAACTCACCAGATCTGCTACACCAGGTGAGATGTTCATAGTTGAAACAGTTGAACTGACTTCTGCCCCAGGATGGTTGATACATGAAGCTGTGGTATCCAGTTGACCTGAAGAGACAGTCAGAGTTGGAATAGTTGTTCTTGTCTGTGTCCCAGAACTAGTGGCCAGTGAGGTCACTATCCCTGATACACTAGTCAAGGTCATCAGAGTTGGAATGGCCAAACTGGCGTCTGTCCAGGCATGGGTGACCAAGGAGGCTGTGGTGTCTAGTTCACCAGGAGAAAGAGTCAGAGATGGAAGAGCTATATTGTTGTCTGTCCCAGAAATAGTGACCTGTGAGGTCACCATATCTGGAACACCAGTCATAGTTGAAGCAGATGAACTGGCTTCTGCTCCAGGTCTGGTGGCCATGGAAGGTGTAGTATCAGCTTCACAATGGGAGAAATTAGGGGCTGTCCTGGGAACTGTTGTGCTGGTCTCTGCAGGATGAGTGACCCATGAAGCTGTGGTCTTTGGCTCATGCAAGGACACAGTCCATGTTGGAGAAGTTGTACTGGTATCTATCCCAGTGGTAGTGACCTGTGAAGTCACCAGATCTGCTACACCAAGTGAAATAGTTGTAGTTGAAACAGTTGAATCAGCTTCTGCCCCAGGACTGGTGGCCATTGAAGTTGTGGTGTCTGAATCATTATAGGAAATATTTGGGATTGTCCTTGAAACAGTTGGTCTTTTCTCCACAGAATGGATGACCCATGAGACTGTTGTACCTGGCTTACTAGGGGAAACAGTCAGGGTTTGAACACCTGGGCTGGTCTCTGCCCCAGAACTAGTGTCCAGTGAGGTTACTGACCCTGGCACACTAGGAGAGACAGTCAAAGTAAGAATGGAATAACTGGTCTGTGAACTGGGATGGGTGACCTCTGAAGCTGTGGTCTCTGGTTCATCTGGAGAATCTGTTGGAGTAACCATACTTGTCTCTGCCACAGGACTAGTAGTCATTGAGGTCACTGTATCTGGTACATCACGGGAAGCAGCTGGAGTTGGGACAGCTGTACTGACTTCTGCATCAGGACTGGTGGTTGTTGACGGAGTGGTGTATGATTCACTGTAGGAAACATTTAGTGTTGCCTTGGAAATAATTGAGGTGGTTTCTATGGGTTGGGAGATCCATGAGACTGTTGTGTTCAGCTCACCAGAGGAAGCAATTTGAACAGTTGGACTTGTCTCTGCCCCAGAATTGGGTACCAGTGGGACTGTGGTCTCTGGTTCTCTATTGAAAACAGTTGGGGTTATCCTGGGAATACCTGTGCCAGTCTCTGTTTCAAGTCTGGTGGCCAATGAGGTTGTCATCTCTGAAACATCAGGGGAAACACCTGGGGTTGTGGTAGTCATTCCTGCTGTGCTTGTGGTAGATGTTTGCACTGATGTCTTGAGGAAAGTCAGTGTTCTTGAGGTAGATGTGTAGACTCTGGCGGTCAGGGTGGCTGCAGTGATGGTCTTTAGAGCTGTGGCAGTAGTCTCTGCTCTTTCTGTTCCTCCTATGGGTAGTCCCATGAATTGGGAAGAAAAAGACAGAAAATCAGAGATCCTACTTTGGCAATGTCATGCAGCTGTGGCATGGTAGTGTAGTATGACTGGTAGTGTGGGATGACAGGTAGTGTGGGATGACAGATAGTGTGGAAATTTGAGTAAAATTCTGTCTTCATCCTAAACACATATTCTTAACCACTGCCTGATATTAATTCTCTAGCTGAATTTCAGGATCTTGTGGGAAAGGCAGAATGGAAAGAGAAGGAAGTGAGGGAAAAAATGCCCATCTAAAAGGAAGGATTTTAATAAGCATTGTTTACTTCAGTGGTTCTAAACAAGAGGTAGTTTTGTTCCCAGGGGATGCTTAGCAATGTCTGGAAACATTTTTGGTTGGCACAACTGTGTGTGGGTGGGGGAGTGCTCCTAGCATTTAGAGGCCAGGGGTGCTGCTAAACATCTTATAATGCTCAGGAAAGCCCCTGCCATAAAACATGACTTGCTCAAAATATCAGTAGTGCTGAAGTTGAGAAACCCAGATCTACAGGAAAAAACGAGCCAACAGATACTGTTGGCTATCTCTCATAAATTTTGTTGTTTAAGTACTGGTTATCGTGTGAAGCCCAGCAATCCCTTTTCTGGTGACTTAGATGTGGCTAACGCTGTCAATGCCCGACTCCATCCCATTCGTGTTCACTGTAGAATATAGGCAGTCCCCAGTTTACAAACATCTGGCTTACATACAACTTATATACAAATTCAACTTAAGAATAAACCTACAGCACCTATCTCATTCATAATCCAGGGACTACCTGTGTGGTGACTCCAAAGGGTTCCTATTATAGCTCCTATGACTCCATACCTAAGGGCTTTCTCTCAGTCTGCATGAGGGACAGGATGGAAGCGCTGAGGGGTCATCACCTCCAGGAGTAAGCAGCTTACAGCTAGTGAAAGAACGGAGTTGGATGATAAATACCCCAGCCACCTCACCTCTTGGATATGACAATGCTAATTTGTTCTATGCTGTGTCCCAGAAGTTCCTGGTGGGAAGGACACTCCATTGCTCTTACCTGTGGCCTGCTCATGAATGCACCTTGCATTAACTTCCTTTCCTTTTCCTTTCTGTATCCTTTACCAGTGCTTCCTGGCAGCATCCCCTATCTAACATAAACTACTTGTCTCCACAACCTTGAATCAAAGTCTGCTTCTGGAGATATGTGGGTCACAGGATAAGACTAATAAGCTGACTGGAAATGACTCTGTCCAAAGCCCAGATCTTGCAAAATCCTCCAAAATGAGCTAATAAAATAGTCCAGAGTCTACTTGGGAGTAAGTTAACATATATGAGAAGCCTTAAGCTTTTAGCCACCCTGTGAGCAGGACCCCTTGCTGTATACATCTGTACCTTTTAAACTCTCATGCAGAACCATAGTACTGTGAAATGTTAGTAGGTAAAGATCCTTCAGAGGAAAAGATTATAAAGTCAAATAATTGTATTAAACCCCGATTTGAACAAAGTTATTTGAACAAGTTTCCTTACAGCTGGATTTCTCAGAGCTTATGTATGCTATGACTCCCTATGAAGAAACAACATATTTATGAATTATTTTTGCCTCCCAGACATCCCTGGGTTTCACTTCTCTGTGTCCCTCTGCATGCTGCTTTCCATTCTATTCAGAATGTCTTCATTAACTCCCTCTATCTTCCTGGTAAGCTCCTACTCATCAACACATTGTACCCCACATATGCATGGATGTATTCATGATCTATATGTCTATGACTTAATAAAAAAAAAACCAATTCAAATATTACTTCCTCCAAGAAGTCTTCCTTCTACAATTCCAGTATATCTTCATCACATACTTTTAGAGTTACATCATAATTATTTTATTTCTTTGATGTCTCTCCTACTGAATTGAATGTTCCATAGGTACAAAGTATTTTTTTTTTTTTTTTTTTTTAGAGACAGAGTCTTACTTTATCACCCTAGGTAGAGTGCTATGGCATCACAGCTCACAGCAACCTCTAACTCCTGGGCTTAAGTTATTCTCTTGCCTCAGCTTCCCATGTAGCTGGGACTACAGGTACCTGCCACAGTGCCCAGCCATTTTTTGTTGCAGGTTGGCTGGGGCCGGGTTTGAACCCACCACCCTTGTTATATGGGGCTGGTGCCCTACTCATGAAGCCCACAGGTGCGGCCCAGGTACAAAATATTTTTGTGAGTGAAAACTAGAGTAGGCTGGTGTCCCTGGGGACTTGTGTGGGAAAGTGGCCCCAGGCCTCAGCCCTTCCGCTGTGATACATGCCTAAGGTGGTGGTGGTGGAGTTGGAATGTCCAGCAGAATAGATGAGAAATAGTCTTAGAAATGCCTAGAGATCAGCAGCTTAGAGACACGATAAAAATAAAGCAACTGATAATTATCCTGCAGCTGTAGCCATCTAACCTGTAGGCTGTAACTTTCCCTTGTTAAATCCAACCCAAAGTATTCTTTAATCTGTAAGTTAGTGTTCCTCTGTCCTTCAGCCTGATAGCTTTCTTCCTTGAACAAAAGACTTCCTATTTAATTGAAACACGAAAAACTATTACCTTTTTACCTTTTTGCTTTGTATATGCATGGCCCCAAATCCCTAATAAAAGGCCTTGAATATTCTGCTTGAGAGGGCACCTGTTAGCCTTACCAGGGGCTGAGATGGTGTCATCTCTCCAGGTCAAAAGACTGTGTGTGTGTGTGTGTGTGTGTGTGTGTGTGTGTGTAAGTAAATTTCACAGTGCCTTGCCAGACCCCAGGTGGTCAGGTAAAGTCCTTGTATAGAAGGATTCCCAGTCTGCCATGCTGCAGCTTCATTCCTGGGTTGTAACATTTTAATCTGTGCATCCTCATTTTATAGCATAGTCTCTTAAACCCATATTTTTGTGGGTGAAAACTAGAGTAGGATGGTGTCCCTGCCTACTCTAAAACCATATTAGGTTATTAATATGTATTTTTGGAATTCAGTTAAACTAGATCAAATTTATGAAGTTGACATACTGGACTTCAAGCAAAGCTCATCCAGCATGCTGTGAGGGACAGAAAAGTGGTGGTATCCACCTGGGGACCATTAGGCAAAGGTCCAGCTCAGACAGGGAAACCCATCATAGCCACACACAAGTCTCTCTTTAAAGAAAGCAAGTGTTTTGTCTCTCTGGAGCAGAAAATGTGGTCACAAGTGGAATTACTGAGGAGTAAGCAAAGTTCCACCTACCTCTGGTGCTAGCAGGTGATGTGGATGCTAGAGGTCCCTTGACTGGCCCTAAGGTACCTCTATGTGCTGCTTCACTGGGTATCTTTGTGATGTGTTCTATATGACCATCAGTTCCTGCAGGTGAAAATGGAGAAGAAAACTGGGGTAACTTGTCTAAAACAGTGATTTTTCAACCAGCGTGCCATGGGAGGAACTTAGGTGTGTTGCAAAAGATTTTAAAAAGCATTAATTAAATTATTTTTTAAAGAAGTTTAAAGCTCAGTAAGTATGTTATTTTTTCTTACTCTTTTGTTAGATCAACAAAATTTAAGTGTGACACAGAAATTTAACTATAGGTTTAAGTATGCCATGGAGAAAAGCACTGTCTTAACAGATCCAATTAATTAACCCTACAATACTCCTGATCTCAGGTCCCTGTGTATGAACTTGAGCTGAGACAATGTGCTGTAAGTGACCATACTGGTCCATAGATCCATCCATTTACTCACATATGCTTCCATCCCCTCTTTCCTTCATTCCTATATCTGACCATCTATTTTTCCTTTTATCCTTTCTTCTTACCATACATCCTTCGTTTCATCTTTCTTCCCTTCATTTTCTTCGATCTATATTTCTGTCAGTCCTCCCTCCTACCTACCCTTCCTTTTCATTCTTCCTTCTATCATCTATCTTTCCTTTTACTCATCCCTCCTTTCTTCTGTTCATCCAAATTTTCATTCTTCCTTTCATTTTTCCATCCTCCCACGTACACTTCTATCTTCTCACCATCTCACTCATCACTTCCTTACTGAACACCAATGATACACTTCTGAGCTACATTTTAACACAAGACTTAATATCCATCAGTGTGTCTAAGCTTATTGTGAATCATAAAACTATTTGGGGAAAAGGAATCAAACATTTTGGAATTTAGTTAAACTAGATCAAATCCCACTATAGACACTATCTAGTGAAACACGAGTTGGGGTAGTTGGAGGACTTCTTAGGACTTGTGCCAAGAATAAAAGTTGGGGCCAAATTCAACCTTTTCAGAGGAATGAAATTCCCAAGAGGTTCCTTTTATAATCTACTAAAGTCGTGGAACTAGTGTTTCTTTCTTCTGTATTTGGGTGCATCTCAACTCTTTGGTACTTTGTTCCTTCATTTTTTTTTTTTTTTTGTATTTGAGGATATATCTATATTTCACCATTAAAAGTATTGTGAATAAATCACAGTAAAAATAATAAGTAAAAAGCAAATCAAGGAATGCAATGCAGATCCTGCGATGTAGTCTCCATGCTTTTGACATAATTCACATTAGCTAATGACATTATGAAAAGCTGTACCATGATTCTTTCAATTGATGCAGAAAAAGCTTTTGATAATATCCAGCATCCCTTCTTGATCAGAACACTTAAGAAAATTGGTATAGAAGGGACATTTCTTTGTGTCGTTTTTTTTTTTTGTAGAGACAGAGTCTCACTTTATTGCCCTTGGTAGAGTGCCGTGGCCTCACACAGCTCACAGCAACCTCCAACTCCTGGGCTTAGGCAATTCTCTTGCCTCAGCCTCCCAAGTAGCTGGGATTACAGGCACCCGCCACAACGCCCGGCTATTTTTTGGTTGCAGTTTGGCCGGGGCCGGGTTTGAACCCACCACCCTCGGCATATGGGGCCGGCGCCCTACCCGCTGAGCCACAGGCGCCGCCCAGAAGGGACATTTCTTAAACTAGTAGAGGCCATCTACAGCAAACCCACAGCCAATATCGTATTGAATGGAGTTAAAGTGAAATCATTTCCACTTAGATCAGGAACCAGGCAAGTTTTCCCATTGTCTCCATTGCTCTTTAACATTGTAATGGAAGTTTTAGCCATTGCAATTAGGGAAGAAAAGGCGATCAAGGGTATCCACATAGGGTCAGAAGAGATCAAACTTTCACTCTTCTCAGATAATACGATCGTATATCTGGAAAACACTAGGGATTCTACTACAAAACTTTTAGAAGTGATCAAGGAATACAGCAATGTCTCAGGCTACAAAATCAACACCCATAAATCTGTAGCCTTTATATATACCAACAATAACCAAGCCAAAAAAAGTCAAGGACTCTATTCCTTTCACAGTGGTGCCAAAGAAGATGAAATATTTGGGAGTATACCTAACAAAGGACATGAAAGATCTCTACAAAGAGAACTACGAAACTTTAAGAAAAGAAATAGCTGAAGATGTCAACAAATGGAAAAACATACCATGCTCATGGCTGGGAAGAATCAACATTGTTAAAATGTCTATACTACCCAAAGCAATATATAATTTTAATGCAATTCCTATTAAAGCTCCATTGTCATATATATTTTTTCTTTTTTTGTAGAGACAGAGTCTCACTGTACCACCCTCTGGTAGTGTGCCATGGCGTCAAACGGCTCACAGCAACCCCCAACTCTTGGGCTTACGTGATTCTCTTGCTTCAGCCTCCCAAGCAGCTGGGACTACAGGCACCCGCCACAACGCCCGGCTAATTTTTTGTTGCAGTTTGGCCAGGGCTGGGTTTGAACCCACCACCCTTGGCATAAGGGGCCGGCGCCCTACTCACTGAGCCACAGGCGCCGCCCTCCATTGTCATATTTTAAAGATCTTGAAAAAATAATACTTTGTTTTATATAGAATCAGAAAAAACCTCGAATAACCAAAACATTACTCAGCAATAAAAACACAGCCGGAGGAATCACGCTACCAGACCTGAGACTGTTCTGTAAATCAATAGTGATCAAAACAGCATGGTATTGGCACAAAAACAGAGAAGTAGATGTCTGGAACAGAATAGAGAACCAAGAGATGAATCCAACTACTTACTGTTATTTAATCTTTGACAAGCCAATTAAAAACAATCAGTGGGGAAAAGATTCCCTATTTAACAAATGGTGCTGGGTGAACTGGTTGGCAACCTGTAGAAGATTGAAACTGGACCCACACCTTTCACCATTAACTAAGATAGACTCTCACTGGATAAAAGATTTAAACTTAAGACATGAAACTATAAAAATACTTGAAGAAAGTGCAGGGAAAACTCTTGAAGGAATCAGCCTGGGTGAATATTTTATGAGGAGGACTCCCCAGGCAATTGAAGCAGTATCAAAAAAACACTACTGGGACCTGATCAAACTAAAAAGCTTCTGCACAGCCAAAAACATAGTAATTAAAGCAAGCAGACAGCCCTCAGAATGGGAGAAAATATTTGCAGGTTATACCTCCTATAAAGGTCTAATAACCAGAATCCACAGAGAACTCAAACGGATTAGCAAGAAAAGAACACGTGATCCCATCTCAGGGTGGGCAAGGGACTTGAAGAGAAACTTCTCTAAAGAAGACAGATGCAAAATCTACAAACACATGAAAGAAAGCTCATCATCCTTAATCATCAGAGAAATGCAAATCAAAACTATTTTGAGATATCACCTAACCCCAGTAAGAGTACCCACATAACAAAATCCTCAAACCAGAGATGTTGGCATGGATGTGGAGAAAAGGGCACACTTCTACACTGCTGGTGGGAATGCACACTAATACGTTCCTTCTGGAAGGATGTTTGGAGAACACTTACAGACCTAAAAATAGACCTGCCATTCAATCCTATAATTCCTTTACTAGGTTTATACCCAGAAGACCAAAAATCACAGTATAACAAAGACATCTTTACCAGAATGTTTATTGCAGCCCAATTCATAATCACTAAGTCATTGGAAGAAGCCCAAGTGCCCAACGACCCACGAATGGACTAGCAAATTGTGGTACATGTATACCATAGAATATTATGCAGCCTAAAGAAAGATGGAGACTTTACCTCTTTCATGTTTACATGGATGGAGCTGGAACATATTCTTCTTAGCAAAGTATCTCAGGAATGGAAGAAAATGTATCCAATGTACTCAGCCCTACTATGAAGCTAAATTATAGCTTTCACATGAAGGCTACAACCCAGTTTGATGAGAATATTTCAGATTGTATATGAAACCAGCACATTGTACCTGTTGATTACACTAATGTACACAGCTATGATTTAACAATAAAAAAAAAGAAAAACTGTACCAATGACTGTTTAACCAAAAGATTATGTTTTGTTTTTTCTTTTTAGAGACAGAGTCTCACTTTGTCACCCTCAGTAGAGTGCTGTGGCACCACAGCTCACAGCAACCTCCAGCTCTTAGGCTCAGGCGATTCTCTTGCTTCAGCCTCCCGAGTAGCTGGGACTACAGGTGCCCGCCACAATGCCTGGCTATTTTTTTGTTGCAGTTTGGGTGGGGCTGGGTTTGAACCCGCCACCCTTGGTATATGGGATCAGTGCCCTACTCACTGAGCCATAGGTGCTGCCCTCTTTTTTTTTTTTTTTTTTTTTAATCATCACTTTTCTTTTGCTTATATCTTGCTTGGACCTTTTGTTCTTTTTTTTTTCTTTCTTGAGACAGAATCTTAGTATGTCACCCTTGGTAGAGTGCTGTGGCATCATAGCTCACAGCAACCTCAAATTCTTGGGCTTAAGCAATTGTCTTGCCTCAGTCTCCCAAGTAGCTGGGACTGCAGGCATCTGCTGCAATGCCTGGCTGTATTTCTTTTTCATTAAAGCAAATCAAAACTGACGGGCTATTTTTTTATTGTTGTTGTGGTTGTCATTGTTGTTTAGCTGGCCTGGGCCAGGTTTTAACCTGCCAGCCTTTGTGTATGTGGCTGGCGTTGTCCTATGGGTGCGGAGGTGGACCTTTTGCTCTTCATATAGAAACATATCCAATTGAAAGGGTGAAATCCTGCCCCGTATATGTATTATCTAGTGTTTTCTCTACTGCTTTTTTTTTAATTACTATTTTTTTTTATTAAATTATAGCTGTGTACAATAATGCAATCGTGAGGTACAATGTGCTGGTTCCATATACAGTCTGAAATATTTTCACTGAACTGGTTAACATAGCCTTCATGGCATTTTCTGAATTATTGTGTTCAAACCCTTATACTCTATACTTACTGCTTTATACTTCACTGATACTCTCATCTCCAAGGACCTCTACATTGCAAAGGACTTCTCATCTCATTCAAATTTGGCTAATCTGTAGTATTTGACATAACTTACCTCTCTCTCCTTTCTAAAATTGCCCCTTCTTATGGTTTCTGTGATATCAGAACCTCTTGTTTTTCTACTACCTCTCTGATCACTGCTGCTTAGTATAGGAGCATGGATTCGTAATGACATGAAGTTGGTCCTTACTCTAGTTCAGTCACTTATTAGCTTTATGACCTTAAGAAAATTATTGAGTCACCCTCTACCTCAATTTCCATATCTCCAAAATAAGCTTATAATGAATTCTACATCAAAGAATATCACAATGAGGATCAAATAACTACATAAAACAATACTTTACCTACAATAAGAGCTGTATAAAAATTCACTGTAATTATTATTGTCATCATCATTACTTAGTAATAATACTAGAGCACCAATCATGATATTATAATGATTCAATTATGATGCTTCCAATACTTGCTTTTGTATACTTCTTCGTGCCAATACATGGAAGTGAAATTAGAGCAACAGATTTTTGCCAAAAAAACATTTGCAGCACAGGAATATACTAAAAACTCATACCTTTATTACCTTTTCAAAAGGGGAGATTTATTATGAGACTGCAAGAATGGGATTATAAAGATTATAGGACTTTACTAGTCAATTATGTTAAAGGAGAAGAAATTCATAACCACAGGTCACTGTTACTGATTCAACCACTCTGTTATTTTTCAATGTAAAATGGGTAGTAAAGTTGTGCTCAAGGGCTGGACCCAAGTCTCTAAACTATTGCAAATAACCGAGGGATCTCCATTAATGTCACTCTCTATCCCAAGACACTATCTACTGAATGTGTGGTAGCAAAAGAGGTAGTCAAGAGAGGAAAGGGAAGGATAGTTGAAGGATCAATGATCTGAAAGGCTAAATATAAAAGGAAGGAAATTTGCATAGTTGACTATGGAGACCCAAATTTTATCTTCCTTCACAGGAAGATAAAAATAGACTTCCACAAACAAGAAAAAGCAGCACAACTGGAAGTGGGATGTGTACTACAGAAAGACCTGCTAGACACGGAGCAGGATATTGAAATGGAAGTTGAAGATACTGAATTCACCAGGTCACAAATGAGAAGGAGAGCCATCTGGGAATGTGGAAAAGACAGGAGAAGGAGAGGTGATGGCACACAAAGGGAGCAGGGAAGAGACAGAGCTAGTTTATTCCACATGGTGAAGACTCGATCATGAGCCCTCCTGAAGCCCTGGGCACTGAGGTTTGATCCCTCTGACTGTGGAAATCCCTGGCTCCCTGTCGATTAAGGCTTTTACAAGGGGGGTGTGGTTGATGGCTCCAAGTGATGCAGAACTGGGAAAATCTGTTTGGGTCTCCATAGTCAACTATGCAAATTTTGAGGTGCTTGCAGAGGCAAGGAGCTCAGTGATGGGGACTGTGGTGGCACTGCATGAACTGTGCACTTACCTAGGCCTGAGGTGGGTATGGTGCCCAAATCTTCCCTGGTGGAGATAGCAGCCACTGGAGATGTGACCATGAATGTCTCCTGGTCACCTGGGCCAGAGGACGGGGATCCACGTCCCAAGCTTGGGGTTCTGACGTGGGTGACAGTGGTGTGTGCGGAAGGAGGCCCTGCTCCTGTACGTGCAGGTGCTTCAGGAATGGCCTGCGTGTCGTGCATGGAGCTGGTGAAACTCGGAGGTGAGCTGGCTCCAGGTGTGTGGCTCGCACCCAGCATGTGGAACGTTGTGGCCAGGCCAGAGGTGGGAAGGGAGGTCTTGGGAGGAGCAGCGGAGGGGGCTCTTTCTGGGAATGTGGAAGGGACAGGAGGAGGAGAGGTGATGGCAGGCGAGGACAGCAGGAAAGAGACAGAGCTGGTTTCCCCCATAGGGGGATGAGTGGTCTGTGAGTCCTCTTGAGGCTCTGTGCTCCCTGGAGTGGTCCCCTCTGATTGTGGAAATCCTTGGCTCTTTGTCGACTGAGGCCCTTGCCAGGAGGGTGTGCTTGATGGCTCTCCGGTAAGGCTACACAGCGAAGCAGACTCAGGGAAACCTGTGTGGGTTTTGATGGTCACTTGTGCAGATGGTGAGGTGGCAGGGGAGGCAAGGAGCTCGGCGATGGTTCCTGGGGTGACACTGGGTGACTCTGTGGACTTCCCCAGGCCTGAAGTAAGTCTGGTGCCTGAGGACGCAGTGTCTGTCCTGGAGATGTGAGTAGTAGCTGCAGTGGGTACGTGGGAGAGGACACTGCTTGTGGCTGTCACCCAGGCGGTCTCCTGGGAGGAGCTACTTTCTTGGAATGTGGAGGTCAGGGGTGAAATTGGCTGTGTTTGAATTTGAGTCGCCTGAGAAATGTGCGTGGGAAAAGTGGAGGGCATAGAATCTTCCCCAGTGGAGGTGATGACCAGCACAGACGTGGCCTTGGATGTCTCTGAGCCCATTGGGAAAGGGGAATGGGTTGCATGTGCCACACTGCTGGTCTCCTTGTGGGTGGCGACTGTGTGGGTGGAATGACTCACTGCTTCCATGCTGGCCATGCTGCTGTCCGTGGCCAAGAGCTCACGGGAGGAGCTGCTGAAGTTTGGACGTGCAGTGGTCCTATGTGGCGGGCTACTGCCCAAGCTGTCTAAGGTGGGCAGCAAGGCAGAGGTGAGGAGGGAAGTCATGGGAAGAGGCGAGGTGGGGGTTCTGTCTCCCAAGGTGGAGGCCATAGGGGAAGGTGAGGTTCCGGCAGCTGAAGGTCGCAGGGTTGGAGCAGGGCTGGTTCCTGCCACAGGGCCAGGTCTGGTCCACGAGGCGGTGTCTGGAGTCCAGCTCACTAGAGTGCTAGTGGGTGAGTGTGGAAATCGCTGAGACCCGGTGAGGGAAGTCCCTCTGCAGGGGGATTTGGTTCGTGTGTCCGAGTCTAGGACCTCCTGTGATGTGGACCCGGGAGCACCTGTTGGGGTGGCAGTGGTCCCCTGTATGGATGCCTTCATGAGAGGGGCGGTCAAGGGCTGGGTGGTCATTGGTGTTAGGACGCGAAATGATGCTGTGGACCTCTGCTGGCCTGAGTTGGACATGGTGGCGGAGGAGATGGCTGCCGGCACAGAGATTTCAGTGGTGGCCCGCGCAGACCCAGCAGAAAGGACAGTGCTTGTCTGTGGGGTTCCAGACAGGGTGTCCTGAGAAGAGCTGGTCTCTTTTTGTGCGGAGCCCAGGGGTGACCTTGGCTCCGTTGGAACATATCCGATCCCGGAGATTTGGCCAGCTGCTGTGGAAGGAGTGAAATCTTCCCTGGTGGAGATAGCAGCCATTGGAGATGTGACCCCGGATGTGTCCCGGTCACCTGGACCAGAGGACGGGGATCCACATCCCGAGCTTGGGGTCCTGATGTGGGTGACCACGGCGTGTGCTGAAGGAGGCCCTGCTCCTGTACTTGCAGGTGCTTTAGGAGTGGCCTGCATGTCGTGCGTGGAGCTGCTGAAACTGGGATGTGAGCTGGCTCTAGGTGTGTGGCTCGCGCCCAGCATGGGCAAGGTTGTGGCCAGGCCAGAGGTGGGAAGGGAGATCACCGGAGGAGCAGAGGAGAGGGCCCTGTCTGGGAATGTGGAGGAGACAGGAGAAGGAGAGGCAATGGCAGGTGAGGACAGCAGGGAAAAGGCAGACCTGGTTTCCCCCACAGGGGAATGAGTGGTTTGTGAGCCCCCCTGAAGCCCTGTGCTCCCTGGAGTGGTTCCCTCTGACTGTGGAAATCCCTGGCTGCTTGTTGACTGAGGCCTCTGCCAGGAGGGTGCACTTGATGGCTCCCTGGGAGGGCAACCCAGCAATGCAGACCCAGGGGGATGAATGTGGTTCGTGATGGTCACTTGTGCAGATGGTGAGGCAGCAGGGGAAGTGAGGAGCTTGGCGGTGGTTCCTGGGGTGATGCCAGGTGACTCTGTGGACTTCTCAGGGCCCAAGGTGGGTCTGGTGCCTGAGGAGGCAGCATCTGTCCCAGAGATGTGAGTAGTAGCTACAGTGGGTACCTGGGAGAGGACACTGCTTGTGGCTGTCACCAAGGCGGTCTCCTGGGAATATCTAATTTCTCGAAATGCAGAAGTCAGGGGTGATGTTGGCTGTGTGTGAAGTTTGGTCGCCTGATAGATGTGTGCGGGTGAAGTGGAGGGTGTGGAATCTTCCCTAGTGGAGGTAATGACCTTCAGAGAGGTGGCCTTGGATTTCTCTGAACCCACTGGGAAAGGGGAATGGGATGTGTGTCCCGCACTGGCTGTCTCCATGTGGGTGGCGACTGTGCGCGTGGAAGGACTCACTGCTTCCAAGAAGGCCGTGATGCTGTCTGTGGCCAGTAGCTCACCGGAGGAGCTGCTGAAGTTTAGATGTGCACTGGTCCCACAACATGGGCTACTGCCCAAGTTCTCTAGGGTGGGCAGCGAGGTAGAGGTGATGAGGGAAGTCACGGGAGGAGTGGAGGTGGGGATGCTGTCTCCCATGGTGGAGGCCACAGCTGAAGGCCGCAGGGTCAGAGCAGGGTTGATTTCTGTTACAGGGCCAGGTTCGGTCCATGATGCGGTCTCCGGAGCCCAGCTCACAAGAGTGCTGGTCAGCGAGTATGGAAGTGGCTGAGACCCGGTCAGGGGAGTCCCTCCCCGGGGGGATGTGGTTGGTGTGTCTGAGGCCAGGGCCCCCTGTGACGTGGATCCAGGAGCACCCGTTGGGGTGGTGGTGGTCCCCTTTGCAGATGCTGTCATGAGAGGGGCGGTCAAGGGCTGGCTGGTCATTGGTATTCTCATGCGAGGCAACGCTGTGGACCTTTCCTGGTCTGAGTCAGATGTGCTGGCAGAGGAGATGGCTGCCGGCACGGGGACCTCAGTGGTGGCCTGCATGGTCCCAGCAGAATGGACAGTGGTTGTCTGTGGGACAGAAGACAGGGCGTCCTGAGAAGAGCTGGTCTCCCTCTGTGCAGAGGCCAGGAGTGAACATGGCTCCGTTGGAACATGTCCGGTCCCAGAGGTTTGGCCTGCTGCTGTGGAAGAAGTGGAATCTTCCCTGATGGAAATGGCAGCCAGTGGAGATGTGACGCTGGATGTTTCCTGGTTACCTGGGCCAGAGTACTGGGATCCATGTCCCGAGCTCGGGGTCCTCACTTGGGTGACTGCAGCATGTGCGGAAGGAGGCCCTGATCTTGTACGTGCAAGTGCTTCAGTAGTGGTCCGCATGTTGTGCGTGGAGCCGCTGAAACTGGGAGATGAGCTGGCTCCAGGTGTGTGGCTCACGGCCAGCGTGTGCAAGGTTGTATCCCGGACTAAGGTGGGAAGGGAGGTCACAGGAGGACCAGAGGAGGGGGCCCTGTCTGGGAATGTGGAGGAGACAGGAGAAGGAGAGGCGATGGCAGGCGAGGACAGCAGGGAAGAGACAGAGCTGGTTTCCTCCATAGGGGGATGAGTGGTCTGTGAGTCCTCCTGACGCCCTGTATTCCCTGGAGTGGTCCCCTCTGATTGTGGAAATCCCTGGCTCTTTGTCGACTGAGACCCTTGCCAGGAGGGTGTGCTTGATGTCTCCCCAGGAAGACTCCCACGTGATACAGACCAAGGGGGACCTGTGTGGGTCGTGATGGTCACTTCTGCTGAGGCGGCAGAGGAGGTGAGGAGCTCGGTGGTGATTCCTGGGGTGACGCCCAGTGAGTCGGTGGACTTCCCCAGGCCCGAGGTGGGTCTGGTGCCCAAGGAGGCAGCATCTGTCCCGGAGATGTGAGTAGTAGCTATAGTGGGTACCTGGGAGAGGACACTGCTTGTGGCTTTCACCGACGTGGTCTCCTGGGAATATCTAATTTCTCGGAATGCGGAGGTCAGGGACGATGTTGGCTGTGTGTGAATTTGAGTTGCCTGAGAGATGTGCGCAGGTGAAGTGGAGGGCGTGGAATCTTCTCCAGTGGAGGCGATAACTATCGGAGACTTGGCCTTGGATGTCTCTGAGCCCGCTGGGAAAGGGGAAAGGGATGTGCTTCCCGCACTGGCGGTCCCCGTGTGGGTGGTGACTGTGTGCGTGGAAGGACTCACTGCTTCTGTGCTGGCCTTGATGCCCACCATAGCTGGTAGCTCACGGGAGGAACTGCTGAAGTTTGGACGTGCACTAGTCCCACGTGGTGGGCTGGTGCCTAAGCTATCTAAGGTGGGCAGTGAGGCAGAGGTGAGGAGGGAAGTCACGGGAGGAAGTGAGGTGGGGATGCTTTCTCCCAAGGTGAAGGCCACAGGGGAAGGTGAGGTCCTGGCAGCTGGAGGCTGCAGGGTCCGAGCAGTGCTGGTTTCTACTCCAACGCCAGGTCTGCTCCATGACGCGGTCTCTAGGCCCCAGCTCACAACAGTGCTGGTCAGCGAGTGTGGAAATTGCTGAGACCCGGTCAGGTGTCTCCCTCCCCTGGGGGATGTGGTGGCTGTGTCCGAGGCCAGGGCCCCCTGTAATATGGACCGAGGAGCACCCATTGGGGTGGCAGTGGTCGCCTGTGCAGATGCCGTCATGACAAGGGCAGTCAAGGGCTGGGTGGTCGTTGGTGTTCCTACGCGAGGCGACACTGTGGCCCTCTCCTGGCCTGGCGTCGTGGTTGCAGAGGAGATGGCTGCTGATGGCGCAGAGGCCTTGGTGGTGGCCCACGCGGTCCCAGCAGAATGGACAGTGCTTGTCTGTTGTGCTGCAGACAGGGCGTCCTGAGAGGAGCTGGTCTCTGTCCATATGGAGGCCAGGGGTGAACTAAGCTTCGTTGAAACATGTCCAGTCCCAGAAGTTTGGCCAGAGACTGTGTAAGGAGTGGAATCTTCCCTGGTGGAGATAGCAACCAGTGGAGACGTGACCCCGAATATCTCCCAGTCACCTGGACCAGAGGACGGGGATCCTCGTTCTGAGCTTGGGATCCTGCAGTGGGTGACCGTGGTGTGTACAGAAGGAGGCCCTACTCTTGTATGTGCAGATACTTCAGGAGTGGCCTGCGTGTCGTGCCAGGAGCCGCTGAAATGCAGTGGAGAGCTGGCTCCAGGTTTATGGCTCGCGCCTAGCATGTGCAAGGTTGTGGCCAGGCCAGAGGTGGGAAGGGAGGTCATGGGAGGAGCAGAGGAAGAGGCCCTGTCTGGGAATGTGGAGGAGACAGGAGAAGGAGAGGAGATGACAGGCGAGGACAGCAGGAAAGAGACAGAGCTGGTTTCCTCCACTGGGAGATGAGTGGTCTGTGAGCCCTCCTGAGGCCCTGTGCTCCCTGGAGTGGTTCCCTCTGAGCGTGGAAATCCCTGGCTCCTTTTTGACTGAGGCCCTTGACAGGAGGTTGCACTTGATGGCTCCCTGGTAAGGCTACCCAGCGATGCAGACGTGGGGGGACCTGTGTGGGTCGTGATCACTTGTGCTGATACTGAGGTGGCAGAGTAAGTGAGGAGCTCAGCAATGGTTCCTGGGGTGACGCCGGGTGACTCTGTGGACTTCCCTGGGCGTGAGGTGGGTCTGGTGACTGAGGAGGCAGCATCTGTCCCGGAGATGTGAGTAGTAACTGCAGTGGGTACCTGGGAAACGACACTGCTTTTGGCTGTCACTGAGGCAGTCTCCTGAGAGTAGCTACTTTCTTGAAACGTGGAGGTGAGGGATGATGTTGGCCATGTGTGAATTTGAGTCGCCTGAGAGATGTGTGCAGGTGACATGGAGAGCATGGAATCTTCCCTGGGGGAGGTGATGACCTTCAGAGATATGGCCTTGGATGTCTCTGAGCGCGCTGGGGAAGGGGTATGGGATGTGTCTCCCGGACTTGCGGTCCCCGTGTGGGTGGCGACTGTGCACGTGGAAGGACTCACTGCTTCTGTGTGGGCCATGATGCCCACCATGGCTGGGAGCTCACGGGAGGAGATGCTGAAGTTTGGACTTGCACTGGTCCCACGTGGTGGGCTGGTGCCCAAGTTGTCTAAGGTGGGCAGCGAGGCAGAGGTGAGGAGGGAAGTCACGGGAGGAGGCGAGGTGTAGATTCTCTCTCCCAAGGTGGAGGCCACAGGGAAAGGTGAAGTCCCAGCAGCCAAAGGTCGCAGGGTCAGAGCAGGGCTGGTTTCTGTCCCAGGGCTCGGTCCAGTCCACGACGCGGTCTCCAGGGCCCAGCTCACTAGAGTGCTGGTTGGCAACTGTGGAAATCGTTGAGACCCAGTCAGGGGTCTCCCTCCCCTGGGTGATGTGGTTGCTGCGTCCGAGGCCAGGGCCACCTGTGACATGGACCCGGGAGCACCCATTGGGGTGGCAGTAGTCGCCTGTGCAGATGCCGTCATGACAGGGGTGGTCAAGGGCTGGGTGGTCATTGGTGTTCCAACACGAGGCAACACTGTGGCCCTCTCCTGGCCTGGCATCGTGGTTGCAGAGGAGATGGCTGCTGGTGGTGCAGGGGCCTCAGCGGTGGCCCCCACCATCCCAGTAGAATGGACCTTGCTTGTCTGTTGTGCTGCAGACAGGGCGTCCTGAGAGGAGCTGGTCTCTGTCTGTATGGAGGCCAGGGGTGAACTAAGCTTTGTTGAAACATGTCCGTTCCCAGAGGTTTGGCCAGAGACTGTGGAAGGAGTGGAATCTTCCCTAGCAGCCACAGGAGATGTGACCCTGGATGTTTCCTGGTCACCTGGGCCTGAGAATGAGGATCCATGTCCCGAGCTCAGGGTCCTGGCGTGGGTGACTGCGGTGTGCGCTGAAGGAGGCCCTGCTCTTATAAGTGCAGGTGCTTCAGGAGTGGCCCACGCGTCATGTGTGGAGCTGCTGGAACTGGGATGTGAGCTGGCTCCAGGTGTGTGGCTCACACCCAGCATTTGCAAGGTTGTGGCCAAGCCAGAGGTGGGTAAGGAGGTCACAGGAGGAGCAGAGGAGGGGGCGCTGTCTGGTAATGTGGAGAGGACAGGAGAAGAAGAGGTGATGGCAGGCGAGGACAGCAGGGAAGAGGCAGACCTGGTTTCCATCACAGGGGGATAAGTGGTTTGTGAGTCCTCCTGAGGCCCTGTGTTCCCTGGAGTGGTCCCCTCTGAGCTTGGCACTCCCTGGCTCCCTGTTGACTGAGGCCTTTGCCAGGAGGGTGTGCTTGATGGTTCCCCAGTAAGGCTGCTGTGTGATGCAGACCCGGGGGGACCTGTGTGGTTCTTGATTGTCACTTGTGCCAATGCTGAGACAGCAGAGGAAGTGAGGAGCTTGGTGGTGATTCCTGGGGTGATGCCGGGTGACTCTGTGGACTTCCCCGGGTCTGAGGTGGGTCTGGTGCCCGAGGAGGCAGCATCTGTCCCAGAGATGTGAGTAGTAGCTGCAGTGGGTACCTGGGAGAGGACATTGCTTGTGGCTGTCACCGAGGTGGTCTCCTGGGAGGAGCTATTTTCTTGGAATGCGGAGGTCAGAGGCCACATTGGCTGTGTGTGAAGTTTAGTCACCTGAGAGATGTGTGCGGGTGAAGTGGATGGCGTGGAATCTTCCCCAGTGAAGGTGATGACCTTCGGAGAGGTGGCCTTGGATGTCTCTAAGCCCACTGTGAAAGGGGAATGGGATGCGTGTCCGGCACTGGTAGTCCCCTTGTGGGTGGCGACTGTGGGTGTGGAAGGACTCACTGCTTCTGAGCGGGCTGTGCTGCTGTCCGTGGCTAGTAGCTCACGGGAGGAGCTGCTGAAGTTTGGATGTGCACTGGTCCCATGTGGTGGGCTGGTGCCCAAGATGCCTAAGGTAGGCGGTGAGGCAGAGGTGAGGAGGGAAGTCACCAGAGGAGGCAAGGTGGGGATGCTGATTCCCAAGGTGGAGGCCATAGGGGAAGGTGAGGTCCCAGCAGCCGAAGGCCGCAGGGGTGGAGCAGGGTCGGTTTCTGCCACAGGGCCAGGTGTGGTCCACGACGCTGTCCCCTGAGCCCAGCTCACAAGAGTACTGGTCGGTGAGTGTGGAAGTGGCTGAGACCTGGTCAGGAGAGTCCTTCCCTGGGATGATGTGGTGACTGTATCTGAGGCCAGGGCCTCCTGTGATGTGGACCCTGGAGCACCCATTGGGGTGGCGGCTGGCTCCTGTACAGATGCTGTCATGACAGGGGTGGTCAAGGGCTGGGTAGTCATTGGTGTTCTGATGCCAGGCAACGCTGTGGACCTCTCCTGATCTGTGTCGGATGTCATGGCAGAGGAGTTGATTCCCAGTTCAGGGACCTCAGAGGTGGCCCGTGTGGTCCCAGCAGAATGGACAGGGCTTGTCTGTGGGGTTGTAGACAGAGTGTCCTGAGAGTAGGTGCTCTCCCTCTGTGCAGAGGCCAGGAGTGACGTTGGCTCCGTTGGAACATGTCCGGTCCCAGAGGTTTGGCCAGCTGCTGTGGAAGGAATGGAATCTTCCCTGGTGGAGTCAGCAGCCACTGGAGATGTGATGCTGGATATCTCCCGGTCACCTGGGGCAGAGGACAGGGATCCATGTCCTGAGCTCGGGGTCTTGACGTGGGTGACCGTGACGTGTCCAGAAGGAGGCCCTGCTCTTGTATGTGCAGGTGCTTCAGGAGTGGCTTGCATGTTGTGTGTGGAGACACTGAAATTCAGAGTCGAGCTTGCTCCGGGTGTGTGGCTTGTGCCCAGAATTTCTATGGTTGTGGTCAGGCCAGAGGTGGGAAGGGAGGTCATGGGAGGAGCAGAAGATGGGGCCCTGTCTGGGAATGTGGAGGGGACAGGAGAAGGAGAGGCACTGGCAGGCGAGGACGGCAGGGAAGAGGCAGAGCTGGTTTCCCCCATAGGGGGATGAGTGGTCCGTGAGTCCTCCTGAGGTCCTGTGCTCCCTGGAGTGGTCCCCTCTGAGCATGGAAATCCCTGGCTCCTTGTCGACTGAGGCGCTTGTGAGGAGGGTGTGCTTGATGGCTCCCCGGTAAGGTTACCCAGCGATGCAGACCTAGGGGGACCTATGTGGGTCGTGATGGTCACTTGTGCAGAAGGTGAGGTGGCAGGGGAGGCAAGGAGCTCGGCGGTGGTTCCTGGGGTGACGCCGGGTGACTCTGTGGACTTCCCCGGGCCTGAGGTGGGTCTGGTGCCCAAGGAGGCAGTGTCTGTCCTGGAGATGTGAGTAGTAGCTGCAGTGGGTACCTGGGAGAGGACACTGCTTATGGCTGTCACCCTGGCGGTCTCCTGGGAGGAGCTACTTTCTTGGAATGCGGAGGTCAGGTGCGAAGTTGGCTGTGTTTGAATTTGAGTCGCCTGAAAGATGTGCGTGGGTGAAATGGAGGACGTGGAATCTTCCCTGGGGGAGGTGATGACCATCGGAGATTTGGCCTTGGATGTCTCTGAGCCCGTTGGGAAAGGGGTATGGGATGCGTGTGCTGCACTGCTGGTCCCTGTGTGGGTAGCGACTGTGCGGGTGGAATGAATCACTGCTTCCGTGCTGGCTGTGCTGCTGTCCATGGCCAGGAGCTCATGGGAGGAGCTGCTGAAGTTTGGACATGCAGTGGTCCTACGTGGTGGGCTGGTGCTCAAGCTGTCTAAGGTGGGCAGCAAGGCAGAGGTGAGGAGGGAAGTCACGGGAGGAGGCGAGGAGGGGGTGCTGTCTCCCAAGGTGGAGGCCACAGGGAAAGGTGAGGTCCTGGCCACTGAAGGTTGCAGGGTAGGAGCAGGGCTGCTTTCTGCCACAGGGCCAGGTCTGGTCCTTGATGTGGTGTCTGGAGCCCAGCTCACTAGAGTGCTGGTGTGTGAGTGTGGAAATCGCTGAGACCTGGTGAGGGGAGTCCCTCCTAGGGGGGATTTGGTTCGTGTGTCTGAGTCCAGGACCTCCTGTGACGTGGACATGGAAACACCCACTGGGGTCATTGCAGTCCCCTGTACAGATGCCATTGTGAGAGGGGTGGTCAAGGACTGGGTGGTCATTGGTGTTCTGATGTGAGGCGACGCTGTGGACCTCTGCTGGTCTGAGTCAGATATCGTGGTGGAAGAGATGACTGCTGGTGTGGGGACCTCAGCAGTGGCCTGTATGGTCCCAGCAGAATGGACAGTGCTTGTCTGTGGGGCTGCAGACAGGGCGTCCTGAGAGGAGCTGGTCTCTTTTTGTGTGGAGGTCAGGGGTGACCTTGGCTCCATTGGAACATGTCCGGTCCCGGAGGCTTGGCCAACTGCTGTGGAAGGAGTGGAATCTTCCCTGGTGGAGATAGTAGCCACTGGAGATGTGACCCCAGATGTATCCCAGTCACCTGGTCCAGAGGATGGGGATCCATGTCCCGAGCTTGGACTCCTGATGTGGGTGACCTCAGTGTGTGCAGAAGGAGGCCCTGCTCTTGTACGTGCAGGTGCTTCAGGAGTGGCCTGCGTGTAGTATGTTGAGCCACTGATATTCAGAGTTGAGCTGGTTTCAGCTGTGTGGCTCATGACCAGCGTCTGCAAGGTTATGGCCAGGCCAGAGGTTGGAAGGGAGGTCACCGGAGGAGCAGAGGAGGGGGCCCTGTCTGGGAATGTGGAGGGGACAGGAGAAGGAGAGGCGCTGGCAGGCGAGGACAGCAGGGAAGAGACAGAGCTGGTTTCCACCACAGGGGGATGAGTGGTCCGTGAGTCCTCCTGAAGCCCTGTGCTCACTGGAGTGGTCCCCTCTGATCGTGGAAATCCCTGGCTCCTTGTTGACTGAGGACCCTGCCAGGAGAGTGCGCTTGATGGCTCCTCCGTAAGGCTACCCGGTGATTTAGAACTGGGGGTACCTGTGTGGGTTGTGATGGTCACTTGTGCAGATGGTGAGGTGGCAGGGGAGGCAAGGAGCTCGGTGGTGATTACTGGGGTGATGCCGTGTGACTCTTTGGCCTTCCCTGGGCCTGAAGAGGGTCTGGTGCCTGAGGCGGCAGCATCTGTCCCAGAGATGTGAGTAGTATCCGCAGTGGGTACTTGGGGGAGGACCCTGCTTGTGGCTGTCACGGAGGTGGTCTCTTGGGAGGAGCTACTTTCTGGAAACGTGGAGGTCACGGGCGACATTGGCTGTGTTCGCATTTGAGTCACCTGAGAGATGTGTGTAGGTAACATGGAGAACATGGAATCTTCCCTGGGGGAGGTGATGACCTTCGGAGATGTGTCCTTGGATGTCTCTGAGCCCCCTGGGAAAGGGGAATGGGATGCGTGTCTTGCACTGGTGACTGTGCGCGTGGAAGGACTCACTGCATCTGTGAGGGCCCTGCTGCCCACTGTGGCCGGTAGCTCATGGGAAGAGCTGCTGAAGTTTGGACGTGCAGTGGTCCCACGTGGTGGGCTACTGCCCAAACTGTTTAAGGTGGGCAGCGAGACAGAGGTGAGGAGGGATGTCATGGGAGGAGGCGAGGTGGTGATGCTGTCTCCCAACATGGAGGCCACAGGGGAAGATGAGGTCCTGGCAGCCGAAGGCCACAGGGTTGGAGCAGAGTTGGTTTCTGCCACAGGGCCAGGTCTGGTCCACGACGTTGTCTCCGGAGCCCAGCTCACAAGAGTGCTACTTAGCGAGTATTGAAATGGCTGAGACCCTGTCAGGAGAGTCCCTCCCCAGGGGGATGTGGTTGCCGTGTTCATGGCCAGGGCCCCCTGTGACGTGGACCATGGAGCACCCGTTGGGGTAGTGGCTGTCTCCTGTACAGATACCGTTGTGAGAGGGGCGTTCAGGGGCTGGGTGGTCATGGCTGTTCTGATGCCAGGCGATGCTGTGGACCTCCCCTGGCCTGAGTCGGACGTGGCGGCTGGGGAGTTGATTCCTGGCTCAGTGATCTCAGAGGTGGCCCATGGGGTCTCAGTAGAATGGACAGGGCTTGTCTGTGGGGTTATAGACAGGGCGTCCTGAGAGGAGCTGGTCTCCCTCTGTGCAGAGGCCGGGGATGATGTTGGCTCTGTTGGAACACGTCTGGTCCCAGAGGTTTGGCCAGCTGCTGTGGAAGAAGTGGAATCTTTTCTGGTGGAGATAGCAGGCACTGGAGATGTGACCCCGGATGTGTCCCGGTCACCTGGGTCAGAAGATGGGGTTCCACGTCCTGAGCTCGTGGTCTTGAATTGGGTGACTGTAGTGTGTCCAGATGGAGGCCCTGCTCTTGAGCTATTTTCTTGGAATGTGGGGGGCAGGGGCGAAGTTGGCATTATTTGAATTTGAGTCACCTGAGAGATGTGCACGGATGATGTGGAGGGCATGGAATCTTCCTCGGTGGAGGTGATGATCATCGGAGACGTTGTTTTCGATGTCTCTGAGCCCACTGGGAAAGGGGAATGGGATGTGTGTCCTGCACTGCTGGTCCCTGTGTGGGTGGCGACTGTGCGGGTGGAAGGACGCACCACTTCCGTGCTGCCCATGCTGCCCACCGTGGCTTGTAGCTCACGGGAGGAGCTGCTGAAGTTTGGACGTGCACTGGTCCTACGTGGCAGGCTACTGCCCAAGCCGTCTAAGGTGGGCAGTGAGGCAGAGGTGAGGAGGGAAGTCACGGGAGGAGGTGAGGTGGGGATGCTGTCTCCCAAGGTGGAGGCCACAGGGGAAGGTTTGGTCCCAACAGCCGAAGGTTGCAGGGTTGGAGCAGGGCTGGTTTCTGCCACAGGGCCAGGTCTGGTCCATGACACGGTCTCCGGAGCCCAGCTCACGAAAGTGCTGGTTGGTGAGTGTGGAAATGGCTGAGACCTGGTCAGGGGAGTTCCTCCCCAGGAGGATGTGGTTGGTGTGTCTGAATCCAGGGCCCCCTGTGACATGGATACGTGAGCACCTGTTGGGGTGGCTATGGTCCCCTGTACAAATGCCATTGTGAGAGGGGTGGTTAGGGGCTGGGTGGTCATTGGTGTTCTGACGCCAGGAGATGCTGTGGACCTCCCCTGGCCTGAGTTGGACGTGGTGGCAGAGGAGCCGATTCCTGGCTCAGGGACCACAGAGGTGGCCCGCACGGTGCTAGCAGAATGGACAGGGCTTGTCTGTGGTGTTGTAGACAGGGTGTCCTGAGAGGAGCTAGTCTCTGTCCGTGAGGAGGCCCAGGGTGGAGTTGGCTCCATTAGAACATGTCTGGTCCCAGAGGTTTGGCCAACTGATATGGAAAGAGTGGAATCTACCCTGGTGGAGATAGCAGCCACTGGAGATGTGACCCCAGATGTCTCCTGATCACCTGGGGTAGAAGTCGAGGATCCATGTCCCGAGCTTGGGGTCCTGATGTGGGTGACTGTAGCATGCACGGAAGGAGGCCCTGGTCCTGTACGTGCAGGTGCTTCAGGAGCGGCCTGCGTGTCATGTGTGGAGATGCTGAAATCCAGAGGTGAGCTGGCTCTAGGTGTGTGGCTTGCAGCCAGTGTGTGCAACGTTGTAGCCCGGCCTAAGGTGGGAAGGGAGGTCACCTGATGAGCAGAGGAGGGGGCCCTATCTGGGAATGTGGAGGAGACAGTTGAAGGAGAGGTGATGGCAGGAGAGGACAGCAGGGAAGAGGCTGAGCTGGTTTCCCCCATAGGGGGATGAGTGGTCTGTAAGTCCTCCTGAGGCCCTGTATTCCCTGGAGTGGTCCCCTCTGAGCGTGGAAATCCCTGGCTCCCCATCAACTCAGGGCCTTGCCAGGAGGGTGTGCTTGATGTCTCCCCAGTAAGGCTCTTGTGTGATACAGACCCAAGGGGACCTGTGTGGATTGTGATGGTCACTTGTACCGATGTTGAAGTGGCAGAGGAAGTGAGGAACTCAGCGGTGGTTCCTGGGGTGATGCTGGGTAAGTCTGTGGACCTTCCTGGGCCTGAGGTGGGTCTGGTGCCCGAAGAGGCAGCATCTGTCCTGTAGATGTGAGTAGCAGCTGCAGTGGGTACGTGGGAGAGGACACTGCTCGTGTCTGTCACCGAGGCGGTCTCCTGGGAGGAGCTACTTTCTCGAAACGCAGCGGTCAGGGGCAACGTTGGCCATGTGTGAATTTGAGTCACCTGAGAGATGTGCGCGGGTGACGTGGGGGGCGTGGGATCTTCCCTGGTTGAGGAGATGACCAGCCCAGACGTGGCCTTGGATGTCTCTGAGCCCACTGGGAAAGGGGAATGGGATGTGTGTCCTGCACTGGCGGTCCCTGAGTAGGCAGTGACTGTGCGCATGGAAGGATTCACTGCTTCCGTGCTGGTCCCACGTGGTGGGCTTCTGCCCAAGCTGTCTAGGGTGGGAAGCGAGGCAGAGGTGAGGAGGGAAGTCACGGGAGGAGGCGAGGTGGGGAAGCTGTCTCTCATGGTGGAAGTCACAGGGGAAGGTGAGGTCCCTGCAGCTGAAGGCCGCAGGGTCAGAGCAGGGCTGGTTTCTGCCATAGGGCCAGGTCTGGTCCATGACGTGGTCTCCGAAGCCCAGCTCACAAGAGTGCTGGTCGGCAAGTGTGGAAATGGCTGTGATCCGGTCAGGGGAGTCCCTCCCTGGGGGCATGTGGTTGCTGTGTCCAAGGCCAGGGCCCGCTGTGATGCCGGTCCGGTAGTACCCACTGGGGTGGTGGCTATCTCCTGTACAGATGCAGTCGTGAGAGAGGCATTCAGTGGCTGGGTGGTCATGGGTGTTCTGACGCCAGGCGATGCTGTGAACCTCCCCTGGCCTGAGTCGGACGTGGTGGCAGAGGAGTTGATTCCCAGCTCGGGGACCTTAGAGATGGCCCGCCCTGTCCGTTCTACTGGGGTTGCAGACAGAGTGTCCTGAGAGGAGCTGGTCTCCCTCCGTGTTGTGGCTAGGGGTGATGTTGGCTTTGTTGGAACATGTCTGGTCCCAGAGGTTTGGCCAGCTGCTGTGGAAGGAGTGGAATCTTCCCTGTTGGAGATAGCAGCCACTGGAGATGTGACCCCGGATGTGTCCTGGTCACCTGGGCCAGAGGACGGGGATCCACGTCCCGAGCTTGGGGTCTTGATGTGGGTGACCATGGCGTGTCCGGAAGGAGGCCCTGTGCTTGTACGTGCAGGTGCTTCAGGAGTGGCCTGCGTGTCGTGTGTGGAGCCACTGAAATTCAGAGTTGAGCTGGTTACAGGTGTGCGGCTCGTGCCTAGCGTGTGCAAGGTTGTGGCCAGGCCAGAGGTGGGAAGGGAGGTCACGGGAGGAACAGAGGACAGGGCCCTGTCTGGGAATGTGGAGGGGGCAGGAGAAGGAGAGGCAATGGCAGGCGAGGACAGCAGGGAAGAGGCGGAGCTGGTTTCCCCCATAGGGAGATGAGTGGTCCGTGAGTCCTCCTGAGGCCCTGTGCTCCCTGGAGTGGTCCCCTCTGAGTGTGGAAATCCCTGGCTCCTTGTCGACTGAGGCACTTGCCAGGAGGGTGTGCTTGATGGCTCCCCGGTAAAGCTACCCAGCAACACAGACCCAGGGGGACCTGTGTGGGTTGTGATGGTCACTTGTGCAGGTGTGGTGGCAGGGGAGGCAAGGAGCTCGGTGGTGGTTCCTGGGGTGATGCCAGGTGACTCTGTGGACTTCTCTGGGCCTGAGGTGGGTCTGGTGCCTGAGGAGGCAGAGTCTGTCCTGGAGATGTGAGTAGTAGCTGCAGTGGGTACCTGGGAGAGGACACTGCTTATGGCTGTCACCCTGGCGGTCTCCTGGGAGGAGCTACTTTCTTGGAATGCGGAGGTTAGGTGCGAAGTTGGCGGTGTTTGAATTTGAGTCGCCTGAAAGATGTGTGTGGGTGAAGTGGAGAACATGGAATCTTCCCTGGGGGAGGTGACGACCATTGGAGATTTGGCCTTGGATGTCTCTGAGCCCACTGGGAATGGGGAATGGGATGTGTGTGCCGCACTGCTGGTCCCTGTGCGGGTGGGGAGTATGCGGGTGGAATGACGCACTGCTTCCATGCTGGCCGTGCTGCCCACACTGGCCAATAGCTCATCGGAGGAGCTGCTGAAGTTTGGACGTGCACTGGTCCTATGTGGCGGGCTACTGCCCAAACTGTCTAAGGTGGGCAGCAAGGCAGAGGTGAGGAGGGAAGTCACAGGAGGAGGCGAGGTGAGGGTGCTGTCTCCCAAGGTGGAGGCCACAGGGGAAGGTGAGGTCCCCACAGCCATGGGTCGCAGGGTTGGAGCAAGGCTGATTTCTGCCACAGGGCCAGGTCCGGTCCACGACGTGGTCTCCAGAGCCCAGCTCATGAGAGTGGTGGTCGGCATGTATGTAAATGGCTGAGACCTGGTCAGGGGAGTCCCTCCCAGGGGGAATGTGGTTGGTGTGTCCGAGGCCAGGGCCCCCTGTGACGTGGATCTAGGAGCACCCATTCTGATTGTGGTGGTTCCCTTTGTAGATTCTGTCATGAGAGAGGTGGTCAAGGGCTGGGTGGTCATTGGTGTTCTGATGCGAGGCAACACTGTGGACCTCTCCTTGCCTGAGTTAGACGTGGTGGCTGAAGAAATGGCTGCTGGCACGGGGACCTGAGAGGTAGCCCACGCAGGTTCACCAGAAGGGAAAGTGCTTGTCTGTGGTGTTGCAGACTGGGTGTACTGAGAGGAGCTGGTCTCCCTCCGTGCGGAGGCCCAGGGTGGCGTTGGCCCTGTTAGAATATGTCCGGTCCCAGAGGTTTGGCCAGCTGATGTGGAAGGAGTGGAATCTTCCCTGGTGGAGATAGCAGCCAGTGGAGATGTGACCCTGGATGTCTCCCAGTCACCTGGGCCAGAGGACGGGGATTCATGTCCTGAGCTCGGGGTCCTGACGTGGGTGACCGTGGCGTGTGTGGAAGGATCCCTTGCTCCTATACATGCAGGTGCTTCAGGAGTGGCCCACGTGTCGTGTGTGGAGCCGCTGAAATTTGGAGGTGAGCTGTCTCCACGTGTGTGGCTTGCTGCCAGTGTGTGCAAGGTTGTGGCCAAGCCAGAGGTGGAAAGGGAGGTCACGGGAGGAACAGAGGAGGGGGCCCTGTCTGGGAATGTGGAGGAGACAGGAGAAGGAGAGGCACTGACAGGCGAGGACAGCAGGGAAGAGACAGAGCTGGTTTCCCTCACAGAGGGATGAGTGGTTTGTGAGCCTTCCTGAGGCCCTGTGTTCCCCGGAGTGGTCCCCTGTGAGCATGGAAATCCCTGGCTTCCCATCGACTGAGGCCCTTGCCAGGAAGATGTGCTTGATGGCTCCCCAGTAAGGCTCCTGCGTGATGCAGACCCGGGGGGACCTGTGTGGGTCATGATGGTCACTTGTGGGGATACAGAGGAGGTAGAGGAAGTGAGGAGCTCGGTGGTGGTTCCTGGGGTGATGCTGGGTGACTCTGTGGACTTCACTGGGTCTGAGGTGGGTCTGGTGCCCGAGGAGGCAGCATCTGTCCCAGAGATGTGAGTAGTAGCTACAGTGGGTACCTGGGAGAGGACCCTGCTTGTGGCTTTCACCGAGGCAGTCTCCTGGGAATATCTAATTTCTCGGAATGCAGAGGTCAGGGGCGACATTGGCTGTGTGTGAATTTGAGTCACCTGAGAGATGTGCGTGGTTGATGGGGAGTGCGTGGAATCATCCCCAATGGAGGCGATGACCTTCGGATATGTCTCCTTGGATGTCTCTGAGCCCCCTGGAAAAGGAGAATGGTATGCGTGTCCTGCACTGGTGGTCCCCATGTGGGTGGCGACTGTGTGCGTGGAAGGACTCACTGCTTCCATGTGGGCCTTGCTGCCTTTTGTGGCCGGTAGCTCATGGGAGGAGCTGCTGATGTTTGGACATGCACTGGTCCTACGTGGCGGGCTACTGTCCAAGCTGTCTAGGGTGGGCAGCGAGGCAGAAGTGAGGAGGGAAGTCACGGGAGGAGGTGAGGAGGGGTTGCTCTCTCCCATGGTGGAGGCCACAGGGGAAGGTGAGAGCCTGACAGCCGAATGCCACAGGGTTGGAGCAGGGCTGGTTTCTGCCCCAGGGCCAGGTAGGGTCCAGGTCGCAGTCTCTGGAGCCCAGCTGAAGACAGTGCTGGTTGGCGAGTGTGGAAATGGCTGAGACCCGATGAGGGGAGTCCCTCCCCCGGGGGATGTGGTTGTTGTGTCTGAGGCCAGGGCCCCCTGTGACGTGGACCCAGGAGCACCCGTTGAGGTGGCAGTGGTCCCCTTTGCGGATGCCGTCGTGAGAGGGGTGGTCAAGGGCTGGCTGGTCATTGGTGTTTCGATGTGAGACAACACTGTGGACCTCTCCTGGTCTGAGTCGGATGTGGTGGGTGAGGAGATGGCTTCCGGCACAGGGACCTCAGAGGTGGCTTGCGTGGGCCCAGCAGAATGGACAGGACTTGTCTGTGGGGCAGCAGACAGGGTGTCCTGAGAGGAGCTGGTCTCCCTCTGTGCAGAGGCCAGGGGTGACCTTGGCTCTGTTGGAACATGTCCGATCCCAGAGGTTTGGCCTGCTGCTGTGGAAGAAGTGGAATCTTCCCTGGTGGAGATAGCAGCCAGTGGAGATGTGACCCTGGATGTGTCCCTGCCACCTGGGCCAGAGGACAGGGATCCATATCCCGAGCTTGGGTTCCTGACTTGGGTGACCATGGCGTGTGCGGAATGAGGCCCTGCTCTTGTACCCACAGATGCTTCATGAGTGGCTCGCATGTCGTGTGTGGAGCCCCTGAAATTCAGAGTTGAGCTGGCTCCAGGTGTGTGGCTCATGCCCAGCCTATGTAAGGTTGTGGCCAGGCCAGAGGTGGGAAGTGAGGTCATGGGAGGAGCAGAGGACGGGGCCCTGTCTGGGAATGTGGAGGAGACAGGAGAAGGAGAGGCACTGGCAGGCGAGGACAGCAGGGAAGAGGCGGAGCTGGTTTCCCCCATAGGGGGATGAGTGGTCTGTGAGTCCTCCTGAGGCCCTGTGCTCCCTGGAGTGGTCCCCTCTGAGTGTGGAAATCCCTGGCTCCTTGTCAACTGAGGTGCTTGCCAGGAGGGTGCACTTGATGGCTCCCTGGTAAGGCTACCCAAAGATGCAGACTGGGGGGGACCTGTGTGGGTTGTGATGGTCACTTGTGCAGATGATGATGTGGCAGGGGAGGCAAGGAGGTCAGTGGTGGTTCCTGGAGTGACGCTGGGTGACTCTGTGGACTTCCTTGTTCCTGAGGTGGGTCTGGTGCCGGAGGAGGCAGCGTCTTTCTGGGAGATGTGAGTAGTAGCTGCAGTGGGTACGTGACAGAGGACACTGCTTGTGGTTGTCACCGAGATGGTTGCCTGGGAGGAGCTATTTTCTTGGAATGCGGAGGTGAGGGGCAATGTTGGCTGTGTTTGAATTTGAGTCTCCTGAGCCGTGTGTGTGGGTGATGTGGAAAGCATGGAATCTTCTTCGGTGGAGTAGATGACCATTGGAGACGTTGCCTTGGATGTCTCTGAGACCACTGGGAAAGGGGAATGGAATGTGCATCCTGCACTGCTGGTCCCTATATGGGTGGCAATTTTGCGGGTGAAAGGATGCACTGCTTCCGTGCTGGCCGTGCTGCCCTCCCTGGCCGGTAGCTCACGGGAGGAGCTGCTGACATTCGGACTTGTACTCGCTTCATGTGGTGGGCTGGTGCCCAAGCTGTCTAAGGTGGGCAGCAAGACAGAGGTGAGGAGTGAAGTCATGGGAGGAGGTGAGGGAGAGATGTTGTCTTCCAAGGTGGAGGCCACAGGGTAAGGTGATGTCCTGGTAGCTGAATGCCCCGGGCTTTGGGCAGGGGTGGTTTCTGCCACAGGGCCAGGTCGGGTCCACAACGCGGTGTTCGGAGCCCAGCTCATGAGAGCGCTGGTCGGCAAGTGTGGAAATCCCTGAGACCCATTCAGGGGAGTCTCTCCCTGGGAGGAGTTGGTTCGCGTGTCCAAGTCCAGGACCTCCTGTGACGTGGATCCATGAGCATCTATTGGGGTGGCAACGGTTGCCTGTGCAGATGCTCTCATGCGAGGGGCGGTCAAGGGCTGGGTGGTCATTGGTTTTCCGATGCGAGGTGATGCTCTGGACCCCTGCTGGCCTGAGTCGGTCATGGTGGCAGAGGAGATGGCTGTCTGTGCGAGGACCTTAGCAGTGGCCCATGTGGGCCCTGTAGAACGGACAGTGCTTGTCTGCAGGGCTGCAGACAGGGTGTCCTGAGAGGAGCTGGTCTCCTTTTGTGTGGAGGCCAGGGGTGATGTTGACTCCGTTGGAACATGTCTGGTCCCAGAGGTTTGGCCAGCTGCTGTGGAAGGAGTGGACTCTTCCCTGATGAAGATAGCAGCCACTGGAGATGTGACGTCATATGTGTCCTGGTCACCTGGGCCAGAGGATGAGGATCCACGTCCTGAGCTTGGGGTCCTGATGTGGGTGACCACGGTATGTGTGGAAGGAGGCCCTGCTCTTGTATGTGCAGGTGCTTCAGGAGTGGCCTGCGTGTTGTGTGTGGAGACGCTGAAATTCAGAGTTGAGCTGGCTCCAGGTGTGTGGCTCATGCCCAGTGTGTGCAAGGTTGTAGTCAGGCCAGAGGTAGGTAGGGAGGTCATGGGAGGAGCAGAGGAGGGGGCCCTGTCTGGGAATGTGAAGGAGAGAGGAGAAGGAGAGGTAATGGCAGGCGAGGACAGCAGGGAAGAGGCAGACCTGGTTTCCATCACAGGGGGATGAGTGGTTTGTGAGTCCTCCTGAGGCCCTGTGCTCCCTAGAGTGGTTCCCTCTGACTGTGGAAATCCCTGGCTCCTTGTCGACTGAGGCCCCTGCCTGGAGGGTGCACTTGATGTCTCCTCAGTAAGGCCGTCTGGCGATGCAGACCTGGGGGTACCTGTGTGGGTCATGATGGTCACTTGTGCAGATGATGAGGTGGCAGGGAAGGCAAGGAGGTCAGTGGCGGTTCCTGGGGTGATGCTAGGTGACTCTGTGGACTTCCCTGGGCCTGAGGTCCGTCTGGTGCCCGAGGAGGCAGCGTCTGTTCTGGAGAGGCGAGTAGTAGTTGCAGTGGGTACCTGGGAGAGGACACTGCTTGTTTCTGTCACTGAGGTGGTTTCCTGGGAGGAGCTATTTTCTCGGAATGCGGAGGTCAGGGGTGACGTTGGCTGTGTTTGAATTTGAGTTGCCTGAGAGATGTGCACAGTTGACGTGGAGGGCATGGAATCTTCCTCGGTGGAGGCGATGACCATTGGAGACTTGGCCTTGGTTGTCTCTGAGCCTGCTGGGAAAGGGGAATGGGATGTGTATCCTGCACTGCTGGTCCCTGTGTGAGTGGCGACTGTGCGAGTGGAAGGCCACACCACTTCCGTGCTGCCCATGCTGCCCTCCCTGGCCAGTAGCTCACAGGAGGAGCTGCTGAAGTTTGGACTTGTACTTGTCCCATGTGGTGGGCTGATGCCCCAGCTGTCTAAGGTGGGCAGCGAGGCAGAGATGAGGAGTGAAGTCACGGGAGGAGGTGAGGAAGAGATGTTGTCTCCCAAGGCGGAGGCCACAGGGGAAGGTGAAGTCCCAACAGCCCAATGCCCCGGGGTCAGAGCAGGGCTGGTTTCTGCCACAGGGCTAGGTCTGGTCCATGATGTGGTGTCCGGAGCCCAGCTCACAAGAGTGCTGGTCAGTGAGTGTGGAAATTGCTGAGACCTGGTCAGGTGAGTCCCTCCCTTGGTTGCTGTGTCCAAGTCTAGGACCTCTTGTGACACGGACCCAGGAGCATCTGTTGGGGTGGCAGATGCCATGATGAGAGGGGCAGTCAAGTGTTGAGTGGTGATTGGTGTTCCGATGTGAGGCAATGCTGTGGACCTCTCCTGGCGTGAGCCATTCGTGGTAGGTGAGGAGATGGCTGCCAGCATGGGGACCTCAGTGGTGTCCTGCACAGGCTCAGCATAATGGACAGTGCTTGTCTGTGGGGCAGCAGACAGGGCATCCTGAGAGGAGCTGGTCTCCCTCTGTGCAGAGGCCAGGGGTGATTTTGACTCCATTGGAACATGTCCGATCCTGGAGGTTTGGCCAGCTGCTGTGGAAGGAGTGGAATCTTCCCTGGTGGAGATAGCAGCCACTGGAGACGTGACCCCGGATGTCTCCAGGTCACCTGGGCCAGAGGATGGGGATCCTTGTCCTGAGCTCAGGGTCCTGACGTGGGTGATCGCCGTGTGTGCAGAAGGAGGCCCTGCTGTTGTTGGTGCAGATGCTTCAGTAGTGGCCTGCTTGTCATGTGTGGAGACACTGAAATTTGGAGGTGAGCTGGCTCCAGGTGGGTGGCTCGTGCCCAGCGTGTTGAAGGTTGTGGCCAGGCCAGAACTGGGAAGGGAGGTCAGGGGAGGAACAGAGGAGGGGGGCCTGTCTGGGAATGTGGAGGAGACAGGAAAAGGAGAGGTGATGGCAGGCAAGGACAGTAGGGAAGAGGCTGAGCTGGTTTCCTCCACAGGGCGATGAGTGGTCTGTGAGTCCTCCTGAGGCCCTGTGCTCCCTGGAGTGGTCCCCTCTGTGTTTATAGAAGGATGAATTGCTTTTACATCTGTGGTGGTTTCTTTAGTTATCACTGTCTCGTTTGACGTGTTACACAAATTTTGAACTGAACCAGTCACAGGCTCTAAGGTTGTGTTTGACTTGTCTGTGGTCTTCACCAGTCCAGATTTGAGAACTGATATTGTAGAACCAGGTGTGTTGTTTGTATGCCCTTGAACTATGGTCACCACCAGAGAAGGTGAGGTTGTGGCAAGGGTAGGTGCCAGGGGTGAGTTAAAGCTGGTTTCTTCCACAGAGGACCATGGTATATCCTTGGGATCTTTGCTATTGAGAGTGCCCTTCTCTGGGTGTTTAAACATCTTAGTCATCACCAGTGGGGTCCCTGTCTGGGATGATGTGGCTGATGTATCAAAGGAAATTGTACCCAGTGATATAGTTGCAGGTGGATGTGTTTGCATAGTGACAGTCATTCCTGTAAATTCCGTTGTGGCAGGAAAGGCGAATGGCCTGGTGATGCCTCCTGATGACCTTATAGACTGGGGAAGGAGTGGGGTCAACATTCTGTCAGAGGAGGTGACTTCTTTTATGAGGCCTTTAAAAGCAGTGGAACCTGGGGAAGAAACAATACCTTTCTCAGTGGTTGAGCTGGTGTCAGCATAAGCACTGAGTTTTATCAGTTCGGCGTTCTCTGTTCCAGCTTTTGTGGACTCTGGCCAAGCAGTTGTTGATGTGGAAACAATGGTTTTTACTGTCCTGGTGAATAAGGCTCTCAATGACTCTGAGTAGGCAAAGTCAGTGGAATGAGGATGTTGTTCAGAACTTGTGGCCCACATTGTTGTCCCCACTATGTTTGAAGAAAGGAGAGTTGCTTCTTCGTCTGTGGTGGATTTAGAAGGAACTATTCTCTCATATGGGCTGCTTTTCCAACTTGGGAATGAAGTTGTCCCAGATTCCAAACTTATATCTGGCAGATCTGTGGTCATCAATGGGCCAGAGGAGTCAGTAATCTTGATGGCCTCCCCTGAGGCATAAGAGACACTTGTCATCTCAGTGACCAAAGATGGGCTTGAGGTTGATTCTTCTCTCTCAGTCCAGGAATCAGATGTAGCTCTTGCCTCTGTTGTAAGAACCCTTATCTCATGTCCCTGGACAGTCGAATTAAGAATTCTTACTGGGTATAGGGTCACATCCAGAGTTGTTCCTGCTGATCTGGGCACCTTCCCTGGATTTGTAGAAACTGTAGTGGGAAGCTGGGTAGAACTCTTTTCTGCCTTTTTGCTCATGAGATCTGGTATCACTGAGTAAGTGACTCCAGAGCTAGTTACCATGGCAGATGGTGTGACCTCACTTGTAATGTCTCCTATAGAGAAGGGAAGCTGTGAGGTTATGAAGCTGATCATGGTCTTCAAAGTGAGTTCTTGAGGAGTTGTGTCCCCCTGAGGAGCCAAAGTAGTGGTTGTAGCTGATGACACAGACCTTCTAGTGGCCCAGTTAAGAGTGGACAGAGAATCAAACAGAGGAATGGACAAGGGGATACTTGAGTCAGTCTTTGTGCTTGAATGGTCAGAAGAAGCTGCTGAAACAGGCATGTGTTCTGTTTCTGTGCTGCTGGGAGTCTGACTTGTACTTGAAATATCAGATGAGGGAATTGATGGGCCGGTTCTAATGGTAGTTGCAAGGCTAGTAGGAGCAGACATAGAACCTGATTCCATGCTTGATGCTAAGAATGAAGTTGTCCCCGTTATAGAAATTATTTCAGGAGGATCTGTGACTTTCAAGTTTGAAGCCATGTCTGTGATTGTCCGGGGGACTGATGCAGCTGTGAGGTCAGAAACAGCTGTGGAGGGCCAGGTGGTAGGGCGCTCTGGAGGAGATGTGCTCTCCTCTGTGGTGCGGGTGCTGTTCAGGGTGCTTATACTTCTCTCTGGGCTGGGTCTAGTGTTCAGGACTGGGCTGGTTCCTATGGTAGTGATGGTAGTGGTGGTAGCTGGAGAGGGAGCTAGGGTTCTACCCCTGAGGCTCGCTCCTCTAAGAGAAGAGGTCTGTGATATCTGCATAGGGTCACTGGTCACTACATTTGCACCATCCACCAGAGTCTTAGACCTTATTGAAGGGAATGTGATAGATGATAAATAGCTCATTTTTCCTTCTGAGGCACTGGAGAGGCTGGTAGTGGCTTGGCCTCTAGCAGTTGGAGACACTAGTGAGATGCTTTGTGCTGTGGAGGTGATATGCAACGTATTTGTTCCAAGGGCGATGTCACTTCCAGATGCCTGGTCTAATGATAAGCTAGCAGATGAATAACCCTCACCCACAGACCCACTTGTCTGATGTTCAGCTAACATTGTCGTCTTACTCAGGACAGTGGAAGGAATAACTGTGGTGCTGTCCCATGTCTTGGTTCTTATCTTAGAATTATCTATGCCTGAGCTCATAGTTATCTCCTGGGTTGTTAGAGAGTTTGTGTTTGTCTCAGAGTCTTCAAGGCTAATGGAAGATGTGCTCATAAATACATGTGCATCCACTCTGGTCCCTTCAGTGGCATCATGCCACGTGGACAGGCCCATTCTAGTTGTCTTTGATATCAGATCTGGGCTGCTTTGCTGAACAGTACTTGTGATGTCTTTAGGAGTTGGTGACTCTAGAGGGATAGGGGACACTGTGACCAATGACTTTCTGGCTTCTTTTGGAGTTCCAAAATAAAGGCTGGTCCAAGCCTCAGATGTGGATGGGGAGAGTGAGACCCTTTCTGTAGCTACCGTCTTTTCTGTGGGTGACTTAGCTGGTGATGTGACTCCTGTGAGCAGGTGACGGAGGTTGTTGGTGTCACTTTCTGTGGATATGAGCTGAAGGGTAACTTGTTCCACTGTGGTCTCCATGGGGACCTCTGCAGTCTCCCAAGGAGAATTTCCCACAGCGAACTTGGTTTCTGGGCTGGTGCTGTGCTCCTTGGAAACTTTGAGAGCTGTAGCCATTTCTGAACTTCCTGAAGAGAAGCCTATGATTAGAAAGTAAGTTGGTGGAATACAGGCAAACAATACAGAAGGTGAATTTTCCTTTCGAAATTCTGATTGAAACTATTTCCTCCTCTAGAAAAGAAAATGCTAGTGCAGCCTCTAAGGAAAGAAGTATGGATATTCCTCAAAGAACTAAAAGTAGACCTACTGTTTGACCCTGCAATCTCATGACTAGATATTTTCTAAAAAGGAAAAAAAAAAGATATTTGATCATAAAGACATTTGCACTTAAATGTTTATAGCAGCACAATTCACAATCACAAAGATGTGGAAACAACCCAAGTGCCCTACAACATATGAATGGATTAATAAATTGTAGTATGTTTATACCATGGGTTACTATACAGCCATAAAATAGATGGAGATTTTGTATCTTTTGCAACAACCTGGATGGAATTGGAGAACATTCTCCTAACTAAAGTATCATAAGAACAGAAAGACTATCATTACATGTACTCAGTACTAGGGCAGACGTAGCAGATTAACAACTACATGCTCACATTTCTAAACCAAATGAAATTCCTGTTCTAGACCTTTAACTTCCCACTCTTTCTACTCTCATCTCTGATGACCAGCCAACTAAAGAAATAAGAAATAAACCAGAGAGAGAAGGAGGGAGGGGTTGTGGGCAAGAAAAAAAAAAAAAAGAAAAGGAAAGAAAAGAAAAAATAGTGACTAATTCTCACATATAAATTGGATTTAATTTTGACCAAAGTATATTACTTAAACATTAATTTTTAATTCAATGTGTTAATATGTTGTTTAGGATATTGCATCCTCATTTATAAGTGAAATATGTTTGTAATTTCTCCTTTATAATAATATATTTTCTCCAATTTTAATATCAGGTGTTTCCAGATTAAGTAGAATGATTTTGAAGTATTTCTTCTTTTTCTATTGTCTATAAGATTTGGCATGATCTGTTTTTTGAAAGTATTTTTTACTTTTATTTATAAATATTAGTTGTCTATTTTTTGAGACTTTGGGGAAAAATAATAATAAGAAGTTAACTGATGACTCCATACTGAACCTCAGAATCAAAGCATTCTATAATAGACATACTCTTATCTGACAATGTGAATGTTACTTTCTTTGCATTATTATTATTATTGCTTAATATTTTGATGCAGTAATCGTCTGATTTCTTTTCTGAATGTATTTATTGTCATTTGTTCTTTACGAGGTTTTTGTTTCTAGTCCTCATCTTAAACATTGTTATTGTTATTAAATTTTAAGCCTTTTTAATTCTGTGAAGGCAAAAGTGGAAACACATGTATATGTAAAAAAAAAAAAAAAGCAAAACAGAAATAAATAAAGGGAGGGATGAGATTGGGTAAATCCCTGCCCAACAGGTATATTTCCCAGGTATATTGCACACTTTCTGGATAAAGTATATTAACCACAACTTAACCTTACAAAAGCATACTAATGTAACAAAATTGTATATATTCCATTTTAATCTGAAATTATGAAAAAGAAAATATTAAACCTTCCATACCCATATTTCAAGCCTCTAGACACCAGGGAATATATTAACCATCCCCAGAGAGACAGTAGGGTTAGAGGTTTAACCCATCTGGTTTGCTCAGGAGAAATCGTGGAGCTCGCTCTTTGTACAAAGGAGGGTATTATGAGCCAGAGCTCTACCCAAGCAAGAGGCCACCCCTAATCTATTTCTACTTTTCTCTTTGGAGCCTTCCCTCAGTTTCCACTTATAACTTCCAGCCTCCACTAGGTCCCCCAAATATTAGTTCACTACAAAGCTTAAGAAAGAGGGCAGAGGGGATGAGATTTCCTTTCTCTTTCACTCCTTCTTCTCTCGAACTCATTACCCCCTCTTAACCCTTTCCCTGTTCTTCAGGGAAAGAGCATCTACCTGCCACAGGGGTGAGGACAGCTTGACTCTGCTGGGGACCACTTTTTCATGTCTTCTAGCCAACTTGGCAGATCCAAGGATTTCAATCTACAATCCCTTCTTCCATCATAGCAAAAGCAACCCACACCATCTGGAGTCCCCTGTGCCCTCCTTGTGAATATAGCAGTTGTCTCTGATTTAGAAAGATCCTTCACTCTGGGGAAAGAGAAAGCTTATAGAGAATTGATGCTGTGGCATTTTCTCCTGCTGAATTGATTGGCTATTAATTATATAAATTATTAAGTTGAAGCAACAAAAGGATTCAGTTCACAAAATCACCAGGAAAAAAAGAAATGTATCATTTTGTGCAGAGAAGTGTGGTAAGAAGTAAAAACGAAACAAAACAAGCGAACCAAAAAAACCTGTTTTAAATCTAGTCAGTTTACTTCCTTTAACAGTCCAAGTGTTGACCCCAGACATGAAGATAAAGGCTTTGAACAAAATATAGATGGTGTTCATACTTACTTAGATGGATCCTAGTTAAAACAGATGTGGGGTTACTGGTTGGCCAAGTGGTGCCTCCATCCTGTCCTTGATTTGGCTCGCTGATGGGGATCTCTGCAGAAGCACCAGAGCCTGAGGGAGGAAGAAATGGAGACATTACCCTTGTGCTCCTCCAAATATGGGCCCAGAAGGAATATTCTTACAGAGACTGGCTCACAAATGTCTTCCTTTTTCTCTGTTTTGCATTAAATCAAGATGGTCATAAGTGATGTAAAACTTGATTGTGGGGACTACTGATTTGGCTGGTCTCAGTGTGTGAATTTATGAGATGTTGTTTCCTTAGGATAAGGTCTTCATCAATCTACAGTGTACCTTAACTCAGTTTGAAATATGTATGTGTAAAATGAGTTTACTATGACAGGATTGCTGTAGTTGCGTTATAAGAACTAAGCATGAAACTGGCAAAGTGAGCAAGCAAGAAAAGCTATTTTCAGCCAGGCATGGTGGTGTGCCCCTGGAGTCCCAGCTACTTGGGAAACTGAGGTGGGAGGACTGCTTGGGCCATGCAGTTCAAAGCTGCAGTGAGCTATGATTGCAGCACTGCACTGCAGTCTAGGGGACAGGGCAAGACCTCATACTGAAAAAGAGGAAGGGAAGGAAGGGAAGGGAAGGGAGAAAGACTGGCAGATTGGATATTTTCTTTTAACACATGCTTTTGGTTGTTATCTTGCTTATTTATTTATTTTTTTTTTTGCAGTGACTCAGAATGACTTTACTCAGGAAATAAGATCATGACTCAGGGGCTAGGACAGTCCAGTCTTTCAGATTCCAGATAGCTCTCAGAATCAAGGAGGCTGCCCTGGGCTAGAAAGGGCCAAGCCTGAAGTCTCATGGTGCCCTCCATGCTGGAGGTACAAGACTGTGATTAGCTGCTGGGTCTTGCAGGCCCCATCACCACTGTGGGCCATTTTCACCTTGTTTAGCTCCTTCTGTAGCTCTGACTTGGCCACTATGATCTCCTTTGGCTTCTGGTAGGAGATTATGAGGGTGCAGTTGGCATGAGCAAAACTCAGCGAGGAATCATCCAGATGTAACTGGTATCTGTCTAGTTCTCAGGAATGGAGAACTTGTACTTTTTGCTGGTTGTTCTGACAATGACGCAGCGCTCCTTCTGGTCCACACAGACATTATAGGTATCCTTAGGGTAGGGGAGGTTTCAAAAACGCCACTGGAAACTCATCTTTGTGTCCTTGCACATGAAGACAGGATTGGCCTTGTTTTCCTTGATGAATTTGGGGCCAAGGCTCCTTCTTCCCGGGGGCTCTCCCACCTCCAGCTGCCACTGGCCCAAGGCTCCCAGAGTACTTTCACATGCCATGTTCTCACAAGTAGCTCACTTGTCTTCCCATCATATTATTCGACCATTTATTTCCCATCTGGAAATAGTGCACTTTCCTTCTCCTGTCCTGCAGCAGTGCTGTCCTTATCAGCAGCCCGCAGACTCTTCAACCAGCTGGTCACCACCACCTTCCCTTTGCCCCCTAACTTGCTTATTTCTTATCTGTTATGGGAAAAGTAGACTCTGGAAGTTTCTAAATTCATGTTCCAGAGTTCTGGAAGTGCCACTGGATTCTAATAGAAAATGAAAGGACCCTAATGGGAAATGAAGGATCTCTATAAAGAGAACTACAAAACCCTGAAGAAGAACTAGCAGAAGACATTAACAAATGGAAGACTATATCATACTCATGGCCAGGAAGAATCAACATCGTTAAAATGTCCATATTACCCAAAGCAATCTATAGATTTAATGCAATCCCCATCAAGGTACCGATGTCATACTTTGAAGAACTTGAAAAAATAGCAGGTTGTTCTACATAGAACCAGAAAAAAAAAAAGGCCAATGCAATTATAAGGGATAAAAACAAATCTGGAGGCATCACGTTACCAAACTTCAGATTATATTATAGTCTCAAAAAAGCATGGTACTGGTATAAAAATGGAGATACAGATCTGTGGAATTGAATTGAGAACCTAGAAATGAACCCAGCCACATGTCACTATCTGATCTTTGATAAACCAAACAAAAGCATGCACTGGGTAAAAGAATCCCTGTTTAATAAGTCGTGCTGGGAGAACTGGTTAGCCACATGTAGAAGACTGATACTCCAACCACACCTCTAACCACTGACAAAATTGACTTTCACTGGATCAAAGGTTTAAACTTAAGACATGAAATAATGAAAATCCTAGAAGACAATGTGAGAAAAACTCTAGACACTATTGACCTAGGAAAAGAATTTATGAAGAAGACCCCCTTGGCAATCGCAGCTACACCAAAAATAAATAAATGAGACCCGATCAAGCTAAAAAAGCTTTTGCACAGCCAGTGGTACAGCAACTAAAGCAAACAGGCAACCTTCAGAATGGGAGAAGATATTTTCATGCTATGAATCTGACAAAAGACTGATAATTAGAATCTACAGAGAATTCAAATTAATAAAAAAGAGCAAACAATCCCATTTATAAGTGGGCAAGAGTCTTGAACAGAAAGTTCTCAGGAGAAGACAAATGAATGGCCAATTTTTGATATGCAAAAATGCTCATCATCCCTAATCAGAGAAATGCAAATCAAAACCTCCCTGAGATATCACCTAACCCCAGTAAGAATAGCCCACATCCCAAAGTCCCAAAGTTGCACATCTGGTGTGGTTGTGGAGAAAAGGGAACACTTCTACACTGCTGGTGGGACTGCAAACTAATACATTTCTTTGGAAAGACTATGGAGAATCCTCAAAGACCTTTCATTTGATCCTGTAATCCCATTACTAGGTATCTACCCAGAAGAACAAAAATCATTTTATCACAAGGCTATTTGCACTAGAATGTTTACTGTGGTTCTTTTCACAATTGCCAAGACATGGAAGTAACCCAAATGCCCATTGACCCATTAGTGGATTAATGAACTGTGGTATAGGTATACCAAAATACTACTGAGGCATAAAAAGGATAGAAACTTTACATCTTTTGTATTAACTATATGGAGCTGAAGCACATTCTTCTTAGCAAAGTGTCACAAGAATGAAAAAGCAGGTATCTAATGTACTCAATACTAATATGAAATTAATAGAAAAACAGTTAAACTCCCACATGAGAGAAAAATACAAGTAGATTCAAGTAGGGAGTGGAGGGAGGAGGGAAAGGGGAGAAGAATGGGGAAGGGTATATATACAGCACAGCCCCGGGGGAAGGGCTCAGTGACAACTTGAACTTTAACTTAGAAATGTAAACGGTGTAACTTAATCTTATTTGTACCCTCATATTAACCTGGAAATTTTAAAAAAGGACCCTAATGAGAATATAGAACCGAAAAGCAGATTCCTGGCAGAAATCATCTCTTCTCCTCATTAGACAGTATTCAACAAAGCTCAGACCCCCAATGCAAAGGAAGTTAGGAACGGTGGTGGTGGTGGGGTTGCTACTTGTAACTGGGCTGGAGTTATCATCAGAAGCTGGCGTGGAGGCGGGTTCTCTACCGAGGAAGCTCTCCCCAGTGGCTTTAAGTCTTAGCTGTGCTGTATGTGGTGACCTTTGGTAGCTGATTCATGGCTACTGATGTGGTGATGTCTACAGAGGTCATCTCAGGGGCCTCGCCCTTGCCTGTAGCAATACTCGGGTACCAGGAGGAAACTTCTGGGTGAACAGTGTCCGAGTAGTCTGTGGTTTCCTGGGATTGAACGTCTATAGATGATGTGGACGGTGTCAGTCTCAAGGTTGAAGGAAGAGAAGCTGGCTTTCTAGATCTCTCTGCCTTGGAGGAAACAGAGGGAGTTGATGTTGAGATTAGGACATTGGAAGAAAGGAATGTGGCCTCTTCCTCAAAGGAAGGTTTGTCCAGGATCAGGTCTCTAAAACTCTGCTCTCAAGAGCGGTCATCTCTGAGACTGGAAAGCCCCAAGTCTCAGCATAAGTTGTCCCTTCCATGAGGGTATAGTTATAGTGTCCAAAGCAAAAGGACCCTATGGTGTAGCCAAAGATGGACTTGTGGGTGCAGTAAAAGTCATGTGAACAGAATAAGCTTTGGGATGGGAGGTGGAATGATTAGTACTTGTTCCTACAGGGATGTAGGACCCATTAACTGAGTAAAATCTGGGCTAGATATTATCAGAGGAAGTCAACCCGGTCCTAGCAATTTTAGCAGCATCAACTGGACTCTTGGGGAAAGACCACACTTGTGTCTGTGGCTGTGCTGGTGTCCTCAGAAGTGCTGGTCTCCTTCATGGAGTCCATGGGTCTGAGAGGAAACAGATTCTTCCCAGGTCTTGCAGACTGAGGAAGAAGGAGGTTGAAGAGCACATGTTGGGGCTCCACGATGAAGGCAGTAACCACGGTGATGTGGCCTCACGTGACTCTGGAGTAGCCAGAAGCAGAGTGCAGTGTAGCCCCCAGACGTGTGACTCACATGGTGGATACTGCTGCATCTGTAGAAAGATAAATCTTTTCTGGGTCTGTGGGGTCTGCCGTAGTCCCAGAAGCAGCCGGCATCTCCAGGGAGGTGTTAATCCAAGTCAGAGATGAACTCTTCCCAGTTACGGTGCTGACATCCGTCATAGCTGAGGTTTTCACTGGCCGAGGTGAGTGAGTGGCCCCCACTGATGTCCCCTGTAATTTGACTGAGACTCTTTCATCCCCATGGTCAGTGGTTTCCTGAAGTTGTTTGCGCCCCATTCCTAGAAATGGGTGAAGCTGTCATTGCTGGTGCAGGGCCATTTAGGCCTTGTCCTTGGGCACTTGTTCTCAGCACCAGCGTTGTCTCAAGCGGGGTCACTGCCTCTATGGACTCAGGCCCTGATGTTGTAAATGCCAAGGTGGGAGTCGAGGGAGAATTCTGCTCAGCCTCATGCTGGTAAGGCCTGGTGTTCCCATGACTATCACTTTGGTGGTGCCTACCATCTATGTTGACATGGATGGGGCTGATCTCAGGTGCCAACTTGTGTCCTTGTGAGTTGCTGATGATCAGTGTTCACTAGCTGCCAAGTTCGAGGTTAGAGGCCAGGTGATGCAGAGAAGTGGGAAACGGGCCGTTTATATCAGCTTGTGCTTGGTTCTCAGAAGAAATGGAGATGTACAGTGTTGCTAACTCAGGGTTTTGGGGAATCTGATTTTTGTCTGGGATCTCAGGGAATGAGGGGCTCATTTGCTGCTCATCAGTATTTGTGGTGGGAGAAGATGTAGTTGTGTCACTGGACTCAGAGATCTGACAGTTGTACTGGTCTCAGCAACTCTATCTGAATACAGGGGTGGCCAGGCTTTTTCCAGTGATGGCTGCAAGATGTTGAGTATTGTTTGATGTAGTAGTGACTGTTGCTAAGGAAGAATGTGTATTTCTGCAGAACTGACCTCAGGCAAGCCTGTCACATGTAACTGCATAACTGTGTCTGCGATGGTCTGTGGGGCAGCTGTGCTGGTCTCTGGTGCCTGGGATCCACCTTGAGGTTAGGTATTACTGTTGAAACTGAGCTTGTTCCCCAATAACTTTTATTGGTGACTGTTAGAGTGGATGCCTTATAGCTGTCCTCACTGCTTATTCCAGGAGGAGACTGAGACTCATGTGGACTCCCAGGTGGAGAGGCAGATTCCAGGGCTCTTTCTCACAACCTGGCCTTATCTCCTGATTTATGAGACAGCTACTCTATACCAGGCATAGGAAACAAAGGAGAGAGCAGAAGCGGAAATGGCCTCTGACCTTCCTCTAGCTGGCAAGCCACACCTTTTACCAACTAAACTTACAAATAAAGTAAAACTGCGACTGTATCATTGGCTAAGAGGGAGAGTGTGAGAGAATGTAATAGGGAAATTTGCTCTCTCTTGGGCTAGGGAGGATGAGTCAGAAGGGCTTCCTGGAGGCGGCAGCTATGCTCTGAGCTCTGAAAGATAAATGGCAACAACAGCCTCAATAAAACTGAACGCTGGGCTCTGCACCCGTAGTTCAGTGAGTGGAGCACCAGCCACATACACCAAAGCTGGCAGGTTGGAACGTGGCCTGGGCTTGCTAAACAACAATGACAACTGCAACAAAAAAATAGCTGGGTGTTGTGCCTGTGGTTCAAGCTACTTGGGTGGCTGAGACAAGAGAATCACTTAAAGCCCAAGAGTTTGAGGTTGCTGTGAGCTGTGACCCCACAGCACTCTACTGAGGGCGACATAGTGAGACTCTGTCTCAAAACAAACAAACAAACAAACAAACAAACAAACAAAAACAAAAAACCCCTGAGAAACCTGAACACTGGTTGAGCACTTACCATGTGCTAGGCACTGTTGTTACAAATCAGCTTATTTGTTCCTCCTACCCGCTAAGGCAGGCACTCTTTTTGCCTCAAGTGAGAAAATTAAGACACAAAAAGATTTTTTAAATTACCCAAGGTCACAGCTGGTTGGTAATAGACCTAGGAAAAGTAGGAGTTATAAGAAAGTGAAAAGATAAAAAGAGAACATACCAGTTAGAAAGAACAGCCTGTGCAAATGTCCCCAGGTAAGATCTGGGGATGAATAAAATTTGGCTTCAAATCTTGGCTCTGTGATCATATGCAATTCCACAAACCTCTCTTAGCCTCAGTTTCCTCACTGGCAAAATTGTAATGTTTATAATAGCACCTAAGTGATTTAGTACCTGTAAAATACTTACAGCAATTATTTCAATACTACTACTACTGATGGGAATTTCATATATTAGGAGTTGTGTACCCTCCTCTCATGGTTCACCTCCTTTTTTTTTTGTTGTTGTTGTTTGTTTTTTGTTTTGAGACAGAGTTTCACTTTATTGCCCTTGGTAGAGTGCTGTTACATCACAGCTCACAGCAACCTCAAACTCCTGGGCTTAAGTGATTCTCTTGCCTCAGCCTCCCAAGTAGTTGGGACCACAGGCACCTGCCACAATGCCCAGCTATTTTTTGGTTATAGTTGGCATTGTTGTTTGGTGGGCACGGGCTGGGTTTGAACCTGCCAGCTCTGGTGTATGTGGCTGGTGCCCTAGCTGCTGAGCTACAGGTGCTGAGCCTCACCTCTGTTTTGTTTATTTCTTTTTGGCATCTTTTACCAAGATAAATTTTTATCATGGAATGACATTAGGTAAGTTAGAGACAAACCAGTTCCAATTTAATAGTTATATAAATATGTGTTAAAATAGAGCTTACCAATAAAACTTGTGATTTTATAGGTAGTACTGTTTAAGATAAGGCTACCATAGGTACTTCAATAGCTGTTGAAAGTAATAGGCATTCAATAGTCAACTGAGCTAATTAAAAAAAGCTTTAACTTCAGAATATAACAGGTGGTAGGCTCGGCACCTATAGCTCAAGTGGCTAAGGCGCCAGCCACATACACCAGAGCTGGCAGGTTCGAATCCAGCCCAGGCCTGCCAAACATCAATGACAACTACAACCAAAAAAAAAAAAAAAAATGGCCGGGCGTTGTTGCAGGTGCCTGTAGTTCCAGCTACTTGGGAGGCTGAGGCAAGAGAATCGCTTAAGCCCAGGAATTGGAGGTTGCTGTGAGGTGTGATGCCATGGCACTCTACCCAGGGTGACAGCTTGAGGCTCTGTCTCAAAATAATAATAGTAATAATAATATAATAGGTGGTAAATGAATATAGAAAAAAAAATGCTGACCATGGGATGTGATTGACTGAAATTTTGGGGAAGTTTTCTCAGATTTGTATTTCTATAGCTACAGCCTTCACCAACACACACAACCACCCACTGAATGATGCGAAATTATCCAAATACTTCTGACATTAGTTTACCCCATACAAGCTCCTGGGATGGAAGGAGCCAGCTTCCTAGCCCTTCAGGGGAGGAGAGGAATCTGATAAGAGGGAACCTTGTACTTACTGGCCAACCCCCTGACAACTGCAATAACAAACAGAGAGAGGCTCTCTAGAAGGAATGGTGTTTATTTGGGAGTAAAGCATTGTAGTGGGAATATGTGTGCCACAGTAAACTATATAGGTATTCAAGGAGGAAAGGGATGATGACGATTTTTAAAGGACATAATGAAGAAGATTACATCTTTGTAATCCTTGGCTATGAAGATCAACAAGGCTGATACCAGTCTGAGGTTGCACAGACAGTTGCTTTGCAGACATCCTTGCAGAAGTTTGTGTTTGTGTGTGTGTGAGAGAGAGAGATGAAGTTGTAGTTTTTGCAGCCTGTGTGACAGTTTTGGTGATCAGGTGTACAAGCATAAGAATCCTCCTTTTTAATCTTCCCCAGCTTTAATTCTCAAAGTTTTCTTAACATTAGTGACTTTTTTTTGATTCTGACAACTTTCACACACCCGTAAGGAGTGGTGGCCTCATTTTCTTTTGAGACATCAGCCTGAAGCAAGAGGTTGCCTCCTTTTCTTGCAAATCCAAATGATTCAGCAGAGATTTTGCTCCAATGGGCACAGGCTCAGAAGTGAGCGTCCCTGTCCAGTCTTGTTGTGACCATTGCCTCTGGGGCCATCTTTCCTGTTCTAAATAGGCTGCTTCTCTAGCTGCTGACAAGTCAGGGTACTCTATACCCTTACCTGCACTGTCCCAGGCACCCCTAACATGCAGGTGATGCTCCCCTGCCCAGGCAACGCTAAGGCAAGCACTCAAATGTGGCTTCCTGGAAAGCAGGATTTGGGGAATACAGAGATGGTGTGATGAGGCACGCTGGTCCTACAGCTCCAGAACTTGTCTCCTAGGGCTTTTTGGTATTATTATTTTTAGTTGCTATGACATAATAAAAAACATATGTATTTGGTCTCTGCTTCTGGTTCCTGACACAGAGCTCCCCAAACCCTTGTAATTTCCTAAGTGATAGGGATGATAATGTATTTGATCTTAGTCCTGGGTACCTGGCACAAGAGTTCCTAAGACCCTTGGAATGGTCAGGGTCATACAAGTGATTTTTCATATGAGAATGAGATCATTAGTGGCAGAAAGCCCCAAGGTCACCAGAAAGACAGAGGAAGGATTAGAGAGTTGAGACTTTCAGCCCCACCCTCTGAGCTCCAGGACGGGGAGAGGGGCTGGTAGTGTTCAGTCACCAATTTAATGAATTATGCCTACAGAGTGAAGCCTCTATAAAAATCTTAAATAATGAAGTTCAGAGAGCTTCTGGGTTGGTGAACATGTTGAGGTCCTGGCACAGACTGCATTCAGCAATGCCTGGACACATTTTTGGTTGGTCACATTCATGACTGGGGTGCTACTGCCATCTAGTGGTAGAGATCCCAGAATGCTGTTCAACCCATCTCCCCCCATACACAGGGCAGCCCACCCAGCACCCTCAGAGAATTATCTAGACCCAAAATACTAATACTTGTGCTGAGATTGAGAAACCCCCCTGTAGTGGGATTGGTCCAGGACAAAGCATGGGGGCTGTCACCATGGAGACAAGCAGACAGGAACCCAGTGTAGTGGGTTGAGAGCAGCATTTTTTAAACAGAGAGAGAGAATATAATAGAATAAAAGGCATCAGGGCAGGCTGAACGAAGCAAGAAGAGCAGGTTATTTTACAAAAGTATTTTCAAAGGTGTTTCAACATTTCAGTTAAACAGAAGGACTATGTCCTTGAGATCTATTGTAAAGAATGGTGACTATAGCTGATAATAATATAATGTGTATTGCTAAGACAGTGGGGTTTAAATGTTCTTGCCACAAATGTATGCATACATTAACAGCGCATCACACCCCACAAATATACACAATTACTGTTTGTCAGAAACCAAAGGTCAGCTAGAAGCGGTGGCTCATGCCTGTAATCCTAGCACTGTGGTAGTCCGAGGTGGGCGGATCGCCTCAGCTCCTGAGTTCAAGACCAGTCTGAACTAGAGTGACAGACCATGTCTCTAAAAATAGCTGGGCGTTGTGACAGGCACCTGTAGTCCCAGCTACTCGGGAGGCGGAGGCAAGAGAATCACTTGAGCCCAAGATTTTGAGGTTGCTGTGAGCTGACCCTACAGCACTCTACTGAGGGTGACAAAAACAATCAAAAAAAAAAAAAAACCAACAAAAGGTCAAATACATATTCTCACTTATAAGTGGGAGAAAAGCAATGTGCACACAGGGGGTCAAATGTAGAATGATGGACACTGGACACCCATAAGGGGGCCGGAGAGGAATGAGAATTACTTAATGGGTGAAATGTACATTGTTCCAGGTGATGGATCATTAACAGTTCAGACTTCACCTCTAAGTAATATATACATGTTTAAAAATTGCATTTGTACCCCTTAAATTTATGCAAATTAAAAAAATTTAAATGTTTTCCTTTACGCACTTTCCTTTATACACTTATAAGCAAAACTGGTCATAATGTACACTGCATTTCTTATAATGGATCCCAGTTTAAAAAGTCTGACAGACTTCATGTTAGCTCCCATGTCACGTGGCTTAACCTCTCACCCCCATTCCTGGATCTTTTGTCCCATCCCAGATAGTTTCACTGGCCTCCACTTAACCATTTGCAAGATCTTTTCTGGGACAATTGCACTCAGTTTCTGCAGCTTTGACACTTTGCCCCACCCCAGCACATGGTGTCTGTTCCCTTGACAGTTGTTCCCTTGACTGGCTTGCATCATAGGCATGTGGCTACACTGGCTGGGGTAGGCCCCTGGACATCCCACGCCAGGCAGGCATGAGAAGGGGAACTGGGAGGGGTCATCCAGACCAGGACAGCAGCCCAGGAAGGTGAGACCTTTCTCCTCCCTCCCAAGAGGGCCTCAGCCACCTCAGACAGCGAGCAGTGTTCACTGGCCCATCCTTGAGGTCCTTGCTACCTGCCCTGGAAGGAGAGCTAAGTGTTCTCCTCCCCAGCTGACAGAAGTGAGGATATTTTTCCAGGAATGACAAAGAAAAATCCTTCTTCCATCCAGTAAGGAAGGAACACATGTCCTCCCACACACTCACACACAAACATAAACTTTCACACACAAAACACACAGGCACACAAACACACTCACCCACACTTACACACACTGGGCAAGAACTCTAGTCCTAGAGCTCCTGAGTTTTGCCTCAACTCCACTGAGGCTCAGTTTCCCTGAGGTGGAAGCAGAAATAGCAACAGTATTCACCGTTCTGGATGACAAAGTAAGTGAGTTGTGGCTCTATGACGAAAAGCCCCACTCCTCAATTCTTTGCTTCTGACCCACTTGATTGAAAAGAGTGACCTGTCCCTCAACACACCCTGGCACCTTGATTCTCTTTCCTCTTTCTCTTCTCCTTATTACCTCAATACTGCATGGTTGGCTTGTTACTGTTATGCTTTGTGGTCTGTCTCCCTTTGCCAGAAATGTCAGCTCAGCAGGGATCTTTGTTCTACTCACAGCCTTCTCCTCATTCCTCAGAACAGTTCCTAGAACACAGTAGGTGCTTGATAACTGTTCATTGAACAAATGAATGAATGAATTGCCAGGTGTAGTAAGCATTGAATAAAGAGGGGAGGACCCTCTGGATAAGGTGAAAGTGCACAGGGCTCCTTCCCTCAATATGAGGAAAAGGGGGACCTCCTCCCAAAAGAATGGGAGCCCTCCTTTTCTGGGATGAGAGGTGAGGGAGACGTCCCGTCTCCTGGTGAGATGGAGGACACCCCTAGCAGCCAAGCATGGAAGAAGAGGATGAAAACCCCATCCAATGCGGGGTGAGATGGAGACTCTTTTCTCCTCCTGCCCCAGAAGTATGAATTACCTGGGGATTCCTCAAAAAAATTAATAGAACTACCATAAGATCCAGCAAACCCACTTCAGGGTATGTGTCCAGAAATAAAATCAGTACCTTCAAGAGCTACCTGCACCACTGCGTTCCCTGTGGCCTCATTCACAATAGCCAAGATATGAGACAAGGGAAGTGCCCACCAGTCTCTGAATCCATAAAGAAAATGTGGTATGTACATACAGCAGGGTACTGTTCAGTCCCCCAAAAGGAGGAACTCCTGCCATTTGTGACAAATGGGTGAAAGCGGAGGACATTGTGCTAAGGGAAGTGACAGAAAGGCAAATCCCGCATGATCTCACTTACATGGACTGCAGAAAAGTTGAACTATTCACAGAATGGTGGTTACCAGAGACCGGGGGGTGAGGTGGAGAGAAGTTGGTTAAGGGTATATATTTTTAGTTAGGCAGGACATGTAAGTTTCTGGAGACCGGAGACTTAATGTACAACATGGCCAGGACAGTCAATAGGACTGTACTGTACGTATGCTTGAAATTGCCTCAGAAAGTTGATCTTAAATGTTCTCATGCCAAAAAATAAATTCTGTGAAGTGATAGATATGTTGATTAGCTTAATGGTGGTAATCATCTTATGGTGTATATCAAAACCTTGTGTTGTAGCTGGGCTCCCGTCTGTAATCCCAGCACTTCGGGAGGCTGAGATGGGAGGATGGCTTGAAGCGAGGAGTTCAAGAGCAGCCTGAGCAATATAGTAAGACCCTGTCTCTATAAAGAAATTTTAAAAAGAAGAATCCTAGCATGGTGGTGCTTTCTTGTAGTCCCAGCTATTGGAGAAGCTGAAATGGAAGGATTGCTTGAGCTCAGGAGTTGGAGGCTGCAGTGAGTTATTACTGCATGGCTACACTCTAGCTTTGGTGACAGAGTGAGATCCTGTCTTTAAATAAATCAGTAAATAGGGTGGCGCCTGTAGCTCAAGTAGCTAAGGCGCCAGCCACATACACCAGAGCTGGTGGGTTCGAATCTGATCTGGGCCTGCCAAACAATGACAGCTACAACCAAAAAATAACAGGGTGTTGTGGTGGGTGCCTCTAGTCCCGGCTACTTGGGAGGCTGAGGCAAGAGAATCGCTTAAGCCCAGGAGTTGGAGGTTACTGTGAGCTGTGATGCCATGGCACTCTACCTAGGGTGACAGCTTGAGGCTCTGTCTCAAAACAAACAGTAAATAAATGTACAATAATAAAAAAACATGGTATTGTTCATGTTGTATATGAATATATACAATTTCTTTCTCAGGTATACTTCAGTAAAGCTGGGCAAAAACAGTAGTCCATTACTTTGTTCATTCATTCAAACAACAAATATTTTTTGCACAGTGACTGAGCACCTGGGACAGACAGCAGCGAGGAAGTGGCAAGAAAGGCCTAAGCATAGGATGGGGTCTAGAATGGGGGAAGCAACTCGTCCTGATAGACCCGAGACTTTCTTAGTTTTAGTAAAGTCTCACATCCCAGGAATTCCTTTAGTCTCAGGCAAGCCAGGAGAGCTGGTCACCCTCCTTGGATGTGTCCTTCTCCTGACCTGGTGTTTGCCCCCATAGTTCTGGGCTTTGTGGTGAGTTTAGGTCCCTGGGGACAGCTCTGTACTGCAGGAGTGAAGAAGAGGCTGGCAGAGGCCAGGCCTGGAGAGCCACTTTAAGATGCACAGTGTGAGTTCAAAGCTCAGTTCTGAACACCACCACCTGCCCCCCACTCCCGTCCAGCTATCTGAGGGGATTTCCTCTGTGAGTTTCTGTCCCTACATCTGTAAAATTAGGGTAGTAGTCTGGACCACCAAGTCCCCAGTCAGCATGAATGTGTCTCTGAATGAACCACCGTGACTGGCCTTCTGGTCCTTGGGTCTCTTGAGAGGTGAGAGAAGGCTCAGTCACCTGCCCACTGCCCACATGAGGACAGCCCTGGGAGAACCAAGTGACCAGAAGAATGCTTTGGGCATCGAGATGTCCAGGGCTGTCCTGCTGGACCCATCACCTTTCACCACCAGTAACTGGGAACACAGGTGACTTTGTTTCTTGAGGATTAGGGGAAACAGCACACTTTTCCACTTCTCTACAACATGAGTTGAAAGTGGTGAATGACCAACTGAAGTTCTGGCCAGGGCAGGCTAGCCTCAGGCCGCCTCACAGAGCCAAATGCCCCGACACACCCGACTTCCAGCAGCGCTTCCTCTAACAGTGCTGGGCAGTCCACCTCCTGGGACCTTGGATTCCTCTGGCCAGTCCTGGGCTGGGGCAGGATGGGGTCAGCAGAGCATGGAGAGAGATTAATGTGTTCTATGCCACCAACACCCTTCTGCTGGGAGGGGCAGCAGAAGAGAACTCATTTCCGGGGTACCGGTGAGCAGGGGGGATTTATATATTCAAAGACTACCAGGATGTGAGAAATCTTCACCAATTTCCAGTCGCTTCCCAAGGTAAAGGGTGAAGAAGGCTGGCACTAAAGAATTATTCAGAAACTGGGGCTTGAATCTTGGCTGTGTGACTTTAAACAAAATGTTGAACCTGGGGAGGGAGACAAGATGGCGGACTGAAGCCAGCTTTCAACAAAGGCTCCCGTCCAGAAGGAGAGTTAAGGGACAGGAATTTAGTAAGTATCCTGGTGGACTTGAGCCTCACCAAGAGAGAAGGCTGAAGAACGCACATCAACACCGCTGAGGCAAGTTGTGATCACAAGGACGCAAACAAAAGGTACAAAATCCACCACCAAGCGGACGGGAGTCCCCCTCCCCCATGAGACCGGCTCTGGAGCCCCACAATTGAACAAGCGGGCAGAAATTAAAGGCCCTCCCACTACACTCCACGGGAGAGACCTTCTAAAAACTGGACCTACCTCCCCTACTGGGGTGCCGTGGCGTTCTCCTGCCGGACATAGGGCTGAATAAAACTTTGGGAATCCTTTGCCGGCAACCCTGAATCCCAGGCGCTCCCCTCCCACCCACTGAGGTCTGGAGGCCTGTCCCCCAGGACTTCGGATCCTTGGGTGATTTCTCAAGGGGAGTGGACAGTCCCCGAGTTGCGACTGGTCAGCATTGACTCTGAGGTGCGCCGAGTGAGGAGAGGGCACCGGGCTGAGGGGGAGTCACGCCTCGCGGCACTTCCCTGCGGTGCAGTGCACCAACCCTCCCCGGGCATACGGGGCCCAAGACTGAATAAGACTCTGGCCTCCCCGCTGAGAGCTGAGAACCCCTACTCTCACTCGGGGTCTGAGGGCCTATCCCCCAGGAGTTCGGCTCCTTGGGTGATTTCTCGAGGGGAGTGCACAGTGCCTGAGCTGCGTCAGGTCAGCGCTGACTCTGGGATACGTGAACGAGGAGAGGGCACTCCGCTGAGGGGAAATCAAGCCTTGGCGGCACTTCCCTGCAGTGCAGTGCAGGAGCCCTCCCCGGGCACAAGACTGAATAAGACTCTGGCCTCCCCGCTGAGAGCTGAGAGCCCCTACTCTCACTCGGGGTCTGAGGGCCTATCCCTCCGGAGTTCGGCTCCTTGGGTGATTTCTCGAGGGGAGTGCACAGTGCCTGAGCTGCGTCAGGTCAGCGCTGACTCTGGGATACGTGAGCGAGGAGAGGGCACTCTGCTGAGGGAAAATCAAGCCTTGGCGGCACTTCCCTGCGGTGCAGTGCAGGAGCCCTCCCCTGACCGTAGTATTGCGTGAAACTGAATGAAACTCTAGCTTCCCCCCGCCCCACTCCCAATCCGGGTCTGGGGGCCCATCCCCCAAGAGTTCTGATTCTTGGGGGATCTCTTAAGGGGTGTGGACCCAGCACAAACTGCGGCCGCTCAGTGCTGACTCTGGGGCGCGGGACAGAGGAGAAAAGGGTCGCCTGAGTGCCCACACCAGAGCAGCAGTTCCCTGGAGGTAGATCAACAGCCATTTTTTCTTTAACGGCAGAACGCTCACTTCTGGATATTCTGAGGCCACACCCCCTGTCTCCCTGGGCAACCAGAGGAGGCCACCGGTGTCACGGCTCACAAACCCAGAAGCCTCCAGGGCGGGGCCGACCCAGAGAGGTGTTCAGACGCAATTCTCCAGCAGCAAAGACGTTTGAACTCAAAACAGCCCGTCTCCTGTAGGCGACGACAGGAACAGAGACAGAACCTCACAAAGTTGTCTGTTCTGTTCTGTTCTGTTAGCAGCATCCATCAGGGACGGGGCTAAGCCTGAGTGAACACCTCCTTCCCATCACCTGCATCAAACACTCAAAGATGTCAGGCCCCATCTCCTCCTGCTAGATAGCGGCAGTCTGCGGTGGCCTGGCAGACTTCCTCGCGATTCAGGCAGGTGCAAACCCCTGGAGTGTCTGTTCACTGCAGGCAACTGGGTTAGCCATCTGCAGAGATACCAGTGACTGGGTCCGATGGAGGGGCAAAGTGGGGAAGGAGACGTCAACCTTCCCAGACTGCTCTGTTTGCGGGGTGGCTCCTCCTGACTCCACGCTGCACTGGGGTGAGCTGTCTCAGAGGAGTCACCAGGCCCCTGTGATCCAGTTCCCAGAGACCTCTTGAACCCTTCCACCTGAGACAAGTGCCGATTGAGACAGTTGATTCGGACCTTTTGAACTGGGCTAATAGACTGAGGACTTTTCAGGTGGTGCCCTGGGTGTGCGATTGTAGGAAGGTTTCATTCTCCTTTTCCAACTGGGGCCAGAGGTGGGCAGGCGGGGTGACTTAATTGCTGATTTTTTCACACAGCTGAGACTTCAAGCCAGAGTAGAAGTTGCAATAGGATCGAACAGAAACCAGCTGAAAACAAGACAGAACCACTTTGCTCCACCACACCAGACAGGGCCCCAGTTTCTCAGGCCACAACACTGTACGGGCCCTCGATAAAACCCCAGGGGAAAAACCAAAGGGAGTAAACCATGGGGCGGAATCAGCGGAAAAACTCTGGTAACATGAATAACCAGAATAGATCAACCCCCCCAAGAAAAGATACGGCAGATGTGATTGAAGATCCCATTCATAAACAACTGGCTGAGATGTCAGAAGTTGAATTCAGAATTTGGTTTGCAGACAAGATTAATAAAATGGAATTAGGAATTCGAGGAGAAATTCAAAAACTGTCTCAAGAATTTAACGAATTTAAAGACAAAACCACCAAAGACTTAGACACACTGAAACAAGAACTTACAGCCCTCAAAGATATGAAAAATACAGTAGAATCCCTCAGTAACAGAATGGAGCAAGCAGAAGAAAGGATTTCTGACATTGAAGATAAAGTCTTCGAACGCTCCCAATCTCTCAAAGAGGAAGAGAAATGGAGAGCAAAAACGGATCACTCACTCAGAGAGCTCTCAGATAATTCGAAAAAAAATAACATAAGGGTTATAGGAATTTCGGAGGCTGATGACGTGGCAGCCAAGGGCACAGAAGCCCTTCTACATGAAATTATGAAAGAAAATTTTCCAGACATGCCTAGAGAATCTGAAATTCAGATAGCAGACAGCTTCAGAACCCCAGCACGATTCAACCCCAAAAAGCCATCTCCCAGACATATCATAATTAGCTTCACTAAAGTTAACATGAAAGAGAAGATTCTCAAAGCAGCCCGGCGAAAGAAAACTATAACGTACAAAGGTAAGAATATTAGAATAACTGCAGATCTCTCTGCTGAAACTTTTCAAGCAAGAAGAGGCTGGTCATCAACTTTTAATCTCCTAAAGCAAAAAAACTTTCAACCCAGGATCTTGTATCCAGCTAAACTGAGTTTCATCTATGATGGAGAAATTAAATACTTCAATGACATTCATATGTTGAAAAAATTTGCCATAAGTAAACCAGCTCTTCAGGATGTTCTCAGACCTATCCTCCACAATGACCAACCCAATCCTATACCACAAAAGTAAACTCACTCAGAAACTTCGGATCAAACTCCAACTTCCACACTGGCGAATGGATTAAAAATGTCCACTGGACCTTTGAAAAACTCGATACCCAAAATTCCACCAGACTTATCCTTACTCTCCATCAATGTGAATGGCTTAAACTGTCCTCTAAAGAGGCATAGGTTAGCTGACTGGATACAAAAACTTAAGCCAGATATTTGTTGCATACAAGAGTCACATCTCAACTTAAAAGACAAATACAGACTCAGGGTGAAAGGATGGTCATCCATATTTCAGGCAAATGGTAATCAGAAAAAAGCAGGTGTTGCAATTTTATTTGCAGATACAGTAGGCTTTAAACCATCAAAAGTAAGGAAGGATAAGAATGGTCACTTCATATTTGTTAAGGGTAATACTCAATATGACGAGATCTCAATTATTAATATCTATGCACCCAACCAGAATGCACCTCAATTTATAAGAGAAACTCTAACAGACATGAGTAACTTGATTTCCTCCAGCTCCATAATCGTTGGAGATTTCAACACTCCCTTGGCAGTGTTGGATCGATCCTCCAGAAAGAAGCTGAGCAAAGAAATCTTAGATTTAAACCTAACCATCCAGTATTTAGATTTAGCAGACATCTACAGAACATTTCATCCCAACAAAACTGAATACACATACTTCTCATCAGCCCACGGAACTTACTCCAAAATTGATCACATTTTAGGTCACAAGTCTAACCTCAGTAAATTTAAAGGAATAGAAATTATTCCATGCATCTTCTCAGACCATCATGGAATAAAACTTGAATTGAGTAACAACAGGAATCTGCATACCCATACAAAAACATGGAAGTTAAATAACCTTATGCTGAATGATAGCTGGGTCAGAGATGAGATTAAGAAAGAAATCACCAATTTTTTGGAACAAAATGACAATGAAGACACAAGCTATCAGAACCTCTGGGACACTGCAAAGGCAGTTCTAAGAGGGAAATTTATAGCACTGCAAGCCTTCCTCAAGAGAACGGAAAGAGAGGAAGTTAACAACTTAATGGGACATCTCACGCAACTGGAAAAGGAAGAACATTCCAACCCCAAACCCAGTAGAAGAAAAGAAATAACCAAAATTAGAGCAGAATTAAATGAAATTGAAAACAAAAGAATAATACAACAGATCAATAAATCAAAAAGCTGGTTTTTTGAAAAGGTCAATAAAATAGATAAACCTCTGGCCAACCTAATCAGGAAAAAAAGAGTAAAATCTCTAATATCATCAATCAGAAACAACAAAGACAAAATAACCACAGACTCATCAGAAATCCAAAAAATCCTTAATGAATATTACAAGAAACTTTATTCTCAGAAATATGAAAATCTGAAGGAAATAGACCGATACTTGGAAGCACGCCACCTTCCAAGACTTAACCAGAATCAAGTGGAAATGTTGAACAGACCCATATCAAGTTCAGAAATAGCATCAACTATACAAAACCTCCCTAAAAAGAAAAGCCCGGGACCAGATGGTTTCACGTCAGAATTCTACCAAACCTTTAAAGAGGAATTAGTACCTATATTACTCAACCTGTTCCAAAATGTAGAAAAAGAAGGAAGACTACCCAACACGTTCTATGAAGCAAATATCACCCTGATCCCCAAACCAGGAAAAGACCCAACAAGAAAAGAAAATTATAGACCAATATCACTAATGAATATAGATGCAAAAATATTCAACAAGATCCTAACAAACAGAATCCAGCAACACATCAAACAAATTATACATCATGACCAAGTCGGTTTTATCCCAGGGTCTCAAGGCTGGTTCAATATACGTAAATCTATAAATGTAATTCAGCACATAAACAAATTAAAAAACAAAGACCATATGATTCTCTCAATTGATGCAGAAAAAGCTTTTGATAATATCCAGCATCCCTTCATGATCAGAACACTCAAGAAAATTGGTCTAGAAGGGACTTTTCTTAAACTGATAGAGGCTATCTACAGCAAACCCACAGCCAATATCATATTGAATGGAGTTAAATTGGAATCATTTCCACTCAGATCAGGAACCAGACAAGGCTGCCCATTGTCTCCATTGCTTTTCAACATTGTAATGGAAGTTTTAGCCACCGCAATTAGGGAAGAAAAGACGATCAAGGGTATCCATATAGGGTCAGAAGAGATCAAACTCTCGCTCTTCGCAGATGATATGATTGTGTATCTGGAAAACACTAGGGACTCTACTACAAAACTCCTAGAAGTGATCAAGGAATACAGCAGCGTCTCAGGTTACAAAATCAACATTCATAAATCGGTAGCCTTTATATACACCAACAACAGTCAAATTGAAAAAGCAGTTAAGGACTCTATCCCATTCACAGTAGTGCCAAAGAAGATGAAATATTTGGGAATTTACCTAACAAAAGACGTGAAAGATCTCTATAAAGAGAACTATGAAACTCTAAGAAAAGAAATAGCTGAAAATGTTAACAAATGGAAAAACATACCATGCTCATGGCTAGGAAGAATCAACATTATCAAAATGTCCATACTACCCAAAGCAATATATACTTTCAACGCACTCCCTATTAAAGCTCCACTGTCATATTTTAAAGATCTTGAAAAAACATTACTTCGTTTTATATGGAATCAGAGAAAACCTCGAATAGCCAAGACATTACTCAGAAATAAAAACAAAACAGGAGGAATCACACTACCAGACCTCAGACTTTACTACAAATCGATAGTGATCAAAACAGCATGGTATTGGCACAAAAACAGAGAAGTAGATATCTGGAATAGAATAGAGAACCAAGAGATGAATCCAGCTACTTACCGCTATTTGATTTTTGACAAGCCAATTAAAAACATTCAGTGGGGAAAAGATTCCCTATTTAACAAATGGTGCTGGGTGAACTGGCTGGCAACCTGCAGAAGACTGAAATTAGACCCACACCTTTCACCATTAACTAAGATAGACTCTCATTGGATTAAAGATTTAAACTTAAGACATGAAACTATAAAAATACTAGAGGAGAATGCAGGGAAAACCCTTGAAGAAATTGGTCTGGGTGAGTATTTCATGAGGAGAACCCCCCGGGCAATTGAAGCAGCTTCAAAAATACACTACTGGGACTTGATCAAACTAAAAAGCTTCTGCACAGCTAAGAACACAGTAAGCAGAGCAAGCAGACAGCCCTCAGAATGGGAGAAGATATTTGCAGGGTATAACTCTGACAAAGGTTTAATAACCAGAATCCACAGAGAACTCAAACGCATCAGCAAGAAAAAAACAAGGGATCCCATCGCAGGCTGGGCAAGGGATTTGAAGAGAAACTTCTCTGAAGAAGACAGGTGCACGGCCTTCAGACATATGAAAAAATGCTCATCATCTTTAATCATCAGAGAAATGCAAATCAAAACTACTTTGAGATATCATCTAACTCCAATGAGACTAGCCTATATCACAAAATCTCAAGACCAGAGATGTTGGCGTGGATGCGGAGAAAAGGGAACACTTCTGCACTGCTGGTGGGAATGCAAATTAATACATTCCTTTTGGAGGGATATATGGAGAACACTCAGAGATCTAAAAATAGACCTGCCATTCAATCCTGTAATTCCTCTGCTGGGCATATACCCAGAAGACCAAAAATCACAACATAACAAAGATATTTGTACCAGAATGTTTATTGCAGCCCAATTCATAATTGCTAAGTCATGGAAAAAGCCGAAGTGCCCATCGATCCACGAATGGATTAATAAATTGTGGTATATGTATACCATGGAATACTATGCAGCCTTAAAGAAAGATGGAGACTTTACCTCTTTCATGTTTACATGGATGGAGCTGGAACATATTCTTCTTAGTAAAGTATCCCAAGAATGGAAGGAAAAATATCCAATGTACACAGCCCTACTATGAAACTAATTTGGGACTCTCACATGAAAGCTATAACCCAACTACAACTTAACAATAGGGGGAAGTGGGAAAGGGGGGGGTGGGTAGAGGGAGGGGAATCGGTGGGATCACACCTGTGGTGCATATTACAGGGGTATTTGCGAAACTTGGTAAATGTAGAATATAAATGTTTTGGCACAGTAACTGAGATAACGCCGGAAAGGCTATGTTAACCACTGGGATAAAAATGTGTCAAATGGTTTATGAAGTGAGTGTATGATGCCCCATAATCATATCATTGTATACACTTATGATTTAATAAAAAAATTAAAAAAAAAAATGTTGAACCTCACTGAGCATAACCTCTTTTGTAAAATAGGAAGTAATGGTGCCTCATTCTCAGGGTACCACACAGGCCCAATCAAGATAAAGCAGGTGAGGTCCAGGCCCATGCCAGGTGCACAGTACAAAATGTGGGTCGCAGAGGTCCTGGGGATCCCAGAGTGTCTTAGCCACAGGGGTGAGGAGGGAGAGAAAGAGGGTAGGATAGGGGTGAGGGTGGAAAAAGAAGTGAGTGGAAGACTCAGAGGTTGGTTATCAGGCCCAAGAACACACAGCCTGACTCCTGACTCAGATTTCCATCCAGAGATTAAGGAAGTCTTTTAGCAGCATTTTACATCAAAAGTCCTGCAGGATGTCTGGACTGATTCCAGGGGAATCCCTCTTTGGGGAGGGTTTGGTGTGGCCTGAAGCGAGCGGAGCACAGACCTCCTTTCCGTCGTTTTACAACGCGGACAGCGCCACCTCGCTGCGGCTTGGTGCCGAGGGTGCCGCAAGTCCTGGTAACTTTGGAGTGATGGAGGCAAGGAAGAGGTGTCAGCACACAGCTCAGGCAACCAGCTTTCCCAGGGACAGGAGTAGGGGTCCACCCAGCCGCGAACAACCCCCAGCATATGGTTCTGAGTGAGTCTTGGGGACAAAGGCAGTTAAACTGCTTCTGTCTGTGGTGACCAACGTGCTTTGGGGACACACCCCATCAGAGGTGGTGGGGCTGTCCTGTATGAACTTGCCCACCATTCAAGCCATTGTGTGGGCAACTCACAATGGTGTTCAACCGCAAAACTCCCAGGTCCAGGGCCACTGGGGCTCCTCGGTGACTCAGGGCTGGGGGATGGGGGCCTCCCGCACCTGCCCAGCCTGGGTGGGGGGAGGGCAGGGCAGTGGTGGAGCCACCCAAGTGGCTCACAGGGTGTCCTGTGCCCAGGGCCGTAGCCTCTCTCAGAGTGGGGGGAAGCAGACGAATATCCTCTCTCCAACTCTTCCTGCCTTTCTTAGCTTCAGCTTCTAGGCAAGCAGAAGGAAAGTCCTTCCTCCTCTGATGAGTAAAGGAACTCACATCCAAGCACCTGGCACACTGTGGGCAACCCCCTGCCATGAGCCACAGTTGTCTTGGACATGGGGAGTGGGTGGGGGATTGGCTAGAAAGCTTCAGTTTTCTGCCCCCTCCCCCAGGTCCAGAATAAATCAGTGAGTGTGCTGGGTAGCTCAGGGGCCGGGTGTGGAGGATCTGGGGCCCTCTCTTTGCAGGGAGCAGTGTCAGCCTCTCTCCTGCCCCTAGCAATGTGTATATGCATCAAGCCCTTCCCTAAGGCCAGGGGGCTTTCTCTGGGCAGCAGGACCCTGGCTGATCCCCCAAATGACCAACAGCCCAGGAGAGTCTTCCATTGGATCCAGGAATGTGCCTCCCTGGCCCTCACAGTGCCTTTCTGCTTCTGATTTTCCCTGAGCATCTCCTCTGTGCCCCCGATCACACAGCCTGGATACACCCAGCTCACACTAACCTTACCCTGAGCATCCCCTCTGTGCCCCCGATCACACAGCCTAGATACACCCAGCTCACACTAACCTTACCCTGAGCATCCCCTCTGCACATTAGTGTGAGCTGATCACACATCCCAGATATACCCAGCTCACACTAACATTATCCTGAGCATCTCCTCTGTGCCCGTGATCACACAGCCTGGATATGCCCAGCTCACACTAACCTACACAAATTCTCCTGGCAGTTCTCTGCCTCCTCTTGGCTTTTGCCTGCATGGTTCCCTCTGCTAGAAATGCCCTTCTTTGCCTTCTTCACTAATCAGGACTGTCAAATTCCAAACTCTGTAAAAAATCCCGTTGCCACCCACAAGTTTAGGCAAACTTCCCCTTTGTCCGTGCCTCTAAGACAGCAAAGCCCATGCTTAGCTTTGACCCCAAGTGCTGCCTCTCCCACCTACCACAAGGGAGCTCCTTGGAAGCCTGGGATGGTAACTCGTCATTCCCCTACCAGAGAGCTGGGCAGCGGAGCTATGGGTAGAGGTGTTCTTACTCACCACCCCGCTGCCGTCCCCAGCATTTCAGGGTGTCAGCGCGCCGGTGAAGAAAGGAGTGCCTGGGCATCTCCATGCTGATCTCAGCAGACACTGCAGTCACAATACAGCAGTTTTGTGAATTTGCCTCAATCCAGAAAAAGCAGCTTTATAGGGTCAGTGGAATGAAGAGTTACCATCCCAGGAATGAAGTAGGCATTTAATGAAAAGCCAAAGGAGAGCCCCTGGCTTTCCCCAGTGTGGCTTGCAAAGCCTGAGGCACCTGTCAGGTCAATTCCTTTCCTGCAGGAGTTTTCTTAGCAACCCAGCCCCTCTTACCTGGCCAGCAGGTGAGGAGGAGGCTCAGAGCCAGTGCCAGCAAGTGCCTGCATTGGTGCTCCGGGTGTGCAAGGCCCTCCCAGCCCATCCTCCTGCCCACCAGGGCTGAGCTCCTCAAACCCGAGAGAGTCCCTGCGACTGAACCCAGCCCAACCTAGCCCCGGCTTGAGGGAGGGCAGCAAGGACACACCTTGCTGAGTGTCCCAAGATGGGCAGGGCCTGCCCTGAGAGGAAGCTGAGGGTGCCGCTGCTGCTAGCAAAGGTCAGCTGGCATTATTCAGTGCCCACAAAGTGACTAACACCTGCAGCCTGATACCCTCCAAGCAGAGGGGCCCAAAGGGAACCCCCCATACAGAGTCTGACTTTGGAGTCTGTTGCCAAATGGAGAGACCCCCCTCCCATGGGGTCTGTCTGGGCTTGAAGGAGGACAGGAGGCCCAGGCATAGACTTATCCCATTCTGCAAAGCCCCTGCATTCTACCTGACTTCCTCCTGCTTAGGGGCTGGCATTACCAGACTGGAGCTGGGCGGACCCTCTGAGTGGGAGGCCTTTGGAGGGTTTTGAAATGTTTGGGAGCTCAGGGGAGGCTGCATTCCCACATAGGAACTCTCTGGTTGCCAGGGGAGCTGAGGGCTGGGTTTGTAACTTTCCAGGGTACCGTGAAGACACCCCCTTGAAACCCCTGCACCTTTCTGGACCACCTAAGGTCGCCATGAGATCTGAGTCCATCACTCCAAGCTGCACCTGACAGTGGCAGAGAAGCATGCAAAGGGCTGGTGAGGGGTGCAGTGAGGGCTTTGGGGGTTCTGCCTTCTCACGAACTCCACAACCCCCACCAGTTTCTTATCACCCAAGGCCTGGGCTATTACAACATCCATCCCCAAAACAAACTCCTCGGCCAAACTGCTCAGCACCGATTTTGGGCAATCGTTCTTCCGTACCATGTTCTCCAATGCCCACACCCCAGATCTTCACCAGGTTCAGACACTCAAGACAACACCCCCTACCTCAAGCTGGACAAGGTGGGTTTATCATTACCTGGCTCTGAGAGGGGAAGGCACCTGCAGGTGCCTAGTGTGGTGGTGAAAGGGGGGGAGTAGTGAATTCAGACCTTGGAGTGGCACAGGGCTGCTCACCTCTCTTGGGTCTGAAGTCCATGGCCTGTGGGCTGGGCAACCTTCTCAGCAACCCCCAGGGCTTACCATGCTCTATGCAATTTACTGTTGACCAGCTCTCTTCTGCTTGCCATGTCCCCATCTCTGTTAGCACAGAAACACACTGTGAGCCCCTGACAACTTTCTGGGCATGTATCTTGGCCAAGATGGATGTACAAACAAGATTTAGAGTTGGAATGGAGAGGTCAGTGGGAGATGCCAGACCCAGACTGGGGAGGAGCAGGCAATCAGGGAAGGCTTCCTGGAGGAGGTGTCATACTGTACGTCAAGACTGAATGGTAGGTAGGCATCAGCAGGGCCTGGGGAGGTAGAAAGCAGGAGAAGGGAGTTTTTGAGGGGGTAGACAGAAGATGGAGGCAGCAGAAAGGAAGGCAGGAAGGGTGAAGGAAGTTCAGCATGGCCTTTGCCCAAACTCCCACCTTAGCTCTCTACCAAGGCAAAACAATCACAGAGAAACAGAGGACAACCCAGCAGGGCCCTCTGAGCAATCACTGTGTTCAACTCCCCTCGACTCACAGATGGGAAAGCTGGACCCCCCAAAAGAGTACCAGGACCTATAAGATCAATGGCAGAACTGGACTCCCCAACCAGTGCTCTTCCTGTTTAAGTAATTCAATCCTCTTTCTCTGGGACTTGGCAATGAGCATCCCCCAAGCACCATCAGTCAATGAGGCTTTGGGTCCAGGAACTTCCCTGTCCTTACAAAGGGTGTACTGGGGACATGAAGAGTTTAGGTTCACGATGGGGAATCACAGTGCCATGTATCAAACATCTGTGTACTGGGCAGGCTTCCGAGAGATCCCCACGTTGTATGTGACCCTCTCAGCTACTCCATAAGGTGGTTGCTGTTAATGGTTCCACTGCACAGATGAGAACGTTGAGACCCAAGGACTTTCCCAAAGTCATTTAGCTAGAACACAGCAGAGCTAGGATTTGAATTCAGTTCTTGATTGAGACCAGTAGCCCTCATTCCAGGGTGGTTTTTCCCCAGATGGCATCTGGTAATGGCTGGAATCATTTCAAACTGGGAAACAGGGGCGTTGCTATTGTTGGAGTTTACTGGTAGAAGCCAGGATGCTGGCAAATGTCCCACAGTAGACAGGACAGCCCCACCCCAAACCCTCAGCAATGAATTATATAAGTCCAAATATCAGTGGTGCCACTGTTTAGAAACCCCACTCTGAAGCAGCTCTGTCCAATTGGACACTCATGTTCCATATCTGTGCTATATGACACCATAGCTACTAGCCCATGTGAGTACTGAGCACCGGAAATGTGGCCAATGTTACCGAGAAACTGAATTTTTAATTTTCTTTCATCTTAATTGAAAAACCAATCCTCAGGCCAGGTGCTATGGTGCATGCCTGCAATTCCAGTGCTTTAAGAGGCTGAGGCAGGAGGATTGCTTGAGGTCAGGAGTTTGAGACCAGCCTGAGCAACATAGCAAGACCCCCTACTGAAAAAAAATACAAAAAAACAAAACAAACAAAAAAACAAAATTAACTGGACCTGGTGGTATGACACCTGTTGTCCCAGCCATTGGGAAGGCTGAGGCAGGAGGATCACTTGAGCTCAACTGTCTGAGGCTGCAGTGAGCTTTGATGACAACAGTGCACTCCAGCCTATGTGATAGGGTGAGGCCCTGTCTCTAAAAAACGAAGAAGTAGGAGAGGAAGTCCCCCACGGCAAATGTCACAGAAATAGTGGAGGCAGAGAAAACTGAGAGAAGCTGTTCACAATCCTTGGTAAGGGAGTTTCCACACAGGAAAACACAGGATTGTTGGACTTTGATGTCAAGAGAGAATGACAGAAGAGGTGGAGGGACCCAGGGTTCAAATCCTCATAGCAGCTATGATGATAATATAATAGTTTTTAGTATAATAATGTTATATTGGTTATATCATTTTACTATAGTAATAATGTTTACTGAGCACTTAATGTATACAAGGCATACATTATCCAGGAACTGGAAGGAAGGTTGCCAGGGGCTAAGAACACGGACATTGCATCACAGCATCTGCAGAGATGTTCGTTCAGCACTTTCTCTGAGCTACGCCCTGTGCAGAACTCAACGACTCATTTAGTTTCTGAGGGATCTCTGTGCGGTGGTGTGTTTCATGGACCCCTTCTACAGAGAAGGAAACTGAAGCACAAAGATGTTACTAAACTCACACAAGATCACAAGGCTGGGCTCTGTATGTTTCCAATTGTGGTAAGTTCAAGACAGCCAAGACTAATGCAAGTGGAGAGAAGTCAGTATAGTGTTCTGGGGATGGGGCCCCTGTATGGAGAGTGGTCTGAGGAAAACCTCTGGAGAAGTAGGTCTCAAGTGAAGGCAATATGTCCTTGTGAGGGGACATGTGGCAATGTCTGGAGACGTTTTGGGTTGTCAGATCCGAAGGGTGGGAAATGCTGCTGTCATCTAGTCGGTCAGAGGTTCACCATCCTCCAGTAGGTGGGACAGCCTCCCTCAACAAAGAATTGACAGCCTCAAATGTCAAGAGTGCTGGGCTGAGAAGGACTGTTCCAGAGGAAGGGAATGTTCTGTACCTTCTCCAAGAGGTGGTTTCACATAAGTGAAACTTCACCCCCTGAAGATTTAGGCAATTTTTTTCCATTCTCACCTTCCTCCAAACCATTCTCTACCTGTTCAAAACATGTCAGTGGCCCCACGCAGTACTGAGAGTAAAACCCAAATTTCTCATGGAAACCTCCATAGCCCTGGGACATGGACCAAGCCATCTCTGAGAATTCTTCTTGCCTTTGTGCCTCTTCTCTGTCTGCTGCACCACCCTACTGCCCTTGCCTCTTCACTGGAGCTCACACCCACTGGCGATTGAAGAAAGCTTTATCCACCCCCTCTGAATGGTTCATCATGTAGACCATTAACTGGAGTTCCATGTTTGTGCATAGAATTTTATCTTTTTTTTTTTTTTTTGAGACAGAGTCTCACTACATTGTCCTTGGTATAGTCCTGTGGCATCACAGCTCACAGCAACCTCAAACTCTTGGGCTTAAGTGATTCTCTTGCCTCAGCCTCCCAAGTAGCTAGACTATAGGTGTCCGCCACAACACCTGGCTATTTTCTTGTTGCAGTTGTCATTCTTGTTTAGCTGGCCTGGGCCGAGTTTGAACCCACCAGCCTTGGTGTATGTGGCCTGCGCTATAACCACTGTGCTACAGGCACCGAGCTGAATTTTATCTTCTTAAATTTGCCCTCAATGAAATGCATAGATCTCAAGTTGGCATTTGTTGAATTTGGACAAATGTGAACATCTGCTTATTTGAAATCCCTCCTGAGATACAGAACATCGGCATCTCCCCCAGAAAGATGTAGAGCATCACTCTCATCTTTTTTCTCCTTTTACCTAGAAGTATAATTTATATGTAGTGAAGTCCACAAATTTTAAGTGGACAGCTCTGCCCGCCCCAGAGCCTTCCCACGCATCTCTTCTGCCTGGCTGTCTACACAACTGGCTGCACTCTCCACACCACCTTCCAAACTGTCCTGCCTTCATCATTTCCATCTCATCATGCTCTTTATTTCCTTTCTACTACATGCCAATTTTCTAAATTTCTAATTGTTTCATCATTCATTTGTTCACTTGTCTAAAGTCTCTACCTGCCCCTACAGGCGGGGCTGTGTCTAACTCATGGCGATGTCTCCCTTGCATGGCATGTGTGAGGCTCCCACACACATATTTGTTGAGTAATTCTTAAAACAAATGAAATCCTAAGATTTCCCTATTGGGGTTGAGAAGGAAACTCTATTCCATTTAATGGAGGGTTCTGTAAAATGCTTTCTGGAACCTTCTGTGTCATTCTTGGCTCTCTCTGCCTGCTAATGTACCTTAGTCCACGCCTTCATCATCCCTCTGCTCTGAAGCTCTCAAACATCTTTTTTACTCATACTCATCCCCTGTGGGAAAGCTCCACCCTCTTTGAGCTTATGTCCACCCAGCCCAAAGAGTGACCTTTCAAAAATGCAAACCTAGCCATGCCCTGCCCCTTCTCTGAATTCTTTTGTGCCTTCTCACCAACCCTCAGGATCAAGTCCAAACCCTCCAGTCCGGCATGTAAGTCCCACCTTGAGCTGAGACCTGACATACATCTTGGTATCTCACATTTAAGCCCTTGCCCCTTCCTCCCTCCACATGACACAGCATCTCCTGATTCTCAAAGCCTCTTTGCTTCCCCTTTCAGATGGAATGCAAAAAAAAAAAAAAAAAAAAAAAGGCAAAAAACAAAATTTATTGTTTCCAGAGCACTTTGTAACTTCTTACCTAAAAATGCATGCCCATGTGATCACATATCTGTGCTTTCATGTCTTACACTCTCTGAATTTGTGAGGATACTTGATGTACAATAGGTGTGCCATAGGAAAAAAAAAAGTTTGCTGACTAATTCATTCACGTATTGACCACCCACTAGGCTAAACTCTGGGGATAAAGACATGAACAAGGAAAACATGGCTGAAAAGCAAATAGCATAGCATTCTACTCACACTGTACCTACTGTGTTTTGACTTTGATGTGTATTTCCTTATATACATGTATGGTGTATAGGACTCCTGATGGAGCCTAAAGCCAATTCAAATCCAGACACATCTGGGAAATTCTGGAGGGTAAATGGATTGGAGGATCTTAGGTGTATTGATATCTTGGCACTATTGACATTTTGGGCTGGTGAATTATTTGCTATGGGGCAGAGGAGTGCTCCTGTGTGTGGCAGTTAGAACCCCTCTGCTGTCTACCTGTGAGATGCCAGTGGCATTCCCAGCCCAGCCCTTAAGGGTGACAATCAGAATGTCTCCAGATAGGGCCAACTGTCCTCCAGGAGCATGATCACTCCTAATTGAGAATCACTGATTTATATCAATATCAATGATACTGGTCCAAAGACAAAATCCAGTCATCAAGAAGTGACTCCAAGCACAAGTCAGGAGTTAAAGGCTGTGGCTCTCATAGCAACTTACTGAGCTATCACCCAGAATGTGTGGATTTTACTAGGTATATTTTACAAATATACCTCCATGTGAAAGGAAAAAAGAAGAGGCTAATATTCTTTATATTTCTGGAGTTAGGTGGATGCTCTGTATCTCAGTGGGGATTTGGGTTAGACAGATGCATGTATTTATCCAAACTTAGCAAATAAACACTTGAGATCTCTGTATTCCACTCATTACAAACTTGACCTCAAAAGATAAAATTCTATACATAAATATAGAACTCCAGTTAATGCTCTGCATGATTAACTATTTGGAAGGAATAGTACTTATGAATGCAGCTTCCTTGAAAAGGATGAAAAAATAAGATGATTAGCTAAGGTGGGGGAAAGGAGTGGATGGATGTTTGGACAAACATATGATAAAGCAAGTTAGACGAAATGTGCATACAACTCTAGGGGTAGGTAGAGGAGAATCTGCTGCAAAAGTCTTTCAATTTAGCTCTGTGTTTGAAATTTTTGTACCGTCTGCTCAGCCTTTGTCTATAATATTGTGTATAAATTCTAATTCTACAATAAAACAGAAAATGATAATCTATATGGCATTGGAGTCAGATTCCCCTGAATTCACATCCCAGTTGCCTTCTGACCTGGCTGTGTCCTTCTTTTTGATGAGTTGCTTTGTCTCCCATCAACCTGGGTTGGTGATTTATCAAGGCAGGGTTTTAAGCACAAACTCAGGGAATCAGACATATGGGTTTGTTTGTTTGCTTGCTGGCTTGCTTGTGGAAAAGAGTGAACAAAGTCTCACTCTGTTGTCCTAGGCTAGAATGCATGGTGTCGTCATAGCTCACAGCAAGCTCAAAGTCCTGGGTTTAAGGGATTCTTTGGCCTCAGCCTCCTGAGTAGCTGGGGCTATAGGCACCTGCCCCAATGCCTGGCTTATTTTTCTGTTCTTTTAGTAGAGATGGAGTCTTGCTCTTGCTCAGGCTGGTGTTAAACTTGGGAGCTCAAGGGATCCACTGGCCTTGGCCTCCCAAGGTTCCAGGATTACAGGCATGAACCGCTGTGCCTGACCTGACATACTGGGTTTAAATCACAGCTCCATCACTTCCCAGTGTGGAGCCATGGACAATGACCTCAGGTTCTGTGCATCTGAAATGGACAATGATGGCTCTTACTTTGCAGTGCTGCTACTGAAGCTGAAACGAGGATCATCAGGGCCCACGCAGAAAAGCTGGTGACACTAGAAATTACACTGAGCTTGCTTAACCCGTGAGCTGGTGCTAGGCGCTTACTACAATTGTGCTGGGGGAGACTTTGGGATAATTCTGAAAAATGGGAGGGGGCAGCACCAAGGAAATATTTTTTTGCACTCAGTGCCCATAGCACAGTGGTTTCGCCACCAGCCACATGCACCAGGGCTGGCAGGTTCGCACCTGGCCTGGGCCAGCTAACCAATGACAACTGCAACAAGAAAATAGCTGGGCGTTGTGGCAGATGCCTTGTAGTCCCAGCTCCTTGGGAGGCTGGGACAGGAGAATTGCTTAAGCCCAAGAGTTGGAGGTTGCTTGGAGCTGTGACGCCACGGCACTCTTACCAAGGGTGACATAGTGAGACACCGTCTCAAAAAACAAAAAGTAAAAAAACCCAAATATACTCATTTTCATCTTCCCCAGATGACATAGCCTGAGAAGTAAGGGTTCCAAGGCAATCTGTTCTTTTCATCATTGCAAATCTTAAAAGCAGGATTAAGATGCTCACTAGGGGAGCAGGCATGGTGACTCATGCCTGTGATTCTAGCACTATGGGAGGCCAAGGCAGGAGTATCACCTGAGGCCAGGAGTTTGAGATCAGTCTGAACAACAATGAGACCCCATTTCAGCTAAAAATGTAAAAAATTAGCCAGGCTTAGTGGTGGGCACCTGTAGTCCCAGCTACTTGGGAGGCTGAAGTGGGAGGATTGCTTTAGCCCAGAAGTTTGAGACAATAGTGAGCTATTATGGCACCACTGCACTGCAGCCTGGGTGTCAGAGTGAGACTCTATCTCTGAAATGAAAAGAAGACTGCTCCAGAATTATGAGACAACATATTTCTGTTCTTGAAGTCACCCAGCCTGTGAAATTTTGTTACTGCAGCCCTAGGAAACTATGACACCCTATAAATAGCAGCAAGAAAGCTAGTGGCAGGTGGGTCAGGAGGGGAGAGGGCAATGACTCAGTTCAAACTGTCAGGTTTTTGTGGAGTCTGTGGCATGGAAGAGGCAGCATCAGGTATGAGGATGTGATGGTGAATGAGTGTCATAACCCCTGCCCCTGAGAGGCATACAGTGACCCTGAGGTGGTCAGCAATAAATAAGAAATAGCATGCATGCCCTGTTCGTGATGACAAGGTGGCTGGGGCCCACAAGGTGGAGTTTACTCTCATCTGGGGCTCATTGCAACCTTGATGGATACCTAAAAGATGAATCACATCAACTAGTCAAGGGAGGGCACAGGGGCATCCTGGTGTATGGAACCAAAGACAAGAGCCAGCTGGGACAGAAGAGGTGGGTGAAGGGAGAGAGCCCATCACCACCAAAATATTATTATATCCCCATCCTAATCCCTGGAACCTGTGAATGTGTTGAGATCGGATTAAGAAGATGGATTCTGAGATGGGAAGATCACTCTGCATTATCTTGGTGGCCCAAAGTCAAAACAAAATCCATATAAAAGGCAGAAGGGCCACAGTCAGAGAAGGAGATGGGATGATAGAAGAAACCAGAGTAGATTTGAGGATGCTTCTGGCTTTGAGGATGGAAGAAGGGGTCACCGGATGTGGTCACTCTTTATAAGATGGAAAAGGAAAGGAGAAGATTCTTCACAAGACCTTCTTACAAGGAAGGCAGCCCTGCCAACCCTTTGACTTTTAGCCCGGTGAGATGCATTTTCAGATGTCTGACCTTCAGACCTGTCAGATAGTCCAATTCTGCTGTTTGAAGGCATGGAGTTGGTGGAGACTTGTTACAGCAGTCACAAGAAACTCATACAACTGAAGACCAATTAGGAAGGACTTTAAGGGGAGAATCAGAGGACTGATGCTCACTCCCCCCAACACGCAGCTGGCAGGAAGCACAGAGGGATGTGAGTACCAAGGATCTAAGAACTGACCTATCAGTAGAAACTTTGAACCCTTGGACTATCACCTCCCTGTTCATCTTCCTTCTAGATGTTTTTTCTGATATCTTAAGTGGCCCCTGGTGACCTCCATTCTACTCTTTGTATCTCTGAGATTAACTATTTTAGATTCCTCATATAAGTGGAATCCTATACTATTAGTATAGGATTTGTTGTTCTATGTCTGGCTTATTCTACTTCATATAACATCCTTCAGGTTCATCCATGTTGTCCCCAATGACAAGACTTCCTTCTTTTTTAAGGCTGAATAATATTTCATTGTATATATATGTCATGTATTCGATGTCCATTCATCTGTCAGTGAACACTTATGGGTTGTTTCTATACCTTGGCTATTCTGACTAAGGCTGAGATGAATATAGAAGTGCAGGTATCTCTTCAGGGTCCTGTTTTTTTTTTTTTTTTAATTTCCTTTTGATAAATATCCAGAAGTGAGATTAGTGGATCATACAGTAGAGTGGTCTTTCCAATCATGCCAATGGGGCATATTTTAATTATATGAAAACACTCAGGGGTTGGCACCCATAGCACACTGGTTATGGTGCCAGCCACATACACCAAGAGTAGAGGGTTCGAACCCGGCCCCGGCCAACTAAACAACTGCAACAAAAAAATAGCTGGGTGTTGTGGTGGGTGCCTGTAGTCCCAGCAATTTGGGAGGCTAAGGCAAGAGAATTGCTTAAGCCCAAGAATTTGAGGTTACTGTGAGCTGTGACACCATGGCATTCTACTGAGGGTGACATAGTGAGACTCTGTCTCAAAACAAACAAACAAACAAACAACAACAACAACAAAAAAAAAACAGAAAGAAAAAAGAAGAAAGAAAGAAAGAAAACACTCAGATTGAATGGCAAAACCCCATAGGGTCCAGATTCCCAGGGAGGTAACTCAAGAGAGTAAAGGAGTTGGTAAGAGCTCAGATGACCTGCCAGGCAGGGCTCACTCCAGCTAAATGGGGAAAACCTTTCTGCTTTATCCACAGTGGGGATAAAGTACCAAGTTGTTAGACTCTCCAATTTTTCGATTGCCGTAAATTGTCATAATAGCAATTTCAAATTTCATAAATGCAATTTTCATGTGAAATCACTCAATTCTTAAATGTTTACAACTTACTCCTTTTTTTTTGATATCATGTGGACCGAATAAAATAGGCCTACACTGGGTACCAATTGTATCTTCTGAGACCAAAGAAATAAGGAAAAAGCTACCTGAGTAATTCAACTTCCTGACCAAAAAATATGCTTATCAAATGTGCGCTAAATATAACTTTCTAGAGGAGAAAGCTGGTAGAATCACTTTAAGCTAAAGATAAATGTTGACATCGCCAGTGAAATTATGTGATGAGAAGGGCCCTTCATTCTTGTGATTTTTCCCCTAAAACCCCAAAAGGAGACAAATCCCAGTTGAGGGGCAGTTAAGTACTCTTCCAAAGTAGTAAGATCATAAAAGGCAAGAAAAGACTGAGGATCTGCCACAGATTCAAGGAGATTAAGGAGACAACATCTAAATACAATGAGAGATCTTGGTTTGGATCCTGGGCCATAAAAAGGAAATTTGTAGAATTTGTGATGAAATTCAAATAAAGCCTGTAGTTAAGTTAATAGTATCATGGCTGTGTTAATATTGTACTTTTGAAAAGTGTACTATGGCTATGGAAGATGTTAACATTAAAGGCATATAACAGCCCACAGCCTACATCTAGCCCATTGTCTGTTGTTGTCAATAAAGTTTTATTGGCACACTTGATTACATACTTTCTATGGCTGCTTTCACACTACACAGGCAGAGTTGAGTACTGGCAACAGAAACCATATGGTCCCCAAAGCCTAAAATATTTACTATCTGGCTTTTTACTGAAAGAAAAAAAAAAAATGCCACCTGTGGTAATGAGAAGTCTCTATACTATCTTTGCAACTCTTCTTTGAATCTAAAATTATTTCAAAATTTAAAGACTTTTAAAGGTACAGCAGGATGGCTGTGCATTCTTCTTTGGCCAAACTGAGGTAATTTGGGAATCAACTGAGACCCTGAAGCATAAAATATAATCCCTAGATATCAGGTGCCAAGATTCCAAATAAGAAGTGATGCTAAGTCTGTGTGATCTTTAACTAATTCTTTCACCCCTCTGAAGCATTTCCTCATCCAAAAAATGGGGTTGATTGATGGCTTGGTGTCTGTAGCACAGTGCTTACAGCACCAGCCACATGCACTGAGGCTGACAGGTTCGAGCCTGGTCCAGGCCTGCTAAACAACCATGACAACTGCAACAAGAATATATCTCAGTGTTGTGGTGGGTGCCTATAGACCCAGGTACTTGGGAGGCTGAGGCAAGAAAATCACTTAAGCCCAAGAGGTTTCTGTGAGCTGTGATGCCACAGCACTCTACCTAGTGTAACATAGTGAGACTCTAACCCCATCCCTCCCGCCAAATGGGGTTGATGATAGTAGAGTTATCTCTACTGCAATGTTAGATAATGCCCATGAAATAGTTAGCACAGGCCTTGGGAGTGCTCAATGGATTTTTGGAAATGTTATGAATTCATTTTTGGAAATGAATATGGCCTTTGGAGGAAGGGCAGAAGATTCAGTGCAGATCTCCTGGACCCCCAGATTACCTCTGTGGAGCAATTTATACTTTCCTAAAGTCTTGCTCAACATAGAAGCTCCTGCTATAAAATTCCCCACGTGGAGTTACTGAGCCTTAACCTGTGTATCTCACTCAAGGTAGCCCATCCCAAATCTCATGTTTAATCATGATAATTTCCCTCTCTTAGTTCAAATTCTGACCTCTAGATCTACAAAAGTTGCCTTTTTAAAAATTATTAAATCATAGCTGTGTACATGAATGTAATAATTGGGGTATAATGTGCTGGTTTTATATACAATTTGAAATATTTTCATCAAAGTGGTTAAAATTGCCTTCACGGCATTTTCTTAGTTATTGTGTTAAGACATTTACACTCTACATTTAGTAAATTTCATATGTACCCTTGTAAGATGCACCAGAGGTCTTCTTCCCTCTTCCAATCTGAGATCTCTTGGATTTTTCTCCTGTTGGAGGCAGATTGGAAAAATAATGTCTATAAGTGCCCACCCAGTTCATTGCACTCACATAAAGACCCAAATACTTTGTTCGGGCCAAGAAGCCTGTGAGAGGCAGCTTTCCGATATCACCTCCAGTGACCTCTACCTCCTAATAATCACATCCCTGTGGTGTCCCCTCCCTTCAAGTGTGGTTTAGACCTAATGATTTGGTTCTAATGAGTAAAACAGGCTAAAAGTGGTGGTGTGTCACTTTCGTGATGAGGCTTCAAAAGACCAATCCCCATCTTGCTGGCTTCTCTCTATTGCCTCCTTAGTTTGCACTCTTTGATGACGCACATGGCTATGTGGGAGAAGGCTGTGTAAGGGACAGTGAAGTCCTTAATCCAGTCACCACTGATATTAAACCATGCAGACAGTGAGCTTGGAAGTGAATCTTCCTCATTGAGCTTTACAATGACCATAGCCTTGGATGACACCTTGATGGCATGTGAGGGACCTTGAGGCAGAGGAATGGCTAAGCGGTACCTAGATGTCTGAAAATTGAAACTGTGAGAGAATAGATATTGTTTTGAACCTTTGTATGTATTTTGGAGGTCATGTGTTATGCAGCAATAGATAGCTGATACAAATGCGGATAGCAACTGACTTCTGCTCATGACTGCCTTTCCTGCTTTTGGGGGGAGGGGGTGCGAGGGAGAAGGGAGAGCCCACTTTTCCACATGAATTTCCTTTGTTTGTATTAAGTTTCTTCAGAGAGGCTTTTTTTGGTCTCTGTAGAGTCAGAGAAATTAGACTTTTCTCTTTGGACTTTATGATAATGGAGTGACCTGCAACTGGACTTCTTAATTAATACTTGGAGAGAATTTTTACTCAAGATATTTCAAAGAGAGGGCAAGTCATGGTGCCATGAGCTACCTAAACTCTCCCTGGAAAAAGCTGAGGAGGAAGGGACCAAGTAACCTCTAGAGAAGAGAGCATTTCAGGAAACTTCCAAATCATAAAAGTGACCTCTGTGGGCCCTCTCTGTAAATTGCTACAGACCCTGGGAGACCAAAATATCTAGATAATGGTGTGAAGTCTTCAGAGTTAGTAAAAATTCCTTTACATTGCAATCTTAATTGTTGACAACTTAAATAAAAGAATTTTAATTTACTATAAGAAAGTTTTAATTGACATAATGATTATATATATATTGGGGGTATAATGTGATTTAAAATTTTTTTAATTAAATCATAAACACATAAGTCATGTATACATTAATGCGTTTATGGAGTACAATGTGCTGATTTCATATAGAATTAGAAATGCTCACATCACACTGGTTAATATATACCTCATCTCCTTTAATTAATTATTGTGTTAAGACATTTATACTCTATACTAATAGATCCGACATGTACCCTTGCATTATGCACCATAGGTGTGATCCCACCATTCACCCTCCCTTGATCTGACCTCACCCCTCCCCCATTCCCCCTCCTCCCTGCTTTATCTTGGGCCATAGTTGTGATCTATTATTCATATGAAAGTGTTAAATTGGTTTTATAATAGTACTGAGTACATTGGATATTTTTTCTTCCATTCTGGAGATACTTTACTAAGTAGGATATGTTCCAGCTCCATTCATCTAAACATAAAAGAGGTAAAGTCTCCATCTTTTTAAGGCAGAATAATATTCCATGGTATACACATACCACAGCTTATTCCATTCATGGGTCGATGGGCACTGGGGCTTCTTCCATGACTTCGATATTATGAATCGAGCTGCAATGAATAATCCAGTGCAAATATCTTTTTTGCAAAGTGATTTTTGGTCTTTTGGATATACACCTAGTAGAGGAATTGCAGGATCAAATGGCAAGTCTACTTTTAGATCCCTGAGTATTCACCAAACTTCTTTCCAAAAGGAATATATTAGCTTGCACTCCCACCAGCAGTGCAGAAGTGTTCCATTTTCTCCACAACCAAGCCAACATCGGTAGTTTGGAGATTTTGTTATGTGAGCCACTCTTACGGGAGTTAGATGATATCTCAAAGTGGTTTTGATCTGCATTTCTCTGATGATTAAAGATGATGAACATTTTTTCATGGGTCAGTAGACCATGCACCTATCTTCTTCAGAGAAGCTTCTGTTCAAGTCTCTTGCTCACAGTGAAATGGGATTACTTGTTCTTTTCTTATTAATAAGTTTGAGTTCTCTGGATTCTGGTTATCAAACCTTTGTCAGAAGCATAACCTGCAAATATGCTCTCCCATTCTAAATGCTTTCTGTTTGCTTTACTTACTATGCTCTTGGCTGTGCAGAAGCTTTTTAGTTTGATCAGATCCCAATAATGTATTTTTGGTGTTGCTTCAAATGCCTGGAAGGTCCTCCTCATAAAGTGTTCTCCCAGTCCAGTTTCTTCAAGTGTTTCTCCTGCACCCTCTTCAAGAATCTTTATAGTTTCATGTCTTAACTTTAAATCTTTTATCCAGTGAGAGTCAATTTTTGTTAATGGTGAAAGGTGTGGGTCCAGTTTCAGTCTTCTACAAGTTGCCAGCCAGTTCACCCACCACCATTTGTTAAATAGGGAATCTTTCCCCCAATGTAGATTTTTGATGGGCTTATCAAAGATCAAACGAGGCTAAGTGACTGGGTTCATCTCTTGGTTCTCAATTCTGTTCCATACATCTACCTCTCTATTTTCGTATCAGTACCATACTGTTTTGATCACTATAGATTTATAGTATAGTTTGGAGTCTGGTGGAGTAATTCCTTCTGATTTGTTTTTATTTCTGAGTAATGTCTTGAATATTTGAGGTTTTTTCTTGTTCCATGTAAAATGAAGTACTAGTTTTTCCAGATCTTTAAAGTATGATGGTGGTGCTTTGATAGGGATTGCATTAAATTTGAAAATTACTTTGGGCAATATAGACATTTTAACAATGTTGATTTTTCCCAGCCATGAGCATGGTATGCTTTTCCATTTGTTAACCTCTTTAGCTATTTCTTTTCTCAGAGTTTCATAATTCTCTTTATAGAGATCTTTCACATCCTTTGTTAGGTAAATTGCCAAATATTCCATCTTCTTTGGCACAACTATAAAGGGAATAGAGTCCTTGAGTGTTTTTTCAGCTTGACTATTATTGGTATATATAAAAGCTACTGATTTGTGAGTATTGATTTTGTATCCTGAAATGCTACTGTATTCCTTGATCACTTCTAAGAGTTTTGTGGTTGAGTCCCTGGGGTTTTCCAGGTATAAAATTATATCATCTGTGAAGAGTGAAAGTTTGATCTCCTCTGACCCTATATAGTTACCCTTGGTTGCCTTCTCTTGCTTGATTGTGATGGCTAAGAATTCCATCACAATGTTAAAAAGCAGTGGAGACGATGGGCAACCTTGCCTGGTTCCTGATCTGAGTGGAAATGTTTTCAATTTTACCCCATTCAGTATGGTATTTGCTGTGGGTTTGCTGTAGATGGCCTATTAGTTTAAGAAATGTCCCTTCTATGCCTATTTTTTTAAGTGTTCTGATCATGAAAATGCTAGATATTTATTGTCAAAAGCTTTTTCTGCATCTATTGAGAGAATCATATGGTCTTTGTTTTTTAGTTTATTTATGTGATGTATTATATTTATAGATTCATGTATATTGAACCAACCTTGAGACCCTAAGATAAAATCCACTTGGTCATGGTGTATAATTCGTTTGATGTGTTGCTGGATTCTGTTTGCTAGGATCTCATTGAATATTTGTGCATCTATGTTCACTAAAGATATTGGTCTATAGTTTTCTCTTCTTCTTTTCTTTTTTTTGTAGAGACAGAGTCTCACTTTATCACCCTTGGTAGAGTGCCATAGCATCACATAGTTCACAGCAAACTCTAGTTCCAGGGCTTAGGTGAGTCTCTTGCTTCAGCCTTCCAAGTAGCTGAGACTACAGGCGTCTACCACAATGCCCGGCTATTTTTTTGTTGCAGTTCAGCAGGGGCTGGGTTTGAACCCACCACCCTTGGTATATGGGGCCGGCTCCCTACTCACTGAGCCACAGGTGCTGCCTGATATAGTTTTCTCTTCTTTTGGGGTCTTTTCCTGGTTTGGGGATCAGGGTGATATTTGCTTCATAGAATGTTTGGGAAGTATTCCTTCTTTTTTGATGTTTTGGAAAAGGTTAAGTAATATAGGTACTAGTTCCTCTTTAAAGGTTTGGTAGCATTCTGTTGTGAAGCCGTCTGGTCCCAGACTCTTCTTTTTTCAAATATTTTATATAGTAGATTCTATTTTGGTACTTGATATAGGTCTGTTCAGCATTTCCAATCCTTTCTGATTAAGTCCAGGAAGTTGGCATGCTTCCAAGTATTGTTCAATTTCTATCAGAATTTCATATTTCTGAGAATAAAGATTTTTGTAGTATTCATTAAGGATTTTTCAAATTCTGAGGTGTCTGTTGTTATTTTGCCTTTGTCATTTCTGATTGATGATACTATGGACTTTAATTTTCTATTTTTGGTTAGGTTGGCCAAAGGTTTATCAATTTTGTTGAATTTTTCAAAAAAACAACTTTTTGATTCATTGATTTTTTGAATAATTTTTTTGTTTTTGGTTTCATTTAATTCTGCTCTACTTTTAGTTATTTCCTTTCTTCTGCTGGTTTTTAGGTTGGAATGTTCTTCCTTTTCCAGTTGCTTAAGATGTCCCATTAATTTATTGACTTCCTCTCTTCCCATTCTCTTGAGGAAGGCTTGCGACTCTATAAATTTCCCTCTTAGGACTATCTTTGCAGTATCCCACAGGTTCTGATAATTCGTGTCTTCATTATTGTTTTGTTCCAAAAATTTGGCAATTTCCTTCTTAATCTCATCTATGACCCAGCTATCATTCAGCATATGGTTATTTAGTTTCCATGTCTTTTTCTGAATATGCAGATACCTGTTTTTGGTGAGTTCAACTTTTATTGCATGATGATCCAAGAAAATACAAGGAATAGTTTCTATACTTTTAAATTTTCTGAGGTTAGACTTGTGACCTAAGATGTGATTAATTTTGGAGGATGTTCCATGTGCTGATGGGAAGAATGTGTATTAAGTTTTGTTAGGATGAAATGGTCTGTAGATGTCTGTTAAATTCAATTGTTGTATGGTGAAGTTTAAGTCCAAAATTTCTTTGCTTCGTTTCTTATTGAAAGATCTATCCATCAGTGCCAAAGGGGTGTTAAAATCTTTAACTATTATGGTGCTAGAAGATATTAAATTGCTCATGTCTATTGGTGTCTCACTTATAAATTGAGGCGCATTCTGATTGGGTGCATAAATGTTAATAATTGACATCTCATCAAGTTGAGTGTTTCCCTTAACAAATATGAAGTGACTATCCTTGTCTTTCCTTTCTTTTGTTGGTTTAAAGCCTAGTGTATCTGCAAATACAATTGGCACCCCTGCTTTTTTCTGATTTTCATTTGCCTGGAATACAGATTCCCATCTCTTCACCCTGAGTCTATATTTATCCTTTAAGATGAGATTCTTGTATGCAGCATATATCTGGCCTGAGTTTTTGATCCAGTCAGCCAACTTATGCCTCTTAAGTGGACAGTTTAAGCCATTCACATTAATTGAGAGTATCGATAAACCTGGTAGTATATTGGGTGTCAAGTTTTTCAAAAGTCTTTTCACCACTGTGCAAGTTGGGTTTTGGTCAAGAAATTCAGAGTGAGTTTACTTTGGTGGTTGAGCATTGTGCTGGTCCTTATGGAGGATGGGTCTGAGGTTATGGCAAATTTCTTCAATGTCCATATGTCATTAAAGAATTTAACTTCTCCATCATAAATGAAGCTCAATTTAGCTGGATACAGGATCCTGGGCTGAAAATTGATTTGTTTTAGGAGATTGAAGGTCAATGACCATCCTCTCTGGCTTGAAAAGTCTCAGCAGAAAGATCTGTAGTCATTCCAATATTCTTCCCTTTGTAGGTTATGATTTTCTTAAGTCTGGCTGCTTGCAGGATTTTTTCCTCATATTAACTTTGGCAAAGTTAATTACAATGTGTCTAGAAGGTGCTTTATTTGGATTGAGTCATGCTGGGGTTCTGAAACTGTCTGCTATCTGAATTTCAGTATCTCTTGCCATGCTTGGGAAGTTCTCCTTCATTATCTCTTGGGGTAGAGTATCTCTGTCTTTAGGAACATCCTCTTCTCCTTCAGGGATTCCTATGAGGTGTATGTTTGCTCTTTTGGAGTGGTTCCATAATTCTCTCAGGGAATAGTCCATTTTTGCTCTCCACTTCTCTTCCTCTTTGAGCATTTGGGAGCATTCAAAAGCTTTGCCTTCAATGTCAGAGATCTTTTGTTTTCCCTGCTCCATTCTGTTACTGAGGGATTCTACTGTATTTTTCAGATCTTTGAGGGCTGCAAGTTCTTCCTCAATGTGTCAAAATCTTTGGTGATTTTGTCTTTGAATTCATTCGATTGTTGAGACAACTTTTGAATTGCTCCTTGAATTTCTAATTCCATCTTTACCTCCATTCTGTTAATCTTATTTGCAATCCAAACTCTGAATTCCATTTCTGAAATCTCAGCCATTTGTTTATGAATGGGATCTTCTATTGTGTCTCCTTTGTCATTCCTTGGGGGAGTTGATCTACACTGATATTCTTCTTGCCAGACTTTTCCCACTGATTCCTCCTCATGATTATTTTTCACCATTTGGCTAGAGAAACTGGCAAGGTGAAATTGAATTGAGGGCTCCTGTAGGTGTAATTAACCAGACCTTTACCATAGAACTTGGACTGGTAATTGTGGCTTTTCCCTTAGAAGTTTACAAAGGTCCCATACAGAACTACAGCCTGTAACTCTGGGGACATGCTTGGTGTGCTAGATCTAGCTGGCGCTGACTGGTATTCAGGGGATCTCTGTCCAATCCTACTGAATCAGTGGCTTTGGGCTGAAATTTCAGCTGTAGAGATATATAAGCAACTAAGACACCCCACTTCCCCACAGGCGACAACTGGAAGGGAAGAATCCTGCATTCCCACAACAACACAACCAGGATACAATCTTGGTGGGTCCCTGGGTGATCAGACCAGGTCAAGAGTTCCAAACCATTTGTCCTGGTCAACACAAACACTGATCAGGTGGGAGAGTTCAAAAAGTCTTGAACATATAGGCAGTTGAGGTCTACTGGCAGCTCAATTTGACCCCAGTAGGAGAAACCGTGGAGCTGCTACCTGTGTCAGGGGTGGTGTCGCTGGTCTGGGGTACTGTTTTGTGAAGGTTGCAGGGAGCTGGAGGGCATTGCCACCGGCTGCAAGGGTCACAGGAGCCGGGCAGGGAACTGGAGGGTAGAGCCACTAACCCCCAGCCTTGGGGGCAGGAGCATGGCAGGAAGCCGGAGGGAGGAGTTGCCAGCCTCGGGGCCTCAAGGGTCGTAGGAACCAAGCAGGAGTCACTGGCCATGGGGTGTGAGTCTCAGGAGCCGGGTGGGGAGTTGAAGGGCAAAGCTGGCAACAGGAGCTAGAGGGGGAGTCAACGGTGGCCATTGCCATGGGTCTCAGGAGCTCGAGGGCGGAATTGCCAGCTGTGGGCTGCGTGGGTCACACGAGCCCGGTGGGAGTCACCAGCTGTGGACTGCAGGTTGCAAGGGCTGGGCGGGAGTCACTGGCCGTTGGCTGCAGGTCTCAGGAGCCAGACAGGAGTCGCTGGTCTAGGGCTGCAGGTTATAGGACCTGGGTGGGAGTCGCCACCTTGGCTGCTGGTCACAGGAGCCTGGCGGGGAGCTGAGCCAGGGAGCTGATGGGCCGTAGTCCCCAGTGGTCGGTAGCATGGACCCGAGCTGTGGTCTTTCCAACATGAGGCAAGTCTCTCTCCCATTGTGACTCCCCACCTCTATTAAAGTTACAGTTTCAGTGCAACTATCCCACAGCTCATGAGGTGCCCCGCCCTAGCAAAAATCTGCCAAATGCTCTGGATTTTGTAAGGGGTAGTCTTCCAGACTGCCATGAGAGGGGGGAGGGGTGGATTGGGAGTTCAGGAAGGTAGGGAGAATATTAGATCAACTTTTGTCCCAGGCAAAAGACTACCTGGGCTTGCATTGGTATCTCTCTGTGGAGGGAGTCCCGGCCCTCAGTCATTCTCTCCCCTTTGGTGAAACAAAAGATCTTCTGTTCTCTACTCTCCTCAAGCTGCTCTCCTTGGGAGGGGGTGGGGAAGGATTCCTGTCCTCTTTGGGATAGGTTTTGTACCTGAAATTTGTTTCCTTGGAGTCTCTGCTTGTTACAGCAGGAGTGATGTGAACCTATCGATCCTCTCTCAGCTCAGCTCCCAATATTCCACTTTATTGGGTTATTTATGGCCATTATTTCTCCCTCTGGACGGGAGCCTCTGCTGAAAGCTGGCTTCAGTCAGCTATCTTGCCTCCCTCCCTAATATGATGTTTTGATCCATGTGTACACTGTAGACAAATAATTAACGCAGCCATCATCTTACCTACTTAAGATTTTGTGAAAATGTTTAAAATGGATTCTTGTTTTTGTTTTATTTTGGTTTTGGTTATTGTCCTTTGAGACAAGGTCTCACTTTGTCACCCAGGCCAGCAGTGCGTGGTGGCATCATTATAGCTCACTGCAACCTTGAACTCCAGAGCTCAAGCGATCCTTCTGCCTCAGCCTATAGACACTTGCCACCACACTCAGCTAAGTTTTCTATTTTTAGTAAAGACAGGTCTCACTCTCATTGAGGCTGGTCTCAAACTCCTGGCCTCAAGTCATCCTTCCACCTCAGCCTCCCAAAGTACTAAGATACAGACATGAGTACCTGGAATGGCCTATAATGAACTATTTTAGCAATTTTGAAATATAAAAAACATTATCATTAACTATAGTCACTATGCTGGATGGCTAAAACCCACTCTTCCTATGTAACTGAAACTATACCCAGGAAGTCACATCTTCCCTTTCTCCATTGGCCCTCACCAGCCTCCTGTAACCATAATTCTACTCTCTACTTCCACAAGTTTGACTGTTTTAGATTCTACTTGTAAGTGAGGTTGTGTAGTATTTGCATTTGACTATCCTTGTACACAAGGCACCAGCCACCCTGGCCTTCTGAAAGCTCCTCAGACAGCACACACATTCCCTCCTCAGAGCTCTTGCACAGGCTGCTGCTGCTGCTGCCTGAAATGCCTTCCCTCTTGCAGGGTCATTCTCTCATGCCAGTCTTGGCTCTAAGGTCACCTCGCCTCAGAGAGGCTTTCCCTGACCACCTTGTCTGAAGTTGTTCTCAATCCTTTCCTCACTCAGCTCCATGTATATACAGCAGCTGCAAAAAAATGTATAAGCATTTTAAGAAAGGAAAAACTGTTAAAATTGTAATATTCAATATATATTGGTAACAAAAATGGATACAAGTCATATTGAGCACCTCTTGTAATTGCAGAAGTCAAACAAGACTTGATTATCACAAATTTAATACAGTTTGCTAACTGTGCATCCTTTGTGCTCAACACAGGCATTGCCACGTAGCAGGCGTTCAATAAATATTTGTCAAACAAGTGAGCAAACAAGTAAGGGAAGTTAATGCCACTGAGACAGGTCCATTAAATCTTTTGAGCTAAATAAAAACCAAAGCAGACAGTGGGAGCTGACGGCACATTTATCCACAAATGTTGCCTACCGATGCCTTGTCCAGCCAGGCTCTCCAGCCAGGCGGGGGCCAGCCTCCTCTTCCTCCAGCCCTAGCAGAGGATATGGCCCTTGCCGGTGGCTGGAAGGACCCCTCCTGCTGCACAGTTGGTGCCAGCCATGCCCTGCTGGTCTTCATGGTCTCCTGGGCATAGCTGTGAATGTCAGCCAGCTCAGGGAATACCACGACACGTTGCTAATCTCAAGTATCCACAGAATCATCTGGCAAGGGCTGCAAGGAATGTTCTGGTGGAGTCCAAATCAGAAAAGCCCAGGCCAAGATGGGCTCTCCTGAAATGTGCAAAGAACATGCTGGGTTCCAGGAGGTAGTGACTTGGAAAGTTCCCAGAAAATGGCTTAAAAAAACCCTCCTCCTCCTAATGCTTTCCATGAACCAGGCACTGTGTTAAGTATTTCCTATGAATTATGGCATTAAACATTCTTACATCCACTCTGAGGCTGCCATGGATCAGTGGGTTTGCCAGGAATTCAAACTCAGAATGTGAGAGGCCAGAGACCGACGGAACAACCACTGGCCTCCCACTTGGACCTAGCACAGCTTGGATGGACAACAAAGAGAAAAAGCTGAGAGAGAACAGTTGTCCCTCTGGGACAGACCCTGGGACCCCTCTAAAGCAGCACTTCTGATGGAAATACAATGAAATTCATATATATGGTTGAAAATTTTCTAGCAGCTGCTCAGACAAAAGTTAAAAAAGAGCCAGGAGTGTTGTGCACGGGTACTCCCAGCACTCTGGGAGGCTGAGGCAGGAGGATCATTTGAGGTCAGCAGTTCAAGACCAAACTAAGTGACACCCCATTTCTACCAGAAATAAAAAAATTAGCCAGGCATGGTGGTGCATGCCCATGGTCCCAGCTACTCAGGAGGCTGAGGCAGAAGGATCGCTTGAGCTCAGGAATTTAACGCTGCCATGAGCTAGGATGAGGCCACTGTACTTCAGCCTGGGTGACACAGGGAGAGGCTGTTTCTTAAAACATTTTTTTAAAAAACTTTTTCTGTAAAGAGCCAGAGCAACCATCTTGGGTTTCATGGGCCAACTGGGCTTTGTTACATTTTCTTCTTTTGTTATTACTGTGGTTATTTTTGGTTTCCCCAGCTCTTTATACATGTAAAAACCATCCTTAGCTTGAGGTCTTTCCCAACATCAGGGACCCCAGGAGCTTTGTCCATGACCTGAGATAATTCATTTTAAAAGGATTGAAGGAGGAAGAAGAGGGGAAGGAGAGAAAGGGAAAGGAGGGGGAGGAAGAAGAAAGGAAGAGGAGCGGGAAGCCTCCAGTAAGCCCTTGTATCCTTTGCACACCTTTTTGCTGGCTAATACCTTCTCATCAGAGCTTCAATTTCAGGTTCTCACAGAAAAACCCCTACCCCATCCTCTGCCCCAGTGGCAGCTGCCCTGACAGCACACTGTGCTTCCCTAGCCTCCAGATCATCACATTTTATTGTGACTACGTATGTGAGACCTTTCTCTATGGTTTGATTGAGCTGTATGAGGCCAGGACCAATTAGGCTATCTGCTGGCATTGGCAGTTTCAACATCAATTAAACCAATGAATAAAGAATCAAAGACAGTTTAGTTTAATCTTCCAATGTCTAGTTGGAAGATTAAAAAGATAAGGACTTACAGTCACTTGTCTTGGAGTGTGGACATGGCCAGTGCTGCAGCCCTGAGCATGGAGGGTGTGGGTGGGCAGGGGGCCCAGGATGCACCTGGGGCCTGAGGCCTCCCAGGTCCCACCTCTGGCCTCTGAGGCCTAGTCTCAAGGAACTCATAGGACCCTCTGGCCTCACAGGTGCTGCCCTTCTGGTCAGCTTTCTCTTGGCATCCACAAAAGAATCACTCATGTTCCTGACTCTGGATAGCAAGCGGGTCCTTAGGAGTCCCCCAGTGGAGATGGGTGAGTTAGGGTATAGCTCCTCTGCAGAAGGCTGTAATCACCCAGGATTTCTGTGGCTGTGACAACCAGGGTTAGCAGGGCTCTGGTGCCCAGGTGAGTGATTCCTCATGGGATAAAAGAAAGGATCTCGGGGCGGCACCTGTAGCTCAAAGGAGTAGGGCACCAGCCCCATATGCCAGAAGTAGCAGGTTCAAACCCAACCCTGGCTGAAAAAAAACTGGAAAAAAAAAGAAAGAAAGAAAAAGAAAGGATTGGTATTAATTCTTTAGTAATTTAGAAAATTCTGAACCACAAATATACTTCAGAAGAGGTAAGTCTTGGCTGGTTATGGTGGCCCACACCTATAATCCTAGCACTCTGGGAGGCTAAGATGGGTGGATTGCTTGAGCTAAGGAGTTCGAGACCAGACTGAGCAAGAGCGAGACCCTGTCTCTGTTAAAAAAAAAAAAAAAATTGAAAAACCAGCTGGACGTTTTGGTGGGCTCCTATAGTCCCATCTACTCAGGAGGCTGAGGCAAGAGAATCATTTGAGCCCAAGAGTTTGAAGTTGCTATTAGCTAGCTTGAGGTCATGGCACTCCAGCCTGGGCAAAAGAGTGAGAATCTGTCTAAAAAAAAAAAAAAAAAAAATAGAAGAAAGGAGAAGGACAAGAAGGAATTCTCTATAAACAATCTATCTGAATAATAAACACCCGTAATTACAAATGATCCTTGTGGTCAAAGAGCTACCCCAGTTCCAATCAACCCAATTCTGCTGAAAGTAGCAATCATAAAAATTGCGAACAGCAAAATACACATGAAACTACCACTTTTGTAATCAAAAACCAACGTTGCCATTTTCACGTGATTTCTCCATAATATGTATTGCCTAAGATGGTTCTAGAAATCGAGAGAGGTTATTTACACAATGGGTTTAGGAAAATGTCTAGTCAGCGTTCAGTATAGAATCAATTACTGAAGCTGGGCAGGATGGCCCAGGCCTGTAATCCTGGCACTTTGAGCCTGGGAGTTCAAGGCGGCAGTGAGCTATGATGACTCTGATACCACTATACTCCAGCCTGAGCAACAGAGCTAGACCATGGGCATAAGCGTGCTGAGACTGTTATTGTTAATTTTAGGTGTCAATTTGAGTGAATTAAGGGCTGCCCAGATGGCTGATAAAACGTTATCTCTAAGTGTGTCTGTGTGGGTGTTTCTGAAAGAGATTAAGAGTTGATTAGTAAGCTGAGTAAAGAAGATTCAACCTCACCAATGTGAGTGGGCATCCTTGAACCATAGCCCCAATAGAACAAAAAAGATGAGGATGGTGAATTAGCTCTCTCTTCTTGAGCTGGAACATCTGTTTTCTACTGCTGTTGAATGTTGGAGCTCCCAAGTTCTAGGACCTTTGGAATTAGAGACATCAGCTCCCCTGGTTCTCAGACCTTGTAACATGGACTAGATTAGAATATGGCTTTTTTTGTGTCTTCAGCTTGCAGATGGCAGATTATAGAACTTCTCAGCCTCTGTAGTCATGTGGATCAATTTGCATAATAAATCCCTTTTTAACCTGTCTGTCATCTCCCTATCTCAATTAGTTCTGTTTCTCTAAAGTAGGCAGACTAGTATAAAGAGTTAAATGCATTCTCCAATCCCTTAGCCTATGCTCCAGCCCAGCCTCCTCATTCTGACTTTTTTTTTTTTTTTAGATAGGGTTTCCCTCTGTCACCCAGGCTGCAGTACAGTGGCATCATCATAGCTCAATGTGACTTCAAACTCCTGGGCTCAGCCTCCTGGGTAGCTGTGACTATGGGTGTGTAGCACAATGCCCAGCTAATTTTTCTTATTTGTTTTTATAGAGATGGAGTCTTATTATATTGTTCAGTCTGGTCTCAAACTCCTGGCCTCAAGTGATCCTGCTGCCTCAGCTTCCCAAATGCTAGGATTACAGGTGTGAGACACCTCACCTGGCTTTGACCACTACACTCTCCTCAAGAATGCCCACCCCCAAGTCCACGCTGTGCTCAAGCAGCCAGAAGGATTGTTTAAAATGATTGGCCTGCTGTGATGGCACCAAGCACTTGAAATGTGACTGCTGCAACTAAAAATAATTATTTTAATTAAATTTAAGTTTAAAAACTTAGTTTTAATTAAATTTAAAACTTTTTTAAAATTAAATTTAAGTTTAAATACTCAGTCCCATTATTGGAAAACTTTTAAGTGTGTTTAGGACAACTTGGTATGTGGATCTACACCTTCAATATTAAGATCAAATATTTTCAATAAAAATGTGATTAGGAGCGGTGCCTGTGGCTCAAGGAGTAGGGTGCCAGCCCCATATACCGGAGGTGGTGGGTTCAAACACGGCCCCCACCAAAAACTGCAAAAAAAAAAAAAAAATGTGATTAGTCAAAATTGAGATGTGGCATAAGAGTAAAATATACATCTCATTTTGAAGACTTGATATGGAAGAAAAGAACATATATAAAGTGTCTTACCCATAACTTTTTGTTTTGATTACAAGTTGAAATGATAATGTTTTGGATAAACCAAGTTAAATACAATAATGTCATTAGGGCTAACTTTACCTGTTTCTTTCAGTTTTTTTTTTTTAATGTGGCTATAAGAAAAATAAAAATTATGCATGTGACTCATACCACATTTCTTCTAGACAGTGGTATACAATAATTAGCCTCATTTTTTGAGGAGGAAATTGAGGTACAGGGAGGCTAATTAACTTCCCAGTGTAACATAGCTAATGAGTAGTGGAGCCGGGATTCTAAAGGGACTCTAAAGACAAGTGCCCTTGGCCACTGGGCAACACTGCTGAATGTCATGACCTCTGTGTCCCTCATACATCAGTGTACAAGGGGAAAACAGAGGATTAGAGAAGCCACCCCCACCCCCACCCCCAAGGGAGCCCTTGTGCCTCAATTGTCTGCCCTAGACAGGTGTTAAGCAACATGTTTGAACTTGTCTGCCTCTCCCCTACAAATTCTCATCCAGGGTGGTTGCTGATCTTTATGTACAGCCCCATCACACAGCAAGTGGGAAATGTTTGTAAGCATCAAGTGAAAGAAAAAGGAAGGTGTGGATCAAAAAACAATTGTGTTTCTGGATGGCTGAATTTCAAATAAGCTAAACTTCTCTCTCTCTTTCTCTCTCTTCTCCCTCCCCCACGAACAAAATGAAACCACTACTTGGATTCCAAGAACACTCTGACCCCAATAGAAAGGCTGTCAGTTAACCAAGGTCACTAGAACTCAAGGGGTAACATCTTCCTGGGACATCTGGGACCAGAGTCTCAGGAAGGAGAAGAAGAATGTTATCTCTTTTCTTTGCCTCTAGAACTCCTCTGTTTGGAGCCACACTCACCTGTCACTAAAGCAAAACTGACCCATGGCTGGAGTTACTTATACTCAGACTCACCTACCCCAAATCTACCCTACACATCCAGATGCAGCCGCTCACAAGCCATTACCACCACCCCCACTGCAATGATTACATCTAACCCTCACATCACAAGTCACTTCTTCCATAAGATGAAAGACTTAAGAAAACAACAACCAGATGCATGGATATAGTGTTCTTGTATTCAAAGACATCAATTGTAAAAATATGTATTAGTGATAATAGAATTCAGCATGCCCGGGGTATTAAATGATATTAAAGAAGCATCATTAATTTTGGTGAGGTAGCTGCAGTGGACTTGGGATGACCATAAGTCCATCTTTCTTTCCATGGAAAAGTAGAGTCTACGTCCTCACCTCTTGAATCTGGGATTGGCCACATGACTTGTTTTAACCATTTTAGGATATAGCAGAACTGGCACTGTGGGACTTGTGAAGTTGAGTCTTAGGATACCTGCAGCATTCTCTTTTGGAAGGCTTAGAATTTTTCTTCTAGAAATCCACCTTCCATGCTGTGAGAAGCTGAAACCATGTGGAGAAGCCAGGTGGAGGAGCGTTGAGAGCTCTAGTCAGCCACCTCAGATGAGCTCCTGGTCAACAGCATATAGCAGCTCCAGCCATGGGAGTGAACCATCTCGAAGGGCCAGCCCAGTTGAGCCTCCAAATGACTGTCTTCCAAACCCAAATGACATGGAGCAGAAGAACATCCCAACTGAGCCCAGCCAAACCATGAAACCATGAGATATATTTGATGGTTGTAGTTGCTTTGCTTAAAGAAGTAAATATTTATTATCTCACGAAGGTCAGAAGTTCAAAAGCAGGTTAGCTGTGGAACCATAGTTGTCTGAAGGTGGATTGGTGCTGAAAGATCTGGTTCCAAGGTGGCTTATTCACTTGCCTGGCAAGTCAGTGCTGATTGTGGGAAGAAATAAGCCTCTGTTTCTTGCCATGTAGACCTCCCTATAAGCTGCCTGAGTATCCTTGTGGCAACATGGAAGTTGCGATGTCTTTTGTGACTTAGATCAGGTCTAGGGGAGGGCAATGGTTTTCTGGGTGTAGTACTTTATGCATCTTGGGTACAACTTCCCTTGATGTAAAGACCAATATATTTGACTTCTCTCCCTCCTGTTTCTTTTCAAAGTTCCAGTCTCCTCTTTGTTATCATTTCCCTTCAGCCTCAATAACTTTCTTTACCATTTCCTTTAGAGAAGATCTGTTGATGATGATTGTGTATTCTCTACCTGACAGTTTTGTTATTGCACCATCATTTCTCTTGGATATTTTCACTGGCATAGCCTTGGTTAATAATAATATTCTTTCACCATTTTAGAAGTATTCTTTCACTGTCTTCTAGCCTCTGTGGTTTTCTATGAGACAGCTAAAGTCATTCAAGTCATTGCTTGCTAGTTGATTATTGGTTTTTTTGTTGTTTATATGTTCATGTGTTTGTTTGTTTTTAGGGGCAAAGTCTCACTGTGTTTCCCAGGCTGGACTCGAACTCCTGGGTTCAAGGAATCCTCTTGCCTCAGCCTCCCCAGTAACTAAGACTACATGCATAAGCTGTCATGCCTGGCTCAGTTGTTTAAAGCCTCTATATTTTGGGGTGGTTTCTTCTATGATAATAGATAACTGAACAGTCATAATGTAAACAAGCAAACATGAGCAAGTTCTTACTCTGAAATATGTCCTCAATCTAAACACACTTGTTGAAGACATCCTTTACAGAGGCACCTAGAGCTCTGTGAATACACGACCACAAATGTGTAACACCAGGAACCAACTCCCTAATGTCAAAAGTTCCATGAGCAAACAGTATCAACACTTAGCAACCTACCTCCCTCACAGATTTGTGCATAAACATTTACAGATATAACCACCCATGCCCTTAGCTACCTGTAGGTACGTCCAGAGCTTCCTGAAGAAACAAACACACGTAAGGTCAAGAGTGCAGGCAGATGGGCAGGGAGTGTCCTCACATGCACAGGTCCTTGCCCGTGGCATGGTTCTCTGCCAGACCATTCTGCCCTTGGCCTTCTGTCCTTAGAACAAAAGGGGCTACACAGATTCTGGCTGAAACTGCATGTGGACTTGTCTCCCCCACAGATGCTGAAGCATCTTCTTTTTAAAATTTTTTTAGCACTTTTACACTTCTGGAAAGAAGTATGGAGAATCCTCAAATTACTCAAACTAGACCTCCCATTCGATCCTGTAATCCCCCATTTTATCATAAGGACATTTGCACTAGAATATTTATCACAGCTCAATTCGCAAATTACCAAATTGTGGAAATAACCTAAATGTCCACCAATCCAGGAATGGACTAATAAACTGTGGTATATGTATACTATGGAATACTATTCAGCCACTAAAAAAGATGGAGACTTGGGTGGCACTTGCGGCTCAAGGAGTAGGGCGCTGGCCCCATATGCTGGAGGTGGCGATTTCAAACCTGGCCCCGGCCAAAAACTGCAAAAAAAAAAAGGAGACTTTACTTCCTTTATATTAACCATCCTAGATGGATGTGGAACACATTATTCTTAGTAAAGCATCACAAGAGTGGAGAAGCAGGTAGACATCGACCTCAGACAGGGGTTCTTTTTCCCCAGAGCCCACCTGGACCATTCTCCTTCTATTTTATTTTGTTAATTAAATTCTTTCCAAATTGAAAAAAATAAAAAGAATGGAGAAGCAATTATCCTATGTACCCCCAATTCTGATATGAGGACTATTGATAACCTAGTACTTGGTGGGGGTGGGAGAGCAGAGAGAAGGAAGGGGGGGTGTTGGGAAGTCATGGTGTGTGACTCACCTCTTGGGGGTGGGACACAATTATAAGAGGGATTTTACCTAACAAATGCAATCAATGTAACCTGGTTCTTTGTATCCTCAATGAATCCCCAAAAATTAAAAAAAATGAAACATCTTCTTTTAACTCCCTCTCTGTCCCTTTAGGGAATTGCCTCCACTTAGCATCTGGAGACTTCATAAATGATACACAGCATCATCTAGCCAGAGACCCTCTATGCATTCATTCATTCATTTATTCATTCATTCATTCCACATTTATTGTCTATTTTTTAAAACTTCTCTTATTTTTTTATTAAGTCATCTGTACATAGATCATAAATACATTTAGCCATTATGAGATTCGATGTGTTGATTATTTGTACAAATTGGAGTGCTGGCATCCTACTAATCAACATAGCTTTCACCTCATTTACCCAATTATAGGGTTAAGACATTTGTGTTCTACACCTGATAGATCCAACTTGTACTTGCATTGTGTTCCATAAGTGTGGTCCCCCTACTAACCTTCCCTCTATCGACCCATCCCTGTTCCCTCCCTTATCCCTCCCCTTCCCTCCTTCATCCTAGGCTATATTTGTGTTTCATTCTTCATATGCAGTGTGAGTGATTCTAAATTGGTTTCACAGTAGTACTGAGTACATTGGACATTTTTTTTTCCATTCCTGAGATACTTTACTAAGAAGAATACTTTTCAGCTCCACTCATGTAAACATAAAAGAGGTAAAGTCTCCATTTTTTATTGATGCATAGTATTCCATGGTATACGTATATCACAATTTGTTAGTCCATTCATGGGTCAATGGGCACTTGGGCTATTGAGTGTCTATTGCTTGCCAGGCAGCATTTTAAGTATTTAGGACACATCAATGAATAAGACAAAGATTCCTGCCTTAAAAAGTATATGAAGAGTTGGAATACCTTGTATCAGAAAGTAAGGAAGTTCTCAAAGCATAACAAGAACGTGTCAAGAGGACAGTGAAGCCAGCCTGAAGGGGGTCTCAGTCATTAAGGCTGGAAGAATGTAAGCATCAAAATAAATAATGAGGCTTGGCATCTGTAGCACAGTGGTTATGGTGCCAGCCACGTATACCGAGGCTGGTGGGTTCGAAACTGGCCTGGGCCAGCTGAGGCAACAATAACAACTGCAAGAAAAAATAGCTGGGTGTTGTGGTGGGCACCTGCAGTCCCAGCTACTTGGGAGGCTAATGCAAGATAATCGCTTAAGCCCAAGAGTGTGAGGTTGCTGTAAGCTGTGATGTCACAGCACTCTACTGAGGGAAACATAGTGAGACCCTGCCTCAAAAAAATGTAAAATAAAATAAATAGAGAGGAGATTAAAGATGGCAGCCGAGTAACAGCTTCCCTGCAACTGGGAACAGGGAGTCTGGGGAGACAAGATTCCAGGCATCTCTGGCCTGTGGGATCTGCCTATAATCATCCCTTTGAGGATACAGGGAGCCAGGAAGGGACTTTTGGACCCCAAGAGGAGGACAAAAATTGTGGAAAACTGTCAAGTGGTTGCATGTGTTCGATCAACCTAATCATGCCAGCAACTGTAAGTACAAGCAGCAGTGAGACTGCAAACTGGAAAGGCCTTACCTGTGAACTGTTTCAGTGTTCTTGGACTTGGCACTCAGTTGAACTGCCTTGGGGAGAGCTTGAGCAGGAGTGTGGAGAACTTTGGGCATTGTCTGGGGCCCCAGACTGAGCCACTGAGTTGGGCGCAGGAAGCCATTGTGAAAGAACTGCCCCCGCAAGTTCCACCCTCAGGGTCTCAGAGCAAGGATTGGGCGGGTCAAAGTAACCTACTGACTGAGCAGCCTAAAGGCAGGGACTGAGCTGCCTTACAGCCTTAACCTCAGGGGCAGAGTGAGACGGTTTTGGCACACTGGAGCCTTGGGCTATTGCCCTGGGTAGAGTGCCATGACGTCACAGCTCAAACTCCTGGGCTTGGCGCCGCCCAGACCTACATAAGAGCTTTTCAACGACCCCCGACCGGTGACCCGCACCCACCCGGCCTCCACATTCCCTGATCAGGAACTGTGGGAGCCACGCAACCCTGCTTCCTCCCTCCTGTGTCCTCCCAGCTTCCACACTAGCCCGTTCATCTGGACAGGGACTCTGGTAGCTGCGTGCCCTTTGGAGCCCTCCCTGCCTCTGCGCAGAGCTCTTCTCCTGGCCAGAGACTTCTGGAGCCTTGTGCTCTCTGTGCCAAAGTCACTGGGTGCCTGGCACTCCCAGAACCATGTGCACCACCCCCAGCCCTGTTGCTGGATCCGGGTGTGTCACAAACTGGAGCTGCTTCCACAACCAGAACTCTCTATCTAGAGCAGCCCCAGAGGAACTACACAGGGTCACTCCCTACAAAGATCCAGCAACAATAGAGTGATCCTGCTGGGGTCTAATCTTGGAGAGACACCTCCCCAACTCTGAGGACAGCCAGAGGCAATGGTAAAAAACAATCATGAGGCAAAATCAACAGAAAAACTCTGGCAATATGAATAATCAGAGTAGATCAACTCCCCCAAGGATCAATGCAGCAGAAACAGCACAAGACCCCATGCACAAACAAATAGCTGAGATGTCAGAAATTGAACTCAGGATCTGGATAGCAAATAAGATCAAATTAGAATTCCAAAAGTTATCTCAAGAATTCAATGGATTCAAAGACCAAATGACCAAAGATTTTGACACATTGAGACAAGAAGTTGCATCCCTCAAAGATCTGAGAAACACAGTAGAATCCCTCAGTAACAGAATGGAGCAAGCAGAATAAAGGATTTCTGACATTGAAGACAAAGCTTTCAAATGCTCCCAAACCCTCAAAGAAGAAGAGAAATGGAGAGCAAAAACAGACCATTCTCTCGAGAGCTCTCGGATAATTTAAAGAAAACTAATATTCGTCTTATAGGGATCCCTGAAAGTGATGAAGTGGCTTCACAAGGCACAGAGTCTCTTCTCCATGAGATTATGAAGGAGAACTTTCCAGTCATGCCAAGAGATTCCAAAATTCAGATAGCAGACAGTTTCAGAACTCCAGCACGACTCAACCCAAATAAGACATCCCCCAGACATATCATAATCAATTTCACTAAAGTTAATATGAAGGAGAAAATTCTGAAAGCTTCCAGACAAAAGAAAACCATTACCTACAAGGGGAAGAATATCAGAATAACTGCATATCTCTCTGCTGAAACCTTTCAAGCTAGAAGAGGGTGGTCATTGAATTTTAATCTCCTAAAACAAAATAACTTTCAACCCAGGATCCTGTACCCAGCTAAACTGAGCTTCATTTATGACAGAGAAATTAAATACTTCAATGACATTCACATGTTGAAGAAATTTGCCACAACTAAACCAGGTCTCCAGGACATTCTTAGACCTATCCTCCATAAAACCAGCATAATTCTCCACCACAAAAGTAAAACCACCAAAAAATTTTTGATCAAATTCCAACTTCCACAGTCGCAAAAGGATTAAAAATGTCCACCGGTCACTCGAAAGGCTTATCAATACTCTCAATTAATGTGAATGGTTTAAATTGTCCTCTAAAGAGGCACAGGTTGGTGGACTGGATACAAAAACTCAAGCCAGATATCTGCTGCATCCAAGAATCGCATCTTACATTAAAAGACAGATATAGACTCAAGGTGAAGGGATGGTCATCTATATTCCAGGCAAATGGAAAGCAGAAAAAAGCAGGCAATCCTGCAATCCTGTTCAATCCTGTTCGCAGACGCAATAGGCTTTAAACCAACCAAAATAATTAAGGATAAGGATGGACACTTCATATTTGTTAAAGGTAAAACTCAGGCGGTGCCTGTGGCTCAGTGAGTAGGGCGCCGACCCTATATACCAAGGGTGGTAGGTTCAAACCCAGCCCCGGCCAAACTGCAACAAAAAAATAGCCAGGCGTTGTGGCAGGCGCCTGTAGTCCCAGCTACTCAGGAAGTTGAGGCAGGAGAATTGCCTAAGCCCAGGAGTTGGAGGTTGCTGTGAGCTGTGTGATGCCACGGCACTCTACCGAGGGCAATAAGTGAAACTCTGTCTCTACAAAAAAAAAAAAAAAGGTAATACTCAACATGACGAGATCTCAATTATTAATATTTATGCACCCAACCACAACGCACCTCAATTTATAAGAGAAACTCTAACAGACATGAGCAACTCGATTTCCTCCACTTCCATAGTAGTTGGAGATTTTAACACCCTTTAGCAGTCCTGGATAGATCCTCCAAAAAGAAGCTAAGCAAAGAAATTTTAGATTTAAACTCAACCATTCAACATCTGGACTTAACAGACATCTACAGAACATTTCATCCCCAAAAAACTGAATACACATTCTTCTCATCAGCCCATGGAACATACTCCAACACATAAACAAACTTAAAAATAAAGACCATATGATTCTTTCAATTGATGCAGAAAAAGCTTTTGATAATATCCAGCATCCCTTCATGATCAGAGCACTTAAGAAAATTGGTATAGAAGGGACATTTCTTAAACTAATAGAGGCCATCTACAGCAAACCCACAGCCAATATCATATTGAATGGAGTTAAATTGAAATCATTTCAATCCATTGAAATTGAATGGAGTTAAACTGAAATTGAAATCACTTAGATCAGGAACCAGGCAAGGTTGCCCATTGTCTCCATTCCTCTTTAACATTGTAATGGAAGTTTTAGCCATTGCAATTAGGGAAGAAAAGGCAATCAAGGGTATCCACATAGGGTCAGAAGAGATCAAACTTTCACTTTTTGCAGATGATATGATCGTATATCAGGAAAACACTAGGAATTCTACTACAAAACTTTAAGAAGTGATCAAGGAATACAGCAATGTCTCAGTCTACAAAATCAACACCCATAAATCTGTAGCCTTTATATATACCAACAATAACCAAGCCAAACAAACAGTCAAGGACTCTATTCCTTTCACAGTAGTGCCAAAGAGTATGAAATATTTGGGAGTATACCTAACAAAGGACGTGAAAGATCTCTACAAAGAGAACTATGAAACTCTAAGAAAAGAAATAGCCGAAGATGTTAACAGATGGAAAAACATACCATGCTCATGGCTGGGAAGAATTAACATGGTTAAAATGTCCATACTGCCCAAAGCAATATATAACTTTAATGCAATTCCTATTAAAGCTCCATTTTCATACTTTAAAGATCTTGAAAAAATAATACTTCGTTTTATATGGAATCAGAAAAAACCTCGAATAGCAGACATTACTCAGAAATAAAAACAAAGCAGGAGGAATCACGCTACCAGACCTGAGACTGTACTATAAATCCATAGTGATCAAAACAGCATGGTACTGGCACAAAAGCAGAGAAGTAGATGTCTGGAACAGAATAGAGAACCAAGAGATGGATCCAGCTACTTACCGTTATTTGATCTTTGACAAGCCAATTAAAAACATTCAGTGGGGAAAAGATTCCCTATTTAACAAATGGTGCTGGGTAAACTGGCTGGCAACCTGTAGAAGATTGAAACTGGACCCACATCTTTCACCATTAACTAAGATAGACTCTCACTGGATAGAAGTTTTAAACTTAAGACATGAAACTATAAAAATACTTGAAGAAAGTGCAGGGAAAACTCTTGAAGGAATCGGCCTGGGTGAATATTTTATGAGGAGGACTCCCCAGGCAATTGAACAGTATCAAAAATACACTACTGGGACCTGATCAGACTAAAAAGCTTCTGTACAGCCAAGAACATAGTGAGTAAAGCAAGCAGACAGCCCTCAGAATGGGAGAAAATATTTGCAGGTTATACCTCCGATAAAGGTCTGATAACCAGAATCCACAGAGAACTCAAACGTATTAACAAGAAAAGAACACGTGACCCCATCTCAGAGTGGGCAAGGGACTTGAAGAGAAAATTCTCTAAAGAAGACCGACGCAAAATCTACAAACACATGAAAAAAGCTCATATCCTTAATCATCAGAGAAATGCAAATCAAAACTACTCTGAGATATCACCTAACCCCAGTAAGAGTAGCCCACATAACAAAATCCCAAAACCAGAACTGTTGGCGTGGATGAGGAGGAAAGGGCACACTTCTACACTGCTGGTGGGAATGCCCACTAATAAGTTCCTTCTGGAAGGATGTTTGGAGAATACTTAGAGACCTAAAAATAGACCTACTATTCAATCCTATAATTCCTTTACTAGGTTTATACCCAGAAGACCAAAAGTCACAATATAACAAAGACATCTTTACCAGAATGTTTATTGCAGCGCAATTCATAATCACTAAGTCATGGAAGAAGCCCAAGTGCCCATCGACCCATGAATGGACTAGCAAATTGTGGTACATGTATACCATGGAATACTATGCAGCCTTAAAGAAAGATGGAGACTTTACCTCTTTCATGTTTACATGGATGGAGCTGGAACATATTCTTCTTAGCAAAGTATCTCAGGAATGGAAGACAAAGTATCCAATGTACTCAGCCCTACTATGAAGCTAAATTATAGCTTTCACATGAAGACTATAACCCAACTATAGCACAAGACTATGGGGAAAGGGCCAAGGAAGGGGAAGGGAGGGGGGAGGTTTTGGTGGAGGGAGGGTAATGGGTCGGGCCACGTCTATGGTGCATCTTAGAATGAGTACAGGCGATTGCACTAATGTACACAGCTATGATTTAACAATAAAAAAATAAAATAAATAAATGATGATACTCATTGATTTTATCCCCATCAAATGCAATAAGAAGTAATGATCGAGTTTATACTGATATAAGTATATAATGAGTAAGTAATCAAATGAGGCAGAAGTAGAAGCTTTTCTTACATTGGAATACTAACTAATAAATGTAAGAGAAACTGAATGAGAAAAATCAACATTTGGCAACCACTCACTATTGTGATAATTGATTCAGCAGGAATCGCCATGGGTGCTGTGATGATTAGTTTTTTGTGTCATCTTGACTAGGCCATGGGGTGTTGAGATAATTTAGTTAAACATTATCTTGGGTATGTCTGTGAGGGTGTTTTTGGATTCTATTAACATTTGAAGGGTAGCTGGACTAAAGAAGATTGTCTGCCCTCCTGCGGATGGTCCTTGTCCAATCAGTTGAAAACCTGAATAAAACAAAAAGGATGACCCTCCCTTCTCCTGCCCGGTGGTCTGTGAAAGGGGGCTTGTCTTTTTCCTGCCTTTTGACTTGAACTGAATATTGGCTTTTCCTGGGTCTCAAGCATGCTGGCCTCCAAGCGGGGACAACATGATGGGCTCTCTTGAGTCTTTAGGTTTGTTCACTACAGGTCTTAGAATTTCTTAGTCTTTGTAATCACATGAGCCAAATTCCTTACACTAAGTCAATGTCAGTCTCTCCATCTCTCCCTAAACCTCTCTCTCTGTCTCTGCATATCTCTCTCTCCCTCTCTTTCCCACACACATCTTATTGGTTGTGTCTCTTTGAGGAACCCTGACTAACCTTGTGAGTTACAAGACTGTTCTATGGTCTCAAGGAATTACTCCCTAAATTACTTATTACAGAGAAGAAAATAGTAACTTTACAGTGGAGAAAGCTGGTGGGCATCACCTCAATCAAGTGATCTAACATTCTAAAGACTGAGTAAACCCGGAGCACCTGCTTCCTGCTGTGAACACTCAGATGTGGCATTGCTTCTGTGCTTCCCCCACAAAGGCACAACCTGAATGGAACCCCGAGTGGACCTCTGATGAACCCACATTGCAGAACTTTGTGAGTGGATTTTATCTTCAGACATGTCAATGTCACAAGAGACAGAAGCTGAAGATTGTTCCAGATTGAAGGAGAATAAAGAAACGTGACAACTGGATCCTCAATCAGGGAAAAAATTGTTATAAAAAGGACATTATTTTCATAAAATAAAGTGAGAGAGGGCTGCAGGGCAAATCATACAGAGTTGGGTGGGTGCCTCGCCCCTAGTGCTTTGGCTCTGCACCTGCCACTGTGTCTCTGCTGAGCTCCTGAACCCAGCTGCATACTCACTATGTCCAATTAGATGTTCACCAGCATCTCAAACTCTGCACATCTGTAACACAGCTTTAGTGTTATGGACTGAGCATTTGTGTCCCCCCAAAGCTGACATGTTGAACTCACAATGTGATAGTATTTGGTTATGGGGACTTTGGAAGTAATTGGAGTTCGATGAAGCCACAGGGGTGGTAAGGTGGGTCTCTCAAGGGTGGGGGAGGTTTCACACAATCAGTTGAAGACCTGAACTGAACAGAATGGCTGAGGGGGTGAGGAAAAGATAGTTTTACCTGTTTGACTATTTAAGCTGGGATAGCAATGCTCTCCTGCCTTGAACTGGAACTTACACCATCACCTTTGTGGGTCCCCAGCTTCCTCACTGCAAGTTTTGGGACTTCTTAGTCTCCAATCACATGAGTCAATTCCTTATAACCAATCTCTCTCTCTCCAGATTGTTTTCTTGCTCTTTCTCTCTCCCTCTCTTTCTCTTTCTCGCTCGCACATTTTTCTGGGTTTTTAAAATCTACCCACAGGTTGACCATGTCTCACCACCTCCCTAGTCTGGCCACCATCATCTTTCTCGTCATCATCATATCACATTAGTCTATCAGCCTCTCTGCTTCCCTCCCTATGCACCTAACAGTCTTCTTTCCATGGAGCAGGTAGGAGGAGGTTGTGAAAAAGGAGGATTAGACTTCTAGTCAGGTGCTGTGGTGTCCACCTGTTGTCCTGGATACTCAGGAAGCTGAGGCAGGAGAATCATGTGAGCCCAGGATTTCAGTGCCTGGGCAACATAGTGACACTCCATCTCTAAAAATATGAAGAAAAAGTTGACTGGTGCAGTGATGTGGGCCTATAGTCCTAGTTAGGGGGGAGGCTGAGGCAGAAGGATCATGTTAGCGCAGGAATTCAATGCTTCAATGAACTATAATGATACCATTGTACCCCAGCCTGGGTGACAAAATGAGAACTTGTCTCTAAAAAAAAAAGCAAAAACCTTCTTTGGTCCTACAAGTATCTACTATTGCTTTGTCCTTTGCCCTCATCTTCTCTATTTCATCTGTTCTGATTTCTTTGCTGCTTCTCTCTCTCTCTCATGAGACAGTCTCACTTTGTTGCCTCCAGTAGAGTGCAAGGGCGTCATAGCTCACAACACCCTCAAACTCTTGGACTCAAGCGATTCTCTTGCCTCAGCCTACCAAGTAGCTGAGACTACAGGCACCTGCCACAATGCCTGGCTATTTTTCTTTTCCTTTTTTTTTTTTTTAGAGATAAGGGTCACACTTTTGCTCAATCTGGTCTCGAACTTATGAGTTCAGGCTATCACAGGTGTGAGCCACCATGCTTGGCCTTCTTTGCTGCTTCTCAAACTCACTCCTGCCTCAGGGCCTTTGCACTTTCTATTCTCACTGCCTGGAGCACCCTTCCTCCAAGTATTTAAATAGCGCTGTCTTCACCTCGTTAAGTCCTCTGCCCCAGATATCCCCTCTTCAAGGATTACCATTACTCTACTCCTGAACCCCAGCCATCCACTATATTTTGTGTCATGGTAGTTGCTTAATAAATGTTTATGGAATGAAAAAGTGATGGAAAATAGGTTCTGTTCAAATCTTTGTCTCCTATCCTCTCTCTTTCCCTTGCTCCAAATATTTCTCCTCAGCTAACCCCAAATATTCTCCTCACTCTGTTTCCTTCTATTGAAAAATCACCATCGACCTTCTGATGAGGGCTGTGGACTCCTCGCCCCAGGATCTTATCCTCCATGCCCCACCTCTCTCACCTACTGGCTGTATTTCCTTGGACAGGTTCTTAATCCTTCTGGGCACTAGTTTCCTCAACTACACAAAATATACACAAATAGAAACTAACATGTTAATCTGCTTCACTATAGTAACCATTTTACTATCTATATGTGGTCCATAACATCATGTTGTAGATCTCAAATATACATAATACATTTATTTAAAAAATAAAACCTGATCTCACAAAACTGCTGAGAGGATTGAATGGGATTATTAATGCAAAGCTTTCTGGATGTGGTGTTGCAAAGTAAAAGCCAAACAGCAGAATGAGTCAATGCAATAATAACTCTTATCTAAATACAATGAAGAATTGTAGCACTTAATATAATCATTAACAATCATAGCTGCATTACTTCTTATGTATTTTTTTTTTTTTTGTAGAGATGGTGTCTTGCTGCATTACTTCTTATATATTTTTGTGTTTTTTTTGTAGAGACAGGTTCTTGCCCAGACTGGTCTCAAACTCCTAGGCTCAAGGAATCCTGAGTTGGGCCTCAGCCTCCCACAGTGCTAAGATTACAGGTGTGAGCCATTACACTCTGCCTCACCTCTTTTTTTTTTTTTCAGTTTTGACTGGGCCAGGCTTGAACCCACCACCCCTGGTATATGAGGCCGGCACCCTACTCCTTGAGCCACAGGTGCCACCCCTGGCTCACCTCTTATGTTGACCTATAAGTCTCTCCTTACCACATTATAGATAACCCACAGACATTTATCGAATGAACGAATGAATGGTTATTGAACTTTTATTAGGGGAGAAATCACAAACTCCTTGTGAGAACTGAAACAACTACATCCCTTTTTCTTTAAAAATAACAAAAGCAAACAATCAACATGACACGCAGTTTAGAAGATTTAAGATTCCTTTTATAATCTCTCTACCCTTTTCCAAATGATTTTTTCCACTGTGGGAAGACATTTCTACCTCCTCAAGCATCACAGGATTTCTTAGGCAGCAGGGTCCTCACCCCCTTCTAAGGTTTTAGGTCTCAGCCTCCTCCTAACATGAAGCATTCTTTATCACTCTCTCTTCATCTGGTCTCCTGAAACTATTGTTGGTCTTGTCACCTCTGTGAAGACAAGGATGCAATTGCTATCACCAACAACAGCTGTTTTTAAGCACTAACTATGATGGTTCCCATGAACACATTTAATCCTCAAACAAACCTTTAAGGATTTCTCTAAGCAAGATGTTTAGAAGGAGGAGTAAGGGACGGGCTGTCTCAGATCAGAATGCTTTTTTAGAGCTGCTGCTTCCTAAATCAAGTTGCAAATTCTCAGGCTGCTGCTCAATATCTGGTTGGCCCCTATCCACTCTACCAGCTTTAATACTCAGCCCTTCCTATCACATTCCTCTCTTCTCCATATCCTGATGCCAGCAAAACTGACCAATGTATCATATGTCAGATGCACGCAGCAATGTCTACCCCAGGGCCTTTGCGTGTGTTTCTGCCTCAAAAAAGTTAATGGTCGAGTGGGCAGGCATGGGCATTGGAGTCTAACAACCTTAGACCATCTTTGTTGCAACTTTACCAGGTTCATTGCCTGCTGCTTAGTATGAAGCCAATACACTGAGACAGCAGGGAAAGAGTCTAATATTACAGCAGGTGCCATGCAAGGAGTGGGGAGCAAGTTCTCAAATCTGTCTCCTCAATAATTTGTGAGAAAATGTTTTTAAAGACAGTTTGACAGGCAAAGAGCTAGGCAGTGTGGTCCGCTGATTGGCTGGATTTCAGGTAGAACCACAGGGGTGTAGAAATTGTATTCTTGTGCTGAGTCAGTTCCTAGGTGGGGGGCGCACTAGTAGCTGAGTTAGTTCCTTGGTGTGGGTGGGTCAGCCAATCCACTGCAATGTCAAGCCTGGAAGGTATCTCAAAAAATAGCCTTAGGCGATAAAGGGTATCCATATAGGGGCAGAAGAGATCAAACTTTCACTCTTCGCAGATGATATGATAGTATATTTGGAAAACACTAGGGACTCTACTACAAAACTCTTAGAAGTGATCAAGGAATGCAGCAGCGTCTCAGGTTACAAAATCAACATTCATAAATTGGTAGCCTTTATATATACCAACAATAGTCAAGTTGAAAAAACAATTAAGGACTCTATCCTATTCACAATAGTGCCAAAGAAGATGAAATTTTGGGAATTTATCTAACAAAGGACGTGAAAGATCTCTATAAAGAGAATTATGAAACTCTAAGAAAAGAAATAGCTGAAAATGTTAACAAATGGAAAAACATACCATGCTCATGGCTAGGAAGAATCAACATTGTTAAAATGTCCATACTACCCAAAGCAATATATAATTTCAGTGCAATCCCTATTAAAGCTCCACTGCCATACTTTAAAGATCTTGAAAAAACAATACTTCATTTTATATGGAATCAGAAAAAACCTCGAATAGCCAAGACATTACTCAGAAATAAAAACAAAGCAGGAGGAATTACGCTACCAGACCTCAGACTATACTACAAATCAATAGTTATCAAAACAGCATGGTATTGGCACAAAAACAGGGAAGTAGATGTCTGGAACAGAATAGAGAACCAAGAGATGAATCCAGCTACTTACTGTTATTTAATCTTTGACAAGCCAATTAAAAACATTCAGTGGGGAAAAGATTCCCTATTTAACAAATGGTGCTGGGTGAACTGGCTGGCAACCTGTAGAAGACTGAAACTGGACCCACACCTTTCACCATTAACTAAGATAGACTCTCACTGGATCAAAGATTTAAAATTAAGACATGAAACTATAAAAATACTAGAGGAGAGTGCAGGGAAAACCCTTGAAGAAATCAGTCTAGGCGAGTATTTTATGAGGAGGACCTCCCCAGGCAATTGAAGCAGCTTCAAAAATACACTACTGGGACTTGATCAAACTAAAAAGCTTCTGCACAGCCAAGAATACAGTAAGTAAAGCAAGCAAACAGCCCTCAGAATGGGAGAAGATATTTGCAGGTTATGTCTCCGAAAAAGGTTTAATAACCGGAATCCACAGAGAACTCAAATGCATTAGCAAGAATAGAACAAGGGATCCCATCACGGGCTGGGCAAGGGATTTGAAGAGAAACTTCTCTGAAGAAGACAGGCACATGGTCTTCAGACATATGAAAAAATGCTCATCATCTTTAATCATCAGAGAAATGCAAATCAAAACTACTTTGAGATACCATCTAACTCCAGTGAGACTAGCCTATATCACAAAATCCCAAGACCAGAGATGTTGGCGTGGATGTGGAGAAAAGGGAACACTTTTGCACTGCTGGTGGGAATGCAAATTAATACATTCCTTTGGAAAGAGATATGGAGAAAACTTAGAGATCTGAAAATAGATCTGCCATTCAATCCTGTAATCCCTCTGCTGGGCATATACCCAGAAGACCAAAAATCACAACATAACAAAGATATTTGTACCAGAATGTTTATTGCAGCCCAATTCATAATTGCTAAGTCATGGAAGAAGCCCAAGTGCCCATCGATCCACGAATGGATTAATAAATTGTGGTATATGTACACCATGGAATATTATGCAGCCTTAAAGAAAGATGGAGACTTTACCTCTTTCATGTTTACATGGATGGAGCTAGAACATATTCTCCTTAGTAAAGTATCTCAAGAATGGAAGAAAAAGTACCCAATGTATTCAGCCCTACTATGAAACTAATTTAGGGTTTTCACATGAAAGCTATAACACAGTTACAACCTAAGAATAGGGGGAAGGGGGAAAGGGAGGGGAGGGAGGGGGGAGGGGGGTAGAGGGAAGGGGATTGGTGGGATTACACCAGTGGTACATCTTACAAGGGTATATGTGAAACTTGGTAAACGGTCTGTGAAGCTAGTGAATGATGCCCCATGATTATATCAATGTACACAGCTATGATTTAATAAAAAAAAATAATAAAAAAAGTAAACTAGGTTAACAGAAAAAATAATAACCTTAGGTTTCACAAAGAGTGGTATTAATTATTGCAGCAATGAAGAAAGCTAAGAACATTTCTTTCTTTTTTTTTTTTTTGAGACAAAGTCACTATGTCACCCTCGCTAGAGTGCTATGGTGTTACAGCTCACAGCAACCTCCAACTCTTGGGCTTAAGTGATTCTCTTGCCTCAGCCTCCCGAGTAGCTGGGACTACAGGTTCCCATCACAATGCCAAGCTATATTTATAGACAGGGTCTCGCTTTGTCTCAGGCTGGTCTCGAACTTGTGAGTTCAGGTGATCCACCCTCCTTGGCTTCCCAGAGTGCTAGGATTGCAGGTGTGAGCCACTGTGCCAGACCTGATTTTCCATTCTTATGCTACTTTCCTAAGAAGAATGTGTTTAACTCCATCCAGGTTAATATAAAAGGTGTGAAGTCTCCATCTTTTTATGGCTGAATAGTATTCCATGGTATACGTGTGCCACAGTTTGTTAATCCATTCCTGGATTGATGGGCATGTATGTTTTATTTTTTAGTAGAGATGGGGTCTTGCTCTTGTTCGGGCTGGTCTTGAACTCCTGAGCTCAAGGAATCTACATGCCTTGGCCTCCCAGAGTGCTAAGATTATAGGTGTGAGCCACTATGCCTCGTGGGAGGATTAAAAGTAATGGGAGGCTCATCTAAACCACAGATGTGCAAAAATAACAATAATCATTATTGACGCGGCACTCATAGCTCAGTGGTTAGGGCGCCAGCCACATACACCTGGGCTGCCAGTTTGAACCCGGCCTGGGCCTGCTAAACAACAATGACAACTACAACAAAAAAATAGCTGGGCATTGTGGCGGGCACCTGTAGTCCCAGCTACTTGGAGGGCTGAGGCAAAAGAACTGCTTAAGCCCAAGAGTTGGAGGTTGCTGTGAGCTGTGACACCATGGCACTCTATCAAGGGCAACAAAGTGAGACTCTATCTCAAAAGCAAAACAAACAAACAAAAAGACAATAATCATTATTGTAGTAAGATAAATAATGATATTAATATCAATAATAGGTGTTAATGCTATATTATTAATAGTATAATTATGCTAATATATGATAGTGTGATAACATGAAATAAATGTCAAAGGCTGATTATAATATTAATAAACCTCCACTATATGTACTTTTCCAAATGCTCTGCATACATCAAGTCATGGAATTCTCACAACAGCCCTTTGATATCAATACTATCACTAAGTCCATTTTGCAGATGAAGAAGCTGAGGCAGAGAGAAGTAGAACCATCTGCCCAAAGTCATCTAGCTAGGGAACGACCTGCCCACATAAAGGCTTTGAATGTGGAAGTCTCATTGTAGGCTGTCCCTGACCAATGGACCCCTGGACATTCCTGTAGCAGTGAATATGTGGTATACCATCCAACATGGGAGCTGACATCTACACACAGCTTCACACACACACTTCACACACATCTACACACACACACTTCCAAAAGTGTGGCTACTGAATCAGGAATGTGATACTACCCCGCATATGCTTTCATTTGCTGAGGCACTAATCAGTTGGAATTTGGGGGAGCCAGTGGTGTTGCCTATCTCTGACAGCTAGTTGGTGTGTGGTTGAATTCAACACCCTCATGGTTGCTGCGATTGTTCACAATAAAAAATAACATAGCAAAATAAATCAAGATGTTTGTTGATCCAATGACCTATAAGAATCACTTACACCCAAGAATTTGAGGTTGCTGTGAGCTGTGATGCCACAGCACTCTACCGAGGACAGCATGGTGAGACTCTGTCTCAAAAAAAAAAAAAATTCCTCCTTTCAGTATTTCCTTTATCTTCAGGTAAAGAAAAAAAGTCACTGGGGGCCAGATCAGATGAGTAAGGAGGGTGTTCCAATACTGACTAAAAACTCCCTCACAGACAGTGCCATGTGAGCTAGTACATTGTCGTGATGCAAGAGCCATATTTTGTTGGCTGACATTGTCAGTGAAGGTTTTCCTAACTTTTTCTATCGATATTTACTTGATTTGCTATGCTGCTCACATTTAGCCAATGATTTTGATGCACAATTTGACAAATTTTTGCATTGTTTTCATTAGTTCTGTTTGTTACTGCCACCCTGAACTCTCTTCATCAGTGGTGCTTTCTCTTCCTTCAGAAAAGTGTTCAAAATATTTGTACACTGCCATTTTCTTTACAGCATTATCCCCATAAACTTGGACTAATGTCCCTGATTTCACTTTCACTCCTGCCATATTTAACAAGAAATTTATGAATGTTTGTTCATTGCTGTAATTCAAGCTCTGACATTCTCCTGGTGGCACATGAAAACATGCAACAACAATATTGAGTGTCACTCATCAAGACACTGCTGCATGTCAATAAGAACACAATTGTGACCGGGGTGGCTCACCCCTGTCATCCTAGCACTCTGGGAAGCCAAGGCAGGTGACTTGCCTGAGCTCATGAATTCAAGACCAGCCTGAGCAAGAGTGAGACCCTGTCTCTACTAAAAATAGAAAAACTAGTGGGGTGTGGTAGCAGGCACCTGTAGTCCCAGCTACTTGGGAAGCTGAGGCAAGAGGATCAATTTTTTTTTTATTATTGGGGATTCATTGAGGGTACAAAATTGCATTTGTTAGATAAAGATCCTCTTATAATTATGTCCTTCCCCCAAAAGTTGTAGGATACACTGCGACCCCCACCTCCTCTCTCCTTTCCTCTCTCTGCTCTCCCCATCCCCCAGCCCCCATCGTGTAGTAGGTCATTAATTGTCCTTGTATCAGAATTGAGTACATAGGATTCTTGCTTCTCCATTCTTGTGATGCTTTACTAAGAAGAATTTGTTCCACTTCCATCCAGGTTAATACAAAAGATGTAAAACCTCCATCTTTTTTAATGGCTGAATAGTATTCTATGGTGTACATATACCACAGCTTGTTAATCCACTCCTGGGTTGGAGGGCATTTAGACTGTTTTCACATTTTGGCGATTATAAATTGAGCTGCAATAAACAGTCTAGTGCAAGTGTCCTTATGGTAGAAGGATTTTTTTTTCTTCTGGGTAGATGCCCAGTGATGGGATTGCAGAATCAAATGGGAGGTCTAGCTTGAGTGCTTTGAGGTTTCTCCACACTTCCCTCCAAAAATGTTGTACTAGTTTGCAGTCCCACTAGCAGTGTAAAAGTGTTCCCTTCTTTCCACATCCATGCCAGCATCTGCAGTTTTGAGATTTTGCAATGTGGGCCATTCTCACTGGGGTTAGATGATATCTCAGGCTGGTTTTGATTTGCATTTCTCTAAAAATTAGGGACAATGAGTATTTTTTCATATGTTTGTGAGCCATTTGTCTGTCTTCTTTAGAGAAGTTTCTATTCATCTCTCTTGCCCAGTAATATAAGGGATTATTGGTTCTTTTTATGTTGATTAATTTGAGTTCTCTGTGGACCTTTGTTATCAAGCTTTTGTCTGATTCAAAATATTAAAATATCCTTTCCCAATTCTTTGCTTTGTATGGGACCAGAAAAAAAGCCGTATGGCCAAGACAATTCTTAGTAATAAAAACAAAGCTGGGGGCATCAGCATACCAGACTTTAGGCTGTACTACAAGCCCTGTAATCAAAACAGTATGATATTGGCACAAAAATAGAGACATTGACATTTGGACCTGAATAGAAAACCAGGAAATGAAACAAACATCTTACAGCCACCTAATCTTTGTTATACCCACCAAGAACATACACTGGGTAAAAGAATCCCTATTCATGGGCAGCGCCTGTGGCTCAGTGAGTAGGGCACCTGCCCCATATACTGAGGGCAGTGGGTTCAAACCTGGCCCCGGCCAAACTGCAACAACAACAACAAAAGAATCCCTATTCAATAAATGTGCCAGGAATTTGGATATTCACATGTAAAAGACTGAAACTGGACCCGCACCTTTCTCCACTCACAAAAATTGATTCAAGATGGATAAAAGACCTAAATCTAAGGCATGAAACAATAAAAAACCTTGAAGAAAGTGTGGGGAAAACACTTCAAGCTATTGGCCTGGGGAAAGACTTTATGAGGAAGTCTTCTCTGGCAATTGCAACAACAACAAAAATAAACAAGTGGGACTTGAAATGAAAAGTGGGACTTGTAATGAAAGTGAAAAGATTCTGTACAGCAAAGGAGACAAGAGGATTAAATGAACAGGGGAGTTTGAGGTTGTTGTGAGCTATGACACCACAGCACTCTACCCAGTCTCAAAAAAAAAAAAAAAAAGAAAGAAAAAAGAACACAGCCATGAGACACTAATATACCAAGGTTTTAAAACCTTACCGAGTTGTTCATACAGTCCTGCCAACGTAAGTGCATGGTGGCAAGTTCACAAACTTAATTGTCATACCTCATGTAGTACTCTGTACTATGGCTGAGGAATTTTATTTTTATTTAATTTTCATTAATTTAAATTTAAATAGCCTCTCTAGGTGCAGTCGCTCATGCCTGTAATCCCAGTACTTGGGAGGCTGAGGCAGATGGATTGCCTGAAGGCACAGATTTGAGACTAGCCTGAGCCAGAGTGAGACCCCATCTCTAAAAAAAAATAGCCCGGCATTGTGGCAGGTGCCTGCAGTCCCAGCTACTTGGGAGGGTGAGGCAAGAGAATCACTTGAACCCAAGAGTTTGAGGTTGCTGTGAGCTAAGATGCCATAGCACTCTACCAAGGGTGACCAAGTAAGACTCTGTCTCAATAAATAAATAAATAATAAATAAATTTAAATAGCCTCATGTGTGTAGTGGCTATTATATTAAGGTGCACACCTTTGGATTCCTTTCTCTTAATCAGCCCCCTTTACCTTCTGACATATAGGTGTCCATGCCTAAAGGCTATAAAAAAAAGCATTCTTGGTATAACAGATGCAGAGAAATAATTTCAATATCACAAAGAAGTACTTCTTCCTGTGCTTTAGGGGAGATGAGTCAGGATGGCCTCTAATTTCCCACTGGATTTACAGATAGCAACTCTAGGTGAATATTTCACCTCCTCTTAAACTTTATTCCAAGAAGAAACAGCAAGCAGCATACATGTGAGGATGAGGGCAATTGCAGGGGAGGCAAAAGGGAGCAGTGAGGACTGCAGCAAAATGAAGAGCTCCTGCTCTATTGGAAGGGATGGGTGATAACATGGCTTCTGTTGGGATGTGGGCTCAGGGTAGCTGGAAGTTTCAGCTTTGTCAAAAGAAGTTGGAAATCTGAAAACTTTATGACTGATGAGAACTTTAAATATTGACAAGGTATGCAAATATGTTTAAGACACTATGCAGCAAAACAAACACATCCTGATACCTGGATGGGGCCCTAGGCCATCATATGGAAATGTGCCACTTAAATTAATGGTTCTCAGTCATGGCTGTGCATTAAGATCTCTTACGAAAGCTTTCTTTCCTTATTCTTGTTTTCTTTCTTTCTTTCTTCTTTTTTTTTCTCTTTTTTTGCAGTTTTGGCTGGGGCTGGGCTTGAACCCACCACCCTTGGTATATGGGGCTGGCACCATACTCCTTGAGCCACAGGTGCTGCCCATTCTTGTTTCCTTTTTTAATATCGAGAACCACAGGCAAGATGGTGACCGAGTAACAGCTTCCTTGCATCCGGGCACCGTGAGTCTAGGGAGATAGGACTCCAGGCATCTCTGGCTGGTGGGATCTGCCTATAATCATCCTTGTGAGGATACAGGGAGTCAGCGAGAGACTTCTGGATCCCAAGAGGAGGACTAAAACAGTGGAAAACCGGCAAGTGGTTGCGTGTGTTCAATCGGTCTAAACCTGCCAGCAACTGTAAGTACAGTAGCAGCGAGACTGCCGGAAAGGCCTTACCTGTGAACTGTTTTGGTGTCTTTGGATTTGGCACTCAGTTGAACTGCCTTGGGGAGAGCCTGAGCGGGAGTGCGGAGAACTTTGGCCATTGTCTAGGGTCCTAGTCTGAGCCGCTGAGCCAGACTGAGCTAATAGTGTTTGGCTGTGGGCCACAGAGAGCCATTGTGAGCGATCTGCCCCTGCAAGCTCTGCCCTCAGGGTCGCAGAGCAAGAATTGGGCAGGAGCTGGTAACCCAGCGACTAAGTAGCCTAAGGGCAGGGTCTGAGCTGCCTTACACCCCTAACCCTCGGGGGCAGAGTGAGACCAGTTTTGCCACACTGGGTAAGTGGATAGCCACTTCAGCAGTGATTCCAGCGACAAGCACTTTCCTGGGAAAGCTTCTACTCAGCAACTTTACAAGTTCAAAGTGCCTTTTAAGAGGGCCGAAGAGAGATTTAGGGTGTCTACCTGCTGGGGTTGGAGAAATCTGCAGCCTCCAGTCGTATCAGCACTGTGATTAATGCTCATACCCCAGAAGACCACGTGTTGCCCAGACAATATTCAACAAGATATACATACTGCTTTATTTTTGGTTGTGGTTTTTTTTTTTTTTTCTGTTTTTTTTTTTTTTGGTTTGGTTGTTTTTCTGTTTATTTTGATGTTGTTGATGTTGTTTTGTTTTTTAATTTCAACCTTTTCCATACAAATTTTTTCTTTCTCAATTTTTCTAGCGTAATTATAATTTCCCATTACCGCCTTTTTCAATAACTAGAACTTCATTTTTGCTAGTGTTTCTACCGCTATTATTTGTTTTGTCACCCAATTTTATCCCATAAAGTTTTCTGTCTGCTTGTTTTGGTTTGATTTATAACATTTTTGTCTTTCCTCTCTACTTGGTGGAGGTGGGGTACTGTGTCTGACCAGGTTAGCAAAGAGCTGCTGACCTCAAGGGAACCACCCAACTGGGCACCCCTAGAAGGTGGAGTTTTTTTAAGGTTGTGTCAAAGTACCCTACTGTACACCTATATTGCTCTGTCTCCCTCTTTCTGTGCCTCTCTTCTTTTTTAATACTCCTTTTACCCACCCCCTCTCCTTTCTCTATTTTTTTTCCTTTTCACTCATTCCTCCTTTCTTTCATCCCTTTCTTGCTCTTCAACCTTCTCATCCTTCTGGTCCTGTATCAAAAGGACTCATCGAAACCTTAGTCCACAGGCATGAGAACTTAAAGAGCAAGAGGAAGTGAAAGGAAAATTAGGGCAAGGAAACAGATAAAAGAATTCACTCATGAGGAAGAATCAGCAGAAAACTCCAGGCAACATGAAGAACCAGTCCAGAACAACCCCACCAAGGGACCATGAGGTAGCTACTGCAGAGGATTCCACCTATAAAGAAATGTTAGGAATGACAGAAAGGGAATTTAGAATACACATGATGGAAACAATAAAGGAAACTGCTAATAAAGTGGAAAATAACCAAAAGGAAATCCAAAAACAGAATCAAATAAGAGATGAACGATATGAGGAATACAGAAAGGATATAGCAGAGCTGAAGGAACTGAAGCAGTCAATTAGGGAACTTAAAGATGCAATGGAAAGTATCAGCAACAGGTTAGACCATGCAGAAGAAAGAATTTCAGAGGTAGAAGACAAAGTTCTTGAGATAACTCAGATACTAAAAGAGGCAGAAAAGAAGAGAGAGAAAGCAGAACTTTCACTGTCAGAATTATGGGACTTTATGAAACGTTCCAACATACGAGTTATAGGAATCCCAGAAGGGGAAGAAGAATGCCCCAGAGGAATGGAAGCCATACTAGAGAATATTATAAAAGAAAATTTCCCAAATATCACCAAAGATTCTGACACACTGCTTTCAGAGGGATTTCGGACCCCAGGTCGCCTCAACTCTAGCCGAGCTTCTCCAAGACACATTGTGATGAACCTATCCTTTTTAAATATCAATTTGAAGTAGAGAACTGGCATATCATTTTTTTTTTTTTTTTTATAGAGACAGAGTCTCACTTTACGGCCCTTGGTAGAGTGCCATGGCATCACACAGCTCACAGCAACCTCCAACTCCTGGGCTTAAGCGATTCTCTTGCCTCAGCCTCCCGAGCAGCTGGGACTACAGGTGCCTGCCACAATGCCCAGCTATTTTTTGGTTGCAGTTCAGCCGGGGCTGGGTTTGAACCCGCCACCCTCGGTATATGGGGCCGGCACCCTACCGACTGAGCCATGGGCACTGCCCTGGCATATCGTTTTTAAAGTACCCAGAGCAGTCAGACATGCAGCTGCCCCCATGGTACTGGAGAGCCACTGGCTTAAGTGACTTGGACCTTTCATCAAAAGAACATTTGCTGCATATGCAGGTGCCACATTTTGTGACAAGTATAAAGTGGACATGCAGTAAATGGGACACAAATGCAGGGAAACAGGCACCTCACTTCGTCTGTCTCTCCTGTCTCCTCTTTTCTCATTCTGGTTCTCTCTTCTCTGTCCCTATGTCCCCTCCTCTCTCCTCCCTACTCTCTTTATCTTCCTAAATCCACTTCTCTCCACCCTGCACTTTCTCTCCCGCTCTTTCTTCCTTTCTCTTTCTCTTTCTCTGCCTTCCCTTCTCTCTCTCTCTCCCTGTCTGTGCCTATCTCTCATAATCTCTCTCTCTCTCCCTGTCTGTGCCTCTCTCTCATAATCTCTGTGTGTCTCTCTCCCTCTCTGTGCCTCTCTCTCATAATCTCTCTGTCTCTCTCTCCCTGTCTGTGCCTCTCTTTCATAACCTCTCTGTCTGTGCCTCTCTCTCATAATCTCTCTGTGTCTCTCTCTCCCCCGTCTGTGCCTCTCTCATAATCTCTCTGTCTCTCTCTCCCTGTCTGTGCCTCTCTCTCAAAATCTCTCTCTCTCTCTCTCTCTCTCCCTGTCTGTGCCTCTCTCTCATAATCTCTCTGTCTCTCTCTTCCCCTGTCTGTGCCTCTCTCTCATAATCTCTCTGTGTCTCTCTCTCCCCCTGTCTGTGCCTTTCTCTAATAATCTCTCTCTCTCTCTCCCCCTGTCTGTGCCTCTCTCTCATAATCTCTCTGTGTCTCTCTTCCCCTGTCTGTGCCTCTCTCTCATAATCTCTCTGTGTCTCTCTCTCCCCCGTCTGTGCCTCTCTCATAATCTCTCTGTCTCTCTCCCCCTGTCTGTGCCTCTCTCTCAAAATCTCTCTCTCTCTCTCTCTCCCTGTCTGTGCCTCTCTCTCATAATCTCTCTGTCTCTCTCTCCCTGTCTGTGCCTCTCTCTCATAATCTCTCTGTCTCTCTCTTCCCCTGTCTGTGCCTCTCTCTCATAATCTCTCTGTGTCTCTCTCTCCCCCTGTCTGTGCCTTTCTCTAATAATCTCTCTCTCTCTCTCCCCCTGTCTGTGCCTCTCTCTCATAATCTCTCTGTCTCTCTCTCCCTGTCTGTGCCTCTCTCTCATAATCTCTCTGTGTCTCTCTCTCCCCCTGTCTGTGCCTCTCTCTCAAAATCTCTCTCTCTCTCTCTCTCCCTGTCTGTGCCTCTCTCTCATAATCTCTCTGTCTCTCTCTCCCTGTCTGTGCCTCTCTCTCATAATCTCTCTGTCTCTCTCTTCCCCTGTCTGTGCCTCTCTCTCATAATCTCTCTGTGTCTCTCTCTCCCCCTGTCTGTGCCTTTCTCTAATAATCTCTCTCTCTCTCTCCCCCTGTCTGTGCCTCTCTCTCATAATCTCTCTGTCTCTCTCTCCCTGTCTGTGCCTCTCTCTCATAATCTCTCTGTGTCTCTCTCTCCCCCTGTCTGTGCCTCTCTCTCATAATCTCTCTCTCTCCCCCCCGTCTGTGCCTCTCTCTCATAATCTCTCTGTCTCTCTCTCTCCCTGTCTGTGTCTCTATCTCATAATCTCTCTCTCTCTCTCTCCTTGTCTGTGCCTCTCTCTCATAATCTCTCTGTCTCTCTCTCTGCGTCTGTGCCTCTCATAATCTCTCTCTCTCTCTCCCTGTCTGTGCCTCTCTCTCATAATCTCTCTCTCTCTCCCTGTCTGTGCCTCTCTCTCATAATCTCTCTGTCTCTCTCTCCCTGTCTGTGCCTCTCTCTCATAATCTCTCTCTCTCTCTCTCTGTCTGTGCCTTTCTCTCATAATCTCTCTGTCTCTCTCTCTCCCTGTCTGTGCCTCTCTCTCATAATCTCTCTCTCTCTCTGTCCGTGCCTCTCTCTCATAATCTCTGTGTGTCTCTCTCCCTGTCTGTGCCTCTCTCTCATAATCTCTCTGTCTCTTTCTCCCTGTCTGTGCCTCTCTTTCATAATCTCTCTGTGTCTCTCTCTCCCCCTGTCTGTGCCTCTCTCTCATAATCTGTCTCTCTCCTTCTCTTTCTCTGTTGCCTCCTTTCTCTCATCATCTCTCTCCTGTCTTTGGTCTTGTTACTCCCCAGGAGGGGGAGTAGGTAAGGGGAAGTCTGCAAGCCCACATCTACTCTGAACCACTCTCTTGGCTTCCACTGTTGTTGGAGTCCCAGACAGAGTATTTAAAGGCTGGGAATATTTGAAAGCCTTTCTAGCTGGCCTGGCCAGGGCTGGAGCCCAGCATTCTGACACTTGGCTATGGCTAAGCAACAGTCCTGATCAGAGGTCCAGACTGCAGAGGAAGCCTGGGCACCATTTCCTGCTGTGAGATTGGGAAGCTGTACTGGGGGAAAAACATAAAACATTGGGGACTTGGGATGGGGGCTGGAGGGTTGGGGTGGAGTTTTCCCTGCTGGAAGTCGTCTTTTTTTTTTTTTCCTTTAAAAATTGAAGAGGAGCAAAAATGTGAGTTGCAACAAACAGAGGGCTTACTATGGTAATGGTTATTTTCCGGCTTTGAGCCAAGGACTGTGCCTTCCCCAGGGGCTGTGGAGAGCTGAGTCAGCTTGGCTGGTTTATAGTTAAACTCAAGTTTTCAAGATGGCAACTCCCAGAGACAGACAAGGCCATGTTTGCTAACATCATGTCTCTCCTTTTTTATCTGACCTTTGAGTCCTGAACTTGGGAGCTGGGGCTATAAAGTGTGGAGAGGGGCCATCACAGCTCATCCTTCCCCAGCCAGGCTCTCTGGCTTTGATACAACCTACACCTAGAGCTTGGAAGAGGCTTTACACTCCCTTTCTCTGCTGAAAACTTTGCCATCCTGGCTAGTCTGGGAGGCTCAAATCTGTAACCCCAGCAGTTTAGGAGGCTGAGGCAGGAGGATCACTTGAGCCTGGGAGTTGTTGATCAGCCTAGGCAACATAGTGAGACCTCATCACTACACAAAATGGAAAAATTATGTGGGCATGGTAGTGTTCCTGTAGTCCCAGCTACTAGGGAGGCCAAGACAAGAGGATCATTTGAGCCCAGGAGTTTGAGGCTGCAGTGAGCTGTGATCACAGCACTGCACTCCAGCCTGGGTAGACTTGTCTTTGAAAAAGAAAATAAATTGTTATCCATCTATCTGCTCATCCAATAAATAGCTACTGAGTAGCTCAAATAGTCTGCATTTTGTTCTAGAAGCTAAGGGATTATACTACATGGTATTATTATAACTATTGGTGCTAAACTGAAAGGGATTTGTCCACCTGTCACTGCAGCCAAACACAGAGATGGGGCAGGGTCCAATCAAACTTCAATGACAAGAAAAGCCAGCAAATCTGGAGAATAGCAAGAGTAGCCTCCCAAATCTGTTTGCCTCAGTTATAAACACAGCAGTTTTCATAGAAACTTACAAAGAAAAGGCATCTAAAGAATTACAACTTAGTCCAAAACTTAATCTACAGCAACATCAAAGTAATTTTTTTGAATGTTATATGATCTGAAATTTTTCTTTTTCTTTTTTTGTTTTTTTTTAATTTTTTTTTAATTTTTTTTTATTTTTAATTTCAGTGTGCTTGTGCATTCTTCTTTGTTTGAAGTACTCCTTTTTTGTTGATTTTCTTCTTCCTCTGGTGGTGCTGTCTGTTTTTGATGTTGTTAGTAGAGACGGGGTCTTACTCTGGCTCACTGCTGCTCATACTGGTCTGGAACCTCTGAGCTCAGACAATCCACTGGCCTTGGCCTCCCACAGCACTGGGACTACAGGCATGAGCCACCACGCCCAGCCTCTTTTTTTTGTTTTTTAAAGACAGAGTCTCACTCTGTTGCCCTGGGTAGAGTGCTGTGGCATCATCATAGCTCACAGCAACGTCAAACTTCTGGACTCAAGCAATCCTCCGGCCTCAGCCTCCCGACTAGCTGAGACTATAGGTGCCTGCCATCATGCCTGGTTAGTTTTTCTATTTTAGTAGAGACAGGGTTTCGCTCTTGCTCAGGCTAGTCTCCAACTCCTGAGTGCAGGCATCCACCCGCCTCAGGCTCCCAGAGTGCTAGGATTACAGCCTACAAGCCTGCAATATTTTCTCTAAATAGAACACTAAGTACCTTTTCCTCCTGGTGCTGTTACTCCCTAGGATTGGTTGCTCAATTCCTTAAGGTATCCATCTGTACGGTCTGGGTCTGGAGAATTGGCTGATGTCAGGGAAAAAGAATGCTGCTTAAGCAAGGTGGTGGAGTCACCTCGTCTTTTAATTCTACCTTAGCCTCACCAACTCCATCTTAGTCTCACTACACGTGCTCTTGTTTCCCGCAACCAGGAAGGGACAGCGTGGGCTTCTCTGGTAAGTCTTACTTGCTAGAGCAGGTCCCCTGTGATCACCTGGATGGACAGGTCCAGGGATCCTGTGTCCTAGCAGAGTTATCAAGAATCTTTTTCTGGTGGGTGCAGTGGCTCACGCCTGTAATCCTAGCACTCTGGGAGGCCAAGGCAGGTGGATCGCTTGAGCTCACAAGTTCAAAACCAAGCTGAACAAGAGGGAGACCCTGTCTCTAAAAACTATCTGGGCATTGTGGTGGGTGCCTGTAGTCCCAGCTACTTGGGAGGCGGAGACAAGAAAATCACTTGAGCGCAGGAGTTGGAGGTTGCTGTGAGTTATGATGCCATAGCACTATATTGAGGGTGACAAAGTGAGACTCTGTTTCAAAAAAAAGGAATCTTTTTCCGTCGTGTCCCTGGCACCTGCACCTGCTGTCACCTTCACGTATCATTAAGGGTCTACTTGCTTTATTCTGGTTGTGCACTGAGAACTTTAGTTCTCATCAGTTCTGGTTTTGTTCTCAAGAAATTTAGTGTTTCTGTATCTGATCTATATTTTTTCATCTCAGGCCTCTGTCCCTACAACCAGCCCGTTGGGGTGGATTGGCTTCCTTCTTCTCAGTACGAGTCCTCACCAATAACTAAGATGGAAATGAAGTTTTATTGAAACACGCCTGGCCTGTGGGTCATCTAGACTCCAGAGAGAAGTGGCTGATAAATGGATCCTCGAATTATTATAATGATATTGCATTGTTTAAAATAACAAGTCTTATTAAAATACTTAGGTTTGTTTTTTCTTCATAGGATTTATGAGTTTAAAAGCAGTGATTAAAACTAAATTTTGGTCCCTGGATAGATATATAGATATATAATGAAAACATATAATTTTGTTATATATCTAATTTGCAGGATGTAAAAATGGTTAACAGAAAAATAAATTAAAATGGTAACTAAACCCTAGGTAAACTGCTAAGATCCACATTGTATATCAGATCAGCAAATTGTACCCATCATGCATTAACGTGCACAGTTATGATTTAATAAAATAAAAGATTAGTATTCTGAATAAAAAATATTTAAAAACTGGCAAATATAAGTTCTGCTTCTGTCTGTATGTCTGTGTGTCTATATATGTCATATGCCTGTCATATTTAACTGCCAAAGTATGTAAAAGAGTTTTAATTAGTGGGCTTAAAAAAAAGTAAGTGCTTGGGTGATGCCTGTGGTTCAGTGAGTAGGGCGCCGGCCCCATACACCAAGGGTGGTGGGTTCAAACCTGGCTCCGGCCAAACTGCAAGAATAAAAAAAAAAAGCTGGGCATTGTGGTGGGTGCCTGTAGCCCCAGCTACTCAGGAGGCTGAGGCAAGAGAATTGCCTAAGCTCAGGAGTTGGAGGTTGCTGTGAGCTGTGACGCCATGGCCCTCTACCGAGGGTGATAAAGTAAGATTCTGTCTCAAAAAAAAAAAAAAAGTGAGTGCTTAATCAAATATTTTTATCAAGAAAACAAGAAAAAAAAAAGAAAACAAGAAAGAACTGAAATGCTTTTTCATTCATATGATTTTGGTAATCTTTGATAAATAAAATTAGTTTTAAAACTGTTATAAAAGTTCAGATGTTTAAAGGTCATAAAATTGGCCCTTCTGTGATATTTCTAAATTTGCTGGATTTGACCATGAGCTTAGAGTCTTAGTTTTGAGCCTCTGAATTCTGGAGTCTGGTTAGGTGGCCATGGTGAGGCCTGGGAACATGGTCTCAAAGCCTAGACCAATAGCTACAAGCTGCAGTCTGGCCCAAATGGCCCCTTCTTCCCTGCTCAGCTCTGTCCCCAGCTACTCCTGCAGGAATTTGATCCTCTAGTCATCCTGTTTCCCTTCCTTCCTTCCTTCCTTCCTTCCTTCCTTCCTTCCTTCCTTCCTTCCTTCCTTCCTTCCTTCCTTCCTTCCTTCCTTCCTTCCCTCCCTCCCTCCCTCCCTCCCTCCCTCCTTCCTCTCTCTCTCTCTCTCTCTTTACAGAGTCTCACTTTCTCACCCTTGGCAGAGTGCTGTGCCATCACAGCTCAGAGCAACCTCCAACTCCTGGGCTTAGGCAATTCTCTTGCCTCAGCCTCCCAAATAGCTGGGACTACAGGCACCCGCCACAATGCCTGGCTATTTTTTTGTTGCAGTTTGGTCGGGGCCGGGTTTGAACCCACCACCCTTGGTATATGGGGCCGGTGCCTTACCCACTGAGCCACAGGCACCGCCCAAGTCATCCTGTTTCTTGTCTTGAACTCTGTCCTGTCCTTCATAGGGACTTGGTTTGATGCCACATGGTCATTGACCTTTAGGAGGACCAGGAAGGACATTCGGGGTGGTTCCTATGTTGAAGTTACAAAATTCTTTTCAGTAACTTAAAATCTTAAAAGGCTTGTTACATGTAGTTAAAAAGATAATCATGAGATGTCCGAGTCATCTGTAAAATATAATACTTCAGCTGTCAATATTAGGTGTCATGATGGTTTGGGAAACTGAGCCTTTTCTCTGTGAAAGAATTAGATTTTTATTATTTATTTATTTATTTTTTTTTAGATAGAGTGTCAAGCTGTTGCCCTAGGTAGAGCTCCATAGCATCACAGCTCATAGCAACCTCAAACTCTTGGGCTTAAGCGATTCTCTTGCTTCAGCCTCCCAAGTAGCTGGGACTACAGGCGCCTGCCACAACACCCAGCTAGTTTTTGGTTGTAGTTGTCATTGTTGTTTGACAGGGCTGGGCTGGGTTTGAACCCACCAGCTCCAGTGTACATGGCTGGTGCCCTAGCCACTGTGCTACAGGTGCTGAGCCAGATTTTCATTTTTTAAAATCTTTTAGTTATCAGTTTGGCTAAGTGAATGACTAATTTATAGTAAACTGTGATCCTGTTTTAAGGAAAGCATTTTATGACACACAATTCATGACCTTTTTCTTCTTAAGTTTTCACTAAAATTTGGGGTATTAAAATAGGAATTCTAGTCAATACATGTAATTCTATCTGTGTATATGAAGCGTACCAAGAAATAAGATGTTTTAAAAGAAAAATTATAAAAGAAGCATAAGATGTGTTCTTATTGAATGTATGTTATGTAATTTTGTCTAATTCAGAAGTTATTTGAAGGTTGATTTAAAATACAGGTTTCAGACTGGGCGCGGTGGCTCATGCCTGTAATCCCAGCACTCCAGGAGGCCAAGGTGGGTGGATTGCCTGAGCTCACAGGTTTAAGACCAGCCTAAGCAAGTGGGAAACCTCATCTCTAAAAATAGCTGGGCACTGTGGCAGGTGCCTGTAGTCCAGCTATTTGAGAGGCTGAGGCCAGAGGATCACTTGAGCCCAAGAGTCTGAGATTGCTGTGAGCTATGATGCCACAGCACTCTACCGAAGGTGACAAAGTGAGACTGTCTCAAACAAAACATTATGGTATATGTATACCATGGAATACTATTTGGCATTAAAAAAAGATGGAGACTTTACCTCTTTTATGTTTACATGGATGGAGCAGGAAAATATACTTCTTAGTAAAGTATCTCAGGAATGGGAAAAAAATATCCAGTGTACTCAGTACTACTATGAAACCAATTCATAATTAGTCACACTTTCATATGAGAGATGAATCACAACTATAGCCCAGGATATAGGAGAGAAGGGGAGTGAGAGGGGAAGGGAGGGAGTTTGTTCAATAGAGGGAGGGTTAATGGTGGGACCACACCTATGGAGCATATCACAAGGGTACAAGTCAACTCTAACAAGTATTGAACACAAATGTCTTAACACTGTGATTAAGTAAATGAGGTAAAAGCTATGTTAATTAGTAGGATGTAAGCACTCTGATTTGTACAAATTATCAACACATTGAACCCCATAAAGGCATAAATGTATTCATGATCTATGTATATATGACTTAATAAAAAAAAAAGAGTGTTCATGGATATTTGCAGGTGACTGCCAAATGGTCTCATTCTCTTACCCTGGGCACAACCCCAACTTCGTCCATGTCGGCATGAAGAAGCCAGATTGGTCGCTGCCCCTTTTCCCTTTTCATTTGCTCACACTTCAGGATTGAGGCTGGGTAAAAGCCCAGGGGGAAAATGAAAACCACCATTGCAAACTGATGAAGGAGTTCAAGGCCAGAACTAGAGTAAGGGCTTCCAGAACTCTGCCAAGGAGCAGGCTTAATGGAAATAGGAATCAGTCACTGTCCCTTCATTTGCTTGATAATAATCACCGTTGCCTCTGTTTGTTCTTTACCCTGGAGCAGTTTTTGAGATATCTTCCAGATGCTGCATTCCAGTTATAGACCCACCCAGAGCAAGGAATTTACTCAACTGGCCTTGGACCCTCCACCCAAGGTATCTGCACTCCCACCTTTTCAAGGCCTCCAGCAGATGACCTTTGGTCTCTGTCACTGCACACCCTGCCACCTCCTGAGCTGCCCTAGGCCACACTCTGCCTTGAGGCCCCTTAACCTGCTTTGTGAAACGTGTGTAGGTTTCAGCCCATGACTAGCTTCTTCTCAGGACATGGAGGGAGAACCAGACCAATAACTTGAAGGAAAGTGGACTGGCCCTGGGACATTCTGTTCACCGCCTCTAGGGCTGTCAAGTTGGCTGGATTAAGGCTTGATTCCTGCATCAAGCCTTATCGCTTGAGAAAACCAGCACACCACATCCGACCAATGGAAGGCCCAGTGACCCGAGTAGAGACCAAGGGTTAAGAGCTTTAGTGATTGGGATAGGAAGGACATTCTTCTCAGGCATCTTGTTTAGTTGCCATATTCAGTATGCCCCCACCACTTTATTTTTGTTAATCATACTGCATGTTGCTCCTAGTATAACTTTTAACCTATCCCTCACCCGAATAAATTCAATCCCTGGACAAATGCAGTAAATCATAGTAATAATTTCCATTTAAAATCTATTTTATAGGCTCAGTGCCTGTAGCACAGTGGTTATGGCGCCAGCCACATACACAGAGGCTGTCGGGTTCGAAACTGGCCCGGGCCAGCTAAAAAACAAATGACAACTGCAACAAGAAACAGCCGGGCATTGTGGTGGGCATCTGTAGTCCCAGCTGCTTGGGAGGCTGAGGCAAGAGAATTGCTTAAGCCCAAGAGTTTGAAGTTGCTGTGAGCTATGACGCTACAGCACTCTACCAAGGGTGACAAAGTGAAACTCTGTCTCAAAAAATAAATAAAATAAAACCCATTTTATGGATACAAAATTCAGTAATAGGTTCGGTGCCTGTGGCTCAAGCAGCTAAGGCACCAGCCACATACACCTGAGCTGGTGGGTTCGAATCCAGCCTGGGCCCACCAAACAACAATGATGGCTGCAACCAAAAAATAGCTGGGCATTGTGGCGGGTGCCTGTAGTCCCAGCTACTTGCAAGGCAGAGACAGGAGACTCGCTTGAGCCCAGGAGTTGGAGGTTGCTGTGAGCTGTGATGCCGTGGCACTCTACCCAGGGCAACAGCTTGAGGCTCTGTCTCAAAAAAAAAAAAAAAAAAAATTCAGTAATAGCAGCCAGTAAATGAGACCATATATATTGAGAATAAGACAGAGTTGGTGAAGCTAAAGTAAGAGTAGTTTAAAGTTAAAAGATGAGGTGACTCTACCACTTTGCTTAACCATCATTCTTTTTCCTTGACATCCGCCAACCGCCAGACCCAGGCCATAAAGATGGTTATCTTAGGGAATTAAGCAAACAATAGTTAGTTTCCCTGTTAAAGATTGCTTTCGTATACCACAATTTATTAATCCATTCGTGGATCGATGGGCACTTGGCTTTTTCCATGACTTAGCAATTATGAATTGGGCTGCAATAAACATTCTGATACAAATATCTTTGTTATGGTGTGATTTTTGGTCTTCTGGGTATATGCCCAGTAGAGGGATTACAGGATTGAACGGGGGATTGGTGGGATCATACCTGTGGTGCATCTTACAGGGGTATTTGCGAAACTTGGTAAATGTAGAATGTAAATGTTTTGGCACAGTAACTGAGATAATGCCAGGAAGGCTATGTTAACCATTGTGATGAAAATGTGTCGAATGGTCTATGAAGCGAGTGTATGATGCCCCATGATCATATCAATGTATACAGTTATGATTTAATAAAAATAAATAAATAAATATTGCTTTCGTGCTGCCATAGATTAAGTTGTAAATTCTCTAGGTGCCTTTTCTTCCTAAGTTTCTATAAAAGGTGCTATGTTTGTAACCAAGACAGAACAGATTTGGGGGCCACTATTGCTGTTCTCCAGATTTGCTGGTTTTTCTGTCATTGAAGTTTGCTTGGACCCTGCCCCGACTCTGTGTTTGGCTGCAGTGACAGGTGGACAAGCTCCTTCCGATTTAGCAACACTGTTACAACAACAAAAACCAGCAAACACTTAAATAGTCCCTATTTTGTACCCTCTGTATCCTAGAAGTTTTTTGTTTATTTAATCTTTATAGAAACCCTTCTATTTTCCCCATCTTATGGAGGAAGAGACAGAGGCTCAGAGAGGCTCCCTGTCATACAGCTGAGCTGGGATTTGAACCCAAGCTGATGGGTGCTCCTCAGTACCTTGGCTACCTTGCCTCTTTTCACTCTTATAAAACACATAGACTAGTATGGTGCTAGATATTTAGATGCCCTGAAAATTCTTCACAGGGTATTTCGAGTATTGCTTTTCTCAGAGGGAAAACTTCTACACGGGGTATTTCAAGTATTGCTTTTCTGTGGGGAGAGCTGCAGAGAACACTCAGATAGGGTGACTAACAAGTGTAAAGGCCCTGTGGCTGAAACCACAAGAAAAGATCCAAAAGAATAAGAGCCCCATGCAGCTGGCAGGAAGGGATAAGAGCAGAAGACAAAGCAGCAGTTTTAGGTCAGGCCTGGGATTAGGGTTTTATAGGAAGTAGAGATTGCATTAACCCACACAACTATGATTAAAAAAAAGAAAAGAAAGAAAGAAATAAGTAGAAGAATATTTTTCCACCTTATAGGTGTGGTGGGTTCTGGTTGCCCAACTTCCACAATCCTTATCACCCCTGTCTTGCAAGACCCAATTTCTACTTTTTTTTTTTTTTTTTAAGAACAGGGTCTCACTCTGTCACTCAGGCTGGAGTACAGTGGCATCATCAAAGCCCACTGCTCTCTTGAACTCCTGGCTCAAGTGATCTTCCTGCCTCAGCCTCCCCAGTAGCTGGGACTACAGGTGCCTGCCACCAGACCTGGCTAATTTTTCTATTTTTTTGTGGAAACAGGATCATGCTATGATGTCCAGCCTGGTCTTAAGTTCCTGGCCTCAAGTGATCCTCCCTTCTCAGTCTCCCAAAATGCTGAGATTTTATGAGCCATCACACAGGCCAGGCTCCTGTGACATCTTTGCTGATGCTGAACAGCAAAAGCAAGACAAACTACCCCCAACCCTTCCCTCCTGCTCCCATATTTAACTACCCTCCCTTTGACTTTGTATCCTGGACTTGTCCATGTAAGAATAAATAAAAATGTGAATTGAGAGGCTTAATTCTCCCCATAATCCAGTTGCTGAGAGAGGATGAAAGCCTAACTTTGGTGAACACTTTGCTCCAGATTGCAAAACTACCTCCTATCATGATGAAAACTTTGGTTTTCCTCTAGATGAAGCCCATTCACTAACATACTTACCCCTTGGATCGGATGACTTTAGAATGAACTGTGTGTGACAGCTGTGCCACTGAAGCAGACTTTATCTGAGGCTGAAAATACGGATGTGGTAGACTGTATCTATCAGCTATAGGAGAAACGTTAGATTTCTTTCTTCTTTTACAATCACTTAGCAGATACTTAGAATGTGTACCACATTCTGGTTTAATGCTTATTCACTAATAAAATTGTTTTTTTCCCCCTTCTCTCTTCTACTTTTGAGCAGAAGTTTTCTGAGCTGAGAGAAGATCCTTTTTTTTTTCTTCCTTCATTCTATTTCTCCCACATCTTTATTTCATGCCCTGCATTTTTCGAGTTCTATGAAGCCAGACATGGCCCAATTTGTTGTTACAATTTCATACACACATAGCTCTGTGATCTCAGTCTTAGTTCAAATCTGTGTGGCTGGGAACAAGTCACTCAAGCTCTCTGTGCCTGAGCCTCCCCTTTGGTAAACTGGGGTGATGTCTGACAGCACCTGATTTCAGAGGGTCATTGCCAAAACTAAAGAGGGCAAAGAACTTAGCACAGATGCCAGCACAGAGCAAATGGTTTTAGTTAATAATAATAAGCACCATGCTTTTGGAATAGCCAACACCCCACCCACTGTATTAGCACTGCTCTGACCTTAACAACAAAGGAACAATGTCCATATTCTTCACAAAAGCTAATATTTAGTGTTGACCATGTGGCAGGCACTGAGCTAATTCCTTTTTTTTTTTTTTTGAGACAGCATCTTAATATGTCACCCTTGGTAAAGTGCCATGCCATCACAGCTCACAGCAACCTCAACCTCTTGGACTTAAGTGGTTCTCTTGCCTCAGCCTCCCAAGTAGCTGGGACTACAGGCACCTGCCACAACATTTTTGGTTGTAGTTGTCATTGTTGTTTGGCAGGCCTGGGCTGGGTTTGAACCCACCAGCTCTGCTGTATGTGGCTGGCACCCTAGCTGCTGAGCTACAGGTGCTAAGCCTAATTTTGTATTTTTAAAAAAATTGTGATAAGCAAAAGAATGGAAAAGCACGTATCCAAGTACTCAATACTAATATGAAGCCAGTAGACAGATGACCACATAAGAGAAAAACTCAATGCATTCAAGTTGGGGGAAAGAGAGAGGGGAGGGGGGGAGAGGGGGGAAGGAGGGGGATCAGTGTCCTCCCACCTAATGGGCACAATGTAAGTGTATATGACACACCTTCTGAGCCACACACACATACAGGACATAACTACAATAGAGCTTTACCTAAAACACATGACCATTATAAACTAATTATTTGTACCCTCATATTAATCTGAAATTTTAAAAATTGTGATAAGATACATATAACACGATATTTACCATCTTAGCCATTTTTAAGTGCACAGGGCAGGGGTGTTAAGTATCTGCAACAATCACCACCCTCCATCTCCAGAACTCTCTCACCTTCCCAAACTGACACTGTCCGCATGAAACACTCCCACCCCCTCCCCCGCCCTGGTCCCACCCTCTACTCTGTCTATGAATCTGATGGCTTTAGAGACATGAACGGAATCACACAAGGTGTTTGTCGTTGTGTGTCTGGCTTCTCTCACTGAGCATAGTGTCATCAAGGTTCATCCAAGTCGTAGCACGTGTCAGAACCTCCTCCCTTTCTAAAGCTGAGTCACATCCTCTGGATGTGCCACATTGTGTTCCTCCCTTCATTCATCCATCAGTAGACACTTGGGTTGCTTCTGCATTTTGGCTATTGTGAATCATGTTGTTATGAACATTATGTACAAATCTCTCTCCAAGACTCTACTTTCAATTCTTTTGGGTATATACCCACACATGGAATTGCTGGATCATATGGTATTTCTAGTCTTAATTTTTGGAGGAGCTGCCATACCCTTTTCCATAGTGGCTGTACCATTTTCCATTCTCACCAATAGTGCACAAGAGTTCCAATTTCTCGGGGTGGCGCCTGTGGTTCAGTGAGTAAGGGCGCCGGCCCCATATACTGAGGGTGGTGGGTTCAAACCGGCTCCGGCCAAACTGCAACAAAAAAATAGCCAGGCGTTGTGGCGGGTGCCTATAGTCCCAGCTACTTGGGAGGCTGAGGCAAGAGAATTGCCTACGCCCAGGATTTGGAGGTTGCTGTGAGCTGTGTGATGCCACGGCACTCTACCGAGGGCGATTAAAAAAAAAAAAATGTTCCAATTTCTCCATATCCTCACCAACACTTGTTATTTATTTATTTATTTATTTATTTGAGACAGAGTCTCAAGGTCACCCTGGGTAGAGTGCCATGGCGTCATCATAGCTCACAGCATCCTCTAACTCAGGCTCAAGCGATCCTCTTGCCTCAGTTTTTCTATTTTTAGTAGAGACAAGGTCTCAATTTTTGCTCAGGCTGGTCTCTAACCCATGAGCTCAAGCTACCCACCTACCTTGCCCTCCCAAAGCTAGGATTACAGACATGAGGCACCATGTCATTTATTCATTTATTTGTATGAGACAGAGTCTCTGTTGTCCAGACTAGATTGCCTTGGCCTCAGCTTAGCTCACAGCAACCTGAAACCCCTTAGCCTCAAGCAGTCCTCCTGCTTCAGCCTACCAAGTAGCTGAGACTACAGTTGCCCACCATGACACCTGGCTAATTTTCCTATTTTTAGTATGGATGGGGTCTCACTTTTGCTCAGGCTGGTCTCGAACTCTTGAGCTCCAGGTATCCTCCTTCTTCGGCCTCCTACAGTGCAACACTTGTTATTTTCTGTGTGTATTTCTAAGGGGTGCAAGACAGATGGGTCTAACTCCTTTTTTTTTTTTTTTTTGGTTTTTGGCCGATATGGGACCAGCGCCCTACACCTTGAGCCACAGGTGCCGCCCGAGGGTCTAACTCCTTTTAAACAGTGTCATTTTGAATGAAAGTGCCCCAGATTCTAGCACCCATCCAATTATCCACCTCAGTTCTATGCTTGGTCTCTCTTTCCTACAGAGACTTCTTTTGATTTATATTATGAGTCAATTTGGTCCAAAGTTTCCCCAGAACAGTGTCCCTAATCCTGCCAGATGATGTTAGATTCCTTGGGAATGTTTCCTAATTGTAACATACAGGATGAAGGTACAGAGCACCTTGTGTGATCCAAACACCATTATTGACCCTTGAATATATTCAATCATTATATGTCAATTAAACAAATAAAAGATAAAAACAGAACTATCTTATAATCCATCAATCCTGCTTCTGTGTATTTTTCCAAAAAAAAAAAACTAGAAAAAGGATTTCAAAGAGTTATTTTCATGCCCATGTTCATAGAAGCATTATTCACAATAGCCAAGATATGGAAGCAACTGAAATTGACAGATGAGGTTAAAGAAAATGTGGTATCTAAACAATGGAGTATTACTCAGCCTTAGAAATGGAGGGAATTTTGCCATATTTGACAACAGGATGAACCCAGAAGACGTTAGTTATGTTAAGTGAATTAAGCAGACACAAAAAGACACATATTTTATGATTCTACATACATGAGGTCTTTTTTTTTTTTTTTTTCTGAGACAGAGTCTTACTATGTTGCCCTTGGTAGAGTGCTGTGGCTTCTCAGCTCACAACAACCTTAAGCTCTTGGGCTTAGGTGATTCTCTTGCCTTGGCCTCTGGAGTACCTGGGACTACAGGCACCTGCCACAATGCCAGGCTATTTTTTGGTTGTAGTTGTCATTGTTGTCTGACAGGCCTGGGCTGGATTTGAACCTGCCTGCTCTGGTGTATGTGGCTGGTGCCCTACCCACTGAGCTACAGGCGCCAAGCCTTACATGAGGTCTTTAAAATGTCAGAGTCATAGAAGCAAAGGGTGGGATGATGGTTTCCAGGGGTTAGGCGGGGGAGTTTCTTGGGGCGATACCAGTCAATGTGGGCAAAGTTTCAGTTAAGCAAGAAAAAATACATAAACTCTAGAGATGTGCCGTGCAATATTGCAGCTAGATTCTGCAATAATGACTTGTAGGCTTGAAGATTTGGTAAGAGAGTAGATCTCATGTTGTATTCTTCACCACAATAAAACAAAATGAAATAAAATAATAAATAGAGACCCCCTCCGAAAAAAAACCCAAACCAACCCCAGCATCTATGATTTAGCAAACTTTTTAGGTGGTACTGATGTGTCTTGAAGTCTGATAACCCCAAATAAAGGTTCCTTTCTTCTCTCACTTCATATCCTTCTGCAAATGTGGGGATTTGGGGGTGGTGGGCAGGCTGACCCCAAACTCACTCAGGGATCCTTTGATTTAAACCCCCACTTCCTGCTGTAAGCCAGGTCAGGCAGCACCCTCTTGCCAGTGGGGTCATGTTTACATCCCACCTGAAAATTCACCCCTTTAGGGGACAGTGCCCCTTAGTGGACCCCCACCCTGGAGCTAAACAAACACCCTTATTTTCTTTTCCATCACTTCTCTTATGGGTTACATTGTCTTTCCTCCAAATTTACACAATCAGGTGTCACTTACAATGAGGACACGTTTGGAGAAATGTGTCATCACGCAGCTTTGTCATGGGGTGAACACCCTGAAATGCACATAGCCACCTCTTGATGGCACAGCCTGCTGCACCCCAGGCCATGTGGTCTCGCCTGCCCAGCCCACCCAGCCTACAAACTGGACAGCACGTTATGTGCTGGAAGCTGTAGGCAACTGTAACACGATGGTAGTAAGTATGTGTGCATCTAAACACATCTAAACGTAGAAAAAAGATGCAGGAAATCATGGCTATTATAATCTTAGGGGATAAGCCTTGTAAACATGACTCGGTCATTGACCAAAACATCGTATGTGCCATGTGATTGCACTGAAGCCCTGACACACCCAGCATCCCTCAAAATGTAACCTTATTTGGAAATAGGGTTCTTACAGATACGCTGAGCTCCACACCCAGGATGAGATGGGTGTCCTATAAAAAGGGGACATTTGTTTTTGTCTTTGTTTTTTCAGGGGAGACATTTTACTTCTCATTCCTGCATGGATTAATTTATTTACTTTTTAAAAAGTATATTCAGAAGGTGCCAAAAAAAATACACCTTTTAAGGAAGGAAAAAACTATATTACATTTGTAATATTCGAGTCACATTTTATTTCTGCAATTACAAGAGGCACTCTATGTCTTGTGTTCATCTTCTGTTACTCGGATATGGTGAGCATTTTAATATAGTTTTTCCTTTTTAAAAATGTGTATACATTTTTTGCACCCTCTGTATATTTCTCATGTACAACATGATGTTTTAAAGTACATATACATTTGGCATAGTGAAACAACTAATTAACAATTGCATTACATCACATAGCTATAATTTTCGTGATGAGGGCACCCAACATCCACTCTCTTGGCATTTTTCAAGATTTCAGTAAATCACCATTTGCTGTAGTCACCTTGCTGTGCAATAGAGCTCTTGAATTTATCTTCCTATCTAACTGTGACCAACCTTTCCCCAACCCCCTCTCCACTACCCTCTTTAGCCTCTCTACTTCTGTGAGTAAAAAGGGAAATTCGGATACAGAGGTACATGCAGAGACAACACCACATGAAGTTAAGGCAGAGATCTGGGTGATGCTTCTGCAAGTTGCAGAAAGCCAATGATCACCAGCAACCACTAGAGGCTGGGGAGAGAGACTGAGACAGATCCCCCTATGGCCTTTGAAAGCACCAAACCAGCCAACACTTCACGCTCCTCCAACTTCCAGCCTCCAGAACTGTGAGAGGAACTGTACGTTGTTTCTGTTGTTGAAGCCCCTGTGAAACATGGTTCTGGCAGCCCCAGAGACCGACACTGTCTCCACACCCCTCACTCCTTTCACTGCGCTTCTACTTTTACTGCTCTGTTTCCCTGCAAGTCCCACAGGCCAGCAGGGGCTCAACAAATGAATGGCCACTGAGTGACCAAATGACACTCCAGGGTAGGAGTAGAAAAATGCAGGACCCAGTTCATTGAGAAAAAACTGGGACCTGCCCCATCTCTCCCACCGCAGGACCTCTGCAAATCCTGAACCCTTGAGCCTCAATTTTCTACTCAATGTAGTGGGGCCAGTAGATATCCCTAAGCTTCCTTTGGGATTGTAAATGCTACATGTCACCTCCCCTTAAACCTGCATGGAAGAATGAGGGGTCCCTTACATGCCGCTCAAACCATCCATGCTCTCCCCATTTCATAACAACAGTGGTCACTTGCTCAATGAAGTTGTCACTTTGCCAGGCATGACCTGGGTGATTCCATCAAATCCTCCCAAAGTGTCCTGAGATCTCGGCGCTGTTATCACCATTGTGCCCATTTAAGAAAACTGAGGCTCAGATAAACCAAGTCAGTGGCCCAAGGAGTCACAGCCAGCGATGGTTAAAAATGGAATTGTAGGGTGGCGCCTGTGGCTCAAAGGGGTAGGGTGCTGGCCCCATATGCCGGAGGTGGCGGGTTCAAACCCAGCTGTGGCCAAAAACTGCAAAAAAAAAAAAAAAAATGGAATTCTAACACCCAAAAGTGAGACTTTGTCACCCACACTTCCCACCCTTACCCTCTTCCCGGCTGATTGGATGTGGATGTGTTAAATAAATATTTAATGAGCCCCTTGCCCCTTGGGAAGCTCTGTTCTAGGCACTTCTGGGGACACATCAGCAAACAAAACCAGGTACTCCACCCCAACCCTCATGAAGCTCACAGGCTAGAGAGGAAGACGGACAAACAGGTAAACAAGTATTCATGGAATGTGGTGCTCAGTGGTGACAAAGGGAGCACGGCCAGAGAAGGGACAGGAGGGCGGGCTCCTTGCTGCCAAGGAAGAGGTGATAAGTAGAAGACGCAGCAGAGTTGATGGTCAAGGTTGTCTAAGCTCTGCACCATTTCTCCCCACCCCATAGGACTGGCACCAGTAGGAGACCCTCACCTGTGGGCAGCAGGTGTCTCAACATCAGCAGCACCAGAAACCACCACCGCCACCGGCTTCCAGGGGGACCCTGCCACAGGCCGGCCATTCACAGCATCAGGAAGACTTGGGGGCTGTTCCTTGCCCTCCACAGCTCAGCCCCCAGCAGAGCCCACAGACATGTCCAGCAGACCTCCCCACGGCCTGTGGCCAGGTGGTTCAGAGCTTGAAGGTATCAAATGCTCCCTGCTGGCCTAATCCCTCAGAGGCCAGGCGGGGCTGGGAAGGGTCCTTCTGCCTGTTCCCAGGCCCAGATTGGCTCTCCCACACTGGGTTCAGCCTGCTTGGGTTCGCAGGAAGACAGGGCCCATGGGTGTTGAAGGGTACGTCTGCCAGGGTCAGCTGTGGGTGTCAGTGAAATTTTCCCCAGACCCAGAGCTGCATAGTGACTTTTGTGGGCCACAGTCACTGTTGCAATGTCCCCATTAAAAAACTAAAAAATAATATACTTATATTTCAATTGCTTTGGTATAAAGGCAAATGTAACGCAGGCTAGATTATATTCATATTTTCCTTTCTGATTTTAAAAGAAATGAGAACATTTTGTAAGCCCCTAAAAGCATCGAGGGGCCCAGTCACTGTACATTCTGTGCTTAAAGGATGAGTCAGCTCTGCCCAGACCATGAGTCCTGAGAAATGTTCCCTCAGAAGAAAGAAAAGGAGGAGACCCCTTTGGGAAATCCCACGCCCTCCTCCCAGGAATGTACATTAAAACTTTACAAATGAATAAACCCATCAAACTCAGCATCTTCCAACTCTGTGTGATCTGGGATTGTTTTTAAGAACAGAGAGGTTAAGTACATTGCCAAAGTCACACAGCTAGTTTGAACACAGAACAAGCATTGAACCACTGTCCTGGGCTGCCTTCCTGCCAGCACAGAGCAGAGGGTGTGGGGTCCCTGTGTGCTCTCGGGTAGCTCATGATTCTTAAGCCTCAGTATCCTCATCAGTAAAATGGGCATGATAACAGCAATAGCTAATAAAATAAATAGAGAGACTAGCCGGGTGTTGTGGCGGGCGCATGTAGTCCCAGCTACTCGGGAGGCTGAGGCAAGAAAATCGCTTAAGCCCAGGAGTTGGAGGTTGCTGTGAGTCCTGTGATGTCATGGCACTCTACCGAGAGCCATAAAGTGAGACTCTGTCTCTACAAAAAAAACAAACAAAAAAACCCCAAAAAACTTCTCAAAAAAAAAAAATAGCGAGACTGTTTCTAAAACTCTTAGAATAACCCATCAGGCTATAATAAGCACCACAGGGAAGCGTTTGTTAAACACCAAGATAAATACCTCAGAAATAATCGTTCAGAAAATGTAATTAGTCCATACTGTGGGAGTGGACAGAGAGGCCCTCATCAGGGTGCATAAGGGAAAACCTTAGACATGTTGTTGGTCTTCCTTTAACCTTTACTAGAACCTGTTTTGTAGAACAGTGTTTCTCAAACTTTACATGCATATGAGTCACCTGAGATTCTTGTTTAAGTGTAGAATCTAATTAAATAGGTCAGGGGCAGGTCTCCGAATCTGGAGCCTTGTCTTGTCTTGTCTTTCTTTTATTTTATTATCATTATTATTATTTTTGAGACAGAGTCTCACTATGTTGCCCTCGGTAGAGTGCTGTAGTGTCACAGCTCACAGCAACCTCAAATTCTTGGGCTTAAGTGATTCTCTTGCCACAGCCTCTCAAGTAGCTGGGACTACAGGTGCCCAGCACAATGCCCAGCTGTTTTTTTGTTGCAGTTGTTTAGTTGGCCCGGGCCAGGTTCAAACCCACCATCCTCGGTGTATGTGGCTGGCTCCATAACCACTGTGCTAAAGGTGCAGAGCCTCTTTTCTTTTTTAGAAACAAGGTCCCATTCTGTCACTCAGGCTGGAGTGAAGTGGTGCAATCATAGCTCACGGCAGTCTCAAATTCCTGGGCTGGAGGGATCCTGCGTCAGCCTCCTGAGTAATTGGGACTACAGGTGTGTGCCACCATGCCTGGCTACTATTTTCTTATTTACTTATTGTTTTTAGAGATGGGGTCTTGCTATGTTGCCCAATCTCAAGTGGTCTTCCCCCTGCTGCCTTCCAAAGTGCTGGGACTACAGGTGTGAGCTGCCACACCCAGTAGAATCTGCATTTCTGATAAGTTCCCAGGTATGCTGTTGGGAAGATTGCATTTGAGGTAGCCAGAAATTGTCCCCATTTTTCGGAGGGGGCAAACTGAGGCATGGGGAGATTAAATGGCCCTTCCTAGGTTGTATACAGCCAATAAAGGTCAGAGCTGGAATAATCCAATGCCCCAGGCAGAAGAATTGCCCTTTCTCTGAAGACTCTGGACAGGCGTAGGGAATTTTAAATGAAGCAGCAGCAGAGTGAGGTTTGGATTCGAGACAAAGAAGGCTTTTGGGAGGATAGATGTGGAAGGAGAGATTCTGAAGGCAAAGGGGCTGATGAGGGAGCCATGTGAGTGAGTCTGGGAAACCTAATTTGAATCCTAATGGTGAGGACAGAGGGAAGGAAACAAATGCTAGGAATGTGGAACAGAAGGGTCTTGCAGAGGGATCCTTGCACTGGCAGCAGGAGAGAGAGAAGGGGGTCCCATGAAGGGCCTTCAATATGCTGAAAGGCTAGTGATAGCCCCATGCACTCCCCCTAAATTCACCCCACACAAATTTGTTCCTGGTCACTTTGCCCAACTGATGACCCCAGGACAAAATCTGGTTCTTACTTGGAAAACAAGACTTTGCAGGCAGAGTTGACATAGTCTAACGTTCTTCTGTTGCTGTCTACAATTCTTCCCCCACCCGCATCTTACTGAGAAATGATCAACAAATAAAAATTGAACGTGTTAGCCTGGTGTGGAGGAGGGATAGCTGGTGTCTCTCAGCATGGATGAGTGTTTATAGAAAAACCAGACCCGGAAGCCAGAGGCTCTGAGCAGAGATCTTGGCTGCTGGATCGCCCAGCTCCCTTGAGGCAGCTGGTAACGCTGTAGCTCCCCTCCTCCCTGGGAAATGTAGAACCCTGCCCAGAAATGGCATTAGTAACTGAGATGTGCCATTGTCCTTAAGCTGCCATGCCATTCACTTCTCCCACAAAATGCCTGGAGGGTGGAGGAGGGGGCTAAGCGGTGCTCAGCTGCTCTGGGTGTAAACATCTCTTGTCTGTGTTTAGGGCCCTGGGGTCAGTATAAGGGGAAATGGGTTCTCAGGGTAACTGCCTGGCACCTATTAGACATGGCCTGCGAGGTGGGTGTGTTTTTATTTCTTCTTGAGACAGGGTCTTACTCTGCCACCTAGAATGGAGTGCTCTTGTCACAGCTCACAGCAACCTCAAACTCCGGGGCTCAAGCCATCCTCTTGCCTCAACCTCCTGAGTAGCTGGGACGACAGGCACCAACACAACTGAATAATTTTTTCATTTTTTTGTAGAGATGGGGCCGATTTCAAACTTTTCTGGCCTCAAGTGATCCTTCTGACCTGGCTTCCCAAAGTGCTTGGAGTATAGGTGTGAGCTACTGTGCCTGGCCTGTGTGAGTGTGTTTCCAAAAATAAGAGCACGCTGAGAACTCTTATGTCCCCACTCTTATTGCTGGAAATACAGTTTGATTTCTTACCACATCCGAAGGAAAGCTGAGCCTAGTGAAAATTCACTTGCATGTAGGGAAACTGAGGCTCAGAATTCCTGGTCACATAGCAGTTAGTTCTGGGGCTGTGGGGAGAACTTGATTATAGCACTCCTACCTGAGAACTGTGCTAGCTGAAGTGGGTGAGGAGCAATGCCCAAGGCAGTGGGATATGGTTAGAAGGCCTGGGTTTCAATTCTGCTGTGTGACCCTTGAAAAGTCACTGAACCTAGCTGAGCCACTGTTTCCTATCTGCAACGTGGAGATGATCCCTGTCATGGGTCAGGAGTTTGATGAGGCCAGGCAGTGCCTGTGGCTCAGGGGGTAGGGCACCGGCCCCATATACCGAGAGTGGCGAATTTGAACCCGGTTCCAGACAAAAAATAGCTGGATGTTGTGGCAGGTGCCTGTAGTCCCAGCTACTCAGGAGGCTGAGGCAAAAGAATTGCCTAAGCCCAAGAGCTGGAGGTTGCTGTAAGTTGTGATGCTACAGCACTCTACTGAGGGCGACAAAGTGAGACTCTGTCTCAAAAAAACAAAACAAAACAAAAAAAAAGAGTTTGATGAGGCAAGGCACCCTACTTAGCCTAGAGCAGTGGTTCTCAACAGGGCATGTGTATGTGTGTGTGTGATTTTGTTCCCCAGGGGACATTTAGCAATGTCTGGACACATTTCTAGTTGTCACAGTAGGAGGAGGGCATGTTACTGGCACCAGCAGGTGCAGACCGGGGACACTGCTCACTGTCTTACAACAAAGACCCATCCATCCTTCAATATTAAGAATGCCAGGGTGTCCCATTTGATCCTGCAATCCCATTACTGGGCATCTACCCAGAAGGAAAAAAATCCTTTTATCATAAGGACACTTGCACTAGACTGTTTATCTCAGCTCAATTTACAATCACCAAAATGTGGAAACAACCTAAATGCCCCCCAACCCAGGAATGGATTAACAAGCTGTGGTATATGTACACCATGGAATACTATTAGGCCATTAAAAAAAAAATGGAGACTTTACAGCCTTTGTATTAACCTGGATGGAAGTGGAACACATTATTCTTAGTAAAGCATCACAAGAATGGAGAAGCATGAATCCTATGTACTCAATTTTGATATGACGACAATTAATGACAATGACATGGGGGGGTGGGGGAGGGGAGAGCAGAGAGAGACAGAGAAGGAGGCGGGGTTGGGGGGTAGGGTGGGGGAAAGGAAGAGCAGAGGGAGGGAAGGAGGGAGGCTGGTGGGGTCTCGGTGTGTAGCATACCTTTTGTCGTCAAAGCACAATTATTAAGAGGGACTTTACCTAACAAATGTCATCGGTGTAACCTGGTTTCTTGTACCCTCAATGAATCCCCAACAATAATAAAAAAAAAAGGGGGTGGTGGTACCTGTGGTTCAGTGAGTAGGGTGCCAGCCCCATATACCAAGGGTGGCGGGTTCAAACCCAGCTCTGGCCAAACTGCAACAACAACAAAAAATAGCCGGGCGTTGTGGTGAGCGCCTGTAGTCCCAGGTACTCTGGAGGCTAAGGCAAGAGAATCGCCTAAACCCAAGAGCTGGAGGTTGCTGTGAGCTGTGACGCCACAGCATTCTACCAAGGGCAACAAAGCGAGACTCTGTCTCTAAAAACAAAACAAAACAAACAAAAAAGATTAAAAAAAAAAAATGCCAGGGTGGAGAATGTCATGTTTAATTACTCACTGCATACTCTTATTACTACCACTAATAAAGTATTACTCTCATTACTAGTAGTACAGTGTTACTGGTAGCAGACTAGTAATATTTTCATTATTAATAAAAGCATTTATCCTGGTGAGTTTCACATTTTATACTAGATATGTCCATGGCCAATTAACTCCTCTCTTTCCAGAATGCATTGCTTGTCACAAAACAGGTCACAAACGTCCAATCCAGGCATGTGTGATGGAAATACACTGTGGGCCATTGCTGCCATTTTAAGTTTTTTAGGAGCCACAGTCTAAGAAATAAAAAGACACAGGTAGGCCAGGCATGGTGGCTCACACCTGTAATCCCAGCACTCAGGAAGGTGAAGGCAGGTGGTTTGCTTGAGCTCAGGAATTCAAGACCATCCTGAGCCAGAGCGAGACCCCATCTCTAAAAGTAGCCGAGCGTTGTGGTGGGTGTCTGTAGTCCCAGTTCCTTGGGAAGCTGAGACAGGAGAATCACTTAGTCCCAAGAGTTTGAGGTTGCTGTGAGCTGTGATGTCCGAGCACTCTACAGGGGCAAGAAAGTGAGACTGTGTCTCAAAAAAATTAAAAAAAAAAATTGAACGACACAGGTAAAATTAATTTTAACAATGCGTTATATTTAACTCAACATTTCAAAAACTATCACTTCAACATATAATCAACGTAACACATTACTTAATAACAAGATAGTTTATATCCTTTATTTTGCATACTCAGCCTTCAAAATTCCGTGTGTAATTGACAGATAGCACTTGTCAATTTGGGTACTAAATTTTCATTGGAATTACTTGATCTGTCTTTGTAGACCCACACACCAGGTTGTGCTCAGCCATGGAAACAAGGGACTGGTGACAGCATCCAGAAATGTGCATTTATTCAAGGAGGAGGCTCCTGGCTTTTGTGGGATTCTCCATAGAATCTGGGACTCCCAAGAGGGCACAGGCAGCTGGTATAAGATGACTAATTCTCAAGAGGACTTTCTCCCTTTACTCTGAAAGACCTGGGAAGGGGTTATGGACTTTATTGCCAACAGCTCAGCTCAGGCCCCCTTCTGTGCTCTGTTCTAAAGGAAAACTCCCCTCCTTCCCTTTCACCTTGCTTCAGATGCTCCCTGGAGGATCTTCTGAGATTCTTGCTGAAACCTGACTCTCTCCTAATAATGCAAACATTCCAGAGCTGGGGGTTCGGGGGAGGCCCAGGCCCTTCCCAGACTGGAGGCGCTGAGAGAGAAAGTCTGTTAGTCGTGAGCCCTGTGCTGTAGGCTTGCTGGGGGCTGGGGACACAGCAATTAGGCGGACAGGCGGTTAAGACCCTCCCTGGAAAACTTCCAGAGGAGCAGGGGAATGTGACCTTTTGTAAATCTTTAAATAGTTCGTGAGGACACCTGACACCTGCATTAGGTGGGAGAGGGGGCAGAGGTGGGATTGGTGGCAAGGCAGGATTTTTAAGCTCGGGCCTGAAGTGCTGGAAGAGTTTAGAGGGAGGAAGGAGTGGGGTGGTGAGATTCCAACTCTCTGGGGGAGTTCCAGGCCTCGCAGGCAGGCAGTGGCAGTTTCCTGAGCTTTCTGAGGACCATGCACCACTTCCCTTTCTGGTGACTGAGTCACCTTCCCTGGGTTCATTATTCTTTAATCTCTTTCTTTGTGCTTCAGGAGGTCTTAGTCATTTCTGGGAATGGATATATGGATTAGTGGTTGCTTGGGACTTGGGGGATGGGGAGATGGAGTGAAAGGAGTGCTTCCAAATAGGTGTGCGATAGGATCAAAGCCACCCAAATAAGGTGGACCCGCCTAAAAGAATCTAGCCCCAACCCTCCCCCACCAGATGTCCCACCTGGGAAAGGTAAATGGGCCAACCCCCACCCTTCCAACAGATGTCCAGCCCAGGAAAGGGAACATCCCGACCCCCACCTTCCTGACCTTTAAAGTCCCCTCTTTCTTGACCCTTGTGCTGACTTCCTTCTCAGAACTCAGCTCACCCTCACCAGGGTGGAGTAATAGGCCATGTTTGCCCACACAGAGCCTGGATCCTATTTTCCTTTCTTCTTGTGTCTGTTTTATTTTTGGTCTTTGACCTCTCAGTATGATATTTCTTTTTTTTTTTTTTGTAGAGACAGAGTCTCACTTTATGGCCCTCGGTAGAGTGCCGTGGCCTCACACAGCTCACAGCAACCTCCAACTCCTGGGCTTAAGCGATTCTCTTGCCTCAGCCTCCCGGGTAGCTGGGACCACAAGTGCCTGCCACAACGCCCGGCTATTTTTTGGTTGCAGTTTGGCCGGGGCTGGGTTTGAACCCGCCACCCTCGGTATATGGGGCTGGCGCCTTACCAACTGAGCCACAGGCGCCGCCCAGTATGATATTTCTTTGGAGGATAATGAAAATGTTTTCAAAATAGGGAGTGGTGGCCAGGCACGGTGGCTCATACCTGTAATGCTAGCATTCTGGGAGGCTGAAGTGGGTGGATTGCCTGAGCTCACAGGTTTGAAACCAGCCTGAGCCAGAGCAGGACCATGTCTCTAAAAATAGCCTGGCACTGTGGCAGGTGCCTGTAGCCTCAGCTACTCAGGAGGCTGAGGCAAGAGAATCTCTTAAACTCAAGAGTTTAAAGTTGCTGTGAGCTATGACCTCACAGCACTCTGCTGAGGGTAACAAAGTGAGCCTCTGTCTCAAAAAACAAAACAAAACAAAATGGAGTGGTGATGGCCTTACAACTCTGTGAATACAGAAAGTGCCAAAAAAATGTATACACAGTTTAAGAAAGGAAAAATGATTAAAGCCGCAATACTCATTAACACTGATAACATTTGTTATCTTGTAAATTGTATCTTGTATCTCCTGTAGTTGTAGAAATCAAATGTGACTTGAATATCACAATTTTCATACAGGTTTTTTCCCTTCTTAAAATGTGATACTTCTTTTTTTTGAGACAGACTCTCATTTTGTCGCCCTTGGTGGAGTGCTCTGGCATCATAGCCTCTTACCTCAGCCTCCCAAGTAGCTACAAGCAACCTCCACACGCCCAGCTGTTTTTTGTTGCAGTTGTCATTGTTGTTTATCTGGCCTAGGCCAGGTTTAAACCCATCAGCCTGAGTGTATGTGGCTGGCGCCCTACCCACTGAGCTACAACTTTTTTGGCACCTCTGTATATTGTATTAAAACCATTGACTTGTGTTCCGTAAGTAGGTGATACATGAACTCTATCTTGATAGAGCTGCTAAGCAGAAAACCACAACCTATGCGTTATCCTTCATACTTTAACCCTCTTTCTTTGCTGCCTTTTTTTTTTTGAGAGACTGAGTCTCACTTTATTGCCCTCGGTAGAGTGCCGTGGCATCACACTGCTCACAGCAACCTCCAATTACTGCTTACCTCAGCCTCCTGAGTAGCTGGGACTACAGGCACCCGCCACAAGGCCCAGCTATTTTTTTGTTGCAGTTCAGCTGGAGCCAGGTTTGAACCCCCCACCCTCAGTATATGGGGCCGGCGCTCTACCCATTGAGCCACAGGCACCACCCCTTCCTTTACTTCTTAAAAATGTGATCAAATCTCTTCCTTGATTTACCTGTTTATTATATTTGTGGACTCTTTAACACTAGAATGTTTGCTCAAGAAAAGTAATGATGTGTCTGTTGGTTTACCAAGTCATCAGTTTTATTCCCCGGCCCAGCACTTGTCAGGAGCAGAGATGTGCTAACCACTTAATTGTACTGTCAATACTGCCCCTGTCCCTCACCCTGTCCCTACCCTCCAAATGCTGTCCTGGTTTCTACCTCTCAGATGGTGCCATTAGTATCTGTAGTTGCTGTAGTTATTTATTTATTTATTTTTGAGACAGGGTCTTGCTTTGTCACTCAGCCTGGAGTGCAGTGCTGTCATCATAGCTCGCTGCAACTTCCAACTCAGGGGCTCAAGCAATACTCCTGCCTTAGCCTCCTAAGTAGCTGGGACCACAGAAAAAAATTTCCTTACTTTTTGTAGCAATGGGATCTTGCTACATTGCCCAGGCTGGTCTCAAATTCTTAGCTTCCAATAAGCCTCCTGCTTCAGCCTCCCAAATTGCTGGCACCTGTAGTGGTCATGCTGGGCCTATGTTATGTTATCTTTATTTATGATGGCGTCATATTCTTCTGACACCGGCCTCTATTCTTCTGACACCACAAAGGCACTGTGGACTTTTCCTTTCTGGACACCTTCCCTTTTGGACCACCCCTTCCTGGATGAGGCAAAGACTCAGATTGCCTAGAGAGTGGGGTGGGAAATTTGGAACACTTTTTAACCCTTCCCCAGTGTGCTCCAACTTGGGAAGCACTGGGGCTGTGGGTTTGTGGTCAACCACAAAGGGCTGAGGTCAGGTGGGGGCTAAGGAACCAGGATTAAGCAAAATGTCTGTGCCAGGCCCCAGGAAGCTCTCTGCAAACTACCATTCACCCAGCCTGAGGAGCCAGACACAGCTTAACTGCGAGTGTCTGCTGCCCCCGTGTGTCTCTATTTGGAACTGCACCAAGTCCGCCGTTCTGTGTCCTTTTACTTTTTTTAATTTTTAATTTTTGTTTCATTTTTATTGACGAATAGTAGTTTATATAGTTATGAGATACAATGGGATTGTTTGATAGATGTTTAAATAGTGGAATTACTAAATAAAGCTAGGAACACACACATTTGTAGTGTGTGGGTGGTGAGAGCACTTAAAATCCACTCTTTGGGCCCAAAGCTTGGCTCAGGCCTATGATCCCAGCACTCTGGAAGGTCGAGATGGGAAGGGCGCTTGTGCTCAGGAGTTTGAGACCAGCTTAGGTGAGAGCAAGACCCAGTCTTTGCTAAAAAAAAAAAAAAAAAAAAGAAAAATGCTGGGCATTGTGCCATGTGCCTGTACTCGGAAGCCTGAGGCAGAAGGCTCCCTTGGGCCCAGGAGTTTGAGAGTGCAGTGAGCTGTGATGGCATTACTGCACTCCAGCTGGGGTGACAGAGCTAGACTCTGTTGCAAAAAAAAAAAAATCCACTCTTGCATTCAGTCTATCCTTGAACTATTAATAAAAGTAATAAAAGTAAAATGAAATAGGTGGTGCCGTAGTTCAGTGGATAGGGTGCTGGCCACGTACAGCCAGCTTGAAGCAACAATGAAAACTACAACAACAACAACTACTACTACTACAAAAATAGCCAGGCATTGTGGCAGGCACCTGTAGTCCCAGCTACTTGGGAATCTGAGGCAAGAGAATCGCTTTAAGCCCAAGAGTTTGAGGTTGCTGTGAGCAGTGACAGTATAGCATTCTACCCAGGACAACATAGTGAGACTCTGTCTGGGAAAAAAAAAGTAAAATGAAATAAAATCCATTCTTTTATTAAATTTTCTGGATATGTCCAATCAGCACCATGACACCATAGGTTGATCTGCTCGAAAAAGATGCCAGCCAGGAGAATGCTGCGGTGGTAGACAGCTTCTATGATGACCTAGGTTATCCAAACCCTCACCTGCTGATATTACTGCTTGTATAATCCCCTGCCCCTGGGGATGGGCTTCCAAAAAGTAGAATACCGAAAAAGTGGGGGGATGTCACTTTTTAAAGACAGTTTTAATTTGAGTGTCGCCTATGGCCCAAAGGAGTAGGGTGCCGGTCCCATATACCAGAGGTGGTGGGTTCAAACCCAGCCCAGGCCAAAAACTGCAAAAAAAACACAAAGTTTTAATTTTCGTGGTTGTGTTATAGTTGTGCATATTATGGGATATGTGTGACATTTTAATAGATACTTAACAATGTGTCATGATCACATCAGGGTATTTAGGACGTCCATCACCTCAAACATTTACCATTTCCTTGTGTTGGGAACGTTCCAAATCTTCTTTTCTAGCCATTTTTAAATGTACAATACATTATTGTTAATTATAATTTCCTTACTGGTCTAATGCACACTGGAATGTATTCCTTCTAATTGTATTTTTGTTCCCCTCAACCAACTTCTCTTCATCATCTCCTCCCCTTTCTGAGCCTCTGGTAACCATGGTAACTACTAATCCACTCTCTATCTTCAGGAGATCCACTTTTTAAGCTCCCACCTATGAGAGAGAACGTGCGGTGTTTGTCTTTCTGTGGCTGGCTTATTTCTCTTAAGGTAATGACCTCCATTTCCATCCATGACAGAATTTCATTCTTTATTATGGCCTTTGTGTATATAGATCACATCTTCTTTACCCGTTCATGAAGGAATGTCACTTCTGATATGTATTAGATTATAAAAACTGTGGGCTGTGCATGGTGGCTCATACCTGTAATCCCAGCATTCTGGGAGGCCGAGGTGGGAGGATTGCTTGAGCTCAGGAGTCCAAGACCAGCAGAACCAAGAGGCAGACACGTTCTCTACAAAATACAGAAAAATTAGCCAGACATAGCAGTGCATGCCTGTAGTCCCAGGTACTTGAGAGGCTGAGGCAGGAGGATACCTTAAGTCCAGGAATTAGATAGAGGCTGCAGTGAGCTGTGGTGATGGCACTGTACTCTAGCCTGAGCAACAGAGAAAGACCCTGTCTCAAAAAAAAAAATAATAATAATAAGGTCCATTTTGAAAATATTTTTAAATGCCAACTTGTTCCTGACTTTGCATGTCAGTTCCTTTGTCTGGTACCGTTTTGCAGAAATATTCCTTTCTTGGCCAGATCCAGTTCTCATCTCAGGAGTCATCTTAGCAGAGAGGCTCTCAGCTATACTACCCTGCATTTTGCCTTAGAAGTCCTTCTTTCACCTGGCTTATTGTACCCTCAATAAAAAAAAAAAAAAAAAAAAGAAGTCCTTCTCTCATGTTGGTAATTATTTGCTTCATTTATGTACTTGTTTTTTTGTCATTTTACCTATTTGATTGGGAAGGGTTGTTTCGTATAGTTTAATAACTTTATGTTTAAATATTAACATCAGTAAAACTGATTTTTTTGGTATGAGTATATAGTTTATGGAGTTTGATCCCATGTAGACATTTTGGAATCTGCACAAAAATACCATTAAAAAATTTCAGTTCCTGTGGCTGGGTGTGATGGCTCACATCTGTAATAACAACACTTTGGGAGCCTGAGCTGGAGGATTGCTGGAAGCCAGGAGCTCAAGGAGCAGCCTTGGCAATATAGGAAGATGTCATCTCTAAAATAAAACAAAACAACCAGGCATGGCAGTGCATATCTATAGACCCAGCTACTCGGGGGTGGGGGTGGGGGGAGAAGCAGGAGGATTGCTTGACCCCTGGATTTCTTTTTTTTTTTTTTTTTGTAGAGACAGAGTCTCACTTTATGGCCCTCGGTAGAGTGCCGTGGCCTCACACAGCTCACTGCAACCTCCAACTCCTGGGCTTAAGCGATTCTCCTGCCTCAGCCTCCCGGGTAGCTGGGACTACAGGCGCCCGCCGCAGCACCCAGCTATTTCTTTTTTATTGCAGTTTGGCCGGGGCCGGGTTTGAACCCGTCACCCTCGGTATATGGGGCCGGCGCCTTACCGACTGAGCCACAGGTGCTGCCCTGAGCCCTGGATTTCAATACTGCAGTGAGCTAAGCCAACATGATGGCATTCAGCCTAGGCAATAGAGGAAGACCCCATCTCCTAGAAGAAATATATAAAAAAAATTTGACCCCTTCAAAGTTGCTCCTCTGTAATCAGGACATGCAATAGTACCATCATTCCCCAAACTTTCTGTGCCGCCCCTTTTGCAGTCACGGGGAAGGGATTTTGGTTTCTCCTGTGTACCACTCTATCCCCAGTGCCTGGAATAATAGCTGACATAGAGCGGAAACTCAGTAAATATTTGTTGAGTGATTGAATGAAACATTGTACTGATGCCAATGAATGGTGGAAGCTGATATTGCAAATACTGCCAGAATGAATTTCTGCTGGAGTATGGCCTTTATTTTTTTAACACAGAACAAGACAGAGATCTTTTTGTTTGGCTGACAGAATCTTAAGAGATTTTTATTGATGCCTGTAGCATATTCTGTCCCACAATGGAGGAAAGGGCTAAATAAATGCTTCAGCTCAAGCTGGGTACAGAAAGAGAGGTTTTGACAAATTTCTAGGAGCCCCCAATTTCTAATAATTTCCCAAGTCTCTGGCAATTCCAACCCTTTTATAACCAGCACTATAACCACTTGCATATATATGGCAGAAGGAGGGAGAGAAATTGTAAGGACAGAGAGATGTGGTTTAACTTTTATGTGTTTTCTGGACTCCCTGTGCCAAACTCCAATATTCCTTTCTATTTTATTAATAATTTTTTTTAAGAGATGGGATCTTGCTACATTGCCCAGGCTGGAGCACAGTGGCTATTCACAAGTGTAATCATAGCTCACTATAGCTCACTGCCAGGCTCAAGTGATCCTCCTAATCCTTTCCAAGATTCATAAACTCTGCATTTTATTTACCAGAAAATCTACCAGAAAGTGAATTTTCTTTGTCTCTCCAACTTACGTTTTTACTTATAGAAATATGGTTGGTGCAATGGCTCATGCCTGTAATCTCACTGCTTTGAAAGGCTGGGACAAGAGGATTGCTCTAGCCTAGGAGTTTGAGACCAGTTTGGTCTCACCATAGTGAGACCTTATCTCTACAAAAAATTTAAAAACTTAGGCATGGTGATGCATGCCTGTAATCCATCTGCTTGGGATGCTGAGACAACAGGATTGCTTGAGCCTAGGAGTTTGAGGCTGCAGTGAACTATGATGATGTCACTGCATCTAGCCCGAGTGATAGAGCAAGGCCCTGTCTCCAAAAACAAAAAAAGAAGGAAAACAAGAAAGAAGGAAAGAAAAGAAAAGAGGAAGGAAGGAAGGAAAGAAGGAAGGAAAGAAAGAAGGAAAGAAGGAAAGAAAGAAAGAAAGAAAGAAAGAAAGAAAGAAAGAGAGAAGAAAGAAAAAAGAAAAGAAAAGAAAAGAAAGGAAAGGAAAAGAAAAGAAAGGAAAAGAAAAGAAAAGAAAGAGAAATCTACAGCAAGGCCAAGTCTGAAGTTCTGTTTGTTTGCTTAAAAAATTAGAATTTAGTTCTTTTGGAAGAAAAGCTACAAAAGTGAGTAAGATGTAAAATTACTCAAAGCCATTCTACTTAAGATAATATCAGCTCCTTAGCACCATATGAAAATTTCTGGCACCCTTAAAGTCACTGTTCATTCCATTTTATTTTTTTATTATTTATTTATTTATTTATTTTTTGTTGCAGTTTGGTCGGGGCTGGGTTTGAACCCACCACCCTTGGTATATGGGGCTGGAACCCTACTCACTGAGCCACAGGCACTGCCCCATCATTCCATTTTAAAATATAATTGTTTCTTTCCTAGGGACTTTAGAATGATGAAATGAGACAAATCAAAGAAACATGGTCAGGTTGCAAAAGCATGCAATGGACAGATGTCACGTCAACTATAAGCGGTGTCACTCCTTATTTGCACCCCACAGGTGTGGATGCCTCAGTTTCCTTCTGGTTTAGAGACTGGTGACTCAAGTGATTGGCAGTTTCTCTTTGGCTGAGAAGATATATGCCAATCAGATAGTGATAACTCATTCTCTTTGAAAAGGAATCTTTTCCTCTCCTTCCTCCTTGTGCCTCCAGAATTTTCCCCTAGCGTGTGTACCTTATCTCACTCCTCGAGTTGGCAGCGGCAGGGGTGGTGGGGCATGCATCCTATCCACCCACTCCCTGACTCTGGTCCCTGAAAGTTTGAGGTTAACTTCCTGGTTCTTAGGAGGAAGGTCAAACTCTCAGGTTGGTTCAAAAAACCTCTTTACCTAGCATGCTTCATGTGTTTCACCACCCCTAGAATTTCCACTTCTCAGATGCATCCTTTTCTCTCTCTTCTTCTCCAACATTTTCTCACATGGTGTTCTTTGTCTGAGATGCTCTTTCTTCTTGTTTTCACATAGACAATATCACCTTGTCCTTTGGATTTGGGGCTGAGTCCCCTGGGAAGAGTACCCGGATTCTCCCCTCCAGACATGTTTCATATTTTATTTACTTATTTTTATTTTTTTTGAAGCAGAGTCTTTCTTGGTCACCCTGGGTAGAGTACTGTGGCATCATAGCTCACAGCAACCTCACACTCTCAGGTTCAAGTGATTCTCATGCCTCAGCCTCCCAAGTAGCTGGGACTACAGGCACCTGCTACAACACCTGGCTATTTTTAGAGATGGGGTCTTGCTCTGGCTCAGGCTGGCCTCGAACCTGTGAGCTCAGGCGAGCTACCTGCCTCAACCTCCCAAGTACTGGAATTACAGGCGTGAGCCACCGCACCAGGCTTCATGCTCCATATTTTATTTTGTTGTAACCCCATGTCTGATAATTTCTTCTCCCACATTCAACTATAAATTCAAACTTTAGGGTCTGTCTCTCCTGTTCACCACTCTATGGCTAGCATCTAATAGCAAGTACAAATAACTACTCAATAAGTACTTCTAGAGTGCTAAACGGATTCTGAACCAAGGCAAACCCAATCCAGCAGGGTCATGACTATCTTTCTGAAGAAGACAGAGACACATTCAGAAGATCCTTACTGGTGCTGGTATTTGGGGATACTGTTACAAGGCCATCTTGAGATTTCCTTTTAAACTTCTGCAATTCAAAACTCAAAGCAACTACTCCTTCAGTGTCAGCCCATGATCCCCATTCATTTAGATTCTACTCCCTGGAAGTTAGTTCCCCAGCATCCTGGCACTTAGGAAGATGAGGCGATCTTTTGGTTACTGAGCTTCCTCAGGGCCCCGTTCAGGTCTCTGTTCCTGAGGCTGTAGATGAAGGGGTTCAGCATAGGGGTGACTGCTGTGTACATCACGGCAGAAGCTTTCTCCTTCATGGCCGTGCGGACAGAAGACGGGCACAGGTAGACCCCAATGGTGGTCCCATAGAAGAGGACGACCACGGACAGGTGGGAGCTACAAGTGGAGAAAGCTTTCCTTCTGCCACCTGCGGAGGGGATCTTCATCACAGCTGCGAGGATGTGAGCGTAGGAGGCCAGGATGCAGATGAATGGGGTGGCTATCACCGCCCCTGCCACCACCAGCACGAAGACCCTGTTGATGGTTGTGTCCGTGCATGAGAGTCGCAGAAGGGGTGTGAGGTCACAGAAGTAGTGTGGCAGCTCATTGTTGCCACAGAAAACCAGGCGGGTCATCAAGAGGATGTGGGTGAGGGATATGAAGCAAGAAAATACCCATGGACCTCCGGCCAGCAGGCCACAGTGGCCTGGGCTAATGATGGTGGCATAGTGCAAGGGGTGGCAAATAGCCACGAACCGGTCATAAGCCATCACGGCTATCAAGACACTGTCCATGATGCCAAAGAAATGGAAAAAGTACATCTGGGTCAGGCAGCAAGGGTAAGAGATGGACCTGCTTCGGGTTTGGATGCTCACCAGCATCTTGGGGATGGTGTCGGTGGCCAGGCAGAGGTCCACCAAGGAGAGGTTGGCTAGGAAGAAGTACATAGGCGTGTGGAGATGGGAGTCTGTGCTGATGGCCAGGATGATCAGCAAATTCCCTACAACCGTGACCAGGTACATGCAGAGGAACAGAGAGAAGAGAAGAGTCTCCTGCTCTGGCTTCTCAGAAAGCCCCAGGAGGATGAATTCAGATGCGCTGGTTTGGTTCCTGGATTCCATGTGTGTGGATCCTCTGGAAGTACTGAAGGGGGAAGTTACAGGAAAGCTGGGGAGATGGTTTTGGGAAGTGAGTGAGATCAGCCCTAAAGTTCCTCATCACGACTGGGACTATCCACGAAGTGCTCACGGCAATTCAACTTTCAAGGTGTAGTTTCAGGACCCTCCCCTGAAGATTCCCATTTCATACAAAGACTGAGAGTGCGCACTGTGTGTGGACTCTTGTGCAAAGAACTACAGACAGATTTACTTCAGGATAAAACAACTTTACTTGAGAAAGAAATGATGTCTGAGAAGTATTAGTCAACCAAACAGAAAAATTATAAATGAAACATTGAACTTGGAACACTTAGTAATAGGCAGGGCACTGTGGCTCACACTTAAAACACTCGCATTTTGGGAGATCAAGGCAGGAGGAGCTCTTGAGCCCTGAAGTTTGAGACCAGCCTGGACAAAATCGCAAGACCCCATCTCTAAAAGAATAAAATATTAGCTGGGCTTGGTGGCATGCACGTGTAGTCCTAGCTATTTGGGAGGCTGAGCAAGAGGATTGCTAGAGTCCAGGAGTCCAAGAACAGCCTGCACAAAATAGCAGACCTTTTCTCTTAAAGAAAAAAAAAACAAAAACACTTCAGAATCATTAATCAGAGTATGTAAACAAGGCAGATTAAAATACTAAGCAACAGGGTGGCGCCTGTGGCTCAAGGAGTAGGGCACAGGCCCCATATACTGGAGGGGGTGGGTTCAAACCCAGCCTCGGCCAAAAAAAAAAAAAATACTAAGCAACGATGATATAGAATATAAGCAACAGTTGAAATGAAAACATGAGGTTGTTATACTATTTGCAGAAGAATAGATACATTAATAATTTTGGACTTCCTACATCAAGTGCACATGATTAAAGTTTAAGTGTAAGCACTAAAGTGGTGGGCATATAGCATATAATTTTCAAATTGGTAGTAGGAGTATTTCAAACCATTGTAAATCAAGATGGAGATTAAAAAAAGCAAAGAAAGAAAAATCACTTATAGGGGTCTATGTTGTAGACTTACCCACAGACTTTCATAAAGGTATAATGATTATACCATGTGTATGTACCGGGAAATTTACTGAGGCTTTATTTATTATGATTTAAGATGAAGAAAACTCAAACGTCCATTATCAGTACATGGTTAAATAACCTCCGGGAAACAACTACTTCTTGCTAGCAACCTGCAGCAGACTGGTCTCTCTCCAGGCCTTTATTCTTTCTGCCATAGGAACCAATACTGACCCCACCTATTCTCAGCTGGGAGAATGGGTCTACTCTGTTGCCCAGGCTGGAGTGTAGAAGTATTATCATAACTCCCTGAAGCCTCTCACTCCTGGGCACAAGCAATCCTCCCGCCTCAGCCTCTTGAGCAGCTGTGACTATAGGTGTGTGACACCACACCCAGCTAGCTCTTTAATTTTTTGTAGAAACAGGGTGTTACTATCTTGTTCTCCTGGCCTCAAGTGATCCTGCTATGTCAGCTTCCCAAAGGCTGGGATTACAGGTGTGAGCCACCTTTCAGAATTATCCTTCTAAAATACTCTCTTGTTTAAAATTCTCCAATATCCTCCCAAAGCCTACAGTGTAAAGCTCAAATACCCCATCTCAAGGGCTCACTGGACTTACATGAACTGGCCCCTGCCTCATCTTCAGCCTCATCTGTGCTACTCACCATATTTCCACCACAGAAGTCTTCTCTCTTGTTTGCATACACCTCTCTCAGGGCCTTCACACCTGCTGTTTTCCGTTGTGGGGTATACTTTCCATCGAGATATTTTGTTACTGGATCCTTTAGTTCACTGATGTTTCAGTTCGAAAGCTGCCTTTTCAGAGAGGTTCTCTCTGACCATCTTCTTTTTTTTGTAGGGACAGAGTCTCACTTTATGGCCCTCTGTAGAGTGCCGTGGCCTCACACAGCTCACAGCAACCTCCAACTCCTGGGCTTAAGCAATTCTCTTGCCTCAGCCTCCCGAGCAGCTGGGATTACAGGCGCCCACCACAACGCCCGGCTATTTTTTGGTTGCAGTTTGGCCGGGGCTGGGTTTGAACCCGCCACCCTCGGTATATGGGGCCGGCACCTTACCAACTGAGCCACAGGCGCCACCCTGACCATCTTCTTAAGTGGGTCTCATGCTCAAGGATGATAGCAGGGCTGAGTACAGCGCTCACACCTGTATACCCAGTGCTTTGGGAGGCCAGGAGTTCAAGGCTGCACTGATTACACCACTGTACTCTGGCCTTGGCGACAGAATGAGACTCTGTTTCTGAAAAGATAAATAAAAAGAGAAAGAATAACAGCAAACACCCATCATGTTGATTCTGTGCCAGACCCTGTCTTAAGAATCTGACAAATTTTAACTCAGTTAATCCCCAAAGTACACTACAATGTACAATTGTTATCCCAATTTCCAGAAGAGAAAACAGAAAACACACGAAGGTTAAGAAGCTCAATCAAAGTCACACAGATAAGAATAGTGTTTTATTATCTTCATAACATTGATCACTACACAAAATTATCTTGCTATTGTAAATATCTCTCAAGTTAGTGTAAATGCCCTGAGGATGGGGATTGTGTTTTGTTGCTTGGTATCTCCCGTATATATCACTGGGGTTGGCATCTAGAGGGATTTAATAAGCGGACGGAATGAATGAATGAATTGTAGAAAGATCCATCAAGACACAAATATGAAACCTGCATGTAGAGTAAGGAGAAGAAAGTCAATGCAGCTAACATGTGTTTTGGGATTTCAGGGAAGGATAAATCCAGACTGGGTTTAGGGAGTTACGAGGGACATGCCACAGCATCCACGCTTAGGCTGCGTGGAATATGGAAGCACAGGAGTCAGTTAACTGAACACTGCTGGGCTCAGTCCTTGTCTGTCTTTGCAATGACAGTCCTTGTTAGAGTCCACTCCCTCCATCTCTGCATGGATTCCCTTCTTGGGATCTAACACCCCTGAATGGTTTCCAAGCTTCTGGCTTTGGCTCCCTCTTTTTCTCTTTCTCTCTCTTTTTCCCCCCTGCACTTTCCAATAGTCAATGGTGCTCTCTATGTTTTACACTACTTTTGTCCCATGGCTCTTAGCAGTATCTGCTAAAAGTTATAGAATCACTTATGGAAAGTTATAGAAATGCCCTGAAGTTAAAGGTAAGGGCTGCTTTAAAAAGCTTTTTCCCTAGAAGTCTCAAAGGGAAAGAGATTTTTCAAAGCTGATTCCCAAACTTACAACTTGAGGCTCACACCTACACATCTGTATTTGCATTTGCACGCTCAATATCATCTTCCAAGTAACCTGCAGGAAGTCAGAGTGCTGCAAAGTAAGTAGGTCAAACAGACCAGACTCAGACCAGATTCAAACAGACCAGACTAAGACCCTGGCTCTCTGACTTACTGACTGTTCATCTCTCTAAGCTTCATTGTCTTTATCTTTATGGGAAATCTTATTTTTATAAGAGATCTGGAACTTAGAGAATGAAATGGGTAAGGGACTTACGGATGGCCCAGCATCATGGTACAGTCTCAGCCAACATTTGGCAGTGTTGTCTCAAGGTCTAAAGAAAGGACTGTGAACAGAGACGCACTTGGCTTTGAATCAAGGACTCACCACTTACGAGCTGGGCGATCTTGAACAAGTTGCCTAAATGCTAAAGTCTCACTTTTTTTTCTTTGTTTGTCAAACATGATGATAATAATGGTATATAATTCATATATACCATTGTTTTGAGGAATAAATTTATGAAAAATTCTCTGCATTGATTCTGACATAAGTAATATGGTTATAATACGCATTTCTCCCCTACCTTTTCTTTCTTCCTGGCATGGAAAACTTAACATACACACAAAATAAAATTTATTTTCTTCTGGAGCCATGATTTCTACAAATGAAATCTTCATACTCCTAGACACTTGTATGTGAAATTTTTACTCTTCTTCCCTTGTTACCTCTACTGCCAAAGGCCATCTATCAATGAGTTGCTAGATGGTCCACAATGAAAATTCAGTTTTTGTAGTCACTTAGACTCACCTCCTCCCCCAACTACCCGAAATCAACTCTTATCACTTCTGGGTCGCTAAATTCACTAGTCTTTAGTTGTGTTCATTCTCTTCTCCTCCAAATCACTCTGAGATCCCCAGATGAAAATTCTGAAGTGTAGCTCTCATCATATCACTTTTATTCACTTATTCATTCACCTCCTCCCTTGCTCCATTAACAATCACTAGCAACTGCTACACATATAGTGCCAGCGTCCGGCCTAAGGTTGGGAACAAATAACTACATATACACAGACCATGTCCTCAAGACACTTGAAATCAGAGATTATTCATCTTTGTTCATTTTTGTAGCCAGCATGTTGTCTGGACCATAAAAAAGCATAAACGTAATTGTTCAATACATACATGAATAAATAATGATTCTCCCATAGGGCCAGGTGCTGATACAAGTTTTTTGCTAATTTGCTTCTCACAACAACCCAGTGGGGTTAGCGCTGCTTCACGTAAGTAGAAATGGAAGGACAATGAGATTAATAAAATCAAATGAGGGCCAGGCAGGGTGGCTCCTGCCTGTAATCCCAGCGCTCTGGGAGGCCAAGGTGGGAGGATAGCTTGAGGTCAGGAGTTGGAGACCAGCCTGAAGAAAATTGAGACTCCTATCTCTACTAAAAATAGAAGATTTAGCCAGAGTTGGTGGCACATATCTTTAGTCCCACCTAGTTGGCAGGCTGAGGCAGGAGGATCACTTGAACCCAGGGGGTTGAGGTTGCTGTGAGCTGTAACGACATTGCTGCAAGTTTGTCCAGGGCGACAGATGTAGACTCTGTTTGGAAAAGTTTTGGTAGCATCATAACTGGACCAGGTTCAGCTAAGATGGGTAAGAATAGCCACTGAGTCCTGGGCTGAGAAGAGTGTGCTGATTTGGCTGGATAGAATATTCCAGGGTCTCTGAGATCATAGAGCTTGCCCCTCACTAATTCAGCCATCCCTCAACCCCCTGAAGTCACTTACTGTTTTTTTTTCGTCTTGATACCATCATTCAGGCATGAATGACATTGCCTCCATTTCCTTCCTTTTGATGGACAACAAAGAGGCTGACTCTGCTTCCAGGAAAGGTGGTGAAGTTAGATCTTTGGGCCAGAAGATGCTTCACAGAAGCACAGGTAGGGTGGGGGATAAGTTGTAGGAACTCAGGGAATATTTACAATTTCTGGACCAATAAGGAATCAATTCTCAAGGCTCCTTGTTAGACAAATTATCCAATTTCACTTCTGTTCCCTGAAGAGTTCATTTTCCTATGGGGGCTGAGATGTGGCAGTAAGAAGCCTGTATGGACCATTTTAGGTCTTCACAAGGCAATGAGGTGAGTTAGGAATGAGTTTCCTATTTCCCAACTGTCTCTGCAACCTCTTCTATGGGGGGCAGAACCTCCTATCTGGGGGGTAAAAAATACTCAAACTCTCCTTGTCTCCTAAACCCTGTCTTTCTATAAGGCCCAGGGCTTCTCTTATTGGAAGTTTCCATTGTTATTTGAAGTCAGTGTTCCTCATCACTCAGAGAACCAGGAAACCATTGGGACACTTCCCTACATTCACCCAGTGATCTGTTTCCAAGAACTAAGGCTCCTTCCATCCCCATCTAATAGAGCAGCTCTCTGCAAATGGCATCATTGCTTCCTTCCAGTTCTGTAAAAAGAGAAATTAGAATCTACCCTGATGGGTACATACAAAGATTCAATTTGCATCAAGATGCTTGCTGAGGGTATTGGTACCATAGTCATTATCAAGAGGGTCTATCTTTACATTTTTAGGACTTTGGTTTTATGAGGCCATGCCCAGATTATTGGGTTATATGTCCACTCAATAAACACTCATGGAATTGATGGATACATTAAGGACAAGTTTTTAAAAGGCTTTAGTTATGTAAATACCCAAATATAGGTAAAAGTAAAGAGCAGCATAGTGCTTAACCTAAAGCCATAAGAAATTGCCAACAATACCATTTTTGACCAACATAGATTTTGGGTCTATATGTTGAGTTGGGAAAAACTAACATCTTGAGAATATTAAGTCTCCCTATCCATAAACCTACCTACCTCTCCATTTGCTTAGTTCTCTGATTTTTTTCATAGAGTTTTATGTATCTTTTACACACTTTGTTAGACTTGTGCCTAGATATTTCCTTTGTGGGGATGTTTTATGTTTAGATTTTGAATTCCACTTGTTCATTGTTTGTATGTAGAAATGTGATTGACATTTGTATATTAACCTCATATCCTGCAACTCTTCTATAATTGCTTATTAATTCCAAATTTTTTTTGTTGATTCTTTCAGATTTTTTCCATGCACAATTGTGTCACCTATAAATAAAGGCAATTTTAGTTCTTCCTTCCCAATATATATATTATATATATATATATTTATTTATTTATTTTATTTAGTTTTTTTAGTCACAGTTTTTGGCTAGGGCCAGGTTTGAAACCACCACCTCGGGTATATGAGGCTGGCACCCTACTCTTTGAGCCACAGGCACTGCCCCCCAATCAGTATAATTTTTATTTTATTTTCTTGTCTTATTTCACAAGCTAGTGTTTCCAATACACTGTTGAAAAAGAGTAAGAGAACGGACATCCTTGCCTTATTCCTATTCTTAGTGGGAAATCTTCTATTTTCTCAACATTAAATGTGATGTTAGCTGTATTTTTTTTTTTTGTAGATAGTCTTTATCCATTTAAGAAAGTTACCTTCTATCTTTTATTTTTTTATTTTATTTTTTTTTTATTAAATCATAACTGTATACATTGATATGATCATGGGGCATCATACACTCGCTTCATAAACCATTTGACAGATTTTTATCACAGTGGTTAACATAGCCTTTCCGGCGTTATCTCAGTTACTGTGCCAAAACATTTACATTCTACATTTACCAAGTTTCGCAAATAACCCTGTAATATGCACCACAGGTGTGATCCCACCAATCCCCCTCCCTCTACCCACCACCACCCCCTTTCCCACTTCCCCCTATTGTTAAGTTGTAGCTGGGTTATAGCTTTCATGTGAGAGTCCCAAATTAGTTTAATAGTAGGGCTGTGTACATTGGGTACTTTTTCTTCCATTCTTGAGATACTTCACTAAGAAGAATATGTTCCAGCTCCATCCATGTAAATATGAAAGAGGTAAAGTCTCCATCTTTCTTTAAGGCTGCATAGTATTCCATGGTATACATATACCACAATTTATTAATCCATTCGTGGATCGATGGGCACTTGGGCTTTTTCCATGACTTAGCAATTATGAATTGGGCTGCAATAAACATTCTGGTACAAATAACTTTGTTATGTTGTGATTTTTGGTCTTCTGGGTATATGCCCAGCAGAGGAATTACAGGATTGAATGGCAGATCTATTTTTAGATCTCTGAGTGTTCTCCATATATCTTTCCAAAAGGAATGTATTAATTTGCATTCCCACCAGCAGTGCAGAAGTGTTCCCTTTTCTCCGCATCCGCATCAAGATGCGGATTGATTCTCCGCATCAAGACCAAAATCTCTGGTCTTGAGATTTTGTGATATAGGCTAGTGTCACTGGAGTTAGATGATATCTCAAAGTAGTTTTGATTTGCATTTCTCTGATGATTAAAGATGATGAGCATTTTTTGATATGTCTGAAGGCCGTGCACCTGTCTTCTTCATAGAAGTTTCTCTTCAAATCCCTTGCCCAGCCTGCGATGGGATCCCTTGTTTTTTTCTTGCTGATGCGTTTGAGTTCTCTGTGGATTCTGGTTATTAAACCTTTGTCAGAGATATACCCTGCAAATATCTTCTCCCATTCTGAGGGCTGTCTGCTTGCTTTGCTTACTGTGTTCTTAGCTGTGCAGAAGCTTTTTAGTTTGATCAAGTCCCAGTAGTGTATTTTTGAAGCTGCTTCAATTGCCCGGGGGGTTCTCCTCATGAAATACTCACCCAGACCAATTTCTTCAAGGGTTTTCCCTGCATTCTCCTCTAGTATTTTTATAGTTTCATGTTTTAAGTTTAAATCTTTAATCCAATGAGAGTCTATCTTAGTTAATGGTGAAAGGTGTGGGTCCAATTTCAGTCTTCTGCAGGTTGCCAGCCAGTTCACCAAGCACCATTTGTTAAATAGGGAATCATTTCCCCACTGAATGTTTTTAATTGGCTTGTCAAAAATCAAATAGCGGTAAGTAGCTGGATTCATCTCTTGGTTCTCTATTCTGTTCCAGATATCTACTTCTCTGTTTTTGTGCCAATACTATGCTGTTTTGATCACTATGATTTGTAGTAAAGTCTGAGGTCTGGTAGTGTGATTCCTCCTGTTTTGTTTTTATTTCTGAGTAATGTCTTGGCTATTCGAGGTTTTTTCTGATTCCATATAAAACGAAGTAATGTTTTTTCAAGATCTTTAAAATATGACAGTGGAGCTTTAATAGGGAGTGCGTTGAAATTATATATTGCTTTGGGTAGTATGGACATTTTGATAATGTTGATTCTTCCCAGCCATGAGCATGGTATGTTTTTCCATTTGTTAACATTTTCAGCTATTTCTTTTCTTAGAGTTTCAGAGTTTTCTTTATAGAGATCTTTCACGTCTTTTGTTAGGTAAATTCCCAAATATTTCATCTTCTTTGGCACTACTGTGAATGGGATAGAGTCCTTAACTGCTTTTTCAATTAGACTGTTGTCGGTGTATATAAAGGCTACCGATTTATGAATGTTGATTTTGTAACCTGAGACGCTGCTGTATTCCTTGATCACTTCTAGGAGTTTTGTAGTAGAGTCCCTAGTGTTTTCCAGATACACAATCATATCATCTGCGAAGAGTGAAAGTTTGATCTCTTCTGACCCTATATGGATACCCTTGATCGCCTTTTCTTCCCTAATTGCGGTGGCTAAAACTTCCATTACAATGTTGAAAAGCAATGGAGACAATGGGCAGCCTTGTCTGGTTCCTGATCTGAGTGGAAATGATTCCAATTTAACTCCATTCAATATGATATTGGCTGTGGGTTTGCTGTAGATAGCCTCTATCAGTTTAAGAAAAGTCCCTTCTAGACCAATTTTCTTGAGTGTTCTGATCATGAAGGGATGCTGGATATTATCGAAAGCTTTTTCTGCATCAATTGAGAGAATCATGTGATCTTTGTTTTTTAATTTGTTTATGTGCTGAATTACATTTATAGATTTATGTATATTGAACCGGCCTTGAGACTCTGGGATAAAACCAACTTGGTCATGATGTATAATTTGTTTGATGTGTTGCTGGATTCTGTTTGTTAGGATCTTGTTGAATATTTTTGCATCTATATTCATTAGTGATATTGGTCTATAATTTTCTTTTCTTTTGGGTCTTTTCCTGGTTTGGGGATCAGGGTGATGTTTGCTTCATAGAACGTGTTGGGTAGTCTTCCTTCTTTTTCTACATTTTGGAACAGGTTGAGTAATATAGGTACTAATTCCTCTTTAAAGGTTTGGTAGAATTCTGACGTGAAACCATCTGGTCCCGGGCTTTTCTTTTTAGGGAGGTTTTGTATAGTTGATGCTATTTCTGAACTTGATATGGGTCTGTTCAACATTTCCACTTGATTCTGGTTAAGTCTTGGAAGGTGGCGTGCTTCCAAGTATTGGTCTATTTCCTTCAGATTTTCATATTTCTGAGAATAAAGTTTCTTGTAATATTCATTAAGGATTTTTTGGATTTCGATGAGTCTGTGGTTATTTCGTCTTTGTTGTTTCTGATTGATGAGATTAGAGATTTTACTCTTTTTTTCCTGATTAGGTTGGCCAGAGGTTTATCTATTTTATTGACCTTTTCAAAAAACCAGCTTTTTGATTTATTGATCTGTTGTATTATTCTTTTATTTTCAATTTCATTCAATTCTGCTCTAATTTTGGTTATTTCTTTTCTTCTACTGGGTTTGGGGTTGGAATGTTCTTCCTTTTCCAGTTGCATGAGATGTCCCATTAAGTTGTTAACTTCCTCTCTTTCCGTTCTCTTGAGGAAGGCTTGCAGTGCTATAAATTTCCCTCTTAGAACTGCCTTTGTGGTGTCCCAGAGGTTCTGATAGTTTGTGTCTTCATTGTCATTTTGTTCCAAAAAATTGGCGATTTCTTTCTTAATCTCATCTCTGACCCAGCTATCATTCAGCATAAGGTTATTTAACTTCCATGTTTTTGTATGGGTATGCAGATTCCTGTTGTTACTCAATTCAAGTTTTATTCCATGATGGTCCGAGAAGATTCATGGAATAATTTCTATTCCTTTAAATTTACTGAGGTTAGACTTGTGACCTAAAATGTGGTCAATTTTGGAGTAAGTTCCGTGGACTGATGAGAAGTATGTGTATTCAGTTTTGTTGGGATGAAATGTTCTGTAGATGTCTGCTAAATCTAAATATTGGATGGTTAGGTTTAAATCTAAGATTTCTTTGCTCAGCTTCTTTCTGGAGGATCAATCCAACACTGCCAAGGGAGTGTTGAAATCTCCGACGATTATGGAGCTGGAGGAAATCAAGTTACTCATGTCTGTTAGAGTTTCTCTTATAAATTGAGGTGCATTCTGGTTGGGTGCATAGATATTAATAATTGAGATCTCATCATATTGAGTATTACCCTTAACAAATATGAAGTGACCATTCTTGTCCTTCCTTACTTTTGATGGTTTAAAGCCTACTGTATCTGCAAATAAAATTGCAATACCTGCTTTTTTCTGATTACCATTTGCCTGAAATATGGATGACCATCCTTTCACCCTGAGTCTGTATTTGTCTTTTAAGTTGAGATGTGACTCTTGTATGCAACAAATATCTGGCTTGAGTTTTTGTATCCAGTCAGCTAACCTATGCCTCTTTAGAGGACAGTTTAAGCCATTCACATTGATGGAGAGTATTGATAAGTCTGGTGGAATTTTGGGTATCGAGTTTTTCAAAGGTCCAGTGGACATTTTTAATCCTTTCGCCAGTGTGGAAGTTGGAGTTTGATCCGAAGTTTCTGAGTGAGTTTACTTTTGTGGTATAGGATTGGGTTGGTCATTGTGGAGGATAGGTCTGAGAATATCCTGAAGAGCTGGTTTACTTATGGCAAATTTTTTCAACATATGAATGTCATTGAAGTATTTAATTTCTCCATCATAGATGAAACTCAGTTTAGCTGGATACAAGATCCTGGGTTGAAAGTTTTTTTGCTTTAGGAGATTAAAAGTTGATGACCAGCCTCTTCTGGCTTGAAAAGTTTCAGCAGAGAGATCTGCAGTTGTTCTAATATTCTTACCTTTGTACGTTATAGTTTTCTTTCGCCGGGCTGCTTTGAGAATCTTCTCTTTCATGTTAACTTTAGTGAAGCTAATTATGATATGTCTGGGGGATGACTTATTGGGGTTGAATCGTGCTGGGGTTCTGAAGCTGTCTGCTCTCTGAATTTCAGATTCTCTAGGCATGTCTTGAAATTTTCTTTCATAATTTCATGCAGAAGGGCCTCTGTGCCCCTGGAGGCCACTTCATCATTCTCAGAAATCCCTATAATTCTTATGTTGCTTTTTTTCGAATTATCTGAGAGTTCTCTGAGTGAGTGATCCGTTTTTGCTCTCCATTTCTCCTCCTCTTTGAGAGATTGGGAGCATTCGAAGACTTTATCTTCAGTGTCAGAAATCCTTTCTTCTGCTTGCTCCATTCTGTTGCTGAGGGATTCTACTGTATTTTTCATATCTTTGAGGGCTACAAATTCTTGTTTCAGTGTGTCTAAGTCTTTGGTGGTTTTGTCTTTAAATTCGTTAAATTCTTGAGACAATTTTTGAATTTCTCCTCGAATTCCTAATTCCATTTTATTAATCTTGTCTGCAATCCAAATTCTGAATTCGATTTCTGACATCTCAGCCAGTTGTTTATGAATGGGATCTTCAATCACATCTGCCGTATCTTTTCTTGGGGGAGTTGATCTATTCTGGTTATTCATGTTACCAGAGTTTTTCCGCTGATTCCACCCCATGGTTATTTTACTCCCTTTGGTTTTTCCCCTGGGGTTTTATCGAGGGCCCATACAGTGTTGTGGCCTGAGAAGCTGGGGCCCTGTCTGGTGTGGTGGAGCAAAGTGGTTCTGTCTTGTTTTCAGCTGGTTTCTGTTCGATCCTATTGCAACTTCTACTCTGGCTTGAAGTCTCAGCTGTGTGGAAAAATCAGCAATTAAGTCACCCCGCCTGCCCACCTCTGGTCCCAGATGGAAAAGGAGAATCAAACCTTCCTACAACCGCACACCCAGGGCACCGCCTGAAAAGTCCTCAGTCTATTAGCCCAGTTCAAAAGGTCCAAATCAACTGTCTCAATCGGCTCCTGTCTCGGGTCGGAGAGTTCAAGAGGTCTCTGGGAACTGGATCACAGGGGCCTGGTGACTCCTCTGACACGGCTCACCCCAGTGCAGCATGGAGTCAGAAGGAGCCACCCAGCAAACAGAGCAGTCTAGGAAGGTTGACGTCTCCTTCCCCACTTTGCCCCTCCGTCAGACCCAGTCACTGGTATCTCTGCAGATGGCTAACCCAGTTGCCTGCAGTGAACAGACACTCCAGGGGTTTGCACCTGCCTGAATCGCAAGGAAGTCTGCCAGGCCCCCGCAGACTGCTGCTATCTAGCAGGAGGAGATGGGGCCTGACATCTTTGAGTGTTTGATGCAGGTCATGGGAAGGAGGTGTTCACTCAGGCTTAGCCCTGTCCCTGATGGACGCTGCTAACAGAACAGACAACTTTGCGGGGTTCTGTCTCTGTTCCTGTTGAAATCGCCTACAGAAGACGGGCTGTTTTGAGTTCAAACGTCTTTGCTGTTGGAGGTTTGCGTCTGATCACCTCTCTGGGTCGGCCCCACCCTGGAAGCTTCCCGGGTTTGTGAGCAGTGTCAGGAAATCCCCCGCTCACCGGTGGCCTCCTCTGGTTGCCCAGGGAGACAGGGGGTGTGGCCTCAGAATATCCAGAAGGGAGCGTTCTGCTGTTAAAGAAAAAATGGCTGTTGATCTACCTCCAGGGAACTGCTGCTCTGGTGTGGGCACTCAGGCGACCCTTTTCTCCTCTGTCTCGTGTCCCAGAGTCAGCACTGAGCGGCCACAGTTTGTGCTGGGTCCACACCCCTCAAGAGATCCCCCAAGAATCAGAACTCTTGGGGGATAGGCCCCCAGACCCCGATTGGGAGTGGGGGGGGGAAGCTAGAGTTTCATTCAGTTTTAGGCAACAATACGGCCCGGGGAGGGCTCCTGCACTGCACTGCAGGGAAGTGCCGCCAAGGCTTGATTTCCCCTCAGCAGAGTGCCCTCTCCTCGCTCACGTGTCCCAGAGTCAGCGCTGACCTGATGCAGCTCAGGCACTGTGCACTCCCCTCGAGAAATCACCCAAGGATCCGAACTCCTGGGGGATAGGCCCTCAGACCCCGAGTGAGAGTAGGGGCTCTCAGCTCTCAACGGGGAAGCTAGAGTCTTATTCAGTCTTGTGCCCCGTAATGTTGCCCGGGGAGGGTTGCTGCACTGCACCGCAGGGAAGTGCCGCGAGGCGTGACTCCCCCTCAGCCCGGTGCCCTCTCCTCACTCGGCGCGCCTCAGAGTCAATGCTGACCAGTTGCAACTCGGGGACTGTCCACTCCCCTTGAGAAACCACCCAAGGATCAGAACTCCTGAGGGACAGGCCTCCAGACCTCAGTGGGTGGGAGGGGAGCGCTGGGAGGGTTGCCGGCGAAGGATTCCCAAAGTTTTATTCAGTTTTATGCCTGGCAGGAGAACGCCACGGCACCCCAGTAGGGGAGGTAGGTCCAGTTTTTAGAAGGTCTCTCCCGTGGAGTGTAGTGGGAGGGCCTTTAATTTCTGCCCACTTGTTTAATTGTGGGGCTCTTGAGCCGGTCTCATGGGGGAGGGGGACTCCCGTCCGCTTGGTGGTGGATTTTGTACCTTTTGTTTGCGTCCTTGTGATCACAGCTTGCCTCAGCGGTGTTGATGTGCGTTCTTCAACCTTCTCTCTTGGTGAGGCTCAAGTCCACCAGGATACTTACTAAATTCCTGTCCCTTAACTCTCTTTCTGGACGGGAGCCTCTGTTGAAAGCTGGCTTCAGTCCACCATCTTGTCTCCCTCCCCCTCTATCTTTTATTTATTTAAAGTTTCTTTCCATGAAAGGGTGTTGGATTTTATCAAATGCCCTTTTTATCTATTGATACAATCGTGACTCTTCTTCTTTAGCCCTCCAATGTGATTAATTACATTAATTGATTTTTGAATGTTGAGCAGCCTTGAATACTTGGGATAAATCCCACTTGGCTTTGGTATATTATATTCTGTTCATTTTATATATTTTTGGATTGAATTTGCTAGTATTTTGTTGAGAATATTTTCGTCTATGTTTATGAGAGATAGTTATCTGTAGTTTTTCTGTAATGTCTTTGTCTGGGTTTGTTGTTAAGGGATTGCTGACCTCATAGAATGTGTTAGGAAGTATTTCTATCTTCTGAAAGAATTGTAGAGAATTGGTGTAATTTCTTCTTTAAATGTTTGCTATAATTCATCAACGAACTCATCAGGACCTGGTGCTTTCTGTTTTGGAAGGGGATTAATTATTAATTTAATTTCTTTAATAGATATCAGCCTATTCAGATTGTATGTTTCTTATTATGTAGGTTTGGGCAGATCATATCTTTCAAGAAATTGGTTCATTTCATCTAGGTTATCAAATTTGTGGGCATAAAGCTTTTCATGGTTTTCCTTTGTTATTCTTTTAATGTTCATGGAGTCTGTAGTGATGTCCTCTCTTTTAATTTCAGATAATAAATATGTATTTTTTCCTACTCAGAGACTTATTATATTGTTTTTTCTCAAAGAATAAACTTTTCATTTTATTAATTTTCTCCCTTGATTTCTTATTTATAATTTCATTGATTTCAGCTCTAATTTTTATAATTTATTTTCTTATGCTTATTTTAGATTTGCTCTTATTTTTGTAGTTTCTTTTTTTTTTTCTTTTTTTGAGACAGAGTCTCACTTTTTTGTCCTTGGTAGAGTGCCATGGTGTCATAACTCACAGCAACCTCAAATCTTGGGCTCAAGTGATCCTCTTACCTCATCTTCCCAAGTAGCTGGGACTATAGACACCTACCATGATGTCCAGCTATTTTTAGAGATGAGGTCTCACTCTGGCTCAGGTTGGTCTCAAACCTGTGAGTTCAGGCAATCCACCTGTCTTGGCCTCCCAGAGTGCTGGGATTACAGGCGTGATCCACTGCACCTGGCCCTTTTTGTAGTTTCTTAAGGTAGAAGCTTAGAGATTGATTTTAGAACTTTCTTCTTTATTAATATACATATGCACTCAATGCTATTCATTTCCCTCCAACTACTGCTTTTGCTGCACCCAAAACATTTTGATGAATTTCATTTATGTTCAGTTCATAATGTTTTAAAATTTCTCTTCAGATTTATTCTTTGATCAATGTGTTGTTTGGACAGGTGTTGCTGACTCAGCACCTGTAGCATAGTGGTTATGGCACCAGCCACATCCACTGAGGCTGGCAGGTTTGAACTCTGTCAGGCCAGCTAAACAACAATGACTACTGCAACTAAAAAATGGCCAGGTGTTGTGGCAGGAGCCTGTAGTCCCAGCTACTGGGGAGGCTGAAGCAAGAGAATTGCTTAAGCCCAAGAGTTGGAGGTTGCTGTGAGCTGTGATGCCATGGCACTCTACTGAGGGTGACAAAGTGAGACTCTGTCTCAAAAAAAAAAAAAAAAAAGGAAAGAAAGAAAAAGAAAAACAGAAAGAAAAGAAATGTGTTGCTTAGTCTCCAAGCATTTTGGAATTTGCTAGCTATTTTGCTGTTATTGAGTTCTAGTTTAATTTCACTGTGGTATGAAAGAACATTGTAGCTCAATTCACAATTGCTAAGAGGTGGAATCAACCCAAGTGCCCATTAATTCATAAATGGATTAATAAATCGTTATGGAATACTATTCAGCCATAAAAAGATGGAGACTTTATATCTTTAATATTTACCTGGATGGAGTTGAAGAACATTCTTCTTAGTAAAGTTTCACAAGAATGGAAAAGCAAGTATCCAATGTATGCAATACTAATATGAAACCAATATATAAACAACTACACCCCCACATGAAAGTAAAACAATTAAATTTAAGTGGGGGGAGAAGTAGGAGGGAAAGGGGAGAGGGAAGTACGGAGGGGGATGGGTAAGCTTGCACCTTCTGCCATGTAAGGGTATACGGTACACCCCCTCAGTGAAGGGCCAACTACAACTTTGACTTTACGTAACAAATACAAACAATGTAACCTCATCATTGTACCCTCATATTAATATGAAATAAATAAGTAAATAAACTTGTCAAATTGTGTATTATGGCCCAGGACGTGGTCCATTTTGGGAAGGATTTATGCAAGCTTGAGAAGAATATGTATTCTATGCTTCTTGGCATTTTTTCTATGTTTTATTATTCCTTTGCCTTCTTTCAGGACATTTTATCTTTCAGAATTTTCTGCAGTTTGAAAATGATGTGCTTAGGTCTCTGAGCTTCCTGGATCTGTGGTTCAGTGTCTGACATTAGTTTGGAGAAATCACCACTCACCAGTGTTTCTTCCTGTTCCTTCATCACTTTCTCCTTTTGCTGTTGTCATTTTGTATCTGTACACCTTTTAGAATTGTCCAAAAGTTCTTGGATATTCTGTTCAGTTTTTCTCAGCCATCCTTCTATTTGTTTTTCAGTTTTGAGGGTTTATGTTTACAAATCCTCAAGCTCAGAGATTCTTCCTTCAGTAATGCCCAGTTTCTTAATAAGCCCATCAAAGGAATTCTTTATTTTGGTTACAGCGTTTTTGATCTCTTGCAATTCTTTTTGCTGTCTTTATTTATTTATTTATTTTGTTATTAAGTCATATACACATAGATCATGAATATATTTATGTATATGTGGGGTACAATGTGTTGATTTTTTAATACAATTTGATGTGCTTACATCAAACTAATTAATATAGCTTTTGCCTCATTTACTTGATTATTGTGTTAAGACATTTATGTTCTACATTTGATAGATTTGACTTGTACCCTTGCAATATGCTCCATAGGTGTGGTCTTGCCGTGTGGTCTTTGCCATGTCTCTGCTTACGCTGCCCACCTGTTCTTGCATGCTGTCTACTTTGTCCATTATTGCTGTTAGCATGTTAATCACAGCTTTTTTATTTTCTTATTTTTTATTTTTTAAATGTCCAGAGTCACTAATGCAATCATAATTGTTTTAATTTCCCAGTCCACTGATTTCAACATCTTGGCATGTTTGGTTGTGATGCTTGCTCCGTCTCCGTCTCTTCAAACTGTTATGTTGGGTTTGTTTGTTTGTTTTTGGCTTTTCAGTTTGCCTTATAACCTTTTCTTGATAGCTGAATGTGATGTACTGGCTATAAGGAACTGTTGTAAATAGGTCTTCAGTACTGTGGTGTAAAAGGGAGTGTGTGGGGGTGAAGCATTCTATATCCCTATGATTAGATTTCAGTGTTTTAGTGAGCCTAAGTCCCTGGACTGTGAACCTTATAAGTGTTTCTAGGGGTTTCCTTTCCTCTTTTATGCAGGACAAGATGGTAAAAGTGTGCTGAAGTTGGGTATTTCCATTCCCCCAGATCATTCAAGGCTCTGATAAAACCCCAGCAGTTTAGGCTCTGGTTAACTAGTTTCTTCTGAGGGCACAGCTTTTTAAAGAAAATGGAGTATTCTGGCGTGTTTCAAAATGATTCTTTTCCTCTCTCCCTGCTGGAAGTATGAGGGGATTTTTCTCCAACATTTACTTGAGAACTGGTCAAATTCTTGGAGGTAAAACTCACAAAAGCATGGGACTTGGGAGTATGTCTATGATTGATCCTCCTGGAATTTTTAAACTTTCAGACTTGTCCATACCTAGCATCCTGCAATTGGTTGATAATAGTTTAGATTTTCCTGCCCTGAGATTCTTGTGAACGTTTCTGTTCCAGTATGCTGCTCTGCTATCTCTCCAATCTGGGGGAAAGCAGTTTTCCCTGTGGCCTCACTTCTCTCATTGATCTAAGATGGGTTGTTGATTTTTTCAGTTTGGTCAACTTTTTTTGTTTGTTTTTGAGACATGGTCTCATTCTGTTGTGCAGACTGGAATGCAGTGGCATCATCATGGCTCACAGCAACCTCAAACCCCCGGGCTCAAGTGATTCTCCTGCATCAGCCTCACCAGTACTGGAACTACAGGCACCTGCCACAACACCTGGATAATTTTTCCATTTTTAGTAGAGATGGGGTCTTAGTCTTGCTCAGGCTGGTCTCAAACAGCTAGCCTCAAGCAATCCTTTTACCTCAGCCTCCCAGGGTGCTAGGTTTACATGAATGAGCCACAGTGCCCAACTAGCTTGCCCAACTTTTAATTTGTTATTAGGACTGAGTGGAGACTTCCAAGCTAATTACACACAGAACTAGAAACCAGAAGTTCCTGTCATGTACTTTTCTTTTCACTTAACATTCTGTAGCAGTGTGTTGAGTGCTCTTCACATCGGGATAACACTCCATCATGTAGGCATGCATGTCTTTTTAAATGTCTTTGTCCGTGTATTTTTTGGATAAATTCTTAAAATTAGGATTTCTTGGCCATATATAAGTTTGCTAGATATTCTATTAGGACAGTGCCACTTTTCTTTCTCTCCAGGAATAATCAAGATTAGTTCTTTTCCCACATATTGCCAAAAAGTATATTTCAACACTTTGGATTTTTGCAAATACAGTGGATGGAAGATAGTACTCTCAGTGTAGCATTCATTTGCATTTCTGTAATGAGTAAAGTTGAGTGTATTTTTGTAACACATGCCAGCATACTGGAAGTTATCACCTTTGGAATCCAGGATTACTGAAATTAGATAACCAGTGCCTTCTAATCCTAATAGAAATGTTTACTTGTTAGGTGAAAATAAAAAAGTTTATCAATGAACATAGGTTTTAAGCACAGAGGACTGGATATATTAATGTAATGCAGGTGAGATATAGTGGTGGTGGTTGGGATTTTCACAGGAATTAACATGAGGATATCACTTAGAGTCATGTTTTCTTTGGAGAAGACAGGACAGGTATTTCCTGAGATTGTTCTGAATTAGGACAAACACATACATCACACACACACACACTTTCATGGAACTTTTATTTAATATAATCCTATGAAATAGGTTTCATTATCTTTATTTCACAGATGAAAAAACTGAGCCTGAGGGAGGTTAAGTGACAGCTTGTGGAGGGTAAATATGAAATTTAAGGTGGAGCAGTGGGGGAGAGGGCAGGAAGGAGGGTAGAGCCAAGTGGAAAGCATTTGACAGCACGATGCTGGAGAGCTCCTTGGTTCTGTTTCTTGGCCAAATAATATTCAAAGTGTTTTTTACAATCATTTTCTCATTGCCCAAAGGGCATACATTTGGTTGTATTCATTCTCCCTGTCCCTACCCCAACAAGCAGTGCTCTAATAACTACCTTTGTATACATGAGTATGGTCCCAGAGCATAGTGTTGTCAAGGTTAGGCTTTTTGTGTCTGTATTATTCAGCTCTTGCTGCTCTAACAAAATGCCACAAACTCGGTTTATTTCTGACAGTTCTGGGGGCTGGGAAGTCCAACATTAAGATGTTAGGCCAGGTGTGGAAGCTCACACCTATAATCCTAGCTCTCTGGGAGGCTGAGGCAGGGGCATTGCTTGAACTCAGGAGATCCAGACCAGCCTGAGCAAGTGTGAGACTCTGTCTCTACTAAAAATAGGACAACTAGCTGGGCATCATGGAAAGTGCCTGTAGTCCCAGCTACTGGCAAGGCTGAGGCAAGAGGATTGCTTAAGCAGAACAGTTGGAGATTACTGTGAGCTATGATGCCACAGCACTCTCCTGAGGGCATTAGAGTGAGACTCTGTCTCAAAAAAAAAAAAATAAGGAAGAAGATGCTATCTCACTCAATTCCCTGGTGAGAGCCCCATTCCTGACTTGTAGACACCATCTTCTCACTGTGTCCTCACTTGGTAGAAGGGAAAGGAGCTCTGTTCTCTTATTCTTCTTCTCAGGACACTAATCTCATCTTTTGGGTCCCAGTTTTCTGACTTCATCTTACCTCCTGAAGGCCCGGTCTCCAAACACCATCATGTTGGAGGTTAGGGCTTCAACACGTGACTTTTGGCAGAGACACAAATATCCAGTTCATAACAGTGTCCAAGCTTACATGTATTTTTTATGTTTTTATTTTACCAAAAATTGGCAACTATATATATAGACATCTTTGCTGTGGACAAACTAAGACTGTGAGGTCATGCTTTCAAATACAACTTGAGAATTAGGTGCAAAAACCCAATATATTTTCTCACAAATGGTATCATTTCCTTCAGTTACAAGCCATGCTACACAAAGTTTAATATAATGCTCAGTAATGTGCCATCTATGCTAAAAGTAGGTTACAGAAGAACAAATCACTATTAGGATTTAAATTTGAATAACAAGTAACAGAGACATACATGGCTGGACACTTTCTGGATAGCCCTTATCTACAAACATATAAATCTCTAAAAGGTTAATATTGTTAGTTGAGTAGTAAAATCCATAAAAATAACAGTTCTGCCACAGTGCACAGATAAGTTCATTCATTTTGCTTCCCCACCCCTTCACCAAGCAACTTTCAGGTTAGAACTGAGAGATAGGCTGGGTAGGGTACATCAGTAATCAGTAGTCTCAGTTACTTGGGAGGCTAATTCCAGAGGATCGCTTGAGCCTAGAAGTTCGAGGCCAGCCTCGGCAACAGAAGGAGACCCTGGCTGTATTTAAAAAAAATTGGAAGACATAGAAAACCTATATTCTATATGGAGAATGTGCAGAAAGGAAGCCTAAAAAATTCTGTACATCCGACATCAAACATAGAGTTTTAATTAACTTTGTGCTGGAGGTAAGAGTCTCATCTCAGCTGGGGTCCTCTTGCAGGAGTGGTCAGACCACCCAGAGCTGAAGTCTTTTGCTGCAACAAGGGACATAGTCTTTGTTTTCAGTCCGAAATAGGATGGGGGTTCATAGCCGGTTTGCTGCATCCTCGAGGGGGATGACTGCATGTTCATGGTGTGCAGGAGTCTTGAAGGCTCTGGGGAAAGCCCCCAGCTTAGCTTGGCCTCTGCGACTTGCTCCTCATCCTGGCCACGCTGTTGCCCATCATCCTCACCAAGGCCTCCAGCTTGTGGATCCTGCTGTAGATCTGCCTCATCTCGGCGGCCTTCGCGTAAATGCAAGGTCCCCTCACTGACGACGTGCTACGAGTTGCTGTGCATCATGTCCAGCATGCCCACGAGCTTGTCCACTCTGGTGAGCAGGTCCTCCAAGCTGGCGTCCAGAGGCTGGACCTCGGGCCTGGGCAGCAGGCAGGAGGCATAGCCTGAAGCTGCAGGGCACAGCAACTGCAGGTCCTGGCCCGGAGCGCTGTCCTCCCACTGTAGGGAGGCGCAGCCGTCGCTCTGGGACACCTGTTGCGAGGTGCGGCCATGGCTCTGGGACACCGGTCGGGAGGCACAGCCGTGGCTTTGGACACAGGGCCGCTTCTCCGCTCCAGGCGGTGCTCGGTGCCTCCGCCTCCTCCACCTGCGCCTGGAGCTGCTGCCCACCGGAGCCACCCTCCACGGCCCGCGGCCTCTCCAGGTGCGCAGCCCCTGTATTTTTTATTTTAATGGATACTGCCAGATTGTTTTCCAAAACAACTATAAAAATTCTTTGCGGTAATATTTTAGAGTTATATTTTCCAGCAGTTAGTGCTAAGAGTCTAACTTCTGGCGGACTTAGAATAGAATCTTCAAATAGAATCTCTATGGTTGTTTTACCTCGGTTTGCTGATTACCGTGGCTGACTTCCTTTTCATGTTTGTTGTCCATTTGTATTTCCTTTTGTGTGAACAGTCTATTGCTTTTTGGTCTATTTTTCTATAGGGTGGTGTGAGTTGAATAGCAGCACCCCAAATGTATGTCCATATCCTGACTTCTGGAATGGTGAACTTGACTTTGGGGAGAAAAAGGGTCTTTACAGATGCAATTAAGTTAAGAACCGGGAGAGGAGCTCATCCTGGATTACACCCAGTGACTTGTGCCCTGGATCAGAGAATAGGAAAGGTCATGGAAAAGCACATGCAGAAATTGGAGCTTTGTAGCCACAAACTAAAGAAAACCAGGAGCCACCAGAAGCTGGAAAAGGCAAGGAATTGTCTTAAGTCACCAAGTTTATTGTGATTTCCTATGGCAGCCACAGGTGATTTTAGAAATGGGCTCTTGTTCTATTGTCCAGGCTTATATAAGCTTTATATATTCTTTATATATTCTGAAAATTATTTTAGTTTGCACTCTCCTTTTTAGTTTTCACATATTTATTGGGCATTCAGATTTCTTCCAAGTGAATTACATGTTTATATCCTTCAGTTATTTTTATGTTTGGTTGACATTTACTTATCAATTTGTGGAGCTATCTGCATATCATAGATACTAACTTCTATTGGTTATTGTAGTGAAAATAATCTTCCCAAACTTTGCTTTGTCACATTATATTTGTTTGTATTTTCCAAATACTAAACATATTAAATTAGTTAAATTTACATTAGTTAAATATATCCATCTTTAAACTTACACAGTAGTGAAAAAGTCTCCACAACCCAAAAGTTATTCACATAAATTCTTTTTATTTTTTTTTTATTTTGAGACAGAGTCTCAAACTGTCACCCTGAGTAGAGTGCTGTGGCGTCACAGCTCACAGCAACCTCAAACTCTTGGACTTAAGCGATTCTCTTGCCTCAGCCTTCCAAGCAGCTGGGACTACAGGTGCCCTCCACAACACTGGCTATTTTTTTTTGTCATAGTTGTAATTGCTGTTTAGCTGGCCTGTGCCAGGTTCGAACCTGCCAGGCTGGGTGTATGTGGCTGGTGCCCTACCCACTGAGCTATGGGTGCTGCCAAATTCTTAAATTTTGTTTAAATTCCATTTTATTTATAATCTAAATTTGGATTATAGTATTTTTATTCAAGTCTTAACTTATTGGGAATTGACTTTTGTACATGCTGTTAAGAAGAGGTCTAATTTACATAATTAAGGTAAAAAGCTTTTGCATAGCTACCGGTACAACTAAAGCAAACAAACTTCAGAATGGGAAAAGATATTTTCATGCTATGAATCTGACAAAGGACTAATAACTAGAATTTACAAGAACTCAAGTTAATTAACAAGAAAAGGGAAAACAACTGTATTTATAAGTAGGCAAGAGACATGAACAGAAAATTCTCTGAGGAAGACAGATGAATGGCCAAAAAACATGAAAAAATGCTCGTCATCCCTAATCATCAGAGAAATTCAAATCAAAACCACTGAGATATTACCTGACCCCATGGAGAATGCCCGCATCACAAAATCCCAAAGCTGAAAATTCTGGTGTGGATATGAGGAGAAGGGAACACTTTTACACTGCTGGTGGGATTGCAAACTAATTCAGCTCTTAGGAGAGGAATATAGAGAATCCTTAAAGAGATGAAAACAAACTTTCTATTGTGGGAATTGTGGGAACAATTCCATTAATAGGTACTTACCCACCCCCCCCCAAAATCACTTTATTACAAGGACATATGCACTAGATTGTTTATCACAGCTCAATTCACAATCGCCAAGACATGTAAGCAACCCAGTGCCCATCACCCAATCAATGGATTAATAAACTATGGTATATGTATACCATGGAGTGCTTTTCAGCCATAAGAAAGGGATGGAGACTTTGCATCTTTTGTATTAACCTGGATGGAGTTGAAGCATATACTTCTTAGTAAACTCTGGAGCGGAGCATGATGGCCAGCGGGACATTTAGCTCTCCTGAAACAACAGGTGAGAATGAGCGGGCTAGATCATTCCCGGCATGGAATATTGGTGTAAAGTGGCAGTTTGGAGTATGCAGTGAGGTGATGGGTTGCTGGAGTTGGAGTGTAATCCAGAGCTGCAGAGACTGCCAGGAAAGGCTCTGCCCCCAGGTTGCAGCGGCTGCAGGCAGCAGTGGCAGCAACAAGCCCCACCATGGATGATGGCAGTTCCCAGTTTGTGGGGAAACTAGGTATTGTGTGGAAAGATTGGTGAAGTGTGGATGCCTGAGCGGAATTAGGACGCCAGAGTGGGGTGCTGTCTGGTGTTCCAGGCACCTTTCCGCGCAGGCCAAGTTCAGCGATTTGAATCTCACCCACAGACAATCGTCCTACACTTGGAACTGGCCCAGGATATCCTGCGCTTCATGGGAACTGTTGCAGGGAGAATTTGAGAAACCTGCTTGTGAAGATTTTTTGAGATTGGTGGAATCAGCAGTTGGGCAGGGTCTAGATGCTAAGTGAGTAATCAGGCACCACCAAGAACAATTTAAGCCAGGAGACAGGTATAAGCCAGGGAACCACTCATGGCGCCACCTGGTGGGTGTCCAGAAAGTATATTACAACATAAATATATTCCCACTAATGTTGATGCCTATGGCATATATAGTCATATGTATATATATATAAAATTTTGTTGCCTTTTTTTATCTTTGCTTATCCTTTTTGCTTTTTTTTTCCTTTTTTCTTTTTTGTAGGAGTTATTGTTAAATTTCTTTTTAGACAGAGTGTCACTATGTTGCCCTCGGTGAAGTGCTGTGGCATCGCAGCTCATGGCAACCTCTAACTCTCTTGGGCTGAGCGGTCTTTTGCCTCAGCCTCCCAGGTGGCTGGGGCTGCAGGCACCCACCACCATACCCGGCTGTTTTTTTAGTTGTGGTTGTCATTGTTGTTTAGTGGGCCCTGGGCTGGGTTGGAGCCCTGGCCACTGGGTGATGGGCGCTAAGCCCTACCCTTCCTCTTATGGTTGCTGAGATTGCTTACATCAGGCTATTTGAGTTTTTTTCTGTTTTCGTTTTTATTTTTAATTGTTTGTGTGACTGTTTGTGTGTTTGTGTGTCTGATTGTTTCATTTGTTTGTTTGTTTGTTTTGTTTCCATGTGCTTTGTGTTCTGCTAAAACCTTGGGTTGGCTATTTTCCCTAACTCTGATTTTTACATTCAACAAGAGCAAAGGGGAGAGGGGGATGATAACCAACTGAAGCCAGCTTTCAACAGAAGGTCCCATCCAGAGGGAGAGGTAATGGCCCAAAAGAACCCAACAAAGCTGAAGAGTGGAGTCGAGCTGAGAGAAGAGATTGATAAATGCATGTCTTCTCTGCTGAGGCAAGATGCATCTCCAAGGAAACAAATTTCAGATAGAGAACCCACCCTAAAGAGGATGTGTGTCCATCCCCTCCCCCAAGAGAGTTGCTTGCTTGCTTGCTGTGAGGTCTCTACTCGTAAGCAGTGAACTGAGGTCCTCCTCTCTCAACCCACAGGAGTGAGTTGCTGGAAGCTGGGACTCCTTCTCCAGAGAGTCTCTGCTGTGAGCCTGGGCCTTCTCTTGTCTGATATGAAGGTTTTATAAATATTTTCCCTGCCACTTTGAACTCCCAGTCCACTCTTCCCCCTGGCTTGGAAGTCTAGAAGCCCAACCCCTGCAGAGACCAGAATGTTCGCAGTTCTTTGTTAAGACTGGGCATTGCATGGTCTGAGGTAGTGCAGCTACACTGTAACTGTGAACCCAGTAATAGTGCAGAAAGGCAGTGTTTATCCCACCAGGGTCAAATTTTGGAGAGACACCGCCCCAGTTCTGTGGACTGCCAGAGGGAGCTAGATCTCATGTTGCAGGGATACCAGAGGAGCAGAGTGGCTGGGGCAACATCAAAAATACATTACTGGGATCTGATCAAATTAAAAAGCTTCTGCACTGCTAAGAACATGCTAAGAAAAGCAAATAGACAGTCCTCATAATGGGAGAGGATTTTTTCAAGTTATATTTCTGACAAAGGTCTAATAACCATAATCCACAGAGAACTCAAACTTATTACTAAAAAAAAAACAAGTGATCCCATTTCACTGTGGGCAAAAGACATGAACAGAAGCTTCTCTGAAGAAGACAGGCGCATGGTCTACAGACACATGAAAAAATGCTCATCATCTTTAATCATTAGAGAAATGTGAACCAAAACTACTCTGAGATACCATTTAACTCCAGTAAGAGTAGCCCACATCACAAAACTCCAAAACTGCAGATGTTGGTGTGGATGTGGAGAAAAGGGAAAACTTCTGCATTGCTGGTGGGAATGCAAGCTATTGGAAAAAAGTGTGGAGAATACTCGGATCTAAAAGTAGACCTGCCATTTGATCCTGCAATTCCTCTACTAGGTGTACATACAAAAGACCAAAAATCACTTTACAACAAAGATATTTGCACCAGATTGTTCATTGCAACTCAGTTCATAATAGCCAAGTCATGGAAGAAGCCCAAGTGCCCATAGACCCATGAATGGATTAATAAATTATGGTATATGTATACCACGAAATATTATGCAGCCTTAAAAAAAGATGGAGATATCAGAACTGTGATTAACATCTCATACCCCAGAAGACCACGTATTGCCCAGACAATATTCAATAACATATACATACTGCTTTGTTTTTGGTTGTGTTTTTTTTTTTTTTTTTTTTTTGGTTTGGTTGTTTTTTTTGTTTATTTTCATGTTGTGGATTGTTGTTTTGTTTTTTAAGTTCAACCTTTTCCATACAGATCCTTTTTCTTTCTCAATTTTTCTAGTTTAATTATAATTTCCCATTGCTGCCTATTTCAATAATTAGAACTTCATTTTTGTTAGTGTTTTTACTGCTATTATTTGGTTTTTCCAGCCAATTTTACCCCATAAAGTTTTCTGTTTGCTTGTTTTGGTTTGATTTATAGCATTTTTGTCTTTCCTCTCTACTTGGTGGAGGCGGGGTACTGTGTCTGATCAGGTTAGCAAAGAGCTGCTGACCTCAAGGGAACCACCCAAATGGGCACCCCCAGAAGGTGGTTTTTTTTTAAGGTTGTATCAAAGTACCCTACTGTACACCTATATTGCTCTGTCTCCCTCTTTCTGTGCCTCTCTTCTTTTTGTCAATATTCCTTTTACCCACCCCCTCTCCTTTCTCTATTTTTCTTTTTTTTTCCTTATCACTCGGTCCTCCTTTCTTTCATCCCTTTTTTGCTCTTAAACCTTCTCACCCTTCTGGTCCTGTAACCCTTAACCCACAGGCACGAGAACTTAAAGAGCAAGAGGAAGTGAAAGGAAAATTAGGGCAAGGAAACAGATAAAAGAAATCACCCATGAGGAAGAATCAGCAGAAAACTCCAGGCAACATGAAGAACCAGTCCAGAACAACCCCGCAAAGGGACCATGAGGTAGCTACTGCAGAGGATTCCACCTATACAGAAATGTTAGGAATGACAGAAAGGGAATTTAGAATACACATGTTGAAAACAATGAAAGAAATGATGGAAACAATGAAGGAAACTGCTAATAAAGTGGAAAATAACCAAAAGGAAATCCAAAAACATAATCAAATCAGAGATGAATGATATGAACAATATAAAAAGGATATAGCAGAGCTGAAGGAAATGAAACAGTCAATCAGGGAACTTAAAGATGCAACGGAAAGTATCAGCAACAGGTTAGACCATGCAGAAGAAAGAATTTCAGAGGTAGAAGACAAAGTTTTTGAGATAACTCAGATAGTAAAAGAGGCAGAAAAGAAGAGAGAGAAAGCAGAACATTCACTGTCAGAATTACGGGACTTTATGAAGCGTTCCAACATACGAGTTATAGGAATTCCAGAAGGGGAAGAAGAATGCCCCAGAGGAATGGAAACCATACCAGAGAATATAGTATATATTATATAATATATAGTATATATATACTATATATATTATATAGTATATAGTATATATAAAAGAAAATTTCCCAAATATCACCAAAGATTCTGACACACTGCTTTCAGAGGGCTATCGGACCCCAGGTCGCCTCAACTCTAACTGAGCTTCTCCAAGACACATCGTGATGAACCTGTCCAAAGTCAAGACAAAAGAAAAGATTCTGCAAGCTGCCAGGAGTAAGCGCCAGTTGACCTACAGGGGCAAATCCATCAGAGTGACCACAGACTTCTCTAATGAAACTTTCCAAGCAAGAAGACAATGGTCATCTACCTTTAATCTACTTAAACAGAACAATTTCCAGCCCAGAATTCTGTACCCTGCTAAGCTAAGCTTCAAAATTGATGGAGAAATCAAATCATTTACGGATATACAAACATTGAGGAAATTCGCCACAACAAGACCAGCTCTACAGGAAATACTTCAACCTGTTTTGCACACTGACCACCACAATGGATCAGCAGCAAAGTAAGAACTCAGAAATTAAAGGACAGAACCAAACCTCCACACTGATGCAAAAGATAAAACTAAGCAATGGACTCTCACCAAATAAGACGAATAGAATACTACCACACTTATCAATTATCTCAATAAATGTTAATGGCTTGAATTCCCCACTGAAGAGACATAGATTGGTTGACTGGATTAAAAAACAGAAGCCATCCATTTGCTGTCTGCAAGAAACACACCTGGCTTCAAAAGACAAATTAAAGCTCCGAGTCAAGGGTTGGAAGACAATTTTTCAGGCAAATGGAATTCAGAAGAAAAGAGGAGTTGCAATCTTATTTTCAGATACATGTGGATTTGAAGCAACTAAAGTCAAAAAAGACAAAGATGGTCACTTTATATTGGTCAAGGGAAAAATACAACAAGAAGACATTTCAATTCTAAATATCTATGCACCCAATTTAAATGCTCCCAGATTCTTCAAACAGACCTTAGTCTGAGCAATATGATACCCGATAATACCATAATTACAGGGGACTTTAACACTCCTCTTACAGAGCTGGACAGATCGTCTAAACAGAAATTAAACAAAGATATAAGAGATTTAAATGAGACCCTAGAACAACTGTGCTTGATAGACTCATATAGAACACTCCATCCCAGAGATAAAGAATATACATTCTTCTCATCACCCCATGGAACATTCTCCAAAATTGATCATATCCTGGGACACAAAACAAATATCAACAGAATCAAAAGAATTGAAATTTTACCTTGTATCTTCTCAGACCATAAGGCACTAAAGGTGGAACTCAACTCTAACAAAAATGCTCGACCCCACCCAAAGGCATGGAAATTAAACAATCTTCTGTTGAATAACAGATGGGTGCAGGAAGAAATAAAACAGGAAATCATTAACTTCCTTGAGCATAACAACAATGAAGACACAAGCTACCAAAACCTGTGGGATACTGCAAAAGCAGTTTTGAGAGGAAAATTCATCGCTTTAGATGCCTACATTCGAAAAACAGAAAGAGAGCACATCAACAATCTCACAAGAGATCTTATGGAATTGGAAAAAGAAGAACAATCTAAGCCTAAACTCAGTAGAAGAAAAGAAATATCCAAAATCAAATCAGAGATCAATGAAATTGAAAACAAAAGAATCATTCAGAAAATTAATGAAACAAGGAGTTGGTTTTTTTGAAAAAATAAATAAAATAGATAAACCATTGGCCAGACTAACGAGGAATAGAAAAGTAAAATCTCTAGTAACCTCAATCAGAAACGATAAAGGGGAAATAACAACTGATCCCACAGAGATACAAGAGATCATCTCTGAATACTACCAGAAACTCTATGCCCAGAAATTTGACAATGTGAAAGAAATGGATCAATATTTGGAATCACACCCTCTCCCTAGACTCAGCCAGGAAGAAATAGAGCTTCTGAACAGACCAATTTCAAGCACTGAGATCAAAGAAACAATAAAAAAGCTTCCAACCAAAAAATGCCCTGGTCCAGATGGCTTCACTCCAGAATTCTATCAAACCTTCAAGGAAGAGCTTATTCCTGTACTGCGAAATTATTCCAAAAAATTGAGGAAGAAGGAATCTTCCCCAACACATTCTATGAAGCAAACATCACCCTGATACCAAAACCAGGAAAAGACCCAAACAAAAAGGAGAATTTCAGACCAATCTCAGCCATGAACATAGACGCAAAAATTCTCAAGAAAATCCTAGCCAATAGATTACAGCTTATCATCAAAAAAGTCATTCATCATGATCAAGTAGGCTTCATCCCAGGGATGCAAGGCTGGTTGAACATACGCAAGTCTATAAACGTTATCCACCATATTAAGAGAGGCAAAAATAAAGATCACATGATCCTCTCAATAGATGCAGAAAAAGCATTTGATAAAATCCAGCATCCTTTTCTAATTAGAACACTGAAGAGTATAGGCATAGGTGGCACATTTCTAAAACTGATTGAAGCTATCTATGACAAACCCACAGCCAATATTTTACTGAATGGAGTAAAACTGAAAGCTTTTTCTCTTACAACTGGAACCAGACAAGGTTGTCCTCTGTCACCTTTACTATTCAACGTAGTGCTGGAAGTTCTAGCCAATACAATTAGGCAAGACAAGGAAATAAAGGGAATCCAAATGGGAGCAGAGGAGGTCAAACTCTCCCTCTTTGCGGATGACATGATCTTATACTTAGAGAACCCTAAAGACTCAACCACAAGACTCCTAGAAGTCATCAAAAAATACAGTAATGTTTCAGGATATAAAATCAATGTCCACTAGTCAGTAGCCTTTGTGTACACCAATAACAGTCAAGATGAGAAGCTAATTAAGGACACAACTGCCTTCACCATAGTCTCAAAGAAAATGAAATACCTAGGAATATACCTAACGAAGGAGGTGAAGGACCTCTATAAAGAAAACTATGAAATCCTCAGAAAGGAAATAGCAGAGGATATTAACAAATGGAAGAACATACCATGCTCATGGATGGGAAGAATCAACATTGTTAAAATGTTTATACTTCCCAAAGCAATCTACCTATTCAAGGCCATTCCTATCAAAATACCAACATCGTACTTTCAAGATTTGGAAAAAATGATTCTGTGTTGTGTATGGAACTGGATAAACCCCCGTATAGCTAAGGCAGTTCTCTATAACAAAAATAAAGCTGGGGGCATCAGCATACCAGATTTTAGTCTGTACTACAAAGCGATAGTGCTCAAGACAGCATGGTACCTGCACAAAAACAGAGACATAGACACTTGGAATCGAATTGAAAACCAAGAAATGAAACTAACATTTTACAACCACCTAATCTTTGATAAACCAAACAAGAGCATACCTTGGGGGAAAGACTCCCTATTCAATAAATGGTGTTGGGAGAACTGGATGTCTACATGTAAAAGACTGAAACTGGACCCACACCTTTCCCCACTCACAAAAATTGATTCAAGATGGATAAAGGACTTAAACTTAAGGCATGAAACAATAAAAATCCTCCAAGAAAGCCTAGGAAAAACACTGGAAGATATTGGCCTGGGGAAAGACTTCATGAAGAAGACTGCCATGGCAATTGCAACAACAACAAAAATAAACAAATGGGACTTCATTAAACTGAAAAGCTTCTGTACAGCTAAGGAGACAATAACCAAAGCAAAGAGACAACCTACACAATGGGAAAGGATATTTGCATATTTTCAATCAGACAAAAGCTTGATAACTAGGATCTATAGAGAACTCAAATTCATCCACATGAAAAAAGCCAACAATCCCTTATATCAATGGGCAAGAGACATGAATAGAACTTTCTCTAAAGATGACAGACGAATGGCTAACAAACACATGAAAAAATGTTCATCATCTCTATATATTAGAGAAATGCAAATCAAAACAACCCTGAGATATCATCTAACCCCAGTGAGAATGGCCCACATCACAAAATCTCAAAACTGCAGATGCTGGGGTGGATGTGGAGAGAACGGAACACTTTTACACTGCTGGTGGGACTGCAAACTAGTACAACCTTTCTGGAAGGAAGTATGGAGAAACCTCAACGCACTCAAGCTAGACCTCCCATTTGATCCTGCAATGCCATTACTGGGCATCTACCCAGAAGGAAAGAAATCCTTTTATCATAAGGACACTTGTACTAGACTGTTTATTGCAGCTGAATTTACAATCGCCAAAATGTGGAAACAGCCTAAATGCCCACCAACCCAGGAATGGATTAACAAGCTGTGGTATATGTATACCATGGAATACTATTCAGCCATTAAAAAAAATGGAGACTTTACATCCTTTGTATTAACCTGGATGGACGTGGAAGACATTATTCTTAGTAAAGCATCACAAGAATGGAGAAGCATGAATCCTATGTACTCAATTTTGATATGAGGACAATTAATGACAATTATGGTTATTTGGGGGGAAACAGAAAGAGGGAAGGAGGGAGGTGGGTGGGGCCTTGGTGTGTGTCACTCTTTATGGGGGCAAGACATGATTGCAAGAGGGACTTTACCTAACAATTGCAATCAGTGTAACCTGGCTTATTGTACCCTCAATGAATCCCCAACAAGAAAAAAAAAAAAAAAAAAAAAAAACAAGAAAAAAAAAGGTGGAGACTTTACGTTCATATGGATAACACTGGAACATATCCTACTTAGTAAAGTATCTCAAGAATGGAAGAAAAAATATCCAATGTACTCAGTACTATTATAAAACCAATTTACAATTACTCACACTTTCATATGAAGAATAGATCACAACTATGGCCCAGCATGAAGGAGGAAGGAGGGGATGGAACAGGAGGGGGAAGGTCAGATCCAGGGAGGGTGAATGGTGGGATCACACCTATAGTGCATAATACAAGGGTACATGTCCAATCTATTAGTATGGAGTATAAATATCTTAAAACAATAATTAATCAAAGGAGATGAGGTATATATTAACCAGTGTGATGTAAGCTTTCCTAATTCTATATGAAATAGCACACTGTACCATAAATGCATTAATATATACATGATCTACGTGTTTATGATTTAATAAAAAAAGTCACAGAAGTGGAAACGCAAGTATCTAATATCCTCAATACTAATATGAAACCACTAGAAAAACAACTATACACCCATATAAGAGAAAAACACAAGAATATTTAAATATAGGGGAGAGGGGAGAAAGGAGAGGAGGAAGGGGAGGAGGCAGGGGGATTCGTAAACTCTCACCTAATGGGAGTAATGTAAGGGTATATATGGCTCACCCCCAGCGACTCAGATACAACTTGGACTTTACCTTAGAAATGCAAACAATGTAACCCAATCATTTATACTCTCATATTAATCTGAAATAAAAACAAACAAAAAAGAAGTCTAATTTAGTTTTCTTCCAGGTGCATACCAATGCCATGTAAATCTTTTTTTACTTGGATTATTGAGACACTAACTTGATCGTATACATGCTATTAAATTCCCATATGTACTGGATCTTGTTTCTGGTATCTCTGTTTAGTCTCTTGATCTATTTGTAGAGGCTGAGGCAGGCCCTCTAACCACAGTGAAATCTTCCCTGATCTCCGTTCCTCTCCTGTCCTCCTGTTGTCACTGATGTTGTCCTAAAAACATTCTTCCCCAAATCACTACAGTGACAATCCCTTTCTCAGGTTCAGCTTTTAAACACACTGCCACCAAAAAATAAAATCAAGGCCCTAGGTTCCACATAAATTGTCAAAAAACCCAATGCTAGAGAGGACCAAAGTCCATTTTGAAGCTGAAGTTGAATTGCCCTTAGTCACTGTGGTTTCCCACCTTTGGGAATAACTTGGTGGCAGAAGGGTCCACCATTTTGGTTCTTTCAGTGTTTCTGTATTTTCTCTCAGTCTAGAAGCTGAAGTTCAAGGCAGGTAACACAATCACAAAAAGGATGTTCTTTCAATGAGTTTCCTCAGGGCTTCCTTCATGTCCCTATTCCTCAGGCTGTAGATAAAGGGGTTCATCATTGGGGGGATCACTGTATACATCACCAAGGCTACTGCAGTCTTTCTGGAAGAATCAGTAACTACAGAGCTAATGTACACCCCAAAAGCTGTTCCATAGAACAGTAAGACCACCGAGAGGTGAGATCCACAGGTGAAAAAAGCTTTATGCTTTCCCCCAGCTGATGGCATCCTCAGAATGGAGGAGATGATTTGAACATAAGAGAAAATAATGCCAAGGAGAGGAATACCACCTAACACGCTAGTCACCAGGTACACCAGGATGTTGTTGATGAGGGCATCAGAGCAGGTGAGCTTGATGACTTGGGCAAGTTCACAAAAGAAGTGGGGGATTTCCAGGTGCATGCAGAAGGACAGCTGTAAGACCATCAGGCTATGGAGAAGGGTGTCCAGAGCACTAAGGAGCAGGGAGACCAACACCAGCAGACCACACCGCCGGGGACTCATGATGTGCACGTACCTCAGTGGGTGGCAGATGGCTGCATAGTGGTCCCATGCCATCGCTGCGAGGAGAAAGTTCTCCAATCCGGCAAAAGCCAGGGTGAAGCAGACCTGGGTGAGGCAGCCCGTATAGGTGATGGCTTTGCTGTGTGTCTGGATGTTCACAAGCATATTAGGGACTGTGGTGCTGCTGAAACAGATGTCAATGAAGGACAGGTTGGAGAGGAAGAAGTACATGGGGGTGTGGAGGTGGGAGTCAGAGCAGATGGCCAGGAGGATGAGCAGGTTCCCGAGCACCGTGACCAGGTACATGGGCAGGAACAGCCTAAAGAGAAGGGGCTGCAGTTTGGGATCTTCTGAGAAGCCCAAGAGGATAAATTCTGATACTTCTGTGTGGTTTTCTGATTCCATTGTTGAAAAATCTGATGGGGGAAATACAGGTGATGGAACAGATAACAGATGTACACAGACCCCCTACCTTAGAAAAGTTTCCCTCTCTATATTGAGAAGTCAGTATTACTCATCATTCCCTCTTCCCTCCTGTCTCTCTCTCTTCCTTCCTCAACCAGTTTCCTTTCTGCTTTTTTTGCATATACAACTCCATTACCCAAATTTTGTTTACTGAATATCTACTGTTTTCCCACATCATATCAACTAAGAGGAAAATGTAGGAAACAGTATATGGCTTTTTTCCTTGAGAGTTCTCCAAAGCCTTAAGCCAACAGGAAAACCAAACAATATTAAATCTAAATCAGAATAACAGTGTCAATCCAGATTTCAACCCAGACACATGCCTGAGTTTGATTCTGGCTACAGTGCTTACTTTTTAATAGATGAGAAATGTTTTTTTCAGGGCAGTGCCTGTGGCTCAGTGAGTAGGGCGCCAGCCCCGTATACCAAGGGTGGCGGGTTCAAACCCAGTCCCGGCCAAACTGCAACAAAAAAATAGCCAGGCGTTGTGGTGGGCACCTGTAGTCCCAACTATTCGGAAGGCTGAGGCAAGAGAATCGCCTAAACCCAAGAGCTGGAGGTTGCTGTGAGTTGTGATGCCATGGCACTGTATTGAGGGTGACAAAATGAGACTCTGTCTATCAAAAAAAAAAAAATGTTTTTTCAACTCTGTGAGAAGCATCAGTCTCCTTATTTGTGTCATAGGGAACTATCATAAAACCTTATGAGAATGTTACAAGGTGAGTAATGAGCAGACATCGTTAAGCACAGTGCTTGTTGTATGTGAGACTCTTAATATTTGCCATGGTCATGACTAAAATACCTGGCATGGTTTGTTATAGAAGGGAAGTGATGGCCTTAGAGAAGGGCAAGATGTCGGAAGATAAAAGAAAGAATATCCTTAGTTCAATAACTTCAAGTTTTAGGAAAGACCAGCTGTCCTGAAATTCCTGCCGAGAACCTTGCATATGTAGTGAAGCAGGAAGAGTGAACACCCCAGTGACTATCAGTGTTATTAATGTTAATTTCTCATAGACGTGTAATGAAATGTCTAGTAGCTAAAATAAATAAATTAAACCTAGATACGGCAACACAAATAATAAAAACCTAAAGGTAATTTGCCTTTACCACTAGATAGGAAAATAAATTCTAGTATCTTATACACTACAGGGAGACTGCAGGGTAACAAAATTCATTATATATTTTCTTTTTCTTTTTTGCAGTTTTTGGCTGGGGGTTGGCTTGAGCCTGCCACCTCTGGCATATGGGCCCGGTGTCCCACTCCTTTGAGCCACAGGCGCTGCCCCAATTACATATTTTCAAATAGCTAGAAGAGAGGATTTTGAGTGTTTCCAATGCAAATAAAAATGTTTGAAGTGATGTATATGTTAATTACCCTGATTTGATGATTACATAATAATATATTCATGTACCAAAATATCACTCTGTATCCCATTATTGTATTCAATTATTACATGTCAACCAAAAACAATAAATAAAAAACAAACTTTAAAAAGTAACTTGCCTAAGAAGACATCATAGCATGATAAAATTTAAGTAAGTTTTAAAATACCACAGGTAAGGCCGGGCATGGTGACTCACACCTGTAATCATAGTACTCTGGGAGGCCCAGGCAGGTAGAATGCCTGAACTAAGGAGTTCGAGACCAGCCTGAACCAGAGTGAGACCTCGTCTCTTTAAAAAAAAAAAAAAAATAGCTGGTGTTGTGGTGGGCATCTGTAGTCCCAGCTACTTGGGAGTCTGAGGCAAGAGAATGACTTGAGCCCAAGAGTTTGAGATCACTGTGAGCTGTTGACACCACAGTACTCTACTGGGAGCAACAAAATGAGACCCTGTCTTAAAAATAAAATTAAAATAGGGCGGCGCCTGTGGCTCAGTGAGCAGGGCGCCAGCCCCATATACCGAGGGTGGCGGGTTCAAACCCAGCCCCAGCCAAACTGCAACAAAAAAATAGCCAGGCATTGTGGCGGGCGTCTATAGTCCCAGCTACTCGAGAGGCTGAGGCAGGAGAATCGCCTAAGCCCAGGAGTTGGAGGTTGCTGTGAGCTGTGTGACGCCACAGCACTCTACTGAGGGCAATAAAGTAAAACTCTGTCTCTACAAAATAAAATAAAATAAAATTAAATTAAAATAAACCATCTTCTTGTTTTGCACATTAAGACTTTATATACTGTACATAGCATTTTCCAGTTATTTTTTAAAAAATACGTTTAACCACTTTTTAGTCTTGGTGCATTTTTCTCTGGTTCCTTCACTTTACCTCACCTTATTCCATTACCTTCTTTTATCACTATTTATCCTTTCTCCAACTGAGGAGCACTTTTATTATGTGCACAAACATGCACGTAAATGTGTAATGTGTAAGACAAAATAACCTATGGAGAATAATCAAATTAAAAACTGTTAAAAAGGCAGGAAACCCAAGTGTGTACTGTATTTACGCAAGCTATTTTGTTACTTTTAGGAAAGAACTCTGAAGGCATAATATCAACATTTGCTAATTCTGGAAGCACAGATACAAGCTTAGCTGTTAGTTGTGCTGTTCTGCCTTTTGAAATTTTAAATTTTTCATGGATCAATGAAGAAAAAAAGTAGATTGGAGTGTAGTCTTGGAATCTACCTGGTTCTCCACCTCCTCTTTCTGAAAATCCTTATAAACAGAGAACAGTGTCAGTCAAAGCCCTCTCTGCAAAGGACCAGCATGAGGAAGACACAGAAAGGTTGGAAGAAGCTAACCACCCACATTTGCTCCTTGCCAAATAAAGACAAGACTAGAGAATTCTAGAAAATCCTTCAAAATTGAGCGAGAGTTGATTGTTGTTGAGGACGGAAAAGGTCCCCAGAGTTTAGGCTCAGAGCAGATTAGCAGAATAAAAGCTGTGCAGGTTCTGGTGCCAATGAAACATGTAAGGAAGTTAATAATTAGGCAGACACCTCACGGGTAACCTGGTTTTGTTCATGTTATATGTGGCCTCACCTCACGGCTGTCTGAAATGAACCAACAGACAAAGACCTGTCACTATTTGCAAAACATAAACAAGGAGACTTCAAATTACCTGAGGGTCAACACCAGAGAATGACATTGGGTTCTTCCTTGGATGTGAAGGAGATGAAGGAAGCTCTGTACTCAGGGAGCACAGAAGGTCAGCAAAGCACACAGCTCCTTGTGGAAATGATGATCCTCAGGCCTGGGCTCAGTGGTGCTGTGTACCGGTCTGGATACGATGTGGTCACAGGCAGACTATTTGTAGTCCATGAGACCCTCGGGACTTCAACAAAGTTCCTCATTACTCAAACCCCTTTACTCTGATGTGATTACAGGGCTGCACAAATCCTTAAGGAGCAAGCCTGGGAGATGTAATTTTCTTTGGCTGCACCTCTCATCCTAAGAGGCCAGGTGGATGCCAGCCTCCTCCCTGAGCACTCCTTGGCTTACACCCATTTCAAGCACTTTGCATATCTCAACGCATCTCCCTTCTGTCGTTGTAGTCTAGTCTTCCCTTTTGGTATATTTAAAGGCAGCCCTGTTAGAGCAATAATATAACAAGACTGACACCACATTTAGCTCATAATTACATATCTACACCCTGTATAAATACATGTGACGATACAATGAATGTGTGCTAAAAATCCAAACACTAAGGGCTGGTTCCATGCCCTGCTCATGAAACATTGATTATACTCAACATTACTAATATATTCTGAGTAATCAAACATAAAATGGCATTTTTTGTTGTTAATGGCTTTTTTGAGGTATAACTGACATACAGTAAACTGTATATTTGACATCTCTCCCTCTCTCAGAAATCATCACCAAAATTGATAATGAAAGTATGATCATCTGCCAACGTTCCTTTCTACCCGGGCTCTTTCCTTCAGCACACTTGTTTTGAGCTTCAACAGTTTATTAGTTTTTTTTGCTGAGTAGTATCCCATTGTTTGGATGTTCTGTAACTTGCACATCCATTCATCTGCTGATGGACAGTTTTCAGTTTGGGGCTATTATAAACAATAGCTGTGAATATTTGTGAACATATCTTTTGTATAAGCAGGTGTTTTCATTTCTCCTGGGCGAATGCTGAGAAGTGAAATGCATGATTGGTAAGGTCAGTGTGTGATTAACTGATTCGGAAATGGCTGTTTTCTAAACCTGGTCATGCCACTAGATGTCCTCTCCAGCACTGTATGAGAATTCTAGTCCCTCCACATCCTTGGTAACATGTGGTATTGTTAGTCTTTTTAATTATAACCTTTCTAAAAGTGCATAGTCATGTTCATTGTGGTTTTAACTTGCATTTCACTAATGACTAATGTGGTTGAGCATATTTTCATGTGTTTATTTGCCATATGTATGTCTTCTATGGTGAAGTACCTGTTAAAATATTTGCAAATTTTGTGTTTTTCATTATTGATTTATTATTATAGTCTTTTTTAAAATCAAATATGCAATTTACAGATGTTTTCTACAGTTCTATGGTTTGAGATTTTGTTCTCTTAACAATGTTCTTAGAAAATAAAAGTTTTCAAGTTTGATAACATTAAGTTTTTCAGTTTGTTCTTTTGTTTTAAATTTTGATACAGGGTCTCCCTCTGTCCCCCAGGTTGGAGTATAGTGGGTTCAACATAACTCACTACAGCCTCTAACTCCTAGGCTCACATCATCTTTACGCCTCAGCCTTCTGAGTATCTGGGACTACAGGCACACACCACCACCCAGTGAATTGTTTTAACTTTTGGTACAGATAGGGGTCTCACTATATTGTCAGGTTGGTCTGGAACTTCCGGCCTCAAGTGGTTCTCCCGTGTAAGCCACCCAAAGTGCTGGGATTACAAGTGTGAGCCACCAGTACTGACCTTGAATTTGTTCTTTCATGGATTATATTTTTTGTTTGTAACTAAGAAATCTCCTAATCTGAGATCGCAAAGGTTTTTGTCTATGTTTTCTTTTAGATTTATAGTTTTAGTTTTTATACTTAAGTCCATTTGAGCTAATTTTTATACATGGCAGTAAGCATAAAACTTTGTTCTTTCTTTTTTTTACCATATGAATATCCAATTGTTCTAATATAATTTGTTGAAAGACTATCCTTTCTCTTCTGAAGTATCTTTGGATGGTTTGTAAAAACAAAAACAAAAACAAAAACCCCCAACAGTCATCTGTTTGTGTGTGAGATCGTTGATCTATTTGTACTGACATGAGCACAGCATTGCCTTAATTTAGTCAGACTTGGGTGGCAGGTATTCTCTACTTTGTTCTTTGTTCTTCTCTTTCCAGGTCCTTTGAATTTCTTTTTCTTATTTATTTATGTATTCATTCATTTGTTTATTTTCAGTCATAAAACAGCTTCTGGCTGGGCATGGTGGCTCACACCTGTAATCCCAGCACTCTGGGAGGCTGAGGTGGGAAGATCAATTGAGCTTAGGAGTTGGAGACCAGCCTGAGCAAGTCTCTACTAAAACTAGCTGGGCGTTGTGTGGAAACCTGTAGTCAGTCTCAGCTACTCAGGAGGCTGAGGCAGGAGGAGCTCTTGAGACCATGAGTTTGAGGTTGCTGTGAGTGATGACATCACAGCACTCTACCTAGGGTGACAGCACTGTACCCAAACAAACACAAAAAGCCCAGCTTCTGATGTATTTCCTTTTCCACTTGTAACTTTCTACAAAAATAGACTGCTGGGATTTTGACTGGAATTGCATTGATCTATACATCAAATTAGAAAAAGTTCACATTTTCATGTTACTGAGTTCTCAAATCCACATACACACTGTATTTCTCCGCATTTTTACACTTTCTTTAATGCTCCACAGCAGTGATTGGCAGCTGGCCAGGGTTCAGGTCCTTTACATCCTTTTCAAATCTATCCTTAAGTATTTCATATTTATGATGTTCTTAGAGATCCAATATCTATTCCTAATTTAAATAAACCAAAAGCAAAAAGAATCAAAACAACTTAGTGAACCAGAAATAGGAGGAAACTTTCTCAACCTGCTAAAGCTTACCTGTGAAAATCGTTCAACCAACATCAGTCATATGGGAAAAGACTGACGTTTCCCCCCAACCCCAAGAACAAATTAAGAGTAACTCTCATCACTTCTATTTATCATTTGTACTGGAGGTTCTGGCTACTATATTAAGGTGTAAAAAAGAAACGTAAGGTATCCAGATTGGAAAGTAAAAAGGTATTAATATTTTTATTCCCAGATTAAATAATTAATTATATATGTAGAAAATCTGATGGAATTTGCAAACAAGCCTCTAAAAAGTAGTATATAGCAAAGCTTCAGGATGAAAGGTAATGACAAAAATCAATTGTACTTTTGTCATAAAGTACAAAGACATTTTATTCCTTTTTTTTAGGATTTTAGAATCAATCTTTTCCAATTTCACAGTAGTAGCTTTAATATGCCTTTTTTTACATTATGGGGCATAGGTTAAAATTACGGCTCTTGGTTATCAATGTTGTTGCAGTAAGTTACAAGACAATCAGGGCAGAAGTCAAACTTTAATGCAATGCACCTTTGAGGACATAACCAATGAAGATTTCAGGCTTCTTTGGTTATGACAACAAATTTTCATTTTAGCTACCTGCTCTCATATGACAACCAAGTCAGGCTAGATAGATACACTAGACCTCTCGGTCAGAAGTGAGAGTAATGTTCTACAGTGCCGTAGGATGACTGCAGTTGACAATAATACATTGTATAATTTCAAATAGGCACAAGGAGGGTACTGAACATTACCAACACAAAGAAAGGATAAGTGTGGGTATGCTAATGGCCCTGTTCTGATCACTAGACTTTATATGTGTGAAAACATCACTGTGCACCTCTCAAATATGTACAATTATTGTGAGTCAATTAAGAAAATTAGGAAATATAGACTGAGGTGGGAAGATTGTTTTAAAACAGGAGTATGGAAAAAAAAAAAGCAGGCCAGGTGCAGTGGCTCAAGCTTATAATCCTAGCACTCTGGGAGGCTAAGGCATGTGGATCTCCTGAGCTCAGAGTTTGAAACCAGCCTGAGCAAGAGCAACACCCTTGTCTCTACTAAAAACAGAAAAATTAGCCGGACATTGTGGTGGGCACCTATAGTCCCAGCTACTCAGGAGGCTGAGGCAAGAGAATTGCTTGAGTCCAGGAGTTTAGGTTGCTGTGAGCTATGATGCCACAACACTCTACCCAGGGCAACAGAGTGAGACTCTGTCACAAAGGAAAAAAAAAAAAAACAGTCACATTTCATCTTCAAGTTAAAACATCTGACCAATACATTCTCTAGTCATTTTTTTTATATTTTATTTTTTTATTAAATCATAACTATGTACATTAATGCACTTATGGGTACAACATGCTGATTTTATATACAATTCAGAATGCTTACATGAAATTGGTTATCATGGTCTCCCTTACTTAATTGTTGCATTAAGACATTTATACTCTAGTCTTTTTATTATTATTATTTTTTTATTAAATCATAGCTGTGTACATTAGTATGATCATGGGGCACCATACACTTGGTTCATAGACCGTTTGACACATTTTTATCATACTAGAGCTCGGTGAGAAAATAGTCAGACATTCTGTCTCAAGAGGGCTCCTGTCACTTCAACTCTTTCTGAAATTTCAGTTCACGGCATATGAGACAATCACAGAAGAGAAGTTATCTTGTTAATACCAACGAGTTTCTTCAGGGATCCCTTCATGTCCTTGTTCCTCAGGCTGTAGATAAAGGAGTTCATCATTGGGGGGACCATAGTGTACATCATCGAAGCCACTGCAGTCTTCCTGGGAGATTCAGTAACTGCAGAACTGATATACACCCCCAAACCTGTCCCATAGAACAAGAAAACAACTAAGAGGTGAGACCCACTGGTGGAAAAGGCTTTATACTTTCCCCCCGCTGATGGCATTTTCCAAACAGAGGGGACAATTTGAGTATAAGAGAAAATGATCCCAGAGAGAGGAGCACCAACTATCAGGCTGGCCGCCAAATAGAGCAGGATGTTATTGCTGAGGGTGTCAGAACAGGTGAGCTCGAAAACCTGAGGAAGTTCACAGAAGAAGTGGTGGATTTCCAGGTCTGTGCAAAAGGACAGCCGTAAGACCATCAGGCTGTGGACCAGAGCATCCAGGATGCTGATCAGCAGAGATATCAGCACCAGCAGACCACACAGCTGGGGGTTCATGACGTCCGCGTATCTAAGGGGGAGACAGATGGCCACATAATGGTCATACGCCATGGCTCTGAGGAGAAAGTTTTCCAAGACTGCAAACACCAGGACAGAGCAGATCTGAGCCAGGCAGCCTGCATAGCTGATGGATTTGCTGTGTGTCTGGACGTTCACCAGCATCTTTGGGATTGTGGTTGTCCTCAAGCAGAGGTCGGTAAGGGACAGGTTGGAGAGGAAGAAGTACATGGAGGTGTGCAGGTGGGAGTCAGAGCAGATGGCCAGGAGGATGAGCAGGTTCCCAAGCTGTGACCAGGTACATGGACAGGAACAGGCTGAAGAGAATAAGCTGCAGTTCTGGGTCCTCTGTCAGTCCCAGGAGAAAGAATTCTGAAACTCTTGTTTGGTTTCTGACTTCCATATTGTTGTTGATCTGATCTGAAATGTTGGTGATAAGAAAATAAAATGTATGGACTCTGCACCAGCAGCAGTAACAGCAGCAGCATGTAGAAATACAGACCAGGACCTAGTTCGAAATACAGGCTGGGCATGGTGGCTCACCCCTGTAATCCTGTTACTCTGGGATGCTGAGGTGGAAGGACTGCCTGAGGCCAAATCTGAGGCCAGCGTGAAACCTTGTCTCTACAAAAAAAAGAACAACAAAAATTATCTGTGTGCTATGGCAGGTGCCCATAGTCCCAGCTAAACATAAGGCTGAGGATCGCTTAGCCCAAGAGTTTGAGGTTGCTGTAAGCAGTGATGACATCACTGCACTCTAGCCTGGGAGACAGAAGAGAGACCCTGTCTAAATAAAAGAAAAAAGAATATTTTTTCAGGGTAGAGAAATTTTATTTAGGAAAAATAAAGAGAAAGTTTAGAGCACTTCCAAAGAGAGTTGGAAGAGGGTCCCTCTTGTGGAGGAGAAAAGGTGAGAGAGACAAAATACAAATTCTTGAGTACCACCACAAAGTTAGTGGTGATGTGATCTGGGATGATGACCAGCAATCTGTTTTAAGAGGCTCTCCTGCTGCTCTGGAGAAAACTCCTTCATCTGGGTCGTGAATCCCAGAGACTATTCAAATCTTCTGCATATTCCTCCCTCCACCCTTCTCTGCCTTCTCCTCTTCCCTGTACTCATGTAATCCATTCAAAATTTTATTGTGCATATTTCACTCATTGTGGTGAGTGCTGGGAATGCAATAAAGAAGACATGAATGACTTCATTCTTTCAGAATTATTCCATGCCTTTCAGCAAAAAACTGAAAGTTCAGAATGAGGTTTGAACTGCATTTCATTTTAGTGATGTTCTCCTAAAGTGATAGATGGCATATGATTTTTTCCTTAAAAGGCAGCTGAATGAGAGAAAGAATTAAATACTTAGGCCCCTAAAAAGTGAAAATAGCAAGAATTTATTGGTCATTGGAAGATGCAGACCTAAAGATGACAGCTGATGCTGTCACAGCAATGTTCCTGTAGAGCACGGTTTGTCTCTCCCTGGGGACACAGAATTTGCCATTAGAGTGTCAAGCAGTGGTATAATACTTAGACTATCTGCTCTGAATTTAATCCAGCCTCCAGAATGTGCCTTGTGTGTGGGGAAATTCTTCCCCTGTATGAATAGCCCAGTGTCCTAATATGTATAAATAGAACTATGGTGAAGTCTTATGCAGATGGGCTCGGCGCCCATAGCACAGAGGTTATGGTGCACCCATGTAAACTGAGGGTGGTTGGTTTGAGCCCGGCCGGGGCCAGCTAAACAACAATGACAACTTCAACAAGAAATAGCCGGGTGTTGTGGTGGGCGCCTGTAGTCCCAGCTACTTGGGAGGCTGAGGCAAGAGAATCGCTTAAGCCCAGGAGTTGGTTGCTGTGAGCTGTGATGCCATAGCACTCTACCCTGTCTCAAAAAAAAAAAAACCAAAACACACAACAAAAATGTCTTAGGCAGATGGTCTAATAATGGGAAATGAATAGATGAAAATTGCAGGACAGTGTTCAGTGCCTGGGACCCTCACAGTGACATTTCCAATGAGGATTTTTTTTCTGCCATAAGCACCGGGTGTGTTTCCCTCATACAGAGAAGTGATTAGTAGGGAAGTTGAAGAAACAGAAAATAGAGTGACAATGTCCTTTGCATGATAATTGCAAGTTTCAGAAATGGGTATACTGCATATATCTGAGAATTTTGTTCATATACAGGGAAAAGGAAAGAAATGTCAGTGATATCAGTATTCCCTTGGCATGGACATATGGCAGCTCAAGGAATTAAATAATAAAATAATTTAGATGAGGAATCAATTCAAGCAATGAAAACCTATAAGAGAAAAAAATCTACATGACATAAAGTCTACATCATGAGACTATTTAAAATATTTTTAAAACTTACATATGTATTTTTATTTAAGTTCAATAATAACAAAAAGTATAGTGAATATCAATAAAAGGCTGGGTACCCACCAGTCAACATCATCAAATTTACACATTTCATCATCCTCACTTTAAGTCTTTTTATTGCAGTAAATAACAAGGTACATCTGAAATCCCTCACATCCCCCCCTATGTTTGTAAAATATTTTTCACAAGAAAAAGAAAGATTCTTTTTCTTCCTCAAGGGCACCACTACACTAAGATGATATACATCATTCCCATACATATGTATTATATTTGGCATTCTTCCTCCAAGAATAATTGCATTGTTTAACTTTTATTTTTATTTTTTTTTTTGTAGAGACAGAGTCTCACTTTACCGCCCTCAGTAGAGTGTCATGATGTCACAGGACTCACAGCAACCTCTAGCTCTTGGGCTTCCGCGATTCTCCTGCCTCAGCCTCCCAAGCAGCTGGGACTACAGGCGCACGCCACAATGCCCAGCTATTTTTTGGTTGCAGTTCAGCCGGGGCTGGGTTTGAACCCGCCACCCTCAGTACGTGGAGCCAGTGCCCTATGCACTGAGCCACAGGCGCCACCTTAATTTTTCATTTTTTAAAAGCTGTATAGAGGCAGAATCTCCCACTGTGCATGCTACTTTATAATTGGCTACATTTTTACTAATGTTGATACATGTAGGCTTGCTTCCATAATTTTAGCTACCAGACAGTAAGCATTGCATTGTTACCTCATGATTTATTCCTCCACTTTGTAGCTGGTACTATAGGGTGTTATTCTCGTCTTACATGTACTTCAGGATACATGGACAGTATCCATGGAGATTACCGTCATATGGGTCTCACCCGTAGGAAGGGAAGGAGAGGCACAGAGGGAAACAGGAAAAGGGTGTCTTCTGTATGAATATATATTTTTTTATTATTTCAGAATATTGTAGGGGTGCACAGGTTTTGGTTACTTAGTTTGCTTTTGTATATTTTAAGTCAAGTGATTTAAGTGTGCCTTTCACTCAGAAAGTGTGCAATGTACATTTTTTAACTTAAAAAAGACATGAAGCTAATATAAAAGAACATTAATATTTGTTAATTCTGTGAATGGATGCATGGTGTCATGTTATTTTATTATTATGATATCTGTTCTCTTCTTTTAATTAACCATATTTGGTAGCTTTATGAAAAATAACAGGTGGTCAAGAGAAGTAGCCTGCTGAGTCTGTCTGAGTTTACACTTCCTCCCCCAGCGAGAGCCACAGAGGTCGCACCAGTGCTCTTCTGTGGGAAAGACGTCTGGGAAGATTATGAGATGAAAGTGACAGACACCGGCCCTTCCATCACCACCAGGAAGCAAGTAAGTGTCAGAGAATTGTTCAGCAGTCATCCTGTTTGTGAAGGGATGATTTATACTCAAGTGGAAAACAGCTCTTTGCATTATATAAACAGAACAGAAGACCAGAAAGATCAGAGCTGCACCTGTCATTTTACAAAGATACAAAAGATAAATAAATAAAAAGTCATGATGATGACAGTCAGGTAGGAGCTCCAAGGGGGCTTGGTTCAGACAATCCCATGCACAAATTTTCCTCACAGCTTCACTTGGATAAAACCACAGTAAAAACTTTCCCTCATTTCCAGAGCACTGTCTGAGGGACTTTGGGTTGTGGAGCGATGCCTGACAGCTGTCCTGGAGGTTGAGTGGGGAGAGAATATCTATCCTCATGAAGGCAAGGTGGAGATCATCTCAGAGAACAGAAAAGCTGCTGATCGGGTGTTGATTTTGACTCAGAAGAGCTGCTGAGTGAGGTGGTCAAAGACAGGCTGTTGTCCCTGTATCCCCAGGGGACCAATATCCATAGCTCCTCATTAGATAAATTATTTTATTGGAATTAAGATCCCAGGGCTCTATAAATCCTTATAGACCGAGACTCTAGAAGGGCAGAATTCAGGACAGCTGATTCCCCTACTCTGCAAAGCCATGATTCTCATGCCTTTCTCTCCATTGGGTCTTGCTTTGTTGATGTCACATACTCGCCTCAGGTGGCTGTACCAACCTTCTCTAATTAGAATCCAGGCTTCCTTTTTTAGATATAAGCAATACTATCTCTGAAGTCTGATTCTAGTTTTAGGCATGGAAACACAGTTTATGTTAATATATGTGGTTATCAAAATACACCTATAAATCCAGGTAAGGCAGTGTGAAAATGCAAACACTCAGACATCCTTCTAAGAGTCACTGAATGTTTCCTAAACCTTAGTCTTCGCTCTGTGCATTTGATACAGTAGATTCTAATCTATAATCTGTAGTTGACTCTGTGATTGATACAGACAGACTTGTTCATCCCTCTTGAGACTTTCATCACAATAGCTTCCATACACACATACATACATATGTATTTTTTCTTCAAGAAAGTTATTTCAATATATTACAGGGTACATATATTTTGGTTACATAGTTAGATTTTGTAAATTTTAGGGTAAGGTTATAGGTGTGTGCCTCACCCAGAAAGTGTGCAAGGTTCCCTTGCAAAGTACCTGTCAGGTGGGATTTCCCCTTCCCCTTCTTCCCCCCAACCCAAATTTCATTGAGTTTTGCTTCCCTATGAACACCTAGGTGTTGATAGACTAGTTCCAATTTAGTATTGCATATATATGGTGCTTGTTTTTCTATTCTAGCAGTACTTCACTTAAGAGAATTGTTTCCAATTTCATCCACGTTGTTGCAAAAGGTATTAGGTCATTATCTTTTTATAGCTGAGTTAACCCATCCATGCATTGATGGGGCACTTGTGTTGTTTACTTCTCCTTGCATTTGTGAATTGTGCTGCTATGAACAGTCACAGCTTAAGCCCAAAGCAGCTGAGACACTACTGGAAAGATGGTATTCTAGAAACGAGATTATTCAAAGCTCCAATCATGTCTTTGCTCTTCCTTCTGTGGAAAAGGGGCTGACCATGGGAGCGTGAACATCACTGATGCTAGGACTCTCTTCTTGGAGGAATGAATAGCTGCAGAGAAAGAAAGAATCGAGAGAAGTGACCCATAGGGGAGAAGCCTTCCTACCTCCCATCAGCAGACATCATTCCGAGAATGATGGAAGAGACAGTTTGTTTATTTATTTATTTTGAGACAGGGTCTCACTATGTCACCCTGGGTAGAGTGCTGTGATGTCACAGCTCACAGCAACCTCCAACTCTTGGGCTTAAGCGATTCTCTTGCCTCAGACGCCCACATAGCTGGGACTACAGGTGCTTGCCACAACGTCCGGCAATTTTTTTCTGTTGCAGTTGTCATTGTTTAGCTGGCCTGGGCCGGGTTCGAACCTGCCACCCTCAGTGTATGTGCCTGGCACCAAAACCACTGTGTTATGGGCGCCGAGCCAGAGGAGACCATTTGGATGCGAGAGAAAATAATCTCACATAGAGGAACACCTCTCAATAAGCTAATCACGAAGAATACCAGGATGTTACTGATAAAGGTACAAGAACACGAGAGCTGATAACCTAAGATGATAAAAGCAAAGTAACCTAAGTCATGGATTCAGGGATGCATTGAGGCCTGGGGCTCTGGTTTGTGCAGTGGAGTGCAGGAGTTTGAGGTCAGACTTCAGAGCTGACCTTGCATCACCACATGAGGAGACCTATGACTGGGACAGGGTTCGGCATCCTGGAGGGTCAATCAGATTCCGTCACTTGCCTTTCGAAAATGTCACCTTAATAAAGCCACAAAGACTTTCCTGGTTTTCAAGGTCTGCAGTTCTCTGACCTATAAACAGTATCTAGCAAGTGATAGCATCAAAATGGGGCCCACACTTAGGACCAGGGAATATTATTCCTGAAATGCCAAGCTGATATGGATATTTTTTAATTTTGGTTTTGTTTTTAAGAAAATATTTAATTGATGAAAAAAGATTGTATATATTCAAGCTTTACAATGTGATTTGAGACAAATATACATTGTATAATGATTACCATACTAATTATTATTATTTTCTTCAAGACAGAGTCTCAAGCTGTCGCCTTGGGTAGAGTGCTGCAGCATCACAGCACACAGCAACCTCTAACTCTTGGGCTTAAGTGATTCTCTTGCCTCAGCCTCCCGAGTAGCTGAGACTACAGGCGCCTGCCACAATGCCCAGATGTTTTTTGGATGTAGTTGTCATTGTTGTTTGGCATGCCTGGGCTGGATTTGAACCAGCTCCTGTGTATGTGGCTGGCACCCTAGCTGCTGAGCTACAGGCACTGAGCCATACATACTAATTATTTTTTATTTCAGATAATATTAGGTCACACTGTTTGCATTTGTTCGGTAGAGTCCAAGCTGTAGCTGTGCCTCTCACCCAGGAGGTGTGCCTGGTAGGTGAGAGCACACCAGTCCTGCCCTCCTCCTCTCTCTCCTTTCCTTCCACCCTTTTCACCTACTTGAGTTTAATTGTTTTTTTTCTCTTATGTGGGTGTGTAGTGGTTCATCTTCTGGTTTCATGTGAGTATTCAGTACATTGGATACTTGATTTTCCATTCTTGGGATACTTTACTAAGTAGAATGTTCTCCAATTCCATCCAGGTTAATACAAAAGATGTAAAGTCTCCATCTTTTTATGGCTGACTAGCCATCCACGGTGTACATATACCACAGTTTATTCATGGGTTGACAGGCACTTGGGTTGAGTCCACATCTTGGCAATTGTGAATTGAGCTGTGATAAACAATGTAGTGCATATGTCCTTATAATAAAGTGATTTATTTTTCTTTTGGGTAAATACCTATTAATGGAATTGTGGGATCAAATGAAAGGTTTATTTGAGCTCTTTGAGAATTCTCCATATTTTGTTCATTCCCACCAACAATCTCCACACCCTCACCAGCATCTGCAACTTTGGGATTTTGTGATGTGGGCTATTCTCACTGGGTGATGTCTCGAGGCAGTTAGATTTGCATTTCTCTGATAGTTAGGGACAATGAACCATAAAAATTATTAACATATCCACCACCACATATGCTGTACTGAGATCACCAGAATCTATCTTATAACCGAAAATTTGTATTATTTGATTAACATCTTCCTATGATGTCCACCTAAACTTCCAGCCTCTAGTAACCATTGTTCCATAAGATGCTGAAAAAGGGAAATCCTTGTATCCTGTTGGTGGGAACTAAATTATGAAAAACAATACAGAAGTTTCTCATAAAATTAAAAATAGAACTACCATATTATCTAGCAATATCATTTCTGGATATTCAAAGAAAATGAAATCAGTGTCTTTTAAAGAGGTATCTGCACTCTCATGTTTACTGAAGCATTATCCATAATAGCCATCAACAGATAAATTATGAGAATATGATAACAACGAAGACACAGAATGCATTCATGAAGTTTCAACTCTAACCAGGTCAAAGAGAATAAAATATATTCATTAAACTGTTTAGGGATATAAAAATGCCTTAATGTCCTATGAAAATGACAGGTTTTCAGGGCAGAAATGTACAATACTGTCAATCAAGTATTGACCATGTCCATGAAATGTCTGTCTCCATGGTGATATCATCTCCTCCTTCTCTCTGTGTCTTTTCCACCTCTATCTTGTAAGAAAAAGTGTGATTAGGCTGGGTGCGGTGGCTCACACCTGTAATCCTAGCACTCTGGGAGGCCGAGGCAGGTGGATTGCCCTGAGCTCAGAGGTTTGAGATCAGCCTGAGCCAGAGTGAGACCCCGTCTCTAAAAATAGTCAGGCACTGTGGCTGGTGCCTGTAGTCCCAGCTACTTGGGAAGCTGAGACAGGAGAATCAATTGAGCTCAAGAGTTTGAGGTTACTGTGAGCTGTGATGCCACAGCACTCTACTGAGGGCGACAAGATAAGACTATCTCAAAAAAAAAAGAAAAAGTCTGATTATATTTAGGGCCCACCTAGATAATTCAAAACTCCTCTGCAAAGACCCTTTTCCCAAATAAGTAACATTCACCCTCTTGTCATGTAAGTTAATATTCATGGGTGAGAACATTAGGATGTGGACGTATCACTGGCAGCCACAACTCAATACATGACACAGGTGTCTTCTGCCTGACTCCCTAGAAAAATATTACCAACTGACCCAGGGAAGGGCACTCAGTTTTTTGCTTCTGTGAATCACCTCTGGGTATGAACTTTGCATCTGCTACCAACAGCTGGTGACCCTAAAGGAAACAGTATCAGGGTGAGGCCGTCTCATGAGGACTGAATAAAGCCTTCTTCCTACCGTTAATAATAAAGCCTTCTTCCTACCGTTGTGCATTCTCTACCTCAGAAGTCCTTTTGATGGAAGATAACTTTCTTTATTTCCTGATATAAGTATATGACTTAGAATTTCTCAGCAATGATAGTAGCAGTAATTAAAAACAAAACAAAACAACAACAAAAAGGGTTAGGGTTCTTTTTTTTATTTATTGAAATCTCAGATGTCCTCAGTGATGAAGTTCAAGTATCTCACAATCATCTTAAGTCACCTAGATAATACAATTGTGTTAATTTTTACACGATAAAGCTGAGTAGGGCAGATGCTCAAGAATATGGTTTATCAGTGATTGACCCCCCTAATTGCTAACTTTGGTAAGAAGTTTAGCAAGCATAGTGGCTTGCTAGCACTGTGGGAGGCTGAGGTGGGTGGATTTCTTGAGCTCAAGAGTTCAAAACCAATTTGAGCAAGAGCAAGACCCCATCTGTCTACTAAAAATAGAAAAGAAAAGAATAACTAACCGGGCACTGTGGCAGGCGCCTATAGTCCTGGCTACTCAAGAGGCTGAGGCAAGAAGGATTGCTTTAGCCCAGGAGTTTGAGATTGCTGTGAGCTATGATGCTACAGCACTCGATCCTGGGGCAACAGAGTGAGACCCTGTCTATAAATAAATAAATATATAAATAAATAAGTGTTTAGCTTCATTGCTCCACTGCAGACCTTTGCTGGGGTGCAACTGAGATGACCCTAATTATGTAATAAGGTAGAAGCTTGTCTTCATATACAATAGCATCATTTAGATCCTTTTCCTGAGCTATCCACCCTCTGCAACTTTTCTTTTCCTGAGACTTATCTATTAAAAAAATCACTCAGGTGCAGACTCTGATTCAAGCAAAGACATTGAGTGCAGAGAATTGAAATCATGCGTCAATCATCACAGATCCAGACAAAAAAGCAAGTCAGTTTTCAAACCAAAGTAGAAATATACTTAGCCTTTATGCCATCTAGACACTGTAGAATTTGGTGATGGAAGTGTCAGACATTCTGCCTCATTGGGTACGCTGTCCAAAGCAAATGTCACATCACAGGAGAGCAGGTATCCTCCTTGTGAGTTTCCTCAAGGTTCCTTTTATGTCTTTGTTCCTCAGACTATAGATAAAGGGGTTTACCATTGGAGGGACCACAGAATACATCACTGAAGCCACTGCAGTCTTCCCGGGTGAGTCAGTGAATGCAGAACTAATATACACCCCCAAACCTGTTGCATAGAACAAGAACACAACTGAGAGGTGAGACCCACAAGTGGAAAAAGCTTTATACTTTCCTTCCACTGACGCTGTTCTCAAAACAGAGGAGACTATCTGAATATAAGATAAAATGATCCCAGAGAGAGGAACACCTCCAAATACACAAGCTGCAAAATATATTAGGATGTTATTGATGAAGGTGTCAGAGCAGGCGAGTTTGAGGACCTGAGCAAGTTCGCAGAAGAAGAGGGGTATCTGCAGGTCTGTGCAGAAAGACAGCTGTAACATGGGGAGGCTGAGCAGCAGGGCGTTCGTGATGCTGGCACACAGAGAGAGCAGAGTCATCAGGCTGCAGAGGCGGGCACTCATGATAACTGTGTACTTTAAGGGGTGACAGATGGCCACGTAGTGGTCATAGGCCATCGCTGCAAGGAGACAACTTTCCAAGCCAGCAAAAATCAAGACAGAGCAGACCTGGGTGACGCAGCCCACATAAGTGATGCTCCAGTCCTCAGCTTGGATGTTCACCAGCATCTTTGGGATCGTGGTTGTGCTTAAGCAGATGTCAGACAAGGACAGGCTGGAGAGGAAGAAGTACATGGGGGTGTGCAGGTGGGAGTCAGAGCGGACGGCCAGGAGGATGAGCAGGTTTCCGAGCACCGTGACCAGGTACATGAATAGGAACAGGATGAAGAGAAGGGGCTGCAGCTCTGGGTCCTCTGTCAGTCCCAGGAGGAAAAATTCTGAAACAGCTGTTTGGTTTCTGGGTTCCATGTTGTTAATGAATCTGAAGGAAAAGATGCAGTGAAAGATACTAAAATGGATTAACCAGCAATGTCACTTGGAAACATGTTAGAAGTGCACATTTTTGGTCCCTACTCTAGACTTCTTGCTGACAAACATGGGGATGAGAACCAATAGTCTGTTCTTTCACAAGCTCTCTAGACATTTCTGGTGCATTCTGCTCTTTCTGCCATTCCTTTTACTGAAACAAGATTTTTGTCTTTTTTTTTTTTTGCAGTTTTGGCCAGGGGCCAGGCTCGAGCCAGACACCCCTGGTATATGGGGCTGGCGTCCCACTTCTTGAGCTACAAGCACTGCCCAGAAACAAGATTTTTATTAAACTCTGTTTCAAACATTCTAAATGCTAAGAATAATACAAAGTATAAGTCATAGCTTTTCAATCAGAAATATTGATTCTATGCCCTCCCGTGAGCAAAGAGACAAGAATGAAGTTATGAAGTTTGTCTTCTGGAGCAATGGCTCCTAAACTTTGAATTGCCTCAGAATCATCCCAAGGCCTTGTCAGGCATGTTAGTTCACATCCCTCCTTTTTATGGACACTTAGGCTGAGTGAGGTTACATCACAGACTTGAAATACACGGTTAGTGATGGGCAGAGACTGGGCCTGAGCTCCAATCATTTCACTGCTGAATTGACCCTCTTGACTATTGTTGTTAATGTCTCTCTAAATAGTACAGAATTAGTATTTCTGAATGATCACTTAGATCTCATAATTTCCTTTTATAATTTTAATATTTTCTTCCTGAACAAAGCCCCAAGTCTGTCCACCTACTAACCCATGAATTTGGTTATAGCAGGTGCATGGTCTCCATCTGGGTGGACCTGAGCAAAGGTTAAAACATGTGGCCTTTAAAGGCCAAGTTCATAAGACTCCTTCATGGAAATTCAAGTCATCTCCTTTAGCAATTATTATTATTATTATTATTAGTTTATATTTAGAGACAGTGTCTCTAATTTGTCACACAGGCTGGAGTGCAGTGGCATAACCATAGCCCCCTGTGGCCTTGAACTCCTGATCTTCCTGCCTCAGCCTTCCAAGTAGCTGGGACTACAGGTATGCTCCAACCACACCTGGTTAATTTTTTTAATTTTCGTAGAGTCACGGTCTCTCTATGTTGCCCAGGCTGGTCTCAAGTGCCTGGCCTCAAGTTATCCTCCCACCTCTGCCTCCCAAAGTGCTGGGAATACAAGTGAGCCCGTGTGCTCAGCCTTAATTAATTCTGTGTGCCCAGAAATTAATTCTGTGCCTGTGAGATTCACTGTCTCATCCCAAAGGGGTCCTTCCTTTAAGGTGATGGGTGCTGTATCATTTTTTTAAGTAGTTGCCTAAGAGTAAGAATGAAATGCATTGACTCCTAAGGAAGGAGATAAAAATAAAAATGATTTGTTGGTCCTCAGAAGACAGACTGAGAAGGCAATGCAGACTTACAAGTTACTTATCAGTTAATCAGGCATCCAGGCAGGAGTGTTTCTGCAGAGCAAAGGTCTTCCCCTCTAGGGGAGCACAGAAGTAGCTATGACAGCCTTTATCATCCCATGTGAGATTAGACTCACACACTCGGACTTTAATACAAGATCCAGCTCTTGCTTTGTGAGTGGGGAAAAAAATCTTCAACCATATGAGAGTTCTGGGTGTATAAGGGAAACCTCATGACAGTCGTGTTAATTAATTAGCCTGATTGTGATAATCACTTTACAGTGTACACTTCAGTGTATATATATATCCAACCATCATACTGTATACCTTAAATATGTATACTTTTTATTTGTCAACTATGCTTATAATAAAAACAGAAAAAAAGACTTGGTAATATTTCATGATGAGAAGTGAAAAAATGTAACTGTTACAGTGCTTGTCATACTGGATCTGCAGACTGACATTTTCTTTTGTGCCTTCTATTTTCCTGTCATGAGTAATTGCATGTGGCAGTTTTTTTTCTTTTGTAGAGATGGAGTCTCACTTTATCGCCCTGGGTAGAGTGCTGGTGTCACACAGCTCACAGAAACCTCCAGCTCCAAGAAACGATTCTCTTGCCTCAGCCTCCTGAGCAGCTGGGACTACAGGCGCCCGCCACAACGCCCGGCTATCTATTTAGCCGGGGTTGGGTTTGAACCCTCCACCCTTGGTATATGGGGCCGGCGCCCTACCCACTGAACCACAGATGCCACCTGCATGTGGCACTTTTTACTCCTCAGAAGGAAGTGATGCCTTGAGTAAGTTGAGGAAAGAAGAAAGAAACAATATCCCTAGCATGATACATGCAAATATCAGGAAGAGTTTATATACTAAAACATCGGCTGGGAATCTTGGTCGTGGTTTGACTTTGGGATGGATATACAATGAAATACATAGCAATTAAAGTGGACTAAATAATAATTAATTAGATATATAAATCACAACAGTAATGAACACCTAAAAGGGGAGAACTTTTGTATCACAAAAATTATACAGCACAAGGACATTTTAAGTATTTTTTGAACCTACACAGATTTTAATTTTTATCACAGATTATCACATGTGGATTATTCGGATAGTACAAAGAATTAATGAAGGGCTGTTTTTCCATCAGTTGACAGTATAAAATTTGCACAATTCACTGTCTTTGCTTTAGATATTTCTATTGCAATAATAATATAGGTATATTTGAAACCCATCATGTACATGAACAATCTTGATCTTTTTCTTCCCCAAAAGAACCAGTAGACTAACTTAGATATGCGCACATTTCATTATATATGGCATCATTCTTCCAATTAATAATTGCACTTTAAAAACTTTACATAAACAGAACTCTACTGTATATGCCATTGACACAGGTATTATTAGGTAATTTATTATGTGGTTAATCTTGGTATATTTAGTCCCCTTCATTAATCTTAAATACCAGAGGATTCCTGGTATTTGGCACAATGCTATTTATTTATTTATTTTTGAGATAGGGTCTCACTCTGTCATCCTGGGTACAGGCCATGGCGTTATAGCTCACAGGAACCTCAAACTCTTGGGCTCAGCCTCCTGAGTAGCTGAGGCTACAGGCACCCCCCCCACCACTTGGCTAATTTTTTTATTTTTAGTAGAGATGGGGTCTGACTGTTGCTTAGGCTGGTCTCAAACTCCTGAGCTCAATTAGTCCACCTGCCTGAGCTTCCCAGAGTGCTAGGATTGAAGGCGTGCACCACTACACCCAACCTAACACACTTTATTTCTACATGAGAGGTATTATGGTTACTGCTTTTTAACATATATATACAGATAGACAGATAGATAGATAGAAAGATAGATAGATAGATGATAGATGAATCCATATACAATATAAAACATGGGGATGTTGTAATATTTAAGATGGGATGCTTTTGGCAAGAGAAGAGTAATATTATTTTATTACTTTATAAAAAGAACCTGAAACAGATATAGCACATTGTAATTTTGTTTTTAGATACAAGATCTCACTGTGTCACCCAGGTGGGAGTGCAGTGGCATTAGCCTAGCTCACTTCATTAGCCTAGCCTAACCCAGCTTCAAACTCCTGGGTTAAAATGATTCTCCTGTCTCAAGCCTCCTGAGTAGCTGAGACAATAGGTGCATACCACTGTGCTCTGCCAGCAACATTTAAAACTCCTGGGCTGAGTAAGGGGTGGCTATGTGTTGCCATTGTTTTGATTAATCACATCATCTTTGCTGTTTTTATTTAAAATAGTTGGTAGTTTTAGACAAAGAAGCAGGGAGTCTAGAAAGGAAGGCTGCTGAGCATTTCTGGGTCTTCCCTTTCTTCCCAGCTACAGGGATAACACAAAAGCTCTTGTACAACGATATATCAAGAGCCAGAAAGAAGACTACAGGAGGAGCTGATTGTTATGCACTGAAGTATGTTCCCCTGTATTCATATGTTGAAATAAATTCTAACCTCCCAATACCTCAGAATGTGACTGTACTTGGAGATAGTTCTTTGAAAAGATAATTAAGGTAAAATGTACTCATTAGAGTTCTTAATCCAATATGACGGTTCTTTACGAGAAGAGGAGATGAGTACACGGACACACATAGAGAAAGATGACCTCTGAAGACACAGGGAGGGATAGCCATCTACAGTTTAGGAAGAGAGCCCTCGAAAGAAACCAAACCTGCAGGCACCTTGACCTTTGGACTTCCAGCCTATAGAACTGTGAAGCAATACATTTAAATCTGTGTTATTTTGTTATGCAGCCTGAGCAAACAAATAAACTGATCAAACCTATTTCTCACCACCACCACCACAAGGAAAATTCAAGTAAATATCAGAATATTTTAAAACTGTCACCATGTTTGAGAAGGGGCAGATTTCTGCTTAGCAGAAAATGGACACTGTCATTGTAGGGAGTATGAATCCAGCAGAATGAGTTTATTTGGGGGTGATTATTCGTTCAAATATACGAGACATATACAGTGGTTCCCACTGCCTGTCATCCCAGCACTTTGAGAGGGAGTTAGAGACCAGCCTGAGAAACATAGCAAGATCCCATCTCAAAAAAAAAAAAAAATCTAAAGAATTATCCAGATGTGGTGACACCATACACCTGTGGTCCCACTCAGAAGGTGAGGCAGGAGCCCAAGAGATCAATGCTGTAGTCAGCCATGATGCTGCTGCTGCACTCCAGCCTGGGTGACAGAGTGAAACCTGTCTCTAAAAAAGAAAATAAAAGAAAAGAAAAGAAAACAAAAAAAAAAAAAAAGAAAGAAAAAGAGATAGGCAGGAGGCTCATGGGAGACTTGTTTGTAATCATCCTATGCATGTATTCTCTTCCCTGCTTCCCCAGGATAAAATTCTAGTAAAACACCTGCCCTCATTTCCAAAGCATTAGCTAAAGAACCAGGTTAGTGAGTTGGCTTCAAGAGGGATGATGCTCAACATCTCACCTGGGTATTGAAGATGAACAGTCTCTCCTCAGGAAGTAGGGAGTATGAATCCAGCAGAATGAGATTATTTGGGGGGTGATTATTCACACACAGGCTAAATGAATCAATGCAGTTCTGGTCAAGGGGGATCATCCCTGGCAGAAGGCTCTGCTGTGGCTCACTGAGTGGGCAAGGGCTTTTGAGGGAGGTAGTCACAGGCTGACTCATGGCAGCCTTTATATCCCTCAGGGCTCTATATACAAAGCTCCTCATTAAGCCAGCTATTTGCCATCATTCTTCTCCCAGGGGTGCACATCCTTAAAGACCAGTACTATATATAAGGGAGGAATTCAGGGTGGCTGATTCTCTGCCCCCAGAGACCAGGAATACATCATTTAATTTTCTCCCTTGTTCCTGCTGGTCTCCACTTTGTGGATCTTGCTCACAGACCACTTATCTCATAAACACCAGTGTCCCTTTTAGTTACACACAAAAGCTTCTCTATCTGATGGTATCAGGAAGCCGATTCCTATATGAGGTCTGAAATAATATATACTGGACATACCAAAGCTGGATAGAGCAATGTATACACATTTTAAGAGATGTAATCTCTATATTACTTTTGCTCAAGCAGTAGTTTGCCTTATTCAGAAGTGTCTGGATGCTGATGGTATTAGCAGTTAAGTTTCTGGAGAGTCAAAAGTTCAATAAAGATTTTCAATTGTGCAGGAGGTTAGCACCCCTAAACCCTCCATTGTCCAAAAGTTAACTGTAATTATAAACATTAGCTAAGGTATTATAAAATGTCAGACATTTGGGGTGTCTCTTCTTAAGAGTCATTGAATGTTTGATGAACCATAATTTTTGGTCTTTATATTTTCCAGGGAAGATTCTAATATATTATCTTTGATCAATGCTGACTGCCAAAAATATAGACAGGACCATTATTCCATGTTTAGAGTTTAATAAACACCTTTCCCAATTTTTTCACAATAGTTTCAATATACATTTTTCTTCACATTAGGAGATGTGAACTGAAATTATAGTTCATTATTTTTAATTAGGGTGTTAATTCACAGTCAGGTGCAGTAGCTCACACCTGTAATCCTAGCACTCTGGGAGGCTGAGGTAGGAGAGTCACTTGAACTCAGGAGTTTGAGGCCACCCTGAACAAGAGTGAGACTCTGTCTCAACCAAAAATAGAAAAAAATAGCCAGGTGTGGTGGCAAATGCCTGCAGACCCAGCCACTCAGGAGGCTGAGGCAGAAGGATCACTAGAGCCCAGGAGTTTGAGATTTCAGTGAGGTAAGATCATGGCATTGCACTCTGCCTGGGTGATAGAGCAAGATTCCGTCTCAAAAAAAATTAGGAAAGAGGAGTTTAAACTATTGCTTTTCTCTGTCAATATGATATTCTATGCAGAAAATTCCAAAGACTATACTAAAAGACTCCTGGAATTGATGAATAAATTCAGCAAAGTCTAAAGTTATAAAATGAATGTACATAAATCAGTACCATTTCTATATACCAGTAACAGTGAAGCTGAAAGTCAAAGATGCGATATCATTCACAACAGCTACAAAGAAAGTGAAAAATACTTACAAATGTCTCTAGCTAAGGAGGTGAAACATCTGCAAAAGGAGAACTACAAATCACTGAGGAAAGAAATTGCAGAGCTCACAAACATATCACGTTCACAGATCACTAGAATTAAAACTGTTAAAATGTCCATATTGCCCAAAGTGATTCACATATTCAATATAATCTCCATAGAAAAATCAATATCTTATTTCACAGACCTAGAAAGGATAATACTGTGCTTTGTTTGGAACCAAATAAGAGCCTCAATAAGCCAAAACAATCCTAAGAAAAAGGAACAAATCTGGAGGCATCACATTACCAGACTTCAAACTATACTTCCAGGCTATAGTAACCAGAATAGCATGATATTGTCACAAAAATAGAGACACACACCAATAGAACAAAACGGAGAACTCAGATATCAAACCATCTACCTACAACAGAATCGATATTTGACAAAGCAGACAACAGCATGCATTGGGGGGAAAATCCCTATTCAATAAATGGTGCTGGGAAGATTGGACAGCCACATGCAAAAGAATGAAACACGACCCCTGTCTCTTACCACTTATAAAAATAAATTCAAGGCTCAGCACCTGTAGCTCAGCAGCTAAGGCACCAGCCACCAGAGCAGGCAGGTTCAAATCCAGCCAAGGCCTGCCAAACAATGACAATTACAACCAAAAAATAGCCAGGTGTTGTGGTGGGTGCCTGTAATCCCAACTACTTGGGAGGCTGAAACAAGAGAATCACTTAAGCCCAAGAGTTGGAGGTTGCTGTGAGCTGTGATGCCAGGGCGATAGCTTGAGACCTGTCTCAAAAATATATAAATAGATAAATAAATAAATAAATAGATTCAAGATGGATAAAGGACTTAAATGTGGGGCACGAAACCATAAATATTCTAGAAAAAATGTTGGAAACAAGTATAAAAAAATCTATAGAAAAATGTTGGACAGACTCTTCTAGACATTGGCTTAGGCAAAGAATTTATGACTAAGACTCCAAAGGCAATTACTACAATGACAAACATAAATAAATAGGACTTGATTAAATTTAAAAGTATCTGCACAGAACAGAAATAATCAACAGAGCAAATAGATAACCTATGGAGTGGGAGGGAACATTCACTATACAACAGTAAAGGGTTAATGAACAGCCAGACTCTACAAAAAACTCACACAAATCAGCAGGAAAAAAACAAACAACCCCATTAAAAAGTGAGCAAAAGACATGAACTTCTAAAGCTTTTCAAAAGAAGACAGAGAAATGGCCAAGAAACAAAAAAATGCCGAATGTCACTAATCATCAGAGAAATGTAAGTGAAAACCTGTCAGAATGGCTATTAAAAAGTTAAGAAACAATAGATTCTGCCATGAATGTAGAGAGAAAGGAATGCTTAAACCCTGTTGGTGGGACTGCAAATTAGTACAACCTCTGTGGAAAACAGTATGAAGATTCCTCAATGAACTCAGTGTAGATTTACATTCAATCCAGCAATCCCACCACTGGTTATCTATGCAAAGGAAAATAAGTAATTATATCTCACAATCGCAAAGATGTGGAATTGACCTAAGTGCCCATCAATTCATAAGTGGATTAACAAAATGTGAGATATGTATACCACAGGTACTACTTAGCCACAAGAAGGAATGAATTAATGTCTTTTGCAACAATTTGGATGGAACTGGAGACCGTTATCCTAAGTCGGATTTCTTAGGAGCAGATAAATAAACACCATATGTACTCTCTAATATGTGAAACTAATCGATGGATACACATGAGCATAGACAGAAGTAAAAGCCACTGGAAATCAAAAAGGGGGAGGGGGCACGAGAGGGGTAAAAACTGACCTAGCAGGTACAATGAATATTTCTGGCGATGGGCACACTAGTAACCCTGAATTAAGCATCATAGAAGCTATCTATGTGACAAAAACCTTTGTGTCCTCTTAATATTTTGGAATTAAAAATTCTGTAGGAAAGAAAATAGCTTCTATCCAGTTACCACAGCTAGAAAGAACAGATGGTGAGGAAATTCTGATTGTGGTGAAGCAGAGAAAGCACAGCTGCAGAAGAAACAAACATTTAACTACTTTTGCTGGAACAACTTTTCTGCCTTTAATCTCTTTAATTGAATGCTCCCAGCTCTGCTGAAACACATTTTCATCTGAAATAAATTGTGTTGAACAGTGAAATTAAAAAAAAATCATCAAAGTGAGGTAGATTGATTAAAAGGAGAAAAAGTATACAATTATTTTTTACTGAGTATACAGGGAAGCCTTCAGAATGAAAACCCAAAGACACCAAAGAAATTGTCCATTTTTATGCTTGGTTTCAACAAAGTATGGACAACAATGTAGAAATATGATCAGACAAAAATGGTATGACCTGATGGTTATAGACTGAGTTAGGAAACCCAGCAAGGCTGGGTCGCCATTCTCTTTGACCACTCTGAGAAGCATCCTTCCTCCTGGGTTAGGGGTCGGGCCCCCTCTGGAATGCAGGTCTGATGACCTACAGTCAAACAAGGTAAGTCTATGGCCAGTTTTTACATAGAACCGTTATAGGTTTCATGGCTGGCTTTTGGGAAAATGAGTTCTAGCTTTCATGACCCACTTTGAGAGAAGGGATTCTAGTTTCTATGGCTAGCCTCAGAGGAGACTGGGACTGAGAGGCAGGAGGGCAGGAGAAGGTTAGAGGAAAACTTTTGCTTCTGAGGCTTTGCTCTGGGTACTATTTTCTGAGCCCCATCATAAGAAATACAGTCTTTACAAATACAATTTGGGAAAGTCCCTAAACAAGTAGACTATTATCATGTTCAAAAATTTATAAAACAAAACCCAGGAAACGTTCAGTAACTGACTTACAGATTTATTACAGTATATCATTGACTTTGCAGAGCAGGAAAAAAATGAAGAACAATAAGCAAAACACAAGAAACCTGCAAGACACCAAGTGGAACAATAGTTCTAGCAAGAAAACATAATACAAAATGATAAAAGAGAATATATGAAGAAATAATGCCTAAGACTTTCCAAATAGAATTAAATACATAAATACAAAACCAAGAGCTAAAAGAAGTTCAAGTAGAATAAACTCAGTGGGACGCCAAGATAAATTATCATCAAAATGCTAAAGACAAAGAGAATCTTGAAAGCTCCAAGAGAGAAGGGACTTATCCCTACAAGGGATCATCAGTGAAACCAACAGCCTAATTCTTATCAGCATCACAGAGGTCAAAAGTTGGTGTGATGCCAAATTTAAAGCACTGAAAGAAAAAATTCTCAACCAGGAAATTCATATTTGCCAAAATTGTCCTTCAGACAAACTGAAGGTTGGCTAGGTGCATTGGCTTATACCTGCAGTTCTAGCCCTCTGGGAGGCCTAGGTGGGAGGAGACTTTGCGCTCAGGAGTTCCAGACCAGCCTGAGCAGGAATTAGACCCTGTCTTTACTAAAAATAGAAAAAACGAGCCAGCTGGTGGGTGCTTGAAGTCCTTGCTACTCAGGAGGCTGAGGCAGGAAGATTGCTTGAACCCAGGAGTTTGAAGTTGCTGTGAACTAGGCTGACACCATGGGAGTCTAGCCTGGGCAATGGAGTGAGACTGTGTCTCAAAAAAGCAAAAAGCATACCTAAGAGTTAAATAAAAATTTCCAAGATAAACATAAGTTGAGGGAATTTTTTTTTATCACTATACCTTATCTACAAGAAGTGGTAAAGGGAGTACTCCAGATGGGACTAAAAACTTGTACAACCTCTATGAAAAGTAGTATAGAGATACCTCAAATAACTAAATATAGATCTACCATTAATCCAGCAATTACACTATTGGGTATTTACTAAAGGAAAAAAAACATTAAAAAATAAGACACTTATAAAGTATTCTCCCAGGCCAATTTCTTCAAGTGTTTTCCCTGCAATCTCTCAAAGAATCTGTATAGTTTCGTGTCTTAAGTTTAAATCTTTTATCCAGTGAGAGTCAATTTTTGTTAATGGTGAAAGGTGTGGGTCCAGTTTGAGTCTTCTACAAGTCACCAGCCAGTTCACCCACCACTATTTGTTAAATAGGGAATCTTTCCCCCAATTTATATTTTTGATGGGCTTATCAAAAATCAAATGAGGATAAGTGTCTGGGTTCATCTCTTGGTTCTCAATTGTATTCCATACATCTACCTCTCTATTTTTGAGGGTAGAGTACCATGCTGTTTTGATCACTATAGATTTATAGTATAGATTGAAGTCTGGTAGCGTGATTCCTCCTTTGTTTTTATTTCTGAGTAATGTCTTGTCTATTCGAGGTTTTTTTCTAGTTCCAGATAAAACGAAGTACTATTTTTTCCAGATCTTTAAAGTATGACAGTGGTGCTTTGATAGGGATTGCATTAAATTTGTAAATTGCTTTGGATAATATGGACATTTTAACAATGTTGATTTTTCCCAGCCGTGAGCATGGTATGTTTTTCCATTTGTTAACAGACTCCTGGGGAATTGAAGCAACACCAAAAATACATTACTGGGATCTGATCAAACTCAAAAGCTTCTGCACAGCCAAGAACACAGTAAGTAAAGCAAGCAGACAGCCCGCAGAATAAGAGAGGATATTTTCAGGTTACTTTTCTGACAATGATTTGATAACCAGAATCCACAGAAAATTCAAACTTATTAATAAGAAAAGAACAAGTAATCCCATTTCATTGTGGGCAAGGGATTTAAACAGAAGCTTCTCTGAAGAAGATAGGTGCATGGCCTACAGACACATGAAAAAATGCTCATCATTTTTAATCATCAGAGAAACTCAAATCAAAACCACTTTAAGACATCATTTAACTCCAGTAAGAGTGGCTCACAAAATCCCCAAAGTACAGATGTTGGTGTGGATATGGAGAAAAGGGAACACTTCTGTACTGCTGGTGGGAATACAAGCTAATAAGTCCCTTTTAAAAAGAAATATGGAGAAAACTCAGGGATCTAAAAGTAGACCTGCTGTTTGATCCTGTAATTGGTTTACTAGGAGTATATCCAAAAGCCCAAAAATCACTTTATAACAAAGATATTTGCACCAAATTGTTCATTACAGCTCAACTCATAATAGCCAAGTTATGGAAGAAGCCCAAGTGCCCATGACCCATGAATGGATTAATAAATTGTGGTATATGTACACCATGGAATATAATGCAGCCTTTAAAAAGATGGAGACTTTACCTCTTTTATGTTTATATGGATGGAGCTGGAACATATCCTACTTAGTAAAGTATCTCAAGAATGGAGGAAATAGTATCCAATGTATGCAGTACTATTATGAAACTAATTTACAATCACTCACACTGTCATATGAAGAATAGATCACAACTATGGTCCAGGATGAAGGGGGGCATGAGAGAGGAGGGGGGAGGTAAGATGGATGGAAGGTGAATGGTGAGATCACACCTATGGTGCATATTGCAAGGGTACATGTTGTATCTATTAAGTATAGAGCATAAATGTCTTAACACAATAATTAAGTAAATGAGGTGAGGGATCTATTAATCGGTATGATGTAAGCATTTCAAATTGTATATGAAATCAGCACATTGTACCTCATAAATGTATTAATGTATACATGATCTACCTCTTTATGATTTAATAATAAAAAAAGACACTTGAGGCCAGGCTCAATGGCTCATGCCTGTAATACCAGCACTCTGGGATACTGAGGCGGGAGGATTGCTTGAGCCAAGCATTTTGAGATCAGCCTAAGTAAGAGAAAGACCCTTCTCTAAAAATAGATGGGCACTGTGGCAGGTTCCTGTAGTCCCAGCTGCATGGGAGACTGAGGCAAGAGGATCCCTTAGCCCAGGAGTTTGAGACTGCTGTGAACCCTGATGGTGCCATGGCACTGTACTCAGGGAGACAGAATGAGACTCTGTCTCAAAAAAAAAAAAAAAAGACAGTAGCACCACAATTCACAATAACAAAGTTGCAGAACCAATCCAAGTACCCATCAATACATGCTAGATTAATAAACTGTGGTGTATGCATTCAACAGAGTATTACCCAGCCATAAAAAATAGTGAACTAATACCTTTTGTAACAATATAGATATAATTGGAGACCATTCTTCTAAGTGAAGTATAGCAGGAACAGAAAAAAAAAATACCACATGTACTCACTATTATATTGGAACTAATTAATCAGCATCCATGTGCACATATGTTGGCAAAACGCGATGGAATTCAAGCAGGTGTGCCTGGGAAGGAGAGGAAGGGTAAATGCAAACTACCTGGGTGACGGTCACACTTACAACTTTGACTCGCTGTATGAAAGCAATTCATGTAACCAAAATGTTTGTATCCCATAATATTCTGAAATTAAAAAATAATAATAAAATTAAAAAGAAAGGGTATCAGACAATAAGTCACTGCTGTATCTAAAATTATTATTTCTGACAAAATAAATACATGAACAATATAAAAGGCAGTGTCATGGTATTTTTAAGTTATAACTCTAACTTTTTTATGTTCTACGAGATTTAAAAGACACATAAAAACATTACAAATCTATTTTATTAGATAACAATACATAAATATTTATTTGGGTTAACATATAGGGAGAGGAAATTTCATGAGAGCAGGTTTCATTAGAGCAAATTGTTTTAGAGCAGATTTATTTCATTCAATTGAAGTTGTGGTATCAATTTGATTTACACCATTATAAATTGAGAATGTTAAATGTATTTCATAAGGTGCCCACAAAGAAAATATTCTAACATATACAATAAAAGAAAGGAGAAGCAAATCAAAATAGTTTACTATAAAAAATCAGCTAGACACAAAATAAGGCAGTAGTGAAGAAAATGGGGGGGAAGTTGTAAAACATACAAAAAAAAGAGAAAAATTTTCAGAAGTCTCTTCTTATCAGTAAGTTATTTAAAGAATAATGGATTACACTCTCCAATCAAAATGAAGGGAATGGCAGCATTTAATAAAAATCCAACTATATTTATCTATAAGAGACTCATTTTAAATTCAAACAAAATAAATTGAAAGTGAGATTATTTGTACAGATTGGAGTGCTTAAATCATACTAATCAGCATAGTTTTCATCTCATTTACCCATTTATAGCATTAGGACATTTGTGTTCTTAAAAGGGGCATAAATGTATTTATGATCTATGTACAAAAGACTTAATTAAAAAATAAAATTTAAAAAAAGAAATGATCAGAATCAGCAAAAACAGGGAGTTAGAAAGTAAATTAGTGCTTGTTAGGGGATAAAAGAAGAAAATGGGAGTGACTGCTAACAGGCATGGGGTTGCTTTTCGTGGGAGAAAAATATTCTGGAATTAGGTAGTGGAGATTGCTGCACACCTTGGAATATACTAAAATGCACTAAACTGTACAGTTTAAATAGATGAAATTTATAGTGTGTGGATTATATCTCAATAAAGCTGTTGTAAGAGAAAAAAATTGAAAGTGAGAGCATAAAAAGAGATATTTCATGTCAACAGTAACTGAAAGACTGGTGTGGTGATTATACTGATGTCATAAAATAGACATTAGTTCAACATCACTGAAATAGACAAAGAAAGGCATGTATATTGATAAAAAATCAATTTATCAAGATGACAAAACAATTACAAACATACATGCACCAAACAGCAGGGCTTTAAAATACATGTAACATTGACAAATTAAATTACATAAAAACCAAGCACATGTGTTCATGAAAAAAAAATTATAAAGGATATCCAAAAAAAGTCACACTAAAGAATATATTTTCAATGCACATTTCTGAGACTGATGATGGCCACTATTATCCTAAATAACCCTCACACACAGTCTGCTGCTGGACAGGCCCTGAGGGCCCCATGAGCCCATGTGCTGCCATCTGGAATTGTTTACTCATGTCCAAAGCCTTCTATCATGGGTAAAGTTAAGAGACTGGATGCTCCAAGGACCCATGGTGCCAGTCAAGGACCCAGGGTGCAAACTGCACTTAGTGATGCACTAGTAAAGTAGTGACTAACTATAAATTTGATCTAAAGAAGAAATGCTTTAAAGCTATAACCACTTTAAGATAGGCAGATATTGTGCAACCTTGGAACCTATGAGAGAATCTGTTTAATGTATACTATGATTACTAATAACACTGCTGATCCTTTCACTGTGAGAGTATAAAAGCAACAAAGAGAAACAGGAGAGCAGAACAGCTCTTTGAAGAGATAAGCTTACTGCTCCGCAGAACTGCTGGCTTTCTTTTTTTTCTTTTTCTTTCTTTTTTTTAAAAACTAGACAGAGTCTCACTATGTCATCCTTGGTAGAGTGCCGTTAACTCTTGAGCTCAAGGGATTCTCTTGCCTCAGCCTCCCAAGTAACTGGGAGGCACCTGCCACAATGCCTGGGTATTATTTTTTTGTAATTGTCATTGTTTTAGCTGTCCTGGGCTGGGTTCGAACCTGCCAGCCTTGGTGTATGTGGCTGGCACCCTACCACTGAGCAACAGGCGCTGGCCAGGACTCCTGGCTTTTCTGTAAATAAAAGTGCAACTTTTTTTTTTTTTTATTAAATCATAACTGTATACATTGATATGATCATGGGGCATCATACACTCGCTTCATAGACCATTTGACACATTTTTATCACAATGGTTAACATAGCCTTTCCGGCATTATCTCAGTTACTGTGCCAAAACATTTACATTCTACATTTACCAAGTTTCGCAAATACCCCTGTAAGATGCACCACAGGTGTGATCCCACCGATCCCCCTCCCTCTACCCACCCCCCTTCCTTTCCCACTTCCCCCTATTGTTAGGTTGTAACTGGGTTATAGCTTTCATGTGAGAGCCCCAAATTAGTTTCATAGTAGGGCTGAGTACATTGGGTACTTTTTCTTCCATTCTTGAGATACTTTACTAAGAAGAATATGTTCCAGCTCCATCCATGTAAATATGAAAGAGGTAAAGTCTCCATCTTTCTTTAAGACTGCATAGTATTCCATGGTGTACATATACGACAATTTATTAATCCATTCGTGGATCGATGGGCACTTGGACTTTTTCCATGACTTAGCAATTATGAATTGGGCTGCAATAAACATTCTGGTACAAATATCTTTGTTATGTTGTGATTTTTGGTCTTCTGGGTATATGCCCAGCAGAGGGATTAGAGGATTGAATGGCAGATCTATTTTTAGATCTCTGAGTGTTCTCCATATATCTTTCCAAAAGGAATGTATTAATTTGCATTCCCACCAGCAGTGCAGAAGTGTTCCCTTTTCTCCGCATCCACGCCAACATCTCTGGTCTTGGGATTTTGTGATATAGGCTAGTCTCACTGGAGTTAGATGATATCTCAAAGTAGTTTTGATTTGCATTTCTCTGATGATTAAAGATGATGAGCATTTTTTCATGTGTCTGAAGGCCGTGCACCTGTCTTCTTCAGAGAAGTTTCTCTTCAAATCGCTTGCCCAGCCTGAGATGGGATCCCTTGTTTTTTTCTTGCTGATGCGTTTGAGTTCTCTGTGGATTCTGGTTATTAAACCTTTGTCAGAGATATACCTGCAAATATCTTCTCCCATTCTGAGGGCTGTTTGTTTGCTTTACTTACAGTGTTCTTAGCTGTGCAGAAGCTTTTTAGTTTGATCAAGTCCCAGTAGTGTATTTTTGAAGCTGCTTCAATTGCCCGGGGGGTTCTCCCCTTGAAATACTCACCCAGACCAATTTCTTCAAGGGTTTTCCCTGCATTCTCCTCTAGTATTTTTATAGTTTCATGTCTTAAGTTTAAATCTTTAATCCAATGAGAGTCTATCTTAGTTAATGGTGAAAGGTGTGGGTCCAATTTCAGTCTTCTGCAGGTTGCCAGCCAGTTCACCAAGCACCATTTGTTAAATAGGGAATCTTTTCCCCACTGAATGTTTTTAATTGGCTTGTCAAAGCTCAAATAGCGGTAAGTAGCTGGATTCATCTCTTGGTTCTCTATTCTGTTCCAGATATCTACTTCTCTGTTTTTGTGCCAATACCATGCTGTTTTGATCACTATCGATTTGTAGTAAAGTCTGAGGTCTGGTAGTGTGATTCCTCCTGTTTTGTTTTTATTTCTGAGTAATGTCTTGGCTATTTGAGGTTTTTTTTGATTCCATATAAAATGAAGTATTGTTTTTTCAAGATCTTTAAAATATGACAGTGGAACTTTAATAGGGAGTGCGTTGAAATTATATATTGCTTTGGGTAGTATGGACATTTTGATAATGTTGATTCTTCCCAGCCATGAGCATGGTATGTTTTTCCATTTGTTAACATTTTCAGCTATTTCTTTTCTTAGATTTTCATAGTTCTCTTTATAGAGATCTTTCACGTCTTTTGTTAGGTAAATTCCCAAATCTTTCATCTTCTTTGGCACTACTGTGAATGGGATAGAGTCCTTAACAGCTTTTTCAACTTGACTGTTGTTGATGTATATAAAGGCTACCGATTTATGGATGTTGATTTTGTAACCTGAGACGCTGCTGTATTCCTTGATCACTTCTAGGAGTTTTGTAGTAGAGTCCCTAGTGTTTTCCAGATACACAATCATATCATCTGCGAAGAGCGAATGTTTGATCTTTTCTGACGCTATATGGATACCGTTGATCGCCTTTTCTTCCCTAATTGCAGTGGCTAAAACTTCCATTACAATGTTGAAAAGCAATGGAGACAATGGGCAGCCTTGTCTGGTTCCTGATCTGAGTGGAAATGATTCCAATTTAACTCCATTCAATATGATACTGGCTGTGGGTTTGCTGTAGATGGCCTCTATCAGTTTAAGAAAAGTCCCTTCTAGACCAATTTTCGTGAGTGTTCTGATCATGAAGGGATGCTGGATATTATCAAAAGCTTTTTCTGCATCAATTGAGAGAATCATATGGTCTTTGTTTTTTAATTTGTTTATGTGCTGAATTACATTTATAGATTTACATATATTAAACCAGCCTTGAGACCCTGGGATAAAACTGACTTGGTCATGATGTATAATTTGTTTGATGTGTTGCTGAATTCTGTTTGTTAGGATTTTGTTGAATATTTTTGCATCTATATTCATTAGTGATATTGGCGTATAATTTTCTTTTCTTGTTGGGTCTTTTCCTGGTTTAGGGATCAGGGTGATGTTTGCTTCATAGAATGTGTTGGGTAGTCTTCCTTCTTTTTCTACATTTTGGAACAGGTTGAGTAATATAGGTACTAATTCCTCTTTAAAGGTTTGGTAGAATTCTGACGTGAAACCATCTGGTCCCGGGCTTTTCTTTTTAGGGAGGTTTTGTATAGTTGATGCTATTTCTGAACTTGATATGGGTCTGTTCAACATTTCCACTTGATTCTGGTTAAGTCTTGGAAGGTGGCGTGCTTCCAAGTATCAGTCAATTTCCTTCAGATTTTCATATTTCTGAGAATAAAGTTTCTTGTAATATTCATTAAGGATTATTTGGATTTCTAATGAGTCTGTTGTTATTTCATCTTTGTTGTTTCTGATTGATGAGATTAGAGATTTTACTCTTTTTTTCCTGATTAGGTTGGCCAGAGGTTTATCTATTTTATTGACCTTTTCAAAAAACCAGCTTTTTGATTTATTGATCTGTTGTATTATTCTTTAGTTTTCAATTTCATTTAATTCTGCTCTAATTTTGGTTATTTCTTTTCTTCTACTGGGTTTGGGGTTGGAATGTTCTTCCTTTTCCAGTTGCTTGAGATGTCCCATTAAGTTGTTAACTTCCTGTCCTTCTGTTCTCTTGAGGAAGGCTTGCACTGCTATAAATTTCCTTCTTAGAATTGCCTTTGCAGTGTCCCAGAGGTTCTGAGAGTTTGTGTCTTCATTGTCGTTTTGTTCCAAAAAATTGGCGACTTCTTTCTTAATCTCATCTCTGACCCAGCTATCATTCAGCATAAGGTTATTTAACTTCCATGTTTTTGTATGAGTATGCAGATTCCTGTTGTTACTCAATTCAAGTTTTATTCCATGATGGTCCAAGAAGATGCATGGAATAATTTCTATTCCTTTAAATTTACTGAGGTTAGACTTGTGACCTAAAATGTGGTCAATTTTGGAGTAAGTTCCGTGGGCTGATGAGAAGTATGTGTATTCAGTTTTGTTGGGATGAAATGTTCTGTAGATGTCTGCTAAATCTAAATATTGGATGGTTAGGTTTAAATCTAAGATTTCTTTGATCAGCTTCTTGTTGGAGGATCGATCCAACACTGCCAAAGGAGTGTTGAAATCTCCGACGATTATGGAGCTGGAGGAAATCAAGTTACTCATGTCTGTTAGAATTTCTCTTATAAATTGAGGTGCATTCTGGTTGGGTGCATAGATATTAATAATTGAGATCTCATCATGTTGAGTATTACCCTTAACAAATATGAAGTGACCATTCTTGTCCTTCCTTACTTTTGATGGTTTAAAGCCTACTGTATCTGCAAATAAAATCGCAACACCTGCTTTTTTCTGATTACCATTTGCCTGAAATATGGATGACCATCCTTTCACCCTGAGTCTGTATTTGTCTTTTAAGTTAAGACGTGACTCTTGTATGCAACAAATATCTGGCTTGAGTTTTTGTATCCAGTCAGCTAACCTATGCCTCTTTAGAGGACAGTTTAAGCCATTCACATTGATGGAGAGTATTGATAAGTCTGGTGGAATTTTGGGTATCGAGTTTTTCAAAGGTCCAGTGGACATTTTTAATCCTTTCACCAGTGTGGAAGTTGGAGTTTGATCAGAAGTTTCTGAGTGAGTTTACTTTTGTAGTATAGGATTGGGTTGGTCATTGTGGAGGATAGGTCTGAGAATATCCTGAAGAGCTGGTTTACTTATGGCAAATTTTTTCAACATATGAATGTCATTGAAGTATTTAATTTCTCCATCATAGATGAAACTCAGTTTAGCTGGATACAAGATCCTGGGTTGAAAGTTTTTTTGCTTTAGGAGATTAAAAGTTGATGACCAGCCTCTTCTGGCTTGAAAAGTTTCAGCAGAGAGATCTGCAGTTGTTCTAATATTCTTACCTTTGTACGTTATAGTTTTCTTTCGCCGGGCTGCTTTGAGAATCTTCTCTTTCATGTTAACTTTAGTGAAGCTAATTATGATATGTCTGGGGGATGACTTATTGGGGTTGAATCGTGCTGGGGTTCTGAAGCTGTCTGCTATCTGAATTTCAGATTCTCTAGGCATGTCTGGAAAATTTTCTTTCATAATTTCATGCAGAAGGGCCTCTGTGCCCTTCGAGGCCACTTCATCATTCTCAGAAATCCCAATAATTCATATATTGCTTTTTTCCAAATTATCTGAGAGGTCTCTGAGTGAGTGATCCGTTTTTGCTCTCCATTTCTCTTCCTCTTTGAGAGATTGGGAGCATTCGAAGACTTTATCTTCAATGTCAGAAATCCTTTCTTCTGCTTGCTCCATTCTGTTGCTGAGGGATTCTACTGTATTTTTCGTATCTTTGAGGGCTGTAAATTCTTGCTTCAGTGTGTCTAAGTCTTTGGTGGTTTTGTCTTTAAATTCGTTAAATTCTTCAGACAACTTTTGAATTTCTCCTCGAATTCCTAATTCCATTTTATTAATCTTGTCTGCAATCCAAATTCTGAATTCGATTTCTGAAATCTCAGCCAGTTGTTTATGAATGGGATCTTCAATCACATCTGCCATATCTTTTCTTGGGAGGGTTGATCTATTCTGGTTATTCATGTTACCAGAGTTTTTCCACTGAGTCCACCCCATGTTTATTTTACTCCCTTTGATTTTTCCCCTGGGGCTTTATCAAGGGCCCGTACAGTGTTGTGGCCTGAGAACCTGGGGCCCTGTCTTGTGTGGTGGAGCTAAGTGGTTCTGTCTTGTTTTCAGCTGGTTTCTCTTCAATCCTATTGCAACTTCTACTCTGGCTTGAAGTCTCAGCTTTTGTTTGCGTCCTTGTGATCACAGCTTGCCTCAGCGGTGTTGATGTGCATGCTTCAACCTTCTATCTTGGTGTGGCTCAAGTCCACCAGGATACTTACTAAATTCCTGTCCGTAACTCTCCTTCTGGACAGGAGCCTCTGTTGAAAGCTGGCTTCAGTCCACCATCTTGTCTCCCTCCAAAAGTGCAACTTTTGATCTCTCATTTGCTTTTCCATTGCTTGGCTTGGGTGACAGGTGGATGGGCTCCCTGGTTTAACAAGAAGACTAATATCTTGATTTTGTAAAGAATGTATCTGAGTGAATAATCCCCCAATTACTCTGATTTGATCATCATATGCATGTGTTAAAATATCACATGTATCTCATAAATGTTTGAATGTATAAATCAGAAGAAAAAAATAAATGTATAAATAATTATACCTCAATAAAAAGATAAACGGCTCAATGGAAATACCACAAACTTATACTTAAGAGAGGGAAAATAAAAGGCTCAAAATATGTGAAAATATGCTCAATCATGTAATAGTGATTTATATGTTAATTAATGAAATAATCTTAAACCCAATATATTGTCAGTATAAACAGAAATGTATGGGTTATGATATAAATCACCAGGAATTTTAATATGTATGTAAACTGGTTCCATCACTTAAAAAAAAAAAAGAAAGCTCTTTGAAAATACTCAAAAGAAAATGAGTATTGCAGAAAAATGGCAAATTAAAACCGACAGACACTTACACCAAAACACAGAGGAAGGAACCTTTAATTGCCAGTGAGAACTCAGGTGTGCACTTCTTTCAAAACTCTTTCAGAGGCGGAGCATGATGGCAGACAGGACAGACATGTAGCCCACCTCTCCCAAGCCACCAGGAGCTTGGTGTTACGACCTGCAACTCTGAGCTCCTAACACTCCCCTCCACTCTCCGTGATCAGGAGACCTGCCCCCCCAGGAGTCCAGATTCTTGGGTGAACTCTCGAGAGGTGTAGACAGGACCTGGACTGCAGCTGGCCAATGCTGACTCTGTAGCAAAGGAGCGAAAAGACCACGGTCGGCTGAGAGAGAATTACACTGGAGCGGTGGTGCCCCGAGGTGCAAAGCAACAGCCATCTTCAGCAATAACAAGGCCCACGCCCAGATATCCCATAGCCTCTCCTCCTGTCTTCCTGGGCAACCAGATGAGGCCAAGCATCTTCTCAGATTCCAACCACCATGGAACAGACCTGGGACGGAAACACAGGCCCCGTGAGTAAAGGGTTTTCCTGAGACGGTACCAACCTGGGTGGAACACGGGGACTAGAAAACACACCCACAGAGCCGGGAAACTCCCAGGGTGGGGCTGATCCAGAGGACCTCTCTACTGAGCCTAAGACGCACCTGGCCCTTAGGGGATCACCAGCCTATAGACAAAGGAGGCCAAGAGGCCACTGCCAACAACTGATCGTGCTGCAAATACAAACCCACAGGACTAAAGACAGGGCCTGAGGCACAGGTTCTGGGAACTCAAATCAGCCTCTCCTCCACAGAGGAATCTGGCAAGGTCAGAAACAAACTCCCACAGGGTTGTTCTGTTCACCCAGTAACGTAAACTAAGGGTGGGGCTGGAACTGAGTGAACACCACCAGCCTCCATCAAGTGCCCAAGGTTGACAGGACACACCACCCCCTGCTGGATGAAGACAGAGAACAGCGACCTAGTCGAGCAGACACAGACTACCCTGTGACTTAGGCAGGTGCAAATCCCTGGAGTATCTGCTTGCTGCAGACAACTGACTGGGTCACAGCCCTGTGGGGCTAGCAGTGACTGGGTGTGACAGAGCTGCAAGGTGGGGAAGGAGGCATCAATCTTCCCAGACTGATCTATTTACTGGTGGCTCTTCCTGACTCCACGCAGCACTAGAACAAGCCATTTTAGAGGAGTCACCAGACCCCTGTGATCCAGTCCCCAGGGACCTCTTGAACTCTCCCACCCAAGGCAGCTGCTGACTGAGACAATTGATTTGGACCTTCTGAACTGAGCCACTCACCTGGGGACTATCCAGGTGGTGCCCTGGGTGTGTGGTTGTAGGAAGGTTTGATTTTCCTTTTCCATTTGTTGCCTGTGGTGGGTGGGGTGACTTAATTGCTGGTATTTCTCCACAGCTGAGACTTCAACCCAGAATAACTGTTTCACTAGGGTCACATAGAAACCAGCTGAAAATAAGACAGAACCACTTAGCCCCTCTACACCAAACAGGGCCCCAGTTTCTCAGGCCACAGCACTGTACGGGTCCTTGAAAAAACACCAGAGGAAAATCAAAGGGAGTAAAACAATCATGGGGCGCAATCAGCGGAAAAACTCTGGTAACATGAATAACCAGAATAGATCAGCCCCCCCAAGGAAAGATATGGCAGATGTAATTGAAGATCCCATTAACAAACAACTGGCTGAGATGTCAGAAATCGAATTCAGAATTTGGATGGCAAGCAAGATTAACAAAATGGAATTAGGAATTCGTGGAGAAATTCAAAAGCTGTCTCAAGAATTTAATGAATTTAAAGACAAAACCACCAAAGACTTAGACACACTGAAACAAGAATTTGCAGCCCTCAAAGATATGAAAAATACAGTAGAATTCCTTAGCAACAGAATGGACCAAGCAGAAGAAAGGATCTCTGACATCAAAGATAAAGCCTTTGAACGCTCCCAAACTCTCAAAGAGGAAGAGAAATTGAGAGCAAAAATGGATCAGTCACTCAGAGAGCTCTGGGACAACTTGAAGAAGGCAAATATCCGACTCATAGGAATTCCCGAAACAGATGAAGTGGCCTCACTGGGCACAGAGGCCCTTCTGCATGAAATTATGAAAGAGAATTTTCCAGACATGCCTAGAGAACATGAAATTCAGATAGCAGATAGCTTCAGAACCCCAGCAGGACTCAACCCCAATAAGACATCCCCCAGGCATATCATAATTATCTTCACTAAAGTTAATATGAAGGAGAAAATTCTCAAAGTGACCAGGCGAAGGAAATCTATTACCTTTAAAGGGAAGAACATTAGAATGACTGCAGATCTCTCTGCTGAAACTTTTCAAGCCAGAGGAGGGTGGTCATCAACATTTAATCTCCTCAAGCAAAATAACTTTCAATCCCGGATCTTGTACCCAGCTAAACTGAGTTTCATTTATGACGGAGAAATTAAATACTTTAATGACATACATATGCTAAAGAAATTTGCCATAACCAAACCAGCTCTTCAGGATATTCTCAGACCTATCCTCCATAATAACCAACCCAATCCTCTACTACAAAAGTAAACTCACTCAGAAACTTCTGATCAAACTCCAATTTCCACAATGGCAAAAGGATTAAAAATGCCCAATGGACTTTCGAAAAACTCAATACCCCAAATTTCACCAAACTTATCAATACTCTCCATTAATGTGAATGGCTTAAACTGCCCTCTAAAGAGACATAGGTTAGCTGACTGGATACAAAAACTCAGGCCAAACATTTGTTGCATACAAGAGTCACATCTTAACTTAAAAGACAAATACAGACTCAGGATGAAAGGATGGTCATCCATATTTCAGGCAAATGGTAACCAGAAAAAAACAGGAGTTGCAATTTTATTTGCAGATACAATAGGCTTTAAACCAACAAAAGTAAGGAAGGACAAAAATGGTCACTTCATATTTGTTAAGGGTAAGACTCAATATGATGAGATTTCAATTATTAATATCTATGCACCCAACCAGAATGCACCTCACTTTATAAGAGAAACTCTAATAGACATGAGCAACTTGATTTCCTCCAACTCTATAATAGTTAGAGATTTTAACACTCCTTTGGCAGTGATGGATCAATCCTCAAACAAAAAGCTGAGTAAAGAAATTCTAGATTTAAATCTAACCATCCAGTATTTAGATTTAGCAGACATCTACAGAACATTTCATCCCAACAAAACTGAATACACATACTTCTCATCAGCCCACGGAACTTACTCCAAAATCGATCATATCTTAGGCCACAAGTCTAACCTCAGTAAATTTAAAGGAATAGAAATTATTCCATGCATCTTCTCGGACCATCATGGAATAAAACTTGAGATGAGTAACAACAGGAATCTGCATACTCATACAAAAACATGGAAGTTAAATAACCTTATGCTGAATGATAGCTGGGTCAGAGATGAGATCAAGAAGGAAATTGCCAAATTTCTGGAACAAAATGATAATGAAGACACGAACTATCAGAACCTCTGGGACACCGCAAAGGCAGTTCTAACAGGGAAATTTATAGCACTGCAAGCCTTCCTCAGGAGAATGGAAAGAGAGGAAGTAAGCAACTTAATGGGACAACTCAAGGGACTGGAAATGAAAGAACACTCCAACCCCAAATCCAGTAGAAGAAAAGAAATATCCAAAATCAGAGCAGAACTAAATGAAATTGAAAACAAAAGAATAATACAACAGATCAATAAATCAAAATGCTGGTTTTTTTGAAAAGGTCAACAAAATAGATAAACCTTTGGCCAACCTGATCAGGAAAAAAAGAGTAAAATCTCTAATCTCATCAATCAGAAATAACAGACAAAATAACAACAGACTCATCAGAAATCCAAAACTGAAGGATATTGACCATTACTTGGAAGCACGTCACCTTCCAAGACTTAACCAAAATCAAGTGGAAATGTTGAACAGGCCCATATCAAGTTCGGAAATAACATCAACCATACTCCCCAAAAAGAAAAGCCCGGGACCAGATGGTTTTACATCAGAATTCTACCAAACCTTTAAAGAGGAATTGGTACCTGTATTACTCAACCTGTTCCAAAAGGTAGAAATAGAAGGAAGACTACCCAACACGTTCTATGAAGCAAACATCACCCTGATCCCCAAACCAGGAAAAGACCCAACAAGAAAAGAAAATTATAGACCAATATCACTAATGAATATAGATGCAAAAATATTCAACAAGATCCTAACAAACAGAATCCAGCAACATATCAAACAAATCATACATCATGACCAAGTTGGTTTTATCTCAGGGTCTCAAGGCTGGTTCAATATACGTAAATCTATAAATGTAATTCACCACATAAACAAATTAAAAAACAAAGACCATATAATTCTCTCAATCGATGCAGAAAAAGCTTTTGATAACATCCAACATCCCTTCATGATCAGAACACTTAAGAAAATTGGTATAGAAGGGACATTTCTTAAACTGATAGAGACCATCTACAGCAAACCCACAGCCAATATCATATTGAATGAAGTTAAATTGGAATCATTTCCACTCAGATCAGGAACCAGACAAGGCTGCCCATTGTCTCCATTGCTCTTTATCATTGTAATGGAAGTTTTAGCCACCGCAATTAGGGAAGAAAAGGTGATCAACGGTATCCATATAGGGTCAGAAGAGATCAAACTTTCGCTCTTCGCAGATGATATGATTGTATATCTGGAAAATACTAGGGACTCTACTACAAAACTCTTAGAAGTGATCAAGGAACACAGCAGTGTCTCAGGTTACAAAATCAACATTCATAAATCGGTAGCCTTTATATATACCAAAAATAGTCAAGTTGAAAAAACAATTAAGGACTCTATCCCATTCACAGTAGCCAAAGAAGAGGAAATACTTGGGAGTTTATCTAACAAAGGACGTGAAAGATCTATATAAAGAGAACTATGAAACTCTAAGAAAAGAAATAGCTGAGAATGTTAACAAATGGAAAAATATACCATGCTCATGGTTGGGAAGAATCAACATTGTTAAAATGTCCATACTACCCAAAGCAAAATATAATTTCAATGCAATACCCATTAAAGCTCCACTGTCATACTTTAAAGAACTTGAAAAAAATAATACTTCATTTTATATGGAATCAGAAAAAACCTCGAATATCCAAGACATTACTCAAAAATAAAAACAAAGCAGGAGGAATCACGCTACCAGACCTCATATTATACTACAAATCGATAGTGATCAGAACCGCATGGTACTGGCACAAAAATAGAGAAGTAGATGTGTGGGACAGAATAGACAACCAAAAGATGAATCCAGCTAATTACCGTTATTTAATCTTTGACAAGCCAATTAAAAACATTCAGTGGGGAAAAGATTCCCTATTTAACAGATGGTGCTGGGTGAACTGGTTGGCAACCTGTAGAAGACTGAAACTGGACCCACATCTCTCATCATTAACCAAGATAGAACTCTCACTGGATTAAAGATTTAAACCTAAGACATGAAACTATAAAAATACTAGAAGAGATTGCAGGGAAAACCCTTGAAGAAATTGCGTTGGGCGAGTCTTTTATGAGAAGGACCCCCCGGGCAATTGAAGCTGCTTCAAAAATACGCTATTGAGACTTGATCAAACTAAAAAGCTTCTGCACAGCCAAGAACACAGTAAGTAAAGCAAGCAAACAGCCCTCAGAATGCACGAAGATATTTGCAGGTTATGTCTCTGACAAAGGTTTAATAACCAGAATCTACAGAGAACTCAAACGCATTAGCAAGAAAAGAACAAGGGATCCCATCACGGGCTGGGCAAGGGACTTGAAGAGAAACTTCTCTGAAGAAGACAGGCGCACGGCCTTCAGACATATGAAAAAATGCTCATCATCTTGAATCATCAGAGAAATGCAAATCAAAACTACTCTGAGATATCATCTAACTCCAGTGAGACTAGCCTATATCACAAAATCCCAAGACCAGAGATGTTGGCGTGGATGTGGAGAAAAGGGACCACTTTTGCACTGCTGGTGGGAATGTAAATTAATGCATTCCTTTTGGAAAGAGATATGGAGAATACTTAGAGATCTAAAAATAGATCTGCCATTCAATCCTGCAATCCCTCTACTGGGCATATACCCAGAAGACCAAAAATCACACCCTAACAAAGATATTTGTATCAGAATATTTATTGCAGCCCTATTCATAATTGCTAAGTCATGGAAAAAGCCCAAGTGCCCATCGATCCACGAATGGATTAATAAATTGTGGTATATGTACACCTTGGAATGTTATGCAGCCTTAAAAAAAGATGGAGACTTTACCTCTTTCATGTTTACATGGATGGAGCTGGAACATATTCTTCTTAGTAAAGTGTCTCAAGAATGGAAGAAAAAGTACCCAATGTACTCACCCTTATTATGAAACTAATGTAGGATCTTCACATGAAAGCTATAACCCAGTTACAACCTAAGAATAGGGAGAACGGGGAAAGGGAGGGGAGGGAGGTGGGAGGTCAGTGGAGGGAGGGGAATTAATGGGATTACACCTGCGGTGCATCTAACAAAGGGTATATGTGAATCCTAGTAAATGTGGAATGTAAAGGTCTTAGCAAAATAACTAAGAAAATGCTACGAAAACTATGTTAACTAGTGTGATGAAAATGTGTCAAACGATCTATGAACCAAGTGTATGGTGCCCCATGATCATACTAATGTACACAGCTATGATTTAATAAAAAAATAAAAAATAAAAAAAGAAATCATAAAAAATAAATAAAATAAAAAGTAAAGATCATGTATATATATGAACATAGCCTGAACAAAAAAGAAGAAAAATTTTAAAAATAAATTGTATGATGAAAATATGTCAAATGGTCTATAAAACCAGTGTATGGTGCCCCATGATCGCATTAATATACACAGCTATGATTTAATAATAAAAAAGCCAAAGAAATTGTAAAAAACAAAAAAAAACAAAACTCTTTCATACCTTTTTTTCCCCTCAGTTCAATATCAGCTACATAGTTAATGCTACAGATGTTAGAAACCAGGGTGTTGTTATTAGTTACAGAGTCTTTTTTGCTTTTCAAGGTTATTTCAGCTCAGTGTGGAGCTCATTCTTATCTTTGGAGGAGGAGTTCTTCTGCAGCTGCCTGCTGCTTTCTCAGGGTCACTGAGAAGTGTAAGATTTATTTCTCCTTCCTCACTCCTCCCTTTGAGATCCCATCCATCAGGAATGGGAGCTCATCTCATTGGTCACTGGTATTCACGGCTCCTTGATAATATCCTTGAGCCATGAACACTTTGCTTGTGTTTTCTTTTATCACCACTGCAGAGTATGCTTTTGAGAAATTGAACAAAGGTAATTACAAAGGCAAAAGCAAGCATCCTCTGATTATAAACAGTATTGACCTATGATGGACGTCTTTAGTGTCCAGAAGCTACTCCCACTGCACACTTACAGTGAGTGACATTAGGAGTAGCATCTGAGGGAACGACTTTTCTGGCTTCCCAGGGCCATTTGCTGCTCATCACTGTCCCATCACAGACAAAGCAACATGTTGTATTCAAAGACTGAAATAAAAACAACAACAAGAACAACAACAAAAAAGACTGAACAGTGTTTTGTGACTTACTGGAGCCACTCAGATAGTAAAGAAATCATCTTGCAAATCTAAACAAGTGAACCATCAGCAACGTCTGCTGATACCAAGCTAAGAAGAGTGTAGGGTTTGGCTCTGTCGGCTGCAAAGTTACAGTAGCTTGATTAATGCCACGGACCACCCTGTCGGTGGGCTCCAGTCCAAGGGAAAGCAGGGAGAAGGAACGAGGAAAGTTGAGAGGTCGGCGCAGGAATGACAGTCTGGCACACTACGGGTTAAAGTATGCAGCTGTAAATTTTACTGAGAGTATATGTTGGTATTTATACATTTTCTTTCCAAGGTTCAAACAATGCAATCTTCATTCTGCTTATGCTTGTAAATTGTCTTTGTGTTTGCATATGCGGTTTATCATGCATTACATGTTTTCAAGGTTTTGCTCTCCGGAGGGAGGTGGTTTGTCAGTAACACCTGCTTACTCCCTCTTTAGGAATGTCAAGGCTTACAACTCTTCTCAGTCCTGCAACTCTTTTCAGTTTCTTATGATCTTATTTTTAAAACAGTTGGACATATTCTTTTATGTATAATGCTTGACTACTTTTATATATATTTTCTATATATTTTTACTCTTATTAGTAACTATACTTTGATTCATAATTGATTGTTTGTTAAACATTAAACTACTCTATTGATTTGTATTACATATGAAAATTAGTGAAGCAAGATGTTTGAACAAATCCTTATTGTGGGAGGTCATGTCTTGTAAAAGTTCTGCTTATGCATTCATTCTGTTTTTTCTGTCCCCACTGATATTTATGGTGGAAAAAACCTCTTTGTGTGTTCATTAGTAGTGCCACTGAGTCTAGTAAGCTCATGAGGTGGTGTTATATTTGGATCAACAGTGTATTGTGTTCATTCTTAAGAAAGTACATATTGATAGTTTATCAGAACAAACAGACTTCTGGTACAGAATGACAAACACATGAATAGATGCCACAATCTTTAAACTTAAGCGGGTAACTGAGCATGCTAGGCAACATTTCTGATGCTGTGCATACTGGGGGCGCTGGGGGCTAAGCTCCGTGGAGCACAATCCACCTTCCCGTCGTTCTAGAACGCGGACAGCGCCGCCTCACTACGGCTATGGTGCCGTGGGTGCGGCAGATTAACTAGTCTCAAGTCCTGCACAGGGCGATACTCTGAGGTCCCGGCTTTGGTACTGGCGAAAGAGGGTGTTCCATTGTGAAAGGCAGGAGTGGATAATTCCATAAGAGTTTAGCCTGGGTGGCGCCTGTGGCTCAGTGAGTAGGGCGCCAGCCCCATATGCCGAGGGTGGTGGGTTCAAACCCAGCCCCGGCCAAACTGAAAACCAAAAAATAGCCGGGCGTTGTGGCGGGCGCCTGTAGTCCCAGCTGCTCGGGAGGCTGAGGCAAGAGAATCGCGTAAGCCCAAGAGTTAGAGGTTGCTGTGAGCCGTGTGACGACACGGCACTCTACCCGAGGGCGGTACAGTGAGACTCTGTCTCTACAAAAAAAAAAAAAAAAAAGAGTTTAGCCTGTTTAAGCTGTTCTTGAACTCCTCCTTGGGGTTTAAGGAGCTGTACCCTGCCTTCTGCATCCACAATGGTGGCTCTGACCTGGAGCGGCTCCCCACGGCCAGCACCTGCATGAACCTGCTGAAGATCCCCGAGTTCTACGACCAGGTGATTCTGCGGAGCAAGCTCCTCTACGCTATCGAGTGCGCTGCTGGTTTTGAGCTGAGCTGGGATCTGGCCCTCTGCAGAGAGACCCGCACCTCCTCCCGCCAACAGCGCCTCCCGCCCCTGAGGATGCACAGGCTGAACGCCCGTGGCGCTCTCAAGCTCCTTCCTTCATTCTGGCATTCCTCCCTTCCTTCATTTTAAAAATAATTTTTATTACGATATGGTCACTTATTTAGATGAACATTGCTTTTCCAATAACTTAAAATAACAAATGTTATGTGCCAGGTGGCTAATTTAGTAATTTTGCCAAGAAGAGCACAGTTTTTAGACTAGGAGCAACTCGATTAAATTAACCAAAGATGAAGGTTTGGCTTTGCTGATGAGATCAGAGCCCTCCCGAGCAGGCTCAAGCTGTTCCAGGGCTCAGACTGGGCTGCGGGGTGGCAGAGATACAGGGTCCCCAGGGCTGAAACGCGGACTTCCAGGAGGCGGCTGCTTTTCGTGTGGTTGGATTGTTTACAAGACTAATTGTTAAAACTAAAGGCATTCTTTTTCCTGCTGCCTTTTCCCAAAGTGGTTAGGTTTGGAAGACAGATGACAATGGTAATATTTTATTTGTGCTTCTTAAGCCATTTCCCTGACATGAGACTAGCATGCTGTTTGCAGTGAGCCACTGACCTGCATCAGGAGGGCTTAGATTTTACTCTCTGGGCATGAGCGCGGGGGTGGGGTGGGGTGGGGTGTCTTTGTCAGCTTTGTGCCTGGAGAGCGTTCGGGGCAGGTGGAGGAGGAGGGTCAGCCCAGCTCTTACAGCATCCGTGTCACCCACAATACCCAGGGACTTGTGGGAGGAGAGACACTGTCATGTCTATTAAAGTCGTTTGAACCAAAGTGACGGCTGCATCTTGTTCCAGTGTCTGCTGTAGCCAGCCCTTTATGTCACGCACTCTGCCCTGCCCTGGCTGCACTGCCTGCCAGTCTTCCTGGATACCTTGGGGTAACTTGCTGGGCTTCCACACCCTCTCTTCCTGGTGCCTTGACACAAAGGTGGGACAGTCCCTGGTGCGTGTCCCGGGAGGAAGAGCGTCATTCTTGTAATAAGGCACTTTATCAGGACCTGACTTATTGCTGGGTGATTTTAGTATCTAGAAACAAAATGTTGCAAAGCATCAGCTGTTGGGTCTGAGTGGCTCTGCTGATGCTTAGCGGGTGTCTGATCCTTACTCATCTCTCTGTGTCTGGTATTTCACTGTCACTGGAGGCTCTGGGCTGTCCTAGTTGATTAACCATAATTAGCAATATTCTTTTCAACGTGGGAAAACAGAAAGACACTTTTAAGACAATGACCATTATAAAAACAAAATGTGTAATTTCGGAATTTGAATAATAAATTAAGTGTTTAAATGCTAAAAAAAAAAAAAAAAGAAGAAGTTAGCCTGTTTAAAGGGGCCTGCATTCCCTCCAGTGCCGCCCTTGGTATTGGAGACTGCCTTTGTCTGACAGAGGGTGCTCTTGTCTTTAGTTCCACATACACAGGTTCCTGGTTTATAGCCAGTCCATGGGGGTTGTTTTTTGCCCATACTTTAGGCCACTGAGCAATTAACTCTGACTCTAAGTTTTCTTGTTCTGGCCTCATGAATAATCTCCATTCTTCTTCCTGGGGCACGGTTACAGTTAACAATAGATGTGTAGGAACCTTGAGATCCACGGTTTTCTTGTCAGTAAATGTTATCATGGCCTTATTTGTATTTCACGTGGTCCTCTGGATTAGAATCTGCTAGAACTTGGCCTTTTAGTTTGTCACCGGGTCTTTTAATCTTTTGTTCCTCTGCTTTTGCTATCCTTGCAATTGCCGCCTGTCCTCTCAGCCACAGGGGTGGCTCTAACATTAGTGTCTGTCAGGTGTCTCTGTCTGGGAACTGACCAGGGTGTCCAGGCTTACCAGTCACTACTCTTCTTACCTACTTTACTAGACCTAGATCTAAACTCCCTTCTGGTGGCTAGCCTACTCCAAAGGATGGCCATTCTAGTTCACAAAGCTTTCTCAACCTTTTAGGTGTCATAGTAACTCCATAGTCCCCTACAAAACCTTTCTTAAAATTCTGAACCATTGACCCTAGGGGAGTTTCCTTAGACAGCACAGGACCCATCCCTGCAGCTGCAGCACAGACAAACAAAGGTGGGGGTGGGGGTGGGGGCTTTGAAGATCTCTCAGTCCTCCGCCTGGCTGCACCTTTCACAAGGCTTTAAGGAGCATCTTAGCTGAGATGCACCCATATAAACCCCAGGCTTGGTTGCCGCTGCTCAGCAAGTCACCATTATGCCTTATGACATCTCCACAGAACCACAGGTTAGAGCCCAATTGAGCTCCGTAGCTGTGACCAGTCACAGAGCTATATGAACGGTCCCTCACTCTTCACACACCACTTATTCACAGAGGCTAAACAATTCCTCCCAATCCCTTCCATCCTTACCGAGGCCCCCTGTCTCATGGAGGTGAGTTTGCCAATCTGCCTCATGACTGCTTCATGGAGGTCAATTCCTTTTCCTGTCCCTTTTTACTGAGGCTCCCACCTCAAGGAGGTGATCAAGTTCTTCCACCCTCTGGAGTGGGCTTTCCTAGTATTATCCCCTTTTTAATCCAGTTCTCCTTACCTAAGTCTGGACGTGCTGTTCCTCCACATGTTTGTTCCTCTTTTGGTGAGCTGCTGGTGAGGACTCCGTGGGACCTCCCCGTCACTCTGTCCCCTCCCCTCCATGTAATCAGCATGGGAGCACTCTTAGGAAATGGCATCAGTCAGGGCACCGGGGAGTACCCCAAAAGGTGCTACACACGGTATGGGGAAGCCCCCAGAGTCTCTCGGTCCTAATCTGCCTGCTTGTCTTCCCAGTCAGGGAAATGTTGCAGGAAAATGGTGAATTACAACTGACAAACACTTAACACCAAAAATGTAGAGGAAGAACCTTTAATTGCCAGAGAGAACTCAGGTGCCTCAATGCATAAAATGCTGAGTTCCCAGGAAGACTTCTTTCAAAACTCTTTTATACCTTTTTTTCTTCAACATCAGCTACATAGTTATGACTACAGATGTTAGAAACCACAGTGTTTTTATTAGTTACAGAGTCTTTCTTTGCTTTTCAATGTTATTTTAGGTCAGTTTAAAGTACGTTCTTATCTTTGGTGGAGGAGTTATCTGGCAGCAGCCAGCTGCTTTCTCAGGATCATTAAGAACTATAAGATTTATTTCTCCTTCCTCACAGGTGCAACCTTATATGCAATAATTTCCTCCAAAGGCCAGGCGCTGAGGCTCACAGCTGTAATCCCAGCACTCTGGGAGGCTGAGGCGGGTGGATCGACTGAGCTTACAGGTTCCAGACCAGCCTGAGACAAAGTTAGACCTCAAATAGCCAGGCATTGTGGTGTAACCCTGTAGTCCCAGCTACTCAGGAGGCTGAGGCAAGAGAATTACTTGAGCCTAGGAGTTTTGAGGTTGCTGTGAGCTATGACGCCACAGCACCCTACCCAGGGGACAAGGTGAGATTCTGTCTCAGAAAAAAAACAAAAAGGTAGAAAGTATAAACCTCTCTCCCATTTCTTTTTTTCTTTTTTTTTTTTTTAAATCATAGCTGTGTACATTGATATGATCATGGGGCATCATACACTCGCTTCATAGACCATTTGACACATTTTCATCACAATGGTTAACGTAGCCTTCCTGGCATTATCTCAGTTACTGTGCCAAGATATTTACATTCTACATTTACCAAGTTTCGCAAATAACCCTGTAAGATGCACCGCAGGTATAATCCCACCAATCCTCCTCCCTTTACCCACCACCCCTCTCCCTCACCTCCCTTTCCTACTTCCCCCTATTTTTAGGTTGTAACTGGATTATAGCTTTCATGTAAAAGCCCCAAATTGGTTTCATAGTAGGGCTGAGTACATTGGATACTTTTTCTTCCATTCTTGAGATACTTTACTAAGAAGAATAAGTTCCAGCTCCATCCATGTAAACATGAAAGAGGTAAAGTCTCCATCTTTCTTTAAGGCTGCATAATATTCCATGGTGTACATATACCACCATTTATTAATCCATTCGTGGATGGATGGGCACTTGGGTTTCTTCTATGACTTAGCAATTATGAATTGGGCTGCAATAAACATTCTGGTACAAATATCTTTGTTATGTTGTGATTTTTGGTCTTCTGGGTATATGCCCAGCAGAGGAATTACAGGATTGAATGGCAGATCTATTTTTAGATCTCTGAGTGTTCTCCATATATCTTTCCAAAAGGAATGTATTAATTTGCATTCCCACCAGCAGTGCAGAAGTGTTCTCCTTTCTCCACATCCACGCCAACATCTCTTGAGAATTTGTGATACAGGCTAGTCTCACTGGAGTTAGATGATATCTCAAAGTAGTTTTGATTTGCATTTCTCTGATGATTAAAGATGATGAGCATTTTTTCATATGTCTGAAGGACGCGCACCTGTCTTCTTCAGAGAAGTTTCTCTTCAAATCCCTTGCCCAGCCTGCGATGGGATCCCTTGTTTTTTTCTTGCTAATGCGTTTGAGTTCTCTGTGGATTCTGGTTATTAAACCTTTGTCGGAGATATAACCTGCAAATATCTTCTCCCATTCTGAAGGCTGTTTGCTTGCTTTACTTACTGTGTTCTTGGCTGTGCAGAAGTTTTTAGTTTGATCAAGTCCCAGTAGTGTATTTTTGAAGCTGCTTCAATTGCCTGGGGGGTCCTCTTCATAAAATACTCGCCCAGACCAATTTCTTCAAGGGTTTTCCCGGCACTCTCCTCTAGTATTTTTATAGTTTCTTGTCTTAAGTTTAAATCTTTAATCCAATGAGAGTCTATCTTAGTTAATGGTGAAAGGTGTGGGTCCAGTTTCAGTCTTCTGCGGGTTGCCAGCCGGTTCACCAAGCACCATTTGTTAAATAGGGAATCTTTTCCCCACTGAATGTTTTTAATTGGCTTGTCAAAGATCAAATAATGGTAAGTAGCTGGATTCATCTCTTGGTTCTCTATTCTGTTCCAGATATCTACTTCTCTGTTTTTGTGCCAGTACTATGCTGTTTTGATCACTATCGATTTGTAGTAAAGTCTGAGGTCTGGTAGTGTGATTCCTCCTGTTTTGTTTTTATTTCTGAGTAATGTCTTGGCTATTCGAGGTTTTTTCTGATTCCATATAAAATGAAGTATTGTTTTTCAAGATCTTTAAAGTATGACAGCGGAGCTTTAATAGTGAGTGCCTTGAAATTATATATTGCTTTGGGTAGTATGGACTTTTTAATAATGTTGATTCTTCCCAGCCATGAGCATGGTATGTTTTTCCATTTGTCAATATTTTCAGCTATTTCTTTTCTTAGAGTTTAATAGTTCTCTTTATAGAGATCTTTCACGTCTTTTGTTAGGTAAATTCCCAAATATTTCATCTTCTTTGGCAGTACTGTGAATGGGATAGAGTCCTTAACTGCTTTTTCAACTTTACTATTGTTGGTGTATATAAAGGCTACCGATTTATAGATGTTGATTTTGTAACCTGAGACGCTGCTGTATTCCTTGATCACTTCTAGGAGTTTTGTAGTAGAGTCCCTAGTGTTTTCCAGATACACAATCATATCATCTGCGAGGAGTGAAAGATTGATCTCTTCTGACCCTATATGGATACCCTTGATCGCCTTTTCTTCCCTAATTGCAGTGGCTAAAACTTCCATTACAATGTTAAAGAGCAATGGAGACAATGTCTGGTTCCTGATCTGAGTGGAAATGATTCCAATTTAACTCCATTCAATATGATATTGGCTGTGGGTTTGCTGTAGATGGTCTCTATCAGTTTAAGAAAAGTCCCTTCTATACCAACTTTCTTGAGTGTTCTGATCATGAAGGGATGCTGGATATTATCAAAAGCTTTTTTTGCATTGATTCAGAGAATCATATGGTCTTTGTTTTTTAATTTATTTATCTGCTGAATTACATTTATAGATTTACGTATATTGAACCAGCCTAGAGACCCTGGGATAAAACCGACTTGGTCATGATGTATAATTTGTTTGATGTGTTGCTGGTTTCTGTTTGTTAGGATCTTGTTGAATATTTTTGCATCTATATTCATTAGTGATATTGGCGTATAATTTTCTTTTCTTGTTGGGTCTTTTCCTGGTTTGGGGATCAGGGTGATATTTGCTTCATAGAACGTGTTGGGTAGTCTTCCTTCTTTTTCTACCTTTTGGAACAAGTTGGGTAATATAAGTACTAATTCCTCTTTAAAGGTTTGGTAGAATTCTGACGAGAAACCATCTGGTCCTGAGCTTTTCTTTTTAGGGAGGTTTTGTATAGTTGATGCTATTTCCGAACTTGATATGGGCCTGTTCAGTATTTCCACTTGATTCTGGCTGAGACTTGGAAAGTGACATGCTTCCAAGTATCAGTCAATTTCCTTCAGATTTTCAAATTTCTGAGAATAAAGTTTCTTGTAATATTCATTAAGGATTTTCTGGATTTCTGAGGAGTCTGTTGTTATTTCGTCTTTGTTGTTTCTGATTGATGATATTAGAGATTTTACTCTTTTTTTCCTGATTAGGTTGGCCAGAGTTTTATCTATTTTGTTGACCTTTTCAATAAACCAGCTTTTTGATTTATTGATCTGTTGTATTATTCTTTTGTTTTCAATTTCATTTAATTCTGCCCTAATTTTGGTTATTTCCTTTATTTTACTGGGTTTAGGGTTGGAATGTTCTTCCTTTTCCAGTTGCTTGAGATGTCCCATTAAGTTGTTAACTTCCTCTCTTTCCGTTCTCTTGAGGAAGGCTTGCAGTGCTATAAATTTCCCTCTTAGAACTGCCTTTGCGGTGTCCCAGAGGTTCTGATAGTTTGTGTCTTCATTGTTGTTTTGTTCCAAAAATTGGGGCTAACTCATCTCTTACCCTATCATTCAGCATAAGGTTATTTAACTTCCATGTTTTTGTATGAGTATGCAGATTCCTGTTGTTAGTCAGCTCAAGTTTTATTCCATTATGGTCCGAGAAGATGCAAGGAATAACTTCTATTCCTTTAAATTTACTGAGGTTAGACTTGTGACCTAAAATGTGATCAATTTTGGAGTAAGTTCTGTGGGCTGATGAGAAAGAAGTATGTGTATTCAATTTTGTTGGCATGAAATGTTCTGTAGATGTCTGCTAAATCCAGATGTTGGATGGTTAGGTTTAAATCTAAGATTTCTTTGCTCAACTTCTTGCTGGAGGATCGATCCAACACTGCCAAAGGAGTGTTGAAATCTCTGAATATTATGGAGTTGGAGGAAATCAAGTTGCTCATGTCTGTTCGAGTTTCTCTTATAAATTGAGGTGCATTCTGGTTGGGTGCATAGATATTAATAATTGAGATCTCATCATGTTGAGTATTACCCTTAACAAATATGAAGTGACCATTCTTGTCCTTCCTTACTTTTGTTGGTTTAAAGCCTACTGTATCTGCAAATAATATTGCAACACCTGCTTTTTTTCTGATTACCATTTGCCTGAAATATGGATGACCATCATTTCACCCTAAGTCAGTATTTGTCTTTTAAGTTAAGATGTGACTCTTGTATGCAACAAATATCTGGCTTGAGTTTTTGTATCCAGTCAGCTAACCTATGCCTCTTTAGAGGACAGTTTAAGCCGTTCACATTAATGGAGAGTATTGATAAGTCTGGTGGAATTTTGGGTATCGAGTTTTTCTAAGTTCCAGTGGACATTTTTAATCCTTTCGCCAGTGTGGAAGTTGGAGTTTGATCCGAAGTTTCTGAGTGAGTTTACTTTTGTGGTATAGGATTGGCTTGGTCATTGTGCGGGATAGGTCTGAGAATATCCTGAAGAGCTGGTTTACTTGTTGTAAATTTTTTCAACATATGAATGTCATTGAAGTATTTAATTTCTCCATCATAAATGAAATGCAGTTTAGCTGGATACAAGATCCTGGGTTGAAAGTTTTTTTGCTTTAGGAGATTAAAAGTCGATGACCACCCTCTTCTGGCTTGAAAAGTTTCAGCAGAGAGATCTGCAGTTATTCTAATAGTCTTTCCTTTGTATGTAATGGTTTTCTTTCATCGGGCTGCTTTGAGAATCTTCTCCTTCATATTAAGTTTAGTGAGGCTAATTATGATATGTCTGGGGGATGACTTATTGGGGTTGAATTGTTCTGGGGTTCTGAAGCTGTCTGCTATCTGAATTTCAGATTCTCTATGCATGTCTGGAAAATTTTCTTTAATAATTTTATGCAGAAGGGCCTCTGTGCCCATCAAGGCCACTTCATCATTCTCAGAAATTCCAATTATTTGTATATTGCTCTTCTTCAAATTATCCCAGAGTTCTCTGAGAGAATGATCTGTTTTTGCTCTCCATTTCTTTTCCTCTTTGAGAGATTGGGAGTGTTTGAAGACTTTATCTTCAATGTGAGAAATCCTTTCTTCTGGTTGCTTCATTCTGTTGCTGAGAGATTCTACTGTATTTTTCATATCTTTGAGGGCTGCAAATTCTTGCTTCAGTGTGTCTAAGTCTTTGGTGGTTTTGTCTTTAAATTCGTTAAATTCTTGAGACAACTTTTGAATTTCTCCTCGAATTCCTAATTCCATTTTATTAATCTTGTCTGCAATCCAAATTCTGAATTCGATTTCTGACATCTCAACCAGTTGTTTATGAATGGGATCTTCAATCACATCTGCCGTATCTTTTCTTGAGGGGGGTTGATCTATTCTGGTTATTCATGTTACCAGAGTTTTTCCGCTGATTCCACCCCATGGTTATTTTACTCCCTTTGATTTTTCCCCTGGGCCTTTATCAAGGGCCTGAACAGTGTTGTGGCCTGAGAAACTGGGGCCCTGTCTTGTGTGGTGGGGCTATGTGGTTCTGTTGTTTTCAGCTGGTTTCTGTTTGATCCTATTGTAACATTTACTCTGGCTTGAAGTCTCAGCTGTGTGGAAAAACCAGCAATTAAGTCACCCCGCCCACCTACCTCTGGCACCAATTGGAAAAGGAAAATCAAACCTTCTTACAATCGCATACCCAGGGCACCACCTGAAAAGTCCTCAGTCTCTTAGTTCAATTCAAAAGGTCTAAATCGATTGTCTCAATCAGCACCTGTCTCGGGTGGGAGAGTTCAAGAGGTCTCTGGGAACTGGATCACCAGGGTCTGGTGACTACTCTGATATGGCTTACTCCAGTGCTGCGTGGAGTCAGGAGGAGCCACCTAGCAAATAGATCAGTTGGGAAGGTTGATGTCTCTCCACTCTGCCCCTCCGTCGGACCCAGTCACTGGTATCTCTGCAGATGGTTAACCCAGTTGCCTATAGTGAACAGATACTCCAGGGGTTTGCACCTGCCTGAATTGCAAGGAAGTCTTCCAGGCCCCTGCAGTCTGCTGCTATCTTGCAGGAGTAGATGGGGCCTGACATCTTTGAGTGATTGATGCAGGTGGTGGGAGGGAGGTGTTCACTCAGGCTTAGCCCCATCCCTGATTGATGTTGCTAACAGAACAGAACAGAACAGACAACTTTGCAGGATTCTGTCTCTGTTTCTGCTAAAATCGCCTGCAGAAGACAGGCTGTTCTGAGTTCAAACGTCTTTGCTGCCGGAGGTTTGTATCCAATTACCTCTCTGAGTCGGCCCTGCCCTGGAAGCTTCCCAGGTTTGTGAACAGTGTCATATAAATCCTTTGCTCACTGGTGGCCTCCTCTGGTTGCCCAGGGAGACAGGGGGTGTGGCTTCAGAATATCCAGAAGTGAGCCATTTTGCTGTTAAAGAAAAACGGCTGTTGATCTGCCTCCAGGAACTGCCGCTCTGGTGTCGGCAATGAGCCGACCCTATTCTCCTCTGTCTCGCGCCCCAGAGTCAGCACTGACCAGCTGCAGTTTATGCTCTGTCCACACCCCTCAAGAGATCTCCCAAGAATCCGGACCCCTGGGGTCAGACCCCCAGACCCCCGAGTGAGAGTTGGGCCGAGTGCTGGGAGCTCAGTGCTGGAAACGGATAAGCTACAGTTTTACTCAGTTTTATGCCTGGCCGTATTGTTGCCCAAGGAGGGCTGCTGCACCACGCCACAGGGAAGTGCCTCCGAGGCGTGACTCCCCCTCAGCTGAGTGCCCTCTCCTCGCTCGAGTGTCTCAGAGTCAGTGCTGACCATTTGCAGCTCGGGGACTGTCCACTCTCCTTGATAAATCACCCAAGAATCCAAACTCCTGGGGGACAGGCCTCCAGACCTCAGTGTGGGGGGGGGAGTGTTGGGAGTTCAGGGTTGCCGGCAAAAGATATTTAAAGTTTCATACAGTTTTATGCCTGTCAGGAGAACACCATGCCACCCTAGTAGGGGAGGTAGGTCCAGTTTTTGAAGGTCTCTCCTGTGAAGTATAGTGGGAGGACCTTTAATTTTTGCCCGTTTGTTTAACTGTGGGGCTCTTGAGCCGGTCTCATGGGGGAGGGGGACTCCCGTCCACTTGGTGATGGATTTTGTACCTTTTGTTTGCATCCTTGTGATCACAGCTTGCCACAGCGGTGATGTGCATTCTTCAACCTTCTCTCTTGGTGCAGCTCTAATCCACCAGGATACTTACTAAATTTTTGTCCCTTAACTTTCCTTCTGGACGGGAGCCTCTGTGGAAAGCTGGCTTCAGTCCGCCATCTTGTCTCTCCCCTCCTCTCTCTCATTTCTATCAGAAGACAAACATGGAATATTCAAACACATTTGTTTATAATGACATAAAAACAAACACAAGCAAAATTTACATAAGCATTAGAAAAGACATCAAAGCTGAAAAGTCACTATACATGATGTGAAAATATACAGCATTGAAAGTGAATTAATCACCGTTATACCAAACAACATGATTTAATGCCAAAAGTGCCATACAGGGGTGGCACCTGTGGCTCAAAGCAGTAGGGCGCCGGCCCCATATGCTGGAGGTGGCGGGTTCAAACCCAGCCCTGGCCAAAAACCTGAAAGAAACCAAACAAACAAAAGTGCCATACTGAGAAAAGAATTAACATGAAAAATGCATACAGTAGGATTAGACTTTCCACAAATTATCATAAATGTATACATTAAGATCCAACATTCCATAAATATGCTTTTTTTTTCTTTGTTTTTCTTGAGACAGTTTCACTATGTGGGCCCTTGGTAGAGTGCTATAGTGTCACAGCTCACAGCAACCTCAAACTCTTGAGTTTAACCGATTCTCTTGCCTGAACTTCCCAAGTAGCTGGGATTACAGGTGCCCGCAACAATGCCTGGTTATTATTATTATTTTTAATTTTTTTTTTATTGTTAAATCATAGCTGTGCACATTAGTGCAATTGAGGGGTACAATGTGTTGGTTTCATATACAATCTGAAATATTCTCATCAAACTGTTCAACATAGCCTTCAGGGCATTTTCTTAGTTATTGTATATGGACATTTGTATTCTGCATTTAGTAAGTTTCACCTGTAACCATTCTATGATGCACTGTAGATGTGGCCCCACCCATTACCCTCCCTCCACCCTAACCTTCCCCCTCCCTTCCCCTTCCTTTGTCCTTTCCCCATAGTCTGGTGCTATAGTTGGGTTATAGCCTTCATGTGAAAGCTATAATTTAGCTACATAGTAGGGCTGAGTACATTGGAAACTTTTTCTTCCATTCATGAGATAATTTGCTAAGAAGAATATGTTGCAGCTCCATCCATGTAAACATGAAAGAAGTAAAGTCTCCATCTTTCTTTAAGGCTCCATAATATTCCATGGTATACATGTACCACAACTTACTAGTCCATTCGTGGGTTGATGGGCACTTGGGCTTCTTCCATGACTTAGCAATTATGAATTGGGCTGCAATAAACATTCTGGTACAGATGTCTTTGTTATATTGTGATTTTTGGTCTTCTGGGTATAAACCTAGTAAAGGAATTATAGGATCGAATGGCAGGTCTATTTTTAGGTCTGTAAGTGTTCTCCAAACATCCTTCCAGAAGGAACATATTAGTGTGCATTCCCACCAGCAGTGTAGAAGTGTGCCCTTTTGTCCACATCCACGACAACATTTCTGGTATTGGGATTTTGTTATGTGGGCTACTCTTACTGGGGTTAGGTGATATCTCAAAGTAGTTTTGATTTGCATTTCTCTGATGATTAAGGATGATGAGCTTTTTTTCATGTGTTTGTAGATTGTGCGTCTGTCTTCTTTAGAGAAGTTTCTCTTCAAGTCCCTTGCCCACCCTGAGATGGGATCACGTGTTATTTTCTTGCTAATATGTTTGAGTTCTATGTGGATTCTGGTTATTAGACCTTTATTGGAGGTATAACCTGCAAATATTTTCTCCCATTCTGAGGGCTGTCTGCTTGCTTTACTCACTATGTTCTTGGCTGTGCAGAAGCTTTTTAGTTTGATCAGGTCCCAGTAGTGTATTTTTGATACTGCTTCAATTACCTGGGGTCTCCTCATTAAATATTCACCCAGGCTGATTCCTTCAAGAGTTTTCCCTGCACTTTCTTCAAGTATTTTTATAGTTTCACGTATTAAGTTTAAATCTTTTATCCAGTGAGGGTCTATCTTAGTTAATGGTGAAAGATGTGGGACCAGTTTTAATCTTCTACAGGTTGCCAGCAAGTTTACCAGCACCATTTGTTTTATAGGGAATCTTTTCTGCACTGAATGTTTTAAATTGGCTTGTCAAAGATCAAATAATGGTAAGTAGCTGGGTTCATCTCCTGGTTCTCTATTCCGTTCCAGACATCTACTTCTCTGTTTTTGTGCTGATACCATGCTGTTTTGATCACTATCGATTTATAGTATAGTCTCAGGTCTGGTAGCATGATTCCTCCTGCTTTCTTTTTATTGTTGAGTAATGTTTTGGCTATTCGAGTTTTTTTCTGATTCCATATAAAACAAAGTATTATTTTTTCAAGATCTTTAAAATACAACAATGGAGTTTTAATAGGAATTGCATTTAAATTATATATTGCTTTGGGTCATTTAGACATTTTCACAATGTTGATTGTTCCCAGCCATGAGCATGGTATGTTTTTCCATTTGTTAGCATCTTCAGCTATTTGTTTTCTTAAAGTTTCATAATTCTCTTTGTAGAGATCTTTCATGTCCTTTGTTAGGTATACTCCCCAATATTTCATCTTCTTTGGCACTACTGTGAAAGGAATAGAGTCCTTGACTATTTTTTCGGCTTGGTTCTTGTTGGTATATATATAAAGGCTACAGATTTATGGGTGTTGATTTTGTAGACTGAGACATTGCTGTATTTCTTGATCACTTCTAAAAGTTTTGTAGTAGAATCCCTAGTGTTTTCCAGATATACGATCATATCATCTGCGAAGAGTGAAAGTTTGATCTCTTCTGACCCTATGCAGATACCCTTGATTGCCTTTTCTTCCCTAATTGCAATGGCTAAAACTTCCATTACAATGTTAAAGAGGAATGGAGACAATGGGCAACCTTGCCTGGTTCCTGATCTAAATGGAAAGGATTTAAATTTAACTCCATTCAATATGATATTGGCTGTGGGTTTGCTGTAGATGGCCTTTATTCATTTAAGAAATGTCCCTTCTATACCAATTTTCATAAGTGTTCTGATCATGAAGGGATAGTGGATATTGTCAAAAGCTTTTTCTGCATCAATTGAAAGAATCATATGGTCCTTATTTTTTAGTTTGTTTATGTGCTGAATTACATTTATAGATTTACGTATATTGAACCAGCCTTGAGACCCTGGGATAATCCCACTTGGTCGTGGTGTATAATTTTTTTGATGTGTTGTTGGATTCTGTTTGTTAGGATCTTATTAAGTATTTTTGCATCAATATTCATTAGTGATATTGGTCTATAATCTTGTTGGGTCTCTCTGTGGTTTGGGGATCAAGGTTATATTTGCTTTGTAGGATATGTTGGGTAATATTCCTTCTTTTTCTGTATTTTGGAAGAGGATTAGTAATATAGGTACTAGTTCTTCTTCAAATGTTTGTTAGAATTCTGACATAAAGCCATCTGGTCCTGGGCTTTTCTTTTTAGGGAGATTTTGTATAGTTGATGCTATTTCAGAACTTGATATAGGCCTGTTCAACATTTCCACTTCATTCTGGCTAAGTCTTGGTAGGTGGCGGACTTCCAAGTATTGGTCGATTTCTTTCAGATTTTCATATTTGTGAAAGTAGAGTTTCTAGTAGTATTCATTAAGGATTTTTTGAATTTCTGAGGGGTCTGTTGTTATTTCTGACTGATGAAATTAGAGATTTTACTCTTTTTTTTTCCATTTCTGATTGATGAAATTGGAGATTTTTCTCATTTTTTCCTGGTAGGGTTGGCCAAAGGTTTAACTATTTCATTGATCTTTTTAAAAAACCAACTTTTGGATTTATTAATCTGTTGTATCATTCTTTTGTTTTCAGTTGTATTTAATTCTGCTCTGATTTTGGTTATTTCTTTTCTTCTGCTGGGTTTGGGGTTGGAGTGTTCTTCCTTCTCCAGTTGCTTGAGATGTCCCATTAAGTTATTAACTTCCTTTCTTTTTATTTTCTTGAGGAAGGCTTGCAGTGCTATAAATTTCCCTCTTAGGACTGCCTTTGCAGTATCCCAGAGGTTCTGATAATTCATGTCTTAGTTGTTGTTTTGTTCCAAAAATTTGGTGATTTCCTTCTTAATCTCATCTATAACCCATCTATCTTTCAGCATAAGGTTGTTTAGCTTCCATGTTTTTGTATGGGTATGCAGGTTCCTGTTGTTATTGAGTTCAACTTTTATTCCGTGATCCTCTGAGAAGATGTGAGGAATAATTTCTATGTTTTTAAATTTGCTGAGGTTAGATTTGTGGCCTAGGATGTGGTCAATTTTGGAGTATGTTCCATGGGCTGATGAGAAGAATGTGTATTCAGTTTTGTTGGGATGAAATGTTCTATAGATGTCTGTTAAGTCTAGATGTTGAATGGTTAAGTTTAAATCTAAAATTTCTTTGCTTAGCTTCTTTTTTGGAGGATCTATCCAGCACTGCTAAAGGGGTGTTAAAATGTCCAACTACTACGGAACTGGAGGAAGTCAAGTTGCTCATGTCTGTTAGTTTCTCTTATAAATTGAGGTGCATTCTGGTTGGGTGCATAAATATTAATAATTGAGATCTCAACATATGGAGTATTACCTTTAACAAATATGAAGTGTCCATCCTTATCCTTCCTTATTTTGTTTGTTTTAAAGCCTATTGTATCTGCGAATAGGATTGGAACACCTGCTTTTTTCTGCTTTCTATTTGCCTGGAATATAGATGACCATCCCTTCACCTTGAGTGTATATTAGTCTTTTAATGTAAGATGAAATTCTTGTATGCAGCAGATATCTGGCTTGAGTTTTTGTATCCAGTCAGCCAACCTGTGCCTCTTTAGATGGCAATTTAAACCATTTTCATTAATTGAGAATATTGATAAGCCTTTCGAGAGTCTGGTGGACATTTTTAATCCTTTTGTGACTGTGGAAGTTGGAATTTGATCAAAATTTTCTGGGTGGATTTACTTTTTTGGTGGAGGATTATGCTGGTCTTTATGGAGGATAGGTCTGGGAATATCCTGGAGAGCTGGTTTAGTTAGGGCAAATTTCTTCAACATGTGAATGTCATTGAAGTATTTAATTTCTCCATCATAAATGAAACTCAGTTTAGCTGGGTACAGGATACTGGGTTGAAAGTTATTTTGTTTTAGGAGATTAAAAGTCGGTGACCATCCTCTTCTAGCTTGAAAGGTTTCAGCAGAGAGATCTGCAGTTATTCTAATATTCTTGCCCTTGTAGGTGATGGTTTTCTTTCGTCTGGCTACTTTCAGAATTTTCTTCTTCATATTTACTTTAGTGAAATTATGATGTGTCTGGGGGATGTCTTATTTTGGTTGAGTCATGCTGGAGTTCTGAAACTGTCTGCTATCTGAATTTCAGAATCTGTTGGCATGTCTGGAAAGTTCTCCTTCATAATCTCATGGAGAATAGACTTTGTGCCTTGTGAAGCCACTTCGTCACTTTTGGGGATCCCTATAAGATGAATATTGGTTTTCTTCGAATTATCCCAGAGCTTTCTGAGAAAGTGATCTGTTTTTGCCCTCTATTTCTCTTCCTCTTTGAGATTTTGGGAGTGTTCGAAAGTTTTGTCATCAGTGCCAGAAATCCTTTCTTCTGCTTGCTCCATTCTGTTACTGAGGGATTCTACTGTGTTTCTCAGATCTTTGAGGGCTGCAACTTCTTGTCTCAATGTGTCAAAATCTTTGGTCATTTGGTCTTTGAATTCATCGAATTCTTGAGATATCTTTTGGGTTACTGCTTGGAATTCTAATTCGATCTTATTTGCTCTCCAGATTCTGAATTCGATTTCTGACATCTCAGCTATTTGTTTGTGTATGGGATCTTGTGCTGTGTCTGCCCTGTTGATCCTTGGGGGAGTTGATCTACTCTGATTATTCATATTGCCAGAGTTTTTCTGTTGATTTCACCTCATGATTGTTTTTCACCATTTCCTCTGGCTGTCCTCAGAGTTGGAGAGGTGTCTATCCAAGATCAGACCCCAGCGGGATCACTCTGTTGTTGCTGGATCTTTGTAGGGAGTGACCCTGTGTAGTTCCTCTTAGGCTGCCCCAGCTAGGGAGTTCTCATTGTGGAAGCAGCTCCGGCATGTGACACACCCGGATCCAGCAACAGGGTGGGAGGTGGAGCACACAGTTCTGGGAGTGCCTGGTGCCCAGTGACTTTGGCACAGAGAGCCCAAGGCTCCAGCAGTCTCTGGCCAGGAGAGGGGCTCTGCACAGAGGCAGGGAGGGCTCCAGAGGGCATACCACTACCAGTGTCCCTGGCCAGTTGAGCGGGCTGGTGTGGAGGCAGGGAGGCTACAGGAGGGAGGACATGGGGTTGTGCGGCTCTTGTATTTCCCTCAGTGCATGCGGAGGCCCTGTGGGTGTGGGTTGCTGGTCACTGGTCATGGTGCAGCTCTTATTGAGGTCCAGGCGTTGCCAAGCCCAGGAGTTTGAGGTTGCTATGAGCTGTGATGCCACGGCACTCTACTAAGGGCAACAGCCCAAGGCTCCAGTGTGCCAAAACTAGTCTCACTCTGCCCCTGAAGGTTAAGGATGTATGGCAGTTCAGTCCATGCCTTTAGGTTGCTCAGTCAATAGGTTAGTAGCTCCTGCCTGATCCTTGCTCTGTGACCCTGAGGGCAGAGCTTGGTGGGGCAGTTCTCTCACAATAGCACCCTGTGGCCCACAGTGAAATACTATTAGCTCCGTCTGGTTCTGCGGCTCAGTCTGGGGCCCTAGACAATGCCCAAAGTCTCTGCACTCCTGCTCAAGCTCTCCCCAAGGCAGTTCAACTGAGTGCCAAGTCCCAAAATACTGAAACAGTTCACAGGTAAGGCCTTTCCAGTTTGCAGTCTCACTGCTGCTTGTACTTACAGTTGCCGGCGGGATTAGGTCGATTGAACACACACAACCACTTGCCAGTTTTCCACTGTTTTTGTCCTCCTCTTGGGGTCCATAAGTCCCTTGCTGACTCCCTGTATCCTCAAAGGGATGATTATAGGCAGATCCCACCAGCCAGAGATGCCTGGATTCTTATCTCCCTAGACTAACTGTGCCCAGTTGCAGGGAAACTGTTACTTGGCCACCATCTTGTTCCCTTGCCTGGTTATTTTTTTGTTATAGTTTCATTGTTGTTTAGCAGGCTCAGGCCAGGTTCGAAGCCACAACCCTCCATGTACGTGGCCAGTACCCTACTCTCTGAGCTATGGCACTGAGCCATCCATAAATTTTCATAAATGTATACATTAAGATCAAACTTGTCATAAATATGAGAAGCAAATTATATATTGAATGGAAACATGCACATGCACAGCAAGACAATAACAATCAATCCTATCGCTAGTTTGATATGGCAATTTTACAAAATTCATCCTACTAGAACATCATAGAAAATGATAAATATGGATTTCAGGCTGGCGTTTGCCAGTGAAAGGACAAAGTGATATAAGAGACTCTTTAGGGAGATTCTATGGTGATGGCATTGCTTTACTAAATGTAGCCCCTGGATAGATTTATCTATTATTATTATGTTACTTCCTTCCAGAACCACAGATGCACTACTCTGTATACATTAATACAGGTAAAATTGAGGAAAGGATTACCATGTTGCTATGTAAATACATCCTCCCAATCTTCTAATATTAAAGTCATGCATATCAGACTTCAGAGGTCATCAGAATATTATAAAGTGGCTGGGTGTGGTGGCTCATGCCTGTAATCTTAGCACCCTGGGAGGCCTAAGTGGATGGATCCCTTAAGCTCAGGAGTTTGATACCAGTCTGAGCAAGAGTGAAACCTCGTCTCTAATAAAAGAAATAGAAAAGCCAGCTGGGCATAATGGCCAGCACCTATAGTCCCAGCTGAGGCTGAGGCTGGAGGATCACTTGAGCCTAGGAGTTTGAGATTGCTGTAAGCTATATGATAATGCCATGACACTGTAGCCCAGGGAAACAAAGTGAGACTTTGTCTCAAAGAGAGAGACAGAGAGAATGAATTAAAAAAAATAAGAATCTCACAAACTACAAATCTCTCCAGAGATTCAAAGTCATTAGCTCTTGGGTGAAGACATGTGCTGAGGCACCAGGCAGCGTCTCTGAAGGTGCTGCACAGGCATCACTAGAAGAAATCTGCACTGGAAGATGGGCTGGGTGCCAGGAAGGAGCTACTTCCTAGATCCGGTGCTGAAAATAATGCCACCTCGTCAACCTCCAATATTAACCACAATAGAAGTCTCTCTCACTGATTATTTCATTTACTTTTGAGAACACTATTGTTTTAACCTCTCACCCACAGAGATGATTTGTGGGTGAGATGATACAGAGATGATACATTGAGAAGTTTTGCAGCCAATCCTCTAAGACAACAATGATAATTAATTTTATTCAACTATGATTCTCTATGTGGACTCGACCAGAGATGAATAAGAAACATATCAAGATAAGATGATTGAAAAAAGTGAAAACTCACACACATTCTTACAAATCAACCACTGAGATTTTAAGGCAAATAAGACACTGGAAGATTAACAACTTTTGCCCTGCCCTTGTAAGTATTTATATCTTTAATATTACTCAGACCAGAAAAGGCACCTGATAAATGTAACAATTAAAGAAAACAAATTTAGTTGTTGAAGAATGTAAAAAAAAATACATAAGACTATAGGTTTTTAAGATTGTGAATATAGGTAAAATATGGAACCAAATAATACCAGATAAATTTTATGGAGTACTTAACTAAATTGCAGACATTTTACTAAGTGTATATACTGTTTATTGGGTGGACTGCACAATAGGAATTACGCTCCATGTGGCTCTTACAGTAATCATTTCTCCCAAACTAGGAATTAGAATAAGGGGATATGTAATCCAGTAATGATATCAGAAGGGCTATGTTTTGTACGACTCATGCACTGTAAATTTCAATAGACCTGAGGGAAGGAAAGTCAGATTTCTGTCTCTTGACATCATGTCTGGGTGGGAGATTTCTGCACCTGTGAAGCAAGAGGAATCTATGAGGGAAGCCATCCTGGAATAAAGGAGGATTAAATGGATTTTCCTGTATGTTCCTGCCTCTGAAGTCCTTGTAATAAAAGATAATTCTCCTTATTGTTTGTAAACTATTAAATATAGTCTTTCTTTTATTAGAAACAAAGGGTTTCTGGCTCGGCTCCCATAGCACAATGGTTATGGCACTAGCCACATACACTGAAGCTGGCAGGTTCTAGCCCAGCCTGGGGCCAGCTAACAAGAACAACTGCAACAGGGCGTGGTGGCACATGCCTGTAATCAATCCCAACACTCTGGGAGTCTGTGGCAGGTGGATTGCCTGAATTCACAGTTTTGAGACCAGCCTGAGCCAGAGTGAGACCCCATCTCTAAAAATAGTCAGGCATTGTGGGGGACACCTGTAGTCCCAGCTACTTGGGAGGCTGAGGCAAGAGAATCACTTAAGCCCAAGCATTTGAGGTTGCTGTGAGGTATGACGCCACGGCACTCTACTGAGGGTGACAAAGTGAGACTCAGTCTCAAAAAAAAAAAAAAAAAAAGAAAGAAAAAGAAAAAAAGGCATTCTTGCCAATCAAGTACAAATGTCTCATAAACATCTCAAACCACTGGTACAATCTCATTAATGTTTTAGATGGTGACACTGAGTGTTAATGATACTGAGGAGGCCCTACACAAGTGACAGTTCACCAGAGACCAAATTTGAGAACTGCTGAACTGGGGTACAAAAGATTATCTCCCGTATTTTATACGAACTTACATCTGGGGTGCAATTCTTACGGCTATCACCACGGGATGAGGCAGAATTGAATACCTGCTATGATCCCAGCCTGGTTTGTATCCTTCCCCTGACTTATCCAACTTCTGCAACTAGTCCGTTTACCTGAGAACATTACAACAACATCACTATCACCCTTGTCTCAGGTTCATCTTCTATGGACCCCAACCAAGGAAACTGAACTTACAGAACACATTTTTGTTTTGTTTTTATTGTTGTGGTTTTCTTTTTTTTTTTTTCCTGAGACAGAGTCTCACTCAGTCACCTTGGGGAACATATTTTCGCTTTTTTTGTTTTTATTGTTGTTGTGGTTTTCTTTCTTTCTTTCTTTTTTTTTTAGAGACAGTCTCACTTTGTCATCCTTGGTAGAGTGCCATGCTGTCACAGCTCACAGCAACCTCCAGCTCTTGGGCTTAGGCGATTCTCTTGTCTCAGCCTCCTGAGTAGCTGGGACTACAGGCACCCACCACAACACCTGGCTATTTTTTGTTGAAGTTTGGCCAGGGCTGGGTTTGAACCTGCCACCCTTGGTATATGGGGCCGGCACCCTACCCACTGAGCTACAGGTGTTGCCCCTTGGCTAGTTTTTCTATTTTAAGTAGAGACGGGGTCTCACTCTTGCTCAGGCTGGTCTTGAACTCCTGAGCTCAAGCAATCCAACTACCTTGGCCTCCCAGAGTGCCAGGATTACAGGTGTGAGCCTTCATGCCCAACTTAGAACTTATTTTTATAAAACTACAAAGCTATACAAAGAGCCAGTGAAGTTTCAACCCCAAGTTAAAATTTACTTGCCCATTTTGTGGCATTCTGGCTCACCAGTATTTATATCATTTTGAATCATTTTTAAACTCCAATCCAAAGCAGAAAATACAATTGCAGAAGAGAAGGTACCCTACCAATGAGTTCACTCAGGGCTCTCTTCATGTCCCTGTTCCTCAGGCTGTAGATGAAGGGGTTCAATACGGGAGTGACCACTGTGTACATCACCGAAGCCACTGCAATCCTCCTTGAAGAGTCAGAAACTGCAGAACTGATGTACACCCCCAAACCTGTCCCGTAGAACAGGGAAACAACTAAGAGGTGAGACCCACAGGTGGAAAAGGCTTTATACTTTCTGCCCAATGATGGCATTGTCAAAACAGAGGAGGCTATCTGAGCATAAGAAAAAAGGATTCCAGACAGAGGAATACCACCTAAGGTGCAAGTTGCAAAATATATCAGAAAGTCATTGATGAAGGTGTCAGAGCACGCCAGCTTGATTACCTGAACAACTTCACAGAAGAAAAGAGGGATTTTGAAGTCTGTGCAGAAGGATAGCTTCAGCACCATCAGAGTGTGGAGCAGGGCATCTGCTGTGCAAATGGACAGGGAGAGTGAGAGCAGCAGGCCACAGAGGGCAGGGCTCATGATGACTGTGTATCTCAGAGGGTGACAGATGGCCACATAGCGGTCATAGGCCATTATGCCAAGAAGAAAACTTTCCCAACTTGCAAAGACCAGGACAAAGCCCATCTGGGTGAGGCAGCCTGTGTAAGGGATGCTCCGACTCTGTGTCTGGATGCTTGCCAGCATCTTTGAAATCGTGGTTGTGCTTAAACAAATGTCAGTGCAAGACAGACTGGACAGAAAGAAGTACATGGGGGTGTGGAGGTGGCAGTCAGAGATGATGGCCAGGATGATGAGAAGGTTTCCCAGGACAGTGACCAGGTACATGCCCAGGAACAGGATGAAGAGGACGGGCTGCAGTTCTCGATCCTTTGTCACCTCCATGAGGAGGAATTCTGACACAGCTGATTGGTTTCTGAGTTTCATATTGTTGATGAATCTGATGAAAGAGACGGGAGTACAAGACCTTAATCGGTGTGCTTTCCAGAGCAGCACATGGAACATCACCAGACAGTAACGACATCTTTGGACGTGAAGAAGACCTACTGGAAAGGGATATAAAATCCTTTTCTATGTATGATGTTTTGCTGCTTTTAAAAAAGCTGAGACTTAAATAGCAGAGGGTCAACACCATAAATGCTGGAAAGGATTAAGGAGTGGTCATTTAAAAAAATTACACCATCTTTACTGGTCTGATTAGCTAAAAACATCTGATAATTTTATAAAAAGAAACAGACTAAGGAGGCAGCTTTAGGATCCCAGGAGACTGCAGAGCCAGGAAACAAAGATAATACAAAGACTTCACATCTTTTATGTTTACCTGGATGGAACTGGAATATATTCTTTTTAGCAAAGTATCTCAAGAATGCAAAAAAAGTATCCAGTGTACTCAGTACTATTATGAGGCCAATATATAATCTCACCTACACATTCATACAAATGATAAAACACAACTATAGTCAGAAAGAAGGAGGGAAGAGGAGGGAAAGAAGAAGGGAGGGGGAGGCGGGAGGAGGGAGGAGGGAGGGCATTTGGTGGGACCTCATATAATGTGCACAATGAAATGGTACATTTCAAAACTATTAAGAGTAGCATATAAATGTCTTACCACAACAAATAAGGGAGGTGATGGTTACGTTAATCAGTTTGTTGTAAGCGTTTCACACTGTATATCAAATCAGCACATTATACCCCATAAATGCATTAATGTACACAGTTATGATTTAATTTAAAAACAGATGCATCAAGAACCAGGAATGGAAAGGTAGGTTGAATCTTAGCAACCTTTTTGCTCCCTGCAAACACGGGACTGCTAGTAAATGTCAGAGAATTTTATAATGGTCCTTCTGCTTTAGAAGAGGCTGACGAGAATGATCATTACTCAGGACGAGAATGGTCCTGGCCATGGTACACACTGTAGATGAGAGATGCTTGTGTATGGGTGCAAAGATACAAGAAAACATGTGAATAAAATGATAAGACAGTTAGGCAGGAGACTGAGCGATATGTACTGTCTTCAGTTTCCCCTCCAGATGAAATTATAGTAAAACACCCACCTCGTATGCAAACATTTACTAAGGAATCTTAGGATACCTGGTTGGCATCACCATGGAAGGATGCTTGATATCTCTAGATGTCTCATACAGAAGAGATGTCCTTAGGAAGGGCAGAGGAACAGAGCAAGACCCTGGGATCCCAGGCAAGAGCAATCAACCCTGGGAAGAGGTTCAGGTGTGTGTTTTCTTCTCTCTTGTCTTCCCCTCCCTTCCCTGTCTCTTTCTGTCTCTTCTTTTCTTCATAGAGATGAGGTCTTGCTGTGTTGCCCAGGCTGGTCTCAAATTCTCAGTCTCAGGAAGTCCTCCTTCTTCAGCCTCCCCAAAATGCTGGAATTATAGGCATGAACCACTGTACCTGGCCTGAGGTGTGCTATTTCTTTGCTTGGGAAAAACTGATAAATGATGTGGTCATAGGTACATTACAGGCTTTGTATCCCTAGAGGCTCAATTTCCACAGCTCCTCATTAGCCAAGGAATTTTTATTGTCATTCTGATCTCAGGACACTTGAATCCTATAGACTAAGACTCTAAAATTTAGGAGAGCTTCTTCCCTGACCTTCCTGTCCAAAGCGACACCATCCTCTGTTCTCCATCAGTGTCTGTCCCTCTCCATTTAATATGTCTTGCACCCCTGGACACATCAGTCTTCTCTAATTGCATTCTAGTCTCCTTGGGTGAAAACAAAGTCATTTGTATAAAGTCAATGGTATCTAAAAACTCTGAGGCTCAGTACCTGTAGCTCAAGTGGCTAAGGCACCAGCCACTACATGGGAGCTGGCAGGACTGCCAAACAACAATGACAACTATAAAAAATAGGCGTTGTGGCTGACGCCTGTAGACCCAGTTACTTGGGAGGCTGAGGCAAGAGGATTGTTTAAGACCAAGAGTTTGAGATTGCTGTGAGCAGTGATGCCACAGCACTCTACCCAGGGCAACATCTTGAGACTCTTTCTCAAAAAAAATTTTTTTTTTTAAATTAAAAAAAAAACTCTGAAAACCAGTTTTGGTGTGAACATAGAGTCTATATGTGTATGCATAAATAATTTATTTCAAAAATAAGTAAGTTATTTTAAAAAGAACACATTCATACATTTCCTCTGTAAGAGCCATTAAATATTCCCTGAACCAAACTCTTTGCTGTGTGTGTTTTATACAATGAAGTCTAACCAGTTCCCTGTGACAATTCTCTGATCAATCTAGACAAATCTGCATAGATCATAATCATCTTTTAAAATTTTATTACAATATTTTCCATATACACTTTTCTTCACTTTGGGGGAGTATGGGTTGAAATATTAGATCTTGATTTTGTAATTATTTTGTTAAATGTATTACTATTATTATTTTTTTTATTGTTGGGGATTCATTGAGGGTACAATAAGCCAGGTTACACTGATTGCAATTGTTAGGTAAAGTCCCTCTTGCAATCATGTCTTGCCCCCATAAAGTGTGACACACACCAAGGCCCCACCCACCTCCATCCTTCCCTCTTTCTGTTCCCACCCATAACCATAATTGTCATTAATTGTCCTCATATCAAGACTGAGTACATAGGATTCATGCTTATCCATTCTTGTGATGCTTTACTAAGAACAATGTCTTCCACGTCCATCCAGGTTAATACGAAGGATGTAAAGTCTCCATTTTTTTTAATGGCTGAATAATTCCATGGTATACATATACCACAGCTTGTTAATCCATTCCTGGGTTGGTGGGCATTTAGGCTGTTTCCACATTTTGGCGATTGTAAATTGAGCTGCAATAAACAGTCTATTCCAAGTGTCCTTATGATAAAAGGAATTCTTTCCTTCTGGGTAGATGCCCAGTAACGGGATTGCAGGATCAAATGGGAGGTCTAGCTTGAGTGCTTTGAGGTTTCTCCATACTTCCTTCCAGAAAGGTTGTACTAGTTTGCAGTCCCACCAGCAGTGTAAAAGTGTTCCCTTCTCTCCACATCCACGCCAGCATCTGCAGTTTTGAGATTTTGTGATGTGGGCCATTCTCACTGGGGTTAGATGATATCTCAGGGTTGTTTTGATTTGCATTTCTCTAATATATAGAGATGATGAACATTTTTTCATGTGTTTGTTAGCCATTCGTCTGTTGTCTTTAGAGAAAGTTCTACTCATGTCTCTTGCCCAATGATATATGGGATTGTTGGCTTTCTTCATGTGGATTAATTTGAGTTCTCTCTAGATCCTCGTTATCAAGCTTTTGTCTGATTGAAAATATGCAAATATCCTTTCCCATTGTGTAGGTTGTCTCTTTACTTTGGTTATTGTCTCCTTAGCTGTACAGAAGCTTTTCAGTTTAATGAAGTCCCATTTGTTTATTTTTGTTGTTGTTGCAATTGCCATGGCAGTCTTCTTCATGAAGTCTTTCCCCAGGCCAATATCTTCCAGTGTTTTTCCCATGCTTTCTTGGAGGATTTTTATTGTTTCATGCCTTAAATTTAAGTCCTTTATCCATCTTGAATCAATTTTTGTGAGTGGGGAAAGGTGTGGGTCCAGTTTCAGTCTTTTACATGTAGACATCCAGTTCTCCCAACACCATTTATTGAATAGGGAGTCTTTCCCCCAAGGTATGTTCTTGTTTGGTTTATCAAAGATTAGGTGGTTGTAAGATGTTAGTTTCATTTCTTGGTTTTCAATTCGATTCCAAGTGTCTATGTCTCTGTTTTTGTGCAGGTACCATGCTGTCTTGAGCACTATGGCTTTGTAGAACAGACTAAAATCTGGTATGCTGATGCCCCCAGCTTTATTTTTGTTACAGAGAACTGCCTTAGCTATACGGGGTTTTTTCCGGTTCCATACAAAATGCAGAATCATTTTTTCCAAATCTTGAAAGTACGATGTTGGTATTTTGATAGGAATGGCATTGAATAGGCAGATTGCTTTGGGAAGTATAGATATTTTAACAATGTTGATTCTTCCCATCCATGAGCATGGTATGTTCTTCCATTTGTTAATATCCTCTGCTATTTCCTTTCTGAGGATTTCATAGTTTTCTTTATAGAGGTCCTTCACCTCTTTCGTTAGGTATACTCCTAGGTATTTCATTTTCTTTGAACTATGGTGAAGGGAGTTGTGTCTTAATTAGCTTCTCATCTTGACTGTTATTGGTGTACACAAAGGCTACTGACTTGTGGACATTGATTTTCTATCCTGAAACATTACTGTATTTTTTGATGACTTCTAGGAGTCTTGTGGTTGACTCTTTGGGGTTCTCTAAGTATAAGATCATGTCGTCAGCAAAGAGGGAGAGTTTGACCTCCTCTGCTCCCATTTGGATTACCTTTATTTCCTTGTCTTGCCTAATTGTATTGGCTAGAACTTCCAGCACTGCATTGAATAGTAAAGGTGACAGAGGACAACCTTGTCTGGTTCCAGTTCTAAGAGGAAAAGCTTTCAGTTTTACTCCATTCAGTAAAATATTGGCTGTGGGTTTGTCATAGATAGCTTCAATCAGTTTTAGAAATGTGCCACCTATGCCTATACTCTTCAGTGTTCTAATTAGAAAAGGATGCTGGATTTTATCAAATGCTTTTTCTGCATCTATTGAGAGGATCATGTGATCTTTATTTTTGCCTCTCTTAATATGGTGGATAATGTTTATAGACTTGCGTATGTTCAACCAGCCTTGCATCCCTGGGATGAAGCCTACTTGATCATGATGAATGACTTTTTTGATGATAAGGTGCAATCTATTTGCTAGGATTTTGTTGAGAATTTTTCGTCTATATTCATGAGTGAGATTGGTCTGAAATTCTCCTTTTTGTTTGGGTCTTTTCCTGGTTTTGGTATCAGGGTGATGTTTGCTTCATAGAATGTGTTGGGGAAGATTCCTTCTTCCTGAATTTTTTGGAATAATTCCTGCAGTACAGGAATAAGCTTGAAGGTTTCATAGAATTCTGGAGTGAAGCCATCTGGACCAGGGCATTTTTTGGTTGGAAGATTTTTTATCGTTTCTTTGATCTCAGTGCTTGAAATTGGTCTGTTCAGGAGCTCTATTTCTTCCTGGCTGAGTCTAGGGAGAGGGTGTGATTCCAAATATTGATCCATTTCTTTCACATTGTCAAATTTCTGGGCATAGAGTTTCTGGTAGTATTCAGAGATGATCTCTTGTATCTCTGTGGGATCAGTTGTTATTTCCCCTTTATCATTTCTGATTGAGGTTACTAGAGATTTCACTTTTCTATTCCTCGTTAGTCTGGCCAATGGTTTATCTATTTTATTTATTTTTTTAAAAAACCAACTCCTTGTTTCATTAATTTTCTGAATGATTCTTTTGTTTTCAATTTCATTGATCTCTGATTTGATTTTGGATATTTCTTTTCTTCTACTGAGTTTAGGCTTAGATTGTTCTTCTTTTTCCAATTCCATAAGATCTCTTGTGAGATTGTTGATGCGCTCTCTTTCTGTTTTTCGAATGTAGGCATCCAAAGCGATGAATTTTCCTCTCAAAACTGCTTTTGCAGTATCCCACAGGTTTTGGTAGCTTGTGTCTTCTTTGTTGTTATGCTCCAGGAAGTTAATGATTTCCTGTTTTATTTCTTCCTGAACCCATCTGTTATTCAACAGAAGGTTGTTTAATTTCCATGTCTTTGGGTGGGGTCGAGCATTTTTGTTAGAGTTGAGTTCCACCTTTAGTGCCTTATGGTCTGAGAAGATACATGGTAAAATTTCAATTCTTTTGATTTTGTTGATATTTGTTTTGTGTCCCAGGATATGATCAATTTTGGAGAATGTTCCATGTGGTGATGAGAAGAATGTATATTCTTTATCTTTGGGGTGGAGTGTTCTATATGTGTCTATCAAGCACAGTTGTTTTAGGGTCTCATTTAAATCTCATATCCTTGTTTAATTTCTGTTTAGAGGATCTGTCCAGCTCTGTAAGAGGAGTGTTAAGGTCCCCTGTTATTATGGTATTATCCGATATCATATTGCTCAGACTGAGTAAGGTCTGTTTCAAGAATCTGGGAGCATTTAAATTGGGTGCATAGATATTTAGAATTGAAATGTCTTCTTGTTGTATTTTTCCCTTGACCAATATAAAGTGACCATCTTTGTCTTTTTTGACTTTAGTTGCTTCAAATCCACATGTATCTGAAAATAAGATTGCAACTCCTCTTTTCTTCTGAATTCCATTTGCCTGAAAAATTGTCTTCCAACCCTTGACTTGGAGCTTTAATTTGTCTTTTGAAGCCAGGTGTGTTTCTTGCAGACAGCAAATGGATGGCTTGTGATTTTTAATCCAGTCAACAAATCTATGTCTCTTCAGTGGGGAATTCAAGCCGTTAACATTTATTGAGATCATTGATAAGTGTGGTAGTATTCTATTCATCTTATTTTGAGAGTCCATTGCTTAGTTTTATCTTTTGCAACAGTGTGGAGGTTAGGTTCTGTCCTTTAATTTCTGAGTTCTTACTTTGCTGCTGATCCATTGTTGGTGGTCAGTGTGCAGAACAGATTGAAGTATTTCCTGTGGAGCTGGTCTTGTTGTGGCGAATTTCCTCAATGTTTGTATATCTGTAAATGATTTGATTTCTCCATCAATTTTGAAGCTTAGCTTAGCAGGGTACAGAATTCTGGGCTGGAAATTGTTCTGTTTAAGTAGATTAAAGGTAGATGACCATTGTCTTCTTGCTTGGAAAGTTTCATTAGAGAAGTCTGCGGTCACTCTGATGGATTTGCCCCTGTAGGTCAACTGGCGCTTACTCTTGGCAGCTTGCAGAATCTTTTCTTTTGTCTTGACTTTGGACAGATTCATCACACTGTGTCTTGGAGAAGCTCGGTTAGAGTTGAGGCGACCTGGGGTCTGATAGCCCTCTGAAAGCAGAGTGTCAGAATCTTTGGTGATATTTGGGAAATTTTCTTTTATAATATTCTCTAGTATGGCTTCCATTCCTCTGGGGCATTCTTCTTCCCCTTCTGGAATTCCTATAACTCGTATGTTGGAGCGCTTCATAAAGTCCCATATTTGTGACAGTGAACGTTCTGCTTTCTCTCTCTTCTTTTCTGCCTCTTTTACTATCTGAGTTATCTCAAAAACTTTGTCTTCTACCTCTGAAATTCTTTCTTCTGCATGGTCTAACCTGTTGCTGATACTTTCCATTGTGTCTTTAAGTTCCCTGATTGACTGTTTCATTTCCTTCAGCTCTGCTATATCCTTTTTATATTCTTCATATCGTTCATCTCTGATTTGATTCTGTTTTTGGATTTCCTTTTGGTTATTTTCCACTTTATTAGCAGTTTCCTTCATTGTTTCCATCATTTCTTTCATTGTTTTCAACATGTGTATTCTAAATTCCCTTTCTGTTATTCCTAACATTTCTGTATAGGTGGAATCCTCTGCAGTAGCTACCTCATGGTCCCTTGGCGGGGTTGTTCTGGACTGGTTCTTCATGTTGCCTGGAGTTTTCTGCTGATTCTTCCTCATGAGTGATTTCTTTTATCTGTTTCCTTGCCCTAATTTTCCTTTCACTTCCTGTTGCTCTTTAAGTTCTCGTTCCTGTGGACTTAGAGATGATTAACGGCTCCCTGCGCTCCAGGCCACCTTTCAGGGTGAAGCCGCAGGGAGCCCCTCCCTCCAGCAGCACTTCCAGATGTATTACTATTATTTTTGAATCAGAAAATAATAATTTTATTTTTCTGGACTAGAGCTCGGTAGTGTCATTATAACATAGCAACCTCAAATTCCTGGGTTCAAGTGGTCCTCCTGCCCCAGCCACCCATTACAATGCCTGGCTCATTTTTCTATTTTTAGTAGAGACAGGGTCTCCTTCTTGCTCAGTGTGGCCTACAACATCTGATCTCAAATGATTCTCCCTCTCTGGCCTCCCAGAGTGCTAGGATTACAGGGGCAAGCCACTGTACCTGGCCCATATTTTTTTTTTTTTTTTTTTGTAGAGACAGTGTTTTGTTCTTGCTCAGGCTGGTCTTGAACTTCTGAGCTCAAGTGATCCGCCCACCTTGGCCTCCCAGTGTGCTAGGATTACAGGTGTGAGCCAGCATACCTGGCTGAGATCTTTACTTCTAATAGAGTTGTGAGCAATTCCAATATCATGATAAAGTATTAGTGTATAAGTATAATCTCAGTACATTTAGTTAGATTTCACTCAACCTTTAATATATGGAGATGGTATTTATTCCATATTGATGTTTAATTTATAGGAGTGCAAAAGGCTTTTTGGGATAAAAGATACTTATTTAAAAAATTTTACCTTCAAAAAGTTAAATTGTTTTTGTGTTTAACAATTTATTGTTCTCTCTTATTAATTACTTCTGTATAACTTTCTTAACCTATGGTATTCTTGCTATGTTAAAATGAATATAAAACAAGAGAGTATTGAAATGTTATCTTTAATTGTCCTAAACCTTTTCACATCAAATATATCAGAAACAAAATAGAAAAAGACATATAAATAGAAAATATAAAAAAACCAAGAGCACATGTACAGCTTTGTGACTCAGATATGTGAGTGAGATCTATTGCTTTTAATATTTAGCTTTCATATGTGAATGAGAACATGTGAGATTTGTCTTTATGTGCTTGGTTTATTCACTTAACATAATATCCTCCAGTTCTATCTGTGTTGTTGCAAATTTCAGGATTTCATTCTTTTTATGGCTCTATGATATTCCATTGTATATGTGTTTCACAATTTCTTTATCCAGTCCTCCATAAAATATAACATGTATCCTATAAATATATAAAACTACTAGGTTTCACAAGCCAGCCAGGGAAAGGGAACAAACCAGAGTGGAAGTGTCAGAGATTGAGGAAAGTACAACACAAGAGAAGACACAGAGACGAATGATGGGATCCGGAGGTCTGACTGAGCTGATGGCTGCAGCCAGCACCAAAGCACAAAATCAGCTTTATTTGATAGTATCTGTACAGGGTTGTCTGTAGCAGCCCTTATAGCCTATGGCTAGGAGGAGTGAGAGTTATAAGAAATACCTGTATAGTTCAATAAGGGAACACCTTGGTGGAAAGGGCATGGAGAAGGGTTTAGCTCTCCTAAAAAGCATGAGAGCTCACGAGAGAGTAGTGGTGAATTGGCAGTCTCTACACCTGTTGTGTCGAGAGGCACGAGATCAGCCTTATATTAGGATGGAGGAGAAGGCATTCGGGAGGATGCGCATTCTATCATGCACTCACTTACTCTGACTCTGTCTCCTCTTCTGCCTGCAAAATGCCAGCATGGTATCTCTCTGCTGAAGATACCAAACTCTGCTAAAAACTAAGATCTATCTTTCTAAGAAGACTGCTTTACTCTCTCTAAGACTCTCTCTCTCTTTCTCTCTCCAACTAAAGTAGATAGCCCTCAGGCACCTAACAGACCTGAGCAAGGTAACTTCGTGGTCCATGTCTGGAACCTAGTTAAGCAGAGCCTGAGACCTGGCCAATCTTGGGCCCTGACAAGTGGTGTCAAGAATGAGATGTGACAGTTGTATATGGGGAAGTAGCATAGACAAAAAGCATCACTTTGGTCTTACAGTATTATTGGAAAATGTAAATGCTTTTAATAAAGACAAATTATCTGGTTAATGGTTTCTACTCAACTTCGTTAACATATGATAAGAAGTGAAAAGGGAACGATCAAAAGGATCTCTGCACAGCTCTTAAAAATTAACTAGGCCAAGAAAGAGCTACTGCCTTCTGGCAGGGGCAGCATAAAGAAAGAAATATGGTTATTTTGGGAAAGGAGGAGAAGCAGTTGGGTGTTCATTCCCTGAATGTTCCCCAGGCTGTGGGGGCCCTGTCACCTTATAGCCAGCTCTCCACAACAATAATTAAAAATAAAAAATTAAAAAAAATAAATGTGAGTAAACATAATAGTTATGGGCACTATATGCCTATAACCATGGACCTAGAACAGCTGAGAGTTTTTAAAAAAATCCTTTAAGGTGTTTGCATTTTTTGAATCAGACAAAATCTTGATAAGTAGAATCTATAGAGAACTCAGATTATTCCACATTCATCTCTCTAAAGAAGACAGATGAATGGCTTAAAAATCATAAAAAATGCTCATCATCCCTAATTATTAGGGAAATGCAAATCAGAACCACCCTGAGATACCATCTAACCCAGCGAGAATGGCCCACATCACAAAATCTGAAAACTGCAGATGATGGTGTGGATGTGGAGAAAAGGGAACACTTTTACACTGCTGGTGGGACTGCAAACTAATACAACCTTTTTGGAAGGAAGTGTGGAGAAACCTCGAAGAACTCAAACTAGACCTTCCATTTGATCCTGCAATCCCATTAATGGGCATCTACCCAGAAGGAAAAAGAATCCTTTTATCATAAGGACACTTGCACAAGACTATTTATTGCAGTTCAATTTACAATTACCAAAATGTGGAAACAGCCTAAATGCCCACCAACCCAGGAATGGATTAATAAGCTGTGGTTTATGTATACCATGGAATACTATTCAGCCATTAAAAAAATGGACACTTTACATACTTTGTATTAACCTGGATGGAAGTGGAACACATTATTCTTAGTAAAGCATCACAAGAATGGAGAAGCATGAATCCTATGTACTCAATTTTGATATGAAGACAATTAATGACATAGTACACTGTGGGGGATGGAGGAGGGGAGAGCAGAGAGAGAGAATGAAGGAGTGAGGGGGTGGGGTCTTGCTGTGTGACACACCTTTGGGGGGCAAGACACAATTGTAAGAGGGACTTTACCTAACAAATGCAATCAGTGTAACCTGGTTTATTGTACCCTCAATGAATCCCCAACAATAAAAAAAAAAAAAAGAAAAAAGAAAAAAAAATCTTCAATGAAGAACTGAATCAAGCTCTCTGATGGCTCTAGGGCTAAATTCTTTGATGTTTTCAATGTCATCAAGCAGCAGATCAGTCATTAGAGGGAACTCAAGGCTGAATTACCTGGTAAAGGTAATTCTGAACCTGTTAGCTGAGAAACAATGAGCATGTGGATGGAAAGAGAGAGTGAAGTATACCCAGTGATTCAAGTAGAATCTTCAAATTAAAATGTAAATGACTAAGAGAAAAATGATCCTGAAATGATGCAGCTACAAAATCAATAATCACAACATAAATTTGTTCCAGATGAAATTGCACTTATATAAGTGGAATGGTAAAGATTTTTAAATAAATGCTTGATTTTGGAGCCTGCCTGTCTGCTCTTAGCTTGATGTCTTTGGTATTCATGCAGGTTGTTGTGTGTATCAGCACCTTATTCTTTTTAATTGCTATGCTGTGTTCTATTAAAATAATATACCAGTTCGGCGCCTGTGGCTCAAGCGGCTAAGGTGCCAGCCACATATACCAGAGCTGGCAGGCTCGAATCCGGTCCAGGCCCACTAAACAACAATAACGGCTGCAACCATAAAATAGCCGGGCATTGTGGTGGGTGCCTGTAGTTCCAGCTACTTGAGAGGTGGAGGCAGGAGAATCGCTTAAGCCCAGGAGTTGGATGTTGCTGTGAGCTGTGATGCTACAGCACTCTACCCAGGGCAACAGCTTGAGGCTCTGTCTCAAAAAAAAAAAAAAAAATATATATATATATATACCACAATTTACTCATCTATTCCCCATGGAAGAACATCTGGGTTGTTTCATATTTTATCAATTGTAAATGAAGCTACTGTAAGCAGCCATGAATAGGTTTTGTTAACATATGAGTTCACTTACAGGATATTCTGAAAAAGAGAGAACTGTAGGGATAGAGGAGAGATCAATGGTTCACAGGCATGAGATGTAGACAAGTGTGTGCTACAAAGAGGTGGCACAGGCTGGTTTATTGGGGGGGTTATTATAACTGCTTCATATCCTGAATCTACAAGAATCTATACATTTGCTAAAATTCAAAGAAAAGTACTCAAAAAACATGTTACTGTATGATAATGTTTTACATTTAAAAAAAATTTCAGTTTAATATGAGGGTACATATTTTAGGTTACATTGTTTTCATTTCTAGAGTAACATTCAAGTTGTAGTTGAGTCCTTCACCCAGGGGACGTGCTGAACGCCCTCACATTGTGCACATTAGGTGAGATCCCGTCTGTCTCTCTCCCTCCACCACCCTCCTCTTTCCCTCCTTCTCCCCTCCTTCTCTCTAGACTATTTGTTTTTTCTTTTGTGTGGGCATGTAGATGTTTATACATTGGTTTCATATTCATATTGAGTATATTGGATACTTTTTTCCCATTCCTGAGATACTTTACTAAGAAGACCATTTTTAGATGTGGTGCTGAAAATATCTCCACCCCCTAACCTCCCATGAGGTTGCAAGGGCCATCTCCAGCCATCACTTTGATTCCTCCTTGAGACCTGTACCGTTTAGACCATACCGACACAGATAATTTTTATTGATACTCCCACTTTTTTAAGCTAGTGAGGAAAGCGTTGCCACATATCTTGCTAAATTAATTTTCCTTACTCCTGTCTTGCCCTACACTTAATATCTCCTTCTCAAAATAAAGTAGTTCTCTAAGGAATAACTTTCCTCATAAAGACACTTTAAAAAGTTTGCATTGAATCTTAAGACTACTGTTAATCCCCTAAGACTTAAAACACATAATTCATTGTATTCAATTATGTTTCTCTATGTAGAATCCACCAAAGATCAGTGAGGAATACAACAAGGTAAGATGACTTAGGGGAAAAGTGAAAACTCAGATGCAGTCTTAACAAATAAATTAATAAGAAGGTTTCAAAGCAAATAATAGGCCAAAAGAATATCACTAACTTTGGCCCTGCCTACCTAGTAATTATTTATTTTATCATCTTACTCAGAACAGAAAAAGCAGCCAATAAATTATACAATAAAACAAATCTAATTGCTGAGGTAAGTGGTGAAAATATGAGACCAATAATATTATAACATTATGAATATATTTTCTGGGCACAGTGGCTCCTGTCTGTAATCTCAGTATTTTGGGAGGCTGAGGTAGGAGGATCACTTGACCTCAGGAGTTCAAGATCAGCCTGGGAAACATAGCAAGACCCTATCTCTATCAAAAAAAGTAAAAATTGGCCAGATGCAGTGGTGTGCACCTACTTGAGAGGCTAAGGCAGAAGGATCACTTGAGCCCAGGTGTTTGAGGCTGAAGTGAGCTAGATTGCACCACTGCACTGTAACCTGGGTGACACAGTGAGACCCAGTCTCTAAAAAAAAAAAAAAAAAATTATGGATATAGACAAGGTAGACAAGGTATAGAATAAAATAATTCTAGTTAAATTTTATTGTGTAGTTACAAGATACCAGGCAAAAATCACAATCTAGATGATTAGTCTGAAGGTTCATAAATTTTCCCAACAACAGGAATTAGATTATGAAGTGGATATATGATTCTAATCTCAGGGTAAGAATGAAGGAGATACTTTATGGATGATAACATAGAAATATCTATTATTCAAAAGGTCTCTGTTCTTAGCAGGCCCACAGAAAAATAGTTTTCTGTCTCTGAGCATGATGTCTGGGTATGATAACTGCATCTTTTACAGCCATGTGGTTCCTCGAGGAAAACCAGTGGTACATGAAGGACTCACAAAGGATTGAACAGATCCCTATGCTTTGTTCCTGGGCACTGCCTACCTCTGATGTCCTTGTAATGAAAGGTAGCATTCTTATTGTTTATGCATGTTAGAATGAGGATGTCTTTATTAGAAACAAAAGCTGCCCCTCTGATCAAGTTCAGACATCTTGATCCACTCAAGTAATCTGATTATAGTAATTGTATAGATGATGAAGCTCAGTATTGCTAGTGTTAATGTTGTTCTGCAGGAAGAGTTTATCAGAAATCAGTCACAGGAATCAATGAACTGGGCGAGGACAGATCAATGCCCATGTCTCACAGCACCTTAACTGTGGGGTGCAATCCACCTGGCCCTATCCATGAGATCAAGCAGAATCATTTCTGACAACCATAGCCTTATTTCAATCCTTTCCCTGCCCCATCCAACATCTCCCAGTTACTTCGGACAAGTACATTCCCCATATAATCACTGTAACAAGGATTCATGATGGGGTTTGTTTTCTGTGGACAGTGACCAGATAAACTTAGCATAGAGAATAGAACTCACTTTTGAAACATCCCAGAGCTATACAAAAAACAAGCCAGGTTCTAAGCCAACTTAAAATATACTTACCCAGTATGTTAACCAGTCACTTCAGAATAACTTGATGATGACAAGAGTCAGTCTAGCTCACATGTGTAACTTTCACTTTGACTCATTCTAAAAACCCTATCCCCAAACAGATGACACAATCACAAGACAGAAGGTATCCTACCCCAGAGTTTCCTTATAGCCTCTACCATATCCCTATTCCTCAGGCTATAGATGAAGGGATTTATCATGGGAGTGATCACAGTGTACATCATTGAAGCCACTGCAGTCTTCCTGGAAGAGTGGGTAAATGAAGAACTGATGTACACCCCCAAGCCTGTGCCATAGAACAAGGAAACAACTAAGAGGTGAGACCCACAGGTGCAAAAGGCTTTATACTTTCCACCCACTGATGCCATTCTCAAAACAGAGGAGACAATATGAATATAAGAGAAAATTATTCCACACAGAGGAATGCCTCCAAATACGCTAGCTGCAAAATACATCAGAATGTTATTGGTGAGGGTGTCAGAACATGCAAGCTTGATGACTTGAACAACTTCACAGAAGAAGAGTGGGATTTCCAGGTTAGTGCAGAAGGACAGCCATAGCACTAGCAGATTGTGGACCAGGGTATCCATTATGCTGACAGACAGGGAGAGCAGAACCAAGAGGCCACATAGATGGGTGTTCATGATGACCATGTACATCAGAGTGTTACAGATGGCCGCATAGTGGTCATATGCCATGACTGCAAGGAGGAAGTTTTCCAAACTTGTAGAAACCAGGACCAAGCCCATCTGGGCAGCCTGTGTAAGGGATGGTCCGACTCTGTCTGGATGCTCACCAGCATCTTTGGGACTGTGGTTGTGCTTAAACAGATGTCAGTCAAAGAGAGATTGGAGAGAAAGAGGTACATGGGTGTATGTAGGTGGCAGTCAGAGATGACAGCCAGGATGATGAGAAGGTTTCCTGGGACAGTGACCAGGTAGATAAACAGAAACAGGCTGAAGAAGATAGGCTGCAATTCTGTGTCCTCTGTCACCTCTAGCAGAAGGAATTCTGAAACCGTTGTTTCATTTCTGGGTTCCATGTTGTCTGTAAATCCAATGAAAAGATAGGCTGACAAGACAACATATATGTATTTTCTAGATCAGCAGGTGGAGGATCACCACAGGGAGACACTGTGGTGGATGGGGAAGGAGACTAATACGGGACAATATAAAAGGTGCTCCTTCTGTACGCATATTATTTTGTTACTTTTAAAAAATGTCCCAAAGCTGAATTAGTAAAATGTCAACATTTGCTAATTTTGCAAAGAGTGAAGGGGTGGCTATAACTGTCTATGTTATTCTGGTTATCTACCATGTTTGGGTAATTTTTTTTTTTTTTTTTGAGACAGAGCCTCAAGCTGTCACCCTGGGTAGAGTGCCATGGCATCACAGCTCACAGCAACCTCCAACTCAGGCTCAGGCAATTCTCCTGCCTCTGCCTCCCAAGTAGCTATGTTTGGGTAATTTTATAGAGAGAAACAGACTAAGGAGGCAGCTTGAAGATTCTAACTGGATCCTCAGAGACTGCAGAGGCAGGAAACAGAGGTAATACAAAAATGTGTCAGGCATCAGAAAAGGAATAAGGTGATCTTTACCAACTTTTCTGCCTACCCACATTACAAGATTACGATCAAATGTCAGAGAATTTTAGAACAGTCTTCCTGTTCTGGAAGCAGATTGCTCCTCAGTAAGAGGAGGCAGTTTCCACAATGTGACAGCAGAGTCAATACACAGGTGTGTTAAAAACCAGGATCTGGGGGGCAGGTGCGGCGGCTCACATCTGTAATCTCCAAGGCCCAGACATGGGAAGCCAAGGCAGGCAGATGGTTTTAGCTCATGAGTTTGAGACCAGACTGAGCCAGAGCGAGACCCCATCTCTAAAAATTGTCAGTCATTGTGATGGGTGCCTGTAGTCTCATATACTCAAGGAGGCTGAGGCAAGAGGCTCTCTTGAGCCCAGGAATTTGAGGTTGCTGTGAGCTATGATGCCACAGCACTCTATCAAGGGTGACAATGTGGGACTCTGACTCAAAAAACAAACAAGCAAATTTTAAAAAGTCCCTAGGAATTGGAAAATAAGGTGTGACTAACCAAGCATCCCTGCTGTCACTACTTACAAGAATTAAGTAAATGTCAAACCATTTTGTAATAGTCACAGTGTTTGTGAAGGAGTGTAGTCCTGCTCAAGGATAAAAGGTCTTGGCTGGTGTGAAGAGAGAGGGTGGGAGACCTGGAGAGGGGCAGTTGTTTGAGGATTGGAGAAAAGGTACAAGGGAGCAAATCAAGATTATGGAAGATAGCCAGGCAGGAGGGCCACGAGGACATGGTTGCAATCAATCTTATGCATGAACTATGTTCACATACCCCTGGGTAAGCTTACAGTGACACAACCTGTTCTCATTTTCAAACAGTAAGTAAAGGATATTCAGTTACCTGGATGACATTACTGAGGAATGATGGTTGACATCTCCCCTAGATGTTGAATGATGAAAACTGAAGATCTGTCCTTAGGAAGAGCAAAGGGGTTAACAGAGACCCTGGGCTGCTGGACAAGAGGAATCATTATTTGGGAGGATGTGCAGGTGTGCTGTTTCTTCAATGGGAAATGATATTTTTTAATTTATTTTATTTTATTTGGTAGAGATGAGTTGCTGTGTTGCTCAGGCTGATCTTGAATTCCTGGCCTTAAGAGATTGTCTCACCTTAGCCTCCCAAAGTGCTAGGATTCCATGCATAAACCAAAAAGGACCTTTGTAAGTGTGGTTGTTACATTGGAAATTCTCTGTCCCTGAGGGACCAATATCCACAGTTTCTCATTAGCCAAACAATGTTATTGTTATTCTGATCCCAAAGCAGTGTGAATCCTCAAAGACCAAAACAGTAGAAGGGAAGAATTCAGGATGGCTCATTATACAACCCTGTGAGGATGGGGCAAGCCATTTGCTTCCCTCCACCTGTGTCCACTCACCTGCATTTTCCATACCTTGCTAATGTGGAAACATTATATTTCACTAATTTGTTTTCCAGTACTTTTTTTAGGTTCAACCAATGGCAAATCTATGTATTCAATGATATCATGGATCCTCAATGCAATATTAGGTGTGGGAAAAGAAGAGTAGTGAGAACACGTAACATCCACTCTCTTTACATGTTTCAAGAACACAGTATATGAGCATTGGCCCTGTGCACTGGGGGTGATGGGTTGAAACAAGACCCAGGCCTACTAAACAACAACAACAACAAAAAGAACACAATACATGGTCATTGACTGTAGTTACTATTGTCCATGATTGAACTCACTCCTTCTATCTAGCTGTAATCAAAAATCCTTTGACCACCATGTCCTCATCCACCTTGACTGTTCCAGCCTCTCGTAACCACTATTTTACTCTGTTTCTCTGAGATCAACTTTATTTTAGATTCCATGTCAGTGAGACAGATTATGCAGTATTTTCTTTCTGTGCCTGGTTTATTTCACTTAAGATAATGTCCCCCAGGTCTGTGCATGTTATGGTGAATGACAGAATTTCCTTCTTTTCAAAGGCTGGATAGTATTTCATTGTGTATGTAGACCGAATTTTTTTTAAGTCATATATACATAGATTATGAATACATTTATGCATATGTGGGGTACAATGTGTTTTTTTTTTTTATACAATCTGATGTGCTTACATCAAACCAATCAACAAAGCTTTTGCCACATTTACTTGATTATTATGTTAAGACATTTATGTTCTACACTTGACAGATTTGACTTGTACCCTTGCAATATGCTCCATAGATGTGGTTCTGTTGTTTACCCTCTTTCTATCAAACCTCCCCCTCCCTCCCTTCCCACTCCATTTCTCTCCTTCATCCTGGGCTGTAGTTGTGCTCTATCTTTCATAAGAAAGTGTGAGTAAATATAAGTTGGTTTCATAGAAGTACTGGATACTTTTTCCTCCATTCTTGAGATACTTTACCAAGTAGGATATGTTCAAGGTCCCTCCATGTAAACATAAAAGAGGTAAAGTCTTCATCTTTTATTAAGTCTGCATACTATTCCATGGTATACATATACCATAATCTATTAATCCATTCATGGATTGATGGGCACCTGGGCTTCTTCCATGACTTGGCTATTAAAAATTGAGCTGCAATGAATAACCTGGTGCAAATATCTTTTTTGCAAAGTGATTTTTGGTCTTTAGGATATACTCCTACTAGAGGAATTTCAGGATCCAGTGTCAGGTCAATTTTTAGATCCCTGAGTGTTCTCCAAACTTCTGGACCATCATGGAATAAAAGTTGAACTCAGTAACAACAGGAATCTGCAAACTCACACAAAGACATGGAAACTAAATAATCTTATGCTAAATGATAGCTGGGTCATAGAAGAGATTGAGAAAGAGATTACCAAATGTTTGGAGCAAAATGATAATGACATGAACAACCAGAACCTCTGGGATACTGCAAAGGCAGTTATAAGAGGGAAATTTATAGCATTACAAGCCTTCCTCAAGAAAATGGAAAGAGAGGAAATCAACAACTTAGTGGGACATCTCAAGCAACTGGAAAAGGAAGAACAGTCCAACCCCAAACCCAGCAGAAGAAAAGAAATAACCAAAATTAGAGCAGAATTAAATGAAATTGAAAATAAAAGAATTATACAACAGATCAATAAATCAAAAAGTTGGTTTTTTAAAAAGATCAATAAAATAGACCTTTGGCTAACCTAACCAGAAATAAAAGAGTAAAATCTCAAATTTCATCAATCAGAAATGACAGAGATGAGATAACCACAGACATTGCAGAAATTCAAAAAATACTTAATGAATATTACAAAAAACTCTGTTCTCAGAAATATGAAAATCTGAAGGAAATTGACCAATACTTGGAATCATGCCACCTTCCTAGACTTAGACAGGCAGATGTGGAAATGTTGAACAGGCCTATATCAAGTTCTGAAATAACATCAACTATACCAAATCTTCTCCCAAAGAAAAGCCCGGGACCAAATGACTTCACATCAGAATTCTACCAAATCTTTAAAGATGAACGAATACCCATATTACTTAACTTTTCCAAAACATAGAAAAAGAATGAATACTACCCAACACATTCTATGAAGCAAACATCACCCTGATCCCCAAGCCAAGAAAAGACCAAACAAGAAAAGAAAATTATAGACCAATATCTCTAATGAATATTGATGCAAAAATATTCAATAAGATCCTAGCAAACAGAATCCAGCAACATATCAAACAAATTATACACCACGACCAAGTGGGTTTTATCCCAGAGTCTAAAGGCTAGTTCAACATATGTAAATCTATAAATATAGGGAGGCAGAGCAAGATGGCGGCCAAGTAACAGCTTCCTTGCATCTGGGCACTGTGAGTCTGGGGAGATAGGACTCCAGACATCTCTGGCTGGTGGGATCTGCCTATCATCACTCCTATGAGAATACAGGGAGTCAGCGAGAGACTTCTGGACCCCAAGAGGAGGACTAAAACAGTGGAAAACCGGCAAGTGATCGCGTGTGTTCAATCCGTCTAAACCCGCCCACAACTGTAAGTTCAGTAGCAGCGAGGCTGCAAACCAGAAAGGCCTTACCTGTGAACTGTTTTGGTGCCCTTGGACTTGGCACTGAGTTGAACTGCCTTGGGGAGGGCCTGAGTGGGAGTGCGGAGAACTTTGGCCGTTGTCTAGGGCCCCAGTCTGAGCCGCTGAGCCAGACGGAGCTAATAGTGTTTGGCGGTGGGTCACACGGAACCATTGTCAGTGATCTACACCGGCAAGCTCCACCCTCAGGGTAGCAGAGCTAGAAACGGGTGGGAGCTGGTAACCCAGCAACCAAGTAGCCTAAGGGTGGGGTCTGAGCCGCCTTGCAGCCCTAACCCTCAGAGGCAGAGTGAGACCGGTTTTGGCACACTGGGTAAGTGGATAGCCACTTCAGCAGTGATTCCAGCGACAAGCACTTTCCTGGGAAAGCTTCTACTCAGCAACTTTACAAGTTCAAAGTGCCTTCTAAGAGGGCTGAAGAGAGATTTAGGGTGTCTACCTGCTGGGGTTTGAGAAATCAGCAGCCTCCAGTCGTATCAGAACTGTAATTAACATCTCATACCCCAGAAGACCATGTGTTGCCCAGACAATATTCAATCACATATACAAACTGCTATGTTTTTGGTTCTGTATGTTTTTCTTTTTTTTTGTTTGGTTGTTTTTTTTTTTTGTTTATTTTGACATTGTGGATGTTCTTTTGTTTTTTAATTTCAATCTTTTCCATACAGATCCCTTTTTCTTTCTCAATTTTTCTAGTTTAATTATAATTTCCCATTGCTGCCTTTTTTAATAACTACAACTTCATTTTTGCTACTGTTTCTACTGCTAACATTTGGTTTTTCACCCAATTTTATCCCCGTAAAGTTTTCTGTTGGCTTGTTTTGGTTTGATTTATAGCATTTTTGTCTTTCCTCTCTACTTGTTGGAGGTGGGGTACTGTGTCTGATCAGATTAGCAAAGAGCTGCTGACCTCAAGGGAACCACCCAACTGGGCACCCCCAGAAGGTGGGTTTTTTTAAGGTTGTGTCAAACTACCCTACTGTACACCTATATTGTCCTGTCTCCCTCTTTCTGTGCCTCTCTTCTTTGTCAATATTCCTTATACACACCCCCTCTCCTTTCTCTATCTTTCTTTTTTTCTTATCACTCGGTCCTCGTTTCTTTCATCCCTTTTTTGCTCTTCAACCTTCTCACACTTCTGGTCCTGTAACCCTTAGTCCACAGGCACGAAAACTTAAAGAGCAAGAGGAAGTGAAAGGAAAATTAGGGCAAGGAAACAGATAAAAGAAATCACTCATGAGGAAGAATCAGCAGAAAACTCCAGGCAACATGAAGAACCAGTTTAGAACAACCCCACCAAGGGACCATGAGGTAGCTACTGCAGAGGATTCCACCTATACAGAAATGTTAGGAATAACAGAAAGGGAATTTAGAATACACATGTTGAAAACAATGAAAGAAATGATGGAAACAATGAAGGAAACTGCTAATAAAGTGGAAAATAACCAAAAGGAAATCCAAAAACAGAATCAAATAAGACATGAACGATATGAAGAATATAAAAAGGATATAGCAGAGCTGAAGGAAATGAAACAGTCAATTAGGGAACTTAAAGATGCAATGGAAAGTATCAGCAACAGGTTAGACCATGCAGAAGAAAGAATTTCAGAGGTAGAAGACAAAGTTCTTGAGATAACTCAGATAGTAAAAGAGGCAGAAAAGAAGAGAGAGAAAGCAGAACGTTCACTGTCAGAATTATGGGACTTTATGAAGCGTTCCAACATACGAGTTATAGGAATTCCAGAAGGGGAAGAAGAATGCCCCAGAGGAATGGAAGCCATACTAGAGAATATTATAAAAGAAAATTTCCCAAACATCACCAAAGATTCTGACACACTGCTTTCAGAGGGATATTGGACCCCAGGTCGCCTCAACTCTAACCGAGCTTCTCCAAGACACATTGTGATGAACCTGTCCAAAGTCGAGACAAAAGAAAAGATTCTGCAAGCTGCCAGGAGTAAGCGCCAGTTGACCTACAGAGGCAAATCCATCACAGTGACCGCAGACTTCTCTAATGAAACTTTCTAAGCAAGAAGACAACGGTCATCTACCTTTAATCTACTTAAACAGAACAATTTCCAGCCCAGAATTCTGTACCCTGCTAAGCTAAGCTTCAAAATTGACGGAGAAATCTAATCATTTACGGATATACAAACATTGAGGAAATTCGCCACAACAAGACCAGTTCTACAGGAAATACTTCAACCTGTTCTGCACACTGACCACCACAATGGATCAGCACCAAAGTAAGCACTCACAAATCAAAGGACAGAACCTAACCTCCACACTGAAGCCAAAGATAAAACTAAGCAATGGACTCTCACCAAATAAGACGAATAGAATATTACCACACATATCAATTATCTCAATAAATGTTAATGGCTTGAATTCCCCACTGAAGAGACATAGATTGACTGACTGGATTAAAAAACACAAGCCATCCATTTGCTGTCTTCAAGAAACACACCTGGCTTCAAAAGACAAATTAAAGCTCTGAGTCAAGGGTTGGAAGACAATATTTCAGGCAAATGGAATTCAGAAGAAAAGAGGAGTTGCATCTTATTTTCAGATACATGTGGGTTTAAAGCAACTAAAGTCAAAAAAGACAAAGATGGTCACTTTTTATTGGTCAAGGGAAAACTACAACAAGAAGACATTTCAATTCTAAATATTTATGCACCCAATTTAAAGGCTCCCAGATTCTTGAAGCAGAACTTACTCAGTCTGAGCATATGATATCTGATAATACCATCATAACAGGGGACTTTAACACTCCTCTTACAGAGCTGGACAGATCTTCTAAACAGAAATTAAACAAAGATATAAGAGATTGAACTGAGACCCTAGATCAACTATGCTCGATAGACTCATATAGAACACTCCACCCCAAAAATAAAGAATATACATTCTTCTCATCACCCCATGGAACATTCTCCAAAATTGATCATATCCTGGGACACAAAACAAATATCAACAGAATCAAAAGAATTGAAATTTTACCTTGTATCTTTTCAGACCATAAGGCACTAAAGGTGGAACTCAACTCTAACAAAAATGCTTGACCCCACCCAAAGGCATGGAAATTAAACAATCTTCTGTTGAATAACAGATGGGTGCAGGAAGAAATAAAACAGGAAATCATTAACTTCCTGGAGCATAACAACAATGAAGACACAAGCTACCAAAACCTGTGGGATACTGCAAAAGCAGTTTTGAGAGGAAAATTCATCGCGTTAGATGCCTACATTCGAAAAACAGAAAGAGAGCACATCAACAATCTCACAAGAGATCTTATGGAATTGGAAAAAGAAGAACAATCTAAGCCTAAACTCAGTAGAAGAAAAGAAATATCCAAAATCAAATCAGAGATCAATGAAATTGAAAGCAAAAGAATCATTCAGAAAATTAATGAAACAAGGAGTTGGTTTTTTGAAAAAATAAATAAAATAGATAAACCATTGGCCAGACTAACGAGGAATAGAAAAGTAAAATCTCTAGTAACCTCAATCAGAAACGATAAAGGGGAAATAACAACTGATCCCACAGAGATACAAGAGATCATCTCTGAATACTACCAGAAACTCTATGCCCAGAAATTTGACAGTGTGAAGGAAATGGATCAATATTTGGAATCACACCCTCTCCCTAGACTCAGCCAGGAAGAAATAGACGTCCTGAACAGACCAATTTCAAGCACTGAGATCAAAGAAACAATAAAAAACTTCCAACTAAAAAATGCCCTGGTCCAGATGGCTTCACTCCAGAATTCTATCAAACCTTCAAGGAAGAGCTTATTCCTGTACTGCAGAAATTATTCCAAAAAACTGAGGAAGAAGGAATCTTCCCCAACACATTCTATGAAGCAAACATCACCCTGATACCAAAACCAGGAAAAGACCCAAACAAAAAGGAGAATTTCAGACCAATCTCACTCATGAATTGCCGCCACAAGCCTCCTTACCGGCGTTCTAAAACGCGGTCAGCGCCGCCTCACTACGGCTGTGGTGCCGTGGGCGCGGCAATGAATATAGACGCAAAAATTCTCAAGAAAATCCTAGCCAATAGGTTACAGCTTATCATCAAAAAAGTCATTCATCATGATCAAGTAGGCTTCATCCCAGGGATGCAAGGCTGGTTTAACATACGCAAGTCCATAAACGTTACCACCATATTAACAGAGGCAAAAATAAAGATCACATGATCCTCTCAATAGATGCAGAAGAAGCACTTGATAAAATCCAGCATCCTTTTCTAATTAGAACACTGAAGAGTATAGGCATAGGTGGCACATTTCTAAAACTGATTGAAGCTATCTATGACAAACCCACAGCCAATATTTTACTGAATGGAGTAAAACTGAAAGCTTTTCCTCTTAGAACTGGAACCAGACAAGGTTGTCCTTTTTCACCTTTACAATTCAACGTAGTGCTGGAAGTTCTAGCCAATACAATTAGGCAAGACAAGGAAAAAAAGGGAATACAAATGGGAGCAGAGGAGGTCAAACTCTCCCTCTTTGCTGATGACATGATCTTATACTTAGAGAACCCCAACGACTCAACCACAAGACTCCTAGAAGTCATCAAAAAATACAGTAATGTTTCAGGATAGAAAATCAATGTCCACAAGTCAGTAGCCTTTGTATACACCAATAACAGTCAAGATGAGAAGCTAATTAAGGACACAACTCCCTTCACCATAGTTTCAAAGAAAATGAAATACCTAGATATATACCTAACGAAGGAGGTAAAGGACCTCTATAAAGAAAATTATGAAATCCTCAGAAAGGAAATAGCAGAGGACATTAACAAATGGAAGAACATACCATGCTCATGGATGGTATGTTCTATACTTCCCAAAGGAATCTACCTATTCAGTGCCATTCCTATCAAAGTACCTACATCGTAGTTTCAAGATTTGGAAAAAATGATTCTGCGTTTTGTATGGTACTGGAAAAAACCCCGTATAGCTAAGGCAGTTCTTAGTAATAAAAATAAGGCTGGGGGCATCAGCATACCAGATTTTAGTCTGTACTACAAAGCCATAGTGGTCAAGACAGCATGGTACTGGCACAAAAAGAGAGCCATAGACACTTGGAATCGAATTGAAAACCAAGAAATGAAACTAACATCTTACAACCACCTAATCTTCGATTAACCAAACAAGAACTTACCTTGTGGGAAAGACTCCCTATTCAATAAATGGTGTTGGGAGAACTGGATGTCTACATGTAAAAGACTGAAACTGGACCCACACCTTTCCCCACTCACAAAAATTGATTCAAGATGGATAAAGGACTTAAATTTAAGGCATGAAACAATAAAAATCCTCCAAGAAAGCGTAGGAAAAACACTGGAAGATATTGGCCTGGGGGAAGACTTCATGAAGAAGACTGCCATGGCAATTGCAACAACAACAAAAATAAACAAATGGGACTTCATTAAACTGAAAAGCTTCTGTACAGCTAAGGAGACAATAACCAAAGCAAAGAGACAACCTACACAATGGGAAAGGATATTTGCATATTTTCAATCAGACAAAAGCTTGATAACTAGGATGTATAGAGAACTCAAATTAATCCACATGAAAAAAGCCAACAATCCCATATATCAATGGGCAAGAGATATGAATAGAACTTTCTCTAAAGACGACAGACGAATGGCTAACAAACACATGAAAAAATGTTCATCATCTCTGTATATTAGAGAAATGCAAATCAAAACAACCCTGAGATATCATCTAACCCCAGTGAGAATGGCCCACATCACAAAATCTCAAAACTGCAGATGCTGGCGTGGATGTGGAGAGAAGGGAACACTTTTACACTGCTGGTGGGACTGCAAATTAGTACAACCTTTCTGGAAGGAAGTATGGAGAAACCTCAAAGCACTCAAGCTAGACCTCCCGTTTGATCCTGCAATCCCGTTACTGGGCATCTACCCAGAAGGAAAGAAATCCTTTTATCATAAGGACACTTGTACTAGACTGTTATTGCAGCTCAATTTACAATCGCCAAAATGTGGAAACAGCCTAAATGCCCACCAACCCAGGAATGGATTAACAAGCTGTGGTATATGTATACCATGGAATACTATTCAGCCATTAAAAAAAATGGAGACTTTACATCCTTCGTATTAACCTGGATGGACGTGGAAGACATTATTCTTAGTAAAGGGTCACAAGAATGGAGAAGCATGAATCCTATGTACTCAATCTTGATATGAGGACAATTAATGACAATTAAGGTTATGGGGGGGGGAAGGAGAAAGAGGGATGGAGGGAGGGGGGTGGGGCCTTAGTGTGTGTCACACTTTATGGGGGCAAGACATGATTGTAAGAGGGACTTTACCTAACAATTGCAATCAGTGTAACTGGCTTATTGTACCCTCAATGAATCCCCAACAATAAAGAAAAAAAAAAGAAAATGCTATGCTCAATAAAAAAAGCCAAACACAAAAGGCTGTGTGTGCATAATTCCATTCATAAAAACTATCCAGAATAGGCCAACATAGAGAGACAAATAACGGATTAGTGGTTGTCAGGGTCTGGGATGGAACTTGGGGGGAAATGAGGAGTGACTGAAAATGGGTATGAAGTTTCTTTGGGGTTAATAAAGATGTCCTAAAATCAGTTATGCTGATGGTTGTACAACTCTGTGAACATATTAAAAACTATTGTATAGTTTAAATGAAAAAAAAATCTGTAAATATAACGCATCACATACACAAGTTAAAAAACAAAGACCATATGATTCTCTCAATAGATGCAGAAGAAGCTCTTGATAATATCCAGCATCCTTTTATGATCAGAACACTTAAGAAAATAGGTATAGAAGGGACATTTCTTAATCTGATAGATGCCATCTACAGCAAACCTACAGCCAATATTATATGGAATGGAGTATAATTGAAAACATTTCCACTCAGATCAGGAACCAGGCAAGGTTGCCCACAATCTCCACTGCTTTTTAACATTGTAATGGAAGTTTTAGCCATTGCAATCAGGCAAGAGAAAGCAAGCAAGTGTATCCATATAGGGTCAGAGGAGATCAAACTTTCACTCTTTGCAGATGATATGATTGTATACCTGGAAACCCCCAGGGACTCAACCACAAAACTCTTAGAAGTGATCAAGGAATACAGCAGTGTCTCAGGCTACAAAATCAATACTCACAAATCAGTAGCATTCATATATGCCAACAATAGTCAAGCTGAAAAAACAGTCAAGGACTCTATTCCCTTTACAGTAGTGCCAAAGAAAATGAAATATCTGGGAAGGATGTGAAAGATCTCTGTAAAGAGAACTATGAAACTCTGAGAAAAGAAATAGCCAAAGATGTCAACAAATGGAAAAACATACCATGCTCATGTCTGGGAAGAATCAACATTGTTAAAATGTCCGTACTACCCAAAGCAATCTACAGATTTAATGCAATCCCCATTGAAGCATCTTTGTCACACTTTAAAGATCTGGAAAAACTAGTTCTTCATTTTATATGGAACCAGAAAATACATCGAATAGCCAAGACATTACTCAGAAATAAAAACAAATCAGGTGGAATCATGCTACCAGACTTCAGATTATACTATAAATCTATAGTCATCAAAACAGCATGGTATTGGCACAAAAATAGAGTGGTAGATGTATGGAACAGAATAGAGAACCAAGAGATGAACCCAGCTACTTACCATCATTTGATCTTCGATAAGCCAATTGAAAACATTCAGTGGGGAAAAGATTCCGTATTTAACAAATGGTGCTGGGTGAATTAGCTGGCAACTTGTAGAAGACTGAAATTGGACCCACACCTTTTGTTGCAGGAAGGTAAGGCCCTTTGGAGAGAAACAGCACCCAAACACCATGTTTATAAGAGGAAGGGCTTTATTCACCAGCCAGGAGCTTATGGCATAGAATTCCAAATGGCTGTGCTCCCAAACTGCCTTGGTCTTTCCCTTTTTATTGACAGTCAAAAAGTTCCACCTGATAGATATCCTTCTCATTGGCCAGTTTGAATCAAGTGGGAGATGCTATTCCCACCCCTACGGAACTACAGGATTTCACAGAACTTGGAAATTTCCAAGTTTTAGGAAGTTAAGTTTACAAATTCCCAAGAGCTGAGTCACCATGGAGAGGACCCTGCATGTGTATCCTTGTGGTCTCCTTGAGAAGACCTGTTCTTCTAGACCTCACCCTTCTCGGGTATCCTCTCTCACTTTCACCTCTAACAAAAATTGACTCTAACTGGATAAAAGACTTAAAGCTAAGAAATGAAACCATAAAGATTCTTGGAGTGAGTACAGGGGAAACACTTGAAGAAATTGGCCTGGGAGAAAACTTTATGAGGAAGACCCCCAGGGCAATTGAAGCAATACCAAAAATACATTACTGGGACCTGATCAAAGTAAAAAGCTTTTGCACTGCCAAGAACACAATAAGGAAAGCAAGTAGATTGCCCTCAGAATTGGGGATGATATTTGCAGGTTATGTTTCTGACAAAAGGTCTGATAACCAGAATCCACAGACAACTCAAACTTATTAATAAGAAAAAAACAAGTGATCCTTTGGATATACACCTAGAAGAGGAATTGCAGAATCACAACGGCAGGTCTACATTTAGATCCCTGAGTGTTCTCCAAACTTCCTTCCAAAAGGAACATACTAGTTTGCATTCCCACCAGCAGTGCAGGAGTGTTCCCTTTTCTCCACATCCATGCCAACATCTGTAGTTTTGGGATTTTGTGATGTGGGCTACTCTTTTTTAAAAAATTATATTAAGAATTTTAATATTATTCTTGTTTCCTATCTTACCAGTCCTCCGTAGAGTCGAAGTCAAATGATTCCTCCAATTAAAAACCTCCGTTCATGAATTAAGGCTTGCAAATAGGAAAGGAGAAGATGTAGAGAGTGGGCTGTGACAAGGCGGAGTGCTCAAAGTCTGGGGAACATTCAGAGAATAAACCACCAACTGCTTCTCCTCCATTCATGAAACAGCCATTTTCCTTTCTTCATGCTCCCTCTGCCAAAAGTCAGTACCCCTTTCTTTCTATAGTTATCTATGCAAATATCCTTGAGATGTCCCTTCTTTCTCCTTGTCATATGCTAACAAAGTTAAGTAGTAACCACTAAGTCACATAGTTCTTCCTTTGTTTTGTCAACTGTGCTGAGATCCTAGTGATCTTGCCCTTCTTACTTCTTGTCATATGTTAATGAAGTTGAGCAGAAGCCATTAACAAGATGGTTTGTTTTTGTTAAAGTCATTGACATTTTCCTATTGTACTGTAAGACCCAAACTATGTCTTTTGTTTATGCTATTTCCCCCTTTTGTCTATGTTAGTTCCCCCTGGAGAATCCTGTAAAGATGCCATAGAATAAAGCTGATTTTGTGCTTTGGGGATGGCTGTAGCCATTAGCTCAGTCAGTCCTCCCTGTCCCATCTTTTGTTTCCCTGTCTTCTCTTGTGCTGTGTTTTCCTCATTCCCCAACAATTCCACTCTGGTTTGCTCCCCTTTGCTATGCTGGTTCACAACATTTTCTGCTTGAAGGATCTGTCCAGTTTTGTCTGTGAAGTGTTGAAGTCCTTGGAAATTACAATGCTGCTGTTTATCTTTGCCTAGATCTCATAGGGTTTGCTTTATGAATGAATATGCTACTATGCTATGTGCATACATATTTAGAATTGTTATGTCTTCATGTTGAATTTATCCTTTTACCACTATATAATGACCATCTTTGTCTTTGTTTACTATTATTGATTTCAAGCCCATCTTATCTGAGAAGAGAATGGCTACACTTGCTTTCTATGTCCACGGAATATCTTTTCCATCCCTTCATGTTGAGTTTATGTGAGTCCTTAAAAGTTAAATATGTTTCCTGAAAAAGAAAGATATCTAGCCTGTATTTTTTCATGCATTAGCCAGACTGTGTCTCTCAAGAGGGGCATTCAGATCATTCACATCGACTGATAGACTCGATATATAGGATGCTGTTCTGTTCATTCTGTTGGATATTACCTTGTTGCTTTGTTTTACTTCTTGTGCTATGGTTTTATGTGAGCTCTGAGCTTTAGCTTTTGGGGGGTTTACACTGGTGGGTGTCTACTGTGCTGATCTATGATAATGCAGTTCTGAGTTCCTGCAGTCAAGGTCTGGTTTGGAAAAATTCCCTCAGTGTGAGCTTGTCTGAAAAAGTCTTCATTTCTCCTTCATATATGAAACTTAGTTTTTCAGGATACCAAACTCCAGGGTGGCTGCTTCTACGATTAAGAAGACTGAAGATGACAGGAGGTGAAGCAGGTGGCAGTCTAGAGACATCTCCTTACCAACTACTTGTGGTGAGAAGGGGGAAGTGGACTGCAGCCACCTCTGGCTGGGGGAATCTACCCAGAAACATCTCTCCAGGGCACAGTGAAGCAGCAGGAGATTTCAGGAGCCATCAAGGAGGTCTGGAGCTGAAAATTTTTCTACTAATGGTAAACTCTCCACTGTAAGAGTGTGGCAGTATCCCAGCTGATCCAATCTTTTTCTAATGTGAGCATATGTTCTTTCCACAGCTGTGGTTATCCTATCTTCCAAAATCAGTTTTATTCACTTCTACAAATTAACATCCAATAACATGGATGAATCTCAAAAACATCATATGAGCAAAAGAAGCCAGACACATATGATTCCATTTACAGATAGTTTAAGACCAGGCAAAATTGGGCGGCGCCTGTGGCTCAAAGGGGTAGGGCGCCGGTCCCATATGCCAGAGGTGGTGGGTTCAAACCCAGCCCTGGCCAAAGGGAAAAAAAAAAGACCAGGCAAAATTCAACTATGGAGACAGAAGTTAGAACATCAGTAGCCCTGGATGTGGTGGAGATTGGCAGCAGCTCCAGCTGCTGCTCCCTCCTTCTGCAACCTCATAACCCTCCAGACATGCCTTCCTTGCTGGTTCTTTCTCCTCTGCTACCAGCTCCGGTGGTAGAGAGGTTTGAAAATGGATGTGGGCTACTCTTACTGGAGTTAGATGGTATCTCAGAGTAGTTTTTGTTTGCATTTCTCTGATGATTAAAGATGATGTGCATTTATTCATGTGTCTGTAGACCATGCACCTGTCTTCTTCAGAGAAGCTTCTGTTCATGTCTCTTGCCCACAATGAAATGGGATCACTTGTTTTTTTAAAGATATTTGCACCAGATTGTTCATTGCAGCTCAATTCATAATTGCCAAGTCATGGAGGAAGCCCAAGTGCCCATCAACCCATGAATAGATTAATAAATTTGGTGTATGTATACCATGGAATACTATGCAGCATTAAAATAAATGGAGACTTTACCTCTTTTATGTTTACATGGATGGAGCTGAAAAATATTCTTCTTAGTAAAGAATCTCAGGAATGGGAAAAAAATCCAATGTACTCAGTACTACTGTGAAACCAATTTAGAATCACTCACACTTGCATATGAAGAATGAAATACAACTATAGCCTAGGATGAAGGAGGAAAGGAGAGGGAGAGGGGAGGGCAGGGAGTGGGTTGATAGAGGGAGGGTTAGTAGGGGGACCACACCTATGGAGCACATTGCAAGTACAAGTTGGATCTATCAGGTGTAGAACACAAATGTCTTAATGTTGTAATTGGGTAAAGGAGGTGAAAACTATGTTGATTAGTAGGATGTAAGCACTCCAATTTGTACAAATAATCAACACATTGAATCTAATAATGGCATAAATATATTTATGATCTATGTACAAATGACTTAATAAAAAAAAAAGCAGAAAAGAAAAGAACAAGTGATCCTATTTCACTATGGGCAAGAGACCTGAACAGAAGTTTCTCTGAAGAAAACAGGCACATGGTCTACAGACACATGAAAAATACGCTCATCATGTTTAATCATGAGAGAAATGCAAATCAAAACCACTTTGAGATGCCATCTAACTCCAGTAAGAGTAGCCCACATAACAAAATCCCAAAACTGCAGATGTTGGCGTGGATGCAGAGAAAAGGGAACACTTCTGCACTGCTGGTGGAAATGCAAACTTAATACATTCCTTTTGGAAAGAAGTTTTTTTGAGACAGAGTCTCATTATGTCACCCTTGGTAGAGTGCCATGGTGTCACAGCTCACAGCAACCTCAAGCTCTTGGACTTCAGCGATTCTCTTGCCTCAGCCTCCCAAGTAACTGGTACTACAGGTGCCCACCACAACGCCTCGCTATTTTTTTGTTGTGGTCTTTGTTGTTTAGCAGGCCCGGGCCAGATTTGAACCTACCAGCCTGGGTGCATGTGGCCAGCACCCTACCCACTGAGCTACAGGTGCCACCTTTAGTTCCCTTTTCTTAAGGGGAAGGCTACCAGTCTTACTTTGAAGTATATTTATGCCAAGTTTTCACTTTTAATTGTTTTTATTTTTAATTATTTTTAATTATTTTTTGAGACAGAGTCTCATGTTGCCCTCAGTAGAGTGCCTTGGCGTCACATCTCATAGCAACCTCAAACTCATGGGCTCAAGCAATTCTCTTGCCTCAGCCTTCCAAGAAGCTGGGACTACAGCCACCTGCCACAACCCTGGCTACTTTTTGTTGAAGTTGTCATTGTTGGTTAGCTGGCCCGGGCCGGCTTCGAACCTGCCAACTTTGGTATATGTGGCTGGCGCCGTAACCAGTGTGCTATGGGAGCCAAGTCAATTATTTTTATTTTTTTAAAACAGAATCCCAAATCTTTCCTTTTTGGCATAATTTTTGTAATGACCTGAAATTTTACATCTGAATAAAATTTTATGATAAGCAACCAGTCTCTTCATGGAACTAATACCCTTTTGCAAAACTTAACCACTCTTAAAGAAGACAATCTCTCCAGAAGGTACCTACCGTGTTGCTAAATTGTTCCCTAGAGCTTTTGTTCCCTTTGTTGCTAAGTGCTGAAAATAGCATCTTCGTGATCATCACAGCAAGCTCTGCTCACCTCTGCAGTCCCGGGATGCACTCTACAACATCCATGACTCTTGAACCTGGAGTTCCTCACCTTGCATGACAGATTCTCATCTGGTAGCGTTCTTAAATCAACTGCTTTACTACACTTTACAAGGCTGTTTTACCCCCAACACAGGAGTTTCTGTGCATGGTTCCCCTCCTCCCTGCCTACCCCTTAACCCCAGGGCACATTTGGGAAGTAACTACCTTTATATTCCCAGTGGTGTACATTTAATTTTAAAGCATTTCCAATTTATCATGCTTAGTACCATAATTGCCTTTTTGTTTCAGTTTTTTCTTTCTTCCAATAGTACTTTAGCTATTGAGTGCAGGTTACAACCTATATTGTTATGTAGGTGGATTCTCTAGGAATAACTTCTATATTTATTTAAAATTTTTAAATTATGTGACCTTTTGTTGTTGTCCATGTTGGTTATTTGTCAATATTCAGTTACCAATTCTGCTCACATCTTGCCATGGAAAAAATTGGGCCTTTCTGGTTAACTAAAAAAGACAAATTTTTAAAATGGCACTTTAAACAAGCCATAGATAGTCTTATTTTTATAATGCACATGGCAAAGCAAATATGTTTTTGATGAAGGAACTGCTCGTCAAAGCAAAAGATTCTTGTCTGACATGATAAAATCTCTACATTCTGATTTACCTTTTTACCCCACTTGAATGTGTTTTAATGGCTAATTATCAACTCAGTAGAGCATGAGAAACTGATCAAGTTGCACTTGTTTTCCTAAAGACACCTCTGACTACTACAGATGTGTTGTTTTCCTTTGATAGAACCAGAGACAATATAATTAAGATGAGGGTTGTAGATGCTTCCAGTGTCACTGTGCCTGTCCATTTTAAGAGCTTCCCTTTCTTGTAGATAGCAAATCTTCCCAGGCTGTGTGTTTTTATAGTCGGAGGCCCTGGAGAACAGTCACATCCTGCACATGTCTACATACATACACATCTACGGTGGTGTGGGTTAATCTGCACAATAACCAGGTGAAGCAGTTGATTTGCCATTGATGAAACTCATTTACAGTAATTTGGAACAACTGTATCTGTTGGATTAGCAAATCCTGTGTTTAAACAAATCCCATACATTGGGCAACAGTTCAAATGCTCACAGAGAAGTGCTACCCAAACCTAGTTCTCTGACTCCCATGTATTTGTAAGGCTGGGCTTCAAAACCAAAACAAAAATCCCCTGCAACAGCAGGCAAATACGTTTTAACTCTGACACCCTTGCTGTACATTCTTGATTCAAAGTCCAACAAGAAAGACTTGGAAAATTAGTGGCCCATTTTCAGAAAGAACAAAACTATCAAAGAGTGTTTGTGTCCTATTCTTTTTTTTTTTTTTGATGCCATCAGCCATTTAATGAGTGATCCTGTGTACCCAGCACCTGGGTTGTGGAACCACAACCACCAGGGCTCTGTCCTCATGGAGTTGTTTCCTATGACTCTGCCTAAACACACCCTGAACCCAGGCCCATAATGGCCTGGAGCCACTCTAGAGAAACTAGACCCTTCTGGAGGGACTAGCTGCCCATAAAATAGCAAACAAAAAAAAATTACTTCCAAAGGGGAAGGCATAGCAAAAACATAACAAACACCCCCCCCCCCGCAAACTTGGCCATGTGGACAACCTTCACAAAGAGGAATAAATCCCAAGTGGCACTGATCCTGAAAGCAGAGCAAAAATACTAACAAACAAAAAAAGCCTTTAAAAAAGTTCTGAGCTAAATTTCAGCCTTTCATTGTCATGGGCCATGGGGTTTCCTGCTGGGGCTACAGTGCTTTGGGGCTCTGTGTGGCAGAGGGGTGGGCACACTATAGTGCCCACTCTTGTTAGATATGCCACACTGTGTCTGGCAGGCTCTTGCTTCCTCCACAGGAGTCACTGCACCCAGACTTGTGACAAGTGGCCAACAGTGCTTGCTCCTCCCATTGGCTCTGGCCAGTGAAATCCACAGGGGTAGATGCAAACAAGGACATCCTTCTTCTGGGGCCTTTGAACATGGCTGTCAGACTATGGCTTACCCACAAGCAAGGTACTGGCTTTGCCTGACCCCAACTCTACTGGAACATGGCCTTCCAGCCCTGGCTGTGGTGTGGGCAGCTCCTCCCTTAGGCCTGGTCAGCTGAGGTGGGGTTTGTTCCTCTTCCTTGCACAGCTCCAGGACCCTCCTCCCTGCATAGTGCAGAGGAGCCAGCCTGTGCCTGGTGCAGCCTGGCTCTACCAGGCCTCTGTGATGGCTTTGAGCACTCCTGTACCTTGACTAGCAGGCTGACTAATAAGAGCTGCAGCTAAGTAAAGGGATGTCATCAGGCAGCTTGGGACAGGGGGACAGATGAGATGAGGGGGCTGAGGGTGGCTCATGGCAGATCTAGCTGGACACCTCCTCCCTGGTAGTCCAGGGCCAAAGGCCAGAAAGAACTCAGCACTGGCACCAGGTCACCAGCAGCAAGCTGAGCAGTGGTGCACAGCCATCTCCCCTGTGGGACCTAGGGAGGTCGTTGTTGAAGAGAGTCACAAGTCAGATTAGCAGCACCAGCTCCCTGGAATTTAGGGACAGGGCATGGTTTCCCGTCATACGACTGCAGGATGCAGGTTATCGTGAGCTGTGTGGGGTTCTCCTTGAAGCTGGGTGTATTTGGGGAACATGCAGAATGTGCAGAACTGGCCCCCGGCCACCTACGTTGGTGCCAGTGCTGACAGCCATGGCCTCTGCTGCTCCAGGGCAGGGGACAGCAAAGAGTCCAGAGGGATGCAGCCAGAGTGATGGCTGGACCATACAGCACCTGGAGGAGTCACAATGATGGGGTGTGGAAGAAGGCCCTTGAGCTTGAAGACACACCCTCTCTGCAGTGCGCGCGGGTTGGAGGACGCCCCACTTTCTAGAGTGCGCCGCTGGCAAGGCCCGTCCCCTGCTCTGGCCCGGGCTCCATCCGCAGTGTCTTGGACGCGTGCCTGTTTGAGAACACATTTGTGTCCTATTCTTACAAAGTGATGCCCCAATAAAGAAGAGCAGGAGCCAAAGTGGGAACTCCAAGTCCCAGTCTCAGTGTGGAATGTGGTTCCAGATGCTACCTGGCAGCGGTGCCTTCTCTTCTGTAAAGGACATCAAGCGGCATCTAAAGCCAGCAGGCAGTTGAGGTGCCTCTGTGAGAAGGACATGCTGGGGGAGGCTGTGGCTGGGAGATGGCAATTATTGACACTGATGTGCAGTGAAGGGGTAAGGTGAGAGCTGAATCAGAAGAGCTTTGAATTTGAAGTGATTTCCCCCCCTTAAGTTATTTATTCCTTTTCTGTGTAAATATGTTTATTTTACTGTGGAGCTCTAACAACATCTAGATCATAACATATGCAGAAAGTATGGTAGGAATGTATTCTCTACTAGGAATGTAAATCTGTATTTAAAGGGGGTCTACGCCTGGACCCCTGGTCTTGTCATTGTATGCACAGTCTACATTCATTTGTACTCTCTTCTCTAATATGGGTCTATTTGAAACATGCAAAATGTATGGATGAGGAATGTTTTAATATCTCTAATTTTTTAAAAAAATCAAGCATCACAGGGTTGATTTTTTTTTCTTTTTTTTCTTTTTTTATTAAATCATAACTGTATACATTGATATGATCATGGGGTATCATACACTCGCTTCATAAACCATTTGACACATTTAAGTAGCATTTTCTCTGGATGACAGAAGGGGCGACAGAAGGGGCAACAACATGGGCACCCTCATTCATAGTAAAGGATGAGAAATGACTTGAGACTGCTCTGGACCTCTCAAATCTCTTTTATCAATTGAACTGTTTATCTCCCTAGCCCTCTGGAGTGCCCCAACTGCTTTGACGTCAATCAAGGAAAATTTACTAACTAAATAAGCTCCAAAGAGCTAAACGATCAACTTAACGATCATTTTTAAAGATTAAATTTATTAACCATCTTTATGGCAAACAATTGATTATGAATAGTGCAGGGTACCCCTCTTAAATGACAGGTGCAAAAAAAAAAAAAGAGAGAGAGAGAGAGACTCCACTTGGTGCAGTGATTGTTAGTTTTCTCTATATGAATAGTCTTAATTTGAAAACCTTGCTATTACAAGTTGGACCTTTATACATTTCTGAAAATATTGAAAAGAGTATGTTTAACCTGTTCTGGCTGTAAATGGTTAACTTCTGTAACTTCCCTGCACTTGGAGGCAGAGTTGTGTGTGTCCTGCTTATGTACAATTGTTTTCAATGTTTCTAAGAGTGAGTCTGAACGGTTCTTTAAAATTATCTAGTGGGTGGAGACAAGATGGCGAACTGAAGCCAGCTTTCCACAGAGGCTCCCGTCCTGAAGGAGAGTTAAGGGACGAAAATTTAGCAAGTAACCTAATGGATTCAAGCAGCACCAAATGAAAAAGTTGAAGAACGCACACCAACCCCGCTGAGGAGAGCTGTGACCACAAGGATACAAACAAAAGGTACAAAACCCACCACCAAGCGGACGGGAGTCCCCCCTCCCCCACCTGATCAGCTTAAGAACCCCACAAACAAATGGGCAGAAATCAAAGGCCCTCCCACTACACTTCACTGGAGAAACCTACCAAAATCTGGACCTACCTCCCTTACTAGGGTGCCTAGGCATTCTCCTGACAGACATAAAACTGTATAAAACTGTAAATATCCTTTGCCAGCAACTCTGAGCTCCCAGAACTTCCCTCCACTCTCTCTGAGGTCTAAAAGCCTGTCCCCCAGGTGTTCGGATTCTTGGGTGACTTCTAGAGGGTAGAGGACAGTCCCCGAGCTGTGGCTGGTCAGTGCTGATTCTAGGGCATGGGAGAGAGGTGAGGACAGTCAGCGGAGGGCGACCCTTACCAGGGTGGCGCTTACCTGAGGCGTGGTGCAGCAGCCCTCCTTGGGCAACAATACAACCAGGCATAAAACTGAGCGGTACTGTGGGACCTTGCTACTGGTGGCTCTGGGCTCCTGGCGCTCCCCCCACCCTTGCTCTGTGGTCTGGAGACCTGAATGCCTGCTGTGTGGCCGGGAAAGGAACCGGGTCGAACTGAGTCTGTTTGCTGCCCACGGCTCTGAGCTCCAGCTGCTCCCCACAACCCTGCCCTCACTCTGAAGCCTGAAGGCTTGAGCTGCGGCACTGCAGCCGGGCGAGAGACTGGGAGGGAACTGAGTGTGCTCGCTGCCGACGGCTCTGGGCTCCTGGCGCTCCCCCTACCCTCGCTCTGTGGTCTGGAGACCTGAGCGCCTGCTGTGTGGCCGGGCAAGGAACTGGGTCGAACTGAGTCTGTTTGCTGCCGGTGGCTCTGAGCTCCAGCTGCTCTCCCCACCCCGCCCTCACTCTGAAGCCTGAAGGCTCGAGCTGCAGCGCTTTGGCTGGGCGAGAGACTGGGAGGGAGCTGAGTGTGCTCGCTTCCTGTGGCTCTGGGCTCCTGGCGCCGCACCCCACCCTCACTCTGGGATCTGAAGGCCTGTCCCCCAGGAGTCCAGATTCTTGGGGGATTTGTCTGGGTGTGGACAGTACCTGAACTGCGGCTGGTCAGTCCTGACTCTGAGACACAGGAGGGAGGCTGGGGGAGAACCACATCAGAGCAGCAGTTCCCTGAGGGGGCTGAAGCCACACCCCCTGCCTCCCTGGGCAACCAGAGGAGGCCACCTCTGAGTATAGGATTTGCCTGAGGTGACTCACAGACCCAGGAAACTTACAGGGCAGGGCCGACTCAGAGAACTGAGACTTCAACCCAGAGCAAGTGCTTCACTGGGGTCAAACAGAAGCCAACTGAAAATAAGTCAGAATCACTTAGCCCCACCACATCAGACAGAGCCCCAGTCTCTCAGGCCACAACACTGAACGGGCCCTCAACTAAACCCCAGGGGAAAAATCAAAGGGAGTAAAACAACCATGGCGCGGAATCAGTGGAAACACTCTGGTAACATGAATAACCAGAATAGATCAACTCCCCCAAGGAAAGATATGGCAGATGTAATTGAAGATCCCATTCATAAACAACTGGCAGACATGTCAGAAATCACATTCAGAATTTGGATTGCAGACAAGATTGATAAAATGGAATTAGGAATCCAAGGAGAAATTCAAAAGTTGTCTCAAGAATTTAATGAATTTAAAGACAAAACCACTGAAGACTTAGACACACTGAAGCAAGAATTTGCAGCCCGTAAAGATATGAAAAATACAGTAGAATCCCTCAGCAACAGAATGGACCAAGCAGAAGAAAGGATTTCTGACATGGAAGAAAAGCCTGTGAAAGCTCCCAAACTCTCAAAAGGAAGAGAAATGGAGAGAAAAAATGGGTCACTCTCTTAGAGAGCTCTGGGATAATTTGAAGAAGGCCAATATACGAATAATAGGAGTTCCAGAAAACGATGAAGTGGCACCAATGGGCACAGAGGCCCTTCTACATGAAATTATGAAAGAGAATTTTCCAGACATGCCTAGAGATTCTGAAATTCGGATAGCAGACAGTTTCAGAACTCCAGCACGATTTAACCTCAATAAGTCATCCCCCAGGCATATCATAATTACCTTCACTAAAGTTAACATGAAGGAGAAAATTCTCAAGGTTATCAGGCAAAAGAAAGCCATTACTGGGCAGCGCCTGTGGCTCAAGGAGAAGGGCGCCGGTCCCATATGCCAGAGGTGGCGGGTTCAAACCCAGCCCCGGCCCCCCCACCCCCAAAAAAGAAAGCCATTACCTACAAAGGTAAGAACATTAAAATGACTGCAAATCTCTCTGCTGAAACTTTTCAAGCCAGAAGAGGGTGGTCATCGACTTTTAATCTCCTAAAGCAAAATAACTTTCAACCCCGGATATTGTACCCAGCTAAACTGAATTTCATCTATGATGGAGAAATTAAATACTTTAACGACATTCATATGTTGAAGAAATTTGCCACAACCAAACCAGCTCTTCAGGATATTCTCAGACCTATCCTCCATAATGACCAACCCAATCCTCTACTACAAATGTAAACTCACTCAGAAACTCCTGATCAAACTCCAACTTCTACAATGGTGAAAAGATTAAAAATGTCTATTGGACTTTTGAAAAACTCAACACCCCAAATTTCACCAAACTTATCAATAGTCTCCATCAATGTGAATGGCTTAAACTGTCCTCTAAAGAGACATAAGTTAGCTGAATGGATACAAAAACTCAGACCAGATATGTTGCTTACAAGAGTCACATCTTAACTTAAAAGACAAATACAGACTCAGGGTGAAAGGATGGTCATCCATATTTCAGGCAAATGGTAATCAGAAAAAAGCAGGTGTTGCAATTTTATTTGCAGACACAATAGGCTTTAAACCAAAAAAAGTAAGGAAGGACAAGAATGGTCACTTCATATTTGTTAAGAGTAATACTCAATATGATGAGATTTCAATTATGAATATCTATGCACCCAACCAGAATGCACCTCAATTTATAAGAGAAACTCTAACAGACATGAGCAACTTGATTTCCTCCAGCTCTATAATAGTCAGAGGAAATCCATCCTTTGGCAGTGATGGATCGATCCTCGAACAAAAAGCTGAGTAAAGAAATTTTAGATTTAAATCTAACCATCCAGCATTTAGATTTAGCAGACATCTACAGAACATTTCATCCTAACAAAACTGAATACACATACTTTTCATCAGCCCACGGAACTTACTCCAAAATCGATCACATCTTAGGTCACAAGTCTAACTTCAGTAAATTTAAAGGAATAGAAGTTATTCCTTGCATCTTCTCGGACCATCATGGAATAAAACTTGAGCTGAGTAACAACAGGAATCTACATACTCATACAAAAACATGGAAGTTAAATAACCTCATGCTGAATGATAGCTGGGTCAGAGATGAGATCAAGAAGGAAACTGCCAAATTTTTGGAACAAAACAACAATGAAGACACGAACTATCAGAACCTCTGGGACACCGCAAAGGCAGTTCTAAGAGGGAAATTTATAGCACTGCAAGCCTTCCTCAAGAGAACGGAAAGAGAGGAAGTTAGCAACTTAATGGGACATCTCAAGCAACTGGAAAAGGAAGAACACTCCAACCCCAAACCCAGTAGAAGAAAAGAAATAACCAAAATCAGAGCAGAACTAAATGAAATTGAAAACAAAAGAATAATACAACAGATTAATAAACAGAACAGCTGGTTTTTTGAAAAGGTCAACAAAGTAGACAAACCATTGGCCAACCTAATCAGGAAAAGTAGAGTAAAGTCTCTAATCTCATCAATCAGAAATAACAAAGACGAAATAACAACAGACTAGTCAGAAATCCAAAAAATCCTTAATGAATATTACAAGAAACTTTACTCTCAGAAATACGAAAATCTGAAGGAAATGGACCAATACTTGGAAGCTCGTCACCTTCCAAGACTTAACCAGAAACAAGTAGAAATGTTGAACAGGCCCATATCAAGTTCAGAAATAACATCAACCATAAAAAACCTCCCCCAAAAGAAAAGCCCAGGACCAGATGGTTTCACATCAGAATTCTACCAAACCTTTAAAGAGGAATTAGTACCTATACTACTCAACCTGTTCCAAAAGGTAGAAAAGGATGGAAGACTACCCAACACGTTTTATGAAGGAAACATCACCCCGATCCCAAACCAGGAAAAGACCCAACAAGAAAAGAAAACTATAGACCAATATCACCAATGAATATAGATGCAAAAATATTCAACAAGATCCTAAAAAACAGAATCCAGCAACACATCAAACAAATATACATCATGATCAAGTTGGCTTTATCCCAGGGTCTCAAGGCTGGTTCAATATAGGTAAATCTATAAATGTAATTCGGCACATAAACAAAGTAAAAAACAAAGACCATATGATTCTCTCAATTGATGCAGAAAAAGCTTTTCATAACATCAAACATCTCTTCATGATCAGAACACTTAAGAAAATTGGTATAGAAGGGACATTTCTTAAACTCATAGAGGCCATCTACAGCAAACCCACAGCCAATATCATATTGAACGGAGTTAACTTGGAAGCATTTCCACTTAGATCAGGAACCAGACAAGGCTGCCCATTGTCTCCATTGCTTTTTAACATGGTAATGGAAGTTTTAGCCACCGCAATTAGGGAAGAAAAGGCGATCAAGTGTATCCACATAGGGTCAGAATAGATCAAATTTTCGCTCTTCACAGATGATATGATTGTATATCTGGAAAACACTAGGGACTCTACTACAAAACTCTTAGAAGTGATCAAGGAATACAGCAACGTCTCAGGTTACAAAATCAACATTCATAAATTGGTAGCCTTTATATATACCAACAATAGTCAAGCTGAAAAAACAATTAAGGACTCTATCCCATTTACAGTAATGCCAAAGAAGATGAAATATTTGGGAGTTTATCTAACAAAGGACGTGAAAGACCTATATAAAGAGAACTATAAAACTCTAAGAAAAGAGATAGCCGAGAATGTTAATAAATGGAAAAACATACCATGCTCATGGCTGGATAGAATCAACATAGTTAAAATGTCTATACTACCCAAAGCAATATATAACTTCAACGCAATCCCTATTAAAGTTCCACTGTCATACTTTAAAGATCTTGAAAAAACAATACTTCATTTTATATGGAATCAGAAAGAACCTCAAATAGCCAAGACATTACTCAAAAATAAAAACAAAGCAGGAGGAATTATGCTACCAGATCTCAGACTATACTACAAATCGATAGTGAACAAAACAGCATGGTATTGGCACAAAAACAGAGAAGTAGATGTCTGGAACAGAATAGAGAACCAAGAGATGAATCCAGCTACTTATTGTTATTTAATCTTTGACAAGCCAATTAAAAACATTCAGTGGGGAAAAGATTCCCTATTTAACAAATGGTGCTGGGTAAACTGGCTGGCAACCTGTAGAAGACTGAAACTGGACTGACACCTTTCACCATTAACCAAGATAGACTCTTACTGGATCAAAGATTTAAACTTAAGACATGAAACTATAAAAATACTAGAAGAGAGTGCAGGGAAAACCCTTGAAGAAATTGCGTTGGGCGAGTTTTTTATGAGAAGGACTCCCCGGGCAACTGAAAGAGCTTCAAAAATACACTGTTGGGACTTGATCAAACTGAAAAGCTTCTGCACAACCAAGAACACAGTAAGTAAAGCAAGCAAACAGCCCACAGAATGGGAGAAGATATTTGCAGGTATGTCTCTGACAAAGGTTTAATAACCAGAATCCACTGAGAACTCAAATGCATTAGCAAGAAAAGAACAAGTAATCCCATCACAGGCTGGGCAAGGAACTTGAAGAGAAACTTCTTTGAGGAAGAGAGGTGCACGGCCTTCAGACATATAAAAAATAATCATCAAAGAAATGCAAATCAAAACTACTTTGAGATATCATCTAACTCTAGTGAGACTAGCCTATATCACAAAATCCCAAGACCAGAGATGTTGGGGTGGATGTGGAGAAAAGGGAACACTTTTGCACTGCTGGTGGGAATGCAAATTAATGCATTCCTTTTGGAAAGAGATATGGAGAACACTTAGAGAACTAAAAATAGATCTGCCATTCAATCCTGTAATTCCTCTGCTGGGCATATACCCAGAAGACCAAAAATCACATCATGCAAAGATATTTGTACCAGAATGTTTATTGCATCCCTATTCATAATTAGTAAGTCATGGAAAAAACCCAAATGCCCATCGATCCACGAATGGATTAATAAATCGTGGTATATGTACACCATGGAATACTATTCAGCCTTGAAGAAAGATGGAGACTTTACCTCTTTCATGTTTACTTGGATGGAGCTGGAACATATTCTTCTCAGTAAAGTATCTCGAGAATGGAAGAAAAAGTGTCCAATGTACTCACCCCTACTATGAAACTAATTTAGGACCTTCACATGAAAGCTATAACCTAGTTACAACCTAAGAATAGGGGGAAGGGGGAAAGGGTGGGGAGGGAGGGGGTAGGTGGTTAGAGGGAGCTGTATTGAAAGGATCACACCTGTGGTGCATCTTACAAGGGTATATGTGAGGCTGGTAAATGTGGAATGTAAATGTCTTAGCAAAGTAACTAAGAAAATGCCAGGAGGGCTATGTCAACTAATGTGATGAAAATGTGTCATATGGTCTATGAACCAAGTCTATGGTGCCCCATGATCATATTGATGTACACAGCTATGATTTAATTAAAAAAAAATTATCCATGGTCAAATGCTATTGCAGACAAATCCAATAATAAATGTTGGACTTTGGGGGATAACAAGTTTGGAAGAGGAGTGCAGGCCATCTGTGTGAATGACCGAGACTTTTGAAAAAGATGTACATGGCGCCATGCTTGGTGCATGGTTTTTGAGGAGGGCTTTTTGTCAGAAAGGAGGTATAACTTTCCCCCACAGACATGAGAGCTGTGCCATTTCTATGTAAAATTACAGACTTTACATTGGAACCCAGATGGCTATATTCACATGTAGATTTGGGCTTTAATCTAAACAACTGGACAGATTAAATGTATATGGAAATGACCAGGCTTACATTTGTAGTTTTTTATACAATAAACAGATAAAGATAAAAAAAAGAAAGAAACCTGAAGTCCTGTGTTGTTCTAGAGGGCAACTATTAATTTGCTAACATTGTTATGCATTTGTTAGCAATTGCATAAGTTAAGCTTGCATGTTAAAATCTCTAAGGCTACTTCCACAAGAGTACTGAGAATGTATTTGCCTGTCTAATGGAGGAAAACAATGAAATGAGCGATAGAAAACAGATCCTAAAGACAGGAGAGATAAAGCATCGATAGGAGAGATAGTGGGAATAAATCTACATATATACACAATTACAATAAATGTAAATACAATAAATGTTCCAAATGAAAGACAAAAATGGTCCAACTGGGTTTAAGTATTACCCTTAGTATACAGAAGGTTTGAAAATAAAATGATCATAAAAGATCTATAAGGCAAATACTCACTAAAAGATAAATGGCATGCAAAATAGCCTTTGAAAACCAACCCAAGAAAATTCCTAGGCAAATAACCAATCTTTATGTAAGTGATATATGTGGATTCTCCTCACAATGTTATTTCCACTCAACATATTTTCCTCATTGAAATCTCATTGAGTTTTATCCCATTGAAATCTAATCGAGTTTTCTTTGGGCATTTAGCATTCCCATTCCCTGCTTGATGCTGACCAACCACTCCGTGCCCCCAAATTTATTGATGTCAGGATGCAGGTACCAATGGGTACTCACACCGTCAACATCAAAAATATTCCCTGCAGGATTCACTTTGGTATAGAAGATTAAGATCATACTTACCACAACAGCCACAATATCGTAATTAAAATCATACTTACTACAACAGCCACCAACATCGTAATTCATCTGAGGAATTACTGAGAACAAGACATTCTTCTGGCAAGCCTGGAAATCTCTTGTGACTTGGAAGGCAAGCCACCAAGTAACTCAGTAATCCTGGAGGAGCAAAGTTCAGTCCTGTAGTGGTAAGGCTGATGTTAAACATTAAGCATTTTATGGCAGTTCCTTGAAGGATTAGTGGAGAAAATTTGCATGTAGTATTTTTGGAGATCATTTCCCTTGCCACACTTGAAGATCATTTCCTTAAGCATATACTCTCTTACCACCCTTGATGATCATTTCCTTGAGTACATACTCTCTTGGCACCTATGAGATCATTTCCCTAAGCACGCAGCCCCTGCCTGTTTTTGCTTAGTAATCTTTCCACCCATTATGTATCTTCTCAATAAAAGGACTCTGTGAGAAGTGCTCAGTGCTATCCTGAACCTATGGTTAGCCTCACCTCTTGCAATGTGTACTGTCAATCCGTGTCTTGCGTGATCATTTATGTAGTCAGGACACTTTGGGTCTGTAGTGAAAGAGTAAGGGTGGAAAGATCTGGCTTTGGTTTTCACTGTGGTTAGGATCAAGATGTTGAGGGCTGTAGGCAGAGGTGTGCTCCTGGTTGGAACCTCCCTCCCATCTTAGGCAGGTGAGTGAGTGCCTGGGCTTTGTTATGGAAAGAAGAGAAAGGGAGAATGGTGGACTTGGAAGCTGTCACTAGTCAAATAACAAAAACCATCAGATGCTAGCATCCTACACATGTATCTAAATGACATATTTTTACTACAGGATAGCATTCTGTCCAGCAACAAAAAAAAAAAACTCAACTTATTTATCCCTTTCTCTACTGAGGAGCAAATCAGTGTTTTCATTTTTTTAATTTTTTTTTCACTCTTAGAAACATCTGCAGAAAACATCTCTGTACAAGATTTTGTTTTTGTTTTTTGAGACAGAGTTTCACTTTGCCACCCTTGGTAGAGTGCTGTGGTGTCACAGCTCATAGCAACTTCAGACTCTTGGGCTTAAGCAATTCTCTTTCTTCAGCCTCCCCAGTAGCTGGGACTACAGGCACTGCCACAATGCCTGGCTATGTTTTAGAGACAAGGTCTCACTCTGGCTCAGGTTGGTCTTGAACCTGGGAGCTCAAGAAATCCATGTACCTCGGCCTCCAAGTGCTGGGATTATAGGTGTGAGGCACTGCACCTGGCCTGTACAAAATTTTTGCAAGAGTTTTTCTTGAAGAGACACCAAAATGAAGAATCACTGGTTCAGAAGATGTCCTAAACTTCAGGTTTATTAGGCATCGTCAGATCATTCCCCAGGGTAACCTGAATGATTCATGCTCCCATGCTTGAAGTGGTGGAGTTTGCCCTTTGTTCCCAGGATGGTGGGGGGCCATTAGAGGACTTTGTTGAGAGAATGATGATGTGTGATGTGATTACAAAAAGGTGGCTCTGGCTGCCACGTGGGGACTTGGGCTTGGTGAATAGGAGTGGAAGGAGGGGACAGTCTCCAGGTGAGAGACTATAGTGTCAAGAGGGGGTGACATTGGTGCAGATGGTCCAAGAAGATGCAAGGAACAATTTCTATTCTTTTAAATTTGCTGAGGTTAGACTTGTGACCTAAGATGTGATCAATTTTGGAGTATGTTCCGTGGGCTGATGAGAAGAATGTGTATTCAGTTTTGTTAGGATGAAATGGTCTGTATATATCTATTAAATCCAAATGTTGAATGGTTAAGTTTAAATCTAAAAGTTCTTTGCTTAGTTTCTTTTTTTTTCTTTTTCTTTTTTTTGTAGAGACAGAGTCTCACTCTACCGCTCTCGGGTAGAGTGCTGTGGTGCCTCATGTAGAAGAGCCTCTGTGTCTTGTGAAGCAACTTCGTCACCCTCAGGGATTCCTATAAGGCAAATATTAGTTTTCTTTGAATTATCCCAAAGCTCTCTGGGAGAATGATCCATTTTTGCTCTCCATTTCTCTTCCTCTTTGAGATTTTGGGAGCGTTCAAAAGCTTTGTCTTCAATGTCAGAAATCCTTTCTTCTGCTTTCTCCCTTCTGCTACTGAGAAATTCTACTGTATTTCTCAGATCTTTGAGGGATGCAAATTTTTGTCTCAGTGTGTCAATAACTTTGGTGATTTTGTCTTTGAATTCATTGAATTTTTCAGACAACTTTTGAAATGCTCCTTGAAATTCTAATTCCAACTTTGCCTCTATTCTGTTAATCTTATTTGCAATCCAAATTCTTAATTTAATTTCTGACATCTCAGCCATTTGTTTATGAATGGGATCTTTAGTTGTGTCTGCCATATTGTTCCTTGGGGGAGTTGATCTACTCTGGTTATTCATGTTACTGGAGTTTTTCCACTGATTCTGCCCAGTGTTTATTTTATACTGTTTGGCTAGATGAGCAGATAATGTGAAGTTGGGTTGGTGGTTTCCTGGAGTAGTGATTAACCAGCCCTTTGCCCAAGAGCTGGGACTTGTGTTTGTACCTTTTCCTCTAGATCAGGGGATCTCAAACTGTGGCCCATGGGCCACATGAAGTGGTGTGATTTTATTGTTCCCATTTTGTTTTTTTACTTCAAAATAAGATATGTGCAGTGTGCATAGGAATTTGTTCATAGTTTTTTCTTTTAAACTATAGTCGGCCCTCCAACGGTCTGAGGGACAGTGAATTTGCACCTGTTTAAAAAGTTTGAGGACGCCTGCCCTAGATCTTTGCAAAGGACCCATACAGTGCTACGGCCTGAGACAATGGGGACTTACTTGGTGTGGTGGGGCTAAGTGTCTCTGTCTTGTTTTCAGCTGGTCTATGTCCTATCCTAGTGAATCAGTTATGCTGGGTTGAAGACTCAGTTGTGGAGAAATGCCAGCAATTAAATCACCCAGTCCCCCACAGGCTACAACTGAAAAAGGAACCTTCCCACAACCACACACCCAGAGTACCACTTTGGATAGTCCTCAGGTGGTTGGTCCAGTCTGAGAGATCCAAACCAATTGTCCCAGTCAGTGCCCAGTCTCAGGAGGGAGAGTTCAAAAGGTCTCCAGCAATTAGATAGCAGAGGTCTGCTGGCAGCTTGAGTATGACTCATTCTGGTGCTCCGTGGAGTTAGAAGGACCATCCCCAGCAAATGAATTAGTCTAGGAAGGTTGATGCCTCCTTCTTCACCTTGCACCTCTGTCACACCCAGTGACTGGCAACCACACAGGGCTGTGACCCAGGTTTCTCCAATGAGCAGATGCTCCTCCAGGGGTCACCTGCCTGAGTCACAGGGAGATATATGTCTCCTCAGCCAGGCCTCCACACTCTGCCACCATCCAGCAGGCGAAGCTGTGGCCTGACAACCTCAGGTGGTTAATGGAAATGGGCAGTTCACCCAGTTCCAGCCCTGCCTCTGATTGTTGTTGCTGACACTTATATTTTCACTGAATTTGTGATTCTGTCCTGGCTATATTCCCCTGCGGGCCAGGTGCTGTTTGAATTCACAGAAACTGTGACTGAGCCCTGGTTTGTGCTGCTGCCTGGAGCTGGTGTGTCTGTCTCTGCTGCAGTCTGTGTTGGGGCAGGTGCAGTTGGAGCTTACACTCAGCTCTGAGTTCCAGCCTCTGCCCTCCTGCCATTGTCTCAGCTATGTTCCCTTGAAGGCCATGTGCTTAGGCTCACTAAAGCAGTCCTGGCTCAGTCCTGCCCTGGGAATATGCCATCTCTGTGCACTTGTCTTTTATTCTCCATCCCCACCACTCCTTGCCCAGGCAGGTACCACCTCAGGCATACCCTTTACTCACAGGGCCTGTATTACAATCACAGATCTGTTCTGCCAGTGTCTGCCACTGCAGAATATGCCCGGCCTTCTCTGGTTGCCCAGAGGGACAGGGAGTGTCTCTTCAAAATATCCCCAAGGGTCTGAGCCCTACTGTTCCTGTTGCTGCCACTGCTGCTCTGTGCCATGGAACACCCCCTCTCCCTCTCCCACACGGTTCCTTCAGTCCACTGTCTTCTCCTTACTCCCGTACAGCAGAATCAGCAGAGACTTGCAACATCCCATGCCCTGTCTACAGCTGTCAAGAAAATGCCCAAGAATCTGGACTCCATGGGGTACAGGCTTTCAGACCTCAGGGTGAGAGTGAAGGGGAGTGTTTGGAGTTCAGAATTGCAGGTAGAGAACATGTACAGTTTAATACAGTTTTATGCCTGGCAGGAGAGTACCATGGCACCCAGTAAGGGAAGGAGGTCCAGTTTTTAGAGGGTATGTCCTGTGGGATAACATGGGAGGACATGTGAACTCTGCTCACTTGTTTTTAAGAAGTATACTGCAAGCTGTTCTCTTGTGGCAGGGGACTCCCATCTGCTTTGCGATGGATTTTGTATGTATTGTTTGTATCCTTGGGGTTGCAGCTTGCCTCAGCAGGGTTGATGGGTGTTATTTAACCTTCTTTCTTGACTCAGCTCCAAACCATCAGCTCACTTGCTAAACTTTTGTCCTTTAACTTTCCTTATGGACGGGAGCCTCTGGAAAGCTGGCTCCAGTCAGCCATCTTGCCTCTGCTCCCCTGCTATTGTCTTTTAAACATTGGTTGCAAAGCCCCACAAAAAGTGCCTTCAGTTAATACTGACTAATGAAGTTGAAATGTACATGATACCCTCCAGAAAAGTCTGTTTAATGCTGGGAGTGGCAGCTCACACCTGTAATCCCAGCACTTGGGAGGCTGAGGTGGGTGGATTGCCTGAGCTCACAGGTTTGAGACCAGCCTCGACCAGAGTGAGACCTTCTCTCTAAAAATAGCCAGGCATTGTGGCAGGTGCCTGTACTCCCAGATACTCGGGAGACTGAGGCAAGAGAATCACTTAAGCCCAGGAGTTTTATGTCGCTGTGAGCTGTGATGCTATGACACTCTACCAAGGGTGATGGCACTCTACGAAGGGTGACAAAGTGAGACTCTGAGTCAAACAACAACAACAACAAAAAAAAAAGAGTCTCAGTTTATTTACCTCCATTTCTACCTGGTCCTTTACCCAGGATAATTAATAACTAATTACTACATACACATACGATCACAATAAAGAAAGAAAAATAAAAGAGACATTATTGATTTCTATTCATTGAATTTGTATCCTGAAACTTTACCGAATTCATTTATCAGATCTAGGAGTGGTTTTGGAGAAGTCTTTGGGGTTTTCCCCATATAAGATAATATTATTAGCAAAGAAAAAAAATTGACCTCTTTTCTAATTTGGATGCCTTTTCTTTTTTTCCTATGCCTGATTGCTCTGGTAAGGACTTCCAGGACTATGATGAATAAGTGTGCTGAAATTGACCATCCTTGTCTTGTTCCACTCTTTAGAGGGAATGCTTTCCACTTTTCCCTGTTAGGTGTGATGTTGCTGGTCGATTGGTCATAGATAGCCTTTCACATTCTGAGGTATGTTACTTCTATGTTGAGAATTCTTTTCATGAAAGAATTCTGAATTTTGTGTATTCTGCATCTGTTTAGGCTAGCATATATTTTTTATATTTCATTCCATTGATGTGATGCATCACTTTGATCCATCTGTGTCTGCTGATGGATCAGCAGAGCCATCCTTGCATCCCTTGTTATGAAACCCACTTGATTGTGGTGTATGATCTTTTCAATGTGCTGTTGGGTTTGATTTGATAGTATTTTGTTAAGGATTTTGGTGTCTGTGTTCATCAGGAATATTAGTCTGTAGTTTTCTTTTCTTCTTCTCCTTCTCCTTCCCCTTCTTGAGTGGTAGTGGCTGTGTCCTTGTCTGTTTTGGGTATACTGGCCTTGTAGAACGAGTTAGGGATAATTTCTACCTTGTTGAGATTTTTTAACACTTTCAGGTTTGCTGTTATTTTTTCTACATATGCTTGGTAGAATTTGGCTGTGAATTCATCTGATCTGGAGCTTTTCTTGGATGGGGGACTTTTTACTTGCTGCTTCTATCTCATTACTTGTTCTTGGTTTCTTCAGGTTTTGTATTTCTTCCTTGTTGTTGTCCTCAGAACTAGATGCTCAGAGAATTAGAAATAAGCACTGCACACAGAATGATTATTATGAGAGGGAGACCACGGCTTGCTCAGGCCATTGGTAACTTCCCACATTTATTGGGTGTTTTTATACACAGCACTAGTTAAAAGAAAAAAAGGTATAAAAATAGAAAAAGGAACATATAATGGTGAAATTATGAAGACTGCTAAGAAATTCTTTGTTCAGCACATATGCTGCTAGACACATACATAGTTAGTTCTTAATCGAGAACCTTTTGCTCAACACTTTGCTGAAGGCTTAATCACAACGGCTTCTAGCTGTCTTGTTCTTGATTGATTAGTTCCCTAAAACTTAAGAAAGAATAATTTTCTAAAAGGAGAATAGAGCAGAGCACTCCTTCCCGTAACCTCTGTGGGTGCCCAACCTCCAGCTGCAACCATGCAAAGCCCTCCAGTAACTTTCCTTTCTGTGAACATCTAACTGATTGTTCTTACTAGCCCAGGCATGTCCACAGAGAAAGTTTTTCCATCTTAGGACAACGTTCCTTGGGGAGCACATGAGGCCATGTCACTTGCTTTGGTTGGGGGACAAGTACCTCCCCATTCCTGGCTCAGTCTTGGGAGGCTGTATGTTTTCAGGAATGTATGACTTTTCTGTAGGCATTCTAGTTTGTGAGCGTATTATTGCTATAGCAGTCTCTGCTATCTCTTGGACTTATATGGCTTCAATTGTCATGGCTCCTTTTCACTTACAATTTTCTTTATTTGGATCTTTTCTCTTCCTGGTTCATCTAACCGGCAATCTACCAATTTTGTTGATTTTTTTGTAGAACTGACTTTTTGTTTTCTTAATCCTTTGTGGTCTCTAATTCATTTAGCTTTGCTTCCATGTTTGTTATTTCTGTTCTCCTAATTTGGGGTTTAGCTTGCTGTTGTTCTTCCAGTTCTTTGAGATGCCTCCTCTTTGGTTCCTAATTTGAAGCTTCCCAAATTTTTTGATGTGGGCACTTATTACTAGAAACTTTCCTCATAGTACTACTTCTCCATACCTCCTAGGTTTTTTTTTTTTTTTTTTGAGACAGACTCTCAAGCTGTTGCCCTAGGTAGAGTGCTGGGATGTTGCAACCTCAAACTCTTGGGCTTGAGTGATTCTCTTGCCTCAGCCACCCAAGCATCTGGGACTACAGTAGCTTGCTATAATGCTTTGCTATTTTTGGTTATAGTTGTCATTATTGTTTGGCAGGCCTGGTCTGGATTCAAACCCACCAGCTCTGGTGTATGTGGCTGGTGCCTTAGCCACCTGAGCTACAGGCATTGAGCCACCTCCCAGGTTTTGATGTGTTATGTTTTCATTTTCATTTGTTCTGAGAATTTTTGAAATTGTTTTCTGTAGCTCTTCATTGACTCACTGGTCATTCAGGAGCATGTTGTTTAATTGTTGTGTGTTTATATAGTGTCTAATGTTCCTCCTGTCATCAATCTCTACTTTTATTCCATTGTGGTCAAAGAAGATACTTGGTAGGATTTCAGTTGTCTTGCATTTGAAAATTCAAACCAAAGTTAGAAATATAGTCTATGCAACAACCCTAGACATATACCGCATAAAAAATGTTAAGTACAGTCATGAACCATGTAATCTTTTGGTCATGATAGACCCCATACACCACCATGTATTTCTCAGAACATGCCCCTGTCCTCAAGTAACACATAAGTATGCCCACATTAAGAACTGAAATAAAAGTATCAATGCTTATCTTTACTACATGTAATAAAATCAGATATATTGTTCTTAATCTGTTATATTTTGCTATAAAGAAATTCTATTTGAGACTCTTCATATTGGTTTGACGATCCATTCATAAGATTTGCCAAAGGAAAAGAAGCTATACTCTGTAAAAGAATCTAAAGAAATTAAATCTGAGCCCAATTCAAGGACCATGACTTGGAGCCACACACAAGAAGCCTTGAGTAAGTGGACTCTTGGGTCGGGTTACAGTGTGGTTTCATACATTTTAGGGAGACAGGAATTACAGGTAAAGTCATCCATTGATACATAGAAGGTATACATTGGCTTGGCCCAAAAAGGTGGGACATCTCAAAGTGGGAGCTTACAGGTTACAGGTGAGTTTAAAGATTCTTTGGTGGAGGCGGAGCACGATGATGGATGGGACGGATGTGTAGCCCACCTCTCCCAAGTCATCAGGTGAGAGGAAGGGGGGGTCTGAACCTTTTCCCAGTGTGGATTATTGGTGTAGACAGACAGCTGGAGACATGCAGCGAATTGGTGGATTGCTGTATATGAGGTGTAATTTAAAACCATGGACTCTGTTGTAGAGATTTTCCCTGCTTGGCCATGCTGGGTGGCAGGCACCTCCCTCACAGAGGACAGCAGTTTGCAACTCCTGGCAAAACACAACAGACGAAAATTTATTTCTGAGCAGTTTGGCACCCGAAAGGGGAGCCACTCAGAATCACAAGGTACTAAGCAACCCGATGGAAAATTAAAAGAAAGGGAACCCACCTGGGAAACAGACATTTTGAATTGTCTGAAATGGCGGGGACCTTCCCCTAGAACAACAGGAATGATTAAATAGACCAGACCATTCCTGGTGGGGAATATTGGTGTGGGCTGGCAGTTCAGGCTGTGCGGTGAACTGGTGGGTGGCTGGACTCAAAACTCCAGAGCCACGAAAACTGAGTATAAGGTTTCTGTGTGCCTCAGCCACAGTGGCAGCGAGACCCAGCAGCACCCATGGGACCTGGCAGCAGCCACGGTAGCCAGCACCAACGAGACCTGGAGGCTGCCAGCACCCTCCTCCACAGCCGATTGCAGTTGCCAGTTTGCAGGAGAATGCGGGAGCAGAGTGGAAAGATTTGTGAAGCATGGACTCCTGCACTGAGTTGGGAAGTCGGATAGGAGTACTGTCTGGAACAGAGCAGCTGAGGTTGCACAACAATTAGGTAAAAAAACTTTACAGAAACTCCAAAATGGCAATCGGCCAGATAGGGTGGTTACTGTAGTAACAGTATAAACTGTGAATCAGGTATAAGCCTGGGAACCACTCACAGCTCCACCTGGTGCTGGCAGCCACTGGGTCTCGCTGGTCCAGAAAGTATATTGCATTATTCCTTTATATATACATTATATATATAAAGTATATATTCCTACAAAAGTTGATCCCTACATCATATATATACATGTATATTTCTACATATATACAAGAATAATAATTTTGTGGTTGCTGCCTTTTTTTCTCATCATTTTCTTGGAGGAACTATGTTGATTTTTATTATTTTTCATATATTTTTTTATTTTAATTTTCTCTATTTTTAATTTTTTTCTTCTTTTTTAACTTTTTTATGAACAGCAATTTTTTTTCTCCCTTGTGTCTTCCTCTTCTTCCCTTCCTATTATTTCTGAGAGTGCTAACATCAGATTTCTAGAGGGTTTTTTTGTTTGTTTGTTCATTTTGTTTGTATGTTTTTACCCTTTTTTCCTCAATTATTTTATGATTATCATTATTTTTATTGTAGTTTTGTTGTTGTTGCTGTCTGTTTGTCTATGTGTTTCTGATTGATTGTGCATCTGTGGGCTTGTGTGTCTGGTAGCCTTTTTATCTGTTTATTTGCTCATTTGGTCTCAATGAATTTGGTGTTTCGACCTGCAATTCTGAGCTCCCAGCACTCCCCTCCACTCTCACTCTGAGGTCTGGAGGCCTGTCCTACAGGGGTCCAGATTCTTGGGTGATTTCTCAAGGGGTGTAGACAGGGCCTGGACTGCAGGTGGTCAGTGCTGATTCTGCAGCATGGGAGTGAGGAGACAACAGTAGGCTGAGAGGGAACCACACTGGAGTGGCACTGCCCTGAGGCACAGAGCAGCAGCTGTTTTGGCAACAATAGGGCCCACCACCAGATATTCCAAAGCCACAATCCCTGTCTCCTTGGGCAATCAGAGGGGGATGGGCATCTCCTCAGAAGGCAACCACCGTGGAACAGATCTAGAAAAGGCATGCACAGAGCCAGGAGATTCCGTGGGTAGGGCTGACCCAGAGGACAACTTTACTGAGCCTAAGACACATCCAGTCCTCCGGGGATCATCAGCCTATAGACAAAGGAGGCAGGAGGCTAGAGCTGACAGTGCTATGAATAAAAACCTGCAGGAGTAAAGGCAGGGCCTGAGGCACAGGTTCTGGGAACTTAAAAAGGTTTCTCTTCTGCAGAGGAATTTAGCAGGGACAGAAAAAAATGCCCACAAAGTTGTTCTGTTTTGTCAGTAACATCAATCAGGGGTGGGGCTGGAACTGAGTGAACACACCCCAGACTCCATCAAGTGCCCAAGGTTGTCAGGCCTCACCACCCCCTGCTGGATAGAGGCAGAGAGCAGTGCCCTGGCTGAGGAGATACAGATGTCCTTGTGATTCAGGCAGGTGCAAAGCCCTGGAGTATCTGCTCATGGGAGGCAAGTGAGTCACAGCCCTGTGGGGCTATCAGTGACTGGGTGCGACAAAGGTGCAAGCTGGGGAAGGAGGCATCAACCTTCCCAGATTACTCTATTTGCTGCGTGGGTCCTCTGGACTTCACAGAGCACCAGAGTAATTCTTATTTGAGTTGTCACCAGACCCCTGCGATCCAGTTCCCAGAGACCTTTGAAACTCTTACACCTGAGACAAGTGCTGACTGAGACAATTGATTTGGATCTTTTGAACTTAACCAATCACCTGGGGACTATTCAAGTGGTGCCCTGGGTGTGTGGTTGTAGGAAGGTTGGTTTCCTTTTCCAATTGTTGCCTGTGGGGAGCAGGGTGACTTAATTGCTGGTATTTATCCACAGCTGAGACTTCAACCCAGAGTAACTGTTTCACTGGGGTCAAACAGAGACCAGCTGAAAACAAGACAGAGCCACTTAGCCCCACCACACCAAATAGGTCCCCAATTTCTCAGGCTGTAACACAGTACGGGTCATCAACAAAGCTCCAGGGGAAAAGTCAAATGGTGTAAAAGAAAATTTCCCAGCAGAAAAACTCTGGTAACATGAATAACCAGAATAGATTAATCCCCCCAAAGAAAGATATGGCAGATGTAACTGAAGATCTCATTCATAAACAGCTGGCCAAGATGAGAGAAATTGGATTCAGAATTTGGATTGCAAACAAGATTAATAGAATGGAGAAAAATTTGGAAGTAGAAATTCAAACAGCAATTCAAAAGTCAGAATTAGAAATTTGAGGAGAAATTCAAAAGTTGTCTCAAGAATTTAATGAATTTAAACACAAAACCAGCAAAGAGTTTGATACACCGAAGCAAGAATTTGCAGCCCTCAAAGATCTGAAAAATACAGTAGAATCCCTCAGTAACAGAGTGTAGCAAGTAGAAGAAAGGATTTCTGACATTGAAGACAAAGTTTTTGAATGCTCCCAAACTCTCAAAGAGGAAGAGAAATGGAGAGCAAAAACAGATCCTTCTCTCAGAGAGCTCTGGGATAATTTGAAGAAGGCTAATATCTGCCTCATTGGAATCCCTGAAAATGATGACGTGGTCTTGCAATGCACAGAGGCCCTTGTCCATGAAATTATGAAAGGGAATTTTCCAGACATGCCAAGAGATTCTTAAGCTCAGATAGCAGACAGTTTCAAAACCCCAGCACGACTCAATCTGAATAAGACATCCCCCAGGCATAACATAATTAACTTCACTAGTGTTAATATCAAAGAGAACATTCTGAAAGCAGCCAGACGTAAAAAAATCCATTACCTACAAAAAGAAGAATATTAGAATGACTGCAGATCTCTCTGTTGAAAATTTTCAAGCCAAAAGAGGATGGTCATCGACTTTTAACCTCCTAAAACAAAATAACTTACAACCCCAGATCCTGTATCCAGCTAAACTGAGTTTCATTTATGATGGAGAAATTAAATGCTTTAATAACATTCATATGTTGAAGAAATTTGCCATAACCAAACCAGCTCTTCAGGATTTTCTCAGACATATTCTCCATAATGACCAACCCAATCCTATACCACAAAAGTAAACTCACTCAGAAACTTTTCATCAAACTTCAACTTCCACAGTGGTGAAAGGATTAAAAATGTCCACTGGACTTTCGAAAAACTCGATACCCAAAATTTTACCAGAGTTATCAATATTCTCCATTAATGTGAATGGCTTAAACTGTCCTCTAAAGAGGCACAGGTTAACTGACTGGATACAAAATCTTAGGCCAGATATTTGCTGCATACAAGAATCACATCTTACCTTAAAAGATAAACACAGACTTGGGCGAAAGGATGGTCGTCCATATTTCAGGCAAATGGTAGCCAGAAAAAAGCAGGCATTTCAATTCTATTTGCCAACACAATAGGCTGTAAACCAACAAAATTAAGGAAGGATAAGAATGGTCACTTCATATTTGTTAAGGGTAATACTCAATATGATGAGATTTCAATTATTAATATTCCAATACTTGGAAGCAAGTCACCTTCCAAGACTTAACCAGAATCAAGTGGAAATGTTGACCAAGCCAATATCAAGTTCTGAAATAGCATCAACCATACAAAATCTCCCTAGAAAGAAAAGCTTGGGACCAGATTGCTTCACGTCAGAATTCTACCAAAACTTTAAGAGGAACTGGTACCTATATTACTCAACGTGTTCCAAAATGTAGAAAAAGAAGGAAGACTACCCAACACGTTCTATGAAGCAAACATCACCCTGATCCTCAAACCAGGAAAAGACCCAACAAGAAAAGAAAATTATAGACCAATATCGCTAATGAGCACAGATGCAAAAATATTCAACAAGATCCTAAAAAACAGAATCCAGCAACACATCAAACAAATTATACATCATGACCAAGTTGGTTTTATCCCAGGGTCTCAAAGCTGATTCAATATATGTAAATGTATAAGTATAATTCAGCACATAAACAAATTAAAAAAAAACACCATATGATTCTCTCAATCGATGCAGAAAAAGCTTTTGATAATATCCAACATCCCTTCATGATCAGAACACTTAAGAAAATTGGTATAGGCGGTGCCTGTGGCTCAGTGAGTAGGGCACCGGCCCCATATGCCGAGGGTGGTGGATTCAAGCCCAGCCCCGGCCAAACTGCGACAACAACAAAAAAATAGTTGTGGCAGGCGCCTGTAGTCCCAGCTGCTCAGGAGGCTGAGGCAAGAGAATCGCGTAAGCCCAAGAGTTAGAGGTTGCTGTGAGCTGTGTGACACCATGGCACTGTACTCAAGGGCAGTACAGTGAGACTCTGTCTCTACAAAAAAAAAAAAAAAAAGAAAATTGGTATAGAATGGACATTTCTTAAACTCATAGAGGCCATCTAGAGCAAACCCACAGCCAATATCATATTGAATGGAGTTAAATTGAAATCATTTCCACTCAGATCAGGAACCAGACAAGGCTGCCCATTGTCTCCACTGCTCTTTAGCATTGTAATGGAGGTTTCAGCCATCGCAATTAGGGAAGAAAAGGTGATTGGGGTATCCATATAGGGTCAGAAGAGATCAAACTTTCACTCTTCACAGATGATATGACTGTATATCTGGAAAACCCCAGGGATTCTACTACAAAACTCTTAGAAGTGGTCAAGGAATATAGCAGCATCTCAGGTACAAAATCAACATTCATAAATTGGTAGCCTTTATATATACTAACAATAGTGAAGCTGAAAAAACAGTTAAGCACTCTATTCTGTTCACAGTACTGCCAAAGAAGGTGAAATATTTGGGAGTTTATGTAACAAAGGATGTGAAAGATCTTTATAAATAGAACTATGAAACTCTAAGAAAAGAAATAGCTGAGATCATTAACAAATGGAAAAATATACCATGCTCATGGCTGGGAACAATCAACATTGTTAAAATGTCTATACAATCCATAGCAATATACAATTTAAATGCAATCCCTATTAAATCTCCACTGTCATACTTAAAGATCCTGAAAAAATAATACTTCATTTTATATGGACTCAGAAAAAATCTCTAATAGCCAAGACATTACTCAGAAATAAACACAAAGTAGGAGGAATTACCCTACCAGACCTCAGACTACAGTATAAATCGATGGTGATCAAAACAGCATGGTACTGGCACAAAAACAGAGAAGTAGCTGTCTGGAACAGAATAGAGAAGCAAGAGTTGAACCCAACTACTTACTGTTATTTGATCTTTGATAAGCCAATTAAAAAACATCCCGTGGGGAAAAGATTCCCTATTTAACAAATGGGGCTGGGTGAAATGGCTGGCAACCTGTAGAAGACTGAAACTGGACCCACACCTTTCACCATTAAGTTAAATAGACTCTCACTGGATTAAAGATTTAAACTTAAGACATGAAACTATAAAAATATTAGAAGAGAGTGCATGGAAAACTCTTTAAGAAATTGGTCCGGGAGAGTATTTTATGAGGAGGACCCCCCGGGCAATTGAAGCAGCTTCAAAAATACACTACAGGGACCTGATCAAACTAAAAAGCTTCTGCACAACCAAGAATACAGTAAGTAAAGCAAGCAGACAGCCCTCAGAATGGGAGAAGATATTTGCAGGTTATGTCTCCAACAAAGGTTTAATAACCAGAATCCACAGAAAACTCAAACGTATAAGCAAGAAAAGAACAAGTGATCCCTTCGCAGGCTGGGCAAGGGACTTGAAGAGAAACTTCTCTGAAGAAGACAGGTGCACGGCCTATAGAAATGTGAAAAAAATGCTCATTATCTTTAATCATCAGAGAAATGCAAATCAAAACTACCTTGAGATATCATCTAAGTCCAGTAAGATTAGCCCATGTCACAAAATCCCAAGGCCAGAGATGTTGGTGTGGATGTGGAGAAAAGGGAACACTTTTGCACTGCTGGTGGGAATGCAAATTAATACATTCCTTTCGGAAAGATGTTTGGAGAAGCTTAGAGTTCTAAAAATAGATCTGCCATTTAATCCTATAATTCTTCTACTAGGTATATACCCAGAAGACCAAAAGTCACATTATAACAAAGATATTTGCACCAGAATGTTTATTGCAGCCTAATTCACAATTGCTAAGTCATAGAAAAAGCCCAAGTGCCCATCCATCCATCAATGGATTAATAAATTGTGGTATATGTACACCATGGAATATTATGCAGCCTTAAAGAAAGATGGAGACTTCACCTCTTTCATGTTTACATGGATGGAGCTGGAACATATTCTTCTTAGTAAAGTATTTCAAGAATGGAAGAAAAAGTATTCAATGTACTCAGCCCTACTATGAAACTAATTTATGGCTTTCATATGAAAGCTATAACCCAGTTATAACCTAAGAATATGGGGAATGGGGAGAGGGAGAGGAGGGAGGGGGGAGGATGGGCAGAGGAAGGGTGATTGGTGGGATTACACCTGCAGTGCATCTTACAAGGGTACATGTGAAAGTTAGTAAATGTAGAATATAATTGTTTTAATACAATAACTACGAAAATGCTAGGAAGGCAATGTTACCCAGTGTGAGGAAAATGTGTCAAACTTTTTATAAAACCAGTGTATGGTGCCCCATGTTCGCATTAATGTACACAGTTATGATTTTATATTAATTAAAAAAAAAAACAACAAAGATACCGCCCCTCCCCCCCAAAAAATATAAAGATTCTTTGGCTTACAATTGGCTGGAAGACAATTGCCAGGGGTCCTCAAACTTTTTAAACAGGGGCCAGTTCACTGTCCCTCAGATGGTGGGAGGGCCGGACTATAGTTTAAAAAAAAACTATGAACAAATTCCTATGCACACTGCACATATCTTATTTTGAAGTAAAAAACCAAAACAGGAACACATACAATCACGCTGCCTCATGTGGCCCACAGGCCGCAGTTTGAGGACCCCCTGCGGTAAGCTCTGCCCAACAGATCAAGAGTCAACATAAAGGAATGCTGAGTTAAGACAGGGGTCTGTTAATCATAGACAAACTACAGGGCATGTGTCCAGACTGCAGTGGTTGGTTGTGTATATTGAGGACCTGCAGGTGTGTCTTGCATAGCCTTAGGCTGTTAATGAGTCACAAATATATCTCTAAGAAGGGGAGGAGAGCATGATGAGGCCTCTCTGATTTCCTTTCTCATGGCTAGAACCTCACTTTCAGGGATCTCCTTGGTCAAGAGGGAGTCCAGTCATTCAGGTGCTTTGGGGTGGGGAACACTTAAGATTTTGAGTTCATAGGTTACCACCTAAAGTTGAAAAATCACTCTATAAAGTGATAAGTTCCAACTGGGAAACTAGCAGTGTAAGTATGGATAGATTTTTAATAGTGGTGTTCATAGGGTGCTCAAGAAACAAGGCCTGAATCACAGTGTTTAGTTCATTTTCGTGGGGGAAAGATTCCTACCCACGATTAAACTCACAAAATTTCTGATATTTAACAATGTGCTATTTTGGGACAAGCTAGTTCTGGCTCATCAATGGGCTAATAGTTTGAGCTCTGATGTCAGAAAGTTCTCTCTGGCAATCTGGACATTTAATAATTACTATACAATAAGTCATACAGCTTAAGGGTCTGAAAAGAGAGTGGACATGAAATAGGTTAGCATAAGTCAAATTCAGCTATCAAGTTGCCCTGAATCCTTCAGCCTTCACTGTGTTCACCCACAGCTATCTGTTCATATGACAATTCCCGAGAGACTTATTCTTTTATCTTAGAAATTGAGGCATACTAATTCGTCAGCAAGGACAAAGTAATCTTTGAGTATAGGTAGTTCAGACACTTTTATTCTAATTGTGAAATGTACATTAAGTTGGCCAGCACCTGTGGCTCAAAGGAGTGGGGCACTGGCCCCATGTACCGGAGGTGGTGGCTTCAAGTCTGGCTCCAGCCAAAAACTGCAAAAAAAAAAAAAAAAAGTACATTAAGTTAAGCTCTTGACATGGGATATTTTTGTTTCATTAAAATTAGTTATGCCCTATTCAAAATTCATTTGAAGCATGTATTTTTTTTTATTGTTGGGGATTCATTGAGGGTACAATAGGCCAGGTTACACTGATTGCAGTTGTTAGGTAAAGTCCCTCTTGCAATTATGTCTTGCCCCCATAAAGTGTGACACACACCAAGGCCCCAACCCCTCCCTCCATCCCTCTTTCTGCTTTTCCTCCCCCCCATAACCTTAATTGTCATTAATTGTCCTCATATCAAGATTGAGTACATAGGATTCATGCTTCTCCATTCTTGTGATGCTTTACTAAGAATAACGTCTTCCACTTCCATCCAGGTTAATACAAAGGATGTAAAGTCTCCATTTTTTTTAATGGCTGAATAGTATTCCATGATATACATATACCACAGCTTGTTAATCCATTCCTGGGTTGGTGGGCATTTAGGTTGTTTCCACAATTTGGCGATTGTAAATTGAGCTGCAATAAACAGCATAGTGCAAGTGTCCTTATGATAAAAGGGTTTTTTTCCTTCAGGGTAGATGCCCAGTAATGGCATTGCAGGATCAAATGGGAGGTCTAGCTTGAGTGCTTTGAGGTTTCTCCATACTTCCTTCCGGAAAGGTTGTACTAGTTTGCAGTCCCACCAGCAGTGTAAAAGTGTTCCCTTCTCTCCACATCCACGCCAGCATCTGCAGTTTTGAGATTTTGTGATGTGGGCCATTCTCACTGGGGTTAGATGGTATCTCAGGGTGGTTCTGATTTGCATTTCCCTAATATATAGAGATGATGAACATTTTTGCATGTGTTTGTTAGCCATTCGTCTGTCATTTTTAGAGAAGGTTCTATTCATGTCTCTTGCCCATTGATATATGGGATTGTTGGCTTTTTTCATGTGGATTAATTTGAGTTCTCTATAGATCCTAGTTATCAAGCTTTTATCTGATTGAAGATACACAAATATCCTTTCCCATTGTGTAGGTTGTCTCTTTGCTTTGGTTATTGTCTCCTTAGCTGTACAGAAGCTTTTCAGTTTAATGAAGTCCCATTTGTTTATTTTTGTTGTTGATGCAATTGCATGGCAGTCTTCTTCATGAAGTCTTTCCCCAGGCCAATATCTTCCAGTGTTTTTCCTATGCTTTCTTTGAGGATTTTTATTGTATCATGCCTTAAATTTAAGTCCTTTACCCATTTTGAATCAATTTTTGTGAGTGGGGAAAGGTGTGGGTCCAGTTTCAGTCTTTTACATGTAGACATCCAGTTCTCCCAACACCATTTATTGAATAGGGAGTCTTTCCCCCAAGGTATGTTCTTGTTTGGTTTATCGAAGATTAGGTGGTTGTAAGATGTTAGTTTCATTTCTTGGTTTTCAATTTGATTCCAAGTGTCTATGTCTCTGTTTTTGTGCCAGTACCATGCTGTCTTGAGCACTATGGCTTTGTAGTACAGACTAAAATCTGGTATGCTGATGCCCCCAGCTTTATTTTTATTACTAAGAACTGCCTTAGCTTTATGGAGTTTTTTCCGGTTCCATACAAAACGCAGAATCATTTTTTCCAAATCTTGAAATTATGATGTTTGTATTTTGATAGGAATGGAATTGAATAGGTAGATTGCTTTGGGAAGTATAGACATTTTAACAATGTTGATTCTTCCCATCCATGAGCATGTATGTTCTTCCATTTGTTAATATCCTCTGCTATTTCCTTTCTGAGGATTTCATAATTTTCTTTATAGAGGTCCTTCACCTCCTTCGTTAAGTATATTCCTAGGTATTTCATTTTCCTTGAGACTATGGTGAAGGGAGTTGTGTTCTTAATTAGCTTCTCATCTTGACTATTATTAGTGTATACAAAGGCTACTGACTTGTGAACATTGATTTTCTATCCTGAAACATTACTGTATTTTTTGATGACTTCTAGGAGTCTTATGGTTGAGTCTTTGGGGTTCTCTAAGTATAAGATCCTGTCGTCAGCAAAGAGGGAGAGTTTGACCTCCTCTGCTCCCATTTGGATTTCCTTTATTTCCTTGTCTTGCCTAATTGTATTGGCTAGAACTTCTAGCACTATTTTGAATAGTAAAGGTGACAGAGGACAACCTTGTCTGGTTCCAGTTCTAAGAGGAAAAGCTTTCAGTTTTACTCCATTCAGTAAAATATTGGCTGTGCGTTTGTCATAGATAGCTTCAATCAGTTTTAGAAATGTGCCACCTATGCTTACCTTCTTCAGTGTTCTAATTAGAAAAGGATGCTGGATTTTATCAAATGCTTTTTCTGCATCTATTGAGAGGATCATGTGATCTTTATTTTTGCCTCTCTTAATATGGTGGATAATGTTTATGGACTTGCGTATGTTAAACCAGCCTTGCATCCCTGGGATGAAGCCTACTTGATCATGATGTATGACTTTTTTGATGATAAGCTGTAATCTACTTGCTAGGATTTTGTTGAGAATTTTTGCATCTATATTCATGAGTGAGATGGTCTGAAATTCTCCTTTATGTTTGGGTCTTTTTCTGGTTTTGGTATCAGGGTGATGTTTGCTTCATAGAATGTGTTGGGGAAGATTCCTTCTTCCTCAGTTTTTTGGAATAATTTCTGCAGTACAGGAATAAGCTTGAAGGTTTGATAGAATTCTGGAGTGAAGCCATCTGGACCAGGGCATTTTTTGTTTGGAAGATTTTTTATTGTTTCTTTGATCTCAGTGTTTGAAATTGGTCTGTTCAGGAGTTTGGGTTCTTCCTGGCTAACTCTAGGGAGATGGTGTGATTCCAAGTATTGATCCATTTCCTTCACATTGTCAAATTTCTGGGCGTAGAGTTTCTGGTAGTATTCAGAGATGATCTCTTGTATCTCTGTGGGATCAGTTGTTATTCGCCCTTTATCATTTCTGATGAGGTTACTAGAGATTTTACTTTTCTATTTCTCGCTAGTCTGGCCAATGGTTTATCTATTTTATTTATTTTTTCAAAAACCAACTCCTTGTTTCATTAATTTTCTGAATGATTCTTTTGTTTTCAATTTCATTGGTCTCTGATTTGATTTTGTATATTTCTTTTCTTCTACTGAGTTTAGGCTTAGATTGTTCTTCTTTTTCCAAATCCATAAGATGGGTTGTGAGATTGTCGATGCACTCTCTTTATGTTTTTTCAATGTAGGCATGTAAAATGATAAATTTTCCTCTCAAAACTGCCTTTGCAGTATCCCACAGCTTTTGCTATCTTGTGTCTTCATTGTTGTTATGCTCAAGGAAGTTAATGATTTCCTGTTTTAGTTCTTCCTTCACCCATCTGTTATTCAAGAGAAGATTGTTTAATTTCCATGCCTTTGTGTGGGGTTGAGCGTTTGTGTTAGAGTTTAGTTCCACCTTTAGTTCCTTATGGTCTGAGAAGATACAGGCAAAATTTCAGTTCTTTTGATTCTGTTGATGTTTGTTTTGTGTCTCAGGATATGATCAAGTTTGGAGAATGTTCCATGGGGTCATGAGAAGAACTTATATTCTTTATCTTTGGGATGGAGTTTTGTATATGCGTCTATCAAGCATAGTTGTTCTAGGGTCTCATTTAAATCTCTGATATCTTTGTTTAATTTATGTTTAGAGGATCTGTCCAGCTCTGTAAGAGTAGTGTTAAAGTCCCCTGTTATTATGGTATTATCAGATATCATATTGCTCAGACTGAGTAAGGTCTGTTTCAAGAACCTGGGAGCATTTAAATTGGGTGCATAAATATTTCGAATTGAGATGTCCTCTTGTTGTATTTTTCCCTTGACCAATAGAAAGTGACCATCTTTGTCTTTTTTGACTTTAGTTGCTTTAAATCCACATGTATCTGAAAATAAGATTGCAACTCGTCTTGTCTTCTGAATTCCATTTGTGAGAAAAATTGTCTTTCAACCCTTGACTTGGAGTTTCAATTTGTCTTTTGAAGCCAGGTGTGTTTCTTTCAGACAGCATATGGATGGCTGTGTTTTTTAATCCAGTCAGTCAATCTATGTCTCTTCAGTGGGGGATTCAAGCCATTAACATTTATTGAGATAATTGATAAGTGTGGTAGTTTTCTATTCGTCTTATTTTGTGAGAGTCCATTGCTTAGTTTTATCTTTTGCATCAGTGTGGAGGTTAGGTTCTGACCTTTAATTTCTGAGTTCTTACTTTGCTGCTGATCCATTGTGATGGTCAGTGTGTAGAACAGGTTGAAGTATTTCCTGTACAGCTGGTCTTGTTGTGGCGAATTTGCGCAATTTTTGTATATCTGTAAATGATTTTATTTCTCCATCAATTTTAAACCTTAGTTTAACAGGGTACAGAATTCTCGGCTGGAAATTTTTCTGTTTAAGTAGATTAAAGGTAGATGAGCATTGTCTTCTTGTTTGGAAAGTTTCATTAGAGAAGTCTGCGGTCATTCTGATGGATTTTCCCCTGTAGGTCAACTGGCGCTTTCTCCTGGCAGCTTGCAGAATCTTTTCTTTTGTCCTGACTTTGGACAGGTTCATCACAATGTGTCTTGGAGAGGCTCAGTTAGAGTTGAGGCAACCTGGGGTTTGGTATCCATCTGAAAGCAGTGTGTCAGAGTCTTTGGTGATATTTGGGAAATTTTCTTTTATAATATTCTCTAGTATGGCTTCCATTCCTCTGGGGCATTCTTCTACCCCTTCTGGAATTCCTATAACTCGTATGTTGGAACGCTTCATAAAGTCCCATAATTCTGACGGTGAACGTTCTGCTTTCTCTATCTTCTTTTCTGCCTCTTTTACTATCTGAGGTATCTCAAGAATGTTGTCTTTTACCTCTGAAATTCTTTCTTCTACATAGTCTAACCTGTTGCTGATACTTTCCATTGCATCTTTAAGTTCCCTAATTGACTGTTTCAGTTTCTTCAGCTCTGCTATATCCTTTCTATATTCTTCATATCATTCATCTCTTATTTGATTCTGTTTTTGGATTTCCTTTTGGTTATTTTCCTCTTCATTAGCAGTTTCCTTCATTGTTTCTATCATTTCTTACGTTGTTTTCATCAAGTGTATTCTAAATTCCCTTTCTGTCATTCCTAACATTTCTTTATAGGTGGAATCCTCTGCAGTAGGTACCTCATATTCCCTTGGCGGGGTTGTTCTGGACTGGTTCTTCATGTTGCCTGGAGTTTTCTGCTGATTCTTCCTCGTGAGTGATTTCTTTTATCTGTTTCCTTGCCCTAATTTTCCTTTCACTTCCTCTTGCTTTTTAAGTTCTCATGCCCGTGGACTAAGGTTTCGATGAGTTTTTTTGGTACAGGATCAGAAGAATGAGAAGGTTGAAGAGCAAGAAAGGGATGAGAGAAAGGAGGAATCAGCAAAAAGAAAAAAGAAAATAGAGAAATGAGATGGAGTGGGTAAAAGGAATATTGACAAAAAGATGTGAGGCACAGAAAGAGGGAGACAGAGCAATATAGGTGTACAGTAGGGTACTTTGACACAAGATTAAAAAAAAACAACCTTCTGGGGATGCCCAGTTGGGTGATTCCCTTGAGGTCAGCAGCTCTTTGCTAACCTGATCAGATGCAGTACCCCACCTTCACCAAGTGCAGAAGAAAGACAAAAATGGTATAAATCAAACCAAAACAAGCAAACAGAAAAGTTTACGGGATAAAATTGGGTGAAAAACCAAATTATAGGGGTAGAAACACTACCAAAAATGAAGTTCTAGTTATTGAAAAAGGCAGAAATGGAAAAGTATAATTAAACTAGAAAAATTGAGAAAGAAAAAAGTCTGTATGGAAAAGGTTGAAATTAAAAAACAGAGAGCTGGAGACACCCAGTGAACTGGCGGATTGCTATATATGAGGGGTAATTTAATATCACAGACTCTGTTGTAGAGATTCTTCCCTGCTCGGCCATCCCGGCCAGCAGGCCCCTCCCCTACAGAGGTCAGCAGCTTGCAACTCTTGAAAATACCCAATTGACAAATAATTACTCCTGAACTGAGGGAGGCATCCCAAAGGAGAGCCACTCAAAACCACGGGGAGCTGGGCAAACTGTTGGACAATTGAAGGGAAGGGATCCTGCCCGGGAAACAGACATTTTGAACTACCCAAAAGGGTGGGCACCTTTCCCCAAGGTGTTGGAGGGGGCTGGTGGTTCAGGCTGCATGGCGAACTGGTGGGCACCAATCCAAAAGGGAAACTCTGAACCATAAAACTCAGAATAAGTCCCCCGAACGCTCCAACCACGGGTACTGGCTTGAAGCTTCAGACCCGGCTTTAGCTGCTAAATCTGTGAAGCTACTGAAGCCGCGGACCCGGCTCTACCTGCTAAAACCATGAACTTGGATTCAGCCCCGGGAGCCAGCTACAGCAGATAAAACCTCAAGCCTGCTAAAGACCGCGTGAACTCAGCACCACTCTCCCTACAGCTGATTGCATTCGCCAGTTTGCAGGAGAACCTGGGAACAGAGTGGAAAGACTTAAGAAGCATGGATACCTGCACTGATTGGGAAGGTCGGTTGCAAGTGCTGTCTGGAAAATAACAGCCGAAGTTACACAATTTTTAGGCGACAAACTTTTACAGAAACTCCAAAATGGTGATCGGCCATTGAAGGTGGTTACCATGATAACAGTATAAAGTGTAAATCAGGTATAAGTCTCGGAACCACTCACAGCGCCACCTGGTGTCCAGAAAATATATTGCAGTATGAATATATTCCTACGAAAGTTGTTCCCTACAGCAGACATATAGATATAAAGGTATATTTCTACACGCAAGAATATTTTTGTAGTTGGTACCTTTTTTTTGTTTTGTTTTGTTTTTTGGTTTTCGTGGGGTTTTGTTTATTTCGTTTTTGTCGATTTTTTCCTCCCCATTTTCTTAGAGGAGATTTTGATAATTTTTTATTATTACATTTTATATAGATATATTTTTTATTTCTATGTCTTCTAATTTTAATTTCTTCTTTCTTCTCATTTAACATTCCTACTAACACCACTTTTTTCTCTCTTTTTTCTTTATTTCAATTATTTTACGATTATCACTATTTTTATTGCAGTTGTTCTTATATTGCTGTTGTTGTGGCTGCTACATGTATGTCTATGTGTTTCCGTTTGTCTCTGTATGTATGGGCCCGTGTGCGTGGTAACCTTTGTATCTGTTTATTTGTTCATTTGGTCTCAACGAACGTGGTGTTACGACCTGCAACTCTGAGCTCCTAACACTCCCCTCCACTCTCACTCCATGATCTGGAGACATGCCCCCCCGGAAGTCCAGATTCTTGGGTGAACTCTTGAGAGGTGCAGACAGAACCTGGACTGCAGCTGGCCAGTGCTGACTCTGTAGCAAAGGAGTGAGAAGACGACGGTTGGCTAAGAGGGAATTACACTGGAGCGGTGGTGCCCCGAGGTGCAGAGCAAAAGCTGTCTTCAGCAATAACAAGGCCCACCCCCAGATATCCCATAGCCTCTCCGCCTGTCTTCCTGGGCAACCAGATGAGGCCGAGCATCTTCTCAGATGGCAACCACCAGGGAACAGACCTGGGACTGAAACACAGGCCCCGTGAGTAAAGGGTTTGCCTGAGGCAGCACTGACCTGGGTGTAACATGGGGAGTAGAAAACACACCCACAGAGCCGGGAAACTCCCAGGGTGGGGCTGACCCAGAGGACCACTTTACTGAGCCTAAGAAGCACCTGGCCCTCAGGGGATCACCAGCGTATAGACAAAGGAGGCCAAGAGGCTACAGCCGACGACAACTGATCGTGCTGCAAACACAAACTTGCAGGACTAAAGACAGGGCCTGAGGCACAGGTTCTGGGAGCTCAAATCAGCCTCTCCTTTGCAGAAGAATCTAGCAGGGTTAGAAACAAACTCCCACAGGGTTGTTCCATTCACCCAGTAACATAAACTAAGGGTGGGGCTGGAACTGAGAGAACACTTCCAGCCTCCATCACGTGCCCGAGGTTGAAAGGCCACACCACCCACTGCTGGATAAAGACAGAGAGTAGCTGCCTAGATGAGCAGACCCTGACTACCCAGTGACTTAGGCAGGTGCAAACCCCTGGAGTATCTGCTTACTCTAGACAACTGACTGGGTCACAGCCCTGTGGGGCTAGCAGTGACTGGGTGTGACAGAGCTGCAAGGTGGGGAAGGAGGCAACAATCTTCCCAGACTGATCTATTTACTTGGTGGCTCCTCCTGACTCCATGCAGCACTGGAGCAAGCCATATTAGAGCAGTCACCAGACCCCTGTGATCCAGTTTTCCGGGACCTCTAAAACTCACCTACCCGAGGCAGCTGCTGACTGAGACAATTGATTTGGACCTTTTGAACTGAGCCACTCACCTATGGACTATTCAGGTGGTGCCCTGGGTGTGTGGTTGTAGGAAGGCTTGATTTTCCTTTTCCATTTGTTGCCTGTGGTGGGTGGGGTGACTTAATTGCTGGTATTTCTCCACAGCTGAGACTTAACCCAGAGTAACTGTTTCACTAGGGTCAAATAAAAACCAGCTGAAAACAAGACAGAACCACTTAGCCCCTCTACACCAAACAGGGCCCCAGTTTCTCAGGCCACAGCACTGTACGGGTCCTTGACAAAACACCAGAGGAAAATCAAAGGGAGTAAAACAATCATGGGGCGCAATCAGCGGAAAAACTCTGGTAACATGAATAACCAGAATAGATCAACCCCCCCCACAAGGAGAGATACGGCAGATGTAATTGAAGATCCAATTCACAAACAACTGGCTGAGATGTCAGAAATCGAATTCAGAATTTGGATGGCAAACAAGATTAACAAAATATAACTAGGAATTAGTGGAGAAATTCAAAAGCTGTCTCATGAATTTAAAGAATTTAAAGACAAAACCACCAAAGACTTAGACACACTGAAAGAAGAATTTGCAACCCTCAAAAATCTGAAAAATACAGTAGAATCCCTCAGTAACAGAGTGGAGCAAGTAGAAGAAAGGATTTCTGACATCGAAGACAAAGCCTTTGAACACGCCCAAACTCTCAAAGAGGAAGAGAAATGGAGAACAAAAAGGGATTATTTTCTCAGAGAGCTCTGGAATAATTTGCAGAAGGCTAATATCTGACTCATTGGAATCCCTGAAACCAATGAAGTGGCCTTGTTAGGCACAGAGGCCCTTCTGCATGAAATTATGAAAGAGAATTTTCCAGACATGCCTAGAGGTTCTGAAATTCAGATAGCAGAGAGCTTCAGAAACCCAGCACGACTCAACCCCAATAAGACATCCCGCAGGCATATCATAATTAACTTCACTAAAGTTAATATTAAGGAGAAGATTCTCAAAGCAGCCAGATGTAAGAAAGCCATTACCTAGAAAGGGAAGAATATTAGAATGACTGCAGATCTCCCCGCTGAAACTTTTCAAGCCAGAAGAGGTTGATCATCGATTTTAATCTCCTAAAGCAAAATAACTATCAACCCTGGATCCTGTATCCAGCTAAACTAAGTTTCATTTATGATGGAGAAATTAAATACTTTAATGACATTCATATGTTGAAGAAATTTGCCATAACCAAACCAGCTCTTCAGGATATTCTCAGACCTATCCTCCATAATGACCAACCCAGTCCTCTACCACAAAAGTAAACTCACTCAGAAACTTTTGATCAAAGTCCAACTTCCACACTGGCGAAAGGATTAAAAATGTCCACTGGACTTTTGAAAAACTCCATACCCCAAATTTTACCAGACTTATTAATATTCTCCATTAATGTGAACGGCTTAAACTGTCCTGTAAAGAGGCATAGGTTAGCTGACTGGATAAAAAAATTCAGGCCAGATATTTGTTGCATACAAGAATCACATCTTAACTTAAAAGACAAATATAGACTCAGGGTGAAAGAATGGTCATCCATATTTCAGGCAAATGGTAATCAGAAAAAAGCAGGTGTTGCAATTTTATTTGCAGATACAATAGGCTTTAAACCAACAAAAGGAAAGAAGGAAGGATAAGAATGGTCACTTCATATTCATTAAGGACACTTCATATTTGTTAAAGGTAATACTCAATATGGTGAGATTTCAATTATTAATATCTATGCAACCAACCAGAATGCGACTCAATTTATAAGAGAAACTCTAACAGACATGAGCAACTTGATTTCCTCCAGCTCCATAATAGTGAGAGATTTCAACACTCCTTTGGCAGTGTTGGATTGATCCTCCAATAAGAAGCTGAGCAAAGAAATTTTAGATTTAAACCTAACCATCCAACATTTGGATTTAGCAGACATCTACAGAACATTTCATCTGAACAAAAGTGAATACACATATTTCTCATAAGCCCATGGAACTTACTCCAAAATCAATCACATCTTAGGTCACAAGTCTAACTTCAGTAAATTTAAAGGAATAGAAATGATTCCTTGCATCTTCTCGGACCACCATGGAATAAAAGTTGAGCTCAGTAACAACAGGAATCTGCATCCTTATACAAAACCATGGAAGTTAAATAACCTTATACTGAATGATAGATGGGTCAGAGCTGCGAGCAAGAAGGAAATTGCCAAATTTTTGGAACAAAACAACAATGAGGACATGAATTATCAGAACCTCTGGGATACTGCAAAGGCAGTCCTAAGAGGGAAATTTATAGACTGCAAACCTTCAAGAGAATGGAAAGAGAAGAAGTTAACTTAATGGGACATCTCAAGCAACTGGAAAAGGAAGAACATTCCAACCCCAAACCCAGTAGAAGAAAAGAAATAACCAAAATCAGAGCAGAATTAAATAAAGTCAAAAACAAAAGAATTATACAACAGATCAATAAATCAAAACGTTGGTTTTTTGAAAACGTCAATAAAATAGATAAACCTTTGGCCAACCTAATCAGGAAAAAAGAGTAAAATCGCTTATCTCATCAATCAGAAATGACAAAAACGAAATAACAAAGGACTCCTCAGAAATTCAAAAAATCCTTAATGAATATTACAAGAAACTTTATTCTCAGAAATATGAAATCTGAAGGAAATTGACCAATACTTGGAAGCACGCCACCTTCCAAGACTTAGCTAGAATCAAGTGGAAATGTTGAACAGGCCAATATCAAGTTCTGAAATAGCATCAACTGTACAAAATCTCCCTAAAAAGAAAAGCCCGTGACCAGATGGCTTCACTTCAGAATTCTACCAGAACTTTAAAGAGGAACTAGTACCTATATTACTCAACCTGTTCCAAAATATAGAAGAAGAAGGAAGAGTACCCAACACATTCCATGAAGCAAACATCACCCTAGTCCCCAAACCAGGAAAAGACCCAGCAAGAAAAGAAAATTATAGACCAATATCACTAATGAATGTAGATGCAAAAATATTCAACAAGATCCTAACACAGAATCGAGCAACACATCAAACAAATTATACATCATGACCAAGTTGGTTTTATCCCAGGGTCTCTAGGCTCATTCAATGTATGTAAATTTATAAATATAATTCAGCACATAAACAAATTAAAAAACAAAGACCATGTAATTCTCTCAATTGATACAGAAAAAGCTTTTGATAATATCCAGCATTCCTTCATGATCAGAACACTTAAGAAAATTGGTATACAATGGACATTTCTTAACCTGATAGATGCCATCTACAGCAAACCCACAGCCAATATCATATTGAATGGAGTTAAATTGAAATCATTTGTACAGATCAGGAACCAGACAAGTTTGCCTATTGTCTCCACTGCTCTTTAACATTGTAATAGAAGTTTTAGTCATTGAAATTTGGGAAGAAAAAGCGATCAAGGGTATTCATATAGGGTCAGAAGACATCAAACTTTTGCTCTTTGTAGATGATATGACTGTATATCTGGAAAATCCCAGGGATTCTACTACAAAACTCTTAGAAGTGATCAAGGAATACAGCAGCGTCTCAGGTTACAAAATCAACATTCATAAATCGGTAGCCTTTATATAGACCAACCATAGTCAAGCTGAAAAAACAGTTAATGACTCTATTCCCTTCACAGTAGTACCAAAGAAGATGAAATAGTTGGTAGTTTATCTAACAAAAGACGTGAAAGATCTCTATAAAGAGAACTATGAAACTCTAAGAAAAGAAATAGCTGAAAATGTTAACAAGTGGAAAAACATACCACGCTCATGGCTGGGAAAAATCAACATTGTTAAAATATCCATACTACACAAAGCAATATACAATTTTAATGCAATCCCTATTAAAGCTCCACTGTCATACTTTAAAGATATTGAAAAAATAATATTTCATTTTATAGGGAATCAGAAAAAAACCTCAAATAGCCAAGATATGACTCAGAAATAAAAACAAACCAGAAGGAATTATGCTACCAGATATCAGACTATACTATATATCGATCTTGATCAAAACAGCATGGTACTGCTACAAAAACAGAGAGGTAGATGTATGGAACAGAATAGAGAACCAAGAGATGAACCCAGCTACTTATTTGATCTTTGACAAGCCAATTAAAAACATTCAGTGTGGAAAACATTCCCTATTTAACTAATGGTGCTAGGTGAACTGGCTGGCAACCTGTAGAAGACTGAAACTGGACCCACACCTTTTACCATTAACTAAGATAGACTCTCACTGGATTAAAGATTTAAACTTAAGACATGAAACTATAAAAATACTAGAATAAAGTGCAGGGAAAACTCTTGAATAAATCAGTCTGGGTGAATGTTTTATGAGGAGAACCCCTGGGCAATTGAAGCAGCTTCAAAAATACACTACTAGGACCGGATCAAACTAAAAAGCTTCTGCACAGCCAAGAACACAGTAAGTAAAGCAAGCAGACAGCCCTCAGAATGGGAGAAGATATTTGTAGGTTATGTCTCCAACAAAGGTTTAATAATCAGAATCCACAGAGAACTCAAATGTATTAGCAAGAAAAGACCAAGTGATCCCATCGCAGGCTGGGCAAGGGACTTGAAGGGAAACTTCTCTGAAGAAGACAGGCAAGCAGCCAGCCTACAGACATATGAAAAAATGCTCATCATCCTTAATCATCAGAGAAATGCAAATCAAAACTACGTTGAGATATCATCTAAGTCCAGTAAGATTAGCCCATGTCACAAAATCCCAAGGTCAGAGACGTTGGTGTGGATGTGGAGAAAAGGGAACACTTCTACACTGCTGGTGGGAAAGCAAATTAATACATTCCTTTTGGAAAGATATTTGGAGAACACTTAGAAATGTAAAAACAGACCTGCCATTCAATCCTATAATTCCTCTTTTAGGTATATACCCAGAAGACCAAAAATCACATTATAACAAAGATATTTGTACCAGAATATTTATTGCAGCCCAATTCATAATTGCTAAGTCATGAAAAAAACCCAAGTGCCCATCGATCCACAAATGGATCAATAAATTGTGGTATATGTACACCACGGAATATTATGCAGCCTTAAAGAAAGATGGAGACTTCACCTCTTTCATGTTTACATAGATGGAGCTGGAACATCTTCTTCTTAGTAAAGTATCTCAAGAATGGAAGAAAAAGTATCCAATGTACTCAGCCCTACTATGAAACTAATTTACGGCTTTCATATGAAAGCTATAACCCAGTTATAATCTAAGAATATGGGGAAGGGAGAGAGGGAGGGGACGGGAGAGGGGAGGATGCGTGAGGGAGGGTGATTGATGGGATTACACCTACGGTGCATTTTACAAGGGTACATGTGAAACTTACTAAATGTAGAATATAAATGTCTTAATAACTAAGAAAATGCCAGGAAGACTATGTTAACCAGTGTGATGAAAATATGTCAAATGGTATATAAAACCAGAGTATGGTGCCTCATGATTGCATTAATGTACACAGCTATGATTTAATAATAAATAAATTAAAAAAAAAAAAACCCAGCCCTGGCCAAAAACTGCAAAAAAAAAAAAATTGTGTCTGCCTCTTATGGTCCATACATTGTGTCTTAGGCCTGACAGAGCCTGACTATCTTCAACATTTTCCTTCTGAAACTCAGTACCCAGAGGCCCCTGGCAGAGCCCAGCTTGGACCATTTTTTTTTTTTTAATTTTACTTATTTATATTTTAGAGAGAGTCTCACTTTGTCGCCCTTGGTAGAGTGCTGTTACAGCTCACAGCAACCTCAAACTCTTGGGCTTAAGCTATTCTCTTGCCTCAGCCTCCCAAGTAGCTGGGACTACAGGCACCCGCAGGACCTCTGGCTTTCTCTCTCTTTCTTTCTTTCTTTCTTTCTTTCTTTCTTTCTTTCTTTCTTTCTTTCTTTCTTTCTTTCTTTCTTTCTTTCTTTCTTTCTTTCTTTCTTTCTTTCTTTCTTTCTTTCTTTCTTTCTTTCTTTCTTTCTTTCTTTCTTTCTTTCTTTCTTTCTTTCTTTCTTTCTTTCTTTCTTTCTTTCTTTCTTTCTTTCTTTCTTTCTTTCTTTCTTTCTTTCTTTCTTTCTTTTTTTAGAGATGGGGGCTCTCACTCCTTCTCAGGTAGGTCTTGAACTTGTGAGCTCAGGCAATCCACCCACCTTGGCCTCCTAAGGGCTGGGATTACAGGCATGTGCCACTGTGCCGGTCCAAAAGACCATTTTAATGAACAACACATTGAGGCAGATCCAGGAGGATCAACTCAAACAGGAAGGCAGTCTGAGGCCCAGGTTCACCTCCTCCTCCCAGCCTGCGGAGGAGCTGACTGACAGCTACCTACCAAGAGGCCCCACCCCTCTTCAGCCACCTTGGTCCCCTCCTGCTCACCCTTGTGACCTGTGGACCTGGAAGCATTATGACCCAGGCCTGTCTCACTCCAGCCTCACTTCTCCAGGATACTTTTGCTCTTCCGAGGCCATGCAGTCCAGGGTTCCCACCAAACACTCACCTCCAGCTCCTCCAGCAAAAGACAGTTTCCCCTCCGCCTTGGACTAGATCAACCAGATGTCCCATATCTACTTCTAGAGGAAGTTGCAGCGGCAATGACTGACAGTTGAAAGGGACCGCCAGTGAGCCCAGCATCCCGAAATCCGAAGGGCCCCAGGAGAGCCGCAGGATGAATCAAAACTGATAGGCTCCCTGCGTGGGAATTTTGGAATAACCACATCCCCGGGTTTCCTGACAGACTTGACCCTGGATGACGTGTTATTTGCTGACACTGATGCAACCATTTTAACTCCTGCAGATTCTCATCAGGGAAAGCCTCAAACATGGCCCCTGTGTCAATCGGTGACCTCCTCAAATCTGGGTCCTTAGAGCAGTCAGCCTGTCACTCTGAGTTAGCCTTTCAAAAGGGACCTCACAGCGCTGGACCACATCATGGAGGTGCTCATTGGGGCCTAAGACCCAGAGACCCTGGAATATTCCCACAATATTCCTAACAGTTCTCCACACTGTACATGCACCCTGGCTTGCCCTTTTCAGAGAAAAAGAAAATTTTACAAAAGGAACACAATAGTTTTTGCTTTGAGGTGAGTCAGAGTGCCTTCATCAAAGTATGACCACTTTAATATGCTTTTTTGAGTGGTTCCTTGGAGACTGCTATCCTGGTATAGGAAAGAATACACTTGACGACAATGTTGCTATGCTGAATGACAAAAGGAAGCTGTTCAAGCCAAGCACAAGAATCAAGTTGGAAAAGTTGTAAATTCGCATGTGTATATTTTTCTGTTTTTTAAATAAGTTTTATCGCAAGAGGTAAAAAAAAATAATATATATATATATATAATTTAGATAATCTTAGTACCTTTTTTGGGCATTTTTGTCCTGTATAGGCTGACTTGGCAATTCAGCTTTTTTTTTCTTTTCTTTCTTTCTTTTTTTTTTTTTTTAGAGGCATTTACTACTCCTCATAAGTGTTGCTAAGTAATAGAGATGATTTACAGCACATGGGAGGATGTGTGCAGGTTATACATGAGTATTATGCTACTTTATATAAGGGACTTGAAAATCTGTGGATTTTGGTATTCAAGGTGGGGTCTTGGAACTGATTTCCTGTGGATACTGTGCAATAACTGTATATAATTAAAATAAGCTGCTGGGTTGGGGAGAGTATGCTAATGGCATCATACCAAGCTCTTGTCATCATTAGGGTGCTTGACTTGCACAAAACTTTCCAAATCTGGCCAGGCACAGTGGCTCATGCCTATAATCTTAGCCCTTAGGGAGGTTGAGGTAGGTGGATTGCTTGAAGTCATGAGTTGAGACCAGCCTGAGCAAGAGCAAGAATGAGACCCTGTCTCTACTAAAAAAAAAAAAGAAAACTAGTTAGGCATTGTGGTGGGAACCTGTAATCCCAGCTACTCTGGAGGCTGAGGCAAGAGAATCTCTTGAGTCCAAGACTTTGAGGTTCCTGTAAGCTATGATGCCATGGCACTCTACCCAGGATGACAGAGTGACACTCTGTCTCAATAAAGAAATACACAACCAACAACAACAAAATACCCACCAAATCTTTCCACATCAGAAGATTAGACTGAGCTTCCCATTATAATCAACTACCTCTTACCAATTATCAGTTTTTTTGAAGGAGTGTGTGGTAAGATGAATAATGACTCCCAAAGGCATTCAAGCCCTATCCCTAGAAGCAGCCAATGCACTTTTTATGCAAAAGAGGCTTTGCAGTCGAATTCTTCTTTGCCATATTCTATGCTGTAAGTTCCACTGGTTGAAATAAAAGAGCTTCCTCTTATAAACACGGTGTTTGGGTGCTCTTTCTCTCCATTGGGTCTCATCTTCCTGCAACATTTTTGGTTCCCTGACCAGGAAGCAAGATAACCTGTGGAGCGAAGACACCCCTGGTAGTTGCCACCAATCCTCTGGACACCCATATGAGGGGCCCCTGGTCAGCCTGGGTGACATGAACCTCTGAAGCATGCCAGAGAGGCAGCTTGGCCTCCCTGTGTGGATACCTCAACTGGGCAGAGAAAGACCCCATTGGCAGGTCTTCAAGCAGTCAAACACCAGGAGGAACTGGCATGTAGGAACTGGTACCTGCACTGGGAGATGTCTAAAGCAAGGTTGGATCAACCCAGGGTTCCCACCATTTGAGTTGAAGCGGGGTCCAATCAACCCCTGGGGTGTTAAATTCCCCACAGGCCTGTTGAGAGGTGTATGAGAATGTGTGGATGTGGTGTGACTGAGAGAACTCTGAGGGTGGGGTTGGACCTCCTCTCATAGTGTTGGTTTGCCTCCTATGGCTAAGTTTGAGTGGGAAATCAAGGCTGCCCAGGTTAGAAATGGGTTGGAATTGTGTGCATGTGAGTGCTTAGAGAATGACTGAGACAGGTAACAATAGGTGAGGTTTCTCCCACCTTCACAGGGCAAAAGGATTGTGTGAGTGGCCTCTTTTACCCTGCACCAATTTTGCCTACTGCCTTTTCAGTGGGGGAAAGAACAAATGGTACTGGGCGAACTGGCTAGTGACCTGTAGAAGACTGAAACTGGACCTCCACCTTTTACCATTAACAAAAATTGATTCTCACTAGATAAAAGATTTAAGCATAAGACATGTAACTATAAAGATTCTAGGAGAGAGTGCAGGAAAACACTTGAAAAAACAGGCCTTGGAGGATCCTTTATGAGGAGGACCTCCCCCACCCCCACCCCGGCCAAATGAAGCAATACCAAAAATACATTACTGGGATCTGATCAAACTATAAAGTTTTTGCACAGCCACGAGCACAGTAAGTAAAGCAAACAGAGAGCCTTCAGAATGGGAGAAGATTTTTGCAGGTTATGTTTCCAACAAAGGTCTGATAACCAGAATCCACACAGAACTCAAACTAATCAATAAGAAAAGAACAAATAACCTCATTTCTTTGTGGGTGAGAGACTTGAACAGAAGCTTCTCTGAAGACAACAGGCACATGGCCTACAGACACATGAAAAAATGCTGACCATCTTTAATCATCAGAGAAATGCAAATCAAAACTACTTTGAGATATCATCTAACTCCAGTAAGAGTAGCCCACGTCACAAAATCCCAAAACCATAGATGTTGGTGTGGACGTGGAGAAAAGGGAACACTTCTGCACTGCTGGTGGGAATGCAAGCAAATACGTTCCTTTGAAAAGAAGTTTGGAGAACACTTAGACTTGCCATTCGATCCTGCAATTCTTTTACTAGGTATATGTCCAGATGACCAAAAATCATTTTACAACAAAAAACATTTGCACTAGAATGTTTATTGCAGCCCAATTCATAATTGCCAAGTCATGGAAGCAGCCCAAGTGCCCATCGACTCATGAATGGATTAACAAACTGTAGTATATGTACTCCATGGAATGTTATGCAGCCATAAAAAGATGGAGACTTTACCTCTTTTATTTTTACCTGGATCGAGTGAGAACATATTGTTTTTAGTAAAGTATCTCAAGATTGGTAGAAAATATCCAATTGTACTCAATACTATTATGAAACCAATATATAACCACCCACACTTTCATACAAATGATAAAACACAACTACAATCCAGAATGAAAGATGGAAGAGGAGGGAGGGAGTAGGGGAGGGGAGAGGCCAGGACGAGAGAGGGTAATCAGTGGGACCTCACCTAATGTGCATGATGCAATGGTACATTTCAAAACTATTAAGAAAAGAGTATAATTGTGATGGATGTGTTAATGAGTTCAATGTAAGCATTTCATGTTGTATATGAAATCAGTATACTGAACCCCATAAATGCATCAATGTACACAGTTATGATTTAATAAAAACAAACAAAAAAAGAAATAAAGAAAGGGTAGCCCCTGTGGCTCAGTGAGTAGGGCGCCGGCCCCAGGCAAACTGCAACAACAACAACAAAAATATATATAAAAAAAGAAACAAACAAAAAACAAAAGAGGCTTTGCAGATGTGTAAGTAAGGATCTTGAAATGGGTAGATAATCCTGGATTATCCAGACCTTAAATGAAATTACAGGTGTCCCTATAAAAGAGAGAAAGAGGAAGATTATACTACAGAAGAGGAGAAGTTAAAGTGTCAACAGAAACAGATCAGAGCAACATACTTTGAGGAGAGTGCAAGGGACAAAGAGCCAAGGGATATAGGTGGCCACTAAAAGCTGACAAAAGCTAGGAAACTGGCAGTGCCTGTAGCTCAGTGGGTATGGCACTGGCCACATACAATGAGGCTGGTGGGTTCCAACCTGGCCTGGGCCAGCTAAACAATGACAAATACAACAACAACAAAAAATAGCTTGGCATTGTGGTGGGTGCCTGTAATCCCAGCAACTTGGGAGGCTGAGGCAAGAGAATCCCTAAAGCCCAAGAAATGGAGGTTGCTGTCAGTTGTAACGCCACAGCACTCTACCCAGGGTGACAGCTTTTTTTGAGCTTCTGTCTCAAAAAAAAAAAAAAAAGAAGAAGAAGCAAAAAATGCTAGGAAACGGATTCTCTCCTTAGAGTCATGTCAATACTTTGACATTAGCCCAGTGAAGCAGATTTCAGACTTGTTTTAAGCCCCGAATTATCATGTCCTAAGTCAGGCTGATGATTTTCTTTTCTTTCTTTTTTCTTTTTTTCTGTTCTTCCTTTGGTGATTCTCTTTCCCTTTGCCTCCCCGGTAGCTGGGATTACAGACGCCCGCCACAATGTCTGGCTTCTTTTTTTGATGTTAATAGAGACGGGGTTTCACTCTGGCTCACTCCTGCTCATACTGGTCTCGAACCTCCAAGCTCAGGCAATCCACCTGCCTCACCTCCCACAGCACTGGGACTACAGGCATGAGCCACCACGCCCGGCCCAGGCTGATGATTTCACAAAGTTTTCTGGATGACACCTTGGAAAGAAAATTTCTGAATTACAAAGAAAGCAAGTAAAGGCAGTTCATTTGTTTCTTACTTCTTACTGTGTCTGAAAATGTCCCTGCACTGCACAGCCACTGGTGATCACCAGGAGAACAGACCTCGGCAGAAGCCAACACATGGAGGATTGTGATGCAGCCCATGGCTCTGTGCCGGGACCTAAACTCAGTGTCAGGAAAGATGATAATTGTTATCAGCATTTTGTTAGTGGATGAAGAAGGTCCAGCTGCCCGTCACTGTCTAGCCAACATGCAGAGATGGTGATTTAGGGTCAAACAAGTTTAATTTTCAGAAGGCCAGCAATTTTGGAGAACAGCAAAAGTATCCTTTCAATTCTGTTCTGCCTCACTTACAGTTCTAATAATTTTTATAATGAGAATACTGGGAAACAAACCTAGAAAATTTTAACTTTACCTGACAGAAAACAACATCAAAGTAGTTTTTGTTTTAGCAATGCAAAATGTTTAAATAACATAAAGGTAATTTTCACTTTAACAAAATATATAAGAGAATCATCAAAGAAAACATGATATCAAAGTAACCTTTACCAATATCACAACACTATTGTCTATGTGTAACTACTTCCTCAAAGTCTCCTGAGACAAACATCTTCCCAAACCTGGTGAAACCTTAACTAGATAATCATGGGTAGTGTGGTAAAGGATGTGAGCTAGGCTGACTAGGTCAGCTGTATGATGTCAGCCTAGCTTCTCAATCTTCATCTTGCAGACCATTTTTCAGGCTTTAATTTTTTTTTTCTTTTTGAGACAGGGTCTCACTTTGTTGCCCCTGGTAGGGTGCCATGGCATCACAGCTCACAGCAATCTTAAATTCCTGAGCTCAAGCAATCCTCTTGCCTCGGCCTCCTAAGTAGCTGGGACTACAGGCACTCGACACAATGCCCAGTTAGTTTTTCTATTTTTATTTATTTATTTATTTTTGAGACAGAGTCCCACTATGTTGCCCTGGATATAGTGCGATGGCATCACAGCTCACAGCAACCTCAAACTCTTGGGCTTAAGCGATTCTCTTGCCTCAGCCTTCCAAGTAGCTGGGACTATAGGTGCCTGCCACAATGCCCAGCTATTTTTTTGTTGCAGTTGTTATTGTTTTAGCTGGCCCAGACCAGGTTCGAACCCACCAGACTTGGTGTATGTGGCTGGCGCCATAACCACTGTGCTAAAGGCACTGAGCCAGTTTTTCTACTTTTAGTAGAGATAGGGTCTTGCTCTTGCTCACACTGGTCTTGAACTCCTGCACACAAGCAATCCACCTGCCTAGGCCTCCCAGAGTGGTAGGATTACAGGCCTAAGCCACTGTGCCCAGACTTCTGGCTTCAATTTGACTACTTGCATCAAGACATGTTGTTGAAGGCATCTTCTTTGATAGAGCTGGGTATCTCAAATTCACCCAAATATATCAATTAATCTAACTATGCCAATTTTATTTTAGAGAGGGTCTTGCTCTGTCACCTAGGCTTGAGTGCACTGACATCATCATAGCTCACTGCAAGCTCTGATTCCTGAGCTCATGTAGCTCCTCCTGCCTCAGATTCCCTAGTAGCTGGGACCATAAGAACAGACTCCCATGTCTGGCACTTTTAAATTATTTTTGGCAGGTTTGGGGTCTCACTATGTTGCTTGGGCTTGTCTCAAACTCCTGCTCTCAAGCAATCCTCCTGCTTCGGCCTCCCATGGTGCTGAGATTTCAGGCATGAGCCACTGTACCCAGCCATATTTTCCCTTTTAATCTCTAATTACCCTGATTTGTGCACCAGCATGTAAGTAGTCTATGGAATGATACACATTTATTGAAAGGATTTGTTCTGTAAAATAAGGATTCAGTCAAAAGTTCACATTCAAGGATCCAGAAGGCCACACAGGTTCCCTGTCCCCAAAAGACATTTACTGAAACTGAAGTGCTCTGTTAAGTACATTGATGGCCTTTCAAGTGTGCTTTAAACTGTTTTACATGGCCTTAGGCCTATTAATGATTTCGTATCTTGTTACAGGGAATAAGACAAAAACTGAGGGGACATAATGGGGCATGTCTCACCTCACTTCTCCTCTTGGGCAGTAACTCAGCTTTAAAATTTTTCTGGGGTCCCCTGGGCCAACACGGGATCTATTCAGTTGGCTAGAAGGGCTTAAAATTTCATTTTAGTTCACACTAAGTAAATTCTTATTTATTTTTTGTAGAGATCAAGTCTTGCTATTGCCAGACTGTCTCAAACTCCTGAGCTCAATAAATCATCCTGCCTCAGACTCTCAAAGTGCTAGGATTATAGGCATGAGCCACCATTGAGAGAGGATACCTGAGAAGGGTGAGGTCTAGGAGAACGGGTCTTCTCAAGGAGACCACAAAGATACGCATGCAGGGTCCTATCCATGGTGACTCAGCTCTTGAGAATTTGTAGATCTAACTTCCCAGAACTTGGAAATTTCCACTTCTGTGAAATCCTATAGTTCTGTAGGGTATGGAATAGCATCTCCCGCTTGATTCAAACTGGCCAATGAAAAAGGTACCTATGGGTTGAAACATTTTGACTGGAAATAAAAAGGGGAAAACCAAGGCAGTCAGGGAGCATGGCCATTTGGAATTCTTCTACGCCATAAGCTCCTGGCCAGTGAATAAAGCCCTTCTATTGCAGGAAGATGAGGCCCAGTAGAGAGAAAGAGCACCCAAACACCACATTTATAAGAGTAAGGATTTTCTTCACCAGCCAGGAGCTTACGGCATAGAATTCCAAATGGCTGCACTCCCCGACTGCCTTGGTCTTTCCCTTTTTATCGACAGTCAAAAAGTCCCACCCCACAGGTACCTTTCTCATTGGCCAGTTTGAATCAAGCAGGAGATGCTATTCCTGCCCCTACAGAACTGGAGGATTTCACAGAACTTCGAAATTTCCAAGTTTCAGGAAGTTAAGTTTACAAATTCCCAAGAGCTGAGTTACTGTGGAGAGGACCCTGCAGGTGTATCCTTGTGGTCTCCTTGAGAAGACCTGTTCTTCTAGACCTCACCCTTCTCAGGTAGCCTCTCTCATTCCCCCCATTTGAGACTCCAATATATTTTAATTTGGGGTCTCAATATCAGCTTGTTTCTGTAGGTGCTAATATTAATTACTTTTTAGCACTGAGGTTTTAGGGACTGTGATTTTTCTTGGGTTCTCTATTCAAGCCTTAATAGTACTGTGGTGGTGGGCTAATATACATACGAGTTTTTACTTTTTCCTGTGACATTTTCCCCCCTTTTCCCAAAGTTCAAAGTCCAATTAAGATAAGTCCCTTGAGGAGTTTCTTCAGGCTTCAGCTGTGTGTTGACTAGCCAGTTCCCAGTATGTGGTTGGAGCAGGGCATGTTGATTGTCTTAAAAGTTACCTTTACTTTCCAAGGGGCAGTGAAGCTCTAGTTAGCCAGCTATGATGACTGCAGGTGAGTATTCCTTTTATCTTCATTGCTGCGCATGTGGTCAGGATAATGGTATAAAGTTCTTTTTACCTTGGTTTCAGGGGGACCAGGTTCTAATTCTGGCCCTAGACTTGGTCCCCTTGATCCTCCAGAGAGAAAGGATGTACAGACACAAAAGACTAAACAGAACACAGTTAATTACCCCAGTGGAGATTTTCCTTGTTACTCTTTCTAGGGTTTTTGTCTATTCAGTTCAGTATTTCCCAGTTCTTTTAGGAGTTCCTGCTAAATTGCAGAGGATTGACAGGCCTCTTTGAACAACACCAATGGCAAGGCCTGCATCCAGTTAAGCTTTGCTTCCTGGCAGAGTTTACCAATGTCTATTTTTATGGTCCTGTTCATGCATTTTACCCTGTCTAAGCTTTGAGGACTATGAGTTATTTAAAGCTTTAGCTTATTATTTGCACTAGTTCCATTATGAAGGCTAGCCCATTGCCAAATTTAAACCAGAGTGGCAGCCTAAACCATGGGACGATTTCTCTGGGCAATATTTTTACTACTTTAGGAGTCCTTTTTATCCCAGTGGGGAAGACTTTTACCTATTCCAAGTATGATAGACCATAACCAGCCAGTACTTGTTCCCTCTAAACCTGGGAATTTCAGTAAAGTCTACCTGGAAGTCCTCAAAGGGCATTTCTCCATACGACTGGATTTCTGGGGGTACCATTAGTACTTAGTGTGCATTGAACTGTCTGCAGGTGACACACTGTAGACTGACAGTTTTGGCCATGGCTGCCAGGTGGGAGATGTAGAAGTACTTGCCCAGCAACTTCATAAAATACTCCTGTCACCACGGTGGCTTCTAGAAGCTGGGGGACTGCTACTCATCTGTCTGGCATCTTTATCCATCCTCCCTCTGCTTCCTGCTCCTCTCCGCTGCCAACCATTCCTTCTCCTCCCGGGAGTTGATAGGGGTGAGCTCTGGAACCCATGGGATGAGGGGAGCCAGTTGCGACACCTGATATGGCTGGGAGGCAGCCCTCTTTGCCTCAGTATCGGCTCTGGTGTTCCCCTTAGCAATGGTGGAAGCATTTCTTTGATGTCCACAATGCATCATTGCCATCTTCTGGAGCTTTCATACTATTTCTAGTAACTGAAGTATCTCCTGATGATACTTAATGTCCTTTCCCCCAGAATTTAATAGTCCCTTCTCCTTGTACAATGCCCTGCATGCTTGGACAGTCAGAAAAGCATTCACATTTTTCCCTTGACTTAGTTCTAAGGCTCAAGTCAAAGCAATTAACTCAACCTTTTGAGCCAATGTTCCTTGGGGTAGGGGCTTAGCCTCTACAGTCTATGTTAAGGTAACCACTGCATACCCAGCCCACCACTCACCTTGCACTGTTATAAAACTGCTTCAGTCTTCATGCAAGTTCCAGTTTGCAACTGTCCAAGACTGGTATCAGCCTCATCTTTAGCTGGGAGAAGGCATGTTCCTGTTCTACTTCCCATTCTAAGGGTTCTCCTTCCTCTTCTTTAGTTGCTTCATACAAGGGCTTAGCCAAGACAGCCAAGATGGTGAAGTTGGGAATCCAAAGATGACAGAAGCTGACCGGGTCTAAGAATTTCCAAATCTGCTTTTACCTTGTGGGGCTGAGGAGGCAATTAATGACCTGCCTCCATTTCATGCCTAGATACCTCTACCCCTGCTGGATAGTAAATCTTAGCTAACGTACTTGCTGCTGGCAAATCTGGGCCTTCCATTTGGATACTTTATAGTAACATAGCTCTAGATGTCATAAAAGACAGTCCATGCCTGGGGTGCAGCCTTCCTGGATAGGGTGACTTAAAAGGAGGTCATTGACATATTGGAACAACTCACATTCTAATTCCTCAGCCAGGAATTCCTAGAGGTTTCCTTTTTCCAAAAATTGTGGGTGTTTTGAACCTCCATGGCAACCTGGTCCATGTGTACTGTTTCCATGTCTGGTCTCTCCCACTGGAAAGCAAACAGCCTCTGGCTTTCTAAAGCCAGCCTTCTGCTGAAAAAGGCATTTTTAAGTCCAGGCAAGCGGGCTACTTGGCTTCTGCTGGCAGCAGACTCAGCAGAGTATACGGATTAGGAACAGTAGTATGCAGTGTTACGTTATACCATTTGCTGGGAAATTCTCATTTTAGGTTTTCATTTTTCCTAGGTTCTACATAGACACAGTAGATAATATTTAACACTGCACAATTTTTTCCATTGTAACAGGCGTCTTTTGTTGAGTCTTAAGGCTTCAGAGTAAATATAACTACTATATATAATTCTATACTTTTTGGCCAGTCTCTTAGTCCCATTTAACAGATCAATTTAGTAAAACAGTTACATCTTGTTTTATGAGTTGACAGTACAGACAAGGCTGGGATCTAAATACAGGTGGACCACAGCCTCTTTTTCCTCCTTTTAAACTATTTTTCTCTCTTCAATTTCTCTCTTTACTAAAGGCAAATTATAGTAGAACTAACTTATCTGCCAAAATAAACTGTACCTTCAGTATACGCAGTCTGATTATTTGCATAAAGTGCAGTGAGAATAATTGATTATTAGTCATCTAGGCTCTTCTTTTATTTAAAATTGGCTTTTCCGGACTTTTTATAAGGAATCTGAGGCTGGACTTTCTTGAAAGACTTTCAGAGCCTAGGTTTCATTGTACCATTAGACACCTGTATGCATTGGGTAAAACCCTCTTCTCTTGAGGGCCCCAAGCACATTTCGATTCCCAGACCTGTCAGCAAGCAACCTTCATTACTTACCACAGGTCAGGAAATGTTACTGATGGGTATCTGGTCAGTTTTTCAAAGGGCCTTTTTATTGGTCTTATAAAGCCTTAATTCCTTAATGCAGTCTGGATATCTCTGGAAATGCTATTCAAGCCAAAGCCTTGGTAAAATAACCAGTGCCTTCATCATATCCTATAGAGCAAAACAGATTCTTATTGAACTTGTGCAAATAACTGTATTGTCAGAAATTAAGAATACTTACAAATGGCTTTCAAATTCTGGAGAAATCAAGGAGAGAGAGAAATACATGTTTCAAACTCTGCTCATAAGTACATACATTGCTTGAAAAGCTACAAATAGCTCAAAAGACAGAAAATTATTTTCTTGACTTCTGGAAAACAGAACACAGAAAGAATCAACAATATTTAAAACAAAAAGACATTACAAACTAGCCCAGTTTCACGTAACTGATTTCTGTTCTATTGAAGTTAGGTTAGCAATACTCATACACATGTTAACTTTCCAATGAAAGTTCTAAAAATCTGCTGTTTAGTCCGAAGGTATCAAATTTCCAAAGACATCAGAAATTTTAATTTGAGAGAATTTGTTAGCTTCTATTAATACTTCTTCTTTTTTTTTTTAGAATAAATTATGGACTCAACCAGTTACATAAAAAAAAAAAAAAACACTTTCTTTTTTTTAGATGAAAAAAATTATTACTGACAATAAATGTTAGGACAGACCAATGTCTTATACATTAGGACAGATCAAATTGTAATATTGGAAAACACAAATATCCATAACTGATACAAAATTAATTACCATTTCATATTTGACGTTTCTTATATATTTTTAATAACTCAAATATGTTTAATGTGTTTTCCCATGACTTTGAGTGGTCTTAATATTTCAAGAAGACTAAATTTAGAGTTGTGGGTTTTTTTGTTGGCCTGGGCCGAGTTTGAACCCGCAGTCTCAGTGCATGTGGCCAGCATTGCAACCACTGCCCTATGGACGCCAAGCCCCAGATTTAGAGTTTTTATTTTGGAAGATTTGTCAAATATCAAAGACCTAAAACATTTGTTTAAAGAAAATTACAAGCCAAAAGATTTTAAAGGAAATACATAGTCAACTGCATCACATGTAAATTCTTTCACAAATTCTCTTTTATAAGCTTCATTCAACCCGCACAGACAATCTACAAACATTCTAAACTTTCATTAAGTTTTGCCCTGCCTTCCACTTTCTTTTTTTTAAACATTAAATCACTGCTGTGTACATTAATGTGATCATGGGGCACCATACACTGGTTTTATAGACTGTTTGACACATTTTCATCACACTGGTTAACATAGCCTTCCTGGCATTTTCTTAGTTATTGTGTTAAGACATTTACATTCTACATTTACTAAGTTTCACATGTACCCTTGTAAGATGCACCGCAGGTGTAATCCCACCAATCACCCTCCCTCTGCCCATTCTCCCCTCTCCCTCCCCAGCCTCTCCCCTTCCCCATATTCTTAGATTATAACTGGGTTATAGCTTTCATATGAAAGCCATAAATTAGTTTCATGCTAGGACTGAATACATCGGATACTTTTCTTCCATTCTTCAGATACTTTACTAAGAAGAATATGTTCCAGCTTCATCCATGTAAACATGAAAGAGGTAAAGTCCCCATCTTTCATTAAGGCTGCATAATATTCTTTATTTTTTTTTATTAAATCATAGCTGTGTACATCAATATGATCATGGGGCACCATACACTTGTTTCATAGAATATTTGACACATTTTCATCTCATTAGTTGACATAGCCCTCCTGGCATTATCCTAGTTACTTTGTCAAGACATTTACATTCCACATTTGCCAAGGCTCACATGTACCCTTGTAAGATGCACCACATGTGTGATCCTTTCAATCTCCCTCCCTCTACCCACCTCCCCCCTCCCTCCCCACGCTTTCCCCCTTCCCCCTGTTCCTAGGTTGAAACTTGGTTATAGCTTCATGTGAAGGTCTTAAGTTAGTTTAATAGTAGGGGTGAATACATTGGATATTTTTTCTTCCATTCTTGAGACACTTTACTGAGAAGAATATGTTCCAGCTCCATCCATGTAAACATGAAGGAGGTGAGGTCTCCATCTTTCTTCAAGGCTGCATAGTATTCCATGGTGTACATATACCACAATTTGTTAATCCATTCGTGCATCGTTGGGCACTTGGGTTTCTTCCATGACTTAGCAATTATGAATAGGGCTGCAATAAAGATTCTGGCATAATATCTTTGTTATGGTGTGGTTTTTGGTCTTCTGGGTATAGGCCCAGCAGAGGAATTACAGGATTGAATGGGAGATCTATTTTTAGATCTCTAAGTGTTCTCCATATATCTTTCCAAAAGGAATGTATTAGTTTGCATTCCCACCAGCAGTGCAAAAGTGTTCCCTTTTCTCCACATCCATGCCAACATCTCTGGTCTTGAGATTTTGTGATATAGGCTAGTCTCACTGGAGTTAAATGATATCTCAAAGTAGTTTTGATTTGCATTTCTCTGATGATTAAAGATGATGAGCATTTTTTCATATGTCTGAAGGCTGCTCGCCTGTCTTCTTCGGAGAAGTTTCTTTTCAATTCTCTTGCCCAGCCTGTGATGGTATCCCTTGTTCTTTTCTTGCTAATGCATTTGAGTTCTCTGTGGATTCTGGTTATTAAACCTTTGTCAGAGACATAACCAGCAAATATCTTCTCCCATTCTGAGGGCTGTTTGCTTGCTTTACTTACTGTGTTCTTGGCTGTGCAGAAACTTTTTAGTTTGATCAAGTCCCAAAAGTGTATTTTTGAAGCTGCTTCAATCGCCCGGGGGGTCCTTCTCATAAAAAAATCACCCAACCCAATTTCTTCAAGGGTTTTCCCTGCACTCTCCTCTAGTATTTTTATAGTTTCATGTCTTAAGTTTAGGTCTTTAATCCAGTAAGAGTCTATCTTGGTTAGTGGTGAAAGGTGTGGGTCCAGTTTCAGTCTTGTACAGGTTGCCAGCCAGTTCACCCAGCACCATTTGTTAAACAGGGAATCTTTTCCCCACTGAATGTTTTTAATTGGCTTGTCAAAGATTAAATAACGGTAAGTAGCTGGGTTCATCTCTTGGTTCTCTATTCTGTTCCAGACATCTACTTCTCTGTTTTTGTGCCAATACCATGCTGTTTTGATCACTATTGATTTTTAGTATAGTCTGAGGTCTGGTAGCGTAATTCCTCCTGCTTTGTTTTTATTTTTGAGTAATGTCTTGGCTATTCGAGGTTTTTTCTGATTCCATATAAAATGAAGTATTGTTTTTTCAAGATCTTTAAAGTATGACAGTGGATCTTTAATAGGGATTGCGTTGAAGTTATATATTGCTTTGGGTAGTATGGACATTTTAACAATGTTGATTGTTCCCAGTCATGAGCATGGTATGTTTTTCCATTTATTAAAATTCTCAGCTCTCTCTTTTCTTAGAGTTTCATAGTTCTCTTTATATAGATCTTTCACATCCTTTGTTAGATAAACTGCCAAATATTTCATCTTCTTTGGCACTACTGTGAATGGGATAGAGTCCTTAATTGTTTTTTCAACTTGACTATTGTTGGTGTATATAAAGGCTACTGATTTATGAATGTTGATTTAGTAACCTGAGACGTTGCTATATTCCTTGATCACTTCTAAGAGTTTTGTATTAGAGTCCCTGGTGTTTTCCAGATATACAATCATATCATCTGCGAAGAGCGAAAGTTTGATCTTTTCTGACCCTATGTGGATGCCCTTGATCGCCTTTTCTTCCCTAATTGCGGTGGCTAAAACTTCCATTACAATGTTAAAAAGCAATGGAGACAATGAGCAGCCTTGTCTGGTTCCAATCTAAGTGGAAATGTCGGTTTGCTGTATATGGCCTCTATCAGTTTAAGAAATGTCCCTTCTATACCAATTTTCTTAAGTGTTCTGATCATGAAGGGATGTTGGATGTTATCAAAAGCTTTTTCTGCATCGATTGAGAGGATCATATGGTCTTTGTTTTTTAATTTGTTTATGTGCTGAATTACATTTATAGATTTACGTATATTGAACCAGCCTTGGGACCCTGGGATAAAGCCAATTTCATCATGATGTATGATTTGTTTGATATGTTGCTGGATTCTGTTTGGTAGGATCTTGTTGAATATTTTTGCGTCTATATTCATTAGTGATATTGGTCTATAATTTTCTTTTTTTTTTTTATTGTTGGGAATTCATTGAGGGTACAATAAGCCAGGTTACACTGATTGCATTTGTTAGGTAAAGTCCCTCTTGCAATCATTTCTTGACCCCATAAAGTGTAACACACACCAAGGCCCCACCCACCTCCCTCCTTCTCTCTTTCTGTTTCCCCCCCCAATAACCATAATTGTCATTAATTGTCTTCATATCAAAATTGAGTACATAGGATTCATGCTTCTCCATTCTTGTGATGCTTTACTAAGAATAATGTCTTCCACGTCCATCCAGGTTAATATGAAGGATGTAAAGTCTCCATTTTTTTTAATGGCTGAATAGTATTCCATGGTATACATATACCACAGCTTGTTAATCCATTCCTGGGTTGGTGGGCATTAAGGCTGTTTCCACATTTTGGCGATTGTAAATTGAGCTGCAATAAACAGTCTAGTACAAGTGTCCTTATGATAAAAGGATCTCTTTCCTTCAGGGTAGATGCCCAGTAATGGGATTGCAGGATCAAATGGGAGGTCTAGCTTGAGTGCTTTGAGGTTTCTCCATACTTCCTTCCAGAAAGGTTGTACTAGTTTGCAGTCCCACCAGCAGTGTAAAAGTGTTCCCTTCTTTCCACATCCACGCCAGCATCTGCAGTTTTGAGATTTTGTGATGTGAGCCATTCTCACTATAATTTTCTTTTTTTGTTGGGTCTTTTCCTGGTTTGGGGATCAGGGTGATGTTTGCTTCATAGAACGTGTTGGGGTGTCTTCCTTCTTTTTCTACATTTTGGAAGAATTTGAGTAATATAGGTATTACTTCCTCTTTAAAGGTTTGGTAGATTTCTGATGTGAAACCATCTGGTCCCGGGCTTTTCTTTTTGGGGAGGTTTTGTCTGGTTGATGTTATTTCAGAACTTGAAGTGGGCCTGTTCAACATTTCCACTTGATTCTGGTTAAGTCTTGGAAGGTGACGAGATTCCAAGTATCTGTCCATTTCCTTCAGGTTTTCATATTTCTGAGAGTAAAGTTTCTTGTAATATTCATTAAGGATTTTTTTGATTTCTGAGGAGTCTGTTATTTCGTTTTTGTCATTTCTGATTGAGGAGATTAGAGATTTTACTGTTTTTTTCCTGATTAGGTTGGCCAACGGTTTATCCATTTTGTTGACCTTTTCAAAAAACCAGCTTTTTGATGTGTTATATTGTTCTTTTGTTTTCAATTTCATTTAGTTCTGCTCTGATTTTGGTTATTTCTTTTCTTCTACTGGGTTTGGGGTTGGAGTGTTCTTCCTTTTCCAGTTGCTTGAGATGTCCCATTAAGTTTCTAACTTCCTCTCTTTTCGTTCTCCTGAGGAAGGTTTGCAGCGCTATAAATTTCCCTCTTAGAACTGCCTTTGCGGTGTCCCTGAGGTTCGGATAGTTCGTGTATTCATTGTTGTTTAGTTCCATAAATTTGGCAATTTCCTTCTTGATCTTATCTCTGACCCAGCTATCATTCAGCATGAGGTTATTTAACTTCCATGTTTTTGTATGAGTATGTAGATTCCTGTTGTTACTCAGCTCAAGTTTTATTCCATGATGGTCCGAGAAGATGCATGGAATAACTTCTATTCCTTTAAATTTACTGAGGTTAGATTTGTGACCTAAGTTGTGATCAATTTTGCAGTAAGTTCCGTGGGCTGATGAGAAGTATGTGTATTCAGTTTTGTTAGGGTGAAATATTCTGTAGATGTCTGCTAGATCTAAATGCTGGATGGTTAGATTTAAGTCTAAAATTTCTTTACTCAGCTTTTTGTTCGAGGATCGATCCCTCACTTCCAAAGGAGTGTTAAAATCTCCCACTATTATGGAGCTGGAAGAAATCAAGTTGCTCATGTCTGTTAGAGTTTCTCTTATAAAGCGAGGTGCATTCTGATTGGTGCATAGATATTCATAATTGAAATCTCATCATATTGAGTATTACCCTTAACAAATATGAAGTGACCATTCTTGTCCTTCCTTACTTTTGTTGGTTTAAAGCCTATTGAGTCTGCAAATAAAATTGCAACACCTGCTTTTTTCTGGTTACCATTTGCCTGAAATATGGATGACCATCCTTTGTCCCTGAGTCTGTATTTGTCTTTTAAGTTAAGATGTGACTCTTGTTAGCAACAGATATCTGGTCTGAGTTTTTGTATCCAATCAGCTAACCTATGTCTCTTTAGAGGACAGTTTAAGCCATTCACATTAATGGAGATTATTGATAAATTTGGTGAAATTTGGGGTATCGAGTTTTTCAAAAGTCCGGTGGACGAATTTAATCTTTTTGCCATTGTAGAAGTTGGAGTTTGATCAGGAGTTTCTGCGTGAGTTTACATTTGTAGTAGAGGATTGGGTTGCTCATTACGGAGGCTAGGTCTGAGAATATCCTGAAGAGCTGGTTTGGTTGTGGCAAATTTCTTCAACATATGAATTTCGTTAAAGTATTTAATTTCTCCATCATAGATGAAACTCAGTTTAGCTGGGTAGAAGATCTGGGGTTGAAAGTTATTTTGCTTTAGGAGATTAAAAGTCAATGACCACCCTCTCCTGGCTTGAAAAGTTTCAGCAGAGAGATCTGCAGTCATTCTAATGTTCTTACCTTTGTAGGTAATGGCTTTTTCGCCTGATAACCTTGAGAATTTTCTCCTTCATATTGACTTTAGTGAAGCTAATTATGATATGTCTGGGGGATGACTTATTGGGGTTGAATCATGCTGGAGTTCTGAAACTGTCTGCTATCCGAATTTCAGAAACTCTAGGCATGTCTGGAAAATTCTCTTTCATAATTTCATGCAGAAGGGCCTTTGTGCCCCTCAATCCCACTTCATCGTTTTCCGGAACTCCTATTTTTCATATGTTTGCCTTCTTCGAATTATCCCAGAGCTCTCTAAGAGAAAGATCCATTTTTGCTCTCCATTTCTCTTCCTCTTTGAGAGTTTGGGAGCATTTGAAGGCTTTATCTTCGATGTCAGAAATCCTTTCTTCTGCTTGGTCCATTCTGTTGCTGAGGGATTCTACTGTGTTTTTCATATCTTTGAGGGCTGCAAATTCTTGTTTCAGTGTGTCTAAGTCTTTGGTGGTTTTGTCTTTAAATTCGTTAAATTCTTGAGACAACTTTTGAATTTCTCCTCGGATTCCTAATTCCATTTTATCGATCTTGTATGCAATCCAAATTCTGAATTTGATTTCTGACATGTCTGCCAGTTGTTTATGAATGGGATCTTCAATTACATCCACCATTTCTTTTTTTGGGGGGTTGATCTATTCTGGTTATTCGTGTTACCGGAGTTTTTCCGCTGATTCCGCCCCATGGTTGTTTTACTCCCTTTGATTTTTTTCCCCTAGGGTTTTGTTGAGGGCCCGTTCAGTGTTGTAGCCTGAGAGACTGGGGCCCTGTCTGATGTGGTGGGGCTGCGTGGTTCTGACTTCTTGTCAGCTGGCTTCTGTTTGACCTGAGTGAAGCACTTACTCTGGGTTGAAGTCTCAGTTCTCTGAGTCGGCCCTACCCTGGATGTTTCAGTGGTCTGTGAGTCACCTCGGGCAAATCCTATACTCAGGGGTGGCCTCCTCTGGTTGTCCAGGGAGGCAGGGGGTATGGCTTCAGCCGCCTCAGGGAACTGCCACTCTGATGTGGGTCTCCCTCAGCCTCACTCCTGTGTCCCAGAGTCAGGACCGACAAGCCGCAGTTCGGGCACTGTCCATGCCCCGATAAATCCCTCAAGAATCTGGACTCCCGGGGGGACAGGCCTCCAGATCCCAGAGTGTGGGTGGGGTGGGGTGCTGGGAACTCAGAGCCACCGGCAGCAAGCTTACTCCTTTTCTCCCAATCTTTGGCTCCACAGCACCGCTGCAGCCCAAGCCTCCAGGCTTCAGAGTTGGGGGAGAGCAGCTGGAGCCCAGGACCGCCGAGCAGTGAACAGACTCAGCTCCACCCAGTTCCCTGCCTGGCCACACGGCATACAGTCAGGTCTCCAGAGCACAGAGCGAGGGCAAGGAGAGCTCTAGGAGCCCAGAGCCAGCAGGGGCTCCGAGCCGCAGGGAGTCCAGTCGGCAGCAAGCAAATTTAGTTCCTCCCAGACTCTCACCCGATTGTACCGCCGCAGCACAAGCCTTCAGGCTTCAGAGTGGGGGCAGAGTGGAGGGAGCGGCTGGAACCCAGAACCACCAGGCAGCGAACAGACTTGGCTACTCCCAGTTCCCTGCCCAGCCACACGGCAGGTGTTCAGGTCTCCAGACCACAGAGTAAGGGTGGGGGAGCGCCTGGAGCTCAGAGCCAGCAGGGGCTCCGAGCCGTAGGGAGCCCGGTCGACAGCGAGCAGATTCAGTTTCTCCCGGTCTCTCGCCCAGTTGTACTGCCGCAGCTCAAGCCTTCAGGCTTCAGAGTGGGGGTGGGGTGGAGGGAGCCGCTGGAGCCCAGAACCGCACAGGCGTTCAGGTCTCTGGACCACAGTGCGAGGACGGGGTGAGCACCGGGAACCCGGAGCCAGAGCCCAGTCGGCAGCAAGCAAATTCAGTTTCTTCCAGTCTCTCGCCTGATTATACCGCCACAGCTCAAGCCTTCAGGCTTCAGAGTGGGGGCGGGGTGGGAGGGAGCGGCTGGAGCCCAGAACCGCTGGGCAGCGAACAGACTCGGCTATCCCCAGTTCCCTGCCCAGCCACATGGCAGGCATTCAGGTCTCCAGACCACAGAGCAAGGGCGGGGGAGCGCCTGGAGTTCAGAGCCAGCAGGGGCTCCGAGCCATAGGGAGCCCGGTCGACAGCCAGCAGATTCAGCTTCTCCCAGTCTCTCGCCCAGTTGTACCACCGCAGCTCAAGCCTTCAGGCTTCAGAGTGGGGGTGGGGTGGAGGGAGTGGCTGGAGCCCAGAACCGCGCAGGCATTCAGGTCTCTGGACCACAGAGCAAGGGCGGGGTGAGCGCTGGGAGCCCAGAGCCAGAGTCCAGTCGGCAGTGAGCAAATTCAGTTTCTTCCAGTCTCTCGCCTGGTTATACCGCCACAGCTCAAGCCTTCAGGCTTCAGAGTGGGGGCGGGGTGGGAGGGAGCGGCTGGAGGCCAGAACGAACAGACTTGGCTATCTCCAGTTCCCTGCCCAGCCACACGGCAGGCGTTCAGGTCCCCGGACCACAGAGCGAGGGTGGGGGGATCGCCAGGCACTCAGAGGAGCTGGTAGTGAGTTCGACTCAGCTATATGCCTGGTTGTATTGTTGCCCAAGGAGGGCTGCTGCACCTCGCCTCGGGGAAGTGCCACCTGGTGAGGGTCTCCCTCCACTGACTGTCTTGACCTCTCTCCCATGCCCCAGAATCAGCACTGACCAGCCGCAGCTTGGGGACTGTCCTCTTCCGTTTAGGAGCCACCCAAGAATCCGAACTCCTGGGGGACAGGCTTTCAGACCTCAGAGAGAGTGGAGGGAAGTGCTGGGTTCACAGAGTTGCTGGCAAAGGATATTTACAGATTTATACAGTTTTATGCCTGGCAGGATAACGCCTAGACGTCCTAGTAAGGGTGGTAGGTCCAGTTTGTAATAGGTCTCTCCCGTGAAGTGTAGTGAGATGGCCTTTGATTTCTGCCCTTTTGTTTGTGGGGCCCTTAAGCTGATCAGGTGGGGGAGGGGGGACTCCCGTCCGCTTGGTGATGGGTTTTGTACCTTTTGTTTGCTTCCTTGTGGTCGCAGCTCTCCTCAGCGGGGTTGATGTGCGTTCTTCAACTTTCTCACTTGGTGTTGCTGGAATCCATCAGGTTACTTGCTAAATTTTCATCCCCTAACTCTCCTTCGGGATGGGAGCCTCTGTGGAAAGCTGGCTTCAGTCCGCCATCTTCCCATCATCCATCAGGCTGCATAATATTCCATGGTGTACATATACCACAATTTATTAATCCATTCGTGGATTGATGGGCACTTGGGCTTTTTCCATGACTTAGCAATTATGAATTTGAATGCAATAAATATTCTAGTACAAATATTTTTGTTATAATGTGATTTTTGGTCTTCTGGGTATACACCTAGTAGAGGAATTATAGGATTGAATGGCATATCTATTTTTAGATCTCTAAGTGTTCTCCAAACATCTTTCCAAAAGGAATGTATTAATTTTCATTCCCACCAGCAGTGTAGAAGTGTTCCCTTTTCTCCACATCCACACCAACGTCTCTGACCTTGGGATTTTGTGACATGGGCTAATCTTACTGGAGTTAGATCATATCGCAAAGTAGTTTTGATTTGAATTTCTCTGATGCTTAAGAATGATGAAGATTTTTTCATATGTCTGTAGCTTGTGGGCCTGTCCTCTTCATAGAAGTTTCTCTTCAAGCTCCTTACCCAGCCTGCGATGGGATCACTTGTTCTTTTCTTGCTAATACGTTTGAGTTCTCTGTGGATTCTGGTTATTAAACCTTTGTTGGAGACATAACCTACAAATATCTTCTCCCATTCTGAGGGCTGTCTGCTTGCTTTACTTACTGTGTTCTTGGCTGTGCAGAAGCTTTTTAGTTTGATCCGGTCCCAGTAGTGTATTTTTGAAGCTGCTTCAATTGCCCGGGGGGTCCTCCTCATAAAATACTCACCCAGACCGATTTCTTCAAGAGTTTTCCCTGCATTCTCTTCTAGTATTTTTATAGTTTCATGTCTTAAGTTTAAATCCTTAATCCAGTGAGAGTCTATTTTAGTTAATGGTAAAAGGTGTGGGTCCAGTTAAAGTCTTTTACTGGTTGCCAGCCAGTTCAACCAGCACCATTTGTTAAATAGGCGATCTTTTCTCCACTGAATGTTTTTAATTGGCTTGTCAAACATCAAATAACGGTAAGTAGCTGGGTTCAACTCTTGCTTCTCTATTCTGTTCCATGCATCTACCTCTCTGTTTCTGTGCCAGTACCATGCTGTTTTGATCACTATCGTTTATAGTATAGTCTGAGGTCTGGTAGCCTAATTCCTCCTGCTTTGTTTTTATTTCTGAGTAATGTCTTGCCTATTAGAGGTTTTTTCTGATTCCATATAAAACTAAGTATTATTTTTTCAAGATCTTTAAAGTATGACAGTGGAGCTTTAATAGGGATTGCATTAAAATTGTATATTGCTTTGGGTAGTATGGACATTTTAACAATTATAATTTTTCCCAGTGAGCAGGGTATGTTCTTCCATTTGTTAACATTTTCAGCTATTTCTTTTCTTAGAGTTTCATAGTTCTCTTTATAGAGATCTTTTGCATTCTTTGTTAGATAAACTCCAAATATTTCATCTTCTTTGGCACTACTGTGAATGGAATAGAGTCCTTAACTGTTTTTTCAGCTTGACTATTGTTTTTATATATAAGGGCTACCAATTTATGAATGTTGATTTTGTAACCTGAGATGCTGCTGTATTCCTTGATCACTTCTAAAGAGTTTTCTAGAAGAATCCCAGGTGTTTTTTAGATATACAATCATATCTGCGAAGAGCGAAAGTTTGATCTCTTCTGACCCTATGTGGATACCCTTGATCGCCTTTTCTTCCCTAATTGCAATGGCTAAAACTTCCATTACAATGTTAAAGAGCAGTGGAGACAATGGGAAGCCTTGTCTGGTTCCTGATCTGAGTGGAAATGATTTCAGTTTAACTCCATTCAATATGATATTGGCTGTGGGTTTGCTGTAGATGGCCTCTATTAGTTTAAGAAATGTCCCTTCTATACCAATTTTCTGAAGTGTTCTGATCATGAAGGGATGCTGGATATTATCAAAAGCTTTTTCTGCGTCAATTGAGAGAATCATATGCTCTTTGTTTTTTAATTTGTTTATGTGCTGAATTATACTTATAGATTTACGTATATTGAACCAGCCTTGAGACCCTGGGATAAAACCAACTTGGTCATGATGTATAATTTGTTTGATGTGTTGCTGGATTCTGTTTGTTAGGATCTTGTTGAATATTTTTGCATCTATATTCATTATTGATATTGGTCTATAATTTTCTTTTCTTGTTGGATCTTTTCCTGTGTGGGGATCGGGGTGATGTTTGCTTCATAGAATGTGTTGGGTAGTCTTTTTTTTTTTTTTTTCCATATTTGGAACAGGTTGAGTAATACAGGTACTAATTCCTCTTTAAAGGTTGGGTAGAATTCTGACGTGAAGCCATCTGGTCCCGGGCTTTTCTTTTTATGGAGATTTTGTATGGCTTATGCCATTTTGGAACTTGATATTGGTGTGGTCAACATTTTCTCTTGATATGGGCTAAGTGTTGGAAAGTGACGTGCTTCCAAGTATTGGTCAATTTCCTTCAGATTTTCATATTTCTGAGAATAAAGTTTCTTGTAATATTAAGGATTTTTTAAATTTCTGAGGAGTCTGTTTTTATTTCATCTTTGTTGTTTCTGATTGATGAAATTGGAGATTTTACCCTTTTTTCCTGGTTAGGTTAGCCAAAGGTTTATCTACTTTATTGACTTTTTCAAAGAACGAACTTTTTGATATATTGATCTGTTGTATAATTCTTTTGTTTTCAATTTCATTTAACTCTGCTGTAATTTTGGTTATTTCTTTTCTTCTACTGGGTTTGGTGTTGGAATGTTCTTCCTTTTCCAGTTACTTGAGATGTCCCATTAAGGTGTTAACTTCCTCTCTTTCTGTTCTCTTGAGGAAGGCTTGAAGTGCTATAAATTTCCCTCATAGGACTGCCTTTGTGGTATTCCAGAGTTTCTGATAATTCATGTCTTCATTGTCGATTTGTTCCAAAAATTTCTCAATTTCCTTCTCAATCTCATCTTTGACCCAGCTATCTCAGCATAAGGTTATTTAACTTCTATGTTTTTGTATGAGTATTCAGATTCCTGTTGTTACTGAGTTCAACTTTTATTCCATGGTGGTCTGAGAAGATGCAAGGAATAATTTCTATTTCTTTAAATTTACTGAGGTTAGACTTGTGACCTAACATATGCTTAAGTTTGGACTATGTTCCATGTGCTGATGAGCAGTATGTGTATTCAGTTTTTTTGGAATGAAATGTTCTGTAGATGTCTGCTAAATCCAAATGTTGCATGATTAGGTTTAAATCTAAAATTTCTTTGCTCAGCTTCCTGTTGGAGGATATATCCAACACTGCCAAAGGAGTGTTGAAATTTCCAACTATTATGGAGCTGGAGGAAATGAAGTTGCTCATGTTTGTTAGAGTTTCTCTTATAAATTGAGGTGCATTCTGGTTTGGTGTATAAATATTAATAATTGAAATCTCATTATATTGAGTATTACCCTCGACAAATATGCAGTGAGCATTCTTATTTTTCCTTCCTTTTGTTGGTTTAAAGCCTATTGAGTCTGCAAATTAAATTGCAACACCTGCTTTTTTCTGATTACCATTTGCCTGAAATATGGATGACCATCCTTTCACTCTGAGTCTATATTTATCTTTTAAGGTAAGATGTGATTCTTGTATGCAACAAATATCTGGCCTGCTTTTGTATACAGTCAGATAACCTGTGCCTCTTTAGAGGCCATTGAAAACCATTCATATTAATGGGGAATATTTATAAGTCTGGTAAAATTTGGAGTATCGAGTTTTTCGAAAGTCTAGTGGACATTTTTAATCCTTTTTCCATCGTGGAAGTTGGAGTTTGATCAAAAGTTTCTCAGTGAGTTTATTTTTGTGGCAGAAGATTGGGCTGGTCATTATGGAGGACAGGTCTTAGAATATCCTGAAGAGCTGATTTGGTTATGGCAAATTTCTCCAACATATGAATGTCATTAAAGTATTTAATTAATACATGATAAATGAAACTCAGTTTAGCTGGATACAGAATCCGGGGTTGAACGTTATTTTGTTTTAGGAGACTAAAAGTTGATGACCATCCTCTTCTGGCTTGAAAAGTTTCAGCAGAGAGATCTGCAGTCATTCTAATATTCTTCCCTTTGTAGGTAATAGATTTCTTATGTCTGGCTTCTTTCAGAATTTTCTGCTTCATATTCACTTTAGTGAAGTTAATTATGATATGCCTGGGGGATGTCTTATCTGTCTTATCTGAGCCATGCTGGGGTTTTGAAACTGTCTGGTATCTGAGTTTAAGAATATCTTGGCATGGCTGGAAAATTCTCTTTCATAATTGCATGGAGAAGGGCCTCTGTGCCTTGCGAGGCACTTCATCACTTTCAGGGATTCTAGTGAGGCAGATATTAGCCGTCTTCCAATTATCCCAGAGCTCTCTGAGAGAATGATCCATTTTTTGCTCTCCATTTCTCTTCCTCTTTGAGAGTTTGGGCGTGTTCAAAGGCTCTGTCTTCGATGTCAGAAATCCTTTCTTCTGCTTGCTCCACTCCGTTCCTGAGGGATTCTACTGTATTTTTCAGATCTTTGAGGGCTGCAAATTCTTGCTTCAGGGTGTCAAAATCTTTGGTGGTTTTGTCTTTAAATTCTTTAAATTCTTGAGACAACTTTTGAATTTCTCCTCGACTTTCTAATTCTGACTTTTGAATTGCTCCTTGAATTTCTACTTTCAAATTTTCCTCCATTCTATTAATCTTGTTTGCAATCCAAATTCTGAATTCGATTTCTGACATCTTGGCCAGTTGTTTATGAATGGGATCTTCATTTACATCTCCCATATCTTTCCTTGGGGTGTGGGGTTGATCTATTCTGGTTATTCATGTTACCAGAGTTTGTCCGCTGATTCCGCCCCATGATTATGTTACACCGTTTGACTTTCCCCCTGGAGCTTTGTGAAGGACATGTGTATTACTATGGCCTGAGAAACTGGGGACATGTTTGGTGTGGTGGGGCTAAGTGGCTCTGTCTTTTTTTCAGCTGGTCTCTGTCCAACCCTAATGAAACAGTTACTCTGGGTTGAAGTCTCAGCTGTGGAGAAATACCAGCAATTAAGTCATCCCCTTCTCCGCAGGCAACAATTGGAAAAGGAAAATCAAACCTTCCTACAACCACACACCCAGGGTACCACTTGAATAGTCCTCAGGTGATTGGCTCAATTCAGAACGTCCAAATCAATTGTCTCAGTCAGCAGCTGTCTCAGGCGGGAGAGTTTAAAAAGTCTCTGGCAACTAGATCACATAGGGGTCTGTTGACAACTCAAAGATGAGTTGCTCCGGTGCTCCATGACATCAGGAGGATCCATCCAGCAAATAGATTATTCTGGGAAGGTTGATGCCTCCTTCCCCACCTTGCACCTCTGTCATACCCAGTCACTGATAACCCTACATGGCTGTGAACCAGTTGCCTCCAATGAGGAGATACTCTAGGGGTTTGCACCTACCTGAATCACAAGGAAATCTTTATCTGTTCAGCCAGGCTGCTGCTCTCTTCCTCTATCCAGCAGGGGGTGGTGAGCCCTGACAATCTTGAGTGCTTGATGGAGGCTGGGGGGTGTTCACTCAGTTTCAGCCCTGCCCCTGATTGATGCTACTGACAGAACAGAACAACTTTGTGGGAATTAGTTTCTGTCCCTGCTAAATTCCCCCACAGAAGAGAAGCTGTTTTGAGTTCCCAGAACCTGTGCCTCAGGCCCTGTCTTTGCTCCTGCAGGTTTGTATTCACAGCACGGTTAGCTGTCAGTTCTAGCCTCCTGCCTTCCTTTGTCTATAGGCTGACACTCCTCTGAGGGCTGAGTGCATCTTATGCTCAGTAAAGTGATCCTCTGGGTCAGCCCCACCCTGGGAATCTCCCAGCTCTGTGCGTGCATTTTCTAGTACCCACACTCCACCCAGGGTGGTACTGCCTCAGGGAAACCCTTTACTCGTGGGCCCTCATTTCCATCCCAGATCTGTTCCGCGGTGGTTGCCACCTGGGAAGATGCTCGGCCAACTCTGGTTGCCCAGAGAAACAGGGGATGTGACTTCTGAATATCTGGGGGTGAGCCCTATTGTTGCCAAAACAGCTGCAGCTCTGTGCCTCAGGGCAATGCTGCTCTGACGTGGCTCCCTCTCAACCGAATGTTATCTCCTCACTCCTGAGCCACAGAATCAGCACTGACCAGCTGTAGTCCAGGCCCTGTCTTCACCCCTCAAGAAATCACCCAAGAATCTGGACTTCTGGTGAACAGGCCTCCAGACCTCAGAGTGAGAGTGGAGGGGAGTGCTGGAGCTCAGAATTGTATGTAGAGAATATATACAGTTTTTTACAGTTTTGTGCCTGGCAGGAGAGCACCGTGGCACACTAGTCGGGGAGGTAGGTCCAGTTTTTAGAGGGCTTCTCCCATAGAGTGTAGTGGGAGGACCTTTGAACTCTGCTCATTTGTTTGTGGGGCACTCCGAGCCATTCTCACAGGGAAGGGGACTCCCGTCTGCTTGGTGATGTATTTTGTACCTTTTGTTTGTATCCTAGGGGTCGCAGCTCGCCTCAGCGGGGTTGATGTGCGTTCTTCAACCTTCTCTCTTGGTGCAGCTCTAATCCACCAAGTTACTTGATAAATTTCTGTCCTTTAACTCTCCTTCTGGACAGGAGCCCCTGTGGAAAGCTGGCTTCAGTCAGCCATCTTGTCTCCATCCTGCCGTCCACTTTCTTACACAACCATTCTGTTTCAGGACAAAACTTATCACACAAGATTCTTTCTTTACACTATGTTATTCTCCTTTCTGTTTAATTTCTCTTACTCTCAAAAACTCACTTCCCACAAAACAGAATCCCAGTTTACCATGAAGTCACCCATTCACTCAACCGAACTGATAATTAGAAGGTTTAAAAGGCAAGAATCCTGTCATTTGACAAAGACTCATTTTCTCCAACAATTTCCACAACCAAATTACTACATTTTACAAATGAGAGACATTTTATGAGAGGTAATGTTGATACAGCATTATCCCACACAGGGATGGACAGGAAACCCCAATTTTTCAGGCTCAATTGAGCTCAGACATCAGACTCCCATCTTCAGGCACAAATCCTCTGAGACCCAGCAAGGTCATGAACAAAGCAGCCTGAAACCTTTTGGATGACTCCACCCTAAGGAGCACACACCCTAATCCTCTCACCAGACAAAAAAACTATAGCAAAGACCTAATGACCTTGTCCAAGGTGAGGCGCTGCATTCATTCATTTGCTAGAACACCCCTTCAGTTTATAAAGGTATTTTTCCATCTACCAAGTCCTGGGTAAAATGTCTCTCAGGGCCAATTATTTACCCCTAGAAAAAGGACTTATGCAGGAAACTTCCGATCTGGGCCTCCTCCCCCTTTCAGAGGCTATTCTCCTTGGAGACCTGTTGCTTATATGGATACAGTCTCATCCAGCACAAGATTTACACTCTCTTCTCCAGATTTTCAAGGGCCATCCAGAGCTCATTAGACTGCCTGAACTGCAACACTTTCCAAGGCATGACCCCTCCGCCAATAGCTCTGGCACTCTCTACTCTCTCTGCATGACCCTCAGTCCAACAAAATGCCATTTTATCACTGATCTGTGGCCCATGGGCTCAATTCTCAAATTCCTAAGACCAAAGACTCACTGAAGAAATTCCAGTAACAAAACTACAACATCCTTTCTAATTTCTTTTCATTTTCCCCCAAGACCCACATGGCCCTGTGGCCACCCCGAAGACAGAAAGCAGAAAACCTGGAACTTCCAGTTTCTCTCAGAATAGCCAGGGGGCAAAGTTGGAGCAGGGAAGAAGGGCACACTCACACATTTGTTTCACCCCATGAATGGGGGGTAGAGGGACGAAACCCCACCTATTTTTACCTATCTCAGTCATTCTCCAATCACTCAGATGCACACAATTCCAACCATTTCTTAACCTGGGCATCCTTGATTTCCCACTCAAGTTGCTACTTAGCCATAGGAGGCAAACCAACAGTCCCTTTGGCCCTGTGAATGGAGGTCCAACTCCACCCTCAGAGTTCTCTCAGTCACACCACATCCACATACTCACACACCTCTCAACAGACCTGTCAGCAATCTAATGCCCGAGGAGTTGATCAGGCTCCTCTTCCACTAAAACTGTAGTGGGATGCCCAGATCAATCATACCTTGCCTTAGACGTCCCCCTGTGTAGGTACCTGTTCCTGCATGCCAGTTCTTCCTGGTGTTTGACTCCTTGAAGATCCGCCAATGGGGTCCTTTCTCAGCCCAGTTGAGGCGTCCACACAGGGAGGCCAAACTGCCTCACTGGTGCACTCAGTGGTTCCCATCAGGGGACCCCACATGGGTGTCCAGAGGATTCGCGGCAACTACCAGGTGTGTGTTCTCACAAGGGATGATCTCGCTGCCTGGTCAGGGAACCAAAAATATTGCAGGAAGACGAGGCCCAATGGAGAGAAAGAGCACCCAATCACCACATTTATAAGAGTAAGGGCTTTATTCACCAGCCAGGAGCTTATGGCATAGAATTCCAAATGGCCACTCTCCCCAACTGCCTTGGTCTTTCCCTTTTTATTGACAGTCAAAAAGTTCCACCCCACAGGTACCCTTCTCATTGGCCAGTTTGAATCAAGTGGGAGATGCTATTCCCTCCCCTACAGAACTAGAGGATTTCACAGAAATTGGAAATTTCTAAGTTTCAGGAAGTTAAGTTTACAAATTCCCAAGAGCTGAGTCACCATGGAGAGGACCCTGCAGGTGTATCCTTGTGGTCTCCTTGAGAAGACCTGTTCTTCTAGACCTCACCCTTCTCTGGTACCCTCTCTCACTTCCTCTTATGGTGTTTGGGTGCTCTTTCTCTCCATTCGGCTTCATCTTCCTACAACACCATGACTTGCCCACATTGGGTAAGTTCTTACTTTTTTTTTTTTATGAGACAGGGTCTCTGTCCATCTCTCTCTGTTGTCTAGAGTGCAATGGCATCATCAGACTTCACTGCAACCTCAAACTCCTGAGCTCAAGTGACCCTCCTGCCTCATCCCCTGAGTAGCTGAGACTACAGGCATGTGCCAACATGCTGATCTATTTTTTTTTTCTATTTTTTGTAGAGATGGGGTCTCACTCTTTCTTAGGCTGGTCCTGAGATCTAAGGGATCCTCCTGTTGGCCCCCTAGAGTGCTATGATTACAGGCTAGGACTATCATAGTAAGGTACCACAAACTGGGTGGCTTAAACAATAGAAATTTATTGTCATACTCTCCTGGATGCCAGAAGATGAAGAACAAAGTGTCAGTGGTAGGTTGAGAAAAAAAAGACTCAGTAGGTAGACAGATGAGAAAAGTATTTCTCTGGACAAAGATTAGAATAGAAAGAAATTTATTTACTTTATAATAGATGAAAAATGGCTAACACAAAGGAGGAAAGGAAGGGTGTGCTGTCACCTAGAAGCCCAGCTATTCACTTTTTAATTTGGGGAATGAGGAAAAAAACGGATGAGAGATGGTTGATGGTTGCACTTGAATTAACAAGGAGTGGTCAATCATCCTGTCCACTCCTTCCGTTCTTTTTAGTGGCGGAAAAAAAATAGAATTGGCTGGGTGAAACTGTTGTATCCTTTCTTCTCTTTAGCAGAAATGGCGATTAAGAAATCTTGTCAGTGATCTTGCCTTAAACATATGATTTTAGCAGGTTTGTTGCTGTGGAGTCTGTTCTCCCTATGGTCTGTCCTGGGGCTTTTCAGGAATCACTTGGGGCTACCAGCATGAATTTTAAAGGGCATATTTAGTCAATAGGTTCAGCGATTGTTACAAAAATTTACATTTCCCTTTTAATCTGTTGGGCTCCTGCTTAGAGCTTCTGAGAACAAAATTCCACAGGGTTCCCTGCAAAAGAATTTATAGGATTAATGTTTAACTGTTACTAGCAAATTGCAGGATTAGGTATTTTCCTGTTATTTTTGTAATTTTTGGAAGACCACCCCTTTCAGTTGGCAGAGTAGTTCTTTCTGGGGTTGTGAGAGAGAAACTATTCATGCCTCTAAAACAATATCCTGAATAAGATATCCCAATTACCATGATTTTATCATTACACATTATATGCTTATATCAAAATATCACATGCACCCATAAATATGTACAACTGGTATGTGTCAATAATAATTAAAAATTAGAAAATTTAAATAATCTAAATAAAATTAATCTCCTTACTTATTTAGCTTTTGTTGTTATTTGACAAAAGATAGCACAAACATGAGAGGGAAGAATGAATCAACTTGACTGAAGAATATTGAGAACCTCAGCAGAGATCTAAGGTGAGTATTAATGAAAGCTCACCCTCCAGTATTGACCCGGAGAGACTTTAGCTCCAGCAGAGGTCCTCAAACATTTTTTTCTTTTTTTTTTTTTTTTATTGTTGGGAATTCATTGAGGGTACAATAAGTCAGGTTACACTGATTGCAATTGTTAGATAAAGTCCCTCTTGCAATCATGTCTTGCCCCCATACAGTGTGACACACATCAAGGCCCCACCCCACTCCCTCTGTTCCTCTTTCTGCTTCCCCTCAATAACCTTAATTGTCATTAATTGTCCTCATATCAAAATTGAGTGCATAGGATTAATGCTTCTCCATTCTTGTGATGCTTTACTAAAAATAATGTCTTCCACTTCCATCCAGGTTAATATGAAGGATGTAAAGTCTCCATTTTTTTAAATAGCTGAATAGTATTCCATGGTATACATATACCACAGCTTGTTAATCCATTCCTGGGTTGGTGGGCATTTAGGCTATTTCCACATTTTGGCAATTGTAAATTGAGCTGCAATAAACGGTCTAGTACAAGTGTCCTTATGATAAAAAGATTTTTTTCCTTCTGGGTAGATGCCCAGTAATGGAATTGCAGGATCAAATGGCAGGTCTAGCTTGAGTGCTTTGAGGTTTCTCCATACTTCCTTCCAGAAAGGTTGTACTAGTTTGCAGTCCCACCAGCAGTGTAAAAGTGTTTTCTTCTCTCCACATCCACACCAGCATCTGCAGTTTTGAGATTTTGTGATGTGGGCCATTCTCACTGGGGTTAGATGATATCTCAGGGTTGTTTTGATTAGCATTTCTCTGATATATAGAGATAATGAACATTTTTTCATGTGTTTGCTAGCCATTCATCTGTCATCTTTAGAGAAGTTTCTATTCATGTTTCTTGCCCATTGATATATGGGATTGTTGGCTTTTTTCATGTGGATTAATTTGAGTTCTCTATAGATCCTAGTTATCAAGCTTTTGTCTGATTGAAAATATGCAAATATCCTTTCCCATTGTGTAGGTTGTCTCTTTACTTTGGTTATTGTCTCCTTAGCTGTACAGAAGCTTTTCAGTTTAATGAAGTCCCATTTGTTTATTTTTGTTGTTGTTGCAATTGCCATGGCAGTCTTCTTCATGAAGTCTTTCCCCAGGCCAATATCTTCCAGTGTTTTTCCCATGCTTTCTTTGAGGATTTTTATTGTTTCATGCCTTAAATTTAAGTCTTTTATCCATCTTAAATCAATTTTTGTGAGTGGGGAAAGGTGTGGGTCCAGTTTCAGTCTTTTACATGTAGACATCCAGTTCTCCCAACACCATTTATTGAATAGGGAGTCTTTCCCCCAAGGCTTGTTCTTGTTTGGTTTATCGAAGATTAGGTGGTTGTAAGATGTTACTTACATTTCTTGGTTTTCAATTCGATTCCAAGTGTCTATGTCTCTGTTTTTGTGCCAGTACCATGCTGTCTTGAGCACTATGGCTTTGTAGTACAGACTAAAATATGGTATGCTGATGCCCCCAGCTTTATTTTATTACGAAGAACTGCCTTAGATATACGGGTTTTTTTCCGGTTCCATACAAAACGCAGAATCATTTTTTCCAAATCTTGAAATTACGATGTTGGTATTTTAATAGGAATGGCATTGAATAGGTAGATTGCTTTGGGAAGTATAGACATTTTAATAATGTTGATTCTTCCCATCCATGAGCATGGTATGTTCTTCCATTTGTTAATATCCTCTGCTATTTCCTTTCTGAGGATTTCATAATTTTCTTTGTAGAGGTCCTTCACCTCCTTTGGTAGGTATATTCCTAGGTATTTCATTTTCTTTGAAACTATGGTGAAGGGAGTTGTGTCCTTAATTAGCTTCTCATCTTGACCGTTATTGGTGTATACAAAGGCTACTGACTTGTGGACATTGATTTTATATCCTGAAACATTACTGTATTTTTTGATGACTTCTAGGAGTCTTTTGGTTGAGTCTTTGGGGTTCTCTAAGTATAAGATCATGTCAGCAAAGAGGGAGAGTTTAACCTCCTCTGCTCCCATTTGGATTCCCTTTATTTCCTTGTCTTGCCTAATTGTATTGGCTAGAACTTCTAGCACTATGTTGAATAGTAAAGGTGACAGAGGACAACCTTGTCTCGTTCCAGTTCTAAGAGGAAAAGCTTTCAGTTTTACTCCATTCAGTAAAATATTAGCTGTGGGTTTGTCATAGATAGCTTCAATCAGTTTTAGAAATGTGCCACCTATGCCTATACTCTTCAGTGTTCTAATTAGAAAAGGATACTGGATTTTATCCAATGCTTTTTCTGCATCTATTGATAGGATCGTATGATCTTTATTTTTGCCTCTGTTAATATGGTGGATAACATATATGGACTTGCATATGTTAAACCAGCCTTGCATCCCCGGGATGAAACCTACTTGATCATGATGTATGACTTTTTTGATGATAAGCTGTAATCTACTGGCTAGGATTTTGTTGAGAATTTTTCCATCTATATTCATGAGTGAGATTGGTCTGAAATTCTCCTTTTTGTTTGGGTCTTTTCTGGTTTTGGTATCAGGGTGATGTTTGCTTCATAGAATGTGTTGGGAAAGATTCCTTCTTCCTCAATTTTTTGGAATAATTTCTGCCATACAGGAATAAGCTCTTCCTTGAAGGTTTGATAGAATTCTGGTGTGAAACCATCTGGACCAGGGCATTTTTTGGTTGGAAGCTTGTTTATTGTTTCTTTGATCTCAGTGCTTGAAATTGGTCTGTTCAACAGTTCTGGTTCTTCCTGGCTAAGTCTAGGGAGATGGTGTGATTCCAAGTATTGATCCATTTCCTTCACATTGTCAAATTTCTGGGCTTAGAGTTTCTGGTAGTATTCAGAGATGATCTCTTGTATCTCTGTGGGATCAGTTGTTATTTCCCCCTTATCATTTCTGATTTAGGTTACTAGAGATTTTACTTTTCTATTTCTCGTTAGTCTGGCCAATGGTTTATCAATTTTATTAATTTTTTTAAAAAACCAACTTCTTGTTTCATTAATTTTCTTAATGATTCTCTTGTTTTCAATTTCACTGATCTCTGATTTGATTTTGGATATTTCTTTTCTTCTACTGAGTTTAGGCTTAGATTTTTCTTCTTTTTCCAATTCCATAAGACGGCTTGTGAGATTGTTTTTGCCCTCTCTTTCTGATTTGCGAATGTAGGCATCCAAAGTGATAAATTTTCCTCTCAAAACTGCTTTTGCAGTATCCCACAGGTTTTGGTAGATTGTGTCTTCATTGTTGTTATGCTCAAGTTTGTGATTTCCTGTTTTATTTTTTCCTGCACCCATCTATTATTCAACAGAAGATTGTTTAATTTCCATGCCTTAGTGAGGGGTCGAGCATTGTTGTTAGAGTTGAGTTCCACCTTTAGTGCCTCATGGTCTGAGAAGATACGAGGTAAAATTTCGATTCTTTTGATTCTGTTGATAGTTGTTTTGTGTCCCAGGATATGATCAATTTTGGAGAATGTTCCATGGGGTGATGAGAGGAATGTATATTCTTTATCTTTGGGATGGAGTGTTCTATATGCATCTATCAAGCACAGTAGTTCTAGAGTCTCATTTAAATCTCTTATATCTTTAATTTCTGTTTAGAGGATCTGTCCAGCTCTGTAAGAGGAGTGTTAAAGTCCCCTGTTATTATGGTATTATCAGATATCATATTGCTCAGACTGAGTTAGGTCTGTTTCAAGAATCTGGGAGCATTTGAATTGGGTGCATAAATATTTAGAATTGAAACATCTTCTTGTTGTATTTTTCCCTTGACCAATATAAAGTGACCATCTTTGTCTTTTTTGACATTAGTTGCTTTAAATCCACATGTATCTGAAAATAAGATTGCAACTCCTCTTTTCTTCTGAATTCCATTTGCCTGAAAAATTGTCTTCCAACCCTTGACTTGGAGTTTTAATTTGTCTTTTGAAGCCAGGTGTGTTTCTTTCAGAGAGCATATGGATGTCTTATGTTTTTTAATCCAGTCAGCCAATCTATTTCTCCTCAGTGGGGAATTCAAGCCATTAATATTTATTGAGATAATTGATAAGTGTGGTACTATTCTATTCATCTTATTTTGTGAGAGTCCTTTGCTTAGTTTTATCTTTTGCATCAGTGTGGAGGTTAGGTTCTGTCCTTTAATTTCTGAGTTCTTAATTTGCTACTGACCCATTGTGATGGTCAGTGTTCAGAACATGTTGAAGTATTTCCTGTAGAGCTGGTCTTGTTGTGGCGAATTTACTCAATGTTTTTATATCCGTAAATGATTTGGTTTCTCCATCAATTTTAAAGCTTACCTTGCAGGGTACAGAATTCTGAGCTGGAAATTGTTCTGTTTAAGTAGATTAAAGGTACATGACCATTGTCTTCTTGCTTGGAAAGTTTCATTAGAGAAGTCTGCAGTCACTCTGATGGATTTGCCCCTGTAGGTCAACTGGCGCTTACTCCTGGCAGCTTACAGAATCTTTTGTTTTGTCTTGACTTTGGACAGGTTCATCACAATGTGTCTTGGAGAAGCTCGGTTAGATTTGAGGCAACCTGGGGTCCGATATCCCTCTGAAAGCAGTGTGTCAGAATCTTTGGTGATATTTGGGAAATTTTCTTTTATAATATTCTCTAGTATGGCTTCCATTCCTCTGGAGCCTTCTTCTTCCACTTCTGGGATTCCTATAACTCGTATGTTGGAACGCTTCATAAAGTCCCATAATTCTGACAGTGAACGTTCTGCTTTCTCTCTCTTCTTTTCTGCCTCTTTTACTACCTGAGTTATCTCAAGAACTTTGTCTTCTACCTCTGAAATTCTTTCTTCTGCATGGTCTAACCTGTTGCTGATACTTTCCATTGCATCTTTAAGTTCCCTAATTGACTGTTTCAGTTCCTTCAGCTCTGCTATATCCTTTCTATATTCTTCATATCATTCATCTCTTATTTGATTCTGTTTTTGGATTTCCTTTTGGTTATTTTCCACTTTATTAGCAGTTTCCTTTATTGTTTCCATCATGTGTATTCTAAATTCCCTTTCTGTCATTCCTAACATTTTTTTATAGGTGGAATCCTCTGCAGTAGCTACCTCATGGTCCCTTGGCGGGGTTTTTCTGGACTGGTTCTTCATGTTGCCTGGAGTTTTTTGCTGATTCTTCCTCATGAGTGATTTCTTTTATGTGTTTCCTTGCCCTAATTTTCCTTTCACTTCCTCTTGCTCTTTACGTTCTCATGCCTGTGGACTAAGGTTTCGATGAGTCCTTTTGGGACAAGATCAGAAGGATGAGAAGGTTGAAGAGCAAGAAAGGGATGAAAGAAAGGAGGAATGGGTGAATAGAAAAAAACATTAGAGAAAGGAGAGGAGGTAGGTAAAAGGAATATTGACAAAAAGAAGAGAGGCACTGAAAGAGGGAGACAGAGCAATATAGGTGTACAGTAGGGTACTTTGACACAACTTAAAAAAACCCAACCTTCTGGGGATGCCCAGTTGTGTGGTTCACTTGAGGTCAGCAGCTCTTTGCTAATCTGATCAGACACAGTACCCCACCTCCACCAAATAGAGAGGAATTACAAAAATGCTATATATGAAACCAAAATAAGCAAACAGAAAACTTTACGGGATAAAATTTGGTGAAAAACTAAATAATAGTGGTAGAAGGACTAGCAAAAGTGAAGTTCTAGTTATTGAGAAAGGCAGCAATGTTAAATTATAATTAAACTAGAAAAATTGAGAAAGAATAATATATGTACAGAAAAGGTTGAAATTAAAAAGCAAAACAACATCAAAATAAACAAAAAAACCACCAAACCAAAAAAAGAGAAAAGAAAAAAAAAAACACAAGCAAAAACAAAGCAGTATATATATGTTGTTGAATATTGTCTGGGCAACACGTGGTCTTCCGGGCTATGGGATGTTAATCATAGTGCTGATACGACTGGAGGCTGCTGATTTCTCAAACCCCAAGGTAGACACCCTGTTTAGGTAGACACCCTAAATTTCTCTTCAGCCCTCTTAAAAGGCACTTTGAACTTGTAAACTTGCTGAGCAGAAGATTTCCCAGGAAAGTGTTTGTTGCTGGAATCACTGCTGAAGTGGCTATCCACTTGCCCAGTGTGCCAAAACCGGTCTCACTCTGCCCCTGAGGGTTAGGGCTGTAAGGTGGCTCATACCCCACCCTTAAGCTACTCAGTCGGTAGGTTACCAGCTCCCACCTGATTCTTGCTCTGCGACCCTGAGGGCAGAGCTTGCCGGGGCAGATCACTCACAGTGGCTCCCTGTGGCCCATAGCCAAACACTCAGCGGTGGGGCCCTAGATAATGGCCAAAGTTCTGCGCACTCCTGCTCAGGCTCTCCCCAAGGCAGTTTAACTGAGTGCCAAGTCCAAAGACACCAAAACTGTTCACAGGTAAGGCCTTTCCGGTTTGCAGTCTTGATGCTACTGTACTTACAGTTGCGGGCGGGTTTAGACCGATTGAACACACGTGACCACTTGCCGGTTTTCCACTGTTTTAGTCCTCCTCTTGGGGTCCAGAAGTCTCTTGCTGACTCCCTGTATCCTCATCGGGATGATTATAGGCAGATCCCACCAGCCAGAGAGTCCTGGAGTCCTATCTCCCCAGACTCACAGTGCCCAGATGCAAGGAAGCTGTAACTCGGCCGCCATCTTGCTCTCTCCTGGTCCTCAAACTTTTTAAATAGGGGGCCAGTTCACTGCCCCTCAGACCCTTGGAGGGCCGGACTATAGTTTAAGAAAAAAAAAAAAAAACCTATGAACAAATTCCTCTGCACACTGCACATATCTTATTTTGAAGTTAAAAAACAAAATGGGAACAAATATAATCACACTGCATCATGTGGCCTGTTGGCCATAGTTTGAGGACCCCTCCAAGTTTAGGAGGCATGAAAGTGGAATCAAAACAAGGTAAAGATGAAAAAAAAAAAAGAAAAAAACCACTGCCCACCCCAACACATCATTCTAACTTCTGATGTCGTATGGAAAAATTATGACACTGTAATTCATTTAAAAGAATCATCTGTACGTCCAAAGGCCATGAAAAAGTTTTGTTTTCCAGGCACACCAGAGCCATAGATAAATCAACAGCCAGCCTGGAAATGCAATCCTAAACTTTCATCTTGTTGACAGTATTAACTTATTTATAGTCATGGATCAATATGCTCTCCTGGGTCTTACTAGTAGATAAGACCTGAATCCTGAATGGCTCTCATGGATGTTATAAAAGTGTGGACCCTGGAGAAGAAGCAATAATTCTGGTGGAACACTCAAAGAAGAATTCTACATCTGCCCACCAAGGAGATGGGAAAGCAGCAGCACTCACAAGAGAGCACATGCAGTGGGAACATGTAGAGTCAGGCTAGGGATGACACAACACAGCTAGTCTGATCTGTTTTGGTCCTATAAGACCTTACCTCATGTCTCTCATTGTCCTTGTTTTGTAAATTTGTCTTTAACCAAAAGCATATATCTGAGTAATTTAGGGCAATTCATTTAAGAGATTAACTTTTGAATTGTAATGTTGTTATAAGGGTCATAGGTTATGCCAATTATTATTATGGGTCATGAGTTATGACAACTACTGTTTCCCCCCCCCCCCCAGTGGTAAGATAGGACTTTTATTAGAAGTTATAAAGGAATACAGAAGAAGTAAAAAGCACCAGAGCTTCCAGAAGGGGAAAAGAACTGAAGAACTCCCTCGGGAGCTTCCATGTGGGCTCTTTTATCTAGGGGTCTTCAGGCTAGGACAATTACTGTTTTTAAGGTAAGAGTTAATTACTGTTGTTCATGATAGGGGTTAGCACGGTTCTTGTTTTTAACTTTTATGTATAAAACTGTTGTTTTGGAAACGGAAGAACAGAACAGTCTTGGAAGAGGCTACTATCACTGTTCTCCAAAAGGCTCTTTGCTAGCCTTTCTGCTAACAAGGATTGGTGCACCTATCCCCATCTCTGCATATTCGCTGACAGGGAAAGGTGGCCAGACCCTCTTCATCTGGTAACACTCAGACCCTTTTATATGCAATTTATATGAGTTTCTAAAATAAAGCCTTCATGGACCACGAGGAAAGGCTCCAACTTCTCACTTTTACAGTTTGTAGACTATTTTGTTGAATTATGCTATTATATTCAGACGAACTTACAGCAGTTGCTCTTCCCTTCTGTTGGAGGTTATGCAACAGTGAAAGGAAAGTTTAACATTGTTATAGCTCAACCAGGTTCATTGCCAGTTGCTCAAGAGGAAGCCACTACACTGAGACAGCAGGAGTTACAGCACAGAAAGAGTATAATATCGTCAGGCGCCATGCAAGGAGATGGGAGGAATTTCTATAATCCATTTCCCAGAGAATTTAGGAGAAAGGGTTTTTAAAAATAGTTTGAAGAACAAAGGGCTTGGGAATTGGGTCTGCTGATTGGCAAGGGATGAAAAAGCAGAGAGTCTCAGTTGGGAGATTTCCTGGGCAGGGGAGTCTTGGAGCTATTAGATCCATTCCCACGTGTTTCCATGGGTCCCCCCAGGGCACAGAGTCCAAAAAATGATGCTTTAGAGAAACACTTTTAGGTTTTATCATAGCGATGTTATCTATAAAAATAGAAGTCCTTGAGCTTCAACATAACTAGCTCCAATTTGCTTCTGACCCCCTATGGTAATATCTTTTAGGTTAAAAGCTTCTGCTTAGCTCTGGATGTGGGCCATTATATATAGGAAGAATTTATCTTGTAGTTCAATGCTAGAGGAATGTTGATAACTCTCCTTTTTCCTGGTGCAGGAGTTAAGGAAATTATGTACACAAATAGCAATGTTGTATTAGAGATGTACAGGAATATGTGTGACCTGAGTTATAGTCATTCCAAGTTAACTAACCAACCACAAAGAAGTTTCATAACCTTTTGGGACCCTTGTTGACACCCAGATGTCTGCAGTTCCCAGTTACCTTTTGCAACCCCTCCCCGCCCCAACACACAGGTACTGAATCCCTTTCCCTTAACATAAAAAGGAGCCTAAAGCTCATACCAAACATGGTCCTTTATAGTACATTATTTTGCCATCTTCTCAGTTTGCTGGATCTCTGAATAAAAGTCACCTTCTTTGCCCCAGCACTCTGTCACCTCTTCTCTACATTTAGTGGCTGTCAAAGGGTCCCTGGTACAAGCTTGGACTTTGTTACAGGAGGATGTGCAATTCCTTGGTAATCCAGGGAAAGTTCAGCTCCTGGGGTCCTAGGAAGCTGCCATTCTATGATTACTAACATTCTGTGCGTGGTCTCAACTGCATAGTCACAGCTTTTAATTTCTCCTTTCACCCAGGTCTCTCTCTAGGAACGTCTTAAGCAGGGAAAATGGGTCGATATTCAAGGCAGAACTGGCAACAGTCTCTGAAGTGTCTATGGATATGGGAGGGACAAACAGAAAAGGTCAAGGATATTGCCAAGATTTACACTTGGGAACGAGATGAAAAATGCGGTGGCTACATTTCTTTCCTTCTTTTTTTTTTTTTTTAGACTGAGTCTCACCTTGTTGCCACAGGCTAGAGTGTGTTCGCTTCAGCCTAGCTCACAGAGACCTCAAAGTCCTGGATTCCAGCAATCCTCCTGCCTCAGCTTCCCAAGTAGCTGGGCTAATTTTTCTATTTTTAGTAGAGAGGAAGTCTTGCTCTTGCTCAGGCTGGCCTGAAACTCTTGACTTCAAGGAATTCTCCCACTTCGGCCTTCCAGAGTAGTAGGTTACAGGGCTGAGTCATGGCACCGGCCTCACTGACTATTGTTTGAGGTTGAGAAGGTGGAGTCCCAAGCTTGATCTGGGACATATTAACAGATGTATAAAATACCCAAGTGGAGAATATCTCCAACAGTCTGGAATTCAGGATAAAGGTATGGGCTGTGTCTAGAGATTGGGTCTTGCAAACACAAAGTGAATGATTATAAAAAGAAAAGAAGGCTGCAGACCGAGTCCTAGGGCACTGGAACAAGTAAATGTTGTTGCCTGGGCCAGAGAGCAGGTTCTCACCGGCCCGCCGCCGCAGTGTCAGGGAAAGCCTTAGAACTGCACTTCCCAGAATCCTCTTGGTCCGGTTGCCTGGTTAGAGACGGTGAAGTCCCGTGAGATTTAAAGGCGGAAGTGAAGCGGAAGCCATTAGTCCCGGGAGTCCACCTAGCTAGACACATGGGTAGAGAAGGGGCTCGAGGCCTCATTTTTGGAGCTGTTGGGGGCCTTCCGCTTCCCCGCTGTAGACGGAACCTCCGTATGAACTTCTCATCCGTTCGGCGGCACCCTTCGTGATCTCCGCTATTCCGATTCTTCTTTCCAAATCGTGTAAGCCCCAATTTCCTTACTAACCCTTTCCCTGGGGTGTCCCTGGGGTCACGGGAAGTTCCACAATCCTGATCCTGGAAGAATAAGGGGTTACAAGGATCGGGACCAACAAGCCAGCAACCAGGCGAGGAGCGCGTTTTAGGCCCCGCGATTAGAGATACGAAACAACGGTGACACAGGACTGAAATTCGAGGAAGGCATTTGGTGATCTACGTGCGAGGCGTTAGTAACCTGGTCAGATAAATCGACTGAGTCCTTGGGGTGGGGGCGGAAAAGCGCGGCAAAAGTGAGTTCTGGGGATTGAGAAGGGGGCGTGCCGGCAGAAATTGGAAATCCGGCAAGATAAACCACCTTCCTTCTGCTCTGTAGTAAATTTTGTCTTAATATTATCATAGGCACACTTGTTTCCTTTTTGTCAGCATTTGCCTTGAATACCTTCTTAAATATTTATTTTTTTCTAATTTATTTATTTAGTTTTGCATTTGTTAGGTAAAGTCCCTCTTATAATTATGTCCCACCTCCAAGAGGTGTGTCGCACACCGTGACCCCCCACCCCCTCCCCGGTTCCTCTCCCTCCGCACCATATACTAGGTCATCAATTGTACTCCTGTCAGAATTGAGTATCTTGGGGTCTTGCTTCTTCATTCTTGTAATGCTTTACCAAGAAGAATCTGTTTCAACTCCATCCAGGTTAATACAAAAGTTGTAAAGTCCCCGTCATTTTTAGTGGCTGAATAGTATTCCATGGTATAGTATACCACAGCTTGTTAATCCATTCCTGGATTGGTGGGCATTTAGGTTGTTTCCAGTTTGGCAATTGAAAATTGAGCAACGATAAACGGTCTAGTGCAAATGTCCTTATGATGAATTTTTTCTTTCTTCTGGGTAGATGCCCAGTAATGGAATTGCAGGATCAAATGAGAGGTCTAGTTAGAGTTCTTTGAGGATTCTCTGTGCTTCTTCTTGAATACCTTTTATGCTTTTAACTTAAACTGTTCTTCGGTTCATTTTCTTTCTTTCTTTTCTTTTTTTTTGAGACAGAGTCTCATTATGTTGCCCTTGGTAGAGTGCCCTGGCCTCCCAAGTAGCTGGGGCTACAGGTGCACCTGCCACAACTCCCGGCTATTATTTGTTGCAGTTGTCCTTGTTTTAGCTGTCCCGGCCCCAGCTGGAACCCGCCAGCCCCCGTGTACGTGGCTGGCGCTGTAGCCACTGTGCTACGGGCACTGAGCCCATTTTATTTCTTTTTATCTTATTTATTTTAGTTGACTCTTGTGTGAATAGTTTGTTAATAGATTTAACATTCAATTTAGCACTCCATAAATTAAGTTAGTCCACTAATGGTTATTGTGATTACTAATATTTTGCATTGAATTTTACCATCTTATTTTATGCCTTCTGTTGTTTTCCTTTCAAATATTTTAACGTTGGAAAATAGAACTCACGTGCCAAAAAAAAAAAAGATCTCACACATGGGCACACACATGCACAACTCATCAAAGGACAATTAATGAATACACAAACCAGGCCAAGAAAGAGATTATTTAACCTCAGAAAGCTGTGTGTTCCTTCTAGACTGCATCCTTGCTTCCCATGATTTTCCTTATGGTTTTTACTGCTTATATAAAATAAAAAAATATATAAAAATATATATTTTTTAATTTTAGTATTGACTTGTGAATGAGCACAAGTCACTTCAGTATTTTTGAAGACATTTTTTTTTCCATATTGGTGCAAGTATTGCTTAAGTTATTTGCAAAGAGGATTTAGGTTGTTTTAGTTACATTTGTTCCTAAGAATTTTTTTTTTTTTATACTCAGGAGTTACATGTTTTCTGTTTATTAACAAAGTTCTTTGAGCTTGCTACTGTCTATCAATTTATAATTCTCTTAATTTTTGTGTGGTTTATTTTGTATTCTCTTCCTATTCAATTTTATCATCTGTATAAAATAAACAAATATTTTAATTTTGACTCATACACATCTTTTATTTTCTTTCTTTGGTAGAGCAGCTGGGGACTTCTAGTATCACTGACTGGAGTTTGGATAGCAAACTCTAGCCTGGCCTTTTTTCTTTTTGATGTTATACCTTTCATGTTTGCTGGAAGCCTTCCTCTCTAAGATAGTTTTTATTAGGCCACTGAAGCTCTCTTTTTTCCCCCTAGTTGAAGAGTATTTGTTGTGAATTGTAGAAAACAGTTTTTGTTGAGCCAAGGAAGAGTTTTTCTTGTGCATGGTGGCAGGCTTTTAACAAGTGATTTTTTTTTTTCATCATCCACCGTATCAGTGGATATTTACTGTATCAGTTTACTGCTGTATTTCAAGCACCTTAAATGATGGCACTCAGAACTTGTGAATTGAATAATTGAGTGATGATATGCTTTTCTTCTGTTTTTCAACCCTTTTTATCTCATGGTACACTTGAACCTATGGTTAAATTTCCATGGCACACTTGAATTACGCTGATCAAAAGAGAGAGTAAAATAATATACTTTCTGTGCTTTGAACTTCTTTAGAAAATAATTTTATTAATGATGTTTAGAGATTTTTGTGGCATACCTAAGATTCTCTCATGGTGCAACCTGTAGCACAGTGGTTGAAAATCACTGCTTTATCTGATAGTGTGGTGAATTAAAGCAATTGATTTTCTAATGTTATATGAAGTTCATATGGTGAATAACAATGTGGAAAGGACATGTACTGTTTTGTCATTTGGGGCATCGGTTTGCTAGTATTTTGTTTTGGTGTTTTGGGATCTATTTGAGTTAAATTTTCCTTTTCTATTTCATATTTTAGGTCAGCCTCATAAAATGGGGTGGGGAGTATTCTTTCATTTCTTTTCTAAACTCTGCAATATTTTACATAAGAATGGAATAATTTCTTCCCTTTAAAAGTGAGCAGTACCTAAAGAAACCTTTTTGGTCTGGAGTTTTCTTTGTGGAAAGGTTGTTTGTTTCTTTTTTCTTTCTTTTCTTTTTGAGACAGAGTCTCTGTCTAGGCTAGATTGCAGTGATGTCATCATACCTGTCTTCAAACTCAAATTTCTGGGCTCCAGCTATCCTCCTGTCTCAATTCAGCCTTCTGAGTAGCTGGTAGTACAGGTGCTCACCACCATGCCCAGCTAATTTTTCTATTTTTTATAGAGACAGTGTATTAGCTATTTGCCCAGGCTGACTTTGTGGAAAATTTTAAAGCTATTGTTTCTGTTCTTTTATAATGGTCATGGACCATTCAGATTATCTGTTATAGTAAGTAGATTTTTTCAAGAATTTAGCCATTAGATTTAAGGTTTAAATTGTATGGTCAAAATTATTCATAGCATACTCTTATTATAATTTGAATGCTTCCTACATGTGTAATGATTTATGCTCTTTAATTCCTAATAGTTATATGTTGCTTTTTTTTTAATTTTATTTTTTCTTAGAAAATATTAAGGGAGTACAAATGTTTTCATTACATAGGTACACTCTATAATGGTGGTTAGGACTTTCAGTGTGTCTACCAGTAGGACGGTGTTCATTGTACCCAACAATAAGTCTTCCCCCTTCTTAGTTTCCAATGCTGTTTATATCTTTTTCTACCCATGTGTATTGTTGTGTAGCTCCTACTTACTATTGGGAACATGTGTTTATTGTTCCATTTCTTTTTTCTTTTCTTTTCTTTTTTTTTTTTTTCTTTGAGACAGTCTCACTATGTTGCCCTCTGTAGAGTGCTATAGTGTTATAGCTCACAGCAACCTCAAACTCTTGGGCTTAAGTGATTCACTTGCCTCAGCCTCCCAAGTAGCTGGGACTACAGGTGCCTGCCACAACGCCTGACTATATTTGGGTTGTAGTTGTCATTGTTGTTTGGCAGGCCCCGGCTGGGTTCGAACCTGCCAGCCCTGGTGTATGTGGCTGGAACCCTAGCCACTAAGCTACAGGTGCCAATCCTGTTTACTTCTGAGATACTTAACTTAGGATAATGATCTCTAGTTGCATCCAAGTTGCTTCAAAAGACATTATTTTATTCTTTTTAACAGCTGAGTAGTATTCCATGGTGTATGTACATGTATATGCATAAACATACCACATTCTCTGTATTCACTCATGAATTGATGGGTACTTAGATTGATTCCACATCCTTGCAGTTGTGAATTGTGCTGTGATTAGTATCTGAGTGCAGGTATCTTTTTGATGAAATCACTTTCTTTTCTAGCCAGGCATTATTGTGGCACCTGTAGTCCTAGCTACTTGGGAGGCTAAGGTAAGAGAATCACTTTAGCCCAAGAGTTTGAGGTTGCTGTGAGCTATGATGCCATGGGGCAGCAAAGTGAGACTCTGTCTCAAAAAAAAAAAAAAGACCTTCTTTCCTTTGCGTTGATATCCAGTATTCAGAATGCTGGCAATCTCCGTACTGTTTTCCATAGAGGTTCTACTAGTTTGCAGCCCACCAGCAGTGTATAAGTGTACATATCTCTCTGTATCTCAAATCTACACAAACTCATGAACATTAAACCTGCTAGTAAACACCAGCATATATTCTGTTTTGACTTTTTTTTTTTTTTATTAAATCATAGCTGTGTACATTGATATAATCATGGGGCATCATTCACTAGCCTCACAGACCATTTACCAAGTTTCACATATACCCTTGTAAGATGCACTGCTGGTGTAATCCCACCAATCCCCCTCCCTCTACACACCACCCCTTCCTGCCCCTCTGTATCCCCCTTCCCCCTATTCTTAGGTTGTAACGGGGTTATAGCTTTCATGTGAAAACCCTAAATTAGTTTCATAGTAGGGCTGAGTACACTGGGTACTTTATCTTCCATTCTTGAGATACTTTACTAAGAAGAATATGTTCCAGTTCCATCCATGTAAACATGAAAGAGGTAAAGTCTCCATCTTTCTTTAAGGCTGTATAATATTCCCTGGTGTACATATACCACAATTTATTAATCCATTCATGGATCGATGGGCACTTGGGCTTCTTCCATGACTTAGCAATTATGAATTGAGCTGCAATAAACATTCTGGTACAAATATCTTTGTTATGATGTGATTTTTGGTTTTCTGGGTATATGCCCAGTAGAAGGATTACAGGATTGAATGGCAGATATATTTTTAGATCTCTAAGTATTCTCCATACCTCTTTCCAAAAGGAATGTATTAATTTGCATTCCCACCAGCAGTGGAGAAGTGTTCCCTTTTCTCCACATCCGTGCCAACATCTCTGGTCTTGGGATTTTGTGATATAGGCTAGTCTCACTGGAGTTAGATGGTATCTCAAAGTAGTTTTGATTTGCATTTCTCTGATGATTAAAGATGATGAGCATTTTTTCATATGTCTGAAGGCCTTGCGCCTGTCTTCTTCAGAGAAGTTTCTCTTCAAATCCCTTGCCCAGCCTGCAATGGGATCCCTTGTTCTATTCTTGCTAATGCGTTTGAGTTCTCTGTGGATTCTGGTTATTAAACCTTTTTCGGAGACATAACCTGCTAATATCTTCTCCCATTCTGAGGGCTGTTTGCTTGCTTTATTTACTGTGTTCTTGGCTGTGCAGAAGCTTTTTATTTTGAGCAAGTCCCAGTAGTATATTTTTGAGGCTGCTTCAATTGCCCCAGGGGGTCCTCGTCATAAAATACTCGCCCAGGCCGATTTCTTCAAGGGTTTTCCCTGCACTCTCCTCTAGTATCTTTATAGTTTCATGTCTTAAGTTTAAATCTTTGATCCAGTGAGAGTCTGTCTTAGTTAATGGTGAAAAGTGTGGGTCCAGTTTCAGTCTTGTACAGGTTGCCAGCCAGTTCACCCAGCACCATCTGTTAAATAGGGAATCTTTTCCCCACTGAATGTTTTTAATTGGCTTGTCAAAGATTAAATAACGGTAATTAGCTGGATTCATCTCTTGGTTCTCTATTCTGTTTCAGACATCTACTTCTCTGTTTTTGTGCCAATACCATGCTGTTTTGATCACTATTGATTTGTAGTATAGTCTGAGGTCTGGTAGCATAATTCCTACTGCTTTGTTTTTATTTCTGAGTAATGTCTTGGCTATTGGAGGTTTTTTTTCTGATTCCATATAAAACGAAGTATTGTTTTTTCCAGATCTTTAAAGTATGACAGTGGAGCTTTAATAGGGATTGCATTGAAATTATATATTGCTTTGGGTAGTATGGACATTTTAACAATGTTGATTCTTCCCAGCCATGAGCATGGTATGTTTTTCCATTTTTTAATATATTCAGCTATTTCTTTTCTTAGAGTTTCATAGTTCTCTTTATAGAGATCTTTCACATCCTTTGTTAGATAAATTCCCAAATATTTCATCTTCTTTGGCACTACTGTGAATGGGATAGAGTCCTTAACGGTTTTTTCAACTTGACTATTGTTGGTATATATAAAGGCTACCAATTTATGAATGTTGATTTTATAACCTGAGATGCTGCTGTATTCCTTGATCACTTCTAAGAGTTTTGTAGTAGAGTTCCTAGTGTTTTCCAGGTATACAATCATATCATCTGCAAAGAGTGAAAGTTTGATCTCTTCTGACCCTATATGGATACCCTTGATCGCCTTTTCTTTCCTGGTTGAGGTGGCTAAAACTTCCATTACAATATTAAAAAGCAATGGAGACAATGGGCAGCCTTGTCTGGTTCCTGATCTGAGTGGAAATGATTCCAATTTAACTCCATTCAATATGATATTGGCTGTGGGTTTGCTGTAGATGGTCTCTATCAGTTTAAGAAATGTCCTTTCTATACCGATTTTCTTAAGTGTTCTGATCATGAAGGGATGCTGGATATTATCAAAAGCTTTTTCTGCATTGACTGAGAGAATCATATGGTCTTTGTTTTTTAATTTGTTTATGTGCTGGATTACATTTATAGATTTATCTATATTGAACCAACCTTGAGACCCTGGGATAAAACCGACTTGGTCATGATGTAATTTGTTTGATGTGTTGCTGGATTCTGTTTTTTAGGATCTTGTTGAATATTTTTGCATCTATATTCATTAGTGATATTGGTCTATAATTTTTTTTTCTTGTTGGGTCTTTTCCTGGTTTTGGGATCAGGGTGATGTTTGCTTCATAGAACGTTTTAGGTAGACTTCCTTCTTTTTCTACCTTTTGGAACAGGTTGAGTAATATAGGTACTAATTCCTCTTTAAAAGTTTGGTAGAATTCTGACGTGAAACCATCTGGTCCCGGGCTTTTGTTTTTAGGGAGGTTTTTTATGGTTGATGTTATTTCTGAACTTGATATGGGCCTGTTCAACATATCCAGTTGATTCTGGCTAACTCTTGGAAGGTGTCATGCTTCCAAGTATCTGTCAATTTCCTTCAGATTTTCATATTTCTGAGAATACAGTTTCTTGTAATATTCATTAAGGATTTTTTTGATTTCTGAGGAGTCCGTTGTTATTTCGTCTTTGTTGTTTCTGATTGATGAGATTAGAGATTTTACTCTTTTTTTCCTGATTAGGTTGGCCAAAGGTTTATCTATTTTATTGACCTTGTCGAAAAACCAGCTTTTTGATTTATTGATCTGTTGTATTATTCTTTTGTTTTCAATTTCACTTAATTCTGCTCTAATTTTGGTTATTTCTTTTCTTCTACTGGGTTGGGGGTTGGAATGTTCTTTTCCCGTTGCTTGAGATGTCCCATTAAATTGTTAACTTCCTCTCTTTCCGTTCTCTTGAGGAAGGCTTGCAGTGCTATAAATTTCCCTCTTAGAACTGCCTTTGCGGTGTCCCAGAGGTTCTGATAGTTCGTGTCTTCAGTGTTGTTTTGTTCCCAAAAGTTGGTGATTTCTTTCTTAATCTCATCTTTGTCCCAGCTATCATTCAGCATAAGGTTATTTAACTTCCATGCTTTTGTATGAGTATGCAGATTCCTGTTGTTACTTAGCTGAAGTTTTATTCAATGGTGGTCCGAGAAGATGAATGGAATAATTTCTATTTTTTTAAATTTACTGAGGTTAGACTTGTGACCTAAGATGTGATCGATTTTGGAGTAAGTGCCGTGGGCTGATGAGAAGTATGTGTATTCAGTTTTGTTGGGATGAAATGTCTGTAGATGTCTGCTAAATCCAGATGTTGGATGGTTAGGTTTAAATCTAAGATTTCTTTGCTCAGCTTCTTGTTGGAGGATCCATCCAACACTGCGAAAGGAGTGTTAAAATCCCCGACGATTATGGAGCTAGAGGAAATCAAGTTGCTCATGGCTGTTAGAGTTTCTCTTATAAATTGAGGTGCATTCTGGTTGGGTGCATAGATATTAATAATTGAGATCTCATCATATTGAGTATTACCCTTAACAAATATGAAGTGACCATTGTTGTCCTTCCTTACTTTTGTTGGTTTAAAGCCTATTGTATCTAAATAAAATTGCAACAGCTGCTTTTTTCTGATTACCATTTGCCTGAAATATGGATGACCATCCTTTCACCCTGTGTCTGTAGTTGTCTTTTAAGTTAAGACGTGATTCTTGTATGCAACAAACATCTGGCCTGAGTTTTTGTATCCATTCAGGTAACCTATGCCTCTTTAGAGGACAGTTTAAGCCATTCACATTAATGGAGAATATTGATAAGTCTGGTGAAGTTTTGGGTATCGAGTTTTTCAAAAGTCCAGTGGGCATTTTTAATGCTTTTGCCCGTGTGGAAGTTGGAATTAGATCAGAAGTTTCAGAGTGAGGTAACTTTTGTAGTAGAGGATTGGGTTGGTCATTATGGAGGATAGGTCAGAGAAAAATTTCTTCAACATATGAATGTCATGAAAGTATTTAATTTCTCCATCATAAATGGAACTCACTTTAGCTGGATACAAGATCCAGGGTTGAAAGTTATTTTGCTTTAGGAGATTAAAAGTCAGTGACCACCCTCTTCTGGCTTGAAAAGTTTCAGCAGAGAGATCTGCAGTCATTCTAATATTCTTGCCTTTGAAGGTAATGGTTTTCTTTCTCCTGGCAGCTTTGAGGATTTTCTCCTTCATATTAACTTTAGTGAAGTTAATTATGATATGTCTGGGGGATGTCTTATTGGGGTCGTGCTGGGGTTCTGAAGCTGTCCGCTATCTGAATTTCAGAATCTGTAGGCATGTCTGGAAAATTCTCTTTCATAATTTCATGCAGAAGGGTCTCTGTGCCCAGCGATGCCACTTCATCTGTTTCTGGAACTCGTATGATTCGTATATTTGCCTTCTTCGAATTATCCCTGAGCTCTTGGAGGGAATGATCCATTTTTGCCTTCCATTTCTCTTCCTCTTTGAGAGTTTGGGAGTGTTCAAAGGCTTTATCTTCCATGTCAGAAATCCTTTCTTCTGCTAGCTCCATTCTGTTGCTGAGGGATTCTACTGTATTTTTCATATCTTTGAGTGCTGCAAATTCTTGCTTCAGTGTCTAAGTCTCTGGTCGTTTTGTCTTTAAGTTTGTTAAATTCTTGAGACAACTTTTGAATATCCCCTCGAATTCCTAATTCCACTTTGTTAATTTTGTCTGCAATCCAAATTCTGAATTTGATTTCTGACATCTCAGCCATTTGTTTATGAATAGGATCTTCAATTACATCTGCCATATCTTTTCTTGGGGGGGTTGATCTATTCTGGTTATTCATGTTACCAGAGTTTTTCCTCTTATTCTGCCCCATGGTTGTTTTACTCCCTTTGACTTTTTCCTCTGGGGCTTTGTCCAGGGCCTGTACAGTGTTGTGGCTGGAGAAACTGGGGCCCTGTCTGGTGTGGTGGGGCTAAGTGGTTCTGTCTTGTTTTCAGCTGGTTTCTGTTCCACCCTAGTGAAACAGATACTCTGGATTGAAATATCAGCTTTGGAGAAATATCAGCAGTTAAGTCACCCCACACCCCACTGGCAAACAATTGGAAAAGAAAATCAACCACCGTGCACCCAGGGCACCACCTGATTTGTTCTCAGGCGATTGGTTGAGTTCAAAAGGTCCAATTCAATTGTCTCAGTCTGCACCTGTCCCGGGTGAGAGAGTTTAAGAGGTCTCTGGGAACTGGATCACAGGGGTCTGGTGACTACTCTGGTGTGGCTTGCTCTAGTGCTGCACGGAGTCAGGAGGAGCCACCCAGTGAATAGATCAGTCTGGGAAGGTTGATACCGCCTTCCCCATCTTGCACCACTGTCACACTCAGTCACTGATAGCCCTGCAGTTGGCTGACCCAGTTCCCTGTAGTGAATCAGTACTCCAGGAGTTTGTACCTGCCTGCATCACAAGGAAGTCTGCCAGGCCACTGCACTTTACCTCTGTCTAGCAGGAGGAGGTGAGGCCTGACAACCTCAGGCGCTTGATGAAGGTTGGGGGGTTTTCACTCAGGTCCAGTCTCACCCCTGATTAATGTTACTGACAGAACAGAGCAGAACAATTCTGAGGTTCCCCTGCAGAAGGGAAGCTGAATTGAGTTCCAAATCAGCTTGTCTTTGCTCTTGTATTGTCTATAGGCTGACGATCCCCTGAGGGCCAGGTGCGTCTTAGGTTTAGTAAAGTGGACCTCTGGGTCAGCCCCACCCTGGGAGTTTGCCCGGTTTGCAAGTTGGAGTAGCCTCAGCCAAATCCTATACTCAGAGTCTCTGGTTGCCCAGGGAGACTGGGGGTGTGGCTTCAGAATATTTGTTAATGGATCGTATTGCTAGCAAAAGAGGGCTGCTGTTTTATGGCTCAGGCAACCGCTGCTCCGATGTAGCTCCCTTCCGGCCAACCATCCTCTCTCCGCTCCTGTACCCCAGAGTCTGCACCGACCAGCTGCAGCCTAGCACTGTCTATACCCCTTGAGCAATCGCCCAAGAGTCTGGACCCCTGGGGGACAGGCGTCCAGACCTTGGAGCAAGAGCAGAGGGGAGTGCAGGGAGTGCTGGGAGCCTTGGGGTTGCGGGCAGAGAACACAAACAGCTTTACACAGTTTTATGCCTGGCCGTATTGTCACCAAAAGATGGCTGTTGCACTGTGCCTCAGGGAACTGCCACTCCTTTGCGGTCCCGTCTTCGCCGACCAGGACTGGCCTGCAGGCCTCAGTGTGAGTGAAGGAGAGTGCTGGGAGCTCAGAATTCCAGGTAGAGACTGTATACAGTTTATACAGTTTTATGCCTGGCAGGAGGATGCCGTGGCACCCTAGTAGGGGAAGTAGGTCCAGTTTTTAGAGGGTCTCTCCCGTGGAGCGTAGTGGGAGGACCTTTGAACTCTGCCCATTGTTTGTGGGGCACTCTGAGCCTTTCTCATCCGCTCTCATGAGCGGACTCCCATCCGCTTGGTGATGGATTTTGTACCTTTTGTTTGTATCCTTGTGGTTGCAGCTCACTTCAGCGGGCTTGACGTGCGTTCTTCAACCTTCTCTCTTAGTGCAGCTCAAATCCACCAGGTTACTTGCTGAATTTTTGTCCTTTAACTCTCCTACTGGACGGGAGCCTCTGTGGAAAGCTGGCTTCAGTCAGCCATCTTGTCTCCTCTCCCTCTGTTTTGACTTTTTAATAGCAATTCTGACAGGGGTAATATGGTATTTCATTGTGATTTTAATTTGCATTTTCCTGATAATTAATGACATTGAATATTTTTTCATGTTTGTTGGCTATTTGTCTTCTTTTGTTAATAATCCCATAAGGGCGGTTCTCCATTGCTTATGTACAGAAAGCCAATTACTGTGATGAGGATTGTCAAAGAAGAAAGAATTTATTGTGGAGGGGTTATCAACTGGGAGGTGGGAGGAATTGACTACCTCAAATCTGCCCCTGTGACCAACAGAGTCAGAGGTTTGTCTGGAGGTGAAATGAATGATGCAGGAGGGGAATGAGCATTATTACGTTTGGGGTGAAGTGTAGAGCATGTAAGTGCGGTGTTACATCATGCTGTTGCATACATCCATGATTAAAAAATGATGGGTAAGTACCTCCCAGAGCAAGAAGTTAGTGGAAAGAGCTAGGGGTTAATGCTCATTCTTTCACCTGTTGACAGGTGGGATTCAGGGAGGAGGCTGCTGAGTGGGTTGTTGGGCACAATTTGTGGTAAGGTATTGTTTATCTTGTCTTTTCTGGACAGTTGGTGTAAGGCTTTGTAGTTATCTCATGACTGCAAGGAAGTTCCATTATTTCTGGGGAAAAGCCTCAGTGCAACAGAAAAACAAAGTTCTGGTTAGCAAATCTTACTGGCCGGGAAACTTGAAATGTAAGAGAATTATTTTAAAAGTTAAGAAAAAAGTTCTTGCTTATGGAACAAGTTACATTTTGAAAAAATTCTGCTTATACTTTTTATCCACTTTTGGGGGTTGTTTGATTTTTTTTCTTGCTGTTTTGTTTGAGTTCTTTGTAGATCCTGGAAATTATCCTTCCTTGGATATTTAATTTGTGAATGTTCTCCCATTCTGTAGGTTGCCTTCTTACTTTGTTAATGACTTCCTTTGCTATGCAAACGATTTTTAGTTAATTAAGTCCCATTTATTTTTGTTGGTGCTTTATTTGCCCTTTGTCTTTCATTTGGAGAAATATTTTGATTTCCATCTTAATTTCATCATTAACCCAAGGATTTTTCATCAGCAGGTGGTTTAATTTTCATGAGTTTGTATAGATTTGAGAATTTCTCTTGGAATTGATTTTTAGTTTTATTTCATTGATTTTTAGTTTTATTCCACTGTGGTCTGAGAAGAAATGTGATACAACTTTGATTTTTCTGAATTTGCTGAGACTTGCGTTGTGGCTTAGGATATGATCGATCTTGGAAAATGTCTGATACACTGATGAAAAGAATGTATGTGTATATTCTGTAGTTTTCAGGTTGAACGCTCTGTAAATGTCTGTTAGGTTCATTTGTTCTAGTGTTCCATTTAAGTCCAATATTTCTTTTTTGATGATCTGTTAGGTTTTGTTGGCGGGATTTATTTTTTTTTATTTCCTTTTGAGAAAGTCTTATGTTGCCCTTTGTAGAGTGTTGTGGCATCACAGCTCATAGCAACCTCCAACTCTTGGGCTTAAATGATTCTCTTGTCTCAGCCTCCCAGTCCCCTCAGCTGGGACTATAGGCACCTGCCTCGGTGCCTACATATACTGGTGGGATGTTGAAGTCCCCACCAATTAGGATGTTACTCTTTATTTTGTTGCTTAGCTGTAATAGAATTTGCTTTTTGAATGTGGGAGGACCTGTGTTAGGTGCATATGTACATATGCACATGTTTAGGATTGTGTCTTCTTGTTGAATTGCCCCTTTTGCCATTATATTATTATATATAATATATATTGTCTTTTTTTTTTTTTTTTTTGTGGAGACAGAGTCTCACTTTATGGCCCTCGGTAGAGTGCCGTGGCTTCACACAGCTCACAGCAACCTCCAACTCCTGGGCTTACGCGATTCTCCTGCCTCAGCCTCCCGAGTAGCTGGGACTACAGGCGCCCGCCACAATTGTCTTTTTAAAAGTTTTTGTTTTTATTAAATCATAGCTGTGTACATTGATATGATCATGGGGCATCATTTACTAGCTTCACAGACCTTTTACCAAGTTTCACATATACCCTTGTAAGATGCACCGCAGGTGCAATCCCACCAATCCCCTTCCCTCTACCCACCTCCCCCCTCCCTCCCCTCCCTTTCCCCCTTCCCCCTATTCCGAGGTTGTAACTGGGTTATAGCTTTCATGTGAAAACCCTAAATTAGTTTCATAGTAGGGCTGAAAGTACATTGGGTACTTTTTCTTCTATTCTTGAGATACTTTACTAAGAAGAATATGTTCCAGCTCCATCCATGTAAACATGAAAGAGGTAAAGTCTCCATCTTTCTCTAAGGCTGCATAATATTCCAGGGTGTACACGTACCGCAATTTATTAATCCATTCGTGGATTGATGGGCACTTGGGCTTCTTCCATGACTTAGCAATTATGAATTGAGCTGCAATAAACATTCTGATACAAATATCTTTGTTATGATGTGCTTTTTGGTCTTTTGGGTATATGCCCAGTAGAGGGATTACAGGATTGAATTGGCAGATCTATTTTCAGCTCTCTAAGTGTTCTCCTTACATCTTTCCAAAAGGAATGTATTAATTTGCATTCCCACCAGCAGTGCAAAATTGTTTTCTTTTCTGCACATCTGTGCCAACATCTCTGATCTTGGGATTTTGTAATATAGGCTAGTCTCACTGGAGTTAGATGGTATCTCAAAGTAGTTTTGATTTGCATTTCTCTGATGATTAAAGATGATGAGCATTTTTTCATTGGTCTGAAGGCCTTGCGCCTGTCTTCTTCAGAGAAGTTTCTCTTCAAATCCCTTGCCCAGCCTGCAATGGGATCCCTTGTTCTTTTCTTGCTAATGCGTTTGAGTTCTCTGTGGATTCTGGTTATTAAACCTTTTTCGGAGACGTAACCTGCAAATATCTTCTCCCATTCTGAGGACTGTTTGCTTGCTTTACTTACTGTGACTTGGCTGTGCAGAAGCTTTTTAGTTTGTTCAAGTCCCAGTAGTGTATTTTTGAAGCTGCTTCAATTGCCCAGAGGATCCTCCTCATAAAATACTCACCCAGCCTGATTTCTTCAAGGGTTTTCCCTGCACTCTCCTCTAGTATTTTTATAGTTTCATGTCTTAAGTTTAAATCTTAAATCCAGTGAGAGTCTATCTTAGTTAATGTTGAAAGGTGTGGGTCCACTTTCAGTCTTCTACAGGTTGTCAGCCAGTTTACCCAGCACCATTTGTTAAATAGGGAATCTTTTCCCCACTGAATGTTTTTAATTGGCTTGTCAAAGATTAAATAACGGTAAGTAGGTGGATTCATCTCTTGGTTCTGTATTCTGTTCCAGATATCTACTTCTCTGTTTTTGTGCCAATACCATGCTGTTTTCATCACTTATCAATTTGTAGTATAGTCTGAGGTCTGTTAGCATAATTCCTACTGCTTTGTGTTTATTTCTGAGTAATGTCTTGGCTATGTGAGGTTTTTTCTGATTCCATATAAAATGAAGTATTGTTTATTCAAGATCTTTGAAGTAAGACAGTGGAGCTTTAATAGGGATTGCGTTGAAATTATATATTGCTTTGGGTAGTATAGACATTTTAACATTGTTGATTCTTCACAGCCATGAGCATGGTATGTTTTTCCATTTGTTAATATTTTCAGCTATTTCTTTTCTTAGGGTTTCATAGTTCTCTTTATAGAGATCTTTCACATCCTTTGTTAGATAAATTCCCATATACTTCATCTTCTTTGGCATTACTATGAATGGGATAGAGTCCTTAACTGTTTTTTCTTTCTTTTTTTTCCTTAACTGTTTTTTCAACTTGACTGTTGTTGGTATATATAAAGGTTACCGATTTATGAATGTTGATTTTGTAACCTTAGATGCTGCTGTATTTCTTGACCACTTTCTAAGAGTTTTGTAGTAGAGTCCCTAGTGTTTTCCAGATATACTATCATATCATCCGCGAAGAACAAAAGTTTGATCTCTTTTGACCCTATATGGATACCCTTGATTGCTTTTTCTTCCCTAATTGCGGTGGCTAAAACTTCCATTACAATGTTGGAAAGCAATGGAGACAATGGGCAGCCTTGTCTGGTTCCTGATCTGAGTGGAAATGATTCCAATTTAACTCCATTCAATATGATATTGGCTGTGGGTTTGCTGTAGATGGTCTCTATCAGTTTAAGAAATGTCCCTTCTATACCGATTTTCTTAAGTGTTTTGATCATGAAGGGATGCTGGATATTATCAAAAGCTTTTTCTGCATCGACTGAGAGAATTATATGGTCTTTGTTTTTTAATTTGTTTGTGTGCTGAATTACATTTATAGATTTACATATATTGAACCAGCCTTGAGACCCTGGGATAAAACTGACTTGGTCATGATGTATAATTTGTTTGATGTGTTGCTGGATTCTGTTTTTTAGGATCTTGTTGAATATTTTTGCATTTATATTCATTAGTGATATTGGTCTATAATTTTCTTTTCTTTTTGGGTCTTTTCCTGGTTTGGCGATCAGGGTGATGTTTGCTTCATAGAACGTATTGGGTAGTCTTCCTTCTTTCTCTGCCTTTTGGAACAGCTTGAGTAATATAGGTACTAATGCCTCTTTAAAGGTTCGGTAGAATTGAGACGTGAAACCGTCTGGTCCCGGGCTTTTCTTTTTAGGGTGGTTTTGTATGGTTGATGCTATTTCCGAACTTGATATGGGCCTGTTCAACATTTCCACTTGATTCTGGCTAACTCTTGGAAGGTGACGTGCTTCCAAGTATCCGTCAGTTTCCTTCAGATTTTCATATTTCTGAGAATAAAGTTCCTTGTAATATTCATTAAGGATATTTTTGATTTCTGAGGAGTCTGTTGTTATTTCGTCTTTGTTGTTTCTGATTGATGTGATTAGAGATTTTACTCTTTTTTTCCTGATTAGGTTGGCCAAAGGTTTATCTATTTTATTGACCTATTCGAAAAACCAGCTGTTTGATTTACTGATCTCTTGTATTATTCTTTTGTTTTCAATTTCATTTAATTCTGCTCTAATTTTGGTTATTTCTTTTCTTGTACTGGGTTTGGGTTGGAATGTTCTTCCTTTTCCAGTTGCTTGAGTTGTCCCATTAAGTTATTAACTTCCTCTCTTTCTGTTCTCCTGAGGAAGGCTTGCAGTGCTATAAATTTCCCTCTTAGAACTGCCTTTGCGGTGTCCCAGAGGTTCTGATAGTTTGTATCTTCATTGTTGTTTTGTTCCCAAAAGTTGACGATTTCTTTGTTAATCTCATCTCTGACCCAGCTATCATTCAGTGTAAGGTTATTTAACTTCCATATTTTTGTATGAGTATGCTGATTCCTGTTGTTAGTCAGCTCAAGTTTTATTCCGTGGTGGTCGAAGAAGATGCATGGAATAATTTCTATTCCTTTAAATTTACTGAGGTTAGACTTGTGACCTAAGATGTGATCGATTTTGGAGTAGTTCCATGTTCTGATGAGAAGTATGTATATTCAGGTTTGTTGGGATGAAATGTTCTGTAGATGTCTGCTAAATCCAGATGTTGGATTCGTAGGTTTAAATCTAAGATTTTTTTGCTCAGTTTCTTGTTGGAGGATCGATCCAACACTGCCAAAGGAATTTTGATATCTCCGACGATTATGGAGCTGGAGGAAATCAAGTTGCTCATGTCTGTTAGAGTTTCTCTTATAAATTGAGGTGCATTCTGGTTGGGTGCATAGATATTAATAATTGAGATCTCATCATATTGAGTATTACCCTTAACAAATATGAAGTGACCATTGTTGTCCTTCCTTACTTTTGTTGGTTTAAAGCCTATTGTATGTGCAAATAAAATTGCAACAGCTGCTTTTTTCTGATTACCATTTGCGTGAAATATGGACGACCATCCTTTCACCCTGAGTCTGTATTTGTCTTTTAAGTTAAGATGCAACAAATATCTGGCCTGAGTTTTTGTATCCATTCAGCTAACCTATGCCTCTTTAGAGGATAGTTTAAGCTGTTCACATTAATGGAGAATATTGATAAGTCTGGTGAAGTTTTGGGTATCGAGTTTTTCAAAAGTCCAGTGGGCATTTTTAATTCTTTTGCCAGTGTGGAAATTGGAGTTTGATCCGCAGTTTCTGAGTGAGTTTACTTTTGTGGTATAGGATTGGGTTGGTCATTATGGAGGATAGGTCTGAGAATATCCTGAAGAGCTGGTTTGGTTATGGCAAATTTCTTCAACATATGAATGTCATGAAAGTATTTAATTTCCCCGTCATAAATGGAACTCACTTTCGCTGGATAGAAGATCCTAGGTTGAAAGTTATTTTGCTTTAGGAGATTAAAAGTCGGTGACCACCCTCTTCTGGCTTGAAAAGTTTCAGCAGAGAGATCTGAAGTCATTCTAATATTCTTCCCTTTGAAGGTAATGGTTTTCTTTCTCCTGGCAGCTTTGAGGATTTTCTCCTTCATACTAACTTTAGTGAAGTTAATTGTGATATGTCTGGGGGATGTCTTATTGGGGTTGAGTTGTGCTGGGGTTCTGAAGCTGTCCGCTATGTGAATTTCAGAATCTCTAGGCTTTTCTGGAAAATTCTCTTTCATAATTTCATGCAGAAGGGTGTCTGTGCCCAGTGAGGCCACTTCACCTGTTTCTGAAACTTGTAGGGTTCGGATATTCGCCTTCTTCAAATTATCCCAGAGCTCTCGGGGAGAATCATCCGTTTTTGCTCTCCATTTCTCTTCCTCTTTGAGAGTTTGGGAGCGTTCAAAGGCTTTATCTACCATGTCAGAAATCCTTTCTTCTGCTAGCTCCATTCTGTTGCTGAGGGATTCTACTATATTTTTCATTTCTTTGAGTGCTGCAAATTCTTGCTTCAGTGTATCTAAGTCTTTGGTGGTTTTGTCCTTAAATTCTTTAAATTCTTGATACAACTTTTGAATTTCTCCTCAAATTCCTAATTCCACTTTGTTAATCTTGTCTGTAATCCAAATTCTGAATTTAATTTCTGACATCTCAGCCAGTTGTTTATGAATGGGATCTTCAATTGCATCTGTCATATCTTTCTTTTGGGGGGTCGATCTATTCTGGTTATTCATGTTACCAGAGTTTTTCCGCTGATTCCGCCCCATGGTTGTTTTACTCCCTCTGATTTTTTCCCCTGGGGCTTTGTCGAGGGCCTATACAGTGTTGTGGCCTGAGAAACTGGGGCCCTGTGTGTGGTGTGGTGGGGCTAAGTTGTTCTGTCTTGTTTTCAGCTTGTTTCTGTTCCACCCCAGTGAAACAGATACTTTGGATTGAAGTCTCAGCTGTGGAGAAATATGAGCAATTAAGTCACCCCGTCACCCAGTGGCAAACAATTGGAAAAGAAAAATCAAAAACCTTCCTACCACTGTGCACCCAGTGCACCACCTGATTTGTCCTCAGGTGATTGGTTCAGTTCAAAAAGTCCAAATAAATTGTCTCAGTCTGCAGCTGTCTCGGGTGAGAGAGTTTAAGAGGTCTCTGGGAACTGGATCACAAGGGTCTGGTGACTACTCTGGTGTGGCTTACTCCAGTGCTGCGTGGAGTCAGGAGGAGTCACCCAGACAATAGAGCATTCTGGGAAGGTTTCTGCCTCCTTCCCCAGAGTGCACCACTTTACACCCAGTCACTGATAGCCCTGCAGTTGGCTGACCTAGTTGCCTGTAGTGAATTAGTTACTCCAGGAGTTTGCACCTGCCTGTATCACAAGGAAGTCTGCCAGGCTGCTTCGCTCTGCCTCTCTCCAGCAGGAGGAGGTGAGGCCTGACAACCTCGGGTGCTTGATGAAGGTTAAGGGGTTTTCATTCAGGTACAGTCTCACCCCTGATTAATGTTACTGACAGAACAGAACAGAACAACTCTGAGGTTCCCCTGCAGAAGAGAAGCTGAATTGAGTTTCAAATCAGCTTGTCTTTGCTCTTATATTGTCTGTAGGCTGACGATATCCTGAGGTTCAGGTGTGTCTTAGGTTTAGTAAAGTGGACCTCTGGGTCATCCCTGCCCTGGGAGTTTCCCTGGTTTGCAAGCTGGGGTTGACTCAGGCAAACTCAGAGTCTCTGGTTGCCCAGGGTGACAGGGGGTGTGGCTTCAGAATATTCAGTAGTGAGCCGTATTGCTAGCAAAAGAGGGCTGCTGCTTTATGACTCAGGCAACCGCTGCTCCGGTGTAGCTCCCCTCTGGCCAACCGTCTTCTCCGCTCCCGTACCTCAGAGGTTGCACCGACCGATTGCAGGCCAGCATTGACTACACCCCTCGAGCAATCGCCCAAGAGTCTGGACCCCTGGGGGACAGGCTTCCAGACCTTGGAGCAAGAGTAGAGGGGAGTGCGGGGAGCTTTGGAAGCCTGGGGTTGTGGGCAGAGTACACACACAGCTTTACACAGTTTTACGCCTGGCCGTATTGTCACCAAAAGACGGCTTCACACAGTGCCTCAGGGAACTGCCACTCTGGTGCAGACCCCTCTCTGCCGACCGACCGGGACTGGCCTCCAGACCGCAGTGTGAGCGCAGGGGAGCTCTGGGAGCTCAGAATTCCAGGTAGAGACTATATACAGTTTATACAGTTTTATGCCTGGCAGCAGTACGCCGTGGCACCCTAGTAGGGGAGGTAGGTCCAGTTTTTAGAGGGTCTCTCCCGTGGAGTGTAGTGGGAGGACCTTTGAACTCTGCCCGGTTGTTTGTGGGGCACTCTGAGCCGTTCTCATGGGGGAGGGGACTCCTGTCCGCTTGGTGATGGATTTTGTACCTTTTGTTTGTATCCTTGTGGTCACAGCCTGCCTCAGCGGGATTGACGTGCGTTCTACAACCTTCTCTCTTAGTGCAGCTCAAATCCACCAGGTTACTTGTTGAATTTTTTTCCTTTAACTCTCCTTCTGCATGGGAGCCTCTGTGGAAAGCTGGCTTCAATCAGCCGTCTTGTCTCCTCCCCCTCATTTTTTTTTTTGTTTTAAACTATCATTGATTTAGTCTATTTTGGGGGGCAGGGAAGAGTCTTATTCCATCATTTGGGTAGAGTGTTGTGGTACCATAGTTCATGGCAAACTCAAACTCTTGGCCTCAAGCAATCCTCTTGGCTCAGCCTCCTGAGTAGCTGGGACTACCGGCACTCGTCACTTACAACCCACTAGTTTTTTTCTGTTTTTAGTATAGACAGGGTGTTGCTTTTGCTCAGGTTTATCTCGAACTCCTGAGCTCAAGCAGTCCTTGTCCTCACAAAGTGCTGGAATTATAGGCATAAGCCACTGCACCTGGCTGATGTAGTCTATTATCAGAATGACTATACCTGCTTGCTTTTGGTTTGTCTTTGCTTGGAATATTTTTTTCTATTCCTTTACCTGGAATCTGTATGCATACTTGTGAGATGTATTTCTTGGAGACTACATGTACTAGGGGGGTGGTGATTCATCCATTCAGATAGTGTGTGTGTTTTAATTGGAGTGTTAAGACCGTTTACATTCAATGTTAGCATTGATATATGGGAAACTGTTTTGTTCATTATGTTGAATGATATCTTATTTCCCCTATTGTGCTCTCTTTTGATGTTCTTACATTGGTGGGTACCTGTTGTGCTGTTCCACGTATAATGAAGTTCTGAGTATTTCCTGTATGGTAGGTCTACCAGTGAAAATTTCCCTTAGTGTTTGCTTGTTTGGAAAAGTATTTCTCTATCACTTATGAAACAGTTTTGATGGATTCAAAATTCTTAAATGGTAATTATTCTCAAGATTAAAAATAGGACTCCAGTCTCTTTTGGCTTGTAACGTCTGCACCCAGAAGGCTGCTGTTAGCCTGCCGGGCTTTCATTCATTAGGATAGTTGTTGCTTTCCTTCTTGAAGTTTATAGAATTTTCTCCTGCATTTTGACTTTGGCCATTTTGGTGAGTGTTTGTCTTGAAGATAATATTTTTGGTATGAATTTTTTTTTTTTTTTTTAGAGACAGAGTCTCACTTTGTTGCCCTCGGAAGATGGCCATTCTCTTGCCTCAGCCTCCTGCATAGCTGGGGCTACATGCACCTGCCACAACGCCTGGCTATGGTTTTTTTGTTATTGCACTTTGGTTGGGACCGAGTTTGAACCTGCCACCCTCAGAATATGAGGTCCGGCGTGCTGCTCACTGAGGCACAGGTGCCGCCCTGGTATGAATCTTTGATGTTTGATCTTGTACCTGGATATCAAAATCTCTAGTGTTATCAGGGAGATTTTTCTCAGTAATTCCCTCAAACTAGTTTTCCATGCTTTTTGCTCCTTCTTCTTCCTTGTGGATACCTGTAATTTGTATATTGATTCACTGTACATAGTCTCATATTTCTCTGAGTGATTGTTTATTCTTTGTTCTTTTCTCTGCATCTTTGACTGATTGGGTTAATTTGAAAGCCTTGTCTTCAAGCTCTGAAATTTTTTCTTCTGCTTGGTCTAGTTTATTGTTGAAGTTTTCTCTTGTATCTTGACATTCCATACTTTTTTTTTTTTTTAAGACACAGAGTCTCACTTTGTCGCTTTCAGTAGAGTGCTGTGGCATCACAGCTCACAGCAAACTCCAGTTGGGCTTAGGTGATTCTCTTGCCTCAGCCTCCTGAGTAGCTGGGAATACAGGCACCTGTCAGAAGACCCAGACTTTTTTGTTGTTGCCATTTGGCTGGGGCTGAGTTTGAACCCGCCACCCTCGGTATATGGGACTGGTGCCCTACTCACTGAGCCACAGATGTGCCTGACATTCTATACTTTTTAATTTCTTTAATTTCTGTTTTATCCTTTTTATTTTTTTTTATTAAGTCATAGCTGTGTACATTAATGCAATTATGGGGTACAGTGTACTGGTTTTATATACAATTTGAAATACTTTCATCAAACTTGTTAACATAGTCTTCACTGCATTTTCTTAGTTACTGTGTTAAGACATTTATATTCTACACTTGGTAGCTTTAAGATGGACCCTTGTAAAATGCACCATAGGTATGTTCCCACCAATTACCCTCCCTCCACCCGTTCTCTCCCTTCCCTCCCCTCCCCCCCTTTCCCCTTCACCTTGGGCTGTAGTTGGATTATAGCTTTCATATGGAAGTGTGGGTGCTTATATATTAGTTTCTTTCTTTCTTTATTTATTTTATTGTTATTATTATTTTTATTTAATCATGGCTGTGTACATTAGTATGATCATGGGACACCATACACTTGGTTCATAGACCGTTTGACGCATTTTCATCACACTAGTTAACATAGCCTTCCTGGCATTTTCTTGATTACTTTGCTAAGACCTTTACATTCCACATTTACTAAGATTCACATATACCCTTGTAAGATACACCGCAGGTGTAATCCCATTAATCCCCCCTCCCTCCCCTCCCTTTCTCCCTTCTCCCTATTCTTAGGTTGTAACTGGGTTATAGCTTTCATGTGAAGGTCCTAGATTAGTTTCATAATAAGGGTGAGTACATTGGGTACTTTTTCTTCCATTCTTGAGACACTTTACTAAGAAGAATATGTTCCAGCTCCATCCATGTAAACATGAAAGAGGTAAAAGGTCTCCATCTTTCTTTAAGGCTGCATGGTATTCCATGGTGTACATATACCACAATTTATTAATCCATTCGTGATTCGATGGGCATTTGGGCTTATTCCATGACTTAGCAATTATGAATAGGGCTGCAATAAACATTCTGGTACAAATATCTTTATTACAATTTGATTTTTGGTCTTCTGTGTATATGCCCAGTAGAGGAATTACAGGATTGAATGGCAGATCTATTTTTAGATCTCTAAGTGTTCTCCCTGTATCTTTCCAAAAGGAATGTATTAATTTGCAATTCCACCAGCAGTGCAAAAGTGTTACCTTTTCTCCACATCCATGCCAACATCTCTGGTCTTGGGATTTTGTGATATAGGCTAGTCTCACTGGAGTTAGATGCTATCTCAAAGTAGTTTTGATTTGCATTTCTCTGATGATTGAAGACGATGAGCATTTTTTCATATGTCTGAAGGCTGCGCGCCTGTCATCTTCAGAGAAGTTTCTCTTCAAGTCCCTTGCCCAGTCTGCGATGGGATCCCTTGTTCTTTTCTTGCTAATGCGTTTGAGTTCTCTGTGGATTCTCGTTATGAAACCTTTGTTGGAGACATAACCTGCAAATATCTTCTCCCATTCGGAGGACTATTTGCTTGTTTACTTACTGTGTTCTTGGCTGTTCAGAAGCTTTTTAGTTTGATCAAGTCCTTCAATACTTGAAGCTGCTTCAAGTATTTTTGAAGCAGCTTCAATTGCCCGGGGGGTCCTTCTCATAAAAAACTCACCCAACCCAATTTCTTCAAGGGTTTTCCCTGCACTCTCTTCTAGTATTTTTATAGTTCCATGTTTAGGTTTAAATCTTTAATCCAGTGAGAGTCTATCTTGGTTAATGGTGAAAGGTGTAGGTCCAGTGTCAGTCTTCTACAGGTTGCCAGCCAGTTCAACCAGCACCATCTGTTAAATAGGGAATCTTTTCCCCATTGAATGTTTTTAATTGGCTTGTCAAAGATTAAATAATGGTAAGTAGCTGGATTCATGTCTTGGTTCTCTATTCTGTTCCCAACATCTACTTCTCTGTTTTTGTGCCAGTACCATGCTGTTTTGATCACTATTGATTTGTAGTATAGTCTGAGGTCTGGTAGCGTGATTCCTCCTGCTTTCTTTTTATTTTTGAGTAATTTCTTGGCTATTCGAGGTTTTTTCTGAGTCCATATAAAATGAAGTATTGTTTTTTCAATATCTTTAAAGTATGATAGTGGAGCTTTAATGGGGATTGCGTTGCAATTATATATTGCTTTGGGTAGTATGGACATTTTAACAATGTTGATTCTTCCCAACCATGAGCATGGTACATTTTTCCATTTGTTAATATTCTCAGCTATCTCTTTTCTTAGAGTTTCATAGTTCTCTTTATATAGGTCTTTCATGTCCTTTGTTAGATAAACTCCCTAATATTTCATCTTCTTTGGCACTATTGTGACTGGGATAGAGTCCTTAATTGTTTTTACAATTTAACTATGGTTGGTATATATAAAGGCTATTGATTTATGAATGTTGATTTTGTAACCTGAGATGCTGCTGTATTCCTTGATCACTTCTAAGAGTTTTGTAGTAGAGTCCCTAGTGTTTTCCAGATGTACCGTCATATCGTCTGCAAAGAGCGAAAGTTTAATCTCTTCTCACCCTATGTGGATACCCTTGATCGCCTTTTCTTCCCTAATTGCGGTGGCTAAAACTTCCATTGCAATGTTAAAAAGCAATGGAGACAATGCGCAGCCTTGTCTGGTTCCTGATCTGAGTGGAAATGATTCCAATTTAACTCCATTCAATATGATATTGGCTGTTGGTTTGCTGTAGATAGCATCTAGTAGTTTAAGAAATGTCCCTTCTATACCAATTTTCTGAAGTGTTCTGATCATGAAGGTATGTTGGATGTTATCAAAAGCTTTTTCTGCATCGATTGAGAGAATCATATGATCTTTGTTTTTTAATTAGTTTATGTGCTGGATTACATTTATAGATTTAAGTATATTGAACCAGCCTTGAGACCCTGGGAGAAAACCGACTTGGTCATGATGTATGTGTTGCTGGATTCTGTTTGTTAGGATTTTGTTGAATATTTTTGCATCTGTATTCATTAGTGATATTGGTCTACAGTTTTCTTTTCTTGTTGGGTCATTTCCTGGTTTGGGGATCAGGGTGATATTTGCTTCATAGAACGTGTTGGGTAGTCTTCCTTCTTTTTCTACCTTTGGAACAGCTTGAGTAATATAGGTACTAATTCCTCTTTAAAGGTTTTGTAGAATTCTGACGTGAAACCATCTGGTCCCGGACTTTTCTTTTTGGGGAGATTTTGTATGGTTGATGTTATTTCCGAACTTGATATGGGCCTGTTCAACATTTCCACTTGATTTTGGTTAGGTCTTGGAAGGTGACGTGCTTCCAAGTAATGGTCAATTTCCTTCAGATTTTCATATTTCTGAGAGTAAAGTTTCTTGTAATATTCATAAGGATTTTTTTGATTTCTGAGGAGTCTGTTGTTATTTTGTCTTGGTTATTTCTGATTGATGTGTTAGAGATCTTTGCCTTTTTTTCCTGATTAGGTTGGCAAAAGGTTTATCTATTTTATTGATCTTTTCGGAAAACCAGCTTTTTGATTTATTGGCCTGTTCTATTATTCTTTTGTTTTCAATTTCATTTAGTTCTGCTCTGATTTTGGTTATTTCTTCTACTGGATGTGGGGTTGGAGTGTTCTTCCCTTTCCAGTTGCTTGAGATGTCCCATTAAGTTGCTTACTTCCTCTCTTTCCGTTCTCTTGAGGAACGCTTGCAGTGCTATAAATTTCCCTCTTAGAACTGCCTTTGCAGTGTCCCAGAGTTTCTCATAGTTCGTGTCGTCATTGTCATTTTGTTCCAAAAAATTGGCAGTTTCCTTCTTGATCTCATCTCTGACCCAGCTATCAATCAGCATAAGGTTATTTAACTTCCATGTTTTTGTATGAGTATGCAGATTCCTGTTGTTACTCATCTCAAGTTTTAGTCCATGATGGTCCGAGAAGATGCATTGAATAATTTCTATTCCTTTAAATTTACTGAGGTTAGACTTGTGACCTAAGATGTGATCGATTTTGGAGTCAGAGTCCGTGGGCTGATGAGAAGTATGTGTATTCCGTTTTTTTGGGATGAAATGTTCTGTAGATGTCTGCTAAATCTAAATGTTGGATGTTTATGTTTAAATCTAGAATTTCTTTACTCATCTTTTTGTTGGAGGATTGATCCATCACTGCCAAAGGAGTGTTAAAATCTCCTACTATTATGGAGTTGGACGAAGTCAAGTTGCTCATGTCTGTTAGAGTTTCTCTTATAAATTGAGGTACATTCTGGTTGGGTGCATAGATATTAATAATTGAAATCTCATCATATTGAATATTACCCTTACAAACATAAAGTGACCATTGTTGTCCTTCCTTACTTTTGTTGGTTTAAAACCTATTGTATCCGCAAATAAAATTGTAACACCTGCTTTTTTCTGATTACCATTTGCCTGAAATCTGGACGAGCATCCTTTCACCCTGAGTCTGTATTTGTCTTTTATGTTAAGATGTGACTCTTATATGCAACAAATATCTGGCCTGAGTTTTTGTATCCAGTCACCTAACCTATGTCTCTTTAGAGGGCAGTTTAAGCCATTCACATTAATGGAGTGTATTGATAAGTTTGGTGAAATTTTGGGTATCGAGTTTTTCAAAAGTCCAGTGGACATTTTTAATCCTTTCACCATTGTGGAAGTTGGAGTTTGATCAGATTTTTCTGAGTGAGGTAACTTTTAGTAGAGGATTGTGTTGGTCATTATGGAGGATAGGTCTGAGAGTATCCTGAAGAGCTGGTTTGGTTATGGCAAATTTCTTCAGTATATGTATGTCATTAAAGTATTTAATTTCTCCATTGTAAATGAAACTCAGTTTAGGTGGATACAAGATCCAGGGTTGAAAGTTATTTTGCTTTAGGAGGTTCAACGTTGATGACCACCCTCTTTTGGCTGAAAAATTTCAGCAGAGAGATCTGCAGTCATTCTGGTGTTCTTCCTTTTGAAGGCAATAGTTTTCTTTCGCCTGGCCACTTTGAGAATTATCTCCTTCACATTAACTTTAGTGCATTTAATTATGATATGCCTGGGGGATGTCTTATTGGTGTTGAGTCGTGCTGGGGTTCTGAAGCTATCTGCTATCTGAATTTCATGTTCTCTAGGCATGTCTGGAAAATTGTGTTTCATAATTTCATGCAGAAGGTCCTCTGTGCCCAGTGAGGCCACTTCATCAGTTTCAGGAATTCCTATGAGTCGGATATTTGCCTTCTTCAAGTTATCCCAGAGCTCTCTGAGTGAATGATCCGTTTTTGCTCTCCATTTCTCTTCCTCTTTGAGAGTTTGGGAGTGTTCAAAGGCTTTATCTTCGATGTCAGAAATCCTTTCTTCTGCTTGCTCCACTCTGTTACTTAGGGATTCTACTGTATTTTTCAGATCTTTAAGGGCTGCAAATTCTTGCTTCAGTGTGTCTAAGTCTTTGGTGGTTTTGTCTTTAAATTTGTTAAATTCTTGAGACAGCTTTTGAATTTCTCCTCGAATTCGTAGTTTCATTTTGTTTATCTTGTGTGCCATCCAAATTCTGAATTCGATTTCTGACGTCTCAGCCACTTGTTTGTGAATGGGATCTTCAATTACATCTGCCGTATCTTTCCTTGGGGGGATTGATCTATTCTGGTTATTCTTGTTACCAGAGTTTTTCCGCTGATTCTGCCCCATGATTGTTTTGCTCCCTTTGATTTCTCTCCTGGTGTTTTGTCGAGGACCTGTACAGTGCTGTGGCCTGAGAAATGGGGTCCTGTTTGGTGTAGAGGTGCTAAGTGGTTCTGTCTTATTTTCAGCTGGTTTCTATTTAACCCTAGTGAAACAGTTACTCTGGGTTGAATTCTCAGCTGTGGAGAAATACCACCAATTAAGTCATCCCATCTACCACAGGTAACAAATGGAAAAGGAAAATCAAACCTTTTTACAATCACACACTCAGGGCACCACCTGGATAGTCCCCAGGTGAGTGTCTAAGTTGAAAAAGTCCAAATCAATTGTCTCAGTCAGCAGCTGTCTCGTGTGGGAGAGTTCAAGAGGTCCCTGGGAACTGGATCACAGGGGTCTGGTGACTGCTCTAATATGGCTTGCTCCAGTGCAGCGTGGAGTTAGGAGGAGCCACCCAGTAAATAGATCAGTCTGGGAAGATTGATGCCTGCTTCCCCACCTTGCAGCTTTGTCACACCCAGTCACTGCTAGCCTCACAGGGCTGTGACCCAGTCAGTTGTCTGCAGTAAGCAGATACTCCAGGGGTTTGCACCTGCCTAAGTCACAGGGTAGTCTGAGTCTGCTCGTCTAGGCCACTACTCTCTGTCTTTATCCAGCAGGGGGTGGTGTGGCCTGTCAACCTCGGGCACTTGATGGAGGCTGGAGGTGTTCACTCAGTTCCATCCCCACCCTTAGTTTATGTGACTGGGTGAACGGAACAATCCCATGGGAGTTTGTTTCTGACCCTCCTAGACTCCTCTGCAGAGGATAGGCTGATTTGAGTTCCCAGAACCTGTGCCTCAGGTCCTGTCTTTAGTCCTGCGGGTTTGTATTCGCAGCACAAGTAGTTGTCAGCTGTAGCCTCTTGGCCCCCTTTGTCTATAGGCTGGTGATCCCTTGAGGGCCAGGTGAATCTTAACGCTCAGTAAAGCGGTCCTCTGGATCAGCCCTACCCTGGGAGTTTCCCAGCTCTGCGGGTGTGTTTTCTAGTTCCCGTGTTCCACCCATGTCAGTACCGCCTCAGGCAAACCCTTTACTCATGGGGCCTGTGTTTCAGTACCAGGTCTGTTCTGTGGTGGTTGCTGTCTGAGAAGGTGCTTGGCCTCATCTGGTGCCCAGGGAGACAGGAGGAGAGGCTATGGGATATCTGGTGGTGTTCCTTGTTATTGCTGAAGATGGCTGTTGCTCTGCACCTCCGGGCTCCACCGCTCCAGTGTAATTCCCTCTTACTCGACCGTCGTCTTCTCACTCCTGTGCTGCAGAATCAGCCCTGGGCAGCTGCAGTCCAGGTCCTGTCTACACCTCTCGAGAGTTCACCCAAGAATCTGGACTCCTGGGGGGCCAGTTCTCCAGATCACGGCGTGAGAGTGGGCGGGAGTGCTGGTAGCTCAGAGTTGCAGGTCATAACACCAAGCTCATTGAGACCAAATGAACAAATAAACAGATACAAAGGTTACCAGGTACACGGTCCTATAGATACAGAAACAGACGGAAACACATAGACATACAGGCAACACCCATGACAACAGCAATGCAAAAACAACTGCAATAAAAATAGTGATAATCGTAAAATAATTGAAAGAAAGAAAAAAAAGGAGAGAAAAATGGTGTTAGTACAAATGTCAAAAGAGAAGACAGAAGTAATTATAATTAGAAAACATAGAAATAAAAAATATATCTATATAAAAAGTAATAATAAAAAATTATTGAAAGCTCCTCTAGGAAACAACAGAACAAAACAAAACAAAAAAATAACAAAAAAAAAAACAAAAAAAAGGCACCAACTACAAAAATATTCTTGTGTGTAGAAATATACCTATATACATCTGTATGTCTGCTGTAGGGATCGACTTTCGTAGGAATGTATCGATACTGCAATATACTTTCTGGACACCAGGTGGCGCTGTGAGTGGTTCCGAGGCTTATACCTGATTTACAGTTTATACTGTTACCATGGTAACCACCGATGGTGGCCGATCACCATTTTGGAATTTCTGTAAAAGTTTGTGGCCTAAGAATCGTGTAACCTCGGCTGTTCTTTTCCAGATAGCACTTTCGACCGACCTTCTCACTCAGTGCAGGTGTCCAGGCTTCTTAAGTCTTTCCATTCTGTTCCCAGGTTCTCCTGCAACTGGCGACTGCAGTCAGCTGTGGGGAGAGTGGTGCTGGGTTTGCGCCGTGTCTGGCGGGTTTGCGGCTTTAGCGGCTGTAGCTGGTTCCCGGGACTGAAGCTGAGTTCGCGGCTTTAGCGGCTGAAGCCGGTTCCCGTGGTTGGAGCATTCGGGGACCTTATTCTGAGTTTTATGGTTCAGAGTTTCCCTTTTGGATCGGCACCTGACAGTTCGCTGTGCAGCCTGAACCGCCAGCCCCCTCCAACACCTGGGGGAAAGGTGCCCGCCCTTTTGGGTAGTTCAAAATGTCTGTTTCCCGCGCTGGATCCCTTCCCTTCAATTGTCCAACAGGTTGCCCAGCTCCCCGTGGTTTTGAGTGGCTCTCCTTTCCGATGCCTCCCTCAGTTCAGGAATAAATATTTGTCAATTAGGTTTTGTCAGCATTTACAAGCTGCTGACCTCCGTATGGGAGGGGCCTGCTGGCCATCACAGCTGAGCAGGGAAGAATCTCTACAACAGAGTCTGTGGTTTTAAATTACCTCTCATATATAGCAATCCGCCAGTTCACTGAGTGTCTCCAGCTGTCTGTCCACTCCAATAATTCACACACAGGGAAGGTCCAGATCCCCTTTCCTCTCACCTGATGGCTTGGGAGAGGTGGGCTACACATCCGTCCTGTCCACCATCATGCTCCACCTCCTATATATTAGTTTCATAGTAGGGCTGAGTACATTGGGTACTTTTTCTTCCATTCTTGAGATACTTTACTAAGAAGAATATGTTCCAGCTCCATCCATGTAAACATGAAAGAGGTAAAGTCTCCATCTTTTTTTAAGGTTGCATAACATTCCATGGTGTACATATACCACAATTTATTAATCCTTTCATGGGTTGATGGGCACTTGGGCTTCTTCCATGACTTAGCAATTATGAATTGGGCTGCCATAAACATTCTGGTGCAAATGTCTTTGTTGCAAAATGGTTTTTGGTCTTCTGGATATGTACCTAGGATATATTGCAGTATTGAATGGCAGGTCTTTTTTTTTAGATCCCTAAGTGATCTCCAAACATCTTTCCAAAAAGAAAGTATTAGTTTGCATTCCCACCAGCAGTGCAGAAGTGTTCCCTTTTCTCCACATCCATGCCAACATCTGTGGTTTTGGGATTTTGTGATGTGGGCTATTCTTACTATACTTAGATGATATCTCAAATGGTTTTGATTTGCATTTCTCTGATGATTAAGGATGATGAGCAGTTTTTCATGTGTCTGTTGGTCATCCGCCTGCCTTCTTCAGAGAAGTTTCTCTTCAAGTCCCTTACCCAGCCTGCGATGGGATCACTTGTTCTTTTCTTGCTAATATGTTTGAGTTCTCTGTGGATTCTGGTATTAAACCTTTGCTAGAGACATAACCTGCAAATGTCTTCTGCTGTTACGTACCATGTTCTTGGCTGTGCAGAAGCTTTTTAGTTTGATCAGATCCCAGTAATGTATTTTTGGTGTTGTTTCAATTGCCCAGGGGATCCTCATCGTAAAATATTCTCCCACGCCAATTTCTTGAAGTGTTTTCCTTGTACTTTCTTCTAGTATTTTTATAGTTTCATGTCTTAAGTTTAAATCTTTTATCCAGTGAGAGTCTATCTTTGTTAATGGTGAAAGGTGTGGGTCCAGTTTCAGTCTTCTACAGGTCGCAAGCTCGTTTACCCAGCCCCATTTGTTAAATAGGGAATCTTTTCCCCACTGAATGTTTTTAATTGGCTTATCAAAGATCAAATGATGGTAAGTAGCTGGGTTCATCTCTTGGTTCTCTATTCTGTTCCATACATCTACTTCTCTGGTTTTGTGTCAGTATGTGCTGTTTTGCTCACTATCGATTTATAGTATAGTCTGAGGTCTGGTTGCATGATTCCTCCTGCTTTGTTTTTTTATTTCTGAGTAATGTTTGGTTGTTTGAGGTTTTTTCTGATTCCATATAAAATGAAGTATGATTTTCTCAAGGTCTGTGACAGTGGTGCTTTAAAGGGAATGCATTAAAATTGTATATTGCTTTGGACATTTTAACAATGTTGATTCTTCCTAGCCATGAGTGTGGTATGTTTTTTCCATTTGTTAACATCAATGGAATGTTGAGCTTCATCTATTTCTTTTCTCAGGGTTTCATAATTCTCTTTATAGAGATCTTTTACATCCTTTTAAGATAAACTCCCAAATATTTCATCTTCTTTGGCACCACTGTGAAAGGAATAGAGTCCTGGACTTTTTTTCAGCTTGATGCTTGTTGGTATATTTAAAGGCTACAAATTTGTGAGTATTGATTTTTGTAACCTGAGACATTGCTGTATTCCTTGATCACTTTTAAGAGTTTTGTAGTTGAATCCCTGGGGTTTTCCAAGTACACAGTCATATCATCTGTGAAGAGTGAAAGTTTGATCTCTACTGTTCCTATTTGGATGCACTTGATCGCCTTCTCTTGCCTGGTTGCGATGGCTAAGACTTCCATTATCATGTTAAAAACCAGTGGAGACAATGGGCAACCTTGTCTGGTTCCTGATCTGAGTGGAAATGGTTTTAATTTAACTCCATCCAATTCAACGTTGGCTGTGGGTTTGCTATAGATGACCTCTATTGGTTTAAGAAATGTCCCTTCTATACCGATTTTCTTAAGTGTTCTGATCATAAAAGGATGCTGGATATTATCAAAAGCTTTTTCTGCATCGATTGAGAGAATCATACGGTCTTTGTTTTTTATTTTGTTTATGTGATATATTATATTTATAGGTTTACATATATTGAACCATCCTTGGGACCCTGGGATAAAACCAACTTGGTCATGATGTATAATTTGTTTGATGTGTTGCTGGATTCTGTTTGCTAAAGGATCTTATTGAATATTTTTGCATCAATATTCATTAGTGATATTGGTCTGTAATTTTCTTTTCTTTTTGGGTCTTTTCCTGGTTTGGGGATCAGGGTGATATTTGCTTCAGAGAATGTGTTGGGGAGTATTCCTTTTTTTCTATGCTTTGGAAAACGTTATGTAATATAGGTACTAGTTCCTCTTTAAGCGTTTGGTAGAATTCTGATGTGAAGCCAACTGGTCCTGGACTCTTGTTTTTTGGGAGATTTTGTATAGTTAATGCTATTTCAGTATGTGATACAGGTCTGTTCAACATTTCCGATTCTTTCTGGGTAGGTCTAGGAAGGTGGTGTGCTTCCAAGTATTGGTCAGTTTCTTTCAGATTTTTGTATTTTTGAGAATAGAGTTGTTTGTAGTATGCATTGAGAATTTTTTGAATTTCTGAGGTGTCTGTTATTTCGCTTTTGTCATTTCTGATTGATGAAATTAGGGATTTTAATTTTCTATTTCTGGTTAGACTAGCTAAGGTTTATCAATTTTGTTAAACTTTTCAAAAAACCACTTTTTGATTCATTGATCTTTTGGGGTTTTTTTGGGGGCTGGGGCCAGGTTTGAACCTGCCACCTTTCATGTATGGGGTCTGCGCCCTACTCCTTTGAGCCACAGGTGCCTCCGATTCATTGATCTTTTGAATAATTCTTTTGTTTTCAATTTCTTTTAATTCAGCTCTAATTTTGGTTATTTCTTTTCTTCTGCTGGATTTGGGGTTGGAATTTTCTTTCTTTTCCAGTTGCTTGAGATGTCCTATTAAGTTGTTGACTTCCTCTCTTTCCATTCTCTTAAGGAAAGCTTGCAGTGGTATGAATTTCCCTCTTAGGACTGCCTTTATTGTATCCCAGAGATTCTGATAATTCGTGTCTTCATTATCATTCTGTTACAAAAATTTGGTAATTTCCTGCTTAATCTCATCTTTGACCCAGCTATCTTTCATCATGAGGTTATTTAGTTTCCATGTTTTTGTATGAGTATGCAGATTCTTGTTATTGGTGAGTTCAACTTTTATTTTGTGATGATCTGAGAAAATACAAGGAATAATTTCTATTCTTTTAAATTTGCTGTGGTTAGAATTGTGACCTAAGTTGTGATCAATTTTGGAGGATGTTCCATGGGCTGATGAGAAGAATGTGTATTCAATTTTGTTAGGATGAAATGTTGTGTAGATGTCTGTTAAATTCCATTGTTGTATGGTGAAGTTTAAATTCAAAATTTCTTTGCTTTTTTCTTATTGGCTCATCTGTCCAACACTGCCAAAGGGGTTGTTAAAATCTCTGACTTTTATGGTGCTGGAAGATATCAAATTGTTCGTGTCTGTTCATGTCATGTTCCTTATAAATTGAGGAGTATTTTGGTTGGGTGCATAAATGTTAATAATTGATATCTGATCATGTTGAGTGTTTCTTTAACAAATATGAAGTGACCATCCTTGTCTTTACTTATTTTTATTTAAAGCCTAATGTATCTGCAAATAAAATTGCAACCCCTGCTTTTTTCTGTTTTCTATTTGTCTGTATTATAGATGTCCATTCCTTCACCCTCAGTCTATATTTACCCTTTAAGATAAGATGAGATTCTTGTATGCAGCAGATATCTGGCCTGCATTTTTGTATCCAGCCAACCAACCTGTGCCTCTGTAGTGGACAATTTAAGCCAATGTTAATTTAACTCTCAATGTTAATTGAGAGTATTGATAAGTCTGGTAGTATTTTGTGTGTCAATTTTTTTGAAAGACTGCTGGACATTTTTAATCCTTTCACCACTGTGGAAGTTTGGTTTGGGTCAATAATTTCTGAGTGAGCTTACTTTGGTGGTAGAGTGGTGGTGGTCATTATGGAGGATGGGTCTGAGAATATCTTGAAGAGCTGGTTTAGTTATGGCAAATTTCTTCAACATGTGAATGTCATTAAAGTATCTGACTTCTCCATCATAAATGAAACTCAGTTTAGCTGGATACAGGATGTTGGGCTGAAAGTTGTTTTGTTTTAGGAGATTGAAGGTTTATGACCATCCTCTTCTGGCTTGAAAAGTTTTAGCAGAAAAAGCTGCAGTCATTCTAATATTCTTCCCTATGTAGGTTATGATTTTCTTACATCTGGCTAATTGCAGAATGTGTCTAGGGGATGGTTTATTTGGATTGAGTTGTGCTGGGGTTCTGAAACTGCTCTCTGAATTTTAGTATCTCTTGCCATGTTTGGAAAGTTTTCCTCTAATATCTCTTGGAGTAGAGCATCTTTGCCTTTCAGATCATTCTCATCAGCTTCAGGAATTCTAATAAGGCGAATGTTTGCTTTTTTGGAGTGGTCCCAAAACTCTCAGGGAGTGATCCATCTTTGCTCTCCATTTTTCTTCCTCTTTGTGCATTTGGGAGCTATTCAAAAGCTTTGTCATCAATGTCAGAGACCCTTTCTTCTGCCTGCTCCATCCCGTTACTGAGGGATTCTACTGTATTTCTCAGGTCTTTGAGGACTGCACATTCTTTCCTCAATTTGTCAAAATCTTTGGTGATTTTATTTTTGAATTCATTGAATTCTTGAGACTTTTGAATTACTCCTTGAACTTCTAATCCCAATTTTATTTCAATTCTGTTAATCTTATTTGCTATCCAAATTCTGAACTCAATTTCTGACATCTCAGCCATTTGTTTATGAATGGGATCTTCTGTTATGTCTCCTTTGTTGTATCTGGGGGAAGTTGATCTACTCTGGTTATTCATGTTTCCTGAGTTTTTCTGCTGATTCTGCCCTATGGTTATTTTTCACCATTTATTTAGTGAGGCTGGTAAGGTAGAATTAAATCGAGGGCTCCTGGAGATGTAGTTAACCAGCCCTTTACCAGAGTGCTGGGACTGTTGACTGCGGCTTTCCCCCTATGGCTTTACCAAGGTCCCATTCAGTACTACAGCCTGAGACCCTGGGGACCCACTTCGTATGATGGGGCTAGGTGGGCCTGTCTTTTATTTAGCTAGACTTTGACCAATCCTAGTGGATCAATGACTCTGGGTTGAAATCTTAGCTGTGGAGGAATACAAGCAATTGAGACACCCTGTCTCCCCACTGGCAATAACGGTGAGAGGAGAATCAGACCCTCCCTCTACAACCCAAGCAGGGTATAACCTTGGAGAATCCCTGGGTGATCGGCCCAAATCAAGAGTTCCAAATCAATTGTCCCTGTCAGCACAAAGACAGATCAAATGGGAGAGTTTAAAAGGTCTCTAGCAACTGGACAGCAGGGGTTCACTAGCAGCTCAAGTGGTCCATGGAGTCAGAAAGGCCCACCCCAAAAACAGTTATTCCCAGTGGGGGTCTGGTGCCTCTTTTCCCACTTGGCATCACCATCACCCCCAGTCATTGGTTACCCTGCAGGGCTGCAGCCCAGCTCTCTCTAATACTCAAGTACACCAGGGATTTGCACCTAAGTCAAAGAGGAGACAATGCCTCCTCCCCCAGGCCATCTTTTTGAGCCACCTGCAGGTGGGAGGAGTTCAGGCCTGATTTCCTCCACTGATTATTGGAAACTGGGGAGTGTTCCATCTCCATCTGTACCCAGCTGGGTGTTACAGTCAAGGAGTGTGATTCTATCCCTCAGAGGCCACGCCTCTGCCGTGGGCACACCCACCTCTGGAGCCCCTGCAGGTCAAGTCAGGTTCCCTCTGCATTCCACAGATTCGGGGAGGTGTCTCTCCCAAATTTCACCCCAGTGGGAGGGACCGTGGAGCAGCCACCACTGTCAGGGTTGGCACTGCCACTGTCGGGGGTGGTGCTGCCTGTCTGGGGTACTGCTGCGTGAGCTGGCTGCAGGTCACAGGCTGGGAGCTGGAGGGTGGGGGATCTGGAGGGCAGAGCTGCTGGTAGCATGGGTTGCAGGACCTGGACTGGGAGCCAGGGAGTTGGAGGGCAGTGCCCTGTGGGTAGCAGAAGTGGGCGGGTTCTGGCAGGCACCACCCAGGTCCCCAGTGGTCAGTGGTGCTGATCCCATTCTATGCTCTTTCCAACATGGGGCAAGTTTCTTTCCCCTTGTGACTCCCTGCCTCTATTAAAGTTACAGTTTCAGCACAACTACCCCACAGCCCGTGAGATTTCCCCCCTAGCAAAATCTGCCAGACACTCTGGATTCTGCAGGGGGTTGTCCTCCAGGCTGCCAGGAGAGAGGGGAGGGGTGGATTGAGAGTCCCACGCAAGAGACTGCCTGGGCTTGCATTGGTATCTCTTTGTGGAGGGAGTCCTGGTCCTCAGTTGTTCTCTCCCCTTTGATGAAACAAAAGGTCCTCTGTTAACTACTCACCTCAAGCTGCTGTCCCGAGGAGGGAGAGGGGAAGGATTCCTGTCCTGTTTGGGATGGGTTTTGTACCTGAAATTTGTTTCCTTGGAGTCCCAGCTTGCCTCAGCAGGGGTGATGTGAAAACCTATCAATCCTCTCTCTTAGCTGAGCTCCCAATCTTCCCCTTTATTGGGTTGGTTCTGGCCATTATTTCTCCCTCTGGATGGGAGCCTCTGCTGAAGGCTGGCTCAGTCGGCCATCTTGCCTCTTCCCCCCTGTTTTATCCTTTCTTATGTTGTCTAGCTCTTCAGTGAGTTTTATTTTTTTATTCATGTCCAGTTATATTTTCTAAGCTTCTTCATATGATCTTTCTTTCTCTTCAAGTCCATTCATCTTATTTGCCATCCATATTCTAAATTGCGTTTCTGACATTTCAACAATTTCCTTTTGTTTGCGGGGTCCATTGCTGTAGATCCATTGTAATTCCTTGGGAGTGTTGAACTGTTTTGTTCTTTTCATGTAGCTAGAGTTCTTTTACTGATGTCTTCTCAGCTAAAAACTCATCTCTCAGTTCAGGGCAGGTAGGTTTGCAGTTCTGTTCTCCTTTGCTGGGAGCTCTCCTGTTTAGTGAAAAGAAAGAGAGGTCTTTAGGTAGCATTTTTTGGTCCTGTTCCAGAAGATTGATCTGGTAAGAGAGGGCAGATGTGCTGTGATCTTGTAATGTCATTGTTCTGTGGTATCCTATTCCCCTTTGATTGCCATAGTCCAAGCTGGTACTCAGGCTGCTGTTGGAAGCTCAGGATTGTGTGAGTCCTGCTCTGTGGAGGCAGGTTTTGTAGGAGATTGCTCTGCCCTGGTCTTCCCACAGTGGTGGCAGTGGCTACTTAGTGAGGTTAGCTGTGGGGGGGGTTCTGACTGGTGGGTTTGTCATAGAGAGCTGGATTGTGGGGATGTGTGTTATGAGGATGTGGCCCTCTACCTGATGCGTAGGTCTGTGGGGGCTTGGATCTCACATGGGATATGGGGTTTGGGAGACTTGATCCTCTAGTCTTGAGTGCAGGTTTTAGGGGCATAGGGTTTCTAGATCTTTGTGTGGCAGTGTGCAGGCTCAGGGTGCTTCTTCCACTAGTTGGTGGGCAGGGCTCTCTAGTCTGGGCTGCTACTATGGGACCCTTCAATTAGTGTCATTGTCTACTCCCTTCAAATTCCCTGGTGGGGGTGTGTGAAAGAGCATCTGCTGTATCTGCTCCCTCCCCACCCCAGCAAAAAGTGATGTGGGATCAGTTACAGTGAAACTGATCCCTGTGTAAATCAGGAGGTCCAGACTGGAGATCTCAGAGTGGTGGCAATAGAACTTTTCCATACAGTTTTCAAGCAGTTCCCTGATCAGAACGGAGGCCCCCGGTGGTGGTGAGGGCCCCAGGATCCTCTCCTATATCCTTCCCCCTAGTGTCAGTGTGTCCTCCAGATACCTTCCAGTTTTAGTGAGTGAATCTCCCCCATCCCCTTCTCCTTCATTCTTTCACTGTCTGCTGTCACCTTTGTGATGATCCACAATGCTCTGTCCAAGAGGGTCCACCTGCAGGTGGGCATCCTTTTATAGCCCTTGGTCTTCTGCTCTAGAGAGGCAGGTGCAGGGTGCTTCTGCTCACCAACTAGAAAATGTATGTTGCTTTGTAGAACAATTGTCAGAATTCTGTTTTTTTCTCTAAGAACTTTTGACTTGATTTGACTGTTTTAACATACTTATGTTTTCTATACTGTTACTGATCATTTTCTTCTTTTTACTTTTTGATATGATTCTTTCTATTTTCTTACATTAGATGCCTATCATATCCCAATGAATTGTAAAATAGTACTTTATATGTTTCACTTCTAAGTATCAAATTATCATGGCTCCTTTGACATGTGTAATTAGAATTTAATTTCAGTCTCTGTGACTTTTTTTCCTTTGGTCATTATTTGCTGACTTCATTGCACCATAATAAAGAGATTGGTGCATTTTTTTGAGACAAATATCCCGTATGTGGTTGGATTTTATACTTAGGAAATGCCGTTGCATCGTATTCAGTCTGTTTATGGTAGTTGTTAACGTATAATTGAACTGTATTTGTGAGAGCTCTAGTGTGATTTTGCTTATTTTTCATTAGAGTTGCCCCTTCTTTTTTTCCCAAATATCGTGGTCCCGTATGTGGTTGATTTTATACTTAGGAAATGCTGTTGCATCGTATTCAGTCTGTTTATGGTAGTTGTTAATGTATACTTGAACTGTATTTGTGACACTCTAGTGTGATTTTGCTTATTTTTCATTAGAGTTGCCCACCTCCTTTTTTCCCAATTTTTTTTTTTTTGGGAACATCTATATACCACTATACACCCCATCTATGATTCGTGTCTCTTTTCATGAGATAATACCACATTTCTCTCCATGACGCATTTTGTTTTATCCATTCTCACTGAAATGGATAAAACATTCATTATGTATTTTTATTTCCATTCTTGTTATACCCTTATGTTTTAATTATTTTTTAAAAATTATCAATGAATTTATTTATTTAATTATTTCTCTTAACTTTTTATTAAATCATAACTGTGTACGTTAATGATTTATGGGGTACAATGTGCTGATTTTATATACAATTTGGAATGCTTACATCAAACTGGTTAACATAGCCTTCACTTCACTTACTTAATTATTGTGTTAAGACATTTATACTCTACTCTTAATAGATTTGACATATATCCTTGCAATATGCACCATAGGTGAGATCCCACCGATTACACTCCCCCCTCCCCTCGCCCTCCTCTTCCCTCCTTCATCTTGGACTATAATTTTGTTTTGTCTTTCATATGAAAATGTGGGTGATTATATATTGGTTTCATAATAGTACTGAGTATATTGGATACTTTTTCTTCCATTCTTGAAATACTTTACTAAGAAGAATATGTTCCAGCTCCATCCATGTAAACATAAAAGAGGTTTGGAGAGAGTGCAGGGGGAACACTTGAAGAAATTGGCCTGGGAGAGTATTTTATGAGAAGGACCCCCAATCCTCCCCCCCCCAGCCCCAACCCTTGGGCAATTGAAGCAACACCAAAAATATATTACTGGGATCTGATCAAACTCAAAAGCTTCTGCACAGCCAAGAACACAGTAAGTAAAGCAAACAGACAGCCTTCCAAATGGGAGAAGATTTTTGCAGGTTATGTTTCTGACAAAGGTTTGATAACTAGAATTCACAGAGAACTCAAACTAATTAATAAGAAAAGAACAAGTGATCCCATTTCATTGTGGGCAAGAGACTTGAACAGAAACTTCTCTGAAGAAGGCAGGTGCATGGCCTACAGACACATGAAAAAACACTCATCATCTTTAATCGTTAGAGAAATGCAAGTCAAAACCACATTGAGATACCATCTAACTATAGTAAGAGTAGTCCACGTAACAAAAATTCAAAACTGTAGATGTTGGTGTGGGTGTGGAGAGAAAAGAACACTTCTGCACTGCTGGTAGGAACACTTAGGGAACTAAAAGTAGACCTGCTGTCCCATCTTGCAATTCCTCTGCTAGGTATATATCCAGAAGACCAAAAATCACTATACAACAAAGATACTTGCACCAGAATGTTTATTGCAGCCAATTCATAATTGCCAAGTCATAGAAGCAGCCCAAGTGCCCATCGACCCATGAATGGATTAACAAATTTTGGTATATGTATACCATGGAATAATATGCAGCCTATATCCTTATGTTTTAGGTGTCTCTTGCAATAGCATATAATTATTTTTAATCCATTTTATGAATATCTGTACTTTAGTTAAACCATTAAGTTCATTAACAATGTATTAATATATTTGAATGTTACATTTGTCATATCTTTACTTTTTCTTTATTCTAGGCTTATTTTTTTCTCGTTCTACTTTTTCACTGAACAGTTTGACTTTATTCACTGTATTATTTCAGTGGTTCTCATGAGCAGCTCTTATGTATGTTTGTTTATTAGATTCTTATATGTTCTCACTCTCCTGATTCACATGCCTTTCTTATGCATTTTAGTGCCATGTTTTTTATTGATATAATGTAGTTGTACATACTTCCTTCTGTTTTAGATCTCAGGAGAGATAATTGCATAGTCTTTTTTTGTTTCATTTTATTCACACATTTGCTTTATTCACGTGTGTGCTTTACTTGGTTTTCACACTCTTTGCTTTCCTTCTTTGATTACTACTTTATCTCTGAAGTAACATCTTTTAGACTATCTCTTTTCTGGGACATGGTACACTGCAAAAGCAAAAAAAAATGTTTTGCTCTCTTTCTCAATGGACATTTCAGTGGTTATAGGATTTTTATTTTATGCCAAAACTATGAAGACATTGCACTATTTTCTGGCTTCCCTTATTGCTGAGAAGCAGTCAGCTGTTGGCCTAACATTCATTTCTTTGTTTTATTTAATTTATTTTCTGAGACAGTGTCTCTGTCACCCAGGCTAGAATGCAGTGGCATCATCACAGCTCATTGATCTTCCTGCCGTGGCCTCCCAAAGTGTTAGGATCACAGGCATGAACCATAGCTCCCAGTTGTTTTGTAGTTCTTTATGTAATCTGAATATTAATTCTTTGCCAGTTACCACATTTTTCTGTGTATAATACACACCCACATTTTTGCCCAAACTTTGAAGAAAAAATATCTTTTGTTTTAATTTTTTAATTTAAAAAATTAACTTTTTTTGTATTACAAAGGAATTTTAACATAGTTTTTATTTTTATTTTTTTTGAGACAGAGTCTCACTATGTCGCCCTTGATAGAATGCCATGGCATCACAGCTCCCAGCAACTGCCAACTCTTGGACTTAAGTGATTCTTTTGCCTCAGTCTCCCAAGTAGCTGGGACTACAGGCGCCTGCCACAATGCCTGGCAATTGTTTGCTTTTGTTGCAGTGGCTGGCACTGTAACCACTGTGCTACGGGCGTCGAGCCGATTAACGTTGTTTTTTAGTATATTATGGTATAAGAAGTTTAATGTAACAAAAAAATTAATAAAACACATAACAGATGTACGTCTACAAGAAATTTTATGTACCAGTAACAAATTTATGATATTTATGCATCATAGAAGGCCAAGAGCTCTTCAACACTGTCAAAATATGAGAACTATCATCTTCTTCAATTTAAGCATTAATGGTATCTTCTGAAGGGTCACTTTCCTCATCTCGGTAACTTTCATCATCCTCTGTTCCATAGCATTGCTGATGCTGCATTTTTAAATGATTTCACATCTGCTTTCTTATTGACACTGTTCCATCTTAGGATCCAAACCTGGGTGATAGATGTTTTCTTGTTTCTGCTTGTAGGTGTTAATTGTAGGTAGCCATTACCAGCTGACTATGTTTGTGATGCCCACTCTTTTCCCATTAACTGGATAGCCCACCAGATAACATAGCAAGTTGGGCTTGCAAGTCCACTGTGATTGCTTTTATATTTTGTGTAATATTGGCTTTCATCATAAGTTCAATGAAAATGATTACTATATTCTTGGTTTTATTTTGCATATTGATACTGTCATTGATTTCTAGAGTTCTAAGAACCTTTTTTTCTTTTTTTAGACACCTTGTCTCAGTGGCCTTGGGTAGAGTGCTGTGGTGCTATCCTAGCTCACAGCAACCTCAAACTCTTTGGCTTGAGCAATCCTCTTGCCTTAGCTTCCTGAGTAGCTGAGATTATAGGTGTGCACCACTACACCCAGCTACTTTTCTGTATTTTTAGTAGAGATGGGGGTCTCACTCTTGCACAGGCTGATCTTGAACTCTTGAGCTCAAACAGTCCACCTGCCTCAGCTGCTCAGAGTGCTAGGATTATAGCCGTGAGCTACTGTGCCCAACCTCTAGTTTTACTTTTAATGTAGATAAATAAATAAAATAATTTAAAACAGATAGGGAGTTAATATTACTTATAGTGTATGTCCTTATTTTTCCTTCAAAAATTTGGGCAAAAGTGTGCACTGTACACTGCAAAATATGGTATATGTATTGCATATGTTTTTTCCCAGTCTTCATTTTAAAGGTGTCATTTGATGAGTAGAATTTTTGATTTTGGTAAAGTCAATTTTTTGTGGTTTTGTTAAATTTCCATTTCAGTTTAGTCTAAGATACTGTTGTGTAACTTAAGGTAGGTCATGAAAGGCTTATGAATTTTTATTTATTGTTATCTGATTAATTGCAAAGTTTTTTTTCAAATTCCTACTGATTTTTGTGTATGGAGTGAGAAGAGAGGTCAAAGTTCCTTTGTTTCAAGTTTTGCATTCTTATTGAAAACATTTGACTGCATATATGTAGGTCTGTAGTTATTCTAGTAACCCTTCATTACTGTGGTCAAATTAGTAATGTGAATCTTCCAAGTTTTTCTTTCTTAACATTGTTCTAACTCTTCTAGATCTTTTGCATTCTTAAGTTAGATTTTTTTTTTTTGAGACAGAGTCTTACTATGTCACCCTCCGTAGAGTGCTGTGGCATCACAGCTCACAGCAACCTCAAACTCTTTTGGGCTTAAGCGATTCTCCTGCCTTAGCCTCCCAAGTAGCTAGGACTACAGGCTCCCACCACAATGCCTGGCTATTTTTTGGCTGTAGTTTTCATTTCTGTTCGGCAGGCCCGGGCTGGGCTTGAACCTCTGGTGTATGTGGCTGGCTCCCTAGCCACTTGAGCTATAGGCGCTGAGCCATTAAGTTAGATTTGGTTTGTCAATTTTAAGAAAGAAGTCACTGGGATTTTCATAAGGACTGTGTTTGTCTACAAATGAATTTGAAGGGTTTGATTACTTTAATACAGGTAATACTGAGTCTTAAATGTCCATGAAAACGAAATAGCTCCTATTTACTTATCTCTTTAAGGTAACTTTAAGGCAACTGTTTCCATAGTTTTTAATTGTCTAGGTGTTTGCATAGTTTTTACTTGATTTGTTCCTAGGTATTTGATGTATGCTATCATAAATGAAATTGTGTTTTAATCTTCATTTCCCAGTTCTTTGCTGTTGTGTGTATTTAAGTTATGATTACCATTAAATGAAATGCAGTAATATTTGCTGACACTAAAGGTAACTGTAAGAAAAGTTTTATTTCAGAAAAACTGGCCAGATTATAAATGATCTTTGGGAGACTGGAAGATTAGATCAACTAGTCTGCTTTTCTGTAGGGTAGATTCCCCTTGGAGTTAATGACTTCTGAGTTTCTACTCTACAGTTCTGACTGGTAGTGTCTTCCCAGGGACCTCCAGGGGGGAGGCAGATGGTTGGAATTTTCCATGCTGGCCTTTTGCTATTTAGGGTTTCTAACAGATAAAGGATTTTGGAAAAATAAACTGTTGAAGTGGTGAGTTGTAATGAATCTTGGTTGGATAGGTGAGAGCAGGAGGTGGCTTTTAGGGCACAGATGGCAAAAGCACAGGTGGCTCAGAATTTCTCTAAAGTGGGGGAATTACTGTGAGAAGAAGGTTGTGTAGGAGGTTTGGCCCAGAGAGCAGATTTCTGAATTGTCTGGGAGGTGAGGCTGATCGTAGTGATGCTGCAGCATACACTGTGGCCCAAGGATGTATCTATTGATGTGGAATGTGGGTGCAAAAGATATTGGCGACTAGAGTGTGTGGTCCTGGCTGGACCCTCCTCATGGATAGAACCATATTAAATTATGGTGTACCTTGAAGGTGAGAGGAAGAGCCTGGGACCGGTGTATTTCAGGAGTGAAAGAGTTTGAGTTTGGGCGGCGCCTGTGGCTCAAGGAGTAGGGCGCCGGTCCCATATGCCGGAGGTGGTGGGTTCAAACCCAGCCCCGGCCCAAAACCAAAAAAAAAAAAACAAAAAGAGTTCGAGTTGTGGTTGGTGGCAGATCACTTAGGAAGAGGGTCACATTGAATTCTACTTGAGGCAGATCAGGGACCCCCCCCCCGACACACACACACACATATACACACTGCTTGGAGGCTTCACCTAAGTAAGAGAAAGACCCAGGATCAGGCAGAACTTGCTGTTCAAAAGAGGAAATGCCAAGAAACAAAACTCAATACATTAATGTACACAGTTATGATTTAATTAAAGAAAAAAAAAAAGAGTTTTCCTTGGGTGGTTCCTGTGGCTCAAAGGAGTAGGGCGCAGGCCCCATATGCCAGAGGTGGAGGGTTCAAGCCCAGTCCTGGCCAAAAACTGCAAAAAAAAAAAAGTTTTCCTTGGTGGGCAGGAGAGGGCAGCCTTTGATTACTTACTCCTGATGTTCTTTCATTTACTATAGATGCCAGTGTGAAGAGTCCTGTGAGGGCAAGAGAGTAGCCTTCTGGTTCTCCCAGTGCGCTGTTGTTCAGGCAAATTGTCTGTCGTTCTCACAGGATGACTGCTCTTGGGCTGTCTCCCACATTCGGTAAGTTCTTGGGTCAGTGCCTACCTTGGGGAATTGAGTGTAAGTGGCCTCTGCTATAGCCTCTCTGGGCTACCAAGGGAGGGTGGGTGAGTCAAGAGGAGCAGAGCCCCAGCAGCCACCTGGTCACTGTGTCTGACTTAGGGTCTTGGTGTGTCTGGGACAGGGAGAACAGATTTGTATTTGGTGTGCAAAGAGGGCACAGGTGATGGGTAATCTTGCATTATTCTATTTATCATTTTGATGAATTTGAGCAAGGTAACAATTGTCTCTCTCAGGGCCTCTATTTCTTCACTCATACTTGGGAATATATGTCTCTTCCTGCTGGTATGTAGGCCTACCAGCCTCTCTTCTGTCTTTGAGTGGAACAAGGCTGCCCTGGCTTTTTATAACACATGTGTGTGAGAGAGAGTGTGTTTTGGGTGGACGCTGAAGAGTTAGTGTGGAGCAATTACCCTGTTTGTGGGGGTTGTGATGTAAAGTGTGTTTTGGGGGTGGATGCTGAAGAGTTAGTGTGGAACAGTTGCCCTGTTTATGGGGTGGGAGTTGTGATGTAGAGTGTGTTTGTGGTGGACGCTGAAGAGTTAGTGTGGAGCAATTGCCCTGTTTGCAGGGGTTGTGATGCAGAGCAGGTTCCTGGGTCACAGCAGGTGACTATCTGATTCATATAGATCTTCTATTCCCCTCTAGCTGTGTCTACCCAGGACCCCACCTGTCTGCAAGAGCCAGAATTTCCTCTTTCTTCAAAAGACCATTCCTGTCCTCAGAACTTGGACCTGTGTGCTTGTAGTGATCTGGAGCCTCACATACCAGCTGGGTTTGGTTCCCAGGTACACCATGCTTTCCGGGCCCCTGAGGATGGAAGAGGCACTTCCCAGCACCACCCCCACCAGCACCTATCAGAATTCTTTCAGATCTTCGTCTTGACTGGTGGACATCTGAGCAGGGCCTGAAAGAGAGCCAGTGAATATGCAGAGGCTGTCCTGGTATTGGGGAAGTTAGGGGAAATGATTCATGTAGCAAATGTTCTCCCATGCTTGCAGGGTTCTCAGGTCCACACACCCTCAAAGAGGAAGTAAAACTGAAAGCATTCAGACCAGGCTAGAAGTGGAGAGATTTTGTCCCTTGTCAGAATTGAAGCAATGAAATGGGACAAGATTACCTCATAGGGAAGAGGAGATACCTGAGGACTGATGTCCAGAGGAAATCTACGTAGCACACTGTCTGAAAATCCCGTGTTGGGTCTTTCATGCCCAGTCTTCAGCCTGAGCCTGCCTTCTGTGAACACCAGTAGGCTGGTTCCTCACTGATCCCAAACATGTGTGGTGTTTCAGGAATCAGTGACTTTCCAGGATGTTGCTGTGGACTTCACTGAGAAGGAGTGGCCCCTGTTGGATTCTTCCCAGAGAAAACTGTACAAGGATGTGATGCTGGAGAACTATAGCAACCTCACTTCGCTGGGTATGGCTGGCACCATTTCTTTGTTTCTTCACTTGTGAATCAGATGTTTTAAAGTACTTGCTGTGACCCAGGATCTGTGCAAGAGTTCAGAACATAGGCAGCTCTGGCGCCCAGCCTCATGCTGTCTTCCATGACCATTGATCTTGGAGGGTCTCCAGCGTGTGTCTGAGCTCAGGCACAGGTGCCTTTCTTTTGGAAGGCCAGCGTGTGGGGCTTTGCAGTTTTGTTTTCTATGAAAGATATTAAGTGTGTTCTTTAGAAACTTGGCACCATTATTTTTCTCTTCCTAAGTCAGACTTGTCCACCTTCAGAACACTGCACACCAAAGTGTTGATCCCAGTCTAATGGAATGGGGTTTCCCCCTACGGCTCTCCTTCAACTGTATTTTTCCTGTGAGTACAGGGTATCAGGTTGGCAAGCCCAGCCTCATTTCTCACCTGGAGCAAGAGGAAGAGCTGAGGATCGAGGAGAGGGGCACCCAGCAAGGCCCTCGTCCAGGTGCGTGAGCATCAGGAAAGTAACTGTGCTGTGACTCAGCTCCACTCAGCGAGTGGGGGAGGTGCTTTGGAAAGTGTCAACCAGGGAAGTTGAGAAGTGTTCTCTCTCTTGTTGCCCATCCATTCTCTCACAAATTCTTTAGCCTCTATCTTAGCATTTGGTGTTTCCATGTGGGCTTTTTGTCCCATTCTTTCATATTCAATATTTCTTTCTTCTTTTTTTTTTTTTATTTGAGACAGTCTCCCTGTGTCACCCTTGGTAGAGTGCTGTGGCATCACAGCTCGCAGCAACCTCAAACTCTTGGGCTTAAGCGATTTTCTTGCCTCAGCCTCCGAAGTAGCTGGGACCACAGGCGCCCACTAGCTATTATTTTGTTGCAGTTGTCGTTGTTGATTTCAGCTGGCCCAGGCTAGCTCAAGCCTACCAGCCTCGGTATATGTGGCCAGTGCCCTACCCACTGAGCTATGGGTGCTGCCCATATTCGATATTTCTGATCATACTCTGTCATTATCAGCATCCATCTGAATTGACTTAAATTTCTCCCCGTCACTGGCAAATACCTCACACAATCAGATTTTCAACAATTATTTTTGTTTACATTTGTGTCCTGTCCTTTTGTATCACCTTCCCTTAGGGTTAGTATCTGCAACACAATCCACCTGTTTTTGTCACCATGATTACAACATATTCTTTTTTGAGAAAGTTCATACTTTTCCAATGTGTTTCAGATTGGGAGACTCCATCTAAAACCAAGTGGTCAATTCTTATGGAAGATATCTTTGGAAAGGAGACGTCCAGTGTTGTGACAATGGTAAGAGTTCCTTGGGATATTCCTTTAGTTATTCCTTCCACATTCTCATAGAGACTGGGGCAGCGCATGTTAGAAAAGCAGCTTGAGAACCAGGCACATGGGAATTCCCCAGGAGGAAGCATGTTCCAGAGACACTGAATACTGTGAAGTTGGGAAAAACCCTCCACCTAGTCTCAAAGTTCTTCACTCCAAGTTCTCATTAGTAAGTATTTCCAATATTGAGCATTAAGTCTTAGTTCAATTTTAAGTAGTGAACAAACTGCATGCAGAAGCCATTGTAAAATTTACAGTCATGGAGCCTTACAGCTTAGCACTTGCATGTTCTCTGATAGCGTTCAAATGGAACAGGAATAGTACATTTGCACTGCAAAATATGACATCTGTCTAGCATGCTTCTATTCATAGCAGTGTATGCAGGGTTGATCCGTAGGAATGTAACGAATGTGCGAAATGCTTAGCACTCATCTCTTAACCAGCAGGAAAGAGCTCGTCTTGGAGAGAAGTCCACTGAATATGCTCACTTGTTTGAAGTCTTCAGCATGGGTGCTCATCTTACCCAGCCAATGAGAAGGCATACTGGCAAGAGGCCCTATCACCGCCGCAACTATGGGATAGCTTTCAAGAGCAGACCACAGCTGACTCAACATGTGAGCCTGTTTGACGGCAGAAAAATGCATGAATGTCATCAGTGCCAAAAAGCTTTCACCACAAGTGCTTCCCTCACCCGGCACAGGAGAATACACACTGGGGAGAAACCCTATGAATGCACTGACTGTGGGAAAGCCTTCAATGACCCTTCAGCCCTTAGAAGTCATGCGAGGACTCACCTCAAAGAGAAGCCCTTTGACTGCAGTCAGTGTGGAAATGCATTCCGGACCCTTTCAGCCCTGAAGATACACATGAGAGTTCACACTGGTGAGAGGCCTTACAAATGTGATCAGTGTGGGAAGGCCTATGGTAGGAGCTGCCACCTCATTGCACACAAGAGAACACACACTGGAGAGAGGCCCTACGAGTGTCACGACTGTGGGAAAGCCTTCCAGCACCCCTCCCATCTTAAAGAGCACGTCAGGAACCACACTGGGGAGAAACCCTATGAGTGCATGCAGTGTGGCAAAGCCTTCCGATGGAAATCTAATTTTAATTTGCACAAGAAGAACCACATGGTAGAGAAAACCTATGAATGTAAGGAATGTGGGAAATCCTTCGGCGATCTTGTGTCACGGAGGAAACACATGAGAATTCATATTGTCAAGAAGCCTGTTGAATGCCGACAGTGTGGGAAAACCTTCAGGAACCAGTCTATCCTGAAGACACACATGAACTCTCACACTGGAGAGAAACCCTACGGGTGCGATCTCTGTGGGAAAGCTTTCAGTGCAAGCTCAAACCTAACTGCACACAGGAAAATTCACACTCAAGAGAGACGCTATGAATGCACGGCCTGTGGGAAGGTGTTTGGTGATTACTTATCCCGGAGGAGGCACATGAGCATTCATCTTGTAAAGAAACGCGTGGAGTGTAGGCAGTGTGGGAAAGCCTTTAGAAACCAGTCGACCCTGAAGACACACATGCGGAGTCACACAGGAGAGAAACCATATGAGTGTGATCACTGTGGGAAAGCCTTCAGCATAGGCTCTAACCTGAATGTGCACAGGAGAATCCACACTGGGGAGAAGCCCTATGAATGCCTGGTCTGTGGGAAAACCTTCAGTGACCACTCATCCCTGAGGAGTCATGTGAAAACTCACCGAGGAGAGAAGCTCTTTGTGTCACAAGTGTGGAAAAGACTCCAGTGAGCGAGCCTGCTTTAATGTGAGCACTCAGACTGGAAATGAGCCTTGTGCACGTGAGAAGGCAGAAAGCTTCTTATGAGCTGTCACCTTGCTGGGCATAAGAGAATACACATAGCTTGGGAGAAATCCAGTTCCTGGAGAGACTATGGAAAGACAAGTTGTTCTCATCCCTTAGGAGATTTGTGAGACTTTACTCTGGGGTAGAAAACATACTTTGTAGTATGGAGAAGCCTTCAGGGTGCATTCTGCTTTTAAACATATGAGAACTTAGGGAACAGAAGCCCTGGCTTGGCATCTAATGTCAAGATGACTATAGCATCACCTCTCACCTGGGCACAAGAGTTAACTGCACTGGGGAGAGTCTCTGTGAATCTCTGCAGTGACTGGGGAAACTTTCCCTGGTCTCATGCTCTTTTTATCCATGAGAGAAATCACACTGAAGAGAGGAATGTAGGAAAGTCACTAACACAGGTCACAGCAGACCATGGTTTATATAGCTTGCAGACTGACAACAGTTCCATTTGTAAAGAGGAAGAATAAATGACAGAGACCATCTGTGGCCAACAAAACCTATAATACTAGCTATCTGGCCCTTTGCAGAAAAGCAATGTTGACCCTTGACCTACAGCAGTGGTTCCCAGTTGGGGATGATTTTGCTGTCCAGGGGTTACTTGGCAGTGTCCTTTGGAGACATTTTTGATTTATTAGAACTGGAGGGGAGGTCAAAGAGGGAGGCAGGTGGTGCGGCATGTAGCAAGAAGACATCAGAGGTGCTGCTAAATTTCCTACAACCTTTAGGACCTCCCACCCTCAAAGAAAGAATTATGTGCCCTCAAATATCACCATTGCTGAGGTTGCAAATAATCACTGTTTTATTTCTTAGATTTTACCCACAGTAATCCATTTTTATGAATTCTTGTGAGCACTTAAATAGGAGAAAGTTCTTTTCAAACTTAGACAATATAATAGTGGTGATAATCCCTATGTGGTTGTGACATCAGCCTTGATTGCCTCACTTGCTGTGCATATGAGAGTTCTTGAGAGACCCCAGTGGGATTCTTCCAGTGGATATGAAATTGCACTTAACCAATCTTTCTTCATGGAAACAGAGCCCGGCTCATTAACTTTTAGTTTTTATTTTTAAGTTTATGTTCTTCCAAATAACCTGCATCACGAAAAGTCTGTATATAGCATGTTTACTAGAGCCTCATCCTCAAAACGTCTTAATTTCCTTTGTGATAACTCACCTGATCAATGGCTTACTTAGGATTGTGTTATGTGCTGTGTAACATGTGGGTATTTTTTAGTACCTGTTTGTTACTGGTATCTAATTCACGTGCATTGTGATTAGAGCATGGTGTCTTCATTGGATCCTCTGGCAGCTTGCTGTGCAGCCAAGAGTGGCACATATTTGTTCCTCTGGTGTCCACTCTCACCTTTTTCCCCATCAAGAGAATCCAGGTTTTGTCAGATTAATAAGGTGTGCTATTTCATTATTTTTTTTGAGACAGTTTCAAGCTGTCACCCTGGGTAGCGTGTTGTGGTGTCACAGCTCACAGCATCCTCAAACTCTTGGGCTTAAGCGATTCTCTTGCCTCAGCCTCCCAAGTAGCTGGAACTACAGGTACCTGCCACAACACCTGGCTATTTTTTTGTTGTTGCAGTTGTCATTGTTTTTAGCTGGCCCAGGCTGGGTTTGAACCTGCCAGCCTCGGTACATGTGGCCTGTGCCCTACCTGTTGCGCTATAGGCGCTGCCCATAAGGTGTGCTATTTTAAAGAACCTCATACAGTGCTTCTTGCAACTAGTGTTGTCCATGTTCCATAGCCCTGGCCTTTGACAGACAAGCAGATATATGTCACTATGTGGGCTTCTGGGAAAGGTCTTTAAAAAGAAGTCATTCATTCTTACCTGAATTCTTTTCTTTTTGTTCTGTTCTTTGCTTTACACCCTAGTTCTCACCTTGCAAGGAGAGCCAGTACCTGGTGTCAAAAGTTTTATCATGTAACCATGAGGATGAAAGCCATGTTCTAGGAACATCACTTAAGAAAGGTTGCAGTGACCCTGTTCACCCCTCTGTCACTTCCATGAGTGTCTGCACTAGCCCTGGATTTGTTGCTCCCAAACTTCCTAATACATGAGAAGAAATAAAATTGACTGTTGGTTTAAGCTTCTATGGCTGTGTCATTGCTTTTTTATTTACTTACTTTATTTATGGTGGGAGGAGGGTTCTGTACCCAGGTGGATGCTGTCTGGAACTCACATACCTGGTAGTAGGTTTTATAACTGCTACCTGAATGTATGGACAAAACATTTATGCTTTTAATTGTTGGATATAGGTTTTACATTCTTTTCTTTCTTTTTCTTTTTCTTTTTTTGAGGTAGTGTCTTGCTCTCTCACCCTGGGTCGACTGCCATGGCATCATGACAGTTCATAGCAACCTCGAACTCCTGGACCCAAATGATCCTCCTGCCTCAGCCTCCTGAGTAGCTGGTATTACAGGCACAATCCCAGACCTGCTCATTTTCCTATCTTTTATAGAGGTGGGATCTCACTCTTGTTCGGGCTGGTCTTGGACTCCTGGTGTCAAGTGATCCTCTCGCTTCAGCCTCCCAGAGTGCTGGGATTACAGGTGTGAGCAACCACACCCGGGCTATTTTCTTATTTGTTGATAGATGTGTGTTTTCACAAAAGCCCAAGGAAAGAGGTACCATCTCCTGTTACCATCTCCATGGTGCATGGGGTACAGTCTGAGGCAAGAAAGTTTAGTTCAGTCTGTGAGCTAGTACTGCTGTTTGGGTTTGAACGCCTGGTACCTTGCTCCGGAGTCCACACCTCTATGTCAGGCACTGTTCTGTGCTGCGCAGGGTCTGTAATGAGAACTGATTACATGGAGTCTAATTGGGGTGGGGTACTGATGCACAGATGAGTTAGATGTGTTGTATTCATGTAGTGGTAAGTGCATGGAGGAAATCTCATTTATGATGGTGACAGCAGGAACTTGGGGCTTGAGTGGAGTTTTTGGGTGGGTAGGGAAATTGTTAAAGGGCCATTTGAGCAGCGATGTAAGTGAACTGTGAGCGTGCACTGTATTGTAACCTGATCAGGAGCAGCTCAGAGGCCAGGAGAATGCAGTAGTCTTTGCTTTTCATTCTCAGTGTGGCAGGAAGTATGGAGGATTTTGAATAAAAGGGTGACAACTAGTATCTGTTTTCAGAAACAGATCCCATCTCAGTGGCTTCTGGGTTGATAAGCTAAAGAGAGGACCAAGATACCAATAGAAAAATCCATTAGAAGAGCATTGCAGAATTCAAGTTGTTTTTCTTTTCAATTTTCTTTATTTTCAGTTTGTAGAACATCAGATATAGCTTGAAGTTCACTGAGTGCCATTTTATTTGTTGAATCCATTTAGTGATTCTTTAAAATCTGTATGTCTTAGCTCCTTAAGGAAATAGATGTTCCTCCACACTTCAGTGTGGATTTGCTCTGAAAGGTTCAGCTTGGAACTACCCTGGTTCTCTGGAGGCGATGAGGGAGAGGATCTGTGGCAACAAGGCTTGCTTTGCAGATAAGGTAGAAAAGACTATGTGTTTTGCTCCCACCTCCAAGCCTGATTGTTGAGGTGTGTAGTAACTACACCGCCAGACACACCTTCCCACCCTGATTGTTGAGGTGTGCAGTAACTGCCCCCACAGACACACCTTCCCAGCCTGATTGTTGGGGTGTGCAATAACTGTCCCCCCACAGACACACCTTCCCAGCCTGATTGTTGAGGTGTGCAGCAACTGTCCCCCCACAGACATACCTTCACAACCCGATTGTTGAGGTGTGCAGTTAACTCCCCCGCCACAGACACACCTTCCCAGCCTGATTGTTGAGGTGTGCAGTAACTGCCCCCCACAGACATACCTCCCCAGCCTGATTGTTGAGGTATGCAGTTAATGCACCCCCCCCACATACCTTCCCAGCCTGATTGTTGAGGTATTCAGTAACTGCCCCCCACAGACATACCTCCCCAGCCTGATTGTTGAGGTATGCAGTAACTGTCCCCCCCAGACATACCTCCCCAGCCTGATTGTTGAGGTGTGCAATAACTGCCCCCCCACCAGACACACTTTCCCAGCCTGATTGTTGAGATGTGGAGTAACTACTCCCCCAGACACACCAGCCTGATTGTTGAGGTGTGCAGTAACTGCCCCCCAACAGACATACTTTCACAACCTGATGATTGAGGTGTGCAGTTAACTGCCCCCCACAGACACACCTTCCCAGCCTGACTGTTGAGGAGTGCAGTAACTGCCCCCCCCCCCAGACACACCTTCCCAGCCTGATTGTTGAGGTGTGCAATAACTGCCCCCCAACAGACATAATACCTTCACAACCTGATGATTGAGGTGTGCAGTTAACTGCCCCCCCCACAGACACACCTTCCCAGCCTGATTGTTGAGGTGTGCAGTAACTGCCCCCCCCAGACACACCTTACCAGCCTGATTGTTGAGGTATGAAGTAACTGCCCCCCCCACAGACACACCTTCCCTTCCACCTCATTCTTCCTTGTTCCACCAGACATGAGAGAACCCCATGTAAAGAACAAAGAATCTTACTGAAAGGAGGTCTCAGGTACTCATCAGCAGTCATTAAGGGATGACAGGTAGGTCTGATAACATTGGGCAGTTTGCAAACCACATTTTGTTACATGGTAGAACCCAATCCCATAGGAATCCCAGTTGTAGGCTGGAAAGGCTAAGAATGAGCCTGGAGGGCCCACCAGGGTCTCATGACTGTGCTGACCTTGGACCTTGCATATTTGATGGAGGTGTACATGCTCTCAAATGAGTCTGTTCAGCTCCCTTCCCCTGCCACGTGGAGATCCAACCATAGCCACTGCAGCAGGACACAGGATCTGGGGTGTTTGCAGGAGTGGGTGGTGAACACTGACTTAGGGCCAGATTTGTTGCTTGATTCTCTTCCACCCCTGCCTGGTTCATCTTCAGGCCATTTTCGAACTTCTTTAACTCATCACTTAGTTCCACACCCTTGTGCTGCCTATGGCAGGTAGCCTGGGCATCATTCCTCACCTGCACATAGTACATACACAAACTCAGCATTTGTGTCCTGGGGACTGAGTTTGGGATTTGGAGTACAGAGTCCAAGAAGACTGTGGGGCTCCTTCCTCTCTTGGGTTTACCTGAAAGATTTATGTGTCATTCTGACTGTCTTCTTTGTAAAAAGCTTTGGGAGCTCTCAAGTCTGAGCTTAGACATGGGTTTCTTAGACTAGAGATCCCCAATTCCTCTGAATCTGAGTGTATTTGTGTTTCTTGAAAAGATCTAGTTGTGGTTACCAATTTGGTGGCAAGGTGTGTTGTACTCAGACACCTCATCAGAGTGGACAACACATTTTGCCTGCATCACTTATGAAACAAATGCTTTTATAAATGACACATGGGTCATATTAAACTCTTGTAAATACTGGAAATTAACTGATTAATTCCATTAATGCTGTATTTGTGTTCTGCTTCTATGTATTCTCGGCACTAGAAATGCTGCAGTACACAAAACAGATTACAGTCGTAAGGATCTTTATGTTAAACTTTGGAGTTGGAGTACAGGACGGATGAGACCTATAGTGTACACTGCGTAATCATTTTTTGCCACTTTGCCTTTTCGGGAAACAGAGTCTTCACAGGAATCTCAAGAGGTGGCTTCTGTGTGTATTTCAGCTTCTCCTAAAATAAAGGGCTGGAATGCTTTTTGGATTACCCAGGCTCTTCTCAGTGCTGGTACAGAGCAATTCCAGTTTGTTCTATGAGACTTCTTGGTCTCTCTTACTTTATGTGTTTGGTTCTCAGGTTGTAAGATTTGAAAAATGTTTGCATGGTCATGTCAAAACTTCCATTTTTGTTTTCAAGGGCAATTGGGTCTGCATTAAAATTTTTCTTTTTCTTTTAAATAACGTCCTTGAGTCCATTCACTTCTATCTGCCATGGACTCTGGGATTTTTTCCAAGAAGATATTTCCTATTTAGGCCATGTGAAGGCCTTTATTTGTCTTTAGCTCACTGCTACTTTTCTGAATTCAGAATAAAATCTATTCTTAAAACCAATTTGAGAATCTAAATTCAATCAGTTTGCTTCCCAGAAACAGAAGTTCCAGCCTTGGGCCTTGACAAATACTATTATTTTGTTAAATGAAGCCTAGAGATGTACTGACAATTATTTTGACCTAACATTTATGATAATTTTTTGATAGTTGTCTCTGTGCCTCTCCCAAGAAAATGGTAGGTTATTTGAGCTCTTTGCATAGATTAACAAGTCTTCCCAACTTCACTAGAGTGTTGTCATTGTCTTTCCGGAGAAGAAGAAGAAAGTACAGAGTCGCCTTGGCAGCTGGAATCTGAGACCAGAGTCAAGTACTTCCTCTGATAGCCCTCACCTCACCTCTTCTATCAGCTGGCAGAGCCACTGGGCTCCCAGTGTGTGGCTCACTGTTTGCCTTAGGCTTCCTGAAATTCCTGCCCACTCCTCTCTCTTGTGCAGTGCTTCCACACAAGTCTTTGGGTGTGTGGTCAGGGGCAGCTGCACATCTTTAGTGAAAGTGCTGAATGCACAGGAATCCTTGGCCAAAAGTTTTCCTAGGCTTATTTGTGAAGAAGTAGCAATCACTTACTGGCTTTTGTCTAGGTTTGGGAAAACAGTTATGTACCCTAGAGGCCTAAGGTGGGGAAAGAGTGGAATGGGGCCATTTCTTTAATGAGGAGCCAGGGGTGGTCCTGCACCACTGCTCCCTTTTTGTCCCATTCCTCTGTCAACAGTTACTAGGGGAGTGGAAGATAATGAATCCCATGGATAGCCTTAGTGGCCCAGGGCTATTGCATCTCTTTGTATTTACCTGCCAGTTCTTGGGATAGACAAAGAATCTCATACAGCCTCTGGAGGGAACTTCTAATTACACTAACACACTCTTCTTGTCCCTGTTGTTTTCAATTCTTGAGATCATACAATTCCAGAGGGACCAGCTCTGCCTTGTGTGACATTTGGGTAAACTTCAACCACTGAGGAATTTTTCCCCTTCAGGGAACCTATTGAGTGTCAGTTAAGTGCCTCACTCTTAATTGGGTTTGGAGAATAAAGATTGATAAGAGATGGTGCTGCCCTTATGGGAGTACAGATCTAGGGGAGAGAGAGATCAACAGTAAACCAGAGAGCTGGTATGACAACAGAATCCACGGGGAGGCCCCAAGGAGGGCAATCAGGAAGAGTCACAGAAGAGATGGCGGAACCTGAGTGCAGAAGGCTTATGCGAGTTTACACGCAGGCCTGAGTAAGCATGCCACTCCTGATTGCAAGAGGGATAGAGGAATGGACAATATATCACATTCTGGAGATCAAAGATCTTTGAAGTAGGAGGCAAAGCCGGAGTGTTGTTGGGACATTGTATGACAAACATAAGTATGTTAATGTCAGTCTCAGTTTCATTGTTAATTCGAAACTGATACAAATCCACTGACATTTGATAACAATTTGCAGTTGAGCCAGGTAACTGGTATCCTATTAAGGAGTGGGATGAAGGGGGCCTGTTTCTATTAGCTTTTGTTGCATGACCTCCATTTCCTTGGTTTACAGTTTGCTGGTTGACATTCTGGGCTGTGCTCGGCTGGTGGGGCATTCTCTCTCCTGTCTGGCATGGGGGTTGCTTGTTCTTCACTCAAGATCTCCCTAGTGGTCTGAGTAGGGCCTGTTTACACATTGCTGGGGAATCTAGAAAGTCACAAGCTCCACTGCACAAGCAAGAAAACACTTGGCAAGCCCCTGTGTGTGTCAGCTTTGCTTGCATGCCCTGGTGCACTGCAGCCACTTGGGTGAGCCTAGAATGAAAGGGCAGAGTTAACAGAAGTGGCGTGGGTGCAAGGAAGGGGAGATATCACAGCCTTTCTTTTTTGTGATTGGCCACAAGGCCTCCATATTTCTACTGCATGAGTCCAATTGAGAGGGAACCACCTTATTGACATGTAGGAAATTCACCTACATGTCAAACTCCACAGTTGACCAGCTGCCTACCTCTTTAAGTTTATGTAATTAAGTAGAACTGGCACATGTACCTATCTGCACAGTAGGCCTAGTTCTTTATGTTGACCACTTCTGCATGTTGACCAGTTTGTTACAGTCCCTTGGGTGGTCGACTTACAGAGGTTCTACTATATTTAAAAGATACAAATTTTGGCCTTTCCATCCCCATGATATCACCACAGGATAGCAAACTCCCCAAAGTTTCCTCATGTGCCTTTGTAATTCCTCCAGTACATTCCCAAGTGACCAACAGTCTGCTTTTGAGTGGGAGTGGGTCCAGCTTCTGGTGCTTTATTCCTTTATTGAAGAGCTCAAACCACATTTTTCTGTGAAGATCAGGGCCTGACTTCTAACCACTGGTTTCCTTTTTCTCCCCCTCAATCCTTTCCTCACCACTGAGACTGCCCACAGTGGAGGTCTTATTTTGTCCTCTAGCAGAAGAAGCTGAGCTGCAACTATCTGGGCCCTTATTTGGAGTCCTTCAAGTGTTTCTTTGGAAACTACATGTTGGAAAGAGCCACATGGAGTGTTCTAGAGGTGGAAACAGAGCAGAATGTGCACAGGTGGAAGAAAATTAGGTTTATGATTCTGAGAAGCTTATCCTAGAATCACCCCAGCACACCAAAGAACCTTGTTCTCGTCCTCTAGAGTTCTGAGATCACTAGAAATGTTTATTCAATAAGTGCACTTTGGTATTTCTTCTATTCTGAACGGAAGGCCTCCTTTTCCATGTTAGGGCCTTGTGACAGAGACTGGTATCTTCAGGCCACTCTCTTCTGGGCTATAGGACAACCAAGGTCTTCCCTTACAATTTTTCCCTCTTTATTTTCCTTTCCTTGACGTACCTGGGTTGTAGGTACCCCTGGTTCTCATCCAGGGGTGATGTGGCAATATCTGGAGTCATTTTTGGTGGCTGCAACATGATGGGGATTGGAGGGTGCTGCTAGTATCTATTGCGTTAAGGTCACAGATGCTGCTAGATGTTCTACAAGGTATAGGGCAGCCTGCACCGTAAAGAATTATCTGGCTGCAAATGTCAACAGTGCCCAGGGAAACCCTGTGGTAGAGGAATTGTTTCTAGACAAGGATATTATGGGTAAAGACGGAGGATGATCGGCTACTGCTCTAAGTTTGTTAGGATGGTCATCTTGGCCTTACCTAATTATGTCCAGGTCACCAGGACCACGGATTCCATTCCATAGAGTGGACGGAAGCTAAGACCTTATTGCTCTGAATAAAGCGCACTTTTCCCCACTGTAGCAATCAGTTTGTATCTCGTGTTCCGACACCTGCAGGGAAGAATGCAGGTGGGCAGAGGTGCAGGGTCCTGCCAAGAGATCCGTGTCTTTTGGCACAAGTAAACGAATAAATGCTGTGTTCACAAATATGTCCATGATTTAGTTGAGAATCTTTACATGAGACACTTGATATTAATTTTCCACAATCACTTCAACAATCATTTACAAGTGAAGAATCTGAAGCTGCTTAGGGATAAATGTAAATATCCTAATAAAAGATGAAGTTAAAACTGAAATATTTCAATGTTTCCCAGTCCAAATCCCATGCTCATCAAGAGAGTTCAACAGTCCTCAGCTCAACCCAGGGCCGTTTTTTATTTTTTGCTTAGTTTGAGAGACTATTCGTAAAAGAAACCTTGTCCTCTCGGTTCCCTGTTCTAGGGAGTCCTTGTTCAGGGCCACTTCTGCCCACTTCCTTCCTTAGTCTCTATGTCTGGGAAAGTTATTTCCTGGACTCCTCAGGTCTAGTGTCTAGCATGCAGTGCTCCTAAGCCTGTTGAGAGCACTAAACTTTGCGCTGGGCACTTTCTCCTATATGACTTCCTGGGTGCCCTGAGCCTGGACTAGGGTGCTATCCTATCCAACCTGTGCTCTTACTAGTCACAGTTTTTCCAACTCTATTCTGCTGTTAAGGGATTCTTTCCCAGTCTCACTCTACCCCCTATGGCAGGACAAGCTATTATAGTTAAAGGAAAAGAAGAGTACCTGGCTGGCTTGCAATCTCTTTTCACCTTTGTATGGTCACAGACCCTTATGGATCTTGTGATGGCTAACATAGGCTGCTTATGCCAGACACTGTTCTGGATCTCTCTCTTTCTCCCTTTCCCTCCCTCCCCATTCTCCTCTCTCTTTTATCTTCTTTCCCTCCCTCCCTCCGTCTCTCCTCTCTTTTCTCTTTCTCCAGGGTCTTGCTATATTGCCCAGGTTAGGCTCAAATTCATGGACCCAGGGGATCCTTCTCCTTTAGACTCCAGCATAGCTGTGACTACACCCAGCTGTTCTGGAGTCTTTTATGTGAAACAGTTATCCCCACTACAAGTCTTCAAAAAAGATAAAGAGGTCCCCCCCTTACCCACAGTTTTGGTTTCAGTTACCTGTGGTCAGCCATGATTTGAAAATATTAAGTGGAAAATTTCAAATATAAATAATTCATAAGTTTTGAAATTTGCTACATGTTGTTCTAAGTAATGTGATGAAATTTCAATGTTGCCCTGCTTTGCAGGGCACAGATTATTCCCTTATCCAGCATCTCCACACTGTCTGCATCCCTGCCTGTTAGTCACTTGGTTATCAGATCCACTACCATGGTGTTACAGTGCTTGTGTTCAGGTAATTTTTGTTTTTATGTATTAATGGCCCTTAAGTGGAAGAGTAATGATGCTGGCAGTTAAAATATGCTAAAGAAAAGCCATAAAGTGCTTCCTTAAGTGGGAACTTGGTAAGTTCCCACCTATAGGCTACAACGTAGGGGTATATGGCACTTTCCTAAGTGAAGCACTCAACTACAACCCAGACTTTGGACTTTTTACTTTATAAATGCAAAGAATGTAATCTAATCATATGTACCCTCATATTAACCTGTAAAAAAAAAGTGAATGTTTTGTACTTAATAATGAAAGAAAAATATTGTATGTTGAGGTTGCTAGGATTTATACTAAGAACACATCTACCGGTGAAATTGTGAAAGAGGAAAATGAAATTTATGCTGGTTTTACTATTACACTTAAAATTATAAAAATTATGCCTGTGGTGTGTGATAGTTGCTTTTTGAAAATGGAAAGAGCATTAAATTTGCAGGCAGAATTCATGGACATGTTCTGATTAAGAGCAGTTGTGTTTAGTACATCCACAAGGGGCCTTGGAAGGTATCCCCTGCAGATAAGGGGGGGACTACTGTATTGTCATCCTTAGTATTACAGATGAGAATAAAGAGGCACAGAGAATTTAGGTAACTTGCCCAAGATCCAATAGCAAATGATGAAGAGAGGTTTGAGCCCAGAGAGCCCTCTTAACCACTATGCTCTGCTGCCCCTCATAATATATGTTATGAAAACTACAATGAGTATGACGATGGTGTTTAGGCTTCTCTGAAGAGTTGACAGTTATTTACAGCTTAAATTGTGAGAAATCAGACATAAAGTTTTGGGGAAATGTAGGGCTGGCAAGGAAAACAACGAGCAAATTGCTTTGGACTTTTATGTCTGATCTGCTGGTTTATACAGATTGACAAAGACCAGAATTTTCTTTCTCTTAAAATAGACCTAAAGCATTTTCTTATGAAAGTCATCAGAATAGGTCAATGACAATCACCAAAGCAAGATTCAGTAAATAAAATTTTATGGGGAGAGGGAGGTCAATATAAAACAGTTTACAAACTGAGATCAAGGAAAAGAATTGCCAAGCAGGCATGGTGCTAGAAAGTAGAGCATAACTGAGCCAGTGATGTGCAAATGTGTGTTGTCACTCCCACTCTCTTTCCTCCCTTGCTGCATTTCATTGATTTCTCCTCCCTTGATGTTTGTAAGTGTCTCTATCCTTGAAATAATATATTTTCATGAGAATTCTAGTTACAGATTGGCTACCTTTCATTTTCCTCAGTAGATGATGAGCCTTTCGAAGTGCTCCTTCAAGTTTATGTTCAGGCTGGGAATGATTTTTTTCTAGTATATCACAAATGGTATTTCTTTTCTATATATTACATAGGCATGTAACTGGTTCAGTTATTAGCACTCTGGATCTCTGCTGTCCATCCTCGACTTCCATTATCTCACTGAGAGCAAGCTCCTCTGCCGAAAAGTCTCCTGAGAGCCCTTTTCATGTCCCTGTTCCTCAGGCTGTAGATGAAGGGGTTCAGCATGGGGACCACAGTGTACATCACTGAGGTTATGGAATCTCTTCTGGAGGGCTGGGATGTTCCAGACGTTAGGTAGACTGCAAGGCCTGCACCATAGAACAAACAGACAATAGAGAGGTGCGACCCACAGGTGGAAAAGGCTTTGTACTTTCCTCCAGCAGAGGAAATGCCCATTATGGAGGAGATGATTCTAGAATAAGAAAAAACAATCCCAGTCAGGGGAATAACACCCAGCAGACCAGATAGAAGATATAGCAGGATGTCATTAAAAAGGTTATCAGAGCAGGTGAGCTTGAGGATCTGAGCAAGTTCACAGAAGAAATGGGGGTTTCTGTTTCTTTGCAGGACAGCCTCAAAACTAACAAACCTTGCAGCAGAGAATATGTCAGGCTAATTAACCAGGAAAGCAGAAGCAAAAGACCACAAAGATGAGGATGCATGATGACCTTGTAGTGCAGGGGGTGACAAATGGCCACAAAACGGTCATAGGCCATCACAGTCAGTAGCAAACTATCTAGCCCTGCAAAAATCATGAAAAAACACATCTGGATGAGGCAGCCTTTGTATGTGATGGCTTTGCTCTGCGTCTGGATGTTCACTAACATCTTGGGCACTGTGGTGGAGGTGAAACAGATGTCAACAAAGGACAGGTTGGAGAGGAAGAAGTACATAGGGGTGTGCAGGTGGGAGTCAGAGATGACGGCCAGGATGATGAGCAGGTTTCCGAGCACAGTGACCAGGTACATGTAAAAGAACAGCCCAAAGAGGACAGGCTGTAGGTCCATATCCTCTGAAAGTCCCAGAAGGATGAATTTTGAAATAGGCGTTTGGTTCCCTGATTCCATAGTAATAACTTATGGAAAGAGGTAAGCATAATGTTAAAACAATGATAAAATAGGAATGTACTATACATTGTCAATCTCATTCCCTCACAAAGATTTATGTTTTATCTAAGTGCTTCACTTTCTTTAGCTGACCAAAATCTCTTAAATACTACCGTCCACTCATGGCATCTACCGCTATTCCCTGGAATGCCTGTCTTTATTTTTTTTTTATTAGATTATAACTGCGTACATTACTGCAATTATGGGGTACAATGTGCTGACTCTATATACAATCTAGAATGTTCACATCAAACTGGTCAACATATCATTCACCTCACTTATTCAATTCTTGGGTTTAGACATTTATACTCTACTTTTAATATATTTGACATGTACACTTACAATATACACAGTAGGTGAGGTCTCACCAATTATCTTACCACCACCCATTCCCCCTCCTTATCCCCTCCCCCTCCTCTTTTCTTCTTCTTTCTGGGCTATAATCATGTTTTATCTTTCATATGAAAGTGTGGGTGGTTATATATTGATTTCATAATAGTATTGAGTACATTGGGTATTTGTTTTTCCATTTTTGAGATACTTTACTAAAAAGAATATGATCCAGCTCCATCCACGTGAACATAAAAGAGGTAAAGTCTCCTTTTTTTATGGCTGCATAATATTCCATGGTATACATATACCACAGTTTGTTAATCCATTCATGGGTCGGTGGGCACTTGGGCTGCCTCCATGACTTGGCAATTATGAATTGGGCCGCAGTAAACATTCTCGTGCAAATGTCTTTGTTGTAGAGTGATGTTGGGTCATATATACCTAGTAGAGGAATTGCAGGATCGAACGACAGGTGTACTTTTAGTTCCCTAAGTGTTCTCCAAACTTCTTTCCAGAAGGGACGTATTAGTTTGCATTCCTACCAGCAGTGCAGAAGTGTTCCCTTCTCTCCATATCCCCACCAACATCTGTAGTTTTGGGATTTTATTATGTGAGCTATTCTTACTGAGTTAGATGATATCTTAAAGTGGTTTTGATTTGCATTTCTCTGATGATTAAAGATGAAGAGTCAAGGCATTACTCAGAAATAAAAACAAATCAGGAGGAATCACCCTACCAGACTTTAGGCTATACTATAAATCTATAGTGATCAAAACAGTATGGTACTGGCACAAAAATAGGTTGATGTATGGAACAGAATAGAGAACCAAATGATGAACCCAGCTACTTATCACCATTTGATCTTTGCTAAGCCTATCAAAAACATAAATTAGGGGAAAGGTTCCCTATTTAACAAATGGTGCTGGGTGAATTGGCTGGCAACCTGTAGAAGACAAACTGGACACACACCTTTCATCATTAACAAAAATTGACTCTCCTTAGATAAAAGTTTTAAACTTAAGACATGAAACTATTAAGATACTGGGAGAGAGTACAGGGTAAACACTTGAAGAAATTGGCTGGGGAGAATACTTAATGAGGAGGACACCCTGGGCAATTGAAGCAACACCAAAAATACATTACTGGAATCTGATCAAACTAAAAAGCTTCTGCACAGCCAAGAATAGTGAGTAAAGCAAGCTGACTGCACTTAGAATGGGAGAGGATATTTGTAGGTTATATTTCTGACAAAGCTTTGATAACCAGAATCCACAGAGAACTTAAACTTATTAACAAGAAAAGAACAAGTGATCCCATTTTGGCAAAAGACTTGAAAAGAAGCTTCTCCAAAGAAGAAAGGAGCATGGTCTACAGACACAAGAAGGAATGCCTGTCTTTAAAATGCAGAGATCTTACATAGTCCTGCCTTGTAACTATTCCATTAATGCTGTATGATTCCTGTGAAGGGGATGTTATCCTTGTGAACGTCTCTCTTCTGCCTTGTAGATATGGTCCGTCTGAATCCCAGGGAAATTTTAGAAAACAGAGACAGATCACTGGGGGTTGCAGAACTGATGTTTTACTGTCCTCATGCTATTGGCCAGTAACCTGAAACAGGCTATTCTCTTTTCTCAAGTTTAATTCAGAGAAGGGCATTGTGCAAAGATTGTACATTATTCCTCCATTATTATAGTAACTTATTCATGACTGCCCCAATTTATCCCACCACCACAATCATAGTGATTGATGTTTCATAATATGCTTTCCTTCCAGAGACCAAGTCAGATCCTCCACTGTACATCCTGCCTATTTGTGTTGTAGCTCTTAAGTGCCTTACTTTTCTATTTCATTTTTATTTCTTATCCCAGGCACCTATTACAGTATCTGGTACAGAAATGATTCTCTGCAAATATTAGTTGAGTGAATAGTAGATTAGAAAAAATTTTTAGGGTAGAGATTTCCATCTCATAAAACCCCTTACCAAGGACAAAGATACCATTTATTAAGAAGGCTAGTCTACTGAACATAAAGAAAATGAAAGCCTTCTCACTTTTTATCCTATTAAAATAAATCTTTATCATTTCTGATTGATGAAATTAGGGATTTTACTCTTTTATTTCTGGTTAGGTTGGCCAAAGGTTTATCTATTTTCTTGACCTTTTCAAAAAACCAACTTTTTGACTCATTGATCTGTTGTATAATTCTTTTATTTTCAATTTCATTTAATTCTGTTCTAATTTTGGTTATTTCTTTTCTTCTTCTGGGTTTGGGGTTGAAATATTCTTCTTTTTCCAATTGCTTGAGATGTCCCATTAAGTTGTTGATTTCCTCTCTTTCCATTCTTTTGAGGAAGGCTTTCAGTGCTATAAATTTTCCTCTTAGGACTGTCTTTGCGGTGTCCCAGAGGTTCTGGTAATTCGTGTCTTCATTATTGTTTTGTTCCAAAAATTTGGTAATTTCCTTCTTAATCTCATCTATGACCCAGCTATCATTCAGCATAAGGTTATTTAGTTTCTGTGATTTTCCATGAGTATGCAGATACCTGTTGTTACTGAGTTCAACTTTTATTCCATGATGGTCTGAGAAAATACAAGGAATTATTTCTATTCTTTTAAATTTGCTGAGTTTAGCCTTGTGACCTAAGCTGTGATCAATTTTGGAGGATGTTTCATGGGCTGATGTTAAGTATGTGTATTCAGTTTTGTTAGGATGAAATTTTCTGATGTTGACATCGATGTGGAGAAAAGGGAACACTTCTGCACTGCTGGTGGGAATTCAAGCTAGTACGTTCCTTTTGGAAAGAATTTTGGAGAACACTTAGGGATCTAAATGTAGATCTGCAGTTTGATCCTGCAATTTTTCTACAAGGTGTATGTGCAAAAGACTAAAAATCACTTGGCAACAAAGATATTTGCACCAGATTGTTCATTGCAGCTCAGTTCATAATTGCCAAGTCATGGAAGAAGCCCAAGTGTCCATCGACCCTTGGATTAATAAATTAGGAATTTATTAAATTAAATGGATTAATAAATTATGAGATATATATATATATACACACCATGGAATACTGTGCAGCGTTAAAAAAAGGTGGAGACTTTACCTCTTTTTTGTTTACATGGATGGAGCTGGAAAATATTCTTTTTAGTAAAGTATCTCAGGAATGGAAAAAAAAATCCGATGTACTCAGTACTACTATAAAACCAATTTATAATCACACTTTCATATGAAAGATGAATCACAACTATAGCCCAGGATCTGAAGGAGGGAAGGGGAGGGAGATGAGAAAGGAGGAGGGTGGTTCAATAGAGGGAGGGTTAATGGTGGGGCCACACCTATGGAGCATATTGCAAGGGTACAAGTCAAATCTATCAAGCGTTGAACATAAATGTCTTAACACTGTGATTAAGTAAATGAGGTGAAAGCTATGTTAATTAGTAGGATATAAGCACTCCAGTTTGTATAAATAATCAACACATTGAATCCCACAAAGGCATAAATGTATTTATGATCGATGTATATATGACTTAATAAAAACTAAATAAAACAAATCTTAAAAAAAATTATTTATTTAAGCCTGAGTCTCACTTTGTCACCCAGGCTGGAGTGCAGTGGCTTAATGATAGCTCACTGCAGCCTCAAACTGGGAGGCTCAAGTGATCCTCCTACCTCAGCCTCCCCGGGTAGCTGGGACTACTAGTGTGTGCCACCATAGCCAACACATTTTAAGTTTTTTTGTACAGATGGGGTCTCACTGTGTTGCCCAGGCTGGGGCTCAAATTCCTAGCTTCAAGTGATCCTTCTTAGCTTCTTGATGTTCTGGGATTACAGGCATGAGTCACCACACCTGGCATACAAATAAGTCTTAATTTCTGTTTGAATATTAGGTCTGTGCCATAAGAGAGTGTTAATAAACTCAGAGACAGTTATATTTAATTTCATTATACATATAGTATGTAAGAAAAAGTTCCACCTTTTCAGTCAAAATATGCATTATGGTCTTAGTTCCTCTCTTTGAAGATCATATATCTTTGCCTTGATAATGTTTAAATATTTGAGAACCTCTAACTGACTGTTTATTTCCCCTCATTTTCTTTCTTTCTTTCTTTCTTTCTTCTTTTTTTTGTAAGACAGAGTCTCATTATGTCACTCTTTGTAGAATGCTATGGCATCACAGCTCACAGCAACCTTAAACTCTTGGGCTTAAGGTGATCCTCTTGTTTTAGCCTCCCAAGTAGCTGGGACTACAGGCACCTGCCACAATGCCTGGCTGTTTTTTGTTGCAGTTGTCACTGTTAGTCTGGCCTGGACTCGAATCCCCCAGCCTTGGTGTATGTGGCTGGCACCATAACCACTGTGCTATGGGCGCCAGCTCCCTCATTTACTCCTCAATTAATTGTCTACTATATGCCAGGCACTGGATTAGAGCTAAGAATAAAAAGGTAAGAGTCATGGGCTCTGCTTTCTGGGAGCTTTGAGAACCATGCCTTAGACTCTCCAGTAGTAATCATTCTAATTCAAGACCCTTATGATCTACTTGAAAATAGTGAATCATAAATGCTTTAGGAATATTAACTTGTCAATCTTAAGGAATATTCTATTAACTTAGTTAAAAATCCAAGAAAGTTTGTAGAAAAAGATTAACAATGACATTGGCAACTTTAAAATGCATCATAGAGATAAGTAGATAGGTCAATGAAACAAATAGGATAGTTGAGAAAACAAACACTAGCCAATATGAAAATTTAGTTCACAGTATAGATGTATCGTAAGTCAATCCAAAAAAGGTAAGTAATATTTATTTTTTTGAGACAGGATTTACTTTATCACCGTTGGTAGAGTACCATAGCATCTTAGCTCACAGCAACCTCCAGTTCTTGGGCTGAAGTGATCTTGCCTTAGCCTCCCAAGTAGCAGGGACTACAGGCACCTGCCACAATACCTAGCTAGATAAATGATGTTTAAAAAAATGGTGCTTAGGAAATTCCCAAATAAATAATAGAAAAGAGAGTGACTGGAAAAACCAAAATCAGAACACTTTTTTTTTTTCGAGACAGTCTCTCTATGTTACCCTGGGTAGAGTGCTGTGGCATCACAGTTCACAGCAATCTCAAACTCTTGGGCTTAAGTGATTCTGTTGCCTCAGCCTCTCAAGTAGATGGGACTACAGGCACCCACCACAATGCCTGGCTATTTTTTTGTTGTAGTTGTTATTATTGTAGTTTGGCAGGCTCTGGTGTATGTGGCCAGGATCCTAGCCACTGAGCTACAGATGCTGAGCCCAAAACACTTTTAGAAATGAATATAGATAATATATTTATATGACCTCTTCAGGTGTGCAAAGTTCTAAGCAGAAGAGCAGTGAAAGAAATCACAAAGGAATAATCAGTGATTTAAGGTATAGTAGAACTTCTGTAAGTTGCCCATTCAGGGGATAGTAACAAACTGGTCAACATATGGATGTGGTCAACATAAGGAACTAGGCCCAATATACTGATGTGTACATGTGGTGCATGTCTGGTCTATGAAAATTAGGTCAACTTAAGGAGGTGGCCAATGTAGGGAGATGGCCAACTAAGGAGATTCTACTGTATTAATAGATAAATAGATAAAATAAATTATTTGTTTCTCAAATAACATAAAATAGCATTAAAAGACAAAGTAAAGCCTGAGGGAGGGAGAATTTATAACATATAAGAAAATATAAAAGTGTGGTAACTTGGAGGCATAGCATGGTGGCTGACGGAATAGACGTTTAGGTCAACTCTCCTGGAACAACAGGTGAGAGTGAATGTGCTAAATCATTCCCAGCGTGGAATATTGGTGTGGACAGGCAGTTTGGGGTGTGCAGCAAAGTGGCGGATTGCTGGACTTGAAGTGTAATCTGGAGCTGTGGAGACTGCCAGGAAAATTTCTGTGTAAGTAGTGGGCTGCGGCAACCAGCCCCCCCCACCCCCCCGCCCCCAGCCCAGAGGATTACAATTCTCAGTTTGTGGGGAAACTAGGTGTCGTGTGGAAAGATTGGTGAAGGGTGGACTCCTGAGTGGAATTTGGCGGCCAGATAGGGGTGCTGTCTGGAGTGGCACCACCAGGACTAGGTGGTGGGACAGACACTTAGATGGGGGAAGATCAAAACAGACATGTTTTGAAATTTGGGCAATGGCAACTGCCACAGGCACTTTTTTGCCTGGGCCAGGTGCTGCAATTTGAGTCTCACCAGCAGGCAACCATCCTGCACCCAAGCAGGGAGAGGATATCCTGCACTTCATGGGAGCTATTGCAGGGAGAATTTGAGACCCGTGGAATCAACAGTTGGGCAGAGTCTAAGTGCCAAGCCAGTAGCCAGGCAACCACCAAGAACAGTGTAAGCAGGGAATCTGGTATAAGCCTGGGAACCACTCATGGAGCCACCTACTGTCCAGAAAGTATATTGCAACATAAATATATTCCTGCTAAAGTTAATCCCTACAGCATACATATAGTCGTTTCTCTCTCTCTCTCTGGGTGTGTGTGTGTGTATGAATAATATTGTTATTGTTGGTACCTTTTTTCTTTTTTCGTTGCTTGTTCTTTTTGCTCTTTTGCGTCATTTTCTTTTCTTTCTTGTAGGAGTTAATGTTAATTTTTTAAAATTATTATCAATACTATTTCTTTTCTTCCCTTTTTATGATTGCTGTGAGTGCTTACATTAGGCTACATCTCTCTTTTTGGATTTTTTTGTCTGTTTATTTGTTTTTGATTGTGCATCTGTGTGCATGTGTGTCTGGTTGCTTTTTTGTTTATTTGTTCATTTTGTTTCAACGTGTCTTGTATTTGCTAAATCCTTGGGTTGGCTATTTTCCCTAACTCCAATTTTTACATTCAACTAGAATAAGGGGGCTTGGCAGTGCCTGTGGCTCAAGGAGTAGGGCGCCAGCCCCATATACTAGGGTTCAAACCCAGCCCAGGCCAAAAACTGCAACCAAAAAAAAAGAATAAAGGGATATGGGGGGTGATGACTTTCTGGAGCCAGCTTTCAACAGAAGCTCCAGTTCAGAGGGAGAGATAATGGCCAGAAAGAACCAAAAAGGCAAAGAACAAAGCCAAAGGGTGGGAGCTGAGCTGAGAGAAGAGAGAGATAATTGCATGTCTTCTCTGCTGAGGCAAGCTGCAACTCTAAGAAAACACATTTCAGGTACAGAACTCATTCCAAAGAAGATGTATGTCTGTCCCCTCCCCCAAGAGAGTTGCTTGCTTGCTGTGGGATCTCTTACTACTGAGTGGTGAACTGAGGTTCTCTTCTCTCACACCACTGGAGCGACTTGCTGGAAGCTGTGACTCCTTCTACAGAGAGTCCTTGCTGTGAGCCTGAGAATTCTCTTGGCAGAAAGTTTGAACAAATATTTTCCCTGCCACCTTGAACTTTCAGTCCACCCTTGCCCCTGTGCCTGGTGGTCTAGAAGTCCAACCCCTGCAGAGACCAGAATGTCTTCATTTCTTGGCTAGGACTGGGCATTGCATGGATGGCAGCAGTGCAGCTATGCTGTATCTGTGAATCCAGTAACAGTGCTGATAGGCACAGAAGGGAAGGTGTCTGACCTCGCTCTGAGAAAGTGCAACTCAGCAGCAGGTGGAGGCTTGGGTCTCTGTGCAATGGGTGGAGACTTGGGAACTGCTGAAGTGAGGGAACCCAAGTGGAGACACCTCCCACCCAGCATCAGCATAAATAAAGTAATCCCACTTGGGTCTAATTTTGGAGAGTCACCTCCCCAAATCTGTGGACAGCCAGAGGGAGCCAGACCTTGCCCTATAGGAATACCAGAGCTGCAGAGTAGCGGGGGCAAAGGTGCTGTGGCTGAGGGAGAAATACATTTGCTGTCTTTATACCCTCAGGTTTAGACTGAGCTCGGGTGGAACACTCCCCAGTTGCCATTGAGTACCTAAGGCAGGCAGGTTTCACCTCCCCTTGCCAGCTGGTGGCAGAAGGTGGTGGCCAGGCTGAGGAGGCATTGCCTTTACTTTGACTCTGGCAGGTGCAAAGCCCTGGCACATTTGCTTATTGGACAGAACTGGGCCATAGAGACTGGGTTAACAGAGACTGGTTGTGGAGTTACCAGAGACTGGTGGTGAATGAGGTGCAAGGTGGGGAAAGAGGCATCAGACCCCTTGGTCCAAACCTTCTACTGGACAGGTCCTTTGACTCCCCAGAGTACTGAAGTGAGCCACACTGGAGCTGCCAGTAGACCCCTGCTATCTAGTTGCTGGAGACCTTTTGAACTCTTCCATTAGAGAGTGGGTGCTGACTAGGACAATTGGTTTTGAACTTTTGAACTGGATGAATCATCTGAGGACCCTCCAAGCTGGTACCCTGATTCTGTTGTAGTGGGAAGGTTTGACTTTCGTCTTCCAGTTGCAGCCTATGGGAAGCAGGATGTCTTAGTTGCTTATATTTCTCCACAGCTGAGACTTCAACCCAGTGTCACTGATTCACTAGGATTGGACAGAGATCAGCTGAATACAAGACAGGGCCACCTAGCCCCACCACACCAAGCAAGTCTCCAGAGTCTCAGGCTGTAGTACTGTATGCGTCCTTTGCAAAGCTGTAGGGGAAAAGCTGCAGTCACCAGTTCCAGCTCTTTGGTAAAGGGCTAGTTAACCACAATCCCAGAAGTCCCCAATCTAATTTCACCTTACGTGTTGATCTAGCCAAATGGTGAAAAACCATCATGGGATGGAATCAGCAGAAACACTCTGGCAACATGAATAATCAGAGCAGATCAACTCCCCCAAGGAACAACAAAGCAGACACACCAGAGGATCCCATTCATAAACAGATGGCTGAGATGTGAGAAATAGAATTTAGAATTTGGATTGCAAATAAGATTAACAGAATGGAAGTAAGTTAGAATTAGAAATTCTAGGAATAATTCAAAAGTTGTCTCACGAATTCAATGAATTCAAAGACAAAATCACCAAAGATTTTGACACATTGAGAAAAGAAGTTGCAGCCTTCCAAGATATGAGAAATACAGTAGAATCCCTCAATAACAGAATGAAGCAGGCAGAAGAAGGATTTCTAACATCAAAGACAAAGCTTTTGAATGCTCCCAAATGCTCAAAGAGGAAGAGAAATGGAGAGCAAAAAAGGATCCTTCTCTCAGAGAGCTCTGGGATAATTCCAAGAAAACTACTGTTTGCCTTATAGGAATTTTTTTTTTTTTTTTGTAGAGACAGAGTCTCACTGTACCACCCTCAGGTAGAGTGCCGTAGCATCACACGGCTCACAGCAACCTCTAACTCTTGGGCTTACGCGATTCTCTTGCCTCAGCCTCCCGAGCAGCTGGGACTACAGACGCCCGCCACAACGCCCGGCTATTTTTTTGTTGCAGTTTGGCCGGGGCTGGGTTTGAACCCGCCACCCTCAGCATATGGGGCTGGCACCCTACTCACTGAACCACAGGCGCTGCCCAACCTTATAGGAATTTCTAAAGGCAATGAGGTTGCTTTCAAAGGGCCAGATGCTCTACTCCAAGAGATAATTGAGGAGAACTTCCCAAACATGGCAAGAGATACTGAAATCCAGATAGCAGACACTTTCAGAACCTCAGCATGACTCAAACCAAATAAAGCATCTCCCAGACGTATTATAATTAACTTCACCAAAGTTAATATGAAGGAGAAAATACTGCAAGCAGCCAGACATAAGAAAACCATAAACTACAAGGGGAAGAATATTAGAATGACTGCAGATCTCTCTGCTGAAACTTTTCAAGCCAGAAGAAGATGGTCATCTAACTCCAACCTCCTAAAACAAAACAATTTTCAACCCAGCATCCTGTATCCAGCTAAACTGAGTTTCATTTATGATGGAGAAGTTAAATACTTTAATGACATTCACATGCTGAAGAAATTTTCCACAACTAAACCAGCTCTCTAGGATCTTCTCAGACCCATCCTCCACAATGACCAGCATAATTCTTTACCACTAGAGTAAACTCACTCAGAAATTTTTGATCAAATTCTAACTTCCACAGTGGTGAAAGGAAAAGAGAGAGGGCTTTTGAAATCCCCAAATATTACCAGGCTTATCACTACTCTCAATTAGTGAGAATGGCTTAAATTGCTCTCTAAAGAGGCACAGGTTGGCTGACTGGATACAAAACTCAGGCCAGATATCTTCTGCATACAAGAATTTGTCTTACCTTAAAAGATAAACATAGACTCGGGGTGAAGGGATGGTCATCTATAATTCAGGCAAATGGAAATCAGAAAAAAAGCAGGAGTTGCAATTTTATTTGCAGATACAATAGGCTTTAAACCAACAAAAGTAAGTAAAGACAAGGATGATCACTTTATATTTGTTAAGGGAAATGCTCAACACGATGAGATTTCAATTATTAATATTTATGCACCCAACCAGAATGCACCTCAATTTATAAGAGAGACTCTAACTGACATGAACAACTTTGATTTCCTTTACCACTATAATAGTCAGAGATTTTTAACACCCCTTTGGCTGTGTTGGAAAGATCCTCCAATAAGAAACTAAGCAAAGAAATTTTAGACTTAAAATTAACCATTCCACATTTGGATTTAATAGACATCTACAGAACATTTCATCCTAACAAAACTGAATATACATTCTTATCATCGGTGCATGGAACATCCTCCAAAATTGATCACATTTTTCGTCACAAGGCTAACCTCAGCAAATTAAAAAAAATAGAAATTACTCCTTGTATCTTCTTGGACCATCATGGAATAAAAGTTGAACTCAGTAACAACAGGAATCTGCAAACTCACACAAAGACATGGAAACTAAATAATCTTATGCTAAATGATAGCTGGGTCATAGATGAGATTAAGAAAGAGATTACCAAATTTTTGGAACAAAATGATAATGAAGACATGAACTACCAGAACCTATGGGATACTTCAAAGGCAGTCCTAAGAGGACAATTTATAGCATTGCAAACCTTCTTCAAAAGAATGGAAAGAGAGGAAATCAACAACTTAATGGGACATCTTAAGCAATTGGAAAAGGAAGAACATTCCAACCCCAAACCCAGCAGAAGAAAAGAAATAACCAAAATTAGAGCAGAATTAAATGAAATTGAAAATAAAAGAATTATGCAACAGATCAATGAGTGAAAAAGTTGGTTTTTTGAAAAGGTTAAGAAAATAGATAAACCTTTGGCTAACCTAACCAGAAATTAAAGGGTAAAATCCCTAATTTCATCAATCAGAAATGACAGAGATGAGATAACCACAGACTCCACAGAAATTCAAAAAATTCTTAATGAATATTACAAAAAACTCTATTTGCAGAAATATGAAAATCTGAAGGAAATTGACAAATACTTGGAAGCATGCCACCTTCCTAGACTTAGCCAGGAAGAAGTGGAAATGTTGAACAGGCATATATCAAGTTCTGAAATGGCATCAACTATACAGAATCTTCCCAAAAAGAAAAGTCTGGGACCAGATGGCTTCACATCAGAATTCTGACAAACCTTTAAAGAGGATCTAGTACTCACATTATTTAACCTTTTCCAAAACATAGAAAAAGAAGGAATACTTCCCAACACATTCTATGAGGCAAACATCACCCTGCTCCCCAAGCCAGGAAAAGGCCCAACAAGTAAAGAAAAGTACAGACTAATATCTCTAATGAATATTGATGCAAAAATATTCAATGAGATCCTAGCAAACAGAATCCAGCAACACATCACATAAATTTTACACTATGACCAAGTGGGTTTTATCCCAGAGTCTCAAGGATGGTTCAATATACTATATATAAATATAATTCATCAGATAAACGAATTAAAACAAAGACCATATGATTCTCTCAATTGATGCAGAAAAGTCTTTCGATAATATCAAGCATCCTTTCATGATCAGAACACTTAAGAAAATAGGTATAGAAGAGACATTTCTTAAACTGATAGAAGCCATCTACAGCAAACCTACAGCCAATATTATATTGAATGGAATAAAATTGAAAACATTTCCACTCAGATCAGGAACCATGCAAGGTTGCCCACTGTCTCCACTGCTTTTCAACATTGTAATGGAAGTCTTAGCGATTGCAATCAGGCAAGACATGGTGATCAAGGGTATCCATATAGGGTCAGAGGAGATCAAACTTTCACTCTTGGCAGATGATATGATTGTATATCTGGAAAACTCCAGGGTCTCAACTACAAAACTTTTAGAAGTGATCAAGGAATACAGCAGCATCTCAGGCTAATTCTACTCATAAATCAGTAGCATTCATACATACCAAGACTAGTCAAGCTGAAAAAACAGTCATGGACTCTATTCCCTTTACAGTAGTGCCAAAGAAAATAAAATATCTGGAAGTGTACCTAAGAAAGGATGCGAAAAATCTCTATAAAGAGAACTATGAAACTCTGAGAAAAGAAATAGTTGAAGATGTCAACAAGTGAAGAATCAACATTGTTAAAATGTCCATACTACCCAAAGCAACCTATAAATTTAGTACAATCCCTATTAAAGCACCTGTGTCATACTTTAAAGATCTGGAAAAACTAGTACTTCATTTTATATGAACATGGAAAATACCTTGAATAGCTAAGACATTCTAAGAAATAAAAACAAATCAGGAGGAATCATACTAGCAGACTTCAGACTATACTGTAAATCTATAGTGACCAAAACAGCATGGTACTGGCACAAAAATAGAGCAGTAGATGTATGGAACAGAACTGAGAACCAAGAGATGAACCCAGACACTTATCATCATTTGATCTTTGATAAGACTATCAAAAATATAAACTGAGGGAAAGACTCCTATTTAACAAATGGTGCTGGGTGAATTGGATGGTGACTTGTAGAAGACTGAAACTGGACCGACACCTTTCACCATTAACAAAAATTGACTGTCACTGGGTAAAAGCCTTAAACTTAAGACATGAAACCATGAAGATTCTTGGAGTGAGTGCAGGGTAAACACTTGAAGGAATTAGCCTGGGAGAAAATGTCATGAGGAGGACCCCCCAAGGCAATTGAATCAATATAAAAAATTCTTTACTGGGATCTGATCAAACTAAAAAGCTTCTGCACTGGCAAGAACACAGTAAGTAAAGCAAGTAGAGAACCCTCAAAATGAGAGAGGATATTTGCAGGTTATGTTTCTGACAAAGGTCTGATAACCAGAATCCACAGAGAACTCAAACTTATTAATAAGAAAAGAACACGTGATCCCATTTCACTATGGGCAAGAGATTTGAACAGAAGCTTCTGTGAAAAAGACAGGTACATGGCCTACAGACACATGAAAAAAATGTTTCGTCATCTTTAATCATCAGAGAAATGAAAATCAAAACCAGTTTGAGATACCATCTAATTCCATTAAGATTAGCCCACATAACATAATCCAAAAACTACAGATGTTGGCATGGATGTGGAGAAAAGGCAACACTTCTACACTGCTGGTGGAAATGCAAGCTAATACATTCTTTTTGGAAAGAAGTTTAGAGAACACTTAGGGATCTAAAAATAGACCTGCCATTGGATCCTGCAATTCCACTACTAGGAGTATATCCAAAAGACCAAAAATCAGTTTTCAGAAAGATATTTGCACCATATTATTCATTGCAGTTCGATTTGTAATAGCCAAGTCATGGAAGAAGCCCATGTACCCATCAACACATGAATGGATTAATAAGTTGTTGTATATGTATACCATGGAATACTATGCAGCCTTAAAAAAGATTGAGCCTTTACCTATTTTATGTTTACGTGGATGGACCTGGAACACATTCTCCTAAGTAAAGTATCTGAAGAATGGCAGAAAAAGTATCCAATGTACTCAGTACTTCTATGAAACCAATTCATATTTACTCACACTTTCTTATGAAAGTTAGATCACAACTATAGCCCGGGATGAAGGAGAGAAATTGAGTGGGAAGGGAGGGGTGTAGAGTTTGATACAGGGAGGGTAAATGGTGGGATCACACCTATGGAGCATATTATAAGGGTACAAGTCAAATCTATCAAGTATAGAACATACATGTCTTAACACAATAACCAAGTAAATGAGGCATAAGCTGTATTAATTAGTTTGATGTAAGCATTCCAAATTGTATAAAAAAATCAACACATTGCACCCCACATATGCATAAATGTATTCATGATCTATGTGTATATGACTTAATAAAAAGAAGTGTGGTAACTTGGTATAATAGCTTTTAATGACAGTAAAAAACAAATAGAAAAAATAAAAATAAAGCCAAATACAAGTGAATAAAAACATGAAAAAGTGCCAATCAGTGAAAACCAAATTAATCCAAGAAATAAATGTCACTTTTTATAGATTTCATTTTTTAGACTATCCACCAACGCTGCTTTAATTCATGTTCCCATAATCTCTCCTCCAGGCTACAAATATGTTGACCCCCTTCTGGTCCATTCTCTAGGGTGACATCATTGTGTGAATCTTCAAAATATCTGTTATAGCCCTCCAGAAGAAAGCCCAAACTCCAAGGCCCTCCATAACCTTGCCTTGTTGTTTAGCTCCCCATCTCATCCACTACACTCCTCAAGTCTTCTAATCCATTGAGAGGAAGTTACAACTTTTAAATGAGGCAAAAGAATGATTGCATTTTCTTTCAGTAATACACTGAAGCATTATCTGATTGATAGGTCTGCCTAACTCTTTCCTTCTCTCAGGGAAAAGTTCCGTTTGTTTGCTTGGGCTGTGATGCCATGCCAACTCAAAGGGGATTACTAAATTGCAATTTTTGTTTTGTCCAATAGAGATGAAAATTTTCTTTGTTCAGTTAAAAAGATTAATCCAAAGGTTATGGTTTAATGCCCTGTGTGATATTTCCATCTGGCAGAAAAAAATAACTCCAAAGGTTATGAGTTCATTTTCCTGTATTTCTGCATCAAACTTGGAAAACTCATTTCATCATTCCTTTCCTGACTAAACAAACTCTTTTTCCTCAAAGGCTCTGCAGTCTAACTCTACTTTCCTGCTGGTTCTCTCATTAGTGATTTAAATATGCCTTTGACATATTTACATATTTTTGCAGAGAATCATGCTTTTAAGGCTTAGAAAATTACAGTTTGATATTAGATACTCATGTCTTACAATTCTGGGAACATCCTGTGAGGTTCATAGATTTGGGTTTTGGCCCTCAGGCCCCCTAAACTGGAGTTCTATTTTGTCCCACATTCACCTGGAAACGTTCTATCTTTCCCTCCATACTTGGTCCTAACTTCTTCACTGACATCTCCAGGCAGCACTGACCACCATCCTTTGACCTCCACCATACCTCGTGGAAAAATGAACTACACATGGATCAAGTGTATGTTTGGGTCTGGATTTTTTATTTCTCTAGAAAAGCAAGATGTAATGGTTCCTTTTTTTTTTTTAACTTATCTATTTTTTGGCTTTTTTTTTTTTTAGAGACAGTGTCTCACTTTATCACCCTCCATAGAGTGCCATGGCATCACAGCTCACAGCAACATCCAACTCCTGGGCTTAGGCGATTCTCTTGCCTCAGCCTCTTGAGTAGCTGGGACTACAGGCACCCACCACAATGCCTGGCTATTTTCTGTTGCAGTTTGGCTGGGGTGGGTTTGAACCTGCCACCCTTGGTATATGGGGCCAGTGCCCTACCCGCTGAGCCATGGAACCCTACCCAAACTTACCTATTTTTTTAATGGATAAGTAAAAATTGCATGTACAGGGTGGCCATACATTTTGTGTGCAATTTAAACTATCGGTCTATTATAGAATTTTTTTATAAAATAGTTGTCTATATGGACATCCTCTATTTATGGTGTACAATATGATATTTTGATATATGGACATCATGCAATGGCTAAAATAAGTGATTTAATGTCAGCATTACCTCATATACTTGTCTTTTTGCCTGTGAAAATATGGTCATGCCTGAGTCACTTAATGACAAGGATGTATTCAGAGGAATGCACAACTTCCTCACTGCATGAATGTCATAGAGTGCACTTACGCAAACCTATATGGTATAGCTTGAAGGACTCAATTGCTCAGTGAAAACAAGTAAAAATAGATGGTAGAGCCTATTACCTATCTAGGCTACACTGGACTGTGAACCTGTACAGCATGTCATTTCTGAGTCCTGTTGGCAATTGTAACACAATGAGAAGTACAGTAGAACCTCTGTAAGTTGACCACCCATGGGACTGTAAAAAGCTGGTCAATATATGGAGGTGGGCAACATAAGGAACTAGGCCTACTATACTGATCCGTACATGTGGTGCATGTCTGGCTATGAAAATTAGGTCAACTCAAAGAAGTGGGTAGGGAGGTGGTCACCTATGGAGAATCTACCATATTTGTGGCTCTAAACATAGAAAAGGTACAGTAAGAATATGGCATCATAATCTAAGGGGCTGACCATCATGTGTGTGTCTATCTATTAATCAAAATCTCATCAAGCAGAGCATGACTGTACTTTTTTAGGTGCAGGTCCTAGCTCAGTGTTAGACACCAGGAAGAAGCTATATAGATGTGGAAATGTCCCTTCAATGAACAAAATAGTTGGAGGTGGGAAGGAGGAGATGTTCAAGTAAGTGGGGAAAGGGTTATAAGTGGAAAGCCCGGAATCTGAGAGGCACCAGATTGAGCGAGAGTGAGACTTTGTCTCTATTAAAATAGAAAGACTAGCTGGGCATTGTGGCAAGCACCTGTAGTCCCAGCTACTTGTCAGGCTGAGGCAGGAGTATCGCTTGAAGCTAGAAGGTTGATATTGCTGTGCACTGTGATGCCATGCCACTCTAACCTGGGTGACAAAGTGAGGCTGTCTCAAAAAGAAAAGGAAAAGAAAAAAGAAGAAGAAACTGAGGCAGAGTTGTAGCCTGGCCCCTTGAGATTTTAGTAACTTGGCATTTTTAATGGCTGAAGAAATGTAAACTTGGACTTGGCCTTTGGTTGTTTTGCTCAAGGTAGCTGCTTGCTTTATCCCGAGTACCTTTTGCTTTCAGAGCAATTATTAACTATGGATCCATTATTTCTTCATTGAAGAGGAGGAGATAACTCCCCAGAGTCAGGAAGAGAATCTGTGAGTTTGTTTTGAGGAATAAATGACAATTCCTGAAAAAGCAGTGACTTACCTGCTAATGCTGCTCAGAAGTTTGGTTACTCAAGGTGTTATCTGAGATGGAAAATTCAGAGACTTCCCTCTACCTTACCCCAGCCCCACATGAAAGCTTCCTGCTTCATCTTTGTGGGAAGGCAGATCTGAGAGGTTTTCTCTCTCGTCTTCTCACTTTGGCCAGAATGAATAAACCTTTTTCTATCATTGGTGGCATGGTGTTTGCTTTTAACTGCACGTTGGATAAACAAGCCTGAAACTGGGGTTCTGCAAGACAGTAAAAGGACAGAAAGAGGTAGAGATAAGAATATGATATCTTTACTTAGAGATAGAGATAAGAATATAAGGTGTATGTTCTCTCAAGCCCTTTCCAGAGTGGATTTTCTCTCTAAATCTTTGACTCTCCAGCAGGAAAGTCCAGACCACATGTAAAAACTTCTATCCCTTCGGCGGTGCCTGTGGCTCAGTGAATAGGGCGCCAGCCCCATGTGCCGAGGGTGGCAGGTTCAAACCCAGCCCCGGCCAAACTGCAATAAAAAAAAAAATAGCCGGGTGTTGTGGCGGGCGCCTGTAGTCCCAGCTGCTGGGGAGGCTGAGGCAAGAGAATCGCGTAAGCCCAAGAGTAGAGGTTGCTGTGAGCCGTGTGATGCTACAGCACTCTACCCGAGGGCGGTACAGTGAGACTCTGTCTCTACAAAAAAAAAAAAAAAACTTCTATCCCTTCTTACCTCTTTGCCATGGCACTTTCTTTGTTTTTCTGAGGTGGTGTCTTGTATGTTGTCCTGGCTAGCCTCAAACCCCTAGGCTAAAGCAATCCTCCTGCCTCAGGCTCCTGAGTAGCTGGGATTGCCATGGCACTTTCTGAGCAAAGATAGAGCATCATCACAATTCTGAAGTTTGGGTCTTATTATCTTTGCTTCTCCCAATGAAGGACAAATAAGGACAGCACCATGCCCCCCAGAGGGACAGAGACAAAGAGCCAAGCAGGGGACCCAGGGCCAGCCTGACACCTGGGGTAGCCCAGGGGCATTTCTTCCCAGCCTGGGATAGGTGAGCTGGAAGCAAAAGGCACAGGGTTATTATTTGGGGTCTGAATCCCTTTGCTTGTCATTAAATAAATTGCTGTTTTGACTGTCTATATCTGGAGATCTCCCTTCTTGAGGGCCAAGGGAATTATCTATTCTGCTGTGTTTATCCACTCTGAGCAGAATTAGAGCCACAGGTATGATCTGTCCCCTCAACTGCTCCAACTCCCACTGGGCCTTTTTTATCTTCCTAAAGCAATTCCTCTCCTCTTGGGTATGACCTGTGGGATACCTACTTTCCTGTCAGGAAAATATTACTCCATCTCCATTCTCTTAGCAAGTCAAAGGATTAAGAAACGCTTTTGAATGCCAGCAGTGGTGCTTCATACTTGTATTCCCAGCACTTTGGAAGGCTGAGTTATGGGGAGCACTTGAGGCCAGGAGTTAGAGACCAGGCTGGGAAACATAGAAAGACCCTGTCTGTACAAAAAATATGAAAAACAAATTAACCATCTGTGCTGGCACACAGTTGTTTAAGGAAGCAGTGAGCTATAATTGCACCATGGCATTCCAGCCCGGGTGACAGAGCAAGATCCTGTCGCTAACAAAACAAAACATAAAATAAACACCTTTAGTCAAATTTTGCCCAGTGTCCGGATCCTTCTCCAAGATTTCTATGGATGCCTGTGGACCATGATTTGGAATAAAAATCAAGGCAGTGTAGGAAGAGTTGGGGAGGAAAGGTAGTTTGCTGCAGAGACACCAGAGTAACAGAGCTATGAGCTTGACCACACTTAGGCTTAAAAAGGGGTGTAGGTTGTGAACTAGACTAAAATCCTGAGTTCCACTCCCACCATACCCTTTGCTACCAAGTAAACAAACCCGCTTTTGGCCAAGGGAATCACAGAAAATCCTTAAAATCGAGTTCCTGAAGGGAAGGGAAGAGAGGTGGGACACATGTTGGACAGTAAGATACTAAATTGTTAATAGGACCTAAGGCCATGCAGGGCAAAGTTTAAATTATCTGCAGACCATCAACTTGGCTAAGTTGGTATATTGTGGCTTGATTAACAAACTTCTGTATCTTGAAACATTCCAAGCCTTTGAACAATGGAGTAGTGTATATTGACCTAATGGGTGTGTCTTTATCCTGCACACCCCTCCCATTGTCCCCCATTCTTACTTTCCAATGTCTTTTACACCACTTTAGGATCATGTAACCCCTTGTTTAGCTCCTGCTTATTAGTGAACATATGTGATGTTTGTCTTTCTATTTCTAGAATACTTCTCTCAGGATAATGTTCTCCACTTCTATCCAACATGCTGCAAAAGTCATTGTATCGTTCCTTATTATGGCTGAGTGTACTCCATGGGTGTGTGTATGTGTGTGTACATATACTGTATACATGTATATACACTACTTTTTATTTATTCCCTCATCGGTCAATGGGCACTTGGGTTGATTCCATGTCTTTGCAATTGGGAACTGTGCTGTGATAAACATTTAAGTGCAGGTGTTCTTTTTTGTTTTCTTGAGACAGAATTTTGTTCTCTTGCCCTGGCTAGAGTGCAGTGGTGTCATTGTAGCTCACTGTGACCTCAGACTCCTGGGACCAGGCAGTCCTCCTGCATGGCCTTAGGTCCTGTTAACAATTTAGTATCTTACTATCTCCCTAGTAAGTGGGACCTCAGCCATGTACCACCATGCCTGGCAATTTTTTTCTACTTTTACTCTCAAGCAATCCTCCTGCATTACCCTTCTACAGTGCTAGGATTAGAGGCATAAGCCACAATGTCCAGCCACAGGTGTAATAAAATGATTTCTTTTCCTTTAGGTAGATGCCCCATAGTGGCTTGCTGGATCAAATTTTAGGTCCACTTTTAGTTCTTTGAGGGATCTTCCTACTGTTTTCCCTTGAGATTTTGCTAGTTTGCAATCCCGCTAGCAGTGTCTAAGCATTCCTTTTTCACTGCATCCACACATACATTTATTTTTACAAAAATTTTTAATGATGGCCATTCTGATAGGGATAAGGTGACATTTCATTCCTCATTGTACTTTTTTTTTTTTGGTTAAATCATAGCTGTGTACATTAGTGCAATCAAGGGGTTCAATGTGCTGGTTTCATATGCAATCTGAAATATTCTCATCAAACTGTTCAATGTAGCCTTCATGGCATTTTCTTAGTTATTGTATGTAGACATTTGTATTCTGCCTTTAGTAAGTTTCACCTGTACTCATTCTAAGTTGCACCATAGATGTGGCCCCACCCATTACCCTCGCTCCACGCTAACCTCCTCCCTCCCTTCCCCTTCCTTGGTCCTTTTCCTATAGTCTTGTGCTATAGTTGGGTTATAGCCTTCATGTGAAAGCTATAATTTATCTTCATACTAGGGCTGAGTACATTGGATAATTTTTCTTCCATTCCTGAGATACTTTGCTAAGAAGAATATGTTCCAGCTCCATCCATGTAAACATGAAAGAGGTAAAGTCTCCATCTTTCTTTAAGGCTGCATAATATTCCATGGTATACATGTACCACAATTTGCTAGTCCATTCGTGGGTCAATGGGCACTTGGGCTTCTTCCATGACTTAGCAATTATGAATTGGGCTGCAATAAACATTCTGGTACACATGTCTTTGTTATATTGTGACTTTTTTTAAATTAAATCATAGCTGTGTACATTAATATGATCATGGGGCACCATACACTTGGTTCACAGAATGTTTGACACATTTTCATCACATTAGTTAACATAGCCTTCCTGGTATTTTCTTAGTTATTTTGCTAAGACAATTACATTCTACATTTACCAAGTTTCACATATACCCTTGTAAGATGCACCACAGGTGTAATCCTATCAATCCCCTTCCCTCTACCCACCTCCCCCCGCCCTCCCCACCCTTTCCCCCTTCCCCCTGTTTTTAGGTTGTAACTGAGTTATAGCTTTCATGTGAAGGTCCTAAATTAGTTTCATAGTAGGGGTGAGTACATTGGGTACTTTCCCTTCCATTCTTGAGACACTTTACTAAGAAGAATATATAAACCCAGTAAAGGAATTATAGGATCGAATGGCAAGTCTATTTTTGGGTCTCTAAGTATTCTCCAAACATCTTTCCAGAAGGAACGTATTAGTGTGCATTCCCAACAGCAGTGTAGAAGTGTGCCCTTTTCTCCACATCCACACCCTCATCTCTGGTTTTGGGATTTTGTTATGTGGGCTACTCTTACTGGGGTTAGGTGATATCTCAGAGTAGTTTTGATTTGCATTTCTCTGATGATGAAGGATGATGAGCTTTTTTCATGTGTTTGTAGATCATGTGTCTGTCTTCTTTAGAGAAATTTCTCTTCAAGTCCCTTGCCCACCCTGAGATGGGATCACTTGTTCTTTTCTTGCTAATACGTTTGAGTTCTCTGTGGATTCTGGTTATTAGACCTTTTTTGGAGGTATAACCTGTAAATATTTTCTCCCAATCTGAGGGCTGCCTGCTTGCTTTACTTACAATGTTCTTGGCTATGCAGAAGCTTTTTAGTTTGATCAGGTCCCAATAGTGTATTTTTGATACTGCTTCAATTGCCTAGGGAGTCCTCCTCATAAAATATTCACCCAGGCCTATTCCTTCAAGAGTTTTCCCTGCACTTTCTTTAAGTATTTTTTATAGTTTCATGTCTTAAGTTTAAATCTTTTATCCAGGGAGAGTCTATCTTAGTTAATGGTGAAAGGTGTGGGTCCAGTTTCAATCTTCTACAGGTTGTCAGCCAGTTCACCCAGCACCATTTGTTAAATAGGGAATCTTCCCCACTGAATGTTTTTAATTGGCTTGTCAAAGATCAAATAACAGTAAGTAGCTGGATTCATCTCTTGGTTCTCTATTCTGTTCCAGACATCTACTTCTCTGTTTTTGTGCCAATACCATGCTGTTTTGATCACTATAGATTTACACTACAGTCTCAGGTGTGGTAGTGTGATTAATTCTGCTTTGTTTTTATGGTTGAGTAATGTTTTGGCCATTCGAGGTTTTTTCTGATTCCATATAAAACAAAGTATTATTTTTTCAAGATCTTTAAAATATGACAATGGAGCTTTAATAGGAATTGCATTAAAATTATATATTGCTTTGGGTAGTATGGACATTTTAACAATGTTGATTCTTCCCAGCCACGAGCAGGGTATGTTTTTCCATCTGTTGACATCTTCATCTATTTCTTTTCATAAAGTTTCATAGTTCTCTTTGTAGAGATCTTTCACATCCTTTGTTAGGTATACTCCCAAATATTTCATCTTCTTTGGCACTACTGTGAAAGGAATAGAGTCCTTGACTGTTTTTTTTTTTTTTTCGGCTTGGTTATTGTTGGTATATATAAAGGCTACAGATTTATGGGTGTTCATTTGTAACCTGAGACATTGCTGTATTCCTTGATTACTTCTAAAAGTTTTGTAGTAGAATCCCTAGTGTTTTCCAGATATACCATCATATCATCTGTGAAGAGTGAAAGTTTGATCTCTTCTGACCTTGATGGCCTTTTCTTCCCTAATTGCAATGGCTAAAACTTCCATTACAATGTAAAAGAACAATGGAGACAATGGGCAACCTTGTCTGGTTCTTGATCTAAGTGGAAATGATTTCAATTTAACTCCATTCAATACAATGTTGGTTGTGGGTTTGCTGTAGATGGCCTCTGTTAGTTTAAGAAATGTTTCTTCTATACCAATTTTCTTAAGTGCTCTGATCATGAAGGGATGCTGGATATTATCAAAAGCTTTTTCTGCATCAATTGAAAGAATCATATGGTCCTTATTTTTTAGTTTGTTTATGTGCTGAATTACATTTATAGATTTACGTATATTGAACCAGCCTTGAGACCCTGGGATAAATCCCACTTTGTCATGGTGTATAATTTTTTTATGTGTTGTTGTATTCTGTTTGTTAGGATCTTATTGAGTATTTTAGCATCAGTATTCATTAGTGATATTGGTCTATAATTTTTTTTTCTTGTTGGGTCTTTCCCTTGTTTGGGGATCAAGGTGATGTTTGCTTCGTAGAATGTGTTGGGTAATATTCCTTCTTTTTCTATATTTTGGAAGAGGTTTAGTAGTATAGGTACTAGTTCTTCTTTAAAGGTTTGGTAGAATTCTGACGTAAAGCCATCTGGTCCTGGGCTTTTCTTTTTAGGGAGATTTTGTATAGTTGATGCTATTTCAGAACTTAATATAGGCCTGTTCAACATTTCCACTTCATTGTGGCTAAGTCTTGGTAGGTGGCGTACTTCCAGGTATTGGTCGACTTCTTTCAGATTTTCACATTTCTGAGAGTAGAGTTTCTTGTAGTATTCATTAAGGATTTTTTGAATCTCTGAGGTGTCTGTTGTTATTTCATCTTTACCATTTCTGATTGATGAAATTAGAGATTTTAATCTTTTTTTTTTTTTTTTTGGTTAGGCTGGCCAAAGGTTTATCTATTTTATTCATCTTTTCAAAAAACCAACTTTTGGATTTTTTGATCTGTTTTATACTTCTTTTGTTTTCAATTTTATTTTGTTTTGCTCTGATTTTGGTTATTTATTTTCCTGTGCTGGGTTTGCGGTTGGAGTGTTCTTCATTCTCCAGTTGCTTGAGATGGCCCATTAAGTTATTAACTTCCTCTCTTTCCATTTTCTTGAGGAAGGCTTGCAGTGCTATAAATTTCCCTCTTAGCACTGCCTTTGCAGTATCCCAGTGGTTCTGGTAATTGGTGTCTTGATTGTTGTTTTATTCCAAAAATTTGGTGATTTCCTTCTTAATCTCATCTATAACCCATCTATCTTTCAGCATAAGGTTGTTTAGCTTCCATGTTTTTGTATGGGTATGCAGGTTCCTGTTGTTATTGAGTTCAACTTTTATTCCGTGATGGTCTGAGAAGACGAGAGGAATAATTTCTATGTTTTTAAATTTGCTGAGGTTAGATTTGTGGCCTAGGATGTGGTCAATTTTGGAGTATGTTCCATGGGCTGATGAGAAGAATGTGTATTCAGTTTTGTTGGGATGAAATGTTCTATAGATGTCTGTTAAGTCTAGATGTTGAATGGTTAAGTTTAAATCTAAAATTTCTTTGCTTAGCTTCTTTTTTGGAGGATCTATCCAGCACTGCTAAAGGGGTGTTAAAATGTCCAACTACTACGGAACTGGAGGAAGTCAAGTTGCTCATGTCTGTTAGAGTTTCTCTTATAAATTGAGGTGCGTTCTGGTTGGGTGCATAAATATTAATAATTGAGATCTCAACATATTGAGTATTACCTTTAACAAATATGAAGTGTCCATCCTTATCCTTCCTTATTTTGTTTGTTTTAAAGCCTATTGTATCTGCGAATAGGATTGGAACACCTGCTTTTTTCTGCTTTCTATTTGCCTGTGTTTGCCCCATTGATCCTTGGGGGAGTTAATATGTTCTGATTATTGATATTGCCAGAGTTTTTCTGTTGATTTCACCTCATGATTATTTTTCACCATTTCCTCTGGCTGTCCTCAGAGTTGTAGAGGTGTCTCTCCAAGATTAGACCCCAGCGGGATCACTTTATTGTTGCTGGATCTTTGTAGGGAGTGACCCTGTGTAGTTCCTCTGGGGCTGCCCCAGCCAGGGAGTTCTGGTTGTGGAAGCAGCTCCGGAGTGTGATACGCCCAGATGCAGCAACAGGGCGGGAGATAGGTGCACACTCTTCTTGGAGTGCCTGGTGCCCGGTGACTTTGGCACAGAGAGCCCAAGGCTCCAGCGGTCTCTGGCCAGGAGAAGGGCTCTTTGCAGAGGCATGGAGGGCTCCTGAGGGCACGTGGTTACCAGATTCCCTGGCCAGATGAGCAGGCCAGTGTTGAGGCAGGGAGGGTACAGGAGGGATGATGCGGGGTTATGTCACTCCTGCAGTTCCTGGTCAGGGCGTGCAGATGCCCGGCGATTGCGGATTGTGGGTCAGTGGTCGGGGTGCAGCTCTTATGGAGGTCCTGGTGGTGCCAAGCCCAGGAGTTTGAGGTTGCCATGAGCTGTGATGCCACTGCACTCTACCCAGGGCAACAGCTCGAGGCTCCAGTGTGCCAAAACTGGTCTCACTCTGCCCCTGAGGGTTAAGGTGTAAGGCAGCTCAGTCCCTGCCTTTAGGCTGCTCAGTCACTAAGTTACTAGCTCCTGCCCAATTTTTGCTCTGTGACCCTGAGGGTGGAGCTTGCCAGGGCAGTTCTCTCACAATGGCTCCCTGCAGCCCACAGCTAAACACTATTATCTCTATCTGGCTCAGCGGCTCAGTATGGGGCCATAGACATGCCCAAAGTTCTCCATACTCCTGATCAATCTCTCCCCAAGGCAGTTCAACTGAGTGCCAAGTCCAAAAACACTAAAACAGTTCACAGGTAAGGCCTTTCTGGTTTGCAGTCTCACTGCTGCTTGTACTTACGGCTACCGGTGGGATTAGGTTGATCAAACACACGCAACCACTTCCCAGTTTTCTACTGTTTTTGTCCTTCTCTTGGGGTCCAGAAATCTCTTGCTGACTCCCTGAATCCTCAAAATGATGATTATAGGCAGATCCCACCAGCCAGAGATGTCTGGAGTCTTATCTCCCCAGACTCACCGTGCCCTGTTGCAGGGAAGCTGTTACTTGGCCACCATCTTGCTCCACCTCCCCTCATTGTAGTTTTATTTTATTATTTTTTTAATTAAATCATAGCTGTGTAAATTAATGCAATCATGGTGTACAATGTGCTGGTTTTATATACAATTTGAAATGTTTTCATCTAACTGGTTAACATAGCCTTTTATCAAACTGGTTAACATAGTTTTCACAGCATTTTCTTAGTTATTGTGTTAAGACATTTATATTCTACACCTAGTAAATTTCACATGTACCCTTGTAAGATGCACCATAGGTTTGGTCCCACCAATTATCCTCCCTCCACCCATCCTCCCCCTCCCCTTTCCTCCTTCTCCTCTTTCCCCTTCTTCTTGGGCTATACTTGGTTACAATTTTCATATGAAAGCTATAATTATGTTAATAAGAGGGCTGATCTATGAACCAAGTGTATGGTGCCCCACGATCATACTAATGTACACAGCTATGGTTTAATAAAAATAAATAAATTAAAAAAAATAAAAATAAAAGGGCTGAGTACATCGGATACTTTTTCTTCCATTCTTGAGATACTTTACTAAGAAGAATATGTTCCATCTCCATCCATGTAAACATGAAAGAGGTAAAGTCTCCATCCTTCTTTAAGGCTGCATAATATTCCATGGTGTACATATACCACAATTTATTAATCCATTCATGGATCGATGGGCACTTGGGCTTCTTCCATGACTTAGCAATTATGAATTGAGCTGCAATAAACATTGTGGTATACGTTCCTTTTGGAAAGATGTTTGGAGAACACATAGAGATCTAAAAATAGACCTGCCAATTGATCCTATAATTACTCTACTATTTATATATCCAGAAGACCAAAAATCACATTATAACAAAGATATTTGTACCAGAATGTTTATTGCAGCTCATTGTAGTTTTAATTTGCATTTCCCTGATGATTAGTGATGTTGAGCATTTTTTCATGTTTTTATTTTTTGCCATTTGCCTATCTTCCTTCACAAATACTCTTTATATCTTTGCCCATTTTTTAATAGGTTATTTGTTTTTTGTCTTGCTTATTTGTTTGAGTTTGTCATAGACTTCAGATATTCTTCTTTTCATTATGTTTTTTATTTTGTTTTATTTTATTTTTATTTCCTTTAGAGATAGAGTCTCACTTTATCACCCTTGGTAGAGTGCCGTGGCAGCTCACAGAAGCCTCCAACTCCTTGGCTTAGGCAATTCTCTTGCCTCAGCCTCCTGAGTAGCTGGAACTACAGGTGCCCTCCACAATGCCCGGTTATTTTTTGGTTGCAGTTTGGCCAGGGCTGGGTTTGAACCCACCACCCTTGATATGGGGCCGGCGCCTTACCTACTGAGCCACAGGCACCACCCCAGATATGATTCTTTTGTTCAATGTAGCGTTTGATAATATTTTCTCCCATTTTGTAGATTATTTACGGTTGATTTTTTCCCTTGCTGTGCATAAACTTTATAATTAACTGAGTCTCATTTATTTATTTATTTCAAATATTGCCCCTCACAGATTGAGATTGTTAAATAACTTTCATTCCTTTTTTTTTTTTTTTTAATTTCAGGCTAATGTAAGGGTACATACAATTAGGTTACATAATTTGTGTTTGTAAGGTAAAGTTCAAAGTCTGAGATGTAGTTGTGTCCCTAGCCCAGGAAATGTGCCATATACCCTAAACTACACCTGATAGGTAGGAACCCACTGAGCACCCTCCTTCTCCCCCCTTTCCTCCCAGATCCAGTGTGTCCTTTCACACAATCCTGTATTTGTTGATCCATTAGTTTCAGGTTAGTACTGAGTACATGGGATGCTTGCTTTTCCATTCTTGAGACTTTACTTAGGCAAATATTCTATAAATCCATCCAGGTAAATACAAAAGATGCAAAGTCTCTCTCTATGTTTTTTAATTTCAGATTAATGTGAGGATACAAATGATTAGGTCACATTGTTTGCATTTGTCAGGTAAAGTTCAGGTTGCAGTTGAGCCCTTTCCCCAGGGGGTGTGCTGTATGCCCTCACATTGTGCACATTAGGTGAGAGCTTACTAATCACTCTCCCTCTTCTGCTTTTGCTTTTCCCACCTTCCTGCCTCCCCCCATTTGTATTCAATTGTGTTCTCTCCTGTGGCTATGTAGTTATTTATATATTGGTTTCATATTAGTATTGTGTACATTGCATATTTGCTTTTTTTATTGTTGGGTATTTTTGAGGGTATAAAGAACCAGGTTACCCTGATTGCATTTGTTAGATAAAGATCCTCTTATAATTGTGTCTCACCCCCCCAAAGTGGATATTTGCTTTTTCATTCTGGTGATATTTTGCTAAGAAGAATGTTCTCCAATTCCATGCAGGTAAACACAAAAAGATGTAAAGTCTCCATCTTTTATTTTATGGCTGAATAGTTCCATGGTGTATATATATATTACAGTTTGTTAATCCATTCATGGGTTGATGGGTCACATGGGTTGTTTTCACATCTTTGAAATTGTGAATTGAGCTGCTATAAACATTTGAGGGCAAATGTCTTTATGGTAAAATGATTGTTTTTCCCCTGGGTAGATACATAGTAATAGGATTGGGGGATCAAATGAAAGGTCTACTTTTAGTTCTTTGAGGATTCTCCATACCTCATTCCAAAGAGGCTGCACTTGTTTGTAATCCCATCAATAGTGCATCAGTCTATCCCTTTGTCTGCACTCCCACCAGTATCTGCAGCTTTGGGACCTTGTGATGTGGGTCATTCTCACTGGTGTTAGGTGATATCTCAGAGTGGTTTTGATTCATATTTCTCTGATGATTATGAATGATGAGCATTTTAAAAATATATTTGTTTGGCCATTTATCTGTCTTCTTGGGAAATGTTCTCTTCATGTCAGTTGCCCATTGATTGGTGGGATTGTTTGCTCCTTTTCGTTGATCTGCTTGAGTTCTTTGTATGTTCTGGTCACTAGCCTTTTGTCCAACTCATAACATGTGACTATCTTCTCCCATTCTGAAGCTTGTTTATTGTCTCTTTGCTTTGTTGATTGTGTCCTTAGCTGTGCAGAAACCTTTTAATTTGACCGGGTCCTATTTATCTATTTTTGTTGTTGCTCCAATTGTCAATGGGATCTTCTTCATGAATTCTTTCCCAAGGCCAATGTCATTAAGAGTTTTTCCCATACTTTCCTCTAGGGTTTTATTTTTTATTTATTTATTTTTTTTGTAGAGACAGAGTCTCACTTTATGGCCCTCGGTAGAGTGCCATGGCATCACACAGCTCACAGCAACCTCCAACTCCTGGGCTTAAGCGATTCTCTTGCCTCAGCCTCCCGAGTAGCTGGGACTACAGGCGCCCGCCACAACACCCAGCTATTTTTTGGTTGCAGTTCAGCCGGGGCCGGGTTTGAACCCACCACCCTCGGTATATGGGGCCGGCGCCTTACCGACTGAGCCACAGGAGCCGCCCAGGGTTTTATTTTTTTTAAAAAATCATTTCCAGTGTTTTATTATTTTCCACACTTTCTTCTGGGGCTTTTATTATTTGATTAACTTCAGCATGAGTTAATTTTTGTTAAGTAGTGAGAAGTGTAGGTTCAGTTTCAGTCTTTTACATGTAACTATTCAGTTCTCTCAGCAACATATATTATATAAGGATTCTCTTCTCAAGTGAACAATTTTGTTTGATTTGTTGAAGATAAGATGGTGATATGAAGCTGGTTTCATCTATAAGTTCTCAACTCCATTCCATAGATCTATGTCTCTGTTTTTATGCCAGTACCATGCTGTTTTGATCACTATAGACTTGTAGTATAACCTGAAGTCTGGTAATATGATGCCTCTCAATTTATTTTTATTTCACAGATTTGCTTTGGCTTTGTGTTTCTTTTTTCTTTTCTGGTTCCATAGAAATCAAATAACTAGTTTTTAAAAAATTCTTCAAAATATGTTGGTTGTATATTCTGAGAAAAGAAATACCAAAAGATGTTAACAAATAGGATAACCTACCATGCTCATGGCTGGGAAGAATCAATATCATTAAATTGTCTATGTTACTCAAAGTGATTTACAGGGTTAATGCATTCCCCATTTTATTTATTTTTATTGTTGCTGTATTTGCCATTTAGTCTTAAATTTAGTAATATATTCTTTGTGTGGGCTGATATCAAGAAGAGTTTTTCTTATTTTTCTATATTTTAATGGCTTTATGGCTTATATTTATATGTTCTATTCATTTTGAGTTAATTTTTGTATATGATAAGAGATATGGATCCTGTTTCATTCTTCAGCATGTGGCTATCCAATTTTCCATTGCCATTAATTCTTTCCCCAGTGTATGTTTTTTCTGCTTTGCCCAAAATCAGTTGGTTGTAGCTATATGATTTTATTTTTGCACTTATTTTGTAGTATAATTTGAAGTCAGGGAATCTAATGCCTCCAGATTTGTTAATTTTGCTTAAGATTGTTTTAGCTATGCATTCTATTTTTTGGTTCCATATGAAGGTTAGAATGAATTTAGCTAAATCTGTGAAAAATAACATTGGTATTTTGATTGAAATCGTGCTGAATCTGGAAAGCACTTTGGGCACTATGGAAATTTAAACAATGTTGATTGTTCCATTCTATGAGCATGGGATGTTTTCCCATTTGTGTCATCTATATTTCATTCATCAGTGTTTTGTAGTTCTCCTTGTAAAGAACTTTCACCTCCCTGTTTAAGTATATGTCTAGGTATTTTATTCTCTTTGCAGCTATAGCAAATGGTATTGAGTTCTTGCTTTTATTCTCTGATTGACTTTTATTAATATATAGAAATGCTACAGGTTTCTGTGCGTTGATTTTGTAACCTGAGACTTTGCTGAATTTATTTATCAATTCTGGGAGTATTTTGGTGAAATCTTTATGGTTTTCCAGAAGATCATATGATTGGCAAGCACAGTTTGTTGGACCTCACCATTCCGCATTTGGTTGCTGTTTATTTCTTTATTTTACCCAATTGCTCTGGCTTGGACTTACAGCGCTCTGTTGAATATAAATGGTGACAGTGGATACCCTTATCTTGTTTCAGTTTTTAGAGGGAATTCTTTCAACTTTTCCTTATTCAGTTTGATATTGGCTGTGTGTATATCATATGTGGCTCTTATTATTTTGATGTACCTTCATTCTACTCCTAATTTGTTGTGAGTTTTTATCAGGAAGGAGTGCTGAATTTTATCAAATGCTTTTTCTGCATCTATTGAGATAATCATATAGTATTTGTTTTTACTTCTGGTGATATGGCAAATCACATTTATTGATTTGTACATATTGAACCATCCTTGCATTCCTGGGATAAATCACACTTGATCATGATGAATTATCTTTTTAATGTGCTGGTGAATTTCATTTGCTACTATTTGTTGAGGATTTTTGTATATATATTCATAAGGACTATTGGTCTGTAGTTTTCTTGTTGAATACTGGCTTTGCTGTCAAGTTGATACTGGCTTCATCGAGTGAATTAGGTAAGATTCTCTTATGGAATATTTCTATAGGATAATTACCATTTCTTCTTTGTAGGTCTGGTAGAATTTGGCTGTGAATTCTTCTGGCTCCAGTAGTTGTTTTTGTTGAGAAATTCTTTTTTTAAATCACTGCTTCAATCTTTTACTCATTTTTTTTTTTTTGAGACAGAGTCTCACTATGTTGCCCTTGATAGAGTCCCATGGTGTCACAGCTCACAGTAACCTCAAACTCTTGGGTTTAAGTGATTCTCCTGCCTCAGCCTTCCAAGTAGCTGGGACTTCAGGCGACAGCCGCAATCCCTGGCTATTTTTGTTGTTGTTGTTGCAGTTTGGCCAGGGCTGGGTTTGAACCTGCCACCCTCGGTATATGGCACTGCCCACAGGCACTGCCCAATCTTTCACTCATTTGTTGATCTATATAGAGTTTCTATTTCTTCCTGATTCAGGCTTGGGAGGTTGTACATTTCCAAGCATTTGTTCATTATCCTCTATGTTTTATAGTTTGTGCAATAGAGATTATCAGGCCCTTGAGTGAGGGAGAATGGGGAGTTATTGTTTCATGGAGACACAGTAGCAGTTTGAGATGATGAAAAGAATTGTGGAGGTGGTTGGTGGTGATGGTTGCACAATAGTATGGATATATTTAATACTACTGAACTGTTCACTTAATAATGGATAAGATGGTTATTTTTATGTTATGAATATTTTACTACAATAAAAAGTTGAAAAAAATTTTTCCTCATTTCTTCAGTCTCTCTCAAACCCACTATAAATAAAATACTCTCCATCATGATACCAAAATTGCTCTTTCTTGTATTTTTCACACCACTAATTTCAATGGATACTCTTCAGCCTTTATTTTACTTGGCCTCATAGAGTTATTTTACATAGTTGACTCTCCCTCTCTTGAAACAGAAATTTTTCTACTTTCTGTAGCTGATGCAATCAGAGAGAATTCACTGAAGACAGATGCATGTTTATTTTCTTCAGTGTTACTTTGAGATTTTAGGTATTGGAACTTCAGGGAGAGGTGTGTTTGTAGCAGAAACCTGTTTCTGAGGGAGGATCTCTTTATCTAAAGCCAAACCAAATAGTGACAAAAGTTCTTCCAAGTGAAAGAGGCCCCATGGCAGGGCTAGAGGGAAGACAGATCCACCTGGCCCCAAAGCTGCCTTCTCTGAGACATAATCAGACTGCATCATTTCTTTTTGCCATTTGCTCTTTATCCTGAGGGAGCTGAATGTCTTGGGGAGTACAACATCCCCAGAACAATTTATTTAATCAAGAATGATGAGAAATCAGTCCTCCCTCCCCAGGGCTTGAACATCTATAAATAATCCCCTAGGATCCCTCACCTGGTCAGTTTCCTGAGGAGGTGAAGACCACACTTGTGCTTCTTAGAGATGTGAGTTAGGAAGGCTTCTTCACAAGTTCCATCTCCCTGCCTTTCCCAGGGAGTAAGTCTGTCTGCAGCATACAACAGTGATGGGAGAAAAATGTTGTATAAACGTTTTTTGAGCAATGCCAGCTGAGTGAACTGTCCTAGTGAGTACTGTGTATAAAAAAAGGAAGATTTTTTTTTAAAGGAAACAAAAAGGTTATGTATTTTAAGTTTCCAATTTTTTTTGTTTTGTTATATCATAGCTGTGTACATTGATATAATCATGGGGCATCATTCACTAGCTTCACAGACCGTTTACCAAGTTTCACATATACCCTTGTAAGATGCACCACTGGTGTAATCCCATCAATCCCCTTCCCTGTACCCGCTTCCCCTTCCCTCCCCTCTCTTTCCCCCTTCCCCCATTCTTAGGTTGTAACTGGGTTAAAGCTTTCATGTGAAAACCCTAATTTAGTTTCATAGTAGAGCTGAGTACATTGGGTACTTTTTCTTCCATTCTTAAGATACTTTACTAAGAAGAATATGTTCCAGCTCCATCCATGTAAACATGAAAGAGGTAAAGTCTCCATCTTTCTTTAAGGCTGCATAATATTCCATGGTGTACATATACCGCAATTTATTAATCCATTCGTGGATCAATGGGCACTTGGGCTTCTTCCATGACTTAGCAATTATGCATTGGGCTGCAATAAACATTCTCGTACAAATATCTTTTTTTTTTTTTGTGGGTTTTGGCCGGGGCTGGGTTTGAACCCGCCACCTCCGGCATATGGGACCGGCGCCCTACTCCTTGAGCTACAGGTGCCGCCCACAAATATCTTTGTTATGATGTGCTTTTTGGTCTTCTGGGTATATGCCCAGTAGAGGGATTACAGGATTGAATGGCAGATCTATTTTGAGATCTCTAAGTGTTCTCCATATCTCTTTCCAAAAGGAGTGTATTAATTTGCATTCCCACCAGCAGTGCAGAAGTGTTCCCTTTTCTCCACATCCGCGCCAACTTCTCTGGTCTTGGGATTTTGTGATATAGGCTAGTCTCACTGCAGTTAGATGGTATCTCAAAGTAGTTTTGATTTGCATTTCTCTGATGATTAAAGATGATGAGCATTTTTTCATATGTCTGAAGGCCATGCACCTGTCTTCTTCAGAGAAGTTTCTCTTCAAATCCCATGCCCAGCCTGCGATGGGATCCCTTGTTCTATTCTTGCTAATGCATTTGAGTTCTCTGTGGATTCTGGTTATTAAACCTTTGTCGGAGACATAACCTGCAAATATCTTCTCCCATTCTGAGGGCTGTTTGCTTGCTTTACTTACTGTGTTCTTGGCTGTGCAGAAGATTTCTAGTTTGATCAAGTCCCAGTAGTGTATTTTTGAAGCTGCTTCAATTGCCCATGGGGTCCTCCTCATAAAATACTCGCCCAGACCAATTTCTTCAAGGGTTTTCCCTGCACTCTCCTCTAGTATTTTTATAGTTTCATGTCTTAAGTTTAAATCTTTAATCCAGTGAGAGTCTGTCTTAGTTAATGGTGAAAGGTGTGGGTCCAGTTTCAGTCTTCTACAGGTTGCCAGCCAGTTCACCCAGCACCATTTGTTAAATAGGGAATCTTTTCCCCACTGAATGTTTTTAATTGGCTTGTCAAAGATTAAATAACGGTGAGTAGCTGAATTCATTCTTGGTTCTCTATTCTGTTCCAGACATCTACTTCTCTGTTTTTGTGCCAATACCAGGCTGTTTTGATCACTATCGTTTTGTAGTATAGTCTGAGTTCTGGTAGTGTAATTCCTCCTGCTTTGTTTTTATTTCTGAGTAATGTCTTGGCTATTCGAGGTTTTTTCTGATTCCATATAAAATGAAGTATTGTTTTTTCAAGATCTTTAAAGTATGACAGTGGAGCTTTAATAGGGATTGCATTGAAATTATATATTGCTTTGGGTAGTATGGACATTTTAACAATGTTGATTCTTCCCAGCCATGAGCATGGTATGTTTTCCATTTGTTAATATTTTCAGCTATTCTTTTCTTAGAGTTTCATAGTTCCCTTTATATAGATCATTCACGTCCTTTTAGATAAATTCCCAAATATTTCATCTTCTTTGGCACTACTGTGAATGGGATATAGTCTTTAACTGTTTTTTCAACTTGACTGTTGTTGGTATATATAAAGTCTACTGATTTATGAATGTTGATTTTGTAACCTGAGATGCTGCTGTACTCCTTGATCACTTCTAAGAGTTTTGTAGTAGAGTCCCTAGTGTTTTCCAGATATACTATCATATCATCTGTGAAGAACAAAAGTTTGATCTCTTCTCACCCTATATGGATACCCTTGATCGCCTTTCCTTCCCTAATTGCAATGGCTAAAACTTCCATTACAATGTTAAAAAGCAATGGAGACAATGGGCAGCCTTGTCTGGTTCCTGATCTGAGTGGAAATGATTCCAATTTGACTGCATTCAATATGATATTGGCTGTGGGTTTGCAGTAGATGGTGTCTATCAGTTTAAGAAATGTCCCTTCTATACCGATTTTCGTAAGTGTTCTGATCACAAAGGGATGCTGGATAAAGCTTTTTCTGCATAAATTGAGAGAATCATATGATCTTTGTTTTTTAATTTGTTTATGTGCTGGATTACATTTATAGATTAACGTATATTGAACCAGCCTTGAGACCCTGGGATAAAACCGACTTGGTCATGATGTATAATTTGTTTGATGTGTTGCTGGTTTCTGTTTGTTAGGATCTTGTTGAATATTTTTGCATCTATATTCATTAGTGATATTGGTGTATAATTTTCTTTTCTTGTTGGGTCTTTTCCTGGTTTGGGGATCAGGGTGATATTTGCTTCCTAGAACGTGTTAGGTAGTCTTCCTTCTTTTTCTACCTTTTGGAACAGGTTGAGTAATATAGGTACTAATTCCTCTTTAAAAGTTTGGTAGAATTCTGACGTGAAACCATCTGGTCCCGTGCTTTTCCTTTTAGGGAGGTTTTGTATGGTTGATGCTATTTCTGAACTTGATATGGGCCTGTTCAAAATTTCCACTTGATTCTGGCTAAGTCTTGGAAGGTGACATGCTTCCAAGTATCTGTCAATTTCCTTCAGATTTTCATATTTCTGAGAATACAGTTTCTTGTAATATTCATTAAGGATTTTTTTGATTTCTGAGAAGTCTGTTGTTATTTCGTCTTTGTTGTTTCTGTTTGATGAGATTAGAGATCTTACTCTTTTTTTCCTGATTAGGTTGGCTAAAGGTTTATCTATTTTATTGACCTTTTCGAAAAAGCAGATTTTTTTTTTTTTTTTTGTAGAGACAGAGTCTCACTTTATGGCCCTTGTTAGAGTGCCGTGGCCTCACACAGCTCACAGCAACCTCCATCTCCTGGGCTTAAGCGATTCTCTTGCCTCAGCCTCCTGAGTAGCTGGGACCACAGGCACCCCCCACAATGCCCAGCTATCTTTTGGTTGCAGTTCAGCTGGGGCTGGGTTTGAACCAGCCACCCTCAGTATATGGGGCTGGCGCCTTTACCAACTGAGCCACAGGTGCTGCCCAAAAGGTGTTTTTTTCTTTTCTTTTTTTTTTTTTTTTTGCCTGGGGCTGGGCTTGAACTCACCACCTCTAAGATACGGGGCAGGCACCCTACTCCTTTGAGCCACACGCGCTGCCCCGAAAAACCAGGTTTTTGATTTATTGATCTGTTGTATTATTCTTTTGTTTTCAATTTCATTTAATTCTGCTCTAATTTTTTGGTTATTTCTTTTCTTCTACTGGGTTTGGGGTTGGAAGTTTCTTCCTTTTCCAGTTGCTTGAGATGTCCCATTAAGTTGTTAACTTCCTCTCTTTCCGTTCTCTTGAGGAAGGCTTGCAGTGCTATAAATTTCCCTCTTAGAACTGCCTTTGCCGTGTCCCAGAGGTTCTGATAGTTCGTGTCTTCATTGTTGTTTTGTTCCAAAAAATTGGCGATTTCTTTCTTAATCTCATCTCTGCCCCAGCTATCATTCAGCATAAGGTTATTTAACTTCCATGTTTTTGTATGAGTATACAGATTCCTGTTGTTACTCAGCTCAAGTTTTATTTTATGGTGGTCCGAGAAGATGCATGGAATAATTTCTATTCCTTTAAATTTACTGAGGTTAGACTTGTGACCTAAGATGTGATCGATTTTAGAGTAAGTTCCATGAGCTGATGAGAAGTATGTGTATTCAGTTTTGTTGGGATGAAATGTTCTGTAGATGTCTGCTAAATCCAAATGTTAAATGGTTAGGTTTAAATCTAAGATTTCTTTGCTCAGCTTCTTGTTGGAGGATCGATCCAACACTGCCAAAGGAGTGTTGAAATCTCCGACTATTATGGATCTGGAGGAAATCAAGTTGCTCATGTCTGTTAGATTTTCTCTTATAAATTGAAGTGCATTCTGGATGGGTGCATATATATTAATAATTGAGATCTCATCATATTGAGAGATCTTAATACCCTTAACAAATATGAAGTGACCATTCTTGTCCTTCCTTACATTTGTTGGTTTAAAGCCTATTGTATCTGCAAATAAAATTGTAACACTGGCTTTTCTCTGATTACCATTTGCCTGAAATATGGATGACCATCCTTTCACCCTGCATCTGTATTTGTCTTTTAAGTTAAGATGTGACTCTTGTATGCAACAAATATCTGGCCTGAGTTTTTGTATCCAGTCAGCTAACCTATGCCTCTTTAGAGGACAGTTTATGCTGTTCACATTAATGGAGAATATTGATAAGTCTGGTGAAGTTTTGGGTATTGTGTTTGTCAAAAGTCCAGTGGGCATTTTTAATCCTTTTGCCAGTGTGGAAATTGGAGTTTGATCTGAAGTTTCTGAGTGAGTTTACTTTTGTGGTATAGGATTGGGTTGGTCATTATGGAGGATAGGTCTGAGAATATCCTGAAGAGCTGGTTTGGTTATCGCAAATTTCTTTAACATATGAATGTCATGAAAGTATTTAATTTCTCCATGATAAATGAAACTCAGTTTAGCTGCATACAAGTTCTGCAGTTGAAAGTTATTTTGCTTTAGGAGATTAAAAGTTGGTGACCACCCTCTTCTGGCTTGAAAAGTTTCAGCAGAGAGATCTGCAGTCATTCTAATATTCTTGCCTTTGAAGGTAATGGTTTTCTTTCTCCTGGCAGAGAAAAAGCTTTGAGGATTTTCTCCTTCATATTAACTTTAGTGAAGTTAATTATCATATGCCTGGGGGATGTCTTATTGGGGTTGAATCGTGTTGGGGTTCTGAAGCTGTCTGCTATCTGAATTTCAGAATCTCTAGGCATGTCTGGAAAATTCTCTTTCATAATTTCATGCAGAAGCCCTGCGAGGCCACTTCATCTGTTTCTGGAAGTCGTATGATTAGGATATTCGCCTTCTTCGAATTATTCCAGAGCTCTCGGAGAGAATGATCCATTTTTGCTCTCCATTTCTCTTCCTCCTTGAGAGTTTGGGAGCATTCAAAGCTTTATCTTCAATGTCAGAAATCCTTTCTTCTGCTTGTTCCATTCTGTTGCTGAGGGATTCTACTGTATTTTCCATATCCTTGAGGGCTGCAAATTCTTGCTTCAGTGTGTCTAAGTCTTTTGTGGTTTTGTCTTTAAATTCGTTAAATTCTTGAGACAACTTTTGAATTTCTCCTCGAATTCCTAATTCTGCTTTGTTAATTTTGTCTGTAATCCAAATTCTGAATTCGATTTCTGACATCTCAGCCAGTTGTTTATGAATGGGATCTTCAATTACATCTGCCATATCTTTCCTTGGGGGGGTTGATCTATTCTGGTTATTCATGTTACCAGAGTTTTTCTGCTGATTCCGCCCCATGGTTGTTTTACTCCCTTTGATTTTTTTCCCCTGGGGCTTTGTCGAGGGCCTGTACAGTGTTGTGGCCTGAGGAACTGGGGCCCTGTGTGGTGTGGTGGGGGCTAAGTTGTTCTGTCTTGTTTTCAGCTGGTTTCTCTTCCACCCTAGTGAAACAGATACTCAGCTTTTGTTTCTATCCTTGTGGTTGCAGCTCGCCTCAGCGGGGTTGATATGCGTTCTCAACCTTCTCTCTTAGTGCAGCTCAAATCCACCAGGTTAATTGCTGAATTTTTGTCCTTTAACTCTCCTAGTGGATTGGAGCCTCTGTGGAATGCTGGCTTCAGTCAGCCATCTTGTCTCCCCCTCAAGTTTCCTAATTTTTAAATAACATGAGTCAAATAGTAGATTATAACTTTTAGATTGCTCTTAAAATTGAATAATAATGAAATTATTACTTAACAAAAATTATTGGATAAAGCTAAAGCCATACTTCATGTGGGAAAATATGTATATTTAAATGATTATTTTTAAGAAAAAGAAAAGAGGAGAATCATCAAACTAAGCTTTCTGGTCAATAGGTTAGAAAAAAGGCAAAGTAATCCTAAAGAATTCATAAAGAATAAAACACAAGAATCTAAATTCATGAGATAGTAAGTCAAATTTATTTGACAAGGTTGTTGAAAAAAAAATCCATCTTGAGAAAGTCTATTATAGGAGCAATAGAGGAGCCACTATGTTCTTATATTAAGAAATTACATGGATTCATCTTACATATTGAGCAGAATTTAAAGCTGATGATATACTGAACTCTTTTAGTCATGTGAATTTTAAAACCTGAAGGACAGTTTCTTAGAAAAATATAATTCAGGCAAACTTAGAGGCATTAGAAATTCTGGATAGGTCAAGGACACTTCCCTCATCTTTCACAAACCCCTTCAAGGATCCTGAGTTCTCATATAGCTCAGTTTCAGCTTTGCATTTTTGCACTGATGCAAGCAAGCTCTTAGATAAGGGGAAGGTTTTTAAAACAGTGTAGAAAGAAACAGGTGGAGGTAACGCAATTCATAGTCAATATCCTATGATGATTTTTTTTAGTTGCTGGAGTTAATTTCCCTCATTATATAAGCCTTTTCTTGATTCTGTCGCAATTGTTTTCTGTCACCTCTGGCTCTTGTGCCCCTTCATTCTGGAAACTAGTGGCTTTCTCATTGTCAGCAGGAATTAGCATTCCCTCAAGTATATCTTTCTCATGAGTTTCCAACCCACTGTCAAACACTCTTCCTCATTTATCCTTACTATAGTAGTTCTCATGGTGAGATTTTTGAAGCAGCAACAGTAGTATCACCTGGGAGCTTGTTAAAAATGCAGAGTCTCATGCCACACCCAAGACCTGCTGTTAGAAACTGGGGATGGGGCCAATCAATCAATGTGTTTTGCCTTGTTTTATGTTGTCCAGTGCCCAGTTTGTAGTGCAGTGGAATTTTTGTAGCTCACTGTAACCTTGAACTCCTCTGAGTTCAAGCATTCCTCAGCTTCCCAAGTAGTTAGGGCTACAGGTGCACATGCCCAGCTAATTATTATTATTATTTTTTTGTAGAGATTGGGGTCTCACTATATTGCCCAAGCTAGTCTTGAACTCCTAGGCCTCAAGCAAGCCTTCTGGCCGGGGAATACAGGTTTGAGTCATCAAGCCCAGCCTGTGATCAGGTTTCATAAGCCCTCCAGGTAATTCTAATGCATGCTAAAGTTTGAGGACCTATGCCCTAGCAAAGCACTTGGTTCTCCATCCCACCTGCTTCATCATCAGTGTCTATTAGATTGTAGACACCCTTCAATTCAACATGTATGTACTAAGATTCAACACGTATGTACCACTCTGCACTAGATCTTATCTGCATTATTATTGCAGTTATGAAAAGGAATTTTTTTCTCTTACTTTGTCTAATGATTGTTTGCACATATGTCAGAAAGCAGATCACCCTGATTTATTGTAGTTGTGTTTAAGTGGAAGTTAATTAGTGTTTTAAGCCATCAGTCTAACAGTATCTGATACTGACCAATTTTGGGTTTGGTTTTCTGTTTTCACATCTCATTTACTTTTCTCTTCTTATGGCATTTCTTTTGAATGACTAGAAACAATGTTCAATAATAATGATAACAGTTGGAATATTTTCTCTCTGCTTTTTGTTTGTTGTTTTTTAAAGGGTTTAATGGTAGATCTTGGTTTAAAATTTGGTTTAACACAGTTAGCAGTATCCTTCTTTTCTACATGACTGAAATTCTATTTTGTTCCCTTCCTTTCAGTGACTATTAAATTTTATTAAATTAATGTTAGTTCATGTTAAAACTATGATATTTTTCTGCATTGCTCTGTTCATGCCTATAATTTGTTATCCACTTTATATTATATATAAATTATATATATATTATATTGTTATCAAATATTAATTATTTTTTCTGTTAATATGATGAACATTTATTAGTAATGGAGTGTATGATTTTATCAGTCAGATAACTTCATTGTACTCCCCTTTCAGGCTTTTGCATGTTTTGTCAATATGAGATTAATTTGTAGATTTCTTGTTTGTGTTATATACAATCCAGTTTGGTCTCAACCATCATTCAGCTTTCAATGCTCTTTGGGTACAAAGCCCTGGGGAAACCAGAATAAAGTATGATTTTCTCAGATGTGATCTAGACATATGTGGTTTATGAATCAGTGCTGAATAAAATAATTCCACAGGTAAATGCAAAAGCTATGATTCATGCATGAAGAATACACAGAAGACTAGTGAGGCATGGACTTGGGGAGACTGTACCAGGTGGGCCAGGGTAGGGGGTGCTCAGGGAAAACTTCTCTGAGGATGTAATGTTTGATCTGAGAGCCAAGGACAGCAATTATCACAGGAATGCAAAGGTGCGAAAGGAGAAGCATCCCTATAAGGAGGGAGTGGCTGTTTTTAGGACTCCTAAGAAGGCAATAATATTTTAGCTCAGAGAGAAAAAGCTACTATTCTGCTTGATCAGAGTGAAATGTTGTCAGGAACCAGCTGTGTGCAGGTTCAAGGCGTCCAAAATGAGTAGATCTTCCTCACACCAAGCGGTAGCCTTTTATACCAGCTGGGTGGACCACATATGTGTGATGTTGGTGACAATTTCTTGTCTACCTAATTTCCATTATTGCTGCATTCTGTTTTCTTGGAGTTGACATATAGTTCCTTGGAAAAAAATGTCCATTTCCATGAGTTTCACATTTTAACATCCACTTGTACACAATAATCTCTATTAATTTACAATGTTTCCTTTATGTGTCATGAAGATTTTTTCTGGTTTTCTGTGAGTGTATTTGTGCTTTACTTTTTTCTTTCTTTTTATCTGCCCCTCTCCCCCATGGACTAACTAGATGTTTGCATGTTTCATTGTCTTTAATTACAGAACCATGCTCTTGCATTCTGACTCTGTTCTCTCTCCCCACATAATTAACTTACACATGTTACCTTTTCTCTGACAATATATAAGATTGCTATTTCCATTTTCACTTAACAAAACCTGATATTATTATTTTAAAATAGAATTTCTCTTTGCAAGAGTTAAAAATGATATCTCCATCTGAATTCAGTTTCTTGTCAAATATTTATTTGTTCTATGCTATTGTTTTCTTTTCCTTTTATTAAGTCATATACACATTGATCATGAATACATTCATGCATTTGTGGGGTACAATGTGTTGATTTTTTATACAATATGGAGTGCTTACATCAAATTAATTAATATAGCTTTCACTTCATTTACTTAATTATTATGTTAAGATGTTTATGTTCTATACTTGATAGATTTGACCTGTACCCTTGCAATATGCTCGATAGGTGTGGTCGCACTCTTACCCTCCCTCCATCAAACCTTCCCCCTACCCTCCCCGTCCTCTCCAATTCTCTCCTTCATCCTGGGCTATAGTTGTGCTCTATATTTCATAAAAAAGTCTGAATAATTATAAATTGGTTTTATAAAAGTACTGAGTACATTGGATACTTTCTCTTCCATTCTTGAGATACTTTACTAAGAATAATATGTTCCAGGTCCATCCATGTAAACATAAAAGAGGTAAAGTCTTCTTCTTTTTTAAATGCTGCATAATATTCCATGGTATACATATACCACAATCTATTAATCCATTCATGGGTTGATGGGCACTTGGGCTTCTTCCATGACTTGGGAATTATGAATTGAGCTGCAATGAACAATCTGGTGCAAATATCTTTGTTATAAAGTGATTTTTGGTCTTTTGGATATATACCTAGTAGAGGAATAGCAGGACCAAATGACAGGTCTACTTTTAGATCCCTGAGTGTTCTCCAAACTTTGTTCCAAAGGGAACAAATTAGCTTGCATTCCCACCGTCAGTGCAGAAGTCTTCCCTTTTCTCCAAATCCACGTCAACATTGGTAGATTTAGAATAGATATGTGGGCTAATTTTACTGGAGTTAGATGATATGTCAGAGTGGTTTTGATTTGAATTTCTCTGATGATTAAAGATGGTGAGCATTTTTTCATGTGTCTGTAGGCCATGTGCCTGTCTTCTTCAGAGAAGCTTCTGTTCATGTCTCTTGCCAACAATGAAATGGGATCACTTGTTCTTTTCTTATAAGTTTGAGTTCTCTGTTCTCTGAGTTCTCTGAGATCTGGTTATCAGACCTTTGTCAGAAACATAAACTTTACATATCCTCTCCCATTCTGAGGGCTGTCTGCTTGCTTTATTTACTGTGTTCTTCCCAGTGCAGAAGCTTTTTAGTTTGAGCAAATCCCAGTAATGTATTTTTTTTAATTTTTAAATTTTCATTATTATTATTATTATTTTTTTTATTGTTGAGGATTCATTGAGGGTACAATAAGCCAGGTTACATTGATTGCAATTGTTAGGCAAAGTCCCTCTTGCAATCATGTCTTGCCCCCAGAAAGTGTGACACACACCAAAGCCCCACCCCTTCCCTCCATCCCTCTTTCTGCTCTTCCTGCCCCCCCATAAACTTAATTGTCATTAATTGTCCCCATATCAAAAGAGTACATAGAATTCATGCTTCTCCATTCTTGTGATGCTTTACTAAGAATAACGTCTTCCACTTCCATCCAGGTTAATACAAAGGATGTAAAGTCTCCATTTTCTTTAATAGCTCAATAGTATTCCATGGTATACATATACCACAGCTTATTAAACCATTCCTGGGTTGGTGGGCATTTAGGCTGTTTCCACATTTTGGAAATTGTAAATGGAGCTGCAATAAACAGTCTAGTACAAGTGTCCTTCTGATAAAAGGGTTTTTTTCCTTCTGGGTAGATGCCCAGTAATGGAATTGCAGGATCAAATGGGAGGTCTAGCTTGAGTGCTTTGAGGTTTCTCCATACTTCCTTCCAGAAAGGTTGTACTAGTTTGCAGTCCCACCAGCAGTGTAAAAGTGTTCCCTTCTCTCCACATCCACGCCAGCATCTGCAGTTTTGAGATTTTGTGATGTGGGCCATTCTCACTGGGGTTAGATGATATCTCAGGGTTGTTTTGATTTGCATTTCTCTAATATATAGAGATGATGAACATTTTTTCATGTGTTTGTTAGCCATTCATCTGTCGTCTTTAGAGAAAGTTCTATTCATGTCTCTTGCCCATAGATATAAGGGATTGTTGGCTTTTTTCATGTGGATTAATTTGAGTTCTCTATAGATCCTAGTTATCAAGCTTTTGTCTGATTGAAAATATGCAAATATCCTTTCCCATTGTGTAGGTTGTCTCTTTGCTTTGGTTATTGTCTCCTTAGCTGTACAGAAGCTTTTCAGTTTAATGAAGTCCCATTTGTTTATTTTTGTTGTTGATGCAATTGCATGGCAGTCTTCTTCATGAAGTCTTTCCCCAGGCCAATATCTTCCAGTGTTTTTCCTATGCTTTCTTTGAGGATTTTTATTGTATCATGCCTTAAATTTAAGTCCTTTACCCATTTTGAATCAATTTTTGTGAGTGGGGAAAGGTGTGGGTCCAGTTTCAGTCTTTTACAAGTAGACATCCAGTTCTCCCAACACCATTTATTGAATAGGGAGTCTTTCCCCCAAGGTATGTTCTTGTTTGGTTTATCAAAGATTAGGTGGTTGTAAGATGTTAGTTTCATTTCTTGGTTTTCAATTTGATTCCAAGTGTCTGTGTCTTTGTTTTTGTGCAGGTACCATGCTGTCTTGAGCACTATGGCTTTGTAGTACAGACTAAAATCTGGTATGCTGATGCCCCCAGCTTTATTTTTGTTACAGAGAACTGCCTTAGCTATATGGGGTTTTTTCCGGTTCCATACAAAATGCAGAATCATTTTTTCCAAATCTTGAAAGTACGATGTTGGTATTTTGATAGGAATGGCATTGAATAGGTAGATTGCTTTGGGAAGTATAGATGTTTTAACAATGTTGATTCTTCCCATCCATGAGCATGGTATGTTCTTCCATTTGTTAATATCCTCTGCTATTTCCTTTCTGAGGATTTCATAGTTTTCTTTATAGAGGTCCCTCACCTCCTACATTAGGTATATTTATAGGTATTTCATTTTCTTTGAAACTATGGTGAAGGGAGTTGTGTCCTTATTTAGCTTCTCATCTTCACAGTTACTGGTGTACACAAAGGCTACTGACTTGTGGACATTGATTTTATATCCTGAAACATTACTGTATTTTTTGATGACTTCTAGGAGTCTTTTGGTTGAGTCTTTGGGGTTCTCTAAGTATAAGATCATGTCTTCAGCAAAGAGGGAGAGTTTGACCTCCTCTGCTCCCATTTGTATTCCCTTTATTTCCTTGTCTTGCCTATTTGTATTGGGTAGAACTTCCAGCACCATGTTGAATAGTAAAGGTGACAGAGGAAAACCTTGTCTCGTTCCAGTTCTAAGACGAAAAGCTTTCAGTTTTACTCCATTTAGTAAAATATTAACTGTGGGTTTGTCATAGATAGCTTCAATCAGTTTTAGAAATGTGCCACCTATGCCTATCCTCTTCAGTGTTCTAATTAGAAAAGGATGCTGGATTTTATCAAATGCTTTTTCTGCATCTGTTGAGAGGATCATGTGATCTTTATTTTTGCCTCTCTTAATATGGTGGATAACGTTTATAGACTTGAGTATGTTAAACCAGCCTTGCATCCTTGGGATGAAGCCTACTTGATCATGATGAATGACTTTTTTGATGATAAGCTGTAATCTATTGGCTAGGATTTTGTTGAGAATTTTCGCATCTATATTCATGGGTGAGATTGGTCTGAAATTCTCCTTTTTGTTTGGGTCTTTTCCTGGTTTTGGTATCAGGGTGATGTTTGCTTCATAGAATGTGTTGGGGAAGATTCCTTCTTCCTCAATTTTTTGGAATAATTTCTGCAGTACAGGAATAAGCTCTTCCTTGCAGGTTTGATAGAATTCTGGAGGGAAGCCATCTGGACCAGGGCATTTTTTGGTTGGAAGATTTTTTATTGTTTCTTTGATCTCAGTGCTTGAAATTGGTCTGTTCAGGAGCTCTATTTCTTCCTGGCTGAGTCTAGGGAGAGGGTGTGATTCGAAGTATTGATCCATTTCCTTCAGATTGTCAAATTTCTGGGCATAGAGTTTCTGGTAGTGTTCAGAGATGATCTCTTGTATCTCTGTGGGATCAGTTGTTATTTGCCCTTTATCATTTCTGATGAGGTTACTAGAGATTTTACTTTTCTATTTCTCGTTAGTCTGGCCAATGGTTTATCTATTTTACTTATTTTTTCAAAAAACCAAGTCCTTGTTTCATTAAGTTTGTTTTCAATTTCATTGATCTCTGATTTGATTTTGGATATTTCTTTCCTTCTACTGAGTTTAGGCTTCGATTGTTCTCCTTTTTCCAATTCCATAAGATGGCTTGTGAGATTGTTGATGTGCTCTCTTTCTGTTTTTCGAATGTAGGCATCTAAAGCGATGAATTTTCCTCTCAAAACTGCTTTTGAAGTATCCCACAGGTTTTGGTAGCTTATGTCTTCATTGTTGTTATGCTCAAGTAAGTTAATGATTTCCTGTTTTATTTCTTCCTGAACCCATCTGTTATTTAACAGAAGATTGTTTAATTTCCATGCCTTTGTGTGGGGTTGAGCGTTTGTGTTAGAGTTGAGTTCCACCTTTAGTGCCTTATGGTCTGAGAAGATACAAGGTAAAATTTCAATTCTTTTGATTCTGTTGATATTTGTTTTGTGTCCCAGGATATGATCAATTTTGGAGAATGTTCCATGTGGTGATGAGAAGAATGTATATTCTTTATCTGTGGGATGGAGGTTTCTATACGCATCTATTAAGCACAGTTGCTCTAGGGTCTCATTTAAATCTCTTATATCATTGTTTAATTTCTGTTTAGAGAATCTGTCCAGCTCTGTAAGAGGAATGTTAAAGTCCTCTGTTATTATGGTATTATCAGATATCATATTGCTCAGACTGAGTAAGGTCTGTTGCAAGAATCTGGGAGCATTTAAATTGGGTGCATAAATACTTAGAATTGAAACATCATCTTGTTGTATTTTTCCCTTGACCAATATAAAGTTACTATCTTTGTTTTTTTTATTTTAATTGCTTTAAATCCATATGAATCTGAAAATAAGATTGCAACTCCTCTTTTGTTCTGAATTCCATTTGCCTGAAAAATTGTCTTCCAACCCTTGACTCGGAGCTTTAATTTGTCTTTTGAAGCCAGGTGTGTTTCTTGCAGACAGCAAATGGATGGCTTGTGTTTTTTAATCCAGTCAGCCAATCTGTGTCACTTCAGTGGGGGAATTCAAGCCATTAACATTTTTGAGATAATTGATAAGTGTGGTAGTATTCTATTCGTCTTATTTTGTGAGAGTCCTTTGCTTAGTTTTATCTTTTGCATCAGTGTGGAGGTTAGGTTCTGTCCTTTAATTTCTGAGTTCTTACTTTGCTGCTGATCCATTGTTGGTGGTCAGTGTGCAGAACAGGTTGAAGTATTTCCTGTAGAGCTGGTCTTGTTGTGGCGAATTTCCTCAATGTTTGTATATCCGTAAATGATTTGATTTGTCTGTCAATTTTGAAGCTTAGCTTAGCAGGGTACAGAATTCTGGGCTGGAAATTGTTCTGTTTAAGTAGATTAAAGGTAGATGACCATTGTCTTCTTGCTTGGAAAGTTTCATTAGAGAAGTCTGCAGTCACTCTGATGGATTTGCCCCTGTAAGTCAACTGGCGCTTACTCCTGGCAGCTTGCAGAATCTTTTCTTTTGTCTTGACTTTGGACAGGTTCATCACAATGTGTCTTGGAGAAGCTCGGTTAGAGTTGAGGTGACCTGGGGTCCGATATCCCTCTGAAAGCAGTGTGTCAGAATCTTTGGTGATATTTGGGAAATTTTCTTTTATAATATTCTCTAGTATGGCTTCTATTCCTCTGGAGCATTCTTCTTCCCCTTCTGGGATTCCTATAACTCGTATGTTGGAATGCTTCATAGAGTCCCATAAGTCTGACAGTGAACATTCTGCTTTCTCTCCCTTCTTTTCTGCCTCTTTTACTATCTGAGTTATCTCGAAAACTTTGTCTTCTACCTCTGAAATTCTTTCTTCTGCATGGTCTAACCTGTTGCTGATACTTTCCATTGCATCTTTAAGTTCCCTAATTGACTGTTTCAGTTCCTTCAGCTCTGCTATATCCTTTTTATATTCTTTGTATCGTTCATGTCTTATTTCATTCTGTTTTTGGATTTCCTTTTGGTTATTTTCCACTTTATTAGCAGTTTCCTTCATTGTTTCCATCATTTCTTTCATTGTTTTCATCATGTGTATTCTAAATTCCCTTTCTGTCATTCCTAACATGTCTTTATAGGTAGAATCCTCTGCAGTAGCTACCTCATTTTCCCTTGGCAGGGTTGTTCTGGACTGGTTCTTCATGTTGCCTGGAGTTTTCTGCTGATTCTTCCTCATGAGTGATTTCTTTTATCTTTTTCCTTGCCCTAATTATCCTTTCACTTCCTTTTGCTCTCGTGCCTGTGGACGGTTTTCCACTGTTGTAGTCCTCCTCTTGGGGTCCAGAAGTCTCTCGCTGACTCCCTTTATCCTCTCAGGAGTGATGATAGGCAGATCCCACCAGCCAGAGATGCCTGGATCCTATCTCCCCAGACTCACGGTGCCCAGATGCAAGGGAGCTGTTACTCGGCTGCCATCTTGCTCTGCCCCCCTGAAGTAAAGTCTATTTCTTCCCTCCCTTGCGCCAAGACCATGAGCTCCTCAGTGTAGGAACTGTCTTATTCCTACCTGTTCTCTCAGTGCTGGGCACATTACCTGAGTATTTGCTGGGTACAGTAGCTCATGCCTTTAATCCTAGCACTTTGGGAGGCAGTGGCAGAAGGATTGCTTGAAGTCAGGTTCGAAACCACCCAGAGCAAAAGTGAGACCATTTTGTCCTCGCTTCACTTCCGTCTTCTGTCAATATTCTTTTTACCCATCCTCTCTCCTTTCTCTATTTTTTTTCTTTTCAATCAGTCCTCCTTTCTTTCATTCCTTTCTTGCTCTTCAACCTTCTCACCCTTCTGGTCCTGTATCAAAAGGACTCATCTAACCCTTAGTCCACAGGCACGAGAACTTAAAGAGCAAGAGGAAGTGAAAGGAAAATTAGGGCAAGGAAACAGATAAAATAAATCACTCATGAATCAAATACTATTGAGCTATTAAAGAAAATGGAGACTTTACATCCTTTGTATTAACCTGGATGGAAGTGGAAGACATTATTCTTAGTAAAGCATCACAAGAATGGAGAAGCATGAATCCTATGTACTCAATTTTGATATGAGGACAATTAATGACAATAATGGTTATGGGGGGGAAACAGAAAGAGGGAAGGAGGGAGGGGGGTGGGGCCTTGGTGTGTGTCACACTTTATGGGGGCAAGACATGATTGCAAGAGGGACTTTACCTAACAATTGCAATCAGTGTAACCTGGCTTATTGTACCCTCAATGAATCCCCAACAAAAAAAAAAAAAAAAAGAATATTGACAAACAGAAGAGAGGCACAGAAATAGGGAGACAGAGCAATATAGGTGTACAGCAGGGTTCTTTGACACAACCTTAAAATTAAACTACCTTCTGGGGGTTCCCATTTATGTGGTTCCCTTGAGGTCAGCAGCTCTTTGCTAACCTGATCCGACACAGTACCCCACCTCCACCAAGTAGAGAGGAAAGACAGAAATGCTATAAATCAAACCAAAACAAGCAAACAGAAAACTTTATGGGATAAAATTGGATGAAAAACCAAATAATAGTGGTAGAAACAGTAGCAAAAATGTAATTCTAGTTATTAAAAAAGGCAGCAATGGGAAATTATAATTAAACTAGAAAAATTGAGAAAGAAAAAATATCTGTATGGAAAAGGTTGAAATTAAAAAACAAAACAACATCAACAACATCAAAATAAACAAAAAAACCCAACCAAACCAAAGGAAAAAAAAAAAGGAAACAAAACACAACCAGAAACAAAGCAGTATGTATATGTTGTTGAATATTGTCTGTGCAACATGTGGTCTTCTGAGGTATGAGATGTTAATTGCAGTTCTGATACGACTGGAGGCTGCTGATTTCTCAAACCTCAGCAGGTAGACACCCTAAATCTCTCTTCAGCCCACTTAAAAGGCACTTTGAACTTGTAAAATTGCTGAGCAGAAGCCTTCCCAGGAAAGTGCTTGTCACTTGCTGAGCAGAAGCCTTCCCAGGAAAGTGCTTGTCGCTGGAATCAGTCCTGAAGTGGCTATCCACTTACTCAGTGTGCCAAAACCAGTCTCACTCTGCCCTTGAGGGTTAGGGCTGCAAGGCAGCTCAGACCCCACCCTTAGGCTTCTCAGTGCTGTGTTACCAGCTCCCACCCGATTCTAGCTCTGCGACATTGAGGGCGGAGCTTGCCGGGGCAGATTTCTCACAATGGCTCCCTGTGGCCCACAGCCAAACACTATTAGCTCCGTCTGGCTCAGCAGCTCAGACTGGGGCCCTAGACAACGGCCAAAGTTCTCCGCATTCCCACTCAGGCTCTCCCCATGGCAGCTCAAGTGAGTGCCAAGTCCAAAGACACAAAAACAGTTCACAGGTAAGGCCTTTCCAGTTTGCAATCTCGCTGCTACTGAACTTACAGTTGAGGCGGGTTTAGACCTATTGAACACACGCGACTACTTGCCATTTTTCCACTGTTTTAGTCCTCCTCTTGGGGTCCAGAAGTCTCTCGCTGAATCTCTGTATCCTCACAGGAGTGATGATAGGGAGATCCCACCAGGCAGAGATGCTTGGAGTCCTATCTCCCCAGACTCATGGTACCCAGATGCAAGGAAGCTGTTACTCGGCCGCCATCTTGCTCTCCTCCTCTTATTATTATTCTTTATTAAATCATAGCTGTGTACATTAATGCAATCATAGGGCAACATACACTGGTTTTATAGACCATTTAACCTATTTTCATCACACTGGTTAACATAGCCTTCCTGGCATTTTCTTAGTTATTGTGTTAAGACATTTATATTCTAAATTTACGAAGTTTCACATGTACCCTTGTAAGATGCACCGCAGGTATAATCCCACCTATCACCCTCCCTCTGTCCATCCTCCTCCCTCCCTCCCCTCTCTCTCCCCCTTCCCCATATTCTTAGGTTATAACTGGGTTATAGCTTTCATATGAAAACCATAAATTTGTTTCATAGTAGGGCTGAGTACATTGGATATTTTTTCATCCATTCTTGAGATACTTTACTAAGAAGAATATGTTCCAGCTCCATTCATGTAAACATGAAAGAGGTAAAGTCTCCATCTTTCTTTAAGGCTGCATAATATTCCATGGTGTACATATACCACAATTTATTAATCCATTTCTGGATTGATGGGCACTTGGGCTTTTTCCATGACTTAGCAATTATGAATTGGGCTGCAATAAACATTCTGGTACAAATATCTTTGTTATGATGTGATTTTTGGCCTTCTGGGTATACACCTAGTAGAGAAATTATAGGATTGAATGGCAGTTCTATTTTTAGATCTCTAAGTGTTCTCCAAACATCTTTCCAAAAGGAATGTATTAATTTGCATTCCCACCAGCAATATAGAAGTGTTCCCTTTTCTCTACATCCACGCCAACATCTCTGGTCTTGGGATTTTGTTTTATGGGCTAATCTTACTGGAGTTAGTTGATATCTCAAAGTAGTTTTGATTTGCATTTCTCTGATGGTTAAGGATGATGAGCATTTTTTCATATATCTGTAGGCTGTGCGTCTGTCTTATTCAGAGAAGTTTCTCTTCAAGTCCCTTGCCCAGCCTGCAATGGGATCACTTGTTCTTTTCTTGCTTATACATTGGAGTTGTCTATGGATTCTGGTTATTAAACCTTTGTCAGAACCTGCAAATATCTTCTTCCTTTCTGAGGGCTGTTTGCTTGCTTTACTTACTATGTTCTTGGCTGTGCAAAAGCTTTTTAGTTTGATCAGGTCCCAGTAGTTTATTTTTGAAGCTGATTGCCTGGGGGAGGGGAGGTGTCCTCCTCATAAAATACTCACCCAGACTGATTTCTTCAAGGGTTTTCCCTGCACTCTCTCCTAGTATTTTTAGTTTCATGTCTTAAGTTTAAATCTTTAATCCAGTGAGCGTCTATCTTAGTTAATGGTGAAATGTGTGGGTCCAGTTTCAGTCTTCTACAAGTTGCCAGCCAGTTCACCCAGTACCATTTGTTAAATAGGGAATCTTTTCCCCACTGAATGTTTTTAATTGGCGGTAAGTAGGTGGGTTCATCTCTTGGTTTTCTATTCTGTTTCATACATCTACCTCTCTGTTTTTGTGCCAGTACCATGCTGTTTTAATCACTATCGATTTATAGTATAGTCTGAGGTCCGGTGGTGTGATTCCTCCTGCTTTTTTTTTATTTCTGAGTAATGTCTTGGCTATTCATGTTTTTTTCTGATTCCATACAAAACAAAGTAGTATTTTTTTAAAGATCTTTAAAGTATGACAGTGGAGCTTTAATAGGATTACATTAAAATTGTATATTGCTTTGGGTAGTATGGACATTTTAACAATGTTGATTCTTCCCAGCCATGAGCATGGTATGTTTTTCCATTTGACTCCGCTGCTCTTTAACATTGTAATGGAAGTTTTAGCGATTGCAATTAGGGAAGAAAAGGCGATCAAGGGTATTCATATAGGGTCAGAAGAGATCAAACTTCCGCTCTTTGGAGATGATATAATTGTATATCTGGATAACATCATGGATTCTACTACAAAACTCTTAGAAGTGATCAAGGAATACTGCATCTTCTCAGGTTACAAAATCAACATTCATAAATCTGTAGCCGTTATATATATACCAACAATAGTCAAGCTGAAGAAACAGTTAAGGACTCTGTTCCATTCACAGTAGTGCCAAAGAAGATGAAATATTTTGGAGTTTATCTAACAAAGGACATGAAAGACCTTTATAATTATGAATTATGAAACTCTAAAAAAAAGAAATAGCTGAAAATGTTAACAAATGTAATGTATTTTTTATATTGCTTCAATTGCTCAGGGGGTCTTCCTCATAATGTATTCTCTCATGCTAATTTCTTTAAGTGTTTATCCTACACTCTCTCCAAGAATCTTTAAGTTTCATGTATTAAATTTAAATCTTTTATTTAGTGAGGGTCAATTTTTGTTAGAGTTAAAAGGTGTGTGTCCAGTTTCAGTCCTCTACAAGTCACCAGCCAATTCACCATGTGCTAAATAGGGAATCTTTCCCCCAATTTATGTTTTTGATAGGCTTATCAAAGATCAAATGATGATAAGTGTCTGGGTTCATCTATTGGTTGTCAATTCTGTTCCATGCATCTACTTCTCTGTTTTGTGCCAGTACCAGGCTGTTTTGGTCACTATAGATATTATAGTACAGTCTGAAGTCTAGTAGCATGATTCCTCCTGATTTGTTTTATTTCGGAGTAATGTCTTGGGTATTTGAGAATTTTTCTGTTTCCATATAAAATGAAGAACTAGTTTTTCAAGGTCCTTAAAGTATGCAAAGGTGCTTTAATAGGGACTGCATTAAATCTGTAGGTTACTTTGGGTAGAATGGACATTTTAACAATGTTGATTCTTTGCAGCCATGAGCATGGTATGTATTTCCGTTTGTTAACATCTTCAGCTATTTCTTTTCTTAGAGTTTCATAGCTCTCTTTATAGAGATCTTTCATGTCCTTTTTAAGGTACACTTCTAGATATTTCCATTTCTTTGGCAGTACTGTAAAAGGAATAGAGTCCTTAACTGCTTTTTCATCTTGACTATTGTTGGTATATCTAAATGCTACAGATTGGTGAGTGTTGATTTTGTATCCTGAGATGCTGCTGTATTCCTTGATTACTTCTAAGAGTTTTGTAGTTGAGTCTCTGGGGTTCTTCAGGTATACAATTATATCATCTGTGAAGAGTGAAAGTTTGATCTCCTCTGACCCTATATGGATACACTCGATTGCCTTCTCTTGACTGATTGTGGTGGCTAAGACTTCCATTACAATGTTAAAAAGCAATGGAGACAATGAGCAACCTTGCCTGGTTCCTGATCTGAGTGGAAATGTTTTCAATTTTATTTGGTTCAATATAATATTGGCTGTGGTTTGCTGTAAATGGCCTGTCAGTTTAAGAAATATCCCTTGTATATCTATTTTCTTAAGCATTCTAATCATGAAAGGATGCTGGATATTATCAAAAGCTTATTCTGCATCAATTGAGAGAATCACATGGTCTTTGTTTTTTATTTTGTTCATGTGATGTATTATATTTATAGATTTACAAATATTGAACCATCCTTGTTACCCTGGGATAAAACACACTTGATCATGTTGTATGATTTGTTTGATGTGTTGTTTGATTCTATCTGCTAGGATTTTATTGAATATTTTTGCAGCAATATTTATTAGAGATATTGGTCTATCTTCTTTTCTTGTTGTGTCTTTTCCTGGTTTGGAGATCAGGTTGATGTTTGCTTCATAGAATATATTGGGAAGTATTCCTTCTTTTTCCATGTTTTGGAAAAGGTTAAGTAATATAGGTACTTGTTCCTCTTTAAAGGTTTGTAGAGCTCTGATGTGAAGCCATTTGTTCCTGGCCTTTTCTTTCTGGGAGATTTTGTGTAGTTAATGCTATTTCAGAACTTGATATAGGCCTGTTCAACATTCCCTGTTATTTCTGGCTAAGTATAGGAAGGTGGTGTGCTTCCAAGTATTAGTCAATTTCCTTTTGATTTTCATATTTCTGAGAATAGATTTTTTTGTAATATTCATTAAGAATTTTTTGAATTTCTGAGGAGTCTATTGTTATTTTGCCTCTGCCATTTCTGATTAATGAAATTATGAATTTTACTATTTTATTTCTGTTTATGTTAGCCAAAGGTCTATTTTATTCACCTTTCCAAAAGACCAACTTTTTGATTCATTGATATGTTGTATAATTCTTTTATTTTCAATTTCATTTATTTCTGCTCTAAGTTTAGTTATTTCTTTTCTTCTGCTGGGTTTGGGGTTGGAATGTTCTTTCTTTTCCAGTTGCTTGAGATTAAGTCTCATTAAGTTGTTAACTTCCTCTCTTTTCATTCTCTTGAGGAAACCTTACAGTGCTATAAATTTCCCTCTTAGGACTGCCTTTCTGGTATCCCAGAGGTTCTGGTAATTCATGTGTTCATTATCGTTTTATTCCAAAAACTTGGCAATTTCCTTCTTAATCTCATCTATGAACAAGCTTTCATTCAGCATAAGGTTATTTAGTTTCCATGTTTTTGTATGAGTATGCAGATTCCTGTTGTTACTGAGTTCAACTTTTATTCCATGCTGGTCAGAGAAGATATAAGGACCAATTTCTATTCCTTTAAATTTGCTGAGTTTAGCTTTGTGACCTAAGATGTGATAAATTTTGGAGGATGTTCCATGGGCTGATGTTAAGAAAGCGTATTCAGTTTTTTTTGGCAGCTCCTGTGGCTCAGTGAGTAGGGCGCCAGCCCCATATACTGAGGGTCGCGGGTTCAAACCCATCCCCGGCCAAGCTGCAACAAAAAAAATAGCTGGGCGTTGTGGCGGGCGCCTGTAGTCCCAGCTGCTCGGGAGGCTGAGGCAAGAGAATCACATAAGCCCAAGAGCTGGAGGTTGCTGTGAGCCGTGTGATGCCATGGCACTCTACCAAGGGCAGTAAAGTGAGACTCCGTCTCTACAGAAAAAAAAAAAAAAAGAATGTGTATTTAGTTTTGTTAGGATGAAATGTTTTGTAGATGTATGTTAAATCCAATTGTTGAATGATTAAGTTTACGTCCAAAATATTTTTTTGAGTTTCTTATTGGAGGATTTATCCAACACTGCAAAAGGGATATTAAAATCTCTATTATGATGTTGGAGGAATATCAAGTTGCTCATGTCTGTTAGGGTCTCTCTTATAAATTGAGGAGCATTCTGGCTGGGCACATAAATGTTAATAATTGAAATCTCATCACATTGCATGTTTCCCTGGACAAATATGAAGTGACCATCCTATCATTCCTTACTTTTTTGGTTTAAAGCCTATTTTATCTGTGAATAAAATTGCAAAACCTGATTTTTTCTGATTTACATTTGCCTGAATTATAGATGTCCATCCCCTCACCCTGAGTCTATATCTTTTAAAGTAAGATGAGATTTTTGTATACACAGCAGATATCTGGCCTGAGTTTTTATATCCAGTCAGCCAACCTGTGCCTCTTTTGAGGACAATTTAAGACATTCACATTAATTGAGAGTATTGTTAATCCTGGTAGTATTTTGGGTGTTGAGTTTTTGAAAGTCCAGTGGACATTTTTAATCCTTTCACCACTGTGGAAATTGGGATTTGATCAAAAGATTCTGAGTGAGTTTACTTTTGTCATAGAGCATTGTGCTGGTCATTGTGGAGGATGGGTCTGAGAGTATCCTGGAGATCTGGTTTAGTTATAGCATATTTCTTTAATATGCAAATATAATTAAAGTATTTAATTTCTCCATAATAAATTAAACTCGGTTTAGCTGGATACAGGATCCTGGGTTGAAAGTTCTTTTGTTTTAGGAGGTTGAAGGTCGATAATCATCTGCTTTTGGCTTGAAAAGTTTCAGCAGAGAGATCTGCAGTCATTCTAATATTCTTCTCCTTGTAGGTTATGATTTTCTTACGTCTGGCTGCTTGCAGAATTTTCTCCTTCCCATTAACTTTATAGAAGTTAATTATAATGTGTCTGGGAGATGCTTTATTGGGATTAAGTCATGGTGGGTTTCTGAAACTGTCTGCTATCTGAATTTAAGTATCTCTTGCCATCTTTAGAAAGTTGTCCTCAATTATCTCTTGGAGTAGAGCATCTATGTGTTTCAGAACAAGCTCATCATCTTCAGGAATTCCTATAAGGCGAATGTTTGCTTTTTTGGAGTTGTCCCAGAGCTCTCTGAGAGAATGATCCATTCTTTCTCTTCCTCCTTGAGATTCTAGGAGAGTTCAAAAGCTTTGTCTTCAATGTCAGAAATGCTTTCTTCTGCCTGTTCCGTTCTGTTATTGAGGGATTCTATTGTATTTCTCATATCTTGGAGGGCTGCAAATTCTTTTTTCAATGTGTCAAAATCTTTGGTGATTTTGTCTTTGAATTCATTGGATTCTTGAGACAACTTTTGAATTATTTCTTGAATTTCTAATTCCAACTTTACTTCCATTCTGGTAATCTTGTCTGCCATCCAAATTCTGAACTTGATCTCTGACATCTCAGCCATCTGTTTATGGATGGGATCTTCTGGTGTGTCTGCTTTGTCATTTCTTGGGAGAGTTGATCTGCTCTGATTATTCACATTGCAAGAGTCTATCCCCTGATTATGCCCCATGATTATTTTTCACCATTTGGCTACATGAGTAGGCAAGATGAAATTGGATTGGGGGCTCCTGGAGATATGATTAACCAGCCCTTTGCCAAAGAGCTGGGACTGTTGACTGCAGCTTTTCCCCTACAGCTTTGCAAAGGACCAATACAGTACTACATCCTGAGACTCTGGAGACCTGCTTGGTGTGGTGGGGCTAGATGGCTCTGTCCTGTATTCATCTGGTCTCTGTCCATTCCTAGTGAGTGAATCTGTGACTCTGGGTTGAAGTCTCAGCTGTGGAGAAATACAAGCAACCAAGACACCCCACCCTCCACAGGCAACAACTGGAAGAGGAAAATCAAATCTTCCCACAACACAACCAGGGTACCACCTTGGAGAGTCCTCAGGTGATTGGCCCAGGTCAATAGTTCCAAATCAATTGTCCCAGTCAGCACTCACTCTCAAGCGGGAGAGTTCAAAAGGTTTCCAGCAACTAGATAGTAGGGATCTACTGGCAGCTCAAGTGTAGCTCACTCCAGTGCTCCATGAAGTCAGAAAGGCCTGCCTGTAGAAGAGTTGGACCAGAGGGGCATGTCCCTCTTTCCCCACCTTGTACCTCCTTCACGACCAATCACTGATAACCCCACAGGGCTGTGGTCCAGTTCCCTCCAATAAGAAAACATGCTAGGGCTTTGTGCCCGCCAGAGTCAAAGGAAAATCAATGCCTCCTTGGCCCAGCCACCACCTTCTGTCATCAGTCAGCAGGGGGAGCTGAACTTTGCCCGCCTTGGGTACTTAATGGCAACTTAGGAGTGTTCCACCTGAGCTCAGTCCAAACCTGAGGATAATAAGTCAGCAGATGTTTTTCTCCCTCAGGTGCAGCACCTATGCCCCAGCTGGTCTGCAGCTCTGGTATCCCTTTAGGGTGAAGTCTGGCTCCCTCTGGTGGTCCTCAGAGTTTGGGAGGTGTCTTTCCGAAATTAGACCCCAGCAGGATCACTCTACTATTGCTAAAGCTTTCTGGGTGGTGTCTCTGCACGGTTTTGAGATGGTTCCCTCGACTTCTGCAGCTCATGTGGCTCCCAGGACTGCCAGGGTGGCAGCTAGGGTTGTGGGTATGGTCGTGCAGGGTGGCGTGGTTGGGGCAGCTCAGAGGCTTGTGCTGCTCACAAGCCTCCTCCCGCTGCTGATTTGCACTTTTGCAGAGCCAAGCCCAAAAGCCTCCCCCCTTTGTCTGTCTCTACTACTACTGTGCTCTCTGTTACAGTGCAGCTTCATTACCATGGCCCTTGCAATGCCAGGTCCTGGCAATAAACCACAGACATTCAGTCTCTGGGCTGTCAGGCAAGGTGGGAGGGGTGGACTGGGAGTTCAAAATGTCAGAGAAAACATTTATTCTACTTTCATGCCTGGCAAGAGAATGTCTAGGCTCACAGCAGGGTCTCTCTGGAGAAGTCCCTGTTTCCAGCAACTCTCTCCCATGGGGAGAAACAAGAGCTCCTTAGTTTGCCACTCACTTGTAGAAATCCCACAGCAAGCAAAAACAAACAAACAAAAAAATTCTCTTGGGGGAGGGGATGGACACTCTTTCTTTGAAATGAGTTTTGTACCTGAAATTTGCTTCCTTGGAGTTGCAGCTTGCCTCAGCAGAGGTGACGTGCATTTATCACTCTTCTCCCTCAGCTTGGCTCCCGATCTTCAGCTTTACTGGGTACTTTCTGGTCATTATCCTTTCCTCTGGATGGGAGCTTCTGTTGAAATCTGGATCCAGTTGGCCATCTTCCCCTGATACACCTGAATTCAGTTTTAATTTCTGTGATTATTGTAGGGAGGGTGAACAATTCACTGTTTTATTATTAGTTTTAATTAGGACTATTTCATTATTGGTTTTAATTAAAAGTGTGCATACTAGGGATGTACATATAGATTGAACATGGTTATTTTCATATTTATTTTTATTTTATTAATTGTACATATTTGTGGGGTACATATACTATATAGCAATCAGATCAGGGTAACTAGCATTTCTGTTATCACAAAATTTATCATTTCTTTGTGTTTAGAATGTTCAATATCTCCCTTCTATCTGTTTGAAACTGTATACTATATTATTGTTAACTATAGCCATCCTACAGTGGTATATGCACTGGAACGTATTCCTCTTACCTTATTCCTCTTTATTCTCAGATTGATGGAAAAATTACAAAAACAATACAGATATCTCCCATGTATATTCTTAACCTAATTGCCCAAACATCAAAATTTTACATTTAATGTTTTTATAAAATCCTCTTTTCTTCCTTCTTTTATGCCCCTCCTTTTCCTTTTCCCTGTCTCTGTCTATCTATAATTTTGTCCCTCTTCACCTCTACAAATTCAGTCTTTCCTAAAAACATAAGGACTGTTTCACATAACCACAGCACAATTCATCATAATCAAGAAAATAGCACTGATTTAACACCACTATTAAATATATGGGGCTCATTCTTATTTCAATAATTATACCGATAATGTCATCTATAGCCAGAGAGAGCCCCAGATCACACAGCACCTTTGGTTGACACGTATTTTTAGCCTCTTTAAATCTGGACTGTTTCCTGGACTTTCTTTTTATTTTATGGCATTGACATTTGTGAAGCCCACACGTTAGATTTTTTTTATACTGCATAAAAAACACAGGGTTAATAACAGCCACTATTTCCTCAGCACTTTGTATATGCAATGTCACGACAGTCATGGCTTCAGAATTCATGTCCATTTTATTCCAAGGTGGGTTGGGGGAGGAACCTGAAGCTCAGAGAATCACAGAGCATTGCTGAAGCTGGAATTAGAATTCCAGGCTATCAACTCCAAAGTCTGCTCTGAACCATCATAAACAAATTATACTATCCCTTAAATGTCTCTTTTTAAATCCTAGTTTTCCAAAACAAAAAAACCTAATCACATCTTTTGTAGACAAAGTCCTGTTATTTACCTAGTATGTTTAACCACTTTCTATGAAGTTTTTTTGTCTGAGGGAAACTGGGGATTAATATTTATAGTTATACTGTGAATTAACCTTCAACTATTTGTATAGCACAAGTTAGATTTTGTGTAAAACATCCTTCAAGCTTGGTTTGGCTGATGGTTCTTACTCTTCAGATCGAAGTCCAGCATTTTTTGCAGGAATCCCACAGAAGGAAAGTTTTGTCCTTTTCTGTCAATCCTACGAGAAGGCACATCATATTGATTTGCTTTTTGTACCACTTCTGAAGCTCCTTGCCCATCTAACAGGGTTGTCACCATAATGGTTGCTTAAGGTAGACAGCTGGGGCTGAGCAGGATGGCACATTCCTGTAATCCCATTATTTGGGGAGGCTGAGGTGGGAAGATTGCTTGAGGCCAAGTGTTTGAGACTGTAGTGAGATAGGATCGTGCCTCTGCACTCCAGCCTGGGTGACAGAGTGAAACTTGGGGAAAAAAATAATGAGTGGTTGGAATGATGGACTCCATTGTGAAAGGAGATTCAACATTTAGAAAAAAATAACTCACTTCACAAACAACTTGAGTAAAAAGCGTAGTCAACATTTCTATTGATGGATGATGCCTGTTTGATGCTAACAGATATTGCTCTTTTCACTTCTTTTATAGACACATCAGCTCCATAGAAGCAGGAAACCAAACAGGAATCAGAATTCATCCTCCTGGGGTTCTCTGAGGACCCAGAGCTGCAGCCCATCCTCCTGTTCCTGTCCATGTACTTGGTCACAGTGCTCGGGAACTTGCTCATACTCCTAGCCATCTGCTCTGACTCCCACCTGCACACCCCCATGTACTTCTTCCTCTCTAACATGTCCTTTATTGATGTCTGTTTTAGCACCAGCATAATCCCCAAGATGCTGTTGAACATCAAGACAGAGAACAAAGCCATCTCCTACATGGACTGCCTCACTCAGGTGTATTTTACCATGTTTTTTCCCCATCTTGGACACTCTACTGCTAACTGTGATGGCCTATGACAGGTTTGTGGCCATCTGTCACCCCCTGCACTACATGGTCATCATGAACCTGCGCCTCTGTGGCCTGCTGGTTCTTGTTACCTGGTTCATTGGTGTCATGACATCTCTTCTTCATATATCACTAATAACCCGTCTGACCTTCTGTAAAGATTTTGACATTCCACATTTTTTCTGTGAGCTGACACAGATCCTCAAGTTGGCCTGCTCTAATACCTCCCTTCACAGTGCATTGATATATTTTATGACCGGTATGCTGGGTGTTTTCCCCCTTCTTGGGATCCTTTTCTCTTACTCATGAATTGCTTCATCCATAAGGAAGATGTCCTAATCTGGGGGAAAGCAGAAAGCATTTTCCACATGTGGCTCTCACCTCTCTGTTGTTTCTCTATTCTATGGACAGACATTGGGGTCTATTTAACTTCTGCGGTGACTGACTCCTTCCAGAAAATCTCAGTGGCCTCTGTGACGTACATAGTGGTCACCCCTTTGCTGAACCCCTTTATCTACAGCCTGAGGATCAAAGATATGAAAGGTGCCCTGGGAAGAATCCTCAGCAAAGCAGCCTCTTGTCTGTGATGTAACCATTGGCCCCAGAACAAAGAAGTTTTGTGGGCACCAAATGACACCAAAAACAAACAAACAAACAAAAAGAAAAACCACCTCTTTTTATTCTGTCATTCTTACTCTTGTTCTTTCACCCAGTCCTGAAGGATCTATGACTTTGCTTTTTCCTAGTTTTTATACAGTGTCTAGTCACTATTCTTTCTATAATTTCTTTGATGACATGCCTGCCCTCTCTATTGTCCAACAATATTGCCTTTAGTCATCTTTCTTACTTCCACACTGGTGAGCTTTGAACTTGAGTTTATAGCATTTACTTTTTAATCTCAAGTGGTGGCACAGAGTTCTTAAACTAATTTATTTCCACATGTTTGTGTGTGAATTTGTGTTGTTTATGTGAATTGACAGTGTTTCTTTTTAACTGAATGATTAAAATACATTCTAAAATATAGATCACATTTTAGTGTTTATTATGTGTTGATTCTGTGCTAACTGCTCTCTGTATACGTGGGTTATCTTCTATTATTTATCCAGTAAGAATGGCTACTATCACCATTCTAGAGGTGAGAAAAGTGAGGCTCTAGGAGCTAAAAACAAAGAAGCTAATAACAATAAAAATTATCCTAAGTTACAGAGAGACCAAGTGCCAAAACTTAGATTCAAATCCAGGACTCTGATCCTGAGCCCATATTATTCTATTGTATTTTCTTTTTCTTTCTTTCTTTTTTTTTTTTTGAAACAGTCTCACTATGTCACACTCAGTAGAGTGCCATGGCGTCACAGCTCATAGCAACCTCTAACTCTTGAGCTTAAATGATTCTCTTGCCTTAGCCTCCCAAGTAGCTGGGACTACCGGTGTCTGTGCACCACAACACCCAACTATCCAGCTATATATTTTTTTTGTTGCAGTTGTCATTATTTAGCTGGCCTGGGCTGAGTTTGAACCCGCCAGCCTGGATGTAGGTGGCTGGTGCTGTAACCACTGTGTTACAGGAGCCAAGCCTTATGCTATTGTATTTTCATAGAGACCAGGTCTTACTCTGTCAGCCAGGCTGGAGTGCACGGGGAGAAACATAGCCCACTGCAGCCTGAAACTCCTAGGCTTAAGTGATCCTCCTGCCTCAGCCTCCTGGGCAGAAACTATAGGCATGCACCTTCATGCCTGGCTGAGAAGAGGGTCTTGCTCTGTTGTCCAGCTTGAACTCCTAGCCTAAAGCAAGCCTATTACCTCAGGCTCCAAAAGTGTTGGTACTACAGGCATGAGCCACTCTACCTGGCCCTCATTTAACTTTAATCATCTCTCTAAAGATCTTATTTCCAAAAGCAGTTGTCACATTGAGGGTTAGGGCTTCCATATATTAATTTGTGGGCACATAATTCATTCCATAATAGATGGTTTTGCAGATCTGAAAAAGTTTCATCCAAATCTAGGAAGCTCTGGAGCAAGGGCTGCTCTTTTGAGAAGTCCCACCTTGGTTAGAAATGACTAGGCCCTATTAGCCCAGAAAGAATGTGGCCTGGAAAGTTGAAATAGATCCTGAAAAGTGATGACAGATGGAAACTGTCATCTAACTGGATTCTATCAAACCGATGGCAAATTCTTTCTAGAAAAGAGATTTAGTCATCTTGCTTTCTTGGCTACCACATTTATTCTAGAAAAATGATCAATGCTGGACTTTAGCCTTTAAAAAAAAAATTAACTGGAAGTTACTTTTTTCTTAAAAGTGTGCCTGATCCTCCTATGCAGAACCATATGGCTGATAAGAATAGTTTTTAATTAATTTGTTTTCTTCCTTTAGTTTAAGTTCATTCTACGTGACAGTAAGTACAATATTAGTATTCCATCAATTTCCATTAGATTTTCACATCTTTAACAGCGTATTACTTAATTTTCTCTTGATAATTTTTAAAATGTCTACTACTTCTACTATCATTCTTTTAAAATATATATTTGGATATCCTCTTTGTTTTCTTGATAAGACTTGTCAGAAATTCGAGTATTTTCCCCCAGGAATTAGCTCTAAGTTTTGTTGATCAACTCTTGATCAAACCTGTTAGTAGGCTTTTTTTTTTTTTTAATTACTGCCATAAATTCTACTCTTTTTGTTATCTTTGCTCTTCTTAAATTTTCTTTGTAGTATTAATTTTTTTCTGAGACTCTGCCACCCTAGTTAGAGTGCCATGGCATCACAGCTTACAGTAACCTCAAACTCCTGGGCTCAAGTGATCCCATGTCTCAACTTCCCGAGTAGCTGAGATTACAGGCACCCTCCATGATACCTGACTAGTTCTTTTATTTTGAGTAGAGACTTGGTACTAGTTTTTCTATTTTGAGTTCAAGACTATGCTTGCTCAGTCTTGAACTACTGACCTTAAGGGATTCACCCACCTTGGCCCCCCAAAGTGCTAGTATTATAGGTCTTTGTAATACTTTATATACACATGTGTATCTCCTTGCTCTGTGAGTTGAGAGGTCATAGAATCAATAACACTCCAGTAACAACATGCAAACTTAGTGCCAAGATTGTGGTTTCCCATATCATTCTCCTATGAAAGGAACCAGGGATCCTTGGAGAAATGGCAGATTCTAGGACTGGGACAGGGAATATCCAAGGTGAGACTGGAGCTTCACAAGATGCCAGAAAGTAAGAAAGTGCTAAAAACAACAGAGAAGCACAATGATTAAGGTGGCTAGACAGAGAAGCTAAGTGAAAGAACTTCCAATGGCCAAAGCAGAGCAAGGAGCAACACATAGCGGGGATGATGTTGGGGAAATTGGACATTCATATGCAGAAGAATGAAATTAGACCCTTGTCTCACACCATATACAAAAACCAACTCAAAATGGATCAAGGATGGGGTGGCGCCTATGGCTCGGTGGGTAGGGCGCTGGCCCCATATAGCGAGGGTGGCGGGTTCAAATCCAGCCCTCGGCCAAACTGCAACAAAAAAATAGCTGGGCATTGTGGCAGGTGCCCAAAGTCTCAGCTACTCATGAGGCTGAGGCAAGATTATCACCTAAGCCTAGGAGTTGGAGGTTGCTGTTTCTGTGAGCTGTGTGGGCCATGGCACTCTACCAAGGGCGATAAAGTGAGACTCTGTCTCTACCAAAAAAAAAAAAAAAAAAGACTTTAAAAAAATGGATCAAGGATGTAAATGTAAGACCCAGGACTATAAAATTACTAGAAGAAAAAATAGGGAAAAGACCCATGACATTTGTATAGGCCGTGGTTTTTTTTGGATAGGACCTCAAAAGCACAGGCAACAAAACCAAAAATAGACAAATGGGATTGCATCAAACTAAAAATCTTCTTCATGGCAAAGGAAACAATCAATAGAGTGAAAAGACAACCACCTTTTAGGGGTGGGATGCAATTATAAGAGGGTCTTTATCTAACAAATGCAATCAAGTAACCTGGTTCTTTGTACCCTCAATGAATCCTCAACAATTAAAAAAAAAAAAAAGACAGACAACCAGCATAATGGGAGAAAATGTTTGCAATCTAAACATCTGGTAAGGGTCTTATATACCAAAATATATAAGAAACACAAACAGGTAAACAAACGAGGGAAAGATAACTCAATTTTAAAATGGAGAAAGACTAGAATAAACATTTCTCAAAAGAAAATTTATTAATGACCAACAGGGACATGAAAAAATGAGAACAAGTCCACAGTGAGATACAGCACCCCTGGTAGAATGGCTATTATCCAAAAGAAAAAAGGTAACAAGTGCTAATAAAGATGTGGAGAAAAGGGAACCTGTGACCACTCTTTGTGAGAATGCACATTAGATCAGCCATAATGGAAAATAGTATGGAACTACCATATGGCCAGCAATCCCACTCCTGGGTATATACCCAAAATAAATAATGTTACTATGTTGAAGGGTTATAATAATAAATACATAACAAAGTTATGTACATAATAATACATAATAATGTTACTATGTTGAAGTTACTATGTTGAAGGGTTATAATAATAAATACATAACAAAGTTTAATGTTTATTTCAGTATGGTTCATAATAATGAAGATGTGGAATTAACCTAATTTTCCACCAATAAGTGAATGAAGAAATTGTGATATATATACATATATATACATATAAAATGGAATGCTATTTAGCCACAAAAAGAAGGAAATCCTGTTATTTCTCTTCTGGAACAAAATGGATGAAACTTGAGGACGTTATGTTAAGTAAAATAAAAGTCAGAGAAAGACAAATATTACACGATCTCATCCAAATGTGTAATCTAAAAGAGTTGATCTCATAGACATAGAGAGTAAAACGCTGGTTAACAGAGGTGGTTGGGGGAGGGGAAGTGTTGGCAATATGTTAGTTAAAGGATATAAAATTATGTTTGGATCTGACAGATAAGTTCAGTAGATCTATTGTACAGCATGATGACAATAACTAATTATACTATGTTGTACTTTTAAAAATTCTGAGAATGAACATTAAGTGTTCTCACCACAAAATAATAACCATGTAAGGTAATGGTTTGGTTAATTAGCTACACTTAACTGTTCTAATGTATATATTTCAAAACATCATTTGGTACACTAGACATAACTATACTTTTATCTGTGAAATTTAAAAATGAATTACTTTGAAAAAAATTAAGAGAAAAAATTTAAAACAAAGAGTCTTTGGAGATTTTAGGGATCACTTAGTGTCAATGATTTACAGAGGCAAAGGGGAGGTGTCTCTTGAGGGGAGACACATCACAGAGAGATGCTGCCTGACTTTGGCTCCTTATAGAAACCAAATTTTCCCTGAGGGGAAATCTTGTGACTTTTAAATCAAACCAAAGGCAAAAAAGAGAGAGTTTCTTCTTGGAGGAAATAAATTCATCTTGCCTTACTGCTGCTTATACTGACACCAAATTGACCAAAAATGTTCATTCATCTAACTTCTTTGTACCCCAAGGGAGCTGAATTGTTTCAAGAGTGGAAGGAATAATTTATTTAATGAGGTGCTCTGAGAATTCAACCTTTAAGACACTTGGAGTTTTAAAAATGCTCCTCACTTTTTATTCTCTAATCCCACCCAGACTTCAGTGAAACCCAAGTGGGTTTCCTAGGAGCAGGTCATGAAGAAACAGAAAGCTCCAGTGATAATGGTCCAAGAGAGTAGGACCCAGTAAGGGCTGCTGGAGTGAGGAGGAACTTAGCCCTAGTCAGAAAAAGTCTACCTGAGTGGGAGGAGCTACAAAAAGAAGATAATAATTAGTATAAAATACTATTTAACTGGTCCCCATAACTAACTACCCTCTTATCAGCTATAGCCAGACCACTCCTGCTTCTAATTGGAGTTACATATAAGCCCATCATCTTCAACTGCCTCATAGCATTCATATCAGCCCCTCCTAGTGATTCAGATGAATCAAGGGTTTGATTCCCCAAAAAGACCAGTGGGGAATGTAAAAGTGCCCAAATGTAAAAACCTTATTAGTTCCCTTAACCCTGGCTCCTAGGACACCACCACCACCACCACCCCCCACGGTTCAATTCTGGGAAGTCTTCAGAACAATGAATCATGGAAAGTCCCCTATTTCCCATAACCCCCACCCCAGTACCCAGTAAGATAACAATGGAAACTTACTCAAGCTGTGTTTCTCAAGCTGTAACCCCACCCAGAGCTAACCACAAAATTCCACTTCTGTACTTGCTTGCTTGCAATACTGTACAAAAAAAGAATATAAAAATCAGCCTGCCTTCCACTTCAGGGCCACCTGCCTCTTTGAGCAGCAGTCCCCTGCCCAGGTGTAATAAAATCACCATCTGATTATACCTAAGTGGAAGGCCTGAGTCTATCCTTACAGGCTGCGACAGATACTACAGAATCTTAGAGCTAGGGGATAAAGATTTTGAGCTGACACAAACAGTTAAAGAAGTACAAAAGAAGACAGAGAAAATGGAACATTCACTGAAAGTATTACAGGGCTTCGTGAAGCATTCAAATATATGAATTATACATATGCTGGAAGGGGAAGAATAATACCCCACAGGAATGGAAGCCCTACTAGAGGATATCATACACAACAATTTCCCAAGTATCACCAAAGATTCTACACACTTCTTTAGAGTGATAACAATTCCCAGGGCATTTCAACTCAAAACAGAGCTTCTCTAAAATATACTGTCATGAACCTCTCCAGACTCAAGACAAGAGAAAATTCTGCAAGCTGCCAGGAGTAAGTGCCAATTGACCAAGAGGGGCAATCATCAGGGTGACTGTGACCTCCTCAACTGAAAGTTTGCAAGGCAGAAGAGAATGGTCATCTACCTTTAACCTTCTTTAAACACAACATTTTTCAGCCCAGAATTCTATATGCTACTAAGCTAAGCTTTAAAATTGACAGAGAAATCAATTTTTTTACTGCTATGAAAACATTGAGGAAGTTTGCCACAACAAGACCAGCTCTACACAAAATACTTCAATCTATTCTTCACGCTGACCATCACAATAGACCACCATCAAAGTAAACACCCAGAAACTGAAAGACCAAATCTAGCCTCCACAATGATGCAAAAGATAAAATTAAGCAATGGACTTTTACAAAATAAGATGAATAAACCTCCACCACATTTATCAATTCACTCAATAAATTTCAATAGCTTGAATTCTGCCCCCCTTCCCCCAAAGAGGAATGTGATGGCTGATTGGATAAAAAAGTACAAGCCATCCATATTCTGTCTACACACCTAGTCTTGAAAGACAAAACAAGACCCAGGGTGAAGGGATGAAAAACAATATTTCAGGCAAATGGAAATCATAAGGCAGGTGAGGTTGTGATCTTATTTTCAGATGCAAGTGGATTTAAGGCAACTAAAGTCAAAAGAGACAAAGATGGACACTTCATATTGGTCACAGGAACAAAACAACAAGAGGATATTTCAATTCTAAATATTTATGCACCCAACTTAAATGCTTCCAGATTTATGAAATAGACCTTAATTTGTTTGAGCAATTTATTATCCTATACTACCATAGTAGAAGTTGACTTTAACACTCCTCTTACAGACGGGACAGATACTCTAACAGAAACTAAACAAAGATACGAGTGACAAAACTGTCACCTGATAACAACTGTACTTAGTAGACATATATAGAACACACCACCAAAAACTAAGGAATATACATTCTTCTCATCAGTCCATGGAATATACTCAAAAGTAGATTATATCCTTTGGCACATATCAAGCCTCAAAAAATCAAAAGAATTGAAATTATAACTTGTATCTTCTCAGACCACAAGGCAATAAAGATGGAACTCAAATCCAACAAAAATTTTCATCCTTGCAAAAAGGATGAATGAAAGTGGGGTCAATAAAGAGATGAAAGAGGAAATCATTAACTTCCTTGAACATAACAACAATGAAGACACAAGCTACCAGAACCTGTGGAAAACTGCAAAAGCAGTCCTAAGAGGTACATTTACAGCATTAGGTACCTACATATAAAAAACAAAGAGAACACATAACCAACAATCTAATGAATCCTCTGAAAGAAATGGAAAATGGAGAACAATCCAATCCCAAACCTAGCAGAAGAAAAGAAATAACCAAAATGAAATCAGAAATAAATGAAATTTAAAACAAAACAAAAGAATCATTTCTAAAAGTAATGAAACAAAAGTTGGTTTTTCAAAAAGATAAATGAAATCAATAAACCATTGTAATGATTAACTAGAAATAGAAAAGTATAATCTTTAATAACCTCAATCACAAATAAAAAGGGAGAATAAGAAATGATACCACAGAGATACAAGTGATTATCTCTGACTTCTATAAGAACCTTTACCTCCAGAAATTTGACTAAGTGGCAAAAATGGATCAATACCTGGAATTATATAATCTCCCTAGATTTAACCAAGAACAAATAGGTCTTCTGAACCATCGAATATCAAGTGCTGAGATACAAAACAACAATAAAAAAGTTTCCAACAAAAAAAGGCTTGGAACCAGATGGCTTCACAGCAGAATTCTATCAAATATTCAAAGATGAGCTTGCACCTGTACTGCAGAACCTATTCCAAAACATTGAGAAGGAAGGAACCTTCCCAACATGTTCTATGAACCAAACATCACCCTGATACCAAAAACATGAAAGGACCGAACTGAAAAGGTGAACTACAGACCAATTTCACTACTGAATACTGATACAAAAACACTCAACAAAATCTTAGCTAATACATTCCAGCTACTCATTTAATTATATATCATGATCAAGTAGGCTTCATCCAAGAAATGCAAGGCTGGTTTGTCATACACAAATCCATAAATCTAATTCAACATACCAATAGAAGCAAAAACAAGGACCATATGATCCTCTCAATAAATACAGAAAAAGCATTTGACAAAATTTAGCATCCTTATCTATCAAGAGCATTTATGAAAATATGCATAGCTGGCACATTTCTTTCTTTTTTTTTTTTTTTGTAGAGACAGAGTCTCACTGTACCACCCTCTGTAGAGTGCCGTGGCCTCACACAGCTCACAGCAACCTCCAACTCCTGGGCTTAAGCGATTCTCTTGCCTCAGCCTCCCGAGTAGCTGGGACTACAGGCGCCCGCCACAACGCCCGGCTATTTTTTGGTTGCAGTTTGGCCGGGGCCGGGTTTGAACCCGCCACCCTCGGTATATGGGGCCGGCGCCTTACCGACTGAGCCACAGGCGCCGCCTCTGGCACATTTCTTAACCTGAGTACAGCTGTCTATGGTAAACCCACAGCTAACATCATACTGAATAGAGGAAAAACTGAAAGCTTTTCCACTTAGAACTAGAACCAAACAAGAATGTCCACTAACACCATTATTATTCAATATTTTCTTGAAGTTCTAGTCAATGCAATCAGGCAAGAGAAGGATATGAAGGGCATCCAAATGAGGGACAGAGGAGGTCAAATTCACCCTCTTGGCTGATGCTTTGATCTTATACTAAGAAAACCCCACAGACTAAACCACAAAACTCATGGAAATGATCAGGAAATTCAGTAATGTCTCAGAGTATAAAACCACTGTCCACAAAGTAGACAGTAGACTTTGTATACACCAGTAACAGTAGACTGTCCACAAAGTAGACAGTAGACTTTGTATATGCCAATAACAACCAAGATGATTTGCAAATCAAGGACACAAATAACTTCAGAGTAAAGAAAGAAATGAAATAGCTAGGAATATGCCTTTAAAGAAAATGAAATACCTAGAAATATACCTAACAAAGGAGTGAAGGATCTTTACAAAGAGAATTCTGAAACTCTAAGAAAAGAAAGTACAGAAGGCATTAATAAATGAAAGAAAATACCATGCTCTTGGCTGGGAAGAATCAACATTGTTAAAATATCTATAGTTTCCAAGGTAATGTACAGATTAAATGCAAACCCCATTAAATTATCATCATCATACTTTAAATATTTGAAAAAATAGTACTTCATTTTGTATGGAACCATAAAAAACCCTGTATACCTAATGCTATTCTTTTTCTTATTGTTTTATTTTAATTGTGGTATAATATACATACATGAAATTTATCATCTTAACCATTTTTAAGAATAGAGTTCATTAGTGTTAATTACATTTACATTATTCTGCAACTAATCTCCAGGACTCTTTTCATCTTACAAACCTGAAACTCTATACACAGTAAACCAACTCTCCACTTCCCCCTCCACATACCTCCTGCAACCAAAATTCAACTTTTTGTCTCTTCAATTTGACTGCTTTAGGTACCTCATCTAGGCGAAATGAGTACTTTCCTTTCAGTGTTTGATTTATTTCACTTGATGTAATGTGTTCAAAATTTATCCATGTTGTCAGAATTTCTTTTAAAGATTGAAATGGGTCAGTACTCCACTGTATTTATTCACTTATCTACTAAAGAATATTGGGTTATTTATACCTCTTGGCTATTTTAAATAATGCTTCTATGAACACGGGTGTGTAAATATCTCTTTAAAACCCTACTTTCAATTCTTTGGGGCATATGCCCAAAAGTGGGATTATTGAATCATGTGGTTATTCCCTTTTTAGTTTTTTGTGGAATCACCATTTGTTTTCCACAGTGGCTGCACCATTTTACATTCCCACAACTAGTGCACAGGGGTTCCAATTTCTCCAACACTTGTGATTTTCTGGGTGTTTCATGTTGTTTTTATGAGGACCATCCTGATCGGTGTTAGGTAGCATCTCATTGTGGTCTGCGTTCCCCTAATGATCAGTGAGGCTAAACATATTTCCATGTGCTTGCTGGAAATTTTATATCCTCTTTGGGAAAATGTTTATTTGATTCCTTCACTCATGTATAAGACTGAAACTGGACCCGCACCTTTCCCCAGTCACAAAAATTGATTCAAGATGGATAAAGGACTTAAATGTAAGGCATGAAACAACAAAAATCCTCAAAGAAAGCATAGGAATAACACTGCAAGATATTGGCCTGGGGAAAGACTTCATGGAGAAGACTGCCATGGCAATTGCAACAACAAAAATAAACAAATGGGACTTCATTAAACTGAAAAGCTTCTGTACAGCTAAGGAGACAATAACCAAAGCAAATAAACAACCTACACAATGGAAAAGGATATTTGCATTTTTTGAATCAGACAAAAGCTTGATAATTTGGATCTATAGAGAACCCAAATTAATCCACATGAATAAAGGCTACAATCCCATATATCAATGGGTAAGAGACATGAATAGAACCTTCTCTAAAGAAGACAGACAAATGGCTAACAAACACATGAAAACATGTTCATCATTGTATCTATTAGAGAAATACAAATCAAAACCACCCTGAGATAGCATCTAACCTCAGCGAGAATGGCCCACATCACAAAATCTCAAAACCGCAGAGGCTGGTGTGGATATGGAGAAAAGGGAACACTTTACGCTGCTGGTGGGACTGCAAACTAATACAACATTTTTGGAAGGAAGTATGGAGAAACCTCAAAGCACTCAAGCTAGACCTCCCATTTGATCCTGTAATCCCATTACTGGGCATCTACCCAGAAGGAAAAAAAAATCCTTTTATCATAAGGACACTTGTACTAGACTGTTTATTGCAGCTCAATTTACAATTGCCAAAATGTGGAAACAGCCTAAATGCCCACCAACCCAGGAATGGATTAACAAGCTTTCTTATATGTATACCAAGGAATACTATTCAGCTATTAATAAAAATGGAGATTTTACTTCTTCGTATTAACCTGGATGGAAGTGGAAGACATTATTCTTAGTAAAGCATCACAATAATGGAGAAGCATGAATCCTATGTACTCAATTTTGACAGGAGGACAATTAATGACAATTAAGGTCACAGTGGGGGTAGGGGAAGGGGAGAGCAGAGAGAGAAAGAAGGAGGGATGGGTGGGGAAAGGAAGAGCAGAGAGAGGGAAGGAAGGAGGGAAGTGGGGCCATAATGTGTGCCACACCTTTCGGGTGCAAGACACGATTGCAAGAGGGACTTTACCTAACAAATGCAATCAGTGTAACCTGGCTTATTGTAACCTTAATGAATCCCCAACAATAAAAAAAAAAAAGGAAAATGTATAAAAAAAATTTACTATAAAGTTACAGTAATCAAAATAGTATGGTGCTGGCACAAAGGCAGAGATACAGAGCAAGGGAATACAATAGAAGGCCCAGAAATAAAGACTCTGAAATATGGTCAAATGTTATTCAACAAAGATGCCAAGACCATTCAATGGGAAAGGCCAATCTTTCCACCTATGTATGTAGAAAAATTGGATATCCACATGCAAAGTTGGAACTGGACTTTACCTAATACTATATACAAATGTTAATTCAAAAAGGGAGAGCACAGTGGCCCACGCTTGTAATCACAGCACTCGGGGAGGCTGAGGCTGAGGTTTGATTGCTTGAGCTCAGGAGTGCCCAAACAGCCTGAGCAAGAGTGAGACACCATCTCTAAAAAATAGCCAGACATTGTGGCAGGGGCCTTAGTCCCAGCTACTTGAGAGGCTGAGACGAGAAGATCACTTTAGATCAGGAGTTTCAGGTTACTGTGATCTATGATGATGCTGTGGCACTCTACTGATGGCAACAACGTGAGGGTCTATACCACCAAAAGAGAAAATGGTAACTCAAAATGGATCAAGATCCAAAAGACCTAAAACTATAAAACTCTTAGAAGAAAACTCTCAGAAGAAAATCTTCATGACATTGGATTTGTTAATGATTTATTGGCTATGATCCCAAAAGCAAGGGAAACAAAAGTAAAAATAAATTGGATGACATCAAAATGTAAAACTCCTGTCCTAAAAAGACATTATTTACAAAGTGAAAAGCAATCCACAGGACAGGAGAAAATATTTGCAAGTCAAGCAAGATGGAATCAGATAAGGAGTTAATATACAGAGCATATAAAGAGCTTTCATATTTCATCAACAAAACTACAAATAACCCAATTTAAAAATGAGTGAAGGAATCAAATAGACATTTTCCCAAAGAGGATATAAAATTTCCAGCAAGCACATAGCCAATGCTATTCTTAGCAATAAAAACAAACCTGAAGCAAAACTATTGTCCTACCAGACTTCAGGCTATATTTCAAGTCCACAGTAATCAAAGCAGCATGGTATTGGCACAAAAATAGAAACATAGAACCATGGAACAGAATAGAAAATCAAGAGATGAAACCTGTCCCTACTTGCCACCTGATCTTTGATAAGCCAAATAAGAGCATACAGGGGGGAAAAGAATCCCTACTCAATAGATAGTACTGGAAAAACTAGATAACCACATGTATAAGAATGAAACTCAACGCACACCAGTCACCGCTTAGAAAACTTGACTCCAGATGTGTAAAAGATTTAAATCTAAGGCATGAAATAATAAAAATCTTAGAAGAAAGTGTGGGAAAACTCTTGATGATGTTGAACTGGGGAAAGATTTTATGACAAAGACTTCAGCAGCAATCACAACAGCAACAAAAATAAGCAAATTGGACTAAATCAAGCTGAAAAGGTTCGGCACAGGTAGGGACACAACAAGTGAAGTAAAAATACAACCTTTAGAATGGGAAAAGGTATTTTCATGGTATGAATCTGTCAAGGGGTTGATGACTAGAATCTACAGACAGCTCAAATTAATAAACAACAACAAAAGAAGAGTAAACAATCCCATCACTCAGCAAGAGATATGAACAGAAACTTCTCTGATGAGCACAAATGAGTGGCTAACAAACATTTAGAAAAAATGGTCATCATCCTGACCATCAGAGAAATACAAATCAAAACCACTCTGAAATATTCACCCAACCCCAGTGAGAATAGCCCCCACCAGAAAGTCTCAAAGTGGTATAGGCTAGAATGGATGTGGAGATGCGGGAACACTTTTACACTGATGGTAGGACTGCAAACTAATACAGTCTTTTTGGAAGAAAGTATAAAGAATCCTCAAAAAAGCCATATGAAACCTCCCACTTGATCTTGCAACCCCATTACTAGGTTACCATGTAGGAAAAAAAACCCATGATTTTATCATAAGAACATCTGCACTAGACTGTTTTATCACAGTTCAATTTACAATCACCTAGATGTGGAAACAACCTAATGCCCACCAACCCAGAATGGATTAACAAACTTCTGTGGTGTACGTATACCATAGAATACTATTCATCCATTAAAAAATATGGAGACTTCACATTTTTGCATTAACCTGGATGGAGTTCCAACACATTCTTCTTTTTTTTTATTATTATTGAATCATAGCTGTGTACTTTAGTGCAGTCAAGGGGTATAATGTGCTAGTTTCATATAAAATCTGAAATATTTTCATCAAACTGTTTAACATAGCCTTCATGGCATTTTCTTAGTTATTGTATGAAGACATTTGTATTCTGCATTTAGTAAGTTTTGCCTCTACCCATTCTAAGATGCACCATATTTATGGCCCTTACATTCTTCTTAACAAAATATAACAAGAATGGAGAAGAAAGAATCCAATGTACTCAATTCTAATCTGAAGCCAGTAGACAATCTAATACATGCCCACATAAAAGAAAAACTCATATCAATTCCAGCTGGTGGTACGAGGCAGCAGGGAGAGGGGAGGGTGTGCTCCCACTTCATGGGCACAATGTTAGGGTATATGGTGTCTTGGGGGCAGTGCATAATTATAAGAGGTACTTTACATAACAAAGGTAAACCTCATATCCTAATTTTTGTACTCTCAATTAACACCCAAAGAATTTTAGTAATCAGATTGTTCAGGGCATCGTAGACCCTAGATCTTAGATCTCCTGAATTAGGTAAAAACAAATCTAGTTTGGACAGATTATTCTTAACTCAGGGCATATTCACAATTACAAGGAAACAAGCTATGATGAGTAAAGTCAATAGTAACAAGTAAACGTACCGACACAAGAATTCGAAAGTTAGACTAAACAAAAATCACTCTAACCCTAAAAAGAAGTAGTGCATTATGAAAAATGATAAATTCTGAAAATAAAAGTATGAGAATGAATCTGAAACTTTAAAAGACAGAAAAAATAGAAATAAAATGAGTGAAAAGGTAATTAGTAAGCTAAAACTTTAATTTCTGAATATAACGGATTGCAGAAAGCAGATTGTTCCTACATTAAATTCTAGATAAAATGCATAAAACAACTATTTTCATTTATTGGGAAATAGGAAAATCTGATAGAAGAAAACAAACATGGTAAGTTCTACAACAGCCACAGCTTTTGGCTTATCATCCATAGCACATGAACAAGAGTTCAAAAGTCTCTATGAGCTCAGGAGACAGAGTTTCAAACATCTGCATAAGGCCTTTCCCTGGATACTGATAACTGCATATGTATGAGAGGAAATTCCTCCAGGCTGGGAGATGGAGCCTGGAGAGCATGAGCAATGTGGGAGATAGTATATTCCCACATACAAGATTCAAAGACCTCCACATACATAAGCCAAATTTTCAGGTACAATTTTCAAAAGATTAAAGTAATAGTTCTAAATTAACCATAGACTAATAGTGTGCTTTACCCACACCACCAAGCTTTAAAAGCAAAGTTGAAAAGGATCAAACTGATTCCTACTAACTTAATTTTGAACAATATCTCCATGAATATCACAATGAATAAATAAAATTCAGTAGCCAAAAGGTTTCTCAATAGTAAAAACTTATTAGATGTTTAAAGTAATGGGAGAAAATTGGTCAGTAAAAACAGACCAAAAGGACAAAGATAATGGCAATGACAGATGATGATCTTAGCACTGGTATAATTATTTCCATGAGTACCAGAAAAGAGAAGAAAACATGAACATGCTGTGAAGTGGAATTCATTTTTAAAAGACCCAAATGGAACATCTAGATGAAAACTATAATATATGAATGAAAAACACTTACTGGTTGTGATTGACTGGATTAACTGATATTACACAGGATTGTATTTAGCAATAAAAACTATACGAAGTGAAACACAAAAAGAAAATCAAAACATCAATCACATGTGGGAAAATATCACAAACATACATGATACATACACATATACTCACACACTTATCATACCAAGATAGGATATCCAGGAGGTAGTAGTCAAAGAAACATATATTTTTTTAAATAGTTGAAAAATTTCCCTGATTTGAAGAATATTCCAAGTCCAGATATACAAAAAGCTTAACCAATACAAATAAAATGAACAAAAAAAAAAAGAAAGAAAAAACCATGTTAGCTATGGGCAAGTCATGCTAAAAACAAACAAACAAAAAAGAAGGTATATAAAAACCAAATTGCTGATGTATTTGGTCATCACAGAAACCTTATGAGGCAGACGCATTTTATCCCCACACTGAGGATAATAAAACAGAGGAACAAATGACTTCAAGTAATTGACCAGGAGTGCATAATCTTTCATGTGGTAGAATTGTGTCTTTATACAAAACCCATGCATTTACTGCACTTCCCTCCAAATAGAGACCAAAGAATTCCTAAGAACCAGTTAGGGCAGGCAGGCATGTGTGATTAGACAGGGAGCTATCAGCTGAGACTGAGTCTGGTGTAACCCTCACTTGGCCTCTTTAAGGCGAGCACCAGATAGTTTTCCAACCATCCACATTATCTGGGCTCTCTAGGTCACAGAGGAGTGTGGTTACAAAAAAAGGAGGAAATCCAATCAATAAAGTATGAGAAGCCAGGATTGCTTTATTTTTGAATATATTTGGCACGTTGTTAGCATCATTTAAATTTTAATATTTCACATCAACCCAAACTGCTAAGGATTACTGAATGATTATTCTCATGCCAGGTACTGTTTCAGGCACTTTATAGCTATAATGCACAATAATTTTTAGATAGATGGTGTTATTATCCACATTTTATAGATGGGGAAAATGAGGTAGAGAAACTAAGGGAGCTTTCTCAAGTTCACACACATAGCTAGTAGGAGGACTAATCTGCTTGGATTCATAACTCACACTTTTAACTACATGATATTATTATCTAAAAGGGTAATTGTTGGAAATAGTATCCTCTCTGTTTTAAAGCAGAAAACACTGACATTCCATAATTCCAATTTCTAACTCAAAGTGGATGTCTGAATAGTAATTTTCTTTCTTTTTTTTTAAACTGATTCCTAGTAATTTTGAACAATATCTCCATGAATATCTCAATGAATAAATAAAATTCAGTCGCCAAAAGGTTTCTCATCTAGTAAAAACTTATTAGACATTCAAAGCAATGGGAGAAAATCAGGCAGTAAAAACAGACCAAAATGACAAAGATAATGGCAATGACAGATGATGATCTTAGCACTGTTATAATTATTTCCATAAGTACCAGAAAAGAGAAGAGAACATGAACATGCTGTGAAGTGGAATTCATTTTTAAAAAACCCAGATGGAACATATAGATAAAAATTATAATATCTGAATGAAAAACACTTACTGGTTGTGACTAACTGTATTAACTGGTATTACTCAGGATGGTATTTAGCAATAAAAACTATACTAAGTGAAACACAAAAAGAAAATCAAAACATCAATCACATGTGGGAAAATATCGCATACACACATGATACATGCACACATACTCACACAATTATTACACCAAGATAGGATATCCAGAAGGTAGTAGTCAAAGAAACATATATTTTTTAAATGGTTGAAAAATTTCCCTGATTTGATGAAAACTCTAAGTCCAGATAACAAAAAGCTTAACCAATTCAAATAGAATAAACAATAAAAGAAACAAATAAAAAAAGAAAAACCCATGGTATCCATGGGCAAGTCATGCTAAAAACAAACAAAAAAAACAAAAAGAAGGTACATAAAAAGCAAATTGCAGATTTATTTGATCATCACAAAAACCTTATGAGGCAGATGGTTTTTATCCCCATAATGAAGATAGTAAAACAGAGGCACAAATAAATTCAAGTAATTGACCAGGTGTGCATAATCTGTCATGTGGTGGAATTGTGTCTTAACACAAAGCCCATGCATTTACTACACTTCCCTCCAAATGGAGACCAAAGAATTCCTAAGAACCAGTTAGGACAGGCAGGCATGTGTGGTTAGACAGGGAGCTATCAGCTGAGACTGAGTCTGGTGTAACCCTCACTTGTCCTCTTTTAGGTGGGCACCAGATATCTTGCCAACTGTACACATCATCTGGGATCCCTAGGTTACAGAGAAGTGTGGTTACAAAAGAAGGAGGAAATCCAATCAATAAAGTATGAGAAACCAGGATTGCTTTATTTTTGAATATATTTGGCACGTTGTTAGCATCATTTAAATTTTAATATTTCACATCAACCCAAACTGCTAAGGATTACTGAATGATTATTCTCATGCCAGTTACTGTTTCAGGCACTTTATAGGTATAATGCACAATAACTTGTAGATAGATGGTGTTATTATCCACATTTTATAGATGAAGAAAATGAGGTAGAGAAACTAAGGGAGCTTTCTCAAGTTCACACACATAGCTAGTAGGAGGACTAATCTGCTTGGATTCATAACTCACACTTTTAACTACATGACATTATTACCTAAAAGGGTAATTGTTGGAAATAGTATCCTCTCTGTTTTATAGCAGCAAACACTGGCATTCCATAATTCCAATTTCTAACTCAAAGTGGAGTCTGAATAGTAATTTTCTTTCTTTTTTTCTAGAGACAGGTTCTCATTCTGTTGCCCGTGCTAGAGTGCAGTGGTGTGATCATAGCTCACTGCAGCCTGAAACTCCTAGGTTGAAGTAATCCTTCTGTTTCAGCCTCATCAGTAGTTGGGTATATAGGTGCCCATCACCATGCCTGGCTAATATATATATATATATTTTTTTTTTTTTGTAGAGACAGAGTTTCACTTTATTGCCCTCGGTAGAGTGCCGTGGCGTCACACAGCTCACAGCAACCTCCAACTCCCTGGCTTAGGCGATTCTCCTGCCTCAGCCTCCCGAGTAGCTGGGACTACAGGCCCCCGCCACAGCGCCCGGCTATTTTTTTTGTTGCAGTTTGGCTGGGGCTGGGTTTGAACCCGCCACCCTTGGTATATGGGGCCGGCGCCCTACTCACTGAGCCACAGGTGCCGCCCTATATATATATATTTTTAAGAATGAATACTATGTTGTACGGGCTGACCAGCTAGTCTTGAACTGCTGATCTTAAGTGATCTTCCCACCTTGACCTCCCAAATAGTAGGCACCTGGCTCTGAATTTTATATGTATATAAAATTTGAGACAGAGTCTCACTCTCTTGTCTGGGCTAGATTGCGCTGGCAAATGGAACACATCTCCACTTTGGCTTTCAAGGTTCCTCTTTGAATATTAGCTAGTACCACCAAGCTCTGCATCTGATGTGGCTCCATCCAGGCCCCACAATCTAGGCTTCAAGGCTCACTGGAGTGGCCCTCCTACTTATCACAGAGTAAACTGCCAGTGAATGCTGGGTATGGACCCTATGCTCTAGCACCTTAGCTTACAGCAACCTTAAACTTCTGGGCTCAATCAATCCTCTTGCCTCAGTCTCCCAAATAGCTGGGACTACAGGTGTCCCCCACAATGCCTGGCTAATTTTTAACTTTTTAAATAGAGATGGGTCTTACTCTTGCTCAGGCTGATAATCCCTAAGCTCAAGCAATCCTCCCTCCTTGGCCTCCCAGATTGCTAGGATCACCATGCTCGGCCTGAATCATAATTTTTAATAGTTAAAATTTATTAAACAACACTTATTTTGTGATAGGCACTTGCAAATCATTTTATGTACATCACTTCATTTAGTCCTCACCACAGACTCTGAAAGGTAAGAATTAATTTTCATATTTCAAAGAAAAGGAAACTGAGGGTCAGAGGATAAATGAACTTATTCTGGTAAGTGTGGACCAGAATGAGCAGCCATCTGGGTCTAGCTCATGCACACCTGCCTTTGACCCCCTCACTTATATTCTTTCAAAGTCAAAAGGACTAACTTTTACTGTCCTGGTATTTGATATTTGGGAAAGAAAATTGCCCTGAGAGCAAATAAGGTCATTCAAATCTCCAGCAAATGATAGCTCCTATGATCACTTGTGTTTGTTTGTTTTTTCACTAAAAAAAATTATTTTTATTATTGTTCTTAAAAAGGCTATAAAATACCTATAAAAACATTGAAACATCTTTTTTGATTAATAATCTTCTATTATTTACATGTGAGAATGTTAGATTTTACATTTAGAATATACTTAGAATTTCTGAATAACTTTAATAGAAATTTACTAGAAGGAATGAGGACATCAAACCTTATAGATTTTCTATTTAACCCAAGTTTAAGCTTTTGAAAGCTACACATTTCTTGACAAGCACAGCTCACCAAGAAAAATTGCCCTGTAGCCTCAGACTTGCATCTCCACTTTTACTCAGCTGCTGTTTACCCACTTTAGCTAAGTTGTTCTTTAACTACTTCTACTCTTAAGTTAAACAAGGAATTGGGATGTAGTTAATGAAACAAAGAACAAAGCTTAGAATCAGGATGTGTAAGCAGACCCCATCAGACCATGCACACAAATTCCAAGAGAGATTGTTAGGCCTCTCTGAACCTTCTGCACTGACAGGCTGATACCATGCCATACCAAGAACTGAGAGGAAAGAAGTGTGTTCCTCTTATCTCTTGGAGAGTTGTTTTCTCTCTTAATGAGATTGGGTGCTTGTCCTGTTCCTAGCACATCCTGCACCTGCTGATTATATTTTCCAACCCCCTTCACACCGTGGACTCTGGCAGGCATGTCCTGCCTCTACAAGGCCGCCTCTCAGTGACCTTCATCCAGAGTCCCACTGGAGGAAAGGTGAAGCTGCGGCAAGACAGGTCTTTTGTCTTAAAGCTGTCAGACCTCAGCTGGTGCTTATTCAGCAGACTTCTGGTGTTCTTGTAGTTGCTTTTGTAGTTTGTGTACTGGCCTTCCTCAAGGTCTACCTCTTTGGTCTCTGTTTCCTTGTTCTTAACCTACAATCAACTTTTAATCAAATTTTCTAAAATACTATTTTAAAAAACATAAACTGGTCATAGGAGCACATCAGAACTATCTCTTCCTGCTAGGTACCCCCAGGTCCTCCCACACCATCATTATTCTGAGTCTCTCCTATCCATCATTCCAGGCCCTTTGTCCATGATTTTTTCTTTTTTTTTTTTTTTAATTTTCTCTATACATATACATCTGTTTATTTGGTTTCCACTTTTTGCTTTCACAAAATTAAAAAGGCTTAAAATTAATAACAATAACAATATTTAATATAAGAACTAGAAACAAAAACCTTATAAATAACAAACGAAGATAAATACATTCAGAATAGAAATCAGACAATTGCTGCAATGAAATATTGAGCAATAATAATAATAATAATGATGCAAAAAAATGTAGCATTCACATTGTCAAATAAGAGTATGTCTATCATAGAATGCTTTCACTCAGGTTCAGTATGGAGTCATCAGTTAACTTCTTATTATTTTTTTTACCAAAGCCTCAAAAAATAGACAACTAATATTTATTCATAAGAATAAAAAATAATTAAAAAGAACAGTTCATGCCAAATCTTACAGACAATAGAAAAAGAAGAAATACTTTTAATATATAATTTCAATGCAATCCCTATTAAAGCTCCACTCTCATACTTTAAAGATCTGGAAAAAACAATACTTCTTTTGTGTGTGTGTGGTTTTTGGCCAGGGCTGGGTTTGAACCTGCCACCTCCGGCATATGGGACGGGTGCCCTACTCCTTGAGCCACAGGCACTCCCTTAAAATTTGGTGATTTCCTTCTTCTTTTTTTTTTTTTTTTCTGTAGAGACAGAGTCTCACTTTACCGCCTTTGGTAGAGTGCCATGATGTCACAGGACTCACAGCAACCTCTAGCTCTTGGGCTTCCGCGATTCTCCTGCCTCAGCCTCCCAAGCAGCTGGGATTACAGGTGCCCGCCACAACGCCCAGCTATTTTTTGGTTGCAGTTCAGCCGGGGCTGGGTTTGAACCCCCACCCTCGGTATATGGGGCCGGCACCCTACTCACTGAGCCACAGGCGCCACCCAATACTTCGTTTTATATGGAATCAGAAAAAACCTCGAATAGCCAAGACATTACTCAGAAATAAAAGCAAAGCAGATGGAATCACGCTACCAGACCTCAGACTATACTACAAATCGATAGTCATCAAAACAGCATGGTATTGGCACAAAAACAGAGAAGTAGATGTCTGGAACAGAATAGAGAACCAAGAGATGAATCCAGCTACTTACAGTTATTTAATCTTCGACAAACCAACTAAAAACATTCAGTGGGGAAAAGATTCCCTATTCAACAAATGGTGCTGGATGACTTGGCTGGCAACCTGCAGAAGACTGAAACTGGACCCACACCTTTCACCATTAACTAAGATGGACTCTCACCGGATTAAAGATTTAAACTTAAGACATGAAACTATAAAAATACTAGAGGAGAGTGCAGGGAAAACCCTTGAAGAAATTGGTCTGGGCGAGTATTTTATGAGGAGGACTCCCCGGGCAATTGAAGCAGCTTCAAAAATACACTACTGGGACTTGATCAAACTAAAAAGCTTCTGCACAACCAAGAACACAGTAAGTAAAGAAAGCAAACAGCCCTCAGAATGCGAGAAGATATTTGCAGGTTATGTCTCCGACAAAGGTTTAATAACCAGAATCCACAGAGAACTCAAATGCATTAGCAAGAAAAGAACAAAGGATCCCATCACAGGCTGTTCAAGGGACTTGAAGAGAAACTTCTCTGAAGAAGACAGGTGCGCGGCCTTCAGACATATGAAAAAATGCTCATCATCTTTAATCATCAGAGAAATGGAAATCAAAACTACTTTGAGATATCATCTAACTCTGATGAGACTGGCCTATATCACAAAATCCCAAGACCAGAGATGTTGGTGAGGATGTGGAGAAAAGGGAACACTTTTGCACTGCTGGTGGGAATGCAAATTAATACATTCCTTTTGGAGAGATATATGGAGAACACTTAGAGATATAAAAATAGATCTGCCATTGAATCCTGTAATTCCTCTACTGGGCATCTACCCAGAAGACCAAAAATCACATCATAACAAAGATATCTGTACCAGAATGTTTATTGCAGCCCTCTTCACAATTGCCAAGTCATGGAAAAAGCCCAAGTGCCCATCAATCCACAAATGGATTAATAAATTGTGGTATATGTACACCATGGAATACTATGCAGCCTTAAAGAAAGATGGAGACTTTACTTCTTTCATGTTTACATGGATGGAGCTGGAACATATTCTTCTTAGTAAAGTATCTCAAGAATGGAAGAAAAAGTACCCAATGTGCTCAGCCCTACTATGAAACTAATTTAGGGCTTTCACATGAAAGCTATGATCCAGTTACAACCTAAGGATAAGGGGAAGAGGGAAAGGGAGGGGAGGGATGGGGGAGGTAGGTGGAGGGAGGGGGATTGGTGGGATTACACCTGCGGGGCATCTTACAAGGGTATATGTGAAATTTGGTAGATGTGGAACGTAGATGTCTTGGTACAATAACTGGGAGAATGTCAGGAAGGCTGTGTTGACCAGTTGGATGAAAATGTGTCAAACAGTCTATGAAATTAGTGTATGATGCCCCATGATCATATCAATGTACACAGCTATGATTTAATAATAAATAAATAAATAAAATAAAATCATTGTACTTCATCTGGATACCCTTGATTTTAAAAGTGGGAAAAACATATTAATATAAAAGAAAATTACAAACGTATTTTACTTATAAATGAGGATGCAACATCCTAAATAACATAGTAACAAAATTATTGTTCAAAAATTATTGTTCACATAATGTACTTTGGTCCAAGTTAAATCCAACTTAAGTGAGAATTAGTCATTCTTTTCTTTTCTTTTTCTATTCCTTTCCATCACCCCCCCCTTCTTTGTCTGCTCTCCCCTTCCCCCATGCCCCACCATGTCATTAATTGTAATTAATTGACCTCAAAGCAAAGCTGAATACATAGGATTCATGCTTCTCCATTTTTGTGATGCTTCACTAAAAATAATGTGTTCCACCTCCATCCAGCTTAATACAAATGCTGCAAAATCTCCATTTTTTTAAAATGGCTGAATAGTATTCCATGGTATACATATACCACAGCTTGCCAATCCATTTTTGGGTTGAAGGGCATTTAGGTTGTTTCCACATTTTAGGGATTGTAAATTGAACTGTGATAAACAATCTAGTATAAGTGTCTTTGTAATAAAAGGGTTTTTTTCCCCCATCTAGATAGATGCCCAATAATGGGATTGCAGAATCAAACGGGAGGTCTAGGTTGAGTTCTTTGAGGTTTCTCCATACTTCCTTCCAAAAGGTTGTATTAGTTTGCAGTCCCATTAGCAGTGTAAAAGTGTGCCTTTCTCTCCACATCTGTGCCAGCATCTGCAGTTTTGAGATTTTGTGATATAGGCCAATCTCTCTGGGGTGATATGATATCTCAGAGTGGTTTTAATTTGCATTTAATTGCATTAGGGATGATGACTTTTTTTCAGGTATTTGCTAGCCATTCATCTGTCTTCTTTAGAGAAGGTCCTATTCATCTCTTTTCTCCATTGATGTATGGGATTGTTGGTTTTTTTCTTGTGGATTAATTGAAGTTCTGCATGGATCCTAGTTATTAAGCTTTTGTCTTATTCAAAATATGTAAATATCCTTTCCTATTGGGTAAGTTGTCCATTTGCTTTGGTTGTTGTCTCCTTGGCTGTACAGAAGCTTTTCAGTTTAATTAAATCTCATTTGTTTATTATTGCTGTTGTTGCTCTTGCCATGGCAATCTTCTGCATAAAGTCTTTTCCCCAGGCCGATATCTTCCAGTGTTTTTCCTATTCTTTCTTTGAGGATTTTTTATCATTTCATGCCTTAAATTTAAGTCCTTTATCCATCTTGAATCAATTTTTGTGAGTAGAGAAAAGTGTGGGTCCAGTTTCAGTCTTTTACATGTAGGTGTCCAATTCTCCCAGCTCCATTTATTGAATAGGGAGTCTTTTCCCCAGCGGACATTCTTATTTGGTTTATCAAAGATTAGGTGGTTGTAAGTTGTTGGTTTCATTTCCTGGTTTTCTGTTCATTCCAAATGTTTGTCTCTATTTTTGTGTCAGTACCAGGCTGTCTTGACCACTATGGCCTTGTAGTACAGCCTCAAATCTGGTATGGTGATACCCCTGGCTTTGTTTTTATTAGTAAGAACTGCCTTAGCTATATGGTCTTTTTTCTTGTTCTATACAAAACACATAATTATTTTTTCCAAGTCTTGAAAATAGGATGTTGGTATTTTAATAGGGATGGCATTGAATCTGTAGATTGCTCTGGGAAGTATAGACATTTTAAAAATTTTGATTCTTGGGCGGCGCCTGTGGCTCAGTGAGTAGGGCACCGGCCCCATATGCCGAGGGTGGCGGGTTCAAACCCAGCCCCGGCCAAACTGCAACAGAAAAATAGCCGGGCGTTGTGGCGGGCGCCTGTAGTCCCAGCTGCTCGGGAGGCTGAGGCAAGAGAATCGCTTAAGCCCAAGAGTTAGAGGTTGCTGTGAGCCATGTGACGCCACGGCACTCTACCTGAGGGCAGTAAAGTGAGACTCTGTCTCTACAAAAAAAAAAAAAAAAAAAAATACTTATATAAAAAAAAAAAATGTTGATTCTTCCCAGCCATGAGCATGGTATGTTCTTCCATTTGTTAAAGTCCTCTGCTATGTCATTTCTTTGGGTTTCATAATTTTCTTTATAGAGGTCCTTCACCTCTTTTGTTAGGTATATTTCTAAGTATTTCATTTTCTTTGGGGCTATAGTGAAGGCAGTTGTGTCCTTATTTAACCTCTCATCTTGGCTGTTGTTGGCGTATACAAAGCAACTGACTTGTGGAGATTGATTTTATATCCTGAGACATTACAGTATTTTTTGATGACTTCCACAGACTTGTGGTTGAGACTTTACAGTTCTCTAATTATAAGATCATGTCATCAGCAAAGAGAGAGGGTTTGACCTCCTCTGCTCCCATTGGGATGCCCTTTATTTTCTTGTCTTGTGCAATTGTATTGGCTAGAACTTCCACCACTATGTTGAATAATAATGGTGATAGAGGACAACTTTGTCTAGTTCCAGTTCTAAGAGGAAAAGTTTTCAGTTTTACTCCATTCATTAAAATATCAGCTGTGGGGTTGTCATAGATAGCTTCAATCAGTTTAAGAAATGTGCCACCTATGCTTATACTCCTCAGTGTTCTAATTAGAAAAGGATGCTGGAGTTTCTCGAATGCTTTTTCTGCATCTATTGAGAGGATCATATAGTCTTTGGTTTTGCTTCTGTTGATATGGTGAATAATGTTTATGGACTTGTGTATATTAAAGCAGCCTTGCATTCCTGTGATGAAACCTACTTGGTCATGATATATGACTTTTTTGATGATAAGCTGTAATCTATACACTTGGATTTTGTTTGAGAATTTTTGCATCTATATTCATTAGTGAAATTGGTCTGAAATTCTCCTTTTTATTTGGGTCTTTTCTTGGTTTGAGTATCAGGGTGATGTTTGCCTCATAGAATGTCTTGGGGAAGATTCATCCCTTCTCCTCAATTTTTTGGAATAATTTCTGCAGTATAGGAATAAGCTCTTCTTTGAAGGTTTGATAGAATTCTGGCGTGAAGCCATCCAGACCAGGGCTTTCTTTTGTTTGGAGATTTTTTTATTGATTTTTTTTATCTCAGTGGTTAAAATTCATCTGTTCAGGAGATCTATTTCATCTGAGTTAAGTCTAGGGAGAGGTGTGATTCCAAATATCGATTCATTTCCTTCACACTGTCAAATTCCTGGGCATAGAGTTTCTGGTACTATTCAGAGATAATTTCCTGTATCTCCATGGAATCAGTTGTTATTTCCCCTTTATCATTCTGATTGAGGTTACTAAAGATTTTACTTTTTTAATTGCTAGTTAGTTTGGTCAAAGGTTTATCTATTTTATTAATTTTTTCAAAAAAAAAAAAACAACTCCTTGTTTCATTGCTTTTTTGAATGATTCATTTGTTTTCAATTTCATCGAGCTCTGATTTAATTTTGGATATTTCTTTTTTTCTGCTGGGTTTAGGCTTATATTGTTCTTCTTTTTTCCGATTCCGCAAGATGGCTTGTGGGTTTGTTGATGCGCTCTCTTTTTGTTTTTAGAATGTAGGCTTCTAAAGTGATGAATTTTCCTCTTAGGACCGCTTTTGCTGTATCCCATAGATTTTGGTAGCTTGTGTCATCATTGTTATTATACTCACGGAAGTTAATGATTTTTTTTTTTCATTTCTTGCTGCACCTAACTGTCATTCAGCATAAGATTATTTAACTTCTGTGCCTTTGTGTGAGGTTGAACGTTTTTGTTGGAGTTGAGTTGCACTTTTATTGCCTTGTGGTCTGAGAAGATGCAAGATAAAATTTCAATTGTTTCGATTCTGTTGCGGTTGATTTTGAGTCCTAGGATATGATCAATTTTGGAGAATATTCCATGGGATGATGAGAAGAATCCATATTCTTTATCTTTGAGATGGAGTGTTCTATATACATCTATCAAGCACAGTTGTTCCAGGGTCTCATTTAAATCTCTAACATCTTTGTTTAAGTTCTGTTTAGAGGATCTGTCCAGCTCTGAGAGAGGGGTGTTAAAGTCCCCTGTTATCATGGTGTTACAGGATATCATATTGCTCAGACTAAGCAAGGTCTGTTTTAAGAATCTGGGAGCATTTAAATTGGGTGCATAAATATTTAGAATTGAAATGTCTTATTGTTGTATTTTTCCCTTGACCAATATGAACTGACCATCATTGTCTTTTTTTACTTTAGTTACTTTAAATCCACATGTGTCTGAAAATAAGATTGCAACCACACTTTTCTTCTGAATTCCATTTGCCTAAAAAATTGACTTCCAACTCTTAACTCTGAGTTGTTTTTTTCTAACTATTAACTTTCTTTTTTTTTTTTTTTTTGGCCAGGGCTAGGTTTGAACCCGCCACCTCCGGCATATGGGACCAGCGTTCTACTCCTTGAGCCACGGGCACCACCCTTAACTCTGAGTTTTAATTTGTCTTTTGATGTAAGGTGTGTTTCTTGCAGACAGCAAATACAGCAAATAGATGGCTTCTGTTTTTTAATCCAGTCTCTTCAGTGGGGAATTCAAGCCATTGACATTTATTGAGATAATTGATAAGTGTGGTAGCGTTCTATTCAAATTATTTTGTGAAAGTCCATTGTTTACTTTTGTCTTTTGCATCATTCTGGAAATTAGGTTCTGTTTTTTAATTTCTGGGTTTTTACTTTGCTGATGGTCCATTTCAGTGGTCAGTGTGTAGAACAGGTTGAAATATTTCCTATAAAGCTGTTCTTGTTGTGGCAAATTTCCTCAATGTTTGCATATTGATAAAATATTTGATTTCTCTGTCAATTTTAAAGCTTACCTTAGCGGGATATAGAATTCTGGGCTGGAAATTGCTCTAAGTAGATTAAAGATAGATGACTATCATCTTCTAGCTTGAAATGTTTCATTAGAGAAGTCTGCAGTCATCCTAATAGATTTGCCCCTGTGGGTCAGTTGGCGCTTACTCCTGGTAGCTTGCAAAATATTTTCTTTTGTCTTGACTTTAGATAGATTCACCACAATGTATCTTGGAGATGCTCTATTTGAACTGAGGCGACCAGAGGACCAATATGCCTCTGAAAGGAGTATGTGAGAATCTTTGGTGGTATTTGGGAAATTTTCATTTATAATATTCTCTAGGATGGCTTCCATTCCTCTGGGACATTCTTCTTTCCCTTTTGGGATACCTATAAATCATGTTTGAACACTTCATAGAGTCCCATAATTCCGTCAATGAATGTTGTGCTTTCTCTCTCTTCTTTTCTGCCTCTTTAACTATCTGAGTTGCCTCAAAAGCTTTTTTTTTTCTGAATGTTCCAGATTTATTTAGCAAATATTTTTGACATATTCCAGTACGGAGCAAGTATACGTTAAGCCTGGTTTTCACTTAAAAACAATCTTTTATTTATTTATTTTTTTTAATTTATTTTACATCATCAATATATACAAACAAAAGCTTTATCCTCTACCTCTGAGATTCTTTCTTCTGCATGATCTAATCTGTTGTTTATACTTTATTTTGCATCCTTAAGTTTCCTAATTGACTGCTTCAGTTCCTTCAGCTCTTCTATATCCTTTCTATATTGTTTGTATCATTCATCTCTTATTGGATTCTGTTTTTGGATTTCCTTTTGGTTATTTTTCACTTTCTCAGCAATTTCCTTCATTGTTTTCATCATCTGTATTTTAAATTTCCCTTCTATTATTTCTAGTATTTCTGTATGGTTGGAATCCTCTGCTGTAGCTACTTCATGGTCTCTTGAAGTGGTTTCTCTGGACTGGATTTCATGTTGCCAGGATGTTTCTGCTGATTTTTCTTCATGAGTACTTTCTTATGTCTTTTTCCTTTGCCCAATTTTCCTTTCACTTTTTCTTGTTCTTTAATTTACTGTGCCTCTGTTCTAAAGATTTAATGAGTCTTTTTTGAAGAAGACCAGAATTATGAGAAGATTGAAGAGCAACAAGGAAAAAAGATTTCATAAAGAATGGAAAAAGAGAAAGAAAAGGGGGTGAGTAAAAGGAAATATTGACAAAAGGAAGAAAGGCACTGAAAGAAGGAGATAGGAGTAATATAGTTATATTGTAAGGTACTATGACCCAACCTTAAATCCCCCCAAACTCTTTTGCTGAGTTGGGTGATGCCCATGAGGTCAACAGCTCTTTGCCAGCCTGATCATATACAGTACCCCACCTCCACCAGGTAGAGAGGAAAGACAAAAATACTATAAGTCAAACCAAAATAAACAAGTGAAAACCCTTTCAGCAGGTGTCCTCAAACTTTTTAAACAGGGGGCCATTTCAATGTCTTTAAGACTGTTGGATGGCCAGACTATAGTTTATTTATTATTTTTTTTATCATTTTTATTGTTAAATCATAGCTGTGTACATTTGTGCAATCAAAGGGTACAATGTGCTTGTTTCACATACAATCTGAAATGTTCTCATCAAACTGCTCAACGTACCCTTCATGGCATTTTCTTATTGTATGTAGACATTTGTATTCTGCATTTAGTAGGTTTCGCATGTACCCATTCTAAGATGCACCTTAGGTGTGGCCCCACCCATTACCTTCCCTCTACCCTAACCTACCCCCTCTCTTTCCCTCCCTTGGCCCTTTCACCATATTCTTGAGCTATAGTTGGGTTATAGCCTTCATGTGAGAGTTATAATTTAGCTTCATAGTAGGGCTGAGTACATTGAATACTTTTTCTTCCATTCTTGAGATACTTTGCTAAGAAGAATATGTTCCAGCTCCATCCATGTAAACATGAAAGAGGTAAAGTCTCCATCTTTCTTGAAGGCTGCATAATATTCCATGGTATATATGTACCACAATTTGCTAGTCCATTCGTGGGTCAATTGGCACTTGGGCTTCTTCCATGACTTAGCAATTATGAATTGGGCTGCAATAAACATTCTGGTACAGATGCCTTTGTTATGTTGTGATTTTTGGTCTTCTGGGTATAAACCTAGTAAAGGAATTATAGGATCGAATGGCAGGTCTATTTTTAGATCTCTAAGTATTCTCCAAACATTCTTCCAAAAGGAACATATTAATGTGCGTTCTCACCAGCAGTGTAGAAGTGTGCCCTTTCCTCCACATCCATGCCAACATCTCTGGTTTTAAGATTTTGTTATGTGGGCTACTCTTACTGGGGTTAGGTGATATCTCAAAGTAGTTTTGGTTTGCATTTCTCTGATGGTTAAGGATGATGAGCTATTTTTCATGTGTCTGTAAATCGTGCATCTGTCTTCTTTAGAGAACTTTCTCTTCAAGTCATTTGCCCACCCTGAGTTGGGATCACTTGTTCTTTTCCTGCTAATATGTTTCAGTTCTCTGTGGATTCTGGTTATTAGACCTTTATCAGAAGTATAACCTGAAAATATTTTCTCCCATTCTGAGGGCTGTCTGCTTGCTTTACTTACTATGTTCTTGGCTGTGCAGAAGCTTTTAAGTTTGATCAGCGTCCAGTAATGTATTTTTGATACTGATTCAATTGGCCAGGGATTCCCCCTCATAAAATATTCACCCAGGCTGATTTCTTCAAGAGTTTTCCCTGTCTTAAGTTTAAATCTTTTATCCAGTGAGAGTCTATCTTAGTTAATGGTGAAAGGTGTGGGTCCAGTTTCAGTCTTTTACAGATAGCCAGCCAGTTCACCCAGCACCATTTGTTAAATAGGGAATCTTTTCCCCACTGAATGTTTTTAATTGGCTTGTCAAAGATCAAATAACGGTAAGTAGGTGGATTCATCTCTTAGTTCTCTATTCTGTTCCAGACATCTACTTCTCTGTTTTTTGTGCCAGTACCATGCTGTTTTGACTACTATCGATTTATAGTACAGTCTCAGGTTTGGTAGCATGATTCCTCCTGCTTTGTTTTTACTTCTGAGTAATATTTTGGCTATTCAAGTTTTTTTCTGATTTCATATAAAATGAAGTATTATTTTTTAAGATCTTTAAAATATGACAATGGAGCTTTAATAGAAATTGCATTAAAATTATATATTGCTTTGGATAGTATAGACATTTTAACAATGTTGATTCTTCCCAGCCATGAGCATGGTATGTTTTTCCATTTGTTTACATCTGCATATATTTCTTTTCTTAATGTTTCATAGTTCTCTTTATAGAGATTATTCACGTCCTTTGTTAGATAAACTTCCAAATATTTCATCTTCTTTGGCACTATGTGAAAGAAATAGAGTCCTTGATTGTTTCTTTTGGCTTGGCTATTGTTGGTATATATAAAGGCTACAGATTTATGGGTGCTGATTTTGTAGGCTGAGACATTGCTGTATTCCTTGATCACTTCTAATAGTTTTGTAGTAGAATCCCTAGTGTTATCCGGATATACAATCAGATCATCTGTGAAGAGTGAAAGTTTGATCTCTTCTGACCCTATGTGGATACCCTTGATCACCTTTTCTTCCCTAATTGCAATGGCTAAAACCTCCATTACAATGTTAAACAGCAATGGAGACAATAGGCAACCTTGCCTGGTTCCTGATCTAAGTGGAAATGATTTCAATTTAACTCCATTTAATATGATATTGGCTGTGGGTTTGCTGTAGATGGCCTCTATTAGTTTAAGAAATGTCCTTTCTATACCAATTTTCTTAAGTGTTCTGATCATGAAGGGATGCTGGATATTATCAAAAGCTTTTTCTGTATCAATTGAAAGAATCATATGGTTTTTTTTTTTTTTTAGTTTGTTTATGTGTTGAATTACATTTATAGATTTATGTATATTGAACCAGCCTTGAGCCCCTGGTATAAATCCCACTTGGTCATGGTGTATTTTTTTGATGTGTTGTTGGATTCTGTTTGTTAGGATCTTATTGAGTATTTTACCATCAATATTCATTAGTGATATTGGTCTATAATTTTCCTTTCTTGTTGGGTCTTTGCCTGGTTTAGGGATCAAGTTGATGTTCACTTTGTAGAATGTGTTGAGTAGTATTCCTTCTTTTTCTATATTTTGGAAGATGTTTAGTAATATAGGTACTAGTTCTGAATATTGGTACAATTCTGATGTAAAGCCATCTGGTCCTGTGCTTTTCTTTTTAGGGAGAATTTGTATAGTTGATGGTATTTCAGAACTTGATATTGGCCTGTACAACATTTTTACTTCGTCTGGCTAAGTCTTGGTAGATGGCATACTTCCAAGTATTGGTCAATTACTTTCAGATTTTCATATTTCTGAGAGTAAACTTTCTTGTAATATTCATTAACAATGTTTTGAATTTCTGAGGGGCTGTTTTTATTTCATCTTTACCATTTCTGATTGATGAAATTAGAGATTTTACTCTTTTTTTCCTGGTTAGGTTAGCCAAAAGTTTATCTATTTTATTGATATTTTCAAAATCCAACTTTTGAATTTATTGATAGCTTGTATAATTCTTTTGTTTTCAATTTCATTTAATTCTGCTGTGAATTTGGTTATTTCTTTTTTTCTGCTGGGTTTGGGGTTTGAATGTTCTTCTTTCTCCAGTTGCTTGAGATGTCCCATTAAGTTATTAACTTCCTCTCTTTCCGTTTTCTTGAGGAAGGCTTGAAGTGGTATAAATTTCCCTCTTAGGACTGCCTTTGCAGTATCCCAGAGGTTCTGACAATTTGTGTCTTTATTGTTGTTTTGTTCCAAAAATTTGGTGATTTCCTTCTTAATCTCGTCTATAACCCACCTATCCTTCAGCATAAGGTTATTTAGCCTCCATGTTTTCGTATGGGTATGCAGATTCCTGTTGTTGTTGAGTTCAATTTTTATTCCATGATGGTCTGAGAAGATGCAACGAATAATTTCTATTTTTTTTTTTTAATTTGCTGAGGTTAGATTTGTGGCCTAGGATGTGGTTGATTTTGGAGTATGTTTCATGGGCTGATGAGAAGAATGTGTATTCAGTTTTGTTGGGATGAAATGTTCTGTAGATGTCTGTTAAGTCCAGATGTTGAATGGTTATGTTTACATCTAAGATTTCTTAGCTTAGCTTCTTTTTGGAGCTTCTATCTCGCACTACTAAAGGGGTGTTAAAATCTCCTACTACTACAGAACTGAAGGAAATCAAGTTACTCATGTCTGTTAGAGTTTCTCTTATAAAATGAGGTGTGTTCTGGTTTGGTGCATAAAGATTAATTATTGACATTTCATCATATTGAGTATTACCTTTAACAAATATGAAGTGTCCATCCTTATCCGTCCTTATTTTGGTTGGTTTAAAGGCTATTGCATCTGCAAATAGGATTGCAATGCCTGATTTTTTCTGTTTTCCATATGCCTGGAGTGTAGATGACCATCCCTTCACCTTGAGTCTATATTTGTCTTTTTATGTAAGATGAAATTCTTGTATGCAGCAGATATCTGGCTTTAGTTTTTGTATCCAGTCAGCCAACCTGTGCCTCTTTAGAGGACAATTTAAACCATTGACATTAATTGGGAATATTGATAAGAACTTTCAAGAGTCCGGTGGACATTTTTAGTCCTTTTGCAACTGTGAAGTTGGAATTTGATCAAAATTTTCTGAGTGGGTTTACTTTTGTGGTGGAGGATTATGCTGGTCTTTATGGAGGACAGATCTGAGAATATCCTGGAGAGCTGGTTTAGTTATGGCAAATTTCTTCAACATGTGAATGTCATTACAATATTTAATTTCTCCAACATAAATGAAACTTAGTTTAGCTGGGTACAGGATCCTGAGTTGAAAGTTATTTTGTTTTAGGAGATTAAAAGTCAATGACCATCCTCTTCGAGCTTGAAAGGTTTCAGCAGAGAGATCTGCAGTTATTCTTATATTCTTCCCCTTGCAGGTAAGGGTTTTCTTACATCTGGCTGCTTTCAGAATTTTCTCCATCATATTGACTTTAGTGAAATTTATTATAATGTTTCTGGGGATGTCTTATTCAGGTTGAGTCATGCTGAAGTTCTGAAACTGTCTGCTATCTGAATTTGAGAATCTCTTGGCATGTCTGGAAAGTTCTCCTTCATAATCTCATGGAGAAGAGACTCTGTGCCTTGTGAAGCTACTTCATCACTTTCGGGGATCCCTATAAGATGAATATTAGTTTTCTTCGAATTATTCCAGAGTGCTCTGAGAGAGTGATCTGTTTTTGCCCTCAATTTCTCTTCCTTTCTGAGAGTTTGGGAGCATTCAAAAGCTTTGTCTTCAATGTCAGAAATCCTTTCTTCCGCTTGCTCCATTTTGTTACTGAGGGATTCTACTGTGTTTCTCAGATCTTTTAGGGCTGCAATTTCTTGTCTCAATGTGTCAAAATCTTTGTCATTTGGTCTTTGAATTTGTTGAATTCTTGAGACATATTTTGGGTTACGGATTGGAATTCTAATTCAATCTTATTTGCTATCCAGATTCTGAATTCAATTTCTGACATCTTAGCTATTTGTTTGTGCATGGGATCTTGTGCTGTCTCTGCCCCATTGTTCCTTGTGGGAATTGATCTACTCTGATTATTCATGTTGCCAGAGTTTTTTCCCTTGATTTCACCTCATAATTGTTTCTCTCTGTTGCCTCTGACCGTCCTCAGAGTGGGGGAGGTGTCTCTCTAAATTAGACCCCAGTGCGATCCCTCTATTCTTGCTGGATCTTTGTAGGGAGTGACCCTGTGTAGCTCCTCTGGTGCTGCTCAAGCCAGGAAGTTATGGTTGTGGGAGCAGCTCCGTAGTGTGACATACCCCGATCCAGCAACAGGGCAGGGGGTGGTGCACATGGTTCTGGTAGTGCCTGGTGCCCAGTGACTTTGGCCCAGAGGGCCCAAGGCTCCAGCTGTCTCTGGCCAGGAGAAGGGCTCCATGCAGTTGCAGGGAGGGCTCCAGAGGGAACGCTGCTACCAGAGTCCCTGGCCAGACAAGTGGGCGGGTACGGAGGCAGGGAGGGTTCAGGAGGGGGAACGTGGGGTAGTGCGGCTTGCGAGGAGACCCGGCATGCAGGGTAGCAGGTCATGGTGCAGCTCTTACCAAGGTATGGGTGGGCACAACTGTTCTGGAGTCTGGGAGGGTGCCGATTGTGGGTCCCAGCGTAAATCTTCCGGAGGTGGGAGGCTGCCGATTGAGGGTCTGGAGCAGCTCTTCCGAAGGTCTGGGTGGGTGCCAATCATGGGTCCCAGTGTAGCTCTTCTGGAGGTGGGAGGGTGGCTATTGCAATTCCTAGTGCAGCTCTTCCAGAGGTGGGAGGGTGCTGATTATGGTCCCGGGCTATAGTTAAAAAAAAAAAAAAAAAAAATATATATATATATATATATATATATATATATATGAGCAAATGCCTATGCACACTGCACATTTCTTATTTTTAAGTAAAAAAACAAAACAGGAACAAATACAATCACGCCACCACATGTGGCCTGTGGGCCATAGTTTGAGGACCCTTGTAATATGGGATAAAATTGGGGGGGAAATGGGGCAAAAATGAAATTCTAATTGTTAAAGAAGGCAAAAATGGAAGATTGTATTTAAAGTAGAATAGTGAAAGAAAGAGAAAAAAGAAAAAAACAGAAAAATGTCAAGGAAAAATGTTGAAATTAAGAAAACAAACAAACAAAACAAAACAAACTGTATATATATCTTGCTGAATATTGTCCAGGCAACAGGACAATTCCTCTTCTGAGGAATGAGATATTAATCACAATGTTGATACAGCTGTATGAAATGGAGACTGGAGTCCTTTGCTGATTTCTCAGACCGTCTGGGCCTGGGATCCCAAATGTCTCTTCAGCCCACTTAATAGAAACTTTAAACTGTGAACCATGGCTAAGCAGAAGCTTTTCAAAGAAAACACTTCTCATTGGGATCTCTCCTGGGCTGGCTGCCCATTTATCCAGTGTGCCAAACCCAGTTTTGCTCTAAGCCCCTGAGGGCCAAGGTTGTTAATCTGCCAAATACTTAGATCTCTGCTCTTACCCAGTGTCTCAGTCCCTGCCTTTGGGCATCTTAGTCTTTAGATTACACGCCCAAGGTCTCCTGTCCCATCCCTGCTCTGCAACACAGAGGGGGAACCACCCCCACAGTAGCTGTGCAGGCATCCCACAGCTGAATCATACTAGCTTTTTTCCATCTCAGCAGCTCAGTATGGGGCCCCAGTCAACTCCCAAAGTCATCCGCATACCCACCAAAGGTCTCTCAAGGCAGTTCAATCAAGTGCCCAAGTCCAAAAAAACTAAAACAGCCTACAGGTAAGGCTTTTCCTGCTTGCAGTCTCTTTGTTGCTATGGTTACAGCTGTGGGCAGCCTCTGACTGAACAAACTGCACCTACCACTTGCCTGTTTTTCACTGCTTTTGTCCTCCTTGTGGGGTCCAGAAGTCTCTTGCTGACTCCCTGTGTCACCAAAGGTAAATTTCTGAGTAGAACCCACTGGCCAGAGGTGCCTGGAATCTTCTCTCCCCACTCTCACTGCACCCAGTTGCACAGAAGCTGTTACTCAGCCACCATCTTGTTCCTCATCTCCCCTGCCTTTTGTCCATGTTTACACATTATTTAGCTACCAGTCATAAGTGATAACATGAACTTTCACCTTTTTATGTTTATATAATGAGTCATTGACCATATCAAGAGCAGAGAATAAATATCACTTGTATACATACTTAAAATTTGGCAAAGTGAGCACATCTCTATTTTGTATAACATTGAAGTAATTATTGACTGCCTTAGAAGACAGAGTGAAGACAATTTTACCTCCATATGTGCAGTATTTTATTTTCTCACTAGAGCTCTATACTTTCAATATAGCTTTCTATGAACTCTTTGGGGGGGGGAATGTATGGATTATTTAATTTTGTGTCATGACCATTTAATGGGATCTAGATTTCTTAAATAATAATTATAAGATAAAGAATCATAGAAGAAGGAGTAGGTTTTGAAAGGCTCTACAAATAATAAATAGATAAAAATAATTATAGAAATTTCTCAGTAGTGCATTCCCCTCCCCCCCTCCCCAAAAAAGCCAGGAGATAGAGCATCTTCTTGTTTCCATTAACATTTTTCATGTGAGGGGAAAATAATGTTAACATCTATAATGTAATTGCAGGTGTTATTTGATAGGAAAGTAACATTTTACTGTATTGTGATACAATTATATTAAATCATTGCATAGACTTAAAGAAAAGTCTGTTTCACTGAATTTGCTGCTGAGGAATCTTAGGTTCAAAAAAGAGCTGTGAGTTACCAAAGGTCCCAAGTGTAAGAGTCAATATATGGTTTATGACATGCCTACAAATCCTAGATTCTCTTATCTGTATTTCTGTATCAATCAACGATTGTCATGTTGTAGGAAGACAAGGCCCAAGAGAGAGAAAGAGCATCTAAAAACCATGTTTATAAGACAAAGGGCTTTATTTCAGCCAGTGGAGCAGATGGCATAGAAGAATTTGAAATGGTCATGCTCCCCAACTGTCTTGGTCTTTCCCTTTTTATCTCCAGTCAAAAAGTTCCAACCCTGAGGTACCTTTCTCATTGGTCAGTTTGAATCAAGTAGGAGATGCTGTTACAGCCCCCACAGAACTACAGGATTTCACAGAAGTGGAAATTTTCAAGTCCTAGGAAGTTAAGTCTACAAATTCCTAAGAGCTCAGTCATCATAGAGAGGACCCTGCAGATACATCCTTGGGGTGTCTTTGAGAAGACCTCTCTTCCCCTAGACCTCACCCTTCCTTGGTATCTTCTCTTAGTCACACCACACTTAGATGGCTACTGTGTAATCTGGTTTATAGTACCTTCAATGAATCCCCAACAATAAAAAAAGGAAAAAAAAAAAAAAAGAAATGTTCATATTCTCCAAAGCAATATACAAAGTTAATGAAATCCCTATTAAAGCACCACTGTCATACTTTAAAGACTTGGAAAAAATACTACTTTGTTTTATATGGAATCAGAAAAAACATTGAATAGCCACATTACTCCAAAATAAAAACCAATTACAAAGAATCATTCTACCAGACTTCAGAATATATTATAAATGTATAGTGATCAAAACAGATAGTACTGGCACAAAAATAGAGCGGTAGATGTATGGAACAGAATAGAGAACCAAGGGATGAACCCAGACACTTATCATCATTTGATCTTTGATAGGCCCATCAAAAATAAAAACAGGGAGAAATTTTCCTATTTAATAAATGGTGCTGGGTAAACTGGCTGGTGACTTGTAGAAGACTGAAACTGGACCCACACCTTTCACCGTTAACAAAAATCGACTCTCAGTGGATAAAAGATTGAAACTTAAGACATGACAGACATTATACAGATTCTTGGAGAGAATGCAGGGGCAACACTTGAAGAATTGGCCTGGGAGAATACTTTATGAGGAGGATCCCCCAGGCAATTAATGCAACAGTAAAAATATATTACTGAAATCTGATCAAAATCAAAAGTTCTGCACTGCCAAGAACACAGTAAATAAAACAAGCAGACAGCCCTCAGAATGGGAGAACATAGTTACAGGTTATGTTTTTGACAAAGATTTGATAACCAGAATCCACAGAGAACTCAAACTACTTAATAAAAAAAGAACAGGTGATCCCATTTCATTGTGAGCAAAAGACTTCAACAGAAGCTTCTCTGAAGAAGACAGGTGCATGGCCTCCAGACACATGAAAAAATGGTCATCATCTTTAATCATCAGAGAAATGCAAATCAAAATCACTTTGAGATATCCTCTAACTCCAGCAAGAGTAGCTCATATCACAAAATCCTAAAACTACAGATGATGGTTGGGATGCAGAGAAAGGGGAACACTTCTGCCCTGCTGTTAGGAATACAAGCTAATACGTAACTTTTGGAAAGAAGTTTGGAGAATACTCATAGATCTGAAAGTAGAGCTGCCATTTGATCCTGAAATTCCTTTACTTGATATACACACAAAAGACAAAAAATCACATTACAACAAAGGTATTTGTATAAGATTGTTCATTGCAGCTCAACTCATAATAGCTATGTCATGGAAGAAGCCCAAGTGCCCATTGACATATGAATGGATTAATAAATTGTGGTATATGTATACCATGGAATATTATGCAGACGTTAAAAAGATGGAGACTTTACCTCTTTTTTGTTTACATTGATGGAGCTGGAACATATCCTGCTTAGTAAAGTATGTCAAGAATGAAATAAAATTTCTCCAATGTCATAAGTACTATTATAAAAACAGTTTACAATTACTCACACTTTCATATGAATGATAAATCACAACTATAGTCCAGAAAGAAGGAGGGAAGAGGAATGGGAAGGGAAGGGAACAGGGAGGTATGATGAAGGGGGGTGGTAAATTGTTGGAGTACACCTATGCTGCATATTGTCAGGGTACATGTCTAATCTATTATGCTCTATTAGTATATAAGTAATAAGTATGTAAATGAGGTGTAATAAGTATGTAATAAGTATGTAAATGAGGTGAAGGATATATTAACTTGTTCAACATAAGCGTTTCAAATTGTACACGAAATCAGCACATTGTACCCCATAAATGCATTAATTTATACATGATCTATGTGTTTATGACTTAGAAAAAAAAGCAAAAACAATTCCAGTTCTTTCTGACTAAACCTAGGAAGGTGGCATGCTTCCAAGTATCAGTCTATTTCCTTCTGATTTGTATTTCTGAGAATACAGTTTTTTTTTTGTAGTGTTTATTAAGAATGTTTTGAATTTCTGAGGTATCTGTTATTTTGCTTTTGTCATTTCTGATTGATATTATTAGGGATTTTACTTTTCTTTTTGGTTAGGTTAGCCAAAGTTTTATCTATTTTGTTAAAGTTTTCAAAACATCAACTTTTTGATTCATTGATCTTTTGAATAATTCTTTAGTTTTCAATTTCATTTAATTCTGCTCTAATTTTGGTTATTTGTTTTATTCTGCTGGGTTTATGGTTAGAATGTTCTTCCTTTTCCAGTTGCTTCAGATGTCCCATTAAGTTGTTGACTTCCTCTCTTTTCATTCTCTTGAAGAAGGCTTACGACACTATCAATTTCCCTCTTAGGACTGCATTTAATGTAATCCCACAGGATCTGATAATTCATGTCTTCATTAGCATTTTGTTCTAAAACTTTGCTAATATACTTCTTCATCTCAACTGTGACTCAGCTATCACTGACCATAAGGTTATTTAGTTTCCATGTCTTTGTATAAGTATGCAGATTACTGTTGTTGCTGAGTTCAACTTTTATTCCCTGATGGTCTGAAAAAATACAAAGAATAATTTATATTCTTTAAATTCACTGAGGTTAGACTTGTGACCTAAGATGTGATCAATTTTGGAGGATGTTCCATGGGTTGATGAGAAGAATGTGTATTCAGTTTTATGAGGATGAAATGTTCTGTGGATGTCTGTTAAATTTAATTGTTGTATGGTCAAGTTCAAGTCCAAAATTTTTTCTTTAATTCCTCACTGGAGGATCTATCCAACACTGCCAAAGGGGTGTTAAAATCTCTGACTATTATTATGCTGGAAGATATCAAATTATTTGTGTCTGTTAGGGTTTCCCTTATATATTGAGGAGCATTCTGGTTGGGTGCATAAATGTTGATAATTGAAATCTCATCATGTTGAGTGTTTTACTTAACAAATATGAAGTGACCATCATTATCTTTTTTTTGTTTACTGTTATTGCTTTAAAGTCTATTATATCTGAATAAATTTGCAATCCCTCCTTTTTTCTGATTTTTGTTTGCCTGAATTATATATGTCCAGACCTTCACCCTGAGTCTATATTTATTCTTCAAGGTAAGATGTGATTCTTGTATTCAGCAGATATCTGGCCTGAGTTTTTGTATCTAGTCAGCCAACCTGTGGTCTTTAGAGGATAATTTAATCCATTTATGTTAATTTACAGTATTGATAAACCTGGTAAGTATTTTGGGTATCATGTTTTTCAAAAGTCCCAGTGGACTTTTTTAAGCCTTTTGCCACTGGGAAAGTTGGGTTTTCATCAAAAATTTCTGAGTGGGTTTACTTTGGTGATAGAGCATTGTGCTGGTCAATGTGGAAGATGGGTCTGAGAATATCCTGGAGAGCTGGTTTAGTTATGGCAAATTTCCTCAACATGTGTATACCATTAAAGTATTTGACTTCTCCTTTATAAATGAAATTCAGTTTAGCTGGATACAGAATCCTGGGCTGAAAGTTGTTTGGTTTTAGAATATTGAATGTCGATGACCATCCTCTTCTGGCTTGAAAAGTTTTAGCTGAGAGATCGGAAGTCATTCTTATAGTCTTCCCCTTGTAGGTTATACTTTTCTTATGTCTGGCTGCTAGCAGAATTTTCTTCTTTGTATTAACTTTGGAAAAGGTAATTACAATGTGTCCAGGATTGAGACACAAATTTGGATTGAGTCATGCTGAGGTTATGAAACTGCTATCTAAATTTCAGTATTTCTGCCATGTTTTGGAAATTCTCCTCAATTATCTATTGGAGTAGAGCATCCTTTTGAAGCATCCTCTTCTCCTTAGGAATTCCTCTAAGGCTAACGTTTGCTCTTTTCGGTGGTCTCTCTTACAGAATGATCCATTCTCTTCCTCTTTGAGTATTTGGGAGCATTCAAAATCTTTGTCTTCATTGTCAGAGATTCTTTCTTCTGCCTGCTCCATTCTGCTACTGAGGTATTCTACTGTACTTCTAAGATCTTTGAGGGCTACAAGTTCTTGCCTCGAAGTGTAAAATCTTTGGTGATTTTGTCTTTGAATTATTGAGACAACTTTGAATTATTCCTGGAATTTCTAATTCCAACTTTACTTGCATTCTTTTAATCTTATTTGCCATCCAAATTCTGGACTCAATTTCTAACATTTAAGCCATTTGTTTATGAATGGGATCTTCTGTTGTGTCTCATCTGTCATTCCTTGGGGGATTTTAATCTACTCTGATTATTCATGTTGCCGGAGTTTTTCTGTTGATTCTGCTCCATGATTATTTTTCACTATTTGGCTAAAGATGCTGGTAACGTGAAATAGAATTGAGGGCTACTGGAATTGTAATTAATCAGCTCATTACCAAAGGACTGGGACTGGTGACTTTGACTTTCACCCCACAGCTCATAAAGGTGCCATTCAGTACTGTAGCCTGAATGATGTGGAGACCTGCTTGATGTGAAGGGGCTAGGTGGCTTTGACTTGTATTCAGCTAATCTCTGTCCAATCATAGTGAATCAGTGACTATAGGTTGAAATCTCAGCTGTGGAGAAATACAAGCAACTAAGACACCCAACCCCCCACAGGTAGCAAAAGTAAGAGGAGTATCTAAACCTCCCACAAAAACATAACCAGGGCACAACCTCGGAGGGTCCCTGGGGGATTGGCCCAGGTCAAGATTTCCAAACCAATTGCCCTATTCTACATAAACACAGATCAAATGGGAGAGTTCAAAAGGTCTCCAAGAACTAGACAGCAGGGGTCCACTGGCAGCTCAAGTGTGACATGCTCTGGTTATCTGTGGAGTCATAAAGGCCCACCCAGCAAAACAGTTAGTCCTAGGATGCTGGCATCTCTGTCCTAACCTGGCACCTCCATCACACCCAGGCACTGGTAACCCCACAGAGCTGTTTCCCTGTAATGAGCAAATGTGCCAGTGTTTTGGGCCTGCCAGTGGCAGAGGGAACTCAATGCCTCCTCAGCCAGGCCATCACACTGTGCCACCAGCTGGCTGGGAAACCAAAGCCTGACTGCCTCAGGTGCTCAGTGGTAACTTGAGACTGTTCCAACTGAGCTCGTTCCAAACCACAGATTAACAAAGCAGCAAGTGCTTTTTTCCCTCAGAGACCATGCCTCTACCCCAGCCACTCTGCTCCTCTGGTATCCCTGCAGTGCAAGGTCTGGCTGTCTCTGGCAGTCCACAGAATGGAGAAGGTGTCTCTCCAAAATTTGACCCCAGCAGCATTGGTCTATTTAATGCTGATGCTGCATGGGAGGTCTCTCAGTTCAGGTTCCTATGGCTCAGCATCTCCTGAGCCTCCTCCCACCATGTGGCAACACTGTCCTCCGCCTGCTGCTGATTTCCACATTTGCAGAGCCAGGCCAGACACCCTCCCTCCTACGCCTTTCTGCACGTCTACTGCTTTCAGTGTTACATCGTAGTTGTGTTGCCATGGTCCATGCAATGCCCCATCCTAGCATAGAACCTTGTACATTCTGGACTCTGCAGGGGTTGAGCATCTAGACCACCAGGTGAGGGGGCAAGGGTGGACTGGGAGTTCAATATGGTGGGGAAAGTTTTTTGTTTTTTGTTTTGGCTTTCATGCTGGGCAAAAAAATTCCCAGACTTACAGCAGGGTCTCTCTGGAGAAGGCATCGCAACCTCCATCAATTCTCTCCTGTGAGGTGAGACAAGAGATCCCCAGTTTACCATTTACTTGTAGAGATCCCATAGCAAGCAAGCAACTCTCTTGGGAGAGGGGACAGACATATGTCCTATTTGGGATAGGTTCTGTACCTGAAATTTGCTTCCTTGGAGTCGGTGTTTGCCTCAGAAGAGATGACATTAGTTATCAATCTTGTCTCTCAGCTTGGCTCCTGACCTTCAGCTGGGTTATTTCTGGCCATTGTCTCTCCCTCTGGGGGGAAGCTTCTGTTAAAAGCTGGCTTCAGTCGACTATCTTCCCCCTACCCCCTTGATCTTGTTGAATGTAAAAATTGGAGTTAGGGAAAAGAGCCAATCAGAGGATATAGCAAAACACAAGACATGTTGAAAGAAAACAAACTAACAAACAAACAAAAAAGCCCAAATACCTGATGTAAGCAATGTCGGCAATCATCAGAGAAAGGGAAGAAGAGAGGAAAAAAAAAAAGAAAAAAATTATCAATGACTCCTATAAAAAAGAAAAAAGTGCAAAGCAACCAGCAAATAAAAGCAGAAAAAGCAACAGAAAAATTATATCGATATATATATTCGTATGTATATAGACATATACATAAACATATATACATATATATTCATATTATATATATATATATCTTAGGGATGAACTGGATGAATTTTAGTAGGAATATATTTATCTTGCAATATACTATCTGGACATCAGGTGGTGCCGTGAGTGGTTCACAGGCTTATACCTGTTTCCCAGCTTAGAATGTTCTTTGTGATCACCTGTTTACCCACTTGGCACTTAGACCCTGCCCAACTGTTGATTCCACAGATCTCCAAAACATCTTCAAGGCAGGTTTCACAATTCCCCCTGCAATAGTTCCCATGGAGTGTTGGAGATCCTGGGCCTATTCCCAGTGTTGGACTACAACCCACAGGTGGAAGTCAGATCACTGCACCTAGCCCTCACAGAAAGATGGCTGCACACATAGCCATCTCACGAACTTTATAGCAATAGCCACCCCTTATCTGGTAACTTTCCCCATATGAATGACTTGCCTTCCATCAAACTGCAGCACAGCTGCTCCAAAGGACATCCCAGTCTGGCCACCAAATTCTGCTCAGAAGTCCACACTTCAACTCTCTTTCCATACAATGCCTAATTTCCCATGAACTGAGAACTGTTATACTCCATGGTGGGGAGATAACTGTTGCCCGCCACCCATCATTGCTGTGGGGCAGAAACTTGCCTGGCAGCCTCTGCAGCTCTGGATTACTCTCTCAGTCCAGTAATCCGCCACCTTTCTGCACATCTCGAACTGCCACTCCATGACAAAATTCCATGCAGGGAATGATCTAGCCCACTCACTCACTTCTGTTGTTCCAGGAGAGCTGGGCTAAACATCTTTCCTGTCCACCATCAGGCTCCACCTCTCTCCATCAATTTGGAAGCTAAGTTTGGCTGGATACAGAATTCTAGGCTGGAAGTTATTTTGTTTAAGGATGCTCAAGGAAGATGACCGTGCTCTTGTGGCTTGGAAAGTTTCGGTTGAAAGTTCTGCTGTCAACTTGATGCCCTTGTAGGTCAGTTGGCACTTATTCTTAGATGCTTGCAGGACTTTCTCCTTTATCTGGACTTTGGACAAGTTCATTACAATGTGTCTTGGAGAGGCTGTTAGAGTTGGGATGACCTGGCATTTGATATTCATCTGAAAGGAGGGTGTCAGGATCTTTAGTAAAACTTGGGAAATTTTGTTTATGGTAGTCTCCAGTAGGGCTTCTGTATCTTTGGGACAATCTTCTTCCCCTTCAGGGATTCTTATTATTTCTGTTTGAACACTTCATGCCATCTTGTAGTTCTCTAAGCGCCTGCTCTGCTTTCTCTCTCTTCTTTTCTGACTCTGTAATTCCTGTGTTAATGCAAAGACTTTATCCACTAACTCTGATGTTCATTCTTCTCCATGGTCTAATCTAATTTTGATACATTCTATTGATTCATTACATTCCTTGATTGTCTCCTTTATTTCTTTAAGTTCATTCATATCTTTTCTATAGACTCCATATATCTCAACTGACTTTTGGTTCTGTCTTTCCATTTTTGTCCCAATCCCTTTATTATCTTAATCATCCATATTTTAGATTCCTTTTTTGTCAAATCCATTAATTCATTATAGGAGGAGTGTTCTTTAAATGTTGCCTCATGGTCCCTTGAAGGAGTTGCTCTAATTTGATTATTCATGATGCCTGAATTTTTCTTTTTGTTCCTCCTCTTGTGTGCATTTTTCTTGTTCACTTCATTGTGCACATTTTCTTTGCTTCAAGTTACCTGGTCTCAGATTTTAGGTGATGAAGAGGCTTCTTGATATGGAGTCAGAAGGGGGAGCAGAGTTGGAGCTAGCAAGGAGAAGCAAGATGAAAGGAGAAAAGGAGGAAAAGGAAAAAAAAGGTAAGAGTAGAAGAAAAGCAAAAGAAAGAAAAAGAATATAAAGAAAGGCAAAAAGGGGCAGGGGGACTAACAGAAAAAGTTGAGGAGGAGGCTAGAGGTAGTATGACAGAAAAGGAGTATGAGAGTGGTAAAAAGAAATGTCAATCTTCAGCATGGTGCTAAGGCTATGCCTATAGTTCAATGGTTATGAGGAGCTGGGCTGTGTGGGTTCCTCTAAATCAGTAACTCCTTACTTGCCTGAACATAACCAGACTCTTCCTCTGCGAAAAATAGGAAGAGAAGAAAAAGAGAAAACACAATAACCAAGAAGGAAAAATTGAGTAAGGATAAGAAAAGAAAAAAAAGGGGTGGTGGGGAATAGAAAAGTTCTTCAGTGTGATCTTCCTACTATTTTCTTCCTAGGGCCAGCAATAGAAAGTTCTCCTGACCTCCTTAAACCTGGCTACTGATGCAGTCTACCTGACAGACCACCACTGTGTGACACCCACCCTCAGCAAAGAAAGGGTGGATAAATAAAGAAAATAAAGGAAAAAATAATATATATCTCTTATATTCTTATATTCATATATATATATATTCATATATATATGAATAGATACAGGAAAATTAAACACACCACTCAATCAAATTAAGGATAGGGTGGTAAGAGGGATAAAGAAAGAAAGAAGAAAGGCAACAAACCAAGAAAAAGAGAAAGAAAAAACAAGAAAGGGAAGGAAAATATCTTAGCTGATGTCAAAGCACTTTATGTAGTAGAGATGAAATGAGTAGAAGAGTCTCTGTTAACTGAAGCAATGCAGAAGAGTGTACTAGGGTGAGAGAATAATTCTAGCTAAAATTCTGCAATCAAAAAAGCATTAAAAATACAGAAGCCCTTCCTCTTGTTGAATGTAAAAATAGAAGTCAGGAAAAAATCCAACCATACAACTTAGCAAAAAGCAAAGCACATTGAAAAACATAAAAAAAAAAAAAAGCCAAAATAGCGTTATGAAAGCAATCTCAACAACCAATTGAGGAAGAAAAGAAGAGAAAGAAAAAATAAGATAAACTAAAATGAAAATAAATAAAAAAATAAGCAACAACAACCAAAAAAAAATTATGTATACATATATGCACACACATATATGTGACATAGGGATTCGACATTTGTAGGAGTATATTATGCTGCAATATATTTCCTGGGCACCAGATGGCACTGTAAATTTGGGGACAAACAACAACTAGCTCTCTCTGGTTCCCAGGCTTAGAGCAGTTTGCCAGCTTACTGGTTCCTGGTGGTTGCTCTTTCACCTCAGCACTCAGCCCCCAACCCCTGCAGATCTGGGATTCCACAGTTCTCAACAATTCTTCAGAGACAGGACTCACAGATTTCCCCTACAACTATTCTTGTATAGAGCGGGAGTCCCTGGGCTTGTCACAAGTGAATGTCTGCTTTCAACAGGTGGAACAAAGACCACAGTGCCTTGGGCTCCCACCAGAAGGTCTGACCACACAACCTTCTGGCACCCTTTAGCACAATGGCATCCTCCAGACCAAGAACTTTCCCCTATGGATGTTTCAGCCACTGCCAAACCACAGCAGGACTGCTCCAGGCAGCACCTCAAACTGGCCCCCAAATTCTTTTTTTTTTTTTTTTTGCCTTTACATTTATATCTTATTCGTATATATTTATGGGATACAAGTGCAGTTTTATTATGTCGATATATTGCACTGGGGAAGTCAGGGCCTTCAGTACAAACGTTACTGAAGCAACACACAAGGTTTCCACCAAACAACCTCTCATCATTTGCCCCTTTCCCAATACCCCATTCCTCTGAGTCACTGTTGCTCATCATTCCACACTCTGCCTTATTTATTTGTCACAAGTGAGAACATGTATCTCTCTGTGTCTGAGTTGTTTTACTTAAGGTAATGTCCTCCACTTCCATTTATATTGCTGCAAAAGACATGATTTCACTCTTTTATTACAGCTGAATAGTATTCTGTTGTGTATAGATGCAGTATACCACATTTCTTTATCGAATTTTGAATACTTAGGTTGATTCCATATCTTTGCCATTGTGAACAGTGTTGCAGTAAACACATGAGGATTTTGTTGTAATGGTTTCTTTTCCTTTAGGTAGATACCCAGAAGTGGGATTGCTGGATCATAGGATGGTTCTATTTTTAATTCTTTGAGAACTCTCCATACTGTTTGCACAGAAGTTGCACTAATTTACATTTCCACAACAGTGTATATGAGCTCCATTTTCTTTTCATTCTTGCTAACATCTTTTATTTTTTGTCTTTTTTGTAATAGCCATTCTGATTGGTAGAAGATGATATCTCACTGTAGTTTTAATTTGCATTTCTTTGATGATTCGTGACATTGAACATTTTTTTATGTGCTTGTTGACCATTTGTTTGTCATCTTTTTTGGGGGGGGGGAGAGGGACAGAGCCTCAAGCTGTCACCCTGGGTAGAGTGCCATGGCATCACAGCTCATAGCAACCTCCAACTCCTGTGGCCCCCAAATTCTACTTGGGAATGTTCACTTCTCCAATCTTTCATATTCCCTGAGCCTGACACAAGTAAAGGTCCATTCCAGACAGGCAGAACTCAGTGAAAGGCCCACCTACACAAGCTCCCAGCACCATTTACCACAGTGGCATCCCGCTGCTCAAGAACTTTCCCCCTATGGATGCTTCATGGGTTGCCAAACTGTGGCAGAGGCACTACAGACAGCACCCTAGTCTGGCCCAAAAATTTCGCTCAGGAGAGCACACTTCTCCAATCTTTCCACCCAATTCCTAGCTTCCCCCAAGAACTGAAAACTGTGAGAGGTTTCTTCAGGGACCTCCATGGTGGGATGGATGCCCCCACCTCACCGACCATGGTCTGGGTGTGCTCACAGAAACTTGCACAAGTGTGTTAGTTCTCCATAGCTCCAGCCAAGTCCAGCTGTCCACCACCACACTGCACACTCCGTACCACCGCTGCACATCAATATTCCACACCTGGGAGTGATCCAGTCCTCTCATTCTGCCCTTTTGCTCTAGAAGGGCTCAGCTAAATGTCCTTCCCATCTGCCATCATTCTCTGTCCATTTAATTTCAATTTCTTGATCCTTATATCCTCCGGTCATAAATATGTTTTCCTTCCTTTTATTCAAACAGGTAAATACACCAATCTGTCTTAAGTATTAGAAAACAGCATTCCAATTTAAAGTTGCATGTGCTCAGAGCTGTAAGTGAACCATTACACAAGTGCTTACTAAATTTCAAAATGTGCAGTTTCACACTGATGTTTTTCTTATATTAAGTCTTCATCAAAGAGAAATTCAGAGTATGATGAGTTGGTTTTTTGCTTTAGCTTCTGAATTAAGTGTTCTCTTCCCAAAATTAAGTAGTCCTGGAATGACCTAGGAGAAGCTGCCCTAATCGGGAGCAGGGCTGAAGTAATACCTCAGTGGGAGCCCAGGCAGGTCTTCATCTCCATCAGGGTCTGTGTCAAATTACACAGTGAGATACATGAATTTCCTTTCAGTGGAAGGTTTCAGAAGTTTATGCATTGTCAGCTTTAATCTTTTTGCATGACCAGGCATTACTGGAACATAAAGCATTTTGACTCTGTACCACCATCATTGGTTCAATTCTACACTTCCCTTTGACTGCATTTATGAAATCCAAGAGCATGAAATCTTTTCCACGTACAGTCCATCTATCACACATTGTAAATGATACTCCATTTCTGATTTTAGTCTTTATTACTTCAGATGTCTCTGTAAATGCTGTAATTGGAATAGCTAAGTAAAGGAAACAATTTTTGTAGGCTTCAAATGGATGGCCACCAATTACTTTGATCATCTCCAAGCCAACCAAGTCAGAAAATGCAGCAGTGAATGTTGCTATCGCACATACAATTTTGCCAGCTATTCACTTTATTTTGAAGCGGTCAGCTGGTTCAATGTTATATATTTTGGCATGAAGATTCGATGCAGCACTGATGAAATCTGTGTCCATTATGATTATTATCTTTTCAAATGAAAGCATTGCCTTCTGATGGTCACTTTGGGTAGTTTCATTAGATAAAATAGCCTTTTCTAGCCTCTCATCTTCACACTTAATAGGAAAATGATCTGGTTTCCTTGCACTTTCATCAGTTTGAATCAACACACTGTAATGGGCATAAATGTATTTATGATCTATGTACAAAAGACTTAATAAAAAATAAATAAATAAAAGAAAACTACATTAAAAAAAAAACCTCGTTGGATGGTTTGAATTCTTGAATCTTTACTTCTGAAATAATATTGAAAGAAAGCATCTTCTAATAAGTCTTCTTCTGAAACTGGAATGCAATAAACTGTAGCATACAGTTTTTTCAGCATTCTGAAGGAAACTGAGGGCAAAGGTTCATTTAAATCAAATTTTGTTGAAGATGGAGGCCTCTTCGGTAATTGCCAAAGCAAACTGCCATCTTTAAGCTGTATGTATAGAGAGAAACAATAAAGAAGCTGAAGAGCCTAATGGTTAAAATATTGCTTCAACCTTTGGTCTTGGTAATTCTATACACTGGGATCAATTTCTAGGTCTTCTGCTAAGGAATTTAATAACTTCAAAACAGCCTTCTAAATTGTATCCACTTTGTATCTTTTGCATGACTCCCCTTCTCTTTGCTTCTGCAGAGGAGTAGGTTTGCCAAAACGTGTTAAAATGAAGGCTTGTGGGAAAAGGAACTTTCAAACTTATCTCCTGGTCCACTGTATGGTATGCTGAATGGTGGCTGGGAAAGACTTCAAAGTACAAAATGGTATTTCCTCTTCTGGGAGATCCCGATGACTATAAGATTTTGTCAAGTGAGGTACAATAATTTCAGTGTTAGTGCCCATTGTTCCAGAATCTAAGAGAGGCCTTAGATTTGTTAAACAATGGCTGTCTGCCTATCTCCTGTCTTCCATATTGTGTAGTGCTGTGATAATTATATCTTGTTCAGTATAGACTCATCACTGTAAATGGCCTCACTTGCCAGACAGACTCTGTTCATGTGTGCATCTATTTTTATTTGAAAATGTATTTTCAGAGTTGCATCAGCAGTGGTATAACTCTTAGGTTTCTGTGTGTGATGAGGGTGGAAAAAAACTGTTTAACTTGGGTTTTTCTTTTTACCTGTTCTTGAGACAGAGTCTTGCTATGTTGCACCCAGTAGAGTGCTGTGCTTTCACAGCTCACAGCAACCTCAAACTCCTGGGCTCAAGCAATTCTCTTGCCTCTACCTCCCAGGTAGCTGGTACTACAGGCACCTGCCACAACCTCTATCCCCAGCTATTTTTAGAGATGTGGTCTGGCTCTTGCTCAGGATGGTCTCCAACTCCTAAGCTCAAGCAATTCACCCATCTTGGCCTCCCAAAGTGCTTAAATTGGATTTTTCTATCAAGTCAAGGTCTGTAACTTTAACCATCTCCTTCTCTTTGCTTTTGCCAACACCAAGTAAAGCAAAATTTTTTAACATGTCACAATGTATTGCTCCACACCCTAATAAGAAGATGTTTAGAAAAAGTCTAAGTTTCTCTTAGATTCTGGAACAATGGGCACTAAGGGACACACTGAAATTATTGTACCTCACTTGAAAAATCTCATTATAGTCATTGGGATCTCCCAGAAGTTCTGATACAGGCTCACAGGGCAATGTACCAATCTCCTCGTGGGAGAAATTTTTAGTACTCAAGTTGGCATAGGGATTAGACAATATTTGCTGCTTCAAGATATCACCACTGCCACAAAAGAGAAAACTTTCTAGTAACACCTTTCAGTACTTCTTTGCCAACGCCTCCTACTGCTGCAGCCTCAGGCAGCCAAGGGGAGCCAGCCCATGACATCAGCCTCAACTTCGAGTTTATTTTCCAAGGTTTCACTTACAGATGTTTGTTGCTGTCCATTGGCTTAGTCAGAGACACGAGGCAAGCACTGCAGAAGAAGTGAATGATTTATTAAGGGATGGCTGATGCTCGCTCAGGCACAGCAGCAATCAGCAATCTTTGTTCACTTTCTTATGTACCCAAACTCATCAGATAAAAATAATCCAAGAACAAGGAAGACAAAAGGTAAAGATTCCTTATCAGCGTTAATACAGCAAAGTACATACACACCTTTCTAAACCAAGAATATCTTGTTTGAAGATAAACAACAATGAAGATGAACCACAAAGGGCTGGGTTGTCTGTTATGTTTGCCTACTTCCCTATGTGACTAACTGAAAGTTTTTGTGTAAATAGAAGTAGGGGTTTAAATGCAACAATCTATTGCCCCAGGCAAATGATCTGTCTTCAGCTACAACTTATCGAGGCGAGGGTCTCTGGCAAATTCTTTCCTTTAAGGTGTGACTGTAGCCCAAGTACTGGAAATGTTTCTTTTCAGAGCCTCATGCCATAAGGAGCACAAATGAGACTGATTCACCTTACAAGGGTGCAGTGGACTGCGCCCCTTCAAATATTGCCAGTTTGAATAGCTCTTCTTAAACTTGCTGGCATCTTACATTTGGCTTATGGCTATAATTCTCCTGAAACTGGTCCAAAGCAAGCAAACCTGGATGAATCTGTAAAGGTGCCTCGGGTTTGCTGAAATCTGCAATAAGGCACTTTGGATGTTTTATTTGCCTTTCCAGTGGTTCAAAGCAAAATGTCTTAGGAGTCTAACATGGACAGCTTTTCCACCATGTAAACACGGTTCCAGTTCTGGAGTTTCATCAATGCTAAAAGAACATAGTGATACCAAGTAGTGATACTACTTGTTGGGTAGATCCATTTAAACCTGTCATTCCATTAATTTCTCAAAATGTTATGAGTTTCCTCTCTCAAATTTGTGAGGAAGATTTTCAAGGCAGGTGACAATGCCAGGATTACTTTGCGTTATGTTTTAAATGAAAATTTCTTTTGGCTTTTCTGTTGTATCTAAAACTTCAAAATCATCACCAAAATCACAAAATAATCATGATTAAATCCCATATATATCTGCACTGATGAACTTAACCGGACAACACTGAGAACAGAAAAAAATTTTGACCTTCTTCTGCAATGCAAGTTTGACTTCAATCAATACTGCACAGTGGTATTTATCCAAGGAGAGATCTGTGGCCTCATTGAAAGAAATGGGAAATGATGTCACATGAACATATGGATTTACTTCTGCAATATGTTGGAATACAGCATCAGCCCTGTACTGTACTGTGATACAATGTGAAATGTTAAAAAAAAATTTGCTTTACTTGGTTTTGGCACAAAGAGAAGTGGATGGTTATAGTTACAGACCCTGACTTGATAGAAAAATACAAGTTAATCACTTTGGGGGGCCAAGATGGGTGTATTGCTCCAGCTCAGGAGTTGGAGACGAGCCTGAGCAAGAGCGAGACTCCATGTCTAAAAACATTGTCTTATTAACAACATCATCTTCGCAAAGAAAGAATTTGGTTCCTAAATCCCATGCTTTCATTCTTGTCTATTATGGATCATAAGTGCCTTAATTCCTGCAAAAACAGGATTCTTTGCAATTTCCAAATCAAGACTGCCCATACCAGTAAAAAAACATGGAACTCAGTCATCTTCTGCATTGCTATGTTTCCAAGGATGTCTTATGTTGACTGTATAATGTATCATCAATCTCCACTGATTCTGCTGACATTATGGGCAGGCTTTTATTTGTACTACCTATTCCCCAGGAAGAGCAGAGGGGGAACAGCGTGGATCCCACCATCAATTGTCACCCAAAAGAACAAAACTATTGAACAAAGTCATCAAATACAGAAGTTAATGTCAATGTAACAATTAAGAATTGAATGAGATTAAATTAAAAATAAAAGGCAGTATAAAATTTGAAGATACAACGGAGAAGACAAGGTACTTTTCCTTAATTCCATCTCTATCAAAACAAGAAACAAGAAGTCAACACATTTTAACCAAAGGTGTTGAATTCCAAATGTAATTGTTTTTCTCAGTAAAAAATGATAATTTAACAGAATTATCATACATTTCTTTATTTCTCTTGTCTGGGAAATATTTTAGACTGCAGGAGAAAGACTTCAGCTCTGTCAAGGCCAGGGCAGTGCTTGATTCTTCTCTTGTAACTATATCGTCTAACACAGCATCTTTGCCAGAATGTTCAATAAATGCTCCGAGTGAAGGAAAAAAAAGTGTTTGTGTGTATCTTTATGTGTATATATATAGTATATGTGTAAATATATAGTGTGTATCTTACTATATCTTACTATAGTACTTATTTATTGTATTTTAGATTCTCTGGTGGTCTTAAAGTTTTCTTTTTCTTTTTGCTGGTTTTAAGGGCAGTTAAACATGAAAACATTGAGTATATATATATAAATAATATATGTATATAAATAGTATATATATAGTATATATGTATGTATCTTTAAGCACCTAATTTTTCTCACTATAGCTATTACCTGATGAGATCTAAAGTTATTGTGTGTAGAATACAGCATATACAAACAAACGTGTATTTAAGTGAACTCTACATAAGAAACACCCATAGGTAGTTTAAAATTGATTGGTAAAGGTACAGGCTCATTTATATTCATGGTGGTAGATAAATTTTAATAAGCTTAATACTTATATTTGAAAAGAAGAGAATCTGTACTATGTACCAGGCACTCAACACATGCAGATAGAGTTGTGCTAGCCTTGGTGTCTCATGTTCCATGATCACTCTATTTATTACTCTTCTAGGTAGGATAAAATGCTCAATGTTTTCATGTTTAACTGCCCCTAAAACCAGCAAAAAGAAAAAGAAAACTTTAAGACCACCAGAGAATCTAAAATACAATAAATAAGTACTATAGTAATATTGTTCTAATAACAAGAGGGCTAATAAGATAATTATAGGATTTAAATGGGAATTTTCAATCTACGGTAAGGATAAAAAAGGATGAATACAATAGGCAATTGTTAAAAACATGAATCTCGAGTCAGATATAATTGTTCTTTCAACAAGATCTGAACACTTTAAAATTAACTAATAAGTCACAAACCCATATGGCTTTTAAGATTATTTTGTTTAAAAATAACACATTTCAGAATTAACCAAAGCATATTTCTCTTACAGGTTAGTTTATCCAAGTAAGTAAAGAATAAATCACAGTGTAGTTCCCACAACCAAAGGGTCAGGTTTAATAACAAAGTCCACCGCCAGTAATAGATGTGCAGGTAACCATAAAGTTGTAAATACAAATCCCAAACTGCTTCTTAACAACTGAAAAGCCCTTTGTTGACTCTCAAGCATAAAGTAGGGCACTGGCACATATTCGATGAATATGCTCTACATGACTTGGGATGGAAGTGCCTTCTCAAGTGGTCCTGATGTACATAGTCTTATCATAGTTGGTTTTCTATTTCATTGGTTGCATATTCTTCATCATAATCTATCCAGACAACTGTTCAGAGAGAACGTTCAAATCTGGAACTCAAGATGCACTGTAGCTGTCCACCAGAAATAATCCAGTGCATTCCTGTAATTTAGTAACAGCTGTAGAAAGCCAATATAGTACATAGAAAAAGGAAATGAAGAATTATATTGAAACCAGACCAGTAAGTGTTCTAGATATAAGTTTCATGAATCATTTTATCCATTTTTCTGAAAAATCTTCCTCATATCAATTTAAAAAACAGCCGTTTCTCTCCTTATACCTGTATCTTAACAGATATAATGGGGAATAAAAGCCTACTTAGTACCTTCCTTAAAGGTAGTCCAAAATGCAAAATTATTTTTATTCATGATTTGTACTATTGCAGGATAGCAAGCAGGTGTGATGAGAGAGATGGTGTGAATGAAATGCCAGAACGGAACCACAGATACTCCTCTTTTATGTGATTCTAGGCATGTGAAAAGGAACAATACCTACGCAAAAAGTAAAACAACTAAACAATAAGGAGAGATGTAGAGGAGCAGAAAGAAGAGAAGCTGAGGGCACTAGAATAATTAATGCTACAATGGTCACAGACCTTTTTTCGATCTTCAAAATAAAGTATTTCTACCAGCAAATACATTGCACTGTTTTTTTCCCCTTTCTCCTGTTTTTTTAATGAATATTCTCTACTTATTTGAAGAGGGAAAAAGCTCAAAAAACTAAAGTAACTCAACACTTCAAGAAGTCTCTGTTATTTAAGGCAAAGGTTTCAAACCGTGATTGGCTAACAAAGTGTTTTTGCCTCTGGAGCTAAAAATGGTGCAGCTCATTGGCACAGGAGGCTCTGGAGGCTTGTCTTCCAGTTCTCCGTGATCAGAAGTGATTCAGAATTATGAAATGACCCCAGGCGGGGTAAGATCCAGGACTCAGAGAGGTGCCCCAGTTCCGCCTCCCTGCGGACTGCGGGGCGCCCCAGGCCAGCTGGGCAGGGGAGCAGGGTGGGAGGGGCCGCTAGAGCTCAGCGGCGGCTATCTCTGGGCCCCGCAACCGCCCAGCCCTCCCCGGACAGCTGATGTCCAAGTCAAGCGATGCCAGCTGGAAGAGCGAGTTCAAGTACATCCTTTTAAAATGTTTCAGCTGTGAAGCGTTCCTTTCTGTGTGAGCTCCTTGCATTCAACCTAAAATGATAATGGTGGGAGAAGTTAACATTTATATTGCTATAAAGCTTTCCCCAACTAGACTACGGGTACCTGACAAACGGCCTTTTAATTTCTAAATCTGAGCATGCTGTTTGAAATAATAGGATATAAAAAGATAAATGGTCTCAGTTCATAAAACCCAGGACTGGTTATTTATGTTCATATTATAAGTGAATATCAAAAGTATAGTTATCATTTCTTTTGTTTGTCTGTTCTTGGAAAATCTGTAAGAAGCTAAAACAACTTTTAATTTTTTAGATGGCTTCTTTGACTTGTCATGCCTCTCAAGGGAGCAGTTTAATTAAAGTGCTTCTGATAAATTCAGATTAAGCAAGAAAAAAACAAACACAACAGAGGGTATTGATTATTCTTCACCTGAGAGAGAGTCACCATTAACGACAAGACACAAAATACAAATAAATTTAACAGAATTTCTAACTGACTTGGAATCCTGAACAAACCTTTCTGACTGTTAACAAGACATACTCAATTGATATGGGTACTTACCTTCTAAAAACACATTTTATATTTCTTCATAAATGGGGATTTTGCATTTTAATGTCTAACTAGAACTGAATTAGAAAATATAGAATTTATAAATTTCTTTTTCACACCATGGTAAACAAAACTATAGCTTCTGGAGTCTAGCAGCTAGTTAAATACTGTCTTTGGCGCAGGATTTTAAAAAACTTTAAATAGTGTTCACATGAAACCTATCTGAGAGTACTGTTTTTAAATGTGTAGAAAAAAATGCATGGATTACAGAAGAAATCAATTATAATGAAGTAATGATATGAAGTAATATGAAAAGTAAATTGATTCTGTCATATTATGTATGCTTTCTTAGTGCATTATATAACTATACAATACACAAACATAGGCAAGGAAGGTAACAGTAATTTTATTTTATTTAATAATGTATAATGTACATACAAAATGCATGGATTTGAAGTGTACTTTCAATTAATTTTGATAAATGTATATTCATGAAAACCATACCCCATAAAGGTACAGAATATTTCCATCACTCCAGAACCTTCATGTGTGTCCTTTTCCAGTGAGTTCATCTCACCTATAGAAAACCATTCACATGATTTCTTTCACCACGACTTAGCTTTTTCTGTTGTAAACTTTATGTAATTAGAATAATACAGTATTTTAACTTTTGCATATATCTTTTTTATTCAGGATAATGATTAATCCATATTTTTGCAAGCGAGGAATGTATTGCTGAGCAGTAATCTCTTGTATGACTACACATAATTTGTTTATTCTCTTGTTCAAAGATTTGAGTTGCTTTCAGTTTATTTCCAGCCTTATTAATAAGGCTGCCATTAACATTTCTGTACAAGTCATTTTGGTCATATATATGTTCCATGTTATACATACTGAATAAATGACTAGTAGTGAAACTGCTGGGTAGTTGTATTTTTAACTTTAAAAGAAACTGCAAAAAGAGATTTCCAGAGTGGCAGGACCATTTCACAATCCCATCAGTAATTTCTAAAGGGACATTGTCAATTGTTCCTTTCCTTTGCAAACACTTGATACTGTCAGGAAAAAAAACCAGTCATTCTTGTGGTTGTGTAGTGGTAACTCTTGGTGATTTTAATTTGCATTTCCAGGATAATTTAGGATGTTGAGCTTTTTTCATGTGCTTATTGGCCAATTACACTTCCAATTTAGTGAGATGTCTGTTCATTTCTTTTGCCTATTTCTTTATTGTGTTTTTGTATTTTTATAGTTGAATTGTAAGAATTTGGCAGATATATTTGTCATAGATACAGTCTCATAGTTTTGGCTTGCTTTTTCATTTTTAAGTCTTTTAAAAAATCATTTTTAAATAAAAAAGATATATAAAATATAAAAATCTAATTTTTTCCTCTTGATTAGTGCTTTTCTACCTGATGTAAGAAATGTTTACATAATCCAAGGTCACAAAGGTATTCGTTTGTATTTCCCCTGAGAAGCCTAATATGTGTAGTTTTAATTATTACATTTTGACCCATAATCAATCTGAGAGTGGGTGGTGTAAGACTCAGGTTGAGGTTAATGTTACTTTGGTAGAGATATCAAATTGTTGTAGCACAGACAATAAGCTAAAAACAAAACAGACAATGAGAAAAAGGTAGCGACCCTTTCCCACCATGTTACCATGGCAACATAGTGAACACCAATCAGCTGTATATGTGTGTTCTATTTACGGACTCTCTAGTCTGTTCTTTTTTGCTATGTGTCTATCCTTATCCCAGTTCCACACTGTCTTGGTTACTACAAAGCTGTAATTTTACTTCTGTCTTTACATTCCTTTTTTTATTTTCCGTTATTATACTTGGACCTTCTGCATTAAATAAAAGTGCTGATGGTGGACATTCTCACTTTGTTTCCAATCTTAGGGGAAAACATTCAGCATTTTGACATTCATTTTGATATAAGTTATAAATAATTTTCAGATACATTTGATCTGATGGATAACATCTTCTTTCCCCCTGTAAAAATTCCTAGTTTATTGAATATGTGTTTCCTAAATGAATGTTTATTTTTGCAAAATGCTTTTTCTGCATCCATCTAGATGATTATATAATTTTTCTGCCTTATCCAATTAATGTGGTAAAATACAGAGATTAATTTTCTAATATTAAATGAGTATCTCATTCCTGGGAAAACCTAATTTTGCTCATGATGGGGCACTCATTTTATATTTTGCAGGATTCAATTTATTAATATTTTGTGGGAGATAATAGTAAATAGTATCTTTGTTCATTAAGTATATAGGTCAGTGGTTTTTCTTTTTCTTTTCTTTTTTTTTTTAAGACCAAGTCTCAAGCTGTTGCCCTGGGTAGAGTGTTATGGAATCACAGCTCACAGCAATCTCAAACTCGTTAGCTCAATTAATTCTCTTGCCTCAGCCTCCCAAGTAGCTGGGACTATAGATGCCTGCTACAATGCCTGGTGATTTTTTAGTTGCAGCTGTCATTGTTGCTCAGCAGACCTCAGCCGGGTTCGAACTCACCACCTTAGGAATATGTGAGATTTTTCCTTCTTTTAATATTCTTGTTGGGTTTTGGTATTAGTGTTATTCTGGCACCATAACATAAGTTGAGAAGGAAGGATGAACATAAACAGTAATGTGGTTTTGACAAAGCAAACTGTATGTCATATGTCATATTGGACATCCAATTCATTTTGATGTTTTGTTTTAATGGTTACGTGCATTGAAAGCGCCACTTTTCAAAGTTATATTAAATATGTTCTTCCTTGTGTTGGGTCAATATAATCCAAATACCTCTTTTTTCATTCTGGAGCAAATAAAGAGGTTGTTTTCTTTTTCATTTTTATAGTTAGGAACTTGTATATTTTATATGAATAAAAAGATACTTGAAATATGTCTGAAATACCAGAATGAAAAACTCTCATTTCTAAAAGCTACTGTGATTATATGAGAGAGAATCTCATTTATTCAACTCAGGTTGTGTACTCGTTTCTGAATAAATCTTGTGTCCAGGGTCACAAATTTAGAGCTGAAGTGAGAGAGGAGGATTTCCATAACACTGTGAACACCAAAGGATCTACAAAAATCTCCAAAGATTCTTCAAGGAGGCACATTATAAAGAGATAATTTCTTAGTTTGGTAGTTTGATTCCTTATATAAATCATATACATATATATATATATATATATATATATATATATACATGGTTTGGTTCCTTATATAAATCACATACATATATGTGTATATGTATGTATATGTATGTGATTTATATAAGGAACCAAACTTTTTTTTTTTTACAGAACCATATTCATTACACAATTATAGTAATGTGATTTCAGGATCAAATGGAAGGTATAATTTTAGTTTTTTTTTTTTTTGAGAATTCTCCATATTTTTTTACATAAACATTGTATTACTTTGCTATCCTACCAGCAGTGCAAAAGTGTTCCATTCTCTCCAGATCTATGCCAGCGTCTCCAGTTGCAGAATGTTGTGATGTAGGCTATTATCACTGGGGTTACATGATACTCAGAATGGTTTTGATTTGCATTTCTCTGATGATTAAGAATGATGAGCATTTTTTAATGTGTTTATTGGCCATTCATCTGTCATCTTCAGAGAAGTTTCTGTTCAAGTCTCTTGCCCACTTATAAATAGGGTTGTTTGCTCTTTTCTTATGGATTAATTTGAGTTTTCTGTAGATTCTAGTATCCAGGCTTTTCTCAGATTTGTAGCATGCAAAAAAGTTCTCCAATTCCCAAGGCTGTCTGTTTGCTTTGTTTGTGGAACCCTTAGCTATGCAGAAGCTTTAGCTTGATCAAATCCTATTTATTTATTTTTGGTGTTGCTACAATTGCCAGGGGTTCTTCCTCATAAAATCTTTTCCCAGGCCAATATTTGCAAGTATTTTCCCCACACTGTCTTCTTGGATTTTTATTATTGGACATTTTTTAAATTTAATTTTAATTATTATTTTATTTTATTTTTTGGCCGGGGCTGGGTTTGAACCCACCACCTCCGGCATATGGGACCGGCGCCCTACTCCTTTTATTTTTTAATTTTTTTGAAGAGAAACTAATATTTATTCAGTGCCTATCATGTATAATTCTTTATGTAGTTTCTTTCTCTTTATAATTTATTTTTATTAAATCATAACTGTGTACATTATGGGGTATGGTGTGATGATTTGATATACAATGTAGAATGCTTAAATCAAACTGATTAACATAGTCATCACATCACTTATATTTGTGGTAAGACATTTGTAGTTTACTCTTAATTGTTTTGAAATGTACCGATGCATTGTGTTCATTAAGTGAGATCCCACAAAATGCCCTCCCTCCTCTCTCTACTCATCCTCCTCCTCTTCTCCCCTCTCCCTCCTCTCCTTTTCTTCCTGCTGAACTATTACGTTTTCTATAATTTATACAAATGTGTAAGTGATTATATATTGGTTTTGTAATAGTATTGAGTACTTTGCATACCTTTTTCATATTCTTGAGATACTTTACTAAGAAGAATATGTTCTGGCTCCATCCACGTATACATAAAAGAGGTAAAGTCTCCATCTTTTTATGGCTGCATAATATTCCATGGTATACATATGTCACAGTTTTTTAACCCATTCATGAGTCAATGGGCACTGGACTGTTTCCATGACTTGACAATTATGACTTGGGATGCAATAGAGATTCTGGTGCAATCGTTTTGTTGTAAAATTATTTTTGTTCATCTGAGTAGATACCTTGTAATGAAATTACAGGATCAAGTGATAAGTAAACTTTTGGTTCCTTGAGAATTCTCCATACTTCTTTCCAAAAAGGCCACATTACTTTGAATCCCACCAGCAGTGTACAAGTATTCACTTCTCTTCACATGCATGCCAACATCCACCGTTTTGTGATTTTGCGATGTGGGTTAATCTTACTAGAGTTAGGTGATATCTCAAAGTGGTTTTGATTTGCACTTCTCTTATTATTAAAGATGATGAGCAATTTTTCATGTCTTTGCAGGCCAGGCACCTGTCTTCTTCAGAAAAGTTTCTGTTCAAATCTCCTGCCCACAAAGAAATGGGGTTGTTTGTCCTTTTCTTATTGATTAATTTGAGTTCTCAGTAGATTCTAGTTATCAGACCTTTGTCAGAATCATAACACACAAAAATATTCTCTCATTCTGAAGGCTGTCTGTTTTCTTTAGTTATAGTGTCCTTAGCTGTGAAGAAGCTTTTTAGCTTGTAAGATGCCAGTAATGTATTTTTGTTTTGTTTTAATTGACAGAGCAGTCCTCCTCATAAAATATTTTCCCAGGCAAACATTTTCAAGCATTTTCACTGCACTCTCTTCTAGTAGTTTTTTATAGTTTCCTGTCTTAAATTTAACTCTTTTATCCACTGAGAATCAATTTTTGTTAGTGGTGAAATGTGAGGGTCCATGTCCAATCTTCTACATTTTGTTAGTCAGTTCACCCAGCACCATTTGTTAAATAGGGAATCTTTTTTCCAGTGCATGGTTTTGTGAGGCTTATTGAAGATCAAATACTGCTATGTTGCGGGCTTCGTCTCTAGATTCTCTACTCTATTTCATATATCTACATGAATATTTTTGTGCCAGTACCAAACTATTTTGACCACTGTAGATTTGCAGTATAGCCTGAAGTCTAGTAACATGATGCCTCAATATTTGTTTTTATTTTTAAGTAATGTATTGGCTATTTGAGTGTTTTTTCTGATTCCGTAGTAAGTGAAGTATTATTTTTTCAAGTTTTTTAAAAGTATGACATTGGTGCTTTGATGGGGGTTTCATTAAATCTGTAGATTTCTTTGGGTAATATGAACATTTTAACAATGTTCATTCTTCCCACCCAGGAGCATAGTATGTTTTTCCACTTGTTAACATCTTCTGGTATTTTTTTCCTCAGGATTTCATAATTTCTTATAGGGTTTTTTTATGTCCTTTGTTAGATAAATTTCCAGATATTTCATCTCCATTGGCACTACTGTAAAAAGAATAGAGTCCTTGATTATATTTTTGGCTTCCCTTTTGTTGGCATACATAAAAGCTACCATTTGGTAAGTATTTTTTTTTTATTCTTTTTTGTATTAAATCACAAACGCATAGGTCATGTATACATTAATGCATGTATAAGGTACAATGTGCTGATTTCATATAGAATTAAGAGCTTTTCCATCACACTGATTAATATAAACCTCATCTCATTTACTTAATTATTGTGTTAAGACATTTATACTCTATACTTAATAAATCCAAAAAGTACCCTTGCATTATGCACCATATGTGTGATCCCAACATTCACCCTTCCTTGATCTGATCTCCCCCATCCCCTCCTATCCCCCACTCCTCCCTCCTTCATCCTGGGCCATATTTGTGGTCTATTTTTCATATGAAAGTGTGAGTGATTGTAAATTGGATTCATAATAGTACTGAGTTCATTGGATATTTTTCTTCCATTTCTGAGATAATTTATTAAATAGGATATGTTCCAGCTCCATTCATGTAAATGTAAAAGAGGTGAAATCTCCACCTTTTTAGGGCTGCGTAATATTCCATGGTATACATATACCATAATTTATTAGTCCATTCATGGGTCTATGGGCACTTAGGCTTCTTCCAAGATTTGGCTATTATGAATTGAGCTGCAATGGTAAATCTGGTGCAAATATCTTTGTTGCCAAGTGATTTTTGATGTTTTGGATACACACTTAATAGAAGAATTGCAGCATCAAATGGCAGGTCTACTTTTAGATCCCTGAGTATTCTCCATACTTATTTCCAAAAGGGACATATTAGCTGGCACTCCCACCAGCAGTGCCAAAGGGTTCTCTTTTCTCCACATCCATGCCAACATCTACAGTTTTGAAATTTTGCTATGTGAGCCACTCTTACTAGGGTTAGATGATATCTATGGAACAAGAAAGAACTTCGAATAGCCAAGACATTATTCAGAAATAAAAACAAATCAGGAGGAATCATGCTACCAGACTTCAAACTATACTATAAATCTATAGTGATCAAAACAGCATAGTACTGACACTAAAATAGAGAGGTAGATGTATAGAACAGAACTGAGAACCATGAAATGAACCCAGACACTTATCATCACTTGATCATTGATAAGCCTATTAAAAACATAAATTAAGGGAAAGAGTCCCTACTTAACAAATGGTGATGCGAGAATTGGCTGGCGACTTGTAGAGGACTGAAACTGAACCCACACCTTTCACCATTAAGAAAATTTGACTCTCACTGTATAAAAGATATAAACTTAAGACATGAAACTATAAAGATTCTTCGAGAGAGTGCAGGAGAAACATTAGAAGAAATTGGCCTGGGAGATTACTTTATGAGGAGGACTCCACCCCCCCACCCCACCCCACCCCCAGCAATTGGAGCAACACCAAAAATACATTACTGGGATCTGATCAAATTAAGGATTGAATTTTTATCTTGAGAAACTGCTGTATTCCTTGATCATTTCTAAGAGCTTTGTAATTGAGCCCCTGGGGTTTTCCAGGTATACTATTGTATCGTCCATGAGTAGTGAGAGTTTGACCTCCTCTGACCCCATTTGAATACCCTGATCCCCTTCTCTTACCTGACTGTGATGGCTAGGACTTCTAGTACTGTGTTGAATACCAGTGGTGACAGTCGGCATCCTCGTCTAGTTCCAGATCTGAGTGGAAATGTTTTCAATTTTACTCTATTCAATATGATATTGGCTTTGGGTTTGCTGTAAATGACCTCTATCAGTTTAAGAAATGTCCCATCTAAGCCTATTTTCTTAAGTGTTCTAATCATGAAAGAATGCAGCATCTTTTTATCAAAAGCCTTTTCTGTATCAACTCATAGAACTATATGTTCTTTTTTTCCAATTTTATTTATGTGGTGTATTATTTTTCTACATTTGCATATGTTGAAACAATATGTAACCCTGGGATACAACCTACTGGATTGTGGTGTATAATTTCTTTTTGTTATTGTTTGTTTAGCAGGCCCAGGCCAGGTTTGAATTAGCCAGCTCAGGTGCACAGGGATGGCACTGTAACCATTGAGCAATGTGCATCCAACCAAGGTGTATAATTTTCTTGATGTATTGTTGAATTCTGTTTACTAGGATCTTATTGAATACTTTTGCATCAATATTCATTAATAGGTCTATAGTTTTCTTTCTTTGTTCTGTCCTTTCCTGGTTTGGGGATCAAGGTGATATTTGCTTCATAGAATGTGTTGGGGAAGATTCCTCCCTTTTCTATGTTTTGGAAAAGGTCATGCAATGTAGATACTCTTTCCTCTTTGAAGGTTTGGTATAATTCTGATGTGAAGCCCTCTGGCCTCAGACTTTCTTTTTCGGGAGATTTTGTATACTTGATGGTATTTCAGTGCTTGGTGTAGATCTACTGAAAATTGCTAATTATTTCTGGTTGAGTCTGGGAAGGTGGTGTGCTTCCAGGTATTACTCCATTTCCTGCAGATTATCATATTTCTTAGAATAGAGGGGTTTTTTTGGTAATCATTGAGAAGTTTTTTAATTCCTGTGGTATTTATTATTTTTCTCCTTTATTGTTTCTGATTGACATTATGAAAGATTTTACTTTCCTATTTCTTCTAAGGCTGGCCAAACATTTATAAATTTTATTAATCTTTTCAAAAACCCAACGTTTTGTTTCATTGATCTTCTGAATATTTTCTTTTTGTTTTCACTTTCACTTAATTCTGCTATAATTTTGGTTATTTCTTTTCTTCTGCTGGGTTTAGGGTTGGATTGTTCTTCATTTTCCAGTTGCTTAAAATACCCATTAGGTTGTTGACTTTCTCCCTTTCTGTATTCTTGATGAGTCTTCTAATGCTATAAATTTCCTCTGTAGGACTGACTTTGCAGTAGCCATTGCTTTTGATAATTTGTGTCTCCATTATCATTTTGTTTGAAAAATTTGATTTTCTTTTTAATCTCATCTTTGACCCAGTTATCATTGAGCCTAAGTAATTTAGTTTCTATGACTTTGTTTGAGTATGAAGATTTTTGTTGCTGTCCACTTCAATTTTTATGCCTTGGTGGTTCAAGAAGATACAAGAAATAGTTACAATTATTTAAAATTTGTTGAGATATGTTGTGTCCTAAGATATGATCAATTTCAGAAGATGAAATATAGGATGATGTGAAGAATGTGTCTTCAGTTTTATTAGGATAAAATGCTCTATAGATGTCTGTTAAGTCCATTTGTTCTAGGATCAAGTTTAAGTCTATTATTTCCTTGTTTAGTTTTTCTTCAAGGATATATGCAGAACTGCCAAAGGGGTGTTAAAATCTCCAGCTATCATAGTGCAGGAAGGTATCAAATTGTTCATATCCATTAGGGTTTACTTTCTAAATTGAGCAGCACTTAGGTAGTGTGCATAAATTTTAATTATTGAAATCTCTTCATATTGTGTGTTTCCCTTGACAAATATGTAGTGCACATCCTTGTCTTTCCTTATCTTTGTTGGTTTAAATTCACTTGTAAGTGCAAATGAGATTGTACTTCTGTTTTATTCTGATTTCCACTTGCCTATATTATAGAAGTCTATCCCTTTACCCTGAGACTTTTTTTATCCTTTGAGGTAAGATGAATCTCTGATATTCAACAGATACATGATCTGAGGTTTTGTATCTAGTCAGCCAACCTGTGCCTCTTTAGAGGACAATGTAAGCCATTCACATTAATTGTGGGAACTGATAGGTGTGGTAATGTTTTGGCTGTCATGTTTTTCAAAGGTCCAGTGAATATTTTTAGTTCTTTCACCATGGGGAAGTTATGTTTTCTTTGATAAATTCTGGGTGAGTTTACTTTGGTGGTAGACCATTGTGCTTGTCTTTATGGAAAATGGGTCTGAGTATTTCCTGGACAGCTGGTTTAGTTATGGCACATTTCTGTAACATGTGTATTTCCATAAAGTATTTGATTTATTCATCACAAATGAAACTCGGTGTCGCTGGATACAGGATCCTGGAATGAAAGTTCTTTTTCTTTAGAAGATTGAACTATGCTATGCAGCCTTAAAGAAAGATGGAGACTTTACCTCTTTCATGTTTACATGGATGGAGCTGGAACATATTCTTCTTAGTAAAGTATCCCAAGAATGGAAGAAAAAATACCCAATATACACAGCCCTACTATGAAACTAATTTGGGACTCTCACATGAAAGCTATAACCCAGCTATAACTTAACAACAGGGGGAAGTGGGAAAGGGGGGGGTAGGTAGAGGGAGGGGAATCGGTGGGATCACACCTGTGGTGCATATTACAGGGGTATTTGCGAAACTTGGTAAATGTAGAATATAAATGTTTTGGCACAGTAACTGAGATAACGCCGGAAAGGCTATGTTAACCACTGTGATAAAAATGTGTCAAATGGTTTATGAAGTGAGTGTATGATGCCCCATAATCATATCATTGTATACAGTTATGATTTAATAAAAAAATTTAAAAAAAAAATAAATAAATAAACAAGTAAAAAAAAAAAAGAAGATTGAAGGTCACTAACCATTCTATTCTGACTTGAAAAGTTTCAGCTGAAAGATCTGCAGTCCACCTTATATTTCTCCCTCTCTAGGTAATGCTTTTCTTACGTCTGGCTACTGCAGGATTTTCTCCTTCATATTAACTTTGGCAATGCTCATTAGAATGTGTCTGGGAGATGATTAATTTGGATTGAGTCGTACTGGGGTTCTGAAACTATCTACTATCTGAATTTCTGCATCTCTTGCAATGTTTGGGAAATTCTCCTCCATAATACCCTAAAGTAAAGAATCTGTGCCTTTAGGACCATCCTCTTCTCTTTCAATATGAGTTGGATGTTTGATCTTTTGCAATGATCCCATAACTCTGTAAGGGAATGATCTGTTTTTGTTTTCCATTTTCCTGCCTCTTGAATGCTTGGAATCGTTAACAGCCTTGTCTTCAATTTCAGAGATATTTTCTTTTACCTGCTCAACTCTATTACTGAGAGATTCTACTGTATTTCGAAGCTCCTCAAAGAAACATTTTCATTTCCATGAGTTGTGCTCTTTTCTCATTATGTCCATATCCTTGATTTTGTCTTTGAATTCATTAATTCCTTGAAACAATTTTTGAATTACTGTTTGGATTTGGTAGCTCATTTATATTTTAAATGTGAGCTGTTCAGATTTCCCTCCAATTAGCAGCAATCTCTTTATTTATCTTCTATGCACTAGATTTAATTCTCTATTTGAACCTATATACATTAACTAATTTCTTCTTTGATAGAATCTTTCCATATTATTGCAAATATATCTCATATTTCCCTGATTAACCCTACACTTCCTTCATTCCAATGGGTCTACAATAGTGATTAGCACATGGATTTTCAACTCAGACTTTTTTATGTGACTTGATATTTCCTATTGTGACAGTTACCTCTTTTTGTCTTTTTTAAATATCATCATTAGTATTACCTCATGTGTGAGGTTTAAAACTAAATTTGAATACTCTAAATAAATGGCATTTGTAATTATTATTATTAAACTTTTCCATTTAGGATAATTATTTGGGTTTTTTGTTTGTTTGTTTTATTTTGTTTGAGCCAAAGTCTCCCCCTGTCACCCTCAGTAGAGTGTTATGGTATCATCATAGCTCACAGAAATCTCAAACTCCTGGGCTTAACTGATTGTCTTGCCACAGCCTCACAAGTAGCCAGGACTAGGGGTGCCTGCCACTACACACAGCTAGTTTTTTCTATTTTTAGTAACTCTATTTAATCAGGGGAGCAAGGAAAGGATAACTTTATAGGCTGAAAGAACAAAATGCTACACTGCATGTCACTCAATGGGCTTTGTTGTGGGAACTTGAGGGATAGTGAGATGGAGATCAGGGGATGAGGGTCACGAGGGCAGAGGTGTATCCCGTGATCTACCTTATGTCTGTAATTTTATTTTTATTTGTGAGTCTGAGGCTGAGACTATTTTTTCTCATTATTGTTCTTTCCAGGGATAAACTTTGTACCTGTCAGATTGTATGGAGCCAACAGATGCAAATGTTGCACATGAGACCAAATGTATCAACAATAACACACACAAAAAATAAATAGTGAAGCTCATCACATGCCTCAATATAGACTCAAAATGAAATAGTAAGGTTAAATAAAATGCATTCATTTCCATTTTAAAGGAATAATGAATGATGAGCAAGTAATACTTATTTTAGGAAAAGTTAATGGTAGGATGTTTGTTAAAATAGTACATCATTGCATAGGTCCATGAAAAGATTCATGATCACAATGTTAAAAAATATATATTTGAAAATATGCAATTGCCAGTTCTGTGTTTGCAGCCAGGGCAGAGAATCTTCAGACATACATACGGAACAAGGACAACTTCTTAACCCAGTACCTAGGAAAGAGTGGTGGTTTGAAAACCACAGCCTGCAAGATATTATCCATTAACATACAAGAACATTAGTGTAACATTTATGATTAGGTAATGGCAGACTACTCCAATACAAATATTTTTTCTATTTATTTATTCTTATTAAACCATAGCTGTGTACATTAGTATGATCGTGGGGCACCATACACTTGGTTCATAGATCGTTTGACACATTTTCATCACATTAGTTAACATAGCTTTTGTAGCATTTTCTTAGTTATTTTGCTAAGACCTTTACATTCCACATTTACTAGGATTCACATGTACCCTTGTAAGATGCACCGCAGGTGTAATCTCATTAATCCCCCTCCTTCCTCCCCCTCCCTCCCCTCCCTTTCACATGAAAGCTATAACCCAGTTACAATCCAATACAAATTATTCAATATTCTCCTTATCATTTAAAGAGATGGGTGAAAAACAATTAGGAAAAAGGAAACCAGCCTGAGTGCCAACTGTCAGAAATAAGTGCATTATTGGCATTATATTGTGCACACGGGAGTAAAAAAATAAGGGCGACAACAATAATAAAGAACCATTTCAGTGTGCAGACCCACCAGCAATGATAGTTGAGAAAATTAGCAATTCCAATCAAATGAAGAAGAAAATATTCAATACTTGTGCATAATAGATCTTCCATGAGAAGTGAGTGAATAAATGATTGGATATAGGGAATCTAACAGGGACCTACAATATTTGGGAGACAGTGAAGAAGGTGTGAAGAGTGCCCAGAAAATGTAGCATTCAAGAAACAGCCATTTCTAAGTCTTTCTGGAAGGATATTATAGATCCAAGAAAGAAAAGGAAGCCAAACAAGACCTGGAAAATACCAGTCTCAGTGGAAAGTAAATTACCTTCACAGTTGTGGATTTTACCATCACAGATTAAATAAGTAGAGAACAGTCTCTGTTTCATTACTCTAAAGTAAAGCCTGGCACCTACTTTCCTTTCCTCCTTCTCATGCTACCAGTCCCCCTGCTCATACTGTCTTTCTCTGATGGTGTCACTGAAGCTTTATCCTCTCCAAGTTCTGGCCCTTGAAAGCCCCATTGGGTTTTCTCTTAGGCTGGAATCAGAGGATTACAGGTGGTGGGAAGCAGGGGCATGTTTAACATTTCTAATTTCTGGAGGGTTGAATTCCTTGAGCACCTCATGACAGCCTGGGAAATAAATGTTCAGGGAATGACTTCCAACTTCTTTCCTCCTGCTGAGTCAACATGTTTTTCCTTCTCTTAAAACTACGTGTTTCTCTCCCTCTTAGATGTTTTTGCCAGAAGTCACTCATTTCTTTCTTTACCTGGTTAATCTTCAGGAACTATGCAGAAAACTATGCAACCTTTCTCTTTTTATTTCTTATCTTTAACATATGTTAATGAAGTTATGCAGTAGAAACCATTAACAAAATGAATTGTTCTTGATAGTTATTTATATTTTTCAATTATATTGTAAGACCATATATATATTATTAAATATATAATTATATATTTATATATTATATAAAAAATATATATTTTTTTTAGAGACAGAGTTTCATTTTGTCACCCTGTGGCATCACAGCTCACAGCAACCTACATCTCTTGGGCTTAGGTAATTCTCAGCCTCAGCCTCCTGAGTCTCTGGGACTACAGGTGCTCACCACAATGCCCAGCTAATTTTCTTTGTTGTTGTTGCAGTTTGGCTTTGAACCTGCCACCCTCAGTATATGGGGCTGGCACCCTACTCACTGAGCAACAAGCACCACCCTCCAAAGTATGTTTTTTGTCTATGCTACTTCTTCATAAACAACCCTGCTGAGATACTATAAAATAAAGTTAAATATATATTTGGGGGTTGGCTGTAGATGTCACTGCTCCAGACCTCCTGATCCCATCCTTGTCTCTTGTATCTTTTCTCTCATTCTCCACCATTCCCACTCTGGTTCATTTTCTTTCACGCTGGTTTGCAATAACCTCATTAAATGAACTGTTCCATTGTCTCCGCACTCTCCAAACAGTTCAGTTCTCTGGGGCTACAAAGATAGCAGAATGCAATCTTTTTAGTCACTTTGGTGACTAGGGAGACTGTGTCAGAGAACTTGAATTTATTTTCTCCAAGGAGAAACTGTTTGCTTGGTTTAATTGAAAACTCACAAGGTTTACCCTAAGAAAAGTTTAATTTCCATGCACAACCACACTCGGGCTCATCTCTCTGTGATGTGCCAGCATTGAGGAAAATTAGACATTTTTCACATCTCTTGCTGTCCACAGTATTACTGAAGCAAAGATGTTTTTTCTTCTTAAATGTTGTTCCTTAGCTTTTAACCAATTTATAGATGTGTGACTGAAATACATAAAACTATACATATTTAATGCATCAGGATACATCTGTGAAACTATCACCACCATGAGGCTAAGGACATATCAATCACCTGATAAAGTTTCCTCCAGAACTCTTTATTATTTTCATGTATGATAAAACATTTCATATAAAATCCCCATTTTTGGTCAATTTTTAGTATGCAAGATATTATTGTTAGCTAGAGACACTAAGCTATATAGTAGATCTCTAGGACTAATTTATTTGGCATCACTAAAACCCCACAGTTTGATATTACCTTCCTATTTCCCCCTCCCCCAGTCCCTGGCAATCATCATTTCACACCAAAGAGGTTCTGATGGGCAAGAAATTGGATTACATTTTTGTTCACTTAAAAAGGACTCCAAAATTTGGGAGAGGAAAATAACAGTTGACATTTGCTGGTGGGAGCCTTTGTTGATAGTAGGGAGTCACTTATTACTACTAAATAGAGGAACAGGGCAGTGTAACCTGAGTGGAATCGGTAAAGAATGAGGGCGGAGGAAATACAAGGGGCAAATATGAACCAACTATAAAGTTTTTCAGGGAAGGGGAAAAGAGAAATGAAACATATCCTAAAGGAACTATGGAGTTCTGGAGAATGTTTTCAAAGTGTTTTTATTGGAAAATACATAAGTATGTTTATATATTTATTCTCATTGAATAAATATAAATTATATATCTCATTGAATAAATATATTCAATGAGAATAAATATAATTAAGGCATGCACTGGAATATATAGGAAATATCAGCTGAATAGTGTGAAAGAAGCAATATGCACAGTAAATAGATTAAAAGTTATACTGTGCTGTATCTCCAATATTCAGAACACATGGGTGCAGAAAGCAAGCATTGGGGGCTGAGTGTCTGAAGGGACATGGTTTTCAACACCCGAGAAAGGTGGCTTTGTTCCATTCTCGGCCATAAGTGAGACTCGGGGGTTAATTCCTCCCTGCTTGCTGAAAAGCCCTTGAGAAATGATTCCCTGAGGTCCCCGCCAAGTCATAGCTGGAGATTTAGCACCTGTCTGGAGCTGAATTGTTACTTTTCCTTCCCTAACTTTGAGTTACACAGAAGTTTCATTTAACCTTTTAGGGAGGTGGGCAAACAGAACAGACAGGCTGGTGTCCTTGTAGTTTATCTTTAAGTTAAACACTCCAGACTTAGAAATAACATGTACATGCTTTGTAACATTTATGCTGAGGAGAAATTTTTTATAGCAGTCTCAACTAATGCTTTTGTTCTTTATTCTTACTTATTCTTATCTGATGAGTTTGGATATATAATACAGTGAATAAAGATTGGCAATTGCTGTGGGCCTGAGTGAGCCCCCAGTCTTCCCTTAATTAATAAATAATTCATTCTGACTGCAGTGATATCTCTGTGTCATTGATTGGGCTAGTGGACAGCAACAAGTGTCTCTGCCTGACATTACTCCTAAGTAGCCACGTAGAGAGTTTGCACTTCTGGTCTCTGTGAGATTTATAACTCTTGACTCTGAAAGGGATAGTTCTTCCAGCAACAGGGCAAAAGGAGGGAGGTCCTAAACCATGAAGCTACATTGCTGCCTGGCCTTGGATAGTCTCATTCTAAGAAGAGGAGTCACTACCTTGGCAAGAGTAATTGACCTAAGACATCATTGTTTTTGTGGGGCCCAGGAAGGAGCATGCTGTGTTTAGTCAGTGTCTGGCAGTAGCCCAGGGGCAACCTTGCCACCAACAGAGTGGTGGCTGCTGGTGAATATTGGTCAGTAATGCTCCCCACAGACAGATATTTGAGTGTCGTTACCAGAGTGAAGCAGCCTTCTTTAGACAGCTATCAGATGTCCATACTTCCCAGGACCAGAAGAATAATCCCCAAATTCTGAGATGCATTAGTGAGAAATGCAGCATAGCACTCTCTTCCTCCACAGCTTTATCCATTTGCATTCAGCATGTCAGTTCAGATAGCGGCACCATCGTGGTTTTCCGGGTCTTTTTTTAGGGGAGAGAGGTCAATGGGGTGGACTTCTTTTTAGAGAAGTATCAGGGGAGTCAATGTGCAGCTACTTCTAGTGAAGGTCATCTCAAGGTCATACTGATATGCAATTTGTCCCCCCTTTTGTCTGTTCTCAATTCCTCTCACCCCTGAACAACATCTTTTGTAGTCAGAATGACTGACACTGTGGGGTGAGATTGTTCCTCATACCTAAATTTTCTGAGCCTGGCCATTATTTCCATATTGTGTGCTGGCTGATGCATGTCTCCATTTATGAGAAAAAGTTGGAAAGGGACTATCACAAACTGCCTACATCAATCAGCTGCATGCCAGCACTGTCCCCCCTTCTCCCGTGATATGACCTTATCATTTAGGGTGATGGTATGATTTATCACAAAAACATATGGTGTTAAATGTCATTAGAAAGTCTTTGGAGGAGAAGCATGATACAGACCTCAGGATTCTAGAACAAGGCTATGTCCCCATCAGCCCTCTGCTGAGAATATTTATGTGTCATAGAAAATGGCTTCTATTACTGAGTTATAGATAGATGGGATGTTTGAATATAGTGCACCTATTGACCTCATTTACAAAATTTGTCATTATAAGACTAGTTTTATTGGACCTGCCAAGTCATAAAGTCAGATAGATTCATCGCTTTTCCTTGGTGTAAAAGTTACTTTCAGATCAAACCTGAATAGGAACAGAAGTGTGGGAAAGTGGCACAACCAGGCATCCCAAATTCATTGTAATTGCACCAACACTACTCCATTATCCTAAACCTGTGGATTATTGAGGGTAGGAAGTGTCCTGCACTACTAACTGACAGAGAAGAAAAATATACAACTTTGTTTTAGATAGATTGGTTTGGTTTGTGGATAGAGACCAAAAATGGACCATGGCTTCATTATAGCCACGGTCTGGTATATGATTAAAATGTCTATTCATAAGACAGATACCTGAAATGGGAGAAGAAATAAGTGGCACATCTGGTCATCCACTTTGTGAGGAAGAAGAAGTGGCTTGAGGTGGTGGTACTCTCTGGTCAAGTTTCTTGAAGAGAAAAAACTGAAGGAGTAGTCACAGGTATATGGGTGGACACAGAAAAATGAAGCTGACTTATAAAATATTTTGTCCCATGTCAAGCAAGTGGCAATGCAAGACCAGGTAAGCACTCATTTGGCCAAGTAACATTTGCCAATTTTCACCACTGGTAACCATATGGTGTGATGGGCAGTAGGGACTGTTCTGATGGCAGAACAGTCTCTGGACATATTGGCAGAAACTCCCACTGACAAAGACCCTCCCCACCTTCTGCTGCATCTGAATGTACAAACTATCAGCAATAGAGACAATAGCTGACCACATGGTGTCCATGTACATCTCCTTCTACCTTGGAAAAAGCAGAGTTTTATCCTCACAAGCATAGTCATCTACCCCAGGTATCAGTTTGCAGTTCCTATTTGTAGACCATAGCTCATCCAACAAGTGGGGCTTAGAGAATTCTGGATCCACAAGCATGGAATCCCACAAAACAAAGCATCCCAGGGGTGTTCCAACCTCATGGTGAGGGAAGTGTGGGGTAGGAATGCACATATTACATTGAGAGAATTCCAGCTTCCCTCTACACAACATTTTGGGTTTTATTTATTTATTTTTTAAAAAACTTTTTTTTTTTTTTTTTTTTTTTACATTACTGTCAGGGTGCATATGATTAGGTTACATTGCTTTCATTTGTTAGGTAAAGTCCAAGGTGCAACTGAGCCTTTCACCCAGGGGATGTGCCACAAACCCCTACATTGTCCCCCGTAGGTGAGAGCTTACCACTCTCCCTTTCCCCACCATCTTCTTAAATTTAAATGTATTTTTTTCTCTTGCAGGAATGTAGTTGTTGATTTATTAGTTTAATATTGAGTACATTGGATGCTTGCTTTTTCATTCCTATAATACTTTATTTTCAGTTAGCTGGGGTGCTCAACTCCTAACCTAAAGGCACACCATCATATTGTAACTGGAGCACTAGAATCATCTTGATTGGAATAATTGACCTTGATGAGAAGAAGGAGGAAGAATGATTTTTACACTGTGCTATCAAGGAGATATACACATAGAAACCAAATGGTAGCCAAAAAGTTGGTTCTTTGAAAAGATGAATAATATTGATGAACCCTTGGCTAGACTAATGAGAAACAGAAAAATAAAATCGCTAATAACTACAATCGGAAATGATAAAGGGAAAATAACAGGTGTCACAGAAATACAGAAGACTGTCAACAATTATTACAAAAAACTTTATTCCCAGAAATATGAAAATGTAGAGGAGGTGGACCAATATCTGGTAGCACACTACCATCCAAAATTCAGACAGAAGGTGTCACAACTGCATAAATGATCACATGAGACAAGGATTGACAGGAAACACTGCAAGAAGTGAGGCTAACCATACATGCAGGATCGCACTGAGCACTTCTCGCAGAGTCCTTTTATTGAAAAGATATATAATGAGCAGAAAGATTACTAAGCAAAGACATGCAGGGGCTTCATGCTCAGCGACCATGTGTTTTAGGGGCTACATCGTCAAGATAATAATCTCATATTGGTAAACAAAAGACGGTAAAAAGCTATGTACTCAAGGAAATGATTTCCAAAAAGACTACATGCTATTTCCTTCACTAATTCTTCAAGGAACTGCCATAAAATGCTTGCTGTTTAACATCAACCTTATTACCACAGGATTGATCTTTGCTCCTCCAGGATTACTGAGTTATTTGGCGGCTTGCCTCCAAGTGATAAGAGATTTCCAGGCTTGCTAGGAGAATGTCTTATTCTCAGCTATTCCTCAGATGAATTATGAGATTGATGGCTGTTGTAGTAAGTATGATTTATAACCCTCTACAAGAAAGAGTTAGAAATCTTGAATGGACTTATATCAAGCCCTGAAATAACATCACTTATAAAAAATCTCCCCAAAAGGAAAAGCTCTGGAGCAGATGGGTTCACATCAGAATTCTATAAAAACTTCAAAGAGGGGCGGCCCCTATGGCTCAAGGAGTAGGGCGCTGGCCCCATATGCTGGAGGTGGCAGGTTCAAATCTAGCCCCAGCCAAAAACAAAAAAAAACAACAAACAAACAAACAAACAAAAAACTTCAAAGAGGAACTCGTTCCTATGATGCATAAACTATTCAAAAATATGGAAAAGGAAGGAATCCTCCCACAACAAATTCTATGAAGAAAATATCACTCTTATCCCCAAACCAGGAAAGAACCCAACAAAAAAAAAAAAAAAAAGAAAAGAAAACATTAGACCAATATCATTAAAGAGTATCAGTGGAAGTATGTTCAACAATATAGTAACAAAAATACAATGACAAGTTAAAAAGGTGATACACCATGACCAGGATTATTTCATCCCAGAGACACAACATACATAAATCTACTAATATAATATACCACATAAATAGAATAAAAAGCTAAGACCATATGATTTTTTTTATATTGTTGGGGATTCATTGAGGGTACAATAAGACAGGTTACACTGATTGCAATTGTTAGGTAAAGTCCCTCTTGCAATCATGTCTTGCCCCCAGAAAGTGTGACACACACCAAGGCCCCACCCCCCTCCCTCCATCCTTCTTTCTGCTTTTCCTACCCCCCCATAACCTTAATTGTCCTCATATCAAAATTGAGTACATAGGATTCATGCTTCTCCATTCTTGTGATGCTTTACTAAGAATAATGTCTTCCACTTCCATCCAGGTTAATACGAAGGATGTAAAGTCTCCATTTTTTTTTAATAGCTGAATAGTATTCCATGGTATACATATACCACAGCTTGTTAATCCATTCCTGGGTCGGTGGGCATTTACGCTGTTTCCACATTTTGGCGATTGTACATTGAGCTGCAATAAACAGTCCAGTCTAGTACAAGTGTCCTTATGATAAAAGGATTTTTTTCCTTCTGGGTAGATGCCCAGTAATGGGATTGCAGGATCAAATGGGAGGTCTAGCTTGAGTGCTTTGAGGTTTCTCCATACTTCCTTCCAGAAAGGTTGTACTAGTTTGCAGTCCCACCAGGAGTGTAAAAGTGTTCCCTTCTCTCCATATCCATGCCAGCATCTGCAGTTTTGAGATTTTGTGATGTGTGCCATTCTCACTGGGGTTAGATGATATCTCAGGGTTGTTTTGATTTGCATTTCTCTAATATAGAGAGATGACAGCATGGTACTGGCACAAAAGCAGAGACATAGACACTTGGAATCGAATTGAAAACCAAGAAATGAGACCATATGATTTTTTCAATTGATACAGAAAAGGCTTTTGATAATATTCAGCATCCTTTCAAGTTAAAAACACTCCATGAAATAGGCATAGATGGAACATTTCTAAAATTGATTGAGGCCATCTACAGCAACCCCTTAGCTAATTTCATACTGAATGGAATAAAACTAAAAGCATTTCCACGCAAATCTGGAAGCAGATAAGGATACCCCCCGTTTCTATTGCTATTTAACAGTGTTGAAAAAGTTCCTGGCATCACAATCAGGCAAGAGAAAGAGATCAAAGAAATCTGAATGGGGATGGGGAGATCAAACTCTCACTCTTTGCATATGACATGATCTTATACCTGGAAAACTCCAGGGACTCAACTACAAAGCTCGTATAAGGGATCAAGGAATATAGAAGTGTCTTGAAATACAAAATCAATATACACAAATCAGTAGCTTTCATCTATAACAATTATTCAGCCAAGAATAAAATCAAAGACTCTATTCTTTCTACAAAAACACCAAAGGTGATGAAATACCTGGGAATATATCTAACAGAAGATGTGAATGACCTCTATAAAGAGAATTATCAGACTTTGAGAAAGGAAATAACAGAAGATATTAACAAATAGAAAATATCAAATACACATGGCTGGGAAGAATAAACATTGTTTAAATGGCCATGCTAACCAAAGCAATCTATAGATTTGATGCAATCCCATCAAATCATCAATGTCATACTTTGAAAAACTTGAAAAAATAATATCTTGATTCATATGGAAGCAGAAAGAAAAACTGAACAGCAAATAATATTCCTAGATATAAAAACAAATTTGGAAGCATCATGTTGCCAGATTTCAGGTCATACTACAAGTCTATAGTGATCAAAACAGCATGGTCAGGGGTTAGAGTTCTCATTGTAATGGGGGTAGAGTCCCCATTTATCACAATTCAACTAGCCGGGGCCACAAGAAAAGCAAGAGCTTCGTTCACCCATTACAATTCACATAGCAAAGGGAACACTCTGCAAGGAAAGTGGGACCTTTGATAGCCAGTTAACACAATTTATAATAGATGAGATGCATAATGTATAAGAGATTTGATATATAAGAAGTTTGAGATAAAAGTAAAGTGTGTGGTTGTGTGCAGGGGATAAAGTTCTCATTGTTGTGTATATTGGAACTTCTAAAGAGTGTGGTAGAGTGCAGACTAAAGGCAGAAATAGCAAAAGGCAGTGAAAGCAGTAAGATTTGAACAGAAGCTTCTCGAAAAAGACAGGTGCATGGCCTACAGACACAAGAACAAATGCTCATTGTCTTTACTCATCAGAGAAATGCAAATGCAAAGCACTTTAAGATACCATCGAACTCCAGTAAGAGTAGCCCACATCACAAAATCTCAAAACTACAGATGTTGGTGTGGATGAGGACAAAAGGGAAAAATTGTGCACTGCTGGTGGGAATTCAAGCTAATACATTTCTTTTGGACAGAAGTTTAGAGAACACTTAAGAATGTATTCGTAGATGTGCTATTTGATCCTGCAATTCTTCCACTAGGTATATATCAAGACGACAAAAAAAGTCATGTTAAAGGAACAGATAGGCTCTGATGATGATGATGAGAGTGCAGTGAATAAGTCTGTATTATGTGAACGATGGCGTGTAGGGGTCATTTGGTTGCATCCTAATGATTATGTGCATGTAAAGCCTCTTCTGCACAAGAGTCCTAAATCAGATGAGAAGTAGAATTCATCCAGCATATGGGGATAAGTATGTGATGTACTTGATCAGATTGTTGAGCACTGTGACCTGCCTGAAATGCATGTGGGTGTCTAGATGCTCCTTGAAAACCTGGCTGCTTACACTGTAGCTGCTGCTTTCACTTTCATGGATCCCAGAGGCCAACTGTCTACTATGTGATGTCAGGACTGACATGGCAACTCAACAAATCCAGAACCCTGATGTCTTACCTGAAGTAGAAGAGAGGGATGTAGGCAATCTTCCTGTGTCTTATGCTTGGGAAAGTGAAATGGAAGATCACCCAGCAGTGTGTGCTTCAGCTATTATTAATGTACGGACATCATTCTGTAGCTGTTAACTGTGAGTTTAGCTGGCATTAGGGAGTTTAGGGTTCACTAAACTAAATTACTGCTAGTTTTGAAACTTTTTTTTAAAAGTAGGATTGGCACAGATGAAGCAATTTGGATGATTAGGAGATGGGGTTACTTTAATATCTGTTTTCCTATAAAAAATATTAGAATTTTTTTTTTTATTAAATCATAGCTGTGTACATCAATGCGACCATGGAAAACCATACACTGGTTTTATAGACCATTTGACATATGTTCATCACACTGGTTACATAGCCGTCCTAGCATTTTCCTAGTTATTGTGTTAAGACATTTATATTCTACCTCTACTAAGTTTCACACGTACCCTTGTAAGATGCACCGTAGGTGTAATCCCAGCAATCACCCTCCCTCTGCCCATCCTACCCCCTCCCACCCCTCCCTTTCCTCCTTCCCCATATTCTTAGATTATAACTGGGATATAGCTTTCATATGAAAGCCATAAATTAGTTTCATAATAGGGCTAAGTACATTGGATACTTTTTCTTAGATTCTTGAGATACTTTACTATGAAGAATATGTTCCAGCTCCATCCATGTAAACATGAAAGAGGTAAAGTCTCCATCTTTCTTTAAGGCTGCATAATATTCCATGGTGTACATATACCACAATTTATTAATCCATTTGTGGATCGATGGGCACTTGGGCTTTTTCCATGAATTAGCAATTATGAATTGGGCTGCAATAAACTTTCTGGTACAAATATCTTTCTTATAATGTGATTTTCTGTCTTCTGGGTATATACTTAGTAGAGGAATTATAGGATTGAATGGCAGATCTATTTTTAGATCTCTAAGTGTTCTCCAAACATCTTTCCAAAAGGAATGTATTAATTTGCATTCCCACCACCAGTGTAGAAGTATTCCCTTTTCTCCACATCCACACCAACATCTCTGGTCGTGGGATTTTGTGATATGGGCTAATCTCACTGGAGTTAGATGATATCTCAAAATAGTTTTGATTTGCATTTCTCTGATGATTAAGGATGATTATCATATTTTTGTATGTCTGTAGGCCGTGTGGCTGTCTTCTTCAGAAAAGTTTCTCTTCAAGTCTCTTGCCCAGCCTGTGATGGGATCATTTGTTCTTTTCTTGCTCATATGTTTGAGTTCTCTGTGGATTCTGGTTATTAAATCTTTGTCGAAGACATTTCCTGCAAATATTTTCTCCAATTCTGAGGGCTGTCTGATTGCTTTACTTACTGTGCTCTTGGCTGTGCAGAGCTTTTTAGTTTGATCAAGTCCCAGTAGTGTATTTTTAAAGCTGCTTCAGTTGCCCGGGGGGTGGGGGGATCTTCCTCATAAAATGCTCACCCAGACCGATTTTTCAAGTGTTTTCCCAGCACTCTCTTCTGGTATCTTTATAGTTTCATGTCTTAAGTTTAAATCTTTAATCCAGTGAGAATCTATCTTAGGTGAAAGGAGTGGGTCCAATTTCAGTCTTCTACAAGTTGCCAGCCAGTTCATGCAGCACCATTTGTTAAATAGGGAATCTTTCCATACTGAATGTTTTTAACTGGCTTGTCAAAGATCAAATAATGGTAAGTAGCTGGGTTCATCCTTGTTTCTCTCTCCTGTTCCAAACATCTACCTCTCTGTTTTAGTGCCAGTACCATGCTGTTTTGATCACTATTAATTTAAAGTATAGTCTGAGGTCTGGTAGCATGATTCCTCCTGCTTTGTTTTTATTTCTGAGTAATGTCTTGGCTATTCGAGGTTTTTTCTGATTTCATATGAAACGAAATATTATTTTTCCAACGTTTTTAAAGTATGACAGTGGAGCTTTAATAGGGATTGCATTAAAATTGTATATTGCTTTGGGTAGTATGGACATTTTAACAATGTTGATTCTTCCCAGCCATGAGCATGGTATGTTTTTCCATTTGTTAACATTTTCAGCTATTTCTTTTCTTAGAGTTTCATAGTTCTCTTTATAGAGATCTTGCATGTCCTTTGTTAGATAAACTTCCAAATATTTCATCTTCTTTGGCACTACTATGAATGGAATAGAGACCTTAAGTGTTTTTTTCAGCTTGACTATTGTTGATATATATAAAAGCTACGGATTTATGAATGTTGATTTTGTAACCTGAGATGCTGTTGTATTCCTTGATCACTTCTAAGAGTTTTGTAGTAAAATCCCTTGTGTTTTCCAGATATACAATCCTATCATCTGTGAAGCGTGAAAGTTTGATCTCTTCTGACCCTATATGGATACCCTTGATCGCCTTTTCTTCCCTAATTGCAATGGCTAAAACTTCCATTACAATGTTAAAGAGCAGTGGAGACAATGGGAAACATTGTCTGGTTCCTGATCTGAGTGGACATAATTTCAATTTTATTCCATTCAATACGATATTGGCTGTGGGTTTGCTGTACATGGCCTCTATAAGTTTAAGAAATATCCCTTCTATACCAATTTTCTTAAGTGTTCTGTTTATGAAGTGATGCTGGATATTATCAAAAGCTTTTTCTGCATCAACTGAGAGAATCACATGGTCTTTGTTTTTTAATTTGTTTATGTGTGGAATCATATTCATAGATTTATGTATATTGAACCAGGCTTGAGACCCTGGGATAAAACCAACTTGGTCATAACATATAATGTGTTTGGCGTGTTGCTGTATTCTGTTTGTTAGGATCCTGTTGAATATTTTTGCATCTATATTCATTAGTGATATTGGTCTATAATTGTCTGTTCTTCTGGGTCTTTTCATGGTTTGGGAATCAGGGTGAAGTTTGCTTCATAGAATGTGTTGGGTAGTCTTCATTCTTTTTCTACATTTTGGAACAGGTTGAGTAATACAGGTACTAGTTCCTCTTTAAAGGTTTGGTAGAATTCTGACGTGAAGCCATCTGTTCCCAAACTTTTCTTTTTAGGAAGATTTTGTATGGTTGATGCTATTTCAGAACTTGATATTGGCCTGTTCAAAATTTCCACTTGATTCTGGCTAAGTCTTAGAAGTTGATGTGCTTCCAAGTATAGGTCAATTTCCTTAGGATTTTCATATTTCTGAGAATAAAGTTTCCCATAATATTCATTCAAGATTTTTTGAATTTCTTAGGAGTCTCTTGTTATTTCATCTTTGTCATTTCTGATTGATGAATTTAGATATTTAACTCTTTTTTTCCTGGTTAGGTTAGCCAAAGGTTTATCTATTTTATTGATCTTTTCAAAAAACCAACTTTTTGACTTATTGATCTGTTGTATAATTCTTTTGTTTTCAATTTCATTTAATTCTGCTTTAATTTTGGTTATTTCTTTTCTTCTACTGGGTTTGGGGTTGGAATGTCCTTCCTTGTCCAGTTGCTAGAGGTGTCCCATTAAATTGTTAAATTCCTCTCTTTCAATTCTCTTAAGGAAGGCTTACAGTGCTATAAATTTCCCTCTTAGGACTGCCTTTGCGATATCCCAGAGGTTCTGATCACTCATGTCTTTATTGTCGTTTTGTTCCAAAAATTTGGCAATTCCTTCTTAATCTCATCTATGATCCAGCTATCATTCAGCATAAGGTTATTTAACTATTATGCTTTTGTATGAGTATGCAGATTCCTGTTTTTACTGAGTTCAACTTTTATTCCATGGTTGTCTGAGAAGATGCAAGGAATAATTTCTATTCCTTTAAATTTACTGAGGTTAGACTTGTGACCTAAGATGTGATTGATTTTGGAGTGTGTTATGTGGGCTGATGAGAAGTATGTGTATTCAGTTTTTTTTGGATGAAATGTTCTGTATATGTCTGCTAAATCCAAATGTTGGATGGTTAGGTTTAAATCTAAAATTTCTTTGCTCAGCTTCTTATTGGAGGATCTATCCAACACTGCCATAGGAGTGTTGAAATCTCTGACTATTATGGAGCTGGAGGAAATCAAGTTACTCATGTCAGTTTGAGTTTCTCTTATAAATTAAGGTGCATTCTTGTTGGGTGCATGAATATTAATAATCGAAATCTCATCATGTTGAGTATTACCCTTAACAAATACGAAGTGACCATTCTTATCCTTCATTACTTTTGTTGGTTTAAAGCCTATTGTATCTGCAAATAGAATTGCAACACCTGCTTTTTTCTATTACCATTTGCCTGAAATATGCACAACCATCCTTTCACCATGAGTCAATATTTATCTTTTAAGGTAAGATGTGATTCTTGTATGCAGAAAATATTTGGCCTCCGTTTTTGAATCCAGTCAGCCAACCTGTGCCTCTTTAGATGATATTTTAAGCCATTCTCATTAATGGAGATTATTGATAAGTTTGATATAATTTTCGGTATTGACTTTTTCAAAAGTCCAGTGGACATTTTTAATCCTTTCACCACTGTGAAAGTTGGAGTTTGATCAAAAGTTTCAGAGTAAGTTTACTTTTGTGGTACAGGATTGGGTTGGTCATTATGGAGGATGGGTCTGAGAATATCCTGAAGAGCTGGTTTGGTTGTGGCAAATTTCTTCAACATGTGCATGTCATTAAAGTATTTAATTTCTTCATCATAAATGAAATTCAGTTTAGCTGGATTTCCAGATATACAATTCTATCATCTGTGAAGCATGAAAGTTATTTTGTTTTAGGAGATTAAAAGTTGATGACCACCCTCTTCTGGCTTGACAAGTTTCGGCAGAGAGATCTGCAGTCATTCTATTATTCTTCCCTTTGTAGATAATGGTTTTCTTACATCTGGCTGCTTTCAGAATTTTCTCCTTAATATTTACTTTAGTGAAGTTAATTATGATGTGCCTGGGGTATGTCTTATTCGGGTTGAGTCATGCTGGGGTTCTGAAACTTTCTGATATCTGAATTTCAGAATCTCTTGGCATATCTGGAAAATTCTCTTTCATAATTTTATGGAGAAGGGCCTCTATGCCTTACAAAGTCTCTTCATCACTTTCAGGGATTCCAATGAGGTGGATATTAGCCTTCTTCAAATTATCTCAGAGCTCTCTGAGAGAGTGATCCATTTTTGCTCTCCATTTCTCTTCTTCTTTGAGAGTTTGTGAGTGTTCAAAGGCTTTGTCTTCAATGTCAGAAATTCTTTCTTCTGCTTGCTCCACTCTGTTCCTGAGGGATTCTACTGTGTTTTTCATATCTTTGAGGACTGCAAATTCTTGCTTCAGTGTGTCAAAATCTTTGGTAGTTTTGTCTTTAAATTTGTTGAATTCTTGAGACAACTTTCAAATTTCTCCTCGAATTTCTAATTCCAACTTTTGAATTTCTCCTCAAATTTCTAATTCTGAATTTTCCTCCATTCTATTAATCTTGTTTGCAATCCAAATTCTGAATTCAATTTCTGACCTCTTGACCAGCTGTTTATGAATGGGATCTTCAGTTACATCTGCCATATCTTTCCTTGGGGTGGTTGATCTTCTCTGGTTATTCATGTTACCAGAGTTTTTCCGCTGATTTTGCCCCATAATTATTTTACACCATTTGACTTTTCCCCTGCAGCTTTGCTGAGGACCTGTACAGTGCTACGGCCCGAGAAACTAGGAACCTTTTTGGTGTGGTGGGGCTAAGTGGCTATGTCTTGTTTTCAGCTGGTCTCTGCCTAGTGCAACAGTTACTCTGGGTTGAAGTCTCCGCTTTGGAGAAATACCAGCAGTTAAGTCACCCCGCCCCCCACAGGCAACAATTGGAAAAGTTAATCAAACCTTCTGACAACCACACACCCAGGGCACCACTTGGATAGTCCTCGGGTGATTGGCTCAGATCAAAAGGTCCAAATCAATTATCTCAGTCAGAACCTGTGTCAGGTGGAAGAGTTTAAAATGTCTCTGGCAACTAGATCGCAGGGGTCTGCTGACAACTCAACTATGCCTTGCTCCGGTGCTCCGTGGGGTCAGGAGGATTCACTCAGAAATGGATTAGTCTGGGAGCATTGATGTACCTCCATCTCATGCCACCTTGCATCTCTGTCACACCCAGTCACTGATAGTCCCACAGAGCTGTGTCCAATTGCCTCCAGTGAGCAGATACTCCAGGGGTTTGCACCTGCCTGAATCACAAGGAAATTTATGTCTCCTCAGGCAGGCCACTGCTCTCTGCCTCTATCCGGCAAAGGGAGGTGAGGCCTAACAACCACAGGAGGCTTGGGTTGTTCACTCAGTTCCAGCCCCACCCCTGATTGATGTTACTGACAGAACAGAACAACTTTGCAGGAATTTGTTTCTGTCCCTGCTAAATTCCCCTGCAGTAGATAAGCTGTTTTGAATTCCCAGAACCTGTGCCTCAGGCTCTGTCTGCACTGCTGTAGTTTGTATTCACAGCATGGTTACCTGTCAGTTCCAGGCTCTGCCTGCCCTCCTTTGTTTACACTGATGATTTCCTGGGGGGGGGGCGGGTGTTTCTTAGGCTTAGTAAAGCAGTCCTCTTGGTTAGCCCCACCTTGGGAATCTCCCAGCTCTGCACATGCATTTTCTAGTCCCCGAGCTCCACCCAGGCTGGTACTGTCTCAGGCAAACCCTTTACTCATGGGGCCTGCGTTTCCATCCCAGATCTGTTCCATGGTGGTTGCTACCTGAGAAGATGCCCAGCCTCCTCTTGTTGCCCAGAGAGACTGGAGGTGTGACTCCAGAATATCCATGAGTGAGCCCTGTTGTTGCCAAAAGCGACTGCTGTTCTGCTCCTCAGAGCACCGCCACTCCGGTGTGGTTCCCTCTCAGCTGACCTCTCCTCACTCCCATGCTGCAGAATCAGCACTGACCAGCTGCTGTCAAGGCCCTGTCCACACCCCTCAAGAAATCACCCAAGAATCTGGACTCCTAGGGAACAGGCCTCCAGACCTCAGAGTGAGAGTGAAGGGGAGTGCTGGGAGCTCAGAATTGCAGGTAGAGAATATATACAGTTTTACAGTTTTATGCCTGGCAGGAGAGCACCATGGCACCTTAGTAGGGGAAGTAGGTCCAGTTTTTATAGGGTCTCTTCCGTGGAGTATAATTGGAGGACTTTTGAACGCTGCTCATTTGTTTATGGGGTACTCTGAGCCATTCTCATTGGAAAGGGGACTCCCGTCCACTTGGTGATGAATTTTATACATTTTGTTTGTATCCTTGGGGTCACAGCTCACCTCAGCAGGGTTGATGTGCACTCTACAACCTTCTCTCTTTCCACAGCTCTAATCCACCAGGTTACTTGCTAAATTTCTGTCCTTTAACTCTCCTTCTGGATGGGAGCCTCTGTGGAAAGCTGGCTTCAGTCAGCCTTCTTGTCTCTGCCCTTCTGAATATTTGTTTTATATGTACTTTTGTTCACTTTTCCAACATTGCAACGGACCGCTCAGTCGGTGGGTTTCAGTCCGAGGGAGTGCAGGGAGAAGGAACGAGGAAAGTTGAGAGGTCGGCGCAGGAAAAATGACAGACTGCCACACAGCATGTGATGAAGGAAGCAGCTGTGAATTTATTGGGTATACATGTTGGTATTTATACATTTTTACAGAGCTTACATAATGTAATCTTTTTGCTTACGTGTGCGGGTTATCTTTGCATTTACAAGTGTGATTTATCATGCATTGTTATGTTTTAACGTTCCGCTTCCGGAGGGTGGCGGTTATTAGTTAACTCTGCCCGCTTCCTCCTATCTCAGTTTCTTATTATCTTTTTAGAACAGCTTGACATCTTCTTTACGTTAATGCTTGACTAATTCTACATTTACTATTTGATCTTATTGTTATTGATAATTATAATTTTGATTTAGAGTAAATTCCTTGACAAGTATTATTTTTCCTATTGATTTTTATTATGCGTGACAATTGGTGAAACAAGATGTTCTGAACAGGACTTTATGGTGGGTGGATGTGTTTCAGTGACTTTGTAACTTATGTAGATAATTTGTATTTCATGTCCTTGGGCTTATCGTTTTAGCTCACTGGTGGGAAAACATCTTTATGTGCTCATTGTTGGTGTCACTGAGTTTAGCAGCTCACAAGGCTGTGCTCTATCTGGATTAGTAGTGCATTGTGCTCATTCTTAGGAAAGTACATATTGACAATTTATTAGAACAAACAGACTTCTGGTACAGGATGACAAACACATGAGTAGACGCCACAATCTTTAAACTTAAGCGGGTAACTGAGTATGCTAGGCAACATTTCTGATGCTGTGCATACTGGGGGCGCTGGGGGCAAAGCTCCGGGGAGCACAAACCACCTTCCCGTCGTTCTGTAACGCGGACAGCACTGCCTCACTACGGCTATATGCCGTGGGTGCGGCATTTCCCCCTTTTTTGTTTTTAAACCGCAGTTCAAAGACTTCTTGGCGTATAGAGATAATAGAGGAAAACAGACACCGTATGAGACATGGTAACAACAACACAACATAAAATGACAAATAATTAATAATGGTTATGAGCACAATATACTGGATCCAGTTAAGAGGATTGAGTGTTCTAAACCCATTAGTTAAAGATTGAGCTAATATGTTAAGAGAAGTTATTGGTAAATGAGCTTGACTCATGGCTGTAATATCTTGCTGTAAGTTGTGTAAATTATGTGTTATATTATTGTCTCTCTAGATACTTTGAAGATGTGCTTGTACTTTGTTCTATGAGTTAGATACATTATATGGTAAAGGTGTAATGTAAATGGCTTGAAATGTTGAGTGACATTTTGTTTGTAGTTTCTGTTGTATGTACTTAATGTTTTGACTTAAAGTTAAGACTACCCTTTTTAACACATTTAATTTAGTTTTAAGCTTATTATCCATATTAGCTTGTGTCATTAATGTTAAAGTTATATTATTGCTAAGAGTATTGACATAGTATGCTGTATGCATTTGTTGTATTAAAGCTATAGTAGCTACAGCAAAAGTAGTGATTATAGAAATTAAAGCTGTAATGCCTAAAATTAAAGCTGTCATAAATTTTTTAGGTCTAATTAATTCATTAAGTGTTTCTAACACTTGTAATGCTGTATTATCATACTATGGATTGCTTTGTAGATTTACAGGTAATATCACATAAGAAGGTTTTTTTATAGTTAACATAACATTTACTTGTTTATCATGTTGAATATTAAAGGACGCAATACAATTAGTTATTTTTACAAGTTAAAAGATTTTAAAGGAAATACATAGTTAACTGGATCACATGTAAATTCTTTCACAAATTTTCTTTTATGAGCTTTATTTAACCTGCACAGACCATCTACAAACATTCTAAACTTTCTTGAACTTTTGCCCTGCCTTTTACTTTCTTACATAACTATTCTGTTTTAGGACAAAATTTATCACACAAGATTCTTTCTTTACACAATGTCATTCTCCTTTCTGTTTAATTTCTCTTACTCTCAAAAACTCACTTTCCACCAAACAGGATCCTAGTTTACTATGAAGTCACTTATTCACTCAGCTAAACTGATAATTAGAAGGTTTAAAAGGCAAGAATTTTATCCGTTGACAAAGATTCAGTTTGTAAAAATATTTTTCTTATTTATACAAATTATTAGTGGCAAAGGGCCAATAATAAAGGTTCTAAATCTCACCCTTGGGATTTTGCCAGTGCTGCTGTCTGGGGGCTGTAACACTTGGGAGGCAGGCCCGCCCCACGAAGGGTAGGGGGGCCCCCAGCTTCCTTCTCTGCTGGGCTTTTTCAGCTGTCTTGGAGCCAGTGGAAATGCGCCCGGTGGTTTTGTTTGCTATCGGCGAGTGTACTTTCATTTTCTTCAAGCGGCGGGTGAGATCTTGTAGTAGCTGCTGGCGCCTCCTTCTGCGTTGTCTTTTCCGAATCTGAGTTAACTACTCCTGGAATAACTTCAAAGTTTTTAGTATAATTTGAACTTCTACTAATTATAATTCCAACCGTTCCAGGTAAAAGTTGCCTTTTCATTGCAGTGGGGATTAAAGTAACACCGTCCTATTTGGATAATAAGACATTCTTTTCATTTGTTAAATTTAAACCTGCACTTCCAGGAGTGCCCCGTGAAAGGTCATGAATAGTAAATTCAGGAGCTTGAGGATTTAATGTAGATAAAGGCTGTGTGTTACAAGCTACAGCCTGTTCTCCCTTGGGGCCTGGGCTGGGAGAATGCCCCTTATCTAGTTTTTTGATCTTTGTACGTCCTGATCCTCAGGATCAGTGTCTCCCTTGTTATTTAAGGGGGTTCCATTCTTATGAAATTTTGATTTACATTCATTTCTCTAATGTCGCCCCTTCTTACAACGAGGGCATAAGCCGGGCGGTTCCCCCCTCGGCTTATTGGCATGGGACTGTTTACAGTCCTTCTGCATGTGACCTCGCTTGCCACAATTGTAGCAAGTGTCAGCAGGAGCTCTCGGCCCCTTACCTCCCTTATTGAAGGTATTTTTAATATAGGCGCTGAATTTCTGTCCTTGCATTGCTGCAGCATAGGCCATACTTTGGACTATCGCTGGTGAGGCATCTATGCATGCTTTAATATCCTTGGTTAATGCGTGCCCCATGGTACCTGCTGATTGCTCACACTTAACCGGTCAGCCTTTACCGGCGGGACTGCAGCTCCCTGGTGAGAGTCACCCTCAACCTTGAAAAAGAAAGAAAGAGAGAGAAGATTACCTGTCCTTCAGGTCCCTGTTCGGGCGCCACCTGCAACGGACCGCTCAGTCGGTGGGTTTCAGTCCGAGGGAGTGCAGGGAGAAGGAACGAGGAAAGTTGAGAGGTCGGCGCAGGAAAAATGACAGACTGCCACACAGCATGTGATGAAGGAAGAGGCTGTGAATTTATTGGGTATACATGTTGGTATTTATACATTTTTACAGAGCTTACATAATGTAATCTTTTTGCTTACGTGTGCGGGTTATCTTTGCATTTACAAGTGTGATTTATCATGCATTGTTATGTTTTAACGTTCCGCTTCCGGAGGGTGGCGGTTATTAGTTAACTCTGCCCGCTTCCTCCTATCTCAGTTTCTTATTATCTTTTTAGAACAGCTTGACATCTTCTTTACGTTAATGCTTGACTAATTCTACATTTACTATTTGATCTTATTGTTATTGATAATTATAATTTTAATTTAAAGTAAATTCCTTGACAAGTATTATTTTTCCTATTAATTTTTATTATGCGTGACAATTGGTGAAACAAGATGTTCTGAACAGGACTTTATGGTGGGTGGATGTGTTTCAGTGACTTTGTAACTTATGTAAATAATTTGTATTTCATGTCCTTGGGCTTATCGTTTTAGCTCACTGGTGGGAAAACATCTTTATGTGCTCATTGTTGGTATCACTGAGTTTAACAGCTCACAAGGCTATACTCTATCTGGATTAGTAGTGCATTGTGCTCATTCTTAGGAAAGTACATATTGACAATTTATTAGAACAAACAGACTTCTGATACAGGATGACAAACACATGAGTAGACGCCACAATCTTTAAACTTAAGCGGGTAACTGAGTATGCTAGGCAACATTTCTGATGCTGTGCATACTGGGGGCGCTGGGGGCAAAGCTCCGGGGAACACAAACCACCTTCCCGTCGTTCTGTAACGCGGACAGCACTGCCTCACTACGGCTATATGCCGTGGGTGCGGCACAACATGCTATGAAAGTGGGCCCTTCATCTGCTGAGCCAGCATTTGGAGCTTGTACAATAGCAGAATGCACCAAAATCTTAGTGTTGTGACTTGCTTTAAAAATAAAGAATTGTGAAATAAGAAAAACGAGGAAAAAACAAGGGGACACAGCTATCATAATATATGAGACTCAGCAGTAGAATTCCTTGGGGGAAAATTAATAACCTTAAATGCCTAAATCAAAAAAACAGAATAATCACAAATAGATCACAGAATGATCACATTTAAACTGGGCATGAGGAAGGAATAAGAAGTTTTCCAGTGAATAAAGAGGAATAGTAGGTTACTAGGAAAGACTAAGTTTTATACATACACGTTGAATTGAATGGGCATGTCTGTGTAGGATATTTTTAGTAGGTAATAGAATAATAGGAATTTATAGCTGGAGATAGAAATCTGAGTTGGAATATGCAGACTTTGAATAATCTTACTCTAATTCTTAAGCAAAGTGATATAACTGAATGATTTTGTTTGTGGTTGGGAAGATGTACAGTGAGAAGAAGGCCACTGAGAAACCCCTAAGAAAATCAACATTACCCAGATGAAAAGGAGTTAGTATGAAAGGCCAAGCAGTGGCTAGGGAAAAGTAGGAGAGGAATCAGAAGAAGTGGTGTTGCAAAAAAAAATTTTAAGTGAGAATTTCAAGGAGGGATTATAAAGTAAGTAAGTTGAATTTAACTTTTTTTTTTTTTTTGAGACACAGTCTCAATTTGTCACATGTGTGCCATGGCATCACAGCTCACAGCAACCTCCAGCTCTTGGGCTTAGGCAATTCTCTTGCCTCAGCCTCCCATGTAGTTGGGACGACAGGTGCCACCACAACACCTGGCTATTTGTTTTATTGCAGTTGGGATGGGGGGTTTGAACACGCCAGCCTCAGAATATGGTACCCATACCCTACTCTCTGAGCCACCAAATTTAAGTTTTTAAAGCTCTTGGTGATATCCTTTTTAAAAGAACAATTTTGCTCAGACTGTTATGATGGTATTATCAGATATCATATTGCTCAGTCTGAGCAAATAGAACTCCTGAAATAGAAATAGAGCTCAGTCTGAGCAATATTATATCTGATAATACCATCGTATCTGATAATACCTCAGACTGAGCAATATGATATCTGATAATACCATCGTAACAGGGGACTTTAACACTCCTCTTACAGAGTTGGACAGATCCTCTGAACAGAAATTAAAGATATAAGAGATATAAATGAGACCCTAGAACTACTGTGCTTGATAGACGCATATAGAACACTGCACACCAAAGATAAAGAATATACATTCTTCTCATCACCCCATGGAACATTCTCCAACATTGATCATATCCTGGGACACAAAACAAATATCAACAGAATCAAAAGACTTGAAATTTTACCTTGTATCTTCTCAGACCATAAGGCACTAAAGGTGGAACTCAACTCTAACAAAAATGCTCGACCCACCCAAAGGCATGGAAATTAAACAATCTTCTGTTGAATAGCAGATGGGTGCAGGAAGAAATAAAATAGGAAAACATTAACTTCCTTGAGCATAACAACAATGAAGACACAAGCTACTAAAACCTGTGGGATACTGCAAAAGCAGTTTTGAGAGGAAAATTCATCGCTTCAGATGCCTACATTCGAAAAACGGAAAGAGAGCACATCAATAATCTCACAGGAGATCTTATGGAATTGGAAAAAGAAGAACAATCTAAGCCTAAACTCAGTAGAAGAAAAGAAATATCCAAAATCAAATCAGAGATCAATGAAATTGAAAACAAAAGAATCATTCAGAAAATTAATGAAACAAGGAGTTGGTTTTTTGAAAAAATAAATAAAATAGATAAAACATTGGCCAGACTAACGAGGAATAGAAAAGTAAAATCTCTAGTAACCTCAATCAGAAATGATAAAGGGGAAATAACAACTGATCCCACAGAGATACAAGAGATCATCTTTGAATACTACCAGAAACTATATGCCCAGAAATTTGACAATGTGAAGGAAATGGATCAATATTTGGAATCACACCCTCTCCCTAGACTCAGCCAGTAAGAAATAGAGCTCCTGAACAGACCAATTTCAAGCACCGAGATCAAAGAAACAATAAAAAAGCTTCCAACCAAAAAATGCCCTGGTCCAGATGGCTTCACTCCAGAATTCTATAAAACCTTCAAAGAAGAGCTTATTCCTGTACTGCAGAAATTATTCCAAAAAATTGAGGAAGAAGGAATCTTCCCCGACACACTCTATGAAGCAAACATCACCCTGATACCAACCAAAAAAAGACCCAAACAAAAAGGAGAATTTCAGACAAATCTCACTCCTGAATATAGATGTAAAAATTCTCAATAAAATCCTAGCCAATACATTATAGCTTATCATCAAAAAAGTCATTCATCATGATCAAGTAGGGTTTATCCCAGGGATGCAAGGCTGGTTTAACATATGCAAGTCCATAAACGTTATCCACCATATTAAGAGAGGCAAAAATAAAGATCACATGATCCTCTCAATAGATGCAGAAAAAGCATTTGATAAAATCCAGCATCCTTTTCTAATTAGAACACTGAAGAGTATAGGCATAGGTGGCACATTTCTAAAACTGATTGAAGCTATCTATGACAAACCCACAGCCAATATTTTACTGAATGGAGTAAAACTGAAAGCTTTTCCTCTTAGAACTGGAACCAGACAAGGTTGTCCTCTGTCACCTTTACTATTCAACGTAGTGCTGGAAGTTCTAGCCAATACAATTAGGCAAGACAAGGAAATAAAGGGAATCCAAATGGGAGCAGAGGAGGTCAAACTCCCCCTGTTTGCTGACGACATGATCTTATACTTAGAGAACCCCAAAGACTCAACCACAAGACTCCTAGAAGTCATCAAAAAATACAGTAATGTTTCAGGATATAAAATCAATGTCCACAAGTCAGTAGCCTTTGCATACACCAATAACAGTCAAGATGAGAAGCTAATTAAGGACACAACTCCCTTCACCATAGTCTCAAAGAAAATGAAATACCTAGGAATATACCTAAAAAAGGAGGTGAAGGACCTCTATAAAGAAAACTATGAAATCCTCAGAAAGGAAATAGCAGAGGATATTAACAAATGGAAGAACATACCATGCTCATGGATGGGAAGAATCAACATTGTTAAAATGTCTATACTTCCCAAAGCAATCTACCTATTCAATGCCATTCCTATCAAAATACCAATATCGTACTTTCAAGATTTGGAAAAAATGATTCTGCATTTTGTATGGAACCAGAAAAAAAAACCGTATAGCTAAGGCAGTTCTTAGTAATAAAAATAAAGCTGGGGGCATCAGCATACCATATTTTAGTCTGTACTACAAAGCCATAGTGGTCAAGACAGCATGGTACCTGCACAAAAACAGAGACATAGACACTTGGAATCGAATTGAAAACCAAGAAATGAAACTAACATCTTACAACCACCTAATCTTCGATAAACCAAACAAGAACATACCCTGGGGGAAAGACTCCCTATTCAATAAATGGTGTTGGGAGAACTGGATGTCTACATGTAAAAGACTGAAACTGGACCCACACCTTTCCCCACTCACAAAAATTGATTCAAGATGGATAAAGGACTTAAATTTAAGGCATGAAACAATAAAAATCCTCAAAGAAAGCATAGGAAAAACACTGGAAGATATTGGCCTGGGGAAAGACTTCATGAAGAAGACTGCCATGGCAATTGCAACAACAACAAAAATAAACAAATGGGACTTCATTAAACTGAAAAGCTTCTGTACAGCTAAGGAGACAATAACCAAAGCAAAGAGACAACCTACACAATGGGAAACGATATTTGCATATTTTCAATCAGACAAAAGCTTGATAACTAGGATCTATAGAGAACTCAAATTAATCCACATGAAAAAAGCGAACAATCCCATATATCAATGGGCAAGAGACATGAATAGAACTTTCTCTAAAGATGACAGATGAATGGCTAACAAACACATGAAAAAATGTTCATCATCTCTATATATTAGAGAAATGCAAATCAAAACAATCCTGAGATATCAGCTAACCCCAGTGAGAATGGCCCACATCACAAAATCTCAAAACTGCAGATGCTGGCGTGAATGTGGAGAGAAGGGAACACTTTTACAGTGCTGGTGGGACTGCAAACTAGTACAACCTTTCTGGAAGGAAGTATGGAGAAACCTCAAAGCACTCGATAGACCTCCCATTTGATCCTGCAATCTCATTACTGGGCATCTACCCAGAAGGAAAGAAATCCTTTTATCATAAGGACACTTGTACTAGACTGTTTATTGCAGCTCAATTTACAATCGCCAAAATGTGGAAACAGCCTAAATGCCCACCAACCCAGGAATGGATTAACAAGCTGTGGTATATGTATACCATGGAATACTATTCAGCTATTAAAAAAAAATGGAGACTTGGGCGGCGCCTGTGGCTCAAGGAGTAGGGCGCCAGTCCCATATGCTAGAGGTGGCAGGTTCAAACCCAGCCCCGGCCAATAACCAAAAAAAAAAAAAAAAAAAAAAAAAAAAAGAAATAAAAATGGAGACTTTACATCCTTCGTATTAACCTGGATGGAAGTGGAAGACATTATTCTTAGTAAAGCATCACAAGAATGGAGAAGCATGAATCCTATGTACTCAATTTTGATATGAGGACAATTAATGACAATTAAGGTTATGGGGGGGAAGCAGAAAGAGGGACGAAGGGAGGGGGTGGGGCCTTGGTGTGTGTCGCACTTTCTGGCGGCAAGACATGATTGCAAGAGGGACTTTACCTAACAATTGCAATCAGTGTAACCTGGATTATTGTACCCTTAATGAATCCCTAACAATAAAAAAAAAATAAAAGAACAATTGTAAGGTCTACTGTTGAATAACCTAGAAGAAATGAATAAATTCCTATAAAGACAAACCTACAAAATAAATTATGAGGAAACATGATATATGACTGGCCTAATAATGAGGATGCAGATTTAATAAACAATCAAAAATATCCTATTAAAGAAAAGCCCAGAGCAAGTCACAGTGGCTGGCACCTGCATGTAGCCTCAGCTACTCAGGAGGCTGAGGCCGGAGAATCACTTCAGCCTAGGAGATTGAGGCTTCAGTGAGCTATGAATGCACGACTACACTTTAGTTCATGCAACAGAAAGAGACATTGTCTCTAAAAAATATAAATGAATAAAATAAAACTGAATTTGAAATAAATAATGAATTATTTTAGTATATGTATGTCCCAAATCCATGCACTATTTGTTTGAAATTCTATTTTTTTTTAATTTTAGATTAATGTGAGGATACAGATGCTAAGGTACAGTGTTTTTGCTTTTATTAGCTAAAGTTCAAGTTTTATTTGAACCCTTTTAAATACTAACTTAATTAGACGTCTTTTTTTTCCTGCTAAATCTCACAGCCCACCTTGGAAGATAAGTGCAAATAATCATGACTTGCTATTAGAAAACTGAAGCTTAGAGACGTGTGTTGATGTACCAAAGGTGCCACCATCTGTTGACGTACATTTGGGTTAACAGTTGATTTCAAAGCACATAACCTTTCATTACCTTGTGTTGCTTTCCCCACAGGAGCCACAAGCACATGTCTCATAGACAGCCTTTGCAGACCTTCAGACATATTTTCTTCGAGTTTTTCCTCATGCATTGTTTTAATCATAAAGTATTCATCACTCCAGCTGACAGTTTTGAAGAATTGAAATGTGTTATCCCTAGCAGTGGTTCTCAACCTTCCTAATGCTGTGACACTTTAATACAGTTCCTCATTTTGTGGTGACCCCCAAACCATGAAATTATTCTCGTTGCTACTTCATAACTGTAATTTTGCTACTGTTATAAATCATAATGTAAATATGTGATATGCAGGATGGTCTTAGGCAACCCCTGTGAAAGACTCCTTAGACCCACAGGGGTCATGACCCACAGGTTGAGAACTGCTGCCCTAGAGGAAAGTTTGGTGACCAATTGATGTAAGATCTATAACAGCTGACATTTACTTGATGAATTAACATGGGTCCATGGCTATGACTTAGCCTTTTGGAAATACACATACAGAACTAGTCAGTGTACCACATAGAACTCATACCTTTCCACTAATATAAAGATAAGTGATCCAGTCACTTTATGTCATAGACGTTCTAGAGTCAGCCACTGGGAGGCTCGGGATTCGGGATTTAAAAAATGCTGGTGGGGAAGTAAATGGAGCCCACGATTTGAATGGGAGGCAGCACAGAAGTTAGCTGGACGCCAACTCCTTCGTGGCTCGCGGGACCGGTGCTCTCCAGGAGTCCCCCAGACATCAGTCTCTCCCTCCAGACCTGGAAGTTAGAATACTCAGAGCCATAGGACTGGTGGCCAGGACCCTCCATGGCCCCGCGCCAGCTGAGACTACCGCTAGGTGCAGCTTGAACCCAATCCCTGGCCTCTGGCAGTGGGGCCCTTCCCTAGGCGCTTCCTCCCATCAACATGGTCAGAACAGACCTTTGTAGTTAAAGGAGAACTGAAAACTTCAGAAGAGCACAAACTTATTGTTAAGAAAAACCCTCTTCCCCCACCTGGCAAGAGAAATATGCAGTAAATTCACTCGTGGTGTGGACTTGAATTGGCAAGCCCAAGCCCTGTTGGCCCTACAAGAGGCAGCAGAAGTATTTCTAGTTCACCTCTTTGAAGATGCTTAGCTTCTCACCTTACATGCTGGCTGAGTTATTCTTTTCCCAAAGGATGTGCAACTGGGGAGAAAGATCTGAGGCATTCAGGAAGGGCTCAGAGCTCCTACAGCCAGCGTTTCTGGGTGATGCAAGGGACTCTCTCGGGAGCCACAATTAGATCCGAAGGAGTCTGAGGTGCTGCCTGGGCTTGGATATCTCTGAGCAGAGTATGCATGCTGCTTTTTAATTTTTATTTTTTTAAAGAAGGAGAAGACTGCATGACTTTTCTCTCTAACAGAGGTAACATATGAGATGATCAACACAGTTCCAGAGGACTGAAAATTATTTTCTGGTAAAGAGACTCCAAAGTTGACTTACTCATGTTACTGTTTAAGGATTTTGAGGATACCAGATTTGCTGTTATACAAGAAAAGGAAATTTACTTGTTATTTTACATACTTCTGTGCAAATTGCATCCTTTACCATTTGTACTTTTATTATGAACATGAGGGAAAAAATAAGACAAGACCACTTTGATCAGTTGTATGGAAGGGCCACACTGCCAGAGGCCAGGGATTGGGTTCAAGCAGGTCCAGCATATATATCTCAGCCCTGCAGATCAGCCTCATCATTAGTGGCAGCATCAAGTTTCTTGGTGAGCTGTGCTTGTAAAGAAATGTGTAGCTTTCAAAAGCTTAAACTTGGGTTGAATAGAAAATCTTTAAGGATTGATGTTCTCATTTCTTCTAGTAAATTTCTATTAAAATTATTCAGAAATTCTAAGTATATTCTAAATGTAAAATCTAACATTCTAACATGTAAATCATAGAAGATTATTAGTCAAAAAGAGATGTTTCAATGTTTTTATAGGTATTTTATACCCTTTTTAAGAACAATAATAAAAATAAATTTTTTAATGAAAAAAACACACAAGTGATAATAAGAGCTATCATTTGCTGGAAATTTGAATGACCTTATTTGCTTTCAGGGCAATTTTCTTTCCCAATTATCAAGTACCAGGATGGTAAAAGTTAGTCCTTTTGACTTTGAAGGAATATAAGTGATGGGGTCAAAGACAGGTGTGCCTGAGCTAGACCTAGATGGCTGCCCATTCTGGCTCCACACTTACCAGAATAAGTTCATTTATTTCTTGACCCTGTGTTTCCTTTTCTTTGAAATATGAACATTAATCCCTACCTTTCAGAGTTTCTGGTGAGGACTAAATAAAGTGATGTACATAAAATAATTTGCGAGTGCCTGTCACAAAATAAATGTTGTTTAATAAATTTTAACTATTAAAAATTATGATTCAGGCCGAGCATGGTGATCCTAGCAATCTGAGAGGCCAAGGAGGGAGGATTGCTTGAGCTTAGGGATTATCAGCCTGAGCAAGAGTAAGACCCATCTCTATTTAAAAAGTTAAAAATTAGCCAGGCATTGTGGGGAGCACCTGTAGTCCCAGCTATTTGAGAGACTGAGACAAGAGGATGGGCTTGAGTCTAGAAATTTAAGGATACTGTTAGCTAGGGTGCTAGAGCATAGGGTCCTTACCCAGCATTCACTGGCAGTTTAATCTGTGATAAGTAGGAGGGCCACTCCAGTGAGCCTTGAAGCCTAGACTGTGGGGCCTGGATAGAGCCACATCAGGTGCAGAGCTTGGTGGTACTAGCTAATATTCAAACAGGAATCTTGAAAGCCAAAGTGGAGAAGTGTTCCATTTGCCAGCGCACTCTAGCCCAGACAACAGAGTGAGACTCTGTCTCAAATGTTATATACGTATAAAATTCAGAGCCAGGTGCCTACTATTTGGGAGGTCAAGGTGGGAAGATCACTTAAGATCAGCAGTTTAAGACGAACCAGCCAGCCTATACAACATAGCGTTCATTCTTTAAAAAATATGTATACATTAGCCAGGCATGGTGATGGGCACCTATGTACTTAACTACTGATGAGGCTGAAGCAGAAGGATTACTTCAACCTAGGGGTTTCAGGCTGCGGGAGCTAGGATCACACCACTGCACTCTAGCACTGAGAACCTGTCTTTTAAAAAAAAAGAAAGAAAATTACTATTCAGACATCCACTTTGAGTTAGAAATTGGAATTATGGAATGTCAGTGTTTTCTGCTTTAAAACAGAGAGGATACTATTTCCAACAATTACCCTTTTAGATAATAATATCATGTAGTTAAAAGTGTGAGTTATGAATCCAAGCAGATTAGTCCTCCTACTAGCTATGTGTGTGAACTTGAGAAAGCTCCCTTAGTTTCTCTACCTCATTTTCCCCATCTATAAAATGTGGATAATAACACCATCTATCTAAAAATTATTGTGCATTATAGCTATAAAGTGCCTGAAACAGTACCTGGCATGAGAATAATCATTCAGTAATCCTTAGCAGTTTGGGTTGATGTGAAATATTAAAATTTAAATGATGCTAACAACGTGCCAAATATATTCAAAAATAAAGCAATCCTGGCTTCTCATACTTTATTGATTGGATTTCCTCCTTTTTTTGTAACCACACTCCTCTGTGACCTAGAGAGCCCAGATAATGTGGATGGTTGGAAAACTATCTGGTGCTCGCCTTAAAGAGGCCAAGTGAGGGTTACACCAGACTCAGTCTCAGCTGATAGCTCCCTGTCTAATCACACATGCCTGCCTGCCCTAACTGGTTCTTAGGAATTCTTTGGTCTCTATTTGGAGGGAAGTGCAGTAAATGCATGGGTTTTGTATAAAGACACAATTCTACCACATGAAAGATTATGCACACCTGGTCAATTACTTGAAGTCATTTGTTCCTCTGTTTTATTATCCTCAGTGTGGGGGTAAAATGCGTCTGCCTCATAAGGTTTCTGTGATGACCAAATACATCAGCAATTTGGTTTTTATATACCTTCTTTTTTGTTTGTTTGTTTTTAGCATGACTTGCCCATAGCTAACATGGTTTTTTCTTTCTTTTTTGTTTGTTCATTTTATTTGTATTGGTTAAGCTTTTTGTATATCTGGACTTGGAATATTCTTCAAATCAGGGAAATTTTTCAACTATTTAAAAAAATATATGTTTCTTTGACTACTACCTCCTGGATATCCTATCTTGGTATGATAAGTGTGTGAGTATATGTGTATGTATCATGTATGTTTGTGATATTTTCCCACATGTGATTGATGTTTTGATTTTCTTTTTGTGTTTCACTTCGTATAGTTTTTATTGCTAAATACAATCCTGTGTAATATCAGTTAATCCAGTCAATCACAACCAGTAAGTGTTTTTCATTCATATATTATAGTTTTCATCTGGATGTTCCATTTGGGTCTTTTAAAAATGAATTCCACTTCACAGCATGTTCATGTTTTCTTCTCTTTTCTGGTACTCATGGAAATAATTATACCAGTGCTAAGATCATCATCTGTCATTGCCATTATCTTTGTCCTTTTGGTCTGTTTTTACTGACCAATTTTCTCCCATTACTTTAAACATCTAATAAGTTTTTACTATTGAGAAACCTTTTGGCTACTGAATTTTATTTATTCATTGTGATATTCATGGAGATATTGTTCAAAATTAAGTTAGTAGGAATCAGTTTGATCCTTTTCAACTTTGCTTTTAAAGCTTGGTGGTGTGGGTAAAGCACACTATTAGTCTATGGTTAATTTAGAACTATTACTTTAATCTTTTGAAAATTGTACCTGAAAATTTGGCTTATGTATGTGGAGGTCTTTGAATCTTGTATGTGGGAATATACTATCTCCCACATTGCTCATGCTCTCCAGGCTCCATCTCCCAGCCTGGAGGAATTTCCTCTCATACATATGCAGTTATCAGTATCCAGGGAAAGGCCTTATGCAGATGTTTGAAACTCTGTCTCCTGAGCTCATAGAGACTTCTGAGCTCTTGTTCATGTGCTATGGATGATAAGCCAAAAGCTGTGGCTGTTGTAGAACTTACCATGTTTGTTTTCTTCTATCAGATTTTCCTATTTCCCAATAAATGAAAATAGTTGTTTTATGCATTTTATCTAGAATTTAATGTAGGAACAATCTGCTTTCTGAAATCCATTATATTCAGAAATTAAAGTTTTAGCTTACTAATTACCTTTTCATGCACTGTATTTCTATTTTTTCTGTCTTTTAAAGTTTCAGTTTCATTCTCATACTTTTATTTTCAGAATTTATCATTTTTCATAATGCATTACTTCTTTTTAGGGTTAGAGTGATTTTTGTTTAGTCTAACTTTTCAAATTCTCGGGTCACTCAGTTTACTTGTTACTATTGACTTTACTCATCATAGCTTGTTTCCTTATAATTGTGAATATGCCCTGAGTTTAGAATGATCTGTCCAAACTAGATTTGTTTTTACCTTACTCAGGAGTTCTAGGGTCCAAGATGCCCTGAACCATCTGATTACTAAAATTTTTTGGGTGTTAATTGAGGGTACAAAAATTAGGATTTAAGGTTTGCCTTTGTTAGTAAAGTATCTCTTGTAATTATGCACTTCCCCCAAGACACCATATACCCTAACATTGTGCCCATGAAGTGGGAGCACACCCTTCACATATCCCTGCTGCCTTTTCCCACCAGCTGGAATTGATTTGAGTTTTTCTCCTATGTGGGCATGTATTAGATTGTTTACTGGCTTCAGATTAGAATTGAGTATATTGGATTCTTGCCTCTGTATTCTTGTGATATTTTCTTAAAAAGAATATATGGGACACACCTACGGTGCATCTTAGAATGGGTACAGGTGAAACTTACTAAATGCAGAATACAAATATCTTCATACAATAACTAAGAAAATACCATGAAGTCTATGTTAAACAGTTTGATAAAAATATTTAAGATTGGGGGGGCAGAGACAAGATGGCTGACTAAAGCCAGCTATCCACAGAGGCTCTCATTCAGAAAAAGAGTTAAAGGACAGAAATTTAGCAACTAACTGTGTGGATTAGAGCTACAGCAAGAGAGAAGGTTGAAGAACACACATCAACCCCTGTGAGGTGAGCTGAGACCCCAAGGATACAAACGAAAAATACAAAATCCATTACCAAGTGGATTGGAGTCCCCTCCCCCATGAGAATGGCTTGGAGTGCCCCACAAACAAACAAGCATAGTTCAAAGGTCCTCCCACTACACTCCATGGGAGATACCCTCTAAAAACTGAACCTACATTACCTACTAGGGTTCCACGGCATTCTCCTGCCAGGCATAAAACTGAAATTGAATCCAGAATTTGGATTGCAAACAAGATTAATAGAATGGAAGAAAATTCGGAATTAGAAATTCGAGGAGAAATTCAAAAGGTGGAATTAGAAATTCGAGGAGAAATTTGAAAGTTGTCTCAAGAATTCAATGAATTTAAAGACAAAACTACCAAAGATTTGACACACTGAAGCAAGAATTTGCAGTCCTCAAAGATATGAAAAACACAGTAGAATCCCTCAGGAACAGAGTGGAGCAAGCAGAAGAAAGAATTTCTGATATTGAAGACAAAGCCTTTGAACACTCACAAACTCTCAAAGAAGAAGAGAAATGGAGAGCAAAAACAGATCATTCTCTCAGAGAGCTCTGGGATAATTTGAAGAAGGCTAATATCTGCCTCATTGGAATCCCTGAAAGTGATGAAGTGGCTTCACGAGGCATAGAGGCCCTTCTCCATGAAGTTATGAAAGATAATTTTCCAGACATGCCAAGAGATTCTGAAATTCAGATATCATAAAGTTTCAGAACCCCAGCACGACTCAATCCGAATAAGACATACCCCAGGCACATCATAATTAACTTCACTAAAGTAAATATTAAGGAGAAAAATCTGAAAGCAGCCAGATGTAAGAAAACCATTTACCTACAAAGGGAAGAATATTAGAATGACTGCAGATCTCTCTGCTGAAACTTGTCAAGCCAGAAGAGGGTGGTCATCAACTTTTAATGTCCCAAAACAAAATAACTTTCAACTCCAGATCCTGTATCCAGCTAAACTGAATTTCATTTAGGATGGAGAAATTAAATACTTTAATGACAATCACATGTTGAAGAAATTTGTAATAACCAAACCAGCTCTTCAGGATATTCTCAGACCTATCCTCAATAATGACTAGCTCATTTAATCCTCTACCACAAAAGTAAACTCACTCAGAAACTTTTGATCAAACTCCAACTTCCACAGTGGCAATAGGATTAAAAATGTCCACTGGACATTTGAAAAACTCAATACCCAAAATTTTACCAGACTTATCAATATTCGCCATTAATGTGAATGGCTTAAACTTTCCTCTAAAGAGGCACAGGTTAGCTGACTGGATACAAACAATCAGGCCAAATATTTGATACATATAAGAGTCACATCTTACCTTAAAAGATAAATATAGACTCAGGGTGAAGGATGCTTGTCCATATTTTAGGCAAATGGTAATCAGAAAAAAGCAGGTGTAAAAAAAAAAAAAAGAAAAAATCAGGTGTTGCAATTCTATTCGCAGATACAATAAGCTTTAAACCAAGAAAAGTAACAAAGGATAAGAATAATCACTTCATATTTGTTAAGGGTAATACTCAATATGATGAGATTTCAATTATTAATATCTATGCACCCAACCAGAATGCACCTCAATTTATAAGAGAAACTCTAACACACATGAGCAACTTTATTTCCTCCAGCTCCATAATAGTTGAAGATTTCAACAACTCCTTTGGTAATGTTGGAAAGATCCTCCAATAAGAAGCTGAGTAAAGAAATCTCAGATTTAAACCTAACCATCTAACAGTTGGATTTAGCAGACATCTACAGAACATTTCATCCCAACAAAACTGAATACACATACTTCACATCAGCCCACAGAACATACTACAAAATCAATCACATCTTAGGTCACAAGTCTAACCTCAGTAAATTTAAAGAAATATAAATTATTCCTTGCATCTTCTCAGACAACCATGGAATAAAAGTTGGACTCAGTAAAAACAGGAATCTGCATAATCATACAAAAAACATGGATGTTAAATAATCCTATGCTGAATGATAGCTGGGTCAGAGATGAGATTAAGAAGGAAATTGCCAAATTTTTGGAACAAAATGACAAGGAAGACACGAATTATCAGAACCTCTGGGATACCACAAAGGCAGTCCTAAGAGCGAAAAGACTTCCTCAAGAGAACGGAAAGAGAGGAAGTTAACACTTAATGGGACATCTCAAGCAACTGAAAAAGAAGCATATTCCAACCCCAAACCCAGTAGAAGAAAATAAATAACCAAAATTAGAGCAGAATTAAATGAAATTGAAAACAAAAGAATTATACAACAGATCAATAAATCAAAAAGTTGTTTTTTGGAAAAGGTCAATAAAATAGATAAACCTTTGGCTAACCTAACCAGGAAAAAAAGAGTAAAATCTCTAATCTCATCAATCAGAAATGACAAAGACGAAATAACAACAGACTCCTAAGAAATTAAAAAAATCCTTAATGAATATTACAAGAAACCTTTTTCTCAGAAATATGAAAATCTGAAGGAAATTAACCAATACTTAGAAGCACATCCCCTTCCAAGACTTAGCCAGAATCAAGTGGAAATGTTGAACAGGACCATATCAAGTTCTGAAATAGCATCAACAATACAAAATCTCCTTAAGAAGAAAAGCCCAGGACCAGATGGCTTCACGTCAGAATTCTACCAAACCTTTAAAGAGGAATTAGTACCTATATTACTCAACCTGTTCCAAAATGTAGACAAAGAAGGAAAATTACCCAACACATACTATGAAGTAAACATCACGCTGATCCCCAAAGTAGGAAAAGACCTAACAAGAAAAGAAAATTATAGACCAATATCACTAATGAATATAGATGCAAAAATATTCAACAAGATCCTAAAAAATAGCATCCAGCAATACATCAAACAAATTATACATCATGATCTAGTCAGTTTTATCCCAGGGCCTCAAGGCTGGTGCAATATATGTAAATCTATAAGTATAATTCAACATATAAACAAATTAAAAAACAAAGACCATATGATTTTCTCATTTGAAGCAGACATCATCTGATTTGCTTGAGATGCTTGAGATTTTCTCAATTGAAGCAGACAACATCTCAGTTGCTTGAGATGTCCCATTAAGTGTTAACTTCCTCTCTTTCCATTCTCTTGATATGCTTTTGATAATATCCAGCATCCCTTCATGATCAGAATACTTAAGAAAATTGGTATAGAAGGGACATTTCTTAAACTGATATAGGCAATGTACAGTAAATGCACAGCCAATATCATATTGAATAGAGTTAAATTGAAATCATTTCTACTCAGATCAGGAAATAGACAAGGCTGCCCATTGTCTCCACTACTCTTTAACATTGTAATGGAAGTTTTAGCATTGCAATTAGGGAATAAAAGACCAACAAGGGTATCCATATAGAATCAGAAGAGATCCAACTTTCTCTCTTCCCAGATACTATGATTGTATATTTGGAAAACACAAGGAATTCTACTACAGAACTCTTAGAAGTGATAAAAAAATACAGCATCATCTCAGGTTACAAAAATTAACATTCATAATGGGTAGCCTTTATATATAACAAAAATAGTCAACTTGAAAAAACAGTTAAGGACTCTATTCCATTCACAGTAGGGCCAAGGAAGATGAAATGTTTGGGAGTTTATCTAAACAAAGGATGTGAAAGATCTATGCAGAGAACTATGAAACTCTAAGAAAAGAAATAGTTGAAAATGTTAACAAATGGAAAAACATACCATGCTCATGGCTGGGAAAAATCAACATTGTTAAAATGTCCATACTACTCAAAACAATACATAATTTTAATGCAATCCCTATTAAAATGCCAATGTCATACTTTAAAGATCTTGAAAAAATAATACTTCACTTTATATGGAATCAGAAAAAACATCGAATAGTTAAGACGTTACTCAGAAATAAAAACAAAGCAAGAGGAATCACGCTACCACACCTTAGACTATACTATAAATCAAAGGTAATCCAAATAACATGGTACTGGCACAAAAAACAGAGAAGTAGATGTCTGGAACAGAATAGAGAACCAAGAGATGAATTCAGCTACTTACTGTTATTTGATCTTTGACAAGCCAATTAAAAACATTCAGTGGGGAAAAGATTCCCTATTTAACAAATGGTGCTGGGTGAACTGGCTGGCAACCTGTAGAAGACTGAAACTGGACCCACACTTTTCATCATTAACTAGGATAGACTCTCACTGGATTAAAGATTTAAACTTACAACATGAAACTATGAAAATACTAGAAGAGAGTGCAGGGAAAACCCTTGAAGAAATCGGTCTGGGTGACTATGTTATGAGGAGGACCCCGCTGGCAATTAAAGCAGCTTCAAAAATACTTTACTGGGACCTGATCAAACTAAAAACTTCTGCACAGCCAAGAACACAGTAAGTAAAGTAAGCAAACAGCCCTCAGAATGGGAGAAGATATTTGCAGGTTATGCCTCCAACAAAGTTTTAATAACCAGAATCCACAGAGAACTCAAACGTATAAGCAAGAAAAGAACAAGCGAGCCCATCGCAGGCTGGGCAAGGGACTTGAAGAGAAACTTCTCTGAAGAAGATAGGCGCATGGCCTACAGACATATGAAAAAATGCTTATCATCCTTAATCATCAAAGAAATGCAAATCAAAAGTACTTTGAGATATCATCTAACTCCAGGAAAATTAGCCTATATCACAAAATCCCAAGACCAGAGATTTTGGCATGGATGTGAAGAAAAGGAAACACTTCTACACTGCTGGTGGGAATGCAAATTAGTACATTCCTTTTGGAAAGATGTTTGGAGAACGCTTAGAGATGTATAAATAGATCTGCCATTCAGTCCTATAATTCCTCTACTAGGTATATACCCAGAAGATTAAAAATCACATCATAACAAAAATATTTGTACCAGAATTTTTATTGCAGCACAATTCATAATTGCTAAGTCATGGAAAAAACCCAAGTGCCCATCGATCCACAAGTGGATTTATAAATTGTGGTATATGTACACCATGGAATATTATGCAGCCTTAAAGAAAGATGGAGACTTTACCTCTTTCATGTTTATATGGATGGAGCTGGAACATGTTTTTCTTAGTAAAGTATCTCCAGAATGGAAGAAAAAGTACCCAATGTACTCAGCCCTACTATGAAACTAATTTATGGCTTTCACATGAAAGCTATAACCCAGTTATAACCTAAGAATAGGAGGAAGAAGGAAAAGGGGGAGAGTTGTGCAGACGGAGGTTGATTGGTCGGATTACACCTGTGGTGCATCTTACAAGAGTATATGTGAAACTTAGTAAATGTAGACTGTAAATGTCTTAACACAATAACGAAGAAAATACCAGGAAGGCTATGTTAACCAGTGTGATGAAAATGTGTCAAACGGTCTATAAAACCAGTGTATGTTGCCCCATGATCGCATTAATGTACACAGGTATGATTTAATACTAAAAAAACAAAATTTTCAGATTGTATGTGAAACCAGCACATTGTACCCCTTGACTGCACTAATGTACACAGCTATGATTTAATAATAAAAAGAAGAAGAAGAGTGTGTTGGAACTTTATCCAGGTTAACACAAAAATGTAAAGTCTCCATATTTTTGAATGGATTAATAGTATTCTATTGTACACATACACCACAGAAGTTTGTTAATCCATTCTGGGTTGGTGGGCATTAGGTTGTTTCCACATCTAGGTGATTGTAAATTGAGCTGTGATAAACAGTCTAGTGCAAATGTTCTTATGATAAAATGATATGTTTTCCTACATGTTAACGTAGTATTGGGATTGCAAGATTAAGTGGGAGGTTTAATATGACTTTTTTGAGGATTCTCCATACTTTCTTCCAAAAAGGCTGTATTAGTTTGTAGTCCTACCATCAGTGTAAAAGTGTTCCCTCCTTTCCACATCAACTGTAGCCTATACCACTTTCAGACTTTGTGATGGGGGCTATTCTCACTGGGATTGGGTGAATATTTCAGAGTGGTTTTGACTTCTATTTCTCTGATGGTCAGAATGATGACCATTTTTTCTAAATGTTTGTTAGCCACTCATTTGTGCTCATCAGAGAAGTTTCTGTTCATATCTCTTGCTGAGTGATAGATGGGATTGTTTACTCTTCTTTTGTTGTTGTTTATTAATTTGAGCTCTCTGTAGATTCTAGTCATCAACCCTTTGACAGATTCATACCATGAAAATACCTTTTCCCATTCTAAAGGTTGTATTTTTACTTCACTTGTTGTGTCCCTACCTGTGCCGAAACTTTTCAGCTCAATTTAGTCCAATTTGCTTATTTTTGTTGTTGTGATTGCTGCTGAAGTCTTTGTCATAAAATCTTTCCCCAGTCCAACATCATCAAGAGTTTTCCCACACTTTCTTCTAAGATTTTATTGTTTCATGCCTTAGATTTAAATCTTTTACACATCTGGAGTCAATTTTTCTAGGCAGTGACTCGTGTGGGTTGAGTTTCAGTCTTATATATGTGGTTATCTAGTTTTTCCAGCACCATCTGTTGAATAGGGATTCTTCCACCCCCACCCCCTTATGCTCTTATTTGGCTTATCAAAGATTAGGTGGCAAGTAGGGACGGGTTTCATCTCTTTATTGTCTATTCTTTTCCATGGTTCTATGTTTCTATTTTTGTGCCAATACCGTGCTACTTTGATTACTGTGGACTTCAAATATAGCCTGAAGTCCAGTAGGACGATAGCTCCACGTTTGTTTTTATTGCTAAGAATAGCATTGGCTATGTGCTTGCTAGAAATTTTATATCCTCTTTGGGAAAATGTCTATTTGATTCCTTCACTCATTTTTAAATTGGGTTATTTGCAGTTTTGTTGATGAAGTATAAAAGCTCTTTATATGCTCTGTATATTAACTCCTTATCTGATTTCATCTTGCTTGACCTGCAAATATTTTCTCCCATCCTGTGGATTGCTTTTCTCTTTGAAAATAATGTCTTTTTAGGACAGGAGTTTTACATTTTGATGTTGTTCAATTTATTTTTAATTTTGTTGCCCTTGCTTTTGGGATCATAGTCAATAAATCATTAACAAATCCAACGTCATGACGATTTTCTTCTGAGAGTTTTCTTCTAAGAGTATTATAGTTTTAGGTCTTACATTTTGGGTCTTGATCCATTTTGAGTTACCATTTTCTCTTTTTGTGGGGATAGAGTCTCACTTTGTTGCCCTCAGTAGAGTGCCACAGCATCATCATAGATCACAGTAACCTGAAACTTCTGGGCTCAAGTGATCCTCTTGTCTCAGCCTCCCAAATAGCTGGGACTAAGGGCCCTGCCACAATGCCTGGCTATTTTTTAGAGATGGGCTCTCACTCTTGCTCAGGCTGATCATGCACTCCTGAGCTCAAGAAATCCAACCTCAGCCTCAGCCTCCCAGAGTGCTGTGATTAGAGGTGTGGGCCACTGTGCTCTACATTTTTGAATAAACATTTGTATATAGTATTAGGTAAAGTGCAGTTTCATTGTTTTGCATGTGGATATCCAATTTTACTAGCATACATCGTTGAGAAGATTGGCTTTTCCCACTGAATGGTCTTGGTGTCTTTGTTGAATAAATTTTGACCATATTCTGAATCTTTTTTTATTTTTTGTTTTTTTTTTTTAATTTTTTTATTGTTGTACATTAATGCAATCAAGGGGTACAATGTGCGCATTTCATATACAATCTAAAATATTCTCATCAAACTCTTCGACATAGCCTTCATGGCATTTTCTTAGTTACTGTATGTAGGCATTTGTATTCTGCATTTAGTAAGTTTCGCCTGTACCCATTCTAAGATGCACCATAGATGTGGCCCCCACCCATTACACCTCCCACCTCCCTTCCCCTTCCTTAGCCCTTTCCCCATAGTCTTGTGCTATAGTTGGGTTATAGCCTTCATGTGAAAGCTATAATTTAGCTTCATAGCAGAGCTGAGTAAGGATACTTTTTCTTCCATTCCCGAGATACTTTGCTAAGAAGACTATGTTCCAGCTCCATCCATGTAAACATGAAAGAGGTAAAGTCTCCATCTTTCTTTAAGGCTACATAATAGTCCGTGGAATACATGTAACAAAATTTGCTAGTCCATTCGTGGGTCGATGGACACTTGAGCTTCTTCCATGACTTAGCGATTATGAATTGGGCTGCAATAAACATTCTGGTACAGATGTCTTTGTTATATTGTTACTTTTGGTCTTTGGGGTATAAACCTAGTAAAGGAATTATAGGATCGAATGGCAGGTTTATTTTTAGGTCAATAAGTATTCTCCAAACATCCCTCCAGAAGGAACGTATTAGTGTGCATTCCCACCAGCAGTGTAGAAGTGTGCCCTTTTCTCCACATCCACACCAACATCTCTGGTTTTGGGATTTTGTTATGTGGGCTACTCTTACTGGGGTTAGGTAGTATCCCAAAATAGTTTTGATTTGCATTTCTCTGATGATTAAGGATGATGAGCTTTTTTTCATATGTTTGTGGATTGTACGTCTGTCTTCTTTAGAGAAGTTTCTCTTCAAGTCCCTTTCCCACCCTGAGATGGGATCATGTGTTCTTTTCTTGCTAATATGTTTGAGTTCTCTGTGGATTCTGATTATTAGACCTTTATCAGAGGTATAACCTGCAAATATTTTCTCCCATTCTGAGGGCTGTCTGCTTGCTTTACTTACTATGTCCTTGGCTGTGCAGAAGCTTTTTTGTTTGATCAGGTCCCAGTAGTGTATTCTTGACACTGCTTCAATTGCCTGGGGAGTCCACCTCATAAAATATTCACCTAGGTCGATTCCTTCAAGAGTTTTCCCTGCACTTTCTTCAAGTATTTTTATAGTTTCATGTCTTAAGTTTAAATCTTTTATCCAGTGAGAGTCTATCTTAGTTAATAGTGAAAGGTGTGGGTCCAGTTTGAATCTTCTACAGGTTGCCAGCCAGTTGACCCACCACCATTTGTTAAATAGGGAATCTTTTCCCCACTGAATGTTTTTAATTGGCTTGTCAAAGATCAAATAATGGTAAGTAGCCAGATTCATCTCTTGATTTTCTATTCTGTTCCACACATCTACTTCTCTGCTTTTGTGCCAGTACCATGGTGTTTTGATCACTATGGATTTATAGTACAGTCTCAGTTCTGGTAGCGTGATTCCTCCTGCTTTGTTTTTATTGCTGAGTAATGTTTTGGCTATTCGAGGTTTTTTCTGATTCCACATAAAACAAATTCCATATAAATTTCAAGATCTTTAAAATATGACGATGGAGCTTTAAAAGGAATTGCATTAAAATTGTATATTGCTTTGGGTAGTACGGACATTTTAACAATGTTGATTCTTCCCAGCCATGAGCATGGTATGTTTTTCCATCTGTTCACATCTTCAGCTATTTCTTTTCTTAAGGTTTCATAGTTCTCTTTGTATAGATCTTTCACATCCTTTGTTAGGTATACTCCCAAATATTTCATCTTCTTTGGCACTACTGTGAAAGAAATAGAGTCCTTGATTGTTTTTTTGGCTTGGTTATTGTTGGTATATATAAAGGCTACAGATTTATAGGTGTTGATTTTGTAGCCTGAGACATTGCTGTATTCCTTGATCACTTCTAAAAGTTTTGTAGTAGAATCCCTAGTGTTTTCCAGATCGTAGAAAAACACTAGAATCCCTAGTGTTTTCAAGATTTACGATCATATCATCTGCGAAGAATGAAAGTTTGATCTCTTCTAACTCTATGTGGATACGCTTGATCACCTTTGCTTCCCTAATTGCAATGGCTAAAACTTCCATTACAATGTTAAAGAGCAATGGAGACAATGGGCAACCTTGCCTGGTTCCTGATCTAAGTGGAAATGATTTCAATTTAACTCCATTCAATAGATATTGGCTGTGGGTTTGCTGTAGATGGCCTCTGTTAGTTTAAGAAATGTCCCTTCTATACCAATTTTCTTAAGTGTTCTTATCATGAAGGCATGCCGGATATTATCAAAAGCTTTTCTGCCTCAATTGAAAGAATCATATGGTCCTTATTTTTTAGTTTGTTTGTGTGCTGAATTACATTCATAGATTTACATATATTGAAGCAGCCTTGAGATCCTGGGATAAATCCCACTTGGTCATGGTGTATAATTTTTTTGATGTGTTGTTAGATGCTGCTTGTTAGGATCTTTTTGAGTATTTTAGCATCAATATTGAATAGTGATATTGGTCTATAATTTTCTTTTCTTGTTGGGTCTTTCCCTGGTTTGGATATCAAGGTGATGTTTTCTTCGTAGAATGTGTTGGGTAATATTCCTTCTTTTTCTATATTTTGGAAGAGGTTTTGTAGTATAGGTACTTGTTCTTTAAAGGTTTGGTAGAATTCTGACGTAAAGCCATCTGGTCCTGGGCTTTTCTTTTTAGGGAGATTTTGTATAGTTGATGCTATTTCAGAACTTGATATAGGCCTATTCAAAATTTCCACTTCATTCTGGCTAAGTCTTGGTAGGTGGCGTACTTCCAGGTATTGGTTGATCTCTTTCAGATTTTCATATTTCTGAGAGTAGAGTTTCTTGTAGTATTCATTAAGGATTTTTTGAATTTCTGAGGGTTCTGTTGTTATTTCATTGTTACCATTTCTGATTGATGATATTAGACATTTTACTCTTTTTTTTCTGTTTAGGTTGGCCAAACGTTTACCTATTTTATTGATCTTTTCAAAAAACCAACTTTTGGATTTATTGATCTGTTGTATAATTCGTTTTCAATTTCATTTAGGTCTGCTCTGATTTTGGTTATTTCTTTTCTTCTTCTGCGTTCGGGGTTGGAGTGTTCTTCCTTCTCCAGTTACTTGAGATGTCCCTTAAGTTTTAACTTCCTCTCTTTCCGTTTTCTTGAGGAAGTCTTGAAGTGCTATAAATTTCCCTCTTAGGACTGCCTTTGCAGTATCCCAGAGGTTCTGGTAATTCGTGTCTTGATTGTTTAGTTCCAAAAATTTGGTGATTTCCTTCTTAATCTCGTCTATAACCCATCTATCCTTCAGCATAAGTCTGTTTAGCTTCCATGTTCTTGTATCTGTATGCAGGTTCCTGTTGTTATTGAGTTCAACTTTTACTCCATGATGGTCTGAGAATATGCAAGAAATAATTTCTATTTTTTTAAATTTGCTGAGGTTAGATTTGTTGCCTAGGATATGTTGGAGTTTGGAGTATGTTCCGTGGGCTGATGAGAAGAATGTGTATTCAGTTTTGTTGGGATGAAATGTTCTGTAGATGTCTGTTAAGTCCAGATGTTGAATGGTTGAGTTTAAATCTAAAATTTCTTTGCTTAGATTCTTTTTGGAGGATCTATCCAGCACTGCTAAAGGGGTGTTAATATCTCCAACTACTGTGGAAGTGGAGGGAATTGACTTGCCCATGTCTGTTAGAGTTTCTCTTATAAATTGAGGTGCATTGTGGTTGGGTGCATAAATATTAATAATAGAGATCTCATCATATTGAGTATTACCTTTAACAAATATGAAGTCTCCATCCTTATCCTTAATTATTTTGGTTGTTTTAAAGCCTATTGCTTCTGCGATCAGGATTGCAATGCCTGCTTTTTTCTGCTTTCCATTTGCCTGGAATATAGATGACCATCCCTTCACCTTGAGTCTATATTTGTCTTTTAATGTAAGATGCGATTCTTGTATGCAGCAGATATCTGGCTTGAGTTTTCGTATCCAGTCAGCCAACCTGTTCCTCTTTAGAGGACAGTTTAAACCATTCACATTAATTGAGAATATTGATAAGCCTTTTGAGAGTCCAGTGGACATTTTTAATCCTTTTGTGACTGTGGAAATTGGAATTTGATCAAAATTTTCTGGGTGGGTTTACTCTTGTGGTGGAGGATTACGCTGGTCTTTATGGAGGATAGGTCTGAGAATATCCTGGAGAGCTGGTTTTGTTATCGCAAATTTCTGCAACGTGTGAATGTCATTGAAGTATTTAATTTCTTCATCATAAACGAAGCTCAGTTTAGCTGGGTACAGGATCCTGGGTTGAAAGTTATTTTGTTTTAGGAGATTAAAAGTCAATGACCATCCTCTTCTAGCTTGAAAGTTTTCAGCAGAAAGATCTGCAGTGATTCTAATATTCTTTCCCTTGTAGGTAATGGCTTTCTTTTGTCTTGCAGCTTTCAGAATTTTCTCCTTCATATTAACTTTAATGAAATTGATTATGATGTGTCTGTCAGACGTCTTATTCAGTTTGACTCATGCTGGAGTTCTGAAACTGTCTTCTATCTGAATTTCACAATCTCTTGGCATGTCTGTAAAGTTCTCCTTCATAATCTCATGGAGAAGAGACTCTGTGCCTTATGAAGCCACTTCATTGCTTTCGGGGATCCCTATAAGAGGAATATTGGTTTTCTTTGAATTATCCCAGAGCTCTCTGAGAGAGTGATCTGTTTTTGCCCTCCATTTCTCATCCTCTTTGAGAGTTTGGGAGCGTTCGAAAGCTTTGTCTTCAATGTCAGAATTCCTTTCTTCTGCTTGCTCCATTCTGTTACTGAGGGATTCTACTGTGTTTCTCCGATCTTTGAGGAATGCAACTTCTTGTCTCAATGTGTCAAAATCTTTGGTCATTTGCTCTTTGAATCTGTTGAATTCTTGAGATATCTTTTGGGTTACTGCTTGGAGTTCTAATTCAATCTTATTTGCTATCCAGATTCTGAATTCGATTTCTGACACCTCAGCTATTTTGTTTGCGCATGGGATCTTGTGCTGTGTCTGCCCCATTGATCCTTTGGGGAGTTGATCTACTCTGATTATTCATTTTGCCAGAGTTTTTCTGTTGATTTCACCTCATGATTGTTTTTCACCATTTCCTCTGGCTATCCTCAGAGTTGGGGAGGTGTCTCTCCAAGATTAGATCCCAGCAGGATCACTTCGTTGTTGCTTGATCTTTGTACGGAGTGACCCTGTTTAATTTCTCTGGGGCTGCTCCAGCTAGGGAGTTCTGGTTGTGCAAGCAGCTCTGGCGTTTGACACACACGGATCCAGCAACAGGGTGGGAGGTGGTGCTCACAGTTCTGGTAGTGCCTGGCCCCCAGTGATGTTGGCACAGAGAGCCCAAGGCTCCAGCAGTCTCTGGCCAGGAGAAGGGCTCTGCGTAGAGGCAGGGAGGGCTCCAGAGGGCATGCAGCTACCAGTATCCCTGGCTAGATGAGAGGGCCAATGTGGAGGCTGGGAGGACACCGGAGGGAGGATGCAGGTTTGCACAGCTCTCGCAGTTCCTGGTCAGGGCATGCAGAGGCCCGGTTGGTGCGGGGTCATGGCACAGACCTTATGGAGGTCCAGGCAGCACCAAGCCTAGGAATTTCAGATTGCTATGGGCTGTGACACCACAGCACTCTACCGAGGGCAACAGCCTGAGCCTCCAGTGTGCCAAAACCGTCTCACTCTGCCCCTAAGGGTTAAGGCTGTAAGACAGCTCAGTCCCCGCCTTTAGGCTGCTCAGTTGGTAGGATACTAGGTCCCGCCCACTCCTTGCTCTGGGACCCAGAGGACGGAGCTTGCCTGGGCAGTTCTCTCACACAATGGCTCCCTGCAGCCCAGCTCAGTGGCTCTGTCTGGGGCCCCAGACAATGCCCAAAGTTCTCCGCACTCCTGCCTAAGCTCTCCCCAAGGCAGTTCAACTGAGTGCCAAGTCCAAAAACACCGAAACAGTTCACAGGTAAGGCTTTTGCGGTTTGCAGTCTCACTGCTGATTGTACTCACAGTTGCTGGCATGATTAGGTCGATGAAACACACACAATCACTTGCCAGTTTCCCACTGCTTTCGTCCTCCTCTTGGGGTCCAGAAGTCCCTTGCTGACTCCTGTGCCCAGTTGCAGGGAAGCTGTTACTTGGTCACCATCTTTAATCCAATCCCCCATATTCCGAATCTTTATTTTTGGGCCTTCTATTGTATTCCCTTGGTCTGTATCTCTGTCTTCATTGTTGTTATGTTCAAGGAAGTTAATGATTTCATCTTTCATCTCTTTATTGACCCCATTTCATTCATCCTTGTGTAAGGATGAAAATTTTTGTTGGATTTGAGTTCCTTCTTTATTGCCTTGTGGTCTGAGAAGATACAAGTTATAATTTCAATTCTTTTAATTTTTTGAGGCTTGATGTGTGCCAAAGGATATAATCTACTTTTGAGTATATTCCATGGACTGATGAGAAGAATTCCTTAGCTTTGGGGTGGTGTGTTCTATATATGTCTATTAAGCACAGTTGTTATCAGGTGACATTTTCATCACTCGTATCTTTGTTTCATTTCTGTTTAGACTATCTGTCCAGTCTGTAAGAGGAGTGTTAAAGTTAGGTGTGTTTCCTGTAGACAGAATATGGATGGCTTGTACTTTTTTTATCCAATCAGTTATCATGTTCCTCTTTGGGGGTAGAGGGGCAGAATTCAAGCTATTGACATTTATTGAGCGAATTAATAAATGTGGTGGAGGTTTATTCATCTTATTTTGTGAAAGTCCATTGCTTAGTTTTATCTTTTGCATCATTGTGAAGGCTAGATTTGATCTTTCAGTTTTTGGGTGTTTACTTTGATGGTGGTCTATTGTGATGGTCAGTGTGAAGAATAGATTGAAGTATTTTGTGTAGAGCTGGTCTTGTTGTGGCAAACTTCCTCAATGTTTTCATAGCAGTAAAAAAATTCATTTTTCCATCAATTTTAAAGCTTAGCTTAGCAGTATATAGAATTCTTTCCTGAAAATGTTGTGTTTAAAGAAGGTTAAAGGTAGATGACCATTCTCTTCTGGTTTGCAAACTTTCAGTTGAGAAGGTCACGGTCACCCTGATGATTTGCCCCTCTTGGTCAATTGGCACTTATTCCTGGCAGTTTGGTGCATTTTCTCTTTTGTCTTGACTTTGGAGAGGTTCATGACTTTTTTGAGTTGAAATGCCCTGGGGTTTATTGTCACTCTAAAAGAAGTGTGTAGAATCTTTGGTAATACTTGGAAAATTGTCATGTATGATATCATCTAGTAGGGCTTCCATTCCTCTGGGGCATTATTCTTCTTCTTCCAGGATATGTGTAATTCATATATTTGAATGTTTCATGAAGCTCTGTAATACTTTCAGTGAATGTTCTGTTTTCTCTGTCTTCTTTTGTACTTTTTTAACTGTTTGCATCAGCTCAACACCTTTATCCCCTAGCTCTAAGATTCTGTAGTATCTGTTGCAGACTGTAAGGGTAGACTCAGACCCCACTTAGGTATAATCAGATGCTAATTTTATTACACCTGGGCAGGGGAACGCTGCTTAAAGAGGCAGATGGCCCCGAAGTGGAAGGCAGGATGATTTTTATACTCTTTTCATGTGCAGTGTGGCAAGCAAGCAAGTATAGAAGTGGAATAAGACTCAGACTCCACTTAGGTATAATCAGATGGTGATTTTATTACACCAGAGCCTGGGACTGCTGCTCAAAGAGCCAAGTGGCCCTGAAGTGGAAGGCAGGCTGATTTTTATACTCTTTTTTTTTTTGTGCAGCGTGGCAAGCAAGCAAGTACAGAAGTGGAATATTGTGGTTACCTCTGGGTGGGGTTACAGCTTGAGTAACACAGCTTGAGTAAGTTTCCATTGTTATCTTACTGGGAACTGGCGTGGGGTTTATGGGAACTAGGGGACTTTCCATGATTCATTGTTCTGAAGACTTCCCAGAATTTACCCGTGGGAGGGTGGATTTCAGGGAGACAGGGCTAAGGAAACTAATAGGTTTTTACATTTGGGCACTTTTACATTCCCCACTGGTCTTTTTGGGGAATCAAAACCTTGATTCATCTGAATCACTAGGAGGGGCTGATATGAATGCTGTGAGGTGGTTGAAGATGATGGGCTTACATGTAACTCCAATTAGAAGAAGAAGGAGTGGTCCGGATATAGCTCATAAGAGGGTAGTTAGTTATGGGGACCAGTTAAATAATATTTTATACTAATTATTATCTTCTTTTCGTAGGTCCTCACACTCATGTAGACTTTTTCTGACTAGGGCTAAGTTTTCTTTTATGACTCCAGAGTGGTTATGGATGGGGGCTAATGGCTTATCTGTCAGTTTTGAGATTATGAGGGGTGGGGTTCCATGGATTATTTCAAAGGGTGTTAAACCTTAGAAGTAGGGGGGTGCATCAGGCTTATAAAAGGGCAAAGGGGAGGAGGTCTACCCAGTTGCCACCAGTTTCTATATCTAATCTGTTTAAGGTGTCTTTTAATGTTTTATTCATTTTTCCTACCTGCACTGAAATTTGGGGTCTATGAGCATAATGTAACTTCCAAGTAATTTTTTTTTTAATTTTTTTATTAAATCATAACTGTATATAATGATATGATTATGGGGCATCATACACTCACTTTGTAAACCATTTGACACATTTGTAATTTTTAATGCAGCTGCCACGTTTTTAGAAACCTGGGCAATGAAGGCAGGGCTGTTGTCAGACCCTAGGGTGAGAGGCAATCTAAATCGGGGAATAATGTCAGTGAGAAGTGTTTGGCCACTGTTAAGGCTGTTTCCTTTTTACAAGGAAATGCTTCTGGCCATTTTGAAAAGGAATCAATCAAGACTAAGAGGTAATTATATCCCTAACAACCTGGCTTGATTTCGGTGAAGTCAAGCTCCCAGTGCTCCCTTGGTTTGGTGCCTCAGAGGTGTGACCTTATGTGGTGAGGCACGTGGGTCACATTTACCTTACTGCATGAAAGACATCCTGAGGGCTGTGTCCTTCATTCATTTTCCGACACAGGAAACATACAGGTGTTTGAAGATGAGTTGGCTGAGTTTTGTGGCTTCAAGGTCTGTTCCTTGGTATAGCTGGTCAATAATTTGTCATCCTAATGTCTCTGGGAGGAGAAGTCGTCCATCTAGGCAGATGAGCCAGTCTTGTAGACCTGTTAGGCAATCCACGCATTTACTTTCTTCTTGGTCTGTTTCAAAGTAGACTGCTGATGGCGGCAATAAGACCTCTGAAGCAAGCTTCCTGAAGATTGTTTTAGCAAAATAAACATTAAAACACCCTGTATATCAGGACAAAAATTAACAAAACGTGTTTGCAAAATATTTGCAACACATAGATGTATGAAATAAAAATATATCTTTATTTTACAGAGATTTCATGAGTATCATTAAGAAAATAATTCAAAAATTGGGCAAAGCACACTTTTCTTTACCAATCTACAATTGACCTCTGCACCTGGGAAAAATATTTAGTGTTCCTGAGAAGACAAGAAATTTAAGTTAAACGGGGAACAAATTTTGTTTTCCATTTTTTTAATTTTTATTAAATCATAGCTGTGTACAATAATGAAATCATTAGGTACAATGTGCTTGTTCCATATACAGTCTGAAATAATTTCACCAAACTGGTTAATATTGCCTTCTTGGCATTTTCTTAATTGTTATGTTCAAACCCTTATACTCTTCACTTAGTAAACTTCACCTGCACCCTTCCAAGATGCACCCTAGGTGTGGTCCCACCAATACCCTCCCTCCACCCTCCCTCCCCACCCCTCCCTTGTCCCCTTCCCCATATTCTTGTAGTGAGATTGGGTTGTAGCCTTTGTATGAAAGCTTTAAATTAGTTTCATATTAGGGCTGAGTACATTGGGTATTTTTTCTTCCATTCTTTGGATACCTTGCTAAGAAGAATATTTTCCAGCTCCATCCATATAAACATGAAGGAGTTATAGCCTCCATCTTTCTTTATGGCTGCATAATATTCCATGGTGTACAAATATCACAATTTATTAGTCCATTCATGAATCATGGGGACTTGGGGTTTTTCCATGACTTAGCAATTATGAATTGGGCTGCAATAAACATTCTGGTCCAAGTATATTTGTTATAGTACTATTTTTGGTCTTCTGGATATATAACTAGTAGAGGAATTATAGGATCAAATGGCAGATCTATTTTTAGATCTCTAAGTATTCTCCAAACATCTTTCCAAAAGGACTGTATTAGTTTGCATTCCCACCGGCAGTGCAGAAGTGTTCCCTTTTCTCCACATCCGCGCCAACATCTCTGGTCTTGGGATTTTGTGATATAGGCTAGTCTCACTGAGTTAGATGATATTTCAAAGTACTTTTGATTTGCATTTCTCTGATGGTTAATGATGATGAGCATTTTTTCATGTGTCTCTGTAGGCCGTGTGCCTGTCTTCTTCAGAGAAGTTTCTCTTCAAGTCCCTTGCCAAGCCTGAGAGGGGACCACTTGTTCTTTTCTTGCTAATACGTTTGAGTTCCCTGTGGATTCTGGTTATTAAACCTTTGTCAGAGACACATACTGCAAGTATCTTCTCCCATTCTAAGGGCTGTCTGCTTGCTCTACTTACTGTGTTCTTGGCTGTGCAGAAACTTTTTACTTTCATCGGGTCCCAGTAGTGTATTTTTGATGCAGCTTCAATTGCCCGGGGTGGGGGGTCCTCCTCAAAAAATATTCACCAAGGCCGATTCTTTCAAGAGTTTTCCCTGTTATTTCTTCTAGTATTTCTATAATTTAATGTCTTAAGTTTAAATCTTTAATCCAATGAGAGTCTATCTTAGTTTAAGGTGAAAGGTGTGGGTCTAGTTTCAGTCTTCTACAGGTCGCCAGCCAGTTCACCCAGCACCATTTGTTAAATAGGGAATCTTTACCCCATTGAATGTTTTTAATTGGCTTGTCATATATCAAATAACCGTAAGTAGCTGGGTTCATTTCTTGGTTCTCCATTCTGTTCCTCTCTGTTTTTGTGCCAGTACCATGCTATTTTGATCACTATTGATTTATATTATAGTATGAAGTCTGGTAGGGTAATTCCTCCTGCTTTGTTTTTATTTCTGAGTAATGTCTTGGCTATTCAATGTTTTTTATGATTCCATAGAAAACGATATATTATTTTTTTGAGATCATTAAAGTATGACAATGGAGCTTTAATAGGTATTGCATTAAAATTGTATATTGCTTTGGGTAGTATAGACATTTCGACAATGTTGATTTTCCCCAGCCATGAGTATGGTATGTTTTTCCACTTGTTAACATCTTCATCTATTTATTTTCTTACAATTTCATAGTTCTCTTTACAGAGACATTTCACGTTCTTTGTCAGAGGAACTCCTAATTATTTCATCTTCTTTGGCACTACTGTAAATGGAATAGAATCCTTGATTGTTTTTTCAGCTTGGCTATTGTTGGTATATATAAAGGCTACAGATTTATGGGTGTTGATTTTGTATCCTGTACAAGGAATAGCTGTATTCCTTGATCACTTCTAAGAGTTTTGTAGTAGAATCCCTGGTGTTTTCCAAATATGCAATCGTATCATCTGCGAAGAGTGAAAGTTTGATTTCTTCTGACCCTATATGGATACCCTTGATCGTCTTTTCTTCCCTAATTGTGATAGCTAAAACTTCCATTACAGTGTTAAAGAGCAATGGAGACAATAGGCAACCTTGCATGGTTCCTGATCTGAGTGGAAATGGTTTTGATTTAACTCCATCCAATATGATAATGGCTGTATGTTTGTTGTAATTGGTCTCTATTAGTTTAAAGAATGTCCCTTTTATACCCATTTTTTTTTTGTTTTTGTTTTTGTTTTTGTAGAGACAGAGTCTCACTTTATGGCCCTCGGTAGAGTGCCGTGGCCTCACACAACTCACAGCAACCTCCAACTCCTGGGCTTAAGCGATTCTCTTGCCTCAGCCTCCCGAGCAGCTGGGACTACAGGCGCCCGCCACAACGCCCGGCTATATTTTGGTTGCAGTTTGACCGGGGCCGGGTTTGAACCTGCCACCCTCGGTATATGGGGCTGGCGCCTTACCAACTGAGCCACAGGTGCCGCCCTATACCCATTTTCTTAACTGTTCTGATTATGAAGGGATGTTGGATATTATCAAAAGCTTTTTCTGCATCAATTGAGAGAATCATATGGTCTTTGTTTTTTAATTTGTTTATGTGCTGGATTACATTTATAGATTTATGTATATCAAACCAGCCTTGAGACCCTGGGATAAAACCCACTTGGTGTGGTGTATAATTTGTTTGATGTGTTGCTGGATTCTGTTTGCAAGGATCTTGTTGAATATTTTTGCATCAATATTCATTAGTAATACTGGTCTATAATTTTCTTTTCTTGTTAGGTCTTTTCCTGGTTTGGGGATGAAGGTGATGTTTGCTTCATAGAATGTGTTGGGTAGTATTCCTTCTTTGTCTATTTTTGGGAAAAGTTTGAGCAATATATGTACTATTTCCTCTTCAAAAGTTTGGTAGAATTCTCATGTGAAGTCATCAGGACCTGAGCTCTTCTTTTTAGGGAGATTTTGTATAGTTGATACTATTTCATAACTTGATATAGGCCAGTTGATCATTTCTACCTCATTCTGGCTTAGTCTTGGGAGGTGGCATGCTTCCAAGTATTCATCGATTTCCTTCAGGTTTTCGTATTTCTGAGAATAAAGTTTCTTGTAGTATTCATTAAGTATTTTTTGAATTTCTGAGGAGTCTGTTGTTATTTTGTGTTTACCATTTCTGATTATAAAATTAGTGATTTTACACTTTTTTTTTCCTGGTTAGGTTAGCCAAAGGTTTATCTATTTTATTGACCTTTTCAAAAAACCAACTTTTTTATTTATTGAGCTGTTGTATAATTCTTTTGTTTTCAATTTCATTTAATTCTGCTCTAATTTTGGTTATTTCTTTTCTTCTGCTGAGTTTTGGATTGGAATGTTCTTCCCTTTCCAATTGCTTGAGATATCCCATTAAGTTGTTAACATCCTCTCTTTTTGTTCTCTTGAGGAAGGCTTGCAGTGCTATAAGTTTCCCTCTTAGGACTGCCTTTGCGATATCCCAGAGGTTCTGACAATTCATGTCTTTATTGTCGTTTTGTTCCAAAAACTTGTTTATTTTCCTTCTTCATCTCATCTATGACCCAGCTATCATTCAGCATGAGGTTATTCAGTTTCCACGTTTTAGTATGAGTACGCAGGTTCTTGTTACTGAGTTCCACTTTTATTCCATGATGGTCTGATAAGATGAAAGGAATAATTTCTATTCTTTTAAAATTTCTGAGTTTAGATTTGTGACCTAAAATGTGATCAATTTTGGAGTATGTTCCATGAGTTGATGAGAAGAATGTGTATTCTGTTTTGTTAGGATAAAATGTTCTGTAAATATCTGTTAAATCCAATTTTTGGATGGTTAAATTTAAATCTAAAATTTCTTTGCTTAGCTTCTTTTATGAGGATCTATCCAACACCACTAAAGGGATGTTAAAATCTCTGACTGCTATGGACCTGGAGGAAATCAAGTTGCTCATGACCGTTAGAGTTTCTCTTATAAATTGAGGTGCATTTTGGTTGGGTGAATAAATATTAATAATTGAAATCTCATAATATTGCATCTTGCCCTTAACAAATATGTGGTGACCCTCCTTATCTTTCCTTACTTTTGTTGGTTTAAAGCCTATAGTATCTGCAAATACAATTGCAACACCTGCTTTTTTCTGTTTTCCATTTGCCTGGACTATAGATGACCATCCCTTCACCCTGAGTCTATATTTATCTTTTAAAGTAAGATGATAATTCTTGTATGCAGCAGATATCTGGTCTAAGTTTTTGTATCCAGTCCATCAGCCTGTGTCTCCTTTCACCACTGTAGAATTTGGAATTTGATCAAAAGTTTCAGAGTGAGTTTACTTTTGTGGTGGAGTGTTGCACTTGCCATTATGGAGAATAGTCTGAGGATATCCTGAAGAGCTGGTTTATCTATGGCAAATTTCTTCAACATATGGATGTCATTAAAGTATTTAATTTCTTCATCATAAATGAAACTCAGTTTAGCTGGGTAGAGAGAGGATCCTGGGTTGAAAGTTATTTTGTTTTAGGAGATTAAAAGCCGGTGACCACCCACTTCTGACTTGAAAGTTTTCAGCAGAGAGATCAGCAGTCATTCTAATATTCTTCCCCTTGTAGGTTATTTTTATTTTTTTTTATGTCTGGCTGCTTTCAGGATTTTCACCTTCATATTAACTTTAGTAAAGTAAATTATGATGTGCCTGTGGGATTTCTTCTTCGAGTTGAGTCATGCTGGGGTTCTGAAACTATCTACTATCTGGATTTCAGGATCTCTTGGCATTTCTGGGAAGTTCTCTCTTTCATAGTCTCATGAAGAAGGGCCTCTGTGCCTTTTGAAGCTACTGCATCACCTTCAGGAATTTCTATAAGGCAAATATTGATTTTCTTCAAGTTATCCCAGAGCTTTCAGAGAGAATGATCTGCTTTTGCTCTCCATTTCTCTTCCTCTTTGAACGTTTGGGATTGTTCAAAAGCTTTGTCTTCGATGTTGGAAATCCTTTCTTCTGCCTGTTCCTTTCTGTTACTGAGGGATTCTACTGTATTTCTCATATCATGTAAGGCTGCAACTTCTTTTCTCAATGTGTCTAAATTTTTGGTGATTTTGTCTTTGAATTCATTGAATTTTTGAGTCATCTTTGAATTAATTCTACAATTTCTATCTCCATCTTTACTTCCATTCTGTTGATCTTGTTTCCAATCCAAATGCTAAATTCGATTTCAGACATCTCAGCTATCTGTTTGTCAATGGGATCCTCTTGATTGGCTGTTTTGTCATTCCTTGGAGGAATTGAACTGTTCTGTTTATTCATGGTGCCAGAGTTTTTCTGCTGATTCCACAACATGATTGTTTTTCAGTGTTTAGCTAGATGAGCAGGTAAGGTGAAATTGGACTGGAAAGTTCTTTGGTTGTGGCTGACCAGTCCTTCACCTAGGAACTGGGATTGGTGACTACAGCTTTTCCTGTACAATTTTGCAAAGGACCGGTGCAGTACTACAGTCTGTGACTCTAGAGACCTGCTTGGTGTAGTGGGGGTAGGTGGCTCTGCCTTGTATTCAGCTGATCTCTGTCCAATCCTAGTGAATCAGCAACTCTAGGTTGCAGTCTCAGCTTTGGTATAATACAAGCAACTAGGACATCCCTTCTCCCACTGGTAATATCTAGAAGAGGACAATCAAACCTTCCCCTACAGTAAGACCAGGGTCCCACCTTGGAGCGTCCTTGGGTAATTTGTCCTGTTCAAGAGTTCCAGACCAATTGTCCCAGACAGCCCCCACTCTCTAGCTGGAGAGTTCATGAGGATTCCAGCAACTAGATGTTAGGCGCCTATTGGCAGCTCAAGTGTGATTTGAGTGCCCCTGGTGCTCTGATGGGTTAGAGAGGCCCATCCAGTAGGAGGTTTAGAGCAGGGGGTTGATGCCTCTGACCCCAACCTGCTCATCCTTCAACAACGTACTTTGGTCACCCAAGCCTCTAGTATTCCCACCAGTAGTCTCTGTTAACCATGTCTCTGTGGTCCTGTTCTGTCCAATAAGCAAATGTGCCAGGGCTATGTGCCTGCCAGAGTCAGAGTGAGGTCATTGCTGCCTCCTTGTGGTTACCACAGTCTACCACTATCTAGCAGGAAAAGCTGAGGTCTGCCTGCCTCAGGTGCTCAATGGCAGGTGAATAAAGTTCTACCTGAGCTCAGTCCAAACCTTAGGATATCCAGACAGCAAAAGAATTTCTCCCTCAGCCACTGCACCTTTGTTGCTGCTGTTCTGGAGCTCTGGAATCCCTATAGGGCGAGGTCTGGTTCCCTCTGGCAGGCCACAAAGTTGGGGAGATGACTCTCCAGAGTTAGACCCCAGCAGGATTATTCTAGTAATGCTGAAGTTAGGTGGAAGGTGCCTCCTCTTGGGTTCGTACACCTCAACAGTTTCCAAGCCTCCACCTGCAGTGCAGGAACCCAAGCTTCCGTCTGCTGCTGAGATACTCCTTTTTGGGGCCAGGTCAGTCACCTTTCCCTCTATGTCTTTCTGTGCAGTTACTGGATTCACAGGTACAGCACAGCTGTACTGCCACCATCTATGAAATGCCTGATCTTAGCTAAGAAATGCAGACATTCTGGATTCTGAAGCAGTTGGTCTTCTAGACTGCCAGGCCAGGGGATGTTGGTGGTGCTGCTGGGTAGACTGAAGGATCAAGGTGGCAAGGAAAATATTTGTTCAAGTTTTGTGCCAGACAAGGGAATTCCTAGACTCACTGCAGGGGCTTTCTTGAGAAGGAGTCCCAACTTCCAGCTATTCCCTTTGGTGGGGTGTGAAAGGAGAGCCTCAGTTTATCACTCACCAGTAGAGATCACACAGTAAGCAAGTAACTCTTTTAGGGGAGGGGATGGCCACACAACCTCTTTGGAATGGGATCTGTACCTGAAAATAGTTTCTTTGGAGTTGAAGCTTGCCTCAGCAGAAAAGATGAGCAATTATCTATCTCATCTCTCAGCTCAGCTCCCCTCCTTCTACTTTGTTGGGTTCTTTCTGGTCATTATCTCTCCCTCCCGACTGGAGCTTCTATTGAGAGCTTGCTCCAATCAGCCGTCATCCTCTGTTACCCTTTGTTCTTATTGAATGTGAAAATTGGAGTTAGGGAAAATAGCCAACCCTAGGATTTAGCAAAACTCCAAACACATTGAGACCAAGTGAGCAAATAAACAGATAAAAAGGCCATCAGACACACAATCCCACAGATTCATGAACAATCAGAAACACATAGACATACAGATGACAAGAAGAAAACAACTACAATAAAAACAATGATAATGATAAAATAATTGAAAAAAGGTAAAAAACAAACAAAACAAACAAACAAACAAAAAAACTCTAAAAATCTGATGTAAGCACTCTCAGAAACCATAAAAAGGGAAGAGGAGGAAGAAAGAAGGGAAAAAAAGTGATGTTCATAAAAAACTTAGAAAAGATGAAAGAAAAAATTAAAAATAGAAAAAATAAAAATAAAAATTTAACAATAGCTCCTCCAAGAAAATGACGATAAAAAAGAGAAAAAAAGGCACCAACCACAAAAATATTATTCTTGTATATATGTAGAAAGGTACATCTATATGTATGATGTAGGGATCAACTTTCAAAGAAATATATTTATAATGCAATATATTTTCTGGACACCAGGTGGCGCTGTGAGTGGTTCCCAGGCTTATGCTGATTCACAGTTTACCCTGTTACCATGGTAACCACCCTACCTGGCTGATGGCCATTTTGGAGTTTCTGTAAAAGTTTATTACCTAATTGTTGTCCAACCTGGGCTCCTCTGTTCCAGATAGTACCCCTATCCGACCTCCCAACTCGGTGCAGGAGTCCATGCTTCACAAATCTTTCCACTCTGCTCCCACGTTCTCCGGCAAATTGACAACTGCAGTTGGCTGTGGGGAGGGGCTGGCTGCACTGGCTCTAGCTGCTGCTGGCACCCCTGGCTGCGGCACACGGAGACCTTTTCTTCAGATTTTGTGGCTCAAAGTCTCACTTTTGAGTCCATCCACCCGCCAGTTCACCGCACAGCATGAACTGCCAGCCCACACCAGTATTCCCTGCCAGGAATGGTTCAGTCTATTTAATCACTCCTGTTGCTCTGGGAGAAGGTGTCCACCATTTCGAACAATTCAAAATGTCTGTTACCCCAGTGGGATCCCTTCCCTTCAATCTTCCCTCGGGATGCTTAGCCCTTTGTGGCTCTGAGTGTCACCCATTTCTGGTCGCCAAACTCAGCTCAAAAATAAATTTTCATCAATTGTGTTTTGCCAGGAATTGGCAAAGGGGGGTCTGCCAGCCAGCACAGCCACACAGGGAAAATCTCTACAACAGAGTCTGTGGTTTTAAATTACACTTCATATACAGCAATCCATCAATTCACGGGTGTCTTCAGCTGCCTGTTCACACCAATAATCCACGTGGGGAAAAGGTCCAGACCCTACTTCCTATCACCTGATGACTTGGGAGTGGTGGGCTACATGTCCGTGCTGTCCACCATCATGCTCTGCCTCCCCCCAAGTTTTGTTTTCCATCCACAATGTTTATAAAGATGCAATGTTGTGGTACTTATGCTGGCAATTAAAGTTTTACATGCTCATGACCTTTTAAATAGACTATTTGGTAGTAAGTATCACATTTTTAATAATTAATATGAACTTTATAAAACAAGTCACTCATACTAAGATATTTTTGGAAATAATTAGAAATCCATACCATTTGTCTTTCTCAGCTCTACTTAAAGTAACATTATATTAAGAAGAACCCACATAAAGTATTTATAAATAAACTTCAATGCATCCATAGGGTAGTGCAATATGTGACAATTGAAGGTGGCATATACACAGGTGTCTGCTGACATGCGAAGGTCAACTTTTAAGATGTACAGTGAGGAAGTCAATTTGCTGATACACACACATCAGCAAACACATACACATTGACTATGGCAATGTGTGAGTAAAAATATGTAAAAAGTATGATAAAACCAATTAGTATTAGAACTTGCTATAAGACTAAGTTCTTTCTTTTCTTCCTTGTGATTTCTGCAGTGAACATGCATAAGTTTTAATAAAAGCTTATTATTAATGAAATTTTTATCCAAGGATTATGGGATATAAACCATACACAAGAAGAATAATTTTCCGCTTTTTGTTAATTCATTTATTTGAATTAGTATATTCTGCTAACTTTTAGTCTCTTCAAAGGCAATCTTTTTACTTATATATGTGCATGTATGTTTTGTTATGTATATATTTGATTATGTACATATATTTTCATTATATATTTATTATATATACACAAATAATTATAGATTATCATTTTATTTGTGCCCTTAACAAAATAAAAATGGCACATATAAATGATTCTTAATATTGCAAAAGTATTGTTTTACTTCATGAGTTTTCTTTGTTCTTTTAATTGAACTCCCTATCCATCCTTTCAATCCATTTATTCTCGAAACGTAAGCTGGTAACCTCTTCTGTAGCAGACATATACTATTGCCTTTTAGGATCATTCCATCCTAAGCCTTCATGTTTACCTGACCAGCCTGAGGAAGTTGAGAGGTTTACACTTGTTGCATTAGGACTTGATCTCTTTTTTATTTATTTATTTTTTCTTAAATCATAGCTATGTACATTAGTATGATCATGTTGCACCATACACTTGGTTCATAGACCGGTTGACACATATTCATCCAGAAGTTAACATAGCTTTCGTGGCATTTTCTTAGTTATTTTGCTAAGACCTTTACATTCCACATTCACTAGGATTCACATATTCCCTTGTAAGATGCACCACAGGTGTAATCCCATTAATCCACCTTCCTCCCCTCCCTTTCCCCCTTCTCCCTATTCTTAGGTTGTAAATGGGTTATAGCTTTCATGTGAAGGTCCTACATTAGTTTCATAATAAGGGTGAGTACATTGGGTACTTTTTCTTCCATTCTTGAGATACTTTACCAAGAAGAATATGTTCCAGCTCCATCCATGTAAACATGAAAGAGGTAAAGTCTCCATCTTTTTTTAAGGCTGCATAATATTCCATGGTGTACATATACCACAATTTATTAATCCATTCGTGGATCGATGGGCACTTGGGCTTTTTCCATGACTTAGCAATTATGAATAGGGCTGCAATAAATATTCTGATACAAATATCTTTGTTATGGTGTGATTTTTGGTATTTTGGGTATATGCCCAGTAGAGGGATTACAGGATTGAATGGCAGATCTATTTTTAGATCTCTAAGTGTTCTCCATATCTCTTTCCAAAAGGAATGTATTAAGTTGCATTCCCACCAGCAGTGCAAAAGTGTTCCCTTTTCTCCACATCCACGCCAACATCTGTGGTCTTGGGATTTTGTGATACAGGTTAGTCTCACTGGAGTTAGATGATATCTCAAAGTAGTATTGATTTGCATTTCTCTGATGATTAAAGATGATGAGCATTTTTTCATATGTCTGAAGGCCATGTGCTTGTCTTCTTCAGAGAAGTTTCTCTTCAAGTCCTTTGCCCGGCCTGCGATGGGATCCCTTGTTCATTCCTTGCTAATGCGTTTGAGTTCTCTGTGGATTCTGGTTATTAAACTTTTGTCAGAGACATAACCTGCAAATATCTTTTCCCATTCTGAGGGCTGTTTGCTTGCTTTACTTACTGTGTTCTTGTCTGTGCAGAAGCTTTTTAGTTTGATCAAGTCCCAGTAGTGTATTTTTGAAGCTGCTTCAATTGCCTGGGGGGCTTGCTCATGAAAAACTCACCCAACCCAATTTCTTCAAGGGTTTTCCCTGCACTCTCTTCTAGTATTTTTATAGTTTCATCTCTCAGGTTTAAATCTTTAATCCAGTGAGAGTCTATCTTGGTTAATGGTGAGAGGTGTGGGTCCAGTTTCAGTCTTCTACAGGTTGCCAGCCAATTCACCCAGCACCATTTGTTAAATAGGGAATCTTTTCCCCATTGAATGTTTTTAATTGGCTTGTCAAAGATTAAATAACGGTAATTAGCTGGATTCATCTCTTGGTTCTCTATTCTGTTACATATGTCTACTTCTCTGTTTTTGTGCCAGTACCATGATGTTTTGATCACTATCAATTTGTAGTATAGTCTGAGGTTTGGTAGTGTGATTCCTCCTGCTCTGTTTTTATTTTTGAGTAATGTCTTGGCTATTCGAGGTTCTTTCTGATTCCATATAAAACGAAGTATTGTTTTTTCAAGATCTTTAAAGTATGACAGTGGAGCTTTAATGGGGATTGCGTTGAAATTATATATTGCTTTGGGTAGTATGGACATTTTAACAATGTTGATTCTTCCCAACCATGAGCATGGTATATTTTTCCATTTGTTAACATTCTCAGCTATCTCATTTCTTAGAGTTTCATAGTTCTCTTTATATAGATCTTTCACGTCCTTTGTTAGATAAACTCCCAAGTATTTCATCTTCTTTGGCACTACTGTGAATGGGATAGAGTCCTTAATTGTTTTTTCAACTTGGCTATTGTTGGTATATATAAAGGCTACCGATTTATGAATGTTGATTTTGTAACCTGAGACGCTGCTGTATTCCTTGATCACGTCTAAGACTTTTCTAGTGTTTTGTTACAAAAAGTTGGCGATTTATTTCTTAATCTCATCTCTGATCCAGCTATCATTCAGCATAAGGTTATGTAACTTCCATGTTTTTGTATGAGTATGCAGATTCCTGTTGTTACTCATCTCAAGTTTTATTCCATCATGGTCCGAGTAGATGCATGGAATAATTTCTATTCCTTTAAATTTACTAAGGTTAGACTTGTGACCTAAGATGTGATTGATTTTGGAGTAAGATCCGTGGGCTGATGAGAAGTATTTGTATTCAGTTTTGTTGGGATGAAATGTTTTATAGATGTCTGCTAAATCTAAATGCTGGATGGTTAGATTTAAATCTAGAATTTCTTTACTCAGCTTTTTGTTGGAGGATCGATCCATCACTGCCAAAGGAGTGTTAAAATCTCTGACTATTATAGAGTTGGAGGAAATCAAGTTGCTCATGTCTGTTAGAGTTTCTCTTATAAATTGAGGTGTATTCTGGTAGGGTGCATAGAAATTAATAATTGAAATCTCATCATATTGAGTCTTACCCTTAACAAATATGAAGTAACCATTTTTGTCCTTCCTTACTTTTAGTTGGTTTAAAACCTATCGTATCTGCAAATAAAATTGCAACACCTGCTTTTTTCTGGTTACCATTTGGCTGAAATATGGATGACCATCTTTTCACCCTGAGTCTGTATTTGTCTTTTAAGTTAAGATGTGACTCTTGTATGCAACAAATATCTGGCTTGAGTTTTTGTATGCAGTCAGCTAACCTATGTCTCTTTAGAGGGCAGTTTAAGCCATTCACATTAATGGAGAGTATTGATAAGTTTGGTGAAATTTTGGGTATTGAGTTTTTCGAACGTCCAATGGGCATTTTTAATCCTTTTGCCATTGTGGAAGTTGGAGTTTGATCAAAAGTTTCTGAGCGAGTTTACTTTTGTGGTAGAGGATTGTGTTGGTTATTATGGAGGATAGGTCTGAGAATATACTGAAGAGCTGGTTTGGTTATGGCAAATTTCTTTAGCATATGAATGTCATTAAAGTATTTAATTTCTCCATCATAAATGAAACTCAGTTTAGCTGGGTACAAGATCCGGGGTTGAAAGTTATTTTGCTTTAGGAGATTAAACGTTGATGACCACCCTCTTCTGGCTTGAAAAGTTTCAGCAGAGAGATCTGCAGTCAGTCTAATGTTCTTCCCTTTGAAGGTAATAGATTTCTTTTGCCTGGCCACTTTGAGAATTTTTTCCTTCATATTAACTTTAGTGAAGTTAATTATAATATTCCCGGGAGATGTCTTATTGGGGTTGAGTCGTGCTGGGATTCTGAAGCTATCTGCTATCTGAATTTCAGGCTCTCTAGGCATGTCTGGAAAATTCTCTTTCATAATTTCATGCAGAAGGGCCTCTGCGCCCAGTGAGGCCACTTCATCTGTTTCAGGAATTGCTATGAGTCGGATATTTGCCTTCTTTGAGTTATCCCAGAGCTCTCTGAGAGAGTGATCCATTTTTGCTGTCCATTTCTCTTCCTTTTTGAGAGTTTGGGAGTGTTCAAAGGCTTTATCTTCAATGTCAGAGATCCTTTCTTCTGCTTGGTCCATTCTGTTGCTAAGGGATTCTGCTCTATTTTTCATATCTTTGAGGGCTGCAAATTCTTGCTTCAGTGTGTCTAAGTCTTTGGTGGTTTTGTCTTTAAATTCGTTAAATTCTTGAGACAGCTTTTGAATTTCTCCATGAATTCCTAGTTCCATTTTATTAATCTTGTTTGCCATCCAAATTCTGAATTCGATTTCTGACATCTCAGCCAGTTGTTTGTGAATGGGATCTTCAATTACATCTGCCGTATCTTTCCTTTGGGGAGGGGGGGGTTGATCTATTCTGGTTATTCATGTTACCAGAGTTTTTCCGCTGTATCCACCCCATGATTGTTTTACTCCCTTTGATTTCTTCCCTTGTATTTTGTCGAGGACCCGTACAGTGCTGTGGCCTGAGAAACTGGGGCCCTGTTTGGTGTATAGGGGCTAAGTGGTTCTGTCTTGTTTTCAGCTTGTTTCTATTTGACCCTAGTGAAACAGTTACTCTGGGTTGAATTCTCAGCTGTGAAGAAATGCCAGCAATTAAGTCACCCCACCCACCATAGGCAACAAATGGAAAAGGAAAATCAAACCTTCCTACAACCACACACCCAGGGCACCACCTGGATAGTCCCCAGGTGAGTGGCTCAGTTCAGAAGGTCCAAATCAATTGTCTCAATCAGCAGCTGCCTTGGGTGGGAGAGTTCAAGAGGTCCCTGGGAACTGGATCACAGGGGTCTGGTGACTGCTCTAATATGGCTTGCTCCAGTGCTGCGTGGAGTCAGGAAGAGCCACCTAGTTAATAGATCAGTCTGGGAAGATTGATGTCTCCTTCCCCACCTTGCAACTCTGTCACACCCAGTCGCTGCTAGCCCCACAGGGCTGTGACGTAGTCAGTTGTCTGCAGTAAGCAGATACTCCAGGGGTTTGCACCTGCCTAAGTCACAGAGTAGTCTGTGTCTGCTTGTCTAGGCCGCTACTCTCTGTCTTTATCCAGCAGGGGGTGGTGTGGCCTGTCAACCTTGGGCACTTGATGGAGGCTGGAGGTGTTCTCTCAGTTCCAGCCCCACCCTTAATTTATGTTACTGGGTGAACGGAACAACCCTGTGGGAGTTTGTTTCTGGCCCTGCTAGATTCTTCTGCAGAGGAGAGGCTGATTTGAGTTCCCAGAACCTGTGCCTCAGGCCCTGTCTTTAGTCCTGTGGGTTTGTATTTGCAGCACGATCAGTTGTTGGCTGTAGCCTCTTGGCCTCCTTTGTCTATAGGCTGGTGATCCCCTGAGGGCCAGGTGCATCTTAGGCTCAGGCAAGCAGTCCTCTGTATCAGCCCCACTTTGGGAGTTTCCTGACTCTGCCGGTGTGTTTTCTAGTCCCCGTGTTCCACCCAGGTCAGTGCCGCCTCAGGCAAACCCTTTACTCATGGGGCCTGTGTTTCAGTCTGTTCCATGGTGGTTGCCATCTGAGAAGATGCTCGACCTCATCTAGTTGCCCAGGAAGATAGGAGAAGAGGCTATGGGATATCTGGGGGTGGGCCTTGTTATTGCTGAAGACGGCTGTTGCTCTGCACCGTGGGGCACCACCACTCCAGTGTAATTCCCTTTTAGCCGACCATCGTCTTCTCGCTCCTTTGCTACAGAGTCAGCACTGGCCAGCTGTAGTCTAGGTCCTGTCTGCACCTCTCGAGAATTCACCCAAGAATCTGGACTCCTGATGGCTTGGGAGAGGTGGGCTACACATCCGTCCTGTCCGCCATCATACTCCGCCCCTCCAGGACCTGATCTGAAGTGAAGTTTTTCCTCCCTCCTGTCAAGCACAGATAAAAAGGTTCCTTTACTTTTTAAGAGAATAAAAGCAGAAAAAGCATTTGTAAAGTTAAAAACTTCTTTTAAAAAAACTTTAAGTGACCTTTGAAATTTTATAACAGTCTTCATTACTAATACTAATCATTAGAAATATCTCATTTATATGTCAATCAATCTAAGCACTGAATAATGAGCCACACTTTCCATTTGAATCCTGCATTTCCTTTGCTTTAAAGATTTTTAAAATCAAAGTGAGAATTAACTTTCTTTTGAAAATGCATTGTTGGTATTTCAGCCTTCTTTTTTGTCATAGTACTTTTAAAAACTAAAATTTCTTTAAATGTCCATAATATGAAAATAAATGCTAGAGATCTGTGTGTGCCTAATCTCACTCACTGTAAGCCACCATGGAATATGCCGTGCCCCATTATCTTATGTTCAATAACATAACTTTTAAAAAGCTGCTAAGTATAATTATAATCATGAATTACAAGTGGCATTCCTCAGTCAGAGATGTTAAAATGCAAAAAATTAACATATTAGAATCATTGAAATACAGTTGTATTTCTAATCTCTAAAACATATCACAAAGTAGATATGACTGTATCATTTTACTTAATCAAAATGTCATCTTTCTTAGCAGTCATAGTAATAGTTATAATATCCAGCAATTACTGAGCTGTTATTTGTGCCAGGAACTGTTCCAAATACTCAGCATCACAATGGTATCCTGTTAGGTGCCCTTATTATTTTTATTTCCATTTTATTGATGATGAAATTAAAGCAAAGAAACTCTAAGCCAAAGTGTGTCTCAAACCGAAGTTGAACTGAATCCAAAGGCCAATGTCTTTGGTTTCCAATAGGCTGGTCTTTTGTTATATAGTGCTAATAAATATTGTTCTATATTCACAATAAAATGAAAGATTTCTCCTGAGAACAGGAATATATCCAAATTAATGCTTATGATTACATGAATAATTACATGTTTTCAGATAGTGTGCTACAATTTTTCAAAAGTTTCTCTCAATTTTATAGGAGTGCTTTCCATGTGGCTTATTCAAAAGGCTTTGCCAGGGTGGCCACTATGTTGGTTTACAAGAACTGTGATGTGAACATCAGAGATGCTAAAGAGAGGACACTTCTGATAAAGGTATATAATAGCCAAAAATTTCAGCATGAAGTGGATTTTATTTCACCCATAGAATAAAAATGAATTTATCTCATTTGAATATAATATTCAATTTCACAGTGAAATCTGTGAAAAGGTTCATATTGAATTCCTAGAATTAATGATCTATTTATTGGTCTAATACTGACAAGCTGTGCAATGTGAGAGTGAGCAGTGTGTCACTGTCCTCCTAGAACATGGCATCAACCCCAATATTGCTGATATCCATGGTAACTGTGCTCTCCACTAGGCTTTGCACAGAGACAATGTAAAAATTGCAGCAAAACTTATTGAACATGGTGCCACTATGGAAATAATGAACAAGGTATAGATCAACTGACTTTATTTTCAAAATATTGGAAATGCATTTGTTTTAACATTGACATATGTAAGAGTTCAATTTTTCAAGTTTGGAAACTTAAGCATTTCCTAAATTAGCATATTTTGAAATAGCTCAATTGTCTAAGGTTTCTGTTTAAATATTGATACTTTCAAAGAAGGATGAGAGAGTACAGCTTCTTTTATGTGTTGATGGTAAATATTTCTGATAATACTGAATTTGTTGAAGGTCAATTTTTTTCCCTTCAACTTATAAGGTCCTTCTCTCCCACCTTTCCATCAGGAGATTCTAGTCTTGAGAGCAGAGTTTAGACTCTTCCCTAAGTGGCTGCTTCTGCCAGATTAGGATAATCAGTTAATTATTTGTTCTTCCTTCTTTCCTACTTCATCATACTTATTGTTAATCTGGTTTTCTCAGAGATCTCCTAAAATTGATGCCTAGGCAAGTCTACCTCTCACGAACTGTCTCAAACTGAGAAATAAAGAGATTCTGGTTTAAATATTAAAAACTGGGGAAAAACATGCAAAAAAAACCTCTTCTTGGTATTTCCCATGGTTATGTAGTTTTTTCACTAAGCAATATGAAGGACAGTATACAGAAGGATTTATCTTTTCTTTCAATATTGACTGATACTTGTTTGTAATTTGGTATTTTGGTGATATATTAGCTGACAGGCTTTAGTTAGTTTTATGAAATGTGGACTTAAACTTGTAGTTTTCTATGACTTAATATGAACTTTTCACTCTTTCATAGTATTTTTCAACCTCTGTTGATAATATAGTTTTCCTTAAAATGCTCTGTTTCCCATAAGTAGGAACTGGGATTCATTTTGTTTTTTGAATAACTCAGTGAGTCTTTGCTTCAAGTTATTTTCTTTAAAGAATATTGATCTAACTGAAGATATGTGCTGATATTTTTCACTATATCCCAATAATTATGAGAAGATTTTATTATTTATTTAACATTTCTGAGGAAAATGACTATACCCACTATAGAACACCACTCAGGTTTTAAAAAAAGAACTAATTGCTATAACTCTGATATCCATCAACTAGATGTATATTCACTTTATTCTTAATTAAAAGTTCCACCACATTTGGATGGATTTTTTCAAAGCAAGGAAGAGTGATGTGGTGTCCTTCTGTAATACAGCAAAAACAATTAATATGATACTTGACAAAATTACACACTTTAATAAGTGGAAAACCTTATCCAACGTCCAAAAATTTTACACATAATACAGAAAATAAATAAAAAGTAGCCCCTTCCTTCTTAGTACTTAGTGCTTTCCAATGTGCCACTCCCTTCCCTTGGAAACACCTCTCATCTGCCTCATCACATAAACTCAGGTGACCTCCAAAACTCAATTCAGACATTTACTGCTTTCAAGAATCTTTGCTTCTGTCACAAGCATTTACCATAGTATATTTTAATTATTTTACTGTTTCTCATCTAAACCAAGAGCTTCTTGTTGGGCGAGGCAGCATCTATTATTAATATTGCTGTATCCCCCACCCTAAGTTATAATAGTAAACATTTTCAATATTTTTATTGAGTTAATGATCTAAATTATTACCCCTAAATCAACATTTCTTTCACTGGATTTCAAATAATACCTGCAAGATGTATATACCTCAACACAAATTTTCCATGATCATCTATGCATGGGAAATATTACCAAACCTTGCATTATATGTCCAGTATTAAAGCAATCTCTTAAATTTGCCTAATCCCTCTTTCACAATACACATTTGGGTAAACAATAACATTCGAGAAATTAGAGTTTCAGCAAAAAAGGTTTGAAAGATTCCCAATAAAGGGGCAGTATTTAACTAGGTTATACCAACTCACAGGACACTCTTCTATTGATGAGTGTCATCTGTAATTCCTGTTTCAAAAGCTTCCCTAAGGTTTTCTGAGTGAACAAAAGCTAGGCTTCAAATAAACTTTGCTTGCTTATTATTAAATGGCCCATGGGATGTCTCCTGTTACAAGATTATCAATTTTTTTTACTTAAAAGGAAGAGGCAAGAGAATCATTGTTCTTTAATAATATAAAATGTCACCATTATGAAGTTCACTTAAGTCCAAGAGTTTGAGGTTGCTGGGAGCTGTAAAACCATGGCACTCTACAAAGGGTGACATAGTGATACTTGGTCTCAGAAAAAAAAGATGATCAATTTTTATCTCAGCTGTTAGAAAGCTCACTAAGAAATTTTATTCTCAATGAAAATGATATCTGTTATAATCTATGTACAAAAGACTTAATAAAAAATAGAAAGTAAAAAAAAAAGAAAAAAGAAAAGAAAATGATATCTGAACACCTAATGCTGATAAGCATGTGCTAGGCACAAAAGGTCTCGAGGATTAATCCCATAATGGGGTGCTGGAACATGAGATAAGCAATAAGAACATTGCTTCATAATCTGTCTGGATTCTTCTCACTAAATACCAAACTGAAGACACAGGGTACATGCCTTTTGATGATGAACTGCATGAGAAGCTTGGGCCTTATCAGTCATAGACAATATAACCAAGTCCACACGACAGAGAGAATCAGCTAGGACATTGCCTTCATCTAAAGACCCAGGCAAAGCAGTATGACCAACAAAAGTGACCAACATCATAGGGGGCAGGTCAGGCATGGAAAGTCTACTGAACCTGTAACAAAAGTGCTTGAAGAGCTGAATCCACTGAAGGGCCAATGGTGGCTTCCTCGAAAACCTACAACACAGAAAAACCAAATCGCTATCAGTATAAAGATTTAAAGGATGAAAAGATTTTTGAAAGGCTACTTGTGCTGCAATTAATTCAAGTCTTTGGGCAGAGGAAAGAGAAGTATAACATTTAAAAGTTTGACCATTTACAGGACTGGAGCAAGATGGCAGCCGAGTAACAGCTTCCTTCCTACTGGGAATGGTGAGTCTGGGGAGATAAGACTCCAGGCACCTCTGGCTGGTGGGTTATGCCTGTAATCAAACCTTTGAGGACACAGGGAGTCAGTGAGAGACTTCTGGACCCCAAGAGGAGGACAAAATCAGTGGAAAACTGGCAAGTGGTTGCGTGTGTTTGTACAGTCTAATCCTCCCATCAGCTCTAAGTACAGCATCAGTGAGACTGCAAACTAGAAAGTCTTACATGTGAGCTGTTTTGGTGTTTTTGGACTTGGCACTCAGTTGAACTGCCTTGGGAGAACTTGGGCAAAAGTGCAAAGAACTTTGGTCATTGTCTAGGGCCCCAGACTGAGCCATTGAGCTGTACAGAGTTAATAGTGTTTGGATGTGGGCCGTGTGGAGCCATTGTGAGAGAAGTGCCCCAGCAAGCTCCAGCCTCAGAGTTGCAGAGCAAGGATTGTGTGGGAGATAGTAATCTAGTGACTGAGCAGCCTAAAGGTGGGGACTGAGCTGCCTTAAAGCCTTAACCCTTTGGGGCAGAGTGAGACTGGTTGTGGCACACTGGGTAAGTGGATAGGCACTTCAGCAGTGATCCCAGTGACAAGCACTTTCCTGGGAAAACGTCTGCCTTGCCGAGTTTAGAAGTTTAAGGTACCTTTTAAGAGGGCTGAAGAGATATTTAGGGTCTCCACCCTCCAGGGTTTGAGAAATCAGCAGAGGCCTCCAGTCATATCAGCATTGTGGTTAACATCTCATACTCCAGAAGATCACCTGTTGCCCAGACAACATTCAACAAGATATATATACAAGATATATATATATATATACTACTTTGTTTTTTTGTGTGTTTTTTGTTTTTGTTTGTTTGTTTTTGTTGTTTTGTTTTTTATTTTCAACCTTTTCCCAATGCCGCACCCCCGGCATCTGGCCGTGGTGGGATGGCTCTGTCCACGTTGTAAAGTACGTGGTTAGGCGGTCTGTGCTCCCCGGAGCGTTACCCCCAGTCCCCCTGGCTTGCAACAGCAGCGCATAAGTTGCCTAGCATGCCTTTTAGTGAACGTAGGAACTCATGAGGTGCGGCATAAAAGCCTAAAACCTGTCTAAAACCTGTTTGTCAAGTTTAAATGCCTGATTGTTTTAAGGAACTGAGGATAAACACAATGACTTACTTGTCCATAATCTCATATAACCAAAGGAGACTTAATGTCTCCAAGGGAGCACCTCCCACCATGAATGTCAGTGAATTGAGACAATGTATTGAGAGAATGCAGAAAACGGCAAACAAAATGTTCCATCACGATATGCACACCCACCATCCACGGTGCCTCTCACAGAAAAACTTTTCTCTAACACAACATGCATTATCACCATCTGCAATAAAACTTTACTTAGAAAAACATCTTACTTCACTAATTTTCATATGTAACACAAATCAATAGAGTAGTTTAATGTTTAATAAACAATTAACTATGAATCAAAATATAGTTACTAATTAGAGTAAAAATATATAGAAGTAGTCAAGCATTATACATAAAAGAATATGTTCAGCTGTTTTTAAAAGAGATCATAAGAAACTGAGAACAATTACAGAACTAAGAGAAGTTACAAGCCTTGACATTCCTAGATAAGGGGAAGCAACCAGGTGTTACTAATGAAACCACTTCCCTAGAACAAAAACCTTGAAAAAATAAACCACCTCCCTCCAAAGAACAAAACCTTGAAAACATATAATGCATGATAAACCACATATTGGAGGCACAAAGATAATTTACAAGCATAAGCAAAATAATGATTACATTGTTTTAACCCTGGAAAGAAAATGTATAAATACCAGACTTAAAAATCAATAAAGTGCAGCTACTTTCTTCATCACCCGTGGTGTGTAGTAGTCTGTCAATTCATCCTGCGTCGACCTTTCAATCAACCTGTAACGTTCGCCCTGAACGCCCTCGGACTGAGGCCCAACGACTGGCGGTCCGCGACAGCTGGCGCCCGAACAGGGACCTGAAGGACAGGTGATCTTTCTTTTTCTTTCTTTCTCTCTTTTCAGATTGAAGGCGACTCTCACCAGGGAACTGCAGTCCCGCCGGTAAAGGCTGACCGGTTAAGTGTGAGTAATCAACAGGTACCATGAGGCACGCATTGATCAAAGAGGAACGTATATTCAGTGTCATGTTACAGCATTTGTTAGTTAAAAATGGGTTCAATGTGTCCCTCAAACGGTTGGAGGAGCTTATACATTTTCTTATTAAGCAAGGTGCGGAGGAGCCGTACCAAGACTTTATTTCAAGGCTGGAAGAAGCCATTAACAAAATGCTCCCCCCGTCTGAGGGCACATCACTGTTGCTCAAACAGTTAGAAGCATGCATGGATGCCTCACCAGCTATAGCCCAGGGTATGGCTTATGCTACAGCAATGCAAGGGCAGAAATTTAGCTCATATGTGAAAAACTCCTTCAATAAAGGAGGCAAGGGGCCAACAGCTCCTACTAACACTTGCTACAATTGTGGCAAGCCAGGACATATGCAGAAGGACTGTAAACAGTCCCATGCCAATAAGCCGAGGGGGGAACCACCCGGCTTATACCCTCGCTGTAAGAAGGACAGACATTGGAGAAATGAATACAAATCAAAATTTCATAAGAATGGAACCCCCTTGAATGACAAGGGTGACACTGATGCTGAGGATCAGGACGTACGGAGATCAAAAAACTAGTAAAAGGGACATTCTCCCAGCCCAGGCCCCAAGGGAGAGCAGGCTGTAGCTTGTAAAACACAGCCCTTATCTACTTTAAATCCTCAAGCCCCTGAATTTACTATTCATGACCTTTCACGGGGCACTCCTGAAAGTGCAGGTTTAAATTTAACAAGTGAAAGGAATGTCTTATTATCCAAATGAGATGGTGTTACTTTAATCCCCACTGCAGTAAAAGGGCAACTTTTGCCGGGGACAGTTGAAATTATAATTGAGAGAAGTTCAAATTATACTAAAAACTTTGAAGTTATTCCAGGAGTAGTTAACTCAGATTCAGAAAAGACAACGCAAAAGAAGACGCCAGCGGCTGCTGCAAGATCTCACCCGCCGCTTAGAGAAAATAAAAGTACACTCGCCGATAGCAAACAAAACCACCGGCACCCGACACATTTCCACTGACTCCAAGACGGCTGAAAAGACCCAGCGGGGAAGGAAGCTGAGGGCCCCCCTGCCCTTCGTGGGGCGGGCCTGCCTCCCAAGTGTTACAGCCCCCAGACAGCAGCACTGACGAAATCCCAAGGGTGAGGTTTAGAACCTTTATTATTGACTCTTTGCCACTAGTAATTTATATAAATAAGAAAAATATTTTTACAAACTAAATCTTTGTCAATGGATAAGATTCTTGCCTTTTAAACCTTGTAATTATCAGTTTGGCTGAGTGAATAAGTGACTTCATGGTAAACTGGAATCCTGTTTGGTGAAAAGTGAGTTTTTGAAAGTAAGAGAAATTAAACAGAAAGGAGAATGGCATTGTATAAAGAAAGAATCTTGTGTGATAAATTTTGTCCTGAAACAGAATAGTTATGTAAGAAAGTAAAAGGCAGAACAAAAGTTCAAGAAAGTTTAGAATGTTTGTAGATGGTCTGTACAAGTTAAATAAAACTCATAAAAGAGAATTTGTGAAAGAATTTACATGTGATCCAGTTGACTATGTATTTCCTTTAAAATCTTTTAACTTGTAAAAATAACCAATTGTATTGCTTCTTCTGATATATTTCATGTAAATAATAGATTGCTGAATGTTATGTTAATTGTAAAAAAAAACCTTCATATGTAATGTTACCTGTAGATCTGTAAGACAATCCATAGTATGATAATTCTACTCTCCAAGTTTTACAAACAGTTAATGAATTAATCAGACCTAAAAAATTTGTAACAACATTAATTTTAGACATTGCAACTTTAATTTCTATTGTCACTACTTTTGCTGTAGCCACCACAGCTTTAATACAACAAGTACATACAACACACTTTGTCAACACTTTAAACAATAACATAACATTAACCTTACTAACACAAGCCAACATTAATAATAAACTAGAAACCAAATTAAATATTTTAAAAAAAGTAGTATTAGCTTTAGGACAAAATATAAAATTCATACAACATAAACTACAGACTAAATGTCACTCAGCCTTTCAAACCATTTGTGTTACACCTTTACCTTACAATCTTTCTACTCCTTGGAACAAGACAAAGGCACATTTGCAAGGTGTGTGGAAGGATAATGACATTACACATGACTTACATACCCTTCAAAAGGATATCACTGCCATCAGTGAAGCCCATCTACCTGATACGTCTCTCGATACACTGGCTCAGTCACTCTCTGACAATCTTAAATCTTTAAGTCCTTTATCCTGAGTTCAGTACATTGTGTTTATTGTCATTATTGGATGCCTGATATTCTGTGTTGTCTTACTGTTACCATGTCTCCTTCGTTGTGTCTTTTCCTCCTTAAAGGCTGTTCGCCAAGACCTCTTTAAACTACGTTTCATTAACAAAAAAGGGGGAAATGCCGCACCCCCGGCATCTGGCCGTGGTGGGATGGCTCTGTCCGCGTTGTAAAGTACGTGGTTAGGCGGTCTGTGCTCCCCGGAGCGTTACCCCCAGTCCCCCTGGCTTGCAACAGCAGCGCATAAGTTGCCTAGCATGCCTTTTAGTGAACGTAGGAACTCATGAGGTGCGGCATAAAAGCCTAAAACCTGTCTAAAACCTGTTTGTCAAGTTTAAATGCCTGATTGTTTTAAGGAACTGAGGATAAACACAATGACTTACTTGTCCATAATCTCATATAACCAAAGGAGACTTAATGTCTCCAAGGGAGCACCTCCCACCATGAATGTCAGTGAATTGAGACAATGTATTGAGAGAATGCAGAAAACGGCAAACAAAATGTTCCATCACGATATGCACACCCACCATCCACGGTGCCTCTCACAGAAAAACTTTTCTCTAACACAACATGCATTATCACCATCTGCAATAAAACTTTACTTAGAAAAACATCTTACTTCACTAATTTTCATATGTAACACAAATCAATAGAGTAGTTTAATGTTTAATAAACAATTAACTATGAATCAAAATATAGTTACTAATTAGAGTAAAAATATATAGAAGTAGTCAAGCATTATACATAAAAGAATATGTTCAGCTGTTTTTAAAAGAGATCATAAGAAACTGAGAACAATTACAGAACTAAGAGAAGTTACAAGCCTTGACATTCCTAGATAAGGGGAAGCAACCAGGTGTTACTAATGAAACCACTTCCCTAGAACAAAAACCTTGAAAAAATAAACCACCTCCCTCCAAAGAACAAAACCTTGAAAACATATAATGCATGATAAACCACATATTGGAGGCACAAAGATAATTTACAAGCATAAGCAAAATAATGATTACATTGTTTTAACCCTGGAAAGAAAATGTATAAATACCAGACTTAAAAATCAATAAAGTGCAGCTACTTTCTTCATCACCCGTGGTGTGTAGTAGTCTGTCAATTCATCCTGCGTCGACCTTTCAATCAACCTGTAACGTTCGCCCTGAACGCCCTCGAACTGAGGCCCAACGACTGGCGGTCCGCGACATCCCTATAGATTTTTCTTTTCTTTTTTTTGTCTTTTCTTTCTCCATTTTTCTAGTTTACATACAATTTCTCATTGTTGCCTTTTTCAATAATTAGAACTTAATTTTTGCTCGTGTTTCTACCCCTATTATTTGGTTAATTCCCCAATTTTATTGCATACAAATTTTCTGTTTGCTTGTTTTGGTTTTATTACTAGCATTTTTGTCTTTTCTCTCAACTTGGTGGAGGTGGGGGACTTTGTCCAATCAGGCTAGCAAAGAGCTTATGACGTCAAGGGAACCACCCAACCCGGCACCTCCAGGTGTTTGGGTTTTTTTAAGGTTGCATCAAAGTACCCTATTATACACCTATATTGCTCTGCCTCCCATTTCTGTGCCTCTGTTCTCTTTGTCAATGATCCATTTTACCCACCCTCTCTCCTTTCTTTTCTTTTCTTTCTTTCATTATTTTATCCCTTCCTGCTCTTCAACCTTCTTATCCTTCTGGTCCTGTACCAAAAGGACTAATTGAAATGCTAGTCCACAGGCATGGGAACTTAAAGAGCAAGAGAAAGTGAGAAAAAATTAGGCAAGTAAACTGATAAAAGAAATCACTCATGAGGAAGAATCAGCAGACAACTCCTGGCAATGGGAAGAACCACTCCAGAACAACCCCTACAAGTGACCATGAGGTAGATTCTGCAGAAGATTCCACCTACAGAGAAATGTTAGGAATGACAGAAATGGAATTTAGAATACACATGATAAAAACAATGAAGGGAATGATGGAAACAATGAAGGAAACTGCTAATAAAGTGGAAAATAACCAAAAGGAAATCCAAAAACAGAATCAAATAAGAGATGAACGATATGAAGAATATAGAAAGGATATAGCAGAGCTGAAAGAACTGAAGCAGTCAATTAGGGAACTTAAAGATGCAATAGAAAGTATCAGCAACAGGTTAGACCATGCAGAAGAAAGAATTTTGGAGGTAGAGGACAAAGTACTTGAGATAACTCAGATAGCTAAAGAGGCAGAAAAGAAGAGAGAGAAAGCAGAATGTTCACTGTCAGAATTATAGGACCTTATGAAGCGTTCCAACATACGAGTTATAGGAATCCCAGAAGGGGAAGCAGAATGCCCCAGAGGAATGGAAGCCATACTAGAGAATATTATAAATTAAAATTTTCCAAATACCACCAAAGATTCTGACACACTCCTTTCAGAGGGATATCTGACCCCAGGTTGTCTCAACTCTAACCAAGCTTCTCCAAGACACATTGTGATAAACCTGTCCAAAGTCAAGACAAAAGAAAAGATTCTACAGGCTGCCAGGTATAAGTGCCAATGAAACTACAGGGGCAAATTTAACAGAGTGATGCAGACTTCGCTAATGAAACTTTCCAAGCAAGAAGACAATGGTCATCTACCTTTAACCTACTTAAACAGAACAATTTGCAGCTCACAATTCTATATCCTGCTAAGCTAAGCTTTAAAATTGATAGAGAAATCAAATCATTTACAGATATACAAACATTGAGGAAATTCACCACAACAAGACCAGCTCTACAGGAAATACTTCAACCTGTTCTACACACTGACCATCACAATGGATCAGCAACAAAGAACTCAGAAATTGGACAGAACCTAACTTCCACAATGATGCAAAAGATAAAACTAAGCAATGGACTCTCACAAAATAAGATGAATAGAATACTACCACACTTATCAATTATCTCAATAAATGTTAATGGCTTGAATTCCCACTGAAGAGACATAGATTGGCTGACTGGATTAAAAAAACACAAGCCATCAATTTGCTGTCTGCAGGAAACACACCTGGCTTCAAAAGACAAATTAAAACTCTGAGTCAAAAGTTGAAAGACAATTTTTCAGGCAAATGGAATTCGGAAGAAAAAAGGAGTTGCAATCTTATTTTCAGATATATGTGGATTTAAAGCAACTAAAGTTAAAAAAGAAGATGGTTACTTTATATTGGTCAAGGAAAAAATAAAACAAGAAGACGTTTCGATTCTAAATATTTATACACCCAATTTAAATGCTCCCAGTTTCTTGAAACAGACCTTACTCAGTCTGAGCAATATGATATCTGATAATACCATAATAACAGAAAACTTTAACACTCCAACTACAGAACTGGACACATCCTCTAAACGGAAATTTAACAAAGATATAAAGGATTTAAATGAAACTCTAGAACAGGCATCCTCAAACTTTTTAAACAGGGGATTAATTCACTGTCCCTCAGACCGTTGAAGGGTTGGACTGTAGTTAAAAAGAAAAAAAAAAACTATGAACAAATTCTTATGCACAATGAACATATCTTATTTTGAAGTAAAAAAAAAAAAAGGGAACAAATACAATCACATTGCCTCATGTGGCCCGTGGGCCACAATTTGACGACCCCTGCCCTAGAACAACTGTGTTTGATAGACATATATGGAACATCCATCCCCAAAATGAAGAATATACATTCTTTTCATCATCCCATGGAACATTCTCCAAAATTGATCATATCCTGTGACACAAAACAAATATCAACAGAATCCAAAGAATTGAAATTTTATTTTGTATCTTCTCAGACTACAAGGCACTAAAGGTGCAGCTGAACTCTAATAAAAACGTTCGTCCCCACACAAAGGCATGCAAATTAAACAAACTTCTGTTGAATGACAGATGGGTGCAGGAAGAAATAAAACAGGAAATCATTAATTTCCTTGAGCATAACAACAATGAAGACACAAGCTACCAAAACCTTTGGAATACTGCAAAAGCAGTTTTGAGAAGAAAAAACATATTGCTTTAGATGCCTATGTTAGAAAAACAGAAAGAGAGTGCATCAACAAACTCACAAGCCATTTTGTGGAATTGGAAAAAGAACAATCTAAGCCTAAACCCAGTAGAAAAAAAGAAATCTCCAAAATCAAATCAGAGATCAATGAAACTGAAAACAAAAGAATCATTCAGAAAATTAATGAAACAAGGAGTTGGTTTTTTTGAAAAAAACGAATAAAATAGATAAACCATTGCCAGACTAACTAGAAATTAAAAAGTAAAATCTCAAGTAACCTCAATAAGAAGTGATACAGGTGAAATAACAAGTGATCCCAGAGAGATACAAGAGATCATCTCTGAATACTACCAGAAACTCTATGCCCAGAAATCTGACAATGTGAAGGAAATGGATCAATATTTGAAATCACACCCTCTCTCTAGACTTAGCCAGGAAGAATTACAGCTCATGAACAGACCAATTACGAGCACTGAGATTAAAGAAACAATAAAAAAAGCTTCCAGCAAAATAATGTCCTGGTCCAGATGGCTTCACACCAGAATTCTATCAAATCTTCAAGGAAGAGCTTATTCCTCTACTGCAGAAATTATTCCAAAAAATTGAGGAAGAAGGAATCTTCCCCAACACGTTCTATGAAGCAAATGTCACCCTGATACCAAATCCTAGAAAAGACCCAACTGGAAAAGAACTTTCAGACCAATTTCACTCATGAATATAGAAGTAAAAATTCTCAACAAAATTCTAGCCAATAGATTACAGCTTATCATTAAAAAAGTCATACATCATGATTAAGTAGTTTTTATCCCAGGGATGCAAGGCTGCTTTAACATACTCAAGTCCATAAACATTATCCACCATATTAACAGAGGCAAAAATAAAGATCATATAATCCTCCCAATAGATGTAGAAAAAGCATTCGATAAAATCCAGCATCCTTTTCTAATTAGAACACTGAAGAGTATAGGCATAAATGGCACATATCTGAAACTGATTGAAGCTATCTATGACAAACCCACAGCTAATATTTTACTGAGTGGAGTAAAACTGAAAGCTTTTCCTCTTAGAACTGGAACCAGTCAAGGCTGTCCTCTGTCACCTTTACTATTCAACATAGTGCTAGAAGTTCTAGCCAAAACAATTAGGCAAGACAAGGAAATAAAGGGAATCCAGATGGAGCAGAGGAGGTCAAACTCTCCCTCTTTGCTGACAACAAGATCTTTTACTTGGATAATCCCAAAAACTGAACAACAAGACTCCTGGGAGTCATCAAAAAATACAGTAATGTCTCAGGATATAAAATCAAGGTCCACAAGTCAGTAACTTTAGTATATGCCAATAACAGTCAAGATGAGAAGCTAATTAAGGACACAACTCCCTTCACCATAGTATCAAAGAAAATGAAATACTAGGAATGTACCTAACAAAGGAGGTGAAGGACCTCTATAAAGAAAATTATGAAATCCTCAGAAAGGAAATAGCAGAGGACTTTAACAAATGGAAGAACATACCGTGCTCATGGCTGGGAAAAATCAAAATTGTTAAAATGTCTATACTTTCCAAAGCAATCTACCTATTCAATGCCATTCCTATTAAAATACTGACAGCCTACTTTCAAGACTTAGAAAAAATGATTCTGCGTTTTGTATGGAACCAGGAAAAAAATCGTATAGCTATGGCAGTTATTAGTAATAAAAATAAAGCTGGGGGCTTCATCATATCAGATTTTAGGCTGTACTACAAAGCCATAGTGGTCAAGACAGCATGGTACTGGCACAAAAATAGAGACATAAACACTTAGAATTGAATAGAAAACCAGGAAATGAAAGTAACATCTTACAACCACCTAAACTTTGATAAGCCGAACAAGGACATACCTTGGGGTAAAGACTCCTATTCAATAAATGGTATTGGGAGAACTGGATATCCATATGACAAAGAGTAAAACTGGACCCACACCTTTCTCCACTCACCAAAATTGATTCAAGATGAATAAAGGACTTTAATTTAAGGCATGAAACAATAAAAATTCTCAAAGAAAGCATAGGAAAAACACTAAAAGACAGTGGCCTGGGGAAAGACTTCATGAAGAAGACTGCAATGTCAATTGCAACAACAAAAATAAACAAATGTGACTTCATTAAACTAAAACACTTCTGTGCAGTTAAGGAGACAAAAAACAAAGCAAATAGACAACCTACATAATGGGAAAGGATATTTGCATATTTTGAATCAGACAAAAGCTTGATAACTAGGATCTACAGAGAACTCAAATTAATCCACATGAAAAAAGCCAACAATTCCATATAGCAATGGGCAAGAGACATGAATAGAACCTTCTCTAAAGAAGATAGATGAATAGCTATCAAACATATGAAAAAAATGTTCCTCATCCATATCTGTTAGAGAAATGCAAATCAAAACCACCCTGAGATAGCATCTAACGCCAGGGAGAATGGCCCACATCACAAAATCTCAAAACTGCAGATGCTGGCATGGATGTGGAGAGAAGGGAACACTTTTACACTGCTGGTGGGACTGAAAACTAGTACAACCTTTTTGGAAGAAAGTATGGAGAAATCTCAAAGCACTCAAGCTAGACCTCCCATTTGATCCTGCAATCCCATTACTGGGCATCTACCCAGAAGGAAAAAAATCCTTTTATCATAAGGCCACTTGTACTAGACTGTTTATTGCAGCTCAATTTATTATCAACAAAATGTAGAAATAGCCTAAATGCCCACCAACCCAGGAATGGATTAACAAGCTGTGGTATATGTATACCATGGAATACCATTCAGCCATTAAAAAAAATGAAGATTTTACATTCATTGTATTCATTGAATGGAAGTGGAAAACATTATTCTTAGTAAAGCATCACAAGAATGGAGAAGCATGAATCCTACATACTCGATTTTAATATGAGGACAATTAATGACAAGGTGACGGTAGAGGTGGGAGAAGGGCAGAGCAGAGAGAGAAAGGAGGAGGGAGGGGTGGAGAAAGAAAGGACAGAGAGAGGGAAGGTGGGAGGGGCGTGGTTCCTTGGTGTGTGCTACACATTCAGGGGCAAGACGGGATTGCAAGAGGGACTTTGCCTAACAAATTCAATCAGTGTAATCTTGTTTATTTTATCCTGAATGAATCCCCAACAATTAAAAAAAAATTTTTTTGACCATTGAAAGCTAATGCAGCATAGCCAGAAGAGGAACTATGGGTAAGGGCAAGAACTGCATGAGGAAGTGGGACAGCAGAACGTAGGCAAGGAAAAATCAAAGGGTGCTGGCATAAAAATGAAAGTAACTTAGATCCAGGGTAATGATAAGTAAACTGACCTGTAAAAATGGCAAAAGCAAGTTGCCAGACAGTATTAAACTGCCATAATTCACTGACTTGTGCTGTGGTGTAAAGAACTATAATAAAATGAGGGCCAATTCCACACAGTTGTCACACACATGTGTGGGCAGCTGTGATGAGTTGAGTTCCTAATTCAAAATAATGGTACAGTGTACAACGTTGAGAAGATGGCAAATGCACCCATTCTAATAGTGGCTTTCTGCCTAATGATACCTGTTTGAAATGAAAAAGTATTCAAAACTATAAACATTAAAAGGGAAGCATAATCTATTCGAGTAACCTGAGTCTGTTTTAGGGCCTGCTCCACCAACGTTAGGGCAGCACACACTGAAAAGTTAAGAGAACAGGGAGAAGTGGGAGAAGGTGCCCCTGTGCAAAATGTCAAATAAAGGAAGTAATTCATGGGTTGTAATATGAAGTGATGGGTGCAGCCAGTTAATGTCACCTAAAAGTTTCTGAAAATCATTCAAAGTCTGCAAACAGGAGGTATCCAACACAAGGTGTTGAGGCTGCACTGTACTTTGGAAAGCTTTCATGCCCAAGTAATCCAAGGGATAAGTCTGTTGAATATTTTCAGGGGCTACAACAAAATTGTGCTGAGTGAAATGACAAGTTAAATGACTCAGCATTTTATCTAAAATGTCTTGGGAAGGAGGAGACAAAAGAATGCTATCCATGTAGTGAATACAGTAAATCTGTGGATACTGCAGCTAGAGGGGGAGAAAGAATTTGAGCTATAAATTTCTGACAAAGAGTGGGATTGTTAGCCATTCCCTGAGGCAAAACATGCCACTGAAAACTGGGTCTGTTCAGTGGCTGGGGATTCTGAACCAACTTCAGTACGATGACATAGCTGTAGTCCAGACAAGGCTGTTTTGTCTTAGAGCCTGGGGAAAAGTTCAGGCTCCAGGAGAGATCTCTAAGTCTTTTATTAAGATAATACAGTTGGGGAATGGAACTTATACCAACTTTCTAACCTGATTAAAAACTGCAGTTGATAAGGCCATTACCCACCCAGAGATCAAAGACATGCTTTTCCAAATTTTAGCATTTGAGAATGCTAACTCTCAGTGTCAAAAGGCCTTCTGACCTTCAGGAGCACAAAGTGCTCCATTACAGGAATATATAAGGGCATGTGCTGATATAGGAACGGAATCCCACAAGGCTAATTTACTTGTTTCTGCTTTAAAAGAAGGGGTCAGTCCGTACCGTCCTAGATGAAATAACTGCAGAAAATTGGGACATAGGAGAAAAGACTGTTGGAAAGAAAATAATCTATAGAAAAAACAATGACCAAAAGACTTATAGAAAATGGAACCCCCCTGGGTATGTCCCAGGTGTAAGAAAGCACCCCATTGGGCGAGTGAGTGCCACTCTCATTTCGAACACCTGTATAGCAGGAAAACTAGTAGAAAGGCCCAGCCTGGGGCCCACAGGCAAAAAATACAGGTCTGAAATCTGCACATCCACTAGCAACTTCACTTTGTTCAGTCTCTTTTACACGCCACCTCAGGCAGTGTTGCTTTGGATTTACAGCACATGATAATGTCCTTTTTCTTCCTAGCATGGGAGCCAAAGAATTGAGAACAGTAGTGTGTGGTCCTCGTCTCCCAGGTACTGTTGGATTATTGCTCAGGAAAAGTGAATTAGCATCTCAGGCAATGTTCATCCACACAGGTGTTATTGATGGGAATTACTTAGGGGAAATACAGATCATGATCTCAGTAAACCATCCAACTCAAATTTTGGCCAGACGAAAGATTGCTCAATTGCTACTCCTACCGCACATTAAGTTATAAGCTACTGGAGAAATAAATACTGGTGAGCCTGGTAACACAAGCCATGTTTTCTGGCAAATGTCTGTCAATAAGTGTAGGCCTCAATTGACTCTTATTCTGAAGGGTAAAACCTTTACCAGCCTGTTAGACATAGGCGCTCTAAATCAGTGGCCTAGAGAATGGCCAAAACAAGTTTTTGATATTACTTTGTTGGCATCAGAACTCTAGATTCAATCTATCAGAGTATTTTGTCTTTGACCTGCTTAGGGTCAGATAAGAAGAATGCTTAAATCTGACCCTATGTAGCTAATATTGCTATTAACCTATGGGGTCATGATTTGCTCCAGCAATGGAATGCTGTGATAACCATACCATCACCTCATATGAATTCCTTGCAAATGTCAAATTTAGCACACAGGCCAGTTCCGTGCAATAGCTCTTAGGTTATCCTGGAATAACAGTAATCCAGTGTGGGTGGAGCAGTGACTATTAACTATGGAACAACTGGATGCTTTAAAATTAGTAGTACAGGAACAATTGGAGTAAGGACATATCGAGGCCTCTACCAGCCCTTGGAATTATCCTGTTCTTGTGATAAGAAAAAAATCAGGCAATTGGAAAATGCTCACTGACCTTCGCAAAGTTAACAAAACTATCTCAATGAATCCCCAACATAAAATAAATAAATAAAAATAAAAAATAAAAACTCGGAAAAAAATATCATACCCATGGGACCTCTGCAGTTAGGCCTTCTTTTACCCTCTATAATTCCTTCCAATTGATATTTATATGTTATTGACTTAAAGGATTGTTTTTCTTACCATATACCTGCATCCTGAAGATCAACCACATTTTGCCTTTTCCGTTACTGTCTATAATCAGCAGAAGACTCCCAAGTGTTACCAGTGGAAGGTTCTGCCACAAGCAATGATGAAAAGAATGCCACTGGACATCTCTAATTCATTCATCATCCTCTCCAATACAACAACCTATTTTTTATAGAAAAGCTGACATGTCAGAAGCCTGGTTATGTACTGCATTTGGGGTCAAGGTTTTGCTCATATTATTACAGAAAATCAAGAGAGGTAGTAGTTACCAGCCTGCTGGATTAAACCTCAACACAAGCATGAAACCTTGCCAGTGCTTTAACAAATTTGTTTTCACGAACTTTTCTTTTATTCACAGGACCCTGATTTTTGGAGCCTAGGTAATTTCATAATAGAGAAACCCTGGATAATTCTCCTCTGTGGGAACTCTAGATGCCTCTCCCATATCACCATGTCCATCATCAGCAGGAAGCAGTTAAGAGTGTCAGCATCCTGTTTCCCTAAGAGACAGTTGGGGCTTCTATGCAGAGAGGTAATATTCATACAGGATTTCAATATTTTGGGCTGAATAACAAGCCCCAGGTAAGCTTAGTATGCATCTTCTAAACCTTTGAAGATTATGACAACAAAGACCTCGAACAGCAGGCTTCGAGGTAACAGTCTGGTATCAGCATAAGCCAAGGTAAGAGAATTTCATTTGTTGGATTTATAACTGTTTCAGTTGGGCATCTGATCTTTACTTAAAGTCATACTCCTCTTTGGAAAGAATCTGAGTTCGGTACAGCCCTTCCCCACCCAACATAACTTCAGGTGGTGGTTAATACTTCCCATAGAAGCATCATGGGTCCTATGGGTCAGTCCGTAGCACATAGTTGGCTGGTGATAAGCACAAAGGGGACATGTTTTCCCCTGCCTAGTTTGGCTACAATAGTTTCCCTTATACCAAGATTAGTTCCATTAGTGTAATTCTGTTATACTTATATGCCCTTTCTTCCTTTCCTATCCAGAAATGTCTTTAACACACTAGAGGGGGGAAATGTAGAGAATGCCAAGAGCCAGACAACCTCTGAGCAAAATGATTTGTGGCTGGGGGGCAGACCCTTGGGCAATTCGTCTGGAGTTCTTCATTGTGAAAAAAGAGCCCCAGCCCATGGCTATCCTTAGGCACGTAATCATTGTCTAATACTCCCCTCGCATGTCTTGTACTGTGTCAATAAAAGGCTACTGCAAAGGTTGCTTGTGGATACCCTGCAATCAATGTTAGCCCACCACCTGCAAGCTTGTACATCTAATCCACATACGTCTTATTCCTTCCTGCAGTAATCGAGACCAGGGCCACAGGGCCTATGACACTCCTGCTGCAATAAAAGCAAGGTAAAGAATACATCAAAATATTTGTAGTTCATAATTAATAAATAACAGAAGAAGAGGCAGTCTTCAAGTAGCTTACAGATTTCCTTGGATGTCTGACAAGCAGTCTGTAGAATTGTAAATTTGGGTTGGAAAGCCAAAAGGAAAAGCAAAAGGAAACAAGAAGAAAGGAGAGGTTGTAATCTTATTTTCAGATTCAAGCAGTTTTAAAGCAACTAAAGTTCAGAAAGACAAAGATAGGAGAAGGGGAAGGAAGGGAGAGGGTGTGGGTCATGGTGTTTAGCACACCTCTTGGGGGAAGAAAACATTTAGAAGAGGGACTTTGCCCCAAAAATGCAATTAATGTAACTTGGTTATTTGTACCCTCAATGAATCCTCCAACAATGAAAAAGAAAAAAAAAAAAAAAAAAGAAAGACCAAATGGACACTTATTACTGGTCAAAGGAAAAATACAACACGAAGATACTTTAATTTTAAATGTTTATTCACCCAACTTAAATGTTTCCAGATTTATGAAACAGACCTTGAAGAGTCTGAGTCATATGACATCCCCATTACACCATAATAGCTGGGGACAATAACACCCCTTTGACAGAACTGGACAGATCCTCTAAACAGAAACTAACAAAGATACAAAGGACTTAAATATGACCCTAGAACAAATGGGATTAATAGACATATACAGAACACAACATCCCAAAGCTAAAGAATATACATTTTTCTCATCAGCCCATTGTACACACTACAAAATTGACCACATTTTCAGATACAAATCAAACCTCAGCAAAATCAAAAGAATAGAAATTATGCCTTCTCAGGCCACAAGGCAATAAAGGTGGAACTCAACTACAACAAAAATGCACAACTCCACACAGAGACATGGAAATTAAACAACTTTTAGCTGAATGATAATTAGGTTCAAGAAGAGATAAAAGAGGAAATCATTAAATTTCTCAAACATCACAACAATGAAGGCACAAGTTACCAAAATCTGTGGGATAAAACAAAAGCACTCCTAAGAGGGAAATGTATCGCATTAGATGCCTATTTGAAAAACAGAAAGGGAGTCCATTGACAAACTCATGAACAATCTTATGGAATTGGAAAAAGATTCTATTGGAAAAACAATCTAATTCCAAAACCACCAGAAGAAAAGTATTAACCAGAATTAAATCAGAGATTAATGAAATTGAAAACAAAATAATCATTCAGAAAATTGACAAAACAAAAAGATGGGGTTTTTTTGTTGTTGTTGTTGTTTTAAATAAATAAAATATTTAACCTCTGGCCAGATTAACTAGAAACAGAAAAGCAAAATCTCTAATCACCTCAATCAGAAGCAATAAACAGGAAATAAGAACAGATACCACAAAGATACAAGAGATTATCTCTAACTACTACAAAAAACTCTATGCCTAGAAATTGTACAATGTGGAGGAAATTGATTAATAACTGGAATAATATCCTCTCTCAAGACTAAACCAAGAAGAAATAGATCTCTTGAAAAGACCAATTTCAAGCACTGAGATTGAAGAAAAAATAAAAAATCTCACAACTTAAAAAATGCTCTGGTCCAGATGGCTTCACACCAGAATTTTATCAAATCTTCAAAGAAGAGCTTATAGGAGGATGATGGTGGACAGGAGGGATGTTTAGCTCAGCTCTCTTGGAACAAAAGGAGTTATTGTTAAAATTTATGTAATTATTATTTATTATTATTATTGTTTGTTTTTCTCTGATTACCCACACACACACTTGTTTTATCCTACACTCTCACTAGGTTGCCTTCCATGGGGTGTTGTGGTGTTGCAACTCATGGCAAACTCTAACACTCTTGGGCTGAGTGATTCACTTGTCGCAGACTCCCAAGTGGCTGGGGATGCAGGTGCACAGCACAGTGCCAGGTTGTTTTTTGGTTGAGGTTGTCATTGTTTGGTGGGTCATGGCCATGGCCATGGTTTGAGCCCGCCAGCTCTGGTGTGTGTGGCTGATACCCTGGCCGCAGGGCTATGGGCACCAAGCCCACCCCTTCCTCTTATGGTTGCTGAGAATGCTTACATCAGGTTATTCGAGATTTTTGTGTATATTTGTGTGTGTGTGTTTGTATTTTTTTGATTGTTTGTGTGTTTGTGTGTCTGATTGTTTTTTGTTTATTTACTTCGTCAATTTATGTTAATGTGCCTTGTGTTCTGCTAAAACCTCATGTCGGCTATTTTCTATAACTCCAATTTTTATGTTCAATAAGAGCAAAAGGGAGTGGGGGATGAAAGCCAACTGAAACCATCTTTCAACAGAAGCTCCTGCCCAGAGGGAGAGATAACGGCCAGAAAGCAGAATGATGAGAGCTGACCTGGGAGACAAGATTGATAATTGCATGTCTTCTCTGTATAGGCAAGCTGAAACTCCAAGGAAACAAATTTTATGTACAGAACCCACCCCAAAGCAGATTCGTATCTATTCCCTCCCACAAGAGAATTGCTTGCTTGCTTGCTGTGAGATCTCTACTAGTGAGCAGTGAATCTGAGGTCCTATTCTCTCATCTTATGAGAGCGAGTTGCTGGAAGCTGGGACTCCTTCTTCATAAAGTCCCTGCTGTAAGCCTGGATATTATTTTGTCTGGAATGAAGGTTGAACGAATATTTTCCCTGCCACTTTGAACACCTAGTTCACACCAGGCCAACCCCTTGCCTGGCAGTCTAGAAGCCCAAAACCTGTAAAGACCAGAACATTCAAGGTTCTTTGTTAAAACTGGGCATTGCATGGTCTGAGGTAGCACAGCTACGCTGTAACTGTGTTAATAGGCAAAGGGGGGAAGGTGTCTGGTAACAGTGCAGATAGGCAAAAGGGGAAAGGTGTCTGTCTTGGCTCTAAGAAACAGCAACTCAGCAGTGGGCAGAGGCATGTGTCTCTGTACAATGGGGAGAAGATCTGGAAGCACTGAGGCATGGGATCCCAAGTGAAGACACCTTTTACCTAGCAGCAGCTTAAATAGAGCAATCTTGCCAGGGTCAATTTTTGAAGAAACACCCCCACAATTCTGTGGACTGCCAGAGGGAGCTAGATCTCTCAATGCAGGGATACCAGAGAAGCAGAGTGGCAGGGACAGAAGAGTCTCTAAGGGTGAAAAACATTTGCTGCTTTGTTAATCTCTGGTGTAGAATGAGCTCAGGTGGACACTTCTCTGTTTCCATTGAGCATCTGAGGTAATCAGACTTCTAGTCCCCATGGTGGTTGGTTGCAGAGTGTAGTCACTTGGCCAATGAGGCATTAAATTCCCTCTGACTCTGGCACTGCAAAATCTCTTGCACAGTTGCTCATTGGAGGGAACTGGGCCACATCCCCTTGGGGTACCAGTGCCTGGGTAGTGAAAGAGTACAAAGTGTGGAAGATAGCACCAGTTCCCCTTGACTATTTTGTTTGGCAGGCCTTTCTGACTCCACAGAGCACCAGAGTGAGTTACACTTGAGCTTTGAGTGGACCCCACTGCCTAAAAGCTAAAGACCTTTTGAACTCTCCCACCTGATCGGTGTTTGTTTTGACCAGACAATTGGTTTGGAATTCTTGACCTGGGCCAATCAGCAGGGATCCCACCAAAATTGTACTTTGTGTTTTTGTGGGAGTGAAGTATGCTTCTCTTCCACTTGTTGCTTGTGGGGGTGGGGATAAGGTATTTTAGTTGCTTATATATCTCCATAGCTGAGATTTGAGCCAGAAGCCGCTGCTTAAGTAGGATTGGACAGAGACTAGATGAATACAGGTCAGAGCCATCTTAGTCTCACCACATCATGCAGGTCTCCAGGGTTTCAGGCTGTAGCACTGAACGAGATCTTTGTAAAACTCTATGGTAAAAACCACAATCACCAGTCCCAGTTCTTTGGTAAAAGACTGGTTAATTACAACTCCAAGAGCCCTCAATTCAATTTCACCTTACCAGCTTCTCTAGCCAAATGGTGAAAAATAATCATGGGGCAGATCAGTGGAAATATTCTGGCAATGTGAATAATCAGAATAATCCAAGGAATGACAAAGGAGACACAAGAGAAGATCTCATTCATAAACAAATGTCTGAGATATCATAAATCGAATTCAGAATTAGAATTGCAAATAAGATTACCAATGGAAGTAAGGATGGGATTAGAAATTCAAGGAACACTTCAAAAGTTCTCTCAAGAATTCAATGAATCCAAAGACAAAATCACCAAAGATTTTGACACATTGAAGCAAGAATTTGCAGCCCTCAAATATCGAAGAAATACAGTAGAATCCCTTAGTAACAGAATAGAGCAGGCAGAAGAAAGAATCTCTGACATTGAAGACAAAGCTTTTGAACTCTTACAAATGCTGAAAGAGAGAAGTGGAGAGGAAAAAAAGAACCATCCCTGAGAGAACTGTGGGACCACTCCAAAAGGGCAAACATTCACCTTATATGAATCCTTGAAGAAGAGAAGGATTGTCCAAAAGGTGCTGATACTCTACTCCAAGAGATAATTGAGGAGAACTTCCCAAGCATGATAAAAGTTACTAAAATTCATATAGCAGACAGTTTCAGAACCCCAGAATGAGTCAACGCAAATAAAGCATCTTCTAGAAGCATAGTAATTAACTTCAACAAAGTTAACATGAAGGAGAAAATCCTGCAAGCAGCCAGACGCAAGAAAACCATAAGCTATAAGGGGAAGAATATTAGAATGACTGCAGATCTCTCAACTGAAACTTTTCAAGCCAGAAGAGGATGGTCATCGAACTTCAATATCCTAAAACAAAACAACTTTCATCTCAGAATCCTGTACCCAGCTAAAATGAACTTCATTTATGATGGTGAAGTTAAATACTTTAATGACATACACACATTGAAGAAATTTGCCATAACCATACCAGCTCTTCAGGATATTCTCAGATCTATCCTCCATAAGCACCAGCACAATGCTCTACCACCAAAATAAACTCACTCTGAAATTCTTGACTAAAAGCCAACTTCCACAATGGAGAAAAGATTTAAAATGTCCACTGGACTTTTAAAAGCCTTGACACCAAAAATACTACCAGGCTTATCAATACTCTCAATAAATGTGAATGGCTTAAATTGTCCTCTTAAGAGGCACAAGTCAGCTGACTGGATATAAAAACTCAGGCCAGATATCTACTGAATACAAGAACATCATCTTACCTTACAAGATAAATATAGACAAAGGGTGAAGGGATAGTCACTAATAATTTAGGCAAATGGATATCAGAAAAAAGCAGGGGTTGCAATTTTATTTACAGATACATTAGGCTTTAAACCAATAAAAGGAAAGATAAGGATAGTCACTTCATATTTGTTAAGAATCACACTCAACATGAGATTTCAATTATTAACATTTATGCACCCAACCAGAATGCACCTCAATTTATAAGAGAGACTCTAACAGACATGAGCAACTTGATTTCCTCCAGCACCATAATACTTGGAAATTTTAACAGCCCTTTTGCGGTATTGGATAGATCATCTGAAAAGAAACTAAACAAGAAAATTTTAGACTGAAACATAATCATTCAACAATTGAATTTGACAGACATCTACAGAACATTCCATCCTAACAAAACTGAATACACATTTGTCTCATCAGCCCATGTAACATCCTCCAAAATTGATCACATCTTAGGTCCCAAGTCTAACTTCAGCAAATTTAAAAGAATAGAAATTATCCCTTGCATTGTCTCGGACCATCATCAAAGAAAAGTATAATAACAACAGGAATCTGCATACTCCTACAAAAACATGGAAACTAAATAACCTTATGCTGAATGATAGCTGGGTCATAGATGAGATGAAGAAGGAAATTACCAAATTTTTGGAACAAAATGATAATGAAGATACAAATTACCAGAACCTCTGCCTTTGCAAAGGCAATCCAAAGAGGGAAATTTATGGCATTGCAAGCCTTCCTCAACAGAACAGAAAGAGAGGAAGTTAACAACTCAATGGGGCATCTCAAGAAACTGGAAAAGGAAGAACATTCCAATCCCAAACACAGCAGAAGAAAAGAAAAAAGCAAAATTAGAGCAAAATTAAATGAAATTGAAAACAAAAGTATTATACAACAGATCAATAAATCAAAAAGTTGGCTTTTTGAAAAGGTCAATGAAATTGATAAACCTTTGGCTAACCTAACCAGGAAAATAAGAGTAAAATCTCTAATTTCATCAATCAGAAATGGCAGAAATGAAATAACAACAGACTTCTCAGAAATTCAAAGTCTTTAATGAATATAACAAGAAATTCTATTCTCAGAAATATGAAAATCTGAAGGAAATAGACCAATACGTGGAAGCACACCACCTTATTAGACTTAGGCATAATGAAGTGCAAATGTTGAATAGGCCAATATCAAGTTCTGAAATAACATCGACCATACAAAATCTCGCTACAATAAAAAGCCCAGGATCAGATGGCTTCACATCAGAATTCTACCAAACCTTTAAATAGGAACTATATTACTTAACATTTTCCAAAATATAGAAAAAGAAGAAATACTAACCAACACATTCTATGAACATCACTTTTATCCCCAAGCCAGGTAAAGACCCCCAAAGAAAAGAAAATTTTAGACCAATACCCCTAATGAATATTGATGCACAAATATTCAATAAGATCTTAGCAAGCAGAATCCAGAAACATATCAAACAAATTGTACACTATGACAAAGTGGGTTTTGTCACAGGGTTTGAAGGAAGGTTCAATATAGGTAAATTTATAATTATAATTCATCACATAAACGAAATAAAAAACCAAGATTGTATGATTCTATCAACTGATGCAGAAAAAGCTTTTGATAATATGCAGCATCCTTTCATGATGAGAACACTTAAGAAAATTGGTATAGAAGGGATATTTCTTAAACTGATAGAGGCCATCTAGAGCAAACCCACAGCCAATATACTGTTGATTAAAGTTAAATTGAAATCATTTCTACTCAAATGAAAAACCATATAACATTTCTCATTGTCTTCACTGCTTTTTTACATTGTATTGGAAGTCTTGGCCATTGCAATTAGGCAAGAAAAGGATATAAAGGGTGTCAATGTATGATCGGAGGAGATCAAACTTTCAGTCTTCGTGGATGATAAGATTGTATATCTGAAAAACCCCAGGGATTCTACTAAAAAATTCTTACAAGTGATCAAGGAATACAGCAGGATCTCAGTTATAAAATCAACCCTCATAATTCTTTAGCCTTTATATATACCACCAACAGTCAAGCTGAAAAAAAACAGGCAAGGACTCTATTCCTTTCACTGTAGTGCCAAAGAAGGTGAAATATTTGGGAGTTTCCCTAACAAAGGACGTAAAACATCTCTATAAAGAGAATATGAAACTCTAAGAAAGAAATACCTGAAGATGTTAACAAATGGAAAAACATACTATTGTCATAGTTGGCAGGAGAAGGGGATCGCAAAGGAGCAGGAAGTCTTTCTGCATGCCAGGTTGGAGAACAGCTGCCTCTGCCAGGACGCCTCAGAGAGATCTTCGCTGAAGCTGCTTGAGGTAGGCTTGAGCACCCTGTAACTGGAACAGTTCTGTGGCCATGCAGAGCACATGGGATGTTTCCAGATTAACAAGATACATGGGTGGGAATAGTATGAGTATTCAACTCAATTCTTCTCTAGAAGATCAATATATAGCCATACAGAAAGCATTAATTGCTTCCACTAAAATTCCTGTTAAAACTAGAAGCCTAAGGGAATTACTTAAAGTTGTGACTAAGCACTGTCATTGGTTTAAGCCAGAAAGAAAAGTGAAACTAAATTGGAAAATATGGAAAAAAGTAGGGAGAGCTTTGCATCGTGCAGACCATAAAGGAAATTTTATAAGCAGTGATGGCTGGACTACTTTTCAATTGGTCTATATGTCCTTGGAGCCATTCCAACCCTGTCCACAAGAATCTTTAGGAATAGAGGATAGTGGGGCTGATGAGCCACCACCCCCGTCTCCTCCCACAGAAGAGGGGAAGGAGGCAAAAAATTCCGAAGAACATGAGCATACTAATTCAGTAACTCCAGATCCAGAACCTGATCGGTCTGTTAAGCCTGCTAAAAAGTATGTTGGTGATCTAATTAGTTTAGATAGTGACGCAGAAACCTGTCCTGAATTAGTTGAAGCGGTTGATGAAATGGCTCTAAAAGAGTCTGAATTTGAACAATTTAAAGAAGTTATGGCTGGGGTGGCGCCTGTGGCTCAGTCGGTGGGGCGCCGGCCCCATATGCCGAGGGTGGCGGGTTCAGGCCCGGCCCCGGCCAAACTGCAACCAAAAAATAGCCGGGCGTTGTGGCGGCCGCCTGTAGTCCCAGCTACTCGGGAGGCTGAGGCAAGAGAATCGCTTGAGCCCAGGAGTTGGAGGTTGCTGTGAGCTGTGTGAGGCCACGGCACTCTACCGAGGGCCATAAAGTGAGACTCTGTCTCTACAAAAAAAAAAAAAAAAAGTTATGGCTGAAGGTATTCAGTCAGTAAATAAAAGACTTTCTTTCCTGGAAAGGAAGGGAACAGAATTACTCTTGTCCAGAGCCAGCTCTAAGGCAGGATCATGTAAAGATGCAATACCACCTTATAAGCCTCTTACACCTTCTGCACCACCAGGTTCTCTGCAGTGGAGAGATGGTCCTTTACATCCTAATGCACCTCCAGGCATTTACCCAGTGTGGCCAAATCCACCTAACACTCAATTTGTAGCCCGATATCATTTTCCTCTAGAAATTTCTGAATTGCCTATAGCTAATGAAAACTCTATACAGACTACCCAATTAGGCTCTAAGGAACCAACTTTACAGGCTTATATGTTTTTCAGACAAATTCAGGAAGATGGGCATCTTGGCCCTCCACACTATGTACCCATTGAAGTAAAATTTCTAAGAACTATGAAAGATACTGTTTATGCATATAGGCCTACATATCCTTTTGTTATTGGAATTTTAAATTCCTACTGTACTGATTATATTTTTGTACCCACGGACTGGGAAACATTAGCACAAACTATATTAAGTCCTGGTCAATTCTTACAATTTAAAGCTTGGTGGTTAGAGGAGGCTAACCTAAAACATCGTTCTAATGGAGTCCCAGTTAATTTCCTTATGGGGACTGGTGATGAGGCAGATATTTGTGCACAATTGCATCTTCCACATGACATTCTTATTCAAGTCAAAGATGTTTGTATTAGAGCTTGGCAAAGACTAGAAGGAAAGGATGATATAAAACAATTTTTTACTAAGATAATACAAGGAAATAATGAGACTTACTCAGAATTTGTGGCACATCTACAGTCAGCCATTGAGAGATCTATACCTGAGCAGAGGCTAGACAGATGCTTTTATTACAACTAGCATTTGAAAATACCAATTCTGATTGTAAGCAGGCACTGACTCTAGTCAGAAATCAATATAATGCGACCATTGAGCATTATCTCCGTACTTGTAGAGATGTAGGCTCAGGCACATTCCAAGCTACTTTAAATGCTACAGCTTTAGCAGATGCCATACAAGGGATTAAAAAGAAACCTAAATGCTTTAATTGTGGAAAGCTAGGCGACATCCAGTGCTGACTGCAATAAAAGCAAAAGTGAAACTGCTTCAGCACCGGTCTTAAAGATACAGGCACTGGGAGTCTGTAGACGTTGTAGAAAAGGTAAATATTAGACTAATGAATGTAAATCAATAAGAGACAAAGACGGGAATTACTTCCCACCAAAGAGGAACTCACTTTCATACAGAACTCGGGAAACAGGGGGTTGGGCTCAGCTCAAGGCCCTCAGACAAAAAACACGAGCAATCAAACTCAATTTCCGGTCATCGAGGGTGCAGCCCATGCCCAGATGAATCAGAACAATTAATAAGTATAAAAACTGTTAAGTATATGTTCAAGATCTTTTTCATGCTACTCAAAGAAGTGTGGCATTAGATCTGCCAATTTTAAAAGAGGAGATTTTTTCAGGACAATTGCCTAAAACATTAACTTCAGGCATATATGGACCAATTCCAGAAAATACAGTGGGTTTAATTATCGGAAGAAGTAGTTTAGCAATGGAAGGTTTAAATATTCACCCAAGAATAATAGATTCTCACTATCAGGGAGAAATTTTGTTAATGGCTTCTTCTACTCAAAATGTGAAATTAAAAGCTGGACAAAAGGTTGCTCAAATACTAATTTTACCTTATTATAATGGGAAAACAGCACCCATTAAGAAAGAGGGTGATTTGGAAAACACTGAAAAACAGGTTTTTTGGCATACTTATGTTAATAACTCCAGGCCATAGTGTACTGTGATCTTTTCTGATAACACCTCCATTAAGGGCCTTATAGATACTGGAGCTGACATATCAATTATTGCTTCATGTGAATGGCCAAAGCATTTGCCTAAGCAAAAAATTACAGCAATTTTTGTAGGAATGGGAACTTTATCTGCTATAGAACAAAGTGTTAACATTCTTGATTGCATAGGACCTGAAGGACAGAAAGCTCAACTGCGCCCCTATGTGGCTCCTATAGCTTTATCCCTCTGGGGAAGAGATCTTTTAAAACAATGAGGCACTATGATTTCTATTCCTACTATTTCTAAACCTGCACAAAGCATTATGTTTAATATGCGCTATAGTCCAACTGATCCAACTCCAGTTCTTAAACCAGAAGTTATAAGAATGGGCAATGATAAAACTGGCTTAGGTTTACCTGCATTTCAAGAGAATTTTTTATAAAGGCTTCCATTCCGCGCTTTGCCCTGCCATTACAATGGAAAACAGATAAACCAATAGGGGTTAAACAGTGGCTGTTTACTCATGAAAAATTAGAAGCACTTAATACATTGGTTCAAGAACAACTTAAAGCAGGCTATATCGAACCAAGTACAAGCCAATGGAATAGCCCAGTATTTCTTATAAAAAAGAAATCAGGAAAATGGAGAATGTTAACATATTTAAGATGAATTAATGCTATTATTGTACCAATGGGAACACCCCAATTTGGTATTCCTAATCCAGCATTAATTCCTAAAAGTTATTCCATAATTATTATTGACTTAAAAAAAATTTTTTACCATCCCGCTGCATCCTAATGATGGAGAAAGATTTGCATTTACCATCCCTTCTCTGAATTCAGAAAAGCCAGCTAAACTTACCATTGGAAGGTGCTTCCTCAAGGCATGTTAAATTGTGCCACTTCGTGTGAATTTTTTGTAAATCAACCTTTAGAAAAGGTTAGGACATTATTCCCTGAAGGAATATGTTTACATTATATGGATGATATTTTAATTGCTCATGCTGAAGAAACAAAATTACATTTGATGTTTAAAGCAGTAAAAGAAAATTGTCAACAATATGGATTAGTCATTTCACAAGATAAAATTCAAGATACCAATCGATCCTTGGGAATATTTAGGATATAAAATTACTAGACAACAAATAATTCCTCAAAAAGTAACAATTAGGAGAGACTCATTAAAGACTCTTAATGATTTTCAAAAATTGTTGAGAGATATTAATTGGATTAGACCTAGATTAGGGATATCTACTTATGCTTTAAAAAATTTATTCTCTACTTTGGAAGGTGATTCTAATTTAAAAAGCCCTAGAAAATTAACTTCTGAGGCTGAAAAAGAATTACAGTGGATAGACCAACATATTCAACAATCTCAATTAGATAGAATTGATACTGTAGGAGAATTCTACTTATATATTTTTCCTTTTAGCCATTCACCTACAGGCTTATTAACTAAAAATGAAGCTTTTATAGAATGGTGTTTTTTACCTAATAAAGCAATTAAAAATATGGAAACTTATATTTATAAAATAGCAACAGTGATTCTTTTTTTTTATATATATATATTTTTGTAGAGACAGAGTTTCACTTTATTGCCCTCGGTAGAGTGCCGTGGCGTCACACAGCTCACAGCAACCTCCAACTCCTGGGCTTAGGCGATTCTCCTGCCTCAGCCTCCCGAGTAGCTGGGACCACAGGCGCCCGCCACAACGCCCGGCTATTTTTTGGTTGCAGTTTGGCAGGGGCCGGGTATGAACCCGCCACCCTCAGCATATGGGGCCTGCGCCCTGCTCACTGAGCCACAGGCGCTGCCCAGCAGTGATTCTTAAAGGTAGACAAAGACTTAGACAACTTGTTGCTTTTTACCCTAATAAAATTATTGTTCCTTTAACTAATTCCCAAATTAATAATTTATTTATTTTTAATGTGGAATGGCAAATTGCTCTCTCTGATTATTTAGGAATTTTAGATAATCGTTATCCACAAGACAAAAGGATTCAATTTCTTAAAAGAACTAATTGGATATTACCTAAAATTATTAGAATTGAACCTATTGGTAATGCTTTAACTTTTTATACTGATACAAATAAACAAGGGATGGCAGGGTATATTGGACCAAATGTTCAAAAAGTAGAACAATCACCTTATAAATCTGTTCAAAAAGCAGAACTGTTTGCTATTATAATGTTACTAACTGATTATTAAAAAGATAATTTAAATATCATGAGTGACTCAAAATATAGTAAAATAGTAGTACAAAATATTGACAAAGTCACTCTTTCTGATACCATCTCTGAGTTAAATCAATTATTTACTCAATTACAAGCCTTGATTAGAGCTCGACAACATCCTTTATATATAACACACATAAGAGCTCATTTAGGATTACCTGGACCTTTGTCTGAAGGAAATCATATGATTGACCAACTAGTTGGTTCAGTATTTTCAGCTCAACAAGAACATAAATTACATCATTCAAATGCCAAGTCTTTAAAACAAAGACATGGAATAACTTGGCAATCAGCAAGAGCTGTAATAAGATCTTGTCCTACTTGCCAACCTATAGTAGGACAATGTCTCCTTTATCACAAGGAGTTAATCCTTGAGGCTTAAAATCTAATCAAATCTGGCAAATGGATGTAACTCAATTCCCATAATTTGGTAAAGTCAAAAATATTCATCATTCTGTTGATACTTATTCTCATTTTTCATGGGCAACAGCTTTATCTTCAGAAAAAGCTGATGCAGTAATAACACATTATTAGAAACTTTGGCCATTATAGGAAAACCTACTACCATCAAAACAGATAATGGTTCAGCATATATATCTCATAAATGTAAATAATTTTTTTAATAATTAATCATATTACTAAAATCAAATTAATCATATTACTAAAATACCGAAAAATTGCACTGATCAAGCTATAATAGAAAGACAAAACAGAACTCTAAAAGATATGCTTTTCAAACAAAAGGGGGAAGGATAGTATACTACCCCTAGAAATAGATTATCCTCAGAACTTTTTACTTTAAATTTTTTAAATTTGAATGATGAAAATGAAACACCAGCTTTTAAACATTGGTCACAGAGCCACCTATTGACCAACTAGTATATTACAAAGATACTTTAAAAAATGAGTGGCTTCCAGACACAATCATAAGATGCGGAAGAGGGTTTGCTTATGTCTCTACAGGAAACCAAAAATTCTGGATTCTAGATAAGAATATAAAGTTGAGACAACTTCCTCTTAAAGAAATATCCTCAAAATAGGTTACTGGAGGCATCAGTGAACAACATAACCAGCAGATTTCGCCCCCTGTCTCTGACCAAAAAGAAGATGAGGAAGAGAAAGATGAAAGTGACTCCTCACCTTAAGATGCCCACTATGAAACAACTGCAGAATCTGGGAAGGATGGCATTTAAAAACATACGAAAAAGAAACGTAAGGTTACACCTGTCTCAGTATTTTTAGCAATGTTTGCACTTCTGGTTACCACAGCCAGAGGGGAGGAGTATCATTACTGGACCTATGTCCCTAATCCACCGTTACTGTGAGGGGTTAGTTGGACAGAACCTACCGAACCAATTTATGTTAATGAATCTGTATGGCTTCCTGGCCCACATGACACACGAGGATCCATTTAAACCTGAGGAAAAAGGTATGGTTGTAACTAATTACTGGAGTCACGGGCCCTCCCATTTGTTTTGGTCAACAATATCAATGTCTTAATATGACAACTCAGGATTGGCTAAGTCATCATGACAGGCCTGCTCCTAAAGGAGATATAAAAAGAGAAATGTTTACGTTGAGTGCTAACTCTATTTCCAGATTTATCCCTAGTTTTGTTCCTATAGATGTAGAGACTCCATCTTGTAAAGAACACAGTTTTAAAGAAATTAAGAATTGAGTACATAGGACTAAATTTAAAGGTGAAAAAACTTTTTTCCTCACCAATACATCCAAGGGAGCAATAATGGATTGGAGTCCTAAGGCAACTTTATTAGATCATAATAAAATTCCTATTAATATGGATTTGTCTCAAGAAGAACACACATACCCTATAACAAAAGATAAGATGAATATAAATATGCTAACATCTATTAGCTGCACGGATGTTGGGTTTTCACAGCCAGCACCAGGAATCTATGGATTCCCAAAACAAAATCATTTATGGAAAGTTGCTGCAGCATTAAAACTGTTGAAAGCTTGGACAGGTGGTCTGTATTATCATTACACCACCAATCCTCAAATGTATGGCATGGAATTTGTAGTACAAGGAGAAAGAACTATTCAGGCTTGTGTGCAGTTACCATTTTTTTGGTTAAAAGGGGATATTAAATGGAGTGAAAAAACTGGAGAATTAACTTGTGCCATGTGTCAATTGTTTACTTGCATTAATAACCTTGTGAGTTTTAATCCATAAAAGGAACAGCTGTATTTATTAAGAGCCACAGAGCAGGGCTGAATGAGGCAAGCCCACTCCAAACCCCAACACCAACACTAACCCCAAACCCAGCAAACCCTAATCCCTAACCCAAACCACTAATCCCAACTCCAAACCCAGCCCAAAAGAACAATAAATAACCCCAATATCTAACCGCAAACCCTAACCCTAATCTCTAACCTAAACCTCTAACTTTAACCCCACAGCCCAACCCCAAATGCCAAACTCAACGCCTACCCCTACACGCCAAACCCTAAGGCCACATTCTAACTTCAATCCTAAACTCCAACCCTAAATCCAACCACAAACCCCAACCCCAACTCCTAACCCCAACACTTAGCCTACTGTAACCATAAAACTAGGTCTAGCCCCTACCCTTACCCCAACTCGTAACCCCCACCCCAACTTTAACCCCCTAACCCTAACCACTAACCCCTATACTATCCCCAACCCTAACACCTAACCCTATTCACTCTAACCCTAACCCCAACCCTAACCATCTTCTTCCTAACCCTTAATCCTAACCCCGACCCTGATCCCAACACTAATTCCCTTCTTTATAACCCTAACCCTAATTCCAAATCCCAACCCTCACCCCAAATTCCAACCCTTAACCCTAACAACCCTAACCCCCATCCCCTACCCCAACCCCTAAAAAACTAATTCCTGCTCCCTAACCTCCAGCCCGTGACCCCTGCCCCCTCACAGTAACCCCAACCCCCAACCTTTTCCAAAACATCGTAAAAGAAAGAATACTTTCCAACACATTCTATGAAGCAAATATCACCCTGATGCCTAAACCAGGAATAGATCCAACAAAAAAAGAAAATTATAGGCCAATATCATTAAGGAACATAGCTTCAAAAATATTCAATAAGATCCTAGGAAACAGGATCCAGCAACATATCAAAAAAATTATACATTATGGCCAAGTGGGTTTTATCTCAGGCACTGAAGTTTGGTTCAATATACATAAAGCTATAAATATAACACATCACATAAACAAACTAAAAGACAAGGACCCCATGATTCAATAGATGCAGAAAAAGCTTTTGACAATATACAGCATCCTTTCATGATCAGAACACTTAAGAAAATAGGTATAGATGGGACTTTTCTTTCTTTATTTTTTTTGTTATTATTATTATTATTATTATTTGCAGTTTCTGGCCAGGGCTGGGTTTGAACCCGCCACCTCCAGCATATGGGGCCGGTGCCCCACCCCTTTAAGCCACAGGCACCACTGAAGATGGGGCTTTTCTTAAACTGATAGTGGCCATCTACAGCAAACCCACAGCCAATATTATATTGAATGGAGAAAAATTCAAAACATTTCCACTCAGATCAGGAACCAGGCAAGGTTGCTCATTGTCTCCAGTGCCATTCAACGTAGTAATGGAAGTATTAGCCATTGCAATTGGGCAAGAGAAGGTGATCAAGGGTATACAAATATGGTCAGGGGGGCGGCGCCTGTGGCTCAGTGAGTAGGGCGCCGGCCCCATATGCCGCGGGTGGCGGGTTCAAACCCAGCCCGGCCAAACTGCACCAAAAAAATAGCCGGGCATTGTGGCAGGCACCTGTAGTCCCAGCTGCTTGGGAGGCTGAGGCAAGAGAATTGTGTAAGCCCAAGAGTTAGAGGTTGCTGTGAGCCGTGTGATGTCATGGCACTCTACCGAGGGAGGTACAGTGAGACTCTGTCTCAAAAAAAAAAAAAAAATATGGTCAGAGGAGATAAAACTTTCACTCTTTGAAGACGATATGATTTTATACCAGGAAACCTCCCCAGGGACTCAACTACAAAACTCTTAGAAGTGATCAAGGAACGCAGCAGTGGATACAAAATCAATACTCACAAATCAGTAGCTTTTATATATACCAATAATATATATATTGGTATATATAATATGTATAATATGTATATTATATATACCAATAATATACCAAGCCCTCCAAAAGTCAAGGACTCTATTCCCTTTATAGTTGTGCCGAAGAAGATGAAATATTTGGAAATTTACCTATCCAAGGACATGAAAGATCTCTATATGAGAATTATGAAACTCTGAGAAAAGAAATAGCTGAGGATGTTAACAAGTGGAAAAACATACCATGCTCATGGCTGGGAAGAATCAACATTGTTGAAATGTCCCTATTACCCAAAATAATCTACACATTTAATGCAATCCCTATCAAAGCACCACTGTCATACTTTAAAGACCTGGAAAAAATAGTACTTCATTTTATATGGAACCAGAAAAAAACTCCAATAGCCAAGACATTACTCAGAAATAAAAACAAATCAGGAGGAATCACACTACCAGACTTCACACTATACTATAAATCTATAGAGATCAAAACAGCATGGCATTGCCACAAAAATAGAGAGGTAGATGTATGGAACAGAATTGAGAACCAAGAGATGAACCCAGACACTTATCATCATTTGATCTTTGATAAGCCCATCAAAAATATGAATTGGGAGAAAGATTACCTATTTAACAAATGGTGCTTGGAGAATTGGCTGGCGACTTGTAGAAGACTGAAACTGGACCCACACCTTTCACCATTAACAAAAATTGACTCTCACTGGAAAAGAGATTTAAACTTAAGACATGAAACTATAAAGATTCTTGGAGAGAGTGCGGGAGAAACACTTGAAGAAATCAGCCTGGGAGAATGCTTTATGAGGAGGACGCCCGGGCAAATAAAGCACCATCAAAAATACATTACTGGGATCTGATCAAACTAAAAAGTTTCTGCCCAGCCAAGAACACAGTAAGTAAAGCAAGCAGATATCCCTCAGAATGGGAGAGGATATTTGCAGGTTATGCTTCTGACAAAAGTTTGATAACCAGAATCCACAGAGAACTCAAACTTATTAATTAAAAAAAAAAAAAAAAGAAAGAACAAGTAATCCCATTTCATTGTGGGCAAAGGACTAGAACAGAACCTTCTCTGAAGAAGATAGGTGCATGCCCTACAGATACATGAAAAAAATGCTCATCATCTTTAATTATCAGAGAAATGCAAATCAAAACCACTTTGAGATATCATCTAACTCCAGTAAGAGTAGCTCACATAACAAAATTCCAAAACTACAGATGTTGTCATGGATGTGGAAAAAAGGGAGCATTTATGCACTGGTGGTAGGAGTGCAAGCTAATATTCCCCTTTTGGAAAGAAGTATGGAGAATACTCAGGGATCTAAAAGCAGACCTGTTGTTTGATCATGAAATTTCTCTACTAGGTGTATATCCAAAAGACCAAAAATCACTTTATAAAAAATATATTTGCACCAGATTGTTCATTGCAGTTCAATTCATAAATAGCCAAGTCACCGAAGAAGCCCAAGTGCCCATCGACCCATGCATGGATTAATAAGTTGTGGTGTATGTATACCATGGAATATCCTTTAAAAAAGATGGAGACTTTACCTCTTTCATGTTTACATGGATGGAGCTGGAACATATCCTACTTAGTAAAGTATCTCAAGAATGGAAGAAAAAATATCCAATGTGCTCAATACTATTAAGAATCCAATTTACAATCACTCATACTTTCATATGAAAAATAGATCACAACTATGGCCCAGGATGAAAGAGGGATGAGGGGGGACAGGACGGGAGGGGGATGGTCAGATCAAGTGAGGGTGAATTGTGGGATCAAACCTATGGTGCATAATGCAAGGATACTTGTCAGATTTATTAAGTATAGAGTATAAATGTCTTAACACAATAATTAAGTAAACGAGATGAGATATATATTAACCAGTGTGATGGAAATGCTCCTAATTCTATGTATCAGCACATCGTACCCATAACATGCATTAATGTATAAATGAGCTATTCATTTCTGATTTAATAAAAAGAAAGCATTAATGTAAAAAAAAAAAAAAGAAAGAAAAAGAAAATGTTCTTACTTTTTTTTTTATTGCTGGGGGTTCATCGAGGGTACAAAAAACCAGGTTACACTGATTGCACTTGTTAGGTAAAGTCCCTCTTACAATCATGTCTTGGCCCCAAAAGGTGTGGCACACACCAAGACGCCACTCCCCTCCGTCCTTCCCTCTCTCTGGTCTTCCTTTTCCCCCCTCCTCCTTTCTCTCTCTTCTCTCCGCTTCCCTCACCCCCACCATGTCATTAATTGTCCTCATATCAAAATTGCATAGGATTCATGCTTCTCCATTCCTGTGATGCTTCACTAAGAATGTGTTCCACTTCTATCCAGGTTAATTACAAAGACTGAAAAGTCTCCTTTTTTTTTTTTTTTTTTAATGGCTGAATGGTATTCCATGGTGTACATATACCACAGTTTGTTAATCCATTCCTGGGTTGGTGGGCATTTAGGCTGTTTATACATTTTGGCAATTGTAAATTGAGCTGCAATAAACAATCTAGAGCAAGTATCATTATGATAAAAGGATTTTTTTCCTTCTGGGTAGATGCCCAGTAATGGGATTACGGGATCAAATGGAAGCTCTAGCTTGAGTTCTTTGAGGGTTCTCCATACTTCCTTCCAAAAAGGTTATACAGTTTGCAGTCCCACCAGCAGTGTAAAAGTGTTCACTTCTCTCCACATCCACGCTAGCATTGACAGTTTTGAGATTTTGTGATGTGGGTGGTTTTGATTTGCATTTCTCTAATAATGAGGGATGATTAACATTTTTCATATGTTTGTTAGCCATTTGTCTTCTTTAGAGAAGTTCTATTCAGGTCTCTTGCACATTGATATATGGGAACATTGGCTTTTTTATGTGGATTAATTTGAGTTCTCTTTAGAGACCCTAATTATCAAGCTTTGGTCTGATTTAAAACATGCAAATATCCTTTCCCATGTGTAGGTTATCTATTTGCTTTAGTTGTTGTTTCCTTAGCTATACAGAAACCTTTCAGTTTAATTAAGTCCCATTTGTTTATTATTGTGAAAGGACCAAGCTAATTCCATTTTGTCTCACAGCCTTCACTGACCCCAATTTGCCCCACAGCCTTCAATTTGCAGCTGCATACCAAAGGTGATAGGCAACCTGCTTGCATACCAAAGGTGATAGGCAACCTGCTTCTTCCCCCACCCCCAGCTCCAGTAGGTCTGCCCAGAGCAATAATTCACCCACCCTTGGCCCCAGTAGTAGTAAATCCTTCCCCAGGCTAATCAGCCCAGATCAAACATTGTACAGTTCCCTAATCCCCCATCAGCTCTTCCCAGCAGCTCACCCAACTCCCCCTCCCTTTTTCCTTTCTGTATTCTTAAAACTGCTCTTCCCTCTATGGTCGGGGCATCTCTGCTCTCCTGCTGCATCAGGAATGGAGAAGCCCAAGCTTGAGCTTGTCAATAAACTAACTCTTGCTTTTGCATCGGACTTGGTCTTCAGGTGATTTATGAGGGGTACCCCACAACCTGGGCACAACAATTTTTGTTGTTGCAATTGCCATGGCAGCCTCCTTCATGAAGACTTTCCCCAGGCCTATATCTTTCAGTGTTTTTCCTATGCTTTTTTTGATGATTTTTTTTCATGCATTAAATTTAAGTCCTTTATCCATTGAATCAATTTTTGTGAGTGGAGAAAGGTGTGGGTCCAGTTTCAGTCTTTTACATGCGGATATCCAGTTCTCTCAGCACCACTTATTGAATAGGGAGTCACCAAACTTTTGGAACAAAATGATAACAAAGACATTAATTATCAAAACTTGTGGGATACTGCAAAGGCATCCCTAAGAGGGAAATTTATAGCATTGGAAGCTTTATCAAGAAAACAGAAAGAGAGGAAGCCAAAAACTTAATGGATCATCTCAAGCAACTGGAAAAAGAAGAACATTCCAACCCCAAACCCAGCAGAAGAAAAGAAATTACCAAAATTAGAGCCGAATTAAATGATATGGAAAACAAAAGAGTCATTCAGAAGATCAATGAAGCAAAAAGTTGGTTTTTTTGAAAAGATTAACACAATTGATAAATCTTTGGCCAACCTAACCAGAAATAGAAAAGTAAAATCTCCTAGTATCATGTATTAGAAATGATAAAGGAGAAATAACAACAGACACTTCAGAAATTAAAAAAAATCCTCAATGATTGCTATAAAAATCTCTATTCCCAGAAATATGAAAATATGTAGGTAATGGACCAATATCTAGAAGCACACCACCTTCCTAGACTCAATCAGAAAGAATTAGAAATCCTCAATGGACCTATATCAATCACTGAAATAGCATCAACAATATGAAATCTCCCAAAAAATAAAAGTCTGGGACCAGATAGCTTTACATCCAAATTCTATCAAACCTTTCAAGAGGAACTAGTATCTATATTATATAACATTTTCCAAAGCATAGAAAAGAAGGAATACTTCCCAACACAGTCTATGAAGCAAATATCACCCTGATACCCAAACCAGGAATGGATCCAACAAAGAAAGAAAATTATAGACCAATATCATTAATGAATAGCAATGCAAAAATATTCAATAAGATCTTAGTAAACAGAATTCAACAATACATCAAAAAATTATACACTATCATCTAGTTGGTTTTATTCTTGGGTTCCAGAGTTGGTTCAACATACGCAGATCTATAAATATCATATATCACATCTATAAAATAAAAACAAAGACCATATGATGCTCTCAATTGATGCAGAGAAAGCCTTTGATAATATCCAGCATCTTTTCATAAACAGAACACTTAAGAAAATAGGCATAGAAGGGACATTTCTTAAACTGATGGATGCTATCTACAGAAAACCCACAGACAATATCGTATTCAATGGTATAAAATTGAAAATATTTCCTCTCAGATCAGGAAGGAGACAAGAATGCCCACTGTCTCCACTGCTATTCAACATAGTAATGGAAGTCTTAGCGATCGCAATCAGGCAAGAGAAGGTGATCAAGGGTATCCAAATAGGGTCAGAGGAGATCAAACTCTCACTCTTTGGCTGATGATATGATCCTACACCTGGAAAATCCCAGGGACACAACTTCAAAACTCTTAGAAGTGATCAAGGAATACAGCAGTGTCTCAGGATACAAGATAAATACTTACAAGTCAGTATCTTTTAAATGTTCCAACAACAGTCAAGGTGAAAATACAGTCAAGGACTCTATTCCTTTTACAATAGTGCCAGAGAAGATGAGATATCTGTGAATTTACCTAACAAAGGATGTGAAGGATCTCTATAAAGAGAACTATGAAACTCTGAGAACAGAAATAGCTGAAGATGTTAACAAATGGAAAAACATATCATGCTCATGAATGGGAAGAATCAACATTGTTAAAATGTCCATACTACCCAAAGAAATCTACAGATTTAATGGCAATCCCTATTAAAGCACCATTGCCATACTCTAAAGACCTGGAAAAAATAGTACTTCATTTTATGTGGAATCAGAAAAAGCCTTGAATAGCAAATACATTACTCAGAAATAAGAACAAATCAGGAAGTATCACATTACCAGACTTCAGGCTATACTATAAATCTATAGTGATGAGAACAGCATGATACTGGCACAGAAACAGCATATTTATGGCACAGAATAGAGAACCAAGAGATGAATCCAGCTACCTATCATCATTTGATCTTCAACAAGGCTATTAACAATATTCAGTGGGAGAAAGACTTCCTATTTGACAAATGGTGCTGGGTGAACTGGCTGGCGACCTGTAGAAGACTTAAACAGGATCCTCACCTTTCACCATTAACAAAAATTGATTCTCACTGGATAGAAGATTTAACCTTAAGACATGAAACTATAAAGACCCTTGGAGAGAGTGCAGGAGAAACACTTGAATAAACTGGCCAGGGACAATATTTTATGAGGAGGATACTCTGGGCAATTGAAGCAACACAAAAAAGTACATTACTGGGATCCGATCAAACTAAAAATCTTCTGCACAGCCAAGAGCACAGTAAGTAAAGCAAACATACAATCTTCAGAATGGGAAAAGGTTTTTTCGGGTTATGCTTCCAACCAAGGTCTGATAACTAGAATCTACAGAGAACTCAAAGTAATCAATAAGCAAAGAATAAATAATCCCATTTCTATGTGGGCAAGAGACTTGAACAGAAACTTCTCTGATGAAGACCGGGCTATGACTTACAAACACATGAAAAAATGCTCCTCATCCTTAATCATCAGAGAAATGCAAATCAAAACCACTTTGAGATATCATCTAACTCTAGTCAGAGTAGCCCACATTGCAAAAATCTCAAAATTGCAGATGTTGGCGTGATTGCAGAGAGAAGGGAACGCTTCTACACTGCTGGTGAGAATGCAAGCTAATACCACCTTTTTGGAAAGAAGTTTAAGAGAACATTCAAGTAAATAAAAGTAGACCTAACATTCAATCCTGCAATTCCTCTACCAGGTATATACTCAGAATATCAAAAATTATTTTACAACAAATACATTTGGACCAGAATGTTTTTTGCAGCCCAATCCATAACAGCCAAGACATGGAAACAGCCGAAGTGCCCATCGACCCATGAATGGACTAACAAACTGTGGTATACATGTACACCATGGAATACTATGCAGCCATAAAAATATGGAGACTTCACATCTTTTGTTTACCTGGATGGAGGTGGAACATATTGTTCTTAGTAAAGTATTTCAAGAATGGAAAAAAGGTATGCAATGTACTCAACACTACTTTGAAATCATTATACAATCACGTACACAATCATATGAATGGCAAAACATAACTATAGTCCAGAACATAGAAGGGAAGAGGAGAGAGACAGGGGAGGGGGGATTAGGAGGAGGGGGAGTATTTAGGGGGACCTCACCTAATGTGCATGATGCAATGGTACATTTCAAAACTATTAAAAAATGAGTATAATTGTGATGGATGTGTTAGTTCAATACAAGCATTTCACATTGTATATTGAAGCAGTACCCTGACCCCCATAAATGAATCAATGTACAAAGTTATGATTTAATAAAAAATAAAGAAAAAAAAAGAAGGCCAGTAACAAAGAACACACATGATCTGTCTCACCCACTTGACAATACCTTGTGTTCTTTCAAGGTAATGTGACTTTTTTTTTTTTTTTGCAGTTTTTGGCAGGGGCTGGGTTTGAACCATCCACCTCTGGTATATGGGAACAGCACCCTACTCCTTGGAGCCACAGGCACAGCCCAAGGTATTGTGACTTTTAATCAAAGAGAACAGGGATGATTAATTCCCTGTTTAATAACATGTACACATTCACAGTAATAGAAATTCTAAATGGTTACCAGAAAAGGCTTCTGCACAAACTATAGTATTCCAAAAACAAGTGTGATGCCACAGGCCCTGAGTTCCCTACACAGAAAATTTGGGGGCTCAATAAAGGTATTTTTACAGCTAAGCTTTATTTATATGGCTAATCTTTATTTATTTCTGTGGTAGACTTAAAGAAGGAGGTAGTTAAATTAGCAAGTCCTTTTAAACCCTTATAAATCACACCTCAGATTTTCTGGAGATGAACCTGAAATAGACCAGCCAGGATAGTCTTCTTGGCAGTTGAAGCAATCACAATGCACCCTGTTTGTCTTTGGGGACCCTTACAAAGAATGGGAGGGCCCTCTAGCTTCCTTAAACTAGAATGCATGAACTTCTAAGAGCATGCTATTCAAATCAGGGAATGGACTACCTCCCTAGATGGATATAGCTCATAATTAAGTGGGCATGTACAACACCCATGTTACTGGAGTGAACAGGATCAGACACAACTGGGTTCCACCTGAACAGAAGCATCACAGACACAGGCATTGGGTGTGCACAGACAAGGGAAACACCAGGAAGAGAAAAAAAATGCCTGAATATTCTTAGGGAAAAAATAATCATTCTCAGGCTGAGTCTAAACTTTAGCAGCAGATATTTCAAAATCTTTGTTTCTAATTTTAAAGTCAATACTTTTTGTTTCAAACGAAATCTCAATAAATGAAGAAACAAACATTTATAACAACAACAAAAAAAAATAGGTTTTTCAGTTACAAAGTTATTAGCTCCAATAAGCTCTGAAGTTCTTATTCTGTTTTATTTAAGCAAGTTGCCCAATGTTCAGAAAAACAAATCGTGCTTGTATTCAGAGACTCACATCTCTGATCAGTCTCTTGAGATATGTTTTCCAGATTGCTTCTCAGTTTATCATATTGTTTCACAGACTCTTCAACCAATTTTTTACTTTCTTGGTTAAAATGTCTGAGTTCCTGTGATAAGACATCTGAATCAGCACAAAATTTCTTACTTTGAAAAGTTGTTTGGTTGATTGTATCATTAGATTTCCTACAAAAAAGAGAATGACATTATTGAAATGGGAAACCAAGACTCAAAGGATATATAATTTCTCAGGATCACACAGCTCTAAGATGGCAGTTTTGAACACAGATTGTCTGGCTCAGGAGCCCATTGTCTTATGAATCTTCTACATTGATGAATGATTCTTTGGCCAGTGTCTTTTCACAGCAGAATGACATCACATCTGCCGCTAAATGACCTTTGAAAAGATCATTCTTCTTCATGAAATCTTTCCCAGACCGTCTCCTGATTTTATGTTTTGTTTTGTATCTTTTACAGTATTTAATTATACAGTTATTAAAATTAAATTTGTCTACTTGTATTCCTCCTACTGAACTATGTCACTTCAGAGCAGCACCTACAGCCTCTGGTCTACCCCTAAATTGCCCAATCAGTCCGTGATTCTGTTATGAAGCAGCTTCCCTTGCCTAGGACATAAATAAATCATAAACATTATTATTTTAAAAAGTCATCTATAATGCTTTCTTATAATTAAAAGAAAAGTATACTTGGGTCTGACAAATTATAATATAACCCATATAGAACAGTGTGACATAAACTTGATATAAAACTAATACCAGTTAGAATATACACATAAAATTCATTGAATTCCTCCTCTCAGCAAGTTTCTCTTAGCCTTCAAAGCCATCTCACAGGACCACAGAGTTAAACCTTGGTGAATGAATGTTACCCTCTATTACCAGTAGATGGTAAACCATATAAATAAACCACGTAAGCAAACATGTTCAAAACCAAACTTACAAAGTGGAAGTGGCTGGAAAAGAAAAAGAAATTTAAATGGCAAGCTTAAAGTCTGTCAACATAAATCATTCCTCACAAGGAACTAACAACCTTGTGTGAAGATGAGATTTAGTCAGATGTGGTTACCAACCAGGACAAATAATGCTAAAGGCAGTTATGTTCAGTGTACACAAACCTCTACCTAGACTCATGAGTGATTTTGAGACAGAGTTTCTAGACCACACTAATAAACACTGACATGGACAATTAATGTCAGGAAGACAGGAAAAATGACTAGCATAGCCCTTAAGAAAGTATTTCATATCTTCCTTCCCACTTCAGTTCTTCTCTAATATTCCCTCCAAAGCTATGGAATGGGCTAAAAAAAAAAAAATCAATCAACCTACATACTAGGAATGAAAAAGAAAGAAATACTTTCTAGATTCAAAATCTAAAGAGTTCACAATAGAATACCCTATACTGGGGCAGTGCCTGTGGCTTGGTAGATAGGGGCCCAGCCCCATATACCAAGGGTAGCAGGTTTGAACCCAGCCCTGGCCAACTACAACAGCAGTGACAACTGCAACAAAAATAGATGGGTGTTGTGGCAGGTGCCTGTAGTCCCAGCTACTCAGGAGGCTAAGGCAAGAGGATCACTTAAGCCCAAGATTTTGAGGTTGCTGTGAGCTGTGGCACCACAGCACTCTACTGAGGGTGACATAGTGAGACTCTGTCTCAAAAAAAAATGTAATAAAGTATACACAAGTTAATGAAAGAGATAAAAATGTTCAATTCAAATTTGGAAAGAAAGACTTGACACCTGTAGCTCAGCAGCTAGTGTGCCAGCCAAATACACCAGGGCAGGTGGACTGGAACCTGGCCTGGGCCTGCCAAACAACAATGACAACTACAACTACAAAAATATAGCCAGGCGAGGCTATATGCCAGTAGCACAGTGATTATGGCACCAGCCCCATGCAACGAGGCTAGCAGGTTTGAGTTGAGCGAGGGCCAGGTAAATGACATTGACAACTGCAACAAGAAAATAGCTGGATGCTGTGGTGAGTGACTGTAGTCCAAGCTACTTGGGAGGCTGAGGCAAAAGAATCACTTGAGCCCAAGAGTTTGAGATTGCTGTGAGCTGGGATACCATGACACTCTACCCAGGGTGACGTAGTGAAACTGTCTGAAACAGAAAAAAAAAAAAAAGTCAGGCATTATGTTGGGTGCCTGTAGTCTCTGCTACTTGGGAATCACTTGAGCCCAAGAGTTTGAGATTGCTGTGAGCTGTGATGCCATGACACTCTACCCAGGGTGACGTAGTGAAACTGTCTCAAACAGAAAAAAAAAAAAGTCAGGCATTATGTTGGGTGCCTGTAGTCTCTGCTACTTGGGAGGGTGAGGCTAGAGAATTGCTTAAGCCCAAGAGTTTGAGGTTGCTGTGAGCTGTGATGCCATGGCACTCTAGACAGCAATGTAGTGAGATGCTGTCTAAAAAAATAATAAAATAAATAAGGAAATAAAAAGGAGCAAAAAAGAAACAAACAAATGATGCAACAAATAAAAAATAGAAAAATGGCATATTTTAATACAACTGTATCAGTACTCATTTTAAATATGGTCTAAACAAATCAGTTGAACATTATAGACTGTTAAATCAGATGAAAAAGCAAAACTCAACCATATGCTATCTACCAAAACATCTACTAGAAATAGAAAAAGTTAGGCTGAAAGTGGAGATGGACATATATCACATAAATAGCAATCAAAGGAAAACTGGAATACCTGTCTTATTTAATTTCAAACAAAGCAGACTTAAGAATATGATCAATATCAGGAATAAAAAGGAATTTTTTTTTTGAGACAGTCTTTGTTGCCCTTGGTAGAGTGCTGTGGCATCATAGCTCACAGCAACCTCAAATTCTTGGGCTCAAGTGATCCTCTTGCCTCAGCCTCCCAAGTAACTGGGACTACAGGTGCCCACCACAACACATGGCTATTTTTATTTATTTGTTGTTCTTTGCATTTTTTTTTTCAGCCCGGGCTGCAGGGCTGGGTTTGAACCTGCCACCTCTGGCATATGGGGCCAGTGCCCTACCCCTTTGAGCCACAGGAATTGCACCGCCTGTCTATTTTTTAGTTGCAGCCGTCATTGTTATTTGGCAAGCATGGGCTGGATTCAAATCTGCCAGCTTAGATGTATGTGGCTGGAGCCTTAGCCACTTGAGCCACAGGCTCTGACCCACGCATGGCTATTTTTAGACATGGGGTCTCACTTTTGCCCAGGCTGGTCTCTAACCAGTTATCTCAGGCAATCCACCCACCTCAACCTCCCAGAGTGCTGGGATTAGAGGCATAAGCCACTGCGCCCAAGTGAATAAAAAGGAATTTTATACAATGATAAAGGGGTCAATTCTCCAAAGAGACATAACTATCCTAAATGTTCCTACAACCTACAACAGAGTATCAAAATACATGAGGCAAAAACTGATGGAACTAATAAGAAAAATTAAAATATCTACAATTATAGATGGAAATTATTACACCAGACAAACCCCCAACAAGATAAACTAAAAAAAAAAAAAAATAGTAAGTAGACACAACATATTCACATTTCTAAACACTAAAGACAAAACAGTCTTAAACACAGCTTCAGAGGAATTGCCTATGGGGGCAAATTACTTGAATGACAATGGATTTCTCATCTTGCAGATGCCAGAAGGAGATGGAAAAACATCTTTCAAATACCATCCCCAAAAGAAATATCAACCCTGAATTCCATGTCCAGTGAAAATGTCTTTCTAGAATGAAAGGAAAATCAAGACATTCTCAGATAAAGGAAAACAGAATTTGTAGCCAGCATACCTACCCCGGAAGACTAAAAAATTCCTCTACCCTGAAGGAAGCTTGAACTTCAGGAAGAAAACAATCAAACGGCCAAAAATAGAAGTAAATATAATACAATATCTTACAGTGAGTTAAGACTCTCCATAGGTAAAAAACTGAACCTTTGACAAATATTATGCTAAAAAGAAATTTTAAATGGATCATGGATTTAAATGTCAAACAAAATTATAAAACTCTTAAAAGAAAACATAGGTCTCATCAGAGTATATGGTTAAGTATGTGGAATTGGGAAGCAATGAAGCTGTAAAGAAATATTAAATTCTAGTATAGAAATCCGCAAATGTTTTCTCTAAAAAGTCAGATAGCTTATGGTACAATGACTTAACTCCACCATTGTAGTGCAAAGGCAGCCAAAGACACCTAAAGGCAACCTGTAAATAAATGGGCATGGCTGTTCCAATACAGTTATTAATAACAAGCATCCAGTCTTCCAGCCATACTTTACCAAGGTCTGCTGTAGTTAGTAAGTATATTTTTTATCAGTGATATAGGTCACAAATGATTAAATTACTTTAATGTGTATTCTCAGATGGAGGAAGTAAGAAAATAGATTCCTGATAATAGCCAGAGGCTATCTGAACAGGCAACACAAATGAAATGGAAAGGTATTTATATGCATGTATACATATGTATACACACAAACACACAATAAAATATTAACAAAAGAGAAATGTGGTTGAAATGTCATTCAACCTTGACTACAGGTTGAAAATATACAAAGGAGTTCATTTGAGATGGGAGTTCACCCATCTCTAAACACACCTGGGTGTTGTGGTGGGCACCTGTAGTCCCAGCTGCTTAGGAGGCTGAGGCAAGAGGACTGCTTGAACCCAAGAGTTTGAGGTTGCTGTGAGCTATTATACCAAAGCACTCTACCAAGGGAAACAAAGTGAGACTCTATCTCAAAGAGAGAAGAAAGAACTTTAATGGATACACAGTTGATTTTTTGACTGATAACATTACTAGAAGGGGAAATTAATGCAGATAATCTACTGGGTCAAGCAATCCAAAAATATTATCAACTATTAGAGCTGAATAATTTTACAAAACTTAGTTGGATATTAATAAAATGTAAGTAGAATCTTAACTTTGTTCACATTTGACATCTTTAAGTACACAACATGCTACACTGAAGACCAAGAAGTGTTGAAAGTGGATCCAAGATTCTTGTTCCCTGATCAGTCTGTTAGTTGGCCAGTATCTCTGAATAACACTTCAGCTGACAATAAATGTCTAATATTCTGATTATGAATAAAGCCTGTCAGTATTTTTATTAATTTCAAAGTAAGGGGTAATATAGTTGTTGTATCTACATGTAAATATGTGTGAGTTTTACATAATGGTTTTATTAGTGTTCACTTCAAGTTTTTGAAAACCTAATAATTACTTATGGAACTTGAACTTCTTTCTTTATAAGCAGAAAACTGTTAGATACTTTTCAGATCAGTCTTTGTGTTTTGATTTCTTAATCAGTTGAATACCAATTTTCTTTTTCTTTTTTTTTTGTTTTTAGACAGAATCTCACCTTGTCACCCTTGGTAGAGTGCATGGCATCACAGCTCACAACAAGCTCAAACTCTTGGGCTTAAGCAATTTTCTTGCCTCAGCCTCCCAAGTAGCTGGGACTATAGACACCCACAACAAAGTCCAGGTATTTTTTTTTTTTCTTGGTTGTAGTTGTCATTGTTGTTTGGCAGGCCCAGGCTAGATTCAAACCCACCAGCTGTGATGTATGTGGCTGGCGTCTTAGCCGTTTGAGCTACAGGTGCTGAGCCTATTGATTTTCAATGTAGACATCAGTGTGGAGGATAAAATCTTTTCCAGTGAACTTAGAAGGTCAGGCTTAAGTACATTTTGGTTCTAAAAATAAACAGACAGATTGTTAAAGAAGAATATTTTTACTTCCATAAACCTAACTGGTTAAGGATAGTATCTTAAAATAGTTTAGTAACTATTAAAAATAGTGCACATTAAAATTCTAAGTTTCCATTCTCCATCCTTTATAGCCCCCAGAGATATATCTGTATATTTAAATTTTTTTTCATAATAAGTCACTCAGTCCTGCCTCCAGTAGTAATTAAGAAAATGGTCACTTAGAGGCTGGGTGAAGTGGTTCAACCCTGTAATCCTAGCACGAGACAGGAGGATCCCCTAAGCTCAGGAGTTCAAGACCAGCCTGAGCAAGAATGAGACCCTGCCTCTACAGAAAATGGAAAAATTAGTCAGGCATTGTGGTGGGCGCCTATAGTCCCAGCTACTTGGGAGACTGAAGCAGAAGGATTCCTTGCACTCAGGATTTTGAAAACACTGTGAGCTAGGCTGATCCATGGCACTCTAGCCTGGAGCAAAAATGAGATTCTGTTGAGAGAAAAGAAAACAGTCAAGGGGTTAAGGCTCCAGCCACATACACCTGAGCTGGTGGATTCGAATCCAGCCCGGGCCTGCCAAACAACAATAACAGCTGCAACCAAAAAATAGCCTGGTGGTGTTGCGGGTGCCTGAAGTCCAACTACTTGGGAGGCGGAGGCAAGAGGATCGCTTAAGCCCAGTAGTTTGAGGTTGCTGTGAGATGTGATGCCACGGCAGTCTACCCAGGGTGACAGCATGAGGTTCTGTCTCATACTTGGGAAGCGGAGGCAAGAGAATCCCTTAAGCCCAGGAGTTGGAGGTTGCTGTGAGGTGTGATACCACAACACTCTACCTAGGGTGACAGCTTGAGGCTTGGTCTCAAGAAAAAAAGAAAAGAATACTGCCCTCTGGTCGGGAGTGGTGTCTCACACCTGTAATCCTAGCACTCTGGAAGGCCAAGGCAGGTGGATCGCCTGAGCTCAGGAGTTGGAGACCAGCAAGAGCCATCTGAGCAACAGCAAGAGCCATCTCTAAAACCTAGCTCACTGGTGGCGCCTGTGGCTCACCAGCCCCATATACACAGGTGGTGTTGTGGAAGCCAGCCCCAGACAAACGGCAAGAAAAAATAGCCAAGTGTTGTGGCAGGCACCTGTAGTCCCAGCTACTTGGGAAGCTGAAGCAAGAGAATCGCCTAAACCCAGGAGTTGGAGGTTGCTGTGAGCTGTGATGCCACATCACAGAGGGCGATAAAGTGAGACACTGTCTCAAAAAAAATAATAAAACAAAATTAGCCTGGCGATGTGGCCAGCGCCTATAGTCCCAGGTGCTTGGGAGGCTGAAGCAAAAGGATCGCTTGAGCGCAAGAGTTTGAGTTTACTGTAAGCTACCACTCCACAGCACTCTACCAAGGGAGACAGTGAGACTTTGTCTCAAAAAAAAGAAAAGGAAATTAAATTGTCACTTCATGTACAATAATTTCTTAACTGTCTAATGAAAAAGAAATCAGAAGAGTTCAGAAGAATAGAAAATGACAGTTAATTGATAACATTTCAGTATTCCAAACTGTGGTTAAAATACTATCAAACAGCATTATATACTACTTTCATAAAAGAAACAACAATCAAAGCATAAAACTTCATTATAGTCTCCTTTTAAGAAATTGTCACAGCCACCCTGTTCAATCAGCAGCCATCAACATTGAGGCAAGACCTTCCAGCAGAAAAAACATTATGACTTGCTAATGACTTACATGAGCATCAGCACTTTCTAGTGATAAAGTATTTTTTAATTAAGGCATGTACAATGCTTTTTAAGACACAATGTTATTGCATATTTAAATAGACTGCAGTGTAGTATAAACTTCTATATGCAGTGGGAAACAAAAAAATTCATAGTTCACTTTATTGCAATTTTCATTTTAGCATGGTTGTCTGAAACCAAACACACAATATGTCCAAGGTGTGCCTGTATATATAGACCATTTAGTGAATGAATCAATTTTTGAAGTTGGTATTAACAGAGTATCTTTTAAGTTTGCCAAATTTGGGTGCCAAAAAATACTATCAAATAGTGTCATATAAGCACTGAATTAAGACCAAGGGTCAGCTAACAGTTACGGTACTTACTTGGAAATGTTTAATAAGTATTGTTAAATTCAAAAAAGCAGGCAGAGGGCCTATGCATATAAAAATAGGTGACACAGCCAGGAACTTCTTAGACAAACCATGCCATTATTGAATAATATTAAGTATGATTAGATGAGTGACTTTCATAGAACTGTGAGGGAAAAGCTTTACAGTTAAGCCCCAGAAGGGCATGGCCACACCAATCTAACCCCAAGAATTATTCCTAGAATTCTAAATGTTATTTTTCTTGGATCACCATTACATATTACTATCTCATATTACTGTAGTTTTAAAATAAAGTACCCAATATCCCTTTTTGATTGGGTCCAAGAATGTTGGGAAAGGATGACTTATCAATTTCTAGGCCAACTAACAAACAAACAAGTCATGGGTCCCCCAAAATCATGTGGTACTAAGCCTGTCCTTTATTCATTAGAAAGTTCACCGATACTGCCCACTTCTAATGTTACAAGATATGAATAAAAAAAGTTTCAAATGTTAGTTATATACATTTGGAGATCAATCTGGGAAGAAAAAAGCAGTAGAGAAATTTGTCTTTAAAAATATTAACACAGTGATACATCTTATAGTGAAATGTCTATTAGTGTCTAGCAAAGCTTCAGATGACAGAACAGTCAACATTGTATTTCCGATTTACCAAATGTCATTCGCTAAAAAATATTTTAAGAGAGATACTAATAATCAATTCTTGTTGCACAGTTTTACTTTCTGCTGATAATGATTGTTCTTTTAATATTATCTTCAGAATCTGAGAAACATGAATAGACACATTTTCTGGAATTGATCTGGGAGATCCAAGTGCTACTGTGGTAATGCTGTCTAATGGAGAGACACTGGAAGACAGTAGATTACCTATAACAAAAAAAAAATGAGGTAAACTTTGATGTAAACATATTTGAATATAGCTCAAACCATTTCAGAGAGTTTGGAAAAATTATATCCTTGAGGAATTTGCAATAACAAGAAAACTTAAAATAGATGACTCACTATACAAGAAAGGAAATTTGTTAAATATACATTATACACATTCAATAGTGTTCTGTAAAACATTGACATATTTGTAAGTGTATGAGACCCTTAACTATAACTCTCAGTAAACCAAGAATTAGAATATTCTAAAGTGAATCTCTAACCAAAATTAACATTTCAATAATTATTATCAGTATTCCTACCATAATACGGTAGGAAGTGTTCATAGAAGAAAAGAGAAACTATACGGTGGAACCTGTGGCTCAGTGAGTAGGGTGCCAGACACATATGCCGATGGTGGTGGGGTCAAACCCAGTCCCAGCCAAACTGCAACAACAAAAACAAGATAGCCAGGTGTTGTAGTGGGTGCCTGTAGTCCCAGCTACTCAGGAGGCTGAGGCAAGAGAATCACCTAAGCCCAAGAGCTGGAGGATGCTGTGAGCTGTAATGCCATGGAACTCTATAGAGGGTGACAAAATAAGACTCTGTTTCTGAAAAAAACAAAAGAGAGAGAGAAACTATGAATACCCCAAATTAGTAGTGGTTGGCTTAGTGTGCCGAGAGCCTAGGTAATTTTTTTTTATTTTTACATTTCTGGATCTACAAATTTTCTATAAGGAGGATAGTATTTCATAATAAACTATACTGAAGAGTGTTTTTTTAATATAGAGAAATAGAAATGGAATGGTTAAAAATAATGATATAGGCTCGGCATCTATAGCTCAGCAGCTAGGGTGCCAGCCACATACACTGGAGGTGGAGGGTTCAAATCTAGCCTGGGCCTGCCAAACAACAATGAGAATGACAACGAAACAATAGCTGGGTGTTTTGGCAGGCACCTGTAGTCCAAGCTACTTGGGAGGCTGAGGCAAGAGAATTGCTTAATCCCAAGAGTTTGAGGTTGCTGTGAGCTGTGATGCCACACACTCTACTCAGGGTGACAGCTTGAGATGCTGTTTCAAAAATAAATAAATGAATAAATAAAATAATACATACATGTATTCTGACAACCTGTAACAAACCTTCAAGGTAGACATTCACAAAAGAAAATAAAGTTGGGGAAGGGGAAAGAAGGAAGGGGCAGAGGGAAGCGGGGTGGGGGATTGGTGAGTTCTCACCTAATGGGTACAATGTAGGTGTATATGGCACACCTCCTAGATGAAGGGCTCAACTACAACTTGGACTTTATCTAACAACTGAAAACAACATAATCTAATTGTTTCTACCCCTATATTAATCTGAAATAAAAAGGAAAAATATTTACATACAGAAAACTAGAAAGAGACCCAGGAAATGTAACAGTAATATATAGAGAGAATGGGCTAGGATCAGGAATAAAGAAGACTTTATAAATACAGTCTTAATAATTTAACAAACAGAATTTTGTAGAAAATGGGGGGACCCCTAAAATTTGTTATAATTCAAGGACAGTAAAAGAATTAATCTCTAGTATAAACAGATAGTGAATGCACTGGGGAGGTTATTAGAGGGCTGATCACCTAAGTTTTATAAAATCAAATTATCGGTTTTGAAATTAGCCTCAAACACAACACACAAAACACTAGAATATAAATGTTTTAATGTACCAAACAAGGGTTGGTGAACTTCTAAGCATGGCTTTTTGTTTTGAGCTGCCATCCTTAATTAATTCTTCCATATTATTAAACAGACTATTTAAGTTTTTGCCAAAAATATCTTGAGCTGCTGCATTGTCTTGATCAACTTCATTCTTCTGATTCAGTTTGGAATGGAGACCATAGATATTTTTCATAGTGTCTTCAACTGTGCTAAGCAGTTATATAATATTTCTTAAAATAAATGTTGATTAGACATGACAAAAGCAATCTAATAAAAATATCTGTGCTACATAAGGATTTCTCCAACCAAGAACTAGTAAATTTTAGATACTGTATCAGAAGAAGTACTTAATCTCATGCTTCAATTTATTTAGATACCCAGGAATGTTTATTTCCCCTCTGCTAGCCATTTATACAAGCAAGGAAAAGTGATTTTGCAATAATTATGCTTCCTGAAAAATTTTTCCCTATTATGTTCTACAACTTCCTCAAAAGTACACCTAAGAAGAAATTATAGGCTCTCAAAATCTTCCATTATTAGGAAGTACTAAATTCTTCCTGACTCATTAGGTTCGGTCATCACCACAAAGAAAAAGCACCATAGCATTTTATTCTATGAGTCCATAAAATATACTACAAAGTCGTGTTCCATTTTCAAGACTCCAGAACTAGGTTTTTTCTGAAGTCAGCATTTCCAGGGAAAAAAAAACATAGATGAAAGAGTAAAATAATGATATTTAAATTAACAGAAATATCATTTGGAATGAATAAAAAACAATCTCACAATTAACACTTAAGCACATTCTCTAATTTAATTGTTAAGAAGTTAAAATTCTTTTCTTTTCTTTCTTTCTTTCCTTTTTTTTTTTTTTTAGAGAGAGAGTCTCAATTTATCACCCTTGGTAGAGGGCTGTGCCATCACAGCTTACAGCAACCTCCAACTCCTGGGCTTAGGCGACTCTTTTGCCTCAGCCTCCTGAGTAGTTGGGACTACAGGTGCCTGCCACAATGTCTGGCTATTTTTTATTGCAGTTTGGCTGGGGCTGGGTTCTAACCTGCCACCCTTGGTATATGAGGCCACCACCCTACCCATTGAGCCACAGGTGCTGCCAAATAAGTTAAATTTCTTTCATACTTAATGCAAGTACAAATGAATACCAAGGACAAACCTTGCTAGGATCATCATGAAGTTTGTCTTCAGTACTTTCTAAAACTGATGTGATGTATTCTTTTTAACAAGTTGTAATTTAGTTTCTTGCAAATGTTTTTAAGTGCTTTCAAGTTCCTGAATCTTATTTTCAGGTCATGTTTACACTAGTCAAGTTCATTTTGAACTTGTCACTAGACAAGTCAGAGTAGTAAACAACTCTGTAACATAAATATGTTGAACATTAAAAATTAAAAAAGACTGATCTGGTTGTTAAGACATCTGGCTAACCCATAATATGATATTAGAAGAAGGAAACAAATTACTTCATACAAAAGTTTTAACAAGTGACCAACTATTTGATATGGCACCTGTCTTCTTCCTGTAAATTTATTCTAAAGTGTGAGATTAGATTACAGGTCTGGTATAGGGATACCGATTCTTCAGTTTCCTTCCAACACTGTTTATGGATTTTAATATAAATATATTAATGTAAAAGAGGCACTTAAAGGTCCAGTCTGTTTCCTAACTTAGTTATCATTTTTACTTAATATCCTTTCTATCCCAACATATGTATCCCTTCCTCTGATAATCATGTCAACAAAAATGTCTTGGCACTCACTATCTTGTAGCTATACACCAAAACTGCATTATTCAGTTATCTTCGGAAAACATTGCATTCATTAGGCTTTTTCACTATCATTGATGATAGTAAAATCATGATTCCAACTTACTTTCGGTATAAGGGTCAGCCAGAAAAAAATCTTAAAGAAAGAAACTGTATCAGGTCCTTCACATTCTAAAAGTTTCTTATAGTGTTTGCTTTCCACGTAACATTGAATGCTATTTTAAATGCTTACCCTACTTAGTTCCTCCTCAACCTCACCAATTTTTTCAATCAGTTCCACAATCTATTCTTCTTTAACAGTTAATTTTCCATTCATGGCTCTAAAATAAATTTTAACTTTAATTGTTAATTTTTTCATAAGCCACATAAAATTTATTCTAACACAATTAGGGTAGTTACACAAAGTCATCTCCACAATTTATCACCATCATAATAAAGATGCCTAAGTGTCATAAACAATAAATAGAAATTGCAAAGAACAAATGTCTTTGTGTTACATTTTTTTTGACTTCTATTCTGAAACCAAGATTTCCTATATCTAAGGGGTAAATCATATGTGTATCAAATTTTTAAAGCTACAAAGCCAGCAGAGGACTATAAATCAAAATAAAGAGGGAGGTACTACAACTTAAGTATTTGTAATCAGGGATATGGAATATAAATATTTCCAACAGAATGCTGGGAAGTCCTGAGACTGGAAGGTACCAGGTATCACAGGGCAAGGGATGAGATCAAGGGCTAAAAACTGGAGGCCTAAATTAAACTATTTGTACAGACTAATTATACCCCTGACCCTTGCACACATACCACTATCACACCATCACATAAACCCTCATGAAGGTTAATCAAGGGATTATTCTTTAGGGCACAGTTTCTCTGTCTTAGCACAACTGATAAGTTTAAAACAGATATTTCTTTGCTGTGGGGATGTCCTGCTCATTTCAGTATTTTTAGTAACATCCCAGTCATGACAATCAAAAAATGTATCCGGCATTGCCAAATGTGTTCGGGGTGGGGGCAAGATTTATCACCACCACCATCACTCCTCCCAAACCCTCAACTTCATTAAGAGCCACCATTATACAGGAACTGAACAGAACTTCCAGCTTCACTTTCACTAAACACAATGGAGGGCAGGAGTAAGGTTTAGGGGTGCAAACAGGCATTTTAAGTATAAGTCTACATACTGGTGGGATTCTCAGTCCCCCTAGGACCACTCTAAACTAAGAAATCAGCAGCTAGAATAACCTCTAAGTGGAAAAACTGGACAAGTCTTCTCAGGAAAGAAGGTCTACACAAAAGGAACAAACTCCAACAAAGAATTACATTTGATAGAAGTCCATACCTAACACTAACATCCACACTTTTTCACCCTATGGTGATCTCACAGGTTTATAAGCCTTACCCATGTACAAAGTCTCTAATCCATTTTCACTGCCATCCAAAAATCACCAGATATTTGAAGAAAATAAACACAAATGAGAGATATCACAACAACCAGGAGGTGGGGGAATTCCAAAGGAAAAATTGGGAGAAAAACCTTTAATAACATTAATAATTTCTGAGATAAGGTGTATATTGTATCTATAAAAAAACAGGATACTAGATTGTTTTTCAAAAGAAATGGTATGTGGGACAAAGACAAAGAGTTTTTATAAACTAAAAAGGAGAGTAGAAATAAAAGAAAATGGAAGTATTAGAAGGTAAAGAACAGCAGTTCTCAACCTGTGGGTCCCCAACCCTATGGGGGTCAAACGTCCCTTTCACAGGAGATGCCTAAGACATCCTGCATATCAGATATTTACATTACGATTCATAACAGTAGCAAAATTACAGTTATGAAGTAGTAATGAAAATAATTTTATGGTTGGGGGTCACCACAACATGAGGAACTGTAGTACAGGGTCATGGCATTAGGAAGATTGAGAAACACTGATAAAAACAAAGAAGTAAAAAAATCAAGGCAGAGCACTGCTTGCCAAAGACAAAGTTTATAGGCCTTCTAGAACCACTTTCCTGGATCTGATTAAAGTAAATGTCTACCTTTTGCTTGTCCAGTTCCTTCATCACTACCACAATTTTTTATTCCACGTTATGCTTACATTACAAAGAATCTTCTGTGAATGCAAATCATCTCAATATATTAACTACAGATATTATTCATTAAAGGAAAAACTAAAACAGAGGTGTAAGAGGGGAGTTAATTCTAACAGCCTTTTGATAAAATATATTAGCTCTTTACTAGAAACAGGTCTGTTGTATAATGAGATATTTGAAAGGCTTTTCTTATATTGAATGCTGTCGTATGGATATGAATTATTTATTTATTTATTTAAAGACAAAGTCTATGTTGCCCTCGGTAGAGTGCCATGGCGTTACAGCTTACAATAACCTCAAACTCTTGGGTTTAAGCAATTCTCTTCCCTCAGCCTCCCAAGTACCTGGGGCTAAAGGTACCTGCCAGAACACCCACCTATTTTTATTTTTTTGTAGTTGTCATTGTTGTATTGGCAGGCCCTTGTTGCGTTTGAACGTGTCAACCCAGGTGTTTGTGGCCGGCACTCTACACATTGAAATACAGGCGCCGAGTCAATATGATGATTTTGATATGATTTTAAAACACCTAGTCAGCTTGGAGTAAATAAACCATTACCCTGTTTTAAACGTTGGCTATCTTCCATCGCAATTAGGGAAGAAAAGGTGATCAAGGGTATCCATATAGAATCAAAAGAGATCAAACTTCCGCTCTTCACAGATGATATGATTATATATCTGGAAAACACCATGGATTCTACTACAAAACTCTTAGAAGGGATTAAAAACTACAGCAGCATCTACTACAAAATCAACATTCATAAATTGCTAGCCTTTATATATACCAACAATAGTCAAGCTGAAAAAACAGTTAAGGACTCTATTCCATTCACAGTACTGCCAAAGAAGATGAAATATTTGGAAGTTTATCCAACAAAGGATGTGAAAGATCTCTATAAAAGAGAACTAAGAAATTCTAAGAAAAGAAATAGCTGAAAATGTTAACAAATGGAAAAACATACCCTGTTCATGGCTGGGAAGAATCAACATTGTTAAAATGTCCATACTACCCAAAGCAATATACAATTTTAATACAATCCCTATTAAAGCTCCACTGTCATACTTTAAAGATCTTGAAAAAATAATACTTCGTTTTATATGGAATCAGAAAAAAAAACTCGAATAGCCAAGACATTACTCAGAAATAAAAACAAAGCAGGAGGAATACGCTACCAAAACTTAGCCTATACTATAAATCGAAGGTGATCAAAACAACATGGTACTGGCACAAAAACAGAGAAGTAGATGTCTGGAACAGAATAAAGAACCAAGAGATGAATCCAGCTACTTACTGTTATTTGATCTTTGACAAGCCAATTAAAAACATTCAGTGGGGAACAGATTCCCTATTTAACAAATAGTGCTGGGTTAACTAGCTGGTAACCTGAGGAAGACTAAAACTGGAACCACACTTTTCATCATTAACTAGGATAGAATCTCACTGGATTAAAGATTTAAACTTACGACATGCATCTATAAAAATACTAGAAGAGAGGGCAGGGAGAACCTTTGAAGAAATCGGTCTGGGAGACTATTTTATGAGGAGGATCCCCCGGACAATTGAAGTAGCTTCAAAAATACTTTTTACTGGGACCTGATCAAACTAAAAAGCTTCTGCACAGCCAAGAACACAGTAAGTCAAGCAAGTAGACAGCCCTCAAAATGGGAGAAGATATTTTCAGGTTGTCTCTGACAAAGGTTTAATAACCAGAATCCAAAGAGAACTCAAACTTATTAGCAAAATAGAACAAGTGATCCCATCTCAGGGTGGGCAAGGGACTTGAAGAGAAACTTCTCTCAAGAAGACAGGCACATGGCTTACAGACATATAAAAAAAATGTTCATCAACCTTAATCATCAGAGAAATGCAAATCAAAACTACTTTGAGATATCATCCAACGCCACTAAGATAGCCCATATCACAAAATCCCAAGACCAGGGATGTTGGCGTGGATGTGAAGAAAAGGGAACACTTCTACACTGCTGGTGAAAATGCAAACTAATACATTCTTTTTGGAAAGATGTTTGGAGAACACCTACAGATCTAAAAATAGACCTGCCATTCGATCCTATAATTCCTATACCCCAAAAAATCACATTATAACAAAGATATTTGTACCAGAAAGTTTATTGCAGCCCAATTCGTAATTGCTAAGTCATGGAAAAAGCCCAAGTGCCATGAATAGATTAGATCCATGAATAGATTAATGAAATGTGGTATATATACACCATGGAATATTATGCAGCCTTAAAGATGGAGACTTTACCTCTTTCATGGTTACATGGATGGAGCTGGAACATATTCTTCTTAGTAAATTATCTCAAGAATGGAAGAAAAAGTATCCAATGTACTTAGCCCTACTATGAAACTAATTTTTGGTTCTCATATGAAAGCTGTAACCCAGTTATAACCTAAGAATATGGGGAAGAGGGAGAGGGAGGAAAGGGGAGGGGAGAGGATCGGCAGAGAGAGGGCGATTGGTGCACCTACGTTGCATCTTACAAGGGTACATGTTAAGCTTAGTAAATGTAGAATATAAATGTCTTAACACAATAACTAAAAAAAAAATGCCAGGAAGGCTATGTTAACCAGGGCGATGACAATATGTCAAATCGTATATAAAACCAGTGTATGGTGCCCCATGATTGCATTCATGTATACAGCTATGATTTAATAAAAAAATAAATAAAAATTGGCAATAGCATTTGTGGCCCTTCTCTAACTATACAGAGTGTAATAATTCCAAGACCTTTTCAATAAAAAACTTTCATGGGAAGTGAGCAAGATGGCAGCCGAATAACAGCATCCTTGGATCTGGGCACCGTGAGTTTGGGGAGATAAGACTCCAGGCATCTCTGGCTGGTGGGATTAGCCTATAATCATCCCTTTGAGGATACAGGGAGTCAGTAAGAGACTTCTGGACCCCAAGAGGAGGACAAAAATAGTAGAAAACTGGCACGGGAACTTAAAGAGCAAGAGGAAGTGAACGGAAAATTAGGGCAAGGAAACAGATCAAAGAAATCACTCATGAGGAAGAATCAGCAGAAAACTCCAGGAAACATGAAGAACCTGTCCAGAACAACCCCTCCAAGGGACCATGAGGTAGCTACTGCAGAGGATTCCACCTATAAAGAAATGTTAGGAATGACAGAAAGGGAATTTAGAATACACATGATAAAAACAATGAAGGAAATGATGGAAACAATGAAGGAAACTTCTAATAAAGTAAAAAGTAACCAAAAGGAAATCCAAAAACAGAATCAAATAAGAGATGAATGATATGAAGAATATAAAAAGGAAATAGCAGAGCTGAAGGAACTGAAGCAGTCAATTAGGGAACTTAAAGATGCAATGGAAAGTATCAGCAACAAGTTAGACCATGCAGAAGAAAGAATTTCAGAGTTCTTGAGATAACACAGATAGTAAAAGAGTCAGAAAAGAAGAGAGAGAAAGCAGAATTTTCACTGTCAGAATTATGGGACCTTATAAAGCATTCCAACATACGAGTTATAGGAATCCCAGAAGGGGAAGAAGAATGCCCCAGAGAAATGGAAGCCATCCTAGAGAATATTATAAAAGAAAATTTCCCAAATATCACCAAATATTCTGACACACTGCTTTCAGAGGGATATCGGACCTCAGGTCACCTCAACTCTAACCAAGCTTCTCCAAGACACATTGTGATGAACCTGTCCAAAGTCAAGACAAAAGAAAAGATTCTGCAAGCTGCCAGAAGTAAGTACCAGTTGACCTACAGGGGCAAATCCATCAGAATACTGCAATCTTTTCTAATGAAACTTTCCAAGCAAGAAGACAATGGTCATCTACCTTCAATCTAGTTAGATAGACCAATTTCCAGCCCAGAAATTTGTACCCTGCTAAGCTCAGCTTTAAAATAAACAGAGAAATCAGATCATTTATGGATATGCAAACATTGAGGAAATTCACCACAACAAGACCAGCTCTACAGGAAATAATTCAACATGTTCTACACACTGACCATCACAATGGATCAGCAGCAAAGTAACAACTCAGAAATTAAAGGACAGAACCTAACCTCCACACTGATGCAAAAGATAAAACTAAGCAATGGACTCTCACAAATAAGATGAATAGAATACTACCACACTTATCAATTATCTCAATAAATGTTAATGGCTTGAATTCCCCACTGAAGAGACATAGATTAGCTGACTGCGGATTAAAAAACACAAGCCATTCATTTGCAGTCTGCAAGAAACACACCTGGATTCAAAAGAAAAATTAAAGCTCCGAGTTAAGGGTTGGAAGACAATTTTTCAGGCAAATGGAATTCAGAAGAAAAGAGGAATTGAGATCTTATTTTCAGATATGTGTGGATTTAAAGCAACTAAAGGAAAAAAAAGACAAAGATGGTCACTTTATATTGGTCAAGAAAATAATACAACAAGAAGACATTTCCATTCTAAATATTTATGCACCCAATTACAATGCTCCCAGATTCTTGAAACAGACCTTACTCAGTCTGAGAAATACGATATCCGATAACACCATAATAACAGGGGACTTTAACACTCCTCTTACAGAGCTGGACAGATCCTCTAAACAGAAATTAAACAAGATATAAGAGATTTAAATGAGACCCTAGAACAACTGTGCTTGATAGACGCATATAGAACACACCATCCCAAAGATAAAGAACACACATTCCTCTAATCACCCCATGGAACATTCTCCAAAATTGATCATATCCTGGGACACAAAACAAATATCAAAAGAATCAAAAGAATTGAAATTTTACCTTGTATCTTCTCAGACCATAAGGCACTAAGGGTGAAACTTAACTCTAACAAAAACGTTCGACCCCTCAAAAAGACATGGAAATTAAACAATCTTCGGTTGGATAACAGATGGGTGCAGGAAGAAATAAAACAGGAAATTATTAACTTCCTTGAGCATAACAACAATTAAGACACAAGCTACAAAAATCTGTGGGATACTGCAAAAGCAGTCTTGAGAGGAAAATTTAGTGCTTTAGATGCTTACATTTGAAAAACAGAAACAAAGCACATCAACAAATTCACAAGCCATCTTATGGACTTGGAAATAGAAGAACAATCTAAGCCTAATGTCAGTAGAAGAAAGAAATCCCCAAAATCAAATCAGAGATCAATGAAATTGAAAACAAAAGAATCATTTAGAAAATTAATGAAACAGAGGGGGGGAGACAAGATGGCGGACTGAAGCCAGCTTTCAACAAAGGCTCCCGTCCAGAAGGAGAGTTAAGGGACAGGAATTTAGTAAGTATCCTGGTGGACTTGAGCCTCACCAAGAGAGAAGGCTGAAGAACGCACATCAACACCGCTGAGGCAAGCTGTGATCACAAGGACGCAAACAAAAGGTACAAAATCCACCACCAAGCGGACAGGAGTCCCCCTCCCCCATGAGACCGGCTCAAGAGCCCCAAAATTGAACAAGCGGGCAGAAATTAAAGGCCCTCCCACTAACTCCACGGGAGAGACCTTCTAAAAACTGGACCTACCTCCCCTACTGGGGTGCCGTGGCGTTCTCCTGCCGGACATAGGGCTGAATAAAACTTTGGGAATCCTTTGCCGGCAACCCTGAATCCCCGGCGCTCCCCTCCCCCCACTGAGGTCTGGAGGCCTGTCCCCTAGGACTTCGGATCCTTGGGTGATTTCTCAAGGGGAGTGGACAGTCCCCGAGTTGCGACTGGTCAGCATTGACTCTGAGGCGCGCCGAGTGAGGAGAGGGCACCGGGCTGAGGGGGAGTCACGCCTCGCGGCACTTCCCTGCGGTGCAGTGCAGCAACCCTCCCCAGGCATACGGGCCCAAGACTGAATAAGACTCTGGCCTCCCCGCTGAGAGCTGAGAACCCCTACTCTCACTCGGGGTCTGAGGGCCTATCCCCCAGGAGTTCGGCTCCTTGGGTGATTTCTCGAGGGGAGAGCACAGTGCCTGAGCTGCGTCAGGTCAGCGCTGACTCTGGGATACGTGAGCGAGGAGAGGGCACTCTGCTGAGGGGAAATCAAGCCTTGGCGGGACTTCCCTGCAGTGCAGTGCACCAACCCTCCCCGGGCATAGGGGGCCCAAGACTGAATAAGACTCCGGCCTCCCCGCTGAGAGCTGAGAACCCCTACTCTCACTCGGGGTCTGAGGCCCTATCCCCCAGGAGTTCGGCTCCTTGGGTGATTTCTCGAGGGGAGAGCACAGTGCCTGAGCTGCGTCAGGTCAGCGCTGACTCTGGGATACGTGAGCGAGGAGAGGGCACTCTGCTGAGGGGAAATCAAGCCTTGGCGGCACTTCCCTGCGGTGCAGTGCAGGAGCCCTCCCCGGACCGTAGTATTGCGTAAAACTGAATGAAACTCTAGCTTCCCCCCGCCCCACTCCCAATCAGGGTCTGGGGGCCCATCCCCCAAGAGTTCTGATTCTTGGGGGATCTCTTAAGGGGTGTGAACCCAGCACAAACTGCGGCCGCTCAGTGCTGACTCTGGGGCGCGGGACAGAGGAGAAAAGGGTCGCCTGAGTGCCCACACCAGAGCAGCAGTTCCCTGGAGGTAGATCAACAGCCGTTTTTTCTTTAACGGCAGAACACTCACTTCTGGATATTCTGAGGCCACACCCCCTGTCTCCCTGGGCAACCAGAGGAGGCCACTGGCCACTCGGCTCACAAACCCGGGAAGCTTCCAGGGTGGGGCCGACCCAGAGAGGTGTTCAGACGCAATTCTCCAGCAGCAAAGACGTTTGAACTCAAAACAGCCCGTCTCCTGTAGGCGACGACAGGAACAGAGACAGAACCTCACAAAGTTGTCTGTTCTGTTCTGTTCTGTTAGCAGCATGCATCAGGGATGGGGCTAAGCCTGAGTGAACACCTCCTTCCCATCACCTGCATCGAACACTCAAAGATGTCAGGCCCCATCTCCTCCTGCTAGATAGCGGCAGTCTGCGGGGGCCTGGCAGACTTCCTTGCGATTCAGGCAGGTGCAAATCCCTGGAGTGTCTGTTCACTGCAGGCAACTGGGTTAGCCATCTGCAGAGATACCAGTGACTGGGTCCGACGGAAGGGCAAAGTGGGGAAGGAGACGTCAAACTTCCCAGACTGCTCTGTTTGCTGGGTGGCTCCTCCTGACTCCACGCTGCACTGGGGTGAACTGTGTCAGAGGAGTAACCAGGCCCCTGTGATCCAGTTCCCAGAGACCTCTTGAACCCTTCCACCTGAGACAAGTGCCGATTGAGACAGTTGATTCGGACCTTTTGAACTGGGCTAATAGACTGAGGACTCTTCAGGCGGTGCCCTGGGTGTGCGATTGTAGGAAGGTTTGATTCTCCTTTTCCAACTGGGGCCAGAGGTGGGCAGGCGGGGTGACTTAATTGCTGATTTTTCCACACAGCTGAGACTTCAAGCCAGAGTAGAAGTTGCAATAGGATCGAACAGAAACCAGCTGAAAACAAGACAGAACCACTTTGCTCCAACACACCAGACAGGGCCCCAGTTTCTCAGGCCACAACACTGTACGGGCCCTCGATAAAACCCCAGGGGAAAAACCAAAGGGAGTAAATCATGGGGCGGAATCAGCGGAAAAACTCTGGTAACATGAATAACCAGAATAGATCAACCCCCCCAAGAAAAGATACGGCAGATGTGATTGAAGATCCCATTCATAAACAACTGGCTGAGATGTCAGAAGTCGAATTCAGAATTTGGTTTGCAGACAAGATCAATAAAATGGAATTAGGAATTCGAGGAGAAATTCAAAAATTGTCTCAAGGATTTAACGAATTTAAAGACAAAACCACCAAAGACTTAGACACACTGAAACAAGAACTTACAGCCCTCAAAGATATGAAAAATACAGTAGAATCCCTCAGTAACAGAATGGAGCAAGCAGAAGAAAGGATTTCTGACATTGAAGATAAAGTCTTCGAACGCTCCCAATCTCTCAAAGAGGAAGAGAAATGGAGAGCAAAAACGGATCACTCACTCAGAGAACTCTCAGATAATTCGAAAAAAAAACAATGTAAGGGTTATAGGAATTTCTGAGAAGGATGAAGTGGCTGCCAAGGGCACAGAGGCCCTTCTACATGAAATTATGAAAGAAAATTTTCCAGACATGCCCAGAGAATCTGAAATTCAGATAGCAGACAGCTTCAGAACCCCAGCACGATTCAACCCCAATAAGCCATCTCCCAGACATATCATAATTAGATTCACTAAAGTTAACATGAAAGACAAGATTCTCAAAGCAACCCGGCGAAAGAAAACTATAACGTACAAAGGTAAGAATATTAGAATAACTGCAGATCTCTCTGCTGAAACTTTTCAAGCAAGAAGAGGCTGGTCATCAACTTTTAATCTCCTAAAGCAAAAAAACTTTCAACCCAGGATCTTGTATCCAGCTAAATTGAGTTTCATCTATGATGGAGAAATTAAATACTTCAATGACATTCATATGTTGAAAAAATTTGCCATAAGTAAACCAGCTCTTCAGGATGTTCTCAGACCTATCCTCCACAATGACCAACCCAATCCTATACCACAAAAGTAAAATCACCCAGAAACTTCGGATCAAACTCCAACTTCCACACTGGCGAAAGGATTAAAAATGTCCACTGGACCTTTGAAAAACTCGACACCCAAAATTCCACCAGACTTATCAATACTCTCCATCAATGTGAATGGCTTAAACTGTCCTCTAAAGAGGCATAGGTTAGCTGACTGGATACAAAAACTCAAGCCAGATATTTGTTGCATACAAGAGTCACATCTCAACTTAAAAGACAAATACAGACTCAGGGTGAAAGGATGGTCATCCATATTTCAGGCAAATGGTAATCAGAAAAAAGCAGGTGTTGCAATTTTATTTGCAGATACAGTAGGCTTTAAACCATCAAAAGTAAGGAAGGACAAGAATGGTCACTTCATATTTGTTAAGGGTAATACTCAATATGACGAGATCTCAATTATTAATATCTATGCACCCAACCAGAATGCACCTCAATTTATAAGAGAAACTCTAACAGACATGAGTAACTTGATTTCCTCCAGCTCCATAATCATTGGAGATTTCAACACTCCCTTGGCAGTGTTGGATCGATCCTCCAGAAAGAAGCTGAGCAAAGAAATCTTAGATTTAAACCTAACCATCCAATATTTAGATTTAGCAGACATCTACAGAACATTTCATCCCAACAAAACTGAATACACATACTTCTCATCAGCCCACGGAACTTACTCCAAAATTGATCACATTTTAGGTCACAAGTCTAACCTCAGTAAATTTAAAGGAATAGAAATTATTCCATGCATCTTCTCAGACCATCATGGAATAAAACTTGAATTGAGTAACAACAGGAATCTGCATACCCATACAAAAACATGGAAGTTAAATAACCTTATGCTGAATGATAGCTGGGTCAGAGATGAGATTAAGAAAGAAATCACCAATTTTTTGGAACAAAATGACAATGAAGACACAAACTATCAGAACCTCTGGGACACTGCAAAGGCAGTTCTAAGAGGGAAATTTATAGCACTGCAAGCCTTCCTCAAGAGAACGGAAAGAGAGGAAGTTAACAACTTAATGGGACATCTCACGCAACTGGAAAAGGAAGAACATTCCAACCCCAAACCCAGTAGAAGAAAAGAAATAACCAAAATTAGAGCAGAATTAAATGAAATTGAAAACAAAAGAATAATACAACAGATCAATAAATCAAAAAGCTGGTTTTTTTGAAAAGGTCAATAAAATAGATAAACCTCTGGCCAACCTAATCAGGAAAAAAAGAGTAAAATCCCTAATATCATCAATCAGAAACAACAAAGACGAAATAACCACAGACTCATCAGAAATCCAAAAAATCCTTAATGAATATTACAAGAAACTTTATTCTCAGAAATATGAAAATCTGAAGGAAATAGACCGATACTTGGAAGCACGCCACCTTCCAAGACTTAACCAGAATCAAGTGGAAATGTTGAACAGACCCATATCAAGTTCAGAAATAGCATCAACTATACAAAACCTCCCTAAAAAGAAAAGCCCGGGACCAGATGGTTTCACGTCAGAATTCTACCAAACCTTTAAAGAGGAATTAGTACCTATATTACTCAACCTGTTCCAAAATGTAGAAAAAGAAGGAAGACTACCCAACACGTTCTATGAAGCAAACATCACCCTGATCCCCAAACCAGGAAAAGACCCAACAAGAAAAGAAAATTATAGACCAATATCACTAATGAATATAGATGCAAAAATATTCAACAAGATCCTAACAAACAGAATCCAGCAACACATCAAACAAATTATACATCATGACCAAGTTGGTTTTATCCCAGGGTCTCAAGGCTGGTTCAATATACGTAAATCTATAAATGTAATTCAGCACATAAACAAATTAAAAAACAAAGACCATATGATTCTCTCAATTGATGCAGAAAAAGCTTTTGACAATATCCAGCATCCCTTCATGATCAGAACACTCAAGAAAATTGGTCTAGAAGGGACTTTTCTTAAACTGATAGAGGCCATCTACAGCAAACCCACAGCCAATATCATATTGAATGGAGTTAAATTGGAATCATTTCCACTCAGATCAGGAACCAGACAAGGCTGCCCATTGTCTCCATTGCTTTTCAACATTGTAATGGAAGTTTTAGCCACCGCAATTAGGGAAGAAAAGGCGATCAAGGGTATCCATATAGGGTCAGAAGAGATCAAACTCTCGCTCTTCGCAGATGATATGATTGTGTATCTGGAAAACACTAGGGACTCTACTACAAAACTCCTAGAAGTGATCAAGGAATACAGCAGTGTCTCAGGTTACAAAATCAACATTCATAAATCGGTAGCCTTTATATACACCAACAACAGTCAAATTGAAAAAGCAGTTAAGGACTCTATCCCATTCACAGTAGCTCCAAAGAAGATGAAATATTTGGGAATTTACCTAACAAAAGACGTGAAAGATCTCTATAAAGAGAACTATGAAACTCTAAGAAAAGAAATAGCTGAAAATGTTAACAAATGGAAAAACATACCATGCTCATGGCTAGGAAGAATCAACATTATCAAAATGTCCATACTACCCAAAGCAATATATAATTTCAACGCACTCCCTATTAAAGCTCCACTGTCATCTTTTAAAGATCTTGAAAAAACATTACTTCGTTTTATATGGAATCAGAAAAAACCTCGAATAGCCAAGACATTACTCAGAAATAAAAACAAAACAGGAGGAATCACACTACCAGACCTCAGACTTTACTACAAATCGATAGTGATCAAAACAGCATGGTATTGGCACAAAAACAGAGAAGTAGATATCTGGAACAGAATAGAGAACCAAGAGATGAATCCAGCTACTTACCGCTATTTGATTTTTGACAAGCCAATTAAAAACATTCAGTGGGGAAAAGATTCCCTATTTAACAAATGGTGCTGGGTGAACTGGCTGGCAACCTGCAGAAGACTGAAATTGGACCCACACCTTTCACCATTAACTAAGATAGACTCTCATTGGATTAAAGATTTAAACTTAAGACATGAAACTATAAAAATACTAGAGGAGAATGCAGGGAAAACCCTTGAAGAAATTGGTCTGGGTGAGTATTTCATGAGGAGAACCCCCCGGGCAATTGAAGCAGCTTCAAAAATACACTACTGGGACTTGATCAAACTAAAAAGCTTCTGCACAGCTAAGAACACAGTAAGCAGAGCAAGCAGACAGCCCTCAGAATGGGAGAAGATATTCGCAGGGTATATCTCTGACAAAGGTTTAATAACCAGAATCCACAGAGAACTCAAACGCATCAGCAAGAAAAAAACAAGGGATCCCATCGCAGGCTGGGCAAGGGATTTGAAGAGAAACTTCTCTGAAGAAGACAGGCGCACGGCCTTCAGACATATGAAAAAATGCTCATCATCTTTAATCATCAGAGAAATGCAAATCAAAACTACTTTGAGATATCATCTAACTCCAATGAGACTAGCCTATATCACAAAATCTCAAGACCAGAGATGTTGGCGTGGATGCGGAGAAAAGGGAACACTTCTGCACTGCTGGTGGGAATGCAAATTAATTCATTCCTTTTGGAAAGATATATGGAGAACACTCAGAGATCTAAAAATAGATCTGCCATTCAATCCTGTAATTCCTCTACTGGGCATATACCCAGAAGACCAAAAATCACAACATAACAAAGATATTTGTACCAGAATGTTTATTGCAGCCCAATTCATAATAGCTAAGTCATGGAAAAAGCCCAAGTGCCCATCGATCCACGAATGGATTAATAAATTGTGGTATATGTACACCATGGAATATTATGCAGCCTTAAAGAAAGATGGAGACTTTACCTCTTTCATGTTTACATGGATGGAGCTGGAACATATTCTTCTTAGTAAAGTATCCCAAGAATGGAAGAAAAAATACCCAATGTACACAGCCCTACTATGAAACTAATTTGGGACTCTCACATGAAAGCTATAACCCAGCTACAACTTAACAATAGGGAGAAGTGGGAAAGGGGGAGGTGGGTAGAGGGAGGGGAATCGGTGGGATCACACCTGTGGTGCATATTACAGGGGTATTTGCGAAACTTGGTAAATGTAGAATGTAAATGTTTTGGCACAGTAACTGAGATAACGCCGGAAAGGCTATGTTAACCACTGTGATAAAAATGTGTCAAATGGTTTATGAAGTGAGTGTATGATGCCCCATAATCATATCATTGTATACAGTTATGATTTAATAAAAAAAAAAAAGAAAATTAATGAAACAAGGAGTTCTTTTTTAGAAAAAAAAAAAAATAAAATAGATAAACCATTGGCCAGACTAGCGAGAAATACAAAAGTAAAATCTCTAGTAAACTCAATCAGAAATGATAAAGGGGAAATAACAACTGATCCCACAGAGATACAAGAGATCATCTCTGAATACTACCAGAAACTCTATGCCCAGAAATTTGACAATGTGAAAGAAATGGATCAATATTTGGAATCAAACCCTCTCCCTAGACTTAGCCAGGAAGAAATAGAGCTTCTGAACAGACCAATTTCAAGCACTGAGATCAAAGAAACAAGAAAAAATCTTGAAACCAAAAAATTCCCTGGTCCAGATGGCTTCACTCCAGAATTCTATCAAACCTTCAAGGAAGAGCTTATTCCTGTACTGCAGAAATTATTCCAAAAAATTGAGGAAGAAGGAATCTCCCCCAACATATTCTATGAAGCAAACATCACCCTGATACCAAAACCAGAAAAAGACACAAACAAAAAGGAGAATTTCATACCAATGTCACTCATGAATATAGATGCAAAAATTCTCAACAAAATCTATGACAATAGATTACAGCTCATAATCAAAAAAGTCATACATCATGATCAAATAGGTTTCATCCCAGGGATTCAAGGCTGCTTTTACATACCCAAGTCCATAAACGTTATCCACCATATTAACAGAGGCAAAAATAAAGATCATATGATAATCTCAATGGATGCAGAAAAAGCATTTGATAAAATCCAGCATCCTTTTCTAATTAGAATACTGAAGAGTATAGGCATAGGTGGCACATTTCTAAAACCGATTGAAGCTACCTATGACAAACCTACAGCTAATATTTTACTGAATGGAATAAAACTGAAATCTTTTCCTCTTTAAACTGGACCCAGACAAGGGTGTCCTCTTTCACCTTTACTATTCTACATAGTGCTGGAAGTTCTAGCCAATACAATTAGGCAAGAAGGGGAAATAAAGGGAATCCAAATGGGAGCAGAGGAGGTCAAACTCTCCCTCTTTGCTGATGACACGATCTTATACTTACAGAATCCCAAAGACTCAATCACTAGACTCCTAGAAGTCATCAAAAATATAGTAATGTTTCAGGATATAAAATCAATGTCCACAAGTCAGTAGCCTTTGTATACGCCAATAACAGTCAAGATGAGAAGCTAATTAAGGACACAACTCCCTTCACCATAGTTTCAAAGAAAATGAAATAACTAGGAATATACCTAAAGGAGCAGGTGAAGAACCTCTATGAAAAAAATTATGAAATCCTCAGAAAGGAAATAGCAGAGGATTTTAACAAATAGAAGAACACACCATGCTCATGTATGGGCAGAATCAATATTGTTAAAATGTCTATACTTCCCAAAGCAATCTACCTATTCAATGCCATTCCTATCAAAATACCAACATCATACTTTCAAGATTTGGAAAAAATGATTCTGGGTTTTGTATGGAATCGGAAAAAAACCCATATAGCTAAGGCAGTTCTTAGTAATAAAAATGAAGCTAGGGGTGTCAGCATACCAGATTTTAGTCTGTACTACAAAGGCATAGTGGTCAAGACAGCATGGAACTGGCACAAAAATAGAGACATAGACACTTGGAATCGAATAGAAAACCAAGAAATGAAACTAACATTTTACAACCACATAATCTTCAATAAACCAAACAAGAACATACCTTGGGGGAAAGACTCCCTATTCAATAAATGGTGTTGGGAGAACTGTATATCCACATGTAAAAGACTGAAACTGGACCCACACCTTTCCCCACTCACAAAAATTGATTCAAGATGGATAAAGGACTTAAATTTAAGGCATGAAACAATAAAAATCCTCCAAGAAAGCATAGGAAAAACACTGGAAGAGATTGGCCTGGGGGAAGACTTCATGAAGAAGACTGCCATGGCAATTGCAACAACAACAAAAATAAACAAATGGGACTTAATTAAACTGAAAAGCTTCTGTACAGCCAAGGAGACAACAACCAAAGCAAAGAGACAACCTACCCAATGGGAAAGGATATTTGCATATATTGAATCAGACAAAAGCTTGATAACTAGGATCTACAGAGAACTCAAATTAATCCACATGAAAAAAGCCAACAATCCCATATATCAACGGGCAAGAGACATGAATAGAATCTTCTGTAAAGAAGACAGACAAATAGCTAACAAACATATGAAAAAATGTTCATCATCCCTATATATTAGAGAAATGCAAATCAAAACAACCCTGAGATACCATCTAACCCCAGTGAGAATGGCCCACATCACAAAATCTCAAAACTGCAGATGCTGGCATGGATGTGGAGAGAAGGGAACACTTTTACACTGCTGGTGAGACTGCAAACTAGTACAACCTTTCTTGAAGGAAGTGTGGAGAAACCTCAAAGCACTCAAGCTAGACCTCCCATTTCATCCTGCAATTCCATTACTGGGCATCTACCCAGAAGGAAAAAAATCTTTCTATGATAAGGACACTTGTACTAAACTGTTTATTGCAGCTCAATTTACAATCACCAAAATGTGGAAACAGCCTAAATGCCCATCAACCCAGGAATCGATTAACAAGCTGTAGTATATGTATACCATGGAATACTATTCAGCTATTAAAAAAAATGGAGACTTTACATCCTCCGTATTCACCTGGATGGAAGTGGAAGACATTATTCTTAGTAAAGCATCACAAGAATGGAGAAGCATGAATCCTATGTACTCAATTTTGATATGAGAACAATTATGACAATTAAGGTCATGGGGGGTGAGGAAAAGCAGAGAGAGGGAAGGAGGGAGAGGGGTGGGGTCTTGGTGTGTGCCACACCTTCTGGGGGCAAGAAATGATCGCAAGAGGGACTTTACCTAACAAATGCAATCAGTTTCACCTGGCTTATTGTACCCTCAATGAATCCCCAACAATAAAAATAAATAAATAAAAAATATATAAAAATAAAAAACTATGTTTCATATTATGACTGAGGTCTACTAGGAAGCAAATATTGTCTTTTCAATCATAAGATTAACAAGTCAAAACTAATCTTATTTCTTAAGCTAAAAAACATCAAAAAGATGAAGGCAAATAAACAATATCATTTCTAAAGGTTATAGCCAGGACTATGTACCTTGTTAGCTATTATTCACTCCTAAAGCACTAACAAAACATCCCTTAGTCATGGTAAACTGTTACCTAACCTACAATTTTATATTGCCTCTTACTCTACCGCATCTTAAGCATTCGTGGATGAACTTTGAATATTCTGTAAAGCCATTAAATTGTTTCTGAAAAAACAAAACCTTAAAAAGATAAATAGCAGAAAATAAGAAAATCAGACCGTCTATAAGGTGCCAATATTTGACTACTAATAGGAAATCGAGGAGCAATGCTATTTGTAGAAGACATTCATTTATTGCTCATGAAGCATCCATTTCAGGAACACAGATATCTTTTGGGAAATGGCCTTCTCCTAACTGTGCCAATCACGCTGTTCCAGTGGGTCTGACCCTATTCCCATATAAAGGGACAAAACCTGGGAGGCTAAAGACAATGAATAATGTAAATTTCAACTTTATTGACAGCAATTGGTTCATAGATGGACAATTCAGGCCTTAACTTGACAGACACCTGACCAGTTTTGATAGAGAAAAGATAGGCAGCTTCTCATCTATGCTAGACATGTATAAGATAGCATGTCCGGGCAGTGCCCATAGCTCAGTGGGTAGGGCGCTGGCCACATACACCCAGACTGGCAGGTTTGAATCCAGCCCAGACCAGCTAAACAGTAATGCCAACTGCAACAAAAAAATAGCGGGCCATTGTGGCAGATGCCTGTAGTCCTATGTAGCTAGGAGAATGAGGTAAGAGAATCACCTAAGCTCAAGACCTGGAAGTTGCTGTGAGCAACAAAGTGAGAACTGTCTCTAAAAAATAATACTAATAATAATTTGTTGAATATATGCCCTCTTACATCAGTGGCCCTCTGATTGCCTAAATACAAACTCCTTAATGGCATGAAAGGTTCTTTATAACCTGATCTCTGCCTTCCACCTTCATAGTCTCACATTCTTCCCCACCTCTACAAAGTGGGGACAGGACATGCTTTCTTATGTATCCTTGCTCTGACATGTTTCACTTCCATCTTCCTCCTCTCAGTCCATCTGATGCCGGGCAAAATACTATTTCTTCAAGTGTCATCCTTAATGCCACCTCCTCTCTGAGCCTGAGCCTCCCCTTAGATCACACTGCTCTGTGAATTTACCTCCGTGACCATGCTTGTTCATGCCATATGTAATTATTCATCCTGTTTGTTGTTATATCTGTGCCCTTTAGATTGCCGAGTTTAATATAGGATGTTTCTTTTCAATTATGATGATTATTACCCAACTCACTGGATAAACATCTGTTTTGACACTTGTATCGTTTTTCTATTTTTTTTAATTTCAGATTACTATATGGGTACAAGTGATTAGGTTCCACTCTTTGATTTGTTAGGTAAAGTCCAAGTTGTGTTTTTGTTTTATTGTTTGTTTTTTGAGACAGAATCTCACTCTCTCACAGAAGACGGAGTATAGAGGCCTGATTATTGCTCTCTACAATCTTAAACTCCTGGGCTCAGACAATCCTCCTGCCTCAGCCTTCTGAGTAGCTGGGAGTGTAAGCATGATTTACCACACCTGAAGAAGTTTTCTTCTTTTTTTGGTAGAGATCAAGTCTCACTCTTGCTAAAAATGGTCTCTAACTACCATACTCTTACAATCCTACTGCCTCAGCCTCCCAGAGTGCTAGGCTTATAGGCATGAGCCACGTCAGCTGGCCAGCTTCTCTTTTTTTTTTTTTTATTGTTGGGGATTCATTGAGGGTACAATAAGCCAGGTTACACTGATTGCAATTGTTAGGTAAAGTCCCTCTTGCAATCATGTCTTGCCCCCATACAGTGTGACACACACCAAGGCCCCACCCCCCTCCCTCCTTCCCTCTTTCTGCTTCCCCCCCATAACCATAATTGTCATTAATTGTCCTCATATCAAAATTGAGTACATAGGATTCATGCTTCTCCATTCTTGTGATGCTTTACTAAGAATAATGTCTTCCACTTCCATCCAGGTGAATACGAAGGATGTAAAGTCTTCATTTCTTTTAATGGCTGAATAGTATTCCATGGTATACATATACCACAGCTTGTTAATCCATTCCTGGGTTGGTGGGCATTTAGGCTGTTTCCACATTTTGGCGATTGTAAATTCAGCTGCAATAAACAGTCTAGTACAAGTGTCCTTATGATAAAAGGATTTTTTCCCTTCTGGGGAGATGTCCAGTAATGGGATTGCAGGATCAAATGGGAGGTCTAGCTTGAGTGCTTTGAGGTTTCTCCATACTTCCTTCCAGAAAGATTGTAATAGTTTGCAGTCTCACCAGCAGTGTAAAGGTGTTCCCTTCTCTCCACATCCACGCCAGCATCTGTAGTTTTGAGATTTTGTGATGTGTGCCATTCTCACTGGGGTTAGATGATATCTCAGGGTTGTTTTGATTTGCATTTCTCTAATATATAGAGATGATGAACATTTTTTCATGTGTTTGTTAGCCATTCGTCTGTCATCTTTAGAGAAAGTTCTATTCATGTCTCTTGCCCATTGATATATGGGATTGTTGGCTTTTTTCATGTGAATTAATTTGAGTTCTCTGTAGATCCTAGTTATCAAGCTTTTGTCTGATTGAAAATATGCAAATATCCTTTCCCATTGTGTAGGTTGTCTCTTTGCTTTGGTTATTGTCTCCTTAGCTATACAGAAGCTTTTCAGTTTAATGAAGTCCCATTTGTTTATTTTTGTTGTTGTTGCAATTGCCATGGCAGTCTTCTTCATGAAGTCTTCCCCCAGGCCAATCTCTTCCAGTGTTTTTCCTATGCTTTCTTGGAGGATTTTTATTGTTTCATGCCTTAAATTTAAGTCCTTTATCCATCTTGAATCAATTTTTGTGAGTGGGGAAAGGTGTGGGTCCAGTTTCAGTCTTTTATATGTAGACATCCAGTTCTCCCAACACCATTTATTGAATAGGGAGTCTTTCCCCCAGGGTATGTTCTTGTTTGGTTTATCAAAGATTAGGTGGTTGTAAAATGTTAGTTTCATTTCTTGGTTTTCAATTCGATTCCAAGTGTCTATGTCTCTGTTTTTGTGCCAGTACCATGCTGTCTTGAGCACTATGGCTTTGTAGTACAGGCTAAAATATGGTATGCTGATGCCCCCAGCTTTATTTTTGTTACAGAGAACTGCCTTAGCTAAACCGGGTTTTTTTCCAGTTCCATACAAAACACAGAATCATTTTTTCCAAATCTTGAAAGTATGATGTTGGTATTTTGATAGGAATGGCATTGAATAAGTAGATTGCTTTGGGAAGTATAGACATTTTAACAATGTTGATTCTTCCCATCCATGAGCATGGTATGTTCTTCCATTTGTTAATATCCTCTGCTATTTCCTTTCTGAGGAGTTCATAGTTTTCTTTATAGAGGTCCTTCACCTCCTTCGTTAGGTATATTCCTAGGTATTTCATTTTCTTTGAAACTATGGTGAAGGGAGTTATGTCCTTAATTAGCTTCTCAACTTGACTGTTATTGTTGTACACAAAGGCTACTGACTTGTGGACATTGATTTTATATCCTGAAACATTACTGTATTTTTTGATGACCTCTAGGAGTCTTGTGGTTGAGTCTTTGGGGTTCTCTAAGTATAAGATCATATCGTCAGCAAAGAGGGAGAGTTTGACCTCCTCTGCTCCCATTTGGATTCCCTTTATTTCCCCTTCTTGCCTAATTGTATTGGCTAGAACTTCCAGCACTACGTTGAACAGTAAAGGTGACAGAGGACAACCTTGTCTGGTTCCAATTCTGAGAGGAAAAGCTTTCAGTTTTACTCCATTCAGTAAAATATTGGCTGTGGGTTTGTCATAGATAGCTTCAATCAGTTTTAGAAATGTGCCACCTATGCCTATGCTCTTCAGTGTTCTAATTAGAAAAAGATGCTGGATTTTATCAAATGCTTTTTCTGCATCTATTGAGAGGATCATGTGATCTTTATTTTTGCCTCTGTTAATATGGTGGATAACATTTATAGACTTGCGTATGTTCAACCAGCCTTCCATCCCTGGGATGAAGCCTACTTGATCATGATGAATGACTTTTTTGATGATAAGCTGTAACCTATTGGCTAGGATTTTCTTGACAATTTTTGCGTCTATATTCATGAGTGAGATTGGTCTGAAATTCTCCTTTTTGTTTAGGTCTTTTCCTGGTTTTGGTATCAGGGTGATGTTTGCTTCATAGAATGTGTTGGGGAAGATTCCTTCTTCCTCAGTTTTTTGGAATAATTTCTGCAGTACAGGAATAAGCTCTTCCTTGAAGGTTTGATAGAATTCTGAGTAAAGACATCTGGACCAGGGCATTTTTTGGTTGGAAGCTTTTTTATTGTTTCTTTGATCTCAGTGCTTGAAATTGGTCTGTTCAGGAGCTCTATTTCTTCCTGGCTGAGTCTAGGGAGAGGGTTTGATTCCAAATATTGATCCATTTCTTTCACATTGTCAAATTTCTGGGCATAGAGTTTCTGGTAGTATTCAGAGATGATCTCTTGTATCTCTGTGGGATCAGTTGTTATTTCCCCTTTATCATTTCTGATTGAGGTTACGAGAGATTTTACTTTTCTATTCCTCGTTAGTCTGGCCAATGGTTTATCTATTTTATTTATTTTTTCAAAAAACCAACTCCTTGTTTCATTAATTTTCTGAATGATTCTTTTGTTTTCAATTTCATTGATCTCTGATTTGATTTTGGATATTTCTTTTTTTCTACTGACTTTAGGCTTAGATTGTTCTTCTTTTTCCAATTCCATAAGATCTCTTGTGAGATGTTGATGTGCTCTCTTTCTCTTTTTCGAATGTAGGCATCTAAAGCGATGAATTTTCCCCTCAAAACTGCTTTTGCAGTATCCCACAGGTTTTGGTAGCTTGTGTCTTCATTGTTATTATGCTCAAGGAAGTTGATGATTTCCTGTTTTATTTCTTTCTGCACCCATCTGTTATTCAACAGAAGATTGTTTGATTTCCATGCCTTTGGGTGGGGTCGAGCATTTTTGTTAGAGTTGAGTTCCACCTTTAGTGCCTTATGGTCTGAGAAGATACAAGGTAATATTTCAATTCTTTTGATTCTGTTGATATTTGTTTTGTGTCCCAGGATATGATCAATTTTGGAGAATGTTCCATGGGGTGATGAGAAGAATGTATATTCTTTATCTTTTTGATGGAGTGTTCTGTACGCGTCTATCAAGCACAGTTGTTCTAGGGTCTCATTTAAATCTCTTATATCTTGTTTAATTTCTGTTTAGAGCATCTGTCCTGCTCTGTAAGAGGAGGGTTAAGGTCCCCTGTTATTATGGTATTATCAGATATCATGTTGCTCAGACTGAGTAAGATCTGTTTCAAGAATGTGGGAGCATTTAAATTGGGTGCATAAATATTTAGAATTGAAATGTCTTCTTGTTGTGTTTTTCCCTTGAGCAATATAAAGTGACCATCTTTGTCTTTTTTGACTTTAGTTGCTTTAAATCCACATGTATCTGAAAATAAGATTGCAACTCCTCTTTTCTTCTGAATTCCATTTGCCTGAAAAATTGTCTTCCAACCCTTGACTCGGAGCTTTAATTTATCTTTTGAAGTCAGGTGTGTTTCTTGCAGACAGCAAATGGATGGCTTGTGTTTTTTAATCCAGTCAACCAATCTGTGTCTCTTCAGTGGGGAATTCAAGCCATTAACATTTATTGAGATAATTGTTAAGTATGGTAGTATTCTATTCATCTTATTTGTGAGAGTCCATTGCTTAGTTTTATCTTTTGCATCAGTGTGGAGGTTAGGTTCTGTCCTTTAATTTCTGAGTTCTTACTTTGCTGCTGATCCATTGTGGTGGTCAGTGTGCAGAACAGGTTGAAGTATTTCCTGTAGAGCTGGTCTTGTTGTGGCGAATTTCCTCAATGTTTGTATATCCGTAAATGATTTGTTTTCTCCGTCAATTTTGAAGCTTAGCTTAGCAGGGTACAGAATTCTGGGCTGGAAATTGTTCTGTTTAAGTAGATTAAAGGTAGATGACCATTGTCTTCTTGCTTGGAAAGTTTCATTAGAGAAGTCTGCGGTCACTCTGATGGATTTGCCCCTGTAGGTCAACTGGTGCTTACTCCTGGCAGCTTGCAGAATCTTTTCTTTTGTCTTGACTTTGGACAGGTTCATCACAATGTGTCTTGGAGAAGCTCGGTTAGAGTTGAGGCGACCTAGGGTCTGATAGCCCTCTGAAAGCAGTGTGTCAGAATCTTTGGTGATATTTGGGAAATTTTCTTTTATAATATTCTCTAGTATGGCTTCCATTCCTCTGGGGCATTCTTCTTCCCCTTCTGGGATTCCTATAACTCGTATGTTGGAATGCTTCATAAAGTCCCATAATTCTGACAGTGAACGTTCTGATTTCTCTCACTTCTTTTCTGCCTCTTTTACTATCTGAGTTATCTCAAAAACTGTCTTCTACCTCTGAAATTCTTTCTTCTGCATGGTCTAACCTGTTGCTGATACTTTCCATTGCATCTTTAAGTTCCCTGATTGACTGTTTCAGTTCCTTCAGCTCTGCTATATCCTTTTTATATTCTTAATATCGTTCATGTCTTATTTGATTCTGTTTTTGAATTTCCTTTTGGTTATTTTCCACTTTATTAGCAGTTTCCTTCATTGTTTCCATCATTTCTTTCATTGTTTTCAACATGTGTATTCTAAATTCCCTTTCTGTCATTCCTGACATTTCTTTATAGGTGGAATCCTCTGCAGTAGCTACCTCATGGTCCCTTGGCGGGGTTTTTCTGGACTGGTTCCTCATGTTGCCTGGAGTTGTCTGCTGATTCTTTGTCATGAGTGATTTCTTTTATCTGTTTCCTTGCCCTAATATTCCTTTCACTTCCTCTTGCTCTTTAAGTTCTCGTGCCTGTGGAAGTTGCGGCGGGTTTTGACGGATTTAACACACGCGACCACTTGCCGGTTTTCCGCTGTTTTAGTCCTCCTCTTGGGGTCCAGAAGTCTCTCGCTGACTCCTTGTATCCTTTCAGGGGTGATGATAGGCAGATCCCACCAGCCAGAGATGCCTGGAGTCCTATCTCCCCAGACTCACGGTGCCCAGATGCAAGGAAGCTTTTACTCGGGTGCCATCTTGCTCTGCCTTACTGCATCCCAGCTTCTCTTTTTAGACAGGCTGAAAATAAAACCTGTCACCACTCTGAATGGTGATATAGACACCTTTGTATACACCATAGGAAAGGCAACAGCCTGATTTCATAAAGATTCTTGGATGATTTTTTTTTTTTTTTTTTTGCAATGGAATCTTATAATATCACCCTCGGTAGAGTGCTGTGGTGTCACAAGTCACAGCAACCTCAAACTCTTGGGCTTAAGCAATTCTCTTGCCTCAGCCTCCCAAGTAGCTGGGACTATGGGTGCCTTCCACAATGCCTATTTTTTTGTTGTAGTTGTCATTGTTGTTTAGAAGACCTGGACTAGATTTGAACCCACCTGCCCCGGTGTATATGGCTGGTGCCCTCACCACTGAGCTATGGGTGCTAAGCCCACTTAAATAATTCTTGAATGTATAACCCACAAACTGCTACTTTCCTACATTAAGCACTGATTTATTCTGTGTGTCCAGAAAAGACCTGACTTCTTTTATCTTTTGGTTACTTCATGTATTTTCCCCATATGGTCCCTAAAACATAAAGCTCATCTTCATTATTAATGTCCCTCAGTTAATAGCTCTTATGTGCTGAGCATGCTGGGGACAGAAGGAGAAATAAGAATTCCTGCTATGGGGGGTGCCTGTGGCTCAGTGAGAAGGGCACCAGCCCCATATACCGAGGGTGGTGGGTTAAAACTCGGCCCCAGCCAAACTGCAACAAAAAATACCTGGGCTTTGTGACAGGTGCCTGTAATCCAAGCTACTCGAGAGGCTGAGGCAAGAGAATCACCTCAGCCCAAGAGCTGGAGGTTGCTATGATCTGTGACATCACAGCACTATACCGAGGGTGACAAAATGAGACTCTATCTCTAAAAAAAAAAAAAAAAAAAAGAATACCTGCTATGGATGGCTCTGCATCAATCGCTCAATGGCTAATGATTAGGACACTGGCCACATACACTGAGGCGGGCGGTTTTGAGCTCGACCTGGGCATGCTAAACAACAATGACAACTACAACAAAAAAATACCCAGGCATTGTATCAGGCTCCTGTATTCCCAGCTATTTGGGAGGCTCATTCAAGAGACTCACTTAAGCCCAAGAGTTAGAGGTTACTGTGAGCTCTGCTGCAACAGTACTCTACCGAGAGTGAGACAGTGAGACTCCATCTAAAAAAAAAAAAAAAAAAAAAAAAAAAACGGGCGGCGCTTGTGGCTTGAGGAGAAGGGAGCCGGTCCCATATGCCGGAGGTGGCAGGTTCAAACCCAGCCCCGGCCAAAAAAAAAAAATAATAATAATTCCTGCTATGGGATAGTCTAGCAGGAAGGATAAATATCAAAACAACAAATTACATGGCAATGCAAACACAATGCAGTTGGCCCACCATATTTGCTAATTAAAGGGGAAAAACCAATACAAATTAACAATATAATTTAAAAATACAGCTATTAAAAATGTGCTTACATTATTTTAGGTATTATAAGTAAACTAGAGACGATTTACTATTTAAAGGAACTTACATTATACTAGGTATTATAAGTAAACTAGAGATGATTTACAGTGCAGGTTATATGGAAATACTATGGCAATTTAAACACATGAATTGAGCATCCTTGTATTTTGGTTCCTCAGGGCGCCTGAAACCAATCCCCTGCAGTTACTGAGAAAAGGGATGACTGTATACATTTTTGGTCAATGCAGTAGTTGAGGAGAGCTAAAACTTAAAAGGTTTATTTCTTAGATGGTTTATAGTTGAAAACAAACTCATTAAAATACAACTCACTTTTCTTCTGTATTCAAACTAATTAATATTTGTTAGGTAATTGCCCTAGAAAAGCCCCTTCCCCAGAAAGCCTCTTCCTGCTTTCAATACACCAAGCCTAGCTGTCTCATTCTTAAAGTTGCAGCTCCTTTCCAAGCACAGGGAGTTGCCCTCTGAACAACAGTCACAAAACTTACCTCATCTCCCTGTTTCAATTACCCGCTGAAAATTTCAAACTTATAGCTTGCCCCTAATGGCTCTTCCTGCCAGACCAGTAACTCTTTATTGGCTATTCTACCATCCCGTCACCATTCTGAGATATCCCCTAACTGAACCCATATAAAAGTGCACTTTTATTTTTGTCACTCTCTCTCTCTTTTCTCTCCACCTTGGTGCTGCTCTGCAGCATCCCTTGCCAATAAAGACCTTTCATAGAAGCCTTGGTGGGTCTGTGAGATCTCTGCCAGTCGAGTGCAATACTTCAATATTGAATATTTAAAATGCTTTGCCATTAATACTCAAGATAGACTTACTTACCTTCATGGAGCTTCCTGTCTGGAAAGAAAGGTCTTGAAAGACAGAAGCCTTTAGGGATTAAAGGCTTTGGGAAACTGAAAGAAATCCAGCCCTGTGAACAGAAGATATAATAAACTTCTGTGTACTTTCATACTGTCTGCTTTTAACACCACTTTTCTGGCCATAATTCATGTTTACAGGTCACAGAAATCACAGAATTTTTGAACTTGATTTTGAATTTTCAAAATCAAGTAAGGGATCACAAAACTTACTTGATTCCATTAATGATGCTGCAACTTGGAAAACTGTGGCTCAGGGATATAGTAGGATCTCCCTACGGTTACAAACCTAATTGGTCACTTCTACACAATGCAGTGTGCCAGAGAAATATTTAAATAAGTCTGTTTTGAAGGTCAGTCATTATCACAACTTTTTACAGAGGCCCAAAAGACTAACAATATTTTCTCCCCTGTTCATTAAAAAAAAAACCTCAAAGTAAAAAGATATACACATTGAACCAAGAATTTGCGGTCCTCAAAGACCTGAAAAATACAGTAGAATCCCTCAGTAGCAGAGTGGACCAAGCAGAAGAAAGGATTTCTGACATTGAAGACAAAGCTTTTGTACACTTGCAAACTCTCAATGGGGAAGAGAAATGGAGAGCAAAAATTGATCATTCTCTCAGAGAGCTCTGGAATAATTCGAAGAAGGCTAATATCCACCTCATTGGAATCCCTGAAAGCAATGAAGTGGCTTCACAAGGCACAGAGGCTCTTCTCTATGAAATTACGAAAGAGAATATTTCAGACATGCCAAGAGATTCTGAAATTCAGATAGCAGACAGTTTCAGAACCCCAACACTACTCAACCTGAATAAGACATCCCCAGGCACATCATAATTAACTTTAATACAGTTAATATGAAGGAGAAAATTCTGAAGCAGCCAGACGTAAGAAAACCATAACCTACAAAGGGAAGAATATTAGAATGACTGAAGATCTCTCTGCTGAAACTTTTCAAGCCAGAAGAGGGTGGTCACTGACTTTTAATCTCCTAAAACAAAATAACTTTCAACCCTGGATCCTGTATGAAGCTAAACTGAGTTTCATTTATGATGGAGAAATTAAATACTTTAATGACATTCACATGTTGAAGAAATTTGCCATAACCAAACCAGCTCTTCAGGATATTCTCAGACCTATCCTCCATAATGACCAGCTGAATCCTCTACCAAAAAAGTAAACTCACTCAGAAACTTTTGATCAAACTCCAACTTCCACAGTGGCAAAATGATTAAAAATGTCCACTGGACTTTCGAAAAACTTGATATCCAAAATTTGACCAGACTTATCAATATTCTCCATTAATGTGAATGGCTTAAACTGTCCTCTAAAGATGCACAGGTTGGCTAAATGGATACAAACCCTCAGGCCAGATATTTATTGCATACAATAATCTCATCTTACCTTAAAAGAAAAATATATACTCAGGGTGAAAGGATGGTCATCCATATTTCAAGAAAATGGTAATAAGAAAAAAGCAGGTGTTACAATTCTATTTGCAGATAAAATAGTCTTTAAATCAACAAAAGAAAGGAAGGATAGAATGGTAATTTCATATTTGTTAAGGGTAATACTCAATATGATGAGATTTCAATTATTAATATTTATGCACCCAACCAGAATGCACCTCAATTTATAAGAGAAACTCTGACATGAGCAACTTGATTTCCTCCAGCTCCATAACAGTCAGAGATTTTAACACTCCATTGACAGCGTTAGATAGACTCTCCAATAAGAAACTGAACAAAGAAATTTTAGATTTAAACCTAACCATCCAACATTTGCATTTAACAGACATCTACAGAACATTTCATTCCAAGAAAACTGAATACACATACTTCTCATCAGCCCATAGAACATACTCCAAAATCAATAACATCTTAGGTCACATGTCTAAACTCAGTAAATTTAAAATAATAGAAATTATTCTTTGTATCTTCTTGGACCATCATGGAAAAGTTGAACTCAGCAACAGCGAGAATCTATATACGCATACAAAAACATGGAAGTTAAATAACTTTATGTTCAATAATAGCTGGGTCAGAGATGAGACTAAGAAGGAAATTGCCAAATTTTTGGAACAAAATGACAATGAAGACACAAATTATCAGAACCTCTGGGACACTGAAAAGGTAGTCCTAAGAGGAAAATTTATAGCACTGCAAACCTTCCTCAAGAGAACGGAAAGAGACGAAGTTAACAACTTAATGAGACATCTCAGGCAACTGGAAAAGAAAGAACTTTCCAACCCCAAGCCAACTAGAAGAAAAGAAACAACCAAAATTAGAGCAGAATTAAATGAAATTGAAAACAAAAGAATCATATAACAGATCAATAAATCAAAAGTTAGTATTTTGAAAAGTTCAATAAAATAGATAAACCTTTGACTAACATAAACAGTAAAAAAAGAATAAAATCTCTAATTTCATCAATCAGAAATGACAAAGACAAAATCACAACAGACCCCTCAGAAATTCAAAAAATCCTTAATGAATATTATAAGAAACTTTATTCTCAGATATATGAAAATCTGAAGGAAATTGACCAAAACTTGGAAGCACGTCACCTTCCAAGACTTAGCCAGAATCAAGTGGAAATGTTGAACAGGCCTATAGCAAGTTCTGAAATAGCATCAACCACACAAAATCTCCCTAAAAAGAAAAGCCCAGGACCAGATGTCTTCATGTCAGATTTCTACCAAACCTTTAAAGAGGAATTAGTACCTATATTACTCAACCTGTTCCAAAATATAGAAAAAGAAGGAATAAAACCCAACACGTTCTATGAAGCAAACATCACATTGATCCACAAAACAGGAAAAGACCCAACAAGAAAAGAAAATTATAGACCAATATCACTAATGAATATAGATGCAAAAATATGCAACAAGATCCTAATAAACAGAATCCAGCAACACATCAAACAAATTATACATCATGACTAAGTCAGTTATATCCCAGGGTCTCAAGGCTGGTTCAATATATGTAAATCTATAAATGTAATTCAGCACATAAACAAATTAAAAAACAAAGACCATATGATTCTCTCAATCGATGCAGAAAAAGCTTTTGATAATATCCAGCATCCCTTCATGATCAGAACACTTAAGAAAATTGGTATAGAAGGGACATTTCTGAAACTGATAGAGGCCATCTACAGCAAACCCACAGCCAATATCATATTGAATGGAGTTAAATTGGAATCATTTCCACTCAGATCAGGAACCAGGCAAGGTTGCCCATTGTCTCCACTGCTCTTTAACATTGTAATGGAAGTTTTAGCCATCACAATTAGGGAAGAAAAAGTGATCCCGGATATCCCTATAGGGTCAGAAGAGATCAAACTTTCACTCTTCGCAGATGATATGATTGTATATCTGGAAAACACAAGGGATTCTACTACAAACCTCCTAGATGTGATTAAGGAATACAGCAGTGTATCAGGTTACAAAATCAACACTCATAAATTGGCAGCCTTTAAATATACAAACAATAGTAAAGCTGAAAAATAACTTAAGGACTCTATCCCATTCACAGTTGTGCCAAAGAAGATGAAATATTTGAGAGTTTATCTAACAAAGGACGTGGAAGATCCCAATAAAGAGAACTATGGAACTCTAAGAAAAGAAATAGCTGAAAATGTTAACAACAGGAAAAACATAACATGCTCATGGTTGGGAAGAATCAACATTGTTAAAATGTCCATACTACCCAAAGCAATATACAATTTTAATGCAATCTCTATTAAAGCTCCACTGTCATACTTAAAGATCTTGAAAAAATAATACTTCATGTTATATGGAATCAGAAAAAACCTCAAATAGCCAAGACATTACTCAGAAATAAAAACAAAGCAGGAAGAATTATGCTACCACACCTCAGACTATACTATAAATCGATAGTGATCAAAACAGCATGGTATTGGCACAAAAACAGAGAGGCAGATGTATGGAACACAATAGAGAACCAACAGATGAACCCAGCTACTTACAGTTATCTGATCTTTGACAAGCTAATTAAAAACATTCAGTGGAGAAAAGACTCCCTATTTAACAAATGGTTCTTGGTGAACTGGCTGGCAACCTGTAGAAGACTGAAACTGGACCCACACCTTTCACCATTAACTAAGATAGACTCTCACTGGATTAAAGATTTAAACTTAAGACATGAAACTATAAAAATACAAGAAGAAACTGCAGGGAAAACTCTTGGAGTAATCGGTTTGGGCTAATATTTTATGAGGAGGACACCCTGGGCAATTGAAGCAGCTTCAAATATACACTACTGGGACCTGATCAAACTAAAAAGCTTCTGCACAGCCAAGAACACAGTAAGTAAAGTAAGAAGACAGCCTTAGAATGGGAGAAGATATTTGCAGGTTATGTCTCTGACAAAGATTTAATAATCAGAATCCACAGAGAACTCAAACATATTAGCAAGAAAAGAACAAGTGATCCCATCTCAGTGTGGGCAAGGGACTTAAAGAGAAACTTCTCTGAAGAAGACAGGCCCATGGCATACAGACATATGAAAAAAGTGTTCATCATCCTTAATCATCCGAGAAATGCAAATCAAAACTACTTTGGGATATTATCTAACTCCAGTAAGATTAGCCCATATCACAAAATCCCAAGACCAGAGATGTTGACGTGAATGTGGAGAAAAGGAAACACTTCTATGCTGCTGGTAGAAATGAAAATTAATACACTCCTTTTGGAAAGATGTTTGGAGAACACTTAGAGATCTAAAAATAGATCTGCCATTCAATCCTATAATTCCTCTACTAGGTATATACCCAGAAGACCACAAATCATATTATAACAACGATATTTGTACCAGAATGTTTATTGCAGCCCAATTCATAATTGCTAAATTATGGAAAAAGCCCAAGTGCCCATCGATCTACAAATTGATTAATAATTTGTGGTATATGTACACCATGGTATATTATTCAGCCTTAAAGAAAGATGGAGACTTTACGTCTTTCATGTTTACATGGATGGAGCTGGACCATATTCGTCTTAGTAAAGTATCTCAAGAATGGAAGAAAATGTATCCAATGTACTCAGCGCTACTATGAAACTAATTTATGTCTTTCACATGAAAGCTATAACCCAGTTATAACCTAAGAATATGGAGAAGTAGGAGAGGGAGGGGAGCGAGGGGTGGAGATGGGCAGAGGGAGAGTGATTGGTGGGATTACACCTGTGGTGCATCTTACGAGGGTACCTGTGAAACTTAGTAAATGTAGAATATAAATGTCTTAACACAATAACTAAGAAAATGCCAGGAAGGCTATGTTAATCAGTATGATAAAAATATGTCAAATGGTCTATAAAACCAGTGTATGGTGCCCCATGACTGCATTAATGTACACAACTATGATTTAATAAACAAAAGTAAAAGGATATCTGATAATCCTTCTGGCTCTGCCAGCAAATACTCTCAGTCTTGACCTTTTACACTTCATTGGGTTTCATTTCAATGGGCTTCTATAATATCCCAAACATCCCTTCATAACACATGCCATGCTTGTAATTTTGATTAATGGCTGTCTGTAGTGAGAAGAACTGAAGGCACCAACAGTGGATGCAGGGAGAACCAATCAGAGATTAGTCCAGGAGTCAATAATGGAGATGGTGAGAAGTTGATGGAGTATAGAGTTTTAGTAAGTAGAATACATAAGACCTAGCAATTCATTTATGCAAATGTACAGACTAGAACTTATGAGCTAGCAATTAGGTTTCTGGTTTGAGTACATGGTAGATCTTGGTGTTTGAGATAGAGAATATTGACGATTTGGTTGTTGAACAAGTCAGTCACAGGAGGATGCTTTATTATGACAAGGATAAATTTGTTGGGCAACTTCAGTTTGAACCAAATTCTAAATTTTGCAGGCTCCTCTTAAGATATCATATGTAAATGAATTTGTGCTGAGTTATCAGCTGATGTCTCAAAGAAAATCTACTTGATTAATCAAATACAGTTTTGTTACAATTTACATATTTTTCAGCTATAAATTTTACTTAAAAAATGAAATATAAGGGGTGGCACCTTTAGCTCAGTGGGTAGGGCTCTGTCCCCATGTACCAAGGGTGTTGGGTTCAAACGCAGCCCAGGCCGAATTGCATCAAAAAAATAGCCGGGCATTGTGTCAGGTGCCTGTAGTCCCAGCTACTCAGGGGGCTGAGGCAAGAGAATTGCCTAGGCCCAGGAATTGCAGGTTGCTGTGAGCAGTGTGACACTATGGCACTCTACTGAGGGCAATACGGTGAGACTCTGTCTCTACAAAAAAAAAAAAGAAAGAAAAAGAAAAAAGTTAAAAAATAAAAAGAAATGCAAATCAGAAATAATATAATGGAAGTGGGGATAATTTTATGGTATGGAATGAGAGCTGTGATTAATTTTATTAGTTAGGGGGAGGAGACAAGATGACTGACTGGGCCAGCTTTCAACAGAGGCTCCTGTCCAGTAGGAGAGTTAAAGGACAAAAATTCAGCAGGTAACCTGGTGGATTTGAGCTGCAGTAAGAGAGAAGGTTGAAGAACGCACATCAACCATGCTGAGGTGAGCTGCGACCACAAGGATACAAACAAAAGGTACAAAATCCATCACCAAATGGACGGGAGTTCCCTCCTCCATGAGAATGGCTCAGAGTGCCCCACAAACAATCGGGCAGAGTTCAAAGATCCTCCCACTACACTCCACGGAAGAGACCCTCTAAAAACTGGACCTATCACCCCTACTAGGTTGCCATGGCGTCCTCCTGCCAGGCATAAATGTATAAACTGTATATAGTCTCTATCTGGAATTCTGAGCTCCCAGAGCTCCCCTTTACTCACACTGAGGTCTGGAGGCCAGTCCCGGTCGGCGGAGAGGGGACCGCACCGGAGTGGCAGTTCCCTGAGGCACAGTGAGACAGCCGTCTTTTGGTGACAATATGGCAAGGCATAAAACTGTGTAAGCTGTGTGTGTTCTCTGCCCGCAACCCCAGGCTCCCAGAGCTCCCCACACTCACCTCTGCTCTCGCTCCAAGGTCTGGAGGCCTGTCCCCCAGGGGTCCAGAACCTTGGGTGATTGCTCGAGGGGTGTAGAATGTCCGGGGCTGCAGCTGGTAGGTGCAGACTCTGGGGAAAGGGAGCAGAGAGAGGACGGTTGGCCAGAAGGGAGCTACACCGGAGCAGCAGTTGCCTGAGCCATAAAAGAGCAGCCCTCTTTTGCTAGCAATATGGCTTACTACTGAATATTCTGAAGCCACAGCCCCTGTCTCCCTGGGCAACCAGAGACTCTGAGTATAGGATTTGCCTGAGGCTACTCCTACTTGCAAACCAGGGAAACTCCCAGGTGCGGCTAACCCAGAGGTCCGCTTTACTAAACCTAAGATGCACCTGGCCTTCAGGGGATCGTCAGCCTATAGACAATACAAGAGCAAAAACAAGCTGATTTGGAACTCAATTCAGCTTCTCTTCTGCAGGGGAACGGGAGAGTTGTTCTGTTCTGTTCTGTTAGTAACATTAATCAGGGGTGAGACTGGACCTGAGTGAAAACCCCGCAACGTTCATCAAGCACCCGAGGTTGTCAGGCCTCACCTCCTCCTGATAGAGAGAGGCAGAGCACAGCAGCCTGGCAGACTTCCTTGTGATTCAGGCAGGTACAAACTCCTGGAGTACCAATTCACTACAGGCAACTGGGTCAGCCAACTGCAGGGCTATCAGTGATTGGATGTGACAGTGGTGTAAGGTGGGGAAGGAGGCATCAACCTTCCCAGACTGATCTATTGGCTGGGTGGCTCCTCCTAACTCCACGCAGCACTGGAGCAAGCCACACCAGAGTAGTCATCAGACCCCTGGGATCCAGTTCCCAGAGACCTCTTAAACACTCTCACCCGAGACAGCTGCAGACTGAGACAATTGATTTGGACTTTTTGAACTGAACCAATCGCCTGAGGACAAATCAGGTGGTGCCCTGGGTGCACGGTGGTAGGAAGGTTTGATTTTTATTTTCCAATTGTTTGCGGGTGGGGGGTGGGGTGACTTAATTGCTAATATTTCTCCACAGCTGATACTTCAATTCAGAGTATCTATTTCACTAGAGTGGAACAGAAACAAGCTTAAAAAAAGACAGAACCACTTAGCCCCACCACACCAGACAGGGCCCCAGTTTCCCAGGACACAATACTGTACAGGCCCTCGACAAAACCCCATGGGAAAAAATCAGAGGGAGTAAAACAACCATGCGGCGGAATCAGCAGAAAAACTTTGGTAACATGAATAACCAGAATAGATCAACCCCCCCAAGGAAAGATATGGCAGATGCAATTGAAGATCCCATTCATAAACAACTGGCTGAGATGTCAGCAATCGAATTCAGAATTTGGATTGCAGACAAGATTAACAAAGAGGAATTAGGAATTCAATGAGAAATTCAAAAGCTGTCTCAAGAATTTAACGAATTTAAAGACAAAACCACAAAAGACTTAGACACATTGAAGCAAGAATTTGCAGCCCTCAAAGATATGAAAAATACAGTAGAATCCCTCAGCAACAGAATGGAGCAAACAGAAGAAAAGATTTCTGACATCGAAGAGAAAGCCTTTGAACGCTCCCAAACTCTCAAAGAGGAAGAGAAATGGAGAGCAAAAACGGAACATTCTCTCAGAGAGCTCTGGGATAATTCGAAGAAGGTGAATATCCAAATCATACGAGTTCCAGAAAAAGATGAAGTGGCCTCGCTGGGCACAGAGGCCCTTCTGCATGAAATTATGAAAGAGAATTTTCCAGACATGCCTAGAGATTCTGAAATTCAGATAGCGGACAGCTTCAGAACCCCAGCACGACTCAATTCCAATAAGTCATCCCCCAGGCATATCATAATTAACTTCAAGTTAAAAGTTTAACTTCAAGTTAAAACTTCAAGTTAAAAACTTCAATTAAAGTTAGTATGAAAAAGAAAATCCTCAAAGCTTCCAGGAGAAAGAAAACCATTACCTTCAAAGGGAAGAATATTAGAATAACTGCAGATCTCTCTGCTGAAACTTTTCAAGCCAGAAGAGGGTGGTCACCGACTTTTAATCTCCTAAAGCAAAATAACTTTCAACCCTGGATCTTGTATCCAGCTAAACAGGGTTTCATTTATGATGGAGAAATTAAATACTTTCATGACATTCATATGTTGAAGAAATTTGCCATAACCAAACCAGCTCTTCAGGATATTCTCAGACCTATCCTCCATAATGACCAACCCAATCGTATACCACAAAAGTAAACTCACTCAGAAACTTCAGATCAAACTCCAATTTCCACACTGGTGAAAGGATTAAAAATGCCCACTGGGGGCGGCGCCTGTGGCTCAGTTGGTAATGCGCCGGCCCCATATACCGAGGGTGGCGGGTTCAAACCCAGCCCCGGCTGAACTGCAACCAAAAAAAAAAAAAATAGCCGGGTGTTGTGGCGGGCGCCTGTAGTCCCAGCTACTCGGGAGGCTGAGGCAAGAGAATCACTTAAGCCCAGGAGCTGGAGGTTGCTGTGAGCTGTATGATGCCATGGCACTCTACCGAGGGCCATAAAGTGAAACTCTGTCTCTACAAAAAAAAAAAAAAAAAAATGCCCACTGGACTTTTGAAAAACTCGATACCCAAAACTTCCCCAGACTTATCAATATTCTCCATTAATGTGAATGGCTTAAACTGTCTTCTAAAGAGGCATAGGTTAGCTGACTGGATACAAAAACTCATGCCAGATATCTGCTGCATACAAGAGTCATATCTTAACTTAAAAGACAAATACTGACTCAGGTGAAAGGATGGTCCTCCATATTTCAGGCAAGTGGTAATCAGAAAAAAGCAGGTGTTGCAATTTTATTTGCAGATACAACAGGTTATGAACCAATAAAAGTAAGGAAGGACAAGAATGGTCACTTCATATTTGTTAAGGGTAATACTCAACATGATGATAACTCAGTTATTAATATCTATGCACCCAACCAGAATGCACCTCAATTTATAAAAGAAACTCTAACAGACATGAGCAACTTGATTTCCTCCAGCTCCATAATCGTCAGAGATTTCAACAATCCTTTGACAGTGTTGGATCGATCATCCAACAAGAAGCTGAGCAAAGAAATCTTAGATTTAAACCTAAGCATCCAACATTTGGATTTAGCAGACATCTACAGAACATTTCATCCCAATAATACTGAATACACATACTTCTCATCAGCCCACGGAACTTACTCCAAAATCGATCACACCTTAGGTCACAAGTCTAACCTCAGTAAATTTAAAGGAATAGAAATTATTCCATGCATCTTCTCGGACCACCACAGAATAAGACTTGAGCTGAGTAACAATAGGAATATGCATACTCATACAAAAACATGGAAGTTAAATAACCTTATGTTGAATGATAGCTGGGTTAGAGATGAGATTAAGAAAGAAATCACCAACTTTTTGGAACAAAACAACAATGATGAACAAACTATCAGAACCTCTGGGACACGGCAAAGGCAGTTCTAAGAGGGAAATTTATAGCACTGCAAGCCTTCCTCAAGAGAATGGAAAGAGAGGAAGTTAACAACTTAATGGGACATCTCAAGCAACTGGAAAAGGAAGAACATTCCAACCCCAAACCCAGTAGAAGAAAAGAAATAACCAAAATTAGAGCAGAATTAAATGAAATTGAAAACAAAAGAATAATACAACAGATCAATAAATCAAAAAGCTGGTTTTTCGAAAATGTCAATAAAATAGATAAATCTTTTGCCAACCAAATCAGGAAAAAAAGAGTAAAATCTCTCATCAATCAGAAACAACAAAGACGAAATAAGAACAGACTGCTCAGATCCAAAAAATCCTTAATGAATATTACAAGAAACTTTATTCTCAGAAATATGAAAATCTGAAGGAAATTGACCAATACTTGGAAGCACGCTACCTTCCAAGACTTAGCCAGAATCAAGTGGAAATGCTGAATAGGCCCATATCAAGATCGGAAAAAGCATCAACCATACAAAACCTCCATAAAAAGTAAAGCACGGGACCAGATGGTTTCACGTCTCAATTCTACCAAACCTTTAAAGAGGAATTAGTACCTATATTACTCAACCTTTTCCAAAAGCTAGAAAAAGAAGGAAGACTACCCAATACGTTCTATGAAGCAAACATTACCCTGATCGCCAAACCAGGAAAAGACCCAAAAAGAAAAGAAAATTATAGACCAATATCACTAATGAATATAGATGCAAAAATATTCAACAAGATCCTAACAAACAGAATCCAGTAACACATCAAACAAATTATACATCATGACCAAGTCGGTTTTATCCCAGGATCTCAAGGCTGGTTCAATATATGTAAATCTATAAATGTAATCCAGCACATAAACAAATTAAAAAACAAAGACCATATGATTCTCTCAATCGATGCAGAAAAAGCTTTTGATACTATCCAGCATCCCTTCATGATCAGAACATTTAAGAAAATCGGTATAGAAGGGACATTTCTTAAACTGATAGAGACCATCTACAGCAAACCCACAGCCAATATCATATTGAATGGAGTTAAATTAGAATCATTTCCACTCAGATCAGGAACCAGACAAGGCTGCCCATTGTCTCCATTGCTTTTTAACATTGTAATGGAAGTTTTAGTCACTGCAATTAGGCAAGAAAAGGCGATCAAGGGTATCCATATAGGGTCAGAAGAGATCAAACTTTTGTTCTTCACGGATGATATGATTGTATATCTGGAAAACACTAATGACTCTACTACAAAACTCTTAGATGTGATCAAGGAATACAGCAGTGTCTCAGGTTACAAAATCAACATTCATAAATCAGTAACCTTTCTATATACCAACAACAATCAAGTTGAAAAAACAGTTAAGGACTATATTCCATTCATAGTAGTGCCAAAGAAGATGAAATATTTGGGAATTCAGGGTGGTGCCTGTGACTCAAGGAGTAGGGCACCAGTCCCATATGCCGGAGGTGGCGGGTTCAAACCCAGCTCCGGCCAAAAACCACACAAAAAATAAATAAATAAAAATATAAAAAAAAATAAGAAATATTTGGGAATTTATCTAACAAAGGATGTGAAAGATCTCTATAAAGAGAACTATGAAACCCTAAGAAAAGAAATAGCTGAAAATATTAACAAATGGAAAAACATACCATGCTCATGGCTGGGAACAATCAACATTGTTAAAATGTCCATACTACCCAAAGCAATATATAATTTCAATGCAATCCCTATTAAAGCTCCACTGTCATACTTTAAAGAGCTTGAAAAAACAATACTTCGTTTTATATGGAATCAGAAAAAAACTCGAATAGCCAAGACATTACTCAGAAATAAAAACAAAGCAGGAGGAATTACGCTATCAGACCTCAGACTATACTACAAATCGATAGTGATCAAAACAGCATGGTATTGGCACAAAAACAGAGAAGTAGATGTCTGGAACAGAATAGAGAACCAAGAGATGAACCCAGCTACTTACCGTTATTTAATCTTTGACAAGCCAATTAAAAACATTCAGTGGGGAAAAGATTCCCTATTTAACAAATGGTGCTGGTTGAACTCGCTGGCAACCTGTAGAAGACTGAAACTGGACCCACACCTTTCACCATTAACTAAGATAGATTCTCTCTGGATCAAAGATTTAAACTTAAGACATGAAACTGTAAAGATACTAGAGGAGAGTGCAGGGAAAACCCTTGAAAAATTGGTCTGTGAGAGTATTTTATAAGGAGGACCTTCCGGGCCATTGAAGCAGCTTCAAAAATACACTACTGGGACTTGATCAAACGAAAAAGCTTCTGCACAGCCAAGAACACAGTAAGTAAAGCAAGCAAACAGCCCTCAGAATGGCAGAAGGTATTTACGGGTTATGTCTCCAACAAAGGTTTAATAACCAGAATCCACAGACAACTCAAACGCATTACCAGGAATAGAAGAAGGGATCCCATCGCAGGCTGGGCAAGGGACTTGAAGAGAAACTTCTATGAAGAAGGCAGGCTCACAGCCTTCAGACATATGAAAAAATGCTCATCATCTTTGATCATCAGAGAAATGCAAATCAAAACTACTTTGAGATACCATCTAACTCCAGTGAGACTAGTCTATATCACAAAATCCCAAGACCAGAGATGTTGGCACGGATGTGGAGAAAAGGGAACACTTTTGTACTGCTGGTGGGAATGCAAATTAATACATTCCTTTTGGAAAGAGATATGGAGAACACTTAGAGATCTAAAAATAGATCTGCCATTCTATCCTGTAATTCCTCTACTGGGCATATACCCAGAAGACCAAAAATCACATCATAACAAAGATATTTGTACCAGAATGTTTATTGCAGCTCAATTCATAATTGCTAAGTCATGGAAGAAGCCCAGGTTCCCATCGATCCACGAATGGATTAATAAATTGTGGTATATGTACACCATGGAATATTATGCAGCCTTAAAGAAAGATGGAGACTTTACTTCTTTCATGTTTACATGGATGGAGCTTGAACATATTCTTCTTAGTAAAGTATCTCCAGAATGGAAGAAAAAGTACCCAATGTGCTCAGCTCTACTATGAAACTAATTTAGGGTTTTCACCTGAAAGCTATAACCCAGTTACAACCTACGACTAGGGGGAAGGGGGAATGGGAATGGCGGGAGTGGGGTTTGGGTAGAGGGAAGGGGATTGGTGGGATTACCCCAGCAGTGCATCTTAGAAGGGTATATGTGAAACTTGGTAAACGGTCTGTGAAGCTAGTGAATGATGCCCCAGGAATATATCAATGTACACAGCTATAATTTAATAAAAAAAAAGAAAGAAAAAAATATTTTGACCGTAATCCTGCATATAGCTGAAAAAGCAGTCAGAGTGTGAAGTTCAGCTGTATTTTGATGATCATCTTTGAGAACAGGTGTTTTGAGGTTTGTTTCTATTAATGTTTTTTTTTTTGAGACAGACTCTCACTATGTTGCCCTCAGTAGAGTGCTGTGGTGTCATAGCTCCTTTTCACTGCAACTTCAAACTCTGTTGTCTCAGCCTCCCAAGGAGCTGGGACTACAGGCACCTGCCACTGAAGGAAAGTACTACCAAATCCAAAAAGGGGGGGGGACCAGATATGTAGCAGCACCCCTCGCCCCCAACCATAAGAATGTGACCTTTTGTAACTGTCCTAGGAAATAGCCCCGAGCTGAAGCAGATAACCGGTAACTGGCTCTGAAAGAAAAAAACTAAGTAAATGTTTAACTGCTGATCTTGTCTTAAGACAGATGAGTAATGAACCAGAGTTCTTCTTATCTGGAAAAGCCCCTATGTCTGCTACCCCTCCCTAAAGCCCCTGCTATGTCTGCTACCCCTCCCTAAAGCCCCTGCTATGTCTGCTGCGCCTCCCTACTTTGTGGTTTTTGCCTTTATAAGCTTGTAAAACCTGCTGTTCAGGGCTTGACTCCTCGGCTCCTAAAAGAGTTGTGAGTCAAGCCCCAGCATGCTGGAATAAAATCCTCTTGCTATTTTCATCAAGCGCCATCTCTTGCGGTTGATTGGGGTCGTCAGAGCTCAGGGCAGAGTGGGGGGTCCTGGCCCAAGTCTTTCACCACAACACCCAGCAATTTTTTTTGGTTGCAGTTGTCATTGTTGCTTAGCTGGCCTGGGCTGGGTTCTAAACCACCAGCCTTGGTGTATGTGGCCAGAACCCTACTGACTGAGCTATGGGTGCCACCTATTGTCCGCCTTCTTTTTTTTTTTTTGAGCTTCCATCCTGGTTCCATGCAGTTACAAAACATTATGTAAACAAAGTTAAGACAGTGTCATTTAAACTTTGTATTGGTGATAGGGGTTTATCACAAAGGGTTGATGGTCAGGACAGGGTGGTGCATGCTTATAGCTCCAGCTACTTGGGAGGCTGAAGCAAGAGGACAGCTTCAGTCCAGGAGTTTCAGGTTTCTGTGAGCTACGACAGCACAGCACTCTACCAAGGAAGACAAAAATGTTTCAAAAAAAAAAAAGCAAAACAGTTCAAAGTTTTGGTAGCTTTGAGGAGACTGGCTTGTACCTGCATTTGAGAAGTTATGTTGAAAGCACAATTTGGTGGGATAGATTATCTTTTATAACTATAAGTGACCAGGAATGAAAAAGGCTGCTTTTTGTCTATGTCTGTGTGTGTGTCTGTGTTTGTGAGAGAGAGAGAGTGAGTTTCACTTGCTGACATCCTAAGAATACAATGGACTCGTAGCTCACAGCAAACTGAAACTCCTGGGCTCAAGTGATCCCCTTGCTTCAGTTTCCCAAATACCTGGGACTAAAGGCACACTTCACAATGCCTAGTTACTTTATTTTTTTAGAGATGGGGTCTTGCTCTTGCTCAGGCTGGTCTCGAACTCCTGAGCTGTCTCAAACCAGCATAGTGAAGGAAAGCAAACCAGAGTGGAATTGGTTTGCTGAGGAAAATACAGCACAAGAGAAGACACAGAAGCAAAGAATGGGACCGGGAGGACTGACTGAACTGAGGACTACAGCCAGCCCCAAAGCACAAAATCAGCTTTATTTTATAGTATCTGTACAGGGTTGTCTAATGGGAAGTAGCATAGACAAGATGAGGAAATAGCATAAACAAAAGACATAGTTTTGGTCTTACAATAGGAAAGTGTAAATGACTTTAACAAAGACAAACCATCTTGTTAAATGTTTATGCTCAACTTCATTAACATATGACAAGAAGTAAGAAGGGCAAGATCACAAGGATCTCAGCTTAGTTGACAAAGAAAAGAAAGAACTATGTGACTTAGTGTTTACTACTTAACTTTGTTAGTATATGAGGAGAAAGAAGGGAGAGATCTCGAGGATCTCTGCATAGTTAACTAAGGGCTAGTTTTTTTCTGGCAGAGGGAGAATGAAGAAAGGATTATGGCTGTTTTGGGAATTGAGCAGAAGTAGTTAGGGGTTTATTCTCTGAATGTTTCCCAGGCTGTGAGGGCTCTGCCACCTCATAGCCCGCTCTCTACACTGAGATCAAGGGATCCTTCCTCCTTGACCTCCCAGAGTGCTAGGATTACAGGTGTGAGCCACCAGGCCTGACCCTCTGCTGTATCTTAAAACGTTTGTTAGCTTTGAAAATTCAGGATTTCACACAGAAAATTAGACTCTGTCTCTTGTACTGTATTGATGTCTGACTACACTGCTCCTGAACTCCAGTGTGCCATGCACCCTCCACCCTCTTTACCCAGGTAATTGGTTTGTTGCCATTCATTGTCCTTAAACCATTGTGATCCTTACACTCAGCTTGCCTCACATGTGCCAGTAAGGATGCTTACCTATCTCTGAAGTGTCCAAATTTGAGACTCCTTTAGGATCATCAGTTTCAGGGGCTCAGCACCTGCAGCTCAGTGGTTAGGGCACCTGTCAAGTACACTGGGACTGGTGGTTTGAATCTAGCCCAGGCCTGCTAAACAACAATGACAACAACAACAACAAATAGCCAGGTGTTGTGGCAGGCAGCTACTTGGGAGGCTGAGGTAAGAGAATCTCTTAAGCCCAAGAGTTGAGGTTGCTGTGAGCTATGATGCCATAGCACTCTACTGAGGGTGATGTAGTGAGACTCTGGTCTCAAAAAAAAAAAAAAAAAGGTTTGTCGGTTTCAGTCCCCATTCTATTAGAATTTCTCCTGTTTATGAGCATTGCCAGATTGAAATATATAGCCTCCTTTCTTGATTGTGTATTTTTTTCTTCTAGGATCTTAGTAATATTGGTCCCGCTTATGACAACCAAAAACAAAGTAGTGCAGTGTCTACCAGTGGGAATCTAAATGGTAAGTATTTAAATATCTCATTTAAGTAGTTTAAATATTTTTTAAGCTATTGAATTCAAATGTGCATAGAGCTGGACGTTCTTTGAGTAAACCCTTAACCTGGATATTTATCAAGATATTTTAAAGCCTGAACTCAATTTTTAGGAGTTAACCAAGGATTTGGCAGATGGTAAAGTTCAAGAACTTTTGTCATTTTACAACACAGTTTGGTTTTGAGTGAGACATGTTTAGGTTAAAACAATGTGCAATTTTTTTTGTTTTTGTTTTGTTTATTTGAGACAGAGCCTCAAGCTGTTGCCCTGGGTTGAGTGCTATGGCATCACAGCTCACAGCAACCTCCAACTCCTGGGCCCAAGTGAGTCTCCTGCCTCTGCCTCCCAAGTAGCTGGGACTACAGACCCCCCACCACAACGCCCAGCTATTTTTTGGTTGTAGCCATCGTTGTTTGGTGTGCCTGGGCTGAATTCAAACCTGCCTGCTCTGGTGTATGTGGCTGGTGCCTTAGTCACTTAAGCCACAGGCGCCAAGCCACAATGTGCAATTTTAAGGTAAAATTTGCTGTGTCTATATTGCCATCTCCATCTTTATCCTCGTAACTAACATTTAATTTAGAAGGAATAAGTTGCTCTCCACTCTTTCCCATAATTCAGCTATTACTTAACCAACTTCCTGTATGCATCATCTAGCATTCCTTGCCTTGAAACTTCAGCTTATCCATGTGACAGCATTTCTGTATTGATCACCTGCTGCAGCATGTTCTTCTGTTATTAACCCATCTACAAGGGAAATGCCCTTCATTACTAATGGCAATCTCAAGAGGGTTGGGGTAGCTGAGAGCTAGTTAGCTATTCATCTGACACATGGCATCATTAGCTTGTCTTTTGGAATGGTAGTATCTTAAATATCTAATCATTTCCACTGTTCTAATGTTACAAGGTGAGTTGGAAATAGCTAAGTGTGTTGTTTTATCTTTTTACACCGTATTTTCCCCTTTTAATTGTTTTGACAGATACTTGGTGCCACTTCTGTTCTTACAGGTGGTGCCACTTTTGAAGGTGAATTCCTCCTCTGTCTTCTTTCAGCCTCTTGGACTTAAGTATATTGTCATTTGGAAAATGCTTTTTGCTGAGTTGTGGTAGAAACTAAAACTAAATCATTTTAAAGCATTGTGAAATGGTGCCAATAGCACTTAATCTGAAACAGTAGTTTAGTTTAATGTTAGTAATTAAAAGCTTGTATGTTGTCATATTTGACCTAACATGGCCAGTAATAATTAAAATGCAAATAATAATTAAAAATGTAATAGTTTCTTCATATGTACAAGGAAGTAGAAAAAAGAAAACAAAAAAATTAACCGTTTTGTGATTACAGTAATTCTACAAATAGAGATAATGACATTGCAGCAGTTCAGCATTAAAACCTTTATGAGAAACAGCAGTAACATCTGATGTGTTCATAATGGGAAATTCTGCATAAATCTGGTCTCGTTTATGTGGAATATGACCTACCTCCATGTCTGGATCCTTTTTATTGCAGAGGAACTGCTAATAATTTACAAACTTGCCTCATATTAAGATACAGTTTTCTATGCAGTTGTTTACATAAAGGTATTTTTCTGCAGTTTCAGGGACATTTTTTTGAGGAGGAGGGAGAAACCTAATTGAGAGGAATAATAGAATTGGGCAAATTTCAAAGTTTACTATTTCAGAAATACACAAGGTAGTTCTGGGCACAGTGGCTCATGCCTGTCATCCTAGCACTCTGGAAAGCCAAGGTGGGTAGATTGCTTGAGCTCAGGAGTTGGAGACCAGCCTGAGCAAGAGTGAGAGCCAAGCATTGTGGCTGGCACCTGTAGTCCTAGCTACTTGAGAGACTGAGGCAAGAGAATCACTTGAGCCCAAAAGTTTGAGGTTGCTGTTAACTGTGACACCATGGCACTCTACCAAGGACAAAATGGGAGACTCTGTCTCAAAAAAACAAAACAAAACAAAAACAAAAATGCAAGGTAATTTTCCTTGTGTCCTTAGTATGCAGCCATATTTTTTGTATGAAATATTTAAATTGTCTATTGATATTAATTCCTCAGAAGTCAGGGTAGTCTAACCTGAAATTTATGCATTAGAAAGTTCTTAATATATGTTGCATTGATAAATGGATATGGAACTAAAACTTGCCTGCTAAATTTAAAGTCTTCTTTCTTGTGTTCTGTACACCCACTGAGAACCACAGGGTTAAGGCATATTGAGAAAGGATAGATGGGGGAGAAGGAGTGAAATCAATATTGAAAGTTCTTTTACTCAGTTCTCTGTTTCTCACTTTCATGCATCTTCTCTTCCCTTTGTCTAATAAATGTAACAGATAGTAAGTATTCCTCTCTCTGAGTTTCTGTCTACAATAATAAATATACTAAGGAAATCACTTTCATTCTTCTTCTCCACTTCTTTCCTACAATGTAAATGCTCAGAAACCACCAGGAAGATCCCTGCAAAGTTTAAGTAGTTTAACCAAAATTGCTTTGCCCAATAAAGCTAATCCTTCTCATTTCTCCATTTTGCCTGCAGAGGGCAGAATGATTTATTTGAGTAATGAAAAGTGTTGTGAAGTTCTTTGTGTTCCAACTGAAATCTACTAGGAGTTTTTTCTTAAACAATTAAATGCAGTTGAACTAGAGGGGTGTTTAGCTTCTTGATTTTATTTTTTCCTTTCTGCAGTGATCCTTTTTTTTCTGCTCAGTACCTTCCCCCACATGGCTATCACTTTGAACAGCCATTTAACAAAGATGGCTATGGGTATATTCTCCTTGAGCCTGATAGCCACGCCCCCAACCCTGAGAAGCTTGAACTTGACTGCTGGGCAGGAAAACCTATTTCTGGAGACCTCTACAGAGCCCACTTGTAGGAACTGGTTTTGTTGGCCCTATATGACAGAAATAAGGAAGGTATTCAAGATCACGTCCGTTCAGGGTTACTTTGAACTACTGTCATTGTCAGTCTAGAATTACACATGCATCTCAGTCTCTTACCAATACACTGGCTCCCATCTCTACATACACCCAGAATGTGGAAGAAATATTTTCCTTCTCTGTCTCTTCCTGAAAGTTCTAGCCATTTTATATACATATACATAGTTTGAAAAACTTTTTTTTCTTTTTTTTAGACAGAGTCTCACTCTTTTATCCAAGGCAAGAGAGCTGTGGAATCATCATAGCTCACAGAAACCTCAAAACTCCTAGGTTTAAGCAATAATCCTCATGCCTCAGCTTCCCGAGTAGCTGAGACCACAGGTGCCTGTCAGAACATCAGGCTTATTTTTCTATTTTTAGTAGAGATGGTGTCTCACTCTTGCTCAGGTTGGTCTCAAACTGTGAAGCTCAAGCAAAACTTTTACTTTGGCCTTCCAGAGTGTTACGATTATAGGCATATGGCACTGCTCCTGGCTTTGTGTTTTTTTTTTTTTTTTCAGATAGTGGTGCCATAGCTCACAGCAATCTCAAATTCTTGGGCTCAAGCAATTCTCTTGTCTCAGCCTCCTGAGTAGCTGGGACTACAGGTACCCACCACAATCCCTGAGTATTTTTTTTTGGTTGTTGTTGTTTTTTTTTTGTAGAGACAGAGTCTCACTTTACCACCCTCAGTAGAGTGCCATGACGTCACAGGACTCACAGCAACCTCCAGCTCTTGGGCTTCCGCGATTCTCCTGTCTCAGCCTCCCGAGCAGCTGGGACTACAGGCGCCCGCCACAATGCCTGGCTATTTTTGTTGTTGTTGTTTAGCAGGCTGAGGGTTTGAACCCACCAGCCCTGGAGCATGTGGCTGGCTCCCTAAGCACTGAGCTACAGGAGCCCAACCTGTGTTGAGATTTTTAAACTCCTGAACTGTTATATCAATATTTTTGTTGTTTACTTAAATAAAAGAATTTCTGTCACCCAGGCTAGAGTGCTCAATCTTCTGTCTCAGTGTCCTGAATAGCTACAACTATAAGCTCAGTATTTTTTTTTAACTGAATATAAGGCCCCATGTGTTTGTGGCAATTGTCTCCAATAATCTCAATAATTGCATGCCCGTTTTAATCTCCGTCACTGCAACTCCCCAGTTAAAGATCTCTGATGATGGTCTGACTGTAGTTGGAGAGAAGGGTTACTCTATGGTGCAGGCCTCTCATGGGGTACAGAAAGGTGCCTGGGACTTTGAAATCACCGTGGATGAGATGTCACCAGACACTGCTGCCAGACTGGCTTGGTCCCAGCCCTTAGGTAAGCCAGGGCCTTGGTGTTAGCATCACAGCAGGTGTGGCGGTATCAGCCAACTAGCTAAGTCTTGTTTGGTGGGCCTAATCCCCATCTCTGCATCTGGCTGACAGTGAAAGGTGGCCAAACTCTCTTCCTTTGGTAATGAGAGGATTGCCTGCGGCCACGGGTTTGAGGTTGCAGTGAGCTATGAGGATGCCATAGCACTGTAGCCTGGGGAACAGAGTAAGGCCTGGTCCAGAAAAAAAAAAAAAAGAAAGAAAGAAAAGAAAGAGAACACAGGTCAATGATGGGTTCAGTGAGGGTGATGTGACTCAACAGAGTTCACGTTACTAATGTACATGTCACTGGGTTCGAACTCTGAATCTCATAAAGCTAGCATATTCCCCCATATACACCATACTTTGCCACCTCTGAGATTATAAATCTCACATCTCAAGAGACCAGCTGAGACCCTTCTGGGAAAGAGAGAGTAGAGTCAATTGTGGCATGGCAGGTCACCAAGGCTCCTCTCTGTAGACAGTCTATGGGCATATGGAGCCATTAAACACTGCTTATGAGGAAAATAACATGTCATGGGAAATGAAACCTCTCTTCCTCTTACAGTACTTTCTGCTCAGATGCTCATTCACAGATTGAGATCTATCATTCAATGTCAGCATTATCCACAAGTTACTCCTTGCAACTTTCCAAACTTTTTAGGACATATCATATTTATGAAGATGATGGTGGCAATGATGGCTTAGATGAAGACTCTACCTCTGGGGTGGGCAATGGATGCTGGTCTATACTGTGGAAACTTAAGATCAGCTTTTGTGAGGCCCACTATATTCACATAAGGAGGGATATATACTAATACTGACATATACAATTTTAATCTTGGAAAACAATACATGGTGCTCATCATCTTAGATACAGTCAGCAGAAAACATTCACAGATAAACAACCTATGTGAGATCTTCCACAGAGATCAACTATTTTGGGGGTAGGGGAGATGATAAATATTGAGGGTTGAAGATCATTTAAATGATTTAAAAGCAAACCAAACCCAAACTCCTGGTACCTCAATACAAGCATTTCTTTAAAGGTTTGTATGCCCCTTAGGTCGAAAGTCAAAGCAGCTTTAAAAAATAATACTGTGAGACCTGGTTATGATAATAGCAGTAAGTGCTATCCTGTCACCGGTATAAAGTATATTAACTCTGGCTTATGCCAGTTTGGAGTGTACAGAGATAACCATGAGCACCACCACCATCCCATCCAAAGATGTCAATGAAAAAGACAAAATGTAAAAGAAAAAGCCCTCGGACTGATGGGTGTGACAATAAGTGACTCATCAATGGAAAAGAACCCCAAAACTCTGTAAAATAATTTAGAGAGGTTGGTTCTGAGTCCTGCAAGTGGTCCCGCCACTGTTGGGTTACAGCTTGGCTTCGCACATTTTAGGGAGATGGGGATGACATATAAAATCATCAGTTCATAGGTGGAAAGTGTGCATGAGTTTGGCCTGGAAAGACAGGACCTATGTAAGCTGAGGGAAGGGGTTGACAGGTTACAGCTGGCTTTAAAGCTGCTTTGATTCTGGGTAAGGGAATGGCATCATAGTTCACTGCAACCTCAGACTTGGGCTGTGGGCATCCAGCTGTCTCAGCCTCTGGAAGCCGCAGGGATCACAGGCACCTGCCACAAAACCTGGCTATTTTTAGAGATGGGGGTCTCACTCTTGGTCAGGCTGGTCTCCAACCTGTGAGCTCAGGGCAATCCACCCACCTCGGCTTCCAGAAGTGCTAGGACCACAGGTGTGAGCTACTGAACTGGCCTACTTGCAGGATTTTTTTTTTTTATCCTCCTAGATATTCTCACAGGCTTAGATAAGACAAAAACACACAAGTTAGCTAACCAACAAACAAAAATCACTGAGCCCATAAGCTATCCCTAAAACTTAGATTTTGTGTTTCCTTGCCTCTTCATAACTGAGCAACATGCAAAATTAAAGAATGGACACACACTTTCAAAAGGCTTGTATGCAACCCCTTTTATTTATTAACCAGACAAGAGCTTTGTTATTTGTGCCCTGAAGCTGGCATTCCCATTAACCTTGTGGCCAAAGTGCTTGACTGTCATTCATTAGGGTAAAGCCAGTTTACCACCTACAGAGAGGTGCTTACATTACAAGTAGCATCTACTTAAACACTGGGAACAACAAGTTTAAGAAATAAATAGATCTACATTTTTGACCCTAAAAAGCATTTACTCCCATGGTGTGACCCATGAAAAGTCCATACTGGCACTTTGGGAAGCCTAGGTGAGAGCTGAAGCTAGAAAAGTATGGCCTGCAAGATAGAGTCTGAGAAGCTAAGCAAAGAGCTGACATGGTCTGCCTGGCTTTCCTCCTGCCTGGGATACTCTAGTTAAGCTTTCACCAGCCCTAGGCAACTTTATGAACGGAACCCCCTGACCTTTTGCCCCTATGGAGGGACTGCATTCATTTGTCAATAACACTCATTAACACTGAAAAAGTGTTTCCCTCTACAAAGTCCTGGATAAATGCTATCCTTAGGACCTTATATTTCCAGACAAAGGACCCAAGTGAAGACTCCCCACTTGGGTCTTTCTGTCTGCCAGAAGCTCTGTCCAAAATCTCAGGTGCTTTTTTACCTTTTCTGTCTAATAAAATTCTATCTTACCACTGATCTGTTGTCTACAGGTTCCTTCTTTGAACCCCTGAGACCAAGAACCTAATGAAGAAAAAAATTCTGGAAACACTAGTATTACAGAGGTGAGTCAAGATCCATAGCTTCTTATGGGCATTTTTAAACACAGCTAAGACTTTATTTCTCCCAGTGTAATTTTTTTCTGGATTTGAATTAAGATGCTAATATATATACATATACATATATATATATATTTTTTTTTGAGACAGAGTGTTACTTTGTGGCCCTCCGTAGAGTGCTGTGGCATCACAGCTCACAGCAACCTCAAACTCTTGTGCTTAAGAGATTCTCTTGCCTCAGCCTCCCAAGTAGCTGGGATTACAGGTTCCTGCTACAATGTCCAACTATTTTTATAGGCAGGGTCACACTCTGGCTCAGGCTGGTCTGAGCTCAACCCCCTTGGCCACCCAGAGTGTGAGGCTTATAGGCATGAGCCACCGTGTCCAGCTAAGATGCTAATCTTAATGTTTCTGTCAAAGGCTCCTTAAAAAATCTTGGTTTTTACCATAGCTCATTATCCACATTCCAGCCCATTTAATCCCACAGGTAAGAGTTGGAGTAAGGTATCTTTTTACTTACTCCTATGTACATATATCTAAATGGGAACTTTTTGGGTTTAGGACATCTTAGCATTGATAGGTGGAAAAGGCAGACAGGAACCAGTGGGGATGTTGGGTGAGGAAGCAGATAGTGTACGGAACAACTTTCCCTAGGGCTCCACTTAAACTAGGGTGCGTTGAAACATTAACACAACTTTCCTGGCAAGGAACTGTCTACCCATCCATTGTAATTCCATAGTCTGTCATGAAGAAACTGAATAAAAGGGAACGTTCTGACACCTGGAATGGTCTATGTTAGGCTGTGACACATTAGGAAGGAATGATGTCACCTAACAAGCCAATACACTAATTTTTACATTATAAATTAGTTACTTAATAAAGTGAACTATTAAAACATTTTTGAAAGGGCAGTGCCTGTGGCTCAATGGAGTAGCGCACCGGCCCCATATGCCTGAGGTGGTTCAAACCCAGCCCTGGCCAAAAACTGCAAAAAAAAAAAAAAAAACATTTTTGAAAAACTACATACATCTCAGTGGATATATTCTCAGATTAGGAATATCTTAGAAACACCATATCTGACAAAGGATTGTCATCTAGAATACATACAAACTCGTTACAACTCAGCAGCAATTAACCCAATTAAAAGATAGACAAGGCAGTGCCCCTAGTTCAGTGGGTAGGGCACTGGCTACATACACCGAGGCTGGCAACCCAGCCTAGGTCGGTTAAAATAACAATGACAAATGCCACAATGTAAAAGATAGCCCGGTGTTGTGGCTGTGACTGTAGTCACAGCTAATCGTGAGACTGAGGCAAGAGAATCCCTTGAGCCTAAGAGTTTGAAGTCACTGAGCTGTGATGCCACAACTTTCTACCCAGGCAAAAGATTGAGACTGTCTCAAATAAAAAAAAAAAGCATAGGCATAATAGGCTCAGCGCCCATAGAACAGAGGTTATGACACCAGCCATATGCGGGTTCGAACATGGCCAGCGCCAGCTAAACAACAATGACAACTGCAAGAAGAAAATAGCCAGGTATTGTGGTGGGCACTGTAGTCCCAGCTACATGGGAGGCTGAGGCAAGAGAGTCACTTAAGCCCAAAAGCTGGAGGTTGCTGTGAGCGGTCACACCACAGCACTCTACCGAGGGCAACATAATAAGGTCCTGTCTCAAAAAAAAAAGAAAGAAAGAAAGGAAAAGAAAGAAAGAAAATAAGTAAACAGGCAAAATATTTGAAGAGAAATTTCTCAAAAGATGGATAAATGGCCAATAAACCATGAAAAAAATTTGCTGAATATCATTAGTCAAGGAAATGCTCATTTAACCCACAGTGAAAAACTACATATGTATCCATCAAAAAGGCTAAAATTGTGTTGACAGAAAATAATAAATGATAGCAACAAAAACTCTTACACATTGTTGGTGGAATGCAGTCTGATAATTTCTTATAAAACTAATATGTAACTACACTATGACCCAATAATTCTATGTCTATATACTGACCCCAAGTAAATAAAAACATACGTTGACAAAGGACTTATATAGGTCTTTTCATAATGGCAGCTTATTCATAATAGCCCTATACCTGATATAGCCCATGCAGCCAGTAACAGGAAAATGGATAAGTACACTGTGGTACATTCATACAAGGGAATACCACTCTGTGGCCTAAAGATGCTATAGACATATGCAGCAACACAGACGAATCTCAAAAGCAGTATGTCTAACAAAAAAAGTCAGAGATAAAAGACAACACACTTCATGATTCCATTTATATAAATTCAAAAGTAGGTAAAAGCGGGCCAGGCATGGTGGTTCATACCTGTAATCTCAGCACTGAGGAGGTCAAGTTGGGTGGATTGTCTGAGCTCACAGGTTCGAGACCAGCCTGAGCCAGAGAGAAACCCCTGTCTTTAATAATAGGCAGGCATTGTAGCAGGTGCCTGTCATCCTAGCTACTCAGAAGGCTGAGGCAAGAGAATTGCTTAAGCCCAGGAGTTTTAGGTTGCTATGAGCTGTGATGCCATTGCACTCTACCAAGGGGAAAAAAGTGAGACTCTGTCTCAAAAAGAAGAAACAACAGCAACAACAACAAAAACTAGGTAAAAACTAATATATGGTGAGGAAAAAGTTAAAAGAGTGATTTACCTCTATGGGGTTGGGGATGGGGACCGACTGGACAGGGGCATCCTGAGGTGATGGTAGGATGGTAGGAGTCTACAATAGTGTAAGTCAACTCAAAATCCAGTAAATATATACTATACAAATTTTATAACAAAAAAATTAGAAAAGTTTGAACTTAAGCTAATTTTCTGTGTAGCACATTAAAATAAAAGTGAAGAATGAATGGAAGAAATATTCAAATGGTAAAATATGGTGATGAGTATTCAGCTCTTAAATTCTTTCAACTTTGCTGTTCCATCTGGAAATTTTTGTAATAAAATATCAGGAGGACAGACAAATGAACTGGGGTCAGCATCACAAGAGAACACACAGACACAACAGCTCCAGGCAGTGGTTGCCCCAGGTTTTGGCAGGGGGAACAACCTACCTTATCTTTATAAGTATCAGGCAATGACTTGGCTGTCTCTGTGTCTTCAGGAAGGTTAATATAAAATCCCAGGATGTCTCCCTGTCCATAGCCAGAAGATTAGTGTTTCCCAATGGACTGGTGGAACCTTGGTTCCCTTTTTGCTCTGCCAGGAATAGCTAAATTTTTCATAACCTAAGGGAGCTTGAAGATTACCTGTCCCAATAAAAAGATATATAGGAAGTCAGGAATCCAAGGCAATTCTGGTTTGCTGAAGGAAAAAATATTCTACTCCTTTTTTATTTATTGTTCATTTTGTAAAGTTCCTTACAAAATGGTGTCTTACAAGCAAAGAATTGCAAAAATATTCCAAGAACTGCAAACAAATTAAACCCTTGGGAACTGAATTTTATGCCCATAGCCTAATAAACCAAATAATCTCGAACACTTAGCTAGATGGCTGATATTACCACACCTGCTGTGATGCTAACAACATGGCCCAAGCTTACCTAAGGGCTTGGACCACCCCAGTCTGTCAGCAGCGTCTGGTGGCATCTCATCCACTGTGATTTCAAAGTACCAGGCACCTTTCTGTACCCCCATGGTGAGAGGCCCACACCATAGATTATCCCTTCTCTCCAATCATAGTCAGGCCATCTTCAGAGATATTTAACTGAGGAGCTGAAGTGACGGAGATTAAAACAGGCTTGCAATTATTGAGATTAGTGGAGACAACTATCACAAAAACATGGGTCTTTATACTCCAGTAAGACAAAACAAAAAAATACTGAGCTTGCAGTCAGTATTGCTATTCAGCTTGCTGAGACAGGAGATTGAGCACTCCAGCCTGGGTAACAGAAACTCTGTCTCTGAAATAAATAAACAACAATAAATATTGACATATCAGTTCAAGAGTTGAAAGCTCTCAATAAAGGTTGGGTGCCCATAGCTTAGTGCTTAGGGAGCCAGCCACATGCTCCAGGGTTGGTGGGATTGAACCCGGCCTGGGCCTGCTAAACAACAATAAAAAAAATAGCCAGGTGAGCTATTGTGGTGGGCAGCCGAAGTTGGTAGATGGCTTGAGTTCATGAGTTTGAAACTGGCCTGAGCAAAAGCAAGACCCCCATCTCTGCTAAAAACAGAAAATCCGAAGCAAGAGGATTGCTTGAACCCAAGAGTTAGAGGTTGCTGTGACCTATGTGACCTTGAGGCAGACATTAAAAAAAAATGCTGAAATATGCAACTCCCTGATTTAGTTTGTGAAAACTATAAAAATTTACAATTAGTTGGGGCAGTGCCTGTGGCTCAAGGAGTAGGGCGCCGGTCCCATATGCCGGAGGTGGCAGGTTCAAACCTAGCCCCGGCCAAAACCAAAACAAACAAACAAACAAAAAAATTTACAATTACCTATATCTCATACTCAAAGATTTAATACTGGCCAGGCACAGTGGCTCATGTTTATAATTGCAGCACTTTGGAAGGCTGAAGAGGGAGTATCTCTTAATCCCTGAAGTTTGATATCAGCCTGAGCAACATAGCAAGACCCAGACTTTAAAAAAAAAATTAAAAATTAGCCAGGCATAATGGCACACACCTGAGTTCCAACTACTTGAGAGGCTGAGGCAGGTAGATTGCCTGAGCTCAGGAGTTTGAGGTTGCAGTGAGCTGTGATGATGCCACTGCACTCAAGCCCAGGCAAAAGAGAGACCATCTTCTATTACCACGAAAAAGGATAAAAAGATTTAATATTAAATTGTCTTCATTTTTTTTTTTTTTTAAATTGAGACAGAGTCTCACTTTGTCACTCTTAGTAGAGTGCCCCGGCATAATAGCTCACAGCAACCTCAAACTCAGGCGCTTATCATACCTCACAGCAATTTCAAACTCAAGCGATTAACTTGCCTCATCATCCCTAGTAGCTGGGACTACACGCACCTGCCTTAACATCTACCTATTTTTTTGTTTGTTTGTTTGTTTTGTTTAGCAGGCATGGGCAGTGTTCAAACTTACCAGCCCTAGAGTATGTGGGCAGCACCCTAAACACTGAGGTATGGGCGCCCAGCCTTTCCTCTTTTTCTTTCTTTCTTTTTTTTTTTTTTCTTTGAGAGAGAGTGTCACTATGTTGCCCTCAAAGTATAAAAGATAAGGAACTTTTTTTTTTTTTGAGACAGGTTTTCACTTTGTCCCCCTCTATAGAATGCCATGGGGTCATAGTTCGTATCAACTTTAACCTGTTGGGCTCAAGCAATTCCCTTGCCTCAGTCTCCCAAGTAGCTGGGACTACAGGTACCCACCACAACGCCTGACTATTTTTCCAGATGAAGTCTCACTGGCTCAGGCTGGTCTTGAACCCCAGAGTTCAGGCAATCCTCTTGCCTCAGCCTCTCAAGTAGTAGGATTTCAGGCACGAAACGATAAGGCACTTTTGAACAACTTTGTAGCAGACCATTGTGAAGTGAGAGCGAAGCCTGGAACAATCAGTAAGCATGAGAAACACTTGTGAGCTCGGTGATTACTCTCCTTAACGCAAGAGCAGGAGAGCCTGAGAGACACACACTGTTCTAGTGGTACAAGGAGCGTCCACACTTGTGGTGTACAGAGCCACTGGACGACAAGTATCAAAGCCCTGGGAGAAGGCAGCCGTGGGTTTTGCTGCGACTCCGCCTCCAGTTCCTCCCCTTGCCTCTGCTTCTGGATGCCTGCTTGGCATTCCCCTCCTGAGGAGACTGCTGTGCCTTAGGGACACTTCAGCGTCTGGGCTTCCTCCTACAAAGACTCTCTCTTCCTCTCTCTCGCTCACTCTCCCTAGGTAAGACAGCAGCACAGCGGTCCATGTCTGGACAGTAGATTAGCGGGGCCAGAGACAGGCCAGTCCTGGTGTTTGCAGCTCTGGCAATTGGTGGCCCAGATGGGACTGTAGACAGCCACCGGCACAACTTCTTTTTAAAGGTTTAGCATAGCAGTCTTAATGAGTAGATTTTTAGTTTAGATACTACCATCAACTATTACTTGTAAGTTATTGTACAACTTCCGTTATATTTTAGATAACAGAACTATGTTATTTTCACAATTCAGTAATTGTCCTCTTCTTTTTATGACAGGAAACTCTGAGTACCTTGGAGTATGCTCACAGAGCAAAGAACATAAAGAACAAGCCTGCAGTTAATCAGAAACTCACCAAAAAAGCTCTTATTAAGGTAATTGTGAATTTTTGTGAAGCAATGCAAACTTCTTTGACAAATGTGAAAACAAAGAACTGAAACAAATAATTGTATTTGTTTTTTGTACTTGGTAGAGTGCTGTGGCATCATAGCTCACAGCAACCTCAAACTCTTGGTCTGAAGTGATTCTCTTGACTTAGCCTTCCAAGTAGCTGGAACTACAGGTGCCCCCTACAACACCTGGCTATTTTTCGAGAGGAGGTCTCGCTCTGGCTCAGGCTGGTCTTGAAACTGTGAGTTCAGACAGTCCACCTGCCTTGGCCTCCCAGAGTGCTAGGATGACAGGCATGAGCCGCCTCCCCTGGCCAAGAAACACATAATTGTTAAATAGGATTTGTTAAATTGCCTGTGAAAGGCTTTTTATCTAGTGATTTAAACTAAATATGCTATATGTTGAACTATTTTCTACTGACAGTTTGTTGACTTCATCAGCTCCACCGAGTTGATATCCTCAACAAAATTTGCACTTATTTACATTTACAAACTTTATTTATTTGCATCTTTTATTTTGTTTGATTTTTGAAGCAGTGTCTCACTCTGTCAACCTGGGTAAAGTGCCTCTTGTTTTTTTTTTGTTTTTGAAAAAGAGTCTGACTTTTTGGCCCTTGGTAGGGTGATGTGGCATCACAGCTCACAGCAACCTGAAACTCCTGGGCTCCCATGATCCTCCTGCCTCAGCCTCCTGATTAGCTAAGGAAGAGGTGTCTGCCTTGATACCCAGCTAATTTGTTTATTTTTTAGTAGAGATGGCATCTTGCTAACCTCAGGCTGGTGTTGAACTCCTGAACTCAAGGGAACCTCCTGCCTCCTAGGATTACAGATGTGAACCACCTTGCTCAGCTCCTATGTGACTATAGTACAGTATCAAAGCTGGGAAACTGGCATTGGTACAAAGTGAGAGTAGATTTGTGGAACCACAAGTGTAGATCTGTGTAACTACCAATGCAATCAAGATGCAGAACTATACTATTATCACAAAGATCTCTCTCAAGAATCCTTAGTAGGCTCAGCACCTGTAGCACAGTGGTTATGGTGCTGGCCACATACATCAGGGCTGGTGGGTTTGAACCCAGCCTAGCTCTGCTAAACAACAATGACAAGTACAACAAAAAATAACCGGGCATTGTGGCGGTGCCTGTAGTCCCAGCTACTTGGGAGGCTAAGTCAAGAGAGTTGCTTAATCCCAAGAGTTTGAGGTTGCTATGAGCTGTGATGCCATGGGCACTCTATCAAGGGTGACATAGTGAGACTTTGTCTAAAAATAAAATAAAATAAATTCCTTTCTGTATTTACCCTTCAAGATGTAGGGAGGATGACTTGTACAGAACATTTTTACAAAATTAATAATGGTAAAATTAATAATGGTAAAAAAAATTTAGATCTAATTAATAGTCAGAATCAGTTCAGTGTAATCTTTCCCTGAACTTTTTCATAGATATTAACATTAAAGGCTGGGAGTGGTGGCTCATGCCTGTAATCCCAGCACTCTGAGAGGCTAAGGTGGGTAGATTCCCCTGACCTCACCGGTTTGAGAACAGCCTGAGCAAGAGTGAGACCCCCATCTCTAAAAAGAAAAAAGCTGGGTGTTGTGGGTGCCTGTAGTTCCAGGTACTTTGGAAGCTGAGGGAAGAGAATCACTTGTGCCTAAGAGCTGGAGGTTGCTGTGAGCTATGACGCCACAACATTTTACTGACCGTGACCAAGTGAGACTTTTCTTTGAGACAGAGTAAGACCCTGTCTCAAAAAATTGCCAGGTGTTTGGGTAGGTTAATTAGGCTCAGCTACTTGGGAGGCTGAGGCAACAACACAATCATCTCAGCCCAAGAGCTGAGGTTGCTGTGAGCTGTGATACCATGGCACGCTACCGGGGGCAAAAAAGCGAGACTCTGTCTCAAAAAAAAGATATTAACATTACATGATCACTTTAGTAGTACATAAACCATACATAAACTCAGTTTTTTCCCACGTATTGATACTTTTCTGATTGTTATGATGTGATACATTCTGCTGGTTTATATGCTAACTTTACATATGCATTGTATGAATATCATAAGTTATTAAATTCTTTTTTATTTTTTCTATGTTACTTCAGTTTTGTTTGGTTATTTTTTTGCCATATCTAGTTGGCAAAAAATTTTTACAAAAAATCAGTTTATAAATTTGTGCTCAATTTTTAAACTTGATTTTTTTGTTGTTGTTGCAGTTTGGCCCGGGGCCAGGTTTAAACCTGCCACCCTTGGTATATGGGGCCAGCGCCATACTCACTGAGCCACAGGCGCTGCCCTAAACTCAATTTTTTTTTTTTGCACTTTTGGGCTGGGGCTGGGCTTGAACCCACCACCTCTGGCATATGGGGCCAGCACCCTACTCCTTTGAGCCACAGGTGCTGCCAAAACTTGATTTTTTTTATGTTTTTCTATTTATCCCTAGTCTTCAGATATATAGTAGAACCTCTGTAAGTTGACCGCCCAAGGGACTGGACCCAACTGGTCAACATGTGGCGCTAGGCCTCAGTATATGTGGTGCATGTCTGATCTGTAAAAATTAGATCAACGTAAGTAGGTGGTCCACTATGGAGGTTCTACCATACTTCTTTATAGTAAAGTAACTAAAGTGTTTCAGTATATTTTTCAATTGTTTCATTGTACCAATGTCCCTGTTTCAAATATATATATATATATTTTTTCGGGGTGGGGGGGAAACAGTCTCTCTAGATCGCCCTGGGAAGAGTGCCATGGAGTCACAGCTCATGGCAACTCTTGGGCTTAAGGAATTTCTTGCATCACCCTCCCAAGTAGCTGGGATTACAGGCTCCTGACACATGCCTGGCTATTTTTTGCAGTTGTCATTGCTGTTTAGCTGGCCCTGGCTGGGTTCGAACATGTCAGCTTGGGTGTATGTGCCCGCGCCCTACCCACTGAGCTACAGGTGCCGCCTATACATGCTATTCTTATCCATGTCTAGTGTACATGAGAAGCTGCCTGTCCTTTACCTATCAGAACTGGCCAGGTGCTTGCCAAATTAAGGCCTGAGCTGTCCATCTATGAATCAATTGCTGTCAAGAAAGTTGAAATTTACCTTATTTATTGTCTTTAGCCAGCCAAGTTTTGTTTCTGGATCTGGGAATAGGGTCAGACCCACTAGAACAGTGTGATCAGCACAGTTAGGGGAAGGTCATTTCCCAAAAGAAACCTGGGTTCTGGAAAAGGGTGCTTCGTAAGCAATAAATGAATGTGTTCTACAAATAGCTTTGCTCCTCGATTTCCTATTAGTAGTCAAACATTGGCACCTTATGCACTGTCTGATTTTCTTATTTTGTGCTATTTATGTCTTTGAGGTTTTGTTTTGTTTTTCAGAAACAATTTAATGGGCTTTACAGAATACTCAAAGTTCATCCACAAATGCTTAAGATGCGGTAGAGTAAGAGGCAATATAAAATTGTAGGTTAGGTAACAGTTTACCATGACTAAGGGAGGTTTTGTTAGTGCTTTAGGAGTGAATAGCTAACAAGGTGCATAGTCATGGCTAAAATCTTTAGAAATGATATTGTTTATTGGTTTTCATCTTTTTGGTATTTTTTTTAGCTTAAGAAACAACATTAGTTTTGAGTTGTTAATCTCATGATTGAAAAGACAATATTTGCTTTCTAGTAGACCTGAGGCATAACCTGAAACAAAGTTCCTTCTGGAAAAGCTCTTGGAATTATTACACTCTTTATAGTCAGAAAAGGGCCACAAAAGCTATAGCCAATATTTAAAACAAGGCAATGCTTTATTTACTCCAAGCTGACTAGGTATATTAAAACCATATCAAAACCATCATATGGCTCAGCGCCTGTACCTCAGTAGCTAGGATGCCGGCCACATACACCTGGGTTGGCAGGTTTGAACTAAGCATGGACCTGCCAAAACAACAATGACAACTACCAAAAAAAAAATATATATGTATGTATGTATATATATAGCCAGGCGTTGTGGCGGGTGCCTGTAGTCCAAGCTACTTGGGAGGCTGAGGTAAGAGAATTGATTAAGCCCAAGAGTTTGAGGTTACTGTGAGCTCTGAGGCCACAGTACACTACCGAGGGCAACACAGACTATGTCTCAAAAAAAAAAAATCATAACTATACAACAACATTCAATATAAGAAAAGCCTTTCAAAATCTCATTATATAGCAAAACTATTTCCAATAAAGAACTAATATATTTAATCAAAAGACTGTTAGAATTAACTCTCCAGTTACATTCTGTTTTAGTTTTTTCTTTAATTAATAATATCGCTAGTAAATATATTGAGGGGATTTCCATTTGCAGAAATTTTTGTCATGTAAGCATAACATGGAATAGAAAATTGTTGGTAGTGATGAAGGAACTGGACAGCAAAAGATAGGCATTCACTGTAACAGATCCAGAAAAGTGGTTCTAGAAGGCCTATGAGTTTTGTGTTTGGCAAACAGTGCTCTGACTTGATTTTTTTACTTCTTTGTTTTTATCAGTGGTTCTCAACCTTTCTAATGCCGGGACCCTTTAATACAGTTCCTCATGTTGTGGTGACCCCCAACCATAAAATTATTTTTATTGCTATTTCATAACTGTAATTTTGCTACTGTTATGAATTGTAATGTAAATATCTGATATGCAAGATGTCTTAGGTGACCCCTGTGAAAGGGATGTTCCATCCTCAAAGGGGTGGTAATCCACAGGTTGAGAACTGTTGGTCTTTATCTTCTAATACTTCTCTTGTCTTTTATTCCTGCTCTCCTTTTTAGTTTCTAAAACTCTTGTACTTTGTCCCACTTACCCTTTCTTTTTAAAAACAATCTAGTATCCTGTTTTTTATAGATACAATACAGCTCTTATCTCAGAAATTATTAATGTTATCGCAGGTTTTTCTCCCCATCTTTCCTTTGGGATTCCCACCCCCTGGTTGTTGTGATATCTCATTTGTGTTTATTTTCTTCAAATATCTGGTGATTTTTGGATGGCAGTGAAAATGGATTAGAGACTTTGTACATGGGTGAAGCTTGTACACCTGTGAGTTCAACGTAGGGGGAAAAAGTGTGGACATCAGTGTTAAGTATGGACTTCTATCAAATGTCATTCTTTGTTGGAGTTTTATTCTTTTGTATAGACCTTCACGTCTTTCCTGAGAAGACTTGCCCAGTTTTCCAATTAGAGGTGATTCTGGCTGCTTATGTTCTTAGTTTAGAGTGGTCCTAGGGGGACTGAGGATCCAACCAGTATGTATACTTTTACGTAATATGCCTATTTGCACCCCTAAACCTTACTCCGGCCCTCCATTGTGTCTAGTGAAAGTGAAGCTGGAAGTTCTAGTTCAGTTCCTGTATACTGGTGGCTCTCAATGAAGTTGAGGGTTTGGGAGGAGTGATGGTTGTGGTGGTAAATCTTACCCACCCAGAGCACATTTGGCAATGCCAGAGACATTTTCTGATTGTCATGACTGGGATGTTAGTAAAAATACTGAAATGCACAGGACTTCCCCACAGCAAAGAAATATCTGGTTTAAAGTTATCAGTTGTGCTAAGGCAGAGAAACTCTGCCCTAGAGAATAATCCCTTGATTAACTCTCATGAGGGTTTATGTGGTGGTGTGAGAGTTGTATGTGTGCAAGGGTCAGGGGTATAACTATTTTGTATACATAATTTAATTTAGGCCTCCAGTTTTTAGCCCTTTATTGCATCACTTCCCCTGTGATACCTGATACCTTCTAGTCTCAGGTCTTCCCAGCATTCTGTAGGGCGTACTTATATTCCATATCCCTGATTACAAACACTTCAGTTGTAGTCCCTCCCTTTCTACTTTGAGTTATAGTCCTCTACTGGCTTTCTAGTTTTACAAATTTGATATACATATGATTTACCCATTAGATATAGGAAATCTTGGTTTCAGAATGGAAGTCAAAAGAAAAATGTAACACAAAGTCATTTGTTCTTTGCTGTTTCTATTTATTGTTTATGACACTTAGGCATCATTATTATGATGGTGATAAATGGTAGAGATGAGTTCATGTAGTGACCATAATTGTGTTAGAATACATTTTACATGGGTTAGGAAAAAAATTAACCACTAAACTTTATTTTAGAGTCATGAAAGGAAAATTAACTATTAAAGAACAGATTGTAGAAATGATTGAAAAATTGGTGAGGTTGAGGAGAAACTAAGTAGGGTAAGCATTTGAAACAGCATTCAATGTTACATGGAAAGCAAATGCTATAAGAAACTTTTAGGAATAGAGATTAAAGATGGCGGCCGAGTAACAGCTTCCCTGAAACTGGGAACAGCGAGTCTGGGGAGACAAGACTCCAGGCATCTCTGGCCAGTGGGATCTGCCTATAATCTTCCCTTTGAGGATACAGGGAGCCAGCAAGGGAGTTCTGGACCCCAAGAGGAGGACAAAAACTGTGGAAAACTGGCAAGTGGTTGCATGTGTTCGATTGACCTAATCACACTGGCAACCATAAGTACAAGCAGCAGTGAGACTGCAAACTGGAAAGGCCTTACCTGTGAACTGTTTCGGTGTTCTTGGACTTGGCACTCAGTTGAACTGCCTTGGGGAGAGCTTGAGCAGGAGTGTGGAGAACTTTAGGCATTGTCTGGGGCCCCAGACTGAGCCACTGAGCTGGGTGCAGGAAGCCATTGTGAAAGAACTGCCCCAGCAAGCTCTGCCCTCAGGGTCTCAGAGCAAGGATTGGGTGGGTCAAAGTAGCCTACTGACTGAGCAGCCTAAAGGCAGGGACTGAGCTGCCTTATAGCCTTAATCCTTAGGGGCAGAGGGAGACGGTTTTGGCACACTGGAGCCTTGGGCTGTTGCCCTGGTTAGAGTGCCGTGATGTCACAGCTCATAGAAACCTCAAACTCCTGGGCTTGGCACCACCCAGACCTCCATAAGAGCTGTGCAGCGACCCCTGACCAGTGACCTGCACCCACTAAGCCTACACATTTCCTGACCAGTAACTGCGGGAGCCACGCAAACCTGCATCCTCCCTTCTGTGTCCTCCCAGCTTCCACACTAGCCCGTTCATCTGGACAGCAACTCTGGTAGCTGCATGCCCTTTGGAACACTCCCTGCCTCTGCGCAGAACTCTTCTCCTGGCCAGAGACTGCTGGAGCCTTGTGCTCTTTGTGCCAAAGTCACTGGGTGACTGGCACTCCCAGAACCGTACACACCACCCCCTGCCCTGTTGCTGGATCTGGGTGTGTCACAAACCGGAGATGCTTCCACAACCAGAACTCCCTAGCTAGAGCAGCCCCAGAGGAACTACACAGGGTCACTCCCTACAAAGATTCAGCAACAATAGAGTGATCTTGCTGCGGTCTAATCTTGGAGAGAAACCTCCCCAACTCTGAGGACAGCCAGAGGCAATGGTGAAAAATAATCATGAGGTGAAATCAACAGAAAAACTCTGGCAATATGAATAATCTGAGTAGATTAACTCCCCCAAGGATCAATGGAGCAGAAACAGCACAAGACCTCATACACAAACAAATAGCTGAGATGTCAGAAATTGAATTCAGGATCTGGATAGCAAATAAGATCGAATTAGAAATCCAAAAATTATCTCAAGAATTCAATGGATTCAAAGACCAAATGACCAAAGATTTTTGACACATTGAGACAAGAAGTTGCATCCCTCAATGATCTGAGAAACACAGTAGAATCCCTAAGTAATAGAATGGAGCAAGCAGAAGAAAGGATTTCTGACATTGAAGACAAAGCTTTCGAATGCTCCCAAATCCTCAAAGAAGAAGAGAAATGGAGAGCAAAAACAGACCACTCTCTCAGAGAGCTCTCAGATAATTTGAAGAAAACCAATATTCGTCTTATAAGGATCCCTGAAAGTGACAAAGTGGCTTCACAAGGCACAGAGTCTCTTCTCCAAGAGATTATGAAGGAGAACTTTCCAGACATGCCAAGAGATTCCGAAATTCAGATAGCAGATAATTTCAGAACTCCAGCATGACTCAAACCAAATAAGACATCCCCCAGACACATCATAATCAATTTCACTAAAGTTAATATGAAGGAGAAAATTCTGAAAGCTGCCAGACAAAAGAAAACCATTACCTACAAGGGGAAGAATATCAGAATAACTGCAGATCTCACTGCTGAAACCTTTCAAGCTAGAAGAGGATGCTCATCGACTTTTAATCTCCTAAAACAAAATAACTTTCAACCCAGGATCCTGTACCCAGTTAAAATGAGCTTCATTTATGACAGATAAATTAAATACTTCTATGACATTGACATGTTGAAGAAATTTGCCACAACTAAACCAGCTCTCCAGGACATTCTTAGACCTATCCTCCATTAATACCAGCGTAATTCTCCACCACAAAAGTAAACCCACCCAAGAAAGTTTTGATCAAATTCCAACTTCCACAGTCGCAAAAGGATTAAAAATGTCCACTGGACTCTCGAATGGCTTATCAATACTCTCAATTAATGTGAATGGTTTAAATTGTCCTCTAAAGAGGCACAGGTTGGCTGACTGGATACAAAAACTCAAGCCAGATATCTGCTGCATCCAAGAATCGCATCTTACATTAAAAGACAGATAAAGACTCAAGGTGAAGGGATGGTCATCTATATTCCAGGCAAATGGAAAGCAGAAAAAAGCAGGCGTTGCAATCCTGTTCACAGACACAATAGGCTTTAAGCCAACCAAAATAATTAAGGACAAGGATGGACACTTCAAATTTGTTAAAGGTAATACTCAATATGATGAGATCTCAATTATTAATATTTATGCACCCAACCACAACGCACCTCAATTTATAAGAGAAACTCTAACAGACATGAGCAACTCGATTTCCTCCACTTCCATAGTAGTTGGAGAATTTAACACCCCTTTAGCAGTCCTGGATAGATCCACCAAAAAGAAGCTAAGCAAAGAAATCTTAGATTTAAACTCAACCATTCAACATCTGGACTTAACAGATATCTACAGAACATTTCATCCCCAAAAAACTGAATACACATTCTTCTCATCAGCCCATGGATCATACTCCAAAATCGACCACATCCTAGGCCACAAATCTAACCTCAGCAAATTTAAAAAAATATAAATTATTCCTAGCATCTTCTCAGATCATCATGGAATAAAAGTTGAACTAAATAACAACAGGAACCTGCATACCCATACAAAAACATGGAAGCTAAACAACCATATGCTGAAGGATAGATGGGTTATAGATGAGATTAAGAAGGAAATCACCATATTTTTGGAACAAAACAACAATGAAGACACAAATTTCCAGAACCTCAGGGATACTGCAAAGGCAGTCCTAAGAGGGAAATTTATAGCACTGTAAGCCTTCCTCAAGAAAACAGAAAGAGAGGAAGTCAATAACTTAATGGAACATCTCAAGCAACTGGAGAAAGAAGAACACTTCACCCCCAAACGCAGCAGAAGAAAAGAAATAACCAAAATCAGAGCAGAATGAAATGAAATTGAAAACAAAAGAATTATACAACAGATCAATAATTCCAAAAGCTGGTTTTTTGAAAAGATCAATAAAATAGATAAACCTTTGGCCAACCTAACCAGGAAAAAAAGAGTAAAATCTCTAATTTCAACAATCAGAAATGGTAATGATGAAATAACAACAGACCCCTCAGAAATTCAAAAAATCCTTAATGAATATGACATGAAACTCTACTCTCACAAATATGAAAATCTGAAAGAAATCGACCAATACCTGGAATAATTACGCCACCTACCAAGACTTAGGCAGAACGAAGTGGAAATGTTGAACCAGCCTATATCAAGTTCTGAAATAGCATCAACTATACAAAATCTCCTAAAAAGAAAAGCCCAGGACCAGATGGCTTTATGTCAGAATTCTACCAAACATTTAAAGAACTAGTACCTATACTACTAAACCTCTTCCAAAATATAGAAAAAGAAGGAATATTACCCAGCACATTCTATGAAGCAAACATCACCTTGATTCCCAAACCAGTGAAAGACCCAACAAGAAAAGAAAATTATAGACCAATATCACTAATGAATATAGATGCTAAAATACTCAATAAGATCCTAGCAACGAGAATCCAACAACACATCAAAAAAATTATACACCATGACCAAGTCGGATTTATTCCCGGGTCTCAAGGCTGGTTCAATATATGTAAATCTATAAATGTAATTCAACACATAAACAAACTTAAAAATAAAGACCATATTATTCTTTCAATTGATGCAGAAAAAGCTTTTGATAATATCCAGCATCCCTTCATGATCAAAGCCCTTAAGAAAATTGGTATAGAAGGGACATTTTGGGGGAGAGACAAGATGGCATACTGAAGCCAGCTTTCCACAGAATTTCCCATCAGAAGGAGAGTTAAGGGACAGGAATTTAGTAAGTATCCTGGTGTATTTGAGCCGCACAAAGAGAGAAGTTTGAAGAACGCACATCAACACCGCTGAGGCAAGTTGTGATCACAAGGACGCAAACAAAAGTTACAAAATCCACCACCAAGCAGACGGGAGTCCCCCTCCCCTATGAGACTGGCTCAAGAGCCCCACAATTAAACAAACAGGCAGAAAGTAAAGGCCCTCCCACTACACTCCATGGGAGAGACCTTCTAAAAACTAGACCTACCTCCCCTACTAGGGTGCCATGGCATTCTCCTGCCAGGCATAAAACTGTATAAAACTTTAAAAATCCTTTGCTGGCAACCCTGAACCCCCAACACTCCCCTCCCACTCACTGAGGCCTGGAGGCCTGTCCCCTAGGAGTTCAGATTCTTGGGTGATTTCTCAAGGGGAGTGGACAGTCCCTGAGCTGTAACTGGTCAGTGTTGACTCTGAGGCATGCGAATTAGGAGAGGGACAAGGCTAAGTGGTAGTCACGCCCCACTGGCACTTCCCTGCAGTGCGGTGCAGCAGCCCTCCCTGTGCATCAATACGGCCAGGCATAAAACTGAATGAAACTCTAGCTTCCCCGCTGAACTCCCAGCACCCCCCCACTCTCACTCAAGGGTCTGGGGGCCTTCCCCCCAGGAGTCCGGATTCTTGGGAGATCTCTTGAGGGGTGTGGACTGAGCATAAACTATGGCCACTCAGTGCCGACTATGGGGCGCGAGACAGAGGAGAAAAGGGTCAGCTGCGTGCCCACACCAGACCGGAAGTTCCTGGAGGCAAATCAACAGCCGTTTTTTCTTTAACAGCAAAACGGCTCACTTCTGGATATTCTGAAGCCACACCCCCTGTCTCCCTGGGCAACCAGAGGAGGCCACCAGTGAGAAAAGGATTTGCCTGACGCTGCTCACAAACCCAGGAGGCTTCCAGGGCAGGGCTGACTCAGAGCGGTAATCGGACACAAACCTCCACCAACAAAGACGTTTGAACTCAGAAGAGCCCGTCTTCTGTAGGTGATTTTAACAGAAACAGAGACAGAACCTCGCAAAGTTGTCTGTTCTGTCCTGTTAGCAACATCAATCAGGTATGGGGCTAAGCCTGAGTGAACACCTTCCCCCCCCACCTGCATCAAGCACTCAAAGATATGAGGCCCCATCTCCTCCTGCTAGATAGCGGCAGACTGCAGGGGCCTGGCAGACTTCCTTGCAATTCAGGCAGGTGCAAACCCCTGGAGTATCTGTTCACTACAGGCAACTGGGTTAGCCATCTGCAGAGATACCAGTGTCTGGGTCCAACGGAGGGGCAAAGTGGGGAGGAGACATCAACATTCCCAGACTGATCTATTTGCTAGGTGGTTCCTCTTGACTCCACGCAGCACTGGAGTAAGCCATATCAGAGGAGTCACCAGACCCCTGTGATCCAGTTCCCAGAGACCTCTTGAACTCTCCCACCCAAGATAGGTGCCGATTGAGATAATCGATTTGGACCTTTTGAGCTGAACTAATAGACTGAGGACTTTTCAGGCTGTGCCCTGGGTATGTGGTTGTAGAAAGGTTTGATTTTCCTTTTCCTTTTCAAATTGGTGCCAGAGGTGGGCATGTGGGGTGACTTAATTGCTAGTTTTTCCACACAGCTGAGACTTCAAGTCAGAGTAAACGTTACAATAGGATCAAAAAGAAACCAGCTGAAAACAAGACAGAACCACTTCGCCCCACCACACAAGACAGGGCTCCAGTTTCTCAGGCCACAACAATGTACAGGCCCTCAATAAAGCCCCAGGGGAAAAATCAAAGGGAGTAAAATAACCATGTGGCGGAATCAGCGGAAAAACTCTGGTAACACGAATAACCAGAACAGATCAAGCCCCTCAAGAAAAGATACGGCAGATGTAATTGAAGATCCCATTCATAAAAAACTGGCTGAGATGTCAGAAATCGAATTCAGAATTTGGATGGCAGACAAGATCAGTAAAATGGAATTAGAAATTCGAGGAGAAATTCAAAAGTTGTCTCAATAATTTAACGAATTTAAGGACAAAACCACCAAAGACTTAGACACACTGAAGCAAGAATTTACAGCCCTCAAAATATGAAAAATACAGTAGAATCCTTCAGCAACAGAATGGAGCAAGCAGAAGAAAGGATTTCTGACATTGAAGATAAAGTCTTCAAACGCTCCCAATTTCTCAAAGAGGAAGAGAAATGGAGAGCAAAAACGGATCATTCACTCAGAGAACTCTGGGATAATTCAAAGAAAAGCAATATACAAATAATTGGGATTTCTGAGAATGATGAAGTGGCCTCCCTGGGCACAGAGGCCTTTCTGCATGATATTATGAAAGAAAATTTTCCAGACATGCCTATAGAATCTGAAATTCAGATAGCAAACAGCTTCAGAACCCCAGCACGATTCAACTCCAATAAGTCATCCCCCAGGCATATTATAATTAGCTTCACTAAAGTTAATATGAAAGAGAAGATTCTCAAAGCAGCCCGGCGAAAGAAAACCATTACGTACAAAGGAAAGAATATTAGAATAACTGCAGATCTCTCTGCTGAAACTTTTCAAGCCAGAAGAGGGTGGTCATCAACTTTTAACCTTCTAAAGCAAAATAACTTTCAACCCAGGATCACATTGTATCCAGCTAAACTGAGTTTCATGTATGATGGAGAAATTAAATACTTCAATGACATTCATATGTTGAAGAAATTTGCCATAAATAAACCAGCTCTTCAGGATATTCTCAGACCTATCCAACACAATGACCAACCCAATTGTATACCACAAAAGTAAACTCACTCAGAAACTTCAGATCAAACTCGAATTTCCACACTGGCGAAAGGATTAAAAATGTACACTGGACCTTTGAAAAACTCAATACGCATAATTCCACCAGACTTTTATCAAAACTCTCCATTAATGTGAATGGCTTAAACTGTCCTGTAAAGAGGCATAGGTTAGCTGACCTGATACAAAAACTCAAGCCAGATATTTGCTGCATACAAGAGTCACATCTTAACTTAAAAGACAAACACAGACTCAGGGTGAAAGGATGGTCATCCATATTTCAGGCAAATGGTAATCAGAAAAAAGCAGGTGTTGCAATCTTATTTGCAGATACAGTAGGCTTTAAACCAACAAAAGTAAGGAAAGACAAGAATGGTCACTTCATATTTGTTAAGGGTAATACTCAATATAATGAGATCTCAATTATTAATATCTATGCAGCCAACCAGAATGCACCTCAATTTATAAGAGAAACTCTAACAGACACGAGCAACTTGATTTCCTGCAGCTCCATAATCATCGTAGATTTCAACAATTCTTTGGCAGTGTTGGATCGATCCTCCAACAAGAAGCTGAGCAAAGAAATCTTAGATTTAAAAATAACCATCCAACATTTGGATTTAGCAGACATCTACAGAACAATTCATCCCAAAAAAACTGAATAAACATATTTCTCATCAGCCCACGGAACTTACTCCAAAATAGACCACATTTTAGGTCACAAGTCTAATCTCACTAAATTTAAAGGAATAGAAATTATTCCTTGCATCTTCTTGGACCACCATGGAATAAAACTTGAACTGAGTAACAACAGGAATCTGCATACTCATACAAAAACATGGAAGTTAAATAACCTTATGCTGAATGATAGCGGGGTGAGAGATGAGATTAAGAAAGAAATCGCGAATTTTTTGGAACAAAACAACAATGAAGACACTAACTATGAGAACCTCCGGGACACCACAAATGAATTTCTAAGAGGGAAATTTATAGGTCTTCAAGCCTTCCTCAAGAGAACGGAAAGAGAGGAAGTTAACAACTTAATGGGACATCTCAAGCAACTGGAAAAGTAAGAACATTCCAACCTCAAACCCAGTAGAAGAAAAGAAATAACCAAAATTAGAGCAGAATTAAATGAAATTGAAAACAAAAGAATAATACAACAGATCAATAAATCAAAAAGCTGGTTTTTTGAAAAGGTCAATAAAATACATAAACCTCTGGCCAACCTAATCAGAAAAAAAAGATTAAAATCTCTAATATCAATCAGAAACAACAAAGACGAAATAACAACAGACTCATCAGAACTAAAAAAAAATCCTTAATGAATATTACAAGAAACTTTATTCTCAGAAATATGAAAATCTGAAGGAAATTGACCTATACTTGGAAGGATGCCACCTTCCAAGACTTAGCCAGAATCAAGTGGAAATGTTGAACAGACCCATATCAAGTTCAGAAATAGCATCAACTATACAAAACCTGCCTAAAAAGAAAAGCCCGGGACCAGATGGTTTCACGCCAGAATTCTACCAAACTTTTAAAGAGGAATTAGGACCTATATTACTCAACATGTTCCAAGAGGTAGAAAAAGAAGGAAGACTACCCAACACCTTCTATGAAGCAAACATCACCCTGATCCCCAAACCAGGAAAAGACCCAACAAGAAAAGAGAATTATAGACCAATATCACTAATGAATATAGATGCAAAAACATTCAACAAGATCCTAACAAACAGAATCCAGCAACACATCAAACAAATTATACATCATGACCAAGTCGGTTTTATCCCAGGGTCTCAAGGCTGGTTCAATATACGTAAATCTATAAATGTAATTCAGTACATAAACAAATTAAAAAACAAAGACCATATGATTCTCTGAATCGATACAGAAAAAGCTTGATAATATCCAGCATACCTTCATGATCAGAACACTCAAGAAAATTGGTCTAGAAGGGACTTTTCTTAAACTGATAGAGGCCATCTACAGCAAACCCACAGCCAATATCATACTGAATGAAGTTAAATTGGAATCATTTCCACTCAGGTCAGGAACCAGACAAGGCTGCCCATTGTCTCCATTGCTTTCCACCATTGTAATGGAAGTTTTAGCCACAGCAATTAGGGAAGAAAAGGTGATCAAGGGTATCCATATAGGGTTAGAAGAGATCAAACTTTCACTCTTTGCAGATGATATGATTGTGTATCTGGAAAACACTAGGGACTCTACTACAAAACTCCTAGAAGTGATCAAGGAATACAGCAGCATCTCAGGTTACAAAATCAACATCCATAAATCGGTAGCCTTTATATACACCAACAGTCAAGTTTAAAAAGCAGTTAAGGACTCTATCCCATTCACAGTAGTGCCAAAGAAGATGAAATATTTGGGAATTTACCCAACAAAAGACATGAAAGATCTCTATAAAGAGAACCATGAAACGCTAAGAAAAGAAATAGCTGAAAATGTTAACAAATGGAAAAACATACCATGCTCATGGCTGGGAAGAATCAACATTATTAAAATGTCCATACTACACAAAGCAATATATAATTTCAACGCGCTCCCTATTAAAGCTCTGCTGTCATACTTTAAAGATCTTGAAAAAACATTACTTCGTTTTATATGGTATCAGAAAAAACCTCGAATAGCAAAGACATTACTCAGAAATAAAAACAAAACATTAGGAATCATGCTACCAGACCTCAGACTTCACTACAAATCGATAGTGATCAAAACAGCATGGTATTGGCACAAAAACAGAGAAGTAGATGTCTGGAACAGAATAGAGAACCAAGAGATGAATCCAGCTACTTACTGTTATTTGATCTTTGACAAGCCAATTAAAAACATTCAGTGGGGAAAAGATTCCCTATTTAACAAATGTTGCTGCTTAAACTGGCTGGCAACCTGCAGAAGACTGAAACGTGACCCACACCTTTCACCATTAACTAAGATAGACTCTCATTGGATTAAAGATTTAAACTTAAGACATGAAACTATAAAAATACTAGAGGAGAGTGCAGGGAAAACCCTTGAAGAAATTTGTCTGGATGAGTATTTTATGAAGAGGACCCTCCGGGCAATTGAAGCAGCTTCAAAAATCCACTACTGGGACTTGATCAAACTAAAAGATTCTGCACAGCCAAGAACACAGTAAGTAAAGGAAGCAAACAGCCCTCAGAATGGGAAAAGATATTTGCAGTGTATATCTCCGACAAAGGTTTAATAACCAGAATCCACAGAGAACTCAAACACATCAGCAAGAAAAAAATCAAGGGATCCCATCGCAGGCTGGGCAAGGGATTTGAAGAGAAACTTCTCTGAAGAAGACAGGAGCACAGCCTTCAGACATATGAGAAAATGCTCATCATCTTTAATCATCAGAGAAATGCAAATCAAACTACTTTGAGATACCATCTAACTTCAGTGAGACTAGCCTATATCACAAAATCTCAAGACCAGAGATGTTGGCGTGGATGTGGAGAAAAGAGAACACTTCTCCACCGCTGGTGGGAATGCAAATTAATACATTCCTTTTGGAAAGATATATGGAGAACATCCAGAGATCTAAAAATAGATCTGCCATTGAATCCTGTAATTCCTCTGCTGTGCATATACCCAGAAGACCAAAAATCACAACATAAGAAAGTATTTGTACCAGAATGTTTATTGCAGCACAATTCATAATTGCTAAGTCATGGAAGAAGCCCAAGTGCCCATCGATCCAGGAATGGATTAATAAATTGTGGTATATGTACACCAAGGAATATTATGCAGCCTTAAAGAAAGATGGAGACTTTACCTCTTTCATGTTTACATGGATGGAGCTTGAACACATTCTTCTTAGTAAAGTATCTCAAGAATGGAAGAAAAAATACCCAATGTATTCAGCCTTACTATGAAACTAATTTGGGGGTCTCACATGAAAGCTATAACCCAGTTAAAACCTAACAATAGGGGGAAGTGGGAAAGGGGTTGAGGGAGTGGGGTGGTGAGTAGAGGGAGGAGGATTGGTGGATTATACCTGTGGCGCATCTTACAGGGGTATCTGCGAAACTTGGTAAATGTAGAATTTAAATATTTTGGCACAGTAACTGAGATAATGCCAGGAAGGCTATGTTAACCATTGTGATGAAAATGTGTCAAATGGTCTAGGAAGCGAGTGTATGATGCCCCATGATCATATCAATGTATACAGTTATGATTTAATAAAAAAATAAAATAATAAAAAAGAAGGGACATTTCTGAAACTAATAGAGGCCATATACAATAAACCCACAGCCCATATCGTATTGAATGGAGTTAAATTGAAATCATTTCCACTCAGATCAGGAACCAGGCAAGGTTGCCCATTGTCTCCATTGCTCTTTAATATTGTAATGGAAGTTTTAGCCATTGCAATTAGGGAAGAAAAGGCGATCAGGGTATCCACATAGGGTCAGAAGAGATCAAACTTTCACTCTTCGCAGATGATATGATCGTATATCTAGAAAACACTAGGGATTCTACTACAAAACTTTTAGAAGTCATCTAGGAATATAGCAATGTCTCAGTCTACAAAATCAACACCCATAAATCTGTAGCCTTTATATATACCAACAATAACCAAGCCGAACAAACAGTCAAGAACTCTATTCCTTTCACAGTAGTGCCACACAACATGAAATATTTGGGAGTATACCTAACAAAGGATGTGAAAGATCTCTACAAAGAGAACTATGAAACTCTAAGAAAAGAAATAGCCGAAGATGTTAACAGATGGAAAAACATACCATGCTCATGGCTGGGAAGAATCAACATTGTTAAAATGTCCATACTGCCCAAAGCAATATATAATTTTAATGCAATTCCTATTAAAGCTCTATTGTCATACTTTAAAGATCTTGAAAAAATAATACTTTGTTTTATATGGAATCAGAATATACCTCAAATAGCCAAAACACTCAGCAATAGAAACAAAGCAGGAGGAATCACCCTACCAGACCTGAGACTGTAGTATAAATCGATAGTGATCAAAACAGCATGGTACTGGCACAAAAGCAGAGTAGTAGATCTCTGGAACAGAATAGAGAACCAAGAGATGGATCCAGCTACTTACCATTATTTGATCTTTGAGAAGCCAATTAAAAACATTCAGTGGGGAAAAGATTCCCTATTTAACAAATGGTGCTGGGTAAACTGGCTGGCAACCTGTAGAAGATTGAAACTGGACCCACACCTTTCACCATTAACTAAGATAGACTCTCACTGGATAAAAGATTTAAACTTAAGACATGAAACTATAAAAATACTTGAAGAAAGTGCAGGGAAAATTCTTGAAGGAATTGGCCTGGGTAAATATTTTATGAGGAGGACTCTCCAGGCAATTGAAGCAGTATCAAAAATACACTACTGGGACCTGATCAAACTAAAAAGCTTATGCACAGCCAAGAACATAGTAAAGCAATCAGACCGCCCTCAGAATGGGAGAAAATATTTGCAGGTTATACCTCCGATAACCAGAATCCACAGAGAACTCAAACGTATTAACAAGAAAAGAACATGTGACCCATCTCAGGGTGGGCAAGGGACTTGAAGAGAAACTTCTCTAAAGAAGACCGACGCATAATCTACAAACACATGAAAAAACGCTCATTATCCTTAATCATCAGAGAAATGCAAATCAAAAGTACTCTGAGATATCACCTAACCCCAGTAAGAGTAGCCCACATGACAAAATCCCAAAACCAGAAATGTTGGCGTGGATGTGAAGGAAAGGGCACACTTCTACACTGCTGGTGGGAATGCCCACTAATACATTCCTTCAGGAAGGATGTTTGGAGAATACTTAAGAGACCTAAAAATAGACCTGCCATTCGATCCTATAATTCCTTTACTAAGTTTATACCCAGAAGACCAAAAGTCACAATATAACAAAGACATCTGTACCAGAATGTTTATTGCAGCCCAATTCATAATTGCTAAGTCATGGAAGAAGCCCAAGTGCCTATCGACCCACGAATGGACTAGCAAATTGTGGTACATGTATACCATGGAATACTATGCAGCCTTAAAGAAAGATGGAGACTTTACCTCTTTCATGTTTACATGGATGGAGCTGGAACATATTCTTAGCAAAGTATCTCAGGAATGGAAGAAAAAGTGTCCAATGTACTCAGCCCTACTATGAAGCTAAATTGTAGCTTTCACGTGAAGACTATAACCCAACTATAGCACAAGACTATGGGGAAAGGGCCAAGGAAGGGGAAGGGAGGGGGGAGGTTTTGGTGCAGGGAGGGTAATGGGTGGGGCCACATCTATGGTGCATCTTAGAAGGGTACAGGCGATTGCACTAATGTACACAGCTATGATTTAACAATAATAAAAAAAAAACTCAGCAATTCTGAAATGCCTACCTAGTCCCACCTGGGGAGATAAATATCGCAAGATAGTATACATAATAGCACAGATCTTATTATGCAGTATGTAAATAAGAACATACTCCATTTCATAACCTAATGTCACATGTCTCCAGTGGACTGCTTCCGTCCCACGTTTCTTAGGTTGCTGCCTGTCACTGACAAATTTTCAAACATCAGAATTTTTTCTTCCTATAGGCTAAGCTAGTCAGTAGTTATTTTTGACTAATATAATAGATTATTTTAATTAAAATCTCTAAATTATCTTCATTCCTATGAAGTAAAAACTGCTCAGATAAAAAGCCTAGGTGAGCTAGTTCAGTCATGTATGTCTGGAGTATTTTTTGCTGAGTCTACTGTATTATGAGTGTACAGCTTACTATGCTTTTCATTTTTCAAATGGAAATAATAATTTAAAATGTTTTTATTGTAAAGACAATTGTAGCTATGGAAAAAAAGCAGAAAACCATACATCAGTGGTTCTCAACGAGGTTTGATTTTGTAACCCAGGGGACACAAAAAAAGAAAGAAACTTTTAGAATATGAAGGACCTGATACAGTTTCCTTCTTCAAGATTTTTTTCTGGTTGACCCTTATACCGAAAGTAAGTTGGAATCATGATTTTACTATCATCAATGATAGTGAAAAAGCCTAATGAATGCAATGTTTTCAGAAGATAACTGAATAATGTAGTTTTGTTGTATAGCTACAAGATAGTGAGTGCCAAGACATTTTTGTTGACATGATTATCAGAGGAAGGGATACATATGTTGGGAGAGAAAGGATATTAAGTAAAAATGATAACTAAGTTAGGCAACAGACCAGGCCTTTCGATGCTTCTTTTACCTTAATACATTTGTATTAAAGTCCATAGACAGTGTTGGAAGGAAACTGAAGAATCAGTATCCCTATACCAGACCTGTTATCTAATCTCACACTTTAGAATCAGCTTACAGGAAGAACACAGGTGCCATATAAAACAGCTGGTCACTTGTTATAACTTTCGTATGAAGTAATTTGTTCCATTCTTCTAATATCATATTATGGATTAGCCAGATGTCTTAACAACCAGATCAGTCTTTTTTAATTCTTAGTGTTCAACATATTTAGGTTACAAAGTTGTTTACAACTAACAAAAATAAACTTGACCAGTGTAAATATGACCTGAAAAATAAGACACAGGAACTTGAAAGCACTTAAAAACATTTGCAAGAAACTAAATTACAACTTGTTAAAGAAGAATACATCACATCAGTTTTGGAAAGTACTGAAGAGAAACTTCATGAAGCTGCTAGCAAAGTTTGTCCTTGGTTTTCATTTGTACTTGCATTAAGAAATTAATGCAAGAATTAAAGAAATTTAAATTTAAATTTAAAGAAATTTAAGTTTTTAACAATTAAACAAATTAGAGAAAGGGTGGAAGTAACTTTCTGTGCTTAAGTGTTAATTGTTAGTTTTTTTTTAGTCATTTTATTCATTCCAAATGATATTTCTGTCGATTTAAAAATAATTATTTTACTCTTTCATCTATATTTTTCTATCTGGAAGTGCTAACTGCAGAAAAAACTAGTCCTAGAGTCTTGAAAATGGAACAAGACTTTGCAATATATTTTGTGGATCTGTAGAATAATGATGCCATGGTCCTTTTTCTTTGTGGTGATGATTGAACCTAAGGAGCCACAGAGAATTTAGTACTTTCTAATAATGGAAGATTTTGAGAGTCTGTAATTTCTTATTTGGTGTACTTTTGAGGAAGTGGTAGAACAGAATAGGGAAAAATTTTCAGGAAGCTTAATTATTGTAATAAGTTGGCAAAATCACTTTTCCTTGCTTGCATAAATGGCTAGCAGAGGGGAAATAAACATTCCTGGGAATCTAAATAAATTGAAGAATGAGATTAAGTACTTCTTCTGATACAATGTCCAAATTTTACTAATTCTTGTCAAGAGAAATCCTTATCTAGCACAGATATTTTCATTAGATTGCTTTGGTCATGTCTATCTAATCAACATTTATTTTCAAAAATATTATGTATCTGCTTAGCACAGTTGAAAACACTACAAAGGCTGTGTCTGGTCTTCATTCCAAATTGGATCAGAAGGCAGTTGATCAAGACAATGCAGAAGCTCAGGATATTTTTGGGAAAAACTTAAGTATTCTGTTCAGTAATATAGAAGAATTTATTAAGGATGGTGGCTCAAAACAAAAGGCCATGCTAGAAGTTCACAAGCCCTTTTTTGGTACATTAAAACATTTATATTCTAGTGTTTAGTGTTTAATTTCAAAACTGATGATTTAATTTTGTAAAACTTAGGTGACCGTGCCTCTAATACCCTCCCCAGTGCATTCACTATCTGTTTAGACTAGAGATTAATTCTTTTGCTGTCTTTTAATTATAACAAATCTTAGGTTTTTTCCCCGTTTTTCTAAAAATGCTGTTTCTTAAATGATTTAGAGTGTGTTTATAAAAGTTCTCTTTATTTCTGATCCTCACCCATTCTGTGTAGATACTACTGTTAAATTTCCTGGGTCTCTTTCTAGTTTTCTGTATGTAAAATTTTTCCTTTCTTTTTCTTTTTATTTCAAATTAGTATAAGGGTAGAAATAATTAAGTTATGTTGTTTGCATTTGTTAGATAAAGTCCAAGTTTTAGTTGAGCCCTTCATCTAGGAGGTGTGCCGTATACCCCACATTGTACTCATCAGGTAAGAACACACCAATCCCTCTCCCCGCCTCCCTCTCCCCTCTTCTTCTTACCCCTTCCCCAACTTTATTTTCTTTTGTGAATGTCCACCTTGAAGGTTTGTTATAGATTGTCAGAATATGTGTATGTATTATAAGTTTTTTTTGAGACAGAGCCTCAAGCTCTTGCCGTGGAGTAGAGTACCAGTAGAGTGCTGTGACATCACAGCTGACAGCAACTTCAAACTCTTGAGCTTAAGTGATTCTCTTGCCTCAGCCACCCATTTAGCTGAGACTACAGGTGCCCACCACAATGCCCAGCTATTTTTTCATTGCAGTTGTCATTGTTGTTTGGCAGGTCTGGGATGGATTTGAACCCACCACCTCCAGTATATGTGGCTGGCACCCTAGCCACTGAGCTATAGGTGCCAAGCCTGTATCATTATTCTTAACCATTCCAAATCTTCAGTATGGTATATTATGAAATACTATCCTCTCTGCTATGGGTGCCGAGCCAATAGTTAATATTTATTAAGCAACTGACTGTTTTTATTTCTCCTGCCAAATAGATGGATATTCTATTAGTAGCTCAGTTTTCTAAAGAGGAAATTACCTTATGAGCATCTAACAGAATTTACATCATCCAACAGGTGGTGGTAGTGATTATATTACCTGAAAGAGCCACTTTTTAGTTGTTTTTCTACATGTTTCTTGGCAGTGTGAAATTGCAGCAGTTTCTCATACATAGTGTATTTACCTTAAACTTGCTGAGAACTTATGAGGTATATAATTTAAGGCTGCTCTGCTCTTTATAAATTGTTCTGAAATAGTTAAAACTGGTAGACAACTAGGCCAGGCATGGTGGCTCATGCCTGTAATCCTAGCATTTTGGGAGGCCAAGGTGGGTGGAACACCTGAGCTTAGGAGTTTGAGTCCATCCTGAGCAAGAGCAAGACGTTACCTCTAAAAATAGCTGGTCATTGTGCTGGGTGCCTATAGTCGCAGATACTTGGGAGCCTGTTGCAAGCAAACCACTTGAGTCCAAGAGTTTGAGTTTGCTGTGAGCTAAAATGCCATGGCACTCTACCGAGGGTGACAAGGTGAGATTCTGTCTCAAAAAAAAAAAAAAGAAAGAAAGAAAGGTGCCCATTGTACAGTTGTTATGGCGCCACCCATATACATTAAAGCTGGTGGGTTTGAACCCAGCCTGGGCCAGCTAAACAGCTTTGACAAGTGTAACAAAAAACAGCCAGAGATTGTGGCAGGTGCCTGTAGTCCCAGCTATTTGGGAGGCTGAGGCAAGAGAATCCTTTAATGCCAAGACCATTCTTAAACATAATATGACATCTGGGTTTTTTTGATTACTCTTGAGGTACCTTGGAAGTAATTCATTATTCCATAGTTAAAATAGAAAATTTGTGAAATTTTCCCTCCCCCAAATCCTTATATTGTCCTATTATATTATTTCCAGTGTTTTCCTTTCCATCTAAGAGATAGATGGAATTACAGATCTCTTGTCAAGAATTTGTAGTATGGAGAATACTTCTTGTTATCATATATAGCAAAACTATTCAAGTGTCATAATTTTAAGTGTCTTCTCTTTCCCACACCTTTCTTATAGGAACTTGGCCAATTAATAAATCTCTGAACAGAGATTCTGTGCTTTGGAGGAAAAGTGTGAGAACATCCAGAAAGAACTAATGTCCAAGAAAATATAGAGCAGTAAGTTATTTTTGAATTCTTTTAAGATTTTCTGTAATTCTTAAGTTATTTAAGAAGAAAAAGCTTTAAATATTATAATGAGCTCTTTTGTATACTTTCAACCTGTAGTCAAAGGTTGAACCACATTTTAACCACATTTCTCTCTCTCTCTCTTTTTTTTTTTTTTTTTTTGAGATAGAGCCTCAAGCTATAGCCCTGGGTAAAGTGTTGTGGCGTCACAGCTCACAGCAACCTCAAACTCCTGGGCTTAAGCAATTCTTTTGCCTCAGCCTCCTGAGTAGCTGGGACTACAGGCATCCGCTACAATGCCTAGCTATTTTTTGGTTGTAGTTGTCATTGTCTGGCAGGCTCGTGCTGGATTCAGACCCACCAGTTCTGGTGTATGTGGCTGGCACCTTAGCTGCTTGAGCTACAGGCACCACCATCAACCACATTTCTCTTTTGCTAATATCTTATTGTGTGTTTGTGTGTACACATATATGTAAATGCACATAAATACATTTCCATTTCACTTGTGTTCCCTGTTCAGATAGCCTCTGACTATTATTGGGAATCTATTTTCTTACTTCATCTTAGAATACACATTAAAGTAATGTAATCATTTCTAACCTATATCACTGATAAAAATATACTTACTAACTAGAGCAGACTTTGGTAAAGTACGGCTGGATGCCTGTTATTAATAACTGTATTGGAACAGCCATGCCCATTTATTTACACATTGCCTTTGGGTGTCTTTGGCTGCCTTTGCAATACAACCATGGAGTTAAGTCATTGCATCAAAGTCATTGCACCATAAGCTATCTGACTTTTTAAAGAAAACGTTTGCTGATTTCTATACTAGAGTTTAATAATTTTTTTTTTTGAGTATTAAAGCAGTATTAAAGCAGCTTCAAAAATATACTACTGGGACCTGATAAAACTAAAAAGCTTCTGCACAGCCAAGAACACAGTAAATAAAGTAAGCAAACAGCCCTCAGAATGTGAGAAGATATTTGCAGGTTATATCTCTGACAAACGTTTAATAACCAGAATCCATAGAGAACTCAAATGTATTAGAAAGAAAAGAACAAGTGATCCCATCTCAGGTGGGCAAGGGACTTGAAGAGAAACTTCTCTGAAGAAGACAGGAGCATGGCTTACAGACATATGAAAAAATGCTCATCATCCTCAATCATCAGAGAAATGCAAATCAAAACTACTATGAGAGATCATCTAACTCCAGTAAGATTAGCCCATATCACAAAATCCCAAAACCAGAGATGTTGGTGTGGATGTAGAGAAAGGCGAACACTTCTATACTGCTGGTGGGAATGCAAACTAATACATTCCTTTTGGAAAGATGTTTGGAGAACACTTAGAGATCTAAAAATAGACGTGCCATTCAATCCTATAATTCCTCTACTAGGCATATACCCAGAAGACCAAAAATCACATCATAACAAAGATATTTGTACCAGAATGTTTATTGCAGCCCAATTCATAATTGCTAAGTTATGGAAAAAGCCCAAGTGCCCATCAATCCACGAATGGATTAATAAATTGTGGTATATGTACACCATGGAATATTATGCAGCCTTAAAGATAGATGGAGACTTTACCTCTTTCATGTTTACATGGGTGGAGCTGGAACATACTCTTCATAGTAAAGTATCTCAAGAATGGAAGAAAAAGTATCCAATGTACTCAGCCCTACTATGAAACTAATTTATGGCTTTCACATGAAAGCTATAACCCAGTTACAACCTAAGAATTGGGGGAAGGGGGAAAGGGAGGGGAGGGAGGGGGGGAGATAGGTAGAGGGAGGAGGATTGGTGGGATTACACCTGCAGTGCATCTTACAAGGGTATATGTGAAAGTTAGTAAATGTGGAATGTAAATGTCTTAGCACAATAACTAAGAAAATGCCAGGAAGGCTATGTTAACAAGTGTGATGAAAATGTGTCAAACGGTCTATGAAACCAGTGTATGGTACCCCATTATCACATTAATGTACACAGCTATGATTTAATAAAAAACAAACAAACAAACAAAAGCAAAAAAAGCATTGCCTAAAATAGAAAATATTAAAGTGCAGAGGGAAAACATTAAAGGTTTAACATTGTTCTGTGGAACTTTTCAGTTTTAAATGAAAGCAGGTTAGTATGACTTCATACAATGACCCAATGTAAATTCCATTTAAAAACTCACATTTTTTCCCTTTTCTTATCAGAAATCATAGTAGGAAAAACTCATGTAGGAGCTAATCACCTATTTTTGAGTCCTGATTTTAGTCACATGGTTTTCTAGTTTAATAACAAAAACTATTTTTTTTTTATTAAATCATAGCTGTGTACATTAGTATGATCATGGGGCACCATACACTTGGTTCATAGACCGTTTGACACATTTTCATCACACTAGTTAACATAGCTTTCCTGGCATTTTCTTAGTTATTTTGCTAAGACCTTTACCTTCCACATTTACTAAGATTCACATATACCCTTGTGACCCCCTTTCGTCAAAATTTATGATAGGCATCTATAAAAAGGCTCACCTTCTGTAGGCTGAGAAGGATCACCTCAGATCTGATTATTGTGGGATTGACAATTTTTTGCTTCTGGAAAGCAAAGAAAATTATTCATACCACCAATAGTTAAGACAAGTGACACATAACTAGGAAATCAGTAAATAACACCAGAACAAGGTAACCATTGAATCAGTCATATATCATAAAAATTGGAGAGAAAACACTTAAAAATGTATTTAGAAGTTCCACCCGCTTGCATAATTATAATTACATTAATTCCATTTCTACCTTGTCTTTGGAAAACATGGTTTTTGGATGTTTATCCTGCGTTCGGGACTGCCATATTAGGTTGGCCAAAGCACGAAGGCACATTTACTTCAAGTCTATCAAAAACAAAAAGGAAAAAAAGTTATCTGTAGTATCATATCTCTATCACCAAGAGAGTATTCAACAAGACGGTCCATCAAGTAACAACTAAAGCAGCAAAAAGGTGGCTCCCCACCTTTAGCACAGTAGTTATGGTGCCAGCCACATGCACCAAGGCTGGTGGGTTTGAACCTGGCCCAGACCAGCTAAACAACAATGACAACTGCAACAAAAAAATAAAAAATTGCGAGGCATTGTGGCGGGTGCCTGTAGTCCCATCTACTTGGGAGACTGAGACAAGAGACTCACTTAAGCCCAGGTGTTTGAGTTTTCTGTAAGCTGTGATGCCATGGCACTCTACCAAGGGTGACATAGTGACATTTTTTCTGTCTCCAAAAAAAAAATAAAAAGTGGAGCCATCCCTTGATCTGAAATAGGCAATAGCAATTATTCAGCGCTAAACCCCAACTTCATTTCTACCAGCTACCAGGCAAAGGTCTTCTGATTCTGCTATGCCTACATGTGCTTCTTTTCCAGCAAATAGTCATCTTGAAATAGTCCAAAGTTTGTTCTTACTTCCTTGCTTCTGGAGGAAATAAGTATTTACCACTATGATGACATACATTGCAATGACAAATGTGTTGGTCATGAACAGCAGACAGGATCTGTTAAACAAATAAATTTTACAAATTAGTAAAACACATACTTCCATATGAGACATAAATCAACAGGAATCCTTTCCCCTCAATGAAAATTGGATAAAAATATCAATATGTTGGCTCAGAGCCTATAGCTCAGTGGCTAGGACACCAGCCACATACACCGGAGTTGGTGGGTCCTAATCCAACCTGGACCCCCCGAACAATAATGACAACTACAACCAGGTGTTGTGGTGGACACCTGTAGTCCAAGCTGCTTGGGAGGCTGAGGCAAGAGAATCACTTAAGCCCAAGAGTTTGAGGTTGCTGTGAGCTGTGACACCACAGCAGTTTACCCTGGGTGACAGTTTGAGACTCTGTCTCAAAAAAAAAAAAAAAATCAGTATGTTAACATACTCTTAAAATGTAAAAAGGTCTTCAAAACCACAACAGGCTTGCATTTTCACTAATGCCAACATTTTTCTTTCTTTCTTTTTCTTTTTTTTTTTTGAGACAAAGTCTCAAGCTGTCACCCGGGGTAGAGGACTGTGGCATCATAGTTCACAGCAACTTCCAACTCTTGGGCTCCAGTGATCATCTTGCCTCAGTTTTTTTATTTTTAGTAGAGAAGGGATTTTTCTTTTGCTCAGGCTGATCTCAAACTAGTGAGTTGAAGCAATCTACCTGCCTCGGCCTCCCAGAGTGCTGGAATTACAGGTGTGAGCCACTGCACTGGACCTTTACCAACATTTTTCTATCACAAAAAATTAATAAAACATTAACTACCACTGTGGACAATTTAGCATCTGGAACAGTCTCACTGGCACCCTATCCCAGCTCAGTTTCTTTTTTGAGTACACCAGACCAACTGTGGAAGAAGACAAAGTAATCAAAGTCATATCCGCCAATAATGTTGGAAAGCGCATACAAAATGTTTGAAAAATGAATTAAAAATGTAAATATTATCAAAGACAAAGCAGAGTCACAAAACATTACTTGCCTCATAACCAGATGAATCCTCCAGATGATCATTAGTCCTGAAGAATTCAATGGACCCAAGTAGAAACTTCAGATTTAGTACTTAGGAAAGATTTTTCAAGAACACTAATTATGAACTAGATTTATAAAAATTAGTGTTTTGTTGTTGTTTTTGTTGTTGTTGTTTTGAAACAGAGTCTCACTATGTCACCCTCGGTACAGTGGTGTGGCATCACAGCTCATAGCAACCTCAAACTCATGGGCTTAAGCAATTCTCTTGCCTCAGCCTCCCAAGTAGATGGAACTACAGTTGCCTACCACAACACCTGGCTATTTTTTTGTTGTTGTTGCAGTTGTCATTGTTTTTTTAGCTGGCCCGGGCCAGGTGCAAACCTCCCAGCCCCAGTGTATGTGGCCAGCGCCTTACCTGCTGAGCTATGGTTGCTGCCAGATGAGTGGGTTTTTTAGACAGGTGTACTATGTACAGAAATGAGAAAAGTGCAAGCTAGGGGCTGGGGAGGAAACTCAGTCAACAAGTTTTTTCCAGGACAGAGAATTTGTCAGGGATGTGATAACAATATGGCTTGAATGGTGGGAAACACAGGAGGCCTTAAATGACAGGTATTAACTGGATTTTTTTTTTGTGTGTGGGTAATATGAGCTCCTTGAAAAGAAAGGGACATGGGCAAAGTGACAAATTAAGTGAAAGAATGGGTCTGAAGAGGAAGCGACTAGAAAACCTGAATATACAAAAGAACCTTTGTAGCAGATCCAGCAGAAGGTAAAAAGAGGCTTGACCTAGAGTGATACTAACACAAATGAAAAAAATGAGGCATACAAGAATTGGGGAAGCTTGGGAGCCATGTAAATGGAGGGAGAGAAGTAACAAAAAGGAATTCTAAACAATAAGAATGGTAAAATCTTTTTTTTCTTTTGCTTTTTTGAAGACAGAGTCTCACTATGTCACCCTAAGTAGAGTGCCATGGCATCACAGCTCACAGAAACCTCAAACTCTTGGGCTTAAGCGATTCTCTTGCCTCAGCCTCCCAAGTAGCTGGGACTACAAGTGGCTTAGCCTCCTTTGGGAGGCAAAAACAAGAGGATCATGTGAGCCAGGAGTTTCAGAGCAGCATGAACAAATAGCAAGATCTCACCTCTACTAAAAATAGAAAAAAATTAGCTGGGCCTGGTGGCACATACCTATAGTCCCAGCTGCTCAAGAGACTGAGGCAGGAGGATCATTAGAGCCCAAGAGTTTGAGGTTGCTGTGAGCTATGATGATTCCACTGCACTCTAGCCCATGCAACAAAGACAGACCGTGTCTCAAAAAAAAAACATGATATTGTAATTCCTAGTAAGAAAGCTAATAAAGTATGGCTCGGCGTCCATAACTCACTGGTTAGGCTCCAGCCACATACACCAAGGCTGGCAGGTTCAAACCCAGCCCAGGCCTGCTAAGCAACAATGACAACTACAACAAACAAACAGCCAGGGGTTGTTGTGAACGCCTGTAGTCCCAGCTATGTGGGAGGCGGAGACAAAAGAATCGCTTAAGCGCAAGAGTTTGAGGTTGCTGTGAGCTGTGGCAAAGGCAACATAGTGAAACTCTGTCTCAAAAAAAAAAAAAGTAATAAAGTATACACAATTTAATGAAAGAGATAAAAAATGTTCAATTTAAATTAGGAAAGAAAGACTTGGCACCTGTAGCTCAGCAGCTAGGGAGGCAGCCAAATACAGCGGGGCTGGTGGGCTGGAACCTGGCCTGGTCCTACCAAACAAATAAAACTACAAAAAAATAGCCATATGAGGCTCGGTGCCTGTAGCACAGTGGTTACAGTGCCAGCCACATGCACCAAGGCTGGGGGGTTTGAGTCCAGCGCAGGCCAGCTAAATGACATTGACAACTGCAACAAGAAAATAGCTGGATGCTGTGGTAAACATCTGTAATCCCAGCTACTTTGGAGGCTGCGGCAAGATAGTCGCTTGAGCTCAAGAGTTGAGGTTGCTGTGAGCTGTGATGCCATGAACACTACCGAGGTCGACATAGTGAATCTCTGTCTAGGAAAATAATAATAAAATAAATAAATAAGGATAGAAAAAAAGAGCAAAAAAGAAAACAAAAAGCAAACGATGCAACAAATAGAAAATAGCAAAATGGCAGCTTTCAATTCAACTATATCTACTCATTTTAAACATGGTCTAAACAAATCAGTTGAACGTTATAGATTGTTAAGTATCATGAAAAAGCAATACCCAACTATATGTTGTCTGTCAAAAATATCCAGTTGAAAGAGAAAAAGTTAGGCCAAAAGTGGAGATGGAAGATACATCACGTAAATACCAATCAAAGGAAAGCTGGAATACCCATCTTATCTAATTTCAGACAAAGCAGACTTCAGAATATGAAAAATATTGGAATTCTTTTTTTTTATGGTGGAGACAGAGTCTCTCTTTGTTGCCTTTGGTAGAGTTCCATTGTGTCATAGCTTACAGCAACCTCAAACTCTTGGATTCAAGTTATCCTTATGCCTCAGCCTCCGGAGTAGCTGGGACTACAGGTGTCCACCACAACGCATGGCTATTTTTAGAGATGGGGTCTCACTTTTGCTCAGGCTGGTCTCTCACCAGTGAGATCCACCCACCTTGGCCTCCCAGGGTGCTGGGATTACAGGCATGAGCCACCACATCCAGCTGAATAAAAAGGAATTTTATACAATGATAAAGGGGTCAATTTTCCAAAGAGAAATAACTATCCTAAATGTATATACACTCAACAACAGAGTATAAAATACATGAGGCAAAAACTGATGGAACTGACAAGAAAAATTAAAATATCTACAATTATAGTTGGAGAATACTATGCTGGACAAACCCCAAACAAGATAAACTAATATATATAATAAATAAACTATATATACATATAAACTATATATATAATCTCTCTCTCTCTCTCTCTCTCTCTCTCTATATATATATATATATATATATATGTATACTCATATTTCTAAACACTAAAGACAAAAAAATCTTAAAGGCACCTGCAGAGAAATTGCCTATAGTGGGAAAAATTACTTGAATGACAATAGATTTCTCATCTTATAGAGGCCAGGAGGAGATGGAAAAACATCTTTCATATACACTCTCCATAAGAAATGTCAACCCTGAATTCCACGTCCAGTGAAAATATCTTTCCAAAATGAAAGGGAAATCAAGACATCCTCAGACAAAGGAAAACAGAATTTGTGGCCAGCATACCTACCCTGGAAGACTAAAAAATTTCTCTACCATGAAGGAAGCTTGAACTTCAGGAAGAAAACAATCAAATGGGCAAAAAATAGAAGTAAATATAATAGAATACCTTCTTGTGAGTTAAGACTCTCCATAGGCAAAAACTGAACTTTTGACAAATATGCTAAACAAAAAATTTTTAATGGATCATGGATTTAAATGTCAAAATTAGAAAACTCTTAAAACACAGGTCTGATGGGAGTATATGGTTAAGTATGTGGAACTGGGAAACAATGAAGCTTTAAAAAAGCAGTATCTCAAGAATGGAAGAAAAAGAATCCAATGTACTCAGCCCTACTATGAAACTAATTTATGACTTTCATATGAAAGCTACAACCCAATTATAACCTAAGAATATGGGGAAGGATGAAAGGGAGGGGAGTGTAGGGAGAGAATGGATGGAGGGAGGGTGATTTTTGGGAATACACCTACGGTGCATTTTACAAAGGTACATGTGAAATTTATTAAATGTAGAATATAAATGTCTTAACACAATAACTAAGATAATGCCAAGAAGGCTATTTCAAAGAGTGTGATGAAAATATGTGAAATGTTATATAAAAGTAGTGTATGGTGCCCCATGATTGCATTAATGTACACAGCTATGATTTAATAATAACAATAATAATAAAGGAATTGTTGTGCAGGCTGAGAAATCCAAGGTCATGGGCTGTAGCTGGTGAGGGTCTTCTTGTTAGTGGGGGCTATCTGTGCTGCTTCAGAGATATGTGGGCATTATAGGGTGAGGAGGCTGTGCTAATGTGCTGGCTCAGGTCTCTCTTCTTCTTCTCATAGGGCCATCTGTTCCCCTCACATGGTACCCATTAAGACATTCACCTGTTAATCCATGAATGAATTTGTCCATTCCTGAGGGCAGAAACTTATGATTTGGTAACCTCTTAAACCCCACTTCCGTCCTACTGCCACATTGGCTATTAAGTTTGAATATGAGTGTTCTCCAAACTTCCTTCCAAAAGGAATGTACTAGCTTGCATTCCCACCAAAAGTGCAGAAGTGTTCCCTTTTCTCCACATCCACGCCAACCTCTGTTTTGGGATTTTGTGATGTGGGCTACTCTTACTGGAGTTAGAAGGTATCTCAGAGTAGTTTTGGTTTGCATTTCTCTGATGATAAAAGATGATTAGCATTTTTTCATGTGTCTGTAGACCATATGCCTGTCTTCTTCAGAGAAGCTTCTGTTCATGTCTCTTGCGCACAATGAAATGGGATCACTTGTTTTTTGCTTAGTAATAAGTTTGAATTCTCTGTAGATTCTGGTTATTAGACTTTTGTTGGTAGTATAACTTGCAAAAATCCTCTCCCCTTCTGAGGGTTGTCTAGTGTATTACTAGTGTGTTCTTGGCAGTGCAGAAGCTTTTTAATTTGATCAGATCCCAGTAATGTATTTTTGATGTTGCTTCAATTGCCCGGGGTGTCTTCCTCATGAAGTATTCTCCCAGGCCAATTTTCTTAAGTGTTTCCCCTGCACTCTCTCTAAGAATATTTACAGTTTCATGTCTTAAGTTTAAGTCCTTTAACCAGTGAGAGTTAATTTTTGTTAGAGGAGAAAGTTGTGGGTCCAGTTTCAGTCTTCTGCAAGTTGCCAGCCAATTCATCTAGCACCATTTATTGAATAGGGAATCTTTCTCCCAATTTGTATTTTTAATAGGCTTATTAAAAATAAAATGACAATAAGTGTCTGGGTTCACCTCTTGGTCTTCAATTCTCTTCCATACATCTACCTCTCTATTTTTCTGCCAGTACCATGCTGTTTTGATCACTATCGATTTATAATATAGTCTGAAGTCTGTAAGCGTGATTCCTCCTGATTTGTTTTTATTTCTGAGTAATGTCCTGGATATTCGAGGGTTTTTCTGTTTCCATATAAAATGAGGTACTAATTTTTCCAGGTCTTTAAAATATGAGAGAGGTGCTTTAATAGGGATTGCATTAAATCTGTAAATTGCTTTAGGTAGTATAGACATTTGATCCTGCAATTCTTCTTCTAGGATCAAAAATCATTTGGTAATAAAGACATTTGCACCAGATTGTTCATTGTAGCTCAATTCATAATTGCCAAGTTATGTAAGAAGCCCAAGTGCCCAGCAACCCATGAATGGATTAATAAAGTGTGGTATATGTATACCATGGAATATTATGCAGCAGTAAAAAATGTAAACTTTACCTCCTTTATGTTTACATGGATGGAGCTGGAAAATATTCTTCTTAGCAAAGTATCTCAGGAATGGAAAAAAAATTATGCAATGTACTCAGTACTACTGTGAAACCAATTTATAATAACTCACACTAGCATATGAAAAATGAAACATAACTTTAGGCTATGATGAAAAAGGGAAGGGGAGGGCAAGGGATGGAGAGGGGGTGGGAGGGACAGTAGGCGATAATAGGGGGACCACAAGTATGGAGCACATTGCAAGTACAAGTTGACTCTATCATGTGTAGAACACAAATGTCCTAATGCTATAATTGGGTAAATGAGATGAAAGCTATGCCGATTAGTATGACATAAGCACTCCAATTTGTACAAATAATCAACTCACTGAAATGGGTATGAATGTTTTTATGATCTATGTACAAAAGACTTAATTAAATTTTTTTAAAAGAGAGAAAAAAATAAATTTAAAATAAAAGTTTGAATATGAGTGTTGGAGGGACATGCCAACCACAGCATTCCACCCCTGGGACTGTAAAACTCATCCCCTTCTGACATAGAAGTACATTCTTTTCATGTTCATGGCTATAAAGTATTAAGTCCCTCCAGCATCAGTTTAAAAGTACAAAGTTATATCTTTGAGCCTGTGAAGTCCAAACTAGCTATATCCTTCCAAGATACAGTGGGCCAATTATAGGTAAAGGATCCCAATTAAAAGGGAACAAGGGAAGAGAAAAGGGGTGACAGGCCAAGCAAGTCTGAAACCTAGGAGAGGAGACATTGGGTCTAAAGCAGCAATTCTCAACCTATAGGTCACAGCCTTGTTCTTCCATTTGGAATAAGACAGCAATTAGGAAGGTTAAGAACCACTGGTCTCAAGGCTCCAGAATAATCTCCTTTGACTCTACGTCCAGCATCATCTGCACTCTGGTGTGCAGGATGGGTCCCCAAGGACTTGGGCAGTCCTGTGCCTATGGTTTGGCTGGAATGAGTCGACCTAGCTCTCCATAGTTGGCCGTGCACACTGGTAGCTCTTTGGTTGCGGGGTCTTGGTGGCAGTCCTGCTACCATGGTTCCATTGGGCATTACCCTAGTAGAGACACTTGGCAGTGGCATTGCTCTCACAGCTTTAGTAGGCATTGCCCTCATTGTGAAAATTTCTCTCTATGCCTAGTCTTTGGTCTCTGAGTTGGAAGATTGAAACCACAGACCATGCAGATAACCAACATGATAGAGTTTATTCACAGGGAAAGATTATTAGAAAGAGTGATAAGCCAGTGGGAAAAGAACTTCCAGCAGTGGAGGGGGGAATCCAATATGGAAGCTCCCTGAATTTTCAGTGTAGGGGGTTTGAATGCTGTTTTTCCTATCCTGTGGGCAGGGTGTTTAGGGAAGTATGGCACAATTAGCCAGAGGACTATGTGCAGAAAATGATCCTGATCTTTGCTGAGGAATCCAACCCTTTTGAGTTTTGAATGAGGGAGCCTGTTTGTGTTTTGCAATGGGGGTCTGTAATGATACTGTTTTCTGTGTTCACCTAGGGTGAGAAAATAGAATTCCCGGTCCTGCCTTGAGCAGCAGAACACTGCATCACTCTGATAGGAACTCTCTGTGGCAGTTCCAATACCATCTTTCCAATTGGCACAGCTTTCATGAGGATTCTTCTACTGAGACAGATCTCTGTGTGGGCATACTGGATTTCAATGACTCTCCTAACTTAAGTTTTGAGCTCTTTTTCTTTTCTTTCTTTCTTTCTTTTTTTTTTTTTTTTTAGACACAGAGTCTCACTGTACTGCCCTCGGGTTGAGTACCATGACGTCACAGCAGCTCACAGCAACCTCTAACTCTTGGGCTTACGCGATTCTCTTACCTCAGCCTCCCGAGCAACTGGGACTACAGGCACCCACCACAATGCCCGGCTATTTTTTTGTTGCAATTTGGCCAGGGCTGGGTTTGAACCCTCCACCCTCGGCATATGGGGCCAGCTCCCTATTCACTGAGCCATAGGCGCTGCCCTCTTTTTCTTTTTTGTTGCAGGTTTTGGGCAGGGCCAGGGTTGAACCCAATACCTCCCATGTATGGGGCTGCCATGCTACTCTTTTGAGTCACAGGTGCCACCCTGTACTTTTACTAAATGATTTGTGATGTATACATCTCTTTAATTTTCTCTTTGGTACAAGTAGAATAATACTTTAAATGAGATAACATTTATAAAATGTTTAACATTTCTAAAATACTGAAGATAGTATAATGTTTGTGAGTATTATTATTATTATTATTGGATCAAAGTTTGAAAGATTCTTATGTTAATAGTATATGAGTCAGGCAAAACAAAGGATGAAGTTGGAGTAAGGAAAATCCTGTTAAGAAGATAATACCTTTTCCCTGCTGCGCTGGCCACTTTTTCTGAAAACTGAAAACTAGGAATCAACCCAGGAAACTGGGATAAATTTTACCAGAACATATGAGAGTGTTCTGAAACACCTGGCTTGTGCATAGCAGTTGGTGGTAGAGCTCAAAGACATCATCAGGCTGAAGGATGTTCAGCCATAGCAGAAAGATCAAGCCTACCAGGTATCATTTTTTCAGTTCTTGCAGAACATTTAATAAAGCACAGATACCTGTTCTTTTAGATTTTTCTCTTCATGTAGATTATTAGAGAATCTGGTCCCTGTTTCCCTAACACAGTAACATGATGTCTACTGAACATAAGTATGGTTATACGGTAGGTAAGTGATGAATACACATTTATCTATTGCCTATCCCTTGCAAAAAAAAACGCTTTCAGTAAAAAAATAAAATAAAAATAACAAACCAAAAACTGCATGTGAAGGCTGAAGTCACTCTGTTGAACAAACAGATAGAAGAACTGATGGCACAACATCAGCCGGGGGAGCCACTCTCCCAGGTATGGTGACTGGGTGGAATGTACATTTTTTCATTCAGAAATGCCTCCCAACATAGCAGAATAGTAAAGCAGATCTCCACTAATCAAAGACATTTGAGATGGTACATTATGCAACACTAAATGCTGTCCTTTCCTAGTGACCTTGGTTCCAGCTGGACTATAGACTGCACACAGGGAGAAGAAAAATGCTACAGAAACATGGACATGGAATGTCTCACTGTGACCCAGACTTGAAGAGAAATAAAAAATAAATAAATAAATACAAGAGGAAAGCAGTACTGACAGGAAGCATTTACAGAGGAGAGATATATCTCCTTTGGAGGCGTTTCATCATTGGTTAGAAGATTAGGCGACCTCTAAGGTTTATTCCAGCTCTGAAATCCTTCATTTCAATTACACTACACAGAATGTTCTGTGTCCTCCATGGCTTCATGGGTTCTTGTGTGCATGAGTTAGATTACCATGGACTCCCCGGAGGGAGGCTTTCTAGTTTTCAACTGCTACCACTAACACAGTTTAAGACTGGGGACGCAGAGGGGAATAAGGACAGCACTGCCTTTTGAGGATCAGAGCATTGACCCATACACACTTTCATCATCTTCCCTCTGTGGTTACAGATACTAGTGTTCAGCCAGCTATTTGCAGAGAAGCAGAGACTTCAGTTTTGTGGAGAGTTTGGCACATGGAGGCAGGAATATCACATGTGCACATTATTGAGTTCAGATTTTGCCTGCATAAGAGATCTTTTTACTTTCACAATTTTCCTGTTTTACCATTTGACTCAGTAGTATTCTATTCTCAATTTGCTTTGCTCTTGTGAAGAGCAAATAATTTAGTAAGATAAATAATAATTTATCTAGGTCCAATGCTTGGGGTCATTGGTTAGCTTTCTAGTACCCAGATTAGTTATGTTTTGCTTTGTTTTCTTTTGGTTTTTCTGAGGATTTATGTTTAGAGGACATTTCTTTTTCTGAATTGATAACCTTATTTAACCTTGCAAAGCATATTTTAAAAGTTCTTCTCAAATAATTTATTCATCTTGATTCTTCTTTCTTTGCTGTTTTTTTTTTTCTCTGACAACTTTCACCCCCACCAGCTGTGCTAACACCCACCTCTTTCCCCATGTTGGTTTGTTCCTTTATCTTCCCCATAGTTATGTCATTAGCTTTTTTAATTGTCCATTTACTATGGCGCTTTTTAATTTAACTTTTAGCTATGAGACCTTAACCTCAGCAATGTGATATAGATCATTTCCTTCTGTTCAATAAATGATTTCTAAACTCCAGCAAGCAGTTATAGCAACACTTTAACTACAGTGCACCCAACACAGGGCTAAGTATTTTGTGGGAAATGTAATTAAAGAAATGATAGCAACTCGGATATGCTACATGAAACAAAATGCAAACTTTTTTTTTTTTTTTGTACTTTCAGTAACCAGGGATAGGTTTCTTTTGGGAGGTGAATTCAGTTGAGAGGCAGAATCTCAGCTGAGAACTCTCAATCTAAGAGATTGTGGGAAGAAAACCAAAAAGATTACTGAAAGGTTTGGTTTTCTGTTCTTTTCTGAATTTTTTCTTCTTATTTGGCAGCTGTAGTTTCCTGAACTCTATCCTTCGTTCTTCAAGGCAACAAAACTGTGGCATTTGAATCAGTTTTGTCCTACATGGTACTGATTGGTTTTGCCCTCAGAAAAAAAGCCATCACAATGGGAAACTCAGTGCCATGTTTCCCAAGTATCATTTCCCAGCATTTTCCTGCCTTAGTTGCTCTCCATTCTTTTCAGATGGCTTTTCTCTGTCTTATCCACAGTAAAGAGCTGTTATCTGTGGGAGGGTGATACTACTGGGAGCTGCTTGGCCATAGTGTAACTAGAAATCCCTAGGATTCTTTACTTGTAGTTAGGTCAGGTGGTTTGTGTTGCTTTCACCAGTTGTAAAGGGAAAATTAGAGCAAAAGATCAAATATATATTGATAGTAATTTTTTTTTTTTTTTTTGGTTTGAGACAGAGTCTCACTTTATCATTCTCATTAGAGTGCTCACAGCCACCTCAAACTTTTGGGCTCAAGAGATCCTCTTGCCCCAGTCTCCCAAGTAGCTGGAACTACAGGCGCCTGACTCAATGCTCAGCTATCTTTTTGGGACAGGGTGTCACTCTGGCTCAGGCTGGTTTTGAACCCTTGAGCTTAGGCAATTCACCCACATCAGCCTCCCAGGCTGCGACTCTCTCAGCCTCCCAGGATTATAGGTGTGAGCCACTGCTCTGGAACCTAATTGTAATTCTTGTAATGAAATAATTTTATCTCTTGCATTTTCTGCATGAATAGAATTCTACAGAGGAAGAGATGAAAATAAAAAATAAACTCTGGGAAAAGGAGTAATTAATTACTACTTTGGAAGCTGAGCTTAGGCAGGCACAGGCAGAGCAAGCTGCCCAGGTAGGGGTCTTATGCTACTTCGTAATTATTAGGTGAACAAATCACTAAAGCCCAAAGCATTATTAAATGACAAACATATTTTTCTAGATGCCCAGTGGGTACTTATTTATAAGTGTCCTTCAACTCTCTTCCTGTCTCCCTTCCTTTCCTTTCTTCCTTCCTCACTTTTTCTTTCCTTCTTCCCTTCCTCTATCTTTTCCTTCCTTGCTTCCTATCTAATAATTTCATTTCCAGATTCACTGATGTTCGTAATTTGGGATTGATATTAGTGGGGAGTCCAGTATGCTATTTCAATACATGATTACTCATATTTTTATTTCATAATAGTTTTCTTGAATTAGGTAGCGTGTAGTAGTATGTAATCTTTTCCCTTGTTCTGGTTTTCTTCCTTGGGGATTTCTATTATCCATATGTTTGGTCTTTGATGATCTTCAGTATTTATCACTTTCTCTGGGTTATTTTTATCTATTTTTTTTAGTTTTTTTAATTAAATCTTATCTGTGTACATTAATGCAATCATGGGGTACAATGTGCTAGTTTTATATACAATTTGAAATATTTTCATCAAGCTGGTTAACATAGCCTTCACGGCATTTTCTTATTGTGTTAAGCATTTGTATTCTACATTTAGTAAATTTCACATGTACCCTTGTAAGATGCACCATAGGTGTAGTACCACCAATTACCCTCCCTCTACCCATCCTCGCTTCTCCCCTCTCCTCCCTATGGCCTTTCCCCATATTATTGGGCTACAATTTGGTATAGCTTTCATATTAAAAGCTTGGGCTTAGTCCCACCAATTACCCTCCCATCACCCATCGTCCACCCTCCCCTCCCCTTCCTATTTTCTTTCCCCATATTCTTGGGCTATAATTGAGTTATAGCTTTCATAAGGTTTCATAGTAGGGCTGAGTACATTGGATACATTTGATTCCATTCTTGAGATACTTTGCTAAGAAGAATATATTCCAGCTCCATCCATGTGAACATGAAAGAGGTCAAGCCTCCATCTTTTTTAAGGCTGCATAATATTCCATTGTGTACATATACCACAATTTATTAATCGATTCGTGGGTTGATGGTACTTGGGCTTCTTCCATGACTTCACAATTATGAATTGGGTGGCAATAAACATTGTGATGTAAATATCTTTGTTATAATGTGATTTTTGGTTTTCTGGAAATATACCTAGTAGAGGAATTGTAGGATTGAATGGCAGGTCTATTTTTAGATCCCTAAGTGTTTTCCAAACATCTTTACAAAAGGAACATATTAGTTTGCTTTCCTACCAGCAGTGTAGAAGTGTTTCCTTTTCACTACATCCATGCCAACATCTCTGCTTTGGGATTTTGTGATGTGGGCTAATCTTACTGGAGTTAGATGATATCTCAGAGTAGTTTTGATTTGCATTTCTCTGATGATTAAGGATGATGAGCATTTTTTCATATGTCTCTAGGCTGTGTGACTGTCTTCTTCAGAGAAGTTTCTCTTCAAGTTCCTTGCCCACCCTGAGATGGGATCACTTGTTCTTTTCTTCTTAATACATTTGAGTTCTCTGTGGATTCTGCTTATTAAACCTTTGTCAGAGAAATAACCTGCAAATATCTTCCCTATTCTTAGGGCTGTCTGCTTGCTTTACTTACTGTGTTCTTGGCTGTGCAGAGGCTTTTTAGTTTTATCAAGTCCCAGTAATGTATTTTGGTGTTGCTTCAATTCACGGGGATCCTCCTCATAAAGTATTCACCCAGGCTGATTTCTTCAAGTGTTTTTCTTGCACTTTCTTCTAGTATTTTTGTAGTTTCATGTCTTAAGTTTAAATCTTTAATCCAGTGAGAGTCTATCTTAGTGGTGATAAGTGTGGGTCGAGTTTCAGTCTTCTACAGGTTGCCAGCCAGTTCACCCAGCACCATTTGTTAAATAGGGAATCATTTCCCCACTGAATGTTTTTTTTTTTTGGTTGGGGATTCATTGAGGGTACAATAAGCCAGGTTACACTGATTGCAATTGTTAGGTAAAGTCCCTCTTGCAATCATGTCTTGCCCCCAGAAAGTGTGACACACACCAAGGCCCCACCCCCTCCCTCCTTCCCTCTTTCTGTTTCCCCCCCATAACCATAATTGTCATTAATTGTCCTCATATCAAGATTGAGTACATAGGATTCATGCTTCTCCATTCTTGTGATGCTTTACTAAGAATAATGTCTTCCATGTCCATCCAGGTTAATACGAAGGATGTAAAGTCTCCATTTTTTTAATGGCTGAATAGTATTCCATGGTATACATATACCACAGCTTGTTAATCCATTCCTGGGTGGGTGGGCATTTAGGCTGTTTCCACATTTTGGCGATTGTAAATTGAGCTTCAATAAACAGTCTAGTACAAGTGTCCTTATGATAAAAGGATTTCTTTCCTTCTGGGTAGATGCCCAGTAATGGGATTGCAGGATCAAATGGGAGGTCTAGGTTGAGTGCTTTGAGGTTTCTCCATACTTCCTTCCAACAAGGTTGTACTAGTTTGCAGTCCCACCAACAGTGTAAAAGTGTTCCCTTCTCTCCACTTCCACGCCAGCATCTGCAGTTTTGAGATTTTGAATGTTTTTAATTGGCTTGTCAAAGATAAAGTACCAGAAATTAAGTCACTCCACCCACCATGGGCAACAACTGGAAAAGGAAAATCAAACCTTCCCACAACCACGTATCCAGGGTACTACTTTGGATAGTCCTTGGGTGATTGGCCCAGTTCAAAAGATCCAAATCAAATGTCCCAGTCAGCCCCAGTCTCAGGTGGGAGAGTCTGAAGGACCCACCAAGAAAATGAATTATTCTGGGAAGGTCGATGCCTCCTTCTCCACCTTGCACCTCTATCACACCCAGTCACTCTTAACTCCACATGGCTGTGACCCAGGTCCCTCCAATGAGCCAATGCTCCAGGTGTTTGCACCTGCCTGAATCACAGGGAGATCTATGTCTCCTCAGCCAGGCCGCTGCTGTCTGACACTATCCTGAAGAAGAGGCTGAGGCCTGAAAACCTCGGGTGCTTAATGGAGGCTGGGGCAGTTCACTCGGTTCCAGCCCCGCCCCTGATTGTTGTTGCTGACAGAACAGAACAATTTCACACAATTTGTTTCTGTCCTGGCTATATTTCCCTGTGGACCAGACGCCATTTGAGTTCACAGAAATTGCAACTCAGCCCCTGTCTATGCCGCTGCCTGGAGCTGGGGTGTCTGTCTCAACTACACTCTATGTTGGGACAGGCACGGTTAGAGCTCACACTCAGCTTTCAGTTTCCCACCTGCTTTTGTCTCATTTATGATGCCCTGGGGGCCGGGCGTGTCTTAGGCTCATTGAAGCAGTCCTTCTGCTCAGACCGCCCTGGGAGTATGCCATCTCTGGGCGGTCCCAGCTGCACCTGGCCCAGGCAGGTACGGCCTGAGGCATACTCTTTACTCATAGGATCTGTTTTCATCCCATATCTCTTCTGCCAGTGGCTGCCACTGGAGAAGATGCCGGTCTTCCTCTGGTTTGCCAGAGAGGCAGAGAGAATCACTCTCCCACCTGAGACTGGTGCTGACTGGGACAATTGATTTGGACCTCCTTAACTGGACCAAAAGGTATGGCACATCAAGGCCCCACTTCTGTCCGTCCTTCCCTCTCTCTGCGCTTCCTTTCCCCACCCCTCTTCTTCTTCTTTCTCTCTGTACTCTCCCCTTCCCCAACCCCCACCATGACCTTATTGTCATTAATTGTTCTCATATCAAAATTGAGTACATAGGATTCATGCTTCTCCCTTCTTGTGATGCTTTACTAAGAATAATGTCTTCCGGCGGCGCCTGTGGCTCAGTCGGTAAGGCTCTGGCCCCATATGCCGAGGGTGGCGGGTTCAAACCCAGCCCCGGCCAAACTGCAACAAAAAATAAAAATAGCCGGGCATTGTGGCGGGCGCCTGTAGTCCCAGCTACTCGGGAGGCTGAGGCAAGAGAATTGCTTAAGCCCAGGAGTTGGAGGTTGCTGTGAGCTGTGTGAGGCCACGGCACTCTACCGAGGGCCATAAAGTGAGACTCTGTCTCTACAAAAAAAAAAAAAGAATAATGTCTTCCACTTCCACCCAGGTTAATACGAAGGAAGTTAAGTCTCCATTTTTTTTTTTTTTATAACTGAGTAGTATTCCATGGTACATATACCACAGCTTGTTAATCCATTCCTGGGTTGGTGGACATTTAGGCTGTTTCCACATTTTGGCGATTGTAAATCGAGCTGCAATAAACAGTCTAGTACAAGTGTCCTTATGATAAAAGGATTATTTCCCTTCTAGGTAGATGCCCAGTAATAGGATTGCAGGATCAAATGGGAGGTCTAGGTTGAGTGCTTTGAGGTTTCTCCATACTTCCTTTCAGAAAGGTTGTACTAGTTTGCAGTCCCACTATTGCCATGGCAGTCTTCTTCATGAAATCTTTCCCCAGGCCAATACCGTCCAGTGATTTTCCTATGCTTTCTTTGAGGATTTTTATTGTTTCATGCCTGAAATTTAAGTCCTTTATCCATCTTGAATCAATTTTTTGAGTGGGGAAAGATGTGAGTCCAGTTTTAGCCTTTCACATGTGGATATCCAGTTCTCCAAACACCATTTATTGAATAGGGAGTCTTTACCCCAAGGGATGTTCTTGTTTGGCTTATCAAAGATTATGTGGTTATAAGATATTAGTTTCATTTTCTGGTTTTCTATTTGATTCCAAGTATCTATGTCTCTATTTTTTTACCAGTACCATGCTGTCTTGACCACTATGGCTTTGTAGAACAGACTAAAAACTGGTATGGTGTTGCCCCCAGCTTTATTTTTATTTTTTATTTTTTATTTTTGTAGAGACAGGGTCTCACTTTATGGCCGTCGGTAGAGTGCCGTGGCCTCACACAGCTCACAGCAACCTTCAATTCCTGGGCTTAAGCGATTCTCCTGCCTCAGCCTCCCGAGTAGCTGGGACTACAGGTGCCCGCCACAACACCCGGCTATTTTTGGTTGCAGTTTGGCTGGGGCAGGGTTTGAACCCGTCACCCTTGGCATATGGGGCCGGCGCCCTACCGACTGAGCCATAGGCGCCGCCCCCCCAGCTTTATTTTTATTATTAAGAATTACCTTAGCTATACGGTTTTTTTCTGGTTCCATACAAAATGCAGAATCATTTTTTCCAAATCTTGAAAGTACAATGTTGGTATTTTAATAGGAATGGCATTGAATATGTAGATTGCTTTGGGAAGTATAGACATTTTAACAATGTTGATTCTTCTCATCCATGACCATGATATTTTCTTTTATTTGTTATTGTCCTCTGCTATTTTCTTTCTGAGGATTTCATTATTTTCTTTATAGAGGTACTTCACCTCCTTCGTTAGATATATTCCAGGTAATACATTTTCACTGAAACTATGGTGAAGGGAGTTGTGTCCTTAATTAGCTTCTCACCCTGGCTGTTATTGGCATATATAAAGGCTATGGACTTGTGGACATTGATTTTATATCCTGAAACATTACTGTATTTTTGATGACTTCTAGGAGTCTTGTGGTTGAGTCTTTGGGATTCTCTAAGTAAAAGATCATGTCATCATCATAGAGGGAGAGTTTGACCTCCTCTGCTCCCATTTGGATTCCCTTTATTTCCTTGTCTTGCCTAATTGTATTGGCTAGAACTTCCAGCACTATGTAGAATAGTAAAGGTGACAGAGGACCACCTTGTCCGGTTCCAGTTCTAAGAGGAAAAGCTTTCAGTTTTACTCCATTCATTAAAATATTAGCTGTGGGTTTGTCATAGATAGCTTCAATCAGTTTCACAAATGTGCCACCTATAACTATTCTCTTCAGTATTCTAATTAGAAAAGGATGCTGGATTTTATCGAATGCTTTTTCTGCATCTATTGAGAGGATTGTATTATCTTTATTTTTGCCTCTGTTAATACGGTGGATAATATTTATGCACTTGCGTATGTTAAAGCAGCCTTGCATCTCTGGGATGAAACCTACTTGATCATGATGTATGACTTTTTTGATAAGCTGTAATCTATTGGCTAGAATTTTGTTGAGAATTTTTGCATCTATATTCATGAGTGAAATTGGTTTCAAATTCTCCTTTTTGGTTGGGTCTTTTCCTGGTTTTCGTATCAGGGTGATGTTTGTTTCATAGAACATGTTGGAGAAGATTCCTTCTTCCTCAATTTTTTGGAATAATTTCTGCAGTACAAGAATAAGCTCTTCCGTGAAGGTTTGATAGAATTCTGGTGTGAAGCCATCTGGACAAGATCATTTTTTGGTTGGAATCTTTTTTATTGTTTCTTTAATCTCAGTGCTTGAAATTGGTCTGTTCAGGAGTTCTGGTTCTTCCTGTCTAAGTCTAGGGAGATGGTGTGATTCCAAGTATTGATCCATTTCCTTCACATTGCCAAATTTCTGGCCATAGTTTCTGGTAGTATTTAGAGATGATCTCTTGTATCTCTGTGGGATCAGTTGTTATTTCCCATTTATCATTTCTGATTGAGGTTACTAGAGATTTCACTTTTCTATTTCTCATTAGTCTCTCCAATGGTTTATCTATTTAATTTATTTTTTTCAGAAAACCAACTCCTTGTTTCATTAATTTTCTGAATGATTTTTTTGTTTTCAATTTCATTGATCTCTGATTTGATTTTGGATATTTCTTTTCTTCTACTGACATTAGGCTTAGATTGTTCTTCTTTTTCCAAGTCCATAAGATGGTTTATGAGTTGGTTGATGCCCTCTCTTTCTGTTTTTGAAATATAGGCATCTAAAGTGATAAATTTTCCACTCAAAACTGCTTTTGCAGTATCCCACAAGTTTTGGTAGCTTGTGTCTTCATTGTTGTTATGCTCAAGGAAGTTAATGATTTCCTGTTTTATTTCTTCCTGCACCCATCTGTCATTCAACAAAAGGTTGTTTAATTTCCATGCATTTGTTTGGGGTTGAATGCTTTTTAGGGTTGTATTCCACCCTTAATGCCTTATGGTCTGAGAAGATACAAGGTAAAATTTCAATTCTTTTGATTCTGTTGATTTTTTTTTGTGTACCAGGATATGATCAATTTTGCAGAATGTTTCATCTGGTGATGAGAAAAATGTATATTCTTTATCTTTAGGATGGAGTGTTCCATATGTGTCTATCAAGCACAGTTGTTCTAGGGTCTCATTTAAATCTCTTATATCTTTGTTTAATTTCTGTTTAGAGGATCTCTCCAGCTCTGTAAGTGGATTGTTAAAGTCCCCTGTTATTATGGTATTATCAGATATCATATTGCTCAGACTGAGTAAGGTCTGTTTCAAGAATCTGGGAGCATTTAAATTTGGTGCAAAAATATTTAGAATTGAAATATCTTCTTGTTGTATTTTTCCCTTGACCAATATAAAGTGACCATCTTTGTCTTTTTTTACTTTAGTTGCTTTAAATTCACATGTATCTGAAAATAAGGTTGCAATTCCTCTTTTCTTCTGAATTCCACTTGCCTGAAAAATTATCATCCAACCCTTGACTCGGAGTTTTAATTTGTCTTTTGAAGCCAGGTGTGTTTCTTGCAGACAGCAAATGGATGGCTTTTGTTTTTTAATTCAGTGAGTCAATCTGTGTGCCTCAGTGGGTAATAAAAGCCATTAACATTTATTGAGATAATTGATAAGTGTGGTAGTATTCTATTTATCTTATTTCATGAGAGTCCATTGCTTAGTTTTATCTTTTGCATCAGTGTGGAGGTTAGGTTCTGTCTTTAATTTCTGAGTTCTTACTTTGCTGCTGATCCATTGTGATGGTAAGGGTGTAGAACAGGTTGAAGTATTTCCTGTAGAGCTGTTCTTGTTGTGGTGAATTTTCTCAATGTTTGTATATCCATAAATGATCTGATTTCTCTGTCAATTTTAAAGCTTAGCTTAGCAGGGTACCGAATTCTGGGCTGGAAATTGTTCTGTTTAAGTAGATTAAAAGTAGATGACCATTGTCTTCTTGCTTGGAAAGTTTCATTAGAGAAGTCTGCGGTCACTCTGATGGATTTGCCCCTGTAGGTCAACTGGCACTTACTCCTGGCAGCTTGCAGAATCTTTTCTTTTGTCTTGACTTTGGACAGGTTCATCACAATGTGTCTTGGAGAAACTCGGTTAGAGTTGAGATGACCTGGGGTCTGATATCCCTCTGAAAGCAGTGTGTCAGAATCTTTGGTGATATTTGGGAAATTTTCATTTATAACATTCTCTATTATGGCTTCCATTCCTGTAAGGCATTCTTCTTCCCCTTCTGGGATTCCTATAACTCATATGTTGGAGCTCTTCATAAAGTCCCATAATTTTGACAGTGAATGTTCTGCTTTCTCTCTCTTCATTACTACCTCTTTAATTATCTGAGTTATCTCAAGAACTTTGTCCTCTACCTCTGAAATTCTTTCTTCTGCATGGTCTAATCTGTTGCTGATACTTTCCATTGTATCTTTAAGTTCTCTAATTGACTGCGTCAGTTCCTTCAGCTCTGCTATATCCTTTCTGTATTCTTCATATCGTTCATCTCTTATTTGATTCAGTTTTTGGGTTTCCTTTTGAATATTTTCCACTTTATTAGCAGTTTCCTTCATTATTTCCGTCATTTCCTTCATTGTTTTTATCATGTGTATTCTAAATTCCCTTTTGTCATTCCTAACATTTTTTTGTAGGTAGAATTCTGTGTAGTAGCTACCTCATGGTCCCTTGGAGGGGTTGCTCTGGACTGGTTTTCATGTTGCCTGGAGTTTTCTGCTAATTCTTCCTCATGAGTGATTTCTTTTATCTGTTTCCTTGCACTAATTTTCTTTTTGCTTCCTCTTGCTTTTTAAGTTCCCATGCCTGTGGAATAAGGATTCGATGAGTCCTTTTGGTACAAGGCCAGAAGGATGCAAAGGTTGAAGAGGAAAAAGGGATAAAAGAAAGAAAAAAAAAGAAAGAAGAATGAAAAGAAAATAGAGAAAGGAGAGGGGGTGGGTAAAAGGAATATTGACAAAAAGAAGAGAGGCACAGAAAGAGGGAGACAGAGCAATATAATGGTACAGTAGGGTACTTTGACACAATCTTAAAAAAACCCAAACCTCTGGGGGTGCCCTGTTGGGTGGTTCCCTTGAGGTCAGTAGCTCTTTGCTAACCTGATTGGACACAGTACCCCACCTCCACCAAGTAGAAAGGAAAGACAAAAATGCTATAAATCAAACCAAAGCAAGCAAACAGAAAACATTACGGGATAAAATTGAGTAAAAAAACAAATAATAGGGCGGTGCCTGTGGCTCAGTGAGTAGGGCACTGGTCCCATATGCTGAGGGTGGCGGGTTCAAACCCAGCCCCGGCCAAACTACAACAAAAAAATAGCCAGGCATTGTGGCAGGCACCTGTAGTCCCAGCTGCTTGGGAGGCTGAGGTAAGAGAATCACGTACACCCAAGAGTTAGATGTTGCTGTGAGCTGTGATGCCATGGCTCTCTACCCGAGGACGGTACAGTGAGACTCTGTCTCTACAAAAAAAAAAATAATAATAATAAATAAATAAAAATAATAATAGCAGTAGAAACACTGGCAAAAATGAAGTTTTAATTAATAAAAATGGCAGCAATGAGAAATTGTATTTAGACTAGAAAAATGGAGAAAGAAAAGAAAGAAAGAAAAGAAAAAAATATGTACAGAAAAGGTTGAAATTGAAAAACAAAACAACAATAAAATAAACAACAAACAACAACAAAAATAACAACCAAAAACAAAGCAGTATATATACTTTGTTGAATATTGTCTGGGCAACAGGTGGTCTTCTAGGGTATGAGATGTTAATTACAATGCTGATACGACTGGAGGCCTCTGCTGATTTCTCAAACCCCACAGGGTGGAAACCCTAAATCTCTCTTCAGCCATCTTAAAAGGCACTTTAAACTTCTAAAGTTGGCTAAGCAGAAGCTTTCCCAGAAAAATGCTTTTCACTTTACCAAAACCAGTGTGCCAAAACCAGTCTCACTCTGCCTCTGAGGGTTAAGGGTGTAAGGTGGCTCAGTTTCCGCCTTAAGGCTGCTCAGTCTCTAGGTTACTAGCTTCTGCCTGATCCTTGCTCTGCGACCCTGTGGGTGGAGCTTGCCGGGGCAGTTCTCTCACAATGGCTCCCTGCAGCCCACAGCCAAACACTATTAGTTCTGTCTGGCTCAGCAGCTCAGTCTGGGGCCCTAGAAAACACCCAAAGTTCTCCACACTCCTGTTCAAGCTCTCCCCAAGGCAGTACAACTGAGTGCCAAGTCCAGAAACACCGAAACAATTCATAGGTAAGGCCTTTCCAGTTTGCAGTCTCTCTGCTGCTGTACTTAAGGTGGTAGTGGGATTAGACGTATCAGACACACATGACCACTTGCCTGTTTCCCACTGTTTTTGTCCTCCTCTTGGGGTCCAGAACTCTCTAGCTGACTCCCTGTATCCTCAAAGGGATGATTATAGGCAGATCCCAACATCCAGAGATGCCTGGAGTCTTATCTCCCTAGACTCACCATGCCCAGTTGCAGAGAAGCTGTTACTTTGCTCTCTGCTCCCAGGCTATTTTCTTATTGCAGTTGTCATTGTTGTTTAGCTGGCCTGCCTGGGCTTGAACCTTCATATGGCTGGCACCATAATTACTGTCCTACGTGCACTGAGCCTATTTGCCTACCTTTTTTTTTTTTTCTCATCGGAGATAGAGTCTAAAGCTGTCACCCTGGGTAGAGTGCCATGGCATCACAGCTCACAGCAACCCTCATTGGGTTCAAGCAATTCTCTTGCCAAAACTTCCCAAGTAGCTGGGACTAAAGGCGCCCGCCACAACGCCCAGTTATTTTTTTCTATGTTGCAGTTGTCATTGTTGTTTTAACTGGCCTGGGATGGGTTCAAACTCACTAGCCTGGGTGTATGTGGCCAGAGCCCTACCCACTGAGCTAAAGGCACTGCTTTGTCTATCTTTTAATTGGTTATTTGCTGCTGAGTTGTAAGAATTCTGAATGTATTCTAGATGACAATCCTTTGTCAGATATGGTGTTGCTAAGATATCCCTAATCTGAGGATATATTCACTGAGATATATCTAGTTTTTCAAAAATGTTTTAATAGTTCACTTTATTAAATAACCAATTTTGTAATGTCAGATCAGTGTATTGGCTTATTAGGGGACATCATACATTCCTTAATGTGTCACAGCCTAACATAGACCATTCCAGGTGTCAGAACATTGCCTTTTATTCTTTTTATTGATGACAGTATGGAATGAAAATGGACAGACAGATAGTTGCTTGCCAGAAAAGTTGTGTTAATGTTTCAACATACCCTAGTTTAAGTGGAGTGCTAGGGAAAGTTGTTCCATACACTGTCTGCTTCCTCACCCAACATCCCCCCTGGTTCCTGTGTACCTTTTCCATCTAGTAACTCTGAGATGTCCTAAACCTAAAAAGTTCCCATTTAGATATATGTACATAGGAGTAAGTAAAAAGATACCTCATTCCAACTCTTACCTGTGGGATTAAATGGCCTGGAATGTGGATAAGGAACTATGGCCAAAGTCAAGATTTTTTAAGGAGCCTTTGACAGAAACATTAAGATTGGCACCTTAGCTGGGCATGGTGGATCATAGTACTAAGTGCGACATAGTAAGACCCTGTAATCCTCACACTCTGGGAGGCCAAGGGGGTTGGATGGTGTGAGCTCATAAGTTCCAGACCAGCCTGAGCCAGAGTGAGACCCTGCCTCTAAAAAGAGCTGGACATTGTGGCAGGTGCCTATAGTCCCAGCTACTTGAGAGGCTGAGGCAAGAGAATCACTTGAGCCCAAGAGTTTGAGGTTGCTGTGAGCTGTGACGCCAAGGCACTCTACCAAGGGCAAAAAAGTAAGACTCTGTCTCAAAAACAAAACAAAACAAAAAAATGTGTGTGTGTGTGTGTGTGTGTGTGTATATATATATATATATGTATATATATATATGTATATATATATGTATATATATATATCTTAATTCAAATCCAGAAAAAAATGATACTGGGAGAAATAAGGTCTTAGCTGTGTTTTAAAATGCCCATAAGAAGGTAGGCACCTTGACTCACATCTGTAATCCTAGTGTTACCAGAATTTATTTCTTCAGTAGGTCCTTGGTCTTGGAGATTCAAAGAATGAACCTTCAGACAACATATCAGTGTAAAATAGGATTTTATTAGACAGAAAAGGGTAAAAAAGCACCAGAGCTTTTGGACAGAAGGACTAAAAAGCACCAGAGCTTCTGGCAGAGGGAAAGACCCAAGTGGAGGGTCTCCACGTGGGTCCTTTATCTATGGGTATAAGGTTTTGATGATATCATTTGTCTAGGATGTTGTTTTAGCTGGCGAGGGCTAGATTTGAACTTGCTGGCTTCTGTGTATGTGCCTGGCCCCCTACCCATTGAGCTATGGGAGCTGCCCTACTCCTGTTTTCTAATCTTTTATTTCTCAAGTAAGACATGAAATAGGATTGGTGGTTGGTGGTTACTTTGCATTTATTCCATACATAATATACTATTGATACATACATTGATTTTACTTTGAGCTGAATAGAAAAACAATGGCTTATTTTTTGGAGGATGATAAGGTCATATTTTGGTTATGTGGGAAATAAATTGCATCATGCTAGGCAAAAATAATTTTCAAGTATAAGTATGGGAAGAGTATAGTATATATTGATATTGCTTAGCTCAAGGGTACGTTGTGGCAGACCTTTTTCTATTTATTTATTCATGTATTCCTTCATTCATTCATTTGTCCATTTATTTACTTCCTAGTGGGAGTGAGAGTTGTGTAGGACATGAGTTCTCTTTCATGCTAATTTTTTGTTTCCTCAGTTCCCCTGGAAGTAGGGACAAATACTTTATCTGAGCTCTGTCAGTGAGAAGCACAAAAAATCAGGGACAGTGGAGAATTCTTCAAGAGGTGGTAAAATTTTAAGCAACACAGACTTTTCAGGGATAGATCCAACAGCTGTTCTCTGGAAGCATGTCATGAGTGTGGGTGGAGCAGACTGTCTACTCCAGGTTCAGGGGCGACAATGGGCCCAGGATGAGCTGTTCTGTGCAGTAGTTTTGGCAATGGTTGTGTGCCTGGCCTCTTTTTATTTCTGCCTCTCTTATAAGCTTAATTCTTCTTCCTTCTTGTTGATTCTAAGACTTACCCATTATTCTTTCAATAAATACATTTCTGTTTAAATCATCCACAGTCAGCTCCTAAAAATTCTAATTAATAACCCTAAGTTATAAAGCCATAAAACTCCATTTCAGTACTTTTTATTGATTAAACCTTTAGCTTACCTATTGTGTAAGATGCTATGCTAAGAGAGTATAGAAACATTTGCCATCTCTGTAAATAAACTAAAAGCTGATGTATTTTATATTTTAAACAGGTGAAGTTTATGGCCCATAAATTGTATCTGAATAAAGTTTGTAAAAATAAAGTATCTTAGTATTTTTTTATGACCTAAACATTTCGTTTGTTTACCTACCCTTTACTTACGAAAAGAAAAAAAAAAAAACTTTAAATATGTCATGTACCATACAACTCCTCATTTAAGGTGTATAGTTCAGCAGTTTTTAGTAGTATATTCACAGACTTGTGCAAGCATCACCACAATGTAGCTTGAGAACATTTTCATTACCCCCCAAACGAACCTCTATCTATGAGCTGACACTCTCCATTCCCTCCTCCAAACACTCCTTCTCCTGGAACCACTAATCTTTCTTTCTATGTATATTTTGAGAATTTTCCATATAGAAGTCATGTGTGTTCTTTTGTAATTCCTCTTATTTTGTGTGCTATCACTTTCATTCCTTTTAATCATATAGATTTGTTAAAGTCTGAGATTTGTGTATATACACACTGATATACATCTTTAATATTTTAATTTTGGTTATGCTAAATTTAAATTTATCTATGAGAGAGAAATAGTATCTTTATACTGAGTCTTCCTGCTGAAAAGAACAATGTATCCTTTCATTTACTTAAGTTTGAAGTTTCCTCCATAGCACTTTAATGTTTTTCCACAGTAGGTCCTTCACCTTTCATACTGAATTCATCCCTAGCTATTGCTTCTTTTTCATCTTTTTTCTTTTTTCTACTTGAGCCTTCTCTTCTTCACTTACCAGAGTAGAGATGAGTGATTCTGTTAGTGCTTGATGTGATCTGTGTAACAGATGATTTTCCCTGAAGTCTGATAAACAGTATATCTCTACCTGTATGTATATATGAAACAATATAAAATGTACCACAAGAGCTAAATGGTTAGTGTTTCACACAAATACTTTCCAAGAAATTCAAGGATTTTGTTTCAATGCAAAATTTAAAAAGTGAGAAAAGAAAGGAAAAAAATCACAGTGTTTGTCTTCCAGAGTTTCCTGGGAATTTATTTCTCTCCTTTCTTACTCCCATCCTTATTCATTACTTCACAGTTAACATTTGCTTTAGTTCATTTGTGGAAGAACCAAGTTTCTTGCACTTACATTACACTTTTTCTTGCCTTGAATGATTTCTCCTTAAGTTTCTGATTCTCTGTCAGATCTCAGTTATAAGGTAAACTCCTTTCCCAACTTACTGAGTAAATTGGGCCTCTCCCACCATCATTCTTTCCCTGAACTTCATTTCCTTCTGAGCACCCATCACAACCTAATAACATCTACCAACTCCTTCCTCCAGTGCCTACCAGAGTACAGGGTACACAATATGCTTTCAATAAGTATTTTCACGGATAAAGAGAATTTAATTAAAATGTATAAGTTAGGCACAGGTCTCATTGTATTTTACACGCATTTCTCAAGGGCACGCATTCAGAACTCCAGCCTCTTTTAATTCCTGAAATTTCCTCCCCCCCACCTGTAGGTAGGAGACCTACCACTGCCCTCCCCCAACTCCACTCCTCCTGCTTCCAAGAACCTGAAGAAGCCTCACTAGTGGAGGCTTCCGGGGCTGGGACGCCTGAGCGGTAAGACCCGCACAGGCGCAGTACTTGCGCAGTCGCCCGGGTCCCTGTGGAACGTCTTGGCGGTACTTCAGCTGCAGCGGTTGGGTAGCGCTGGGCTATGGTCCAGGGCACCGGGGAAGTGGTCGCAGTGCTGACCTCCAGGGCTGCCAAAGGACTCAGCAAATGGAACAGGCGGGACCTCGAGGCCTTCCAACAACACGCTGTCCCGCAAGCTGCGTGGAGACTAGGCTTGACAAGGACAAGGTAACCCTGCCAACGCGGGTAGTGTTCTGGGTCCTCGGCGGGGCTGTGGCGGTGTCAGTCAGGTAGCTGCTGCGGTCTTCCTGCCGCCAAGGGAGCCGCTGCTTAGCAGGAATGGAGTGGGTGTGAATGCGGATGTCAGGAGCCCCCAGAAAAGCAAAGGGTTTTCTCCGGTGCTTTCCCTGCTTAGAAAGGTTCCTTGGGCGCGGTGGGTCACGCCTGTAATCTCAGCACTCTGGAGGGCGGAGGTGGGTGAATTGCCTGAGCTCACACGTTCAAGACCAACCTGAGCAAGAGCGAGATCCAATCTCAAAAAAAAAAAAAAAAAAAAGCCGGACAGGGCGGCGCCTGTGGCTCAGTGAGTAGGGCGCCGGCCCCATATGCCGAGGGTGGCGGGTTCAAACCCAGCCCCGGCCAAACTGCAACAAAAAATAGCCGGGCGTTGTGGCGGGCGCCTGTAGCCCCAGCTGCTTGGGAGGCTGAGGCAAGAGAATCGCGTAAGCCCAAGAGTTAGAGGTTGCTGTGAGCCGTGTGATGCCACGGCACTCTACCCGAGGGCAGTATAGTGAGACTCTGTCTCTACAAAAAAAAAAAAAAAAAAAAAAAAGCTGGACACTGTGGCAGGCGCCTGTAGTCCCAGCTACTTGGGAAGCTGAGACAAGAGAATCGCTTGAGCCCTGGGGGCTGAGGTTGCTGTGAGCTGTGATGCAGACTTCACTCTACCGGGAGGACAAAATGATACTCTGTCTAAAAAAAAAAAAAAGATCCTTTGAAGACTCAATGGATGGGGTTAGTGGACCGGGGCACCCCCTGAGGTCTTCGGTGGTCTGAGATGGGAGAGAGGAGAAGAGCACCAGGTAGGATCCGAAACCAGTGCAGATGAGGCAGTGGAATGGGGAGTCGCAGGAACCCAAGAACAGTGGTCCGCGGTAAGAGAAGTGACAACAGCCACAGCCCAAAAGAACTATTTACCCTTCTGCCTTTGGCTCATGTGAACTCATAACTACTAATGTTGTTGTTAGCTAAACACAGTATATAATTTATGGGGTCACGCTGTGTTTCTTTCCAAAATTAATCGTCCATATGCTCTCCCAAGTACCTCCAGAATCTTTAGCTGAACGTTCCAGCTACCCAGTTATCTCTTCTGTGTCCCTGAGTGGCTAGATAAATTGGCCATGCCAGTGTCACATTAAAAATGTATGTAAAAATGACAACTTTACAGAGAATCTAGAAGTGACTGAAAATAAGCCGTTACTAAGACTTTGACTCCTGTGTGTAAAAAATACAACATTACAGTGTAATGAAAAAGAAGAGCTTTGGCCACCACTTACTGCAAGATGTAATAACCACTAAATGTGTGTGCTATGATTTAAATAAGTCCTTTAACTTCTCTAAGCTTCTGTTTAGTAATTGAGAACAGAGCTGGTAACTTTTTTTTTTTCTTTTTTTTTTTGTAGAGACGCAGTCTCACTGTACCGCCCTCGGGTAGAGTGCCGTGGCGTCACACGGCTCACAGCAACCTCTAACTCTTGGGCTAAAACAATTCTCTTGCCTCAGCCTCCCGAGCAGCTGGGACTACAGGCGCCCGCCACAACGCCCGGCTAAGAGCTGGTAACTTCTCATGGCTGTTGTGAGGACTCTGAGAGAATCCAGGTGAAGGCCTTAGCACAGTGCCCAGCACTTACTGTTTCTTAACGAATGTTAATTTTATCATGCAATTTATAAAGTGTTTAATGTGTCTAGTATTGATATTTATTATTTCATTTAATACAGCTACTCTTTTTATTTTATTTTATTTTTGTGGTTTTTGGCCGGGGCTGGATTTGAACCCAGCACCTCTGGCATATGGGACTGGCCCCCTACTCCTTGAGCCACAGGCGCCACCCAATACAGCTACTCTTAACCCTGAGCAAAATAAGGCATGGAGAGAGTGCAGCTGGGTTAAGTTCTGTAACTAATAACTGGTGGAGCTGTAATCTGCACCTGAGTCTGTGTGATTTTTGTCCATTCTGCATTTACTGACTAATACTTTGAACCAGGTCTTAGGATATTTCAAGGCTGTAGTGAAAAGTAAGTGCTTCACTTTGTGGATTTTTTCTTTTTTTTGTATAAGTACTGGTAATTGTAAATACTTTTTTGCTCTCAAATATTAAATTCAATTTGAATAGCTTTACTGTTTTTGTCAATTCAGCCAATATTTCAAAATAACATTATAACAGACATAAAATGGTAAGCCTGTTAGAATTATACATTAATTAAAGTGTGGAAATCTGTATAGCTTAGGATATTGTTGGGATGTCCTGGGCGTAAATGATTTGATTTCTCCGTCAATTTTTAAGCTTAGCTTAGCAGGGTACAGAATTCTGGGCTTAAAATTGTTCTTTTTAAGTGGATTAAAGGTAGATGACCATTGTCTTCTTGCTTGGAAATTTTCATTAGAGAAGTCTATGTTCACTCTGATGGATTTGCCCCTGTAGTTCAACTGGCGCTTACTCCTGGCAGCTTGCAGAATCTTTTCTTTTGTCTTGACTTTGGATAGGTTCGTCACAATGTGTCTTGGAGAAGCTTGGTTAGAGTTGAGGCGACCTGGGGTCCGATATCCCTCTGAAAGCAGTGTGTCAGAATCTTTGGTGATATTTGGGAAATTTTCTTTTATAATATCTCTAGTATGGCCTCCATTCCTCTGGGGCATTCTTCTTCCCCTGCTGGAATTCCTATAACTCGTATGTTGGAACGCTTTATAAAGTTCCATAATTCTGACAGTGAACATTCTGCTTTCTCTCTCTTCTTTTCTGCCTCTTTTACTATCTGAGTTATCTCAAGAACTTTGTCTTCTATCTCTGAAATTCTTTCTTCTGCATGGTCTAACCTATAGCTGATACTTTCCATTGCATCTTTAAGTTCCCTAATTGACTGTTTCAGTTCCTTCAGCTCTGCTATATCTTTTTCTTATTCTTCATAGCGTTCATCTCTTATTTGATTCTGTTTTTGGATTTCCTTTTGGTTATTTTCCACTTTATTAGCAGTTTCCTTCATTGTTTCCATCATTTCTTTCATTGTTTTCAACATGTGTATTCTAAATTCCCTTTCTGTCATTCCTAACATTTCTGTATAGGTGGAATCATCTGCAGTAGCTACCTCATGGTCCCTTGGTGGGGTTGTTCTGTACTGGTTCTTCATGTTGCCTGGAGTTTTCTGCTGATTCTTCCTCATGAGTGATTTCTTTTATCTGTTTCCTTGCCCTAATTTTCCTTTCACTTCCTCTTGCTCTTTAAGTTCTCTTGCCTGTGGACTAAGGGTTACAGGACCAGAGGGTTGAGAAGGTTGAAGAGCAAAAAAGGGATGAAAGAAAGGAGGACCGAGTGATAAGAAAAATAGAGAAAGGAGAGGGGGTGTGTAAAAGGCATATTGACAAAAAGAAGAGAGGCACAGAAAGAGGGAGACAGAACAATATAGGTGTACAGTAGGGTACTTTGACACAACCTTAAGAAAAAACCACCTTCTGGGGATGCCCAGTTGGGTGGTTCCCTTGAGGTCAGCAGCTCTTTGCTAACCTTATCAGACACAGTATCTCACCTCCACCCAGTAGAGAGGAAAGACAAAAATGCTATAAATCATACCAACACAAGCAAACAGAAAACTTTACGGGATAAAATTGGGTGAAAAACCAAGTAATAGCGGTAGAAACACTAGCAAAAATAAAATTGTAATTATTGAAAAAGACAGCAATAAGAAATTATAATTAAACTAGAAAAATTGAGAAAGAAAAAGGATCTGTATGGAAAAGGTTGAACCTATAAAACAAAACAACATCAACAACATCAAAATAAACAAAAAATAAAACAAAACAAAAAAAAACAACCAAACCAAAACAAAGAAAAAAAACTCACAACCAAAAACAAAGCAGTATGTATATGTTATTGAATATTGTCTGGGCAACACATGGTGTTCTGGTGTATGAGATGTTAATCACAGTTCTGATACGACTGGAGGGTGCTGATTTCTCAAACCCCAGCAGGTAGACACCCTAAATCTCTCTTTAGCCCACTTAAAAGGCACTTTGAACTTGTTCACTTGCTGAGCAGTAGCTTTCCCAGGAAAGTGCTTGTCCCTGGAATCACTGCTGAAGTGGCTATCCACTTACCCAGTGTGCCAAAACTGGTCTCACTCTGCCCCCAAGGGTTAGGGCTGCAAGGCGGCTCAGACCCCGCCCTTGGGCTACTTGGTCGCTGGGTTACCAGCTCCCACCCAATTCTAGCTCTGTGACCCTGAGGGCGGAGCTTGCCAGGGCAGATCGCTCACAATGTCTGCCTGTGACCCAGAGCCAAACACTATTAGCTCTGTCTGGCTCAGCGGCTCAGACTGGGGCCCTAGACAAAGGCCAAAATTCTCCGCACTCCTGCTCAGGCTCTCCCCAAGGCAGTTCAGCTGAGTGCCAAGTCCAAAGACACCAAAACAGTTCACAGGTAAGGCCTTTCTGGTTTGCAGTCTCGCTGCTACTGAACTTACAGTTTCGGGCAGGTTTAGACCGATTGAACACACACAACCACTTGCAGGTTTTCCACTGTTTTAGTCCTCCTCTTGGGGTCCAGAAGTCTCTCGCTGACTCCCTGTGTCTGCGCAGGGGTGATGATAGGCAGATCCCACCAGCCAGAGATGCCTGGAGTTCTATCTCCCCAGACTCATGGTGCCCAGATGCAAGAAAGCTGTTACTTGGCTGCCATCTTGCTCCGCCTCCTGAAATTCATATTTCAATGTTCATAAAGGTTTATTGGAACACAATTATATCCATTAAATATATTATTTGTTTATGTATATGGCTGCTTTCCTGAGAAAATGGCTAAGTTAAGTAGTTGTGACAGACATTGTATGATTTACAAAGGCTGTAATATTTACTATCTGTCCCTTTACAGAAAAAAACTGCCATATCTAGACCAATATGGATCTCTTTGTGTTAGAAGACTAAGAAGAACGTACCTACCTGCATAGAGTTTCAGCTGTGCCTTATTTTACATATACTTGCACATTGTATATGTTGTTGAAACATACACTGTTTCATTTTGTAAAAAAACTATACATCTTCTCTCATGCTGCTACATTTCTTCCTTTATGGGATGACTACTCATTTTTAGATATTATTCCCATTTGTTCCTTCATTCATTTATCTGTAAGGTCTTATGGTGCACATACCTGGGAACATGTGACTAATAAAATGTATCTTTATTAATTAACTTGCATAGACAAATAATTGACCATTACTAGGAGATTGTATAGTGAGAAGTGCTCTCATAGGTTATGGCTAGAACAGAATGGAAGGATACTTGACTTGGCTGAGGAAGTTGGTAAAGACATCCTGGAAAAGAAGACACTTGAGCTGGACAAGGGTGGGAAGTAGGGGATGTGTGCTCCATGTTACAGAAATATTATCCAAGGCCTGCATCAATCCAGGTTCAATGCAGGAAACAGAAACCAATGTAGTCATCTTAAGAAGGAAAGGATTTAGGTAAAAATCCACATATAATTAGGACAAAATTATGAAAGAGGCAGAACAGACTATAGGCTGGCTCACCAGGAATGATTCCAAGAAGACTCCCACCACTGAGGTTGCTGTGAGCTGTGGGTTCTCGGAAATTATTCAGTCCAAGAACATGTTGTCAACCACGGATGAGGATCAGGAAGTTATCACTAATGCTGTGACTTCCTCTTAAACCTCAGGAAGCCAGAAAATGGACACAAGTGTTCTGCTGTAGAAAAAGATCTCTACAAAATTGCTTGCTGGTAAAGAAAAAGCTCAAAAACCAAGAAGATGGCCTCAGTCTCATTTCAATTTTGAAATCTTAGATTAATCCATCTGTTTTGAGCATCCAGAACTCTTCCTGCCAAGGGTGGAAAAGACAGCTTTCTAGCCTCTGATTCACAGAAAGGTACCCTCGAAGTCAGGTGGAGTGGAGGTTGAACAAGCCATGGCACAGAATCCTCCACATGTGCAGAATCAATGTCACTGTCCATTCAAGGAATTGCAAATAGTTTGCAATGTCAAGCAGTGATCCCCAAATTTTCCAGTGTGGACCCCTTTTAAACATCAAAATGTTGAGCCCCTGCACATGACAGTAGTGGTATTTTAGCATCCTATAATTGAGAAATATTTCAAATACAGTTACATTCAGGTACAATTTTATTTTATTAATCACAATAGCAACTAAATTTGGAAAATGGTGTTGATAAAAATAACTCATATCTGTTCGCCCATTACATAGTTTAACTCACTTGGCAGTAATACATACATAGTTGAGTCAGATCATTTGTTCAGTCAACACATAATGAATGGACCACTTGTGGATTCCAGAACTCTTTTCAATAATGCCTGAAATTCTAGGTGTTTTAAACTCACACTTAGCAACCATTGAGATATAATAGTTTAGGGTACCTGATGAGGAGAAGCAAGCAAAGAGATTCTAAAAGAAAGCTAATTTCTTTAGACATTAACCAGGAGTGATGAGGAATCACTGAATTTTGTGCCAAGAACAAAATTGGATTTTTGTGTCAGAAAGACTACTCTTATGAATTGAGGGAATGAAAAGAGTGAGGGGAAGGAGAAAATATGGGACCCTATTTCAGTAATCCAGGTGGGAAAACTAAGGATCTAAAAACTAGGTATAGGTAGTGGGAATGGAAAGATATGGAGATTTAGGAGCAGGATTGATTGCTTATTGATTGATATAGTATGACAAGGGTGACTACAAGGAAAGAGGCTGTGTTTGTGTGACCATGTAAAATGTGCAATACAGGACAAAAATGAACTCCAATTTCTCTACATATTGTATGTATAATGTGTATAATTTTAAAGGAGTTACTATAGTAAAATGAGTATGGTATTAATTTAGTTAGGATAACTAGTTTAGTTAGTTATCCTAACTAATTTAGGATAACTAATTTAGTTAGCATAACTAACTAAATTAACTAGTTAGGATAACTAAATTAATACCATACTCATTTTACTATAGTAACTATAGAAATAAACCCTCAATCTCAGTGACTTCATAAATAAAGGAGTATTTCTCATTCATATCACAGTCCAGTGGGGGTCCCATGTGTGTGCATGTGATGGTGAGGAGGGAGGCAAATTGTGCTCCATGTGATTTAGAGATCCAGGCATTTTTTTCTTTTTCTTTTTCTTTCTTTCTTTTTTTTTTGAGACAGAATCTCAAGCTGTTGTCCTGGCTATAGTGCCATGGTGTCACAGCTCACAGCAACCTCAAACTGTTGGGCTTAAGCGATTCTCTTGCCTCAGCCTTCCAAGTAGCTGGGACTACAGGCACCTCCCACAATGCCCAGTTATTTTTAACTTGTAGTTGTCATTGTTGTTTGGCGGGCCTGGGCTGGATTTGAACCCACCACCTCTGGTGTATGTGGCTGGTGCCCTAGCTGCTGGAGCTACAGGCACTGAGTCCAGTTATTTTTTCTTTTATTGGCTCCACCATCAACTAGGACACTGAATTCTCTACATTTCATTTGAACTGAAATTAGAGATCTGAATTGCAAATAGGGTGATGTTATGTTCAGGCTTAGTAGAAATGTGCATATGTTCTTTTGGTTAAAAATTCAGTCATATGACCACAAATGAGTTGGTGATGAGAAACATAATCTCTCTATGCTCCTAGGAAAAAAGAAGACATGAGTTTTATGATCATCTAGCCTGTTTCTACTGTAAGTCTATGTTAAGTTATGAGACAACTCATAGAATTTGGAAATATGATTGCAGTAAATGATAAAGTGATTTAAGTTTAATTAGACAATGCCTGATCAATACAACAGAGACATATAAGCCACTTGATTACATTACTGAACACGTTACTGAGAAATGGAGGAAGCAATGTAACTATTGAGTCTGGAGATAGATGAACCAAAGATAAAGGAATTATCACTATTTTCAACACTGTCCATGAGTTGGAGTGTTCTGACTCTGTAGTAACCAAGTGCCTTCTAATTAATGCTAATTCTCTCTTTGATTTCAGTAAAAAAATATATATATGTATATATATATGGTGATAAGTCTTATGATCCCTGTGATTCCAGGGACCTTCTTCTCTTTATTCTCCTCTTCTTCCTCCTTCTCCTCCCTTGTTGCCATTACCATCCTCATGCTCATCTTTATAACCACCATTCACTAAATACTAGGTTTGTGCAAGGTACTCTAGATGTGCTTTAATCCTTATGACAGCTGCATTTTTTTGTTGTTGTTGTTAGAGGTAGGAGTCTTGCTATGTTGCCTCAGCTGTCCTCTAACTCCAGGCCTCAAGTGATCTCCCTCCCTCGGCATCCTGAATAGCTGAGACTACAGGTGGGTGCATTTCAGCCCGGCAACTATTGCATTTAACAGATGCAAATACCTAGTTTCAGAGAAATTCCATAGCTTACCCTCACAGTAAATAGTGGCAACTCTGAGTAAGAAACCAATTCTGCTAACTTCATAGCCCAAGTTCTTTCTACCATTGTAAAACAGTAAATCTGCATCTAGGGTATATTAAAGATCAGTCCCTTGAGAATTTAATAAACATAAATTACTTCCTTGAAATGATCAATTCTGGGTACAAGTTATTAGTCTCTCAACAGCTCAGGACCCAATGTTGAGCTGAAGGTAACTCCCCAAACATCCTTTGACCCTATGAGGTCTTGTCAGGGCAGCTGGTCAGCCACCTGCTTCTGATATCCCTATTTCTGAACTTTAACTTCAACATTGGTAACCTAGTAACTTCATAAAGTAGTATTTACTAGACAGAACAGTTAACATATTTATATTTTTGTAATGAGAAAAACCACTCTTATAAATAAAATACAAATCTTAAATATGAAATTTAGTGAGGTTACCAAATAAAAATGATATTCAATCCCTTCAATAAAACCCATACTGTGTAATTGCAATTATTGAACAAAGGTATAATCAGAAAAAAATATATTTTTTAATTAAAATGTATCAATAGGAATAAGTCAAAGTAAATAAGTTTTCTTCAGATGGCAGTTTTATTTTCCCAGAGTAGGAATTTAAAATTGCTTCAATTGCTTCTAAGTTACTAAATAGGAAAAGTGCTTAAATGGTGATAAAATGCATAACAAATGTTTAACCTGAGTGCAAAAGGACAAGAGAGAAGAGCAGAACAGTCCTATATGTGTCTCAATAAACCATGCTCACTTATGCTACTTCAGACTGCTTTTTCCCATCCAGTGTACAAGTGAAAGCATCAATTTCATCTTAATATTTCATATTATTGCATATCCTTATGTAAAATTAACTGTCACACGTGTTGTTCCTTTTGTCTCACCCTTTTCTGACCCTTTGCATCTTATGTGGTCATTTCTGCTGGTTCTTTGCTTCTGAATTACACCATTGTCGTGTTATAAAAGGAATAAAAATATAGGTCAAAATGTGTCTTTGCAAAATCACTGTAGGGACACTAGAAGAAACAGATGAGAGAATAATGTGTTTTTCACATTTTTATTCAGGATATAATAATGATGGCACTTGCTCCTTGCTGTTCTCTGAAGTGCCAGGGTAGATACGTGATTTGGTTGGCTACAACATTCTCCGGGTAAACTATGCACACCTGAAAGCCCACCATCTCAAGTGAATTGCAATGAAGCTAAGCTTTATCACAAGTAAACATATGATGATTATCCAATGCAACATCTGTATCTATAGAGTGGATAACTACAAGGCTGCCCGGCAGGACTTGATGACGCATCAGTCTATTAGCACTTTGTGGCAGCTACAAAACCTCACAGAACACTGCCTAAGAGTGAAGATAACACATTCTATACCAGGTTCAAGTCTGACCCTGGGGAATTCACCTCACCTTCTCAAGGTTCAAGTTTTTAATCTTCAAAATGAGGAAGTTGGACTAGATCTACGAGATGCTGGCAGTAGTACTTTGTTGTATGTGTGTGTGTGGGGGGCTTCCTTTTAAAAAATGGTTAGTAATGTCGCATAGGACATGTTATTTAGAAAATAATCGCAATCTATATGGTTGCAGTACTAGTATAGTGAATATGAATGTTCTTGGTGAAAACACTTCCTTTTTTTTCTTTCCTATAAACCAGTTTAAATCTGAAGCTGCAGCATTGTATTTTCAGCTTGGCAACAGATTCAGTCTGTGATTGTTGGGACTCCACATACCTGAAAGAGTTCTTACAAAATTACCAGATTCTCTTGAAATCACAAAGGTGAAGCCATTCTGGTTACCCTAGGGCCAACCTTAGTTTTCACTGGAACCTGTGCCAGACCATGAAGACCTTTCATTTCAGGGATTCTGATGATTCAGTGACATTGCTGGGACAACGTTAAGTCTGAGTCCAAGACCCTGCCCTGCATGTGCTCTGACCAAGGGACCCCTGCCCCTCTTCCTCTGACCTTTCCCCAGCCAAGAGAACAGTGCTTCTTTTTTCCTCTTGCATCCTTCACAGGGTCTTTCTTTTCTCCTGTTCCTACCTGGGATACCGTGTATAAACTCTTAGGTGAGTTTAGATTTTCGTCCAAGATGGGGAGCAAATTTGCTTCATGTAGCTTCTACTTGCCCATGGAAATCTATCTGAGGGGAGGAAACACATAAATCTGAGGCCAACAACTGGATTGAGGGCAGGGAAAAAAAATGCCCAAGCCAAAATGCAGGTCAGTGTTTCTGTAAATCATTCTGTCACACTATCAAGTAATTTAAAATGTAATCACACATAGGGAGAAACACACCTGTATTTTTATTGTAATTTTTTAAGTAACAGCTTTATTGTGAATAATTTCTATTCTATACAATGAACCTATTTAATGCATATGTATTTATTTTTAATAGTGATTTTGATTATAGGCAATTTTAATTAGGATAGGTGAATAAATTTATAGATGTTATAAAGGGGACTTCTAAGTACCTTCAAAGGCTTCAGATTGTATTTTTCTTATGTAAAATTCCTTGGCATTTTTCATCTTATAAAAAGAAAAGGTTTTTAGACTATTAGACTATAATATTAGTTGAAAAGTGCAGGGACAAAATTGTAGGTGGAATATGACCACTCCTATAAGGAAATATGTATAGCTAAAAAGGCAGGAGAAAAAAAAAAAGGCTAAGTATGGACGGTCAGATTTAGGGTAACTATTTTGTTTTCTATTTTTATAGACTATCATATTCCTCGATTCATATGTATACTTTTAGAATGGGAAAGTAAACTTTATTTATGAAACTTTGAATTTTTCTCTGTTTTTGGAAGCACATGTTATGAACATTACTCATCAGGCCTGATTTGCATGATTTGGGGAGATCATAAATGATGACAATAAACTACACTCATACATTGCTTGATAGTTTATAAATTTCGTTCAATGGCATTATCTTATTTCATTGAGCAAAGAGGTAGAGATTTTACTCAGGAGATTGTCAAAAGTTGGGGAAGCCAAGGAAATCCAAAGGGCCTCTTAGAGGACCTTTATGCTTAAGCAGTTATTATCTCTGGGGCAAAAAACTGTAGCCTGAGTTTGATGAAAGAGTAGGGAGTGAGGAGATAAGAGCCCAGAGCAATTCTAGCTGGTATCACTGACCTGAGAAAAAACAGAGAATGAACAGGATGTGTGGGTGTGGTAGTTTTTATGCATGCTGTTTCTTTGACTTTCTGTAGAGTCATTAACTTGGGCCCAGTTAATGGTTGTCCATAGAGAGGTTGTTCAAAGGAGGTTTTGGGATTTTGTTATGTGGGCTACTCTTACTGGGGTTAGGTGGTAAAAAGCTGTACTTTTTCCCCCAGTTTTACTTTCTACAATGTTTAGAGAAAAAATGCTAAAAATAATTATATAAAAACATTAATAGTTTTACCTCTGGTTAATTTTTTTTTATTTTTCTATACTTTGGTGTTATTCTTTATAATAACAATAACAATGTTTAAGATAAGGACTAGAAGCAAAAAAAACTCATAAAGAATGAATGAACATAAAGATATTCACAAAAGAAATCAGAGAATTGCTGCATCAAAATATCAAGCAATAATAATGCAAAGAAAGTAACATTCACATTGTCAAACATTCACATGTCTATTAGAGAATGCTTTGACTCAGATTCAGTATGGATTTTGTGTTCTTTAAATAATTCTATAATTAATTATAATATTTAAAAAATCAAATATTGTTATTAAAAGAATGATTCTTCAATTATTTTTCCCATGTGAAATGACACAGTAGCATGATCTTCCTGCAACTGTACTAAGGAAGAGGGAACAAATATTCATTAGGCCACGTTAAAAACTTTAGAATTGGGCAGCACCTGTGGCTCAAAGGAGTAGGACACTGGCCCCATATACCAAAGGTGGTACATTCAAACCTGACCCCAACCAAAAACTGCAAAAAAAAAAGAACTTTAGAGTTATGTAGAGCAGGTGTTAGAAGAGGAAGAAACTGAAGATTAAAGAGACTAAATGATTTTACAGCATTCAGTTAGTACAACAGCTTATTTTTTTTTTCCAGCCTATAGTAATTACCATGAATTAGATTAGGCATTTGAGCCTTAAGTATAAAAGATCAAAAAATTATTTCCGAGAATTTTCAGTCTTATAATAAGTGACAATATTTAAAAATTGATATTTTCAATTAGTGGGATAAGTTGGGGTAGAGGTATGAAGTGGAAACTATTGAGAAAATATTAGTTTGAACCACCTGAAACTGCCGATAATCAAGCATTTTCGTCCTTCAAAAATGGTGCTTTGATATGATTCATTCTAATACAACTACACCAGAATTGTAATAATGGTTAAATCAATGAATGAATCTTGATAAGAAAATAGGAAACTACCAGATGAAGGCATATTTATCTGTCAAAGGTGACTCAGTAGACATACAAAAAAACCACACAATAAATTGAAAAAGGAAAGTTTAATATAAAATGTCAGTAACCACAATAGGGGATTACATTAACAAGGGATTAATTAGTAAGAAGTAAAGTGAATGCTAAAGAATGCAAACGTAAGAATCAGCCACTACCTAACCCTAGCTCTGAGACAGAACATCCAAGAGTGAGCTATTTTGCCCCTCTGCCCCAGGTCTGATATCCAGACTTCCAGGACTCAATGAATGACAGAGAAGTTGCAGTGATAGAAGCCCTGGATTTATATCCTCTGGGGTGCAGTGGACAGCTGTTTGCAGGAGAGTGTCTCACTGAAGCTGGTGCTAGCAGCAAAAGAAGCTGCTGGCTGCTCCTTGTTGCTCACTGCCCTGCACTGGAGAAGCTGCCTGAGCCACAGAAGCCTGGTGCTAGAGAAGCTGTCTACAGTGCAGGTGGTGGGTGCCTGGGGAAGCTTGTGCACTAATAGGATCCTGGGGGTGGAGAAGCTGCACAAGCTGCAGAAGACTGCTGGAGGAGCACACCAGCAACAAAAAGGAAAACCCATCCCCTGCAATGTCTTCCATCACCCTCTACTGACGGAGCTTAGCATCATGTCAGCTGGCAAATAAAAACTACTTAAAAGGCCAGCTGCATTTTTACACAGCAGGCAATGAAGAGTGAATTTGGTACTGAGACAATAAATTGATAACTGGCACAGTGTGTAAAGACAGTCTTTACAGCCAGTGGAAATAGTATGAGAAAAGACATGTAAAAAAGACTTTCATGTCTGGCATAGTGATAGACTTGATTGCCAGACTGACTGTCCTACTGTAAAATAAACTAACAAAATCTCGTAAATATCCTGCATTTTTTTTTAAATAGAAAAGGTGTTTAAATGAATCAGTGAGGTGTCAAGAAAGTAAGGAATACTTAGGTGCCAAAACTAAGTTAGAGCATTAACTTGAACACTGAAGATGTTGTTCATTTTGGTGGCATTTGTGAAATATTTTGAACTTGAACTTTATTTTTCAGGGTCTTATGGAGTGCATAATTCCAAGGTCCTCTCAAACTGAGGAGTCTGATTTTGAGACTCCTTTACATTTCACTAGGATGCAGAAAGTTCACTGTGAAAGTAAACTAGATATGCACTTACTTAGTGTGACAGTGAAATAAACCTGCCTTATTTTCTTTTCCTAAGGGAACTTCAAGGAAGACTGCAGTGGTTAAACTTTGGCGCTGGCTAAAGGAGGAAAATTGTCTCTTCAGAATTCACAACCATAAGCCAATTCTTGGAGGATTACAGCCTGAATTCACACCACCCAAGTGGTCTGAAAAACTTCAGGATGAAAATTAATTTTGAAGTGATGGCAGTGGTGTTCCATAGGCTCTGGAAAAAGTAAACACAAATCCTCTCAAAAGGGATATCCCTTGAATCCAAACTTCAAAAAGTCCTATAGATAAATGCCAAGGATTAATAGGTTGCCATCAAAAATCACAAAATGTACAAGGAAATTGGCCACAATGTGCAAGAACAAGCAGAAACAATAAAGTCATAAAAGCTTCAACTACCCGTATTTGAATTATCAACACAACTGGTATGTTTAATATATGTTTAAAGAAATAAAAAAGTGAAAAGATGATCAAGATGATTTGAAAATGAATCATATAGAAATGAAATGAAAAGTGTAATATTTGAGAACAAATCCAAAGGCTGATTTAAAAGCAGAGTAGATACTTGTGAAGCCAGAATTAGTGAACAGGGAGATAGAACTAAGAATTATGTAGAATGTAGTATAGAGAAAGAAGAGAAGAAAATATGAAGACACATAGAGACGTGAATGACAGCGCGGGAAGGTATTACATATTTAAATTAGAACTTCAGTAAGAGATGAGAGATAGAATGGGCAGGGGCAATATTAATGGTAGTTAAGAGTAGAAAACTTTCCAGAAATAATGAAAAAAAAGAACACAAAGATACAAAACGCATATTAATTTCCAAACAGGATTAATAAACACAAACTCACACCCAGAAACTTTGGTATTCCCAGGACACCTTTGTATTCCTTGGTACACATTAAACACCATTGGCGGGAGGAGACCAAGATGGCAGCCGAGTAACAGCTTCCTTGCATCTGGGCACCATAAATCTGGGGAGATAGGACTCCAGGCGTCTCTGGCTAGTGGGATCTGCCTATCATCACCTCTGTGAGGATACAGGGAGTCAGCGAAAGACTTCTGGACCCCAAGAGGAGGACAAAAACAGTGGAAAAAAGGCAAGTGGTCGCGCATGTTCAATCAGTCTAAACCTGCCCACAACTGTAAGTTCAGTAGCAGTGAGACTGCAAACTGGAAAGGCCTTATCTGTGAACTGTTTTGGTGTCTTTGGACTTGGCACTCAGTTGAACTGCCTTGGGGAGAGCCTGAGTGGGAGTGCGGAGAACTTTGGCCTTTGTCTAGGGCCCCAGTCTGAGTCGCTGAGCCAGACAGAGCTAGTAGTGTTTGGCTGTGGGCCACAGGGAGCCATTGTGAGTTATCTGCCCAGGAAGCTCTGCCCTCAGGGTCGCAGAGCTAGAATCGGGTGGGAGCTGGTAACCTAGCAACCGAGTAGCCTAAGGGTGGGGTCTGAGCCGCCTTGAAGCCCTAACTCTCAGGGGCAGAGTGAGACCGGTTTTGGCACACTGGGTAAGTGGATAGCCACTTCAGCAGTGATTCCAGCGACAAGCACTTTCCTGGGAAAGCTTCTGCTCAGCAAGTTTACAAGTTCAAACTGCCTTTTAATTGGGATAAAGAGAGATTTAGGGTGTCTACCTGCTGGGGTTTGAGAAATCAGCAGCCTCCAGTCATATCAGAACTGTGATTAACATCTCATACCCCAGAAAACCACATGTTGCCCAGACAATATTCAACAACATATACATACTGCTTTGTTTTTGGTTGTGATTTTTTTTGGTGTCATTGTTTTTTTGTTTATTTTGATGTTGTTTTGTTTTTTAATTTCAACCTTTTTTATACAGATACTTTTTCTTTCTCAATTTTTCTAGTTCAATTATAATTTCCATTGCTGCCTTTTTCAATAACTAGAACTTCATTTTTGCTAGTGTTTCTACCACTATTATTTGGTTTTTCACCCAATATAATCCTGTAAAGTTTTCTGTTTCCTTGTTTTGGTTTGATTTATAGCATATTTGTCTTTTCACTCTACTTGGTGGAGGTGGGGTACTGTGTCTGATCAGGTTAGCAAAGAGCTGCTGACCTCAAGAGAACCACCAAACTGGGCACCCCCAGAAGGTGGGGTTTTTTTTAAGGTTGTGTCAAAGTACCCACTGTACACCTGCATTGCTCTGTGTCCCTCTTTCTGTGCCTCTCATCTTTTTTTCAATATTCCATTAACCCACCCCCTTTCCTTTCTCTATTTTTTTTTTCTTTTCACTCGGTCCTCCTTTCTTTCATCCCTTTCTTGCTCTTCAACCTTATCACCCTTCTGGTCCTGTAGTAAAAGTACTCATCTAACCCTAGTCCACAGGCACGAGAATTTAAAGAGCAAAAGGAAGTGAAAGGAAAATTAGGGCAAGGAAACAGATAAAGAAATAACTCATGAGGAAGAATCAGCAGAAAACTCCAGGCAACATGAAGAACCAGTCCAGACAAACCCAGCCAAGGGACAATGAGGTAGCTACTGCAGAGGATTCCACCTATAAAGAAATGTCAGGAAAGACAGACGGGGAATTTAGAATACACATGATGAAAACAATGAAAGAAATGATGGAAACAATGAAGGAAACTGCTAATAAAGTGGAAAATAACCAAAAGGTAATCCAAAAACAGAATCAAATAAGAGATGAACAATATGAAGAATATAAAAAGGATACAGCAGAGCTGAAGGAACTCAACCAGTCAATTAGGAAACTTAAAGATGCAATGGAAAGTATCAGCAACAGGTTAGACCATGCAGAAGAAAGAATTGAAGAGGTGGAAGACAAAGTTCTTGAGATAACTCATATAGTAAAAGAGGCAGAAAAGAAGAGAGAGAAAGCAGAACGTTCACTGTCAGAATTATGTTACTTTATGAAGCGTTCCAATATATGAGTTATAGGAATCCCAGAAGAGGGAGAAGAATGCCCCAGAGGAATGGAAGCCATACTAGAGAATATTATAAAAGAAAATTTCCCAAAGATTCTGACACACTGCTTTCAGAGGGCTATCGGACCCCAGGTCGCCTCAACAATAACTGAGCTTCTCCAACACACATTGTGATGAACCTATCCAAAGTCAAGAGAAAAGAAAAGATTCCGCAAGCTGCCAGGAGTAAGCACCAGTTGATGCACAGGCGCAAATCCATCAGAGTGACCGCAGACTTCTCTAATGAAACTATCCAAGCAAGAAGACAATGGTCATCTACCTTTAATCTACTTAAACAGAACAATTTCCAGCCCAGAATTCTGTACCCTGCTAAGCTAAGCTTTAAAATTGATGGAGAAATCAACTCATTTACGGATATACAAACATTGAGCAAATTCACCACAACAAGACCAGCTCTACAGGAAATACTTCAACCTGTTCTGCACACTGACCACCACAATGGATCAGCAGCAAAGTAAGGACTCCGAAATTAAAGGACAGACCCTACCCTCCACACTGATGCAAAAGATAAAACTAAGCAATGGACTCTCACAAAATAAGATGAGTAGAATACTACCACACTTATTACTTATCTCAATAAATGTTACTGGCTTGAATTCCCCACTGAAGTGACATAGATTGGCTGACTGGATTAAAAAACACAAGCCATCCATTTGCTGTCTACAAGAAATACACCTGGCTTCAAAAGACAAATTAAAGCTCCGAGTCAAGGGTTGCAAGACAATTTTTCAGGCAAATGGAATCCAGAAGAAAAGAGGAGTTGCGATCTTATTTTCAGATTCATGTGGATTTAAAGCAACTAAACTCAAAAAAGACAAAGATGGTCACTTTATATTGGTCAAGGGAAAAATACAACAAGAAGATGGTTCAATTCTAAATATTTATGCCCGCAATTTAAATGCTCCCAGATTCTTGAAACAGACCTTACTCAGTCTGAGCAATATGATATCTGATAATACCATAAAAACAGGGGACTTTAACACTCCTCTTACAGAGCTGGACAGATCCTCTAAACAGAAGTTAAACAAAGATATAAGAGATTTAAATGAGACCCTAGAACAAATGTTCTTGATAGATGCATATAGAACACTCCATCCCAAAGATAAAGAATATACATTCTTTGCATCACCCTATGGAACATTCTCCAAAATTGATCATATACTGGGACACAAAAGAAATATCAACAGAATCAAAAGAATTGAAATTTTACCTTGTATTTTCTCAGACCATAAGGCATTAAAGGTGGAACTCAACTCTAACAAAAATGCTCGACCCCACACAAAGTCATGGAAATTAAGTAATGTTCTGTTAAATAACAGATGGGTGCAGGAAGAAATAAAGCAGGAAATCGTTAACTTCCTTGAGCATAACAACAATGAAGACACAAGCTACCAAAACCTCTGGGATACTGCAAAAGCAGTTTTGAGAGGAAAATTCATTGCTTTAGATGCCTACATTCGAAAAACAAAAAGAGCACATCAATCTCACAAGCCATCTTATGGAATTGGAAAAAGAAGAACAATCTAAGCCTAAACTCAGTAGAAGAAAAGAAATATCCAAAATCAAATCAGAGATCAATGAAATTGAAAACAAAAGAATCATTCAGAAAATTAATAAAACAAGGAGTTGGTTATTTGAAAAAATAAATAAAATAGATAAACCATTGGCCAGAATAATGAGAAATAGAAAAGTAAAGTCTCTAGTAACCTCAATCAGAAATGATGAAGGGGAAATAACAACTGATCCCCAGGGCAGCGCCTGTGGCTCAGTAGCTAAGGCGCCGGCCCCCTATACTAAGGGTGGCGGGTTCAAGCCCGGCCCCAGCCAAAATGCAACCAAAAAATGGCCGGGCATTGTGGAAGGCGACTGTGGTTCCAGCTACTCGGGAGGCTGAGGCAGGAGGATCGCTTGAGCCCCAGGAGTTGGAGGTTGCTGTGTGAGGCCATGGCACTCTACCGAGGGGTATAAAGTGAGACTCTGTCTCTACAAAAAAAAAAAAAAAACCTTAATAACAACTGATCCCACAGACCATACAAGAGATCATCTCTGAATACTACCAGAAACTCTATGCCCAGAAATTTGACAATGTGAAGGAAATAGATCAATATTTGGAATCACACCCTCTCCCTAGACTCAGCCAGGAAGAAATAGAGCTCCTGAACAGACCAATTTCAAGCACTGAGATCAAAGAAACAATAAAAAATCTTCTAACCAAAAAATGCCCTGGTCCAGCTGGCTTCACACCAGAATTCTATCAAACCTTCAAGGAAGAGCTTATTCCTGTACTGCAGAAATTATTCCAAAAAATTGAGGAAGAAGGAATCTTACTCAACACATTCTATGAAGCAAACATCACCCTGATACCAAAACCAGGAAAAGACCCAACCAAAAAGGAGAATTTCAGACCAATCTCACTCATGAATATAGACGCAAAAATCCTCAACAAAATCCCAGCCAATAGATTACAGCTTATCATCAAAAAAGTCATTCATCATGATCAAGTAGGTTTCATCCCAGGGATGCAAGGCTGGTTTAACATACGCAAGTCCATAAACGTTATCCACCATATTAACAAAGGCAAAAAGAAAGATCACATGATCTTCTCAATAGATGCAGAAAAAGCATTTGTTAAAATCCAGCATCCTTTTCTAACTAGAACACTGAAGAGTATAGGCATAATGGCACATTTCTAAAACTGATTGAAGCTATCTATGACAAACCCACAGCTAATATGTTACTGAATGGAGTAAAACTGAAAGGTTTTCCTCTTTAAACTGGAACCAGACAAGGTTGTCCTCTGTCACCTTTACTATTCAACATAGTGCTGGAAGTTCTAGCCAATACAATTAGGCAAGACAAGGAAATAAAGGGAGTCCAAATGGCAGCAGAGGAGGTCAAACTCTCCATCTTTGCTTATGACATGATCTTATGCTTAGAGAACCCCAAAGATTCAACCACAAGACTCCTAGAAGTCATCAAAAAATACAGTAATATTTCAGGATATAAAATCAATGTCCACAAGTCAGTAGCCTTTGTATACACCAATAACAGTCAAGATGAGAAGTTAATTAAGGACACAACTCCCTTCACCATAGTTTCAAAGAAAATAAAATACCTAGGAATATACCTAATGAAGGAGGTGAAGACCTCTATAAAGAAAATTATGAGGGGGAGAGAGACAAGATGGCGTACTGAAGTCAGCTTTCAACAGAGGCTCCCGTCCAGAAGGAGAGTTAAGGGACAGGAATTTAGTAAGTATCCTGGTGGACTTGAGCCTCACCAAGAGAGAAGGTTGAAGAACGCACATCAACACCGCTGAGGCAAGCTGCAATCACAAGGACGCAAACAAAAGGTACAAAATCCACCACCAAGCAGACGTGAGTCCTCCTCCCCCATGGGACCGGCTCAAGAGCCCCACAATTAAACAAGTGGGCAGAAATTAAAGGCCCTCCCACTACACTCCACGGGAGAGATCTTCTAAAAACTGGACCTACCCCCCCTACTGGGGTGCTGTGGCATTCTCCTGCCAGGCATAAAACGGAATAAAACTTTGGGAATCCTTCGCCGGCAACCCTCCTGGCGCTCCCCTCCCGCCCACTGAGGTCTGGAGGAATGTCCCCCAGGAGTTCGGATCCTTGGGTGATTTCTCAAGGGGAGTGGACAGTCCCCGAGTTGCGACTGGTCAGCATTGACTCTGAGGCGCGCGAGTGAGGAGAGGGCACCGGGCTGAGGGGGAGTCACGCCTCGCGGCACTTCCCTGCGGTGCAGTGCAGCAACCCTCCCCAGGCACAAAACTGAATAAGACTCTAGGTTCCCCGCTGGGAGCTGAGAGCCCTACTCTCACTCGGGGTCTGAGGGCCTATCCCCCAGGAGTTCGGATCCTTGGTGATTTCTCGAGGGGAGTGCACAGTGCCTGAGCTGCGTCAGGTCAGCGCCGACTCTGGGAAACGTGAGCAAGGAGAGGGCACTCTGCTGAGGGGAAATCAAGTCTTGGCGGCACTTCTCTGTGGTGCAGTGCAGGAGCCCTCCCCGGGCTGTATTGTTGCCTAAAACTGAATGAAACTCTAGCTTCCACCCCCCCACTCCCATTCGGGGTCTGTGGGCCTATCCCCCAAGAGTTCTGATTCTTGGGGGATCTCTTGAGGTGTGTGGACCCAGCACAAACTGCGGCCGCTCAGTGCTGACTCTGGGGCGTGAGACAGAAGAGAAAAGTGTCGCCTGAGTGCCCACACCAGAGCAGCAGTTCCCTGGAGGTAGATCAACAGCCGTTTTTTCTTTAACGGCAGAACGCTCCCTTCTGGATATTCTGAGGCCACACCCCCTGTCTCCCTGGGCAACCAGAGGAGGCCACGGGTGAGCGGGGGATTTCCTGACACTGCTCACAAACCCGGGAAGCTTCCAGGGCAGGGCCGACCCAGAGAGGTGATAGGACTCAAACCTCCAACACCAAAGACGTTTGAACTCAAAACAGCTCGTCTTCTGTAGGCGATTTCGACAGGAACAGAGACAGAACCCCGCAAAGTTGTCTGTTCTGTTCTGCTCTGTTCTGTTAGCAGCATCCATCAGGGACGGGGCTAAGCCTGAGTGAACACCTCCCTCCCATCACCTGCATCAAACACTCATAGATGTCAGGCCCCATCTCCTCCTGCTAGATAGCGGCAGTCTGCGGGGGCCTGGCAGACTTCTTGCGATTCAGGCAGGTGCAAACCCCTGGAGTGTCTGTTCACTGCAGGCAACTGGGTTAGCCATCGGCAGAGATACCAGTGACTGGGTCTGACGGAGGGGCAAAGTGGAGAAGGAGACGTCAACCTTCCTAGACTGCTCAGGTTGCTGGGTGGCTCCTCCCGACTCCACACTGCACTGGGGTGAGCCGTGTCAGAGGAGTCACCAGGCCCCTGTGATCCAGTTCCCAGAGAACTCTTGAACTCTCTCACCCGAGACAAGTGCCGATTGAGACAGCAGATTCAGACCTTTTGAACTGGGCTAATAGAATGAGGACTTTTCAGTCGGTGCCCTGGGTGTATGGTGGTAGGAAGGTTGATTCTCCTTTTCCAACTGGGGTCAGAGGTGGGCAGGTGGGGTGACTTCATTGCTGATTTTGCCACACAGCTGAGACTTCAAGCCAGAGTAGAAGTTGCAATAGGATCGAACAGAAACCAGCTGAAAACAAGACAGAACCACTTTGCTCCACCACACCAGACAGGGCCCCATTTTCTCAGGCCACAACACTGTACGGGCCCTCGATAAAACCCCAGGGGAAAAACAAAAGGGAGTAAAATAACCATGGGACGGAATCAGCGGAAAAACTCTGGTAACATGAATAACCAGAATAGATCAACCCCCCCAAGAAAAGATACAGCAGATGTGATTGAAGATCCCATTCATAAACAACTGGCTGAGATGTCAGAAATCGAATTCAGAATTTGGATTGCAGACAAGATTAATAAAATGGAATTAGGAATCCGAGGAGAAATTCAAAAATTGTCTCAAGAATTTAACGAATTTAAAGACAAAACCACCAAAGACTTAGACACACTGAAGCAAGAACTTACAGCCCTCAAAGATAGGAAAAATACAGTAGAATCCCTCAGTAACAGAATGGAGCAAGCAGAAGAAAGGATTTCTGACATTGAAGATAAAGTCTTCGAACGCTCCCAATCTCTCAAAGAGGAAGAGAAATGGAGAGCAAAAACGGATCACTCACTCAGAGAACTCTCAGATAATTTGAAAAAAAGCAACATAAGGATTATAGGAATTTCTGAGAACGATGAAGTGGCCTCCAAGGGCACAGAGGCCCTTCTGCATGAAATTATGAAAGAAAATTTTCCAGACATGCCTAGAGAATCTGAAATTCAGATAGAAGACAGCTTCAGAACCCCAGCACGATTCAACCCCAATAAGTCATCCCCCAGACATATCATAATTAGCTTCACTAAAGTTAACATGAAAGAGAAGATTCTCAAAGCAGCCCGGCGAAAGAAAACTATAACGTACAAAGGTAAGAATATTAGAATAACTGCAGATCTCTCTGCTGAAACTTTTCAAGCCAGAAGAGGCTGGTCATCAACTTTTAATCTCCTAAAGCAAAAAAACTTTCAACCCAGGATCTTGTATCCAGCTAAACTGAGTTTCATCTATGAGGAGAAATTAAATACTTCAATGACATTCATATGTTGAAAAAATTTGCCATAATAAACCAGCTCTTCAGGATATTCTCAGACCTATCCTCCACAATGACCAACCCAATCCTATACCACAAAAGTAAACTCACTCAGAAACTTCGGATCAAACTCCAACTTCCACAGTGGCGAAAGGATTAAAAATGTCCACTGGACCTTTGAAAAACTAGATACCCAAAATTCCACCAGATTTATCAATACTCTCCATCAATGTGAATGGCTTAAACTTTCCTCTAAAGAGTCATAGGTTAGTTGACTAGATACAAAAACTCAAGCCAGATATTTGTTGCATACAAGAGTCACATCTCAACTTAAAAGACAAATACAGACTCAGGGTGAAAGGATGGTCATCCATATTTCAGGCAAATGGTAATCAGAAAAAAGCAGGTGTTGCAATTTTATTTGCAGATACAGTAGGCTTTAAACCATCAAAAGTAAAGAAGGACAAGAATGGTCACTTCATATTTGTTAAGGGTAATACTCAATATGATGAGATCTCAATTATTAATATCTATGCACCCAACCAGAATGCACCTCAATTTATAAGAGAAACTCTAACAGACATGAGCAACTTGATTTCCTCCAGCTCCATAATCGTCGGAGATTTCAACACTCCCTTGGCAGTGTTGGATCGATCCTCCAGAAAGAAGCTGAGCAAAGAAATCTTAGATTTAAACCTAACCATCCAATATTTAGATTTAGCAGACATCTACAGAACATTTCATCCCAACGAAACTGAATACACATACTTCTCATCAGCCCACGGAACTTACTCCAAAATTGACCACATTTTAGGTCACAAGTCTAACCTCAGTAAATTTAAAGGAATAGAAATTATTCCATGCATCTTCTCGGACCATCATGGAATAAAACTTGAATTGAGTAACAACAGGAATCTGCATACCCATACAAAAACATGGAAGTTAAATAACCATATGCTGAATGATAGCTGGGTCAGAGATGAGATTAAGAAAGAAATTGCCAATTTTTTGGAACAAAACGACAATGAAGACACAAACTATCAGAACCTCTGGGACACCGCAAAGGCAGTTCTAAGAGGGAAATTTATAGCACTGCAAGCCTTCCTCAAGAGAACGGAAAGAGAGGAAGTTAACAACTTAATGGGACATCTGACGCAACTGGAAAAGGAAGAACATTCCAACCCCAAACCCAGTAGAAGAAAAGAAATAACCAAAATTAGAGCAGAATTAAATGAAATTGAAAACAAAAGAATAATACAACAGATCAGTAAATCAAAAAGCTGGTTTTTTGAAAAGGTCAATAAAATAGATAAACCTCTGGCCAACCTAATCAGGAAAAACGAGTAAAATCTCTAATATCATCAATCAGAAACAACAAAGACGAAATAACCACAGACTCATCAGAAATCCAAAAAATCCTTAATGAATATTACAAGAAACTTTATTCTCAGAAATATGAAAATCTGAAGGAAATAGACCGATACTTGGAAGCACGCCACCTTCCAAGACTTAACCAGAATCAAGTAGAAATGTGGAACAGACCCATATCAAGTTCAGAAATAGCATCAACTATACAAAACCTCCCTAAAAAGAAAAGCCCGGGACCAGATGGTTTCACGTCAGAATTCTACCAAACCTTTAAAGAGGAATTAGTACCTATATTACTCAACCTGTTCCAAAAGGTAGAAAAAGAAGGAAGACTACCAAACACGTTCTATGAAGCAAACATCACCCTGATCCCCAAACCAGGAAAAGACCCAACAAGAAAAGAAAATTATAGACCAATATCACTAATGAATATAGATGCAAAAATATTCAACAAGATCCTAACAAACAGAATCCAGCAACACATCAAACTAATTATACATCATGACCAAGTTGGTTTTATCCCAGGGTCTCAAGGCTGGTTCAATATACGTAAATCTATAAATGTAATTCAGCACATAAACAAATTAAAAAACAAAGACCATATGATTCTCTCAATTGATGCAGAAAAAGCTTTTGATAATATCCAGCATCCCTTCATGATCAGAACACTCAAGAAAATTGGTCTAGAAGGGACTTTTCTTAAACTGATAGAGGCTATCTACAGCAAACCCACAGCCAATATCATATTGAATGGAGTTAAATTGGAATCATTTCCACTCAGATCAGGAACCAGACAAGGCTGCCCATTGTCTCCATTGCTTTTCAACATTGTAATGGAAGTTTTAGCCACCGCAATTAGGGAAGAAAAGGCGATCAAGGGTATCCATATAGGGTCAGAAGAGATCAAACTTTCGCTCTTCACAGATGATATGATTGTGTATCTGGAAAACACTAGGGACTCTACTACAAAACTCCTAGAAATGATCAAGGAATACAGCAGCGTCTCAGGTTACAAAATCAACATTCATAAATCGGTAGCCTTTATATACACCAACAACAGTCAAATTGAAAAAGCAGTTAAGGACTTTATCCCATTCACAGTAGTGCCAAAGAAGATGAAATATTTGGGAATTTACCTAACAAAAGACGTGAAAGATCTCTATAAAGAGAACTATGAAACTCTAAGAAAAGAAATAGCTGAAAATGTTAACAAATGGAAAAACATACCATGCTCATGGCTGGGAAGAATCAACATTATCAAAATGTCCATACTACCCAAAGCAATATATAATTTCAACGCACTCCCTATTAAAGCTCCACTGTCATCTTTTAAAGATCTTGAAAAAACATTACTTCGTTTTATATGGAATCAGAAAAAACCTCGAATAGCCAAGACATTACTCAGAAATAAAAACAAAACAGGAGGAATCACACTACCAGACCTCAGACTTTACTACAAATCGATAGTGATCAAAACAGCATGGTATTGCACAAAAACAGAGAAGTAGATATCTGGAACAGAATAGAGAACCAAGAGATGAATCCAGCTACTTACCGCTATTTGATTTTTGACAAGCCAATTAAAAACATTCAGTGGGAAAAAGATTCCCTATTTAACAAATGGTGCTGGGTGAACTGGCTGGCAACCTGCAGAAGACTGAAATTGGACCCACACCTTTCACCATTAACTAAGATAGACTCTCATTGGATTAAAGATTTAAACTTAAGACATGAAACTATAAAAATACTAGAGGAGAATGCAAGGAAAACCCTTGAAGAAATTGGTCTGGGTGAGTATTTCATGAGGAGAACCCCCCGGGCAATTGAAGCAGCTTCAAAAATACACTACTGGGACTTGATCAAACTAAAAAGCTTCTGCACAGCTAAGAACACAGTAAGCAGAGCAAGCAGACAGCCCTCAGAATGGGAGAAGATATTTGCAGGGTATATCTCTGACAAAGGTTTAATAACCAGAATCCACAGAGAACTCAAAGGCATCAGCAAGAAAAAAACAAGGGATCCCATCGCATGCTGGGCAAGCGATTTGAAGAGAAACTTCTATGAAGAAGATAGGCGCACGGCCTTCAGACATATCAAAAAATGCTCATCATCTTTAATCATCAGAGAAATGCAAATCAAAACTACTTTGAGATATCATCTAACTCCAATGAGACTAGCTTATATCACAAAATCTAAGACCAGAGATGTTGGCGTGGATGCGGAGAAAAGGGAACACTTCTGCACTGCTGGTGGGAATGCAAATTAATACACTCCTTTTGGAAAGATATATGGAGAACACTCAGAGATCTAAAAATAGATCTGCCATTCAATCCTGTAATTCCTCTGCTGGGCATATACCCAGAAGACCAAAAATCACAACATAACAAAGATATTTGTACCAGAATGTTTATTGCAGCCCAATTCATAATAGCTAAGTCATGGAAAAAGCGCAAGTGCCCATCGATCCACGAATGGATTAATAAATTGTGGTATATGTATACCATGGAATACTATGCAGCCTTAAAGAAAGATGGAGACTTTACCTCTTTCATGTTTACATGGATGGAGCTGGAACATATTCTTCTTAGTAAAGTATCTCAAGAATGGAAGAAAATGTACCCAATGTACACAGCCCTACTATGAAACTAATTTGGGACTCTCACATGAAAGCTATAACCCAGCTACAACTTAACAATAGGGGGAACTGGCAAAGGGAGGGGGGTGGGTAGAGGAAGGGGGATCGGTGGGATCACACCTGTGGTGCATATTACAGGGGTATTTGCGAAACTTGGTAAAGGTAGAATGTAAATGTTTTGGCACAGTAACTGAGATAACGCCGGAAAGGCTATGTTAACCACTGTGATAAAAATGTGTCAAATGGTTTATGAAGCGAGTGTATGATACCCCATGATCATATCAATGTATACAGTTATGATTTAGTAAAAAAAAAAAGAAAATTATGAAATCCTCAGAAAGGAAATAGGAGAGCATATTAACAAATTGTAGAACATACTGTACTCATGGATGGGAAGAATCAACATTATTAAAATGTCTATACTTCCCAAAGCAATCTACCTATTCAATGCCATTCCTATCAAAATACCAACATCGTACTTTCAAGATTTGGAGAAAATGATTCTGTGTTTTGTATGGAACCGGAAAAAACCCTGTATAGCTAAGGCAGTTCTTAGTAATAAAAATAAAGCTGGGGGCATCAGCATAACAGATTTTAGTCTGTATTACAAAGCCATAGTGCTCAAGACAGCATGGTACTGGCACAAAAATAGAGACATAGACACTTGGAATCAAATTGAAAACCAAGAAATGAAACTAACATCTTACAACCATCTAATCTTTGATAAACCAAACAAGAACATACCTTGGGGGAAAGACTCCCTATTCAATAAATGGTGTTGGGAGAACTGGATGTGTACATGTAAAAGACTGAAACTGGACTCACCTCTTTCCCCACTCACAAAAATTGATTCAAAATGGATAAAGGACTTAAATTTAAGGCATGAAACAATAAAAATCCTCAAAGAAAGCATAGGGAAAACACTGGAAGATATTGGCCTGGGGAAAGACTTCATGAAGGAGACTGCCATGGCAATTGCAACAACAACAAAAATAAACAAATGGGACTTCGTTAAACTGAAAAGCTTCTGTACAGCTAAGGAGACAATAACCAAAGCAAAGAGACAACCTACACAATGGGAAAGGATATTTGCATATTTTCAATCAGACAAAAGCTTGATAACTAGGATCTATAGAGAATTCAAATTAATCCACATGAAAAAAGCCAACAATCCCATATATCAATGGACAAGAGACATGAATAAAACCTTCTCTAAAGATGACAGACGAATGGCTAACAAACACATGAAAAAATGTTCATCATCTCTATATATTAGAGAAATGTAAATCTAAACAACCCTGAGATATCATCTAACCCCAGTGAGAATGGCCCATATCTCAAAATCTCAAAACTGCAGATGCTGGCGTGGATGTGGAGAGAAGGGAACACTTTTACACTGCTGGTGGGACTGCAAACTAGTACAACCTTTCTGGAAGGAAGTATGGAGAAACTTCAAAGCACTCAAGCTAGACCTCCCATTTGATCCTGCAATCCCATTACTGGGCATCTACCCAGAAGGAAAAAATCCTTTTATCATAAGGACACTTGTACTAGACTGTTTATTGCAGCTCAATTTACAATCGCCAAAATGTGGAAACAGCCTAAATGCCCACCATCCCAGGAATGGATTAACAACCTGTGGTATATGTATACCATGGAATACTATTCAGCTATTTAAAAAAATGGAGACTTTACATCCTTCGTATTAACCTGGATGGAAGTGGAAGACATTATTCTTAGTAAAGCATCACAAGAATGGAAAAGCATGAATCCTATGTACTCAATTTTGATATGAGGACAATTATTGACAATTAAGGTTATGGAGGGAGAGCAAAAGCAGGAAGAGAACGGAGGGAGGGGAGTAGGGCCTTGGTGTGTGTCACACTTTCTGGGGGCAAGACATGATTGCAAGAGGGACTTTACCTAACAATTGCAATCTGTGTAACCTGGCTTATTGTACCCTCAATGAATCCCCAACAATAAAAAACAAAACAAACAAAAAAACCCCACCATTTTCAAGGAAACACTTATAATAAAATTAAAAAAAAAAACCAGATTACCAAGAAGAGGTAATTTAACTGAGAATAACCATGGAAGACAAAAGAAAGAACAATTTTAATGTGCTGAAAGAAAATAGCTCTAACCCTGAAATGGCAAGCTCATGAAGAACATTTTTCAAAACAAGGGCAAAATGAAGACATTTCAGACACATCTAAGTTGAAAGTTTGCCATTAACAATCTTTAACCTGAGGAAATTCTAAAATATACACTTCAGATGGAAGAAAGGTATTCCATTGGTGGTCTGAGATTGAGGAAAAGGTGATAAAACAAATGTAAAAATATGGGTATATCTAAGCAGACTGTATAAAAAATAATTTTTGAGGAGCTAGAAAAGATAGAGCTAAAATGCACAGCTATGAATGGGAAGGAGCTATGAGAGTTAAAGTATTCTAGAGAATATGTATTGTTCAGAATGATGATACAGATATTGATAATTATTGAGTTTGTAAGTTACACATTATGGCCAATACAAAAGTAATTAATTAAAGTAGAATAGACTTACCTGTATTTTCAGATTTTTCCTTTTTGGTTATTACTTAGTTAATAAAAAATCACCCAACCAACCAAGACTGAAATCAGATAGCATTCATGAATAAAAATGTATGAAGGCCTTTGTTAATGGTTTGACCTGGCCTTCATCTGTCTATTTTTTTAATTTATGAATTTTTTACTTTGTCTTGCTCCGTGTTTTCAAATTTACGTGTATTATATTACCTGTCTTTTTTACTTTTACATTATCTACTGGGTACATGATATTTTTGTTACATGCATAGACTGTGTAATGATCCAGTCAGGGTATATAGACAACCCACCACCTTGTGCATTTATCATTTCAACATGTTGATTAAAAGCCCTTCTAGCTATTTTGAAATATATAGTACATTGTTGTTAACTGTATTCACCCCACCCTACCATGGAACGTTAGAACTCACTCTTTTTATCTAACTGTATGTTTGAACCCATTAACCAACCTCTTTTCATTCTACCCTTTTTTTTTGTTTTTTATGATTTTCTCATAGTCAACCGTATTCTTACAACAGAATGGCTGCAGCCATTTTAGAGGTCATATCTGTACAACTCAGATTCCTGAGGAAGAAAGAACATCCCTTTGCTCAACTAACAAACAGTAGTTTTAGACTACACTCTAATTGGACCTACACTTAAACCAATGTTGTGGCCAGGATGATGCCAGGCACTGATTATCTTAAGCCTGGGTCACACAGACCCCTCCATGCATCTGTTGAGATAACAGAAAAGAAGACATTAGTTGTGAGGATTAGCTTCCCTTTGTGAGTCATTTATCCCATGTGTGCTTACTGGAGCTTTATGTTAGCTCTAGATCTGTTTTTAAACTTTAAAACAATTTGAATATTAAACCAAACTAAATTCCACTTTGTCATGATGTAATATTCCTTTTGTACATGGCTAAATTCAACTTATTAATACCTTATTGAGTACTTTTGAGTCTGTGGGAATACGGGTTTGTAGTTCTCTTGAGTGTTTGTCTGATTTTGGTATCGTAGTAATGCTATTTTCATAAAATAAGTTAGGAAATATTCCCTCCTTTTTCTTTTTTACAAAGAGATTTTGCATATTTATTACTATTTTTTAAATATTTGTAGAATTTGCCAGAGATGCAATCTGGACCCAGAGGATTTTTTTTGAGAAAACAAAAAATTATAGATTTCACTTTTTCACAGATATAGGATCATTCAGGTTTTCTTTTTCTTCTTATGTCACTTTGGTTCTTTGTGTCTTTCAGGGAATCTGTTTATTTCACCTACATTATTGAAATTATTGCCATAAAGTTGTTGATAGTTTTTATTAATTATCTATTTAATAGCTGTAAGACCTATGGTAATGTTTTTCTCTTTTATTCTATTTTTTTTTTTTTTTTAGAGCCAGTCTCACATTGTTGCCCTTGGTAGGGTGCTGTTACATCATAGCTCACAGCAATCTCAAACTCTTGGGCTCCAGCAATTCTCTTGTCTCAGCCTCCGAAGTAGCTGGGACTACAGGCACCCACCATAGTACCTGGCTATTTTTAGAGATGGTGTCTCACTCTTGCTCAGGCTGGTCTTGAACCTGTGAGCTCAGGCAATCAACCCTTCTCGGCCTCCCAGAGTGCTAGGATTACATGTGTGAGCCACAGTGCCCAGCCCCTCTTTTATTCTTGATATTGGTAACTTGTGTTTTTTCTTTTTAAAAAATTTGTTTAATAATTTGAATAATGATATATACCTACACATCGTATAAGTAGAAGAAGCTTGATGTAGACAAGGCTTAACTACTGTCAAAAGTCACATTTGGAAATTTAGTATATAGAAAATTTAAGAGCAGTGGGACTTCTTAAGGAAAGGAATTCACCCTTCGTTAATCAATGGTAGCAACATAGATTTGATCATGATAACTGAAAATGGGATTTGGGGAAGATGATAATTGTTAAATAAGTAAATGGATAAATAATACCTTATTTGCAGAAACTAGATTGATACTAGATGAGTATTCATGAAAATCATTGCTATTTGATCAGTTCTCCATATTGCCACAAGCATTATCTTTCTAAAACACACCAAATAAGCCTTCATAAATCCCCAAGTTAAAATTTCCCATCATCTTTATTATCTATTTGAATTCTCTAAGCTGGCATGTAAGGCTTTTAATCGTGCCATCTTATTTATCCAACCTTATTTCTTACCTCTCTCCTCAGTATATTGCAGCCATCCCAGGTACAATGTTTTTACTAATTTAATCAATTTGCCTCCTTTGTCTGAATTTTTCTTTCTTCCTTCAAGGCTAAACTCAAAGGTCATGTCACGTGCAGTTTTGCTTGCCCCTCTCTTATAACACATGCCATATTTAATCAGGTTTAAATGTTTAAGTGATTACTTTCCAACAAACCAGAGCTCCTTGAGGACAGGGACTGTCTTACTTATTTTTGAACCCCAAACTTGTAACACAATTCTTCGAATAGCGTAGGCACTCAGCAAATGTTTACTTTATACTTCATAGTCCAAAATTGCAGTCTCGCTTACAGAATAGGTGACCTAGAATTGTACAGAGAAAGATACTATTCTTTGGTCTGGAAAAATACCACTGATCTGGATCATATAATTTACAAACATAAATCTTTCTTTCACAAGAGGGAATAATCCAAGTGGAAGTTAAGCTGGGAAAGAATGATCATTTTCATGTACAAAAGAGACTACAGCCATCAAAACAATTTTAAAATAATTGGAGGTTATACTCGGCAGCTGGATGGATAGGATGAGTATACTGTTAATTTTGCAGGTCAACATAATGACCTCAGATGTGATTTTGCAAATGAATTAATACTACATTATAAATATAATCCTAAGAATGTGTTGGAAAGTTGCTACAAGGTATACTGGGATAGAGACATGATAACATCATTAAAGTCTACCAACAGACAAGTCATTCTGCTGCTTGATAGGCCTAATAAAATTGTGGTACTTATTAGTATTCTTCTTTTGGTAAGCATAAATATTACAAGAAATACACAGAAGGAAACAAATATATAGGTCAGATTAAGGAGCCAAAAGAAAAGTGACATTTACAACACATTAAAGTCATGCAAATTATTCATTTCAATGACTGTATTTAATTACCACTTGGTGTTTAAGAATGTATACCAAGTTAAATATTTTAAGGAACAACATTTATCATGTTTGCATTAGTTTCAAATATATTTCTGCAAATAACAAAGCTTTTGCTTTGTAGCATGTAAATTATTAAAAATCACACAAGGGCATGGTTTTCCACCTTTTATCTACACGAGCAAAATGGAGGGATATGATATACTCCCATGAGTAATAGTGGTTCATTAGTGGTAGTTATAGTGTATCTGAAAGATAGACACCCTCTCCCATCACATTGAGAATCATTGTAATAGGGTAAGTTAGTGGTGACAATTATTTATTCTCCTCCATTCCGACTTCTTAAAGAATTTGACCTTCCACAATGTGGGATGAGATATCTGTAAAATATCTTTACAGGACATATTTTTCCAGGGACGGTGCCTGTGGCTCAAAGGGGTAGGGCACCAGCCCCATATGCCAGAGATAGTGGGTTCAAACCCAGCCCCAGCCAAAAACTGCAAAAAAAAAAAAAAGTGCCAGTAATACAGGACATATTTTTCCATGCTTAACTCAAGAATTATTTGACCCATAAGCTATGTTAATGGCCACAAAAGCTAAAAGTATGAGACCATATAGCAACTGAAGCTACCATTGACTGGTACTAATTGTGGGACATATCTGTTTGATGAGCAGGCAGGGAGCACTGCGATGGGAGATCGGGTCATTTTGAAAAGAGGGAGAGATGGAAAAATAAATAGCCATGGGCCATGATAGCTTTCCAATTCTTGGTCCAGGTGTGAGACTCAATGATTCTTCCTTCCCCTAGATTCTGCAAATTCCTTGGATTCAGTCTTCACTTAAGTTTTTACTAGAGAGCTTCTGTTTCTTTCTGTCTCTTTTTTCAATCAAAAAAAATTTTTTTTGTAGAGTTAAGGTCTGTACACAACATTGCCCAGCCTGGTCTCAAACTCCTGGGCTCAAGCAGTGCTCCTGCTTCAGCCTCCCAAAGTACTGGGATTACAGGCATGAGCCATTGTGCCCAGACCTGAGTGGTTGTTTCTTCTTACAAGCAATGGTTGCTTGAGCATCAGGACAGAGAGTTAAAAAATAAATTTGTAAGTTCCTGTGTCTTTTCAGATCTGATCGATCAGAGGACCATAAATACAGTTTATCTATTAAAATACTATCAACGTAACAAGATTGCCAAATATTTTCAACATACTTATCTTTTATTGAGGTTTAGCAAATAAAGATTTGGAGTTCAGTCCTTATTTCAGATCATCTTTCAGAGTAGCTTTTCTAGGAGTTGGCAAATACATTCTGTAAAGGGCCAATGTAGGTTACTTTAGGCTTTGTGGACCATTGGTCTCCTGCATCTTTCTAACTCTGCCATTGTAGTGTTGAAAGCATCTTTAGGCAATACATAACGTGCAAGGCATCATTAGGTAATACATGAATTAGTGAATTGATTTTCAATAAAACAGATAGTGGGCCAGATTTGGCCCTTGGCTGTGTATGTGCTGATCCCCTGGACTAAGCAGTTATAAACCTTTGGGCCTAACCAACTTCATGCTTTAGTGTTAGTACTTTCAGTGATTCCTGAGACCTAGGAAATATATTCAGTGCTTTTTAGGCTAGTATTTTTTAGTTTAGAAAATGAGAATGTGATAGTAATTCTAATTGGCCGCATAGAATTTGACAAAAAATATTTGATTAATCAGAGTCAATAAGATTAACTATAGTAGAGTAGTAAATACAGTGGCTGACAGAATTTATTCAACAACTATTGTCAGTGTCACACTTGTTTCTACGCACTGGAGGGATATCAGGGAAAGAGAAAAAATGAAAATAGTAAGAACTACTATTTTTATTTGTGAGAGGTAGACGGAACACTGGAGAGAAATTCATAAACTCTATACATTTTACTGACTTATCCCTTATTAAATGGGACATTTTTAAAAATTTAAAACACTGATAAGTTAAATTAACAGCTAAGAATTATAAATAGCCCTATAAGAGAGGGCAAAAAATAAATCACACTGAAATTGCTGAGAAATGTAATTTAGCATAGTCTTACATATAAAGATATGTTTAAGATGTTAGGAAGATGTGTAATTTGCTTTCTTGTTAATATAAAAATCTACAATTCTTGTTAATATAAAAATCTACAATGCTGTGTCAAGTTTCATTCAGGCCTAAATGAAGAATTTTACTGCCTATCTGCCAAATAGAGTCTAGGTGGCTTTAGCTGTTTCTAATAAAGTCTTGACTGGTGAGACTAAAGATATAAAAGGATCAGGAAACCACATCCCTCCCTTCTGTGTTTTTTCCAGAAAAAGGTCAAGGGTCCAATGACTGAGAGAGAGGCTTATAGCATTGTTCTCTTAACGCAGTCTGAAGTTATCTTCCAAGTTCTTACCTTATATCCCATAATTATAGGATTCTTGAGACATCAATATATTTATCTGGCACCTCTGTTAAGAGTTCAAGACTCTCTTCTAATAATGGTATTCCTTTTAGTCTTTGCAGCATCCCCAGAGGAGAGCAGAGGAAGTAGGAGAGAAAAGGAGGGAGGCTATTTTCCTTTCCAGAAAGAGGAAAATTTGTCAAAAGATTTTATTTCTGATGAGAACATAAACTGCTCTATCCTGATGGTGAATCCCTATAGTTAGGCTGTAGTCAGCGCTAAACCATTCACCTGCTGTGTTGACCTGGTAATTTGGGAGTGCTCTGAAAAGCTTTGCTTCCTGCTTCTTTGTCTTCCACTTGGAAACAAAAATGCTCTCAAAAAGGTCTCTTATAAGCTAGACTTGAGGCCAACAGAACCTACCAGCAGCAGCTTAATCAGGGTTTTAAATGCAGATTTCTGAGGCCCACCCCAAACCTACTGAATTAAAACCTCTGAGTGGTATGTGGTTGGGAAGTGGGGGTGGTTAGAATTCAAGAATTTGCAGTTTTTTGTAGATTTCCCAGTTGATTATTAAGCAAAGTAAAGATAAAAGCTGCTTTTGTTTCCAAAAACACACTTTTCTAACTAATTTGTCCCCCCAACACTGCATAATTCTTGTCATTATAAGAGTTACTGTGTCAAGAGACTGTCCTGAATTTCTGGAGAAACTTTCTTGGCCAGAGGTATTAACAGGATGGAGCTGGTATAAGGAGTTCCCTTAATTCAGGATGGGCCATATTGGGTACTGTAATGTGGAATTTTAAACACAAGGTCTGCAGGTATCTACAAGAGGTCCATGGATGGGAAAAAATTTGCAACTTTATTTTCACTAATCTCTATCTGAAAATTAGCATTTTTTCTACTATGAATTTGGCAACAAACCAAATTAGTGTTAGCGGTATCTATGACTGTCACCAATAGAAATTACGGATATTTCTCTTACCACATTTTAGTTGTTATGAATTGCTTATAATATCATTTACATTCATCACAACTTCAAATTACAGTTGTTTTTAGACTTGTCACTACCTCTTTTGAAAAATGTTAATAAGAAAACACAGTTATTACTCTATTGCACATTTAAAAAATATTTTGATAACTGTAATTCAGTATAGTTGGTTGCCCTGGTAATCTTATAATTTTATTATATATACTTAGAAAGATTGTTATGAGATGTACTCTATAGACTTTATCTAGCTCAGAATTATTTTTTAATTATATATTATTTGACTTTATATAGGATTGCCAAAGAAGTTCATGGAATTTAAGGAAAATTAAGAATCTCTCTTCCAAAGGAATCACAAATATCCAAGCGACTTTTGAGACAAGGGCAACAAGCATTTTTGTTGGTTTAAATCTGTGTTAAATATCACCAGTAATACAGTGGAGTTTTCCTAAGTACTATCTAAATCTCTCAGTCTATGGACCAAGCCTTCTTCATCCTTACCCATTTAGCCAGCTTCACAGTAACCAACCCTCTCCACCTATGGAATTAAACCCTTTGTGGCTCTGAGTAGTGATCTTGTTACGATGTGCCCCATAACTCTACTCTTGACTAACTGGCAATTCTTCAGTTCTTTACCTCCTGGTCATTAGTTCAACAAGTGCACTTTGGCCTCTGCAATACATGAAGCATTCCGCTCCCTGTGGAAGGGAATGGAAAAGAACTATAGGTATGTTTCCTACCAGGACAGTGGTCCTCATGCTCTGGTGCTTGAAGCCTTGTGATTCAGGGTTACATTAACATGAATGCGTGGGTTCACATTTTTCCCTGCCACTTTGTAGCTGAGTGACTTTGGGCAAATGGCTCTTTGTTCTTCTGTTTCTTCATCTGACAAGTGAAGATGAAACGTGGGTGCTCTTAGTATATACTAGTTATATGATAAATGTTAATTGTTATTAAATATACAGAATCTGGGGCCACAGCCTAAACTCCTGACCTGACTCTCTGGGGGCTTCGCCAAGTGCACTTTATCAAGGTCCATGGTGATTTTGATATGCTTTACCGCAGGGTTTCCCAGCCTAGTCTTCATTGTTGTTAGCCTAAGAAACAATTTTAGGCATTTTTCCCTAATTGGTCCCTATGAAATTTTAATGGCAGATACGAATATTATATATCTGTTTGTGTACTTTGGCTATTTGAAGGATAAGGAAACACTGTACTATCTAAGATTTTTGCTCACCCTTCTACCAAGAACAAATTTTAGCCCTCTGCATTGAGAATTTGTGTTTTAAAGCAGTTCTCAGTTTTTGGCTATATGTTAGAAAGACACTTTTTAAAAAAATACCTATGCCTGGGAAATCTCCACAGAACCTCTGGGGTCTTTTTAAAGACTCTCCAAGTGGGCTCAGCACCTGTAGTATAGTGGTTACAGCGCCGGCCACATGCACCAAGGGTGGTGGGTTCGAACCTGGCCCTGGCCTGCTAAACAACGACAACTGCAACAGAAACAACAACAAAATAGCCAGGCATTGTGGCAGGCGCCTGTAGTCCCAGCTACTTGGGAGGCTGAGACAAGAGAATTGCTTAAGCCCAAGAGTTTGAGGTTGCTGTGAGCTGTGATTCTAATGTATAACCATGGTTGGAAAACACTGCTTTAGCATTTGAGATCCTGTTACAGGAGATTAAAATCTGGTTGGCAAGCAAGACCTACAAACATGAACATAAACAATGCAGAAATGAATGGAACAATGAGGGTTATTGAGTTCAAAAAAAGAGAAACTAACACAGGGTGTTCTGAGTAGGAGAGGCTTTGTGAGCTGGACACAGAATCTGAGCAGGATCTAGAAAAAAGAATGGAAAAGAAATTATTTTAAATGTGGAAATGACATGGGCAAAGGTATAGAAAGGACAGAGGGTGCTGGGGTATGTAATAGATTGAATGGTGGCCCTCAAAAGATATGTTCACCTGGAATCTGTGAAGTTTATTTAGAAAAAAGGTCTTTGCGGGTATAATCAAGTTAAAGATCTCAAAATGAGAGCCTCTTGGATTAGAGAGGACCCTAAATCCAATGGCAGGTGTCTTTAGAAGAGAAGCAGGAAGGAGGTCATGGGAAGACAAGCAGAGATTGGAGTGCTGTGTCTATAAGCCGGGAACACCAAGATTCTCAGCAGCCACCAGAAGCTGGAAAAAAACAATGCAGGATTCTCTCCTGGATCCTTTGGAAGAACAGTTCCAAACTTCTGTCCTCTAGAACATTAAGAGAACTAATACGTGTTGTTTTACACCACCTAGTTTGCGGTCATTTGTTAAAGTAACCCTAGGACGCTAATACAGGGGGCAATAAGGACACTGATTTAACAGAGTAAAGAAATTGTATTAAGAATGAAAAAAAAAATTGGAACCATAGAATGGGTCCAAACAGAAAGCTGTTGTTTACACAGTGTATTGGTCAGGGTTCTCCAGAGAAACAGGACTAATAGGACATATACAGAAATCTGTAAGAGATTTACTATAGGAATTGGTTCATACAATTCTGGAGGCTGAGAAGTCCCTCAATCTGCTCTCTGCAAGCTGCAGAACCAGGAAAGCCAGTGGTGTAATTCAGTCCATGTCCAAAAAACAAAGAACCTAAGGATCCAGTGGTATAACTCTCAGACTCAGACTGAAGCCCTAAGGATCTGGACAGCTCTGATGTTCAAGGGTGGGAAAAGATGAATGTCTTAGCTCCAGAAAAGAAAGCGACTTCACCTTTCCTCTACATTTTTGTTCTATCCAGGCTTTGGACAATTGTATGATACCCACACATGTTGGTGAGGGAGGATTTCCTTTACACAGTCTAGTGATTTAAATACCAATCTTTTTGGGAAACACCCTTGCAGAAGACATGCCAAGAAATGTTTTACCAGCCATTTGGATTTCCCTTACTCCATCAGTAACACTGAATGCTAAAATGAAGCACTGTACACAGTACCCTGAGAACACTCGGTACACTGAGAACAATTAGAGGTATGAGGATACACCTCTGAGTGCCACCCAATGAGACCAATGTCACTGGAAGATTAATCTACCGACAGTAAGCAATGTTATAGAACCTATAGAAAGTCGGTAGAATTAAGGAAACTATCTACAGGTATAACAAAATTAAGTAAGGAAGGCTTGGCACCTTCCTTGGTTAGGGCACCAGCCACATACACCAGAGCTGGCAGGTTCGAACCTGGCCCAGGCCTGCTAAACAGCAATAACAACAACAACAACAACACAGCCGTGTGTTGTTGTGGGCACCTGTAGTCTCAGCTACTTGGGCGACTGAGGCAGGAGAATCACTTAAGCCCAAGAGTTTGAGGTTGCTGTGAGCTGTGATGCACAGCACTCTACCAAAGGTGATATAGTGAGACTGTATCTCAAAAAAAAAAAAAAAATTAAGTAAGGGATATAAGAGAAACCTGGATTAGTGAGATGGTTTCAGAAAGGAAAGGAAATAAATAGGTTCATGTAATGAAATTCACAGGAAGAAGGCAGGCCTTGGCACCTGATCTATATGGCCACACAGAAGAAAAATCTTTTAATAATGACTTTAAGGTTTGAGCTAAAGGAAATATGAATATTAGATCTGGAATCAAAACATACATTAGTTTTTACTAATTTATTTTAAAAATTTGTTTTTTTAGCAAATTTATTGAGGTATATTTTACGTTTCATTCATCTATTTCAAGCATACAATTCATTGATTTATTTAAATAACTTTACTGAGTGGTACAACCATCACCATAAAGCAGTTTTATTACATTTTTGGTTCTCAACTAGGATCTCTCATAATCATTTACAGTTAGTCCCAGCTAACTGTATCCCCCCACTTTCAGGCAACTACTGGTATATTTTTTGTCTTTATAAATTTGCCTTAAAAAAAAAAAACTTATATGAATAGAATCATTCAGCATGTGGTCTCTTGTGTCTGGCTTATTTCACTTCATATAATGTTATTGAGGTTTATCTACCAGGTAGTATCTATCAGGGGTCTGTTCCTTTTTATTGGTAAAAAGGATTACATTTTGTTACTAGATCTCATTTGTCTATCATTCACCAATTTTTAGACATTTGGACTGTCTTCAGTATTTGCTAATATAAACACTCTAGGGCAAGTTTCCACTTGGACATAAGTCCTCCTTTCTTTGGGGTTGACATTGAGGGTTAGAATTGCTTTGTTGTTTTGTGGTTTTATATTTAACTTTCTGAGAAACTGCCACATTATTTTCTAAAGTGGTTGCACAATTTATAGTCTCACCAGCAATGGATGAGTGTTTCTTCACATCCTCACCAACATTTTTTATTGTCTGTCTTCTAACCTTTCTAGTGGATGTGAAATTATACCTCATTGTGGTTTTCATTTGCATTAGCCTAATGAAGTATATTGAGCATTTTTCCACATGTTTATTAGGTATTCATGTATCTTCTTGGATCTTTCCACATGTTTATTAGGTATTCATGAACATCTTCTATGTTCATGTCTTTTGCACATGGTTTGATTGTCATTTCTTTTCTTGCTGAGTTGTATGAATTCTTTATATATTCTGAATACAAGTCCTTTACCTTGATCTGTACTTTGCAAACATTTCCCCCCAATCTATTGTCTTTTTTATTTTTTTAATGATATATTTTGAAAGACTAATGTCTTGCATTTTGATGATGTCTGATTTATCTTTTACTTCCTTGTATGAACTATGATTTTGTTGTCACATCTAAGAAATTTTTGAGTAATTTAAGTTTTTGAAATTTTTCTCCTATGTTTTCTCCTGAAAGTTTTATTTTTTAGCTCTTATGTTTAAGTCTATGATCTACATTGAGTTAATTTTCATATATGGTATCAGATAAGGGTCTAAGTTAATCTTTTTAACATATGGATATCTGGTTGTCTCTCACTGCCCTTTTTATTTATTTATTTATGTTTTGAGACAAAGTCTCACCATGTCACCCTCGGTAGAGTGCTGTGATGTCACAGCTCACAGCAACCTCAAACTCTTGGGCTTCAGAGATTCTCTTGCCTCATCCTCCCAAGTAGCTGGGACTACAGGTCATTGTTGCAATGCCCAGCTATTTTTTTGTTGTTGTAGTTGTCATCATTGTTGTTTGGCAGGTCGGGGCTGGGTTTGACCAATCAGCCCTGGTGTATGTAGCTTGCACCCTAACTGCTGATCTATAGGCGCTAAGCCTCACTGCCCTTATTGAACAGAACCTTTACCCAGTGAATTGAGTAACATCTTTGCAAAAAACTCAATTGCCTATAAATGTAAGGATTTATTTATGGACTCTGAATTCTGTTCCAGATCTGTATGTTTATCCACACTGTCTTGATAACTGTATCTTTATAGTAAGCTTTTATTCATTTATTTTTATTTTTTTAATTAAATAACATGATGTGTTCCATAATGAAGACTATCGCTTCTGGTTACTACATTTGCCAATCCTTGCCAATCAATCAATTTTGAGCAACTACTATGAGCAAGAGACAAGAATAGATGCTAGGGGGAAACAAGGTGATTAAGACGTGTCTCCTGATGCAGAACACGGTGGGCGTCAAGTCCCTGGGCTCGTGAGTGAGCACCAAGCAGTGCGACAGCTACCCCTGCAAGAACAACATGGTGTGAAAGGACGGCTGGAACCGCTTCATCTGCGACTGCATTGGCACCGGCTACTGGGGAAGGACCTGTGAGAAGGTCCACAGGCACGAGAACTTAAAGAGCAAGAGGAAGTGAAAGGAAAATTAGGGCAAGGAAACAGATAAAAGAAATCACTCATGAGGAAGAATCAGCAGAAAACTCCAGGCAACATGAAGAACGAGTCCAGAACAACCCTGCCAAGGGACCATGAGGTAGCTACTGCAGATGATTCCACCTATAAAGAAATGTTAGGAATGACAGAAAGGGAATTTAGAATACACATGTTGAAAACAAAGAAAGAAATGATGGAAACAATGAAGGAAACTGCTAATAAAGTGGAAAATAACCAAAATGAAATCCAAAAACAGAATCAAATAAGAGATGAACGATATGAAGAATATAAAAAGGATATACCAGAGCTGAAGGAACTGAAACAGTCAATCAGGGAACTTAAAGATGCAATGGAAAGTATCAGCAACAGGTTAGACCATGCAGAAGAAAGAATTTCAGAGGTAGAAGACAAAGTTCTTGAGATAACTCAGATAGTAAAAGAGTCAGAAAAGAAGAGAGAGAAAGCAGAACGTTCACTGTCAGAATTATGGGACTTTATGAAGCGTTCCAACATATGAGTTATAGGAATTCCAGAAGGAGAAGAAGAATGCCCCAGAGGAATGGAGGCCGTACTAGAGAATATTATAAAAGAAAATTTCCCAAATATCACCAAAGATTCTGACACACTGCTTTCAGAGGGATATCGGACCCCAGGTCGCCTCAACTCTAACCGAGCTTCTTCAAGACACATTGTGATGAACCTGTCCAAAGTCAAGACAAAAGAAAAGATTCTGCAAGCTGCCAGGAGTAAGCGCCAGTTGATGCACAGGGACAAATCCATCAGAATGACCGCAGACTTCTCTAATGAAACTTTCCAAGCAAGAAGACAATGGTCATCTACCTTTAATCTACTTAAACAGAAAAATTTCCGGCCCAGAATTCTGTACCCTGCTAAGCTAAGCTTTAAAATTGATGGAGAAATCAAATCATTTATGGATATACAAACATTGAGCAAATTCGCCACAACAAGACCAGCTCTACAGGAAATACTTCAACCTGTTCTGCACACTGACCACCACAATGGATCAGCAGCAAAGTAAGAACTCAGAAATTAAAGGACAGAACAAACCCTCCACACTGATGCAAAAGATAAAACTAAGCAATGGACTCTCACAAAATAAGACAAATAAAATACTACCACAATTACCAATTATCTCAATAAATGTTAATCGCTTGAACTCCCCACTGAAGAGACATAGATTGGCTGACTGGATTAAAAAACACAAGCCATCCATTTGCCGTCTGCAAGAAACACACCTGGCTTCAAAAGACAAATTAAAGCTCCGAGTCAAGGGTTGGAAGACAGTTTTTCAGGCAAATGGCATTCAGAAGAAAAGAGGAGTTGCAATCTTATTTTCAATACATGTGGATTTAAAGCAACTAAAGTCAAAAAAGACAAAGATGGTCACTATATATTGGTCAAGGGAAAAATACAAGAAGAAGACGTTTCAATTCTAAATATTTATGTACCCAATTGAAATGCTCCCAGATTCTTGAAACAGACCTTAGTCTGAGCAATAAGATATCTGATAATACCATACTAACAGGGGACTTTAACACTTCTCTTACAGAGCTGGACAGATCCTCTAAACAGAAATTAAACAAAGACATAAGACATTTAAATGAGACCCTACAACAACGGTGCTTGATAGATGCATATAGAACACTCCATCAAAAAGATAAAGAATATACATTCTTCTCATCACCCTATGGAACATTCTGCAAAATTGATCGTATCCTGGGACACAAAACAAATATCAACAGAATCAAAAGAATTGAAATTTTACCTTGTATCTTCTATGACCATAAGGCACTAAAGGTGGAACTCAACTCTATCAAAAATGCTCGACCCCAACCAAAGGCATGGAAATTTAACAATCTTCTGTTGAATAACAGATGGGTGCAGGAAGAAATATAACAGGAAATCATTAACTTCCTTGAGCATAACAACAATGAAGACACAAGCTACCAAAACCTGTGGGATACTGCAAAAGCATTTTTGAGAGGAAAATTCATCACTTTATATGCCTACATTCGAAAAACAGAAAGAGAGTGCATCAACAATCTCACAAGAGATCTTATGGAATTGGAAAAAGAAGAACAATCTAAGCCTAAACTCAGTAGAAGAAAAGAAATATCCAAAATCAAATCAGAGATCAATGAAATTGAAAACAAAAGAATCATTCAGAAAACTAATGAAACAAGGAGTTGGTTTTTTGAAAAAATAAATAAAATAGATAAAACATTGGCCAGACTAACGAGGAATAGAAAAGTGAAATCTCTAGTAACCTCAATCAGAAATGATAAAGGGCAAATAACAACTGATCCCACAGAGATACAACAGATCATCTCTGAATACTACCAGAAACTCTATGCCCAGAAATTTGACAATGTGAAGGAAATGGATAAATATTTGGAATCACACCCTCTCCCTAGACTCAACCAGGAAGAAATAGAGCTCCTGAACAGACCAATTTCAAGCACTGAGATCAAAGAAACAATAAAAAGACTTCCAACCAAAAAATACCCTGGTCCAGACGGATTCACTCCAGAATTCTATCAAACCTTCAAGGAAGAGCTTATTGCTGTACTGCAGAAATTATTCCAAAAAATTGAGAACGAAGGCATCTTCCCCAACACATTCTATGAAGCAAACATCACCCTGATACCAAAACCAGGAAAAGACCCAACCAAAAAGGAAAATTTCAGACCAATCTCACTCATGAATATAGATGCAAAAATTCTCAACAAAATCCTAGCCAATAGATTACACCTTATCATCAAAAAGTCATTCATCATGATCAAGTAGGCTTCATCCCAGGGATGCAAGGCTGGTTTAACATACGCAAGTCCATAAACGTTATCCACCATATTAACAGAGGCAAAAATAAAGATCACATGATCCTCTCAATAGATGCAGAAAAAGCATTTGTTAAAATCCAGCATCCTTTTCTAATTAGAACACTGAAGAGTATAGGCATAGGTGGCACATTTCTAAAACTGATTGAAGCTAACTATGACAAACCCATAGCCAATGTTTTACTGAATGGAGTAAAACTGAAAGCTTTTCCTCTTAGAACTGGAACCAGACAAGGTTGTCCTCTGTCACCTTTACTATTCAACATAGTGCTGGAAGTTCTAGCCAATACAATTAGGCAAGACAAGGAAATAAAGGGAATCCAAATGGGAGCAGAGGAGGTCAAACTCTCCCTCTTTGCTGACGACATGATCTTATACTTAGAGAACCGCAAAAACTCACCCACAAGACTCCTAGAAGTCATCAAAAAATACAGTAATGTTTCAGGATAGAAAATCAATGTCCACAAGTCAGTAGCCTTTGTGTACACCAATAACAGTCAAGATGAGAAGCGAATTAAGGACACAACTCCCTTCACCATCGTTTCAAAGAAAATGAAATACCTATGAATATACCTAACGAAGGAGGTGAAGGACCTCTATAAAGAAAACTATGAAATCCTCAGAAAGGAAATAGCAGAGGATATTAACAAATGGAAGAACATACCATGCTCATGGATGGGAAGAATCAACATTGTTAAAATGTCTATACTTCCCAAAGCAATCTACCTATTCAATGCCATTTCTATCAAAGTACCAACATCGTACTTTCAAGATTTGGAAAAAATTATTCTGCGTTTTGTATGGAGCTGGAAAAAACCCCGTATAGCTAAGGCAGTTCTTAGTAATAAAAATAAAGCTGGGGGCATCAGCATACCAGATTTTAGTCTGTACTACAAAGCCATAGTGGTCAAGACAGCATGGTACTGGCACAAAAACAGAGACATAGACACTTGGAATCAAATTGAAAACCAAGAAATGAAACTAACATCTTACAACCACCTAATCTTCGATAAACCAAACAAGAACATACCTTGGGGGAAAGACTCCCTATTCAATAAATGGTGTTGGGAGAACTGGATGTCTACATGTAAAAGACTGAAACAGGACCCACACCTTTCCCCACTTACAAAAATTGATTCAAGATGGGTAAAGGACTTAAATTTAAGGCATGAAACAATAAAAATCCTCCAAGAAAGCATAGGAAAAACACTGGAAAATATTGGACTGGGGAAAGACTTCATGAAGAAGACTGCCATGGCAATTACAACAACAACAAAAATAAACAAATGGGACTTCATTAAACTGAAAAGCTTCTGTACAGCTAAGGAGACAATAACCAAAGCAAATAGACAACCTACACAATGGGAAAGGATATTTGCATATTTTCAATCAGACAAAAGCTTGATTACTAGGATCTATAGAGAACTCAAATTAATCCATATGAAAAAAGCCAACAATCCCATATATCAATGGGCAAGAGACATGAATAGAACTTTCTCTAAAGATGACAGATGAATGGCTAACAAACACATGAAAAAATGTTCATCATCTCTATATATTAGGAAATGCAAATCAAAACAACCCTGAGATATCATCTAACCCTGGTGAGAATGGCCCACATAACAAAATCTCAAAACTGCAGATGCTGGCATGGATGTGGAGAGAAGGAAACACTTTTACACTGCTGGTGGGACTGCAAACTAGGACAACCTTTCTGGAAGGAAGTATAGAGAAACCTCAAAGCACTCAAGCTAGACCTCCCATTTGATCCTGCAATCCCATTACTGGGCATCTACCCAGAAGGAACAAAATCCTTTTATCATAAGGACACTTGTACTAGACTGTTTATTGCAGCTCAATTTACAATCGCCAAAATGTGGAAACAGCCGAAATGCCCACCAACCCAGGAATGGATTAACAAGCTGAGGTATATGTATACCATGGAATACTATTCAGCTATTAAGAAAAATGGAGACTTTACATCCTTTGTATTAACCTGGATGGACGTGGAAGACATTATTCTTAGTAAAGCATCACAAGAATGGAGAAGCATGAATCCTATGTACTCAATTTTGATATGAGGACAGTTAATGACAATTAATTTTATGGGGGAGAAGCAGAAAGAGGGATGGAAGGAGGGGGTGGGGCCTTGGTGTGTGTCACACTTTCTGGGGGCAAGACATGATTGCAAGAGGGACTTTACCTAACAATTGCCATCAGTGTAAAATGGCTTATTGTACCCTCAATGAATCCCCAACAATAAAAAAAAAAAAAGACGTGTCTCCTATTCCAAAGGAAATTACCCACTAAGAAAATATTACTAGGCTTTCTCCTAAAACTGAGCTGCATCATTCAGTAATCTACCTAAATCCGTGAAAGAAATTTCTTTTTTCTTTCTTTTTTTTTTTTTTACAATTATAAAGCCCTTGTAAATTTATTTATTTTTTGAGACAGAGTCTGACTATGTCACCCTTGGTAGAGTGCTGTTGCATCACAGCTCACAGCAATCTCATACTCTTGGGCTTAAACGATTCTCTTGCCTCAGCCTCCCAAGTAGCTGGGACTCCAGGCACCCACCATAATGCTTGGCTATTTGGGTTTTGTTGTTGTTGTTATTGTTTTGTTGTAGTTGTCACTGTTGTTTGGCAGGCCTGGGTTGGATTTGAACCTGCCAACTCTGGTGTAAGTACCTGGCACCCTAGCCTCTGAGCTATAGGTGCCGAGCCTATAGTAAGGTTTTAAATAGGGAAGTGAAAATGTTTTAAGTTTGTTATTTTTCAGAATTGTTTTGAAATAAGCTGCTTTGCCTTTCTACATCAATTTTTGGATCTGCTTTTTTTTTTTTTTTTTTTTTTTAAATGTTGGGGATTCATTGAGGGTACAATAAGCCAGGTTACACTGATCGCAATCGTGTCTTGACCCCATAAAGTGTGACACACACCAAGACCCCACCCCCCTCCCTCCTTCCCTCTTTTTGCTTCCCCCCCATAACCATAATTGTCATTAACTGTCCTCATATCAAAATTGAGTACATAGGATTCATGCTTCTCCATTCTTGTGATGCTTTACTAAGAATAATGTCTTCCACGTCCATCCAGGTTAATACGAAGGATGTAAAGTCTCCATTTTTTTTTTAATGGATCTGCTTCTTAATATCATCAAAAAAGCATACTGAAATTTGTGTGAAACCTATAGATAAATTTGGGGGAAATGATCATATTAATAATATTGAGTCTCCCATTCCATGAAAATGGAATATCTCTTCATTTATTTAGATCTTCTTTAGTTTCTTCAAAGTTTTGTAATTTTCATTATACAAATCTAGCATTTCATTTGTCAAATTTATTCTTTATTATGCTATTTTGAATAGCATTGTATTCTTACTTTCATTACTAAATAATTCATATACTAATTTATTATCCCACCTATTGTGTAATAAATGCTTTTTAAATTAATGGATTTACTTGCGAGACTTGTGAATGAACAAGAGGAAACCTTTTAGCCAAAGGAAAGAGAAAGAAGCTTAAAAATAGTTATTATAGCACAAGTTTGATTTTTAACAATTTAACAACTGTGAAGGTCTCTGATGTGTAGTTTATGAGTTTATTATTTTAAATAAAATTTATCATTTAAGTTTAAGGTATGCAATATGATGTTATGGGATACATATGGTTAGTAAATTGGTTATAATAATAATGCAATCACATACATTTTATGTGCCATAATTTTTTGGTGGTAAGAGTAGCTAAAGTCTACTCATTTTGCAACAATCCCAAATACTATAAAATCTTATTAACAATAATTCTCAAGCTGTACATCTCTAGATCTGTTAACCTCATATCTGTTCAATTGTATCCTATCACCTACATCACTCCATCCTTCATCCATCCTGCCCCTGATAACCTCTATTTTAAACTCTATCTCACGATATTTTTTAACTTTTTAATTTTTTTAGATTTCACATATAAATGAGATTATGCACTATTTTTCATTCTGTGTCTTATTTAATTTAGCACAATTTCTTCATATAATAGTGTTTATGATGCCTATGATCCTATAGTGTTTCTATAAGGTTAAAAAACAATAGGGAATATAAAGTTCCTGACATAAATACAAATCTTAAATGCTCTAGGGTCGATATTCAAAAGGGAGGCATTTTGCTCAGAAGTGAACTTGATTTAGTGCTCACCGTTCCCTTGTCAATCTGGGGAATTGTGGGATTTTTAAGATCATCCCTCATGTATATTGAGGCTCACTTAACTACTTTATTAATGTTGTTGTTGTTATTATTTCCTTCTCTTTCTCTCCTGCTGCACTTATTGGGTCTTCCTTTCCATAGTCTCCACTTAAGTCAATTTGAATGATAATTGTTAGCAGTTGAATTCACTTCAGACTAAAATTTTTTGAGTATACTCTTTTTTTTTTTAATTAAATCATAGCTGTGTACATTAATGTGATCATGGGGCACCATACACTGCTTTTATAGACCTTTTGACACATTTTCATGACACTAGTTAACAGCCTTCCTGGCATTTTCTTAGTTATTGTGTTAAGACATGTATATTCTACATTTACTAAGTTTCATATGTACCCTTGTAAGATGCACCGCAGGTGTAATCCCAACAATCACCCTCCCTCCACCCATCATCCCCCATCCATCCCCTCCCCCTCCCCCTTCCCCATATTCATAGGTTATAACTGGGTTATAGCTTTCATATGAAAGCCATAAATTAGTTTCATAGTAGGGCTGAGTTCATTGGATACTGTTTCTTCCATTCTTGAGATACATTACTAAGAAGAATATGTTCCAGCTCCATTCATGTAAACATGAAAGAGGTAAAGTCTCCATCTTTCTTTAAGGCGGCATAATATTCCATGGCGTACATATACCACAATTTGTTAATCCATTCATGAATCGATGGGCACTTGGGCTTTTTCCATGACTTAGCAATTATGAATTGGGCTGCAATAAACATTCTGGTACAAATAACTTTGTTAAAATGTGATTTTTGTTTTTCTGGGTATATGCCTAGTAGAGGAATTATAGGATTGAATGGCAGATCTATTTTTAGGTGTCTAAGTGTTCTCCAAACATCTTTCCAAAAGGAATGTATTAATTTGCATTCCCACCAGCAGTGTAGAAGTGTTCCCTTTTCTCCATATCCATGCCAACATCTCTGGTCTTGGGATTTTGTGATAAGGGCTTGTCTTACTGGACTTAGATGATATCTCAAAGTAGTTTTGATTTGCATTTCTCTAACGATTAAAGATGATAAGCATTGGGTGGCACCAGCGGCTCAGTGAGTAGGACGCCAGCCCCATATAGCAAGGGTGTTGGGTTCAAACACAGCCCTGGCTGAAGTGCAACAAAAAAATAGCCCAGCGGTGTGGCGGGTACCTGCAGTCCCAGCTGCTTGGGAGGTTGAGGCAGGAGAATCTTGGAAGCCCAAGAGGTGGAGGTTGCTGTGAGTCCTGTGACATCATGGCACTCTACCAAGGGCGGTAAAGTGAGACTCGGTCTGTACAAAAAAAAAAAGATGATGAGCATTTTTTCATATGTCTGTAGGCTGTGCATCTGTCTTCTTCAGAGTAGTTTCTCTTCAAGTCCCTTGCCCAACTTACAATGGGATCACTTGTTCTTATCTTGCTTATATGTTTGAGTTCTCTGTGGATTCTGGTTATTAAACCTTTGTCAGAGACATAACCTGCAAATATCTTCTTCCACTCTGAGAGCTGTTTGCTTGCTTTACTGACTGTGTTCTTGGCTATGCAGAAGTTTTTTAGTTTGATCAGGTCCCTACTTTTGAAGCTGCTTTAATTGCCTGGGAGGTCCTCCTCATGAAATACTTACCCAGACCAATTTCTTCAAGGGGTTTTCCTGAACCCTCTTCTAGTATTTTTATAGTTTCATGTCTAAAATTCAAATCTTTAATCTAGTGAGAGTCTTAGTTAATGGTGAAAGGTGTGGGTCCAGTTTCAGTCTTCTACAGGTTGCCAGCCAGTTCACCCAACACCATTTGTTAAATAGGGAATCTTTTCCCCACTGAATGTTTTTAATTGGCTTGTCAGAGATCAAATAATGGTAAGTAGCTGGATTAATCTCTTGGTTCTCCATTCTGTTCCAGACATCTACTTCTCTGTTTTTGAGCCAGTACCATGCTGTTTTGATCACTATCAATTTATAGTATAGTCTGAGGTTTGGTAGCATGATTCCTCCTGCTTTGTTTTTATTTCTGAGTAATGTCTTGCCTATTCAAGGTATTTTCTGATTCCATATAAAACAAAGTATTACTTTTTCAAGATCTTTAAAGTATGATAGTGGAGCTTTAATAGGGATTGCATTAAAATTGTATATTGCTTTGGGTAGTATGGACATTTTAACAATGTTGATTCTTCCCAGCCATGAGCATGGTATGTTTTTCCATTTGTTGACATTTTCAGCTATTTCTTTTCTTAGAGTTTCATAGTTCTCTTTATAGAGATCTTTCACGTCTTTTGTTAGATAAACTCCCAAATATTTCATCTTCTTTGGCACTACTGTGAATGGAATAGAGTCCTTAACTGTTTTTTCAGTTTGACTATTGTTGGTATATATAAAGGCTACTGATTTATGAATGTTGATTTTGTAACCTGAGACACTGCTGTATTCCTTGATGACTTCTAAGAGTTTTGTAGTAGAATCCCTGGTGTTTTCCAGATATACAATCATATCATCTGCGAAAAGCAAAAGTTTGATCTCTTCTGACCGTATATGGATACGCTTGATCGCCTTTTCTTTCCTAATTGCAATACCCTACTGGCTAAAACTTCCATTACAATGTTAAAGAGCAGTGGAGACAATGGGCAGCCTTTTCTGATTCCTGATCAGAATGGAAATGATTTCAATTAAACTCCATTCAATATGATATTGGTTGTCTGTTTGCTGTAGATGACCTCTATCAGTTTAAGAAGTGTCCCTTCTATACCAATTTTCTTAAGTGTTCTGATCATGAAGGGATGCTGGATATTATCAAAAGCTGTTTCTGCATCAATTGAGAGAATGATATGGTCTTCTTATAGATTTACATATACTGAACCAGTCTTGAGACCCTGGGATAAAATCGACTTGGTCATGATGTAAATTTGTTTGATTTGTTGCTGGATTCTGTTTGTTAGGATCTTGTTGAATATTTTTGCATCTATATTCATTAGTGATATTAGTCTATAATTTTCTTTTCTTGTTGGGTCTTTTCCTGGTTTGGGTTCAGGGTGATGTTTGCTTCATAGAATGTGTTGGGTAGTCTTCCTTCTTTTTCTATCTTTTGGAACAGGGGGAGTAATATCAATTTCCTTAAGATTTTCATATTTATGAGAATAAAGTTTCTTGTAATATTCATTAAGGATTTTTTTAATTTCTGAGGAGTCTGTTGTTATTTCATCTTTGTCCTTTCTGATTGATGAGATTAGAGATTTTACTCTTTGTTTTCTAGTTAGGTTAGCCAAAGTTTTATTTATTTTACTGACCTTTTCAAAAAACCAACTTTTTGATTTATTGATTTGTTGTATAATTCTTTTGTTTTCAGTTTCATTTAATTCTGCTCTAATTTTGGTTATTTCTTTTCTTCTACTGGGTTTGGGGTTGGAATGTTCTTCCATTTCCAGTTGCTTGAGATGTACCTTTAACTTGTTAACTTCCTCTTTTTCCATTCTCTTGAGGAAGGCTTGTAGTGCTATAAATTTCCCTCTTAGGACTGCCTTTTTGGTATCCCAGAATTTCTGATAATTTGTGTCTTCATTGTCCTTTTGGTCCAAAAATTTGGCAATTTCCTTCTTAATCTCATCTCTGACCCAGCTATCATTCAGCATAAGCTTATTTAACTTCCATGTGTTTGTATAAATAAGCAGATTCCTGTTGTTACTGACTTCAACTTTTACTCCATGGTGGTCTGAGAAGATGCAAGGAATAATTCCTATTCTTTTAAATTTACTAAGGTTAGATTTGTGATCTAAGATGTGATCAATTTTGGAGTATGTTCTGTGGGCTGCTGAGAAGTATGTGTATTCAGTTTTGTTGGGATGAAATGTTCTGTAGATGTCTGCTAAATCCAAGTATTGTATGGTTAGGTTTAAATCTAAAATTTCTTTGCTCAGCTTCCTTTTTTTTTTTTTTTGAGACAGAGTCTCACTTTACTGCCCTCTGTAGAGTGCCATGATGTCACAGGACTCACAGGAACATCCAGCTCTTGGGCTTCCATGATTCTCCTGCCTCAGCCTCCTGAGCAGCTGGGACTACAGCCTCCCGCCAGAATGCCCAGCTATTTTCTTGTTGTAGTTTGGCTGGGGCTGGTTTTAAACCCGCCACCCTCAATATATTGGGCCAGTGCTCTACTCACTGAGCCACAGGCGCCACCCTTTTTCTCAGCTTCTTTATTTATTTATTTATTTATTTATATATTTATTTATTTATGTATTTTAATTAAATCATAACTGTATACATTGATATGATCATGGGGCATCATACACTCGCTTCATAGACCATTTGACACATTTTTATCACAGTGGTTAACATAGCCTTTCCGGCATTATCTCAGTTACTGTGCCAAAACCTTTACATTCTACATCTACCAAGTTTCGCAGCTTCTTATTGGAGGATTGATCCAACACTGCCAAAAGAGTGTTAAAATTTCTGACTATTGTGTAGCTGGAGGAAATCAAGTTGCTCATGTCTGTTAGAGTTTCTCTTATAAATTGAGGTGCATTCTGGTTGGGTGCATAAATATTAATAATTGAAATCTCATCATATTGAGTATTACCCTTAACCAATATGAAGTGACCATTCTTATCCTTTCTTACTTTTGTTGGTTTAAAGCCTATTGTGTCTGCAAATAGAATGGCAACACCTGTTTTTATCTGGTTACCATTTGCCTGAAATATGGACAACCATCCTTTCACACTGAGTCTATCTTTATCTTTGAAGGTAAGATGTGACTCTTCTATGCAGCAAATATCTGTTCTGAGATTTGTATCCAATCAGCTAGCCTGTGCCTTTTTAGAGGACAGTTTAAGCCGTTCACATTAATGGAGAATATCGATAAGTCTGGTAAAGTTTGGGGTATCGAGTTTTTCAAAAGTCCAGTGGATATTTTTAATCCTTTTGCCACTGTGGAAGTTGGAGTTTGATCAAAAGTTTCTGAGTGAGTTTACTTTTGTGGTAGAGGATTGGGCTAGTCATTATGGAGGATAGGTCTGAGAATATCCTGAAGAGCTGGTTTGGTTATGGCAAATTTCTTCAACATATGAATTTCATTCAAGTATTTAATTTCTCCATCATAAACGAAACTCATTTTAGCTGGATACAGAAACTGGGGTTGAAAGTTATTTTGCTTTAGGAGATTAAAAGTCGATGACCACCCTCTTCTGGCTTGAAAAGTTTCAGCAGAGAGATCTGCAGTCCTCCTAATATTCTTCCCTTTGTAGGTAATGGATTTCTTACGTCTGGCTGCTTTCAGAATTTTCTCCTTCATATTAACTTTGGTGAAGTTAATTATGATATGCCTGGGTGTTGTCTTATTCAGATTGAGTCTGAATAAGGGGTTCTGAAACTGTCTGCTATCTGAATTTCAGAATGTCTAGGCATGTCTGGAAAATTCTCTTTCATAATTTCATGGAGAAAGGCCTCTGTCTTCAAGGATACTTCATCACTTTTAGGGATTTCAATGAGGTGGATATTAGCCTTCTTCGAATTATCCCAGAGCTCTCTGAGAGAATGATCCATTTTTGCTCTTCATTTCTCTTCCTCTTTAAGAGTTTGGGAGCATTCAAAAGTTTTGTCTTCAATGTCAGAGATCCTTTCCCCACTTGCTCCACTCTGTGACTGAGGGCTTCTACTATATTTTTCAGATCTTTGAGTGCTGCAAATTCTTTCTTCAGTGCATCAAAATCTTTGGTGGTTTTGTCTTTAAATTTGTTACATTCTTGAGACAAGTTTTGAATTTCCCCTCGAATTTCTAATTCCAACTTTTGAGTTGTTCCTCGAATTTCTAATTCCAAATTTTCCTCCATTCTATTAATCTTCTTTGCAATCCAAATTCTGAATTCGATTTCTGACATCTCGGCCACCTGTTTATGAATGGGATCTTCAGTTACATCTGCCATATCTTTCCTTGGTGGGGGTTGATCTACTCTGGTTATTCATGTTAACAGAGTTTTTCCGCTGATTCCACCCCATGATTATTTTACACCATTTGACTTTTCCCCTGGAGGTTTGTCGAGGACCCATACAGTGCTATGGCCTGAGAAACTGGGGACCTGTTTGGTGTGGTGGGGCTAAGTGTCTTGTTTTCACCTGGTCTCTGTCTGACCCTAGTGAAACAGTTACTCTGGGTTGACATGTCACCTGTGGAGAAATACCAGCAATTAAGTCACCCTGCCTCCCACAGGTAACAATTGGAATGGGAAAATCAAACCTTCCTACAACCACACACCCAGGGCACCACTTGGATAGTCCTTGGGCAATTGGCTCAGTTCAAAATGTCCAAGTCAATTGTTTCAGTCAGCACCTGTCTCAAGTGAGAAAGTTTAAAAGGTCTCTGGCAACTAGATCACAGGGTTCTGCTGACAACTCAAATATGACTTGCTGCAGTGCTCCATGAAGTCAGGAGGACCCACCCAGCAAATACATTAGTCTGGAATGGTTGATGCCTCCTTCCCCATCTTGCACCTCTGTCACACCCAGTCACTGATAACCCTGCAGGGCTGTGATCCAGTTGCCTTCAATGAGCAGATACTCCAAGTACTTGCACCTGCCTGAATCACAAAGAAATCTATGTCTGCTCATCCAGGCTGCTGCTCTCTGCCTCTATCCAGCAGGGGTAGGTGAGGCCTGAAAACCTTGGGTGCTTGATGGAGGCTGGGGGGTGTTCACTCAGTTCCAGCCCTACCCCTGATTGATGTTACTGACAGAACAGAACAACTTTGCAGGAATTTGTTTCTGTCCCTGCTAAATTCGCCTGCAGAAGAAAAGCTTTTTTGGGTTCCCAGAACCTGCGCCTCAGGCCCTGTCTTTGCTCCTGCAGGTTTGTATTCACAGCACGCTTAGCTGTCAGTTCTAGCCTCCTGCCTTCCTTTGTCTATAGGCTGATGATCCCCTGAGGGCCGTGTGCATCTTAGGCTAGGTAAAGCGGTCCTCTGGGTCAGCCCTGCCCTGGGAATCTCCGGTTCTGCGCGTGTGTTTTCTAGTCCCCGTGCTCCACCCAGGTCGGTACTGCCTCAGGTAAACCCTTTACTCACGGGGCCTGCGTTTCCATCCCAGATCTGTTCCATGGTGGTTGCCACCTGAGAAGATGCCCAGCCTCCTCTGGTTGCCCAGAGAGACAGGGGGTGTGACTTCAAAATATCCAGGGGTGAGCCTTATATTGTTGCCAAAAACAGCTGCTGCTCTCCACCTCAGGGCACCGCCGCTTCAGTGTGGTGCCCTCTCAGCAGACCATCCTCTCCTCACTCTCGTGTTGCAGAATTAGCACTGATCATCTTCAGTCCAGGCCCTTTCCACACCCATTGAGAAATCACCCAAAAATCTGGACTCCTTTAGGACAGGCCTCCAGACCTCAGAGTGAGAGTGGAGGGGAGTGCTGGGAGCTCAGTATTTCAGGTTGAGAATATATACAGTTTTATACATTTTTATGCCTGGCAGGAGAACGTTATGGCACCCTAGTAGGGGAGTTAGGTCAAATTTTTACAACGTCTCTCCCGTGGAGTGTAGTGGGAGGACCTGTGAACTCTGCTCATTTGTTTGTGGGGCACTGCGAACAGTTCTCATGGGGGCAGGGGACTCCTGTCCGCTTGGTGATGGATTTTGTACCTTTTGTTTGTATCCTTGGGGTCGCAGCTCACCTCATCAGGGTTGATGTGCGTTCTTCAACCTTCTCTCTTGGTGCAACTCTAATCCACCAGGTTACTTGCTAAATTTCTGTCCTTTAACTCTCCTTCTGGTTGGGAGCCTCTGTGGAAGGCTGGCTTCAGTCAGCCATCTTGTCTCCACCCCTTGAGTCTACTCTTGGTGGGGTTTACTAAATGGACACATTTCTGTATTGCATTTTTCTTTGTATATTTCTTTGGACTTAACTGAACTGGAGTTAACTTATTTTCAAAAAAATGTCATACTCTTTGACCATTGTTTGGGTGCCTCCTATGTGCCAGGCCCTAGGTTAGTTGGGAGGCAGTTCCACAGACTCAAGTGTGCAGAATATATCCTTTGCCATCCTGGGCTTTCCAGAGTAGAAGAAACATAGCTGGTGGTCTCCAACGAAATTGCTTGGCTCAGGATAAATAAGAACCATGTGAAAAGTCTGCTGCTTCATTAAGTTCCCTCTCTGGGTTAGAGAAAGTTTGAAAAAGTTATCACCATCTGGCTGATGTTTCTGCTCGAAGACACCTTAGAGTGGTGTACAAAATTAAGGAATTAAATAACAGCATATTTTTCCAGATTTCTTCTTTGAATTTAAGTATACTTGTCTAAGATCTTCCACTAATTAACTATGTGACCTTTAACAAGTTACTTCACACTCCTGTACTGATGAGGCAGCCTGAGTGTTTTCTGAGGACTTTTTAAAGTCTATATCCTATTCCAATCCTTTTTAAGTTCTAAGACTGTGAGTTGGTGGGTGGAGAAGGGAGGGAGTTGACAAGGAAGGAGGAAATCTTTTCAGATGGATTAATGTTTTCAGGACATGGAACATCTAAATATAAACCTGACTTAAGAAATAATTTATTGGTGACTGTGAGATAAAAAAAACTGGATAGTCATGGCTCTATCCCTTTCCTTCTCTTTTACTCTTGAGAATAAATTGCTATGAGTGTGAATTCTGGCCATTTTTTACAAACTCACAAAATAAGTTTCCACATTAAGAGGTTTATGGTTGTCTGTTTCTGCATATGGCTTGGTGGATAACTGTTTAAATTAAGGAGGCTCAGCAATAGGATCCTGTTGTTGCTCCTCAGCTAAGCCACATCCTCTAATAGTAATGAGATGATGATAAAGATGATATCTTGTTTTCTATTGACCTTATGTCCTTTGATTCAAACTCAAGTGAGGAAAACAGTGTTACTTATCGAGCCCCTATACATTTTGTTTTGTTTTGTTTTGTTTTGTTTGAGGCAGAGTTTCAATTTGTCACCCTGGGCAGAGTGTTGTGGCATTATAGCTCAAAGCAACCTCCAACTCTTGGGGTCAAGTGATCCTCTTGCCTTAGCCTCCCAAGTGGCTGGGACTACAGGCATCCACCACAATGCCTGGCTGGCTTTTCTATTTTTAGTAGAGACGTGGTCTTGCTCTTGCTCAGGCTGGTCTCAAACTCCTGAGCTCAGGCAATACACCCACCTTACCTTCCAAAGTGCTAGGATTACAGGTGTGAGCCACTGCACCCAGCTTGAGACTCCATAAAAATATGAACATATGTCTTCATCACTAATTGTCTTCTGGGTTTTACAGAGGAAAACAACAGAGAGGTGGCCTAAAATTGCTCTGGAAGTAGTCTACAGAGCCTCCAGAGGTGGAGATGACCAAGTACATACCTCTGGTAAAGAAAGTCAAGTTAGAGAAGCTGAGAAAATGTGAACTAAGTGACTGCTTTGTTTTATACTTTTCAATTAGTGGCTCCCCTCTTGGTACACAAATGGAACATTTCTATTAATAGAACAAATCAGTACTGTCAGGTACTTTCAGCTGTTAACCTAGACATCTGAACAGTGCATTTGGAGTTTATCCTCAATTTATTTTTTTAAACTTTATTGAAATTAATATGAGGCTACAATATTTAGGCTACATTGTACTCACTTCCAGGGTAAAGTTCCATTCGTAGAAGAGCCCCTCACCCAGGGAGGATGCTATATACTCTCACAATGTGCATATTAGGTGAGATCCCGCCTCCTGCCCTCTTCTCCTTAATTTAATTTCTAATTCCTAATTTCTAATTTCTAATTATGACTCAGAAACATAAATTATATTCAATAAGAGAAGGAAACTTTATATTTTATAGTTCCATAAGTCTTTTACTCTCATATTTAAAATAAAAATTAGATACGGAAATTCTATATCCTAATTAGTGAAATGAATTAGTGAAATTAGTGAAATGATTGTTTCAAACTATATTTACAGGAAACTATTACTACTTCTTTCTTAGTAGATTTGTGGGTGAATCCCAGATGTGTACTTCTGGATCTAGACATACCTTCCTAAAACTGGCTGCTGTATTCTCTAAATTAACAGTCCAGATTCTAAAAAAAAAAAAAAAAAAAATTTTTTGAGACAGAGTCTCACTCTGTGCCCCAGCTAGAGTTCCCTGGCATCATAGCTCGTACAATTGAGCCCAAACTTGCACTCTTGACCTCAAGCAATCCCCTTGCTTCAGCTTCCTGAGTAGCTTGGACTACAGGTGCCCACCATGAAGCCAGGCTATTTTTTTTTTCTATTTTTAGTAGAGACAAGGTCTTGCTTCTTTTTGCTTAGTCTAGTCTTGAAATCTTGAGCTGAGGCAATCTACCTGCTTTAGTCTTCCAGAGTGCTCGGATTATAGGCATGAGCCACTGTGCCTGGCCTAACAACCCACCTTGAATTCAACAGATCCAATTCTATCTACAAAATCTCCTCCTCCTGCTGACATTTATTAACTCAAAGAAAACATCAATCCAATGAGTTGCTAGGCTTCATTTCTGAGACCTTCCTCTACTTTTCCTCCATCTAGTACACAGTCCTGCGAGACTCTCCCGAAGTGTCTTCCACCCAATTCTTTTCTTTATGCTCATTGTAAAGTCTTTGTATCATTGCTGATTGTCTCACTTTTGCTGTGATGATAATCTCCTGTCCACTACGCCCAGGACATTCTTAAAATTATGACAAGATTTCCAGAGTCATTTTGCTAAAACAAGAATTTGATCATGTCACTCCAGTAAGCATGTTTAGTCTCCTGGATACCTACAGGATAAAGTTTACAGTTGCTAGATAGGACATTTAAAGAGGACTCATTCTGATTACTGTTTGTCTTTTTAGTCATATTTTATTCCCTCCTCCCTTGTGAACCCTACACTAGGTTTATTCAGGGTTGTTTGCTTTAAGTGATGACTACAGATCCTTCTCCATCTTTGTACTTTTAGTCTTGTAGTTCCTACTGCCAAGGTTGTCATTCCTCCATCACCACCTTACTCATTATAAAATGCCAATTCTTCCAGCAGCCTTCCTTCCTACTCAATTCTGGAACCATAGCAGGTACTATTAGCACTCTGCTGTTTCTTCCTGGGCATATTGTGTCCACACATGTGGTCTGGCTTCTAGCTCTGAGCAGTTGCCTGAGGCCAATCCCTGTTGCACCTGGTACCAAGGCGGGTCATGAGTCTTCATTCCTCAGGAGTAGCCCTCAATCAATGAATGATGCAAGTTTGAAGACTAAAAACCCAGGTGTCCTCACCCCTCAGTTAGGCTAACTAAGGCATCTTCTGTACTATCCCCCAGAATTTCCCGGCAGGACTGAACCCCCAGCTACTCACAGGGATTTGTTCAATAATGGGCCTTTTCTTATTGCCTACTTTGCTTGCTCATCTAACTTCCCAACTCCCCTTCTGTTGCTTCCTGTGATCACCTCTCAGAAAAACTACTTAGGAACACATTCTTGCCTTGTGGTCAGCTTCTGGTGGAACCCAACACAATATACCGTGTCTGTCCTCTCCTAGCAGGCTGCTTAGACTTGTCTTGCTATAACTCATTTAGCGTGGGAAATATTCATTTGAGAAAAATCCCTGAAGTCAGGAACAGCATCTTCCTCAACATGTTCCTTTCAATACCCTGCAAAATTTCTGGCTTGAAGTAGGTGGCCAACAACTAAAGGTTAAGTGAAAGTGTTTTAATAAAGAGGAAAATCTGTCTTACAGTAAATGCAAGAAAAAGTTAAAACTTATAATTTTATATAGTAACTATGTAGCAGAGCCAGGACCGCATCACACCTTAGAAGCCCTGCTCTAATGAATAGAACAAATTATATGTAGCCTTCATTCTATATTTTTCAAGTTACCTGGTATTGAGAGTCATATTTCCATTTTCCTGTCCTGTTTCACTCCTTGGCCTCTCAGCTTACTGAAGATAAGCCTTTGATTTATGTTTTTTTATAATACTATCTCCTCATCTGATGTCTTGCACACAGTATATGCTTAACTCTAAAAGTATTTTTTAATAAAACCAAGAATTATAAAGCACCTGAGAGTGTTTTAAAATGGTTTATTTTTTTAAACATGGTTTATTTTTTAATAATCATTTTTATGTCCACTATAGAAAGATGAACCAGCAGAATTTTACCATATTGCTTATACCAATTTTAAGTTGACAGCATCCAAATTAGTGGGATTTTACCGTACTTATGAAATTACTTGAACAATTATTGAAATCAGGATCTTGTGGCATGGGTGTGTGGTGCAAATTAACAGTTCTAAATATTATAATTGGGTGGTCTTCATTCATCCTTCAGCTTTGGTTTTTTTGCCAACATCTCTACTGCAGCATTTACTCACATTTAACTCTTCTCTTCACCCCAAAGAGACACAGATCTTGTAAGTTATTGTGAAGCCAGAAAATCTAATTCATTACACCTGTTGTATGTTCTCTAGGATGCAATAGACATAACCCTTTGAAAGTTAGCTTAAAGGGAGCAAAATAACACAAAACAGGGGGAGGAAACAAATCAGTGATAAATGACCCGGACCCATTCATATCATTCTTACAAAGCATACGCTTTCTGTGTTGGGTATTTCAGCTTTACTGGGATCATCAGCAAGTGCTGGTAGTCAGAATTTCACTTGGGCTGGTCCCATAGAAAACAATGTTAGAGATTACTCTGCTGGTGGCATTGGCAGCCAAGAAGAAACAAGGTGGGAGTAAGTCTGTATTCACACGTAGAGACCTTTACTTCCCTAGATGATCCAAATGTCGGCATAATTTTACAATGGAGATTAAAGTTAAGATTGTACATATGCATAGAGCTAGAAGGCTTGTAGATGTAATTGTGGTTCTGATCCAGTTACTCTGCTAAAAAGAAGGCAGATACAATGCAGATGTATCAACACCCATATGCACATTTGGTAGTAAAATTCAACAGAAAGCAAGCAGGTAGGAGGGAGCAGGAGGGAAGTGGTAAATTCACACCTAATGGGTACAATTACTCTCTGAGTGAGGGGTACAGTTATAACTTTACTTAAACTATACAAAAGCACTCATGTAGCCAAAACATTTGTACCCCATATTATTCTGAAATTTTAAAAATATATAAAGGAAAAAAATTCTGCATGAAACTATACTCATAGGACTAGAATTCTGCTGTTCTTTTTTTTTTTTAGAGACAGAGTCTCACTTTATCACCCTTGGTAGAGTGCCATGGTGTCACAGCTCACAACAAACTCCAAATCCTGGGCTTAGGCGGTACTCTTGCCTCAGCCTCCCAAGTAGCTGGGACTACAGGCGCCTGCCACAATGCCCAGCTATTTTTTTGTTGTTGTTGCAGTTTGGCCAGGGCTGGGTTTGAACCCACCAGCCTCAGTATATGGGGCTGGCACCCTACTCATTGAGCCACAGGCAACACCCACTGCCATTCTTTTTAATGTAAAATAAATTTTGGATGAAATAAACTTGAACCCTGCAAGATGTTAAAATTATTAAAGAACAGTAGAACACATAATTGGTTAAGGAGTAGCAATTGTTTTGAATTATGTTCTTGTTTCATTGAGTTAGGTTTTCAGAGAACCAAAGCTATTATTTGACATTTCTACTTGGAAATTGGTAAGGTATATTGAATATGTACATGCATTAGATATGCTAAAGTGGTCACTCATCAAAATTACCTGTTTTATAGGTACAAAATTTTCAATTACAATTTTCAGAATTAAAATTAGCAGAATAATACTGAGTACTTCATAGGACTTGTGGATTTTACTTAATATATTTAAACACAAGTATGTTTTTATAGCTTCATTGAACTATAATTGACATACGATAAACTATGTGTATTTAAAATATGCAATTTGATACATTTTGACATATCCATGCACCCTGGAAAGCATCATCATCAAAATAGTAAATGTGTCCATCATCCTCAGAAGTTTCCTTGTGCCTGTTTGCAATCTTTCCCCTTCTTCCTGCTCCCCTGATCTGCTTTCCGTCTTTCTGTTAACTGTTTTTTTGGGTTTTTTTTGAGAGAGAGTCTCACTTAGTCACCCTTGGTAGAGGGCCGTGGCGGCACAGCTCACAGCAACCTCAAACTCTTGGGCTTCAGCAATTCTCTTGCCTTAGCTTCCCAAGTAGTGGGGACTACATGTGGCTGCCACAATGCCCGGCTATTTTTAGAGTCAGTAGTCTCACTCTGGCTCAGCCTGATCTCAAACCTGTGAGCTCAGGCAATCTGCCTGCCTAGGCCTCCCAGAGTGCTGGGATTATAGCACAAGCTACTGCACCAGGCCTATGACATTTTCTAATCTTTTGGGGTGTGGCTTCTTTTACTCACCATAGTTATTTTGAGATTCTTCTTGTTTTTGCATGCTCTTTTCAATAGTTTTATTCCTTTTTATTGCTGAGTGGTGTTCCATTGTTTTATTTTATGTGTATATATATAATATATATATATATATTTTTTTTTTTTTTGAGACATTCTCACTTTGTCTCCCTGTTTAGAGTGCCGTGGAGCCATCATAGCTCACAGCAACTTCAAACTCTTGGGCACAAGCCATCCTCTTGCCTCAGCCTCCCAAGTAGGTGGGACTACAGGCCCTGCCACAATGCCCAGCTATTTACTTTTTAGAGACAGGGTCTTGTGCTTGCTCAGGCTGGTCTTGAACTCCTGAGCTCAGGAAGTCCACCTGCCTCAGCCTCCCAGAGTGCTAGGATTATAGGCGTGAGCCATCATATCCTGCAAATGTTGGTTTCTTTATTCTTCTCTTCTTTAAGGTAAACTCCATCTCCAACCATGCCTCCAGGGAGACTTCATGGGGTCACGGAAGTTTTTGTTGTCAGCACAACAAATTCAAATCTCAGCCATATCTCTGTGATTCTGTTAACGTGGCTTTTATGAGTTTCTTCTCAGGGCTTCAGTTTCCTTATCTGAAAATTGAACATAGGATTGTTGTAAGGATTAAATAGTAAAGCACATTGAACAGAACTGGACACACAGTAAATGCTATATGGTTGGCAGTTCTTATTATTATTACCATTACTAATTACATATGTCATGTTTGGTAGCACTTCTAGCTCAAAATAAATCCTCCACCAATATTAGTTATTATTGTTAATTTTGCCAATATTACTACAGCACATAATTCTTCATTTCTTTCCTTTCCTTGTCCCTTTTATGTATATCTTGTATCTCTTCACTATCCTTGTTATTAGTAGTCCCAGTATTGTCTGACCAAACAGGATGGAGTAGGGCAGTGGTTTCCAAAGTATTATAAAATCCCAGGACCAACAACACAAGCAATGACCTGGGAACTTGTTAGAAATTCATAGTCTCAGGCCCCACCCCCAACCTGCTGAATCGGAAACTCTGGGAGTGGGGCAGTGACCTATGGCTTAACAAGCCTTCTAGGTGATTCTGATACAGTTAAAATTTAAGAATAAGCACATTTGTGTAATTGCCAGGCTGGGGCAAGAATTAACGCAGGCTTGGTTCACATCAACTTTCTTGTTACTGAAAGTACACTGTTGACTAATGGAGCTTAATATCAACCAAAACCCCTAAGTCTTTTTCACACATGTTGCTGCTAATCCCCGTATTCCCCATCTAGCACTTATACTGGATTCTTTTTGGACTGAAGTATAAGTCTTTATATTTATCCCTATTAAACTTAATCTTGTTAGATTCAGCCCATCGCTTCAGTCATGTTTGGGGAAATTTTAGTTCAGCTGTAATGAACTATGACAAAAAAGCAGGGCCTAGAGACCAACGAGGAATGTTGCAAGGACAACGTCCCTTTATAAATTGGCTGAATCCTGAATGATGAGATGCTGGCTGTGGTGGGCTTCTAAATAAACACTTGACACCCTAGGAGGATATGATAATTTGATTTCGGTTTAATTCAGCTAACATTTATTGGGTTCCTACCAAGTTCCTGGCTCTGAACAAGGTACCAGAGAGGGGCTAAATAGCCACTCTTTAATGTCAGTTATAAGTAGATAAGAAGGAATTTTTGTTTTTGTTTTCATTTTAGCAGGCACATGAAGCCTAGTACATTAATACTTGCAAGTCCCTTAAGAATAGAATTAATACCTTTTTAGTGCCAGATCCTTTGCCATATGCTTTGTTGACATTTTCATATGTAATTTTCAAACCAATCCAATGATATAAGAATGATAACCTTATTTGAAGTTGAGGAAACTTAGAATAAGAGGTTAATGTATTTCCTCAAAGTCACATAGCAGTTTAGCTAGGGGAAATCCCAGATCTGTAAGTGTTTAAAGAACTTGCTGTATATACACTTTTTCCTCTGATCAAGAAAATTAAGATAGTTAAATATCTCACCTAACCCCAATGAGAAGAGCCCACATCACAAAGTCCCAATGCTGTAGATGCTGGAGAAGTATAGAGAAAAGGTAACACTTTACCACTGTTGGCAAGATTTCAAACTAATACTGACTCTTTAGAAAGAAGTATGGAGAATCCTCAAAGAACTCAACTTAGACCTTACATTTGATCCTGAATCCCATTACTAGGTATCTACTCAGAATAAAAAAAATCATTTTACCATAAGAACATTGCACTAGAATGTTTATGGCAGCTCAGTTCAAAGCACTGAGATGTGGAATGAACCCAAGTGTCTGTCTACACATGAACGGATTAATAAACTGTGGTATATGTATACTATGGAATACTATTCAGCCATAAAAAGATGGAGACTTTACATCTTTTATATTAATCTGGATGGAGTTGGAGAACATGCCACTTAGTAAAGTATCACAAGAATGGAAAAGCAAGTGTCCAATGTACTCAATACTAATACAAAACTAGTAGATGAACAAACACACACACACACACACAAGAAAAACACAATTGAACTCAAGGAGGGGAGTGGGAAGAAGGAGGGGGAGAAGAGGAGAGAGGGTGCTGGTGTGTTGTCATCTGAGAGGCACACTTTAGGGGCACATGGCACACTTCCTAGGTGAGGGGCACTACTATAACTTGTACTCTACCTAACAAATGCAAACAACATAGCCTAAGCATCTGTACTCTCATATTAATCTGAAATATAAAAATAAATAAATAAAAGTGTTTAAAAGTAAGTTTCCATAGTTCTTTAAAGTTTGTGGTCGATAACTTTCATTTATGGAGTCCTAATAGTATGAATTTACTCTGAAAATTTGAAAAAGTTTGAAATGGGAATTTGGTTTTTCCAGTATAATTTTTTTTTGTGATAATAATAAAGAATAATAAGTAGCAAAAATAAAAGATTGTTAAATATCAAAACCACCAGTGGCTTATAGTCCACCCATAAACTATTGATGCTGTTGAGCTGTTTTATAAGTTTATAATACTAAAAACATTAAAATAGCAATAGTGATCCAAACCTATACATAGTAAACAGTACGTCTAGCTGGACTCATAATCCTAATTTTTTTTAAAACCTACATTTGGTTTTACTCTTATTAGCCTCATTTACTGTATTAGCCACATATTTTGTTCAATGTCTATCACAATATTAATATTGTAACTACAAGTTCTTACTTCTGGCAACCAAATCTTTGCAAAGTATATAATTTTTCCCCTAAAGAGTGAAACTAGTCAATTCTATCCTATTAGGTAATATCTACTACATTTTACTGATATAAAATGTGCATTTCAATAAACTAGTTTATAGTATAATGGAAAACAAAATGGATTTTGAGTCTGAAGATAAAAATTTCTTTCCACTTACTAGTTTTATCACCCTGGGCAAAAAACTTTACCTATAAAAATCTCAGTTTTTAGATCTCTAAAATGTAATGATAATGTTTATGGAGTTTGAGAATTAACTGAGATAATATCTATGGAAAAGCTCTGTAGTCATCAGTTAATATTTTACAAATATAGACATTATTTTTTAAAAAACTCATCTATTTTACAAGTTGTTGAAATGTGAACCATTTTGCACACTTTTGCCACTTATACATCTATCTAATTCATAGAGCAGAATTCAAAATATTCGAGCTTCTCTGACAATGCTTTCATTCTTTCATAGTTCGTTTTTAGCAGAAGAGTTTCCTGGAGAGTTACATATACGATGTGATAGAATTGATATTAAAATTCTAGATTTCATTTGTTACCTTCCATTTCAAAGATAAAGTCTCTTTACCAATCACTAACATTGTCAATACTACTATCATTGTCATTATAGAAAGACTCCTGCTATATGCCTGAATGCCTAAAGCCATTTGCTATGGTTCTATAATGTGAGTTAAGCTGATAACAAGCTTAGTTCTTTTTAGTTCTTTCTTTCTTTCTTTCTTTCTTTCTTTCTTTCTTTCTTTCTTTCTTTCTTTCTTTCTTTCTTTCTTTCTTTCTTTCTTTCTTTCTTTCTTTCTTTAACAGAATCTCACTCAGATGCCTTGGTTAGAATGCCATGGCATTATCATACCTCACACCAACCTCAAACTCTTGAGTTCAAGAGTTTCTCTTGTCTCAGCCTCCCGAGTAGCTGGGACTACAGATGCCCACCACAACACCTAGGTAATTTTTCTATTTTTAGAAGAGATGAGGTCTTGTTCTTGCTCAGGCTGGTCTTGAATCCTTAAGCTCAAGCAATCCACCTGCCTTAGCCTCCTACAGTCTTAGGTTTACAGGTATGAATCATGGGGCCTGGCCAACAAGCCAAGTTCTTTAGGGTTTATAATGTAATATAAGCAGAATTTATATGAATTAAGGGAAAGATATACTTGTGTTTTATCATTCATATGAGTGTGTTTGTATATTGGTTTTATAATGGTATCGAGCACCTTAGATACTTTTTCCAGTCTTGAGATACTTTACTAAGAAGAATGTGTTCCAACTTCATCCAGGTAAACATAAAAGATGTAAAATCTCCATCTTTTTATGGCTGAATATTATTCCATGGTATACATGTACCACAATTTGTTAATCCATTCATGGGTTGATGGGCATTTGGGCTGCTTAAAAATAAGTGAGGAGATGGTTATGTTAATCAATTGGACTTCAGTATTCCACATTGTATACAAATCATCACATTATACCCCATAAATGTATACAGTTATGATTTTAATTAAAAATTAAATTAAAAAAAGTAAACACCCTGAATTCTGGTAAAGTAAAATTACACAATGCTCAAAAACAAAAATAGGGGAAAATATATACACTTAAACACCTAGAATCCTTGCTCTATCCCTTTTAGTTGTATGACCCTAAGTAAATGACAATCTCTTAAACTACAGTTTTCTCATTTTAAAAATTGGGATTACATTACAGTCTCTAGCTGATAGAGATGTTGAGCAAACTAAATGCCATATCATGGGTAGAGTGATTAGTACAATATAGTACTTTATAAAAGTCAATATTGGCTATTATTAGAGCTAAGTATTCTATACTGTAATACAAAACTCCTCAACCTCTTGTCTTTTCCTGCTGATCCTCATATCCTATAAATAATGAGTGTCCTCTGACCACACTGAATATGTGTAGCCCGGCAATCATTAGTCACCTGCACTGCTTCATTAATCCATGGAATCACAGAGTCATAGAACAGGAATCCTAGCTTTGGAAGCCATTTAGATGGATGACCTTAATTTGCAAATGAGGGAAGTAAGGCCTACAAAGGTTAAGTTTGGCTACAGAGCCAGTTAGTGACACGGCTGGACTAAAATGTGGGCTCCACACTTGAAGTATGTCACTCTCCCATTTTGACCTTGTCTCCCCAGACACCCTGGCCACTTTAATCTCTTCTTATCTTTGCCTTGCCAATAAGGACTGCCGATCTGTCTTGCTGCCAGTTTAGACTATCCAGTTTCAGCTAAGTCTTCATGGTTAATCTGGTTATTCATCTCCTCTTTTTTTTCCCCCCTTAGCATGTAAATTTCACAATTTATTTATTGGGGGAAAAGAGTCCCCCAAATCCTGTGTTCATTTATTTTCCAAATAAGACCTTACTTGTATATAAAAAAGACAAAAACCAAAACAAAAACACACACACAAAAAAAACCCAACAACAAAACAACTCAATGTATGATTTCCTGTGGTTAGGGATGGAGATGTGGCTCCACAGGTCCATAGACTCAGCTCAGACCTTTACTTCCATCCTCTCCAAAGTGATCTCTGAGGGAGTTCCACTGAACTCTGAGGACATCTCTTAGCAATACAGTTTAAAAGTTACTACCTAACATAACAATGGTTATTCATGGGGACTCTCCACTGTCCTGAGAAGCTCAGACCACTTCCATATTTAAAAAATACAGAAATGCCAAGGAGAATTACACACATTCTGTTAAGCTTTCATTTAAAAAATTAACATTTTAAATTCAGATACAAAATTGCTGACAGTATGTGGCCTTATCTTGAAAGTAACAGCAGAAGTTTAACTCTAGGGCATTTTCGCTCCCACCCCCAACTTTCCTCAATCTTCCAGTTCTAACTCAGCTCTTCCCTCAGTCATCATTGGATGAATATCCACATTGTGTTACATTCCCCACTAGTACTGGGGCCACAAAGATGAAAAATGACATAATCTTTGCCTTTCAAGTGAGTAGCAGGTTAATAAAGGTGATAGCTCCATAGATTGTCCAGATGAAACTGTGCCTTCTGGTATTCAGTCCCTAACCTGTGACTTGTGTTAATAGCAGTTAAGTGACAGAGGGTCAGTCAGTTCAGGACTTACCAGTTTCTGATACCCTCTTTTTGGAATGCTGTGTGTGATGTTGGGCTACTTTGGTGAAGGGACTATCTGGAAAGCCCATGTGGAAAGATCTTGTGAAGAGAAAGAAACCTACCTTTCCCAAATCTCAGTTTGAGCGCAAGCCTCCAGGCATCGTAGCCAAGGTCCCAAACGTGGGAGTGAACTGTCTGGGGAGCTCCAGCCTAGATGGCCCCACAATTGACTGTAGCCCCAGCCCATACCATATGGAGCAGAAGAACCACACAGCTGATCCCCGTCAACCCACAAAATTCAGAGATAATAATTTAGTTATTATTTAAGCTACAATTTTGGAATCGTTTGTTATAGATAACTGAAATAGATGGGTAAAAAAAGTTATGGTGATGGTAAGTGATATTATTGAAGTATGTACAAACTGAAGTGGTAGCATTGAGAAAGCATCAACTGTACAGTATTTGGCTAAGGACTAGGAGTGCACCACAATTCACAGAGGAACTGGCATTATGAGCTGAATCTTGAGAAAATAGTAAAATTTTGTTAAGCAAATAAAGTAACACATATAAGGAAGCCTGAAAGAAAATATCTGTGTGGAGAACAGTATGTAGTTCAGAGCAGGTTGGGAGATGAAACACTCCCAATTTGTAGACTCAATTTATAAAGATCTTTTCTTGTCAGGCTGATATTATCCTGCAGGTAATGGAAAGCCAATGAAGGCTCTTAGGCATTGCTACGAAATTATATGTAAATGAAACCATACCTGAATCATATCTATTATCTCAGGCCTCCTACTCCTTGGGCATTTAATACCATTGATATTTCTTCTTTGCCTTTTTCTCTTCTTCTTTTGTTACTTTATGCAGATATCCATGCTGCCAGTCTAATAGATGCTTCCTTTTTGGTTTCACTGGCTCCACTCACCTTCCTGTTGGTATTTTCCAAGTTTCTGTCTATGGTTCTCTAATTGTCTTTCCCAATATTTCCTTTGGGCTACAATTGAGATTTCTTAGCAGAAGATTCCAAATCTCTGTCTAGAGATCGGAATGCCATGTTATGTGTTTCTAAATGCCATGTTATCTCAGACAAGTCTAAAACCTAATTAAATCCCTTTTCTCTTCCACTTAAACCTAGAAATCCAGCCCGTTCTTTTTATCTCCCCCATGTCTGTAATTTCTTTCTATTACCTAGTCTTACAATATCAGAACCACATCATCAGTTCCCAGCTTTCACATATCTAATCTATCAGTCAAGTTCAATTGTTCTTCCTTTACACTTGCACATTTTTCTGTTTCATTGCTATCTTCTTTATAATTTCTTTAAAATATATATTGATCTTGCCATTCTCCTGCTGAGTTGTTTTAAGGACATTGGCTCTGTAGCTGAAAAACTGGTCCCTCCATAATCTGGTCTATATCTACCTTATTTTTCAAAACTCCACTTCCTAAGCTCACTGCTTCACAGTATAGCTGTGGGAAAGGGCCTTGATGTCAATTGAATGTAGGAGACCCAACCCTGTCCTTGTTCTTCATGTAACACTCCCTTTTAATTTTGCCAAATTGGGAAGTAAGTTTAACTAAATGAGGATGAAGTCCTTAGTAGGAAAGAGAGAAGAAACAAGAGGAAACATGTTTGTTTTTGCTTAGAGGATTAGAGAAAGCCAACCAAGGAATAGAAGACAGATGCCCCAGTATTGAGGATCAAATGCTTTTTCATGGGTTGACTAGGAAGAATCACTTGGGAACCCTACCAAAAACAAAGAAGGTCAGGCCTTCCTGCTTACAGCTGTGAATCTCAAACTCGGCTACATATTATAATCACTGGACAAGCTTTAGAAAAATCCTGGTGTTTGACTCTCACTACCTGTAATTCTGACTTAATTGATTTTGGCTACAACCTGGGAATCAGAATATTTAAATCTCCCTGAGTGATTGTAATGTGCAGCCAAGGTTGAGCACGCTACCCTAGAGAAGCTGTTTTATTATGTCTAGGATGGAGACAATGAATTAAGATCCCTGTGTGGTTCTGGGATCCATACTACCACAGGAAGGAACATTTGTTTCTCTAGTTATTTCTGGAAAAGGATTCAATTAAGTGCCTAAGGCAGGCATGGGATGGAACATTAGGCCACCAGCAGGTTTTTGTAGATAGGGTGACAACCTGACTTCAGAGTTGAAGCTAGTGGGTATGCCTAGCTTTTCCTCACACCCTCCCCTTACTGTAACAATATCCCACACTCTTTTTCAGTTCTCTCCTCCAGAAACAAAATTGACTTATTCTGCTTTTCCCAAACTGGCTTAGTTTCATGTCCTCTATGCTTGTTCACTCTTATTGCCTCTTTCTTCTCCATATCCTTAGCTACTTACATCAAAACCTTATCCATTCTTAATACACAGCATAAATCACACCATATTAATGTAAACTTCACTTGCATATCATATAGAACTGATCTCCTGAAAATCTGAATGCCAATCTAGTATATAAGAACTAAAATTGTTGGCTCGGTGCCTGTAGCTCAAGCCACTAAGGGCGGATTTGAATCCAGCCTGGGCCCACCAAACAACAATGACGGATGCAACCAAAAATAGCTGGGCCTTGTGGTGGGCACCTGTGGTCCCAGGTACTTGGGAAGCGGAGGCAGGAGAATCGCTTCAGCCCAAGAGTTGGAGGTTGCTGTGAGCTGTGATGCCACAGCACTCTACCCAGGGTAACAGCTTGAGGCTGTGTATCAAAAAAAAAAAAAAAAAAAGAACTAAATTGTCTATGTCATTTGAACTTGCATGATTGCTAATGAGTAATGCCTCTGTTTAATCACAATGAACACATAACATATATATATATTCGTGTTTTTAAATTGAGAGGAAGGTCATTTTAATGGCTGTATATTATGTTAAAAATCAGTTATATTATTAATCTACACATGCAACTAAGTAATAGCTATTAGTTAGGTTTGCCATAACAAAGTACCAGACTTGGTGTCTTAAATCACAGAAATGTATTTTCTCAATTCTGGAGGCTGGAAGTGTGAGATCAAAGTGTCAGAAGGGTTGCTTTCTTCTAAAGTGTCTCTTCTTAATTTAGAGATAGCTGTGAACTAAAATAAAATCTTTTTTTTTTGTTACATTGTGGGCAACTAGGCTGTTTATTCACTCAGGTGCGAGAGGGCTGTAAAATAAAACCTTAAGGCTTTCCCCCAGTTAGCTGACTGGACCTCTCTTGGTCAAGAGGATCCCTAAAATTAAGCTGTTAGCCAGGAGGAAGGAGATCAGACATGCCTCACTATGTCCCCCTACCTTCTTAGAGAAGTCCTCTGTGATTCCTTAACAGGCCTAAGGCTATGCAAGAGGTACCTACAGGTACTCAATATACATAGCAAACCAGTTGAGTCTGTCCATACTTTGTCTCTGATTAACCCTTATTCCTTTTCTTTGACACCTGGTCTTCCAGACAAAGCCTAATTCTTTCAGCTGATGGTCAGCCAAGGAACTTTTAAATCCACTCCTCATCTGTAAGTCCATCCCCCCCACTTTGGGGGCCAAACCAATTTATGTTTCCCACATGTTGATTTATGACTTCACCTGTAATTCCTATCCCCTAAAACATATAAAACCAAATTGTAACCCCATCACTAGAGGCCCCCATCACCAGATGCACAAGGCTCCTTGGGTGTGGCTCCAAGTCATGGTTCTCAAAATTGGCTCAGAATAAAGTTCTTTAAATTATTTAAGAGAATATGGCTTCTTTTCTGTCAACAAAGCCATCTTCTCCCTGTGTCTTCGCGTGGTCCTCTTTGTGCATGTCTGTGTCCAAATTTCTTCTTCTTATAAGGACATCAGTCATATTGTATTAGGGGCCACCCTAATGACCTCCTCTTAACGATTTCTTTAAGACCTATCACATTTGCGATAATGGGGATTAGGACTTGAACATTCTAACTTGGGTGAGGGGGCACAATGTGGCCTGTAATAGCTATATTGCTAGGTTATTGACACATCTTCTATGTCAGATCCGTGTATAAATTTTAGCACACTGAAAACAAAGAAATAGAGCTACATGTGTTTTGTTATCATGCTAATAATTTTTATTTGAACAATTCTATGTGTAAGACACAGTAGGCAAGAAAGGAATAGCAATTATGAACTTACTTGATTTTAATTAATTTTATTGATACTAGTTATAAAGTTTTTAGCTCATAATAGCCCACATAAAAGTGCGAGCACTAGATTTTCCTGGAGTTAAAAATGAAGGAACATTTTAGGATGTTCAGGATATAGTTGAAAGAGGCTGGGATTCAGAGGGTGACTTTGGGTATATCACTACTTTTAGGAGCCTTTGTCCCATCATCTGTAAGAGGGGATGTTAGTTGCTGCATTATTAGTGAATGTGGAATGAGCATATGAATGTTAAAATTCTCTGCAAATTGTAAAGAACTATGTAAATGCTATTCACTGGATGGTAGGCTAGGGAGAAATTTGAAGTTTCCAGAACTGTATCATTTCACCCAAAAAATAGGGGTTCAGAGAAACTGAAAGTGGAATGATCTGCATAAAATCTAGCTGTCTTCTGTTGCCTTAATTTACTAAAATCTCCTCAACCTAGTTATGTATGTTTGTATTGCACAAGTTACACACAAGACCCTCTATCATTAACAATTCCTATGATTACTAGGTATGAATTCAATGTTGAGGATGTATTGACTATTTTCATAGTATACAGTACCCATCCTTTTTATTTTTATTTTATTTTATTTTTTTATGTTCATTTTTTTTTATTAAATCATAACTGTATACATTGATATGATCATGGGGCATCATACACTCACTTCATAGACCATTTGACACATTTTTATCACAATGGTTAACATAGCCTTTCCGGCGTTATCTCACTTACTGTGCCAAAACATTTACATTCTACATCTACCAAGTTTCGCAAATACACCTGCAAGATGCACCACAGGTGTGATCCCACCGATCCCCCTCCCTCTACCCACCACTCCACCCTCCCTTTCTCACTTCCCCCTCTTGTTAGGTTGTAACTGGGTTATAGCTTTCATGTGAGAGCCCCAAACTAGTTTCATAGTAGGGATGAGTACATTGGGTACTTGTTCTTCCATTCTTGAGATACTTTACTAAGAAGAATACGTTCCAGCTACATCCATGTAAACATGAAAGAGGTAAAGTCTCCATCTTTCTTTAAGGCTGCATAGTATTCCATGGTGTACATTTACCACAATTTATTAATCCATTCGTGGATCGATGGACACTTGGGCTTTTTCCATGACTTAGCAATTATGAATAGGGCTGCAATAAACATTCAGGTACAAATATCTTTGTTATGTTGTGATTTTTGGTCTTCTGGGTATATGCCCAGCAGAGGGATTGCAGGATTGAATGGCAGATCTATTTTTAGATCTCTGAGTGTTCTCCATATACCTTTCCAAAAGGAATGTATTAATTTGCATTCCCACCAGCAGTGCAGAAGTGTTCCCTTTTCTCCGCATCCACGCCAACATCTCTGGTCTTGAGATTTTGTGATATAGGCTAGTCTCAGTGGAGTTAGATGATATCTCAAAGTAGTTTTGATTTGCATTTCTCTGATGATTAAAGATGATGAGCATTTTTTGATATGTCTGAAGGCCGTGCGCCTGTCTTCTTCATAGAAGTTTCTCTTCAAATCGCTTGCCCAGCCTGCGATGGGATCCCTTGTTTTTTTCTTGCTGATGCGTTTGAGTTCTCTGTGGATTCTTGTTATTAAACCTTTGTCAGAGACATACCCTGCAAATATCTTCTCCCATTCTGAGGGCTGTTTGTTTGCTTTACTTACAGTGTTCTTAGCTGTGCAGAAGCTTTTTAGTTTGATCAAGTCCCAGTAGTGTATTTTTGAAGCTGCTTCAATTGCCCGGGGGGTTCTCCTCATGAAATACTCACCCAGACCAATTCCTTCAAGGGTTTTCCCTGCATTCTCCTCTAGTATTTTTATAGTTTCATGTCTTAAGTTTAAATCTTTAATCCAATGAGAGTCTATCTTAGTTAATGGTGAAAGGTGTGGGTCCAATTTCAGTCTTCTACAGGTTGCCAGCCAGTTCACCCAGCACCATTTGTTAAATAGGGAATCTTTTCCCCACTGAATGTTTTTAATTGGCTTGTCAAAAATCAAATAGCGGTAAGTAGCTGGATTCATCTCTTGGTTCTCTATTCTGTTCCAGATATCTACTTCTCTGTTTTTGTGCCAATACCATGCTGTTTTGATCACTATCGATTTGTAGTAAAGTCTGAGGTCTGGTAGTGTGATTCCTCCTGTTTTGTTTTTATTTCTGAGTAATGTCTTTGTTATTCGAGGCTTTTTCTGATTCCATATAAAACGAAGTATTGTTTTTTCAAGATATTTAAAATATAACAGTGGAACTTTAATAGGGAGTGCGTTGAAATTATATATTGCTTTGGGTAGTATGGACATTTTGATAATGTTGATTCTTCCCAGCCATGAGCATAGTATGTTTTTCCATTTGTTAACATTTTCAGCTATTTCTTTTCTTAAAGTTTCATAGTTCTCTTTATAGAGATCTTTCACGTCTTTTGTTAGGTAAATTCCCAAATATTTCATCTTCTTTGGCACTACTGTGAATGGGATGGAGTCCTTAACTGCTTTTTCAACTTGACTGTTATTCGTGTATATAAAGGCTACCGATTTATGGATGTTGATTTTGTAACCTGAGACGCTGCTGTATTCCTTGATCACTTCTAGGAGTTTTGTAGTAGAGTCCCTAGTGTTTTCCAGATACACAATCATATCATCTGTGAAGAGCGAAAGTTTGATCTCTTTTGACGCTATATGGATACCCTTGATCGCCTTTTCTTCTCTAATTGCGGTGGCTAAAACTTCCATTACAATGTTGAAAAGCAATGGAGACAATGGGCAGCCTTGTCTGGTTCCTGATCTGAGTGGAAATGATTCCAATTTAACTCCATTCAATATGACATTGGCTGTGGGTTTGCTGTAGATGGCCTCTATCAGTTTAAGAAAAGTCCCTTCTAGACCAATTTTCTTGAGTGTTCTGATCATGAAGGGATGCTGGATATTACCAAAAGCTTTTTCTGCATCAATTGAGAGAATCATATGGTCTTCGTTTTTTAATTTGTTTATGTGCTGAATTACATTTATAGATTTACGTATATTGAACCAGCCTTGACACCCTGGGATAAAACCAACTTGGTCATGATGTATAATTTGTTTGATGTGTTGCTGGATTCTGTTTGTTAGGATCTTGTTGAATATTTTTGCATCTATATTCATTAGTGATATTGGTCTATAATTTTCTTTTCTTGTTGGGTCTTTTCCTGGTTTGGGGATCAGGGTGATGTTTGCTTCATAGAATGTGTTGGGTAGTCTTCCTTCTTTTTCTACATTTTGGAACAGGTTGAGCAATATAGGTACTAATTCCTCTTTAAAGGTTTGGTAGAATTCTGACGTGAAACCATCTGGTCCTGGGCTTTTCTTTTTAGGGAGGTTTTGTATAGTTGATGCTATTTCTGAACTTGATATGGGTCTGTTCAAAATTTCCACTTGATTCTGGTTAAGTCTTGGAAGGTGGCGTGCTTCCAAGTATCGGTCAATTTCCTTCAGATTTTCATATTTCTGAGAATAAAGTTTTTTGTAATATTCATTAAGGATTTTTTGGATTTCTGATGAGTCTGTGGTTATTTCGTCTTTGTTGTTTCTGATTGATGAGATTAGAGATTTTACTCTTTTTTTTCTGATTAGGTTGGACACAGGTTTATCTATTTTATTGACCTTTTCAAAAAACCAGCTTTTTGATTTTTTGATCTGTTGTATTATTCTTTTGTTTTCAATTTCATTTAATTCTGCTCTAATTTTGATTATTTCTTTTCTTCTACTGGGTTTGGGGTTGGAATGTTCTTCCTTTTAAAGTTGCTTGAGATGTCCCATTAAGTTGTTAACTTCCTCTTTTTCCATTCTCTTGAGGAAGGCTTGCAGTGCTATAAATTTCCCTCTTAGAACTGCCTTTGCGGTGTCCCAGAGTTTCTGAGAGTTTGTGTCTTCATTGTCGTTTTGTTCCAAAAAATTGGAGATATCTTTCCTAATCTCATCTCTGACCCAGCTATCATTCAGCATAAGGTTATTTAACTTCCATGTTTTTGTATGAGTATGCAGATTCCTGTTGTTACTCAATTCAAGTTTTATTCCATGATGGTCCGAGAAGATGCATGGAATAATTTCTATTCCTTTAAATTTACTGAGGTTAGACTTGTGACCTAAAATGTGGTCAATTTTGGAGTAAGTTCCGTGGGCTGATGAGAAGTATGTGTATTCAGTTTTGTTGGGTTGAAATGTTCTGTAGATGTCTGCTAAATCTAAATATTGGATGGTTAGGTTTAAATCTAAGATTACTTTGCTCAGCTTCTTGCTGGAGGATCGATTCAACACTGTCAAAGGAGTGTTGAAATCTCTGATGATTCTGGAGCTGGAGGATATCAAGTTACTCATGTCTGTTAGAGTTTCTCTTATAAATTGAGGTGCATTCTGGTTGGGTGCATAGATATTAATAATTGAGATCTCATCATGTTGAGTATTACCCTTAACAAATATGAAGTGACCATTTTGTCCAACCTTATTTTTGATGGTTTAAGCCTACTGTATCTGCAAATAAAATTGCAACTCCTGCTTTTTTTCTGATTACCATTTGCCTGAAATATGGATGACCATCCTTTCATCCTGAGTCTGTATTTGTCTTTTAAGTTAAGATGTGACTCTTGTATGCAACAAATATCTGGCTTGAGTTTTTGTATACAGATAGCTAACCTATGCCTATTTAGAGGACAGTTTAAGCCATTCACATTGATGGAGAGTATTGATAAGTTCGGTGGAATTTGGGGTATTGATTTTTTCAAAGGTCCAGTGGACATTTTTAATCCTTTCGCCAGTGTGGAAGTTGGAGTTTGATCCGAAGTTTCTGAGTGAGTTTACTTTTGTGGTATAGGATTGGGTTGGTCATTGTGGAGGATAGGTCAGAGAATATCCTGAAGAGCTGGTTTACTTATGGCAAATTTTTTCAACATATGAATGTCATTGAAGTATTTAATTTCTCCATCATAGATGAAACTCAGTTTAGCTGGATACAAGATCCTGGGTTGAAAGTTATTTTGCTTTAGGAGATTAAAAGTTGATGACCACTCTCTTCTGGCTTGAAAAGTTTCAGCAGAGAGATCTGCAGTTATTCTAATATTCTTACATATGTACGTAATAGTTTTATTTCGCCGGGCTGCTTTGAGAATCTTCTCTTTCATGTTAACTTTAGTGAAGCTAATTATGATACATCTGGGGGATGACTTATTGGGGTTGAATCGTGCTGGCGTTCTGAAGCTGTTTGCTATCTGAATTTCAGATTCTCTAGGCATGTCTGGAAAATTTTCTTTCATAATTTCATGCAGAAGGGCCTCTGTGCCCTTGGAGGCCAGTTCATCATTCTCAGAATTCCCAATAATTCGTATATTGCTTTTTTTCAAATTATCTGAGACCTCTCTGAGTGAGTGATCCGTTTTTGCTCTCCATTTCTCTTCCTCTTTGAGAGATTCGGAGCATTCGAAGACTTTATCTTCAATGTCAGAAATCCTTTCTTCTGCTTGCTCCATTCTGTTGCTGAGGGATTGTACTGTATTTTTCATATCTTTGAGGGCTGTAAATTCTTGCTTCAGTGTGTCTAAGTCTTTGGTGGTTTTGTCTTTAAATTCGTTAAATTCTTGAGACAACTTTTGAATTTCTCCTCGAATTCCTAATTCCATTTTATTAATCTTGTCTGCAATCCAAATTCTGAATTCGATTTCTGACATCTCAGCCAGTTGTTTATGAATGGGATCTTCAATCACATCTGCCATATCTTTTCTTGGGGGGGTTGATCTATTCTGGTTATTCATGTTACCAGAGTTTTTCCGCTGATTCCGCCCCATGGTTATTTTACTCCCTTTGATTTTTCCCCTGGGGCTTTATCAAGGGCCCATACAGTGTTGTGGCCTGAGAACCTGGGGCCCTGTCTTGTGTGGTGGAGCTAAGTGGTTCTGTCTTGTTTTCAGCTGGTTTCTGTTCAATCCTATTGCAACTTCTACTCTGGCTTGAAGTCTCAGCTGTGTGGAAAAATCAGCAATTAAGTCACCCTGCCTGCCCCCCTCTGGCCCCAGTTGGAAAAGGAGAATCAAACCTTCCTACAACCGCACACCCAGGGCACCGCCTGAAAAGTCCTCAGTCTATTAGCCCAGTTCAAAAGGTCCAAATCAACTGTCTCAATTGGCACCTGTCTCGGGTGGGAGGGTTCAAGAGGTCTCTGGGAACTGGATCACAGGGGCCTGGTGACTCCTCTGACACGGCTCATCCCAGTGCAGCGTGGAGTCAGGAGGAGCCACCCAGCAAACAGAGCAGTCTGGGAATGTTGACTCTCCTTCCCCATTTCACCCCTCCGTCGGACCCAGTCACTGGTATCTCTGCAGATGGCTAACCCAGTTGCCTGCAGTGAACAGACACTCTAGGGGTTTGCACCTGCCTGAATCGCAATGAAGTCTGCCAGGCCCCCGCAGACTGCCGCTATTTAGCAGGAGGAGATGGGGCCTGACATCTTTGAGTGCTTGATGCAGGTGATGGGAAGGAGGTTTTCACTCAGCCTTAGCCCTGTTCCTGATGGGTGCTGTTAACAGAACAGAACAGAACAGAACAGACAACTTTGCGGGGTTCTGTCTCTGTTCCTGCCAAAATCGCCTACAGAAGACGGGCTGTTCTGAGTTCAAACGTCTTTGCTGCTGGAGGTCTGTGTCCTCTTTGCTGCTGAAGGCTTGCGTCCGATCACCTCTCTGGGTCGCCCCGCCCTGGAAGCTTCCCAGGTTTGTGAGCAGTGTCCGGAAATCCCCCGCTCACCGGTGGCCTCCTCTGGTTGCCCAGGGAGACAGGGGGTGTGGCCTCAGAATATCCAGAAGTGAGCCGTTCTGCCGTTAAAGAAAAAACGGCTGTGCTCTGCCTCCAGGGAACTGCCGCTCTGGTGTGGGCACTCAGCCGACCCTTTTCTCCTCTGTCTCGCGCCCCAGAGTCAGCACTGAGCAGCTGCAGTTTATGGTGGGTCCACACCCCTCCAGAGATCCCCCAAGAATCCGAACTCTTGGGGGACAGGCCCCCAGACCCCGAGTGGGAGTGGGGGGGAAGCTAGAGTTTCATTCAGTTTTATGCCTGGCTGTACTGTTGCCTGCCCGGGGGGGGGGGGCTGCTGCACCACACCGCAGGGAAGTGCCACCAAGGCTTGATTTCCCCTCAGCAGAGTGCCCTCTCCTCGCTCACGTGTCTCAGAGTCAGCGCTGACCTGACCCAGCTCGGGCACTGTGCACTCCCCTCGAGAAATCACCCAAGGATCCGCACTCTTGGGGGATAGGCCTCCAGACCCCGAGTGAGAGTAGGGGCGCTCAGCGGGGAAGCTGGAGTTTTATTCAGTTTTAATGTTGCCCGGGGAGGGCTGCTGCACCGCACCACAGGGAAGTGCCGCCGAGGTGTGACTCCCCCTCAGCCCGGTGCCCTCTCCTCGCTCGCGTGTCTCATAGTCAGCGCTGACCAGTCGCGGCTCGGGCACTGTGCCCTCCCCTCGAGAAATCACCCAAGGATCTGAACTCCTGGGGGATAGGCCCCCAGACCCCGAGTGAGAGTGGGGGGGAAGCTAGAGTTTCATTCAGTTTCATGCCTGGCCATATTGATGCATGGGGAGGGCTGCTGCACCGCACCACAGAGAAGTGCCGCTGAGGCGTGACTCCCCCTCAGCCCGGTACCCTCTCCTCACTTGCATGCCTCAGAGTCAATGCTGACCAGTCGCAACTCAGGGACTGTCCACTCCCCTTGAGAAATCACTGAAGAATCCGAACTCCTGGGGGACAGGCCTCCAGACCTCAGTGGGCGGGAGGGGAGTATTGGGGATTCAGGGTTGCCGGCAAAGGATTTTTAAAGTTTTATTCAGTTTTATGCCCGGCAGGAGAACGCCATGGCACCCCAGTAGGGTAGGTAGGTCCAGTTTTTAGAAGGTCTCTTATGTGGAGTGTAGTGGGAGGACCTTTAATTTCTGCCCACTTGTTTAATTGTGGGGCTCTTGAGCCGGTCTCATGGGGGAGGGGGACTCCCGTCCGCTTGGTGGTGGATTTTGTACCTTTTGTTTGCGTCCTTGTGATCACAGCTTGCCTCAGCAGTGTTGATGTGCATTCTTCAACCTTCTCTCTTGGTGTGGCTCAAGTCCACCAGGATACTTACTAAATTCCTGTCCCTTAACTCTCCTTCTGGACGGGAGCCTCTGTTGAAAGCTGGCTTCAGTCCGCCATCTTGTCTCCCTCTGATCAGTACCCATCCTTTTTAAAAATTATATACTTATAATGCAGATAGCATTTAGGGGCTATTCTCAAGGCAGTCACAGTTTGGGAGTAAAAAGTCAGATTCCAAAAGTAGAAAAAGAGAATAGTTTTTTTTTTTTTTAGCTGCTGACTTTGAATAATGATTATTTTTTTTTTAAATTGTGCATAGTTTTAAGCCACTCCCTACTACTTGGCCATGCCTGAGTATTGCTAATTTGCCATCTTCAGTCAAGGTGGCAAATTAGCCTTGGATCTTGGGCCAGTCCCTGTGACAGCCAGCTGAGATGATATAGTAGGAAGCCAAAGGTCAAGATCTAGAAGTCTATTTATACCTCTAAATGGGTCCTATGTCTTTTCTTCCACCATATACTGATCTGAGAGTACTATTGTGTGGTTTGCACTTGGGCCAAAATTGCTACTTACGGCTCCGAAGGACATATAAATGGGTCAATACCTATGAAATCAATGTCAGCCTGATCACAGCTCAATTGTCTAATGTGTGTCCAAATTACTGTCATAGGCAATAAATGTAGTAAGAAGTTTGAATTCCCATGTAAAAAGAAAATCAAGATCTCAGGGCCAACACTTTAACTCTTTATGCACAAGGGAAAGTAAAATCCTCAGGTACTTGTGGAGAACTGGCCCCACAGAGCATACATTAAGGAAAATCCTGGCTCACCTCCTTTAAGTAAGGACATACAAACTATAACTTTAGGTCTGTAGACTATGTATGGCTTCTAAAACTAAAGTCTGTTTCATTTCATACTAATAATGAATTGCAAGTTTGTCTTTACAGATACAGAACAGGAGACAGGACAGGATCAGACATTCTTCTAGGGACATCTACGTAATTCTTGCTTCCTTCACTCTTTTTTTTTTTTTCTCTTCTAATAGTCACCTTATCTTATGTAAAATGTAGATTTCCTGGGTCTTACAAGAATGTAGTCATTTTGCCTCATCACTGCCATCACCTCCCACTTCTTCTTCCTTCTCTCTATTGACTTTAACTGATAAAGCTTCCACATTCCCTTTCAGGGAAAGGAATGGTTTATGGTTTCCCCAGGCACATACTCAACTTTGGCTCAATAAACATTCATTGATTGAGATTTTTGCCTTAGTTACTTATTTGGGTTGATAATCACTGGGTCTATGGCATATTAAATAAATACTTTGTATATTTTCAATTGTTTCTTCTGAATCAGTTTGCCAGTGAACAACAACTAACTATCCTGTTTACCTTTCTCTCTTGTTCTTTACCTATATACTGAATACCTACCATAATGCTATCTCAATAGAAAAGAGAGTTAAGTAGGGTTGCTACAGTCCATGTGGCTTAAGTAAATCATACAAAACCAAAACAGGATTTATTAGAAATTATCATGACATTTGCTGCTCCAGTTCTTACAGTGATCAAACTTGTGAAAAGCCCCAGAACCACAGAGAATAGACAAGTAGCGAAGCAGCTCCTGGAAGATAATGTCATGTTGCCTGATTTTGGTGTTGCATAACTTATTCCTTCTTTTAAGCATTGAGAGACAAGGCTCGGTGCCTGTAGCTCAAGCAGCCAGAGTGCCAGCCACATATGCAGGAGCTGGCAGGTTCAAATCCAGCCCAGGCCTGCCAAACAATAACAACTGCAACCAGAAAAAGGTTGGGTGTTGTGGCGGATGCCTGTGGTCCCAGCTCTTGGGAGGCTGAGGGAGGAGAATTGCTTAAGACCGGGAGTTTGAGGTTGCTATGAGCTGTGATGCTATGGCACTCTACCCAGGGTGACAGCTTGAGACTGAATGCAAGAGACTAGGCCAGACCACAGCTCCTCAAGGTCCCAGGCTACCTAACTGGGAGATGAGGCATGATGAACAAAAGGTTGAGAGAGTGACTACTTTATGTAATGTCAAGGGTTTTTAAATTGCAGCTAGCATAGAAAATGGATGGAATCTTCTTTGGGGTTAAGGACCAGAGTTACTACTGCCCTTGCTTTTTTAGGAAAGTATGAAATGAAGCGTCCTTGTGACAGAAGGTGGAGTTGTTAGTGTGAAGATGGCAGCCAGAAAAGCAATCCTTATGACCTCTGTGGAGCAGACAAAACAGCTGGACAGATGGTATTTTCATCGGCTATGTCTTTGCCCAGTGGCACAGATGGGCACTTAAATTATATAATAAATCACAGGCATTCCAACATACCCATCAAATCCTATCTGTCATATTGCTTAAAGCCTTTTAAATCACAAGATTCTTGAGCTTATAAGTCACAACTGGGCCAGTTGATTTTAATATAATGTTTTACCTATAGTTAAAAAAAAAAAGACAAAAAGAGGTAATATTTGTGTTAAACTCCATGTTATACATTCAAGTCTATCTCTCTGCTGAAGATCCCACGTGGCTTCTGAGGGAACAAGTTTCCTCACCCGTGAATGATAACTGTTGCCATCTAGCTCCAGTGCCTTTTCTAGGGAAAAACTGAAATTGAGTTTTATAAAATAAAATGATAGCAGTATTTTTATTTCTCATGATTATAAAGAATCAGTATTCAAGTGGTCTTGTGTCATTGAAGATGTCTCAATAGCAATGTGTCTACAAATTATTCAAGCCCTTTTCATGACTCATGCCATGTATTGTGGCAAAGTAAGTTTTCCCCTGTCTCCTGAAAAAGAGGCCAATTTTTCATATGAAAAATGGTAGACATTAAGAAACCTTAAAGAAAGAGATTTTGCTAATAATATAAATGTTTTTTGTTAACATTTTAAAAGTGAATTAAAATCTTTTCATTAAGATATAACTAATATCCTAGAAACCAAAGACCTCCACTTGGTGAAACATGAGCTCCAGTGTTATGAGGACTCTTCAGAAATGCTAGCACAAAGGTTTACCCAGATGAAGGGAGGATGATCTACCGTCTATGTAGGTTTAGAATCAGTTTAACCTGAGTATATTTAGGGAGCTGTCTTAGTCTGTTTGTGCTGCTATAACAAAATATGTGTAATATAGTACATGTCTGTAGACTGTTATAAATAACAAATTAAATTTATTTCTTGCATTTCTGGCGCTTGGGAAATCTAAGGTCAAGACACCAGCAGGTTCAGTTTTCTGGTGAGGGTTGCTTTGTGCTTCCAAGATGGCACTTCACTGCTGCATCTTCCAGAGGGGAAGAACTCTATGTCCTCACATGGCAAGAAGCAGAAAGGCCAGCAAGCTGAATGCCATGTGAGACCTTTTTTGACAAGGGCCTTAATACCATTTGTGAGAGAAGAGGCTTCATGACCTAATCACCTCCTAAAGGTGTTACCTCTTAATACTGTCACTCTGACAACACCTGAAGGTTGGAGAGAATACATTCAAACTATACCAGGAACCTATTGTCACTGGGAGTTATCTGAAAAGTCAGTATTATTCCTGAAATAAGTTAATAAGCAGGATCTTTTCTTTGTTGTGATAAGGTGGGTCCATTCACACTCATAGTGAATGTATCTTGCTCTGTAAACCTATCTTTCTCTTTCTCAATAAACTTTTATTTTATTCTTGCCTTGTTTTTGGTGGGTCTGGCCGTTCTTTGACCAAAAGCACACCAGGAACCAAAAATGCAGACAACTGCCTAAACTCCCAACATTTTGGTGCTGTGACTTAGATACTTCTACCTAGATGGGTTCACAGAAATAAAAAAAAATCCTGCCTAACATCTCTTTTGAGTTCATTCTCTCAAACTGGGTTAACTTTAATGAAGACACTCTGAAGAAGAAACATTTAATCTTCTGCATAGCTGCCTAGCCACAGTATAAGTTAGGCAATGGAGAACAGTGGCTGCCACATGAGGCTCTAAATCACCCCACCAATCTCACAATTGGACCTCTTTTGCAAAAGGCAAGTAAAATGGCTCCAAATACCATTATGTGTAGCATTTCTTTTATTTATAGGAAAATCCTCAGTGGTTTAAGGAGTGTTCAGAGGCAAGTAAGACTATGGTGTTAAGAGATCTTCCTCTAATTCCCACCTATTCCAAGCTGTCCCTGTACCCAGAAGAGCCTAACAGGGACCCTACAAAGGGAAAGTCATGCCATCTGTGCCTCCACCAAGGGGAAAGATAGCTTGGCTCCTGCCTTTGATGGAAGCAATGAGGGAATTTGGACCAACCTTGGTCCAGAAGCCTTTTAGTTTAGTAGAATTAAAATAAATAAAAGAGGGTATGGGAAGCTAGTAAAAAAAAGTTAATGACTATACTGTGAATTTAATACTATGTTAAATAACTAAGACTCAAAGAACGTGAGATGACTGAGTCATTTCAAGCTTACACTCTCCCCTTTCTCTTCTCAGTTCTCACAAGAAGTGATAATAACTATTGCTTTATACAGTCAAAGGTCCAATCTCATCTGAGATTTTGGTACTATCTGCCTCCACCAAGCTGGTTCTGGAGAGTTTTAGGGATGAGTATGTGGGGAACCCAAGACTAAGCAACTCCTCAAAATTGATACCTGATGGGTATCATGGGTATCACACTGGCCTTGGATAGTCAGTGGAAAAAAAAGTTTTTCAACTGTATTAGACTCTGTGGCCCTCCGCTCCTGAGGAAAACACTAAAATTATGTTTTTTATGACATATCATTTTTATATTTAGAAATTTATGAAAATAAAAATCATATAAGTTGCCTAGGTATCTTGTTATTCATAGATAACAACTTGTATTATTTTGGTACATTAAACATGTATAGATGGCCAGACAATTAAGTTTGTGAACTCACCCTAGAAAAAGTGCTACATATCTCATTGCCGAATATCACTACAGTCACCAGATGGCCAAGAGGAGTAATTAAAAGTTGACCAGTGCTGGTTTAAAGAGATATGGAATAGTCAACTAACTCAGGATTTCCATAGCTTCTGGCTGGTATTTTGTGTCCCTGTGGAAGACTGTGCATAAAATCCAACAGATGCTTGTCTATTCTGTATAATGCTGTTGGTGGTCTGGATGCCCGTCAGCACTACAATGAGGCTCTGAACCTGGGCTTTGAAATTATAGCTCTTAGTTTGCATCCAGATATTCTGCCATTGTTCACCACAGCCAAACATTCTGAGTGTCACTATATCACAATGGCTAGCCTTAGTCACAAACTACAGAGACCAAGCAGAGGTCAATGAGTAGGTCCTTTTGCCACACAAGGCCTGGACACCTTTTGTAAATCAATCCATCTCCTTCTAAGGACAGGTTCTCTTTATCAAGCAATGAGGTAGACTGTGTTAAAAACTTTAAAAATGTTATATTATGCCCTCCCTTAAAACTGTATACTTAAAGTTATTTACATAACTAGGAATTTCATTTCAAATAATTCTCCGAATAGGAATATTTTTGTAAGTAATTTGTAGTATATACATAGAAACAGAAGAGAGAATGATGTAATATTTAAGTACTTTTCTATCCCCACCAAGGAGTATCTCAATGATACTCTAGATATCCTAGATCTATTAGATAGATAGACATTACTCCAGTAAATGGCACAGCTTTTACCACATTAATAAAGCTAAAGAAATGCTTGATTTTCCTTATTTCAACATCCAAACCCAACTCTTAGTGGCCAAATGGGATATTCACTATATATACACACACACATACATATATATATTTATATTGTATGTATGCATATATAATAAAAATCAATATAACACAGATGTATATATAAACACACATATATGTATTTACATTATATGTATGCATAAATAATAAAAATATCAATATAACACAAAATACACCACCCCAATGTATCTCAAATAATTTTTATCTCGATAGTGACCCCCAGTCCAAGTTGCATCATCTCTGATCTGGACAACAGAGATGGCTTCCTCACCAGCTCTCTGCTGCTATTCTTGCCAAAATCTATAAATTTCTTTACTATAGTAATAAATAAAAACGTAAATAAGAGCATGTCATTCATTACCTTAAACCCTATCCAAGGCTTTTCCTGGTATTTATTTCTCAAAATCAGAGAGCCTTTTCCCAACTCTGGCCTTTGCACTTGTTCTCTAGACCTGGAGTGCTCATTCTCAGCCTTTAGACAACATATCTCATCTTGTTGTCTCAGAAAAGTCTTCCTTGGCTTCATTTCTGAGGTTGCCACCTGAACTTTCTTATCATCTTCCTTATTTTCTCCATGGAATTTTTGTGGGGTTTCAAGAAGGAGTAAAGAGAAATGTTCAGTCTGAAGTATGTCTCTGGTTATTGTCGTCATCATGTTTTGTATAGTTTAAAAACTTGATTTTTATAATATGAAATCACAAGCACTTTTTAAATTACTAAATATTCACCTAGAACGTGATTGTTAGTACTTTAACTACTGATGTGTCATAGTTTAGTTAACAGAACTCTGCCGGTAGAAATTTAGTTTGTTCTTAGTCTTTCACAAAAATGTTGTGGAAGACCAAGGTAGTTAATAAAGCTCTAAAAAAAAAAAAAATAGAGATGGGCTTTTGAAATTCAGATGATAGTATGAAAAGAAAAATGATGGATTAATGAAAGGGTAAACAAAAATGTGTTCACAAAATCACAGAGAACTAGAATTTGAGTTGCTCTTGAAGCTCAAAAGAACTAAATTTAAAACAAATAAAGGAAATGCCATGTTAACATTTTGTTTCTGTCTTTTTTTTTTTTTTTTGAGACAGAGTCTCACTATGTCGCCTTCAGTAGAGTGCCATGACGTCACAGCTCACAGCAACCTCAAACACTTGGGCTTAAGTGATTCTTTTGCCTCAGCCTCCCAAGTAGCTGGGATTACAGGAGCCTGCCACAATGCCGGGATAGCCGTGTTAACCTCATTGAGATCATCACACTCCTATTCCTCACATAAGAAACATGGCAGATTGTGATAGAAGGACAGAATAGTGGTTAAGGCATAGGTTGGGTTTTGGAGATTTTGAAATTGAGATGGTAACAGAATAGAAAGGTGAGCTATCTGCTAAGTAGTTTGATTTAATGGTATGTGGCTTAGAAATAAGATTTGGTATAGAATAAAAGACTCAGGAGACATTAGGATATATTGAATGATAATTGGGAACAATGAAACTGGATGCAAAAGTCAACGAAGAATATATAGAATGAGAAGAGAAAACCAAGAAGAACAGTGAGCTAAATGGTGAAGAATAAACATAACATTTTCAGTATGGGCAGAGGAAGACAGCTATTTAAAGGAAGTGGAGAACAAGAGGCCAGACAGCTACCGTAGGAGCAAAGCCAAGAGAGTGTGTGCTGTGGGATTCCACAGCATTAATTAGCTTAACCCTGCTTGACTGGTTACCTTTCTCCTCTTCATTCTTTGTTTACATCTCACCAGACTGTGTTCACATGGATAATAACTTTTCCAGACAGAGAATCTTCTTCCTCAGTAGAAGATATATATGTTATTGTATGTCCCAGGTAGAATATCTGATAAGTTCTTTGAAGTCATTGAATAATTAGGTAGAGATCTCTACAGTGCAATTTGAAGCATTCAGGGAAATCTGCTTTGTGTCCTGAAATAGTTCTGTGGCTGACCTATAACAATTGCTGACCTACAGCAATGCCTAACATAGTGAACACTCAGTAAACACTTATGAGTAAATGGATCCATGAATGTTGAATGACTAAGTATCTTATTAAAATGCAAATATTCTGAGAAGGGAATACAAATAAATTGTCAACCCCTATTTAACAACTTAGTAGGCTGTGGATTTGTTATCAAACCTCTGTTCTTTGTGGTCAATCTCTGTGCAATCCAGGGCCAATTACTATGGTAGGCTTTATAGGCCTGAAGTGGAGGCTTACCTGGAAGGGTATATCTAGCACATTGGCTCAGTTTTACAAATGTCTATACAAAACATCTGTATTCATCTACTAGGCTGCCATAACAAATTATCACAAACTAGGAGGCTTAGAATAACAGAAATTCATTATCTCAGTTCTGGAGGGCAGAAGTTTGAAATCAAAGTGTTAGTAGGGCTATGGTGTGACTGAAGGCTCTAGGGAAGGATTCTTCTTTCTCTTTTCCTAGCTTCTGGAGATTGTCAGGAATCCTTGGTGTTCCTTGCTTTGCAGAGACAGCATGCTAATTTTTGCTGCCATCTTAACATAGTATTCTTCTTTCTGTGTCTGTGCGTTTGTGTCTCTGTTTTCTCTTCTTAAAAGGACACTAGTCATTGGATTACAACATGCTGTAATCCAGTATCACCTCATTTTAACTAAACCTGTTATCTCTGCAAATACCCTATTTCCAAATATGATTGAATTCTGGGGTTTTGGTGGGCATGAATGTCTGGAGGACATTATTCAACCCAGCACACTATGAGACAAGTCATCATCACAGTACAATGGAACACTAACACTGGGTATGTGTGTATACTGGGCAGCATAAAGGCATTTGGCACATAGTGAGTATGAGAAGTAAGCTGAGAGTGCCACAGAGCAGGAAAAAGAGAATGAAAAAGACATTAATTTACTCTAAAAAGTATTGTGAGGAGGGAAGGAGCAAGATGGTGGATCAGAAATATCTCCCAACTAGCCATTTGCAGCAAAGCAGGGGAAAGAAAATCTCTAGCCATCTCTGGCTGGGGGAACCTACCTAGAGACATTACTCTGGGAGCACAATGAAACAGTGGTGGACATCAGGAGCCAGTGAGGAGGTCTGGAGCTGAAGAAAACCAGCGCATACATGGAGATTGGGAGCCCACCCTCAGAGGATTGGGGACTGCAAGGAAATGTTGGCAGTTTTTAGATATGGGGATAAACTACTCACTGGAGCTCCCTTGGAAGGCTTAAATAAGTGAATGGACTTGAACAGTGTCCAGTGGCTGGGTTTGAATACTGGGCGGGGTGGCTGTACAATCTGCTTGGCTGCTAGCTGGGCCACCATTGGGAAGGCTGTGTGGGAGAAATGGTCCACAGAGTCAGAGACAGGGCTGGCTCTGGCACACCTGTTGGGCTCAGACATCTACTCTTGCCATAAGCTGAATGGCTCTAGTACCCCTGGGGATTGTTTTCAGGGGGCACTGTGAGAAGTGCCTCCTAAGGATTCTTGTGAGAGCTTTAAGACCCCAACCCCACAGGACTGAATGCTGATGAAACAACCAGGTTCTGATTGAGGGCACTAAGTCAGGAAGACATGATCCCATCTCCTCAGCAACTAGAGAGTGGTTTCTGGCACCCATTGTTCACAACAAACCAGTGTATATCCATCTCCTAATACCACATCACCAACTGGTGTCCAGGCAATATATTGCAATACATATATTAGCATATGTATGTATATTTATACAAATATATGTTTTTACTTTTCTTCTCGTTTTTATTGTTGTGGTTGTTCTTTTGGTTGGTTTTATTATTTATTTTTCATTATTACTTTCTTCAATAGTAAGGTCTTCCTCATTTTTATTATGGTTTTTCAGCCCCATTTCCTTTCTTTATTCTCTCTTTTAGTAGAGATTCTTCTACTTTTCTCATCTTTCTCACATAAATTTTCGGACAACAGCTAAGATATCCCTTTTTATCTTTATCTTATATAATCGTACTTTTAATTTTCTTTAACTATTCTTATTTTCCTTTTATCTGAGTGCTGGGGGGTCATAGCAGAGGTCTAGCTGGGGGGGTCACAGCAGGAGTCTGGCTCAAGGAGATCATGAGCTCATGGTCTAGGGTATCCTTCTAGCTTTAGCCTTGGGAAAAACAGTATTGAAATGTCCCCACTGAGACATACTTCTGATTTTTTCATTTTTTTCTTTTTGTTTTTTCCCCCCCCTATATTTTCTGCAAGTGGGATCTTGCATTTATCCAGGCTGGTAAGAAGGTTCTGGCATAGAGGGACCTGCCTAGCCCACCGCACAAGGTCCTGGAGTTGTTGGTGTGGCCATGCCACACTGCTAAACAGCACTATTTCTCCTGTCACTCTCTTTGTCTCTTTCTGTCCTCTCTCCTTTTCTCCAATTCTTTTCTTTCATCCCCCCCTTGTTTTTTGCTTTGTATGTGTGTGTTTCTTTTTCTCTTCTTTCTCCATGCTTGCTCTGTACCCTTCTCTTCCTTTTGGCCTTTTACCAACAGGCCACTTCAACACCTAAGCTCTGAGATAGGTATTTCAAAGTGAAGGAGGCAGTGAGAAGGACAAAGTAGGGGAAAGAAATGAATGAGAAGAAAACACACATGAGGAAGAAACAACAGAAAAATTCCAGCAACATCAAAAACCAAAACAGAACAATCCCTCTAAGGGACAATAAGGCAGCTGCTACAAAGGACTCCAGTATAAAGAAGCAATAGAAAAGACAGAGAAGGAATTTAAAATGTGGATAGGAAAGGCAATAAAGGTAATTGACAAGAAAATGGAAAAATAGTACTAAAAAAATGGATAAAAGAAATGAAGAATATAGAAAGGATATGGAGGTGCTCAAGGAAATGGAAAAGTCAAGAACCTTAAAGATACAGTAGAAAATATAAATAACAGATGAGACCATGGAGAAGAAAAAAATCTCAGAGCTACAAAATAAAGTTAATGAGCTAACTCAGGTAGCTAAAGAGATAGTAAAGAAGAGAGAGAGAGAAAGCAGAACACTGAGTCAGAGAATTATGGGACTTCATGAAGTGTAAAACATACGAGTTATAGGGACTGCCTAAAGGGAAAAAGAATGTCCTAAATGAATGGAAGCCCTAGTGGAGGATATCAGAAATGAAAAATTCCCAAGTTTCATTAAAGGTTCTGAGTCATTCCTTTTATAGTGGTGATATCAAACCTCAGGTCATCTCAACACAACAGAGCATCTCCAAGACAGATTGTAATGAACCTGTCCAAAGTCATGACCAAAGAGAAAATTCTGCAAGCAGCCAGGAGCAAGGGCCAACTGACCTATAGGAGCAGATCCATCAGGGTGACAGTAGATTTTTAAGGTTCTTAAGCAAAACAATTTTCAGTCCAGAATTCTGTATCCTGCTAAACTGTGCTTCAAAATTGATGGAGAATTCAAATCTTTTATTAATATGCAAACATTGAGGAAATATACCACATAACCAGCTCTCTAGGAAATACTTAAACCTATTCTCCACAATGATCACCACAATGGAACACCAGCAAAGTAAACACCCAGAAACTAAATGACAAACCTAGCTTCCATAATGATGCAAAGGATAAAACTAAGCAACAGTCTTTCAAAAAATAAGAAGAATAGAACTCCACCACAGTTATCAATTCTCTCAATAAATGTTAATGGCTTGACTTCCCCCTGAAGAGGCACAGGCTGGCTGATTGGATGTAAAAGGCATAATCCCATCCATATGCTGTCTCCAGGAAATATACCTAACCTTAAAGGACAAATCAAGACTCAGGGTAAAAGGATGGAAAACAGTATTTCAGGCAAATGGAAATCAGAAGAAAGAAGTGGTCACAATCTTATTTTAACATACAAGTGGATTTAAAGCAACTAAAAAATAAGACAGACAAGGATGGTTACTAAATATTTGTCATTGAAACTGGACAAGAAGACAAGAGGACAGTACAATTATGAATATTTATGCACCTAACCTAAATGCTCCCAGATTTATGAAACAGACCTTGATTGGTCCAAGCAATATGATATCCCATAAGATAAGAATAGTTGGCGACTTTAACACTCCACTGACAGAACTGGACAGATTCTCTAAACAGAAACTAAACAAAGCTATAAGAGACTTAAATGGGCTCAATAGACATATATGGAACACAACAACCCAAAGCTAAAAAACATACATTCTTCTTGTCAGCCCATGGAACATTCTCAAAAATAGATCATATGCTAGGATACAAATCAAACCTCAACAAAATTGAAAGAATTAAAATTATACCTTATATCTTCTCAGCCCACATGGCAATGAAGGTGGAACTGAACTCCAGCAACAGTATGGAAACTAAACAATCTTATGCTGAATGACAGTTGGGTCAAGAAAGAGATCAAGGAGGAAATGGTTAAATTCCTCAAACATAACAAAAACAAAACTACAAGTTACTGAAGCCTGTGGGATACTATTAAGCAGTCTTATGAGGGAAATGAATCATATTTGATGTCTCCATCCAAAAAACAGAAAAAGAACACATCAACAAAGAAGACACTTCTTTAAGAAGTATCTGAAATAAATGGAGAAGGAAGAAAAATCTAATCCCAAACCTAACAGAAGAAAAGAAATAAACATTTATTAAATCAGAAAGAAATGAAATTGAAAATAAAAGACTTAAACAAAAAGTTGGTTCTTCAAAAAAATAAATAAAATTGATAAAACCTTGGCCAGATTAATGAGAAACAGAAAAGTAAAATCTCTAATAAACTCAATCAGACATGAAAAAGGAGAAATAATAACAGATATCACAGAGATATAAGAGATTATCTCTGACTGCTACAGGAAATTCTATCCCCAGAAATTTGAAAATGTGGAGGAAATGGACCAATATCTGGAATCACACTCTCTTCCTAGGCTTAGCTAGGAAGAAATAGATCTCTTGAACAGACCACATCAAGCACTGAGATCAAAGAAACAATAAAAAAATCTTCCAACAAAAAACTGTCCTCGACAAGATTGCTTCATATCAGAATTCTATCAAACCTTCAAAAAGCTTATGCCCATACACTGCAGAAAGTATTCCACAATACTAAGGAGGAGGAATCTTTCCAAAAACAATCTATGAAGCCAACATCACCCTGATATCAGAACTAAGAAAAGAGCTAACTAAAAAGGAGAACTACAGACCAATTTCACTAATGAATATAGATATACTGCAAATATCTATATTCATAGTAATGAATATAGATGCAAATATAAAAATATAATGAACAAAATCTTAGCCAATAGATTTCAGCTACACATTTAAAAAAATTATACATCATGATCAAGTAGGCTTCATCCCAGGATGTAAGGCTGGTTTAACATATGCAAATTCATAAATGTAATTCACCATATCCATAGAAGCAAAAACAAAGACCATATGATCCTCTCAATAGATGCAGAAAAAGAATTTGATAAAATTCAGTATCTTTTTCTAACAAGAACACTTAAGAATATAGCCATAAGTGGAACATTTCTTAAACAGATTGGTGCTATCTACAACAAATCCACAGTTAACATCATATTGAATGGCATAAAACTGAAAGCGTTTCCACTTAGAATTGCAACTAGACAAGGATGTCCTCTATCACCACTACTATTCAACATAGCGTTGGAAGTTCTAGCCAATGCAATCAGGCAAAAAAAGGTTATAAAGGGCATCAAAATGGGGGCAGAGGAGGTCAAATGCTCACTCTTATATGATCTTATACTTAGAAAACCCTAGAACTCAATCACAATACTCCTGGAAATGATCAATCTATAAATAATGTCTCAGGGCAAAAAATGTCTCATTGTCCCTAGTCATCAAAGTGTGTATATGCCAATAACAGCCAGGTTGAGAAACTAATCAAATGCACAATTCCCTTCACAGTAGCTTCAAAGAAAATGAAATACCTAGGAATATACCTAACAAAAGAAGTGAAAGATCTCTACATAGAGATTTATGAAATGCTAAGAAAAGAAATACCAGAAGCCATTAACAAATAGAAGAACATACCACACTCTGGGCTGCAAAGATCAACATTGCTAACATGTCTACACTTCCTAAAGCAATCTACAGATTCAATGCAATCCCCATTAAAATACCAATATCATACTTTGAAGAACTGGAAAAAATAGTTCTTCATTTCTCATGAAACAAGAAACAAACCTATATAGACCAGGAAATTTTTAGTGATAAAAACAAAGCCAGAGGCATCACCAAACCTTACTCTATTTTACAATTCCACGGTGATCAAAACAGCATGGTATTAGCACAGAAATAGAGACATAGACATTTGGACTGAATAGAAAACTAAGAGTTGAAACCTGTGTCTTACAGCCATCTGATCTTTGATAAATCAAACAAAAGTATACCCTGTAGAAAAGAATCCCTACTCAATTAATGGTGCTGGCAAAACTGGATAACCACATGCAAAAGACTGAAACTGGATTTGCACCTTTCACCACTTACAAAAATTGATTCAATATGGGTAAAAGATTTAAATCTAAAGCATAAAAAGATACAAATCCTAGAAGAAAGATGGGAAAAACTCTTGAGGATTTTGGCCTAGGAAAGATTTTATGAAGAAGACTTCCGTGTCAATTGCAACAACAACAAAAATAAACAAATCGTACTTAATTAAACTGAAAAGCTTCTGCACAGCTAGAGACACAATAAACAAAGAGAATAGACAACCTTCAGAATGGGAAAAGATATTTGCATGTTACAAATCTGACAAAGGTTTGTAACTAGTATCTATAGAGAACTCAAATTAATCAACAAAAAATAGCAAACAAACCCATCTATCACGAGCAAGAGATATGAATAGAACCTTCTCTGAGGATGACAGATGAATGGCTAACAAACATATTAAAAATTGCTCATTGTCCCTAGTCATCAGAGAAATTCAAATCAAACCACTCTAAAAGATCACCTAACCCCAGTGAGAATAGCCCACATTACAAAGTCCCAAAGTTGCAGATGCTGGCACAGAAGTGGAGAGAAGGGAACACTTTAAACTGTTGATGGGACCACTAACTAATACATCCCTCTTGGAGAAAAGTATGGAGAATCCTCAAAGAACTCAAATTATTTCTCCCATTTGATCCTGGAATCCCTTTACTATGCATCTACCCAGAAGAAATAAAATCCTTTTATCATAAAAATATTTGTGGTGGATTGTTTACTGCAGCTCAATTTACAATCGCCAAGATGTGGAAACAATCTAAATGCCCATCAACTCAGGAAAGGATTAGCAAGTTGTGGTATATTTATAACATGGGATACCATTTAGCCATAAAAAAGATTGTGACTTCACATCTTCTGTATTAACCTGGACACAGTTGAAACACATTCTTCTCTATAAAGTATCACAACAATGGAAAAGCAAATATCAAATATACTCAGTACTCATATGAAACCAGTAGACAATCTAATTCACACCCACGGAAGAGAAAAGCTCATTTCAATTCAAGTTGGAAGGAAGGGGAATGAGGAAAGGGGGGTTTGGGGTGCTCCCAGTTAATGGGCACAAGGCAGGTGTGTTTGGCACAGCTTTTTTGTGCATGACACAACTACAAGAGGTATTCTACCTAACAAATTCAAATATTGTGACCTGGTTGTTTGTACCCTCACATTAACCTGAAAAAACAAAAATAGTATTGTGAGTGCATGTTAATGGACCAGGCTTTGAGTAAAGGACTGAACAAAGAGTGCAAAATGAAAGGGTATTTTTCATGTTCCCCAGGGAACATGCAGTCTAATAAAGAAATATTAGCCATAAAAATATTGACTAAATATACACTTGAAATTTAAAGAGGAAGTGTTATGAGATTTACAGGGTGGTTTGTGAATGAGAGTAAGTCAGAGGAACCTAAGGTATAGCAGACAGGAAGAAACCTTCATTTACCGGGTAACTTGAAGGATGAGAATTATGGTCCGAGTCAAGAACAGCTGTTTCACATCCTTCATCAGTTTGTCAAGGCTGCAAAGACCCCAAAACTCAGCATTTAGAATTACCTTCACATCCTACGCCATTCCTTACCTGTTTAGTTGTACTTCTATATAAAGGTCTGACATTTTTCTCCTCCCTTTTGCCTGCCTTTTCCCTTTCTGCGTGTGCGCGCGCGCGCGCGCACGTGCATACACACACACACCACTTTCCTTTCTGAATCATTTGAGAGTTACAGATGTTTTGACACTTTAGCCCTACAAATTTCAGCATGAAGTTCCTAGGAAAAAAGGCATTTTCTATGTTACCACAGTACAATTATTATACTTGGACAATTTAACACTAATAGAATACTATTATCAAATAAAATCTATACATTCCTCAAGTTGTCTCAGTAGTGTCTTCTATAGATATTTTAAGAATCAAGGATTATATTTACTTGACATATCTTTTCAGTTTCCTTTATTCTGTAACAGTTTCCTCAAATTTTTTTTGTCTTTTATAACATCAATATTTTTAAAGAAAGCAAGTCATTGCTTTGTAGAATGTCCCAATAGAGACCCACATATCTACTGGATTTGTAGTATAGTTTTTGATATTTTGTTAAAATGTTCACGTGGAAATTTGCAATTAACTGAAATTGCTAGCAACTTATACTGTTCCAGTTTAAAATATCCCAAGTCAGCTCTGTGGAGGTATGAATGATATTTTGTTAAAGGGAATTTGGAACTATACTATAAAAAAAGTAAAAACCGGTTTCTTTGCTGCAGGACTTCTTAAGAGCATTCACAAACTAATCAGTATTACTAATCTTTATGAGAGTTATAGAATACAGGTTTTCCCAAATTTAGATTGATCATAGAACATTTTGTTTCAGAATTATGTTCATTATTTATTGCTAATTAACAAGTTACCCCAAAAAGTATGAGCTTAGAATACCAAACATCTTTTACAGTTTGTGAGAATCAGAAATCTGGAAGTGGTTTAGCAGGGTGATTCTAGGCCAGATTCTCTCCTCAGATTTAGTCAAGATATTGGTTGTGGCTACCGACATGTGCAGGCTTAATCAAAGCACAAATACCTGCTTTCAGGGTGCTCACTTACATGGCTGGCAAACTCAGTTCCTCACCACACAGCCCTCTCCAAAGGGATGCTCGAATATCCTCATGACATGGCAGCTGCTTCTGCCCAGAATGAATGATCTAAGAGAGTAAGGAGAAAGCCATATGCCTTTTATGACCTCATCTCAGAAGTTACACAGCGTCACACTATCAATGAGTCACTACACCTACCCTACACTCAAGAGGAGAACTAGATTCCACCTTGGGCCCCTTCTTGTGCTCCAACTTTTGAATAGAGTAATGTCAAATAATTTATGGACATTTTTAAAGAGAGGGTCTCACTCTGTCACCCAGCTGGGGTGCAGTGCTTCAAATAGCTCACTGAAACTTTGAATTCATAGTGTCCAGGGGTCTTCTCATCTCAGCCTCACAAAGTCTTGGGATTATAAATTTGAACTACTATACCTGTGGACATACTATGTATTTGAAAACCACTATAAAGAACATGTTGAGGTTCAGAAGTCTTCATAACCTGCCTTAGAAAATGTTAGTTATGTTGGAAGAGCTCAGGGTGAGAAATTGGAAGGTGTGGGTTTGAGATCAGACTCCTTTATTCATTGCATCAACTTGGGCTTGTCTCTTAACTTAATTAATTAATTTTTAGACAGAGTCTCAGTTTGTTGCCCTGTGCAGAGTACTGTAGCATCATAGCTCACAGCAACTTCAAAGTCTTGGGCTGAAGAGATTTTGTTGCCTCAGCCTCCCAAGTAGCTGGGACCACAGGTGCTTGCCATAATGCCCAGCTATTTTTTTTAGAGACAGAGTCTTACTCTGCCTCAGGGTGATCTTGAACTCATGAGCTCAGGCAATCCACCCCCCTCAGGCTCCCAGAGTCCTAGGATTACAGGCATGAGCCACTGTGCCTGGCCCCTCTAAACTTTTTGAGCTTGAATATTTACATAAGTAAAATAAAAGTGTAAATACTATCTATCTGTGATATCCATGGGTTGTTGCAAAAATCAAATGAAAATGCTTTTGTGGTTATAATGTAGTCCACAGATGTTCACACTTACTAAAGTCATAGTAAGTGACTATGGCCATACTACTGGCCAACATATGACATGTCAAATAAGAACACTAGCTGTCTGACTTTTCATGTTAAAAAAGCTGTTTTTCCTAATTTCTAGGAGAATGTCACATGCTTAGATGTGCTTAAAAATGCTTTTGAGGAGCCTTCTAACAACTCCATAAGAATTTTAACTTGATTTTTGTCTTCTTATGCAAATGTTTCTTTGCTAAACGTATAGAACTTTGTCTCTGCAGAGTACTGAGTTACTCAGGAAATGATTTATTTTTAAAGACTTTTATAAACTTCCACAATTTCCCCAAACTCTAAGGAGGGTGTTTTGCTCCTGTGTCTCATAAGCTGGCTCCAAGGCAGTGCCTAAAGAGCAGCTCAGCAAGTGTTTTAAGCAATGATAGCCTCATCAGGTAAATACTGAGTCTCCCATGGTGACCACATGGCAGGACAAACCAGGTTTGAATACATGATTCTTGATGGGATATGCTTGTCTAGGATTAGTCTCTTTACTTTACAGTCATATCTCATTACAAAATGAACTACACACAGACCAGACATAAAGAAAATGTTACTACCAGCCAAGTGTAGTTTTTAAATCCCAAGAACTTAGAATACTTATAGGCATAATCTTGTTAATCTTCATAATACTGTGAGGTAGATCAAAGTATCATCACTCTTAGAGGAAGGTGTGACCTTATTCTGGGGCTGTGTTTTTCTAAAATCTTTCTCTGTGCAACCATTATTTGGATATTGAATATGGCTCAGTCCTAGTATATATAAGAAAAACTTACATTATGATTGAATTAGGTCCAGGATTCTTAGCCTAGAAAGATCTAGTGCTCAAAATGTTAATTAGAGCATCAAGTTTACACCCTGTGTCAATGTAATTGTTTATTGCCTAACTAAACCCTCCTTAATTTATTATAGTCATTAGTGTCTGTTAGTGAGAGAGAATGTGTTTAAATTTTACAAGGGTCTGTGGTTAGCAGCTTTCTGTCTCAGAGCTGGGACCTGCCTCGCTTGGTCTTCTCACCCTACACTTAAAACAGGATGGACCCTTCCTGAAGCAATGATTATCCTTCCCCACTGAATTATAAACAGTCATAGGTCTATCTATTTTGTGCCTCAGTTCTCAAAGCTATAAAATGAGAGAATGAGATTAAGTCATCTCTAAATTATCTTGTACATTGAAAATTCTGAGTTAATGATTATTTGCTTTGATATAGGGTTAAGGCAACAATGATAGAAAGAAATACCCCAAATTAGATCATTGGAGACGATTAGAGTTATTTGCATGTATTTGTAACTATCTGAAATTAGTTTTAGGGTCAATGCCTTTGTACAAATTAATGTACAAAGGCACTTCCACAAAAATTTAATTTATGATTATAAAGCGTGACATCCAGGACAGTGAAAGCCCCCTGGCTTTGGGAAGGGCAGTAGGAAAGGGAGAGTAGATCAGAGAAGAGGAAGGAGATTTTTGCTACATGATTCAGCAACAGATGTTTGGAGACGGAGGACACCCAATCCAGTCATCACTGAAGAAATAGACTATCAAAGGAGAATTAATTGGTAGAGCTATAGGGGCAGGTCCAAGTTTCATAGGGCCTAAAGCTTATGCAATTGTAAAGGCCCCTTTTAAGAAAAAGAAGGCAAAATCAGGTATGAAAATGCACATTTTTTTCAGAAATGAATTCAGTAGGAAGTGAATGTTTTGAGTGTTCATGGCTTCTCCACCAGTATCCAACACAAGGAAAGTGCCATGGAGGAGATTCAGAAAGAGACTGATCTTAATGAATCACATTCTAAATATTTTACAAATTTTCTACAAATTTTATAAAAACCTGTGGCCATGTGAATATATTGCTTTCCCCCACCCAGACTTCCTGGAGGAGGTCTGTGAAAGAGCCTGAGCTTCACTAGAATATTTCATAGATAGTTCAAGTGGAAATTCATGTAACTTAAACAAAAGAAAAGCTGTTTAAAAAAATTAGGTAGATCTACATACACTTATCATGAAATTTCCAGAATACATTGCTAAGTGAAAAAACAGGGCATAGGGTAACATGTATCGAATGATTGCATTTATGTTAAAAAATATAAACCAACACTAAAGCAACATGTGTGCAGTGTGTGTGTCTGTGTATATGTGATACATATTTGATACACAGAAAATTCTTAACTGTGGTTATATTCGAAGAGTGCATGTGGTTACAGGTACTATCTGAATTTTGCACAACAAATAAACTATTCATGTGTTACATGGAGACCTCCTTATTAATGCTTGCACAACCCTCCATAATCTTGATTTCAAGCATCCTATTCTCACACCATCACTGTCCATCTTTCCCATTCAATTCCTCTAGCGCGTAACTCAGCTATTTTGGACTCACTGGGATCTACAATCAAACCTCTCGTCATTTCGATCTCTCTTACTCCCTTCACACCCCCACGTCCATCCTCAGCAGCTTAAATTCCATGGTTCATTATTATAATCGCTTTGCATGCACCCCAACTGCCCTGCTGCTTCTTACCTTGTTATACTTACTCGGCAAACCTCCATCCCTGCTTGAATCCAACTCTCCTCCTACTCTGCCCCTGCAGCTTCACAGTTAAATGTGTCTGTAGAAAAACCACACAACTCATGCTAACTGGACTCATTTTAAATTCCTCACCTAACCTCAGGGGGGCTTTTAGTGCTGCCCTAGAATCTTTGTACATTTTTTCCTAGTCCATTCATTCTCCCACACTGCTAGGTGGCTGTCTGGTACTTTTCTCTCTCTCAAAACCTTCATACCTCATCCACCATCTTCACTCTCTGCTTACAACCAGACTTACTATTTCATAGAGAAAACAGAAACAACCACACACACAAATCTACAACCAAAAAACCTTACACTGGCTCCTCCAATCCCTGTATCTCCCAACTATCTGAGCCTCTGTCCTCAGCCCTCTTTCTTGTTTTTCTGTGGATGAAAAACCAGGGCTTTCATTTCAGCCCATCTCTTCCCACCTACTTCTTGTCATTCAGCGCAGATGGATCCCCAGGCTACAGTGCCTAGGGCCCATGATACTTTTGAGGACTCTTAATATCAGAAGAAAAATATGAAATTTTAGGTCAAAGAAAATGTTTTAACATATAATGCATTCACTTTTAGACAATGCAGTCATAAATTATATTTTCAATCTTTTTTGTTTTTAATAAGGGAAGAGACCTGTAATGGCAAAAGTGACTGCTGCATACACTTGTCTTAATAAGGCCTTGACAATGTTGCTGTCTTTTTCTATTTCAGCATCAATTTCCTCCTTTCTTTTAGGTCATCCCCATTCAGCAAGCATAGTGCAATCTTCCCCAGCTTACTTAAATCCAGTCTTGACTTGTTTTCTCTTCCAAACACCCATTCTGTATGAATCTTCTGTCCTTTAGTTTTTTAAACAGCAAAAGTTCTTAAGTGATTTGTCTGTATTTACTGTCATCAATTCCTCTCTTCCCATTTTTCTTCTAAGGCACTGAAACTGCTTTCTGGACAAAGTCCCAGTGACCTCCAGGATGCTAAATCCAGCTGCTAGTTCTCCTCTTATTTCCTTAGCGGCAGTGTTTCTTCACCTGGCTTCTATGTAGGGAGACCACATAATTTATCATCAGAATAAAGACATTTCTGAGAATAAAAGATGGACATTTCTACTTATACTGAGACACAGGCCTCAATGTAGACCATCTCAGCAAACTGGACCAGACAGTCACTGCTCTTCCAGACCAACCATACAGGCTGACCACATCTCAGTGGCTGTTGCTACTCAGTCTCCTCACTGTCCTCCCCTCCCCAATATCTAAAGGTTGGACCATCCAGGGATTGATCTTGGGACTTCTTGTCCTTCTTCTTGTTCTTTTCTTTCTCCTTCAGTGTATTCTTTTGGGGCTAATTTCCACTCGCTGCATCCTGGTGTGCTATATTGATTGATGAAATGTGGGAATGTGTCTGTTCAGAAAAGCAGAAGGCTGCTCTTTCCACTCTCCAGTGCCCTCTCCTGCCCAAAGCACTCTGGCCTCACTCTGGCACGCTTGGGTCTACCTGGGATCTTGTTTCTAAGAGATTAAAGCCTGACCCTTTAGAACTGTACTCTGGTACTTGATTGGCCACTACCAATGGCTATTAAATATTTGAATGGTATCTTTGCACTCATTTCTAGGACTTATCAACTCCTAAATGTGTATCTTCAACTGGAAGCTTTGCTCTGAACCTCAGATTTATCTATCCAATTGCATATCTACTGTCTCTACATGGATACTTGGGCCCTGAGTTTTCTCTCCAAACCTGTTCATCATACAGTCTTCCCCAAGACCCAGATCATGCTAACTATCCTTTTAGTTGCTCAGGCCCCACATCTTAGAGTTTTTTGTTTGATTATTTTTGAACACCTCTCTTTCTGCTATTTCCCCTTTTGTTGAACTGCTATTTTTTATGTACTTATTTTTAATTGTTATCTGCACATCATAGTTGTACATATTCTTTGGATAATGTGATGTCTTGCTACAGGCATACAAGGTGTAATAATCAAATCAGGGTAATTGGGATAGTCAGCACCTCAAGCATTTACCATTTCTTTGTGTTAAGAATATTCCAATTCTATTCTTTTAGATATCTTAAAGTATACCATAGTTTATTATTAACTATAGTCACTTTGTTGTGCTATCAAATATTATTCATTGTATGTAAAAATCTCACTATGTTTTTGCACCCATTAACCAGCACAGCTCTATCCCCCTTTCCCTGCTAGCCTTCTCAGTCTCTGGTAGCTAAATTGTTAGGAGATTCTCTTTTCTCCAGGGGATAAATTGTTCTAATATTTAGCTTCACCATACAAGTGAGAAAGTTTGAGATTTGTCTTTCTGTGCTTGGCTTATTTTACTTACTCTACAGTTCTATCCATGTTGTTGCAAATGGCATGATTTCATTCTTTTTAATGGCTATATAATATTCCATTGTATATATGTACCACAATTTCTTTATTCATCCATGTGTTGATGATCACGTAGGTTGATTCCAAATCTTTGCTCTTGAGCATAGTGCGACAATAAACCTGAGAGTGCATAAATATTATTATTATTATTTTTGAGACAATCTCATTATGTTGTAGAGTGCTGTGGTGTCACAGCTCACAGAAACCTCAAACTCTTGGGCTTAAGTGATTCTCTTGCCTCAGTCTCCTGAGTAGCTGGAACTATAGCCACCCACAATAACACCAGGCTATTTTTTTGGTTGTAGTTGTTATTGTTGTTAGGCAGGCCTAGGCTGGGTTTGATCCTGCCAGCTCTAGTATATGTGGCTGGCACCCTAGCTGCTGAGCTACAGGCACTGAGTTGGGGGTGCATATATCTTTGCAATATACTGATTTCCCCTCTTTTAAATACATACCCAGCAGGGGGATTGATGGGTCATGTGTTCATTCTATTTTTAGTTTTTTGAGGAAAATCCATACTGTTCTCTATAGTGGTTGTATTAATTTATATTCCCATCAACAGTGTAGGAGAATTCCCCTTTCTCCAAATCCTTGTGATTATTTGTTACTGCCTGTCTTTTTGATAAAAGCCATTTGAATGAGAGTGAGATGGCATTTCATTTTCATGAAATGTTGGCCAATTGTATGTCTTCTCAGAATGAGAATATCTATTCAGATCTTTTCTGTGGGTAAGAAACTTGAACAGAAACATCTCTGAAGAAGACAGGTGCATGGCCTCTAAACACATCAACAAAATGCTCATCATCTTTAGTAATCAGCAAAATGCAAATGAAAACCACATTGAGATATCACCTAACTCCAGTAAGATGAACCCACAATCACAGAATCCCAAAATCCCAGATGTTGGTGTGGATTCAGAGTTAAGGGAACACTTCTATACTGCTGGTGGGAATGCAAGGTAATACGACCTTTCTGGAAAGATGTTTGGAGAATACTAAAGGAACTAAAAGTAGAACTACCATTCCATACTGCAATTCCTCTACTAGGTAGATACCCAGATGAACACAAATGATTTTACAACAAAGAAATTTGGACCAGGATTTTTATTTCAGCCCAAATTATTATTGCCAAGACGTGGAAAGAGCCCAAGTGCCAATCTACACATGAATGGATTAACAAATGCTGGTATATATAGAAGTAGAATACTATGCAGCCATAAAAAAGATGGAGACTTCACGTTTTTTAGGTTTACCTGGATGGAGCTAGAACATATTCATCTTCTTAGTGAAGTACCTCCAGAATGGAACATAAAGTATCCAATGTACTCAATACTAATATGAATTCAATATAGAATAGCCTACACATTCATACTAATGGCATTCATACTATTATGCATTACTACACATTCATACTATTCAATATAGAATAGCCTACACATTCAAACAAAACTATAATCCAGAAAGTAGAAGGGAAATAGACAGAGAGATAAGCAGACAGTGGAGGTGGGAGGTGAGAAGTTTTTTGTGGGGACCTCGCCCAATGTGCATGATGCAATAGAACATTTCAAAACTATTAACAAAAGAATATAATGTGATGGCTGTTTTAATTACTTCAATTTAAGCATTTCACATTTTACATCAAATCAGTATAGTGAACCCCATACATACAAAAATATGCAGTTTTTAATAAATAAAAACAAAACAATTAAAAATAAATAAAAATGAAGTCAAAGTATAAAAGATGAAAAAAAAATCACAACGTCAAGCCCCAATGTGGTGGCTCACACCTCTCATCCTATCAGTCCTACAGTGATTGCTCCCAACTTTAATCCTAATTCTCTGTGAAGCAGAAGTTGGAGTTGAAAAGCAACTGGGCTTTGTGGGATTGGGGAACCTATACTCAGGTAATCAAGAGGCTGAGGCAATAAGATCTCTTATTCCCAGGAGCTTGAGGTTTCTATTAGCTACAATAACATCAGCACACTCTACCCAGGGTGAAGTAAAGACAGTGTTGCAAATAAAAATAAATTCCCAACTTCAATAGTACCGATGAATATGCCTTCCATGTCAATTCATGGTAGCATGACAGTGAACAGGGAGATTTGCTTGACTGTCTCCTCAGGCACTCTCCCTACCTGGGTAATTTTTATGCTGGCAGCATTTAGAGCACCTAAAGTTTAGGAAAACATCTTTAAGTACCTTTATTGAAAGATGTAGTTCACCCTTTTCGAGTGTACAATTCTGTGTTTCTTAGTATATTCACAGAATTGTACAGCTATATCATCACAATCTAAGTTCAGAACTTTTTCTTCTCCCCCCACAAAAAGAAAGTCAATACCTGCTAGCAATCTCTTTCATCTTCTCGACCACCCTCCCCTACATCCGCTCTACTCTTAGCGTGTATTATTTGGCATTGTCCTTATGTTTTTTTGTATGTTCAATCACAGTATATGTGGTCTTTTGTAACTGGCCTTTTTTGCTTATCATAATACTTTTAAGGTTCATTTGTATTGTAACATACATGTGCACTTCATTCCTTCTCAATGTTAAACAATATCCCATTATAAGAACAAAGCACATTATACTTATTCAATCATCTGTAGATCCCATTTACACTATTGAAGAAGTTCTTTTCTAGTCTTAGTTTCTTAAATGGTTTTCATCTTCAAGATGTAATGCTCCTCTCAAATGCCTTTTTGGGAGCGCTTGACACATCACGTGGTCTTTCTTTTTTGTTCTATTAATGTAGTGTATTCTATTAGTTGATTTTCCCTTTATGAAGTAGACTTGATATACTGATATGAAATCAAATTTGGTGCATATGTTTATAATATATTTTATGCTACCAGCTTCTTCTGCACATATGCAGTCCATTATGTATTTGAGACTGTGTTTCCCTAATTTGTCCCAGAAAAATACAGTGGTAACATCATAGCACTAGTCAATTCAACCTGCTTATCATAAGTTATCTTCCTTTCTTTATCCTCGTCAGCAGCTAGGAGTATAGCACATGCCACCAGTGCTGGCTAATTTTTTATTTATTTATTTATTTTGGAGAAGTGGGGTCTCACTAAGTTGCTCATTCTGGTCTGGAACCCCTCGCTTCAAGAGTCCCTCTTTTCTGGACCTCTTAAATTGCTAGGATTATAGGCTTGAGTTATGGTGCTCATCCATACTTTTGTTTTGATGAAGGATACTTTCTATTTTCACAAAAGATAATATCCTATAAATTAAAAATAACATTTTTACTCAGAAACAATTCATATACTCCATAATTCACCCATTTCCAGTATACAGTACAAGACATTATTTTCAGGGCTCACTTGTATTATTGCTCATTTGTTACTAGAGTCATTTTCCTGAATATGTAGAAGAGAGAGGGAGTGAAAGTGGGAGAGGGTTCAAACAAAGGGATGAAAAAAGAAGAGACAGGAGAGAAAGAATGTGGTAGGAAGAATGGATAAATGGAGGGAGGGAGAGAAAAAAAGAAAGGAAATTACCAATCTTGGTGACTCTCACCAATAATCCTGGCCCTCTGGGAGACTGAGATGTGTGGAATTCTTGAACTACGTGGTCCTCAGAATAGAGTGACCAACAGTCAAACCCTGTCTCTTGTATAAAATAAAAGAATTATCAAGGCATTGTGGCAGGGTCTGTAGTCCCAGCCATTTGGTGTCTGAGGCACGTGGATAGACTGAATGCTGGAATTGCAGTTGCCATGATCTAGGCTGGCCGAGTAAGTCTAGCCTGGGCAACATAGGGAATGTAAATTACAATAATACTCCCCACACACACACACACCCAGACAAGATACCAAACCAACAGCAAAAATTTTCATCATCTAAGAAGAGCAGAATTACCTTGATGGTTCACACAAAGTGGACATGTTTTAAGACCCATGAAGCTATGACAAGGTTCAGGCAGTAGCCAGGCTTAGTTAGTAAGTGTCAATAAAATGGATCATTTATTTTTTAATTTTTAAAAAATTTTTTATTATTAAATCATAGCTGTGTAACTTAATGCAATTGTGGGGCACCATACACTGGTTTTATAAAACATTTGACATATTTTCATCACACTGGTTAATATAGCCTTCCTGGCATTTTCTTAGTTATTCTGTTAAGACATCTATATTCTACATTTAGTAAGTTTCACATGTACCCTTGTAAGATGTATCGTAGGTGTGATCCCACCAATTACCCTCCCTCTGGCCATCCTCGCCCTCCCTTTCCTCTCCCCTGAAAGCTATAACCCAGTCATAACCTAATAATATGGGGAAGGGGGATTATTTTAGATATATTTCAAAACAGGCCCTTGAAACAGCATCTGACTGAAGTGACTCCATCCGGTTTTATCAGCTGTTATGCAGCTTGAGTCACAGTGCTATACAAAATCTCAACTGTTCTGTTAACTTTATGCCAGAAACTCAAATGTCATTAGTATCAATAAGGCACAAATGGGAGAACATTTCCCTCTATGTAGATGGAGGAATAACAAGTATCCCGTTCCAAACCCTTCAGGGATACCAGCTGAAATGAGCAGCATTGGTCACTTAGTATCTTTGACCACAAGCCTGGAGCCCAAGACATTACAAGATGAAGTCACCACATGGTCACAGTGGATGACATCACAATGGGTGTTGCCCCATGTTACCATCTTCAAGCTTAGCCTTATTCCTGCTAAGCCTGGGTAGTGAGTGTCAGGGTTTCTTGTTGTTGTTGTTCTTGTATTTTAAACCATTACAAAAGAATGAGGTCCTTTTCTCCACACTCAATTCCTGTTTCGCACAGTTTCTTTGTATGTGTGCAAAGGTATTCAAGGAGACTTTCTTTCCTTTCATGTTACAAATTTGTAAGTAAATGGAAGAGTGTAGTTTACACCTACTGCTGCCCTGGGATGTTGTAGACCATGAGCACATGCACCAATTTTAGGCATTGATTTCACAGACTTGGCAGGTACATCACATGATTTTCAGTTCTACTTTCATGGTGTTTTACTTTTCTCTAGAATAGACTTTTTTTGAAAAAAAACGTGTCTCACTTAACATCCTTTCTTAACATCGGAATATGCATTTTGTCTACTAATGTCTCTCATAACTCCAGTTATTTATGAAGATCGTTGGAAATATGAGGCTATCTCAAAATTTCTAACATTTGTGACCTCAGTGCCAAGGGTGTCCAAGCTTTTGGCTTGTCTTATCCACCTAGGTTGGAAAAGAGTTAGGTTGGGCCATATGTTGAATATACAAACAGTAATGAAAACTGAGAAGTGGAAAAAAAATTTTCTCTGCATCATTATGGTGATATCTGCCACTGCAGGTATGAAAAATAGTCCAGCCATAATCTGTATGTGTCATAAGGCCCTGAGGATTGGACAGTCCTCAAAGCCCTGGAAAGGGACATTTTTTAACTAAAGCTCAATGACTTTTGATAAGCATGACTAAAATATTTAGTTGCTCTGGCAGGCCAAGTGGGGTGGATCCCCGGAGCTCAAGTGTTGGAGAGAAGGCAGAGCAACAGCAAGACACCTTCAGCCCCGATATTCCACCCAGTTTCTACTAAACAAGAAAAGGTAGCCACTCCTTATGGCACATCCCTGTCAGTCCAGCTTCTCAAGAGGTTGACGCAGGAGGATCTCTTCAACCCAAGAATTAGAGGTGGCTGTGTTCTAGGCTGATGCTATGACATTCTAGCCTCAGCAACAGAGTGAGCATCTGTCTCTTAAAAAAAAAAAAAAAAACTTAGAAAGAAAAAAATTTTCTATTCAGAGTTTCCAAGAGCTAAATTACAAGGATGGGTCAGTATTCAAGTGGAAAAGGGGACTACATAAATAAGCAAGTTTACTGTGGGCCATGTGTGGAGGAATGAGTGAGTCAATACAAGCAGGTTTGGGAATAGTTAGTTGAGGTATTGTCAGTGGATCTGAAATGTAGGGGCAGTCCAGAGATTTCTCAGATCTGGCCATGGAGTGAATGGGGCAAGGAAATAGTTGTGCAGATTGAAAAAGCCCCACAGAGGAGGTGGAGGAGACATAAGTCTATCCTGGGAAGCGTAGGGAAACTCTATCTCAAAAATTTCCCAACCACACAGAAAACAAACAAACAAACAACAGCAAAAAAAAAAAAAGAAAAAAAAACAGCAAATATTTTCAACATCTAAAAAGATCAGAATTGTCTTCATGATTCAAGCGAAGGGACATGTTTGAAGACCTGTGAAGATATGACCAAATTGAGGCTTTATCCAGGCATAGGAAATTAGTAAGCTTCTATAAAATGGATCTTTTTAGATATGTGTCAAAACGGGTCCCTGAAATAGCATCTCATTTAAATGACCCCATGCAGTTTTGTCAGCTGTGATGTAGCTTGAGTCACAGTGCTGTACAAAATCTCAACTGTTGTGTGAACCTAGTTCCAGAACTCAACTGTCAATAGAATCAATAAGGCACAAATGGGAGAACATTTCTATTTCTGTGGATGGAGGGCTAAAAATTTTCCTGTTCTCGGTGGCACCTGTGGCTCAAAGGAGTAGGACACTGGTCCCATATGCCAGAGGTGACATGTTCAAACTCAGCCTTGGCCAAAATTTCAAAAAAAAAAAAAAAATGTTTCCTGTTCCAAATCCTTCAAGGATACCAGCAGAAGTGAGCAGAAAAGGCCACTTGGTATACTTAACCACAAGCCTGGATCCCAACACATCACAGGATGAAGTCACTACATTGTCACAGTGGATGAGATCACAATGTGTGTGGCCCCTTATTACTTTCTTCAAGCTTAGCCTTATTTCTGCTAAGCCTGGGTAGTGGGTGTCAGGGATTCTTCTTGTTGTTGTTCTTGTGTTTCAAATTATTATAAAAGAGTGGGGTTCTTTTCTCCACACTCAATTCCTGCTTTGCAAAATTTCTTTGTATCTGTGTGCAAAGATATTCAAGCAGACTTTCTTTCCTTTTCACACATGGATATGTAAGAAAGTGGAAGACTGCTGCTCTGGGATGTTGTAGACTAGGAGCCCAAGCGCAAAGATCAGACACTAATTTCAAAGACCTGACAAGTACGTCATACAATTCTCAGTTCTACTTTCATTGTGTTTTACATCTTTCTCTAGAATAGGCTTGATTTGAAAAAAAAAAAAAAAGTATCACTGAAAGTCCTCTCTTAACATTGGGAAAGGCACTGTGTCCATCAATGTGCTCAATAGCTCCTATTATGTATGAAGATCAATGATAATATCAGCTAATCTGGAAAGTTCCAACATTCCTGACCTTGATGCCAACCTTTTGGCTTCTTTGGACACATAGGAAAGAGAAGAATTATGTTGGGCCACACATTGAATACACAAACACTAATGAAAACAAATAAGCAGAAAAGGATTCCTGCATAATTTTTGTGATATCTGCTACCACAGTTATGCAGAATAGCCCTGACATAATCCATATGTGGCATTGAGGCCTGAAAATTGGACAGTCATCAAAGCCCAAGAAAGGGTTATTTTATAACTAGTGCTCAACGACTTTTGATAAGCATGACTAAAATATTTGAATTCTCTGGCAGGCCAAGGGGGGTTGATTGCCTGAGCGCAGGTGTTGGAGACAAGGCTGAGCAATAGTAAGACACCCTCAGTGCTGATCTCCCATCTGGTTTCTACTAAATTGGAAAAGGTAGCCAAGCATTATGGCACTTGCCTGTAGTTCCAGCTACTTCAGAGGCTGGGGCAAGAGGATTCCTTCAACCTCCAAGTTGGAGGTGACTGTGTTCTAGGCTGATACCATGACATTATAGCCTGAGCGACAAAATGAGAGTATGTCTGACTAAAAAGAAAACAATGGAAAGAAATAAATTTTGCTATCACAGTTTCAAGAGCAAAAGTGCAAGGATGTGTCAGTAGTCTGGTGGAATAGCGGACTACATAAACAAGCAAGTTTATTGTGGACCATGTATGGAGGAATGAGTGAGTCAGGATAAGCAGGTTTGGGATTGCTTAGTTTAGATATTGTCAGTAGACTTGAAGTGTAGGGGTTGTCCAGAGTTTTCTGGTAACTGTGCTTGGAGTAACTGGGGCAAGGGAACATTGGCCCTGATTGAGGGCCAACAGAGTAGGCGGAGGAAACCAACAGAGTAGGCGGAGGAGACACTATGGATTAGTTAGTGTGCATAAATATAAAAAGCCTGATTTTAGGCAAGAATTCACTGTGGAGGTTTTTTCCAGGGGACCGAAAACATCCAGGATATGTCAAATGGTAAGAGTTACATCAAATGAAAAGGCTTGAATAATGTAGATTTTAGGAAAACAATTCCCTTCTGATATAGTATTTTCTCTAATAAACATCCAATCTAGGGTGAACTTTCAAAACTAGATCTGTGTTAAAAAAATAAAAAGAGGGTTACTCCATCATAATGGTTTTCTTCATCTCTATATTGAGAAAGAGTCTCTTTTGTTTGTTGTTTGTAGAGTGTCCTGGTATCACAGCTTGCCACAATCTTCATGTGTTGTCAATAGGTGAACCTATTCCCTCATCTGAGACCACAGATGCCTGCACCACATCCAGCTATTTCTTTTTGTTCAGAGATTGGGGTCTCACCCTTGCTTAGGCTTGGCTACAATTCAGAAGCTAAAACTATTCAACTGACTGCACCTCTCAAAGGGCCACAATGACAGACATGAAGCACCACTACTTTCCGCAAGCAATAATTTTAAACATAACACCAATTCAGGGTGATATTTGCTACATAGGATGTGTTGGGAAGTTTTCCTCCTTTTTTGATGCTTTGGAAAATGTGGTATAATCCTGGACTAGCTCCCCATTAAAAGTTTGATAGAATTTGGATATATCTAGTCCAGGACTATCCTTTTTTGGAATATTGGGTCTAGTTGAAGAGATTTCAGTGATGAACATTGGTCCATTTGAGATTTCTAATTCTTTCTGCTTGAGTCTAGGAAAATGGCATGCTTGCAGGTATTTGTCCATTTCCTTCAGATTTTCATAGTTCTGGGAATAGAGTTATTTTGTAGTAATCATTAAGGATTTCTTGAATTTCTGAGGTGTCTGTTGTTATTTCTCCTTCATCATTTTGGATAGAGGGTATTAGAAATGTTACATTTCTGTTTCTGCTTAGGTTGGCCAAAGGTTTCTAAATTTTAATAATCCTTTCAAAAAACCAACTTTTTGATTCGTTAATCTTCTGAATGATTCTTTTGTTTTCAAATTCATTTATTTCTAGCTGAAATTTTGTTATTTCTTTTCTTCTGCTGAGTTTGGGGTTGGAATGTTCTTCTTCCTGTTGCTTGAGATGTCCCATTAAGGTGTTGGCTTCCTCTCTTCCTATTTTCTTGATGAAGGGCTGATAACTAGACTCCATAGAAAAGTCAAAGTAATCAATAACAAAAGAACAAATAACCCCATTTCTATGTGGCCAGGGGAAGTGAACATAAACTTCTCTGAAGAAGACAGGCACATGTCCTCTAAAAACATGACAAAATGCTCATCATTGTTAATCATCAGTGAAATGCAAATTGAAAGCACCTTGATATATCACCTAAGTCCAGTAACACGGGCGCACATCACAAAAATCCCAAAACCACAGATGTTGGCATGGATGCAGAGAGAAGGGAACGGTTTTACACTGCTGGTGCGAATGCAAACTAATACGATCTTTCTCAAAGAAGTTTCGAGAATACTGAAGGAACAAAAAGTAGACCTATTATGTCATCCTGCAATTCCTCTACCAGGAAGATACCTGAATGAACAAAAATCATTTTACAACCAAGACATTTGCACCAGAATGTTTATTGCAGCCCAATTCATCATTGCCAAGATATGGAAACAGCCCAAGTTCTCATCAACTCATGAATGGATTAACAAATAGTGATACATGTACACCATGGAATACTATGCAGTCATAAAAAGATGGACACTTAAAATCTTTTAAATTTATCTGGATGGAGATAAAACATATTCATCTTCTTAGTAAAGTATCCCAAGAATGGAACAAAAAGTATCCAAGGTACTCAATACTACTATGAATTCAATATAGAATCACCTGCACATTCATACAAATGGTAAAACATAACTACGATACAGAAAGTAAAAGGAAGTGGAGAAGGTGGGGAGTTGATGGGTTAGGCAGGAGGAGGGAGGATTTTTTTTTATTAAATCATAACTGTATACATTGATATGATCATGGGGCATCATACACTCGCTTCATAGACCATTTGACACATTTTCATCACAATGGTTAACATAGCCTTCCTGGCATTATCTCAGTTAACTGTGCCAAAACATTTACATTCTACATTTACCAAGTTTCGCAAATACCCCTGTAAGATGCACCATGGGTATAATCCCACCAATACCCCTCCCTCTACCCACCACCCCCCTCCCTCCCCTCCCTTTCCCACTTCCCCCTATTGTTAGGTTGTAACTGGGTTATAGCTTTCATGTGAAAGCCCCAAATTAGTTTCATAGTAGGGCTGAGTACATTGGGTACTTTTTCTTCCATTCTTGAGATACTTTACTAAGAAGAATATGTTCCAGCTCCATCCATGTAAACATGAAAGAGGTAAATTCTCCATCTTTCTTTAAGGCTGCATAATATTCCATGGTGTACATATACCACAATTTATTATTCCATTCCTGGATCAATGGGCACTTGGGCTTTTTCCATGACTTAGCAATTATGAATTGGGCTGCAATAAATATTCTGGTACAAATATTTTTGTTATGTTGTGATTTTTGGTGTTCTGGGTATATGCCCAGCAGAGGAATTACAGGATTGAATGGCAGATCTATTTTTAGATCTCTGAGTGTTCTCCACGTATCTTTCCAAAAGGAATGTATTAATTTGCATTCCCACCAGCAGTGCAGAAGTGTTCCCTTTTCTCCGCATCCACGCCAACATCTCTGGTCTTGAGATTTTGTGATATAGGCTAGTCTCACTGGAGTTAGATGATATCTCAAAGTAGTTTTGATTTGCATTTCTCTGATGATTAAAGATGAGGAGCATTTTTTCATATGTCTGAAGGCGGTGCGCCTGTCGTCTTCAGAGAAGTTTCTCTTCAAATTGCTTGCCCAGCCTGCGATGGGATCCCTTGTTTTTTTCTTGCTGATGCGTTTGAGTTCTCTGTGGATTCTGGTTATTAAACCTTTGTCAGAGTTATACCCTGCAAATATCTTCTCCCATTCTGAGGGCTGTTTGCTTGCTTTACTTGCTGTGTTCTTGGCTGTGCGGAAGCTTTTTAGCTTGATCAAGTCCCAGTAGTGTATTTTTGAAGCTGCTTCAATGGCCCGGGGGGTCGAGGAGGCAGGATTTTGGAAGAGACCTCACCAAATGTGCATGATGCAATGGAACATTTCAAAACTATAAAGAACATAATTGTGATGGCTGTCCTATTCAGTTCAATTTAAGCATTTCACATTGTATATCAAATCAATACAGTGAACCCAAGATATGCATAAATGTACACATTTATGATTTAATAAAAGCAAATAAAATATATATATATAAAAGAAGTAAAAGTATAAAATTTGAAAAAAAACTATCACAACTTCAAGGCCTGGAGTTATGACTCACACATCTAATTCTAACACTCTTGCATATAATTCTAACACTCTTTTAGTGGTGGCTCCCACTTATAATACTCTGGGAAGTAGAACTGGGTGCTTAAAAGTAACTGGGAATTGGGGAGGGGCACTTGTACTCCCAGATACTGAGGATGTTTAGGCAATAGTATGTCTAGGGACAAAGAATTTGAGATTGCTGTTAGCTACAATGACATCAGGGCACTCTACCCAGGGTGAAGGAGCAAGACTCTGTCTCAAAGGAAAGAAAAAAAAAAAACCTACTTCAATAGTACAGATCAATATGCCTTCCATGTCCATTCATGGTAGCATTAGTGTGAGCAGGGAGATTGGGTTGACTGTCTCATCACCACTCACATTATTGGGGTAATTATTATTCTGGGAGCATTTAGAGCACCTAAAGTATTGGAAAACAAGTTTAAGTGATTTTATTTAAATAGGTCACCGTTTTGTTTTCTTTCTTTCTTTTTTGTTATTAAATCACAGCTGTGTACATTAAGGCAACCATGGGGTTCAATGTGCTGGTTTCCTTTACCATTTGAAATGTTTTCATCAAACTGGTTAACATAATCTTCACTGTATTTTCTTCATTATTGTGTTAAGACATTTATATTGTACACTTAGTAAATTTAACATATACCCTTGTAAAATGCAATTCTGTGTTTCTTAGTATATTCATACAATTGTACAGCTATCATCACCATCTAACTTCAAAACTTTTTCTTCTCCCCCTACCCAGAGAAATTCAATACCTGCTAGCAGTCACTTTCTTCTTCTCCACTACCCTCCCCCATCTCCCTTCTACTCCTAGAGTGCATTGTTTGGCTTTGTCTTGACGTTTTCTCATATGTTCAAAGGCTATATATGTGGCCTTTTGTAAGTGGTCCTTTTCCCTCATCATAATGTTCTTAAGGTTCATTCGCATTGTAACATAAATATGCACTTCATTCTTTTTTAATGTTAAAAAATAACCTATCCCATCATCTATTGATTGCATTTATACTCCTGAAGGAGTTCCCTTCTAGTCTTATTTTCTTAAATGATTTTCATCTTCAGGATGTCTTCCTTCTATACAATGTCTTTTCTTTGTCTCTGGACATGATCATGTGATTTTTCTTCTTTGTTGTATTAATGTAATGTATTCTATTTGTTGATTTTCCTTTATTGACAAAGACTTGATTTACTGCTATGAAATCAAATTTGATGACATTATTTATAATATTTTGCATATTATATGACTTCTTCTGCAAATATATAGTCTGTCACTTATATATTTGAGACTGTGTCTCCCCCCTTTGCCCCAGAAAAATACAGTGGTGCAGTCTTGGCTCTAGGTAATGCAATCTGCTTACCTCATGTGATATTCCTGATTTGATCCTTCTCAGCCACTGGGAATACAGGCACATGCCACCCCTGCTGGCTAAGTTGTGCATGTTTTTTGGACAAATGGGGTCTCAGTAAGTTGTTAAGTCTGCTCTGGAACACCTTGATTCAAGTGACCCTACTGCCTGGGCCTGTTAACGTGCTAGGATTATAGGTTTCAGCTATGATGCTCATCCATACTTTTGTTTTGATGAAGGTTTCTCTCTATTTTCATAACTGATAAGAGCCCATACATTTAAAAATAACACCTGTATTCAGATAATTCACACACTCCACAATTCACCCATTTAATGTATATAGTTCAAGACTATACTGTCAAGAATCACTTGTATACTTTCTTCATTTTTTCCTAGAGTTATTTCTCCAAACATGTAAAGAGAGAGAGAGAGAGAGAGAGAGTGAAAGTGATAGAGAGAGGTTATAAAGAGATGAAAGAAAAGAAAGGAGAGAAAGAACGAGAGAGAGAGATAGAAATAGATGGAGAGAATGAGAAGAAGGATGGATAAAGGGAGGGAGGGTGAGTAACCAAGAAAGAGGAAATGACCAATCATAGTGGCTCACACTTATACTTCTAGCCCTCTGAAAAGCTGAAATGAGTGCAGTTCATGAACTAGGTGGTGCTGAGAAGAGAGTGGCCAAGAGTCAAATCGTGTCTCTACTACAAAATTGAAGAATTATCTAGGCATTACTTCAGGGTCTGTAGTCCTACACACTTGGGAGGCTGAGGCAGGAAGATTGCCTGAATCCTGGAGTTTGAGGTTGCTGTGATCTAGGTTAAGGCTACTCAGCAACACAGAGAAACTATATCACAATCATACCCATACACACACATAGGGAATGTAGGGAACATCCTCAGCAACATAGGGAAACTATATCACAATCATACCCATGCACACATGCATGTGCCCAGTTAATTAAACAAACTAACAGCAAATATTTTCATTGTCTATGAACACCAGAATTACCTTGATGGTTCAAGAAAACTGGACATGTTTGAAGACCTTCAAAGATATGAAAAAATTGAGGCTGTAGCCAAGCATAGGAAATTGAAAACTTCTATAATATGGATCATTTTAGATATGTGTCAAAACAGGTACTTGAAATAGGATGCCACTTAAGATATCCCATCTCATTTTGTCATCTGTGATGAAGCTTGAGTCACAGTGCTTTACAAAATCTCAACTGTTGTGTGAACCTAGCGCCAGAAACTGAACTGTCACTAGAGTCAATAAGGCACAAATGGGAGAACATTCCTCTCTCTACGGATGGATTTCAAACAAGTTTCCTGTTCCAAACCCTTCATGGATACCAGCTGAAATGATTAGAAAAGGCCATGTTGACCACTAGGCTGGATCCCAAGACATTACAAGATGAAGTCACTACATTGTCACAGTGGATGACATCACATGGGTATTGTCCCATGTTATCATCTTCAAGCTTAGCCTTATTCATGCTAAGCCTGGGTAGTGGGTGTCAGGGTTTCTTGTTGTTGTTCTTGTGTTTCAAACTGTTACAAAAGAGTGGTTTCTTTTCTCCACACTCAATTCCTGTTTTGCAGGTGCAAAGGTATTCAGGGACACTTTCTTTCCTTTTCACGTCATGGATTTGTGAGAACATGGAACAGGGTGGTTTAGACCTACTTCTTCCCTGGAGTGTTGTAGACCAGGAAACCAAGCACAAAAATCAGACACTGATTTCACAGACCTGACAGGTATGTCACATAATTCTCACTTCTACTTTCATGGTGTTTTACTTCTTTCCCTAGAATAGGCTTGATTAGAAAGGTAGGTGCCTCACTGAACATGTTCTCTTAACATGGAGGTAGGCACTGTGTCCAATAATGTCCTTAATAGCTCCAGGTATTTATGAAGATCATTGGTAATATTAGCCTATCTGGAACGTTCCAACATTCCTGACCTCAGTGCAAGGGGTATCCAAGCTTTTGGTTTCACTTGACCACATAGGAAGTACAAGAGTTATGTTGGGCCAGATATTGAATACACAAACACTAATGAAAATTGATAGGTAAATAAAAGATCCGTGCATAATTTCTGTGATATGTGCCACCACATATATGCAAAATAATCCTGATGTAATCCTTATATGTCATAGAGGCCTGAGGATTGGACAGTCCTCAAAGCCCCAGAGAGGGTCCATTTTTAGCTGGAACTCAATGACTTTTGATAAACATGACAAAATATTTGGATGTTTGGGCAGACCAAGAGGTGTTACTCCTCTAAGCTCAGGTGTTGGAGACAAGCCTGAGCAACATGGAGACACGCTCATCGCCGATCCCTACCTGGTTTCTACTGAAAAGGAAAAAGTAACCAAGCCTGTGGCACTTTCCTGTTGCTTCAGCTTCTCAAGAGGCTGAGGCAAGAGGATCCCTTCAACCCAAGTGTTGGAGGTGGCAGTGTTCTAGGCTTATGCCATGACACTGTAGCCTGGGCACACAGTGAGTGTCTACCTATATAAAAATTAAAAAAGAAAAACAAAGAAAGAACAACATTTTGCTATTCCAAGTTTACAAGAGCAAAAGTACAAGGATGGGTCTGTAGTCAGGTGGAATAGGGGACTACATAAAGGAGTAAGTTTATTAGGGCCCATGTATGGAGGAATGAGTGATTCAGTACAAGTACTTTTGGGATAGTTTAGTTGGGATATTGTCAGTGGATCTGAAGTGTAGGTGTTGTCCAGAAATGTCTGGGATGCAGCATAGGGTGACTGGGCCAAGGAAATATTGGCCCAGATTGAAAGACCGCAAGGGAGGAGGTGGAGTACATTCTGTATTGGATAGTGTTCATATGAAAGCCTGATTTTAGGCATGAATTCACTGTGGGCACAGTTTCCAGGGGACTACAGTGAACCCAGGATATAAAAGGGTCAGAGTTACATAAAATCCAAAGGCTTTCTTAATTCAAGTTTTAGGAAAACAACTTCATTATGATAGAATAATTTCTCTAGTTTACATCTAATCTATGGACAAAATTTTGTAAAGAGTAAAAATGAGGGGTAAGTTTCATCACAATGGTTTTCTTCATTTCTATATGGAGACTGAGTATCATTTTGTTGCCTTCGTTAGAGTGTCCTGGTAGCATAGCTTACAGCAGTCTTCAAGTGTTGTCATCAAGTGAACCTATTCTCTCAGCTGGGACTATAAGTGCCTGCACAATGTGCAGCTATTTTTTATGCTTCAGAGATGGAGTTTCACCCTTGCTCAGGCTGGGCTCCAATTCAGAAGCTCAGACACTCTAACTTACTGGGTCTCCCAAAGTACCACGATGACAATCATGAAAGACCACTGCTGGCCACAAACAATAGTTTTAAACAAATCCTCACTTGAGAGTGATAATTCCTTCATAGGATGTGTTGGGAAGTTTTCCTTCCTTTTTTATGCTTTGGAAAAGTTTGTATAATATTGGTACTAGTTCCTCTTTAAATGTTTGACAGAATTCAGATGTGTTTAATCCTGGACTTTCCTTCATTGGGATATTGTGTCTAGGTGGAAGTTATTTCAGTAACAGTCTATTCGGGATTTCTGACTCTCTGTTTCAGTCAAAGAAAGTGTTGGGATTCCAGGTATTGGTCCATTTCTTTCATATTTTCATGGTTGGGGAATAGAGTTCTTTTGTAGTAATCATTGAGGATTTCTTGAATTTATCAGGTTTCTATTGTTATTTCTCCATTATCATTTTAGATAGATGGTATTAGAGATGTTACATTTCTGTTTATGGTTTGGTTGGCCAAAGGCTTCTCAATTTTATTAATCCTTTCAAAAAAATAATTTTTGGTATCATTGATTTTCTGAATGATTCTTTTCCTTTCAATTTCATTTAATTCTTGCCTAATTTTATTTCTTTTCTTCAGCTGGGTTTGGGACTGAAATGTTCTTCCTATTCCATTTGCTTGAGATGAACCATTAAGGTGTTGGATTCTTATCTTCCTGTTTTCTTGATGAAGATCTGATAACTGGAATCCATATACAACTCAAACTCATCAATAAGAAAGGAACAAATAATCCCATTTCTATGTGTGCAAGATATTTGAACAGAAACTTATGTGAAGAAGACAAGTACCTGTCCTGTACACACATGACAAAATGCTCATCATAGTTAATCAGCAGTGAAATGTAAATCAAAACCACTTTCAGATCTTGCCTAACTCCAGAAAGATGAGCCCGCATCACAAAACCCCAATCCTACAGATGTTGGCATGGATGTGGAGAGAAGGTAAAACTTCTACACCGCTGTTGGGAATGCAAGCTAATATGGCAATTTCGAAAATTATTTATTAAATCATAACTGTGTACATTAATGCATTTAGGGTTTGCAATGTGGTGATTTGATATACAATGTAGAATGCTTACATACAACAGAAAAATAGAATGGTGTCCTGGCTTAATCATTTGTTGAGGTAAAAACATTTATAATAGTACAGAAATGTATCATTGCATTATGCACATGAGAATACTAGTGGAACTAAAAGTAGACCTACATTTCTATCCTTCAATTCCTCTACTAGATAGATACCCAGATGAACAAAAATAATTTTAAAAATAATAACTTTTGGACCACAGTGTTTATTGGAGCCCAATTCATCATTTAGAAGATATGGGAACAGCCTAAGTGCCCATCTACCCATGAATGAATTAACAAATGTTGGTATATGTACATCATGGAATACTATGCAGCCATAAAAAAGATAGAGATCTCCCATCTTTTACGTTTACCTGGATGGACGTAGAACATATTCTTGTTTGTGAATTATCTCCAGAATGGAACAAAAAGTATCCAAGGTACTCAGTACCACTATGAATTCAATATAGAATCACCTACACATTCATAGGAATGGCAAAACGTAACTATAGTTGAGAAAGTAGAAGGGAAGAGGACAGAAAGGGAAAGGGATGGGGCAGGCATGAGGTGAAGGGTGTTTGGGAGGCCTTACCTAATGTGCACAATGCAGTGGAATATTTCAAAACTATTAAGGAAAGAATATATTTGTAATGGCTATTTTAATCAGTTCAATGTAAGCATTTCAATTTGTATATGAAATCACTACAGTGAACCCCATAATTGTATAAATGTACAGATTTATGATTTAATAAATATAAAAAATAAAAAATAAATGAAGTAAAAGTATAATATATGAAAATAAATAAATATCATAACTTCAAGGCCTGTAGTGGTGGCTCAATCCTCTAATCCTAACACTCCTGGAGTAGTGGCTCCACCTATAATTATAACTTTGTGGGAAGCAGAAGCAGGTGGAAACAAGTAACTAGGCATTTGGTGGTTGGGGGGACTCCTGTTTTCCCAGATACTCAGGAGGCTCAGGCAATAGGACTTTTGAGCCCAGAGCTTTGAGATTGCTGTTAGCTACAATTATGTCAGGGCACTCTACCCAGGGTGCAGGAGTGAGACTCTGTCTCAAAGAAAAAAAAAAAATCCCAAATGCAATAGTATGGAACAATGTGCCTTCCATGTCCATTAACTGTAGCATGAGTGTGAGCAGGGAAATAGGGTTGACTGTCTCCTCAGTCACTCTCACTATCTAGGTAATAGTTATGCAGGGAGCATTTAGAGCACCTAAAGTTTTGGAAAACATCTTAAGTACCTTTATTGAAAGATATATTTCACCCTTTTCAAGTGTACAATTCTGTGTTTCTTATATTCACAGAATTGTACAGCTACCATCACAATCCAATTTCAGAACTTTTTCTTCTCCCTTCACCCAGAGAAAGTCAATACCGACTAACAGTCACTTTCAACTTCTGCACCACCCTCCTCCACCTCCCATCTACTCCTAGAGTGCATTGTTTTGGAGTTGTCTTGATGTTTTCTTGTACGTTTGATCATTGTATATGTGTGGTCTTTATAACTGGCCTTTTTCTATATGTGTGGCCTTTTGTAACTGGCCTTTCCGCCTTATCATAATGTTTTTAAGGTTCATTCATATAACATAAATATGCACTTCATTCGTTTTTAATGTTAAAAAATATTACATCATATGAACACAGCACATTATACCTATCCAATCTTCTACAGATCCCATTTAGACTACTAAAGAAGTTCCTTTCTAATCTGTTTCTTAACTGATTTTCATCTTCAAGATGTGTTGCATCTATGAAATGCCTTTTCTGTGTCTCTTGAAAGGATAATGTGTTTTTTGTTTTTTTTTTTACTTTGTTTTATTAACGTGGTATATTCTCTTAGTTGATTTTTCCTTATTTAGCTAGACTTGATTTACTGGTATGAAATCACATTTTGTGAACATGTTCATAATATTTAGTATGCTACTGAAGATTTTCTGCACATATGCAGTCTATCACTTGTATATTTGAGGCTGTGTTTCCCCATTTTGCCCCAGAAAAATACAGTGGTACCATCATTGCTCTAGGCAATGAAAATCACTGAATTGATTCTCCTTAGCAGCTGGGAGTACAGGCTCATACCATCCCTGCTGGGTAAGTTTTGCTTTCTTTTTTTTTTTTTTTTTTTTTTGTCAAGTATGCTCTCACTAAGTTGCCCAGTCTGGTCTGGAACCCCTTCCTTTAATTAACCCTCTTCCCTTGTCCTCTTGAATTCCTATAATTATAGTTGTGAGCTATGGTGCTCATGAATACTTTTGGTTTCAATAAAAGATTCTCTCTATTTTCATAACAGATAATAGCCCATAGATTAAAACTAACATGTTTACTTAAATACAATTCACACACTTCCCAATTCCTTCATTTAAAATATTCCATTCAAGATTATAATTTCATGGATCACTTGAATAGTTCGATAGTTTTTTACTACACTGTTTCCCCGAAAATAAGACATCCTTAGAAAATAAGACCTACTTACAGGAAAGATAAGACGTCTCCTGAAAATAAGACCTAGTGCATCTTTGGTAGCACATCTTAAAATAAGACACAGTCTTATTTTCGGGGAAACAGGGTAGAGTGATATCCCTGAATGTGTAGAAGAGAGAGAGAGAGTGAAAGTGAGAGAGAGAGGAAAGAAAGTGATGAAAGATAGAAAAGAAAGGAGAGAGAGAGAAGGAGAGAGAGAGAGGGAGTGGATGAGAGGAAAAATGACTAAAGGGATGGAGGGAGAGAAACAGATAAAGGAAAAATGACCAATATGTGTGGCTCACACTTATAATCCTAGCCCTGTTGGTGTCTGAGATGAGTGTAATTCTTGAACTTTGAGATGCTGGGAACAGACTGAACAAGAGTCTGGCCCTGTCCCTACTACAAAATTGAAAAATAATCTAAACATTGTTTCAGGGTCTGTAGTCCTAGCCACTTGGGAGGCTGAGGCAGGAACATTGCCTGAATCCTGAAGTTTGAGGTTTGCTGTGATGTAGGCTGAAACCACATAAGTCTAGTCTGGCCAACATAGTGAAATCGTATCTCAAAAATACCTCCCCAAAGGAGGGAGTACAATGGTGGCCAAGTAACAGCTTCTTTGCAACCAGGCACCATTAGATTGGGGAGAGAAGACTCCAGGCATCTCTGACTTGTGGACTCTGCCCAGAAGCATCCCCTTTGGGACATGGAGAGATAGCGAGAGATTTCTGGACCCCAGGAGAAGGACAAAAGCAGTGGAGAACTGGCAAGTGGTTGCGTGTGTTCCATCTGAGGCTGTGGCTGCCACTGCTGTAACTAACAACAGTGAGATTACAAATGGGGAAGGCATTCCCTGTGGGCTATTCTGTTTTTTGGGACTTGGGCACTCAGTTGAACTACATTGGGAGAACTTGGGCGAGAGTACAGGTGAATTTAAGTGTTGTTTATGGCCCTGGACTGAACCACGGAGCCAGAATGGAGCCAATATTGTTCAGTGTGGGCTGGGTGTAACCATTATGGGAGAACTGCCCCTGAAGGCTCCTCTCTCAGCATCACAGAGCCAGGCTCTGGCTGTGAGACCTTGGGTGAGTGATCTATGATTGAGCAGTGCCAATGGGTGGAACTGAGATGCTGGGAAAAAGCGGAGATTTCAGTTTTTGGCAGTAGCGGGGCTAGCTTGCAACCTCGCCCCTCAGGGGCATAGGGTGAGACCAGTTTTGGCATGCTGGATAAACGGGAAGCCACTTCAGGAGAATTCCCAGTGACAAGTGATTTCCTGGGAAAACTGCTGCTTAGTCAATTTTAATGGTTTAAAGTGCCTTTTAAGTGAGCTAAGGAGAAATTTAGGCTCTCAACACTGTGGGGTTTGAGAAATCACCAGAGGCCTCCAGTCTCTATCTCATACAACTGTACCAGCATTGTGATTAACATCTCATACCCCAGAAGATCACCTGTTACCCAGACAATATTCAGCAAGATATATATACTGCTTTTTTTTTTTAACATTTTCTCTATAGATTTCTTTTCTTTTCTTCCTTCATTTTTCTAGTTTAAATATAATTTTCCATTGTTGCCTTCTTTAATAATAAAAACTTTATTTTTGCTAATATTTCTCCTATCATTTGGTTTTCCCCCCAATTTTATCCTGTAAGTTTTTCTGTTCGTTTTTACTGGTTTGATTTATAGCAATTTTGTCTTTCCTCTCCATTTGCTGGAGGTGGGATACTATGTCTGAACAGGCTGCCAGAGAGCTATTGACTTCAAGGGAACCATCCAACCTAGCCCCCCATGAGGTTGGGGGTTTTTAAGCACTCATCAAAACCTTAGGCCAGAGGCACAGTAACTTAAAGAGCAAGAGGAAGTGAAAGGAAAATTAGGTCAAGGAAACAGATAAGAGAAAACACCCATGAGGAAGAATCAGAAGAAAAATCCTGGCAATATGAACAACCACTCCAGAGCACCCTGCCAAAGGGACAACAAGGTAGCTACTACAGAGAATTCCACCTATAAAGAAATGTTAGAAATGACAGAAAGGGGATTTAAAATACAGATGACAAAAACAATGAAGGAAATTGCTGAGTAAGTGTAAAATAAGAAAATCAAAAACCAGAATCAATTCAGAGACGAATGACATGAAGAATATAGAAAGGATATAGCAGAGCTGAAGGAATTGAAGCAATTAGAAAAGTTAAAGATGCAATAGAAAGAATCAACAACAGATTATACCATGCAGAAGAAAGAATCTCAGATGTAGAGGACATAGCTCTTGAGATAACTCGGATAGTTAAAGAGGCAAGAGAAGAAGAGAGAGAAAGCAGAACATTCAATGACAGGATTATGGGACTTTATGAAGCCTTCAAACATATGAGTTATAGGTATCCAAAAAGGGGAAGGAGAATGCCCCAGAGGAATGTAATTCATACTGGAGAATATTATAAATGAAAATTCCCCAAATATGACCAAAGATTCTGACACATTCCTTTCAGAAGAATATCAGACCACAGGTCACCTCAAAAATAACAGGACTTCTCCAAGACACATTGTGATGAACCTGCTGAAAGTCAAGACAAATGAAAAGATTCTGTAAGCTGCCAGGAGTGACAATTGAACTACAGGGGCAAATCCACCAGCGTGACTTCAGACTTCTCTAATGAAACTTTTCAAGCCAGAACACAATGGTCATCTATTTTTAATCTACATAAACAGAACAATTTCCAGCCCAGAATTCTATATCCTGCTAAGCTAAGCTTTAAAGTTGATGGAGAAATCACATCTTTTCCTGATATGCAAACATTGAGGAAATTTGCCTCAACAAGATCAGCTCTACAGGAAATACTTCAACCTCTTCTACACAATGACCACCAAAATACACCATCAGCAATGTAAGCACCCAGAAATTAAAGGACAGAACCTAGTTTGCAGAATGATAAAAAAGACAAAACTAAGAAATGGCCTTTCATAAAATAAGATGAATAAAATGCTACCAAATTTATCATTTATCTCAATAAAAGTTAATGGCTTGAATTCTCCACTGAAGAGGCATCGATTGGCTGATTGGATTAAAAAAAAGAAGCTATCCATTTGCTGTTTTCAGGAAATACACCTAGCCACAAAAGACCAATTAAAACTCAGAGTTAACAGTTGGAAGACAAATTTCAGGGAAGAGGAATTCCGAAGAAAAGAGGGGTTGAAATCTTATTTTCAGATACATGTGGATTTAAAACAACTAAAGTCAAAAAAGACAAAGATGGTCACTTTATATTGGTCAAGGGAAAATACAACAAGAAGATGTTTCAATTCTAAATATTTATGCACCCAACTTCAATGCTCCCAGATTCTTGAAACAGAACTTAGTCTGAGCAATATGACATCCTATAATGCCATAATAACAGGGGACTTTACCACTCCTCTTACAGAGCTGGACAGTTCCTCTAATGAGAAATTAAACAAAGATATAAGGGGGTTAAATGAGACCCTAGAACAGCTATGCTTGATAGATGTATAAGGAACACTTCATCCCAAAGCTAAAGAATATGCATTCTTCTCATCAGCCCATAGAACATTCTCCAAAATTGTTTCTATCCTAGAACACAAAACAAACCTAAATAGAATCAAAATAATTGAAATGTTAGCTTATAACTTCTTAGACCACAAGGCATTAAAGGTGGAAATTAACTCAAAAAATAAAAAAAAAAAAACTTTCAAACCCAAACATAGGCCTGGAAATTAAACAACCTTATGCTGAATTACAATTTGGTGCAGGAAGAGATAAAAGAGGAAATTATTAACTTCCTTGAGAATAACAACAATGAAGACACAAGTTACCAAAACCTGTGGGATATAGCAAAAGCACTCCTGAGAGGAAAATTCATCACTTTAGATGCCTACATCCAAAAAACAGAAAGAACATCAACATACTCACAAATCATTATGTAATTGGAAAAAGAACAACAATCTAAGCCTAAACCCAACAGAAGAGAATAAATATCCAAAATTAAATCAGAGATTAATGTAATTGAATACAAAAGAATCATTCAGAAAATTAAGGAAACAAGGAGTTGGTTTTTTTAAAAGATAAATGAAATAGATAAAGCTTTGGCCAAAATAACTAGAAATAGAAAAGTAAAATTTCTAGTAACCTCAACCAGAAATGATAAAGGGGAAATAACAACTGATGCCACAGTGATATGAGAGATTATCTCTGAATACTACAAGAAACTCTATGCCCAGAAATTTGACAATGTGAAGGAAATGGATCAATATTTGGAATCACACTCTCTACCTAGACTTAGCCATGAAGAAATAGATCTCCTGAACTGACCAATCTCAAGCACTGAGATCAAAGAAATAATAAATAGCCTCCCAAGAAATAAATGTCCTGGTCTGGATGGTTTCAAACCAGAATTCCATCAATCCTTCAAAGAAGAGCTTATTCCTGTACTGAAGAAATTATTCCAAATAATTGAGGAGGAAGGAATCTTCCCCAACACGTTCCACGAAGCAAACATCATCTTGATACCAAAACCAGGTAAAGACCCAACTTAAAAGGGGAACTTCAGACCAGTTTCACTAATGAATATAGATTCAAAAATTATCAACACAAATGCTAGCCAATAGATTACAGCTTACCATCAAAAGTCATACAACATGATCAAGTAAGTTTCATCCCAGGGAAGCAAGGCCAGTTTTACATATGGAAGTCCACTTAGGCAAGGTTGTATTCTATCGCCATTACTATTCAACATAATTCTGGAAGTCCTTGCCAATAAAATTAGGCAAGTGAAGCGAAGGAAATAAAGGGTATCTACATGGGAGCAGAGGAGGTCAAACACTCCCTCTTTGCTGATAATATGATCTTATACTTAGAAAACCCCAAGGACTCAACCACGAGACTCGTGGAAGTCATCAAAAAAAATACAGTAATGTCTCAGGATATAAAATCAATGTCCACGAGTAAGTAGTATTTGTATATGCCAATAACAGCCAAGATGAGAGGCTAATTAAGGACACAACTCCCATCACCATAGCTTCAAAGAAAATGGTATACCTAGGAATATACCTAGCAAAAGAGTTGAAGGACCTCTATAAATAAAACTATGAAACCCTAAGAGAAGAAAGAGCATAGGATATTAACAAATGGAAGAACATAACATGCTCATGGCTGGGAAGAATCAACATTATTAAAATGCCTATACTTTGCAAAGCAATCTACCAATTCAGTGCCATCCCTATTAAAATACCAATATTATACTTTCAAGACTTTGAAAAAATGATTACTTGTTCTGTATGGAACAAAAATAAAATCCCATATATCTAAGGTATGTAGGATAATATTTAGAAATAAACTTATCCTACATCAAGCACACAAAGTAAATTCAGTGTGAGTTTAAAATGACATGCTTTTCTTCCAGAGGCTTAAGACACTTGGACCCCCCTGGGTTACTCACAGAGTTAAGTTTTTTTGGAATTGTAAAAATTCCTTAGGCCTTTTTTCTGAAGCAGTACACCCCGTGAAGCCTGAGATCCAAGGGCGTGCCGCCCTTCCTCAGAGATACGGGCCAGAGGGTTGACATATGTTAACAACATATTGTCAGAGGTCTATAGGTGCTCTGCCCTGAAGGAAGGTCACAGTCGTTACTTCATACTGAGTAAACTGAGTGAATGCTTGAAGATTAACTCTGTTCCCCTATAGCTATTTTTGTCTTTGTGCCCTGCTCGGAAAACTAGTCACTGTTTAGAGGAAGAGATTTACTACACAAGTGGTTACATTGATATGATAAATTTCCTTTCAAGTTCAAATTCAGCTAATAGATAATGGATTAGGTGTGTACATGACTGGAAGAGTATAAAACTTAAACTTGGAATAAAGAACTTTGCTATATGCCATCCCACGGTGTATAGTCTGTTTCTTGACTTAATAATTACAGGAGCGAGTTTACACCTACAGCAAAGCTGCTGCTCGTTCGCGTCTCGGTTCACGCAACAAGGTAGATCTTAGTAATAAAAACAAAGACAGCAGCATCAGCATACCAGATTTTAGACTGTACTACAAAGCCATAGTGGTCAAGGCAACATGGTACTGACACAAAAATAGAGACATAGACATTTGGAATTGAATAGAAAACCAGGAAATGAAACAAACATCATACAAACACCTAATCTTTAAACAACCAAACAAGAATATGCACTAGGGGAAAGACTTCTTATTCAATAAATGGTGATGGGAGAGCTGTATATACACATGTAAAAGACTTAAACTGGACCCATACATTTCTCCACTCACAAAAATTGATTCAAGATGGCTAAAGAACTTAAATTTAGGGCAAGAAACAATAAAAATCCTCAAAGAAAGCATAGGAAAAACACTGTTATATATCAGCCAGTGGAAAGACTTCATGAAGAAAACTGCCATGGCAATTGCAACAACAACAACAACAACAACAATAAACAAATGGGACTTAATTAAACTAAAAAGCTTCTATACAACTAAGGAGACAACAACCAAAATGAATAGAAAATCTACACAAAGGGAAAGGATATCTGCATATTTTTGAATCAGACAAAAGCTTGGTAACTGATATCTATAAAGAACTCAAATTAATCCACATGAATAAAGCCAACAATCCCATACATCAGTGGGCAAGAGACATGAATAGAACCTTCTCTAAAGATGATAGACGAATGGCTAGCAAACATATGAAAAAATTCTCATCATCCCTAATTACTAGAGAAATGCAAATCAAAACTATCCTGAGAGACCCTCTAACCCCATTGAGAATGGCCCACATCACAAAATCTCAAAACTGCAGATGCTGGCGTGGATGTGGAGAGAAGGGAACACTTTTAAACTGCTGGTGGGCCTTCAAACTAATACAACCTTCTTGGAAGGAAGTATGGAGAACCCTCAAATAACTCAAGCTAAACCTCCCATTTGATCCTGCAATCCCGTTACCAGGCATCTACCCAGAATGAAAAAAATCCTTTTATCATAAGGACACTTGAACTAGTCTGTTTATTGCAGCTCAATTTACAATCGCCAAAATGCAGAAACAGTCTAAATGCCTGCCAACCCAGGAATGGATTAACAAGCTATGGTATATGTATACTGTGGAATACTATTCAGCCATTAAAAAAATGGAGACTTTTCAGCCTTTGTATTAACCTGAATGGAGGTGGAACACATTATTCTTAGTAAAGCATCACAAGAATGTAGAAGCGTGATTCCTATGTACACAATTTTGATATGAGAACAATTAATGAGAACTAATGACACGGTGGGGGTGGAGGAAGGGGAGAGAAGAGAAAGGATATAGGGGTGGGGAAAGGAAGAGCAGAGAGAGGGTAGGAGGGAGGGGTTTGGTGTATGACACACTTTTGGGGGGCAAGACATAATTGTAAGAGGGACTTTACCTAACAAATGCAATCAGTGTATCCTGGTTTCTTGTACCCCAATAATAAGAAAAAAATAGTAATAAAAAATATAAAAAGTAAATAAAATTGCAAAGATGGTGACAAATAAAGAAAAATTAACAAAAATTCCTGCCCAGTCCTACACACATGCACAGACAGAAAAACAAACTAAAAGTAAACATTTTCATCATCTGAAAGGCCAGAATTACCTTGATGGTTCAAGCAAAGTGAACATATTTTAAGACCTGTGAAGCTATGACCAAATTGAGGCTATAAGCTGGCATAGGAAATTTGTAAGCTTCTATAATATGGATCTTTTTACATATGTGTAAAAACAGGTCCTTTTAATAGCATTCCACTTAAGTGACTCTGTTCAGTTTATTCAACTGTGATGCAGCTGGAGTCACAGTGCTGTACAAAATGTCAGTTGTAGTGTGAACCTTGTAACAGAAACTCAACTGTCATTAGAATCAATAAGGCACAAATGGGAGAACATTCCTCCCTCTGCAGATGGAGGGCTAACACATTTCCTGTACCAAACCCTTCAGGAATACCAGCTGAAATGAGCTAAAAAGGTCAATTAGTATCTTTGACTACAAGCCTGGATCCCAAGACATTACAGGATGAAGTCACTACTTTTTCCAATGGATGACACCGCAATGGGTGTTGCCCCCTCTTACCATCTTCAAGCTTAGCCTTATTCCTGCTGTGCCTGTTTAGTAGCTGTCAGGGTTTCTTCTTTTTGTTCTCCTCTTGTTCCAAACTGTTAAAACAGAGTGGGATTCTTTTCTCCACACTGAGTTCCTCCTTTATAATAATTTTCTTGTATCTATGTGCAAAGGTATTCTAGGACATTTTCTTTCCTTTTCACCTCATGGATTTTTTAGAAAAATAGAAGAGTGTGGTTTGCACTTACTGCTGCCCTGGGATGTTGTAGACCAGGAACCCAAGCACAAAGATCAGTTGCTGATTTCACAACCTGACAGGTACATCACATAATTCTTAGTTGTACTTTTGTGGTGTTTTCCTTCTTGTGGAATAAGCTTTTTTGGAAAGGTAGGTGTCTCACAGAATGTCCTCTCTTAACATCTGGTTAGGCACTGTGTCCAATAATGTCCTCAATAGCTCCAGTTATTTATGATGATCATTGGAAGTATCAGCCTATCTGGAAAGTTCCAACATTCCTGAACTCATTGCTAGGGGTGTCCAAGCTTTTGGCTTCTCTTGGCCACACAGAAAGGAGAAGAGTTGTGTTGGGCCACACACTGAATACACAAACACTAATGAAAATTGATAAGGAAAGATCCGTGCAAAATTTTGGTGATGTCTTGCTCCGCAGATATGCAAAATACTCTTGACATAATGCTTAGGTGTCATAGGTGCCTGAGGATTGGACAGTTCTCAGTCTCAGAAAGGGTCATTTTTTAACTAGAGGTCAATGACTTTTGATAAGCATGACTAAAACATTTTGATGCTCTGGCAGGCCATGGGGGTTGATCCCCTGAGCACAGGTGTTGGCAACAAGCCTGAGCACCAGTGACACAAATTTATCAACCATCCCCACCCATTTTCTACTGTAAAATAAAAAAGGTAGTTAATCCTTGGAGAACTTACCTGTCATTCCACCTTCTCAAGAGACTGAAGAAGGAGGTTCCCTTTAGCCCAGACGTTGGAGGTGGCTGTGTTCTAGGCTCATACAATGACACTCTAGTATGGGCACTAGAGTGAAAGTTTGTCGCATTAAATTGCATTATTGTACACAGCTATGATTTAATAAAATATATATGTATATGTATAAATGTATAGAACAAAATAAATTATGCTATTCACAGATTCCCAGGGCAAAACTACAATGACAGGTCAGCAGTCAGGTGGAATAGGGAGCTACATAAATGAACATGTTTATTGTGGCCCCTGTGTGGAAGAATGAGTCAGGAAAAGCAGGTCTGGGATTCATTACTTGAGATATTGTCAGTGGATCTGAAGTGTAGTTGTTGTCCAGAGATGTGTGATACCTGGCCTTGGAGTGATTTGGGCAAGGAAATATTGGCCTAGATTGAAACAACTCAACAGTGGAGTTGGAGGGGACACTCTGGATTGGTTAGTGTGCATAGGAAAAGCCTGATTTTAGGGAGGAATTACCCCCAAACCATAGATGTTGGTGTGGATGTGGAGAGAAGAGAACATTTCTGTACTGCTGGTCAGAATGCAAGCTAATATGACCTTTTTGGAAAAAAGTTCAGAGAATATTCTAGGAACTGAAAGTACATCTACTATTTGATCCTGCAATTCCTCTACTAGGTAGATATCCAGATGAACAGAAATTATTTTGAAATAATAACATTTGAACCAATTCATCATTGCCAAGAATTGGAAATACACCATGTGCTCATTGAACCATGAATGGATTAACAAATGGTGGTATATGTATACCATGGAATACTATGTAACCATAAAAAGATGGAGACTTCACATCTTTTCTGTTTACCCGGATGAAGGTGCAATATATTCTTCTTCATAATATATCTCAAGAATGTAACAAAAAGTATCCAATGTACTCAAAAGTACTATAAATTCAATACAGTATCATCTACACATTCATAGGAATTTAAAAACATAACTATAGTCCAGAAAGTAGAAGGAAAGAAGAGAGAGAGGGGAGGGGATGGTGGATGCAAGAGGAAGGAGAGTTTTTCTAGGGCCCTCACCTAATGTGCATGATGCATTGGAATATTTCAAAATTATAAAGAAAATAATATAATTGTGATGGCTGTGTTAATCAGTTCAATGTAAACATTACACATTTGATATCAAATCAGTACAGTGAAGCTCATCAATGTAATCAGTTATGATTTAATAAAAACAAAAGAATATAGAAAAATAAAAAGGAAGTGGAAGTATAAAAGATGAAGAATAATATCACAACTTCAAGGCCTGGAGTGATGGCTCACACCTCTAATCTCAACACTTGTGGAGTGGTGGCTCCCACCTGCAATCCTAACAATCTGGGAAACAGAAGCAGATGGAAAAAAGTAACTGAATCTTGTGGGATGTGGCCACCTATACTCCCAGATACTCAGAAGGCTTAAGCAATCGGATTTCTTTTTTTTTTTTTTTTTTTTTGTAGAGACAGAGTCTCACGGTACCGCCCTCGGGTAGAGTGCCGTGGCGTCACACGGCTCACAGCAACCTCTAACTCTTGGGCTTACGCGATTCTCCTGCCTCAGCCTCCCGAGCAGCTGGGACTACAGGTGCCCGCCACAACACCCGGCTATTTTTCTGTTGCAGTTTGGCCAGGGCTAGGGTTTGAACCCACCACCCTCGGCATATGGGGCCGGCGCCCTACTCACTGAGCCACGGATTTCTTAAGCCGATGAGTTTGAGATTGCTGTTGGCTACAGTGACATCAGGGCATTCTACCCAGGGTGAAGGAGTGAGACTCTGTCTCAAAGAGAAAAAAAAATCCTAACTTCAATAATAGGGATCAATGTGCCTTCTATATCCATTTATGGTAGCCTGAGTGTAGGCAAGGAGATAGGATTGACTGTGTTTTCAGGCACTCTCACTACCTGGGTAATTGTTATGTTGGGAGCATTTAGCACACCGAAAGTTTTGGAAAACATCTTTAAGTACCTTCATTGAAATATATACTTTACTTCTCTCAAATGAAAAATTCTGTGCTTTTTAGTATATTCACAGAATTGTACAGCTATCATCACAATCTAATTTCAGAAATTCTTCTTCTCCCCCCTACTAAGAGAAAGTCAATATTGACTAGCAGTCCCTTTCATCTTCTGTGCCACCCTCCCCCACCTCCCCTCTACTAGCCTGCATTCTTTGGCCTTGTCTTGATTTTTCTTTATACATTTCATCATAGTATATGTGGTCTTTTGTAACTGGCCTTTTTTCCTTGTCATAAAGGTTTTAAGGTTCATTTGTATTATAACACAAATATGCACTTCATTCTTTTTTAATGTTAAAATATATTCCATCATATGAACATAGCACCTTCTACCTATCCAATCATGTGTAGATCCCATTTACACTACTGAAGACGTTCCCTTCTAGTCAGTTTCTTAAGTGATTTTCATCTACAGGAAGTATTACATCTCTCAAATGCCTTTTCTGTGTCTCTTGACATGATCATGTGGTTTTTCTTTTTTGCTATGATAATGTAGTGCATTCAATTAGTTCATTTTCCTTTATTGAACTAGACTCGATTCACTGGGATGAAATCAAATTTGGTGTACATATTTGAGCTGCTGGCATGACAACTGTGTCCCCCTTCCAGGTGCACCAGAAGTACCACCAAGACTGAGAGGTTGACATCAACTTCCAACTCAACCTGCAGCTATATGCCCCTTGTGTCTACCTGCCCATGTATTACCACTTTGACCATGATGATGTGGCTTTGAAGAATTTTCCCAAATCCTTTCTATCCAATCTCACTGGGTAAGGGAACATGTTGAGAAACTGAGAATCCTTGCAACCAGACTGATGACTGGGAGAGTGGGCTGAATGTGATGGAGTGTGCATTACTCTTGGGGAAAAAGTGTAAATCAGTTACTACTGGAACTGCATAAGCTGGCCACTGACAAAAATGACCCCCACTGTGTAACTTCATTGAGACATATTACCTGAAATCCATTAAAGAACTGAATGACCACATAACCAACCTGTGTAGGGTGGGAGCCTCTGATCCTGGATGGTAGAGTATCTCTTTGACAAGCACACCCTGGAAAACAGTGATGATGAGAGCTAAGCCTTAGACAAACTTCCCCATAGCCATAGGGTGAGTTCTGTAGCCACGAAGGCAGGGCATGATTGTTGGGTTTTCCTTTACTTTTTCCGTAAGTTGTACCAAAACATCCTCTAAAATTCTTGCATTTGGACCATTCCTTCAAATAAAGAAATTTGGTGACCGGGTGGCGCCTGTGGCTCAAGGAGTAGGGTGCCGGTCCCATATGCCGGAGGTGGCGGGTTCAAACCCAGCCCCAGCCAAAAACCACAAAAAAAAAAAAAAGAAAAGAAATTTGGTAACCCACAGAAAACGAATGACACCACAGACCATCCAGATAAGCAACAGGATAGAATTTGACATGGAAAGACTAATAGAATGATAAGCAAAAGGGGGAACAGAACCTCTGGCAGCAGAGCGGGAGAAGCCAAGTGGGAAGCCCCCCAAGTCTTCAATCTAGGGTTTTAAACCCTATTCTTCAGGCAGGTGGATTTTGGAAAGTTTGCAAATTGGCCAGAGGTCTGCCAGGAGAATATAATCCTAAAATTAGCACAGGATTGTGGGTCCTGAAGTTTTTCTCTCAGGCAAGTACTTAGGGTGTGTGGTCCCTACTTCAGGAGGAACCTCCCAGAAAGGGTGGTCTGCTTGTTCCTAGAAATGAGGGTCTGTTATGAGACTCATTTGTGATCTCACCCAGACATAGAAAACGGGGGGTGGGGGGGAGCTGTCCTGAACTCAAGCAAACCACCTGCCTAGTTCTCCCATAGTGCTAGGATAACTAGCATGAGCCAACAAGTGCAACATCACAGAGCCCTTAAGATAGAATGTCCAGGACCAGGTGAGGTGGCTCATGTCTGTAATCCTAGCCCTCTGGGAGGCCACAGTGGGTAGATTGCCTGAGCTCACAGATTTGAATCCAGTCTGATCCAGATCCAGACCTCATCTCTAAAATACAGCTGGGCCTTGTGCAGGGGCCTGTAGTCCCAGCTACTTGGGAGGCTGAAGCAAGTATATCACCCGAGCCCAAGAATTTGGGTTTGCTGTGAGCTATGATGCCAGGACACTCTACAAAGCATGGCAAAGTGAAACTCTGTCTCAAAAATAAAAAGAGAAAGCGTCTATTGTTATTCAACTGCAGTTAATGTCCCATATCAGATGAAAACACAAAACTGTGCTCTCTGCTGCCCGACTGGGAAATAGCTCAGCAGCTCAGCACCTCTGCCAATCAGCCAGGCCCCAGCCTCCTGGTCCACCTTGCTAGAGTAAAAGAACCAAAGGCATTTCCCTGTCCCTTTGGACTACCTTTCAAGGTAGTGATTCATGTCTTAGTTTCAAATAGATTTAAAGAGACAGAAAACATTCTTACTATATTTCAGGACATTTCCTCTCTTACATATTCTCCACTCTCAATTTTACACTTCCATATCTATGGGGGGGGAGGGGTGGCTACTCTGTTTCAATATTAGTGTTTGAGAGCCTGTTGTAGTGTAATAGCAGGTAATATGAGTAGAAAGGTTAGTGACCTAGGCTCTTGGATCCCATCCCCTAATGGTTCCCTGAAACGTTACTGATATGAGACTGCGTGTGGTGTCTCACATCTGTAATCCTAGCACTCTGGAAGGCCGAGGGCTATGGATCTTTTGAGCTCAGGATTTTGACTCAGCCTGAGCAAGAGTGGAGACCCTGGATCTACTTAAAATGGAAAAAATTAGCTGGGTATACTCTTGTTCTGTTGTATTTGGTACAAGTTCTAAAGTCAGCAGCTTGTTTTGTCTTATGCAGAAACTGTTCACTTATACATCAGTGGCTTTCAGTGGTTTGTAGAGGATTCCTAGGGATCCTCAATGTTAAATGCTTCCGATGAAAGGGATGTCCATTAGAGTAAGAGTGTTGGGAGTCAGGGACCCTGGTTATCTGAACCCTGTTGCTCTGGTTCAATTACTGGGCTGAGCTCTAGTAAAGTTCAATCCAGGCACAGCAGTAACCGAGAGCAAAAGTGAGTGTAAAGTGAGAATAAACCAGGAGCGCCTCAGTCAGTGTGGATAGAAAGTAAAGGTAACCTACACAAGTTTCAGGGTAACAAAGGGAGATTTTCTTTCAGAAGAACAAAGATAAAGTTTAGAGCACTTCCAAAGAGAGTTGGAAGCAGGCTTTTCTCATGCAGGAGAAAAGGCAAGAGAGACAGAGAGGCAAAGGTGGGCAGGGATATAAATGCTCTCTCCATTTGAAATTGGCTGCAAGTTTTTCATTGGCTTCTCTGGGCCTCAGGCAGTATTGCTCTTTCCTATTGGTCATTGATGGTCTCTTTCTAATGGTCATTGGTTGCCTAGTTGAGTTCATATCCACATTCTTATGCGCCCTCCAGAGTCTTGGTTCAACAGGCCTGGATTTCTTTTCACCCTTCTTAAAGCCCCCTTCTTAGTGTCCCCTCTCAAGAAGGAAATCATGTACACTTTTTAAAATGGAATTTTAAAATAAATTTAATTGTAAAATACACAGAAATTTATTTTTGAGGAGGGTTTTCTCTCTGTTTCTTTGGCTAGTGTGCTGTGGTGTCATCACAGCTCACTACAACATTAAACTCCTGAGAGCCAGCTATCCTCTTGCCTCAACCTCAAGGTACACTTTTCAAGTTAAATATTTTATTTTATTTTATTTTTCCTGGTATGGCAATGGGCAAAAGGCTTTTTCTGGGCCAACCCTCCCATTGATAGTTAAAGGTTTTACATATGACTGGCAAATAAAGAAAGAAAAAATAATAATAATGGCTCCAAATGACTGTATAGGACCCAGGAGTGATAAAACTTAGGATTATAAACTAAAGATGACCTCTTCTCCGTGTAAATGGACTTTGTTAACCAGATCTAGAACTGTTAGGGTGGAAAAGCTCAGTAGGTTTTGCAAACCAGATGACAGAAGAATTTCTCTAGGCCAAGATTAAAATACAAAAGTATATTTTATAATTTAGAATGGGGGAGAGGATAGGAAGAGAGAAGAGACAAGCGAGCAGGGAGATGGGATGGTATCCCAAAGGGAAAAAAAAAAAAGGAAAAATGCCTGCTCTGAGGTCCATAGGGTACCTGAATTTAAGGGGAACAAAGAAGGTAACTGCAGCTAAATTGACAGGATATTGTAAATGTGAATGCAGTGTTCATTTTTTTTTTCTAACAAGAGTGAAGAAATATATTTTTCCAGATGTTTCCGATCCCAAGGCCTGATATTTCAAATTCCATTGTTCTTAGGAGTCACTGAGGAATCAGTTGAGGCTACGGAAACAAATTCTAAAAAAACAAAGATCTGGTGAAATGTAAAGAGAAATAATGTACATATCTCATGGATCTGCTAGTGTCCTCCATTTTTTTTTGAAAACAGAAATCCATATCACATTATAACAAAGATATTTGTACCAGAATGTTTATTGCAGCCCAATTCATAATTGCTAAGTCATGAAAAAAGCCAATGTGCCCATCAATCCACGAATGGATTAATAAATTGTGGTATATGCACACCATAGAATATTATGCAGCCTCAAAGAAAGATGGAGACTTTACCTCTTTCATGTTTACATGGATGGAGCTGGAACATATTCTTCTTAGTAAAGTATCTCAAGAATGAAAGAAAAAGAATCCAATGTACTCAGCCCTACTATGAAACTAATTTATGGCTTTCATATGAAAGCTATAACCCAGTTATAAACTAAGAATATGGGGAAGGGGGAGAGGGATGGGAAGGAGGGGGAGGATGGGTGGAGGGAAGGTGATTGGTGGGATTACACCTATAGGGCATCTTACAAGGGTACATGTGAAACTTACTAAATGTAGAATATAAATGTCTTAGCACAATAACTAAGAAAATGCCAAGAAGGCTATGTTAACCAATGTGATAAAAATATGTCAAATGGTGTATAAAACCAGTGTATGGTTCCCCATGATTGCATTAATGTACATAGCTATGATTTAATAAAAAAACAAACAAACAAAAAAGAAATCCTTTCTGGGGGGTGCTGCTATCAAGAGAGAGAAAGCAGGAAAAGATCTTAATCTCTATTGTTCAGACCTGTAATCCTAGCACTCTGGGAAGTGGAGAAGTGTGGATCAATTGAGCTCAGGAGTTCCAGACCAGCCTGAGCAAGAGTGAGACCTTGTCTCTACTAAAAATAAAAAAAATAGCTGGACGCTGTTGCTGATGTCTGTAGTCCCAGCTACTTGGGAGGCTCAGGCAAGGCAATTGCTTGAGCCCTGAGGTTTGAGGTTACTGTAAGCTAGGCTAAGGCCACTGTGATCTAACCTAGGCAACACAGTGAGATTCTATCCCACCCCACACCCCCCACAAAAAAAAGAATAAAGAAAAAGAAAGACAAAAGAATAACTATGACCTAATAATGTTTCTTTCCTTTTCTTTTTGGAGACAGAGGCACACTCTATGGATGTGGGCAGAGTGCCATGGCATCATAACTCACAGCAACCTCAAACCCTTGGGCTCAAGCAATACTCTTGCCTCAGACTCCCAAGTAGCTGGGACCACAGGCCCCCACCATAACACCTGGTTAGTTTTCCTATTTTTAGTACAGATGGGGTCTCATTCTTGTTCAGACTGGTCTGAAACTCCTGATATCAAGTGTTCCACCTGCCTTGGACTCCCACGGTTCTATGATAATGGGCATGAGCCACCTAAACCAATGTAATTTTTTTTTTTTTATTTTGAGACATAGTCTCACTATGTTGCTCTTATGCCATTGCATCACAGCTCACAACAACCTAAAACTCTTGGACTTAAGCGATTCTCTTGCCTCAGCCTCCTGAGTTACTGGGACTACGGATGCCTGCTACAACACCTGCCTATTTTCCTGTTGCTCACATCATTGCTTAGCTGGCCTGGGCACAGTGACACTAAAAACTAATCAGAATGACAAGAATGTAAGTGCTGCTTGAAGAAGCTAAAGAAATTTTACCCCCAAATATGACTATTTGGCATAAAGAATACTTTGACTTAAAGACCACTGGAGGCTCGTCCCCTATAACTTGGTAGTTAGGGCACTGGCCACATTCACTGGGGTTGGTGGATTGGAAACTGGCCAGGGCCTGGTAAACAATGGTGACGACAACAACAACAATAACAGCAACAAAAGAACAACAACAACAACAAACCAGCCTGGTGTTTTGGTAAGTGCCCGAAGTTCCAGCTCCTGGGAGGCTGAGGCTTGAGAATTGTGTAAGCCCAAGGGTTTAGATTGCTGTGAGGTTTGACCCATGGCACTCCACCAAGGGCCACATGGTTAGACTCTGTCTCAAGAAAAAAAATAAAAATCAATATTGTTATGAGATGAGAAAGCATTGGAAGAATCTTTCCCTCTATCTAATTAAATCTTGGCTGGCTGGATCAAAATATCTATGGTGGGCCACTGAATTCCTTTCCTCCACATGAATGCTAGCAGACCTGACCCAAATCGTTCATTTTTTTTCCTTTTCTTTTTTTTTGTATTCAAATTAATATGATGGTACAATCTTTAGGTTAAATTGTTCTCCCTTCCAGGGTAAAGTTGCATTTGTGGAAGAGCCCCTCACCCAGGGGGGTGTGTTATACACCCTGACAATGTGCACATTAGGTGCGATCCCATCTCATGCCCTCCCTCCTTCTGCCATACTTCCTCGCACATCCCCCCTCCTGCAACCCTCTATCCCCATTCTGGATTATCTTACTGTTTTATTGTTCCTATGAACATGTAATTGTTTATATATTGATTTCATATTAGTATGGAGTATATTGGATATTTATTTTTCCATTCTTGTAATAATTTACTAAGAAGAATGTATTTCAACTCCATCCAGGGAAATGTAAAAGATGTAAAGTCTCCATCTTTTTAATGGCTGAATAATATTCCATGGTGTAAACAGTTGATGTGCACTTAGGTTGCTTCCATGACTTGGCAGTTATGAATTGATCCACAATAAACATTCTACTAAAAATAGAAAATTTAGCCAGGCTTTGCATTAGATGCCTGGAGTCCCAGCTACTGAGGAGGCTGAGGCAAGAGAATCACTTGAGCCCAAGTGTTTGAGGTTGCTGTGAGCTATGACACCTAAACACTGTACCCCAGGGTGACTAACTGACACTCTGTCTCAGAAAAAAGGAAAAAAAAGAAAACTTCTTCATCCACTTGAAATATTTACAATAAAAAATTGCAAGAGAGGAAGAAGACTGAAGTCCTGAGTTCTTCACTTACAAACATTTTATAAAATGAAAAAAAGGTGAAAATTTCCCATGGGTCATAGCAAACTTCTATACCTAATGTTTAATGGATTAGTATACAAATTTTTCAGAAACACTTTCTTTTCCAGGAAGTGGTTGTTCTCTCGATTTGTTCCCTCACCCCCCTTTTTATAAGACAAGTTTGCACGCACTCTGTCATCCAGGCTGGAGTGCAGTGTCCCGATCATAGCCAACTGCAACCTCAATCTCCTGGGTTCAAATCATCCTCTAGGCTTAGCCTCCCAAGTAGCTGGGACTACAGATGTACACCACCATAGCTGGCTAATTTTTAAAACTTTTTGTAGAGAGGAGGTCTCAATATGTTTCTCAGGTTGGTCTTGAACTGTCTCAGCCTCCCAAAGTGTTGGAATTTCAGGTATGAGCATTTAGCCTAGGCCCATTTTCTATACCTTTGCATGCAATCTACCCAAGAAGGTACATACAGATAGATAAAGGACAGAGGACCAATTTGCAATCACACAAGCAATTATTACTTTTCTCTTGTTGTGAATAGGATGAATTTATTTTCTTCATGAAAATCTATTATTTATTAAAAAATCTCTCACTCTATCACTTGGAAGTAACCAATAGAGATATTTTGGTTTATCTTCTTCCTGACTTTTTCACTAGGTATGTCCATGTACCCACAGACATACACATGCTTAAAGCAAAACCTCTTTTCTGATTCAGATTACCATGGCCATAAGGGCAATTCATCAATTCTAAGTGGAACCATCATCGTTCACAGAAAATTCGAGGTAAGTGTTCACTTAGGGATTTTTTTTTCTGATTACAGCTACTAAAGCCATAATGAGAAGGGATTCAGTGTTGAAATCCACCTCAGGAGCATAGTAATATTAAAAGCAAGGAAGAGAAAATAAATGGAAATTCTGTTCAGGTGGTGACTAGCCCCAACTCAAATCAAATAAAACAGAAGAAAATTAGTAGCAAGATGCCATTTTCTTTCATTTTATTTTTATTTTATTTCTTGAGACAGAGTCTCATTTTGTCACCCTTGGTAGAGTGCCATTGCGTCATAGCTGACAGCAACCTCAAACTCTTGGGCTCAAGCCATTGTCTTGCCTCAGCTTCCCGAGTACCTGGGGCATACATGTGATCCCCACAGTGCTCAGCTATGTTTAGAGATAGGGTCTCACTGTTGCTCAGGCTGGTCTTGAACCCAAAAGGACAGGCAATCCACCTGTCTTGGCCACCCAGTGTGGTAGAATTGCAGTTGTGAGCCAGTACACCTGGCCTGTTTTCTTTCATTTTAAATTCTGAAACAATAGAATCATTATAGCATGGAATGATGAACTTTCGCAGATTCTTATCCTTTTATTTTCTTATCCAGAAGCTGTTTATTCCATATAAGAATCCTAGAGATGATCAGGCTTTATGGGCTAACTGAAGGAAGCAAAATGCCTGAGTTATACACCAGACACTATTTGATTCCTTGCTAGTGGATGGGATATTTCTAGGCATTGCCAATAGCAAAGCTTCATTCAGGCCATTGTGGTTCTGGGAAGTCCAAAAAGACATTGGAGAGTAGTGATGTGAACATGGAAATTAGAGGCCAGAGAGCTTTGTTCAGGGTTTTAAAGGTCTTCAAACCACCTCTACGGCATAGCATAGCCAAAATTAAGCCTTAAGATCTGCTCTCCTGTACCTCCTAGATACCTTATTTCTAGGCATTGCCAATAGCAAAGCTTCATTCAGGCCATTGTGGTTCTGGGAAGTCCAAAAAGACATTGGAGAGTAGTGATGTGAACATGGAAATTAGAGGCCAGAGAGCTTTGTTCAGGGTTTTAAAGGTCTTCAAACCACCTCTACGGCATAGCATAGCCAAAATTAAGCCTTAAGATCTGCTCTCCTGTACCTCCTAGATACCTGCCTCAAATCCATCCAAAGATAAGAATTTGACTTTTCTACATGAGACCTTGTCCTAGTCAACTCAGGCTGCCATAACAAAATGCCATAGACTGCGTGACTTAAACAACATACATTTATTTCTCATAGTTCCAGAGGCTAAAAAAAGTCCAAGATCGAGGTGTCAGCTAATTCGGTTTCTGGTAAAGCTTCTCATTCTGGCTCACACATGGCAGTTTTCACTTGATGGGGAGAAAGCAAGAATGCATGAGAGTAATATCTTGTGTGTCTTATTACAAGGCCACTAATCCAAACATGGGGTCTCCAAATTATCTTCCAAAGGCCTCACCTCTTAACACCATCACTTTGAGGGTTAGAGATTCAGCATATACATTTCAGGGGTAACATGTGTAGGGCAAAGGGAAAATTTCCCCTTTCTTCTTTGAAGGGTCATTGAGAAATAGATTTAAGAAAGGCAAATTGATATACAAAAGATATGCAAAATTTATTGTTACATGCATAACACAAGGAAATTGCAGTAGAATGATTATACAATAATCCAGTGAGGTAAAGGAAGATGGGGAAAAGTGACTAGTTTTGAAGAGGATAGTAAGTGATTTTTAGGGGAGCTCAACGGGTGTGCAGAATACACTTTGGCTTTGGACAAAGTCTGTTGGGCCTACAGAGCAGATAATGATATATGACAAAAGTCTGTTAGGTGTGTTGACAAACTTCAATGTCTCATTCTAGGATATAAGTTAAATTAATGAAAAGTCAGGGAAAGCACCAGAGGTAACTATTTTCTTCTTTGGCTGTCCCAGACTTCAGGCAGATAAGGGATTATCTGAGTAAGGCTTCATCAGTGTCTGCTGGTCTTCAAGGACCATTGGTTTAAAATAATCGGCACACCACAGTGCCATATTTTTGGGTGAAACTTCCCAGTCACCTTCACACAAATATTTAGTCTATAACATTTCACCTCTTCCCTCATCAGATTCATCTCATATGAAGTATACATTGATTTCATTCCAACAGCCTCAAGAGTCTTAACTCATTCTAGCATAAACTTAAAACACTAAAGGCCAAAGTCTCATTTAAAAATTATCTAAATCAGATAAGGGTGATACTTGAAGTAGGATTTCATACTCAGGCAAAATTTCTCTCTAGCTGTGATCTTATGAAACCAGATGGGTTATGTGCTTCAAAAATATAATGGTGGGAAAGCATAGGATAGACATTCCCATTCCAAAAGGGGGAAATAGGAAAGAAGAAAGGAGTGAGGGACCCCTAGGAAGTACAAAACTTAGCAAGGCCATTGCCATGTAATATTACTGCTTAAAAATAATCCTCTTCGGTTTAATGTTCTGACTTCCAGGTCCACTATGGTGACAACATCACCTTTATGGCTTGGCAGGACAGCACCCATGCTGTAGCTTTCTGTGTGCCTCACAGTCCTACACTTGAAAAACAAATTTTTGTAGAGATGGTTATCTCACTATGTTACACAGGCTGGTCTCAAACTCCTGGCCCCAAGAAATTCTCCAGTCTTAGCCACTTAAAGTGCTAGAATCTTAGGTATAAGCCACCATGCTCAGTCCTGCAACTTTTTCTTTCTTTTTTTTTCTTTTTTTGTCAGAAGGTGCTTTATTGAAGGGAGGGGCTCCAGCATTCTACAACTCTAACTGCATGTCCTGGAAGCTTGCTCCTCCACGAGCTTCGTTTTTTGCTTGCCCTTGAACTTGGCTCTTTCATGAGGTTCGATCATATTCCTCCTCTGGAGGCCCGTGAGCTGGTTTCGGAGGATGTTGCCCTTGGGCTTCAGGGTCCTGAGTGAGTCAGACAGCTCCAAGCTAAGCTGCAGGTGGATGTCAGGGGCCTGATACTTGAGCTGCCCCAACCTATGGGGCGTGTTGGCCTCAGCCAGCTTCTGTGCTTGCCAGCGCCTCCACCACAGCTCCAGCCAACTGCCAGGCCACTTGGGCCTTAATCCCACGTAACCTGAAGAGTTCCTGGTGCTGGAGCCTGCCAGCTCACACTGCAGCCTGCTTTGCCCATAGGCGGGCCACCTTTTTCCTCCACTGCTCCTGCTCCGACTACTTCTCAGCAGTGGGTAGGTGGGTGAGTGGGGACAGGCCTCAGCTTCTCCTCCTCAGGGACCTCACCTCTCTGTCCAGCTACCCCTCGAAGTTTGACCCCTCCAGAAGCCCCTGACATAGCTCTCTGAACATGGACTCCTGGGTGGCAGCCTGCTCCCCTTGTGGGCAGGTCCAGCTGCCACTCCAGCTTCTCCACGTCCTTCTGCCACTGCAGCTCCACTTCGTGAGCTGCAGAGAACAGGGTCTGGCGGTCTTCAAAGGACGGGTTATGAGGGGCTCCAGTGAGCATCACCTCCACAGCAGCTGCCTCAGAGGGCTTGGTGTGGAGATGTGGTGGTTGCTTCACTCCTTTCTTCTTGGTCTGCTCCAGGAAAATCTCGTCCTGGTCAAATACTGGCCTGTCTAGAAGGTGGTCTGAGGTTCTGAGATGGTAAAAGGACCACTCAACACCATCCTGGGGGCCAGCCTTGGACTTAGCCACAGGCTCTGCGCACCTCCTGGGGCAGCTCACCCTGCTTTCCATTTTCTACCATAGCTGCTCCTTACGCCTGAACTTCTTGGCGTTAGGGACATGGTGAGCAAGGATGTCTTTTCAAGGATGAGATCGACCCAAAGAGGTCTCTTGAGAAGCAGCAACTTCTTCTGGACTTTGTTCTTCTTCTTTGTCAGCACTTTTTCCTTGGAGCCAGTGTCCACGAAGAAGAGTTTATCATCAGCGGCCTCTAACAACAAACCTTCGCTTGTGTGTTCCTGTAACTGCACGTCTTCTAGGAACTGATCAACCTCCAGCCCCAGGGGCTCTTGAGCCAGCTGCCACCCATCCTGCTTCTTATTTCTTGGGCCTCGCCATGCCACCTTAGTGCCGGGTCCATTCAAGTGGGGTGCAAACCCAGAAAGCCACAATCTGTATTTCTTTCCAAGCCAGTCCTGCCACCACAGTTGCTGCTTCCTGCCGCCATCTTGTCAGAGAGCCCTGGAGTGTTTTTGACAGTCCTGCTACCAAAATATTATAAGTACCCCATTTCATAATATTGTGCCTCCCGGGAAATGTTCATTTGAAAGTGGAGTATTATGGCAATAAAACCTTTTGAAAACCAAAGTGTGACACATTGTTATGCTCAAGGAAGGTGACAAGGGAAAAGTAGGAAATTTGTTTTGGGTTTTCTTTTTTCATAGTGTTTTCTTTTTAATTTTTATTATGGGTTACTGAGGGTACATATGATTAAGTTACATTATTTGTGTTTGTAAGGTAAAGTCCTAAGTCTGAATTGTAGTCAAGTCCTTCACCCAAGAAATAAGCCATATACCTCTACCTTGTACCCCACAGGTGGGAGCTTATTGAGCCCTTGAGCCCCCCTTATTCAATCTAATGGTGTTTTTCTCTGTGTGGGACTGTTGCTGTTGGTCTACTGTTTTCAGATTTCTACCTAGTACATGGGATGATTGGAAAAGGAAGAAGATTTGGATTAACAATTTTGCTTTGTCTCTGCCTCCCAGAAATATCCTTGATCCTCTATCAGTCCTTTAATTCCATTCCTTTCGACTTTCAACATTTCTGAATTTTTTTCTCTTATTTTATTTATTTATTTATTTATTTATTTATTATCATTTTTCAAGATAGAGTCTCCCTCTGTCACCCTGGGTGGAGTGTGATGGCATCAGTATAATTCACAGCAACTTCAAAATCCTGGGTTCAAGCAATCTTCCTGCCTCTGCCTCCTGAGTAGCTGAGACTACAGGTGCCTGCCACAACACCTGGCTAATTTTTCAATTCTTTCTGAGGCTGATTTTGAACTCTTGAACTCAAGCAATCTACTTTCCCTGGCCTCCCAGAGTGCTAGGATTATAGCCATGAGCCATTTCTCCTGGCCTCCAAATAGAACTTTTTAATGGCTGCATAGTATTATATTTTATGGAAGAATCAACTGCAATTTATTTCAATTTATATAAGAAAAATTGTAGCTATAATGTGTATTTTAATATCCAACAATAAAATCAGAACCTACGTCTCTTGCTTAGAAAATAGACACTACTCGTATATTTGAAGACCTCTCCCCAAGCAGATAACTATAGGGTGCCCCCCAAATCACCATACAGAGGGAAAATGGTAAAATTGTAGCTAAATATACCTGTCTTACTATATATATATATATATATATATTTTTTTTTTTTTCAGTATGTCACCCTCAGTAGAGTGCCATGGTGTCCCAGCTCACAACAACCTCAAACTCTTGGCAATTCTCTTGCTTCAGCCTCCCAACTAGCCGAGACTACAGGTGCCCACCACAACACCCAGCTATTTTCCTATAGCAGTTGTCATTGTTGTTTAGCTGGCCTGAGCCAGGTTCTAACCCACCAGCCTTGGCGTATGTGACAGGTGTCATACCCACTGTGCTATGGGTGCCGTGCCTACAAAATATTTTTCTATTTTCTATTTACAAAATGTTATAAAAGGGGTAGCCAATATTTTGTGATGAACATGTTGTAAATTGAGGTACATTTAGCTATAATTTCCCATTTTCCATATGTATGGAACCTTTGGGGCAACTTTTGGGAAACTCTGTATTATCCTAAATTTTATGATTTCCTAGTTTTTCATTGTGTTGCATAGCATTCCAGTGTTTTGTTTATTTATTTTTTTGTATCAGAGTCTCATTCTGTGGCCTTGAGTAGAGTGCTGTGGCATCATTACTTACAGCAACCTCAAACTCTTGGGCTCCAGTGATCCTCTTGACTCAGCCACCTCAGTAACAGGGACTACATACATGTATTACTCCCAGATAATTTTTTTTAATTTTTAGTACAGATGGGGTCTCACTCTTGCTCAGGCTAGTCTCAAACTTGTGAGCTCAAGCAATACACACTCCTTGGCCTACTGGAGTGCTAGGGTTACAGGTGTGAGCCACTGCACCCGGCCTTTACTCTTTTTTTCTATCAACATCATTTAAGTTTGCTGTGGAAGTTTAACTATAGGTTCAGGTGTGCTGTGAGATTAAAAAAAAAAAAAATCATTTAAACCTTCCCTAGTGTATATGCTCAGAAGTGAAACTGAAGGTATGCTCATTTTTAACTTTACTTGATAATGCTAATTTATTTCCATAATAGTTGTAATGTATAAATATGCACTGCCACGAGCAGTATACAAGAGTTCCAGTTGCTCCACTTCCTGGTTTATATTGATTGATATTGGCAGACTTTTAAATTTTTTCCAATATATATATTTTTGAGTTCTGGTAGGACATTTGATATCACCTAATATATAATTTACATATAAATTATCAATTGTACAGTGGTGTTTCACATAAAATGTATACTTTCTTCCTACGCATGTAAAGTTAAAGAGGAATAAGAACAAAAGATACCCTATACATATGAAAATGCCCCCTTTTTTTCCCCTGGCATTTGTAAGTCACACATAGAAAATTAGTAACAAAATAAGAATCCCCTAGCAAGGGACAGCTGAGAAAAATTACCTTGATGGGCCTAAATCCAAATTATTTAGTGACTGAGGATTCTTTTCCAGTGTTCAAATCTCAGCATAAAAAGTAAATCCATCAACAATTATAAACTGTATATTTATAATATTTTTTCCTACATTTATTAATCCCACATTGGCAGAGGATTTCTTCCACAGGCACAGTCTCAGCTTCATAACCCTGATCCCATGTTAGTTCTATTCTTGCTTTTACATCCCTGTTGGTAAAGAATGCCACCAATGGAAAACTTCCATCGTGTGTTTCTACAAAAATGTTCTGTACCAAGAGATTTGGGGAACACCTATGATTAACTATGATTAACATTTCCTTCTTTTGTGGCATCCAGTAAAAACACATTCCCTTTACTGAACTTCCTTAGAGAATCAGATGAAGTCTTTTGGTTTCATTTGGCAACTCTTTATCACAAAAGATCTGCTGTTTTTGACATGCTGAAGATTGTTCCTCTGGGGGTTTTGTATTGAAACTTCAAATTCTTTTTTCATACTTTGATGATACAACATGGTTGCATTGGTACATGTGCTCCATGTTGAAGTTTCTTTTCTATGTCTAGTCACATTTCTTGCAATTGATTGGAACAGCAGTGTCTTTAGAATCTTGAACTTGGTTTGAATGTGAGTCCTTTTGAACTCCCTTGGTTTTAGAGCTCAGAAATTCCTTGGCTGTTTCAAATCCATCATTATCTTCTGAGGTGACAGACTCCAAGGAAACAAATCTATCATTTTCCCATTGCTGTGAAAAATTTCTATCTTGGATTTAGGACTTCTAATAACTGAATGATACTGAATTCTTGAAATATTGTTATACTTCATTTCTGTAACAAGCCCCTTGGAATTCCTACTGAACTTTGGTGAACACGCTTCAGTTCCAGCATTTCTAGGATGCGTTTCCAGCTCTAAGGGATAATTTCAACCTCAGAATCTGAACATGCAACTTATATACTCTACTTTTTTTGAAAATGTATTTTTCATAGTATTCTTTTCTGTTCCATTTTCATCAATAGCATTAGATTTCTCAGCATTAGCTCTGCTTAGTAATCTTCTTGAATGGATACAAACAAATGTTCCTCTGTCAATATCATCCAGGCAGCATATCCCCTAGCCTTTTTTCTCAGTTTTGAACACTTGTAGCTTCACTTGAGGACATTGTTGGACAACTGGGTTTTGACACAATCGTCGATTACATTTGCACAACAGACTGCATTCATAAATGCCAGTAGGTACTTGTCTCTGTAGTCTTTTGTATTTATATCCAGAGGGTACTTTATTACTTGACAAGGGAGAAGTTTTTAACATTCCTTACTGTCAGCTGAAGACACACACATTTTGCTATGTCTACACAGCCCTCAAAACAATCACATGAATCAGTGAACATGGTGGAGAAGCCATTAAAATGGTATGCATGTGGCCACATGGTCTTCTGGTACTTAAACTATGGAAGCTTTCTACTATCAATTTCTTAGAGAAAGGAATGAGCACAGATTCCACTCCATTGCTAATGTCCACATCAGAAACAATTTCTTCTTGCTTTTGGTACTTCCCATATGTCAGCAGTGGCAGGTTCAAACCCAGCCCCTGCCAAAAAATAGAAAAAAAAAAAAAACCAAAGAAAGAAATATGGTTAAGGAAATATTACCAGCAACTTTATTTATTTATTTTGAAAACAGTCTCTCTATCTGTTGCCCTGGGGTTGAAAGCCATGGTGTCACAGCTCACAGCAACCTCAAAATCTTAGGCTCAAGTGATTCTCCTGCCTCAGCTTCCTGAGTAGCTTTGACTACAGGTGCCCACCACAACACCCGGCTACTTTTAGAGACAAGGTATCACTGTTGCTCAGGATGGTCTTGAACTACTGAACTCAAGAAATCCATTTGCCCCTGCCTTAGCCTCCCAGAGTGCTAGGATTACAGGAATGAGCCACCGTATCTGGCATGACAATAACTTTATGTTCACAAATTCAGCACCTTAGAAGAAATGAACAAATTCCTTAAAATTCTAAAATAACCAAAGCACAATCAAGATGAAGTAATCATACTAGTCCTATAACAATTAAAGAAATAAATTTGTAATTACTACATCCCCCCGAAAAAATATCTCTAGTCCTAAAATTTTTATTGGAGAATTCTACTAAACATTTCAATAATAAGAATTAACATCAATTTTGAACTTAGATGTAAAAATCCTCAATAGATTATAAGCAAATCAAGGCCAACAGCATAGAAGAATTGTACACTATGATCAAGTGGGATTTTCATGTATGCAAGATGTGATTAACATTTAAAAACCAATCAGTGTAAACTACCAGATCATAAGCTAAAGAAAATCATAATGTAAATTGATACATTATGCTCTCCAATTATTTGAAGGAAGTGTAATGAGCTAATATATTCAGCAGTGACAGCAAATATGTCTGGTGCAGAAGCACCAACTTAGATCTATCAGCATCCTTCTTCCAGGGGGCTCCCAAAGCATCTCACACAAGGTGGGGTGATCAGTTGCCCTCCAGTGAAATGCAGATACCTCAGAGGCAGAAAAGCATGTGTCTGAGTTTTCAGCAGTGCAGAGAGCATGCTGCAGCCTTGCACGGGGTGAGGCTTTAATTCCTCCAAGTATTACAGATTTAGAACTGATGTGAGGTATTTGATAAAATCCAACAACCATTCATCATGAAAAATAATTTTTCTCAAATAAAAACAAAAAATATAATTTTTCTCAGCACACTAGGAATAGTATCTTCATCTTGATAAAGAGCATCTACAACAAAACTTGGAGCTTCATTATATTTCACAATGACAGAATGCTTTCCTTCTAATATTAAGAAAAATATAAGGATGTCCACATTGTTGGAAACCAGAAAAAAGTACCTTGAAATGATGGTATTAAATGCAAGTTTTCTTTCTGAACTTCTCGTATCATCTTTCCTTGGTCCCATTTTCCCCCTAGGCTAGCCATAGAAACTAGAATCTTTCTACCCAAAGGCAAGTCATAGAAACTAGAATCATTTCCCCGTCCCCACCAAAAAACCCCATAAAACTTAAAATTAGTCTGTGTCAAGCATGGACATAAAGAAATCTGACCACTGGGCACAGTGGCTCATGCCTGAAATCCCAGCACTCTGGGAGGCCCAGGTGGGTGATTTGTTTGAGCTCAGGAGTCAGAGTCCAGCCTGAGCAGGAGCAAGATCCTGGAAACAAATCACTTGACCTACCTTGTAGGTATTTTAGACTGGTTATTGTAGGTAGTTTAGATAGGTAGTTTAGATTGTAGGTTATTTAGACACCCATTCCAGTAAGGGTCCTACCTCACACTCAGAAGGAAGACGTACTGCTCAAAGAAGCTAGGAACAATCTAGAGAGATGGGCCTCGATGGGTTTCCCAACTCAGTCTATTAACATTATATCATACATTTTGTCCAACCCTATTTCTATACAGTTGTCAAAACTTTACCGAACTTAAGCAAAAATGTGGTCAATTTCCCTGTATCTTTGGATCTCCATTCTGAAGGCTCCCATGTATACATGCAAATAAATCTGTATGTCTTTTACTAACCAATCTACCTCATGTAACTGATTTTTTTTTTACAAATTTAAGGGGAGTAAGGGCCTTGGTCCCTGCAACTTTCACTACTCTTTTTTTTGTTTGTTTGTTTGTTTTTGTTTTTTTTGAGACAGAGTCTCACTTTGACACACTCAGTATAATGCTGTGGTGTCATAGCTCATGTCAACCTCAAACTCTTGGGCTCAAGTGATTCTCTTGCCTTAGCCTCCCAAGTAGCTGGAACAAGAGTCACCTGTCACACCACTCGTCTACTTTTAGAGATGGGGGGTCTCGGTCTTGCTCAGGCTGGTCTCGAAACTGTGAGCCCAGGCAATCCATCAGCCTCAGCCTCCAAGAGTGCATGGATTACAGGTGTGAGCCACCAACACCAGCACTCATGCTGGTCTTAAACTCATGGCCTCAAGCAATCCTCCTCCTTCAGCCTCCCAAAATGCTGGGATTATAGAAGTGGGCCACTACGCCTTATCCGTATGTTTTGATTTATCTGTTAAATTTCCCCAAATTAGCTCAGTGCAGTTCGCTCACACCTGCAACCCCAGCATTCTGGGTGGCCAAGAGGTGTGGATTACTTGAACTCAGGAGTTCAGGACCAGCCTGAGCAAGAGTGAGACACCATCTCTAAAAATAGCCGGGCGTTTTGGTGGATACCTGTAGTCTCAGCTACTCAGGAGGCTGAGGTAAGAGAATCACTTGAGCCCAAGAGTTTCAGGTTGCTGTGAGCTATTACACCATGGCACTCAACCCCAGGATCACTGAAGGAGACCCTGTCTTAATAAATAAATAAATAAATAAAATTGGTAAATAAGAAGTTTCCCAAAATTATAGGAACATGTAACAAAAGTGAAAAGCTCTTGTCATTCTACTTTACTCCCCCACCTCAGGTATAACTTAGTAATATATGTATTTTTCACTTTTGGCAATATTTTCTTCTACATACATAGTACCATTAAAAAATCAGATTAATATGTGACATCTTTCCATGTCAGTATATAGACAGTATATATAGTAATCTCAGCAGGTGTTCCCCCCACCCCCAGGTACATAAATATCCTATTGTATGAATGGAGCAGAGCATTTTTCACCAGTCCTTCATTACAACACAAGCTATATCAAGAAAGTTGCTATACTTGGTGGCTGTAAAGTTGATGGATATGCCAGCATTTATTTTATTTTATTTTTTTTATTAAATCATAGCTGTGTACATTAATGAAATCATGGTGTACAATGTGCTGGTTTTATATACAATTTGAAATATTTTCATTGAACTGGTTAACATAGCCTTCATGGCATTTTCTTATTTATTTTATAACTGTTACCCATTTGCCTTTGATAAAACTGACAATGGATCACTTTTCCACCTGTGATCTTAAATACTGTCTGTATATCTATACCTTTATCAACATCAGATAATTATCAATTTTTATTAGTATAATAGGTAAAAAAAGGACATTCATAAAAGAGACTGTTCTCTTTAGAAATGCATATCATTACTATGAGAAAGAAACCGATTTGAAGCCTACATGCTTTATTATTCCAATTATATGACATTGTAGAAAGGAGAAACTATGAAGACAATGAAAAGATCAGTGGTTACTGGGGTTAGTGGGAGATAAGTAGGTGGAACAGAGATTTTAGGGCACTGACCTTCTGTATAGTAATATACTACTGAGTATATGTCACTATGTTTATACAAACTCATGGAATGTAGAATGAACTCTAATGCACACTATGGCTGTCTTAGGTTGACAATGATGGATTTGTGCAGTTATATCAGTTCTAACAAATGTACACGTTCCTTGCAGGATGTTGATAGTGGGGGAGGCTGTGCATGTGTGGGGGCAGGAGCTATATGGAACATCCCTGTACTTTCTGCTCAAATTTTCTGTGACACTAAAGCTAAATAATAAAGTCTATTTTTAAAAGTGCAGTTCTTGGTTGTTTTAAATTCCATAGCCCTAATTACCATTGAGAAGAACCATCCCTTTCTATGTTCATTGCTTAATTACAGATTTAAAATTTAATAGTCGTGGCTCAGTGCCTGTAGCTCCGTGAGTAGAACACCAGCCACATACACCGAGGCTAGTGGGTTCCTATTCAGCCTGGGCCTGCCAAACAATGACAACTACAATCAAAAAATAGCCTGGCATTGTGGTGGGTGCCTGTAGTACCAGCTATTTGTGAGGCTGAGGCAAGAGAATCACTCGAGCCCAAGAGTTTCAGGTTGACATGAGCTATGATGCCATATCACTCAAGCCCAGGGTGACTGAGTGAGCCTCTGTCTCAACAATGAGAACAATAGCAACAACAACAAAAGTCTTGGTATGTTGCCCAGGCTGTCTTAATCACTGGATCTCAAGAGATTTTCCCATCTCAGCCTCCAGAGTAGCTGGGATTTAAGACATGAGCCACTGTACTGAACCCATTTGCCCATTTCCTACTAGAACTTTCACTTATAGATTTGTTAGAATTCTTAATATATTAGTTATTTCAGTCCATTGTCTTATGTGTTCCAGATTTCTTAGGAGGAAATACAAAATCATGTGTCTGAACATGCCCACTGCTTTATGTGAATATTCAACTATTGGCCGGGAGACATGGATCAATCTTGTAATCCTAGCGCTCTGGGAGGCTGAGGCAGAGGATCCCTTGTGCTCAGGAGTTTGAGGTCAGCCTGAAAACACTGTCTTTTCTAAAAATAGAAAAATTAGGCATATATTGTGGCTGGTGCCTTGTAGTTCCAGCTACTTTGGAGGTTCAGGCAAGACAATCCCTTGAGACCCGGAGTTTGAAGTTGATATGAGCTAGACTGACACCACTATACTATACCCAGGGTTGAAGAATGAACCTCTGTCTCAAATAAACAAACCCATAAAACCTTTTCTTTTTTCAAGACAAAGTAGAGTTGTCAACTTTATCATTCTGTTATTATTCTATGCCCTTGGAATTTATACAATATTTGGACAGTTTTTATCCCATTATTATTTTCAGACTATACATATACTTTATAATATTACCCTGTAACCAGGGTGGTAATGATGGTACTTCAAATTACTCTTTCACACAAAGGCTTGAAATGGTATCATAAACCAACAGTTGTCAAAGAGGGAGGATTTTGCCACCCAGGAGACATCTGGCCCTGTCTGGAGAAATTTTTGGTTGATACACCCGGGGGCTGTGCTATTGACATCTAGCAGGTAGGGGTTATGAATATGGCTAAACCTAGCACGACATACAGGACAATCCCTTCATGTGCCACCTCCAAGGAAGAATTAATACTCATCCCAAAATGTCCATAGTGATGAAATTGAAAAAAATCTGCCATTCATCATTTCACTTCCCAAGCTTTTCAGATCTCTATTGTTTCAGGGTCTGAATAAAGATTGAGGGAGACTAAATTTAAAAAAGTGGGAAAAACTAGATAAGGAAATTTTGGTAAATTGGGGAAAACCATAATATATCATGTATATTGCCCTTACTTAACTAATATCTCTATTTCAGCTCCCCAAACTGAAATTTAGTAAATACCATACTATAGAATGCACCAGGAAAAGGAACAACACCTGAAAACAAAGGTATACTTTCAAAGGAACAGAAACATGATGAAGAGACTAAGTATTATGTAAATGCCTTTATTTGAACTACTAAATTGCTAACAGACTGCATCATTTTTTCAGAGTTAGAGTAACATGATCTTGAAAAGTATAGCACATAGCTTGACAAAGCAAGAGTACATTAAGTCCTAGATGTGTATTTTATTTTTACTGATGACATCTTTTCATAGGTTAAAATTAAAAAAAATATATTGTACACTTAGCATACTTGGCTTACCAAATCCTGTGGAAGTTCTGAGCACACTCTCTCTTTAGGTGCCTATTCCACAGCATTTTAAATTTAAAGAGCAAATATGGTGATACAGTTCTTAAAACAAAAAGCATGTCTTCAACTAAGTGATTTAAGACAAAATATTTCAAATGTTTATAGCTTGAGTTTAAGAGGGAAGATGTGAATTTAAAGTACATTTTTCCTCTATCCACAAATGTATGTTTTTCACTTACTTGAAGACCCCTTTTAAAAAGTAGAAAAACAGCAGTCTTTTTTGATGTATTCAAAATATTCTTTTTTTTTTTGAGACAGAGTCTCACTTTCTCACCCTTGATAGAGTGCCGTGGTGTCACAGCTCACACCAACCTGGAGCTAACCTCTTGAGCTTAGGCAATTCTCTTGCTTCAGCCTCCCTCCCAAGTAGCTGGGAAAATATTCTTAAATGTACAAGAAAAGATTATGTAGAAAGAATATTATAAAAAAGATGCTGATCTTAAGAATAAATGAATAGGAAAAGTTTCCTTGGTGCCTATTGCTCAGCGGTTAGAACACCAGCCACATACACAGAGGCAGGAGGGTTCGAACCCAGCCTGGGCCTGCTAAACAACAACGACAACTGCGACAACGACAACAAAAACTACCAGAAATTGTGAATTGTGGTGGGTGCCTGTAATTCCAGCTACTTGGGAGGCTGAGGCAAGAGAATCGCTTAAGCCCAAGAGCTTGCGGTTGCTGTGCATTGTGACACCAGGACACTCTACTGAGGGCAACATAGTGAGACTCTGTCTCAAAAAAAAAAAAAAAAAGAAAAAGAAAGAAAGAAAAAGAAACACTTCTATTACATTCTGCACAGCCAATTACTTTGGCAAATTTTCAGTACTACAAAGACAAGCAGAGGATATTCATATCCAAATGTCCTCTGATCATAGTTCTCAACTAAGAACTAACATATTGAATGGACAGCAAAATTACTGTCTAATAATATTCACATCCAGTCATCTAAGCAAAACCCAAGACAGAGATACTCTAAGAGGAAAAGGATGCAGAGAGAGAAAGAACATACAGCAATAGGAAAGGGCAAAACAGTTTGGTTATGAGCACACTTCACCTGTGCCTGGCAAATCTAAGTCGGCAAAGTTTGACTATGGAAAAGAAGAGTTGTTTTTATTAAAACCCTTTCCCCGAGGGCTCTCATGATGAAGTAGTCTTGTTAATCAAAACTAAAGTCCTTTAAGATGAAGAGTTCCTTAAGCCATGAGCACTTCACCTGAAAATAGCTGCGGTGGGAATCATCCCCCTGGAGTAAGGTGGTGTTATTCAGATGCGTTATTTTCACTATCTTTATTTCCCCTGCCCATAAAACATGCAAACACAGTCAAAACCATCTTGGGCTTTACTTTTGCAAAGTCTTCAGGGAGAGTGTGCACACTGGCTCCAATTCCTGTAGCCATTGACACCAGGCACCTATTATTTGAGGAGACAAAAATTAAGATGAAATTATTCTCAATTAAGGGCACTGCCATATGAGGCAACTATTTCCTCTTAAATAATAATTTGGCTGGGATATAAAAATTCCTTATTGAAAGTTCAATTCAGAATGATTTCACTTTCTGTTTTCTTCGATTTTGGTTTTGCATTTGCTTTTGCTTTTAAGGTTCACTTTTAAGTTAGAGCATGTTTTACAAGTCTGCTATTTGGGATCGATAATATTTATTCATTCCTTTTCTCCAATGAAAAATGAGAATTAAACTTGAAGCACTGACTATATGAAAATGAATATATATGTATATATACAGACACACACATATATATAGTATATATATAGATAGATAGATATATAAATTGTCAAGGCTGTCTGTACCATCCATATTGTTATTCTTGTTATGCATGTAGTAAGTTAAGACACTCTCATGTAATGTCAGAGATATGTGGTGGAAAATTATGCCAGATGCAGTGAATATTTCTAAATATTTAAGGGATGGAAGAGAGTCTACATTTTACATGAACAGAGTGGATGGACCAAAGACTGAAAAGAGTAGGCAAAGGAAGGGACAAAAGATCTGAAATGTCTAGTTAGAGTAACTTGCACAAACACCTCAACTAATCCGTAAAATGTTTCTTGGTCTATTGTAACAGGAATCCTTAATGTTGATTAAATCATCAAGTTTCCTGAAAAAGAGTTTCAAGAGTTTTTTATATATTACAGATAATAAGCCTTTATCATATCTGATAGAAATATTTTTTAAGGAAGAAATAACTCTTGTGTCTAACTCCAAGGTTTTGTGGAAATGCTTCTTGCCTCAGAACTACTGAGGGGAGATTTTCAGCGTATACTAGTGAAGTTTTCATGGATCACCCATGAATCCAGGTGACAGACAGTCTAGGCCTTTGGTAAAGAAGTGAAGAGGCAAGTATATAATACATTCTAAATATAAAGGAAACTTTCAAGGCACAGACTTCTGTTGAGGGGTAGTAAGCATCCTGACACTTGTTCTGGAGGCCACATCAAAAAACACACAAGAATAAGTGTTTTTTGAGAACAAAAAGGAAATCTATTCCATTGCTGATGTCACAGGAAGATGAGGCCCAGTGGAGAGAAAGAGCATCCAAACACGCATCCAAACAGGAAGGGCTGTGTTCCAGCTGGAATAGTGGAGACAGACCCAGAGTCCCCAAATGGCTTTACTCTGTGACTGACTCAATCTTCTCTTTTCTATTTTGAGTCAAAAAGTTCTGTCCCAAGGGTACTTTTCTCATTGGTCAGTCTGAATCAAGATGAAGAAGGGGTCTCCGGCTTTGACGGAACTGCGGGCTTTTATAGAAGTGAAAGGAAGCATTAATTTCGAGGTACCAGGAAGTTAAGTTTTACAAATTCATAGGAGCCAAGTCACGATGGAGAGGACTTGTGGGTGGACCCTTGGGTCTAATTGAGAAGATCTCTTTTTTCTTAGACTTTTCTTTTTCTGGGTATTCTCTGTCACAGCCAAAGGAGGAGAAATGATAGATTGTATATCTCAAAATACCTATTGTTCCTACATGTAGCAGAAACACAGCTCTCTCTCTCTCTCTTTTTTCTTTAAGTCTCACTCTGACACCCTGAGTAGAGTGCTGTGGCATCATAGCTCCCAGAAACCTCAAACTGTTGAGCTCAAGTGATTCTCTTGCCTCAGGCTCCCCAGTATTTGGGACTGTAAGAACCCACCACAAAACACAGCTTGTTTTTTCTATTTTTCTTTTTTATTAAGTCACATACATAGATCATGAATACATTTATGCCTTTGTGGGATTCAATGTGTTGATTATTTGTACAAATTCGAGTGCTTACATCCTACTAATTAGCATAGCTTTCACCTCGTTTATTTAATCACAGTGTTAAGACATTTGTGTTTAATACTTGATAGATTTGACTTGTACCATTGCAATATGCTCCATAGGTGTGATCTCCCCATTAACCCTCCTTCTATTGAACCACCTCCCTCCCTTCCCATCCACCTCTCCTTCCCTCCTTCATCCTGGGCTATAGTTGTTATTCATCTCTCATATGAAAGTGTGAGTGATTATAAATTGGTTTTATAGTAGTGCTGAGTACTTTGGATATTTTTTTTTCCATTCCTGAGATACCGTACTAAGAAGAATATTTTCCAGTTCCATCCATGTAATCACAAAAGAGGTAAAGTCTCCATCCTTTTTTAACACCACATAGTATTCCATAGTATACATATACCATAATTTATTGATCCATTCATGGATTGATGGTCATTTGGGCTTCTTCCAAGTCTTGGCAATTATGAATTGAGCTGCAATGAACAATTTGGTGCATATATCTTTGTTGCCAAGTGATTTTTGGTCTTTTGGATGTACATCTAGTAGAGGAATTACAGGACGAAATGGCAGGTCTACATTTAGATCCCTGAGTGTTCTCCAAACTTCTTTCCGAAAGGAACATACTAGCTCACATTCCCACCAGCAGTGCTGAGGTGTTCCCTTTTCCACACATCCACACCAACATGTGTAGTTTTGGGATTTCTGACTCTTTCTGGAGTTAGATGATATCTCAAAGTGCTCATGGCTTGGAAAAACAACATTGTTAAAATGTATATACTTCCCAAAGCATTCTACGGATTTAGAATGGAATCCCTATTAAAGTACCTCTGTCATACTTTAAAGATCTGGAAAAATTAGTACTTAGTTTTATATGGAAACAGAAAAAAACCTCAAATAGCTAAGACATTACTCAGAAATAAAAAGAAATCATGAGGTATCAGACTACCAGACTTCAGATTGTACTATAAATCTATAGTGATCAAACCAGCATGGTACTGGCACAAAAATAGAGAAGTAGATGTATGGAACAAAATTTAAAACCAAGAGATGTACCCAGACACTTATCCTCATTTGATTTTTGTTAAGCCTATGAAAAATATAAATTGGGGGAAAGATTCCCCATTTAACTAATGGTGCTAGGTGAATTGGCTGGAGACTTGCAGAAGACTAAAACTGAAATCGCACCATTCTCTTCTAACAAAAATTGACTCTCACTGGTTAAAGGACTTAAACTTAAGACATGAAACTATAAAAATTCTTGGAGAGCATGCAGGGGAAACACTTGAGAAAATTTGCCTGTGAGAATACTTTATGAGGAGGACCCCCAGGTAATTGAAACAACATCGTACATACATTACTGGATCTGATCAAACTCAAAAGCTTCTGCACTGCCAAGAACACAGTAAGTAAAGCAACTATATAGCCCTCAGAATGGGAGAGGATTTCTGCAAGTTGTATTTCCAACAAAGGTCTAATAACCAGAATCCACAAAGATCTTATTAATAAGAAAAAAAACAAGTGATCTCATTTCATTGTGGGCAAGAGACATGAACAGAAGTTTCTCTTAAGAAGACAAGTGCATGGTCTACAGACACATGAAAAAATGCTTATCATCATTAATCATCAGAGAAATGCAAACCAAAACCGTCTTTTCTATTTTTAGTAGAAATGGAGTCTAGCTCTTTCTCATGCTTGTCTCAAACTCCTGAGCTCAAGCAAACCACCTGCCTCGGCCTCCCAGATTGATAGGATTACTGGCATGAGCCACCAAGTCCAGCATCACAGAGCTCTTAAGAGAGAGCATCTATTGTTATTCAAATACAGTTAATGTTCCATATGAGTGGAAGACACACTGTTATCTCTGCTGCCCACCTGGGTGATCTATGCCCCAGTTCAGCAGCTCAGCACCTCTGCCACTCAGCCAGGTCCCAGCCTCTAGGCCCACTTTCCAGTGCAAAATAACACAAGACATGCCCCAGCTTGGCGCCCAAAGCTCAAGCAGCTAAAGCGCCAGCCACATACACCAGAGCTGGTGGGTTCAAATCCAGCCTGGGCATGCCAAACAACAATGGCAACTACAACCAAACAACATTCAGGCATTGTGGCAGATGCCTGTAGTCCCAGCTACGTGAGAGGCTGAGGCAAGAGAATCGCTTAAGACCAAGAGTTGAAGTTTGTTGTGATGCCATGGCACTCTATCCAGGGTGACAGATTGAGGCTCTGTCTCAAAGAAAAAAAAAAAAAAATTCCCTGCCCCTTTCTCTGGACTACTGGCAAAGGTAGGGATGCATATCTCAGTTTTGAAAAGAGTTAAAGAGACAGAAAATATTTTTTGCTGTTTTTTAAGCTATTTCCTCTGTTACAATATTCCCCATTCTCAATTTTACACTTCCATATCTATGGGAAGGAGCGGTGGCCACTCTGTTTCAATATTAGTGTTTGACAGTGTGTTGTAGCATAACAATAGGAAATATGAGTAGAAAAGTTAGTGACCAAGGCTCTTGGTCCCCTAAATGTCCCCTGAAACGTTACTGACATGAGGCTGGGTGTGGTGGCTCACACCTGTAATCCTAGCACTCTGAGAGGCTGAGTGTGGTGATTCCCTTGAGCTGAGAATTTTGACCCAGTCTGAGCAGGAGTGGAGATCCAGCTCTACTTAAACAGAAAAAGTTAGGTGAGTGTAATCTGCTTCTGTTGTCTTGGGTGGATGTTCTGAAATCACTAGCTTGTTTTGTGTTATGCAGAAGCTGTCCACTTACACAAACAGTGGCTTTCAATGGTTTGTAGAGGATTCCTAGGAATCCTCAACCTTAAGTGCTTCTAATGAAATGGACACCTATTGGAGTAGGGTACTTGGGGATCTGTGGCCCCAGTTTCCCAAACCCAATTGCCCTGGTTCAGTTACTGGGCTGAGCTAGAAAGGTCAATCGAGGCACAGCAGTAACCGAGAGCAAAAGTGAGTGGAAACTGAAAGTAAAACTGGAGAAGCTCAAGCGGTGTGGATAGAAAGTAAAAGTAACCTACACAAGTTTCAGGGTAACAAAGAGAGATTTTATTTAAGAATCATGAAGAGAAAATTTAGAGCACTTCCAAAGAGAGTTGGAAGCAGGTCCCTCTCACGGAGGAGAAAAAGTGAGAGAGCCAGATAGGCGAAGGCGGGCAGGGTTATAAATACTCTCTGCCATTTGAAATTGGCGGCAAGTCTTTCATTGGCCTCTCTGGGCCTCCAGGCAGTATTGCTCTTTGCTATTGGTCAGTGATGGTCTCTTCCTATTGGTCATTGGTTACCTAGGTGACTTCATACCCATATTTCTGTGGGCCCTCTAGACTTCCTGATTCAACAGGCCGGTTTCCTTTTCACTCTGCTTAAAGCCCTTTCTTAGTGTCCTTGTCAAGGAGGAAGTCATGTACACTTTTTAAAAAAAGGGAATTTAAAAAAAGTAATTGTTGTAAAATACACATAATTTTTTGGGGGGGGACAGGATTTTTTTTTTTTTTTACAGATTTTCACTATGTCACCCTCAGTGGAGTGCTGCTGCACCACAGCTCACAGCAATCTCAAACTCTTGGGCTCAAGAGAACTTCTTGCCTCAGGCTCCCAAGTAGCTGGGATTACAGGTGCCTGTCACAACTCCTGACTATTTTGTGGTTGTTGTTGTCATTTTTGTTTAGCATGCCTGGGCAGGGCTCAGGCACCCTAACTACTGAGTATGGGTACTAAGCCGTTTCTCTCTGTTTCTTTTTCTTTTTCTTCTTCTTTTTTTTTTTTTTGCAGTTTTTGGCCGGGGCTGGGTTTGGACACGCCACTTCCTGCATATGAGGTCCACCTCCGGCATGTGAGGTCAGTGCCTTCCTCCTTTGAGCTATAGGCGCCACCCTTCTCTCTGTTTCTTTGGCTAGCATGCTGTAGTGTCATAATAGCTCACTGCAACCTCAAACTCCTGGGAGCAAACTCAAGGTACATTTTTTAAGTTAAATATTTTATTGCTTTCCTGGTGTGGTGATGGCAAAATGCTTTGTCCCTGCCATTTCTCCCATTGATGGTTTAAAGTTTTACATATGATAGGCAGAAAAATAAAAATGAAAAAAAATTAATAATGGTTCAACATGACTGTATTCAGCACATGAGTGATAAAACTAAGGCCTATGAACTAAAGATGACCTCTTGTCTGTGTAAATGGACTTTGTTAAATATCTTACTGAGAAGTGCTGGTTATAAACCTATTTATGAGATGTGAACTGTTAAGGTGAAAAAACACAGTAGATACTGTGTACTGGATGACATAAGAATTTCTCTCAGCCAAGATTAGAATATAAAAGTGTACTTTATATTTTAGAAGGGGAAGGAGAAAGAGAGAAAAGAGCAATGAGATGGGATGGTATCCCAAAGGAAAAAAAAAGAAGAATGTCTGTTCTAAGGTCCAGAGGGTTCCTGAAGTTAAGGGGGACAAAGAAGGTAACTGTATCCAAATTTACAGGGTCTTGTGAATGTGAATGCTATGTCCATTTTTCCTCTAACAAGTTTGAAATTAGATATTTTTCCAGATGTTTCCAGTCCCAGGACCTGATAGTTCATATTCTATTGTTCTTAGGAGAGACTCAGGAATCATTTGAGGGTATGGAAACAAATTCTAAAAAGCCAAGGATCTGGTGAAATTTAAAGAGAAATAAATTCCATGTCATCAAGCTAAGGAAATTTTACCTCAAAATATAATTCCTTGGTATAATGAATATTTTGAATTAAAGCCCATTCATGATCAGAAAGCATTGGAAGAAGCTGTTCCTCTATCTACATAAAACCTGAGTAACCTGATTTATAATCAGAAGCGACTGCTGACTTCCTTATTACATGCTAATAGACCTGGCACCTAGGCCATTTGAAGCACAAGACCTATCTTTCAAGTTAATCTACAAATCAATTGATTTTCACCCATCTACATACATCTTCTTCTGTCCACCACTTGGTTCACCAATATTTTCCATATTCTCCCTCCTCCCTTCCAAAAGCCATCTATAAGTCTCTTGTCTGTGTCACTTTGTCTAAACAGGTTTGGCATAGGGTAGAACTCAGGCCTAGCTCCCCATCGGCCTGATGTTCAAACTGGCCCTTCATACTAGCTGGTTACATGGGTCTGGCTAGTTCAGTGTCTTTTAAGACAAAATTTTTTATGGGTCCCTGAAACAAAAACCATAGGAAGTTTTCTTCTCATCCTGTTTTATGTCTGTGAGCTTGACTTTGTGACTAACTGGGAATTGTCTCCTTAGTCTCCTCCATCTGGAGGGCATGTTTTGTCGGGAACATGTCAGGCAGCCAGTCTCTTAAGACTGGGAGTCCAAGACAGGTAAGATTCTAAGCAGGACACTGTGTGTACCGAATGTGTCAAGCTCTGAGGCATGAGTCACGCTCTTTTGTCATTGTCTATTCTAACATAAGTCTATTTCTGAGGGTGAATTTTTAGGAATCTTGGAAGCATCCTTTTCTTTGAAGAGGCACTGAGCCTTCCTTATGCCCTTTATCACCTGGGCTTCATAAAAAGGCATTACATTGAGTCACTTTTGGAATGAATATACCTTAGGAAATTCTAACAATAAGTGGCCAGAAGATGGATCCTTTCAAGGAGAAAACCTCCTTAATTTGAAGAAAATTTTAGAGAGCTCTCATTCTAAGCAACTGCCTTATTTATATTTATGTGAATATTAAATTGAAAGAAAAACAAACATCAGTATTTTGGCCAGCCTTAAAAACTCCCTTTAATAATAATAATAATAATAACCCCCTTAAAAAATCTGAAGAGCAGAAATCTGAATTCAAAGGAATGTTAAAATCTGCCTCACCCTTAAACCCCTCTCCAACTTATATTCCTCTCTATCCTCAATTACTTGTCCCTGATCTCACAGAAGATCTTTTGGATCACTGGGTTCCTTGTCAAATTCAACTTCAAAATCCAACCTCAATTCCTCAGCCCTCATCCTTAAGAGATAGTAAACTATCTGACCAACTGCAAGATTTTCAGAAAGTCTTTTTGATAACCAGTTGCCTACATTAGTCTCTGTATATCTCCAAAATTAACAGGAGGCACTCAGGCCTGATCTACAATCCCCAAACATATGGGTTGATTGCATAAAAGCTGATAAGCAAGAAGTAGTCCTGTTACAGAGACAAGACCCCTGGACCCCACCATTAAAATTAGAGGATCAGGAACTGGAATTTGTAATTGACACTGGTGTGACATTTTTTTATGACAGAAGAATTGTCTCTACTTCTTACCTCTAATTCTATTCAAACTATTGGAGTCTCTAGACAACCTATTTCTTTACCTGTCTGTCGGATTACTCCTATATCTCTAGATCCTCTAAATAGTCACCACGCCTTTCTAATACCTGATTCTTCACCAGCAAACCTGTTTGATAGTGACCTGTTGTGTAAATTGAATGGTACTTTCCAATGTAATGAAAATGGTATCTTTATTTCTCTGCCCTCACATCAAACTCCCAACTTCTTCCTCTCTTTAATAGTGACATTTCTGATTTAAATTCCCTGAATTACACAATCCTAGAGAGTGTCCTGGATAGCATGTAAATGAATTTGGACTACTATTAAGTGCAGAGCCTGTTATCCTGTCCTGGAAAGAAAACAAAACTTTTCCTTCAATAGCTCAGTACCCCCTCTCACGAGAAGTAGAACAGGCAATTGGAACTATAATAGACTCCCTTTCACAGCAGGGTTTATTCATTTTTACCACCTAACCTTGTAACACCCCAATTCTACCAGTAGAAAAGGAAGGAAAATTTGATTCAGAAACCATATCTACCAGTTTGTACAAGATCTGGGAGCCATAACTTCCTTTGTAATTGCTGGATATTCTGTTGTACCTAAACTAGCTACAACTCTTACCTCGATTCCTGTTAATGCAGCCTAGTTTACGGTAATTGATCTCTCTTAGCTTTCTTTTCAATTACCTTACAATTGGACTCACTGCATTTACCTTCAGTGGGAGACAATTAACTGGGACCCAAATTTCCCAAAGATACTGTGAATATTCCTCAATATTCTCTCAAATTCTCAAAACTGATGTAGATTTTATAACTTTTACCCACGGGTCCACTCTGGTTTACTACATTGATGATCTTCTACTCTGTAATCCACCTAAACAAGGTGCCCTCTTACAATCTCTTATTCTTTTAAAAACTCTAGCTTAAAAAAGGCTATGAAGACTCTAAGTCTAAACTTCAGTGGGTACAGACAACTGTTACTTACTTAGAACATGAAGTATCTCAAGGCACTCAGAAAATTACTCCAAAATGCCTTGAGTCAATTTTGTCTATCCCCCTTCCCAAAACTAAAAAACAAGCATGTAAATTTCTAGGAGCATCTGGCTACTGCTGCCAATAGATTCCTAATCTTGCTGTTCTCACTAAATCATTATATTTCCTCCTTGCTGATAGTATCCAAGAGCCTATCCTTTGGCCTGCAGAGGAATTAGACTCCTTTAAAACACTTCAATTACCATCACCCACACCTCTTGCACTAGCTTACCCATTTTTGAAAAACCTTTCATCTATATTGCCATGAAAATAATGGAATTGCTGCTCATATTTTAGGGCAGCCTTTTTCATCTCAGATCTGTCCTGTAGTGCATTTTTCATGTCAATTTGATCCTGTGGCTGTAGACATGCCCTCATGCCTCTGTGCAGTAGCAGCAGTTGCCACTCTAATTAACAAAGCTAGGGCGGTGCCTGTGGCCCAAAGGAGTAGGGCACTGGCCCCTCCGAGAGTGCTAGGATTATCACAGGGATGAAAAATTATGCCTGACTCAAGAGGAAGGTTTTTTAAATATCACAACTTCAAGCAGTGGCTCACACCTGCAATCCTAACATTCTGGGAGGTCGAGATGAATAGATTGCTTGAGCTCAGGAGTTCAAGACCAACCATCCTGACCAAGAGTGAGACCTCCACCCAGATAAAGTCAAAACCTACTAGCAGTCACTTTCATCTTCCCCACGACCCTCCCCCACCTTCCCTCTAAACCTAGCAAACAATTTTCCTAGTGTCCATGTTTTCATTTAAGTTGAATCGTATGTATGTGGTCTTTTTAACTGGCTTTTCCCCCTTATCATAATGTTTTTAGGGTTTATTCATATTGTAACATAAATGTGCACTTCATTCCTTTTGACTGTTAAAAAATATTCCATCGTATGAGTATAATATATTATATCTGTCCAATCATTTGTAGATGTCCTTTATATGACCTGAAGAAGTTCCCTTAGTTTAAAAAAAACCTTAGATTTTTAAATGATTATCATCATGAAAATGTGTTGCATCTATCAAATGCCTTTTCTGTGTCTGTTGAGATGATTTGTGTTTTTTGTTATTTATTCTCTTAAGGTAGTTTATTCTATGTGTTGATTTCCCCATATTGCACGAGACTTGCATTCTTGGTAATAAATTCCACTTGGTCAACATATGTAAATTATTTTGTATGCTCCCAGACTTTTTCTGCACATATACAGTATATCTTATATATTTGAGACAGTGTTTCCCCATTTTCTATCATATCTCACAGCAAAGCAAGCTCCTTAGCTCAAGTGATCATCCTGCCTTCAGGCTCCACAGTAGCTGAGACTACAGGCACATGCCACCATGTCTGACTAAGTTTTGCATTTTTTAGTACAAATGGGGCCTCACTATATTGCTCAGAGTGTTCTGGAAGCCCTGGCCTCAAATGATGCTCCTGTGTGGCCCTCCCAAAGTCCTAGGATTACAGGTATGAGCTATGGTTCTCAACCCTATGTATGTATATAGATTTATACAGAAAGATAGAAAGAGAGAGACCTACTTTCACTTTGTCACCCCTGGTAGAGTGCCAGAGTGTCATACCTAACAGCACCCTCAGACTCCTAGGCTCAAGCAAGTTCCTTGCCTCAGCCTCTTGAGTAGCTGTGACTACAGGTGACCATTGTGACTCCCAGCTATTTTTAGCAGCTGGGTCTCCTTCTAGCTCAGGCTGATCTCCAGCTTGTGAACTCATGTGATCCACCTTACTTGGCCTCCCAGAGTGCTGGGATTACATGCATCAGCAACTTCATTCGGCCTCATGCTTATATTTTGTTGAGGATTTTTCTCTATTTACATAATAGACAATAGCCAGTAGCCCATACATTTAAAAAATAACAGCTGTATTAAGATATAATTCATACACTCCACAATTCACCCATTTAAAGTATACAGTTCAAGAATATACTTTCAGGGATCACTTGTATAGTTTGCTACTTTGTTACTAAAAAGGTTTACCTGAATGTGTAGAAGAGGGAGAGAGAGAGAGAAGAAAGAAAGAGAAGAAAAAAGGAGAGAGGAAAAGAGATAGAGAAATGGAGGAAGGAAGGATGGGCAGGAGGGAGAGAGGCAGGATGGAGGGAAATAAAAAATGAGAAAATGACCCAGCATGATAGCTTACCTATCATCCTAGAACTGTGAGAGGTTAAGGTGACTGGATTGCTTGAACTTCAGGATTAGTAAGCAGCTTGAGCAAGAGTCAGACCCTATCTCTACAAAAAAAAAAAAAAAAAAAAAAGAGACAAACTAGCCAGGTGTTTTGGTTGGCACCTATAGTACCAGTTACTTGGGAGGCTGAGGCAGGAAGATTGCCCGAAGCCAGGAATTTGACGTTGCTGTGAGCTAGGCTGATGCCATGGCACTCTAGCCTGGATGACAGAGGGAGATTTTATCTCAAAAATACACACACACACACACACACACAAAAAAAAAAAAAAAAAAAACACATTTTCATTGCAAAAAGCAATTCTATGCTCTCTAGCTATCACCACCCCACTCAAACCTTTCAGTCTTCCATCCCTAACTGACCCCTCATCTACTGTCTCTGTAGATTTGCTTATTCACAACATTACATGAAAAAGAGAACTATAAAATACGTGGCATCTAGGGTTTTCCTGCTTCCACTTTCTGTAATGTTCTCACAGTCCATCCATGCTGCAGCATGAATCAGCACTTCATTTTTTTTTAAGACTTAATAATCCACCATTGTATACACATACCACATTTTAGCTATCAGTTTATCAGTTCATGGACATTTTGGCTACTATGGGTAATGATGCTATAAATATTCATGTGCAAGGGTTTGTGTAGACATAATTTTGAGAAGCTGATGAATAGTGTAAGAATTATTCATTTATTCATTTATTCTGAGGCAGTGTCTCACTCTGTTACCCTGGGCAGGGTGTCCTAGTGGGCCAGGTTTTCTATTTTTACTTGGGAGGGGATCTTAATCTTGTTCAGGATGGTCTCTAATTCCTGATCTCAAGCAGTCCAACCTCGTCAGCCTTGCACAGTGCTAGGATTACAGGAGTGAGCCACTGTGCCCACTTGGGTCATTTTTAATGCATATATGCACATACACACAAAAATTTAGACACTTGGAAGAAACCTAGGGTGCTGCCCCTAAAGAGCACCCAGAGAAAAGGAAATCAATCTTTTCCACTTTCACACATATTTGTGCTTCTGCTGTTTTCCAGCATTCAAACCGTTATCAGGCCCTGCCTAAAACGCTCCAATGCATTCCCTTTTAAGTTCCTTTTTGTGTGTGTGTGGGTTTTTTTTTATTTTGGCTGGGGCTGGGTTTGAACCGGCCGCCTCTGGCATATGGGATCGGCGCCCTACTCCTTGAGTCACAGGTGCCGCCCTGCATTCCCTTTTATTTAGAATCCAAACCAATGACCAACCAAGGTCAGCAGTGCACAAGGTCTAGATACTTTGCCCTCATCACTTACTACTTTCCTCCTTAGTGGCTGTACTCTAGACGCACAGGGTTAGGGTAAGTTTTCATTCTTTTTCTATCCTCCTTCCCTTTTCACATCTCAGAGAAGTCAGTTACGCTCCATTTTCACCTCTCAATGAGACATTCCTGTAGGCTCTAACCTCACCTCGTGACAAATAACATACATTGATTTGGAGGTAGTAGGAGAACTGATTTAGGTGTGTGAGAACTGAATTCAATTTTTTTTTAACACAGTTAAAAGAGACTATTTTCCAGTAAACATGTTGCAAGCGAAAAAGAACAACCTTTATTTAGTACATAACAAAGGTGCTTTCCAAGATTAAAAAGACACTGGTCCTCTTTTACAAAGTTCCTACCCAGCTTTCCTCTCTGGTTTGCCTGTTCAAATGAAGGACACAAAATTGCTGAGTTCTAATTTCAGTCTAGGCTTGCTAAGTTCTGATTGGTCAACACAGGTCACAGTCAATTGGCAGGTTCCAGCAACGGTAAGAAGGAGCAGACAGTTACGAAAGTCCTGAAATTAAGAATGTGGGTTTTTTTCTGGGAATGCAGAGTAAATGTGTAAACTGTAGTCAGCAAATGGCCAATTAGCTCTATTTTCAAATTAGGCAAAGTTAGCCACTCAGGACTCATCTTGAAGGATCGATTCTTTGAGTGTTCACATAGGATACATATGATTGTATTTAGGGCCCATCCAGATAATCCATGATACTTCTCTCAAGGTCCTTAATGTGTGGCTGGGCGGCGTGGCTCACTCCTGTAATCCTACCACTCTGGGGGGATGAGGCAGGATTGCTTGAGCTCACAAGTTTGAGACCAGCCTGAGCAAAACCAAGGCCCCATCTCTAAAACTAGCCAGGTATTGTGGTGAGCACCTGTAGTCTCAGCTACTGGGGAGTCTGTGGAAAGAGAATCACTTGATCCTAAGGTTTTGAGGTTACTTTGAGGTACAATGCCACAGCACTCTACCAAGGGTGACAAAGTGATACTATGTCTCAAAAAAAAAAAAAATCTTTTATGTGATGGACTTCCTTTCCTTCACCAAGATATGTAGAGTACGACTTGATTACTTGCATCCTGCACTTCTCAGATTGGCTTGCATTTGGTGTTTCTGCTACATGAGTCCTTGTCTGTAAGAAGCATGTGGGCCAAGAAACTAAACTTGATCTTAGCCAAAAAACAGAGAGGTGATTGTTTGCAGAGAAACTGAACATGACTCTAGAAGAAGCTGAAAGGGAAATTGTGAATTTATTCACATGTTTATGCATATGACTGAATGCCAGAAATGATTCTAAAATATGTTGTGCGGTTATGGGTAACAGCGCAGGCTCATCCTCTCAGCAATAGATTGAAAAGCCCAAAAGTCTTTCATTTGTTTGGTGGGGCTGGGACAGGGTCTCATCCTGTTGCCCAGGCTAGAGAGTCAGTGCATTCATAGGCTAGAGTGCATCATAATTCACAGGAACCTCAAATTCCTGGGTTCAAGCTCCTCCTGCCTCAGCCTCCTGTGTAACAGGGACTACTGGTGCCTGCCAGGATTTTTCTATTTTTTAAAAGAGACTGGTTCTTGCTCTTTCTCAGACTCATCTCAAATTCCTGAATTTAAGTGATCCTTCCACATCAGCTTTCCAGACTCCTAGGATTACAGGCCTGTGCCACCACTGGCACCCAGCCCAAAAGCCTTTCTTTTAGAAGCAAAATGATGACTATATAGAAGAAACTCAATTAGAATACCAGGTCAGAGGGTCCTAATTGGGCATCTCAAAACTCTGCCTTTTATTGAAGACCTGTAAAAAAAGTGACAAATTATAGAAAAGAAAGATGAAATAATAAAACCATTATATAAGGGGTGACATATATTTTAGAAACAAATATTGAGTCTACATTTGGACAGTCTGAATAAAATGGTCTATGATTCATTTTATTCGGCTTTGAGTTTCCTTATATATGCAATTGTGTATTTTCTTAACTTTTGCTTTTGAAATAACAAGTTGCAAAAATAATACAGAGGGTCCATGTAGGCCAAACCCAGTTTCCCCCAGTTTTTCATCTTCTTTTACTGAATTAAAGTCAAGATATTGACATCAATACAATCTATATTAGCAGTTTTGCCCTATTTGATCACTTGTAGATTGACATCACCAATACTTCAATCAAGATACAAAGTGGATCACACCTCTAATCCTAGCACTATGGGAGCCTGAGGTGGGAGGATTGTTTCACCTCCATAGTTCAAGACCAGCCTTAGAATGAAGAAGACCCCCATCTATACTAAAAATAGGAAAATTAGAGTGTTGGACAGCCCTTGTAGTCGCAGCTACCTGGGAGGCTTAGGTTGGAGGATCACTTTAACCCAGGAATCTGAGGTTGCTGTGATCTAATCTGATGCCATGGCACTCTAGCCCTGAGTGAGTGAGACTCTGCCTTAAAACAAAAAAGACAAATTACTGTCATCATCACAAAGATCTTTCTCATGATACTCTTTTATAGCCATACCTAACCCTACCAGCTCTAACTCCTGGAAATTGCTAATCCGTTCATGATCTCTATAATTCTGTCATTGTGATAATATTATATAAATGGAATTTATACATTATGCAACCTTTGAGATCACTTCCTTTCATTCATCACAATTCCCATGTAACTCCATCTGAGTGTCATGTGTATCAGTAGTTTGTTCCTTTTCATTGTATTTTGTTTCTTTTTTTAATTAATTTTTTTTTTTACCGCAAATTAATATGAGGGCATAGTGTTTAGGTTACACTGTTCTCACTTTCAAGGTAAAGTTGAAGTTGCAGAAGAGGCCTTCACCAGGCCTTCACCATAGCTCACAGCAAGCTCAAATACCTGGTGACATTGTGCACATTAGGTGAGATCCTGCCAATTGCCCTCCCTCCTGCCAACACTCACTCTCCTACCTCTCTCTCCCTCCTCTTTCCTCCCCTTGCTAGACTATCTTTCTGTTTTATTGCTCCTGTGGGCATGTAATTGTTTATATATTGGTTTCATATCATATTAGTATTGAGTATATGGGATTTTTTTTTTACGTTTTTGAGATACTTTACTAAGAAGAATATTGTTCACTGAATCCAGGTGGACTTAAAAGATGTAATGTCTCCATCTTTTCTTATGGCTAAATAGTACTCGATGCATATAACACAGTTTGTTAATCCTTGATGAATTGATGGGCGTTTGGGTTGCTTCCATGACTTGGCAATTATGAATTGAGTTCCAATAAATATTCTTGTGGAAATGTCTTTGTGGTGAAATGATTTTTATTTTTCTGAGTAGGTACCTAGTAATTGAATTGCAAGATAAAAAGCAAGGTTGACTTTCAGTGCTTTAAGAATTCTACATACTTCTTTCCATAAAAGTTCTATTAGTTTGTAATCCCTCCAGCAGTGTAGAAGTGTTCTCTTCTCTCAACATCCACCCCAGCACCTTCAGATTTGGGACTTTGTGATGTGAGCTAATCTCACCGGAGTTAGGTGATATCTGAGTGGTTTAGATTTGCATTCTCTGATGATTAAAGACAGTATGTATTTTTTCATATGTTTGTTGACAATTCATCTGTTATTTTCAAAAAAGTTTCTGTTCAAGTCTCTTGCCCATTTATAAATAGGGTTATTTGCTCTGTTCTCATAAATTAATGTGAATTATCTGTAGATTCTGGTTATCAGGCCTTTATAGGATTTGTAACATGCAAAAGTCTCCCATTCCTAATTATGTCTGTTGACTCTGGTTGTGGTACCCTTAGCTGTGCAGAAGCTTTATAGATTGATCAGAATGCACTTATTTATTTTTGGTGTCGCTGCAATTGCTGGGGGCATCTTCCTCATAAAGTGTTTTCCCAGGCTGGTATTTTTAAGAGTTTTCCCCACACTCCCTTCTAGAATTTGTATAGTTTTGTGTCTTAAATTTAAATCTTTTATCCAGTGACAACAAATTTTTGTCAATGTTGAGAGGTGTGCTTTCTTTTTCAGACTTGTGCACATGGCTAACCAGTTCTCACAGCAGCATTTATTAAATAGGATTTTTTTTCCCTAGTGAATTCTTTTGTTTAGTTTATGAAAGATCAAAAACTGATATGTGGCTGGGTTCATCTTTAAGTTCTCTATCCTATTCTACACATCTATGCCTCTCTTTTTGTGGCAGTACCATGCTGTTAGGATCACTATCAACTTGTAGTGTAATGTGAAGTCTCATACTGTATTGCCTCCAGGTTTGTTTTTATTTCTAAGAATTGGATTGACTATTTTTTTTTCCTGGTTCCACATGAAATGAATTACTGTTTTTAAAAGTTCTTTAAAGTATTATTTTGGTGTTTGATGAGGCTTGCATGAAATCAGTAGGTTCCTTTTGGCAGTATGGACATTTTTACAATGTTAACTCTTCCCAGCCATGAGCATGGTATGTTCTTCCATTTGTTAAGATCTTCTTCTATTTCTCTTCTTGGTGTTTCATACCTTTCTCCATAGAGATGTTTTACTTCCTTTCTTAGGTGTAGTCCCAGGTATTTCATCTTTGGAGCTACTGTAACAGGTATAGATTCTTTGACTTCATTCTCAGTTTGGCAGTTATTGGGCATATACGAAGGCTACTGGTTTGTGAGCAATGATTTTGTATCCCGAGAAGCTGTAATTTCCCTTGATCATCTCTAAGAGTTTTGTAGTTGATTCCCTGGGGTTTTCCATGTATAAGATCATGTCATCTGTACAGAGAGAGAGTTTGAGCTCCTCTCTCCCCATTTGAATACATTAGATCTCCTTCTGTTCCCTGATTTTGATGGCTGGAACTTCCAGCACTATGTTGAATAGCAGGGACAAGATTGGGCATCCTTGTCTTGTTCCAGATCGCAATGGAAATACATTCAGTTTGGTAAAATTCAATATGATATTTGCTGGGGGGTTGTTGGAGATGGCCTCTTTCAGTTTATGAAATGTCCCACCTAAGATCATTTTCTTAAGCATTCCTTTTATTTATTTATTTTTTTAAAAACAGAGTTTCATTCTTTGCCCTGGGTAGAGTATCATGGCATCATAGCTCACAGCAAGCTCAAATACCTGGGCTAAAACTGTTTACTTGCCTCAACCTCCCGAGTGGGTGGGACTACAGCACCCATCACAATGCCCAGCTATTTTTCAGATACAAGGTCTGACTCCTGTTCAGGCTGGTCTTACACTGCTGAGCTCAAGTATTCCATCCACCTGTAATCCAGAGTGCTAGGATTACAGGTGTGAACCACCACACATGGCCCTTTCTTAAGCATTCTTATCAAGAAAGGATAGTGGATATTGCCAAAAGTCTTTTCTGCATCAAGAGAATCATATGCTTACTGTGTTTGATTTTATTTATGTGGTGAATTATATTTATGGATTTACATATGTGGAACCAACCTTGCATCCTTGGGATAAATCCTACTTGATCTTGATGTATAACTTCTTTAATGTGTCACAGTATTCTCCTTGCTAAGATCTCATTGAATATTTTTGCATTGATATACATTAGTGATATTAGTCTATAGATTCCTTTTTTTGTTGGGTCCTTTCCTGGTTTGGGAATCAGGGTGATATTTGCTTAGTAGAATGAATTGGGGAGGATTACTTACTTCCCTATGTTTTGGAATAGATCGTGCAATATAGGTAGTAGTTCTCATTTGAAGGTTTGGCAGAATTGTGGTGTAAAACAATCTGGTCCAGGGCTTTTCCTTTTTTGGAAGATTTTATTTAGCTGGCTGGGCACAGTGTCTCACACCTGTAATCTTAGCACTCTGGGAGGCCAGATCATGTGAATCAGCTGAGCAAAGGAGTTCGAGACCATCCTGAGCAACAGCAAGACACCACCTCCCACTAAAATAGAAAAAGGAGTTGGGTATTGTGGTGCATCCCTATAGTTCTAGATACTCAGGTGGCTTAGGGGAGAGGATCACTTGAACTCACGGGTTAAAGGTTGACGTGAGGTATGACACCAAGGCTGTCTGCCCACGGTGACAAAATAAGACTCTGTGTAAAAAAAAAAAAAAAGTTTTCATCTGGTATGTACTGGTAGAGGTTTGTAGAAATCATGTGTCCATTAGGATTCAACCCATATCACAGCTATGTTCTGAAGCTGCAACAACGCTCCAAGACAGTGAGGCCACTTCAGTAACCTGAGACCTTTATAGGCCATGCTGCTAGCCTCATAAACCACAAAGCTGGGAAAATGTGAGGTGATCCTGTTTGTCCCCTTGTACTGCAGAGGAAAAGAGTTTCTATTATCCTGCACTGTGATCTCAGAAGTCAATTGTGAAAGTACCCTTGTGAAGTTCACTCAGTCATGTGGCCTTCGAGGTAAGCAGTTTGACTTACACTTACTGAAATCACTGTTGGGAAAAATTCAGCATGAACTCATTTCATGTGTCTTCCAAGAAAGAAAACTACTTCATTGTCTATTGTATATTACTCTTTACTGCACAGCACAAGGCAAGCTCAGAGTAACATTCTAAGGTGAATAGCTTATTATTTATAGCGTAGTATTATTTTGTAATTTTATTAATGTGCACTGAGTGTAAGTAATTTAGAATAACAGAAAACTTGATGAGGGAGTCATCAAGCACTACTTTCAAATCTTTGTACTGGCTAACGATGTCATGGATCACATAGTTATCATGCACACTTTCCCAGAGACCTGGGCTAGCTGGTTTAGGGTTCAGCAGACAGTGGCCTCTTGTGTCGTGTGCACGTCCTTATGATTATGTTCTGTTAACATAATCTCAATGAGAAGCATTGAGACAGAGAGAGAGGAGGGGACCAGGTGAGAGGGGCTAGACAACCCCTCTCATAAACCCGTTATGACCTCTTCCAGTTGGCCCTGTCATTTTGAACCAATGATTTATATCTTTAGTTTTCAAATAATCAAAATAAATGAATAGTTCCTAAGATTTTGTGGTTAAGAATCTTCTTTTTTTTTTTCTTGGAAAATATATACAATGCTATTTAATTCAATGAACAACAAAAACAAAGAGAAAACTTATAATTAATACATAATAGCTTAATCAAGTCTATAATGGATCATAAAACTAATAAATTACAAATGTAAAAGGACTTTGAAATTTAGAAATTCTGACATTAAGGAAAGATCCTGAAAGAAAATTCAATCACATAGAAAACAAATTAACAGTATATTTTTGAAAAATCAATCCCATGGCAGAAAAATAAGAACTTTAAATAACATAGTTATATAACATAATGTGATCATTCACTATATTGGTACCTGATATTATTTATACTCAGGATCATAGACTTGTATCCTTCTAAGAATGTAATTGGGCATTGGAGGAAATGGGGTGTCTTTTGCATGTTTTGACCTAATTTGGATACTGTGTATTGACTCTCTCAGGGGTTTTTAAAACTGTGTCTTGGCTTCAACAGCCACAAGAGAAACAAAACTATATTTTTCACTTTCATTGGTCTATGTACTTAATGCCCTCTATCCGAGCTTTAAATAAAGTTGCCAACATACTTTTTAGGTTATCTCCATATACAGTAAAAGTGAAATTATAAGACAATCTTTTCGGTTTTATCTGTCTTTTTTTCAATCTTATTATCAATTACCAATGTGTTGTGGTATACAAAAGAACTACATAGATATGACCACCTCCGTTTTTAGAGTGTAATCTCCCCGATGCACTCATTTCCCTAAAACATATAGAAAAAAAGCAGTAGATATATAATATCTTTCATTCACTGAAATAAGATGAATCAATGAAGGGAAATACAGATTTAGACAATCATCTACAGTCTATATGGATAGCAAACAAGCATTAAAAATCGAGTACTTTATTTAACAATTATTAAGCACCAATACAGTTCCAGATTCCATGTCGGATAAAAAGGTAAATTAAAAAAATGTATTCTTTGGGCAGTGCCTGTGGCTCAGTGAGTATGGCTCTGGCCCCATATACTAAGGGTGGTGGGTTCGAACCCGTTCCCAGCCAAACTGCAACAAAAAAATAGCAGGGGGCATTGTGACAGGCGCCTGTAGTCCCAGCTACTCTGGAGGCTGAGGCAAGAGAATCACCTAAGCCCAAGAGCTGGAGGTTGCTATGAGCTGTGACAGCATGGCACTCTACCGAGGGCGACAAACTGAGACTCTGTCTCCAAAAAATTTTTAAAACGTACTCTCTGATCCTTTTGTAGTTCATGAGCGTGATGATTTGTTTTTCATGCCTATGCGTGAGATATGCCTCCCACAGAGTTTGCGCGAGGCCATGGTTGACTACTGACGGTTGATAGTTCTCCCTTTGTACTCCTGTTCTTGTTGCTCTGGTGATGTTTCTAGTTTCTGCTCCAAGATTGGAAGCTCACAGAACTGCGTTCCTTAAAAAGTCCTCAAAGAAAGGTGTAGTAAGCTCCTCCTCTTCCAATTTTCTCTAAATATGTTGATCTGGAGTTGGCACTCTTTTTCTCAATTTGTCATTTACTCTTGGATTAGCTGAGATGCTCCTGGGACCACCCAGAAAGGCGACTCCGCTGGCTCCCTCGCCCAGAGCTTCTCATGCTGGATGCTCAGCCACCACGTCAGGCAATCGCCACTCGCCAGGAGCCTCCCCGCGTGGGGCTCCCCCCTCCATCCCCGACCCCTGCGCTGAGGTGCAGCCGGCAAAAGACCAGTCGGGGGAGGAGCGGCGGGGCAGTGCCAAGGATCTTCTCGGGAAGTTTTGATAATTAGGGTAAGAGGTATTTATTTATTTATTTCGAGGCAGAGTGTTCTCTGTGGTCGTGCGGGGAGTGCCCTGGTGGGCTAGGTTTTCTTTTTCTTTCTTTCTTTTCTTTTTTTTTTTTGTAAGACAGAGTCTCACTATGTCGCCCACTGCAGAGTGCAATTAGCCTCACAGCTGACAGGAACCTCAAACTCTTGGGCTTAGGCGATTCTCCTGCTTCAGCCTCCCAAGTAGCTGAAACTACAGGTGCCCACCACAACGCCTCCCACTATTTTTTTGTTATTGTTGTCATTGTTGTTTTGCCGACCCTGGCCTGGTCGAATCCACCAGCCCAGGAGCGTGTGGCTGGCGTCTTAGCAGGTGAGCTAGAGGCGCCCAGCCCAGATTTTCTATTTTTAGTTTAGAGGAACCTTACCTTTGCTCAGGCTGGTCTCTAGTTCCTGATATCAAGCAATCCACACACCTGAGCCCCTACTAGAGGGCTAGGATTACAGGTATGAGCCACTGTGTCTGCTTGGGAAGTTTTTAAAATGCATATTTGTACATACAAACAAAAATGGAGAAACGTAGACGAAACTTAGGATGCTGTCCCTAAACAGCACCCAGAGAACAGGACATCAGTCTTTTCAACTTTCACACATGTATGTGATTCTAGTGTTATCCATTATTCAAACCTGATACGGCTCCAATGAATTTCCCTTTCTTTTTTATTTTTTCATCTTATTAATTTCTTTTCTTCTTTTTTATTATTACGTAAACACATAATCATTAATGCATTTATGGGGTACAATGTGCTGATTTCATATAGAATTAGGAATGCTTACGTAGAATCCAAACTAATGACCAACCAAGGCCAGCAGTCCACAAGTTCTGGCTACTCTGCACTTATCAGTTGTTACTTTCCTCACTAAAGCTGTACTGCAGACACACAAGTTTACTTTCATTCTTTTTCTATCCTCCTTGCCTTTTCACATCTGGGAGAAGTCAGTTACCTGCCCATTTTAACTCCTAATGACTCATTCTCCTAGGCTCTGCCCTCACCTGATGACAAATGACATGCGTTCATGAGGAGGTAGTAGGAGAACTGACTTAGGTGTGTAGGAACTGCATTCAAACTTTTTTTTTTTCTTGAGACAGTCTCATTCTGTCACCCTAGGTAGAGTGCCCTTTTCTCATTACTCACAGCATTGTCAAACTTTTAGGCTCATGTGATCCACCTGCCTCACGCTACCAAGTAGCTGGGAATACAGGCAGGTGCACAACACTTAGCTGTTTTTTCTATTTTTAGTAGAGAGAAGGTATCACTCTTCTTCAGGTTAGTTTCAAACTCTGGAGATCAGTCAATCAAGCCACCTCAGACTCCCAGAGCATTTTTTTAAGTATTACAGAAACCTTCATCAGCTTAACTGAGGTGCAATATATGGATTTTAATGGCCCTATGTACTAAAATATAACTATGTGGACAGACATTCTGAAATGTACAATGTCCACTGTACTGTTAAGTGTAACCTGTGGAATGGCACACAGATTATGGTTGATGACCAAATGTGATTTTCATTAATTCCTTCCACAAACATTTGTTGAGCACCTACTATAATGCCAGACTTGCTCTTAATGCTGACACACCATGAAAGACACACACAGAGAAAAGCTCTGGTCACAGGGACCTCACACTGTAGTGAATGTGAAAATAAAGAAATATTTTCTCCAGTGACTGATAAAATAAAATCAATAGATACATACATATCATGACAGGCTACACAACAAACTAATCAGGGAAGGAGGGAAAGGAAATGGAGTGGAGTGGTTGTGAAATTGGGACCTTTCAGTAGATTATGCAGCTAAGGCCTCTCTGAGAAAGTGACACAGGAGGAAAAGCCTGAGGGAGGTGAAGGACCAGCTGTGGAAGTCTGGAGATGGAAGTTGCAATGAGAGAGTGTCCTGAGCTTCCTACTGATTTTTCCCAGTAAATTTTTTAGTCACTGGTAAACAGTAATGTCCGCCATACCTTGATGCAAGAAGTGGTATGTTGTTGTCCTTTGGCAGATACATATTGGTCAGGTTTAAGAGCAGATTAGCCTTGAAGATTCCAGAAAATAAGACATGGTTTAAGACCTGTGATGCTTAGAAAAAATTGAGGCTTTTGCCTGCCTTGCATCTACTTCACAGCTTGAGACATGCCAATTCACACATGTTCTAAGCACTTGTTGCTAGTAACAAATCTCTCTTCCTCAGGGGCCAAGCAGACTATATTTGGAATGTCAGTGCACCTAACCCTTCCCTGCCCCACTTCCCTTAGCCAAGGAGTCTTCAAGCCTTAAAGTAACCTCATCTATGTTTCCTTGGGTTCTGCTTGTCGAAAGAATTGTTTGGATTCACTCTGAAAAACACAAAGTGATGGAAAAATGGAGAAACAATTAGCTTCTGTCCCATCATCTCCTTTCTCCTCTATTAAAAAAAAAAAAAAGGATGTATTTAATGAGAACATCAAAATAAAAACTGCCCATTTTTAATGGCGATTGTAGACCTGGCCCATGGTTGACATTGCTCAGCATTTCTGCTGCTTTTCTTACCATCTCTCTTTCTCTGTGTTTTTTTTTTTCTAAATTGAAGCAAAACTCATATAATGTAAACTGAATCATTTTAGAGTGAAAAACAAAAAAAGGAAAAAATTGAGCCTAGAGCTAGGCATAGTAAATTTGTATGCTTGTATAAAATGGATCTTTTTGGACACGTGTCTAAACAGGTCCTTTCAATAGCTTCCCACGTAAGTGGCTCCGTGCAGTGTTGTAAGCTGTGTTGTTACTTGAGTCACGGTGCTGTACAAAATCCCAATGGGAAAAGTAGTAAGAGAACTTACTTAGGCTTGTGAGAGCTGCATTCAAATCTTTTTTTTTTTTTTAAGTAACTTTTACTCTGTCTCCCTGGGTAAAGTGTCATAACATTATAGCTCACTACAACCTGAAACTCTTGGCTCAAGTGATCCTTTTGCTTCAGCCTTCCAAGTAGCTGAGAATACAGGTACTTACAACAACATCTGGCTAGGTTTTCCTGTTTTTAGTAGATTGGGGGTCTCCCTCTTGAGGATGCTGGTCTCAAACTCCTGATGTCAATCCATCCACCTGTCTTGGTATCCTAGAGTGCTAGGAACATAGGCAGGAGACACCAACTGTAGTCATTGTATAGAGTATAGACTTTAAAATCTTTATCATATATCTGGACATTTATACATCTTTTGCATATTGTATTGTCCTTGAGCATTGATAAATTAATAAGCAGTGTACAATTTCTAAGAAATCACCATCTACTCTTATGTATTCTACACTGCATATTTTATTGCAAGCATTTAATTAAGTGATTATTTGTATTGCAAATGCATGGACCCTCAAGTTGCTTTACATTTTAAGATCTTCCCCAGCACATCCACAGGCAGATAGAGGGCCATCCCTACCAGCAGCTCTACCAGTGCCACATCTATGCAAAGGAGTTTCTTGTCCTCCTCCAACTCATTTACCTGGACTAATTAGTAAACTATCATCACTGCCATTACCTTTGGAGGCCTCCTCCTCTACCACCACCTTTGTTGGGGGATCCCATGTCTGGGATCACCACTTCCTCTATCTTATAGAAGGAGGCAGAGATAAATGTATAAACCTGAACTTCAGGTGTTGATTTTTGAACAGCATGGGAGTTCTGTTTGAAGACAATCAGCCCATCGAAAGCAAAACTTTGACTTGTTTTTCACATCTTCTGGACACTGGTGGTCATGAATGGATGAAAACTGTGGAGTCATGTGTAAGAATGGTGTAATGTTTGAAAATATGACTGCTGATCCTTGATTTCCTATGTGAGTCCTCCATCTTATGTTTCTTTTTCAGTACACTATCTTAATGACAGAAAGTCCATAGAGAATAAGGAATTCATGTAGAAGGAGGGAGGAATCAATAAAGTGTTTTAAGGATGCACTTTTTTAGTTTTTTAGGGCTGCTGTTGGAAATTCCTACAAAGTATGTGGTTCCAAACAGCAATTACCCGTCTCTCCCAATTGTAGTGGCCAAAAGTACAAGGTTAAGATATTGGCACGGCCACGTTTTCTCTGGAGGTTCTATTAGAGAATATGTTCCTTGTCTTTCCCAGTTTCTGGTGGGAGCTGCCATTCCTTGGTTTCTGACCACATCACTTGCTGGTCTGTGTTCTCATGGCCTTCCTTTCTGTGCATTTTTAATCTTCCTCTGCCTGTCATAAGGGTCAACAAATCCACTGAAGATTTTATTTTAAGATACATGGAAAGAGACTATTTTCCAGTGAACTGATTGCAAGACAAGGGACAGCATCCTTGATTTAGTACAAAACAAAAGTGTTTTCACAGGGAACAAAGACACTGTTCCTTTTTACAAAGTTCCTCCCAGCTTTCCTCTCTGATGTGCCTATTCAAATGAAGGACACAAATGTACTGAGTTCTGATTTCAGTCTACCCTTGCTAAGTTTTGATTGGTCCATGCAGGTGACAGTCTATTAGGAGGTTCATGTAACACTAAGCAAGAACAGACAGTTATGAATTTCCCAAAATTAAAAACGTGGGGATTTTTCTGGGAATGCAGAGTAAGTGTGTAACTTCTATTTAGCAAATGGCCAATTAGCTCTATTTTCAATTTAGGCTCAGGTACCCACTGAGGATCCATCTTGAAGTATCTGTTCTTTGAGTGTTCACATAGGATATATATGATTGTTTTTAGGGTCCATCCAATTAATCCAGGATAAACTTCTCTCAAAATCCTTAACATGTGGCTGGTTGCGAGGGCTCACACATCTAATCTTAGCTCTCTAGGAGGCCAAGGAAGGTGTATTATTTGAGCTCACAAGTTTGAGACCAGCCTAAGCCAAAAGCAAGACCCTGTCTCTAATACTAGCCAGGAATTTTTTTGGGGGGCGGTGGGGGTACAATGTGCTGGTTTTATATACTATTTGAAGTATTTTCATCAAACTGGTTAATATAGCCTTCGCTGCTTTTTCTTAGTTATTGTGTTAAGACATTTATATTCTACATTTAATAAATTTAACTTGTACCCTTGTAAAATGCACCATAGGTGTGGTCCCACCAATTACCCTCCCTCCACCCATCCTTCCCACTCCTCTCCTTTCCCCTCCCTCTCCTCTTTCCCCTTCTTCTTGGGCTATAGTTATAGCTTTCATATGAAAGCTATAAATTGGTTTCATAGTAGGGCTGAGTACATTAGATACTTTTTCTTCCATTCTTGAGATACTTTGCTAAGCAGACTATGTTCCAGCTCCATCCATGTCAAATCTAACCCCAGTAAAGTTAGCCCACATCACAAAATCCCAAAACCGGAGATGTTGGCATGGATGTGGAGAAAAGGGATCACTTCCGCACTGCTGGTGGGAATGCAAAGCAATACGTTCCTTTCGGAAAGATGTTTAGAGATCACTTAGGGATCTAAAAATAGACCTGCCATTCAATCCTTAAATTTCTCTACTAGGTATATATCCAGAAGAACAAAAATCACTTGATAACAAAGATATTTGCAACAGAATGTTTATTGCAGCCCAATTCATAATTACTGGCCAGGAATTGTGGTGAGCGTCTACAGTCCCAGCTACTTGGGAGGCTGAGGCAAGAGGATCACTGGAGCCCAAGAGTTTGAGGTTGCTATGGGCTATGATGATCCCACAGCACTTTACTCAGGGAGACAAGAGTGAGATTCTGTCTCAAAGAAAAAAAAAAAAAAGATCCTTAATGTGACAGACTTTCCTTTTCTTAGGCGAGATCTGTGGAGTAAAACTTGATTTAGTTGCATCACACACTTATCGAAACGAATTGTCATTTGGTATTTCTGCTCATTGAGTTTCTGTCTCTAAATTACCATGTGGGCAGAGAAACTCCAGTTGATCTTAGCCAAAAAGCAGAGAAGTGATTTTCGCAGAGAAACTGACCATGACTCCAGAAGGAAATGAAAGTTAGATTGTGAATTTCATCACTTTTGTGCATATGACTAAATGCCAGGATTGATTCTAAAATATGTAGTGTGGTGATGGGTTACAGTGAAGTCTCTTCCTATCAGCAAGTGATTCAAAAGACCAAAAGCCTTTCGTTTTTTGGTGGGGGTAGAAGGGGACAGCCAGAGTCTCACCCTGTTGCCTAGGCTAGAGAGTCAGTGCATCATAGTGCAGCATAACTCCAGCAACCTCAAATTCTTGAGTTCAAGCTCTTCTTGCCTCAGGGTCCCAAGTAACTGGGACTACAGGTGCCTGCAGGACACCAGACTAATTTGACCTTTTTTTTTTGTATTATTTAAAAATTCTTTTTTTTTTTCAATTAAATCATAGCTGTGTACATTGATATGATCATGGGTCATCATTCACTATCTTCACAGACCATTTGACACTCTTTCATCACACTTGTTAACATAGCCTTCCTGGCATTCTCTCTGTTACTGTGCCAAGACACTTACATTCCACATTTACCAAGTTTCACATATACCCTTGTAAGATGCACCGCTGGTGTAATGCCACCAATCCCCTTCCCTCTACCCCCCTCCTCCCCTCTCCTCCCTTTCCCCCTTCCCCCTATTCTTAGGTTGTAACTGGGTTCGGAGTCTTGCTCTTGCTCTAGCTGGTCTCAAATACCTGAACTCAAGGGATTCTCCCACCTCAGTCTCCCAGAGTCCTAGGGTTATAGGCCTGAGCCACTGCTTGCACCCATCCCAAAAGCCTTTTTGTGAAGAAGCCAAATGTAGGCCAAGAAGAAATTTAATTAGAATAGTCAGTCAGAGGTTCCTAACTGGGCAACTCAATACTCTGGATTCTATTGAAGAGCTATAAAGAAAAGTGAAAAAAATATACAGATAAAAGATAAAATAATAAAACCATTATATAAGGGGTTACATCAATTTCAGAAACAAATATTGAGTATAAATCTGGAGAATTTGAATAAAATTATTTATGATTCATTTTATTTTGCTATGAATTTTCTTATATGTGCAACTGTCTTTTTTTTTAACTTTTTATTTTACAATAAGAAGTTGCAAAAATAATACAGCGAGGTTCGTGTAGGCCAAACCCAGTTTCACCCAATTTTTTACATCTTGTATTAACTGAATGAAAGTCAAGATACTGACATGAATACAATGTATATAAGTAGTTTTGTGCTATTTTATCACTTGTATGTTAATATCACAAATACTTGAATCAAGATACAAGGTGGCTCACACCTATAATCCTAAGCACAGTGGGAGCCTGAGGTGGGAGGATTGCCTGACGTCAGGAGTTCAAGACCAGCCTGAGAAGGAGGGAGACCCCATCTATAATAAACATCGAAAATTTAGTGTTGTGGCCAGCCACAGTAGTCCCAGCTACATTGGAGGCTGAGGCAGGAGGATCGCGTGAACCCAGGACTCTGAGGTTGCTGCGAGCTAGGCTGAGGCCATGGCACTCCAGCCTTGGCAACGGAGTGAGACTCTGTCTTAAAACAAACTGATACATTACTGTCATTATCACAAAGATCTCTCTCATGCTATTCTTTTATACTCATACCTACCCCTATCTGCTCTAACCCCTGGAAATCACTAATCTGTTCTTCATCTCTATAATTCTGCCATTATGATAATATGATTTAAATAAAATTTACACGATAGTCAACCATTTGAGATTAGTTCTTTTCATTCATCACAGTTCCCTTGTGACCCTTCTGAGTTGTCATATATATCAGTAGTTTGTTTCTTTTCACTGTGGGATCGTATTCCATAGTATTTTTTTCTTTTTTTTTTTTAATGGAGCATGCTAGCTGTATTCTATAAGCCTCGGAGGATTCGTACACGTTTTTATAATAACCTTTATTTGTTTTTAAAGTTAATATATGCAGTATAGAAAACTGAAAAACACAAGAAGCAAAGAACAAAGTTATCCACAACCACAAGCAGTTTATATTTTGACACGTCCTTCTAGATCTCCAGTGTACATACACAACATCCAATTTTCTGTGTTTGAGATCAGACATTGTGTATCATGCTTTTTCACACATCACGAATTTTTACCAATCCAAAATCCCAAAGACCTCTATGAGTATTTTGATAACCAAGAATACACTAAACTAACTCAATCTGTTAGGAAAGAATGTAATCCTTCCTTTCTTGGGATGAAAATTTCATAGAAGACAAAAATGGCAACAAGTGTCTGGATAGAAGTACTGACAGTGTTCCAATTAAAACACTGCATTCAAAAAAAAAAAAGAAAATATATATACTGCATTCCCTTAATGCTCACTTTAAAATGAAACAAGGGTGGAGCCCTGTGGCTCAGTGAGTAGGGCACCGGCCCCATTTACCAAGGGTGGCGGGTTCGAACCCAGGCCCAGCCAAACTGTAACAACAACAACAAAAAGTAATGAAAATAATAAAAATAAAATAAAATAAAACATAAAGCAAAAGTACACTAAGTATAATGTTTTTAGAATAATTATCAAATGTATACCATTAAAATATTAGCAAGAAGGTATGTTTCCATTGAATTACTCAATATATATTTTTATAGTATAGTCAAAAGGAATGCACATACAACAGAGGCTACCGTCAAAATGTAATGTGAACACACCTACACACATCTCTCCATTCATGCTTCCTTCTGCCCCTCTGCTGCCAACCTAATGAACAAGTCTTGATATACACTGCTCAGAGGGGGTTTAACAAGTCCATGTCCAAGAAGCATCTTTCCTATCAATTATAACAAAAAGATACTCACAAAATGGCTGATTCACTAGTTTTACTTTTTGTCATACATTATCACTTCAGGAAATCTCCAAAGCTTTGATGTTGCAAAATAATGAACTTTGTCTACAACAAACACAGATACTTTACTAAAAATGCACATACAGACCCATGGTTATAATCTAAAACTGTCTTCATTTTTTTTTTTTTTTTTGTAGAGACAGAGTCTCACTTTACTGCCCTCTGTAGAGTGCCGTGGCATCACATGGCTCACAGCACCCTCCAGCTCTTGGGCTTATGCGATTCTCTTGCCTCAGCCTTCCAAGCAGCCTAAAACTGTCTTCAACTTATGGAGATACTAGCAAAGAGCCCTTCCCTTCACCTTTCCTCTTCTTCTTTCCCTGCTCCAGGGACTAAATATAGGAATAGGTCCAGCTCCAAGAAGTGGATTAACAGAGGTCACTCCTCGAAGACAGTCCTTCCTAAAAGGTAACAAAAGGACATATATAAATTTATTATTTTACTACCTCTATTTTAACATACATTGAGCATTCAGATTAGCTTATCGTCTAATACACAGCAATATTAACTAAAATGCACATACACAACAACAACTAAGCAATCTGAGCTAGTCTAACTCACTGGCATAGAACCCTTCTGCATACTTTCTCCTCCCTTTCCCCCACCACCCAGTGACAGCATACTCTCCAAGACATCAAATTATACCTCTTGTTACAGAGGTGTGTGTTTTATTTAAGACTTTTGTGTATATAGTGGACAAATTAAATCCTAACCTGAAACATTTAGTCTACCTAGATATTTCTAGTGCCTAACTTATGTTAAATGTAGAGGTGGTAAAATATCACTTTGTAAATATTTTTGCTAAAACTCACAGGAAATACTGTGTTTTTACAAATAGAATTATTAAACCACCTCTGTAAGCAGTATAGTACTGTGCATATTTCTTCAGTGGTTTAGAAGAGGTGGGAGGGAAGAATTGCCAATGGTAATAGGCGCGTGTGTTCATGCTTGATCATTTTCAGATACCATTTTGTTTTGTGCATTTTGTTTTGCTATGTATATACTGTATATAATGGGCAGATGAGTCTATATATCTCCAAATGTTAAAGCATTTTCCATGTATGACAAAGTACTTAGTAAAATTAGCACATCTTGTACGCTTTGTGCTGAAATTCATAGGAAAACTTGTCCTCTGCAAATGACTTTGGGGTATGAATTTGTTCAACCATTTCTATGCATTACACATGCCTGTACTTGTCATTGAATTGAAGGCAGGGAGAAGGAAATAAGGAGGGAATGGTTGAAACCCCAAATGGTTATATACCTCAGATTATAACCATTGCTGTATGTGCAATTTTATATAACAGTACTATGTACATAGTGGACAAGTTCTTATATGAAATATCTAGTCTTTCTAGAAATTTAGAAGTGCTTTATGTATTTAAAAGTAGTAGTAGTGTAATAATACTTTGTAAATAGTTTTTAAAAACTGTTTGGAAATACTGTGTTTGGAAGTAGAATTGTTAAAACCACCTCTGTGAACAGTATACTCTCTGTACTTGTTCATCATGCTCAGGAGGTGGGAGAGAAGAAATTGCAAAAGGTGTTTTGCTATCGTGTACTAGATAATTTCAGTTTATTCATTGCTGTATTTTATGAGAATTTCATTTAACTTTGCCATATTGTATATGCTGTATATTTATACTGGACAAATGAGAGCCAATTTTATAATATATAGTTGCTAGATATTAAAGGGGTTGCCAATGTATGACAAAAGTAGAGTTAGTAAGCTAACATTTTTTTTTTTTTATTGTTGGGGATTCATTGAGGGTACAATAAGCCAGGTTACACTGATTGCAATTGTTAGGTAAAGTCCCTCTTGCAATCATGTCTTGCCCCCATAAAGTAAGCTAACATTTTATATACTTTGTGTTTCAATTCATAGAAAGTTTGTCTTCTGAAAAGGATGTTTAGAAGTGAAATGATAACATCTAAAGTAACACGTGCTTATATTCACTGGGTTGTTGGTGGAGAGGAGTTGGAAGAAATGATGGATTCTAGACCAGAATGTTCCTTTTTAGAAGACACTTTCAGATATAACCAATGTTACATGTGTGTAGTTTATTCAACACTACTGTGGACAAACTTATGTCCCATTTGAAACATCTAGACTTTCTGGATGTGCACAAAGTATGTTAAAAGTACAGGTAGTAAATAAAACATTTCATAGATATCTTTTTGTTAAAATTCATGTGAAATTTATCTTTTTGTTTTGTTTTGTTTTGCAGTTTTTGGCCAGGGCCAGGTTTGAGCCCACCACCTCTGGTATATGGGGATGGCAGCCTACTCCTTTGAGCCACAGGTGCCACCCTGAAATACTATGTTGGAAACTAAATGATCACACCACTAGTCTGAGCAGTACACATTATTTGTGCTGGTTCAGGGCAGAAGGAAAAGAAAGTGCAAAGGCTTTGTACCAATGTGGTTAGAGTTGAGGCAAGATTGACTATTGTTATGTCTGCATTTGATTTTACTTTGCTGTGTGTATAGTGTATATAAAAGAAAAATGAGTCCCAACTTACAACATCTACTCTTTCTAAATGATAAAAAGGTTGCCAGTGTATGATGAAAGTACTGTTAATAAAGTAATACATTGAGTAGACTTTGAGTTAAAATAAATAGGAAAGATTGTTTTCTTTTTCTTTCTTTCTTTCTTTCTTTTTTTTCTTTTTTGAGACAAAGTCTCACTATATCACTCTCGGTACAGTGCCATGGCATCACAGCTCACAGTAACCTCCAACTCTTGGGCTTGAGCAATTGTCTTGCCTCAGGAAAGACTGTTTCAAAAGATTTATGAAAGCGAAATTACTAATTCACCTCTAAGCATTACAGGCATGCTTAGACCTGTCTACTGGGCTGGTAGAGATGGAAGGGGGAGTGTTTTAGGCCAGCATGTTACTTCTTAGAGGACACTTTAAAAGTATAACTTTTGTTGTAAGTGTGCACCATTTATTCAATGCTACTGTGTATAGTGGGGGGAAACTTAAGTCCTGGGTGAAACATCTAGTCTTTCTAGATGTTAAAAGTGCACAACCTATGTTAAAAGTAGAGGACTACAGTAACACCCTTTAAGTGTTTTGTTCTTTCATAGGAGTGGCTGCATTTGGGGAATGGAATTGTTTTGTTTTGTTTTTTAATTTATTTTTAATTTCAAATTAATATAAGGGTACAGATTTTTACGTTACTTTTTCTCACTTCTAAGTTTGAATTCAAGTTATAGAAGACCCCTTTACCAGGGGGTGTGTTGAACAGGCTCACATTGAGCACATTAGGTGAGATCCCCACAAGTGCCCTTGGTCCTGCCACCACTCGCCCTCCTCCCTCCTTCTCCTCTGTCTTTCCTCCCCTTGCTAGACTATATTTGTGTTTATTGTTCCAGTGCATGTGTAATTTTTTTATATAAATTGGTTTCATATTAGTATTGAGTACATATGATATTTTTTTCCATTTTTTGAGATACTTACTAAGAAGAATATGTTTCAACTCTATCCCTTTAAGCATAACAGATGTAATGTCTCCATCTTTTCTTATGGCTGAATACTATTCCATGGTATACATATGCCACAATTTGTTAATCCATAAGTATTAATTGATGGGCATTTGTGTTGCTTCCATGACTTGAGAATTATGACTTGAGCTGCAATAAACATTCTGGTGCAAATGTCTTTGTGGTGAATTGATTTTTGCTCTTTTGGTAGATACCTAGTAATTGAATTGCAGGATCAAATGGACTTAGTTCTTTAAGACTAAGTTCTTTATTTCCTTAAGAATTGTCTATACTTTGGCTCAGCGCCTGTAACAGAGTGGTTATGGCACTAGCCACATACAGCAAGGGTGATAGGTTTGAACCTGGCCCAGGTCACCTAAGCAACAATGACAACTACAACAGTAAAAACAGCCACATGTTGTGGTGGGCGCCCGTTGTCCCAGCTACTTGGGGGCATAAGGTAAGATAATCACTTGGGCCCAAGAGTTTGAGGTTGCTATGAGCTGTGGCACCACCACAGCACTCTACTTAGGGTGACACAGTGGGAATCTGTCACAAAAAAAAAAACCACTAAAATATAAAAAAATAAAAATTAAGACTTTGTCTCCACATCCAGCACCTCCAGATTTGGGACTTTGTGATGTGGGCTAATCTTACTGGAGTTTTGTGATATCTGAGTGGTTTTGTTTTGCATTTGTCCGGTGTTACAGACAAAGGGCATTTTTTCATATGTTTGTTGGCCATTCGTCTATCATCTTTAGAAAAGTTTCTCTTCATGTCTGTTGCCAAATTATATATAAGTTTGTTTGCTCTTTTCTTGCTAATTAATTTGAGTTCTCTGTAGATTTTGGTTATCAGACCTTTGTCAGATTGATAACATGAAAAAGCCTCCCATTCCAAAGTCTGTCTCTTTGCTTTGGATGTGGTAACTTTAGCTGTGCAGAAGCTTTACAGCTCAATCAAAATGCATTTATTTACTTTTGATGTTGGTACAGTTGCCAGGGACATCTTCCCCATTAAATCTATTCCCAGACCAATATTTTCAAGTGTTTTCCCCATACTGTCTTCTAGAATTTTTATTGTTTTTGTCTTAAAGTTAAATCTTTTGTCCAGCGAGAATCAATTTTTGTCAGTGGTGAGAGGTGTGAGTCCAATTTTGGTCTTCTACGTGTGGCTAACCAGTTCTCCCAGAACCAGTTATTACATAAGGATTTTTTTTTGCCAGTGCATGTTTTTGTTAGGCTTATCGAAGATCAAATGATAATAGGTGACTGGGTACATGTCCAGATTCTCTATTCTATTCCATAGACCTATGACTATATTTTTGTGCCAGTACCATGCTGTTAGGATCACTATTGACTTGTAGTATAAACTGGAGTCTGGTAATTTAATGCCTTCAGATTTGTTTTTATTTTTAAGAATTGTATTGGCTATTTGGATTTTTTCTGACTCCATATGAATTGAAGGCCAGTTTTCGAGTTCTTCAAAGTATGAAATTGTCATTTTGATGGAGATTGCATTAAATCTGTAGGTTGCTTTGGGCAGTATAGCCATTTTAAATGTGTGGATTCTTCCCAGCCACAAGCATGGTATGTTATTACATTTGTTAACATCTTTGGCCATTTCTTTTCTCAGAGGTTCAACGTTCTCTTCGTAGAGATATTTTACTTCCTTTGTTAGATGTATTCCCACAAATTTCATCTTCTTTGGAGCTACGGTAAAAGGTATACGTCCTTTGGTTTTATTGTCAGCTTCACTGTTACTCATTTACATGAAGGCTACTGATTTGTGCACAATGATTTTGTATTCCAAGATGCTGCTATATTCCTTGATCACACTTCTAAGAGCTTTGGAGTTGAGTCCCCTGGGTTTTTCCAGGTGTGAGATCATGTCATTGGGGAAAAGCTAGCATTTGGACTCTTCTGTCTCTATTTGAATACCCTTGATCTCTTTCTCTTGCCTGTAGGATAATATTTAGAAATAAACTTATCCTACATCAAGCACACAAAGTAAATTCAGTGTGAGTTTAAAATGACATGCTTTTCTTCCAGAGGCTTAAGACGCTTGGACCCCCCTGGGTTACTCACAGAGTTAGGCTCTTTGGAAAATTCCTTAGGCCTTTTCTCTGAAGCAGTACACTCCGTGAAGCCTGAGATCCAAGGGCATGCCGCCCTTCCTCAGAGATACGGGCCAGAGGGTTGACATATGTTAACAACATATTGTCAGAGGTCTATAGGTGCTCTGCCCTGAAGGAAGGTCACAGTCGTTACTTCATACTGAGTAAACTGAGTGAATGCTTGAAGATTAACTCTGTTCCCCTATAGCTATTTTTGTCTTTGTGCCCTGCTCGGAAAACTAGTCACTGTTTAGAGGAAGAGATTTACTACACAAGTGGTTACATTGATATGATAAATTTCCTTTCAAGTTCAAATTCAGCTAATAGATAATGGATTAGGTGTGTACATGACTGGAAGAGTATAAAACTTAAACTTGGAATAAAGAACTTTGCTATATGCCATCAAACGGTGTATAGTCTGTTTCTTGACTTAATAATTACAGGAGCGAGTTTACACCTACAGCAAAGCTGCTGCTCGTTCGCGTCTCGGTTCACGCAACATTGCCTGATTACAATGACTAGAACTTCCAGCAGTATGTTGAATAGTAGTGTCAAGAATGGGCATCATTGTCTAGTTCCAAATCCGAGTGGAAATACTTTCAGTTTAATTCCATTGAATATGATTATTTGTTGTAGTTTTGTTAGACATGGCCTCTATCTGTTTAAGAGATGTCTCATCTCAGTCTATTTCCTTAAGTGTTGTTATGAAGAAAGAATAGTGGACCTTGGCAAAAGCTTTTTCTGCATTGAGACAATCATATGGTCTTTGTTTTTTACTTTATGTGGTGAATTGTATTTATGGATTTGTGTACTACTTGATCATGATGTCTAACTTTTTTAATGTGTCTCTGTATTCTGCTTACTAATATCTAATTGAATATTTTTTGATCAATATTCCTTAATGATTTTGGTCAATAGTTTTCTTTTTGGGGGGGTCCTTTTCTGTTTTTTGGATCAGGGTGATATTTGCTTTGAAGAATGAATTGGGGAGGAATCTATCCATCTCTATGTTTGGGAATAGATTATGCGATATAGGCTGTAGTTTCTATTTGAAGGTTTCATAGAATTTTGGTGTATAGCCCTCAGATCCAGGGCTTTTCTTTCTTGGAAGATTTTGTATAATTCATGCTCTTTTAATGCTTGAAATAGTTCTACTGAAAATGTATAATTCTTTCTAGTTGAGTTTAGCAGGATTCCATTTCCTCTACATTTTTATATTTCTGCTATTTTTATAGCAATCTGAAAGTATCATTTGTTATTCTGTTTTTTGAGACAGAGTCTCACTATGTTGCTCTTGGTAGATTGCCATGGCATCACAGGCCACAGCAACCTCAAACTCTTGGGCTTAAATGATTCTCTTGCTTCACACTCCCAAGTAGCTGGGACTATAGGCACCCACCACAATGCCCAGCTGTATTTTTTGTTGTTTGAACCTACCAGCATCTGTGTATGTGGCCGGCATCATAACCACTGAGCAATGGACACTGAGCCTATCATTAATATTTATTTATTTATTTGCAGTTGGGCTGTGGCGGGGTTTGAACCCATCAACTCTGGTATATGGGGCTGGTGCCCTACTCCTTTGAGCTACAGACACCCCCGACACACACGTATTTCTGTGGTACTTGTTGTTAATTCCTCATTTTTCATTTTTTTTGTTTTGTTTTTGTTTTTGTTTTTCCCCCAATTTGTCATTTTAAATTCCTAACCATTCTTTTCTGTTTCTGATTGAAGTTATTAGATCTCTTACTTTTAAATTTCTGGTCACTGTGACAAAGTCTTCATCAACTTGATAAGAGTTTTCAAAGAGTGAGCTTTTTGTTTTGCTCATTTTCCAAATTATTCTTTTGTTTTCAATTTCATGTAATATTGCTCTAACTTTGTTTATTCCTTTTCTTGAGCTGGGTTTGGGGTTGGATTTTCCTTCTTTTTCAAGTTTCTTGATATGGCCCATTAGGTTGATTGACTTGATCTCTTTCTGTGTTATTGATGAAGGCATCTAACACTGTAAATTTCCCTCTCAAACTGACTTAGCAATATCCCACATTTTTTACTTTTTGAGACAAGTATCTCACTTTGTTTTATTTGAAATAGTGTGGTGGCATCATAGCTCACAGGAACGTCAAGCTCTTACATTCAAGTGATTCTCTTGCTTCATCCTCTCAAGTAGTTGTGAATATAGGCCCCCACCACAATGACTGGCTATTTTGTACAAATCAGGTCTTGCTCTTGCTCAGGCTGGTCTGGAACCCTGAGCTCAAGCCAACCAACCACCTTAAAATTTCACAGGGTTTCACAGTTTGTGGCTTCATTGTTATTTTGTTCATGAAATCTAGTGATTTCCCTTGTAATCTCATCTTTAACCCAACTGTCATCCAGCATGTGGTTATTTAGTTACCCTGACTTTATTTTTCTATGATTATTTCTGTTGCCTTTGAGTTCACCTTTTATTATGTGGTTGTCCGAGAAGTTACAAGGTATAATTTCTATACTTTTGAATTTCTTGAAGTCAGACTTATGTCTGAAAATATCATCAGTTTTTAGGAATGATCCATGAGCTGATGAGATGAATGTGTATTCAGTTTTGTGAGGATAAAATGTCTGTATATGTCTTTTAAGTCCATTTGTTCTAGGTTCATGTTTAAGTCCATTCTTTCATTGTTCAGTTTCTGCTTGGAAGATTTGTCCAGTACTGTCAAGGGGGTCTTAAAATCTCCAACTAATCTAGTGCAGGAAGTTATCGTATGGTTCAGTTTATTTAGGGTTTGCTTATAAATCTAAGCGTGTTCACGCAGGGTGCATAAATGTGAATTATTGAAATCTCTTTGTTTTGTGTGCTTCCCTTGACATGTATGTAAGTGTCCATTCTTGTCTTTTCTTAACTTTTTTTTTTTCATTTTAAATCCAACTGTTTTGGAAATAACATTGCAAACCAAACGTTATTCTACCTTCCATTTGTTTGGATTATTGTTTTCCATCCCTTCACTCTTAGATTTGTCCTTTGAATGTAGGTGGGATTCTTGGAGGCAGCAAATATCGGTCCTGAGCTTTTCTATACTGTCAACCAGGCTGTGCCTTTTGAGAGAGGAATTAAACCCATCCACCTTTATCAACTGAATTGATAGGTGTAATGGAGTTTTGGTCATCTCACTTGTCAGAAATCCTCAGCTTATTTTTATCCCTTTCACCATTGTGCAAACTGGACTTTGTTCTTTAAGTTCTGGGCGTGTTTACATTTTTGATGGACCATCATGCTCTTCCTTAGGAAGAATCTGGTTCCACTTACTTCATGCAGATCTAGTCCAGTTGTGGCAAATTTCCTTAACATTTGAATGTTAGTGACATATTTGATTTCTCCATCAAAAATGATATTCACTTGAACATGGTACAAGATCATGGGCTGAAAATTGTTTTGTTTAAGAATGTTACAGCCTGCATATACCGAGGATGGCTGATTTGAACCCAGCCCAGGCCAAACTGGGTAACAGAAAATACCCAGGCACTGTGGTGGGCACCTGTAGTCCAAGCTACTCGGGAGGCTGAGGCAAGAGAATCACTTAAGCCCGAGAGTTGGAGGTTGCTATGAGCTGTGACGTTATGGTACTCTATTGAGGGTGACAAAGTGACACTCTGTCTCAAAAAAAAAGAAAGTTACAGGCCAATGACCGTCCTTTTCTGGCTTGAAAATTTCAGCTGAAAAATCAATGATCATCCTGATATTTTTCCCTTTGTGGGTAAGAGTTTTATTACATCTGGCTGTCTGCAGAATTTTTTCCTTCATATTAACTTTGGCAAAGTTAATTACAATGTGTCTAGGAGTTGCTTTGTTTGGATGGAGTGGTGCTGGGGTTCTGATACAATCTACTATCTGAATTTCTGTGTCTCTTACAATACTTGGGAAATTCTGTACCATAATGTCTTGAAGTAGTGCCTCCATGGTGTCCTGCTTATCCTCTTCTCTTTCAGGAATCACTATTATTTGGATCTTCGATTTTTTGGAATAATCTCCTAACTTTCTCAGGGAACTTTTAATGACTGGGATATTTCAAAAGTCTTGTCTTTAATTTCTAAAATTTGTCTTTTCCATGTTCTGCTCTATTACTGAGGATCTCAATTATGTTTTGAATCTTCCCAGATGTCTGTTTCAAGTTCTTAAGCTTTCGAATATCATTCCTTATGTCCATATTCTTGGTGACTTTGTCTTTGAATTCATCAATTTCTTGAGACAACATTTGACCTATTCTTAGATTTATATTTTCATCCTCTTCTCAATTTTAATCATTGTATTTGCTGTCCATCTTCTGAGTTCTATTTCTGATATTATAGCCATGTCTCTATGGATGGTATTTTCTGTTGAATCTCTTTTGTGATTTCTTTGTGGAGTTGATCTACCTTGATTTTTTCATGTTGTCAGAGTTTTTTCTGCCTGCCCCTCCCTTTGATTGCTTGTAGCTTTTAAAAAGTATATGAATTTTGCAGGGTGTGGTTCTCAGACCTGTAATCCCAGCACTGTGGGGGAGTTGCGGTGGGAGGATTGCTTGAGCTCAGGAGTTCGAGGCTTGTCTGAGTGAGAGTGAGACACCAACTCATGAAAACAGTGGAAAAACCCAGTTGGAAATTGTGGTGAACACCTGTGCAAGCCCAGCCGCTTTGGAGGCTAAGGCAGCATGATGCCCACGGCCCAAGTCTAAGGTTGCAGTGAGCTGCAACACCATTGCACTCTGCTCAGGGCAAAGGGTGGAAGTCTATCTTGACAAGAAAAAGAAAAAGAAAAAAGAAAGAAAGAAAGAAAGTAGGAAGGGAATGAATGAATGAATGAATGAAGATGAATTTTCCTTTTTTATTTGAAATGATTAGATGTCCCTGAGTACTTATGGAGTGATAATCTTGTTGGGGGCCCTTAGGAAACACGGTAGCAATGTATTTGGAAATTAAAACTGGAGGAGTGTGATAGGATTGGGCAGCCCCTGGAACTGGAGCTAATGACCCCTTCTCTAATCAGTTGGAACACGTGATTGTGGCCTTTCCTCTACAGCTTCACAAAGGTCCCTTTTAGAGCTGTAGCCGTAGTCTTCTGAGGCCCTGCTTCATGAGGTAGCATAGCCTCCCTCTGTCTTGATGTCAGCCTGCCCTCTATGCAATCCTAAGGAGTCTCATCATTTCACTGGAATCTCTGCCACTGAAAGATACCCATACCAATGGCTCAAAATCTCAGCAGCAATAGCTAGAGGAGGTGAAATTGCAGACAGATCTGCTGAATCCTCCCCTTACCATTAGTAACTTCCCCACCCTCCACTCCTAAAACTAAGTCAAACAAGTATTAAACCTGTTGGCCCTGAAAGTGGAAAACAAGAATCCCTGATGGCTCTGGGAGAATTCCACTCTAACTCTCTCAGGCAGTGCAAGAAACACTCACTCAAAGGAGTTCTGGGAATCCCAAAAAAGCTGATCTGTCTGAGAGTTCCCTTGGGGCTCAACAATGGTCTTTCCTAATTGGGAAAGAGGGTCAAGAGAGTTCACTTCTCTCCTTGCCAAAGTGAAAACTACAGTGCCACTATTTCTGCCCACCAGCTCAGTGTACCACACAATGCTCAGGCTTTTCAATAAGCTTGCAAAAAACTCTGGCTGCTGCAGGGGACAGTCGGCCTGGTGGATTGCAGAGAGAGATTATTTGTTCACTTTTGTGCCAAGCAGGACGTAGCCTGTACTCAGAAGTGGAACCTCCCTGGTGTCGTAGCACTAGTCCATTGCAGCTCTCTTCTGTTTGGTGAGGTGAGAGGTCCTTTGTTCTCTGCTCAGTGGTGAAAGACTGCTAAGGACATCCTAGATGTGGGAGGGATCTCCCATCCCCTTGACAATAAGTGCCTTTGAACTAATCTCCATACCCTATCTTTGTTGTCTTTCTTCCTCTCAGTGGGTATGATGTACACCACCCTTTCTTCCCACTGTGCTCAACTCCCCAACTTTGGGTTCTCCAAGTCCATTTCAGTCCAACTTCTCTCCCTTTGGACAGGAGCGTCTGGTGAAACCTGCTTCTTATCAGCCATCTTGACTCCTCACATTCCATGATATTTTTCTACCACATAGTTGAACCATGTTCTGATTGAAGGATATTTTAGTAGTTTCCAGTTTGGCTCTAGTACAAATAACATTTTAGTTTTTAAAAGAAAGTCCTTAATGTAACTGTATCTTTTGCTACATCAAATAATATTCACATGTTCTACAGAGTAGGACATCGGTATATCCTTTTACAGGCTACCACTCATTCTACTACAATAACATAGGCAAATATATCTTCTGAATAAAAGCAACTTTGATGATTTTACCATTGCTAACTTTAACTAGTATAACATTCTCATTTATAGTAAGTGGGTTTTTTTTTTGTTATTGAGTTTTATTGTGTTATTAATATTGTTGTTCTTAGAGAATTGAGTTCTTAGAGTACTGAGTTTTAAATTTGTGGGTAGTGTGTGATAGGTGATAACATTAAGTGGCAACAATAACCTCATTGTTTTTGGTGTTGTTGTTGTTTGGTTTTCTTAAAAAATTTTTTAATTTTTTTTATTAGAAACAAAAATGTTTTAAAGGATGAACAAACATAAATACATTCAGAAAAGAAATCAATTACTACATTTAAATATTAAGCAATAATAATAATAATGCAAAGAAAGTAACATTCACATTGTCAAATAAAAGTATGTCTATTATAGAATGCTTTGACTCTGAGATTCAGTATAGAGTCATCAGTTAACTTCTTAATTTTTTTAAATATCAAAAAATAGACAACCAACATTTATAAATAAAAGTAAAAGATAATTTTTAAAAAACAGATCATGCTAAGTCTTGTAGACAATAGAAAAAGAAGAAATATGTCCTATTCATTTTACTTGATCTGGGTACCCCTGATATTAAAGTTGGATAAAATGCATTATAAAGGAGAAATTACAAACATATGTCACTTATAAATGAGGATACAATATCCAAAACAACATATTAACATGCTCAGTTAAAAATTAATGTTTAGGCAGTGCAGGAGGAGGTGAGGTCGGCGCCGTCTTCAGGAGCCCTTGGAGACCAAGTCCCCGGCGGCGGCGGGGACAGGGCACCAGCAGCGGATTCATCCCACCACTTAAAACCTCAAAACGTTGGACCACACAGTCTTACTGTATTGTAAAACACAAAGACTCGGAGGCGGAGCAAGATGGCAGCCAAGTAATAGCTTCCTTGCATCTGGGCACTGTGAGTCTGAGGAGATAGGACTCCAGGCATCTCTGGCTGGTGGGATCTGCCTATCATCACCCCTGCAAGGATACAGGGAGTCAGCAAGAGACTTCTGCACCCCAAGAGGAGGACTAAAACAGTGGAAAACCGGTAAGTGGTCGTGAGTGTTCAATCCATCTAAACCTGCCCGCAACTGTAAGTTCAGTAGCAGAGAGACTGCAAACCAGAAAGGCCTTACTCTGTGAACTGTTTTGGTGTCATTAGACTTGGCACTCCGTTGAACTGCCTTGGGGAGAGCCTGAGTGGGAGTGCGGAGAACTTTGGCCTTTGTCTAGGGCCCCAGTCTGAGCCACTGAGCGAGACGGAGCTAATAGTGTTTGGCTCTGGGTCACAGGGAGCCATTGTGAGCGATCTGCCCCGGCAAGCTCCACCCTCAGGGTCGCAGAGCTAGAATCAGCTGGGAGCTGGTAAACCAGTGACCAAGTAGCCTAAGGGCGGGGTCTGAGCCGCCTTGCAGCCCTAACCCTCGGGGGCAGAGGGAGACCAGTTTTGGCACACAGTGTAAGTGGATAGCCACTTCAGCAGTGATTCCAGCGACAAGAACTTCCCTGGGAAAGCTTCTGCTCAGCAAGTGAACAAGTTCAAAGTGCCTTTTAAGTGGGCTGAAGAGAGATTTAGGGTGTCTACCTGCTGGGGTTTGAGAAATTAGTAGCCTCCAGTCATATCAGTACTGTGATTAACATCTCATACCCCAGAAGACCACATGTTGCCCAGACAATATTCAATAACATATACATACTGCTTTGTTTTTGGTTGTGTTTTTTTTTTTTTTCGTTTGGTTGTTTTTTTGGTTTATTTTGATGTTGTTGCTGTTGTTTTGTTTTTTAAGTTCAACCTTTTCCATAAAGATCTTTTTCTTTCTCAATTTTTCTAGTTTAATTATAATTTCCCATTGCTGCCTATTTCAATAATTAGAACTTCATTTTTGTTAGTGTTTAACTGCTATTATTTGGTTTTCCACCCAATTTTATCTTGTAAAGTTTTCTGTTCGCTTGTTTTGGTTTGATTTATAGCATTTTTGTCTTTCCTCTCTACTTGGTGCAGGTGGGGTACTGTGTCTGATCAGGTTAGCAAAGAGCTGCTGACCTCAAGGGAAACACCCAACTGGGCACACCCAGAAGGTGGTTTTTTTGTAAGGTTGTATCAAACTACCCTACTCTACACCTATATTGCTCTGTCTCCCTCTTTCTGTGCTTCTCTTCTTTTTGTCAATATTCCTTTTACCCACCCCCTATCCTTTCTCTATTTTTCTTTTTTTTTCTTAACACTCGGTCCTTGTTTCTTTCTTCCCTTTTTTTATCTTCAACCTTCTCACCCTTCTGATCCTGTAACCCTTATTCCACAGGCATGAGAACTTAAAGAGCAAGAGGAAGTGAAAGGAAAATTAGGGCAAGGAAACATATAAAAGAAATCACTCATGAGGAAGAATCAGCAGAAAACTAAAGGCAACATGAAGAACCAGTCCAGAACAACCCCGCCAAGGGACCATGAGGTAGCTACTGCAGAGGATTCCACCTATAAAGAAATGTTAGGAATGACAGAAAGGGAATTTAGAATACACATGTTGAAAACAATGAAAGAAATGATGGAAACAATGAAGGAAACTGCTAATAAAGTGGAAAATAACCAAAAGGAAATTCACAAACAGAATCAAATAAGAGATGAACGATATGAAGAATATAAAAAGGATACATCAGAGCTGAAGGAACTGAAACAGTCAATTAGGGAACATAAAGATGCAATGGAAAGTATCAGCAACAGGTTAGACCATGCAGAAGAAAGAATTTCAGAGGTAGAAGATAAAGTTCTTGAGATAACTCAGATAGTAAAAGAGGCAGAAAAGAAGAGAGAGAAAGCAGAATGTTCACTGTCAGAATTATGGGACTTTATGAAGCGTTCCAACATACGAGTTATAGGAATTCCAGAAGAGGAAGAAGAATGACCCACAAGGAATGGAAGCCATTCTAGAGAATATTATAAAAGAAAATTTCCCAAATATCGCTAGATTCTGATACACTGCTTTCAGAGGGATATCGAACCCAGGTCGCCTCAACTCTAACCGAGCTTCTCCAAGACACATTGTGATGAACCTGTCCAAAGTCAAGACAAAAGAAAAGATTCTGCAAGCTGCCAGGAGAAAGCGCCAGTTGACCTACAGGGACAAATCCATCAGAGTGACCACAGACTTCTCTAATGAAACTTTCCAAGCAAGAAGACAATGGTCATCTACCTTTAATCTACTTAAACAGAACAATTTCCAGCCCAGAATTCTGTACCCTGCTAAGCTAAGCTTCAAAATTGACTGAGATCTCAAATCATTTACGGATATACAAAAATTGAGCAAATTCACCACAACCAGACCAGCTCTACAGGAAATATTCAACCTGTTCTGCACATTGACCACCACAATGGATCAGCAGCAAATTAAGAACTCAGAAATTAAAGGACAGAACCTAACCTCCACACTGATGCAAACGATAAAACTAAGCAATGGACTCTAACCAAATAAGATGAATAGAATACTACCACACTTATCAATTATCTCAGTAAATGTTAATGGCTTGAATTCCCCACTGAAGAGACACAGATTGGTTGACTGGATTAAAAAACGCAAGCCATCAATTTGTTGTCTGCAAGAAACACACCGGGCTTCAAAAGACATATTAAAGCTCCGAGACAAAGGTTGGAAGACAATCTTTCAGGCAAATGGAATTCAGAAAAAAAGAGGAGTTGCAATTTTATTTTCAGATACATGTGGATTTAAAGCAACTAAAGTCAAAAAAGACAAAGATGGTCACTTTATATTGGCCAAGGGAAAAATACAACAAGAAGACATTTCAATTCTAAATATTTATGCACCCAATTTAAATGCTCCCAGGTTCTTGAAACAGACCTTACTCAGTCTGAGCAATATGATATCTGATAATACCATAATAACAGGGGAACTTAACACTCCTCTTACAGACCTGGACAGATTCTCTAAACAGAAATTAAACAAGGATATAAGAGATTTAAATGAGACCCTAGAACAACTGTGCTTGATAGACGCATATAGAACACTCCACCCCAAAGATAAAGAATATACATTCTTCTCATCACCCCATGGAACATTCTCCAAAATTGATCATATCCTGGGACACAAAACAAATATCAACAGAATCAAAAGAATTGAAACTTTACCTTGTATCTTCTCAGACCATAAGGCACTAAAGGTGTTACTCAACTCTAACAAAAATGCTCGACACTACCCAAAGGCATGGAAATTGAACAATCTTCTGTTGAATAACAGATGGGTGCAGGAACAAATAAAACAGGAAATCATTAACTTCCTTGAGCATAACAATAATGAAGACACAAGCTACCAAAACCTGTGGGATACTGCAAAAGCAGTTTTGAGAGGAAAATTAATCGCTTCAGATGCCTACATTCGAAAACCAGAAAGAGAGCTATCAACAATCTCACAAGAGATCTTATGGAATTTGGAAAAGAAGAACAATCTAAGCCTAAACTCAGTAGAAGAAAAGAAATATCCAAAATCAAATCAGAGACCAATGAAATTGAAAACAAAAGAATCATTCAGAAAATTAATGAAATAAGGAGTTGGTTTTTTGAAAAAATAAATAAAATAGATAAATCATAGGCCAGACTAACGAGGAATATTAAAGTAAAATCTCTAGTAACCTCAATCAGAAATGATAAAGGGGAAATAACAACTGATCCCACAGAGATACAAGAGATCATCTCTGAATACTACCCGAAACTCTATGCCCAGAAATTTGACACTGTGAAGGAACTGGATCAATATTTTGAATCACACCCTCTCCCTAGACTCAGCCAGAAAGAAATAGAGCTCCTGAACAGACCAATTTGAAGCACTGAGATCAAAGAAACAATAAAAAAGCTTCCAACCAAAAAATGCCCTGGTCCAGATGGCTTCACTCCAGAATTCTATCAAAACTTCAAGGAAGAGCTTATTCCTGTACTGCAGAAATTATTCCAAAAAATTGAGGAAGAAGGAATCTTCCCCAACACATTCTATGAAGCAAACATCACCCTGATACCAAAACCAGGAAAAGACCCAAACAAAAAGGAGAATTTCAGACCAATCTCACTCACGAATATAGATGCAAAAATTCTCAACAAAATCCTGGCCAATAGATTACAGCTTATCATCAAAAAAGTCATTCATCATGATCAACTAGGCTTCATCCCAGGGAGGCAAGGCTGGTTTAACATACGCAAGTCCATAAACGTTATCCACCATATTAACAGAGGCAAAAATAAAAATCACATGATCCTCTCAATAGATGCAGAAAAAGCATTTGATAAAATCCAGCATCCTTTTCTAATTAGAACACTGAAGAGTATAGGCATAGGTTGCACATTTCTAAAACTGATTGAAGCTATCTATGACAAACGCACAGCCAATATTTTACTGAATGGAGTAAAACTGAAAGCTTTTCCTCTTAGAACTGGAACCAGACAAGGTTGTCCTCTGTCACCTTTACTATTCAACGTAGTGCTGGAAGTTCTAGCCAATACAATTAGGCAAGACAAGGAAATAAAGCAAATCCAAATGGGAGCAGAGAAGGTCAAACTCTCCCTCTTTGCTGACGACATGATCTTATACTTAGAGAACCCCAAAGACTCAACCACAAGACTCCTAGAAGTCATCAAAAATTACAGTAATGTTTTAGGATATAAAATCAATGTCCACAAGTCAGTAGCCTTTGTGTACACCAGTAACTGTGAAGATGAGAAGCTAATTAAGGACACAACTCCCTTAACCATAGTTTCAAAGAAAATGAAATACCTAGGAATATACCTAATGAAGGAGGTGAGGGACCTCTATAAAGAAAACTATGAAATCCTCAGAAAGGAAATAGCAGAGGATATTAACAAATGTAAAAACTTACCATGCTCATGGACGGGAAGAATCAACATTGTTAAAATGTCTATATTTCCCAAAGCAATCTACCTATTCAATGCCATTCCTATCAAAATACCAACATCGTACTCTCAAGATTAGGGAAAAATGATTCTGCACTTTTTATGGAACTGGAATAAACCCCGTACAGTTAAGGCAGTTCTTTGTAACAAAAATAAAGCTGGGGGCATCAGCATACCAGATTTTAGTCTGTACTACAAAGCCATAGTGCTCAAGACAGCATGGTACTGGCACAAAAACAGAGACATAGACACTTGGAATCGAATTGAAAACCAAGAAATGAAACTAACATCTTACAACCACCTAATCTTTGATAAACCAAACAAGAACATACCTTGGGGGAAAGACTCCCTATTCAATAAATGGTGTTGGGAGAACTGGATGTCTACATGTAAAAGACTGAAACTGGACCCACACCTTTCCCCACTCACAAAAATTGATTCAAGATGGATAAAGGACTTAAATTTAAGGCATGAAACAGTAAAAATCCTCAAAGAAAGCATAGGAAAAACACTGGAAGAGATTGGCCTGGGGGAAGACTTCATGAAGAAGACTGCCATGGCAATTGCAACAACAACAAAAATAAACAAATGGGACTTCATTAAACTGAAAAGCTTCTGTACAGCTAAGGAGACAATAACCAAAGCAAAGAGACAACCTACACAATGGGAAAGCATATTTGCATATTTTCAATCAGACAAAAGCTTGATAACTAGGATCTATAGAGAACTCAAATTAATCCACATGAAAAAAGCCAACAATCCCATATATCAATGGGCAAGAGACATGAATAGTACTTTCTCTAAAGATGACAGACGAATGGCTAAGAAACACATGAAAAAATGTTCATCATCTCTATATATTAGAGAAATGCAAATCAAAACAACCCTGAGATATAATCTAACCCCGGTGAGAATGGCCCACATCACAAAATCTCAAAACTGCAGATGCTGGCGTGGATGTGGATTGAAGGGAACACTTTTACACTGCTGGTGGGATTGCAAACTAGTACAACCTTTCTGGAAGGAAGTATGGAGAAACCTCAAAGCACTCAAGCTAGACCTCCCATTTGATTCTGCAATCCCATTACTGGGCATCTACCCAGTAGTAAAAAATCCTTTTATCATAAGGACACTTGTACTAGACTGTTTATTGCAGCTCAATTTAGAATCGCCAAAATGTGGAAACAGCCTAAATGCCCACCAACCCAGGAGTGGATTAACAAGCTTTGGTATATGTATACCATGGAATACTATTCAGCCATTAAAAAAAAATGGAAACTTTTCATCCTTCTTATTAACCTGGATGGACGTGGAAGACATTATTCTTAGTAAAGCATCACAAGAATGGAGAAGCATGAATCCTATGTACTCAATTTTGATATGAGGACAATTAATGACAATTATGGTTATGGGGGGGAAGCAGAAAAATGGAAGGAGGGAGGGGGCTGGGGCCTTGGTGTGTGTCACACTTTATGGGGGCAAGATATGATTGCAAGAGGGACTTTACCTAACAATTGCAATCAGTGTAACCTGGCTTATTGTACCCTCAATGAATCCCCAAGAATAAAAAAAAAAAGAAGACAGACAAATGGGTAACAAACATATGGAAAAAACAAACAAACAAAAAAACACAAAGACTCAAAGTGCCCAAGTCTGAAGATCCGTGATATTTGAGAACTGTGTAATTTTGGGTTGACGTTTACTATGAAGGACATTACTCAGTTGTCAAAATCGGAGGTTGATAATAGTAACATATCTGTTAAATCCTCATTTGACTAGTTGTGGTGTGGTTATATAAGAACTCCTGACTCATAGGAAAACATACCAAAGCATTTAGGGCTAAGACATCGTATCTGTCTGTCTCCCTTTCTCCCCGCTGAAAGGGCAGATGTTAAATACAGGAAAATGTCAACATTTGAGGAGTCCACATATGGGCAAAGGGCATCAGAATTGTTTGTGCTGTCCCTGCAACTATTCTCTAAGTCAATGGTTCTCAACCTGTGGGTCACGACCCCTTTGGGGGTCAACTGACCCTTTCACAGGGGTCGCCTACAACCGTCAGAAAACACATATTTCCAATGGTCTTAGGAACCGAGACATGGCTCCTCTACCCGTCTCCAGACAGGTCCACCCACGTACGGATACGCCCACATACGAGTACCTGGCGCGATGATGTCATCATACAAATACAAGTGTATGTGACGGGGTTGGCGCCATAATGTGGACCAGTCACACTTGCGTAGAGAGCAGCTACTCTGCTAAAAGCAGCTGCTGTGTTGAAAGCAGCAGTATTGGAGGTAGAATGACACTTCATGAATTGTAATTATTGGGTAAATGTAAAAGCATTTACTGTAAAATCAACTACTGAAAAAAATGTCTGCCCTGGGAACGTAATCTGGATGCTGATCATTCTTTTTATATTCAGCTGTTGTCGTGAATACTTCCCCCTTGTGATAGTAACAGGTATGTAAAAAAAAACACAGAGAATGGTAAGTCATAGGAAAATTTAACGAACTGTATTGACTGAACTATGCCACGGATCGTCTTTTGTATTATTAAAGCTATTGCTATATATTTTCATTAGCAAAACACCCCATGACAATGGATTGTGTAGAGAAGAACGTTAAGAAAATATAGTGAGGATTTTTGACAGTACGGTTTTACCTCAATTACAGCAGGAATTGAGAAACTGCAATGTGTTATTTGTTGTGAAGTTCTATCAGCCGAATCTATGAAGCCAAACAAACTAAAAAGCCATTTTGATAGCAAGCCTCTAAGCTTTGCCAGCAAGGATACCAACTATTTTAGAAGCTGATGGACTCAAGAAAGCCGGACTTGACACTGGTGGCAAGTACCACAAACAAAACATAGCGGCCATTGAAGCTTCATATTTGGTGGCCCTCAGAATCGCCAGAGCTATGAAACCTCACACCACTGCTCAGGATTGACTGTTGTCAGCAGCCAAAGGCATTGTTCCAGTTATGATCGGAGATGAATTTGTTACGAAATTGAGTGCAATTTCCTTATCTGACAACACTGTCCGCAGAAGAATAGATGACATGTCAGCTGATATCCTTGATCAGGTAATCCAGGAAATCAAATCTGCTCCACTTCCAGGGTTAAGTATCCAGCTTGATGACTCTATGGACGTTGCAAACTGTTCCTGGTTTACGTGAGGTCTATGAATGATGGTAACTTTAAAGATGTAAACCTCTTGACATGACAACTACTGCACATGATGTATTTGACACGGTTCATTTACGAGAGAGCATATCTCTTGGGAAAAGGTTTGTGGTGTTTGCACAGATGGTGCTGCAGCTATGCTAGGATGTCGATCTGGATTTCAAGGTTTGGTACTGAATGAGTCACCAAAAGTCATCGGAACTCACTGTATGATTCATCACGTATTAGCGATGAAGACGCTGCCACAAGAGTTACAAGAAATAATGAAAAGCGTCATAAGTTCTGTCAATTTCGTAGATGTGATCACTTTAAACAGTCAACTATTTTTGCAACTGTGCAATGAGCTGGATGCACTGAACAATGCTCTGCTATTTCACACAGAAGTGAGACAGTTGTCAAGAGGAAAGTTTTAAAACGTGTTTTTGAGCTTTGTGATGAACTCAAACATTTTTTAACCAGAAGTAAGACCGCAGTTCGAAGCACTTTTCAGCAATAAAAGTGAACTGCAGAAAATAGCTTACTTGGTTGACATCTTTGCCATCTTGAATGAAATAAATTTATCACTGTACAGACCAAACACAACATGCCTTGATTTGTCCGAAAAGATGCAATCATTCCAAATGAAACTTCAGCTTTGGCAAAAAAAAAATTGGATGAAAATAAAATTTACATGTTGCCTACCCTATCTTTCTTTGAGGAACATGACATTAAACCAGACAAAAAGATTACGATAATTCCTGTGAAAGAACACTTGCACATGCTTGTAGATGAAATTTCATCGTACTTTCCAAATCTACCTGACACTCCATTTGCACTTGCCAGAAGCCCATTCGCAGTCAAAGTTGAAGATGTTCCTGAGACAGCACAAGAGGAGTTCGTTGAACTTATTAACAGCAATGCAGCGAGAACTGATTTCTCTACAATGCCAGTTACAAAATTCTGGATCCAGTGTTTGCAGTCATATCCTGTTCTGAGACTGAGTTGCGCCGCCGCCTTTCATTTCCAACAACATATCTGTGTGAAACAGGGTTTTCTAGCTTGTTGATTATCAAGTTGAGGAAGATGATCTTCGTTGTGCTCTTGCAAAGACTGCCCCGAGAATTTCTGAGCTGGTGAGAAAGATGCAATCTCAACCTTTGCACTGACGCTGGCTTTTTATGCATACTGTCGCGAAATGTAGCAATGTAGTTTATTGTTATATTAAGACTGTTACCCATGCTACACCACGCTTCAAAACAAAATTTCATTTATTTCTAATTAGAAATAAATATTTCACAATATGATTATAAAAAAAATTAATGTTTAAGTAATATACTTTGGTCAAAATTAAAACCAATTTATGTGAAGATTAGTCACTATATTCTTTTCTTGTTATTTTTTTTCTTCTTTTTCTTTCCCTCAGCCCTTCCCTCCTTCTATGTCTGCTCTCCCCTTCCCCCATGCCCCACTGTGTCATTAATTGTCTTCAAATCAAAATTGAATACATAGGATTCATACTTCTCCACTCCTGTGATGCTTCAGTAAGAATAATGTGTTCCACCTCCATACAGGTTAGTACAAATGCTGAAAAATCTCCATTTTTTGTGGTTGAATATATATATATGCCGCAGCTTACCGGCATATATATATATTTTGGCAATTGTAAACTGGGCTGTGATAAACCGACTAGTACAGGTGTCTTTATAATAAAAGTGTTTTTTTTTTTTTACCTTCTGGATAGATGCCCAGTAATGGGATTGCAGGATCAAATGGGAGGTCTAGGTTGAGTTCTTTGAGGTTTCTCCACAATTTCTTCCAAACAGGTTGTATCAGTTTGCAGTCCCACCAGCAGTGTAAAAGTGCTCCTTTCTCACCACAACCACACCAGCATCTGCAGTTTTGAGATTTTGTGATATAGGCCATTCTTGCTGGGGTTAGGTGATATCTCAGGGTGATTTTAATCTGCATTTCTCTAATAATTAAGGATGATGAGCATATTTTCATATGATTGCTGGCCATTCATCTGTCATCTTTGGAGAAGATTCTATTCATCTCTCTTCCTCATTGATGTATGGCGTTGTTGGTTTTTTTCTCGTGAATTGATTGAAGTTCTGTATAGATCCTGGTTATTAAGTATTTGTCTGATTCAAAATATGCAAATATCCTTTCCCATTGGGTAGGTGGTCTGCTTTGGTTGTTGTCTCCTTGGCTGTACAGAAATGTTACAATTTAATTAAATCCCTTTTGTTTATTATTGGTGTTGCTACTGCTATGGCAGTCTTCCTCATAAAATCTTTTCCCAGGCTGATATCTTCCAGTGTTTTTTCTATTCTTTCTTTGAAGATTTTTACTGTTTCATGCCTTAAATTTAAGTCTTTTATCCATCTTTAATCAATTTTTGTGGGTGAAGAAAGTTTCAGTCTTTTACATGTGGATTTCCAATTCTCCCAGCATCATTTATTGAATAAGGAATCTTTTCCCCAGTGGACGCTGTTGTTTGGTTTCTCAAAGATTAGGTGGCTGTAAGTTGCTGGTTTCATTTCCTGGTTTTCTATTCAATTCCAAAAGTCTGTATCTCTATTTTTGTGCCAGTACCATGCTGTCTTGACCACTATGGCCTTGTAATACAGCCTAAAATCCGGTATGGTGATACCCCTGGCTTTGTTTTTATTACAAAGAACTGCCTGAGCTATACAGGTTTTTTTCTGGTTCCATACAAAATGCAGAATTTGTTGCAAGTCTTGAAAATAGGATGTTGGTATTTTCATACAGATGGCATTGAATTGGTAAATTGCTTTTGAAATTACAGACATTTTAACAGTGTTGATTCTTCCCAGGCATGAGCATGGTATGTTCTTCCATTTGTTAAGGTCTTCTGCTATTTCCTTTCTTAAGGTTATAATTTTCTTCATAGAGGTTCTTCACCTCTTTTGTTAGGTATATTCCTAAGTATTTCATTTTCTTTGGGGCTATGGTGAAGGGAGTTGTGTCTTTAATTAACATCTCACCTTGGCTGATGTTGGCTTATAGAAAAGCAAATGACTTGTGGACATTGATTTTATATCCTGAGACATTACTGTATTTTTTAATGACTTCCAGGAGTCATGTGGTTGAGTCTTTAGGGTTCTCTAAGTATAAGATCATATCACCAGCAAAGAGGGAGAGTTTGACCTCCTCTTCTCCAATTTGGATGCCCTTTATTTTCATGTCATGTCTAATTGTATTGGCTAGAACTTCCAACACTATGTTGAATAGTAATGGTGACAGAGGACAACCTTATCTGATTCCAATTCTAAGAAGAAAAGCTTTCAGTTTGACTCCATTCAGTAAACTATTAGCTCTGTGTGTTTGTCACAAATAGCTTCGATCAGTTTCAGAAATGTGCCACCATTGCCTATACTCCTCAGTGTTCTAATTGGAAAAGGATACTGGATTTTGTCGAATGCTTTTTCTGTTATCTATTGTGAGGATCATATAGTTTTTAGTTTTACTTCTGTTGATATGGTGAATAACCTTTATAGACTTGCGTATATTAAACCAACCTTGCATCCCCAAAATGAAACCAACTTGATCATGATGTATGACTTTTTTGATGATAAGCTGTAATCAGTTGGCTAAGATTTTGTTGAGAATTTTTGCATCTGTATTCATTAGTGAAATTGGTCTGAAATTCTCCTTTTTAATTGGGTCTTTTCCAGGTTTTGGTATCAGAGTGATGTTTTCTTCATAGAACGTGTTGGGGAAGATTCCTTCCTTCTCGATTTTTTGGAATAATTTCTGCAATATAGGAATAAGCTCTTCTTTGAAGGTTTGATAAAATTATGGTGTGAAGCCATCCAGACCAGGGCATTTTTTTTGTTGGAAGATTTTTATTGTTTCTTTGAACTCAGTGCTTGAAATTGGTCTGTTCCAGAGATGTTTTTCACCTGGGGTAAGTCTAGGGAGAGGGTGTGATTCCAAATATTGATACATTTCCTTCACATTGTTGAATTTCTGGGCATAAAGTTTCTGGTAGTATTCAGAAATAATATCTTGTATCTCTGTGGCATCAGTTGTTATTTCCCCTTTGTCATTTCTGATTGAGGTTACTAGAGATTTTACTTTTTTTTTCTAGTCTAGCCAAAGGTTTATCTATTTTATTTATTTTTTTTCAAAAACCCAACTCCTTGTTTCATTAATTTTCTGAATGATTCTTTTGTTTTCAATTACATTAATCTCTGATTTAATTTTGGATATTTCTTTTCTTCTGCTGGGTTTAGGCTTAGATTGTTCTTCTTTTCCAATTCCATCAGATGGCTTGTGAGTTTGTTGATGTGCTCTTTTTTTGTTTTTTAAATGTGGGCTTTTAAACAATAAATTTCTTTGCTGTATCTGATAGGTTTTGGTAACTTGTGTCTTCATTTCTGTTATACTCAAAGAAGTTAATGATTTTATTTTTTATTTCTTCCTGCACCCAACTGTCATTCAGCATAAGGTTGTTTAACTTCCATGCCTTTGTGTGAGGTTGAACATTTTTGTTGGAGTTGAGTTCTACTTTTAGTGCCTTGTGGTCTGAGAAGATGCAAGGTAGAATTTCAATTCTTTTGATTCTATTGAGGTTTGTTTTGTGTCCTAGGATATGATCAATCTTGGAGAATGTTCCATGGGATGATGAGAAGAATGTATATTCTTTATCTTTGGAATGGAGTGTTCTATATACATCTATCAAGCACAGTTGCTCTAGGGTCTCATTTAAATCTCTGACATCTTTGTTTAATTTCTGTTTAGAGGATATTTTCAGCTCTGAGAGAGGAGTATTAAAGAGGAGTAATAAATGGTGTTATAGGATATCATACATCTATCAAGCACAGTTGCTCTAGGGTCTCATTTAAATCTCTAACATCTTTGTTTAATTTCTGTTTAGAGGACCTTTTCAGCTCTGAGAGAGGAAGTAATAAATGGTGTTATAGGATATCATATTGTTGAAACTAAGCAAAGTCTGTTCTAAGAATCTGGAAGCATACAAATTGGGTGCATAAATATTTAGAATTGAAATGTCTTCTCATTGTATTTTTCCTTTGACCAACATGAAGTGACCATCATTGTCTTTTTTGACTTTATTTGCTTTAAATCCACATGTATCTGAAAATAAGATTGCACCTCCTCTTTTCTTCTTAATTCTATTTGCCTGAAAAATTGTCTTACAACCCTTGACTCGGATTTTCAATTTGTCTTTTGAAGCCAGATGTGTTTTTTGCAACAGCAAATGGATGGCTTGTGTTTTTTAATCTAGTCAGACAATCTATGCCTCTTCAGGGGAGAATTCAAGCCATTGATGGTTATTGAGACAATTGATAAGTGTGGTAGCGTTGTATTCATCTTATTTTGTGAAAGTCCATTGCTTACTTTTGTCTTTTGCATCATTGTGGGAACTAGGTTCTGTCTTTTAATTTCTGGGTGTTTACTTTGCTGAAGGTCCATTGTGATGGTCAGTGTATAGAACAGGTTGAAATATTTCCTGTAAGGCTGGTCTTGTTGTGGCAAATTTCCTCAATGTTTGCATATCAATAGAAGATTTGATTTCCTTGTCAATTTTAAAGCTTAGCTTAGTGGGATATAAAATTCTGGGCTGGAAGTTGTTTTGTTTAAGTAGATTAAAGACAGATGACCATTGTCTTCTGGCTTGAAAAGTTTCATTACAGAAGCCTCCAGTGACCCTGATAGGTTTGCCCCGTAGGTCAGTTGGCACTTATTCCTGGCAGCTTGCAAAATCTTTAGTTTTGTCTTGACTTTAGATAGATTCATCACAATGTGCTTTGGAGAAGCTCTTTTTGAATTGAGGCAACCAGGAGATCAATATCCCACTGAAAGGAGTATGTCAGAATTTTTGGTGATATTAGAGAAATTTTCATTTATAATGTTCTCTAGAATGACTTCCATTTCTCTGGGGCATTCTTCTTCCCCTTCTGGGATACCTATAACTCATATGTTTGAATGCTTCATAGAGTCCCATAATTCTGTCAGTGACCATTCTGCTTTCTCTTTCTCCTTTTCTGTCTCTTTAACTATCTGAGTTATCTCAAGAACTTTATCCTCTACCTCTGAGATTATTTCTTCTCCATGATCTAATCTGTTGTTGATACTTTCTATTGCATCCTTAAGTTCCCTAATTGACTGCTTAAGTTCCTTCAGCTCTGCTATATCCCTTTTATATTCTTCATATCTTTCACCTCTTATTTCATTCTGTTTTTGGATTTCCTTTTGGTTATTTTCTACTTTCTCAGCAATTTTACTCATTTTTTTTTATTGTTTTCCACTTTCTCAGCAATTTCCTTCATTGTTTTCATTATCTGTATTTCCCCCTTCTGTCATTTCTAACATTTCTTTATAGAAGGAGTTCTCTGCTGTAGCTACCTCACGATCCCTAGAAGGGGTTACTCTGAACTGGTATTTCATGTTACCTGATTCTTCTTCATGAGTGTTTTTTTGTATCTGTTTCCTTATCCTAATTATCGTCTTGCTCTTTAAAGTTTTTATGAGTTCTTTTGGTAGGGGACCAGAAAAATGAGAAAATTGAAGAGCAAGAAGGGAAAAAAGATTTTAAAAAGAAAGAGAAAGAAGGGAGGGGTGAGTAAAAGGAAATATATTTAAAAAAGGAAAGGGACTGAAAGAAACAGGAGCAATATACATGTACAGTAGGGTACTATGACCCAAATTTGAAGACCCCCAACCTCTGAGGGTGCTGGGTTGGATGATTCGCTTGAGGTCAACAGCTCTTTGCCAGCTGGATCAAACACAATACCCCACCTCCACCAGATAGAGAGGAAAGCCAAAAATACTATAAATCAAACCAAAACAAGCAAGCAAAAACCCTAATGGTATAACATTTGAGAAAAAAGACAACAACAAATAATAGGGGCAGAAACACTGGCAAAAATGAAATTCTAATCGTTAAAGAAGGTAAAAATGAAAGATTGTATTTAAACTAGGATAGTGTGGGGGGGGGGAAGCAAGAAAAATACCAGGGAAAAAATGTTGAAATTAAGAAAAAAAAAAACCTAAACAAACAAACAAAAAATAAAACCTCCCCCAAAACCCTCAAAACCCCAAATCGAAGAACCAAATGGTATATACATATTGCTGAATATTGTCTGGGCAACAGGTGATCTTCACAATGTTGATACAGGTGTGCAAGATAGAGACTGGAGGCCTCTATGGACTGCTGGACTGCTGATCTCTCAGACCCTTGGGAGCCCAAAAATGTCCTCAGCCCACTTAAAAGACACACCAAACTATGAACCATGGCCAAGCAGAAGCTTTCCAAGGAAAGCACTTATCCCTGGGACCTCTCCAAGTGTGGCTGCCTGCTTATCCAGTGTACCAAGTCCAGACTCCCACTATGACCCTGAGGGTCCAGGCTGTTAATCTGCCACACTTGGAACTCCACACTTTCCCAGGGTCTCAATACCCTACTTTGGGCAGCTCAGTCACTAGATTGCTGGCCCAAGGTCTCCTGGATGATCTCTGTGCTGCAACACACAGGGACAGGTCTCCCACAGCAGCTGTGCCTGCAGTCCACAGCTGAATGTTATTAGCTCCCTTCTGGCTCAGCATCTCAGACAGGGGCCCCAGACAACATCCAAAGTCATCTGCACACACCAGGCCAAGATCTCCCAGGGCATTTCAATCAAGTGCCCAAGTTTAAGAAAACCAAAAGAACCCACAGGTAAGGCTATTCCTGCTAGCAGTCTCGCTGTTGCTGTGGGTACAGCTGTGGGCAGCCTCCGACCCAATTAACACAGCCACCACTTACCCGATTTTCCACTGCTTCTTTCCTCCTCGAGGAAAGAAGTCCTCCAGAAGTCTCTCACCAGCTTCCTTTGTCACCAAAGGGAAGCCTCTGGGCAAAACCCACTGGTCAGAGATGCCTGGAGTCTTCTCTTGCCACTCTCACTGTGCCCAGCTGCACAGAAGCTGTTACTCCATCTCTTTGGTCTTTTTTTGTTTGTTTGTTTTGTGGGGTATAATCTGGCTCTGTCTGCCAGGCTGGAGTATAGTTGCATCATATAGCTTACTGCAACCTCCAACTCCTGGGTTCAAGTAGTCCTCCTGCTATATCCTCTCATGTAGCAGGGAGTATAGACACATGCCACTTTACATGGCTGATTTTTCTATGTTTTGTAGAGAAGGGGGTCCCATTCCTTTTCCAGCTGGTCTAGAAATCTTGGCCTCAAGTGATTCTCCAGCCTTGGCCTCACACAATTCTAAGATTGCAGGCATGAGCCAACATCCCTGGCTCTGTAGTTATTTTTTTTTGATATGGATTGTTGAAGTGTCTATCTTCTGAATACTTTGATTGATTGTTATCAAGCAATATATTTTTTATTGTGGGAAAATAACATAGGAAACTTTTTCATTTTAACCAATTCGAGCATTAATTCAGTGACATTAAGTATTTTAAAGCATTTTGCAACTACCACCACTATCCATTTCCAGAAATTGTTCACCATCCTGAGCAGAACTCTGTACTTATTAACAATAACTCTCTACTTCTCCTCCACTCAGACTCTGGTATCCATTATTCTACTTGTGTATTCATGATTTTGCCTTTGCTGGGTATCTTCTAAAAGTGAAATCATAAAACATTCATCCATTTTTGCTTGGCATTTCACTTAACATAAGTGAAACAGATCCAGAACCAAGTGCTAATGAATTCAAGATATCCTTTGTCTGTAGGTCATCAAGCTAACAAACCCATATTAGCATCAACTAATAGAGAATAATCATTAATCAAAATACCACATTTCTCTAATTTAAATCTAAAACAAACGTCACTTAGTTAGACCTTCTAAACTTAATAATTAGTAAAATGACATCAGTGCAGAAATAAATATGTGGGTATGAAGTGAAACAGACAGAGATATCACTTATGGCCATTAAGGTTCCAGGTAATCAGCTGAAGGCCCATATCCAAAATCAATATATATTTATATATTTTTTGCACTCTAAATACTTTTATATTCTTTATTTTTCTTTTTTTTGGGGGGGGGATTCATTGAGGGTACAATAAGCCAGGTTACACTGATTGCAATTGTTAGGTAAAGTCCCTCTTGCAATCATGTCTTGCTACTTTTATATTCTTTTCAGTATATATAGACAATAGACTGACCTAGTAAAAACTTTGTTATTCTGAAATATTCTAGTTGACATTATCATTCTCTTCCAACAAATTTGGCAAATGTAATCTATACATTTTTTAAATTTTCTTTTTTTTATTGTTGGGGATTCATTGAAGGTACAATAAACCAGGTTGCACAGATTGCATTTGTTAGGTAAAGTCCCTCTTGCAATCGTGTCTTGCCCCCAAAAGGTTTGGCACACAAAAAGGCCCGACCCCCCTCCCTCCTTCCCTCTCTCTTATCTTCCTTTCCCCACCCCTTCCTCCTTGTTTCTCTCTCTGCTCTCCCCTTCCCCCACCCCAAACGTGACCTTCATTGTCATTAATTGTCCTCATAAAAAAATTGAGTACAGGGCGGCGCCTGTGGCTCAGTGAGTAGGGCGCCGACCCCATATGCCGAGGGTGGCGGGTTCAAACCCAGCCCCGGCCAAACTGCAACAAAAAAATAGCTGGGCGTTGTGGCGGGTGCCTGTGGTCCCAGCTGCTTGGGAGGCTGAGGCAGGAGAATCGCGTAAGCCCAAGAGTTAGAGGTTGCTGTGAGCCGTGTGACGCCATGGCACTCTACCGAGGGCCGTACAGTGAGACTCTGTCTCTACAAAAAAAAAAAAATTGAGTACATAGGATTCATGCTTCTCCATTCTTGTGATGCTTTACTAAGAATAATGTCTTCCACTTCCATCCAGGTTAATACGAAGGACATAAAGTCTCCATTTTTTTAATGGCTGAATAGTAATCCATGGCATACATATACCACAGTTTATTAATGCATTCCTGGGTTGGTGGGCATTTAGGCTGTTTCTGCATTTTGGTGATTGTAAATTGAGCTGCAAAAAACAGTCATAGTACAAGTGTCCTTATGATAAAAGGATTTTTTACTACTGGGTAGATGCCCAGTAATGGGATTGCAGAATCAAATGGGAGGTCTAGCTTGAGTGCTTTGAGGTTTCTCCATACTTCCTTCCAAAAAGGTTGTAATATTTTGCAGCCCCTCCAGCAGTGTAATAGTGTTCCCTTCTCTCCACATCCACGCCAGCATCTGCAGTTTTGAGATTTTGTGATGTGGGCCATTCTCGCTGGGGTTAGATGGTATCTCAGGGTGGTTTTGATTTGCATTTCTCTAGTAATTAGGGATGATGAGCATTTTTTCATATGTTTGTTAGCCATTCGTCTGTCTTCTTTAGAGAAGGTTCTATTCATGTCTCTTGCCCATTGACATATGGGATTATTGGCTTTTTTCATATAGATTAATTTGAGTTCTGTCTAGATTCTAGTTATCAAGCTTTTGTCTGATTCAAAATATGCAAATATCCTTTCCCATGGTGTAGGTTTTTTCTTTGCTTTGGTTGCTGTCTCCTTAGCTATAAAGAAAATTTTCTGTTTAAGAAGTCCCATTTGTTTATTTTTGTTGTTCTCGCAATTGCCACGGCAGTCTTCTTCATGCAGTCTTTAACAGGCCAATATCTTCCAGTGTTTTTCCTATGCTTTCTTGGAGGATTTTTATTGTTTCATGCCTTAAATTTAAGTCCTTTATCCATCTTGAATCAATTTTTGTGAGTGGGGAAAGGTGTGGGTCCAGTTTCAGTCTTTTACATGTAGACATCCAGTTCTCCCAACACCATTTATTGAATAGGGAGTCTTTCCCCCAAGGTATGTTCTTGTTTGGTTTATCAAAGATTAGGTGGTTGTAAGATGTTAGTTTCATTTCATGGTTTCAATTCGATTCCAAGTGTCTATGTCTCTATTTTTGTGCCAGTACCATGCTGTCTTGACCACTATGGCTTTGTAGTACAGCCTAAAATCTGGTATGGTGATGCCCCAAGCTTTACTTTTATTACTAAGCACTGCCTTTGTTATTCGGATTTTTTTCTGGTTCCATACAAAATGGAGAACGATTTTTTTAAATCTTGAAAGTACAATGTTGGTATTTTAACAGGAATGGCATTGAATAGGCAGATTGCTTTGGGAAGTATGGACATTTTAACAATGTTTGTTCTTCCAATCCATGAGCATGGTATGTTCTTCCATTTGTTAATATCCTCTGCTATTTTCTTTCTGAGGATTTCCTAATTTTCTTCATAGAGTTCCTTCATGTTCTTCATTAGGTATATTCCTATGTATTTCTTTTTCTTTGAAACTATGAAGGGAGTTGTGTCCTTAATAAACTTCTCATCTTGACTGTTATTGGTGTATACAAAGGCTACTGACTTGTGGACATTGATTTTATATCCTGAAACATTACTGTATTTTTTGATGACTTCTACGAGTCTTGTGGTTGAGTGTTTGGGATTCTCTAAGTATAAGATCATGTCATCAGCAAAGAGGGAGATTTTGACCGCCTCTGCTCCCATTTGAATTCCCTTTGTTTCTTTGTCTTGCCTAATTGAATTGGCTAGACTTTCCAGCACTATGTTGAATAGTAAAGGTGACAAAGGAGAACCTTGACTGGTACCAATTCTAAGAGGAAAAGCTTTCAATTTTACTTGATTCAGTAAAATATTAGCTGTGGGTTTGTCATAATGAGCTTCAATCAGTTTTAGAAATGTACCACCCATGCTTATACTCTTCAGTGTTCTAATTAGAAAACAATGCTGGATTTTATCAAATGCTTTTTCTGCATCTATTGAGAGACTCATATGATCCTTATTTTTGCGTCTGTTAATACAGTGGATAACATTTATGGACTTGTGTATGTTAAACCAGCCTTGCATCCCTGGGATGAAACCTACTTGATCATGATGTATGACTTTTTTGATGATAAGCTATTGGCTAGGATTTTGTTGAGAATTTTTGCATCTATATTCATGAGTGACATTGGTCTCAAATTCTCATTTTTGGTTGGGTCTTTTCTTGGGTTTGATACCAGGGTGATGATTTCTTCATAGAATGTGCTGGGGAAGATTCCTTCCTCCTCAATTTTTTAGAATAATTTTTGCAGTACAGGAATAAGCTCTTCCTTGAAGGTTTGATAGGTCTCTGGTGTGAAGCCATCTGAACAAGGGCATTTTTTGGTTGGAAGCTTTTTTATTGTTTCTTTAATCTCAGTGCTTGAAATTGGTCTGTTCAGGAGCTCTATTTCTTCCTGGCTAAGTCTAGGCAGAGGGTGTGATTCCAAATATTGATACATTTCCTTCACATTGTCAAATTTCTGGGCATACAGTTTCTGGTAGCATGCAGAGAGGATCTTTTGTATCTCTGTGGGATCAGTTGTTATTTCCCCTTCATCATTTCTGATTGAGGTTAATAGAGATTTTACTTTTCTATTCCTCGTTAGTCTGGCCAATGGTTTATCTATTTTATTTATTTTTTCAAAAAACCAACTCCTTGTTTCATTAATTTTCTGAATGATTCTTTTGTTTTCAATTTCATTTATCTCTGATTTGATTTTGGAGATTTCTTTTCTTCTACTGAGTTTAGGCTTAGATTGTTCTTCGTTTTCCAATTCCATAAGATCTCTTGTGAGATTGTTGATGCGCTCTCTTTCTGTTTTTCGAATGTAGGCATCTAAAGTGATAAATTTTCCTCTCAAAACTGCTTTTGCAGTATCTCACAGGTTTTGGTAGCTTGTGTCTTCATTGTTTTTGTGCTCAAGGAAGTTAATGATTTCCTGTTTCATTTCTTACTGCACCCATCTGTCATTCAACACAAGATTGTTTAATTTCCAGGCCTTTGGGTGGGGTCGAGTGTTTTTGTTAGAGTTGAGTTCCACCTTTAGTGCCTTATGGTCTGAGAAGATACAAGGTAAAATTTCAATTCTTTTGATTCTGTTGATATTTGTTTTGTGTCCCAGGATATGATCAATTTTGGAGAATGTTCCATGGGGTGATGAGAAGAATGTATATTCTTTATCTTTGGGGTGGAGTGTTCTATATGCGTCTATCAAGCATAGTTGTTCTAGGGTCTCATTTAAATCTCTTATATCTTTGTTTAATTTCTGTTTAGAGGATCTGTCCAGCTCTGTAAGAGGAGTGTTAAAGTCCCCTGTTATTATGGAATTATGAGCTATCATATTGCTCAGACTGAGTAAGGTCTGTTTCAAGAATCTGGGAGCATTTAAATTGGGTGCATAAATATTTAGAATTGAAATGTCTTCTTGTGTATTTTTCCCTTGACCAACATAAAGTGACCATCTTTGTCTTTTTTGACTTTAGTTGCTTTAAATCCACATGTATCTGAAAATAAGATTGCAACTCCTCTTTTCTTCTGAATTCCATTTACCTGAAAAATTGTCTTCCAACCCTTGACTCAGAGCTTTAATTTGTCTTTTGAAGCCAGGTGTGTTTCTTGTAGACAGCAAATGGATGGCTTGTGTTTTTTAATCCAGTCAGCCAATCTATGTCTCTTCAGTGGGGAATTCAAGCCATTAACATTCATTGAGATAACTGATAAGTGTGGTAGTATTCTATTCGTCTTATTTTGTGAGACTACATTGCTTACTTTTATCTTTTGCATCAGTGTGGAGGTTAGGTTCTGTCCTTTAATTTCTGAGTTCTTACTTTGCTGCTAATCCATTGTGGTCGTCAGTGTACAGAACAGGTTGAAGTATTTCCTGGTCCAGGTTGAAGTATTTCATGGTCTTGTTGTGGCAAATTTCCTCAATGTTTGTATATCCGTAAATGATTTGATTTCTCCGTCAATTTTGAAGCTTAGCTTAGCAGGGTACAGAATTCTGGGCTGGAAATTGTTCTGTTTAAGTAGATTAAAGGTAGATGACCATTGTTTTCTTGCTTGGAAAGTTTCATAGGAGAAGTCTGTGGTCACTCTGATGGATTTGCCCCTGTAGGTCAACTGGCGCTTACTCCTGGCAGCTTGCAGAATCTTTTCTTTTGTCTTGACTTTGGACAGGTTCATCACAATGTGTCTTGGAGAAGCTTGGTTAGAGTTGAGGCGACCTGGGGTCTGATATCCCTCTGAAAGCAGTGTGTCAGAATCTTTGGTGATATTTGGGAAATTTTCTCTTATAACCTTCTCTAGTATGGCTTCCATTCCTCTGGGGCATTCTTCTTCCCCTTCTGGAATACCTACAATTTGTATGTTGGAACACTTCATAAAGTCCCATAATTCTGACAGTGAACGTTCTGCTTTCTCTCTCTTCTTTTCTGCTTCTTTTGCTATCTGAGTTATCTCAAGAACTTTATCTTCTACCTCTGAAATTCTTCTGCATGGTCTAACCTGTTGCTGATACTTTCCATTGCATCTTTAAGTTCCCTTATTGACTGTTTCAGTTCCTTCACCTCTGCTATATCCTTTTTATATTCTTCATATCGTTCATCTCTTATTTGATTCTGTTTTTGGATTTCCTTTTGGTTATTTTCCACTTTATTAGCAGTTTCCTTCATTGTTTCCATCATTTCTTTCATTGTTTTCAACATGTGTATTCTAAGTTCCCTTTCTGTCATTCCTATCAATTCTTTATAGGTGGAATCCTCTGCAGTAGCTACCTCATGGTCCCTTGGCGGGGTTGTTCTGGACTGGTTCTTCATGTTGCCTTTAGTTTTCTGCTGATTCTTCCCCATGAGTGATTTCTTTTATCTGTTTCCTTGCCCTAGTTTTCCTTTCATTTCCTCTTGCTCTTTAAATTCTCATGCCTGTGGACTAAGGGGTACAGGACCAGAAGGGTGAGAAGTTTGAAGATCAAAAAAGGGATGAAAGAAAGGAGGACCGAGTGATAAGAAAAAAAAAGAAAAATAGAGAAAGGAGAGGGTGTTGGTAAGAGGAATATTGACAAAAGGAAGAGAGGCACAGAAAGAGGGAGACAGAGCAATATAGGTGTACAGTAGGGTACTTTGACACAAACTTAGAAAAAAACCACCTTCTGGGTGTGCCCAGTTGGGTGTTTCCCTTGAGGTCAGCAGCTCTTTGCTAACCTGATCAGACACAGTACCCCACCTGCACCAAGTAAAGAGGAAAGACAAAAATGGTATAAATCAAACCAAAACAGGCAAACAGAAAACTTTACAGGATAAAATTGGGTAAAAAAACAAATAATAGTGGTAGAAACACTAACAAAAATGAAGTTCTAGTTATTGAAAAAGGCAGCATTGGGAAATTATAATTAAACTAGAAAAACTGAGAAAGGAAAAGGATCTGTATGGGAAAGGTTGAACTTTAAAAACAAAACAACATCAACAGCATCAAAATAAAAAAAACAACCAAAACCAAAAACAAACAAAAAAAAAAAAACACAACCAAAAACAAGGCAGTATGTATATGTTATTGAATATTGTCTGGGCAACACGTGGTCTTCTGGGGTATGAGATGTTAATCACAGTTCCGATACGACTGGAGGCTGCTGATTTTTCAAGCCCCAGGAGGTAGACACCCTAAATCTCTCTTCAGCGCACTTAAAAGGCACTTTGAACTTGTAAACTTGCTGCGCAGAAGCTTTCCCAGGAAAGTGCTTGTCGCTGGAATGTGGCTATCCACTTACCCAGTGTGCCAAAACTGGTCTCACTCTGCCCCTGAGGGTTAGGGCTGCAAGGCGGCTCAGACCCCACCCTTATTCTACTTGGTCGCTGGGTTACCAGCTCCTACCCGATTCTAGCTCTGTGACCTTGAGGGCGAAGCTTGTTGCGGCAGATCGCTCACAATGGCTCCCTGTGACCCACATCCAAGCACTATTAGCTCTGTCTGGCTCAGCGGCTCAGACTGGGGCCTTAGACAACGGCCAAAGTTCTCCGCACTCCCGCTCAGGCTCTCCCCAAGGCAGTTCAACTGAGTGCCAAGTCCAAAGACACCAAAACAGTTCACAGGTAAGGCCTTTCTGGTTTGCAGTCTCCCTGCTACTGAACTTACAGTTGTGGGCGGGTTTAGAGGGATTGAGCACACGCGACCACTTGCCGTTTTCCACTGTTTTAGTCCTCCTCTTGGGGTCCAGAAGTCTTTCGCTGACTCCCTATTCCTCAGAGAGTTGATGATAGGTAGATCCCACCAACCAGAGATGCCTGGAGTCTTATCTCCCCAGACTCACGGTACCCAGATGCAAGGAAGCTGTTACTCAGCTGCCATTTTGCTCCTCCTCCCCCTTTTGATTTTTTAAAAAATATTCCATTGTATGGCTATAGCCTGTTATATCTATCCAATCATCTGTAGATACAATTTGTATTGCTGAACAAGTTTCCTTCTCATCTAAGACTTATAAAAAATTTTATCTTTAAGATTGTTGCTGCCTTTTCTGAGTCTATGAGATGATAGTACATTTTTTTTTTTATACAGATTCTCAAGTTATCACTCTGGATAGAGTGCCATGGCTTTACAGATCACAGCAATGTCAAACTCTTGGGCTTAAGCGATCTCTTGCCTCAGCCTCCCAAGTAGCTGGGTCTATAGGCCCCTGTCACAGCACCCAGCTATTTTTTTGTTACAGTTGTCATTGTTGTTTAGCTTGCCTGGGCTGGGTTAGAACCTATCAGTCTTTGTGCCCAGCACCATAACCACTAAGCTATTGACAACGCCAATCATGTGTATTTTCTTATTTCTTCTATGAATGTAGTGTATGCTATTACTTGAATTTCCCATATTGAACTAGACTCACATGCCCAGTAATAAATCCCATTTGCTATATATTTATAAAATATTTTGTATGCTAGTGAAATTTCTCGGGACATATACAGTATATCTCTTATTGATTTGAGACTGTGTTTCCCCCTTTTGCCCCAGAAAAATACAGTGGTACAATCATAACTCAAGGCAATGCAAGCTACTTACCTCAACGGAACCTCCTGACTTGATCCTTCTCAGCAGCTATGAGTACTGCACATATCACCACTGCTGGCTATGGTTTGAAATTTTTGTTGATGACAAATAGGGTTTCAATATGTTGCTCAGTGTTGTCTGCAAGTCCCGGCTACCAGTGATCTTTCTGCCTCAGCCTCTTGAAGTGCTAAGAGTATAGGTGTTAGCTATGGTGCTCATCCAAGCTTATGATTGGATGAAGCTTTTTCTCTGTTTTCATAATAAAAAAATAGCTGGCAGATTAAAAAATAACAACTCTATTCAGATAGAATAAACACACTCCACAATTCACCCATTTCCAGTATGGAGTTGAGACTATACATTCAGGGATCACTTCTATACCTTGTTCCTTCCTTTTTCTTTTCTTTTTTTTTTTTTTGAGACAGAGTTTCACTTTCTCACCCTGGGTAGACTGCCATGGCATTGCAGTTCACAACATCCTCCACCCCTTGGGCTTAGGTGATTCTCTTGCCTCAGCCTCCTGAGTACCTGGGACCACTGGAATAGGCCACAATGCCCAGCTACTTTTTGTTGCAGTTTGGCCGGGGCAAGGTTCAAACCCACCACCCTTGGTATATGGGCCAGCCCCCTACTCAATGAGCCACAGGTGCCACCCACTTCTTCATTTATTACTAGAAAAGATTCCGTGAATATGTATAATATATAGTGAGAGAAATTGAGAGAGAGAGAAAAGAAAGGGATGAAAGAAAGAACCGAACGGAGAGAATGAGCAAATCAGAGAGAATTGGAGGAAGGAAGGATAAAGGGAGGAAAGAAAAGAGAGAGGGAGGGAAACAATGAAAGAGAATATGACCAAACTTAGAGCTCACACCTATAATCATAGCCATCTGGCAGGCTGAGATGAGTGCAGTTCTTGAATGAGAGGGTGCTGAGAAGAGAAAGACCCTGTCTCTACTAAAAAGTGAAAATTATCTAGGCATTGAAATAGGCACCTGTAGTTCAAGCTACATGGGGGACTCAGGCAGGAGGATTGCCTGAATCCTGGAGTTTAAGGTTGCTATGATCTAGTCTGAGGGTACGAAAGACTAGCCTTGGCAACATACAGAAACCATATCTCAAAAATACCTATATAAACACACATGCACAGGCAAACCAACAAACATTTTAATCATCCAAAAAGACAAGATCATTGTATACAGTTATGATTTAATAAAAAAAAAAAAATAAAAAGACAAGAATTACCTTGGTGGTGCAAGGAAAGTAGACATGCTTAAGACCTGTGAAGCTTTGATCAAATTGACGCTGTAGCCAGGCATAGTAAATTTGTAAGCTTCTCTCAAATGGATGTTTTGAGGTAGGGGACAAAAGAGGTTCTTGATATAGCATCCCAGTTATGTTACTCCATTGAGTTTTATCATCTGTGATGCAGCTTGATTCACACAGCTTTACAAAATCTCAACTTTTGTGTCAGCCTAGTGCCAGGAAAACCACCCCTCAATAGAATCAATAAGGCACAAATGTGAGAAAACTTCTCTGTGTGTGAATGGAAAGCTAAAAAGTTTCCTGGTCCAAACACTTCAGGGACATCAACTGAACTGAGCAGAAAAGGGCAGTTAACATCTTTAAGCAGAATCTTGGATCATAGGATATTAAAAGATGAAGTCACTACATGTTCACTGTAGATGACATCACAATGCATGTTACTCTGGGTTATCACCTTTAAGCTTAGCTTTATTCCTGCTAAGCATGTGTAGTGGCTGTCTGGGTTTGTTGTTGTTGGGGTCAAACAATTACAAAAGAGTGGAGTTCTTTTCTCCATACTCAATTCCTGCTTCCTAAAGTTTCTTTGTGTGTGTGGCTAAAGGATTCAACAACATTTCCTTTCCTTTTCAAGTCATGGATTTGTAAGCAAATGGAAGAGTGTGGTTTATACCTCCTGCAGCCCTAGGATGTTTTATACCAAGAAACTGACCACAAAGATCAGACCATGATATCACAGACCTGACAGGTATGTCATACAATTCTCAGTTCTACTTTGTGGTGTTTTATTCCTTTATCTAGAATAGGCTTGTTTGGGAATGTTGGTATTCCAAAGAAGGTCCTCTCTCAACATCTGGTTAGACAATGTGTCCAGTAGTGTAATTCATAGCTACAATCATTTATGATGATCATGGGAAATATCAGTCTATCTGCAAAGTTCTAACATTACAAACCTCCGTGCCAGGTGTGTCCATACTTTTGTCTTCTTGGCCACATGGAAAGTAGAACACTTATGTTGGGCCAAATGTTCAATACACAAACAATAATAAAACCTCATGAGCAAAAAAGAGATCTATGCATAACTGTGCTGATACCTGCAACGACAGAAATACAAAACAGTCCTGATATAATCCCTATGTGTCACTGGGGCCTGTCTCCTCCCACTTCATTTCTTAAGTAGAACTGAATGACTTTTGCCACATGACTACAATATTTGGATGGTCTCAGAGGCCAAGGTGGGCTGATACCCTAAGGTCACATGTTGGAGACCAAGCTGAGCAACAGCAAAACACCCTCAGACCCGATCTCCCACCTGGTTTCTACTAAATTAGAAAAGGTAGGGAATTCTGGGAAGATGGCCAACTGGTACCAACCCTTGGCAGAGGCTCCTGAACAGAGGAAGAAAAACTGGATGGACTCACACTCTATGAAGCCGAAAGTGGGCAGCTGAGCCAAGAAAGAAGTTTGACAAACTGTAACTCCAAGGAAGAGCATTCAAGAAAAGACATTACAGGTACAAAGTCTATTGACTAGAGGATGGGAGACCCCTCCCACAAGCAGGAGGCCTGCCGAAGGCTATCTGCGAATGATCAGGGAATAAAAGACCTCTCATTTTATCTCACTAGAGAGAGCTGCTAAACTCCGGGTCTCTTTCTCCAGGCAGGCCCCACTTATGAACCTAGACACCATCCCACCAAGCATAAACATAAACAGGTATTTACCCCCAAGCCCAAACTCCCAGTCCACCCTTTCCCCATCACATGGCAGTTTCAAATTCTTCCCACTGCCAAGCACAGTGTGTTTGGTCTTGTCCTGAGAAATCTGGGCATAGTGTGGACTGCCAACTATCAGGACACAATCTGTGACTAATGAGGAAGAAAGAGGGTGTGTGCAGAAAGGGACACTAAATGGGATGAGGAGCAGTCCTCTGGTTATGACTATACCCAGCCAGGGGTGGTGTTGACCCTTGGTTTGGGCTGTGCATGGTGAAAGAGGGTGCAGAACCACTGGCTCTGACAGCAACCACAACTGGAGGGTGGTTGCCCGGTGTGGAGTGAGTTTGGTAGACAGTGCTGTTCCCTCGCCCCTTCTGGGCCTATGAGCAGAGGGCTGTGAAGCATGGACTGAGACCTGAGAGCAAGGGCGTGGTCCCTTGTATTCAACAGAACCCCCTCAAGCAGTGGCTTATTATATGTGAACTAAGACCTGAGTGCTGGAGCATGTGCAGCTGGTGAGCAGAGGATTACAGGGTGAGGACTCAGACCTGTGGACAGAGTGCAGTGCCCTGACTCTAATAGAGCCTGCAAATAGAGGGTTGCCAAGCAGTGGACGAAGGGGCATGGTCCACTGAATCCAGCTGTTCTGGCAAACAGGGGCTAGCTGGGTATGGACTGGAGGGTACAGCATGGTGCCCTGACTCCAACAGAGGCTTTCCAGGCAGTGGACTGAGACTGGCAGGCAGGGGTGTGGTCACCTGACTCCAAGTGGTCTGGCAAGCAGAAGCTAGCTGGGTGTGGACTGAGACCCGTGGGTGGAGGCATGGACACTGGCTCCAACTGGACCTATGAGGACAGAAGCAAAAAACAGTGTGGACTGGGTCTGATGGGTGGGAGTGTAGATCCCTGGCTTCAATTGTGGTGTTGGAGACACTTGAATCCCTCTCTGTTGAGCAGGGTTTCCAATGCATAAGACAATTGAAACCTGTGTCTGGGGCTTTCCACTCAGGTATATTCTGAGGTTGACCTTCAAATTTCTGTAGCAGAAGAGAACTAAAGGGTGGGGGATGGGCACCACAGCTGTTTGTATCTCTTCATAGTTGAGATTTGAACCTAATACTGTGGTTTCTTAGGATAGGGTAGACGTTGGCTGATATCAAAACAGAGCTAGCTTGTGCTATCTCACCAAGTAGGGCCTCAGAGTCTCCAGCCAAAACTTTGAAAGAGGCCTTTGTAAGCTTGTAGGAGATAAGCCACAATTACAAAGCCTAGCACTTTGGTAAGGGGCTATCTTTACCACCAGGGAACCCCAATTCAATCTCACCCTACCAGTTCTAATAACCAAGTGGTGGAAAATAAACAGGTGTCAACCCAACAGAAGAACTCTGGCAACATGAATAACAAGAGTAGATCAATCCTCGCAAGAAATGACAAAAGGACATGCAAGTGAACATGCCATATATATATTAAAAAAAATGGCAACAATGTCAGAAATCGGATTCAGAATATGGATGGCAAATAAGATAAATAGAATGGAAGAAAAGATAGAAATTGATTTCCAAGAAGCAGTTCTTAAGTTGTCTAAGAATTTAGTAAATTCAAAGCCCAAGTCACCAACAATATGGACATAGTGAGGAAAGAGATAGCAGAGCTCAAGGAAAAGAGAAATTTAGTTGAGCTTGAAAATACAGTAGAATCCCTCAGTAATAGAGTTGCACAGGCAGAAGAAAGGATCTGTGAAACTGAAGACAAAGCTTTTGAACGTTCCCAAACATTCAAAGAGGCAGACAAGTGGAGAGAAAAAGCTGATGATTCCGTAAGAGACTTGTGGATTCACTCCAAAAGATCAAAAATTCGTCTTATAGGAATACCCGAAGGAAAAGAGGATGGTCCTAAAGGTAAAAATGCTCTACTCTAAGAGATTTTGGAGGAGAATTTCCCAAGCATTGCAAGAGATACAGAACTTCAGAGAGCAGACAGTTTCAGAACTCCAGCAAGACTCAATCCAAAGAAAGCATCTCCTAGACAAATTGGGATTAACTTTGCCAAAGTTAAGATGAAGGAGAAAATTCTGAAAGCAGCCAGGCATAAGAAAAGCATCACCTACAAAGGGAGAAGTATCAGAAAAACTGCAGATCTTTTAGCTGAAACATTTCAAGCCAGAAGAGGATGGTCTTCTGACAGTTTTGGATAGATCCTCCAAAAAGAAACTGAACAAAAATATATTAGACTTAAATCTGACCCTAGAACAAATGGACTTTACAGACCTCTACAGAACATTTCACCCTAATAAAACTGAATTTGCATTCTTCTCATCAGCCCATGAGTCATCCTCCAAAACAGATCATGTTCCAGGACACAAGTCTAACCTCAGCAAATTTAAAAGTATAGAAATGATTCCTTGTATCTTCCCGGACCACCATGGAATAAAAGTTGAACTCAACAGTAACAGGAATCTTCATGTTCAAACAAGCTCATGGAAACTAAATAATTTTAGACTGAATGATAGCTGGGTCAAACACGAGATTAAGAGGAAATCACTAAATTTTTGGAACAAAATGATAACAAAGACACAAATTACCAAATCCTGTGGGAAATGCAAAGGCATTCCTAAGAGGGAAATTTATAGCATGGGAAGCCTTCATCAAGTAAGACAGGAAGCCAACAACTTAATGGATCATCTCAAGCAACTGGAAAAAAAAAGGCATTCCAACCCTGAAACCCAGTAAAGAAGAAAAGAAATAACCCAAATTAGTGAAGAATTAAATGAAATTGAAAACAAAAGAATCATTCAGAAGACCAATGAAACAAAAAGTTGTTTTTTTGAAAAGATTAACAAAATCAATAAGCCTTTAGCCAACCTAACTTGAAATAGAAAAGTAAAATCTCTAATATCATCTACCATAAATGATAAAGGAGAAATAACAACAGACACTTCGGAAATTCACAAAATCCTCAATGATTTCTACAAAAATCTCTATTCCCCCCAAAATGAAAATCTGAAGGAAATGGACCAATACCTATAAGCATGCCACCTTCCTACACTCAACGAGAAAGAATTAGAAATCTTAAATAGACCTATGTCAATCACTGAAATCTCCCAAAACACAAAAGTCCAGGACCAGATGGCTTCACATCTGAATTCTATCGAACATTTCAAGAGGAACTAGTACCTATATAATACAACATTTTCCAAAGCATAGAAAAAGAAGGACTACTTCCCAACACATTCTATGAAGCAAATATGACCCTGATACTCAAACCAGAAAAAAATTCACCAAAGAAAGAAAATTATAGACCAATATAATTAATGAAAATCAAAGCAAAAATATTAAACAAGATCTTAGCAAGCAGAATTCAACAACTCATCAAAAAAATTATACAACATTATCATGATGGTTTTATTCTTGGGTTACAGGGTTGATTCAACATATGCAAATCTAAAATATGATACATCACATCAGTAAAATAAAAAACAAAGACCATGTGATTCTCTCAATGCAGAAAAAGCCTTTGATAACATCCAGCATCCTTTCATAATCCGAACACTTAAGAAAATAGGCATAGAAGGGACATTTCTTAGATGGATAGAGTCCATCTACAGAAAACCCACAGCCAATATCATGTTGAAAGGTGTAAAACTGAAAAAATTTCCACTCAGATCAGGAATCAGGCCAGGATGCCCACTGTCTCCATTGCTATTCAACATAGTAATGGAAGTCTCAGCTATCGCAATCAGGCAAGAGAAGGCCATCAGGGGTACCAAATAGGATCAGAGGAGATCAAACTCTTACTCTTCAGTGATGATATGATCCTCTACCTGAAAAATCCCAGGAACACAACATCAAAACTTTTAGAAGTGACCAAGGAATACAGCAGCATCTCAGGATACAAAATTAATACTTACAAGTCAGTAGCTTTTGTATATGCCAACAAAAGTCAAGCTGAAAATATAGTCATGGACTCTACTGCCAAAGAAGATGAAATACCTGGGAATTTACCTGACAAAGGACATGAAAGATCTCTAAAAAGAGAACTATGAGACTCTGAGAAAATAAATAGCTAAAGATGTTAACAAATGGAAAAATATACCATGCTCATGGCTGTGAAGAATCAACATTGTTAAAATGTCCATACTACCCAAAGCAATCTACAGATTTAATGCAATCCATAATAAATCATCACTGTCATACTTTAAAGAACTTGAAAAAATAGTACTTTATTTCATATGTCATGAGAAAAAACCTCGAAGGCAAATACATTTCTCAGAAATAAGAACACATCAAGAGGTATCACATTATCAGACTTCAAGATATACTATAAATCTATAGTAATAAAAAACAGCATGGTACTGGCACAAAAACAGGGAGGTAGATTTATGGAACAAAATTGAGAACCAAGAGATGAAAATAGGTACTTATCATCATTTGATCTTCAACAAGCCTATTATCAAAAACATTCAGTGGGGGGGAAGACTCCATATTTAACAAATGGTGCTGCGTGAACTGGCTGGAGACCTGTAGAAACTGAAACTGGACCCCACTCCCTTTCACCATTAACAAAAATTGATTCTCACTGGATAAAAAATGTAAACTTAAGACGTGAAACCATAAAAAGACTAGAAGAGCGTACAGGAAAAACACTTGAAGAAATTGGCCTGGGAGAATATTTATGAGGAGGACACCCCAGGCAATTGAAGTAACACCAAAAATACATTACTGGGATCTGATCAAGCTAAAAATCTTTTGCACAGACAAAAGCACAGTAAGTAAAGCAAACAGACAACTTTCAGAATGGGGGAAGATTTTTGCAGGTTATGCTTCTGACAAAGGTCTGATAACTAGAATCTACAGAGAACTCAAACTAATCAATAAGAAAATAATAACTCCATTTCTACGTGAACAAGAGACTCGAACAGAAACTTCTCTGATGAAGATAAGAATATAGCCTACAACACATGAAAAAGAGCTCATCATACTGAATCATCAGAGAAATGCAAATCAAAACCACTTTGAGATATCATCTATCACCAGTAAGATTAGCCCATATCACAAAATCTCAAAACTACAGATGTGGTCGTGGATGTGGAAAGAAGGAAATGCTTCTATTGTGCTGGTGGGAATGCAAGTTAATAGGACCTTTATGGAAAGAAGTCGGGAGAACAATCAAGGAACTAAAAGTTGGCCTACCATTCGATCTTGCAATTCCTCTACTAGGTATATACTCAGATCATCAAAAATTATTTTACAGCAAAGACACTTGCACCAGAATGTTTATTGCAGCCCAATTCATAATAACCAAGACATGGAAACAACCCAAGTGCCCATCAACCCATGAAAGGACTAATCAATCATGGTATATGTACATCATGGAATCCTATACAAACATAAAAAAGATGGAGACTTAGCATCATTTATGTTTACCTGGATGGAGCTGGAACATATTCTTCTCAGTAAAGTATCTTAAGAATGGAAAATAAAGTATCCAATGTACTCAATACTACTATGAAATCAATATATAATCACCTACACACTCATATGAATGGCAAAACATAACTATACTCCAGAAAGTAGAAGGGAAGAGGACAGACAGTGGTGTGGAGGGGGTATATGGGAGGAGGAAGAGTATTTGGGAGGACCTCATGTAATGCACATGATGCAATGGTACATTTTAAAACTATTAAGAAATGAGTATAATTGTGATGAATGTGTTACTTAGTTCAATGTAAGCATTTCACATTGTATATTGAAGTGGTACCCTAAAATCCATAAATGCATCAATGTACAGAGTTATGGTTTAATAAAAATCAATCAATCACTCAATAAAATAGAAAAGTAGCCAAATGTGGCATGTGCCTGTAGTTTCAGCTTCACAAGAGGCTGAGGCAAGAGGATCCCTTTAACGCAAGACTTGAATGTTGCTGTGTGGTAGACTGAGGCCATGACCCTCTAGCCTGGGCAGAAGAGTGAGAGTCTCATGAAAAAAAAAATGAAGAAAAGGAAGGAAGGAAAGAGAAAAGAAAGGAAAGGAAAGAAAGAAATTTGCTGGGCACAGTTTCTAAGAGCAAAATTATGTGGACAGCTCAGTAGGCATATGGAATAGGGGACTACAAAAAGGAGAAGATTTATTGTGGGGTATGGGGAAGAAGAAGTGAGTCAGGACAAGGGGGTTTGGGATTAGTTTGTTGGGATATTGTCAGTTGATCTTATGGGTAGGAGTTGTCTAGTGATGTCTGGTGCCTGACTTCAGAGGGGCAAGAGAATACTGGTTTGTGTTAAAAGAGACAAACAGAGGAGGTGGAGGGTATACTCTGGATTCTTTAGTATACATATGAAAAGCCTGATGTGAGTCAGGAATTCACTGTGGAGGTAGTTTCCAGGGACTACAAGAATCTAGGATATCAAAGGGTCAGAGTTATGTAAAATAAAAAGGCTTGACTAATACAGGTATTAGGAAAACAATTTACCTATAAGAGAATAATATCTCTAGTTAAAATCTAAGTGAGGGGTAAAATGTCAAAATAAGATCCATAGTAAAAAGTGAAAATGAGGGGTAAGTCCCCTAAAAATTGTTTTCTCCATTTAAGTATTGAGACAGAGTCTCGTTTTGTTGCCCTCAGTAGAGTGCTCTGCTATCATAGCTCACAGCAATCTTCAAGTGTTGTCATCAAACAAACCTATTCCCTCAGCTGGGCCTCCAGGCACCTGCACAACATTTGGTCGTTTTTTATTCTTCAGAGATGGGGATCTCACTCTTGCTCAGGCTTGACTCCAATTCAGAAGCTCAGACAATCCAATTGACTGGGTCTCTGAAACTGCAAAGAAAACAGGCATGAAGCATCAACGCTGGTTCCAAACCGTAGTTTGAAAAATATCCCAACTTCAAGATCTGGAGTGGTGGCTCACACCAGTAAACTCTGGGAGGCAGAAGCAGGGTGTTGAAAGTGACTGGGCACTGTGGGGAGGCACCTGTAATCCCAGATGCTCTGGAGGCTGAGGTAGTAGGATCTATTGAACCCAGGAGATTGAGATTGTGGTTAGCTATGATGACATCAGGCCACTGTATTCAGGGGAAGGTAGTTAGACTCTATGTCAAAGAAAAAGAAAACAAAAACGTCATTAGGATGGAACAATGTGCCTTCAATGTCAATTCATGGTAGCCTGTGTGTGAGTAGGGAGATAGGGTTGACTGTCTTTCAGGCATTCTCACGACCTGGGTACTTCATTTTGAGCACCTCAAGTTTTGGAAAACATCATTAAGTAGCTTCATTGAAATAAGTAGTTCACCCTTTGAAAGTGTACAATTCTGTATTTCTTAGTATAGTCACAGAATTGTACAGATATCATTACAGTCTAATTTTAGAACTTTATCTTTTCCCCCCACACAAAGAATGTCAATACCTACTAGCAGTCACTTTCATCTTCCCCACCATCCTCCCCCACCTGCCCCCTACTCCTAGCAAATAATTGGCCTCGTCTTGATGTTTTCTTCTAAGTTCAATCATAATCTGCATGGTCTTTTGTAACTGGCCTTGTCCCCTTATCGTAATCATTTTAAGGTTCAATCCTATTGTAATGTAAATATGCACTTCATTCCTTTTGATTGTTGAAAAATATTCTATTGTGTGAATATAGCACATTACATGTATCCCATCATCTATAAATCCCCTTAATAGTATTGAAGAAGTTCCATTCTCATCTAAGAATTTTAAAACATTTTATCAACAAGATATCTTGCATTTGTATAAAGCCTTTTCTTTATCTGTTGAGGTGACCATGTGGTTTTTCTTACTGATTCCATTAATGTATCGCATTCTATTAGTTTATTTTTCCCCATATTGAGCTAGACTGGCAATCCTGATAATAAATCACATTTGGGATACATTTATAAAATATTTTGTAGGTCACAGGACTTTTCCTGTACCTATACAGTATGTGTATTAAAGATTTGAGACTGTTTTTCCCCTTTTGCCCCAGAAAATTACAGTGGTACTATCATAGCTCAAGGCAACGCAAGCTGCTGACCTCAGTAGATCTTCCTGACTTTATCTTTCTCATCAGCTGAGAGTACAGGCCCATGCCACCACTGCTGGGGACATTTTGCAGTTATTTGGTGTATAAGTGGGGTCTCATTTTGTTGCTTAGTCTGGTCTGAAATACCTAGCTTCCAGTGATCTTTCTGTCTTGGCCTCTGAAGGTACAGAAGAGAGAAATAGAGGAAAGAAAGGGATGAAGGAAAGAAAAGATTGGAGACAGAAAGTGAATGAAAGTGAGAGAAACAATTGGATGAAGGGATGATAAAGGGAGGAAGGGGTGAAAGGAGGGAGGAAGGAAAGGAAACAAAGAAAGAGAAAATGACACAACTTGGTGGCTAAAACCTATAATCCTAGCTCTCTGGCAGGCTGAGATGAGTGGAGTTCTTGAATGAGGGAGTTCTGAGAATGGACTGAGCAAGTGTCAGACCCTGTCTCTACTAAAAGGTGAAAAATTATCTAGGCATAAATGTGTACTTCATTCCTTTTGATTGTTGAAAAATATTCTATCATGTGCATATAGTATGTTTTATGTATCCAGTCATCTGTAAACCAATTAGTTGTCCTGAAGACTTTCCCTTCTCATCTATGAATTTTAAAAGATTTTATCAACAAGATATGTTACCTCTGTCAAAAGCCTTTTCTGTGTCTGTTGAGGTGACCATGTGTTTTTTCTTATTCTATTAATTTTGTATATTATATTAGTTGATTTACCAAGATTGTAATCGAGCAAGAATTACAATCTTGGTAAAAAATCCTATTTCAGATATATTTATAAAATATCTTGTAATGTTACCAGTGTTTTCTTGCACCTATACAGTATATATCTTATAGATTTGAGACTGTTTCTCTCGTTGCCTGAGAAAAATACAATAGTACCTTCATAGCTCAAGGCAATGCAAAATGCTGACCTCAAGTGATCCTTCTGACTTTATTCTTCTCAGCAACTAAGAAGTTTCCATGAAGGTGTAGAAGAAAGAGAGATAGAGGAAAGAAAAAGATGAAGGATAGAAAAGAATGGAGAGAGCAAGTGAATGAGAGAGGGAGAATTGGAGGGAGGAAGGAAAAGTGAGGGAGTGATGAAGAGAGGGATGGAGGGAAGCAAAGAAAGAGAAAATGACCATACTTCGTAGGTGACACCTATAATCCTAGCTGTCTGGAAGACTGAGATGAATGGATTTCTTGAACAAGGGGATGCTGAGAATGGACTGAACAAGAGTCAGACCCTGTCTCTACTAAAAAGTGAAAAATTATAGGCATTGTGACAGGCACTTGTTGACCTAGCCATAATGGAATCTCAGGCATGAGGATTACCTGAATCTTGTAATTTGTGTTTGCTATGATCTAGACTGAGGCATTGAAAGAATGGCTTGAGCAACATACGGCAATCGTATCTCAAAAATATCCATACACATACACATGCACAGAGAAACCAACAAACAAACCAACAAACATTTTCATCATCCAAAAAGACCAGAATCACCTTTATGGTTGTAGGACAGTAGACATGCTTAAAGCCTGTGAAGCTTTGAGCACATTCAGGCTGCAGCCATATATAGTAAATTTCTAAGCTTCGGTAAAATGGATGTCTGGGGGTAGGGCCAAAACAGGTCCTTGAAATAGCGTTCCACTTAAGTGACTCCATCCATTTTTGTCAGCTGTGATGCATTTTGAGTCACACTGCTGTACAAACTGTCAACCTAGTGCCGGGAAACTCAACCATCAATAGGATCAATAAGGCACAAATGGGAGAACACTTCTCTCTCTGTGGATGCAGGGCTAAGAAGTTGCCTGGTCCAAACACTTGAGGGACACCAGCTGAAGTGAGCAAAAAGGCCACTTAGTATCTTTGACCAGAAACATGGATCCCAGCACATTACATGATGAAGTCACTACATGTCACTGCAGATGACATCACAATGGGTGTTTCCCTGAATTACCATCTTCAATCTTAGTCTTATTCCTGCTGAGCATGTGTAGTGGCTGTCTGGGTTCATCTTTGGGTAAAACTAATACAAAAGTGTGGGGTTCTATTCTCCACCCCCAATTCCTTCTTTCTAAATTTTCTTTGTATCTGTGGCCAAGGGATTAAACAACCCTTCCTTTCCTATTCAAGTCATGGATTTGTAGTCAAATGGAAGAATGTGTTTTACACCTACTGCTGCCCTGGGATGTTGTAGACCAAGAATCGGAGCCCAAAGATCAGACAGTGATTTCACAGACATTATATGTACATCACATATTTCTGAGTTCTACTTTTTATGATGATTTACTTCCTTCTCTAGAAATGGCTTCTTTGGGAAGCTGGTGTCTCACTGAAGGTCTGCTATCGAAATGTGGTTAGGTACTGTGTCCATTAGTGTAATCCAAAGATGCCGTTATTTATGATGATCATGCAAAATATCAGCCTGTCTGGAAAATTTCAACATTCCTGGCCTCTGTGCCAGTGGTGTCCAAACTTTTGGCTTCTTGGCCACTGAGGATGTCTAAGAGTTATGTTGGGCCACAAGTTCAATACGCAAACACTAAAGAAACCTGATACGCAATAAAGAGATCTGTGCATAATTGTGGTGATATCTGCTACCAGCAATATGTGAAACCAGAAATATGTGACATAATCTCTATGTATCAATGAGGCCTGGGGATTGGACACTCCTTAAAGCCTCTGATAAGGTTATTTCTTAAACGGAACTCAATGACTTTTGCCACACATGACTAAATATTTGGATGACCTGGGAGGCCAAGTGGGCTGATCCCCAGAGCTCAGGTGTTGTAGACAAAGCTGAGCAATAGCAAAACATCCTCTGTCCCAATCTCCCACCCGTTTCTACTAGAATAGAAAAGGTGGCAAAGCATTGTTGCCCTTGCCTGTAGTTCCAGCTACTCCAGAGGCTGAGGCAAGAGGATCCCTTCAACTCAAGTGTTGGATGCTGCTGTTTGCTAGGCTGAGGCCATAACACTCTAGCCTGAGCAGCAGAGTGAGAGTCTGTCTCATGAAAAATAATAAAAGAAAAAGAAAGAAAGAAAATTTGCTAAGCACAGTTTCTAAGAGCAAAAGTACAAGGACAGGTTAGTAGGCAGAGGAAATATGAGACTACAGGAGGAGATATATTGTGGCCTCTGTGGGGAGGAACAATGAGTCAGGACAAAGCGGGTTTGGGATTGGTTCATTAGGATATTGCTAGTTGATCTGATGGGGTTGTCTAGACATGTCTAGTCTCTGGCCTCGAACTGATTGGGGCAAGGAAATATTGGCCCAGAATGAAGGACCCCAACTGAAGAGGTGGAGGGTGTACTCTGAATATTTATTTATTTATTATTTAGAGACAGAGTCTCACTTTATTGCACTCGGTAGAGTGTCACAGCATCACATCTTAGAGATTTTTTTTGTTGCACTTTTGCCAGGACAGGGTTCAAACCAGCCACCCTCTGTATATGGTGCCAGCACCATTCCCACTGAGCCACAGGCACCGCCCTACCCCTAATTTTTAGTGTGCATATGAAAAGCCTGAGTTGAGTCAAGAATTCACTATGCGAGTAGTTTCCAGTGACTACAAGAATCTAGGATAATGAAGGGTCAGAGTTACCTAAAATCCAAAGGCTTGAATAATACAAGTTTTAGGAAAACAACTTTCCCATTAGAGAATAATTTCTCCTAGTTGAAATCTAATCTAGAGATAAAATTTCAAAACTAGATCCGTGGTCAAAAGTAAAAATGAGGGGTAAGACCCCTAACAATGTTTTTCTCCATTTATATGTTGCCCTCGGTAGAGTGCCCTGCTATCATAGCTCACAGCAATCGTCAAGTATTCTCATCAAGTGAACCTATTCCCTCAGGTGGCACCTGCACAACATCCCCCCATTATTTACACTTCAGAGATGGGGATCTCAGGCTGGTCTCCAATTCAGAATCTCACACAATCCAAGTGACTGGTTCTCCAAAAGTGCAAAGATAACAGGCATGAAGCACCACCACTGGCCACAAACTATAGTTTGAATAATATCCCAACTTCAAGGTCTGGAGTGGTGGCTCACACCTGTAATCCTAACACTCTGACAGGCAGAAGCTGGTGATCCAAAGTAACTGTTCACCTTGGGGTGGTACCTGTAATCCCAGATGTTCAAGAGGCTGATGGTATAGAATCTGTTGAGCCCAGGAGTTTGAGATTGCAGTTAGCTATGATGACATCAGGGCACTTTGCCCAGGGGAAAGGACTCAGAGTCTCTCTCAAAGGAAATGAAAAGGACAACTTTGGTAGGATGGAACAATGTGCCTTCCAGGTCAATTCATGGGAGCCTGTGTGTGAGCAGGGAGATACGGGTGACTGTCTCTCAAGCACTCTCACGACCTGAGTACTTCTTATGCTATGAGTCTTTTGAGCACCTCAAGTTTTGGAAAACATCTTTAAGTAGCTTCATTGAAATAAATAATTTACCCTTTGAAAGTGTACAATTCTCTGTTTCTTAGTATGGTCACAAAATTATACACCTATGATTACAATCTAATTTTAGAACTTTTTCTTGTACCCTCATATAAAGAATGTTAATTTTTCACTTTTATCTTTCCCACCACCCTGCCCCACCTGACCCCCACTCCTAGCAGACAATTGGCCTCGTCTTGATGTTTTCTTCTAAGTTCAGTATACTCTGTGTGGTCTTTTGTAACTGGCCTTATTCCCTCATCATAATGATTTTAACGTTCATTCGTATTGTAACATAAATGTGCACTTCATTCCTTTTGATTGTTGAAAAATATTCCACCGTGTGAATATAGCAAATTATATGTATCCAATCATCTGTAAACCAATTAGTAGTCCTGAAGATGTTCCCTTCTTATCTACTAATTTTAAAAGATTTTATCAACAAGATATGTTGCCTCTGTCAAAAGCCTTTTCTATGTCTGTTGAGGTGACCATGTGCTTTTTCTTATTGATTGTATTAATGCAGTGTTTTCTATTAGTTGATTTTCCCATATTAAGCTAGAATGGCAATCCTGGTAATAAATCCCATTTTGATTACATTTATAAAATATCTTGTAATGCTACCAGAGTTTTCTAGCACCTATACAGTATATCTCTTATAGATTTGAGACTGCATTTCTCTCTGTGACCAAGTAAAATACAGTGGTAGCATCATAGCTCAAGGCAATTCAGGCTGCTGACCTCAAGTGATCCTTCTGACTTTATCCTTCTCAGCAGCTGAGAGTACAGGACAATGTCACCACTGCTGGGGAAGTTTTGCACTTATTTCTTAGACAAGTGGGCTCTCACTATGTTGCTCAGTCTGGTCTGAAACCCATTAGCTTCTAGGGATTTTTTCTGCCTCTGCCTCTGAAAGAGCTAGGATTATAGCTGTGAACTATGGTGATCATTCATGCTTGTTTTGGTGAAAGCTTTTGTCTATTTTCATCATAAATAACAGCCCATACATTAAAAAAAAAAACTCTATTCAGGTATAATCCAAAGACTCCACAATTTACCCATTTCACCTATAGAGTTCAAGACTACACATTCAAGGATCACTTATGTCATTTGTTTGTTCGTTACAAGAGAAGTTTCCCTGAAGGTGTAAAAGAGAGAGAGATAGAGGAAAGAAAGGGAGGAAGGAAAGAAAAGAATGGAGAGAGCAAGAGAATGAGAGAGACAGAATTGGAGGAAGTAAGGGTAAAGTGAGAAAGGAGCTAAGAAAGGGAGGGAGGGCAACAAAGAAAGAGAATGTGACCAAACTTAGTGGCTCACACCTATGATCCTAGCCCTCTGGCAGGCTGAGATGAGTGGCGTTCTTGAAGGAGGGGATGCTGAGAGTAGACTGAACAAGAGTCATACCCTGTCTCTACTAAAAAGTGAAAAATTCTAGGCATTGGGACAGGCACTAGTAGTCCTAGCCACATGGGAGTCTTAGGCAGGATGATTGCCTGAATCTTGTAATTTGAGTTTTCTATGATCTAGACTGAGGAAACGAAGACTCGCCTGGGCAACGTACGGCAATTGTATCTCAAAATTACCCATACACATACAGGCACAGACAAACCAACAAACAAACCAACAAACATTTTCATCATCTAAAATGACCAGAATTACCTTGATGGTTGTAGGACAATAGACATGCTTAAGGCCTGTGAAGCTTTGACCACATTGAGGCTGCAGCCATATATAGTAAATTTCTAAGCTTCAGTAAAATGGATGTCTGGGGGTAGGTGTCAAAACAGGTCCTTGAAATAGCATCCCACTTAAATGACTCCATCCAGTTTTGTCAGCTGTGATGCATCTTGAGTCACACTGCTGTACAAACTCTCAACTGTTATGTCAATCTAGTGCCAGGAAACTCAACCATCAATAGGATCAATAAGGCATAAATGGGAGAACACTTCTTTCTCTGTGGATGCAGGGCTAAGAAGTTGCCTGGTCCAAACACTTGAGGGACACCAGCTGAAGTGAGCAAAAAAGGCCACTTAGTATCTTTGACCAGAAGCATGGATCCCAGAACATTACATGATGAAGTCACTACAAGTCGCCATGGATGACATCACAATGGGTGTTTCCCTGAATTACCATCTTCAATCTTAGTCTTATTCCTGCTAAGCATGTGTAGTGGCTGTCTGGGTTCATCTTTGGGTTCAAACTAATACAAAAGTGTGGGGTTCTATTCTCCACCCTCAATTCCTTCTTTCTAAATTTTCTTTGTATCTGTGGCCAAGGGATTCAACAACCTTTCCTTTCCTATTCATGTCATGGATTTGTAGACAAATAGAAGAGTGTGATTTATACCGAGTGCTTCTCTTGGATGTTGTAGAGCAAGAATCTGAGCTGAAAGATCAGACAGTAATTTCACAGACCTGACAGGTATGTAACAAAATTCTCAGCTCTACTTTTTTGGTGTTTTACTCCTTTGTCAAGAAATAGCTTATTTGGGAAGGTAGGTGTCTCACTGAAGGTCCACTATCGAAATCTGGTTAGGCACTGTGTCCATTACTGTACTCCATAGCTGCAGTTATTTATGATGATCATGCAAAATATCAGCCTATCTGGAAAATTCCAACATTCCTGACATCCATGCTAGGGGTGCCCAAACATTTGGCTTCTTGGCCACATAGGAAGTTGAAGAGCTATGTTGGGCCACATGTTCAATACACAAACACTAATGAAACGTGATAAGCAAAAAACAGTTCCATGCATAACTGTGGTGATACCTACTACCAGCATTATGCAAAACAGTCCTGACATAATTTCTAGGTGTCACCGGGGCCTGGGGATTGGACACTTCTTAAAGCCTCTGATATGGTCGTTTCTTAAGTGGAACTCAATGATTTTTGCCACACATGACTAAATATTTGGATGATCTGGGAGGCCAAGGTTGGCTGATCTCTTGAGTTCAGGTGTTGGAGACAGGGCTGAGCAATAGCAAGACATCCTCTGCCCTAATCTCCCACCTAGTTTCTACTAGAATAAAAAAGGTGGCCAAGCATTGTTGCCCTTGCCTGTAGTTCCAGCTACACCAGAGGCTGAGGCAAGAGGATCCCTTCAACCCAAGGGTTGGATGTTACTGTTTGCTAGGCTGAGGCCATAACACTCTAGCCTGAGCAGCAGAGTGAGAGACTGTCTCATGAAAAATAATAAAAGAAAAAGAAAGAAAATTTGCTAAGCACAGTTTTTTTTTTTTTTTTTTGTAGAGACAGAGTCTCACTGTACCACCCTCGGGTAGAGTGCCGTGGCGTCACACGGCTCACAGCAACCTCTAACTCTTGGGCTTAGGCGATTCTCTTGCCTCAGCCTCCCGAGTAGCTGGGACTACAGGCTCTAAGCACAGTTTTTAAGAGCAAGAGTACAAGGACAGGTCAGTAGGAAGAGTGAATATGGAACTACAAGAGGAGATTTATGTGGCCTCTGTGGGGAGGAACAATGAGTCAGGACAAAGCGGGTTTGGGATTGGTTCATTAAGATATTGGCAGTTGATCTGATGGGTAGGGGTTGTCTAGACATGTCTAGTCCATGGCCAATATTGGCCCAGAATGAATTAGTCCAAGTGAAGAGGTGGAGTGTATACTCTGGATTCTTTCTTTCTTTCTTTCTTTCTTTCTTTCTTTCTTTCTTTCTTTCTTTCTTTCTTTCTTTCTTTCTTTCTTTCTTTCTTTCTTTCTTTATTTATTTATTTTCTGTGACAGAGTCTTACTTTATTGCCCTTTGTATAGCACTGTGGCATCACATCTTACAACAACCTCCAACTTTTGGGCTTAGGCAATTCTCTTGCCTCAGCCACCCAAGTAGCTGGGACTACAGGCACTGTCATAGCACTCGGGTATTTTTGTTGTTGTTGTTGTTGTTGCAGGTTGGCCAGGGCATGGTTTGAACCTGCCACCCTGGGTATATGGTGTTGGTGCCATTTCCACTGAGCCACAGGTGCTGCCCTATTCTGGATTTTTTAGTATGCATAGAAAAGCCTGATTTTAGGCAAGAATTCACTGTGGGGGGAAGTTTCTAGTGACTACAAGAAACTGAGATATCAAATGGCCAGACTTACATAAAATCCAAAGGCTTCACTAATGCAGGTTTTAGGAAAAAAACTTTCCCATGAGAGTGATTTCTCCTAGTTGAAATCTAATCTAGAGTAAAATTTCAAAACTAGATCTGTGGTCAAAAGTAAAATGAAGGGTAAGTCCCCTAACAAGGCTTTTCTCCATTCATGTGTTGTGAAAGACTCTTGTTTTATTGCCCTTGGTAGAGTCCCCTGGTATCATAGTTCACAGCAATCTTCAAGTGTTGTCATCAAATGAACCTATTTCCATCTGGGACTCCAAGCCCCTGCACAACATCCGGACATTATTTATATTTCAGAGATGGGAATCTCACTCATGCTCAGGTTGCTCTACAATTCAGAATCTCAGACAATCCAACTGACTGGGCCTCCCAAAGTACCAAGATGACAGGCATGAAGTAACACTACTGGCCACAAAGCATACTTTGAATAACATCCCAACTTCAGGGTCTGGAGTGGTGGCTCACACCTGTAATTCTAACACTCTGGGAGGCAGAAGCCAGTGGTCCAAAGTAACTGGGCACTGTGGGGGGACACCTGTAATTCCAGATGCTCAGGAGGCTGGGGCAATAGGATCTATTGAGCCCAGGAGTTTGAGATTGTGGTTAGTTATGATGTTGGGACACTCTATCCAGGGGGAAGGAGTCAGACTGTGTCTTAATGAAAAAGAAAATGACAACTTTGTTAGGATAGATCAATGTGCCCTCCATGTCCATTCATGGTAGCTTGTGCATGAGCAGGGAAATAGGGTTGACAGTCTCTCAGGCACTCTCACTACCTGGGTACTTCTTATGCTGTGAGTCTTTTGAGAACCTCAATCTCTGGAAAACATTGTTACGTAGCTTCATTGGAATAAGTAGCTCACCCTTTGAAAGTGTGCAATTCTGTATTTCTCATTATAGTCACAGAATTGTACAGCTATCATCACAATCTAATTTTAGAACTTTTTTTCTACCCCCACACAAATAACATCAATACATAATAGCAGTCACTTTAATCTTCCCCACCACCTTGCCCCACCTGGCCCCCACTCCTAGCAGACAATTGGCCTTGCCTTGACGTTTTCTTCTTAAGTTCAGTCATGCTCTGTATGGTCTTTTGTTTTTTTTTTTTAATTTTTTTATTAAATCATAACTGTATACAATGATATGATTATGGGGCATCATACTGTATGGTCTTTTGTAACTGGCCTTATAAGGATTTTAAGTTTCATTCCTATTGTATTATAAATGTGCACTTTATTCCTTTTGATTGTTGAAAATTATTCCATCATGTGATTACAGCACATTATATGTATCTAATCATCTGTAAATCCCATTAGTAGTCCTGAAGACGTTCCCTTCTCATCTAAGATTTTTAAAAGATTTTATCAACAAGATATGTTGCATTTGTCTAAATCCTTTTATGTGTCTTTTGAGGTGACCATGTGGTTTTTCTTATTGAATCTATTAATTTACTGTATTCTATTAGTTGATTTTCCCATATTGAGCTAGACTGACAATCTTGGTAATAAATCCCTCTTGGGATACATGTATAAATATTTTGTATGCCACCAGACTTTTCCTGCACCTACACAGTATATGTTTTATAGATATGAGACTGTGTTTCTCCCTTTGCTCCAGAAAAATAGAGTGGTACGAACATAGCTCAAGGCAATGCAATCTTCTGACCTCAAATGAACCTACTGACTTTATCTTTTCCAGCAGCTAAGAGTGTAGGCCCGTGCCACCACTGCTGGGGAAGTTTTGCACTTATTTCTTAGACAAGTGGGGTCTCATTATGTTGCTAATTCTGCTTTGGAACCCCTTAGTTTCCAGTGATGTTTCTGCCTCGGCCTCTGAAATTGCTGGGATTATAGGTGTGAGCTAGAGTGCTCATATATGCTTAAGCTTTGGTGAAGATTTTTCTCTATTTTTCCTCATAGATACCAGCACATAGATTAAAAAATAACAACTCAATTCAGATATAATTCATACACTTCACAATTCACCCATAGCAAGTGTAAAGATCAAGACTAGGCTCATCGCCTGTGGCTCAAGCAGTTAAGATGCCAGCCACACACACCTGAGCTGGCGGGTTCAAATCCAGCCCTGGTCTGCCAAAACAACAGTGATGGCTGCAACGAAAAAATAGCTGGGCTTCGTGGCAGACACCTGTAGTCCAAGCTCCTTTGGAGGCAGAGGAAGGAGATTTGCTTGAGCCTAGGAGTTGGAGGTTGCTGTGAGCTTTTTTTTTTTTTTTTTTTTTTTTGCAGTTTTTGGCTGGTGCTGGGTTTTGAACCCCACACCTCCGGCATATGGGGCTGGCGCCCTACTCCTTGAGCCAGAGGCGCCGCCCCCTGCTGTGAGCTTTTATGCCACAGCACTCTATCCAGGGTGACAGCTTGAGGCTCTGTCTCAAAAAAAAAAATCAAGACTACGCATTCAGGGATCACTTGTATACTTTGTTTTTTACTATACAAGTTTCCCTTAAGGTGTAGAAGAGAGAGATAGAGGAAAGAAAGGGATGAAGGAAAGAAAAGAATGGAGAGAGCACATGAATGAGAGAGACAGAATTGGAGGAAGGAAGGATAAAGTGAGGTAGAGGCAGATAGACGGAGGGAGGGATTGAAACCAAGAAAGAGAAAATGACCAAACTTGGTGGCTCACACCTATAAACCTAGCCCTCTGTCAGGCTGAGATGAGTGGAGTTCTTGAACGAGGGTATGCTGAGTACGTACTGAGCATGTGTCAGATCCTGTCTCTATTAAAAAGTGAAAAACTAACTGGCATTGCAAGAGGCCCCTGTAGTCCTAGACACATGGGAGTCTCAGGCAGGAACATTGTCTGAATCCTAGAGTTTGAGATTGCTATGATCTAGGCTAAGACCACGAAAGACTAGCCTGGACCACATAAGAAAACGGTACCTCAAAAATACACATACACAAGCACATAGACAGACAAAACAACAAACGAATCAACAAACATTTTCATCATCTAAAAACACCACAATTTTCTTGATGTCTCAAGCAAAGTAGACATGCTTAAGACCTGTGAAAATTTTACCAAAATGAGGTCGTAGGTAGGCATAGTAAATTTGTAAGCTTCTCTCAAATGGATGTTTTGTGGTGGGTGTCAAAACAGGTCCTTGAAATGCATCCCAATTAAGTGACTCCATCCATTTTTGTCAGCTGTGATACAGCTTGAATCACACTGCTTTACAAAATCTCACCTATTGTGTCATCCTAGTGCCAGGAAACTCAACCGTCAAAAGAATCAACAAGGCATAAATGGGACAACACTTCTCTGTCTGTGAATGGAGGGCTAAGAAGTGTCCTGGTCCAAACACTTGATGGACACCAGCTAAAGTTAGCAGAAAAGGCCACTTAGTATCTTTGACCAAAACCCTGGATCCCAGGAAGTCACTACATGGTCACTGTGGATGATATCACATTGGCTGTTTCCTTGGGTTACCATGTTCAAGCTTAACCTTTTGCCTGCTATGCATGTGCAGTGGCTATCCAGGTTTGTTGTCAGGCTCAAACTGTTAAAAAGAGTGGGTTTCTTTTCTCCACACTCAATTAATTCTTCCTAAAGTTTCTTTGTATCTGTGGCCAAGGGATTAAATAACCCTTACTTTCCTTTTCAAGTCATGGATGTGTAAGGAAATGGAAGAGTGTGGTTTAAACCAATTGCTGCCCTGGGATGTTGTAGGCCAATAACCAAAGCCCAAAGATCAGACAATGATTTCACAGACCTGACAGTACATCACACAATTCTCATTTATACTTTCCGTGATGTTTTACTTATTTCTCTAGCATAGGCTTGTTTGGGAAGGTAGGTGACTCACTTAAGGTCCTCTATCAACATCTGGTTAGGTAATGTGTCCTGTCATATACTCCATAGCTGCAGTAACTTATGATGATCATGGAAAATATCAGCCTATCTGGAAAATTCCAACATTCTTGATGTCAGTGCCAGAGCTGTCTAAACTTTTGGCTTCTTGGCCAAAAGAATGTAGATGTACATTCCTGAAGAGGAAACAGGGAGTCAGCGAGAGACTTCTGGACCGCAAGAGGAGGACTAAAACAGTGGAAAACCGGCAAGTGGTTGCGTGTGTTCGATCCATCTAAACCCGCCCATAACTCTAAGTTCAGTAGCAGCGAACTGTTTTGGTGTCTTTGGACTTGGCACTCAATTGAACTGCCTTGGGGAGAGCCTGAGTGGGAGTGCGGAGAACTTTGACCGTTGTCTAGGGCGTCAGTCTGAGCCGCTGAGCCAGACGGAGCTAATAGTGTTTGGCTGTGGGTCACAGGGAGCCATTGTGAGCGATCTGCCCCGGCAAGCTCCACCCTCAGGGTCACACAGCTAGAATCAGCTGGGAGCTGGTAACCCAGTGACCAAGTACCCTAAGGGCGGGGTCTGAGTTGACTTGAAGCCCTAACCCTCAGGGGCAGAGTGAGACCAGTTTTGGCACACTGGGTAAGTGGATAGCCACTTCAGCAGTGATTCCAGCGACAAGCAATTTCCTGGGAAAGCTTCTGCTCAGCAAGTGAACAAGTTCAAAATGCCTTTTAAGTGGGTTGGAGAGAGACTTAGGGTGTCTACCTGCTGGGGTTTGAGAAATCAGCAGCCTCCAGTTGTATCAGAACTGTGATTAACATCTCATACCCAAGAAGCCCACGTGTTGCCCAGACAATATTCAATAACATATACATACTGCATTGTTTTTGGTTGTGTGTTTTTTTTTTTTGTTTGTTTGGTTGTTTTTTTAGTTTATTTTGATGTTGTTGATGTTGTTTTGTTTTTAAAGTTCAACCTTTTTCATACAGATCCTTTTTCTTAATTTTTCCAGTTTAATTATAATGTCCCATTGCTGCATTTTTCAATAATTAGAACTTCATTTTTACTAGTGTTTCTACCGCTATTATTTGGTTTTCCACTCAATTTTATCCCATAAACTATTCTGTTTGCTTGTTTTGGTTTGATTTATAGCATTTTTGTCTTTCCTCTCTACTTGGTGGAGGTGGGGTATTGTGTCTGATCAGATTAGCAAAGAGCTGCTGACCTCAAGGGAACCACCCAACTGGGCACCCCCAGAAGGTGGGGATTTTTAAAGATTGGGTCAAAGTACCCTACTGTACACCTATATTGCTCTGTCTGCCTCTTTCTGTGCCTCTCTTCTTTTTGTCAATATTCCTATTACCCACCCCCTCTCCTTTCTCTATTTTTCTTTGTTTTTCTTATCACTCGGTCATCCTTTCTTTCATCCCTCTTTTGATCTTCAACCTTCTCACCCTTCTGGTCCTGTAACCCTTAGTACAGAGGCATGAGAACTTAAAGAGCAACAGGAATGAAAAAAAAATTAGGGCAAGGAAACAGATAAAAGAAATCAATCATGAGGAAGAATCAGCAGAAAACTCAAGGCAACATGAAGAACCAGTCCAGAACAACCCCGCAAAGGGACCATGAGGTAGCTACTGCAGAGGATTCCACCTATAAAGAAATGTTAGGAATGACAGAAAGGGAATTTAGAATACACATGTTGAAAACAATGAAAGAAATGATGGAAACAATGAAGGAAACTGCTAATAAAGTGGAAAATAACCAAAAGGAAATCCCAAAACAGAATCAAATAAGAGGTGAATGATACGAAGAATATAAAAAGGATATAGCAGAGCTGAAGGAACTGAAACAGTCAATTAGGGAACTTAAAGATGCATTGGAAAGTATCAGCAACAGGTTAGACCATGCAGAAGAAACAATTTCAGAGGTAGAAGACAAAGTTCTTCAGATAACTCAGATAGTAAAAGAGGCAGAAAAGAAGAGAGAAAAAGCAGAATGTTCACTGTCAGAATTATGGGACTTTATGAAGCATTCAAACATACGAGTTATAGGAATTCCGAAGGGGAAGAAGAATTCCCCAGAGGAATGGAAGCCATACTAGAGAATATTATGAAAGAAAATTTTCCAAATATCACCGAAGATTGTGACACACTGCTTTCAGAGGGATATCGGACCCCAGGTTGCCTCAACTCTAACCGAGCTTCTCCAAGACACATTGTGATGAACCTGTCCAAAGTCAAGACAAAAGACAAGATTCTGCAAGCTGCCAGGAGTAGGAGCCAGTTGACCCACAGGGACAAATCCATCAGAGTGACCGCAGACTTCACTAATGAATCTTTCCAAGCAAGAAGACAATGGTCATCTAACTTTAATCCACTTAAACAGAACAATTTCCAGCCCAGAATTCTGTACCCTGCTAAACTAAGCTTCAAATGAAGGAAACTGCCAATAAAGTGGAAAATAACCAAAAGGAAATCTAAAAACAGAAACCAAGAAATCAAGTCATTTATGGATATACAAACATTGAGGAAATTCGCCACAACAAGACCAGCTCTACAGGAAATACTTCAACCTGTTCTGCACACTGACCACCACAATGGATCAGCAGAAAAGTAAGAACTCAGAAATTAAAGGACAGAACCTAACCTCCACACTGATGCAAAAGATAAAACTAAGCAATTCACTCTCACCAAATAAGACGAATACAATACTACCACACTTGTCAATTATCTCAATAAAAGTTAATGGCTTGATTTCCGCACTGAAGAGACATAGATATGTTGACTGGATGAAAAAACACAAGCCATCCATTTGCTGTCTACAAGAAACACACCTGGCTTCAAAAGACAAATTAAAGCTCCGAGTCAAGGGTTGGAAGAAAATTTCTCAGGCAAATGGAATTCAGAAGAAAGAGGATTTGCAAACTTATTTTCAGATACATGTGGATTTAAAGCAACTAAAGTCAAAAATTCAAAGATGGTTACTTTATATTGGTCAAGGGAAAAATACGACAAGAAGACATTTCAATTCTAAATATTTATGCACCCAATTTAAATGCTCCCAGATTCTTGAAACAGACCTTAATCAGTCTGAGCAATATAATATCTGATAATACCATAATAACAGGCTATTTTAACACTCCAATTACAGAGCTGGACAGATCCTGTAAACAGAAATTTAACAAAGATATAAGAGATTTAAATGAGACCCTAAAACAACTGTGCTTGATAGACGCATATACAACACTCCATCCCAAAGATAAAGAATATACATTCTTCTCATCACCCCATGGAACATTCTCCAAAATTGATCATATCCTGGGACACAAAACAAATATCAACAAAATCAAAAGAATTGAAACTTTACCTTGTATCTTCTCAGACCATAAGGAACTAAAGGTGGAACTCAACTCTAACAGAAATGCTCGACCCCACCCAGAGGCATGGAAATTAAACAATCTTATGCTGAATAACAGATGGGTGCAGGAAGAAATCAAACAGGAAATCATTAACTTCCTTGAGCATAACAACAATGAAGACACAAGCTACCAAAACCTGAGGGATACTGCAAAAGCAGTTCTGAGAGGAAAATTCATCGCTTTAGATGTCTACATTCGAAAAACAGAAAGAGAGTGCATCACAAATCTCACAAGAGATCTTATGGAATTGGAAAATGAAGAACAATCTAAGCCTAAACTCAGTAGAAGAAAAGAAATATCCAAAATCAAATCACAGATCAATGAAGTTGAAAACAAAAGAATCATTCAGAAAATTAATGAAACAAGGAGTTCGTTTTTTGAAAAAATAAATAAAATCGATAATCCATTGGCCACACTAACGAGGAATATTAAAGTAAAATCTCTAGTAACCTCAATCAGAAATGATAAAGGGGAAATAACAACTGATCCCACAGAGATACAAGAGATCATCTCTGAATACTACCCGAAACTCTATGCCCAGAAATTTGACAATGTGAAGGAAATGGATCAATATTTGGAATCACACCCTCTCACTAGACTAAGCCAGAAAGAAATAGAGCTCCTGAACAGACCAATTTCAAGCACTGAGATCAAAGAAACAATAAAAAATCTTCCAAACAAAAAATGCCCTCGTCCAGATGGCTTCACTCCAGAATTCTATCAAACCTTCAAGGAAGAGCTTATTCCTGTACTGCAGAAATTATTCCAAAAAATTGAGAAAGAAGGAATCTTCCCCAACACATTCTATGAAGCAAACATCACCCTGATACCAAAACCAGGAAAAGACCCAAACAAAAAGGAGAATTTCAGACCAATCTCACTCATGAATATAGATGGAAACATTCTCAACAAAATTCTAGCCAATAGATTACAGCTTATCATCAAAAAAGTCATTAATCATGATCAAGTAGGCTTCATCCCAGGGATGCAAGGCTGGTTTAACATACGCAAGTGCATAAACGTTATCCACCAGATTAACAGAGGCAAAAATAAAGATCACATGATCCTCTCAATAGATGCAGAAAAATCATTTGTTAAAATCAGCATCCTTTTCTAATTAGAACACTGAAGAGTATAGGCATAGGTGGCACATTTCTAAAACTGATTGAAGCTATCTATGACAAACCCACAGCCAATATTTTACTGAATGTGTAAAACTGAAAGCTTTTCCTCTTAGAACTGGAACCAGACAAGGTTGTCCTCTGTCACCTTTACTAATCAACATAGTGCTAGAATTTCTAGCCAATACCATTAGGCAAGACAAGGAAATAAAGGGAATCCAAATGGGAGCAGAGGAGGTCAAACTCTCCCTCTTTGCTGACGACATGATCTTATACTTAGAGAACCCCAAAGACTCAATCACAAGACTCCTAGAAGTCATCAAAAAATACAGTAATGTTTCAGGATATAAAATCAATGTCCATAAGTCAGTAGCCTTTGTATACACCAATAACAGTCAAGATGAGAAGCTAATTAAGGACACAACTCCCTTCACCATACTTTCAAAGAAAATGAAATACCTAGGAATATACCTAACGAAGGAGGTGAAGGACCTCTATAAAGAAAATTATGAAATCCTCAGAAAGGAAATAGCAGAGGATATTAGCAAATGGAAGAACATTGCATGCTCATGGATAGGAAGAATCAACATTGTTAAAATGTCTATACTTCCCAACGTAATCTACCTATTCAATGCCATTCCTGTCAAAATACCAACATCGTCCTTTCAAGATTTGGAAAAAATCATTCTGCGTTTTGTATGGAACCGGAAAAAAACCCATATAGCTAAGACAGTTCTTTGTAACAAAAATAAAGCTGGGGGCATCAGCATACCAGATTTTAGTCTGTACTACAAAGCCATAGTGCTCAAGACAGCATGGTACTGGCACAAAAACAGAGACATAGACACTTGGAATCGAATTGAAAACCAAGAAATGAAACTAACATCCACCTAATCTTCGATAAACCAAACAAGAACATACCTTGTGGGAAAGACTCCCTATTCAATAAATGGTGTTGGGAGAACTGGATGTCTACATGTAAAAGACTGAAACTGGACCCACACCTTTCCCCACTCACAAAAATTGATTCAAGATGGATAAAGGCCTTAAATCTGAGGCATGAAACAATAAAAACCCTCAAAGAAAGCATAGGAAATACGCTGAAAGATATTGGCCTGGGGAAAGACTTCATGAAGAAGACTGCCATGGCAATTGCAACAACAACAAAAATAAACAAATGGGATTTCATTAAACTGAAAAGCTTTTGTACAGCTAAGGAGACAATAACCAAAGCAAAGAGACAACCTACACAATGGGAAAGCATATTTGCATATTTTCAATCAGACAAAAGCTTGATAACTAGGATCTATAGAGAAGTCAAATTAATCCACATGAAAAAAGCCAAGAATCCCATATATCAATGGGCAAGAGACATGAATAGAACTTTCTCTAAAGATGACAGACGAATGGCTAACAAACACATGAAAAAATGTTCATCATCTCTATATATTAGAGAAATGCAAATCAAAACAACCCTGAGATATCATCTAACCCCAGTGAGAATGGCCCACATCACAAAATCTGAAAACTGCAGATGCTGGCGTGGATGTGGAGAGAAGGGAACACTTTTACACTGCTGGTGATACTGCAAACTAGTACAACCTTTCTGGAAGAAAGTATGGAGAAACCTCAACGCACTCAAGCTAGACCTCCCATTTGATCCTGCAATCCCATTACTGGGCATCTACCCAGAAGGAAAAAAATCCTTTTATCATAAGGACACTTGTATTAGACTTTTTATTGCAGCTCAATTTACAATCGCCAAAATGGTCGAAACAGCCTAAATGCCCACCAACCCAGGAATGGATTAATAAGCTGTGGTATATGTATACCATGGAATACTATTCAGCTATTAAAAAAAATGGAGAGTTCACATCCTTCGTATTAACCTGGATGGACGTGGAAGACATTATTCTTAGTAAAGCATCGGAAGAATGGAGAAGCATGAATCCTATGTAGTCAATTTTGACATGAGGACAATTAATGACAATTAATGTTATGGGGGGAAGCAGAAAGAGGGAGGGAGGGTGGGGGGTGGGGCCTTGGTGTGTGTCACACTTCATGTGGGCAAGACATGATTGCAAGAGGGACTTTACCTAACAATTTCAATCAGTGTAATCTGGCTTATTGTACCCTCAATGAATCCCCAGCAATAAAAAAAAAAAAGAATGTAGATGTACATTATTGGCCAAGATGTAGAAGAGTTATATTGGGCCACACGTTAAATACACAAATACTAATGGAACCTGATAAGGAAAAAAGAGATGCATGCATAACTGTGGTGATATCTGTCAATACAGATATGCCAAACATTTCTGACATATTCCCTATGTTTCACAGTGACCTGAAAATTGGACATTACTCAAATCCCCAGATAAGGTCATTTCTTAAGTAGAGCTCAATGACATTTGCCACTCATGATAGAATATTTGGATGCTCTGGGAGGCCAAAGTAGGCTGATCCCCTGAGCTCAGGTGTTAGAGACAAGGCTGAGAAACAACATGACACCCTCTGCCCTGAACTCCCACCTGTTTTGTACTAAAATAGAAATGTAGCCAAGCGTTGTGGCATTTGTCTGTACTTCCAGCTACTCCAGAGGCTTAGGCTAGAGGATCACTTCAACCCAAGAGTTGGATATTGCTGTGTGCTAGGCTGAGGCCATGACACTGTAGCCTGGGCAACAGAGTGAGAGTCTGTCTCATGAAAAAAAATTAAATAAATAAAGAAAAAGAAATAAAGATAGAAAGAGAGATTGAGAGAGAAGAAAGAGCAAAGAAGGAAAAAAGGAAGGAAGGAAGGAAGGAAAGAAGGAAAGAAAGAAAGAAAGAAGAAAGAATGAAAAAGAAAGAAAGAAAGAAAGAAAGAAAGAAAGAAAGAAAGAAAGAAAGAAAGAAAGAAAGAAAAAGAAAGAAAGAAAGAAAGAAAGAAAGAAAGAAAGAAAGAAAGAAAGAAAGAAAGAAAGAAAGAAAGAAAGAAAGAAAGAAAGAAAGAAAGAAAGAAAGAAAAAGAAAGAATGAAAGAAAGAAAGAAAGAAAGAAAGAAAGAAAGAAAGAAAGAAAGAAAGAAAGAAAGAAAGAAAGAAAGAAAGAAAGAAAGAAAGAAAGAAAGAAAGAAATGAAAAGAAAAAAAAGAAAGTTTTCTAGGCATGTACAAGAACAGTTCATTAGTAGATGGATTATGGGACTACAAAAAGAAGGGGATTTATTGTGGCCTCTGTGGGAAGAACAAGTGAGTCAGGTCAAGTGGCTTTTGGATTGTTTCATTGGGATATTATCAGTTGATATGATGGGTAGTGGTTGTCCTGAGATGTCTGGTCCCTAGCCTCGGAGTGATTGGGGTAAGGGAATATTGGCCTGGATTTAATGAGCCCAACAGGGAAGGTGGAGAGTATACTTTGGATTTTTAAGTGTGCATATAAAAAGCTTGATTTGAATCAAGAATTCACTGTGGGGGAAGTTTCCAGGGACTACCAGAATCTAGGATATCAAAGGGTCAGAGTTACATAAAACCCAAAGGCTTGACTAATACGGGTTTTGGAAATACAATTTTCCTATGAGAGAATAATTACTCTAGTTGACATCTAATTTGGGGTAAAATTTCAAAACTAGATCTGTGGTTAAAAGTAAAAATGAGGGGTAAGTCCTCTAACAATGTTTTTCTCTATGTATTGACACAGAGTCTCATTTTCTTGTCCTTGGTAGAGTGCTCTGATATCATAGGTCACAGCAATCGTCAAGTGGTGTCATCCAGTGAACCTATGCCCTCAAATGGGCCTCCAGGCACCTGCAGAACATCCGACAGGTTTTTATTCTTCAGAGATGGGGATCTCACTCTTGCTCAGGCTAGTCTCCTATTCAGGAGCTCACACAATTCAACTGACTGGGCCTCTCAAAGTACCAAGATGACAGGCATGATGCACCACCTCTGGCCACAAACCATAGTTTGAATCACATCGCAATATCAAGGTCTGTAGTGGTGGATCACAATTGTAATCCTAACACTCTGAGATGCAGAAGTGGGTGGTCAAATGTGACTGGGCACTGTTGGGGTGCATCTATACACCTAGATGCTCAGGAGGCCGAGGCAATAGGATCTGTTGAGCCCAGGAGTTTGAGATTGCAGTTAGCTATGATGACATGTGGGTACTCCACCCAGGGGGAAGGAGTCAGACTCTGTCTAAACGAAATAGAAAATGACAACTTCAGTAGGATGGAACAATGTGCCTTCCATGTCAATTTTCATGGTAGCCTTGTGTGATCAGGGAAATAGGGTTGATGGTCTGTCAGGCACTCTCACAACCTGGGTACTTCTTATGCTGTGAGTCTTTTGAGCACCTCAAGCTTTAGAAAACATCGTTAAGTAGCTTCATTGAAATAAGTAGTTCACCCTTTGAAAGTGTACAATTCTGTGTTTCTTAGTATAGTCAGAGAATTGTACAGCTATCATCACAATCTAATTTTAAAACTTTTGCTTCTACCCCCACACGAAGAAGGTCAATACCTACTAGCAGTCACTTACATCCTCCCAACCATCTCCCCCACCTATTCCCTACTCCTAGTAAACAATTGGCCTTGTCTTGATGTTTTCTTCTAAGTTCAATCATAGTCTGTGTGGTCTTTTGTAACTGGCCTTGTTCCCTTATGTAACTGGCCTTGTTCCCTTATCATAATGATTTTAAGGTTCATTCCTATTGTAACATAAATGTGCACTTCATTCCTTTAGATTGTTGAAAAATATTCCATTGTGTGAATATAGCACGTTATATGTATCCAATCATCTGTAAATCCCATTAGTAGTCCTGAAGATATTCCCTTCTCATCTATGAATTTTAAAAGTTTTTATCAAGAAGATATGTTGCCTCTGTCAAAAGCCTTTTCTGTGTCTGTTGAGGTGAACATTTGGATATTCATATTGAATCTATTAATATAGCGTATTCTATAAGTTGATTTTCCCATATTGAGCTAGAATGCAATCCTGATAATAGATCCCATTTCACATACATGTGTAAAATATTTTGTAATTCTACCGGACTTTTCCTGTACTTATACAATATATATCTCTTATAGATTTGAGACTTCATTTTCCCCTTTGTCTGAGAAAAATACAGTGGTTCCGTCATAGTTCAAGGCAGTGCAAGCTGTTCACCTCAAGAGACCTTTTTGACTTTATCCTTTTCAGCAGCTGAGAGTACAGGCTGATGCCACAACTTCTGGGAAAGTTTTGCACTTATTTCTTGGACAAGTAGGGTCTTACTATGTTGATCAGTCTTGTCTGAAACCCCTTAACTTCCAGGGATGTTTCTGCCTTGGCCTCTGAAAGTGCTAGGATTATAGGTGTGGTTATCATCCATGCTTGTTTTGGTGACGGCTTTTGTCTGATTTCACCATAGATATCAGCCGGTAGATTAAAAAATAACAATATTCAGATATAATTCACACACTCCACAATTTACCTATTAGTGGGTTAAGGTAGGTTAGAAAATGGACAACAGAGTATAGAGATTTTTTATATGAATTATAATATGTATTGAAAAGTGCATAGGAAGTAGATGTACAGTTTAATGTATTGTCACAAAGTCATTACAAACAAATTCATAGCCACCACCCAGGGCCTCAGCAGCACCCCAGATATTCCTCCATGCCTTCTCCCAATTATTACCTCTTTCTTCTTCACCAAAGTCCACTATCATCCTTTTTTAACATTTCAGAATATTAGGAATACATATTTTGTTTACATACTTTGTTTTTGCACCAATTGAATCAAGGTTATAAGCTTCCCTCCACCCAGACTGTGTTCATCTTTTCCTTCAAACTCAGAGATTAGTTTCATCTGAACAGAATCAAACAAGATCTGCTCTTTTTCTGTCTTGTTTCTTTTGTTTCATTTTGTAATGGTGAAATTCATTCATATAGTTTCATTTTGTGCATACTATGCTATTCTGAAGATTGCACATTTTTTCATTCTACTGTTCATGGAACTTTGGATGTCTTTCATTTTGACATATTACAGATACTGCACTGAATATTCTTGGTGCACATATACATACATATCTGTTCAGTATATGCTTAAGGGTAAAATCACTAGATCACATATATATGTATATATATGCTCAACTTTATTAGATAATGCCAACTTGTATTCTAAAGTGGTTGTACGAAAATGCCTTTTCACAAGCAGTGTTTGTGATTTCCTATTGCCCTTTATCCTTTACCAACACTTGGTATTGTCCATCTTTTTAGTTGTAGCTATTATGAGGAGTATGTAGTAGTATTGCACGATTTTAATTTGCATATTCCTAATTACAAATGAGGTTGAGCACTTGTTCATATACTTATTTGCCATTTGGGTATATTCTTTGGTGAGCCACGTGTGTATCACTTGCCCAATTTCCATGTTTTCCTAAATTTTCACTCTTTTGTTTTATCTCCTCAAGCATATGAAAGATAGGTATTTTGAAGTTCAGTTATGATATCTCCATCATCTGTAGTGCTTATGAGACTATTTCTGTTGTCCATTACTTTTCTTAGCTTTTGTTTACAACATTTTGTGTTTTCTTGTATGTGCTTATTACTGAGTGAGTGATGGACATTGTATATGAACAAGTAAAAATAATTAGGGGACTAAATGAGTTTGCCTTACTCAGACAGCCTTCTTGCAAGTGGCTAGAGCCCCTAGCAATCTGTAATTATCTTAACTCAATTTCAATGACTGAGATTATGAGAAACAGGACTTTAATTCTTATGAGATATTATTTTGAAGGATCAATACTACTATGAAATCAGTATATAATCACCTACACATTCATAGGAATGGTAAAACATAACTATAATCCAGAACAAAGGAGGGAAGAGGGAAGAGAGGGGAGGGGAGGGGAGGGGGGAGATCGGGAAGAGGGAGGGTATTAAGGGGGATCCAAACTAATATGTATGATGCAATGATACATTTCTATACTATTAACAATAGAGTATGAATGTTTTTGACACAAAAGATAAGTATGCAAGCAAATGGTTATGTTAATCACTGAGATGTAAGAATTCCACATTGTATATGAAATCAGCACATTGTACCCCATAAATGCATTAATGTACACAATCATGATTTAATAAAGAATTAAAAAAAGAAATTATAGATGCTATATGATTTCATCTATAAATATGCCAATATGTATCTCTAGAATATAAACTCTTAACAAATTAAAGATAACCACAATAACATTATCACACCTGGAAAAATTAATAATTCTTTAATATTTAAGATCATTGAATCTCTAGTGCTCCCATTTTTCCTGATTTTTCAACAAATTGTTTGAATCAGGACTCAAGTCCTATATATTGAATTTAGTTAATGTTTCTCATCTACCTTTTAATTGATAGGCTTACCCATCCATCTCGTTTCCCTTGTAATTTTTTTGGTTGAATTTATTTGTCCTGTTGAGTTTCATGGAGTATGGACTTTGCAAATTGCATCCTTTTGGTTTCATTTTATTCAACGTCCACAAAACTAGCTATGTATAATCCTGAAAAAAGCAAAACTTGTAAAATAGGACATCAAAATTTATGCTTATTTTTCATTCAGAGGTAAACAAGGATGGCATCCTCTCCATCAAATATGAAGTGCTGGGAGTCAGGTATCCTTTGTGCTCACTTAATGTTTCTTTATGTGTTTTATTAATTTAGATATACCAAATATTGACTTAACTTACAACATTAATTAATTTATTTATTTTATTAATATTAAATCATAGCTATGTACATTAATGAGATCATAGGGCACCATACACTGGTTTTATAAACAGTTGGACACATTTTCATCACACTGGTTAACATAGCCTTCCTGGCATTTTCTTAGTTATTGTATTAAGACAAATATATTCTACATTTACTAAGTTTCACATGTACCCTTGTAAGATGCACCGCAGGTGTAATCCCACCAATCACCCTCCCTCTGCCCATCCTACCTCCTCCCTCCCCTCCCTCTCCCCCTTCCCCATATTCTTAGGTTATATCTGGGTTATAGCTTTCATATGAAAGCCATAAATTAGTTTCATAGTAGGGCTGAGTACATTGGATACTTTTTCTTCCATTCTTGAGATACTTTACTAAGAAGAATATGTTCCAGCTCCATCCATGTAAACATGAAAGGGGTAAAGTCTCCATCCTTTTTTAAGGCTGCATAATATTCTATGGTGTACATGGAAAAAGCCCAAGTGCCCATTGATCCATGAATGGATTAATAAATTGTGGTATATGTACACTTACAACTTTTAAAACAAAAATTTCAGGTATCAGAACGGATGGGCAATTTAACTAACAAGTGTGAATAACATTAAATATTTTGAGAAATGTGTTAACATGGGGACGGGTAGATGGAGAATTTGAAATATTTCATTGAAACATAATTCTCTCAGAAATTGAGGAAAAGTAAATTGTTGAATTCCATTGCTAAAAATGGTGGTGTTTTAAATGATATTGTGAAGTACTTAATCTCAATTTTCTTAGGCTTTTAAATGGTCATATTCCCAGTGTAAATAACTCTTCTAGTAACTGTCTTAGACATACTCATAGCATACTGATGTCAGGGCAATTTTCTGAATGCACATGAGATAAATGGAGTTAATACCACAAAGTATTCAAAATATTTTTTTTTGTACTGTGATCATAAATGAATGACAAAGCAAAATGGTTTATCACAAATCAATGTTAGTAGGCCCACTTAAAGGCTATTCTTCCCTTTCAAGGCAGTTAGAAGCTCTAAATTTATAAGGTAATAAATGTATTGTAAGCTATAAGCAGACACAGGCATGAGAGTGTAGAATAAAATTATGGGGAAATAGACAAATGTGATGACCCCTTACATATATTTTGGCACATTTTTATCCTACAGGTATTGTGCAAATATTCAAAATGACCATTTATTCCAGATACATTTTGGATAATGTAATACTAAGAGAAATGGAATTTGAATACACATGAGTGATATATTTAAAAATCATAAATTGTTTTTATTTCATCAGCCTTTAAATAGCTTTCCTTTATTTTGCAATGACTAGAACATGGAACTTTATTTTTTTTTAAAGGCAGAGTCTCACTATGTCACCCTAGGTAGAGTGCCATGGTGTCAGAGCTTACAGCAACCTCAAACTCTTGGGCTCAAGTGATTCTCTTGCTTCAGCCTCCCAAGCAGCCAGAAATACAGGAGCCCACGACAATGCCTGGATATTATTTGTTATAGTTGTCATTGTTTTCACAGGCTATTGTGCCAAGGTTGCAGTTCCTCCCAAGCTTTTGGCCAGAGGCCTTACTTGGATCTTTGCCTATGGGCTTCTCTACAGACCATCTCACAGCATGGCATCTTGCTTCCTTAAAGTGAGCACCAAGAAGCTGGACGAGAGTGCCAGCCAATAAGAACATAAGCAAAGAAACAGTCATCGCCTTCTGTAATCTAAATAAAAAAGTGATACCCTGTAACTTTTGCTGTGTTTTATTGATTAGAAGCATTTAATTAGGTCCACCCCCTTCCCAAGGGAGAAGGATTACACAAGGCCATAAATTTCCATGATCATTGGGAGCCACATCAGAAACTGCACACTACAAATGGTGAGCAGATGGGTTAGTTTGAATGCAAGGTACATGCAGAAATGCACAGATGATGAAGCTGGGTAATATAATGGGCCCGACAGACCATGGAGGCTCTTTGTTCTGATCCTTACTCCCACTTAAAGTGTGTTTCATGGATAGACAGCATGCCTTTCATCATTTGCTACCCTGGATACAGAATCTGGGGTCTTACCACAGACATACTGAACCAGAATATGCATTTTGACTAGAGCCTATGTACATTAAAGTTTAAGAAGTGGTGCTCTAGATCTTGAGGCAGAGAAAACAGCTTTGGTGAAAAGATCGAACATAAAGGGTAAAGAAGGGGCAAGAATGAATCAAAGATGGCTAAATTCTTTGAGGATACAAGAATTTGGTCTGATCATAGAATTAGGAGATCTACAAAAAAGGACAGTCCAATCTCAGTATTAGTGATTCCCTCTTATTCTAAATAAGAATCACCTGAGCAGCATTTAAAAATTGGTGCTCAGCTTCTTGTAGAAATAGCTATTTCTAGGGCTGGAGCATCATGTAGTGCCAGAAAGTAAAGAAGTGCTCAAAATGCATAAAGATGAGGATAGGACATAGGGACACTGGAGCCAAAGTTTACGAGCTTCCAATTTCCAAGGATGGAAAAATGTAAGGAAGAAAATAAATAACAGAATTGTGTTATAACCCAAGGTACAAAGTAGCTATCCATGAATCTATCCTGATATTGAGTGAATAAATAGAAGAGATAAATATTCAAAGCATAAGAATTCGAAATAATGTATGTACATATACCACTCCTTACTAAGTACAGCCTAAATACCCCTCTATTCTTTGTGTGTGGGCTGGATACAGTGACTTGCTTCTAGATCAAAAAGTATGGTAATGGAAATCCAGTAACTTCAGAGAAGGCGGACAAACACTACTTTAGCCAGGGGATCAAAGTCAGCATGACAAATACTGAGCCACATTGATAGGATATAAACTCTTTTAATTAAATCACAACTGAGGGCGGCGTCTGTGGCTCAGTGAGTTGGGCGCCGGCCCCATATGCCGAGGGTGGCGGGTTCAAACCCAGCCCCGGCCAAACTGCAACAAAAAAATAGCCGGGTGTTGTGGCGGGCGCCTGTAGTCCCAGCTGCTTGGGAGGCTGAGGCAAGAGAATCGCGTAAGCCCAAGAGTTAGAGGTTGCTGTGAGCCGTGTGACGCCACGGCACTCTACCCAAGGGCGGTACAGTGAGACTCTGTCTCTACAAAAATAAAAGTTAAATCACAACTGTGCACATTCATGGATTAATGGGGTACAATGTGCTGATTTTATGTACATTTTGGAATGCTTACATCAAATTGGTTAACATAGCCTTCACCTCACTTACTTGTTGAGTTAAGACATTTATACTCTACTCTTAATAGATTCGACATGTACCCTATGCTTTCCTTTTTTTTTTTTTTGCCGTTTTTGGGGCTGGGGCTGGGTTTGGATCTGCCACCTCTGGCATATGAGGCCGGCTCCCTCCCCCTTTGAGCCACAGGTGCCACCTGACATGTAAATTTTCAATGTACACAATAGTTGAGGTCCAACTGATTACTGTCCCTCAACCTGGCCTCCCTCCTCTCTTACCCTCACCCTTCAGGATGTGATGAAAATGATATTTCATCTTTGTAGTAATCTTTCCAAAACTCCTAAGTTCCAATCTAAGCATGAGAAAAACATCAGAGAAACACAAGATGACTGATGACATTCCCCAGAAGACCTGACCAAATCTATTTGTCAAGATCATAAAAAAATAAGGACCAGGCTTATCTAAAGCAGATAGACAAATTGAAAAAATATTTAGATTTTGAGATCCAAGAACAATGGCGGCCGAGTAACAGCTTCCTTGCAACTGGGCACAGTGAGTCTCGGGAGATAAGACTCCAGGCATCTCTGGATAGTGATATCTGCCTATAATCATCCCGTTGAGGACAGATGGAGTCAGCAAGAGACTTCTGGAACCCCAAACAGGACAAAAGCAGTGGAAAACTGGCATGACAAGTTAAAGAGTAAGAGGAAGTGAAAGGAAAATTAGGGCAAGGAAAATGATAAAATAAATCACTCATGAGGAAGAATCAGCAGAAAAATCCTGGCAACATGAAGAACCAGTCCAGAGCAACCCCTCCAAGGGACTATAAGGTAGCTACTGCAGAGGATTCCACCTATAAATAAATGTTAAGAATGACAGAAAGGGAATTTAGAATACACATGATGAAAACCATGAAGGAAATGATGGAAACTATGAAGAAAACTGCTGATAAAATGGAAAATAAACAAAAGGAAATACAAAAACAAATAAGAAATGAATGATATGAATATAGAAAGGATATAGCAGAGCTGAAGGAACTGAAGCAGTTAATTCCAACACACAAGTTATAGGAATCCCAGAAGGGGAAGAAGAATGCCCCAGGGGAATGGAAGCCATTATAGAGAATATTATGAATGAAAATTTTCCAAATATCACCAAAGATTCTGACACACTCCTTTCGAGGGATATCAGACCCCAGGTTGCTTCAAATCTAACAGACTTTCTCCAAGACACATTGTGCTGAACCTGTCCAAAGTCAACAAAAATAAAAGATTCTACAAGCTGCGAGGAGTAAGCGCCAGTTCATCTACAGGGGCAAATCCATCAGAGTGACTGTAGACTTCTCTAATGAAACTTTCCAAGCAAGACGATAATGGTCATCTACCTTTAATCTACTTAAACAGAACAATTTCCAGCCCAGAATTCTATATCCTGCTAAGCTAAACTTTAAAATTGATGGAGAAAACAAATCATTTACTGATATAGAAACATTGAGGAAATTCGCCACAAGACCAGCTCTACAGAAAATACTTCAACCTATTCTACACACTGACCATCACTAAGGATCAGCAGCAAATTAAGAACTCAGAAACTAAACGACAGAACCTAACTTCCACAATGATGCAAAAGATACAACTAAGCAATGGACTCTCACAAAATAAGATGAATAGAACACAACCACACTTATCAATTATCTCAATAAATGTTAATGGCTTGAATTCCCCACTGAAGAGGCATAGATTGGCTGACTGGATTAAAAAGCACAAGCCATCCATTTGCTGCAGGAAACACACCTGGCTTCAAAACACAAATTGAAACTTTGAGTCAAGGGTTGGAAGACAAATTTTCAGGCAAATGGAATTCAGAAGAAAAGAGGAGTTGCAATCTTATTCACATATACATGTGGATTTAAAGCAACTAAAGTCAAAAAAAGACAAAGATAGTCACTTTATATTGGTCAAGGGAAAAATACAACAAGAAGACATTTCAATTCTAAATATTTATGCACCCAATTTAAATGCTCCCAGATTCTTGAGACAGACCTTACTCTGTCTGAGCAATATGATACCCAATAACACGATAATAACAGGGAACTTTAACATTCCTCTTATAGAGCTGCGCAGATCCTCTAAACAGAAATTATATGAAGATATAAGAGATTTAAATGAGACCCTAGAACAAGTGTGCTTGAAAGGCACAGATAGAACACTCCATCCCAAAGATAAAGAATATGCATTCTTCTCATCACCCCATGGAATATTCTCCAAAATTGGTCATATCCTAGGACACAAAACAAACCTCAAAAGAATAAAAAGAATTAAAATTTTACCTTGTATCTTCTCAGACCATTAAGGCACTAAAGGTAGAACTCAACTCTAACAAAAACGTTCAACCCACACGAAGGCAAAGAAATTAAACAACCTTTTGTTGAATAAAAGATGGGTGCAGGAAGAAATAAAACAAGAAACCATTAACTTCCTTGACCATAACAACAATGAAGACACAAGCTACCAAAACCTGTGGGATACTGCAAAAGCAGTTTTGAGAGGAAAAATTTTCACTTTAGATGCCTACATTTGAAAAACAGAGAGCACATCAACAAACTCACAACCATCTTATGGAATTGGAAAAAAAAGAACAATCAAATCCCAAACACAGTAGAAGAAAAGAAATATCCAAAATCAAATCAGAGATTAATGAAATTGAAAACAAAACAATCATTCAGAAAATTAATGAAAGTTGGTTTTTTGAAAAAAATAAATAAAATAGATAAAACTTTGGCCAAAATAACAGAAAAGAAAAGTAAAATTTCTAGTAACCTCAATCAGAAATGATAAAGGGGAAATAGCAACTGATGTCACAGAGATACAAGAGATCAACTCTGAATACTACCAGAAACTCCATGCCCAGAAATTGGACAATGTGAAGGAAATCGATCAATATTAGGAATCACACCTTCTCCCTAGACTTAGCCAGGAAGAAATAGAGCTCCTGAACAGACCAATTTCAAGCACTGAGACTAAAGAATCAATAAAAAAGTTTCCAACAAAAAAAATATCCTGGTACAGATGGCTTCACATCAGAATTCTCTCAAACCTTCAAGGAAGAGCTTATTTTTGTACTGCAGAAATTATTCAAAAATATTGAGGAGGAAGGAATCTTCCCCAACACGTTCTATGAAGCAAACATCACCCTAATACAAAACCAAGAAAAGACCCAACTAAAAAGGAGAATTTCAGACCAATTTCACTCATGAATATAGATTCAAAAATTCTCAACAAAATCTTATCCAACAGATCACAGCTTATCATCAAAAAAGTCATACATGTTGATCAAGTAGATTTCAACCCAGGGATGCAAGGCTGGTTTAATATACACAGTCTATAAATGTTATTCACTGTATTAACAGAATTAAAACCAAAGACTATATTATCATCTCAATAGATATAGAAAAAAAATCAATAAAATCAAGCATCCTTTTCTAATTAGAACACTGAGGAGTATAGGCATTGGTGGCACATTTCTTAAACTGATCGAAGCTATCTCTGACAAACTCACAGCTAATATTTTACTGAATGGAGTAAAATCGAAAACTTTTCCTCTTAGAACTGGAACCATAAATGGCTGTCCTCTGTCACCTTTACTATTCAACATAGTGCTGGAAGTTCGAGCCAATACAATTAGGCAAGAGAAGGAAATAAAGGGAATCCAAATGGGAGCAGAGGAGGTCAAACCCTCCGTCTTTGTTGACGACATGATCTTATACTTAGAGAATCTCAGAGATTTAATGACAAGATTCCTGGAAGTCATCAAAAAATACTGTAATGTCTCAGAATATAAAATCAATGTCCACAAGTCAGTAGCCTTTGTATATGCCAATAACAGTCAAGATGAGAAGCTAATTAAAGACACAACTCCCTTCACCATAGTTTCAAAGAAAATGAAATACCTAGGAATGCACCTAACAAAGGAGATGAAGGACCTCTATAAAGAAAATTATGAAATTCTCAGAAAGGAAATAGCAGAGGATATTAACAAAGGGAAGAACATACCATGCACATGGGTGGGAAGAATCAACATTGTTAAAATGTCCATACTTCTGAAAGCAATCTACCTGTTCAATGAGATTCCTATTAAAATACCAACATCGTACTTCCAAGATTTGGAAAAAATGATTCTGTGTTTTGTATGGAACCAGAAAAAACCCCGTATAGCTAAGGCAGTTCTTAGTAATAAAAATAAAGCTGGGGGCATCACCATAACAGATTTTACTTTGTACTACAAAGCCATAGTGGCCAAGACAGCATGGTGCTGGCACAAAAATGGAGACGTAGACATTTGGAATCAAATAGAAAACCAGGAAATGAAGGTAACATCTTACAACCACCTAATCTTTGATAAACCAAACAAGAACATACCTTGGGGGAAAGAGTCCCTATTCAATAAATGGTGTTGGGAGAACTAGAGATACACATGTAAAAGACTGAAACTGAACCCACACCTTTCTCCACTCACACAAATTGATTCAAAATGGATAAAGACTTAAATTTAAGGCATGAAACAATAAAAATCCTCAAAGAAAATATTGGAAACACACTCGAAGATATTGGCCTTGTTAAAGACTTCATGAAGAAGACCTCCAGGGCAATTGCAACAACAACAAAAATAAGCAAATGGAAAGTCAGTGGGGGAAGAGGGTGGGTAAAAGAAACTAGCATGGCTGTAATGAAAGAGTTTAAGTACAAATGGGTATGTGGGGATTTATTTCATTTTCTCTGCTTGTAATTTTTTATGACATAAAGATGAAAATACAAAAATCTAGTTGTCTGCTATTAAGAGTGGGAGAAAAAGTATGTAACAGGATCTTGGTGACTAAATGAGTAAGTGTAATGTTAAAAAACATCTACTCTTTTCAAAGGGAAGTAATGATGTATCATAATCTAGTATCCACCAACCTATTAATAGGAAATATGGATAATATAAACATGCCAAATACCATAAGATCCATACTGATGGTGAGAAAGTAGAGGACTATCAGATCCAAGTAACTGTTATTCTATGAGGACTCTCACAAAAAAATATAGAAACATTCTAAGGTAAGTATCTGAAATTCACATTTCTACTTATTTGTAAGGATAGTTTTTTAAAAATCTTGAGTCTTTACAATAAAAACAAGACACTGGCACCAGTTTTCACACATTATTCACACATTACATCTTATGCATAGTTAAATGAAATTCTCACTATTTGAGAATTTTACTAGAGAATTTTTCCTGAAGGTATAGAAGAGAGAGATAGAGGAAATCAAGGGATGAAGGAAAGAAAAGAATGAAGACAGCAAGCAAATGAGAGAGAGAATTGGAAGAAGGAAGAATAAAGTGAGGGGGGGTGAAAGGCAGAAGGGAAGAAGGGAAACGAAGAAACAGAAAATGACCAAACTTGGTGGCTGACACCTATATTCCTAGCCCTGTGGCAGGCTGAGATGAGTGGAGTTCTTGAACGAGGTGGTGCTTAGAAAGGACTGACCAAGGGTCAGACCCTGTCTCTACTAAAATCTAAGCATTGATACAGGGACTTGTAGTTCTAGCCCCAAGGGAGTCTCAGGCAGGTGGATTGCCCGAATACTGGAGTTTGAGTTCCTATGATCTAGGCTTAGGCCATGAAATACTGGTCTGGGCAACATATGGCAACTGTATCTCAAAAATACCCATACACACATACATGCACAGAAAAACCAACAAATCGACCAACAAATATCTTCATCTTCTAAAAAGACCAGAATTACCTTGATGGTTCAAGCAAAGTAGACATGCTTAAGACCTGTGAAGCTTTGAACAAATTGAGGCTATAACAGGTATAGTAAATTTGTAAGCTTCTCTCAAATGGATGTTTTGGGATAGGTGGCAAAAGAGGTCCCACTAAAATGACTCCATCCAGTTTTGTCTGCTATGATGCAGCTTGAGTCATGCTGCTGTACAAAATCTCAGCTGTAGTGTCAACTTAGTGCCAGGAAACTCAACTGTAAATAGAATCAATAAGGTGCGAAAAGGAAAACACTTCTCTGCCTATGGATGGAGGGCTATGAAATGTCCTGGCACAAACACTTGAGGAACAGCAGTTAAATGACCAGAAAAGGTCACTTAGTATCTATGACTACAAGCATGGAACCCAGGACATTACAGGATGAGGTCACAACATGGTCACTATGGGTGACATCGCAGTGGGTATTGCTTTGGGTTACCATTTTCAAGCTTAGCCTTATTTCTGCTAGGCATGTGAAGTGGCTGTCTGGTTGTGTAGTTGGGTTGAAACTGTTACAAAAGAGTGGGTTTATTTTCTTCACACTCAATTCCTACATTGTAAGTTTCTTTGTATATGTAGCCAAGGGATTCAACAACCCTTCCTTTCCTTTTCAAGTCATGGATTAGTAAGAACATGGAAGAGTGCGGTTTACACCTACTGCTGCCCTGAGATGTTGTAGACCAAGAACAAGAACCCATCAATCAGACAGTGATTTCATTCACCTGGCAGGTATATCACACAATACTCAGTTATACTTTTATGATGTTTTACTTATTTCTCTAGCATAGGCTTGTTTGGGAATGTAGGTATCTCAGTGAAGGTCCTCTCTCAACATCTGGTCAGGCAATATGCCCATTAGTGCACTCCATACCTTCAGTTATTTATTATGATCATGGGAAATATCAGCCTATCTGGAATATTCCAATATTTCTGACCTCAGGGCCCAGGGTGTCCAACCTTTTGGCTTCTCTTGTCACATAGGAAATAGAAGAATTATGTTGGGCCACACGTTCAATACCCAAACAATAATGAAAACTGATCAGCAAAAAACAGATCCATGCATAATTGTGGTGATATTTGCCCCCACAGATATGCAAAACAGTCCTGACATACTCCCTATTTGTCATATTGGCCTGAGGATTGGAGACTACTTAAAGCTCCTGATAAGATTATTTCTTAACTAGAGCTCAATGCCTTTTGCCACACATGACCAGAATATTTACAGGCTCTTGCAGACCAAGATGGGCTGATACTATGAGTTCAGGGGTTATTGACAAGTCTGAGCAAAAACAAGGTACACTCAAACCTAATCTCCTACCTGGTTTCTACTAAATTGAACAGGGTAGCAACATGTTGTGTCACTTACATGTAGTTCTAGATAATTCAGAGGCTTAGGCAAGAGGATTGTTTCAACCCTAAAGTTGGATGTTGCTGTGTGTTTTAGGCTGAGGCCATGACACTTTATCCCAGGCAAGAGAGTGAGAATCTGTTTCATGAAATAAAATGGAAAAAAAAGGGGGGGTGGAGAAAGAAAATAAAGGAAAGAAAAGAAAACAAAGGAGAAAGGAAAGGAAAGGTAAGAAAAAGAAAAGGGAAGGGAAATGAAGGGAAAGGAAAGGAGAGGGAGAAAGAGCAAAAGAGATAAAGAGTGAATGAGCAGAAGAGAAAGAAAGGTGAAAAGAAAGAGCAAAGGAAAGGAAAGAAAATAAAGGAATGAAAACAAAGAATAAACAACAAAGACAGGAGAAAGGAAAGGAAAGAGAAGAAAAAGAAATGGAAAGGAAGGAAAGGAAAGGGAAAAGAAGTCAAGGGAAGGGAAGGGAAGAAAATGGAAAGGAAGGGAAAGGAAAGGTAGAAAGAAGGAAAGAAAGAAAGAAAGAAAGAAAGAAAGAAAGAAAGAAAGAAAGAAAGAAAGAAAGAAAGAAAGAAAGAAAGAAAGAAAGAAAGAAAGAAAGAAAGACAGACAGACATGGAGTTGGAATATATTCTCCTCTGCAAAGTATGCCAGGAATGGAAGAAAAATATCCAATGTACTCAGACTACTGTCAAACCGATATATAAACACCCACACTTCTGTATGAAAGCCATAACCCAAGAAAAGACAAAGGGGAAGGGGAAAGAGGACGGGGAGTGGAGTGGATGGGTAGAGGAAGGGTACTTGGTGGGATCACAGCAAAGGTGCATTTTACAACGGTTCATGTTAAATCTGCAAAGTGTGGAGTATAAATGTCTTAACACAATACCTAAGAAACACCTGTGAAGACTATGATAACAAACTCAATGCAAGTATTTCAAATTGTATATACGAACAGAACTTTGTACCCCCAAATTGCATAAATGTACACAGTTATGATTTTTTTAAAAAGAAAGGAAAGAAAAAAGAAGGAAAGAGACAGAAAGCAAGAGAGAAATCAAGAAAGCAAGAAGGAAGGAAGGAGAGAGAGAAGGTCAGAAAGAAAGAATAAAGGAAAGAGAGAGAAAGAAAAAGAAAAGAAAACAAGGAAAAAAGAAAAGAAAGAAGAAATTAAGGAATGAAGAAACAAGGAAAGGAAGGAAGGAAGGAAGGAGGGCAGGAAAGAAGGAAGGGAGGGAGGGAGGGGGGAAGGACACAGAAAGAAAGAAGAAAGAAAGAAAGAAAGAAAGAAAGAAAAAGAAAGACGTGAAAGTGGAACACATTCTTCTCAGCAAGATATCTCAAGAATGGAAGAAAAATATCCAAAGTACACAGACAGACTGTGAAACCTATAAACAAGCACTGAAACTTAAAAATGAAAGCTATAACTAAACGAAAAGCTGAAGATAAAGAAGAAAGAGGAGCGAGAGGGTAGGGGAGAAGATGGGTTAAGGGAGGGTAATTTGTGACAACCCACCAATTGTGCATTGTACAAGAGTACAATTAAATATTCAAATTGTAGATTATAAATGCATTATAACAAGAACTAAGACAGCAGTGAAGGATATGTTAACAAATTCAATGTATTTTAAATTGTATATAGAAAAAGCACATTGTACCTCCACTTGCAATAATGTGCAGAGATGTAATTTAATAAAAAAAGAAGAAAGCAAGGAAAGGAGAAAGGAAGTTAAGGGAAAAATGAATGAAAAGAAACAAAAGAAATGAAAAATGAAGGAATGAAATGAGGAGAAAAACAAAAGGGTAGGAAAGGTAACTCAAAGGAAAAGAAGAGAAGGAAAGGGAAAGGAAGGGATGGTAAGGGAAAGAACGGAAAACAAGACAAAAAGAAAAGACCAAGAGAAAGAAAGAAAGAAGGAAGAAAGGAAGGAAGGAAAAAGAAAGAAAGAAGGCAAGAACATATGAATGATAGAAAGCAGGAAAGACCGAAGGACAGAAAAAAGGAAGGAAAGAAGGAAGGGAGGAAAGAAGGAAGTAAGGAAGAAAGGTAGGAAAAGAAAGCAAAGAAAGTAAAAAAAGCAAAAAAAGGAACAAAAAGAAAAATGAAACTAAAGGAAATTCAAGGTTAGGGAAGGGAAGGGAATGGATGGGAAAAGAAAAACAAAAAAACAGAGATAGAAAGGAAAGAAAGAAAAAAGAAAAAAAGAAAGGAAGGAAGGAAGGAAGAAGACATGCAAGTGGAAAATATTTTTCTTACCAAAGTATGTCAAGAATGCAAGAAAAGTATCCAATGTACTCAGTCCTACTGTGAAACCTATATAGAGAGTGAAGGGATGTAATTGTTTGCTCTACAACGATTCTACAATTTGAAAGGGTACATGTTAAATATGTGAATGTACAATATAAATGTCATATCACGACAGCTAAGAAACAGTGGTGAAAGGTATATAAACACGTTTGGTGTAAATATTTCAAATTGTATAAAGAATGATGACATTGTATCCCATAATTGCATTAATGTACACATCTAAGATTTAATGAAAAAGTAGAAGGAATGAAAAAAAGGAAGAAATGCAGAAAGGAAGAAAGAACAAAGGAAGGAAGGAAGAAAGGAAGGAAGGAGTTGAAGGAAGGAAAGGAAAAAATAAATGAAAAAGGAAAAGAAAGGAACAAAAGGAAAAATGAAAAGTAAGGTAAAGCCAGATAAGGCAAGGGACGTGAAGGGAAAGGAACAGACGAGAAGGGAATAAAAAGAAAGAAAAAAAGACAGAAGGAAAGAAAGAAGGAAGGAAGGAAGGGAGGAAGACAGGAGGAAGGAAAGAAGAGAGAAAGAAAGAAAGGAAGGAATGAAGGAAGGAAGTAAGGAAAAAAAGAACAAAAGGAAAATGACAAGGAGGTGGAACATATTCCTCTTAGCAAAGTGTATCAGGAATGGAATTAAAATATCCCATAAACTCAGTATTACTGTCAAACCTATATAGAACCACCATACTTCAATATGAAAGCTACAAGACAGCAACAGCCCATGCTGATGAAGAAAGAGGAGCAAGACAGTAGGGGGGAGGATGAATGAAGGGACGACAATTGCTTTCTCCATATAATTTGTGCATTTCACAAGGTTACATGTTAATATGTGAATTTTAGAAAATAAATGTCATATCACAAAAATGAAGAAACAGTGGTGAAGGGTATGTTAACGAGTTTCATAAAAGTATTTCAAATTGCGTATGGAACCATGACATTGCTCCCTATAATTGCATTAATGCACACATCTAAGATTTAATAATAAAAAACAGAAGTAAAGAAATGAAGAACGAAAGACAGGAGAAAAGAAAGAAAGAAGGATGGAAGGAAGGAAGGGAAAGGAAGAAAAGAAAGGAAAAAGGAAAGCAATGGAATGAAAGGTAAGGTAAGGCAAGGGAAGCAAAGGGAAGGGAAGGGAGAGGAAGAGAAGGGAAAGGAAGAAAGAATGAAAGAAAGAAAGAAAATGACAAGGAGGTGGAACATATTCTTCTTAGCAAAGTGTATCAGGAAAGGAAGAAAAATATTCCATGTACTCAGCACTACTGTCTAACCCACACTTCAATATGGAAGCTATAACCAAACAACTGGCCAAGGAGAAAAAGAAAGAGGAGCAAAAGTGTATAGGGGAGGATGGGTGAAGGGATGATAATTCTTTGCGCTGTACCAATAGTGCATTTACAAGGCTACATGTTAAATATGTGAATTGTAAAATATAAATATCATACAACAAGACTGAGATCTGTGGGGAAGTATATGTTATTGAGATTGATGTAAATATTTCAAATTGTGCATGGAACCATGACACTGTACCCCATAATTGCATTAATGTATACATTTAAAATTTAATTTATAAAATAATAAAGATAGAAATAAAGAAAGAAAGACAGGAAGAAAGAAAAAAGAAGAAAGGATGAAAGTTTGGAAGGAATGGAATGGAAGAAAAGAAAGCAAAGAGGAAAGTAAAGGAATGAAAAGAAAAATGAAAGGTAAGTTAAGGCAAGTTAAGTCATTGAGATCGAAGGGAAGACAACGGAAACAAAGGGAAGAGATGTGGAGAGAAGGAAAAGGAAGAAGAAAGACAGATTAAAAGAAAAAGAAGGAAAAAAGACGGAAAGAGAAAGAAAGGAAGAAAGAAAGAAGGAAGGAAAGAATGACAGGGACGTGGAGCATATACTTCTTAGCAACGTGTATCAGGAATGGAAGAAAAATATTCATTGTACTCAGTACTACTGTGAAACAGATATAGAACCACTATACTTCAATATGAATGCTACAACCCAGCAAAAGCCTAAGGTAATGATGAAAGAGGAGAAAGAGAGTAGAGGGGAGATGGATGAAGGGAAGATAATTCTTCGCTCTGTACGAATTGTGCACTGATAAGGCTACATGATAAATATGTGAAATGAAATTATGAATATCATATGACAAGACTGAAGTACTTTAGGGAAGTATATGTTAATGAGATGATGTAAATATTTCAAATTGTGTATGGAACCATAACATTGTACCCCATAATTGCATTTATGTACATATATCAGATTTAATTTAAAAATAAATAAATAAATAAATAAAGACAGGAAGAAAGAAAAAAGACGAAAGGATGGAAGTTTGGAAGGAAGGGAAAGGAAGAAAATACAGGAACAAGGAAAGCAAAGGAATGATAAGAAAAATTAAAAGGTAAGACAAGGAAAGTTAATGAAAGAAAAGGGAAGCAAAGGGAGGGATGGCAAAAGAAGGAAAATAAAAAGACAAAAGGAAAGACAGGAAGAAAGAAGAAAGGATAGAAAGTTCGAAGGAAGGAAAAGGAAGAAAATAAATGAAAAGGGAAAGCAAAGAAATGACAAAAAAAATTACAAGGTAAGGGAAGGTAAGTGAATGAAAGAAAAGGGAAGCAAAGGGAGAGATGGGAAAAGAAGGTAAATAAAGAAAAAGGCAAAAGGAAAGACAAAGGACGAAAGAAGACAGGATGGAAGGTTGGAAACATGGGAAAGGATGAAAAGAATGGCAAAAGAAAAGCAAAGTAATGAAAACTAAGGTAAGGCAAGGTAAGTCAAAGAAAGGAAAGGAAAGACAAAAGAAGCAGAGGGAAGAGATACAAAGGGAAGTTAAAGGAAGAAAAAAGACAAAATAAAAGAAAAGAAAGAAGAAAAAAGAAAGACAGAAATAAAGGAAGAAGAAAGAAAGAGAGAGAGAGAGAGAAAGAAGAAAGGATGAAAGCTTGGAAGGAAGGGGAAAAAAGAAAAGAAAGGAAAAATGAACACAAACGAATGAAAAGAAAAATGAAAGGTAAGGTACAGCAAAGTAAGTCAAAAAAAGCAAAGAGAAGACAAGAAAAGCAAAGGGAACATGGAAACGGAAGGTAAAGGAAGACAAAAGAAACCAGGAAAGAGAACAAAAACAAAGAAAGAGAAAGAAACAAAGAAGGAAAGAAAGAGAGAAAAGAAGAAAAAGAAAATGACAAGGAGGTGGAACATATACTTTTTTGCAACGTGTATTAATAATGGAAGAAAAATATTCAATGTACTCAGTACTACTGTGAAACCTATATGGAACCACTACACTTCAATATGAATGCAACAAACCAGCAAAAGCCTAAGGTAATGATGAAAGAGGAGCAAGAGAGCAGAGGGGAGGATGGATGAAGGGAAGATAATTCTTTGCTCTGTACCAATTGTGCATTTACAAGGCTACGTGTTAAGTATGTAAATTGTAAAATATGAATATCATATGACAAGACTGAAAAACTGTGGGGAAGTATATGTTAATGAGATTGATGTAAATATTTCAAATTGTGTATAGAACCATGACATTGTACCCCATAATTGCATTAATGTACACATATTAGATTTAATTTAAAAAATAATAAAGAAAGAAATATAGAAAAAAGACAGGAAGAAACAAAAAAAGAAGAAACAATGGAAGTTTAGAAGGGAGGGAGAGGAAGACAAGAAAGCAAAAAGAAAAGCAAAGGAATGAGGAGAAAAATGAAAGGTAATGTAAGGCAACGTAAGTCATTGAAAGTGAACGGAGACAAGGGAAACAAAGGGAAGTGATGAGAAGGGATGGAAAAGGAAGAAGAAACACACAAGAGAAGACAAAGAAGGAAAGAAAGAAAGAAGAAAGGATGGAAAGTTGGAAGGAAGGAAAAGGAAGAAAAGAAAGGAAAAAGGAAAGCAAAGAATGACAAGAAAAATTAAAAGGTAAGGCAAGGTAAGTCAATTAAAGAAAAGGGAAGCAAAGGTAGGGATGGGAAAAGAAGAAAAAGACAAAAGGAACGACAAAGAAAGAAAGAAGAAAGGATGGAGGTTGGGAGGAAGAGAAAGGATGAAAAGAATGGCAAAAGAAAAGCAAAGTAATGAAAAGAAAAATGAAAAGTAAGGTAAGGCACAGTAAGTCAAAGAAAGGGAAGGGAAGACAAAAGAAGCAGAAGGAAGGAATAGGAAGGGAAAGTAAAGGAAGAAAAAAGACAGATTAGAAAAGAAAAGAAAGATGGAAAGATAAAGAAAGAAAGAAAGAAGGAAAGAAAGAATGAATGAAAGAATGACAGGGATCTGGAACATATACTTCTTAGCAACGTGTATCAGGAATGGAAGAAAAATATTCATTGTACTCAGTACTACTGTGAAACAGATATAGAACCACTACACTTCAATATGAACGCTACAACCTAGCAAAAGCCTAAGGTAATGATGAAAGAGCAGCAAGAGGGTATAGGGGAGGATGGGTGAAGGGACGATAATTCTTTGCTCTGTACCAATTGTGCATTTACAAGGCTACATGTTAAATATGTGACTTGTAACATATGAATATCATATGACAAGAATGAAGAACTGTGGGGAAGTATATGTTAATGAGATTGGTGTAAATAATTTAAATTGTGTATGGAACCATGACATTTTACTCTATAATTGCATTAATGTACACATTTAAGATTTAATTTATAAAATAATAAAGACAGAAATAAAGAAAGAAAGACAGGAAGAAAGAAAAAAAGAAGAAAGGATGAAAGTTTGGAAGGAAGGGAATGGAAGAAAAGAAAGCAAAGAGGAATGCAAAGGAATGAAAAGAAAAATGAAAGGTAAGTTAAGGGAAGGTAAGTCATTGAAAGCAAAGGGAAACAATGGGAAGAGATGAGAAGGGAAGGAAAAGGAAGAAGAAACACAGAAATGAAGAGAAAGGAAGAAAAAAAGAAGAAAAAATAGAAGGTTGGAAAGAAGGAAAAGGGAGAAAATAAAGGAAAAAGGAAACAAGGAATGACAAGAAAAATTAAAAGGTAAGGCAAAGTTAGTCAATGAAAGAAAAGGGAAGCAAAGGGAGGGGTGGGAAAAGAAGGAAAATAAAAAGACAAAAGGAAAGAAAAAGGAAGAAAGAAGAAAGGATGGAGGTTGGAAGAAAGGGACAGGATGAAAAGAATGGCAAAAAAAAAGCAAAGGAATGAAAAGAAAAATGAAAGGTAAGGTAAGGCAAGGTAAGTCAATGAAAGGAAAGGGAAGCAAAGGGAAGAGACAGGAAGGGAAGGGAAAACAAGATAAAAGACAGAAGAAAAGAAGCAGATGGAAAGGAAGAAAGAAAGAAAAAGAAAATAGAAAGATAGAAAGAAAGAAAATGACAAGGAGGTGGAATATTTACTTCTTAGAAAAGTGTATCAGGAATGGTAGAAAAATATTCAATGTTCTCAGTACTACGTGAAACCGATATAGAACAACTACACTTCAATATGAATGCTACAATACAGCAAAAGCCTAAAGTAATGATGAAAGAGAAGCAAGAGTGTATAGGGGAGGACGGGTAAAGCGACAATAATTCTTTGCTCTGTACCAATAGTGCATTTAGATGGCTACATGTTAAATATGTGAATTGTAAAATATGAATATCATACAACAAGACTGAGATCTGTGGGGAAGTATATGTTAATGAGATTGATGTAAATATTTCAAATTGTGCATGGAACCATGACATTGTACACCATAATTGCATTAATGTACACATATCAGATTTAGTTTAAAAAATAATAAAGAAAAAATAAAAAAAGAAAGACAGGAAGAAGAAAAATGGATGAAAGTTTGGAAGGAAGGGAAAGGAAGAAAAGAAAGCAAAGAGGAAAGCAAAGGAATGAAAATAACATAAAAGGTAAGTTAAGGCAAGGTAAGTCATTGAAAGCCAAGGGAAGACAAGGGAAACAAAGGGAAAAGATGAGAAGGGAAGGAAAAGGAAGAAAAAACACACAAGGGAAGAGAAAGAAAGAAAGAAAGAAGAAAATATGGAAGTTTGGAAGGAAGAAAAAGTAAGAAAAGAAAGCAAAGAGGAAAGAAAAGGAATGAAAAGAAAAATGAAAGGTAAGATAAGGCAAGGTAAGTCATTGAAAGTGAAAGGAAGCCAAGGGAAACAAAGGTAAGAGATGAGAAGTAAAGGAAAAGGAAAAAGAAACACAGATGGGAAGAGAAAGAAAGAACGAAAGAAGAAAGGGAAGGTTGGAAGGAAGAAAAAGGATGAAAAGAAATGAAAAAGGAAAGCAAAGAAATGACAAAAAAAATAAAAGGTAAGTCAAGGTAAGTCAATGAAAGAAAAGGGAAGCAAATGGAGGGATGGGGAAAGAAAGAAAAAGAAAAATACAAAAGGAAAGACAAAGGAAGAAGAAGAAAGGATGGAATGTTGGAAGGAAGGAAAAGGATAAAATGAATGGAAAAAAAGCAAAAATATGCAAAGAAAAATGAAAAGTAAGGTAAGGCAAGGTAAGTCAATGAAAAGGAAGGGAAGGCAAAAGAAGGAGAGGGAAGGGATAGGAAGGGACGGGAATGGAAGAAAAAAGACAGAGTAAAAGAAAAAGAAAGAAAAAACAGAAAGAAAGAAAAAAGAAACTATGGAAGCTTGGAAGGAAGGGTAAGGAAGAAAAGAGGAAAAATGAAAGCAAAGGAATGAAAAGAAAAATTAAAGGTAATATACGGCAAAGTAAGTCAAAGAAAGGGAAGGGAAGACAAGAAAAGCAAAGGTAAGGGATGGAATGAAAAATAAAAAAATAAAAAATAGATGAAGAAAGAAAGACAGAAAGGAAAAGAAAGAATGAAAGAAAGAGAGAGAGAGAAAGGAAGGAAGGAAGGAAGGAAGGAAGGAAGGAAGGAAGGAAGGAAGGAAGGAAGGAAGGAAGGAAGGAAGGAAGGAAGGAAGGAAGGAAGGAAGGAAGGAAGGAAGGAAGGAAGGAAGGAAGGAAGGGGAGGGGGAGACAAGATGGCGGACTGAAGCCAGCTTTCAACAAAGGCTCCCGTCCAGAAGGAGAGTTAAGGGACAGGAATTTAGTAAGTATCCTGGTGGACTTGAGCCTCACCAAGAGAGAAGGCTGAAGAACGCACATCAACACCGCTGAGGCAAGTTGTGATCACAAGGACGCAAACAAAAGGTACAAAATCCACCACCAAGCGGACGGGAGTCCCCCTCCCCCATGAGACCGGCTCTACAGCCCCATAATTGAACAAGCGGGCAGAAATTGAACAAGCGGGCAGAAATTAGAGCCCTTTAATTTCCATGGTCTCTCCACGGGAGAGACCTTCTAAAAACTGGACCTACCTCCCCTACTGGGGTGCCGTGGCATTCTCCTGCTGGACATAGGGCTGAATAAAACTTTGGGAATCCTCTGCCGGCAACCCTGAATCCCCGGCGCTCCCCTCCCGCCCACTGAGGTCTGGAGGCCTGTCCCCCAGGACTTCGGATCCTTGGGTGATTTCTCAAGGGGAGTGGACAGTCCCCTTGAGTGCGACTGGTCAGCATTGACTCTGAGGCGCGCCGAGTGAGGAGAGGGCACCGGGCTGAGGGGGAGTCATGCCTCGCAGCACTTCCCTGCGGTGCAGTGCAGCAAACCTCCCCGGGCATACGGGGCCCAAGACTGAATCAGACTCTGGCCTCCCCGCTGAGAGCTGAGAGCCCCTACTCTCACTGGGGGTCTGAGGGCCTATCCCCCAGGAGTTCGGATCCTTGGGTGATTTCTCAAGGGGAGTGGACAGTCCCCGAGTTGCGACTGGTCAGCATTGACTCTGAGGCGCGCAAGTGAGGAGAGGGCACCGGGCTGAGTCACGACTCGCGGCACTTCCCTGTGGTGCAGTGCAGCAACCCTCCCCAGGCATACGGGGCCCAAGACTGAATCAGACTCTGGCCTCCCCGCTGAGAACTGAGAACCCCTACTCTCACTCGGGGTCTGAGGGCCTATCCCCCAGGAGTTCGGCTCCTTGGGTGATTTCTCGAGGGGAGTGCACAGTGCCTGAGCTGCGTCAGGTCAGCGCTGACTCTGGGACATGTGAGCGAGGAGAGGGCACTCTGCTGAGGGGAAATCAAGCCTTGGCGGCACTTCCCTGCGGTGCAGTGCAAGAGCCCTACCCGGACAGTAGTATTGCGTGAAACTGAATGAAACTCTAGCTTCCCCCCGCCCCACTCCCAATTGGGGTCTGGGGGCCCATCCCCCAAGAGTTCTGATTCTTGGGGGATCTCTTAAGGGGTGTGGACCCAGCACAAACTGTGGCCGCTCAGTGCTGACTCTGGGGCGTGGGACAGAGGAGAAAAGGGTCGCCTGAGTGCCCACACCAGAGCAGCAGTTCCCTGGAGGTAGATCAACAGCCGTTTTTTCTTTAACGGCAGAACGCTCACTTCTGGATATTCTGAGGCCACACCCCCTGTCTCCCTGGGCAACCAGAGGAGGCCACCGGTGACACGGCTCACAAACCCGGAAGCCTCCAGGGCGGGGCCGACCCAGAGAGGTGTTCAGACGCAATTCTCCAGCAGCAAAGACTTTTGAACTCAAAACAGCCCGTCTCCTGTAGGCGACGACAAGAACAGAGACAGAACCTCACAAAGTTGTCTGTTCTGTTCTGTTCTGTTAGCAGCATGCATCAGGGACGGGGCTAAGCCTGAGTGAACACCTCCTTCCCATCACCTGCATCAAACACTCAAAGATGTCAGGCCCCATCTCCTCCTGCTAGATAGCGGCAGTCTGCGGGGGCCTGGCAGACTTCCTTGCGATTCAGGCAGGTGCAAACCCCTGGAGTGTCTGTTCACTGCAGGCAACTGGGTTAGCCATCTGCAGAGATACCAGTGACTGGGTCTGATGGAGGGGCAAAGTGGGGAAGGAGACGTCAACCTTCCCAGACTGCTCTGTTTGCTGGGTGGCTCCTCCTGACTCCACGCTGCACTGGGGTGAGCCGTGTCAGAGGAGTCACCAGGCCCCTGTGATCCAGTTCCCAGAGACCTCTTGAACCCTTCCACCCGAGACAAGTGCCGATTGAGACAGTTGATTCGGACCTTTTGAACTGGGCTAATAGACTGAGGACTCTTCAGGCGGTGCCCTGAGTGTGCGATTGTAGGAAGGTTTGATTCTCCTTTTCCAACTGGGGCCAGAGGTGGGCAGGCGGGGTGACTTAATTGCTGATTTTTCCACACAGCTGAGACTTCAAGCCAGAGTAGAAGTTGCAATAGGATTGAACAGAAACCAGCTGAAAACAAGACAGAACCACTTTGCACCACCACACCAGACAGGGCCCCAGTTTCTCAGGCCACAACACTGTACGGGCCCTCGATAAAACCCCAGGGGAAAAACCAAAGGGAGTAAACCATGGGGCGGAATCAGCGGAAAAACTCTGGTAACATGAATAACCAGAATAGATCAACCCCCCCAAGAAAAGATACGGCAGATGTGATTGAAGATCCCATTCATAAACAACTGGCTGAGATGTCAGAAGTCGAATTCAGAATTTGGTTTGCAGACAAGATTAATAAAATGGAATTAGGAATTCGAGGAGAAATTCAAAAATTGTCTCAAGAATTTAACGAATTTAAAGACAAAACCACCAAAGACTTAGACACACTGAAACAAGAACTTACAGCCCTCAAAGATATGAAAAATACAGTAGAATCCCTCAGTAACAGAATGGAGCAAGCAGAAGAAAGGATTTCTGACATTGAAGATATCTCTCAAAGAGGAAGAGAAATGGAGAGCAAAAACGGATCACTCACTCAGAGAGCTCTCAGATAATTCGAAAAAAAACAACATAAGTGTTATAGGAATTTCGGAGACTGATGAAGTAGCTGCCAAGGACACAGAGGCCCTTCTACATGAAATTATGAAAGAAAATTTTCCAGACATGCCTAGAGAATCTGAAATTCAGATTGCAGACAGCTTCAGAACCCCAACACGATTCAACCCCAATAAGCCATCTCCCAGACATATCATAATTAGCTTCACTAAAGTTAACATGAAAGAGAAGATTCTCAAAGCAGCCCGGCGAAAGAAAACTATAACGTACAAAGGTAAGAATATTAGAATAACTGCAGATCTCTCTGCTGAAACTTTTCAAGCAAGAAGAGGCTGGTCATCAACTTTTAATCTCCTAAAGCAAAAAAACTTTCAACCCAGGATCTTGTATCCAGCTAAACTGAGTTTCATCTATGATGGAGAAATTAAATACTTCAATGACATTCATATGTTGAAAAAATTTGCCATAAGTAAACCAGCTCTTCAGGATGTTCTCAGACCTATCCTCCACAATGACCAACCCAATCCTATATCACAAAAGTAAACTCACTCAGAAACTTCGGATCAAACTCCAACTTCCACACTGGCGAAAGGATTAAAAATGTCCACTGGACCTTTGAAAAACTCGATACCCAAAATTCCACCAGACTTATCAATACTCTCCATCAATGTGAATGGCTTAAACTGTCCTCTAAAGAGGCATAGGTTAGCTGACTGGATACAAAAACTCAAGCCAGATATTTGTTGCATACAAGAGTCACATCTCAACTTAAAAGACAAACACAGACTCAGGGTGAAAGGATGGTCATCCATATTTCAGGCAAATGGCAATCAGAAAAAAGCAGGTGTTGCAATTTTATTTGCAGATACAGTAGGCTTTAAACCATCAAAAGTAAGGAAGGACAAGAATGGTCACTTCATATTTGTTAAGGGTAATACTCAATATGACGAGATCTCAATTATTAATATCTATGCACCCAACCAGAATGCACCTCAATTTATAAGAGAAACTCTAACAGACATGAGTAACTTGATTTCCTCCAGCTCCATAATCGTTGGAGATTTCAACACTCCCTTGGCAGTGTTGGATCGATCCTCCAGAAAGAAGCTGAGCAAAGAAATCTTAGATTTAAACCTAACCATCCAATATTTAGATTTAGCAGACATCTACAGAACATTTCATCCCAACAAAACTGAATACACATTCTTCTCATCAGCCCACGGAACTTACTCCAAAATTGATCACATTTTAGGTCACAAGTCTAACCTCAGTAAATTTAAAGGAATAGAAATTATTCCATGCATCTTCTCGGACCATCATGGAATAAAACTTGAATTGAGTAACAACAGGAATCTGCATACCCATACAAAAACATGGAAGTTAAATAACCTTAAGCTGAATGATAGCTGGGTCAGAGATGAGATTAAGAAAGAAATCACCAATTTTTTGGAACAAAATGACAATGAAGACACAAACTATCAGAACCTCTGGGACACTGCAAAGGCAGTTCTAAGAGGGAAATTTATAGCACTGCAAGCCTTCCTCAAGAGAACGGAAAGAGAGGAAGTTAACAACTTAATGGGACATCTCACGCAACTGGAAAAGGAAGAACATTCCAACCCCAAACCCAGTAGAAGAAAAGAAATAACCAAAATTAGAGCAGAATTAAATGAAATTGAAAACAAAAGAATAATACAACAGATCAATAAATCAAAAAGCTGGTTTTTTGAAAAGGTCAATAAAATAGATAAACCTCTGGCCAACCTAATCAGGAAAAAAAGAGTAAAATCTCTAATATCATCAATCAGAAACAACAAAGACGAAATAACCACAGACTCATCAGAAATCCAAAAAATCCTTAATGAATATTACAAGAAACTTTATTCTCAGAAATATGAAAATCTGAAGGAAATAGACCAATACTTGGAAGCACGCCACCTTCCAAGACTTAACCAGAATCAAGTGGAAATGTTGAACAGACCCATATCAAGTTCAGAAATAGCATCAACTGTACAAAACCTCCCTAAAAAGAAAAGCCCGGGACCAGATGGTTTCACGTCAGAATTCTACCAAACCTTTAAAGAGGAATTAGTACCTATATTACTCAACCTGTTCCAAAATGTAGAAAAAGAAGGAAGACTACCCAACACGTTCTATGAAGCAAACATCACCCTGATCCCCAAACCAGGAAAAGACCCAACAAGAAAAGAAAATTATAGACCAATATCACTAATGAATATAGATGCAAAAATATTCAACAAGATCCTAACAAACAGAATCCAACAACACATCAAACAAATTATACATCATGACCAAGTTGGTTTTATCCCAGGGTCTCAAGGCTGGTTCAATGTACGTAAATCTATAAATGTAATTCGGCACATAAACAAATTAAAAAACAAAGACCATATGATTCTCTCAATCGATGCAGAAAAAGCTTTTGATAATATCCAGCATCCCTTCATGATCAGAACACTTAAGAAAATTGGTCTAGAAGGGACTTTTCTTAAACTGATAGAGGCTATGTACAGCAAACCCACAGCCAATATCATATTGAATGGAGTTAAATTGGAATCATTTCCACTCAGATCAGGAACCAGACAAGGCTGCCCATTGTCTCCATTGCTTTTCAATAGTGTAATGGAAGTTTTAGCCACCGCAATTAGGGAAGAAAAGGCGATCAAGGGTATCCATATAGGGTCAGAAGAGATCAAACTCTCGCTCTTCGCAGATGATATGATTGTGTATCTGGAAAACACTAGGGACTCTACTACAAAACTCCTAGAAGTGATCAAGGAATACAGCAGCGTCTCAGGTTACAAAATCAACATTCATAAATCGGTAGCCTTTATATACACCAACAACAGTCAAATTGAAAAAGCAGTTAAGGACTCTATCCCATTCACAGTAGTGCCAAAGAAGATGAAATATTTGGGAATTTACCTAACAAAAGACGTGAAAGATCTCTATAAAGAGAACTATGAAACTCTAAGAAAAGAAATAGCTGAAAATGTTAACAAATGGAAAAACATACCATGCTCATGGCTAGGAAGAATCAACATTATCAAAATGTCCATACTAGCCAAAGCAATATATAATTTCAACGCACTCCCTATTAAAGCTCCACTGTCATATTTTAAAGATCTTGAAAAAACATTACTTCGTTTTATATGGAATCAGAAAAAACCTCGAATAGCCAAGACATTACTCAGAAATAAAAACAAAACAGGAGGAATCACACTACCAGACCTCAGACTTTACTACAAATCGATAGTGATCAAAACAGCATGGTATTGGCACAAAAACAGAGAAGTAGATATCTGGAACAGAATAGAGAACCAAGAGATGAATCCAGCTACTTACCGCTATTTGATTTTTGACAAGCCAATTAAAAACATTCAGTGGGGAAAAGATTCCCTATTTAACAAATGGTGCTGGGTGAACTGGCTGGCAACCTGCAGAAGACTGAAATTGGACCCACACCTTTCACCATTAACTAAGATAGACTCTCATTGGATTAAAGATTTAAACTTAAGACATGAAACTATAAAAATACTAGAGGAGAATGCAGGGAAAACCCTTGAAGAAATTGGTCTGGGTGAGTATTTCATGAGGAGAACCCCCCGGGCAATTGAAGCAGCTTCAAAAATACACTACTGGGACTTGATCAAACTAAAAAGCTTCTGCACAGCTAAGAACACAGTAAGCAGAGCAAGCAGACAGCCCTCAGAATGGGAGAAGATATTTGCAGGGTATATCTCTGACAAAGGTTTAATAACCAGAATCCACAGAGAACTCAAACGCATCAGCAAGAAAAAAACAAGGGATCCCATCGCAGGCTGGGCAAGGGATTTGAAGAGAAACTTCTCTGAAGAAGACAGGCGCACGGCCTTCAGACATATGAAAAATTGCTCATCATCTTTAATCATCAGAGAAATGCAAATCAAAACTACTTTGAGATATCATCTAACTCCAATGAGACTAGCCTATATCACAAAATCTCAAGACCAGAGATGCTGGCGTGGATGCGGAGAAAAGGGAACACTTCTGCACTGCTGGTGGGAATGCAAATTAATACATTCCTTTTGGAAAGATATATGGAGAACACTCAGAGATCTAAAAATAGATCTGCCATTCAATCCTGTAATTCCTCTGCTGGGCATATACCCAGAAGACCAAAAATCACAACATAACAAAGATATTTGTACCAGAATGTTTATTGCAGCCCAATTCATAATAGCTAAGTCATGGAAAAAGCCCAAGTGTCCATCGATCCACGAATGGATTAATAAATTGTGGTATATGTATACCATGGAATACTATGCAGCCTTAAAGAAAGATGGAGACTTTACCTCTTTCATGTTTACATGGATGGAGCTGGAACATATTCTTCTTAGTAAAGTATCCCAAGAATGGAAGAAAAAATACCCAATGTACACAGCCCTACTATGAAACTAATTTGGGACTCTCACATGAAAGCTATAACCCAGCTACAACTTAACAATAGGGGGAAGTGGGAAGGGGGGGTGGGTAGAGGGAGGGGAATCGGTGGGATCACACCTGTGGTGCATATTATAGGGGTATTTGCGAAACTTGGTAAATGTAGAATGTAAATGTTTTGGCACAGTAACTGAGATAACGCCGGAAAGGCTATGTTAACCACTGTGATAAAAATGTGTCAAATGGTTTATGAAGTGAGTGTATGATGCCCCATAATCATATCATTGTATGCAGTTATGATTTAATAAAAAAATTAAAAAAAAAAAAATAAAGTACAGCCACAGCCTCGTAACTATAGTTAACAACACTATATTGTATACATGAAATTTGCTAAGAGGGTGGACTTTAAGTGTTCTTTCCATCAAAAAATAAATAAAGAATTATATGTGTATATGTATATATTTGCACATACACATATATAAAATAAAAAAAAAAAAGGAAGGAAGGAAGGAAGGAAAGAAGGAAGGAAGGGAAAGAAAAAGAAAGAAAGAGAGAGAGAGAGTAAGAAAGAAAGAAAGAAAGAAAGAAAGAAAGAAAGAAAGAAAGAAAGAAAGAAAGAAAGAAAGAAAGAAAGAAAGAAAGAAAGAAAGAAAGAAAGAAAGAAAATGACAAGGAGGTGGAACATATACTTCTTAGCAATGTGTATCAGGAATGGAAGAAAAATATTCAATGTACTCACTACTACTGTGAAACCGATATAGAACCCTACACTTCAATATGAATGCTACAACCCAGCAAAAGTCTAAGGTAATGATGAAAGAGGAGCAAGAGGGCAGAGGGGAGGATGGGTGAAGGGAAGATAATTCTTTGCTCTGTACCAATTGTGCATTTACAAGGCTACATGTTAAATATGTGAAATGTAAAATATGAATATCATATGACAAGACTGAAGTACTTTGGGGAAGTATATGTTAATGTGATGATGTGTATGGAATGAAATTGTGTATGGAACTATGACATTGTACCCCATAATTGCATTTATGTACACATATCTGATTTAATTTAAAAATTAGTAAAGAAATAAAGTAAAAATACAGGATGAAAGAAAAAAGATGAAAGGATGGAAGTTTGCAAGGAAGGGAAAGGAAGAAAAGAAAGGAGAAAGGAAAGCAAAGGAATGACAAGAAAAATTAAAAGGTAAGGCAAGGTAAGTAAATGAAAGAAAAAGGAAGCAAAAAAAAAAAAAAAGAAAAAGGAAGCAAAGGGAGGGATGGGAAAAGAAAGAAAATAAAAAACAAAAGGAAAGACAGGAAGAAAGGAGAAAGGGTGGAAGGTTGGAAGGAAGGAAAAAGAAGAAAATAAATGAAAAGGGAAAGCAAAGAAATGACAAGAAAAATTACAAGGTAAGGGAAGGTAAGTCAATGAAAGAAAAGGGAAGCAAAGGGAAGTATGGGAAAAGAGGGAAAATAAAAAGACAAAAGAAAAGACCAAGGAAAAAAGAAGACAGGATGGAAGATTGGAAGGAAGGGAAAGGATGAAAAGAATGGAAAAAGAAAAGCAAAGGAATGAAAGAAAAATGCAAACTAAGGTAAGGCAAGCTAAGTCAAAGAAAGGGAAGGGAAGACAAAAGAAGCAGAGGGGATAGAAAGGGAAGTTAAAGGAAGAAAAAAGACAAAATAAAAGAAAAAGAAAGAAGAAAAAAGAAAGACAGAAAGAAAGAAAGGAAGAAGAAAAAGAAAGAAGAAAGAATGGAAGCTTGGAAGGAAGGGAAAGGAAGAAAAGAATAGAAAAAAAAGCCAAGAAATGAAAAGAAAAATGAAAATTAAGGTAAGGCAAGGTAAGTCAAAGAAAGGGAAGGGATAGGAAGGGAAGGGAAAGGAAGAAAAAAAGACAGTAAAAGAAAAAGAGAAGAAAAAAGAAAGAGAAAGAAACAGAAGAAACAACAGAAGCTTGAAAGGAAGGGTAAGGAAGAGAAAGAAAAAAATGAAAGCAAACGAATGAAAAGAAGTGAAAGGTAAGATAAGGCAAAGTAAGTCAAAGAAAGGGAAGGGAAGACAAGAAAAGCAAAGGGAAGGCATGGAAAAGGAAGGAAATGGAAGACAAAAGAGACCAGGAAAGAGAAAAAAAGAGAAAGAAAGAAAGGAAGAAAGAATGAAAGAAAGAGAAAAGGACAATGAGGTGGAACATATACTTCTTAGCAACGTGTATCAGGAATGGAAGAAAAATATTCATTGTACTCAGTACTACTGTGAAACAGATATAGAACCACTACACTTCAATATGAATGCTACAACCTAGCAAAAGCCTAAGGTAATGATGAAAGAGTAGCAAAAGGATAAAGGGGAGGATGGGTGAAGGGATGATAATTCTTTGCTCTGTACCAATTGTGCATTTACAAGGCTACATGTTAAATATGTGACTTGTAACATATGAATATCATATGACAAGACATGAAGAACTGTGGGGAAGTATCTGTTAATGAGATTGATGTAAATATTTCAAATTGTGTATGGAACCATGACATTGTACCCCATAATTGCATTAATGTACATATTTAAGATTTTATTTATAAAATAATAAAGGCAGAATCAAATAAAGAAAGACAGGAAGAAAGAAAAAAAGAAGAAAGGATGAAAGTTTGGAAGGAAGGGAATGGAGGAAAAGAAAGCAAAGAGGAAACAAAGGAATGAAAAGAAAAATGAAAGGTAAGTTAAGGCAAGGTAAGTCATTGAAAGTGAAGGGAAGACAAGGGAAAGAATGGGAAGAGATGAGAAGGGAAGGAAAAGGAAGAAGAACCAGAATTGAAGAAAAAGGAAGAAGAAAAGAAGAAAGGATGGAAAGTTGGAAAGAAGGAAAAGGAAGAAACGAAAGGAAAAAGGAAAGCAAAGGAATGACAAGAAAAATTAAAAGGTATGGCAAGGTAAGTCAATGAAAAAAGGGAAGCAAAGGGAGGGATGGGAAAAGAAGGAAAATAAAGAAAAAGACAAAAGGCAAAAAAAAGGAAGAATGAAGAAAGGATTGAGGTTGGAAGGAAGGGAAAAGAATGGCAAAAGAAAAGGAATGAAAAAAATGAAAGGTAAGGTAAGGCTTGGTAAGTCATTGAAAGGGAAGGGAAGCAAAGGGAAGGGACAGGATGGGAAGGGAAAACAAGAAAAAAAGACAAAAGGTAAGAAGGCAGATAGAAAAGAAGATAAAAAGAAAGAAAGAAGAAAATAAGGAAGGAAGGAAAGAAAGAAAGAAGAAAACATGGATGGATTGTTGGAAGGAAGAAAAAGGAAGAAAAGAAAGGAAAAATAACAGCAAAGGAATGAAAAGCAAAATGAAATGTAAGGGAATGCATGGTAAGTCAATGAAAAGGAAGGAAGGACAAGGGTAGGAAAGGGAAGGGATGTGAAGTGAAGGGAAAGGTGGAAAAAAGACAAAAGGAAAGAAAAAGAATGGGAAAGAAAGAAAGGAAAGGAATGAAAGAAAGAGAAAATTTCAAGGAGGTGGAAAATATTCTTCTTAGCAATGTGTATTAGGAATGGAAAAGTAGCCAATGTACTCAGTACTACCATCAAACCCATGTAGATCCACTACACTTCAATACGTATACAAAGAAAGAAAGAAGAATGGGAGAGAAGGAGGGAGGGAGGGAAGAAGGAAAAATGTGCAGGAGGAAGGGAAGAGAAAGAAAAGAAAGTAAAGAACGGAAATAGGAAATTTAAGAAAAGAAAAAGGAAAGAAACAGAGAGAAAGAAAAAAGGAAAGAATGAGAGAAAGAAGATAGGATGAAAGAAAGGAACGAAGGAAGGAAGAAAGGAAGGAAGGAAAACAAGCAAAGGAAAGAAAAGGATTGAATAGAAAAATGAGAGGTAAAAAATGGAAGGGAAGGAAAAGAAATAAGGACAGAAAGAGAAATAAAGAAAGAAGAAAGAAAGAAAAAATAAGGAAAGAAATGAAGTTAGAGAATATTTTCCTTAGTAAAGTATCTCAAGAATGGAAGGAAAATATCCAAGGAACTCAGCCCTACTGTGAAAACAATTTACAACCACCCACAATCCCATATGAAAGCTATAACCCAACAATAGGAGAAAGAGTATGGGGAGGGGCAGGGTGTCGATACGTGGATGGAGATTAATTGGTGGGACCACAACAATGGTGTATTTTACAAGGGTACATGGTAAACCTGAGAAGAGTAGAATATAAATGTCTTAACACAAGAACCAGGAAACAGCAGTGAATTCTATGCTAACTAGTTTGATATGAGTATTTCAAATTGTATAGAAAACCAGCACATCATATCTCATAATTGCATTAATGTACCCACCCATCTTTTAAGAAAAAGAGAAAGAATGAAAGAGAGAAAGAAATGACGAAAATAAAGAAAAAAAGAAGGGAGGGAGGGAGAGAGGAAGGGAGAGAGACCTACGTGGATTTGGAACATATTCCTCTTATCAAAGTACCCCAAGTATGGAAGAAAAATATCCAATGTACTTAGCCGTTTTGTGAAACCAAAATATAAGGAACCACACTTCCATATGGAAGGTTAACCCAACAACAACCTGAGGAGAGGGAAGGAAGTGGGAGGATGGATATAGGGAGGGTACTTCCTGGAAGCACACTGATTGTGTATTTTATATGGGTACATGTTAAAACTGCAATGTGTAGTATATAAATTTCTTAACATAATAACTAAGAAACAGTGGTGAAGGCTATGATATCCAGTTTGACAAAAGTATTTCAAATTGTACATAAAACCATCACATTTTACCCAATAATTGCTTTAATGTACACAACTATGTTTTAATAGGAAACAAAGGAAAGGAAGAAAGAAAGGAAAGGAAGGAAGGAAGGAAGGAAGGAAGGAAGGAAGGAAGGAAGGAAGGAAGGAAGGAAGGAAGGAAGGAAGGAAGGAAGGAAGGAAGGAAGGAAGGAAGAGGCACAAATGGGACAACTATTTTTTCTCTGTGGATGGAGGGCTACAAAGTTTCCTGGTCTAAACACTTGAGGTACACCAGCTATAGTGAGCAGAAAAGGCCACTTAGTATCTTTGACCAGAAGCCTGGGTCCCAGGACATTACAGGATGAAGTCACTACATGCTCACCGTGGATGACATCACAATGTGTGTTGCCCTGGGTTACCATCTTCAAGCTTAACCTTATTCTCATTAAGCATATGTAGTAGCTGTCCATGTTTGTTGTTGTTATTGTTGTTGTTGTGTCTTAAACTTTTACAAAAGGTGGGGTTCTTTTCTCTACACTTAATTCCTGCTTCCTAAAGTTTCTCTGTGTCTGTGGTCAGGGGATTCAACAACTCTTCCTTTCCTTTTCAAGTCATGGATTTGTAAATGAATGGAAGAGTGTGGATTATACCTACTGCTGCCCTAGGATGACTGCTGCCCTAAGTATCCAAGCCCACAGTTCAGACAGTAATTTTACAGACCCAATAGTTATGTCACAAAATTCTCAGTTCTGCTTTCATGGTGTTTTTATTCTTTCTCTGGAATAACCTTGATTTAAAAGGTATGTGTCTCTCTGAACATCCTGTCTTAACCTTGGGATAGGCACTGTGTCCACTTATGTACTCAAAGCTCCAGTTATTTATGAACACAATGGGAAATATCAGACTATCTGGAAACTTGTAACATTTCTGACCTCAGTGCCAGGGGTGTCCAACCTTTTGACTTCTCTTGGTCACATAGGAAGTAGAAGAGTTATGTTGGGGTATACATTGAAAACAACAACAATAATGAAAACTGAAAAGCAAGAAAAGATAAGTGCATAATTTTTTAAAATTCATTTTTGTGTATTCATTGAGGGTACAATAACCCAGGTTACACTGATTGCATTTGTTAGGTAAAGTCCCTCTGGTAATCGTGTCTTGCCCCCCAAAGTTGTGGCACATACCAAAGCCCCACACCCTCCCTTTTTCCCTCTCTCTACTCTTCTTTCCCCACACCCCCTCCTTCTTTCTCTCTCTGTTCTCCCTTTCTCCAACCCCCACTGTGACCTTAATTGTCATTAATTGTCCTCATATCAAAATTGAGGACATAGGATTCATGCTTCTCCAATCTTGTGAAGCTTTACTAAGAATAATGGCTTCCATTTCCATCCAGGTTACTATGAAGGATGTCAAGTCTCCATGTTTTTTAATGGCTAAATAGATTTCCATGGTGTACATATACCACAGCTTGTTAATCCATTCCTGGGTTGGTGGGCATTTAGGCTGTTTCCACATTTTGGCGATTATAAATTGAGCTGCAATAAACAGTCTAGTACGAGTGTCCTTAGGATAAAAGGATTTTTTCCTTCTGGGTAGATGCCCAGTAATGGGATTGCAGGATCAAATGGGAGGTCTAGCTTGAGTGCTTTGCGGTTTCTTTATACCTCCTTCCAAAAAGTTTGTACTAGTTTACAGTCCCACCAGCAGTGTAAGTGTTCCCTTCTCTCTACATTCATGCCAGCATGTGCAGTTTTGAGATTTTGTGATGTGGGCCATTCTTGCTGGGGTTAGATGGTATCTCAGAGTGGTTTTGATTTGCATTTCTCTAAATAAATAGGGATGATGAGCATTTTTTCATATGTTTGTTAGCCATTCGTCTGTTTTCTTTAGAGAAGGTTATATTCACGTCTCTTGCCCATTGATATATGGGATTGTTGGCATTTTTCATGTGTTTTAATTTGAGTTCTCTATAGATCCTAGTTATCAAGCTTTTGTCTGATTGAAAATATGCAAATATCCTTTCCCATTGTGTAAGTTGTTTAATTGCTTTGGTGGTTGTTTCCTTAGCTGTACAGAAACTTTTCAGTTTAATAAAGTCCAATTTGTTTATTTTTGTTGTTGGAATTGCCATGGCAGTTTTCTTCATGATGTCTTTCCCCAGGCCAATATCTTTCAGTGTTTTTCCTATGCTTTCTTTGAGGATTTTTATTGTTTAATGCCTTAAATTTAAGTCCTTTATCCATTTTGAATCAATTTTTGTGAGCGGGGAAAGGTGTGGGTCCAGTTTCAGTCTTTTACATGTGGATATCCAGTTCACCCAGCACCATTTATTGAATAGGGAGTCTTTTCCCCAAGGTATGTTCTTGTTTGGTTAATCAAAGATTAAGTGGTTTTAATATGTTAGTTTCATTTCCTGGTTTTCTATTCAATTCCATGTGTCTATGTCTTTATTTTTGTGCCAGTACCATGCTGTCTTGACCACTATGGCTTTGTAGTACAGCCTAAAATCTGGTATGGTGATGCCCCCAGCTTTGTTTTTATTACTAAGCACTGCCTTATCTATACGGGTTTTTTCTGGTTCCATACAAAATCCATAATAATTTTTTCCAAATCTTAGAAGATGTTGGTATTTTAATAGGAATGGCATTGAATAGGTAGATTGCTTTGGGAAGTATAGACATTTTAAAAATGTTGATTCTTCCCAGCCATGATCATGGTATGTTCTTCCATTTGTTAATATCCTCTGCTATTTTCTTTCTTAGGATTTAATAATTTTCATTATAGAGGTCCTTCACCTCCTTGGTTAGGTATATTCCTAGGTATTTCATTTTTTTTGAAACTATTATGAAGGGAGTTATGTCCTTAATTAGCTTCTCATCTTGACTGTTATTGGCGTATACAAAGGCTACTGACTTGTGGACATTGATTTTATATCCTGAGACATTATTGTATTTTTTGATGACTCCCAGGAGTCTTGTGGTTGAGGCTTTGGGATTCTCTAAGTATAAGATCATGTCATCAGCAAAGAGGGAGAGTTTGACCTCTACTGCTCCCATTTGGGTTCCCTTTATTTCCTTATCTTGCCTAATAGTATTGGCTAGAACTTCCAGCACTATGTTGAATAGTAAACGTGACAGAGGACAACCTATTCTGGTTCCAGTTCTAAGAGGAAAACCTTTCAGTTTTACCCCATTCAGTGAAATATTAGCCTTGGGTTTGTTATAGATAGTTTAGAAATCAGTTTTAGAAATGTGACACCTATGCTTATACTCCTCAGTGTTCTAATTAGAAAAGGATGCTGGATTTTATCAAATGCTTCTTTTGCGTGTATTGAGAGGATCATATGATCTTTATTTTATTTTTGCCTCTATTGATATGGCGGATAACGTTTATAAACTTGTGTATATTAAACCAGCCTTGCATCCCTGGGATGAAACCTACTTGATCATGATGTATGACTTTTTCGATGAAAAGCTGTAATCTATTGGCTAGGATTTTATTGAGAATTTTTGCATCTATATTCATGATTGAAATTGGTCTGAAATTCTTCTTTTTAATTGGTCTTTTCCTGGTTTTAGTATCAGGGTGATGTTTGCTTCATAGAACGTGTTGAGGAAGATTTCTTACTCCTCAATTTTTTGGAATAATTTCTGCAGTACAGAAATAAGCTTTTCCTTGAAGGTTTGATAGAATTCTGCAAGCCATCTGGACAAGGGCATTTGTTGTTGGAAGCTTTTTTGTTTTTTTTAATCTCAGTGCTTGAATTTGGCCTGTTCAGGAGGTCTATTTCTTCCTGAGTAAGTCTAGGGAGAGGCTGTGATTTCAAATATTGATCCATTTCCTTCACATTGTCAAATATATGAGCATAGAGTTTCTGGTGGTATGCAGAAATGATCTCTTGTGGGATCTCTGTGATATCAGTTGTTACTTCCCCTTTATCATTTCTGATTGAGGTTACTACAGATTTTACTTTTCTATTTCTAGTTAGTCTGGACAGTGTTTTATCTATTTTATTCAATTTTACAAAAAACCAACTCCTCATTTCATCAATTTTCTGAATGATTCTTTTGTTTTCAATTTCATTGATCTCTGCTTTGATTTTCGATATTTATTTTCTTCTACTGCCTTTAAGCTTAGATTTTTCTTCTTTTACCAATTTCATAAGATGCCTTGTGAGTTTGTTGATGTGCTCTCTTTATATTTTTTGAATGTAGGCATCTACAGCAATAAATTTTCCTCTCAAATCTAGTTTTGCCGTATTTCACAAGATTTGGTACCTTGTGTCTTCATTGTTGTTATGCTCAAGGAAGTTAATGATTTCCTGTTTTATTTCTTCCTGCACCCATCTGTCATTCAACAGAAGGTTGTTTAATTTTCATGCCTTTGTATGGGGTTGAACGTTTTTGTTACAGTTGAATTCTACATTTAGTGCCTAATTGTCTGAGAAAATACAAGGTAAATTTCAATTTTTTGGATTCTGTTGATATTTGTTTTGTGTCCCAGGATATGATCTATTTTGGAGAATGTTCCATGGGGCGATGAGAAAAATGTATATTTTTTACCTGTGGGATGGAGTGTACTATGTGTGTCTATCAAGCACAGTTGTTCTAGGGTCTCATTTAAATCTCTTATGTATGTGTTTAATTTCTGTTTAGAGGATCTGTTCAGCTCTGTAAGAGGAGTGTTAAAGTCCCCTGTTATGATGGTATTATCGGATATCATATTGCTCAGACTAAGTAAGGTCTGTTTCAAGAATCTGGGAGCATTTAAATTGGGTGCATAAATATTTAGAATTGAAATGTCTTCTTGTTGTATTTTTCCCTTGACCAATATAAAGTGACCATCTTTGTCTTTTTTGACTTTAGTTGCTTTAAATCCACATGTTTCTGAAAATAAGATTGCAACTCCTCTTTTCTTCTGAATTCCATTTGCCTGAAAAATTGTCTTCCGAGCCTGGACTCGAAGTTTTAATTTGTCTTTTGAAGCCAGGTGTGTTTCTTGCAGACAGCAAATGAATGGCTTGTGTTTTTTAAATCCAGTCAGCCAATCTATGTCTCTTCAGTGGGGAATTCAAACTATTAACATTTATTGAGATAATTGATAAGTGTGGTAGTATTCTATTCATCTTACTTTGTGAGAGTCCATTGCTTAGTTTTCTTTCTTTTTTTTTTTTTTTTTGCAGTTTTTAGCTGGGGCTGGGTTTGAACCCATCAACTCCAGCATATAGGGCCGGTGCCCTACTTTATTGAGCCACAAGCACCTGCCCAATTGCTTAATTTTATCTTTTGCATCAGTGTGGAAGTTATGTTTTTTCCTTTAATTTCTGATTTCTTACATTGCTACTGATCCATTGTGATGGTCAGTGTGTAGAACAGGTTGACATATTTCCTGTAGAGCTGGCCTTGTTGTGGCAAATTTCCTCAATGTTTTTATATCCGTAAATGATTTGATGTCTTCATCAATTTTAAAGCTTAGCTTAGCATGATATAGAATTCTGGGCTTGAAATTGTTCTCTTTATGTAGATTAATGGTAGAAGACCATTGTCTTCTTATTTGGAGTTTTTCTTTAGAGAAGTCTACAGTCACTCTGATGGATTTGCCCCTGTAGGTCAACTTGTGTTTACTCCTGACAGCTTGAAGAATCTTTTCTTTTGTCTTGACTTTGGAGAGGTTCATCATAATGTGTCTTGGAGAAGCTCAGTTAGAGTTGAGGCGACCTGGGGTCCGATATCCCTCTGAAAGCAATGTGTCCAGAATCTTTGGTGATATTTGGGAAATGTTCATTTATAATATTCTCTAGTATAGCTTCCAGTTCTCTGGGGCATTTTTCTTCCCCTTCTGGGATTCCTATCACTCATATGTTGGAGCGCTTCATGAATTCCCATAATTCTGTCATTGAATGTTCTGCTTTCTCTCTCTTCTTTTCTGCCTCTTTAACTATCTGAGTTATCTCAAGAACTTTGTCCTCTATCTCTGAAATTCTTTCTTCTGTATGGTCTAACCTGTTGCTGATACGTTCTATTGTATCTTTAAGTTCCATAATTGACTGCTTCAATTCCTTCTGCTCTGCTATATCCTTTCTATCTTCTTCATATCATTCATCTCTTGTTTGATTCTGTTTTTGGATTTCCTTTTGGTTATTTTCCACTTTATTAGCAGTTTCCTTCATTGTTTCCTTCATTTCCTTCATTGTTTTCATCATGTGTATTCTAAATTCCCTTTCTGTCATTTATGACATTTATTTATAGGTGGAATCCTCTATAGTAGCTACCTCATGGTCTCTTGGACGGGTTGCTCTGGACTGGTTCTTCACGTTGCCTTGAGTTTTCTGCTGATTCTTCCTCATGAGTGATTCCTTTTATCTGTTTCCTTGACCTAATTTTCCTTTCACTTCCTCTTGCTCTTTAAGTTGCCATGCCTGTGGACTAGGGTTTTTATGAGTCCTTTTGGTACAGAACCAGAAGAATGAGAAGGTTTAAGAGCAAGAAGGCATAAAAGAAAGAAAAGGAAAGAAAGGAAAAAGGAAGAAAGAAAGAAAAGAAAATAGAGAAAACAGAGGGACTGGGTAGAATGGAATATTGACGAAAAGGAGAGAGGCCCAGAAAGAGGGAGACAGAGCAATATAGGTGTACAGTAGTGTACTTTGAAACAATTTTAAGAAATCCCAAACTCTGAGGGTGCCCTGTTGGGTGGTTCCCTTGAGGTCAGCAGCTTTTTGCTAACCTGATTGGACACAGTACCCTACCTCCACCAAGTAAAGAGGAAAAAGAGAAATGCTATAAATGAAACCAAAAGAAGCAAACAGAAAACTTTACTGGATTAATTGGGTGAAAACCCCAATAATAGGGGTAGAATCACTAGCAAAAATGAAGTTCTAATTATTGAAGAAGGAAGCAATGGGAAATTGTATTTAAACTAGAAAAATGGATAAAGAAAAAAGAGAAAAAGATAAAAAAGAAAAAATCTGTAGGGAAAAGGTTGAAATTAAAAAAACAATAAATAAACAAAAAGCAAACAAACAAAAACCTAAAACAAAGCAGTATATATATATCTTGTTGAATATTGTCTGTGCAACAGGTGGTTTTCTGGGATATGAGATGCTAATCATGATGCTTATATGTCTGGAGGCCTCCACTGATTTCTCAAACCCCACTGGTTTGAGACCCTAAATCTCTCTTCAGCCCTCTTAAAAGGCACTTTAAACTTCTAAACTTGGTTAAGCAGAAGCTTTTCCAGGAAAGTGCTTGACGCTGGGATCACTATTGAAGTGGCTATCCACATATCCAATGTGCCAAAAGTGGTCTCACTCTGCGCCTGAGAATTAAGGCTGTAAGGTGGCTCAGTCCCCGCCTTTAGACTGCTCAGTCACTAGATTACTAACTCCTGCCTGATCCTTGCTCTGCTTGACGGGGCAGTTCTCTCACAATGGCTCCATGCGGCCCACAGCTGAACACTGTTCCCTCTGTCTGACTCAGTGGCTTTGTATGGGGCACTAGACAACACCCAAACTTCTCCACACTCCTGCCCAAGATCTCCAGAAGGCAGTACAACTGGGTGCCAAGCCCCAAAACTCCAAAACAGTTCATAGGTAAGGCCTTTCCAGGTTGCAGTCTCACTGCTGCTGTACTTACAGCTGCTGGCGGGATTAGACTGATCAAACACATGCAACCACTTGCCAGTTTTCCACTGTTTTTCTCCTCCTCTTGGGGTGAAGAAGTCTCTCACTGACTCCCTGTGTCCTCAAAGGGATGATTATAGGCAGATCCCACCAGCCAGAGATGCCTAGAGTATTATCTCCCCAGACACCTGGTGCCCAGTTGCAGGTAACCTGTTACTTGACTGCCATCTTGATAAGTGCATAATTTTGGTGATATCTGCCACCACAGATTTGAAAAATAGTCCTGACATAGTCTGTATGTGTCTTAGGAGTCTGATTATTAGATAGTCCTCAAATCTCCATAAAGAGTCATTTTTTAACTATGGCTGAATGACTTTTGATAAGCATGATTAAAATACGTGGATTGTCTGGCAGGCCAAAGTGTGTTGATCTCCTGAGCTCAGGTGTTGGAGACAATCCTGAGCAATAGCAAGACACCCTCACTTCTGATTCCCCACCTGCTTTCCACTAAAATAGGAAAGGTAGCCAAGCCTCCTGGCACTTTCCTGTCATTCCATCTACTCCAGAGGCTGTGACAGGAGGATCCATTCAACCCAGGAGTTGGAGGTGGCTGTGTTTTAAGATGTTTCCTTGACCCTCTAGCCTGGGCAACAGAGTTAGAGTCTGTCTCACTAAAAAACAAACAAACAAACAAACAAACAAACATATGTATATATATGTGTGTGTGTGTCTGTTTGTGTGTGTGTATGTATGTATATATAGAAAGGAAGAAATTTTGATATTCATAGTTTCCAAGAGCAAAACTACAAGAATGTGTCAGTAGTCAGGTGGAATAGAAAACTACATAAAGGAGTAATTTATTGTGGCCCCTGAGTGGAGGAATGAGTGAGTCAGGACAAGTAGGTTTAAGATTGGTTAGTGTGGATACTGTCAGTGGATCAAAATGCAGAAGTTGCCCAGAGACATCTGGTAACTGGCCATGGAGTGATTGGGCAAGGTAACATTGGCCCAGATTGAAAGAGCCCAAAACAGTTGGTTCAGGGACACTATGGATTGATTAGTGAACATATGAAAAACCTGATTTTAGGCAAGAATTCATTGTGGAGGCAGTTTCCAGGGAAGTATAAAAATCTAGTTTGTCAAAGTGTAAGAGTTAGGTCAAAGCAAGAGGCTTGATTAATATAGGTTTTAGAAACTAATTCCCTTCTTATATAGTGTTTTGTCTAATTGACATTCAGTCTAGGGGTAAAATTTTCAAACTAGATCTGTAGAAAAAAAGTAAAAATGAAGGGGAAGTCCCATAAAAATAGTTTTCTTCATTTCTATATTGAGACAGGGTCTCCTATTGTTGCCCTCATTCGAGTATCCTGGTATTACAGCTCACAGCAAACGTTTTTTTTTTTTTTTTTCTTTTTTTTAAACAGAGTCTCACTATCTTGCCCTCAGTAGAGTGCCATGACATTACAGATCACAGCACCTTAAACTCTTTTGCTCAAGCGATTCATTTCTGTTAGCCTTCCAAGTAGTTGGGACTACAGGCACCCACCACAATGCCCGGTTATTTTTTGTTGCAATTGTCATTGTTGTTTGGCTGACCTGGGCCAGTTTATAACCTGCCACCCTTGGTGTATGTGGCTGGCACCATAAACGCTGTGCTACGGGCACCAAGCCATCTCACAGAAATCTTCAAGTGGAGACATAAAGCGAACTTATTCCCTCAGCTGGGACTACAGGTGCATATAGGCGCTGAACCAATGAGTGGAATTCTTGAAGTAGGGGGAGCTGAGGACCAATTGTCCAACAGTCAGACCCTGTCTCTCCTACAAAATTGAAAAATCATCTAGGCATTGTGACAGGCGCCTGTAGTCCTAGATACTTTGGAGCCTGAGGCAGGAATATTCCCTGAATCCTAGGGTTTGAGTTTGCTCTGACCTAGGCTGAGGCCACGTAAGTCTAGCCTGGGCAACATAGGGAAACTGTATCTCCAAAATACCCATACCCATATGCACACACACACATGCATAGAAAAAGAAACAAACCAACAAACATTTTCATCATCTAGAAAGACTAGAAGTATCTTTGTGGTTCAATCAAAGTAGACATGCTTTAAGACCTATGAAGCTTTAACCAAATGTAGACTATTGCCAAGCATATTAATTTTGCAGGCTTCTATAAAATTGACCTTTTTTGATATGTGTCAAAATGGGTCCTTGAATAGCTTCCCACTTATGTGATGGCATCCACTTTTGTCAGCTTTGTTGCTGTTTGAGTCACAGTGCTGTACGAAATCTCAACTCTTGTGTCAACCCCGTGCTGAGAAACTCACCTGTCATTAGAATCAATAAGGCACAGATGGGAGAACAGTTTTGACTTTTTTGGATGGAGGGCTAACAATTTTCCTGTGCCAAACACTTCCTGGATGCCAGCTGAAGTGAGCTTAAAAGGCCGCGTAGTATCTTTGACCACAAACCTGGATTCAAGGCCATTACAGGATGAAGTTACTACATGGTCACAGTTGATGACATCACAATGGGTGTTGTCCTGTGAGGTCCAGATCATCCTCAAGCTTAGCCTTATTCCTGCTAATCATGGGTAGTGACTGTCAGAGTTTCTTGTTTGTGTTGTTCTTGTGTTTCTAATTGTTTCAAAAGAGGAGAATCTGTTCTCCACACTCAATTTCTGCTTCCTAAAGTTCTCTGTATCTGTGGCAAAGGTATCCCACAAACCTTTCTTTCCTTTTCAAGTCATTGTTTTGGAAGAAAATGGAAGAGTGCAGTTTGCACCCACTGCTTCCCTGAGATCTTGTAGACCAAGAATCCAAGCACAAATAGCAGACAGTGATTTCACAGACCTTACAGGTATGTCACATAATCCAATTTCTACTTTCGTTGTGGTTGACTTCTTTCTCTAGAAGAGGCTTGTTTGGGAAGGTAGGTGTCTCACTTATTGTCCTCTCTTAACATCTGATCAGGTAATGTGTCCAGTGGTGTACTCAATAGCTCCATTTATTTATGATGATCATGGTAAATATCAGCCTATTTTGACAGTTCCAACATTCCTGACCTCAATTTCGGCTGGGTGGTGTTGCCAGTGAGTGTTATCCCAACTTCTGAGGAGGGTGAGACAAGAGAATCAACTGAGTGTACCAGTTTTATGTTGCTGTGAGCTTCAATGCTATGGAACTCTACAGAGGGCAATGAGTGAGACTCTGTCTCTAAAAAAAGGCTCGGCACCTGTTGCTCAGTGTTGAGGAATCTTGCCACGTACACCAGGACTTGCAGGTTTGAACCTGGTCTTGGCCTGCCAGCAACAATGACAACTACAACCAAAAAAAAAAAAAAAAAAGCCAGTTGTTGTGTTGGGTGCCTGTATTCACAGCTACTTGGGATGCTGGGGCAAGAGAATTGCTTAAGCCCAAGAGGTTCAGGTTGCTGTGATTTATGACACCATGCCACTCTACTGAGGACATAGTGAGACTCTGTCTCAAAAATAAATAAATAAATAAATAGAGCTTCCCCCACTCCTTTGCAGGTGTGATACTGTGACAAAGCATTGGGCTATGAATGTCAGCTTCCCCCTCTGAATTCCTCCCTGTTTTTCTCTTCCTTCACTCCAGGGAATAATGGCCATTCCTTCTTGGAGAGAACCAATTCACAGCTTTTTTTTTTGTAACTTCCCTAGACAGACACAGATTCAGTGAGTACTCATTGTACATTTCAAGGAGAAAGGAATTAAAGTTAAAGTAATAAATCAATACATGTACGACATACGTTGGTTTGACTCAAAAAGGTGGGACACCTCAAAGCCGACACCCACGGGTTATATGCCAGTTTAAATATTCTTTAGCTGACAATTGGCTAAAAGAGTTAGGCTCTATCTAATATACCAATGTTATCAGACAAAGAGGGTCTGTTTGCCTGTCACTCTCAGTCACTATACAAAATCCAGGTATGAAGAATAAAATAAATATATACACACACTCATTTCTTTTTTTTAATTTAGAGGAGATAAGGTCTTGCTATGTTGCCCAGGCTGGTCTTAAATTCCTGAGTGCAAGCAATCCTCCCATCTCAGTCTGCCAAAGTGTTGGGTGTTACCTATGTGAGCCACTGCTAAAGGCAAGAAATCTACACTCATTTAAAGATCCTATATGCAAAACTATCAAACTCATTGTTTCAAAAAAAAAATACCATGACCATTTGATTTACCATTCAAGTAAAAATAATTGTATTTATCTAATGATTAGATTAGCACCCTCTACTCACTTTCAGTACATACAGTATAAAGTGGTGGCAAATTGAAACTATTATGTATAAAGTGGTTAAACAATAGTTGTGACAGTTTAATTATTATTGCTCTCAAAATAATTCTCTGAAAAAATTATATCATCTCCCATGTTAAGAGTTCCTTTATAAATTATTAAATGTACTTAGTATGGATGGCTAGTGAAGTAATATATATTCTCAACATTTAAAAATTTTTTTAGAATAAATAACCATAGGAAATACTACTAATGAAGGTAGAAATATTACTGATATAACATTTGGATATAAATGTGGCTCTGACCCTTAAAAAATTAAAACACTCTTTGCTACTATTCCAATTCCTTCCACTTCACAAAAAGGTTTTTCTTAAATACTATTTTTTTTTTAATTTTTGATTGTTGGGGATTCATTGAGGGTACCAAAAAACAGGTTACACTCATTGCTTGTGTTATATAAAGAACCTCTTACAATAGTGTTCCTCCCCCCAAATGTGAACACCTCCAGTGATCCACACAACACCCTTCCCCTTCCCTCTCTCTGCTCTGCCCACCCTCACTCCCCACACTGTGTACTAGGACATTCATTGTCCTCATATCAGAATTGAGTACGTAGGATTCTTGTTTCTCCATTCTTGTGATGCTTTGCTAAGAATAATGTGTTCCACTTCCATCCAGGTTAATACAAGAGATGTGAAGTCTCCACCTTTTTTAATGGCTGAATAGTATTCCATGGTACACACATATCTCATATTGTTAATCTATTTCTGGGTTGGTGGGCATTCGGTTGTTTCCACATTCTGGTAATTGTAATTTGAACTGTGATAAACAGTCTAGTGTAAGTGTCCCTATGGTAAAAGGATTTTTTTCTTCTGGGTAGATGCCCAGTAATGGGTTTGAAGGATCAGATGGCAGTCCTAGTTTGAGTTCTTTGAGGGTTCTCCATACTTTTCTCCAAAAAGGTTGTACTAGTCTGCATTCCCACGAGCAGTGTAAACGTGTTCCTTTCTCTCCACATCCATACCAGCATTTGCAATTTTGAGACTTTTTGATGTCGACCATTCTCACTGGGGTTAGAATCAGGCGTCCTCAAACTTTTTAAACAGGGGGCAAGCTCACTGTCCCTCAGACTGTTAAAAGGCTGGACTATAGTTTAAAAAAAATAACTATGAACAAATTCCTATGCGCACTGCACATATCTTATTTTGAAGTAAAAAATCACAACGGGAACAAATACAATCACACTGCCTCATGTGAGGCGCCTCATGTAGTTTCAGGGCCCCTCGGATATCTCAGGGTGCTTTTGATTTGCATTTCTCTAATAATTAGGGGCAATGAGCATTTTTTGGTATGTTTGTTAGCCATACTTCTGTCTTCTTTAGAGAATGTTCTATTCATCTCTCTTGCCCAGTGATGTATGTTGCTTAATTTGATTTCTCTGTAGATCCTAGTTATCAAGCTTTGGTCTTATTCAAAATATGCAAATATCCTTCCCCACTGGGTAGGTTGTCCATTTGCTTTAGTTGTTGTCTCTTTAGCAGTACAGAAGCTTTTCAGTTTCATTAAGTCCCATATGTTTATTTTTGTTGTTGCAATTGCCATGGGAGTATTCCTCATAAAGTCTTTTCCCAGGCCAATAACTTCAAGTGTTTTCTCCATACTTTGTTGATTTTAATGGTTTTGTTGCTTAGATTTAGGTCTTTTATTCATCTTGAATCAATTTTAGTGAGTGGACAAAGGTGCAGGTCCAGTTTCAATCTTTTACCTGTGGATATCCAGTTTTCCCTGCACCATTTATTGAATTGCGATTCTTTCCCCCAGTGCATGTCTTTGATTGGTTTATCAAAAATTAGTTTGCTGTAAGATCTCAGTTTCATCGCCTTGTTTTATATGTAGTTCCAGTTTTCCATGTCTCTATTTGTGTGCCAATACCATGTTGTTTTAATCACTATGGCTTTGTAGTATAGCCTAAAATCTGAGAGGTTGATGCCTCCAGCATTTTTTTTTTTTTTGAGACATAGTCTCATGTCATCCTTGTCATCCATGTCATCCTTGGTAGAATGCCCTGGAGTCACAGCACAAAGCAACCTCGGACTCTTGATCTTAAGTGATTCTTTTCCCCCAGCCTTGCAAGTAGCTGGGACTGAAGGCACCCACCACAATGCCTGGATATTTTTTGGTTGTAGTTGTCATTGTTGTTTGGCAGGCCTGGGCTGGATTCGAATCCGTCAGGTCCAGTGTATGTGGCTGGCACCCTAGCTGCTGAACAATAGGCACTAGGCCAACCCCCAGCTTTGTTTTTATTACTAAAAACTGCCTTGGCTATATTAGGTCTTTTCTGATTCCGTACAAAACAAAGAATTATTTTTCCCAAGTCTTGAAAGTATAAGTATGATGTTGGCATTTGAAAAGGGATGGCATTGAATCTGTAGATTGTTTGGGGGAAGGATAGACATTTTAGCAATTTTAATTCTTCCCAGCCATGAGCATGGGATGTTCTTCCATTTGTTACTATCTTCTACTATTTCCCTTCTTAGAGGTTTATAGTTTTGTGGACAGAAGTTCCTCACCTCTTGTGTGGCATATTCATAGGTGTTTCATTTTCTTTGGAGCTACTAAGAAGGCAATTGTGCCCTTGATTACATTCTCATCTTGCTTGATATTTGCATATACAAAGGCTACTGTTTTCTTGACATGATTTTATATCCTGGGATGTTATGATATTTTTCCATAGCTTCCTGGAGTGCTGTAGTTGAGTCTTTGGGGTTTTCTAAGTGTAAGATCATATCATCAGCAGAACGAGAGTGTCACTTCCTCTGCCCCCATTTGGACGCCCTTTATTTCCTTCTCTTGCCTGATCGTATGGGCTAGAACTTCCAGCACTATGTTTAATAACAGTGGTGATAGAGGACACCCTTGTCTTATTCCAGATATGCATAGAAAAGTTTTCAGTTTTACTCCATTCAGTACAATATTAGCTGTGGGTTTCTCATACACGAATATAATCAGTGTAAGGAATTGGCCAACAATCCCTATATTCCTCAGAGTTCTAATTAAAAAGGGATACTGAATTTTATCGAATGCTTTTTCTGCATCTATTGAGAGGATCATATGGTCCTGTTTTTGCTTCTGTCGATATGCTGAATTAGGATTATGGATTTGCTTATGTTAAACCAGCCTTGCACCCCTGGGATGAAACCTACTTGTTTGCTGTGTATGACATTTTTTTGTTGTTGTTGTTGGGGATTCATTGAGGGTACAATAAGCCAGGTTACACTGATTGCAATTGTTAGGTAAAGTCCCTCTTGCAATCATGTCTTGACCCCATAAAGTGTGACACACACCAAGGCCCCAACCCCTCCCTCCTTCCCTCTTTCTTCTTCCCCCCCATAACCATAATTGTCATTAATTGTCCTCATATCAAAATTGAGTACATAGGATTCATGCTTCTCCATTCTTCTGATGCTTTACTAAGAATAATGTCTTCCATGTCCATCCAGGTTAATACAAAGGATGTAAACTCTCCATTTTTTTAATGGCTGAATAGTATTCCATGGTATACATATACCACAGCTTGTTAATCCATTCCTGGGTTGGTGGGCATTAAGGCTCTTTCCACATTTTGGCGATTGTAAATTGAGCTGCAGTAAACAGTCTAGTACAAGTGTCCTTATGATAAAAGGATTTTTTTCCTTCTGGGTAGATGCCCAGTAATGAGATTGCAGGATCAAATAGGAGGTCTAGCTTGAGTGCTTTGAGGTTTCTCTGTACTTCCTTCCACAAAGGCTGTACTAGTTTGCAGTCCCACCAGCAGTGTAAAAGTGTTCCCTTCTCTCCACATCCACGCCAGCATCTGCAGTTTTGAGATTTTGTGATGTGGGCCATTCTCACTGGGGTTAGATGATATCTCAGGGTGGTTTTGATTTGCATTTCTCTAATATATAGAGATGATGAACATTTTTTCATGTGTTTGTTAGCCATTCGTCTGTCGTCTTTAGAGAAAGTTCTATTCATGTCTCTTGCCCATTGATATATGGGATTGTTGGCTTTTTTCATGTGGATTAATTTGAGTTCTCTATAGATCCTAGTTATCAAGCTTTTGTCTGATTGAAAATATGCAAATATCCTTTCCCATTGTGTAGGTTGGTGTATGACTTTTTTTAATGATAAGCTATCATCTATTGGCTAGATTTTATTGAGAATTTTTACATCTATGTTCATTAGCGAAATTGGTCTGTAGATCTTTTTTTTTTCTAGTTGGATCTTTTCCTGTTTTTGGTATCAGAGTGATGTTGGCTTCATAGAACATGTTGGGGAAGATTCCTTCCTCCTCAATTTTTGAACTAATTTCTGCCATATGGGGATAAGCTCTTCTTTGAAGTTTTGATAGAATTCTGGTATGAAGCCATCTGGATCAGGGCATTTTGTTGTTGTTGTTGGGAGTTTTTTATTTTTATTTATTTATTTTTTTGTCTCATTCCTTGAAATTAGTATATGCAGAAGATTTATTTCTTCTTTATTAAGACTAGGGAGAGGGTGTGATTCCAAATATTGATCCATTTCCTCTACATAGTCAAATTTATGTGTGTAGAATTTCTTGTAGTATTCAGAGAAAATCTCTTGAATCTCTGTGGCATCTGTTATTTCCCCTTTAACATTTCTGATTGAAATTAATAGAGCTTTTACTTTTCTGTTTCTAGTTAGTCTGACCAAAAGTTTATCTATTTTATTTACTTTTTCAAATCACCAACGTTTTTTTCCATTAATTTTCTGAATGATTTGTTTTCAATTTATTAATCTCTGTTTTAATTTTGGCTATTTCCTTTCTTATGAAGGACTTAGGGTTAGATTGATCTTCTACTTCCAATTCCCTAAGAAGGTTTGTGAGTGTGCTGAAGCACTCACTTTCTGTTTTTCAAAGGCAGGCATCTACCTCAATAAATTTTCCTCTCAGGGCTGCTTTTGCTGTATTCCACAGGATTTGGTAAATTGTGTCTTCATTGTTGTTACGTTTCAGGAAAAATGCAAATATGCTTTCCCATTGTGAAGGTTGTCTCTTTACTTTGGTTATTGTCTCCTGAGCTGTACAGAAGCTTTTCAGTTTAATGAAGTCCCATTTGTTTATTTTTGTTGTTGTTGCAATTGCCATGGCAGTCTTCTTCATAAAGTTTTTCCCCAGGACAATATCTTTCAGTGTTTTTCCTATGCTTTCTTTGAGGATTTTTATTGTTTCATGCTTTAAATTAAGTCCTTTATGCATCTTGAATCAATTTTTCTGAGTGGAGAAAGTTGTGGGTACAGTTTCAGTCTTTTACATGTAGACATCCAGTTCTCAGAACACCATTTATTGAATAGGGAGTCTTTCCCCCAAGGTATGTTCTTCTTTGATTTATTGAAGATTAGGTGTTTGTAAGATGTTAGTTTCATTTCTTGGTTTTCAATTCGATTCCAAGTGTCTATGTCTCTGTTTTTGTGCCAGTACCATGCTGTCTTGACCACTATGGCTTTGTAGTACAGACTAAAATCTCATAAGCTGATGCCCCCAGCTTTATTTTTATTACTAAGAGCTGCCTTAGCTGTACGGAGTTTTTTTCCAGTTCCATAGAAAATGCAGAATTATTTTCTCGAAATCTTGAAAGTACAATGTTGGTATTTTGATAGGAATGGCATTGAAGAAGTACATTGCAGTGGGAAGTATAGACATTTTAACAATGTTGATTCTTCCCATCCTTGAGCCTGGTATGTTCTTCTATTTGTTAATATCCTCTGCTATTTCCTTTCTGAGGAGTTCATAGTTTTCTTTATAGAGGTCCTCCACCTCCTCCGTTAGGTATATTCCTAGGTATTTCATTTTCTTTGAAACTATGGTGAAGGGAGTTGTGTCCTTAATTACCTTCTCATCTTGACTGTTATTGGTGTATAGAAAGGCTACTGACTTGTGGACATTGATTTTATATCATGAAACATTACTGTATTTTTTGATGACTTCTAGGGGTCTTGTGGTTGAGTCTTTGGACTTCTCTAAGTATAAGATCATGTCATCAGCAAAGAGGGAGAGTTTGACCTCCTCTGCTCCCATTTGGATTCCCTTTATTTCCTTGTCTTGCCTAAATGTTTTGACTAGAACTTCCAGCACCATGGTGAATAGAAAAGGTGACAGAGGACTACCTTGTCTGGTTCCAGTTCCAAGAGGAAAAACTTTCAGTTTTACTCCATTCAGTAAAATATTGGCTGTGGGTTTGTCATAGATAGCTTCAATCAGTTTTAGAAATGTGCCACCTATGCCTATACTCTTCAGTGTTCTAATTAGAAAAAGATGCTGGATTTTATCAAATGCTTTTTCTGCATCTATTGAGAGGATCATGTGATCTTTATTTTTGCCTCTGTTAATATGGTGGATAATGTTTATGGACTTGCATAGTTTAAACCAGCCTTGCATCCCTGGGATGAAGCCTACTTGATCATGATGAATGACTTTTTGATGATAAGCCGTAGTCTATTGGCTAGGATTTTGTTGAGAATTTTTGCATCTATATTCATGAGTGACATTGGTCTGAAATTCTCCTTTTTGGTTGGGTCTTTTCCTGGTTTTGGTATCAGGGTGATGTTTGCTTCATAGAATGTGTTGGGGAAGATTCCTTCTTCCTCAATTTTTTGGAATAATTTCTGCAGTACAGGAATAAGCTCTTCTTTGAAGGTTTGATTTAATTCTGGAGTGAAGCCATCTGGACCAGGGCATTTTCTTAGTTGGAAAATTTTTTATTGTTTCTTTGATCTCAGTGCTTCAAATTGGTCTGTTCAGGAGCTCTATTTCTTCCTGGCTGATTCTAGGGAGAGGGTGTTATTCCAAATATTTATCCATTTCATTCACATTGTCAAATTTCTGGGCATAGAGTTTCTGTTAGTATTCAGAGATGATCTCTTGTATCTCTGTGGAATCAGTTGTTATTTCCCCTTTATCATTTCTGATTGAGGTTACTAGAGATTTTACTTTTCTATTCCTCGTTAGTCTGGCCAATAGTTTATCGATTTTGTTTATTTTTTCAAAAAACCTACTTTTTGTTTCATTAATTTTCTGAATGATTCTTTTGTTTTCAATTTCATTGATCTCTGATTTGATTTTGGACATTTCTTTTCTTCTACTGAGTTTAGGCTTAAATTGTTCTTCTTTTTCCAATTCCATAAGATCTCTCGTGAGATTGTTGATGCGCTCTCTTTCTGTTTTTCCAATGTAGGTACCTAAAGCGATGAATTTTCCTCTCTAAACTGCTTTTGCAGTATCCCACAGGTTTTGGTAGCTTGTGTCTTCATTGTTTTTATGCTCAAGGAACTTAATGATTTCCTGCTTTATTTCTTCCTGCACCAATCTCTTATTCAACAGAAGATTGTTTAATTTCCATGCCTTTGGGTGGGGTCGAGCATTTTTGTTAGAGTTGAGTTCCACCTGTAGTGCCTTATGGTCTGAGAAGATACAAGGTAAAATTTCAATTCTTTTGATTCTGTTGATATTTGTTTTGTGTGCCAGGATATGATCAGTTTTGGAGAATGTTCCATGGGGTGATGAGAAGAATGTATATTCTTTACCTTTGGGTGGAGTGTTCTATATGCGTCTATCAAGCACAGTTGTTCTAGGGTCTCATTTAAATCTGTTATATCTTTGTTTAATTTCTGTTTAGAGGATCTGTCCAGCTCTGTAAGAGGAGTGTTAAAATCGCCTGTTATTATGGTATTATCAGATATCATATTGCTCAGACTGAGTAAGGTCTGTTTCAAGAATCTGGGAGCATTTGAATTGGGTGCATAAATATTTAGAATTGAAATGTCTTCTTATTGTATTTTTCCCTTGACCAATATAAAGTGACCATCTTTGCATTTTTGACTTTAGTTCCTTCAAATCCGCATGTATCTGAAAATAAGATTGCAACTTCTCTTTTCTTCTGAATTCCATTTGCCTGAAAAATTGTCTTCCAACCCTTGACTCGGAGCTTTAATTTGTCTTTTGAAGCCAGGTGTGTTTCTTGCAGGCAACAAATGGATGGTTTGTGTTTTTTAATCCAGTCAGCCAATCTATGTCTCTTCAGTGGGGAATTCAAGCCATTAACATTTATTGAGATAATTGATAAGTGTGGTAGTGTTCTATTCATCTTATTTTGTGAGAGTCCATTGCTTAGTTTTATCTTTTGCATCAGTGTTGAGGTTCGGTTCTGTGCTTTGATTTCTGAGTTCTTACTTTTCTGCTGATCCATTGTGGTAGTCAGTGTACAGAACAGGTTGAAGTATTTTCTGTGGAGCTGGTCTTGTGGCAAATTTCCTCAATGTTTGTATGTCCGTAAATGATTTGATTTCCCCATCAATTTTTCAGGTTAGCTTAGCAGGGTACAGAATTCTGGGCTGGAAATTGTTCTAAGTAGATTAAAGGTAGATGACCATTGTCTTCTTGCTTGGAATGTTTCATTAGAGAAGTCTGCAGACAATCTGATGGATTTGCCCCTGTAGATCAACTGGTGCCCACTCCTGCCAGCTTGCAGAATCTTTTCTTTTGTCTTGACTTTGGACAGGTTCATCACAATGTGTCTTGGAGAAGCTCGGTTAGAGTTGAGGCGACCTCGGGTCTGATATCCCTCTGAAAGCAGTGTGTCAGAATCTTTGGTGATATTTGGGAAATTTTCTTTTATAATATTCTCTAGTATGGCTTCCATTCCTCTGGGGCATTCTTCTTCCCCTTCTGGAATGCCTATAACTCGTATGTTGGAATGCTTTATAAAGTCCCATAATTCTGACAGTGAACATTCTGCTTTCTCTCTCTTCTTTTCTGCCTCTTTTACTATCTGAGTTATCTCAAGAACTTTGTCTTCTACCTCTGAAATTCTTTCTTCTGCATGGTCTAACCTGTTGCTGATACTTTCCATTGCATCTTTAGGTTCCCTAATTGACTGTTTCAGTTCCTTCAGCTCTGCTATATCCTTTTTATATTCTTTGTATCATTCATCTCTTATTTGATTCTGTTTTTGGATTTCCTTTTGGTTATTTTCCACTTTATTAGCAGTTTCCTTCATTGTTTCCATCATTTCTTTCATTGTTTTCAACATGTGCATTCTAAATTCCCTTTCTGTCATTCCTAATAATTCTTTATAGGTGGAATCCTCTGCAATAGCTACCTCATGGTCCCTTGGCGGGGTTGTTCTGGACTGGTTCTTCATGTTGCCTGGAGTTTTCTGCTGATTCTTCCTCATGAGTGATTTCTTTTATCTGTTTCCTTGCCCTAATTTTCCTTTCACTTCCTCTTTCTCTTTAAGTTCTCGTGCCTGTGGACTAAGGGTTACAGAACCAGAAGGGTGAGAAGGATGAAGAGCAAAAAAGGGATGAAAGAAACGAGGACCGAATGAGAAGAAAAAAAAAGAAAAATTATGAAGGGAGAGGGGGTTGGTAAAAGGAATATTGACAAGAAGAAGAGAGGCACAGAAAGGGGGAGAGTGAACAATATAGGTGTACAGTATGGTACTTTGACACAACCTTAAAAAAACCCCACCCTCTGGGGGTGCCCAGTTGGGTGGTTCCCTTGAGGTCAGCAGCTCTTTGCTAACCTGATCAGACACAGTACCCCACCTCCACCAAGTAGAGAGGAAAGACAAAAATGCTATAAATCAAATCAAAACAAGCAAACAGAAAACTTTATGGGATAAAATTGGGTGAAAAACCAAATAGCAGCAGTAGAAACACTAGCAAAAATGAAGTTCTAGTTATTGAAAAAGGCAGCAATGGGAAATTATAATTAAACTAGAAAAATTGAGAAAGAAAAAGGATCTGTATGGAAAAGGTTGAAATTCAAAAACGAAGCAACATCAACAACATCAAAATAAACAAAACAAAAAAAAAAACCAAACCAAAAAAAAAAAAAAAAAACAAAAAACACAACCAAAAACAAAGCAGTATGTATATGTTATTGAATATTGTCTGGGCAACACGTGGTCTTCTGGGTTATGAGATGTTAATCACAATTCTGATACGACTGGAGGCTGCTGATTTCTCAAAACTGAGCAGGTAGACACCCTAAATCTCTCTTCAGCCCTCTTAAAAGGCACTTTGACCTTGTAAAGTTGCTTAGCAGAAGCTTTCCCAGGAAAGTGCTTGTCACTGGAATCACTGCTGAAGTGGCTATCCACTTACCCAGTGTGCCAAAACCGGTGTCACTCTGCCCCTGAGGGTTAGGGCTGCAAGGTGACTCAGACCACACCCTTAGGCTACTTGGTCGCTGGGTTACCAGCTCCTACCCGATTCTAGCTCTGTGACCCTGAGGGTGGAGCTTGCCGGGGCAGATCGCTCACAATGGCTCCCTGTGATCCCCAGCCAAACACTATTAGCTCCGTCTGGCTCAGTGGCTCAGACTGGGGCCCTAGACAACAGCCAAAGTTCTCTGCACTCCCGCTCAGGCTCTCCCCAAGGCAGTTCAACTGAGTACCAAGTCCAAAGACACCAAAACAGTTCACAGGTAAGGCCTTTCTTGTTTGCAGTCTTGCTGCTACTGAACTTACAGTTGCAGGCGGGTTTAGATGGATTGAACACACGTGACCACTTGCCGGTTTTCCACTGTTTTAGTCCTCCTCTTGTGGTCCAGAAGTCTCTCGCTGACTCCCTGTATCCTCACAGGGGTGATGATTGGCAGATCCCACCAGCCAGGATGCCTGGAGTCCTATCTCCCCAGACTCACGGTGCCCAGATGAAAGGAAGCTGTGACTCAGCCACCATCTTGCTCCACCTCCCATTAATTGTTTTTAAGAGAAGACTTCTGTTAAAATTGTCTTGTGGTCCCTTGGAGGAGTTGCACTATTTTGTTTCTTCATGGTTCCTAAATTATTCTACTGGTTCCTCCTCAAAAGTGCTTTCTTTTTGTTCACATTTTTGTGCACCTTTTTCCTTCTCACTTCCTCCTCTCCTCCAAGTTATTTTGCCTCAGAGTTTAGTTGATAAAGACACATCTTGGTATGGGGTTTGAAGGCAGATACCTGTTGGAGCAAGCAAGAAGATGCAAGAAGAAATGAAACAAAAGGGAAAAAAAGAAGGAAAGAGTACTGATGAAGAAAAAGAAACAAAATAAAAATGGGGGAGGGAGAATGACAGAAGAAAATTGAAGAACAGGAGATAAGGAGGAGGGGAAGGAAAGATGAGCATGGTATGTTTTTCCATTTCTTAACATTTTCAGTTATTTCTTAGAGTTTCATAGTTCACTTTATAGAGATCTTTCATTTCCTTTATTAGATAAACACCCAAATATTTCATCATCTTTGGCACTACTGTGAATGGAGTAGAGTCCTTAACTATTTTTTTCAGCTTGACTATTGTTAGTATATACAGAGGCTACCTATTTATGAATGTTGATTTTGTATCCTGAGATATAATCAGAGCTCATTGAACCAATCAACGTTCACTTTTATCAACCAATCAGAAATCACTAGAGTCAACCAGTCAGAGCTCACTGAAGCCAACCAATCAGAACTCACATAAGTCAACAAATTAGAAGTCAGGTGGCAGTGCTTTTGGCTCAAAGGAGTAGGACACAGTCCCCATAAGCAGGAGGTGGATGGTTCAAACATAGCCCAGCCAAAAACTTCAAAAAAAATTTAAAAAAAAAATTAAAAATCACCAGAATCTATACTCAAAACATCAGAAATCACCAGAGCCAACCAAGGAGAAATCACCAGAGTCAACCAGAAATCCCCAGAGTCGACAAATCAGGAATCACTAGAATCTGCAAATCAGAGCTCACTGGAGCCAATCATCATGCATCACCACAGTCAACCAGTCAGAGCTCACTAGAATCAACCAACTAGAGTTCATTGGAGCCAACTAATCAGAGCTCACTTGTGTCAACCAATCAGAAATCACCAGTAGTGTTTGTGGTTCCAGATGGGAGGATAGGTGGAACCCTGGTGTATGTGGTTCCCTAAGGAGCCATACATGGTTAAATTCTAACAGTGGATATATTTGAACTTGTTTGCTATGAGTGGAGTGGGAAAGAAGATAGAAAGAGGTCATCACTTAGAGAACATTCTGTAATTTTGTTTTTTTTTTTTTTGAGACAATGTCTTACTATGTTGCCCTTGGTAGAATGCTGTGGCACCACAGCTCACAGCAACTGTAACTCTTGGGCTTAAGTGATTCTTTCCCCTCAGCCTTCCAGGTAGCTGGGACTACTATCACCCACCACAACACCTGGTTATTTTTTGTTGCAGTTGTCATTCATTGATGTTTTAGCTGGCCTGAACCTGGGGTTAAGAGCCTCGGTGGTGTATCTGAGCCTATTTGGTAAAATTTTATAATGAATGTTTTATAAACAAAGGTAGATTAAGCTACAATTTCCCATTTTTCCAGTGTATGGCGACCTTTGGGATATATGTGTATGTTTTATTAGCGGGAAAGGACCTGATTGGGAACCCAGGGAAGAACTTTTGCTATGAATCCTCAACCATCCCTTTGTCCTCTGAAATTCACCAAAGGCTCCATCTTACAAACTTACTGGGAGACCATCTCTTTCCTCGAAATTCCTTTTCAGAAAACTTTTCTTCACACACATATAAGCAGGAGGTGGATGGTTCAAACATAGCCCAGCCAAAAACTTCAAAAAAAATTAAAAAAAAAAAATTATTAATTATATGTGTAATTAAAACCATTTAAGTTAAAATTGATTGTGTGATGTGAAAATATACATTGGTAAACTGGCCTAAATTACAATTGTTTGTATCCTCAGTAATTTCCTTTGTACACCCAAAGGCATCTGAAGAGCAGCAGGATGTCTGACAGTCCCTGAAAAGTGGCACTTTCTGTAAGTAATTTAAATTGAGCACTATGATCATTTACAGATGTATTCTGTTAAGAAAGAAGAAGCAAAGGCCTGAAAGAATCAAGCTTTTGCTATTCACTTCGGGTGCCTGTAGTTACGTAATTTTTTTCGTTTGTATCTTGGTCATTATAGATTCTTGGATCAGTAACGACTAGAAGACGTGACTCCTGAAATGCTACCTGGACCTGGCTGGTGAAGGTTCCGGGAGTGAAGCAACCATCAATAGGAGTGGCTCCAGTGGCAGCAGCAAAATTCTGCACAACTGCTGGCCAGTATTCCTGGAGGATATGACACTGGCATCAGCAGGGTTTTCAATGGCAACAATGGCATGAGCTGCCAACAGAAGCTTTTCCCAGGTCCTCTTCAGATTTATGATGGAGATGCCATCACTTTTCCTTTTGTAGATGTACTGTTTCATTTGGAAGTCACGGTTGGTGCCACCTAAGTGGGTTCCTACTGCAAGGAATTTGAGGACATCTTCCTCCTTCATTTTCAGGTCTTGAAGCATTGTAGACATTGTGAAAGTTTCCCTTTAAGTTACTGTGGGAATCCAAAACATTGCTGCATGGACCTTCCCTGAATAGTGCTGAAAGGAGGCTACAATCTTTTAAGCAGAGACTGTAGAAAATAAATGTAAAATGTAGGAATGACCTATGATAGAATTTCAATTCCGTGGCAGACTGGGGGAAAGGAGAGGAAGCTACTGAGATGTATGGACGTGGAGAGAGAAGATAAAGAAAAATTGTATCAATTCTGCTGATATGTCTTGTTGGCAGCTAGCCTATGAAGGAACTCAACCTCTGTATTGTTTCCTGAAAACAACCCTCTTAAGGCACCACTGGGTGCTACTGGGGAGCCTTTATTGTTTATCCTTTAGTCTAAAAACTATCCCCTAAAGAACATCTTGTTTCTGAGAAGTGGGTGCCCCTGTAAAGTGCTCTATGGATATAATTGTGCCTCCAGGAGTCCAGGTGGCCCTTGGCAAGGCCACAAGACTTGGTTAGAAACTTATATGGAAGGAGCTACTGGTTGGCCAGATCTATTTGTGGCCTTAGCAATTTTTCCTTCTCTTGTCTCTCTGGGTATTAAGTTAAATATAGTGTAATAAAGGAGACTGTTTGGATGACATTTTTCTTAAAGAATATGGAGAAAAGGGAAAGAGGGGGAGGGGAGGTAGGAGGATGGGTGGAGGGAGGGTAACTGGTGGGACCACACCTATGGTGCATCTTACAAAGGTACATGTGAAACTTAATAAATGTAGAATATAAATATCTTAACACAATAACTAAGAAAATGCCATGAAGGCTATGTTAACCAGTTTATGAAAATATTTCAAATTTTATATAAAATGACCACATTGTACTCCATGACAGCATTAATGTACAAAGCTAGGGTTTAGTAAAAAAAAATAATAATAATCACAGATTTGCCTTAAGGCATAATAAAAAAATTTTTAACTTGAAAAGCAATGGAAATGGACAGCCAACCAGGAATTGGCAAAGCACCTTTTTTCTATGCAGTACTGTGCTCTGTGCTGTGTCTCTTTCCCCAGCAGGTTCCTTTGCTAGCAATGGATGGCTGCCTCCTACTCTTGTCTTTTAAGATAAAGCTTAATTTTTCACTCCTCAGTATTTCCCAGGCTTAAGTGACCCATTCACCAATCACTCCTCATCACATTACCTGATTTTGTCTTCATCATATTGGTTTCGAGTAGTTGAACTTATATTTGTTTTTTCTCACTTCCCCTATCCTTCTTTCTGTTTCTCTCTCTCTGCTTCAAACTACGTTTAATGTAAGCTATATTAAGAAAGCTTGTCTCATTTTCCTTGCTCATTTCTATATCCCCAGTAAGCCAGTGAGTAGCCACCTAATAAGCATCTGTGGAATAAATGAGTAAGGCACTCAGAAGATAGGAATCATTTTTTCTTTTCCTTTCTTTTCTTTTCTTTTCTTTCTTTCTTTCTTTTTTTTTGAAACAGAATCAACTATGTCACCCTCAGTGGAGTGCTATGACATTACTGCTCACAACAACCTCCAGCTCTTGGGCTTAAGAGATTCTCTTCCTCAGCCTCCCAAGTAGCTGCAACTACAGGCATCCACCACCAGCACCCAGCTATTTTTTGTTGTTGTAGTTGTCACTGTTCCTTATCTGGCCTTGGCCAGGCTCAAACCCACCAGCCTGAGTGCATGTGGCTGGCATCATAGTCCCTTGCTGAGGGCGCTGAGCCACGGAAAATAAGAATAATTAGTCATGTCTTAAAAGACATGACCACGGATCAAAAGAAGAAATGGCTTTTCAGATAAGGAGAGTAGAGTAGAAGAGTTAAAGACCCATGTGTCCTGGGGCTCTGTGGGGAGCAGCCACCTCATAGCCCTGGGGCCATTTTAGGGAGCAGTTAAGTGCTCTAATTAGAAGGATGGGAAAGTATGGAGGGTGGATGGAAAGCATGGAAAGCCACAGATGCAAGGATTAGGATCTACATGATCTAAGAAGCAGTGAAATAAATCATCTGGTTATTGAATGTGAAGAAATGATGAAAACAACATTTAACAGAGTTTACCCCAAAAGAACATGCAAGAGTAAATAATTGCTGCTCAAGAAAAACAATGGAAAACACAACCCAAAAAAGAAAACCACCTTCCTTTTCCCATGCTTCTCTTTCCCATTCTATACGATAAAAATTTATGATACAATAACAGTTTTATTGTCAGGCACTCATTAATACAGCAACCTCATAAGAGGTAGGGTAGGAACTGTCATTAGCCTCATTGAGCACATTAAGAAATGGAGCCAATAGGGGTGGAGAGCAAGATGGCAGCTGAGTAACAGCTTCCTTGCATCTGGGCACCGTGAGTCTGGGGAGATAAGACTCCAGGCATCTCTGGCTGGTGGGATCTACCTATAATCATCCCTTTGAGGATACAGGGAGTCAGCAAGAGATTTCTGGACCCCAAGAAATGGACATAAACAGTGGAAACTAGCAAGTAATCACGTGTGTTCAATTGGTCTAATCCCGCCGACAGCTGTAAGTGCAGTAGCAGTGAGACTGCAAACCAGAAAGGCCTTACCTGTGAATTGTTTTGGTGTTTTTGGACATGACACTCAGTTGAACTGCCTTGGGGAGAGTTTGAGTGGGAGTGCGGAGAACTTTGGGTGTTGTCTGGGACCCCAGACTGAACCATGAAGCCGGACGGACTGAGCTAATAGTGTTTTGCTATGGGCTGCAGGGAGACATTGTGAGAGAACTAGGGGTTGCAGAGCAAAGAATTGGGCAGGAACTAGTAACCTAGTGACTGAGCAGCCTAAAGGCAGGGTCTGAGCTGCCTTACAGCCCTAACCCTCAGGAGCAGAGTGAGACTGGTTTTGGTACATTGGGAAAGTGGACAGCCACTTCAGCAGTGATTCCAGCGACAAGCACTTTCCTGGGAAAGCTTCTGCTTAACAAGTTTAGAAGCTTAAAGTGCCTTTTAAGAGGGCTGAAGAGAGACTTAATGTGTCTACCCTGTGGGGTTTGAGAAATCAGCGGAGGCCTCCAGTTGTATCAGTGTTATAATTAACATCTCATACCCCAGAAGACCACCTGTTGCCCAGAAAATATTCAACAAGATATATATACTGCTTTGTTTTTGGTTGTGTTTTTGTTTGTTTGTTTTTTGTTTATTTCAATGTTGTTGTTGTTTTGTTTTTAATTTCAAACTTTTCTGTACAGATTTTTTCTTTTCTTTCTCCAGTTTTCTAGTATAAATATAATTTCCCATTGCTGCCTTTTTCAATAACTAGAACTTTATTTTTGCCAGTGTTTCTACCCTATTATTTGGTTTTTCACGCAATTTTATCCCATAAAGTTTCCTGTTTGCTCGTTTTGTTTTGATTTATAGCACTTTTGTCTTCCTCTCTACTTGGTGGAAGTGGGATACTGTGTTTGATCAGGTTAGCAAAGAGTTGCTGACCTCAAGGAAACCACACAACCGGGCACACCCAGCAGTTGGGGTTTTTTAAGGTTGTGTCAAAGTACCCTACTGTACACCTATATTGCTCTGTCTCCCTCTTTCTGTGCCTCTCTTCTTTTTGTCAATATTCCCTTTACCCACCCCGTCTCCTTTCTCTATTTACTTTTTGGTATTTCCTTCTTTCATTCATCCCTTCTTGCTTTTCAACCTTCTCATCCGTCTGGTCCTATACCAAAAGGACTCATCAAAATCTTAGTCCACAGGCACAGGAACTTAAAGAGCAAGAGGAAGTGAAAGAAAAATTAGGGCAAGGAAACAGATACAAGAAATCACTCATGAGGAAGAATCAGCAGAAAACTCCAGGCAACACGAAGAACCAGTCCAGAACAATCCCTCCAAGGGACCCTGAGGTAGCTACTGCAGAGGATTCCACCTATAAAGAAATGTTAGGAATGACAGAAAGGGAATTTAGAATACACATGATGAAAACAATGAAGGAAATGATGGAAACAATGAAGGAAACTGCTAACAAAGTGGAAAAAAAAGGAAATCCGAAAACAGAATCAAATAAGAGATGAATGACATGAAGAATATACAAAGGATATAACAGAGCTGAAGGAACTGAAACAGTCAATTACGGAACTTAAAGATGCAATGGAAAATATCAGCAACAGGGTAGACCATGCAGAAGAAAGAATATCAGAGGTAAAAAAAAAAAATTCTCAAGATAACTCAGACAGTAAAAGAGGTAGTAATAAGAGATTGAAAGCAGAATGTTCACTGTTAGAAATATGGGACCTTATGAAACATTCCAAAATACGAGTTATATGAATCCCAGACGGGGAAGAAGAATGCCACAGAGAAATGGCAGCCATACTTGAGAATATTATGAATGAAAATTTCCCAAATATTGCCAAAGGGTTCTGACACACTGCTTTCAGAGGACTCCAGGTCGCTTCAACTGTAACCGAGCTTCTCCAAGACATACTGTGATAAACCTGTCTAAAGTAAAGACAAAAGAAAAGATTCTGCAAGCTGAAAGTAGTAAGTACCAGTTGACCTACAGGGGCAAATCAATGAGAGTGACTGCAGACTTCTCTAATTAAACTTTCCAAGAAAGAAGACAATGGTCATCTACCTTTAATCTACTTAAACAGAAAAATTTCCAGCACAGAATTTTGTACCCTGCTAAGCTAAGCTTTAAAATTGACAGAGAAATCAAATCATTTATGGATATACAAACATTGAGGAAATTCACCACAACAAGACCAGCTCTACAGGAAATATTCCAAACTGTTCTACACACTGACCATCACAATGAATCAGCAGCAAAGTAACAACTCAGAAATTAAAGGACAGAACCTAACCTCCACACTGATGCAAAAGATAAAACTAAGCAATGGACTCTCACAAAATAAGATGGATAGAATACTATCACACTTATCAATTATCTCAATAAATGTTAACGATTTGAATTCAATGAAGAGACATAGATTGGCTGACTGGATTAAAAAACACAAGCCATCCATTTGCTGTCTACAAGAAACACACCTGGCTTCAAAGGACAAAGCTCCGAGTTAAGCTTGGAAGACAATTTTTCAGGCAAATGGAATTCAGAAGAAAAGATAAGTTGCAATCTTATTTTAGATACATGTGGATTTAAAGCAACTAAAGTCAAAAAAGACAAAGATGGTCACTTTATGTTGGTCAAAGGAAAAATACAACAAGAAGACGTTTCGATTCTAAATATTTATACAGCCAAATTAAATGCTCCCAGATTCTTGAAACAGACCTTACTCAGTCTGAGCAATATGATATCTGATAATACCATAATAACAGGGGACTTTAACACTGCACTTACAGAGCTGGACAGATCCTCTAAACAGAAATGAAACAAAGATATAAGAGATTTAAATGAGACCCTGGAACAACTGTGCTTGATAGATGCATATAGAACACTCCATCCCAAAGATTAAGAATACACATCCTTCTCGTCACCCCATGGAACATTCTCCAAAATTGATCATATCCTGGGACACAAAACAAATATCAACAGAATAAAAAGAATTGAAATTTTACCTTGTATCTGCTCAGACCATAAGGCACCAAGGGTTGAACTCAACTCTAACAAAAACGTTCGACCCCACACAAAAACATGGAAATTAAACAATCTTCTGTTGAATGACAGATGGGTGTAGGAAGAAAAAAAACAGGAAATTATTAACTTCCTTGAGCAAAATAACAATAAACACACAAGCTACCAAAACCTGTGGGATACTGCAAAAGCAGTTTTGAGAGGAAAATTTATCACTTTAGATGCCTACATTCGAAAGACAGAAAGAGAGTGCATAAACAATCTCACAAGCCATCTTATGGAGTAGGAAAAAGAAGAACAATCTAAGCCTAATGTCAGAAGAAGAAAAGAAATATCCAAAATCAAATCAGAGATCAATGAAATTGAAAACAAAATAATCATTCACAAAATTAATGAAACAAAGAGTTGGTTTTTTGAAAAAATAAATAAAATAGATAAACCGTTGGCCAGACTAACTAGAAACAGAAAAAGCAAAATCTCTAGTAACCTCAATCTGAATTGATAAAGGGGAAATAACAACTGATCCCACAGAGATACAAGAGATCATCTCTGAATACTACCAGAAACTCTATGTCCAGAAATTTGACAATGTGAAGGAAATGGATCAATATTTGGAATCATACCCTCTCCCTAGACTTAGCCAGGACGATATAGAGCTCCTGAACAGACCAATTTCAAGCACTGAGATTAAAGAAACAATAAAAAATCTTCCAACCAAAAAATGCCCTGATCCAGATGGCTTCACACCAGAATTCAATCGAACCTTCAAGGAAGAGCTCATTCCTGTACTGCAGAAATTATTCCAAAAAATTGAGGAAGAAGGAATCTTCCCCAACACATTCTATGAAGCAAACATCACCCTGATACGAAAATCAGGAAAAGACCCAACCAAAATGGAGAATTTCAAACCAATCTCACTCATGAATATAGATGCAAAAATTCTCAACAAAATCCTAGCCAATATATTACAGCTTATCACTAAAAAAGTCATACATCATGATCAAGTAGGATTCATCCCAGGGATTCAAGGTGGTTTAACATACACAAGTCCATAAACGTTATCCACCATATTAACATTGGCAAAAATAAAGATCATATGTTCCTCTCAATAGACACAGGAAAAGCATTTGATAAAATCCAGCATCCTTTTCTAATTAGAACACTGAAGAGTATAGGCATAGTTGGCACATTTCTAAAACTGATTGAAGCTATCTATGACAAACCCACAGCTACTATTTTACTGAATGGAGTAAAACTGAAAGCTTTTCCTCTTAAAACTAGAGCTAGACAAGTTGTCTACTGTCACCTTTACTATTCAAAATAGGGCTGGAAAGTCTAGCCAATTCAATTAGGCAAGACAAGTAAACAAAGGGAATCCAAATAGGAGCAGAGGAGGTCAAAATCTCCCTCCTTGTTGATGACATGATCTTAAACTTAGAGAATCCCAAAGACTCAACCACAAGACTCCTAAAAGTCATCAAAAAATACAGTATTGTTTCAGGATATAAAATCAATGTCCATAAGTCAGTAGTTTTTGTATACGCCAATAACAGTGATGATGAGAAGCTAATTAAGGACTAAACTCCCTTCACCATAGTTTCAAAGAAAATGAAATACCTAGGAATATACCTAACGAAGGAGGTGAAGGATCTCTATAAAGAAAATTATGAAATCCTCAGAAAGGAAATAGCAGAGGATTTTAACAAATGGAAGAACACACCGTGCTCATGGATGGGCAGAATCAACTTTGTTAAAATGTCTATACTTCCCAAAGCAATCTACCTATTCAATGCCATTCCTATCAAAATACCAACATCATACTTTCAAGATTTGGAAAAAATGATTCTGCATTTCGTATGTAACCAGAAAAAAAACCGTATAGCTAAGGCAGTTTTTAGTAATAAAAATAAAGCTGGGGGCATTAGCATACCAGATTTTAGTCTGTACTACAAAGCTATAGTGGTCAAGACAGCATGTCATTGGCACAAAAATAGAGACATAGACACTTGGAACCAGATAGAAAACTAAGAAATGAAGCTAACATCTTGCAACCACCTAATCTTCGATAAACCAAACAAGAACATACCCTGGGGGAAAGACTCCCTATTCAATAAATGGTGTTGGGAGAACTGAATATCCACATGTAAAAGACTTAACCTGGACCCACACCTTTCCCCACTCAGAAAAATTGATCCAAGATGGATAAAGGACTTCAATTCAAGGCATGAAATAATAAAAATCCTCAAAGAAAGCATAGGAAAAACACTGAAAGATATTGGCCTGGGGAAAAACTTCATGAAGAAAACTGCCATGGCAATTGCAACAACAAAAATAAACAAATGGGACTTCATTAAACTGAAAAGCTTCTGTACATCCAAGGAGACAACAACCAAAGTTAAGAGATAACCTACACAATGGGAAAAGATATTTGCATATTTTGAATCAGACAAAAGCTTGATAACTAGGATCTATAGAGAACTCAAATTAATCCACATGAAAAAAGCCAACAATCCCAAATATGAATGGTCAGGAGAAATAAATAGAACCTTCTCTAAAGAAGACAGATGAATGGCTAACAAACATATGAAAAGATATTTATCATCCCTATTTATTAGAGAAATGCAAGTCAAAACCACCCTGAGATACCATCTAACCCCAGTGAGAATCTCAAACTGCACAAAATCTCAAAACTGCAGATGCTGGTGTGGATGTGGAAAGAAGGGAACATTTTTACACTGCTGGTGGGACTGCAAACTAGTACAACCTTTCTGGAAGGAAGTATGGAGAAACCTCAAAGCACTCAAGCTAGACCTCCCATTTGATCCTGCAATCCCATTACTTGGCATCTACCCAGAAGGAAAAAAATCCTTTTATCATAAGGACACTTGTACTAGACTGTTTATTGCAGCTCAATTTACAATCGCCAAAATGTGGAAACAGCCTAAATGCCCACCGACCCAGGAATGGATTAACAAGCTGTGGTATATGTATACCATGGAATACTATTCAGCTATTAAAAAAAATGGAGACTTTACATCCTTCGTATTAACCTGGATGGAAGTGGAAGACATTATTCTTAGTAAAGCATCCCAAGAATGCAGAAGCATGAATCCTATGTGCTCATTTTTTATATGAGGACAATTAATGACAATTAAGGTCATGGGTTGGGGAGGAAAAGCAATGAGATGGAAAAAGGGAGAGGGGTGGGGCCTTGGTGTGTGCCACTCCTTCAGGAGCAAGACATGATTGCAAGAGGGACTTTACCTTACAAATGCAATCAGTGTAACCTGGCCTATTGTACCCTCAATGAATCCCCAACAATAAACAAAAAAAAAAAAAAAAAGAAATTGAGCCTTGGGGACGAGGTCACATAATTCAAACCCAAATCTGTCCCAGAGCTCTGTTAACTACCATGTATAACACGGAAGTTTCAAAGGTAAAATCCCATTTACAAGCCTACTGGGAGAGTATGCCACTTATAAAAGGCAAATATACAACATTATAATAGATTTCTGGACACAGAACTCTGAAATAAAAATGGTGTATTTATATGCTTCCCTAACAGAACGCAATCTAAGTGTATCATGAAGCATTGTGATGCACTGTTGAGTGAAGGATTTAAAAATGAGGCAAACCGGGCAGTGCCTGTGGCTCAAAGGGGTAGGGCACTGGCTCTGCATGCGGAGGTGGCAGGTTCAAACCCAGCCCCAGCCAAAAACTGCAGAAAAAAAAAAAGAGGCAAACCTGAATTTTAATCACAGCTGGACTAGTTTCAGGGACTGTGATCTTGAACCTCACTGACCCTCAGCTGCTGCATCTGTAAACTGGGGATGATACTAGTGCTACAATGAAGAAGATGTAGTGAAGATTAAGTAATCTGCCACTGCAAAGGACAGAAGCAACTCTAGAATCAGATGGCTCTGGATCCAAACCTAACTCAACAATTAACTATCTGCATGACCCTGGGCAGGATTCTTTACCTTTCTGAGTACTGGTTGCTTTATGTGCAAAATGAGAAAAATGACACTTAAATACTTTCATCCTGCTGGGCGCTTATAGCACAGTGGTTATGGAACCAGCCACGTACACCCAGGCCGGCGGGTTCCAACCTGGCCCTGACCAGCTAAACAATGAATGATAACTGCAACAAAAAATAGCCAAGCGTTGTGGCAGGCTCCTGTAATCCCCACCATGGGGAGGCTGAGGCAAAAGAATTGCTTAAGCCCAGGAGTTTGAGGTGGCTGTGAGGCGTGACAACTCGGCACTCTATGTAGAGTGACATAGTGAGAATAAGTCTCAAAACAGAAAAACAAGCGAAAAACTCATTTATACAACAAATATTTTGTAAATGCCTGTGGTTCTAGGCACTATACTCAGCTTTGAGATAAAAAAGACCAATAATGCTTCCCAGCGAGTGGGAAGGGTAGCAGGGTGGGGGGATAAAGTAGGGTGGTTAATGGGTGCAAAACTATAGTTACTTAGAATGAACAATATTTGATAACACAGCAAAGTTACTATAATCAACAATACGTCAGGCTGTACTCTAAAGTAGAATAACCAAAAGAGTGGAACTGGAATGTTCCTAACACAATACATGATAAATGCCTCAGGTGATAGATACCCCAGTTATTCTGATTTTATTAACATGCATTGTGTGACTGCATCAAAACATCACATGTTTTATATATATATATATATATATATATATATATATATATATCCAGTATGTACTAATAATTAAAAATAAAACGTTTTTAAAAAGATGAATAATCCTCACTCTTAAGAGACTTACACTTTGGTAATAGAAGGTAACAAACAAAAGTAATGCATTATTACAAGTGCTATGATATAATAGAGGCCCAAAGAAAAGAGTCAACACTTCTATGTGTTAGAGTTAGGAAAGTCATCATAGAGGAAGGGGGAAGAAGTGAGATCTAAATTAGATATATTCTAGAGTGTCAAGTGAATACTCATAGTGACTTAAGGGATGTTGGAAAATGGAAAATAGTGTATGGAGTTTTTTTATTATGAAGTATAATACGTATGGAAAAGTGCATAGAAAGTAAGTGTACAGTTTACTGTATTGTCAAAAAGTCACTGCACACAAATTCATGACCAACATCCAGGGCCTCACCAGCACCCCACATATTCCTACATGCCTTCTCCCAATTATTACCTCTTTCTTCTTCACCAAAGACTACTATCATCCTTTTTTAAAATTTTAGAATATTAGGATATAAGCAGCCCTTCACCCAGACTGTGTTCACCCTTTCTTTCTTTCTTTCTTTTTTTTTTTTTTTTTTTACATCAAGCATCTTTAATGAGATGAGCCAAACTGCGCATATTGGGTGTCAAGGACAATAACATTCAAATGCATGGATTTGCTCACACACCCTTTCTTTCAAAAGCAGAGATTAGTTTCACCTGCTTTTGAAGTCCAAATGCATGGAATCAAAAAGTATGTGCTCTTTTTCTATCTGGTTTCTTTGGTTTCACATTGTAATGGTGAGATTCATTCATGTAGTTATGTGCATGGTACATGGGCATACTATGCTATTGTTCTGAAGATTACGCATTTATCTTTTTTTCATTCCACTGTTCATGGAACTTTGGATGGCTTTCATTTTGACATATTACAGAAAATAATGCACTGAATATTCTTGGTGCACATATACATACATAAATGTTTGGTATACGCTTAAGGGTAAAATAACTAGGTCACAGGGCATGTATATATGCTCAATGTTAGTAGATAATGCCAACCTGTTTTCTACAGTGGTTGTACCAAAATGCCCTTTCACAAGCAGTGTTTGAGATTTCCTGCTCCTTTTTTTTTGTAGAGACAGAGTCTCACTTTCTGGCCCTTGGTAGAGTGCCGTGGCATCACACAGCTCACAGCAACCTCCAACTCCTGGGCTTAAGCGATTCTCTTGCCTCAGCCTCCCAAGTAGCTGGGACTACAGGCACCTGCCACAAAGCCCAGCTATTTTTTTTTGGTTGCAGTTCAGCCGGGGCCAGGTTTGAACCTGCCACCCTCGGTATATGGGGCTGGCACCTTACCAACTGAGCCACAGGCGCCGCCCTGTTTGAGATTTCCTAATGCCCTTTATCCTTTATCAACACTTGATATTGTCCATCTTTTTAGTTTTAGCTATTCTGAGGAGTATGTAGTAACATTGCATGGTTTTAATTTGCATATTCCTAGTTACAAATGAGGCTGAGCACTTGTTCATATGCTTATTGTCCACTTGGGTATCTTCTTTGGTGAAGCATGTGTTTGTCTCTTGCCCAATTTCAGTTTTTTTCCTAAATTCTCCATCCTTCGTTTTATCTCTTCAAGCAAATGAAGGATAGTTATTTTGAAGTTCAGGTCTGCTTATGAGATTATTTCTATTGTCTATTCCTTTTCTTAGTTTTTTTTTCCACAACATTTTGTGTTCTCTTTTATGTGCTTATTTCTGAGTGAGTGATGAACACTATATAAAAAATGCAAAAATAATTAGAGAGCTAGAATTAAGTCGCCTTACTCGGACAGCCCTCTTGCAAGTGGCTAGAGATCCTAGCAATCTGGAATTATCTTAACCCAATTTCAATGACTGAGATTAGGAGAAACAAGACTTTAATTCCCATGAGAGATTATTTTGAAGGATCAATACTACTATGAAATCAGTATATAATCACCAACACATTCCTAGGAACAGTAAAACGTAACTATAACCCAGACAGAAGGAGGGAAGAGGAAAGGAGGGGAGCAGGAGGGAAGTCCAGAGGTGGGAGGTTTTGGGGTGGATCCAACCTAATGTGCATAATGCAATGAAACATTTCTATACTACTATGAATAGAATATGAATGTTTTCGCCACAACGAATAAGTAAGCAAGGAGACGGTTATGTGAATCAATTAGATGTAAGCGTTCCACATTGTATATCAAATCAGCACATCGTACCCAATAAATGCATTAATGTACACAGTTAAGATTTAATAAAGAATTAAAAAAAGAAATTCTAGACTTTATATGATTTCATTCATAAATATTCTAACATGTATCTCTAGAATATAAACTTTTAACAAATTAATGATAACCACAATAAAATTATCACACCAGGAAAAATTAATAATTCTTTAATATTTAAGATCATTTAGTCTCTAGTGCTCCCATTTTCCCTGATTTTTCAAGAAATTGTTTGAATCAAGACTCAAGGTCTATATATTGAAATTAATTAATGTTTCTCATCTGTCTTTTAATTGATAGGCTTCCCCTTCCATCTTGTTTCCCTTTTAAGTTTTTTGTTGAGGAATTTATTTGTCCTGTTGAGTTTTGTGGAGTATGGATTTTGCAGATTGCATTCTTTTAGTTTCATTTTACTCCAACTCAACCAGACTATCTATGTACAATCCTTAACTAAAGAACACACATATAAACTAGGCCATCAAAATTTATGCTAGTTTTTCTTTCAGAGGTATGTAAACAAGGATGGCATCCTCTCCATCAAATGTGATGTGCTAGGAGTCAGGTATCCTTTGTGCTTAATTAATGTTCCTTTATGTGTTTTATTAATTTAGATATATCAAATATTGACTTAACTTACAACTTTTAGAACAAAAATTTCAGGTATCAGAATGGATGGGCAATTTAACCAAAAAGTGTGATTAACATTAAATATTTTGAGAAATGTGTTAACATGTGGAAGGGTAGATGGAGAATTATAAATAATTAATTTAAATATAATTCTTTCAGAAATCGAGGAAAAGTAAATTATTGGATTCCATTGCTGCAAATGGTGGTTCTTTAAATGATATGATAAAGTACTTAATCTGAATTTTCTTAGGCTTTTAAATGGTCATATTCCCAGTGTAAATAACTCTTCTTGTAACTGTCTTAGATATACTCATAGTGTACTGATGACAAGGCAGTTTTCTGAATGCATATGAGATAAATGGAGTTAATACCACTAAGTATACTAAATATTTTTGTTGTACTGTGATCATAAATGCATCACAAGGTATAATGGTTAATCACAAATCAATGATAGTATAGGCTTCACAGAAGGGCTATTATTCCCTTCCATGGCAGTTAGAAGCTCTAAATTTATAAGCTAATGAGTTTATTCTGAGTGATAAGCAGACATAGGCATCAGACTGTAGAGGGAAATTATGGGCAATTTGACTAAGGTGATGACTCCTTATGTATATATTGGCACATTTTTATCCTATGGGTATTGTGCAAATATGCAAAATGACCATGCATTTCAGATACATTTTAGATAATGTAATACTAAGAGAACTGGAATTTGAACATGTCAGTGAGATATTTAAAAATTATAAATTGTCTTCATTTCATCAGCCGTTAAATAACTTTCCTTTATTTTACAATGGCAAGAACTTAAACCTTTAATAAGGACCATAACCATGATGTAAATATTTTTAGGTTTTTAAAATATTTTTTTCTCTTAGGGTTTTTCAAAAATACAATATATTTTAATTAACTACATTTATCATGTTACATGACAAATTTCTTGAACTTATTCCTCCTAGGTAACTGAAACTTTGTATCCTACGACCAACATCTTTCCTAGGTCTCCAATGTCCCAGTGGTTCAGGGCTCTCATGATCTTGCATAGCTTTGAAGGCCTATGAACCATTCTGTATTCTAGCAATGTGGACTAGAGACACACCAGCATGAGTTCCACTAAGTTTCAGAGTGTACATTAGTCTCACACTGCTTGGTGGTAAGGATTTATAAACCCCAACGTTGACACATCCCAAGTAGACAAGCAGTAACATCTTTTTTCCTTCATGTTTTTATAGCAGGAGATAACAAGGTCCTGGGCTAACCAAGAGAAATTAGTCCTCTCTACCTCCAACCCTGGACATAAGAGTAATCCTGAAAAGTGAAGATTTTTAGCCTCCTTGATGAATCATTTAGAAGCACACAAATGACTTACCGGTGAGAATTTAAATTATTGCAATAAATAATTTCTATTTGTAACATTAATAATCCATGTCTCTGATCCTTCCCAGGAGAGCATACAAGAAACTGGATTAAAAAGGCGGGTTTAGGGTTTCATTTTCTCTAAATTTTGTCTAACTGCTGTGCTGTGTCCTTTTTTAGAAGACATGGTGCTCTTTTAAGTAGCTAGAGAATGACAGGGGCATACATTCATTCCACAGCTCATACAGGCATGAAACTACATCCTGTATGTCTATTTAAATCTATACAAAAATTCAGAAAGAGTTCATTCTTTATTTGACAGTTAGCTTTGGAAAAGCTCTTTCCTTGGAAATAGTCACTATAATTGATACTTAGATATGAGTATCAGTTTGAACAGATCAGGAGATAACTCTCATGTTTTACAGAATACCTGTTCAGGGCAGTGCCTGTGGCTCAAAGGAGTCATGCGCTGGCCCCATATGCCAGAGGTAGCAGGTTCAAACCCAGCCCTGGCCAAAAACTGCAAAAAAAAAAAAAAAAAGAAAAGAAAAGAAAACCTGTTCAGACTTTGCCTAAAAATGCATAAATGTATTATGATCTATGGATATATGAATTCATAATTGTAAAAAAAGTAAAAAACAATAAATATACTAGAAATACCTCTACTTTTATGGATCTAAATAATTTTGAAAGGAACAGGCTTTTACAAAGAAGCAAACAGTATTCATGCTTTCAACAAATACTCTCTTAAAACAGGAGGTAATGAAGAGCTGTGGTGCTAGTTTTTTTTTTGTTTGTTTTTGTTTTTTTAAATAACTCTATCTGGTGTTGGAGCAAGACAGTGGCCGAGTAACAGCTTCCCTACAACTGGGCACAGTGAGTCTGGGGAGATAAGACTCCAGGCATGTCTGGCTGGTGGGATATGCCTATAATCATCCCTTTGAGGATACAGGGAGTCAGCAAAGGACTTCTGGACCCCAATAGGAGGACAAAAACAATGGAAAACTGTCAAGTGGTTGCATGTGTTTGATCGACCTAATCCCACCGGCAATCATAAGTACAAGCAGCAGTGAGACTGCAAACCGGAAAGGCCTTACCTGTGAACTGTTTCAGTGTTTTTGAACTTGGCTCAGTTGCACTGCCTTGGGGAGAGCTTGAGCCGGAGTGCAGAGAACTTTGGGCATTGTCTAGGGCCCCAGACTGAGCTGCTGAGCAAGACGAAGATAATAGTGTTCGGCTGTGGGCTGCAGGGAGCCTGTGAGACAACTGGCCCAGCAAGCTCTGCCCTCAGGGTCATAGAGCAAGGATTGGGTGGGAGCTAATAACCTAGTGACTGAGGAACATAAAGGCGGGGACAGAACTGCCTTACAGCCTTAACCCTCAGAGGTAGAGTGAGACTGCTTTTGGCACACTGGAGCATCAGGCTGTTGTCCTGTGTAGAGTGTTGTGCCATTGCACCACATAGCAACCTCAAACTCCTGGGCTTGGCACCACCCAGACCTCCATAAAAACTGCAACTTGACCCCCGACACACACCCTGCACCCACCTCTGCATTCACTGACCCAGAACTGCTGGAGCTGGGCAAAGCAACATCCTCACTTTTATACCCTCCCTGAATCCACACTGGCCCACTAGTCTGGCCAGATACTCTGGTAGCTGCGTGCCCTCCCTGCCTCTACTCAGAGCCCTTCTCCTGGCCAGAGACTGCTGGAGCCTTGGGCTCACTGTGCCAAAGTCACAGGCACTCCAAGAACTGTGCACACAACCTCCCACCCTGTTGCTGGATCCAGGTGTGTCACACTTCCGAGCTGCTTCCACAACCAGAACTCCCTGGCTGGGGCATCCCCAGAGGAACTACACGGGGTCAATCCCTACAATGATCCAGCAACAATAGAGTGATCCTGCTGGCGTCTAATCTTGGAGAGACACCTCCCTAACTCTGAGGACAGCCAGAGGCAATGGGGAAAAACAATCATGAGGCGAAATCAACAGAAAAACTCTGGCAATATGAATAATCAGAGTAGATCAACTCCCCCAAGGATCAACAGCACAAGATCCCATGCACAAACAAATAGCGGAGATGTCAGAAATCGAATTCAGAATCTGGATAGCAAATAAGATTAAATTAGAATTCCAAGCAGTAACCCAAAAGATATCTCAAAATTCAATGAATTTGAAGACCAAATGACCAAAGATTTTGATATATTGAGACAAGAAGTTGCAGCCCTCAAAGATCTGAGAAACACAGTAGAATCCCTCACTAACAGAATGGAGCAAGCAGAAGAAAGGATTTCTGACATTGAAGACAAAGCTTTTGAACACTCACAAACTCTCAAAGAGGAAGAGAAATGGAGGGCAAAAACAGATCACTCTCTCAGAGAGCTCTGGTATAGTTAGAAGAAAACCAATATTCGTCTTATAGGGATCCCCAAAAGTGACGAAGTAACTTCACAAGGCACAGAGTCTCTTCTCCATGAGATTATGAAGGAGAACTTTCCAGACATGCCAAGAGATTCTGAAATTCAGATAGCAGACAGTTTCAGAACTCCAGCACGATTCAACCCAAATAAGACATCCCCCAGACACATCATAATCAATTTCACTGAAGTTAATATGAAGAAGAAAATTCTGAAAGCAGCCAGATGAAAGAAAACCACCACCTACAAGGGCAAGAATATTAGAATAACTGCGGATCTCTCTGCTGAAACCTTTCAAGCCAGAAGAGAATGGTCATTGACTTTTAATCTCCTAAAACAAAGTAACTTTCAACCCAGGATCCTGTACCCAGCTAAACTGAGTTTTATTTATGACGGAGAAATTAAATACTTCAATGACATTCACATGTTGAAGAAATTTGCCATAACTAAACAGATCTCCAGGATATTCTCAGTCCTATCCTCCATAAAGACCAGCGTAATCGTCCACCACAAAACTAATCCCACCCAGAAAATTTTGATCAAATTCCAACTTCCATAGTCGCATAAGGATTAAAAATGTCCACAGGACTCTTGAAAGGCTTATCAATATTCTCAATTAATGTGAATGGTGTAAATTGTTCTCTAAAGATGCACAGGATGACTAACTGGATACAAAAACTCAGGCCAGATATCTGCTGCATACAAGAATCGCATCTTACATTAAAAGACAAATATAGACTCAAGGTGAAGGGATGGTCACTTATACTCCAGGCAAACAGAAAACAGAAAAAAGCAGGCATTGCAATCCTACTGGCAGATGCAATGGGCTTTAAACAAACCAAAATAAGGAAGGATAAGGATGGACACTTCATATTTGTTAAAGGTAATACTCAATATGATGAGATTTCAATTATTAACATTTATGCACCCAACCAGAATGAACCTCAATTTATAAGAGAAACTCTAACAGACACAAGCAACTTGATTCCTCCAGTTCCATAGTAGTTGGAGATTTTAACACCCCTTTAGCAGTGCTGGATAGATCCTCCAAAAAGAAGCTAAGCAAAGAAATTTTAGATTTAAACTTAGCCATTCAACATCTGGACTTAACAGACATCTACAGAACATTTCACCCCAACAAAATTGAATACACATTCCTCTCATCAGCCCACAAAACATACTCCAAAATCGACCAGATCCTAGACCACAAATCTAACCTCAGCAAATTAAAAAAAAAAAAAATAGAAATTGTTCCTTTCATCTTCTCAGACCATCATGAATAAAAGTTGAACTCAATAACAACAGAAACCTGCATAACCATACAAAAACATGTAAGTTAAACAATCTTATGCTGAAGGAGAGATGGGTTATAGACGAGATTAAGAAGGAAATCACCAAATTTTTGAAACAAAACAACAATCAAGACATGAATTACCAGAACCTCAGGGATACTGTAAAGGCGGTCCTAAGAGGAAAATTTATAGCACAGCAAGCCTTCCTCAAGAAAATGGAAAGAGAGGAAGTTAATAACTTAATAGGACATCTCAAGCAACAGGAGAAGGAAGAACACTCCAACCCCAAACCCAGTAGAGGAAAAGAAATAACCAAAAATCAGAAGAGAATTAAATGAAATTGAAAACAAAAGAATTATACAACAGATTAATAAATCCAAAAGTTGTTTTTTAAAAAGATCAATAAAATAGATAAACCTTTAGCCAATCTAACCAGAAAAAAAGAGTAAAATTTCTAATTTCATCAATCAGAAATGTAAGGAATGGCTAACTGAAGCCAGCTTTGCACAGATACTCCCGTCCAGAAGGAGAGTTAAAGGACAGAAATTTAGCAAGTAACTTGGTAGATTAGAGCTGCACCAAGAGAGAAGTTTGAAGAATGCACAATAATCCCACTGAGGCAAACTGTGATCCCAAGGATACAAACAAAAGGTATAAAATCCATCACCAAGCAGACGGGAGTCCCCTCCTCCATGAGAACAGCTCAGAGTGCCCCACAAACAAATGAGCAGAGTTCAAAGTTCCTCCCACTACACTCCACGGGAGAGACTCTCTAAAAACTGAACCTACCTCCCCTACTAGGGTGCCACAGCATTCTCCTGCCAGGCATAAAACTGTATAAAACAGTATATATTCTCTACCTACAACTCTGAGCCATCTTATGGACTTGAAAAAAGAAGAAGAGTCTACGCCTAAACTCAGCAGAAGAAAAGTAATATCCAAAATTAAATCAGAGGTTAATGAAATTGAAAACAAAAGAGTCATTCAGAAAATTAATGAAACAAAGAGTTGCTTTTTTGAAAAAATAAATAAAATAGATAAACCTTTGGCTAGACTAACCAGAAATAAAAAGTAAAATCTCTAGTAACCTCAATCAGAAATGACAAATGGTAAATAACAACTGATGCCACAGAGATACAAGAGATTATCTCTGAATATTACCAGAAATTTTATGCCCAGAAATTTGACAATGTGAAGGAAATGGATCAATATTTTGAATCACACCCTCTCCCTAGACTCACTCCAGATGAAATAGAGTTCCTGAACAGACTGATTTCAAGCACTGAGATCAAAGAAACAATAAAGAATCTTACAAGAAAAAAATGCCCTGGTTGTGATAGCTTCACACCAGAATTTTATGAAACCTTCAAAGAAAAGCTTATTCCTATATTGCAGAAATTATTCAAAAAAAAATTGAGAAGGAAGGAATTTTCCCCAACATGTTCTATGAAGAAAACATCACTCTGATACCAAAACCTGGAAAAGACCCAAATAAAAAGAAGAATTTCAGACCAATTCCACTAATGAATATAGATGCAAAAATTCTCAACAAAATCTTAGCTAACAGATTGCAGCTTATCATCAAAAAAGTCATATATCATAATCAAGTTGGTTTCATCCCAGGGATGCAAGGCTGGTTTAATATACACAAGTCTATAAACATTATTCACCATATCAACAGAAGTAAAACTAAAAAATATTTGATCCTCTCAATAGATGTAGAAAAAGCATTTGACAAAATCCAGCATCCTTTTCTAATTAGAACACATTATTATAGGCATAGGTGGCACATTTCTTAAACTGATCGAAGCTATCTATGAGAAACCCACAGCTAATATTTTACTGAATGGAGTAAAACTGAAAGATTTTCCTCTTAGAACTGGAACCAGATAAGGTTGTCCTCTGTCACCATTACTATTCAACATAGTGTTGGAAGTTCTAGCCAATACAATTAGACAAGAAAATAAAGGACATCCAAATCAGAGCAGAGAAGATCAAACTGTCCCTCTTTGCTGATGATATGATCTTATACTTAGAGAACCCTAAGGACTCAACCACAAGACTCTTGGAAGTCATTAAAAAATACATTAATATTTCAGGATATAAAATCAATGTCCACAAGTCAGTTACTTTTGTATATGCCAAAAACAGCCAACATGAGATGTTAATGAAAGACACAACACCCTTCAACATAGCCCCCCCAAAATAAAATACTTAGGAATATACCTAACAAAAGAGGTGAAGGACCTCCATAAAGAAAATTATGTAACCTTTAGAAAGGAAATAGCAGAGGACCTCAACAAATGGAAGAACATACCATGCTCATGGCTGGGAAGAATTAACCTTTTTTAAATGTTTATAATTCCCAGAGTAATTTACCGATTTAATGCCATTCCTATTAAAATGCCAACATCCTATTATCAAGACTTGCAAAAAATTATTCTGCATTTTGTATGGAACCAGAAAAAAACCCGTATAGCTAAGGCAGTTTTTAGTAATAAAAACAAAGCTGGGGGTATCACCATACCGGATTTTAGGCTGTATTACAAGGCTATAGTGGTCAAGACAGCATGGTACTGGCACAAAAATAGAGACATAGACTTTTGGAATTGAACAGAAAACCAGGACATGAAACCAGCAACTTACAGCCACCTAATCTTCAATAAACCTAACAAGAACGTCCACTGGGGAAAAGACTCCCTATTCAACAAATGGTGCTGGGAGAATTGGATATGCACATGTAAAAGACTGAAGCTGGACCTGCCCCTTTCTCCACTCATAAAAATTGATTCAAGATGGATAAAGGACTTAAATTTAAGGCATGAAACAATAAAAATCCTCAAAGAAAGAATAGGAAAAACACTGGAACCTATCAGCCTGGGGGAAAATATTATGAGGAAGACTGCCATGGCAATAGTAACAACAGCAATAATAAACAAATGGGATTTAATTAAATTGAAAAGTTCCTGTACGGCTAGGAGACAACCACTAAAGCAAATAGACAACCTACCCAATGGGAAAGGATATTTGCATATTTTGAATCAGACAAACACTTAATAACCAGGATCTATACAGAAGTTCAATTAATTCACAAGAAAAAAAAACAACAATCCCATACGTCAATGGGGAAGAGAGATGAATAGAACCTTCTCCAAAGATGACAGACGAATGATCAGCAATCATATGAAAAAATGTTCATCATCCCTAATTATTAGAGAAATGTAGATTAAAACCACCCTGAGATATTATCTAACCCCAGCGACAATGGCCTATATCACAAAATCTCAAAACTGCAGATGCTGGCATAGTTGTGGAGAGAAAGGAACACTTTTACTGCTGGTGGGACTGCAAACTAAACAACCTTTTTGGAAGGAAGCATAGAGAAACCTCAAAAAACTCAACCTAGACCTCCCAATTGATCCTGCAATCCCAAAACCTTTTATTATAAAGACACCTGTACGAGGCTGTTTATTGATGCCCAATTTACAATTGCTAAAATTTGGAAACAACCTAAATGTCCTTCAACCCAGGAATGGATTGGTTAGCTGTGGTATATGTATACGATGGAATATTATTCAGAAAAAAAAAAATGGAGATTTTTCAGCATTTGTATCTACCTGAATGGGGGTGGAACACATTATTCTTAGTGAAGCATCACAGGAGTGGAGATGTATTAATCCTATGTACTCAACTTTGATTTGAATAGCAATTAATGACATAGTGGGGCATGGGGGAAGGGGAGAGCAGACAGAGAAGGAGGGAAGGGCTGAGGGAAGGGCAAAGAAAAAAGAACAAGAAAAGAAGAAAAAAGAAAATGGTGACTAATCTTCACATACATTGGTTTAATTTTGACCAAGTATATTACTTAAACATATATATTTATATATTAAAAATATATATATATATTGTTTTTTTAGTTTTTAGCCAGGGCTGGGTTTTAACTCGCCACCTCCAGCATATGGGGCCAGCACCCTACTCCTTTGAGCCACAGGTGCCACCCTACTTAAACATTAATTTTCAACTCAACATGTTATTGTGTTGTTTAGGATTTTGTATCCTCATTCATAAGTGACATATGTTTGTAATTTCTCCCTTATAATAATATATATATATATTTTTCAAACTTTAATGTCGGGTGTATCCAGATGAAGTAGAATGATTTTGATGTATTTCTTCTTTTTCTATTGTCTATAAGATTTAGCATGATCTGTGTTTTGAAATTATCTTTTACCTTTATTTATAAATATTAGTTGTCTATTTTCTGATACTTAAATAGGGAAATTAACTGATGACTCTATACTGAATCTCACAGTCAAAGCATTCTATAATAGACATACTCTTATTTGACAATGTGAATGTTACTATCTTTGCATTATTATTATTACTTAATATTTCAATGTAGCAATTGCCTGATTCCTTTTCTGAATGTATTTATGTTTGTTCATTCTTTACAAGGTTTTTGTTTCTAATCCTTATTTTAAACATTGTTATTGTTATTATATTTTAAGTCTTTTTAATTTTGTGAAGGCAAAGAAATGGAAACCTAATTCACACGTGTATATGTAAAAATAAAAATTAAAGAAAAACAAAAGGCAAAAAGAAAGATTCTATTTCAATATATAAGGTAAATAGATCTTATTTTTTCTCAAAAATAGATCGAATTTTCACTTACTATGAATGCTAATCCTCTAGAAACCTGATCTCTCCAGAAAAAAAGTATCTTGCCAATGACATTTGGGAAACTGCAGCCTTCACAAAACAAAAGTTTAGAGCCCTAACCAAACTGTGAGCAAAAGAAAAGAAAGCAATCCTTCTTTGGTGGCAAATGTTCTTGGATGGGATTTGCTCAGCAACTGTAGCTCAACGGCTAGGGTGCCAGCCACATACACTGGTGCTGGCGGGTTGAGTCCAGCCCTGGCTTGCCAAACAACAATGACAAAAAGTAGCTGGGGCACTGTGCCAGACACCTATCATTTCAGCTACCTGGGAGGCTGAGGCAAGAGAATCACTTAAGCTTGAGCATTTGAGGTTACTGTGAGCTATGACGCCATGGCATTCTACTGAGGGCACAGCTTGAGACTCTATCTCAAAAAAAAAAAAATGTTTTGGGATTGAACATGAAAGGAGATGACTCAGAAGCGTGAAGTAGTGGGCAGCGCCTGTGGCTCAGTGAGTAGGGCGCCAGCCCCATATACCCAGGGTGGCAGTTCGAACCTAGCTTACTCACATGATTTTTGACAAAATTCGATTCTTCACAGGCTAGTGTGCCAAGGTTGCAGTTCCTCTCAAGCTGTTGGCCACCTCTTTTTATAGTGGGGGTTGGGGAAAATGGCATGTATTTTTCCACAGTCTTGCAAAAATTAAAGAAAGGCAGTATGCTAAATGTAGTGGCATAAATAGGGCTAGTTCATTCTGTCCCAGAACAAGAACTTAGAAAAACAGTGTTTGTTCCATAGGACTTTTTCCTCTTAATTTTTTGTTAGTCTGTGACAGTTTTGTCCAGGAGTGCCTGATTTAGAGGGACCCACTTGGCGAAGCTCCTCAAAACTCTTAAGCTGTAGACGTCACTTTAGCACTGTGCTGAAAAATAACATTTCTTCTATCACTCTCATTTTTTGTTCCTCTCCTCCTTATCTCCTGTTCTTCAATTTTCTTCTGTCATTCTCCCTCCCCAATTTTTATTTTCTTTTCTTTCTTTTTCTTTACCATTACACTTTCCTTCTTTTTTTCTCCCTTTTGTTTCCTTTCCTCTTGCTTCTCCTTGCTTGCTCCAACACTTCTCTGCCTTCTAACTCCATACCAACATGTGTCTTTATCAACTGAACTCCGAGGCAAAATAACTTGGAGGAAAGTAGGAAGTGAGAAGGAAAAATGTGCACAAAAATGTGAACAAGAAGAAATCACTTTTGAGGAGGAACAAATAGAATAATTTAGGAACCATGAAGAAACAAAATAGTGCAACTCCTCCAAGGAATGACAAGATAATTTTAACAGAAGTCTTCTTCTGAAAAGAATTAATGGATCTGATAGAAATGTAATTTAAAATATGGATGATTAATACAATACAGGCATTGGATGAGAAAATGAAAAGACAGAACCAAAAGTCTGATGAAAGATATGTAGAATATACAAAAGAAATGTATGAGCTTAAAGAAATGACAGAGACAATCAGGGAATGTAAAGAAGCTGTAGAAAGTATTAAAAATAGATTAGATCATGGAGAAGAAAGAACATCAGAGTTTGAGAATAAAGTCTTTGAGTTAATACAGGTAGTTGCAGAGTCAGAAAAGAGGAGAGAGAAAGCAGAGGAGGCACTTAGAGAACTATAGTGTGCCTTGATGTGTTCAAATATACGGATAATAGGTATCCCTGAAGGGGAAGAGTTTGTCCCAAAGGTATGGAAGCCCTACTGGAGTCTATCATAAATAAAAACTTTCCAAGTTTTACTAAGGATCCAGACACACTCCTTTCAGATGGATGTCAAACCCTGAGCCATCTCAACTCCAACAAAGCCTCTCCAAGTCACATTGTAATGAAACTGTCCAAAGTCAAGATGAAGGAGAAAAATTCTACAAGCAGCTAGGAATAAATACCATATAACCTACAAGGGAAGAGCCATTAAGATGACAGCAGACTTTTCAACTGAGCCTTTCAGCCAGAAGAGCATGGTCATCCAACTCCAACATCCTTAAGCAAAATAATTTTCATCCAAGAATTCTATATCCTGCTAAACATAGCTTCAAAATCGATGGAGAAATCAATTTTTTTGCAGATATACAAGCACTCAGGAAATTCATCATAACAAAAGCACCTCTACAAGAAATACTTAGACCTATTGTCAATTCTGAACACCACAATGGAACACCACCATGGTTAACAGCTAGAAGCCAAAGGCCAGAGCTTAGCTTTCACAATGGCAAAAAAAATAAAAAGCACACAAAAAACTATCCCTTAATAACATGAATAGAATTCCACCACATTATGGATACTCTCAATAAATGCCAATGGTTTAAATTCCCCACTGAAGAGGCAACGGCTGGCTAACTGGATGAAAAAAAACACTAAGTAAGCTCAGCGCTTCTAGCTCAGCACTTACATCACTAGTCTCATACACTGAAACTAGTAGGTTCCAATTCAGCCCAGGCCTGCAAACAACAACAACCACAACCAAAAAACAGCCAGGCATTGTGGTGGGTGCCTACAGTTCCAGCTACTTGGAAGATTGAAACAAGGGAATCACTTAGCCCAAGGCTTTGAGGTAACTGTGAGCTGTGACACATGGCACACTACTGAGAAAGGCCATAGTGAGCCTATGTCTCAAAAAAAAAGGAAAAAAAAAAAAGAAAAAAACACAAGCCGTCTACATGCTGTCTGCAGGAGACACACCTTGCCTTGAAAGGTAATTCAAGACTCAGGTTGAAGGGATTGAAAACAGTGTTTCAAGGAAATGGAAATCAGAAGAAAGGAGGCGTTGCAATCTTATTCCCAGATACAAGCACATTCAAAGCAACTTTAATTAAGAAAGACAGAGATGGACACTTCTTACTGGTCAAAGGAACAGTACAACATAAAGACACTTCCATGTTATTTTTTTTATTTTCATTCATTTATTTATTTATTTTTAGATAGAACCTCAAGCTGCTGCCCTGGGTAGAGTGCCATGGCATTACAGCTCGCAGCAACCTCTAACTCCTGGGCTCAAGCAATTCTCCTGCCTCTGCCTATCAAGTAGCTGGGAGTACAGACACACACCCCCAACACCCAGCTATTTTTCGGTTGCAGCCATCATTGTTGTTTGGCGGGCCTGGGATGGATTCAAACCCTCCAGCTCAAGTGTATGTGGCTGGCATTTTAGCCCTTTGAGCCACAGGCACTGAGTCAACATTTCCATTTTAAACATTTATGCACCTAGCTTAAATGCTCCCAGATTCATAAAACAGACCTTGAAGGGACTGAGCAATGTGATATCCTAAAACCCTTTAATAATCAGGGACTTCAACACCCCTATGACAGAACTGGACAGATCCTCTAAATAGAAACTAAACAAGGATACAAAGAACTTAAACATGACCCTGGAACAAATGGGATTAGTGGACTTATACAGAACACAACATTCCAAAGCAAAGAAATATGCTTTTTTTCTCATCAGCTCATGGCACATACTCCAAAATACATCACATCCTAGTATACAAATCAAACCTTAGAAAAATCAAAGGTATAGAAATTATTTGATGTCTCATCTCAGATCACAAGGCTACAAGGGTGAAGGTAAACTCCAACAATAATGTTCATCCCCCACACAATATTGGAAATGAAACAACATTATGCTAGAACAATAGTTGGGTTCAGGAAGAGGTAAAAGAGAAATTTGTTAATTTCCTCAAACATAACAACAATGAAGACACAATATACCAAATCCTCTGGAATACAGCAAAAACAGCTCTGAGAGGATATTTTATTGAGGTAGATGCCTGCCTTTTGAAAACAGAGAAGAAGATCAATCTAACCCTAAACCCTGCAGAAGAAAGGAAATAGCCAAAATTAAAACAGAGATTAATAAATTGAAAACAAATCATTCAGAAAATTAATGGAAAAAAACGTTGGTGATTTGAAAAAGTAAATAAAATAGATAAACTTTTGGTCAGACTAACTAGAAACAGAAAAGTAAAAGCTCTATTAATTTCAATCAGGAATGTTAAAGGGGAAATAACAGATGCCACAGAGATTCAAGAGATTTTCTCTGAATACTACAAGAAATTCTACACACAGAAATTTGACTATGTAGAGGAAATGATCAATACTTGGAATCACACCCTCTCCCTAGTCTTAAGAAAGAAGAAATAAATCTTCTGCATATACTAATTTCAAGGAATGAGACAAAAAAATAAGTAAATAAAAATAAAAAACTCCCAACAACAACAACAAAATGCCCTGATCCAGATGGCTTCATACCAGAATTCTCTCAAACCTTCAAGGAAGAGCTTATTCCAGTATGGTAGAAATTAGTTCAAAAAATTGAGGAGGAAGGAATCTTCCCCAACATGCTCTATGAAGCAAACATCACTCTGATACCAAAAACAGGAAAAGATCAAACTAGAAAAAAAAGAACTACAGACCAATTTCGCTAATGAACATAGATGCAAAATTCTCAATAAAATCTAGCCAATAGATGATAGCTTATCATTAAAAAAAGTAATACACAGAAAACAATTAGGTTTCATCCCAAGGATGCAAGGCTGGTTTAACATAAGTAAATCCATAATCCTAATTCACCACATCAACAGAAACAAAAACAGGACCATGTGATCCTCTCAATAGATGCAGAAAAAGCATTCGATAAAATTCAGTATCCTTTTTAATTAGAACTCTGAAGAATATAGGCATTGTTGGAAAATTCCTTACAGTGATTGAATTCATGTATGAGACACCCACAGCTAATATTATACTGAATGGAGTAAAACTGAAAACTTTTCTATGCATATCCAGAAGAAGACAAGGGTGTCCTCTATCACCACTGTTATTCAACATAGTGCTGGAAGTTCTAGCCCATATGATCAGGCACAAGAAGGAACAAACAAACAAACTATACAAGTGATCCCTGAATGTGTCGTAATGATCTTCATACTTGAAATGGGTGAATTGTGGAGTGTGTGAATTATATCTGAATTGAGTTGTTATTTTTTAATGTATGGTCTATTACCTATGATGCAAATAGAGAAAAACTTCAACAAAACATAAAGATGGATGAGCACCATAGATCACACGAGTAATTCTAGCACTTTCAGAGGCTGAGGCAGAAAGATCACTGGATGCTAGGGGTTTCATACCAGACTGAGCAACATAATGTGACCCCACCTGTCTATGAAATAAGTGCAAAAGGTAACCAGCAGTGCTGGCATGAGCCTGTACTCTTGGCTGCTGAGAAGGATAATGTCAGGGGGATCACTGGATGTCAGGAGTTTGCATTGTCTTGAGCTATGATGGTGCCACTGTACTTTTTTGGGAGAAAGAGGGAAACGCAGTCTAAAATCTATAAGAGATATACTGTATAGGTGAGGAATATTCCGATATCATACAAAATAGTTCATACATGTATGCCAAATGGGATTTATGACCAGGAATGCCAGTCTAGCTCACTATGGGAAAATAAACTAATAGAATACACTACATTAATAGAATCGATAAGAAAAACCACATGTTCACCTCAACAGACTCAGAAAAGGCATTTTACAGAGGCAACATATCTTGTTGATAAAATCTTTTTAAAATGTTAGATGAGAAGGGAATGTCTTCAGTACTATTAATAGGATCTACAGATGATGGAATACATATAACATGTTATATTCACACGATGGCATATTTTTCAACAATCAAAAAGAATGAAGTGCACATAGATGTTACAATAGAAATAAACCTTATTATTCTTATTATTTTTTTTGAAGTTTTTCTTTTTTTTTTTATCCAGGCCTGGGTTTGAACCCGCTACCTCTGGCATATGGGGCTGGCGCCCTACCCCTTTGAGCCACAAGCGCCGCCCAGAAATGAACCTTAAAAACATTATGGTAAGGTAACAAGGACAATTACAAAGGACCACATAGAGAGTGACTATACTTAGAAGAAAACATCAGACAAGGCTAATTGTTTGCTAGGAGTAGGGGACAGGTGGGAGAGGGCGGAGAGAAATAGGAAAGTGACTACTAATAGTGTTTACTTTCTTTAGGTAGGGAAGAAGTAAAAGTTCTATTAGATTGTGATGATAGCTGTACTATTATGTGAATATACTAAGAAACACAGAATTGTACACTTCTGAAGGGTGAACTACTTATTTCAATGAAGCTACGTAACCATGTTTTCCAAAACTTGAGGTGCTCAAAAGGCTCACAGCATAAGAAGTACCCAGGTAGTTGACAGTGCCTGAGAGACAGTCAACCCCATCTCCCTACTCAAACACAGGCTACTATGAATTGACTTGGGAAGGCACATTGTTCCATCCTACAGAAGTTGTCATTTTCTTTTTCTTTGAGACAGAGTCTGACTCTTCCCCCTGGGTAGAGTGCCCTGATGTCATAACTAACTGCAATCTCAAAATCCTGGGCTCAAGAGATCCTATCGCCTTAGCCTCCTGAACACCTGGGAGGACAGGTGCTCCAACACAGTCCCCAGTTACTTTGAAACACCCGCCTCTGCCTCCCAGAGTGTTAGGATTACAAGTGTGAGCCACCACTCCACACCTTGAAGTTGGTATATTTTAAAAGTATGGTTTGTGGTCATTGGTGATGCTTCATGCCTGTCATCTTGGCACTTTGGGAGGAATAGTCAGTTGGATTGTCTGAGCTTCTGAATTGGAAACCAGCCTGAGAGAGAGTGAAAGCCCCACCTGTGAGAATAAAATAACGCCTGGCCATTGTGTGGGTGCCTGGAGTGCCAGCTGAGGGAATAGTTTCACTTGATGACAACACTTGAAGATTGCTGTGAGCTATGATACCAAGGCACTCTACTGAGGGCAACAAAATGAAACTCTGTTTCAATACATAAATGGAGAAAACCGTTCTTAGGTGACTTACCCCTCATTTTTACTTTTTACCACAGCTGTAGTTTTGAAATTTTACCTCTAGATAAGTTGTCAATTAGAGACATTATTACCTCATAGGGAAATTGTTTTCCTAAACCTGTAGTAATCAAGCCTTTGGACTTTATGTAACTCTGACCCCTCTGATCCATTTTTATACTCCTCTGGAAACTGCTCCTACAGTCAATTCTTGCCTAAAACCAGGCTTTTCATATGCACACTAAAAAATCCAGAGTATGCCCTCCACCTCCACTGTAGGGCTCTTTCTTCATTTTTTTTTTCTTTTTGCAGTTTTTGGCCTGGGTGGGGTTTGAACCCACCACCTCTGGCATATGGGACCATTGCCCTACTCCTTTGAGCCACAGGCACTGCCCACTGTAGGGCTCTTTCAATCTGGGCCAATGTTCCTTTGCCCCAGTCATTCCCAGTCCAAAGACCAGAAATCTCTGGACAACCCTACCCTTCAGATCAATTGATAATATCCCAAGGAACGATCTCAAACCTGCTTGTCCTTACTCACTTGTTCTTTCTACACAGAGGCCACAATAAAGCTCTTCCTTTATGTAGTCCCCTATACCATCTGCCTACTGAACTATCCTTGAACGTTTTCTCCTGGAAACTATGCCTAATTTCCTTTCTTTCATTTTTTTTTTTTCATGAGACTGACTCTCACTATTTGCCCAAGCAGGCTAGTATGTAATAGCCTCAGCCTGGCACACTGTGATGTGCAACTCTTGGATTGAAGGGATCCTGCTTCCTCAGCCTGTGAAGTAGCTAGAACTACAGGCAAGTAACACACGGCCTTGCTATTTTTTCTATTTTTGTATAAACCAGATGGGATATCTGGGGTGAAGGTTTCTCACTGTTTCTCAGCCTTGCCTTCAACACCTGAGCTCAATGCATCAGCCCACCTTGGCCTGCCAGAGCCTACAAATATTATAGTCATGTGAGGCAAAAGTCATGTAGCTCTACTTAAGAAACAATCTCATCAGGGGCATTAAAGAGTGTCCAATCCTGAGGTCCCTGTTACACATAGGGATTAAGTCAGAACTGTTTTGCATATCTATGTTGGCAGATATCACCACAATTATGCATGGATCTCTCTTTTGCTTATCAGGATTCATTAGTGTTTGTATATTGAACGTGTGGCCCAACATAACTCTTCTACTTCCTATGTGGCAAGAGAAGCCAAAAGGTTGGACACTCTTGGCCCTGAGGTCAGGAATACTGGAACTTTCCAGATAGGCTGATATTTCCCATGATCACCATAAATAACTGGAGCTATGGAGTTCACTACTGGACACAGTACCTAACCAGATGTCAAGAGGACCTTCAGGGAGACACCTACCTTGCCAAACATGCCTATTCTAAAGAAAGAAGTAAAAACCATGAAAGTAGAAACTAGGAACTGTGTGACCTATCCGTCAGGTCTGTGAAATCACTGTCTCACGTTTGGGCTCGGGTTCTTGGTCTACAACATCCCAGGGCAGCAGTAGGTATAAACCACACTCTTCCATTTGCTTACAAATCCATGACTTGAAAAGGAAAGGATGGGTTGTTGAATCCACAGATACAAAGAAACTTCGGGAAGAAGGAATTGAGAGTGGAGAAAAAAATCCCACTGTTTGGTAACAGTTTGAGACCCTACAACAACAACAAAAAGAAGCACAAAAACAACAATAAATGTGGACAACCCCTACACATGCTTAGTACAAATAAGGCTAAGCTTGAAGTTGGTAACCAAGGGCAATACCCATTGCAATGTCATTGGTGACCATGTAGTGACTTCATCTTGTAATGTCCTGGGATCCAGCCTTCTGGTCAAAGATCTAAGTGGCTTTTTCTGCTCACTATAGCTAGTGTCCCTCAAGTATTTAGACCATGAAATTTTTTGGCCCTCCATCCACAGAGAATAAATAGTTGTCCCATTTGTGCCTCTTTCTTTCTTTCTTTCTTTCTTTCTTTCTTTCTTTCTTTCTTTCTTTCTTTCTTTCTTTCTTTCTTTCTTTCTTTCTTTCTTTCTTTCTTTCTTTTCTTTCCTTCCTTCCTTCCTTCTTCCTTTCTTCCTTCCTTCCCTCCCTCCCTTTCTCTCTCCATCCTTTCTTTTTTTCTTCCCTTCTTTCATTATCCCTTTCCCTTGTTTCCCATTAAAACATAGTTGTGTACATTAAAGCAATTATGGGGTACAATGTGATGGTTTTATGTATAATTTGAAATACTTTTGTCAAACTGGTTATCGTAGCCTTCACCGCTGTTTCTTAGTTATTATGTTAAGAAATTTATATACTACACTTTGCTGTTTTAACATGTACCCATAGAAAATGCACAATCAGTGCGCTTCCAAGAAGTACCCTCCCTACATCCATCCTCCCGCTCCCTTCCCTCTCCTCGGGTTGTTGTTGGGTTAACCTTCCATATGAAAGTGTGGATCCTTATATTTTGGTTTCACAGAATGGCTGAGTACATTGGATATTTTTCTTCCATTCTTGGGGTACTTTGATAAGAGGAATATGTTCCAAATCCATGTAGGTCTTTCTTCCTTCCTCTCTCCCTCCCTCCTTTCTTTTTTCTTCCTTCCTTTCTTCCTTCCTTCCTATCTTCCTTCCTTCCTTTCTTCCTTTCTTCCTACCTTCCTTCCTTCCTTCCTTTCCTTCTTTCTTTCTTTAATTATTTTTCATTATTCAGAATTTCACTATGTTGCCCAGGCTAGAGTGTCATGGCATCTGCCTAGCACTCAGCAACATCCAACTCGTGGGATGAAGTGATCTTCCTTCTTCAGCCTCTGGAGTAGCAGGAACTAAAGGCAAGGGCCACATTCTTGACAATATTTTCTATTTTATTACAAACCACATGTGTTATTGGGGCTCAGGGTATCCTTCTGTATTCAGCATTGTGTCTAACCCCTTAGCTCGGGGGATCAGCCCATATTTGCCTCCCTCAGCAACCAAATATTTTAGTCATGTGTGGCCAAATTCTTTGAACTCCACATAAGAAATGACAGTATCAGTTGCTTATATTAGTGTCCAATACCCCGGCCTCAGTGGCACAAAATGTCAGGACTATTTTGTATATCCATGGTGGCAGATATCAGAAGAATTATGCCCACAACTCTTTTTAGCTTGTAAATTTTCATTAGTGATTGTGTATTGAAAGTGTGGCCCCAAACAACTCTTCTACTTCTTATGTGGCCAAGAAGCCAAAAGTTTGGACACACCTGGCCAGGAGTTCAGGAATGTTGGAACATTCTAGATGAGCTGATAATTCCCAGGATCAGAGGAAATAACTGCAGGTATGGTGTACACTACCTGACACATGGCCTAATCAGGTTTTGAGAGAGGACGTTCAGTAAGACACCTACCATCCAAAACAAGCCTATTCTATACAAAGAAATAAAATCTCAGGAAAAGTAGAACTGCAAATTCTAAGATGTATCTGTCTGGTTTCTGAAATCAATGTCTGACATTTGGCCTTAGGTTCTTGGCGTGTAACATCCCAGGGCAACAGGAGGTAATACAGCATACTCTTCCACTTGCTTACAAATCCATGATGTGAAAAGGGAAGGAAGGGTTGTTGAATCCCTTGGCCTGATATACAAACAAACTTTTGAAAGCAGGAATTGAATGTGGAGAACAGAACCCCACCCTTTTCTAACAGTTTTAACCTAACAACAAAACCGGATACCACTACACATGATTAGAGGGAATAAGGTTAAGTATAAACATGGTAACACAAGGCAACAATCATTGTGATGTAATCCATGGTGACCATGTAGTGATTTCATCCTGTAATGTCCTGGGATCCAGGCTTCTGGTCAAAAATACTAAGTGAATTTTTCTGCTCACTTCAGCTGGTAACCCTCAATGGATTAAACCAGAACACTTCTTAGGCCTCCATCCAAAGACACAGAAGTGATCTCCCATTGGTGCCTTATTGATTCTATTGATGGTTGAGATTCTTGGCACTAGATTCACACAACATTTGAGATTTTGTACTGCAGTTTGACTCAGGCAGCATCACAGCTGATATAAAGTCATGGAGTCACTTAAGTTAGACGCTATTGGTTTTTTGCTTTTTTTTTTTTTCTTTCTTGGACACAGGGTTTTGCTTTATCACCCTCAGTATAATGCCATGCCATCATAACTCACAGCAAGCTCCTAATACTGAGCTTAGGTGATTCATTTGCCTCAGCCCCCTGAGTAGCTGGGACTACAGGAGCTCACCACACCTGTGTATTTGTTTTTGCAGTTTGGCTGGGGCCCTGTTTGTACTCACCACTCTCATCATATGGGGTCAGTGCCATACGCACTTTGCCACAGACAACGTCCCTGGAAATCTATTTCAAAGACCTGGTTGACACGTATCCCAAAACTTCCATTTGAGAGAATCTTACAAGTTTACTATGCCTGACTACAGCCTCAATTTGGTCACAAGTATTAAGCATGTCTACTTTTCTTGAACCATCAAGATAATTCTGGGTCTTTATAGATGATGAAAATCTTTGGTGGTTGGTTTGTTGGTATTTCTGTGCATGTGTGTATCGGTATTTTTGAGATATGGTTTCCATATGTGGACCAGGCCAGTTTTTTGTGGCCTCAGCCTAGATCATAGCAACCTCAAACTCCAGGATTAAGGCAATCCTCCTCCATGAGAATCCCATGTGGATAGAACTATAGGTGCCTGTAACGAGGCTTAGAAGATTTTTCACTTTTTAGTAGAGACAGGGTCAAATTGCTGCTCTGTCCATTCTCAGTACTCGGTGTTTAAGAACTCCACCCATCTCAGCATGCCAGAGGGCTGGGATTATAGATTTGAGCCACCACGTTTGGACATTTTCTCTTTCTTTGTTTCCCTCCATCCCTCACTCCCTTCAAACCTCCCTCGTTTTATTCTTCCTACTTATAATTGTCTCTCTCTCATTCACTTGCTCTCCCCATTTCCTTCTTTACTTCATTCCTTTCTTTCCTGTATCTCTTTCCTCTACATCTTAAGGGAAAATTCTACAGTGACAAATTAACAAACTATACAAGTGATCCCTGAATGTGTAGTATTTAACTCTATACTTCACATGAGTGAATTGTCGGGTGTGTAAATTATGTCTAAATAGAATTGTTATTTTTTAATCTATGGGCTGTTATCTATGAGAATTATCGAGAAAAACTTTCATCAAAACATAAGCATGGATGAGCACCATAACTCACACCTACAATCCCACCAATTTCAGGAGTTAAAGGAGAAAGAACCATGGAAGGTAAGGGGTTGCAGATAAGGCTCAGGGATACAGTAAGATACCACATGCCAAAAAATAAGGGCAAAACTTTCCCATCAGTGGTGGCATGGGCCTATACTCTCAAATGCTCACAAGCATAAATTCAGGAGAATCACTTGAGCTTAGCATCTTGCATTTCATTGAGCTATGATGGTACCAATGTAGTTTTCTGCTGCAAAGGGGGAAATGCAATATCCGATCTAAAAGGGAGATAGTATATAGGAGCAGGAAAACTCTGATAGCATACAAAATATTTTGTACATGTATCCCAAAGGGATTTATTACCAAGATGGCCAGTCCTGCTCAATATGGAAAAATCAACTAATAGAACACACTACATTAATGTAAGAAATAAGGAAAACTACATGGTTGCCTCAAGAGAAACAGAAAAGGTTTTTCACAGATGCAACATATATTTTTAACAACATTTAAAAATATTAGCTGAGGGGAGGCACCTGTTGCTCAGGGAGTAGAGTGCCAGCCCCATATACTGAGGGTGGTGGGTTCCAACTTGGCCCCAGCCTATCTGGAACAACAACAAAAAAATCTTAGATGAGAGGGGAATGTCTTCAGGAATACTAATGGAATTTACAGTTGTGTGGATACATATAAGTTGCTATATTCACAGGATGGAATATTTTTCAACAATCAAAAGGAATGAAGTGCACATTTATTTTACAACAGGAATGAACCTTAAAATCATTATGATAAGGGAATGCAGCCATATACAGAAGACCACACCTAGCATGACTGAACTCAGAAGAAAACATCAAGAGAAGGCCAATTGTCTGCTAGGAGAGAGGGCAGGTGGGGTGTGGTGGTGAGGAAGTGAAAGTGACTGATAGTAGGTGTTGATATTCTTTGTGTGGGGAGAGATGACAAAGTTCCAAAATAGATTGTGATCATACCTTTACAATTCCGTGACTATACTAAGACACAGAATTGTATACTTTAAAAGTGTGAACTGCTTGTTTCAATGAAGCTAATTGAAGGTGTTTCTCAAAACATGAGGTGCTCAAAGGGCTCACAGGTCGTGGGAGTTCTTGAGAGAAAGTCAATCCTACTTCCGTGCTCACATACCGGTTACTATGAATTGACATGAAAGGCACTTAGTTCCATCCTAGCAAAGTTGTCATTTTTTTTGCCTTGAGACAGCCTCTGACAACTTTTCCCTTAGTATAGTGTCCTGAAGTTATCAAAGCTAACCGCAATTTCAAACTCCTGGGACAATAGATCCTATTACGTAAGCCCCCTGAGCATCTAGAGTCCAAGTGCTCCCGCACAGTGCCAGTTACTTTGGACCACCCACTTCAGCCTCCCAGAGTGTTAGCATTGCACGTATGAGTCACAGTCCAGACCTTGAATTGAGATATTTTTCAAACTATTTTTGGTGTCAGTGGTGGTGCTTCATGCCTGTCATCTTGGCACTTTTGGAGACCCCATCAGTTGGATTGTCTGAGTTTGTGAATTGGAGACCAGCCTGACCAGTAGTGAGACCCCATGTCTGAAGAATAAAAAATGGCCGGATATTATGCAGGGACAAGAGTCCCAGCTGAAGTAATAGGTTTGATTGATGACAATACTTGAAGCTTGCTGTGAGCTATACCAGAGCACTCTACTGTGGGCTACAAAATGAGCCTCTGTCTCAATACAGAAATGGAGAAAACCATTGATAGGGAACTTACCCCACATTTTCACTTTTGACCAGAGATATAGTGTTGAAATTTATCCCCTAGATTAGACGTCAACTAGAGAAGCAATTCTCACATTGGGAATTAGTTTTCTGAAGGCCTTTAGGAATCAAACATTTGGATTTTACACAACTCTGACCCTTTGATATCCTAGATTCTTGTAGTCACTAGAAACTTACCACACAATGATTCTTTTTTTTTTTTCCTGTACAGACAGAGTCTCACTTTTTTGCTCTAGAGTGTCAAGGCCTCACATAGCTCACAGAAACCTCCAACTTCTGGGCTTAGGCAATTCTCTTCCCTCAGCCTCCTGAGTAGCTGGGCCTACAGGTGCTGGCCATATTGCCTGGCTATTCCTATGTTGTGGTTTGAATGTGGCTGGGTTTATAATTGCCACCCTCGTTATACGGAGTGGTGCCCTACCCACTGCACCACAGGTACTGCCACATCACAGAGTGAATTCTTGACTCAATTAAGGCTTTTCATATGCACACTAAAGGATCCAGAGTACACCCTCAAACTCTTGTGCTGTACTCCTTCAATCTTGGCCAATATTCTTTTTCCCAATCAGTCCGAGTCTAGGGACCAGCCATCGCTGGAAAACCCTGACACATCAGATTACCTGGCAATATCCTAATGAACCTATTCCAAACAAGCTTGACACATTTCATACCCCCAGGGCCAAAATAAATGTCTTCCTTTATATCGTCCCATATTTTATCTGCCTACTGACCTCTCCTCCTACTTCGGCTCTTGGACACGAGCCTGGCAAATTTTCTTTCTTCTTTCTTTTTTAAAATTAATTTTCATGAGACTGACTCTTACTATGTTGTCCAGGCTGGAGTGTCATGGCATCTGCCTAGGCTGCAGCAACATCCAAACCTTGGATTGAAGGAATCCTCTTGCCTAAGCCTCTGGAGTAGCTGCAACAAAAGGCAAGTGCCACAACACAACCCTTGATAACCATTTCTATTTTAGAACAAACCAAGTGTGTGATTAGGGCTGAGGGTAGCTTGCTTTTGCTCAACCTTGTCTCCAAATCCTGAGCACAGTAATTCAGCCCACCTTGACCTCCCAGAGCAACCAAATATTGTAGTAATGCGTGGCCTATTCATTTAGCTGTGCTGAAGTTATGACCTTATCAGGGCACTTGTGGAGTGTCCAATCCTCAGGCCTCGTGGCAGATGGGGACATCCAACACTTAGGATGAAGGGATCCTCTTGCTTCATCCTCTGGAGTAGCTGGAACTAAAGGCAAGGCCTACTACCCTTGACAACTTTGCTATTTTAATGCAAACTGGGTGTATGATCATTGCCTCCAAACCCTGAGCTAAGGGGATCAGCTCACCTTGGCCTCCCAGAGCAGCGAAATATTGTAACTGTGTGGCAAAAGTCATTGAGCTCTAATTAAGAAATAACCTGATAAAGGGCTTTGAGGAATGTCAAATCCTCAGGCAATGGTGACATATAGGGATTATGTCAGGACTGTTCTGGATATCAGTGTTGGCAGTTATCACCACAATTATGCCCACATCTCTCTTTTGCTTATCGGGTTTCCTTAATACTTCTGCATTAAACGTGTGGCCCACAATAAATCTTCTACTTTCTATATGGTCAAGAAGCCAAAAGTTTGGAAACACATGGCCCTGAGGTCACGAATTTTGGAACTTTCAAATAGGCTGTCATTTCCCATGATCAGAAGAAACAACTGCAGGTATGGAGTACACTACTGGACACATTGCCTAAACATATTTTGAGCGAGGGCCTTCGGTAGGACACCTAATGTCTAAAACAAGCCTATTCTAGAGAAAGAAATAAAATCTCAGGAAAAGTAGAACTGAGAATTCTGTGGTGTACCTGTCAGAGAAATCACTGTCTGATCTTTGGGTTTGGGTTCTTGGTGTGTAACATCCCAGGGCAACAGGAGATATACAGCATACTCTTCAACTTGCTTACAAAGTCATGACATGAAAAGGAAAGGAAGGGTTGTTGAATACCTTGGCAGGATATACAAAGAAATTTTGGAAGAAGAAATTGTGTGCTGAGAACAGCAACCCACTCTCTTATAACGATGTGAACCCAATAACACACCTGAATATCCAGTACACATGCTTAGCAGGAATAAGATCAAACATAAATATGGTAACTGTAGGATAATATTTAGAAAAAAACACATCCTACATCAAACGCACAAAGTAAATTCAGTGTGAGTTTAAAATGACTTGCTTTTCTTCCAGAGGCTTAAGGGACCTGGACCCCCCTGGGCTACATGCAGAGTTGGCTTCCCTGGAGTTATTCCATAAGCCATTTCTCTGAAGCTGTACACCTTGTGAAGCCTGAGATCAAAGGGCGTGCTGCTCTTCCTCAGAGATACGGGCCAGAGGGTTGACGTATGTTAACAATATATTGTCAGAGATCTATAGGTGCTCTGCCCTGAGGAGAAGACACAGTCATTACTTCATACTGAGTAAACTGAGTGAATGCTTGAAGATATTCTGCCATTAACTCTGTTCCCCTGTGGCCACTTTCTTCTTTATGATTTTGTTTACACACCTGCCCGGAGATTAGTCAGTGTTTAGAAGAAGATGTTTACTGCAAAAGTGATTGTGTTGATGCGGTAACAGGATATTTCCTTTTTAGTTGATTTCAGATAGATAAATTGAGATAGTGGTAAAACTAATAGATAATAAATTGAGTGCTTACGTGACTAGAAAAGTATAAAATCAAACCCCTAAATAAAGATCTTCGCTACACACCATCTCATTTTGTGTAGTCTGTTTCTTTATGTAATAATTACAGGAGCGAGTTTACACCCACGGCAAAGCTGCTGTTTGTTCACGTCTCCAGTCATGCAACAGTAACCCAGGACAACACCCATTGTGATGTCATCCACAGTGACCATGTAGTGACTTCACTCTGTAGTGTCCTGGGATCTAGGCTTCTGGTCAAAGATACTAAGTAGCCTTTTTTTGCTCACTTCAGCTGGTACCCCTCAAAGGTTTGAACCAGGACACTTCTTAGCCTTCCATCCACACAAAGAGAAGTGCCTTATTGATTCTATTGATGGTTTAGATTCCTGGCATGAGGCTGACACAATATTTGAGATTTTGTAGTTCAGAGTGACTCAGGATGCATAACAGCTGACATAACTTCATGGAGTCCCTTAAGTAGGACACTAATTGCTTTTTTCTTTTCTTTTCTTTTTTTTTCTTTCTTAGAGACAGAGTTTCACTTTGTGACACTCAGAAGAGGGTGATGGCATCACAGCTCACACCAGGCTCTTACTCCTGAGCTTAGGTGATTCTTGTGCCTCTGCCTTTTGAGGAGCTGGGACTACAGGAGCCCACCACAACACACGACTATTTTTTTTTTTTGAAGTTTTGCTGGGGCCAGGTTTGAACTCACCACATTCATTATATGAGGCCCACGCCCTACCCACTTTTCCACAAGTAATGCCCCTGGAACCCTATTCAAGGACCTGTTTGACACCTACCACAAAATTTTCATTTGAGAGAAGCTTACAAGTTTATTGTGCTTGGCTACAGACTCAATTTGGCTATACTTTCACAGGTCTAAAGCATGTCTATTTGCTTGTACCATCAAGGTAATTCTGGTGTTTTAAGATGATGAAAATCTTTGTTGGTTTGTTGGTTTGTCTGTGCATGTGTGTGTGTATTGGTATTTTATGGATATGGTTTCTGTATATGGCCAAGGATAGTTTTTCAGGGACTAATCCTAGATCATAGCAACCTCTAACTCTAGGATTCAGGCAATATGGCTAGGACTACAGGTGCCTGTTGCAATGCCTAGATGATTTTTCATTTTTTAGTAGAGACAGGGTCTGACACTTGCACAGACTGTTCTCAGCATCCTGTCTTTCAAAAGCTCCACTCATCTCAGCTTGCCAGAGGACTGGGATTATAGGTGTGAGACAGGAAGTTTAATCATTTTCTTTTTTCTGCTTCCCTTCATTCCTTCCTCTCTTCCCCATCCCTCACTTTATCCTTCCTTCCTCCAATTATCTCTCTCATACTTGCTTGCTCTCTCCATTCCTTTTTTCCCTTCATTCATTTATTTCCTCTATCTCTTGCCTCTAGACTTTCAGGGAAACTTCATTTGTAATAAACAAATAAACTATACAAGTTATCACTGTAATATGTAGTCTTGAACTCTATACTTGAAATGGGTGACTTGTGGAGTGTGTAAATTATATCTGAATAGAGTTGTTAGTTTTTATTCCATTGGTTGTTATGTATGAGCAAAATAGAGGAAAACCTTCACCAAAACATAATCATGGATGAACACCATAGCTCACAACTATAATCCCAGCAGTTTCAGAGGCCAATGCAGAAAGATTACTAAAATCGAAGGGGTTTCATACCAGATTGAGTAACAATGTAAGAATCCCATTTTCAAAAAAAGAAAAGTGGAAAATTTCCCCATCAGTGTTTGCATGGGGCTGTAGTCTCAGTAATTGAGAAGCATAAACTCAACAGGATCACTTGAGGTTACCAGCTTGCATTTCCTTTAGCTATGATGGTACCAATGTATTTTTCTGGGGCAAAGGGGGAAACACAATATTCAATCTACAAGGTATGTACTGTACAGATACAGTAAAAGTTCACTTGCATACAAAATATTTTATCCATTTATCCCAAATTTTATTTATTTATTTATTCTTTTTTTTTTGAGACAGATCCTGAAGCTGTCACCCTGGGTAGAGTACTGTGGCATCAACGCTTGCAGTAAGCTCCAATTCCTGGGGTCAAATGATTCTCCTGCCTTAGCCTCCCAAGTAGCTAGGACTACAGGCATCCACCACAATGCCTGGCTATTTTTTGGTTGCAGCCAGCATTATTGTTTGGTGAGTCCAGGATCACTCATGTGTATGTGGCTGGCACCATAGCCACTTGAGCCACAGGTACCAAGCCCCCAAATTTCATTTATTAACAGGATTGTAAGTCTACCTACATGTGTGATAATCAACTAATAGAACACAATACATTATTAGAACCAGTAACAAAAGCCACACAGTCACCTCAAGAGACAAAGAAAAGGGTTTTGATGGAGGCAACATATCTTGTTGATAAAATCTCAGATAAGAAGGTAACATCTTCAGGACTACTAATGGGATTTACAGATGATTGAATACATATAAGTTGCTATATTCATGAGATGGAATATTTTTCAGCAATCAAAAGGAATGAAGTGCACAGTTATGTTACAATACAAATAAACTTTAAAATCATTATGATAAGGGAACAAGGCCACTTACAAAAGACAAAACAAGGGATGACTGAACTCAAAACAAAACATTAAGACGAGTTCAATTGTCTGCTACAAGTAGGGGGCAGGTGGAAGAGGGTGGTGGGGAAGATGAAAGTGACTGCTAGTAGGTATTGACTTTCTTTGTGTGTGAGGAGAAGACAATGTTCTAAAATTAGATTGTGATGATAGCTGTACAACTGTCTGACTATACTAAGAAAAACAGAATTGTACACTATGAAAGGGTGAACTGCTTATTTCAATGAAGCTACTTGATGATGTTCTCCAAAACTTGAGGTGCTTAAAAGGCACACTGCATAAGAATTACCCGGGAAATGAGAGGACTTGAGAGACCGCCAATCCTATCTCCCTGCTCACACACAGGTTACCATGAATTGACACAGAAGGCACATGGTTCCATCTTATTGAAGTTGTCATTTTCTTTTTCCTTTAGACAGAGTATGACTCCTTTCCCCTGGGTAGAGTGCCTTGACGTCATCCTAGCTAACTGCAATTTAAAACTTCTGGGCTCAACAGTTTTTATTGCCTCAGCATCTGTGAGTCCAGGGGCTCCCCTACTGTGCCCAGCTTTTTGGACCAACTGCTTTTGCCTCCCAGAGTGTTAGAATTACAGATATGAGAAACTACTCCAATCTTTGAAGTTGGGATATTTTTCAAACTATGCTTGATGGCCAGTGATGTTGCTTCATGCCTGTCATCTTGGCAATTTTGGAGGACCCATCTTTTGGATTCTCTGAGTTTCTGAATTGAAGACCAGTCTGAGCACTAGTGAGATCCCCATCTCTGAAGAATTAAAAACATCCGGATGTTATGCAAGTGCCTAGAGTCCCAGCTAATGGAATAGTTTGGCATGATGACAACACTTGAAGTTTGCTATGAGATAAGATACCAGGGCACTCTACAAAGGGCAACAAAATGAGACTCTGTCACATTACTTACATGGAGAAAACAATTGGTAGGGAAGTTACCCCTCACTGTTACTTTTGACCAAGGATCTAGTGTTGAAAAATTTCCCCTAGTTTAGACATCAACAAGAGAATTGATTCTCACATTCGGCAATGGTTTTCCTACAACCTCTATTAATTAAACATTTGGATTTTAAGTACCTCTGACCCTTTGATATCCTAGAATCTTGTAGTCCCTGGAAAGTTCCCCAACAGTGAATTCCTTTGTGTGTGTGTGTGTGTTTGTGTGTGTGTGTGTGTGTGTGTGTGTGTGTGTAGACAGAGTTTCACATCATTGCCCTTGGTAGAGTATCATGGCATCACACAGGTCACAGCAACCTCCAAATTCTGGGATTACATCATTTTCTTCTCTCAGCCTCCTGCATAGCTGGGACTACAGCCACTGTCCAAAAAGCATGGCTATTCTTTTGTTGTGGTTTGTCCATGGCAAGCTTTTAACTCACCACCCTTGGCATAGGGGGCCCATGCCCTACCCACTGAGCAACAGATGAATATACTATATCACATAGTATATTCTTGACTTAAATATGGCTTTTAAAAAAAATGTAGACTATACCCTCCACCTCTCCAGTCATGTTCCTTCAATTTGGGCCAAATTCCCTTCCCCCAATCAGTCTGAGCCAGGGACCAGACATCTCTGGAAAACCCCTATGCAGCAGATAAACTGGCAATATCCTAATGAACCGATTCCACACATGCTTGTCCTGACACATTTCCCACCGCCATGGACCACAGTAAATTTCCTCTTTATGTAGTCCCCTATTTTATCTGCCTGCTGATCTCTCCTCCTACTTTGGCTCTTGGAAACTGTGCCTAGCAAATTTTCTTTGTTCTTTCTTTCCTTATTGTTCATGAGACAGATTCTCACTATATTGTCCAGGCTGGAGTGTAATGGCATCAGCCTAACACACAGCAACATCCAAAGCTTGGGTTGAAGGAATCCTCCTGCCTTGGCCTCTGGGTAGCTGTAACTAAATGGAAGGGCAATAATCTTTGACAACCTTTTCTATTATAGTAGAAACTGGGTGTGTGATCGGGGCTGAGGGTATCTTGCTGTTGCTGAGACTTTTCCCCAAACTCTGAGCACAGGGGATCAGCCCACCTTGGCCTCCCAGAGAAACTAAATATTGTAGTCATGTGTGGCTAAAGGCATTTAGCTGTGATTAAGATATTACCTTATCAGGGCATTTGAGGAGTGTCCAATCCTCAGGCCCCAGGGACACATAGGAATTGTCAGGACTGTTTTGCATATCAGTGGTGGCAGATACTACAACAATTATGCACACATCTCTTTTTTGCTTATCAGGTTTAATAAGTGATTGTGTATTAAATGTGTGGCCCAAAATGACTCTTCTACTTCCACTGTGGCCAAGAAGCTAAAAGTGTGAACATACCTTGTACAGAGGTCAGGAATGGTGGAACTTTCAAAATAGGCTGATATTTCCTATGAGCATTATAAATAATTGCAGCTATAGAATATACTACTGGACACATTGCCTGACTGGAGTTTGATAGAGGATGTTGACTGAGACACCTACTGGCCAAAACAAGCCTATTCTAGAGAAAGAATTAAAATCTCATGAAAAGTACAACTGACAATTGTGTGATATACATGTCAGGTCTGTGAAATCACTGTCTGATTTTTGGTCTCTGGTTCTTGGTCTATAACATCCCAGGGTAGCACTAGGTTTAAAGCATACTCTTCCACTTGCTTAGAAATCCAGGATGTGAACTGGAAAGTAAGGGTTTTTGAATCCCTTGGCCAGATATACAAACAAACTTTTGGAAGTAGGAATTGAGTGTAGTATAAAGAACCCCACTCTTTTGCAACAGTTTCAACTGAACGACAAACCTGGACAGCCACTACACATAATTAGCATGAATAAGGTGAAGCTTAAGGATGATTACCCAGGGAAACACCCATGGTGATGTCATCCACGGTAATGCAGAGACTTCATCCTCTAATGTCCTGGGATCCTGGCTTCTGGTCAAAGATACTAAGTGGCCTTTATTCTCACTTAGCTGATATCCTCCAAGGGTTTGAAAAAGAACACTTCTTAGCCCTATATCCACAGACAGAGAAGTGTTGTCCCATTTGTACCTTAATTGATTCGATTAATGGTTGAGATTACTGGCACTAGGCTGACACAACAATGGAGATATTCTATAGAAGTTTGACTCAAGCTGAAACACAACTGAAAAAACTGCATGGAGTCACTTAAGTAGGTCACTCTTTTTTTTTTTTTTTTTTACTTCCTTGATACAAAGTTTCACTTGGTCACCCTCCATAGAGTGCCACAACATCTCAAGCTCACATGAACCTCCAAGTCTTGGGCTAAGGCGATTCTTTTGCCTCAGCCTTCAGAGTAGCTGGGTCTACAGGAGCCCACCACAAAACCTACAATATTTATTTGCAGTGTTACCGAGGCCAGGTGTGTGTATGGGTATTTTTGAGATACAGTTTCTGTATGTGGCCCAGGCTAGTCTTTCATGGCCTCAGCCTAGATCATAGTAACCTCAAACTCCAGGATTCAGGAAATCCTCCTGCTTGAGACTCCCATGTGGCTAGGACTACAGGTGCTGCTAGCAATGACTAGATATTTTTTCACTGTTTGTTAGAGACTGGGTCTGAAACTTGTTCTCCATTCTCAGCCCACCCTTGTTGATGAACTGCACTCATCTCAGCATGCCAGAAGGGTACAATTATAGGTGCGAGCCACCAAATGTGGTCATTTTCTCTTTCTTTGTTTCCCTCCATCCCACCTGCCCTTCTATGCTTCCTCTCTTTATCCTTCTTTCCTCCAATTCTCCCTCTTTCATTCACTTGCTGTCTCTACTGTTTTAGTTCCTTCATTCCTTTCATTCCTATATCACTCTCCTCTACACCTTAAGGGAAACTTCTGTAGTAATATACAAACTATACAAGTCCTCCCTTGTGTAGTCTTGAACTCTATAATTGAAATGGGTGAATTGTGGAGTGTGTAAATTATATATGAATACAGTTGTAATTTTTTAATCTTTGGTTAATTATCTATGAGGAAAATAGAGAAAAATTCCACCAAAACATAAGCACGGATGAGCACCATAGGTGAAAACTATAATCCCAGCAATTTCAGAGGATGAGGCAGAAAGATCACTGGAAGCTAAGGGGTTTCAGACCAGACTGAGCAAAATAGTGAGACCCCACTTGTTCAAGAAATAAGTGCAAAAGTTTTCCAGAAGTGGTGGCATGGGACTGATTACTCATCTGGTCGAAGCATAAACTCAGGAGGATCCCTTGAGGTTAACAGCTTGCATCTCCTTGAGCTATGATAATACCAATGTATTTTTCTTGTGAAAAGGGGGAAATGCAGTATCCAATCTATAAGAGATATGCTGTGAAGGTGCAGGAAAATTCTAACAGCATACAAAATATTTTATACACATATCTCAAAAGGGTTTTATTACCAGGATAGCCAGTGTAGCTCAATATGGGAAAATCAACTAATAAAACACACTACATTAACAGAAACAATAAGAAAAACCACATGGTCACCTCAAGAGATATAGAAAAGACTTTTCACAGAGGCAATATATCCTGTTGATAAAATCGTTTAAAAATCTTAGATGAGAAGGAAACATCTTCAGGACTACTAATGGGATTTACAGATGATTATATACATATCATGTGCTATCTTTACACAATGGAATGTTTTTGAACACTCAAAATGAATGAAGTGCACATCGTATGTTACAATATTAAACCTTCAAATCATGGATAGGTGCCTGTGGCTCAAGCTGCTAAGGCACCAGCCACAGACACCTGAACTGGTGGGTTCAAATCTAGCCCAGGTGCGCCAAACAACTATTTGTGCAGCAACCAAAAAGTGGCCAGGGATTTTGTGGTGGGCCCCTGGAGTCTCAGATACTTGGGAGGCAAAGGCAGGAGAATCCCTTGAGCTCAGTATTTGGAGATTGCTGTGAACTGTGATGCAATGTGACACTACGCAGGTTGACAGCTTGAGGCTCTTCCTCAAAAAGAAAAAATCATTATGATAAGGGAAGCAAGCCACTTACATAAGACCACACAGAGCATGACTGAACTCAGAAGAAAACATCAAGGGAAGGCCAACTGTCTGCTTGAAGTAGGGGGCAAGTAGCGGAGGGTAGATTGGTGGGGATGATGAATATGAATATTACTATTGACATACTTTGTGTAGGAGGAGAGGATAAAGTTCTAAATTAGACTGTGATGATAGCTGTACAATTGTGTGACTATACTAAGAAACACAGAATTGTACAATTTCGAAGTGTCAACTACCTATTCCAATGAAGCTACTTGACTATGTTTTCCAAAACTTAAGGTGCTCAAAAGGCTCACAGCATAAGAAGTTCCCAGGAGGTGAGAGTATCTGAGAGACAGTCAACCCCATCTCCCAGCTCACACACCAGTTCCATGAATTGACATGGAATGGAAATTGTTCCATCCTACGGAAGTTGTCTTTTTTTTTTTCCTTGACACAGAGACTAACTTATTCCTCCATGGTAGAGTGCCCTGGTGTCATCAGAGCTAACCATAATCTCAAACTCCTGGGCTCAACATATCCTATTTCTTCATCCTCATGAGCACCTGGGAGTCCACGTGCCCCCTCCCCACAGTGCCAACTTACTTTGGACCACCGTCTTTTGCCTCCCAGAGTGTTAGCATTATTGCACTCCAGACCTTGAAGTTGGGATATTTTTCAAACTATGGTTGGTCTCCAGCAGTTGTGTCATGCCTGTCATCTTGGCACTTTGGGAGGCCCAGTCAGTTGGATTGCCTGAGTTTCTGAATTGGAGACCAGATTAAGACTAGTGAGATCCCCATCTATAAAGAACATAACACAGCCAGATATTATGCAGGCCCCTGGAGTCACAGGTGAGGAAATAGGTTCCCTTGATGCCAACACTTGAAGCTTTAATGTGAGCTTTGATACCAGGGCACTTTACTGAGGGCAACCAAAGGAGACTCTGTCTAACTACACAAATGAAGTTCTTTGGTAAAGAACTTCACCCTCACTTTTACTTTGACCACGTATCTAGAGTTGAAATTTTTCTCCAGATTAGATGTCAACTAGAGAAATTATTCTCTTATAGGAAAATTGTTTTCCTAAAACATCTTTTAATCAACCCTTTGGATTTTACGTAACTCTGAGTCTTTTTAAATAGTAGATTCTTGTAGTCACTGGAACTGCCCACACAGTGAATTCTTGACTCCAATCAGGATTTTCATATGCACAGCAAAAAATAGACAGTGTACCCTCCACCTCTTCTGGTTGGGCTCCTTCAATCAGGGCCAATGTTACCTTGCCCCAGTGAGACTGAGCCAGAGACCAGATATCTCTGTACAACCCCTAACCATCAGATCAACTGGCAATATGCTAACAAACCAATCCCAAACCCACTTGTGCTGACTCATTCCTCACCCCTCCGGGGGCCACAATAAATCTCCTCCTTAATGTAGTCCCATATTCCATCTGCCTACTGACTGACCTCTCCTCGTACTTTGGCTCTTGAAAACTAGCAAATTTTTCTTTTTCTTTCTTTCTTTCTTTCTTTCTTTCTTTCTTTCTTTCTTTCTTTCTTTCTTTCTTTCTTTCTTTCTTTCTTTCTTTCTTTCTTTGTTTCTTTCTTCTTTCTTTCCTTCCTTCCTTCCTTCCTTCCTTCCTTCCTTCCTTCCTTCCTTCCTTCCTTCCTTCCTTCCTTCCTTCCTTCTTTCTTTCCTTCTTTCTTTTTTTTTTTTTGCAGTTTTTGGCCAGGGCTGGGTTTAAACTTGCCAATTCTTGTGTTTGATGCCAGTGCCCTTCTCCTTTGAGCCAAAGGCATGGCCTCCTTTCTTTCTTTCTTTCTTCTTTCTTTCTTTTTTGAGTGTTTTTACTAGATCCCAGTAAGTACCAGGATACATATTTTATGAAACTCTTTGAACTCACTGGGGGAAAGCTGGGAAATACCATGTGTTGTTCAGGAATTAATGCCTGAGCCACCCCACCCATCTTCTTCCTGTTGTGTTTTCCCAAGTATCTTCACTTGTTGCTAAACTTTTATATCGTCTCTCTCTTTTTATAATTTATTTTTTTATTGTTAAATCATAGCTGCTTCTTTTTTCTTTCTTTCTTTCTTTCTTTCTTTCTTTCTTTCTTTCTTTCTTTCTTTCTTTCTTTCTTTCTTTCTTTCTTTCTTTCTTTCTTTCTTTCTTTCTTTATTCCTCTTTTTCATGAAAAAGACTCTCACTCTGTTGCCCAGGCTGGAATGTCATGGCATCAGCCTAGCACACAGCAACATCCAATTCTTGGGTTGAAAGGATCCTCCTGTCTCAGCCTTTGTAGTATCTGGAACTAAAGGCAAGGTCTAGAAACCTTGATAACTTTTTCTATTGTAGTACAAACTGGGTGTGTGATTGGGGCTGAGGGTATCTTGCTGTTGCTCAGCCTTGTCTGCAACCACTTACCTGAGGGTTTCATCCCACCTTGGCATCCAAGAGCACCCAAATATTGTAGTCATGCATGGCAAAATTCATTGAGCTCTACTTTACAAATGACCTTATTGGGGGCTTTGAGGACAATTCAATTTGAGGAACCAATGACACATAGGGATTATGTCAGGACTGTTTTGCATATTGTTGGTGGCAGATATCAGCACAATTATGCATGGATCATGTTTTTGCTCTTCTGGTTTTATTATTTATTGTGTATTGAACATTTGGCCCAAAATAACTCTTCTGCTTCCTATGTGGTCAAGAAGCCAAAAGTTTGGATACACCTAGCATGGAGGTCAGGAATGTTGAAACTTTCCAGATGGTCTTTTATTTCACATGATCATCATAAAGAACGGCAGGTATGAAGTACACTACTGGACACATTGCATAACCAGATTTCAAGAGAGGACCTACAGTGAGACATTTACTGTACCAAACAAACCGATTCCAGACAAAGAATTTAAACACCAAGAAAAGTAGAACTGAAAATTGTGTGATGTACCTGTCAGGTAGGTGAAATCACTGTCTGATCTTTGGCCTTGTGTACTTGTTCTTCAATATTCCAGGCAAGCACTAGGTATAAACCATACTCTTTTATTTTTATTTATTTATTTTTATTATTTTTTTCCTAATTAAATCATAGCTGTGTACATTAATGTGATCGTGGGGGCACCATACACTAGTTTCATAGACCGTTTGACACATTTTCATTACACTGGTTAACATAGCCTTCCAGGCATTTTCTTAGTTATTGTGCTAAGACATTTACATTCCACATGTACTAAGTTTCACATATACCATTGTAAGATGCACTGCAGGTGTAATACCACCAATCACCCTCCCTCTGCCAATCCTCCTACCTCCCTCCCCTCCCTCCTCTCCCTCTCTCCCATCCCCCATTCTTAGGTTGTAACTGGGTTATAGCTTTCATGTGAAAGCCATAAATTAGTTTCATGGTAGAGCTGAGTACATTGGATACTTTTTCTTACATTCTTGGAATACTTTACTAAGAAGAATATGTTCCAGCTCCATCCATGTAAACATGAAAGAGGTAAAGTCTCCATCTTTATTGAAGGCTGCATAATAGTCCATGGTGTAAAACAAGGAGTTGGTTTTTTGAAAAAATAAATAAAATAGATAAACCATTGGCCAAACTAACTAGAAATAGAAAAGTAAAATCTCTAGTAACCTCAATCAGAAACGATAAAGGGGAAATAACAACTGATCTCACAGAGATACAAGAGATCATCTCTGAATACTACCAGAAACTCTATGCCCAGAAATTTGACAATGTGAAGGAAATGGATCAATATTTGGAATCACACGCTCTCCCTAGACTTAGCCAGGAAGAAATAGAGCTCCTGAACAGACCAATTTCAAGCACTGAGATCAAAGAAACAATAAAAAAGCTTCCAACTAAAAAGTGCCCTGGTCCAGATGGCTTCACTCCAGAATTCTATCAAACCTTCAAGGAAGAGCTTATTCCTGTACTGCAGAAATTATTCCAAAAAACTGAGGAAGAAGGAATCTTCCCCAACACATTCTATGAAGCAAACATCACCCTGATACCAAAGCCAGGAAAAGACCCAAACAAAAAGGAGAATTTCAGACCAATCTCACTCATGAATATAGATGCAAAAATTCTCAACAAAATCCTAGCCAATAGATTACAGCTTATCATCAAAAAAGTCATTCATCATGATCAAGTAGGTTTCATCCCAGGGATGCAAGGCTGGTTTAACATATGCAAGTCCATAAACGTTATCCACCATATTAACAGAGGCAAAAAGAAAGATCACATGATCCTCTCAATAGATGCAGAAAAAGCATTTGATGAAATCCAGCATCCTTTTCTAATTAGAACACTGAAGAGTATAGGCATAGATGGCACATTTCTAAAACTGATTGAAGCTATCTATGACAAACCCACAGCCAATATTTTACTGAATGGAGTAAAACTGAAAGCTTTTCCTCTTAGAACTGGAACCAGACAAGGTTGTCCTCTGTCACCTTTACTATTCAACATAGTGCTGGAAGTTCTAGCCAATACAATTAGGCAAGACAAGGAAATAAAGGGAATCCAAATGGGAGCAGAGGAGGTCAAACTCTCCCTCTTTGCTGACGACATGATCTTATACTTAGAGAACCACAAAGACTCAACCACAAGACTCCTAGAAGTCATCAAAAAATACAGTAATGTTTCAGGATATAAAATCAATGTCCACAAGTCAGTAGCCTTTGTATACACCAATAACAGTCAAGATGAGAAGCTAATTAAGACACAACTCCCTTCACCATAGTTTCAAAGAAAATGAAATACCTAGGAATATACCTAATGAAGGAGGTGAAGGACCTCTATAAAGAAAACTATGAAATCCTCAGAAAGGAAATAGCAGAGGATATTAACAAATGGAAGAACGTACCATGCTCATGGATAGGAAGAATCAACATTGTTAAAATGTCTCTACTTCCCAAAGCAATCTACCTATTCAATGCCATTCCTATCAAAGTACCTACATCGTACTTTCAAGATTTGGAAAAAATGATTCTGCGTTTTGTATGGAACCGGAAAAAACCCCGTATAGCTAAGGCAGTTCTTAGTAACAAAAATAAAGCTGGGGGCATCAGCATACCAGATTTTAGTCTGTACTACAAAGCCATAGTGCTCAAGACAGCATGGTACTGGCACAAAAACAGAGACATAGACACTTGGAATCAAATTGAACACCAAGAAATGAAACTAACATCTTACAACCACCTAATCTTCGATAAACCAAACAAAAACTTATCTTGGGGGAAAGACTCCCTATTCAATAAATGGTGTTGGGAGAACTGGATGTCTACATGTAAAAGACTGAAACTGGACCCACACCTTTCCCCACTCACAAAAATTGACTCAAGATGGATAAAGGACTTAAATTTAAGGCATGAAACAATAAAAATCCTCAAAGAAAGCATAGGAAAAACACTGGAAGATATTGGCCTGGGGGAAGACTTCATGAAGAAGACTGCCATGGCAATTGCAACAACAACAAAAATAAACAAATGGGACTTCATTAAACTGAAAAGCTTCTGTACAGCTAAGGAGACAATAACCAAAGCAAAGAGACAACCCACACAATGGGAAAGGATATTTGCATATTTTCAATCAGACAAAAGCTTGATAACCAGGATCTATAGAGAACTCAAATTAATCCACATGAAAAAGGCCAACAATCCCTTATATCAATGGGCAAGAAACATGAATAGAACTTTCTCTAAAGATGACAGACGAATGGCTAACAAACACATGAAATAATGTTCATCATCTCTATATATTAGAGAAATGCAAATCAAAACAACCCTGAGATATCATCTAACCCCAGTGAGAATGGCCCACATCACAAAATCTCAAAACTGCAGATGCTGGCGTGGATGTGGAGAGAAGGGAACACTTTTACACTGTTGGTGCTGGTGGGACTGCAAACTAGTACAACCTTTCTGGAAGGAAGTATGGAGAAACCTCAAAGCACTCAAGCTAGACCTCCCATTTGATCCTGCAATCCCATTACTGGACATCTACCCAGAAGGAAAAAAATCCTTTTATCATAAGGACACTTGTACTAGACTGTTTATTGCAGCTCAATTTACAATCGCCAAAATGTGGAAACAGCCTAAATGCCCACCAACCCAGGAATGGATTAACAAGCTGTGGTATATGTATACCATGGAATACTATTCAGCCATTAAAAAATGGAGACTTTACATCCTTCGTATTAACCTGGATGGAAGTGGAAGACATTATTCTTAGGAAAGCATCACAAGAATGGAGAAGCATGAATCCTATGTACTCAATCTTGATATGGGGACAATTAATGACAGTTAAGGTTATGGAGGGGGGAAGCAGAAAGAGGGATGGAGGGAGGGGGGTGTTGCCTTAGTGTGTGTCACACTTTATGGGGGCAAGACACGATTGCAAGAGGGACTTTACCTAACAATTTTAATCAGTGTAACTGGCTTATTGTACCCTCAATGAATCCCCAACAATAAAAAAAAAATAGTCCATGGTGTACATATACCACAATTTATTAATCCATTCGTGGATCAATGGACACTTAGTCTTTTTCCATGACTAAGCAATTATGAATAGGGCTGCAATAAACATCTGGTACAAATATCTTTGCTGTGATGTGATTTTTGGTCTTCTGGGTATATGCCTACTAGAGGAATTATAGGATCGAATGGCAGATCTATTTTTAGATAGATCTATTTATTTTTAGATGTTCTATTTTAGAACATCTATTTTTAGATGTTCTCCATATCTCTTTCCAAAAGAAATGTATTAATTTGCATTCCCACCAGCAGTGTAGAAGTGTTCCCTTTTCTCCACATCCATGCCAACATCTCTGGTCTTGGGATTTTGTGATATAGGCTAATCTTACTGGAGTTAGATGATATCTCAAAGTAGTTTTGATTTGCATTTCTGTGATGATTAAAGATGATGAGCATTTTTTTATATGTCTGTAGGATGCGCCCCTGTCTTCTTCAGAGAAGTCTCTCTTCAAATCCCTTGCTCAGCCTGCAATGGGATCACTTGTTCTTTTCTTGCTAATGCGTTTGAGTTCTCTGTGGATTCTGGTTATTAAACCTTTGTCATAGACATAAGCTGCAAATATCTTCTCCCATTCTGAGGGCTGTTTGCTTGCTTTACTTACTGTGCTCTTGGCTGTGCAAAAGCTTTTTAGTTTGGTCAAGTCCCACTAGTTTATTTTTGAAGCTGCTTCAATTGCCTGGGAGGTCCTCCTCATAAAATACTTGCCCAGGCCAATTTATTCAAGGGATTTCCATGCACTCTCTTCTAGTATTTTTATATTTTCATGTCTTAAGTTAAAATCTTTAATCCAGCGAGAGTCTATCTTAGTTAATGGTGGAAGGTGTGGGTCCAGTTTCAGTCTTCTACAGGTTGCCAGCCAGTTCACCCAGCACCATTTGTTAAATAGGGAATCTTTTCCCCACTGAATGTTTTTAATTGGCTTGTCAAAGATTAAATAACAGAAAGTAACTGGATTCATTTCTTGGTTCTCTATTCTGTTCCAGACATCTACTTCTCTGTTTTTGTGCCAGCCCCATGCTGTTTTGATCACTATCGATTTATAGTATGGTCTGAGGTCTGGTAGCGTGATTCCTCCTGCTTTGTTTTTTTTTTTCTGAGTAATGTCTTGGGTATTCGAGGTTTTTTCTGATTTCATACAAACCGAAGTACTGTTTTTTCAAGATCTTTAAAGTATGACAGTGGAGATTTAATAGGGATTGCGTTAAAATCATATATTGCTTTGGGTAGTATGGACATTTTAACAATGTTGATTCTTCCCAGCCATGAGCATGGTATGTTTTTCCATTTGTTAACATTTTCAGCTATTTCTTTTCTTAGAGTTTCATAGTTCTCTTTATAGAGATCTTTCATGTCCTTTGTTAGAGAAACACCCAAATATTTCATCTTCTTTGACACTACTTTGAGCAGGATAGAGTCCTTAACTGTTTTTTCAACTTGACTATTGTTGGTATATATAAAGGCGACTTATATATGAATTGATGTTGAACCTGAGATGGTGCTGTATTCCTTTATCACTTCTAAGTGTTTTGTAGTAGAGTCCCTAGTGTTTTTCAGATATACAATCCTATCATCTGTGAAGAGCAAAAGTTTGATCTCTTCTGACCCTATATGGATACCCTTGATCACCTTTTCTTCCCTAATTGAGGTGGCTAACACTTCCATTACAATGTTAAAGAGCAATGGAGACAATGGGCAGCTTTGTCTGGTTCCTGATCTGAGTGGAAATGATTTCAATTTAACTCCATTCAATATGATATGGTCTGCAGGTTTGCTCTAGATGGCCTCTATTAGTTTAAGAAATCTCCCTTCTATACCAATTTTCTTAAGTGTTCTGATCATGAAGAAATGCTGGATATAATCAAAAGCTTTTTCTGCATTGATTGAGAGAATCATATGGTCTTTGTTTTTTAATTTGTTTATGTGCTGAATTATACTTATTGATTTACAGATATTGAACCAGCCTGAGGCCCTGGGAGAAAACCGACTTGGTCATGATGTATAAGTTGTTTGATGTGTTGCTGGATTCTATTTGTTAGAATCTTGTTGAATATTTTTTGCAGCTATATTCATTCGTGGTATTGGTCTATAATTTTCTTTTCTTGTTGGGTCTTTTCCTTGTTTGGGGATCAGGGTGATGTTTGCTTCATAGAACATGTTGGGTAGTCTTCCTTCTTTTTCTACCTTTTGGACAGGTTGAGTAATATAGGTACTAATTCCTCTTTAAAGGTTTGGTAGAATTCTCACGTGAAACCATCTGTTCCTGCACTTTTCTTTTAGGGAGGTTTTGTATGGTTGATGCTGTTTCAGAACTTGATGTGGGCCTGTTCAACATTTCCACTTGATTCTGGCTAAGTCTTGGTAGGTGACATGCTTCCAAGTGTCAGTCAATTTCCTTTAGATTTTCATATTTCTGAGAATAAAGTATTTTGTAATATTCATTAAGGATTTTTTGAATTTCTGAGGAGTCTGTTATTTTGTCTTGTTTCTGATTGAAGAGATTAGAGATTTTACTCTTTTTTTTCCTGATTAGGTTGACCAAAGGTTTATGTATTTCATTGACCTTTTCAAAGAACCAACTTTTGGATTTATTGATCTCTTGTATAATTCTTTTGTTTTCAATTTCATTTAATTCTGCTCTAATTTTGGTTATTTCGTTTCTTCTACTGGTTTGGGGGTTGGAATATTCTTCCTTTTCCAGTTGCTTGAGATGTCCCATTAAGTTGTTAACTTCCTCTCTTTCTGCTCTCTTGAGGAAGATTGGTAATGCTATAAGTTTCCCTCTTAGGACTGCCTTTACTGTATCCCAGATGTTCTGATAATTTGTGTCTTCATTGTTATTTTGTTTCAAAAATTTGGAAATTTCCTTCTTAATCTCATCTCTTACCCAGCTATCATTCAATATAAGGTTATTTAACTTCCAGGTTTTGTATGAGTATGCAGATTCTTGTTTTTACTCAGCTCAAATTTTATTTCATGGTGTTCCAAGAAGATGCATGGAATAATTTCTATTCCTTTAAATTTACTGAGGTTAGACTATTGGCCTAAGATGTGATCGATTTGGAGTAAGTTTTATGGGCTGATGAGAAGTATGTGTATTCAGTTTTGTTGGGATCAAATGTTCTGTAGATGTCTGCTAAATCCAAATGTTGGATGGTTAGGTTTAAATCTAAAATTTATTTGCTCAGCTTCTTGTTGGAGGATCGATCCAACACTGCCAAAGGAGTGTTGAAATCTCTGACTATTATGGAGCTGGAGGAAGTCAAGTTTCTCATGTCAGTTAGAGTTTCTCTTATAAATTGAGGTGCATTCTGGTTGGGTGCATAGATATTCATAATTGAAATCACATCATATTAAGTATTACCCTTAAGAAATATGAAGTGACCATTCTTATCCTTCCTTTCTTTTGTCAGTTTAAAGCCTATCGTATCTGCAAATAAAATTGCAACACCTGCTTTTTTCTGATTACCATTTGCCTGAAATATGGATGACCGTCCTTTCACCCTGAGTCTGTATTTGTCATTTAAGTTAAGATGTGACTCTTGTATGCAACAAATATCTGACTTGAGTTTTTGTATCCAGTAAGCTAACCTATGCCTCTTTAGAGGACAGTTTAAGCCGTTCACATTAATGGAGAATATTGATAAATCTGGTAAAATTTTGGGTATCTAGTTTTTCAAAAGTCCAATGGACATTTTTAATCTTTTTCCAGTGTGGAAATTGGAGTTTGATGAAAAGTTTCTGAGTGAGTTTCCTTTTGTGGTAGAGGATTGGGGGTGGTCATTATGGAGGATAAGCCTGAGAATATCCTGAACAGCTGGTTTGGTTAGGGCAAATTACTTCAACATATGAATGTCATTAAAGTATTTATTTTCTCTATCATAAATGAAACTCAGTTTAACTGAATATGGGATCCAGGGTTGAAAGTTATTTTGCTTTGGGAGATTAAAAGTCAATGACCACCCTCTTCTGGCTTGAAAAGTTTCAGCAGGGAGATCTTCAGTCATTCTTATATTCTTCCCTTTGTAGGTAATAGCTTTCTTACATCTGGCTGCTTTCAGAATTTTCTCCTTCATATTAACTTTAGTGAAGTTAATTTTGATATGAATGGGGGATGTCTTATTGGGGTTGATCGTGCTGGGGTTCTGAAGCTATCTGCTATCTGAATTTCAGAATATCTAGGCATGTCTGGAAAATTCTCTTTCATAATTTCATGGAGAAGGGCATCTGTGCCTAGTGAGGCCACTTCATCGATTTTAGGGATTCCAATGAGTCGGATATTAGCCTTCTTCGAATTATCTCAGAGCTCTCTGAGAGAATGATCCATTTTTGCTCTCCATTTCTCTTCCTCTTTTAGAGTTTGGGAGCATTCAAAGGCTTTGTCTTCAATGTCAGAAATCCTTTCTTCTGCTTGCTCCACTCTGTTACTGAGGGATTCTACTGTATTTTTCATATCTTTGAGGGCTGCAAATTCTTGCTTCAGTGTTTCTAAGTCTTTGGTGATTTTGTGTTTAAATTCGTTAAATTCTTGAAACAACTTTTGAATTTCTCCTTGAATTCCTAATTCTGACTTTTGAATTGCTGCTCCAAGTTCTAATTCCAAATTTTCCACTTTATTTATCTTTTTTGCAATCCAAATTCTGAATTTGATTTCTGACATCTCATGCAGTTGTTTATGAATGGGATCTTCAATTACATCTGCCATATCTTTCCTTGGGGTGGGTGGTGGGGGGTTGATCTATTCTGGTTATTCATGTTACCAGAGTTTTTCTGCTGATTCCGCCCCATGATTGTTTTACTCCCTTTGATTTTCTCCCTGGAGCTTTGTTGAGGACCCATACAGTGCTGTGGCCTGAGAAACTGGGGCCCTGTTTGGTGTGGTGGGGCTAAGTGGTTCTGTTTTGTTTTCAGCTGGTTTCTGTTCAACCCTAGTGAAAAAGTTACTCTGGGTTTAAGTCTCAGCTGCTGGAGAAATACCAGCAATTAAGTTGCTGCCCACCACAGGCAACAATTTGAAAAGGAAGATCAAACCTTCCTACAACCACACACCCAGGGCACCACCTGAATAGTCTTCATGCGATTGGTTCCATTCAAAAGGTCCAAATCAATTGTCTCAGTCAGCAACTGTCTCGGGTGAGAGAGTTTAAGAGGTCTCTGGGAACTAGATCACAGGGGTCTGGTGACTACTCTGATATTGCTCGCTCCAGTGCTGCATGGAGTCAGGAGGAGCCACCCAGACAATAGATTAGTCTGGGAAGGTTAAAGCCTCCTTCCCCACCTTGCACCTCTGTCACACCCAGTCACTGATAGCCCTGCAGTTGGCTGACCCAGTTGCCTTTAGTGAACAGATACTCCAGGGGTTTGCACCTGCCTGAATCATAAGGAAATCTTCCAGGCCTCTGTGCTCTGCCTTTATCTAGCAGAAGGAGGTGAGGCCTGACTGCCTCGGGCCCTTGATGAAGGTTGGGGGGTGTTCACTCAGGTCCAGCCTTGTCCCAGATTGATGTTACTGACAGAACAGAACCGAACAACTTTGCAGGATTTTGTTTCTGTTCCTGCAAAGTTCCCCTGCAGAAGAGAAGCTGTTTTGAGTTCCAAAGCCCTGTCTTTGCTCCTGCAGGTTTGTATTCGGTTACCTGTCAGTTGTATTTTGCTGCCTTCCTTTGTCTATAGGCTGATGATCCCCTGAGGGACAGGTGCGTCTTAAGCTCAATAAAGCAGTCCTCTGGGTAAGCCCTGCCCTGGGAGCTTCCCAGTTCTGTGAGTTGGTACAACCTCAATCAAATTTTTTACTCACGAGTTGTTACCAGCCTCCTCTGGTTGCCCAGGGAGACAGGGGGTGTGGCTTCAGAATATCTGGGAGCGAGCCATATTGCTGCTAATAGACAGCTGCTGCTCTGAGCCTCAGGGAACTGCTGCTCTGGTGTGGTTCCCTCTCAGCCAACTGTCCTCTTCTTGCTCCCGTGCCCCAGAGTCAGCATTGACCATCTGCAGTTTAGGCACTGTCCACACCCCTCGAGAAATCACCCAAGATTTGTTAATCTTGTCTGCAATCCAAATTCTGAATTCGATTTCTGACATCTCAGACAGTTGTTTATGAATGGGATCTTCAATTATATCTGCCATATCTTTCCTTGGGGGGGGGGGTTGATCTATTCTGGTTATTCATGTTACCAGAGTTTTTCCACTGATTCCACCCCATGGTTGTTTTACTCCCTTTGATTTTTTTCCCTTGGGACTTTGTCAAGGGCCTGTACAGTTTTGTGGCCTGAGAAACTGGGGCGCTGTCTGGTGTGGTGGGGCTAAGTGGTTCTGTCTTGTTTTCAGCTGGTTTCTGTTCCACCCTAGTGAAACAGATACTCTGGATTGAAGTCTCAGCTGAATCACAAGGAAGTCTGCCAGGCTGCTGCACTCTGCCTCTCTCTAGCAGGAGGAGGTGAGCCATGACAACCTGGGGCACTTGATGAAGGTTGGGGGGTTTTCACTCAGGTCCAGTCTCGCCCCTGATTAATGTTACTGACAGAACAGAACAGAACAACTCTGCAGTTCCCCTTTTGTTTGTATCCTTGTGGTCACAGCTCGCCTCAGCCGGGTTGACGTGTGTTCTTCAACCTTCTTTCTTAGTGCAGCTCAAATCAACCAGGTTACTTGCTGAATTTTTGTTCTTTAACTCTCCTACTGGATGGGAGCCTCTGTGAAAAGCTTTCTTCAGTCAGTCATCTTTTCTCCTCCCCCCATAATTGAACATCCAGAATATGGAGAAGTAATTCAGCTACACAGTGAGCAGCGCAAGAACAAATGCCAGTTCCTTGTAGAGACTGGACTGGCTAAGGACGATCAGCTGAAGGTGAAGAGCTCAAATGTGACTCCATCTTGTAAGTAAGGCTCCATTTTGGAACCCAGCCCCGTTACAGGAAAAAGGCCACAGTCCCAGAAATATTTCTGTAAAGCTGATGAAACAGCAGCCGGTGGTGGTGGCTCTCAGCCCCTCCTCCATGGGGAACTACAATTCCCAGTTCATGGGGAAACTAGGTATTGTGTGGAAAGATTGCTGAAGTGTGGGCTCCTGAGCAGAATTTGGCAGCCAGAAATGGGAGGCATTTTGAGTGGTGCTGCCAGTGCTAGGCAGTCAGAAACATAATCAGGGGGAAAGGATCCACTTAGGAAGAAGACATATTGTGCACTTTCAGAAATGGCTACTGAAACAGGCACTTTTTCCTACAGGCCAGGTGTGGCAATAAGAGTCTAACCTGCAGGCAGCCATCCTGCACCCAAAACTGGTCCAGGATACCCCACACTTCATGGGAACTGTTGCAGGGAGACTTTGCGAAACCTGCCTGTGAAGATTTTTTGAGATTGGTGAAATCAACACTTTGGCAGGGTCTAGGAGTCAGAGCATGATAATGGACAGAATAGACATCTAGCTCAGCTCTCCCAGAACAACAGCTTTTTGGTTTGTTTATTTATTCATTTTATTTCAAAGTGTCTTGTGTTTTGCTAAATCCTTGCATTGGCTATTTTCCTTAACTCCAGAATTTACAATCAATAAGAAGGGGGAATGGAAGATGATGACTGACTAGAGCCAGCTTTCAACAGAAGCTCCAGTCCAGAGGGAGAGATAATGGTCAGAATGAACACAATGAAGCCAATGGGTGGGAGTGGAGTTGAGAGAAGAGATAGATAATTGCACGTCTTCTATATTGTGGCAAGCTATGACTCAAAGGAAACAAATTTCAGGTACATAACTCATCCCAAAGAGAACATGTGTCCATCTCCTCCACCAAGAGAGTTGCTTGCTTGCTGTGGGATCTCTACTAGTGAACTGTGAACTGAAGTTATTTTGCCTCACCCCATTGGAGTGAGATGCTGGAAGCTGGGACTCCTTATCCAGAGAGTCCCTGCTGTGAGCCTAGGAATTCCCTTGTCTGGCAGAAGTTTGAATAAATATTTTCCCTGCCACCTTGGACTTCCACTTTACCATTCCCCACTTGCCTACTAGTCTAAAAGTCCAACCCCTGTAGCAACCAGAATGTCCACACTTCTTGGCTAGGCCTGGGCATTGCATAAATAGTGGCATCGCAGCTACACTGTATCTGTGAAAGCAGAAACAGTGCAGAAAGGCACAGAGAAGAAGGTGTCTAGCATGGCTGTGACAAAGTGTATCTCAGCAGTGGGCAGAGGCTTGGGACTCCACACAATGGGTGGAGACTCAGGAACCGCTAAGGTGCATGATCCCAAGTGGAGTCACCTCCCACCCAATATCAGCATTAGTAGAGTGATCTTTCTGGGGTTTAAATTTGGAGAGTCACATCCCCAACTCTGTGGTCTGCCAGAGGGAATCAGACCTCGTCCTATAGAGATACCAGAGCTGTAGAACTGTGGCATAAACCATGTGGTGGCTGAGGGAGATATGTATTTGCTGTCTGGATATCCACAGGTTTAGATTTAGCTCAGGTTGAACACTCTCCAGTTGCCATTGGGTATCTAAGGCAGGCAGGCTTCAGGCCTCCCTGCTTGCTGGTGACAGAGAGTGGTGGTTGAGAAGTGCAGGCATTGAATTTACTTTGACTCTGGCAGGCACAAAGCCCTGGCACATTTGCTTATTTTACAGAACTGTGCACAGACTGAGTTTACAGAGACTACAGTGGAATTACCGGAGACTAGGGTTACCAGAGTTTGGTGGTGAAGGGGGACCAAGGTTGGGAAAGAGGCTTCAGCCCCCTTGTTCCAAACCTTCTACTAGATGAGCCTTTCTGACTCCTTGTACCACTGAAACGAGCCTCATTTGAGCTACAAGTAAACTCCTGTTATCTAGTTGCTGGAGAAGTTTTGAACTCTCCAGCTAGGGAGTGAGTGCTGATTGGGACATTGTTTTGGAACACTTGGACAGGAAAAATCAACCTAGGACCCTCCAAGTTGGTACTCTAGTTCTGTTTTAGAGGGAAGGTTTCATTTTTTGCTCCCAACTGTTTCCTGTGGGGGGGCAGAATATCTTAATTGCTTGTATTTCTCCACTGCTGAGATTTTCAACCCAGAGCCACTGATTCCCTAGTATTGGACATACATCAGCTGAATAAAAGAAAGAGCCACCCAACCCAAACAACCCTAGCAGATGTCCAGTGTCTCAGGCTGTAGTACTGTATGGGTCCTTTGAAAAGCTGTAGAGGAAAATCTGCAGTCACCAGTACCAGGTCTTTTGTAAAGGGCTGGTCAGCCACAACCCCAGAAGCCCTCAATCCAATTTCAGGTTACCTGCTCACCTAGCTAAACGATCATTGAATAACAATCATGAGGCAGAAGCTGTGTAAAAACACTGACAATATGAATAATGAGAACACATCAACTCCTGTATGGAATGACAAACCAGCCACACCAGAGGACCTCAGTCATAAACAGTTGGCTGAGTTGTCAGAAATTGAATTTAGAATTTGGATGGCAAATAAGATTAACACAATGGAAGTAAAGTTGGAATTGCAAATTCTAGGAATAATTCAAAAGTTGTCTCAAGAATTCAGTGTATTCAGCTCTCTCCCCTCTGCTCTTGCCCTCTCTCCTTCTCTCTCACTCCCCTCTCTCTCTCCCCCATTCCCCCCCCCTTTTCTCTCTCTCTCTTTTCTTTTCTCTCCTCCTTGGTTCTGCTCTGCAACATCACTGACTCACCAATAAAAACACTTTCATTAAAAAAAAATTCAGTGTATTCAAAAACAATATTTGATGACTCCATACTGAACCTCAGAGTCAAAGCATTATATAATAGACATATTCTTATTTGACAATGTTAAGGCTTGTTTCTTTGCATTACTATTATTATTATTGCTTAATAAAAAAATACGAGATAATACTTACCCTAAGAAAAAAAGAAGAAGAAAAAGAAAGAAGATAGTAAGCCAGAAAAAAAATATCTTGAAGAAAGAAAATGCTAAAACTTACATCAAGAAGTTAAAAAATACAACAACTGTGTACTTCAGAATTTACAAACTAGTTCAATTATTCTGAATAAAAGAAGGTAGTAAATGCAAAAAGCTATGGCACAAAACTTAGTAAATTTCAGTATTATGTGACATGTTAAATAGTTGTGCTGCCAAATAATGTAAAAATAAATAAGCCTTAGTTATCATAATGTACACTATATTTTTGAAAGGAACTATAATCTTCATAGGGTGAAGATTCTTATTGATCTGCCTATCTTAAAAACTCATTAAATATCATTGGAATGAAAAAAACCAACGAACAAAAAAATCACCAAAGATTTTGAGACATGGAGAAAAGAAGTTGCAGCCTTCCAGGATATTAGACATACAGTAGAATTCCTAAATAACAGAATGGAAGAGGCAGAAGGGATGTCTGACATTATAGAGAAAGCTTTTGAACACTCCCAAAGGCACAAAGAAGAAGAGAAATTGAAAACAAGAAATTGAAATTGAAACAATTCAACAAGAAATTGAATCAATTTCTCAGAGAGCTCTGAGATAATTCCAAGAAAACTAATATTCTCCTTATAAAAATCCCTAAAGGTGATGAGGTTTCTTTGAAAGTTACAGATGCTCTTCTCCAAGAGATAATTGAGGAGAACTTCTCAAACATTGCAAGACATGTTGAAATTCAGATAGCAGAGAATTTCCGAAAACCAGCATGACTCAACCCAAATAAACCATCTCACAGACACATTATAATTACCTATATCAAAGTTAATATGAAGGAGGAAATACTGGAAGAAGTCAGACGTATGAAAACCATAATATACAAGGGGAAGAATATTAGAATGACTGCAGATCTCTCTGCTGAACTTTTTCAAGCTAGAAGTCAATGGTCATTTACCTTCAACCTCCTAAAACAAAACAATTTTCAAGCCAGGATCCTGTATCCAGCTAAACTGAGTTTCTTTTATGATTGAGAAATTAAATACCTTAATGATATTCACAAGAGGAAGAAATTTACCACAACTAAACCCACTTTCTAGGATATTCTCAGCCCCATCCTCCACAATGACAAACAAAATGCTTTACCACCAAAGTAAACTCACTCAGAAATTTTTGATCAAAACCCAACTTCCATAGTGGGGATAGGATGAAAAATGTCCACTGGACTTTTGAAGAATTTGACACTTAAAATAATACCAGGCTTATCGGTACTCTCAATTAATGTGAATGGCTTGAATTTCCCTATGAAGAGGCACAGGTTAGCTGACTGTATACAAAAACTCAAGCCAGATATCCTGCTGCATACAAAATTCTCATCTTACCTTAAAAGATAAATATAGAATCAGGATAAAGGGATGGTTATCTATAATTCAGGCAAAAGGAAATCAGAAAAAAAGCAGGTGTTGCTATTTTATTCACAGTTTCAATGGGCTTTAACCCAACAAAAGTAAGGAAAGATAAGCATGGTCACTTCATATTTGGTGTGGGTAATACTCAATATGATGAGATTTCAATTATTAATATTTATGCACCCAACCAGAGTGCTCCTCAATTTATAAGCAAGACTCTAACTTACACGAGCAATTTGACTACCTCCAGCACTAGAATGCCAGAGATTTTGTTTGTTTGTTTGCTTGTTCTTTTTTTTTTTTTTTTGTAGAGACAGTCTCACTTTTTCACCCTCAGTAGACTGCCATGGTGTCACACAGCTCACAGCAACCTCCAACTCTTGGGCTGTGGCGATTCTCTTGCCTCAGCCACCTGAGTAGCTGGGACTACAGGTGCCCACCACAACACCCGGTTATTTTTTGTTGCAGTTTAGCCAGGGCCGGATTTGAACCCATGACCCTTGGTATATGGGGCCAGTGCCCTACCCACTGAGTCACAGGCACCACCTGAATTTCCAGAGATTTTAACATCCCTTTGGCTGTGTTGGATAGATCTTCCAATAAAAAGGTAAGCAAAAAATTTTAGACTTAAAATTAACCATTCAGGGTGGCACCTGTGGCTCCAAGGAGTAGGGTGCGAGACCCATGTGCCATAGGTGGGGGGGTTCAAACCCAGTCCTGGCCAAAAACTGCAAAAAAAAAAAAAAAATTAACCATTCAACATTTGGACTTAACAGACATATACAGAACATTTCATCCTAACAAAACTAAATACACATTATTCTCAACAGCTTATGGAGTATCTTCCAAAATTGATCTCATATTAGGTTACAAGGTTAACCTCAACAAATTTTAAAAAATAAAAATAATTCTTTGTATCTTCTGAAGCATTCATGGACTAAAGGTTGAACTCAGCAACAACAGAAATCTGCAAACTCCACAAAGACATGGAAACTAAATAACCTTTCCCTAAATTATAGCTGGGTCATAGATGAGATTAAGAATGAATTTAACAAGTTTTTGGAACACAATGATAATGAATACACGAACAAGCAGAACTTCTGGGATACTGCAAAGGCAGTCCTAAGAGGGAAATTCATAGCATTGCAAGGGTTCCTCAAGATAATGAAAATAGAGGAAATCAACAACTTAATGGGACCACTCAAGCAACTGATAAAGGTAGAACATTCCACCCCCAAACCCAGAAGAAGAAAATAAATACCCCAAATTAGAACAGAATTAAATGAAATTGAAACTAAAAGAATTATACAACAGATCAATGAATCAAAAAGTTGGTTTTTGGAAAAGGTCAAAAAAATAGATAAACCTTTGTCTAACCTGACCAGAAATAAAAGAGTAAAATTCCTAATTTCATCAATCAATAATGACAGAGATGAGAACACAACAGACATTGCAAAAATTAAAATAATAATTAATGAATATTACAAAAAAATTCTATTTTCAGAAATATGAAAATCTGAAAAAAATTGACCACTTCTTGGAATCATGCCACCTTCATACATTTAGCCAGGAAGAAATGGAAATGTACAACAGGCCTATATCAACTTCTGAATTAGCGTGAACTATACAAAATTTTCCCAAAAAGAAAAGCCCGGGACCAGATGGCTTCACATCAGAATTCTGCCAAACCTTAAAAGAGGAACTAGTATCCATATTACTTAACCTTTTCCAAAATATAGAAAAAGAAGGAATACTTCCCAACAAATTCTATGAAGCAAACATCACCCTGATCCCCAAACCAGAAAAAGACACAACAAGAAAAGAAAATTATAGACCAATATCTCTAATGAATATTGAAGCAAAAATATTCAATAAGATCACAGAAAATAGTATCCAGCAACACATCAAACACTTTATACACCACAATCAAGTGGGTTTTCTCCCAGACTCTCAAGACTAGTTCAATATATGGAAATCTATAAATATAATACCTCACATAAAATAATTAATAAAACAAAGACCATATGATTCTCTCAATAGATGCAGAAAATGTTTCTGATGATATCCAGCATCCTTTAATGATCAGAACACTTAAGAACATAGGTTTAGAAGGGACATTTCTTAAACTGATAGAGGCCATCTACATCAAATCTACAGCCAATATTATATAGAATAGAGTAAAATTTAAAAACATTTCCACTCATAGCAGGAACCAGGCAAGGTTGCCCACTATCTCCACTGCTTTTTAGAATTGTAATAGAAATCTTAGCCATTGCAATCAGGCAAGAGAAGGCAATCAAGGGTATCCAAATAGGGTCAGAGGAGATCAAGCTTTCCTCTTCACAGATGATATGATCATATACCTGGAAAACCCAAGGGACTCAACCACAAAACACTTAGAAATGATCAAGGAATACAGCAGCGTCTCAGGTTTCAAAATCAATACTCACAAACCAGTAGCATTCATATATACCAACAATAGTCAAGCTGAAAAAACAGTCATGGACTCTATTCCCTTTGCAGAAGAGCCAAAGAAAATGAAATATCTGGGAGTGTACGTAACAAAGGACGTGAATGATCCCTATAAAGAGAACTACGAAACTGTGAGAAAATAAATAGCCAAAGATGTCAACAAATGGAACATAACATGGTCTTCCCAATGGCTGGGAAGAATCACCATTGTTAAAATGTCCATACTACCCAAAACAATCTAAAGATTTAATGCAATCCCCATTAAAGAACCTCTGTCATAATTTTAAGATCAGGAAAAACTAGTATTTCATTTTATATGGAAACAGAAAAAAAACTCAAATTGCCAAGACATTACTCAGAAATAAAAACAAATCAGGTGGATTCACGCTACCAGACTTCAGACTATACTATAAATCCATAGTGATCAAAACAGCATGGTATTGGCACAAAAATAAAGAGTTACATGTATGGAACCAAATTGAGAACCAATGAATGAATCCAGACACTTACTGTCATTTGATCTTTGATAAGCCTAACAAAAACTTAAATTGGGGGAAATACTTCCTATTTAACAAATGGGACTGGGTGAATTGGATGGCAAGTTGTAGAAGACTGAAACTGGACCCACATTTTTCACCTCTAACAAAAATTGATTCTCACTGGAAAAAAACTTAAATCCAAGACATGAAACCATAAAAGTTATTGGAGAGAGTGCAGGAAAACACTTGAAGATATTGGCCTTGCAGAAAATTTATGAGGAGGACCCTCAGGGCAATTCAAGGAATACCAAAAATACATTATTGGGATCTGATCAAACTAACATCTTCTACACTGCCAAGAAAACAGTGGGTAAAGCAAGTAGACTCCCCTCAGAATGGGAGAGGATATTTGCAGTTTACATTTTCGACAAAGGTTTGATAACCAGAATCCATAGAGAACACAAACTTTTTGCTAAAGAAAGAACAACTGATCTCATTTCGCTATGGGCAAGAGACCTGGACAGAAGCTTCTCCAAACAGGCGCATGGTCTACAGACACATGAAAAAAAATGCTCATCATCTGAGCATTAGAGAAATGAAAATCAAAACGACTTTGAGACATCTTTTCACTCCAGTAAGAGTAGCCCACATAAAATCCGACAACTACAGATGTGGCCGTGGGTGTGGAGAAAATGAAACACTTCTCTACCCTGGTTGTAATTCTAACTAATAGGCTCCTTTTGGAAAGACGTTTGGAGAACACTCACGAATCTAAAAATGCAGCTGCCATTTCATCTTGCAATTCCTCTACTCGGTGCATATGCAAAAGACCAAGAATTGCTTTGCAAAAAAGATATTTGCACCAGATTATTCATTGCAGCTCAATTAGTAATAGCCAAGTCATGGAAGAAGCCCAAGTTCCCATGACCCATTAATGGATTAATGAATTGTGGTATATGTATACCATGGAATGCTATGAAGCCTTAAAAAAGATGGAGACTTCACCTTTTTTATGTATAAAGGAACAGACCTGGAACATATTCTTCTGAGTAAAGTATCTCAAGCATGGGGGGGAAAGTATCAAATATACTCAGAAGTACTGAGTATATTTGATACTGAGTATATTTGATACTTTTATAAACTCACATTTTCTTATGATAGATAGAACACCACTATAGCCCAGGATGAAGATAGAAATGGAGTGGGAAGGGAGGGGAGGGGAAAAGCTTGGTAGAGGGAGGGTAAAAGGCGGGACCACAGCTATGGAATACATTGCAAGGGTACAAGTCAAATCTGTCAAGTGTAGAAAATAAATGTCTTAACGTGATAATCAAGTAAATGAGACAAAAATCTATGTTGATAGGTTTGATATAAGGAAATCAGATTGTATAAATAAATAAATACATTTTACCCCACATATGCATAAATGTATTCATGATCTATGTGTATATGACTTAATTAAAAAAACATAAACAAATCTGTAAATTGCTTTGGGAAGTATAGAGATTTTTATCAATGTTGATTCTTTCTAGCCGTGAGCACGGCATATTTTTCCATTAGTTAACATCTTCAGATATTTCTTTTTTCAGAGTTTCATATTTCTCTTCATAGAGACCTTTCACATCCTTTGTTAGATACACCCCCAGATATTTGATCTTCTTTGGCACTACTGTAAAGGGAATACAGACCCTGGGGACTCAAATACAAAACTCCTAGATGTGATCAAGGAATACAGCAGTGTCTCAGGATACAAAATCTTCCTTCTTTCCTTCTTTCCTTTCTGTCTTCTATCACAGTCCTCTGCACCTTCAGGGAAACTTCTCTAGATATAAACAAACAAGCAATACAAGTGATCCCTGAATGTGTAGTCTTGAACTCTATACTTGAAATGGGTGAATTGTGGAGTGTGTGAATTATATCTGAATACACTTGTTATTATTTTATTCTTTTTTTATTAAATCATAGCTCTGTAAATTAATGCAATCATAGGGTACAATGTGCTGCTTTTATATGCAATTTGAAATATTTTCATCAAACTGGTTAACATAGCCTTCATGGCATTTTCTTATTTATTGTGTTAAGACATTTACATTCTACATTTGATAAGTTTCACATGTACCCTTGTAACATGCACTGTAGGTGTGGTCCCACCAATTACCCTCCCTCCATACATTCTCCAACCTCCACTCCACTCCCTTTCCTCTTTCCCCATACTCTTTGTCTAAAATTGTGATATAGATTTTATATGAAAGGTATAAATTGGTTTCATAGTAGGGCTGAGTACATTGGATATTTTTTCTTCCATTCTTGAGATACTTGGCTAAGATGATATGTTCCAGCTTCATCCATGTAAACATGAAAGAGTTAAAGTCTCATCTTTCTTTAAGACCATGCATAATATTCCATGGTTTGCATATACCACGATTTATTAATCGATTCGTAGGTCAATGTGCACTTGGGTTTCTTCCATGACATAGCAATTATGAAATGGGCTGCAATAAACATTCTGGTACAAATATCTTTATTGTAATGTGAATTTTGTTCTTGTGGTTATATACCCACTAGAGGAATTGTAGGATCTAATGGCAGGTCTATTTTTAGATCACTAAGTGTTCTCCAAACATCATTCCAACATATTTATTGGCATATTTATTGCCAATAAATACGGAACATATTTATTGGCATTCCCACCAGCAATGTAGAATTGTGCCGCACCCTCGGCATCAAGCCGCAGCGAGGTGGCGCTGTCCGCGTTGTAAGACGCATGGGTAGGTGGTCTGTGCTCCCCGGAGCGAAGCCCCCAGCACCCCTAGTATGCGACAGCAGCGCAGAAGTTGCCTAGCATGCTGTTTGTTGAACGTAATTACTTAAGGTGCGGCATAAAGCCTGAGGAATGCCTGTGAATGAAACCTGTCTGTTCAGTTGAATGCCTGATTGTCCTGAGAGACTAAGAATAAACATAATGACTTACTGATCCATAATTAAACATAGCAAAGAATGCCTGTGAAGACTCAATGTCTCCAGGGGGAACGATGTAAGAGCACGTTCCTATCATAAATGTCAGTGAATTGAGACAATGCATTGAGACAATGCAGGAACAGCAAACAAGATGTTCCATCTAGATATGTGCTTACACCACCCACACCCACCCACGACTTAAAACTTTCCACATACCTTTACATTTCATATATTTCCTAATACTATAATCACTTACATAATTTACACATATATGAAATCTTTTAATCACATTAGAAGTAAATAATTTGTGAATTATTACTAATACTAGTAGTTATAAAGAAAGAATTTTCACATTTTAAAACTTTAGCCTTTGAAGCATTCATTTAGATAAAGTGAAAGACACAACTGATAACCAGCAGCCTTTGTTCCCCCTCGCGGGCAGAACCCCTTGCGGGCAGGACATTGTGCAAGTGGGATGGTCAAATACTCACATCTGCAAGTTAGATAATAACTTGTAAGGCTCAGCAAGTTGTAAAAATACCTTTTGTGATTTGTAATGCTTTGTCAAAAATGTATAAATACCAATACAAAAATTCAGTAAAGTACAGCTGCTTTCTTCATCACTCGTGGTGTGTGGCAGTCTGTCATTTTATCCTGCGTCGACCTTTCAACCAACCTGTGCCATTCGCCCTGAGCACCCTCGGACTGAGGCCCATCGACCGGCGGTCCGCGGCAGAATTGTTCCCTTTTCTGTACATCCATGCCAACATCTCTGGTTTTGGGATTTTGTGATGTGGGCTAATCTTACTGGAGTTAGATGATATCTCAAAAAGGTTTTGATTTGCATTTCTCTGATTATTAAGAATGATGAGCATTTTTTCATATGTCTATAGGCCGTACCCCTGTCTTCTTCAGAGAAGTGTCTCTTAACGTCCCTTGCCCACACTGAGATGGATCACTTACTCTTTTCTTGCTAATTTGTTTGAGTTCTCTGTGGATTCTGGTAATTAAACCTTTGTCAGAGATGTAACCTGGAAACATCTTCTCCCATTCTGAGAACTTTCTGCTTGCTTTACTGTGTTCTTGGCTGTCCAGAAGCTTTTTAGTTTTATCTGGTCCCAGTAGTATATTTTTGATGCTGCTTCAATTGCCCAGAGGGTCCTTGTCATAAAATATTCACCCAGGCCGATTTCTTCAAGAGTTTTCCCTGCACTTTCTTCCATATTTTTTAATGTATGGGTCGTTAAGTATGAGGAAAATAGAGAAAAAAATCTTCACCAACATATAAATATGTGTGAGCACCATCGCTTACACCTACAATCCAACCAATTTCAGAGGTCTAGGCAAATTTTCTTTCTCTTTCTTTCTTTCTTTCTTTCCTTTCTCTTTCTCTCTCTCTTCCTCTCTCTCTCTTTCTTTCTTCCTTCTTCTTTTCTTCTTTGCTTTCTTTCTCTCTTTCCTTCCTACTTTCCTTCATTCCTTCTTTCCTTCCCTTCCTTCCTTCCTTCCTTCCTTTTCTTCCTTCTTTCTTCAAGTATTTTTCATTAGACATACTCACACTCTTTTGCCCACGATACAGTTTCATGGCATTAGCCTAGCACACAGCAAAATACATTGCTTGGGATGAAGGGATCCTCTTTCCTCGGTCTCTGGAGTAGCTGAAAATAAAAGCAAGGGCCACAACACTTTACAACCTTTTCTATTTTAGTACAAAACCAGGTGTGTGAATGGGGATGAGGGTATGTTTCTGTTGCTCAGCATGATCTCCAACCCATGAGCTCAGGTAATCAGCTCACCCTGGCTTCCCAGAGCAATGGAATATTTTAGTCATATGTGGCAAAAGTCATTGAGCTCTACTTAACAAATGACCTTATAAGAGGCTTGAGAAGTGTAAAATCCTTAGGCAACAATGACACAGAGAGAATATGTTAGGACTGTTTTGCATATGCATTGTGGCAAATATCACCACAGTTATGACCCTATCTCTTTTTTGCTAATCAGGTTTCATTAGTGATTGTGTATTGAACTTGTGTTCCAAAATAACTCTTCTACTTTCTATCTGACCAAGATGCCAAAAGTATGGAGACACCAGACCCAGAAGTCATATACATTGGAACTTTCACGATAGGCTGATATTTCCCAGGATCAGAAGAAATAACTGCAGGTATGGAGTACACTACTGGACACATTTTCTAACCAGATTTAGAGAGAGGACCTTCAGGTGGACACATACCATCTGAAACAAGAATGTTCTAGAGACAGAACTAAAATCTCAGAAAAAGTAAAACTGAGAATTATGTGACGTACATGTCAGGTCTGTGAAACTACTATCTAATCTTTTGGCTTGGGTTCTTGGTGTGTAAAATATGAGGGTAGCACTATGTATTAAACATAGTATTCCACTTGCTTGTAAATCCATGACATGAAAAGGAAAGAAAGGGTTGTTGAATCCCTTGGCCTGATATACAAACAAACTTTTGGAAGCGAGAATTGAGTGTGGAGAACAGAACCACACTCTTTTGTAACAGTTTGAACCCAATAACAAAAATGGATAGCCACTACACATGTTTAGCAGGAAAAAGGTTAACCGTAATCATGGTAACCCAGGGAAACACACATTGTGATGTCATCCATGGTGACCATGTACTGACTTCTTCCTGTAATGTCCTGGGATACAGTCTCCTGGTCAAAGATACTAAGTGGCTTCTCTGCTCACTTCAGATGATATCCTTCAAGGGTTTGAATCAAGACAATTCTTAGCCCTCCTTTCATAGACACAAAAGTGATCTCCAATTTCTGCCTTATTGATTCTATTGACAGTTGAGATTCCCAGCACTAGGCTGATACAAAAGTTGAGATTCTGTACTGCAGTGTGACTCAGGCTACATCACAGCTGACATAACTTCATGGAGTTCTTTAAGTAGGACGATATTTGTTTCATGCTTTTTTTTTTTCTTTCTTGGAGACAGGGTTCTGCTTTGTTACCCTCAGTATAATGCTGTGGCATCACAGCTCACAGTAGGCTCCTAATACTGAGCTTAGGCAATTCATTTGCCTCATCCTACTGAATAGCTAGGACTACAGGAGACCACTACCACACCTTGTATTTGTTGTTACAATTTGGCTGAGGCCAAGTTTGAACACACTACCCTCGTCTTATGAGGTCAGTGCCCTACTCACTTTGCCACAGGCAATGTCCCTGGAACCCTATTTAAAGGATCTGTTTTACACCTACTCCAAAACATATATTTGAGAGTAACTTACAAGTTTATTATGCCTGGATACAGCCTCAATTTGGTCATAGTTTCACAGGTCTTAAGCATGTCCACTTTGCTTGAACCATCAAGGTAATTCTGGTCTTTTAAGATGATGAAAATCTTTGCTGAATGGTTTTTTGGTTTGTCTGTGCATGTGTATGTGTATGGTTATTTTTGAGATATGGTTTCCATTTGTGGACCAGGCTAGTTTTTCGTGGCCTCAACCTAGATCACAGCAACCTCAAACTCCAGGATTCAGACAGTGCTCCTACCTGAGACTCCCATGAGGCTAGGACTACAGGTGCCACTTGCAATGTCTAGATGATTTTTCACTTTATAGTAGAGACAGGGTCTGACATTTGCTCAGTCCGTTCTCAGCAACCCCTCGTTGAAGAACTTCACTCATCTCAGCATGAAAGAGGGCTGGTATTATAGGTGTGAGCCACCAAGTTACATCATTTTCTCCTTCTTTTTACCCCTCCATCCCTCCCTCCCTTCACCCCTCCCTCACTTTTTCTTTCCTTCCTCCAATTGTCTCTTTCATTTGCTTGCTTTCTCCATTTCTTTCTTTCCTTCATTCTTTTCTTTCTTCTATTTCTCTTGAATATAGCTTCAGGAAAATTTCTCTAGAAACAAACAAAGAAAATATACAAGTGATATCTGAATGATAGTCTTGAACTCTGTACTTGAAATGGGTGGATTGTGGAGTGTGTAAATTATATCTGAATATAGTTGTTATTTTTTAATCTATGGGCTGCTATCTATGTGGTTTACTGAGAAACCTCCAACAAAACATAAGCATGGATAAGCATCATAGCTCAAACCTATCATCCCAGCAATTTCAGAGACTGAGGCAGAAAGATCACTGGAAACTAAGGAGTTTCAGACCAAATGAGCAACAGAGTTAGACCCTACTTGTCCAGGAAATAAGTACAAAACTTCCCCAGCAGTGTTGGCATGGGCCTGTACTCTCAACTGCTGAGACGGATAAAATCAGGAGGATCACTTGACCTTAGCATATTGCATTTCCTTATCTATGATGGTACCAATGAATTTTGGGGGGGACAAAAGGGGAAATGCAGTATCCAATCTAAAAGGGAGATACTGCATCGGTGCAGGAAAACTCTGGTAGCATACAAAATCTCTTGTACATGTATCTCAAAATGGATTCATTACCAGGATTGCCAGTCTATCTCAATATGGGAAAATATACCACTACAAAATGGTAAATTATTAGAATTAATAAGGAAAACCACACAGTCACCTCAGGTGACACAGAAAAGGCTTTTGATAGAGGCAAAATATCTTCTTGATAAAATCTTTAAGAAATATTACATAAGGGGAGGAGGCACCTGTTGCTCAGTGAGTAGGGCACTGGCCCCATATACTGAGGGTGGCGGGTTCATCTTGGCCCCAGCCAAAACAAACTTTAACAACAACAACAAAAATATTTTAGATGAGAAGGCAACATCTTCAGGACAACTAATGGGATTTACAGATGAGTGGGTACATATAATGTGCTATATGCACATGATGGAATATTTTTCATGAATCAAAGGAATGAAGTGCACATTTATGTTACAAAAGGAATGAACCTTAAAATCATTATGATAAGGGAACAAGGACACTTACAAAAGACCACACAAACATGACTGAACTCAGAAAAAAAATCAAGACAAGACCAATTGTCTGCTAGGAGTAAGGGGCAAGCAGGGGAGGCTGGTGGGGAAGTGAAAGTGACTGCTAGTAGGAATTGACATAATTTGTGTGGGGGGAGAAGACAAAGCTGTAAAATTAGATTGTCATGAAAGCTGTCAATTAGCTGTCATGAAAGTTACAATTGTGTAACTATAATAAGAAGCACAGAATTGTATACATTCAAAAGGTGAACTACTTATTTCAATGAAGATTCTTGAAGATGTTTTCCATAATGTGAAGTGCTCAAAAGACTCACAACATGAGAAATACCCAGATTGAGAGAGTACTTGAGACACAGTCAACCCTATCTCCCAGCTCACACACAATTTAACATGAATTGAAATGGAAAGCACATTTTTCCATCCTAGCAAACTTGTCATTTGCTTTTTCCTTGAGACAGTGTCTTAAATACTTCCCCCCTGGGTAGAGTGTCCTGAAATCATCTTAGCTAACTGCAATCTCAAAATCATGGCTGAACAGATCCTATTGCCTCAGCCGTCTGAGCTTCTAGAAGTCCAGGTGCTTCCCCAGAGTACAGCATTAATTTTGACCATGAGCTTCTGCTTCCCAGAATGTTAGCATTACATGTGTGAGCCATCACTCCAAAACTTTGAATTGGGATATTTTTTAAACTATGGTTGGAGGTCAGTGGTGGTGCTTCATGCATGTCATCTTGGCACTTTGGGAGGCCCCATCAGTTGGATTGTCTGAATTTCTGAATTGGAGATGAACCTAAGCACTAGTAACATCCCCATTTGTGAAGAATGAAAAACAGTCAGATGTGATGCAGGCTCCTTGGCTCGTAGCTGAAGGAATAGGTTTGATTTATGACAGCACTTGAAGTTTGCTGTGAGATACGATGCCAGGGCACTGTACCAGGGACAAGAAAATGAAGCTCTGTCTCAATCTGTAAATGGAGAAAATCATTGGTAGGGAAATTATCCCTCATTTTTCCTTTTGACCACGGATTTTGAGTTGAAATATTTCCCCTAATTAGATATCAACAGGAGAAATTATTCTCTCATAGGGAAACTGTTTTCCTACAACCTCTATTAATTAACCCTTTGGATTTTATGTAACTCTGACTCTTTGATATCCTAGATTCTTGTAGTCTCTGGAAACTGCACACACAATGAATTCTTGACTCAAATCCTAAGGGTATTCCTATGCCCACTAAAAGATCCAAAGGATACCTTTCACCTTTTCTGTTGAACTCCTTCAATCTGCACCAATATTCCCTTACCCCAATCAGTCCAAACCAAGGTTCCACACATCTCTGGAGAACACCTACCCATCAGATCGACTACCAATATCCTAATGAACCAATCCCAAACCTGCTTTTCCTGACTCATTGTCCCCCACCCCCCAGAAAAAACAATAAATCTCCTCCTTTATGTAGTCCCATATTTCATCTACATACTGACCTCTTCTTTGACCTCGGCTCTTGGAATCTGTGCCTAGCAAATTTTCCTTCCTTCCTTCCTTCCTTCCTCCCTCCCTCCCTCCCTCCCTCCCTCCCTCCCTCCCTCCCTCCCTTCCTTCCTTCCTTCCTTCCTTCCTTCCTTCCTTCCTTCCTTCCTTCCTCTCTCTCTCTCTCTCTCTCTCCCTCTCTCTCTCTTCCTTCCTTCTTTCATTATTTTTCTTGAGGCAAAGTCTCACTATGTTTCCCCAGCTGGAGTGTCATGGCATTGGCCTAGCACACAGCAACATCCAACTCTTCAGATGAAGGGTTCCTCATGCCTCAGCCTTTGGAGTACTTGGAACTAAAAGCAAGAGACATAACACTTGACAACCTTTTGTAATTTAGTACAAATTGGTTTGTGATTGGGGATGAGGCTGTTGCTCAGCCTTGTATCTAATCTCTGAGCCCAGAGGATTAGCCCACCTTGTATTCCAAGAGCAACAAAAATTGTAATCTTGTGTGCCAAAAGTCATTGATCTCTATTTAAGAAATGACCTTCTCAGGGCATTTGAGTACTGTCCAATACTCATACTCCAGTGACACATAGGGATTATGTCAGTAGTGTTTTGCATATCCGTGGTGGCAAATATCACCACAATTATGCTCACACCTGTTTGTGATTCTCAATTTTCAATAGTGATTGTGTATTGAACATGTGGCCCAAAACAACTCTTGTACTTCCTATATGTCCAAGAAGCCAAAACTTTCGACACACATGGCCTGGAGGTCAGGAATTTTGGAACTTTCCAGATAGGCTGTTATTTACCGTGAACAGAAGAAATAACTTAAGATATGGAGTACACTACTAGACACATTGCCTAACCAGATTTAGAGAGAGGACCTTCAGTAATATATGTACAAGTCTGAAACAAGCCTATTCTAGAGAAAGAAACAAAATCTCAGGAAAAGTAGAACTGAGAATTGTGTGACGTACCTGTCAGATCTCTGAAATCAATCTGAGAACCTTGGGCTTGGGTTCTTGGTGTGTGACATCCCAGGGCAGTACTAGGTAAAACCGTATTCCTCCACTTGCTTACAAATCCATGACCTGAAAAGGAAAGGAAAGATTGTTGAATCCCTTGACTGCATATACAAACAAACTTTTGGAAGCAGGAATTGAGAGTGGACAACAGAACCCCGCACTTTTGTAACAGTTTGAACCCAATGAAAAACCCGGATTGCCACTACACATGCTTAGCAAGAATAAGGTTAAGCATAAGCATGGTGGCGGCGCCTGTGGCTCAGTGAGTAGGGCGCCGGCCCCATATGCCGAGGGTGGCGGGTTCAAACCCAGCCCCGGCCAAACTGCAACCAAAAAATAGCTGGGCGTTGTGGCGGGCGCCTGTAGTCCCAGCTGCTCGGGAGGCTGAGGCAAGAGAATCGCGTAAGCCCAAGAGTTAGAGGTTGCTGTGAGCCGTGTGATGCCATAGCACTGTACCTGAGGGCGGTACAGTGAGAGTCTGTCTCTACAAAAAAAAAAAAATTAAAAAAAAAAGCATAAGCATGGTAACCCAGAGCGAAACCCATTGTGTTGTGATCCACAGTGACCATGTATTGAATTCATCCTGTAATGTCTTGGGATCCAGGCTTCTGGTCAAAGATACTAAGTTGCCTTTTTAGCACACTGCAGCTGCTATCCCTCAAGGGTTTGAACCAGGACACTTCTTAGCCCTCCAACCAGAGACAGAGAGGTGATCTCCCATTTGTGCCTTATTGATTGTTTTGATGGTTGAGATTCCCGGCATTAGGCTCCTACATAAGTTGAGATTTCATACAGCAGTGTGACTCAGGCTGCATCATAGCTGACATAACTTCATGGAGTCACTTAAGTAGGGCACTATTTGATTTTTGATTTTTTTTTTTTATTCTTGCAGACAGAGTTTCACTTTGTCACTCTCTATGTAGTGCAGTGGTGTCACACCTCACAGCAAGCTCCTACTCCTGAGGTTAGGCAATTCATTTGCCTCAGCCTCCGGAGTAGTTGGGCCCACAGGGGCCCACCAGAACACCCAGCTATTTGTTTTTTGCAGTTTGGCCAGGGCCATGTTCGAACTCACCATTGTCATTATTTGCAGCCAGCATCCTACCAACTTTAACACAGGCAATATCCCGGAACACTATTTTAAGGACCAGTTTGAATCCTACTCCAAAACATACATTTGAAAGAAGCTTACAAATTTACTATGCCTGGCTACAGCCTCAATTTTGTCACAGTTTCACAGGTCTTAAGCATGTCTACATTGCTTGAACTATCAGGGTAATTCTGGTCTTTTCAGATGATGAAAATCTTGTTGGTTGGTTTGTTAGTTTGTCTGTGTATGTGTGTGTAGGGGTATATTTGACATACAGTTTCCTTATGTGGCCCAGGCTAGTTTTGCATGGCCTCAGCCTATATCACAGCAACCTCAAACACCAGGATTCATTCCTTTTGCCTGAGACTCCCATTTGCCTAGGACTATATGTGCCTGTTGTAATGCCTAGGTGATCTTTCACATTTTAGTAGAGACAGGGTCAGACACTTTGCTCAGTCCATTCTCAGCACACCCTTGTTAAGAACCTCACTCATCTCTGCATGCCAGAGGGCTGGGATTATAGGTGTGAGCCACCAAGATTGGTCATTTTCTCTTTTGTTGTTTCCATCTGTCCTTCCTTCCCTTCCTTCACCCCTTCCTCAATTTATCCTTCCTTCCTTCCATTGTCTCTGTCTCATTCGCTTGCTCTCTCCATTCCTTTATTTTATTCATTCCTTTCTTTCCTCTATCTTTCTCCTCTACACCTTAAGTTAAACTTTTCTAGTAGCCAACTAACCAACTATACAAGTGATCCTGGAATGTGTAGTCTTTAAGTCTATACTTTAAAGGGATGAATTGTGGAGTGTGTAAATTATGTCTGAATAGAGTTGTTATTTTGTAATCTACAGCTGTTAGCTATGAGGATTATTGATAAAAAGATTCACCAAAACATAAGCATGGATGAGCACCATAACTCACACACATAGTATCAGCAATTTTCAGAGGCTGAGGCAGAAAGATCACTGGAAGCTAAGGGGATGCAGAACAGACTGAGCAACATAGTAAGACCCCACTTGTAGAAGAAATAAGTTAAAAACTTCCCTAGAAGTTGTGGCATTGGCCTGTACTCTCAGCTGCTGAAAAGCATAAACTCAGGATGATCACTTGATTTTAGTACCTTGCATTTCCTTGAGCTGTGATGGTACCAACGTATTTTTCTGCAGCAAAGATGGAAAAGCAGTATCCAGTCTATACGAGGGATGTTGTATAGGTGCAGGAAAAAGTCCAGTAACTTTCAAAATACATTATACAGGTATCCAAAATGAGATTTATTACCAGCTTAATATGGGAAAATGAACTAACAGAACACACTACATTAACAAAATCAATAAGGAAAACCACACAGTCACCTCAAGAGACACAGAAAAAGCTTTTGAAAGAGGCAACATATCTTGTTGATAAAATCTTCAAAAAATATTTGATGAGGGGAAGCTCCTATTGGTCAGTGAGAAGGACGCTGGCTGCATATATCAAGGGTGGGTGGTTCATACTCGGCTACAGATAAACTGCAATGACAACAATAACAAAAAATCTTAGATACTAGGGAATGTCTTCAGGACTACTATTTGGATTTGCAGATGAGTGGATACATATAACATGTTATATTCACACAATGGAATATTTTTCAAGAATCAAAAGGAATGAAGTGCACATTTATGTTACAATATGAATGAACCTTAAAATAATTATCATAATGGAACAAGGACACTTACAAAAGATAACACAGTGCATGACTGAAATCAGATGGAAACATCAAGACAAGGCCAATTGTCTGCTAGTAGTAGGGGGTAAGTGGGGGATGGTGGTGGGAAAGTGAAAGTCAATGCTAGAAGGTATTGACATTCTTTGTGTGGGAGGAGCAGACAAAGTTCTAAAATTGATTGTGATGATAGCTGTACAATTGTATGGGTATACTAAGAAACAGAATTGTATGTATACTTTCAAAGTGTAAACTTCTTATTTCAATGAAGCTACTTGCAGATGTTTTCGAAAACTAGAAGTGCTCAAAAGGCTCACAGAATAAGAAATAACCCAGTCATGAGAGTACTTGAGAGACAGTCAACCGTGAATTGACATGGAAGGCACATTGTTCCATCCTACTGAAGTTGTAATTTTCTTTTTCCTTCAGACAGAGTCTGATAACTTCCCCCTGGGTAGAGTGCCCTAAAGTCATCATAGCTAACCACAATCTCAATGTCCTGAGTGAACATCCTATTGCCTCAGCTTCCTTAACATCTGCGAGTCCATGTGCTCCACCACAGTGGCCAGTTACTTTGGACCATCCTATTCTGCCTCACAGAGTGTTAGCATTAGAGGTTTCAGCCACTACTCCACACCTTGAATTGGGGATATTTTTCAAACTATGGTTGGTGGCCATCAGTTGTGCTTCATGCCTGTCATCTTGGCAGTTTGGGAGGCCCTGTCAGTTGTATTGTCTGAGTTTCTGAGAGGAAGACCCGCATGAGCACTAATGAGATCCCCATCTCTGAAGAATAAAAAATGGCCAGATAATATACATTTGCCTAGTGTCCCAGCTGAGGGAATAGGTTTGCTTGATGTCAACACTTAAAGTTTGCTCTGAAATATGATACCAGGACACTATACCGAGGACAGCAAAATGAGACTTTCTCCCAATGAATAAATGGCGAAAAACATTGGTAGTTAACTTACCCCTCATTTTTATTTTGACCACAAATCTACAGTTGAAATTTTTCCCCTAGATTAGATGTCAACTAGAGAAATTATTCTCTCATAGGGAAATTATTGTCCTGTAACCTCTACTAATCAACCACTTGGATTTTACATAACTCTGTCACTCTGATATCCAAGATTCTTATAGTCACTGGAAAGTGCACACAAAATGAATTCTTGTCACAGATCAGGCTTATCCTATACACACTAAAAGATCCAGAGGATACCCTCCACCTCTTCTGTTGAATTCTTCAATGTGGGCCAATATTCCCTTGCTCCAATCAGGCTGAACCCAGGGACCAGAAATCAATGGATGACAACTACCCATCAGATCGACTGGCAATACCCTAATAAACCAGTCACAAACCCACTTGTCCTGACTCATTTTCCCCCCTGGGGGGCCACAATAAATCTCCTCCTTTATCTACTCCCATATTCCATCTATCTCCTGACCTGTCCTTGTACCTCAGCTCTTGGAAACTGTGCCTAGCAAATCTCATAAACAGGGATGTGATCGTCCATTTTTGCCTTATTGATTCTATTGACAGTTGAGATTCCTGAGGCTAGGCTGACACAACAGCTGACACTTTGGACAGCAATGTGACCCAGGCTGCATCATAGCTGATATAACTTCATGGAGTCATTTAAGTCTTTCTTTCTTTCTTTCTTTCTTTCTTTCTTTCTTTCTTTCTTTCTTTCTTTCTTTCTTTCTTTCTTTCTTTCTTTCTTTCTTTCTTTCTTTCTTTCTCTCTCTTTCTCTCTTTCTTCCTTTCTTTCCTTATTTCTTTATTTCATTATTTTTCATGAGGTACACTCTCACTATGTTGCCAAGCTAGAATGTCATGGCATCAGACTAGCACACAGCAACATCCAACTCTTGGGATGAAGAGATCTTCCTGCCTCAGACTCTGGAGTAGTTGGAAATAAATGCAAGGGCCACAGCCCTTGACAAACTTTTCTATATTAGTACAAACTGGGTGTGTGATTGGGTTGAGGGTATCTTGCTGTGCTCAGCATTGTCTCCACCCCCTAAACTCAGGGGATCAGCCCACCTTGGCCTCCCGCAACAACCAAATATTGTAGTCAGGTGTGGCCAAATTCCTTGAGCTCTACTTAAGAAATGACTATATCAGCTGCTTAAAGTAATGTCCAATACCCAGGCCCCAGTGACACATAGAGATTATGTTAGGACTGTTTTACATATACATGGTGGCAGATATCAGAACAATTATGCCCACAACCCTCTTTTGCTTATCAAGTTTCATTAGTGATGGTGTATGGAACAGGGGGCCAATTCACTGTCCCTCAGACTGTTGGAGGGCCAGACTATAGTTTAAAAAAAAAAAAAAACTATGAACAAATTCCTATGCACACTGCACATATCTTATTTTGAAGTAAAAAACAAATGGGAACAAATACAATTCACATTGCTTCATGTGGCCTGTGGGCCACAGTTTGAGGACGCCTGTCCTATGTGGCCAAGAAGCCAAAAGGTTGGACACACCTAGCTGGAGGTCAGGAATATTGGAAGTTTTTAGACGGGCTGATATTTCCCAAGATCAGAAGAAATAGCTGCAGGTATGAAGTACACTACTGGACACATTGCCTAACCAGTTTTATAGAGAGGACCTTCAGTAGGACACCTACCATCCAAAACAAGCCTATTCTAGAGAAAGAAATAAAATCTCAGGAAAACTAGAATTAAGAATAGTTTGATGTACCTGTCAGGTCTGTGAAATCACTGTCTGACCTTTGGGCTTGGGTTCTTGGCATGTAACAACCCTGCGCAGCACTGTAAACCATACTCTTCCACTTGCTTACAAATCCATGATGTGAAAAGGAAAGGAAGGGTTGTTGAATCCCTTGGCCGCATATACAAACAAACTTTTGGAAGCAGGAATTGAGTGTGGACGACAGAACCCCACACTTTTCTAACAGTTTGAACCCAACAAAAAACCTGGATAGCAACTACACATGATTAGCAAGAATAAGGTTAAGCATAAACCATGCTAACACAGGGTGACACCCATTGTGATGTCATCCATGGTGAACATGTAGTGATTTCATCCTCTAATGTCCTTTGTTCCAGGCTTCTGGTCAAAGATACTAAATGACCTTTTCTGCTCACTTCAGCTGGTACCCCTCAAGGGTTTGAATCAGGACACTTCTTAGCCCTCTATCCACTGACAGAGAAGTGATCTCCTATTTGTGCCTATTGATTCTATTGATGGTTAAGATTCCTAGCACTAGGCTGACAGAAGACTTGACATTTTTTACAGCAGTGTGACTCAGGCTGCATCACTGCTAACAAAACTTCATGGAGCAACTTTAAATAGGATGCTAATTTTTTTTTTTTTTGCTTTTTTATTTCTTCCTTGGAGACAGAGTTTCACTTTCTCACATGAGGTAGAGTGCCGTGGCATCACAGCTCTCATCAAGCTCCACTCATGAGTATAGGCGATTCATTTGCATCAGCCTCCCAAGTACCTGGGACTACAGAAGCCCACCACAACACCCTGCTCTTTTTTTTTTTTTTTTTTTTTTTTTTTATTGCAGTTTGGCTGGGCTGGGATAAAACTGATCACCACAGTAATTATATGAGGCCAGCGCCCTACCCACTTTGCCACAGGCAATTCACCTGGAACTCCATTTCAAGGACCTGTTTGACCTGTACCCCTAAAAATCCATTTGAGAGAAGCTTACAAATTTACTATGCCTGGCTACAGCCTCAATTTGGTCATGGTTTCACAGGTTTTATGCATGTCTACTTTGCTTGAACCATCAAGGTAATTCTGGCTTTTTTAGATGATGAAAATCTTTGTTGGTTGTGTTGTTAGTTTGTCTGTGCATGTGTGTGTGTATGGGTATTTTTGAGACATGGTTTTCATATGTGGACCGGATAGTTTTTTGTGGCCTCAGCCTAGAACATAGCAACCTCAAACTGCAATATTCAGACAATCCTCCTGCCTGAGACTTCCATGTGGTTAGGAATACAGGCCCTTGTCACAAGGCATAGATAATTTTTCTCTATTTATTGGAGACAGGGTCAGTTTGCTCCTCAGTCCATTCTCAGCACTAGGTTGTTCAAGAACTCCACTCATCTCAGCATGCCAGAGGGCTGGGATTATAGGTGTAAGCCACTAAGTTTGATGATTTTCTTTTTTTTTATTTCCCTCCATCTCTCACTCCCTTCAACCCTTCCTCACCTTATCATTCCTTCCTCCAATTATCTCTCTCTCTCTCTCTCATTCACTTGCTCTCTCCATTCCTTTCTTTCTTCTATCTCTCTCCTCTACACCTTAATGGAAACTTCTCCAATAACAATACAAGTTTTCTGTGAATGTGTAATTCTTGAACTCTATACTTGAAATGGGTGACTTGTGGAGTGTTAAATTATATCTGAATAGAGTTGTTATTTTGTAATCTATAGGCTGTTTATCTATGAGAATTGTCAAGAAAAACCTTAACTGAAACATGGATGAACACTATAGTTCACACCTGTGATCCCAGCAATTTCAGAGGCTGAGGCAAAAGGCTCACTGGTAGGTAATGGGATTCAGACCAGACTGATCAACATGGTAAGAACCCCTTGTCAAAGAAGTAAGTGCAAACCTTCCCCAGCAGTGGTGGCATGGGCCTGTATTCTCAGTTGTTGAGAAGCATAAACTCAGGAGGATCACTGGAGCTTAGTATCTTGCATTTCCTTGAGCTATGATGGTAGCAATGTAGTTTTCTGGGGGCAGAGGGGGAAACGCAGTATTCAATCTAAAAGAGAGATACTGTATAGGTGAGGGAAAACTCTGATAGCACACAAAATATTTTATACGTGCAACCCAAATGGGATTTATTACCAGGATTGGCAGTCCAGCTCAATAGGAAAAAATGAACTAATAGAACACACTACATTAATGGAATCAATAAGGAAAATTACAGGTTTAGCTCAAGAAACACAGAGAAGGCTTTAGACAGAGGCAACATATGGTGTTGATAAAATCTTTAAAAAATGTTTGATGAGGAGAGGTGCCCATTGTTCAGTGAGTAGGGCACCAGCCAATGTGCAATCACAACAACAAAATCTTAGATGAGAAGGGAACGTCTTCAGGATTACTAATGGGATCTATAGATGTGTGGATGCATATAACGCGCTACCTGCCTTGGTCTACCACAATTCTATGATTAAAAGCATGAGCCAAAAAACCCAGTTAAATAATTTTTTTTGAGACACGTTCTCATTTTTTTGCTCCCCGTAGAGTGTCCTGGCATCATAGCTCACAGCAACCTCAGAATCTTGGGCTTAAATGATTCCCTTGCCTCAGCCTCCCGAGTAGCTGGGACTACAGATCCCCACCACAACCCTGGCTATAATTTTACTATTGTTTCATTATAAAGACCAACCATCTTTATAAGAACAAAGATAGGATGAAATCAATCAGCCTTTACCAGATATTAAGACACCTATCTTCCCCCACACTCAACTGCACATTTGTCTTATGCATAGAGTCACTGAAAACCAATCAGAATCACAAGAATGTAATTGTTGCTTGAAGGAGCTAAGGAAATTTTGCCCCATAATGTAACTATTTGGTATAAAGAATGCTTTGAATTAAAGATCATTGGAGGCTCGTCCCCTGGGGCTCAGTGGTTAGTGCACTGGCCACATACATTGGGGCTGGTGGCTTCCAACCCAGCCAGGGCCTGATAAAAAACAATCACAACAATAACAAAAAAAAGTAAAAACCAGCCAGGTGTTGTGGTAAACACCTGTAGTCCCAGCTACTGGGAGGCTGAGGCACGAAAATTGCTTAAGCCCAAGAGTTTGAGGTTTCTACGAGCTGTGACACCACGGTACTGTAATGAGTGCAACATAGTGAGACTCTGTCTCAAAAAATAAATAAATAAGTAAATAAGTAAATAAATAAATAAATATCACTGGAGATGAGAAAGCATTGGAAGGGTCTTTCCCTCTATCTAGTTAAAACCTCACTGACTGGATCAAAATATCTATGGCGGGCAACTGAATTCCTTTTCTCCCCCTGAATGCTAGCGGACCTGGCCCAAATGATTTATTTATTTATTTTTCCTTTTTAAATTAAAATTAATATGAGGGTTCAATTTTTAGGCTACATTGTTCTCCCTTCCAGGGTAAAGTTCCATTTGTAGAAGAGCCCCTCACCCATTTCTACACCCTCAAAATGTGCGCTTTAGGTGAGATCCCACCTCATGCCCTTCCTCTTTCTGCTTTACTTCCTACCCACTCCCTCTCCCGTGTCCCTGTACCCCCAAACTGGACTATATTATATTAGTGTTTTATTGTTCCTATGAACATGTAATTGTTTATATATTGATTTCATAATAGTATGAAGTGCATTGGATATTTATCTTTTCATTCTTGCAATCCTTTACTAAGAAGAATGTATTTCAACACCATGCAGGTAAAGGTAAACAATGTAAATTCTACATCATTTTAACTGCTAAATAATATTCCATGGTATAAATATACCACAGGTGATGGGCCCTGAGTTTGCTTCCACAACCTGGCAATTAGAACTTGAGCTGCAATCAACATTCGAGTGCAAATCTCTTTGTGGTAAAATGATTTTGTTCTTCTAGTTAGATACCCAGTAATGGGGTTGCAGGGTCAAATGGAAGCTCTACTTTTAGATCTTTGAGGATTCTCTAGACTTCTTTACAAAAAGGCTGTATTAGTTTTCAATATCACCAGTAGTTTAGAAGTGTTCCCTTCTCTCCACACCCACACCAGCAGCTGGTGTTTTGGGACTTTGTGATGTGGGCTAATCAAGCTGGGATTAGGTGATATCTTTGGAATGGTTTTAATTTGCATTTCTCTGATGATTAAAGACGATGAGCATTTTTTCATGTGTTTGTTCCTGGCTCAAATCATTTAAAACACAATACTGGTCTCTCTCTGACTTAATTTACAAGTCAACTTGTTTTCCCCCATCTATTCATCCCCCTTAGCAAACACTTCCTGCATCTACACTTTGAATTCTTTCACCTCCCTTCTAAAAGACATCTATAAAGGTATCTGACTATCACTGAGACATTGGTTAACCACTCTTGTGGTTCTCCATGAACATGGTATTTGGAAATAAACACTTCTCTCATTAATCTGTCTTAATTGTGAGGTGATCTTTCAGTTAACTTCTGGGGTGAAAAGGGCAAGTTTCCCTTTGTCTTTATGTGGTCCCTGCTTCTCCCACCTTCTGGGCCATACATATCCCACCTCCGCTCTCCCCGACCCCCTGTTATAAAGTGGATATATACTGTGCCTCATGTAACCTATTTCCAGTTACAATCTCTGTACTGAGTCAATCTGTGTTCCCAGGGTTATGTTCTCAAATTTGGCTCAGAATAAGTTTACCCATGATTTCTCTAAGTTCTAGAGAACTGTTATTTCATCTTTCAGTAGACAGTCTTAAGTATCAATTCATTGGAGTTTTACTGGTATGTGAACTTGTAAACGGTACCGACAAGATATTTTTTAGCAAGGCTCAGGGAAGCTTTATTTCTGTTGCATATTCCAGAAGATGAATGTCGAGATTACAGACCATGCAGAGAATGTTTAGATATATACTTTGAAAATGTGCCTTTTATCTTTTGGTCATAAGGTCAGAGGCATTGTATGAGTGTCTTGGAATATTCAGTCACATCAGATTGTACTAGAGTAGAATCTGGGGTTGGAAGTGAAATTCCTATGAGGCTGGGTTCAGTGGCTCATGTCTGTAATCCCAGCACTCTGTGAGGCTGATGGAGGATTGCTTTAGCTCAGGAGTTTGAGACAAGCCTGAGCAAGAGTGAGACCCAGCCACTCCTAAAAATAGAAACTCTGGCTGGATGTAGTGTTGGGAGCCTGTAGTCCCAGCAACTGGGGAGGCTGAGGCAAGAGGATCTCTTGACCACAAGAATTTGAGATTGCTGTGAACTATAATGACACCATGGCACTCATAACTGGGCAAGAATGAGATTCTGTCTCAAAAAATAATTCCCAAATGCACGTGGCAGCCATTCCATAGGAGATTATCTGTGGATCCTTCAGAGTTTTATCTTATAGTCAACAGGGCTAATGGGAATTTTTGGGGGGCCTGATAAGTCCAAGGTTTTTTGAAGCCTTTTGATAATTATGATATGAAAATTCTATTAATGGTTTCATGAATTTGAACATGGTAAAAATCAAGGAATTTCTGAATAAAATGTAATATACGAAAAGACTTAAAAATAATATTACAAGCAAAATGTGTGTTCATTTCTGAAGCATAAAATCAAGCAACTAAAAAAATCACCTTCAGCTCTCCAGCAAGGAGAGGCCTCAACTTACCCTAATAGTGGACAATGATAACCAGAACACACTCTTAGCCCATTTGGAGAAGTCTAAAAAGGGCCTTGAGGCTGTTGTTCCTGTTCATGCCCTACTGTCAATGGAAGATAAGCCACATTCTATACAGTAATTTTTTTTTTTTTGGAGACAAAGTCTCAATATGTGCCCAAGCTAGAGTGAAGCTAGTTGCTTCAGTCTAGCTCACAACAACCTCAAATATCTGGGCTTCAGTAATCATCCTGCCTCAGCCTCCCAAATATCTGGAACTATAGGCAGGCACCACTTTGCCAGGTTACTTTTCTTATTTTTTTAGTAGAAATGGGGTCATGCTATTGCTCAGGCTGGTCACCAGCTCCTAAGATGAAGGAATCCTACCTCTTCATCCTCCCAGAATGTTGGACTTACAGATATGATCCACCACACCTGGCCCCCAGAAACATTGTGAACAAAAAGGAAAATGGTTTGTGAATCTAGAATCCTGGAAAATATTTTGGCAAACAGTCATTGCATGAGTCTGTGTTTAAACATGAGTATTTTTGTTGTAACTTGAAAAATATTCAATCATTGAAAGATACTTAATTACCACATTTTCTTTGTATATAACTAACTTTGGAAGTTAAACTTTTAAAATATGTCAAGAATTTTGTCATCATCATCATTTTTACCAAGTTTGGCAGAAAAAAGCTCTCTCAAATGTTCGTTTTGACTTAAAATTTGGAGAATCACAGGATGGAAGGGCAAAATAAAAGAAAATAGTGGAGAAATATACTTACTGTCTTTTCTAGGATTGAGGATTAAATGTTTGTGTTATTGTCTTAATGAGGGTTGCTATAACAAACTACAATGGACTGGGTCATTTATAAACAGAAGAAATTTATTTCTCACACTTCTGGAGGTTGAGGTTCAAGATTAAGTGCAGGTATGGTTGGTTCAGGTGAAGTTTTCTGGGGTGCATTATGCTGACATATATTGTAATCACATGGCAGAAAGAGGATAAGAGAGTTTTCTGAGGGGGGATCTCTTTACTAAGGGCACATATGTTATTCTTGAGGGCTCCAACCACAAGTCCAACTTCCTTATGCCATCATATTGAGGTTAGAAGTACAAAATAAAATTTGGGGGTACACAGGCATTCAGTCCATTGCTATTACCAATTGCCATTTTGGGAATGCCAAATATAGTTTAGTATAGGCCAGGCCAGGTGGCTCACACCTGTAATGCTAGAACTCTGGGAAGCCAAGGCAGATGGATTTTTTTTTTTTATTATTGTTGGGGATTCATTGAGGGTACAATAAGCCAGGTTACACTGATTGCCTTTGTTAGGTAAAGTCCCTCTTGCAATCCTGTCTTGACCCCAAAAGGTGTGGCACACACCAAGGCCCCACCTGCCTTCCTCCTTCACTCTCTCTACTCTTCCTTTCCCCACCCCTCCCTCCTTCTTTCTCTCTCTGCTCTCCCCTTCACCCACCCCCACTGTGAGCTTAATTGTCATTAATTGTCCTCATATCAAAATTGAGTACATAGGATTCAAGCTTCTCCATTCTTGTGATGCTTTACTAAGAATAATGTCTTCCACTTCCATCCAGGTTAATAAGAAAAATGTAAACTCTCCATTTTTTTAATGGCTGAATAGTATTCCGTGGTGTATATATACCACAGCTTGTTAATTGGGTTGGTGGGCATTTAGGCTGTTTCCACATTTTGGCGATTGTAAATTGAGCTGCAATAAACGTCTAGTACAAATGTCCTTATGATAAAACGATTTTTTTCCTTCTGGGTAGATGCTCAGTAATGGGACTGCAGGATCAAAAGGGAGGTCTAGCTTGAGTGCTTTGAGGTTTCTCCATACTTCCTTCCAAAAAGGTTGTATTAGTTTGTAGTCCCACCGGCAGTGTAATAGTGTTCTCTTCTCTCCACATCCACGCCAGCATCTGCAGTTTTGAGCTTTTGTGATATGGGGCATTCTTCGTGGGGTTAGATGGTATCTCAGGGTGGTTTTGATTTGCATATCTCTAATAGATAGGGATGATGAACATTTTTTCATATGTTTATTAGCTATTCTGTCTGTCTTCTTTAGAGACGGTTCTATTCATGTCTCTTGCCCATTGATATATGGGATTGTTGGCTTTTTTCATGTGGATTAATTTGAGTTCTCTATAGACATAGTTATCAAGCTTTTGTCTGATTCAAAATATACAATCATTTCCCATTAGGTAGGTTGTCTATTTGCTTTGGTTATTGTCTCCTTAGCTGTACAGAAGCTCTCAGTTTAATGAAGTCCCATTTGTTTATGTTTGTTGTTGTTGCAATTGCCCTGGCAGTCTTCTTCATGAAGTCTTTCCCGAGACCTATATCTTCCAGTGTTATTCCTATGCTTTCTCTGAGGATTTTTATTGTTTCATGCTTTAAATTTAAGTCCTTTATCCATCTTGAATCAATTTTGTGAGTGGGGAAAGGTGTGGGTCCAGTTTCAGTCTTTTATATGTGGATATCCAGTTCTCCCAACACCGTTTATTCAATAGGGAGTCTTTCCCCGAAGGTAAGTTCTTGTTTGTTTTATCAAAGATTACATGGTTCTAAGATGTTAGTTTCATTTCCTGTTTTGAATTCAATTCCAAGTGTCCGTGTCTCTATTTTTGTGCCAGTACCATGCTGTCTTGACTACTATGGCTTTGTAGTACAGTCTAAAATCTGGTATGGTGATGCCCCCTGTTTTATTTTTATTACTAAGAACTGCCTTAGCTGTACGGGGTTTTTTCTGGTTCCATACAAAATGCACAATCATTTTTATTCAAATCTTGAAAGTACATTGTTAATATTTTAATAGGAATGGCATTAAATAGGTAGTTTGCTTTGGAAAGTATAGACATTTTAACAATGTTGATTCTTCACAGCCATGAGCATGACATGTTCTTCCATTTGTTAATATCCTCTGCTATTTCCTTTCTGAGGATTTCATACTTTTCATTGTAGAGGTCCTTCACCTCCTTTGTTAGGTATATTCCTAGGTATTTCATTTTCTTTGAAACTATGGTGAAGGGAGTTGTGTCCTTAATTAGCTTCTCATCTTGAATGTTATTGGCGTATACAAAGGCTACTGACTTTCGACATTGATTTTATATCCTGAAACATTACTGTATTTTTTGATGACTTCTAGGAGTCTTGTGGTTGAGTCTTTGGGATTCTCTAAGTATAAGATCATGTCGTCAGCAAAGAGGGAGAGTTTGACCTTCTCTGCTCCTATTTGGATTCCCTTGATTTCCGTGTCTTGCCTAATTGTATTGGCTAGAACTTCCACCACCATGTTGAATAGTAAAAGTGACAGAGGACAACTTTGTCTGCTTCCAGTTATAAGAGGAAAAGCTTTCAGTTTTACTCCACTCAGTAAAATATTAGCTGAGGGTTTGTCATAGATAGCTTCAATCAGTTTTAGAAATGTGCCACCTATGCCTATACTCTTCAGTGTTCTAAGTAGAAAAGGATGCTGGATTTTATCAAATGCTTTTTCTGCATCTATTGAGAGGATCATATGATCTTTATTTTTGCCTCTGTTAATATGGTGGATAACGTTTATGGACTTGTGTATGTTAAACCAGCCTTGTATCTCTGGGATGAATCCTACTTGCTCATGATGTATGACTTTTTTGATAATAAGCCGTAATATATTGGCTAGGATTTTGTTCAGAATTTTTGCATCCATATTCATGAGTGAAATTGGTATGAAATTTTCATTTTTGGTTGGTTTTTACCTGGTTTTGGTATAAGGGTGATGTTTGCTTCATAGAACGTCTTGGGGGAAGATTCCTTCCTCCTCAATTTTTTGGAATAATTTCTGCAGTGCGGGAATAAGCTCTTCCTTGAAGGTTTGATAGAATTCTGGTGTGAAGCCATCTGCAGCAGGGCATTTTTTGGTTGGAAGCTTTTTTATTGTTTCTTTAATCTTAGTGCTTTAAATTGGTCTGTTCAGGAGTTCTATTTCTTTCTGGCTAAGTTTAGGGAGAGGATGTGATTCTAAATATTGATCCATTTCTTCACATTGTCAAATTTCTGGCAAAGAGTTTCTGATAGTATTCATAGATGATCTCTTGTATCTCTGTGGGATCAATTGTTATTTCCCCTTTATCATTCTGATTGAGGTTACTAGAGATTTTACTTTTCTGTTTCTAGTTAGTCTGGCCAATGGTTTATCTATTTTATTTATTTTTTCAAAAAACCAACTCCTTGTTTCATTAATTTTGTGAATGATTGTTTTGTTCTCAATTTCATTGATCTCTGATTTGATTTTGGATATTTCTTTTCTTCTACTGATTTAGATTTCTCTTCTTTTTCTAATTCCAGAAGATGGCTTGTGAGTTTGTTGCTCTTTTTCTGTTTTTCGAATTTAGGCATCTAAAGCGATAAATTTTCCTCTCAAAACTGCTTTTGCAATATCCCACAGGTTTTGGTAGCTTGTGTCTTCATTGTTGTTATGCTCAAGAAAGTTAATAATTTCCTGTTTTATTTCTTTCTGCACCCATCTGTTATTCAACAGAAGGTTTTTAATTTCTATTCCTTTGTGTGGGGTCGAACGTTTTTGTTAGAGTTGAGTTCCACCTTTATTGCCTTATGGTCTGAGAAGATACAAGGTAAAATTTCAATTCTTTTGATTCTGTTGATATTTGTTTTGCGTCCCAGGATATGATCAATTTTGGAGAATGTTCCATGTGGTGATGCAAAGAACGTATATTCTTTATCTTTGGGATGGAGTGTTCTATATGCGTATATCAAGCACAGTTGTTCTTGGGTCTCATTTAAATCTCTTATATCTTTGTTCAGTTTCTGTTTAGAGGATCTGTCCAGCTCTGTAAGAGGTGTGTTAAATTCCCCTGTTAGTATGGTATTATTGGATATCATATTACTCAGACTGAGTAAGGTCTGTTTCAAGAATCTGGAAGCATTTAAATTGGGTGCATAAATATTTAGAGTTGAAAGGTCTTCTTGTTGTGCTTTTCCCTTGACCAATATAAAGTGACCATCTTTATCTTTTTTGACTTTAGTTGCTTTAAATCCACATGTATCTGAAAATAAGATTGCAACTCCTCTTTTGTTCTGAATTCCGTTTGCCTGAAAAATTGTTTTCCAACTCTTTTCTCTGAGTTTTCATTTGTCTTTTGAAGCCAGGTGTGTTTCTTGCAGACAGCAAATGGATGGCTTGTGGTTTTTAACCCAGTTAGCCAATCTATGTCTCTTCAGTGGGGAATTCAAGTTATTAACATTTATTTAGATAATCGATAAGTGTGGTAGTATTCTATTCATCTTATTTTGTGAGAGTCCATTGCTTAGTTTTATCTTTTGCATCATTTTGGAAGTTGGGTTCTGTTTTGTAATTTTTGAGTTCTTACTTTGCTGCTAATACATTGTGATGGTCAGTTTATAGAACAGGTTGAGATATTTTCTGTTGAGCTGGTCTTGTTGTGGCGAATTTCCTCAATGTTTGTATATCCATAAATTATTTGATTTCTCCATCAATTTTAAAGCTTAGCTTAGCAGGGTACAGAATTCTGGGGAAGAAATTGTTCTGTTTAAGTAGATTAAATGTAGATAAACCATTGTCTTCTTGCTTTTTAAGTGTTAGTAGAGAAGTTTGCAGTCACTCTGATGGATTTGCCCCTAGGTCAACTGGTGCTTACTGCTGGCAGGTTGCACAATCTTTTCTTTTTGTTGACTTTGGACAGGTTCATCACAATGTGTCTTGGAAAAGCTCGGTTAGAGTTGAGGCGACCTGGGGTCCGATATCCCTCTGAAAGCAGTGTGTCAGAATCTTTGGTGATATTTGGGAAATTGTCTTTTATAATATTCTCTAGTATGGCTTCCATTCCTCTGGGGCATTCTTCTTCCCATTCTGGGATTCCTATAACTAGTATGTTGGAACACTTCATAAAGTCCCATAATTCTGCCAGTGAATGTTGTGTTTTCTCTCTCTTTTTATCTGCTTCTATCTGAGTTATCTGAAGAACTTTGTCCTCTACCTCCGAAATTCTTTCTTCTGCATGGTCTAACCTGTTGCTGATACTTTCCATTGCATTTTTAAGTTCCCTAATTGCTTCTGTTCCTTCAGCTCTGCTGTATTCTTTCTATATTCTTCATATCATTAACCTCTTATTCGATTCTGTTTTTGGATTTCCTTTTGGTTATTTTCCACTTTATTAGCAGTTTCCTTCATTGTTTCCATCATTTCCTTCATTGTTTTCATCATGCGTATGCTAAATTCCCTTTCTGTCATTCCTAGTATTTCTTTATGGGTGAAATCCTCTGCAGTAGCTTCCTCATTTTCCCTTATAGAGGTTGCTCTGGACTGGTTCTTCATGTTGCCAGGAGTTTTCTGTTGAAATCTCATGAGGATTTCTTTTATCTATTGCTTTGCCCTAATTTTTCTTTCACTTTTTCTTGCTCTTTAAGTTCTTCTGCCTGTGGACTAAGGTTTTGATGAGTCCTTTTAGTACAGGACCACAAGGATGAGAAGGTTGAAGAGCAAGAAGGTTTAAAAGAAAGATAGAAAGAAAAGAAAATAGAGAAAGGAGAGGGGGTGGGTAAAAGGGAATATTGAAAAAAAGAAGAGAGGTATGGAAAGAGGGAGACAGAGCAATATAGGTGTACAATAGGGTACTTTGACACAATCTTAAAAAAAAACCAACCTCTGGGAGTGACCAGTTGGGTGGTTCCCTTGAGGTCAGCAGCAACTCTTCGGACACAGTACCCCACCTCCACCAAGTAGAGAGGAAGGTCAAAAATGCTGTAAATCAAACCAAAACAAGTAAACAGAAAACATTACCGGGTAAAATTGGGTGAAAAAAACAAATAATAGGGGTAGAAACACTAGCAAATATGAAGTTCTAATTAGTGAAAAAGGCAGCAATGGGAAATTGTATTTAAACTAAAAAAGTGGAGAAAGAAAAGAAAAAATCTATACGAAAAAGGTTGAAATTAAAAAACAAAACAACAACAAAATAAACAAAAAACAAACAAAGAACAACAACAAAAACAAAAACAAAGTAGTATATATATCTTGTTGAATATTGTCTGCACAACAGGTGGTCTTCTCGGGTATGAGATGTTAATCACAATGCTAATACAACTGGAGGCCTCCGGTGATTTCTCAAACCGCACACGGTGGAGACCCTTAATCTCTCTTTGGTCTTTTTAATAGGCACTTTGAACTTCTAAACTTAGCTGAGCAGAAGTTTTCCCAGGAAACTGCTTGTTGCTGGGATCACTGCTAAAGTGGCTATCCACTTACCCAGTGTGCCAAAACTGGTCTCACTCTGCCCCTGAGGGTTAAGGCTGTAAGGTGGTTCAGTCCCTTCCTTTAGGCTGCTCAGTCACTAGGTTACTAACTCCCACCTTATCCTTGCTCTGCAACCCTGAAGGCAGAGCTGACTGGGGCAGTTCTCTCTCAATGGCTCCCTGTGCCCCACAGCCAAACACTATTAGCTCCATCTGGCTCAGTGGCTCTGTCTGGGGCCCTAGACAATGCCCAAGGTTCTCTGCACTCCTGCTAAAGCTCTCACTAAGGAAGTTCAACTGAGTGCCAAGTACAAAAACACAAAAACAGTTCACAGGTAAGGCCTTTCCGGTTTGCAGTCTCGCTGCTGCTGTACTTACCACTGCCGGCGGGATTAGACTGATAGAACACGTGCCACTACTTTCCAGTTTTCCACTGGTTTTGTCCTCCTCTTTGGGTTCAGAAGTCTCTCACTGAGTCCCTGTGTCCTCAACGGAATGATTATAGGCAGATCCCACCAGCCACAGATGCCTAGAGTCTTATCTCCCCAGACTCATGGTGCCCAGTTTCAGGGAAGCTGTTACTCAGCCGCCATCTTGCTCCCAGAAGTCCCAACACAGATTCTAAATTCAGATGGTAAAAGAGCAGGATCCACACTTGGTGTATGAAACCTCAGGACTATGAAACTCTGCTGAGTAAAGGCACTGTCAAACAGATTACAGGCCTCTTAGAAGAGAAACAGGGAAGTTTGGCAGATGGATTTCTTGAGCTCAGGAGTACAAGACCGGCCTAAGCAAAAGCCAAGCTCCATCTCTACTAAAAATAGAAGAATTAGGCAGGCCTAATCTTACATCCTGGGAAGCTGAGGCAAGAGGATCACTGGCAAGCAAGAATATGAGCTTGCTGTGAGCTCTGATGCCAGGGCACTCTACAAGGGTGCAAGAATGAGACTCTGCCTCAAGCAAACAAACAAACCAAAAATAAAGTTTAGGTATAAAGGTAACTTTTTCTTTCTTTCTTTTTTTTTTTTTGAGACAGTCTCACTTGATCCTCCTCGGTAGAGTGCTGTGGCATTATACCTCATAGCAACCTCCAACTCCTGGGCTTAGGCAATTTTCTTGCCTCAGCCTCCTGAGGAGTTGAGAGAATACAGCCACCCACCACAACCACTGGCTATATTTGGTTGCAGGTGAGCCAGGGCCAGGTTCAAACCTGTCACCCTCAGTGTATGGGGCCAGCACCCTACCCACTGAGCCACAGGCACTACCCATAATAGATATCTTTATAGTCTTATAATTCAGAATTTAGGTCCTGAATTTGGGAAAGGCAAAATCAAGAATGTATGTCACAGTAGACATGGCATAAGTCAGAAAAACCAGAAATATTTACATTTAATGCTGTAAAACAACAACAGATAATACTGAGGCTAAACCTGTACTTTACACACACACACACACACACACACACACACACACACACACACACACACTAATTCAGAGGCCCACGCTAAAAACAAAGTTAAAAAGCAATACCAATTACTCATATTAGCCAGGAGAGGGAGATGTTTGTTCAGATCTGTGGCTTGGATAATTAATGTTTGTGTTTTGTCTGTGTCCAAACCTGATAAAGCAGTGGCTTTGCTTTTTCTCTCATATTCTTAACTGTTACTGAGGGACCTGGTCAGAGGTTGGCACCCTGTGAGATTGATTGCCAGGTCAGCTCCCATGTGCCTGGGTTTATTTTTCTCTTTCTCACCACTATTACTGGGCTATGGTAGGGCAATATATTGATGATATTTCAATAAATGTCATATATATTATATATTTCCAGTCTTTTCTGTCAGGCCTTAAAAGAAGCCCCTTCCATGAAATCTAATGAACACAGCACAGTTTTAGAATAGAATTTTGAAACCAGGTGACAAACCAGCCTCAAATCTGGACATAAAGGAAAATTCTGTCTGCCCAGCATGTTGTGTCACACCTGTAATCTCAGCACCTTGGGAGGCCTAGGAGGAGGCTCACTTGAGGTCAGATGTCCAAGACCATCCTGAAGAACATAGCAAGACCCAAATCTCTACAAAAAAAATAAGAACAATTGACCAGGCCTGGCAAGGTGTCTCAGACCTGTAATCTGGGAGGCCAAGGTGAGTACATTGCCTAAGATCAAAGGTTTGAGACCAGCCTGAACAAGAGTGAGACCTTTTCTCTAAAAATAGCCAGGCATTGTGGTGGGCACCTGTAGTCCCAGCTATTAAGGAGGTTGAGACAATAGGATAGCTTGAGCCCAAGAATTTGCGGTTGTTGTGATCTATGATCCCATGGAACTCTACCAAGGGCAACAAAGCAAGACACTGTCTAAACAAAAGGAAAAAAAAATAACCAGGAGTGGAGATGTGCACCTGTAGTGCCAGCTATTTGCAAGGCTGAGGTGGGAGGATCACTTGAGCCCAGGAGTTGAAGACTGGTAGGAACTATGATGATGCTACCATACTCTAGCTTGGGTGACAGAGTGAGACCTTGTCTCAATAAATAAATAAATAAATAAATAAATAAATAAATAAATAAATAAATAAGTAAAACGGCTGCGGGAATTGTTTCAACCTCTTTATTGGGTCTTATTAGCTCCAATAAAAATTGTGATATACTTAATCACCATCTAAAGCAACACTTTGCATTGACAATTTTGCTGACCACCTCTCACTTCACCCCACATACATTCTGTCTACCACTGTCAAGATCTACCCTTTCTGACTTTGTGCCCCTAACCAATACAATCCCTATTGAAAAATAATGTGTTAAGCTCCTGCCACCATACACGGCTAATTCTTTAGTTGCAGTTGTCATTGTTGTTTTTCAGGCCCGGGCTGGGTTCAAACCCGCCAGCTCCAGTGTATGTGACTGGCGCTCTAGCTGCTGAGCTGCAGGCGCCAAGCCATAATCAATTAATTATTAATAAAACATGACCTAATAGAAGCGAGACCCTGACTCTACTAAAATAGAAAATCCAGCTGGGTGTTGTGGTAGATGCCTGAAGTCCAAGCTACTTAGGAAGCTGAGGCAAGACAATCAATTGAGCCCAAGAGTTTGAGGTTGCTGTGAGCCATGATACCACAACACTGTACCCCAGGGTGACTGAATGAGATTCTGTCTCAAGTACAAACAATAAGTAAAAAGAAAATTTCTTCATCCACATGAAATATGTTAAATAAAAAATGGCAAGAGAGGAAGAAGACGGAAGTCAAGAGTTCTTCACTTACAAACATTTTATAAAATGAACAAAAGTTGATAAATTTCTCGTGAGTCATAGCAAAATTCCAGACCTGATATTTAATAGATTGATTAAAATGGAAATTTAATTAATTAGTATGATTAGTATAATAATTTTTCACAAATGCATTGTTTTCCAGTAAGTGGTTGTCATCTGAATTTGTTGCCTCCACTCCCCTCTTTTTGCAAGACAGGTTTGCATTCACTCTGTCACCCACCTGGAGTGCAGGATCCCAATCATAGCAAACTGCAACCTTAATTTTCAGGGTTCAAGTTATCCTCTAGCCTTAGCCTCCCAAGTAGCTGGGACTACAGATATGCACCACCATATCTGGCTAATTTTTAAAACTTTTTGTAGAGACAAGTTCTCACTATATTGCTCAGGCTGGTCTTGAATGGCCTCAGCCTCCCAAAGTGCTGAGATTACAGGTGTGAGGACTTGGCCTGGACCTATTTTCTATACCTTTGCATGCCGTCTTCCCAGGAAGGTACGTTCAAATATATAAAGGACAGAGGACCAATTTCCAATTACACAAGCAATGATTACTTTTGTTCTATTGTTAATAGGCTGAATATATTTTCTTACTCTTGAAAAAGTATAACTTTGAAAAAGATCTCTTACTCCATCACTTGGAAGTAACTAATAGAGATATTTTGGTTTATCTTCTTCCTGGCCTTTTTTACTAAGTATATCCATGTACCCAAAGACATACACAGACTTATAGAAAAACCTCTTTTCTCATTCAGTTGGACATGGCCATAAGAACACTTGTTCTATTCTAAGTGGAACTCTCATCATGCACAGCAAATGCTAGGTAAGTGTTTGCTCAGGGGTTCTTCTCTGACTCCAGCTACTAAAGCCATAAAGAAGAGGAATGTAGAGTTCAAAACCACCTCAGGGGCACAGGAATATTAAAAGCAAAGAAGGGAAGATAAATGGAAATTTAGGTCATCTGGTTACTAGCCCCAAATCAAATATCTTATAGTTCTCTGGGTACCTTTTGAATTATTTCAATACAGATTTATTACTATGTCAGTAGTATTTTTTTTTCAGGGGGGGGTCTCACTATATTGCACTGGCTGGAGTGCAGTGCTGATTTACAGGCATAGTCATAGCACACTGCAGCCTCTAGCTTCTAAACCCAAGTGATCTTCCCCCACCTCAGTCTCCTGTGTATCTTGGACTACAGACATGTGCCACTGTGCCTGGCTTACATTCCTAGTATTTCCTTTTATGAATTTCCTGAAGGATAAAATTAGTTCTATAAGAAAATTTTAAGTAAGCGGAAAACATGGCATGTCTCAAAAGATGCCCCTAAAATTGCCTTTCATAGGGAAAATGGGAAATTGTTGCTAAATGTACCTTTATTTGCAAAGTATTCACTACAACATTTTACAAAATATTCTCTGTGTTTTGGCCACTTTTTTGCAAAATTTCTTGAAGAAAGACAAATCAATATATGAAAAAGATATCTGAGGGTGGATTCTGGGTGGAGGGAGGGTACTTGGTGGGACCTCAGCTATTGTACATATTGCAAGGGTACATGTCAAATCTATTAAGAGTATCTCTTTTTCTTTTTTTTGCCCTTGGTAGAGTGCTGTGTTATCACAGCTCACAGCAACCTCAAATTCTTGGGCTTAAGCAATTCTCTTGCCTCAGCCTCGCAAGGTGGGTTAGGAGGCTGGGACCTGGCTGATTGGCAGAGGTGCTGAACTGCTGATCTGGCTCCAAGGTGGGCAGCAGAGATCAAAGTTGTGTCTTTATCTGATGTGGGACATTAACTTCAGTTGAATAACAATAGGCCCTCTCTCTTAATTTTTTGGAGACAGAGATTCACTTTGTCTCCTTGGTACAGTGCTCTGGTGTTGTAGCTCACAACAATCTCAAACTCCTGGGCTCAAGTGATTCCTTGCCTTAGCCTCCCAAGTAGCTGGGACTACAGGAGTCTGCACAAAGCACAGCTATTTTTTAGAGATGAGATCTCTCTCTGGCTCAGATTGGTCTAGAACCCATGAGTTCAGGCAATAAACCTGCCACAGCCTCCCAGAGTGGTAGGATTACAGGCATGAGCCACCTCACCTGGCGCTAGACCTCTCTTAAGAGCTCTGTGATGCTCCCAGAGCTCCAGTGCTCCCATTTTCCCTGATTTTTCAACCATTTGAATCAGGACTCAAGGCCTATATATTGAAATTAATTAATGTTTCTCATCTATCTTTTAATTTATAGGCTTCCCCCTCCATCTTGTTTCCCTTGTAGTTTTTTGGTGAAGAATTTATTTGTCCTGTTGAGTTTCATGGAGTTTGGATTTTGCAGATTGCATCTTTTTGGTTTATTTTACTTAACCTCAACCAAACTAGCTACGTACAATCCTGAACTAAAGAACACACTTATAGACTAGGCCATCAAAATTCATGCTTTTTTCTTTCAGAGGTATGTAAACAAGGATGGCATCCTCTCCATCAAACATGAAGTGCTGGGAATCAGGTATCCTTTGTGCTTACTTAATGTTCCTTTATGTGTTTTATTAATTTAGATATATACCAAATATTGACTTAATTTACAACTTTTAAAATTTCAGATATCAGAACTGATGATCAATTTAACTAAAAAGTTTGAATAACATTAAATATTTTGATAAATGTGTTAACATGTGGAAGGGTGGAGAATTTTAAATAATTAATTGAAATATAATTCTTTCAGAAATTGAGGAAAGTAAATTATTGAATTCCATTGCTACAAATGGTGGTGTTTTAAATGATATGCTAAAATACTTAATCTGAATTTTCTTAGGCTTTTAAATGGTCATATTCCCAGTGTAAATAACTCTTCTAGTAACTATCTTAGACATACTCATAGTATACTGACGTCATGGCAATTTTCTGAATGCACATGAGATGAATGGAGTTAATACCACTAAGCATACAAAATATTTTTGTTGTACTGTGATCATAAATGCATCACAAGGTATAATGGTTAATCGCAAATCAATGTTAGTAGGCTCACAGAAAGGCTATTCTTCTATTCCAAGGCAGTTAGAAGCTCTAAATTTATAAGCTGATGAGTTTATTCTAAGCTATAAGTAGACATAGGCATCAGAGTGTAGAAGGAAATTATGGGCAAATACACTAATGCGATGACCCCTTATATATATTTTGGCACATTTTCATCCTATGGGTATTGTGCAAATATGCAAAATGACCATGTATTCCAGATATGTTTTGGACAATGTAATCTAAGAGAACTAGAATTTGAATACATGTCAGTGAGGTATTTAAAAATAATGAATTTTCTTTATTTCATCAGCCTTTATATAGCTTTCCTTTATTTTACAATGACTAGAAATTGTACCTTTAATTAGGGCCATTACTATGATCTAAATAATTTTGGGTTTTTAAATTATTTTTTCTCTTAGAATTTTTCAAAAATACAATATATATATATATATACATTTGTTGGGGGTTCATTAAAAGTAGAAGAAACCAGGTTACACTGATTGCATTTGTTAGGTAAATTCCCTCTTATAATCAATCAAGTCTTGCCCCTAAGAGGTGTGGCACACACCAGGGTCCCAACCCCCTCCCTCCTTCCCTCTCTCTATTCTTCCTTTCCCCACCCATCCCTCCTTTCTCTCTCTGCTCTCCCCTTCCCCCACCCCCACTGTGTCCTTAATTGTCCTCATATTAAAATTGAGTACATAAGATTTATGCTTCTCCATTCTTGTGAAGCTTTACTAAGAATAATGTGTTCCACTTCCATCCAGGTTAATACAAAGCATGTAAAGTCTCCATTTTTTTAATGGCTAAATAGTATTCTGTGGTGTACATATACCACGGCTGGTTAATCCATTCCTGGGTTTGTGGGAATTTAGGCTATTTCCACATTTTGGCGATTATAAATTGAGCTGCAGTAAAAAGTCTAGTGCAAGTGTCCTTATGATAAAAGATTTTTTTCCTTCTCAGTAGATGCCCAACAATGGGATTGCAGGATCAAATGGGAGGTCTAGCTTGAGTTTTTTGAGATTTCCCTATACTTCCTTCCAAAAAGGTTGTATTAGTTTGCAGTCCCACCAGCAGTAAAAGTATGTTCCCTTCTCTCCACATCCACGCCAGCATCCCCAGTTTTGAGATTTTGTGATGTGGACCATTCTCACTGGTGTTAGATGGTATCTCAGGGTGTTTTGATTTGCATTTCTCTAGTAATTAGGGATGATGAGCATTTTTTCATATGTTTGTTAGCCATTCGTCTGTCTTCGTTAGAGAAGGTTCTATTCATGTCTCTTGCCCATTGATATATGGGATTATTGGCTTTTTTCATATAGATTAATTTGAGTTCTGTCTAGATTCTAGTTATCAAGCTTTTGTCTGATTCAAAATATGCAAATATCCTTTCCCATGGTGTAGGTTGTCTATTTGCTTTGGTTGTTGTCTCCTTAGCTGTAAAGAAAATTTTCTGTTTAAGAAGTCCCATTTGTTATTTTTGTTGTTTTTGCAATTGCCACAGCAGTCTTCTTCATGACGTCTTTCACAGGCCAATATCTTCCAGTGTTTTTCCTATGCTTTCTTTGAGGATTTTTATTGTTTCATGCCTTAAATTTACATCCTTTATCCATCTTGAATCAATTTTTGTGAGTGGGGAAAGGTGTGGGTCAAGTTTCAGTCTTTTACATGTAGATATCCAGTTCTCCCAGCACCATTTACTGAATAGGGAGTCTTTCCCCCAAGGTATGATCTTGTTAGGTTTATCAAAGATTAGGTGGTTGTTACGTGTTAGTTTCATTTCCTGGTTTTCTGTTTGATTCCAAATGTCTATGTCTCTTTTTTTGTGCCAGTACCATGCTGTCTTGACCATTATGGCTTTGTAGTATAGCGTAAAATCTGGTATGGTGATGCCCCCCAGTTTCGTTTTTTTTTTTTTTTTTTTTTACCAAGAACTGCCTTAGCTATACAGATTTTTTTCTGGTTGCATATAAAATGCAGAATCGTTTTTTCCAAATCTTGAAAGTATGACATTGGTATTTTAATAGGAATGGCATTGAATAGGTAGATTGCTTTGGGAAGTATAGACATTTCAACAATATTGATTTTTCCCAGCCGTGAACATGATATGTTCTTCCATTTGTTAATATCGTCTACTATTTCCTTTCTTAGGATTTCATAATTTTTTTTATAGAGGTTCTTCGCCTTTTTTGTTAAGTATATTCTTAGGTATTTTATTATCATTGAAGCTATGGTGAAGGAAGTTATGTCCTTAATTAGCCTTTCATCTTGACTGTTATTGCCATATACAAAGGCAACTGATTTGTGAAAATTGATTTTATATCCTGAGACATTACTGCATTTTTTGATGACCTCCATGAGCCTAGTGATTGAGTTCTTCAGGTTCTCTAAGTATAAGATCATGTCATTAGCAAAGAGGGAGAGTTTGACCTCCTCTTCTCCTATTTGGATTCCCTTTATTTACTTGTCTTGCCTAATTGTATTGGCTAGAACTTCCAGCACTATGTTGAAAAGTAATGGTGACGGAGGACAACCTTGTCTTGTTCCAGTTCTAAGAGGAAAAGCTTTCAGTTTTACTCCCTTCAATATAATATTAGCTTTGAGTCTGTCATAGATAGCTTCAATCAGTTTCAGAAATGTGCCAACTATGCCTATACTCTTCAGTGTTCTAATTAAAAATGGACGCTGGATTTTATTGAATGCTTTTTCTGCATCTATTGAGAGGAACATATGATCTTTATTTTTGCTTCTGTTATTATGGTGGATAACATTTATGGACTTGCCTATGTTAAACCAGACTTGCATCCGTGGGATGAAACCTACTTGATCATGATGTATGACTTTTTTGATGTTAAGGGGTAATCTATTGGCTAGGATTTTATTGAGAATTTTTGCATCTATATTCATTAATGAAATAGGTCTGAAATTCTCTTTTTTAGTTGGCTCTTTTCCTGGTTTTGGTATCAGGGTGATGTTTGGTTCATAGAATGTGTTGGGGAAGATTCTTTCCTCCTCATTTTTTTGGAATAATTTCTGCAATGCGGGAAAAAGCTCTTCCTTGAAGGTTTGATAGAATTTTGGTGTGAAGCCATCTGGACCAGGGCATTTTTTTGTTGGAAGCCTTTTTATTGTTTCTTTAATCTCAGGCCTTGAAATTGGTCTATTCAGAAGCTCTATTATACATATTTATAGGGTACATGTGATATTTCGATACAGGCACACAATGCATCTTAATCAAATAAGAATAACTGGAATATCTATCACCTAAAGCATTTATCATGTATTTGTGTTAGTAATATTCCAGTTCCACTCATTTAGTTATTGTACTTTAGAGTACTGCCTGACTTATTGTTGATTATAGTCACTTTGTTGTGTTATCCAATATTGTTAGTTCTAACTAACGGTAGTTTTGCACCCATTAACACACCTTACCCCCCTCCCTTCTACCCTCCCTTCTCCCTGGGAAGCATTATTTACTTTTTTAACTCAAAGCTGAGTACAGCGCCTAGCACCACAGGCATTAAAAAAAAATATTTGTTGGATGAATGAGTTTGTTTTTGTTTGTTTGTTTGTTTGTTTGTTTGTTTGTTTTGAGATGCAGTCTCACTATGTCACCGTCCATAGAGTGTCATGGGGTCACAACTCACAGCAACCTCAAACTGCTGGGCTTAAGCGATTTTCTGGCCTCAGCCTCCCTACAGGCACCTGCCACAACGCCCGGCTATTTTTTGTTGCAGTTGTCATTGTTTAGCTGGTCGGGGCCAGGTTGGAACCTGCCAGTCTTGGTGTACTTAGCTGGCGCCATAACCACTATGCTATGAGCGCCCAGCAGGATGAATGAGTTTAAGTGCGATTTTTCCCATTTTGTACATAAAGCAATCAATACTGGGAAAGGCACACTTATAAGAGAAAACATTCAGTATTAGTTTTTCTGAGTCTGAGTTGTTTCACTTATGATAATGGCCTACAGTTCAATCTGTGTTGGTTCAAAAGACATGAATTCTTTCTTTTTTAAGCTGAATAGTATATTTCGGTTGTGTATACACCACCTCACCTTTATCCAGTTCTCTGTTCATGGACACTTAAGTTGATCATATATCTTAACTATTGTTAATAGTGCTTTGATAAACATACAACTGCAGATATTTTTTTCTTTTTCTTATTAAATCATAACTGTGTACATTACTGCATTTATGGGGTACAATGTGCTGATTTTATATGCAATTTGGAATGCTTACATCAAACTGGTTAACATAGCCTTCATGGCATTTTCTTAGTTGTTGTGTTAAGACATTTATATTCTATATTTAGTAAGTTTCAGTTGAACCTTGTAAGATGCACCATAGGTGTGATCCCACCAATTACCATTACTCCACCCATCCTCCGCACTTCCATCCCTTTCTACTTTCTCCATATTCTTTAAGAAAAATCTCATCCAAACACTCTTATTGATCATGCCAGATTTAACTTAATACCCACAGAGACAAGAGAGGAAAGAATTGCTAAGGCCACTAATAGATCAGACCAACCAGTAGCTACTTCCACCCGATTTTCTAACCAAGACTTGTGGCCTTGTCAAGGTCCAGCTGGACTCCTGGAGGCACAGTTATATACATAGAGCACTTTACAGGGGCATCCACTTCTCAGGAACAAGATGCTCTTTAGGGCAGATGTTTTACACTAAACAATAAACAATAAAGGCTCCCAAGAGTACCCAGTGGTGTCTTAAGAGGGTTATTTCCTGGAAACAATACAGAGATTGATTTCCTTAATTGGCTAGTTGCCAAGAAGACTTATTGGCAGAATTGTTATAATTTTCCTTTATCTCCTCTCTCCGAGTCCCTACATCTCAGCACCTTCCTCTCTTTCTTCCAGTCTGCCATAGGAATGAAATTCTATCATAGGTCGTTTCTACATTTAACATTTATTTCCTACAGTCTCAGTTTAAAAGATTGTTGCCTCCTTTCAGCACTGCTGAGGGAGGGTACATGCAGCTTTGTTTTGGAGTCCCACGATAACTCAAAGGGAAACTTTCACAATGTCCGGAATGCTTCATGTCCTGAGAATGAAGGAGGAGAATGTCCTAAAATTCCTTGCAGCAGGAACCCAACTTAGGTGGCATCAACCTTGACTTCCAAATGAAACAGTACATCTACAAAAGGAAAAGTGATGGCATCTCCATCATAAATCTGAAGAGGACCTGGGAAAAGCTTCTGTTGGAAGCTCGTGCCATTGTTGCCATTGAAAACCTTGCTGATGTCAGTGTCATATCCACCAGGAATACTGGCCAGCAGCTGTCCAGATGTTTGCTGCTGCCACTGGAGCCACTCCTATTGATGGTCACTTCACTCTCGGAACCTTCAGCAGCCAGGTTCAGGCAGCATTTCAGGAGCCAGGTCTTCTAATGGTTACTGATCCAAGAAGTAATAATGACCAAGATACAAATGAAAAAATGTACGTTTACACAGGCACCCAAAGTGAGTAGCAACAGCGTGAATCCTTCAGGCCTTTGCTTCTTGCTTCTTCACAGAATAAATCTGTAAATAATAATAGTGCTCAATTTATATTACTTACAGCAAGTGCCACCTTTCAGGGCCTGTCACAAATCTTGCTGCTCTTTCAGATGCCTTTTGAGTTTACAAAGGAAATGACTGTGGATACAAACAATTGCAATTTAGGCCAGTTTACCAGTGTAACTTTTCACAGCATACAACCAGTTTTAACTTAAATGGTTGTAATTACACAAATAATGTGTGTGAAGAAAAGCTTTCTGAAAAGAAATTTGGAGGAAAGAGATGTTCTCCCAATAAGTTTGTAAGATGGAACCTTTGGTGAATTGCAGAGGACAAAGGGATGCTTGGGTTTTTGTAGCAGAAGTTCTTACCTGGGTTCCCAATCATGTCCTTTTCTGCTAATGAAATATACACATATACCCCAAAGATCATCATACACAGGAAAAACGGGAAATTGTAGCTAAATCTATCTTTGTTAATAAATAATTCATTACAAAATTTTACAAAATCGGCTCAGCACCCGTAGCACAATGGTTAAGGTGCCAGCCACATACACTGAGGCTGGTGGGTTCGAACCCTGAGTCCGGGCCAGCTAAAACAATGATGATAACTGCAACAATAAATAGCCGTGTGTTGTGGCGGGTGACTGTACTCCCAACTACCTGGGAGGTTGAGGCAAGAGAATCGCTTAAGCCCAAGAGTTGGAGGTTGCTGTGAGCTGTGGTGCCACAACAGCTATGTGTACCAAGGGCGACATAGTAAGACCATGTCTAAAACAAACAAAAAAAAGACTACAGAATATTCTCTAAGCTTTGACCTCCGTCTGTCTTCTCTCCCACTTATGGCAAACAAGTTCCAATATATCCACTGTTAGAGTTTCACCACATATGTCTGTTTGGGGAAACACAAACACCAGGGTTCAACCTATCCTCCCAATTGGAACCAGAATCACCACTGGTGATTTCTAATTGATTGACTCAAGTGAGCTCTGATTCGTTGGCTCCAATGACCTCTGTTTGGTTGACTCTGGTGAGCTCTGAGTGGTTGACTCTAGCGATTTTTGATTGTTGGGCTTCAGTGAGCTCTCGTTGGAAGATTATGGTAATTTCTGATTGGTTGGCTCCAGTGCGCTGTGATTGGTTGACTCTGGGCATTTCTGGTTTACTCTGGTGATTTCTGAATGGTTGACTCTGGTGATTTCTCATTGATTGGCTCTGGTGATTTCTGATTGGTTGACTCATGAGAGCTCTCATTGGTTGGATCTATTGGATTCTGACTGGTTGACTCTGGTGATTTCTGATTGGTTGACGCAAATGAGCTCTGATTGGTGGGCTCCAAAGAGCTTTGATTGGTTGACTCTAGTGATTTCTGGTTGCCTCTTGATTTCATATTGGTTTATTGGTTGGTTCTGGTGATTTCTGATTAATTGGCTCCAGTAAACTCTGACTAGTTGACTCTGGTGATTTCTGATTGGTGGCCTCAAGTGAACTCTCAATGGTGGGCTCCAATGAGCTCTGATTGGTTGACTTTGGTGATTTCTGATTGGTTGATGCAGGTCCAATGAGCTCTGATTGGTTGATTCTGGTGATTTCTGGTTTCCTCTGGTGATTTCTCATTGGTTGATTAGTTGACTTTGGGATTTCTGATTGGTTGGGTCAAGTGAGATCTTATTGATTGGCTCTGGTGATTTCTGATTGTTGACTAAAGTGAACTCTGATTGGCCATTTCTAATGAGCTCTAATATGTTGACTCTGGTGATTTCTGATTGGTTGATTCAAGTGAGTTTTTTCACAACACACAACCGGTTTTAACTTAAGTGGTTTTAATTAAAGATATAATGTATGTGAAGAAAAGTTTTTGGAAAAGAAATTTGGAGGAAAGAGATGTTCTCCCAGTAAGTTTATAAGATGGAGGCTTTGGTGAATTTCAGAGAACCAAGGGGTGGTTGGGGTTTTATAGCAAAAGTTCTTAGCTGGGTTCTCAATCAGGTTCTTTTCTGCTAATGAAATATACACATATATTCCAAAGGTCACCATACACAAGAAAAATGGGAAATTGTAGCTAAATCTACCTTTGTTTATAAAACATTCATTACAAAATTTTACAAAATAAGCTCAGCACCCACAGCACAGTGGTTAAGGCATCAGCCACATACACTGAGACTGGTGGGTTTGAACTCTGGGTACTGGCCAGCTGAAACAGCAATGACAACTGCAACAAAAAATAGCCATGTGTTGTGGCGGGTGATTGTAGTCCCAACTATCTGGGAGGCTGAGACAAAAGAATCACTTAAGCCCAAGAGTTGGAGGTTTCTATGAGCTGTAGTGCCACAACACTCTACTGAGGACGACATACTAAGACCCTGTCTCAAAAAAAAAAAAAATATATATATATATATATATGACAGAATATTCTCTAAGTGTTGACCTCCTGTTATTTTCTCTCCCACTCATGGCAAACAAGTTTCAATATATCCACTGTTAGAATTTCACCATATATGGCTGCTTTGGGAAGCACAAATACCAGGAGTCAACCTATCCTCCCATCTGGAACTGCAAACACCACTGGTGATTTCTGATTTGTTGACGCAAGTCATCACTGATGGGTTGGATCAAATGAACTCCCAGTGGTTGACATTGACACTGGTGAGCTCTTACTGGTTTATGCTGGCAATTTCTGATTGTTTGGCTCCAATGAGATCTGATTGGTAGATTCTGGTGATTTCTGATTGGTTGGCTCCAGTGAGCTCTGATTGGTTGACTCTGGAGATTTCTGTTTGCCTCTGGTGATTTCTCATTGGTTGATTGGTTGACTCAAGTAAGTTCTTATTGGTTGGCTCTGGAGATTACTTACTGTTTGACTCATGTGAGCTCTTATTGGTCTGTTCAAATGAGCTCTGATTGGTTGTCTCAATTGAACACGTTTTGGTTGGCTCCATTGAGCTCTTATTGGTTGCCCTTGGTGATTTTTGATTGGTTGACTAAAGTGAACTCTGATTGGTCTTTTCCAATGCACTCTGATTGGTTGACTCAAGTGAGCTCTGATTGGTTCATTCAGGTGAGGTCTAGACGTCCCAACATTGAAGAAAAATGTGGGTTTCAGAGTCAATTCGGAGTGCGTGTGTCTCCCCTAGTCAGAAAATGGCCACTTGTCTTTATTTCAAATTTAGGCCCTGTGAGCCAATCAAGATCCATCATGAAGGACTAGCCGTTTCCTGGTTGACATTTAGTACATGGTTTTCTACATATACAGCCTTGCTAAAAAAGGAAGATGATCCCCACAACAGGCACAGCTCTGTTGCACTACTCCAGAGACTGAGCAGAGAAGGTGCAGGCCCAAAAGTTGGGGAAGCTGAAAAAAGAATCATCTCAGTAGTTGAATGGGCCACAAAATGCTCCTTACATGGGCAATTACACATGTTTCAGTACAGAGCTAGTCAACTGTCAATATAGTCCAACAAGTAGCCCGAGAAACAGGACGTAGCCTACAATAAAATGGTGTCATGAAGGTAAGGCAGAGAAAGTGTGAAGAGTGCATTTCTGTGGCCTATAATGATTTCAACACATAACCTGGCAGCTTAAGCACTAGGAGACAGCATTGCCATGCAATGCCCTTCCAGAAAATTTGGGTTGTTTGATTCCAGTTGTCTTACGGCAGTTAGTTCAGTATTTCTCTGAATATGATCTAGGAACCACCTGCATCAGTGTCAGGGATGGAAGGAAGCTTTTTGGAAATATGGAATCACTAATTCCACTCCAGACCTACCAAAATAGAATCTTGGGGTTGGTATCAAGTTACATACATTTTCATGAGGTGATTTGAATGTGTACAAAGTTTGATAAGTACTTCAGAAATCTGTGTGGTGTACCATCATGTCGTGCATAGTACTTGGCACCATGGTGCTTAGAGAATTTAAACAGGTAAAACAAATGATTGGCTCAGGTATTTCTTGCTCAAACCCAAGCATTATCTTTTATTTTCCTTTATAGTTCTGCAGGATCTATGAACTGTCTGAGTGACAGACTGAAAAGTGGGCATAGGCAAGGGACATCACTTACTTCACAGAGAAAATTAAAACTGTAGGTTCAGCATCCTCCTTGCCTTGTGTCTGTATTTAAGGGAAAGACAATATGTCTATTATTATTCTGATGTTAACTGTATGTTTTTCAGAGTTGTACCCTCATAGATTAAGCAAAGTCCCATCTATTCCTTAATCTCTTGATTGCTAGGAACTTTTAGAAATCAAAAGTGGAGGTTAGATTTTGTTACATGATATTTCTGCATCATACTCCCATGCACTTATTGGTAGAAGTTGACATGCATGGGAGCTCTCACATATAAGTGAAAACATTCAGTATCACTTTTTCTGCGTCTGAGTTGTTTCGCTTATGATAATGGTCTATAGTTCTATTTCTGTTGCTTCAATAGACATGAGTTCTTTCTTTGGTACAGCTTAATAGCATTTCAGTTGTGTATACACCAGCTCACCTTCATCTAGTTCTCTGCTCATGGACACTTAAGTTGATCCTATATCTTAGTTATTGTGAATAGTGCTTTGATAAACATACAAGTGCAGATATTTTTTTCTATTCCTTATCAAATCATAAATGTGTACATTAATGCATTTATGGGGTACAATGTGCTAATTTTATATACAATTTGGAATGCTTACATCAAACATGTTAACCTAGCCTTCATGGAATTTTCTTATTTATTGTGTTAGTATGTTTATATTCCACATTTAGAAAGTTTTACAAGTACTCTTGTATGATGACGGTAGGTGTAGTCCCACCAATTACCCTCCTTCCGCCCATCTTCCTCCCTCCCCTCCCTTCCTCCTTTCCCCATATTCTTTAAGAAAAATCTCATTCAAACACTCTAATTTATCACACTAGATAACTTAATACCCAGAGAAACAAAAGAAGAAAGAATTGCTAAGGCCACAAATAGATGTTGCCAACCAGTAGCTACTTCCATCGGATTTTCTAACCAAGCCTTGTGGTCTTGTCAAGGTCCAGCTAGACTCCTAGAGGCACAGTTATATCCATAGAACACTTTACGTGGGCATCCACTTCTCAGGAACAAGATGCTCTTTAGACCAGAGGTTTTAGACTAAATGATAAACAATAAAGGCTCCCCAATAGCACCCAGTGGTGTCTTAAGAGGGTTGTTCCCAGAAAACAATACAGAGATTGAGTTCCTTTATAGGCTAGCTGCCCAAAAGACATATTGACAGAATTGTTACAATTTTTTTTTATCTCCTCTCTCACTGTCCTTACATCTCAGTAGCTTCCTATTTTTTATTTTCCAGTCTGCCACAGGGTTGAAATTCTATCATAGGTCATTCCTACATTTAACATTTACTTCCTACAGTCTCTGTTTAAAAGACTATGGCCTCCATCAGCACTGCTCAGTGAGAGTCCATGCAGCATTGTTTTCGATTCCCATGGTAACTCAAAAGTAAATTTTACAATGTCCAGATCGCTTCATGTCCTGCAAATAAAGGAGGAGGATGTCCTCAAATTCTTTGCTGTAGGAACACACTTAAATGGCGCCAACCTTGACTTCCAAGTGATACAGTACATCTATAAAAGGAAAAGTGATAGCATCTCCACTGCAAATCTGAAAGGACCTGGGGAAAGTTTCTGTTGGCAGCTTGTGACATTGTTGCCATTGAAAACCCTGCTGATGTCAGTGTCATATCCACCAGGAATACCGGCTAGCAGCTGTGCAGAAGTTTGCCGCTGCCACTGGAGCCACTCCTATTGATGGTCTCTTCACTCCCGGAACCTTCACCAGCCAGGTCCAGGCAGTGTTTCAGGAGCCATATCTTCTAGTGTTTACTGATCCAAGAAGCTATAATGACCAAGATACAAATGAAAAGTACGTAAACACAGGCATCCAAAGTGAATAGTAAAAGCTTGAAGCTTTCAAGTCTTTTCTTCTTTTTTCTTCACAGAATAAATCTGTAAATAATAATAGTGCTCAATTAAAATGACTTACAGCAAGTGCCACTTTTCAGGGCCTGTCAGACATCATGCTGCTCTTTCAGATGTCTTTTGGGTGTACAAAGAAAATTACTGTGGATACAACCAATTGTAATTTAGGCCAGTTTACCAGTGTATCTTTTCACAGCACACTACCGGTTTTAACGTAAGTGGTTTTAATTACACATATAATGTGTGTGAAGAAAAGTTTTCTGAAAAGAAATTTGGAGGAAAGAGATGTTCTCCCAGTAAATTTGTAAGATGGAGCCTTTGGTGAATTTCAGAGGACAAAAGGATGGTTGAGGTTTTGTAGCAAAAGTCTTACCTGGGTTCCCAATCAGGTCCTTTTCTGCTAATGAAATATACACATATATCCCAAAGGTCCCATACACAAGAAAAATGGGAAATTGTAGCTAAAACTACCTTTGTTTATAAAACATTCATTACAAAATTTTACAAAATAGGCTCAGCACCCGTAGCACAGTGGTTAAGGCACCAACCACATACACTGAGGCTGGTGGGTTCGAACTCCGGGTGCGGGCCAGCTGAAACAGTGATGACAACTGCAAGAAAAAAATCTCCGTGTGTTGTGACGGGTGACTGCAGTCAAAACTCCTTGAGAGGCTGAGGCAAGAGAATCCCTTAAGCCCAAGAGTTGAAGGTTGCTGTGAGCTCTGGTTCCACAACATTCTACCGAGGGTGACATAGTAAGACACTGTCTCAAAAATAAATAAATAAATAAATAAATAAATAAATAAATAAATAAATAAATAAAATACTACAGAATATTCCCTGCATGTTGACCTTCTATCTTCTGTCCGACTCATGGCAAACACGTTCCAATATATCCACTGTTAGAATTGCACCACGTATGGCTGTTTGGGAAGCACAAACACCAGGGTTCAACCTATGCTCCCATCTGGAACCACAATCACCACTGGCGATTTCTGATAGGTAAACTCAAGTGAGCTCTGATTGGTTGAATCTGGTGAGCTCTGACAGGTTGACTCTAGTGATTTCTGATGGGTTGGCTCTGGTGAGCACTGATTGGTGGACTCTGGGGATTCTGGATGACTCTGGTGATTTCTGATTGGTTGGTTCTGGTAATTTCTGATTGCTTGACTCATGTGAGCTGTGATTGGTGGCTCCAGTGACCTCTGACTGGTTGACCTCTGCTGATTTCTGATAGGTTGCCTCAAGTGACCTTTGATTGGTGGCCTCCAGTGAGCTCTGACTTTTTGACTCTGGTGATTTCTCATTGGTTGTCTCAGATCCAATGAGCTCTGATTGGTTGATTCTGGTAATTTCTGGTTGCCACTGGTGGTTTTATATTGGTTGAGTGGTTGACTTTGGGATTTCTAATTGGTTACTCAAGTGAGATCTTAATGGTTTGCTATGGTGATTTCTGATTGGCTGACTAAAGTGAACTCTGATTGGTCTTATCCAATAAGCTCTGATTGGTTGACTCTGGTGATTTCTGATTGGTTTTCTCAAATGAGCTCTGAATGATTGGTGCTGGTGAGTTCTTATTTATTCGCTCAGATCAAGTCCAGATGTCCCAACCTTGCAGAGAAAAGTGGGTCTCTGAGTCAATTCAGAGTACATGTGTCACCCCTAGCCAGCAAATGGCCACTTGGCTTTATTTTAAATTTAGGCCCGGTGAGCCAATCAAGATCCATCTTGAAGGATTAGCTGTTTCCACGATCACATTTAGTACATGGTTTTCTACATATACAGCCTTGTTAGAAAAGGAAGATGATTCCCACAACAGGCACAGCTCTGTTGCACTACTCCAGAGACTGAGCAGAGAAGGTGCAGGCCAAAAAGGTGAGGAAGCTGAAGACAGGATCTTCCCAGTAGTTGAATGGGCCAATAAATGCCCCTTGCATTGGCATTTTCACATGTCTCAGTACACAGCTAGTCCACTGTCAAAATAGTCCAACAAACAGCCAGAGAAAAGGGAGTAAGTCTACAATAAAATGGTGTCATGAAGGTAAGGCAAAGAAAGTGTGAAGAGTTCATTTCTGTGGCCTATAATGATTTCAACACATAACTTGGCAGCTTGAGGACTAGGAGACAGCATTGCCATGCAATGCCCTTCCAGAAAATTTGGGTTGTTTGATTCCAGATCTACAAAAGGAAAAGTGATGGCATCTCCATTGTAAATCTGAAGAGGACCTGGGAAAAGCTTCTGTTGGCAGCTCGTGCCATTGTTGCCATAGAAAACCCTGCTGATATCAGTGTCATATGCACCAGGAATACTGGCCAGCAGCTGTGCAGTTTGCTGCTGCCACTAGAGCCACTCCTATTGATAGTCACTTCAGTCCCGGAACCTTCACCAGCCAGGTCCAGGCAGCATTTCAGGAGCCACATCATCTAGTGGTTACTGATCCAAGAAGCTATAATGACCAAGATACAAATGAAAAAAAGGATGCAAAAACAGGCACCCAAAGTGAATAGCAGCAGCTTGAAGCTTTCAGACCTTTGCTTCTTGTTTCTTAACAGAATATGTCTGTAAATTATCATAGTGCTCAATTTAAATTACAGCAAGTGCCACTTTTCAGGGACTGTCAGACATCATGCTGCTCTTGCAGATGCCTTTGGGGTGTACAAAGGAAATTACTGTGGATACAAACAATTGTAATTTAGGCCAGTTTACTAGTATACCTTTTCACGACACACAACCAGTTTTAACTGAAATGGTTTTAATTACACAGATGATGCATGTGAAGAAAAGTTTTCTGAAAAAAATTTGGAGAAAAGAGATTTTCACCCAGTAAAGTTGTAAGATGGAGCATTTGGTTAATTTCAGAGGACAAAGGGATGGGTGGGTTTTATAGCAAAAGTTCTTACCTGGGTTCCCAATCAGGTCCTTTTCTGCTAAAGAAATATACACATATATCCCAAAGTTCACCATACACAGGAAAAATGGGGAATTGTAGCTAAATATACCTTTGTTTATAAATCATTCATTACAAAATTTTTCAAAATAGGCTTGGTATCTGTGGCACAGTGATTAAGGCGCCAGTCACATAAATCTAGGCTGGCGGGTTCGAACCCCGGATAAAGACCAGATAAAACAGCGATGACAAGTGCAACAAAAATAGCCTAGTGTTTTGACGAGTGACTCTAGTCCCAGCTACTTGGGAGGCTGAGGAAAGAGAATCACTTAAGCACAAGAGTGGGAGGTTGCTGTTAGCTGTGGTGCCACAGCACTCTACCGAAGGCCACATAGTAAGATCCTATCTCAAAAAAAAAAAAAATTACAGAATATTATCTAAGTATTGACCTCCTTTTATCTTCTCTCCGACGCATGGTAAACAAGTTCCAATATTTCCACTGTTAGAATTTCACAGTGTATGGCTGCTTTGGGAAGTGCAAACACCAGGGTTCATCCTATCCTCCCATGCAGATCCACAAACACAACTGGTGATTTTTGATTGGTTGACTCAAGTGAGCTCTGATTGGTTGGCTCTAATGAGCTCTGATCCGTAGACTCTGGTGAGTGCTGACTGGTTGACTCTGGCAATGTCTGTGTGGTTGGCTCCAGTGAGCTCTGATTGGTAGATTATGGTAATTTCTGATTGGTTGGCTCTAGTGACCTCTGATTGGTTGACTTTGGGGATTTCTGGTTGACTCTGGTGATGACTTATTGGTTGGCTCTGGTGATTTATGATTGGTTGACTCAAGTGAGCTCTGATTGGTGGTATCCAATGAGCTCTGATTGGTTGACTCTGATGATTTCTCATTGGATAATTTGTTGACTTTGGTGACTTCTAATTGGTTGACTCAAGTGAGATATTATTGGTTGGCTTTGGTGATTTCTGATTGTTTGACTCAAATGAGCACATTTTAGTTGGCTCGTTTGAGCTCTTATTCATTGACTCTGGTGAATAGTGATTAGTTGACTAATGTGAACTCTGATTGGTCTTTTGCAATGAACTGTGTTTGGTTGACTCTGGTGTTTTCTGATTGGTTGACTTAAGTGAGCTCTGATTGGTGCTGGTAAGCTCTGATTGGTTCACACAGGTGAGGTCTAGACATCGAAACGTTGAAGAGAAATGTGGTTTTCTGAGTCAATTCGGAGTACATGTGTCACCCCTAGTCAGAAAATGGCCACTTGGCTTTATTTCAAATTTAGGCCCAGTGAGTCAATCAAGATCCATCTTGAAGGATTAGCTCTTTCCAGGTTCACATTTAGTACATGGTTTTCTACATACACAGCCTGGCTAAAAGAGGAAGATGATCCCCACAACAGGCACAGCTCTGTTGCACTACTCCAGAGACTGAGTAGAGAAGGTGCAGGCCAAAAAGGTGGGTTAGCTGAAGAAAAGATCATCTCAATAGTTGAATGAGCCACAAAATGCCCCTTGCATTGGCAATTTCACATGTCTCAGTGCAGAGGTAGTCCACCTTCAAAATAGTCCAACAAGCAGCAAGAGAAAATGGAAAAAATCTACAGTAAAATGGTGACATGAAGGTAAGGCAGAGAAAGTTGAAGAATGCATTTCTGTGGCCTATAATGATTTCAACCCATAACATGGCAGCTTGAGCACTAGGAGACAGCATTGCCATACAACGTCCTTCCAGAAAATTTGGGTTTTTTGATTCCAGTTGTCTTATGGCACTTAGTTCAGTATTTCTCTGAGCATGGTCTAGGAACCACCTGCATCAGTGTCAGGAATAAAGGGAAGCTTTTTGGAAATATGGATTCCTTAATTCCCACATTCCACTCCAGACCTACCAAAATAACATCTTGGCATTGGGGTGAAGTTACATACATTTTCATGAGGTGATTTGAATGTGTACCAAAGTTTGACAAGTACTTCAGAAATAAGTGTCATGTACCATCATGTCATGCATAGTACTTGGCACCATGGTGCTTAGTGAATATAAACATGTAGAACAAATGATTGGCTCTTGTAATACTTGCTCAAACTCAAGCATTTTCTTTTCTTTTCCTTCATAGTCCTGGAGGATCTATGAACTGTATCTGAATGACAGACTGAAAACTGGGCATAGGCAGAGGACATCACCTCCTTCACAGAGAAAATTAAAACTATGGGTTCAGCACCGCCAATTTGCTCCTTGCCTTGTGTATGTACTTAAGGTAAAGACATTATGTCTATTATCATTCTGAGTTAACTGTATGTTTTCCAGAGTTGTCCCCTAATAGATTAAACAAAGTCCCATCTATTTCTTGATCTTTTCATTGCTAAAAATTTTTAGAAAACAAAACTGGAGGTTAGATTTTGTCACATGATATTTCTGGAACATACACCCATGTACTTATTGGTAAAAGTTGACATGCATGGGAGCTCACACTTATAAGTGAAAATATTCAGTATTATTTTTTCTGAGTCTGAGTTGTTTCACTTATGATAATGGCATATAGTTCTATCTGTGTTGCTTCAAAAGACACGAGTTCTTTCTTTTTTACAATGAATACTATTTCAGTTGTGTATACACCAACTCACCTTTATCCACTCCTCCGTTCATGGACACTTAAGTTGATCCTATATGTTAGGTATTGTAAGTAGTAGTTTGATAAGCATAAAAGTGCAGGTATATTTTTTCTTTTTCTTATCAAAACACAACTGGGTACATTAATGCACTTATGGGGTACAATGTGCTCATTTTATATACAATTTGGAATGCTTACATCAAACTGGTTAACATAGCGATCATGGCATTTTCTTAGTTATAGTATTAAGACATTAATATTTTACATTTAGTAAGTTTCACATGTACCTTTGTAAGATGCACCATAGGTGTGTTCCCACCAATTACCCTCCCACCACCTTTCCTTCCTCCTCCCCTCCTTTCCCCCTTTCCCCATATTCTTTTAGAAAAATCTCATCCGGGCGGCACCTGTGGCTCAAGGAGTAGGGCGCTGGTCCCATGCAACATTTTGGAGTCCCACGGTAACTCAAAGGGAAACTTTCACCATGTCCAGAATACTTCATGTCCTGCAAATGAAGGAGGAGTATGTCCTTAAATTCGTTGCAGTATAAACCCACTTAGGTGGCACCAAACTTGACTTCCAAATGAAACAGAACATCTACAAAAGGAAAAGTGATGGTATCTTCATCATAAATCTGAAGAGGACCTGGGAAAAGCTTCTGTTGGCAGCTCATGCCATTGTTCCCATTGAAAACCCTGCTGATGTCAGTGTCATATCCACCAGGAATACTGGCCAGCAGCTGTGCAGAAGTTTGCTGCTGCCACTGGAGCCACTCCTAGTCACTTCACTCCCAGAACCTTCAACAGCCATGTCCAGCCAGTGTTTTAGGAGCCACATCTTCTAGTGGTTACTGATCCAAAAAGCTATAATGACCAAGATACAAAAGAGAAAACATACGTAAAGACAGGCACCCAAAGTGAATAGCAAAAGCTTGAAGCTTTCAGGCCTTTGCTTCTTGTTTATTCTCAGAATAAATCTATAAATAATCATAGTGCTCAATTTAAATTACAGCGAGTGCCACTGTTCAGGGCCTGTCAGACATCATGCGGCTCCTTCAGATGCCTTTTTGGTGTACAAAAGAAATTACTGTGGATACAAACAATTGTAATTTAGGCCAGTTTACCAGGGTATCTTCATGGCACACAACTGGTTTTATCTTAAATGGTTTTAATTACACATATAATGTGTGTGAAGAAAAGTTTTCTGAAAAGAAATTTGGAGGAAAGAGATGTTCTCTGAATAAGCTTGTAAGATGGAGCCTTTGGTGAATTTCAGAGGACAAAGTGATGGTTGGGGTTTTATAGCAAATGTTCTTACCTGGGTTCCCAATCAAGTCCTTTTCTGCTAATGAAATACACACATATATCCCAAAGGTCGCCATACACAGGAAAAATGGGAAATTGTAGCTAAATCTACCTTTGTTTATTAAACATTCATTACAAAATGTTACAATATAGGCTCAGCAGCTGTAGCACAGTAGTTAAGGCAAGAGCCACATACACTGAGGCTGGTGGGTTCGAACACCGGGGCCGGGCCTGCTAAAACAACATTGATAACTGCAACAAAAAAATAGCCGTGTGTTGTAGGGGGTGACTGTAGACCCAACTTCCTGGGAGGCTAAGGCAAAAGAATCGCTTAAGCCCAAGATTTGGAGGTTGCTGTTAGCTGTGTTGCCACAACACTCTACCGAGGGTGACATAGTAAGACCCTGTCTCAAAAATAATAACAAAAAAGAATAACAGAATATTCTCTAAGTGTTGACCTCCTGCTGTGTTCTTTCCCAATTATGGCTAACAAGTTCCAGTATATCACTTGTTAGAATTTCTCCGTGTATGGCTGCTTTGGGAAGCATAAACACCAGGGTTCAACCTATCCTCCCTTTTGGAACCACAAACATCACTGGTGATTTCTTATTGGTTGATGCATGTGAGCTCTGATTGGTTGGATTAAATGAACTCTGAGTGGTTGACACTGGAGAGCTCTTAATGGTTGACTCTGGTGATTTCTGATTAAATGGCTCCAGTGAGTTCTGATTGGTAGATTGTTGTGATTTCTGATTGGTTGGCTCCAGTGAGCTCTGATTGGTTGACTCTGGTGATTTCTGGTTCACTCTGGTGATTTCTGATTGGTTGACTCAGGTTCAATGAGCTCAGATTGGTTGATTCTGGTGATTTCTGGTTGCCTCTGGTCATTTCTCATTGGTTGATTGGTTGCCTTTAGTGATTTGTAATTGTTTGACTCAAATGAGATCTTACTGGTTGGCTCTGGTGATTTCTGATTGGCTGACTTATGTGAGCTTTGATTGGTCTGTTCCAATGAGGTCTGATTGGTTGTCTCAAGTGAACAAATTTTGGTTGTCTCCATTGAGCTCTTATTGGTTTTGACCTTGGTGATTTCTGATTGGTTGACTCAAGTAAGCTCTGATTGATTGGTGCTTGTGCGCTCTGATTGGGTTGCTCAGGTGAGGTCTAGACGTCTCAACATTGAAGAGAAATGTGGGTTTCTGATTCAATTTGGAGTACATTTGCCACGCTTAGTCAGAAAATGGCCACTTGGCTTTATTTTAAATTTAGTCCCGGTGAGCCAATCAAGATACATCTCGAAGGATTAGCTGTTTCCAGGTTCACATTTGATACATGGTTTTCTATATATATAGCCTTGTTAAAAAAGGAAGATGATCCACACAACGGGCACAGAGCTGCTGCACTATTCCAGAGACTGAGCAGAGAAGGTGCAGGCCAATAAGGTGGGGAAGCTGAAGAAAGTATCATGTCAGTAGTTAAATGGGCCACAAAATGCCCTTTGCATTGGCAATTTCACATGTATCAGTACAGAGCTAGTCCAATGTTAACACATCCCAACAAGCAGCCAGAGAAAAGGGAGGAAGCCTACAATAAAATGGTGTCATGAAGATAAGGCAGAGAAAGTGTGAAGAGTGCATTTCTGTGGCTTATAATGATTTCAACACATAACCTGGCAGCCTGAGCATTAGGAGATAGCATTACCATGCAATGCCATTCCAGAAAATTTGGGTTGTTCGATTCCGGATGTCTTACAGCACTTAGTCCAGTATTTCTCTGAACATGGTCTAGGAACCACCTGCATCAGTGTCAGGGATGGAAGGAAGCTTTTTGGAAATATGGATTCCTTAATTCCCACATTTCACTCCAGACCTACCAAAATAGAATGTTGGGGTTGGTGCCAAGCTACCTACATTTTCATGAAGTGATTTGAATGTGTACAGAAGTTTGATAAGTACTTCAGAAATCTGTGTAGTGTACCATCATGTCATGCATAGTACTTGGCTCCATGGTGCTTAGTGAATTTAAACAGGTATAACAAATGATTGGCTCTTGTATTACTTGCTCAACCCCAAGCATTTTATTTTCTTTTCCTTCATAGTTCTGCATTATCTATGAACTGTATCAGAGTGACAGATTCAAAACTATGTTTAGGCACAGGACATCACCTCCTTCACAGAGAAAATTAAAACTTTAGGTTTAGTGCCCTCAACATGCTCCTTGCCTTGTGTCTGTACTTAAGGGAAAGACATTATGTCTATTATCATTCAGACATTAACTGCATATTTTCCGAAGTTGTACCCTCATAAATTAAACAAAGTCCCATCTATTCCTTGATCTCTTGATTGCTAAGAACTTTCAGAAATCAACACTAGAGGTTAGATTTTGTGAAATGATATTTCTTCATTATACAACCATGAACTTATTGGTAAAAGTTGACATGCATGGGAGCTCACACTTATCATTAAAAACATTCAGTATTAGTTTTGCTGCATCTGAGTTTTTTCACTTATGATAATGGCATATAGTTCCATCTGGGTTGCTTCAAAAGACATGAATTTTTTCTTTGCTAAAGCTGAATATTTTCTATTTCCAGTTCTCTGTTTATGGATACTTAAGTTGATTCTATATCTTAGCTATTGACAATAGTGCTTTGATAAATATACAAGTGCAAATATTTTTTATTTTCTTGTCAAATCATAACTGTGTACATAAATGCATTTATGGGGTACAATGTGATGATTTTATATACAATTTATTATGCTTACATCAAACTGGTTAACATACCCTTCATCTAATTTTCTTAGTTATTATGGAAATACATTTATATTCTACATTTATTAAGTTTCACATGTACCCTTGTAAGACGAACCATAGGTGTGGTCCCAATAATTACCCTCTCTCCACCCATCCTCCCCCCCATCCTCTTCCTTTTTCCCCAAATGCTTTAAGAAAATTATCATCAAAACACTCTCAGTGATCACACTAGATTCAAATTAATACCTAGAGGGACAAGAGAAGAAAGAATTGCTAAGGCCACATATACATCTGGCCAACCAGCAGTTACTTCGATCAGATTTTCTTTTCTTTTTTTTTTTTTTATGGTTGGGGATTCATTGAGAGTACAATAAGCCAGGTTACACTGATTGCAATTGTTAGGTAAAGTCCCTCTTGAAATCATGTCTTGCCCCCATAAAATGTGACACACACCAAGGCCCCACCCCCCTACCTCTGTCCCTCTTTCTGCTTCCCCCCCATAAACTTAATTGTCATTAATTGTTCTCATATCAAAATTGAGTACATAGGATTCATGCTTCTCCATTCTTGTGATGCTTTACTAAGAATAATGTATTCCACTTCCATCCAGGTTAGTAAGAAGGATGAAAAGTCTCCATTTTTTTTAATGGCTAAATAGTATTCCATGGTATGCATATACGACAGCTTGTTAATCCATTCGTGGGTTGGTGGGCATTTAGGCTGTTTCCACATTTTGGCGATGGTAAATTGAGCTGCAATAAACAGTCAAGTACAAGTGTCCTTATGATAAAAGGATTTCTTTCCTTCTGGGTAGATGCCCAGTAATGGGATTGAAGGATCAAATGGGAGGTCTAGCTTGAGTGCTTTGAGGTTTCTCCATACTTCCTTCCACAAAGGTTGTACTAGTTTGCAGTCCCACCAGCAGTGTAAAAGTGTTCCCTTCTCTCCACATCCACGCCAGCATATGCAGTTTTGAGATTTTGTGATGTGGGCCATTCTCACTGGGGTTAGATGATATCTCAGGGTTGTTTTGATTTGAATTTCTCTAATATACAGAGATGATGAACATTTTTTTCATGTGTTTGTTAACCATTCGTCTGTCATCTTTAGAGAAAGTTCTATTCATGTCTCTTGCCCATTGATATATGGGATTGTTGGCTTTTTTCATGTGGATTAATTTGAGTTCTCTATAGATCCTAGTTATCAAGCTTTTGTTTGATTGAAAATATGCAAATATCCTTTCCCATTGTGTAGGTTGTCTCTTTGCTTTGGTTATTGTCTCCTTAGCTGTACAGAAGCTTTTCAGTTTAATGAAGTCCCATTTGTTTATTTTTGTTGTTGTTGCAATTGCCATGGCAGTCTTCCTCATGAAGTCAGACCAATATCTTCCAGTGTTTTTCCTATGCTTTCTTGGAGGATTTTTATTGTTTCACACCTTAAATTTAAGTCCTTTATCCATCTTGAATCAATTTTTGTGAGTGGGGAAAGGTGTGGGTCCAGTTTCAGTCTTTTACATGTAGACATCCAGTTCTCCCAACACCATTTATTGAATAGGGAGTCTTTCCCCCACGGTATGTTCTTGTTTGGTTTATCAAAGATTAGGTGGTTGTAAGATGTTAGTTTCATTTCTTGGTGTTCAATTCGATTCCAAGTGTCTATGTTTCTGTTTTTGTGCCAGTACCATGCTGTCTTGAGCACTATGGCTTTGTAGTACAGACTAAAATCTGGTATGCTGATGCCACCAGCTTTATTTTTGTTACTAAGGACTGCCTCAGCTATACGGGGTTTTTTCAGGTTCCATACAAAATGCAGAATCATTTTTTCCAAATCTTGAAAGTACGATGTTGGTATTTTGATAAGAATGGCATTGAATAGGTAGATTGCTTTGGGAAGTATAGACATTTTAACAATGTTGATTCTTCCCATCCATGAGCATGGTATGTTCTTCCATTTGTTAATATCCTCTGCTATTTCCTTTCTGAGGATTTCATAGTTTTCTTTATAGAGGTCCTTCACCTCCTTCGTTAGGTATATTTGTAGGTATTTCATTTTCTTTGAAACTATGGTGAAGGGAGTTGTGTTCTTACTTAGCTTCTCATCTTGACTGGTATTGGTGTATACAGAGGCTACTGACTTGTGGACACTGATTTTATATCCTGAAAGATTACTGTATTTTTTGATGACTTCTAGGAGTCTTGTGGTTGAGTCTTTGGAGTTCTCTAAGTATAAGATCATGTCGTCAGCAAAGAGGGAGAGTTTGACCTCCTCTGCTCCCATTTGGATTCCCTTTGTTTCCTTGTCTTGCCTAATTGTATTGTCTAGAACTTCCAGCACTACATTGAATAGTAAAGGTGACAGAGGACAACCTTGTCTGGTTCCAGTTCTAAGAGGAAAAGCTTTCAGTTTTACTCCATTCAATAAAATATTGATTGTGTGTTTGTCACAGATAGCTTCAATCAGTTGTAGAAATGTGCCACCTTGGGGCGTCGCCTGTGGCTCATTGAGTAGGGCACCGGCCCCATATAACGAGGGTGGTGGGCTCAAAACCAGCCCCGGCCAAACTGCAACAACAACAACAAAAATAGCCAGGCGTTGTGGCGGGCGCCTGTAGTCCCAGCTGCTTGGAACGCTGAGGCAAGAGAATCGCGTAAGCCCAAGAGTTAGAGGTTGCTGTGAGCTGTGGGACGCAGCGGCTCTCTACCGAGGGCAGTACAGTGAGACTCTATCTCTACAAAAAAAAAAAAGAAATGTGCCACCTATGCCCATACTCTTCAGTGTTCTAATTAGAAAAGGATGCTGGATTTTATCAAATGCTTTTTCTGCATCTATTGAGAGGATCATGTGATCTTTATTTCTGTTAATATAGTGCACAAAGTATGAACTTGTGTATGTTAAACCAGCCTTGCATCCGTGGGATGAAGACTACTTGATCATGATGAATGACTTTTTTGATGATAAGCTGTAATCTATTGGCTAGGATTTTGTTGAGAATTTTTGCGTCTATATTCATAACGGAGATTGGTCTGAAATTCTCCTTTTTGTTTGGTCTTTCCCTGGTTTTGGTATCAGGGTGATGTTTGCTTCATAGAATGTGTTGGGGAAGATTCCTTCTTCCTCAATTTTTTGGAATAATTTCTGCAGTACAGGAATAAGCTCTTCCTTGAAGGTTTGATAGAATTCTGCAGTGAAGCCATCTGGACCAGGGCATTTTTTGGTTGGAAGATTTTTTATTGTTTGATCTCAGTGCTGGAAAGTGGTCTGTTCAGGAGCCCTATTTCTTCCTGGCTGAGTCTAGGGAGAGGGTGTGATTCCAAATATTGATCCATTTCCTTCAGATTGTCAAATTTCTGGGCATAGAGTTTCTGGTAGTATTCAGAGATGATCTCTTGTATCTCTGTGGGGTCAGTTGTTATTTCCCCTTTATCATTTCTGATTGAGGTTACTAGAGATTTTACTTTTCTATTCCTCGTTAGTCTGGCCAATGGTTTATCGATTTTATTTATTTTTTCAAAAAACCAACTCCTTGTTTCATTAATTTTCTGAATGATTCTTTTGTTTTCAATTTCATTGATCTCTGATTTGATTTTGGATATTTCTTTTCTTCTACTGAGTTTAGGCTTAAATTGTTCTTCTTTTTCCAATTCCATAAGATCTCTTGTGAGATTGTTGATGTGCTCTCTTTCTGCTTTTCAAATGTAGGCATCTAAAGCGATGGATTTTCCTCTCAAAACTGTTTTTGCAGTATCCCACAAGTTTTTGTAGCTTGTGTCTTCATTGTTGTTATGCTCAAGGAAGTTAATGATTTCCTGTTTTATTTCTTCCTTCACCCATCTGTTATTCAACAGAAGATTGTTTAATTTCCATGTCTTTGGGTGGGGTCTAGCATTTTTGTTAGAGTTGAGTTCCACCTTTAGTGCCTTATGGTCTGAGAAGATACAAGGTAAAATTTCAATTCTTTTGATTCTGTTGATATTTGTTTTGTGTCCCAGGATATGATCAATTTTGGAGAATGTTCCATGGGGTGATGAGAAGAGGTATATTCTTTGTCTTTGGGAAGGAGTGTTCTATATGCATCTATCAAGCACAGTTGTTCTAGGGTCTCATTTAAATCTCTCATATCTTTGTTTAATTTCTGTTTAGAGAATCTGTCCAGCTCTGTAAGAGGAGTGTTAAAGTCCCCTGTTATTATGGTATTATCAGATATCATATTGCTCAGACTGAGTAAGGTCTGTTAAAGAATCTGGGAGCATTTAAATTGGGTGCATAAATATTTAGAATTGAAATGTCTTCTTGTTGTATTTTTCCCTTGACCAATATAAAGTGACCATCTTTGTCTTTTTTGACTTTAGTTGCTTCAAATCCACATGTATCTGAAAATAAGATTGCAACTCCTCTTTTCTTCTGAATTCCATTTGCCTGAAAAATTGTCTTCCAACCCTTGACTCGGAGCTTTAATTTGTCTTTTGAAGCCAGGTGTGTTTCTTGCAGACAGCTAATGGATGGCTTGTGTTTTTTAATCCAGTCAACCAATCTATGTCTCTTCAGTGGGGAATTCAAGCCATTAACATTTATTGAGATAATTGATAAGTGTGGTAGTATTCTATTCGTCTTATTTTGTGAGAGTCGATTGCTTAGTTTTATCTTTTGCATCAGTGTGGAGGTTATGTTCTGTCCTTTAATTTCTGAGTTCTTACTTTGCTGCTAATCCATTGTGGTCATCAGTGTACAGAACAGGTTGAAGTATTTCCTGGTCTTGTTGTGGCAAATTTCCTCAATGTTTGTATATCCATAAATGATTTGATTTCTCTGTCAATTTTGAAACTTAGCTTAGTAGGTACGGAATTCTGGGCTGGAAATTGTTCTGTTTAAGTAGATTAAAGGTAGATGACCATTGTCTTCTTGCTTGGAAAGTTTCATTAGAGAAGTCTGCGGTCACTCTGATGATTTGCCCCTGTAGGTCAACTGGCGCTTACTCCTGGCAGCTTGCAGAATCTTTTCTTTTGTCTTGACTTTGGACAGGTTCATCACAATGTGTCTTGGAGAAGCTCGGTTAGAGTTAAGGCGACCTGGGGTCCGATAGACTTCTGAAAGCAGTGTGTCAGAATCTTTGGTGATATTTGTGAAATTTTCTTTTATAATATTCTCTAGTATTGCTTCCATTCCTCTGGGGTATTCTTCTTCCCCTTCTGGAATTCCTATAACTCGTATGTTGGAACGCTTCATAAAGTCCCATAATTCTGACAGTGAACGTTCTGCTTTCTCTCTCTTCTTTTCTGCCTCTTTTACTGTCTGAGTTATCTCAAGAACTTTGTCTTCTACCTCTGAAATTCTTTCTTCTGCATGTTCTAACCTGTTGCTGATACTTTCCATTGCATCTTTAAGTTCCCTAATTGACTCTTTCAGTTCCTTCAGCTCTGCTATATCCTTTTCATATTCTTCATATCATTCATCTCTGATTTGATTCTGTGTTTGGATTTCCTTTTGGTTATTTTCCACTTTATTAGCAGTTTCCTTCATTGTTTCCATCATTTCTTTCATTGTTTTCAACATGTGTATTCTAAATTCCCTTTCTGTCATTCCTAACATTTCTTTATAGGTGGAATCATCTGCAGTAGCTACCTCATGATCCCTTGGCGGGGTTGTTCTGGACTGGTTCTTCATGTTGCCTGGAGTTTTCTGCTGATTCTTCCTCATGAGTGATTTCTTTTACCTGTTTCCTTGCCCTAATTTTCCTTTACATCCTCTTGCTCTTTAAGTTCTCATGCCTGTGGACTAAGGGTTACAGGATCAGAAGGGTGAGAAGGTTGACGAGCAAAGAAGGGATGAAAGAAAGGAGGACCGAGTGATAAGAAAAACAAAGAAAAATAGAGAAAGGAGAAGGGGTGGGTAAAAGGAACATTGACAAAAAGAAAAGATTCACAGAAAGAGGGAGACAGCAAAATAGAGGTGTACATTAGGGTACTTTGACACAACCTTAAAAAAAAAACCCACCTTCCTGGAGTGCCCAGTGGGGTGTTTTCCTTGAGGTCAGCAGATCTTTGCTAACCTAATCAAACACAGTACCCATCTCCACCAAGTAGACAGGAAAGACAAAAATGCTATAAATCAAACCAAAACAAGCAAACAGAAAACTTTACGGGATAAAATTGAATAGAAAACCAAATAATAGTGGTAGAAACACTGGCAAAAATGAAGTTCTAATTATTGAAGAAGGCAGCAATGGGAAATTATAATTAAACTAGAAAAATTGAGAAAGAAAAAGTATCTGTATGGAAAATGTTGAACTTAAAAAACAAAACAACATCAACAACATCAAAATAAACAAAAAAACCAACCAAACCAAAAAAAAGAAAACACAACCAAAAACAAAGCAGTATGTATATGTTATTGAATATTGTCTGGGCAACACGTGGTCTTCTGGGGTATGAGATGTTAATCACAGTTCTGATATGACTGGAGGCTGCTGATTTCTCAAACCCCAGCAGGTAGACACCCTAAATCTCTCTTCAGCCCACTTAAAAGGCACTTTGAACTTATTCACTTGCTGAGCAGAAGCTTTCCCAGGAAAGTGCTTGTCGCTGGAATCACTGCTGAAGTGGCTATCCACTTACCCAGTGTGCCAAAACTGGTCTCACTCTGCCCCTGAGGGTTAGGGCTGCAAGGTGGCTCAGACCCCGCCTTTAGGCTACTTGATCGCTGGGTTACCAGCTCCCACCCGATTCTAGCTCTGCAACCCTGAGGGCGGAGCTTGCCAGGGCAGATTGCTCACAATGGCTCCCTGTGACCCACAGCCAAACACTATTAGCTCTTTCTGGCTCAGCAGCTCAGACTTGGGCCCTAGACAATGGCCAAAGTTCTCCGCACTCCCGCTCAGGCTCTCCCCAAGGCAGTTCAACTGAGTGCCAAGTCCAAAGACACCAAAACAGTTCACAGGTAAGGTCTTTCTGGTTTGCATCTCGCTGCTACTGAACTTACAGTTGCGGGCGGGTTTAGAACGGATTGAACACATGTGACCACTTGCCGGTTTTCCACTGTTTTAGTCCTCCTGTTGGGGTCCAGAAGTCTCTCGCTGACTCCCTGTATCCTCTCAGGGGTGATGATAGGCAGATCCCACCAGCCAGAGATGCCTGGAATCCTATCTCCCCAGACTCACGGTGCCTAGATGCAAGGAAGCTGTTACTCGGCCACCATCTTGCTCCGCCTCCCCTCCATCAGATTTTCTAACTAAGTCTTGTGGCCTTTCCAAGGTCCAGCTGGACTCCTGGAAGCCCAGTTTTACCCATAGAGCACTTTAAAGGGGCATCCATTTCTCAGAACAAGATGCTTCTTAGGGTAGAGGTTTTAGACTAAATGATAAACAGTAAAGGCTCCCCAGCAGCACCCAGTAGTGTCTTAAGAGGGTTGTTTCCAGGGAAAAATACAGAGATTGAGGTCCTTTATAGGCTAGCTGCCAAGAAGACATATCGGCAGAATGGTTAAAGTTTTCCTTTATCTCCTCTCTCCGTGTCCCTACATTTCAGTAGCTTTTCTCCCTTCCTCCAGTCTGCCACAGGGTTGAAATTCTATCATAGGTCATTCCTACATTTAACATTTATTTCCTAAAGTCCCTGTTTAAAAGATTGTAGCCTTCTTTCAGCACAGCTCAGGGAGGGTCCATGCGACATTCTTTTGGAGTCCCACGGTAACTCAAAGGGAAACTTTCACAATGTCCAGAATGCTTCATGTCCTGCAAATGAAGGAGGAGGATGTCTTCAAATTCCTTGAATTAGGAACCCATTTAGGTGGCACCAACCTTGACTTCCAAATATAACGGTACATCTACGAAAGGAACAGTGATGGCATCTTCATCGTAAATCTGAAGAGGACATGAAAAAAGCTTCTGTTGGCAACTCATGCCATTGTTGCCATTGAAAACTTTGCTGATGTCATTGTCATATCCACCAAGAATACTGGCTAGCACTGGAGCCACTCCTATTGATGGTTGCTTCACTCCTAGAACCTTCACCAGCCAGGTCCAGGCATCATTTCAGGAGCCACGTCTTCTAGTGGTTACTGATCCAAGAAGCTATAATGACCAAGATACAAATGAAAAAAAGTACGTAAACACAGGCACCCAAAGTGAATAGCAACAGCTTGAATCTTTCAGGCCTTTGTTTCTTATCTATTCACAGAATAAATCTGTAAATAATTATAGTGCTCAATTTATATTACTTACAGCAAGTTCCACTTTACAGGGCCTGTCAGACATCATGCTGCTCTTTCAGATGCCATTTGTATGTACAAAGGCAATTACTGTGGATAAAAATCATTGTAATTTAGGAAAGTTTACCAGTGTATGTTTTCATGGCACACAACTGGCTTTAACTTAGTTTTAATTATGCATATCATGTGTGTGAAGAAAATTTTTCTGAAAAGAAATTTGGAGGAAAGAGATGTCCTCCCAGTAAGTTTGTACGATGGAGTTTTTGGTGAATTTCAGAGGACAAAGAGATGGTTGGGCTTTTATAGCAAAAGTTCTTACCTGGGTTTCCAATCAGGTCCTTTTCTGCTCATGAAATATACACATATATCCCAAAGGTAGCCTTACACAGGAAAAATGGGAAATTGTAGCTAAATCTACCTTTTTTTAAATAAAATATTCATTAAAGAATTTTACAAAATAGATTCAGCACCCATAGCACAGTGGATAAGGCACCAGCCACATACACTGAGGCTGGTGGGTTTCAACCCCGGGTCCAGGCCAGCTAAAACAGTTCTAACAACTGCAACATAATATAGCCATGTGTTGTGGTGAGTGACTGTAGTCCCAACAACCTAGGAGGCTGAGGCAAGAGAATTGATCACTAAAGCCCAAGAGTTGGAGGTTACCCTGAGCTGTGGTGCCACAACACTCTACAGAGGGAGACATAATAAGACCCTGTCTCAAAAAAATGGAAAAAAATAAACAACTGCAAAATATTCTTTAAGTGTTGACCTTCTTCTATCTTCTCTCCCACTCATGGCAAACAAGTTCGAATATATCCACTGTTAGAATTTCACAGCGTATGGCTGCTTTGGGAACCGCAAAGACCAAGGTTCAACCTATGCTCCCATCTGAAACTACAATCACCACTGGTGATTTCTCATTAGTTGACTCAAGTGAGCTCTGATTGGTTGACTTTGGTGAGCTCTGACTGGTTGACTCTAGCGATTTCTGGTTGCTTGGATCCAGTGCACTCTGATTGGTTGACTTTGGGGATTTCTGGATGTCTCTGGTTATTTCTGATTGGTTGACTCTGATGATTTCTTATTGGTTAGGTCTTGTGATTTCTGATTGACTCATGTGAGCTGAATTGGTTAACTCCAGTGACCTCTGACTGGTTGACTCTGGTGATTTCTGATTTGTTGCCTTCAGTAAGCTCTGACTGGTGGGCTCCAATGAGCTCTGAGTGGTTGACTCTGGTGATTTTTATTTAGTTGACTCAAGTGAGCTCTGATTCATTGGTACTGGTGAGCTCTGATTTTTTTGCTCAGGTCAGGTTTAGACGTCCCACCATTGAAGGGAAATGTGGATCTGAGTCAATTCGAAGTACAGGTGTCATCCCTGGGAAGAAAATGGGCACTTGGATTTATTTTAAATTTAGGCCTGTTGAGCCAATTAAAATCCATCATGAAAGATTAGCTGTTTCGGTTCGAATGCATTCTAAGTATTTAGTCAATGACTATGTATTTGTCAATAGTCATGATAATTTTATGAACAACAGAGAAACAATGGCAAAGCAAGTTGGACAGTGAGCTGGACAAGGTGAAGATACTAAGATTTCTCAAATAAAGAACCTAAATCCCGGAGGGGAGACAAGATGGCGGACTGAAGCCAGCTTTCAACAAAGGCTCCCGTCCAGAAGGAGAGTTAAGGGACAGGAATTTAGTAAGTATCCTGGTGGACTTGAGCCTCACCAAGAGAGAAGGCTGAAGAACGCACGTCAACACCGCTGAGGCAAGTTGTGATCACAAGGACGCAAACAAAAGCTGAGACTTCAAGCCAGAGTAGAAGTTGCAATAGGATCGAACAGAAACCAGCTGAAAACAAGACAGAACCACTTTGCTCCACCACACCAGACAGGGCCCCAGTTTCTCAGGCCACAACACTGTACGGGCCCTCGATAAAACCCCAGGGGAAAAACCAAAGGGAGTAAACCATGGGGCGGAATCAGCGGAAAAACTCTGGTAACATGAATAACCAGAATAGATCAACCCCCCCAAGAAAAGATACGGCAGATGTGATTGAAGATCCCATTCATAAACAACTGGCTGAGATGTCAGAAGTCGAATTCAGAATTTGGTTTGCAGACAAGATTAATAAAATGGAATTAGGAATTCGAGGAGAAATTCAAAAACTGTCTCAAGAATTTAACGAATTTAAAGACAAAACCACCAAAGACTTAGACACACTGAAACAAGAACTTACAGCCCTCAAAGATATGAAAAATACAGTAGAATCCCTCAGTAACAGAATGGAGCAAGCAGAAGAAAGGATTTCTGACATTGAAGATAAAGTCTTCGAACGCTCCCAATCTCTCAAAGAGGAAGAGAAATGGAGAGCAAAAACGGATCACTCACTCAGAGAGCTCTCAGATAATTCGAAAAAAATAACATAAGAGTTATAGGAATTTCGGAGACTGATGAAGTGGCAGCCAAGGGCACAGAGGCCCTTCTACATGAAATTATGAAAGAAAATTTTCCAGACATGCCTAGAGAATCTGAAATTCAGATAGCAGACAGCTTCAGAACCCCAGCACGATTCAACCCCAATAAGCCATCTCCCAGACATATCATAATTAGCTTCACTAAAGTTAACATGAAAGAGAAGATTCTCAAAGCAGCCCGGCGAAAGAAAACTATAACGTACAAAGGTAAGAATATTAGAATAACTGCAGATCTCTCTGCTGAAACTTTTCAAGCAAGAAGAGGCTGGTCATCAACTTTTAATCTCCTAAAGCAAAAAAACTTTCAACCCAGGATCTTGTATCCAGCTAAACTGAGTTTCATCTATGATGGAGAAATTAAATACTTCAATGACATTCATATGTTGAAAAAATTTGCCATAAGTAAACCAGCTCTTCAGGATGTTCTCAGACCTATCCTCCACAATGACCAACCCAATCCTATACCACAAAAGTAAACTCACTCAGAAACTTCGGATCAAACTCCAACTTCCACACTGGCGAATGGATTAAAAATGTCCACTGGACCTTTGAAAAACTCGATACCCAAAATTCCACCAGACTTATCCTTACTCTCCATCAATGTGAATGGCTTAAACTGTCCTCTAAAGAGGCATAGGTTAGCTGACTGGATACAAAAACTTAAGCCAGATATTTGTTGCATACAAGAGTCACATCTCAACTTAAAAGACAAATACAGACTCAGGGTGAAAGGATGGTCATCCATATTTCAGGCAAATGGTAATCAGAAAAAAGCAGGTGTTGCAATTTTATTTGCAGATACAGTAGGCTTTAAACCATCAAAAGTAAGGAAGGACAAGAATGGTCACTTCATATTTGTTAAGGGTAATACTCAATATGACGAGATCTCAATTATTAATATCTATGCACCCAACCAGAATGCACCTCAATTTATAAGAGAAACTCTAACAGACATGAGTAACTTGATTTCCTCCAGCTCCATAATCGTTGGAGATTTCAACACTCCCTTGGCAGTGTTGGATCGATCCTCCAGAAAGAAGCTGAGCAAAGAAATCTTAGATTTAAACCTAACCATCCAATATTTAGATTTAGCAGACATCTACAGAACATTTCATCCCAACAAAACTGAATACACATACTTCTCATCAGCCCATGGAACTTACTCCAAAATTGATCACATTTTAGGTCACAAGTCTAACCTCAGTAAATTTAAAGGAATAGAAATTATTCCATGCATCTTCTCGGACCATCATGGAATAAAACTTGAATTGAGTAACAACAGGAATCTGCATACCCATACAAAAACATGGAAGTTAAATAACCTTATGCTGAATGATAGCTGGGTCAGAGATGAGATCAAGAAAGAAATCACCAATTTTTTGGAACAAAATGACAATGAAGACACAAGCTATCAGAACCTCTGGGACACTGCAAAGGCAGTTCTAAGAGGGAAATTTATAGCACTGCAAGCCTTCCTCAAGAGAACGGAAAGAGAGGAAGTTAACAACTTAATGGGACATCTCACGCAACTGGAAAAGGAAGAACATTCCAACCCCAAACCCAGTAGAAGAAAAGAAATAACCAAAATTAGAGCAGAATTAAATGAAATTGAAAACAAAAGAATAATACAACAGATCAATAAATCAAAAAGCTGGTTTTTTGAAAAGGTCAATAAAATAGATAAACCTCTGGCCAACCTAATCAGGAAAAAAAGAGTAAAATCTCTAATATCATCAATCAGAAACAACAAAGACGAAATAACCACAGACTCATCAGAAATCCAAAAAATCCTTAATGAATATTACAAGAAACTTTATTCTCAGAAATATGAAAATCTGAAGGAAATAGACCGATACTTGGAAGCACGCCACCTTCCAAGACTTAACCAGAATCAAGTGGAAATGTTGAACAGACCCATATCAAGTTCAGAAATAGCATCAACTATACAAAACCTCCCTAAAAAGAAAAGCCCGGGACCAGATGGTTTCACCTCAGAATTCTACCAAAACTTTAAAGAGGAATTAGTACCTATATTACTCAACCTGTTCCAAAATGTAGAAAAAGAAGGAAGACTACCCAACACGTTCTATGAAGCAAATATCACCCTGATCCCCAAACCAGGAAAAGACCCAACAAGAAAAGAAAATTATAGACCAATATCACTAATGAATATAGATGCAAAAATATTCAACAAGATCCTAACAAACAGAATCCAGGAACACATCAAACAAATTATACATCATGACCAAGTTGGTTTTATCCCAGGGTCTCAAGGCTGGTTCAATATACGTAAATCTATAAATGTAATTCAGCACATAAACAAGTTAAAAAACAAAGACCATATGATTCTCTCAATTGATGCAGAAAAAGCTTTTGATAATATCCAGCATCCCTTCATGATCAGAACACTCAAGAAAATTGGTCTAGTAGGGACTTTTCTTAAACTGATAGAGGCTATCTACAGCAAACCCACAGCCAATATCATATTGAATGGAGTTAAATTGGAATCATTTCCACTCAGATCAGGAACCAGACAAGGCTGCCCATTGTCTCCATTGCTTTTCAACATTGTAATGGAAGTTTTAGCCACCGCAATTAGGGAAGAAAAGGCGATCAAGGGTATCCATATAGGGTCAGAAGAGATCAAACTCTCGCTCTTCGCAGATGATATGATTGTGTATCTGGAAAACACTAGGGACTCTACTACAAAACTCCTAGAAGTGATCAAGGAATACAGCAGCGTCTCAGGTTACAAAATCAACATTCATAAATCGGTAGCCTTTATATACACCAACAACAGTCAAACTGAAAAAGCAGTTAAGGACTCTATCCCATTCACAGTAGTGCCAAAGAAGATGAAATATTTGGGAATTTACCTAACAAAAGACGTGAAAGATCTCTATAAAGAGAACTATGAAACTCTAAGAAAAGAAATAGCTGAAAATGTTAACAAATGGAAAAACATACCATGCTCATAGCTAGGAAGAATCAACATTATCAAAATGTCCATACTACCCAAAGCAATATATAATTTCAACGCACTCCCTATTAAAGCTCCACTGTCATATTTTAAAGATCTTGAAAAAACATTACTTCGTTTTATATGGAATCAGAAAAAACCTCGAATAGCCAAGACATTACTCAGAAATAAAAACAAAACAGGAGGAATCACACTACCAGACCTCAGACTTTACTACAAATCGATAGTGATCAAAACAGCATGGTATTGGCACAAAAACAGAGAAGTAGATATCTGGAATAGAATAGAGAACCAAGAGATGAATCCAGCTACTTACCGCTATTTGATTTTTGACAAGCCAATTAAAAACATTCAGTGGGGAAAAGATTCCCTATTTAACAAATGGTGCTGGGGGAACTGGCTGGCAACCTGCAGAAGACTGAAATTGGACCCACACCTTTCACCATTAACTAAGATAGACTCTCATTGGATTAAAGATTTAAACTTAAGACATGAAACTATAAAAATACTAGAGGAGAATGCAGGGAAAACCCTTGAAGAAATTGGTCTGGGTGAGTATTTCATGAGGAGAACCCCCCGGGCAATTGAAGCAGCTTCAAAAATACACTAGTGGGACTTGATCAAACTAAAAAGCTTCTGCACAGCTAAGAACACAGTAAGCAGAGCAAGCAGACAGCCCTCAGAATGGGAGAAGATATTTGCAGGGTATAACTCTGACAAAGGTTTAATAACCAGAATCCACAGAGAACTCAAACGCATCAGCAAGAAAAAAACAAGGGATCCCATCGCAGGCTGGGCAAGGGATTTGAAGAGAAACTTCTCTGAAGAAGACAGGTGCACGGCCTTCAGACATATGAAAAAATGCTCATCATCTTTAATCATCAGAGAAATGCAAATCAAAACTACTTTGAGATATCATCTAACTCCAATGAGACTAGCCTATATCACAAAATCTCTAGACCAGAGATGTTGGCGTGGATGCGGAGAAAAGGGAACACTTCTGCACTGCTGGTGGGAATGCAAATTAATACATTCCTTTTGGAAAGATATATGGAGAACACTCAGAGATCTAAAAATAGATCTGCCATTCAATCCTGTAATTCCTCTGCTGGGCATATACCCAGAAGACCAAAAATCACAACATAACAAAGATATTTGTACCAGAATGTTTATTGCAGCCCAATTCATAATTGCTAAGTCATGGAAAAAGCCGAAGTGCCCATCGATCCACGAATGGATTAATAAATTGTGGTATATGTATACCATGGAATACTATGCAGCCTTAAAGAAAGATGGAGACTTTACCTCTTTCATGTTTACATGGATGGAGCTGGAACATATTCTTCTTAGTAAAGTATCCCAAGAATGGAAGAAAAAATACCCAATGTACACAGCCCTACTATGAAACTAATTTGGGACTCTCACATGAAAGCTATAACCCAGCTACAACTTAACAACAGGGGGAAGTGGGAAAGGGGGGGGTGGGTAGAGGGAGGGGAATCGGTGGGATCACACCTGTGGTGCATATTACAGGGGTATTTGCGAAACTTGGTAAATGTAGAATATAAATGTTTTGGCACAGTAACTGAGATAACGCCGGAAAGGCTATGTTAACCACTGTGATAAAAATGTGTCAAATGGTTTATGAAGTGAGTGTATGATGCCCCATAATCATATCATTGTATACAGTTATGATTTAATAAAAAAATTAAAAAAAAAAAAAGAAAGATTAGCTGTTTCCAGGTTCACATTTAGTACATGGTTTTCTACATATACAGCCTTGTTAAAAAAGGAAGGTGGTCCCAGATGGTCCCCACAATAGGCACAGCTCTGTTGCACTACTCCAGAGACTGAGCAGAGAAGGTTCAGGCCAAAAAACTGGGAAAGCTGAAGGAAGGATCATCTCAGTTCTTGAATGGACCACAAACTGCCCCTTGCATTGGCAATTGCACAGGTCTCAGTACAGAGCTGCTCCACTATCAAAATAGTCCAACAAGCAACCAGAGAAAAGTGAGGAAACCTACAATAAAATGGTGTCATGAAGGTAAGGCAGAAAAAGTGTGAAGAGTGCATTTCTGTGGCCTATAATGATTTCAACACATAACCTGGCAGCTTGAGCTCTAAGAGACAACATTGCCATGCAATGCCCTTCCAGAAAATTTGAGTTCTTTGATTCCAGAAGTCTTACAGTACTTAGTCCAGTATTTCTCTGAACATAGTCTAGGAACCACCTGCATCAGTGTCAGGGATGGAGGGAAGCTTTTTGGAAATATGGATTCCTTAATTCCCACATTCCACTCCAGACCTACCAAAATAGAATCTTGGGGTTGGGGCCAAGTTACACACATTTTCATGAGGTTATTTGAATGTGTACCAAAATTTGATAAGTACTAAAGTAATCTCTATGGTGTACCATCATGTCATGCATAGTACTTGGCACCATGGTGCGTAGTCAATTTTAACAGGTGTAACAAATGATTGGCTCTTGTATGACTAGCTGAAACACAAGCATTTTCTTTTCCTTCATAGTTCTGAAGTATCTATGAACTGTATCACAGTGACTAACTGAAAACTAGGCATAGGCAAAGGAAATCACCTACTTCATAGAGAAAATGAAAAGTATAGGTTCATCTCCCTCAACTTGTTTCTTGCCTTGTGTCTGTACTTAAGGGAAAGACATTATATCTGTTGTCATTCCGATATTAACTATGCTTTCCAGAGTTGTCTCCTAATAGATTAAACAAAGTCCCATATATTCCTTGATCTCCTGATTGCTAAGAACTTTTAGAAATCAAAATTGAAGGTTAGATTTTGTGAAATGATATTTCTGCATCATACACACATGCACTTATTGGTAAAAGGTGACATGTATGGGTGCTCACACTTATAAGTGAAAACATTCAGTATTAGTTTTTCTGAGTCTGAGTTGTTTCACTTATGATAATGCCCTATAGTTCATTCTATGTTACATCAAAAAACATGAGTTCCCTTCTTTTTTCTCAGCTGAATAGTATTTCAGTTGTGTATACAGCACCTCACCTTTATCCAGTTCTCTGTTCATGGACACTTAGGTTCATCCTATATTTTAGCTATTGTGAATAGTGCTTAGATACACATACAAGTGCAGATATATTTTTTTCTTTTTTTATCAACTCATAACTGTGTACATTAATGCATTTATGGGGTACAATGTGCTGATTTCATATACAATTTATAATTATCACATCAAACTTATTAACATAGCCTTCATGGTATTTTCTTAGGTATTGTGTTAAGACATTTATATTCTACATTTAGTAAGTTTCACATGTACTCTTGTAAGATGCACTGTAGGTGTGGTCCCACCAATAACCCTCCCTCCACCCAACCTCCCCCTCCCCTTTCTCCATATTCTTTATGAAAAATCTCATCCAAACCCTCTCATTGATTACGCTAGATTTAAATTAATATCCAGAGAGACAAGAGAAGGAAGAAATTCTTTGCAGTAGGAACCCACTTAGGTGGCACCAACCTTGACTTACAAATGAAACAGTACATCTACAAAAAGAAAAGTGATGGCATCTCTATCGTAAATCTGAAGAGGACCTGGGAAAAACTTCTGTTGGCAGGTCATGCAATTGTTGCCATTTAAAACCCTGCTGATGTCAGTGTAATATCCACCAAGAATACTGGCCAGCACCTGTCCAGAAGTTTGCTGCTGCCACTGGAGCCACTTTTATTGATGATCGCTTCACTCATGGAACCTTCACCAGCCAGGTCCAGGCAGCGTTTCAGGAGCCACGTCTTCTAGTCGTTACTGATCCAAGAAACTATAATGACCAAGATACAAATGAAAAAAAGTACGTAAACACAGGCACCCAAAATGAATAGCAACAGCTTGAATCTTTCAGGCCTTTGCTTCTGTCTATTCACAGAATAAATCTGTAAATAATTATAGTGCTCAATTTAAATTACTTACAGCAAGTGCCCCTTTTCAGGGCCTGTCAGACATCATGCTGCTCTTTCAGATGCCTTTTGGTTGTACAAAGGAAATTACTGTGGATACAAACAATTGTAATTTAGGCCAGTTTACCAGTACATCTTTTAACGGCACACAACCGGTTTTAACTTAAATGGTTTTAATTACACATATAATGTGTGTGAAGAAAAGCCTTCTGAAAAGAAATTTGGAGGAAAGAGATGTTCTCCCAGTAAGTTTGTACGATGGAGTTTTTGGTGAATTTCAGAGGACAAAGGGTGGTTGGGGTTTTATACCAAAATTGCAGCTAAATATAACTTTGTTTACAAAACATTCATTACAAAATTTTACTAAATAGGCTTAGCACCCATAGCACAGTGGATAAGGCGCCAGTCACATACCCTGAGGCTGGTGAGTTCAAACCCCGGGTCCAGGCCAGCTAAAACAGCGATGACAACTGCAACAATAAATAGCTGTGTGTTTTGGAGGGTGACTAGTCCCAACTACCTGGGTGGCTGAGCCTAGAGATTCCCTTAAGCCCAAGTGTTGGAGGTTGCTGTGAGCTGTGGTGCCACAACACTCTACTGAGGGCAAGAGAGTAAGACTCTGTCAGAAAAGAAACAAAAAAGAAAACTACAGACTTTTCTCTAATTGTGGATCTCCTTCTATCTTCTTCCCCACAAATGTCAAGATATTTCCAATATATCCACTGTTAGAATTTCACCACATATGGCTGATTTGGGAAGCGCAAACACCAGGGTTCAACCTATCCTCCCATCTGGAAACACAATCACCACTGGTAATTTCTGTTTGTTTGACTCAAGTGAGCTCTGATTGGTTGGCTCCAATTAGTTATAAATGTTTGACTCTGGTGAGCTCTGACTAGTTGATTCCAGCAATTTATGATTGGTTGGCTCCAGTGAGCTCTGATTGGTAGATTCTTGTGTTTTCTGAATGGTTGGCTCCAGTGAACTATGATTGGTTGATTCTGGGGATTTCTGGACGACTCTGGTTATTTCTGATTGGTTGACTCTGGTGATTTCTGATTTGTTGGCTCCAGTGATTTCTGATTGTTTGACTCAAGTGAGCACTGATTTTTTGGCTCCAGTGACCTCTGACTGGGTGACTCTGGTGATTTCTCATTGGTTGCCTCAAGTGAGCTCTGAATGGTGGGCGTCAATGAACTCTGATTGGTTGAATCTGGTGATTTCTGATTGGTTGACTCAGGTACAATGAGCTCTTATTGGTTGATTCTGGTGATTTCTGGTAGCCTCTGGTGATTTCTCATTTGTTGATTGGTTGACTTTGGTATTTCTAATTAGTTGACCCAAGTGAGATCTTATTGGTTGGCTCTGGTGATTTCTGATTAGTTAACTAAAATGAACTCTGATGGTCTTTTCTAATGAGCTCTGAGTGGTTGACTCAGGTGATTTCTGATTCAGGTGATTTCTGACTCAAGTGAGCTCTGATAGATTGATGCTTGTGAGCTCTGATTTTTTCACTCAGGTCAGGTCTAGACGTCCCAACGTTGTAAAGAAATGTGGGTTTCTGGTCAATTTGGAGTACATGTGTCACCCCTAGTAAAAAAATGGCCATGTGGCTTTATTTTGAATTTAGGCCCAGTGAGCCAATCAAGATCCATCTTGAAGGATTAGCTATTTCCAGGTTTACATTTAGTACATGGTTTTCTACATATACAGCCTTGTTAAAAAAAGAAAGATGACCCCCACAATAGGCACAGCTCTGTTGCACTACTCCAGAGACTGAACAGAAAAGGTGCCGGCCAAAAATATGGGGAAACTGAAGAAAGTATCATCTCAGTAGTTGAATGGGCCACAAAATGCCCCTTGCATTGGCAATTGCACATGTCTCAGTAAAGAGCTAGTCCACTGTCAAAATAGTCCAACAAGCAGCCAGAGAAAAGGGAGGAAGCCTACAATAAAGTGGTGTCATGAAGGTAAGGCAGAAAAAGTGTGAAGAGTGCATTTCTGTGGCCTATGATGATTTCAGTACATAACCTGGCAGCTTGAACACTAGGAGACAACATTGCCATGCAATGCCCTTCCAGAAAATTTGAGTTCTTTGATTCCAGAAGTCTTACAGCACATAGTCCAATATTTCTCTGAGCCTGATCTAGGAACCACCTGCAACAGTGTCAGGGATGGAGGAAAGCTTTTTGGAAATATGGATTCCTTAATTCCCACATTCCACTCCCAACCTACCAAAATAGAATCTTGGGGTTGGGGCCAAGGTACATACATTTTTGTGAGGTGATTTGAATTTGTATGGAGAGGTACTGGCCCCCTAACCAAAGGAAGTGCATGGCCTCATGTGCCCCCTGAGGAACCTTGCCCTAAGATGGAAAAACTCCTTTCGTTCTGTACATGCCCAGGCTAGTTAAGAACGATCAGTTAAATGTTCACAGTAAGGAAAGTTACCGGAGGACTTCGCATGGTTGCAGTTTGGGGATGAGAACCTGTGGAGGTTATGGGAAGAAATACTCTACTCTATTCTTCTTATAGCAAACTATCTTTTCTTAAGATTTAAGGAACTAATCAATTAAGAACAGACAGCTATAAGTCCTTGTGGTTAAGCCTTCAGCAAAGTGTTGAGAAAAGGGTTCTAGATTTAGAACTATGTGTGTGTCTAGCAGCATGTTTGCTGAACAAAGAATTTTTTATTAGTCTTTATGATTTCACCATTATATGTTCCTTTTTCTATTTCTATACCTTTTTTTTCTTTTGACTAATGCTGTGTATAACAACACCCAGTAAATGTGGTAGTCACCAAGAGCCTGAGTGAGCCTTTGTCTCCCTCCCTCTCATAATAATCATTCTGTGTTCATTGTTTGTCTCTGTGTCTCTGAGCATCTATATCTGAGGACAACAACATCTGGCGTAGTGAGCAGGGTCTTCAGCTGGACCAATCCTCGTCGATTTGTCCCCAGAACCTCTGTTCACCGACCTTAAGGTAAGAATCACTAGAAAGGCAGAGAATGGAAAGATTATCACTGGGTTGTAAGCACCCAGGAGTTTTGACATTTACATTTGAAAGGGACATTGAAAATGGGAAGTACAAGTTCTAAAGAGGAAGAGTATATTCATTTGTTAAAATCTTTGTTAGATTCCATGGGAGTTTATAATAAAAATCAAACTTTTGCCATCTTTTTTCAACTGTTTGTGAATGTTGTAATTGGTTTTCTCCTGAGTCTCGAAATCAGTTAAATCTCTCCACATGGGAGGACGTGGGGCAGGAAATGAAGAGATTTCACCAGCAAGGCAATAATATTAGTACAGACGTTTGGACAGCATATAATCTGGTCAACATTTGGGGCAGACCTTTTTAATACCAAAAAACCACAAACACAAGTTGATGGTGATGTTTCTGTTGTTCTTAAAACTGAGTGTGAGCCAACAGGACCTGATTTGTCTAAATTGTCTATTAATGAGGACAAAATAGAAATTAACTGTGAGGGTGACGTTCCAACTCCTGAGGGAGAAGTGGGAGAGGGCAATTTGTCTCTTTCTACTTCACGGCAGTCTTTGCAATAAAAAATGTCGAGTATAAGAGATTTCATTAGAGAATGTAATGAGTTAATTGAAGAGGCTAAACATAAACCTTCTGTTCCACTAGCGCTATCTACTGACATGCTTTTACCACCGCCTCATCCTCTTTCTCCTCCACCATATACTCTTGTGCCTGAAGAGCCAAAATCTTCTCATGAAGGACTTAAATATTTGTGGTCTCGATCCCCATCTACGGATACATCTAAACAGATTTCTCCTGTCTCTAACCGATTTCTGTCTGCCCCTTCTTATGCATATCAGAGTGTGGAGACTTCCAGAATAGTGCGTAGAGTTAATTTTCCTAGCCCACGAGATTTAAAAATTCTCCATGACCCAGATGTATTTTGTGCTGGTTCCTCTTTTGACCAAGATGTAGGATTCATTATGCCGGTGACTGGAGCAGCTGCCAGAAGGGTGGGGAACTGCACAAGCTGGTCCTGCCCCAGCTTGCCAGGTCCACTTGCCATACCACTATACAAAGGTAGATATTAATTTTTTTAAAAGTTTGAAAGATGCTGTTATAGCATATGGACCATACACTCAAGAGCTGCTTAGATCATATTGTGGAGATCGGTTTCTGACACCAAGAACCTGGGAAAGTTTGGCTGAAATGGATCTTTTTCCAGGCCAATATTTGCAGTTTGTTTCATGGTGGAATAAAGAGGCTAAGTCAAGGCATGACAGTAATCCAGATCTTTCTTATGATCAGATGATAGGTAACGGAGAGTACAGGAGGCATGATAGACAGCTGGATTTATCTGATGAGACACTGATTGTCATTAGGGACGTTTGTCTCCATGCTTGGGCACAGTTAGATGAGGCTGGGGAAGGAAAATTCTTTACCAAGATCATTCATGGTCCCAATGAGCCTTATGTTGATTTTCTTGGAAAGCTCTGTGCTGCCATCAAGCAGGAAATTCCGGGACCAGAGATGCAGGACATGTTACTTTTAACCCTTGCCTATGAAAATGCTAATGAGGATTACTGGAAATTTTTAGCCAGTATCAGGAGTGAAAAAAACGCTTCTATTGATAAGTTTATGAGATCATGTAAGAATGTTGGCTCTAGTTCCTTCTAGGAAGCCTTAATTGGTGATCAGATCGGTGCTCATATGGTAGCAGCCTTGAGAAATAATAATCTAAATGGTATAATTGTAGGGAAAATGTTATAAAGAACTGCTGTAGGGGAAAGAAGAGAAAATCCCAGATCTCCCACTACCACCAGGAATTTGTAGAAGGTGTAGATAAAGAAGACATTGGACAAATGAATGCAGGTCCATCAAAGATAAATATGGTAATGTCTTGCCTCTGCTAGGGTCAAAAAACTTACAAACGGGCCACTCCTGGGCCCAGGAGAATAATGCGGGAGCCTCAGCACAGACCTTCCCAGTCTCAGGCAAGAAAGCAACACCCAGCAATTAAAAACTATTCCTGAACAAAATATTCCACCACTACATTAAAGCTTTGTTCCATCTTCTCCATCCAGTAAGCCTCAAACCAAAACTTTGGTTTCTGATTTATTTCATGCCACTCATAACTGTATTGCTTTAGACTTGCCCATAGTAGAGAATTTATCTTTAAAGCCACGAGATGTATCTTATACTTTGGCAACCTGGGTGTATGGTCTCATTCCAAAAGACACTGTTGGCGTAGTTATAGGCAGAAGCAGCTCTACCATAAAAGGGTAATTGTTCATTTGGGAGTTATTGATCCTGACTATAATGGTGGAATTTTCATTATGGCTTCTGTTAGTCAGCCCACTGATTTAACTGTTGGACAAAGAATTTCTCAATTACTACATTTGCCCTATTATAAAGAAAAAGCCGCTTCCATACAAAGGGAAGGAGGTTTTGGAAGCACTGGGACACATGGTTTTTGGCATGCTTTCCTTAATGATTCTCGTCCATGATGCGAGGTTACTTTTCAGGATGGGACAAAACTTGAAGGTCTAGTGGATACTGGAGCAGACGTATCTAGAGTTGCTTCATTTGCCTGGCCTGAGGGATGGCCTAAATGGCATGTCCAGGCCACTTTTTTTGGTCTTGGTACCATGTCCAATATAGAACAAAGTTCTCATATATTAAACTGTCAAGGGCCTGATGGCCAACCAGCAACATACGTTGCCCCTATTGCTATCACATTAAGGGGAAGAGATATTCTTAAACAATGGGGAGCTATGCTCACTATACCTACCATTTCTTCAACTGCTAAAAATATGATGCTTGACATGGAGTATGACCCATCCCAGCCCTCCTCAGTTAAAAACCTGAAGTAACCAGGTCAGGTAAAGACAGAACAGGACTTGGTTATCCAGTTCTTCCAGAAAATTTTCCATAGGGGCCATTGCTGAGCACCTTGCATTACCTATAACATGGAACTCTGATGTCCTCATCTAGGTGAAGAAGTGCTGCCTTCCCAGAGAGAAATGAGAGGCTCTTTATAAATTAGTCAATGAACAATTGGCGTTAAATCATATAAAGGTGTCAGTGAGTGAGTGGAATTCATCCGTTTTTGTGTTAAAGAAAAAATCTGGAAAATGGAGAATGTTAATGGATTTGAGAAAAATAAATGCAATTATCCAACCAATTGGCCCCCTGCAACCGGGAGTTCCTAATCCCTCTTTAATTCCTAGAAATTTTCATATTATTGTAATAGATTTAAAGGACTGCTTTTTTGACATATCATTGACTCAAAAAGATTCCAACCGTTTGCTTTCACAGTCCCCTCTATAAAAAATAATGCCCTTAATAAAAGATTCCAATGGAAGGTTTTGCCACAGGGAATGTTGAACAGCCCCACATTGTGTCAAATGTTTGTACAGCAACCATTGCAAAAATTAACTCTACAATTTCCAGATGGCATTTATTATCATTATATGGATGATATTTTGCTAGCCCATCCAAATCAGTTTGTTTTAAATAATATTACTCAGTGTGCTTGCATTTTATTTGAAGAATATGGTCTTCATGTTTCCAATGAGAAAATTCAAAACTCAGAGCCACGAAGTTATCTAGGATATAAAATGACAGCTCAAAGATAATTCCACAAAAAAAATACAAATTAGAAGAGATTCTTTAAAAACTCTTAATGATTTCTAAAAATTGCTGGGAGACATTAATTTGGTCTGTCCTTTCTTAGAAATTCCTACCTATACCTTAACTCATTTATTTTCATTATTAGAGGGAAACTCTAACCTTAACAGCCCTAGAACTATTACCTCTGAAGCTGAAAAGGAGTTACAATGGTTAGAGCAACATATACATAGTGCCCAATTGGATAGAATTATGTAAAATAGAAATTTCATTGTATATGTTTATTCATCTGAAAATTCCCCTACTGGGTTATTGGCTCAACATACTGCATTTATTGAATAGTGTTTCCTACCACATAAGGCCACTAAAAAACAACAGCCTTATGTTCAAAAAATTGCTAGTATTATTATAAAGGGTCAACACAGATTCAGACAATTTATAGGTCAAAATCCTGAAAAAATTGTTGTTCCTTCAACCAATAAGCAAATCTCTGATATGTTTGTCCTATCTCAGGATTGGCAAATTGCTCTAGCCGATTACTTAGGGGAAATTAATAATCATTATCCTCAGGATAAAAGAGTCCAAATTTAAACAAAACATCATGAATTTTTCCTAGGGTGGTTTCCCCCACTCCTATTACTGGAGCTCAAAATTGTTTTACTGATGCTAACAAAGAAGGCAGACCTGGATATATCTGTGAAACTATTAATAAAGTCCTACAATCCTCATATAAGTCTGTCCAAAAAAGCTTAATTGTTTGCCATCATTTTATTATTAGAAGATTTTCCTAATACATTATTAAACATAATGACAGACTCCTGTTATTCTGTGTACAGCATACAACATATTGAAAACACCACTCTTTTTGATGACAGAACTGATTTATATTCTTATTTCATATATTACAGAATTTAATTAGAAAAGTTGGTAAATGTGGAATGTAAGTGTCTTCGTACAGTAACTGAGAGAATGCCAAGGAGGCTATGTTAACCAGTGTGATGAAAGTGTTGTCAAATGGTCTGTGAAGCTAGCAAATGATGCCCCATGATCATATCAATATACACAGCTATGATTTAAAAAAAGAAAAAAAAAAGGAAATAGGAATATTTCCTATTCCTATTATTCCTAAATGTTCCAAAATTTATATAACCCATATTAGAGCTCATACCAATCTCCCTGGTCCTCTACCTATGGGAACTAATAAAATTGATACTTTGATTGTCACAGTCCATAAAGCACAAGAGGAGCTGGCTCTTCATCATAATAATGCCTCATCACTTAAACATAAATAGTCCATAACATGGAGAGAAGCAAAAGACATTATTAGAGCATGTCCTACATGTCAAGTCATAACAGCCCCACATTTACCAGTGGGAGTCAATCCAAGAGGAAATAAACCAAGTGAATTATGGCAAATGGATGACACTCAGTATGCATAAATTGGTAAAAATAAATTTATTCATCATTCTGTTGACACTTATTCTCATTTGTCTTGGGCCACAGCTTTAACATCTGAAAAGGCTGATACCATAATTACTCACTTATTAGAAGCTTGTGCTGTAATGGGGGTACCACAGGCTATTAAAACTGAAAATGGATCAGCTTATATTTCCACAAAGTGTCAACAATTTTTTAAAATGTACAATGTTAAGCATATTAGAGGAATACCTAGTAATAGTACTGGACAAGCCATAATTGAGAGACAAAGTAGAACATTAAAAGAAATGCTTTTTAAACAGGAAAGGAAAATAGGGTATAATACTACACCCAGAAATAGAATACATTCATCTCTTTTTACTTTAAATTTTTTAAATTCAGATACAGAAGGTAACACACCAGCTTCACAGCAATGGATTAAGGAAGTTACAACTCCATTAAATCAACCTATATATTATAAGGATGTTGTTAAAGGAGAATAGGTTCCTGCAGTAGTTGTTCAATGGGGAAGAGGGTATGCTTATTGCTCCTCAGGAAATAATGAACTCTGGCTACCAGAGAAACTCATCATACTCAGAAACAATGCCACACTCACGTCGCCGAGCATAAATGTGTCGAACCAGGAACCTAACAGCCAGGACGTCATCATTAACCCTGAAGGAACAACACAATCATTTAGCTCTTCCTCAACACCTGGTTCCTCAACATTGGAGAATCCAATGGAACTGCAGCCCAAGGGACATGGAGAGAGGTCTCACAACTATGCCAGGATGCACGGTTCATAGTGAGGATGAGCAATCACCCTCTGAACACTAGGACCTTGTTTCTTGCCAGAGAGCCAGAGAGTAGCTTCTGAGAGCCAGAGAGTGGCTGCTGAGAATCAGAGGGTGGCTGCTGAAAACGCCCTCTCCACGGCTGAGGAACAGATCAGGAGATAAAGACCGAGGGTGATGGCCCCTTTTCACTTCTGACCATTTTGTGTACATTTCAGTGGCCAGACTTAGGATTAGGTGTTTCCCTCATCCCAAGAAAAGTCCTACAGTGAGTTTGGGGTCATTGTGGTCACCCAAGAGAACACGATACTTGTGCAGTCTAGGAGGGCCAACACTGTCCAAAGCAGTTGTTTTTAGAGGATAATGATATGTGCCATTGATTGACAGCTTAGTTCCTAAGATATAAAATAAGCTATGAAAGATATCTAATAGTAATAGCATATGAACAATAACTGCGTCACATAGATATTAGGTTCTTTAGAGGGACAAATACATGGCAACATCATTCCCCATCTGAGATCTGAATCAATTGAAATATTTTTAAAAGATTAAAACATATGATGGTTTCAAAGACTCCCTTGAAAAGCAGATACTAGCTCTTGATTTGTTGGCAAGTGTGCTTCCTGACCCTGAACTTCCCCTCCTAGTCACAGACCATATGGCACAATGGTAGGCTTTCCTTGCAGAAGAACCTGCTCTTGCCAGAGTAGATTGCTAGAGTAACAGAGTGAATTGGGCTTCCTGGGGGAAGTTTGCACCAAGTGGGGTTTTAAGGTTAGAGCAGATACATCCCTAAGTCCTCACTCGGAGTTCACCTGAGTCAAGAGACTCATTCTGCATGAGAGGAGAGAGTAGCTACAAGAGTTGCTGCTAGAAGTGCCTGGATGCGGAAAGAAACATTAAAAATACGTAGTTTTATTATACTATCTCTCCCTTAGACCTTTGTGATATTAATGCCTTCTTGACACATTTCCTTGTCAGGGTGTCAGCCCCAGTGAGCAGATGTATGTGACATGCCCTTCTTCCTTATCCAGCATATTTACAACTAATGAATTTTCATAACCCATTTCGGCCTTGGTATGAAATTTAGAGGGTGGCTCTGTGGGACACAGCAGGGTCTTCTGTGAGTCTTGCCATCTCTGCCCAGCTTTTGCAGGCCTGTGTGCCTGTGGCTCACTGTCTTCCACTCACTGTGGAAGTGTTTAGAACTGTTGAAACCTGCCCCGTAGACAGGTTAATCTCCTCCATTTATGATTAACCTATCCAAAGCCAGCTGAGACTGCAGGCGACACTCAAGCCTGTGTACATTCTGTGTTAATCCAAGCTTACCCACTGCAGTTCCCTCTTGGGCGCTAATGTGAAATGTAGACTGGGGTACCTGTTACAATGGAAGTGCTGCCCACCCAGGCAAGGCACTGTCATCTTCATGTCAGAACTTCACATGTGCTCCACAGTGTATGTGGAACTCAGTGGCCACCCAGTTTAAAAGCAGCCACTCCAGTTGACCTCACCAGTACCTACAGTTGTCTCAGCCTTCAGCAGACTGACCTCCTGGGTAACAGATCTTACTGTTGCAGATTAAGGCTGCCTCTGAAAAGTTTATCACGTGGAGGAACAGACACACAAGCTGTGCTGTGTGGTCAGCCCAACTCTTAAGAGGGAAGCAGTTGGGAGCTAGGCCACCTACACTGTGTTTCTCTTCCTAGACTCATAGATCACATAAAGGTATTCCTTCGTCCTGGAGAAAAGAGTGTGACCTGCAGAGAAAGGCCAGGAATATTTGGCTAATGGATATCCCTAGGTGATAAGAAGAGGAAGGATTTCCATTATCCCTACTCCAATTAGAAGGCAGTTCATCCCCACAGGCAAATGCTTCAGCACACGTGCTGTGTCACCTGTAGCTTATTTCTCTCAGTTTGTCAGAAACCGTTGAGTGAAGAATGACAGCATCTCCATTAAATTTGGAAGCTCTGGTACTAAAAGAATAAGCAATTCAGCAAGAAACGAGGCAGAAAACAGTAGAGGTCCCCAGATCAGTTTCATCTAAGAACCCCACAAAAATCTTTCTTGGTTGCTTTTGCCTAATAGCCTTTAGTAAATGGAAATAATAATAATAATAATAATGGCTTTCTCCCACTTTGGTATAGTCTACTGAAAAGAAGAGGATAAGGCTTACAGACAAACCAGGGTATTCAATACTGGTTCTGCCACTTACTGGCTGTGCTGCCACGGGCAAGTCCTTTATCCTCTTTACAAGCCTTAGAATTTCGAAGGTAATAATATCAGCCTCAAAACCCGAGGATGAAATGTAAAACAGCCAACCCAGCACTTTTCACTGCTGCTGGAAGAAACCTATCTAAGAGTGCACTCTTTGTACCGGGAGAGGGAGTACAGAACAGACTTTGCTACAAGTTCCCGGTGCTGCCTTCTATGGAAGGTGACTGGAAAGATGTCACCTCTCATGCTGTGAGCCAATGCTATGCCTCTTTATTTTCTCAACACAGGCTGGATCACAGCAAACTTGTCTCTGCTCAGACTCCTCCATTGGTTCCTGTAGCACTCAGGAGCCGTCAGTTATAATACTTATTTCTAGTAGCAGTTGTGAAAGGGTAAGGAAAAAGGGCAGAAGGACACAGAGAGGGAGCTCTCCTGATGGACAGGCCTGGCTCTGTCAGGGTCAGTGAGTAAAGGAGATGGAAAGGGGAAACCCAGTCACTGAACACTAATAGGTGTGAGATCACAAGAGTGTAGAATATGGGGAATGTGCTGCAATTTCCCAGGTCCTTATCTTTCAAGATTACTGGGGAGGGAAAAGGATATATCCCTCCCAGGTGGAAACTCTCTGACTTTGGATTTTTCTTTCAGATCCGCAGTGGGCCTGGATGGAAGCGGACCCTGTGTTCCCTTCGTCGTTTCCGGACCCAAGGGCCACTGCTGGTAACCATCTACATTCTCGTGGTCCACATCCTACTCTTCCTGTATCTCAGTGGATATTTATAGTTTTAGTTGTTGCTGTTAGACACTCCCCTCAGAACCTGGAATTCCCTTCCCTGTAACCTCGAAACTGTCTATTCCCACTTATCCTTCCCCTAAAAATCCTGAACAATGAAAAATGTCTGTAAGTAGCCATGTGACTGTTAATAAACCTGTTTAGTTGAAGTCTGGTATTTTTTTGGTTCATAACTTCCAATCACTTGTTTGCATTCTCCTCTCCTTTCATGAATATGTCTGACACTTCTCCATTCCAGTTTTCTGTGTGAAGTCCTTTTGTGGCAAAGCAGCCCAGGAGCCAGGGCATGAGAGACAGAGAGGCTGCAAGGATGCAGGGTGGGAGGTGTTGTGTAGCTGCCTCTCTCAAGGGGGCATCAGAAAGGCAGAGCTGCTCTCACCAGCGTTTCATGCATGGTTGGCTGGCACGGTGTGTACATCCTCAGAGTTCTCTCAGCATCTCTTTAACCAATCTACCCTAAATCTCCCCTAGAATGGTTTTCAAGGGGTTTGTTCAAAGAACCTGGAGGAGAATGGAGTTTACAAATGGAAATAGAAAACTGCAGTATCTGAGGGCCCAGGTAGAGAGGCAAGAGAGCCCTGGTAGCATTGTGAGGGGCTCTGCTCACTGTCAGTCAGTGAAGTACATCAAAGACGGTCTCGAGGGGGGGCAGGGTGTCCAATAAGGGGAAGGTTGCAGGCACATGGCCAGATATCAAGTGGTGACAGATCAAGATGTCTCAGTGGTCACCAGAGCAGATGACCATTGTCTGTTGTTACCTCTTCACACCAAGATTCAGGATCCCGCAGATGTGGAGAGACATTCAGCGCTTCTGATGTGTCATGGGCAAGACCAACTGGAGCACTGAAGATGTCTCAGAACAATAATAACCCAGCACCACCCCTCCACACTGGCATTCTCTGTGCGCCTCTTTAACATTTTTCTAGTCAAAAACAACTCTTTCAAGGTTCAAAATAGGGATGTATTAGATGTCATTTTTGAGTCATTCATCTTCTTCAGAAATATGATTGTACTATTTTTCTTTAAAAGAGTAATAAATAACGTATTTCCAGAAATGAATACTTCTCTGTGCATTGCTCAGTATAGGAATTCCTGCTGCCTGTCCCTACTGACCTCACACCATTGTGCAGTGAACAGGTTCGGAGTGGAGATGGAACAGAACTTCCACGGAGGATTGGAACAATTCTCAACATTATCAAGCAGGTTGTAGATGTTCTCTTTGTGAGGAGTTAGGCCATTTTATATTTTGACAGGAATGAAATGAGTCCTGTGTGGAAATTTGAGTGAAATGATGACAAAATTCTAGGGATACTGTAGCATCTTTGTTGATGACTACTTCTGGCCACTGCCCGAGTGGCCTCTGGACACAGTCAGCAATCCCAGTTTATTTAGTGTTACCTGCACTCATGACAAATTCTCTCCAGGCCCAGGTGGGCCTGCCCAGGCCTCACCATTCTGTCTTGAACATACCCCTGTCAATTCCTCCTCCAACTGAGCAGGAGAGCATTCCTAAAGCTCCCACTTGCTTTGCCTCAGCTTCTGTTTTCTTCTAAAAACAAGTGGCAGGAAATACTGGGCTTATATATCCTTGATTTAAACATTCTTTGCTTCTCTCCCCTTGATTCTTTCTTGTCCCAAGTTATTCTGATCTTCTGTCCCCCTTAGATGGAGTCTGTACTATGGCATGGCTTTTAGGGTAGCTCCCTCCTGAGCTTAACTGTTGGATACCTGACTCAGTGGCCCTGTCCCCTTTTTTGGGTCCTGAGATTTTATTTGGCAATCCTTCAAGCTAGTATTTTCTGTGTGTTTTTTTAAAAATGTATTTCATCAATAGCAATTCAATATCTCAATGCTCAAAATAAGAAATATATTAGATGCTATTTTTGAAACATTAATCTTAAGAAATACAATTGGACTGTTTTTAAAAAATTGAAAAGTAACTTATTCCTAGAAAATAATACCTGGACAGGGAAAACTGACCTATGGTGACAAAAGCACAGCAGTGCTCTGTATCTTCCTTGTGTGAGTGGCTACAAGCATACCGTCAGAATCATTCAACAGTTGATTTTTGAAAACGAGAAAGTGAAGAAAACTTTAAAGGAAATATAGACTTTGGACAGACCTAAAGGGGATCATGTTGGCTGCAACATTGTAACATGTGGCTTTTATCATTTTGAGGTATGTTCCTCTATGCCTAGTTTGTTGAGGGTTTTTAACATGAATGGGTGCTGGATTTTGTTGAATGCTTTTTCTGCATCTACAGAGATGATCATATAGTCTTTGTTTTTGCTTTTATGTGATGAATCGCTTTTGTCGAGTTATGTATATTGAACCATCTTTTCATCCCTGGGAGAAAGACTACTTGTTTGGGGTGAGTTATTTGTTACATATAGTGTGGAAATTTGGTTTGCTATAATTTTTTTTTGAGGATTTTTACATCTGTATTCATAAAAGATATTGGTCTGTAATGTTCTTTTTTGTTGTGTTTTTTGCTGGCTTTGGTGTCAAGGGGACACTGGCTTTGGAGAATGAGTTGAGGAAGAGGTCCTCCTTCTAAATGTTATGAAATAATTTCTACAGTATGGATCCTAGCTCTTCTTTTTGGGTCTGATAACATTCAGCTGTGACTATATCTGGTCCAGGCTTTTATATTGGAAGATTTTTTATTACTATTTTGATCTAGCTGTTAATTTGGGGTCTGTGTGTAAGTTCTACTTCTTCCGGATTGAATTTTGATAAGTTATGCATTTCCAGGATTTTGTTTGTCTTCTACATTTTTGATTTTAGTCCATAGACATTTTAATAGTGTTTTCAAATGATATCTTGTATCTCTGTGGGATCAGCTGTAATATCTTCTTTTTCATTTCTCGTTCAGCTTATTTGGGTCCTTTCTCTTTTCTTCCTGGCTATTGGAGCAAGTGGTTATCATTTTTTTTCAAAGAATATATTTTTTCTTTCATTGATCCTTTGTATTTTGTTGTTGTTGGTTTGGTTGTCCTTTGCTTTCATTCTGCTGTGACCTGAGTTATTTCCTTTCTTTTGCTGGCTGTGGGTTTGGTTTACCTTTCCTTTTTCAGTTCCTTGAGATGAGTCATTAGATTGTTAATGTGTGCTCTTGCTGTCTTTTTGATGTAGGCATATCAGGCTATGAATTTTTTCCTTACGAATGCTTTTGCTGAATCCCATAGATTTTGAGAGCTTAGGTGCCCTTTGACATTCAGGTCAAGGAACCTTGTGATTTACTTCTTAATTTCAATCCTAACCTAATAATCAATAATTCAGCATCAGCCTGTTCAATTTTCATGACTTTGTGTTAGGATTGAGTGTTTCTCTTAAAGTTGATTTCCAGTGTTATTCCATTGTAATCTGAGAAGATACATCGTATGGTTTCTACTTTTTTTATTTGTTGAGATGTGTTTTGTGGCATAAGCCAAGATCGGTCTTAGAGAACATTCCATGTGCTGATGATAAGAATAGTGCATTCGGGAGTTTGGGGGTAAAATATTCCATAAATGTCTGTTAGACAAGTTTGTTCTACAGTCCTATTTAAGACCAGTGGTTATTTATTTTCTGTTTGAATCATCTGTCCAGTTTTGTCAGTGGAAGAGTTGAATTCCTTGGAAATTACAATGCTGCTGTTTATCTCTTTGCCTAGATCTCATAGGGTTTGCTTTATGAATGAGTATGCCACCATGTTAGATGCATACATATTTATAATTGTTATGTCTTCATGTTGAATTTATCCCTTTACCACTATATAATGACCATCTTTGTCTTTCTTTACTATTGTTAGATTTCAAGCCCATCTTATCTGAGAAGAGAACACCTGCTTTCTTATGGTTTCTGTGTCCATGTAATATCTTTTCCATCCATTCATGTTGAGTTTATATGAGTCCTTAAAGGTTAAATGTGTTTGCTGGAGAAAAAAGTTATTTAGATTGTATTTCTTCATCCATTCATCCGGACTGTGTCTCTCAAGAGGAGCATTCAGACCATTTACATTGACTGATAGAATAAATATGTAGGATGCTGTTCTATTCATCCTGTTGGATAGTACCTTGTGGCTTTGTTTTACTTCTTGTGCTATGGTTTTATGTGAGCTCTGAGCTTTAGGCTTTGGGGGGTTTTACACTGGTGGGTGTCTACTGTGCTGATCTATGATAATGCAGTTCTGAGTATTTCCCGCAGGGAAATTCTTGTTTGAACAAATTCCCTCAGTGTTATCTTGTCTGAAAAATTGTTTATTTCTCCTTTCACATATGAAACTTAGTTTTTCAGGATATGAGGTTGGGAGCTTTTATGATTAACAAGACTGAAGACAGAAGGTGAAGCCGGTGGCAATCTAGAGACATCTTAGCAACTACTTGTGGTGAGAGGGGGAAAGTTGACTGCAGCCACCTCTGGCTGGGGGAATCTACCCAGAAACATCTCTCCAAGGGCACAGTGAAGCAGCAGCAGATTTCAGGAGCCAAGAAGGAGGTCTGCAGCTGAGGAAAACCAACGCAGAATTCAGGTGCTTGGTATGGGCAGAAGCCAGCAGATTGGCCAGCTTTACAACAAAGGACTGGGAATGGGAAAGGGCTGTCCTATATGTTTTTTATTTTGGACTGGGCTTCTCACTGGAGCAGCAAGTAAACTCAAATAGCATCCTGTGGCTGTGGGTGAATGCTGGGCATGGTGGTTCTCCCATTGGCGTGGCTGTTGCTGGGGACCTGTAATCGTGGGAAATCTGCATGTGAGAGGAACGGTCATGAGGTCCTAGTGCATGACTAGCTCTGGCAAACCTACCGGGCTTGAGCAGCAATCCTTGGGGTGAACCGAGTGGCCACCACACCCCCCAGGAAGACCACTTTATTTTCAGGGAACAGTGTTTGATGGGACTCCTGGGAGATCTAGTGAGAACTATGAGACCCCAGTCCCGTGGGGACTGAATGCTGACAAATACAATAGGCCCATATTGAGTGTAAGGAATTCAACAAGACTAAGACCCAGTCTCCTTTACAACTACATAGTAGCTTCCAACCCCCATCCCATATAGAAAATCTACTATGTGTACTCTATCTCTTAACACCACATTGCCACTTGGACTCCTCCAGGCAACAGATAAAGTAGAATGAGATATATATATATATATATATATACACATATATATATAGGTAATATTTATCTATTATTTTTATATAAATATATAAAAGAATATATATGTATTATATTTGCATATAATATTATATATATATCAAATCATAAACACAAACACACAGATATATAGTATTACTTTTTTTGCTTCTTTTCTCCTCAGTTATTTTCGTTTTATTTTTTTTACTCTGGGTGGCAGCGTTAGTTATAGTTTAGTTTTTGGTGGGGGTTGTATTATATTTTTATTTTTATTTTTTTTCAATAGTGATGGCTCCTCCATTTTTGTTACATGTTTCAGCCTTTTCTGCTTTTCTTTTTTATTTCTCTTCTTTTTCTTTCTTTTGGTAGAGATTTTTCTACTTTTCTCTTTGTTCCCACATAAATTGCTCACACAACACCTAAGAAAGCCCTTTTTTATTCTTCTTTATCTTATCAAACAGTATTATTAATTTTCTTTATCTATTCTTACAATATTTGTGTTTTTTCTCTTCCCTGAGGGCTGGGGAGTCATAGCACTGCCTGAACGGGGGTCACAGCATTGGTATGGCTCAAGGAGGCCGCAAGCTCATGGTCTAGGGTATTTTTCTAGGCTTTACCTTTGGTAAGAAAGTATTGGTAGGTTCTTACTGCAACATACTGCTGATGTCTTTGTATAGTTGCAGCATATGGTGGGGGGGGTCTTCCTTTCTCCAGAGATGGTAAGGAGCTCCTGACTTCCAGGAACCTGCCTAGCCTGTTCCCCCCTCCTTCCAATTCTTAGAACTGCAGGTGTGGTTAAAGCACTCTGCCAAACACCATCATTTCTCACGATGCTCTCTTTCTCTCTTACTGTCCTTTTTCCCTCATTTTCATCAATTCCTTCCTTTACCTCCTCCTTTCTCTCTCTCCTCTTTATCTTTTTACTTTCTTTCTCTCTTCTCACTCTTTACCCTTATCTTTCTTTTGTTCTTAAGGTCAGAAAACTGAAGGTCTAGCCCAAAAGTCACAACATTAACTGAAATAAGAAACTAACCAACCTTTGGTACACTAACCAACCTTGTATTATCTAACTACACTGTAACCCTAAAGAGAAGGAAAATATACAGTAATGCTCTCGTCTTCCCAATAACTAGAATAAAAATACTCTTCATTCTGGAACTTGTTCATTCTCACAGAATCAACATTTTCCCAAATGATGGGAATTCTGCAAGTATTCAAAAATATCTGTACTACATAAATATGACATAATCCACTTTCATACTAGAAAGATGAGGCCTGAAACTAGGTCTGCTTTTACGAGACATTTTCCATGGAGGTGACTAAATCAGGCTGGATACAGCTTGTCCCTGCTATTAACAGAACCAAAGTTTTCACTCATCTAGGTTTAGGAGAATAGTGGGTAAGCAAATGGGCTCTTAGAAATGCATGACAGAATACCAACAAAATGTGCATGTGTCAACTAATGGAAACAAGATAATCAAAAAATTATGCAGCCCAATTAATTCCTTCAATAACAGTGTCACACAGTATGAAAGTTCCTAGATTATAATTTTAACAAAAGAATAAGACAAAATATTTCATGGTTAAGGCCAGGTAACTGTATAAATACAAGTATATAAAATACTGTGAGAATAACCAAAGAGAACCTAATTGGAACCTTTTTTTAGATACTTATACTGAGGTAATAAACTGAAAATAATCCCCTATGTCCTCTGTCTAATCTACAAAATAAAAAGTTATCTGCATCAACTATTTCTACTAGAGTATTCCACAGTTTGAAATGCTTCTGCAGCTGGCACTGTAGAGCCTGTCACTAGTGCTTGCATCCTCCTTTAAACCCCTTACCACTTTTTTTCTTTTTATTAAATCATAGCTGTGTACATTAATGCAATCATAGGGCACAATGTGCTGGTTTTATATAAAACTTGAAATATTTTCATCGAACTGGTTAACATAGCTTCATGGCATTTTCTTAATTATTGTATTTAGACAATTATATTCTGCATTTAGTAAGTTTCACCTGTAAACTTTGAAGATGTACCATAGGTTTGGTCAACCAATTACCCTCCCTCCACCCATCTTCCACCCTCCCCTCCCCTCTCTTGTCCCTTACCCCATATTCCTGTGCTCACAATTGGGTTATAGCTGTCATATGAAAGCTATAAATTAGTTTTATACTAATAGGGATGAATTAGTTTTATACATAGTAGGGATGAATACATTAGATACGTTTCCTTCCATACTTTGCTAAGAAGAATATATTCCAGCTTCATCCATGTAAACATGAAAGAGGTAAAGTCTCCATCTTTCTTTAAGGCTGCATAATATTCCATGGTGTACATATACCAAAATATATTAATCCATTCATGGGTTGATGGGCACCGGGGCATTTTCCATAACTTAGCAATTATGAATTGGGCTGCGATAAACTTTGTGGTACAAATATCTTTGTTATAATGTGATTTTTGGTCTTCTGGATATATACCTAGTAGAGGAATTATAGAATCAAATGGCAGGTCTATGTTTAGATCTCTAAGTATTTGCTAAACATCTTTCCAAAAGGACCGTATTGGTTTGCATTCCCACCAGCAATGCAGAAGTGTTCCCTTTTCTCCACATCCACGCCAACATCTCTGGTTTTGGGATTTTGTGATGTGGGCTAATCTTACTGGAGTTAGATGATATCTCAAAGTAGATTTTATTTGCATTTCTCTGATGATTAAAGATAATGAGTATTTTTTTATGTGTCTGTAGGCCGTGTGCCTGTCTTCTCAGAGAAGTTTCTCTTCAACTCCCTTGCCCAGCCTGAGATGAGATCACTTATTCTTTCCTTGCTAATACATTTGAGTTCTCCGTGGATTCTGGTTATTAAACCTTTGTCAGAGACATAGCCTAAAAATATCTTCTGAGGACCGTCTGCTTGCTTTACTTACTGTGTTCTTGGCTGTGCAGAAGCTTTTTAGTTGATGGGTCTCAGTAGTGTATTTTTGACGCTGCTTCAATTTCCTGGGGGGGGGTGTTGGAATTGAAATAAAATATTCGCCAAGGCTGATTTCTTCAAGAGTTTTCCCTGCACTCTCTTGTACTATTTTTTATAGTTTCATGTCTTATGTTTAAATCTTTAATCCAGTGAGAGTCTATCTTAGTTAAAGGTGAAAAGTGTGGGTCCAGTTTCAGTCTTCTACAGGTTGCCAGCCAGTTCACGAGTACTATTTGTTAAATAGGGAATCTTTTCCCCACTGAATGTTTTTAATTGGCTTGTCAAAGATCAAATAAGGGTAAGTTCATCTCTTAGTCCCCTTTTCTATTACATACAACAACTTCTCTGTTTTTGTGCCAGTACCATGCTGTTTTGATCACTATCAACTTATAACATAGTCTAAGGTCAAACTAGTGTGATTCCTCCTGCTTTGTTTTTATTTCTGAGTAATGTCTTGTCTATTCAAGGTTTTTTCTGACTCCATATAAAATGATGTCTTTTTTTTTTTTTTGAGATCTTTAAAGTATGACAGTGGAGATTTAATAGGGATTGCATTAAAATTGTATATTGCTTTGGGTAATATGGACATTTTCACAATGTTGATTCTTCCCAGCCATGAGCATGGTATGTTTTTCCATTTGTTAAGATCTTCAGCTATTTCTTAGAGCTTCATAGTTCTCTTTATAGAGATCTTTCATGTCCTCTGTCAGGTAAACTCCCAAATATTTCATCTTCTTTGGCACTACTGTGAACATAGTAGAGTCCTTGACTGTTTTTCCAGCTTGGCTATTGTTAGTATATATAAAGGCTACAGATTTATGAGTGTTGATTTTGTTACCTGAGACACGTCTGTATTCCTTGATCACGTCTAAGAGTTTTGTAGTAGAATCCCTGGTATTTTCCAGGTATACAATCATATCATGTGCAAAGAGTGATAGTTTGATCTCTTCTGACCTTATATGGATACCCTAAATTGCCTTTTCTTCCCTAATTGCCATGGCTAAAACTTCCATTACAATGTTAAAGAGCAGTTGAGACAATGGGCAATCTTGCCTGACTCCGGATCTGAGTGGAAATGATTTCAATTTAACTGCACTCAATACGATATTGGCTGTGGGTTTGCTATACATGGCCTCTATCAGTTTAAGAAATGTCCCTTCTATACCAATTTTCTTAAGTGTTATGATCATGAAGGGATGCTGGATATTATCAAAAGCTTTTTCTGCATCAATTGAGAGAATCATACGGTCTTTGTTTTTGAATTTGTTTATGTGCTGAATTATATTTATAGATTTACATATATTGAACAATCCTTGAGACCCTAGGATAAAACTCACTTGGTCATGGTGTATAATTTGTTTGATGTGTTGCTGGATTCTGTCTGTTAGGATCTTGTTGAATATTTTTGCATCAGTATTCATTAGTGATATTGGTCTATAATTGTCTTTTCTTGTTGGGTCTTCTCCTGGTTTGGGGATCAAGAGGATGTTTGCTTCATAGAATGTGTTGGGTGGTATTCCTTCTTTTTCTCTATTTTGAAAAAGGGTGAGTAATATAGGTACCAGTTTCTTTTTAAAGGTTTCATAGAATTCTGATGTGAAGACGCCTGGTCCCAGGGTTTTCTTTTTAGGGAGATTTCGTATAGTTGATGCTATTTCAGAACTTGATATAGGCCTGTTCAACATTTTCACTTCATTCTGGCTAAGTCTTGGAAGGTGGCATGCTTCTAAATATTGGTCTATTTTCTTTAGATTTCATATTTCTGAGAATAAAGTTTATTGTAATATTCATTAAGAATTTTTTGAATTTCTGAGGAGTCTGTTGTTATTTCATCATTACCATTTCTGATTGATGAAATTAGATATTTTACTCTTTTATTCCTGGTTAGGTTAGCCAAAGTTTTATCTATTTTATTGACCTTTTAAAAAACCCAACTTTTTGATTTATTGATCTGTTGTATAATTCTTTTGTTTTCAATTTCATTTAATTCTGCTCTAATTTTGGTTATTTCTTTTCTTTTGCTGGGTTTGTGATTGGAATGCTCTTCCTTTTTCAATTGCTTGAGATGTCCCATTCTGTTTTTAACTTCTTCTCTTTCCGTTCTCTTGACAAAGGCTTGCAGTGCTATAAATTTCCCTCTTCAGACTGCCTTTGCAGTATTCCAGAAGTTTTGGTAATTTGTGCCTTCATTATCATTTTATTCTAAAAATTTGGTTATTTCCTTCTTAATCTCATCTATGACCCAGGTATTCTTCAGCATAAGGTTATTTAGCTTCCATGTTTTTGTATGAGTATGCAGATTCCTGTTGTTACTGAGTTCCACTGTTATTCCATGATGGTCTGAGAAGATACAAGGAATAATTTCTCTTCTTGTAAATTTGCTGAGGTTAGATTTGTGATTAACATGTGATCGATTTTGGATTACGTTCCATGCACTGATGAGAAAAATGTGTATTCAGTTTTGTTAGCATGAAGTGTTCTATAGATGTCTGTTAAATCCAAATGTTGAATGGTTAAGTTTAAATCTAAAATTTCTTTGCTTAGCTTCTTATTGGAGGACCTATCCAACACCACCAAAAGAGTGTTAAAATCTCAGACTACTATGAAGCTGGAGGAAATCAAGTTGCTCATGTCAGAGTTTCTCTTATAAATTGAGATGCATTTTGGTTGGGTGCATAAATATTAATAATTAAAATCTCATCATATTGAGATTGCTCTTAAGAAATATGAAATGACCATCCTTTTCCTTTCTTACTTTTGTTGGTTTAAAGCCTATTGTATCTGCAAATAAAATTGCAACAATTGCTTTTTTCTGCTGTCCATTTGCCTGGAATATAGATGACCATCCCTTCACCCTGAGTCTATATTTATCTTTTAAGATAAGATTAGATTTTTGTATGCAGCAGATATCTGTCCTGAGTTTTTGTATCCTGTCAGCCAGCCTGTGCCTCTTTAGAGGACAATTTAAGCCATTCACATTAATTGATAATATTGATAGGTCTGCTAGGATTTTGGATATTGAGTTTTTCAAAAGACCAGTGGATATTTTTAATCTTTTTGCCACTGTGGAAGTTGGAATTTGATCAAAAGTTTCTGAGTGAGTTTACTTTTGTGGTGGAGGATTGGACGTGTCCTTATAGAGGATGGGTCTGAGAGTATCCTGGAGAACTGGTTTAGTTATGGCAAATTTCTTCAATATGTGAATGTCATTAAACTATTAATTTTCTCCATCATAAATGAAACTCAGTTTAGCTGGATATAGGATCCTGGGTTGAAAGTTATTTTGTTTTAGGAGATTAAAAGTTGATGACCACCTTCTTCTGGCTTAAAAAGTTTCAGCAGAGAGATCTGAAGTCATTCTAATATTCTTACTCTTGTAGGTTATGGTTTTCTTACCTCTGACTGCTTTCAGAATTTTCTTCTTCATATTAACTTTAGTGAAGTTAATTATGTTGTGCCTGAGGGATGTCTTACTCGGGTTGAGTCATGCTGGGGTTCTGAAAATGTCTATCTGAATTTTCAGAAACTCTTGGCATATCTGGAAAGTTCTCTTTCATAATCTCATGAAAAAGAGCCTCTGCCTTGAAATGCTACTCTGTCACCTTCAGAACCCCTATAAGGCGAATATTGGTTTTCTTCAAATTATCCCAGAGCTCTCTGGGAGAATGATCGAATGATCCATTTTTGCTCTTTTCCTTCTTTTTTTCCTATTTGAGCATTTGGGAGCATTTGAAAGCTTTGTCTTCGATGTCAGAAATCCTTTCTTCTGTTACTGAGGGATTCTACTGTGTTTCTCATATCTTGGAAGTCTGCAACTTCTTTTCTCAATGTGTCTCAATCTTTGGTGATTATGTCTTTGAATTCCTTGAATTGAGACATCTTTTGAATTATTCCTAGAATTTCTAACCACAGCTTTACTTCCATTCTGTTGATCTTATTTGCTATCCAAATTCTAAATTAAATTTCTGACATATCAGCCATCTGTTTGTGAATGGGATCCTCATTCCTCTGGTTTGGCTGGTTTGTCATTCCTTGGGGGAGTTGAACTATTCTGATTATTCATGTTGCCAGAGTTTTTCTGCTGATTCCGCCCCATGATTGTTTTTCACTGTTTAGCTAGATGAGCAGGTAAGGTGAAATTGGATTGGAGACTTCTGGGGTTGTGGTTGACCAGCCCTTCACCAAAGAACTTTTCCTCTACAATTTTGCAAAGGACCTGTACAGTACTACAGTCTGTGACTCTAGAGACCTGCTTGGTGTAGTGGGGGTAGGTGGCTCTGTCTTGTATTCAGCTGTCCAATCCTAGTGAATCAGTGACTCTGGGTTACAGTCTCAGCTTTGGAGAAATATAAGCCATTAGGACATCCCGTCCCCTGCAGGTAATACCTGGAAGAGGAAAATCAAACCTTCCCACTACAACAAAACCAGGGTACCACCTTGGAGGGTCCTCAGGTGATTTTCCCAGTTCAAGATTTCCAAACCAATTGTCCCAAACAGCACCCACTCTCTAGCTGGAGAGTTTAAAAGGTCTCTAGCAACTAGATATTAGGAATCTACTGGTAGCTCAAGTGTGGCTTGAGCACCTCTGGTGCTCTGAGGAGTAAGAAAGTCCCGTCCAGTTGAAGGTTTGGAGCAAGGAGGTTGATGCCTCTTTCCCCACCTTACTCACCCTTCACCACTGGACTCTTGTAATCCCAGTCTCTGGTAGCCCCACTGGCAGTCTCTGTTAACCCAGTCTCTGTGTCCAATAAGCACAGGCGCCAGGGCTATGTGCCTGCGAGAGTGAAAGTAAAGTCAATGGTCAATGCCTACTCCTTGTTGTTACCATCCTCTGGCACCATCCAGAAGGGGATGCTGAAGCCTACCTGCCTCAGGTGCTCAATGGCAGTTGGAGAATATTCCAACTGAGCTCAATCTAAACCTGAGGATATTCAGAAAACAAAAGAATTTCTCCCTCAGCCACTGCACCCTTGTTGCCACTGTTCTGCCAGTCTGGTATCCCTATAGGGTGAGGTCTGCTTCCCTCTGGCAGATCACAGAGTTGGCGACATGACCCTAGTAGGATCGCTCTATTAATGCTGATGTTGGGTGGGAGGTGTCTCCACTTGGGTTCGTGCACCTCAGAAGTTCCTGAGTCTCCACCTGTAGTGCAGAGACCCAAGTTTCCACCCATAGCTGAGATACACTTTCTCAGGGCCAGGTCTGTCACCTATCCATGTCTTTCTGTACTGTTATTGGATTCACAGATACAGCAAAACTGCACTACCTCTGTCTATTTAATGCCATGTCCTAGCCAGGAAGTGCAGACATTTTGCTCTCTGTAGGGGTTGGACTTCTAGACCATCAGGCCAGTGGGGAATGGTAGACTGGAAGTTCAAGGTGGCAAGGAAAATATTTGTTCAAATTTCCTGCCACACAAGGGAATTCCTGGGCTCACAGCAGGGGCTCTCTGGACAAGGAGTCCCAGCTTCCAGCAATTCTCTCCGGTGGGGTGAGGGAGGAGAACCTTAGTTCATCATTCACTAGTAGAGATCCCATAGCAAGCAAGCAACTCTCTTAGGGGAGGGGATGGACACATGTCCTCTTTGGGATGAGATCTGTACCTGAAATTTGTTTCCTTGGAGTCATAGCTTGCCTTGGCAGGGAAGACGTGCAATTATCCATCTCTTCTCTCTGCTCGGCTCCCCTCCTTCTGCTTTGTTGAGTTCTTTCTGGTTGTTATCTCTCCCTCTGGACTGGAGCTTCTGTTGAAAGCTGACTCCAGTCAGCCATCATCCAAATTTCCCCCTTGTTCTCATCAAATGTGAAAATTGGAGTTAGGGAAAGTAGCCAATCTGAGGATTTAGCAAAAGACAAAACACGTTGAAACCAAATGAGCAAATAAACAGACAAAAAAGCTACCAGACACACAAGCACACAGAAACTCAGACAATCATAAACAAATAAACATACAAACAAAAAACAATAACAACAAAAATGATGATAATCATAAAATAATTTTAAAAAGGTGGCATCTGTGGCTTAACGGAGTAGGGCACGAGCCCCATATGCCGGAGGTGGCGGGTTCAAACCCAGCCCCGGCCAAAAACTGCAAAAAAAAAAAAATTATACTTAAAAAATATATATAATTAAAAAAAGACAACTCAAAAAGTCTGATGTAAGCATGCTCAGTAACCATGAGAAGGGAAGAAGAGGAAGAGAAAAAAATAGTATTAGTAATGAAAAAAATTAACAATAACTCCTACAAAAAAAAGGATGATAAAAGAGAAAAAAAAGGCACTGACCACAAAAATATTATTCTTATACGTATATATAAAAACATATGACTATGTGAATGAGGTAGGGGTCAAATTTTATAGAAATATATTTATATTGCAATATACTTTCTGGACATGAGGTGGCGCTGTGATTGATTCACAGGCTTATGCTTGATTCACGGTTTACACTGTTATCACTGTACATGGCCCGTAGGAAAAGATGCCTATGGCGGTCGCTATTTCTGAAATTTCAAAATATGTCTGCTTCCTGACAGGCCTCCTAGCCTCGGCTGCCCTGTTCCAGACGGCACCCCCTATCTGACCTCCAAATTTGGCACAGGAGTCCATGCTTCACCAATTTTTCCACTCAGTTCCTAGTTTCCCTGCGAACTGGGAATTGTAATCTTCTGTAGGGGAGGGGCTGGTTGCTGTTGGTGCCTGCTGCTTCAGTAGGGGCACCAAGACTTTTCCATCAGTCTTCGCAGCTCAGGATTACACTTTTGACTCCAGCAATCCACCAGTTCACTGCACACCCTGAACTGCCAGTCTACACCAATATTCCCCACCAGGAATGATCTAGTCCATTCATTCACACCTGCTGTTCTGGGAAAAGGTGCCCGTGGCAGTCGCCATTTCCGACATTTCAAAATGTGTCTGTTTCCCAGGCAGGATCCTTTTCCCTTAATTTTATATTGGGCTGCCTAGCCCCTTGCCATTCCAAATGGAGCCCCTTTCTGGTTGCCAAATTCCGCTCATGAGTCTACACTTCACCGAACTTTCCACAAAACACCTAGTTTCCCAAGGAACTGGGAACTGTAGTCCTTTGTGGGAGAGGGGCTGGTTGATGCTGCCTCTGTCCACCGGCTCCCTTTCCATTTTCTTATGGCATCTGTGTATCTCTCTTGTCTCAACTACACTATTGTACTGCAAGCTTCTCAAAAGTAGCAACACTACTTTATTTATCTTTACATCCTCACTATATACATAGTGCCCTCTGTCTAAGAAGATTTATGAAGTTTCAATTAAATAGAATTTATATGTGATTCTAATTTTAAGGAAATAGAAACATGAAGCTAAAGAAGGAAACAAGAATTTCAAATCCTGGTACAAATCTATTCATGTCCAACTAGCATTTGACAGAAGTGCGAAGTAATACAGGTTCTGGAAAAGATAACAGCCAGGATTGGTAGCCTGTGGTTCCAGCTACTTGAGAAGCAAAGGCAGGGGGATCACTTAAGTTCAGGAGATCAAGGCTAGAGTGAGCTATGATTGTACCACTGCACCCCAGCCTGGGCAACAGAGAAAGACTGTAGCTTAAAAAAACAAACAAACAAAAAACAAACAAACAAACAAAAACTCTTACTTAAAGATGTAAGAGCTACAAAGCCTTCAAAGCTACTCTAGTGAAAGAGCTCCTAAATTATTTGAACACAAGTATGGACAGAAACTCAGATATACAACTTATTTGAAATCAAAGTTTCAAAACAAGTAAAAACACTGTATCATTAAGAAAGAATTTGAGTGCTTGTGAAAAATTCTCTGCCAAAAGCTGGAGATTTAATAAGACAAAAGTTGTCCTATCAAGAAATTTACCACTGGGGGAGAGACAAGATGGCGTACTGAAGCCAGCTTTCAACAAAGGCTCCCGTCCAGAAGGAGAGTTAAGGGACAGGAATTTAGTAAGTATCCTGGTGGACTTGAGCCTCACCAAGAGAGAAGGCTGAAGAACGCACATCAACACCGCTGAGGCAAGTTGTGATCACAAGGACGCAAACAAAAGGTACAAAATCCACCACCAAGCGGACGGGAGTCCCCCTCCCCCATGAGACCGGCTCTGTAGCCCCACAATTGAACAAGCGGGCAGAAATTAAAGGCCCTCCCACTACACTCCACGGGAGAGACCTTCTAAAAACTGGACCTACCTCCCCTACTGGGGTGCCGTGGCGTTCTCCTGCCGGACATAGGGCTGAATAAAACTTTGGGAATCCTTTGCCGGCAACCCTGAATCCCCGGCGCTCCCCTCCCGCCCACTGAGGTCTGGAGGCCTGTCCCCCAGGACTTCGGATCCTTGGGTGATTTCTCAAGGGGAGTGGACAGTCCCCGAGTTGCGTCTGGTCAGCATTGACTCTGAGGCGCGCCGAGTGAGGAGAGGGCACCGGGCTGAGGGGGAGTCACGCCTCGCGGCACTTCCCTGCGGTGCAGTGCACCAACCCTCCCCGGGCATACGGGGCCCAAGACTGAATCAGACTCTGGCCTCCCCGCTGAGAGCTGAGAACCCCTACTCTCACTCGGGGTCTGAGGGCCTATCCCCCAGGAGTTCGGCTCCTTGGGTGATTTCTCGAGGGGAGTGCACAGTGCCTGAGCTGCGTCAGGTCAGCGCTGACTCTGGGATACGTGAGCGAGGAGAGGGCACTCCGCTGAGGGGAAATCAAGCCTTGGCGGCACTTCCCTGCAGTGCAGTGCAGGAGCCCTCCCCGGGCACAAGACTGAATAAGACTCTGGCCTCCCCGCTGAGAGCTGAGAGCCCCTACTCTCACTCGGGGTCTGAGGGCCTATCCCCCAGGAGTTCGGCTCCTTGGGTGATTTCTCGAGGGGAGTGCACAGTGCCGGAGCTGCGTCAGGTCAGCGCTGACTCTGGGATACGTGAGCGAGGAGAGGGCACTCCGCTGAGGGGAAATCAAGCCTTGGCGGCACTTCCCTGCGGTGCAGTGCAGGAGCCCTCCCCGGACCGTAGTATTGCGTGAAACTGAATGAAACTCTAGCTTCCCCCCGCCCCACTCCCAATCCGGGTCTGGGCGCCCATCCCCCAAGAGTTCTGATTCTTGGGGGATCTCTTAAGGGGTGTGGACCCAGCACAAACTGCGGCTGCTCAGTGCTGACTCTGGGGCGCGGGACAGAGGAGAAAAGGGTCGCCTGAGTGCCCACACCAGAGCAGCAGTTCCCTGGAGGTAGATCAACAGCCGTTTTTTCTTTAACGGCAGAACGCTCACTTCTGGATATTCTGAGGCCACACCCCCTGTCTCCCTGGGCAACCAGAGGAGGCCACCTGTGTCACGACTCACAAACCCAGAAGCCTCCAGGGCGGGGCCGACCCAGAGAGGTGTTCAGACGCAATTCTCCAGCAGCAAAGACGTTTGAACTCAAAACAGCCCGTCTCCTGTAGGCGACGACAGGAACAGAGACAGAACCTCACAAAGTTGTCTGTTCTGTTCTGTTCTGTTAGCAGCATCCATCAGGGACGGGGCTAAGCCTGAGTGAACACCTCCTTCCCATCACCTGCATCAAACACTCAAAGATGTCAGGCCCCATCTCCTCCTGCTAGATAGCGGCAGTCTGCGGGGGCCTGGCAGACTTCCTCGCGATTCAGGCAGGTGCAAACCCCTGGAGTGTCTGTTCACTGCAGGCAACTGGGTTAGCCATCTGCAGAGATACCAGTGACTGGGTCCGACGGAGGGGCAAAGTGGGGAAGGAGACGTTAACCTTCCCAGACTGCTCTGTTTGCGGGGTGGCTCCTCCTGACTCCACGCTGCACTGGAGTGAGCTGTCTCAGAGGAGTCACCAGGCCCCTGTGATCCAGTTCCCAGAGACCTCTTGAACCCTTCCACCTGAGACAAGTGCCGATTGAGACAGTTGATTCGGACCTTTTGAACTGGGCTAATAGACTGAGGACTTTTCAGGTGGTGCCCTGGGTGTGCGATTGTAGGAAGGTTTGATTCTCCTTTTCCAACTGGGGCCAGAGGTGGGCAGGCGGGGTGACTTAATTGCTGATTTTTCCACACAGCTGAGACTTCAAGCCAGAGTAGAAGTTGCAATAGGATAGAACAGAAACCAGCTGAAAACAAGACAGAACCACTTTGCTCCACCACACCAGACAGGGCCCCAGTTTCTCAGGCCACAACACTGTACGGGCCCTCGATAAAACCCCAGGGGAAAAACCAAAGGGAGTAAACCATGGGGCGGAATCAGCGGAAAAACTCTGGTAACATGAATAACCAGAATAGATCAACCCCCCCAAGAAAAGATACGGCAGATGTGATTGAAGATCCCATTCATAAACAACTGGCTGAGATGTCAGAAGTCGAATTCAGAATTTGGTTTGCAGACAAGATTAATAAAATGGAATTAGGAATTCGTGGAGAAATTCAAAAACTGTCTCAAGAATTTAACGAATTTAAAGACAAAACCACCAAAGACTTAGACACACTGAAACAAGAACTTACAGCCCTCAAAGATATGAAAAATACAGTAGAATCCCTCAGTAACAGAATGGAGCAAGCAGAAGAAAGGATTTCTGACATTGAAGATAAAGTCTTCGAACGCTCCCAATCTCTCAAAGAGGAAGAGAAATGGAGAGCAAAAACGGATCACTCACTCAGAGAGCTCTCAGATAATTCGAAAAAACATAACATAAGGGTTATAGGAATTTCGGAGGCTGATGACGTGGCAGCCAAGGGCACAGAGGCCCTTCTACATGAAATTATGAAAGAAAATTTTCCAGACATGCCTAGAGAATCTGAAATTCAGATAGCAGACAGCTTCAGAACCCCAGCACGATTCAACCCCAAAAAGCCATCTCCCAGACATATCATAATTAGCTTCACTAAAGTTAACATGAAAGAGAAGATTCTCAAAGCAGCCCGGCGAAAGAAAACTATAACGTACAAAGGTAAGAATATTAGAATAACTGCAGATCTCTCTGCTGAAACTTTTCAAGCAAGAAGAGGCTGGTCATCAACTTTTAATCTCCTAAAGCAAAAAAACTTTCAACCCAGGATCTTGTATCCAGCTAAACTGAGTTTCATCTATGATGGAGAAATTAAATACTTCAATGACATTCATATGTTGAAAAAATTTGCCATAAGTAAACCAGCTCTTCAGGATGTTCTCAGACCTATCCTCCACAATGACCAACCCAATCCTATACCACAAAAGTAAACTCACTCAGAAACTTCGGATCAAACTCCAACTTCCACACTGGCGAAAGGATTAAAAATGTCCACTGGACCTTTGAAAAACTCGATACCCAAAATTCCACCAGACTTATCCTTACTCTCCATCAATGTGAATGGCTTAAACTGTCCTCTAAAGAGGCATAGGTTAGCTGACTGGATACAAAAACTTAAGCCAGATATTTGTTGCATACAAGAGTCACATCTCAACTTAAAAGACAAATACAGACTCAGGGTGAAAGGATGGTCATCCATATTTCAGGCAAATGGTAATCAGAAAAAAGCAGGTGTTGCAATTTTATTTGCAGATACAGTAGGCTTTAAACCATCAAAAGTAAAGAAGGACAAGAATGGTCACTTCATATTTGTTAAGGGTAATACTCAATATGACGAGATCTCAATTATTAATATCTATGCACCCAACCAGAATGCACCTCAATTTATAAGAGAAACTCTAACAGACATGAGTAACTTGATTTCCTCCAGCTCCATAATCGTTGGAGATTTCAACACTCCCTTGGCAGTGTTGGATCGATCCTCCAGAAAGAAGCTGAGCAAAGAAATCTTAGATTTAAACCTAACCATCCAATATTTAGATTTAGCAGACATCTACAGAACATTTCATCCCAACAAAACTGAATACACATACTTCTCATCAGCCCACGGAACTTACTCCAAAATTGATCACATTTTAGGTCACAAGTCTAACCTCAGTAAATTTAAAGGAATAGAAATTATTCCGTGCATCTTCTCGGACCATCATGGAATAAAACTTGAATTGAGTAACAACAGGAATCTGCATACCCATACAAAAACATGGAAGTTAAATAACCTTATGCTGAATGATAGCTGGGTCAGAGATGAGATTAAGAAAGAAATCACCAATTTTTTGGAACAAAATGACAATGAAGACACAAGCTATCAGAACCTCTGGGACACCGCAAAGGCAGTTCTAAGAGGGAAATTTATAGCACTGCAAGCCTTCCTCAAGAGAACGGAAAGAGAGGAAGTTAACAACTTAATGGGACATCTCACGCAACTGGAAAAGGAAGAACATTCCAACCCCAAACCCAGTAGAAGAAAAGAAATAACCAAAATTAGAGCAGAATTAAATGAAATTGAAAACAAAAGAATAATACAACAGATCAATAAATCAAAAAGCTGGTTTTTTGAAAAGGTCAATAAAATAGATAAACCTCTGGCCAACCTAATCAGGAAAAAAAGAGTAAAATCTCTAATATCATCAATCAGAAACAACAAAGACAAAATAACCACAGACTCATCAGAAATCCAAAAAATCCTTAATGAATATTACAAGAAACTTTATTCTCAGAAATATGAAAATCTGAAGGAAATAGACCGATACTTGGAAGCACGCCACCTTCCAAGACTTAACCAGAATCAAGTGGAAATGTTGAACAGACCCATATCAAGTTCAGAAATAGCATCAACTATACAAAACCTCCCTAAAAAGAAAAGCCCGGGACCAGATGGTTTCACGTCAGAATTCTACCAAACCTTTAAAGAGGAATTAGTACCTATATTACTCAACCTGTTCCAAAATGTAGAAAAAGAAGGAAGACTACCCAACACGTTCTATGAAGCAAATATCACCCTGATCCCCAAACCAGGAAAAGACCCAACAAGAAAAGAAAATTATAGACCAATATCACTAATGAATATAGATGCAAAAATATTCAACAAGATCCTAACAAACAGAATCCAGCAACACATCAAACAAATTATACATCATGACCAAGTTGGTTTTATCCCAGGGTCTCAAGGCTGGTTCAATATACGTAAATCTATAAATGTAATTCAGCACATAAACAAATTAAAAAACAAAGACCATATGATTCTCTCAATTGATGCAGAAAAAGCTTTTGATAATATCCAGCATCCCTTCATGATCAGAACACTCAAGAAAATTGGTCTAGAAGGGACTTTTCTTAAACTGATAGAGGCTATCTACAGCAAACCCACAGCCAATATCATATTGAATGGAGTTAAATTGGAATCATTTCCACTCAGATCAGGAACCAGACAAGGCTGCCCATTGTCTCCATTGCTTTTCAACATTGTAATGGAAGTTTTAGCCACCGCAATTAGGGAAGAAAAGGCGATCAAGGGTATCCATATAGGGTCAGAAGAGATCAAACTCTCACTCTTCGCAGATGATATGATTGTGTATCTGGAAAACACTAGGGACTCTACTACAAAACTCCTAGAAGTGATCAAGGAATACAGCAGCGTCTCAGGTTACAAAATCAACATTCATAAATCGGTAGCCTTTATATACACCAACAACAGTCAAATTGAAAAAGCAGTTAAGGACTCTATCCCATTCACAGTAGTGCCAAAGAAGATGAAATATTTGGGAATTTACCTAACAAAAGACGTGAAAGATCTCTATAAAGAGAACTATGAAACTCTAAGAAAAGAAATAGCTGAAAATGTTAACAAATGGAAAAACATACCATGCTCATGGCTAGGAAGAATCAACATTATCAAAATGTCCATACTACCCAAAGCAATATATACTTTCAACGCACTCCCTATTAAAGCTCCACTGTCATATTTTAAAGATCTTGAAAAAACATTACTTCGTTTTATATGGAATCAGAAAAAACCTCGAATAGCCAAGACATTACTCAGAAATAAAAACAAAACAGGAGGAATCACACTACCAGACCTCAGACTTTACTACAAATCGATAGTGATCAAAACAGCATGGTATTGGCACAAAAACAGAGAAGTAGATATCTGGAATAGAATAGAGAACCAAGAGATGAATCCAGCTACTTACCGCTATTTGATTTTTGACAAGCCAATTAAAAACATTCAGTGGGGAAAAGATTCCCTATTTAACAAATGGTGCTGGGTGAACTGGCTGGCAACCTGCAGAAGACTGAAATTAGACCCACACCTTTCACCATTAACTAAGATAGACTCTCATTGGATTAAAGATTTAAACTTAAGACATGAAACTATAAAAATACTAGAGGAGAATGCAGGGAAAACCCTTGAAGAAATTGGTCTGGGTGAGTATTTCATGAGGAGAACCCCCCGGGCAATTGAAGCAGCTTCAAAAATACACTACTGGGACTTGATCAAACTAAAAAGCTTCTGCACAGCTAAGAACACAGTAAGCAGAGCAAGCAGACAGCCCTCAGAATGGGAGAAGATATTTGCAGGGTATAACTCTGACAAAGGTTTAATAACCAGAATCCACAGAGAACTCAAACGCATCAGCAAGAAAAAAACAAGGGATCCCATCGCAGGCTGGGCAAGGGATTTGAAGAGAAACTTCTCTGAAGAAGACAGGCGCACGGCCTTCAGACATATGAAAAAATGCTCATCATCTTTAATCATCAGAGAAATGCAAATCAAAACTACTTTGAGATATCATCTAACTCCAATGAGACTAGCCTATATCACAAAATCTCAAGACCAGAGATGTTGGCGTGGATGCGGAGAAAAGGGAACACTTCTGCACTGCTGGTGGGAATGCAAATTAATACATTCCTTTTGGAGGGATATATGGAGAACACTCAGAGATCTAAAAATAGATCTGCCATTCAATCCTGTAATTCCTCTGCTGGGCATATACCCAGAAGACCAAAAATCACAACATAACAAAGATATTTGTACCAGAATGTTTATTGCAGCCCAATTCATAATTGCTAAGTCATGGAAAAAGCCGAAGTGCCCATCGATCCACGAATGGATTAATAAATTGTGGTATATGTATACCATGGAATACTATGCAGCCTTAAAGAAAGATGGAGACTTTACCTCTTTCATGTTTACATGGATGGAGCTGGAACATATTCTTCTTAGTAAAGTATCCCAAGAATGGAAGAAAAAATATCCAATGTACACAGCCCTACTATGAAACTAATTTGGGACTCTCACATGAAAGCTATAACCCAGCTACAACTTAACAATAGGGGGAAGTGGGAAAGGGGGGGGTGGGTAGAGGGAGGGGAATCGGTGGGATCACACCTGTGGTGCATATTACAGGGGTATTTGCGAAACTTGGTAAATGTAGAATATAAATGTTTTGGCACAGTAACTGAGATAACGCCGGAAAGGCTATGTTAACCACTGGGATAAAAATGTGTCAAATGGTTTATGAAGTGAGTGTATGATGCCCCATAATCATATCATTGTATACACTTATGATTTAATAAAAAAATTAAAAAAATAAAAAAAAAAAAAAAAAAAAAAAAAAAAAAAAAAAAAAAGAAATTTACCACTAATGAAGTATTCCCTTAATGCAAGCCAACAAAAAGTAATTTAATGCACATGTTATCAGCCACTCGCAGGAGAGCTGCAATGTAAGGGACATCTGGCTGGGAACTGGAGATGAACTGACTTCAGAGGAAGGAACTGTTTCATCAATTTCCATACGCTGACACCTAAAAGCAATGCTTCTGTTCTTGCTACCAAAAATTAAGAAGATGAACATTGCCTCAGAATTAAATAGTCCAGATTCATGTTTTGTTATAAAGTATGTTACTACTTTATATTATATACTGATAAAGTATTTCCTCCTTTATATGTAAATACCTACCCTATCTTTACCAAACAATGCATTCTTGACTACTTCAACAAGACACAGCCATAAAACAACTTTTATATGTCTGCATACCTGGCACATACAGCCATACCGTATTTTACTGTGCTGTGCATTGCTGCACTTCACAGATGCTACATTTTTTTTTTCACAAACTGAAGACATGGGGCAACTTCAGGAAGTAAGTCTATCCATGCCATTTTCCAACAGCATGTGCACAAGTTTCTGTGTCATATTTTGGCAATTCTCACAATTGTTCACATTTTTTTATTATTATAATTTCTGTAATGGTGATCTTTAATGCTATATTGAAAATGTTTTGGAGAGCTATGAACCAGGCCTGTATAAGACAGTGAAATTAATCGATACATGCTGTGCACGTCCTGACTTCTCCACTGGCCGTTCCCCTGCCTCTTTCCCTTTCTTTGGGTGCTATTCCCACAAACACAATAATCCTGAAATTATTGGCTCTATAATTGTCTGTAAGTGATCAAGTGAAAAGAAGTTACGCATCACTCACTTGAAATCAAAAGCTAGAAATGATGAAGTTTAGTGAGGAAGGCATGTCAAAAAGCAAGCTGGACCAAAAGCCATGCCTTTCCCACAGAATAGTTAGCCAAGATGTGAATGCAAAGGAAAAGCTCTTAAAGGAAATTAAAATTGCTACTTCACTGAACACAGAAATGATCAGAAAGCAATGGAGAAATGATCTGTGTGGACAGATCAAACCAGCCACAATATTCTTCTCACCAAAGTGTAATCCAGAGCAAGGACCTAACTCCCTTCTATTCTATAAAATCTGGGAAGTGAGAAAGGTGCAGAGGAACAGTTGCAGGCTAGCAGAGGTTGGCATACAAGGTTTAAAGGAAGAACCCAACCTCATAACATAAAAGGGCAGGTTGAAGTACCAAGTGCTGAGAAGCTGCAGCAAATTATCTACAAGATCTAGCTAGGGTCAATGATGAAGGTGGCTACACTACACAACAGACGAGTGTAGATGAAACAGCCTTCTATTGGAAAAAGATACTATCTAGGAATTTCATAGCTAGAGAAGTTAATACCTGGCTTCCAAGGGCAGACTAACTTTCTTCTAAGTGGGTAACACAGCTGGTGACCTAGAGCTCTTGAAAATTATGCTAAATCGACTCTGCCTATGTTCTATAAATGAACAGCAAAGCCTAGATGATACACATCTGTCACAGCATGGTATACTGAATATTTTAGGCCCAGTATTAAAACTTACTGTGCAGAAAAAAAGATTCCTTTCAACATATTACTATTCATTCATCATGTACAAGGATTTGAGTATTATTTCCATGCCTGCTACCACAACATGCACTTTGCAGGCCATGGATCAAGAAACAGTTTCAACTTTCAAGTCTTATTACTTAAGAAATACATGTATTTCATAAGGCTATGGCTGCCAATAACAATGATGCCTCTGATGGACCTGGGCAAAGTAAATTAAAAAACTTCTGGACAGGATTCACTATTCCAGGCAGTAAGAACATTCATGATTCATGGGAAGTGGTCAAAATACCAATATTAATAAGAGTTTGGAAGAATTTGGTCCTAAGCTTTATGGATGTCTTTGAGGGGTTCAATACGTCAGAGGAGGAAGTCACTGCAGACATGGTGGAAAATGCAAGAGAACCGGAATTAGAAGTGAAGATTGATGATATAATTAAATTGAAGCAATCTCATGATAAAATTTGAATGGTTGACAAGTTGCTTCTTATGGAAAAGCAAAGAAAGTAGTTTCTTGAGATGGAATCTACTCCTGGTGAAAATTCTGTGAGCACTGCTGACATGACCACTTAAATACTTATTATAGAAACTTAGTTGATAAAGCAGAGGGAGGGTTGAAGAGGATTAAGTCCAATTTTGAAATAAGTTTTCCTGTGGGTAAAATGCTATCAAATAGTATCACATGACACAAAGAAATCTTTCATGAAAGGAAGAGGCAATTCATGCAGTAAACTTCATTGTTGTCTTGAAGAACTTGCCGCAGCTACCTCAGCTTTCAGCAACTACCACACTGGTCAGTCAGCAACCATCACCATCAAGTCAAAAATCCTCCACCAGCAAAAAGATTACTGAAGACTTACTGAAAATGCATATTATCATTTGTTAGCAATAAAGCCTTTTTCAGGGGAGTGTGGAAAGGGACAGGGTCTCACTCCATCACCCAGGCTACAGTAAAGTGGCATCATCATAGCTCACTACAACCTCAAACTTGAGGGCTCAAGAGATCCTACTGCTTCAGCCTCCCAAAGTGCTAGAATTGTAAGCATGAGCCACCACACCAGGCCCATCAAAGCACTTTTTAATTAACATCTATACATTTTTTGAGACATAATTACAGTTAACAGACTACAGTATCGTGGAGACATAACTTTTACATGAACTGGGGAAGAAAATAATGTGCAAGGCTTACTTTATTACACGATTCACTTCAATGCAGTGGTGTGCAATGGAACTCGCAGTACCTCCAAGACTCAGATTCAATCTGTTCCTCCACTAGATGAGGATGAGACTTTGGCAAGAAGAAAAGCTGAGCGTGCCTTGTGGTGTTTGGTATTATGAACTCAAGAAATCATTACTAGAAGAAAGCTGTCTAAACAAGGAGCTTATGGCAGCTAGAAAATATACACACTAAAAATACACACTTAGGAGAAAGGGGGAACACTTGTACACTATTGGTGGGAATGTAAAGAAGTACATTCACTGTGAAAAACTGTATGGAGGTTTCTCAAAAAAACAAAAGTAGAACTTACCATATGATCCAGCAATCTCATATATCTAAAGGAAAGGAAATTAGGGTATTTAAAAGATAGCTGCACTCCCTTATTTATTGCAGCACTATTCTCAATAGCCAAGAAATAGAATCAACAATAAGTGTATAAAGAAAATTTAGTAGGGCGGCGACTGTGGCTCAGTGGGTAGGGTGATGGCCCCATATACTGAGGGTGGTGGGTTTAAACATGGCCCCGGCTGAACTGCAACAACAACAACAACAACAACAACAACATAGCTGGGTGTTGTGTTGGGAGCCTGTAGTCCCAGTTACTCAGGAAGCTGAGGCAAGAGAATCACATAAGCCCAGGAGTTAGAGGTTGCTGTGAGCAGTGTGATGCCACAGCACTCTACTGAGGGTGATAAAGTGAGACTCCGTCTCTACAAAAAAAAGGAAAGAAAAAAATGCAGTATATATGAACAATGGGATAGTATTCACCCATAAAAAAGAATGAAATCCTTTTTGCAGCAACATGGATGAAACTGGAGGTCATCATGTTAACTGAAATAAGCCTGGAAGAGAAAAATCAATGTCACCTGCTGTCACTGATATGAGGGAGCTAAATGGTTGATCTCCCATTTAGGAAGACATTTGATTGGGGCTGAGAAGGAAAGTGCAGAGGATGAAGAGAGGTTGGTTAAGGGGCACAAAAACACAGAAGAAATAAATTCTACTATTTGATAGTACAGTAGGAAAATTACAGTTAACAACAATTCATTGTATACTTTAAAATAGCTATGAGAGAAGAACTATAATGTACCCAACACAAAGATACATGTTTGAGGTAATGGATATCCCAATTACCCTGATTTGATCATTGAACACTATATGCTTGCATCAAAATATCACATGTACACCCAAAATATGTACAACTATTATATATCTATTTTTAAAAAGATGATTATTTAGTAATGTCAAAAGACCAGATGACTGACATTTTAAGCAGCAAAATTAGCATAGAAGGAAATGTCTTCTGTAATACAAAGCCATGCTATAAAGTAAACTAGTAGGAAACATTGTCTTAATTAGTTTTAATTTAGTACCAGGAGTAAATTTTTGTATGGGTAGATATACTAGATCATCTTGGTCTAAAACGTATCTATAGGCTGAGTGCAGTGGCTCATGTCTGTAATCTAGCATTCTGGGAGGCTGTGATGGGTGGACTGCCTGAGCTCAGGAGTTTAAGACCAGCCTGATCAAGAGCAAGACCCCCTTTCCAGAAAAAAAAAGAGAGAGAGCGAGAGAGAAAGAAACTAGCCTGGCATTATGGTGGGCACCTGTAGTCCAAGCTATTTGGGAGAATGAGGCAAGAAGATGGTTTGAGCCCAAGAGTTTGAAGTTGCTGGGAGCTATGAAGCCACATCACTCTACCCAGAACAACAGAGTGATACTGTGTCTCAAAAGACAAAATAAACAAACAACCCAAAAGTTGATAATTTACTTTGTTAATCATCATGCCAAGATCAGAAGTACACTTGAAAAATTAAAAATCCTCATGAGGAACAAACATAATTCACAATTTTGTCTTAAGTAGAATTCTAGCAAATGTGTATACTCCTGTCTCCAGTTTTAAGGATGAAGGAATTGAGCCAGAGGCAGTCCACGGCAGCTTGTACTCTACAGAGCTAACCATTTCTTCCTTTACCTCATGTCTTTCCTCCTTGCTTGATCCCTCTGTTTCTTTCAAAAACTTGCTTCTTCTTCTACTGCCTTAAATACAATTTCCCTACAGTCTGGCTTTGGTTCTCTTCTGTTCCCAGGCTACGTAAGCTTACTAGATAATTCCTACCACATCCCTAATACTCCAGTGACTCTCAAATTTCAATCTCCATCTGGGTACACACTTTTGAGAACAGATTTATTCATTCCACTGGTTACTGAAAGTTTCAACATGGATATTCTGTGGGTATAATATACTCAACACATTCAAAAGTAGACTCCACTACATTTTCCACATTCTCTATCTTCAGAAATAGTACCGCCATACACTCACTAATTCACTTACAAAAGAAATCTGGGAATGCTTCTACTTCTCAAATCTATCACATTCATTTGCTAAATTCTATTATTTACATATCTTACATCTCTCCTGAATCTGCCCCACAATTTGCTCAGGAAACCTGATTATTCTCTTTCTTACCTTAATCTTCTACTTACTTTCTGAGACCCTCCCACTTTCACCACCTTTTCTGCCCCTGGTTCCCAGCCCCTGTGGCTGTCTTATTTCCTGTGCCATCTCAAGCCCCACAGATTCCTTCCCAACCTGAGCCTCACCTAATCCCTCCACTGTTAACAATCTCCTCTCCACTCAGCTACAGGCACACAATAACATGACTGTGGTCTAGACTTTGCCATCATCACAACTGTACCAACCAGATTCTCAACACTGAAACTCTCTTTTGACTGCAAATTTCACTCTAACCAAGTTACTTCCAGTCCTCACTGTGCTCTTTAATCCCTGTCTCTATCCATGCTCACAATCCAACGGCCTCCTGTGTCTCACTTACACCTATTATCTTGACCCCAAAGTTTCAGTGATCTTGATACTAGTATTGGAGATTCTTTCACCACCTGCTGAACCACGACCAACTTTGGATAGGGCCCATCACGTCCTTCTTTTTTGCTCTAAACTACTCAATATAGTGCTAAAAGTAGCAAGATAAACCAGAAAGTATATGATTTCCAAATTCTTTGAGTATCAATTACTTTTATGAGTAAAGTAATCATAATGATAATAATAACAGAAAAAAAGAATTAAAAATGTGATTAGGAGCTGGAACATATTCTTCTTAGTAAAGTGTCTCAAGAATGAAAGAAAAAGTATCCAATGTACTCAGCCCTACTATGAAACTAATTTATGGCTTTCATATGAAAGCTATAACCCAGTTATAATCTAAGAGTATGGGGAAGGGGAAGAGGGAGGGGAGGGAGGGTGGAGAATGAGCGGAGGGAGGGTGATTGCTGGGATTACACCTACAGTGCATCTTACAAGGGTACATGTGAAGCTTAGTAAATGTAGAGTATAAATGTCTTAACACAATAACTAAGAAAATGCCAGGAAGGCTATGTTAACCAGTGTGATGAAAATATGTCAAATGGTCTATGAGGCCAGTGTATGGTGCCCCATGATTGCATTAATGTACACAGCTATGATTTAATAAAAAAAAATGTGATTAGGGAAATAAAACTTTGGGCATTGACATTAGGGCACTTGTATCTATAGCTATTACTATCCAAGTTTCTACACACATCTATAAAATATTACCTGAGTCTTCAGAAATAAATTGAAATTTATCCATTACAGCTATCTATTCCTATTCACCTATCTTTCTATCTATGTACCAATCGATCTTAGAGACATGGTGTCACTGTTACCCAAGGTGGGTATGCAATGACCTGATCATAGCTCATTGCAACCTCAAATTCCTGTGCTCAAGCCATCTTAGGCCCTCAGCCTCCTAAGTAGATAAGACTATAGACACACACCACCACACCCAGCTAAATCTTTTCAAATTCAAATGTCTGGAAATAAAAATCCAAAGTCCTGTTACAGTCAACAGTTGTAGTTATCTTTAAAAGTTTAAATGTGTATAATTTGTTTTCAAAAGGAAAGGACTTACCCGGAGTTTGTACAAAAGCTTGCAAATTCTTTTCTTGAAGTTGCTGAATTTTTTCACTCTTAGTGCTCTTTCTCCAAAAGGATGATGAACATATTGGTTATTTAGAAATTTGAGATCAGCTGTTTCACTTGTATTCTTCTTCAGTGTAATTTTCTTTCTTTTTTTTTTTTTATTGTTGGGGATTCATTGAGGGTACAATAAGCCAGGTTACACTGATTGCAATTGTTAGGTAAAGTCCCTCTTGCAATCATGTCTTGCCCCCATAAAGTGTGACACACACCAAGGCCCCACCCCCCTCCCTCGGTCCCTCTTTCTGCTTCCCACCCATAACCTTAATTGTCATTAATTGTCCTCATATCAAAATTGAGTACATAGGATTCATCCTTCTCCATTCTTGTGATGCTTTACTAAGAATAATGTTTTCCACTTCCATCCAGGTTAATAACAAGGATGTAAAGTCTCCATTTTTTTTTTAATGGCTGAATAGTATTCCATGGTATATATATACCACAGCTTGTTAATCCATTCCTGGGTTGGTGGGCATTTAGGCTGTTTCCACATTTTGGCAATGGTAAATTGAGCTGGAATAAACTGTCTCTTACAAGTGTCCTTATGATAAAAGGATTTTTTTCCTTCTGGGTAGATGCCTAGTAATAGGATTGCAGGATCAAATGGGAGGTCTAGCTTGAGTGCTTTGAGGTTTCTCCATACTTCCTTCCAGAACGGTTATACTAGTTTGCAGTCCCACCAGCACCAGCAGTGTAAAAGTGTTCCCCTCTCTCCACATCCACGCCAGCATCTGCAGTTTTGAGATTTTGTAAGTTGGGCCATTCTCACTGGGGTTAGATGATATCTCAGGGTTGTTTTGATTTGCATTTCTCTAATATATAGAGATGATGAACATTTTTTCATGTGTTTGTTAGCCATTCATCTGTCATCTTTAGAGAAGGTACTATTCATGTCTCTTGCCCATTGATATATGGGATTGTTGGCTTTTTTCATGTGGATTAAATTAAGTTCTCTATAGATCCTAGTTATCAAACTTTTGTCTGATTGAAAATATGCAAATACCCTTTCCCATTGTGTAGGTTGTCTCTTTGCTTTGGTTATTGTCTCCTTAGCTGTACAGAAGCTTTTCAGTTTAATGAAGTCCCATTTGTTTATTTTTGTTGTTGTTGCAATTGCCATGGCAGTCTTCTTCATGAAGTCTTTCCCCAGGCCAATATCTTCCAGAGTTTTTCTGATGCTTTCTTTGAGGATTTTTATTGTTTCATGCCTTAAATTTAAGTCCTTTATCCATCTTGAATCAATTTCTGTGAGTGGGGAAAGGTGTGGGTCCAGTTTCAGTCTTTTACATGTAGACATCCAGTTCTCCCAACACCATTTATTGAATAGGGAGTCTTTCCCCCAAGGTATGTTCTTGTTTGGTTTATCAAAGATTAGGTGGTTGTAAGATGTTAGTTTCATTTCTTGGTTTTCAATTCGATTCCAAGTGTCTATATCTCTGTTTTTGTGCCAGTACCATGCTGTCTTGACAACTATGGCTTTGTAGTACAGAATAAAATATGGTATGCTGATGCCCAAAGCTTTATTTTTGTTACAAAGAACTGCCTTAGCTATACGGGGTTGTTTCCAGTTCCATACAAAACGCAGAATCAATTTTTTCCAAATCTTGAAAGTACGATGTTGGTATTTTGATAGAAATGGCATTGAATAGGTAGATTGCTTTGGGAAGTATAGACATTTTAACAATGTTGATTCTTCCCATCCATGAGCATGGTATGTTCTTCCGTTTGTTAATATCCTCTGCTATTTCCTTTCTGAGGATTTCATAGTTTTCTTTATAGAGGTCCTTCACCTCCTCCGTTAGGTATATTTGTAGGTATTTCATTTTCTTTGAAACTATGGCGAAGGGAGTTGTGTCCTTAATTAGCTTCTCATCTTGACTGTTATTGGTGTATACAAAGGCTACTGACTTGTGGACATTGATTTTATATCCTGAAACATTACTGTATTTTTTGATGACTTCTAGGAGTCCTGTGGTTCAGTCTTTGGGGTTCTCTAAGTATAAGATAATGTCATTAGCAAAGAGGGAGAGTTTGACCTCTGCTGCCATTTGGATTCCCTTTATTTCCTTGTCTTGCCTAATTGTATTGGCTAGAACTTCCAGCACTATGTTGAATAGTAAAGGTGACAGAGGACAACCTTGTCTGGTTCCAGTTCTAAGAGGAAAAGCTTTCAGTTTTACTCCACTCAGTAAAATATTGGCTGTGGGTTTGTCATAGATAGCTTCAATCAATTTTAGAAATGTGCCACCTATGCCTATACTCTTCAGTGTTCTAATTAGAAAAGGATGCTGGATTTCATCAAATGCTTTTTCTGCATCTATTGAGAGGATCATGTGATCTTTATTTTTGCCTCTGTTAATATGGTGGATAACGTTTATGGACTTGCGTATGTTAAACAAGCCTTGCATCCCTGGGATGAAGCCTACTTGATAATGATGAATGACTTTTTTGATGATAAGCTGTAATCTATTGGCTAGGATTTTGTTGAGAATTTTTGCATCTATATTCATGAGTGAGATTGGCCTGAAATTCTCCTTTTTGTTTGGGTCTTTTCCTGGTTTTGATATCAGGTTGATTTTGCTTCATAGAATGTGTTCAGGAAGATTCCTTCTTCCTCAATTTTTGGAATAATTTCTGCAGTACAGAAATAAGCTCTTCCTTGAAAGTTTGATAGAATTCTGGAGTGAAGCCATCTGGACCAGGGCATTTTTTGGTTGGAAGCTTTTTTATTGTTTCTTTGATCTCAGTGCTTGAAATTGGTCTTTTCAGGAGCCCTATTTCTTCCTGGCTGAGTCTAGGGTGAGGGTGTGATTCCAAATATTGATCCATTTTCTTCACATTGTCAAATTTCTGGGCATAGAGTTTCTGGTAGTATTCAGAGATGATCTCTTGTATCTCTGTGGGATCAGTTGTTATTTCCCCTTTATCATTTCTGATTGAGGTTACTAGAGATTTTACTTTTCTATTCCTCTTTAGTCTGGTCAATGGTTTATCTATTTTATTTATTTTTTCAAAAAACCAACTCCTTGTTTCATTAATTTTCTGAATGATTCTTTTGTTTTCAATTTCATTGACTCTGATTTGATTTTGGATATTTCTTTTCTTCTACTGAGTTTAGGCTTAAATTGTTCTTCTTTTTCCAATTCTGTAAGATCTCTTGTGAGATTGTTGATGCGCTCTCTTTCTGCTTTTCGAATGTAGGCATCTAAAGCGATGAATTTTCCTCTCAAAACTGCTTTTGCAGTATCCCACAGGTTTTGCTAGCTTGTGTCTTCATTGTTGTTATGCTGAAGGAAGTTAATGATTTCCTGTTTTATTTCTGCCTGCACCCATCTGTTATTCAACAGAATATTGTTTAATTTCCATGCCTTTGGGTAAGGTCGAGCGTTTTTGTTAGAGTTGAGTTCCAGCTTTAGTGCCTTATGGTCTGAGAAGATACAAGGTAAAATTTCAATTCTTTTGATTCTGTTGATATTTGTTTTGTGTCCCAGGATATGATCAATTTTGGAGAATGTTCCATGGGGTGATGAGAAGAATGTATATACTTTATCTTTGGGATGGAGTGTTGTATACGCGTCTATCAAGCATACTTGTTCTAGGGTCTCATTTAAATCTCTTATATCTTTGTTTAATTTCTGTTTAGAGGATCTGTCCAGCTCTGTAAGAGGAGTGTTAAAGTCCCCTGTTATTATGGTATTATCAGATATCATATTGCTCAGACCGAATAAGGTCTGTTTCAAGAATCTGGGAGCATTTAGATTGGGTGCATAAATATTTAGAATTGAAATGTCTTCTTGTTATATTTTTCCCTTGGCCAATATAAAGTGACCATCTTTGTCTTTTTTGACTTTAGTTGCTTTAAATCCACATGTATCTGAAAGTAAGATTGCAATTCCTCTTTTCCTCTGACTTCCATTTGTCTGAAATATTGTCTTCCAACCCTTGACTCGGAGCTTTAATTTGTCTTTTGAAGCCAGGTGTGTTTCTTGCAGACAGCAAATGGATGGCTTGTGTTTTTTAATCCAGTCAGCCAATCTATGTCTCTTCAGTGGGGAATTGATGGCATTAACATTTATTGAGATAATTGATAAGTGTGGTAGTATTCTATTCGTCTTATTTTGTGAGAGTCGATTGCTCAGTTTTATCTTTTGCATCAGTGTGGAGGTTAGGTTCTGTCCTTTAATTTCTGAGTTTTGCACTACAGGTGGAGACTCAGGAACTTCTGAGGTGCACGAACCCAAGTGGAGACACCTCCCACCCAACATCAGCATTAATAGAGCGATCCTACTAGGGTCATGTCGCCAACTCTGTGATCTGCCAGAGGGAAGCAGACCTCACCCTATAGGGATACCAGACTGGCAGAACAGTGGCAACAAGGGTGCAGTGGCTGAGGGAGAAATTCTTTTGTTTTCTGAATATCCTCAGGTTTAGATTGAGCTCAGTTGGAATATTCTCCAACTGCCATTGAGCACCTGAGGCAGGTAGGCTTCAGCATCCCCTTCTGGATGGTGCCAGAGGATGGTAACAACAAGGAGTAGGCATTGACCATTGACTTTACTTTCACTCTCGCAGGCACATAGCCCTGGCGCCTGTGCTTATTGGACACAGAGACTGGGTTAACAGAGACTGCCAGTGGGGCTACCAGAGACTGGGATTACAAGAGTCCAGTGGTGAAGGGTGAGTAAGGTGGGGAAAGAGGCATCAACCTCCTTGCTCCAAACCTTCAACTGGACGGGACTTTCTTACTCCTCAGAGCACCAGAGGTGCTCAAGCCACACTTGAGCTACCAGTAGATTCCTAATATCTAGTTGCTAGAGACCTTTTAAACTCTCCAGCTAGAGAGTGGGTGCTGTTTGGGACAATTGGTTTGGAAATCTTGAACTGGGAAAATCACCTGAGGACCCTCCAAGGTGGTACCCTGGTTTTGTTGTAGTGGGAAGGTTTGATTTTCCTCTTCCAGGTATTACCTGCAGGGGACGGGATGTCCTAATGGCTTATATTTCTCCAAAGCTGAGACTGTAACCCAGAGTCACTGATTCACTAGGATTGGACAGCTGAATACAAGACAGAGCCACCTACCCCCACTACACCAAGCAGGTCTCTAGAGTCACAGACTGTAGTACTGTACAGGTCCTTTGCAAAATTGTAGAGGAAAAGTTCTTTGGTGAAGGGCTGGTCAACCACAACCCCAGAAGTCTCCAATCCAATTTCACCTTACCTGCTCATCTAGCTAAACAGTGAAAAACAATCATGGGGCGGAATCAGCAGAAAAACTCTGGCAACATGAATAATCAGAATAGTTCAACTCCCCCAAGGAATGACAAACCAGCCAAACCAGAGGAATGAGGATCCCATTCACAAACAGATGGCTGATATGTCAGAAATTTAATTTAGAATTTGGATAGCAAATAAGATCAACAGAATGGAAGTAAAGCTGTGGTTAGAAATTCTAGGAATAATTCAAAAGATGTCTCAATTCAAGGAATTCAAAGACATAATCACCAAAGATTGAGACACATTGAGAAAAGAAGTTGCAGACTTCCAAGATATGAGAAACACAGTAGAATCCCTCAGTAACAGAAGAAAGGATTTCTGACATCGAAGACAAAGCTTTCAAATGCTCCCAAATGCTCAAATAGGAAAAAAAGAAGGAAAAGAGCAAAAATGGATCATTCGATCATTCTCCCAGAGAGCTCTGGGATAATTTGAAGAAAACCAATATTCGCCTTATAGGGGTTCTGAAGGTGACAGAGTAGCATTTCAAGGCAGAGGCTCTTTTTCATGAGATTATGAAAGAGAACTTTCCAGATATGCCAAGAGTTTCTGAAAATTCAGATAGACATTTTCAGAACCCCAGCATGACTCAACCCGAGTAAGACATCCCTCAGGCACAACATAATTAACTTCACTAAAGTTAATATGAAGAAGAAAATTCTGAAAGCAGTCAGAGGTAAGAAAACCATAACCTACAAGAGTAAGAATATTAGAATGACTTCAGATCTCTCTGCTGAAACTTTTTAAGCCAGAAGAAGGTGGTCATCAACTTTTAATCTCCTAAAACAAAATAACTTTCAACCCAGGATCCTATATCCAGCTAAACTGAGTTTCATTTATGATGGAGAAAATTAATAGTTTAATGACATTCACATATTGAAGAAATTTGCCATAACTAAACCAGTTCTCCAGGATACTCTCAGACCCATCCTCTATAAGGACACGTCCAATCCTCCACCACAAAAGTAAACTCACTCAGAAACTTTTGATCAAATTCCAACTTCCACAGTGGCAAAAAGATTAAAAATATCCACTGGTCTTTTGAAAAACTCAATATCCAAAATCCTAGCAGACCTATCAATATTATCAATTAATGTGAATGGCTTAAATTGTCCTCTAAAGAGGCACAGGCTGGCTGACAGGATACAAAAACTCAGGACAGATATCTGCTGCATACAAAAATCTAATCTTATCTTAAAAGATAAATATAGACTCAGGGTGAAGGGATGGTCATCTATATTCCAGGCAAATGGACAGCAGAAAAAAGCAATTGTTGCAATTTTATTTGCAGATACAATAGGCTTTAAACCAACAAAAGTAAGAAAGGAAAAGGATGGTCATTTCATATTTCTTAAGAGCAATCTCAATATGATGAGATTTTAATTATTAATATTTATGCACCCAACCAAAATGCATCTCAATTTATAAGAGAAACTCTGACATGAGCAACTTGATTTCCTCCAGCTTCATAGTAGTCTGAGATTTTAACACTCTTTTGGTGGTGTTGGATAGGTCCTCCAATAAGAAGCTAAGCAAAGAAATTTTAGATTTAAACTTAACCATTCAACATTTGGATTTAACAGACATCTATAGAACACTTCATGCTAACAAAACTGAATACACATTTTTCTCATCAGTGCATGGAACGTAATCCAAAATCGATCACATGTTAATCACAAATCTAACCTCAGCAAATTTACAAGAAGAGAAATTATTCCTTGTATCTTCTCAGACCATCATGGAATAACAGTGGAACTCAGTAACAACAGGAATCTGCATACTCATACAAAAACATGGAAGCTAAATAACCTTATGCTGAAGAATACCTGGGTCATAGATGAGATTAAGAAGGAAATAACCAAATTTTTAGAATAAAATGATAATGAAGGCACAAATTACCAAAACTTCTGGAATACTGCAAAGGCAGTCTGAAGAGGGAAATTTATAGCACTGCAAGCCTTTGTCAAGAGAACGGAAAGAGAAGAAGTTAAAAACAGAATGGGACATCTCAAGCAATTGAAAAAGGAAGAGCATTCCAATCACAAACCCAGCAAAAGAAAAGAAATAACCAAAATTAGAGCAGAATTAAATGAAATTGAAAACAAAAGAATTATACAACAGATCAATAAATCAAAAAGTTGGGTTTTTTAAAAGGTCAATAAAATAGATAAAACTTTGGCTAACCTAACCAGGAATAAAAGAGTAAAATATCTAATTTCATCAATCAGAAATGGTAATGATGAAATAACAACAGACTCCTCAGAAATTCAAAAAATTCTTAATGAATATTACAATAAACTTTATTCTCAGAAATATGAAATCTAAAGAAAATAGACCAATATTTAGAAGCATGCCACCTTCCAAGACTTAGCCAGAATGAAGTGAAAATGTTGAACAGGCCTATATCAAGTTCTGAAATAGCATCAACTATACGAAATCTCCCTAAAAAGAAAACCCTGGGACCAGGCGTCTTCACATCAGAATTCTATGAAACCTTTAAAAAGAAACTGGTACCTATATTACTCACCCTTTTTCAAAATAGAGAAAAAGAAGGAATACCACCCAACACATTCTATGAAGCAAACATCCTCTTGATCCCCAAACCAGGAGAAGACCCAACAAGAAAAGACAATTATAGACCAATATCACTAATGAATACTGATGCAAAAATATTCAACAAGATCCTAACAGACAGAATCCAGCAACACATCAAACAAATTATACACCATGACCAAGTGAGTTTTATCCTAGGGTCTCAAGGATTGTTCAATATATGTAAATCTATAAATATAATTCAGCACATAAACAAATTCAAAAACAAAGACCGTATGATTCTCTCAATTGATGCAGAAAAAGCTTTTGATAATATCCAGCATCCCTTCATGATCATAACACTTAAGAAAATTGGTATAGAAGGGACATTTCTTAAACTGATAGAGGCCATGTATAGCAAACCCACAGCCAATATCGTATTGAGTGCAGTTAAATTGAAATCATTTCCACTCAGATCCGGAGTCAGGCAAGATTGCCCATTGTCTCAACTGCTCTTTAACATTGTAATGGAAGTTTTAGCCATGGCAATTAGGGAAGAAAAGGCAATTTAGGGTATCCATATAAGGTCAGAAGAGATCAAACTATCACTCTTTGCACATGATATGATTGTATACCTGGAAAATACCAGGGATTCTACTACAAAACTCTTAGACGTGATCAAGGAATACAGACGTGTCTCAGGTAACAAAATCAACACTCATAAATCTGTAGCCTTTATATATACTAACAATAGCCAAGCTGGAAAAACAGTCAAGGACTCTACTATGTTCACAGTAGTGCCAAAGAAGATGAAATATTTGGGAGTTTACCTGACAGAGGACATGAAAGATCTCTATAAAGAGAACTATGAAGCTCTAAGAAATAGCTGAAGATCTTAACAAATGGAAAAACATACCATGCTCATGGCTGGGAAGAATCAACATTGTGAAAATGTCCATATTACCCAAAGCAATATACAATTTTAATGCAATCCCTATTAAATCTCCACTGTCATACTTTAAAGATCTCAAAAAAAAAAAAAAGACATCATTTTATATGGAGTCAGAAAAAACCTTGAATAGACAAGACATTACTCAGAAATAAAAACAAAGCAGGAGGAATCACACTAGTTTGACCTTAGACTATGTTATAAGTTGATAGTGATCAAAACAGCATGGTACTGGCACAAAAACAGAGAAGTTGTTGTATGTAATAGAAAAGGGGACTAAGAGATGAACTTACCCTTATTTGATCTTTGACAAGCCAATTAAAAACATTCAGTGGGGAAAAGATTCCCTATTTAACAAATAGTACTCGTGAACTGGCTGGCAACCTGTAGAAGACTGAAACTGGACCCACACTTTTCACCTTTAACTAAGATAGACTCTCACTGGATTAAAGATTTAAACATAAGACATGAAACTATAAAAAATAGTACAAGAGAGTGCAGGGAAAACTCTTGAAGAAATCAGCCTTGGCGAATATTTTATTTCAATTCCAACACCCCCCCCCAGGAAATTGAAGCAGCGTCAAAAATACACTACTGAGACCCATCAACTAAAAAGCTTCTGCACAGCCAAGAACACAGTAAGTAAAGCAAGCAGACGGTCCTCAGAAGATATTTTTAGGCTATGTCTCTGACAAAGGTTTAATAACCAGAATCCACGGAGAACTCAAATGTATTAGCAAGGAAAGAATAAGTGATCTCATCTCAGGCTGGGCAAGGGAGTTGAAGAGAAACTTCTCTGAGAAGACAGGCACACGGCCTACAGACACATAAAAAAATACTCATTATCTTTAATCATCAGAGAAATGCAAATAAAATCTACTTTGAGATATCATCTAACTCCAGTAAGATTAGCCCACATCACAAAATCCCAAAACCAGAGATGTTGGCGTGGATGTGGAGAAAAGGGAACACTTCTGCATTGCTGGTGGGAATGCAAACCAATACGGTCCTTTTGGAAAGATGTTTAGCAAATACTTAGAGATCTAAACATAGACCTGCCATTTGATTCTATAATTCCTCTACTAGGTATATATCCAGAAGACCAAAAATCACATTATAACAAAGATATTTGTACCACAAAGTTTATCGCAGCCCAATTCATAATTGCTAAGTTATGGAAAATGCCCCGGTGCCCATCAACCCATGAATGGATTAATATATTTTGGTATATGTACACCATGGAATATTATGCAGCCTTAAAGAAAGATGGAGACTTTACCTCTTTCATGTTTACATGGATGAAGCTGGAATATATTCTTCTTAGCAAAGTATGGAAGGAAACGTATCTAATGTATTCATCCCTACTATGTATAAAACTAATTCATCCCTATTAGTATAAAACTAATTTATAGCTTTCATATGACAGCTATAACCCAATTGTGAGCACAGGAATATGGGGTAAGGGACAAGAGAGGGGAGGGGAGGGTGGAAGATGGGTGGAGGGAGGGTAATTGGTTGACCAAACCTATGGTACATCTTCAAAGTTTACAGGTGAAACTTACTAAATGCAGAATATAATTGTCTAAATACAATAATTAAGAAAATGCCATGAAGCTATGTTAACCAGTTCGATGAACATATTTCAAGTTTTATATAAAACCAGCACATTGTGCCCTATGATTGCATTAATGTACACAGCTATGATTTAATAAAAAGAAAAAAAGTGGTAAGGGGTTTAAAGGAGGATGCAAGCACTAGTGACAGGCTCTACAGTGCCAGCTGCAGAAGCATTTCAAACTGTGGAATACTCTAGTAGAAATAGTTGATGCAGATAACTTTTTATTTTGTAGATTAGACAGAGGACATAGGGGATTATTTTCAGTTTATTACCTCAGTATAAGTATCTAAAAAAAGGTTCCAATTAGGTTCTCTTTGGTTATTCTCACAGTATTTTATATACTTGTATTTATACAGTTACCTGGCCTTAACCATGAAATATCTTGTCTTATTCTTTTGTTAAAATTATAATCTAGGAACTTTCATACTGTGTGACACTGTTATTGAAGGAATTAATTGGGCTGCATAATTTTTTGATTATCTTGTTTCCATTAGTTGACACATGCACATTTTGTTGGTATTCTGTCATGCATTTCTAAGAGCCCATTTGCTTACCCACTATTCTCCTAAACCTAGATGAGTGAAAACTTTGGTTCTGTTAATAGCAGGGACAAGCTGTATCCAGCCTGATTTAGTCACCTCCATGGAAAATGTCTCGTAAAAGCAGACCTAGTTTCAGGCCTCATCTTTCTAGTATGAAAGTGGATTATGTCATATTTATGTAGTACAGATATTTTTGAATACTTGCAGAATTCCCATCATTTGGGAAAATGTTGATTCTGTGAGAATGAACAAGTTCCAGAATGAAGAGTATTTTTATTCTAGTTATTGGGAAGACGAGAGCATTACTGTATATTTTCCTTCTCTTTAGGGTTACAGTGTAGTTAGATAATACAAGGTTGGTTAGTGTACCAAAGGTTGGTTAGTTTCTTATTTCAGTTAATGTTGTGACTTTTGGGCTAGACCTTCAGTTTTCTGACCTTAAGAACAAAAGAAAGATAAGGGTAAAGAGTGAGAAGAGAGAAAGAAAGTAAAAAGATAAAGAGGAGAGAGAGAAAGGAGGAGGTAAAGGAAGGAATTGATGAAAATGAGGGAAAAAGGACAGTAAGAGAGAAAGAGAGCATCGTGAGAAATGATGGTGTTTGGCAGAGTGCTTTAACCACACCTGCAGTTCTAAGAATTGGAAGGAGGGGGGAACAGGCTAGGCAGGTTCCTGGAAGTCAGGAGCTCCTTACCATCTCTGGAGAAAGGAAGACCCCCCCCACCATATGCTGCAACTATACAAAGACATCAGCAGTATGTTGCAGTAAGAACCTACCAATACTTTCTTACCAAAGGTAAAGCCTAGAAAAATACCCTAGACCATGAGCTTGCGGCCTCCTTGAGCCATACCAATGCTGTGACCCCTGTTCAGGCAGTGCTATGACTCCCCAGCCCTCAGGGAAGAGAAAAAACACAAATATTGTAAGAATAGATAAAGAAAATTAATAATACTGTTTGATAAGATAAAGAAGAATAAAAAAGGGCTTTCTTAGGTGTTGTGTGAGCAATTTATGTGGGAACAAAGAGAAAAGTAGAAAAATCTCTACCAAAAGAAAGAAAAAGAAGAGAAATAAAAAAGAAAAGCAGAAAAGGCTGAAACATGTAACAAAAATGGAGGAGCCATCACTATTGAAAAAAAATAAAAATAAAAATATAATACAACCCCCACCAAAAACTAAACTATAACTAACGCTGCCACCCAGAGTAAAAAAAATAAAACGAAAATAACTGAGGAGAAAAGAAGCAAAAAAAGTAATACTATATATCTGTGTGTTTGTGTTTATGATTTGATATATATATAATATTATATGCAAATATAATACATATATATTCTTTTATATATTTATATAAAAATAATAGATAAATATTACCTATATATATATATGTGTATATATATATATATATATATATATCTCATTCTACTTTATCTGTTGCCTGGAGGAGTCCAAGTGGCAATGTGGTGTTAAGAGATAGAGTACACATAGTAGATTTTCTATATGGGATGGGGGTTGGAAGCTACTATGTAGTTGTAAAGGAGACTGGGTCTTAGTCTTGTTGAATTCCTTACACTCAATATGGGCCTATTGTATTTGTCAGCATTCAGTCCCCACGGGACTGGGGTCTCATAGTTCTCACTAGATCTCCCAGGAGTCCCATCAAACACTGTTCCCTGAAAATAAAGTGGTCTTCCTGGGGGGTGTGGTGGCCACTCGGTTCACCCCAAGGATTGCTGCTCAAGCCCGGTAGGTTTGCCAGAGCTAGTCATGCACTAGGACCTCATGACCGTTCCTCTCACATGCAGATTTCCCACGATTACAGGTCCCCAGCAACAGCCACGCCAATGGGAGAACCACCATGCCCAGCATTCACCCACAGCCACAGGATGCTATTTGAGTTTACTTGCTGCTCCAGTGAGAAGCCCAGTCCAAAATAAAAAACATATAGGACAGCCCTTTCCCATTCCCAGTCCTTTGTTGTAAAGCTGGCCAATCTGCTGGCTTCTGCCCATACCAAGCACCTGAATTCTGCGTTGGTTTTCCTCAGCTGCAGACCTCCTTCTTGGCTCCTGAAATCTGCTGCTGCTTCACTGTGCCCTTGGAGAGATGTTTCTGGGTAGATTCCCCCAGCCAGAGGTGGCTGCAGTCAACTTTCCCCCTCTCACCACAAGTAGTTGCTAAGATGTCTCTAGATTGCCACCGGCTTCACCTTCTGTCTTCAGTCTTGTTAATCATAAAAGCTCCCAACCTCATATCCTGAAAAACTAAGTTTCATATGTGAAAGGAGAAATAAACAATTTTTCAGACAAGATAACACTGAGGGAATTTGTTCAAACAAGAATTTCCCTGCGGGAAATACTCAGAACTGCATTATCATAGATCAGCACAGTAGACACCCACCAGTGTAAAACCCCCCAAAGCCTAAAGCTCAGAGCTCACATAAAACCATAGCACAAGAAGTAAAACAAAGCCACAAGGTACTATCCAACAGGATGAATAGAACAGCATCCTACATATTTATTCTATCAGTCAATGTAAATGGTCTGAATGCTCCTCTTGAGAGACACAGTCCGGATGAATGGATGAAGAAATACAATCTAAATAACTTTTTTCTCCAGCAAACACATTTAACCTTTAAGGACTCATATAAACTCAACATGAATGGATGGAAAAGATATTACATGGACACAGAAACCATAAGAAAGCAGGTGTTCTCTTCTCAGATAAGATGGGCTTGAAATCTAACAATAGTAAAGAAAGACAAAGATGGTCATTATATAGTGGTAAAGGGATAAATTCAACATGAAGACATAACAATTATAAATATGTATGCATCTAACATGGTGGCATACTCATTCATAAAGCAAACCCTATGAGATCTAGGCAAAGAGATAAACAGCAGCATTGTAATTTCCAAGGAATTCAACTCTTCCACTGACAAAACTGGACAGATGATTCAAACAGAAAATAAATAACCACTGGTCTTAAATAGGACTGTAGAACAAACTTGTCTAACAGACATTTATGGAATATTTTACCCCCAAACTCCCGAATGCACTATTCTTATCATCAGCACATGGAATGTTCTCTAAGACTGATCTTGGCTTATGCCACAAAACACATCTCAACAAATAAAAAAAGTAGAAACCATACGATGTATCTTCTCAGATTACAATGGAATAACACTGGAAATCAACTTTAAGAGAAACACTCAATCCTAACACAAAGTCATGAAAATTGAACAGGCTGATGCTGAATTATTGATTATTAGGTTAGGATTGAAATTAAGAAGTAAATCACAAGGTTCCTTGACCTGAATGTCAAAGGGCACCTAAGCTCTCAAAATCTATGGGATTCAGCAAAAGCATTCGTAAGGAAAAAATTCATAGCCTGATATGCCTACATCAAAAAGACAGCAAGAGCACACATTAACAATCTAATGACTCATCTCAAGGAACTGAAAAAGGAAAGGTAAACCAAACCCACAGCCAGCAAAAGAAAGGAAATAACTCAGGTCACAGCAGAATGAAAGCAAAGGACAACCAAACCAACAACAACAAAATACAAAGGATCAATGAAAGAAAAAATATATTCTTTGAAAAAAAATGATAACCACTTGCTCCAATAGCCAGGAAGAAAAGAGAAAGGACCCAAATAAGCTGAACGAGAAATGAAAAAGAAGATATTACAGCTGATCCCACAGAGATACAAGATATCATTTGAAAACACTATTAAAATGTCTATGGACTAAAATCAAAAATGTAGAAGACAAACAAAATCCTGGAAATGCATAACTTATCAAAATTCAATCCGGAAGAAGTAGAACTTACACACAGACCCCAAATTAACAGCTAGATCAAAATAGTAATAAAAAATCTTCCAATATAAAAGCCTGGACCAGATATAGTCACAGCTGAATGTTATCAGACCCAAAAAGAAGAGCTAGGATCCATACTGTAGAAATTATTTCATAACATTTAGAAGGAGGACCTCTTCCTCAACTCATTCTCCAAAGCCAGTGTCCCCTTGACACCAAAGCCAGCAAAAAACACAACAAAAAAGAACATTACAGACCAATATCTTTTATGAATACAGATGTAAAAATCCTCAAAAAAAAATTATAGCAAACCAAATTTCCACACTATATGTAACAAATAACCCACCCCAAACAAGTAGTCTTTCTCCCAGGGATGAAAAGATGGTTCAATATACATAACTCGACAAAAGCGATTCATCACATAAAAGCAAAAACAAAGACTATATGATCATCTCTGTAGATGCAGAAAAAGCATTCAACAAAATCCAGCACCCATTCATGTTAAAAACCCTCAACAAACTAGGCATAGAGGAACATACCTCAAAATGATAAAAGCCACATGTTACAATGTTGCAGCCAACATGATCCCCTTTAGGTCTGTCCAAAGTCTATATTTCCTTTAAAGTTTTCTTCACTTTCTCGTTTTCAAAAATCAACTGTTGAATGATTCTGACGGTATGCTTGTAGCCACTCACACAAGGAAGATACAGAGCACTGCTGTGCTTTTGTCACCATAGGTCAGTTTTCCCTGTCCAGGTATTATTTTCTAGGAATAAGTTACTTTTCAATTTTTTAAAAACAGTCCAATTGTATTTCTTAAGATTAATGTTTCAAAAATAGCATCTAATATATTTCTTATTTTGAGCATTGAGATATTGAATTGCTATTGATGAAATACATTTTTAAAAAAACACACAGAAAATACTAGCTTGAAGGATTGCCAAATAAAATCTCAGGACCCAAAAAAGGGGACAGGGCCACTGAGTCAGGTATCCAACAGTTAAGCTCAGGAGGGAGCTACCCTAAAAGCCATGCCATAGTACAGACTCCATCTAAGGGGGACAGAAGATCAGAATAACTTGGGACAAGAAAGAATCAAGGGGAGAGAAGCAAAGAATGTTTAAATCAAGGATATATAAGCCCAGTATTTCCTGCCACTTGTTTTTAGAAGAAAACAGAAGCTGAGGCAAAGCAAGTGGGAGCTTTAGGAATGCTCTCCTGCTCAGTTGGAGGAGGAATTGACAGGGGTATGTTCAAGACAGAATGGTGAGGCCTGGGCAGGCCCACCTGGGCCTGGAGAGAATTTGTCATGAGTGCAGGTAACACTAAATAAACTGGGATTGCTGACTGTGTCCAGAGGCCACTCGGGCAGTGGCCAGAAGTAGTCATCAACAAAGATGCTACAGTATCCCTAGAATTTTGTCATCATTTCACTCAAATTTCCACACAGGACTCATTTCATTCCTGTCAAAATATAAAATGGCCTAACTCCTCACAAAGAGAACATCTACAACCTGCTTGATAATGTTGAGAATTGTTCCAATCCTCCGTGGAAGTTCTGTTCCATCTCCACTCCGAACCTGTTCACTGCACAATGGTGTGAGGTCAGTAGGGACAGGCAGCAGGAATTCCTATACTGAGCAATGCACAGAGAAGTATTCATTTCTGGAAATACGTTATTTATTACTCTTTTAAAGAAAAATAGTACAATCATATTTCTGAAGAAGATGAATGACTCAAAAATGACATCTAATACATCCCTATTTTGAACCTTGAAAGAGTTGTTTTTGACTAGAAAAATGTTAAAGAGGCGCACAGAGAATGCCAGTGTGGAGGGGTGGTGCTGGGTTATTATTGTTCTGAGACATCTTCAGTGCTCCAGTTGGTCTTGCCCATGACACATCAGAAGCGCTGAATGTCTCTCCACATCTGCGGGATCCTGAATCTTGGTGTGAAGAGGTAACAACAGACAATGGTCATCTGCTCTGGTGACCACTGAGACATCTTGATCTGTCACCACTTGATATCTGGCCATGTGCCTGCAACCTTCCCCTCATTGGACACCCTGCCCCCCCTCGAGACCGTCTTTGATGTACTTCACTGACTGACAGTGAGCAGAGCCCCTCACAATGCTACCAGGGCTCTCTTGCCTCTCTACCTGGGCCCTCAGATACTGCAGTTTTCTATTTCCATTTGTAAACTCCATTCTCCTCCAGGTTCTTTGAACAAACCCCTTGAAAACCATTCTAGGGGAGATTTAGGGTAGATTGGTTAAAGAGATGCTGAGAGAACTCTGAGGATGTACACACCGTGCCAGCCAACCATGCATGAAACGCTGGTGAGAGCAGCTCTGCCTTTCTGATGCCCCCTTGAGAGAGGCAGCTACACAACACCTCCCACCCTGCATCCTTGCAGCCTCTCTGTCTCTCATGCCCTGGCTCCTGGGCTGCTTTGCCACAAAAGGACTTCACACAGAAAACTGGAATGGAGAAGTGTCAGACATATTCATGAAAGGAGAGGAGAATGCAAACAAGTGATTGGAAGTTATGAACCAAAAAAATACCAGACTTCAACTAAACAGGTTTATTAACAGTCACATGGCTACTTACAGACATTTTTCATTGTTCAGGATTTTTAGGGGAAGGATAAGTGGGAATAGACAGTTTCGAGGTTACAGGGAAGGGAATTCCAGGTTCTGAGGGGAGTGTCTAACAGCAACAACTAAAACTATAAATATCCACTGAGATACAGGAAGAGTAGGATGTGGACCACGAGAATGTAGATGGTTACCAGCAGTGGCCCTTGGGTCCGGAAACGACGAAGGGAACACAGGGTCCGCTTCCATCCAGGCCCACTGCGGATCTGAAAGAAAAATCCAAAGTCAGAGAGTTTCCACCTGGGAGGGATATATCCTTTTCCCTCCCCAGTAATCTTGAAAAATAAGTTCCTTTATACTGGTCAAAGGAACAATACAAAAAGAAGACATTTCAGTTGTAAATATCTATGCACACAACTTAAATGCTCTCAGATTTATGAAACAGACCTTGATGGGTCTGGGCAATATAATATCCCATAACATCATAATAGTCAGGGACTTTAACACTCCTCTGACAAACTGGAGAGATTCTCTAAACAGAAACTACATAAAGATACAAAGGAATTAAATATGACCCTAGAACAAATAGACATATACAAAACACACCATGCCAAAGCTAAGGAATATACATTTTTTTTCTTGTCAGCCTATGGTACATATTCAAAAATTGACCACATCCTAGGATACAAATCAAACCTCAGCAAAATTAAAAAAGCAGAAATTATACTTGTATCTTCTCAGACCATAAGGCAATAAAGGTGGAATTGAACTGCAACAAAAACATTCATCCCCACACAAAGACTTGGAAGTTAACCAACTTTATGGAAATGATAGTTTGGTTCAGGAAGAGATAAATAGAGAATTGTTAAATTCCTCAACCTAACAATGAAGACACAAGTTACCAAAACCTGTAGGATACAGCAAAAGCAGTCTTAAGAGGGAAATTTATCGCATTAGACACCTACATTTGAAAAACAGAAAGAGAGCGCATCAACAAACTCATAAGCCATCTTATGGAATTGAGAAAAGAAGAACAATCTCATTCCAAACCCAGCAGAAGAAAAGAAATAACCAAAATTAAATCAGAGATTAATGAAACTTAAACAAAAGAATCACTCTGAAAATTAATGAAAGAAAAAGTTGGTCTTTCTAACAAAAGAGAAAATAAATAAAATTGATAAACCTTTGACCAGATTAACTAGAAACAGAAAAATAAAATCTCTAATAACCTCAATTAGAAATTATAAATGGGAAATAACAGCAGATGCCACGGAGATAAAAGAGATCATCTCTGATCTACTATAAGAAACTCTTTGCACAGAAATTTGACAATGTGGAGGAAATGGACCCATACCTTGAATCACACCCTCTTCCTCGACTTAATCAAGAAGCAGTAGATCCCTTGAAAAGACTGATTTAAGAACTGAGATCAAAGAAACAAACAACAAAATATCTCCCATCCAAAAAAAGCCCTAGTCCAGATGGTTTCATACCATAATTCTGTTAAATCTTCAAAGAAGAGTTTATATCCATAGTATAGAAATTATTCCAAAAAATTAAGAAAGAAGGAATCTTCTCCCAAAATGTTCTATAGGGCAAACATTGCCCGAATATCCAAACAAGGAAAAGACCCAACTACAATGGAGAATTTCAGACCAATTTCACTAATGAATAGAGATGCAAAAATTTTCAATAAAATCCTAGCCAATAGATAACAGCTTAAAATAACATATTAAAAAAATCATTCATCACAATCAAGTATGTTCACCTCAGGAATACAAGGCTGGTTTAACATACGCAAGTCCATAAACATAATTCACCATATCAACAGAAGTAAAAACAAAGACCATATTATCCTCTCGGTAGATGCAGGAAAAGCATTCAATGAAATTTAGCATCCTTTTCTAATTAGAACACTTAAGAATTTAGGCATAGGTGGCACATTTCTTAATCTGATTTGAAGCCATTTATGACAGACCCACACCTAATATACTGAATACAGTAAAACTGTAATCTTTCCACTTAGAACTGGAAGGAGACAAGATTGTCCTCTGTTGTCACTACTGTTCAACATAGTGCTGGAAGTTCTAGCCAATACTATCAGGCAAGAGAAGGAAATAAAAGGTGTTCAAATGAGTGCAGAGGAGGTCAAACTCTCGCTATCTGTTGATGATACATAGAGAACCCCAAAGACTCAACTGCAGGACTCCAGGAAGTGACCAAAAAATACAACAGATATGTCTCAGGATAAAAATCATTGTCCACAAATCAGTAGCATTTGTATATGACAATGACAGCCAAGATGAGAAGCTAATCAATGACACAATTACTTTCACAGTAGCTTCCAAAAAAATTTATATACCTAGGAATATATCTAACAAAAGAAGTGAAGGACCTCTACAAAGAAAATTATGAAACCCTAATAAAAGAAATAGAGAAGATATTAACAAATAGAAGAACATACCATGCTCAAAGCTGGGAAGAATCAACGTTGTCAAAATGTCTATACTACCCAACATAATCTATATATTCAGTGTGAACCCATTAAAATACCATCATCATACTTTCAGGATTTGGAAAAAAAATAATTCTTCATTTTGTATGGAACAAAAAAAGAAACTCTGTATGGCCAAGGCAATTCTTAGCAATACAAACAAAGCCGGGAGTATTGCCCTACCAGACTTTAGGCTAAACTGCAAGGCTATAGTGATCAAAACAGCATGGTATTGGCACAGAAATAGAGACATTGACATATGGAACCGAATAGAGAAGCATGAGATGAAACCAACATTTTGCAGTTACCTGATCTTTGGTAAACCAAACAAGAACATATACTGGGGAATAGAATCTCTATTCAGTAAATGGTGCTGGGAAAACTGGATAACCACTTGTAAAAACTGAAACTGGACCTTCACCTTTCTCCACTCACTAAAATTGATTCAAGATGGATAAAAGTTGTAAATGTAAGGCATGAAACATAAAAATCCTCAAAGAAAGTGTGGGGAAAACACTTCAAAATATTGGCCTGGGGAAAGATGTTATAAAGAAGCTTTCCGTGGCAATTGCAACAATCAACAGAAATAAACAAATGGGACTTAATTAAACCGAAAAGCTTCTGCATGGCTAAGGAAACAACAACCAAAGCAAAGAGACAGCCTTCTTAATGGGAAGATATTTGCAGGGTATGAATGTGATAAAGGGTTGATAATTAGAATCTACAGAGAACACAAATTAATCAACAAAAAAGACCCAACAATTTCATATATCACTGGGCAAGAGGGGTGAATAGAACCTTCTCTAAAGAAGACAGACAAATGGCTAACAAATGAAAAACTGCTCATTGTTCCTAATCATTCGAAAAATGCAAATCAAAACTACCCTGAGATACCATCTAACCACAGTGAGGTTGGCCCACATTAAAAATCTGTAGATTCTGGCATGGATGTGAAGAGAAGGGAACAATGCTGATGGGGCTGCAAGATCCTGCATTCCCATTACTGGGCATCTACCAAGAAGAAAAAAAAATCCTTTTACCAGGAGGAAGCTTGTAGACTGTTTATCACGGCTCAATTTACACTCGCCAAAATGTGGACACAGCTTAAGTGCCCACCAACCCAGGAATGGATACCATGGAATACTATTCAGCCAGTAAGAAAGATGAAGACTTTACATCTTTTGTATTAACCTGGATGCAAGTGGGACACATTATTATTAGTAAAGCATCACAAGAATGGAGAAGCAAGAATGAATGTACTCAATTCTAATATGAAGGCAGTAGATGATCTAATACAAGGTGGAGGGTAGGGGGGAGGAGTTAGTGGGGAGAATGGAGGATGAAGGGGGATGGTAGTGTCCCTGTGTATGGCATACCTCTTGGGGGCAGGACACAATTATAATAGGGTCTTACAACAAAGGCAATCAGTGTAATCTAATTCTTTGTGTCCTCAGTGAATCCCAAACTATTAAAAAAATAAAAGAATTTCAAGGGAAAGAGGAGAGGGGAAGTAGGGGGGATTGGTGTACTCTCACCTAGTGTACACAATGCCAGGGTGAAAGACTCACCTACAACTTGAACTTTACCTTAGAAATGCAAACAGTGTAACCTAATTATTTGTACCCTCGTATCAATCTGAAATTAAAAAAAAAAGAATTTTTTTTTTACCATCACTGTGGTTAGATGGTATCTCAGGGTGTGTGACCAAGAATATTAATTTTTGAAAAAACCACATTAAGCTTTATTGGCAACTACCATTCCTAGCAAAAAAAAATAATAATAATAATTGTATGACCAAATTAGCTGTCAGTTCACAACAATAAAGAAACAAAAGAGCTTTTCAAAAAGAAAAAAAAAACCCAAAATATAAAAATTATTCCTTTTTTTATAATTCCAATATTTATAAGAACCTCTTTCTCTCAAATTATAGTGTTTTCAATTTAGCAAATAGTACTATCTTACTTCATTTTCTGTAGTTCTTTATTTTCTTTGGAAAATGTTTTATCAAAATATGTAATTTCTGATGATTCTGAATTGGCATGAAATAACTTGACATAACAAGATAACTACTTCTGGGATAGGAAAGTTGTGATCTATGTATGTATATGAAATATAATATCCTAATGAAATATATATATATAATATATATGGATATATATTACCATTATGTATGTATATGTATATGAATGACTCTGGAGAATTAAAAAGTGAGCTTGCTTAAATTATGTTATTAAAACACAGTGGGAAGATACCAGAAAAAAAGATACTTGATCGTATTTATTTCACAAAGGAGGTCAGTGACCTCTAAAGTTGGAGGTTCCATAAACTACACCTTTCACTCTGGATATTTCTGTGAAAGAACACAAGATTGAGTTTCAGATGTGTTTTCTGATGCTCTTTTATAGTATAACTATATTATTAAATGTTCTCATTTTATGTTTACTATTCTCATTTTAAGTAAACCCAGTGCAAAAAAAATGGAGTTAAATAAATAGGGAGTGATTATTTGACTATGATAATTTACCATGTGGTTCTCTTAACAGTGATCTGCTACTTTAAAGAGTTTGTATATTATTAACTAACATGTCCACCAGAAAATTGTGGCTGATAGAGAAATTTAAATTAAATTTTGTAAAGAATCTCTAGCATTTGATTATTAATTGATGATGAACTTTTATCCTGTGCAGTTTGTTGTACATATGTATTATTATACTATAAGCATACATTCATTCACTTTTTTTTTTTAATTGTTGGAGATTCATTGAGGGTATAAGAAACCAGGTTACACTGATTGCATTAGTTAGGTAAAGACCCTCTTACAATCGTGTCTTGCCCCAAAAGGTGTGACACACACCCAGATCCCACCCCCTTGCTCCTTCCCTCTCTCTGCTCTTCCTTCCCGCCTCCTTCATTCTTTCTCTCTCTGCTCTCCCCTTCCCCACCTCTAATGTGTCATTAATTGTCATTAATTATCCTCATATCAAAATTGAGTACATTCATTTACTTCTTGATTGATACTATTGTGTTTTTTAGATCTGGATTTCTTAAACTTGACTCAAATATTGGACTTATCCTCAGCAGCTAGTTCTTTATGAATATTATACATTTTTTAATGTTTCATTTAGATGACAAATATGAAATAAATAATGAATTTTGTAGGTGGACTGATTAGATTATAACAGAGCATTGCTATTGGATTTTCATCACAAAGTTTGCTTTTGTGTTTATGACACTCTTGGCCACTTACAGTGAACATTAACTATAAAGGCCATGTTCTTTAGATAGGGTTTATGAGTTGTCTGTGGATTTATTTCTCTTTTCAAGCAAGTTTGAAAAATAGCATCCTTTTTTTTTTTTTTTTTTTGTGGTTTTTGGCCGGGGCTGGGTTTGAACCCACCACCTCCGGCATATGGGACTGGCGCCCTACTCCTTGAGCCACAGGCGCCACCCGAAAAATAGCATCCTTGATGATGGTCTGTGTTTATTGTGATGATATAAACAAGTTATTTCATACTTTGAGATGTTTGCCATCTTGTTTTATTTAAAAATACATTTCACCACTTCTGAATGTTCTAGAAAATTAAACTAATAATTTAAAAGATAAATGAAATTACTTTTGATAAGCTTTTGAGAATTTAGTCACATATTAGAATTATTTGTATCTTTTTTTGTAATTTCAGAAAATCTATCTAGAAATTGTTGTTCTCACAGTTCCTAAAGAATTGGTTGAGAATATGTTACAAAGTTATTCAATTTGCTGGCTACTGTTAGTTATTAAATTTTGGATTCCTGTCCTAAAGCAAAATCTGCTTAGGGACAGATGCTTGCAGGACCCAGGCAGGGTGCTTGAATATGTGAATGGGGTCTTGGGTGAGAAGATAGGAAATGGTGGGGATGGCAGCTTAACAGATGATGCATCACTCAAGACTCAATTTCATTTTCTCCTTCCTTGGGTAGGTTAGACCAACATAGATTTGGAGGCTCAAGGCTATTGCTGCAGAAGTTGACAGGCTAATTTGGGGAAAGCAAAACTTAACAGATGAAATGATTTAGTCAGAGTTTGAGGCAGTTTATTCATCTGTTCATCCTTCCCATCCTTTTCATTTATAAATTCATTAATTTACTCATCAGCAAAGTACCTATTACGTGCTAAGCTATAGATAATAAGATGCTTTCAGCAATTTATACTTTTATAGCAGCTTGGCAGAAAGTCAGCCAAAAATAGTATAGAAATCACCTTATGTTCACAGGACACATCACTGGCAGAAATTATTTTTGCATTTTTTAACTTATTTATCTTCTGTTCTTCTTGTAAAGGTAGAAGCCTTGTCTGCATTATTTTCCTTTCTATCCTGCTGCTTAGTGCAATGCCTATTACTCTGTGGGTATTAAATAAGTAATTATTAAATGATTTGATGAGTAAATGAGGTTCTGATTGGTCAGGGAGCAGTCATAAGCCTGTTCTTAAATGATATTTATTGTAGTTAGGCCTTGATGAGTAGAGAAAGGGGGAAGTGCCTAATGGATCTGGATGAACAACAGGGTCAGAAAGTGAAAGAGGGGCCCTGGAAAAGCTGGTGGGGAAATGCAAGGATGGATGAAGGTAGGACGACTAGAAAAAGAAACCAGCCTGGATTGAGCAGCCCTTTCATGTTGGGAGGAAGCCAGGAGCTAACACGTGGGAATGAAATATAGGTGGAAGGAGGAGAGGGTCGAGGCACACATTGCACTCAAAGAAGCAAGAATCACATGTGGCCGCCTATAAAATGGGTGACTTTGTTCCAGCTGCTTAATTTCTCTGTGCCTGAGTTTCTCAATTACAGTGAAAAGAAATATAATACAGTTATTAAGATGGATTTATTAATATTTTGAGTAGCATGAGGACATGCTTATGTTGTTTGTCCTAAGACTAAAAGAAGTGAATAAAAATAAATATGGTAAAAATTGAATATATAGCATGATTTAAGGGTAGAAGGCTTCTTTATGTTACAGAATTAGAAACAAATAAAAAAAGAATGGGTCAAAAATATCAATAGTGGCTTGACGCCCATAGCTCAGTGAGTAGGGCGCCAGCCACACACACTGAGGCTGGTGGGTTCGAGCCCAACTCAGGCCTGCTAAACAACAATGACAACTGCAACCAAAATATAGCTGGGTGTTGTGGTGGGCGCTTGTAGTCCCAGCTACTCAGGAGGCTGAGGCAAGAGAATTGCTGAAGCCCAACAGTTTGAGGTTGCTGTGAGCTGTGACACCATAGCACTCTACTGAGGGCAAAATAGTGAGACTCTGTCTCAAAAAAAAAAAATCAATAGCAGTGTGATTACAGGCAATTATTATTTAATTTAAAAATCACATATATAGTCTACTGATCAACATTAATAATTATAAGAAATTAATCTCCCAAGTTAGGGAAGAACATGTGTGTTGTCAGAATTAAGGATTATACCTTACACCTACTTATTTTTGCCATTTAACTTTCCTCCCAATGAAACTCCAATTTGGCCTTTTTGACTTGTCACATTAGATCCTTTAGGCATCATTTTATGTTTTTTCTCCTATTTTTAATATGAACTTTAGTGGAAAAAATAAGCAGCCATTCATTGTATTATACATACGTTATTTGAGCCTGTTAATTATAGTCAATGACTAAATAAATATCTTTTGAACATCTACTATTTGACCATCCTCTCGTTGAGTTCTTAGGAAGCTGGATAAAGAGGATATTTGGTTCTTTACCCTCCCCTACCCCCGAAAATCTTAGAAAACAAGGAAAAGAAAATGAATAGAGAACAAATAGAGAACAGTTGAATTCAAAGTAATTTATTCCTAATTCTGTTTTCCAGGTTTTTTACCTTCTAATCAGGTGGTCTTCACCTTGCTTCCAGATTGCCTTTTTGATCAAGTTATTTTGGTCTTTCAGATAGTTATTTAACAATAAAAATATTACAGAGAAATGATCACTGATTCTGCTTCTGACTGAGCAGCACTAGTTTGTTTGATCAAAGGATTCTTGTTGTTGCTATTTCAAGAAGTTCCACCAGAGGAAGCATGAAAGTTAAATCTTGACTTTGTTTTTGAGCAGTGCCACATAGTTCTTTTTTACAGTTTCAGAAGTGGAATTTTGCTTTTCATTGTCTCTGGGCAGATATCTGATAGAGTTGTACCAGCTTTAAGCATAAAGATTCTATAAGTCAAATATTTACATGTTTCTTAACATGATTAAACAAAATTACATAAGTATTTTTATGTATGCATTTATTTTTTATTGTCTGGATAAAAGACATTTGCGAAGAAAATAAAAACAATAAAATATTTTTAATTATTATATTTTAAATGGGGTCTCACTCTGTCACCCTTGCTACAATGTTGTGGTGTGATTATAGATCACTGCAGCCTCAAATTCCTGGGCCCAACTGATCCTCTACCTCAGCTTCCTGAGTAGTTGGGGTACAGTTGTGCACCACCATAACTGGCTAGTTTTTTTCTTTTTTTTTTTTTTTGTATAGACAGAACTTCAAGTAGTCCTCTGCCTTGTCCTCTTAAAGCTAAGGATTGTAGGTGTGAGTCATGGTGCTGGCCTCAAATATTTTAAATTGATCCATAATTGTACATATTTATGGGGTATATGTGATATTTTGATACATACACATAGTGTATAATGATCAAATCAAGGTAATTGGGATATTCATCACCTCAAACAGTTGTCATTTCTTTGTGTGAAGAACATTCTAAATCTTCTATTCAAGGTATTTCAAAATATTAAAAGTATTTATACATTATATAATGTATAATATACAATTCATTATTCAAAAAAATTTTGATAATGAAGTCACCCAACTGTGCTATCAAAACTTGATATTTATTCCTAGTTTATTCCTAGATTATTGATAGTTATTCTTACTATCTAACTCTATTTTTTAATCTTATGAACCAACCCCTGTTCCTCCCCCAGCCCCCACACTTTCTAGCCTCTGATAACCACCATTCCACTTTCTACTTCCACAAGATTGTTTTTAGCTCCCACACATGACTGAGAACTATTTTCATCTATTTTACTTCAGTTTTATGAGTCTTCACTTCTCTTATTTTACCAGACCCTCTTTCATTTAAGATGTAAGGGTCAGTCAGAGCTCTGCCTACCTACGCAGATGAGTCCCCTTTCTCCCAGTGACCATATGGGGCTGCTTGCCTCTCTGTCTTATATCTAGGAGCTTATTTACTCATTACTTACTTTATTTTCAACAGTTACACCCATAGGCCTATGCACAACACTTGGGTTATGGAGAGAGAGCAGGAATTAAGCTGCTTTGGAGTATGGGGTCAAAGGTTCCACTATCAATGGCAACACAAGTTGTGTGTGGTCCCAGGGAAGTCACAGTTTCTCTGTTACAGTGTTGCCCTTAACTTAGTTACCAACCTTTCATGACCTTGCTTCCCTAAAACAATTTCAAATACCTCCATGTTTCAGGCATTTCCCATTCTTGGGACATTAATTTCCTAAACATTAATGCTTTTCCAAGTAGATTTTTTTTTCCCTTTGTAATCTTAAGGATAGGATCATAGATTATAGAATTGCATCATAACTTTTCAACTTTTCATTGGTGCTTTAAGTTCTAAAGATGCTTTTAATTTTTTTTTTTACTCTACTACTCATGTAAAGAAGAAAGAATTCAGATAATTTTTTAATGAGCCCCTTAACATTCTTTTTTTTTTTTTTTTTGGATCAATGGGTCTTTATTAGCATTTTAATATGATTTTAAAATGGAGTGGGATAAAGGTATGCGCAATTCATCATCATTAACTAGAAGGCCCCACATCTGATTTACATTGTCCAGTGGCATTCTGGCTGCTTTATAGAGAATGGATTGTAAACAGGCAAGAAGAGAAGCAAGAAAGCCAGTTATGAGGTTGAGTGACGAAGGTGGCCAGGATTGGGATGGGAGCAGGGGAGACGGAGAGAAGTACCTAATTCTAGACAGAGTTGGAGCCTGAAGAATTTGATGATGGACTGAATGGGAGGAGTTAAAGTACATCCACAAATTCTTTGATATGCCTCCCTTCAAGGAGCCCCTTAACATTCTTTATTTTTCATAGGACAGTGAAGAAAGTTATAAAAATAAAGTGTAAATTGTATAAAAAAACATGGTTGGAGAATTCAGGAGAAGTACGGGTTTATTAAAAGAAGCTTGTAAAGACTTGATTAAAGATGCATAAACAGTCAATAAACTGCTAACAGGAGCAGGAAAACAAGAAGAATTTTAGAAGCATGTAAACTTTCCCTACAATTTTTTATGACTGTGCTTCATTGATGAACAAATATATTTTGAAGCTTTCTAGTATATCCTGACAGCATCTGATTTTGATTAGGAAAACCTAACTTAAATCTTGATTTTTTTCAGATTATATAGGCAAGATGCTTACCTCTCTGGGTCTTGGTATTTTTTCAAAAATGAGAATAATAATATTTACCTCAGTGGTTGTCTGTGATGTTGCTAAATTTCTGTCAGTAAAAATTTTAGTGTCTTACAGACCAATCTCAGATATGTATTTAATTAGAAGGGGCTTACTAAAGATTTATAAGCTGTGACTTTTTAAGTCTATTATCAAATATGAAAAACATACAGACAAGTGATATATGTAATCTATCTTTGGGAGACAGATAAATTTCTACTCAATATAATTTTATAAGGGACCATAAAAATAAGTTAATAATTATATGTGTTACACACTTAAAAGGAAGACCCAAATCTCATTCTTCATTATATTTTGTTTATTTTAAAGAGTCTTAATAATAGTAGAAACTGTGAGGCAGAGTACCATAGGTGATTGGAATGTTCTTACTAAGATCTTATGGAAGTAAAGGGAAAATATTTGAAAGTATGAGGTGAGGAGAATTTGTAAGTTGCTGGTTAATTTCTGCTTGTTAGACTTTATAATTATTATGATAGAAAAAGGTTATTTTTGATGTTTTTGGCATTGTATGTATAATTTAATTTGTAATTAGTTATGACTGTGACTTTATGTTAGAAATTAACCCCATCAAGAAATTAAAAGTTCCCCAGTTTAGTTTGGCTTCCATATTTGGGAATACTTATATACCTGTGAGGTCACATAATATACTTAGTTTTCTTTTTTTTTCTTAATGCTTTATTTTAAAAAAGAAAAGGTATATGAAGAGTACCATAGGTTCTTTGTGAGAATGCTTATTTTTAATATGATGGTTGCCTTAATGCTGAACAGACTGCTCAGTGTCTCTTGGAGTCCACTAATACAAGAAAATTTTAGAAAAATTTGAAACATTTAAAAATAGATCTTTACATATAACCCAAAGGTTAAATTTAAAGTTTATTTTCTGTGTTTACCAATACATAGCAGCTCAGGGTTTTTTTGTATTTTTTTTTCCTAGAGACAGAGTCTTACTTTGTCACCCTTGGTAGAGTGCTATGACATCACAGCTCACAGCAAACTCTGGTTCATGGGCTTGGGCAGTTCTCTTGTCTCAGCCTCCCAAGAAGCTGGGACTACAGGCACCCACCACAACACCTGGCTATTTTTTGTTGCAGTTTGGCTGGGGCTGGGTTTGAACCCATCACCCTCAGTATATGGGTCTGGCACCCACTCACTGAGCCACAGGCACCACGCAGCAGCTCAGGTTTTATTGACAGAAGGGGCACATGTAATTTTTAGGAACCCTGAGGTAATGTTATCAAATAGGTATGTTTACATTTATCAGAATAAGAATTGGGTTTGGGAAGTTTCAGGAGCATTAGAGGATCATTGATCCTGAACCTCTTTCCTTCACACATTTATCTTAAAGGCCAACAATTGCTGTTATGTTACACCACCTTGCTTATGAGATAGTGGGGTCTTTTTTTTTTTTTTTTTAGATAAAGTGGGGATTTTTTTGTTTTTAGATCAAAGTCAAAGTTTTTCAGCCCTATGTGTTTCAAGGACCCCATATAAAAAATAAAAGTCTGATTTGTTTTTTTAGCTCCCACATTTTAGGGATCTAGATTGTCTGTAAAGGATTTTAGGATTTTTAAGTTGTCTCTGACTATGGATATAACCATAACCTTATAATTCTAAAAAGTTAATTATCTGATCTTTAAGACTTACTGGTGTTGTGTTAACTGCTTTTACACCCTCATGGATAGTTCAAGAATCACCTGCCTTTGGCTTGTAGCAGATCTAATAGCAGTAGTCAGTTAATCAACCAATATAAAAGTGTTTACCTGACATGGACCTTGTGCTAAGCACTTTGTTAGATATTGTGGGATAAACAAAGCCCCTTGAGCTAGTTAATAAATTTTAAATGGTCATGGCCCTAAGGCATATTTTTTTGTTTTTAAACTGAATACTGGGCATATGTTCATCAAAGCAGATACTGAAATATCAACCCAAGGGTCAGGGGCAGTGGGGGAGGTTTCCTTTTCCCCAATCAAGTCTCATTGATTAGGATTTTAATCCACTAAATACAAATCAATATTGAGGATCTAAGATTATCACTGAGATAGGATTCTGTAGTAAGTTCATTGGGAAAGGAAACTTTGTAAGATTAAAAAACAGACTTAAAAACATTGAAATAATCTTTCTTCGTACATTTAGTTCATTGGGAAAGGAAACTTTGTAAGATTAAAAAACAGACTTAAAAACATTGAAATAATCTTTCTTCGTACATTTATTGAGGTCAACACTTGTAGTAGGTGCTGGGTTGTAAAGATGAACAAAACATGAGCCCTCCTCTGTGGGATCATACAGTGTAAGGGGGAAACCAGATCTGTAGTCACAAATGGGAGTCATCAGCACTCTAATGGTGGTGTATGCAGAGTATTTGGGAGCTCATGGGATGCAGCCTAACTGCCTGAGGGAAACCAGCAAACTATGATTTCTTTTAATCACTTTAAGTAGAAGAAATAGGCTTTAGTTTTAGACAAAAAGCTGTAGAGGAAAATAATGCAGATTAAAAGCCCAAAACACAGTTATTCAAAAAACCCAAGAAATAACATTGCATGAGCATATGATTTAAGATTTTCCAAAGGGACAGAATTGCAGTTCAGTAATTAGGTAAGAGGATTCATGGGCTCTGATACTTTTAGAGGTAAATGCTTTTCATTGTGCCTGTATCAGGTCATCAATGAGGGTTGATTAAAATGATCACATTTTTGTCCCAGGGTCAGATAGCAGTTATTAAATTGACAAGTTGTATCACAGGCCAGATTTTTGCCATGTTTTTTCTTCTTTTAGGCATCCGATAAAATTTTATAAACTTAAGTTTGTCTTCTTTGAAGTGTTTCCCTTTTTTCCCAACCTATTTAGTAACTGATATTTTTTCATGTTCCCAATTTCAGGCCTTCATTTGGTTTCTCCTTTCTGCTGCACATCATTTTCTTCCAGGGACAAGCTTCCTTCTTGACTCCTTCCCAGAAGCCCTTGCTCCTGGTCAGTCTCACTTAATCAAGCTCTCAGCTCTTTCTGTCACATCATTGAGGGTGTTTCATAGACTCAGGCCCTGTAGGCTAACTAGCAAGAAGGCTGATGATGGCAATGGAGATGATGATAGTGGTGGCAAAAATAAAGGTAGTGCTGTAATTATTATCATTTCTAGAGAGGCAGTAGTTCTGATTCTGCGTCCCGGAGTCAGACTGCTTAGCCTCAGTGTCAGCTTTCACGTCTTTGCTGTCTGACCTAGGCAGACCGGTCCTGGACAGACTCATTTCTTATTAGTAAAGTAGGAATGAAAATAATGGTACCCATCAGATAGGATTGTTGGAGAATTATGAGAACTAAGACGTCATATAATAAGAGCTTAGAAAACATTAGTTATTATTTAGTAAATTCAAGTTTATAAATGGCATGTGCTAAGGATACTGTCCCCTTTGATACCTATAAATGCTGTTACTATCTTTTATAGATGAGGGAATTGAGGCTTAGAAAAGTTAAATAACTTGCCCAACAGTTACGTCCTAAGGATTCAGACCCAGTTCTGTGTAACTCCGGAATACCTGCCATTTAGACTGAAACGTGGTGTCCCGTAGGAGTCACAGAACAGAGTGGGAAGACTGCTGATGCTGCTGCTGCCGCCTCTGCTGCTGCTTCTGCTTGCTGTGGTCTTTGCTTGCTGGGACAGTTGCTTCAGTGGGGAAGCAGTAAATACTTGCTAGTGAACTTGACTGGGCCATCCTTCTGGGGCTTCAGTTCTAGTTCTGACTTTCATTTGCAGCCTTTGTGATCTTGAGCAAGTCACTTTAGTACATTTGAGGCTTAGATTCATAATTAATAACTTGGAAACAGTAATAGACTTGTATAGAGGATCAAGGGAACATATATAGTAATAGTAACATATAATTCATGGAAGAGAATAATGTGCATAACTTACCACATAGGCATTTTATTTTTTTATTTTTATTTTATTTTATTTTTATTTATTTTATTATTATTATTATTTTTTTTTTGTAGAGACAGAGTCTCACTTTATGGCCCTCAATAGAGTGCTGTGGCATCACACAGCTCACAGCAACCTCCAACTCCTGGGCTTAAGAGATTCTCTTGCCTCAGCCTCCCAAGTAGCTGGGACTACAGGCGCCCGCCACAACGCCCGGCTATTTTTTTGTTGTAGTTCAGCCGGGGCCGGGTTTGAACCCGCCACCCTCGGTATATGGGGCCGGCGGTGCCTTACCAACTGAGCCACAAGCGCCGCCCCACATAGGCATTTTAAATAGAATACCTCGTAGGTAATATAATGTAACCTTTACGAATTTTATCTCCTTTCTCATGTTATTTGAATTTTATTTGCTACTTTTTTTTTTTTTGAGACAGCCTTACTTTTTTGCCTCCAGTAGAGTGCCATGGTGTCATAGCTCAGCTCAACCTCAAACTCTTGGGCTCAAGCGATTCTCTTGCCTCAGCCTCCGAAGTAGTTGGAACTACAGGCACCTGCCACAGTGCTCGGCTATTTTTTAGAGATGGAATCTTACTCTAACTCAGGCTATACCTCAAACTGGTGAGTTCAAGCAATCCACCCACCTCAGCCCCCTAGAGCACTGGGATTACAGGTGTGAACCACCACTGTGCCTGGCTATGTGCTATTTTTTGAAGGTGAAAATTTTATTTTGTGTTTCTGGGAATGAATCTGAGGTTTCAAGGCACTAGGTGAACCAGGAGCTTGGAAACTGAAGCTTTGGATTATCAAATACCATAATCAAAAACATTCAGTCAGCAGAAAATTAATAAAAATAATATGGACCTGTGTGGGTAGCTGGGAGAAGGATGGTTTGATATTAAAATGAATGAGGATTACAACTTAAAAATATGTTGGGCCTCTCTTTTCTGTGAATCTTTTATTATATCAGACTTGATTGAGGTTTTGAATGGAACATATCTAGTTAAATCTTTCTATACATTACTCACCAATCACTATCAATGATACCGAAATCACATGGCCTCTGGAAGCAAATATCACAAATTTTATATACAGCTAATTCTTGAAGAACATAGGAGTTTGGGACATTGACTCCTGTGTAGTTGAAAACTATATATGACTTTTGATTCCCTCAAAACTTAACTGCTAATAGCCTACTGTTGACTGGAAGCCTTACCAATAACATAAATAATTGATTAATGCATAGACTAGCATCTACATGTATTTTATACATTCATGACATACTTAACTTTTTCTTAATTTTTTTCAACATTTCTTTTTTTTTTCTTCTGAGACATTGTCACTCTGGTGCCTGGGTATAGTGCAGTGGTATTATCATAGCTCATAGCAACCTCAAACACCTGACCTCAAGCAGTCTATACTCCAGGCAAATGGAAAGTAGAAAAAGGTAGGGGTTGTAATCCTATTCGCAGATGCAATAGGCTTTAAACCAACCAAAATAAGGGAGGATAAGGATGGACACTTCATATTTGTTAAAGGTAATACTCAATATGATGTGATTTCAATTATTAATTTTTATTCACCCAACCGGAACGCACCTTAATTTGTAGGAGAAACTCTAACAGACATGAGGAACTTGATTTCCTCCAGTTCCATAGTAGTTGGAGATTTTTTTTGTTTTGCTTTTTTCCTTTTTTTTTTTTTATTAAATCATAGCTGATGTACAATAATGCAATCATGGGGTACAATGTGCTGGTTCCATATACAGTCTGAAATATTTTCACCAAACTGGTTAACATAGCCTTCATGGCATTTTCTTTCTTTCTCTTTTTTTTTTTTTTTGTTGGAGAATCATTGAGGGTACAATAAGCCAGGTTACACTGATTGCATTTGTTAGGTAAAGTCCCTCTTGCAATCATGTCTTGCCCCCAGAAGGTGTGGCATGCACCAAGGCCCCGCCCTCCTCCCTCCTTCCCTCTCTATGAGATTTTTTTTTGGGGGGGCTGCAGTTTTAGGCCAGGGCTGGGTTTGAACCCAACACCTCCAGCATATGGGGCCGGCGCCCTACTCCTTTGAGCCACAGGCGCCGCCCCCTCTCTGTGAGATTTTACACCCCTTTAGCAGTGCTGGATAGATCCTACAAAAAGAAGCTAAGCAAAGAAATATTAGATTTAAACTTAACCATTCAACATCTGGACTTAACAGACATCTACACAACATTTCATCCCAACAAAACTGAATACACATTCTTCTCATCAGCCCATGGAACATACTCCAAAATCAACCACATCTTGGGCCACAAATCTACCTCAGCAAATTTAAAAAAAAATAGAAATTATCTCTTGCATCTTCTCAGACCATCATGGAATGAAAGTTAAACTCAAGAACAACAGGAATCTGCATACCCATACAAGAACATGGAAGCTAAATAACCTTATGCTGAAGGATAGATAGGTTATAGACAAGATTAAGAAGGAAATCACCAAATTTGGGGAACAAAACAACAATCAAGACACGAATTATCAGAACCTCTGGGATACTTCAAAGGGAGTCCTAAGAGGGAAATTTATAGCATTGCAAGCCTTCCTCAAGAAAACGGAAAAAGAGGAAGTTAATAACTTAATGGGACATCTCAAGCAACTGGAGAAGGAAGAAAATTCCAACCCCAAACCCAGCAGAAGAAAAGAAATAACCAAAATCAGAGCAGAATTAAATGAAATTCAAAACAAAAAAATTATGCAAGAGATCAATAAATCCAAAAGTTGGTTCTTTGAAAAGGTCAATAAAATAGACAAACCTGTGGCCAACCTAACCAGGAAAAAAAGAGTAAAATCTCTAATTTCATCACTCAGAAATGATAAAGATGAAATAACAACAGACCCCTCCGAAATTAAAAAAAATCCTTAATGAATATTACAAGAAACTTTACTCTCAGAAATACGAAAATCTGAACAAAATCGACCAATACTTGGAAGTATACCACCTACCAAGACTTAGCCAGAATGAAGTGGAAATGTTAAACAGGCCTATATCAAGTTCTGAAATAGCATCAACTATACAAAATCTCCCTAAAAAGAAAAGCCCTGGACCAGATGGCTTTACGTCAGAATTCTACCAAGCCTTTAAAGAAGAACTACTACCTATGTTACCAAACCTCTTCCAAAATATAGAAAAAGAAGGAATACTACCCAACACATTCTACGAAGCAAACATCACCTTGATCCCTAAACCAGGGGAAAGACCCAAAAAGAAAAGAAAATTATAGACCAATATCACTAATGCATATTGATGCCAAAATACTCAATAAGATCCCCCAAAACAGAATCCAACAACACATCAAAAAAATTGTACACCATGACCAAGTGGCATTTATCCCAGGGTCTCAAGGCTGGTTCAATATACATAAATCTATAAGTGTAATTCAGCACATAAACAAACTAAAAAATAAAGACCATATGATTCTCTCAATTGATGCAGAAACAGCTTTTAATAATATCAAGCACCCGTTCATGATCAGAACACTTAAGAAAATTGGTACAGAAGGGACAATTCTTAAACTGATAGAGGCCATCTACAGCAAACCCACAGTCAATATCGTATGGAATGGAGTTAAATTGAAATCATTTCCACTTAGATCAGGAACCAGGCAAGGTTGCCCATTGTCTCCATTGCTCTTTAACATTGTAGTGGAAGTTTTAGCCATTGCAATTACCGAAGAAAAGACGATCAAGGGTATCCACCATAGGGTCAGAAGAGATCAAACTTTCACTCTTCGCAGATGACATGATCATATATCTGGAAAACACTAGGGATTCTAGTACAAAACTTTTAGAAGTGATCAAGGAATACAGCAATGTCTCAGGCTACAAAATCAACACCCATAAATCTGTAGCCTTTATATATACCAACACTAACCAAGCCGAAAAAACAGTTAAGGACTCTATTCCTTTCACAGTAGTGCCAAAGAAGATGAAATATTTGGGAGTTTATCTAACAAAGTATGTGAAAGGTCTCTATAAAGAGAACTATGAAACTTTAACAAAAGAAATAGCTGAAGATGTTAACAAATGGAAAAACATACCATGTTCATGGCTGGGAAGAATCAACATCCTTAAAATGTCTATTCTACCCAAAGCAATATATAATTTTAATGTAATTTGTATCAAATCTACATTGTCCTATTTTAAAGATCTTGAAGAAATAATACTTCATTTTATATGGAATCAGAAAAAAACTTCGAATAGCCAAAATATTACTCAACAATAAAAGCACAGTAGGAGGAATCACGCTACCAGGCCAGAGACTGTACTATAAATTGATGGTGATCAAAACAGCATGGCATTGGCACAAAAAAGAGAAATAGATGTCTAGAACAGAATAGAGAACGAAGAGATGAATCCAGCTACCTACTGTTATTTGATCTTTGACAAGCCAATTAAAAACATTCAGTGAGGAAAAGATTCCCTATTTAACAAATGGTGCTGGGTGAACTGCCTGGCGATCTGTAAAAGACTGAAATAGACTCTCACTGGATAAAAGATTTAAATTTAAGACATGAAACTATAAAAATACTTGAAGAAAGTGCAGGGAAAACTCTTGAAGGAATCGGCCTGGGTGAATATTTTATGTGGAGGACTCCCCAGGCAATTGAAGCAGTATCAAAAATACATTACTGGGACCTGATCAAACTAAAAAGCTTCTGCACAGCCAAGAACATAGTAAGTAAAACAAGCAGACAGCCCACAGAATGGGAGAAAATATCTGCAGGTTATACGTCTGATAAAAGTTTAATAAGAAGAATCCACAGAGAACTCAAATGTATTCACAAGAAAAGAACAAGTGATCCCATCTCAGGGTGGGCAAAGGACTTGAAGAGAAACTTCTCTAAAGAAGAGAGACGCATGATCTACAGACACATGAAAAAAAGCTCATCATCCTTAATCATCAGAGAAATGCAAATCAAAACTACTTTGAGATATCACCTAATCCCAGTAAGAGTAGCCCACATAACAAAATCCCAAAACCAGAGATGTTGGCATGGATGCGGAGAAAAGGGGACACTTCTACACTGCTGGTGGGAATGCACACTAATACGTTCCTTTTGGAAGGATGTTTGGAGAATACTTAAGAGATCTAAAACTGGACCTGCCATTCGATCCTATAATTCCTTTACTAGATATATACCCAGAAGACCAAAAATCATAATACAACAAAGACATCTGTACCAGAATGTTTATTGAAGCCCAATTCATAATTGCTAAGTCATGGAAGAAGCCCAAGTGCCCATCGACCCACGAATGGACTAGCAAATTGTGGTACATGTATACCATGGAATATTATGCAGCCTTAAAGAAAGATGGAGATTTTACCTCTTTCATACTTACGTGGATGGAGCTGGAACATATTCTTCTTAGCAAAGTATCTCAAGAATGGAAGAAAAAGTATCCAATGTACTCACCCCTAGCTTTCATATGAAGTGTATAACCCAACTATAGCACAAGAATATGGAGAAAGGGCCAAGGAAGGGGAAGGGAGTGGGGAAGTCAGGGTGGAGGGAGGGCAATGGGTGGGGCCACACCTATGGTGCATCTTAGAATGGGTACAGGCCAAACCTACTAAATGCAGAATACAAATGTCTACATACAATAACTAAGAAAATGCCATAGGGTGGCGCCTGTGGCTCAGTTGGTAAGGCGCCGGCCCCATATACCGAGGGTGGCGTGTTCAACCCCGGCCCTGGCCAAACTGCAACCAAAAAATAGCCGGGGGTTGTGGCAGGCGCCTGTAGTCCCAGCTACTCGGGAGGCTGAGGCAAGAGAATCGCTTAAGCCCAGGAGTCAGAGGTTGCTGTGAGCTGTGTGTGGCCACGGTACTCTACCGGGGACCATAAAGTGAGACTCTGTCTCTACAAAAAAAAAAGAAAGAAAGAAAATGCCTGTTCAATGAAGGCTACATTGAACAGTTTGATGAGAATATTTCAGATTGTATATGAAACAAGCACATTGTACCCCTTGATTGCACAAATGTACACAGCTATGATTTAACAATAAAAAAGTAAATAAATTAAAAAAAAAGAAGAATGTGAGATTATTAACAACTTTTTAAAGTGAAGAAAGTTGGAGCTCAGAGAGTCTCCAGTGCCTTTCTCCTAGGCTGGAAGCTGATAGGCTGGGTCAGAAATTGAACTTGGCTCATGAGATTCGACACCCTGTCAGTTGACTGTTGGAAATGAAGATAGACAACCAGGACGAGCCTGGCTATCTTGGGGCATTATGATTGAGTGCCCAGCAGGATGGTGCTACTAATGATTGCCTAAAAAGGCTAATAAAGATTAAATCATGTTGATGTGATCTGTTAAGAAGATAGGAGTATGTTCCCCATATTGAAAAGATTTTCATGTGGAATAGTTAAAAATTAGAAAACAAAACTAGTACTCAAAGAATATAACCATAGACATCAGGAGAACTTAGTTGATCAAAGTAATTGATTTCTTAAGGTTCTAGAATGTTGTTTTCTTCTTTTTGTTTTTGTTTTTTTCTGTAGTAACATTTAAAAGGTGTTTTATGTTTTGAAATACAAGGTAAACCAATGTAGTGATCTTTAAACTATTTTGTTGCATGCAGAAAAAGAATTTTGAAAACTGTGGATTTCCTCATGTATTTTTTCATGTCAATGAAAAAAATGAAAAAAAATGTCAATGAAAAAATGTCAATGAAAAAATCATTTGCTAGTGATATAATTGTCACTTATTGTAAATACTGACTTTTCTTAATAAATTTGCTGTAGCCTTTTAAAATACATTTATGTTAATCAATTGCTATAGCTTTATAATGGAAGGTGTTCCATTCATTATCCATTAATAGGTATGCTTTAGCAATCTGAAATTTTAGTGTTATTTTTTCCCGTGAAGTCTTACTTTATTATACTTTTCCCACCAAATGTTACTTATGTATTATTATATTTAAAATCTAGCATTGATCACCCTATCCTATTTCTGTGATAAAAAATTAATTTTCAGTGTAATTATTCACATTTAATGGTTCTAAGTTATTTTTTAAAAGGTTAGCATTAGGGTGATGATTAATATACTGTTGATCAAAATAACATGCCTCAATTCCAAATTTAGATAAACAATATTGGAGATAAAGATATTTTATTGGAAATGTATCCGTTAATGCATTGCTGGTGTTTTTCTTATAATTAGTTCATAATTAGTAGGTGAATGCTATTCATTGAAGAAAGATTTTAGCATATTTTTTATTTTTTGATATATGCGCTGTGAAATTTTGTTGACATAAATAAGTTGAAGAGAGTGAGACTATTTATATAACAGTGTCACTCATTTCTTTGAACTCCTTCTGGATTATATTCTAAATCACAGTGATTTATCATTTAAAACTATCTTTAATGATTTATTGGCTGACAATTCAATTAGGTCCTTCTCCAATTTTATTCTAAGCAAAGAATTGGCAAAGTCACCTGAATTGCAAAAGAAGAGTGATTAATTATGGCCATTCACTTTTCACCAAGAGTATTTCTAATTGTCCCTTTGTGTACTGCACGGAGGGTTTTTTTTCTCCCTGCCCCAAGCCATGTCCCAGAGTGAGATTTTGATGGGTGAACTATAAAGTGGGAGATTGGGAGATTGAGAAGGGGAAGGTGGGGGAGGTTAAGCTACTCTCCAGGAGCCTTCTCAGGGAAGTCAGTTTTAGGAACGGTACTTAGAAAAGTTGATCTGGAAATTGATTTATTATCTGTGTGTTTGAATACCCTTTGGAAAGTCAGATACTTCCAGGAGTTTGTGTACTTAGCTTTGATTGAAGACTGTTACACTAAAACCCATACTATGGGGTGTTAATTAAATTAAAAAAAAAATTCCAATATGTTTATTTGTCTTCTGAACTTAGAATACCGGTGGCTAAGATAAATAGTTTATGCTGTGTAAGTTTTGATTGTGCCTGTGCATCTGTATATGAAATGTCTCTTCCTGAGCCAAGAGTCTTTCCTATTCTAATTTTCTATAAATTTTCCAGATCATGAATAACATTTAAGTTGCTTGTAACTTTTTTCCCTGTTTATCTTGTGGGAGTTTTACTCACATTTAATGGTATTTTGGCAGGGCATATCTAAAATAGCTTAATATGAGGAATTATATGCAATTTTGAGTAAACAAAAAACAATTGGCCACATGAGAATACTTTTTGACTCCTGACTCATTTTGGGGGAATAAAATTACAATAAAAGACCTTAGATACAATTTACACTAACTCTTTTCTTTTACAGAAAATGAAACCAGAGATGTTAAGCTAATTGTCCAAGGTCACAAAGATGGTAGCAAAAAAGTAAAACTTATATCTCATAACTCCCAGTATTAGATTGCTTGCTGTATCACACTTTTTGCTGCCTTTTGCTAAAATGCTCTCCTCATCTCAATCCTATTTAGTATTATTTCTCCTGGGACAAACAAGCTTTTGATGATTCAGCTTTATTTTTTAGATAGAAGGGCATTTAGTTTCTCATTGAAGACTTTCTCAAAAATAATACTCCTTACCCACTGACAAATACTTTCAGCTACACAGCAAAGCAGAGCCTAGGGCCCACTGGTGCCAGGGCAGTGGCCCCAGGGAAAGGAGGGGATATTAACAGGTCTGAGAAGAGGTGGATTGGCAGAGCTGGTGCTCATGGGAGGTGGGAAGCTTACATCATTTCCCTGCAACTGGGCTCTTGGAGGCTATAAGGTCTTACTTTCCCCTGGTGTAATAGTTTACCAGATTGACAGAGATTCGTAAAAGAAAGAAAAGGTACAGCAGGATGGATGCTCACTCTATTTAAAAATCTGTGCTATTAGATGAAACTGTCAATAGGTAACTAGAAGCAGCCAGGACTGTATGTACTTAGCTCACCCCAGCTCCTTTCCTTTCTGCTCTGTCCCATCCCTGCTCTCTGCTGCTCAGATCAGCTTCCTGCTTCTCGTGAAAGCTGTTCTCCTATGAAGCTGGTCTGCTTCACAGAAAGCATTATGTATTCACAAGTCTGAGGCAGGTTTCCTTGGAAGTATTGTTGCTTTAGTGTTGTTTAGTTGGTGGAAAGGGGAGGAAAGAATCAAAAAAAAAGGGAGGCTGAAAAAGCAAAATCATCCTGAATTTTGTTGTCACATGGTGCCCGTGTTAGAACCACTCTACAGGCTGCTGCACTGAAAACATTTCTGTGAGAGGTATGTGTTCAAAACATGGAAAGGTGACTGTTGGCTGTGGAGCAGAATGCCCAGCAGCCACTGCTCAGATGGCTGTGAGGTCATAATGCTTTCTAGTGTTTTGATGCGGAAAGGGTGTTCCTTACTGGAAACTTAGTACAGTTAACCAGTTTACTGGTTTAAAAGAGGTTAAATGTGTGCTTCCTCTGCACATCAGGACTCCTGAAATACTCGTTTAGCCTGAAAATGTCTAGTCAAATCCACAACGTTATTCCAGGCTCTTTTGGTGGTGGTTTTCTGTAAATAAGATGATGGTCTTTCATACCTCTCTCATTATTAATGAACCACACAACAAAGATTAATGAGAGAGACTTCAAGTAGCCTAGAAGAAGCTTCAGATTCATTAGGAGCTTTTTGCGCTGATGGCAAAAGGAAAAGGAAAAGGGTGATGTTTTAACATAATCTAAAGTGAAAGTTTTAAAGTGTACAGGGTGTGTTACACTAAGTGGAAAAATCTGGAGGGGCCACTAAAATTTAGATGCATAAGCCACTACCGTTGATGCCTGACCTGCATTATAGCCAAAAGGCTTTGAACACACATGGATGTATCTTTTCAAAGGAGATTAAGAAAGCTGTGTGTTTTTATTCAGTAATCAGAGAAAAGGATTAAGACCAAGAATATAGCCAATGCCTAAGCCAATGGAGAACTGTACATTCATTACTAAAAATTCAAGCTATTCTCGTTCAGAAAGTTTTAGAAAATGTTAAAAGTAATAAAATCTAACACTTTGTCACGTACACTAGATAAACTACTAGTGGCAGTTACTTGATTTTAACTATTTTATCATGGAAGAAACTGGAGAATTCTTGAATGTTAGTATGTATTAAATTTATTTTATAAAATTTTGGAATTAAGTTGCTTATTTACTTATGAAGTTGATGGTACTGTTGTTTTCCACCAAGACAGTAGTGCTTACATCTTTGAAACCTCTTATTTGTGACTACAGTACTCTAGCTATTATAACTCCACCTAATTTTTTCCCTTTTAGAGAATGTACCATTTAAACTTCATTTCTTAAATATATGCAGAGAGGAATTAATGTTTATGATTATAGAGGATACTGTTGGGTTTTATAAGCTAAAAATATGAAAGTTTCCAGAGCAGAAAAGATCTGGTAAATAAATGCAGGCTTCTTAGGAGAAATCCCCCCTACAACTCATATAGACAGGTGGCCACCTTGATTGTACAGACATACCTTGCTTGATTGAGCTTCACGGATACTGTGTTTTTCACAAATTGAATGTTTGTGGCAACATTACATCAAGCAAATCATTTGGTGCCCCTTTTGCAAATCATTTGGTGCCACCCTAGAACTTTGCAATTTTTGCAATTATTTCAAAAATTTTCAAATTATGATTATATCAGTTGTGGTGATCTGTAACTGAAGATCTTGATGTTACTATTGTAGTTGTTTTGGATGGCCACTAACTAGGCCCATAGAGGCGAGAGAACTTAATCAGTGAATGCTGTGTGTGTTCTGGTTCCACTGCTCAGTTACTATCTCTTCTCTCTTACATTTCTCAGGCCTCCCTATTCTCTATGGCACAACAATATGGAAATTAGACTAATTAACCTTGTAATAGCCTCTAAGTATACAAGTGAAAGGAAAAGTTGCACATCTCTCACTTTAAATCAAAAGTAGAAATGATTAGCTTAGTGAGGAAGGCATATTGAAAGCCAGGATGACACAATAGCTAAGACCTCTTGTGCCCCTCAAAATAAGCCAAGTTGTGAATGCAAAGGAAAAGTTCTTTTATGATGATGATGATGATGATTTTGAGACAGAATCCCCACTATGTTGCCCTTGGTAGAGTGCTGTAGTGTCACAGCTCACAGCAACCTCAAACTCTTGGGCTTAAGCGACTCTCCTGCCTCAGGCTCCCAAGTAGCAGGAACTACAGGTGCCTGCCACAACACCTGGCTATTTTTTATTGCAGTTGATGTTGTTTTAGCTGGCCCCATCTGGGTTCTAACTTGCCAACTTTGGTGTATATGGCTGGTGCCATAATCACTGCACTACAGGCACGGAGCCAAAAAGAAAAATTCTTGAAGGAAATTAAAAGTGCACTACAGTGAACACATGAATGATAAGAAAGCAGAACAGCCTTATGGCGGATAGGAAGAAAATTTCAGTATACAAGATCGAAGATCCAGCCGGCCACAACATTCCCTTGAGCCAAAGCCTAATTCAGAGCGAGTCTGCCTAACTCTCTTCAATTTTGTATGAAGGCAGAGAGAGATGAGAAAGCTGTGAAAGAAATGTCTGAAGCTAGAAGATGTTGGTTCATTGAAAGGAAGAAGCCTTCTCCATAATACAAAGTACAAAGTGAAGCAGTAAGTGCTGATGTAGAATGCTGCAGCAAGTTATCCGGAGATCTAGCTAAGACCATGGATGAAGGTGGCTACCCTAGACAACAGATTTTCAGTGTAGATGAAACAGCCTTCTACTGGAAGATGCCATACAGGATTTTTATAGCTGGAGAGGAGACTGTCTCTCTTAATGCCTGGCTTTAAAACTTCAAAGAACAGGCTGATTCTCTTGTTAGGAGCTAATGCAACTGATGACTTTAAGTTGAGGCAAGTGCTCATTTACCATTTTCAAAACCTTAAGAATTTTGCCAAATCTATTCTGCTTGTGCTCTATAAATGGAACAACAAAGCCCAGATGCCAGCACATCTGTTTACAGCATGGCTTACTCTATACTTTAAGCCTCCTGTTAAGACCTGTTGCTCTGAAAGAAGATTCCTTTTAAAATATTACTGCTTATTGACAATGTACCTGGTCACCCTAGAACTCTGATGGAGTTATATAGAGAAATTAATATTGTTCTCTTGCCTACCAGCACAACATGCGTTCTGTAGTCCAAGGATCAAGGAGTAATTTTGACTTTCAAGTATTACTGCTGTTGTATCTGCAAAGATTCCTCTGATGGATCTGGGTAAATTCAATTGAAAATCTACCCGAAAAGGTGGCACCTGTGGCTCAGTCGGTAGGGCGCCGGCCCCATATACCGAGGGTGGCGGGTTCAAACCCGGCCTCGGCCGAACTGCAACCAAAAAATAGCTGGGCGTTGTGGCGGGCGCCTGTGGTCCCAGCTACTCGGGAGGCTGAAGCAGGAGAATCGCTTAAGCCCAGGAGTTGGAGGTTGCTGTGAGCTGTGTGATGCCACGGCACTCTACCGAGGGCCATAAAGTGAGACTCTGTCTCTACAAAAAAAAAAAAAAAAGAAAATCTACCCGAAGAAATTCACCATTCTAGATGCCATTAAGAACATTGGTGATTCATGGGAGGAGGTAAAACATCAATATTAATAGGAGTTTGGAGGAAATTGATTCTAACCCTCACAGATGACTTTGAGAGATTTGAAACTTCAGTGGAGGAATTAACTGCAAATGTGGTGGAAATAGCAACAGGACTAGAATTAGAAGTGGAGCGTGGAGATGGGACAGAATTGCTATAATCATATGCTAAAACTTGAATACATGAGGAGCTACTTCTTATGAATGAGCAAAGAAAGTGGTTTCTTGAGATGGAATATACTCTTGGTGAAGATTCCATGAACGCTGTTGAAATGCCAACAATGGATTTAAAATACTAAATAAACCTAGTTGATAAAGCAGTGAAAGGGTCTGAGAGGATTGATGCCAATTTTTAAAGAAAAAATGCAATAAAACAACATCGCTTGCTACAGAGAAATCATTTGTGAAAGGAAGAGTCAGTCAATGCAGCAAACTTCATTGCTGTTTTATTTTAATGAATTACCATATTCAACCCACCCTTCAGCAACCACCACTCTGATCAGCAGCCATCAATGTCAAGGCAAGACCATCCACTGGCAAAAAGCTTACAACTTGGCTGAGAGGTCAGATGATCTTTAGCATATTTTAGCAATAGTTGTCTTTAAATTAAGGTCCGTGTCTTTTTTTTTGTACACATGCTGCTGTTGATAGTAGAATACAGTCGAGTGTAAAGATAACTTTTCAGTTTCCCAGTGCATATAAAACTTAACAACTGCAACTCACACAGCGTCTTTGAAGTATGCCTGTGTTTACCTTGGTCATTTTAAAGTGTAGTTGCACATTAGAACACCCAGGGGAGTTTTTAATACCTACCATTGCCCAGGCCCTCCCCTAGAGATTCTAATTTAATTGGTTGGGGGTGGGGCATGGGCATTGGTAGTTTAAAACTATTCCCAGGTGTTTGTAATGTGTAGTCAGAGTTGACAACAGTTGCCTTACCTAAGCATTCCCAGTGCTGAAAAAGCTCATTCTGTTTCAGATACTTTTAATATCTGCTTTGGGATGCGTCCTCGCAGGTCTGAATTCCTGTGTCACATAGCAGCTCATTAGATATTTAATATTATCTTTCCCCCAAGACGTTGAATTTCCAGGCAAATTACTGCTAGTTACTTTAGTCTTCAGAACTTGTTTTCAAGGTCTTTCGCCATTCTGGTCATTCCCCTTCCGGTATTGCCCTTCTTTGTCAGTATTATTCTTACATAGGTGCCTTGTGACCGAGCCTATCATTTGGGATGCGTGGGACCCAGCACAGGGCACAGAGCACACAGTAAAGTTGTAGCTCCTTTGTTCTGGAGTCTACACTTCTGTTACTGGTGTCTAAGATTACGATAGCTTTTTTGGCAGCTTTGTTGCACTCTTAACTCATGTGGAGCTTGGAGTCAGCTCAGGCTCTTAGTCTTCTTCATGTGAACTGACCTTAAATCTGGTCTCTCCTACTCCATGCTTGTAGATTTTTTTTTCCCATTTTAGTGCCAGGATTTACATTTATACTTGTGAAACATAAGGGGAATACCCAGTTAGTTAGTTCTTTCACACAGGGAAAGTGATATGTACATACTGAATGCCGGAAGTTTATTATCTGCATTTAGCAGTAATTTAAAAGAGTGATCTAGGCCATTCTTTTGAATACACAGTTAAATTTATTCTTGTTAATTCAGTCCATCTTTCCAGTCTTCCTTCTGATTCATTACTCAAAACTTGCTGCTCAGAGTTAAGAATCCATTTGACTATACATGGCCTATCTTAATGTTTATGTTCAATAGTTGGTCAAATGCTTTTCCAGAATTAAAATGCATTAGAACCATGGCATCAACTATTGTTGTAACATTTTTATTTTAAAATAAACATTTTGTGTTTTTTGTAACATTCTGGATAAATGACAGAAATAAAAGGAAATATTTTGCAGGTGAGCGGGTTACTTGTCCAACATTACACAGTTGACTACTGTTGGGGCTGGAATTTGTTCTTGTACTCTTTGTATCAAATCACAAGTGCTGATACAATTTGTCATTTATGATAATACTTCACAGATAACTGAAAGGAAACAAAAGCCTCCATGGATTCCTTACTTTCTTCTTCTGGATATTTAATATTTTAACCTGCAGCATTTTAACATAGAACCCAGTCATTGATTTGTTATTCATTTAGTGTTCTGCCCAAAGCAATAAAAGAGTAAAATAACTAGTTAACATTCTTAAGTTAGCTGCAGAGAATAGTTGTCTTAGTGATTTGGGTATCCTTGCGTTCCTTGGACAGTTAGATATTCTCCCCGTCTCTCTCCTTCCTGAGCTCGCCCTCTCTGTCCCTCTCTCTCTCTCTCTCTGTCACTCTTATTGTGACATAGGCACTCAGTTCATGGTAGAGTAACATCACTCTGCGCTTATTAAATCATAGCATGGGGAGCTTTTTATATATTAGGGGAGACATAAATATTTAGTCCCCTAATTTTGCAGATGAAGAAAGAGACGTAAGCAGGGAAGATTGGCTGTGATTGTAGTGTTTCACCAGAGTACATAGTACATAAAACATCCTCATGCATACGATATATTGGTAAATACTTGGATATTGCACTGCATTCAATACTATTTTCTTCTTCACATAGGAATTAGATTTACTTTTCTTCTTCCCTAGCTTTATCCTTCAACTCATTGTCTTAACAGTTGGAAATGGAACAGATTTCTCAGGAATATATATGACTTTAGAAAAGCACCAATGATGTAGTAAAAGCTCAGATAACTGGGTGTATTTTTCCTGCTCTTGACTTATAGGAAAATATGCTCCTTTTCTGTCCTTTAAAAAATTGATTTTGAACAGTTGTAGTTTAAAAAAGAAGAATTTTCTAAAAATTAATAGCCCAGAGGCAGTGTGTGTGTGCATCTAACCTAAATGTCCACATCTTTGTTAGGGTCCAGTGAGAAATGATGCTCACAACAAAGTCGATGCTAATATGTGATAAGTCCTGCAGTCAAAAGTAAGAGATTTAATTATGTTCACTGTACTCTACTTACTAAAGTAAGAAAGTAGACCTTAATACAATTGAAGATGGTTTTCTAGCAGTTTTTGAAACAAAAAGGTTATGTAAGTACATATAGTCAGTTAGACGAGGCTGTTTCTTCAGCCTTTTGGTTAACACAGATTTGAATATATGTCCTCCTTCACAGCTTGGAAACCCCAGGTTTAATAAACCCAAGGCTAGTGTAATATCAACAGTAATATAGCTGCACTTTTGGAACATTTCTTGCTTCCTCTGTCCTACTATTTCCAAATGTCTGTTTTTCATTTTGTAACATCTTTTACATCATTCAGTATTTGTTACAATTTTATGTGGTTATTACACTTATCTCACATCCTAAAATTCGTTCCTTTAATCTTTAATTATTTTTATGTTTCATAATGATGCTTTTAACCAGATGTTTTTAGCAGGAAATGAGATTCAATGACTACATAGAACAATGAACCATATATATATATGAACTATACATATGACAAATAGATAAAAGTATGATTGCTAGTAGAATATGAAGAATAGTACTTCATATAATATATACTTATTATTATTTTAAAGCCAGATATGGGAAGTTGGGGGGGAGGAGAACATGAAATTGGGAAATATAGATTCAGTATAAATACTTTCTGTTGTAGAATTTTAAAATGTAAAGATTTAAAATCCTAACTCCATAAATGACTATTTAGAGAGTGCCGATAGACACATTATCTGAAGCTTCAAACACATTACTTTTTACACGACACATTCTTTTTTTCTTTTTTTTTAATCTAGAGACAGAGTCTCACTTTGTCATCCTTGGTAGAGGGCCGTAGCATCACAGCTCACAGCAACCTCCAGCTCTTGGGATTAGGCAATTCTCTTGCCTCAGCCTCCTGAGTAGCTGGGACTACAGGCGCCCATCACAATGCCTGTCTATTTTTTTGTTGAAGTTTGGCCAGGGCCGGGTTCGAACCCGCCACCCTCGGTATATGGGGCCAGCACCCTACTCACTGAGCCACAGGTGCCACTCTACATGGCACATTCTATTAATCATTTTCCTATATTTTTTTCTTTGTATTTATTGTGAAGAGACAGGGTAGCATGCATCAAACTGTAGAAAGATTGTTGTATTACTAAACTGTAAGGCCAAAAAAATGTATTATTTTTCACACAGCAAACTTAAAAACCTCTTAAAGTTTGTATATATTGAAGTTGCCTGCAGACAATTATAAAAAAGCAGTATGCTAAAGTATTCATATAAATAATAGTCATAGAGACTATGAATGACAAAGCTTCCTACCAGAATTATTCCTGTATATTAGAAAGCTCTAAGGAAACAGATGTCATGTGTCAATCAAGTAGGCCTAAGTTAATGTAAATAAAGTGCCATGCCCAGTATGTGTGTCTTATATATTGAAATAGAATATGTTTGCCCTTCCCTATCTGAGGGGAGTGGTCGGAGGCCCCTGTAGTTACCCAAATCCATGGATGCTCACGTCCCTGATGTAAAATGCTATAATGTGTATGTATTTGAATATAACTTACATCCTTTCATGTACTTTAAATAATCTCTACATTATTTATACTATCTGATACAATGTAAATGCTGTGTAGATACTATACTGTGTTTTTGTTTGTATATATTTTTTTATTTTTGGAATGTTGTCAATTTGTGCTTGACTCAATCTGCAGATGAGTAGCCCTTAAATTAGGTGAGCCAACTGTATATTGATTTTTATCTTTTATCTTTATCTTTTTATCTTTTATCTTATTTTTCTGTGAATCTTAGAATTGTTTATTTTTTATTATAACACTTGAAACAAGTTGTATTTGAAGTTGCGTGAGTGTCCTTTTCATTATTTAACAAGTACCCTAGTCTGAGAGTTCAGGACAACTGGCCATAGAGGAGGGGATACATAAGCCAAGATGTGATACGTGGATGTGAGGTAGATTGGGCTAGGAGTGGGGGAGGGAAGTCTAGAGGCCCTGGAGGGAGAATAGCAGAATGCCTTGGAGAAAACTATTATGGCTGGAGTTTAGAAATGAGCATGGAAGCCAGACTTTGTGGGATTTTGTGTGCTTTAGAGATGAGCGTGAAGAGTGGCATGGAAGCCAGATTCTGTGAGCTTTTGTATGCTTTTGTGAGGATTATGGCAAGTACATTGAAAAGTTTTAAGCTGGGGAGTGAGGTGTTTGGATTTGCATTTTGTAAAAATGAGTCTGGTTGCTACAGGAGGAATGCTTTCAGAGAGGGCTTAAGTGGGACTACAGAAATCAGCCAGGAGGCTGTCACAGAGGTACTTCAACTGGGTGACAACACTGGGGATGGGAAGAAGTAGACTGACCATGTATTTAAGAACTTGAATTAATGGTATTTTTTGATTGACTAGATGAATGAGAGGCAGAATAAACCACATACTAGCTTGAGCATCTGGGTGCATTGGATGGTATTTTGATGTCTTGGATTCATTCAGTCTTCTATAACAAAATACTATGGACTGAGTAGCCTGTCAACAGAAATAAATTTACTCTCACACTGTGGAGGCTGGAAGGTCCAGAATGAAGGCAGATGCAGTATCTGTTTAAGGTTCCCTTGCTGATTCATAGATGGCACCTGCTCACTGTATCCTCACCTAGTGGGAAGGGCAAGGCCATTGTGGAGCCTCTTTCATAAGGGCACTAATTTGTTTTGGGAAAGGTCCACTCCCATGACCAAATCACCTCCCAAAGGCTGCCTTCTAAGACTATCCCCTTGGGATTTAGGATTTCAACATAAGAATTTTGGGGCAATACAAATGTTCAGATCATAGCAAGTGACACCTGCTCAAACAGTGAAAAGCCCCAGGAGATGCAGATTTGGGGGATGTAAGGGAAAAGGTGGTATGTTTAAATGTGCGCATGTTGAGCTTGAAGTGCTTGCGAGATACCTAGATTGAGGTATATATTTAAAATAAAATGTGTTTGGACTTTATAAGGGAGGAATGAACTTGAAATACAAATTTGGCAGTCATTGGCATGCGGTAATTGAAGCCTCAGGATAAAAGAGAGCAGCTAAGGAATGTAGACTGAAAGTAAAATCTAACTTGGTAACTGAGGCTTGAAGCCTTTGCATAGGAGCCTACTCCCACCCACGGAATAAAAACATGAGGAGAAGCATTCCCTACTCACCTGCTTTCATTTGTTATTTTTTAAATCAGTACTGCTCTGTAATTTTTTTGCTAAACTTTTTTTTTTTTTTTGGTTGGGGCCAGGTTCGAACCCGCCACCTCTGGTCTGTAAGGCTGGCACCCTACTCCTTGAGCCACAGGCGTCACCCTTTGCTAAACTTTTTTGAGAAAATTGTAGAATCACATGTAGTTATCAGAAATACAGGTTGAAACCAAAACCAAAACTTTAAAACGCCCCAAGATCTTAGAGTTTTTTAACTTCTGGCATGATACTCAAAGGAAATGCTTATTGGAGCATTTTAGATTTTGGATTTTCTGATTTGGGATACTTAATTGGTACAATGTAAATACTCCAAAATCTGAAAAAATCCAAAATCCGAAGCACTTCTGATCCAAGTCATTTTTGGAATTTTTTTTCTTTTTTTGTTTTGTTTTGGATATAGGAGCTTGTTCTGTCACTTAGGTTAGAGTGCATGGCCTGATCATAGCTCACTACAACCTCATATTTCTGGGCTCATAAGTGATCCTCCTTCCTCAGTCTCCCAAGTAACTGGAATATAGTGTGTGGCACCTTGCCTGGCTGTTTTTTTTTTTTTTTTTAGAGACTGTTGCTCAGGCTACATAGAAGCCAAGTTGTACTCAACTTGTAATTCCATGTGCACTTTACCTATGTTCCTTTGGTGGAAATTTCTTATAAAATGATAATATAATATCACAACCAAGGTATGGTTGGTCAAGATGCAGAACATTGCTATCATCCCAGTAATCCCTCATATTGCCCCCATTGCCTTTCATACATTTAGGTGTTCTTGATTTCTGTGATTTGTCATTTCAGGAATCTTATAGAAGTCAAGTTGTATAGTAGGTACTCTTTTGAGATTGGCTTTTTTTCACTAATCGTAATTCTCTGGAGATTCATGCAAGTTGTGTGTGTATCAAGAATCCTTTTTTTCCGCTGAGTAGTACTCCATGGTATGTAGATACCATAGTTTGTTTTTAACCATTCACCTGTTGAAAAACAGACTCCTGGGTTCATATTTGGGGCTATTCTGAAGAAAGTCACTGTAAACAGTCATGTATATGTTTTTGTGTGAGTTTTTATCCCTCCATGATAAGTGTCCAGCTAATGCAGTTGTTTGGTTGTATGGTAGTTACATGTTCAGTTTTTTTGTTTGTTTGTTTGAAGAAACTGCCATGTTGTTTTCTACCAGCAATATGTGAATGATCCAGTTCCTCTCTTTTCTCACCAGCATTTAGTATTGTCATTTTTTTTTTAACAACTTAAGCTGTTTAAGTAGATGCTTAGTGATCTCATTGTGGTTTGAATTTTCATGTCTGTGATGACTAATAATGTTGAACATCTTTTTATGTGTTTATTTACCATCTCTATATTTCTTTTGGTAAATTGCCCATTTTCTGATTGGATTTTTTTTGCTGTTGAGTTTTGAGAGTTTTTTATATACTCTACATGCTAGTACTCTTGTCAGATATGTGGTTTGCATGTGGTTTCTCTGTCTTTAGCTTGTGTTTTCATCATCTTCATAGGTTTGTTGGCAGAGCAAATGTTTTAAATTTTAAGTCCAAATCACCAGGTTCACCTTTTTATGGATTTTGCTTTTGGTGTCAAGTCTAAGAACTCAAATTTAGCTCTAGTTTCTGAGGATTTTCTCCCTCTCTTTTTTATTTTTATTTTTCTTGAAATTTTGTAGTTTTGCTACCAGGTGCTGTGGCTTACATTTGTCATCCCAGCTATTTGGAAATCTGAGTCAGGAGATTCACTTAAGCCTCAGAGTTAGAGGCTGCAGTGAGCTTTGATTATGCCACTATCCTCCATCCTGGATGATACAGCCCAACTCTGTCTCTCTTTAAAAAAAAAAAAAATTTTGTTGTCGTGGCTAATGCCTGTAATCTCATCTCTCTGGGAGGCTGAGACAGGGCAGATTGCCTGAGCTTAGGAGTTCTAGACCAGCCCAAGCTAGAGCAAGACCCTGTCTCTACTAAAACAGTAAAATTAGCTGGGCGTTGTGGGGTGGGGGAGGGGTGGGGCACTTGTAGTCCCAGCTACTTGGGAGGCTGAAGCACAAGGATTGCTCAAACCCAGGAGTTTGAGGTTCTGTGAGCTGTGACCTTATGGCACTCTATTCTGGGCAACAGAGTGGGACTCGGTCCCAAAACCAACCAACCAACCAACAAACAAAAATATGTAGTTTTGTGTTTTACTTGTAAATCTATGACTTATTTTGTTTGAGTTCATTTTTGTATATGATGTCTTGGGTTGAGGATCTTTTTTTGTTTTTGCATGTGAATGTCCACTTACTCTAGCATGATTTGTCTGCAAAGACTTCCTTCACTGAATTGCTTTTGTGCCTTTGTTAAAAATAAGATAGGAATGTGTGTGTGGGTCTAATTCTAAGTTCTCTATTTTGTTCCAGTGATTTATGGTCTGATCCTCTACTGATACCACACATTCTTGATTACTGTAACTATATTATTCTTGAAATAAAGTAGACTGATTCCTCATACTTTTATTCTTATTTTTCAGAATTATTTTAGCTATTTTAGTTTTGTTTGCCTTTCTATGTAAAATTTAGAATAATCTTTTTTTACCACATAACAATCCTTTATTTTTTTCTCTTAATTTTTTAATTTAATCATTACTGTGTACATTAATGCATTTATGGGGTACAATGTACTGATTTTACATATAATATGGAATGATTACATCAAACTGGTTAACATGGCCTTCACTTCATTTACTTAATTATTGTGTTAAGACATTTATACTCCACTCTTTTTTTTTTTTTTTTACAGTTTTGGCTGTGGCCAGGCTTGAACCCGCCACCCCTGGTATATGGGGCCAGCACCCTACTCCTTGAGCCACAGGTGCTGCCTCTATACTCTACTCTTAATAGATTTGATTATTTTTCTAGGTATATATATCCAGAAGAATAATCTTATCTATATCTACTACATCTACAAAAAACAATTTTTTTTTATATTTAAATAGGAATTGTGCTGTATTTGTATATCAGTTTGGGGAGAATTGACATCTTTAGTCTTTTTTTTTTTTGAGACAAATTCTCACTGCCTTGCCTTCTGGGTAGAATGATGTGGCATCATAGTTCACAGCAACCTCGAGCTGTTAGGCTCAAGCAGTCCTCTTGCCTCAGCCTCCCAAATCGCTGGGACTAAAGGTGCCCACCACAATGCCTGGCTAAATTTTCTATTTTTAGTGGAGATGGGGTCTCTCTCTTGCTCAGGCTGGTCTCAAACTCCTGAGTTCAGCCTATCCACCTGCCTCTGCCTACCAGGATGCTAGGATTACAGGTGTGAGCCACTGCGCCTGGCACATCTTTAGTCTTTCAATTCATGAACAAGGTATAGTCTTTTCAATTATTAGATGTTCCTTGATTTTTTTTTATCAGCATTTTATGGTTTTCATCATGCATGACCTGGATGTGTTTTGTTAATTCCCATTTATTTTATTCATTTTATTTTTAGCTGTTGTAAATGGTATTGTATTTTTTTGTACTTATCTATATGTTCATTGTTACTATAGAAAAATATTTTTAATTTGATGGGCACATGTTCATTACTCATATAAAAATAAAAATACAATTATTTTTGTATATTTAACTTGTATCCTGTGACTTTGGTAATTGTATTCATTTTAGGAGGTGTTTTTGTAGATTCTTTGGGATTTTCTGTGTGAACATTTCATATGCAAATAGGGACAGTTTTGTTTCTTTCTGCAGTTCTGTATGCCTTTTATTTCCTTTCCTGTGCTTACTGCACCACCTAGAATTTTCAGCTCTGTGTGAATAAGATTAATGAGAGTAGACATCCTTACCTTGTTCCTGATTTTAGAAAAAATGTATTCAGTCGTTTACCATTATAATGTTAGCTATAGGTTATTTTTAGATGCTCTTTTATCAAGCTGAAGAAGTTTCTCTTAATTCTTGGTGAAAAAATTATTTTTGTCATGAGTGGGTTGTTGAATCATATCTAATTATCTAATATGTTTTGCATCAATTGATATGATCATATGATTTTTCTTCTTTGGCTTGTTAATATGATAGAGAACATACAAATTTCTGATTAGTTAGGTTGTATAGTTCTTTTCTTTGTTTCTTTCTCCTTCTTTCCTTCCTCCCTGACTCCCTCCCTTTCTCCTTCCCAGTTTCTCTCCCTCCTTCCCTCCCTTCTCTCTTCCCTCTCTTTTTTTTCTTTTTCTTCCCAGTCTTTGTTTTCACTTCATTATGTCACCCAGGCTAGATTGTAGTGGCATGATCATAGTTCGCTATAACCTAAAACTCGGGTTAGCCTACTCCCACCTCAGCCTACCTGTGTAGCTAGGACTACAGGCATGCACTACCACACTTAGCTAATTTTTTTATTTTTGTAGAAACAGAGTCTTGCTATGTTGCCCAGCTTGTTCTTCAATTTCTGGGTTCAAGTGATACTTTGGCCTTGACTTCACAAAGTGCTGGGATTACGGGTGTGAGCCTGGCCATTGTAAAATTCTTTTTATGTATTCCTGAATTTTATTTGCTTATCTTTTATTGTTTGGGATTCATTGAGGTTACAAACAATTAGGGTACACTGATTGCATTTGTTAGATAAAATCCCTCTGTAATTGAATCCTGCTTGCTTAATTTTTATTAGAAATTTTTGCCCTTATATACATGAGGGATATTCATGTGTACCTTTTTCTTTGTGCTATCTTTGTATGGTTTCAGTATGAAAGTGATAACAAAATTGTTTTTCTGTATTTAATTTTAATCTTTCCTAGTCTTTATTTAATTTTCCTTCTGTTTTCCTTGGTTTCATTTTGATTCTTTTTCAGGTTCTTGAGCTGGGAATTTATATTATTGATTTACAAGAGTTCTTCTTTTCAAAAAAGGCTGGGCACAATGGCTCAGACTTGTAATCTTAGCACTTTGGGAGGCTGAGGAGGAAGGAGGATAGCTTTGAGGCCAGAAGTTTGAGATCAGCCTGGGCAACATAACAAGACGCTGTACTACAAATTTCTTTCTGTGCACTGCTTTATCTATGTCCTGTAAGGTTTTATAAGCTTTTTTTTTTTTCTATATGGGATGGTTGATCTTGAGCCTGTGGGGAGTAAGCTGGCCCCAGACTGCTCCAAATCCACATTTCTTTGCCTCCAATTCTTCCGTGTCCAAAGATGGGGAACCACAGACACGCCTTTGTAGGAGGATTATAAGCTCTTTTTTTTTTTTTTTAATTTTTATTTAGTACCTTTTTTCTCACTCCTTGAGATTTTTGACCCATGGATTATTTATAAGTATGCTGTTTAGTTTCTAAGTGTTTGGGAATTTTTGTTATCTTTCTTAATTTCTTTTTCCTCAGAGAGAGACTCACTATGTCGCCCTTGATAGAGTGCCGTTGTGTCACAGATCAGAGCAACCTCCAACTCTTGGGCTTCAGCAATACTCTTGCCTCAGTCTGCCAAGTAGCTGAGACTAGAGGCACCCACCACAATGTCCGGCTATTTTTTCTTTTGCAGTTGTAATTGTTTAGCTGCCGTGAGCCGGATTTGAACCCACCAGTCTCGGTGTATGTGGTCAGTTTTTCCTGTCGGATTTCTTCTGAAATCCCAGGGCAGAAAGGCGACTGAGCTGGGCCTGGTGGGGCCCAGAGCTACCAGGGAAACAGATGTGGGAGGGCGTGGCCTCAGTGCTCCTGGCCCATTGGTCGAGGAGGAAGGCGCAAGCCAAAGAGGGCGTGGCCAGGCAGCCCCGCGGAGGAGAGTCACAATGAAAGCTGCCCACCAGGCTCCGGCACCGGCCCCGCCCACTCGAGGAAGAGTAGCAGCCCAGCCGGACCCTTGATGGCCTCCTTCAAAGACTCCTATGACCTACTGCACCTGCGTACATAGGATTCATGCTTTTCCATTCTTGTGATGTTTCACTAAAAATGTGTTCCATTCCATCCAGGTTAATTACAAAGGCTGTAAAGTCTCCATTTTTTAAAAATGGCTGAATGGTATTCCATTGTGTACATATACCACAGCTTGTTAATTCATTCCTGGGTTAGTGGACATTTAGGCTGTTTTCAATTTTGGCGATTGTAAATTGAGCTGAAATAAGCAGTCTAGAGCAAGTGTCCTTATGATAAAAGGATTTTTTTTTCCTTCTGGGTAGATGCCAAGTAATGGGATTGCGGGATCAAATGGGAGCTCTAGCTTGAGTTCTTTGAGCGTTCTCCATACTTTCTTCCAAAAATGTTGTATTAGTTTGCAGTCCCACCAGCAGTGTAAAAGTGTTCCCTTCTCTCCACATCCACACCAGCATCAGCAGTTTTGAGATTTTGTGATGTGGGCCATCCTTGCTGGGGTTAGATGATATCTCAGGGTGGTTTTGATTTGCATTTTTCTAATAATTAGGGATGATGAGCATTTTTTCATGTTTGTTAGCCATTTGTCTGTCTTCTTTAGAGAAGGTTCTATTCATGTCTCTTGCACATTGATATATGGGATCATTGGCTTTTTTCATGTTGATTAACTTGAGTTCTCTTTAGAGACCCCAGTTATCAAGCTTTGGTATGATTTAAAACATGCAAATATCCTTTCCCAGGTGTAGGTTATCTATTTGCTTTGGTTGTTGTTTCCTTAGCTATACAGAAACTTTTCAGTTTCATTAAGTCCCATTTGTTTATTATTGTTGTTGTTGCAATTGCCAGGGTAGTCTCCTTCATGAAGTCTTTCCCCAGGCTGATATCTTCCAGTGTTTTTCCTATGCTTTCTTTGAGGATTTTTATTGTTTCATGCATTAAATTTAAGTACTTTATCCATCAAATCAATTTTTGTGAGAGAAAAAAGGTGTGGGTCCAGTTTCAGTCTTTTACATGTGGATATCCAGTTCTCTCAGCACCATGTATTGAATAGGGAGTCACCAAATTTTTGGAACAAAATTATAACGAAGACATAAGTTATCAAACCTGTGGGATACTGCAAAGGCAGCCCCAAGAGGAAAATTTATAGCATTGGAAGCCTTGTCAAGAAAACAGAATGGGAGGAAGCCAACAACTTAATGGATCATCTCAAGCAACTGCAAAAAGAAAAACATTCCAACCCCAAACCCAGCAGAAGAAAAGAAATTACCAAAATTTAGGAAGAATTAAATGAAATTTAAAACAAAAGAATCTTTCAGAAGATCAATGAAACAAAAAGTTGGTTTTTTAAAAAGATTAACAAAATTGATAAATCTTTGGCCAACCTAACCGGAAATAGAAAAGCAAAATCTCTTAGTATCGTCTATCAGAAACGATAAAGGAGAAATAACAACAGGCATTCAGAAATTCAAAAAATCCTCACTGATTGCTATAAAAATCTCTATTCCCAGATATGAAAATCTGAAGGTAATGGACCAATATCTGGAAGCACACCACCTTCCTAGACTCGATCAGAAAGAATTAGAAATCCTGAATAGACCTATATCAATCACTGAAATAGCATCAACAATACGAAATCCCCCAAAAAAGGAAAGTCCAGGCTTCACATCCAAATTCTATCAAACCTTTCATGAGGAACTAGTACCTATATAATATAACATTTCCAAAGCATAGAAAAGAAGGAATACTTCCCAACACATTCTATGAAACAAACATAACCCTGATACTCTAAACAGGAAAGGATCCAACAAAGAAAGAAAATTATAGACCAATATCATTAATGAATAGTGATGCAAAAATATTCAATAAGATCTTAGTAAACAGAATTCAACAACACATCAAAAAAATTATACACCAAGTTGGTTTTATTCTAGGATTCCAGGGTTGGTTCAACATACACAGATCCATAAATATAATACATCACATCCATAAAATAAAAACAAAGACCATATGATTCTCTCAATTGATGCAGAGAAAGCCTTGGATAATATCCAGCATTCTTTCATGATCAGAACACTTAAGAAAATAGGCATAAAAGGGACATTTCCTAAACTGATGGAGGCCATCTACAGAAAACCCACAGACAATATCGTATTCAATGGTATAAAATTGACAACATTTCCCCTCAGATCAGGAATGAGGCAAGGATGCCCACTGTCTCCACTGCTATTCAACATAGTAATGGAAGTCTTAGCCATCACAGTCAGGCAAGAGAAGGCGATCAAGGGTATCCAAATAGGGTCAGAGGACCTCACTCTTCGGCTGATGATATGATCCTACACCTGGAAAATCCCAGGGACTCAACTTCAAAACTCTTAGAAGTCATCAAGGAATACAGCAGTGTCTCAGGATACAAAATCAATACTTACAAGTCAGTATCTTTTATATATGCCAAGAAGAGTCAAGCTGAAAATACAGTCAAGGACTCTATTCCTTTTACAATAGTGCCAAAGAAGATGAGATATCTGTGAATTTACCTAACAAAGGATGTGAAAGATCTCTATAAAGAGAACTATGAAACTCTGAGAAAAGAAATAGCTGAAGATATTAACGAATGGAAAAACATACCATGCTCATGGCCGGGAAGAATCAATTGTTAAAATGTCCATACCACCCAAAGCAATCTACAGATTTAATGCAATCCCTATTAAAGCACCATTGCCATACATTAAAGACCTGGGGAAAACGGTACTTCATTTTATATGGAATCAGAAAAAGCCTTGAAAAGCAAATACATTACTCAGAAATAAGAACAAATCAGGAGGTATCACATTACCAGACTTTAGGCTATACTATAAATCTATAGTGATGAGAACAGCATAGTACTGGCACAAAAACAGCAGATTTATAACACAGAATAGAGAACCAAAAGATTAATCCATCTACTTACCATCATTTGATTTTCGACAAGGCTGTTAACAATATTCAGTGGGGGAAAGACTCCCTATTTAACAAATGCTGCTGGGTGAACTTGCTGGAGACTGTAGAAGACTCAAACAGGACCCCCACCTTTCACCATTAACAAAAATTGATTCTCACTGGATAAAAGATTCAACCTTAAGACATGAAACTGTAAAGATCCTTGGAGAGAGTGCAAGAGAAACACTTGAAGAAATTGGCCTGGGAGAATATTTTATGAGGAGGATCCTCTGGGCAATTGAAGCAACACCAAAAATACATTACTGGGATCTGATCAAACTAAAAAGCTTCTGCACAGCCAAGAGCACAGTAAGTAAAGCAAACAGACAACCTTCAGAATGGGAAAAGGTTTTTTTCGGGTTATGCTTCCAACAAAGGTCTGATAACTAGAATCTACAGAGAACTCAAACCAATCAATAAGCAAAGAATAAATAATCCCGTTTCTATGTGGGCAAGAGACTTGAACAGAAACTTCTCTGATGAAGACTGGGGTATGACTTACAAACATATGAAAAATGCCCATCATCTTTAATCATCAGAGAAATGCAAATCAAAACCACTTTGAGATATCATCTAACTCCAGTCAAAGTAGCCCACATCGTAAAAATCTCAAAACTGCTGACGTTGGCATGGATGCAGAGAGAAGGGAACGCTTCTACACTGCTGGTGAGAATGCAAGCTAATAATACCTTTTTGGAAAGAAGTTTAGAGAACACTAAAAGTAGACCTACTGTTCAATCCTGCAATTCCTCTACTAGGTATATACCCAGAATATCAAAAATTATTTTACAACAAAGACATTTGCACCAGAATGTTTTTTGCAGCCCAATTCTTAATAGCCAAGACATGGAAACAGCCCAAGTGCCCATTGACCCATGAATGGACTAACAAACTGAGGTATACATGTACGCCATGGAATACTATGCAGCCATAAAAAAGATGGAGATTTCACATCTTTTGTTTACCTGGATGGAGGTGGAATATATTCTTCTTAGTAAAGTATTTCAAGAATGGAAAAAAGGTATCCAATGTACTCAACACTACTATGAAATCATTATACGATCACATACACATCATATGAATGGCAAAACATAACTATAGTCCAGAAAGTAGAAGGGAAGAGGGGAGAGAGGGTAGGGAATGGGGGATGTGGTAAGAGGGGGGTATTTAGAGGGACCTCACCTAATGTACATGATGCAATGGTACATTTCAAAACTATTAAGAAATGAGTATAATTTTGATGGATGTGTTACTTAGTTCAATATAAGCACTTCACATTGTATATTGAAGCAGTACCCTGAACCCCATCAATGCATCAACGTACAAAGTTATGATTTAATAAAAAAAAAAAGAAAGAAAGAAAAACAAGGAGGCCAGTAACAGAGAACACACATGATCTGCCTCGCCCACTTGACAATACCTTGTGTCCTTTCAAGATAATGTGACTTTTTTTTTTTTTTGCAGTTTTTGGTGGGGGCTGGGTTTGAGCCCTCCACCTCCAGTATATGGGACCAGCATCCTACTCCTTTGAGCCACAGGCACCGCCCAAGGTAATGTGAGTTTTAATCAAAGAGAATGGAGATGACTAATTCCCTATTTAATAACATGTACACATTCACAGTACTAGAAATTCTAAATGGTTTCCAGAGAAGGCTTCTGCACAAACTATAGTATTCCACAAACAAGCATGATGCCACTGGCCCTGGGTTCCCTACACAGAAAATTTGGGTGCTCAATAAAGGTATTTTTATAGCTAAGCTTTATTTCTATGGCTAATCTTTATTTATTTCTATGGTAGACTTAAAAGAAGGAGGTAGTTAAATTAGCAAGCCCTTTTAGACTCTTATAAATCACACCCCAGATTTTCTGGAGATGAACCTGAAATAGAACAGCCAGGATAGTATTCTTGGCAGTTGAAGCAATCACTATACACCCTGTTTATCTTTGGGGACCCTTATCAAAGAATGGGAGGGCCCTCTAGCTTCCTTAAACTAGAACTTATGAACTTCTAAGAGCATGCTATTCAAATCATGGAATGGATTACCTCCTGAGATAGATATAGCTCATAATTAAATGGGCATGTACAACACCCATGTTACTGGAGTGAACAGGATCAGACACAACTGGGTTCCACCTGAACAGAAGCACCACAGACACAGGCAATTGGGTGTGCACAGACAAGGGAAACACCAGGAACAGAAAAAAAATGCCTGAACTTTCTTAGGAAAAAAAAATCATTCTCAGGCTGAGTCCAAACTTTAGCAGCAGATATTTCAAAATCTTTGTTTCTAATTTTAAAGTCAATATTTTTTGTTTCAAACAAAATCTTAATAAATGAAGAAACAAACATTTATAACAACCAAAAAAACAATAGGTTTTTCAGTTACAAAGTTATTACCTCCAATAAGCTCTGAAGTTCTTGTTCCCTTTTATTTAGGCAAGATCTCAATGTTCATAAAATCAAATTGTGCTCGTATTCAGAGGCTCACATCTCTAATTCAGTCTCTTGACATTTTTTTCCCAGGTTGCTAGAAAAAAAAAAAAATAGCCAGGCATTGTGGTGGATGTCTGTAGTCTCTGCTACTACAGACATAGTGAGAACATATAAAAATGTTCAAGATATAAAAATGTTCACGTTTCAGCTTATCATATTGTTTCACAGACTCTTCAACCAATTTTGTACTTTCTTGGTTAAAATGTCTGAGTTCCTGTGATAAGACATCTGAATCAGCACAAAATTTCTTACTTTGAAAAGTTGTTTGGTTGATTACATCATTAGATTTTCTACAAAAAGAGAATGACATTGTTGAAATGGGAAACCAAGATTCAAAGGATATATCTGCCGCTAAATGACCTTTGAAAAGATCATCCTTCCTCATAAAAACTTTCCCAGTCCTCCTCCAGATTTGATGTTTTGTTTTGTATCTTTTACAGTATTTAATTATACAGTTATTAAAATGAAATTTGTCTAATTGTATTCCTCCTACTAAACTATCACTTCGGGGCAGCTCCTACAGCCTCTGGTCTACCCCTAAATTGCCCAATCAGTCTGTGATTCTGTTATGAAGCAGCGTCCCTTGCCTAGCACTTAAATAAATCATAGACATTATGTTATTTTAAAAAGTCATCGATAATGCTTTCTTACAATTAAAAGAAAAGTATACCTGGGTCTGACAAATTATAATATATCCCATATAGAACAGTGTGACATAAACTTGATATAAAACTAATACCAGTTAGAATATACACATAAAATTCATTGAATTCCTCCTCTCAGCAAGTTTCTCTTAGCCTTCAAAGCCATCTCACAGGACCACAGAGTTAAACCTTAGTGAATGAAAGTTACCCTCTATTACCACTAGATGGTAAACTATATAAATAAACCAAGAAAGCAAGCACGTTCAAAACCAAACCTACAAAGTGGAAGTGACTGTAAAAGGGAAAGAAATTTAAATGGTAAGCTTAGAGTCTGTCAATATAAATCATTCCTCACAAGGAACTAACAACTTTGTGTGAAGATGAGATTTAATCAAATGTGGTTACCAACCATGACAAATAATGCTAAAGGCAGTTATGTTCAGTGTACACAAACCTCTACCTAGACTCATGAGTGATTTTGAGACAGAGTTCCTAGACCACACTAATAAACACTGACGTGGAAAATTAATGTCAGGAAGACAGGAAAAATGACTTGCATAGCCCTTAAGAAAGTATTTCATGCCTCCCTTCCCACTTCAGTTCTTCTCTAGTATTCCTTCCAAAGCTATGGAATGGTCTAAAAAATCAACCAGCCTACATACTAGGAATGAAAAAGTAAGAAATACTTTCTAGATTCAAAATCTAAAGAGTTCACAATAGAATATCCTATACTGGGGCAGTGCCTGTGCCTGGGTAGATAGGGGGCTGGCCCCATATACCAAGGGTAGCAGGTTTGAACCCAGCCCTGGCCAACTACAACAGCAGTGACAACTGCAACAAAAATAGATGGGCGTTGTGGCAGGTGTCTATAGTCCCAGCTACTCAGGAGGCTGAGACAAGAGAATTGCTTAAGCCCAAAAGTTTGAAGTTGCTGTTGAGCTGTGGCACCACAGCACTCTACTGAGGGTGACATAGTGAGACTCTGTCTCAAAAAAAAAAAAGTAATAAAGTATACACAAGTTAATGAAAGATATAAAAATGTTCAATCTAAATTAGGAAAGAAAGACTTGGCACCTGTAGCTCAGCAGCTAGTGTGCCAGCCAAATACACCAGGGCTGGTGGGCTGTAACCTGGCCTGGGACTGCCAAACAACAATGACAACTACAACTGCAAAAATATAGCCAGGTGAGGCTATGCGCCTGTAGTACAGAGGCACCAGCACCATGCAACGAGGCTAGCGGGTTCAAGCCCAGCCAGGGCCAGCTAAATGACATTGACAACTGCAACATGAAAATAACTGGATGCTGTGGTGAGTGCCTGTAGTCCCAGCTACTTGGGAGGCTGAGGCAAGAGAATCGCTTGACCCTAAGAGTTTGAGGTTGCTGTGAGCTGTGGTGCCACAACACTCTACCCAGGATGACGTAGTGAAACTGTTTCAAAAAGAAAAAAAAAAAATAGCCAGGCATTGTGGTGGATGTCTGTAGTCTCTGCTACTTGACAGGGTGAGGCAAGAGAATTGCTTAAGCCCAAGAGTTTGAAGTTGCTGTGAGCTGTGATGCTAAGGCACTTTATTTTTTTATTTTTATTGTTAAATCATACCTGTGTACATTAGTGCAATCGCCTGTACCCATTCTAAGATGCACCACAGATGTGGCCTCACCCATTACCCTCCCTCCACCAAAACCTCCCCCTTCCCTCCCCTTCCTTGTCCCTTTCCCCATATGCTTGTGCTATAGTTGGGTTATAGCCTTCATGTGAAAGCTATAATTTAGCTTCATAGTAGGGCTGAGTACATTGGACACTTTTTCTTCCATTCCTGACATACTTTGCTAAGAAGAATATGTTCCAGCTCCATCCATGTAAACATGAAAGAGGTAAAGCCTCCATCTTTCTTTAAGGCTGCATAGTATTCCATGGTATACATATACCACAATTTGATAGTCCATTCGTGGGTCAATGGCACTTGGGCTTCTTCCATGACTTAGCAATTATAAATTGGGCTGCGATAAACATTCTGGTACAGATGTCTTTGTTATATTGTGACTTTTGGTCTTCTGGGTATAAACCTAGTAAAGGAATTATAGGATCGAATGGCAGGTCTATTTTTAGGTCTCTAAGTATTCTCCAAACATCCTTCCAGAAGGAACGTATTAGTGGGCATTCCCACCAGCAGTGTAGAAGTGTGCCCTTCCTCCACATCCACGTCAACAATTCTGGTGTTGGGATTTTGTTATGTGGGCTACTCTTACTGGGGTTAGGTGATATCTCAAAGTAGTTTTGATTTGCATTTCTCTGATGATTAAGGATGATGAGCTTTTTTTCATGTGTTTGTAGATTTTGCGTCTGTCTTCTTTAGAGAAGTTTCTCTTTAAGTCCCTTGCCCACCCTGAAATGGGGTCACGTGTTTTTTTCTTGCTAATAAGTTTGAGTTCTCTGTGGATTCTGGTTATTAGACCTTTATCGGAGGTATAACCTGCAATATTTTCTCCCATTCTGAGGGCTGTCTGCTTGCTTTACTTACTATGTTCTTGGCTGTGCAGAAGCTTTTTAGTTTGATGAGGTCCCAGTAGTGTATTTTTGATATGGCTTCAATTGCCTGGGGAGTCGTCCTCATAAAATATTCACCCAGGCCGATTCCTTCAAGAGTTTTCCCTACACTTTCTTCAAGTATTTTTATAGTTTCATGTCTTAAGTTTAAATCTTCTATCCAGTGGGAGTTTATCTTAGTTAATGGTGAAAGGTGTGGGTCCAGTTTCAATCTTCTACAGGTTGCCAGCCAGTTGACCCACCACCATTTGTTAAATAGGGAATCTTTTCCCCCCTGAATGTTTTTAATTGGATTGTCAAAGATCAAATAACTGTAAGTAGCTGGATTCATCTCTTGGTTCTCTATTCTGTTCCAGACATCTACTTCTCTGCTTTCATGCCAGTACCATGCTGTTTTGATCACTATCGATTTATAGTACAGTCTCAAGTCTGGTAGCGTGATTCCTCCTGCTTTGTTTTTATTGCGCAGTAATGTTTTGGCTATTGGAGGTTTTTTCTGATTCTATATAAAACAAAGTATTATTTTTTTCAAGATCTTTAAAGTATGACAATGGAGCTTTAATAGGAATTGCATTAAAATTATATATTGCTTTGGGCAGTATGAACATTTTAACAATGTTGATTCTTCCCAGCCATGAGCATGGTATGTTTTTCCATCTGTTAACATCTTCAGCTATTTCTTTTCTTAGAGTTTCATAGTTCTCTTTATAGAGATATTTCACGTCCTTTGTTAGGTATACTCCCAAATATTTCATCTTCTTTGGCACTACTGTGAAAGGAATAGAGTCCTTGACTGTTTGCACGGCTTGGTTATTGTTGGTATATATAAAGGCTACAGATTTATGGGTGTTGATTTTGTAGCCTGAGACATTGCTATATTCCTTGATCACTTCTGAAAGTTTTGTAGTAGAATCCCTAGTGTTTTCCAGATACACGATCATGTCATCTGTGAAGATTGAAAGTTTGATCTCTTCTGACCTTATGCGGATACCCTTGATCGCCTTTTCTTCCCTAATTGCAATGGCTAAAATTTCCATTACAATGTTAAAGAGCAATGGAGACAATGGGCAACCTTGCCTGGTTCCTGATCTAAGTGGAAATGATTTCAATCTAACTCCATTCAATATGATATTGGCTGTGGGTTTGCTGTAGATGGCCTCTATTAGTTTCAGAAATGTCCCTTCTATACCAATTTTCTTAAGTGTTCTGATCATGAAGAGATGCTGGATATTATCAAAAGCTTTTTCTGCATCAATTGAAAGAATCATATGGTCCTTATTTTTAAGTTTGTTTATGCGTTGAATTACATTTATAGATTTATGTATATTGAACCAGCCTTGAGACCCTGGGATAAAGCTGACTTGGTCATGGGGTATAATTTTTTTGATGTGTTGTTGGATTCTGTTTGTTAGGATCTTGTTGAGTATTTTAGCATCTATATTCATTAGTGATATTGGTCTATAATTTTCTTTTTGGGTCTTTCCCTGGTTTGGGGATCAAGGTGATGTTTGCTTCATAGAATGTGTTGAGTAATATTCCTTCTTTTTCTATATTTTGGAAGAGGTTTACTAGTATAGGTACTAGTTCTTCTTTAAATGTTTGGTATAATTCTGACGTAAAGCCATCTGGTCCTGGGCTTTTCTTTTTAGGGAGATTTTGTATAGTTGATGCTATTTCAGAACTTGATATAGGCCTGTTCAACATTTCCATTTCATTCTGGCTAAGTCTTGGTAGGTTGCGTGCTTCCAGGTATTGGTTGATTTCTTTCAGATTTTCATATTTGTGACAGTAGAGTTTCTTGTAGTTTTCGTTTAGGATTTTTTGAATTTCTGAGGGTTCTGTTGTTATTTCATCATTACCATTTCTGATTGATGAAATTAGAGATTTTACTCTTTTTTTCCTGGTTAGGTTGGCCAAAGGTTTATCTATTTTATTGATCTTTTCAAAAAACCAACTTTTGGATTTATTGATCTGTTGTATAGTTCTTTTTTGTCCAAGTTCATTTAATTCTGTTCTGATTTTGGTTATTTCTTTTCTTCTGCTGCATTTGGGGGTTGAAGTGTTCTTCTTTCTCCAGTTGCTTGAGATGTTCCATTAAGTTATTGACTTCCTCTCTTTCCATTTTCTTGAGGAAGGCTTGCAGTGCTATAAATTTCCCTCTTAGGACTGCCTTTGCAGTATCCCAGAGCTTCTGGTAATTCGTGTCTTGATTGCTTTTTTGTTCCAAAAGTTTTATGATTTCCTTCTTAATCTTGTCTATAACCCATCTATCCTTCAGCATAAGGTTGTTTAGCTTCCATGTTTTTGTATGGGTATGCAGGTTCCTGTTGTTATTTAGTTCAACTTTTATTCCATGAGGGTCTGAGAAGATGTAAGGAATAATTTCTATTATTTTAAATTTGCCTAGGTTAGATTTGTGGCCTAGGATGTGGTTGATTTTGGAGTATGTTCCGTGGGCTGATGAGAAGTATGTGTATTCAGTTTTTTGGGGATGAAATGTTCTGTAGATGTCTGTTAAGTCCAGATGTTGAATAGTTGAGTTTAAATCTGCAATTTCTTTGCTTAGCTTCATTTTGGAGGATCTATCCAGGACTGCTAAAGGGGTGTTAAAATCTCCAACTACTATGGAAGTGTAGGAAATTGAGTTGCTCATGTTTGTTAGTTTCTCTTATAAGTTGAGGTGCGTTGTGGTTGGGTGCATAAATATTAATAATTGAGATCTCATCATATTGAGTATATTGCGTATTACCTTTAACAAATATGAAGTGTCCATCCTTATCCCTAATTATTTTGGTTGGTTTAAAGCCTATTGCGTCTGCGAACACCATTGCAATGCCTTCTTTTTTCTGCTTTCCATTTGCCTGGAATATAGATGACCATCCCTTCACCTTGAGTCTATGTTTGTCTTTTAATGTAAGATGCGATTCTTGGATGCAGCAGATATCTGACTTGAGTTTTTGTATCCAGTCAGCCAACCTGTGCCTCTTTAGAGGACAATTTAAACTATTCACATTAATTGAGAGTATTGATAAGCCTTTCAAGAGTCTGGTAGACATTTTTAATCCTTTTGCGACTGGAAGTTGGAATTTGATCAAAAATTTTTGCAGTGGGTTTACTTTTGTGGTGTAGGATTATGCTGGTCTTTATGGAGGATAGGTCTAAGAATGTCCTAGAGAGCTGGTTTAGTTGTGGCAAATTTCTTCAACATGTGAATGTGTTGAAGTATTTAATTTCTCCATCATAAATGAAGCTCAGTTTAGCTGGGTACAGGATCCTGGGTTAAAAGTTGTTTTGTTTTAGGAGTTTAAAAGTTGATGGCCATTCTTTTCTAGCTTGAAAAGTTTCAGCAGATTGATCTGCAGTTATTCTAATATTCTTCCCGTTGTAGGTAATGGTTTTCTTTCGTCTGGCGGCTTTCAGAATTTTCTCCTTCATATTAACTTTAGTGAAATTGATTATGATGTGTCTGGGAGATGTCTTATTCGGGTTGAGTCGTGCTGGAGTTCTGAAACTGTCTTCTATCTGAATTTTGGAATCTCTTGGCATGTCTGGAAAGTTCTCCTTCATAATCTCATGGAGAAGATACCCTGTGCCTTGTGAAGCCACTTCGTCACTTTCAGGGATCCCTATAAGTCGAATATTATTTTTCTTCAAATTATCCCAGAGCTCTCTGAGAGAGTGGTCTGTTTTTGCTCTCCATTTCTCTTCTTCTTTGAGGGTTTGGGAGCGTTTGAAAGCTTTGTCTTCAATGTCAGAAATCCTTTCTTCTGCTTGCTCCATTCTGTTACTGAGGGATTCTACTGTGTTTCTCAGATCTTTGAGTGATGGAACTTCTTGTCTCAATGTGTAAAAATCTTTGGTCATTTAGTCTTTGAATGCGTTGAGTTCTTGAGATAACTTTTGGAATTCTAATTCGATCTTATTTGCTGTCCAGATCCTGAATTCAATTTCTGACATCTCAGCTATTTGTTTGTGTATGGGGTCTTGTGCTGTTTCTGCCCCATCAGATCTACTCTGATTATTCATATTGCCAGAGTTTTTCTGTTGATTTTGCCTCATGATTGTTTTTCACCATTGCCTCTGGCCATCCTCAGAGTTGGGGAGGTGTCTCTCCAAGATTAGATCCCAGCAGGATCACTCTATTGTTGCTGGATCTTTGTAGGGAGTGACCCTGTGTAGTTCCTCTGGGGCTGCTCTAGCTAGGGAGCTCTGGTTGTGGAAGCAGCTCTGGTGTGTGACACACCCAGATCCAGCAACAGGGCTGGGGGTGGTGCACACGGTTCTTTGAGTGACTTTGGCACAGAGAGCCCAAGGCTCCAGCAGTCTCTGGCCATGAGAAGGGCTCTGCACAGAGGCAGGGAGGGCTCCAAAGGGCACTCAGCTACCAGAGTCCCTGTCCAGATGAACGGGCTAATGTGGAAGCTGGGAGGACATAGGAGGGAGGACGCAGAGTTGCGTGGCTCCCACAGTTCCTGGTCAGGGAATGCGGAGGCCCAGTGAGTGCGGGTCACTGGTCGGGGGTCGCTGCACAGCTCTTATGGAGGTCTAGGCGGCACCAATCCCAGGAGTTTGAGGTTGCTATGAGCTGTGATGTCACGGCACTCTACCCAGGGCAACAGCCCAAGGCTCCAGTGTGCCAAAACCATCTCACTCTGCCCCTAAGGATTAAGGCTGTAAGGCAGCTCAGTCCCCACCTTTAGGCTGCTCAGTCACTTTACTGTGTCCCGCCTGATCCTTGCTGTGAGACCCTGAGGGCAGAGCTTGCTGGGGAAGTTCTTTCACAATGGCTTCCTGCGCCCAGCTCAGTGGCTCTATCTGGGGCCCCAGACAATGCCCAAAGTTCTCCACACTCCTGCTCAAGTTCTCCCCAAGGCAGTTCAACTGAGTGCCAAGTCCAAGAACACTGAAACAGTTCACAGGTAAGGCCTTTCCGGTTTGCAGTTTCACTGCTGCTTTTACTTACGGTTGCTGGCGTGATTAGGTCAATCAAACACACGCAACCACTTGCCAGTTTTCCACTGTTTTTGTCCTCCTCTTGGGGTCCAGAAGTCCCGTGCTGGCTCCCTGTATCCTCAAAGGGATGATTATAGGCAGATCCCACTGGCCAGAGATGCCTGGAGTCTTGTCTCCCCAGACTCGCTGTGCCCAGTTGCTGGGAAGCTGTTACTTGGCTGCCATCTTTAATCCAATCCCACTATGGCACTTTAGACATAAAGAAAAAGTGTATGTCTAAAAGAAAATAATTGAATAAATAAATAAATAAATGAGTAAATAAGGAAAGAAAAAAGAGCAAAAGAGAAACAAGCAAATGGCAGCTTTTTATATAACTGTATCAGTACTCATTTTAAATATGGTCTAAACAAATCAGTTGAACATTATAGATTGCTAAATCTGATGAAAAAGCAAAATCCAACCATATCCTGTCTACCAAACACATCTACTAGAAATAGAAAAAGTTAGGCTGAAAGTGGAGATGGACATATATCAATAGCAATCAAAGGAAAGCTGGAATACCTGTCTTATTTAATTTCAGACAAAGCAGACTTCAGAATATGATCAATATCAGGAATAAAAAGAATTTTTTTTTTTTGTTTTTTGTGGAGACAGAGTCTCACTTTGTTGCCCTTGGTAGAGTGCCATGGCATCCTAGCTCACAGCAACCTCAAATTCTTGGGATCTCTCCCAGTGGACCAAATAATTTTCCAAGTCCCAATACAGATGTTAGGTCGGCCCACGAATGCCCCAACCAAGCACAGGGCAAACACCCACCCCAGACCACTGGTCAGCAGGAGGGGCATGCATGCATACATACATACACACATACACACACACACACACACACACACCCCTGAGCCAAGGCTCTGTCTCAAAAAAAAAAGAAGAAAAAAATAACTAAATAAATGAAATAAATAAAAGGATGGATGGAAAGAATTAATAAATAATAAATAGGGTGGGGGCAAAAAAAATCCAAGCTGAGTTATCCTTGGGGGAGGGGATGTGGCATGCCCTCACTCCCACTTTGGGGGCGCAGAGCCCAGGAGCACCCCCTAGCAGCGGGATCTCTCTCAGCCAACTGGGAAATTTTCAAAGTCCCAACACAGATATCTGGTCCCCCAGCAAATGCCCCAACCCCAGCGCAGGGCAAACACCCGCCCGGACCTCTGGTCAACCCAAGGGGCATACATACATACATACATACACTCATACAAATATGCACATAGACATACACACACACACACACACACACCTCTGAGCCGAGGCTCTGTCTAAAAAAAAATTAATAAATAAGAAATAAGAAAATAAATAAATAAAATAAATAAAAGGATGGATGGAAAGAAGAATAAATAAATAAATAAATAAGGTGGGGGCAAAAAAAAACCAAGCTGGGTTATCCTGGGGGAGGGGCCGCGACAGTCTCCCACCCTTTGTGGGCACATGTCCCGGGAGTGCCCCCTAGCTGCAGGATTCCTCCCAGCAGACCAAAAAATTTTCAAAGTGCCAACACTGATGTCGACCCACAAACCCGACTGAGTGAGGGGCAAACACCTGCCCCGGACCACTGGTCAACATGAGGGGCATGCGTACACACATACATACATACACACACACACAAACACACACACACACACACACACACCTGAGCTGAGGTTCTGTCTCAAAACAATAAAGAATAAAAAAGTAAAAAATAAATAAATAAAATAAATAAAAGGATGGATGGAAAGAAGAATAAATAAATATATAAATAAATAAGGGGGGGAGCAAAAAACCCCAAACTGAGCTATCTTCCAGAAGGAAACACGGCATTCCCACTACCAACTCTGAGGGTGCACAGCCTGCGAGCGCCCCATAACGGCAGAATCTCTCCCAGTGGACCAAGAAATTTCAAAGTCCCACACAGATATCTGGTCGACCCGCAAACGCCCCCAACCCAGCACAGGGCAAACACCCGCCCCAGACCTCTGGTCGACCGGAGGGGCATGCAAACATAGACACACACACACACACACACACACACACACACACACACACACTCTGCTGAGCTGAGGCTCTGTCTCAAAAAAAAATAAAGAAAAAAAATAACGAAATAAATAAATAAAAAGATGGATGGAAAGAAGAATAAATAAATAAGGGGGGGGAACCCCAAGCTGAGCTATCCTTGGGGGAGGGGACACAGCTTGCCTCCCTGCTTTGTGGGCGCACAGCCCATGAGCACCCCCTAGCGGCAGGATCTCTTCCAGCGGACCAAAAAATTGAGACCAAAATCCTGACACAGATATCTGGTCGACCCGAGAATGCCCCAACCGAGCGTAGGGCAAACACCCACCCCGGACCACTGGTGGACACGAGGGGCATGCATACATACATACATATATTTTGTTGTGTATACATTTTATTATGTACATATATTTTCATTATATATATTTATTACATATACACAAATAATTATAGATTAATCATTTTATTTGTGCCCTTAAGAAAATAAAAATGGCAAATATAAATGATTAATATTGTAAAAGTATTGTTTTACTTCATGAGTTTATTTTTCTTTTAACTGAACTCCTTATCCATCCTTTCAATCCATTTATTCTCCAAACATAACCTGGTAACCCCTTGGGTAGCAGACATACACTATCGCCTTTCAAGACCTAAACCTTCATGTTTACCTGACCAGCCCTAGAAAGTTGAGAGGTTTAGAATTGTTGCATTAGGACTTGATCTGAAATGAAGTTTTTCCTCCTTCCTGTCAAGCACAGATAAAAAGGTTTCCTTACTTTTGAAGAGAATAAAAGCAGAAAAATCCTTTCTAAAGTTAAAAACTTCTTTTAAAAGAACTTTAAGTGACCTTTGAAATTTTATCACAGTCTTAATTACTCATACTAATCATTGGAAATATCTCATTTATATATTAATCAATCTAAGCACTGAATAATGAGCTGCACTTTCCATTTGAATCCTGCATTTTCTTTGCTTTAAAGATTTTTGAAATCAAAGTGAGAATTAACTTTCTTTTGAAAATTCATTGTTGTTATTTCAGCCTTCTTTTTTGTCATGGTACTTTTAAAAACTAAAATTTCTTTAAATGTCAATCATATGAAAATAAAGGCTAGAGACCTGTGTGTGCCAAATCTTACTCACTGTAAGCTACCATGGAGTGTGCCATGCCCCATTATCTTATGTTCAATTTTTAAAAAGCTGCCAATTATAGTTATAATCATGCATTATAAGTGGCATTCCTAAGTCAGAGATGTTAAAATGCAAAAAATTGAACATCTTAGAAGCATTGAAATACAGTTGTATTTCTAATCTCTAAAACATACCACAAAGTAGATATGATTGTATTATTTTACTTAATCAAAATGTCATCTTTCTTACCAGTCATAGTAATAGTTATAATAGCTAACAATTACTAAGCTGTTATTTCTGCCAGGAACTATTCAAAATACTCAGCATCACAATGGTATCCTGTGAGGTGCACTTACTATTTTTATTTCCATTTTATTGACGAGGAAATTGAGGCACAGAAAAGCTAAGACAAAGTGTGTGTCAAACTGAAGTTGAACTGAATCCAAAGGCCAATGTCTTTGGATTCCAATAGGCTGTTTTTTTTTGTTACACAGTGAGTGCTAATAAATATTGTTCTATCTTCACAAGAAAATTAAAAATTTGTCCTGAAAACAGGAATACATGCAACTTAATGCTTACAATTACATGAATAATTACATGTTTTGAGTTAGTGTACTACAATTTTTAAAACAGTTATCAATTTCATAGGAGTGCTTTGCATGTGGCTTATTCAAAAGGCTTTGCCAGAGTGGCCACTATGTTGGTTGACAAGAACTGTGATCTGAACATCAGAGATGCTGAAGAGAGGACACCTCTGATAAAGGTATGTAGCCAGCAAAAATTTCAGCATGAGATGGATTTGATTTAAACCCATAGAATAAAAATGAATTTATCTCATTTGAATATAACTAATAAGTGAAATCTGTGAAAGGTTTATATTGAATTCCTAGAATTTATGATCTATTTCTTGGTCTAATACTGACAAGTCGTGCAATGTGGGAGTGAACTGTGTATCACTGTCCTCCTAGAACATGGCGCCAATCCCAATACTGCTGATATCCATGGTAACTGTGTTCTCCAGTACGCTGCCTACAGAGACAATGTAAAAATTGCAGCAAAACTCCTTGAATATGGTGCCACTATGGAAATAATGAACAAGGTATAGATCAACTGACTATTTTCAAAATATTGGAAATGCATTTGTTTTAACATTGACATTTGTAAGGGTTCAATTTTCCAAGTTTGGAAACTTAAGCATTCCCTAAATTAACATATTTTGAAATAGCTCAATTGTCTAAGGTTTCTGTTGAAATATTGATACTTTCAAAGAAGGATGAGAGAGTACAGCTTCTTTTATGTATTTGTGGTAAATATTTGTGATAGCACTGAATTCATTGAAGGTTAAATTATTTTTTTCAATTTTTTTCCATTCTGTTGTTTTTTCCTAATTATTGTAAAACAACACAGAAAAGTCAATTTATCCTAGAAATAGGCTTTATCTTAAAACTTTGACAATAGAAATGTATTTTACAAGAAATGGAAACCTTTCTATTGACAAGTTCCTTAAAAAGTAATTTCTAAGAACATGATTTGCCTCACATAAGCAATGGCTAAAGAGGAAATGGCTAAAGGGGACAAGAGACAGATCAGAAACATGCAGGCCAGTTTTAAAAACTACATAACTGCAGGTGGTGCCTGTGGCTTAAAGGAGTAGGGTGCTGGCCCCATATGCCAGAGGTGGCGGGTTCAAGCCCAGCCCCAGCCAAAAACTGCAAAAAAAAAACCTACATAACTGTGAGAAATAACAAGAAGAGGGTTTTTTGCATGTTCTCCCCCCAGTTTTTAATATTTAAACCAGAATCTCTTTATTTTAAGGGATATTAATTGTCAGTTTAAGAGAGTTAGTGAGAGGTAGACTTGCCTAGGCATCAATTTTAGGAGAACTCTGAGGAAACCAGATTGATAATAAGTATGATGAAGTAGGAAAGAAGGAAGAACAGATAATTAACTGATTATCCTGATGTGGCAGAAGCAGCCACTTAGGTAAAAGTCTAAACTCTGCTCTCAAGACTAGAATCTCTTGATGGGAAGGTGGGAGAGAAGTACCTTTTAAGTAGCAAAATCAAGTTGCATGTCGAGTTCACTAGTCCCTGTTCTCCCCTTCCCTAGAAACATTAAATGGAATTTCAGTAAGGACTCCACCTCTTATTCCTTCTTCTTTTTGGCCAAATCTGTGAGTGGTAACAGAAATAGTCCATGTAGGTAGACAATGAGACAAAAGTGGTTGTCTATTGCATTAGTTCTCCTCTAGAATTGTGCAACACAATGAACTGGGGAAATGTAAAAGAATAATTTACAAGTTTAGGCTCTGTTCTGAAGATTTTGATTTAGTAAATCTAATAAAGTCCAGGCACATGTATTTAAAAATATTTCCTTGAAGGCACGTACAGTGGCATGTGCTTATGGTCCAAGTTCATGGGAGGCTGAGGTAGGAAGGATCACTCAATCCCATGAGTTGTTTTTTTTTTTTTTTTTGAGACAGTCTCACTTTTTTTGTCCCCCTCCGCAGAGTGCTGTGGTGTCACAGCTCACAGCAACCTCCAAATCTTGGTCTTAAGGGATTCTCTTGCCTCAGCCTCCAAAGTAGACGGGCCTACAGGCACCTGCCGCAGTGCTGGGCTATTTTTTGGTTGTAGTTGTCATTGTTGTTTGGCAGGCCTTGGCTGGGTTCAAACCTGCCAGCTCAGGTATATATCGCTGGTGCACTAGCCACTGGCCTACAGGTGCCAAGCCAATCCCAGGAGTGCTTGACACTTTCTCCGACACTGTCTCTAAGAACAACACAATTTAAGCACTTAAGTGTAATTATGAATTCACGTGTATCAAAAAAGTAAGAAATTACTGCAGGCACTACTTCATCAAATCTCTGCTTTCCAGTAATATTAGACTGATGTTTATGATGTCTCCTAGTGCTTAAAAAGGTAAAAGGAATATTATTTTCAATATCTGTTAGCTTACAGAGCAACTTCTTTTCACTTTGAACCATCAGTCATTCACTATTATTAAGAGGGGTTTTAAAAATTGACTTTCTAAACTCTAATAAGTAGTCTTTCAATAAGTATAGACTGACCATTTTAGTATTTCCTCTTTGTTATCATTCAGATGATTAAGTCAACAAATGTTTATTACAAGTAGAGTTTTCTCAATCGGAATAGTAGCAAATCATTTACCATTTTTTTAGTTGAAACTGTAATATGAACTATCTTAGCACATCTGTTAGGGTTGCAGAGCTTCAGCATAATCAGGATGGCAGTTTGAAACACTGAAAACCACGAAGTTAGTAAGAATACATATAGGAATTTTTTAATAATTCATTTTCAATAGTCCTAGGAACTAGTTATTCATGTGCTTAACAATGTGGGAAAATTCAGTATTAATACAAATAGATTGTAACTGAATACATATTGGAAAACTTTCGAAGTGGATATTATGAATTTTTAATAGCAATTTTTATTGCATATTGGGGCCTGATTTTTTTCTTTCTTTTCTTTTTTTTTTTTTTTTGTAGAACACATGATGCTAAAGAAAGGGAAGATTTTACATACAAATAGTTGCTTCATTCACAACCATTTGGAAACACATGTATATCAACTATAAAAACACTGAGTCTATAGTTCAGTTATGACCATAGATAGGTGTAGTATCCTTCCATACATTGAACCAACGTGTATTGGGAAACAGGCAAAACTCTGGACTTCAGGCTTCATTTATGGAATCATCAAATCTTGTGTCAGGCTTCTCTTGAGGAGTCTCTAGGCGTCCCTTGAGCCCATCTTACTGTTCGGTAGGTGGTGCCGAGGTTGGCCCTTGATAGGAGGCATAGGCTTTCCAGTTTGCTACTGCACCAACCTAGGTACTTTGTTTACTCTAGTCACTTGTGCCTCCACAAGTATTTGAATGTATGACTTCTGTTTTATAGTATATGTTGATAAAACTTTCAAGGTTTTCAAGATAGATAATTTGTCTTGTATGCAACCTATATTTTGTATTGGTCCCTTAATGATAGGGTCAGATCTTAGAACTTAGAAAATGGCTTTTAAAAACTCTTTGTCTCTGCATCTACCAAATAGTTGTCTTCCTGTTAGAACACCTATAAGTCTTTTTAAGTTAAGCATGGTTGTAGTTGGATAGATTATGCATATTGCAGAGGACATATGTTTCTCCTTAGCACCATCCCTTAAAAATGCAAATGATTTAGTGCCTTTACTTAGGCTGTAAATAATTCATGTAGGTCAGTATTAGAATTTCTATTGAGAAACCATTATATTTCTGCTTTATATTTTGCCAAAAAGAAACATAATTTAAAGAGAAAACAGAAAAAAATGGATTAGAAAGGTAAATAGGCATTAGGTGTCCAGATATCATTTTCATCGAGAATAAAATTTCTTAGTGAGCTTTCTAACAGCTGAGATAAAAATTGATCATCTTTTTTTTTCTGAGACAGAATCTCACTATGTCACCCTTGGTAGAGTGCTGTGGTGTCATAGCTCACAGCAACCTCAAACTCTTGGGCTTAAGTGATTCTCTTGCCTCAGCTTTCCAAGTAAAAAATTGATAATCTTGTAATAAGAGACATCCCATGGGCCACTTAATAATAAGCAAGCAAAGTTCATTTGAAGACTAGCTTTTCTTCACTCAGAACATCTTAGGAAACCATTTGAAGCAGGAGTGATGGATGAATTGTCATCTGGGGTCTTGTCACCATCGATAGAAGAGAGTCCTGTGAGTTGATATCACCTGGTGAAATACCCCCCTTGTGTTGGAAAGCTTTCAAACCTGTATCGCTGAAACTCTAATTTCTCAAATGTTATTGTTTTTCAAAAAAATGTATTGCCAAAGAGGGATTAGGCAAATTCAAGAAATTGCTTTAATATTGAACATATAATGCAAATTTTGGTAATATTTCTCATGCATAGATATCATGAAAACTTTGTGTTGGGGTACATACTTCTTGCAGGTATTCTTTGAAATCCAGTGTAAGAAATGTTGATCTAGGGGTAATAATTTAGATCATTAACTCAATAAAAATACTTAAATGTTTACTACTATAACTTAGGCTAGGGGGATATAGAGATATTAATAATAGATACTGCCTCTGCCCACAGGAAGCTCTTGGTTTAGATGAGAAATAGCAAAATAATTACAATATACCATGGTAAAGAAGCAAAGATTCTTGAAAGCATTAAATGTCTGAATTGAGTTTTGGAGGTAACCTGAGTTGATGTGATGAGGCAGATGAGAGGTTTTTCCAAGGGAAGGAGTGGCACATTGGAAAACACAGAGTACTGAGAAGGAAGGGGCTACTTTTTATTTATTTTCTATATTATGTGTAAAATTTTAGGACCTTGTATAAGGTTTTCCACTTACAAAAGTGTGTGATTTTGTCAAGTATTGTATTAATTGTTTTTGCTGTATTACAGAAAGACACCACACCACTCTTCCTTACTCTGAAAGAAACCCACCCAGATGTGGTGGAAATTTTAATTAAGCATAAAGTGAAGGTACATCTAGTTGATGGATATCAGAGTTACAGCAGTTAGTTCTTTTTTTAAAACCTGAGTGGTGTTGTAGAGTGGTGATAGTCACTCTCCTCAGAAATGTTAAATAAGAACATTATCTCATAATTATTGGGATATAGTGAAAAATATCAACACAGATCTTCAGTTAGATAGAAAAGCAGTTAGTTTGACTGGGCAATATGAAGGACAGTATACAGAAGGATTTATCTTTTCTTTCAATATTAACTGATATTTGTTTGTAATTTGGTGTTTTGGTGATATATTAGTTAGTTTCATGAAATGTAGACTTAAACTTGTAGTTTAGTTTATGACTTAATGTGAACTTCTTCACTCTTTCATAGTATTTTTCAACCTCTGTTGCTTATATAGTTTTCCTTTAGAATGTTCTGTTTCCCATAAGTAGGAGCTGGGATTCATTTTGTCTTTGGAATGACTCAGTGAGTCTTTGCTTTAAGTTGTTTTCTTTAAAGAATATTGAGGTTAGATTATCCTTAAGTGACTAATTGCTATTACCAGATCCTGTGACTTCATCAGCTTTTTTCTGTTTTCACTTCTAGTGTAGTTTGATGCTTTAGTTTTAATTGGCATGGGCAGAAGGAAGAAAGCTTTAACTAGATTAACTTTTCCTTGAATAAGATAAGCCATAGGTGGGTGATAAAGGGAAAAAAAGAGAGGCTTTAGGTTCCCCGAAGCCTGGGTTGCATTCCTGGCTTTCCCACTTGCTAGGTGTGATCTTAGGAACATAATTTATCACCAGATGTGTTTTCTGATCTGAAAAGGAGCATAATCTGCCAAGGCTTATGGTGTGTAAGGTCTTATACAAACACACACACACACACAGACATACACACACACACACACAGAGATATGTATTATATATATATATACACACACACATACATCATTTAATGCAGTGCCTAGCACATGCTTATCAGCATCTCATCTGTAAGTACTCTGATTAAATTATTACCATTATTACTAATACTGTTATTTGAAGCCTGCAAGTAGCTTTTACTTATTTGACCCCCTATCTGAACTTGAATTAATATATATTCTATTCAGATAAGGAAGGCATAAGTAATTTTACATCTAAATCTGGACTACGTAAGATAAGTGATCTTAGTATAGTTTCTTGCCTGTTAAAGCCCCATAAATTAGCAACTAATTTGTAGTGTGTTATACCAGTGTATTAGGAGGCTTCCTTTTAGCTTCAGTGGAAGTGATGAAATAGCTTCATCCTCTGTCATAACAGACCAACAGACTTTGGAGTTGGCAAGGGAAGAAACACTACTGTAGAACACGTTGCTCACTAAGAAGGAGGAGGATGAGTTACAAAGCCTTCTCCCATTTCTGGTGCAGTTGAGATAAAGCCATAATGTTTATAAATAGCTCATTATATTAAAAATACTTCCACGGCCCACCTAGCTCTGCTCCTACAAAAATAGGGTTAATCTTTGTAATAAAAAGGGTGATAGGGAGAGGCAGAAATTTGGGGGGCTGGCAGCTGGAAAACAGGAAGAAAGACTCTCCAAAACATCCAGAAGAGAGGGGCAATGGGGCCCTGTCAGAAGCTGAGAAGTGTACCTGGAGGTTGTCTCACCCGTCCTCAATCTTTGATGCTCTTGAGTGATCTATCCTTTCAGACACCCCCTGTGAGGTTCCACTATCAGAGTCTATTCTTTCCTCAGTCCCTACCTATTCAGCTCACCAATCAAGTTTTGGTGTCCCTTATTTCTTAGGCCTCTGAAGTCAGGCCCTTTAAATCACAGCTCTCTCCTTAAATACAGAGTAAGAGGAGAGCTGAATGGTCCTTCCTGGCAGGAAGGTATTCCAGGGGTCATCCAGTTTTGGAGTCCCTCTTCAATCCCAGACCAGGCAGTAAGTAAATGTGGTGCTGGGCCCCATGTTCACTGGTGGAGACCTCAAAGACATAGGTGGTACACCGTAGCAATTCCTGGGTGTCTCTGTTTGTCACCACTTGGAGGATGGTGAAGTTTCCAAGGATACTGTTCATCATGTATCACTCAGCCAGCTGCCACAACTTGTGCAGGAAATTCACCAGGTGCTTCCAGACAGGCGAGCACAACAGGCAGTACACAAATCTTCATCTTCAAGCTGGGCCCATCCTGTCTCCACCTTCTCCACCATCTGTTTGCCAAAGGAGCAGACCTTGGAGGAGCACATGAGGGTCATGTGCTCCAGGCTCTCATACTGGCTGCTCACTCTGTAGAAGACACCACTCTTACTGCTGCAGGCAATGCAAGCCCTGGACCTCTTTCCACTTGGGCCTCAGTTCACGTCTGCCCAGAACTTGACCAGAAAAAAGATGTACGGGTGGCTGCGATCATACAGTTCTTGGAGATCACTCTGTTCTTAGGGAATTTGTAATTAATCTGCTGGACATCCACACTCTCAAGTAGGGGAACTCCAGGGCTGAGGCAATGCTGGGGGATATGTACAAACATGTGACTCTGGTATAATTCACCTGCATTTGACAGTTCCACACAGGCCGAGAATTCTACTAGCTGCAACTGGGCAGGGCCTAGGGCCCAAGCCTGCCAGCCTGGGTGTAATGGGTAAGGTGGAGGCAGGGGTGAGAGGGGTTAAGTGAACTCACACCCTGGTCAATAGATGGGGGTGTCAATGACAAGGAAAATGGTGTCTGTGAAAATGGCTTCATATTTGAAACATTGCAGAGGGGTCTAGAGCCCCTGACCAAAACTGGAAAAGTTCAGAGGCCTGAAGACCAGCAGGACCCAGTTTGGTGAGCTGGGCCGAGGACATGGTAGCCGTGGTTTGGAAAGCCTTGTTCTTGAAACCTGGTCCTTTATCTTGGACTAGATTTCCCTTGATTTTCTTCAAGTTAAAACTTGGATGAGACTAGAGACATGGTCACAAGTTCAGACCTTCTCCATTCTCAGCTTGATGTAGCAGGTAGTCAGTTCATTCTGACCATACATCTTGCTTTCATCGAACAAGATGATTTTCTGACAGCCATAGGGCAAGTGTCCAGTGCCTCCTGGAAGCTCTGCTCAATATCTGAGCTCCAAACACCACCCTCTGCATCTGGGCCCACATTCCTTCCAGCCCCCTTGCCGCCTCTGGCACTCTCCTCACTGACTTTCTTTTTTTTTTTTTTTTTTTTTGTAGAGACAGAGTCTCACTCTATGGCCCTTGGTAGAGTGCCATGGCCTCACACAGCTCACAGCAACCTCCAACTCCTGGGCTCAAGCAATTCTCCTGCCTCAGCCTCCCGAGTAGCTGGGACTACAGGTGCCCGCCACAACGCCCGGCTATTTTTTGGTTGCAGTTTGGCCGGGGCCGGGTTTGAACCCGTCACCTTCAGTATATGGGGCTGGCGCCTTACCGACTGAGCCACAGGCGCCGCCCCCTCACTGACTTTCTTAATGCCTGTCCAGCCATTGCCATCATCCACAGGGGGCCCTAACCCAGTCTTCCCCATCTTGGCCTGTGTCTGAAGAAACATCACCTGAGATATTTATCTTTCCTTCATGTTAGGAACTTTTGAAATATCTTCTAGCTATTTGTAAATGTATTCCAGTTAATGTTACCATAGCCATCATTAAGTTTTCTTTAAGTTCCTCATTAACATCAGTTATGAGTCATTCAGATGAATCTGAACATGTTCTCATAACCTGGGTTTCTTTTTCTAAGTTATGTTTAAAATAATTTCTATCATATTTTATACAGAGATTTCCAGGAACCACCCTAGCAAAGTTATTAGAAAACCCGGGTGTAGATCAGTGCAGGATGGAAAAGGGAGACAAAAAAAAAAGTGGGATCAGGAGGACCTTTTCTCAATAGGAAAAGGGAACCTCAGCTTTACTGTACAGCTTTTATATACAGTAGCTTGAAGGCATGATTTTGTCATAATTGCATAACTTGATTAAAAACAGCCTAAGAGCAGAATAGAATTCTAAGCAGACTGTGCTGACCAAAAGGCATGTCTCCATTCTAATCTGGTTCAGGAATCAGCCATAACAGGAAACACTTGGGTCCAGGTTGCATTCAGTCCTTGACTCAAATGTAGTTCCTCAAAACTGGGGATCTGTGCCTCTCAGGAAGTCGGTTCCCAACAGCTACCCCTCTTTTTCTTTCTAAGTGCATGTGGTGAAGATTTGCCTTTAATTCTCAGACTGCTGTGAAGGCTTACAACAAAATCAAAACCATTATCCCCAATCTAATAAGGGCATATATCACATATGTGAAAGATGTTGATGGTATAAAGTTAGTAAGAAACTGCTTTATATTCTTGTACCCTCAATGAATCCCCAACAATAAAAAAAAAAAGAAACAGCTTTATAGCTGTGGCCACCTCTTGTGGTGTCTATAAATGGGCATTTTGAATAGACTGGATATGCGAATGCAGAGCAGCAATGTCTACTGAAAAGCTATTAGAAGTCCAAATGCCCTGCAAGTGGTGCTGGACACCATCCCAACTCCACTCAGTAGCATTATAGTTATAAGCAGTAACACAAATCCATTCAAACTCTGCATGACAATGTAGAGGAAGACAGACCTTTAGGGCTTCAACTTGTCCTAAAACAGAACCACCTCTTCAAGGGCATTAAATTTTTCCTCAATTTTACAATCGATCTTTTCCTGAATGCCCAAAGAAGTTGAAACATTTTTAGAAAGCTTTACATAATGAGCAGTCTGTATGGATTGAGTAAGAGCTACTGAAGCAGTAGCAGCTGTGGCTACAGTAGTTACAAGGGTAATAATTCCAGCAACTAATATGCCCAAAAACCGCTTAGGGCATTTAAGCTGCTCAACTAATAACTGCAAAACTTGATACCCAGGATCAGCATACCAAGTGCCATTCACATGTACTGGAATCATAACAAAAGGGAGTTGCTTCAGCAAAACAATATCCTGGTACTGCTGGGTGCTAGAAAGATAATTAGTTAAGTTACAATTAGTGCAAGTAGCAACATATTCATACTCTGTAGCCACAAAAACTTTTTCTCAAAAACTGTGAGGCTTCATGGTAATGTTTAAAGGACCTGTTAAAAAGACATAGGGGAGGGCGGCGCCTGTGGCTCAGTCGGTAGGGTGCCGGCCCCATATACCGAGGGTGGAGGGTTCAAACCTGGCCCCGGCCAAACTGCAACCAAAAAATAGCCGGGCGTTGTGGCGGCCGCCTGTAGTCCCAGCTGCTCGGGAGGCTGAGGCAGGAGAATCGCTTAAGCCCAGGAGTTGGAGGTTGCTGTGAGCTGTGTGAGGCCACGGCACTCTACCAAGGGCCATAAAGTGAGACTCTGTCTCTACAAAAAAAAAAAAAAAAAAAAAAAAAGACATAGGGGTATTTTATACATGTCTTGAGATACAATGTTTGCTTATTAGCCTTTTTCTCCACAATAGGATGTATGAAGGTTATTGGACCAGTGGCAGCAGTAGCTTGCCAAAGGCCTGTTTCCAAATGACCTCCAAGGGTAGACAAAATTGTCATAGTCTAGTCCCCAGGGGCCCTCCCGATTCAAGAAATGGTGCCCCACCACTGACAGTAACAAAGAAGGGAACCTGGCTTTCTTCATAACAGCCAAAAAGGGACAGGAGCAGTCATGCACAGAAAAAGAAGTGCCAAAAATTTTGTGGATAGCTCCAGGGGTATAAGAACAAGTGCTCTATGGGGGAAAATTATCAAAAGAATGTTCATGCCCTAATAATGGGAAGGGAGGTAAAGAGGTTGGGGGAGATAACCCTGCTTTGATGGCTTGCAGCTGTGTAAAGCTATAAGCATCCATGTTCCACTCGATAAAGGAAGTATCAGATTGGAGCTGGAGAGAGTGCGCCCGTTGTGGTGGCCTAATAACTTGTGCAGTTCCATGACTAGCTGTAAACAGCCTGTATGATTCACCTGATGAGTCGTACACAGAGGAACTCGTTCAGAGGACCCAGTATAATTGTAGAGGGTCCATTGAGTAACAGTGGGCTCCCCATCAGGGTATCCAAACAAAGGGGTGTTATTGACAAAGACTGGTATATTAGGATCACCCCAGGTAACAGGGCAAAGAAGAGGGGGATCAGGGAAATAAGCCCAATAGGGTTCCCCTCCCACCAGGCCAATCTGCAATGTTAGCAGTGCTAACATAGCCACAAAAAGGTGATCAGGCTTGAGCACTATTCCCTGCCTCTGGAGTAGGTCCTCCGCCTGAGAGGTCAGCTGCTTCACTTGTCGGTAGCGGGACTGACCAGGTTCTCTGAGATATTCTGGAGGGTCCCTTTGTTGCATGGTCTCAGTGAGGGGGAGTGGGATCCTCGAACTTCATTTTCTTGAGAGAGGGAATCAGGTGACTGGGGTCACTGCAAGGGAATCTCTGCTGCCTTGATGAGCCTCTCTGGAAGCCAGAGGGGTCAATCAGAGCTCTCTGAATAAACACAAACATGCCCTCATCCCCAAATGAGCACCAGGTCTGAGCCAAACCACTGTCCTGTGAGTGGGTCCTTCCACTTAACCAAGGGGAAGGAGCCAGGACAGGGATGCCAAAAGCGATCTGCAGCCAACTGGCCTTCCTGATCTAATGAAAGAATATTAAGGACAAAAAGGGCATGAGAAAGATAATTCTGAGGTGTCAGGGGATATAACTCTCCCTTCTTTATTTTCTCCAGTTGGAGCTTTAGGCATGCATGAGCCCATTCCACAATTCCTTGACCCCGAGGATTGTAAGGAATGCCAAAGAATTGTGGGTAGAAAACTGTGCCATAAAAGAAGCAAAGGCTTTGGATGTATAGGCAAGGGTGTTGTCTGTTTTGATAACTTTGGGAACTCCAAGAACAGAAAAAAGGTGAAAAAGATGAGCTTTAACATCCTTAATAGCTTCTCCAGAATGGGCAGAAACCATAAAAAACCCAGAATAAGTATCCATACAAACATGCACATAAGCAAGTTTACCAAAATGAGAAAAATGTGTTACATCCAGTTGCCACAATTGCCCTGGCATAAGGCCTCGAGGATTAACCCCATAATGGGGTGCTGGAACATGAGGTAAGCAATAAGAACATTGCTTTACAATCTGTCAGGATGCTTCTCACTAAACATCAAACTGCATGCACTTTGCTGATGAATGGCATGAGAAGCTTGGGCCTTATCATTCATAGACAACATAACCAAGACCACAAGACAGAGAGAATCAGCTAGGGCATTGCCTTCAGCTAAAGACCCAGGCAAAGCAGTATGACCATGAAGGTGACCAACATAATAGGGAACAGACCGGGCACGTAAAGTCTGCTGAACCTGTAACAAAGGTGCTTGAAGACCTGAATCCACTGAAGGGCAAATTGTGGCTTTCTCCAAAACTTGCAAACAGAGAAAAACCCAATCGCTGTCAGTATAAAGATTTAAAGAACAGAAAGATTTTTGAAAGGCTAAGTGTACTGCGATTTTGGGGCAGAAGAAAGAGAAGTATGACATTAAAAAATTTGACCATTTAAAACAATGCAGCATAGCCAGAAGAGGAACCGTCAGTAAAGGCAAAATCTACATGTGGAAGTGGGACAGCAGAATGCAGGAAGGAAAAATCAAAGGGTGCTGACATAAAAATGAAAGTAACTTAGGTCCAGGGTAAGGATAAGTAATCTGACCTGTAAAACTGGCAAAAGCAAGTTGCCAGGCAATATTAAACTGCCATAATTGACTGACTTGTGCTGTGGTGTAAGGAACTATAATAAAATGAAGGTCAATCCCACACAGTTGTCACGCATGTGTGTGGGCAGCTGTGATGAGTTGAGCTGCTAATTCAAAATAAAGGCACAGTATACGGCCTCAAGAAGATGGCAAATGCACCCATTCAATAGGGACTTTCTGCCTAAAGACACCAGTTTGGAATGAAAAAGTATCTAAAACTATAAATGTTAAAGGAGAAGCATAATCTATTTGAGTAACCTGAGTCTGTTTTAGGGCCTGTTCCACCAATGTTAGAGCAGCACATTCTGAAAAGGTGAGAGAACAGGGAGAAGTGGGAGAGGGGTCCCCCTGCAAAATATCAAATAAAGGAAGTAATTCATGGGTTGTAATATGGAGTGATGGGTGCAGCCAGTTAATGTCACATAAGTTTCTGAAAATCATTCGAAGTCTGCAAATGGGAGGTATCCAACACAAGGCATTGAGGCTGCACAGTACTTTGGAAACTTTCATGCCCAAGTAATCCAAGGGATAAGTCAGTTGAATTTTTTCAGGGGCTACAACCAAATTGTGCTGAGTGAAATGATGAGTTAAATGACTCAGCAGTTTATCTAAAACGTCTTGGGAAGGATGAGACAAAAGAATGTCATTCATGTAGTAAATAAGGTAAACCTGTGGATACTGCTGCTACGGGGGAAAAGAATTTGAGCTACACATTTCTGCAAAAGAGTGGGACTGTGAGCTATTCCCTAAGGCAAAACATGCCACTGAAAATGACGCATAGGTTGATGGAAATTAACAAATGGGAGGCTAAAAGCAAAACTCTGGCAATCCTGGGGCACAAGAGTAATAGTAAAAAAAAAATCCTTAAGATCAATTACATAAGCAGGCCAAGAATTAAGGACAGCAACAGAGGATGGTAATCCAGGCTGCAAAGCACCCATAATCTCCATAGTAGCGTTAACTGCATGGAGATCCTGTAGCAGCCTCCATTTTAATGATTTTTCCTTAATAACAAAAATTGGAGTATTCCAAGGGCTATTAGAGGGCTCAATATGACCAAGGTCTAACTGCTCTTGTAACAAAGTCTTGGCTGCCTGAAGCTTTTCTTTCTTTTTTTTTTTTTTAAATATGGAACGCTTCACGAATTTGCGTGTCATCCTTGCGCAGGGGCCATGCTAATCTTCTCTGTATCGTTCCAATTTTAGTATATGTGCTGCCAAAGCGAGCACTGCCTGAAGCTTTTCTTGAGTCAAAGGCCACTGATCTACCCAGACTAGGTCAGATGTTTTCCATATAATAGGATCCACAGTCAGTTGAGCAGCTGCAATCAGTGGCCTGAAGAAAAAAGCTCAAAACCGAGGCCCTGGTGTGGGGGCGGGGTTGTGGTTTCAAAGGCTGGGTTGTTCCCTGAACATGTTCACCCAACCCTGATAGGGGATTAAAATCTTGTTTAAGCATCAAATTAGATACAGTTTCATTTGGGTTAACAAGCACCACTCCTAATTCTTGAGAACATCTCTCCCCCATAAATTGCATAGAAGGTGTTCCAGCACAAAAGGTTGTAAAGTACCAGCATTACCTTTGGGGTCAGTCTAACTAAGGGAGGCAGAATGTGGAAGGGAATTTTGACTCATACCTATTCCCTGCAACTGAGTCATGGACAGGGTCAAAGACCAGACTGAAGGCCAATGTTGCTTTGACATGACTGAAATATCTGCCCCAGTACCAAAGGATACCCAGGAAAGAATGATCTTGAATAGTAAGCACGAGTTGAGGGCATTCCTGAGAAATAGCTCTGACCCAATTGGCATTGGAGGACCCGAAGCCCTCAGATCCTCTGCTCCCTCCCTTCTGAACCTGTCCACATTTTTGAAAAAGCACAAAAATAAGCTGAGCAATGTGTTCTCCTAAAATAATAGACACAATACCATGAGGGGCTGTGGCCATATCTTGGACTTCTCCTTCATAATCAGAGTCAATGACTCCAGGGAGAACTTAAAGCCCTCTCATGGCAGAGCTGCTTTGCCCAAGCAGAAGTCCCACAGTGCCCTCAGGGAGGGGACCAAAAATGCCTGTGGGAATCCTCTGAGGTCCTAGCTCTGGGGTTAATACGTAGTGGGTGGTGGAACTGAGGTCCAGTCTTGCGGAACGAGGACTTGCTCTAAAAAGGAATTCAATGCCCTTCTGGGGAGTGGGGACTTAAGATGGGACTGTCTCTCCATGGTTGTGGGTAACTGCCCTGATTGTTTGACAGGCCTGGGGCAAGACCCAGACTCAGTTTCCCAAAGTTGGCTTAAGAGGCCTGCCCTGAGAATCAGTTTTTGACCTGCATTTATTAGCTCAATGAAAGCCTAGCTGACATTTGGTGCATAAAAATATGGGTTGCACACACACAGGCACTGAAGTTCCCTGAGTGTGTTGTGGACAGTGCTTACTAAAATGACCAGACTTTCTAAAATTGAAACAATTGTCATTTCTTTGGGGGCCAGAGGGACGAAGGGATTTACCCCATTGGTTATTTCCTTGCATCTGCTGATACACCACTCCAATGGGTACCTCTTTCATCCTAGCCGCAAACGTGGCCCCTTGAGTGTAAGAAGATCCAACATCTGCACAGAGGTGAATATAATCTTCCAAGGAACCTCATTTCTTGTAGGGGCGGATCACAGCTTGACAGGCAGAATGGCATCCTCAAAGGCTAATTGGCAGACAATTGAAGTCCCAGTCTCTGGGTCAGCAATTACATGCCCCACGGCTTGCAGCAGCTGGGCAACAAAATCTTGATAATTTTCATCAGGGCCATGGCAAATTTTACTCAGCTCCTCTGTTCAGAGCTGTAAGGGGTAGCCTCCTCCAGGATGTGAGTGCCATAGTGGCAACCTGATGGTATACAAACCGAGGCCAATTAACTTGGGTTGCAGTATCAGAATAATTTCCCATTCATGTGAGCATTATCATAAGACACTCCATTGTTAGCTTGGCAGTTGCACCAAACCATTTCATCAGCTTTGTCCATATATTTTGCCTTCCATAATAGATATCCCCCAACCCCCCAGAAAGACACGCCTTGGCAATACTTTTCCAATCATTAGGTGGTGAGGTTTCATCCTCCAAGGTTTCTATCATAGCCATAGTAAAAGGGGCAGTAACTCTGTATTGAGAGACTGCTGCCTTTATATCCTTCAAAGTCTTAAAGAGGTTTATGGTATTTCTGATTAGAAGCTGGATCCACAAGAACAGGAAAGGCTTGGAATCCTAACATGATCTCACCAGCTTCCCGGGCCAATTACAAAGCTTGCTGTAATGGAATAGCAGATGGGGAAGAGGCCCATGGAGTCCCCAAGCATGTGGCAAAGAAGAAGTTGCTTGAGGGGAAGGAGCTGGAGCAGAGGGAAGGTATATCATGACAACTAGTTGATACAAAGGCCATTCGAGGACCTGAAATAAGTGGCTGTACTTCAATGAAGCTGGAAAAAATAATCTTCAACCATGTCTTCCTTTGGACAAAGATAATTCCTGTCCTAAATCAAGGTTGCTCCTATGTAGAGGACGCCAAGAGCCAGATGACCTCTAAGCAAGATGATTTGCAGCAGGGCAGGAGCCTCAGGCAATTCATCAGCAGGTGTTCTTTGTGGAGAAAGAGCCTGAGCCCATGGCGATCCTTAAGCACATAATCATCAAATAATCCCCTCACCTGTCTTGTACTGTCTCAATAAAAGGCAGAGGTTGCTCGGGGGATACCCTGAAATCATGGTTAGCCCACCTCCTGCAAGCTTGTACTTTTAATCCCAATCATGCCTGGTTCCTTCCTGTGGAGATCAAGACCAGGGCCATAGGCGCTGCAACATCTAGCAGGATTCAGCAGTATCCAGCAGGACACAACAGGACACTGGGGACATGGATCAAAGGGGAAAGGGACACTCAGAATTAAGTGAAGCTTTTGGCAGACAGTTGGAGGAAGTCCAAAGGGAAACTCCGCTCAGGGCAGTGGGACCATTGGCCAATTTAGAATCTAGGGAACCTCACTCACAATAAGTGAAGCCTTTGGTAAATAAGCAAAGACATTTAGAGAAAATAATGGGTAACTTCCTGTTTGGGGAGTCGTGAGAATTGAAAACTGAGGAAGAAGGTGATGTTTGAGCAGAATTTGAAAGTGAGAAGAATAGTGAGGTTCAGTGGGAATCTGAACCTAATGAGAACTGGGAATCAAGAGCATATGATACAGACACAAATAAACAAGGAATTACCTCTGTGGTCATTATGGCTGCTCAGATCAAATAATAGGAAGACTGCGTAAATAGTCTCACAGTCAGAAATGCCAACTTAGAGCACGCAATATTGCCCTCAGTGCCTCCCTATGTAAATGAACTGCCTGTGACTTCCGTTATGGAGGCTGTGTTAAAAGGGCGTAAAACCAGCGACTTTAAGTGGGAAGAAACTTGGCGGCTTTTTCCAGTTATGGTCACTGATATTCCTCCCGATATACAACACCATCAAGGGGGGCCAACGTTTTGATCACCATATGATCACCTTTGCAGTTCTGAAAGATTTGAAACAGGCTGTAGCACAGTATGGTATGCAATCCTCATTTTGTAAGGTCTGTTACAGGGGCTTGCACAAGAGTAGGGGCTCATTCCTTATGACTGGAACATGATAGCCGGAACTATTCTTGAGTCTGGACAGTATTTAAAGTTCATAACCTGGTGGAAGGAGGAGGCTTACCTGATGAGTTACCAAAACCATCAGAGAGGAGTCCCTGTAACATCAGAACAGCTCACTGGGTCTGGTCAGTGGCTGGGGATTCCAAATCAACTTCAGTATGATGAAATAGCCATAGTCCAGACAAGGCAGTGTTGTCTTAGGGCCTGGGAAAAGGTTCAGGCTCCAGGAGAGATCTCTAAATCTTTTATTAAGATAATACAGTCAGGGAATGGATTCATTCATTCATTCATACTGACTTTCTCGCCCAATTAAAAACTGCAGTTGATAAGGCCATTGCTCAGCCGGAGGTCAAAGACATGCTATTCTAAATTTTAGCATTTGAAAATGCTAACTCTGAATAGCAAAAGGCCTTGTGACGTTTGAGAGCACAAAATGCCCCATTAGAGGAATATATATGGGCATGTGCTGATATAGGACGGAATCCCACAAGGCTAATTTACTTGCTGCTGCTTTAATAGAAGGGGTCAATCCGTACCATCCTAGATATCACAATTATAGAAAATTGGGACATAGGAGAAAAGAGTGTTGGAAAGGGAATATCTATAGGAAAAACAATGACCAAAAGACTTATAGCAAATGGAAACCCCCTGGGTTGTGTCCCAGGTGTAAGAAAGCACCCCATTGGGCGAGTGAGTGCCACTCTCAGTTCGATAAAAAAGGAAAACCTTTACCACAGGAAAACTACTAGGCAGGCCCAGCCCAGGACCCACAGGCAAAGAATAGGGGTCTGAGAATCTACTCATTCACCAGCAACTTCACTCTGTTCAGTCTCTTTTACATGCCACCTCAGGAAGTGTTGCTTTTGACTTACTGGCATATGATAATGTCCTTTTGCTTACCAGCATTGGAGCAAAAGAATTGAGAACAGGAGTGTGTGGTCCTCTTCCCTCAGGTACTATTGGATTATTGCCCAGGAAAAGTGAATTAGGATCTCAGGGAATGTTCATCCACACAGGTGTTATTGATGGTAATTACTTAGGGGAAGTATAGATCATGATCTCAGTAAACCAGCCAACTCAAATTTTGGCCAGACAAAAGATTGCTCAATTGCTACTCCTACCGCACATTAAGTTATAAGCTACTGGGGAAAACATGCTGGTGACACAAGCCCTATTTTCTGGCAAATGTCTGTCAATAAGCGTAGGCCTCAACTGACTCCTACTCTGAAGGGTAAAACCTTTACTAGCCTGTTAGACATAGGCGCTCTAAATCAGTGGCCCAGGGAATGGGAAAAACAAGTTGTTGATATTACTTTTGTTGGCATCAGAACTCTAGATTCAATCTATCAGAGTATTTTGCCTTTGAACTGCTTAGGGCTGGATAAGCAGAATGCTCAAATCCGACCATATGTAGCCAATATTGCTATTAACCTATGGGGTCATGATTTGTTCCAGCAATGGAACTCTGTGGTAACCTTATCATCTCCTCATGTTAATTCCTTGCAAATGTCAAATTTAGCATAGAGGCGACTGCCCTGCCATAGCTTTTAGGTTGTCCTGGAAGAGTAGTAATCCAGTGTGGGTGGAGCAGTGAGTGTTAACTATGGAACAACTGGATGCTTTAAAATTAGTAGCACAGGAACAATTGGAGCAAGGGCATATCGAGTCCTCTACCAGCCCTTGGAATGCTCCTGTTTTTGTGATAAGAAAGAAATCAGGCAATTGGAGAATGCTCACTGACCTTTGCAAAATTAATGAAACTATTATACCCATGGGACCCCTGCAGTTAGGCCTTCCTTTACTCTCTGATTCCTTCCAATTGGTATTTGCATGTTATTGACTTAAAGGATTATTTTTCTTACCATATACCTGCATCCTGAAGATCAACCACATATAATTATAGCCACTACTCACTCCCCAACCAGAGTTATTTATCAAGTAGATACTCTTTTAGAATAGTTGTTCCTTTCTAACAGAGCTACATAAAAATTACAATACTTAGATAAAATTTGTGAACTGATTGCTAAGGGTAGAAATAGAATTCACCAACTTAAAGGTTATAATCCTTATTCTATTATGGTTCCTTTCACAGAAAAGCAAATTCAACTCAATTTTAATTATCCATATAGCGGCAAATTACTTTTGCATCCTGTACAGGCTAAATTACTAATGAATATCCTAACAACAAAAGATTTCAGTTTTTAAAGCTTACTTCTTGGATTCTCCCTTATGTTGTTAGAGACCCTCCAATTTTGGATGCTATTATCTTTAACACAGATGCCAGCAAGCACAGCAAAGTTGGATATACAGATGGTAATACTTTCAAAGTTGTTCAAAGTCCTTATACTTTGTTCAAAAAAATGAAATATATGCTATTTTTGTTTTACTTCAAGACTTTCCTTGTACAATAAATGTCGCAGATTCTTAGTATGCCTGCATAGCTATTAGAAAGATAGAAACAGCAACCATCACTTCCACTGGTGAGATTTCTTCTCTCTTTCAGTCTCTTCAGGCACTTAGAAGGCATTGTCCTCACTCTATCTACATAACTCATATCAGAGCACACACCATACTACTGGGTCCAATGACCTCATTGAATGCAAAAATAGATTGGACCCTTATTGGTACTGTTCAAAAAGCTTCTACCTTTCACTCTTACACACACTAATGCAAAAATGCTCCGTAAGAAATTTCAACTTATAAGAACTCAGTCTCAGCAGATTTTTTCTAATTGTCCTTGTTCAAGGATACACTTACCTCCTCTTCTGGAGAGAACCAACCCTAGAGGAGAAGCAGCAAATCAGATATGGCAGATGGATGTGACCATTGTCTCATCCTTTGGTAGAGTGAAACATGTTCATCATTCCAGAGATATTTTTTCTCATTTCTCTTAGGCTACTGCTTTACCGGGAGAAAGGACTTACCAAGTCATTCAGCATTTGTTACAGTGCTTTAATATTATGAGTATCCCCAAATCTATTAAAACTGATAATGCACCTTCTTATTCTACTCACAAATTAAATACCTTCCTATCTTTTTGGAATATTCAATTATCTCATGGTATTCCTTACAATTCTCAAGGACAAGCCATTATTGAACAATGTCATAAAACATTGAAAGATATGTTAGATAAACAGAGATGGGGAGAGTCTATCCTCCCCTTAGTCCTAAATACATGCTCACAAGAGCTCTTTTCACTCTCAATTTTCTGAATCTCAGCAATGACAAAAAGACAGCTGCAGAACGCCATTGGACATCTCTTTCATTCACTATCCTCTCCAATACAACAACCTATTTTTTATAGAAAACCTGACATGTCAGAGTGGAAGCCTGGTTATGTACTGCATTGGGGTCAAGGTTTTGCCCATATTATTACAGAACACCAAGAGAAGCAGTGGTTACCAGCCCACTGGATTAAGCCTCGACATGAGCAGGACACCTTATCAGTGCCTTAACAAATTTGTTTTCACTAACTATTCTTTTATTCACAGGATGCTGATTTTTGGAGCCTAGGTAATTTTATAATAGAGAAACCCTGGATCAATCTCCTCTATGGGAACTCTAGCTGCCTCTCCCATATCACTGTCCATCATCAGCAAGAAGCAGTTAAGAGCGGTCAGTGTCCTGTTTCCCTAAGAGGCAGTTGGAGCTTCTATGCGGAGTGAGAAGATTGATACAGGTTTTCATTATTTTGGGCTGAATAACTAGCCACAGGTAAGCTTAGTATGCATCTTCTAAACCTTTGAAGACTATGACAACAAAGACCTCGAACAGCAGGCTTCAGGATAATGGTTATACTGGTATCAGCCAAGATAAAAGAATTTCACTTGTTGGATTTATATCTGTTTCAATTGGGCACCTGATCCTTACTTAAAGTTATACTGCTCTTTGGAAAGGGTCTGTGTTCAGTACAGCCCTTTCCTCACTGAACCTAACTTCGGGTGGTGGTTAATACTTCCCATGGAAGCGTCATGGGCCTTATGGGTCAGCCCGTAGCACATAGTTGGGTGGTGATTAGCGCAAAGGGGACATGCTTTCCCCTATGCCTAGTTTGGCTAAAATAGTTTCTCTTATACCCCGATTAGTTCCATTGGTTAATTCTATTATGCTTATATGCCCTTTTGTTTCTTTTACTTAGCAGGAAGCAAAGCTCTTCGGTGAAATCGGCTGAAATAACCAATGACAGATTTTCTCCCTTGCTTATCCAGAAATATCTTTAATACACGGTGGGGGGGGGGGGAGATGTAGAGGACGCCAAAATCCACATGACCTCTGAGCAAGATGATTTGCGGCTGGGGGGCAGACCCTCAGGCAATTCATCAACAGATGTTCACTTGCGGAGAAAGAGCCTGAGCCCATGGTGATCCTTAGGCATGCAGTCATTGTCTAATACTCCCCTCACCTGTCCTGTACTGTCTCAATAAAAGGCTACTGTGGAGGTTTCTCGGGGCTACCCTGCAGTCAAGGTTAGCCCACCTCCTGCAAGCTTGTACTTCTAATCTGGTCAGGCCTGATTCCTTCCTACTGCTATCAAGACCAGGGCCATAGGGGTTGCGACACACATTTCGGCCACTACAAAAAAATTTTTTTAATTGAGGTTTGATGGTTCATGACTGTAGTTCTCAGCTATTCAGCAGGTTGTGAAAGGAGGGTCACTTGGTTGGAGGATGCAGTGAGATATGATCAGAGCACTGCACTTAAGTCTGAGCACTGGAGCAAGACCCTGTCTCTAAAGCATTTAATAATAAATAATTCCATCAATATTACTAATAGTTTGTAGTACTGGATCTTTTAAAAGCATGCTCCATTTTATTTATTTTTGAGACAGAGTCTCACTCTGACGCCCATGGTAGAGTACCATGGCATCGCAGCTCACAGCAACCTCAAACTCTTGGGCTCAAACTCCCAAGTAGCTGAACTACAGGTGCCCACCACAATACCTGGTTATTTTTAGAGACTGAGTCTCACTCTTGCTCAGGCTGGTATTGACCTCCTGAGCTCAAGCAATCCACCTGCCTTGGCCTATGAGTACCAGGATTATAGCTGTGCCCAGCCTGCATGCTCCATTTTACATTTCCAATACATCCCAATTAAGACAGCATATTCAATGCATATGTCTGATTTTTCTGCTTTTATGTATATTTAGGTGGCTGAGTAGGTCCATGGAACATCTACCTGTTTCCTCCTTGTAATTGCTTATTTATTGATTAGTATTTTCCTAATTTCACTGAGGGTTGCAAAATAGCAGTTTTCTAACTCTAGTATACCCTCTGCATGTACTAGTTCTTACTCTCTAGTAAGACTTGCATTTTCTCCTGAGTTCTTCATTACATTTAAAACTAACCTAACAGGAAGAGTATAAAAACTTGATTCTTTCACTTAGTAACTTCCACAACAATGATGATGTGGCCCAGCAAACAAAAATAAAAACATATAGATAATACTTTTCCTTACATTATTTTCTGTGTATTTGATAGGATTCCATATACTGAAGTTATATCTGTTTTCTGGTTAAAATTGTCCCATCTTGAGTCAGTGAGGGACACTTCACTTGTCCTCCTGTGTCCTTGTGCCATGAGACCATATGTTTAGAGAAATTTCTGATTTTCTGGAACACACATGAGAGCTTCTCTTTGTCTTTTACATAATTTGCAAACAGTTGTTCTGTTTGGTATATTCTTTTTAACTTATAGTGATTCCTACCATGCAAAATATCCTGGTTTTATATTATGTCCTTTATCAATCTTTTCTTTCACTAACACTTCTATATTCTTAAAAAGGCCAGATTTATTCTCACAGCTTATAGGAATATTTACCAATGTTTTCTTCTCCTATTTGCAGGTTTTAAATGTTTTGCCATTCATATTCCTTCTTTATTTATCCTTTATCTTATTCTAGCACATGACAAATTTATTTTCATCACTTTTTTTTTAGAGACGGAGTAGTCACTTTATCGCCCACAGTAGAGTGCCATGGCGTCGTCACACAACTCATAGCAACCTCCAGCTTTTTGGGCTTAGGCAATTCTCTTGCCTCAGCCTCCTGAGTAGCTGAGACTACAGGTGCCCGCCACAACGTCTGGCTATTTTTTTGTTGTTGTTGCAGTTTGGCCAGGCTAGGTTTGAACTCACCACCCTCAATATATGGGGCAGGCACTTTACTCACTGAGCCACAGGCGCCGCCCTATTTTTAACATTTTTATAGGACTATCCAGTTTTCAAACATGAAGCATTGTACTGATAAAGGTTCCCCATTTTTGTTTTTATTGTATAACTTTTTATCCACTTTATTGGATTTGTGAATTTTCTGCTGTCCCGGTGTGCTTTCCTGTTTATGTTCCCAGCCATTTTCAACTGGTGTACCAGAGCACACTAATCTGTGAGAGGATCTTAGGTGTGCCAGGAACATTTTTAAAGGTCATTAATTGAATATTTTTGAAAGAAGTTCAAAGCACAGTAAGTATATTTCTTTTTACTTTTTTTCTTGTCAACATAATTTAAATGTGTCATAAAAATTTCAATATAGGGCTGGGAGCAGTGGCTCATGCTTATAATCCTAGAACTCTGGGAGGCCGAGGTGGCTGGATTGCTTGAGCTCATGAGTTTGAGACCAGCCGGAGCAAGGAGACCCCATCTCTATAAAATAGCTGGGCAGTTGCGGCAGGCACCTGTAGTCCCAACTACTTGGGAGGCTGAGGCAAGAGGATCACTTAAGCCCAAAAATTTGAGGTTGCTGTGAGCTATGATGCCATAGCACTCTATTGAGGTTAACAAAATGAGACTCTGTCCCAAAAAAAAAACAAGTACAAATGAAAGCTATTTCAATGTGTACTATAAACAAGGTCTGATTTTCATGTAGATTAACACCCAAGTTTTTACAGATTAGATGTAACAACCTGATAGCTGGTATCATCTGAAAATCAATCAAACAGCAACAAAAACACACCCCAACAAAAACTGTCCTTAAAGACATAAGAAAGATAGAAATATCAATTATTAAGAGTCTATAAACAAGCGGAAATGCTCCTGGATATTTCCTTTGTCTAAAGAGAGAAATTCAACAGAACAGCCCCAAGAGTTAAGGTACGTCCCTGAATACTGTGGGTGAAGAGCTTTATATCCAAAGCAGAGATATAAAACCTTACTGATAGAATCGAGTTACTGACCCACCCAGGAAGGATCCCCTTCCTGGAAAGCATGTCCCTCCCAGGAAGTAGTGAATGGACCAATCCAGACCTCACTAACCTTGTCCCACCTACCAGCCCAGGTAAAGCTATGGTCAAACCAATCCTGGCAGCCCTAACCATTTAAATCCCTGTCCGCTATAGCCCACGTGTGGATTTCTCCCTAATCAGGAATTTCACCCCACATGCACTCCAGGTGGAATAAAAGCCACTTTGATTGCACAAATTGGATCTCCTCCTTCCTTTCATCTTGTGCCTCGGAATAATTTTTATCTTTGGTTCCAGAACTTTTCATATGGTGCCTGTAACTCCCTGGGGAAAAGCCCCTTTAGGGGCTGGAAATATAACCCACTGAACCTAACCAAACTGACCCTTATTCCCGTGAGACAAAGAGAAACTGTGCACTCTCTGAACTTGCCTGACATTCATCCACTTCATACTGAGGTGAGCCCTCATCTAAAAACTTTTCTGCACTTCTTTCCTCTTCTTGTTCCTGCTCTACCTCCTCATCTCCCCACCCTCTCTTCCCACACTTTTAAGTATATGATCTTTTGGTTCTTTTAACCCTCCCCACTGGCGGTCACACAGAGGCTAGGCCCTCTTTTGACCGAAGTCATATGTGGAGAGTCCGGGTAATCTCCTGATGCCAGCCTCACCAGCCCTGCCCTGGGCCTTGATTGTTTTCGGTTTTTCAGTGAACCAGGTTCACTTATCTAGAATCTTCCTGGAGATCTAGATCACCTAGATGCCACATACAGAGGACGTCTTAGTCATGTTGTTCCCCATTTTCCCCTTTGAAAGTTGCCTTTATTTGGGGGTAACAGTCACTTAGGTTATTTTCGTTCCTCCTTTTCCGCCTCGAAAATTCTCTTTATATCTTACCTTTAATCTCATTTACTTTCTACCTCCAGTTTTTGCTACGGGCAACACTCAGTCACAGATTCCCCCTTCTTCACCTCTAAGCTGTCTTCTAACTAACTTCAAACCTCTACACCTTTACCCTGACCTCAAACCTAAACGCCTCATTTTTTTCTATAATACTGCTTGGCCACTATGTACAAACTTGGCAATGGTTCACATTGGACTAAACATGGCACCTTTGATATCTCAATTCTCACTGATCTCAAAAGTTATTGTCACAAATTAGGCAAATGGTCAGAGATCCCTTACATTCATGCATTTCTCACACTCTAAAACATTCCTTCCTTGTGTTTATCCTGTGAACCCTCTCAAATTCTCCTTGCGTGAGTACCTCCAAATTTTTCTGACTCATCTGACTCCACATTATCTTCTTTAGATGTGGCAGATATCCCCGCCTCGACTTCCTCCCTATCAGCAAACTTCCATCCCTCCCATCCTTCCCATCCCTTCCACCCTCTACAATTCCTTAAAGCGTGGTAAGAGAAAAAAAATGGCTAACTTGGGATGGAAAAAAATGTGCCAGACTCAGTTTCCCCACCCCATACTAGGTCTGGCCACACCTTTGGACCTCCCACTTCCAAAATACTACAATCTCTATACTCTCTCCAAGAGGCTGTGGGAACGGAAGGCATTGTCAGGATTCATGTCCCATTCTCTGTCTCAGACCTCTCCCACAAAAGTCAAATGCCACGGACCACCCTGTCGGTGGGCTCCAGTCCGAGGGAAAGCAGGGAGAAGGAACGAGGAAAGTTGAGAGGTCGGCACAGGAATGACAGTCTGGCACACTACGGGTTAAAGTATGCAGCTGCAAATTTTACTGAGAGTATATGTTGGTATTTATACATTTTCTTTCCAAGGTTCAAACAATGCAATCTTCATTCTGCTTATGCTTGTAAATTATCTTTGTGTTTGCATATGCGGTTTATCATGCATTACATGTTTTCAAGGTTTTGCTCTCCGGAGGGAGGTGGTTTATCAGTAACACCTGCTTACTCCCTCTTCAGGAATGTCAAGGCTTACAACTCTTCTCAGTCCTGCAACTCTTTTCAGTTTCTTATGATTTTATTTTTAAAACAGCTGGACATATTCTTTTATGTATAATGCTTGACTACTTTTATATATATTTTCTATATATTTTTACTCTTATTAGTAACTATACTTTGATTCATAATTGATTGTTTGTTAAACATTAAACTACTCTATTGATTTGTATTACATATGAAAATTAGTGAAGCAAGATGTTTGAACAAATCCTTATTGTGGGAGGTCATGTCTTGTAAAAGTTCTGTTTATGCATTTATTCTGTTTTTTCTGTCCCCACTGATATTTATGGTGGGAAAAACCTCTTTGTGTGTTCATTAGTAGTGCCACTGAGTCTAGCAAGCTCATGAGGTGGTGTTATATTTGGATTAACAGTGTATTGTGTTCATTCTTAGGAAAGTACATATTGATAGTTTATCAGAACAAACAGACTTCTGGTACAGAATGACAAACACATGAATAGATGCCACAATCTTTAAACTTAAGCGGGTAACTGAGCATGCTAGGCAACATTTCTGATGCTGTGCATACTGGGGGCTCTGGGGGCTAAGCTCTGTGGAGCACAATCCACCTTCCCGTCGTTCTAGAACGCGGACAGCGCTGCCTCACTACGGCTATGGTGCCGTGGGTGCGGCATTTCTCCCTTTTTTGTTTTTAAACCGCAGTTCAAAGACTTCTTGGCGTATAGAGTTGATAGAAGAAAACAGACATTGTATGAGACATGGTAACAGTAACACAACACAAAATAATAGACAGCTAATTATGGTTATGAATACAATATACTGGATCCAGTCAAGAGGATTGAGTGCTTTAAATCCACTAGTTAAAGATTGAGCCAATGTGTTAAGAGAAGTTATTGGTAAATGAGCTTGACTCATGGCTGTAATATCTTGTTGTAAGCCGTGTAAATTATGTGTTATATCATTGTCTCTCCAAACACCTTGTAAATGTGCTTGCACTTTACTCCATGATTCAGACATGTTATATGGTAAAGGTGTAATGCAAATAGCCTGAAAGGCAGAATGACACTTTGTTTGTAGCTTCTGTTGTATGTACTTAATGTCTTGACCTAAAGCTAAGACTACTTCTTCTAACACATTTAATTTGGCTTCAAGCTTATTATCAATACTAGCTTGTGTCATTAATGCTAAAGTTACATTACTGCTAAGAGTATTGACATAGTGTGCTGTATGCATTTGTTGCACTAAAGCTGTAGTAGCTACAGCAAAAGTAGTGATTATAGAAATTAAAGCTGCAATGCCTAAAATTAAAGCTGCCACAAATTTTTTAGGTCTAATTAATTCATTAAGTGTTTCTAACACTTGTAATGCTGCATTATCATACCATGGATCGTCTTGCAGATCTACAGGTAACATTACATATGAAGGTCTTTTTACAATTAACATAACATTTAGCAATCTATTATTTACATGAAATATATCAGAAGAAGCAATACAATTGGTTATTTTGCATGCAGTACATGTGACTTTATAAGAATTATTATGTTCAACTATGCTAAAAAAGGCAGTGGGTGCTAATAATAGTGCATAGGGATATCCTATACACACTCTTACTGGTATGGCTGCAGGGCTTGTCATGCCTGGTTTTCTTTCTAAAATCATATTTGTTGCAGCCATTAATCGAAATAAATCATAATGAATTTGAATTTTATTCTGTTCTTGTGCAACCCATATAGGTTCAACTAAACCAGCTGAATATCATCGCCTTATTTTTTGAGGAGGAAAAGATGACCATCTATATTTATGATATTTTACACTATTATCAGCAAAGTATTTTTCATAATCAATTGTTCCAGAGGTGACAGAATAATCCCAAATAATTAATTTGGAGTTAACTGGGACATGTCGACTGGCTGCTTCTGCAAAGCCACATGACAGCCAGACGGGAGTTTTAGTTAAAGATGAATCCCAGAATTGATTTATATCTCTATACTTTTCTTTACAGTTGGGGATAGGTAATGTAGTTACCTCTTCAAAAGTTTCATTAAATGTTATATGTCCTAAGGTTTGAAGTTCATATTCCCAAACATAACATTTAGTTGCATCTGCGGGATCCGGAGCGTCAGTTAAGAACACTCTAGAGCTAGTTTGCACACAAAATGGTGGGGCTCTCCCTCTTAAGGTGAGACAAATAGGGAGTGAGTCTACCCTGCCTGTAAAGTTAACAGAGGAAGAGGCATGATCCCGTGATTCTGAATCTTGCAATCCTCCCAAACGGAGGGTATCATTAGTTAAAATTTTTATAGGCTCTTGATCCAGCCACCCTACAGGGTGTAACAAAGGTGGATTAGGAATGTATGCCCAATAGGCTGCACTTTCCACTTTAGGGCTGGACAAGAGAGTTAAAAATGCTGCAAAATACATTACAGGAGTTAAAGCTTTGCCTTGAGACAACAGTAAACGTTTTGCCTCTTGAGTGAGAGTTCTAATTTGCGTCCACGTGATCTTGTTTGTTGTCGGCGGATGCACTTTCACTTTCTCCAGCCGATGTGTGAGGTTTCGCAGAAGCCGCTGGTGCCTCCTCCTGCGTTGTCTTTTCCGGAGGAGCCGGCTTGACCAGTCGGTCTGGAATGCAGATGGGGGATTCGGCATCCTGTGGAAAAACACAAGCATACCCTCGTCCGGAGGTTATGAGGACATCTGGTCCTTTTCATAATCCAGTTAATAAATCTTTCCAAAGAACTTTTGGTAAAGCAGTTTTTGTTTCTGGTTGCCAGTGTACTAATGCTGGTGTATGATTTTCTGTATTAACATTTAGATGATTTAATACAAATAAAGCATGTGACAAAATGTGATGAGGAGAGAAATATGTATGGGCCTTTTGTAGGCGCTCAATTTGTAGTTTTAATATTTGATTGGATCGCTCCACAATGGCCTGCCCTTGTGGATTGTAAGGGATCCCTGTAGAATGAGCTATTTTCCATTGAGCACAAAAGTTAACAAATGCTCGAGAAGTATAGGCTGGAGCATTATCTGTTTTTAATTGAAGAGGGACACCTAGCTGTTGAAAACAGTTAAACAAGTGTTGAATAACATCCTTGTAAGCCTCGCCAGTTTTTGCAGAGGCACAAATATAATGTGAAAAAGTATCCACAGTTACATGTACATATGCTAATTTTCCAAAGCTTGGCACATGGGTAACATCCATCTGCCATAAAATATTGGGGCGGAGGCCCCTAGGATTAACTCCAAATTTTAATGGATGATGAGTGAGAGGGCATGCCTTACACCGCAAGACTATCTGTCTTGCCTGTTCTCTGGTAATGTGAAACATTTTTCTTAATGCATTAGCATTTTGATGATGCAAAGCATGGCTGTCCTCAGCCTGAGTGACTGTGGCCATTACAGTTCTTGTAAGTAAATCTACAGTAGCATTACCTTGTGCCAATGGTCCTGGTAGTTGTGAGTGCCCTCTTATATGACCAATATAAAATTGATTGTGTCTTTGTTGAATCAAAGTTTGTAGCCTTTTTAACAAAGGCAGTATAGTTGAAGTTCCTGTTAAAAGAGCAGTTTCAAGGGCTGGAAATAAGGAAGCAACATATTTAGAATCTGTATACAAATTAAACTTTTGTTTAAAATGTTCAAAAGCAGTGATTAATGCCCATAGTTCTGCTTGTTGAGCTGAAGTTTGTGCCACTTCTTTTATGAGAGGCGACATGCCTGGACTAAAAACTACAGCTTTTCCTGTCGAAGAGCCATCAGTAAATAATGTGACAGCCTGAGGTAGTGGCTCTCTGGCACACAAAAGAGGAAATATAAGTGAAACTGTTTTTGCAAATTCAATTAAAGGATGTTTTGGATAATGATATAAAATTTGTCCTGTGTAACCTTGCAAGGCCAATATCCAATCTTCATTATTTTGAAGTAATTGTTCTATTTGAGTTTTATTATAAGTAGTTATAATAGCATGAGGTTCTTTACCAAATAACTCTCTAGATCGTTTCCTGCCTTTGTCTATGAGTAAGGAGATTAAATAAGGATAATCAGCAACAACTTTTGCTTGTACATGTGGTAGATGGATCCATTCTAAAATGCCTGCCTGCCACAAGCAGGCAGTGGGTGTATATTCAGTAGAGAAAATTAATAAAGACCATGGTTTCTGATAATTAACCTGCTTAACTCTAGCTTGGCTGAGTGCCTGTTCCACAACCCCCAGTGTCTGTAAAGCTTCTTTAGTCATTATTCTTGGAGACTGTGGATCTGAGTCTCCTTGTAAAATAGCAAACAAAGGACTGAGAGTCCCCGTAGTAATTTTCAAATAAGGCCGAATCCAATTTATGTCTCCTAAGAGTTTTTGATAATCATTAAGTGTTTGTAATTTATCTCTTCTTATCTGTACTTTCTGTGGAGTGATATAATCCGAATGAATCCACTGACCTAAATAGTTAAGCGGCTTATCTCTTTGAATTTTTTCTGGGGCAATAATTAGACCAAACTTAGTTAATTGCTCTATGGCCTTTTCCAGCATAAGTTGTACTTGTGCCTGATGTTGATGAGCCAATAAAATATCATCCATATAATGAATAATGTAAGCATCTGGAAATTGTACTCGCAGTGCTGCTAAAGCAGCAGCCACAAATTTTTGACACAATGTAGGACTATTTTTCATACCTTGAGGTAAAGTTTTCCATTGATACCTTTTAAAAGGCTCTTGTAAATTTAGTGAAGGAACACTAAAAGCAAACCGAGGGCAGTCATCAGGATGTAGATTAATGGTGAAAAAACAATCCTGTAAATCAATAATTATAATTGACCATCTCTCAGGTATGGCCACAGGGGAAGGGAGCCCAGGTTGCAAGGCTCCCATATCCTCCATCACTGTATTGACTGCTCTTAAGTCCTGTAAAAGTCTCCATTTTCCAGATTTTTTCTTTATCACAAATACAGGAGTATTCCAAGGGCTAGTGGATTCTTCCAGGTGCCCTTTGTCTACTTGTTCCTGAACTAAAATTTGTAATGCCTGTAACTTTTCTGTTGTTAGGGGCCACTGACTAACCCATACAGGCGTATCTGTTAACCATTTTATTTTGATTGCATGATTTTCTGCAGTGGCCCCTATGTAAAATGCTGGTCATTTAACTGATCAGCAGTGACTAATTTTAAATCCATAACGTGTAGGAGGTCCCTGCCCCATAGAGTGAATGGTAAAGAGGGCAATACATATGGTTGAACAAAACCTGTTTTTCCTTCAAACTCCCAAGAGAGATAAGCTGTACTTTGCATAACTCCTGTGGCTGAACCAAGCCCAATCAAAGAAGAAGCGGTTCGTTGAACCGGCCAGGACTGAGGCCATTCAGAAGCTGCAATACAGGTTTTGTCAGCTCCTGTATCCATTAACCCTTTAAATGCTTTGCCATTTAATTTTATTTCTTGGAATGGCCTGTCATTCAAATTATGTACCAAAGCCACATAATCAGTGGAGCCAAACTGACCTTGTCCCCTGGCCGTCTTTAAATGTGGTGCAGGTAAAGGGACATATGGTAATAACAGCAATTGCGCAATTCTCTGTCCTTTATGAATTTGAGTTGTTTCCACTAAAGCTCTAACCATTATTTTAATTGTATTTTGAGTATCTGAATCAATTACTCCTGGAATAACTTCAAAATGTTTAGTATAATTTGAACTTCTCCCAATTATAATTCCAACTGTCCCCAGCAAAAGTTGCCCTTTTACTGCAGTGGGGATTAAAGTAACACCGTCCCATTTGGATAATAATACATCCTTTTCACTTGCAAGATCTAAACCTGCACTTCCAGGAGTGCCCCGTGAAAGGTTATGAATAGTAAATTCAGGGGCTTGAGGATTTAAAGTAGATGAGTGCTGCACATCCTGCACCGCAGCATGATCTCCCTTGGGGTCCGGGCTGGGAGAATGCCCCTCACCTAGTTTTTTGACTTTCGTACTTCCTGATCCTCAGAATCAGTGTCTCCCTTGTCATTCAAGGGGGTTCCATCCTTATGAAATTTTGATTTGCATTCATTTCTCCAATGTCGCCCCTTCTTACAACGAGGGCATAAGCCGGGTGGGTCCCCCCTTGGCTTATTGGCATGGGACTGTTTACAGTCCTTCTGCATGTGTCCTGGCTTGCCACAATTGTAGCAAGTGTTAGCAGGAGCTCTTGGCCCCTTACCTCCTTTATTGAAGGTATTTTTAACATAGGCGCTGAATTTCTGTCCTTGCATTGCTGCAGCATAGGCCATACCCTGGACTATCGCTGGTGAGGCATCCATGCATGCTTTAATATAATCTGGTAAAGTACCTGTTTTTCTTAGAGGACGTATAAGGTCCTGACACAGCGTGTTGGCATTTTCCCATGCTAACTGTTTGAGCAACAGTGATGTGCCCTCAGACGGGGGGAGCATTCTATTAATGGCTTCTTCCAGCCTTGAAATAAAGTCTTGGTACGGCTCCTCCGTACCTTGCCTAATATTGGCTAATGTGCCGCCTTTGGCCCCGGGAGGAGGGAGCTTGCGCCAAGCACTGATGGCATTTTTTGTTATGGCTTCCAGAAATTGGCGGGGGATGGCCGTCTGTGCCTGAGGAGATGCAAAATCATCAGTTCCTAATAGCATAGCCATAGTGGGCTTAGGTCCCCTTCTACCAGAAAATTGAGTAATAGTATCTTTTGACCTATCTTCATATTCAGTTCTCCATAAGACATAATCACCAGGTGATAAAGTGGCTTTAGCTGTTTGATGCCAATCATAGGGAGTAAGCCAGAGGCTTCCAACTAAGTCTACAATCTGTAAAGTATATGGAGCAGAAGCGCCCGAAGTACGGACAGCCTGCTGCAATTCTTTCAATGTTTTAAGAGGCAGGGGTTCCCATACGGGGTCCCCACCGTCATTAGCTGACACTTTCACTGGAAAAGTGAAAGTAAAATCCCCTTGTTTCCGTGCTTCCTGCACTGCGCCCTGAAAACCTCTGGCTTCCTGCCTTGCGTTCTGAAAACCCATGGGAGGCAAAGGTGGCCAAGGGGCACGAGAGACCCTTTTAGCAGGACGTGCCTTTGTCATGCTTACAAACGCCATGGGGGGCTCATTATCATGATCAAAGAAATCCCCTTCCTCATCTTGTTTGGCCATTTCATCTGCTAAATCCCAATCATCATCATCAAAAAAGGCTCCAAGCTCTGGCAGCGGAGGAAAAAAGTCCTCCTCCCGCTCCGGTGGTGGGGGAGTTGTTGCTACAGCACGCAGAAGCCCTGGCTCTGCCTCTTCACGAGTCTCTCTTGGTACTTCATCATGTATAGGTGGACTTTTAGCCTCTGGACTTTTAGTCTCTGAAGCAGTTTCTCGTACAAACGCCTCAAGAGACGTAGTATCAGTTAGCAATTCCCTAATCTGTAGCCACAGGGGGAAGGCTTGAGCGGGGAGTGTATGCTCCCCGTGTGCCTGCACATAACGGCGCATCTCCCTCCCAACTCTTTTCCAATCCGCTAGGGAGAGCGATCCCTCCTCCACGAACCAAGGGCTAACATGTCTAAGAAAATGCATAAGCTCCTCCAACCGTTTGAGGGACACATTGAACCCGTTCTTTGCCAACAAACGCTGCAACATAGTACTCAATATTTTTTCTTCCTTAGTTAATGCGTGCCCCATGAATCCTGTGATTGCTTACACTTAACCGGTCAGCCTTTACCGGCGGGACTGCAGCTCCCTGGTAAGAGCCGCCCTCAACCTTGAAAAAGAAAGAAAAGGAGAGAAGATTACCTGTCCTTCAGGTCCCTGTTCGGGCGCCACCTGCCACGGACCACCCTGTCGGTGGGCTCCAGTCCGAGGGAAAGCAGGGAGAAGGAACGAGGAAAGTTGAGAGGTCGGCGCAGGAATGACAGTCTGGCACACTACGGGTTAAAGTATGCAGCTGCAAATTTTACTGAGAGTATATGTTGGTATTTATACATTTTCTTTCCAAGGTTCAAACAATGCAATCTTCATTCTGCTTATGCTTGTAAATTATCTTTGTGTTTGCATATGCGGTTTATCATGCATTACATGTTTTCAAGGTTTTGCTCTCCGGAGGGAGGTGGTTTATCAGTAACACCTGCTTACTCCCTCTTCAGGAATGTCAAGGCTTACAACTCTTCTCAGTCCTGCAACTCTTTTCAGTTTCTTATGATTTTATTTTTAAAACAGCTGGACATATTCTTTTATGTATAATGCTTGACTACTTTTATATATATTTTCTATATATTTTTACTCTTATTAGTAACTATACTTTGATTCATAATTGTTTGTTAAACATTAAACTACTCTATTGATTTGTATTACATATGAAAATTAGTGAAGCAAGATGTTTGAACAAATCCTTATTGTGGGAGGTCATGTCTTGTAAAAGTTCTGTTTATGCATTTATTCTGTTTTTTCTGTCCCCACTGATATTTATGGTGGGAAAAACCTCTTTGTGTGTTCATTAGTAGTGCCACTGAGTCTAGCAAGCTCATGAGGTGGTGTTATATTTGGATTAACAGTGTATTGTGTTCATTCTTAAGAAAGTACATATTGATAGTTTATCAGAACAAACAGACTTCTGGTACAGAATGACAAACACATGAATAGATGCCACAATCTTTAAACTTAAGCGGGTAACTGAGCATGCTAGGCAACATTTCTGATGCTGTGCATACTGGGGGCGCTGGGGGCTAAGCTCCGTGGAGCACAATCCACCTTCCCGTCGTTCTAGAACGCGGACAGCGCCGCCTCACTACGGCTATGGTGCCGTGGGTGCGGCAGTCAAAGATTAGGTTCATTCTCTACAGATCCCACAAAATACTCTCAAAAATTTAGATATCTAACTCAATCATATTATTTAAACTGGCATGATTTATATGTCATCCTCACCTCCACTCTAACTTTGGTGGAAAGAGAGCAAGTCTGGACTCAAGCCTAAATTTATGATAAATACCTATGCAGAATAGATCAAAATCTGCCAGAGGGCACTAGGGCTGTTCCCTGGGAGGACCCCAATTGGAATTACAAATTGATGCTGCTAGGATCCAGCTCCATAAGCAGATAATGCAGTGTCTCTCAGAGGGACTAAAAAAAGCAGCCCATAAAGGCGGTGTCTGTGGCTCAAAGGAGTAGGGCGCTGGCCCCATATGCCAGAGGTGGTGGGTTCAAACCCAGTCCTGGCCAAAAACTGCAAAAACAAACAAACAAACAAAAAACAGCCCATAAGGCTGTCAATTATGATAATTTAAGAGAAATTACCCCCAAATGGGATAAAAATCCTGCCCAGTTTTTAGTTTTAGCTTTCAATGAAGTTCTCCAGCAACTAGATTGTTCTCTATCTCCAGAGAGCAATGAGGGCAGGCTCATTGTTAACATGCATTTTGCCTCTCAGTCTGCATCTGACATCTGAAAAAAAAAAAAACTCCAAAAATCTCCCCCAGTTCCTTCAAACCCCTCAGTGAGATCTTATTAATCTGGCTTTTAAAGTTTTTAATAATTATGAGGATGTTCTTAAAAGGCAGCAGCTCTCAAAATTCCAGTTATTGGCTTCTGCCATCAGACAAAACCCAGAAGTTTCTCAGAATTCCCCAGGGTACTCTGAAAAAATGAGATTTCCCCTGGGACTGTATTTTAAATGCCGCAGGCCAAGTCACTGGACAAAACTATGCCCAAAGCCAAACCCTCCCCACAATCCATGTCCAGCCTGCAGAGGCCCTCATTGGATGTTTAACTGCCCAAGTCCTTCTGAGAACTTGGTTCACAGACACTCCTGGAATGGGTCTGAAATGTGTTCAGCTTGCAGAGGCCCTCATTGGAAGTTTAACTGCCCAAGTTCTTCTGAGAACTTGGTTTACGGACACTCCCAGAATGGGGCTGAATCATGTCCAGCTTGCAGAGGCTCTCACTGAAAGGTTAACTCCCCAAGTTCTGAGAATTTGGTTTGCAGAAACTCCCTGAATGGAGCTAAATCGTGTCCAGCTTGCAGAGGCCCTCATTGGAAGTTTAACTGCCCAAGTACTTCTGAGAACTTGGTTCACAGACACTCCCAGAATGGGGCTGAATTCTGCCCAGGTTCGCAGACACACCCAAATGTGCATAAATTTCCTGACCTTCTGGGACTAGCTGTTGAAGTTTCACGGTTCCTAGAGGATCAGAGTGCCCCCTGGATAATTACAAAGTCTAAACTCCGGCGGGGGGGGGGGAGTGATTTTGTTAGTGGCAGGTAAGCCAATTTTTTTTCAATAGACATGGGAGCAGTCTTTTCCACACTGCCATCTTATAAAGGTCCTTTAGAACAGACAGAGATCTTGGTGATGGGTATTGACAGTAATGTAATCCACCCCCATGTTGCTCCACCTTTATGGCGCACACTTTCTAGACACTCTTTCTTGCGTTCATTCCTTATTATTTCCTCATGTAATGTTCCCCTAGTACATTGCAAGTGACCTTACAATTCCTGCTGGTTCCCACCTCTCACTACCCATCCTGCTCCTTGCCAACCCCTCCCCAACAACCCCTTCATTCTCTCAATCTGACCTCCCTGTAGATCCTATTGTAACACTACACCCTTTTCCAAATATTTCTCTTTTTCCCTTACCTAATCCTGAAGACACATGGTTTTTTGATGTGTCTTCCTAACTCCATTGCCAAGACAGGTTTTCTATTGTGTCTTCTTCCCACATTATCACTTCTATTACTCTTCCCTACGGCACTTCCTCACGACAAGCAGAACTCTTAGCCCTCACTAAGCCTTACAACTCCACCATGCAGCCATATGGCAAAAAAGGGTATTCATTACCACCCAAGGCTCCTCTATCATCAATGTCACATTCATTAAAGACTTCCTAAATGGAGCTACACTTCCAAAGGAAATTGCCATTATTCACTGTAAAGGTCACCACATTATTCCTAGATTCAGTCTCCCCAGCTCTATTCAGTGACAACAGCCCAGCTTTCATTAGCCACATCACCTCCCAAATCTCACAAGCCCTAAGAATTCAGTGGTGTCTACATGGGCCTTATAGACCCCAATCATCAGGAAAAGTAAAGAGATGAACTGCATCCTTAAACAACATCTCACAAAATTAGTACCCCAACACAAACAAGACTGGATTAGGCTCCTCCCCATCGCCTTTCTCTGCATTCGCTCCACAACTTGCAAACCCCTCTTTTATAGCTTTTTTGAAATAATGTATGGGGGCAGCACCTGTAGCTCAGTCAGTAGGGCATTGCCCCATAAACTGAGGGTGATGGGTTCAAACCCAGCCCCAGCCACACTGCCACAAAAAATAGCTGGGTGTTGCGGTGGGCGCCTGTAGTCCTGTTGTAGGAATATGAGGCCCAACAGAGAGAAAGAGCACCCAAACACCATGTTTATAAGAGGAAGGGCTTCATTTACCGGCTGGGAGCTTATGGCATAGAAGAATTCCAAATGGTTGTGCTCCCCAACTGGCTTGGTCTTTCTCTTTTTATTGACAGTAAAAAAGTTTCAACCCACAGGAACCCTTCAAATTGTCCAGTTTGAATCAAGCAAGAGATGCTATTCCAACCCCTACAGAACTACAGGAATTCTCCAAGTTCCAGGAAGTTAAGTTTACAAATTCCCAAGAGCTGAGCCACTATGGAGAGGACCCTGCAGGTGTATCCTTGTCCTCCTTGAGAAGACCTGTTCTCCTAGACCTCACCCTTCTCAGGAATCCTCTCATTCCCCCCTTTTGAGACTCCAACATATTTTAATTTGGGGGATCTCAATATTAGCTTGCTTCTTCAGGTGCCGATATTAATTACTTTTCAGTACTGAGATTTTAGGGACTGTGACTCTTCTTGAGTTTTCTACTCAGGCCTTAATAGTATCGTGATGGTGGGCTAATATACATACAAGTTTTTACTTTTTCTTATGTGATATTCTTCCTCCCCTTCTCCCAAGGTCCAATTAAGACAAGTCCCTCAAGGAGTTTCCTCAGGCTTCAGCTGTGCATTGACCAGCCAGCTCCCAGTATGTAGCTGGAGCAGGGCATCTTGACTGTCATAAAAGTTACCTTTACTTCCCAAGGGGCAGTGAAGCTCTATTCAGCCAGCTGTGATGACTCCAGGTGAGGATTCCTTTCACCTTTGCTGCCATGCATGTGGTCAGGATGATGGTGTAAAGTCCTTTCTACCTTGGTTTGAGGGGGACCAGGTTCTGATTCTGGACCTAGACTTGGTCCTCTTGATCCTCCAGAGAGAAAGGATATACAGACACAATAGACTAAACAGAACACGGTTAATTACCCAAGTGGAGATTTTCCTTGCTACTCTTTCTAGGTTTTTTGTCTATTCAGTTTAGTCTTTCCCAGTTCTTTCAGGAGTCCCTGCTAAATTGCAGAGGATTGACAGAGGCCTCTTTGAATAGCACCAGTGGCAAAGCTCGTATCCAATTAAGCTTTGCTTCCTGGCAGAGTTTACCGATTTCTGTTCTTATGGCCCTCTTTATGCACTTTATCCTGTTCAAGCTCTGAGGTCTATAAGTTACATGTAGTTTCCAGGTGATACTCAAAGCTTTAGCTATTCTTTGCACTATTTTTGTTATGAAGGCTAGCCCATTGTAAAATTTAAACCAGAGTGCCAATCTAAACCATGGGACAATTTCTCTGGGCAACACTTTTACTACTTCAGGAGTCCTTTTTATCCTGGTGTGGAAGGCTTTTACCTATTCCAAGTATGTGCAGACCATCACCAGCAAGAACTTGTTCCCTCTAGACTTGGGCATTTCAGTAAAGTCTACCTGGAAGTCCTTGAAGGGTGCTCCTCCATACAACTGGATTCCTGGGGGAACCATCGGTCCTTGGCATGTGTTAAACTGGCTGCAGATGACACACCGTGGACTGACGGTTTTGGCCAGGGCTGCCAGGTGGGAGATATAGAAGTACCGGCCCAGCAACTTCACCAAAGACTTCTGTCTCACATGAGTGCTCTTTCTTGTGTATGCCTGTCATGAAGGTGGCTCCTAGAAGCTGAGGGACTGCTACTTGTCTATCTGGCATCTTTATCCATTCTCCCACTATTTCCTGGTTCCCCTCCATTGCCAACCATTCCTTCTCTTCCCTGGAGTAGATAGGTGAGAGCTCTGGTACCCACAGGATTAGGGGAAGTGCACAACATCTGGTACAATTTGGATGCAGCCCTTTTTCCCTCAGTACCAACCCTAGAGTTCTCCTTTTCAAGGAGATGGTGGAAGCATCTCCTTCATGTTCATGACAGTGAACCTCTCTGCCACCTTCCAGGGTTTCCATACTGCCTCTAGCAACTGAAGTATCTCCTGCTGATACCTAATGTCCTTTTCCCCAGAATTTAATAGTATCTTCTCCTTGTACTCTGCATACTTGGAGAGTCAGAAAAGCATTCACATTTTTCACTTGACTTAGTTCTAAGGCTCAAGTCAAGGCAATTAACTCAGCCTTCTGAGCCAATGTTCCTTGGTGTAGGGGCTTAGCCTCTAGAGTCTCTGTTAAGGTAACCACTGCATATCCAGCTCACCACTCACCTTGAGCCCATCATGTAACTCCTTTAGTCTACATACAAGTCCCAGTTTGCATCTGTCCAAGGCTGGTCATGCAGGTCAGGTCTGCTAGAATACACATTATCTATAACTTCTGTACAGTCGTGCTCAGCCTCCCTTCCACTGACTGAAAGGAGCATGGCTGGGTTCTGGATGTTCTTGCATTAGAGAGTCAAAAATGTCCTTTAGTGTCCATTAAAGTGACCACAGAGTGGAAGTACTTTCACTCTGAGATTCTGTCCTAGAGTCAGCTTATCAGTTTCACACACAAGGAGAGCAGTAGCAGCTACAGTCTGTAAGCATAGTGGCCATCCTTTGGCCACTCTATCCAACTGTTTAGAGAGATAAGCTACAGGCCGTGGCCAGGACCCAACCAGTTGGGTTAACACACCCATGGCCATCTTTTCTCTCAAAGACATACAGGGTGAAAGGATTGGCCAAGTCTGGTAGCCCCAATACAGTCGCACTCATCAGCCTCATCTTTAGTTGGGAGAAAGCATGTTCCTGTTCTCCTTCCCATTCTAAGGGCTCTCCTTCCTCTCTTTTAGTTGCCTCATACATGGGCTTAGCCAAGATGGCAAAGTTAGGGATCCAAAGATGACAAAAACTGACCATGCCTAAAAATTCCTGAACCTGCTTTCAGCTCGTGGGGGTGGGCAGGTGATTAATGACCTGCCTCCATTCCATGCCTAGATACCTCTCCCCCTGCTGGATAGTAAATCCTAGATAATATTCTTGCCACTGGCAAATCTGGGCCTTTCATTTGGACACTTTATAGCCACATACCTCTAGATGTCATAAAAGACAGTCTGTGCTTCGGGCACAGCCCTCCTCGGTCTGGTGCCCTAAAAGGAGGTCATTGACATATTGGAGCAGCATGCATTCTAATTCCTCAGCCAGGAATTTCTGGAAGTCACGAGCCAGCGTGACTCCAAAAATCATGGGTGAGTTTTTGAACTTCTGTGGCAACCTGGTCCATGTGTAATGGATTGCAGTTCCTGAGTCTGGTCTCTCCCACTGGAAAGCAAACAGCCTCTGGCTTTCCAGAGCCAGCCTTACACTGAAAAAGGCATATTTTAAGTCCAGGCAAGTAGGTCACTTGGCTTCTGCTAGCAGCAGATTTGGCAGAATATATGGATTAGGCGGAGTAGGATGGATGCAGTGTTACAATTACACCATTTACTGGGAAATTATCATTTTAGGTTTTAATTTTTCTGCGGTATCTATATAGACACAGTAGATAACATCTAATACTGCACAAATTTTTCCAGTGTAGACAACAGGTGACCTTTTTTGAGTCTTAAGGCTTCAGAGCAAATATGACTACTGTATATAATTCTATACTCTTTGACCAGTCTCTTAGTCCTATTAAACAGATCAGTTTAGTAAAACAGTTATGTCTCATTTTATGAGTTGAAAGTACAGACAAGGCAGGGATCCAATACAAGTGGGCCACAGCCTCTTTTCTCTTTGAATCATTTTTCTCTCTCCAATTTCTCTCTTTACTAAAGACAAATTATAGCAGAACTAACTTAGTTGCCAAAATAAACTATACCTTCAGTACACTGGGTCTGATTTTTTGCATAAAGTGCAATAAGAATAATTAATTATTAGCCATCTAGGCTCTTCTTTCCTTTAAAATTGGCTTTGCTGGAACCTTTTGTAAGTAATCTTAGGCTGGACATTCTTGTAAGCCTTCCACAAGCCCAGATTTAATCTGTGCCATTAGATACCTGTATGCATTAGGGAAATTCCTCTTCTCTTGAGGTCCTCAAGCACATTTTGACTCCTGGACCATTAGCAAATGACCTTCATTACTTACCACAGATCAGGAAATGTTATTGATGGATATCTGGCCAGTTTTTCAAAGGTTTTGTTTTATTTGCCTTATAAAGTCAACCTGAAATCCTTAACACAGTTTGGATGCAAGGCTGGTTTAATATATGTAAATATATAAATGTTATTCATCATATCAACAGAAGAAAAACAAAGCCTATATGATCCTCTCAATAGATGCAGAAAAACATTTGATAAAATCCAGCATCCTTAAAGTGTGACACACTTTATAGGGGCAAGACATGATTGCAAGAGGGACTTTACCTAACAATTGCAATCAGTGTAACCTGGCTTATTGTACCCTCAATGAATCCCCAACAATAAAAAAAAAAAAAAATCCAGCATCCTTTTCTAATTAGAACACTGAAGAGTGTAGGCATAGGTGGCAAATTTCTTAAACTGATTGAAGGTATCTATGTTAAACCCACAGCTAATATTTTACTGAATGGAGTAAAACTGAAAGCTTTTCCATTTAGAACTGGAACTAGACAAGGTTGTCCTCTGTCACCATTACTATTCAACAAAGTGCTGGAAGCTTTAGCCAATACAATTAGGCAAGACAAGAAAATAAAGACATCCAATTGGGAGCAGAGGAGGTCAAACTCTCCCTCTTTATTGATGATATGATCTTATACTTAGAGAACCCTAAAGACTCAACCACAAGACTCTTGGAAGTCATCGAAAAATACAGTAGTATCTCAGGACATAAAATCATTGTCCACAAGTCAGTTGCCTTTGTATACACCAATAATAGCCAAGATGAAAGGTTAATTAAGGACACAACTCCCTTCAGCATAGCCCCAAAGAAAACGAAATACCTATCAACAAAGAAAATGAAATACAATCAACATTGTTAAAATGTCTATGCTTCCCAGAGCTATCTACTGATTCAACGCCATCCCTATTAAAATAGCAACATCCTATTTTCAAGACTTGGAAAAAATTATTCTGCATTTTGTATGGAACCAGGAAAAAAAAAAAAAAAACGTATAGCTAAGGCAGTTCTTAGTAATAAAAACAAAGCCAGAAGCATCACCATACCAGATTTTAGGCTGTACTACAAGGCCATAGTGGTCAAGACAACATAGTACTGACACAAAAATAGAGACATAGACATTTAGAATTGAACAGAAAACCAGAAAATGAAACCAACAACTTACAACCACCTAACCTTCGATAAACCAAACAAGAATGTACATGAGGGAAAGACTCCCTATTCAATAAATGGTGCTGGGATAATTGGATATCCACATGTAAAAGACTGAAACTGGACATGCACCTTTCTCCACTCACAAAAATTGATTCAAGAACTTAAATTTAAAGCATGAAATGATAAAAAACCTCAAAGAAAGCATAGGAAAAACAAGAAGATATTGGCCTGGGGAAAAAGACTTTAAGAAGAAGACTTCCATGGCAGTAGCAACAACAACAAAAATAAAACAAATGGGATTTAGTTAAACTTAAAATCTTCTATACAGCTAAGGAGACAACAACCAAAGCAAATAGGCAACCTACACAATGGGAAAGGATATTTGCATATTTTAAATCAGACAAAAGCTTAATAACTAGGATCTATTGAGAACTTAAATTAATTCACGTGAAAAAAGCCAACAATCCCATACATCAATGGGGAAGAAAGATGAACAGAACCTTCTCTAAAGAAGACAGACAAATGGCTAGTAAACATATGAAAAAATGCTAATCATTCCTAATTATTATAAAAATGCAAATTAAAACCACCCTAAGATATCTCTAACCCCAGCGATAATGGCCCATATCACAAAATCCCAAAACTGCAGATGCTGGTGCAGATGTGGAGAGAAAGGAACACTTTTACATTGCTGGTGGGACTGCAAACTAATACAACCTTTTTGGAAGAAAGTATGGAGAAACGTCAAAGAACTCAACCTAGACCTCCTGTTTGATCCTGTGATCCCATTACTGAGCATCTATCCAGAAGGAAAAAAAAATTATTATAAAGTGTCTTTTATTATAAAGACACTTGCAATAGACTGTTCATTGCAGCTCAAGTGTGGAAACACCCTAAATGCCCCTCAACCAAGGACTGGATTGGCAAGCTGTGGTATATGTATGCCACGGAATACTATTCAGCCATTAAAAAATGGAGATTTTGCAGCATTTGTATTAACCTGGATGGAGGTGGAACACATTATTCTTAGTGAAGCATCATAGGAATAGAAAAGCATGAATCCTATGTATTCAACTTTGATATGAGAACAATTAATGATATGGTGGTGGGTAGGGGAAGGGGAGAGCAGACAGAGAGAGAAGGAGAGAGGGGGTGAGGGAAAGGAGCAAAAAAAGAAAAGAGTGAATAATTCTCACATAAATTGGATTTAATTTTGACCAAAGTACATTATTTGAACAATAATTTTTAATTCAACTTGTTAATATGTTGTTTAGGATATTGCATCCTCGTTTATTAGTGAAATATGTTTGTAATTTCCCTTTACAATAATATATTTTTTCCAATTTTAATATCAAGTATATCCAGATGAAGTAGATTGATTTTTAAAGTATTTCATCTTTTTGTCTGTAAGATTTGTCTTTTCTTCTTATTGTCTATAAGATTTGGCATACTTTGTTTTTTAAAATTATCTTGTATTTTTATTTATAAAAATAAGTATTCTCTATTATTTGAGTCTTTGAAATAAAAAAAAAGAAGTTAACTGATGACTCCATACTGAACCTCAGAGTCAAAGCATTCTATGATAGACATACTTTTATCTGATGATGGGAATGTTATTTTTTTGCATTATTATTATTAATGCTCAATATTTCATTGCATTTTTTATCTTCATTCATTTTTACAAGGTTTTTGTTTGTAGTCCTTATCTTAAACATTGTTATTGTTATTAAATTTTAAGCCTCTTTAATTTTATGAAGGTGAAAAGTGGAAACCAATTAAGCACATATACATGTATAAATAAAAAATAAAAAAGTCTGCTTTTAGTCTGAAGGTACTCAATTTCCAAAGACGTCAGGAATTTGAATTTGAGAGAATTCATTAGCCTCTCTTAATATTTCTTTTCTGTTTTGGGACAAACTTCAATTACAAAAACCACTTCCCCCCCTTTTTATGAGATGAATTAAAATTATTACCAACAATATAAATTTCTTTTTCTTTTTCTTCTTCTTCTTCTTTTTTTTTTTTTTTGAAGTTTTTGGCTGGGGCTGGGTTTGAACCTACCACCTCCAGCATATGGGGCTGGCACCTTACTCCTTTGAGCCACAGGTGCCACCCCTATTACCAACAATGTATGTTAGGACAGACCAATGCTTTATAGGTGAGAACAGACCAATGCTTTATGATATTGGAACATATGTATAACCATAACCCATACAAAATTAATCACCATTTCATATTTCCTGTACACTGTTTCCTATACACTTTTAATAAATAAAATAAGTTTAATTTGTTTTTTCTCAGGTTTTCAGTGATATTAATATTTCAAAAAGACCAAATTTAGAGTTTTACTTTTGACCGTTTTGTGAAATATCAAAGGCTTAAAACATTTGTTTAAACAAAATTACAAGCCGAAAGATTTTAAGGAAATACACAGTCAACTGGATCACATGTAAATGCCTTCATAAATTCCTTTTTATGAGTTTCATTTAATCTGAACAGACAATCTATAAACATTCTAAACTTTCTTTAACTTTCGCCCTGCCTTTCACTTTCTTAAACAGCCATTCTGTTTCAGGACAAATCACACAAGATTCTTTCCTTAAACAATGATATTTTTCGTTCTGTCTAATTTCTCTTACTCTCAAAAACCCACTTCTCCCAGTTTACTATGAAGTCACCCATTCACTTGGTGAAATTGATAATTAGAAGGTTTAAAAGGCAATAATCTTTTTTTTTTGACAAAGACTCAGTTTTTCCAACAATTTAAACAATTAATTTATTACATTTTACAAATGATAGACTTTTTATGAAATATAACATTGATATAGGATTTTCCCACTCAGGGCTGGACAGGGAACTCCCATTTTTCAGGCTCTGGTGAGCTCAGACATTAGACTCCCATCTCCAGGCACAAACATGTTGCAGGCCATACCTACCCTTTGGGGTCCTAGCAAGGTCATGAATAAAGCAGCCCCAAACATTTTGGATGGCTCCACCCTGACTAGTGAGCACACACCCTAATCCCTTCCCCAGACCACAGCAAAGACCTAATAATCTTGCCCAAGGTGAGGGGCTGCATTCGTTCATTTGCTAGAACACCCATTCAGTTTACAAAGGTATTCCATCTACCAAGTCCTGGCCAAAATATCTCTCAGGGCCAATTATTTACCCCTGGACAAAGGACTCATGCAGGAAACCTCTGACCTGGGCCTCCTCCCTCCTTCCAGAGGCTGTTCACCTTGGAGACCTGCTGCAGATATGGATGCAGCCCTTCCCGGCATGAGATTTACACTCTTTCTGCCATATTTTCAAGGGCCATCCACAGCTCACCAGATTGCCCAAACTGCAACACTTTTCAAGGCACAGCCCCTCTTGCCAATAGCTCTGGCACTCTCCACTCCTTCTGCATGCCCCTCAGTCCAAAAAAAATCCCATTTTATCACTGATCTGTGGCCCGTGGGCTCAATTCTCAAATTCCTGAGACCAAAGACTCAGTAAAGAAACTCCAGTAACAAAACTACAACACAGTCATCCTTTATAATGTCTTTCCATTTTCCCCCAAGTCCCACATGGCCTTGTGACTGCCAAAGACAGACAAAAAACAGAAAACCTGGAACTTCCAGTTTCTCTCAGAACACCCAGGGGGCAAAGTTGGAGCAGGGAAGAGAGGGACACTCACAGATTCATTTCACCCTGTGAATGGGGGGAGGAACCTCACCTTTTGTTACCCATCTCAGTCAGTCTCCAAGAACTCACATGCACATAATTCCAACCCATTTCTCAACCTGGGCAGGCTCAATCTCCCACTTGAGATGTCACTTAGCCATAGGAGGCAAACCAACACTCCCCCAGGCCCTGTGAAGGGAGGTCCAACTCCTCCCTTGGTTTTCTCTCAGTCACACCACATCCACATACCCTCACACACCACACCTCTCAACAGATGTTGCCAGTGATCTAATGCACAAGGAGTTGACCAGGCTCCGTCTTCCACTACCACTGTAGTGGGAACCCCAGATTGATCATACCTTGCCTTAGACGTCTCCCTGTGTAGGTACCTGTTACTGCATGCCAATTTCTCCTGGTGTTTGACTCCTTGAAGGCCCGCCGTGGGAGTCCTTTCTCCACCCAGCCAAGGCATCCACATAGGAAGGCCAAAGTACCTCCCTGGTGTGCTCAGTGGTTCATGTCGCTGAGGCTGATCAGGGGCCCCACATGGGTGTCCAGAGGATTGGCAGCAACTACCAGGTGCATGTTCTCTCCATGAGTGACCTTGCTTCTCAGTCAGGGAACCAAAAATGTTGCAGGAAGATGAGGTACAACAGAGAGAAAGAGCACCCAAACACTATGTTTATAAGAGGGCTTTATTTACCGGCTTTATTTATTCTTTTTATGGCATAGAAGAATTCCAAATGGCCATGCTCCCTGGCTGGCTTGGTCTTTCCCTTTTTATTGACAGTAAAAAAGTTCCAACCCACAGGAACCCTTCTCACTGGCCAGTTTGAATCAAGCAAGAGATGCTATTGCAGCCCCTATAGAACTAAAGGATTTCACAGAACTTGGGAATTTCCAAGTTCCAGGAAGTTAAGTTTACAAATTCCCAAGAGCTGAGTCACTATAGAGAGGACCCTGCAGGTGTATCCTTGTGGTCTCCTTGAGAAGACCTGTTCTCCTAGACCTCACCCTAATCAGGTATCCCCTCTAAGTCCCAGCTACTCTGGAGGGTGAGGCAAGAGAATCACCTAAGCCCAAGATCTGGAGGTTGCTGTGGGCTGTGCCCACAGCACTCTACTGAGGGCAACAAAGTGAAACTCTGTCTCTTAAAAAGAAAGAATGTATAGCAGAACTATTATTCTAGGCCCTGGCCCTCCCCCAGACTCTATCATAGGAAACTATTTTTCCCATACTCCAGAAAACTAGAGACAAACTTAGAAAAACAATCAATCAGCTTTCATCCCAGCCCTCAGTAGAGAAAGTCACAGACCAATTGGCAGAGCAACAAGTTTTCCCCAAATCTCCCTTGCCCCACAAGACTTTATCTCCTCATTGGACAGGCCCTCACACAGTTTTTTACAGCACCCACATGACTGTTCACCTTGTGGAACCTCCAGTTAAGATTCACTAATCCCAAATAAAACTGTGTTCTACAAGAAAACTTCCAACGCTGAAGAACTATCACTGGAAGTCGCAAGTACTGTCCCCCACCACCTTAAACTCACCAGGATCCCTGAAGAATCCACTTCCTAATAGATGTGTAACATTCTTCCCTGATGTTTTCCTTTTCTCCATAACTTTTCTCAGGATGTCTGGCTACTCACACGTTCAAAGTTGGGATGACTTCCTTGAAGCCTCCAAAGATCTTTGGCTACAGGACGCCTTCCAAGACTTTCTCCCTGAAGAAACCCAATTTTCTTCTTTTTTTTCCTTCTGGCCACCCCTCTTGTCGATTCTAACCTTTCTCCCATACCCATCGACCTCAACTGATGATAAAGTTACTAATCATAATCCTTCTCATTCTTGAAGGAGAATCAGATCAGCAATTCTTTGCCTCATCTCTTGATTTATTGAGCAATCACCTGAAAACTGCTCATATCCCTGCCTTACTGAATGATAACTAGCTTAGATTGGAAATGCAGAAGTATTCCTGTAAACATCAATCCCTTTCTGGCTCCCATTCTCTTTTTACAGGCAGTCCACTCAGCCCCCTCCTCCCACAGGAAGCAGCCTGAGAGATGACATGCCCATCACTCACCTCATTATAATAGATTAGGAAGTTGAGAATGATAATCAGGTTACCTACCCATCCAGGAAGGATCCCTTTCCTGGAAAGCATGTCCCTCCCAGGAAATAGTGAATGGGGACTAACCCAGACCTCAATAACCTTGTCCCACCTACCTGCCCAGATAAAGCTATGGACAGACCAATCCTGGTGACCTTAACCTTTTAAATCCCTGTCCATGTGTGGATTTCTACCTAGTCAGAAATCTCGCTGCACCTATACCCCAGAAGGAATAGAAGCCACTTTGATTGCAGGAATTGGATCTCCATCTTCCTTTCATCTTGCACCTTGGAATGATTTTTATCTTTGGGTCCAGAACCTTTCACTTACTGGTTTCAAATGCCCCTCAAATGAAAGCTGAAACACCATGTATTCTGAGGGATCAGGTCACCATCATCCATGTTTCTGAGCCACAGGGCCAATTTGGCCTAAGTTGAGATAAGTGTAATCACATCCAAGTGTAAAGTACTTAAGCCATAATCACTTCCAGATTGATATTTAGCACCCATTCACATAAATGGGCTGATGAAAGTGTCCCACCACACATGCCTGAGAACTGGCATTTTCCTTTCTTCTCTTACAACATCCTGGGAGCCCAGGGCCCTACTTTGTGCCTCACCTTCCATTTCCACAAAGAAGGCATCAGTGAGAGTGCCATTTCCACAAAGGCACAGCCCAGGTCACACCCTGCAAAGCACTTAAGTTGTTCACAGGTGGTCCAGGTGATTGATTTCAACTAAAAACCAAACTGGTACTATGGCTAAAGAAAGCAGGGGTCAGCGGCACAATGGACAGTGTCTCAAGCATCAGGCAAATCACCACAGAAGGAGACCCATTGGCTGGAAGAGACAGATGTTCTGGAAAGAGGCCCAGGTGCTCAGTGGGAGGTGGAAACAGAAGGAGACCAACAGAGTAAGGTTAAATGCACGATGGACTTCCCAGCCTCACGCCCTACTTACTGTACTGGCCCCTCTTGCCTCACCTCTAGACTCGTTCTGAGTGGGTGAAAGAATGCCAGCATCCAGCTGTCTTCGGAAGGGTGAGGCATGCGCGGACCTGCTCCTCCCTCTGGAGCTATGCAGGGTTCCTGAGCCTGGTGCATGCTGGGATTGTTGTCACAGGAAGTGGTGGAGATGGCAGCTCCCAGAATGCCCGGGGAGGTGTGCACTTCCCTATTAATCGGTTCTGGGCTGCGCACTACCCCGCCCCAATTCATGATGAGTTGTAGTCCTGCAGCCTTGTAATTAAAGGGCTGGGAGCTGGCAAGGGATTACAATTCCCCTGCACACCCTTCTAAGGCCTCGCCTTTCGCCTACCCCTACCTGCCGGGCCACCTCAGTTTTACCCATCTGAAGGCAACCTGACTATTCTGAAACCTCTCCTGCCTGTGGTAAGTGAGCAAAGTCAGGGCCACTGGCCTCACCCAGTTATTGTGACAGCACATTTTCAGGAGATGCCAGCTTCTGAGCTGCCTGAAGTTTGATTCTTCACAGACCAACTAGGTACTCAGGGGTGCTTTCAGTTTATTCAGGGTTACTATGGTTCAGTGGCCCTTCTCACCCCTTCCTTGGACCCTCCACCTTCTCTTTCTCTCCACCCTTTCCAACAATCCCTTTCACCAGCACTATCCTCACCCCCTCTGCCTCTTGCCTCTTTCCCTTTTGGATTCCTAGTGATGCCTCCCCTATAGGAATGTTTCCAAAGGCCCATGGGTTTCAAGTTCTTAAGCTTCTTGGGAACAACAGCAGGAAGTTCCATGGTGAGTGTCTGATACTGTCAGTTCACTGGCTAAAGTGCAAATACCAAGTCTGTGGTAACCTGGCACTTGCCTTTTCAAAACTACCTTTCTCTCTATTGGGCTATTACAGATCACTCTCTGCACCTCAAAAGCACCCCTTGGATATCTACTTTGACAGCATTGTTCACTCCTGGGTCATTGCTCTTAGAGAGACTCTACTGCCAATGTTAGAAAAAGAAGAAAGTATTATGAGGGAAAGGCCTTATTCTGCTTCCTACAGTCAGGAAACTGCCACAGAGGGAAGAGACCCCCTAAGCTTATTTGGGAACCATATCCACCACTTCTCTGACTCCTACCCAGGCAAGTTCCCAGGACTTAGGTGTCCTGCTCTAGATCACTTAACCATAATTCACATAAGACAACAGAAAGCAAAGTTCCCTGTAGGCCTTCCCAAACCATTAGGAACATGTGTACTGAGTTAACATAACAACGTAATGTCTACATTTTTGTAGGACCAAGTCTCACTCTGTTGCCTAGCTTAGCATGCCATGGCATCAACCTAGCTTACAGCAACCTCAAACTCCTGGGTTCAAGAGATTCTCCTGCCTCAGCCTTCTAAGTAGCAGAGACTACAGATGCCCACCATAATAGCCCAGCTAATTTTTTTTTTTTTTTTTTTTTGGTAGAGATGAGGTCTTGCTCTTGCTCAAGCTGATCCTGAACTCCTGAGCTCAAGCAATTCTCCACCTTGGCCTCCCAGAGTATTAGGATTACATGCATGAGCCAAGTTTTGTTATAATCATTTAAAGAGTATTGTTATTTTTGAAGAGGGTGTTAATTTGGCTGGATTCAAATTTTTCTCTCCTTTTTTCCTTTTAGATAGATAGATTTATTTATTTATGACAGAGTCTCACTCTATTGCCCTGGGTATAATGCTGTGTGACATCATAGCTGACAGCTAACTCAAACTCCAGGCTCAAGCCATTCTCTTGCCTCTGCCTTCCCAGTAGTTGGGACTACAGGCACCCACCACAATTCCCAGCCACTTTTTCTATTTTTACTAGAGATGGGGTTTCACTTTTGCTCAGGCTGGTTTTGAATTCCTGAGCTCAGGCGATCCACCTGCCTCAGCCTTCCAGGGTGCTAAAATTACAAGTGTAGGCCACAGAGCTCAGCCTGGTTGCATATAGGTGTATATAATAAATGTATCCCCTACAACAGGCACAAATAAAATCCTCGTTTCATGCTTATGAGTTGGTAGTAATATAATCCAGGTGAACATTCCAGAGAATCCATGCAGAACAGCCCCAGATCTCAGCTCCCTGCTGCTCAGCATGACTATAGTGGCAAGGGGGATCCAAATTTGGCCAGAATAGATGGAAAACTAGATTGGCAACATCTAAGTAAAATTCAGCAGCTTAGGAGGGACAAGATATTAGCAGAGTTAGAAGGGGATTAAAAATTAACCTTAAGCTGAGATAATCTAGCCCTGATGCTATAACTGCAGCTATTCCTCTCTCATCCCTCAGGGAACTTCATTTATTATCTATTTAGTTCTGTCCTTGAGAAACTGTTCTATAATTCAGTGCCTCAACTCTGCTGACCTTTTTCATAATCAAAAGACCACCCACATGATTGAATCATGAGATTATTAACTCTACTTCATTCTGTAAATACATGTTCTAAAATCGTAATAAAAACCTCCTGAGGGCGGTGCCTGTGGCTCAGTGAGTAGGGCACAGGCCCCATATACAGAGGATGGTGGGTTCAAACCTGGCCCCGGTCAAACTGCATCAAAAAATGGCTGGGCATTGTGGCAAGCTCCTGTAGTCCCAGCTACTCAGGAGACTGAGGCAAGAGAATTGCCTAAGCCCAAGAGCTAGAGGTTGCTGTGAGCTGTGACGCCACGGCAGTCTACTGAGGGTGACAGCTTGAGATTCTGTCTCAATTTAAAAAAAAAGATTTTGTCATTTTTGTGAGAGTGGTAGTTCAACAAGCTATTCCGTTAGTAAAACCAGACCTAAGTCTTGTTTTCTTACTGTATTTACATAAATGGAATTATATACGACTGATATTTATCCTTGTTATTGAAGATAGTTCTATTTCTTCCTTTGAGAAGAGTCTCACTTTGTCCACCTTGGTAGTGTTGTGGCATCATGGTTCAAACAGCAACCTCAAACTCTTAGGCTCAAGCAATTCTCTTGCCTCAGCCTCCCCAGTAACTGGGACTACAGGTGCCTTCCACAAGGCCCAGCTATTGTTAGAAATGGGGTCTTGCTCTTGCTTGGGCTGGTCTTGAACCTGTGAGCTCAGGCAATCCACCTGCCTAGGCCTCCTAGAATGCTAGGATTATAAGTGTGAGCCACTTGTGCCCAGCCTTCATTTGATATATTTTTACATTGAGGTGAAATATACATAAAAGTAACCCTTTTAATCATTCTTAAGTGTGCAGTTCACATGAATTTGGTACATTCATATGATTTTGCAACTATCATTCCCATACATAGGGAACTTTCTTATCTTGCATATCTAAACCTCTGTACCCAGTAAACACCAACTCTTTGTTTCTACCTCTTTATCCTCTGATAACCTGTATTCTACTTTGTAATTCTATAAACTTAACTACCCTAAGTTCTCCATATTAATGAAATCATACGTTACAGCAAGGAAATCATGTGTAACACATCTTTTAAATTAAATAAAAACACTAATAGAGACCTGTAGCAAACAGTGATTATAAATAAATAAAGATAAAAAGAGCAAAAAATCGGAAGGGCACATTACATTTATTGACAATGGTGCTTTAAATACTAGAACAATAAGGTCCTTACTTCCATCACAGGGCTGATGAGCAGTGGAGCTGGCAGCCCAAGTTACCCGAGTCCCAGAGCACACACTTATCCAAACATCACTCCTAGGCACTGAATCTGCCCTGAGATTCCTCATGGCCTGTTCTCCTGGGTCTCAAGGGTGTTTCTGGCCTACTGCAATAGGAGCTCCAGCTTGTACCATGTGTGGTAGCTGGAGGACAAAGAGGTAGCTGTGAGGCTACCGGGAGACACATCTCAGGTCTGGCAATGTCCCATTGCCCAGCATTTGGAGACCTCATGACCCAATGATCATCCAGCCACAGGGCCTGATGCTAACCCAGGAGCCATAGTCACAGGCTCTTTGCAGCTGGCCACAAGAGTTTCCCTGTGTCCTCTGGCAATCTACGAGGCTGTCACCTCTCATTCTGAGTGAGCTACACAAGGGACTGGAATTAGACAGTAAATTCCTTGTTAGGCTGAAGTTGATGATTGTCTGCAGCCCTCTAGAGTAGATGAATCTTCTGGAGGACTCTGATCTCCCATAGACAGAGTGAAGGACAGGAAATGCTGACAGATGATAAACAGGGCCTGTGAGGAAGGGAGGGAGTAAGAGCTGGTCTCTGGTGCTTTTCTCTTAAGGGCCCCTCCTGTGCCTCCAATCTCCTGGAGCCCCACATGTTCTCAGAGTTGGCTATAAACAACCCCTTGTCTAGAAACTGGTCCTTGATTCCAGTCCTTACCTGCACTCCCTATTGGAATGGGTCTTCTCCTTCTCTCTGTGTTATACCCTCTGAAGAATCTAAGATGCAGAGCATGGAGGGGTCTCTGACTTTCACATCCCTATGGTTTCCCCAAAGTGAGGGACCTACCTGCTCACTATCATCCTTTCCATAATGTTGAGCAAATTTCCCTGGAAGGCAGACAGCTAAAATCCACAAGAAACCCCCAGCCTCTAACTACCTCCATCCCCATGCCCTCCCATGCTATGCTACTACCAGGACCATCAAGGGAAGGGGGGTGCACAAAACAGCACTCACACCTGCATCAAGTTCTCAGCTATGGAGGGGAGGGCAAGGCAACTGCGGCTAAAGGTCCTTCTATCCCATCTCTCTCTGATGACAGAAATTGAGGCCTTGAATAGGAGGAAAGTATTCAGCCACTTAGAAGCAATGGAGGGGCCCAATTTCACTCTCCTCCCATGGGAACCACCTGAGGGAGAGACTGAGTCCAGTTTGGCCAGAAACTCAGGTAACTCTGCAGCTTCACCCCTCAGGGAGCAGGGACTGGCAGCTGAGGTGGAACCTCTATCACCCCCACTCACAGGGCTGCTGTGAGGCTCTCATGAGTGGTCTGCTGAGTTCTGCAATCTAAGTATTCAGTGCACAGCTCTATCCTCCTAAGCCTCAGCATCCTGGTTCCTGACCTGCCTACATAGGCTCACTCACATTTACATGCTCTTTCATGGCAGTGTGCAGCATCACCAGGTCAGTGAGGAAGGTGACAAGGAAGAGAGAGGATGACACCCTGGACTATCAGGGTGGTAATGGTGATAAGCAGCCATCCTACCCAAAGCCTGTTCCTGTGATAAGCAGCCATCATACCCAAAGCCTGTTCCTAAAATCTTATCAATTTATGTCTCCAGGACTACTCTACTCAGGTCCCCCATGTGCAACAGCCAAAGATCTTCCACTGTTTCCTCCAATTTTCTCTTTTCCTCCCAGCTACCTCCAAGGCCACCATCCACCCCTTATTTATCTCTGTGATAGGATTTTAACAAGTCAACAATGTCTTTTGATGCTGGGCTCCACCCTTCCCTCAATCCACTCTGAGCCCTTTTCTTCCAGGCACTTGCTTTGGTCTCTCTGATGGAGGCATTTTAGGCACTGTCACAACAGAAATGAAGAATAGGAGAGAAAGTACCGTGCTCTCTTGATATGGACACCTTCAGCTGAAAGGCACCCCTGTCCTCTGATTTCCAGAAGTACCTCACTGCCACAAATACCCTCAAATTCTTCTGCCCCTGCTGCCTCATCTGGGCTCTGTGGGGGGTTCTTCTCCAGGGTGGACAACTTAGAGGTCTATACCTGCCATGGTCAGGGATGAAGTCAGTGAGATTTACTCCGTTACATCCCAGCCCCACTGACCTTGAACCCTGGATAACTGGCCGAAGTCAGCTGATAAAATGCTACTGCCTTCAATCAACAGTGATTCTGAATTCACTCCCAGCCCCAAGAGTCACAATGCTGTGTCAATGCTGCCCTGCCTAAGAAGGTTCCTCATCTGGAAAATGCAATAGAAACTATACCTACCTTACAGGATCTCCTTAGGGCTTAGCTTCAAATAGCTATCATTGTTTTTACCATCATCCCTCTGAGGAAGAGCCAGGCACAAACACCTTCAGATTTCTATCCTCCCTTGAACCTCACCACAATCCTGTGAAGTCAGTACAATAGGCTTGTAACCTCTACATTTTCCAGGTGAGGAAACACTGACCCAAAGAGGGAAGCAACTTGCCAAGGTCTCCCCAAAAGGAGACTGAATTCCCCCCCACTCCACAGCCCCTTTGCAGCTGCCTTCACCCCATAATTCAGAACCACTATTGACCAGGGACCCTTCTGGGGTCTTTATCCTTGTGTAGTTCTGTTCCCCCCACTTTTTTTGAGACAGTCTTTCTGTTGCCCTGGGTAAAGTGCCATGGCATCATGGATCACAGAAAACTCAAACTCTTGGGCTCAAGTGATGCTCTTGCCTCAGCCTCCTGAGTAGCTGGGACTATAGACACCTGCCACAACAACAAGCTAGTTTTTCTATTTTTAGTAGAGGTGGGGTTTGCTCAGGCTAGTCTCAAACTCCTGAGCTCAAGCAGTCCTCCTGCCTCAGTCTCCTAGAGTCCTGGGATTACAGGTGTGAGCCACTGAGCCCAGCCTGTATCCTTCTCTATTTCTCCAGCAAGCCCAGCCATGCTGAGTAGGGAACAGGGAATATATTGGGAAGCCTGGTGGAGTCTCTTACCTTCTCAGCTTCATTGGATTCTCTGCTCACAGGAGACAATTCTAAAGGCTTCACTTTCTTAAGGAAGGGATTTTGCACAGAACTGCCTCTTCACTTAGGAAGTGGTCACCTAAGTGCTGTGAGTAATAAGACAGGATCTTCTCAGGGTAATTGGTGGTGATACTTTGCTTTTTAATTTACATGGCAGGTAGTGAATGTACACAGCTGTATATCAATGTACACAGCTATGATAATAAAAAAAAATTTACATGGCAGGTTCTAACATCTGGTCAGGAAGGATCCCTTGGAAATGCATGAGTCACCCAAATCCTTCTCACAAGTCACTTGATTGGAGCACATGTCATTGCTAACTGGGCATCGGACTTTTATTTTATTATTTTTTTGAGACAAAAGTCTCACTTTTTTGCCCTTGGTAGAACACTGTGGTATCATAGTTCACAGCAATTTCAAACTCTTGGGCTCAACTGATTCTCTTGCCTCAGCATCCCAAGCCAAGTAGCTGGGACTACAGGCACCTCCACAACGCCCAACTAGGTTTCAGAGATAGGATCTCGCTCTAGCTCAGGATGGTTTTGAACTTGTGAGCTCAGGCAATCCATCTGCCTTGGCCTCCTAGAGTGCTAAGATCACAGGTGTGGGCCACCACGCCCAGCCCTGGGCATTGGACTACTAATCCTTACTGTGATCAGCAGTGTTTGCAAAGGGACAGAATGTAGAGTCACAGCAAAGATGTTTGTCCCAGCATGCCCACTGGAACGCAATGCTGGGCAGCACATCTGACCACGTAGCCCATGGAATTCCTCTGCCACTCTCATCCCTAATGTAGCCGGCTAGCGCCTCCCCATGTAGTGCAGACAGAAGCAGGAGAAACAGTTTGGCTTCCTGAGGAATTGTTGAACTACCACATCTATTTCACAGCCTACAGAAAGCTACTTACCAATAGGATGGACCAGCAGTGGAGCAGAGCTCTGTTAATTCTGCCAGGTCATCACCTCTGTTGAACAGGCCAGTGGCCATCACCACATCCTATTATCAGGGACTCTTTTCTATACAATTTCAACCTGTCAATGGACAAGCACATCTTCCTGTTACGTAGTAGTCCACATTGGACATAACTGGTGACTTTCATTTTTAAAGTAAACTTATTTTTTTTGAGACAGTGTCTCAAGATGTCACCCTGGGTAGAGTGCCATGGTGTCATAGCTCACAGCTCTTGGGCTCAAGTGATCCTCTTGCTTCAGTTTTTCTATTTTTAGTAGGGATAGGGTCTCACTTTTGCTCAGGTTGGTCTTGAACTCGTGAGCTCAAGCTATCCACCCACCTAGGCCTCCCAGAGTGCTAGGATTACAGGTGTGAGCCATTGTGCCTGGCAAACTTTCAGTGAGTAAGTGAAACACACACCCTCCCTGACGCAGTACCCTCATTTCAACCTTCTGGTTTTCTTTCCCTTTGGCAAATACTTGTTCCCCATCTACTGACCTCCACTTCTCTGATGAGCAGACATTGCTTAGTGTGTTTGTGGGGCGGGGGAGAGAATATGTGAAAAAATTTTAATTTTCTGAAACTTTTTCTGTGGCGATGAAAGAGAACAATAAATTTGGGCATAATAGGGATGCATGCAAGTTTAATTTCCTTTCATTAGAGAAACAAATGAATACAAACTACCTAGCTGTGAGTTTCCACTGAGCTCCTCTGAGCACTAAGATTCCATGGTACTAGATAGAGAGCTTTGTGGAACTTAAAGTAACTCCCACTTGAATGTTAATATACCATGTTGACTTATGGTGTATAACCCCTGCGTGGGAATGCCTCTTAAGATTTTTACTTTATCAACTGTTCCTTTACTTATCAACTGTAAGGGCACATATTTCTGTAAATCTTGCCCTTAGGTCAAACAACATTGATGTTATCACACAAATTACAGGCTATAAAGTACGTAAGTATTAGTATTTTTGTCTTTTCCTAGAAAGTCAACTTTAATAATCCTATACATTAACATGAATATCATTTTTCTATTGCATATAAGCCTTGCATCAGGTGTGTAACAGCATGGAAATCCACCTGTATATTTTGTGGAGATCGAGTCCCACCTTGTCCACCTTGGTAGAGTACTGTGGCATCATAGCTCACAGCAACCTCAACCTCTTGGGCTCTAGCTGTTCTCTTGCCTCAGCCTCCTGAGTACCTGCCACAATGCCCCGCTATTTTTTTTTTTTTTTTTTAGCGATAGAATCTCACTTTATCACCCTCGTTAGGGTGATGTGCCATCACAGCTCACAGTAACCTCCAACTTCTGGGCTTAGGTGATTCTCTTGCCTCAGCCTCCCAAGTAGCTGGGACTACAGGGACCTGCCACAATGCCTGGCTATTTTTCTGTTGTTGCAGTTTGCTCAGGGCCAGGTTTGAGCCCACCACCCTCAGTATATAGGGCCAGCGCCCTACCCACTGAGCCACAGGCACTACCCATGCCCAGCTATTTTTAGAGTCGGGGTCTTGCTCTTGCTCAGGCTGGTCTCGAACCTATGAGCTCAGGCAATTCACCCACTTTGGCCTCCCAAAGTGTTAGAATTACAGGCTTGAGCCACCACTTCCATCCAAGATCCACCTGTATTGTTGCTAACCATGACCAGCCACCTAACAGTGGCCCAATAAACCACCTTCTATGAACAAACTGGATTTGTTGCCTCTTTATTTGGTTTCTTGCTCCTTCTGCATTTGGGCTTCACTGTAGAGGTATGTACATTTTACAAAACAATTGAGGAGCTAGCCAACACAAGTACAATAATGAAAGTATGGGCAAAATTTGCAGTGGTAGGGCCCATCAATGAGATGTACCTAGACTACTAAGTGAGTATAGGAATATCCCTAAAATTTCATAGGAACTAGAGGACTTGTTAGTAAAAACTACATTACCTGCTAGGTAAGCAAGATCACCACGTGACAGTAATAGGTAATTAGCCATTACTAGGAGCTTTGCAAGTGGCCACCGAAGCTAGTTACCAGCTGAGATGGAGGTATAAAAGCTAGATGAAAAATTACTGTTATAAAAGTATGTAAAAGCCTCCACAACCATGATAGCAATTAGTTTTGTGGATAAGTTTGAATCTTAGTAGATGTAGAGGATGTTTTATTTAAATTTACATTGAATATTATATGCAATATATCAAGCTAAAATCATAAAGTCTATTCTGCTGTTTTGTGAGCTTGAAGGATGAAAGCTGCCCCAGTTTAAAGGGCTGGAAAATCATACAATTATTCTAACTGAAAAAGCAGTAAGTAAAAACGACAAAATTTATAAGGGAGGATTATTCACAATGGAGAAATGATATTTTTGTTTGTTTATTTGGACAGAGCCTCAAGCTGTGGCATCACAGCTCACAGCAACCTCCAACTCTTGGGCTCAAGTGATTCTCCTGCCTCCACCTCCCAAGTAGCTGGGACTACAGGCACCTGCCACAATACCCAGCTATTTTTTAGTTGCAGCCATCATTGTTGTTTGGTGGGTCCAGGCTGGATTCGAACCTGTCTGCTAGGTGTATGTGGCTAGTGCCTTAGCTGCTTGAGCCACAGGCACCAAGCCAGAGAAATGAGATTTCTAAGAAATATATTTAATGTACCATAGAGAAACAAAGTTTGCTTTGAAAATTTGTAAGGTCTAGTTTTCTAGTAAATCATCAACTCTTCTGAGCTTATGTTTTGGTCCACTATTTCCATTTCTTTTTGAATATAGGTACACACATACATGCATTTCTTCCTCTATAGTTCCCTTACAAAAGGTTTGTTTTTAGCTTGATATATTGCATATTGTAGTCAATGTAAATATAAAGAAAACATCTCTAGATGTTTTGGCCCAGAAAAGGGCCTTGTGCAAAGAAAAATGTTGAGTAAAATTTATAAATAGTGATTTGTAATGATTGCAAAACATCACAGTGGGGAAACAACAAATAAAGCTGAGAATACTAAAAACCCAAACTGGACCAACTGAAGTAGGAGCTTACTTTGCACTGTACACAAACAAGAACTCAAAATGGGTTGACTGCTGAGGCAGGTGGATTGCCTGAGCTTACAGGTTCAAGACCAGCCTGAGCGAAAGCGAGACCTCATCTCTAAAAATAGCCAGGTGTTGTGGCAGGCACCTGTAGTCCCATCTACTCAGGATGCTGAGGCAAGAGGGATCGCTTGAGTCCAAGAGTCTGAGGTTACTGTGAACTGTGACGCCATGGCACTCTACCAAGGGTGACAGAGTGAGAATCTGTCTCAAAAATAAAAAAAATGGGTTGACTTATCATTTTGTAGCTTTGATAAATGAAAATTTGAAATATTACTAATCTTCGATAAACCAAACAAGAACATACCTTGGGGAAAACACTCCCTATTCAATAAATGGTGTTGGGAGAACTGGATATCCACATGTAAAAGACTGAAACTGGACCCACACCTTTCCCCACTCACAAAAATTGATTCAAGATGGATAAAGGACTTAAATTTAAGGCATGAAACAATAAAAATCCTCAAAGAAAGCATAGGAAAAACACTGGAAGATATTGGCCTGGGGAAAGACTTCATGAAGAGACTGCCATGGCAATTGCAACAACAAAAATAAACAAATGGGACTTCATTAAACTGAAAAGCTTCTGTACAGCTAAGGACACAATAACCAAAGCAAAGAGACAACCTACACAATGGGAAAGCATATTTGCATATTTTCAATCAGACAAAAGCTTGATAACTAGGATCTATAGAGAACTCAAATTAATCCACATGAAAAAACCCAACAATCCCATATATCAATGGGCAAGAGACATGAATAGAACTTTCTCTAAAGATGACAGATGAATGGCTAACAAACACATGAAAAAATGTTCATCAACTCTATATATTAGAGAAATGCAAATCAAAACAACCCTGAGATATCATCTAACCCCAGTGAGAATGGCCCACATCACAAAATCTCAAAACTGCAGATGCTGGCATGGATGTGGAGAGAAGGGAACACTTTTACACTGCTGGTGAGACTGCAAACTAGTACAACCTTTCTGGAAGGAAGTCTGGAGAAACCTCAAAGCACTCAAGCTAGACCTCCCATTTGATCCTGCAATCCCATTACTGGGCATCTACCCAGAAGGAAAAATATCCTTTTATCATAAGGACACTTGTACTAGATTGTTTATTGCAGCTCAATTTACAATCGCCAAAATGTGGAAACAGCCTAAATGCCCACCAACCCACGAATGGATTAACAAACTGTGGTATATGTATACCATGGAATACTATTCAGCTATTAAAAAAAAAATGGAGACTTTACATCCTTCATATTAACCTGGATGGACGTGGAAGACATTATTCTTAGTAAAGCATCACAAGAATGGAAAAGCATGAATCCTATGTACTCAATTTTGATATGAGGACAATTAATGACAATTAAGGTTATGGGGAGGGGAAGAAAAGCAGAAAGAGGGACGGAGGGAGGGGGTTGGGCCTTGGTGTGTGTCACAGTTTATGGGGGCAAGACATGATTGCAAGAGGGACTTTTCCTAACAACTGCAATCAATGTAACCTGGCTTATTGTACCCTCAATGAATCCCCAACAATAAAAAAAAAAAATTAATGAAAAAAAAGAAAATTTGAAATATTTTTCAGTTCACTGTTAGTGTACAGAAATACTGATTTTTTTATGTTGATTTTTTATTGTGTAAATTTACTGATTTGTTAATAGTTCCAACAGTTATTTTTGCGTGGTGTTATCATCAGGTATATTTTAAAACCTAAAATCATTTTGTCTGCAAACAAGAACAATTTGTCTTCCTACTTTCCAAATTCTTTCTCTTTTCTAATTGCTCTAGCAATGACTTCCATACTATGTTGAACAGGAGTGATGAAAACAGGTTCCCTTGTCTTTTTCCTAATCTTGTCTTTTTCCAAAAGCTTTCAGCATTCGCGTGTCCACTAGAATGTTAACCCTGGTTTTTCATACTGATATACGGACTCCATTGTGTTAACATACACACCTTCTATACCTAAGTTGTTGAGAGTTTTTATCATAAAGAAATGTTGTCGGCTGGGCAGCCATAGCTTAGTGGTTAGGGTACTGGCCATATGCTCTGGGTCTGGTGGGTTCAAACCTGGCCTGGGCCTGCTAAACAAACAAAAAAAATAGCCAGGCATTGTGGTGGGTGCCTGTAGTCCCAGCTTCTTGGGAGGCTGAGACAAGAGAATTACTTGAACCCAAGAGTTTGAATTTACTGTGAGCTATGATGCCACAGTACTCTACCGAGGGCAACAAAGTGAGACTCTGTCTCAAAAAATAAAAAGAAAAAAGAAATTGAAATATAAATGAATAAATAGAAAGTTATCCTGCGTCAAAGGATTGAAAAAAATTATTTTTAAATGGCAATACCGCCCAGAGTGAACTACAGGTTCAATAGAATTTCTATCAAAATGCCAATGATGTTTTTTACAATTTGTTTTTAATACTCTAAAATTTGGGCCAGGCAGGAGGCTCACACCTGTAATCTTAGCACTCTGGGAGGCTGAGGTGGGAGGATTGCTTGATCTCAGATGTTAGAGACCAGCCTGTGCCAGGGCAAGATTCCATCTCTACTAAAATAGAAAAACTAGCCAGGCAACCACCTGTAGTCCCAGGTACTCCAGAGGCTGAGGCAAGAGAATTGCTCAAGCCTAGAGATGTCTGAGGTTGCTGTGAGCTATTATGCCAAGGCACTCTATTGAGGGCAACAAAGTGACACTCTGACTCAAAACAAACAAACAAACAAAAACCCTAAAATTTATATGAAACTAGAAAATACCCAAAATAGTTCAGTAATCCTGAGCAGAGAGAACAGACATGGAGACATCACAGTACCTGAGTTCAAAACTTACTAGAAAGCTATAGTAACTAAAATGGCACGATACTTGCACACAAACTTGGATGGATATGAAGGACATCATGTAAAATGAAACAAGCCAGATACAAAAAGACTAAAAACTGTATAATTTTACTCTTGAATAATATATATATATAAAATATATAAAAATATATATATATAAAATATATATATAAAACAGAGTCTCACTATGTCACCCTCAGTAGAGTGGTGTAACATCACAGCTCACAGCAACCTCAAACTCTTGGGCTTAAGCGATTCTCTTGCCTCAGCCTCCCAAGTAGCTGGGACTACAGGAACCCACCACAAGGCCCGGCTATTTTTTGTTGCAGTTGTGTAGTTCTTGGTTAGCTGGCCTGGGCCAGGTTCGAACCCACCACCTTTGGTGCATGTGGCTGGTACCGTATCCACTGTGCTATGGGCACCGAGCCAATAAAATATTTTTTTAAAAGCTGATATCACAGACCCAGAGAATAGAACCCTGGTTCCCAGAGACCGAGGGAAGGAAAGAGGAGGTGACGTTGGTTAACAGGTATGAGATTACAACTAGAAAGAAGGGACGCGTTTTGTTTTCTATGGCATGGTAAAGTTCCAACAGTGAAAAATTGGAAATTGTATATTATCAGATAGTTACAAAATGAGTTTGTGGATGGTCTAACCACAATTAGTAAATTCATGAGGTAATGAATACAGTAAATCCCATGATTTTGTTATTCAATTTATATGTGAAATATCAAATTATACTCATATATGTGTAGGATTATACAATTAAAATGTGTGAATTAAAAACATATGTAGATTTAAATGTAAAGCCTATAACTATTAAATCCCTAGAAGCATATCAAGGGAAAGCTTCATGACAACTTATTTTTGTAATGACTTCTTGAATATCACATCAAAGAATTAGGAGACAAAAGGAAGAACACGCACATGGTACCACATCAGTGTATCAGCAGTCTCAAACCTACTCAAAGCAAGGCATGGAATAGATGAATGCACATTTATGTACACTGCAGCATTATTCATTAACGGCAAAATCCAGAAGCAAATCAAGTGTCCCTTTATTGATGAAAAGAAAATGTGGCAGATACATACAATGAAATATTATTTAGCCTTTTAAAAAGATCACCTTGACACACATTACAGTAAGAACATATCTTAAAAGTATTATGTATGTAAAATAATACATGAAAAGAAAAAGACACAGTATTACTATACCCATGTTGCACAAGGGATCGTGGAGTGGCTGGCGACGCAGGTGTAAGCCTGCCCCTGAGATGATATGAAAGCAAGAAATGGCTACAAGCTCATGGTGGCAAATAGCAATATTCTTTATTTCCAGCCAGTTTAAATAGCCACCTAGTCACATACCCACTGTTGATCTCTAATCACACAGTACTTTACATAACATATTGTAAAACTTGATTAACCTTTTATTGGTGCTTGTCAATCTACTGATCAACTGATATACATTTTTCTAACTCAAAAATAACTATCACATGAGACATACGTCAGCTGCTTTGCTCATGAGCCTATAAGTCACAAGACCACAATAAAGAAAGAGTAGATTGTTCCTTTAAATCTCTGGAAACCCATAATGACCTGAGGGGTAGAAACTTAGTATCTTGTTTAACCATGGTCCAGAGTCCGTTCACCTATTGATTACATGACTTGAATGCATCAGCCTCTGGACTGTATCTCTGGGAGTGGAGTTTTCTGCTCCAAAGCCCCCAGGCTTAACAGCCACATACTGAGGCAGCCAGGCCTACAACGAAACCTTGGTCAGCGAGAAATCTAAACTGCTTTCTTCAAGCAGCTTGGGCACAGAGCATATAGGCTTTTAGCCTATATACCCATGTTAAATTTCTAGAGATATAGAGGAGGAGTCATATCCACTGTATCTCAGGTGAACAGGCCTATCTTTGGCCACTAAATCAAGCTAAAACCTCTCAGTAATCATATGGGAAAAATCCTGCTCACACAGGGACCCTCAGGGAGAAACATCCATCTGTGCTCCTGAATGCAGCATCACCAATATTTATCTGAAAGTGGATCTGGAAGTGGCACTGTAACCTGTGTCAGCCACAGTTCAGGACCCATTTTGCTCAATCTGAGATGTGTCTGGAAGCACACACATCTGTGCCCGTGGGAGCAACCGGGTTTACAAGTTCTTACTGTGAATCTTAAACTGCTTTGTTAAGCAGCTCCAGTCTCTGTCATCCAGAACATAGCAGCAGTCCTGCTCATCCCCAAACTTAGAGGGGTGACATGGACACAAAGATAGACATAAAGTCCTTGGTCTCAGCTGTGTCCCTACAGCAGCCCCACACATCATTCCCAGTTCCTCTCAGCTATAATCAGAGGTCAGTCCTTCCCAGCCAAGGACCTGTTCAGTGACTTAGTGAAAACACTCCTAGACCCAGCAGGAGCCACACCTGTTTACATACATCGTATCAGTGCTGCATTTGCACCAACAACCTTTGTCTCAGCACCAGTCCTAGTGATCAAGATCCTAAAAAAATTCAGTCTTCTCAGGAACTATCCAGAACTCATAACTATTTGATGCCCTGATAACAAGTCTGCCAATCATGGAACCCATTGGAACTCAGTAATAGTCATATGATTTGTCTCCAACGCATTCAAACGCAATCTCAGAAAAAATCTCATCAGCATGGGTACCCAATAGAAGATATTTACCTCTCAAGATTTTTTTATAATGATTGGAAGAGGTGTTCACTCCCTCAAATTTGAGACAGAAACCAAGAGTATCCAGACCAAAAAGACTCAGGCAAAAATGATCACAACAAAGATATCAGTAAAGCTAAAGTAATCACTGTCACAGAAATGAAGGTCTAAGAATTGGCTGATAACATATTATTTATCTCAGTGAGATAAAAAGAATAGAGAACTAAAAATATCATCAAAGTGTGCATACACAAAATGAGAATTTTAATGGAGAAATAGAAAAGATGGAAAAAAACCCCGACAAAACAGAGCGTTGGTGCCCATAGCACAGTGGTTAGGGTGCCAGCCACATACACCGAGGCTGGCAGGTTTGAATGTACAGGCCAGCTAAAAATAACAATGACAACTGCAACAAAAAATAGCTGGGCATTGTGGTGGATTCCTGTAGTCCCAGCAACTCTGGAGGCTGAGGCAAGAGAATCACTTAAGCCCAAGAGCTGGAGGTTGCTACGAGCTGTGATGGTACTGCACTCTACAGAGGGCGACATAGTGAGACTCTGTCTCAAACAAAACCAGAAAAAATAAAAAACCCAGAAATCCAATGGCGAAGTACATAATGGCAAAACTGAACATGTAATGAAAATGCAGCAGTTCAAATAAAATTCAATCAAAAGTAACTAATTACAAAAAAAGAGATTAAATCATGAAGGAGTAGAAATGATAAACACACTCATACTTAAAAAGGATATTGAAGCAGAAACAAAAAAACAAAAACAAGAAACTGAAGCCCAAGATAGGGTGATTTCTTTGCAGGTGAATTCCATCAAGCATTTAAGGAAGAACTAATCTCATTTTTTGGGAAACTGTTACAAAAACCTCAAGGAAGAAAAGAAGTAGAGTAACTGAGAGCAAGATGGCAGCCGAGTAACAGCTTCCTTGCATATGGGCACCGGGAGTCTGGGGAGATAGAACCCCAGGCATCTCTGGCTGGTGGGATCTGCCTATCATCACACCTATGAGGATACAGGGAGTCAGCAAGAGACTTCTGGACCCCAAGAGGAGGACTAAAACAGTGGAAAAACAGCAAGTGGTTGCGTGTGTTCAATCTGTCTAAACCCGCCCGCAACTGTGAGTTCGGTAGCAGCGAGACTGCAAACCGGAAAGGCCATACCTATGAATTGTTTTGGTGTCTCTGGACTTGGCACTCAGTTGAACTGCCTTGGGGAGAGCCTAAGCGGGAGTATGGAGAACTTTGGCCATTGTCTAGGGCCCCAGTCTGAGCTGCTGAGCCAGACGGAGCTTCTAGTGTTTGGCTGTGCACCACAGGGAGCCATTGTGAGTGATCTGCCCCAGCAAGCTCCACCCTCAGGGTAGCAGAGCTAGAATCCGGGTGGGTGCTGGTAACCTAGCAACTGAGTAGCCTAAGGGATGGGTCTGAGCCATCTTGCAGCCCTAACCCTCAGGGGCAGAGTGAGACCGGTTTTGGCACACTGGGTAAGTGGATAGCCACTTCAGCAGTGATTCTAGCGACAAGCACTTTCCTGGGAAAGCTTCTGCTCAGCAAGTTTACAAGTTCAGAGTGCCTTTTAAGTGGGCTGAAGAGAGATTTAGGGTGTCTACATGCTGGGGTTTGAGAAATCAGCAGCCTCCATTCATATCAGAACTCTGATTAACATCTCATACCCCAGAAGACCACATGTTGCCCAGACAATACTCAATAACATATACATACGGCTTTGTTTTTGGTTGTGTTTTTTTTTTGGGGGGGGGGGTTTGGTTTTTTTTGTTTGTTTATTTTGATGTTGTTGATATTCTTTGGTTTTTTAGTTTCAACCTTTTCCATACAGATCTTTTTTCTTTCTCCATTTTTGTAGTTTAATTATAATTTCGCATTGCTGCCTTTTTCAATAACTAGAACTTCATTGTTGCTAGTGTTTCTACCACTATTATTTGGTTTTTCACTCAATTTTATCCCCTAAAGTTTTCTGTTTGCTTGTCTTGGTTTGATTTATAGCATTTTTGTCTTTCCTCTCTACTTGGTGGAGGTAGGGTACTGTGTCAGATCAGGTTAGCAAAGAGCTGCTGACCTCAAGGCAACCACCCAACTGGGCACCCCCAGAGGGTGGGTTTTTTTAAGGTAGTGTCAAAGTACCCTACTGTACACCTATATTGCTCTGTCTCCCTCTTGCTGTGCACCTCTTCTTTTTGTCAATATTCCTTTTACCCACCCCCTCTCCTTTTTCTATTTTTTTTTCTTATCATTCGGTCCTCCTTTCTTTCATCCCTTGCTTGCTCTTCAACCTTCTCAACCTTCTGGTTCTGTATCAAAAGGACTCATCAAACCCTTAGTCCACAGGCATGAGAACTTGAAGAGCAAGAGGAAGAAAAAGGAAAATTAGGGCAAGGAAACAGATAAAAGAAATCACTCATGAGGAAGAATCAGTAGAAATACTCCAGGCAACATGAAGAACCAGTCCAGAACAACCCCGCCAAGGGACCATAAAGTACCTACTGCAGAGGAATCCACCTATAAAGAAATGTTAGGAATGACAGAAAGGGAATTTAGAATACACATGTTGAAAACAATGAAAGAAATGATGGAAGCAATGAAAGAAACTGCTAATAAAGTGGACAATAAACAAAAGGAAATCCAAAAACAGAATCAAATCAGAGATGAACGATATGAAGGATATAAAAAGGATATAGCAGAGCTGAAGGAACTGAAACAGTCAATTAGGGAACTTAAAGATGCAATGGAAAGTATAAGCAACAGGTTAGACCATGCAGAAGAAAGAATTTCAGAGGTAGAAGACAAAGTTCTTGAGATAACTCAGATAGTAAAAGACGCAGAAAAGAAGAGAGAGAAAGCAGAACGTTCACTGTCAGAATTATGGGACTTTATGAAGCGTTCCAACATACGAATTATAGGAATCCCAGAAGGGGAAGAAGAACGCCCCAGAGGAATGAAAGCCATACTAGAGAATATTATAAAAGAAAATTTCCCAAATATCACCAAAGATTCTGACACACTGCTTTCAGAGGGCTATCAGACCCCAGGTTGCCTCAACTCTAACCAAACTTCTCCAAGACACATTGTGATGAACCTGTCCAAAATCAAGACAAAAGAAAAGATTCTTCAAGCTGCCAGGAGTAAGCGCCAGTTGACCTACAGGGACAAATCCATCAGAGTGACCGCAGACTTCTCTAATGAAACTTTCCAAGCAAGAAGACAATGGTCATCTATGTTTAATCTACTTAAACAGAACAATTTCCAGCCCAGAATTCTGTACCCTGCTAAGCTAAGCTTCAAAATTGACAAAGAAATCAGAACATTTATGGATATACAAACATTGAGGAAATTCGCCACAATGAGACCAGGTCTACAGGAAATACTTCAACCTGTTCTGCACACTGACCACCACAATGGATCAGCAGCAAAGTAAGAACTCAGAAATTAAAGGAGAGAACCTAATCTCCACACTGATGCAAAAGATAAAACTAAGCAATGGACTCTCACCAAATAAGATGAACAGAATACTACCACACTTATCAATTATCTCAATAAATGTAAATGGCTTGAATTCCCAATGGAAGAGACATAGATTGGCTGACTGCATTTAAAACCACAAGCCATCCATTTGCTGTCTGCAAGAAACACACCTGGCTTCAAAAGACAAATTAAAGCTCCGAGTCAAGGGTTGGAAGACAATTTTTCAGGCAAATGGAAGTCAGAAGAAAAGAGGAGTTGCAATCTTATTTTCGGATACATGTGGATTTAAAGCAACTAAAGTCAAAAAAGACAAAGTTGGTCACTTTATATTGGTCAAGAAAAAACACAACAAGAAGACGTTTCAATTCTAAATATTTATGCACCCAATTTAAATGTTCCCAGTTTCTTGAAACAGACCTTAGTCTGATCAATATGATATCTGATAATACCATAATAACAGGGGACTTTAACACTCCTCTTACAGAGCTGGACAGATCCTCTAAACAGAAATTAAACAAACACATAAGAGATTTAAATGAGACCCTAGAACAACTGTGCTTCATAGACGCATATAGAACGCTCCATCCCAAAGATAAAGAATATATATTCTTCTCATCACCCCATGGAACATTCTTCAAAATTGATCATATCCTGGGACACAAAACAAATATCAACAGAATCAAAAGAATTGAAATTTTACCTTGTATCTTCTCAGACCATAAGGCGCTAAACGTGAAACTCAACTGTAACAAAAATGCGCAACCCCACACAAAGGCATGGAAATTAAACAATCTTCTGTTGAATGACAGATGGGTGCAGGAAGAAATAAAACAGGAAATCATTAACTTCCTTGAGCATAAAAACAATGAAGACACAAGCTACCAAAACCTGTGGGATACTGCAACAGCAGTTCTGAGAGGAAAATTCATCGCATTAGATGCCTACATTCAAAAAGCAGAAAGAGAGCATATCAACAATCTCACAAACCATCTTATGGAATTGGAAAAAGAACAATCTAAGCCTAAATTCAGTAGAAGAAAAGAAATATCCAAAATCAAATCAGAGATCAACGAAATTGAAAACAAAAGAATCATGCAGAAAATTAATAAAACAAGGAGTTGGTTTTTTGAAAAAATAAATAAAATAGATAAACCATTGGCCAGACTAACTAGAAATAGAAAAGTAAAATCTCTACTAACCTCAATCAGAAATGATAAAGGGGAAATAACAACTGATCCCACAGAGATACAAGAGATCATCTCTGAATACTACCAGAAACTCTATGCCCAGAAACTGGACAATGTGAAGGAAATGGATCAATATTTGGAATCACACCCTCTGCCTAGACTTAGCCAAAAAGAAATAGAGCTCCTGAACAGACCAATTTCAAGCACTGAGATCAAAGAAACAATAAAAAATCTTCCAACCAAAAAATGCCCTGGTCCAGATAGCTTCACTCCAGAATTCTATCAAACCTTCAAGGAAGAGCTTATTCCTATACTGCAGAAATTATTCCAAAAAATTGAGGAAGAAGGAATCTTCCCCAACACATTCTTTGAAGCAAACATCACCCTGATACCAAAACCAGGAAAAGACCCAAACAAAAAGGAGAATTTCAGACCAATCTCACTCATGAATATAGATGCAAAAATTCTCAACAAAATCCTAGCCAATAGATTACAGCTTATCATCAAAAAAGTCATTCATCATGATCAAGTAGTCTTCGTCCCAGGGATGCAAGGGTGGTTTAACATACGGAAGTCCATAAACGTTATCCACCATATTAACAGAGGCAAAAATAAAGATCACATGATCCTCTCAATAGATGCAGAAAAAGCATTTGATAAAATCCAGCATCCTTTTCTAATTAGAACACTGAAGAGTATAGGTATAGATGGCACATTTCTAAAACTGATTGAAGCTATCTATGACAAACCCACAGCTAATATTTTACTGAATGGAGTAAAACTGAAAACTTTTCCTCTTAGAACTGGAACCAGACAAGGTTGTCCTCTGTCACCTTTACTATTCAACATAGTGCTGGAAGTTCTAGCCAATACAATTAGGCAAGACAAGGAAATAAAGGGAATCCAAACGGGAGCAGAGGAGGTCAAACTCTCCCTCTTTGCTGACGACATGATCTTATACTTAAAGAACACCAAAGACTCAACCACAAGACTCCTAGAAGTCATCAAAAAATACAGTAATTTTTCAGGATATAAAATCAATCTCCACAAGTCAGTAGCCTTTGTATACACCAATAATGGTCAAGATGAGAAGCTAATTAAGGACACAACTACCTTCACCATAGTTTCAAAGAAAATGAAATACCTAGGAATATACCTAAAGAAGGAGGTGAAGGACCTCTATAAAGAAAACTATGAAATCCTCAGAAAGGAAATAGCAGAGGATATTAACAAATGGAAGAACATACCATGCTCATGGATGGGAAGAATCAACATTGTTAAAATGTCCATACTTCCCAAAGCAATCTATCTATTCAATGCCATTCCTATCAAAATACCAACATCGTACTTTCAAGATTTGGAAAAAATGATTCTGCGTTTTGTATGGAACCAGAAAAAAACCTGTATAGCTAAGGCAGTTCTTAGTAATAACAATAAAGCTGGGGGCATCAGCAAAGCCTCTTTAGTCTGTACTACAAAGCCATAGTGGTCAAGACAGCATGGTACGGGCACAAAAACAGAGACATAGACACTTGGAATCGAATTGAACACCAAGAAATAAAACTAACATCTTACAACCACCTAATCTTCGATAAACCAAACAAAAACATACCTTGGGGGAAAGACTCCCTATTCAATAAATGGTGTTGGGAGAACTGGATGTCTACATGTAAAAGACTGAAACTGGACCCACACCTTTCCCCACTCACAAAAATTGATTCAAGATGGATAAAGGACTTAAATTTAAGGCATGAAACAATAAAAATCCTCAAAGAAAGCATAGGAAAAACACTGGAAGATATTGGCCTGGGGAAAGACTTCATGAAGAAGACTGCCATGGCAATTGCAACAACAACAAAAATAAACAAATGGGACTTCATTAAACTGAAAAGCTTCTGTACAGCTAAGGACACAATAACCAAAGCAAAGAGACAACCTACACAATGGGAAAGCATATTTGCATATTTTCAATCAGACAAAAGCTTGATAACTAGGATCTATAGAGAACTCAAATTAATCCACATGAAAAAACCCAACAATCTTATATTTCAATGGGCAAGAGACATGAATAGAACCTTCTCTAAAGATGATAGACGAATGGCTAACAAACACATGAAAAAATGTTCATCGTCTCTGTATATTAGAGAAATGCATATTAAAACAACCCTGAGATATCATCTAACCCCAGTGAGAACAGCCCACATCAAAAAATCTCAAAACTGCAGATGCTGGCATGGATGTGGAGAGAAGGGAACACTTTTACACTGCTGGTGAGACTGCAAACTAGTACAACCTTTCTGGAAGGAAGTCTGGAGAAACCTCAAAGCACTCAAGCTAGACCTCCCATTTGATCCTGCAATCCCATTACTGGGCATCTACCCAGAAAGAAAAAAATCCTTTTATCATAAGGACACTTGTACTAGACTGTTTATTGCAGCTCAATTTACAATCGCCAAAATGTGGAAACAGCCTAAATGCCCACCAACCCACGAATGGATTAACAAACTGTGGTATATGTATACCATGGAATACTATTCAGCTATTAAAAAAAATGGAGACTTTACATCCTTCCTATTAACCTGGACGGAAGTGGAAGACATTATTCTTAGTAAAGCATCTCAAGAATGGAGAAGCATGAATCCTATGTACTCCATTTTGATATGAGGACAATTAATGACAATTCAGGTTATGGGGAGGGGAAGAAAAGGAGAAAGAGGGATGGAGGGAGGGGGGTGGATCCTTCGTGTGTGTCACACTTTATGGGGCAAGACATGATTGCAAGAGGGACTTTACCTAACAATTTCAATCAGTGTAACCTGGCTTATTGTACCCTCAATGAATCCCCAACAATTAAAAAAAAAAAAAAACTCAAGGAAAAAGACACTTCTAAACTCATGTAATAAGGCCATCATTCCTCTCTTGTAGAAGACAGATAAGGACAACAGCAAGAAACAAAATAACAAACTATTATCTATGATAGAGATACAGGCAGAAATTTTCAACAAAATACCGGAAAAAAAAAAAAACGCATCCGCACATTCAAACGATCATATGCCATGAATAGTAGGATTTATATTTGGAATGGAAGGATGTTTTAACATATACAAATTAATAAAATCAATATATTGCAAAAACATAAAATATCCAAATCATATGATCATCTCAAAAGATTTATTATGAGCATTTGACAAAATTCAATACACTTTTATAATAAAAATCTTAATACAAATATGTATGTATGTATTTCTATTAAAATTTAGTATCATTTTTCACAGAAATAGTAAAGAATTAAAAAAATTTTATTTAACCACAAAGGACACCTAATAGCCAACAAAATCTTGAGAGAGGACAAATTTAGAGTTTTGATACTTGATTTCAAACTAAAGGCTGTCCCCAGGTTACAAACAAGATAGGTTCTGTAGGTTTGTTCTTAAGTTGAATTTGTAAGTTAGAATATGTACATTTACCTATTACCTGTAATAGTCTTCATTTGTAAGTATAAGTCATATACCAGTTGGATGTTTGTAACTCAGGGAAATTACTGTAATAACCTCTATTCATAAGTGCAAGTCAGGTGTTTGTAACTTGGGGACTTCCCATATTACAAAACTATACTAACCAAGAGTATGGTACTGACACAAAAACAGATGAATAGACTGATAGAAAAAAATAGAGAAAGCACAAATTAATTAATGAGTATACAGTCAACTAGTTTTTGGAAAGGGCTACAAATGGGCCTTACACAATGCATCCATGTGTGGACAGGCTAGAAAAATTACAAAGGAAAAAAAAGCGGTAAAGTGTTAGTGGGGCGTTCAAATGGTAAGAGCCTGGCTCCTTATCTTGAAAGCTGAATACAGTTACAAGAATAAAATGCTTGGGCAGTGCCTATGGCTCAGCAGGTAGGGTGCCAGCCCTATATACTGAGGGTGGCAGGTTCGAGCCTGGCCCCAGCCAAACTGCAACAAAAAAATAGCCACGCATTCTGGCGGGCGCCTGTAGTCCCAGCTACTTGGGAGGCTGAGGCAAGAGAATCACTTAAGCCCAGGAACTGGAGGTTGCTATGAGCTGTGACACCACGACACTCTACCAAGGGCGACATAGCTTAGGCCAGCGGTTCTCAACCTGTGGGTTGCAACCCCTTTTGGGGTCAAACGACCCTTTCACAGGGGTTGCCTAAGACCATCACACATATCAGATATTTACATTACGATTCATAACAGTAGCATAACTACAGTTATGAAGTAGCAATGAAAATAACTTTAAGGGTGGGGTCACCACAACATGAGGAACTGTATTAAAGGGTCGTGGCATTAGGAAGGTTGAGAACCACTGGCTTAGGCAACTCTTTTGCCTCAGCCTCCCTAGTAGCTGGGACTACAGACACCTGCCACAATGCCCGGCTATTTTTTGTTGCAGTTGTCACTGCTGTTTTAGCTGGCCGGGGCTGGGTTCAAACCCACCACCCTCAGTATATGGGGCCAGCATCCTACCCACTGAGCCACAGGCGTCACCCTTTAGATGATATTTTACACTATATATATATATATTCTTTTTTAATTTTCTCTATACATATACATATGTTTTTTTGGTTTCCACTTTTTGCCTTCACAAAATTAAAAAGGCTTAAAATTTAATAACATAACAATGTTTAAGATAAGGACTAGAAACAAAAACCTCGTAAAGAACGAACAAAAATAAATACATTCAGAAAAGAAATCAGATGATTGCTGCAATGAAATATTGAGCAATAATAATAATGCAAAAAACGTAACATTCACATTGTCAGATAAGAGTATGTCTATCATAGAATGCTTTGACTCTGAGGTTCAGTATGAAGTCATCAGTTAAATTCTTATCTTTTTTCCCCAAATCTCAAAAAATAGACAACTAATATTTATAAATAAAAATAAAAGATAATTTCAAAAAACAGATCACAATATTTTACACAATATTAAGGAAAGCCAATCCTCAGATATTTACAAGCATGAGAAAGATGTCCTGCTATGAGAGCATGAGAAATCCACCTGAGCTTCTTACATATTAGTTTCACTGTACCAGAGCGTCCAAACACACACGTTAGATCTGCCTTCCTCCTTGACCTACACACCTATCATCTGTGTTATCTACTCCTACCTAACTGGGTGTTTGGTTCCAGATTCCTTTACTTTTACATTCCATGGCTTTTTCATTTGTTTCCAAAAGGTTACCAGGTCCTGCTTAGAGACAGCAAATTCTATATTCCTCAGGAGGAAAAAAAGCACATAAATTTTGCTTGGAGTTATTTAATTTTCCTTTTTTTCTTTCCTTTTTTTTTGGAGACAGAGTCTCACTTTGTCACCCTCAGTAGAGTGCTATGGCATCATCGCTCACAGCAACCTCAAACTCTTGGGCTGAAATGATTCTCTTGCCTCAGCCTCCCGAGTAGCTGGGACTCCAGGCTCCCACCACAACCCCCAGCTATTTTTAGAGACAGAGGTCTCACTCTGGCTCAGGCTCAGCGCTCAAACTCCTGAGCTCAAAGGATCCACCAACCTAGGCTTCCCAGAGTGCTAGATTACAGTCGTGAGCCACAGCACCTAGCTGAGTTCTTTACTTTTCAATTTACTATTTTACTCAGTAGAGAAGAAAGAATACTATAGAAGATTCTAGAAAAATATTTTCTCAACTACTATTTCCTGACAGCCCCTGTAAAATATGTAAGAAGCATTTTAAATTTGTGGATTTTGTGTTTCACTTTCAAGTATGACTGAATTAAAATAAAAAGAAATTAGATTTTAATGCATAGAAACAATATTTTATATCACTGAATGTCTAGAATCACCACCAGAGTGAAACTTGTAAATCTTCTCAAGAAATTAGATTAATACTTAAATCAAGTGTAAAGAATTTTTTGTACATTAACAACCCCCAATTTTTTTCCTTGAAAGCAAGAATCTGAAATTTATTTATACTAAGCACATGTTTCAAAGATACATTCTCCAAAAAGAAAAAAACAAAAAAACCTTTGAAATATAGTAGATATTCTGAATGTAAGCAATCCTCACCCACAGAAACCAGGTTTATGAGGTTCTCTAAAATCACATTTCTATACAAATTCCACTGAACAGGATCCAGGTATTCCCACTCCTCTGCAGTAAACTCTATGGCCACATCCCTGAAGGTCGGGGGCCCCTAAAAAAGTTCAAAATACATAAATAAATAAGTGGCCATAGGTAGAGTTCTTAATTTGACCCAAGATAAAAAAAGGAGTGAGTAGTACTGGCTGTGACATATTTGAGTGACCTGAATTACACAAGTTAATACATTTTTTTTTTTTTTTTTTTTTTTAGTTTTTGGCTGGGGCTGGGTTTGAACCCGCCACCTCCAGCATATGGGGCCAACACCCTACCCTTGATCCACAAGCTCTGCCCTCGCAAAATGATACATTTAAACACACTAATATTCCTTAAGGCATTGTCTACATGTGTGGAAAGAGAATGACACCAGATTCACAAGGTTAGTGTAAATACTATGCTTACATAAAATGTAAAACATAAAGCTACAGCATCAACACAGGAACATACATTTTTACATGCTATATTGTACATTATACAGAATTCATTCTCTTTATTCATCAAATGGAAAAGGAATGGTAAGTTAGAAATATATTTCTCAAATTTTATTGGGTAAAATAGTGAAATGAAGATCTTATAGTGCTCATTCTGATTCAGGAGAGCTGGTTGAATCCTGAGATTCCACATTTCTAACCAGCTCATTAGTTATGCCTATGCCCAGGTCTAAAAGCCACACTTTAGAACAGCAAAGAGGTAGAACAGTGAGGGAAGAGTTCATGGATGATGCAGAATTAAGAATTCTATCAAATTTAGGACCATATGCAGTGGCTCATATCTGTGGGAGGCCGGGGTGGGTGGATTGTCTGTGCGGCAGGAGTCTGAGACCAGCCTGAGCAACAGCAAGACCCTGCCCCTAACAAAAACTAGCCAGGCATTGGGGTGGGCATCTATAGTCCCAGCTACTGAGGAGGCTGAGGCAAGAGCATCACTCGAGACCAAGAGTTCGAGATAGCTGTAAGCTATGATGCCACATTACTTTATCCAGGGTACTAAAGTGATACTGTGTCAAATTTAAAGAATGATAATTTTATTAAATTTACAGATTATAACATAAGAGCAAGCATAGCAAAAATCCTTCTAAACATTTACTATATATTAGATGTCATTCTACCAGTGTTTTATACATTAATGCTTAAAAAATCTGTGAGAAAAATAATAGTAGTCTTGTTTTATGAGAATATTTTGCCAATTATCCAGTAAATAGTAGAACTTGGGTTTTACTCCAGCTTATGTAATTTAGAATTTATTTCAAAAGCCAATATACAGCAATAACACTAACAAAAGGGTAAGGGCAGCTTTGATAACTATTAAGAGTAATGAAAACAAGAAGGCAGCAACACAAAATTGATCAAACAGTGCTTACTTTTATGCACACAAATACAGAGAAATGGTAAGTATATACACCTAAGTGGTAGAGTAGCTCATTTTTGTGTGAGTAAAGAAATTAATTATAAAAATTTCTCTCTGCTGATGACTTTTAAACATATTATGGAAACCATCACACAGTGATAAAAAGTAAAATAAAAGCTATCGTTCTTGAGCCTTTGAATTTTTTAAATTTCTGTTTCATTTATTCTGTGTGCCTTGTTACATTTTAAAGTTTTAAAATGCTTAAACATATTGTTTGTCAAGTCTTGTTGCTTTTCTCTGAAAATACAGAGAATAAAAAAAATGTTTGTGACATGAGGGTAAAATGAAAACTTACAAGACTGAGGTCTGTTTTAAATCTACCAATTTTAAAAGCAATATCTCTAGTCAATAAATAGGAGAGACTTTTATTTATTCTCCAAAAGAAGCTATGAAGAAATTAAAAGGAAAAGGGAGATTTTGTATTAAATGTGATGTTTATACACACCACTCAATAATTTTTCTCAAGATAGATTTAATGATAAAGAGAAAAGCAATAACCTTTGCAGTGAAGGAATCTTTAATAGAGCACCTTAATCAAGTGAAATGAAGTTACCATTGGCCATGAAGGAAACTGGTACCAGGTCTCAATGATTACAGATGAACCACAATCACCACTGTGTTATTAGTGGGAAAAATTAAATTATAACCTGAATCTAATAGATTACATTAGAAAGAATAGTCTAATATTCTTTGAAGAGTATGTCTTCAAACTGGCTATGCAATGTTAACTGGAAGCCCAGGATGAGAATCTGTTAGCTAAGTCTTATCTCTCAACCTTTGATATACATATAAAAATTCAGGATTCTGGGCCTCACTTTAAGTCACAGGCTTCTGCAAGTTTGGAAGGGGTCTATGAAATGGCTTCTCTAACAAGTCCCTGTTAATGCAGATGATGCTCTCCCCAGACCCATTATCAAGAGGATTTAGCTAGGGACAGCAGGCCCAACACACAGACTCCCCCACACTCAACACTCTCACCACAACACAAATACTTTCCTGAAAGATCACGTTCTTTTCTGGCCATTTCAAGACAGCAAGGTCTGAGTGAGTCTGCATTTGCAAAACAGCATGTACACATGTGCTAACATTTTGTCTACTGAGTAGGGGCCATGTGCTCACCAGTGTATCAAGTTAATCTTCATGATAATATCATGGGAGTCTGGTACTGAATGTCTCCAAATTCCATAAATGATTCAGATGAAAAGAACAAATCTTGTCTGGTTCCTGATCTAAGTGGAAATGATTCCAATTTAACTCCGTTCAATATGATATTGGCTGTCGGTTTGCTGTAGATGGCCTCTATCAGTTTAAGAAATGTCCCTTCTATACCAATTTTCTTAAGTGTTCTGATCATGAAGGGATGTTGGATGTTATCAAAAGCTTTTTCTGCATCGATTGAGAGGATCATATGATCTTTGTTTTTTACTTTGTTTATGTGCTGAATTACAATTATAGATTTACTTATATTGAACCAGCCTTGAGACCATGGGATAAAGCCAACTTGATCATGATGTATGATTTGTTTGATATGTTGCTGGATTCTGTTTGTTAGGATCTTGTTGAATATTTTTGCATCTATATTCATTAGTGATATTGGTCTATAATTTTCTTTTTTTGTTGGGTCTTTTCCTGGTTTGGGGATCGGGGTTTGCTTCATAGAACGTGTTGGGGAGTCTTCCTTCTTTTTCTACATTTTGGAACAGTTTGAGTAGTATAGGTAGTAATTCCTCTTTAAAGGTTTGGTAGAATTCTGATGTGAAACCATCTGGTACTGGACTTTTCTTTTGGGGGAGGTTTTGTATGGTTGATGTTATTTCCAAACTTGAAATGAGCCCCTGTTCAACATTTCCACTTGATTCTGGTTAAGTCTTGGAAGGTGACGAGCTTCCAAGTATCGGTCCATTTCTTTCAGATTTTCATATTTCTGAGAGTAAAGTTTCTTGTAATATTCATAAGGATTTTTTTGATTTCTGAGGAGTCTGTTGTTATTTCGTCTTTGTCATTTCTGATTGATGAGATTAGAGATTTTACTCTTTTTTTCCTGATTAGGTTGGCCAACAGTTTATCTATTTTGTTGACCTTTTCAAAAAACCAGCTTTTTGATTTATTGATCTGTTGTATTGTTCTTTTGTTTTCAATTTCATTTAGTTCTCTTCTGATTTTGGTTATTTCTTTTCTTCTACTGGGTTTGGGGTTGGAGTGTTCTTCCTTTTCCAGTTGCTTGAGATGTCCCATTAAGTTGCTAACTTCCTCTCTTTCCATTCTCCTGAGGAAGGCTTGCAGCGCTATAAATTTCCCTCTGAGAACTGTCTTTGTGGTGTCCCAGAGGTTCTGCTAGTTCGTGTCTTCATTGTCGTTTTGTTCCAAAAATTTGGCAATTTCCTTCTTGATCTCATCTCTGACCCAGCTATCGTTCAGCATGAGGTTATTTAACTTCCATGTTTTTGTATGAGTATGTAGATTCCTGTTGTTACTCAGCTCAAGTTTTATTCCATGATGGTCCAAGAAGATGCATGGAATAACTTCTATTCCTTTAAATTTACTGAGGTTAGATTTGTGACCTAAGATGTGATCAATTTTTTGTAATGGAAGTTTTAGCCACCACAATTAGGGAAGAAAAGGCAATCAAGGGCATCCACATAGGGTCAGAAGAGATCAAACTTTCGCTCTTCGCAGATGATATGATTGTATATCTGGAAAACACTAGGGACTCTACTACAAAACTCTTAGAAGTGATCAAGGAATACAGCAATGTCTCAGGTTACAAAATCAACATTCATAAATCAGTAGCCTTTATATATACCAACAATAGTCAAGTTGAAAAAACAATTAAGGACTCTATCCCATTCATAGTAATGCCAAAGAAGATGAAATATTTGGGAGTTTATCTAACAAAGGATGTGAAAGATCTATATAAAGAGAACTATGAAACTCTAAGAAAAGAGATAGCCAAGAATGTTAATAAATGGAAAAACATGCCATGCTCATGGCTGGGAAGAATCAACATTGTTAAAATGTCCATACTACCCAAAGCAATATATACCTTCAGCACAATCCCTATTAAAGTTCCACTGTCATACTTTAAAGATCTTGAAAAAACAATACTTCATTTTATATGGAATCAGAAAAAACCTCGAATAGCCAAGACATTACTCAAAAATAAAAACAAAGCAGGAGGAATTACGCTACCAGACCTCAGACTATACTACAAATTGATAGTGATCAAAACAGCATGGTATTGGCACAAAAACAGAGAAGTAGATATCTGGAACAGAATAGAGAACCAAGAGATGAACCCAGCTACTTACGGTTATTTAATCTTTGACAAGCCAATTAAAAAATCCAGTGGGGAAAAGATTCCCTATTTAACAAATGGTGCTGGGTGAACTGGCTGACAACCTGCAGAAGACTGAAACTGGATCCACACCTTTCACCACTAACCAAGGTAGACTCTTACTGGATTAAAGACCTAAACTTAAGACATGAAACTATAAAATGCTAGAAGAGAGTGCAGGGAAAACCCTTGAAGATATTGGGTTGGGTGAGTTTTTTATGAGGAGGACCCCCCGGGCGATGGAAGCAGCTTCAAAAATACACTTTTGGGATTTGATCAAACTAAAAAGCTTCTGCACAGCCAAGAACACACTAAGTAAAGCAAGCAAACAGCCCACAGAATGGGAGAAGATATTTGCTGGTTATGTCTCTGAAAAAGGTTTAATAAACAGAATCCACAGAGAACTCAAATGAATTAGCAAGAAAAGAACAAGGGATACCATCACAGACTGGGCAAGAGAATTGAAAAGAAACTTCTCTGAAGAAGACAGGCGAATGGCCTTCAGACATATGAAAAAATGCTCATCATCTTTAATCATCAGAGAAATGCAAATCAAAACTACTTTGAGATATCATCTAACTCCAGTGAGACTAGCCTATATCACAAAATCTCAAGACCAGAGATGTTGGCACGGATGTGGAGAAAAGGGAACACTTTTGCACTGCTGGTGGGAATGCAAACTAATACATTCCTTTTGGAAAGAGATATGGAGAACACTTAGAGATCTAAAAATAGATCTGCCATTCAATCCTGTAATTCATCTGCTGGGCATATACCCAGAAGACCAAAAACCACATCATAACAAAGATATTTGTACCAGAATCTTTATTGCAGCCCTATTCATAATTGCTAAGTCATGGAAAAAACCCAAGTGCCCATCGATCCATGAATGGATTAACAAATTGTGGTATATGTACACCATGGAATACTATGCAGCCTTGAAGAAAGATGGAGACTTTAACTCTTTCAGGTTTACATGGATGGAGCTGGAACATATTCTTCTCAGTAAAGTGTCTCAAGAATGGAAGAAAAAATATCCAATGTATTCACCCCTACTATGAAACTAACTTAGGACCTTCACATGAAAGCTATAACCAAGTTACAACCTAAGAACAGGGGGAAGAGGGAAAGCGTGGGGAGGGAGGGGAATTGAAAGGATCACACCTGTGGTGCATCTTACAAGGGTACATGTGAGCCTTGGCAAATGTGGAATGTAAATGTCTTGGCAAAGTAACTAAGAAAATGCCAGGAGGGCTATGTCAACTAATGAGATGAAAATGTGTCAAATATTCTATGAAACAAGTGTATGGTGCCCCATGATCATATTGATGTACACAGCTATGATTTTTTTTTTTTTTTTTTTTTTTTTTGTAGAGACAGGAGTCTCACTGTACCGCCCTCGGGTAGAGGGCCGTGGCATCACACGGCTCACAGCAACCTCTAACTCTTGGGCTTATGCGATTCTCTTGCCTCAGCCTCCCGAGCAGCTGGGACTACAGGCGCCCGCCACAACGCCCGGCTATTTTTTGGTTGCAGTTTGGCCGGGGCTGGGTTTGAACCCGCCACCCTCGGCATATGGGGCTGGCGCCCTACTCACTGAGCCACAGGCACCGCCCAGCTATGATTTAATAAAAAAAAAAAAGAAAAGAAAAAATCTTTGTATTTTTTTATGTACCTCTATCACTAATTTTGAAAAGAAAACATAAAAATAAAAGCTAAATATAGATAGAAATGATACAAAACGGGTTAAGCATATGTCAAGGAAATTTTTTATTACTGTGTTTACATTTACCTTTTTTTTGAGACAGAGTCTTACTATAACACCATCAGTAGAGTGCTGTGGCATCACAGCTCACAGCAACCTCCTTGGGCTTCAGTGATTCTCTTGCCTCAGCTTCCCAAGTAGCTGGGACTATTGGTGCCCACCACAATGCCCTGCTATTTTTTATTGCAGTTGTAGTTGTTTAGCTGGCCCAGGCATGGTTTGAAGTCGCCAACCTTGGTGTATATGGCTGGCACCATAACCACTGTGCTATGGGCACCAACCCAGTACATTTACCTTTTTATAACTTGTAGAACTGGATCTGCAGAAATGGAAACTATGTGACTAGTGAAATATTTCTAGAAACACAGGTTTTAATGAGAAAAAATAAGGCCCCCAAGTACATAGTCATTTGTTGCCACTTACCTATTATGTGTGTGTGTGTGTGTGTGTGTTTGCTTTTGTGTTTTAAGAACTTGTGATCACTAGCTTTGGGAAGACAGCAGTAGAAATACCACAAAATCAAATTTCTTCTATTCAGTTTTGTAAGGGAAAACAGGGTGGGGCCAGATTTGGACAAGGCTCAGAAGAGGGTCAATCTGGGCAGGCCTCAGGCATGGAGCAGGCCCAAGGCATCTCATCTCTATATTGCTAATTTGTTTTCAATTTTCTCTTTTCTAGGCCTACAGAAGAGAAATTTTACACCTCAAGTTCAATTTTAATTTTTAAACATTATCTTCATCCATTTTGTAAAATTTAAAAAAAGCAAGCAATTTAACCCAAACACAGAGAGTTTTCTAGGAAAATTATAAACTGAATACTAGCTCTTAACAAGGTAAACCCAATATAATAATTATAACAACTGTTCTGTTCATGAGTTTCCTTTGGTGGTGACATCAGCACTCACAACATAATGGAAATGGTGCAAATGAAGCCCAAGTCCCCTGCACACCTCCCTTCTTGGTACTGAACACAAGACACTAATGCAGACCAGGCATGGTGGCTCACACCTATAATTCCAGCACTCTGGGAGGCCGAGGCAGGTAGACTGTCTTAGCTCATGAGTTCAAAACCAGACTGAGCCAAGTGAGACTTCAATCTCTAAAAATAGCCACATTTTGTGGTGGGCACCTCTAGTCCCAGCTACTCAGGAGGCTGAGGCAAGAAAATTCGTCGAGCCCTGTAAGCTGTAATGCCACAGCATTCTACAGAGGATGACAAAATAAGACTCTGTCTCAAAAAAACAAACCCGCAAGACACTAATGAAAACATTTATACATATTTTTCTAGACTGAAAGTTTCTGCACATTAAAGAACATAACTGCTTCATCTGATTTTCTCACAGATGAAATGAGAGCAATTGACCTATCTATCAATCTGTATCTCCAGACCTCCTCCTTGCTCTTCACCCAAGTATCAAGATACTGGAGCAACTCCCATCAGGGCACTAATCAAGGAGATTTCTTTTGTGAGGGGACAAACAAGGCCTGGTTCACTCATGTCTCTCCCTTTGAGATGGAAGATTAGACCCTGTTGTCAGCCTGACTCCAATCAGAACAGGACATCCTCAGTGTCCTAAAGACACTGGAAGGTTATCAAAAGTGTACCCAGTGAGCCGAGGCCAATTTCCCCACAGTAACTGAAGCAGGAGAAATTCAAACGCTGACTTTGTAGGTCTGAAAAGAGAATAAACCTAGCATAGCCTAGTGAAGCAGCTGACCCTGGATCAGCTGTGTGCTATTACTTATCCATGATGAGCTAACTCGGGGGGAGGGGAAGGGCAAGAATATATATACATATATATATATTTTTCTTTTTTTTAAGAGAAAGAGTCTCACTTTAACACCCTTGGGAGAGTGCAGTGGCGTCACAGCTCACAGCAACCTCCAACCCCTTGGCTTAAGCGATTCTCTTGCCTCAGCCTCTTGAGTAGCTGGGACTACAGGCACCCGCCACAACACCCAGCTATTTTTTGTTGCAGTTTGGCTGGTGCTGGGTTCGAACCCACCACCCTCGGTATATGGGGCTGGTGCCCTAACCACTGAACCACAGGTGCCACCCAGAGCAAGAATATTTTAAGACCCAGTGACACAGTGTCCAGGCAGGTCCTGTTGTAGTCATGGCAATGGGTATTTTGTGGCCCTGCCCTCTGGCTGCTGTGGTGCTTATTTCCACTTATAGATTCTGCCACCAGATTCTTTTCATGCCAGGAAATCATCAGACAACTATAGCAACTCACTGGAGAAGATGTACAAAAAACTCAAAGGGCCCCACTCGAAAATATTGGGCTTTAAGATATCTATGTTCATTTCTCTCAATGCAGACAATGTCTCCTGAGCTTTTTGTAATCCTCATTTCAACATCTGGCTCTGTCTTGTGACTCTCAGGTGGAGGATAGATTTTATATGCCGTTTCTAGATGGGATCAACCTGGCTTTGTATTTTGGGGTATTACAGTGAGGGGAGAGAAGCTAGAGGAGAGACCCATTCCCCCCCTCCCACTCCCATGGAAAGGCTCTTATGCATCCTGAAGAACCTCAGGGCCAGTGTGGGATGAGAGATAGCTACTCATGGGAGACATGGTTGTTTGGGCTTTCTCACCCATGGGAGACACAGTTATTGGACTTTGTCACCCAGGGGAGGGCAGCTTGTGCTCTTAGACAGTCATAACTGTGCACAGTGATGTTATGCTACAGAACTGCTGCTTGGCACCCTGCCTCTATTGTTCTCCCTGGGCATAAAGGGGTACAGGACCTTTCCCTGGTGTGGATTGAGGATTATGGACAGTGGAGTATGTGCTGCAGACCTCCTACATAGCTCAGCTGGATCAATGTGGACTCTCATGTTGCTCACCAGCTGCCAGGAGCTGAATAAATACATCTCACTCCTTCTCTCAGTGTCTGAATTACTTACTCTCCATTACCTGTCCAAAGCACAACACTGCATTGCAAATGGCAACTAGAACTGGATTTGACTCAGGCTGGTACGGAGGCACCCGGGAGGGTGGAATTGAGGGGAGGCCTAGCATGAGTATGTAGTACTGGTGGTTAGGCCACTGTCTACCTGGACACCCCACCAGGAGAGGCCCAATGTGGATGGGACACTACTGCAAGTCGAACGAGCTTCCCACACCATGGCAGAGGCCTTTGAGAAGAAAACTGTTCACATGGCTGGGAAGGCTGTAGGCTGGGTGTTTTACAGCTCTGGAAACAGAGACTGAGATGAGACTGCATCTTCCATGGGCAGCAAGTGTCTAGGAATGCCAGGAAAAGCTGTAGAAACAAAACTGCTCCTTTTTTTTTTTTTTTTTTTAAGAAAGAGTCTCACTATGTTGCTCTTGGTAGAGTGCTGTAGCATCACAGCTCACAGCAACCTCAAATTCTTGGGCTTAAGCCATTTTCTTGCCTCAGCCTCACAAGTAGCTTGGACTACAGACGCCTGCCACAATGTCTGGCTTTTTCTTTTGTAGTTGTCATTGTTTAGCTGGCCTGGGCCAGGTTCGAACCTGCCAGCCCCGGTGTCTGTGGCTGGCACTATAACCACTGTGCTACCGGCGCCAAGCCACAAACTGCTCCTTGAGGACAAGTGCAGGAGCAGCAGCTGAGCACTGGGAACAACAAAACTGCTCCTTGGGGTGGGCTTGCCATGATTCATGGTAGCAGCTCAACTCTCCCATGACAGTGCTAATAAACTCCTCAGAAGAGGAGGAAGGTGAATCCTGTTTTAGGGCACAGCCTGTGGTGACACAAAGGTAAAAACACAACAGAGGGCCCCAGGAGGGGCAGCCACACCCCCATAAGTAACTGAGCACTCTTCCTGACCAGAATTGGTGCAGCTGGGGAAGCAGTTCAGTCAAGAGCAATTTGTATGCACATGGGAAGGGTGGCTGTGAATATGCACCATCCTCCCACAGGGCTTCTGCATAGCCTCACTGTCATGGCCTGGTGGCCAGTAGTACCTCCCAGAGGCTGTGCATGTGTACCATTACATTACTGATATCATGTTAACCAGTGATCCTCTCAGTGTTGGGAATGCTGCACTAGCTGTACTTATCTGCAGAAATTTGGCTGAACATTCAACAAAAGCCAAGGTGCAGGGACCTGGCTTGTCAAGGTCTTGGGGGTGTTTTTCAGGTAAGACAAAGGTTATTCCTGATGCTGTCATTGATAAAATTCAAGCCTCTCCCACACCCACAGTTGTGAAATGAGATCTTAAGCTACTGGAAGGCTTTTATCCCCATCTAGTGTTTGGCCCCTGAAAAGCCTGATCTGGAAGGGAGTATGTGAGACTAGATGGAGAAGGCACAGGCTCCTTCAGAGGTGCTAAATACACAGTGACAGTGGCATTTACCTTGGACAAGGTTAGTTGTGAGCAGTGGAGACAGCACATGCAGGCGGATGAGTGCGGAGTCTGCCTGCCTGCAAGCAGGGTGAGCAGAAACTAGAGTGGTGGCAGAGACGCTGGCTGCCAGTAATGCAGACAGTGCAGATGTGCACACTGCAAGTGTGAGCACAGAGACATGAGTGTGCAACAGTTTTCTCTTCTCAGTTTACAAGACTTATGTTTGAAGCCTCTTAAATTTCTGTTCCTATGGATGGAGCTGGAACATATTCTTCTTAGTAAAGTATCTCAAGAATGGAAGAAAAAGTACCCAATGTACACAGCCCTACTATGAAACTAATTTGGGACTCTCACATGAAAGCTATAACCCAGCTACAACTTAACAATAGGGGGAAGTGGGAAAGGGGAGGGGTGGTGGGTAGAGGGAGGGGGATCGGTGGGATCACACCTGTGGTGCATATTACAGGGGTATTTGCGAAACTTGGTAAATGTAGAATGTAAAAGTTTTGGCACAGTAACTGAGATAACGCCGGAAAGGCTATGTTAACCACTGTGATAAAAATCTGTCAAATGGTTTATGAAGTGAGTGTATGATGCCCCATGATCATATCAATGTATACAGTTATGATTTAATAAAAAAAAAAAGAAAAAAAATATTTCTGTTTCTAAACATGTGTTTCAACTGATGGGAAAATACACCAAAAGTTCAGAACTCAAAAGGTCAATCTGCCACTAGAGAGTTAAAATGTAAAGTTTGTCAAATTGTGTTCTATCTCTGCCTGCTAAGAACTGTGGTTGCTGTTAAAGTTGTCCTGGAGATACAGTACCAGCACTCAGCACAAGACTCAAGGTCAATAACTCATTTAGAACTAAAGGGAAAAAAAAAAAAAAAAGGTTCTCTTTACTTTCAAAAACACCAACTGTTTTTCTTTCTTAATTGGCTCTGATGTATCTGGCTCCTACAGAAAGCGAGGCAGTTTTCCTGGGGTTCACTGTGTGGACAGCCACATGGCAGGTAAACCAATGGATGGTTATGCATGGATCCTTATGGGGACAAGACTTATGGCAAGACCTACGAAACATGGGACACCAGAAACAAACAACAACTTATATTCCTGGGTCTGCACTGCTGGCATGCCCTGGTAACGATGAAATAGACACCCTAGCAAAGGTCTGTTGGCTAGAAACAGCCCCCAGGGGTGATGTGGCTCAATGGTTATACTGACTGCTGCATGTGGGGCATGGTGAAGCATGGAACTTCCCACACAGATGTGTTAGTGCAGTGGTTCTCAACCTTCCTATTGCTGCAATGTATTTTCATTGTTAAAAAGGGGTCACAACCCACAGGTTGAGAACCGCTGTAAATGGCTTGGGCTCAGTGTGTTGTATGTTCCAGGGAACATGCTCAGAAACCGGCGGCCACTACAGGCCAGGTCCCTTTAACATGCTGACAAGAGGACATTGTCGCACCCCTGGGGGGTATAGGTACCCAGTGACTTGTGTAGACATAGCTACTAGATTGCTGGCTGCCTTCCCAGCTCACCACCCAAGCCAGCACACTGCTGCTTACAACTGGCCCCTGGTTATAGAAAGTGACAATGGGACACACTTTACAGGAACTAAGGGGCACCAGTGGCCAAGGACACGGGCATTGAGTGGTCTTACTATGTTCTGTACTGCTCCCAAGCCACAGTGCCGCACCCCCGGCATCTAGCCGGGGTGAAGTGGCGCTGTCCGCATTATAAAATGCGTGAGTAGGTGGTATGTGCTCCCCGGAGCGAAACCCCCAGCACCCCTGGTTTGCGACAGCAGCGCATAAGTTGCCTAGCATGCCTTTTGTTGAACGTAATGACTCACGAGGTGCGGCATAAAAGCCTAAAAAACCTTTGCTCTGAAACCTGTCTGTTCAGTTGAATGCCTGATTATTGCCTGATTGTTTTGAGAAACTAAGAATAAACACAGTGACTTACTGATCCACAATTAAACACAGCAAGTATGGCTGTGCCGGACTCAGTGGCTCCAAGAGAGCCTGCACAACAGCACGTCCCTACCATAAATGTCAGTGACTTGAGACAATGCAGGCACGGCAAACAAGATGTTCCAACTTGACATACACTATCACCTCCTGCAGTAAAACTTTACTTAGAAAAACATCTTACTTCACTAATTTTCATATGTAACACAAATCAATAGAGTAGTTTAATGTTTAACAAGCAATTAACTATGAATCAAAATATAGTTACTAATTAGAGTAAAAATATATAGAAGTAGTCAAGCATTATACATAAAAGAATATGTTCAACTGTTTTTAAAAGAGATCATAAGAAACTAAGACCAATTACAGAACTAAGAGAAGTTACAAGCCTTGACATTCCTAGATAAGGGGAAGCAACCAGGTGTTACTAATGAAACCACCTCCCTCCAAAAAGAAAAACCTTGAAAACATATAGTGCATGATAAACCACATATGGAGACACAAAGATAATTGGAGACACAAAGATAATTTACAAGCATAAACAAAATAATGATTACATTGTTTTAACCCTGGAAAGAAAATGTATAAATACCAGACTTAAAAATCAATAAAGTACAGCTGCTTTCTTCATCATTCGTGGTGTGTGGCAGTCTGTCATTTCATCCTGCGTCGACCTTTCAATCAACCTGTGCCGTTCGCCCTGAGCACCCTCGGACTGAGGCCCATCGACTGGCGGTCCGCGACACCACAGGGATTGTGAAATGCTCCAACGAACTGCTGAAGAAAGCATCGTGTTCCACTAGTCCAAGTCACGCTTTGGCTGAGGGGACCAACTGGCTATGAACTGTGCTGCATGCACTGAATGAGTGCAGCCAAAAAGAGGGCTTGGCCTGTGTGGAGGCCCCTCTACATAGGACAACTGCGCCCATCTAGTTGCCAGTGTGAATGAGACACTAGTTCTTTTAAAACCAGGTTTTCAGTGACAGGACAACATGCTCTTACCCACACCAACAATTCTGGCACATAGTCAGAGGGCCATGTGGACATGATCCTGGTAAATCAAAGACCCCCATATGTGGTGGGTGGCTCTTTTGGCCCCATGGGGTAAAAAGTGGACCTGCATGTTATCCTGTAGGCCACAGGAATTTGGCCCCCAGTAGTAGTGAAAGTGTTATCCAGGTCAAGGGCCTGGGGATGATATACCCAAGGGTACTTATGTTATTATCTTATGGCCAATCATGAGTTCCCCTCTTTTGTTACATGTTGAACCTGCTGATTTTACCACACATGCTGCCCAGGTATGGTATGAAAGGCCAGGGCGGCTGCCACTGGTGGCCCTGGTTCTGTCAACTGATGGAACCTCAGCCTGTGTACTCCCAGAGTGGTGTAACCTCCCCTTACTGGTGCCTTTAACCTTTCTTTCCATCCATAGGGTGATATGGGCCAACATGTTGGTGGCCGGGGCACAGTGTCTTTTGTCTCCAGTCAGCTTGCTGAACTTATACAGAACTCCTCATGACTACAAAGTGATAGGCTTCCCTTGCCAGTGGTTGACAGAAAGTATTAATCATTGTAAGTGACATTGCTTGTGGTCTGTACTGCTATTGTGGCATTTAGATGCAATGTTTTATTCTCCTCACACGAGGGCATGGAAGACACACATGTGGACGTATGGGACGAAATACAGCTGCCCACAGGAGACAAAGTTGTTTGGGCTTTCTCACCCATGAGAAACAGAGTTGTTGGACTTTCTCACCCATGGGAGGCCAGCTTGTGTTCTCAGACAGCCATAACTGTGCGCAGTGGTGTGACAACAGGACATGCTTTACAGGAACTACAGTTCCACAGCTTATGGAACTGCTGCTTGGCACCTGGCCTCTATTATTCCCCCTTGATATCAAGGGGCACAGGACCTTTCCCTGTGAGTTGCAGACTGCAGATTGGGGACTGCATAGTGCGTATTACAGACCTTCCATGTAGCTCAGCTCCCTGGCTGCCAGGAATTTGATAAAGGCAGACCTCCCATGTTGTTCACCAGTGGCTGGGGACTGAATAAAGACCCACCTCAGTGCCTGAGGTATTCTCAGGTCTGTCCAAAGCAGAACACTTGCATCACTACAAATTTAAATTTTGGAGCTAAGGATTTATATTTTAGAGAGCTGGGTGCCTTCTGATTCCTGTCGCATTTGTGCAAGAGGAGGAGAGAGAAGCTGAAAGGACTATTCATTGTACATGTGCAAGCTTGTCTGAGTTTGGGACCCTATGGACTCTGACTCAGTTTCAAGTTTTAAAGATGCCAAGTGCATTGAAAGAAAGAGCTAGAATGAGTGATGCCCTCTGAAGTTATTTTTTATAGAAATCTGCTCGAACTGCTCTAGAAGAGATCAGATCCCAGATTTGGGGGCACTGTAAAATTTGCTGCAACTATGCATCATGATTGGAAGCCCCAGAGGAAAAGTTACTCCTCTACAGTGAAATCTCTTGGGCCCTTTCTATGTTCATATCACGTCTGAAAACTCTGAACAGCCTTTCAGAAATACACTAAGTAAGAAAATCACCCCCAGCCTTAGAAAAACTATCTATGCTGGTAGAACCAAAAGAAAACTGGTTTATTACATAATTAAACCCAGAATGTGACATGCACCACAAACAACTGGCTAAGAGATTTCAAAAATAAAGTTGGCACAATTAGTTTTCAAGTAGAAAATGTGACAGCACTGTCATGTATAGTACACCCTAAATTTACCTGGTAATTCAGGAGGCAACTCTGTTTTGGCTATATTCAAAGGAAATTTCAAATAGCTATTTTTTTTTTTTTTCAGAGAGAGTCTCATTCTGTTGCCCTTCGTAGAATGCTGTGCATCATAGCTCACAGCAACCTCAAACTCTTGGGCTCAAGAGATCCTCCTGCCTCAGCCTCCCGAGTAGCTGGGACTATAGGTGCCTCCCACAACACCCACTCATTTTTAGAGATGGAGTGTTGCTCTTTTCCAGGCTGGTCTCCAACTCCTAAGCTCAAGCAATCCAGCTGCCTCGGCCTCCTAGAGTGCTAGGATTAACAGCAGGAGCCACCACGCTTGGCCAGCAAGTGGATCTCTTGAGCCAAGAGTTTGAGGCTGCTGAGAGCTAGGCTGAAGCCAGACTCTCTATACTCTAGCTTGGGTGACAGAGTGATTCTCTCTCAAAAAAACAAATGAACCCTCTCAATATCACAAATTTGCCACCTGGCAAAAAAGGGAGGAGTGGATGTTGTGGTGAATCATTAATCAATTTTTCTACCCTGGTTTCTTGTAGGAATGTGTTCATTTTTCTGCAACCAAAATGGAAGACAGACTTTTTTCCTCCTGTCTCAAGTAGCATTCCCAAAGTGAAGTGCTGGAATTCCAAAATCACCGCCAAATAAAGAACATATCTGAGAAAAAAAAATGATAAATAAGAATTTTTATTTTTATTTTTTTGAGACAGAGTTTCACTTTGTCACCCTGGGTGGATTGCTGTGACGTCACAGCTCACAGCAACCTCAAACTCTTGGGCTTAAGAGATTCTCTTGCCTGGCTAGGAGCCCTAGGAGACTTATGCTAGGGAAACAGGGGGATGGATTTGAGATTCTGCTGCCATACATTGGAAAAAATGCAGGAAGATAAAAGTCCTTATGTGGAGTGTTAAAGTAACTAAATAGTTGACAGTTAGACTGAACTGACTCTTATACCCTGACTTCCCACCTAAGAATACTAAAACCTAACTCAATGCATTTTTTTGTTATATTACTTAGAAACTAAATTTATGCTGAACCAACTACAAACTACCAATTAACCTCTCATTATATAACCAGAAGAAAGCCATTATACTAGACTCCGCTCACCACCATCAAAAGGCCAGCCATGGTGGCTCATGCCTGCAATCCTAGCACTCTGGGAGGCAAAGGTTAGTGAACTGCTTGAGCTCAGGAATTCAAGACCAGTCTGAGCAAGAGGAAGACCTTGTCTCTACTAAAAGTAGAAAAACTAGCTGGGCATCGTGGTGAGTGCTTGTAGCCATAGCTGTAGCCTCAGGAGGCTAAAGCATACAATGGCTTGTGATAAAGAAAAATAAATCTTATACTTCTTAGTGATCCTGAAAACACAGCGGGTAGCTACATAGGAACTCCTCTAAAGATAAGAATAAACTTTACACTGAGCTAAAATGACTTTGAAAAGCCAAAGGAAAAAAAGACTCTGTAACTAAAAACAGTACCCTGGTTTCTAATATCTGTAGCCATAACTATGTAGCTGATGTTGTACTGAAGAGAAAAAAAAAAAGGTATAAAAGAGTCTGGAAAAAAACTGTTCCCCAGAACTCAGCATTTCACAACTTGAGGCACCTGAGTTCTCGGCAATTAAAGGTTCCTTCCTCTATATTGTTGATGTCTAAGTGTCCGTCTGTTTTAATTCCCTGTTTTCTTGCCACGCTTGAGCCCCAGAGTTTGAGGTTGCTGTTGAGAGCACATGTGGTGGAAATAAGTTGGAGGCAGTTCTGGGCTAGGGCCAACATTATGCAGCTGATCTGGTCGGTTTAGGTCCTACCTGACCTTTACCTCATGTCTCCCATTTTCATTTTCTAAATTCAGCTCTAACCTAAAAGTGTGAATCTTGAGTACTTCAGGGCAACTGGTTTAAGAGATTAACTTCTAAAATGTAATGTTCTTTTGGGTCATGGGTTATGCCAATTACTGTTCAAGGGTTAACATAGTTTTTACTTTGAACTTTAATGTATAAAACTGTAATTTTGGAAATAGAAGAACAGAATAGTCTTGGAGAGGCTACTCTCACTGTTCTCCAGAATCCTGGCCTTCTGACAAAGTGTGGTGGACCTATCCTCCTCTCTGCATATTAGTTGGTTGGACCCTCTTCAGCCAGTAACACTGTAAGCTACCATGACACCAGAACACTTGACGCTGGTGACAGAGTGAGACTCCGTAAGAAAAAGTGGCTATAAAGCTATAATTCAAGCAGTTATTGAATCTGGGTTTCTTCCTCATGAACCTGTAAGTGATAGAATCAGGTGTACATGCCCAAATAGACCTGCCTTGCCCAGGCAGGGTCAGACTCATGCCCCTCCCAGGAAATAGGAATGCTGCCAATTGTTGTGCTCCCTGACCCTTTAAATCCCCATCCGCCATAACCCACCTGTGAAATTCCTTTCTTGATTTCACCCCACCTACATCCAGGTGGAAATAAAGACCACATTATTTCCACAGAGTGGGGATTCCGTTTTCCTTTGTTTCACACCTTGGAATAATCTTGCTTCCTTGGGTCCAGAACCTTTCAATAAGAGTGACAGAATCAAGTTACCAACCCACCCAGGAAGGATCCCTTTCCTGAAAAGCATGTCCCTCCCAGGAAATAGTGAACAGACTAGTCCAGTCCTCCCTAATCTTGTCCCACCTACCTGCCCAGGTAAAGCAATGGACAGACCAATCCTGGCTGCCATAGCCAAAGTGTGAATTTCTAGAGTCAGGAATCTCATCCCACCTGCACTCCAGGTGCAATAAAAGCCACTTTGAATGAATTGGATCTCAGCCTTCCTTTCGTCTTGCTCCTGGGAATGATTTTTATCTTTGGGTCCAGAAGCTTTCGAAGAGCTTTTCCTCAAGCCCCTCCTGTGCATCCCCAACACAAGCCATGGCTGGGGGCTTCCTGACTCCTAAATCGCTATTTGTTCTAGTAAACTCCTTTATGTTTTACTGGTGCCTAAGTTTAATTTTTAACAGGAGAAAGGACTGTCGGAGTCGCAGCGCCGCCGACCAGCAGAGACGAGGACACCAACGAAGAGTCAAAGGTAACTTTTATGCAGCAAGCTCAAAGGACAGAACAGGAACGGGAATGGGAACTAGGAACCTCTCTGCACGGAACCGTTGTGCAGCCTTATATACCTTTCCTAAGCCAATCAGAGTAGAGTACACGTGTTCGGGAAATGCACATGTTACAGTCCAAAGCGGGAGCAGGCATACAGCACGAGCGCAGCATGCACCTACACAGGCCAATCAGGAGGACTTCCTCAAAGTTGTTTATTAGTTAGGTTCAGAGTGACTTCCTCTCATCGCCAATGTTGGCTCTCATCCTGGGGCATGTCCGGATCAGCCCCGACATCTCCCCCTTTCTGTATAAATACAGAAAAACCAGAGACCGTGCCTGTCTTAGGTTGCTCCTAGCCTGTCGTGCCCTTACCCGTCATTGACCTCCTAGGCAGCATGGCCTGGGGTCTGTCTTAGGTTGGTGCCGACAGCCAGGAATGCTTACCCGTCATTGACTACCGGTCTAGCATGTTGAGCCAAATGTGGGGAGAGTCACCAGCTTCCAGAGCCAGCATGGCTTGTGTCAAGACAGTAAGTCGGCGCTGCCGCTCTTTGTGCGCCTTAAGGAAGCACTTTAGGAGCCCTCCCAAGCCTAGGAGTACTGCTAGGCATATTAGGCCTGCCCAGTGTTTTGTCAAGTTAGCAACCTGTAGCAATCCCTTAATGGGCGTTGATGACATCCTGTGTATAGAGGGCAGTGGCTGTGTTTTCGGCTAGTTCGTTCAACTTGGTGGCTGTGGAGATTGAAGTGGCCAAAGCTGCAGCGGCGGCCGCTGCTGCTGCTTCTGATGCTGTCACCGCAGCTATCACTGCAGCCGTGATTCCAAAGTCCCATTTGCTACGTGCCAGCACAACAGGTAGATGTTCCTCCGGCACCTGTGCTGGCATAGGCAGGAATGTGGGGACCCGGGCCACTATGGCGGTGTCACTTTGTGAGGCATACCAACATTGGGAAAGAGCACATGTGTTATTTTGCATACAGTTTAAGAGCATTCTGTGCATTGGATAGATTAAACAGGATGAACATAAAGGGTGGGTGGACACATACAGGGGTAGGTGCAAAAGGGATTTTCTCTTTTGGTTTTGATATGTATAATTATAACCTCCGAAGGTATCATTTGAATACGTAAAGAAGGAGGGTGAAAACACAAAACCTGTTTGAAACCCAGCGTGGGGTGAGCGCACCTTGGCACCCGATCCACTCAGGGGGCCAGCGGGACTCGGAGGAGCATCGGGGGTGCCGACGGGGTATAGAAGCAGTGTAATTCCATTCTGCCTTAGGTAGAAAGTGAGGTGTTGACAGGGAAGCTGTCACAACTCTAGATCCATTTTGCTGAAATAAGCCTAAAGTTTTATTTGCCAAGCGGATACAGGGGTTGGGCATATTGCCGACTGTCGTGTTAGGAACAGTTGTAAAGCATAAACTACCATGGAGCTGGGACTCCCTGGAGGTAAAAGCGGCATGAGCTGTGCCCATAGGGACAGTGGGGAGCCCGGTAGTGGTGCTGGTCGTAAAGAAAAGGGGGAAAAAGTAAGGAGGTATTACTGAGCGGCATTGGGTACGGCCAGGCCCTCACCAGTGTCCATAACAGACGCCGCTGGCTGGTGGGGCAGAGGAGAGTCATCAGGGAGAGGATGAGGAGGGGGCTCACGGTTTTCCATGGGTGTGGCATCCTCACGAGGTGGATTCACCGGGCAGACGAGACGGTCCGGGACCCACACCGGGGTTGGTTGGTCCTGTGGAAAAACACAAACCGCACCTCGGTTCCAGGTGAGAACCGGGTCTGGGCCACGCCACTGCCCGGTGAGAACATCCTTCCAGCGAACTTGCACTGGGGAGCCGGTCTGACGGCTGAGGCAGTGGCGGTCCGCGGCCGCCTGGCCCTTGGAGTCCAAAGTTAAAAAATTTAAAATGAAAAGAATGGTATTTAGTTTGTCCTTCGGGGAGCGATGTGAGGAGACAGCTCCCCCTTTTTGTTTAATTAATTGAGTTTTTAGAGTTAAATGGGCTCGTTCTATGATGCCTTGCCCTTGAGGGTTGTAGGGAATTCCATGAATTAGGGAGATGGAAAAGGTGGATGCAAATTGTTGAAACTGAGCGGAGCAGTATGCAGGGCCATTATCTGTTTTGATTTGTTTAGGAGTTCCCCAGGCAGCAAAGGCTTGCAGGCAATGGCTGATTACATCTTTTGCCTTTTCGCCAGTATGGGCGGAGGCGAAGATGATTCCAGAATACGTGTCAATAGAGACATGTACAAATTTTTGGGTTCCAAATTCGGGGACATGGGTCACATCCATTTGCCAGATATGGTTTGGGAGGAGGCCTCGGGGGTTAACTCCCAGACATGGGGCTGGGTGGTGGGTAATACAGGTTGAACACTGTTTGACAATTTCCCGGGCTTGCTCCCTGGTAATTTGGTATCGGTGGCGAAGGGTATTAGAATTGACATGAAACAGACTATGGAAACGTTGGGCTTGTTTTAGGGGGTCCAATACAAGGGCGGTTATTTCTTGGTGAGTAAGGGCATCCGCGGCAGCATTGCCTTGAGCCAGCGGGCCAGGGAGACCAGAATGGGCTCGGATGTGGCCTATGAAGAATGGCTGCTGTCTCTGCCAGATGAGTTGTTGCAGGTTGCTTAAGGCCTTTTGGACCGTTGACCGGGTAGAGATGATACCAACATTCTCAATTACTTGAACTGCCTGGACAACGTACGCACTGTCAGACAGGAGGTTAAAGGGGGTGTGAGGGAACATATGGAAAACTTGTAGTACAGCCAGTAATTCTGTCTCTTGGGCGGAGTTGGTTGGAAACTGGTGTACAATTTGCTGCTGAGGGGTAATAATTGAGGCTTGGCCTGTTCTGGAGCCATCTGTGAAGATGACCATGGCTTTGGGGATGGGGGTGGGTTTTGTGATTCTGGGGAAAATAAGGGGGTTGTTGAGGCAGAACCGGATTAATGGATGATGGGGGTAATGATTATCGAAGTGAGCTGTGGTAGTGGTGATTACGATAGCCCAAGTATCATTTGTAGAAGAGAGGTACTCTAACTGGGCAGGTTGGTAAGGGGTACAGATATAGTTAGGTTGTTTTGCAAACGTTTGGAGGCCCAATTTGATGCTTTTAAGGATCAATTGGGCTATAGCCTCGGGATACCAAGGTAAAACTTTGTTTGGGGACTGTGATAGGTAAATCCAGATTATTGGGCCCTCCTGCCAGAATGCTGCAGAGGGTGCTCGGGGGTCTGGGAATATGCACAAGTACAATGGGGCATTAAGGTTTATACGATGGACTTGGGCTGAGGCCATTCGATCTTGTACCAACTGGAGAGCTTGTCGAGCCTCAGGAGTGAGGGCTCTGGGGGACGTAAGGTCCGGGTCTCCAGTAAGTATTTGGTACAGTGGTTGAAGTTCTTGATTGGTTAGCCTTAGATAAGGGCGGATCCAGTTGATATCGCCTAGTAGTTTCTGAAAATCATTAAGGGTGGAAAGGTGATCTGTGCGGAGGGTTAATTTTAGGGGGGTAATGATGGTAAGGTCGAGTTTGATGCCCAGGAATTCCTGGCAGTTTGAGAGTTGGATCTTTTCAGGGGCAATGGTTAAGTTGGCTGCAGCCAGATGTTGGGTAAGGCAAGGCAAGATCTCTATCAATTGCTCTTGTTGAGGAGCACAGACTAAGACATCATCCATATAATGGTAGATTTCTGCTTCAGGGAACAGTGCTCGGACAGGTGTCAGGGCCTGGGCCACGTACAATTGGCACATGGTGGGGCTGTTTGCCATACCCTGTGGCAGTACCTGCCACTCAAACCTGCCGTCAGGCTGGGAGTGATTGATGGCCGGCAAGGTAAAGTCAAAACGTCGAGTGTCCTGGGGGTGCAAAGGGATAGAAAAGAAACAATCCTTTATGTCTATCACTAGGGAAGGCCAATTCTTTGGTAAGGCAGAAAGGATGGGGAGTCCAAGCTGGACTTGGCCCATTAGCTGCATCTGATTATTGACAGCACGCAGGTCATGGAGTAGTCTCCATTTCCCTGATTTCTTTTTGATTACAAAGATAGGGGTATTCCAGGGTGAGGTGGATGGTTTAAGATGTTCTGCGGCAATTTGTTCCTGCACTAGGATGTGGGCGGCAGCGAGCTTTTCTTTAGAGAGGGGCCACTGAGCTACCCGCACAGGTTTGTCTGTTTTCCATGTAATTTGAAGGGGGAGTTTTTGGGACAGTTGCTTCCCCCTTTGAGTGTTCTCAGTGGCCCCTAGGAAAAACCCAGTCCCGGTCCTCCTATCCCCCTTTCAGGACAATGCTCAACATGGATGGGCTGTGACTTTCCTTCCTGGTTCTTTCCTATCCCGCCCGTTCCGGAATAGCCTGCCTTTGTCATGAGTTTTTGGGCGGTCTCGCTATAGAAGGTGTCTGATGTGAGTTTGAAGGACATCTGTTGTAAGATATCTCTTCCCCATAGGCTGATGGGGATATTTAGAACATATGGTTGGAAAATTCCTGAGTGGCCTTCTGAGTCAGTCCAGGAAAGGGAGGCCGCACTAATGTCTGGAGACGTGGCAAGTCCTAAACCTCGGAGGGTAAGGCTGCTCTGCTGCAACGGCCATTTGGGGGGCCAATCTGATTGTCTTATTATACTCTTGTCGGCCCCTGTGTCTAATAGGCCTAAAAACTCCTTGCCATTTACTTTTAAAGTCCACTGAGGCCTGTCAGCAAGTTCAAAGGTAGCTCCTACAAATGGCTGTCCAGAGGAGCCAAATCCTTTCTGTCCTCGGGCCGTGCTGGCACTGGGGTAAGCCTTGTGGCAGCTGGGGAGAACAAGTATTTGGGCTATTCTGTCCCCAGGGGAGATAGCTACTATTCCCCGGGGGGAAGATACAAGGATTTTTACAACACCCGTGTAGTCTGAGTCTATGACCCCAGGGTGGACTACAAGGCCCGAGAGGGCAGTGGAGCTGCGTCCCAACAGCAAACCCACTGTATTAAGAGGGAGGGGTCCTTGGAAGTCCGACTCGAGGGGCTGAACACCCATTTCAGGGGTTAGTACAAGTCTGGCGGAGGCACAGACGTCCAGTCCTGCCGAGCCAGGGGTGGCCCTTCTGGCTGGGACAGAGGCCGAGGGGGTGTCTCCGACTGCGTGGTGGGGATGAGGCGAGGGAGTTGTTGGACTACCCCGTACATTTGCGGGCCCCGGGGTAGTGGGCCCCACGGCCCGTTTTTTGGCTGGTGAGGGGTAATGGGGTTTCCATCTATGTCTCGTATGGATCTGCACTCAGAGGCCCAGTGCCTGCCTTTGCGGCATCGAGGGCATAGCTGCGTAGGGCCTCTGGGTTGGGATGGGTTACCAGATAGTCGCCCTTCTCGTTGGGGGCAGTCCCTCTTAAAATGACCTGCCTGGTTGCAATGGTAACATAGATGCTGTCCGGAGGAATGGCCTTTCCCTTGGGCTTGGCGCATGCCGCTAATGATGGCGGCAGCCATAACCTGGCCCTGGACAGTGCTTTCATTTATGTCTCTGCAGACTTGTATCCATGCATCAAGACCCTTTGATTTCCAAGGTCTAATTGCCTCCCTACACCATTTATTTGCTTGTTCATATGCAAGGGGTTTTAAGAGGGGCATGGCTTGGTCTGCTGAGCCGAACACACGAGCAGCTGTCTGCATAAGACGGGCCACAAAGTCTGCGTAAGGCTCATTGGGTCCTTGAATAACCTTAGTAAGTTGACCCTGCAGGTCACCTGCGCCCTGAAGGGTCTTCCAGGCCTTTATGGCACTGGCTGCTATTTGCATGTAAACTGGGGCAGGGTACCCCGTTTGATTGTTCTGTCCCTCATAATTGCCAAGCCCCATGAGCATGTCCAATCCCCATGGGTTTCCCGCAGCGTGGTTGGCACGGGCTACGTCCTGGCTGTATTCTTGCCAGGCTGACTTGAAAAGTAAGTACTGCCCCCCAGTGAGGCAGGCCCGGGCTACATTAGTCCAGTCGAGGGGTGTTAGGTTCTGCCCAAGAGACTCAACTATGGCCACAGTGAAAGCAGCTTGAACCCCATACGTGGACACTGCCTCCTTTAATTGCTTAACTAGTTTGAAGTCTAGGGGTTGATGATACCTCTGCTGCTGGGCATCCTCAAACACAGGGAAGGCAAGAGGCTCCGGGAACCAGGCGCGGGAACGCCGCTTCTGTTCCCTTCTGGGTCCTCTCTCAGGGGAGTCAGACTGCGAGGATGAGCTGGGTGAGCGGCGGTCCCGCGGGGGGGTGATCCCACCTGGGTCTGTGGTGGCTCCGGCCTCGACAAGGGCCGAAGGTATCTGGGTGTGACCAAGGCCCGTAAGGGGCGAAGAAGGCGGGATTGTAAGGAGGGGGGGCAGTGGGGCAGCAGCCCTCCCCCATAACTAGCCTTTGCATCTGATGAAAGAGTTCCTCATCAGGGCCATTGTCTTCAGAGGAGGAACCCAAAAAGCTCTCTGGCAGCGCCCTCCTATTCTTAGACCTCCGCTTTGGCGGTCGGGCAGCCTCATCCTTTTCTCTCTCGTGCCCTGAACTGTCCTCGGCCTCTGTCTCCCGCGGGAGGTCCGGGTACGGGCCTGGGAAGAGCGCGTCAGTTCCTCCTGAATACTTTCCAAAGCTTTCTCCCCCTCGGCCAGAGCTTCCTGGCATACGGTCAGGGGACTGGCAAGGCACCCTCTTACCAGGGTCCAGATAGCCATGGTCCCGGTAGGTAGGGGCTCGAATGCTTCCTGACGCCTAAGGTCTTGACCAAGGCGTTCCCAGTCCCCTGAGATCAATTGGCCTCGCTCCAAGAACCAGGGGGAAGCATCACCCACAGTTTGTACAAATACCTTTGCTGTTTTATCCTTCAGTGGAGTCCCATTACGTTTTAATAAGGCTTGCAAAGGGGCTTGCAGCCTTAAGCAGCAAGCTTCGTTACCCATGGTTTTCTGCCACCACACTATCACTTAAAAGGCCCAAAGGGTCTCTGTGCACACTCCCCTTGAATCTTCCAAGTGGCAATGGGGCGGCAAAGGCGGACAGAGACAACAGGGACAAACACAAAACACACAAAGTCACTCACACAAGCATACACATTAAGGAGACAGTATTATCCCACCACGACGATTGTGGTCACCCAGCGCTGATTTCCCCACTCTTGTCGTGGGCCCCCGCTTTGATCGCGGTCCCAGCCTAATTTCCCCGCTCTTGTCGCGGGCCCCCGCTTTGATCGCGGTCCCAGCGCTGATTTCCCCCGCTCTTGTCGCGGGCCCCTGCTTTGATCGCGGTCCCAGCGCTGATTTCCCCCGCTCTTGTCGCAGGCCCCCGCTTTGATCGCGGTCCCCCTGCTTTGGTCGCAGGCACTTGACTTACCGAGCTGCTGTACTGCCAAGGCGTGTGAGGTTCCCGGGTTTCGGCACCAGTTGTCGGAGTCGCAGCGCCGCCGACCAGCAGAGACGAGGACACCAACGAAGAGTCAAAGGTAACTTTTATGCAGCAAGCTCAAAGGACAGAACAGGAACGGGAATGGGAACTAGGAACCTCTCTGCACGGAACCGTTGTGCAGCCTTAAGGTTCCCGGGTTTCGGCACCAGTTGTCGGAGTCGCAGCGCCGCCGACCAGCAGAGACGAGGACACCAACGAAGAGTCAAAGGTAACTTTTATGCAGCAAGCTCAAAGGACAGAACAGGAACGGGAATGGGAACTAGGAACCTCTCTGCACGGAACCGTTGTGCTGCCTTATATACCTTTCCTAAGCCAATCAGAGTAGAGTACACGTGTTCGGGAAATGCACATGTTACAGTCCAAAGCGGTAGCAGGCATACAGCACGAGCGCAGCATGCACCTACACAGGCCAATCAGGAGGACTTCCTCAAAGTTGTTTATTAGTTAGGTTCAGAGTGACTTCCTCTCATCGCCAATGTTGGCTCTCATCCTGGGGCATGTCCGGATCAGCCCCGACAAAGGACAGCCTTGAGATCTATTACAACCCACCACTAAGTCGGGTTTCTTCCCTGATGACCTTCTGGTCTTTTCCACACAATCTGGGAGAGATGTAACCTCAATGTAACTTCGAGTGCCATTGATTTATGCTTGAAGAAACCTTTCCAGAGTCCACATGAAGGGATGTTCTTCTGAAGACACTCCAAAGTGATTAAAAGCTAATCATGCTGGAGGCAAACCCTGAAGGCAGAGTCTGATTGTCTCTGGAATTTCCTGGAAGGGACCTGGGGAGGGGAAAATCAAGATAAGTAATGTGCATTTTTAGTTGAAGGTTACATCTGTTCTTTCCAGATAAATAGTTGATTAAGTTTTATAAGATTACTTTGTATTTCTTTTATAGTTACTTTCCATTTTTATCGTATAAGCCATTTATCACCAGTAGGTTTGCTATACATGCAGAACAACGTGTTGTTAAAAGTACATAAGCTTGTAAGAAATAAAGTGAAGTTGCTACGTGCCTGAGAGAGCTGTAGACCTTCGCTTCTCCCAACATTCTGACTGCTGGTCTCATCTCTGTGATTCCAGCCTGAACATTTCCAGCAACAGGGAGAAACCATGCCGAGCGCACAGCAGCCTAGAGAGGGCTGGATGGGGCAGGATTTCCAGGGTCCTGGCTCTGCTTCTCACCTTCACCCTGTGGCCAGAGGGATCCGAGGGCCGAGCCGCATCAGCAGGTGGACTCGGGTCTGCAGACTACCACGCTGATGGGGGAGACCTGTGACCAACCACACCTTCCACGACAACCGGCCACTCAACACTCACCATCTCCTGGATTTCAGATCCTGGTGCACCCACAGGTGGCAGGACAACACAAGCTGCAACAGAGACAAGGGTCCATACTAAGTAAACATAAAGTGCACACTGGCTGAACTTGGCGGGCTGATGTCAGAGATGCAGGCTGCTCCATCTCATAGAAACCCCCCTTCCTGTTCCTCTTCAAGCTTGATTGGCGAATCCTAGATCCTACCCTCTCCCTCCCTTTGATTGAATGGGCCTGGGCGTGTAACCCCCTGAGTGACAGGTAATGAGATCCCACATCTTCAAAACTGCGGAGGGTTTCCGAGACCGGCCCTGCCTGGAGGCCGTTCGCATTTAACCTTGTATGTAATGTTATATATATAATATTAAAAATTGGAGCTTATAGGGCTGGATGCAGTGGCTCATGCCTGTAATCCCAGCACTCTGGGAGGCTGAGGCCATGGATTGCTTGAGTTCAGGAGTTCCAGACCAACTTGAGCAAGAGCAAGACCCTTTCTCTAAAAAAAAATAGCAGGTTTTGTGGTGGGTGCCTGTACTCCTAGCTACTTGGGGGCTGAGGCAAGAGAATCACTTGAGCCCAAGAGTTTGAGGTTGCTGTGAACTGAGACACCACAGCATTCTACCCAGGGTGACAAAGTGAGACTGTCTCCAAACAATATAAATAAAATAAAATCGGAGTTTATAAATATTTTAAAATTTCAGGTTGTGTCAGACATGGTGGCTCATGCCTATAATCCTGTCTATCACGCTGAGAGGCCAAGATAGGAAGATCACTTGAGGTCAGAAGTTTGAAACCAGCCTGGGCAAAATAGCCAGATCCCATATCTAAAGGAAAAAAAAAAATTTCTCCAAAAATCCAGGCATGGTAGTGCATGCCTGTGTCCGCAGCTACTCAAGAGGCTATAGAAGGACAATTGCTTGAGCCTCTGGGTTGGAAGTGCAGAGAGCTATGATCAGTCTACTGCACTCCAATCTTGGCACTGGAGCAAGGCTTTCCCTCTAAAATGAATGATCAATTAAAATTTGTTTATGTGTAGCCAGAATGAGATTTTTCTGTAACAGTCTATTTTGTACAAAATAGTTTTGGGTACCAATGTTTCATTTGATTTCTCTTAATTTGTTTGGTAGTACTACTTTCACTACAAGGTTAAATTGAGTTAAAAATACCAATGTATGTGACATCCAAAATGGGTGTAGAATTCTCCTGTTAAAATATTTTATCCTGGCTCTTTATTTGTTAGACCCTCTTTTACAAACATTCCTGCTCCTATGAATATTAAATAATTTATACTTTCTTTCTAAATGATGGTCTATTTTGTTAAAAATATTTTTCTAGACAATTTTCATATGCTTTTGTTTTCCAAATCAACATGCATTGAGTTGTGCTAATTGTTCTTTCATGATTTTAGTATAAATAGATATTATGTTCAATCTTCTAAATCTAACACATTGCTGCATCCTTGTCATTTTCTTTATGTCACCTCATTATTCTTCCCATAACTGTGTTAAAGGTGTAACAAGGGCACTGGGACTAGGAGCAAGTGCCAAACACTCGTGTGGGTTAAACTTGTCCTTCATTACCAGATTCAGAATCCTGAGAAGACAGGAAGATCATTCTGAAAGCTTGCCGTACTTTGAGAGTTTCAGAGTTCTTATACCCTCCCCAAAGTTACTATCTTCAGCTGTGTATCATGAAGCTCTCTAATCTTTAGCCGAAGGACTCAGTGTTGTTTACTTTTCCAAGCTGCACAACTGGTGTTTTTCCTTCTCTGATTCAGGGTCACAGTGACTTTCATTGACCACACATGACTTTTCTTTTTTTTATTTATTTTTTATTAAATCATAGCTGTGTACATTAGTATGATCATAGGGCACCATACACTTGGTTCATGGACCATTTGACACATTTTCATCACACTAGTTAACATAGCTTTCCTAGCATTTTCTTAGTTATTTTGCTAAGACCTTTACATTCTACATTTACTAGGATTCACATATACCCTTGTCAGATGCCCGGCAGGTGTAATCACATTAATCCCCCTCCCTCCACCTACCCCCCCCCTTTCCCCCTTCTCCCTATTCTTAGGTTGTAACTTGGTTATAGCTTTCATATGAAGGTCCTACATTACTTTCATAATAAGGGTGAGTACACTGGGTACTTTTTCTTCCACTCTTGAGACACTTTACTAAGAAGAATATGTTCCAGCTCCATCCATGTAAACATGAAAGAGGTAAAGTCTCCATCTTTCTTTAAGGCTGCATAATATTCCATGGTGTACATATACCACAATTTATTAATCCATTCGTGGATCGATGGGCACTTGGGCTTCTTCCATGACTTAGCAATTATGAATTGGGCTGCAATAAACATTCTGGTACAAATATCTTAGTTATAACGTGATTTTTGGTCTTCTGGGTATATGACCAGTAGAGGGATTACAGGATTGAATGGCAGATCTATTTTTAGATCTCTAAGTGTTCTCCGTATCTCTTTCCAAAAGGAATGTATTAATTTGCATTCCCACAAGCAGTGCAAAAGTGTTCCCTTTTCTCCACATCTGTGCCAACATCTCTGGTCTTGGGATTTTGTGATGTAGGCTAGTCTCACTGGAGTTAGATGATATCTCAAAGTAGTTTTGATTTGCATTTCTCTGATGATTAAAGATGATGAGCATTTTTTCATATGTCTGAAGGCCGCACGCCTGTCTTCTTCAGAGAAGTTTCTCTTCAAGTCCCTTGCCCAGCCTGCGATGGGATCCCTTCTTCTTTTCTTGCTAATACATTTGAGTTCTCTGTGGATTCTGGTTATTAAACCTTTGTCGGAGACATAACGTGCAAATATCTTTTCCCATTCTGAGGGCTGTTTGCTTGCTTTACTTACTGTGTTCTTGTCTGTGCAGAAGCTTTTTAGTTTGATCAAGTCCCAGTAGTGTATTTTTGAAGCAGCTTCAATTGCCCGGGGGGTCCTTCTCATAAAAAACTCGCCCAACCCAATTTCTTCAAGGGTTTTCCCTGCAATCTCTTCTAGTATTTTTATAGTTTCATGTCTTAGGTTTAAATCTTTAATCCAGTGAGAGTCTATCTTGGTTAATGGTGAAAGGTGTGGGTCCAGTTTCAGTCTTCTGCAGGTTGCCAGCCAGTTCACCCAGCACCATTTCTTAAATAGGGAATCTTTTCCCCACTGAATGTTTTTAATTGGCTTGTCAAAGATTAAATAATGGTAATTAGCTGGATTCATCTCTTGGTTCTCTATTCTGTTCCAGACATCTACTTCTCTGTTTTTGTGCCAGTACCATGCTGTTTTGATCACTATCGATTTGTAGTATAGTCTGAGGTCTGGTAGCTTGATTCCTCATGCTTTGTTTTTGTTTTTGAGTAACGTCTTGGCTATTCAAGGTTTTTTTCTGATTCCATATAAAACGAAGTATTGCTTTTTCAAGATATTTAAAGTATGACAGTGGAGCTTTAATGGGGATTGCATTGAAATTATATATTGCTTTGGGTAGTATGGACATTTTAACAATGTTGATTCTTCCCAGCCATGAGCATGGTATGTTTTTCCATTCGTTAACATTTTCAGCTATTTCTTTTCTTAGAGTTCCATAGTTCTCTTTATAGAGATCTTTCACATCCTTTGTTAGATAAACTCCCAAATATTTCATCTTCTTTGGCACTACTGGGAATGGAATAGAGTCCTTAACTGTTTTTTCAGTTTGAACATTGTTGGTATATATAAAGGCTACCGATTTATGAATGTTGATTTTGTAACCTGAGACTCTGCTGTATTCCTTGATCACTTCTAAGAGTTTTGTAGTAGAATCCCTGGTGTTTTCCAGGTATACAATCTGTGAAGGGCGAAAGTTTGATCTCTTCTGACCCTATATGGATACCCTTGATCGCGTTTTCTTCCTTAATTGCTGTGGCTAAAACTTCCATTACAATGTTAAAGAGCAGTGGAGACAATGGGCAGCTTTGTCTGGTTCCTGATCTGAGTGGAAATGATTTCAATTTAACTCCATTCAATACGATATTGGCTGTGGGTTTGCTGTAGATGGCCTCTATCAGTTTAAGAAATGTCCCTTCTATACCAATTTTCTTAAGTGTTCTGATCATGAAAAGATGCTGTGTATTATCAAAAGCTTTTTCTGCATCAATTGAGAGTATCATTTGGTCTTTGTTTTTTAATTTGTTTATATGCTGAATTATACTTATAATTTTATGTATATAGAACCAGCCTTGAGACCCTGGGATAGAACCAACTTGGTCATGATGTATAATTTATTTGATGTGTTCCTGGATTCTGTTTGTTAGGATCTTGTTGAATATTTTTGCATCTATATTCATTAGTGATATTGGTGTATAATTTTATTTTCTTGTTGGGTCTTTTCCTGGTTTGGGGATCAAGGTGATGTTTCCTTCATAGAACGTGTTGGGTAGTCTTCCTTCTTTTTCTACATTTTGGAACAGGTTGAGTAATATAGGTACTAATTCCTCTTTAAAGGTTTGATAGAATTCTGGCATAAAACCATCTTGTCCCAGGCTTTTCTTTTTGGGGAGATTTTGTATGGTTGATGTTATTTCTGAACTTGATATGGGCCTGTTCAACATTTCCACTTGATTTTGGTTAAGTCTTGGGAGATGACATGTTTCCAAGTAATGGTCAATTTCCTTCAGATTTTCATATTTCTGAGAGTAAAGTTTCTTGTAATATTCATTAAGGATTTTCAGATTTCTGAGGAGTCTCTTGTTGTTTTGTCTTTGTCATTTCTGATTGATGAGATTAGAAATTTTACTATTTTTCCTGATTAGGTTGGCCAAAGGTTTATCTATTTTGTTGACCTTTTCAAAAAACCAGCTTTTTGATTTATTGATCTGTTGCATTATTCTTTTGTTTTCAATTTCATTTAGTTCTGCTCTGATTTTGGTTATTTCTTTTCTTCTACTGGATTTGGGGTTGGGGTGTTCTTCCATTTCCAGTCACTTGAGATGTCCCATTAAGTTGTTTACTTCCTCTCTTTCTGTTCTCCTGAGGAAGGCTTGCAGTGCTATAAATTTCCCTCTTAGAACTGCCTTTGCAGTGTCCCAGAGGTTCTGATAATACATGTCTTCATTGTCGTTTTGTTCCAAAAATTTGGCAATTTCCTTCTTGATCTCATCTCTGACCCAGCTATCATTCAGCATAAGGTTATTTAACTTCCATGTTTTTTTATGAGTATGTAGATTCCTGTTGTTACTCAGCTCAAGTTTTATTCCATGGTAGTCCGAGAAGATGCATGGAATAATTTCTATTCCTTTAAATTTACTGAGGTTAGACTTGTGACCTAAAATGTGGTCAATTTTGGAGTAAGTTCCGTGGGCTGATGAGAAGTATGTGTATTCAGTTTTGTTGGGATGAAATGTTCTGTAGATGTTTGCTAAATCTAAATGCTGGATGGTTAGATTTAAATCTAGAATTTCTTTCTTTATTTTTTTTTTTGTGGTTTTTGGCAGAGGCTGGGTTTGAACCCTCCACCTCCGGCATATGGGACCGACGCCCTACTCCTTGAGCCATAGGCACCGCCCTAAATCTAGAATTTCTTTACTCAGCTTTTTGTTGGAGGATCGATCCATCACTGCCAAAGGAGTGTTAAAATCTCCGACTACTATGGAGTTGGAGGAAATCAAGTTGCTCATGTCTGTTAGAGTTTCTCTTATAAATTGAGGTGCATTCTAGTTGGGTGCATAGATATTAATAATTGAAATCTCATCATATTGAGTCTTACCCTCAACAAATATGAAGTGACCATTTTTGTCCTTCCTTACTTTTGTTGGTTTAAAGCCTATTGTATCCGCAAATAAAATTGCAACACCTGCTTTTTTCTGGTTACCATTTGCCTGAAATATGGATGACCATCCTTTCACCCTTAGTCTGTATTTGTCTTTTAAGTTAAGATGTGACTCTTGTATGCAACAAATATCTGGCCTGAGCTTTTGTATCCAGTCAGCTAACCTATGTCTTTTTAGAGGGCAGTTTAAGCCATTCACATTAATGGAGAGTACTGATAAGTTTGGTGAAATTTGGGATATTGAGTTTTTCAAAATTCCAGTGGGCATTTTTAATCCTTTTGCCATCGTGGACGTTGGAGTTTGATCAGAAGTTTCTGAGTGAGTTTACTTTTGTAGTAGAGGATTGGGTTGGTTATTATGGAGGATAGGTCTGAGAATATCCTGAAGAGCTGGTTTGGTTATGGCAAATTTCTTTAGCATATGAATGTCATTAAAGTATTTAATTTCTCCATCATAAATGAAACTCAGTTTAGCTGGGTACAAGATCTGGGGTTGAAAGTTATTTTGCTTTAGGAGATTAAACGTTGATGACCACCCTCTTCTGGCTTGAAAAGTTTCAGCAGAGAGATCTGCAGTCATTCTAATGTTCTTCCCTTTGAAGGTAATCACACATGACTTTTCTGATAACTACTTGGGTCACTAGGCAACTTTTTCCAGCTTAAGGGAGAGAGGGGCTGTAAAGCTGTTTCTCCTCTTACAAAGGGGCATCTTGGAATCCCAAGATAATTAAGTTTTAAATTTTGAGTAAAATGCCTTCTCAAACAAGCACATAGTCCAGTGTACAAACAAGCTTTACTACCATGGCCCCTTGTGTTTGCATCTCAGCATTTTCTGCTCTTTTCCACAACACCCTGTCTGCCTCCAAGGATTATAGAAAAGATCCTCTTCCAAACACAAGTATGTCCCAAGTAAGAACCTGCAATTATTTGATTGATCAATCACAGAATTTTTCAGAAATAGTCTCAGCTAATTTGCACTATGATCGCCATTACACATAAAATGGTAATTATAGTTCTGTGGGGAGGTCAGGGCACAGAAAGTCTATGCAGGGTTTTCTGCCTTCTTTTCACACATACACTGCCAAAACTGTTGCCCTGACACCACAATCCTGAAATTAGAAAAGATTCAGCTGAGTGTTCTAGGGTTTAATCTGAGAAGCAGAGTCTGTGAGCTCAAGGGACTTCTCTGGCCTCTGGATAATTGCTTGTGTCTTGATAGTGATTATTCTGGTTTTAAAACTGGCCCACTGGCCAGGCACAGTGGCTCACATCTATGAACTTAGCACTCTGGAAGGCCAAGGAAGGAAGGAAGGAAAGAAGGAAGGTAGGTAGGTAGGAAGATAGTTTAACTCAGTAGTTTGGGTTTGCTGTATGCTAAGGTGATGCTTAGCTTTTTTGTTGACTCTATCTCAAAAAAAAAAAAAGTAAAAAGTAAAACTGGTCTGCACCTGTGGCTCAGTGAGTAGGGAGCAAGCCCCATTTACTGAGGGTGGCGGGTTTGAACATGGCCCCAGCCAAACTGCAACAACAACAAAAAAAAATAGCCAGGCACTGTGGCAGGTGCCTGTTGTCCCAGCTACTTGGGAGGCTGAGGCAAGAGAATCTCCTAAGTCCAAGAGCTGGAGGTTGCTGTGAGCTGTGATGCCATGGCATTCTACCAAGGGTGACAAAATGAGACTCTGTCTCTAAAAAAAAAAAAAAAATCTAGTTTGCTGCCATATACACTCAAGACAAAAGAAAAAAAAAAACTTTCTGAAGCAAATGCTGAAGCCTTGAATCATTTTACTCAAAATTTAAATCTTAGTTAGGCTTGTATAGGCTGGAGCCTTACATCCTACCCTGAACCCTATCTTCTTTTAATGTAATTTAATCCACAGTAATACCAGTTAATGTTTTGTCTTAGTAAATTTAAGCTGATACTCAAATTCTCTATTTTTGTCTTTCTGAAATTAATCTTCTTCACTTAAATCACAGACACCATTTTCTGGAAAATAAAAATGTTCATATGGAGGGGCGGAGCCTGTGGCTCACTGGGTAGGGCACCAGACACATATACCCAGGTTGCCAGCTTCAAACCCAGCTTTGGCCAAACTGCAAGAAAAAATAGCCAGGCATTGTGGCAGGTGCCTATAGCCCCAGCTACTCAGGAGTCTGAAACAAGAGAATCACCTAAGACCAGGAGTTGGAGGTTGCTGTGAATTGTGACACCACGGCCCTCTACCAAGGGTGACATAGTGAGACTCTGTCTCAAAAAAAAAAAGTTTATATAAAATTTCCATGCAAGTAATGATAATGAAATCAAATGAGAATACAATAATCAACTGCTGTACAGGGACTAGGTGTGAGTGGCAGTGACTAGAATTATATTTTCTCTAATGTTGGATGTGTTATATGCTTAATAGTGACAGTACCTATTTTTACAAAAAGAATGTGTCTGTTGATTATGCTGAGATTTTTTTCCAGTCGTAAAATGGAAGGCACATTAAAGAAGTTGCATTATGATCAGTGTGAAGTCCTTCACTGTTTGTGCTTTGAAATTGTTTCAGTTTTGGCTGGGCACAGTGACTCACATCTATAATCCTAGCACTCTGGGAGGCTGAGGCAGGTAGATAGCTTAAGCTCAAGAGTTGAGATCAGCCTGCGCAAGAGTGAGACTCAGTCTCTAAACATAGCCAGATGTTGTGGCAGGCACCTGTAGTCCCAGCTACTTGGGAGGCTGAGGAAAGGGGATGCTTGAGCCCAAGAGTTTGAGGTTGCTGTGAGCTGTGATGCCATGGCACTCTACTGAAGGTGACAAAGTGAGAGTGTCCCAAAAAAATAAAAAGAAAAAAGAAAATGTTCCAGTGTCACCTCTAGTCTCACTGTGAATCTGTCTAATAATTATTCAATGCTCTTATCCCTTTGCCTTTTCGATACACCTTTATGTAATTATCTTATATTGGAGTATAATTTAATAACAATGATGTTATATTAGATATTATTCTACTTGTTAGTAAAAATCAGAAACGAGCACAATCAATAGTAACTCATACTGAATTCTGTGGTGTTTTATCTCTCTTTTTTTTTCTGAGACAGAGTCTTACTTTGTTGCCCTTGGTAGATGGCCGTGGCGTCACAGCTCACAGCAACCTCCAACTCTTGGCCTTAAGCTATTCTCTTGCCTCAGCCTCCTGAGTAGCTGGGACTACGGTGCCTGCCACAATGCCTGGCTTTTTTTTCTTTTGTTAGCTGGCGGGGGCTGGGTTTGAACCCATCACCCTGGGTGTGGAACTGGCATCCTACCCACTGAGCCACAGGCACCTCCCAGTGTTTTATCTCTTATTGGTAGATCTAATCCCACAGCTAAACTCACAGTGATATTCTACAAGAATATTAATGGTTAGCACCATTATAATCTCATTTCTCTATTAAGGAAACATGTAGGGCATTGTCAGTATAGTAGTGTGAATAAGAATTATTAATTGACAGCCAAACAATTTGGGTTTGAATCCTGACTCGGGATAAATCCTAAGTCATACAACTTACTGAGGTGGCAGTTAAATGAGTACTCTGTGCCTAAGGCTCCTCATTACCCAAAAGAATATCATCCATGGTTTTACACAGTTTGATATTCAGTCTGCAATTGCATGTAAACGTATATAATAACTCTCACTCTAAGGGCCGTATAAAAGACAAACATTGTGTAAATGCTGTAAAAAGGATAATAAATATACAAACATGATCCATCATTGCACACATGTGAACAGACTCCACACAGCTGAGCTGTGTATGCTTAGAAATGATTAGAAAGTGACAAAGATTTTTTTACTTGACCAAACTTACATCAGGCTCCTGAACCTTCTACTATGCCCATCTGTAGACTTCATTAAATCCAGATCTAGCAAAGAACCATATTCAGTCTAGCAGGAATCTCTTATTTAGCATCTTTCAGGTCTCTGGGGAACGAATGAGGAACTTGTCTTCATTGCTTCTGAGCCATGGAGGTCCACACCTGGAGCAGAGCAGCATCATGCTCAGTTCTGACTCCTCAGATACTTCATAAAGTCTGACAGCAGGAAGTTGTCCCTGTGGGTGGATTAGGGAGTACTGAGGGGAATGGAATCCAGTCTCTATCCACAGCATGAGACTCATCTCACCAGTTAAAAGAGAGGGAAACACAGGTATGGAGGGCCCAGAATGAGACTTTTGAAAGGATTGGCCAAGTAGCCTTCAGGGCACCAGTGTCTCCATCTGCACCAAGAATTCCCTGAGAAGGGCCTCTGTGCCAAAGTGGTAACATTTGAATCCTTACAGATGGAGTTGTGACTACACCTGCCTCTATCCTATGGATAGATCAATTCCTGTTGGAGTTCTAGCTGTCCTCATTCCTGAAATTTGAAACACTCAAAACAAATGTGGTTAATTGTTACCAAAGTTTATCTTAGGTCACGTTTAAAGGCATTTACTAGAGCAGTCTTTTGCAACCTTTTCTCTCACAGCACACTTGATTTGTTTTTTCCACTCACAGCATGTTTGTACCTACAGTTAAATTTCTGTGACACAAATTATGTTGATAAAAAAAAAAAAGAGTGTGAGGCATGGTAGCTCATACCTGTAATCCCAGCACTCTGGGAGGCCGAGGCAGGAGGATTGTCTCAGCAAACGAGTTCGAGACCAGCCTGAGCTACAGTGAGACCCCCGTCTCTAAAAAAAATAGCCAGGCATTGTGGCAGGTGCCTATAGTCTCAGCTACCTGGGAGGTTGAGGCAAGAGAATTGCTTGAGCCTAGGAGTCTAAGATTGCTGTGAGCTAAGATGTCACAGCACTCTACCAAGGGTGACAAAGTGAGACTGTCTCAAAAAATAAAAAGAGTAAAAAAGAAGAATATACTTACTATGCTGTGAATGTCTTTCAAAAATAATGTAATTAATGATCTTTAAAAAATTTTGCAGCATATCAGTTGAAAATTACTGCTTTAGAGATTGAGAAATTAGTTTTTATAAAACTCAGATTTCTTTCTGGGAAATCTATATCTGTCAGAGTGTTGTAATCCTCCTTATTTCAACTTTCCTATTATTGTCAGAATCTTGCCATGCATGAGGATAATAACAAAGTTTTTCAAGTGAAAGACTAGACTAAGTTGGAATCTACATAGAAGGCAAGTAAACTCATATTGGTAACTTATTCCAAGAAATGTGGGATGGCATCCCTACCTCAGCCTCCAGAACTGCTGGGGACTTCCCCACTTTGAGGATGGGTTACTTTCCCACTGACCACATCTTGCCTGGTGGCCAAATGTTCCTGTCAAAAAACCAATGTTGGCTCGGCACCCACAAATCAGTGGTTAGGGTGCCAGCCACATACAATGGGGCTGGTGGGTTCAAACCCAGCCTGGGCCTGCTAAACAGCAATGACAACTACAACCAAAAAATAGCTGGGCGTTGTGGCAGATGCCTGAAGTCCCAGCTACTTGGGAGGCTGAGGCAAGAGAATTGCTTAAGCCCAAGAGTTTGAGGTTGCTCTGAGCTGTGACACCATGACACTATACTGAGGGTGACATAGTGAGAACAAAACAAAACAAAAGAAAACAAAAACTAAACAATGTCCAGAAAACTTGTGTGCATATACAAATATTAACGCAATTTAGATTAAACTTAAATGTAAAACTGAAAATCATAAAGTTTCTAGAATAAAACTTAGGACTAACTCTCTGGACATTGCCCAGTATTTATTACTGAGAGCCCAAAAGCAAACAAAACAAAACCACAAATAAATAAATAAGGCTCAAACAAAAAATTCTGCACAACACAAGAAATCAAATCATCAGCAAAGTAAATATATGTTCTATATAATGGGGGAAAAGTATTTGAAAACTATATGTCCAAAAATGAACTAATATAAAAAAAACTATGAGAAACTCAAATCAGCAAGGATAAACAAACAAAAAAAAAGCCCAATAAAGAGTGAAAAACACTCTACTAAAGGTGACAAAAATAAAACTCTGTCTCAAAAAAAAAGAGTGAACAAAAAAATTGTATTTTTAAAAAAATACATACAAATGTATTTAATATTTCAACATATCAAAAAAATTCTCAACATCACAAATCAGGGAAGTGCAAATAAAAATGAAATGATACATAACTCTCTGCCTATGTCAGAATGGCCATATTTATTTATTGATTTTTGAGACAGAGTCTCACTTTGTCACCCTCAGTAGAGTGCTCTGGCGTCACAGCTCACAGCAAACTTCAACTCTTGGGCTTAAGTGATTCTCTTGCCTCAGCTTCCAGAGTAGCTGGGACTACAGGTGCCTACCACAACGCCTGGCTATTTTTAGAGACAGGGTCTCGCTCTTGGCTGAGGCTGGTCTTGATCTCCTGAGCTCAGGTGACCTACTTCAACCTTCCAGAGTGCTAGGATTACAGGTGTAAGCCACTGCACCAGGCCAAAATGGCCATTTTTTAAAATTGGGGGGGAAAGCAGTAACTGTTGGCAAGGATACAAGGAAAAAAATGCTTCTATACAGTTAGTGAGAATGTAGATTAGTACAACCTCTATAGAAAACAGTATGAAGAATTCTCATATGATCCAACCATTTTACTTCCAGGTATATATCCAAAGCATGCAATGTAAGAACTAGAAGAGATATTTGCACACATGTTTTTTGCAGGATTAATCACAAAAGTTAAAAGGTAGAGATAATCAAGATATTCACTGAGGTACAGTTAAAGAAAACATGATGAAATATCCTGCTGTCTTCAAAAAGCAAACCTCATCACATTGTATGAAAAGAATAGACCTTCAGAATATTATGTTAACTGAAATATGCTGGCAACAAAACGATGAATATTGCATTAATTTCACTTACATAAGCTATCTTAAGTAGTCAAACTCATAGAAAGAAAAAATAGAATGGTGTTTGTCAAGGGTGTTACTCAAGGGTTTAAGAGAGGGTAAAATGAGTTTCTACACATTAGGTATTGTGTGGTAGATCTGAATGATTTAAAAGTTCTAAAGATCTGCATAACAGTAAGTGACAAATATACTTCACACTACTGAAATGTAGACTTAAAAAGATTTTTAAGACCGGCTGCAGTGGCTCACTCCTGTAATCCTAGCACTCTGGGAGGCTGAGGTGGGTGGATTGCATGGAGCACACAGTCTGAGTCAGAGTGAGACCTCATCTCTAAAAATAGCCGGTCATTGTGGTGGGTGCTTGTAGTCCCAGCTACTTGGGAGGCTTAGGCAAGAAAACTGTTTGAGCCCAAGAGTTTGAGGTTTCTGTGAACTATGACACCACAGCATTCTACTGAGCCAAGTTGGACAAAGTGAGACTCTGTCTCAGAATAAAAAAGTTTTTAGGAATACTTTTTGCTTTGTTTTGTTTTGAGACAGAGTCTCACTCTGTTGCCTTGGGTAGAGTGCCACAGCATCATAATTGCTCACAGCAGCCTCAAACTCTTGGGCTCAAGAGATCCTCTTGGGAAGGGGGGATTGGTGTGCTCCCATTTAATGGGCACAATGTAATGGTAGATAGCACGCCTCCTCGGTATGGGACACAATCACAATAAGGACTCTAACAAATGCAAACACTATAACCTAATTAATAAACACTATAACCTAACACTATAATTAATAAACACTATAACCTAATAGTGCTAGGTTATAGCACCTAACACATTAATTAGTGTTAGGTTATAGCACCTAACACTATAATTAATAAATTATTAATATATTTATATAATTATAGCACCTAATATAATTATAGCACCTAACACTATAATTAATAAACACTATAACCTAATAGTGTTAGGTTATAGCACCTAACACATTAATTATAACACCTAATTAATAAACATTATAACCTAATTAATTTCACATTAATCTGAAATTTAAAAAAAAAATCCTCTTGCCTATCTTCTGAGTAGCTGGAACTATAGCCATGAACCACCACAGCTGGCTAGGGTCTTTCTCTCTCCCGCTTGCTCAGGCTGGTCTTGAACTCCTGAGCTCAAGCAATCCATCCACCTCAGCCTCCCAGAGTGCTAGGTAGGATTCCAGGTGTGAATCATCCAGCATGATAATACCTTTTGTTACATGTTCTTTCAATAATACAATTTTAAAAAGATAACAAAAAGAGACAGTTTATAAATCTTTCCAAAAATTAACTTCAAATAACAAGTGTTTCTCTCACACACATAAAAAGATAGATCCATCATTAAGCACATGGTGAAATTCAGACTATTTTTATGACTATTCAACTAGATAAGATAAAAGAAACATTAAAAACTAAGGAAGAGCTGGGGCTCGGTGGCTCACACCTATAATCCCAGCTGGGAGGCTGAGACAGGTGGATTGCCTGAGCTCACAGGTTCAAGACCAGCCTGAGCAAGTGCAAGACCCCATCTCTAAAAAATAGCCAGGCATTGTAGCGGCACCTATAGTCCCAGCTACCAGGGAAGCTGAGACAAGACAATTGCCTGAGCCCAAGAGTTTGAAGTTGCTGTGAGCTATAAGGCCACAGCACTCTACCAAGGGCAACAAAGTGAGATTCTGTCTCATAAAAGGAAAAAAAAAAAAACCTAAACAAGAAAATAAATATATAAGATAAATCATAAACAAAGTCTGTTAAGGGCAGCACCTGTGGCTTAAGGAGTAGGGCGCCAGCCCCATATACCAGAGGTGGTGGGTTCAAACCCGGCCCCGACCAAAATAAAAAACTGAAAAAAAAAAAAAGTCTGTTAAGAAAAACACACACATATATTATTTGTGATATATATATGCCTAATATTTTGATTGAACCTTACATTGACTTAAAGTATATATATATAGAGTTACACATTCTTATCTAACAATATAAGACATAAGGAAACCAAACACACAATAAACTGATGTTAAGGAAACTAACCTAAGAAGAAACACAGTAATAAGGAGTTATTAAACACGAATATTAGAAATATTAGCCCATAAAATTCTGTATGGAAATTAATATGACATTAAAAAAGAATGCTTTTGTAGATAACTAGAAGGTTCAACTATGACCTATGATCTCTATGTATCCATGGAGAGCAGATATTTTCTCTTTTTATATTTTTTTTTTTGAGACAGAGTTTTAGTCTGTAGCCCTTGGTAGAGTGCCATGGCGTCACAGCTCACAGCAACCTCCAGCTCCTGGGCTTAGGGGATTCTCTTACCTCAGCCTCCTGAGTAGCTGGGACTATAGGCGCCTACCACAACACCCAACTATTTCTTGTTGCTGTTTGGCTGGGTCTGGGTTTGAACCTGCCACCCTCAGTATATGGGGCCAGCATCCTACTCACTGAGCCACAGGTGCCGCCCAAGAGCAGATATTTTCAATCACTGGCACATGGTGTATGAAAATACAATTTCACAGAAAATACACTAAAATCAATAATAAAAGCCTCAAGTAAGAATATTTTAATGTATAGCACTTAAAAGGCATTAAAAATAATAGGTTTTGCCGGACGCTGTGGCTCATGCCTGTAATCCCAGCACTCTGGGAGGCTGAGGTGGGTGTGACTGAGCTCAGAAGTTCAAGATCAGCCTGAGCCAGAGTGAGACCCCCTCTCTACAAATGGCCAGGCATTGTGGAGGGCACCTTTATTCCAGCTACTTGGGAGTCTGAGGCAAGAGGATCTCCTGAGCCCAAGAGTTTTACTTTGCTATGAGCTAAGACACCACTGCACTCTACTGTGGGTGAGAAAGTGAGACTCTGTCTCAAAACAAACAAACTAACTAACAAACAAAACAACAACAAAAACAAAGTAGCTGGGACTACAGGCATGTATCCATCGAGACGTTTCACTCTCCAGAAGATGCTGTGGTGAAAATATGGCCCCTCCCACACCCACTAAATTACTCAGTGAACACCCAGCTATTTACATACATGTTGAAAGAGAAATTCAACACCCAGTGTGAGCACACTTGGGGGACAAGCAGACACTGGTCATTCAGTGTGGTCACCTGAGGGGCAGCTCGCAACGTGATATTCCTGGGAGAGGAAGGACACAGATGGGATGCCAAGACCCTCAGAGGATTTTCTTTAGAGGGAACAGGGCCATATTAGGGATGGCAGATGTGTAAAGTAGAGGAGAGAGGATGTGTCGTGATCAGAGAAACCTCCTTATCTCAGCAAGTCCTCTAGGGCATCAACTAGGATTCCCCTTGAACAGTGGATAGGAATATTGGAGAAAGAGTCAGGGGAGCTCTTGCATCAGGAGTCCAGGATATGGTGGAGAGGTCCTAGTTGTCAGAGGTCTGTGTCTCCATGGAACCATGTACACTTCCCAAGCCAGATCCACCACTCATTTATGACGTGATGATAAAAGCCACTTAGCTTCCATAAATGTCCGCAACCAATCAGTAGAAAACAGGAGGTGTAGCACCTCCTCTGCCCACCCACGGGCTGATGTGGGGATCTCAGGTCATAATGCCAGACATTCCCTGACACCTGCAGAGTATCATAACCTCAGAAAGGATGAGAAATCACCCTCCACCCCCACTGCCCTAGAGTGGTGCAAGCACCCTACCTGGTGTACCGTTTGTTCCTCCTGCCATTTAGGAAACATAGAGGACAACTAAGGGACCAGTCCTCTTCTTCATGATTCACCTGGATTGAGTCATTTTAGCCTCCTCATGTCATAACAACAAAGAAGCCTATTATCATTGTCATATGACAGTGCAGAGAACTGCAGACAGAGGGATCTCATGACCTTCTCAGGTGTAGGTGCCTGTTAGTGGGCTTGGACCCCATCCTTAACTCTACACCACCAGCACCCTGCTCTCTGTCTGTCTGCTCTGCTGCCTTTCTGTGTGGTCTCATCTCCATGAAGGCATGGCCCACACAAGGTTCCCTGAACCCCACCATCTCCCTGAAACCCAGCTTTCATCAGATGGCTCTGCTTGGAATTCAGAAAACAATGGGATCAGAAGTTCAAACTCAGAATCAAATTTTACCAGTTCTCTCTGGACTTCTGTCAGGAAGATGCCTGCAGTTGTCCCGATTGTGAAGGCACTAACCATGTTCTTTGCTGACAGTGCCACACTGACACCCTGTCCCCCAGACCAGAGCATTGTACTGCATCAATTTTGGTCACCTGAAAAACTAACTGTGGCCATGAAGGTAATTCAGAATAGTGATTGGGGATTACTTGGTGTCCCAGATGTAACACAAACCTATGAAGAGTGTAAGCTGTGTTTTTTATGGAGCAATATTTTAATTTTTCTAATCATAAGTGTTGCTGCCACCACAGAATTCAATGTACATTTTCAAGTCAAGATTGGTTCACATTCGATGGCAGAAAATAATTCAAGTTCATGTCTAAATACTACCTGGTTAGTGACCATTGGCATAAAAATATCTCACTAGACCGTGCCTGGTGGGTGAGGCCTGTAATCCTTGCCCTTTGGGAGGCTGAGGCAGGAGGATCACTGGAGCCCAGGACTTTGAGGTTGCAGTGAGCTATGATGACACCACCCACACTCTAGCTTTCTAGCCAGGGAGGCAGAGTGAGACCCTGTCCTCCCCCCATCCCTGAAAATATCTGCCTGAAACAATGGTGCTAAATGATGAATTTTAATAAAGGCATAATCTCATCTAGAAGAGTTTGGGGTTGACATAAAAATGGATCCATGTTCCCCTATCAATCTTTCCTCTCTCCCCCATATCCTATTTGCAATGATCAATAACATCTTCACTTACTGGAATACATTTGTTACAATTAATCCAAAACTTGATACCTGATTCTCTAAAGTTAATCATTTCCATTCATTTTCACTCTTTCCACTGGGCATTTCTGTTAATTGTGACACCATCAAAGCCCTGTTGTCCATTGTGTCCCCACGCGGTGCCCTCTCCCTGCCCTCAAAGGCCCCTTATCTCACCGCTTTATCTCTATTATTTGTCCACAAACCCTGGCAACTATTGAGATTTGCACTGTTTTTATTATTTTTGCGTTTTCCAGAATGACATGTAGATGGAATGATATAAAATGGAGCTGTTTTAGACTAACATTTCTCTCATCCATATATATTGAATGTTCCTTGATCTCTCTGTCATGGCTTGTGTAGATGTAACATTTCATCTGGCTTTTTATCTCCTTTGTTTCAGCAACCCAATGTTTCTCCTGCCCCTGCTGCCCTTCAGTCATCCCACGTGTCCCACCCATCCTTCTCTATCCCCAGCCTGTTCTCCTGACCCCACTCATGCCACCTCCTCTCCTCTGGTGCCCCCTGGACCTATTTAGGTCATCAACCCCTTCTCGTCCATGGTCCCTGCCTGCCCTTGCCACTTCATATCCACTTCCTGGCCCCCGGTCCCTCCCCACCCCCGTTTCTACCTGGTAGCCCCCCTACTCAGCCCCCTCCCAGTCCCCTGTTCCTGCCTTGTCACCCCACAGCCCCCTCCAAGCCCCCTGTTACTTCCTGGTGCCCTCCTTCCACAGCCCCATCCCAGCCCTGTCTTTCTGCCTGGTGGTCCCCATCCACAATGCCCTCCCAGCCCCTTGATCTTGGCGGGCCATGCCCCACAACAGCCCTCTCCCATTCCTGAGCCCCTGCCCACCTGCGATTGTCTTGGGCCCCTCTTCTGGTGGAGATCCAACAGAATTGCCCCAGGGCGACCAGCCAGGCAACCCTCACCACTTTGCAGGCTGCGTTGGTGGAGGTAGCCCCCTTACAAGTCCAGGAAGAACAAGGATATGGGGCCACGGTCCATTGCCTGGAATGAACTGGCCATAGACTGGAAGCGCAGGCAAGGACTTTACTCTGCAGTGTGCCCTTTTCTCGTTTGAAGTGCATGATACCCTTCAGCAAAATGGGTCCTTTTCCCTGGGACCCATTATCATGGGTTTCTGTGGTTTCTGATTCTCCTGAGACAAGAGGCCTGTTCTCGCCCATGTCACCTTCCCCATGAACTTGTGCCTCCTCCTCTGAGGTATTCTTTCTTCTTGGCAGCTGGACCACAGGCTAGCATCACTAGGTTGTTTATGTTATAACCTTGTCAATGGCCACCACACCCAGCCATTGATAAGGTTATAACATAAATTTTGAGGGGACAGAAACAATATGACTATAGGAGATGTAATGGTAGAAAGACTCGCTTTAACATTATTTGTTCTCCAGGAATTTGTTTTGGTGTTTCTCTTACCATTAGTGTGAAATTGACTTTTGCTCAGCGGTATAAATGCTATGGAGTCATTTCCATTCTCATTAGCATTTTCTGTGCTGCATATTAAAGAGGGACCGCAGAGCAGTAAAGCAGTGCTGTTGAAAGACTAAGGACAAGAACTCTAGAAGCAGACGTAGTGGGTGCATCTTGCAAACGTGACAGTGGAGCTGCTGGTATTTTATGCACATCACTTCTCACGTATCATTGATAGGACCTTAGAAACTGCACCTTTCAGCAAAATGACATTCTTTATTCCATAAAAATTTAGCACTTATTTATATCAATTCATCTATGGTAAAATTGCTTTCCTTATAAAGTAGATCATTTTGCTCAAAGTCACAGTTGCTTTGAACCTATCAATGAAATTAAATGAGGACTTACTACATGTGTATATATATAAATATAATATATATGCACATATATTATATTTTTTATTTGGTTTAAATAATGCTGATGCAATGTATGTGTGTGTGTGTGTGTGTGCACATACACTGAGTATATACACTGAGGCATTATATTGGGTGTCCATAAAGTTTGGCTGTAATTGCACACAAACTTTATAGACACCCTGTCTACTGGGGCATCATATCAATAAATACCTATATAATGCTAAAACTGTATATTTTTAAAACAATTTTTTTTTTTTTTTTTTTTGGCCGGGGCTGGGCTTGAACCTGCCACCTCCGGCATATGGGACCGGCGCCCTACCCGTTGAGCCACAGGCGCTGCCCTTAAAACAATTTGTTATTGAATATTTATTTAAACAAGTGAAATAAACATCTGTGATAATAAAGATTTTAAATTTGAAATAGAAAAATAGAAATTGATACATTAGGATAATTCTATTTGATGACTATTTTCACTTGTGGGTAATAATTTAAAATAACACATTTTGTGTCAAAATGTACATACCAGTTATGGCCTTAATTTCCATTGTAATGTATAGAAAAGAATTCAAACTCGAATTCCTTAACTAAAAGCCATATTTTGTTTTATATACTTTTTTATTTCATAATTGAAAATGGCTGGTTTGAAATTTCATAGGTTCCTAACCCCAAATAATACTTAAAAAATAATTTTTCTATTTCATGCAATCATACACTGGATATTTATAGAAATATAAAATTCTTTTTTTGGAACTGAAAATTCCATTAATGGAATCAAACACATTGTGCATGTGGGATAAAAATGTACATACCACATCCAGCCTTCCCTGTGCAGCTGTATTTTTAATCATTTCTATCACATAGGAAGAGTTAATCATGGGGAGAAATAAACCTTATGGTGGTGATAATTTTCAGTATAAAAGAATACTGATTATGTGTGTTGATGTTTTCAGATATACAACTATTTCACCATTAGTACAACAATGAACTTATTTTTCATTTATGCTCCTGTCAAAAACTGCATATTTTTACAAACTGGTACTGGAATCTCAGCCAACACCTTTCTCCTCTTCTGCATCCTCATACTTCCTCTGGTCACAGGGTGAAACCCACAGACCTGACCACGTGTCACTTGGCCTTCGTTCATGTGTGAAGTTCTTCATCATGCTATTATTGGGGTATCCAGAACTCTTTGGGTCAATGAACTTTCAAAATGACCTTAAATGTGAGGCATTTTTCTACTTCAGCAGAGTGATCAAGGATCTCTCCATCTGCACCACCAGCCTCCTGACCATGCTCCAGGCCTTCACTGTCAGCCTCAGCATCTCCTGGTTGGCCAGATTTAAATGTAAATCCGCAGATTACATCATCCATGTTTTATTCTTTTTGTGGTCATACACCTTGTCTTTTAATCATAGCATGATCTTCTACATCATAGCTACTTATAATTTGACCAGACAAATCTGCTGAAGATAAACACTGCTCACTTTCCCCCGAAGACCCCATCATCAGGGGACTTCTTTTTGCTCTGTCATTATCCAGGCATGTCTTCTTTGTAGGAATCATGCTGCTCTCAAGTGCTGACATAGTGATCCTCCTGCTCAGGGAGCAGAGACGATCCCAGCACCTTCATAGCACCAGACTCTCCTCCGAAGCCCCCCCAGAGAAGAGCGCCACCCAGACCATCCTGCTGCTAGTGAGTTGCTTTGTGGACATATACTGGTCATTATTTCATTCTCCTCAACTTTGTTTTGGGAATATGGCTCAGTCATGTGGAATGTCCAAAAAATGCCACAGTTGATCCTTTGGTGTTACTCAGTTCAAACAAAAGAATAATATTCTCCAATATATACAAAATAAGTGGCATAAAATAAAAATAGAAGATGCAAGGAATAATTTCTATTCCTTTAAATTTACTTAGGTTAGACTTGTGACCTAAGATGTGGTCGATTTTGGAGTATGTTCCATGGGCTGATGAGAAGTATGTGTATTCAGTTTTGTTGGGATGGAATGTTCTGTAGATGTCTGTTAAATGCAAATGTTGTATGGTTAGTTTTAAATCTAAAATTTCTTTGCTCAGCTTCTTATTGGAGGATCTATCCAACACTGCCAAAGGGATGTTAAAATCTCCGACTATTATGGAGCTGGAGGAAATCAAGTTGCTCATATCTGTTAGAGTTTCTCTTATAAATTGAGGTGCATCTTGGTTGGGTGCATGGATATTAATAATTGAAATATCATCATATTGAGTATTACCTTTAACAACTATGAAGTGACCATTCTGATTCTTCCTTACTTTTTTTGGTTTAAAGCCTATTGTATCTGCAAATATAATTGGTTGTTTTTTTTTTCTGATTTCCATTTGCCTGAATTATGGACAACCATTCTTTTGCCCTGAGTCTATATTTATCTTTTAAGGTAAGATGAGATTCTTGTATGCAGCAGATATCTGGCCTAAGTTTTTGTATCCAGTCAGCCCACCTGTGCCTTTTTACAGAACAGTTTAAGCCATTCACATTAATGGAGAATATTGATAAGCCTGGTAAAATTTGGGGTATCAAGTTTTTCAAAAGGCCGGTGGACATTTTTAATCCTTTTGCCACTGTGGAAGTTGGAGTTTGATCAAAAGTTTCAGAGTGAGTTTACTTTTGTGGTAGAGGATTGTGCTGGTCATTATGGAGGATAGGTCCGAGAATATCCTAAGAGCTGGTTTAGTTATGGCAAATTTCTTCAACATGTGAATGTCATTAATGTATTTAATTTCTCCATCATAACTGAAACTCAGTTTAGCTGGATACAGGATCCAGGGTTGAAAGTTATTTTGTTTTAGGAGATTAAAAGTCGATGACCACCATCTTCTGGCTTGAAAGGTTTCAGCAGAGAGATCTGCAGTCATTCTAATATTCTTCCCTTTGTAGGTTATGGTTTTCTTTCGTCTGCTACTTTCAGAATTTTCTCCTTCAAATTAAGTTTAGTGAAATTAATTATGATGTGCCTAGTGGATGTCTTATTCAGGTTGAGTCATGCTGGGGTTCTGAAACTGTCTGCTATCTGAATTTCAGAATCTCTTGGCATGTCTGGAAAATTTCCTTTCATAATTTTATGGAGAAGAGTCTCTGTGCCTTGCGAAGCCACTTCATCGCTTTCAGGGATTCCAATGAGGTGGATATTACTCTTCTTCGAATTATCCCAGAGCTTGCTGAGAGAATGATCCATTTTTGCTCTCCATTTCTCTTCCTCTTTGAGAGTTTGGGAGTGTTCAAAAGGTTTGTCTTCAATGTCTGAAATCCTTTCTTCTGCTTGGTCCACTCTGTTACTGAGGGATTCTACTGTATTTTTCAGATCTTTGAGGGCTGCAAATTCTAGCTTCATTGAGTCAAAATCTTTGGTGGTTTTGTCTTTAAATTTATTGAATTGTTGAGACAACTTTTGAATTGCTCCTTGAATTTCTAATTCCAACCTTTCCTCCATTCTATCAATCTTGTTTGCAATCCAAATGCTGAATTTGATTTCTGACATCTCAGCCATCTGTTTATGAATGGGATCTTCAGTTACATCTGTCATATCTTTCCTTGGGGGGGGTGTTGATCTACTCTGGTTATTCATGTTACCAGAGTTTTTCCACTGATTATGCCCCATTATTATTTTACACTATGTGACTAGATGAGTGGATAAAGAAAAGTTGGGTTTGGGGTTCCAGGAGTAGTGATTAACCATCCCTTTGCCCAAACGCTGGGACTGGTGTCTGTACCTGTTCACCTGGAGCTTTGCCAAGGACCCATAGAGTGCTACGGCATGAGAAACTGGGGACCTGCTTGGTGTGGTGGTGCTAAGTGGCTCTGTCTTGTTTTCAGCTGGTGAATCCTAGTGAATCAGTTACTCATCATTTGATGATTGTAAATATGTCCTCACTTTGAGGTATACACTAAACTTCTTATCATTAAATATATATACATAAACACATAGGAGTTGTGTCAAAAAACAGGTATAATCTAGGTATTAAGAAATCTGTTTTGTCAGAATTTTATGACTTTGTACCATTCTTCATTTACTATGTCATTTTCTATTTTTATTCAAATTTATATTTGTCCACCCAAATATTGATGAAGAAAGATAGGCTTGGATTTCTTTTCTTTTTTTTTTTTTTGGCCAGGGCTGGGTTTGAACCTGCCACCTACAGTATATGGAGATGGCACCCTACTCCTTTGAGCACAGGCATTGCCCTTGGCTCAGATTTTTATTTTGAATACAATTAGAACATTCTTCAAATTACTACAGATTATATGCCACCATTTATCCCATGTAGGGTTCAGGCTGTGCAGCAAACTGGCGGATGCCCATCCAAAACTCTGAACCATAAAACTCAGAATAAATCCCCTGAGCGCTCCAACCACGGGAACCAGCTTGAAGCCTAGGACCTGGTTTTGGCTTCTGGAGCCGCGAAGTTACTGAAGCCATGGACCGGCTTTGGCTGCTGAAGCCCCAGGAACCAGCTACAGGAGACAGAGCCGCCAGCCCACCAACAACCGTGCAAACTCAAAACAACAACACCACTCCCCTTATGGCCAATTGCAGTCGCCAGTTTGCGGGGGAACCTGGGAACAGAGTGGAGGAACTTAGGAAGCGTGGACACCTGCACTGAGTGGGAAGGTCGGTCGCAAGTGCTGTCCGGAAAAGAACAGCCGAGGTTGCATAATTCATAGGCGACAAACTTTTATGGAAACTCCAAAATGGCGATCGGCCATGGAAGGTGGTTACCATGGTAAGGTATAAACTGTAAACCAGGTATAAGTCTCGGAACCACTCACAGCACCACCTGGTGTCAAGAAAGTATATTGCAGTATGAATATATTCGTACGAAAGTTGATCCCTACAGCAGACATATAAATATTTATAGGTATATTTCTACAACAAGAATATTTTTGCAGTTGGTGCCTTTTGTTTTGTTTTGTTTTGTTTTGTTTTTCGTGTTTTTTTTTTTGTTTTGTTTGTTTCTGTGTTTGTTTGTTTTTGTTTGTTTGGGGTTCTTTTTGCTGTTGTTTTCTTTTTGCCTGATTTTTCTTCACCATTTTCTTAGAGGAGATTTTGATAATTTTTTATTATTACATTTTATATAGATATATTTTTTATTTCTATGTCTTCTAATTTTAATTTCTTCTTTCTTCTCACTTAACATTCCTTCTAACACCACTTTTTTCTCTTTTTTTCCTTTCTTTCAATTATTTTACGATTATCACTATTTTTATTGCAGTTGTTCTTATATTGCTGTTGTCGTGGCTATTGCTTGTATGTTTATGTGTTTCCGTCTGTCTCTGTATCTATGGGCCCATGTGCCTGGTAACCTTTGTATCTGTTTATTTGTTCATTTGGTCTCAATGAGCTTGGTGTTACGACCTGCAACCCTGAGCTCCTAACACTCCCCTCCACTCTCACTCTGTGATCTGGAGACCTCCCCCATCAGGAGTCCAGATTCTTGGGTGAACTCTTAAGAGGTGTAGACAGGACCTTGACTGCAGCTGGCCAGTGCTGACTCTGTAGCAAAGGAGTGAGAAGATGACGGTCGGCTGAGAGGGAATTACACTGGAGCGGTGGTGCCCCGAGGTGCAGAGCAACAGCCATCTTCAGCAATAACAAGGCCCACGCCCAGATATCCCATAGCCTCTCCTCCTGTCTTCTTGGGCAACCAGATGAGGCCAAGCATCTTCTCAGATGGCAACCACCATGGAACAGACCTGGGACTGAAACACAGGCCCCGTTGAGTAAAGGGTTTTCCTGAGACGGTACCCACCTGGGTGGAACATGGGGACTAGAAAACACACCTGCAGAGCCGGGAAACTCCTAGGGTGGGGCTGATCCAGAGAACTGCTCTACTGTGCCTAAGATGCACCTGGCCCTTAGGGGATCACCAGCCTATAGACAAAGGAGGCCAAGAAGCTACAGCCAACAACTGATCATGGTGCGAATACAAACTCACAGGACTAAAGACAGGGCCTGAGGCACAGGTTCTGGGAACTCAAATCAGCCTCTCCTGTGCAGAGGAATCTGGCAAGGTCAGAAACAAACTCCCACAGGGTTGTTCCCTTCACCCAGTAACATAAACTAAGGGTGGGGCTGGAACTGAGTGCCCGAGTCCATCAAGTGCCCAAGGTTGACAGGCACACCACCCCTTGCTGGATAAAGACAGAAAATAGTGGCCTAGTCGAGCAGACACAGACTACCCTGTGACTTAGGCAGGTACAAACTCCTGGAGTATCTGCTTACTGCAGACAACTGACTGGGTCACAGCCCTGTGGGGCTAGCAGCAACTGGATGTGACAGAGCTGCAAGGTGGGGAAGGAGGCATCAATCTTCCCAGACTGATCTATTTACTGGTGGCTCTTCCTGACTCCACGCAGCACTGGAGCAAGCCATTTTAGAGCAGTCACCAGACCCCTGTGATCCAGTTCCCAGGGACCTCTTGAACTTTCCCACCCAAGGCAGCTGCTGACTGAGACAATTGACTTGGACCTTTTGAACTGAGTCACTCACCTGGGGACTATCCAGGTGGTGCCCTGGGTGTGTGGTTGTAGGAAGGTTTGATTTTCCTTTTCCATTTGTTGCCTGTGGTGGGTGGGGTGACTTAATTGCTGGTATTTCTCCACAGCTGAGACTTCAACCCAGAGTAACTGTTTCACTAGGGTCACATAGAAACCAGCTGAAAACAAGTCAGAACCATTTAGCCCCTCTGCACCAAACAGGGCCCCAGTTTCTCAGGCCACAGCACTGTACGGGTCCTCGACAAAACACCAGAGGAAAATAAAAGGGAGTAAAACAATCATGGGGTGCAATCAGCGGAAAAATTCTGGTAACATGAATAACCAGAATAGATCAACCCCCCCAAGGAAAGATACGGCAGATGTAATTGAAGATCCCATTCACAAACAACTGGCTGAGATGTCAGAAATCGAATTCAGAATTTGGATGGCAAACAAGATTAACAAAATGGAATTAGGAATTCGTGGAGAAATTCAAAAGCTGTCTCAAGAATTTAACGAATTTAAAGACAAAACCACCAAAGACTTAGACACACTGAAACAAGAATTTGCAGCCCTCAAAGATATGAAAAATACAGTAGAATCCCTTAGCAACAGAATGGACCAAGCAGAAGAAAGGATCTCTGACATCGAAGATAAAGCCTTTGAACGCTCCCAAACTCTCAAAGAGGAAGAGAAATGGGAGAGCAAAAATGGATCACTCACTCAAAGAGCTCTGGGATAACTTGAAGAAGGCAAATATCTGACTCATAGGAATTCCTGAAATAGATGAAGTGGCCTCACTGGGCACAGAGGCCCTTCTGCATGAAATTATGAGAGAATTTTCCAGACATGCCTAGAGAACCTGAAATTCAGATAGCAGATAGCTTCAGAACCCCAGCACGACTCAACACCAATAAGACATCCCCCAGGCATATCATAATTAACTTCACTAAAGTTAATATGAAGGAGAAAATTCTCAAAGCGGCCAGGTGAAAGAAATCTATTACTTCAAAGGGAAGAACATTAGAATGACTGCAGATCTCTCTGCTGAAACTTTTCAAGCCAGAACAGGGTGGTCATCAACGTTTAATCTCCTCAAGCAAAATAACTTTCAACCCCGGATCTTGTACCCAGCTAAATTGAGTTTCATTTATGATGGAGAAATTAAATACTTTAATGACATACATATGCTAAAGAAATTTGCCATAACCAAACCAGCTCTTCAGGATATTCTCAGACCTATCCTCCATAATAACCATTTATCCCATGTAGTAAATATAGAAATTAAATACAAAGAAGTACAATAATCCCCCCTCCTGCCCACAGGAGACCCTGAGGCATTGAGGAAACTTTGCTAAAAATCTTTATTTTTGCATATTACTTTTTAAAATTTTGATCTCAACTGCTTTCAAATCTAGAAATGTGGAATACAGTAAATTAGAAGTAAATCCCTATACAATCTATACAAATTAATACCATAAACTCAGGGAAAATAGACTATATGAATGCAAAAATTAAAATATTAAATTCATTTGAAACTTTTTCATACAGAGAGCCCAGATGCAAGCTAATTCACTGAGAAACTCTATCAAATACTTAATTAAAAATTAATGCAGGTTTCTTAAGCTCACTTCTAGAAATATAGAATAAGGAAAATTTACAGTTTCACTCTATGAGAACAGTATTTCCCAGACAACAAAACCAGGCAAAATCATTACAAGAAAATAAAACTACACATCATCATCCCTTATGAATATACACACAGAAATCCTCAAAATTTATAACAAACTAATTGAAATAACATTAAAAACATTATTGACCATTTTTACTCAGGATTTTACTCAAATGTAAATGTAGCTTAATATCCAAAGATTGGTCAACATAATACAGCAATAGAATACCAAAAATTATTATTCTGATGAACACAGAACAACATTTGACAAATCCATACCCATTTATGATAAACCCTAAACTGAGTAGCAAGAGAAGGGAACATCCTAGAGCTGCTGAAAGGCATCTATGAAAAACCTACAGCTGATTTACATGCAATGATGAAAATCTCAGGTTGGTTCGGTGCCCATAGCTCAGTCAGTAAGGTGCCTGCCACATACACCAAGACTGGCAGATTCAAACCTGGCCCAGGACAGCTAAACAACAATGACAACTGCAAAAAAAAAAAAAATAGCCAGGCCTGTAGTCTCAGCTACTTGGGTGGCTGAGGCAAGAGAATTGCTTAAGCCCAAGAGTTTCAGGTTGCTGAGAGCTGTGCCACCACAGCACAATCCCCAGGGTGACATAGTGAGTAGTGTCTTGGGATATAAAATCAATGCCCACACATCAGTTGTCTTCATTTATGCCAAAAATATTCATGCTGAGAATCAAAAAATCAAGTCAAAGAAAAGCAAATCAAATCACCTTTTAAAGTAACTCCAAAGAAGATGAATACCTGGAAATATATCCAACAAAGTATGTGAAAGATCTTTATAAAGAGAACTGTGAAAATCTGAGAAAAGAAATAGCAGAAGACATTAACAAGTGGAAGCACATACCATCAGTCATGGCTGGGAAGAATCAACATTGTTAAAATATCCGTGTACCCAAAGCAATCTACAGGTTTAATGCAATCTCCATCAAAGCACCGATATCTTACCTTGAAGAACTTTTAACAATAGTACTTCATTTCATATGGAACCAGAAGAAAACCTGAATAGCCAATACAATTTTTAGAAACAAAGAGAAATCTGGAGGCCTATAGTCATCAAAACGGCATGTTACTGGCACAAAAATAGAGATATCAATCTGTGGAATAGAATTGAGAAGTTAGAGATGAACCCAGCCACATATCGCCATTTGATCTTTGATAAACCAAACAAAAGCATGCACTGGGGAAAAGAATCCCTATTTAATAAATGATGCTAGAAGAACTGTTTAGCCACATGTATGAGACTTAAGCTCACTTCTAGAGCTTCTCCCACCTTTTCCAAAAATTGATTCTCACTAGATAAAAGATTTAAGTTTAAGACACAAATCAATAAAAATTGTAGATGAGAGTGTTGGGGAAAATGCTTGACAATATTGGCCTCAGAAAAGATCTATGAAGAAGACCCTCTTGGCAATTGCAGCAACCTCAAAAATAAATAAATGGGATTTGATCAAGCTAAAAAGCTTCTGCACAGCAAACAGACAACATGTGGAATGGAATAAGTGAATCTGACAAAGGCATGATAAGTAGACTCTACAGAGAAGTCAAATTAATCAACAGGAAAACAGCAAACAGGCCAGGCGTGGTGGCTCACACCTATAAATCTGGCACTTTGGGAGGCTGAGGTGGGTGGATCACCTGAGCTCATATGTTTGAGACCAGGCTGAGCCAGGGCAAGACCTCATCTCTAAAAATAGCTGGGCATTGTGGCAGGTACCTGTAGTCTCAGCTACTCAGGAGGCTGAGGCAAGAGAATCACTTCAACCCAAGAGATTGAGGTTGCTGTGACCTGTGACACCATGGCACTCTACTGAGGGCAACAATGTAAGACTCTGTATCAAAAAAAAAGAAAAAGAAGAGAAAAGAGCAAACAATTCCATTTATAAGTGATCAAAAGACTTGAACAGAAACTTCTCTGAAGATAGCAGATGAATGGTCAAACAAATACATGAAAAAATTCTCATTGTCTTTAATCATCTGAGAAATCAAATCAAAACCACTCTGAGATATCGCCTAACTCCAGGGAGATTAGCCCACATCACAAAGTCCCAAATCTGCAGAAGCTAGTGTGGATGTGGAGAGAAAGGAACACTTCTACACTGCTGGTAGGATTGAAAACTAATACAACCTTTATGAAAAGAAGTATGGAAAATTATTAAAGAACTGAAATTTGACCTTCCATTTGATCCTGCAATTCCATTACTAGGCATCTACCCAGAAGAACAAAATTCATGTTTACCACAAAGACATTTGCACCAGAATGTTTATTGCAGCTCAATTAACAATTGCCAAGTCATGGATGCAACCCAAATGCCCATCAACCTATGAATAGTTTAACAAGGAATACTATTCAGCCATAAAAATATGGAGATTTTACATCTTTTCTATTTACCTGGAAGGACCTGAAACACATTCTTCATAGTAAAGTATCTCAAGAATGGAAAAAAAAAAAATCTGTGTACTCAATACTATTATGAAACCAATATATAAACAACTACATGCCCATATGAATGGTAAAACACAAATATAGTCTACCTAGGGGGGAGGAGGGAGAGTGATTGGTGGGAGTAGTGATAGTGAAGGCAATTGGCGGAATCTCACCTAATGTGCACAATGTGAGGGTGCTCATCACACTCCCTGGGTGAGGGGCTCTTCTTCAACTTAAACTTTACCTTAGAATAGAGAATAGTGTACTTAAAAATTTGTGCCCTCATATTCATTTGAAATTTTAAAAGATCAAAAAATGGAAAATAAATCCTTCAGTATTTTTTCATATTTAAATGATAATAGTTTGGATATATTGGGTTAAATGAATTATTACAATCTTTTACCTTTTTATTTTCCTTCATATGGCTACTAGAAAAATTTAAATGACACACAAAGCTGATATTCTATATCTTTGTACATTGCTGCCTTAGAGGATTGCCTCTCTTTTCATAGCTAGGGCTACCTCCTCAAAGTCTAGAGGCCAGATTGTTATAAACTGTGCAATTTATTTTTTTACTGTTGGGGACTCATTGAAGGTACACAGAATCAGGTTCCATTGATTGCTTTTGTTAGATAGGGACCCTGTTATATTTGTGTTAAACTGAAATTTTAAAACAATTGCCATTATATTGTTTCCATTTGTGAATAACATATGACTGTACTCTCATATATAGATGTAACATTATATCCAAGGCTAAATGCAAATGCTACTCTGAGTGGGATCAGGTTCCAGAACAGAGAGGAAACCCAACCTGAGAAAGTGCTGCATTCGAGTACCTATCATCCTGGCCCCCTTCAGCCCTGAGACCGATTGAATCTCCTGCCCCCTCAGGGCCTGGGGGTGTGTGGCTCCAGCAGCTAAGGTGGAAACTACCCTATCAGACGTGTAGCCAGAGACGGGAGTGGTCTTCTGCAATAAGGCGGTATCTTTGTCTCTCTGCCTGCCACTTCTACTGCTACAGAACTCCATGGCTAGTTCTCTTCTGCTTCCAGAGGCCCCAAGTTGCTCCACTACAGCCTCTGTGAACTGTAGGGACCATGCAAGCCATAGGGAGAACTCTTGGACAACTCAGAAGCTGGGAGTCATTAGTATGCCTAGTCAGTGTCCTGAGAGGGCAGGGGGGCTGGGTGGAACCAGATGAAACCACCTGTGCTGGGACAGGCTTCCCCACAGATTCAGAGTCTGCTGTTCAAGTCCTCCTGGTACAGCTTACTCCACATGCTGGAGGTGGGCCAGCAACCCAAACCCAGGTGTCCTATCCCCTCCTTAAACCATGACTTCACCAGAGCCCTCTCTGGGCAGCTCTGTGCTGGCAGCCCTGTGACTTCCCCTAATTGTACAGGAACAACAGGAGGGTGGCAACTTGGTGTGTGGGGGGGGGATTCCTGTATAGGTAGAGCTGTGGTCCATGGGACCTTGTTCCTCCTTTCTCCCCAGGGATCACCCACCCATTACACTCTGAGTCTTTCAGATATCTGGGAAACAGGGTCTCAAATTCACCATCTTGTTCCCCTAACTTAGCTCCTACTAGGGCTAGCAACCATTACCTAAAATTTCAGTTCCTTCTCTACATTCCCAAATGCCAATTTCCTCTCTTCAGTTCAAAATATTATGGATTACTTGTTCCTCATGCAGCATTTCAAATGGACAGAACATTTTGTCATTTTTATGCAAAGAAATTAAAGGCTTTTTGTTGTTGTTGGGGATTCATTGAGGGTACACAGAAGGAGGTTACATTGATTGCTTTTGTTAAATAAGAACCCTCTTATATTTCTTTTCCTACCCCCAAAAGGTGAACCCTATCCCTTGACCCCCCCATGCCCTCCCTCCTTCCCTTTCTCAGCTCTTCCTGTCCCCCAACCCCACTGTGTACGAGGACCTTAATTGTCCTCATACCAGAGTTGAGTACATAGGATTCTTATTTCTCCATTCTCGTAATGCTTTACTAATAATAATGTGTTCCACATCCATCCAGGTTAATACAAAGGATGTGAAGTCTCTGTCTTTTTTAGTGGCTGAATAGTATTCCATGTTATATAAATACCGTAGCTAGTTAATCCATTCTTGGGTTTGGTGGGCATTCAGGCTGTTTCCACATTTTGGCTGGCGATTGTAAATTGAGCTGCAATAAATAGTCTAGTACAAGTGCCCTTGTGATAAAAGGATTTGTTTTTCTTCCGGGTAGATGCCCAGCAGTGGGATTGCAGGGTCAAATGGGAGGTCTAGCTTGAGTTCTTTGAGGGTTCTCTGTACTGCCTTCCAAAAAGGTTGTATTAGTTTGCAGTCCCACCAGCAGTGTAAAAGTGTTCCCTTCTCTCAACATCCATGCCAGCATCTGCAGTTTTGAGTCTTTGTGATGTGGGCCGTTCTCACTGGGGTTAGATGATATCTCAGGGTGGTTTTGATTTGCATTTCTCTAATTATTAGGGATGATGAGCATTTTTTTCATATGTTTATAAGCATTCATCTGTTTCCTTTAGAGAAGGTTCTATTAATCTCTCTTGCCCAGTGATCTAAGGGATTGTTGGCATTTTTTTTACGTTTACTACGTTGAGTTCTCTGTAGATTCTAGTTATCAAGCTTTTGTCTGATTCAAAACATGCAAATATCCTTTCCCAATATGTAGACTGTCTATTTCCTTTGGTTATAGTCACCTTAGGTGTACTGAAGCTTTGCAGTTTCATTTAGTCCCATTTGTTTATTTTTGTTGTTGCGATTGCCATGGGAGTCTTCCTCATAAAGTCCTTCCCCAGGCCAATAGCTTCCAGTGTTTTCCTCACACTTCCTTTGAGGATTTTTAATTGTTTTGTGTCTTAGATTTAGGTCTTTTATCCATCTTGAATAAATTTTTGTGAGTAGAGAAAGGTGTGGGTCTGGTTTCCATCTTTTACATGTGAATATCCAGTTCTCCCAGCACCATTTATTGAATAGGGATTCTTTCCACCAGTGTATGTTCTTGTTTTGTTTATCAAAGGTTAGGTGGCTATAAGATGTTTGGTTCATTCAGATGTTGTTCTGGATTTCTATTTAGTTCCAAACGTCTATGTCTCTATTTTTGTGCCAATATCATGCTATTTTGATCACTATGGCCTTGTAGTACAGCCTAAAGTCTGATAGGCTGATATCCCCAGCTTTGATTTTATTGTTAAAAGTTGCCTTGGCTGGGCAGTGCCTGTGGCTCAGTGAGTAGGGCACTGGCCCCATATACAGAGGGTGGCGGGATCAAACCTGGCCCCAGCCAAACTGCAACAAAAAAATAGTGGGGCTTTGTGGCAGGCATCTGTAGTCCCAGCTACTTGGGAGGCTGAGGCAAGAGAATTGCCTAAGCCCAGAAGCTGCAGGTTGCTGTGAGCTGTGATGCCACAGCACTCTACTGAGTGAAATAAAGCGAGACTTTGTCTCTACAAAAAATAAATAAATAAATAATAATTGCCTTGGTTATATGGGGTGTTTTTTTTGGTTCCATACAAAATGAAGAATTATTTTTTTCAGGTCTTAAAGGTATGATGTTGGTATTTTAATAGGGATAACATTGAATCCTTAGATTGCTTTGGGAAGTACAGACATTTTAAGAATGTTGATTCTTCCCAGCCATGAGCATGGGATGTTCTTCCATTTCTTGGTATCCTCTATTATTTCTTTTCCTTTTTTTTTTTTTGTAGAGACAGTCTCACTTTATGGCCCTCAGTAGAGTGCCATGGCATCACACAGCTCACAGCAACCTCCAACTCCTGGGCTTAAGCGATTCTCTTGCCTCAGCCTCCCGAGTAGCTGGGACTACAGGCGCCCGCCACAACGCCCAGCCATTTTTTGGTTGCAGTTTAGCCGGGGCCAGGTTTGAACCCGCCACCCTCGGTATATGGGGCCGGTGCCCCACCGACCGAGCCACAGGTGCCGCTCCTCATTATTTCTTTTCTTATGGGTTCATAGTTTTCTTTATAAAGGTCCTTCACCTGTTTTGTGAGGTGCATATTTAGGTATTTCATTTTCTTTGGAGCTACTGAGAAGGGTATTGTGTTCCTGATTTCTTTCTTATCTTTGCTGTTATTGGAATATACAAAGGCTACTGATTTGTGGACATTGATTTTATATCCTGAGACATTACATTTTGATCACTTCCAGGAGCCTTGTGGTTGAGTCTTTGGGGGTTCTCTAAGCATAGAATCATATCAGCAAAGAGGGAGAGTTTCACTTCCTCTGTCCCCATTTGGTTACCTTTAATTTCCTTCTCTTTCCTGACTGTATTGGCTAGAACTTCCAGCACTGTGTTGAATAGTAGTGATGATAGAGGACACCCTTATCTTTTTCCAGTCCTGAGTGCAAAAGCTTTCAGTTTTACTCCATTCAGTATAATATTAGCTGTGGGTTGTCATAGATGGCTTCAATCAATTTAAGTAATGTACCACCAATGCCTATATTCTTCAGCATTCTAATTAGGAAAGGATGTTAAATTTTATCAAAAGCCTTTCTGCATCTATTGAGAGGATCCTATGGTCCTTGTTTTTGCTTGTGTTGATATGATGAATTACGTTTATAGATTTGCATGTTAAACCAGCCTTGCATCCCTGGGATGAATCCTACTTGATCATGATGTATGACTTTTTTAATGATATGCCATAATCTATTTGCTAGGATTTTATTGAGAATTTTTGCATCTACATTCATTAGTGAAATTGGTCTGTAGTTCTCTTTTTGGTTGGGTCTATTCCTGGTTTTGGTATCAAGGTGATATTTGCTTCAGAGAACATGTTGGGAAAGATTCCTTTCTCCTCAATTTTTTGGAATAGATTCTGCAGTATGGGTAAAAGCTCTTTTTTGAAGGTATGATAGAATTCTGGTGTGAAGCCATCTGGACCAGGGCATTTTTGGGGGGGGAGTTTTTTATTGTTTTTTTTTTATATCAATGCTTGAAACTGGTCTATTTAGAAGGTCTATTTCATCTTGATTAAGTCTAGGAAGGGGATGTGAATCTAAGTATTGATCCATGTCCATTACATTATCAAATTTCTGGGCATAGAGTTTCTTGTATTCAGAGATAATCTCTTATCTCTGTGGCATCTGTTGTTATTTCTCCTTTATCAGTCCTGATTGAGGTTATTAGAGATTTTACTTTTCTATTTCTAGTCAGTCTGGCCAAGGGTTTATTTGTTCACTTTTTCAAAAAACAAACTTTTTGTTTCATTAATTTTGTGAATGACATTTTTGTTTTCAATTTCATTAATCTCTGACATAATTTTAGCTATTTATTTTCTTCTGATTGGTTTAGGGTTAGATTCTTCTTTTTCCAAGTCTACAAGGTGGTTTGTGAGTGTGTTGATGCGATCTCTTTTTGTTTTTCAAAGATAGGCATCTAGTGTGATAAAATTTTCTCTCAGGACTGCTTTTGCTGTATCCCGAAGGTTTTGGTATCTTATGTCTTCATAGTTGTTGTGTTTGAAGAAATTGACAAGTTCCTCTTTAATCTCTTCTTGGACCCAGCTATCATTCAGCATAGACAAGCAGACACTGGTCATTCAGTGTGGTCACCTGAGGGGCAGCTCACAGCATGACAGTACTGGAGGAGGATGGCCACAGATGTGTATGCCAAGACTCTCAGAGGATTTCCTTTAGAGGGAACAGAGCCATATTAGGGATGGAAGTTATTTCAAGTAGAGGAGAGAGGATGTGTCATGATCAGGGCAACCTCGTTATCCAGGCATGTCGTCTGGGGCATCAACTAGGATTCCCCTTGAACAATGGATAGGAATATCGGAGAAAGAGAGTCAGCAGAGCTTTTGCATCAGCAGTCTAGGATATGGTGGAGAGGTCCCAGTCATCAGAGGTCTGTGCCTCCCATGGACCCAGGTACACTTCCCATGCCAGATCCATCACTCATTCATGTGATGCTAAAAGCCACTTAGCTTCCCTAAATGGCACAACCACTCAGTAGAAAACAGGAGGTACAGCACCTCCTCTGCCCACCCACAGGCTGATGTGGGGATCCCAGGTCATAAGGTCAGACGTTCCCTAACAGCTGCAGAGCATCATACCCACAGAAGGGATGAGAAATCACCCTCCATCCCCCCACTGCCCTGGCGTGATGCAAGCACCCTACCTGGTGTCTGGTTTGTTCCCCCTGCCATTTAGGAAACATGGAGGACAACTAAGGGACCAGTCCTCTTCCTCATGGTTCACCTGGATTGAGTCATTTTAACCTCCTCATGTCATAACAAATAAGCCAATTACCATTGTCATATGACAGTGCAGAGAACTGAGGACAGAGGGATCTCATGACCTTCTCAGGTGTAGGTGTAGGTGTAGGTCCAATGGGTGTGGACCCCATCCCTAACTCTGCACCACCAGCACCCTGCTCTCTCTCTGCTCTGCTGCCTTTCTGTGTGGTCTCATCTCCATGAAGGCATGGCCCACATGGCTCCCTGAACCCCACAATCTCCCTGAAACCCAGCTTTCATCAGATGGCTCTACTTGGAAGTCAGTAAACAATGGGATCAGATGTTCAAACTCAGAATCAAATTTTACCAGTTCTCTCTGGACTTCTGTCAGGAAGATGCCTTCAGTTGTCCCTATTATGAAAGCACTAACCATGTTCTTTGCTGACAACACCGCACTGCCCCTCCCCCACCACCTCCAGAGCAGAGCATTGTACTGCATCAGTTTTGGTCACCTGAAAACTTACTGTGACCATGATGGTTGTTCAGAATAGTGATTAGGTATTACTTGGTGTTCCGGATATAAGACAATGTATAAAGAGTGTTAAGCTGTGTTTTTTATGGAGGAATATTTTAATTTTCCCAGTCATAAGTGCTGCTGCCACCACAGAATTCAATACACATTTTCAAGTCAAGATTGGTTCACATTTGATGGCAGACAATAATTCAAGTTCATGTCTAGATACTACCTGGTTATTGACCATTGGCAGAAAAATATCTTGTTGGGCCATGCTTGGTGGGTGATGCCTGTAATCCTTGCCCTTTTTGAGGCTGAGACAGGAGGATCACTGGAGCCCAGATCTTTGAGGTTGCAGTGAGCTATGATGACACCACCCATGCTCTAGCTTTCTAGCCAGTGAGGCAGAGTGAAACACTGTCCTCCCCCATCCCTGAAAATATCTGCCTGAAACAATGGTGCTAAATGATGATTTTTAATAAAGGCATCATCTCATCTAGAAGAGTTTGGGATTGACATCAAAAAGGATCCAAGTTCCCTTATCAATCTTTCCTCTCTCCCCCATGTCCTATTTGCAACTATCAATAACATCTTCACTTACTGGAATACATTTGTTACAATTAATCCAAAAATTGATATCTGATTCTCTAAAGTTAATCATTTCCATTCAGGTTTATTCTTTCCATTGGTCATTTCTGTCAATTGTGACACACTCAAAGCCCTGTTGCCCATTGTGTCCTCACACAGTGCCCTCTCCCTGCCCTCAAAGGCCCCTTATCTTACCACTTTATCACAGTTGTTGATCCACAAACCCTGGCAACTATTAAGATTTTCACTGTTTTTGTAGTTTTGCGTTTTCCAAAATGTCACTAGTTGGAATGATATATAATGGAGCTGTTTTAGACTAACATTTCACTCATCCATATATATTGAATGTGCCTTGATCTCTCTGTGATAGCTTGTGTAGATCTAACATTTCATCTGGCTTTTTATCTCCCTTGTTTCAGCAAACCAATGTTTCTACTGCCCCTGCTGCCCTTCAGTCGTCCCACGTGTCCCACCCATCCCTCTCTATCCCCAGCCTGTTACCCTGACCCCAACTCATGCCACCTCCTTGCCTCTGGTGCCCCCTGGACCTATTTAGGTCATCAACCTCTTCCCATCCATGGTCCCTGCCTGCCCCTGCCAGTTCATGACCCCTTCCTTGCCCCCAGTCCTTGCCCACCCTTACTGTCACATGGCCCCACCCCAGCCCCCTGTTCCTGCCTGGTCACCCCCCTCCACAGCCCCCTCCCAGCCCCCTGTTTCTTCCTGGTGGCCCCCCTCCACTGCCCCCTCCCAGCCCCGGGCCCCGCCCATGTGCAATTGTCTTGGGTCCCCTTTCTGGTGGAGATCCAACAGAATTGCCCCAGAGACAACAGCCAGGCCACACTCCCCACCTGCATCCTGCCCACTTTGCAGGCTGGTGGTAGCCCCTTCGCAAGTCCAAGAAGAATGGGATGTGGGGACACTACTCATTGCCTGGAATGGATTGGCCATGGACTGGAAACATAGGCAAGGACTTTATTCTGCAGCATGCCTTTTTCTCAGTTGAAGTGAAAGATACCCCTCAGCAAATGGGTCTTTTTCCCTGGGACCCAACATCGTGGGTTTCTGTGGCTTCTGATGCTGCTGAGACAAGAGGCCTGTCCCTAGCCCATGTCACCTTCCCTAGGAACTTGTGCCTCCTTCTCTGAGATATTTTTTCTCCTTGGAAGGTGGACTGCAGGCTAGCATCACTAGGTGATGTGAAATGGGCAGGATGCAGGTGGGGAGGGTTGCCTGGATGGTGGCTCTGGGGCTATTCTGTTGGGAGAGCCACCAGAACCGGGGCGAGGCTGGGAGGGAGCTGTGGAGGGGCGCGTCCTCAGACCAGCTGCAACTACATCCCTAACCTGCTGGTCGACTACCACAGCTGGGTTCCACAAGTGTTCCCAGCTCAGAAGCTCCCCCATCAAACACCATCAGAACCACCTGGAATTTCCTGCCCAGCTGAACGGTTTAGAGCTGATACACTGGTGAGGCCACAGCTCCAGCTGGGAGACAGAACCAGAAAGTGGCAAGGCCAGGAAGAATCCACCCTTGGGGGCTACACCACCCTAAGATTTCAAAAGAAAGACACTGACTGGGTGAAAACTCGTCTTAGGATGGCGCCGTATACAGAAAGCAGAATTCCCGGAGGACCGGGCGGCCTGGGTGGCGGGCACTGCAGCTGGACCGGAGGCGGGCGCCCGGACACCGGGCTGGGGCTCTGACGGCTGAGGTGCAGCCCCGGACCACCTGCTCTCCCCATGAAAAACCAGCTACGTGGCCCCCCAGGGCGGGCGCACCTGTCCGCTTCGGGGAGGGGGTGGTTGGGGACACCTGGGCGGGATCCCAGCTTGGTGTGGGACAACGCGGGCAATGAGGCGAGCGCAGCGACGGAGCAGGGGTCATGCCCTGCAGGAGCACTGAGTGGCTACAGGAGGAGCTGGAGGCGCGCAGCGGCACGTCGCTGCTGCTGCTCCACTGCCGACTGCTGGAGCTCTTCCAGACGTCACATATTGAAATGGCCATCAATCTAGCCATCCCGGGCATGCTGCGCGGTCTGCGCAAGGGCAACCTGCCCATCAGCTCCATCATCCCCAACCACGCCCGCAAGAAGCGCAAGTTTCGCCACACGCTGCAAGGCGGCCAGCGTGCTGCTGGAGGACCAGGCCAAGGCCGAGTGGCAGCCCCAACCCAGTGCTCCAGCCTCGGTGCCCGGTCTGCTGCTGCAGAAGCTGCGCGACCATGGCTGCCAGGCCTACTACCTCCAAGGTGGTTTCAACAAGTTCCAAACAGAGTCCTCAGAGCCCTGCGAGACCAACATGGACAGCTCGTCTTCACCCAGTGAGATGGGTGCCATGAGATGGGTGCCCACTGCCCCAGCACCCCCATAAGATGGATATTGCATTGCCGCTGACATGCACTAGAGATGGATACTGCCTGCCACGGACGTGCACTAGGGTGCTATGTAGGATAAAAGATGAAAGGACAAAATTAAGAAATACCCTAACTCTGAAATGATGACAGGCACCATCACTCTTAGATTAGTCTGGATCCGGGTGGAGCAGAACGAGATAAGAACAGATGGGTCAAGTGCTGTCATCCTGAGAATTCATGAGCTAAGTGCTATGACAAATTGTTTTACTTATCCATTAGTTGCTAGATCTGCTTTATGTTACTTTATTGTTATCTGCCCTTTGTTACCTATTGGCTAATCTGTTAAACTGCAGGTTCGCTTCTGTAAAAGGGGGTCATCATCACCCCATGCTTGTTTTCTGCTTCTTTTGCTAATTTTCCTTTTACTTCTAATTGCTAACTTTCAGATCACCTGTTTGGCTTGTTGCCAACGTTTAGACTAGAAAAACCCCAACTTCCAGACCCCTCAATGCTCTCTCACTTAGTCTGCTTTAGACTTTGCTAAGACAGCCCCATGGTTAATAAAAGACTCCTTTTGAAATTCTAATTTGAGTCAGAAGTCCTTAATTTCCCCCCCTTAACACCAGTAGCTCACCACTCACCTCTGTGCTGGGCCTGGGGGAAGGGGGCTATGCATCAGCTCTGCCTGCTCCCACAGCAAGTCAGACTGACAGCTGCCTAGCAGTGCCACTGAGTAGGATGGCAGTCCTTTGCTATCTAGCCAACCAGCCTTCCCTGAGCAGATCCTGCCCTACCTCTACCTCGGCTGCAACAAGGACTCCACCAACCTGTATGTGCTTGGCAAGTACGGCATTAAGTATTTCCTTGATGTCACCATCAACTTACCCAATGCCTTGGAGTATGGTAGTGAGTTCACCTACAAGCAGATCCCCATCTCTGACCACTGGAGCCAGAACCTCTCCCAGTTCTTCCCTGAGGCCATCAGCTTCATTGATGAGGCCCATTCCAGGAAGTGTGGTGTCCTGGTGCACTGCCTGGAAGGCATCAGCCACTCAGTGACAGTCACTGGGCCTAGCTGATGCAGAAGATGAACCTGTCACTCAGTGACGCCTATGACTTTGTCAAGAGGAAAAAGTCCAACATCTCCCCCAACTTCAACTTCATGCGGCAGCTGCTGGACTTTGAGTGGACACTGGGGCTAAGTATCCCATGCCACAACCATGCTGCCCAGTGAGCAGCTCTGCTTCTCCACACCCACCAATCACAACCTGTTCCCGCTCAATACGTTCCAGTCCACATGAGGCCTGGCACACTGCTGGGCATGGCACCAGACCCCTGCACAGCCCTCCACAGGGCCACGAGGGTGGACCCAAGCCCACTGCCTCTGGCCTGAGGAACCCACAGAGGTTGCCTGTACCCAGAGGCCCAGGCTAACCAGAGGCTGAGTGCCCTTACTGTTCTATGGGATCATGGCCCCCTTGCAGAGGGAGGCCTCTGGAGAGGCCTCAGCTCAGCTCTCAGACATGTGTGGCTTTGGGGGTCCCACACGGCCTCATCCTTTCCTAGGACACTCCTTTCTGCTGATGGCCCAGCCAATTTGGCTACTTTTTAAAGACATATCCCTGGACTTGAGTTTACTTTTTGCTTTGGGCAGGTAAATCCAAGCTCCCTGGAGCACAAAGAGTGTTCCAGCTCTTCTTGATTTTTCTTTTTTTCACAAAAAAGTGTGATTTTCAGGCTACATGCAATAGAGGATTGTATAAACCAGTAGTTCATCCCTTTCTTGATCCTACAGAGAGAGAGAAGCATTCTCAGTTTTGTTTTTTGTTCTACAGAAAACAATTGTTTGTTTTTTATGGAAAAGACAAACACCATGATGATCTGGACCAAATGCATCTTGCACATGTGTGAAGCCTCCGTTTCTTTGGTGGGCCCTTCTTGAATGGGTGGTTTTCTGCTTTCCAGGTGTTGGGATCCCCAGACATGCCATCTCTCACCTTTGGCCCAGTCCAGCTTGGCACTGCACTTGGCAGTGAGGGCTGCTGCAAGTTGTTATTGGTGGGCTGGATGGGTGATCTTTGCAATCTCAGCTCTCCCATTCTCCCCTCTTAGGGTGTCTGCAATCCTGCCAGAGATTGGCAGCAGGGGATTACCAAGCAGTAGCATGAAGCCTCTGGGCTCAACTCCTAGGAGGGCATAGGCCCTGGGCCCTTTTATATATTTATGCACTACTTCTGTCTCTCTCTGTAACTGGGAGTAGAGGCAAGTGGCTGGAAGAGCTTAGGTGGTAGGGGGCTAACCCTGCCTCCAAATTCTTCCCTGACTCTGGCTGTTGCTTTGGTCCAGCTGCCTCTCCCAGCCCCCTTGTCCCCATTGAAGCCTGACCAGTTCTCATTTTGCCCAGGCCTTCTACTGCCAGGAGACTTGCACCCATTTCAACCCTAGGGTAGGGACAGCAGCGGGCAAGGATGGACAGGTGGAAGGGGTGTATGGCTCAGTTTACCCCACCCTCCATATCCACAGAACAAAGCCACAGATTCCATTATCCTTCTCCAGTTGTGTTCCTTCTCCAACCTTGGTTCTATCAGGTGTTGGGACTGCATGGGGACCCAGGGAGGGGTAAGCGGTCAGGCCAGAGTCCCTGATGAAGCAGCACTCAGCATATGAGTGAGGCCCCAGAAACTCTGCTCCACTGCATATTACCTCACAGGGGTGGCTTTCAGGAATCCTTTTGGGCAGCAGATCAAAATCTTGCCACAGTTGAGAAATTGACAAAAAGCTTCCATGCTATACATGGTTCTTTCTCTTTTATTTTTAAAAAGAAAAACTCAGAAGCATCAGATTTGTGTAAGTGAGGGTGTGCTAGAGAGTGGTCAGTTTGCTTTATGATCTCATAAAGGAAAATTTGTGACCCTACATATATGTACACACCCATATGTATGTATATCCCGAACCATCAACAGGACTGTTTATACTGCAAGTAAATATTATTTTTTCTTAAAAAAAAAAAAGAAAGAAAGAAAAGAAAAGAAAAAGAAAAAAGGAAAGCAGAATGCACCTTGTAATCAGAAGTCTTCAAAACTAAGCTCAGGAAGAATCAAGAAAGAAATCCTCCTGAGCAGAGTTGTTTAGACCTGGAGACCCTGACTCACCTCTTTCTCTTCTTGCCACTTTTTTCTTTTCCAATTTAAAATAAATAAGCAGTCATTATTTGTAAATAATGGGACAGATAAAAATAAAGTCTTTCCATTCTTTAAAACTCTTTGGCTCAGAGAATTCCTGTCACCATTAGCCTCCAATGGGCAGATAGCAACTTCCTCCTGTGAGCACAGTGCCTGGGGCTTCCCTGAGGTCACCAGCTGTGGGGAGGGAGAGGGATCCCCAAGGGAACCTTTCTCCTTCACCAAGGCCACTTCTTCATCTTCTGGGGCCTCTCTCCTTTACTAGGGATCCTTCCTTCCCCTGTGGAACCCTCTTTCACCTGAGGGCCCCTCCTTCATGTGGGGATGAGTCTCCTTCTTCTGGGACCTTGTCCTCCATCAGGGTCCTCATTCCTCCACAGGCTGGAAGTGTGAGCCCAGGCTGTGGACTTCCCCTCTCCAGCCCCCTCTCCCGAAGCCATATGCACACCACCACCAAATTGTCACAGTTTCCCACCCCTAGCCATCCATGATCACATTGCTCTGGGAGACCTAAGGCTTGGACATTCTCTCCTTTCTCCATTGCCTGCAGGCTCCAGGTCTAGACTGCAAGACTGTCTCAAAAATCACCAAAACTCCCCCCCATTTCCCTTTAGTCAAAAAATTAAGGTAGGGAGGACTGTTTCTTTGACTTTTTAGAGATAATTTTGAACTTTTTAAAGTGGATCAACTTTACTTTTTTAGAGTTTTAGGCTCCTAGGGAAACTGAGCAGAAAGTACTGAGTTCCCAAATATCCCCACACATGGATGATCTCCGGTATCAGAGTGGCACCATTGTGAGAGTCAATGAACCTATAAGGACACTGTATTATCACCCAAAGTTCAGAGTTGACATGAGGGTGTTGGTTTCGTGTTGTATGTTTTATGGCTTTTGACAATAGAATGACACGTATCCATCACTGTGCCATTATACAGAATGGTTTCACTGTCACCACAATCTGCTGTGCTGTGCCAATCTTTGTTACTTTAAAAAAATGTAGCCACCAGAAAATTTAAAATGATATGTGTGGCTCACATTTGTCACTTGTATTATATTTCATTTGAACACTGATTGAGCTAAAGAGATTTTAAGTCTTAAAAGAAAGAAATCCTCTGCAAAAAAAATGCTAAAGTAAAAATGACCACACTTAACTGGAGTGGAATGATTAGTGCTTAAGAGTAGTGTCAGAAGTCAAAGGGAAAGTCAATTGATTTGACTACCTAAAACTATGAAACTCTGTTAAAAAAGAAATAGAATTAAAGCCTTAAGTAAGTACTTGCTGATGTGTATTTGGGTAAAATAAAATGTATGAAACTGATATCTTGGCTGGGTGTGGTGGCTCATATCTATAATCCTAGCACTCTGGGAGGGCAAGGTGGGTGGATTGCTTGAGCTCAGGAATTCAAGATCAGCCTGTGTTGTGTGAAAGTTGTGTGGTGCAGTGCTATAGAGATTAAGACCTGCAATGAAATTGTGTGGTGAATAAGGAAGGCTGTAGCTCTCAGGGCATGTGGCAACTTTATTTCTTCCATCAAAGCTTATACAGGCAATACTAATCAATAAACATATTACTTAAACCTTATCCCCAGGCCTCTCACTGCCTGACACCTACGGATCTACGGATTAACCTACGGATTAACCTGATTAACCGATAACCACTCCACGAACATTATCTAAAGCTATTTTTATGCTAAGTAATCAATAACAAAACCACAAAACAAGGTTTTGGGGGAATAAGCTGTTTGACTGTTTGACCTTTAACAGACCATCTGAAGGCAGTCATCCATCTTTAGGGAGTAGTCTGGAAATTCCTGAGATATACAGGTACCTGCCTGCAGGCCTTCCCTGACAAAACCAGGACTTTAATCACTTCTACGTGACCAGGCCTTTAGCCACATATGGAGTTCTATCCAGGTTTTTTTCCTTTCTAATTCACAAAAGACTTCAAACTTGCCTTCACAAAATGGAACCATTTAAAGGCTTATTTATAGGCTTTCCACCTATAATTCTCCCATTCTTTTTTATTGTGGTTTTGAGCATTTATATCACTCATCATTAATATGAAAATCACAGCATATCTTTCATTTTCTTGCTTAGTTTAATTCTCTTACAATATATAAAATCAAACACAAAATTAATGACAATGCAAATGATCCTACGGAACTTCCAATCAGACCATTAACTTTTGGCAATGGATTTAACTGTTCTATTCCATCAGCAATTCCTTTTAAAATCGCATCTCCATCCACTTTTTCCAATTTATGCTGAAAAGTGGAATACACTTCATGTTGTAAATGAACAATATCAGCGGTTAAATTTTCATGGCTTAATGTTGCATGAATGGCTGTTCGGGTGGTTGATGACGTGTTGGTAAAACCTGCTTTTGAAATAGTATAAGGCAAAGAATGACTACAAGTTCTTAGTGGCAAGTAGCAAACTTCTTTATTTCTAGCCAGCTTAAATAGCCAGTTCTGCACAGACACTATTAGTAGATAATCACACAATGGCTTCAGGGGTCTGTAACAAAAAACAAACCATCCTTTTCCCAGACCCTGCTAGACTACTGATCAACTGATATACATTCTTCTACTCGCCCACGGACCGATATGTCACAAGACCACAGTAGGGGATAGGGTTGATTGTAACACCAGTCTCCGGAGACCCGAGACTACCTGGAGGAAGAAACTCATTATCTTGCAAAACCACAGCCTGCTGGTTCCAAACACTTACTGATGACATGCCTTGCATGCATCAGCCTCTTGCCGTATCACTGAGGCTGGACTTTTACCTCCAAACCCTTCAGGCTTAGAGGCTGCCATGTCGCTGGGGCTGGATTTTTACCTCCAAAGCATCCAGGCTTAATGGCTCATTGTTTGGGTTCAGCCTAGGCCCCAGCATTACTGTGTGAAGCAAGAAACTGTTACTGCTCTCTCTCAGGTAGGTGGTGACAGAGATATATAAGCTTTTCGCCTATAGTTTAACAAATGTTTTTTCACTTTTTCCCAAGGGAACTTAGTTTCATTGTACATAACAGGGATGTTGGTGTAAATGCCAGTGCCATGAAGAGACAGCCATGCAGCCTCAGGTGCAGGCTCACTCCTATAATGTTAATGAAAGGAGGCAAGAAACAAATGACTACACATTCCAAGATGGCATGTAGCAAAGTTCTTATTCAGGGGTCTCATTTTATACACTCCTAGTCACGTATACACTTAATCTATAATCTACTAATTTCACCATTACCTCATTTTACCTATCTAAAATTAACTTGTGGGGAGACATCATGTCGCCATATCAACACAATCACTTCTGCATTTAAAACTCTTTTCTAGACATTAACTAATCTCCTGAGCAAACATCTAAATAAAGATCACAAAGATCAGAAAAGCCACAGGGGAACAGAGTTAATGGAAAAATACCTTCAAGCATTCAGTTTACCCCACATGAAGTAACGACTGTGTTTCTCCACAGGCAGAACACCTATACACCGTTAGACAATATGTTTTTAACATATGTCAACCCTCTGGCCCGCATCTCTGAGGAGGGGCGACATACCCTTTGGCCTCAGGATTAATGGTGCATAACTTCAGAGACTCAGCTTGTGGAATTTTAACCCCAAGCAAGCCAGCTCTGTGCATGCCTCAGGGGGGCCCAGGTTTCCTAAGCCTCTGTGTTAGCAGCAGCCATTTTTAACTCACACTGAGCTCACTTTGTGTGTTTGATGTAGGATATGTTTATTTCTAAGTATTACCCTACACAGGGGTAATACAAAAAAATGACATATTCCAATCACATTTCAATTTTATCTGTTTTTTTAAACTGACCAATTCATCACCTATGTAACAACAGCTTGTTCTAAATCTGATAATTCATTATATATTTCAGTATCAATCTGTTTTGGGGCAGTCTATAATTGTTCAGAGTTCTTATGCCAATCAGCCACAAAGTTTTGAGTCTTAATATTTTCAGTTAATGCAACACCAGCTGTAGCAGCGGCAGCAGTAACAGGGATAACCCCAAGATGGCAGCAATGAGCAGACTGATGAAATGTCTGCTTCTTTTCAGGATTTTATCAGCTACAAGTTGCAGAATAGAAAATGCTGGGAACTCCTGCCAAGGTCTGTTAAGTTGATCAGCAGCCAAACTCCGGTGTGAGCTCTCAGCAAGTACAGTTGTTCCTTAGATGGATTAAAACTCAAAGAATTGTTAACACAAGTAAACAATTGTCAAGTAGAACAAAATAATTCTCCTGTTACTTTATTTCAAGTAACATTTCCTTTTAGCCACACAAAAGAAAGTTGTAAACAGGCTTGAATGTACTTGGTGTCATTTACCACAAACTTCATTTCATATTCTTGGAGGTTGTTATGGAAAAAACCAATCCAAGCCTTAAGAGGTTGTAAAGCTACAACATTTTTCCACAAATGCATTTGTTTAGGATATGTGGCAATTCCAGGTAATGGGGTGGAAGGGAACCCTTCGTTCATCCATGAAATATGAGAAGCTAAAACTGACGCTTTACTCTCATTATATAAAAATTTTTAAAGACAAAGCTGATTCCAAGTCTGAACTTAAGTAAGCCGTAGGTCCCCAATCCATGACTTCTCCACCTGTGATATCAATAAGCATATGTGCAAAATCTCCTTCACATTTGGTCCAATGTACCCATTCATTCTGAAAATATATGCATTTACAAGGTGATAATTCAGGAAGAAATCTTATCGATACGAACCTTGTCTAGAGAGTAAGCACTTAACAAACATTTCAGATATTTGTTCTTTGTTTTCAGGCTTATGTCTATATACACAAGCCCACATTTGAATAGATATGTTGAGGCAATGGGAGTGGTCTCCAAAACTTATAGGAGGACCAATCACCCCAGTAGTATAATTAGAAATTACCATGCCTTCTTCATTAGGCTGGAACGGCCCTCTGGTGTCATAAGGACCAGGAAGCCAAGAATAATCATTAACATAAATAGGAATAGTAGGTTCCAACCAACTAACACCTCAAAGTAAAGGAGGGTTAGAAATATAAGTTCAATATTCATATTTTTGTCCTTGAGTCTGGACAGTTAAAAGGGCCATCATTGCCAGAAACAGATTGGAGGCATTCATCTGCTGGTGGATGTAATTCACCAGTTTCTTGGCTTGATGGCACAATTTCTTTACCCAACCCCAAGTCATCGGGGGTACTTCCTTTGTCCAAGGCAGCAGGGATTGTCTCTCCTTCCGTGTTGCTGCCAGTTTTAGTCCATTCAAGTGGGACATCACTTGTTTCTCCGATTTCCGGGTGTGTGTCTGGGAGGCCATGTCAGAGTTTCAAGTTTTTATCTGGAACCTAAAGTTTAGTATTTCCTGTAAAAATATAAGCATAGCCTCTACCCCAACATAAAACATGTGCCAGGGTCCATGAGTTTCTTAGAGTATCCTTATAATAAATGGGTTGATTTAATGGAGTAGTAGTAGTTTTGATCCAATGCTTATGAGATGGGAGTCTCATTTTTGTCATTCATATTCAAAAAATTTAAAGTAAAAAGAGCTGAAGATAATCTATTCTCGGGTTGATATTATACTGTTCTTCTCCTTTCTTTTGTTTTAACAACATTTCTTTTAAAGTTTGATTTTGTCTTTTGATAATGGCCTGTCCTGTACTATTACCAGGAATTCCAGTAATATGCTTTATATTATGCAATTTTATTTTTTATTTTTTTGTAGAGACAGGGTCTCACTTTATGGCCCTTGGTAGAGTGCCGTGGCCTCACACAGCTCACAGCAACCTCCAACTCCTGGGCTTAAGTGATTCTCTTGCCTCAGCCTCCCGAGTAGCTGGGACTGCAGGCGCCTGCCACAACGCCCGGCTATTTTTTGGTTGCAGTTTGGCTGGGGCCGGGCTTGAACCCACCACCCTCGGTATATGGGGCCGGCGCCTTACTGACTGAGCCACAGGCGCCGCCCTATATTATGCAATTTTAAAAAAGCTTGACATTTGCTAGAAATATAAGCAGAACCATTATCTTTTTATAGTCAAAGGTTTACCCATGACTGAAAAGGCTTCTAATAAATGAGAAATTACAGCATCAGCCTTCTCAGATGTCATTGCTGAAGCCCAAGAAAAATGAGAATAAGTATCTACAGAACGATGGATATATTTTAATTTTCCAAATTCTTGAAACTGAGTAACATCCATCTGCCATAATTGATTAGATAATAATCCTCTAGGATTGACTCCCATAGGTAAATGTGGAGCCATTAAAGGCTGACAAGTAGGGCAAGAGCATATTATAGCTCTTGCAGTATGCCAAGAAATGTTATGTCTTCTTTTTAAAGCTCGAGCATTAGTATGGTGTAATGTATGCTCATGTTGAGCAGATAAAACTGAACCCACTAACTGATCAATAGTTTGGCCAATGAAATGGGTCCTGGTATACTGGAGTAAGCTCTAACATGAGTAATATATATAGGATAAGATCTATGTCTAATTAACTGCTGAAGGCATGAAAACAATAAAGTAAGTTCTTGTGAATTAAATGGCAAAGTAACAGTTTCAATAGTTTTTACAATATGAGTAGAATACTGTGAATCAGAAATAATGTTAAGGGGACCATCAGGAAAATCTTTTAGAAGTAATATAATACCAAATAGCTCTGCTTTTTGTACAGATGAATAAGGGGTTTGTTGTACTTTATGACTATGAGGACCTAAATATCCAGATAGTCCCATTTTATTTCCATCCATGTAAAACGTTTCTGCATGTGAGATGGGTTCTAATTTTACTATTTTAGGCAAAATCCAAGAAGTATTTTTAAGAAACTGAATTCTTTTATCTGGAGGAAAATGATTGTGTATTATTCCAATATAATCTGATAATGCAATTTGCCATTCAGCATTCAACTTAAGTAAATCAGAAATTTGATTATTAGAGGAACAACATTTTTTTCAGGATCTCTTCCTATTAATTGTCTTAAGCATTGTCTTCCTTTTAATATTATAAAGGCCATTTTTTGTATGTAGGTTTCCATCCTTTTGGATGCTTTCTTAGGTAAAAATTACCATTCAACAAAGGCTGTTTCTTGCACAGAAACAGCCTTGCACAATCCTATCAGTCCTATAGGAGAGTGCATTGATGGAAAAACATAGATATAAAAATTGATTTGAAAGATTCGGTTTAATTGAGCATCCTGAATATGTTCCTCAACCCACTGTAATTCTTTTTCAGCCTCAACAGTAAGCTGTCTAGAGCTGTGAAGATCAGGATCCCCTTCCAAAATGGAAACTAAATTAATGAGAGAATAAGTGGGGTTTCCTAAAGTTGGCTGTACCTAATAATTTTTGAAAGTCATTTATCTCTTCTAATCTGCACTTTTTGAGGAAAAATATTTTGAGCAGAAATGCGATATCCTAAATATTCCCAAGGTTCCTAAGTTTGAACTTTATCTTCTGTCAATTGAAGACCATTTTCTTTAAATTTGGAACACGCTAATTGGTATAATTCTTGTAATTTATTAGAGCATAGATGAGCCAACAATATATCATCCATATAATGTAAACACATGGCCTCTGGAAAAGATTTCCTAAGTTCTTCTAAAGGTTGATCTACAAACAGTTGACACAAGGTGAGGCTTTAAGCATACCTTGAGGCAATATCTTCCAGTGGAACCTCCGAGTGGGCTTTTCATTGTTTAAAGCAGGAATGGTAAAAGCAATTCGCATCTTCTGGTTGCAAATGAATATTAAAAAATCAATCTTTTAAGTCAATAATAATTATAGGATAATGTTTTGGTATTAAAGTTGGATTAGGAATTCCGGGTTGAAAAGGACCCATTGGTTGAATGACTGCATTAATTTTTCTTAAATCTGTTAACATTTTCCATTTGCCTGATTTCTTTTTAATTACAAATACTGGGGAATTCCATGAACTGGTCGTGGGTTCAATATGTCCAGCTTGTAATTGTTCATCAATTAATTGATGTAGCACTTCTAATTTTACCAATGGAAGAGGGCACTGCTCCACCCAAACTGGTTTATCTGTTTTCCACTGCAAGGAAAGGGCAAAGCGCTGGGGCAGAGGCCCCTAAGAAAAATCCTCTGATAAATCATGGCCAATTCGAGTTATTTCAGGCTCTCTAGAAGAACTAGGCTGAGTTGGATTGTAGCCCATATTAAACATTATATTTTTAGCAACCTTTGAAATTGTGGGGATAGTGAGCATAGCTCCCCATTGTTGCAATAGATCTTGACCCCACAAGGTAATAGGTATGGATGGTGCAAGATAAGGGCGGATATGAGCTGCTTGTCCTTCAGGTCCTTGACAATGTAAATCAGAAGTACTTTGTTCAGTATTAGTCATTGTCCCAAGCCAGACAAAAGTAGCTTTTACTCAAGCTTTTGACCAACATTCAGGCCACATGTGAGAAGAAATAATAGAGACATCTGCTCCTGTGTCCACTAGCCCCTCAATTTGAATATTATGTTCAAATGTCACCTTACATTGAGGGTAAGCATCATGTCTTTTGGCATTTAGGAAAGTATGCTAAAAGACATGTTTTCCTGTGCTTTCAAAACCACCTTCCCTGGTAATGGGAGCTGTTTTGCCTTTATGATATGGTAAAATTAGTATTTGAGCCACACGATGTCCTGCAGACAATTGGGTATTTTTTGTGGCTGAAGCCCCTTCATCAATTATTCCTGGGTGTACACAAAGTCCTTCCATAGTAAAAATGCTTCTTCCTAGTATTAATCCTGAAGTCTCTGAAGGTATGTGATTATAAATTCCAGTGGATAATTTTTTAGGAAATTCCCCACTGTTAAAGCTAACTTCTGTTAATAAAGGGAGAGCCAAGGCTGCACTTCCTTGAGTGGCATGAAATAAATCCTGGACACAGACTTTGTTAACAGAATCTAGTTCTGATTCATTTGCATGTGAGCCTGGTCTTCCTCCACTGGAAACTGCTGAAGAAGAGAGCTTGACTTGTTTGTCTGGGGGGCCTCGAGCTAGCCTCGCATTGGAGTTTCCCTGATTCTGGGTAGAAGGCAAAATATTGCTGCCTTTGTCCTTAATTGAGCAACACTCATTTTGTCCAATGTCTGCCTTTACCACACTGGAAACAAATGCCTGGTGGCTTGGTCTTGGTTTTAGTTTCACTTTTACCTTTTCTACAAATTTTTCCAAATGTGGTCAAATTTTCCACAGTTGTAACATTTAGATCTCATAGTACTGGGTCGCAAAGCTGAGGCTAGCAGATTAGCTTGGAAAGTGCCTGATCCTACCTCGCAACAAATGCGAATATATTGATCAATGGTGACATTATCCTGATTTTTGAGTCCGGCCATGGCTTTTTTGCAATCAATGTTACCATTTTCGAAAGCCAATTGCAGGAGCAACATTTTCGGGGCATCTTCTCTAGGCACTGATCTTTCAATTGCTGATTGTAAACGAGCAATAAATTCAGTATATGGTTCATTGTTTCCTTGAAATATTTTTGTGCAAAACTGTCTTATCTGCCCCTTTTCATTGAGATGCTGCCATGCAGTAAGTCAATTATCTTGAATTTGAGCCAGTAATTCATGCTTACTGTGTTTAAGCATTTATACCATCAAAGGCTCCAGTTCCTGTTAACTGATCGAAGTTAAAAGTAGGAGGATTTTCAAGTCTATTACAATGAGCTTGTTTTTTCACTTCCTCCATCCACCAGGACTTAAATTGAACATATTGTCTTGGGCTCAAAGTAGTCTGTGCTAAAGTATCTGACTCTACAGGAATAAGTAAACAGTTTGCACAATAGGATCTTAAAATCCTCATAACATACAGCTTGTTAGGGCCGTAAGTATGAATATCATCTTTTAATATATTTAAAACTTTTATTTGAACAGGAATATGACTAGTTTGTACCTGCCCATCCTCAAGCACTTCCCTAAGTAGTGGAAAAGTGAAAGCACTGGTGGACTGAGCATTGGAAGCTTGGAGAACTGTGGAGGAAGACTCAGCATTTTGGACAATATTAAAAGTTACCTTATCAACAGGAAAATGGAGTTTAGTAACGAATTGAGAATCCAAAGGATTTGGCCACACTGGATAGCAACCTGGAGGAGCAGTGGGAGTCAAAGGTTTATCTTATAAGGTTGGAAAATACTTACTTTCAGGGGGGTTTGAATAATGTTTCTCAATGGCCTAGCCACATTGGGTTAACTTTTTCTTAATTTCAGTCATGTCCTCGCTATCAGAAAAATTGGTTATAGTACAATCTGAGTCACTTTCATTTAGATCTTTCTCTGACTGTTCCCTAACTTTTGGATTTTCTGGTTCATCATACACAGGCTCTTCTATAGTCTGTACCTCTTTCGGAGGTGGGAGAGAAGAATTTTCAAGACATTCTGCATCAGAACTAGATTGTAAGGGTTCCAATGCCACAGTTACCAAGTGATAGGTGGCCCAAATATCTCTACTTATACATTCTCCTCTCTGCTGGGTGTGGCTAAGAGATTTGCCTACACTCTTCTAAACTTTTAAATTTAACTGATTTTTCTTTTCTGGAGTAAACCAGTAGCAATGTTTAGCTACTACCTGAAACAGTCCTTGCAAGGTCTTTGTTTTAACAGTGGTACCTGTAGACTTTAACAGAGTCTTTAACAGGGCCATATACTGGTCCTGCAAGGACTGAGAATTTCCCATTATTTCCTTATTCTTTTGCTGGAGGTCTTGCGTATTTACAGCGCAATGACCTTCCTTCCAGTTTTAAAGTACCAGGCTTACCTTAAGCTGACAACCACTGAAACAGAGATGTGATCCCAAGGAAGCAGGCCCGTGCTGTCCTCACGAAGCTCACCCTGCTTGCTTCGCCAAAATGTTGTGTGAAAGTTGTGTGGTGCGGTGCTGCAGAGATTAAGACCTGCAATGAAATTGTATAGCAAATAAGGAAGGCTATAGCTCTCTCATGGCATGCAACAACTTTATTTATTTCATCAAAGCTTATATAGGCAATACTAATCAATAAACATATGACTTAAACTTTAGCCCCAGGCCTCCCACTCTCTGGCACCTATGGGTCTACGGATTGAGTGATAACCACTCCACTAATATCATCTAAAGCTATTCTTACACTAAGTAATCAAAAACAAAACCACAAAACAAGGTTCTGGGGGAATAAGCTGTTTGAATGCTTGACCTTTAACAGACCATCTGGAGGCAGTCATTCATCTTTAGGAAGTAGTCTGGAAATTCCTGAGATATACAGGTATCTGCCTGTAGGCCTGCCCCGACAAAGCCAGGCCTTTAATCACTTCTATGTGACCAGACCTTTAGCTACATTCAGGTTTTTTTCCTTTCTAACTCACAAAAGACTTCAAACTTGCCTTTATAAAATGGAACCATTTAAAGACTTATTTATAGGCTTTCTGCCTATAAGCCTGAGCAAGATGGAGATCTTACCTCTACTAAAAATAGAAAAGTAAAAAAATTAGGTGGGAATGACAGAGTATACTTAGGAGGCTGAGGCAACAGGATTGATAGAGCCAGGAGTTTGAGGTTGTCAGACCAGCCTGAGCAAGTGCCAGATCCTGTCTCTAAAAAATAGCTGGGCAGTATAACAGGCACCTGTAGTCCTGGCTACTGGGGAGACTGAGACAAGACAATTGCTTGAGCCCAAGAGTTTGAGGTTGCTGTAAGCTATAACGCCACAGCGCTGTACCAAAGGTGACAAAGTGAGATTCTGTCTCAAAAAAAAAAAAAAAAAACCTAAGAAAATAAATGTACAAGATAAATCATAAAGTTTGTTAAGAAAAACACATCCATGTATTATTTGATATACAGACACCTAATATTTTGATTGAGCCCTACATTGACTTAAAGTATATAGATAGAGTTACAAATTCTTATCTAACAACATAACACATAGGAAAACCAAACACAAAATAAACTGATGTTAAGGAACGTAACCTAAGAAGAAACAGAGTAATGAGGAGTTGTAAAACAAGAATATTAGAAACATTTTTCCTTAAAATTCTGTATGGAAATTAATATAACATTAAAAAGAATATTTTGTAGATAACTACAAGGTTCGACTATGACTGTGTACAGAGAGCAGATATTTTTTCTTTTCTTTTTTTTTTTTGAGACCATCTCAGTATGTCGCCCTCAGTAGAGGGCTGTGACGTCACAGCTCATAAGAACCTCCAACTCTTGGGCTTAAGTGATTCTCTTGCCTCAACCTCCCAAGTAGCTGGGACTATAGGCGCCCACCACAATGCCCAGCTATTTTTTTGTTACAGTTGTCATTGTTGTTTAGCTGTCTTGGGCTGGGTTCGAACCCATCACCCTTGGTGTATGTGGCTGGTGCTGTGACCACTGTGCTATTAGATATTTTCAATCACAGGCACATGGTGTATGAAAATACAATTTCATGGGGGTGGCACCTGTGGCTCAGTGGGTAGGGCGCCGGCCCCATATGCCATGGGTGGCGGGTTCAAGACCCGGCCCAGGCCAAAACTGCAACAAAAAAAAAAAAAAAAGAAAATACAATTTCACATAAAATACACTATAATCATTAATAAAAGCCTCAAGTAAGACTATTTTAATACATAGCACTTAAAAGGCATTAAAAATAATATGTTTTGCCTGGGCACTGTGGCTCACACTTGTAATCCCAGCACTCTGGGAGGCCGAGGTGGGTGGATTGACTGAGCTCAGGAATTCAAGATCGGCCTGAGCTAGAGTGAGACCCCTTCGCTAAAAATGGCCAGGCATTGTGGAGGGCACCTGTAGTCCCAGCTATTTGGGAGGCTCAGGCAAGAAGATTGTTTGAGCCCAAGAATTTTAGATTGCTGTCTCAAAAGAAAAATAAATAAATAATAATAATAATGGGGTTTTTTTGTTTTGTTTTTTGAGACAAAGTCTCACTTTTGTCACCCTTAGTAGTAGGCCATAATAGCATCATCGCTCACAGCAACTTCAAGCTCTTGGGCTCAAGTGATACTCTTGGTTCAGCCTTCCAAGCAGCTATGATCACCCAAGTGTTGACCACTGCCGTACGTTGACCAGTTTGTTACAGTCTCTTGAGTGGTCAACTTAAAATGCAAATTCCACTGCATGTTTTTCTTCATAAAAAATATCCCAAAGTTTTCTTTGAAAGAAAGGATAACAAACTTGTTTTGCAAAGCAAAAATTCCCAAAGAACACTCTATAAAAGAAACAAATGAAATAGCCAGGCGTTGTGGCGGGCGCCTGTAGTCCCAGCTACTTGGGAGGCTGAGGCAAGAGAATCGCTTAAGCCCAGGAGTTGGAGGTTGCTGTGAGCTGTGTGAGGCCACGGCACTCTACCAAAGGCCATAAAGTGAGACTCTGTCTCTACAAAAAAAAAAAAAGAAAGAAAAAAAACAAATGAAATCCTTACTGTGGAATACAAATTGTGCATAGAAGTCATATTCACACAATGAAACAAAGTTTCTGTAGTTCTAGAATGTTTCGTGTCTATACAAACTCTTCTGAGTACAATCCAGAAATTCCCACTCCTCTGGAGAGAATGCTAAAGCCATATCCCTAGATGTCAATAGTTCCTGGAAAAAACATTTACCAAGTGGCCATGGACAGAGTTCTTTGACTTCAGATGAAAAAAAGACTGAAGAGAACAGGTCCTGGCTTCTGTGATTGACTGGAATTGTCCAGTCAAATAATGTTTAACACATACATATTCTCTAATATATTCTTATTCTCCAACTCAGAAAAGAACATGACATAAAATCCACAAAACCAGTGTATATATTATACTTTTGTGGATCATAAGGTATAAAATTAAGAGCACCACCAACACAGGCATGCATACACTTACATTATACAGAGTAACTTAGTTGTATATATTTCTCAGATGTAAAAGTCACAGTGATTTGGAATGTATCTTCAATTTTTTTCTTTTCTTCTTTTTCGAAACAGAGTCTCACTTTGCTGTCCTGAGTAGAGTGCCAGGGCATCATAGCTCACAGCAACCTCAAACTCTTGGGCTCAAGAGATTCTCTTGCCTCAGCCTCTCTAGTAGCTGGGACTACAGGCACCCGCCACAACACTTGGCTACTTTCTTTTTTGGTTAACAGGCCCAGGCTGGGTTTGAACTCACTAGCCCCAGAGCATGTGGTCAGTGCCCTAACCACTGAACTATGGGCACCTGCCTTTCTCAGAAATTTTGATGTGTACAATGACTTACAGATTTTGTTGAACTGTAGATTCTGATTTAGGAGATCTGGGGTGAAGCCAGAGTTTCATTTTCTTTTTATCTTTCTTGAAGATGAGAGTCTTGCTCTGTCACCCCAGCTACAGTGCCCTGGTATCATAGTTCACAGCAACCTCAAACTCTTGAGTTTAAGTGATCCTCTTGCCTCAGCCTCCTGAGTAGCTGGGTTTACAAGCAAATACCACAATGCCTGGCAAACTTTTCTATTTGAAAGACGGGAACTTGCTCTTGTTCAGGCTGGTCGTGAACTCCTGAGCTCAAACAATCCACTCCTGGAGTGTTAGGATTACAAGCATGAGCCACAGCACTTGGCCTAAACAGTCTTTCTTTAGAATTCTAGGGAGCAAGCCCTTTTTAATTTTTTTTTTCAGAACTTTATGAGTTATTCTGGGAAGTTAGTGCACTAAGCCTGGGCTTATGTCTTCACAGCAGTCCAGTCAGAAGAAACTAGGGCTGACTCTTTGAGATCAGCATAAAGAATAAACTTGCCTTGGTGGAGCACCTGACCCTGGATTCATGTATAATATTATTATTCCTGATAAGCTAACTCTTGGCTATGAAGTAAAACAAGAAGATGTCACTTTACCAGTACTTTGTACAAACAGGTATAGCTGTGACCATGGCTCTAGACATTTTGTGGCCCTGACCTCCCACTGCTGAATAGCTTTAACTTATAGATTCTGCCTCCAGAGTATGTTTATGCCAGGAGACCCTCACAAAACTACATGTTACTGGATAACATCTGGAAATTCCAAGGACACAACTCTGAAAAGGGGGCTTTAAGATAGCTATGTTTCATCTCTCCTATAGAAAATGTCCTCCTCTGTTTTCTGTACATCCCCAATTCAAAGTATAGATCTGTTGTGTGAATCCCAGGTAGAGGCCAGCGATTATGTGCAGATTCTAGGTGGGATCAACCCAGCTCTGCATTCTTGGGTTTTTTTTTGTTTTGTTTTGTTTTTATATTTTTTTTGTAGAGACAGAGTTTCACTTTATTGCCCTCGGTAGAGTGTCATGGTGTCACACAGCTCACAGCAACCTCCAACTCCTGGGCTTAGGCGATTCTCCTGCCTCAGCCTCCCGAGTAGCTGGGACAACAGGCGCCCGCCACAACGCCCGGCTATTTTTTTGTTGCAGTTTGGCCGGGGCCGGGGTATGAACCTGCCATCCTCGGTATATGGGGCCAGCGCCCTGCTCACTGAGCCACAGGCACCGCCCTTGTTTTGTTTTTTTGAGACAGAGTCTCACTATGTCACCCTGGGTAAAGTCCCATGGCGTCACAGCTCATAGCAACCTCAAACTCTTGGGCTTAAGTGATTCTCTTGCCTCAGCCTCCCAAGTGGCTGGGACTACAGGAGCCTGCCACAACCCCCAGCTATTTTTTGTTGCAGTTGTCATAGTTGTTTAGCAGGCCCAGGCCAGGTTTGAACGCCCCAGACTCGGTGTATGTGGCCAATGCCATAACCACTGTGCTACAGGCACCAAGCCCATTCTTAGGTGTTATAGCCAGGGAAGACATTCCCTCATGGAGCTGCTCTAACACAGTCTAAAGGACATGTCAACCTGGAAGGAAGAAAATGAAGCAAAATTAATAGTAGTGTATTTTGGGCCAAGGTTGAGGCCTGCAACTTGGGATTAGAAATTCTAGTTGCTCTCAGTATAGGCTCTGAGTAGCAAGTAACAGGTACAAGTGTAATTAAAAATGGGGGAGGGAGAACAGGAAATAGGCTGAATCAAAGTTGTTTGTTAATAATTCCCATAGTTTACACAAATAAAATGGACTAGTGATTGATTATGCATTGTTAAGCTATAGAGTATGAGTTATGGTTATCAGATTAATTTATAGATACGTGTGGCAATAATAAGTTTCTGGAGATGAATACATAACATAAAGGTAGGAAGAGGATGGGATTATGCTCATTAACTCTCTGGGCATAATTAAAAGACTTTTAAGCCTCAAATGAAGGTTCTTTTCTCAAATCACAGGACATGGATTTAGAATCTTGAGATGTTGATTTATGCCTTTTGGAGAGCGTTTCATTTTGTCACCCTCAGTAGAATGCTATGGCATCACAGCTCACAGCAACCTTAAGCTCTTAGGCTCAAGCAATTCTCTTGCCTTGGCCTCTCAAGTAGCTGGGATTATAGGTGCCCACCACAATGCCCAGCTATTTTTAGAGACAAGCTCTCACTCTGGCTCAGGCTGGTCTTGAACTCATGAGCTCAGTGTCTCAGAGTGCTAGGATTACAGGTGTGAGCCACCATGCCCAGCCCTCGGTATGTCTTGGAGGGATTGAGAAGCACCAGGTATCCTCTGCACCTTTGTGACTATTTGGGCAAGTAGAGGAGGGGTAAATTGAGATTCTCAGGCCTACTCAATGCACATGCATGACCCTGGCTGGGTTTCCAGGCCCCATGATCTCTGAAATCAGTTTTAGGCCTAGATGTGAGGGGACACTAAAGGAGGCAGAATAACTGCTGTTCTGTGAAGACATTTTTGGAGAAATCTAGACTAACTGCTCTAAGAGGGACTGTAGATTGCAAATAGGCACAGTCATCAGTTTACCTGTAGATTTGGGTGCAGTGCACACAATTGTGTGTTGTGATTAGAAACCTTAGAGGGAAAGGCCCCTTTTACAGTGAAGGCTGGTGGGCATCTTAAATGTTTATATTGTATCTGATAATTCTGTACAGTGTTTGGAAAGTATCATTAAAAATAAAAATCAGTCCAGGAACAGTGACTCACTCCTATAATCCCAGCACTCTGGGAGGCTGATGTAGGTGAACAGCTTGAGCTCAGGAGTTTGAGACCAGCTTGAGCAAGAGCAAGATCCTGTCTCTACTAAAAACAGAAAAATTAGCCAAGTGTTGTAGCAAGCACCTGTAGTTGCAGCTACTCAGGAGGCTGGGGCAAGAGGATTGCTTGAGCCTGAGAGTTTTAGCTATGAGCTGTGACATATGACACTCTGCCCAGGGTTACAGTGTGAGACTCTGTCTCTAAATAAATAAATAATTAAATAAAATTTGCAATTCTCCAGAAAACTCTCCAAAATGGTAGAAGAGAAAGAAAATTGTTTTATTATACAACTAAACCAGAATACAAAGTGATTTACATGCAATCTACTAAGAGAAATGCAAAGATAGAAAGAAAAATTGCCACAATTAGTCCTCAGATAGACCTGACAGCACCACTTGTCCAATTTGCTTCATACTACATTCACCTGACAATTGGGAAGTTTATCTTTGTCAATTGGCTATATTCAAAGGAAAAATACATTTCCCATGTCTTCATGAAAGATTGCAGTTTTAGAAGTCTGAGCCAGGTGTCTCCTAAAAGCAAACTCCCACCCACTTACAGGAACAATGGGAAAAGGTTCTGTCTTCTTTGCTATTTGCATTTCAAAGGAAAAATATTTCTGAGTCTAAATGCCTATTTATCTGTTCAAACATAATTTACATGTATTACAAAAAGACAGATGCCAGCCAGGGTGGCTCATGCCTATTCTAGCACTCTGGGAGGCTGAGGAGGGAGGATTGCTCTTGAGACCAATCTGAGCAAAGTGAGATCCCATCTCTACTAAAAACAGAAAAATTAGCCAAGTGTAAGGGTGCCTGCCTATAGTCACAGCTATTCAGGAGGCTGAGGCATTAGCCCTGGTGACAGAGCAAGTCTGTCTCAAAAAAGAAAAAATGGTACAGAAGAAAATTATATATAAAATTTTTCTAAATTAAATGCTTTAGAGCACAAGAATTTGAGGTTGCTGTGAGCTGTGATGCTATAGCACTCTATCTAGGGCAACAGAGTAAGACTATCTCAAAAAAAAAATTTCTAACAAATAGAATAAATGTTTATGAAATCTACATTTTTTCGTGCCTTTTGGAAATATTTTCTTATCTTTATGCTCTGCTATTTACAGTTAATAAAAAACTGAAGCTGAAATAAGTGAATAAATTTTTGCAAGGTGACAAATTTAGGGAGTGGCCATGCTGACTGGAACATAGATATATCTGACTCAAGTGCCAAGTCAGGCCTCTTGTGACATTCTCCTACCCCCATCCTACTCAATGACTACCCTCCCAGGAGACACCACACTTCACCCTCCCCTGTACACGAAGTGTATTTGCAAGTTCTTGCACTTTCTCACAGGGTGGGTTTTCATTTTTCTTTGAGACAGTTTCTCTCTCTTAACAAATTTGAGAAAATCCAGACAGCAGGAATCATTTCTGCCATTTCCCCTCAATATCAGCAACCATGAGATGTACACTTACTAGGTAAAAAGAAAACAAAACACGTGTCTGACCTCAAAAATGTCTCCAAGGAATAAAAATTAAGGGTAGAAGAAAATATTAATGTCCCAAGGGGTTAGCTTTTATTTATTTTTGAGACAGAGTCTCAAACTGTCGCCTTGGGTAGAGCGCCGTGGCTTCACAGCTCAGAACAACCTCCAACTCTTGGGCTTAAGCAATTCTCTTGACTCAGCCTCCCAAGTAGCTGAGACTACAGGTGCCTGCCACAACGCCTGGCTTTTTTGTTGTTATAGTTGTCATTGTTGTTTTAGCTGGCCCGGGCAGTGTTCCAACCACAGCCTTCGTTTCTGTGGCCTATGTCCTACCCACTCAGCTACCGGCACCGCCCCAAGGGGTTAGCTTTTAGTTGAAGTGTATACCAGGAGACTTGTCTCTGTCTCAGGCCATCCAGCTGCTCCTCCACCCCACATTACAGGTTGTCCTCTAAAAGTTAAGTGTCCCAGGGCTCATACTTACTAATACTCCAACAGATATAGCTTTTCTAGTATTCTTGGGCTAACCCCAGAGAGTTCTACATTTAAGACCAAAAACTGGAGAGTGGCTGAGGACACATTACCTTTAAAAATTTCCAAAGTGAAGCCTCAACCTGAAGAACTTCTGATAAGGTGTCTATGCCTAGCAAAGGTAAAAGAAAGAGAAGCACAAAGATTTGAATTGAGTGCCAAGGGATTATTTTCATGAGAAGTACCTATAAACATAAAATAGACCTTTTTTTTTCTTTTTTTTTTTTTGAGACAGAATCTCACTTTGTTGCCCTGGGTAGAGTGCCATGGTGTCACTGCTCACAGCAACCTCAAACTCTTGGGCTTAAGTGATCCTCCTGCCTCAGCCTCCCAAGTAGCTGGGTCTAGAGGCACCCGCCACAACACCCAGCTATTTTTTTTTTTGAGACAGAGCCTCAAGCTGTTGCCCTGAGTAGAGTGCCGTGGTGTCACAGTTCACAGCAACCTCCAATTTCTGAGCTTAAGCGATTCTCTTGCCTCAGCCTCCCAAGTAGCTGGAACCACAGGCGCCCAGCACATCACCCAGCTATTTTTTGGTTGTATTTGTTATTGTTGTTTGGCAGGCCCAGGTTGGATTTGAACCCGCCAGCTCTGGTGTATGTGGCTGGCACCTTAGCTGCTTGAGCTACAGGCGCCGAGCCCCACTATTTTTTTGTTGTAGTTGTCATTTTTGCTTAGCTGGCCTAGGCTGGGTTTGAACCTGCCAGTCTGGGTGTATGTGGCCAGCACCCTACCCACTGAGCTACCGGTGCCGCCCAAAATAGATCTTTTTATTATTTTTTTTTTTTGAGACAGAGTCTCACTCTGTCACAGGCTAGAGTGCCATGGCCTCGGCCTAGCTCAAAGCAACCTCAAACTCCTGGGTGCAAGAGATACTCCTGCCTTAGCTTCCAGAGTAGCTGGGACTACTGGCACCTGCCAAAACACCCTGCTATTTTTTCTTTTTTTTTTTTTTAGTAGAGATGGGGACTCGCTCTTGCTCAGGCTGGTCTCAGACTCCTGAGCTCAAGGAATCCTCCTGCTTTGGACTCTGAGACGACTAGGATTACAGGGTGAGCTACCCTGCCTGGCAAGAAAATAAAGCTTTAAAAAAGTTTCATCCACTGCTTCATGGGGAAAAAAAGTGATTTACTTAAATACTGTGTCTAAAATGTATAATAAAGAACAAATGCTGTGAATCACAGAGGTGAAGCTGGCATTCCCCAATGTCCAAATGGAACAATTATTTTTTGCAAGCCTGAGTTAGGCTGGGGGAACAAGGTGGTAAATTTCAGACCCTCCTTGTCATACCTTTGGAAAATGCAGAGAAAAACTAGTCCTCTCGTGGAGTGTTAAAATAATTAAATAAAAAGCGACTGAAGTGGCTCTAGTGGCCTAGGTGCCTATATAACAAAAAGTCCCCAAATCTAAAATTGCATTTCTTGTATATTACTAGCTTAAGTGGAAACAAAATCCAGGCTTAATTAACTACAAACCTGCAATTAAATTCTGATTACAAAACCAGAAAATTTTCACCCGGACAGGCCAGCCAAAACCCTTCCCTCACCTGGACCCGCCTCAAGAGTTTCTCCAGAAGGACCCACTCCAGACCTGGAAAGTCTTCCAGCCACCTGTGGAATCTCCCTCCCGCTATCCCAGCATAAAAACAAGCCTCCAAGAACTCTGGTGCAGTCGCCATCTTTGCCCAGGTGGGTATCAGTCCCCTGTCATTAAACTTTGCATGAACCTCTTCTGGTCTGGTATCTGGGTACATAGCCCTTTTCAGTACCCAATCAATTATTTAGTTTGGTTTGCTTCCTCCTGCACCCTATAAAACATAAAAGCCTTGCCTTCAAGCCCCTCTGGAGAATCCCCTGAAAGAAAGTACTACCATAAGAATGTGACCACCTCTCACCCCGTACCATAAGAATGTGACCACCTCTCACCCCCTACCATAAGAATGTGACCACCTCTCACCCCCTACCATGAGAATGTGACCTTTTGTAACTGTTCCAGGAGATAGCCCCGAGCTGAAGCAGATAAAAGGGCTAAGCAAATGTTTAACTGTTAAGCAAATGTTTAACTGTTAATCTTGTCTTAAGACAGTTGAGTAATGAACCAGAGTTCTTCTTATCTAGAAAGCCCCTGCTATGTCTGCTCCCCCTTCCTACTTTATGGTTAAAGCCCCTGCTATGTCTGCTACCCCTGCCTACTTTGTGGTTTTTGCCTTTATAAGCTTGTAAAATCTGCTGTTCGGGGCTTAACTCCTCTGCTCCTGAGAGAGTCACGAGCTAAGCCCCAGCATGCTGGAATAAAATCCTCTTGCTGATTGCATCAAGTGTCGTCTCTTGCGGTTGATTGGGGGTTGCAGTAGCCCAGGACAGAGTGGGGGTCTTGTCCCAAGTCTTTCATTTGGGGGCTCGTCCGGGATATAACGACCACCCCTCACCTGCAGAGTCTACCTTGGAGGTAAGAAAGGGGTACCCCGAAAACTGTCTAGTCTGTGTCTTCAGTCCTTTTGTTTGACTTTGTGTGTGCGCTTTCGATTTCACAGCCGTTCGGCACCTCGTGAGAGTGGCTGGACAGTGGTCGGTAGACGTGCCCAGAGGACCACAGGCTGAAACCCTGGGGGACGCCCCAGGAATTGAGGAGAACCAGGGATGCCTGGTTGTCTCCTGCTGTAAGGGCGCTGATCAAGTCCCGTTGTTCGATCAAAAATTACGGGAAACGCCCCCGTCTGATTCTGTTATAGGCTTGTGAAGGACCAAGTATGGTAGGTGGGTCCTTGTATCTGTAATATTTCTGTTATTCCTGTTATTTGTGTTTCTGACATATCCACTGGCGATGGGACAAACTGTGACAACCCTTCTGAGTTTAACTCTAGATCACTGGACTGAAGTGAAGAGGTCATGATCTGTCAGTAGAGGTTAAAAAAGGTCCATGGCAGACTTTCTGCTCCTCGGAGTGGCCTACTTTTAATGTCGGCTGGTCCTCAGGAGGAACCTTTGACTTATCTCTTATTTTTGCTATTAAAGAGATTGTTTTTCAGAGAGGACCGGGAGCCCATCTGGATCAACAACCTTACATCATAGTCTGGCAGGACCTGGTGCAGAATCCAGTAGCCCAGGACAGAGTGGGGGTCTTGTCCCAAGTCTTTCACCCCAACCACAAACCATGGCTGGGGGCATCTCCATTTAAGAATATCTGTTTTAACTGCCTCAGTTTAATCTTTAACTGGAGATAGGGGACAGAGCACCCCACAGTTCACAGCTTCTCCCACGTAGGAACCCCACACACTGCATGGGGATTCTTCTCTGAGAAGCCTCCCTTTGTTCTCGCACAATCTCGGAGAGATTCAGGGCTGCAGGGACTGCGCTGCTCTGAGCAGGCTCCGGGCCAGAGAAGACTAAGGGCCGACCTGCGCCAGTGCCCACGTGTGTCCACAGACCCCAGGACAGCCCAGGTCCCATCCCAGCACAGCGTGTTCCAGCTGGTTCCAACCAGCCCTGTCCGGGGACACCCCGGGGCTCACACTCACCATTTCTTTTCTCACAAAGTGTCCCAGGATCCTCCCCACTGAACTTCCACTGCCTGCAGGGTCACAGGACAAAAGAAGCAGTGCCAGTCATCTGGGCCCCCAAGAGCAGAGGAGCAAGAGGAGTCGCCAAGGATCCCAATGGGGCGGGGTAAGAGACTGTAGCCCAAGAGACTGCGGAAGGCCCGCCCTCTGTTCCCTCTGCAGCCTGTGATTGGACAGTTTGCAACTGAGCGCCATTGATTGGATAAAGCCCTAGGCTACGCCCCTTAGACTCCTGAGTTAACAGGTAATGAGATAAATTCACTGCTGCATCTTCACCCTGGTGCCGCTTGGGGGACGTTTGCGTTTAACTTTGTTTCTAAACTTATATCCACCAGCCTGACATAGAGAGACCGGGTGTCTCTAAAAATAGCCGAGTGTTGTGGCGGCTGTTAAAAGTAGTCCCAGCTTTTGGGAAGGCTGAGGCAAGAGAATTGCTTGAGCCCAAGAGTTTGAGGTTGCTCTGAGATATGACACCACTACACTTTACCTACCTGTCCACAAAATGAGACTCTGTCTCAAAAACAAACAAATGAGCAACAACAAAGTCATTTATCCTTAAGCTAATTTCAACATTTCATTGGTCTCAGATTCTCTCGGGTTTAAGCTAGCAATGATTTTGCAAAATCCGCATGGGAAAACAAATATAAAATAGTCAAACTAAAAAAATAGAAAGAAAAAGAAATAGTCAAACTCCCTGGGAAAGAAACACAATGAAGTTTTTTGGTCCTACTCAAAATTAAAATGCATTTACACATTCTATAATTAAAACAGTGTGTCATAGACTGGGGGCAGTGGCTCACACCTGTAATCTTAGCACTCTGGGAGGTCTGCATGAGCTCAGGAGTTGGAGACCAGCTGCAGCAAGAGCAAGACTCTATTGAAAATAGAAAAATTAACTGGGCCTGGTTGGGAGGTTCCTAGTCCCAGCTATTTTGAAGGCTGAGGCATGAGGATCACTAGAGTCCAGGAGTCTAAGGTACTTGTGAGCTAGGCTGATGCCATAGCACTCTAGCCTGGGCAACAGTGAGATTCTATTTCAACCCCCCAAACAACAACACCCCAAAAAGCCCAGTGTGGTATTAATACAACAATAGCAAACAGAGCAGGAGAGTAGAAAATCCAGAAATATACCTAAGTGCATAAAATAAGTTATGCAATAAAAACTGCAGAGGAGAAGCCTTTATAAATACCGGGTGTATGATAACTGTTTATGAAAATGAATTCATTCTTTTTTTTTTTTTTTGTAGAGACAGAGTGTCACTTTATGGCCCTCAGGTAGAGTGCCATGGCATCACACAGCTCACAGCAACCTCCAACTCCTGGGCTTAAGCGATTCTCTTGCCTCAGCCTCCCGAGTAGCTGGGACTACAGGCGCCAGCCACAAAGCCCAGCTATTTTTTTGTTGCAGTTCAGCGGAGGCCGGGTTTGAACCTGCCACCCTCGATATATGGGGCCGGCGCCTTACCGACTGAGCCACAGGCGCCACCCGAAAATGAATTCATTCTTCACATGCTAGTGTAAGGTACAGGACAAATAAGGGAGAAATGTAAATGATAAAAAACTGAAAACACAAATAGTGGTAGAAAATATTGGTAAAATTTTTGCAAGCTGTGAGAATAAATCTGTGACTCAAACCAAGACATGCTCATAAAAGATTGATCTATTCTTATATAAAACCAGAATATTGTGCATGGTAGGAATATTAGTGGACGAAGAGGATCCAGCTACTAATATGCAAAGACAGGTATAGGTCCACCAAACTGTCAGAAGGCTGGGATTCTGGAGAACAGTGAGAATAGCCCCTCCAAAACTGTTCTGCTCTTCCATTTCCAAAATTACAGTTTTATACATTTGAGTTCAAAGTGACGACCATGTTAACACTTAAACAAAAACTGGCAGAACCCATGACCCGTAGATAATATTTCAATTCAAAAGTTAATCTCCTAAATTAATATGTCTAGACTACTCAAGATAGGCATCTTTAGGGTGGGAGTTAACTTTACAAAACAGGAAGAATGGGAGACACAGGGTTAAGGTCAGGCAGGACCTAAAAAGACCAGACCAGCTGTTTCATGTTTGCCCTAGACTGACAGACTTCATCTTATTTTCACTACATATGCTTTCAGGAAGCCTTGTAAATAAAAATAAAAATGTTGAATGGGACATCTATTTGCAACTTGCATAAAAGACGAAGGGAAGGACACAAGTGTTTGTTCCAGAAAATAAGAAAATCTCAAAACATATGGTCTCATGGCATTAAAAAAAGGGGAAGCAATGTGAAGAGGCTTGCGATGACCTGAGATGAGAAAATTTGAACTCAAAAATAAATATAGCTAGCAGTGCATAAGACCCCATTAAATACACAAAAAAATAATATTAGGAAAATATTATTTATGTTTTCTTTGTTTCCTGGGGCCAAATCATCATATGACAATTAATATGGTTTCTTGATTTTCAATTCAATTTCAAGTGTCTATGTCTCTGTTTTTGTGCCAGTACCATGCTGTCTTGACCACTATGGCTTTGTAGTACAGATGAAAATCTGGTATGCTAATGCCCCCAGCTTTATGTTTTTATCTGTTTTTTTTTGTTGTTGTTGTTGTTGTTGTTGTTGTTTGGTTGTTTTTTTTTTTGTTTATTTTGATGTTCTTGATGTTGTTTTGTTTTTTAATTTCAACCTTTTCCATACAGATTTTTTCGTTCTCAATTTTTCTAGTTTAATTATAATTTTCCATTGCTGCCTTTTTTAATAACTAGAACTTCATTTTTGCTAGTGTTTCTACCGATATTTTTTGGTTTTTCACCAAATTTTATCCTGTAAAGTTTTCTGTTTGCTTGTTTTGGTTTGATTTATAGCATTTTTGTCTTTCCTCTCTACTTGGTGGAGGTGGGGTACTGTGTCTGATCAGGTTAGCAAAGAGCTGCTGACCTCAAGAAAACCACCCAACTGGGCACCCCTAGAAGGTTTCTTTTTAAGGTTGTGTCAAAGTACCCTGTTGTAGACCTATATTGCTCTGTCTCCCTCTTTCTGTGCCTCTCTTCTTTTTGTCAATATTCCTTTTACCCAGCCCCTCTCCTTTCTCTATTCTTTTTTCTTTTCACTTGGTCCTCCTTTCTTTCATCCCTTTCTTGCTGTTCAACCTTGTAACCCTTCTGGTCCTGTACCAAAAGGACTCATCTAAACCTTAGTCCACAGGCATGAGAACTTAAAGAGCAAGAGGAAATGAAAGGAAAATTAGGGCAAGGAAACAGATAAAAGAAATCACTCATGAGGAAGAATCAGCAGAAAACTCCAGGCAACATGAAGAACCAGTCCAGAACAACCCCACCAAGGGACCATGAGGTAGCTACTGCAGATGATTCCACCTATAAAGAAATGTTAGGAATGACAGAAAGGGATTTAGAATACACATCATGAAAACAATGAAAGAAATGATGGAAACAATGAAGGAAACTACTAATAAAGTGGAAAATAACCAAAAGGAAATCCAAAAACAGAATCAAATAAGAGATGAAAGATATGAAGAATATAAAAAGGATATAGCAGACCTGAAGGAACTGAAACAGTCAATTAGGGAACTTAAAGATGCAATGGAAAGTATCAGCAACAGGTTAGACCACGCAGAAGAAAGAATTTCAGAGGTAGAAGACAAAGTTTTTGAGATAACTCAGATAGTAAAAGAGGCAGAAAAGAAGAGAGAGAAAGCAGAACGTTCACTGTCAGAATTATGGGACTTTATGAAGCGTTCCAACATACGAGTTATAGGAATTCCAGAAGGGGAAGAAGAAGAGTGCCCCAGAGGAATGGAAACCATACTAGAGAATATTATAAAAGAAAATTTCCCAAATATCACCAAAGATTCTGACACACTGCTTTCAGAGGGCTATCGGACCACAGGTCGCCTCAACTCTAACCGAGCTTCTCCAAGACACATTGTGATGAACCTGTCCAAAGTCAAGACAAAAAAAAGATTCTGCAAGCTGCCAGGAGTAAGCGCCAGTTGACCTACAGGGGCAAATCCATCAGAGTGACCACAGACTTCTCTAATGAAACTTTCCAAGCAAGAAGTCAATGGTCATCTACGTTTAATCTACTTAAACAGAACAATTTCCAGCCCAGAATTCTGTACCCTGCTAAGCTAAGCTTCAAAATAGACGGAGAAATCAAATCATTTACGGATGTACAAACATTGAGGAAATTCGCCACAACAAGACTAGCTCTACAGGAAATACTTCAACCTGTTCAGCACACTGACCACCACAATGGATCAGCAGCAAAGTAAGAACTCAGAAATTAAAGGACAGAACCTAACCTCCACACTGATGCAAAAGATAAAACTAAGCAATGGACTCTCACAAAATAAGACGAATAGAATACTACCACACTTATCAATTATCTCAATAAATGTTAATGGCTTGAATTCCCCACTGAAGAGACATAGATTGGCTAACTGAATTAAAAAACACAAGTCATCCATTTGCTGTCTGCAAGAAACACACCTGGCTTCAAAAGACAAATTAAAGCTCCGAGTCAAGGGTTGCAAGACAATTTTTCAGGCAAATGGCATTCAGAAGAAAAGAGGAGTTGCAATCTTATGTTCAGATACATGTGGATTTAAAGCAACTAAAGTCAAAAAAGACAAAGATGGTCACTTTATATTGGTCAAGGGAAAAATACAAGAAGATGTTTCAATTCTAAATATTTATGCACCCAATTTAAATGCTCCCAGATGCTTGAAACAGACCTTACTCAGTCTGAGCAATGTGATATCTGATAATACCATAATGACGGGGGACTTTAACACACCTCTTACAGAGCTGGACAGATCCTCTAAACAGAAATTAAACAAAGATATAAGAGATTTAAATGAGACCCTAGAACAACTGTGCCTGATAGACGCATATAGAACACTCCATCCCAAAGATAAAGAATATACATTCTTCTCATCACCCCATGGAACATTCTCCAAAATTGATCATATCCTGGGACACAAAACAAATATCAACAGAATCAAAAGAATTGAAATTTTACCTTGTATCTTCTCAGACCATAAGGCACTAAAGGTGGAACTCAACTCTAACAAAAACGCTCGACCCAACCCAAAGGCATGGAAATTAAACAACCTTCTGTTGAATAACAGATGGGTGCAGGAAGAAATAAAACAGGAAATCATTAACTTCCTTGAGCATAACAACAATGAAGACACAAGCTACCAAACCTCTGGGATACTGCAAAAGCAGTTTTGAGAGGAAAATTCATCGCTTTAGATGTCTACATTCGAAAAACAGAAAGAGAGCGCATCAACAATCTCACAAGCCATCTTATGGAGTTGGAAAAAGAAGAACAATCTAAGCCTAATGTCAGTAGAAGAAAAGAAATATCCAAAATCAAATCAGAGATCAATGAAATTGAAAACAAAAGAATCATTCAGAAAATTAATGAAACAAGGAGTTGGTTTTTGAAAAAATAAATAAAATAGATAAACCATTGGCCAGACTAACGAGGAATAGAAAAGTAAAATCTCTGAACCTGAACCAGAAATGATAAAGGGGAAATAACTGATCCCACAGAGATACAAGAGATCATCTCTGAATACTACCAGAATCTCTATGCCCAGAAATTTGACAATGCGAAGGAAATGGATCAATATTTGGAATCACACCCTCTCCCTAGACTTACCCAGGAAGAAATAGAGCTCCTGAGCAGACCAATTTCATGCACTGAGATCAAAGAAACAATAAAAAATCTTCCAACCAAAAAATGCCCTGGTCCAGATGCCTTCACACCAGAATTCTATCAAACCTTCAAGGAAGAGCTTATTCCTGTACTGCAGAAATTCCAAAAAATTGAGGAAGAAGGAATCCTCCCCCACCACATTCTATGAAGCAAACATCACCCTGATACCAAAACCAGGAGAAGACCCAAACAAAAAGGAGAATTTCAGACCAATCTCACTCATGAATACAGATGCAAAAATTCTCAACAAAATCCTAGCCAATAGATTACAGCATATCATCAAAAAAGTCATTCATCATTATCAAGTAGGCCTCATCCCAGGGATGCAAGGCTGGTTTAACATACGCAAGTCCATAAACGTTATCCACCATATTAACAGAGGCAAAAATAAAGATCACATGATCCTCTCAATAGATGCAGAAAAAGCATTTGATAAAATCCAGCATCCTTTTCTAATTAGAACACTGAAGAGTATTAGGCATAGGTGGCACATTTCTAAAACTGACTGAAGCTATCTATGACAAACCCACAATCAATATTTTACTGAATGGAGTAAAACTCAAAGCTTTTCCTCTTAGAACAGGAACCAGACAACGTTGTCCTCTGTCACCTTTACTATTCAACATAGTGCTGGAAGTTCTAGCCAATACAATTAGGCAAGACAAGGAAATAAAGGGAATCCAAATGGGAGCAGAGGAGGTCAAACTCTCCCTCTTTGCTGACGACATGATCTTATACTTAGAGAACCCCAAAGATTCAACCACAAGACTCCTAGAAGTCATCAAAAAATACAGTAATGTTTCAGGATATAAAAATCAATGTCCACAAGTCAGTAGCCTTTGTATACACCAATAACAGTCAAGATGAGAAGCTAATTAAGGACACAACTCCCTGCACCATAGTTTCAAAGAAAATGAAATACCTAGGAATATACCTAACGAAGGAGGTGAAGGAGCTCTATAAAGAAAACTATGAAATCCTCAGAAAGGAAATAGCAGAGGATATTAACAAATGGAAGAACATACCATGCTCATGGATGGGAAGAATCAACATTGTTAAAATGTCTATACTTCCCAAAGCAATCTACCTATTCAATGCCATTCCTATCAAAATACCAACATCGTACTTTCAAGATTTGGAAAAAATTATTCTGAATTTTGTATGGAACCGGAAAAGACCCCGTATAGCTAAGGCAGTTCTTCGTAATAAAAATAAAGCTGGGGGCATCAGCATACCAGATTTTAGTCTGTACTACAAAGCCATAGTGCTCAAGACAGCATGGTACTGGAACAAAAACAGAGACATAGACACTTGAAATTGAATTGAAAACCAAGAAATGAAACTAACATCTTACAACCACCTAATCTTTGATAAACCAAACAAGAACATACCTTGGGGGAAAGACTCCCTATTCAGTAAATGGTGTTGGGAGAACTGGATGTCTACATGTAAAAGACTGAAACTGGACCCACACCTTTCCCCACTCACAAAAATTGATTCAAGATGGATAAAGGACTTAAATTTAAGGCATGAAACAATAAAAATCCTCAAAGGAAGCATAGGAAAAACACTGGAAGATATTGGCCTGGGGGAAGACTTCATGAAGAAGACTGCCATGGCAATTGCAACAACAACAAAAATAAACAAATGGGACTTCATTAAACTGAAAAGCTTCTGTACAGCTTAGGAGACAATAACCAAAGCAAAGAGACAACCTACACAATAGGAAAGGATATTTGCATATTTTCAATCAGACAAAAGCTTGATAACTAGGATCTATAGAGAACTCAAATTAATCCACATGAAAAAAGCCAACAATCCCATATATCAATGGGCAAGAGACATGAATAGAACTTTCTCTAAAGATGACAGACAAATGGCTAACAAACACATGCAAAAATGTTCATCATCTCTATATATTAGAGAAATGCAAATCAAAACAACCCTGAGATATCATCTAACCCCTGTGAGAATGGCCCACATCACAAAATCTCAAAACTGCAGATGCTGGCGTGGATGTGGAGAGAAGGGAACACTTTTACACTGCTGGTGGGACTGCAAACTAGTACAACCTTTCTGGAAGGAAGTATGGAGAAACCTCAAAGGACTCAAGCTGGACCTCCCATTTGATCCTGCAATCCCATTACTGGGCATCTACCCAGAAAGAAAAAAATCCTTTTATCATAAGGACACTTGTATTAGACTGTTTACTGCAGCTCAATTTACAATCACCAAAATGTGGAAAGAGCCTAAATGCCCACCAACCCAGGAATGGATTAACAAGCTGTGGTATACGTACACCATGGAATACTGGTTAGCTATTAAAAAAAATGGAGACTTCACATCCTTTGTATTAACCTGGATGGAAGTGGAAGACATTATTCTTACTAAAGCATCACAAGAATGGAGAAGCATGAATCCTATGTACTCAATTTTGATATGAGGACAATTAATGACAAGGTTGGGGGGGGAGGAAAAGCAGAAAGAGGGACGGAGGGGGTGGTGAGGCCTTGGTGTGTGTCACACTTTCTGGGGGCAATACATGATTGCAAGAGGGACTTTACCTAACAATTGCAATCAGTGTATCCTGGCTTATTGCATCCTCAATGAATCCCCAACAATAAAAAAAAAAAAGGAAAAAAGAAAAAAAATAACAGAAAAAACAAAACACAACCAAAAACAAAGCAGTATGTATATGTTTTTGAATATTGTCTGGTCAACACGTGGTCTTCTGGGGTATGAGATGTTAATCACAGTTCTGATACGACTAGAAGCTGCTGATTTCTCAAACCCCAGCAGGTAGACACCCTTAATCTCTCTTCAGCCCACTTAAAAGGTGCTTTGAACTTGTAAACTTGCTGAGCAGAATGTTGCCAGGAAAGTGCTTGTTACTGGAATCACTGCTGGTGTGGCTATCCACTTACCCAGTGTGCCAAAACCGTTCTCACTCTGCCCCTGAGGGTTAGGGCTGTAAGGCGGCTCAGACCCCACCCTTAGGCTACTTGGTCGCTGGGTTATCAGCTCCCACTGGATGCTAGCTCTGTGACCCTGAGGGCGGAGCTTGCCGGGGCAGATCGCTCACAATGGTTCCCTGTGGCCCACAGCCAAACTCTATTAGCTCCGTCTGGCTCAGCGGCTCAGACTGGGGCCCTAGACAATGGCCAACGTTCTCCGCATTCCCGCTCAGGCTCTCCCCAAGGCAGTTCAACTGAGTGCCAAGTCCAAAGACACCAAAACAGTTCACAGGTAAGGCCTTTCTGGTTTGCAGTCTCGCTGCTACTGAACTTACAGTTGCGGGCGGGTTTAGACCGATTGAACACACATGCCACCACTTGCCGGTTTTCCACTGTTTTAGTCCTCCTCTTGGGGTCCGGAATTCTCTCACAGACTCTCTGTATCCTCACAGGGGTGATGATAGGCAGATCCCACCAGCCAGAGATGCCTGGAGTCCTATCTTCCCTGGACTCACGGTGCCCAGATGCAAGGAAGCTGTTACTCGGCCGCCATCTTGCTCCAATTGCTCTTCAAGCACTTTAGTAATCACGATAAGGGGGAAGGATGTCACAACTGTTAGGATATAGAATGGCCTAAGATTTGAGTCAGACGTGATTCTATTCCTGTCAACATTGCCCCTCCCAAGTTTTGTCACCTTGAAAATATAACTTTGGTTTTTTATTAACGGTAAAATGGATTTTAGCACTACAGCTCAAAAGATAAAAAAAATACTTTAAAGAGTTATAAAAAAGGTAGATTTGGGCTACGCCTGTGGCTCATTGAGTAGAGCACTGGCCCCACATACCGAGGGTGGTGAGTTCAATCCCAGCCCCAGCCAAACTGTAACAAAAAGCCAGGTGTTGTGGTGGGCGTCTGTAGTCCCAGCTAATTGGGAGGCTGAGGCAAGAGAATCGCCTAAGCCCAAGAGCTGGAGGTTGTTATGAGCTGTGACACCACAGCACTCTACCAAGGGCTGCAAAGTGAAATTGTCTCTTAAAAAAAAAATAAAAAAAAGATAGGTTTTAGAAAAAAAGTCACAATTGCATTTGTTAAAAATTCTCATTTACCTATATTCTTTGTTAGAATAAATGTAGTTAAGTGTGTTAGGTATTTTATGTATTTGGAGTTGATTTTCATTTAAAAATTTTTTTATTATAATTTTTATTTTTAACTTTAAATTTTTTTTTTATTTCAAAGTGACATGAGTACAAATTTTTAGGTTACATTGTTCTCACTTCCCAGGTAAAGTTCAAGTTGTAGAAGAACCCCTCACACAGGGAGTGTGCTGAACACCCTCACAATGTGCATATTAGGTGAGATCCTGCCAAATGACCCCTTTCTTCTCCTCTTCCCCCCTTCTCCTCTCTCCCTACTCACCCTGACACTTTGCTAGACTATATTTGTGTTTTATCATTCATGTGAGTGTGCAATTATTTATATATAGGTTTCATATTAGTATTGAGTACATTGGATACTTTTTTTCTTATCATTCTTGAGATACTTTACTAAGAAGACTGTGTTTCAACTCCATCCAGGTAAACATAAAAGATGTTAAGTCTCTATCTTTTTTATGGCTCAATAGTATTCCATAGTCTACATATACCACAGTTTCTTAATCCATTCGTGCGTTGATGGGCTTTTGGGTTGCCTCTACAACTTGGCAACTGTGAATTTAGCTGCAATAAACATTCTGGTGCAGATATCTTTGTGGTAAAATGATTTTTGTTCTTCTTAGCAGATACCTAGTAATGGGATTGCTGGATCAAATGGAAGGTCAACTTTTAGTTCTTTGCAAATTCTCCATACTTCTTTCCATAGAGATTGTATTAGTTTGCAGTACCACCAGCAGCGTATAAGTATTCCCTTCTCGTCAAATCCATGCCAGCATCTCTGGACTTGGGACTTTGTCATGTGTGCTAATCTTACTGGAGTTAGGTGATAAGGAGATAATTCCAGAGCTTAGCTTTGGGAATGTTACCCAGGGGGAAAAAAAATAGGAAAAATTCTTGCTTTCTTTCTGCAGAAAAGGGAATACATTTCCACAAGAAAATGTGATAGAAAAAAATGGTGAATGACAAAGATTCACCAAAACATCCATTTCTCTTTTTTGCAGGGTAGAGAATTTATGGCAGTGGGTAACTGTTTTCTACACTTGATCTTAGCCAAAAGGCCGAGAAGCAATGGGTAACTGTTTTCTATCTTATTTGCTGGATGTTGGGATTTAAAATAAATACTATGAGGTAGGATTTGGCTGCCCCAAAACTGTTCATATCTGATTGTTTTCTAAATGATTTGTTATCATGGAAGTGATAATTAAATGACCTGCTTATTATCTGAAAGGGGTAGATAACTTTTGCTTTTCCTGTTGAGGTATGAAATTTAAGTGCTTTATAGTTTCTGTGGTATGATAGATATATTGTGCTTTTTATCTGATACGTGGCTCTCAGTTTCTCTAAGCTATCTTATTTCCTAAGTGACTGGAGGAATAAGAATATTAATCTCTTTTGTTAACATGTTTGGTTATATGTTCTCATGTCCTTTAAAAGATATCTGGTTTGAATACTACTTAATTCAGGTACATGAGCCTTTCTTTTAATATTTTAAAGGGAAAAAGATGATGTTTTCCTAAGGAGGTAAAACGTAAATTAAACATACTAACAGAAGTGCCTTAGGGCAAGGGAAGATTTAAAGTTTCTGTAAACTTTGTCAATTGATTTTATTACCCCATTTGTATATTCCACCTTTCCAGCAGACTGATAGTGGCATGAACAATGGAAATGCTGAAAAATTGGACATATGTTGCAAATAGACTGAATTATTTGACCAGTGAAAGCAGTTTCTTGGTCTTTGTGATGCTCAGAAGGAAATTGCTTAACAGAAATAGGCCAAGACTTAAAAGGGTCATAGTTAAGACATGAACAAAGACATTTTATTATGTCCTATTAATACTTGATGAAAATCTTAAGTGAAAAAGTCAAATTTTACCTTTGTTTTATTGTATTATTAATATTAAAGGTAATTTTAATAAAACCTTACAAGCAAATTTATCCAGTCTCAGTTTTGACCATTGGGGGTAAGATTTTTATACACTGTTTATAACCTCTTATAATTGTTCCATTCTTTTTCTCTAACTTTCTGTACCTATTCCATTTATCCATTTGTTTCTCATTTTTTCAATTCAACATTTAAATAACTGTAAACTAGGCAAAATCATTTTTTTACCAGAAATGACATCTTTGTATCTATTTTTATAAACATTACCAGAAACACATTTTTTTCACATAAATGAGAAATTGCAAATGTAAGTTTCTTTTCTTTCTTTCCTGTCTTTCTTTCCTTTTTTTTTTTTTTTGAGACTGAGTATCATTTTGTTGACTGGGCTATAGTGCAATGGCATCAGAACTCATTGCAACTTACAACTCTTCAGCTCAAGGGCTCTTCTTGCTTCAGCTTCCCAAGTAGATGAGCCTACAAATGTTTGCCATCATGCCTGGTTAATGTTTCTGTTTTTGCAGAGATGAGATCTTATTCTGTTGCTCAGGCTGGTCTGGAACTCCTAGCCTCAAGTTACCCTCCAGCCACAGCCTCCCCAAATGTTGGGAGTACAGATGTGAGTCATAACACTTACCTTGCATTTTTTCTTTATACGCTTTCTATGTAGAATTGTTTCTCTTTTCTCTGGTTTTAGTTACCATGTGTTAGAATTTTAATTTTAGTAACTATTTTTCTTTCTTTTTTTTACTTTTGATATTTTGACCTCTTTTTCTAATCTTTTCCATTTTTATAGGAGAGGTATGCACTGAAATGCCCCGGCGCTGAGCTGACCTGACTTTGAAGGGGAAAATTTCTAGGATCTCTCCCTTCTCCCCACCATCTACTCAGTGGGCTTTGAGAATCATTCAGCCCTATGTATTGAAGGACCGATTTGCCCTCCATGGAACAGCTCCATAGAAAAAGAAGTCACAGGGCCTGGTGCAGTGGCTATCACCTGTAATCCTACTATTCTGGGAGGCCAAGGTGGGTGGATTGCTTGAGCTCAGGAGTTTATAGAGACCAGCCTGAGCAAGAGCGAGACTGCCACCCCTCCTGTAGCCCCAGCTCTCAGGAGGGTGAGGCAAGAGGATCTGTGGAGCCCAAGAGTTCAAGGTTGCTGAGAGGTATGACACCACAGCACTCTTCCCAGGAAGATGGAGTGAGACTTGTTCCTGGTTATGTAGACTTCAGTTAATTTTTTTTTTTTTTAATAAAATGACGTACCCCTGGGCTCACACACTGGGGATTTCACCTATCAGCTCTACTAGCTACACAGGCAAACAGTGCTTATTCTCAGAGCAAGTGTTTAAAAAAAAAAAGACAAAAGAACAACAGGAAAAGAAAGAAAGGAAGGAGGAAGGGAACGAGAGAGAAAAGAGAAGAAAGAGAAATTTTAGTAACTTTAATTCATAATAAAAACCTAAGAAGCAGGAACATTTAACTGTTAATCACATACTAAAATTTACGAATTTCTTTTTTTTTTTTTTTTGCAGTTTTTGGCTGGGGCTGGGTTTGAACCCGCCACCTCTGGCATATGAGGCTGGATCCCTACTCCTTTGGGGCACAGGTGCAGCCCCTCAGAGTGACAAACCTCTTTATTCTCTTTTTTTTTGTTTTTTTTTTTTTTTGGTTTGTTTTTGAGACAGAGCCTCCAGCTGTCGCCCTGAGTAGAGTGCCATGGCATCACACCTCACAGCAACCTCCAACTCCTGGACTTAAGTGATTCTCTTGCCTCAGCCTCTAAGTATCTGGGACTACATGCGCCCACCACAACGCCCAGCTTTATTTTGGTTGTAGTCGTCACTGTTTGGCAGGCCTGGGCTGGATTCAAACCTGCCACCTCTGTTGTATGTGGCTGGCGCCTTAACCGCTTGAGCTACAGGCACCAAGCCTATGAATATGCTTTTATAATTTTTGACTTCATATGGAATAATTTTTCAGTGTGAAACAGGGCATATATACTAACAGATCTAAATATCTATTTTTTTCTGACATGAATAGCCAAAAGTATATATGCTTAAATTTATATTTAATAATTAATATCCTAGCATTATATTTTATTTGTAAATGACCTATATATTCAATGAATTTTCATCATTTAACTTAGCTAAGCAAAACTCTTTAAGGATGTAGTTACAAAAATATTTGAGAAACCTTTTTAAGTAAACATCTTTTTATTTTGAGACAGTCTCTTTTTTGTTGCCCTTGGTAGAATATTGTGCTGTCATAGCTCACAGCAACCTCAAACTCTTGGGCTCAAGCCACCATCCTCTTGCCTCAGCCTCCTGAGTAGCTGGGATTACAAGCGCCACCACAATGCCCAGATATATATATAGAGAAAGAGAGAGAGAGAGAGAGAGAGAGATGAGATCTCGCTCTGGCTTAGGCTGGTCTCGAACTTGTGAGCTCAGGCAATCCACCTGCCTCGGCCTCCCAGAGTGCTAGGATTACAGGTGTTACTCACTGCTTCTAGCCTTAAGTAAACATCTTATGAAACAATGACTGTTTTAAGTTCATTTATAAACTTTTATTTCATATATATTTTATTCTTAACCATTTATAAGATCTCATGAGACATTAGACAAATCTAGCTATCATCTCAAAGTTGAACTTTCTATTAGCCTTGTTTTTGTTTTGAGACAGAGCCTCAAGTTGTTGCCCTGGGTAGAGTCCGTGGCATCACAGCTCACAGCAACCTTCAACTTCTGGGTTTAAGTGATTCTCTTGCCTCAGCCTCCCAAGCAGCTGGGACTACAGGTGCCTGCCACAACTCCTGGCTATTTTTTTGGTTGTAGTTGTCATTGTTGTTTGGCAGGCCTGGGCTGGATTCAAACTTGCCAGCTCTGGTGTATGTGGGTGGTGCCTTAGCCGCTTGAGCCACAGGCGCTCTTTTAGTCATTTTTATATTCCTCTATGTTACATAATCATCATAAAACTAATAACCTTAAGGTTAAATATATGAATATTTTGCTGATAAGTCAGAAGGCATAGGTTTTATTAAACTGATAATATTAAACTTGTCATATTTCCCAAAATGTTAACTCATGTCATGTGAATTTGAGAAGTATTTGGGCTTATTTAATTTATAGCACTAATTTACCTTTAAGTTAATTTGGTGCCATTCAGGCAAGATACAAATACATGTATGAATGTTTACTGTACATGTAGACACAATATATAACTTATATGTGTACAAGTGCATGCATCAAAAATCCATTGGAGCACACAGAAAAGAAGTGGGGGGAGGGAATGAGGCAGATGGTTACATTCTTGTGAGACTTCTGTCAGTGCCCAGGAAATATACATTTCGGATAGGATAAGGTGAATGTTTGAAGAAAAAGAGTAAAACAAGAATCAGTTATGTAGATATCCCTGGGTAGGTGGAAGAATGATCTTGCCTTTTGTCCTATACCTGGTAAGATAAACTTGTAATCAACATTACTGTGGAATTGGACTTTCTTTTTGGAGTAGACTTAGCCTGAAGACCCAAAGTTACAATTTGTATGCCTTTGTTTATGGGATGCTAGCAAAAAATTTACTTTTGAATAATCTCTGGTGGCAGTCTTTGTAGATACCTGAGGGCTTTTACTTTCCCATGGGAGTCTGACTCATGCTTACTGTTAGTAATAGCTATGTATTTGGGAAGAGTTGTATGATTCAGCCTCCAGACTTTAGCTTTTCTTTTATGTAAGAAGTTGGGAGTGGGTGGGTGGTCCTGAGAATTTTCTTTTCTTTACAGGAGGAATTTATATGTAGTATAATTATTTTTTACATAAGTTTTTATCTGCAAACTGGCTTATATATTAACCTACACTCATTGTTTAAATTAGGAATATCCATAGAAGCTTTCAAAATAAATAATATTTTTATTATATTAAAGTAAGACTACATTAACTAGTATCTTACTGGGCTTATTGTGGGCTTAGTATGCTCTTATCTGAAAGCTTCATGAGTATTCTGAATAACTGCAAAATTTACCAAACAAAGGAAAATGATACCATGAAATCATGCTTCTGGCTTACGTTTTTCTGCAGTTAGTGGGAAAACATCACATGTGGTTTTACATTATTTAGACTAATAGGGAAAGTCCTTTTTAAAGCATAAACCAGACTGTATATTTTCAAGAATTTCTCAGAGCTTGTTGGAAAGGTCTTGTGAAAAATAAAAATTAGACCAGATATGCTTGCAGATTTGGGGCTCATAAAGCCTATTGTGTGGAAAGAATGAGTCCTGTGTTTGTTTTTCTACAAATAATAAAAGCAAGCTTTTTTATTCACACTTTTCACTTTGCAAAAGGGGCAAACTCTTTGACAAGAGCCTACGTGCATTGGGTCAGGTTGTATTAAAATTGATGAGGAACAGAGATTGGAATAAGTTAGTGACAGTTTTGGCATTAGGAGGTCTCCACAGAGCTCTTTAGTTTCCTTTCTTTTTTTGAGACAGAGTCTCTGTTGCCCTGGATAGAGTGCAGTGGTATCATTGTAGCCCACTGAAGCCTCCAACTCTTGAGTTCAAGTGATCTTTCTGCCTCAGCCTCATAGATAGCTGGGACTACAGGTCCATGCTTTGATGCCCAGCTAATTTTTCTATTTTTAGTAGAGACAGGGTTTTGCTATTGCTCAGGCTGTTCTCAAACTGCTGAGCTCAAGCTGTCATCCTGCCTCAGCCTCCCAGAGTGCTAGGATTACAGGTGTGAGCCGCTCTGCTGTGTCTTGTTTTCAGAGCCTTTCAGACTCTCAATTCTTGTCTTGCAGAAATTCTGCCATGGTTTAGTAGTTAAAAGTTAACAGAGTTCTGGTCATCAAGTCCTACTTAAGAATCTAAAACATGAAAGGAGAGGATTGTAAAAACCAGAGAGGTCACTGAAATTTGTTCCGATGTCTGGTTACACTAGCATAGAGAGGATTATTTTTTAGATCATCTACTTTATGGGCTTTTTCAATAGTTTCTGTATGTTGCAGCTAGCTTAAAAAGGGTTTTTTTTCTAGATACAAATGAACATAGTCTCCTTTTATTGTAAGGTAATAATCCTAACCACAGCTTTTGTGGGTTTTTTTTTTTCCATATTCTCTTTAATCATCTGAATGATTTGAGGCAATAATGTCTTTTTCTTTTTTTTTTTTTGAAAAAATTAAACAGCTTTACTAAGGTATAATTGAGATACATTTGATTTTTTTGTTTGTTTGTAAAATTAGGTCATTTTAATGTGCATTTTGGATAGAAAACCTCTGTTCTTGGCTGGGTGCAGTGGCCCATGCCTGTGATCCCAACACTCTGGGAGGCTGAGGTGGGTGGATAGCATGAGCTTAGAAGTTCAAGACCAGCCTGAGCAAAACCTTGTCTATACTAAAAACAAAAGAAAACAGAAAACTAGTGGGCATGGTGGGGCATACCTGTAGTCCCCACTACTCAGGAGGCTGAGTCAAGAGGATTGCTTGAGCCCAAGAGTTTGAGGTTGCTATGAGCTGTGATGATGCCATGGCACTCTACCCAGCATGACAGAGTGAGACTATATCTCAAAACAAACAAAGCAAAACCCTAAAACAAAACAAAAAAACCACTCTGTTCTTGAAGAAAAAAGAAAAAGACCAGTAAGTAATATCCTATCATTACTTCCCTTCCATTCCATTCATATGGTAACAGAAGCTAGAGAAGTGATAAAATGTGGAGAGAAGAAAAAGTGCAATGGGAGCAACAAAGATAAACAACAAAATCTACCTGTTAGGTAAAGATAATATGAGGATAAGATAGGGAGCTCCAGCCTGAGTAAGAGTGAGACCCCATCTCTCTGAAAAATAGAAAAAATTAGCCAAGCATTGTGGTGGGCTCCTGCAGTCCCAGCTACTTGGGAGGCTGAGACAAGATGTTGCTGTGAGCTAGGCTGATGCCACCACACTCTACCCTGGGCAACAGAGTGAGACTGTCTCAAAAAATATATATATATATATGGTGCTAAGTAATGCTTCTCAAGCTATCTTCAGTGAAAAGATCAATTGTTTTTTCTCCCCTATCTGTTGTGGACCACACTGCTTCTATAAAATACAATAAAATTTTCTTAGCCATATTAAATTGCTACTGAAACACCAAACTCATTGCGACTTTCTATCCTTATCTCATAGCAAACCAGTAATAGTTTGCAGACTGGTGCAGGTCTGCAGACCATGCTTTGAGTAACACTGTTTGTTCAATTTTCGCTGTGACAGATTCCTAAGGTGTGCCTGACAGCAGTTTATTTAGCTTTAAGGATACAAAGCAAACACTGTAGAATGCAGGTCAATATAGTTATCTCATGAGGTCTTGCAACTTCTCAGGTACAGCTTCTAAGTGCTATGGTAGATAGGGAGCATCTTGTGGGCGGCGCCTGTGGTTCAGTGAGTAGGGCACTGGCCTCAGATACCAAGGGTGGCAGGTTCAAACCCGTCCCGGTCAAACTGCAACAAAAAAATAGCCGGGCGTTGTGGTGGGCGCCTGTAGTCCCAGCTACTTAGGAGGCTGAGGCAAGAGAATCACCTAAGCCCAAGAGCTGGAGGTTGCTGTGAGCTGTGATGCCACAGCACTCTACTGAGGGTGATAAAGTGAGACTCTGTCACTAAAAAAAAGAAAGATATGGAGCATCTTCTGTTGCAAAAAAGAGTTGAATATGCAGACTTTCAATTTAGGGAGACCACCCCTTCCATACTTCTTTTTCTTTCCTAGGTTGTGCTTGGGCTTCAGATGTTCACATGACGGGGCAATTAGCTGGAAGGACGAAATGGCTGGAATACCTGCGTTCTCTCTCCATGTGCGCACTCATTCTTCAGCAGCCTAGCTTGGACTCTTAGTCTTTAAAGATTGGGTCTCTGTTTGGGGCAGTCCTTCAACACTCAGCCTAACTGTTTCCCTCATTTTATATTTTCTGAATGGATGTACAATTCTCTGGACATAATGTGATCTAACTTTTATCACATATTTCAAATATATCTTTTATTAGGCACCTTCATTTAAGGGCATTGTTGTACATCCTATGGATAAATACATAATAGCTAAACAGATCACATATATCTGTATATGTATATTTGAGTAGTTATCTGTTCAGACATGCTTTTTCACAATCACAATAATTTTATCTCTTTAACTCAATATAACAATGTATTTTACATCTTTAAGCATATATGCATTTTAATATATACATATATGCAATGTATTTTTTTAAATAAAATTTTGGGTTCAATTTAATCTTACTAAGATTTTAGGAAAAAAACCTTTTAGTACCTATTTTGACTATTTTCAAGTTGTCTTATATTTTTGTTCAGTTTCAATTTTTGTGTCAGGTAAAACTACGTTATAGAAATATATCGAAAGAGTTCTATATTTTTATATTTGCTTCAGTTTCTAAAACCTGAAAATTGTCATTTTGAATGCTTGTTACAAGTAGAATGTACTCCACTAAAGATCTTACCAGTTTAAGTATGAGTGTACTGCACTTTGAAGTCACAAAAGCTAAACTTTTCTCTTTGTGGTTATGTTGATGTGATTATTTTATTTATTTTTTTGAGACCATCTCACTATGTTGCCCTCAGTGGAGTACTGTGGCATCACAGCTCACAGCAACCTCAAACTCTTGGGCTTAAGCGATTCTCTTGTCTCAGCCTCCTAAGTAGCTGGGACTATAGGCGCCCACCACAATGACTAGCTATTTTTTTGTTGCACTTGTAATTGTTGTTTAGCAGGCCAGTTCTGGGTTCAAACCCGTGAGCTTCAGTGCATGTGGCTGGTGCCATAACCACTGTGCTTTGGGTGCCAAGCCTGATGTGATTATTTTTATTCATTTTAGTTGGCTTTTACTTAAATAGTGTTTGCCTTTTAATTTAATTAACTTTATTATTAAATTTAATTTATTATGCATAATCACTTTAATCAAATATTCCTATCTTCCACATAAAGCAGCATTCAATAAGCATTTTTCTCCACAATGCTTTTTTTCTTTCTTTTTTTTTTTTTTTTTAACTTCACAATATGCCTTCACCCATTTTTCCATACAGGCACACAGAGAACTTTCTCTTTCATCTCTATGGCTGCCAATTATTCTAATGTGAGGTTTTTTCTGCTGCCCAAGCAGCTTGTATTGCCCATTGAATAGATTAAGAGCCCATACGCTGAGGCAGTCAGGATTTGCAATGGAGAAAGGGTTTAATGTCATAGAGTGCTAAGCAGGGAGATGGGAGGAATTTCTCAAACCTGCCTCGAGAATTTGGGAGATGGAGTGTTTAAAGATAGTTTGTCAGGCAAATTAGGCAGTTGGGTTTGCTATTTGGTTAGGTTTGGGCCAAAATTATAGGGATGTAGAAACCATCTTATGTGTTGAGTCAGTTTCTGGATTGAGATCACAATTGGAGTAGGTCAGACAATCCATAAATTGTGGTGACTGGAAGACATCTAAGAGACTACCTTTAGGTTTCAAAAATGTGATGTTAATGGAGAAAGTTAACAATCTTATGACCACAAGCTATGTGACTCCAGAGTAGCAATTATAAAGAAGCAAATGGGGAGATAGTTGTTGATTATTTTCAAGCAAATGAAGGGATAGTGGTTGATTATTACTATTTGTAGCTAGGCCTGTTCCTTCAGAGTTTAGGCCCTTACCACAATTCTTTCCTTGCTTCCCTTTATTGATTATTAAAGTCTCAGTGTCTTGAGACAATTCAACTTGTGCCTTATTAATGGACACAGCTGCTCTTTCCCTTATTTTGCTATGATATATAAAGCCTAGGGAATAACATTGAAAATTCTGTTTTTCATGTTGGTAGAATTAATTGCACATACATAAATCAGGTTTCCAGAATCCAAGGTTAATGTTGTTGTGCATTCCTTTCTACTTGTATAATTTTGGCTTCCCAGTAGAAATATACAAGAGTGCCTACTCATGAAATTTGAGTTTAGACTTTGTTCCAAAGGAGGATCACAGGACCTTCTCTGCTTGGATTTTGTAGGAGCAGGTCGGTGTGGTTTATATCCCAATTTCTGTAGCAGAAATTGCGGTGACTATGGCAAGGGAGTGCACCTGAGGGAAGGAAAGAAACAGCACACACTTTGGTCTCTTTAAGTTTCTGACTTTTGTGATGTGCATAGGGAAGGGTGGACTTTTTAATGCACTTCAAGGTTCTCCTCCTTGTGGGTGTGGTGGTAGGAAGAGAAGGGGTTGTGCGGATGATTTTAAAGGCATACTATCAAGATGCAGGTCAGATTTATTCAGGTCATGTTGTATTATCAAGATGCAGGTGAGATTTGTTCAGGTCATCTTATATTATTATCAAGATGCAGGATTAGGCTGGGTGAGGTGGCTTATGCCTCTAATCCTAGCACTCTGGGAGGCCAAGGAGGTGGATTGCTTGAGTTCACGAGTTTAAGAGCAGCCTAAGCAAGAGCGAGACCCTGTCTCTAAAAAATAGCTGGTTGTGGCGGGCGCCTGTAGTCCCAGCTACTTGGGAGGCTGAAGCAAGAGGATAGCTTGAGCCCAAGAGTTGGAGGTTGCTGTGAGCTATGAGGCCATGGCACTCTACCGAGGGCAAGAAAGTGAGACTCTGTCTCAAACAAAAAAAAAAAAAAAAGAGGTAAGTATGATTTGTTCAGGTCATCTTACCTAAGGAGAAATTTCAAAGAAGAAATGCTGTTTCTCAAGTAATTGTGTCCCAGGTCAGGGTCTGTGTCGACTTTTCCTACTGGAATGTCATGTGTTTAGACTCTGCAAACTTCTCCTTTGATGCGCCTACCAAATGAATTTGTTTCAACTATTTTTTTTTTCTTAATGAGAGTTAAGCTCTGAAAAAAAATTATTTTTTCTTATGGGTTAGTGCCTTCTCTCTGTTCTCTCCATCTGAGCTTCTTTATGCCAAGAACTATTCTCACCATAAATTTATGACCTGTAATATTAAAATTTATTCCCTTTGTGGGTTTTGAACATCTTAGAAGCAGATTCTGGGGTGCCCTAGGTTCCTATTGGAGATGAGTTCAGTCCCTGGGATATCAGTGAAGGAGAGGAACATGTACTGTTTCTGGTCAGTCTGGGTGCTCCATAAGCTCCACACAGAATGGGATGAAGGAAATAGACATTAATTGGCTAGAATAACTCAGAAAGTTTGGAATAATTAGAAGATAGTTGCTGTATAGGATCCTAAAGGAAGACTATTTAAATGCACTCTTAGAGATTACGGAACACGAGAGATATCCGTAGCTTGAACTTTGTATAAAAGTGTTTTTTAGTTTTTGTAATTAGATTCAGATTATAATTCTTTTCTTTGGACAATGATATCACAGCAGTGATGTTCTCTTTGTGCATTGGGATCTGATAGTAATTTGCCCTATTAGAGTTGATGTTTATTTCCTTGGTTAAGGTTCTCTCTGACAGATTTTTTTCACCATGGAGTTATTTTCTCTTTACTAATAGGTATTTCATGAAGATTTACCAACGGAGGTGCATGATCTATTACATTTAACCTGGAAGCTCCCTTTTTAGATCCCCTTTGCATATATCTTGCTTTGAAAAATGAAGGCTCTTACTTTTGTTTCTTGGCCAGATGAACTAAAACAAAGCTAGGCTCTACCACTTGCTGGATGTTTGAAAAATGTTCCCTTTGAGACTGAAGCATTGAATTGACTGAGCTTGTTAGAAATTCAGGTTTCACCCTTGATCTCCTGAATCAAAATTTCCATTTTAACAACATCTCCAGTTTATTGTTGTGCACATTAAAGTTTGAGAGATACTATTTAACTCAGTTTGACTTTTCAATTTGAAGTATGTAAACAACTTATTCTGGATGATGTAAATATACACTCAAAAATGTAAATGCCTATGTTGGCAACCTGAATTTTATAGTGTATCATCCAGAAAACTATAGTATCTATACCACTTTTATAGATCTTATGTCATTTTCTTTATTCAGAGAATATTTCCATGTTAAAAATTATCTTTTTAAGTAATTCCAGTCACTCATATGAGTAGGAACTAGTATTCTTCCCTTTTTCATTTCACTGTGAGTCAAATTAGGAACTCTTCCTGTGGCCACTTTGTAAACATACGCTTTTCTTTTAGGAACTGTTGACATTCAGAGATGTGACCATAGAATTTTCTCCAGAAGAGTGGGCATGCCTGGACCCTGCTTGGTGGAATTTGTATAGGGATGTGATGTTAGAGAACTACAGAAACCTGGCCTCCCTAGGTGAGGATAACTTCAATATACAATTTCTATTCTATACTAAGTATTTCATATCCTTCCTTTGTAGAATGTTTTCTAGGAGGTTTCTGCTTTATAGAAGTGAGTTTCGATTGCTCTTTTCTAAGAGAAACTGGGGTATTAGTTGGTATAGAAAAATATCTTCATGATATTTTTATCTTGACATTAGTCTCACCCTCTTCTTCTTTTTTTTTTTTTTTTGCAGTTTTTGGTCGGGGCTGGGTTTGAACCCGCCACCTACCTCCGGCATATGGGGCTGGTGCCTACTCCTTTGAGCCACAGGCACCGCCCACCGCCCAGTCTCATCCTTTTCTTGAGTTGATTTGTATCCTTCACTGTAAATTAGTGGTAATCCCAGAAATTTAGTAGCATAAAATATTGTCCACACTTTACAATCCAATTTCCACCATTAATTTTTGATTCTCTAGTACTAGATAATAGATCTAAGGATTTTAAGTACTTCCTAAATATTCTAAAGTTTATCAGGAAATGATTCTTCAGGATTAATTTCCTAAAATATTGTGCAATATTTTTTCTTCTCTACTGAGCATAGTACTAGGTTGGTAATGGCAGAATTCCAGCAAGGGTCATGCTACTTTTTTTTTTTTTTTAATAAAACAGGTCTTACAGCCTCTAAACCCGACCTGATCACCTGTCTGGAGCAAAGGAAAGAGCCCTGGAATGTGAAAAGACATGAGAGAGTTGCAGAATACTTAGTTAGGTGGGAGGCAGAGGATGCAGATGAAAGGTACAAAGGTCAAGGAGGAAGCCAGACCTTAAAATGTAGTTTGGGAGACTCTGCTACAATGTTAATGGTTTCTGAGAAGCCTGGGTTTCTTTCTCTCAGGGTGGCACAGGGACATCTCTGTCCCTTTTTCTTGAGTTATCTAAGGTGTTAACTTCCCCTACAGTGACCTTCTTTTGAAGTTAGTTACACTGAAAACCTAAGTCCTCTTCATGGCTTAAAAGGGCCTGCAGGATCTGACTGCTCTCCCATTTACACGACATGGGAATATATGTGTATTTTTGAGGAATTCTATGTTAAACCATTTTAAATTTCTTTTTGCATCATATATAAAATGTGTGAGCGTAGTGGTGATAATTGGTATTTGATTCAGAAGACTTAGGATCACCCCCAAGTAGATGTTTTATGTTTTCTGCCGTATGTTTTTTTTTTTTTATCCTATGGACATACTTAATACGATTCTACAGAAATTCATACATAGTAATATTATCAGAACACTGAGTATCTCCAAAAATACAATAAAATCTAATGTTATTTTACTTCAAAATTGTTTTTAGTGTGAGCTCTGATTAATAATTTAAATTCAGGCTGGGCGCAGTGGCTCATGTCTGTAATCCCAGCACTCTGGGAGGCTGAGGCGGATGGACTGATCCAGCTCAGGAGTTTGAGACTAGCCTGAGCAAGAGCAAGACCTTGTCTCTAAAATATAGCCAGGTGTTGTGCTGTTATAGTCCCAGTTACTTAGGAGGCTCAGGCAAGGGAATCACTTGAGCCCAAGAGTTTGAGGTTGCTGTGAACTATGACACCACCACTCTCTACCAAGGGCAATAAAATGAGGCTCTATCTCAAAAAAAAATAAATAAAAAAATAATAATAATTTAAACTCTATATGCCCCAATTCCTCAACTTTATATAGTTAATGTATCTCTTCTCTACATTTCTTAAATATATTATGTCACTGGGCAGCTTGGAACATTGCTGAGCATATATTGAACTCCCACTTGTTACTTTATTTTTTTAATAACTATTGTAATTTTCTCTTGTTTTGTATGAAGCTTACAGGGACTGTATCATTCACCTATGCCTGTATACTATAGGTGTGTGTATACTTATATCAGTATAGCCATTCATACATAGATGGGTGTATATGTATGTGTGTGTGTGTGTGTGAGTGACATGGATTTTCTTCATGAATAAGTTTTGTTAAGTATATAATTTTTGTAGTGTGACATGGCATGTGTATACATTGTGAAATGATTAATACAATCAATTTAATGAATGTATCAACTCAGAGTTACTTTTTTTTTGGTAGTGAGAACACTTAAGATCTACTCTCAACAAATTTTAAGTCACAAAACAGTATTATTAACTCTAGTCACAAGGCTATACATTAGGTCCGCACAAATTATTCATTAAAGTTTATACCCTTTGAATAACATCTTCCAATTTCTTCCCACCTCAGGTCCTGGCAACCACCTTTGTACTTTCTGCTTCAATAAATACAATCTTGTTTTCCTCCCTCCCAACCTTTCCCGTGAGATCCTGCAGTATAGATATATATTTTTTCTGTACCTGCATAATATCCCTCATAATATCCCTGAGGGATATTACATTACATTATTGAAATGATTGAATAACATTTTTTATAAATAAATAATATTCTATTGTGTATTCATATTCTTTTCCTTCCTTCCTTTTTTTTTTTTTTTTTTGAGATAGTATCATTTTGTCACCCTTGGTAGAGTGCTGTGGTATCTTAGCTCACAGCAACCTCAAACTCCTGGGCTCAAGCAATTCTTTTCCCTCAGCCTCCTGAGCAAAATAACTGGGACTACAGGTGCCCACCACAACGCCTGGCTATTTTTAGAGACAGGAGCTTCACTCTTGCTCTCGAACTCCTGAGCTCAAGCAGGCTACCCACCTCAGCCTCTGAGAGTCCTAGGATTACAGGCATGAGCCACTGAACCTGGCCCCCATTTTTTTCTTCATTCAGCATTCACAAACATTTAGGTTGTTTTCATTTCTTGGCAATTGTGAATAGTGCTGCAATGAACATGGAAGTACATATATTTGAGATACTGATTTTATTTCCTTTGTTTATATACCCAGAAGTGGGATTGGTGAATTGTATGATAGTTCTATTTTTATTGTTTATAGATTCTTCATTCTGGTTTCACAATGTATCTACCAATTTACAACTCACCAGCAGTGTACAGGATTTCTTTTTCTTCACATCCTTGTCAGAACTTACTATCTCTTCTTTTTGATATTAGCTATCTTCATAGGTATGAATGAAGTGCTATCTCATCATGATTTTGATTTGTAATTCCTTAATAATTGGTGATGTTGATCACCATTTATATACCTATTGGCCACTTATATGTATGTGTTCATTGGGAGAATAACTATTCAGTCTTATGTCCATTTTTCAATTGGTTATTTATTATTTTTGTCTCTTATGTTTCTTATATAATTTGGATATTATCAGACAATATACAAGTATGGTTTGCAAATTTTTTCTCCCACCCTATAATACTTATTTCATTTTTTTCTGTGCAGAAAATTACTAATTTTATGCAGTCCAACTTGTTATTTGCTTTTGTTTTTATACTTTTGGTGTTGTATTCAAAAACTGCATTACCAACATTAGTATTGGAAAGGTTTTTTCATATGTTTTAAGATTTTTAAGAATTGTATCTTAAACCAATTGTGTCTTTTTTTTTTATTTTTATTTTTTTGAGACAGAGCATCACTATGTCACTCTCAGAGTGCTGTGGCCTCACAACTCACAGCAACCTCAAACTCTTGGGCTTAAGTGATTTTCTTGCCTCAGCCTCCCAAGTAGCTGGGACTACAGGTACCCGCCACAACGCCTGGCTACTTCTTGTTGTCGCAGTTGTTGTTTAGCTAGCCTGGGCCGTGTTCGAACCCACCAGCCTCAGTGCATGTGGCTGGTGCTGTAACCACTGTGCTATGGATGCCTAGCCTGTGTCTTTTTTTTTTTTTTTTCTTTTTCTTCGTGACAGAGTCTCGCTCTGCTGCCCAGGCTAGAGTGCCTTGGCATCAGCCTATCTTACAGAAACCTCAAACTCCTGGGTTTAAGCAATCCTCCTTCCTCAGCCTCCCAATAGTTGGGACTATAGGTGCCTGCCACAGCAGCCACTTAATTTTCAAGACTGAGACTCTGTCTCATTCTTGTTCAGGCTGGTCTTGAACTCCTGAGCTCAAGTGATCCTCCTGCCTGAGCCTCCCAGTGTGCTAGGATTACAGGGTGTGAGCCACTACACCCAGCCACAGTGTTAATTTTGAGTTAATTTTCATAGATGGTGTTAAAAAAATGTTTTAATATTGTTATCTTGCTTATGGATGTCCATTTTTCCTAACGTAATTATTGAAGAGAATATATTTTCTGCATTGTGTTATTCTTGTCTCTCTCAAAGACTAGTTGACCTTGTACGTGTGGGTTGATTTCCGGGCTTTATTTTGTTTCATTGGTAGTTGTGTCATTTTTAATGTATATGTCATTTTGCTTTTATTACTACAATTTTGAAAGATAGTTTGAAATGAGAAAGTATGATGCTTTCAGCTTTGTTTTTCCTCAAAATTACTTTGGCTATTCAAAGTCCATTGTAGCTCCATAAAAATTTTAGGATTTTTTTTTTTAACTTTTGTGAAAAATGCCATTGGAATTTTTATAGGGAGTTCACTAAATCTGTAGATCACTTTGGACTATATGGCACTTAAACAGTAGTTATTTTTGCTGATCTATAAACATGAGACATTTTTATATTTGTGTCTTAAGTTTCATCAATATTTTTTTTCAGGGTAAAGATTTTTCACTTTTTTGGTTAAATTTATTGCTAACAATATTTTGATATTATACATGAGATTTTCATTAGCTTGTTTAATGTGTGGATTCACTGATATTTGTTAATTGAATATTCTCACTGGGTGCATATTTCAGTTTAAACAGTTTTGGTGTAGTATTTATGATTTTCTATGTATAAGATTATGTTAACTACAAACAGTGATAATTTTACTCTTTTTCTATTTGGACAGCTTTTTTTCCACATATAATAGTTCTTCCTGTGATTACCAATGCTATATTAAAATAGGAGTAATGAAAATGGGCATAATATAACATTGCATTGTTGTCTATGCATTTAAAGGAGGAAACACCTCTTCTACTTTTCATAAGCCAATTTCAGCAGGTAAAGCTTTTTTTTCTTCCTTTTTGAAACAGTCTCACTCTGTCACCCTGGTTTGTGTGCTGTGGTGTCATAGATCACAGCAACATCAAACTCTTGGGCTCAAGAGATCCTCTTGCCTCAGCCTACCAAGTAGCTGGGACTATGTGCACCTGCCACAAGGCCCAGGTAATTTTTCTTCTTTGAGTAGAGATGGGGTCTTGCTCTTGCTCAGGCTGGTCTTGAATTCCTGAGCCCAATCAGTTCACCTGCCTCAGCCTCCCAGAGTGCTAGGATTACAGGCCATGATACCACATCTGTCCAGCTTCCCTTCTTTATGACTGAGGCTCATGGAAGCACTAGGTCACAAAGACTGCTGCTGGGCATACAGTGAGATCTGCCTTTAATGTGGGCTTATCACTAGAGGCTTGGATAGTTATGAATCCTATTTTACTCATAAATAGACTTCATTGCCTGGTGCCTTGCACCTGTAGGGCAGGTACTTGCAGATAAGATTGCAACCCCTCCTTTCTTCTCATTTCCATTTGCTTGAAATACTGTTTTCCATCCTTAACCCTGAGTCTTGATTTGTCTTTCAAAGCTAGGTATTCTTCTGGAGAGCATATGGAAGGCTTGTGGGTTTTTTTTTCGTTTTTTTTTTTTTTTTTTTTTTTTTTTTGCAGTTTCTGGCTGGGGCTGGGTTTGAACCTGCTACCTCTGGCTTATGGGGCCAGCACCCAACCCCTTTGAGCCACAGGCGCTGCCCTGGCTTGTGCTTTTTTTATCCAATCAGCCAGCTGGTGTCTCATCAGTGGTCAGTTCAGTCCATTGACATTTATTGAGAGAATTGATAAGTGTGGTGGAGTTCTATTCATCTTATTTTGTGAAAGTCCATTGTGTAGTTTTATCCTTTGTGCCATTGTGGAAGCTAAGTTTTGACCTTTAGCTTCTGGATGTTTACTTTGCTGGTGGTCTATTGTGATGGTCAGTGTTGAGAATAGGTCTATGTATTTCTTGTAGAGCTGGTCTTGTGAATTTCCTCAGTCTTCGTATATCTGCAAATGATTTGATTTCTCCATCAATTTTGAAGCTTAGTTTAGCAGGATACAGAATTCTGGGCTGAAAATTATTTTGTTTGAGAATGTTAAAAATGATGACCATTCTTTTCTGGCTTGAAAAGGTTCAGTTGAAAAGTCTGGTGTCATACTAATAGTTGTGTCTCTATAGGTCAGTTGACACTCCTGGCTGTTAGCAGAATTTTTTCTTTCTACTTGTTTTTGGCCAAGTTAATTACAATGTGTCTTGGCAAAGCTCTGTTTGAGTTGAGATGACACAGGGTTCCCTATCCATCTCAAAGGAGTGTGTTGGGATTTTTGGTAAAACTTGGAAAGTTTTCATTTGTGATGGTCTCTAGTAGGGCTTTTGCTCCTTTGGGATAATCTTCTTCCTTTTCAGGGATTCCTTTTATTCCTATGTTTGAACTCTTCATGGAGTCTCATAGTTCTCTCAGTGAGTGTTCTGCTTTCTCTCTCTTCTTATCTGCCTTTTTAACTACCTGGGTTAACTCCAAAACTTTATTCTCTAGCTCTGATATTCTTTCTTCTCCATGGTCTAATCTGTTTTTGATACTTTCTACTGAATCTATACATTCCCTGATTATCTCCTTCATTTCCTTAAGCTCTACCATATCCTTCCTATATTATGCATCTCTTGTCTGACTTTTGGTTCTATCTTTCCATTTTCTTGGCCATTACCTTTATTGTCTTCATCATCCATATTTTAAATTTTTTTTCTGTCTAATTAATTCTTTATAGATGGAGTCTTCTGTGGTAGCTGCCTCATGGTCCTTTTGGGGAGTTGTTCTGTTTTGGTTTTTCATGTTGCCCGAATTTTTCTGTTTGTTCCTCCTCATGTGTTCTTTCTTCTTGTTCAACTCCTTGTCCTCTTTAATCCTTGCTTTCTCCTTTGTTTCATATTAGCTTGTCTTAGAGCTTAGGTCTTGAAGTGGCCTCTTGGGATAAGGTCAAAAGGAAGAGAAGGGTAAAGTGCAAGCAGGGAGAACAAGAGGAAGAGAAAGAAAGAAACAGAAGGAAGGAAAGAGCAAAAGAAAAGAGAAAAAAAAGGGAAGGGAATGAAAGAAAAGCATTGAAGAACATTTGAGGATGAGGACAGGAAAAGACAATGAAAGTGATAGAAGAAATTATATTGATCGGCACAGTGTTAAGGCCATGCCTGTAATTCAAGGATTCTGAGGATCTGGGCTCAGTTGGTTCCTCGAATTCAGGAGCTCCTTTCCAGACTGAGCAAAGCCAAACTCTTCCTCTGAAGTGACCAAAAATACAGGAGTGCTTGTTCTTGATAAAAGTAAAATTGGAAGTTAAGAATAGAACAAACCAAACAAATTAGTAAAAAGAAAACAAAGAAGCTCAAATAGCCAAAACAGTAGCAATCTCAGCAATATAGAAGAAGAAAAGAATTTTAAAATTAAAAAAATTAAAAATTATTTTAAAAATTATATATATGTATGTGTGTGTATATTATATATATAGTGGAAGGAACCAACTTTAGTAGGAATATATATATTGCAATATATCACCAAGTGATGCTATGTTGTTTTTGTTTGTTTTTTAGGATATGGAGAACACAGCCTGCAACATCTATGGTCCTTACTCCTAACTTAGTTGCCCTTGGTGATCACCTGATTGTTTCCTCAGCATTCAGACCCTGCCAGGTTGGGGTCTTAAACCTCTCCAGAATACTTCAGTGACAGGTATTACAGTGCCCCTGACACCAGTTCCCATGGATGTGGGAGTCTCTTAGCCTGACCCAAGGGTGGAGTTCTGATCCTGGCAGGTGTAATTAAGATAGCCATGCTTTAGACCCCTGCTAAGACCTTCTCATGACCTTCCCAAAATGGCAACCCCTGGCTGCTGAGCTCTTCCCAGTATGGCTGCCTTGCCGGCCACCAAACTGATGGCAAATCCATTCCAGCTGGTATTCAAATCTGGTTGCTGTATACTGTTCAAGTCTGCCCACTCTTCCAAGCTTTCCACTCAGCAAACAGCTTCCCTGCAAAACTGAAAACTCCGGAAAGGCTTCCTCCCATCCCAGACTTCTGTGGTAGGGCTGGCCAATCCCAGCAGCTTGCAATCACTTGCCTAATGACTCAGATTTCCACCACTCTAGATCACATGCTGTATCCTGCTCACCACTGTCTCACTCTGCTCCCTGAGCTGCAACTCTGGGTAAGATCTCTGCACCAGGTATGGCTGGTTTCTCTCTTTTTCTTCAGTTATACTAGGAGAGCTCAGCTGAACAATCCTGGTCTGTAAACTTTTAGCATCTAGCATCTTGCTGCACCAATCATTGCATCTGAAATAACTTAAAGGTTGAATTAGAATGGATTCAGTGTTACCCCTGTAATACTATCTCTACCCATCTTGTGTTATAACATGCTCTCCGGTGATCACCAATAGAAGGTTGTCCCCTCTGTCTATTTTGTTACTTTTAACTGGAGAGTTATATACACTTCTATTGAGGCTAATTGGTGTATAATGTTATTTAAGTTTTCTATTTTCTTATTGATCTTCTATTTATTTTTGAAAGTGGGGTTTTAAAGTAAAGAGTGTTGCTGTGTATTTCTTGCTTCACCTCTGTCAATAGTTGTCTCATATAATTAGAATCCCTGATGTTACATATAAATGTAATGTGTATATTATACAGTATATTCAGAGGGTGCCAACAAAATTATACACATTTTAAGCAAGGAAAAAACTGTATTAAGATTGTAATAATGTATACGAATGACATTATCTTGTATGTTGTATCTCTTATAATTTCAGAAGTCACTTTTGACTTGAGTATTATAATTTTAATACATATTTTTCTTTTTAAAATATTTATACACTTTTTGTGTCATCTGCATTATATAGCATATATGAACTATATATGTATGTATTTTACACATATAAATGTATTAGATATTTTTAAAGTATTTTGCTGTTATAGATTTCTGGTAAATAGATTCAATTTATCATTATGTAATGTTGGTCTTTGTTTCTCATGACAGTATGCTAATTATTGAAAATCCGTGCTCATAATGGGTGCCCAGTTATCTTTGAAAATTACAGTTTTCTAGAATTCTTAGGTAATTATTTTTAGAATTCTTATAAAGTTTTTAAAATTTTTTTGTCATTTTATAGTTTTGCTTCATTTTTTAAAGTAGACCTTGTCGGTCATAATGGGTGCCCAGTTATCTTTGAAAATTGGTTTTCTAGAATTCTTCAGTAGTTATTTTTAGGATTCTTATGAAGTTTTAAAAATTCTTTTTGTAATTTTATAGTTTTGCTTCATTTTTTAAAGTAGATCACTTCACATTGGTCAACTAAGTTTTTAGTTTTTACTTATATATTATAAGCTTCATATGACAATATTAACTATATAGTTTAAGACATTGTGAGCCAAGTCATATACAAATCAGCCACGTATCTATTGCCAGCATAATTTTCCTTTTGTTTGATTGCCTCTATAAATATTATGCATAGTACATTTTTTGTTAATGTATACATTTTTTTTCTTGGTTGGAGGTCAATGGTTATTTTATCCTGTCTAGGCAAATAGTCATGAAAATGATCTTAATGTATTCATTGGGTAATAGATACTATATTTGTGTGAAACATTTGTGTAATTTGAAGATAATTTTAGAAAAGCTTCAAAACTCTATTTTTGGTATTTTTCATTGTAAAAACATTAAATTTATAATACTAAATATTTTACTTTCACAGTTTGGTCATATTAAGTATATTGACATTGTTGTTTAATTTATATCTCTAGAACATTTTTCCCCCGCAAAGCTAAAATTCAATATACATGAAACAAATACGTCTTTTCCTCATTGTCTGGTCCTTTACCAACACTTCTGCTTTTCTTTTGTTTTTAAAAATGGAGCAACTTTATGTATTTTATTCAGGCATAGTCATGAAGTATCTTTTTTGGGTGGGCCATTGAGTTCATTTATTACAATGTCAAGATTTATCTTTTTTGTAGATGTTAGAAGATTTCCCGCTTTTTAAAAGCTCAGTAATACTCCTTTATTTTTGTATCACAAATTATATTTATCTCTTTATTTTGTGAGGTATGTTTGAGTTGTTTTCACCTGTTGGCTTTTGTGAATAATGCAATAAATATGGATGTAGAAATAACTCTTCATTTGACCATTTATGTGAGGGATTTATGTCCTACATTTTTTCTCATTGGTCTAGTTGTCTGTCTTTATGCCAGTAGCAAACTACTTTGATTACTGTACCTTTGTAGCCCGTCTTGATAGTAGAAAGTGTTGGGCTCTTCATGTTAGTTTGGCATTCCATATGATTTTCAGATTGCTTTTTCTTATTTGTTTGCTTATGACATTGATTATTTTATTTTTTGAAGACAGAGTCTCTCTCTGTTGCTCAGACTAGAGTACCATGGCATCAGCCTAACTCACAGTAACCTCAAACTCCTATGTTTAAGTGATCCTTCTGCCTCAGCCTCCTGAGTAGCTGGGACTATAGGCACCCGCCATGATGCACAGCTAATTTTTCAGTTTTGGGTAGAGACGGGGTCTCCCTCTTGCTCAGGCTGGTTTAGAGCTCCTTAGTTCAAGTAGTCCTCCCACATCAGCCTCCCGGAGTGCTAGGGTTACAGGTGTAAGCCACTGCCCTGGGCTGACGTTGATAATTTTAAAGAGATTGCTTTAAATCTGTGGATCATTGGGGGCAGTATAGACATCTTCACAATACCAAGTTTTCAAATCCTTGAAGAAGAGCATGCTTAAGAGTTTGTCATTTAATATTTATTTGTGGGTTTTCTGGTTTTCCTTCTGTTATTGATTTCTAGTTTCATTCCATTTCTGTTAGAAACAACAGTTTAAGATTTTAACTTTTAAAAATTTATAGTTTTTTTTTTTTTTTTTGAGACAAAGTTTCACTATGTGGCCCTGGGTAGTGTGCTGTGGTGTCACAGCTCACAGCAACCTCCAACTCTTGGGCTTAAGCTATTCTCTTGCCTCCGCCTCCTGAGTAGCTGGGACTACAGGTGACAGCCACAACACCCGGCTATTTTTTGGTTGCAGTTGTCATTGTTGTTTGGCAGGCCCAGGCTGGGTTCAAACCCACCAGCTCCAGTGTATGTGGCTGGTGCCCTAGCCACTGAGCTACAAGCACCGAGCTGTTTTTTTTTTTTTTCATTTGTTTGTTTTTTAGCTTAAAATGTGTTCTATCTGGGAGAGTATTTTATGAGCTATATTGTTTTAATGTTTTATAGTGCTTTCAAAGTATCTGGTCCTTTATTAATATTATATCTTGAGTTATCAAAAGTGGGGTATTGAAGTATCCTACCATTATTATATTGTTGTATATTTCTTCATTTCTGTCAATGTTTGCTTTATATATTTGGCAACCCCAATTTTACACATACACATATCATGCACCCCTTACACTCAAATGGATATGTATACTATTTTATGTGTTACATATATAGAAAACATAAATATAGTTTGCAAGTGAGCGAATCGTTTTGTTAATATCTTTCTGTGTCTTTTATGACAGTTTTGACTTAAAATATATTGTATAAAATAGAACAAGTTTGCCACAAAATACAGTGTGCCTGATTGTGACTTCAATATATGCATGCAGTATCTTTTTTGTTGTTGTTCTTGCCACTTTTGTCCATTTTTGTTCTTTGTCTAAGCACGTGTCTTGTAGACAATATATAATAGGATCTTGTTGGTTATTTCTTTAAATCTCTATCTTTGTAATACTCAGTTGTGAAGTTTAGTCCGTGAATGTTTATATAGTCTGAAAGGAAGGACTCACTATGACCATTTTATTGTGTATTTTATTCTTGTAACAGTTTTGCCCCTTCCTTCCTCTTCTTTTCTGTGTCTCATTGATTTTCATAGTTACATGCTTTGGCTCTTGTATTATTTTAGTGTATCACTAGGTATGTATTTTTATTGTCTTTATGATGGCAATTACACAAAACTTAGCATAGTTACAATAGATTATAAATTGGTAAATCTCAAATTAACTTTAGTTGCTTATAAAAATTATTCCTCATTTCATCTGCTATCCACTTAGTTATTTATATCATCAATTTATCTTTTATTGTATACCAATTAACACACAGTATCATTTTTCTCTTTTTGTCTTCAAATTTTAGAGCTTGGTTAAAAGTGTCTTCTGCACCATCATTTTAGTACTGTAGAATTTTACTTAGATACTTACACATCTTTCCCAGGGGTTTCCACTTCCGGCATATGGGGCTGGTGCCCTACTCTGTTGAGCCACAGGCACCGCCCATATCTACTTATTTTCAATGAAAGGAGCTCCCTTTGTCTTGTGGGATGGGGCTAGTGCTGATAAACTTCTAGCATCTAGTTATTTTGATGTTTTTATTCTGTTTTCTTCATTTAGAAGGGTAGTTTTGCTGGATATTGTATTTCTGCTCTGAAGTTTTTGCTCTTTTACCACTATGACACTGAACTCTTTTCTGGCATGCAAGTTATCTGTTGTTTAATCCACTAGTAAATCATAGGAACATGCTCATAGATGACACATCACTTTTCTATTTCTGCTTTCAATATTCTCTTCCTGTGTGTGACTTTCACAACTTTGCTTATAATCTGTCTTGTTGCAGGTCTTTTTGCGTTTATCCTAGCTGTAGTATGTTGAACTGCTTTTTATGTCCTTTTTCTTATGTTTGAGAATAACTCAGTCATTTCTGATTATATTCTTTAGCTTCACGATTTGTTTCTTTTTATGATTCTTTTTGTTGTTCTCATTTTCCTGATTTTATTTAGTTGACTATATTTGCATTTTATTTGTTCAGCATCATTAAGATGAATATTTTTAATATTTCTGATAATTTATATCTCTCCATTCCTTTATGGCTCAGTTCTGTTTATTTTGTTTAATTGATTGAACAATGTTACCCTGATATTTTGTCTGTGTTTTAATGTTTGTTTTTGATTTGGGGGCTAATAAAAATCCATCATTCACCAAATTTGTAAAGTTGCTTTGTCCTGGGGTACTCTGACACCAACTAACTAAACTAGAGAGTCAAGGAGCCTCAGATGTGTTCTGAGGATGTTTCTTATGTGAAATTCTGTGTTTATTATAGTTAAAAACAATAGCCCCACATTTCTTCTTTACAGCCTGTCATCATTTGTTACACCTGTTCCCTGTTGCTGGTACTGGAGTCTTTCTGCTGCTGTAACTGTCTTTTATCTTCTTGTTTCAGTTCACCCAGTCTGTGTTTCAAACTATAGCACCATTCTTTTCAGCTCTGCATTCTGGAGGACAGAAACCAGCCTTTTTAAAGTCCCCCAAAAGCCAGAAGAGGGGGATATATAGGTGTCATCACTATTTTCTTTTTTAGAGACAGAGTCTTATTTTATCGCCCTCAGTAGAGTGCGGTGATGTCACAGCTCACAGCAACCTTCAACTACTGGGCTTAGGCTATTCTCTTGCCTCAGCCTCCCAAGTAGCTGGGACTACATACAGATGCCCACCTGAAAGCCTGGCTGTTTTTTTGTTTCAGTTTGACTGGGGCCAGGTTCGAACCTGCCACCTTTGGTATATGGGGCTGGCGTCCTACCCACTGAGCCGCAGGCGCTGCCCAGTTGTCACTATTTTCTTTCTTATTTGAGCTAGGAGCTGGAAGTTGGAAGTTTACTTCTATATATCCCAGCCTGTGTTAAAAAGAAAAGACCATGGTGGGTAAACATAACAAACCTTTCTTTCCTTTCTATGTTACTCTTGGCATCGTGCTTACCTGGTGTGCTGCAAACTTTTATCTGATTTTTAGAGTTCCCACAAATCAATTCGGTCAATACAGTTTTGTTAGATTTATTTATTTAGAGTCTGTATATTATATTATGCCATTTTACTAATATGCCTGGTATAATTTCACATATTAAATTTATAAAGTGTATTCATCTGATTTTTTCTTCTCTGCTTTTATTTAACTCAAAATAGCTAATAACATGAATACATTTTAAAAATATCTCTAATACATCAGATTCTTAAGGAAATAAGTGGGATAATTTGTTACTTTTTTTTTTTCTTTCAGCTGTGTCTTCTCATTCCACCCAAGACCATTTGCCAGAGCAGGGAATAAATGTTTCATTCCAAAAAGTGTTACTACGAAGCTACAGAAGCTGTGGTCTTGAGGATTTAAACTTAAGGAAAGACTGGGAAAAGATGGATGAGTATAAGAAGCAGAGCAGTTATTATAATAAATCTAACCAATGTTCAGCAACTGGCCATAGCAAAATCTTCCAATGTAGCACATGTCTGAACGTTTTCAAAAACTTGTTAAATCTAAATAGACATAAGATGAGACATACTGTAGAGAAATCTTGTAAAGAATGTGAGGAAGCTTTTAACCAGTGCTCACACGTTACTAAACATGCGAGAATTCATAATGGAGAGAAAGCTTACAACTGTGAAGAATGTGGCCAATTCTTAAAATCCTGCTCAAGCCTTTCTAATCATAAGATAACTTATACTGGTGAGAAATGGTATAAATGTAAAAATTATGACAAAGCATTGACCCACAGCTCAAACCTTAGTATACATGAAAGAATTGATACCAGAGAAAAATCCTATGAATGTGAAGAATGTGAGAATACCTTTAAGCACTACTCATACCTTTCTGAACATCAAAGAATCAATCCTGGAGATAAACTCTACAAATGTGAGGAATGTAGAAAAGCCTTTAACCGTTGCTCAGACCTTAAAAATCATAAGAGAGTTCATACTGGAGAGAAACCATACAAATGTGAAGAATGTGGCAAAGCCTTTTAACCGTTGCTCAGACCTTACTATTCATAAGAGAATTCATAGTGGAGAGAGACCTTATAAATGTGAAGAATGTGACAAAGCTTTTAACCACATCTCAAACCTTAATCTCATAAAAGAATTATTCATACCAGAGAAAAACCCTACAAATGTGAAAAATGTGGCAAAGCCTTTATTCATTGCTCAGTCCTTACTAAACATAAGAGAATACACACTGGAGAGAAACCCTACAAATGTGAAGAATGTGACAAAGTCTTTAATCAATGCTCAGACCTCACTAAACATCATAGAATTCATACCGGAGAGAAACCATACAAAAGGTCTGTGAAGCTAGTGAATGATGCCCCATGAATATATCAATGTACACAGCTATGATTTAATAAAAGAAAAAAAAATGTGAAGAATGTGGCAAAGCCTTTAACCCTGGCTCAAACCTTAGTATACATAAAAGAATTAATCATACTGGAGAAAGGCCCTACAAATGTGAGGAATGTGGAAAAGCCTTTAACCGTTCCTCAGACCTTAAAAATCATGAGAGAGTTCATACTGGAGAGAAACCATATAAATGTGAAGAATGTGGCAAAGCCTTTAACCATTGCTCAGACCTTACTATTCATAAGAGAATTCATACTGGAGAGAGACCATATAAATGTGGAGAATGTTACAAAGCTTTTAACCGCAGCTCAAGCCTTAGTATACATAAGAGACTTATACATACTGTAGAGAAACCACACAAATGTGAAGAACATGACAAAGCTTTTTACCACAGTTCAAACCTTACTAGTTAGAATTCATTCTGGAGAAAAACCTTACAAATATGAAGAATGTGGCAAAGCCTTTAATCGTTGTTCATACCTTACTATTCATGAGGGAATTCATACTGGAGAAAAACCCTACAGATGTGAAGAATGTGACAAAGCTTTTAATCACAGCTCAATCCTTAATGTACATAAGAGAATTCATACCAGATAAAAAATCCCTACAGGTGTAAGGAATGTGGCAAAGTTTTTAATCAATGCTCCTTTCTATACATAACAAAATTCATAGAAGAGAAACCTTACAAATGTGAAGAGTGTGGTAAAGCCTTTAAGTGATGCTTATACCCTACTAAATATGATACATTCTGAAGAGAAACATTACTGAAGTAAAAAATGTAGGAAAGCCTTTAACCAATGCATGAGCAAAATTTACACCTGAGAGAAACTGTACAAATGTGAAGAATATGGGAAAGCCTTTACTTGGTGCTCTTACCTTACTGTACATGAGAGAATTCATACTTGAGAAAAATCCTACAAATGTAAAAGTGGGAAAACCTTTAATAAATGCTTTAATAAGGCATAATTACTTAACAGAGTCATACTGGGTAGTAGAGATAAAAACGTAAGAACTGTCAAAATACTATTCAGAAAGTAAAAGTCTTAGAGTGCACCAAAGTGTTCATATTGAGAAAACTATTATAAAGAGTATTACAATACCTTTATTTCTATTGCAGGGTTTTTTTGCATAGGCAAATTGGTACTAGCATGGAACCTTTAAGACTTTAAGAGAATTCAGATCAGAGAGAAACTGCAGATGTATAATTGTATAAAAGCAGAGTATTATAGGGAAGAATCCAGTGTTACAATTGTTGGACAATTTATATATATGTACATTTAATAGGAGCAGGAGAGTGATTTTTTTGTGTGTGAGTTAAAGTTACATTCAAAGTATGTTTTTTGCATTAAAAACTTAGATTTCTTTTGGAAGTTATATATTGACATAATTTAACTGTCAAATTACTTGATGCTGTGCCTTCATTTTTAGAGTTTGTGTGAAAATATGTGGTCAGTTTTTGATGCTGTGCCTTCATTTTTAGAGTTTGTGTGAAAATCTGTGGTCAGTTTTTGCTGCATCACAAGTATGAGAGACCCTGCTGAATTAGGTGGACATGATTCATAGATTCTTCTAAGGAAACTTAAGGACACATAAATATGAGATGCGTTAAGAAAATCTATCTATGGGGCGGCGCCTGTGGCTCAGCGGGTGGGGCGCCGGCCCCACATGCCGAGGGTGGTGGGTTCAGGCCCGGCCCCGGCCAAACTGTGCCGCGGACCGCCAGTCGAATGAGTCTCAGTCCGAGGGCTTTCAGGGTGAGAACGGCTCAGGTTGATTGAAAGGGCGACGCAGGAAAATGACAAACTGCCACACACCAAGGATGATGAAGAAAGCAGTTGTACTTTACTGATTTTTAGGCATGGTATTTATACATTTTTGACAATGTCTTACAAACTACAAAAGATATTTTTATGACTTGCTGATGCTTACAAAGTTCTTATCGAGTTTTGTAGATGGGAGTAGTCAACTGTCTTTTCTTAGACAATGTTTCTGCCCGTAAGGGGGAACAAAGGACTGCTGCTTATCAGCAGTTACTCTTTTACTTCTCTTTATCTATGTTTAAACCTTCTTTCTTTGTAAAACTGCTTTGTTCACATTTTGTATTTTTATATTTTTATATTTGATTATGATTTTTATGTTGTTAGTGAATTGATAGTGAATTATGTATATGTTTTAAGTGTATAGTGACAAAATTATAGAGAAAGCAATTTCATAGAAAACTTATTTCAAAGAAACAGTTTCAAAGGGACATAAGGTAGAGATAAGAGACCGGAGGGAGCGGGTATCTGGTAGGAACATCTTAACTTATCATCCCTGCATTCTCTTGATACATTGTTTCAATTAACTGACCTTTATGGTGGGAACGTGTTCCCTTGGAGACATTTAGTCTCCATTGTATAGATGAAGTCATGGATTAGTAAGTCATTATGTTTATTCTTAGTTTCTGAGGACATTCAAGCAACAATTAACCATTCAACTCAACAAACAAGTTTCAAACAGGTTTCAGGGTAAAGGTTATTTAGGCCTTTATGCCGCACCTCATGAATTCTTACGTTCACTAAAAGGCATGCTAGGCAACTTATGCGCTGCTGTTGCAGGCCAGGGGGACCGGGGGCAACGCTCCGGGGAGCACTCACCGCCTTACCACAGTTTTTACAACGCGGACAGAGCCATCCCGCCACGGCTTGATGCCGGGGGTGCGGCATTTCCCCCTTTTTTGTTAATGAAACGTAGCTCAAAGAGGTCTTGGCGAACAGCCTTTAAGGAGGAAAAGACACAACGAAGGAGACAAGGTAACAGTAAAACAACACAGAATATCAAGCATCCAATAATGACAATAAACACAATGTACTGAATCCAGGACACAGGATTTAAAGATTTAAGATTGTCAGAGAGGGATTGAGCCAGTGAATCAAGAGAAGTGCTAGGTAAATGAGCTTCACTGATGGCAGTGATATCTTTTTGAAGAGTATGTAAATCATGTGTAATATCATTGTCCTTCCAGACACCCTGTAGATGAGCTTTAGTTTTGTCCCAGGAAGTGGACATATTATAAGGTAAAGGAGTTACACAAATAGCAGGAAAGGCAGAATGACATCTGGTTTGAAGTTTATGTTGTATAAACTTTATATCTTGTCCTAAGGCTAAAACTACTTCTTCTAGGATGTTAAGTTTTGCTTCAAGTTTATTATCTATGCTGGCTTGAGTCATTAAAGCTAGAGTTATGTTGCTGCTGAGAGAATTAACAAAGTGAGCTGTGTGAACTTCTTGAACCAAAGCAGTAGTGGCTACCGCAAATGTTGTGACTATAGAAATTAAAGCTAAAATACCGAGAATTAAAGCAGCTACAAACCTCTTAGGTCGAATTAACTGATTAACAGTATGTAAAACTTGTAAAGCAGAATTATCATACCAAGGATCATCTTGTAAATCAACAGGTAATAGTACATAAGAGGGTCTTTTAACAATTAAAACAGAATTAAATAAGCGGTCATTGAATAAATCAGTAGAAGTAAGACAATTTGTAACTTTACAAGCGGTACAAGAAATATGATAAGAGTTTTTAGATTGTGTAATAGTTAAATACTTATTTGGAGCTAAAAGTAGAGCATATGGATATCCAACACAAGTTCTTACTGACATTGCATTTGGTTTTGGCATATTAGGTTTCTTTTCTAAAATTAAGTTGGATGCAGCAACAAGTCTAAATAAATCATAGTGTATTTGAGTTTTATTTTTGTCTTGAGCTACCCATATGGGCTCAACTAGACCAGGTGTGAACCATCGTCGTATTGGTTGGGGAGTACCAGACCACTGATACTGATGAAATTTATCTAATTGGTTCGAGAAATATTTATTATGATCAAAACAAGAAGTAGGAGAATAATCCCAGATGACTGTGTTTGAATTTATAGGAGAATGCTTGTTGGCAGCATTTGGGAATCCACAGGAAAGCCAAGTAGGTGTTTTAGTTAATGATGATTCCCAGAATTGATTTTTATCTCTATATTTTTCTTTACAATTAGGGAGAGGTAAGTGGTCCACAGATAAACAAGTTTCATTATAATCAGGACTTCCAATAGTTTGTATTTCATATTCCCACATATAACGTCTATTGGCATCATGAGGATCAGGAGCATCAGATAAAAAGACTCTGTAGCTAGTAGGTAAACAAAAAGGAGGTGTGTTGCCTCTTAAAGTAAAGCAAATAGGCAAGGAGTCGGCTTTGCCAGTGAAATTAATTAAAGCCGCAGCATGATGTCTGGATTCTGAGTCAGTTAAACCTCCTAAGCGGATAGAATCATTAGAAAGAATTTTTATGGGGTCTGGATCTAGCCAGCCCACAGGGTGTAGCAGAGGAGGATTAGGCACATAAGACCAATAAGCTGCAGTTTCTACCTTAGGAGTAGAGATTAGTGATAGAAACGCAAGAAAGTACATTGTAGGAGTTAGAGGGTTTCCTTGAGATATGAGAAGTTGTTTAGCTTGTTTCACCAGGGCACGGATCTGTGTCCACGTGGTCTTGGAGGGTTTCGGTGAAATTTCCACAGTCGTCCTCATTTGTGCAGATAGGATCTTCATCCGCCGCAGGCGTTGTCTTCTGCGCCAGGGTCTCCGGAGGAGCCGGTTTGATGAGCCGGTCTGGAATCCAGACGGGAGAGTCGGCATCCTGTGGAAATATGCAAGCATAGCCTCGTCCGGAGGTTAACAATACATCAGGGCCTTTCCATTGGCCCGATAATAAATCTTTCCAAAGAACTTTAGGAAGGGTGGCAGCCGATTGTGGCTGCCAATGGGAGAGAGCAGGGGTTAAATTGTTGGAGTTTACATTAAGGTGATTTAGGACGAATAAAGCATGGGTTAAAATATGATGAGGAGAGAAATATTTATGAGCTTTTTGTAGGCGTTCAATTTGTAATTTTAATATTTGATTAGTTCTTTCAACAATCGCTTGACCCTGAGGATTATAAGGGATCCCCGTAGAATGAGCAATTTTCCACTGTATACAAAATTGTTCAAATGCTCGAGAGGTATAAGCTGGAGCATTGTCTGTTTTTAATTGATGAGGAACACCTAGCTGCTGAAAGCAGTAAAATAGGTGTTGTACAACATCTTTGTAGGCCTCGCCAGGTCTTGCAGAGGCACAGATAAAATGAGAAAAAGTATCAACAGTAACATGTACATATTGTAATTTTCCAAAACTAGACACATGTGTTACATCCATTTGCCATAATACATTGGGGCGTAAACCCCGAGGATTAACACCAAATTTTAAAGGATGATGAGTAACAGGACAGGATTTACACTTTAAGACTATTTGTCTTGCCTGTTCTCTAGTAATTTGAAACATTTTTCTTAATGCGTTAGCATTTTGGTGATGTAAGGCGTGGCTTTCTTCAGCGTCGGCCACTGATGCCACTATAGTACGTGTTAATAAATCTGCAGTGGCATTTCCTTGGGCCAAAGGGCCAGGTAAGTTAGTATGTCCTCTTATGTGACCAATATAAAATTGATTATTCCTTTGCTGAATTAAAGTTTGTAGTTTCTTTAATAAAGGTAGAATAGTTGAGGTTCCTGTTAAAAGAGCAGTTTCAAGAGCTGGAAAAAGAGAAGCAATATATTTTGAATCTGTGTACAAGTTAAACCTTTGTTTGAAATTATTAAAGGCCGAGATTAGAGCCCATAATTCTGTTTGTTGGGCAGAGGCTTGTGTGACCTCTTTAATAAGAGGAGACAGGCCTGGGCTAAAAACTACAGCTCGACCTGTAGAGGAGCCATCTGTGAACAAGGTTATTGCGTCAGACAGAGGCTGTTTGGAACACATAAGAGGAAATATAAGAGAAATTGTTTTTGTAAATTCAATTAAAGGATGTTTAGGATAATGGTATAAGATTTGACCTGCATAGCCTTGTAAGGCCAATACCCAATCATCATTATTTTGAAATAGTTGTTCCACTTGAGTTTTATTATAAGCAGTTACAATTACATGAGGATCTTTACCAAATAATTCCCGTGATCTTTTTCTTCCTTTATCAATTAATAAAGACACCAGGTATGGATAATCAGCAACAATCTCTGTCTGAACATGTGGTAAATGAATCCATTCTAAAATACCTTCCTGCCATAGGCAAGCTGTAGGAGTATACTCAGTAGAAAAAATGAGTAAAGACCATGGGTTTTGATAATTAATTTGTTTAACCCTAGCTTGAGTTAAAGCCTGTTCAACAACTTGTAAAGCCTGCAAGGCTTCTGGAGTTAAATGTCTAGGGGAACGGGGATTAGAGTCTCCCTGTAAGATAGTAAACAAAGGACTAAGGGTTCCCGTAGTAATCTTCAGAAAAGGTCGAATCCAATTTATTTCTCCCAGTAATTTTTGATAATCATTAAGAGTTTGTAATTTATCTCTCCTTATTTGCACCTTTTGAGGTGCAATATAGTCAGAGTGAATCCATTGTCCCAGATAACTTAATGGTTTATCTCTCTGAATTTTCTCTGGGGCAATGACTAAGCCAAATTTAGTTAATTGTTCTATAGCCTTTTCTAGCATTAGCTGTACTTTTGGCAGCTCAGGATGAGCTAGCAAGATATCATCCATATAATGAATTATGTAAGCACTAGGAAATTGTTTTCTCAGTGCTGCTAATGCAGCCGCCACAAATTTTTGGCATAAGGTAGGGCTGTTTTTCATGCCCTGTGGTAAAGTTTTCCACTGATATCTTTTAAACGGTTCCTGTAAGTTTAGAGAAGGAACACTGAAAGCAAAACGAGGACAGTCCTCAGGATGTAAATTAATAGTAAAAAAGCAGTCTTGCAGATCTATAATTATAAGTGACCATTGTTCTGGTACTGCTACAGGAGACGGAAGCCCAGGTTGAAGGGAGCCCATGTCTTCCATAATGGCATTTACTGCTCTTAAATCTTGTAAAAGTCTCCATTTGCCAGATTTTTTCTTAATGACAAACACAGGAGTGTTCCATGGACTAGTGGATTCCTCTAAATGACCTTTATCTAATTGTTCTTGTACTAAAATTTGTAATGCCTGTAACTTTTCTGTTGTTAGGGGCCACTGACTAACCCACACAGGAACATCTGTTAACCATTTTATCTTACAGGCATAGTTTTCTGCAGTGGCCCCTATGAAAAACACTGATCGTTCAGTTGATCCCCTGTGACTAGTTTCATGTCTAGGACATGTAAAAGATCTCGTCCCCATAAAGTATAGGGTAGAGAGGGTAACACATAAGGTTGAAAGTAAATTTTCTTGTCCTTATATTCACATAACAAATGAGATGTACTACGCATGACACCAGAAACAGAACCGAGACCAACTAAAGAAGACCCAGTTCGATGAACCGGCCAGGATCTCGGCCAGTCGGAGGCAGCAATGCAGGTTACATCAGCGCCTGTGTCCATCAGGCCCTTAATGGGCCTGCCTTCTATTTTCATTTTTAACATCGGTCTATCATATAAATCATGTATAAGAGCCACACAATCTTTATCAGTAAATCCAAACTGTCCCTCTCCCCTGGCATCATGTAAGTGATAAGTGGGGAGTGGTATATATGGCAACAATAGTAATTGAGCAATTCTTTGTCCCTTATGAATTTGTGTAGTTTCTACTAGAGACTTTACCATGACTTTAATTGTATTTTCAGTATCAGAATCGATTACTCCTGGAACAACTTCAAAATGTTTGGTGTAATTGGAACTTCGTCCCAATATAACACCAACAGTACCTGGTAATAACTTTCCTTTTATTCCTGTGGGAACTAACACAACACCATCATGTTTGGATATGATTACATCTTTAGAACTGGCAAGGTCTAAGCCTGCACTGCCAGGAGTCCCACGTGGGAGATCATGAATTGTCCATTCAGGTGGTATACAATTAATAGTAGATGTGGGCTCTAACTTAGGTCGTACTGCGGTAGAAGCAGGAGACTCTCCCTTGGAGTCGGGGCTAGGAGAACGCCCCTTATCTAGTTTTTTGTCTGGTTGGTATCAATAAAGTTAGCACCCTTGTCTGACAAGGGGGTTCCATCTTTATGAAATTTAGATTTACATTCATTTTTCCAGTGCCTGCCCTTCTTACAACGAGGGCATGGTCCCGGGGGTAATCCACGGGACTTATTATTATTATTATTAGCACCGGTGGATTTCTTACAATCCTTCTGTATATGACCTGGCTTCCCACAGTTATAACAAGTGGGCAAGTCATGTGGGGGATTACACCCAAAACATGTATTACTGGGGTCTCTATCAAAAGCACCTTTAACATATGAACTAAATTTTTGACCCCGCATAGCTGCAGCAAACGCCATTCCCTGGACAATTGCTGGTGAGGCATCCATGCATGCTTTAATATAATCTTGTAAGGTACCTGTTTTCCTGAGTGGACGTATTAAGTCCTGACACAGCGTATTTGCATTTTCCCAAGCTAATTGCTTGAGTAATAATTCTGTGCCTTCTGATGGTGGAAGCATTCTATTAATAGCTTCTTCCAGGCGAGAAATAAAGTCAGGATAGGACTCTTCCATACCCTGTTTTATGCCTGCTAAAGTTGTGCCCTTGGTTCCCGGAGGAGGTATTTTTCGCCAAGCGGAGACTGCATTATGGCTGACTATCTCTAAAAATTGTCGGGGTAGTTTAATTTGATTTTCAAAAGAAGCAAATTCATCTGTCCCTAGAAGCATGGACAGCGTGGGCTGTGCTTTTCTTCCTACATGTTGATTAATACTTTCTCCACATCTATCTTCATACTCTGTTCTCCATAAAATATAATCACCTGGGGAAAGCGTGGCTTTGGCCGTTTGCTGCCAATCATACGGGGTAAGCCATTGACTGCTAATTGATTCCACAATTTGTAAGGTATAAGGGGCAGAAGCTCCCGATGTACGGACAGCCTGTTGCAGTTCTTTAAGCGTCTTTAACGACAGAGGTTCCCAGGTGGGTGGTGCCCTATCCTCAGTGGGAAAGCGTACCGGGAAAGCAAATGTAAAATCTCCCTGCTGACGGGCTTCTCGCACCGCCGCTTGAAAACCCGCGGGCGGCGGAGGGAGACAAGGAGGTACGCGGGGAAGCGGAGCTTGTGAGGTTGTCTTAGATGTGACTTTTGGGACACGAACTGCCGGGTAAGCTCGGCGGGGGTGAATAAAATCATTCATTCTGTCCCTCTCATCTGGTTTAGTAAATTCATCGACCACATCCCACTCGTCACTGTCTGAGGAATTATCGACCGGTGGGAGTGGTGGTAGAATGTCTTTGAGCGTTGGAGCCGAAGGGACAACGCTCTCAGTGTTTGGTACCGGTTCAGGATCTTTAAGAACCTCGGGGGGAACCTCATCAGGAATCGGTGCCCCTTTAGATTCAGGATCACCAACCTCCGAATCAGTTTCTCTTATAAATGCTTCTAAAAAGGTATTGTCAGCTAAAAGTTCTCTAACTTGTAACCATAAAGGAAAAGCCTGAGGGGGCAAGACCTTCTCTCCATGTTCTTGCATGTATTTCCGCATTTCGCGTCCCACTCTCTTCCAGTCGGAGAGAGAGAGAGAGCCTTCCTCCAGAAACCAAGGACTAACCAACTTTATGAAATGCATAAGCTCCTCCAACCGTTTGAGAGACACATGAAAACCATTTTTTTCTAACAAACGCTGTATCATGACACTGAGCATGTGTTCTTCCTTACCCAATGTATGCCCCATGTTGTCCTGCGGATTACTCACACTTAACCGGTCAGCCTTTACCGGCGGGACTGCAGCTCCCTGGTGAGAGTCGCCTTCAATCTGAAAAAGAGAGGAAAGAAAGAAAAAGAAAGATCACCTGTCCTTCAGGTCCCTGTTCGAGGCGCCAGCTGCCGCGGACCGCCAGTCGAATGAGTCTCAGTCCGAGGGCTTTCAGGGTGAGAACGGCTCAGGTTGATTGAAAGGGCGACGCAGGAAAATGACAAACTGCCACACACCAAGGATGATGAAGAAAGCAGTTGTACTTTACTGATTTTTAGGCATGGTATTTATACATTTTTGACAATGTCTTACAAACTACAAAAGATATTTTTATGACTTGCTGATGCTTACAAAGTTCTTATCGAGTTTTGTAGATGGGAGTAGTCAACTGTCTTTTCTTAGACAATGTTTCTGCCCGTAAGGGGGAACAAAGGACTGCTGCTTATCAGCAGTTACTCTTTTACTTCTCTTTATCTATGTTTAAACCTTCTTTCTTTGTAAAACTGCTTTGTTCACATTTTGTATTTTTATATTTTTATATTTGATTATGATTTTTATGTTGTTAGTGAATTGATAGTGAATTATGTATATGTTTTAAGTGTATAGTGACAAAATTATAGAGAAAGCAATTTCATAGAAAACTTATTTCAAAGAAACAGTTTCAAAGGGACATAAGGTAGAGATAAGAGACCGGAGGGAGCGGGTATCTGGTAGGAACATCTTAACTTATCATCCCTGCATTCTCTTGATACATTGTTTCAATTAACTGACCTTTATGGTGGGAACGTGTTCCCTTGGAGACATTTAGTCTCCATTGTATAGATGAAGTCATGGATTAGTAAGTCATTATGTTTATTCTTAGTTTCTGAGGACATTCAAGCAACAATTAACCATTCAACTCAACAAACAAGTTTCAAACAGGTTTCAGGGTAAAGGTTATTTAGGCCTTTATGCCGCACCTCATGAATTCTTACGTTCACTAAAAGGCATGCTAGGCAACTTATGCGCTGCTGTTGCAGGCCAGGGGGACCGGGGGCAACGCTCCGGGGAGCACTCACCGCCTTACCACAGTTTTTACAACGCGGACAGAGCCATCCCGCCACGGCTTGATGCCGGGGGTGCGGCAAAACTGCAACAAAAAAATAGCCGGGCGTTGTGGCGGGCGCCTGTAGTCCCAGCTGCTTGGGAGGCTGAGGCAAGAGAATCACCTAAGCCTAGGAGTTGGAGGTTGCTGTGAGCTGTGTGACGCCATAGCACTCTACCAAGGGTGATAAAGTGAGACTCTGTCTCTACCAAAAAAAAAAAAAAAAAAAAAAAGAAAATCTATCTAGGGGCAGTGCCTGTGGCTCAAAGGAGTAGGGCACCAGCCCCCTATGCCAGAGGTGGTGGGTTCAAACCTAGTCCTGGCCAAAAACTGCAAAAAAAAAAAAAAAAAAAAAAAAAAAAAAAAAAAAAAACAAGAAAATCTATCTGGAATTGCTGTTTGTGAGTGACTTATAAGACTGCTATTATTTCAAAGGTAGGTGTTGTGAGTAATATTTGTCTCTATATGGTTAGAAGCATTTTGATTTTGGCTGGATGCAGTGGCTCACTTCTGTAATCCTAGCACAATGGGAGGTGAGACCAGCCTAGGCAAAAGCAAGATCCTGGTCTCTGCTAAAAAATAGGAAAACCAGCCATGTGTGGTGGCATAGGCCTATAGTCCCAGCTACTTGGGAGGCTGAGGCAGGAGGATTGCTTGAACACAGAGTTTGAGGTTGCTGTGAGCTATGATGATGCCACAGCAGTCAAATCAGAGTGACAAATCATGACTCTGTCTCAAAAAAAAAAAAATTGCAGTTAAAAAAGTTAAAGTAAAAAGACATTTTGATTTTTGAGAAGTAAATTGTTTTACCAAGCACGTACTAAAGTAATAAAGTAGAATGGATTTGGAAATGCTTTTTATGTGCAAACTTGATGTGTTTTAATAAAAGGAAATTGTTTTTAAGAGTGTAGTGCACAGAATGAAGTGTTACCCGCCACCAACATTAATTACCCTATCCAACCTTATTCAAGGGTCTAAGTAATAGATGGTAACATGTTATTGAGCAACAGAGAGAAATAACATCTTTAATGACTTTTATTCTAATAGGCTTTAACCTTCAAGTAACTTGAAAAATATTCCCATAGTTTATATTTTTATTCCTTATTTAGATGAATGGCCATTAAGATGGCTATAATGAAGATTATATAGATATATAATCCTCCAAAGCTATTTCTGCATCTTGAACTGCTGTTTACAAAATTTTATCCTACAGGCTAGATGTAGTGGTTCATGCCCGTAATCCTAGCACTCTGAGAGGCTGAGGTAAGAGGATCACTCACTGGAGGTATTTCAAGACCAGCCTGAACAAAGGAGACCCTATCTCTACTAAAAATAGAACAGTTAGCCTGGCATAGTGGTTCTTTAGTTCCAGCTACATGGGAGACTGAGGCAGGAGGACCTCTTCAGCCCCTAAGTTTGATTTTGCTGTGAGCTGGGCTGAGGCCCATGGTACTGTGGGACATCATGAGACCCTCTTTCAAAAAAATTTATCTTGGATGGCGCTTGTAGCTCAAAGGAGTAGGGCACCAGCCCCATATACCGAAGGGGGCAGGTTGAAACCCGGCCCTGGCCAAAAACTGCAAAAAAAAAAAAAATTGTCTTACATTTTTCTTTGAACATGTGGACTCTGTAAAAAACATACATACTTTCATTTTTTATTTACATGGAGTGTTATATAGAAGTGCATTGCTCTAAAGATGAGTTTTAAGAGGATTGTGCAGACTTCTATTGTTTGTTAGTGTGCACCTGTTTTGAGAAGAAATATATTGGAACAAAGCAGTCAATTTCAAAAATGTTGATAATTTACTTCTAGCAGAATAGAAACTCAAAGATTCTATAAGTATATTTTCTCTGCTATATATTGAATTCTTTTCTCTAAAATCTTATGGTCCTGGTTTAAAAAAAAGAATTTTTTTTTTGAGACAGAGTCTATGTCACCCTCAGAGTGCGGTGGAGTCACAGCTTACAGCAACCTCAAACTCTTGGGTATAAGTGATTCTCTTGCCTCAGTCTCCCAAGTAGCTGGGACTATAGGCACCTGCCACAACACCCAGCCATTTTTTGTTGTAGTTGTCATTGTTGTTTAGCAGGCCTAGGTTGGTTTTGAACCTAGGTGTGCCACTGGGCACATACACCCACTGGGTCTAACCACTGTGCTACAGGCACTAAGCCAACTTAAAATTTTATAATGAAAATTTTATTGTTTCTTACTCATTCTAGAACTAATATATAATTTACTTCTTCTAAAATATATGAAGTATTCTTTATATGACCTACTCAGAGATTGTAAGAATAGATTTTAAGGGTATAATTTGGAAATACAATTCCATGGGGAGTATATTAAATTAAATTTTTTCTCAATTGAAGAGTCCTATTTGAGGGAATTTTTATTTATTATTACTTTCACTTTTTTATAATTAACATAAATGAGTTGGTTGACTTTATTAGGCCAAATTTTTTTTTTTTTTTTTTTAGCAGTTTTTGGCCGGGGCCAGGTTTGAACCCACCACCTCTGGTGTATGGGGCTGGCACCCTACTCCTTTGAGCCACAAGCCCTGCCCAGGCCTATCTTTTTAAGTAAAACCAGGGAGGCTTCATAACTCAGTTTATGTTGACATTTCTTTTTTTTTTTTTTTTTTAATTTTTTTTATTAAATCATAACTGTATACAATGATATGATTATGGGGCATCATACACTCACTTCATAAACCATTTGACACATTTTTATCACAGTGGTTAACATTGCCTTTCCGGCGTTATCTCAGTTACTGTGCCAAAACATTTACATTCTACATTTACCAAGTTTCGCAAATACCCCTATAATATGCACCACAGGTGTGATCCCACCGATTCCCCTCCCTCTACCCACCCCCCCCTTTCCCACTTCCCCCTATTGTTAAGTTGTAGCTGGGTTATAGCTTTCATGTGAGAGTCCCAAATTAGTTTCATAGTAGGGCTGTGTACATTGGGTATTTTTTCTTCCATTCTTGGGATACTTTACTAAGAAGAATATGTTCCAGCTCCATCCATGTAAACATGAAAGAGGTAAAGTCTCCATCTTTCTTTAAGGCTGCATAGTATTCCATGGTATACATATACCACAATTTATTAATCCATTCGTGGATCGATGGACACTTGGGCTTTTTCCATGACTTAGCTATTATGAATTGGGCTGCAATAAACATTCTGGTACAAATATCTTTGTTATGTTGTGATTTTTGGTCTTCTGGGTATATGCCCAGCAGAGGAATTACAGGATTGAATGGCAGATCTATTTTTAGATCTCTGAGTGTTCTCCATATATCTTTCCAAAAGGAATGTATTAATTTGCATTCCCACCAGCAGTGCAGAAGTGTTCCCTTTTCTCCGCATCCACGCCAGCATCTCTGGTCTTGAGATTTTGTGATATAGGCTAGTCTCATTGGAGTTAGATGATATCTCAAAGTAGTTTTGATTTGCATTTCTCTGATGATTAAAGATGATGAGCAATTTTTCATATGTCTGAAGGCCGTGCGCCTGTCTTCTTCAGAGAAGTTTCTCTTCAAATCCCTTGCCCAGCCTGCGATGGGATCCCTTGTTTTTTTCTTGCTGATGCGTTTGAGTTCTCTGTGGATTCTGGTTATTAAACCTTTGTCAGAGATATACCCTGCAAATATCTTCTCCCATTCTGAGGGCTGTCTGCTTGCTCTGCTTACTGTGTTCTTAGCTGTGCAGAAGCTTTTTAGTTTGATCAAGTCCCAGTAGTGTATTTTTGAAGCTGCTTCAATTGCCCGGGGGGTTCTCCTCATGAAATACTCACCCAGACCAATTTCTTCAAGGGTTTTCCCTGCATTCTCCTCTAGTATTTTTATAGTTTCATGTCTTAAGTTTAAATCTTTAATCCAATGAGAGTCTATCTTAGTTAATGGTGAAAGGTGTGGGTCCCATTTCAGTCTTCTGCAGGTTGCCAGCCAGTTCACCCAGCACCATTTGTTAAATAGGGTATCTTTTCCCCACTGAATGTTTTTAATTGGCTTGTCAAAAATCAAATAGCGGTAAGTAGCTGGATTCATCTCTTGGTTCTCTATTCTGTTCCAGATATCTACTTCTCTGTTTTTGTGCCAATACCATGCTGTTTTGATCACTATCGATTTGTAGTAAAGTCTGAGGTCTGGTAGTGTGATTCCTCCTGTTTTGTTTTTATTTCTGAGTAATGTCTTGGCTATTCGAGGTTTTTTCTGATTCCATATAAAACGAAGTAATGTTTTTTCAAGATCTTTAAAAGATGACAGTGGAGCTTTAATAGGGAGTGCGTTGAAATTATATATTGCTTTGGGTAGTATGGACATTTTGATAATGTTGATTCTTCCTAGCCATGAGCATGGTATGTTTTTCCATTTGTTAACATTTTCAGCTATTTGTTTTCTTAGAGTTTCATAGTTCTCTTTATAGAGATCTTTCACGTCTTTTGTTAGGTAAATTCCCAAATATTTCATCTTCTTTGGCACTACTGTGAATGGGATAGAGTCCTTAACTGCTTTTTCAATTTGACTGTTGTTGGTGTATATAAAGGCTACCGATTTATGAATGTTGATTTTGTAACCTGAGACGCTGCTGTATTCCTTGATCACTTCTAGGAGTTTTGTAGTAGAGTCCCTAGTGTTTTCCAGATACACAATCATATCATCTGCGAAGAGCGAGAGTTTGATCTCTTCTGACCCTATATGGATACCCTTGATCGCCTTTTCTTCCCTAATTGCGGTGGCTAAAACTTCCATTACAATGTTCAAAAGCAATGGAGACAATGGGCAGCCTTGTCTGGTTCCTGATCTGAGTGGAAATGATTCCAATTTAACTCCATTCAATATGATATTGGCTGTGGGTTTGCTGTAGATAGCCTCTATCAGTTTAAGAAAAGTCCCTTCTAGACCAATTTTCTTGAGTGTTCTGATCATGAAGGGATGCTGGATATTATCAAAAGCTTTTTCTGCATCAATTGAGAGAATCATATGGTCTTTGTTTTTTAATTTGTTTATGTGCTGAATTACATTTATAGATTTACTTATATTGAACCAGCCTTGAGACCCTGGGATAAAACCAACTTGGTCATGATGTATAATTTGTTTGATGTGTTGTTGGATTCTGTTTGTTAGGATCTTGTTGAATATTTTTGCATCTATATTCATTAGTGATATTGGTCTATAATTTTCTTTTCTTGTTGGGTCTTTTCCTGGTTTGGGGATCAGGGTGATGTTTGCTTCATAGAACGTGTTGGGTAGTCTTCCTTCTTTTTCTACATTTTGGAACAGGTTGAGTAATATAGGTACTAATTCCTCTTTAAAGGTTTGGTAGAATTCTGACGTGAAACCATCTGGTCCCGGGCTTTTCTTTTTAGGGAGGTTTTGTATAGTTGATGCTATTTCTGAACTTGATATGGGTCTGTTCAACATTTCCACTTGATTCTGGTTAAGTCTTGGAAGGTGGCGTGCTTCCAAGTATTGGTCTATTTCCTTCAGATTTTCATATTTCTGAGAATAAAGTTTCTTGTAATATTCATTAAGGATTTTTTGGATTTCTGATGAGTCTGTGGTTATTTCGTCTTTGTTGTTTCTGATTGATGATATTAGAGATTTTACTCTTTTTTTCCTGATTAGGTTGGCCAGAGGTTTATCTATTTTATTGACCTTTTCAAAAAACCAGCTTTTTGATTTATTGATCTGTTGTATTATTCTTTTGTTTTCAATTTCATTTAATTCTGCTCTAATTTTGGTTATTTCTTTTCTTCTACTGGGTTTGGGGTTGGAATGTTCTTCCTTTTCCAGTTGCGTGAGATGTCCCATTAAGTTGTTAACTTCCTCTCTTTCCGTTCTCTTGAGGAAGGCTTGCAGTGCTATAAATTTCCCTCTTAGAACTGCCTTTGCAGTGTCCCAGAGGTTCTGATAGTTTGTGTCTTCATTGTCATTTTGTTCCAAAAAATTGGTGATTTCTTTCTTAATCTCATCTCTGACCCAGCTATCATTCAGCATAAGGTTATTTAGCTTCAATGTTTTTGTATGGGTATGCAGATTCCTGTTGTTACTCAATTCAAGTTTTATTCCATGATGGTCCGAGAAGATGCATGGAATAATTTCTATTCCTTTAAATTTACTGAGGTTAGACTTGTGACCTAAAATGTGATCAATTTTGGAGTAAGTTCCGTGGGCTGATGAGAAGAATGTGTATTCAGTTTTGTTGGGATGAAATGTTCTGTAGATGTCTGCTAAATCTAAATATTGGATGGTTAGGTTTAAATCTAAGATTTCTTTGCTCAGCTTCTTTCTGGAGGATCGATCCAACACTGCCAAGGGAGTGTTGAAATCTCCAACGATTATGGAGCTGGAGGAAATCAAGTTACTCATGTCTGTTAGAGTTTCTCTTATAAATTGAGGTGCATTCTGGTTGGGTGCATAGATATTAATAATTGAGTTCTCATCATATTGAGTATTACCCTTAACAAATATGAAGTGACCATTCTTGTCCTTCCTTACTTTTGATGGTTTAAAGCCTACTGTATCTGCAAATAAAATTGCAACACCTGCTTTTTTCTGATTACCATTTGCCTGAAATATGGATGACCATCCTTTCACCCTGAGTCTGTATTTGTCTTTTAAGTTGAGATGTGACTCTTGTATGCAACAAATATCTGGCTTGAGTTTTTGTATCCAGTCAGCTAACCTATGCCTCTTTAGAGGACAGTTTAAGCCATTCACATTGATGAAGAGTATTGATAAGTCTGGTGGAATTTTGGGAATCGAGTTTTTCAAAGGTCCAGTGGACATTTTTAATCCTTTCGCCAGTGTGGAAGTTGGAGTTTGATCCGAAGATTCTGAGTGAGTTTACTTTTGTGGTATAGGATTGGGTTGGTCATTGTGGAGGATAGGTCTGAGAACATCCTGAAGAGCTGGTTTACTTATGGCAAATTTTTTCAACATATGAATGTCATTGAAGTATTTAATTTCTCCATCATAGATGAAACTCAGTTTAGCTGGATACAAGATCCTGGGTTGAAAATTTTTTTGCTTTAGGAGATTAAAAGTTGATGACCAGCCTCTTCTTGCTTGAAAAGTTTCAGCAGAGAGATCTGCAGTTATTCTAATATTCTTACCTTTGTACGTTATAGTTTTCTTTCGCCGGGCTGCTTTGAGAATCTTCTCTTTCATGTTAACTTTAGTGAAGCTAATTATGATATGTCTGGGAGATGGCTTATTGGGGTTGAATCGTGCTGGGGTTCTGAAGCTGTCTGCTATCTGAATTTCAGATTCTCTAGGCATGTCTGGAAAATTTTCTTTCATAATTTCATGTAGAAGGGCCTCTGTGTCCTTGGCAGCTACTTCATCAGTCTCCGAAATTCCTATAACACTTATGTTGTTTTTTTTTCGAATTATCTGAGAGCTCTCTGAGTGAGTGATCCGTTTTTGCTCTCCATTTCTCTTCCTCTTTGAGAGATTGGGAGCGTTCGAAGACTTTATCTTCAATGTCAGAAATCCTTTCTTCTGCTTGCTCCATTCTGTTACTGAGGGATTCTACTGTATTTTTCATATCTTTGAGGGCTGTAAGTTCTTGCTTCAGTGTGTCTAAGTCTTTGGTGGTTTTGTCTTTAAATTCGTTAAATTCTTGAGACAATTTTTGAATTTCTCCTCGAATTCCTAATTCCATTTTATTAATCTTGTCTGCAAACCAAATTCTGAATTCGACTTCTGACATCTCAGCCAGTTGTTTATGAATGGGATCTTCAATCACATCTGCCGTATCTTTTCTTGGGGGGGTTGATCTATTCTGGTTATTCATGTTACCAGAGTTTTTCCGCTGATTCCGCCCCATGGTTTACTCCCTTTGGTTTTTCCCCTGGGGTTTTATCGAGGGCCCGTACAGTGTTGTGGCCTGAGAAACTGGGGCCCTGTCTGGTATGGTGGAGCAAAGTGGTTCTGTCTTGTTTTCAGCTGGTTTCTGTTCGATCCTATTGCAACCTCTACTCTGGCTTGAAGTCTCAGCTGTGTGGAAAAATCAGCAATTAAGTCACCCCGCCTGCCCACCTCTGGCCCCAGTTGGAAAAGGAGAATCAAACCTTCCTACAATCGCACACCCAGGGCACTGCCTGAAGAGTCCTCAGTCTATTAGCCCAGTTCAAAAGGTCCGAATCAACTGTCTCAATCGGCACTTGTCTCGGGTGGAAGGGTTCAAGAGGTCTCTGGGAACTGGATCACAGGGGCCTGGTGACTCCTCTGACACAGCTCACCCCAGTGCAGCGTGGAGTCAGGAGGAGCCACCCGCAAGCAGAGCAGTCTGGGAAGGTTGACGTCTCCTTCCCCACTTTGCCCCTCCGTCGGACCCAGTCACTGGTATCTCTGCAGATGGCTAACCCAGTTGCCTGCAGTGAACAGACACTCCAGGGGTTTGCACCTGCCTGAATCGCAAGGAAGTCTGCCAGGCCCCCGCAGACTGCCGCTATCTAGCAGGAGGAGATGGGGCCTGACATCTTTGAGTGTTTGATGCAGGTGATGGGAAGGAGGTGTTCACTCAGGCTTAGCCCCGTCCCTGATGCATGCTGCTAACAGAACAGAACAGAACAGACAACTTTGTGAGGTTCTGTCTCTGTTCCTGTCGTCGCCTACAGGAGACGGGCTGTTTTGAGTTCAAACGTCTTTGCTGCTGGAGAATTGCATCTGAACACCTCTCTGGGTCGGCCCCGCCCTGGAGGCTTCTGGGTTTGTGAGCCGTGTCACCGGTGGCCTCCTCTGGTTGCCCAGGGAGACAGGGGGTGTGGCCTCAGAATATCCAGAAGTGAGCGTTCTGCCGTTAAAGAAAAAACGGCTGTTGATCTACCTCCAGGGAACTGCTGCTCTGGTGTGGGCACTCAGGCGACCCTTTTCTCCTCTGTCCCACGCCCCAGAGTCAGCACTGAGCGGCCGCAGTTTGTGCTGGGTCCACACCCCTTAAGAGATCCCCCAAGAATCAGAACTCTTGGGGGATGGGCCCCCAGACCCCGATTGGGAGTGGGGCGGGGGGAAGCTAGAGTTTCATTCAGTTTCACGCAATACTACGGTCCGGGGAGGGCTCCTGCACTGCACCGCAGGGAAGTGCCGCCAAGGCTTGATTTCCCCTTAGCAGAGTGCCCTCTCCTCGCTCACGTGTCCCAGAGTCAGCGCTGACCTGACGCAGGTCAGGCACTATGCACTCCCCTCGAGAAATCACCCAAGGAGCCGAACTCCTGGGGGATAGGCCCTCAGACCCCGAGTGAGAGTAGGGGTTCTCAGCTCTCAGCGGGGAGGCCAGAGTCTGATTCAGTCTTGGGCCCCGTATGCCTGGGGAGGGTTGCTGCACTGCACCACAGGGAAGTGCCGCGAGGCGTGACTCAGCCCGGTGCTCTCTCCTCACTTGCGCACCTCAGAGTCAATGCTGACCAGTCACAACTCGGGGACTGTCCACTCCCCTTGAGAAATCACCCAAGGATCCGAACTCCTGGGGTATAGGCCCTCAGACCCCGAGTGAGAGTAGGGGCTCTCAGCTCTCAGCGGGGAGGCCAGAGTCTGATTCAGTCTTGGGCCCCGTATGCCCGGGGAGGGTTGCTGCACTGCACTGCAGGGAAGTGCCGCGAGGCGTGACTCCCCCTCAGCCCGGTGCCCTCTCCTCACTCGGCGCGCCTCGGAGTCAATGTTGACCAGTCGCACTCAAGGGGACTGTCCACTCCCCTTGAGAAATCACCCAAGGATCCGAAGTCCTGGGGGACAGGCCTCCAGACCTCAGTGGGCGGGAGGGGAGCGCCGGGGATTCAGGGTTGCCGGCAGAGGATTCCCAAAGTTTTATTCAGCCCTATGTCCGGCAGGAGAATGCCACGGCACCCCAGTAGGGGAGGTAGGTCCAGTTTTTAGAAGGTCTCTCCGGTGGAGAGACCGTGGAAATTAAAGGGCTCTAATTTCTGCCCGCTTGTTCAATTTCTGCCCGCTTGTTCAATTATGGGGCTCTAGAGCCGGTCTCATGGGGGAGGGGGACTCCCGTCCGCTTGGTGGTGGATTTTGTACCTTTTGTTTTGCGTCCTTGTGATCACAACTTGCCTCAGCGGTGTTGATGTGCGTTCTTCAGCCTTCTCTCTTGGTGAGGCTCAAGTCCACCAGGATACTTACTAAATTCCTGTCCCTTAACTCTCCTTCTGGACGGGAGCCTTTGTTGAAAGCTGGCTTCAGTCCGCCATCTTGTCTCCCCCTCTTGACATTTCTATAGGAAGAGGACAAACACAAGATAGCACTAGGTGTATCAGGTGTTTCATAATTAGCAGTAACTATTCCTGTTGGGGTAAGTTTGCAGCTCCATGTAAGAGAGAGAAAATAGCTACATGTAGCGGTGGTTCTGATTATTTGTGTAAAAAGAGGACATGAGTTCCCAGCCTACACAATCGACTCTGTTATTTTCTAATTATCTGCAGTTCTTTGCTATCTCTTTATGTTCACCTTTAGCTATATATGAACCTCAGCCCTTCTGGGTTTTTTTTGTTTTTTTTTTCCATGTGTTATGACTAAGATCTTTCTCACTGTTTCCTCCACCCCATGTCCTTTCATGAGCATGTTTTGGGTTCTTAAGAGAACCCAGATTTTTTTAATGTAGTGAAAAAATTTTTATCTTTTGAGTTTGGGAGCATTTATAGGGTTTATATTAAAACCTTCTGCTTGCTTCATTGAGAAAAAAGAGATGCATTGTCTATGGACCACAGTGTTAAATTAGTTAGCATTGTAAGACATTGCTTGTAAAAATAAAATGTTACTAGATTCCAACCCAAAATGTGAAAAATACTAGACAAGGCATAGCATTATAAACAGTGGGCCTTACCATGCTATAAATGATATATAAAGAAAAACATCAGAATTTGAAAATTGCTTAAGATTAAACACATGTTAGAAATAAATCTTTAGTAGAATTAGTCATAAGGGATGAATTTTGAATTTAGTTCTTTAAGGAAATACATATATCACAACATATGTTTCAATGCAGATTCTTCTATTTTGGGGTGTGCATATTAAGTGTTAGATAATAGAATGGTGTATGTGGATTTAAAATTGGTTTATATTGCAATCTTGGGGAATTTACTTCTTGGGAAGCAATTCACAGTCCACCATTTTCATTCTGAGTAACCTAACTGTAGCCAACTCCTTGTTCATTTTCTTTAGTGATTTTGGTGATTTTTGGATACAAAGTTCTTTATCATATTCACAATGTGGCAAATCGATATGGTGGTTTACATTTGTCTTTCTCTGATGATTGTTGATGTTGGGCATTTTTTTCTTATTTTGGCCTTTTGTCTTCCTTCATTATTACTACCTGGAATTTGAGTGTTTTTCCTATTGTCACCATCTGGACTACCACAGGAAGTCCAGAAGACCTGAGGTTAAAATAAAAGCCCTAAAGTACATTGGCTTCTGCCATGTTCTATGTTGGGGCCTACACATGCTTGTTAATATTCGAGTTCCTATGCTTATGATTAGTGAAATGACAAAAACATCACAATCTACTTTTTTTTTAACGCAGTGTAGCTAAGCACATAACAAAGACACAGACTTAGTATTGGGAATAGTGCTATCCTATCATATTTTTTAAATTGGTTATTTTTTATTCTATTTTTTATATTTTATTATTTTATTTTATTTTAACAGCGTCTCACTATGTCGCCCTAGCTAGAGTGCTGTGGCATCACAGCTCACAGCAACTTCAAAGTCTTGGGCTTAAGCAATTCTCTTGCCTCAGCCTCCCAAGTAGCTGGGACTGCAGGTGCCCACCACCCAGCTGTTTTTGGTTTCAGTTGTCTTTGTTGTTTAGCAGGCCTGGGCCAGGCATGAACCCACCAGCATTGGTATATGTGGCCAGGGCCCTACTCACTGAGCTATGGGCTCTGAGCAGTTTATTTTTTAAATTGACAAAATTGTATGTATCATGTAAAATATGTTTTGGAGAATATGATTGTTAAATGCTTACTTCTAGCTAATAAGCAAATGTCTTACCTCACAGTTACCTTTTTTGTGGTGAAAACAGTTTACATCAATTGTCTTAGCAGTTTTCAAAGATAAAATATATCATTAACTATAGTCACCAGGCTATATACAACAGATCTCTTAACATTATTCCTCCTATCTAACAGTAAATATGTATTTTTTCATAGTCATCTTCCTAATCCCTCTCCCTCCTAAGAACCCTAGCTTCTAGTAATACTACTGTACTCTCTACTTCAATGAGACAAACTTATTTAGAGCCTACATATGAATAAAATCATGGAGTATTTATACTTTTGTATGTTACTCATTTCAGTTAACATAATTTCTAGGTTCATCCATGTGATAAAAAATTATAGGATTTTTTTTATTATAGGATTTTCTGTGGCTAAGTAATATTTCATCCATTTATATACCATATTTTCTTTATTCATTAATTCAATAATGGACACTTAGGTCGATTCCATGTCATGGTTATTGTGAATATGCCTATAGTAGACAGGAATACAAGTGTCTCTTTTCTCCACATATTTTTTCAACGCTTAATAGTCTTGTATTTTTAAGAGTAATCATTCTAACAAGAGTAAATTGAAATGGTGGTTTACATTTGTCTTTCTCTGTTGATGTTGGGCATTTTTTTCTTATTTTGGCCATTTGTCTTCATTTGTGAAATGTCTGTATGGCTTTGTGGCCATTTTTAAACACTTAGTTTTTGTTTCATAGTCAAGTTTCTCATATGTTTTGGATATTAATCCTTTGTCAGGTGTATAATTTACAGATATTTTCTCCCAGTTCTGTGTTGTCTCGTCATTCTGTTGCTGTGTAGAAATGTTTCAGTTCCTGGATCATGAGTCTACATTATAAGGTCTCTTCTAGTTTCAGGGAGACTCATTTTTATACTAGGAGGACAAGAAGGAACATAGTCAGTGGCAGTGCCACAGTGCACTGAAAGATTGGGGTCTGAATTTCAGACCTGAACTACTCTTTAAGGACTTGTGCATTTGGAGGACATGAGTATCCATGTTGTAAAATATTCTAGGCTTTCAAAGTAAAATTTTATGGGATGAGAATGATTAACTTTTTATTTTTATTTTATTTTTTTTTGAGACAGACTCTCACTCTGTTGCCTTGGGTAGAGTACTGTAGCATCATAGCTCACAGCAACCTAAAATTCTTGGTCTCAAGGGATCCTCTTGCCTTAGCTGCCCAAGGAAGTAGCTGGGACTCCAGGCGCCCACCACAACACCCAGGTTGTATTTCATAGACAGGGTTTCACTCTTGCTCAGGCTGCTCTCCCAACTCCTGAACTTGGGTGATTTGCCCACCTCGGCCTCCCAGAGTGCTAGGATTACAGGTGTGAGCCATGGTGCCTGGCCTGATTAATCTATTAATACCTTTAAGACATCTTTATCTTCAAGACATCTTAAAGGTATTTTATCAGTTATGGTGCAACATGTATGAAATAGCATGTATGGAAAGCTGTATCCCTGTGAATCTTCAAAAACATTATCCTTATTACGTGGATGAGTAAACACAACCTTTGGGATATGAAATGACTTCTCACAAGCACATAGGTCAGAAAGAACATTCAACAGCAAGAACTATATGAAATTCTCCCTAGGCTTCCTGTTCTTGACAGAGAGGAAAGGCTGGAGAAGCCTCATTTGTTCACATTTTATATTGTGTAGGGCAATACACTGAAAAAAAAACCCTTTTGAACTTAAACCAACATACATCATTTTTCTTTCACCGACATGAAAGGAAAAGGTGAGAAATTGACCTTACAGCAATCCCAGATCTGGCAAAGAGCCAATGCTAGTAGACTTCAATGGGGTGGGGGTTTGGGGGGAGAAAGTTCATCACAGACCCCAAGGTTTGAGCAGATGACTCAGAAAAATGAAAATTCAGACATTAAACGATTGAGAGGTGACTCTTAAGAAACTGGAATGAAAGAAACAATGAAACATGATTTATTAGACATATGGACAGCATATTGTCCAAAAATTAGTAGAATGTTAACATCCAAGAAAGGACGCAGAAAAGCAGGTATATTCTGAAACTGATGATGACCATGTACCTATCACAGCACTTTGGCAAGTAATCTGATGGCAGCTATTTAATATTAAAATTGTGCATATGTATGTCTCTTGACTCAGTAATCCCTTTCCTGAAAGTCTGTCTTCTATAGAGGTTTAATGTATTTTGTGGGGTAAACTATATCCTTTCTCTCATATTCATGAAAGGACGTTCTAACACTTAGCACCTGAGAATGTGATTATATTTGGCCATACAGATTTTTTTTATTAAATCATAGCTGTGTACAATAATGCAATCATGGGGTACAATGTGCTGGTTTTATATACATTTTTTTAATATAAAAGGTATACTTCTGTCTGTATTTAAACAACAAAAAAGCATCTACACAGTTAAAACATTAATTCGCTATTCCTAAATCTATTTTAACTCATTTTAAAATACTACGCACAGAAGCCAGAATGCAGAGTTAAGAATGGAATAAGGCGGGAAGAAGAAGGGGACCACGAAGAAATCCATTTAAAGAATTACTTATCTTTGTGGGTAAAGCAACAGGAATCCGGGAGATACAAGAAATCAGTAACAACTTCGCTCATAACATATTTTCCCCTCATGTTTGTTTTTAATAACGTCCATGTGGGTGCTCTCTGTATGCTTCACTGGCCTAGCTGGAGGGGCCTTCAGCGATGGCCTGGTCCCATTCCAGTCGTCCTGGCCATAAGCTTCATAAGAATCTTGTACCTCCATATGTCCATAGTCATAATGTTACGAATCTCCTTGGCTTTTGGCTATAATAGCCTTCTTAGCCTTCATAACTCTGTTCTGCACATGTTATCATATCCATATTCTTCATATGTTACTGGTGCAGGGGTTGGAGGCAAAGGTATTCCCTGGATGCCTGCTGTTGGTGATTTTGGTGTTGGAGCACCTGTCACAGTAGGTGGGGATGGCACGCCTCTAGTCAGGGCACCTCTGGTTATGGCTCCTCTCACTGGAGTACCACGTACCAAAGCCCCAGGAGGTGGTCCAACACCACGGCCCCTAGGAACAGGTGGAGGGGGGGTGCAGCTCCTCGACCTCTCACTGGTACCCTACATCCACAAGAAGACTCAGGTATGACAGCTCTAGAAATTGTTCCTGGCAGATATCATCCATCATATTTGGTAATAAAAGCCTTGACTCCTTCCATGACATGGGCCATAAGAGCATAATCCTCACATGGGGTTTCAAAGACTTCAGTGAAGATATGTAGATCCAAATTCAAGTGGGCATATTTCAGGTCTCCACCTTTGTACAGCTCCTCCTCCTTGGCCTTGTCTCTCATTGAGCCCTTTCCCAGCACATATCTTTGCACCAGTCTCTTCCTGCAGGCTTTTGATTGTATTCCCTTGTGGTCCAAGGATCTTGCCCACATACTGCTCGACAGGTATCCACACCCACTCTTTCAGCTTCATATTCTTAGAGAAAAATCCTAGTAATTCTCCTCATCTCTTTTTGAATCTTCCTTCTGAACCTTCTCAATTTCTGCAGACAGCAGCTGCCTGGTGAGAGTGAAGGACGGGTCCAGCGAGTCTTTCTCTGCCCTGAGTTGGGCAGGTACTTGTTCTCCGGCTCCGTTTTGACCGAGGCTGTGGCTGAGGGGGACAGCAGCACGGTCAGCGCTGGACCGCCCACTGTCGCGTCGGAACCCGTGGTCAAGAGCAGCAGGAGTGGCGGAGGAGGCCTGGGCGCCCCCTGGGAACCCCTCTCCACCTCCCTAGGACTGGTGAGGCAGCGGCGGCTGCGGAGTCGGCGTCTGACATACCTAGGGGTCCATGGAGCCACTGGGGCCCAAGGACCGGCTCCTGCACACGGCCAGGTAGTCCCGGTGCTGCATCGGGAAAATGTACCAGCCAGGGAGCGATGTGGCAGCGGCAGTTGGTGGGGGTGGGAGAGCTAAACTACCAAAGCCGACGGAGCAATCCAGGGAGAGAGAGAGCACCGGCCTTTATGTACAATTTGAAATACTTTCATCAAACTGGTTAGCATAGCCTTCAGGGCATTTTCTTAGCTATCGTGTTAAGATATTTATATTCCACATTTAGTAAATTTCACATGTACCCTTTTAAGATGGACTGTAGGTGTGGTCCCAGTAATTACCCTCCCCCCTCCCCTCGCTCGCCCCTTTCCCTCCCTTTCCCCATATTCTTGGGCTATAATTGGGTTAAAGCTTTTATATGAAAGCCATAAATTTGTTTCATAGTAGGGCTGAGTACATTGGATACTTTTTCTTCCATTCCTGAGATACTTTACTAAGAAGAATATGTTCTAGCTCCATCCAAATAAACATGAAACAGGCAAAGTCTCCATCTTTAAGGATGCATAATATTCCATGGTGTACATATTTGACAATTTATTAATGCATTTGTTGGTCAATGGGCACTTGGGCTTCTTCCATGACTTAGCAATTATGAATTGGGCTGCAATAAACATTATGGTATAAATATCTTTGTTATAAGGTGATTTTTGGTCTTCTGGATATATACCTAGTAGAGGAATTGTAGGAACAAATAGGAGGTCTATTTTTCGATCTCTACTGTTATCTAAACATCTTTCCAAAAGGAAAGTATTAGTTTGTATTTCCACCAGCAGTGTAGAAGTGTTCCTTTTCTCCACATCCATGCCAACGTCTCTGGTTTGGGGATTTTGTGATGTGGGCTAATCTTATTGGAGTTAGATGATATATCAAAGTAGTTTTGATTTGCATTTCTCTGATGATTAAGGACAATGAGCATTTTTTCATATGTCTGTAGATCGTGTGCCTGTCTTCTTCAGAGAAGTTTCTCTTCAAGTCCCTTGCCCAGCCTGCGATGGGATCACGTGTTCTTTTCTTGCTAATACGTTTGAGTTCTCTTTGAATTCTGGTTATTAAACCTGTGTCGGAGACATAACCTGCAAATATCTTCTCTCATTCTGAGGGCTGTCTGCTTGCTTTACTTACTGTGTTCTTGGCTGTGCAGAAGCTTTTTAGTTTGATCAGGTCCCAGTAGTGTATTTTTGGTGTTGCTTCAATAGCTCTGGGGGTCCTCCTCATAAAATATTCACCCAGGCCCCTTTCTTCAAGTGTTTTCCCTGCACTTTCTTCTAGTTTTTTTTTTTTTTTTTTGCATTTTTTGGCCAGGTCTGTGTTTGAACCTGCCACATCCAGCATATGGGCCAGCGCCCTACTCCTTTGAGCCACAGATACCACCCTCTTCTAGTATTTTTATAATTTCATGTCTTAAGTTTAAATTGTTAATCTAGTGAGAGTCTATTTTAGTTCATGGTGAAAGGTGTGGGTCCAGTTTCAGTCTTCTACAGGTCTCCAGCCAGTTCACCCAGCACCATTTGTTAAATAGGGAATCTTTCCCCCACTGAATGTTTTTAATTGGCTCATTAAAGATCAAATAATGGTAAGTAGCTGGGTTCATCTCTTGGTTCTCTATTCTGTTCCATACATCTATCTCTCTGTTTTTGTGCCAGTACCATGCTGTTTTGATCACTATAGATTTATAGTATAGTCTGAGGTCTGGTAGTGTGATTCTTCCTGCTTTGTTTTTATTTCTGAGTAATATCTTGGCTATTCAAGTTTTTTTTCTGATTCCATATAAAATGAAGTATTATTTTTTTGAGATCTTTAAAGTATGACAGTGGAGGTTTGATAGGGATTGCATTAAAATTGTGTATTGCTTTGGGTAGTATGTACATTATAACAGTGTTAATTCTTCCCAGCCACAAGCATGGTATGTTTTTCCATTTGTTAACATCTTCAGCTATTTCTTTTCTTAGAGTTTTATAGTTCTCTTTATAGAGATCTTTCATGTCCTTTGTTAGATAAACTCCCAATTATTTCTTCTTCTTTGGCACTACTTTGAAAGGAATAGAGTCCTTGTTTTTTCACTTTGACTATTGTTGGTATATATAAAGGCTACAGATTTATGAGTGTTGATTTTGTAACTTGAGATGCTGCTGTATTCCTTGATCACTTCTAAGAGTTTTGTAGTAGAATCCCTGGTGTTTTCCAGATATACAATCATATCATCTGTGAAGAGTGAAAGCTTGATCTCCTCTGACCCTATATGGATACCATAGATCGCCTTTTTATGCCTTATTGAAATGGCAAAGACTTCCATTACAATGTTGAAAAGTAGTGGAGACAATGGGAAACCTTGCCTGGTTCCTGATCTGAATGGAATAATTTCAATTTAACTCCATTCAATACAATATTGGCTGTGGGTGTACTGTAGATGCCCTCTATCAGTTTAAGAAATGTCCCTTCTATACGCATTTTCTTAAGTGTTCTGATCATGAATGGATGCTGGATATTACCAAAAGCTTTTTCTGCATCAATTGAGAGAATAATATGTTCTTTGTTTTTTAATTTGTTTATGTGATGAATTATATTTATAGATTTACGTATATTGAACCAGCCTTGAGACCCTGGGATAAAACCCACTTTGTCATGATGTATAATTTGTTGGATGTGTTGCTGGATTCTGTTTCCTAGGATCTTATTCAATATTTTTTCATCAATATTCATTAGTGATATTGGTCTATAATTTTCTTTTCTTGTTGGGTCTTTCCCTGGTTTGGGGATCAAGGTGATGTTTGATGTTTGCTTCATAGAACATGTTGGGTAGTATTCCTTCTTTTTCTATATTTTGAAAAAGTTTGATTAATATAGGTACTAGTTCCTCTTTAAAGGTTTGGTAGAATTCTGATGTGAAACCATCTGGTCCTGGGCTTTTCTTTTTGGGGAGATTTTGTATACTTGATGCTATTTCAGAACTCGATTTAGGCCTATTCAACATTTGCACTTCATTCTGGCTAAGTCTAGAAAGGTGGCATGCTTCGAAGTATTGGTCTATTTCCTTCAGATTTTTATATTTCTGAGAATAGAGTTTCTTATGATATTCATTAAGGATTTTTTGAATTTGTGAGGAGTCTGTTGTTATTTCGCCTTTACCATTTCTGATTGATGAAATTAGAGATTTTTTTTTTCCTGGTTAGGTTAGCCAAAGGTTTATCTATTTTATTGACCTTTTCAAAAAACCAACTTTTTGATTTATCAATCTGTTGTATAATCTTTTTCTTTTCAATTTCACTTAATTCTGCTCTAATTTTGGTTATTTCTTTTCTTCTGCTGGGTGTGGGATTAGAATGTTCTTTCTTTCCAGTTGTTTGAGATGTCCCATTAAGTTAACTTTCTCTCTTTCCATTTTTTTTGAGGAAGGCTTGCAGTGCTATAAATTTCCCTCTTAGAACTGCCTTTGCAATATCCCAGAGGTTCTGATAATTCTTGTCTTCATTGTCATTTTGTTCCAAAAATTTGTTAATTTCCTTTTTATTCTTGTCTATGACCCAGCCATTATTCACCATGAGCTTATTTAGTTTCCATGTTTTTGTATGAATATGCAGATTTCTGTTGTTATTGAGTTCAACTTTTATTCCATGATGGTCTGAGAAGATGCGAGGAATAATTTCTATTCTTTTAAATTTGCTGAGGTTAGACTTGTGACCTAAGATGTGATAAATTTGGAGGATGTTCCATGGGCTGATGAAAAGAATGTGTATTCAGTTTTGTTAGGATGAAATGTTCTGTAGAAGTCTGTTAAATCCAATTGTTGAATTGTTAAGTTTAAGTCTAAAATTTCTTTGCTGAGTTTCTTATTGGAAGATCTATCCAACACAGCCAATGGAGTGTTAAAATCTCCTACTATTATTGTGCTGGAGCAAATCAAGTTGCTCATGTCTGTTAGAGTTTCTTTTATAAATTGAGGCACATTCTGGTTGGGTGCATAAATGTTAATAATTGAAATCTAATCATGTTGATTGTTACCTCATATCCATAACAAATATGAAGTGTCCATTCTTATCTTTCCTTTTGTTGGTTTAAAGCCTATTGTATCTATGAATAAAATTGCAACACCTGCTTTTTTCTGATTTCCATTTGCCTGAAATATAGATGACCATCCCTTCACCCTGAGACTGTATTTATCTTTTAAGGTAAGATGAGATTCTTGTATGCAGCAGGTATCTGGTCTGAATTTTTGTATCTAATCAGCCAATGTATGCCTCTTTAGAGGGCAATTTAAGCCATTTACATTAATTGTAAATATTGATAAGCCTGATATAATTTTGGGTATCGAGTTTTTCAAAAGTCCAGTGGACATTTTTAATCCTTTCGCCACTGTGGAAGTTGGAATTTGATCAAAAGTTTCTGAGTGAGTTTACTTTTGTGGTGGAGCATTGTGCTGGTCATTATGGAGTACAGGTCTCAGAATATACTGGAGAGCTGGTTTAGTTACAGCAAATTTCTTCAACATTTGAATGTCATTAAAGTATTTAATTTCTCCATCATAAATGAAACTCAGTTTCACTGGATATAGCATCCTGGGTTGAAAGTTATTTTGTTTTAGGTGATTAAAAGTCAATGACCACCCTCTTCTAGCTTGAAAGTTTTCAGCAGAGAGATCTGCAGTCATTCTAATGTTCTGCCCCTTGTAGGTTATGGTTTTCTTATGTCTTGCTGCTTGCAGAATTTTCTCCTTCATTTTAACTTTGGCAAAATTATTATAATGTGCCTAAAAGATATCTTATTTGGGGTTAGTCTTGCTGGGGTTCTGAAACTGTCTGCTATCTGAATTTCAGATTTTCTTGGCATGTCTGGGAAATTCTCCTTCATATTCTCATGAAGAAGAGCATCTGTGCCTTTTGACGCCACCGGGTCACCTTCAGGAATTCCTATAAGTCGAAAATTAGTTTTCTTTGAATTGTCCCAGAGCTCTCTGAGAGATGATCCATTTTTGTTCTCCACTTCTCTTCCTTTTTGAGTGTTTGGGAGCATTCAAAGGCTTTGTCTTCAATGTCAGAAATCCCTTCTTCTGCCTGCTCCAGTCTGTTACTGTGGGATTCTACTGTATTTCTCAGATCTTTGAGGGCTGCAAATTCTTGTCTCAATGTGTCAAAATCTTTGGTGATTTTGTCTTTGAATTCACTGAATTCTTGAGACAACTTTTGAAATGCACCTTGAATTTCTAATTCCAGCTTTACCTCCATTCTAGTAATCTTATTTGCAATCCAAATTCTGAATTCGATTTCTGACATCTCAGCCATTTATGAATGGGATCTTCATTTGTTTCTGCCATATTGTTCCTTGGGGGAGTTGATCTACTCTGGTTATTCATGTTACTGGAGTTTTTCCACTTATTCTGCCCCATGATTATTTTACACCCTTTGGCTAGATGAGCAGATAAGGTGAAGTTGGGTTGGAGGCTCCTAGAGTAGTGATTAACCAGCCCTTTGTCCAAAAGCTGGGACTGATGTCTGTACCATTTTCCTGAGAGCAAAGGACCCATACAGTACTATGGCCTGAGACCCTGGGGACCTGATTGGTGTGGTGGGGCTAAGTGGCTCTGTCTTGTTTTTAGCTGGTCTCTGTCATACCCCAGTGAATCAGTTACTCTGGGTTGAAGTCTCAGCTGTGGAGAAATACCAGCAATTATGTCACCCCGTCCCCCATGGGCAACAATTGGAAAAGGAAAAATCATACCTTCCCACAACCACACACCCATGGTACAACTTTGGATAGTCCTCAGGTGATTGGCCCAGTTCAAGAGGTCCAAATCAATTGTCCAAGTCTGCACCAGTCTCAGGTGGGAGAGTTCAAAAGGTCTCCAGCAACTAGATAGCACAGGGGTCTGCTGGCAGCTAAGTATGACTCACTCCGGTGCTCTATGAGGTCAGAATGACTTCCCCCCACTCACCCCCAGGCAAATGAATTCATCTGAGAAGGTTGATGCCTCCTTCCCCACCTTGCACCTCTGTCACACCCAGTCACTGGTACCCCTCAGGGCTGTGACCCAATTCCCTCCAATGAGCAGATGCTCCAGGGGTTTGCACCTGCCTGAGCTACAGGGAGATCTATGTCTCCTCGGCCAGGCCACTGCTCTCTGCCACTATCTGGCAGGGGGAGGTGAGGCCTGACAAGGGTGCTTAATGGAGGCTGGGGCAGTTCACTCAACTCCAGCCCCACCCCCGATTGATGTTGCTGACAGAACACAACAATTTCACAGAATTTGTTTCTGTCCCTGCTATATTCCCCTGCAGACCAGATGCTGTTTGAGTTCATAGAAACTGTGACTCAGCCCCAGCCTGTGCCACTGCCCAGAGCTGGCATGTCTGTCTGGGGTGGAGTCTGTTTGGGGGCAGGAGTGGTTAGAGCTCACATTCAGGTCTCAGTTCCAGCCTCTGTCCACCTGCCTTTGTCTCAGCTATGATCCCCTGAGGGCCAGGTGCTTCTTAGACTCACTAAAGCAGTCCTGGCTGAGCATCGCCCTGGGAGTATGCCATCTCTGCACATGCGTATTCTAGTCTCTGGCCCCACCTCGCCCCAACCAGGCAGGTATCACCTCAGGCATACCCTTTACTCACAGGACTTGCATTTCCATCCCAGATCTGTTTCACCAGTGGCTGCCACCAGAGAAGATACCCGGCTTCCTCTGGTTGCCCAGAGAGGCAGGGAGTGTCTCTCCAAAATATCCCCAGGGGTGTGAGCCCATATTGCTCCCACCACTGTAGCCTCCCTCTCCAGTATGGTTCCCTCAGTTTACCATCTTCTTACTCCTGTGCTCCAGAATCAGCAAGACCAGCAACAGCCCACACCCTGTCTTTCTGGAGAAAATGCCTAGGAATCTGGATTCCATGGGGGGACAGGCCTCCAGATCTCAGGATGAGAGTGGAGGGGAGTGCTGGGAGTTCAGAATTGCAGGTAGAGGATATGTACAGTTTTATACAGTTTTATGCCTGGCGGGAGAGTGCCATGGCACATTCGTAAGTCCTCTCTAGGGAAGGAGTTCTGGTTTTTAGAGGGTCTCTCCCATGGGATAAAATAGGAGGGGATCTGATCTCTACTCACTTGTTTGTATAGAGTATACTATTAGCCATTCTCATGGGTGGGGGGGACTCCCGTCCACTTGGCGATGAATTTTGAACCCATTGTTTGTTTCCTTGGGGTCACAGCTAGCCTCAGCAGGGTTGATGTGCATTCTTCAACCTTCTCTCTTGGCTCAGCTCCAAACCATCAGCTTACTTGCTGAACTTCTGTTCTTTAACTCTCCTTCTGGATGGGAGCCTCTGTGGAAAGCTGGCTCCAGTCAATCATCTTGCCTCCACCCCTGGACATACAGTTCTTAAAAAAGTAATGTTGAGTTTTTTGAGGTGGACTCTCATCCAGAAGGACTGGACTCATAAAAATAAGCAGTTGGTACACACAAGAACAAGAGAAGACCCTGTGAACACCGAGTTGAAGAACATCAACAGGCCAAGGAGAGAGGTCACAGGAAAAATACCCTAGCCAACAACTTGGTGTAGGATTCCTAGCCTACAGAATTATAAGAAACTAATGGTTAAACTAGTGGTTAAAGCTCTTTACTCTGTGTATTAACTTTGTAATACTCAAATCACATTTGACCTCTGAAATTACAAGATGTGGTCAATGTGACTTGTATTCATCTTTTACAATTTTAATATAGTTTTTTTCTTAAAATGTGCATACATTTTTGGCACCCTCTGTGTGTATACATACACACACACATACTCTTACGTACATATACCATGAGATGCTACTCAGTTACTAAGAAGAATTAAATAATATATTTTGCAGCAACCTGGATGGAATTGGAGGCCATAATTCTCAGTGAAGTAACCCAGAAACAAAAATCCAAATACAGAATGTTATCATGTATGAGTTGGAATGAGGCAGTGGGTGTGCATGGTCATAAAGAGTGACTTAATGAACAGTGGAGACTCAGAAGGAGGTCAGAAGGTGGTGTGGGATAAAAATTACATGTTGGGTACAATGTACACTATTCAGGTGATGAGTATATTAAAAGCCTAAACATCTAAACTGCAATTCATACATGTAAAAAACACTTGTACCCCCTAAGTCTACTTAAATAAAAAATGAAAAAATATATTTTAGGTTCTATGAGAAGCCAATTCCACATATCACATAACATGAATTATATGTATAACAAAAATTCATTAAATAATTGAAATATTTACAATATTAGGGGACATTAAAATCATCACAAAGACAAACTCTCTTGGCATACAACAAATTAATGAGCATAAAGTACTAGTAAGTTTTACTAGTTAGGCAAATAAGTAAATGGATACTATTTTTAACCAGAAAGAATATTCATTTTCCACAAGAAATTATTTAAAATGTCAAGGTTTTATACTTTTAGAGATAGTCTCACTTTGTTGCCCTCGGTAGAGTGCCGTGGCATCACAGCTTACAGCAGCCTCCAGCACTTGTGCTTAGGTGATTCTCTTGCCGCAGTCTCCCAAGTAGCTAGGGACTACAGGCACATACCACAATGCCCAGCTATTTCTCTTTTGTTGTAGTTTGGCCAGGGCTGGGTTCCAACCTGCCACCCTCAGTATATGGGGCTGGCACCCTACTCCCCCACAAAATGTCAAGGTTTTAGCCTAAGAATGCCATTAACTTCCTGAAAAGAAATCCTATGGGTCATATTTTCTAGGCACTGTAAAATGACAGCAGAAACTTATTTGTTGAAGAGCAACCAGCAAGTAAGGTCTAACTACATCCAAATTTTAATTAATATCCTTTTGAAAACTGTTGGATTAAGTGGAAAACCCAAACTGGTATATTACTTTTTAGGTATCAGTAAAATGCAGAGGAGGAAACAGCACCTGGTGTCAGCCTGAACTCAAGATTTTTATAAAGTACAAGAGCAGTGCTATATAAAACTAATTAAGTATTCATACACAGAGACTTTTCACTAAAATTGAGGATTCGCACTTCAAAAATTTGTGCTAATCTTAAAACTTTTCAATATAAAAGAAAAATAATCGTACCCTACAAATGTCAATTTCTTGTGGTATACTGGAGGTGTACAGCATGATGAACCAAATCAAGGAAATCAGGATTTCTCATAAGACCCTGTTTTCTGCCACAAAGTGTCTTTGTGAAATGTCCCACCAGCATGCGTTGTGCTTTAAAAAATACTACATATTTTTAAACTTTTATAATGCACACAGCAAAAAAAAAGAAGTACAAGGTCATTAAATGCCTGACAGAATTGAAACACTATGGTAGCACAGGTGCCAACAGTGTTTAGATAGTTTAAACATGTGACTCTGCACATAATTAAAGATTGCAAAACCTGTGTTACTTAATGTAACTGATAATTTTTTCACACAGTAACTTATAATATGTTTTAAATGGATGAAGTTTGCCCCATAATTTGGAAAATATTTTATTAGAACTGAATAGTACTAAAAGACTCATTGTGACGTAAATATTGACCACAAACCTCTGACTACTCAAGGGAACTGTGTCATATGCCCATTAGACGGTTGAAGAGAATAAAATGAGAAGGCTCACCTGCTAGGTGATCCCAAAGAAACCAACACCAGGCCCTTTTCTCTGGGGAGGGTCTTGGGGAGAGGCTGGTGCTTTGAGGATGCTGGGATCACCTCTGATGCCTGGACAGGATTATCACCAAGCATGCACTTCGAAAGAGCATCTTTTCTACAAGGAAAACACACCTGGATATTGTCAGAGTGAGAAACAAACCCCTGATAATGAAGCTCTACTGGGGAAAGGGAGGAGTATTGTAGGAGAATCATCAGATTGGACTGAGTCCCAATGGAAGATGACAGTGTAATGATCATAACACTACTGAAAGAAAAATTAAGGGACCATCTAAAAAAAAAAAAACCTGAAAACTGTGATTTCCGAATTTGTGTTTGGACCTGGTCAAGCAGGAGGTGCTGGAGCTGATGGTTATGGCCTTGAGCAAACTCAAGGCAGATATACAGAGCCCCCTCATCATCCTGCTCAGATAGAACAAATATGTGACAAAACTTGACCAACAATAGCTAGTTTTATAGGTTGTAGGCACACAGGAGCCAAGGACTATGGGCAGCCTCTAGAAGCTTGGAAAAACTCAACAATCACATTTAAAGTAACATCAACATCACCCTTACATTTGAAGTCATCCCTAAAATTTAAGGACTTAAATAATGCAGAGATAACACAAAAACTTTAAGAAGCATCAATATGTGGACAGAGGCCAAGTGTCTAGAGGTCACATTGGTAGGCTGGAGTGTGAAAATGCAAAAGAGAAAAAGGAAAGTGCTGGGATTTCCATGCCAGCTTGGAAAAAAAAAAGAATTTTTTAATGGTAACATAAGTGGAAAATTTTCTCATCATAACAACAAGGAAGAAACATTTTTTATCTAAAAAAACCTCATAGGAAGGGAGACAAGATGGCGGACTGAACCCAGCTTTCCACAGAGGCTCCCGTCCAGAAGGAGAATTAAGGGACCAAAATTTAGCAAGAAACCTGGTGGATTTGAGCTGCACCAAGAGAGAAGATTGAAGAACGCACATCAACCCCGCTGAGGTGAGCTGCAATCACAAGGACGCAAACAAAATGTACAAAATCCATCACCAAGCAGACGGGAGTCTCCCCTCCCCCCACGATACCAGCTCAAGAGCCCCACAAACAAACAAACGGGCAGAAATCAAAGGCCCTCCCAATACATTCCACGAGAGACACCTTCTAAAAACTGGACCAACCTCCCCTACTAGGGTGCCATGGTGTCCTCCTGCCAGGCATAAAACTGTATAAAACTGTACATATCCTTTACCTGCAACCCTGAACTCCCAGCACCCCCCTCCACTCACACTGAGGTCTGGAAGCCTGTCACCCAGGAGTTCGGATTCTTGGGTGATTTCTCAAGGGGTGTGGACAGTGCCCAAGCTGCAGCTGGTCAGCACTGACCCTAGGGCACGGGAGCAAGGAGAGGGCAGTCGGCTAAGTGGGAGCCACACCAGGGCGGCACTTTCCCAAGGCCTGTTGCAGCAGCCCTTCTTGGGCAGCAATATGGCCAGGCATAAAACTGAGTGAAACTGTGTATCTACCCCACTTGCAATGCTGAGCTCCCAGTGCTCCCCTCCAAGTGCTCCCCTCCACTCTCGCTCTGGGGCCTGGGGGCCTGTCCCCCAGGAGTCCAGATTCTTGGGCGATTTCTTGTGGGGTGTGGACAGTGCCTGAGCTGCGCTGACTCTGGGGCATGGGAGCGAGGAGAGGACGGTCGGCTGAAAGGAAAACACTCCAGACGGGTGGTTCCATGGGATGCGGAGCAGCACCTGTCTTCTGGCAGGGTGCAGCCAGGCATAAAATTGTGTGGAACTGTGTGTGCTCACTACCTGCAGCTCTGGCTGGTACCACACCAGACCTGCAGTTCCTGTAGGCGGATCAACAGCCTTTCTTTTTTAATAGCAAAAGGCCTCACTCCTGGATATTCTGAAGCCACACCCCCTGTCTCCCTGGGCAACCAGAGGAGGCCACCCGTGAATAAAGGATTTGCCTGAGGCTACTCACAAACCCAGGAAGCTTCCAGGGCGGGGCCGACTCAGAGAGGTAATTGAATACAAACCTGCAGCAGCAAAGAGGTTGGAACTCAGAATAGCTTATCTTCCGCAGGCGATTTTAGCAGGAACAGAGACAGAATCCGGCAAAGTTGTTCTGTTCAGTTCTGTTCTGCCCTGTTCTGTCAGTAACATCAATCAGGGGTGGGGCTGAGCCTGAGTGAACGCACCCTGACCTTCATCAAGCACCCAAGGATGTCAGGCCTCACCTCCTCCTACTAGATAGCGGCAGAGTGCAGAGGCCTGGCAGATTTCCTTCAAATTCAGGCAGGGGCAAACCCCTGGAGTATCTGTTCACTACAGGCAACTGGGTCAGCCATCTGCCGTAATATCAGTGACTGGGTCTGACAAAGGGGCAAGGTGGGGAAGGAGGCATCAACCTTTCCAGACTGATCTATTCGCTAGGTGGCTCCTCCTGACTCCATGAAGCACTGGAGTAAGCCACATCAGAGTAGTCACCATACCTCTGTGACCCAGCTCCCAGAGACCTCTTGAACTCTCCCACCCGAGACAGCTGCCAACTGAGACCATCGATTTGGACCTTTTGAACTGAACCAATAGACTGAGGACCTTTCAGGTGGTGCCCTGGGTGTATGTACAGTTGCAGGAAGGTTTGATTTTCCTTTTCCAATTGGTGCCAGAGGTGAGCAGGGTGACTTAACTGCTGTTTTTTCTCAACAGCTGAGACTTCAACAAAGAGTAAATGTTTCACTAGGGTCAAACAGAAACCAGCAGAAAACAAGACAGAACCACTTATCCCCACCACACAAGACAGGGCCCTAGTTTAGCAGGCCACAACACTGTACAGGCCCTCGACAAAGCCCCAGGGGAAAAACCAAAGGGAATAAAACAACCATGGGGTGGAATCAGTGCAAAAACTCTGGTAACATGAATAACCAGAATAGATCAATCCCCACAAGAAAAGATATGGCAGATACAATTGAAGATCCCATTCATAAACAACTGGCTGAGATGTCAGAAATCGAATTCAGAATTTGGATGGCAGACAAGATTAACAAAGTCAAATTAAGAATTCAAGGAGAAATTCAAAAGTTGTCTCAAGAATTTAACAAATTTAAAGACAAAACCAACAAAGACTTAGACACAATGAAGCAAGAATTTGCAGCCCTCAAAGATATGAAAAATACAGTAGAATGCCTCAGCAAGAGAATGGAGCAAGCAGAAGAAAGGATTTCTGACATCGAAGATAAAGTCTTTGAACGCTCTCAAACTCTCAAAGAGGAAGAGAAATGGAGAGCAAAAATGGATCATTCTCTCACAGAGCTCTGGGATAATTCAAAGAAGGGCAATATACGAATAATTGGAATTCCTGAAACCTATGAAGTGACATCAATGGGCACAGAGGCCCTTTTCCATGAAATTACGAAAGAGAACTTTCCAGACATGCCTAGAAATTCTGAAATTCAGACAGCAGACACCTTCAGAACCCCAGCACGACTCAACCCCAATAAGACATCCCCCAGACATATCATAATTAACTTCACTAAAGTTAATATAAAGGAGAAACTTCTCAAAGCTGCCAGGCAAAAGAAAACCATTACATTCAAAGTGAAAAATATTAGAATGACTGCAGATCTCTCTGCTGAAACTTTTCAAGCCAGAAGAGGGTGGTCATCGACTTTTACTCTCCTAAAGCAAAATAAATTTCAACCCAGGATCTTGTATCCAGCTAAACCGAGTTTCACTTATGATGGAGAAATTAAATACTTTAATGACATTCATATGTTGAAGAAATTTTCCATAAACAAACCAGCCCTTCAGGATATTCTCAGACTTATCCTCCATAATGACCAACCCAATCCTATACCACAAAAGTAAACTCACTCAGAAACTTCGGATCAAACTCCAACTTCCACACTGGCAAAAGGATTCAAAATGTCAACTGGACATTTGAAAAACTCGATACCCAAAATTTCACCAGACTAATCAATATTCTCCATCAACATGAACGGCCTAAACTGTCCTCGAAAGAGACATAGGTTGGCTGACTGTATACAAAAACTCAAGCCAGATATTTGTTCCATACGAGAGCCACATCTTAACTTAAAAGACAAATACAGACTCAGGGTGAAAGGATGCTCATCCATATTTCAGGCAAATGGTAATCAGAAAAAAGCAGGGGTTGCAATTTTATTTGCAGCTAAAATAGGCTTTAAGCCAACAAAAGTAAGGAAGGACAAGAATGGTCACTTCATATTTGTTAAGGGTAATACTTAATATAATGAGATCTCAATTATTAATATCTATGCACCCAACCAGAATGCACCTCAATTTATAAGAGAAACTATAACTGACATGAGTAACTTGATTTCCTCCAGCTCCATAATAGTCAGAGATTTCAACACTCCTTTGGCAGTGTTGGATAGATCCTCCAATAAGAAGCTAGCAAAGAAATTTTAGATTTAAATCTACCCATCCAATATCTGGATTAAGCAGACATCTACCAAACGTTTCATCCCAACAAAACTGAATACACATACTTCTCATCAGCCCACGGAACCTACTCCAAAATCAATCACAACTTAGGTCACAAGTCTAACCTCAGTAAATTTAAATGAATAGAAATTATTCCTTGCATGTTCTAGGACCACCATGGAATAAAACTTGAGCTGAGTAGCAACAGGAATCTGCGTACTCATACAAAAACATGGAAGTTAAATAACCTTATGCTGAATGATAGCTGGGTCAGAGATGAGATTAAGAAAGAAATTGCCCATTTTCTGGAACAAGACGACAACGAAGACACAAACTATTAGAACCTCTGGGACACCACAAAGGCAGTTCTAAAAGGGAAATTTATAGCACTGCAAGCCTTCCTCAAGAGAACAGAAAGAGAGGAAGTTAACCACTTAATTGGACATCTCAAGCAACTGGAAAAGGAAGAACATTACAACCCTAAACCAAATAGAGGAAAAGAAATAACCAAAATTAGAGCAGAATTAAATGAAATTGAAAACAAAAGAATAATACAACAGATCAGTAAATCAAAACGCTTGTTTTTTGAAAAGGTCAATAAAATAGATAAACCTTTGGCCAATCTAATCAGAAAAAAGGAGTGAAATCTCTAATCTTATCAATCAGAAACAACAAAGGTGAAATAACAACAGATTCCTCAGAAATCAAAAAAATCCTTAATGAATATTACAAGAAAATTTATTCTCAGAACTATGAAAATCTGAAGGAAATTGAGCAATACTTGGAAGCACGTCACCTTCGAAGACTTAGCCAGAATCAAGTGGAAATGCTGAACAGGCCCATATCAAGTTCGGAAATAGCATCAACCATACAAAACCTCCCTAAAAAAAAAAAGCCCGGGACCAGATGGTTTTATGTCAGAATTCTACCAAACTTTTATGGAGGAATTAGTACCTATATTACTCAACCTGTTCGAAAAGGTAGAAAAACAAAGAGGACTATCCAACATGTTCTATGAAGCAAACATCACCCTGATCCCCAAACCAGGGAAAGACCCAACAAGAAAAGAAAATTATACACCAATATCACTAATGAATATAGATGCAAAAATATTCAATAAGATCCTAGCAAACAGAATCCAGCAACACATCAAACAAATTATACATCATGACCAAGTCAGTTTTATCCCAGGGTCTCAAGGCTGGTTCAATATACGTAAATCTATAAATGTAATCCAGCACATAAACAAATTAAAAAACAAAGACCATATGATTCTCTCAATCGATGCAGAAAAAGCTCTTGATAACATCCAGCATCCCTTCATGATCAAAACACATAAGAAAATTGGTATAGAAGGGACATTTCTTAAACTGATAGAGGCCATCTACAGCAAACCCACAGCCAATATCATATTGAATGGAGTTAAGTTGGAATCATTTCCACTCAGATCAGGAACTAGACAAGGCTGCCCATTGTCTCCATTGCTTTTTAACATTGTAATGGAAGTATTAGCCCCTGCAATTAGGGAAGAAAAGGCAATAAAGGGTATCCATATAGGGTCAGAAGAGATCAAACTTTCGCTCTTCCCAGATGATATGATTGTATGTCTGGAAAACACTAGGGACTCTACTACAAAAGTCTTAGAAGTGATAAAGGAATACAGCAGTGTCTCAAGTTACAAAATCAACATTCATAAATCAGTAGCCTTTATATATACCAACAATAGTCAAGTTGAAAAAACAGTTAAGGACTCTATCCCATTCACAGTAGTACCAAAGAAGATGAAATATTTGGGAATTTATCTAACAAAGGACGTAAAAGATCTCTTTAAAGAGAAGTATGAAACTCTAAGAAAAGAAATACCTGAAAATGTCAACAAATGGAAAAACATACCATGCTCATGGCTGGGAAGAATCAACATCATTAAAATGTTCACACTACCGAAAGCAATATATAATTTCAACGCAATCCCTGTTAAAGCTCCACTGTCATACTTTAAAGATCTTGAAAAAACATACTTCATTTTATATGGAATCAGAAAAAACCTTGAATAGCCAAGATGTTACTCAGAAATAAAAACAAAGCAGGAGGAATCACGCTACCAGACCTCAGACTCTACTATAAATCGATAGTGATCAAAACAGCATGGTATTGGCACAAAAACAGAGAAGTAGATGTCTGGAACAGAATAGAGAACCAAGAGATGAATCCAGCTACTTACCATTATTTAATCTTTGACAAGCCAATTAAAAACATTCAGTGGGGAAAAGATTCCCTATTTAACAAATGGTGCTGGGTGAACTGGCTGGCAACCTGCAGAAGACTGAAACTGGACCCACACCTTTCACCATTAACTAAGATAGACTCTCACTGGATTAAAGATTTACACTTAAGACATGAAACTATACAAATACTAGAGGAGAATGCAGGGAAAACCCTTGAAGAAATCGGTCTGGGTGAGGCCGGTGCCTGTGGCTCAGTCAGTAAGGCGCCGGCCCCATATACCGAGGGTGGCGGGTTCAAACCTGGCCCTGGCCAAACTGCAACCAAAAAATAGCTGGGCGTTGTGGCGGGCGCCTGTAGTCCCAGCTACTTGGGAGGCTGAGGCAAGAGAATTGCTTAAGCCCAGGAGTTGGAGTTGCTGTGAGCTGTGTGAGGCCACGGCACTCTACCGAGGGCCAGAAAATGAGACTCTTCTCTACAAAAAAAAAGAAAAAAGAAATCTGTCTGGGTGAGTATTTTATGAGGAGGACCCCCAGGGCAATTGAAGCAGCTTCAAAAATACACTACTGGGACTTGATCAAACTAAAAAGCTTCTGCACAGCCAAGAACACAGTAAGTAAAGCAAGCAAACAGCCCTCAGAATGGGAGAAAATATTTGCAGGTTATGTCTCTGACAAAGGTTTAATAACCAGAATCCACAGAGAACTCAAACCCATTAGCAAGAAAAGAACAAGGGATCCCATCGCAGGCTGGGCAAGGGATTTGAAGAGAAACTTCTCTGAAGAAGACAGGCGCACGGCCCTCAGACACATGAAAAAATGCTCATCATCTTTAATCATCAGAGAAATGCAAATCAAAACTACTTTGAGATATCATCTAACTCCAGTGAGACTAACCTATATCACAAAATCTCAAAACCAGATATGTTGGCGTGGATGTGGAGAAAAGGGAACACTTTTGCACTGCTGCTGGGAATGCAAATTAATACATTCCTTTTGTAAAGATATATGGAGAACACTTAGAGATCTAAAAATAGAGCAGCCATTCAATCCTGCAATTCCATGTCATAACAAAAATATTTGTACCAGAATGTTTATTGCAGCCCTATTCATAATTGCTAAGACATGGAAAAAGTCCAAGTGCCCATCGATCCACGAATGGATTAATAAATTGTGGTATATGTACACCATGGAATATTATGCAGCCTTAAGGAAAGATGGAGACTTTACCTCTTTCATGTTTACATGGATGGAGCTGGAACATATTCTTCTTAGTAAAGTATCTCAAGAATGGAAGAAAAAATACCCAATGTACTCAGCCCTACTATGAACCTAATTTAGGGCTTTCACATGAAAGCTATAACCCAGTTACAACTTAAAAATAGGAGGAAGGGGGGGAGAGAGACAAGATGGCGGACTGAAGCCAGCTTTCAACAGAGGCTCCCGTCCAGAAGGAGAGTTAAGGGACAGGAATTTAGTAAGTATCCTGGTGGACTTGAGCCTCACCAAGAGAGAAGGTTGAAGAACGCACATCAACACCGCTGAGGCAAGCTGCGATCACAAGGATGCAAACAAAAGGTACAAAATCCACCACCAAGCAGACGGAAGTCACCCTCCCCCATGGGACCGGCTCAAGAGCCCCACAATTAAACAAGCAGGCAGAAATTAAAGGCCCTCCCACTACACTCCACGGGAGAGACCTTCTAAAAACTGGACCTACCCCCCCTACTGGGGTGCCGTGGCGTTCTCCTGCCAGGCATAAAACGGAATAAAACTTTGGGAATCCTTCACCGGCAACCCTCCCGGCGCTCCCCTCCCGCCCACTGAGGTCTGGAGGCCTGTCCCCCAGGAATTCAGATCCTTGGGTGATTTCTCAAGGGGAGTGGACAGTCCCCGAGTTGCGACTGGTCAGCATTGACTCTGAGGCGTGCGAGTGAGGAGAGGGAACCGGGCTGAGGGGGAGTCACGCCTCGCGGCACTTCCCTGCGGTGCAGTGCAGCAACCCTCCCTGGGCACAAGACTGAATAAGACTTTAGCTTCCCCGCTGAGAGCTGAGAGCCCCTACTCTCACTCGGGGTCTGAGGGCCTATCCCCCAGGAGTTCAGATCCTTGGGTGATCTCTCGAGGGGAGTGCACAGTGCCTGCGCTGCGTCAGGTCAGGGCCGACTCTGGGACACGTGAGCGAGGAGAGGGCACTCTGCTGAGGGGAAATCAAGCCTTGGCGGCACTTCCCTGCGGTGCAGTGCAGGAGCACTCCCCGGGCCGTATTGTTGCCTAAAACTGAATGAAACTCTAGCTTCTGCCCCCCCCACTCCCATTCGGGGTCTGGGGGCCTATCCCCCAAGAGTTCTGATTCTTGGGGGATCTCTTGAGGGGTGTGGACCCAGCACAAACTGCGGCCGCTCAGTGCTGACTCTGGGGCGCGAGACAGAAGAGAAAAGGGTCGCCTGAGTGCCCACACCAGAGCAGCAGTTCCCTGAAGGTAGATCAACAGCCGTTTTTTCTTTAACGGCAGAACGCTCACTTCTGGATATTCTGAGGCCACACCCCCTGTCTCCCTGGGCAACCAGAGGAGGCCACCGTTGAGCGGGGGATTTCCTGACACTGCTCACAAACCCGGGAAGCTTCCAGGGCGAGCCCGACCCAGAGAGGTGATCGGACTCAAACCTCCAACACCAAAGACGTTTGAACTCAAAACAGCTCGTCTTCTGTAGGCGATTTCGACAGGAACAGAGACAGAACCCCGCAAAGTTGTCTGTTCTATTCTGCTCTGTTCTGTTAGCAGCATCCATCAGGGATGGGGCTAAGCCTGAGTGAACACCTCCCTCCCATCACCTGCATCAAACACTCATAGATGTCAGGCCCCATCTCCTCCTGCTAGATAGCGGCAGTCTGCGGGGGCCTGGCAGACTTCCTTGTGATTCAGGCAGGTGCAAACCCCTGGAGTGTCTGTTCACTGCAGGCAACTGGGTTAGCCATCTGCAGAGATACCAGTGACTGGGTCTGACGGAGGGGCAAAGTGGGGAAGGACTGCTCTGTTTGCTGGGTGGCTCCTCCTGACTCCACGCTGCACTGGGGTGAGCCGTGTCAGAGGAGTCACCAGGCCCCTGTGATCCAGTTCCCAGAGACCTCTTGAACTCTCTCACCCAAGACAAGTGCCGACTGAGACAGTAAATTCGGACCTTTTAACTGGGCTAATAGACTGAGGACTTTTCAGTCGGTGCCCTGGGTGTATGGTTGTAGGAAGGTTGATTCTCCTTTTCCAACTGGGGCCAGAGGTGGGCAGGCGGGGTGACTTCATTGCTGATTTTTCCACACAGCTGAGACTTCCAGCCAGAGTAGAGGTTGCAATAGGATCGAACAGAAAACAGCTGAAAATAAGACAGAACCACTTTGCTCCACCACACCAGACAGGGCCCCAGTATCTCAGGCCACAACACTGTACGGGCCCTCGATAAAACCCCAGGGGAAAAACCAAAGGGAGTAAAATAACCATGGGGCGGAATCAGCGGAAAAACTCTGGTAACATGAATAACCAAAATAGATCAACCCCCCCCAAGAAAAGATACGGCAGATGTGATTGAAGATCCCATTCATAAACAACTGGCTGAGATGTCAGAAATCGAATTCAGAATTTGGATGGCAGACAAGATTAATAAAATGGAATTGGGAATTCGAGGAGAAATTCAAAAATTGTCTCAAGAATTTAACGAATTTAAAGACAAAACCACCAAAGACTTAGACACACTGAAGCAAGAACTTACAGCCCTCAAAGATAGGAAAAATACAGTAGAATCCCTCAGTAACAGAATGGAGCAAGCAGAAGAAAGGATTTCTGACATTGAAGATAAAGTCTTCGAACGCTCCCAATCTCTCAAAGAGGAAGAGAAATGGAGAGCAAAAACGGATCACTCACTCAGAGAACTCTCAGATAATTCGAAAAAAAGCAACATAAGGATTATAGGAATTTCTGAGAACGATGATGTGGCCTCCAAGGGCACAGAGGCCCTTCTACATGAAATTATGAAAGAAAATTTTCCAGACATGCCTAGAGAATCTGAAATTCAGATAGCAGAGAGCTTCAGAACCCCAGCACGATTCAACCCCAATAAGTCATCCCCCAGACATATCATAATTAGTTTCACTAAAGTTAACATGAAAGAGAAAATTCTCAAAGCAGCCCGGCGAAAGAAAACTATAACGTACAAAGGTAAGAATATTAGAATAACTGCAGATCTCTCTGCTGAAACTTTTCAAGCCAGAAGAGGGTGGTCATCAACTTTTAATCTCCTAAAGCAAAAAAACTTTCAACCCAGGATCTTGTATCCAGCTAAACTGAGTTTCATCTATGATGGAGAAATTAAATACTTCAATGACATTCATATGTTGAAAAAATTTGCCATAAGTAAACCAGCTCTTCAGGATATTCTCAGACCTATCCTCCACAATGACCAACCCAATCCTATACCACAAAAGTAAACTCACTCAGAAACTTCGGATCAAACTCCAACTTCCACACTGGCGAAAGCATTAAAAATGTCCACTGGACCTTTGAAAAACTCGATACCGAAAATTCTACCAGACTTATCAATACACTCCACCAATGTGAATGGTTTAAACTGTCCTCTAAAGAGGCATAGGTTAGCTGAGTGGATACAAAAACTCAAGCCAGATATTTGTTGCATACAAGAGTCACATCTCAACTTAAAAGACAAATACAGACTCAGGGTGAAAGGATGCTCATCCATATTTCAGGCAAATGGTAATCACAAAAAAGCAGGTGTTGCAATTTTATTTGCAGATACAGTAGGCTTTAAACCATCAAAAGTAAGGAAGGACAAGAATGGTCACTTCATATTTGTTAAGGGTAATACTCAATATGATGAGATCTCAATTATTAATATCTATGCACCCAACCAGAATGCACCTCAATTTATAAGAGAAACTCTAACAGACATGAGTAACTTGATTTCCTCCAGCTCCATAATCGTCGGAGATTTCAACCCTCCCTTGGCAGTGTTGGATCGATCCTCCAGCAAGAAGCTGAGCAAAGAAATCTTAGATTTAAACCTAACCATCCAATATTTAGATTTAGCAGACATCTACAGAACATTTCATCCCAACAAAACTGAATACACATACTTCTCATCAGCCCACGGAGCTTAGTCCAAAATTGACCACATTTTAGGTCACAAGTCTAACCTCAGTAAATTTAAAGGAATAGAAATTATTCCATGCATCTTCTCGGACCATCATGGAATAAAACTTGAATTGAGTAACAACAGGAATCTGCATACCCATACAAAAACATGGAAGTTAAATAACCTTATGCTGAATGCTAGCTGGGTCAGAGATGAGATTAAGAAAGAAATAGCCAATTTTTTGGAACAAAACTACAATGAAGACACAAACTATCACAACCTCTGGGACACCGCAAAGGCAGTTCTAAGAGGGAAATTTATAGCACTGCAAGCCTTCCTCAAGAGAACGGAAAGAGAGGAAGTTAACAACTTAATGGGACATCTGACGAAACTGGAAAAGGAAGAACATTCAAACCCCAAACCCAGTAGAAGAAAAGAAATAACCAAAATTAGAGCAGAATTAAATGAAATTGAAAACAAAAGAATAATACAACAGATCAATAAATCAAAAAGCTGGTTTTTTGAAAAGGTCAATAAAATAGATAAACCTCTGGCCAACCTAATCAGGAAAAAAAGAGTAAAATCTCTAATATCATCAATCAGAAACAACAAAGACGAAATAACCACAGACTCATCAGAAATCCAAAAAATCCTTAATGAATATTACAAGAAACTTTATTCTCAGAAATATGAAAATCTGAAGGAAATAGACCGATACTTGGAAGCGCGCCACCTTCCAAGACTTAACCAGAATCAAGTGGAAATGTTGAATAGACCCATATCAAGTTCAGAAATAGCATCAACTATACAAAACCTCCCTAAAAAGAAAAGCCCGGGACCAGATGGTTTCTCGTCAGAATTCTACCAAACCTTTAAAGAGGAATTAGTACCTATAGAACTCAACCTGTTCCAAAATGTAGAAAAAGAAGGAAGACTACCCAACACTTTCTATGAAGCAAACATCACCCTGATCCCCAAACCAGGAAAAGACCCAACAAGAAAAGAAAATTATAGACCAATATCACTAATGAATATAGATGCAAAAATATTCAACAAGATCCTAACAAACAGAATCCAGCAACACATCAAAGAAATTATACATCATGACCAAGTTGGTTTTATCCCAGGGTGTCAAGGCTGGTTCAATATACGTAAATCTATAAATGTAATTCAGCACATAAACAAATTAAAAAACAAAGACCACATGATTCTCTCAATTGATGCAGAAAAAGCTTTTGATAATATCCAGCATCACTTCATGATCAGAACACTCAAGAAAATTGGTCTAGTAGGGACTTTTCTTAAAATGATAGAGGCTATCTACAGCAAACCCACAGCCAATATCATATTGAATGGAGTTAAATTGGAATCATTTCCACTCAGATCAGGAACCAGACAAGGCTGCCCATTGTCTCCATTGCTTTTCAACATTCTAATGGAAGTTTCAGCTACCGCAATTAGGGAAGAAAAGGCGATCAAGGGTATCCATATAGGGTCAGAAGAGATCAAACTTTCGTTCTTCGCAGATGATATGATTGTGTATCTGGAAAACACTAGGGACTCTACCACAAAACTCCTAAAAGTGATCAAGGAATACAGCAGCATCTCAGGTTACAAAATCAACATTCATAAATCGGTAGCCTTTATATACACCAACAACAGTCAAATTGAAAAAGCAGTTAAGGACTTTATCCCATTCACAGTAGTACCAAAGAAGATGAAATATTTGGGAATTTACCTAACAAAAGACGTGAAAGATCTCTATAAAGAGAACTATGAAACTCTAAGAAAAGAAAAAGCTGAAAATGTTAACAAATGGAAAAACATACCATGCTCATGGCTGGGAAGAATCAACATTATCAAAATGTCCATACTACCCAAAGCAATATATAATTTCAACGCACTCCCTATTAAAGCTCCACTGTCATATTTTAAAGATCTTGGAAAAACATTACTTCGTTTTATATGGAATCAGAAAAAACCTCGAATAGCCAAGACATTACTCAGAAATAAAAACAAAACAGGAGGAATCACACTACCAGACCTCAGACTTTACTACAAATCGATAGTGATCAAAACAGCATGGTATTGGCACAAAAACAGAGAAGTAGATATCTGGAACAGAATAGAGAACCAAGAGATGAATCCAGCTACTTACCGCTATTTGATTTTTGACAACCAATTAAAAACATTCAGTGGGTAAAACATTCCCTATTTAACAAATGGTGCTGGGGGAACTGGCTGGCAACCTGCAGAAGACTGAAATTGGACCCACACCTTTCACCATTAACTAAGATAGACTCTCATTGGATTAAAGATTTAAACTTAAGACAAGAAACTATAAAGAGGAGAGGAGAATGCAGGGAAAACCCTTGAAGAAATTGGTCTGGGTGAGTATTTCATGAGGAGAACCCCCCGGGCAACTGAAGCAGCTTCAAAAATACACTACTGGGACTTGATCAAACTAAAAAGCTTCTGCACAGCTAAGAACACAGTAAGCAAAGCAAGCAGACAGCCCTCAGAATGGGAGAAGATATTTGCAGGGTATATCTCTGACAAAGGTTTAATAACCACAATCCACAGAGAACTCAAACGCATCAGCAAGAAAAAAACAAGGGATCCCATCGCAGGCTGGGCAAGGGATTTGAAGAGAAACTTCTCTGAAGAAGACAGGCGCACGGCCTTCAGACATATGAAAAAATGCTCATCATCTTTAATCATCAGAGAAATGCAAATCAAAACTACTTTGAGATATCATCTAACTCCAGTGAGACTAGCCTATATCACAAAATCTCAAGACCAGAGATATTGGCGTGGATGCGGAGAAAAGGGAACACTTCTGCACTGCTGGTGGGAATGCAAATTAATACATTCCTTTTGGAAAGATATATGGAGAACACTCAGAGATCTAAAAATAGATCTGCCATTCAATCCTGTAATTCCTCTGCTGGGCATATACCCAGAAGACCAAAAATCACAACATAACAAAGATATTTGTACCAGAATGTTTATTGCAGCCCAATTCATAATAGCTAAGTCATGGAAAAAGCCCAAGTGCCCATCGATCCACGAATGGATTAATAAATTGTGGTATATGTATACCATGGAATACTATGCAGCCTTAAAGAAAGATGGAGACTTTACCTCTTTCATGTTTACATGGATGGAGCTGGAACATATTCTTCTTAGTAAAGTATCTCAAGAATGGAGGAAAAAGTACCCAATGTACACAGCCCTACTATGAAACTAATTTGGGACTCTCACATGAAAGCTATAACCCAGCTACAACTTAACAATAGGGGGAACTGGCAAAGGGAGGGGGGTGGGTAGAGGGAGGGGGATCGGTGGGATCACACCTGTGGTGCATATTACAGGGGTATTTGCGAAACTTTGTAAATGTAGAATGTAAATGTTTTGGCACAGTAACTGAGATAACACCGGAAAGGCTATGTTAACCACTGTGATAAAAATGTGTCAAATGTTTTATGAAGCGAGTGTATGATACCCCATGATCATATCAATGTATACAGTTATGATTTAATAAAAAAAAAATAGGAGAAAGGGGGAAAGTGAGGGGAGGGATGGGGGAGGGGGGTAGAGGGAGAGGGATTGGTGAGATTACACCTGCGGTACTTCTTACAAGGGTGTATGTGAAACTTAGTAAATGTGGAATGTAAATGTCTTAGCACAATAACTAAGAAAATGCCAGGAAGGCTATGTTAACCATTGTGATGAAATTGTGTCAAACGGTCTATGAAGCTAGTGTATGATACCCCATGATCATATCAATGTACACAGCTATGATTTAATAAAAAAATAAATAAATAAACATTTGTGAAGAAAAATAAATAAATAAAACCTCATAAGTGTTATTTTTCCATAGATGACATTTCCACTGCTGTCATTTTTATTTAACCCACTAATCTTTGAGTAACCCTGACTAGCTTTTTCAAATTTTTACATGATTAGTCAATTTCTACATATTTTTATAATTTACAGTTACATGCCTAATACCAACTCAAGCACAACTAAGCCTGTGTATGTGTCTCTTATCTATGTTCCCACAGAACCTGAGCTTTGCTTCTTGGAAGCATTAATAATATTCTACCTCTGTTTATAAGAAATTCAGCTTATAAAAATGTTGCTTGTACAGATGACCTGAAGTAAATTTATGTTAATGAAAAAAGAATCACCAGCTCTAAAAGATGGAAATCTTATGTTTATTACATGTTTTCCAAGTTTTTAAATTTCTAACTTATTGTTTACAATTTTTGCTGTAGAAATATTATGTACTTTTTCAAGAGTTTGAAGAAATTTCATTTATTCTGACAGAAAGGAGAATGAATTTCATCAATATTAAGATGTTTAAAAATACCTTATGGGATATGGAAATATTTTAGTCCTAAATTTGTTCCCTCTTTCTGCTACAACAAATTATCACAAATTTACATGCTTAAAAATTTATATTTATTGCCAGGCGCTGTGGCCGGCGCCTATAGTCCCAACTACTCAGAAGGCTGAGGCAGGAGAGTCGCTTAAGCCCAAGAGCTTGTGGTTGCTGTGAGCTGTGATGCTACAGCACTCTACCCAGGGCAACATAGTGAGACAATGTCTCAAAAAAAAGTATCTTTATTGTACTGTATTTCTAGAGGTCAAAAGACTGAAATGCATTTTACTAGGCTAAATTAAGGTGTCTGTTCCTTTCTGGAGGCTCTAGATGAGAATAAATTTTTTTTTGCCTTTTTTTTTTTTTAATTGTTGAGGTGTTTTGGTTTTTTTTGTTTGTTTTTTTTTTTTTTTTTTTTTTTTTTGCAGTTTTCTTTTTGCAGTTTGTGGCCAGGGCTGGGTTTGAACCCACCACCTCTGATATATGGGGCCGGCACATACTCCTTTGAGCCACAGGTGCCACCCAAATGTTGAGTTTTTCTAAGCTTCTAGAGCCTGCCTGTAGTCCTTGGCTCCTGTGTGCCTAACACCTACAAAACCAGGTATTGTTGGTCAAGGTTTTATCACATTGCACTACTCTTACTTCCTGATTACCGATGTAAGGACCCTGGTGATTACATTAGGCCCATCTGGATAACCCAGGGCAATCTTCCTAAAGTCAGCTAATTAGGATGTTAACTCCATTTGCAATCTTAATTCTGTGTCATATAGTTTAGTATATTCACAGGAGCTAGGAGTGAGGTTGTGGGCCATTATTCTGCCAACCACAAGTCCCTTCAACAGTGCTTTTTCAAAATTGTTTTTCTCTTTCTCAGTTTAATTTCTATCATAGTTAGTCCTTACATAAGCTTTCTAGACTCGGGAGGAAATCACAACATTTGTCTTTCAATTATATGGAGAAATAATCCACACAATTTTGAGTTTTATAACATCTGAGAAGTAGAATCAAAATAATCACATTCCCTTTCTTCCTTGAAGCTACATACCAAATTTTGACATTTTTAAAAGCCATTTTCCATGGCCATAAACAGTTTCCAATTCAGAGTTTAGAAAAGTTCATCTACAAATCAGATTTTAGAAAATCCCCACCTGTTTTTTAATCTTATGACTAAACAAATATCCTCAGCCTAATATACAAAACATTGTTGTAAGCCAGTTTGTTTAGATAACATATTAATAGATATGAAAATGATTTTTTTTTTGAAACAGAGTCTCACTTTGTTGCCCTCAGTAGAGTACTGTAGCATCACAGTTCACAGCAACCTCAAACTCTCTTGGGCTCAAGCGATTCTCTTGCCTCAGCTTCCTGAGTAGCTGGGAAGCTATTTTTTAGAGATGGGGTCTCACTCTTGCTCAGGCTGGTCTTGAACTCTTGAGCTCAAGCAGTTCACCCACCTCGGCCTCCCAGAGGGCTTAGGATTATAGATGTGAGCCACCACACTTGGTCATGAAAATGAATTTTAAGGATATATTTGAATATATATTGTGGGGATACTGGATAATACCAACCTCTATTTGACAACATTAATTATTCTACAAAAATTTGGTAAATATTGTGATGATAGTTTTATGATAATTATAAAATAAGTTTACCAGTAATCACTATAATATAATGAAACAAAATGATCATGGACATCAACTAAATTACCATTATTGGAAAATGCCTAAAAATCAAGTTCTGTGATAAAATAATTTTGAACAGTCTTACAGCATTTGCAAAATTATAAAGTATGAACAAACAAAAGAATAAAGTAGGAATATTCTAAATTATTTCGTATCTGGTATGTTTAAAATTTTTTTCACCTAATATACATATAGAAAGTTAAGTTGAGAGAAAAAAATGATTAAAAAATTAAATACAATTCAAATTCAGAATCACAAAATTATAAATGTCCTTCAGTAAATCTTAACATAGTCTCACATACTGCATGATATTGATCTTTCCATCTGGAAAAACTATTGTATTTGGTTGTGATTCACTGAAATATAATGTTGAATTTACTAGAAGAGAATTCTCATAACATTTCATTGAAAATTTTATGTCCATGTAACAACCCTAACCATCCCCCTGAATCTTGAGTTCTCACCATCACTGAAGCTAAGAATAGACATTCAGCTGAGTCTGTAGAATAATTCCTTGTGTTCAAGATGAGGTCCTCAATATGTGATAATAAGGAAAGGGTGCCAATCACCCCACCTCACTCCAAGCCCATATCTGTCAAGTCACCCCTAAAAGTAGGATAGTCCTGGCCTTGGGATTGTTAGAAAGGAGAGCCAACAAGAGGAAAGTTAGGGGCAGAGCAAGATGGCGGCCGAGTAACAGCTTCCTGGCATCTGGGCACCGTGAGTCTGGGGAGATAGGACTCCAGGCATCTCGGGCTGGTGGGATCTGCCTATCATCACTCCTATGAGGATACAGGGAGTCAGAGAGAGACTTCTGGACCCCAAGAGGAGGACTAAAACAGTGGAAAAACGGCAAGTGGTCACGTGTGTTCAATCCATCTAAACCCGCCCGCAACTGTAAGTTCAGAAGCAGCGAGACTGCAAACCAGAAAAGCCTTACCTGTGAACTGTTTTGGTGTCCTTGGACTTGGCACTGAGTTTGAACTGCCTTGGGGAGGGCCTGAGCCAGAGTGAAGAGAACTTTGGCCGTTGTCTAGGGCTCCAGTCTGAGCCGCTGAGCCAGACAGAGCTAATAGTGTTTGGTGGTGGGTCACACGGAGCCATTGTGAGTGATCTGCCCCGGCAAGCTCCGCACTCAGGGTCGCAGAGCTAGAATCGGGTGGGAGCTGGTAACCCAGCAACCAAGTAGCCTAAGGGTGGGGTCTGAGCTGCCTTGCAGCCCTAACCCTCAGGGGCAGAGTGAGACTGGTTTTGGCACACTGGGTAAGTGGATAGCCACTTCAGCAGTGATTCCAGCGAGAAGCACTTTACTGGGAAAGCTTCTGCTCAGCAAGTTCACAAGTTCAAAGAGCCTTTTAAGTGGGCTGAAGAGAGATTTAGGGTGTCTACCTGCTGGGGTTTGAGAAATCAGCAGCCTCCAGTCGTATCAGAACTGTGATTAACATCTCATACCCCAGAAGACCACGTGTTGCCCAGACAATATTCAATAACATATACAAACTGCTTTGTTTTTGGTTGTGTTTTTTTTTTCTTGTTTTCTTTTTTTTGTTTGTTTATTTTGACGTTGTTGATGTTCTTTTGTTTTTTAATTTCTATCTTTTCCATACAGATCCTTTTTCTTTCTCAATTTTTCTAGTTCAATTATAATTTCCCATTGCTGCCCTTTTTAATAACTAGAACTTCATTTTTGCTACTGTATCTACTGCTATAATTTGGTTGTTCACCCAATTTTATCCCCGTAAAGTTTTCTGTTTGCTTGCTTTGGTTTGATTTATAGCATTTTTGTCTTTCCTCTCTACTTGGTGGAGGTGGAGTACTGTGTCTGATCAGGTTAGCAAAGAGCTGCTGACCTCAAGGGAACCACCCAACTGGGCACCCCCAGAAGGTGGGGGTTTTTTTAAGGTTATGTCAAAGTACCCTACTGTACACCTATATTGCTCTGTCTCCCTCTTTCTGTGCCTCTATTCTTTTTGTCAATATTCCTTATACCCACCCCCTCTCCTTTCTGTATTTTTCTTTTTTTTCTTAACACTCGGTCCTCCTTTCTTTCATCCCTTTTTTACTCTTCAACCTTTTCACCCTTCTGGTCCTGTAACCCTTAGTCCACAGGCACAAGAACTTAAAGAGAAAGAGGAAGTGAAAGGAAAATTAGGGCAAGGAAACAGATAAAAGAAATCACTCATGAGGAAGAATCAGCAGAAAACTCCAGGCAACATGAAGAACCAGTCCAGAACAACCCCACCAAGGGACCATTAGGTAGCTACTGCAGAGGATTCCACCTCTAAAGAAATGTTAGGAATGACAGAAAGGGAATTTAGAATACACATGTTGAAAACAATGAAAGAAATGATGGAAACAAAGAAGGAAATTGCTAATAAAGTGGAAAATAACCAAAAGGAAATCCAAAAACAGAATAAAATAAGAGATGAACGATTTGAAGAATATAAAAAGGATATAGCAGACCTGAAGGAACTGAAACCGTCAATTAGGGAACTTAAAGATGTAATGGAAAGTATCAGCAACAGGTTAGACCATGCAGAAGAAAGAATTGCAGAGGTAGAAGACAAAGTTCTTGAGATAACTCAGACAGTAAAAGAGGCAGAAAAGAAGAGAGAGAAAGCAGAACGTTCACTGTCAGAATTATGGGACTTTATGAAGCGTTCCAACATACGAGTTATACGAATTCCAGAAGGGGAAGAAGAATGCCCCAGAGGAATGGAAGCCATACTAGAGAATATTATAAAAGAAAATTTCCCAAACATCACCAAAGATTCTCACACACTGCTTTCAGAGGGCTATCGGACCCCTGGTCACCTCAACTCTAACCGAGCTTCTTCAAGACACATTGTGATGAACCTGTCCAAAGTCAAGACAAAAGAAAAGATTCTCCAAGCTGCCAGGAGTAAGCGCCAGTTGACCTACAGGGGCAAATCCATCAGAGTGACCGCAGACTTCTCTAATGAAACTTTCCAAACAAGAAGACAATGGTCATCTACCTTTAATCTACTTAAACAGAACAATTTTCAGCCCAGAATTCTGTACCCTGCTAAGCTAAGCTTCAAAATTGACGGAGAAATCAAATCATTTATAGATATACAAACATTGAGGAAATTCGCCACAACAAGACCAGCTCTACAGGAAATACTTCAACCTGTTCTGGACACTGACCACCACAATGGATCAGCAGCAAAGTAAGAACTCAGAAATTAAAGGACAGAACCTAACCTCCACACTGATGCAAAAGATAAAACTAAGCAATGGACTCTCACAAAATAAGACGAATAGAATACTACCACACTTATCAATTATCTCAATAAATGTTAATGGCTTGAATTCCCAGCTGAAGAGACATAGATTGCCTGACTGGATTAAAACACACAAGCCATCATTTGCTGTCTGCAAGAAACACACCTGGCTTCAAGAGACAAATTAAAGCTCCGAGTCAAGGGTTGGAAGACAATTTTTCAGACAAATGGAATTCAGAAGAAAAGAGGAGTTGCAATCTTATTTTCAGATACATTTGGATTTAAAGCAACTAAACTCAAAAAAGACAAAGATGGTCACTTTATATTGGGCAAGGGAAAAATACAACAAGAAGACATTTCAATTCTAAATATTTATACACCCAATTTAAATGCTCCCAGATTCTTAAAGCACACCTAACTCAATCTGAGCAATATGATATCTGATAATACCATCATAACAGGGGACTTTAACACTCCTCTTACAGAGCTGGACAGATCCTCTAAACAGAAATTAAACAAAGATATAAGAGATTTAAATGAGACCCTAGAACAACTGTGCTTGATAGACGCATATAGAACACTCCATCCCAAAGATAAAGATACATTCCTCTCATCACCCCATGGAACATTCACCAAAATTGATCACATCCCGGGACACAAAACAAATATCAACAGAATCAAAAGAATTGAAATTTTACCTTGTATCTTTTCAGACCATAAGGCACTAAAGGTGGAACTCAACTCTAACAAAAATGCTCAACCCCACCCAAAGGCATGGAAATTAAACAATCTTCTGTTGAATAAAAGATGGGTGCAGGAAGAAATAAAACAGGAAATCATTAACTTCCTTGAGCATAACAACAAAGAAGACACAAGCTACCAAAACCTGTGGGATACTGCAAAAGCAGTTTTGAGAGGAAAATTCATCGCTTTAGATGCCTACATTCGAAAAACAGAAAGAGAGCACATCAACAATCTCACAAGAGATCTTATGGAATTGGAAAAAGAAGAACAATCTAAGCCTAAACTCAGTAGAAGAAAAGAAATATCCAAAATCAAATCAGAGATCAATGAAATTGAAAACAAAACAATCATTCAGAAAATTAATGAAACAAGGAGTTGGTTTTTTGAAAAAATAAATAAAATAGATAAACCATTGGCCAGACTAACGATGAATAGAAAAGTAAAATCTCTAGTAATCTCAATCAGAAACGATAAAGGGGAAATAACAACTGATCCCACAGAGATACAAGAGATCATCTCTGAATACTACCAGAAACTCTATGCCCAGAAATTTGACAATGTGAAGGAAATGGATCAATATTTGGAATCACACCCTCTCCCTAGACTTAGCCAGGAAGAAATAGAGCTCCTGAACAGACCAATTTCAAGCACTGAGATCCAAGAAACAATAAAAAAGCTTACAACCAAAAAAATGCCCTGGTCCAGATGGCTTCACTCCAGAATTCTATCAAACCTTCAAGGAAGAGCTTATTCCTGTACTGCAGAAATTATTCCAAAAAATTGAGGAAGAAGGAATCTTCCCCAACACATTGTATGAAGCAAATATCACCCTGATACCAAAGCCAGGAAAAGACCCAAACAAAAAGGAGAATTCCACACCAATCTCACTCATGAATATAGATGCAAAAATTCTCAACAAAATCCTAGTCAATAGATTACAGCTTATCATCAAAAAAGTCATTCATCATGATCAAGTAGGCTTCATCCCAGGGATGCAAGGCTGGTTTAACATACGCAAGTCTATAAACGTTATCCACCATATTAACAGAGGCAAAAATAAAGATCACATGATCCTCTCAATAGATGCAGAAAAAGCATTTGATAAAATCCAGCATCTTTTCTAATTAGAACACTGAAGAGGATAGGCATAGGTGGCACATTTCTAAAACTGATTGAAGCTATCTATGACAAACCCACAGCCGATATTATACTGAATGGAGTAAAACTGAAAGCTTTTCCTCTTAGACCTGGAACCAGACAAGGTTGTCCTCTGTCACCTTTACTATTCAACATAATGCTGGAAGTTCTAGCCAATACCATTAGGCAAGACAAGGAAATAAAGGGAATCCAAATGGGAGCAGAGGAGGTCAAACTCTCCCTCTTTGCTGATGACATGATCTTATACTTAGAGAACCCCAAAGACTCAACCACAAGACTCCTAGAAGTCATCAAAAAATACAGTAATGTTTCAGGATATAAAATCAATGTCCACAAGTCAGTAGCCTTTGTATACACCAATAACAGTCAAGATGAGAAGCTAATTAAGGACACAACTCCCTTCACCATAGTTTCAAAGAAAATGAAATACCTAGGAATATACCTAACAAAGGAGGTGAAGGACTTCTATAAAGAATACTATGAAATCCTCAGAAAGGAAGTAGAAGAGGATATTAACAAATGGAAGAACATACCATGCTCATGGATGGGAAGAATCAACATTGTTAAAATGTCTATACTTCCCAAAGCAATCTACCTATTCAATGCCATTCCTATCAAAGTACCTACATCGTACTTTCAAAATTTGGAAAAAATGATTCTGCATTTTGTATGGAACCGGAAAAAAACCCGTATAGCTAAGGCAGTTCTTAGTAATGAAAATAAAGCTGGGGGCATCAGCATACCAGATTTTAGTCTGTACTACAAAGCCATAGTGCTCAAGACAGCATGGTACTGGCACAAAAACAGAGACATAGACACTTGGAATGGAATTGAAAACCAAGAAATGAAACTAAAATCTTACAACCACCTAATCTTTGATAAACCAAACAAGAACATACCTTGGGGGAAAGACTCCCTATTCAATAAATGGTGTTGGGACAACTGCATGTCTACATGTAAAAGACTGAAACTGGACCCACACCTTTCCCCACTCACAAAAATTGATTCAAGATGGATAAAGGACTTAAATTTAAGGCATGAAACAATAAAAATCCTCCCAGAAACTATAGGAAAAACACTGGAAGATATTGGCCTGGGGGAGGACTTCATGAAGAAGACTGCCATGGCAATTGCAACAACAACAAAAATAAACAAATGGGACTTCACATGAAAAAAGCCAACAATCCCATATATCAATGGGCAAGAGACATGAATAGAACTTTCTCTAAAGATGACAGACGAATGGCTAACAAACACATGAAAAAATGTTCATCATCTCTATATATTAGAGAAATGCAAATCAAAACAACCCTGAGATATCATCTAACCCCAGTGAGAATGGCCCACATCACAAAATCTCAAAACTGCAGATGCTGGCATGGATGTGGAGAGAAGGGAACACTTTTACACTGCTGGTGGGACTGCAAACTAGGACAATCTTTCTGGAAGGAAGTATGGAGAAACCTCAAAGCACTCAAGCTGGACCTCCCATTTCATCCTGCAATACCATTACTGGGCATCTACCCAGAAGGAAAAAAATCCTTTTATCATAAGGACACTTGTACTAGACTGTTTATTGAAGCTCAATTTACAATCACCAAAATGTGGAAACAGCCGAAATGCCCACCGACCCAGGAATGGATTAACAAGCTGTGGTATATGTATACCATGGAATACTATTCAGCCATTAAAAAAAATGGAGACTTTACATCCTTCGTATTAACCTGGATGGAAGTGGAAGACATTATTCTTAGTAAAGCATCACAGGAATGGAGAAGCATGAATCCTATGTACTCAATTTTGATATGAGGACAATTAATGACAATTAAGGTTATGTGGGGGGAAACAGAAAGAGGGATGGAGCAAGGGGGGTGGGGCCTTAGTGTGTGTCACACTTTATGGGGGCAAGACATGATTGCAAGAGGGACTTTACCTAACAATTGCAATCAGTGTAACTGGCTTATTGTACCCTCAATGAATCCCCAACAATAAAAAAAAAAAAAAAGAGGAAAGTTAAACTTAGCTAATTACTAAAAAGACAAGAAACTGCCGAATTGCAAGCTTTTCCTACGTGTGAGCTCGTTGGGATGGTGATTTTGGCCTAATGTGTGTGTGTATTGCGTTAGTCTTTGTGACCAAAGTAAAAGCCTCTAACTCAGCGGTTCTCAACCTGTGGGTCGCGACCCCTTTGGAGTGTATTAAAGGGTTGCAGCAGTAGGAAGGTTGAGAACCACTGCTCCAACTAATACTAACCTCAAAAATGAGTAAAATGTCATGTCAGATTTTTTAATGTATCCCTACTGGTACAGGCAATTCCCGGTGGTATTCCCATGTGTACAGTGTGATCCCTGGTATTTAGGGTCACAAGTAGATTACAAACCCCTTTGAGGGAATTAGCATAATACCCTGCCTGACAAACCTTCAAAGCACACAATTCTGTGATAGGGGGCAGAATGTAGTATAGTTTTCACTTAAAAGTATTTGGCAATTGCATTTAGTGTGAGCAGAAAGAACAGCTCCATTCCATGCAGTTCTGTGTTTGGGAGATGCGTTGCCATTCTTCATTTCTCTTACTTGAATGGGGAGTATCAGGCTTCTCTGGGGACATGTTCTGCCCCCTTACTCCTGAGTCTCCTGCATTTTTTCTATACATAGGAGTTTTATTTCCCATGCTCAGCTTCAGAGTATACACTTTTAGTAACTGCCAAACTTTTGGTTTCTTTGACATCCACCAACCACATCTTTCTTACAATTGACTTAGCTGTGGGCACCATGTGTACCTTGCAGCTAGTTGGGGGCCTTGAGGGCTTGGCCACCATGTACTCCCTGCTGCCTTCTCAGAGGGAACCAGACCCTATTTAGGATGCCTGAAAGCTATTCATTAATTGGCACATTATAGATTATTTTTCTTTGATAATGTTTTTGGGTGTACTTATTGTCATTGTCCAAAGAAGCAGCAACATCAGTCACTTTTAAATTAAGGTTTCTCTTGTAGCAACATCAGGGGAAAAATGAACACAACATACAGCTTTGTTTGGCACTATGCATGAGCCCAGATGAGGTAAAGAGATCTAAAGTTGTTTGATGATCCATTATGTACTTTTGTTGAGCCCATGTATAATCCACCTTTCAGAGCACGGACAAATGTGAGCTTTTACCGGTCTGAACTCCAGTAAAGACTGGAGTTTGCTATAAAATTTAAGACTGTTCTTGGTCACGAGTGGTGGCTCACACCTGTAATCCTAGCAGGAGGCTGAGGCAGGTGGATTGTTTGAGCTCAGGAGTTTGGGACCAGCCAAGATTCTGTCTCTACTAGAAGTAGAAAAACTAGCCAGGCATAGTGGTGCACACCTATAGTCCTAGCTACTCAGGAGGCTGAGCAAGAGAATCATTTGAGCCCAAGAGTTTGAGGTTGCTGTGAGCTATGATGCCATAGCACTCTACCAAGAGTGACAAAGTGAGATTCTGTCTCAAAAATTAAAAAAAAAAAAAGGGTGGTGCCTGTGGCTCAAGGAGTAGGGCACTGGCCCCCTTCAAGCCCAGCCCTGGCCAAAACTGAAAAAAAAAAAAAAAACTGGAATGGATGAGCCTATTGCTTGGCTCAAGCCTTAGACTCCAGCAGGTATGAGACAAACTGGGGCAAAACCCAGAGAGATAATGATCCATTTATTTACTTTCATACAAAGTGCCAAAAAGACAAAATTCAGCAAAACATTGCTTTATGATAATAAAGCCACAAAAAATACCTATAAATCATGGATGATGGTCACCTCTGGGGAAAGGAGGGAAACTAAGTCAGGGTAGAGTTTAATTATTATTAACACATAAAAATGTACATTCTTTCCTAAGTATGAAATAAACCATAACCAAAATACAAAAGTCATTTCAGCTTTAAAAGTGATAATTTTCAAATACCATGCCTGTATTTTGCCAAGTATTCTAACCATCTCATCACTTCTTACTTCACAGTCTTAGTTCAGTACAGGCTTATAGGTCTTTTCTAGGGTGTCTATTGATATTTACGTTGACCTTTTCAGCAACGAATGAGTGACAAAAGATTGGGAACATGCTCAGTATCTATTTAGAGAGAGCTGGTGACATACATTTCCATCATCTTGTACACCTTTATGAAAATTAAGGAAGGCACTCACTGAAGTGAAAAAAGGTACAAAATTCATTTTTAAGTGAACAAAAAGCAAAGTATTTCTCCTCATTGCAAACCATGTTGCTTTTGCCTTTTATATCAAAGGAAAAAATATGTAGTTTAAATTACTTCCTTTTACATAAATGCTGAGGAGATGTCAAGAAATACAATAATTCCTGGTATCCTTAGGGAATTGGTTTCAAGATCTCTGGTAGATACCAAAATCTACAAATGCTCAAGTCCCTGATATAAAGTTGGATAGCATTTGTATAAAAATTATGCATATTATTCTGTCTACTTTAAATAATCTCTACATTATTTATAATGTCTAATATAAAGTAAATGCTATATAAATAATGTTATACCATATTTTTCAGGAAATAATGACAAAGAAAAAAGTCTGTACATGTTTACTACAAATATAATTTTTTCAAATATTTTTGATCTTCAGTTGGTTGAATCCATGGATGTGGAACCCAAACATACAGAGGGCTGAGTATAATAAATCACTACCTTAGGAATCTTGATGTAAGTAGATGGAAATGCCAAAGGATTTGGTAAAAGTCAGAGCCTTCACGTATGATTCCTTTTTCCTTTTTTCCTTGAGACAGAATCTCACTTTGTCACCCTCAGTAAGGTGCCCTGGCATCCACAGCTCACAGCAACCTCAAACTCTTGGGCTCAAGAGATCCTCCTGCCTTAGCCTTCTGAACAGCTGGGACTACAGGTGCCTGCCACAGCTTCCTGCTATTTTTAGAAATTGTGCCTTGCTCTTGCTCAGGTTGGTCTTTTTTCTTTTTTTTCTTTTTTTAATTTTTATTAAATCATAGCTGTGTACATTAATATGACCATGGGGCACCATACACTTTGTTCATAGATTGTTTGACACATTTTCATCACACTAGTTAACATAGCTTTCATAGCATTGAACTCCTGAGCTCAGGAAATCCACTTGCCTTGACTTTCCAGAGTGTTAGGATTATAGGCATGGGCCACCATACCTGGCCTTCATGCATGATTGCTAATGCTCAGCCTGAGTTTTTGAATTTCTACATTCACTATAAACAATTAATGATAGATAAAAAATTGTTAGGGATGGATAGGGAACAGGCTAAAAAGAAAAAGAAAAGCAGACAATTGCTGAGAAAGAAAAGTGGGAAAGTGCTAAGACAGAGGAAACAATTCCTTAGCTTAGACATGAGCAGGATAAGGAAGATAGACTATTCTGGGCTACTACGAAATCAGAAGTAGCCACAATTGTGGTTAGAAAGTTTTGAAATTCAGGTACTGTTCAACTCCTAAGACTCCCACAGAGGGATGGATCAATAAGAACTTTTTGAAAAAGTTAGTATCCCATGATTAATCAATGTCCTATTAATAGCTTGGAGACTTTCCAAAGGTGAAATTAGTTAAGAATAATGTTGAATCATCTTGATCAAGGCCTTAGATGAAAGAAATGCATAAACATGAGTTAGGAAATGCATAAACATTATTAGTAAGTAGAGCAAAGCTAGGAATTGGGGAATAAATACATAAGAAAAAGTTTGTAAGGGGTCCTTCCTTATTTTTGAGGAAGAGACCCATACCTTCCTTTCAGGTGTGTTCTATTTGCTTATAAACTTAAGTATGTTCTACATGCTTAAAAGAATTAAACTTTTCTGTTAAATTGCCACTGCCTCTTGACTTCCTCTTTTTGCAATAGCTCTGCTTTTGCTGCTTAGTTTCCTCTTTTTGTGCTGAAGAAATCAAAATGCTTTTAGATTCTGGAGACCACTTGCTGGTGGCACCCAGAGAAAGCCCAGACCATAGCCTCCTGACAATTATATTAACTCTATTTTATTTTCAATAGTTTATACATCAAAAAAGCATATAACATGTTTTTGCATACCATAAGAATGATATCTTTCAATTTTCTTTGTAAACAACTTAACAGTTGAGATTGCAGAACATTTACTGATGTAGGCAGAATATTTAATGCATTATGATGGCATAACAGCCTGAGGAGCTCTAGAGAAACATGAGCATTATTTTAAAAGAACCATTTAAAGCCTCTGAAAATTATCCATAAGGCAAACATCAAAGGAGGAACATCCATTTAACACAGTCTCTGGAAGTTCTGTGAGGATGTTAAGTCTATGGTGTTTCAGTACTGATTACTTCCTTCCTCTTGATCTCAGCTCAGTGAGGGGAACACTCCAGACCAGGCTGTACAGCCAAGAATACAAGGTTCTCTGTCCCCCAGAAAAGTCAGAGAACTTTTTCTAAGAAGAGTTTGACTTTAACATTTTTCACCCTACCTCTTGCTACCCTCTACTGAGGTTAATCCTATATAGGCATGCTTAAATGGGAGGGATATGATTCTGAACTCATGCCTACAAATGGAATGAAAGCATGGAATGAAAGCTTTCATCCCATGCATACACTAATGGAATGAAAGCTCTACTGTGAGCATGGTGTATTCAGAATACTGCAACACTGATCAGTTTCATCCTAGCTCAGGAGGTGGTAGATTCACGGCAGGATACAAAGACTGCTGTCTCTCCCCTCCACCGAACACTCAGTTCTTAAAAAGAAAAAAAAAATTACTCTGGAAGCAACTTGCCATTGTACCTACCTAAGTTTCAGAACCCTATCACAGACATTTTTCTATGAGGGAAAGAAGTTGTAGAACAGATAACTCTTCATCTCTTGCCAAATAAATTAATTTCAATTGTAACAGATCATATGAAATCCAAGCCAAAGGGTGCTCCACCTTCAACAGTGGAAATAGATGTGAAAATCAAGTAGCAAGAGATGGATTTAATGAAGAGACAGTGTAGATTGTGGGCCAACTATTTGGTAATAAAGAACCACTGTTTGGGGGAGCCCCTTCAGGGATGAAGAAATATCAAACACTAATATTAGGTAGCATTCTTATAAAGAAATTGTGGGAGGGGGCGGCGCCTGTGGCTCAGCGAGTAGGGCGCTAGCCCCCTATACCGAGGGTGGCAGGTTCAAACTGGCCCCGGCCAAACAGCAACAAAAATAGCTGGGCGTTGTGGCGGGTGCCTGTAGTCCCAGCAACTTGGGAAGCTGAGGCAAGAGAATCGCCTAAGCCCAGGAGTTGGAGGTTGCTGTGAGCTGTGTGACACCAAGGCACTCTACGGAAGGTGATAAAGTGAGACTGTTTCTACAAAGAAGAAAACAAAGAGCTGGGCGCGGTGGCTCACGCCTGTAATCCCAGCACTGTGGGAGGCTGAGGAGGGAGAATCGCTTGAGCTCAGGAGTTTGAGACTCGCGTGAGCGACAGTGAGACCCCGACTCATGAAAAAAATGGAAAAACCCAGCCGGGCACTGGGGTGAGCGCCTGTAATCCCAGTGGCTGCCGGAGGCTGAGGCAGCCGGGTGCCCGCAGCCTGAGTCTGAGGTTGTGGTGAGCTACCATGCCCATGGCACTCTGCTCAGGGGCATAGGGTGGGACCCTGTCTCAACAAAAAAAAAAAAGAAAAAAGAAAACAAAGAAAAAGAAATTGTGGGAAGAAATCCTCAGGAGTCTGACAAAAGTACCGCTATTTAGGAGACAGGTAGAGAAAGAAAACAGGCCAGAACCAAATTGCATGATCACAGCAACCCCCTTCCCATACTCCTGTAAATCCTCACGACCCTGACAAGGGCATAGCCATCCTGGGAAGACAGCTAGTGATGGAAAGCAGGCCAGAGACCAAGTGGCATGGTCACAGAAGCCCTCTTCCCAACCTCCTGAAATGCTTTAGGGCTGGTGTTCCTAGAAAGCATCAGAATCTCCTACCCTGTCCTGCTTGGCACTGGAGATAAGGCCTTCCTGCAAGATTAATACCTTTTGTGGAAGGCAGTAATTCTAAAATCAGTCTTGGCACAGCACCTTTTACTTTGCGGGAAAGATGACTTCCCTCACTTCTCATGACTGCCTCCCGCATTCCAACTACACTAATAAAATTCCCTCCACACTATGTGAGTCAAACTGGGCTAACTTATGGTCAGACTCCATTCTGCTCCTTTACAATAAAGCCTCTCCTTCATCCCTGGACTGGCCTCCTCTTCTTGTGAATTCTGGCCAGACTCTATCCCTAAACCTCTCAAAAATCTTAACTAAAGGCATAAATGAAATGATTTCACATCATTTAAAAAATAAAATATTAAAAAACAAGCCAAAACCAGTAAATAACAAGTGTCAGTGAGAATAAAGAGAAATTGGAACCATCATGAACTCTTGGTTGTGTTACTAAAAGCTTGGCACTTGTCTCTGAAGCTTCATCAGACAAACAAGAACAAGTTGATGAGGAAAAGCAAAGAGGAGTCCACCCAAGGATGCCAAATTCTGTTATCAAAAGTTTGGCACTTGTTCCCAATGCTACAACAGAAAAATGAAAAATGGTTGAAGAAAAAGAGTTTTTATCATTTTTCTAGCAAATGAGTAGCGTGGAGACTCCCATCTTAAAATGCCATCATCCTAATCATAAGCAGAAAAATTGATTTTAACAGGAAGGTTTTCAGCTTCAGTTTATTTGCTGTTTGACTATATTGTGATTCATTCCATCTCCAGTGAAGACAATCCCATGATCTCTGCCCCAGACCTATGAGTGGAGCAAAGGACACTTCTGTGCTCCTCCCAGCCATTGGCCTGAGGCAGGAATGCAGATTTCAATTCCCAAAGTGAGTGGGGGAGGTTTTAAAAAGAGAAAAAAAAAAAAAACATTTTTACCCTTCAGGTCATTCCCTGTTACATATTTCCCACTGTCAATCTTACCCTTTGATATCTATGAGAGGAAGGAGGGGCAATATAGTCATCAAATTATTTCCTGCTGAATTGGGGCAATGTTTTATTTTATTTATTTATTTATTTATGTTTGAGACAGTCTCACTATGTTGCCCTGTGTAGAGTGCTATGGTGTCACAGCTCACAGCAACGTCAAGGTCTTGGGCTTAAGCAATTCTCTTGCCTCAGCCTCTCAAGTAGCTGGGACTACAGGTGCCCACACAATGCCCAGCTATTTTTTGGTTGCAGTTGTCATTGTGCTTGTTAGGCCCGGGCTGGATTCAAACCCGCCAGCTCTGGTATATGTGGCTGACACCCTAGCTGCTGAGCTACAGGCGCCGAGCTGGGGCAATGTTTTAGATGGAAGTTTTATACTTATATATGTTTTTGCAAAGCTTTGGTAGTAGATTTATAAAAATAACGAATGTAACAGATTACAGGTGCAAAAGCATAAATAACTATAGCCATGCATATGGCTTACTCAATATGGTTAGATAAGAAAGAAACATGGGACCTCTGAGCAGGCAGCTATTAATCACACCCTTTTAGGCTCAGCACCTGTGGCTCAAGCGGCTAAGGCACCAGCCACATACACCTGAGCTGGCGGGTTTGAATCCAGCCCGGGCCCACCAAACAACAATGATGGCTGCAACCAAAAAATAGCAGGGCATTGTGGCAGGTGCCTGTGGTCCCAGCTACTTGAGAGGCTGAGGCAAGAGACTCGCTTTAGCCCAGGAGTTGGAGGTTGCTGTGAGCTGTGACGCCACAGCACTCTACCCAGGGTGACAGCTTGAGGCTCTGTCTTAAAAAAAAAAAAAAAAATCACACCCTTTCAGTGATCCAAGAACTTGGTTTTTGTAAATTTGGAAATCATATTCATGAATATTGTACCAAATGAGGTTTAGGATGACAAACCCAGCAGCAAGACAGATCAGAAGAAATGTTAGCTCATGTAGCAAGAATAAGATGGAGTCAGTCAGGCTAGAGAGGACACAACACAGCTGGTATGGTCAGTGTAAGTTCTATGAGCCTTTCATCTCAGGTCTTCCATTCTTGTTTTGTAAATTTTGCTCCCACTCTCAAGATGTATATCTTGAGTAGCTAAGGATGATTTAGGAAATTAACTTTTGAATTAGAAATATTGTGATCAAGAGTTATGCTGATCAAAGTTTATTATTGTTTATGGTCTTTGCTTTGAACCTTTATGTATGAAACTGTGGTTTTGGAAAAGGAAGAGCAGAACAGTCTCGGAGATGCTACTCTGACTGTTCTCCAGAAGTGCTGGCCGTATGATAATAAAGCTTTTTAGACATAATCCTCATGTCTGCAGTTGGCTGATAGTGGCAGGCATCCAGACCCTCTGGAAGAGGCACTAGCCTGGGGAAATCCTCAGTAAGGAGTTATCTCTCCATCCTATACACAGAAAAAATAATCAAAGAAAGCTTAGCAAAAATATCAACATTTTCATTTCTGTTTAGATACTTTATATTGTCTAAAGGCTGGCACCTTCACTGAAAGCTTGGGTCTTCTTTTTCCATGGGATAACTATTTAGTTTGGTGTGATGGACCCAAGGTTTTACATCTGATAATTCTAATGAGGTGTGAGTTGTTAGAGGTAATTCATAGGGTCTCTTCCATTTCTTTGCTTCCAAATGAGGCAGGGATCTGAAAGAGGTGAACTCATGCATAGCAGTTAGCATCTGACTCACTCGTTTGATGAAATTGCTTTAGTCTGCTTTCTTTACTCATGGTTATAATATCATATTTACCTCAAGATGCTAAAAAGGGTCTTTTATAAATGATTCTGTAGGGATTTAACTTAAACCTGCTTTTAGGGGCTGCCTTTATCCAGAGGAGGGCAAATGGCAACACCCAATCTCACTTTATATGGGTTTCTTGCTTCAGTTCCAAAATATAAGAAATTGGCTTCCTTGCTGGATTGTCTCTACTACAAAGGGGTGGTCTGTTACCATCTTGTAAAATTCCCAGGTCACCATTGGTTGACGTCTGTGTGCTATCAACCATTGCATGCCTGCTGATATGCTCAGTCTTTGCAGCTGACTGCCCACAGCATCCATCACCAACATGCCATTTTCCATGTGGTTGGCCTCATCCCTGTACTGCTGATGCTTATTATCTCATTGTCCTCAGAGCCCTATTTCTGTTCTACCCTGGCATATGCTTGTTAGGAACTCAGCAAAGGCCTGCATAACTGTAGGTGAAAAGCCTATATGCCTCTGTGCCCACCATTCTGAGAGTGAGCAAGGACAAAGTCTTTCTTTACACAGCCAGGAAAAAACCAAGGCAGAACTCTGTTGAAGCCGTTAATCCCGATCACTGAGGAGGTAAAATTCCTGTGATCAGAAGCTGGCCCCAGAGGCTGAGGTGTGCAAGCATGTTATCAGTATGTCTTAGGAATCACTGGGCTGTGTCTTAGCAAGATAGTGTTAATTGCCTCCAGATGGTGAAGGGCCCAGAGGGCAGATGAACAATCAACCTTTTCCCCCACAGCAGTCATGTGACTTATTGGTTTATGGGAAAATGGCTAACAGCATGTTTTTCCAGAATTACTATTTTTAAATATAATAGAAAGCTTAGAAGAATGAGTATCAGTTGATCAGTAGATTAGCAGACTCCAGGGAAAAGTTAATTTGTTTTTACAATATACCTATGAAGTGATTGTGTGATTATTGATTAACAGTGTGTACGTGCAGAACTGGCTATATATGCCAGGTAGAAATAAAGAAGTTTTCTACTTGCCACCATAAGTGCTTGTAGCCCCCTTTACTCCATACTATTTGAATAAGCAGGTCTATACTCTGCAACATTGGCCACCCGAAAGAACCACATGCAACACATGACCTGGGCCAGTAGCTCCTGGTAGGAGCCTATCTCAAAGTGAGTTCCTTTGGAAAGATTCTGGTAGCTTAAGATGCCCCTCTTCATTTAGGTAGTACAAGCCTCTACCTAGCCTGAAAATGTATCTCCTAATACAAACTTGGGTGTCTGAGTGGAATTGGCAGTCACCAAAGGTGTGTTCCCACATGCAGGGCTCCCTGTGCACTGAGTCACCTTTCTGTTCTTGGACTGCCCCAAGCAAATAAACAGTTTAATGCACGTGGGATATTCTCAAGTAATAACCCACCAAATCCATTAAGAGGCATCATGCCCCTAACGTGTGCATTCATGCAGGTGCCCCAGAAGAGGCTGAACCAAGGCCTCGGGCAGGAGAATGAGTTCATGACAATCCTGTCCCCCTTTAAATATGCCATTGTACATATTGAACCTTAATCTTTAGTTTTAAAGAGGATCTAAATCTAGCCAGGGTATCAAGGCTCTGAGGAACTATTAATCTCCAGCAGTTTCCTTAGCACAGTGGTTCTCAACCTTCCTAATGCCACAACCCTTTAATACAGTTCCTTGTGTTGTGGTGACCCCAACCATAAAATTATTTTTGTTGTTACTTTGTAACTATAATTTTTCTACTGTTATGAATTGTAATGTAAATATCTGATATGCAGGACATATTTTCATTGTTACAAATTGAACATAATTAAAGCATAGTGATTAATCACAAAAAACTATATGCAATTATGTATTGTGAAATATTTATTTCTAATTACCAATAAATGAAATTTTGTCTTGAAGCATGGTGTAGCATGGGTAACAGTCTTAATATAAAAACAGTAACCTACATTGCTGTATTTTGCGACAGTATGCATAAAAAGCCAACGTCAGTGTGAAAGTTGAGATTGCATCTTTCTCACCAGATCAGAAATTCTCAGGGCACTCTTGGCAAAAGCACAATGAAGATCATCTTCCACAAGTCTACTTCTGTATTTAGACTTGATAACCAACAAATTGGAAAACGCTGTTTCACAAAGATATGTTGTTGGAAATGGAAGAAGAAGGTGCAACACAGTCTCAGACAGAACAAGATATGACTGCGAACACTTGATCCAGAATTATGTAACTGGTATTGTAGAGAAATCAGTTCTCACTGCATTGCTGTTAAGTTCAATGAACTCCTCTTGTACTGTCTCAGGAACATTTTCAACTTTGACTGGGAATGTGCTTCTGGCAAATACAAATGGAGTGTCAGGTAGATTTGAAAAGTATGATGAAATTTCATCTGCAAGCATGTGCAAGTGTTCTTTCACAGAAATTATCATCATAATCCTTTTGTCTGGTTCAATGTCATGTTCCTCAAAGAAAGCAGATAAGGTAGGCAACATGTAAATTTTATTTTCTCCATTTTTTTTTCCAAAGCTAAAGTTTCATTTGGAATGATCAGATCTTTCAGACAAGTTGAGGCATGTTGCTTTTGGTTCTTGAAGTGATAAATTTAACTCATTCAAGATGACAAAGATGTCAACCAAGTAAGCTATTTTCTGCAGTTCACTTTTATCGCTGAAAAGTGCTTCAAACTGCAGTCTTGCTTTCTGATTAAAAAACGTTTTGAGTTCATCACGAAGCTCAAAAACATGTTTTAAAACTTTTCCTCTTGACAACCATCTCTGTGAAATAGCACATCATTATTCGGCGCATCCAACTCATTGCACAGTTGTGAAAATAGCCAACTGTTTAAAGTGCTTGCCTTTACAAAATTGACAGAACTTATGACTCTTTTTATTACTTCTTGTAACTCTTGAGGCAGCATCTTAGTTGCTAATATTTACCAATGAATCATACGGTGAGTTCCAATGACTTTTGGTGACTCATTCAGTACCAAACATTGAAATCCAGATCGACATCCTAGCATAGCTGGAGCACTATCTGTGCAAACAACACAAACCTTTTCCCAAGAGATCTTATGCTCTTTCAGAAATGAACCAACTGTGTCAAATACATCACGTGCAGTAGTTGTCGTTTCAAGAGGTTTGCAAAAAAGAAACTCATTTTTAAAGTTGCCATCATTAATATACCTCATGTAAACCAGTAACTGTGAACAGTTTGCAACATCTGTAGATTCATCAAGTTGGATACTAAATATTGGAAGTGGAGCAGATTTAATTTCCTGGATTACCTGATCAAGAATGTCAGCAGACATGTCATCTATTCTTCTGTGGACAGTGTGGTTAGATAAGGAAATTGCACTCAATTTTGTAACAAATTCATCTCTGATCATAACTTGAACGATGTCTTTGACCGCTGGCAACAGTAAATCCTCAGCAGTGGTGTGAGGTTTCATAGCTCTGGTGATTCTGAGTGCCACCAAATATGAAGCTTCAACAGCTACTACATTTGTTTGTGGTACTTGCCACCAGTGTCAAGTCTGGCTTTCTTGAGTCCATCAGCTTTGCTTCTAAAATAGTTGGTATCCTTGCTGGCAAAGCTCGGATGCTTGCAATCGAAATGGCTTTTTAGTTTGTTCGGCTTCATAGATTTGGCTGAGAGAACTTCACAAGATATAACATATTGTGGTTTCTTGATTCCTGCTGTAATTATTGAGGTAAAACCATACTGTAAAAAATCCTCACTATATTTTCTTTTCTTTCTTTCTTTTTTTTTTTTTAGAGACAGAATCTCACTTTATTGCCCTTGGTATGGTGTCACAGCTCACAGCAACCTCCAAATCCTGGGCTTAGGTGACTCCTTTCCCTCAGCCTCCCAAGCAGCTGGGACTACAGGTGCCCACCACAATGCCCAGCTATTTTTTTGTTGCAGTTCGCCAGGGCTGGGTTTGAACCTGCCACCCTCAGTATATGGGGCCGGTGACCTATCAGCTGAGCCACAGGCGCCACGCCTATATTTTATTTTCTTAACGTTCTTCTCTACATGATCCATTATCATGGGATGGTTTGCTAATGAAAATAATATATAACAATAGCTTTAATAACACAAAAGATGATACATGGCATAGTTCAGTCAATTCAGTTCATTAAAATTTCCTATGATTTACCATTCTCTGTGGGGTTTTTTTTTACATACATGTTACTATCACAAGGGGGCAGTCTTCACATCAAACACAGCTGAATATAAGAAGACCCATCAGCATCTAGATTTAAGTTCCTATGGTATACACACACACACACACACATATTTTTTTTTTCTTTTGCAGTTTTTGGCCGGGGCTGGGTTTGAACCTCCCACCTATGGTATAGGGGGCCAGTGCCCTACTCCTTTGAGCCATAGGTGCTGCCCTGGACATATATGTGTGTGTGTGTGTGTGTACAGGAGTTGATGATTTTACAGTACATGATTTTACATTTACCCAATGATTATAATTCATGAAGTGTCATTTTTACCTCCAATATTGCTGCTTTCTTTTTTCTTTCTTTCTTTCTTTTTTTTTTAGAGACAGAGTCTCATTTTATTGCCCTGGGTAGAGTATCATGAGCAACCTCCAACTCCTGGGCTTAGGCAATTCTCTTGCCTCAGCCTCCCAAGTAGCTGGGACTACAGGTGCCCGCCACAATGCCCTGCTATTTTTTTGTTGTAGTTTGGCCAGGGCTGGGTTTGAACCCACCACCCTTGGTATATGGGGCTGGTGGATATATTTTTATCATTGTGCATGTCCGTGGTGCCAGTTGGAAAGAAAGAGAGCTCAGCCCTACCCACTGAGCCACAGGCGCCACCCCAATATTGCTGCTTTCAACACAGCAGCTGCTTTCTACACAAGTGTGACTGGTCTGCATAAGTACATTATGGCGTCAACCCTGTCACATACACCTGTATTTGTATGGGGTGTTATGTGATGGGGTTGGCACAATGATGTTATCACGCCTTGTATTGCATGTGGACGGACCACCTGGAGACGGATAGAGGAGTGATGTCTTGGAATATGTATTTTCTGATGGTCTTAGGCAACCCTTGTGAAGGGGTTGTTTGACCCCCAAAGGGGTTGCAACCCACAGGTTAAGAACCATTGCCTAGCAGCTCTGCCAGTGGCCTGATTTCTTTTTGCAATGCTAGCCATCCATTTGGCTAGCCATCCATAGAGAAATGGGGTCTCACTCTTGCTCAGGCTGGTCTCAAACTCCTGAGCTCAAGGGATCTTCACATCTCAGCCTGCTAGTGTGCTAGACTTTGGGTAATCATATGTGTTATCAAAAATAAGTTATACTTTTGGCCCAGTTATGTGGGAAAGGGATCCTCAAACCTTAGATATCCCTTTAGCATAAGCATGACCATTTTAGTGAGGCAAGACTTAAAGAAACAGGGCTGAGAATTGAGCCAAAGTTCAAACCACAGAACAGTGGCCATAAAGGAGGCCTAGAGGTTGAACCACAGAACAATGGTTAAAGTCCTACATCTCCAGTATATTCAGTTAGGGCAATCACTCCAATAAGGTGGCAGAATGTGGAATTTCCACCCCAATAACAGCTTCTCAGCAGGAGATAGTTCCTCCCATGGCTACCCCTCATCCACGTTCTTGCTATATTTTGCTATAGCTTGATAAAGATGCTTGAAACCAGGAGGGGGCAGGGCTTACCTTGGCTCGCACTTCATTTCTATTCTTTCCCCTAATAAACTCCCTTTGTCCTGAGACTGGCCTCCTCTCCTTTTCTATAACCGCCACCTCATTTCTATCCTATGCCTAACATCTTTTAAGCCATGGCCTATATGAGGGCCATTATTTCAGTGGCTTACTTTATTAAGTAATTTAATAAAGTACTTTATCCTTATTTTCTATCATCAGGAGCTCTCTTTCTTTCCAAATGGCACCACGGACATGCACAATGATAAAAATATACTTAGAGTCTGCCTAATGTTTGTCAGTTTCCTCTGGATAACTGAAGAGCTCTGATTAAGGAATTGGCAACAAACATAGTCCTCGGTTGCAATGCATTTGTGACTGCCACATATCCAGCTCTTTGCCAGTGAAAAGATTCATAAAGCTCTTCTGCCAGTGAAAAGATTCAGATCTGGTTCTGGCAGATTTATACTGTTAGAACCTTAAAGCAGTTATGCTTCAAAGACTTATTCTCTTCAGCTGGTACAGGACTGAGACTAGACAACTCTCAGCTGGTACAGGACTAGACTAACAACTCACAAGTAGTTACTATTGCCCAGAGGCAAAGAGGCCATTTTCTTATAATATTGTTCAGTGGCTTTGATAAGTGTGACACTGGTTGTGGGATGTTCCCCAGCATCTACATGAAGACTCCAAGTCTCATTCCTTGTTTATCGTATTATTTATTAATTTATTCAAATTTTAGTTATTTTTAATGTTTAATTATACAAATAATACATTTTCAGTGTAGGAAAATCAGAAGATACAAATGAGCAATAATTTTATACGCTTCCAAAGTTTTCTCTTGGACATACATGAACATGTTATTCTAATTCCTGGCCCTCAAAAACAATACAAACAGTAAAAATAAGGTCAGATTAGCCTTAACTGTAGCAGAGGTAGTAATTTATGTTATATACAAATCTATGTGCAATCATCTCAATTTGAGCTTTAAAAATCTAAATTGTTGCTGTTGAAATAATACTAAAATATTATTCTTTAAATAGCAACAGTTTCAGAATAACTCAGAACTTGATTCAGACATGCTTCTGATAAAGAGCCAAGTACCATTTTTCCATTAAAATAAGTATATATCTGCTATTGCATACTTTGAAGAGAAAGAAGAACCTTCTGTTGATATGGCGACAGCTCTTCATATGTAGTTACTTTCTAGTATACTCTTCATCCACCCTGGCATGCTTGAAAATATTCATCAAACATAGAGGAAGACTCATCTTCACATTCCTTTGGTTCTTTAAATTCCAAGTCTTCACTATATTAAATGGCAAAATCAATATGCTCTAATACAATGTTCATGCTTTCTTCCTCAGACTGATTATAAGGTAAATATCAAACCATGCTATAGTGATCAATCAGTTCGCATATAGCATTAGTCAAGTTTTTTAATTTTTTGCCGTTTTTTTTTTTTTTTTTTTTTTAGAAACAGAATCTCACTTTGTTGCCCTCAGTAGAGTGTTGTGGCATCACAGCTCACAGCAACCTCCAGCTCTTGGGTTTAAGTGATTCTCTTTCCTCAGACTCCTGAGTAACTGGGACTACTCAGCACCCACCACAATGCCCAGTTATTTTTTATTTATTTTTTTTTTTTTGCAGTTTGGCTGGGGCCGAGTTCTAACACACCACTCTTGGTATGTGGGGCTGGTGCCCTACTCACTGAGCCACAGGCGCCACCCCACAGATAATTTTATTCAATTTTACTTTAAGGCAACAACAACCTAAGCAAGCAGATAACCTACACATTGGGAAAGGATATTTGCATATTTGAATCAGACAAAAGCTTGATAACTAGGATCTACAGAGAACCCAAATAAACATAAAAAGAGCCAACAGTCCTTTAGATCATGGGGCAAGAGAGATGAATAAAACTTTCTCTAAAGAAGACACACAAATGGCTAATAAACATATGAATTTTTTGCTCCTTATAGTCCTTGTAGAATCTTCTAACAAAGAATACCTGTCTGCATCTAGAAATTTCTCAATTTCCTTTTTTGCTTTCTTACTCATTAGATCCATTTTTGTCATGATGTTAACTTGTGGAATTTCTAGAGAGATCATGACACCCAAGGCTGCCAAAATGGCAGAAATAAATTTGAATGACTCCACCATAAGCTGAGAATCAACAAGAAAAACTCCACAGACTCAGAACTCCCACTACTCCAGAAACAGCACCAGATGTTTCATCACAGACAGATGAGCGTACAACTCAGTCTGACCTGGACAGTCAAAAAGGATGCAGTTATCCTCTACATGGCCAAGACAGCTCTCTAGCCAGTCAAAAATATTGGCAAAGTAGTCCATGCAAAATACTCATTCTTCATTGGTACTGAACCTCCAAGAATCATACTCCATCACATAATCCACTTCAATCAGTTCCCGGATGTCAGCTGTCACAGAGTAGTTGAAGTGTTCTGCTGTTGGATCTAGGTTTAAAACTTGGAATGCCCAGGTTAGGGCTTCACAGTGCTGGACCCTGGTGGCACAATAGGTGCTCTTCTGGCTGGCTGTGGGACCCATGACCAGCTACACGTAGTGAGGTATGTAGGCTCTCTGGCTTTCTGGAGCTGCCAGCCACACTTCTTTCAACTTTTGTGGGATGGCCACTAGTATTATTTAATTTCTTTCTGTAAGACAGGTAACTCCAAAGTGGAGGAAGTCATAAGACTTTGCATTAGTTTTTCAAAGTCATCTTGACAGTCTGTGGTTCAGATCAGGGGCCCCACATCTGTCACTTTCAGGGTCCCATACAAGGGCTTAACCATATTGGTCTAATGTTTGGGCTAATTTGGAATTCCAGATAACTAAAGTGCTGTTTGTAAATCTGTCCAACTGCAGATTCTGCAAGTCCCTTGCTAAGCTCTCATAAAACAGGGCAGGAGAGTTATTTTATTTTATTGTTCTCTTCCTTATGATATTCTTTTTTATCATCATTATTGTTTTTATTTTGGATTAATATAAGGATATAGACAATTAGATTATATTGTTTGCATTTGTTAGGTACTGTCTGAGTTGTAGTTGAGTCCTTAACCTAGGAGGTGTGCCATATACCCTTACATTGTACCCATTAAGTGAAAACTTAACTTTCAGCCTCCCTCCCCTTTTCTCTCCCTCCAACTTGATTGCGCTTTTCTCTCATGTGGGCCTATTACTGTTCATCTACTAGTTTTAAATTAGTATTGAGTACATATGTTTCTTGATTTTCCATTCTTGAGGTAAAGAGAATGTTCTTTTTTTTTAATAAATATAAATTTTATTTAGGAAGAACAAAGAGAAAGTTTAGAGGACTTCCAAAGAGTGTTGAAAGTGGGTCCCTCTCATGATGGAGAGGTGAGAGAGATGAAGATGCAAAGGCAGTACAGAAATATAAATACTTCTTACTTTGAAATTGGTTGCAACTTTTTCATTGGCTTCTCTGTGCCCTCAGGTATTATTGTTTTTTTCCTTTTGGTCATTAATTATTGCCTTTCTATTGTTAATTTGTTACCTAGGTTACCTTATACTCACATCCTTATCAGACCCCCAGATTTCCTGGTTCCACAGACCAGGCTTCCCTTCCATTCCCCTTGAAGTTCCTTTCTGTTTTGTTTTTTGGGGTTTTTTTGGCCGGGGCCAGGTTTGAACCAGCCACCTCCAGCATATGGGGCTGGCACCCTACTCCTTTGAGCCACAGGCGCCGCCCTGAAGTTCCTTTCTGAATGTCTCTTCTTATTCCTTCCCTGAAGAGATGTGGCTCTGAAATATTGACGGGAAAATAGACAACAACTGCTCTTAGCTACTTCCTGTTATCAAAAGGGGGCACTGGCCTACCTATTGAACCATCCTCAGGTTCACTACTCTAAAGGGGTTTTGGAGGCCAGAAGTTTCTGGCCACTTGGTCAATAGGTTCTGTTAGGTAATGGCCCCAGAGAAAGCCCCTTCCTGACTGACTAACCAAGATTAGCTGTCTCACTCTTAAAGTTAGAGCTACCCGCTGAAAATTTCAAACTTATGACCTGCCCCTAAAGGCTCTTCCCACCAAAGCAGTAACTCCTTATTGGCTATTCTACCATCCCATCACCATTCTAAGACTTCCCCTAACCAAACCTATATAGCTCACTCTCTAGCTCTCTCCCTCCCCCTCCCCCTTCCTCTCTCCCCTCCTCTTTCATTTTCTCTTCTCTTCTCTCCTCCTCTCTCTCTCTCTTCTTCTCTTCTTTTCTCTCCTCTCCTCTCCTTTCCTCTCCTCTCCTCTCCTCTCCTCTCCTCTCCTCTCCTTTTCTCTTCTCTCTCTCTCTCTCTCTCTCTCTCCTCTCTTATAAGCCTTGGTGGTCTGTGAGATCTCTGCCGGTCGAGTGCCCCGCTTTCAGGTTTCGTGAGTATTTGCTGGAATCCTTGCCTACCATCATCTTAATGTGGAACTGTTGGAGTCTGGAAGACATAAACTGGGATCTAATGTGGAATCTGGGGAATGCAGGTGTCATCTAAGAGTCTTTTTCCTGGGGCTTTTGTACCAGAAAAAACTTGAAGTTTTTTCCTTTCCAGGTTCTGCTGCACCAGAAAAGATGTTTGTGTCAGGGCTTCTATTTCCCGGAACCCAGTTGATCTGGTTTGATTATTAGGCTGAACTAGAAAGTTCAGCCAAGGCATGGTAGTAATTGAAAGCAAAAATGAATGGGAACAGAAAATGAAACTGGAGCAGGACAAGCTGTAGAGGAATGGACACTATGCTTGCAAAGGACAGTTACTGATTCTTATCACATTAAAAGAAAACGCTGAGAACAGGGCAGTCTCCTGACAAGCCAAGAGACATTTTGTGACTTGGGGACAATCCCCCAAGTAACTCAGTGTTCCAGAATGAGATAAGATTGGTCACTCACTAGTAAGCATGTGTTAAACTTGGATGCTTAGTACTTCTTCATGAGGGTTGCGGGAAAGAACACGTGAGGAGAGCACGTGGCAATCGTTATGCATGCAGCCCTTGTATGTAATTACCTTAACTCTCCACACCTCTTGTGTATAACCTTAATAAATAGCTGTTGTGGCGGTGGCTCTGGGCTACCTTGCACTTAAGGTTAGCCCACCTCCGGCAAGCTTATACTTCTAATCTGTGTCATGCCAGGTTCCTTCCTGTGGTAACTGAGACCAGGGCCTTAGGGGTCATGACAACAAGCATCATGAATAGCGAGCAAAAGTAACATGTAAAAGTCTCAGTATAACAGAAACATTTTATTTAAGAAGAATAAAGGGAAAGTTTAGATCACTTCCAAAGAAAGTTGAAAGTAGGTCCCTCCCATGATGGAGAGAAGGTGAGAGAGAACAAGGAGAATGTTCTTTAACTCCATCCAGGAAAACACAAGATATTTAAAATCTTCAGCTTTTTAATGATTGAATAGTAATGTGATGCCTCCGTATTTGTTTACATTTCTTAAAATTGTATTGGCTATTCAGTTTTGTTTTTTTTTTTCTGGTCCCATATGAAACAAAGTACTATTTTTTTTTTCAAGTTCTTCAAAGTTTGATCTTGGTGCTTTGATGGGGACTGCATTAAATCTGTAGATTGCTTTGGGCACTATGGACATTTAACAATATTGATTCTTCCCAGCCATGACCAATGGTATATTCTTCCATTTGTTTTTGTTTGTTTGTTACAGAGTCTCACTTTGTTGCCCTTGGTAGAGTGCCATGGTGTCACAGTTCATAGCAACCTCAAACTCTTGGGTTTAAACAATTCTCTTGCCTCAACCTCCCAAGTAGCTGGGACTATAGGCACCCGCCACAACACCTGGCTATTTTTAGAGGTGGGATCTCAGTCTAACTCAGGCTGTTCTCAAACCCGTGCGTTCAAGCAGTCCACCGACTTTGGCCTCTCAGAGTGCTAGGATTATAGGTGTGAGCCACCAACCCTTGGTCCTGTTCTCCCATTTGTTAATATCTCCTGCTATTTCTTTTCTCAGGATATCATAGTCCTCTTTATATAGAATCTTTATGTTTAGGTATATTCCAGGTATTTCATTTTCTTTGAATCTACTGTGAAGGGTATTGTGTCTTTGATTTGATTTTCAGCTTGACTGTTATTGGTGTATTTGAAAGCTACTGATTTATGCACATTGATTTTTTTTTTTTTTTGAGACAGAGTTTCACTTTGTTGCCCTCAGTAGCTCACAGCAACTTCAAACTCTTGGGCTTAAGTGATTCTCTTACCTCAGTCTCCCAAGTAGCTGTGACTACAGGCACCCGCCACAATGTCCAACTGGTTTGTTTGTTTGTTTTGGTTGTAGTTGTCATCATTGTTTGGCAGGCCTGGGCTGGATTTGAACCCACCAGCTCTGGTGTATGTGGCTGGCGCCCTGGCCACTGAGCTACAGGCACCAAGCCATATGCACATTGATTTTACATCCTAAGATGTTACTGTGTTCTTTTTTTGTTTCGGGTTCATTGAATGTACAAAGAATTAGGTTACACTGATTGCATTTGTTAGGTAAAGACCCTCTTATAATTGTGTTCCGCCCCCAAGAGGTGTGCCATACACCGTGACCCCCCATACCTCTCCTTCTCTCCTTCTTCCCCTCTCCCAGCTCCCTCATTCTCCTGCCCTCCACCTTGAATTGATTTGAGTTTTTCTCTTATGAGGGTATGTGTTAGATCATCTACTGGCTTCATATTAGGGTAGGAGTCTCATGGTTGTATCCCTGGAGTTTTCTAACTATAAGATCATATCATCAGCAGATTGAAAGTTTGACCTCCTCTGTTCCTTTTGGATATACTTGATATCCTTCTTTTGCCTTATTGTATTGGATAGGACTTCAGCACTGTGTTTAAAGTTCTGGACCTATGTTTAATAGTGGACATCCTTGTCAGGTTCCAGTTCTACATGGAAATGCTTTCAGTTTTTACCCCATTCAGTATGATATTGGCTATGGGGCTTATTGTAGATGGCTTCTATCACTTTAAGAAATGTCCCTTCTATGCCTATTTTCTTGGGTCCTTGTCAGAAAAGGATGCTGAATTTTGTCAAAAACTTTTTCTGTGTCTATTGTAAGGATAATATGGTGTTTGGTTTTGCTTCTGTTTATGTGGTGAATTGCATTTATGGATTTGCATATGTTGAACTAATCTTCCATCCCCAGAGTAAAGCTCACCTGATTATGATGTATAATTTGCTTAATGTATAGCTACATTCTATTTGCTATCCTGGTTTTGGTATCAGGGTGATACTTGATTCATAAATAAGGAGTTAGGAAGAGTTCCTTTCTTCTCAGTGTTTTGGAATAGATTCTGCAATATATGTACAAGCTCTTCTTTGAAGGTTTGTTAGAATTCTGTTGAAAAATTATCTGGTCCAGGACTTAGTTTTATTGAGAGGTTTTTTTTATCGTTGCAGTTTCAGTGCTTGATACTGACCTTTCAAGAGTTCTGTTTCTTCCTGGTTAAGTCTAGGGAGCTAGTGTTATTGGTCCATTTCCAGTTATTGGTCCATTTCCTCCATATTTTCAAATTTCTGGGCATAGAGTTTTTGGGGGTTTTTTGTTGTTTGTTTGTTTGTTTTGTTATATTTTATTTCATTTGGTAGTAATCAGTGATGATCTTTTGTATCTCTGTGATATTTGTTGTTTTCCCATTTTGTTTTTCTGATTGAAGTTATTAGAGATCTTTGTTTTCTGTTTCTAATTAATCTGGTCAAAGGTTTATTGATTTTATTTATCTTTTCAAAGAACCAACTTATTCTTCTGTTAATCTTCTGTATGGTTCTTTTGTTCTTGACTTCATTTAATTCTGAACTAATTTTGGTTATTTTTTTTTTCTGCTAAGTTTGGGATTGGATTTCTCTTCCTTTTCCAGTTCCTTGATATGATTCATTAGGCTGTTGATTCACACTCTTTCTATTTTTTGGATGTAGGCATTTAGGGTGATACATTTCCCTCTTAGGACTGCTTTTTCAGTATCCCACCGGTTTTGATAGTGCCTTGTTGTATTGTCATTTTGTTTTAAGAATCTAATGACTTCCTTTTTTATCTCCTTCTTGACCCAGATGTCATTTGGTAAAATGTTTAGTTTCCATGACTTTGTGTGCAGATGGTTTTGTTGAAGTTGAGTTCTACCTTTTTTTTTCATTGTGGTCTGAAAAGATACAAGATATAATTTATATTCTTTTAAATTCATTGAGATTTGATTTGTGATCTAGGATATGGTAAATTTTGGAGAATGATCTAACAGCTGACAAGAAGAATGTACACTCAATATTATTGGAGTAGTATGTTCTGAAAACGTTAAGCCTGTTTGTTCTGGGTTCATATTTAAATCCATTGTTTTTTGTTTAGCTTTTGCTTGGATAACCTGCCCACTTCTGTCAGCAGAGTGTTGAAATTCCCAGTTCTCACGCTGTTTTAGAGTAACACATTGTTCTGACTGGTTAGGGTTCATTTTATACACCTGGGAACATTTAGGTTGGGTGCATAAAGATTTAGAATTGACATGTCTTCTTATTGTATTGTTCTCTTGACAAGTATATAGTATCTATCTTTGTATTTTTCTACTTCTGTTGCTTTAAATCCAATTGTATTGGCAAATAAGATTACAACACCTGCCTTCTTCTGATTTCCATTTGCCTAAAGTATTGTTTTCTAGCCCCTCACCCTGAGTCATTTTTTGTCCTTGGAGGTTAGATGTGTTTCCTGAAGTATATACAGTATATAAATGGTGTGTGTGTGTGTGTGTGTGTGTGTTTGTGTGTGTGTGTTTTAATCCAGTCAGCCAGACTGTGCCTCCTCAGTAGGGAATTTAGGCCATTCATATTTATTGAGAGAATTGATAAATATGATGGGTCTCTATTCATCTTCTTTTGGGGACATTTTTGCCTACTTTTATCACAGGCTGTTGTGTTAGCTAGGCTTTGTCCTCTGGTTTCTGGGTGTCTTTACTTCACTGGTGGTCCATTGTGATGGTCTGTGTATAGTATGGGTCTGAGTACTTCCTGTAGAGCTGGGCTTATAGTGGCAAATTTCCTCAATGTTTGCTTGTCAGTAAAAGATTTGATTTTTCTATTGAATATAAAACTTAGGTTAACAGGATGCAGAATCTAGTTGTTTTGTTTGAGAAGACTGAATACAGGTGAGAACTCTCTTCTGGCTTGCAAAGTTTCTGCTAAAAAAATCCACTGTCAACTTAATGTTTTTGCTTTTGTTGGTAAGCTTCTGCTTATTCCTAGCTGCTTGCGGAATGTTCTGTTTTGTTTTTAACTTGGCCAGGTTAATTACAATGTGTCAAGGAGATGCTCTGTGTGAATTGAGATGACCTGGGGTTCAATGTCGATCTACAAGGGCTGTGTCTGAATGTTTGGTGATGCTTAGAAAATTTTTGGTTATGGTATCCTCCAGGAGGGCTTCCAGGCCTTTGGGACTCTGTTTTTCTCCTTTAGGGGTAGAGAGGAAATTATTTTGTAATTCACAATATCTGATCCCATCTGTAGACAGATCAACAATTCAGCCTTTATGAATTATTTCAACTGTCATGTGTATGTGAAGGCTTCATCTAGTTGTCATTACCTATACATTACTTTTACAATGTTTCAGCTATCTGCAACTGTTTTCTGCATATGCAATATTTGTAGTAAATTTTCAGAATACAAATTCAATACATTAATCTCAGTGAATTTTAAATTGCTACAAATAAGGTATAGAAAATAATTTTCATAAGATAACATAGCCTATTAAAACTAATTTTCTTGGAGTCCTAAGATGTCTAATAAATGATACAAAATGATAGTCCTTTATTAAGTTCCATGAAATTTACAATCAAAATGTAGAATGTAAATGTTTTGGCACAGTAACTGAGATAACGCCGGAAAGGCTATGTTAACCACTGTGATAAAAATGTGTCAAATGGTTTATGAAGTGAGTGTATGATGCCCCATAATCATATCATTGTATACAGTTATGATTTAATAAAAAAAATAAAAAAAAAAAGAAAACAACTGAAATACATAGAGATAGCAAAAAAAAAAAAAAAGAAATTTACAATCACGTTTGTTTGTTAGTGAACTGAGGAAAATATACTTCTAAAATCTGAAGAGTGCACAAAGGTCTAAATATAGCCATAATGTTTTACAAAATGCTCCTGGGAAGCCTTATAGAATGAATGTTCATGTACCCCTCTGACATCAAATTTAATTTGAATTTAATTAAAATTCTAATACCAATGTTTAAGATGGTATTAAGAGGTGCCATTTCTGGCGTGGTGTCTGTAGTACAGTGGTTACAGTGCCAGCCACATACCCCTAGAGTGGTGGGTTCAAACCCAGCCTGGGCCAGTGAAACAACAATGACAACTGCAGCAATAACAACAACCAAAAAAAAGGTGACATTTATGAGAGGTAATTAGTATTATATGAGATCATGAGAAAGTTCTATGAATGGAATTAGTATCCTTATGAGAAAATGCACATAAATGTCACTTTTAAATAACAGAAATGCTTAGCCGGGTGCTGTGGCGGGCACCTGTAGTCCCAGCTACTCGGGAGGCTGAGGCAAGAGAATCGCTTAAGCCCAGGAGCTGGAGGTTGCTGTGAGCTGTGTGATGCCACGGCACTCTACCAAGGGCCATAAAGTGAGACTCTGTCTCTACAAAAAATAAAAATAAAAAAAAATAACAGAAATGCCATGTAATTATTAATATTATTTTATTTTAATAAACCATGTAGTAAAAGTATAATATTTGACTACGTCAAGATGTTGTCATGGTTGTCCTATGTGATTTAGCATTACTTTGCCAAGTCCAGATAATAGGAAACAGAACAGACTTAACCACTATAACAATTCTCCACTCTTAAATTTGGATAAATTTTGTAATTCACCAATTTATCTACCATACATTTTAAATAAAAAATATATTCATTTTCTACAGTGAAAATAGAAGAGATACTTTATTATTTTCCCCTGGTACAATTTTTGAGTAAAATCTTTGAAATTTCATTTGAAATAATCTCCCCCCATCCCCCAAAAGAAACCTGAAATGGTCCTCAGAATCTTACTATACATGTTCAGGGAACATAATAATGAAAATCTGAATTTTTAACAAATAAAATATAAAACTAATATTTACTTCTGAAATCCACTACTTTCTTACCTCTTTGAAATTCATTTTATCTTTTAAGTCTATTGATAAAATACATTTTTATAAATATAAATATTATATATATATATATATATATATATATATATATATATTTGTGTGTGTGTGTGTGTGGTTTTTGGCCAGGGCTAGGTTTGAACCCACCACCTCTGGCATATGGGACCGGTGCCCTACTCCTTGAGCCACAGGCGCCACCCAATATAAAATATATTTTTATATTACATATAAAAATAAATTTATATTTAATGGAAGACTGAGACTCAAATAAGAAAACAAAAATTTTTAAGGTGGCAAACACAGGGAGGGGCAGACACATATGACTCCAGGGTCAATAAGGTCATCCTAACGTTAGGAACATCCTCCCACTCCTATTCTGCTCAGTGAGGTGCTCGGTGACTACCCTCCCAGGAGACACTGCACTGTGCCTAAAGTGCATTTTTGCATTATACGTTTTTGCAACACCTTGTTAGAATGGGGTTTCTTTGTCCTTTTAGAAAGCTTCCCCCCACTTTACAAGTGAGAAAATCCAGAGGGCAAGACTCATTTCTGCCTTTCCCCCTCAATACTAGCATCCAATTGGCTGAACACCAGTGAGTCTCCAAATAAGGGAATCCGGTGAAGAGGGAATAATACCTTAACAAGCAAAGAGGTTAGCTTTTTTAGGTGAAGGGATACCAGGGGACTACTCTTGGCCCCAGGAGATGTAGCTACTCTCAAGAGAGACTTCACCCCTACGATCTCAGGCTATTCTCTAGCAGATGACTGAGGGACATGTCTGCTAGATGGCTGCTGTAGGCATCTTGGTTTATTCTAGACAGTTATGAAATACAGAACCATGAAAATACAGGAAGGTGGCTGAGAACACATCACACTGCAAAGTTTCCAAAAGGGAATTTGAATTCAAAGACATTCTATACCTGGGAAAAATAAAAGGGGAAGCAGTACAAAAACATTTTTATGGCAGAGTGTCAGGGGATTATTCTCTGGTTTCCCCTCAAGTGAAATGTTCACAGTAGGAAAATATTATTTTAACACACTGACTGCCACACTAGGAAGAAAAATTCCTTGGGGCCATGGTGTGTTATTAGATCAAGAGATGTGTGAGTTATATATGCTTCAAAAGGCCCCAGGCTCATAACTAGCATGTTAAATACAAGTCACATAGTCGTTAATGTGTTAAAAATGCCTTTCATTTCTTTGCATAAAAATGACAAAATGCTCTGTCCATTCGAAATGCTGCATGAGAAACAAGTAATCCATAATGTTTTCAACTGAAGAGAGGAAATTGGCATTTGGGAATGTAGAGAAGGAACTGGAATTCTAGGGATTTGTTGCTCTCCCTAGTAGGAGCTAGGTTAGGGGAACAGGATGGTGAATTTGAGACCCTGTTACCCAAATATCTGAAAGACTCAGGGTATAATGGGTGGGTGATCCCTGGGGAGAAAGGAGGAACAAGGCCCCATGGACCACAATTCTACCTATGCAGGAATCCCGCCCACCACATTGCCACCCTCCCCTGAAGACCCTCCTGTCTTTTCTGTACAATCAGGGGAAGTCACAGGGCTGCCAGCACAGGGCTCTGGGGGAAGTCATGGTTTAGAGAGGGGATAGGATATCTGGGTTTGGCTTGCTGGCCCACCTCCAGCATGTGGAGTAAGCTGTACCAGGAGAACGTGAACAGTAGACTCTGGATCTGTGGGGAACCCTGTCCCAGCACAGGTGGTTTCATCCAGTTCCACCCAGCCCACTTGCCCTCTCAGGACACCGACTAGGCATACTAACGATTCCCAGCTTCTGAGTTGTCCAAAAGTCCTCCCTATGGCTTGCATGGTCCCTACAGTTTACAGAGGCTGTAGCGGAGCAACCTGGGGCCTCTGGAAGCAGAAGGGAACTAGCCACGGAGTTCTCCTATAGCAGTAGAACCGGCAGGCAAAGAGACAAGTTACCGCCATATTGAAGAAGACCAGGCTGGATTCGAACCTGCCAGCTCCGGTGTATGTGGCTGGCACCCTGGCCACTGAGCTACAGGTGCTGAGCCTGGCCTCTAGTCTTTGAGGAGGCAGCCCTAGCTACAAAAAGAGAGGCAATCCTCTAAGGCAGCAATGTACAAAGATACAGAATGTGAGCTCCGTGTGTCATTTAAATTTTTGTAGCAGCCATATGAAAGAAAATAGAAAGGTAAAATTGATTGTACTGATTCATTTAACCCAATATATCCAAACTATTATCATTTAAATATGTAAAAATGGAAAAAATACTGAAGGATTTTTTTCCATATGTTTCTAATTTCAAGTTAATATGAGGGCACAAATTTTTAGGCTACACTGTTCTCTATTCTAAGGTAAAGTTTAAGTTGAAGAAGAGCCCCTGGGGGGGGTGAGGTGCCCCTCACTTTGTGCACATTAGGTGAGATCCCACCAATTGCCTTCACTCCTCCCATCAAGCACCATCCCTCGTTCCCCATCCCCTATTATTAGACTATATTTCTGTATTACCATTCATATGGGAATGTATTTTTTTCCATATTGGTTTCAAAAATAGTATTGAGTACATGGGAATATTTTTTTCTATTCTCGAGATACTTTATTACGAAGAATGTGTTTCAAGTTTATTCAGGATAATAGAAAAGATGTAAAATCTCCATCTTTTTGATGGCTGAATAGTATTCCATGTTAATTCATTCATAGGTTGATGGGCATTTGTATTGCTTCCATGACTTGGCAATTGTCAATGAAGCTGCAATGAACATTCTGGTGCAAATGTCTTTGTGGCGAACTTGAATTTTATTCTTCTGAGTAGATGCCTAGTAATGGAATTGCAGAATCAAATGGAAGGTCAAATTTGAGTTCTTTAATAATTTTCCATACTTCTTTTCATAAAGGTTGTATTAGTTTTCAATCCTACCAGCAGTGTAGAAGTGTTCCTTTCTCTCCACACCCACACCAGCCTCTGCAGATTTGAGACTTTGTGATGTGGGCTAATCTCCCTGGAGTTAGGCGATATTTCAGAGTGGTTTAGATTTGATTTCTCAGATGATTAAAGACGATGAGCATTGTTTCATATTTGTTTGACCATTCATCTGTCATTTTCAAGAAGTTTCTGTTCAAGTCTTTTGATCACTTATAAATGGAATTGTTTGCTCTTTTCTTTCTCTTTCTTTCTTTCTTTCTTTCTTTCTTTCTTTCTTTCTTTCTTTCTTTCTTTCTTTCTTTCTTTCTTTTTTTCTATTTTTGAGACTGATTCTTACTTTGTTGCCCTCAGTAGAGTGCTGTGGTGTCATAGGTCACAGCAACCTCAATCTCTTGAGCTGAAGCGATTCTCTTGCCTCAGCCACCTGAGTAGCTGGGACTACAGGTGCCTGCCACAATGCCCAGCTATTTTTAGCTATGAGGTCTTGCTCTGGGTCAGGCTGGTCTCAAACTCATGAGCTCAGGCAATCCACCTGCCTCAGCCTCCCAGAATGCCAGGATTATAGGTGTGAGCCACCATGCCTGGCCTGTTTGCTCTTTTCCTGTTGATTAATTTGACTTCTCTGTAGATTCTACTTATCATGCCTTTGTCAGATTCATAACATGCAAAGATCTTCCATTCCAGAGGCTGTCTGTTTGCTTTAGTTGTGGCACCCTTAGCTGTGCAGAAGCTTTTTAGCTTGATCAAATCCCATTTATTTATTTTTGTGGTTGCTGCAATTGCCAGGAGGATCTTCTTCATAGATCTTTTTTGAGGCCAATATTGTCAAGCATTTTCCCCACTCTCTTCTAGAATGCTCATTGATTTGTGTCTTTTTTTTTCTTCAGTTTTTGGCCGGGGCTGGATTTGAACCTGCCACCTCTGGCATATGGGGCCTGTACCCTACTCCTTTGAGCCACAGGCACCACCCTGATTTGTGTCTTAAACTTAAATCTCTTATCTAGTCAGAATCAATTTTTGGCAAAGGAGAGAGATGTGGATCCAGTTTCAGTCTCATACCTGTGGCTAACCAGTTCTCCTAGCACCATTTATTAAATAGGGATTCTCATACTCAGTGTATGTTTTTGTTTAGTTTATCAAATATCAAATGGCGATATGTGGCTGGGTTCATCTCTAACTTCTCAATTCTATTCCATAGATCGATATCTCTATTTTTGTGCCAGTAACATGCTTTTTTGATGACTATAGACTTGTAGTATAACCTGAAGTCTGGTGATGTGATGCCTCCAGATTTCTCTTTGTTTCTAAGAATTGAATTGGCTATTCAGGTTTTCTTCTGGTTCCATATGAAATGAAGTACTATTTTTTCAAGTTCTTCAAAGTATGATATTGGTGCTTTAATGGGGATTGCATTAAACCTGTAGATTGCTTTGGGTACAAAGGATATTTTAACAATGTTGATTCTTCCCAGCCATGACCGATGGTATGTGCTTCCACTTGTTAATGTCTTCTGCTATTTCTTTTCTCAGATTTTCACAGTTCTCTTTATAAAGATTTATCACATACTTTGTTAGATATATTTCCAGGTATTCATCTTCCTCGGAGCTACTTTAAAGGTAATTTGATTTGATTTTCTTTGATTTGATTCTTTGATTCTCAGCTTGAATGTTTTGGGCATAAACGAAGGCAACTTATTTGTGGGCATTGATTTAATATTGATCAATTCTAAAAAGTTTGTAATTGAATTCCTGGGGTTTTGCAAGTGTAAGATCATGTCATCCTCACAGTGAGAGAGTTTGGCCTCTTCTGTCCCAATTTAAATACCCTTTATTTCCTTCTCTTGACTGATTGCAATGACTAGGACTTCCAGTACTATGTTGACTAGAAGTGTTGATAGTGGGGCATCGTTGTCTAGTTTAAGTTCTCAATGGTAGTTTTGAATCGTTGTCTAGTTTCAGTTCAGTTTTGCTCTATTCAATATGATATTGGCTGTGGGTTTGCTGTAGGTGGCCTCTATCAATTAAAGAAATGTCCCATCTAAGCCTATTGTTTTAAGTTTTCTTAGCAGGAAATGATGCTAGATATTGTCAAAACTCTTTTCTGCATCAGTTGAAGGAATCATACCATTTTTGTCTTTGCTTTTATTTGTGTGTTAAATTACCTTTATGGATTTATGCATATTGAACCAACCTTGAATCCTCTGTAATAAAACCTACTTCATGATGATGTAAAACTCTTTTAATGTGTCACTGTATTCTGTTGGCTAAGATCTTTTTTTTTTTTTATTGTTGGGGATTCATTGAGGGTACAATAAGCCAGGTTACACTGATTGCAATTGTTAGGTAAAGTCCCTCTTGGAATCATGTCTTGCCCCCATAAAGTGTGACACACACCAAGGCCCCACCCCCTCCCTCCATCCCTCTTTCTGCTTCCCCCCCTCATAACCTTAATTGTCATTAATTGTCCTCATATCAAAATTCAGTACATAGGATTCATGCTTCTCCATTCTTGTGATGCTTTACTAAGAATAATGTCTTCCACTTCCAGCCAGGTTAATACGAAGGATGTAAAGTCTCCATTTTTTTAATGGCTGAATAGTATTCCATGGTATACATACACCACAGCTTGTTAATAAATTCCTGGGTTGGTGGGCACATAGACTGTTTCCACTGTTTTGCATAAATATTCATTAATGATATTAGCCTGTAGCTTTCTTTTCCTTGGGTCTTTTCCTAGTTTTTGGAGTCAGGGTGATTTTGCTTCACAGAACATTTTGGGAAGGATTCTTTTCCTCTTTGTGTTTTGGACTAGGTTATGCAATATTGGCACTATTTTTTCTTTGAAGGTTTGGTGGAATTCTGGTGTGAAACCATCTGATCTAAGGCTTTTTTTTTTTTTTTGGATGAGATTGTATTTTTTTTTTACTTTGTAGAAATGTATTTTAATTTTCTGAATATCTTATCTTCAGTCTATTAGGCAGTTAAAATGAACACATACTCTACCAGAATTTTATGTGCCAATTAACTGATAAAATTGCTGCTTAAAATTTTAAAAAACACCAAAGATTAAAATCATGATTCCAAACTAACTTACTAAGTTGTCATTGATTTTCTTTTAATTCTTTTTTTTTAATATAATTAAAACTTTATTTGATAGAAGCATAAGGAAATAATATCAGGGTTATTGGTCAGCCTATAGCAAAACTTGATCTTTTTTTTATTAAATAATAGCTGTGTACAGTGATATATTCATGGGCATCATTCACTAGCTTCACAGACCGTTTACCAAGTTTCACATATGCCCTTGTAAGATGCACCACTGGTGTAATCCCACCAACCCCCTTCCCTCTACCCACCTCCTCCCTCCCTCACCTCCCTTTCCCCCTTCCCCCTATTCTTAGGTTGTAACTGGGTTATAGCTTTCATGTGAAAACCCTAAATTAGTTTCATAGTAGGACTGAGTACATTGGGTACTTTTTCTTCCATTCTTGAGATACTTTACTAAGAAGAATACGTTCCAAAGCGGAGCAAGATTGCAGCCAAGTAACAGCTTCCTGGCATCTGGGCACCGTGATTCTGGGGAGATAGGACTCCAGGCATCTCTGGCTGGTGGGATCGGCCTATCATCACCCCTGAGAGGATACAGGGAGTCAGCGAGACACTTCTGGACCCCAAGAGGAGGACTAAAACAGTGGAAAACCGGCAAGTGGTGGCGTGTCTTCAATCCGTCTAAACCCGCCCGCAACTGTAAGTTCAGTAGCAGCGAGACTGCAAACCAGAAAGGCCTTACCTGTGAACTGTTTTGGTGTCTTTGGACTTGGCACTCAGCTGAACTGCCTTGGGGAGAGCCTGACCAGGAGTGTGGAGAACTTTGGCCTTTGTCTAGGGCCCCAGTCTGAGCCGCTGAGCCAGACGGAGCTAATAGAGTTTGGCTCTGGGTCACAGGCAGCCATTGTGAGCGATCTGCCCTCGCAAGCTCCACCCTAAGGGTGGCAGAGCTAGAATTGGGTGGGACGTGGCAACCCAGCGCCCAAGTAGCCTAAGGGCAGGGTCTGAGCCGCCTTGCAGCCCTAACCCTCGGGGGCAAAGGGAGATCAGTTTTGGCACACAGGGTAAGTGGATAGCCACTTCAACAGTGATTCCAGCGACAAGCACTTTCCTGGGAAAGCTTCTGCTCAGCAAGTGAACAAGTTCAAAGTGCCTTTTAAGTGGGCTGAAGAGAGATTTAGGGTGTCTACCTGCTGGGGTTTGAGAAACTAGCAGCCTCCAGTCGTATCAGAACTGTAATTAACATCTCATACCCCAGAAGACCACGTGTTGCCCAGACAATATTCAATAACACATACATACTGCTTTGTTTTTGGTTGTGTTTTTCTTTTTTTTTTTGGTTTTGTTGTTTTTTTTGTTTATTTTGCTGTTGTTGATTGTTGTTTTGTTTTTTAAGTTCAACCTTTTCCATACAGATCCTTTTTCGTTCTCAATTTTTCTAGTTTAATTATAATTTCCCATTGCTGCCTATTTCAATAAATAGAACTTCATTTTTGTTAGTGTTTCTACCACTATTATTTGGTTTTCCACACAATTTTATCCCATAAAGTTTTCTGTTTGCTTGCTTTGGTTTGATTTATAGCATTTTTGTCTTTCCTCTCTACTTGGTGGAGGTGGGGTACTGTGTCTGATCAGGTTAGCAAAGAGCTGCTGACCTCAAGGGAACCACCCAATTGGGCACCCCCAGAAGATGTTTTTTTTTTTTAAGGTTGTATCAAAGTACGCTACTGTACACCTATATTGCTCTGTCTCCCTCTTTCTGTGCCTCTCTCCTTTTTTGTCAATATTCCTTTGACCTAAACCCTTTCTTTCTCTATTTTTCTTTTTTTTTCTTATCACTCAGTCCTCCTTTCAGTAATCCCTTTTTTGCTCTTCAAACTTCTCACACTTCTGGTCATGTAAACCTTAGTCCACAGGCACGAGAACTTAAAGAGCAAAAGGAAGTGAAAGGAAAACTGGGGCAAGAAAACAGAAAAAAGAAATCACTCATGAGGAAGAATCAGCAGAAAACTCCAGGCAACATGAAGAACCAGTCCAGAACAACCCCGCCAAGAGACCATGAGGTAGCTACTGCAGATGATTCCACCTATAAAGAAATGTTAGGAATGAAAGAAACGGAATTTAGAATACACATGTTGAAAACAATGAAAGAAATGATAGAAACAATGAAGGAAACTGCTAATAAAGGGGAAAATAACCAAAAGGAAATTCAAAAACAGAATCAAATAAGAGATGAATGATATGAGGTATATAAAACGGATATAGCAGAGCTGAAGGAACTGAAACAGTCAATTAGGGAAATGAAAGATACAATGGAAAGTATCAGCAACAGGTTACACCATGCAGAAGAAAGAATTTCAGAGGTAGAAGACAAAGTTTTTGAGATAACTCAGATAGTAAAAGACGCAGAAAAGAAGAGAGAGAAAGCAGAACATTCACTGTCAGAATTATGGGACTTTATGAAGCGTTCCAACATACGAGTTATAGGAATTCCAGAAGGGGAAGAAGAATGCCCCAGAGGAATGGAAGCCATACTAGAGAATATTATAAAAGAAAATTTCCCAAACATCACCAAAGATTCTGACACACTGCTTTCAGAGGGCTATCGGACCCCAGGTCGCCTCAACTCTAACTGAGCTTCTCCAAGACACATTGTGATGAACCTGTCCAAAGTCAAGACAAAAGAAAAGATTCTGCAAGCTTCCAGGAGTAAGCGCCAGTTGACCTACAGGGGCAAATCCATCAGAGTGACCGCAGACTTCTCTAATGAAACTTTCCAAGCAAGAAGACAGTGGTCATCTACCTTTAATCTACTTAAACAGAACAATTTCCAGCCCAGAATTCTGTACCCTGTTAAGCTGAGCTTCAAAATTGACCGAGAAATCAAATCATTTACGGATATACAAACATTAAGGAAATTCGCCACAACAAGACCAGCTCTGCAGGAAATACTTCAACCTGTTCTAGACACTGACCACCACAATGGATCAGCAGCAAACTAAGAACTGAGAAATTAAAGGACAGAACCTAACCTCCACACTGATGCAAAAGATAAAACTAAGCAATGGACTCTCACAAAATAAGATTAATAGAATACTACCACACTTATCAATTATCTCAATAAATGTTAATGGCTTGAATTCCCCACTGAAGAGACATAGATTGGTTGACTGGATGAAAAACACAAGCCATCCATTTTCTGTCTGCAAGAAACAAACCTGGCTTCAAAAGACAAATTAAAGCTCCGAGTCAAGGGTTGGAAGACAAATTTTCAGGCAAATGGAATTCAGAAGAAAAGAGGAGTTGCAATCTGATTTTCAGATACATGTGGATTTAAAGCAACTAAAGTCAAAAAAGACAAAGATGGTCACTTTATATTGGTCAAGGGAAAAATACAACAAGAAGACATTTCAATTCTAAATATTTATGCACCCAATTTAAATGCTCCCAGATTCTTGAAGCAGACCTTACTCAGTCTGAGCAATACGATAACTGATAATACCATAATAACAGGGGACCTTCACACTCCTCTTACAGAGCTGGACAGATCTTCTAAAAAGAAATTAAAAAAGGATATAAGGGATTTAAATGAGACCCTAGAACAACTGTGCTTGATAGACGCATACAGAACACACCATCCCAAAGATAAAGAAAACACATTCTTCTAATTACCCCATGGAACATTCTCCAAAATTGATCACATCCTGGGACACAAAACAAATATCAATAGAATCAAAAAAATTGAAATTTTACCTTGTATCTTCTCAGACCATAAGGCACTAAAGGTGGAACTCAACTCTAACAAAAATGCTCGACCCCACCCAAAGGCATGGAAATTAAACAATCTTCTGTTGAATAACAGATGGGTGCAGGAAGAAATAAAACAGGAAATCATTAACTTCCTTGAGCATAACAACAATGAAGACACAAGCTACCAAAACCTGTAGGATACTGCAAAAGCAGTTTTGAGAGGAAAATTCATTGCTTTAGATGCCTACATTCGAAAACAGAAAGAGAGCACATCAACAATCTCACAAGAGATCTTATGGAATTGGAAAAAGAAGAACAATCTAAGCCTAAACTCAGTAGAAGAAAAGAAATATCAAAAATCAAATCAGAGGTCAATAAAATTGAAAACAAAAGAATCATTCAGAAAATTAATGAAACAAGGAGTTGGTTTTTTGAAAAAATAAGTAAAATAGATAAACCATTGGCCAGACTAACGAGGAATAGAAAAGTAAAATCTCTAGTAACCTCAATCAGAAATGATAAAGGGGAAATAACTGATCCCACAGAGATACAAGAGATCATCTCTGAATACTACCAGAAACTCCATGCCCAGAAATTTGACAATGTGAAAGAAATGGATCAATATTTGGAATCACACCCTCTCCCTAGACTCAAGTAGGAAGAAATAGAGGTCCTGAGAAGACCAATTTCAAGCACTGAGATCAAAGAAACAATAAAAAATCTTCCAACCAAAAAATGCCCTGGTCCAGATGGCTTCACTCCAGAATTCTAGCAAACCTTCAAGGAAGAGCTTATTCCTGTACTGCAGAAATTATTCCAAATAGTTGAGGAAGAAGGAATCTTCCCCCACACATTCTATGAAGCAAACATCACCCTGATACCAAAACCAGGAAAAGACCCAAACAAAAAGGAGAATTTCAGACCAATCTCACTCATGAATATAGATGGAAAAATTCTCAACAAAATCCTAGCCAATAGATTACAGCTTATCATCAAAAAAGTCATTCATCATGATCAAGTAGGCTTCATCCCAGGGATGCAAGGCTGGTTTAACATACGCAAGTCTATAAACGTTATCCACCATATTAACAGAGGCAAAAAGAAAGATCACATGATCCTATCAAAAGATGCAGGAAAAGCATTTGATAAAATCCAGCATCCTTTTCTAATTAGAACACTGAAGAGTATAGGCATAGGTGGCACATTTCTAAAACTGATTGAAGCTATCTATGACAAACCCACAGCCAATATTATACTGAATGGAGTAAAACTGAAAGCTTTTCCTCTTAGAACTGGAACCAGACAAGGTTGTCCTCTGTCACCTTTACTATTCAACATAGTGCTGGAAGTTCTAGCCAATACAATAAGGCAAGACAAGGAAATAAAGGGAATCCAAATGGGAGCAGAGGAGGTCAAACTCTCCCTCTTTGCTGATGACATGATCTTATACTTAGAGAACCCCAAAGACTCAACCACAAGACTCCTAGAAATCATCAAAAAATACAGTAATATTTCAGGATATAAAATCAATGTCCACAAGTCAGTAGCCTTTGTGTACACCAATAACAGTCAAGATGAGAAGCTAATTAAGGACACAACTCCCTTCACCATAGTTTCAAAGAAAATGAAATACCTAGGAATATACCTAACGAAGGAGGTGAAGGACCTCTATAAAAAAAACTAGGAAATCCTCAGAAAAGAAATAGCAGAGGATATTAACAAATGGAAGAACATACCATGCTCATGGATGGGAAGAATCAACATCGTTAAAATGTCTATACTTCCCAAAGCAATCTACCTATTCAATGCCATTCCTATCAAAATACCAACATCGTACTTTCAAGATTTGGAAAAAATGATTCTGCGTTTTGTATGGAACTGGAAAAAACCCCGTATAGCTAAGGCAGTTCTCTGTAACAAAAATAAAGCTGGGGGCATCAGCATACCAGATTTTAATCTGTACTACAAACCCATAGTGGTCAAGACAGCATGGTACTGGCACAAAAACAGAGACATAGACACTTGGAATGGAATTGAAAACCAAGAAATGAAACTAAAATCTTACAACCACCTAATCTTTGATAAACCAAACAAGAACATACCTTGGGGGAAAGACTCCCTATTCAATAAATGGTGTTGGGAGAACTGCATGTCTACATGTAAAAGACTGAAACTGGACCCACACCTTTCCCCACTCACAAAAATTGATTCAAGATGGATAAAGGACTTAAATTTAAGACATGAAACAATAAAAATCCTCCAAGAAAGTATAGGAAAAACACTGGAAGATATTGGCCTGGGGAAAGACTTCATGAAGAAGACTGCCATGGCAATTCCAACAACAACAAAAATAAACAAATGGGACTTCATTAAACTGAAAAACTTTTGTACAGCTAAGGAGACAATAACCAAATCAAAGAGACAACCTACACAATGGGAAAGGATATTTGCATATTTTCAATCAGACAAAAGCTTGCTAACCATGATCTATAGAGAACTCAAATTAATCCACATGCAAAAAGCCAACAATCCCATATATCAATGGGGAACAGACATGAATAGAACTTTCTCTAAAGACGACAGACGAATGGCTAACAAACACATGAAAAAATGTTCATCATCTCTATATATTAGAGAAATGCAAATCAAAACAACCCTGAGATATCATCTAACCCCCGTGAGAATGGCCCACATCACAAAATCTGAAAACGGCAGATGCTGGCGTGGATGTGAAGAGAAGGGAACACTTTTACACTGCTGGTGGGACTGCAAACTAGTACAACCTTTCTGGAAGGAAGTATGGAGAAACCTCAAAGCACTCAAGCTGGACCTCCCATTTGATCCTGCAATCCCATTACTGGGCATCTACACAGAAGGAAAAAAATCCTTTTATCATAAGGACACTTGTACTAGACTGTTTATTGCAGCTCAATTTACAATCGCCAAAATGTGGAAACAGCCTAAATGCCCACCAACCCAGGAATGGATTAACAAGCTGTGGTATATGTATACCATGGAATACTGTTCAGCCTTAAAAAAAAATGGAGACTTTACATCCTTCATATTAACCTGGATGGACGTGGAAGACATTACTCTTAGTAAAGCATCACAAGAATGGAGAAGCATGAATCCTATGTACTGAATTTTGATATGAGGACAATTAATGACAATTATGGTTATGGGGGGGAAACAGAGGGAAGGAGGGCGGTGGGGCCTTGGTGTATGTCACACTTTATGGGGGAAGACATGATTCCAAGAGGGACTTTACCTAACAATTGCAATCAGTGTAACCTGGCTTATTGTACCCTCAATGAATCCCCAACAATAAAAAAAAAAAAGAAGAATATGTTCCAGCTCCATCCATGTAAACATGAAAGAGGTGAAGACTCCATCTTTGTTTAAAACTACATAATATTCCATGGTGTACATATACTACAATTTATTAATATATTCGTGGATCAATGGGCACTGGGGCTTTTTCCATGACTTAGCAATTATGAATTGGGCTGGAATAAACATTCTGGTACAAATGTCTTTGTTATGATATGATTTTTGGGCTTCTGGGTATATGCCCAGTAGAGGAATTGCAGGATTGAATAGCAACTCTATTTTTAGATCTCTAAGTGTTCTCCATATCTCTTTCCAAAAGGAATGTATTAATTTGCATTCCCACCAGCAGTGCAAAAGTGTTCCCTTTTCTCCATATCAGCGCCAGCATCTCTGGTCTTGGGATTTTGTGATACAGGCTAGTCTTACTGGAGTTAGATGGTATATCAAAGTAGTTTTAATTTGCATTTCTCTGATGATTAAAGATGATGACCATTTTTTCATGTGTCTCAAGGCCACTCGCCTGTCTTCTTCAGAGAAGTTTCTCTTCAAATCCCTTGCCCAGCCTGCAATGGGATCCCTTGTTCTTTTCTTGCTAATGCGTTTGAGTTCTCTGTGGATTCTGGTTGTCAAACCTTTGTCAGAGACATAACCTGCAAATATCTTCTCCCATTCTGAGGGCTGTTTGCTTGCTTTACTTACTGTGTTCTTGGCTGTGCAGAAGCTTTTTAGTTTGATCAAGTCCCAGTAGTGTATTTTTGAAGCTCCTTCAATTGCCTGGGGGGTCCTCCTCATAAAATACTCACCCAGACCGATTTCTCCAGACCGATTTCTGCACTCTCCTCTAGTATCTTTACAGTTTCATGTCTTAAGTTTAAATCTTTAATCCAGTGAGAGTCTATCTTAGTTAATGGCGAAAGGTGTGGGTCCAGTTTCAGTCTTCTACAGGTTGCCAGCCAGTTCACCCAGCACCATTTGTTAAATAGGGAATCTTTTCCCCACTGAATGTTTTTAATTGGCTTGTCAAAGATTACATAAGGGTAAGTAGCTGGGTTCATCTCTTGGTTCTCTATTCTGTTCCAGACATCTACTTCTCTGTTTTTGTACCAATACCATGCTGTTTTGATCACTATTGATTTGTAGTATACTCTGAGGTCTGGTGGCGTAATTCCTCCTGCTTTGTTTCTATTTCTGAGTAATGTTTTGGCTATTCGAGGTTTTTTCTGATTCCATATAAACCGAAGTTTGTTCTTTCAAAATCTTTGAAGTATGACAGTGGAGCTTTAATAGGGATTGCATTGAAATTATATATTGCTTTGGGTAGTATGGACATTTTAAAAATGTTGGTTCTTCCCAGCCATGAGCATGGTATGTTTTTCCATTTGTTAATATTTTCAGCTATTTCTTTTTGTAGAGTTTCATAATTCTCTTTATAGAGATTTTTCACGTCCTTTGTTAGATAAATTCCCAAATATTTTATCTTCTTTGGCACTACTGTGAATGGGATAGAGTCCTTAACTGTTTTTTCAACTTGACTATTGTTGGTATATATAAAGGCTACCGATTTATGAATGTTGATTTTGTAACCTGAGACGCTGCTCTATTCCTTGATCACTTCTAAGACTTTTGTAGTAGAGTCCCTAGTGTTTTCCAGATATACAATCATATCATCTGCGAAGAGTGAAAGTTTGATTTCTTCTGACCCTATATGGATACCCCTTGATCACCTTTTCTTCCTTAATTGCAGTGGCTAAAACTTCCATTACAATGTTAAAAAGCAATGGAGACAATGGGCAGCCTTGTCTGGTTCCTGATCTGAGTGGAAATGATTCCAATTTAACTCCATTCAATATGATATTGGCTGTGGGTTCGCTGTAGATGGTCTCTATCAGTTTAAGGAATGTCCCATCTATACCGATTTTCTTAAGCATTCTCATCATGAAGGGATGCTGGATATTATCAAAACCTTTTTCTGCATCAATTGAGAGAATCATGTGGTCTTTGTTTTTTAATTTGTTTATGTGCTGGATTACATTTATAGATTTACGTATTTTGAACCAGACTTGAGACCCTGGGATAAAATTGACTTGGTCATGATGTATAATTTGTTTGATGTGTTGCTGGATTCTGTTTGTTAGGATCTTGTTGAATATTTTTGCATCTATATTCATTAGTGATATAGGTCTATAATTTTCTTTTCTTGTTGGGTCTTTTCCTGGTTTGGGGATCAGGGTGATGTTTGCTTCATAGAACGTGTTAGGTAGTCTTCCTTCTTTTTCTACCTTTTGGAACAGGTTCAGTAATATAGGTAGTAATTCCTCTTTGAAAGTTTGGTAGAATTCTGCCGTGAAACCATCTGGTCCCGGGCTTTTCTTTTTAGGGAGGTTTTGTATAGTTGATGCTATTTCCGAACTTGATATGGACTTGTTCAACATTTTCACTTGATTCTGGCTAAATCTTGGAAGGTGACGAGCTTCCAAGTATCAGTCAATTTCTTTCAGATTTTCATATTTCTGACAATATAGTTTCTTGTAATATTCATTAAGGATTTTTTGGATTTCTGATGAGTCTGTTGTTATTTCGTCTTTGTTGTTTCTGATTGATGAGATCAGAGATTTTACTCTTTTTTTCCTGATTATGTTGGCCAAAGGTTGATCTATTTTATTGACCTTTTCGAAAAACCAGCTTTTTGATTTATTGATCTGTTGTATTATTCTTTTGTTTTCAATTTCATATAATTGTGCTCTAATTTTGGTTATTTCTTTTTTTCTACTGGGTTTGGGGTTGGAATGTTCTTCCTTCTCCAGTTGCTCGAGATGTCCCATTAAGTTGTTAACTTCCTCTTTCTGTTCTCTTGAGGAAGGCTTGCAGTGCTATAAATTTCCCTCTTAGAACTGCCTTTGCGGTGTCCCAGAGGTTCTGATAGTTCGTGTCTTCATTGTTGTTTTGTTCCAAAAAGTTGGCGATTTGTTTCTTAATCTCATCTCTGACCCAACTATCATTGAGCATAAGGTTATTTAACTTCCATGTTTTTGTATGAGTATGCAGATTCCTGTTGTTACTAAACTCAAGTTTTATTCCATGGTGGTCTGAGAAGATGCATGGAATAATTTCTATTCCTTTAAATTTACTGAGGTTAGACTTGTGACCTAAGATGTGATCGATTTTGGAGTAAGTTTCATGGGCTGATGAGAAGTATGTGTATTCAGTTTTGTTGGGATGAAATGATCTGTAGATGTCTGCTAAAACCAAATGTTGGATGGTTAGGTTTAAATCTAAGATTTCTTTTCTCAGCTTCATGTTGGAGGATCGATCCAACACTGCCAAAGGAGTGTTGAAATCTCCGACTATTATGGAGCTGGAGGAAATCAAGTTGCTCATATCTGTTAGAGTTTCTCTTATAAATTGAGGTGCATTCTGGTTGGGTGCATAGATATTAACAATTGAGATCTCATCATATTGAGTATTACCCTTAACAAATATGAAGTGACCATTCTTGTCCTTCCTTACTTTTGTTGGTTTAAAGCCTATGATATCTGCAAATAGACATGCAACCCCTGCTTTTTTCTGATTACCATTTGCCTGAAATATGGACGACCATCCTTTCACCCTGAGTTTGTATTTGTCTTTTAAGTTAAGATGTGACTCTTGTATGCAACAGATATCTGGCCTGAGTTTTTGTATCCAGTCAGCTAACCTATGCCTCTTTAGAGGACAGTTTAAGCCATTCACATTAATGGAGAATATTGATAAGTCTGGTGAAGTTTTGGGTATCGAGTTTTTCAAAAGTCCAGTAGAAATTTTGAATCCTTTCACCAGTGTGGAAATTGGAGAGTGATCCAAAGTTTCTGAGTGAGTTTACTTTTGTGGTATAGGATTGGGTTGGTCATTATGGATGATAGGTCTAAGAATATCCTGAAGAGCTGGTTTGGTTATGGAAAATTTCTTCAACATATGAATGTCATTAAAGTATTTAATTTCTCCATCATAAATGAAACTCAGTTTAGCTGGATACAAGATCCGGGGTTGAAAGTTATTTTGCTTTAGGAGATTAAAAGTCGGTGACCACCCTCTTCTGACTTGAAAAGTTTTAGCAGAGAGATCCGCAGTCATTCTAATATTCTTCCCTTTGAAGGTAATGGTTTTCTTTCTCCTGGCAGCTTTGAGGATTTTTTCCTTCATATTAACTTTAGTGAAGTTAATTATGATATGCCTGGGGGATGTTTTATTGGGGTTGAGTCGTGCTGGGGTTCTAAAGCTGTCCACTATCTGAATTTAAGAATCTCTAGGCATGTCTGGAAAATTCTCTTTCATAATTACATGCAGAAGGGCCTCTGTGCCCAGCGAGGCCACTTCATCTGTTTCTGGAACTCCTATGATTCAGATATTCGCCTTCTTCGAATTATCCCAGAGCTCTCTGAGTGAGTGATCCATTTTTGCTCTCCATTTCTCTTCCTCTTTGACAATTTAGGAGCGTTCAAAGGCTTTATCTTCCATGTCAGAAATCCTTTCTTCTGCTTGCTCCATTCTGTTGCTGAGGGATTCTACTGTATTTTTCATATCTTTGAGGGCTGCAAATTCTTGCTTCAGTGTGTCTAAGTCTTTGGTGGTTTTGTCTTTAAATTCGTTAAATTCTTGAGACAACTTTTGAATTTCTCCTCGTATTCCTAATTCCACTTTTTTAGTCTTGTCTGCAATCCAAATTCTGAATTTGATTTCTGACATCTCAGCCAGTTGTTTATGAATGGGATCTTCAATTGCTTCTGCCATATCTTTCCTGGGGGGGGGGTTGATCTATTCTGGTTATTCATGTTACCAGAGTTTTTCCGCTGATTCCTCCCCATTGTTCTTTTACTCCCTCTGATTTTTTCCCTGGGGCTTTGTCGGGGGCCTGTACAGTATTGTAGACTGAGAAACTGGGGCCCTGTCTGGTGTGGTGGGGCTAAGTGATTCTGTCTTGTTTTCAGCTGGTTTCTGTTCCACCCTAGTGAAACAGTTACTCTGGATTGAAGTCTCAGCTGTGGAGTAATATCAGCAATTAAGTCACCCACCCCGCACCGGCAAACAATTGGAAAAGAAAAATCAAACCTTCCTACCACCTTGCACCCAGGGCACCACCTGATTTGTCCTCAGGTGATTTGTTCAGTTCAAAAAGTCCAAATCAATTGTCTCAGTCTGCACCTGTCTCGGGTGAGAGAGTTTAAGAAGTCTCTGGAAACTTGATCACAGGGGTCTGGTGACTACTCTGGTGTGGCTTGCTCCAGTGCTGCGTGGAGTCAGGAGGAGCCACCCAGCCAATAGATCAGTCTGGGAAGGTTGCTGCCTCCTTCTCCATTTTACACCACTGTCACACCCAGTCACTGATAGCCCTGCAGTTGGCTGACCCATTTGCCTGTAGTGAATCGGTACTCTAGGAGTTTGTACCTGCCTGAATCACAAGGAAGTCTGCCAGGCTGCTGCGCTCTGCCTCTCTCTAGCAGGAGGAGGTGAGGCCTGACAACCTCGGGCACTTGATGAAGGTTGGGGGGTTTTCACTCAGGTCCAGTCTCGCCCCTGATTAATGTTACTGACAGAACAGAACAGAACAACTCTGTGGTTCCCCTGTGGAAGAGAAGCTGAATTGAGTTCCAAATCAGCTTGTCTTTGCTCTTGTATTGTCTATAGGCTGATGATCCCCTGAGGGCCAGGTGTGTCTTAGGTTTAGTAAAGCGAACCTCTGTGTCAGCCCCACCCTGGGAGTTTTCCCAATTTGCAAGTTGGAGTAGTCTCAGGCAAATCATATACTCAGAGTCTCTGGTTGCCCAGGGATACAGTGGGTGTGGCTTCAGAATATTCAGTAGTAAGCCATATTGCTAGCAAAAGAGGGCTGCTGTTTTATGGCTCAGACAACTGCTGCTCCGGTGTAGCTCCCTTCCAGCGAACAGTCCTCTCTCCGCTCCCGTACCCCATAGTCTGCATCGACCGACTGCAGCCCAGCACTTTCTACACCCCTCGAGCAATCGCCCAAGAGTCTGGACCCCTGGGGGACAGGCCTCCAGACCTTGGAGCTAGAGCAGAGGGGACTGCAGGGAGCACTGGGAGCCTGGGGCTGTGGGCAGAGAACACACACAGCTTTATACAGTTTTATGCCTGTCCATATTGTCACCAAAAGACAGCTGTCGCACTGTGCCTCAGGGAACTGCCTCTCCGGTGCGGTCCCCTCTCCGCCAACCCAGGACTGCCCTCCAGACCTCAGTGTGAGTAAAGGGGAGTGCTGGGAGCTCAGAATTCCAGGTAGAGACTATATACAGTTTATACAGTTTTATGCCTGGCAGGTGGACACCGTGGCACCCTAGTAGGGAGATAGGTCCAGTTTATAGGGGGTCTCTCCCATGGAGTGTAGTGGGAGGATCTTTGAACTCTGCCGGATTGTTTGTGGGGCACTCTGAGCCATTCTCATGGGGGAGGGGACTCCCGTCTGCTTGGTGATGGATTTTGTACATTTTGTTTGTATCCTTGTGGTTGCAGCTCACCTCAGCGGGGTTAACGTGCATTCTTCAACCTTCTGCCTTAGTGCAGCTCAAATCCACCAGGTCACTTGTTGAATTTTTGTCCTTTAACTCTCCTACTGGATGGGAGCCTCTGTGGAAAGCTGGCTTCAGTTAGCCATCTTGTCTCCTCCCCCAATTTTCTTTTAATTCTTAGCAAATACCTTAGATGCCTTTTGTACTGTGAATGAATGAGAGAGCTGGGCAGTGGCCATTGTAGAAATATATCAGAATTCTTTCAACAATTCTAACCTCAGGTCACTGAGGCTCCCCTCCCAATGACGAGTTTGTATTTTTGATGTCTTTTCAGACCTTGATATAGGTGAATTCAGAATGTGTAATTTTCTCTGGTTGAGTTTAGAAGAGTGACATGATTCCAGGTATTGGTCCATTTTCTCTACATTTTCTATTTGGGGGCATAGATTTTCCTGTAGTAATAATTGAGGATCTTTTGTATTTCTGTAGTATCTGTTGTTATATCCCCTTTATCCGTTCTGATCAAAGTTATTGGAGATCTTACTTTTCTATTGCTGGTTAGTCTAGCCATGGGCTTATAGATTTTATTAATCTTTTCGAAGAACCAACTTTTTGTTTCACTAATTTTCTGTAATTTTTTTTGTTTTCAATTTCATTGAATTCTAATCTTTTTTTGGTCATTTCTTTTCTTCTTCTGAGTTTGGAGTTGGATTGTTCTTCCTTTCCTGGGGCTTGAAATGGCCTACTAGATTGTTGACTTGCTCTCTTTCTGTTTTCTTGATGAAGCATCTAGTGCTATAAATTTGCCACTTAGGAGTGCAAATTTAGGAGTGCCTTTGCTATATCCCAGAGGTTTTGATAGCTTGTGGCTTCATTATCATTTTGTTCAAGGAATCTAATGATTTCCTTCTTAATTGCATGTTTGACCCGCTGTTGTTCAGCATGAGGTTATTTAGTTGCTTGGTTTCTGCTTAGAGGATGTGTCCATTCCTCTTGAGGCAGGAGTTAAATCTCCAACCAAAATCTCTTATGTTGTGAGAAGATATCATATCATTTAGATCATTTCAGGTTTGTTTTATGAGTCAAGGAGAGTTCAAGCTGGGTGTATAAATATTAATTATTGAAATATCTTCATGTTTTGTGCTTCCATTGACCAGTGTGTAGTGTCCACCTTTTCTTTATTTTGGTTAGCTTAAGTTCAATTGTATCTCCAAATAAAATTGCATCCCTTGCTTTTTTCTGATACCACTTTACCCTGTGTCTTATTTTATCCTTTGAAGTCAGGTGTGTTTCTTGTAGACTACAAATATTGGGCTTGAGCTTTTATATGTAGTCACCCAACCTGTGCCTCTATAGGGGGGAGTTCAAGCCATTCATATTTATTGAGCGAATTGATAGGTATGGTTGAGTTTTGGTTGTCTTGTTTTTGTTTAAAATTATAGAGCTTAGTTTTTTTCCCTTGTTCCATTCTGGAAGATAGGCTTTGTTTTTTAATTTCTGGATGTGATCATTTTGGAGTACTTCCTGTAGTGTTAATGTAGTTATAGCAAATTTCCTCAATATTTGCATGTCAGTGAAACATTTGGTTTCTCCATCACAATTGAAACTCAGTTTAGCAGGGTAAAGAATCCTGGGATGAAAATTGTTTTGTTTAAGAATATTAAAGACCTTCCTCTTGTTATTTGAATAATGTGAGCTGAAAGATTTATGGTCATCCTAATATTTTTCCCTTTGTAGGTAAGACTTTTCTTCTGCCTGGCTGATGCAAGATTTTCTCCTTCATGTCAACTTTGGTAAAGCTAATCACAATGTGCCTAGGAGATGCTTTGTTTGGATTGAGTCATGCCAGAGTTCTGAAACTATCTACTGTCTGAATTTCTGTGTGTCTCACAATGCTTGAGAAATTATCCAGTATAATGTCTTCAAGTAGAGGATCAGTGTCTTTAGGACCATCCTCTTCTCCTTCAAGAATCCCTATAATTCATATGTTTGATCTTTTGAAATAGTCCCATAACTCTCAGGAAATATTCTGTTTTTATTGTCCTTTTTTTTCTGCTTTAAATGATTGGGTTAGTTCAAAGGTCTTATTTTCAATTTCTGAAATTTTTCTTCTCCATATTCTACTCTATTACTAAGGATCTCTACTGTGTTTCAGAACTCCTCAAATGCCTCTTTTAATTCCTTACTCTATTACAACTTTCCTCATGATGTATGGTGACTTTGTGTTTAAATTCACTAATTTCTTGAGACAATTTTTGAACTAGTTTTTTTGATTTCTATTTCCATCTTCTCAATTCCAATCATCTCATCACCCATATTCTGAGTTCTGTTTCTGACATTTCAGCAATTTTTCTATGGATGGTATTTTCTGCTGTACCTCCCTTGTAATTTCTTGGAGGAGTTGATCTGCTCTGATTTTTTATGTTGCCAGAATTCTTCTGCTGGCTCAACCCCATGAATATTATCAGCTTTTTATGGCAATATATTAGTTATACTTTTTTAGTTGAAATGATAGGTTGTCCCTAAATAGTTATTGAGAGATAATCTAATTTGGGCCCCTTAGGAAACACTGTACAGACCTAGCTGGCAACTAAAATTGGTGGAGTGAGACTAGATTGGGAATCTCAAGATATTGGAGCTAAACATCCCTTTCTCAATGAGCTGGAGCTTGTGCTTGTGGCCCTTCCCCAACAGTCTTATGATATTCCATTGCAGGGCTGCTGGCAGAATCTCTGAGGGCCAGGTTGGTGAAGTAGCACAACCTGGTTCTGTCCTGGTATCAGCCTGTTCCATACCCAATTCCAAGGAATCACAGTATTTTTCTGGAATCTCTGCTACTCAAAGATGCAAGCAGCTGCAGCCCAGCTATGACTGGCAGGGTATAATCCATAGGCAGAGCCACTGGGGTCTGCTCTTCAATGCTCCAACTCCCGCATGTGCAACCAAAGTCAAATAAGAGGTGAACCTGCAGCCCCAGACAGGAGCACCTGGAGAACAAGAATTCAAAGATAACTCTGAACTGAGAATTACAATGAAACTCACTCACGCAGCACTAGCAAAACACACACAAACAAATTTAGAGGATCATCAGAGGTCACCAGTCACAGGCACCAGGCAAAAGCTCTTCAGGAGGCTGAGAAAAAGTTTAATGTAGCAGAAATGTGAGCCATCAGGGATGACACCTCCTCCCACCAAAGTTAGAACTGTGGTGCTACTGTTTCTTCTCAAAGCAGTGCTGTGTGTGCCTCAGGTCGGCAGCCCAAACAATGCAGGAGCCTCTTGGAGAACTAGCTAAACACTTCAGCCTCTAGAGAGGGGCAGTTCACAGGCAACCAGAGAGGAAAAAGGGTGCACAGTGGGCTCAGGACTGCAGAGAGAGTATTTGTTCATTTTTTCACTAGGCAGTTTGGGGACTGGACTCAAAGATGGAAATTCCCAGGTGCAGAAGAACAAAGACCTTGTGGTTCCCTCCCATGGGGTGAGTTGAAAGGTCCTTTCTTTCCTGCTTTCTGGTGGAAAGCCCATGGTAGGCCTCCCAGTTGTAGGAGGGATCTCTCATCCCCTTGGCAATTGGTGCCTTTAGTCTAGTCATTCTGTACCTGATCTCTATTATCTTTCTTGCTCTTTCTTGGCCTTGCAATTTTGCTCAGTGAGGATGATGTGCACCTTGATTTCTTCTCATAGTGCTTAATTCCCTACTTTTGTCTTCTCTGGACTCATTTTAGTCCAACTTCTCTTCTTCTGGACAGAGCTTCTGGCAGAAGCTGCCTCTAATTGGCCATCTTGCCTCTTCTAATTGAAGGATTTTGGGGTGACACAAAATCTTCAAAACTTTGTATTTTAAGCTTTCAGTGCATTTTAATTCATATGAGTCATTCCATGCCCATAGTACCAGTGCCTGCCACTCTGAAGTGTATCCTTCAGGGCTCTGGGAACTCGGACTTTCAATAGTGTTTGAGGCATCAGTTGGGAGAGAGGGATGCTGTTGGAGCCTGTGACATCCTAAGGGTTTAGGATGCCCTCTTCTGTGGATGCCATTTAGTTTCTTTCCCAAGTTACACAAAGCACAGAGTAGGCCCTGTCCCTGAAGCATAGCCTTGAAATTATCTGCAGATAATGACTCTACTTTTGAGAAACACCTTTTCATCTTAGCAAAGACTGAACTGGGCCTAGTTATTCAAAGTTTAACCTTGGACTGTGAAGGTGCTATGTGATCTGAACTGCCTATCATAAACTCGGTGATAGCTCAGAAAGTCATAAAGTTAGGCATGCACAGCAACACTCCATCATCACATGGCTGTTGGATGTAGGAGACTAGACAAGAGAAGGGCCTGTAGGCACAAGTAGGCTACATAAAGTGGCCCAAATACCAATAGTCCTCCCTAGTGCTGCATTGCCATCTCCCTCTCAGACACACCAAGGGCCTCATGGGAAGTTCCCTATGAACAATAGACAAAGGGAGAGAAAACCTGGGCATGGGTTTCAAATGGCCACATTACCCAAAGGTAGGCAGCTATGACACTACAACTCTTTTCGAGGACATTTCTGACCAAGAAAGATGAGAGTAAATTTTTTCCAGAGGGCAGAATTTTAAGCAGTGTATCGAATTGTTCATTTTAATGAGAAGGAGATACAGCCAGAAGTGCAATTACTATATATAACATTCATAAACTATGGCCAATAATTTGGCCAGATTGTCAAAGATGTGGAATAAATATGATTAGGACATTAATAATAAAAAATTTGGAAATGTGGGTAAAAGTCTCAAAATAGGCAAAAAATGTAAAGATTTCTGTGTCCCATGGGAACGCTCAGCAAAATGTGACTATAGAGATCTTCAATAATCTAGTGGACAGGTGTGGTGGCTCATGCCTGTAATCCTAGCACTCTGAGAGGTGGAGACAGGTAGATCACTTGAGCTCAGGAGTTTGAGACCAGCCTGAGCAAGGGAGAGCCCCTGTCATTAAAGAAAATAGCCAGACATTGTGGCAGGCATCTATAGTCTCAGCTACTTGGAAGGCTGAGGCAAGAGAATCACTACAGCCCAAGAGTTTGAGGTTCCTGTGAGCCGTGACACCACAGCACTCTACTGGGGACAAGAATGTGAGACTCTGCCTCAAAAAAAAAAAAAAAAAAGCTTAAGTGTTATGGATGCCCTCTTCTGTAGATGCCATTTAGTTTTTCTCAAGTTATCCATGTCATTGACCAATGGGCTTATGAACAAAGTGGCCATGGCAGCAGGGATGGAGGATACTCCCGGGCTCAGCAACAGAGACTTTTACTCACCAAGTCTGGCCTATCTGTGGCCAGCACAGAGTGCCAATCTGCCAGATTAATACAGAGACTCTGATCTTTTTCCATTCACTGAAGTAATCAGCCAGCACCAGAGTAGCATACTCAATGGTAGGAGTTTCCATCATGAAAAGAGCAATACTTTGTTCTTATTGGACTAGACACTTATTCTGAATACAGATTTGCCTACCCTGGATGTAATGTTTCTGCCAAAAGTACCATCCATTGACTTACGTAATCCATTTTACACTTGCATCCTATTCCACAAAAATTATTCATGACCAAGGAGGTCAATTTACAGCAAATCAAGTGGGGAAAGGAGACCATACTCATGTAACACACTAGTTTTACTATATGAGGGAGGATATCTGAGAAAAGTAAAATCTACAAAAGCAAAGGCTTTTCAGTGAAGCCTATGGACACTCTTGCAAGCTCCTTCCCATAATAACCCAGCCCTTAAGAATTTGTTAAACCTAGCTTCCTGAGTCCTTGACTCTAACATTTGCTGCTTGCTTCCACTTCTGTAAACCCTGCACATGATTTGATGCCTCCAAAGAGAAATAATATGGTAATTCCTCTGTCTACTTTTGAGTCCAATAAAAGGACAAGGGCAGAGCTGATTGGGATCTCAGCCATTTTGGATTTTATTTTGGCTGCTGTGGCTCTGCAGCTAAAATGAAATTCCTTCCTTTATAATCTTTGGTGAGAGTCTATTCCATTCACCTGTTCCTACACCACCATCTATTCCTACACCACCATCCTGAATCAACTATTTTGATAGAATGTTAAGGCCTTTCAAAGGCCCCTTTGTATTGCAAGTTGTGTGGCAATACCTTGCAGGATCCTAGCAAATTTATTCAGAAGCTATTCTGCTTTGAATCAGAATTCTTTATGTTATACTGTTTCTTCCGTGTCCAGGACCTGTGGATCCAGAAATCAACTTCAGGAAATAGAGCTCTGGCACTAGTCTTTGTTAGCTTTATGACCTTTTACAAGATTTTTGCTTCCTTACTCCACAGCTTTGTACTCTGTTGGCACAGAGGTCTTAGTTTCAAAGTTAAAAATGCCTCCATTCAGAGATATTACAATAATTCCATTGAACTGGAAGTTCAGACTGCCACTTAGACATTTTAGGCTCTGTAGCCTGCTAATCAACAAACGGAGAAGGGAGTTACTGTGTGGGTTGGGGTGATTGACTGTTAACAACCATGGGGAAAACCACTGCTTTTTCAAATAGCAATAAGGAAAAGTATATTTGAATACATGAGATCCTTTAGAGTACCTACTAGTATAACCATGATATATCTTTAATTTTAAAGACAAAAAATAACAACATAATCCAGGAAGAACTACTAATAACTTAGATCTGTCAGGAATGAAGGTTTGGGTTACCCATTAGTAGGAAGAACTACTAATAACTTGGACCTGTCAGGAATGAAGATTTGGGTTACCCATTAGTAGGAAGAACCACTAATAACCTGGACCTGTCAGGAATGAATATTTGGGTTACTCCATTAGGTAAAGAACCACAATCAGTTGAGGTAGTTGATGAAGGCAAAGGAAATATAATATGAACAGTGGAAGAATTCAGTTGTAAATACCATCTACAAATGTGTGACCAGTTGCAGAAACCAGAAATATAATTTTTCCTTCTTTGTTTTAAAATGAATGTTTTTATTGGTATATATGCTAATATATATATTATATATATACATGATACAACTATTCTGTAAAGTATGATATGATATACATATGAAATACTATAAACTTTTTGCTAGAAGATTCAAAGTTCTTAGGTGATATTAGCTCCATGATACCCCATTACTTATATGCTACTATTAACAATGTTTAAATAGTATAATATAAATACTATTTATAGTATAATATAAATAATATAAATAAATAATATAAATAGTATAAATAATATAAATAAATAGTATAAAATAAACTACTATATTTTATGTTTTAGTATTTTTTTTCTTTTTTTACTTTTTAAGATTTGTGACTGGAATTGTTTACTCACATCATATGGAGATTATTTGTTGCTAACATACAGAAATAGTAGTGATTTTTAAATATTGATCTTGAATCATGCAACCTCACTGAACTCATTTATTCTAGTGGGCATTTGTGAATTTCCTAGATACTTCTATATATAGTATATCATTTGTATAGGATCCCAATCCTCTTCTGGGGACCATTAGTTTCTCTTTGTTGCATAATATCCCTGCCTTAATACCTCCAGTATAATGTTGAATAAACAAACATTCTTGCCTTGTTTCTAAACTAAGTTTTCCAAGCCAATATATATATATATATATTTTTTTTTTTTTGAGACAGTCTTACTATGTCACGCTGGGGAGAGTGCTGTGGTGGCACAACTCTCAGCAACCTCAAACTCTTGAGGTTAAGCGATTCTCTTGCCTCAGCCTCCCAGGTAGCTGGGACTACAGGCACTCACCACAATGCCTGGCTATTTTTTTGCTGCAGTTGTCATTGTTGTTTAGCTGGCCCTGGGCCGGGTTTCAACCTGCCAACCTCCGTGTATGTGGCAGGCGCCCTACTCACTGAGCTATAGGCATGGAACCAACTCGAGATTTCAATCATTGCATGTAATATCAGCTGTAGGTTTTTCACAGATGCCCTTCAGCAGCCCTAGAACGTTCCCTTCTGTTGCTACTCAGTTTAGGATTTATCATAAAAAATGGATATGGATTTGTCAAATGTTGCTCTGTGTTCATCAAAATAATAATTTTTGGTATTCTATTGCTTTATTATATTGACCAATCTTTGGATATTAAGCTACATTTCCATTTGAGTGGAATCCTGAGTAAAAATGGTCAATAATGTTTTGAATGTTTGAATTACTTTGTTATAAATTTTGAGGATTCCTTATCTATATTCATAAGGAATGATGATGTGTAGTTTTATTTTCTTGTAATGATTTTGCTTGGCTTTGTTGTCTGAGAAATACTGTCCTCATAGAGTGAAACAGTAAGTTTTCCTTATGTTATATTTCTAGAAGTGAGTTCAAGAAACCTGCATTAATTTTTAATTAAGTATTTGATAGAGTTTCTCAGTGAATTAGCTTGCATCTGGGCTCTCTGTATGGAAAAGTTTCAAATGAATTTAATATTTTAATTTTTGCCTGAGTTTATTATATTAATTTGTATACATTGTATAGGGATTTATTTCTAATTTATCGTATTCCACATTTCTAGATTTTAAAGCAGTTGAGATCAAAATTTTAAAAAGTAATATGCAAAAATAAACATTTTAAGCAAAGTTTCCTCAATGTCTCAGGGTGTCCTGTGGGCAGTAGGGGGGCATTATTGTACTTCTTGTATTTAATTCCTATATTTACTACATGGGATAAACGGTGGCATATAATCTGTACTAATTTGAAGAATGTTCTAATTGTATTTAAAATAAAAATCTGAGCCATGAGCTGTGCCTGTGGCTCAAAGGAGTAGGGCGCTCGCCCCATATAAGGGAGGTGGCGGGTTCAAACCTTGCCTTAGCAAAAAAAAAAAAAAAAAAGAAAAGAAAAAGAAAAAATCAGAGCCTATCTCTCTTCATAAATATTTAGGTGGACAAATTTAATTTGAATAACAATAGAAAATGATACAGTAAATGAAGAATGGTACAAAGAGATAAAACTCTGACAAAGCAGATTTGTTAATACCTAGATTATACCTGTTTTTTGACACAATTCCTATGTGTTTATGTATATATAGTTAATGATAAGAAGTTTAATGTATACCTCAAATTGCAGACATATTTACAATCATTTGGGTGATTTAAAAGAATCATAGAAATCAACTATTCTGGTACAAAACAAATAAATGAACACAAAAAATGTTAAGTAATTTTTTTAACGTTTGATTTGATAATTAGGTACACACATAAACATCATATTAGGTACTAAACGGAAGATAAAATAATTTTTAAACCCCACAGCAAAGATTTTATAAGTACTGTGAAATGACAGTAGAAACCGTCAATTGTAGCATAACCCATAAGTAATATGTAAATAACCACATGCACATTTCCTCTAAGATAATTTTAAATAACTACTGGAGAAAATTTAAAACAACATTACTTTAGTAGAGTTCAAGTATTATTTTTTCTTTTTTTTTTGAGACACAGCCTCACTTTGTCACTCTTGTTAGAGTGCTGTGGCATGACAGAAACTTGAAACTCTTGGGCTCAAACGATTTTGTTGCCTCAGCTGCCCTAGTAGCTGGGATGATAGATGCCCACCACAATGCTCTGCTATTTTCTTTTTGTTTAGCAGGCCTGGGCAGATTCCAACACACCAGCCCCAGACCATGTGGCTGGTGCCCGACCACTGAACTATGGGCTCCCCTAGAGTTCAAGTATATATAAGAAGAAAGCATTTTCACTGGAGCCAAAGGACCTACATTTACATAATTAATTCTATCAATACTGAATTTATGGTACTGAAAAACAGTAAGTCTGGTCATAATCAGGTCTCATACATTAAACTGGAAGACTGCCATTTTATAGTTCATGTTTTCGGCAAAAATATATTCATAAATACTATTTGGTGTAGACATCTAAAAATACTCAAATGTTATCATTATTCATAAATTACTTGACAAATTGAATTGGAAAATATGGGCACTTTCCAAGAGCACAAGTAAATTAAAAGAATTCATAGGAGTAATCAAACCAAGAAGCCACTTTTTCTTCAGAAACTGTATAATCATGTGGACCTCAAGGCTTTGGGGACTGTTCAACTTCTCCTTTTTGAGTACACAAGGAAAATTACTAAATGAACTTATCCCAAATGTAAATTTTTTCAAATGTGCAAACCAAATTATTTTCAAATTGTAATTTCTTATGGAATATGAAGCAAGGTGAGAAGATCATCTCTAGAGCCTGTGTAATACAGAATACAGAGAAATAGAGTGCTGAGAGAAATTAGTGTCCATGCTATAATTGGATACCTAGCTAAAATGTCTTTACAAAATAAGGGTAACATTTTATTTTTAGAAATAAAAAATAAATGAATAATGTAAAACATTGATAAATTTTATTACCAATAGGAGTTTCTTTAGATAGAGAAGTTTTCTGATATAAAGTTCAGGGAAGCAAAATAAAAGATAACAAATTTATTTCCTGTTTTTTTTTTTTATGGTGAAAAGTTATCTATTTAGAATTAGCCAGCTGGACTTGGTTTAAATGATCTCAATTTTGTTGGCAACCTCCAAAGCATCATAATCAGAAGCCAGTGGAACATATGCCTTCTTCTCATCATCAGGCCTGATCAGGGTGTTGGTCAGCTTCTTCACACCCTGTTTGGTCCGGTAGTTATTGGCTTTGACATCCACAATGAACACAAGTGGGTTGTTGTCTTTTATCTTCTTCATGGCAGATTCAGTGGTCAGGGGGAACTTCACGATGGTATAGTGGTCTTGCCAGCTTGTGTCTCCTGGGTACACTCTTATGAGGATATTTGGGCTGTCTCCGGAGCCTCAGAGTCTTTCCCACTGGAAAGTGGATGATGTACAAATCTTTTCATAAATACATATATATATGTGTGTGTGTGTTTATTTTATTTATTTTTTTATTTTATTTTTTTTTATTGTTGGGGATTCATTGAGGGTACAATAAGCCAGGTTACACTGATTGCAATTGTTAGGTAAAGTCCCTCTTGCAATCATGTCTTGCCCCCATAAAGTGTGACACACACCAAGGCCCCACCCCCCTCCCTCCATCCCTCTTTCTGCTTCCCCCCATAACCTCAATTGTCATTAATTGTCCTCATATCAAAATTCAGTACATATGATTCATGCTTCTCCATTCTTGTGATGCTTTACTAAGAATAATGTCTTCGACTTCCACCAGGTTAATACGAAGGATGTAAAGTCTCCATTTTTTTTACTGGCTGAATAGTATTCCATGGTATACATATACCACAGCTTGTTAAACCATTCCTGGGTTGGTGGGCATTTAGGCTGTTTCCACATTTTGGCGATTGTAAATTGAGCTGCAATAAACACTCTAGTACAGGTGTCATTATGATAAAAGGATTTTTTTCCTTCTGGGTAGATGCCCAGTAATGGGATTGCAGGATCAAATGGGAGGTCTAGCTTGAGTGCTTTGAGGTTTCTCCATACTTCCTTCCAGAAAGGTTGTGCTAGTTTGCAGTCCCACCAGCAGTGTAAAAGTATTCCCTTCTCTCCACATCCACGCTAGCATCTGCAGTTTTGAGATTTTGTGATGTGGGCCATTCTCACTGGGTTAGATGATATCTCAGGGTTGTTTTGATTTGCATTTCTCCAATATATAGAGATGATGAACATTTTTTCATGTGTTTGTTAGCCATTTGTCTGTCATCTTTAGAGAAAGTTCTATTCATGTCTCTTGCCCATTGATATAAGGGATTGTTGGCTTTTTTCATGTGGATTAATTTGAGTTCTCTATAGATCCTAGTTATCAAGCTTTTGTCTGATAGAAAATATGCAAATATCCTTTCCCATTGTGTAGGCTGTCTCTTTGCTTTGGTTATTGTCTCCTTAGCTGTACAGAAGCTTTTCAGTTTAATGAAGTCCCATTTCTTTATTTTTGTTGTTGTTGCAATTGCCATGGCAGTCTTCTTCATGAAGTCTTTCCCCAGGGCAATATCTTCCAGTGTTTTTCCTATGCTTTCTTGGAGGATTTTTATAGTTTCATGCCTTAAATTTAAGTCCTTTATCCATCTTGAATCAATTTTTGTGAGTGGGGAAAAGTGTGGGTCCAGTTTCAGTCTTTTACATGTAGACATCCAGTTCTCCCAACACCATTTATTGAATAGGGAGTCTTTCCTCCAAGGTATGTTATTGTTTGGTTTATCAAAGATTAGGTGGTTGTAAGATGTTAGTTTCATTTCTTGGATTTCAATTTGATTCCAAGTGTCTATGTCTCTGTTTTTGTGCCAGTACCATGTTGTCTTGACCACTATGGCTTTGTAGTACAGACTAAAATCTGGTATGCTGATGCCCCCAGCTTTATTTTTATTACTAAGAACTGCCTTAGCTATATGGGGTTTTTTCTGGTTCCATACAAAACACAGAATCATTTTTCCAAATCTTGAAAGTACGATGTTGGTATTTTGATAGGAATGGCATTGAATAGGTAGATTGCTTTGGGAAGTATAGACATTTTAACAATGTTGATTCTTCCTATCCATGAGCATGGTATGTTCTTCCATTTGTTAACATCCTCTGCTATTTCCTTTCTGAGGATTTCATAATTTTCTTTATAGGGGTCCTTCACCTCCTTCGTTAGGTATCTTCATAGGTATTTCATTTTGTTTGAGACTATGGTGAAGGGAGTTGTGTCCTTAATTAGCTTCTCATCTTGACTTTTATTGGTGTATACAAAGGCTACTGACATGTGGACATTGATTTTATGTCCTGAAACATTACTGTATTTTTTGATGATTTCTAGGAGTCTTGTGGTTGAGTCTTTGCGGTTCTCTAAGTATAAGATAATGTCATCAGCAAAGAGGGAGAGTTTGACCTCCTCTGCTCCCATTTGGATTGCCTTTATTTCCTTGTCTTGCCTAATTGTATTGGCTAGAACTTCCAGCACTACGTTGAATAGTAAAGGTGACTGAGGACAACCTTGTCTGGTTCCAGTTCTAAGAGGAAAAGCTTTCAGTTTTACTCCATTCTGTAAAATATTGGCTATGGATTTGTCATAGATAGCTTCAATCAGTTTTAGAAATGTGCCACCTATGCGTATCCTCTTCAGTGTTCTAATTAGAAAAGGATGCTGGATTTTATCAAATGCTTTTTCTGCATCTATTGAGAGGATCATGTGATCTTTATTTTTGCCTCTGTTAATATGGTGGATAACGTTTATGGACTTGCGTATGTTAAACCAGCCTTGCATCCCTGGGATAAAGCCTAGTTGATCATGATGAATGACTTTTTGATGATAAGCTGTAATCTATTGGCTAGGATTTTGTTGAGAATTTTTCCATCTATATTCATGAGTGAGATTGGTCTGAAATTCTCCTTTTTGTTTGGGTCTTTCCCTGGTTTTGGTATCAGGGTGATGTTTGCTTCATAGAATGTGTGGGGGAAGATTCCTTCTTCCTCAATTTTTTGGAATAATTTCTGCAGTACAGGAATAAGCTCTTCCTTGAAGGTTTGATAGAATTCTGGAGTGAAGCCATCTGGACCAGGGCATTTTTTGGTTGGAAGATTTTTTATTGTTTCTTTGATCTCAGTGCTTGAAATTGGTCTTCTCAGGAGCTCTATTTCTTCCTACCTGAGTCTAGGGAGAGGGTGTGATTCCAAATATTGATCCATTTCTTTCACATTGTCAAATTTCTGGGCACAGAGTTTCTGGTAGTATTCAGAGAGGATATCTTGTATCTCTGTGGGATCAGTCGTTATTTACCCTTTATCAGTTCTGATTGAGGTTACTAGAGATTTTACTTTAATATTCCTCGTTAGTCTGGCCAATGGTTTATCTATTTCATTTATTTTTTCAAAAATCCAACTCCTTGTTTCATTAATTTTCTGAATGATTCTTTGGTTTTCAAATTCATTGATCTCTGATTTGATTTTGGATATTTCTTTTCTTCTATTGAGTTTAGGCTTAGATTGTTCTTTTTCTAATTCCAAAAGATCTCTTATGAGATTGTTGATATGCTCTCTTTCTCTTTTTCGAATGTAGGCATCTAAAGCTATGAATTTTCATCTCAAAACTGCTTTTGCAGTATCCCACAGCTTTTATTAGCTTGTGTCTTCATTGTTGTTTGCTCAAGGAAGTTAATGATTTCCTGTTTTATTTCTTCCTGTACTCATCTGTTATTCAACAGAATATTGTTTAAATTCCATGCCTTTGGGTGGGGTCAAGCATTTTTGTTAGAGTTGAGTTCCACCTTTAGTGCCTTATGGTCTGAAAAGATACAAGGTAAAATTTCAATTCTTTTGATTCTGTTGATATTTGTTTTGTGTCCCAGGATATGATCAATTTTGGAGAATGTTCCATGGAGTGATGAGAAGAATGTATATTCTTTATCTTTGGAGTGGAGTGTTCTATGTGCATCTATCAAGCACAGTTGTTCTAGGGTCTCATTTAAATCTCTTATATCTTTGTTTAATTTCTGTTTAGAGGATCTGTCCAGCTCTGTAAGAGGAGTGTTAAAATCCCCTGTTATTATGGTATTATCAGATATCATATTGCTCAGACTGAGTAAGGTCTGTTTCAAGAATCTGGGAGCATTTAAATTGGGTGCATAAATATTTAGAATTGAAATGTCTTCTTGTTGTATTTTTCCCTTGACCAATATAAAGTGACCATCTTTGTCTTTTTTGAGTTTAGTTGCTTTAAATCCACATGAATCTGAAAATAAGATTGCAACTCCTCTTTTCTTCTGAATTCCATTTGCCTGAGAAATTACTTTCCAACCCTTGACTCGGAGTTTTAATTTGTCTTTTGAAGCCAGTTGTGTTTCTTGCAGACAGCAAATGGATGGCTTGTGTGTTTTAATTCAGTTAGCCAATCTATGTCTCTTCAGTGGGGAATTCAAGCCATTAACATTTATTGAGATAATTGATAAGTGTGGTAGTATTCTATTCGTCTTATTTGGTGAGAGTCCATTGCTTAGTTTTATCTTTTGTATCAGTGTGGAGGTTAGGTTCTGTCCTTTAATTTCTGAGTTCTTACTTTGCTGCTGATCCATTGTGGTGGTCAGTGTGCAGAACAGGTTGAAGTATTTCCTTTGGAGCTCGTCGTGTGGCGAATTTCCCCAATGTTTGTATATCCGTAAATGATTTGATTTCTCCATCAATTTTGAAGCTTAGCTTAGGAGGGTATAGAATTCTGGGCTGGATATTGTTCTGTTTAAGTAGATTAAAGGTAGATGATTATTGCCTTCTTCCTTGTAAAGTTTCATTAGAGAAGTCTGCGGTCACTCTGATGGATTTGCCCCTGTAGGTCAACTTGCGCTTACTCCTGGCAGCTTGAAGAATCTTTTCTTTTGTCTTGACTTTGGACAGGTTCATCACAATGTGTCTTGGAGAAGCTCGGTTAGAGTTGAGGGGACCTGGGGTCCGATATCCCTCTGAAAGCAGTGTGTGAGAATCTTTGGTGATGTTTGGGAAATTTTCTTTTATAATATTCTCTAGTATGGCTTCCATTCCTCTGGGGCATTCTTCTTCCCCTTCTGGAATTCCTATAACTCGTATGTTGGAACGCTTCATAAAGTCCCATAATTCTGACAGTGAACGTTCTGCTTTCTCTCTCTTCTTTTCTGCCTCTTTTACTATCTGCGTTATCTCAAGAATTTTATCTTCTACCTCTGGAATTCTTTTTTCTGTATGGTCTAACCTGTTGCTGATACTTTCCATTGCATCTTTAAGTTCCCTAATTGACTGTTTCAGTTCCTTCAGCTCTGCTATATCCTTTTTATATTCTTCATATAGTTTATATCTTATTTGATTCTGTTTTTGGATTTCCTTTTGGTTATTTTCCACTTTATTAGCAGTTTCCTTCATTATTTCCATCATTTCTTTCATTGTTTTCAACATGTGTATTCTAAATTCCCTTTCTGTCATTCCTAACATTTCTTTATAGGTGGAATCATCTGCAGTAGCTACCTCATGGTCCCTTGGCATGGTTGTTCTGAACTAGTTCTTCATTTTGCCTGGAGTTTTCTGCTGATTCTTCCTCATGAGTGATTTCTTTTATCTGTTTCCTTGCCCTAATTTTCCTTTCACTTCCTCTTGCTCTTTAAGTTCTCATGCCTGTGGACTAAGGGTTACAGGAACAGAAGGGTGAGAAGGTTGAAGAGCCAAAAAGGGATGAAAGAAAGGAGGACTAAGTGATAAGAAAAATAGAGAAAGGAAAGGGCGTGGGTAAAAGGAATATTGACAAAAAGAAGAGAGGCACAGAAAGAGGGAGACAGAGCAATATAGGTGTACAGTAGGGTACTTTGATACAACCTTAAAAAAAAACCACCTTCTGGGGGTGCCCAGTTGGGTTGTTCCCTTGAGGTCAGCAGCTCTTTGCTAACCTGATCAGACACAGTACCCCACCTCCACCAAGTAGAGAGGAAAGACAAAAATGCTATAAATCAAAACAAAATAAGCAAACAGAAAACTTTAGGGGATGAAATTGGGTGAAAAACCAAATAATAGCAGTAGAAACACTAGCAAAAATGAAGTTCTAGTTATTGAAAAAGGCAGCAATGGGAAATTATAATTAAACTAGAAAATTGAGAAAGAAAAATATCCGTATGGAAAAGGTTGAAAAATAAAAAAAAAACAACATCAACAACATCAAAATAAACAAAAAAAAAAAAAAACAACCAAACCAAAACAAAACAAAAAAAACACAACCAAAAACAAAGCAGTATGTATATGTTATTGAATATTGTCTGGGCAACACGTGGTCTTCTGGGGTATGAGATGTTAATTACAGTTCTGATACGACTGGAAGCTGCTGATTTCTCAAACCCCAGCAGGTAGACACCCTAAATCTCTCTTCAGACCACTTAAAAGGCACTTTGAACTTGTTAACTTGCTGAGCAAAAGCTTTCCCAGCAAAGTGCTTGTCGCTGGAATCACTGCTGAAGTGACTATCCACTTACCCAGTGTGCCAAATCCTGTCTCACTCTGCCCCTGAGGGTTAGGGCTGCAAGGTGGCTCAGACCCCACCCTTAGGCTACTTGGTCACTGGGTTACCAGCTCCCACCCAATTCTAGCTCTGCGACCCTGAGGGCAGAGATTGCCTGGGCAGATTGCTCACAATGGCTCCCTGTGACCCACAGCCAAACACTATTAGCTCCGGCTGGCTCAGCAGCTCAGACTGGGGACCTAGACAATGGCCAAATTTCTCTACACTCCTGCTCAGGCTTTCCCCAAGGCAGTTCAACTGAGTGCCAAGTCCAAAGACATCAAAACAGTTCACAGGTAAGGCCTTTCTGGTTTGCAGTCTCGCTGCTACTGAACTTACAGTTGCAGGCAGGTTTAGACGGATTGAACACACGTGACCACTTGTCATTTTTCCACGTTTTAGTCCTCCTCGTGGGGTCCAGAAGTCTCTCGCTGACTCCCTGTATCCTCACAGGGGTGATGATAGGCAGATCCCACCAGCCAGAGATGCCTGGAGTCCTATCTTTCCAGACTCACATTGCCCAGATTGTGTTTATTTTATTTTATTATTATTATTATTATTATTATGACTGTGGATGCCTTTTAGCACTGTCTTCTTGGTCTCAGATACCTTTGCTTTGGCTTCTTCCAAAGGGGAGGGACAGGAGCGTCCTTCTTTGCTTTCGGCACCATCTGGTGGAAAGCAAGACAACAAATTCCTAAAACATATGGGACATCAAATCACGGTGGACATTGGACTTTAAAAATCATGAAGTGTTTTTTTTTTAATTTTTATAAATAAAATAGTGTTTATTCATCTATTTATATATTGGCCTTGATGCAAAAGAAGACTAAAAGTGGCTTAAAAGGGGATTAGAGTAACTTTAAACATATATAAAATATATATATTATTCTCTCCTAAAGCTAGCTGCTTCCAAACTTGATTTAATATTATGCATGTTTGCCTTTCATTGCTTGGTAAACACATTTGCTTCTCCTTTCTGTAATCGCCGTCTGACTGCTGATTTTTGCTGTTTTGTCTACTGATGTTTCACCTTCTGTTTCACGAGTTCTGGAGGAATTGTTGAACAGCTCACAACACTGCCCATAGAAGAAGTAATACTCAGAGTTCTTGTTCTACACCAATTAATGTCTCCCATATTTTTCTCATCTCTGAGAGGCCTGGATTCTTTACTCAGTGACACAAGGCAGTTAGATGATAGCATTCATCCACACACTCCTCAGAGCCATCAGAGGCTTCTCCTTGATGTGTCTGACCACCTTGTCTCAGGTAATTTTCATTTCTGTTTTTCTACTCAGAAAATTCAGGTATGGAATTTTTGTCAACAACCTGCCCTTTCATTTTCTCTAAAGCCTGGCTGACGTAAGTCATTTCAAAGTGGTGTGCATCAGCACTCTGCTCTGATGAACTGTCCTCCCTGATCTGTTCCAGGTCTTCGAATGATCTGTAGCCACCTGACTGTTCCACACAGTTCTGTTCACTTTCATCCTCAGATGTACAAACCTCTGATTTTTCTGACACTTATCCATCAGAAAACAAACGCTGAGGTCCCTCTTCTGTCTCAGTGTCCCTCTCATCTGGGCCCACTGACTGCATCAGGTCGTCACCAGCCTGCAGCTCCTTTGTGTAGCCACTGGCAGAATCCTACACGTCTAGAGAGCCTTCCCTCCTAATATAACTAAAGGTTGGATAAAGCTCCCTTTCATAGTCAAAATGCTTCATGAAGAAATCTCTAATGCACTTGACATCTCTGTCAAAATATCATTGAGACCATCTATGGAAAATCAACCATGGTGATACGATCATTTTCACCCAAAATGAGATTGAATTCATTGAAATCTCCATGAATCAGCCCATGATTCCCAAGTCTTACAATTAGTTCCATAGCTTCATCATATACTGAGGCAGGATCTTCAACATGATGTATCTGACATAGAGGATAACCATTTATGATCTCTTCATGACCACTGCATGGCGATTGTAATCTACTGGCTTTGGAACTGGAAATTTTTTCTCATATGATACCTTCATAGAGGCAAATTCCTTAATGGCAGAGAGAGGAGATCAATAAAGCCAAGACACATCATGCCTGTGTTTATGGTAATCACGCTTGTTTTTCAGATTTCAAAAGGAGGTTCTTCTTAGTCTGTGAAGCTCTAATGCAAATTGCCGTCCTTCTTCATTTGCAACAATGTAAATATCTGATTCTTTGCCAACACCCATCTGGTTTCCAACAGACTCAACTACTTGTCTGGAAGAAAGTGTTTTCAAAGCCAGGTAATCATAGCCTGCCTTTGTCAACTGATAGCCCTGGACAGTCTTGGTACGCTCCCAAGCTATGAGTTTATGTTTCACTAATTCTCTTAAAACTTTATTACAGCCACCATGTTTAAGGCTGGCTATAGAGGTGATCAAACTGCAGGGAACTATCTCTTGGTTCTTCATGCCCTTTTCAACCACCATCCGAACCCTGAAGTCATCCCGGCTCAGGTAGCGCAACTTGGCCACATTCACCTTCCCCATGGCGGCAGCGGATGGAAGTCCAATCACGAAGTTTTTAAACAGCATCATTTTCCAAATAATTGATATATAATAAGAGTATAATTTTTATACATGGTAATTAAATCAAACAAATTATCTTCTACTTAAAAATGGTAACTGAGGAGAGAAAAACCTACTCTTCAGAGAATTATTTTTATTTTATGCCACTTATTTGTATATTTTGGAGAACATTATTCTTTTGTTTGAACTGAGTAGCACCAAAGGATCAACTGTGGCCTGTTTTGGACATTCTGGATGACTGAGCCATATGCCCAAAACAAGGTTGAGGAGAATGGAATAATAAAATCCACTCATTACATGACCACAAAGTAACTCACTAGCAGCAGGATGGTCTGGGTGGCCCTCTTCTCTGGGGAGGCTTCAGAGGAGAGTCCAGTGCTGTGAAGGTGCTGGGATCATCTCTGCTCCCTGAACAGGAGGATCACTATGTCAGCACTTGAGAGTAGCATGATTCCTACAAAGAAGACACACCTGGATAATGAGAGTGCAAAAAGAAGTCCCCTGATGATGGTATTCATGGGGGAAAGGGAGCAGTGTTAATCTTCAGTAGATTTGTCTGATCAAATTTTATGTAGCTATGGTGTAGAAGATCATGCTATGATTAAAAGACAAAGTGCAGGCCCACAGAAAGAATAAAACATGGATGATGTAATCTGTGGATTTACATTTAAATCTGGCCAACCAGGAGGTGCTGGGGCTGACAGTGATGGCCTGGAGCATGCTCAGGAGGCTGGTGGTGCAGATGGAGAGATCCTTGATCACCCTGTTCAGGTAGAAAATTGCCTCACATTTAAGGTCATTCTGAAAGTTCAATGACCCAAAGAGTTTTGGATACCCCAATAATAGCACGATGAAGAACTTCACACATGAACGAAGGCCAAGTGACAGGTGGTCAGGTCCGTGGGTTTCACCCTGTGATCAGAGGAAGTATGAGGATGCAGAAGAGGAGGAGAGAGGTGTTGGCTGAGATTCCAATACCAGTTTGTAAAAATATGTAGTTTTTGACGGGAGCATAAGTGAAAAATAAGTTCATTGTTGTACTAAAGGTGAAATAGTTGTATATCTGAAAACATCAACAGACGTTATCAGTGCTCTTTTATAGTCAAAATTATCACCACCATAAGGTTTTTTTCTCCCCATGGTTAACACTTCCTATGTGATAGACATGATTGAAAATACAGCTGCACAGGAAAGGCTGGATGTAGTATGTACATTTTTATCCCACTTGCACAATGTATTTGATTTCCATAATGAAATTTTCAATTCCAAAAAAAGAATTTTATATTTCTATAAAATATAATTTAATTTCTATAAAATCAGTATGTGATTGCATGTAATAGAAAAATTATTTTTTAAGTATTATTTGGCATTAGGAATTTTGAAATTTAAAACCAGCTGTTTTCAATTATGAAATAAAGAAGTATATAAAACAAAATATGGCTTTTAGTTAAGGAATTCAAGTTTAAATTCTTTTCCATACATAACAATGGAAATTAAGCCCATGAATGGTATGTGTATTTTGACACAAAATTTGTCATTTTAAAATTATTACCCACAAGTGAAAATAGTTATCAAATAGTTATCCTAATGTATCAATTTCTATTTTTCTAATTCAAATTCAAAATCTTTATTATCACAGATGTTTATTTCACTTGTTTAAATAAATATTTGATAATAAATTGTTTTAAAAATACACAGTTTTAGTATACAGGGTGTCTATAAAGTTCATGTGCAATTACAGCCAAACTATATATTCAGTGTATGCGCGCACACATGCACACACACATATATGCGCTGCAAAGTTCCCTGGTGGTCTAGTGGTTAGGATTTGGCACTCTCATGTATACACTGCATTAGCATTATTTAAACCAAACAACAAATATAATGTGAATGCATATATATTAAATTTTTATATGCATATATACACACGTAGTAAGTCCTCATTTAATGTCACTGATAAGTTCAAAGCAACTGTGACTATAAGCAAAATGATGTACTTTGTAAGGAAAGCAATTTTATCATAGATGAATTGATATAAATAAGTGCTAAATTTCTATGGAATAAAGAATGTCATTTTGCTTAAAGTTACAGGTTCCAAGGACCTATCAATGATAAGTGAGAACTGATTTGCATAAAACACCAGCACCTCCACTGTCAAGTTGGTAAGATGCACCCACTGCGTATGCTCTTAGAGTTCTTCTCCTTACTTTTTCAACAGCGCTGCTTTACTGCTCTGTGTTCCCTCTTCAATATGCAGCACAGAAAATGCTAATGAGAATGTAAATGACTCAATAGCATTTTTACCGCTGAGTGAAAGTCAATTTCACACTAAAGGTAAGAGAAACACCAAAACAAATTCCTGGAGAACAAATAATGTTAAGGTGAGTCTTTCTACCATTACATCTCCTATAGTCATACTGTTTCTGTCCCCTCAAAATTTATGTTATAACCTTATCAGTGGCTGGGTGTGGTGGCCATTGACAAGGTTATAACATAAACAACTTAGTGATGCTAGCCTGCAGTCCACCTTCCAAGGAGAAACAATACCTCAGAGGAGGAGGCAAAAGTTCATGGGGAAGGTGACATGGGCTAGGGACAGGCCTCTTGTCTCAGCAGCATCAGAGGCCACAGAAACCCATGATGTTGGGTCCCAGGGAAAAAGACCCATTTTGCTGAGGGGTATCTTTCACTTCAACCTAGAAAAAGGCACACTGAAGAGTAAAGTCCTTGCCTGTGGTTCCAGTTCATGGCCAGTTCATTCCAGGCAATGACCAGTGGCCCCACATCCTGGTTCTTCCTGGTCTTGTAACGGGGCTACCGCCACCAACGCAGCCTGCGAAGTGAGCAGTGTGCAGGTAGCGAGCGTTGCCTACCTGTTCTCTCTGGGGCAATTCTATTGGATCTCCACCAGAAGTAGGGCCCAAGACAATTGCAGGTGGTCAGTGGCTCGGGACTGGGAGAGGGCTGTGGTGGGGCATGGCCCGCCAAGATCAAGGAGCTGGGAGGGGGCTGTGGAGGGGGGTCACCAGGAAGGAACAGGGGGCTGGGATGGGGCTGTGGAAGGGGGTGCCCAGGCAGGAACAGGGGGCTAGGAGGGGGCTGTGTAGGGGGGCTACCAGGCAAGAACATGGGGGTGGGGAGGGACTGTGCAACAGTGAGGGTGGGCAGGGACCAGGGGTGAGGAAGTGGACATGAAGTGACAAGGGCAGGCAGAGCATGTGGACTAAAAGGGGTTGATGACCTAAATAGGTCGAGGGGGCACCAGAGGCAAGGAGGTGGCATGAGTGGGGTCAGGGAGACAGGCTGGGGATAGAGAGGTATGGGTGGGACACGTGGGATGACTGAAAGGCAGCAGGGGCAGGAGAAACATTGGTTTGCTGAAACAAAGGAGATAAAAAGCAAGATGAAATGTTAGATCTTCACAAGCCATCATCAAGAGATCAAGGAACATTCAATATATATGGATGAGTGAAATGGTAGTCTAAAACAGCTCCGTTCGATATCATTCTGACTACATGTCATTCTGGAAAATGCAAAAATATAAAAACAGTGCAAATCTCAATAGTTGCCAGGGTTTATGAACAAACAACAGAAATAAAGTGGTAAGATAAGGGGATTTTGAGGGCAGGGAGAGGGCACCACATGAGGACAAAATGGACAACAGGGCTTTGAGTCCTGTCACCACTGACAGAAATGCCTAGTGGAAAGAGTGAACCTTAATGGAAAGATTCTCTGTAGAAAATCAGGTATCAAGTTTTGGATTAATTGTAACAAATGTATCCTAGTAAATGAAGATATTATTGATAGTTGCCAATAGGACATGGGGGAGAGAGGAAAGAATGATAAAGGAACTCGGATTCATTTTGATGTCAATCCCAAACTCTTCTGGATGAGATGATGCCTTTATTAAAAATCATCATTTAGCACCATTGTTGCAGGCACATATTTTCAGGGATGGGGGAAGGACAGGGTTTCACTCTGCCTCCCTGACTAGAAAGCTAGAGTGTGGATGGTGTCATCATACCCCACTGCAACCTCAAAGTCCTGGGCTCCAGTGATCCTCCTGCCTCAGCCTCCCAAAGGGCAAGGATTACAGGTATCAGCCACCAAGCATGGCCCAGCGAGGTATTTTGATACCAATGGTCATTAACCAGGTAGTATCTAGACATGAGCTTGAATTACTGGCTGCCATCAAATGTGAACCAATCTTGACTTGAAAATGTGTATTGAATTCTGTGGTGGCAACAGGACTTTTGACTAGGAAAATTAAAATATTGCTCCATGAAAAACACAGCTTACACTCTTCATAGGTTTGTCTTACATATGGGACACAAAGTAATCCTCAATCACCATTCTGAAGAACCTTCATAGCTACAGTAAGTTTTTCAGTTGACCAAATGCAGTACAAATGTCTGCTCGGAGGGGGAATGGGTGCAGCACTGTCAGCAAAGAATATGGTTCGTGCCTTCACAATAGGGACAACTGCAGAAGTCCAGAGAGAGCTAGTAAAATTTGAGTGTGAGTTTGATCCCATTGTTTACTGACTTCCAAGCAGAGCCATCTGATGAAAGCTGGGTTTCAGGGAGATCGTGGGGTTCAGGGTGCCTGTGTGGGCCACGCCTTCATGGAGATGAGACCACAAAGAAAGGCAGCAGAGCAGAGAGAAAAAGCACGGTGCTGGTGGTGCAGAGTTAGGAACGGGGTCCAAGCCCATTGACAGGCACCTACACCTGAGAAAGTCATGAGATCCCTCTGTCCTCAGTTCTCTGCAGTGTCATATGACAGTGGTAATAGGTTTCTTTGTTGTTATGACATGAGGAGGCTAAAATGACTCAATCCAGGTGAATCATGAGGAAGAGGACTGGTCCCTTAGTCATCCTCTGTGTTTCCTAAATGCAGGGGGAACAAAACGGACACCAGGAAGGATGTTCGCATCATGCTAGGGCAGTGGGGGGATGGAGTATGATCCCTTCTGTGGGTATGATGCTCTGCAGCTGTCAGGGAACGTCTGGCATTATGACCTGTGATCCCCACATTACCCCATGGGTGGGCAGAGGAGATGCTGTACCTCCTGTTTTCTACTGAGTGGTTGTGACATTTAGGGAAGCTAAGTGACTTTTAGAATGACATCATGAACGAGTGATGGATCTGGCATGGGAAGTGTACATGGTTCCATGGGAGGCACAGACCTCTGATGACCGGGACCTCTCCATTATATCCTGGACTCCCGATACAAGAGCTCCCCTGACTCATTTTCTCCAATTTTCTATCCATTGTTCATGGGGAATACAAGTTGATGCCCCGGAGGACATGCCTGGATAAGGAGGTTTCCCTGATCGTGACACACCCTCTCTCCTCTACTTGAGACATCTGCCATCCCTAATATGGCCCTGTTCCCTCTAAAGGAAATACTCTGAGGTTCTTGGCATCACGTCTGTGGCCTTCCTCCCCCAGTACTGTCATGCTGCGAGCTGCCCCTCAGGTGACCACACTGAATGACCAGTGTCTGCTTTTCCCCCGAGTGTGCTCAGACTGTAGAATATTCCGAAAAACTGCCTCATAATATTTTCTCAAACAATAACCTTTCCTACCACTCATTAAACCCGAGTAAGCAGCTAGGGAGAATTCACTGCAAGAGTGTCTATCTGGGCTAGTGCTTTAGTAGTTTATTGAGATAAACTAGTAGCCTCCTTGACGACTTCTCTGACCAGCCTCAACAGAATTAAAGTCAATGTGTGTTTTGTTTTATATAGTGACACCAGGAAACACACATTGAGATTTTTTTCTTTTTTTAAATTAATGTATGAACAGAAATAACATGCCTAAAGTAAACTGAACTCAGCACACATTTCAGGACAAAGAAGAGAGAGAAAATGTGTAAAAGATAGAGTTTAGGGTGGCTGCTCTGGCTCAAAGAGGTAGGGTGCTGGCCCCATATGCCGGAGGTGGCGGGTTCAAACCCAGCCCCGGCCAGAAACTGAAAAAAAAAAAAAAAAATAGACTTTAACATGTGAAAAACCACAAAGTCATCTCATGCCTTCTGGATTTCCTCAAAAATTTTAAAATGTATGGTTTTAGCAGGTACTTAGTTAAGTTAAAACAGCATGGAAATAGATGTTGGCATATTTTCCAATTTAAGGGACATCTAATTGAGCAATGTTTGAGGATCACAGGATATAAGAAAAAAGAATTTTTTTTTAAAGGTGGAGATAAACTTTAAGGCTTCTTGACAGGAGTATCAAATATAAATTGGGGAATCAAACAAAACCAGAAACACACTATACCCACCCATCGGAAAATGCAGAGGATAATTTTGTAAGTAAAATATTGTAAGAAATACTCTAACTAGTCATTGTGAAGGAGCATAGCATCCCACAGGTCAGTATGAACATACCTTTGAATCGGCTTTTCAGGTTTCCCATATTGAATGGCAAGTGGCAGCAGGAGGGGCCAAGATACAAAATATACTCTCACATAACCATGGTGATGGGCATCATAGAACTTTCCCAATGAAGGCACAATCCACACTGTGAGGCCCAACTAGTGCTGTGCAGGCAAGTGGGCTTTCATGTTTGCAAAGCTGTCATTGAAGTTGAAGTAGTTTATCTGAAAACCTCACCCCTAACCCCCACACTGTATTCTCTGTTTCTTAAAACAAGTTACAGGAGAGAAACAGTGTGCCCCCAATTAGAGTCCATAGTGAGGATTTGAAATGAAAAAGATACAAAACTGACCTGTTGAAAACAAGCAGAGGTTCCATTCTTGATTTGAAATATATCCCAGGACATTTCTACTGTTCCTGCATCATCAAATATTTCCAGAACCAATAAGGCCATATTGTTCACGGTTAGATAAAATACAGTACTTATAGATATTTAATTATAAAACATCGTAGTTAAGAATACACTTACCAAACCACACTTTCATTATATTTACATGTATCACTGTGTCCTTAGTTCTAGCTCAAGTTCTGTGAATTCAAGGAGGAATTTCTCTTTCCAAGTGTATGTAAATAGTTTGGTGTTCACTGAGTAATTTAGTGGGGGTAGGAGAGGCCATATTTTCACCAGAGCATCTTCTAGAGAGTGAAAAGTCTTGAAGATACATGCCTATAGTTTTAGCTACTTTGTTTTTTGTTGTTGTTGTTGTTTTGTTTGTTTGTTTTGAGACAGAGTCTCCCTTTGTCACCCACAGTAGAGTGCAGGAGTGTCATAGCTCACAGCAATGTAAAACTCTTGGGCTCAAGCAATCCTCTTGCTTCAGCCTCCCAAGTATCTGGGACTACAGGTGCCATCCACAATGCTTGGCCATTTGTAGAGACAGGGTCTTGCTCTGGCTCAGGCAGATCTTGAACTCCTGAGCTCAGTCAGTCCACCCACCCTAGCCTCCCAGAGTGCTGGGATTACAGGCATGAGCCACAGTGTCTAGACAAAGCTTATTATTTTTAATGCCTTTTAAGTGCTGTGCATTGAAATAGTCTTACTTGAGGCTTTTATTAATGATTATATAGTGTATTTTCTCTGAAATTGTATTTTCATACACCACGTGCCAGTGATTGAAAATATCTGCTCTCCATAGATACATAGAGATCACAGGTCATAGTTGAACCTTCTAGTTATCTACAAAAAAAATTCTTTTTTAATGTTATATTAATTTCCATATGAAATTTTGTGGGCTAATGTTTTTAATTTTCTTGTTTTCTAACTCTTTATTACTGTGTTTCTTTTTAGGTTAGGTTCCTTAACATCAGTTTATGGTGTGTTTGGTTTATCTATGTCTTATATTGTTAGATAAGAATGTGTAACTCTATATATACACTTTAAGTCAATGTAAGGTTCAATCAAAATATTGGGCATATGTATACCAGAAATAATATATGTATGTGATGGGGGCAAGACATGATTGCAGGAGGGACTTTACCTAACAATTGCAATCAGTGTAACCTGGCTTATTGTACCCTCAATGAATCCCCAACAATAAAAAAAATTAATTAATTAAAAATATATATATGTATGTGTTTTTCTTAACAGACTTTATGATTTATCTTATATATTTATTTTCTTGTTTAGTTTTTTTTTCTTTTATGAGACAGAGTCTCACTTTGTTGCCTTTGGTAGAGTCCCGTGGCCTTATAGCTCATAGAAACTTCAAAGTCTTGGGCTAAGGCAATTGTCTTGTCTCAGCCTCCCTAGTAGCTGGGACTACAGGAGCCACTACAATGCCCGGCTATTTTTTAGAGATGGAGTCTTGCATTTGCCCAGGCTTTTCTTGAACATGGGAGCTCAGGCAATCCACCTGCCTTGGTCTCCCAGACTGCTGGGATTACAGGCATGAGCCACTGAGCCCCAGCTCTTCCTTAGTTTTTGATGTTTGTTTTATCTTATCTAGTTGAACAGTCATAAAAAAATAGTCTTAATTTCACCATGTGCTTAATGATGGATCTATCTTTTTATGTGTGTGAGAGAAACACTTGTTATTTGAAGGTAAGTTTTTGAAATATTTATAAACTGTCTGTTTTTGTTATCTTTTTAAAATTGTAATATTGAAATAACATAACAAAAGGTATTATCATGCTGGATGAGGTGATTCACACCTGGAATCTTACCTAGCACTCTGGTAGGCTGAGGTGGATGGATTGCTTGAGCTCAGGAGTTCAATACCAGCCTGTGTGAGAGGGAGGTGGTGGTGGTTCATGCTTATAGTCCCAGCTACTCAGAAGATAAGGCAAGAGGATTTTTTTTTATTTCAGATTAATGTGAGTTACAATTAGGTTACAATGTTTGCATTTGTTAGATAGAGTTCTTATTGTGATTGTGTCCCACACTGAGGATTCATACCATCTACCATTACATTGTGCCCATTTAGTGGGAGTACACCAATCCCCCCTTCTGAAGAAGATCTCTTGAGCCCAAGAGTTTGAGGCTGCTGTGAGCAATTATGATGCCGTGGCACTCTACCCCAGGCAACAGAGTGATACTCTGTCCCAAACAAAACAAAGCAAAAAGTATTCTTAAAAATCTTTTTTTTTTTTTCTAAGACAAAGTCACACTTTGTCCACATTGGCTCAGTAAAATACTGTGGTGTCATAGTTCACAGCAACCTCAAACTCTTGGGCTCAAACAGTTTTCTTGCCTTAGCCTCCCAAGTACTGGGACTATAAGCACCCGCCACAACGACTGGCTATTTTTAGAGATGAGGTCTCAGGCTGGTCTTGAACCTGTGAGCTCAGGCTATCCACCCACCTTGGCCTCCCAGAGTGCTAGGATTACAGGAGTGAGCCACTGCACCCGGCCATAAAAATCTTTTTAAGTCTACATTTCAGTAATGTTAAGTATATTTGTTACTTACTGTTATACAGATCTCTAGAACTTTTAAATCATTCAGATCCACAATGCAGTACCCACAAAGTAAAAACTCATTTTACCCTCTCTTCAAACCTTGAGTAACACCCTTAACAAACACCATTCTATTTTCTCTTTCTATGAGTTTGACTACTTAAGATAGCTTATGTACCAGGAATGGATTAACAACCTGTGGTATATGTACACCATACAATACATTCAGCCATTTAAAAAATGGAGACTTTACATCTTTTGTATTAACCTGGATGGAAGTGGAACACATTATTCTTAGTAAAGCATCACAAGAATGGAGAAGCATGAATCCTATCTACTCAATTATGATATGAGGACAATTAATGACAATTAAGGACACAGTGGGGGTGGGGGAAGTGGAGAGCAGAGAAAGAAAGAGGGAGAGGTGGGGAATGGAAGAGCAGAGAGAGGGAAGGAAGCAGTGGCATGGGGCCTTGGTGTGTGACAAACGTTTGGGGGTCAAGACATGATTACAAGAGGGACGTGGCCTAACAAATGCAATCAGTATAACCTGGTTTCTTTTTTTTTTTTTTTATTGGGGATTCATTGAGGGTACATTAAGACAGGTTACACTGATTGCATTTGTTAGGTAAAGTCCCTCTTGCAGTCATGTCTTGCCACCAGAAAGTGTGACACGCACCAAGGCCCCGCCCCCTCCCTCCTTCCCTCTCTCTGCTTTTCCTCCCCCCATAACCTTAATTGTCATTAATTGTCCTCATATCAAAATTCAGTACATAGGATTCATGCTTCTCCATTCTTGTGATGCTTTACTAAGAATAATGTCTTTCACGTCCATCCAGGTTAATACGAAGGATGTAAAGTCTCCATTTTTTTTAATGGCTGAATAGTATTCCATGGTATACATATACCACAGCTTGTTAATCCATTCCTGGGTTGGTGGGCATTTAGGCTGTTTCCACATTTTGGCGATTGTAAATTGAGCTGCAATAAACAGTCTAGTACATGTGTCCTTATGATAAAAGGATTTTTTTCCTTCTGGGTAGATGCCCAGTAATGGGATTGCAGAATCAAATGGGAGGTCTAGATTGAGTGCTTTGAGGTTTCTCCATACTTCCTTCCAGAAAGGTTGTACTAGTTTGCAGTCCCACCAGCAGTATAAAAGTATTCCCTTCTCTCCCCATCCATGCTAGCATCTGCAGTTTTGAGATTTTGTGATGTGGGCCGTTCTCACTGGGGTTAGATGATATCTCAGGGTTGTTTTGATTTGCATTTCTCTAATAGATAGGGATGATGAATATTTTTTCATATGCTTGTTAGCCATTCGTCTGTCATCTTTCGAGAAGGTTCTATTCATGTCTCTTGCCCATTGATATATGGGATTGTTGGCTTTTTAAGTGGATTAATTTGAGTTCTCTATAGATCCTAATTATCAAGCTTTTGTCTGATTGAAAATATGCAAATATCCTTTCCCATTGTGTAGGTTGTCTTGTTGTGCCCAGATCTTGAAGTCCCCCACACAGACCACCAGGGAGCCGAGTCTGATGCAAAAGCAAAAAGCCGTTTTATTGCAAGTTCGAACTTAGACTCCTGGGGTCTTCGTTACAAGGGATCCAAGCCAGGAGCCCAGAATTCTGGAGCAAGGGGTTTTTATGGTCCCGTGCAGTGGGTGGGCATGCACAGCTTGAAACAAAGGGGGCACTTCTAGATTGGTTAGGTGGGGGGAAGGGTCCCTGATTGTTGGGCAGTTGTCTCATGATGCCTGGGCTTGCCCAGACTTGCCCAGGTTTGCCTGAAAGGTGAAACTAAATGGTGGGGGGTGGGGGGCGAAACTTAACTCCTAAGATGGTGCTGGTCTGGTTCTTTTATTCCCCCCCTACTTGTAAATTAAAGGCCCAATCATGGGCCTTGCCCCTACACCCGTGTATCTATCATCTCTTGTTCTGAAAAGGGCTGGTACTGGCCTTTAAGGACCATTAATTGTACAGCCCCTACATGTTCTCTCACAAATGTAATAAGCCTGTTGATAATGCAAGGGCCTATAGTTAGAAGTAACAGTAATATTATTAGAGGTCATGCCACTGCTGATATCAGTGTTGTTAACCAGGGGGACCAATTGAACAGGGACTCATACCAGCTCTGACCATTTTCTCTTTCTATTTTACATTAGCATAGGCTCTCCCGCACAAGGGCCATTGATTATTTCACTATTCCCTAGTGATCAGTGTAAAAATAGCATTTTTACTTAGAGCAGCACACAACCCTCTTTTTTAAAGTCCAAAGTTTAACTAAGGCAAGTTTTTTGAGGAGTTTCCTCGGGCTTCAGCCATGCGTTGACCAGCCAGCTCCCAGTATGTGGTTGGAGCAGGGCATGTTGGATGTCAGGATGATGGTGCAAAGTTCTTTCTACCCTTGTTTCAGGTGGACCAGGTTCTGATTCCAGATCTAGACTTGGTCCTCTTGATCTTCTAGAGACACAGTCACAAAAGACTGGAAGTCCTCAAAGGGCACCGCCCCATATGACTGGATTCCTGGGGGTACCACTGGTTCTTTGTATGCACTGAACTGGCTGCAGGTGATTCACTGTAGACTGCAGTCTTGACCAGGGCTGTCAGGTGGGAGATACAGAAGTTGCCCAGCAACTTCATTGAATACTCCTGTCACTTCTGTCACTATGGTGGCCCTTAGAATCTGGGGGACTGTTACTCATCCATCTGGCATCTGTATTTATCCTCTGTTTCCTGGCTCCCCTCCGCTGCCAACTATTCCTTTTTGTCCCAGGAGTAGATAGGGGTGAGCTCTGGAACCCATGGGATGAGGGGAGCCACTCGCGACACCTGGTAAGGCTGGGATGCAGCCCTTTTTGCCTCAGTACTAACCCTAGTGTTCTCTTTAGCAATGGTGGAAGCATTCCTTTGATGTCCACAACAGTGCATAACTGCTACTTCCTGGGGTTTACATACTGCCTCTAACAACTGAAGTTATCTCCTGCTGATGCTAATGTCTTTATTTTTTTTCCCAGAATTTATTAGTTCCTTCTCCTTGTACAATGCTCTGTGTATTCGGAGAGTCAGAAAAGCATTTAAATTTTTCCCTTGACTTAGTTCTAAGGTTCCAGTCAAGGCAATTAGCTCAGCCTTCTGAGTCAATGTCCCTTGAGGGAAGGGCTTAGTCTCCACAGTCTCTGTTAAGGTGACCACTGCATACCCAGCACAGCGCTCACCTTGCGCTGTCAGGCAGCTGCTTCCATCTACATACAAGTTCTAGTCTGCATCTGTCCAGGTCTGGTCACGCAAGTCAGGTCTGTTAGAGTACACATAGGTGCGTGGCTTGGTTCAGAGTGTTGCATTAGAGAGTCAAAAATGTCCTTTAATGTCCATTAAGTTGACCACAGAATGCAGTACTTTCACTCTGAGATCCTGCCCAGAGTCAGCTTATTACCTTCTTGCATAAGGACAGCAGTAGCGGCTAAGGCCCATAAACAAGGTGCAGACCTTGGCCAGGACCCACCAGCTGGGTTAATACACCCACAGCCATTTTATTTCTCTCTGAGACATACAGAGTAAAGGGCTTGGTCAAGTCTGGCAGTCCCAATGCGGGTGCAGCTATCAGCCTCATTTTTAGCTGGAAGAAGACATGTTCTTGTTTTCTTTCTCACTCCAAGGGATCTCCCTCCTCTCTTTTAAGACAGCAAAGTTAGGGATTTAAAGATGACAGAAGCCGGCTGGGCCTAAGAATTCCCAAACCTGCTTTTGGCTCTAGGAGATGGGGAGGCGATTAATGACCTGCCTTTATTTCATGCCTAGATACCTCTACCCCTGCTGGACAGTAATTCTTAGATAACGTACTTGCTGCTGGCAGACCTGGGCCTTCCGCTTATACATTTTATAGCCACATACCTCTAGATGTCATAAAAGACAGTCCATGCCTGGGGCGCAGCCCTCCTGGGTAGGGTGTCCTGAAAGGAGGTCATTGACATATTGGAACAGCACAAATTCTGATTCCTCAGGTAGGAATTTCTGAAGGTCACGAGTCAGCACTTCTTTAAAAATCATGGGTGTTTTGAACCCCTGCGGCAACCTGGTCCATGTGTACTGCTTCTATGTCTGGTCTCTCTCACTGGAAAACTAACAGCTTCTGGCTTCTTAGAGCCAGCCTTACACTGAAAATGGCCTCTTTTAAGTTCAGATAAGTGGAACACTTGGCTTCTGCTGGCAGCAGATTCAGCAAAGTAGAATGCAGTGTTTACAGTTACATCATTTACTAAGAAATTTTAGATAACATTTAATACTGCACAAGTTTCCCAGTGTAAAAGTTCAACAGGTAACTTTTGTTGAGTCTTAAGGTTTCAAAGTAAATATAATTATTATATATAATTCTACATTCTTTGGCCAGTCCCTTAGTCCCATTTAAAATATCAATTTAGTAAAATAATTATATCTCATTTTAAGAGTTGATAGTACAGACAAGGCTGGGATTTAATACAGGTAGGCCACAGCCTCTTTTTTCTCCTTTTAAACTATTTTTCTCTCTCCTATCTCTCTCTTTACTAAAGGAAAATTATAGTAGAATTAACTTATTTGCCAAAATAAACTGTACTTTCACTATACGGGGTCTGATTATTTGCATAAAGTGCAGTAAAAATAATTAATTATTAGCCATCTAGACTCTCCTTTCCTTTAAAATTGGCTTTGCTGGAACCTTTTATAAGGACTCTCAGGCTAGATTCTTTGAAAGCCTTTCAGAGCCCAGGTTTCATCTGTGCCATTAGATACCTGTATGCATTGGGTAAATCCCTCTTCTCTTGAGTTCCCCAAGCACAGTTTGATTCCCAAACCTGTCAGCAAGCAACCTTTGTTACTGACTACAGGTAAGGAAATGTTACTGATGGGTATCTAGCCAGTTTTCCAAAGGACTTTTTTATTTGCCTTATAAAGTCAACCTGAATTCCTTAATGCAGTCTGGACACCTCTGGAAATGTTATTCCAGCCAAAGCCTTGGTAAAATAACCAGTGCTTTCATCATGTTCTATAGAACAAAACAGATTCTTATTGAACTTATGCAAATTACTGTATTGTCAGAAATTAAGAATACTTACAAATGGCTTTCAAATTCTAGAAAAATCAAGGAGAGAAAAAAATACATGTTTCAAACTCTGCTCATAAGTACATACATTGCTTGAAAAATTACAAATAGCTTGAAAAACAGAAAATTATTTTCTTGACTTCTGGAAAACAGAGCACAGACAGAATCAACAATATTCCGAACAAAAAACCATTACAAACTAGTCCAGTTCCACATAACTGATTTCTGTTTTTTATGAAGTTAAGTTAGTAATACTTATGAGACATGTTATCTTTTTAATGAAAATTCTAAAAAATCTGCTTTTAGTCTGAAGGTATTCAATTTTTAAAAACATCAGTAATTTGAATTCAAGAGAATCCGTCAGCCTCTCTTAATATTTCTTTTTAGGATAAACTTTGGACTCAGACAGTTACATAAAAAAATACCTTTTTTAGATGAATTAAAATTATTACCGATAATATATGTTAGGACAGATCAATGTCTTATGTGGTAGGACAAACCAATGCTTTATACATTGCAACATATATAACTATAATCCACATAAAATTAATTACCATTTCATATTTATAACAAATTAAATAAGTTTTGTTTAATTAAACAAGTTTAATTTGTTTTCTCATGACTTTCAGTGGTCTTAATATTTCAAGAAGACCAAATTTAAAGTTGTTGTTGTTGCCCTGGGCCAAGTTTGAATCCGCCAGTCTCAGTGCATGTGGCTGGCGTTGCAACCACTGCTCTACGGGCACCAAGCCCAGATTTAGAGTTTTGATTTTGGAAGGTTTATCAAATATCAAAGACTTAAAACATTTGTTCAAATAAAATTACAAGCCAAGGATTTTAAAGGAAATACATAGTCAACTGGATCACAAGTAAATTCTTTCACAAATTCTCTTTTATGAGTTTCATTTAACCTGCACAGACCATCTACAAACATTCTAAACTTTCTTTAACTTTTGCCCTGCCTTTCACTTCTTTACACAACCATTCTGTTTCAGGACAAAATTTATCACACAAGATTCTTTCTTTACACAGTGCCATTCCCTTTTCTGTCTAGTTTCTCTTATTCTCAAAAACTCACTTTCTATAAAACAGGATCCCAGTTTACCATTAAACTGTCTAGTTTCTCTTATTCTCAAAAGCTCACTTTCTATAAAACAGGATCCCAGTTCATCCATTCATTCAGCCAAACTGATAATTAGAGGGTTTAAAAGGCGAGAATCTTATCCTTTGACAAAGATTCAGTTTGTAAAAATATTTTTCCATTTATACAAATTACCAGTAGCAAAGGGCCAATAATAAAAGGTTCTTAGCTTTATCCAGGCATCGAGATCTGCCAACGCTGCTGCCGGGGGGGGGGCTATAACACTCCGGAGGTGGGCCTGTCACACGGAGGGCGGAGCCCTCAGCCACTTTCCTTGCGGAGCCTTCTCAGCCATCCTGGAGCTGCTCAGCAGCGGCCAGTCACTGGCCTGGGGGGCGGTTCCCCGCCTCGGCTTTCATGCAAGTCCCCGACTCGCGCATGTGTTAGACTTCTTGGTCCATGTTTCAAGATGGACATGGCCACCAACCCCATGTGCTCACTTGGCTTTTTTTTTTTTCCTCGAGTGGTCCCTGGAGAGAAAAAAAAGTCCTCCAGGCCCAAAGGCGTGACCCGCCCCCGCCCTCACTGCGTCCCCACCCCATTGTCGCCAGGACAGAGGGTTAACGTGAAGGGGGTGGGGAGAGCAGTCGTGCCATGGGAGGGGCGGCCTGCCCCCCAGGAGAGCACCGGTGCAACCCCTGCAGGGGGAGATGTTTAGCGAGGGGTGACACAAAGGAGGGAAAAGTAAATGTAGATCTGCACTATCCTGCAAATGGGTTTAAAGTGACGCAGAAGGTTTATGGGGTTAGGGGACTTAGAGGACTTAGGAGACTCCCGCGCACTGCAAGAACTGGGAAGTGCTTTCAGTCAGGGAGGGGGAGATGAAAAGTTCCCTCTGGAGGCTGGCCAACATTGAATGTCCTGCAAAAAGTAATCAGTTTAGCTCTCTTTTTTTTCCACCACAAGTCCCAAATTTTGAGCTCTGAGTTCAGCCACACTAAAATAATTCTAACGTAATACAAAAGACATACACACTGAAGACATACAAATCCATGGCCAACAGAAACAATAGGATGATGGTCTCTGACCATGCTGCAGGCATGACTCGCTTCGTCCACTCAGAAAAACTACAAGCCACACCACGCCCCAAGGGTTCCACATCTCGGGGGCAGGGAGCCTGCATCCACACCACTCCCTGAGGGTTCCACATCTTGGGGAGTGGGGGAGGCAACCAGAACGTCTTCTCAGCACCTTAGCGGGCAGCCTCCAGTGTGCATCTGCCTTGACTTTATGCTGACATTACAAATTCTACACTTCCAAAAACAACCACGACAGATAGGGCAGACAAGACAGACAGACACTTACCATGCAGCGGCTTTTTGGATCGGGGTCCTCAAGAGTTCCTGGGGGGGCTTCCCGGCCAATGTACCAAATGTTGTGCCCAGATCTTGAAGTCCCCCATAAAGACCACCAGGGAGCCGAGTCCGACGCAAAAGCAAAAAGCTGTTTTATTGCAAGTTAGAACTAGGACTCCTGGGTCTCTGTTACAACAGATCCAAGCCAGGAGCCCAGAGTTCTGGAGCAAGGGGTTTTTATGGTCCTGGGCATGCACAGCTTGAAACAAAGGGGGCGCTTCTAGATTGGTTGGGGGGGAAGGGTCCCTGATTGGTGGGCAATTGTCTCATGATGCCTGGGATTGCCCAGACATGCCCAGGCTTGCCTGGAAGGTGCAACTAAATGGTGGGGAGTGGGCGGTGAAACTTAACTCCTAAGATGGCGCTGGTCTGGTTCTTTCAGTCTCTTTGCTTTGGTTGTTGTCTCCTTAGCTGTACAGAAGCTTTTCAGTTTAATGAAGTCCCATTTCTTTATTTTTGCTGTTGTCGCAATTGCCATGGCAGTCTTCTTCATGAAGTCTTTCCCCAGGCCAATATCTTCCAGTGTTTTTCCTATGCTTTCTTGGAGGATTTTTATTGTTTCATGCCTTAAATTTAAGTCCTTTATCCATCTTGAATCAATTTTTGTGAGCAGGGAAAGGTGTGCGTTCAGTTTCAGTCTTTTACATGTAGATATCCAGTTCTCCCAACACCATTTATTGAATAGGGAGTTTTTCCCCCAACGTATGTTCTTGTTTGGTTTATCGAAGATTAGGTGGTTGTAAGATGTTAGTTTCATTTCTTGGTTTTCTATTCGATTCCAAGTGTCTATGTCTCCATTTTTCTGCCAGTACCATGCTGTCTTGACCACTATGGCTTTGTAGTACAGACTAAAATCTGGTATGCTGATGCCCCCAGCTTTATTTTTGAATTGCCTTAACTATATGGGTTTTTTTCTGCTTCCATACAAAACGCAGAATCATTTTTTCCAAATCTTGAAAGTACGATGTTGGTATTTTGATAGGAATGGCATTGAATAGGTACATTGCTTTGGGAAGTATAAACATTTTAACAATGTTGATTCTTCCCATCCATGAGCATGGTGTGTTCTTCCATTTGTTAATATTCTCTACTATTTCCTTTCTAAGGATTTCATAATTTTCTTTATAGGGGTCCTTCACCTCCTTCGTTAGGTATATTCCTAGGTATTTCATTTTCTTTGAAACTATGGTGAAGGGAGTTGTGTCCTAGACTCCTAGAAGTCATCAAAAAATACAGTAATGTTTCAGGATATAAAATCAATGTCCACAAGTCAGTAGCCTTTGTAACCTGGTTTCTTGTACCCTCAATGAATCCCCAACAATAAAAAAAAAAAGATAGTTTATATAAGTGAAATTAATGCAATATTCATCATTTTGTTGCCAGCATATTTCAGTTAACATAATATTCTGAAGGTTTGTCCTTGTCATACAATGTGATGAGATTTGCTTTTATATTTATTGGAAGATTGAGCCTCAAATAAGAAAACAAAATTTTTTAAGGTGGCAAACCCAGGGAGGGGCAGGACTGGTTTAAATACAGACACATCTGATTCCAGTGTCACTAAGGTCATCCTAATGTTGGGAACATTCTTCCATCCCTATTCTGCTCAGTGAAGTGCTGGGTAACTACCCTCCCAGGAGACACTGCACTGTGCCTGAATTGCATTTTTGCATTGTATGTTTTTACACCACCTTGCTAGGTGAGTTTTCCTTGTCCTTTTAGACAGTTTTTTTTTTTCCTTCACAAGTGTGAGAAAATTCAGAGGGCAAGACTCATTTCTGCTTTTCCCCCTCAATACTAGCATCCAAATGAGGGAGGGAATGCGGTGAACAGGGAATAACATCTTAACTAGCAAAGAGGTTAGCTTTTCTGGGGAAGGGATACCAGGGGACTGCTCTCGGCCCCAGGGCAGGTAGCTACTCTCAAGAGAGACTTCACCCCTACGATCTCTGGCTGTTCTCCAGAAGATGTCTCAGGGACATGTCTCCTAGATAGCTGCTGTAGGCATCTTGGTTTATTCCAGACAGTTATGAAATACAGAGCCATGAAAATACAGGAAGGTGGCTGAGAACACATCACACTGCCAAGTTTCCAAAAGGGGATTTGAATTCAAAGACATTCTGTACCTGCTAAAAATAAAACGGGAAGCAGTACAAAAATATTTTTTATGGCAGAGTGTCAGGGGATTATTCTCTGGTTTCCTCTCAAGTGAAATGTTCACAGTAGGAAAATATCATTTGAACATACTGACTGCCACCCTAGGAAGAAAAATTCCTTGGGACCATGGTATATTATTAGATCAAGAAATGGGGGGGAAGCAGAAAGAGGGATGGAGGGAGGGGGTGGGGCCTTAGTGTGTGTCACACTTTATGGGGGCAAGACATGATTGCAAGAGGGACTTTACCTAACAATTGTAATCAGTGTAACTGGCTTATTGTACCCTCAATGAATCCCCAACAATAAAAAAAAAAAAAAAAAAAGAAATGTGTGAGTTATATATGCTTCACAAGGCTCCAGGCACATAACCAGCATATGCTAAATACAAGTCACATATGTGTTACAAATGCCTTTCCTGGGGGGCTGTGCATGATGGCGAATGGGAAGGACCTTTAGTGGAGCCTTCCTAGAGCAAAGGGGCAAAGGGAGAGGGCTGGATCAGTCCCAGTGTGGCATATTGAGGTACAGTGGTGGCTGGGAGTGTGCAGCATGGAAGCAGACAGCAGGATTTGGCCGGAGTTGGGGAGAACTATTAAATCTGGGCAATTTTTGGAGGGTTTCCCCTTGCTGCAGTGGCTCTGGGTGGGCAGACACCCGGGGCTTGGTGGCCAGATTAGATTGCTGGCTGGAGGCCCTCTGACAAGGGTGGCAACCCATAGATCATACACAGGGGAGGTGTTCCCAGATAGTGAGAGCCACAGAAGTGAGTGTGAGCATACATGTTGCTAGGTGCCCATCAGAAAGTGAACGTGTGCCCTTATCAGGCTCAGGGGTTTGAAAGGAATAAAGAAGTAGGCACTCTGGAGCAGAATTTAGGGACCAGTTTGGAGTGCTGTCTCGTTCAGCCTCACTGTGGTTTAGCAGAGAGGGAGACATCCATAAGGGGAGACAGTTTCCTATCAGGGTCATGCCATTGTTGGAAACTGTGCCATAGTGCTGGCCGGCTTCTTGCTGGGGACATAGGGCAAGGCAGACAGGCTCCTGCCTGAGGGAGTGATCCTTCACTCGGGACAGGCACAGGGATCCCTGCTCCCCATGTAGAGGAGTGCAGAGGCCTGTTGCTGAGGAACTGTTGAGAACTGTGGAATCCCAGATCTGTGGGAGCTAAGTGCTGAGGTGGATGGGCAACCACCAGGAACAAATAAGCTGGCATACTTTTCTAAGCCTGGCAATCAGACAGAGGTTAATACTTGTGTTGTTTGTCCCCCAAATCCAGAGCACCACTTGTTGTCCAGGAAGAATATTACAGCATAAATCCCTATGTCTTATATATAAAATTTATTTTCTTTTGGTTGCTGTTTTTTTCTTCACTTTTTTTCTTCTCTTTTGTCTTTAATTTAGCTTCCTCAATTGGTTGCTGAGAGTGCTTATATCAGGATATCTTAGCTTTTTTATCTTAGTTTATTTTTCTTTTTTAATATTTTGTTTCAATGCATGTTGCTTTTTAAAGTTGGATTTTCTCCTACATCCCATTTTTTACATTCAACAAGAGCAAACACATCTATATTCTTTTAATTTTCCCTTTTGTTTTTGGCTTTGGTTGCAGAATTTTAGCTTGAACTACTCCCTTACCCTTGTAACCCCCCACTAGCATTCTCTCAGTTGATAGAGTCTCTTCTAATCACCCCATCTCTCCCACATAAAGTAATTCAGCATCAGCCAAGATATTAACCCCCACCCCGTTTCTAGTATTATCCTTTTCTTTTTCTTGGTTTGTTGCTTTTCTGTTTTCTTTCTTTATCCCTCCACCCTCCCTCCCCTTAATTTGATCCAATGGAACATTTAATTTTTCTTGATCTCTGCTTATATAGAGAGTCTCCTCTTTTTTCTTTCTTCTTTCTCTTTTCACTCTTTCCTTTCTGAGGGAATGTGGGACACATTGGTGTCCTAGGAGGTTGACCACAGCAGGAACCTGGCTCAAAGAAGCCAGAAAAACTTTCTAATTTTTGCCCTAGGAAGAGAGTAGTAGAAAGATCACATTACAGATCTTTTTTACTTTTTTCTTTCTTTCTTTCTTTCTTTCTTTCTTTCTTTCTTTCTTTCTTTCTTTCTTTCTTTCTTTCTTTCTTTCTTTCTTTCCTTCTCCTTATCCAACTATTTCTTCTTGGGTTTTCTGTTTGCTTTTCTTCTTCTCATTTCTTTTATTTATTTGGCAAAGGAAGAGTCTGGCTGTGGTCAGACAAGTAAGGTGGGCCTATCTTTGAGAAACCCACCCAGCTCAGCTCCTCACAACCCTTGAGCTATAGGAGTGGCCATAGCACCGTGCTGAACAGCAATATCTCTTCTATCATGCTCATCCTCTCTTCCTGTCCTCCATCTCACCTGCTCCTAATTTTCTTCAGTTTGCCCCCCTTTTCTTCTTGTTTTTACCTTTCTTTATCTTTTTGTTCTTCCTTTTGCTTTTTGCCTACACTTACCCCTTTTTATTTTTTATTTCAATTGTCTCTTCTTCTTTTTCTCCTTTCCTCTCACTTCTCTTTTCTTGCTGTACCATTCTCTGCCTTCTGACCCTGTACCAAGAGGACTCTTCCTCACCTAAACTCTGAGACAAGGTAACTTGAAGCAAAGGAAGAAGTGTGAAGGAGAAAGGTGTGCAAAGAAGTGAACAAGAAGAAAGCACACATGAGGTGGAATGAACAATTCAGGCACCACAAATAACCAAATTAGAGCAATCCTCCAAGGGACAATGAGGCAATTTATAAAGAAGTCTCTTCCTATAAAAAATTAATGGATTCAACAAAAAGAAAATTTTAAATATGATTAAGACAATAGATGGATTGGAAGAGAAAATGGAAAGACAGAACCAAAAGTCAGATAAGAGATATGTAGAATACAGAAAAGAGAGGGGTGGGGGAAAGAAAGAGTAGAGAGAGAGAAGGAGAAGGGGTGGAGTTTGGTGTGTGACACACCTTTGGGGGGCAAGACATGTTTTAAGAGGAACTTTATCTAACAAATGCAATCAAGGTAACCTGGTTTCTTGTACCCTCAATGAATCCCCAACAATTATATATATATAAAACTTCAAAAAAAAAAAAAGAATATAGAAAGATATGGATAAGCTTAAAGAAATGAAGGAATCTAAACTCATTCAGAAATTTTTGGTCAAATTCCAACTTCCACGGTAGCAAAAGGATTAAAAATGTCCACTGGACTTTTGAAAAACTTAGTACCCAAATTCTACGAGGCTTATCAATATTCTCCATTAATGTGAATGGTTTAAATTGTCCTCTAAAGAAGCACAGGTTGACTGACTGGGTACAATAACTCAGGCCAGATATCTGCTGCATACATTAATCTCATCTTACCTTAAAAGATAAATATAGACTCAGGGCAAAGGGATGGTCATCTATATTTCAGGCAAATGGAAATCAGAAAAAAGCAGGTGTTGCAATTTTATTCACAGATACCATAGGTTTTAAACCAACATAAGTAAGGAAAGATAAGGATAGTCACTTCATATTTGTTAAGGGTTACACTTAACATGACAAGATTCCAATTATTAATATTTATGCACCCAACCAGAATGTGCCTCTATTTATAAGAGAGACTCTGACATGAGCAGCTTGATTTCCTCCAGTACCATTATAGTTGGAGATTTTAACTATTTAATACTTTGACAGTGTTGGCTAGATCTGCCAATAAGAAACTCAGCAAAGAAATTTTAGACTTAAACGTAAGCATTCAATTGGATTTAACAGACATCTACAGAATATTTCATCCTAACAAAATTGAATACACATTCTTTTAATCAGCCCATGGAACATTCTCCAAAATTGATCACATCTTTGGTCACAAGTCTAACCTCAGCAAATGTAGAAGAAGAGTAATTATTCCTTGCATCTTCTCGGACAATCATGGAATAAAAGTTGAACTCAGTAACAACAGCAATCTGCATACTCATACAAAAACGTTGAAACTAAATAACATTATGCTGAATGATAGCTGGATATAGACAAGATTAAGAAGGAAATTATCAAGTTTTTAGAACAAAATGATAGTGAAGAAATAAATTACCAGAACCTCTGGGATACTGAAAAGGCAGTCCTAAGAGGGAAATTTATAACACTGCACTCCTTCCTCAAGAGAACCGAAACAGGGGGAAGACCAAGATGGCAAGGGGGAGACAAGATGGCGGACTGAAGCCAGCTTTCAACAAAGGCTCCCGTCCAGAAGGAGAGTTAAGGGACAGGAATTTAGTAAGTATCCTGGAGGACTTGAGCCTCACCAAGAGAGAAGGCTGAAGAACGCACATCAACACCGCTGAGGCAAGTTGTGATCACAAGGACGCAAACAAAAGGTACAAAATCCACCACCAAGCGGACGGGAGTCCCCCTCCCCCATGAGACCGGCTCTAGAGCCCCATAATTGAACAAGCGGGCAGAAATTAAAGGCCCTCCCACTACACTCCACGGGAGAGACCTTCTAAAAACTGGACCTACCTCCCCTACTGGGGTGCCGTGGTGTTCTCCTGCCGGACATAGGGCTGAATAAAACTTTGGGAATCCTTTGCCGGCAACCCTGAATCCCCGGCGCTGCCCTCCCGCCCACTGAGGTCTGGAGGCCTGTCCCCCAGGACTTCGGATCCTTGGGTGATTTCTCAAGGGGAGTGGACAGTCCCCTTGAGTGCGACTGGTCAACATTGACTCCGAGGCACGCCGAGTGAGGAGAGGGCACCGGGCTGAGGGGGAGTCACGCCTCGCGGCACTTCCCTGCGGTGCAGTGCACCAACCCTCCCCGGGCATACGGGGCCCAAGACTGAATCAGACTCTGGCCTCCCCGCTGAGAGCTGAGAACCCCTACTCTCACTCGGGGTCTGAGGGCCTATCCCCCAGGAGTTCGGCTCCTTGGGTGATTTCTCGAGGGGAGTGCACAGTGCCTGAGCTGCGTGAGGTCAGCGCTGACTCTGGGACACGTGAGCGAGGAGAGGGCACTCTGCTCAGGGGAAATCAAGCCTTGGCGGCACTTCCCTGCGGTGCAGTGCAGGAGCCCTCCCCAGACCGTAGTATTGCGTGAAACTGAATGAAACTCTAGCTTCCCCCCGCCCCACTCCCAATCGGGGTCTGGGGGCCCATCCCCCAAGAGTTCTGATTCTTGGGGGATCTCTTAAGGGGTGTGGACCCAGCACAAACTGCGGCCGCTCAGTGCTGACTCTGGGGCGTGGGACAGAGGAGAAAAGGGTCGCCTGAGTGCCCACACCAGAGCAGCAGTTCCCTGGAGGTAGATCAACAGCCGTTTTTTCTTTAACGGCAGAACGCTCACTTCTGGATATTCTGAGGCCACACCCCCTGTATCCCTGGGCAACCAGAGGAGGCCACCGGTGACACGACTCACAAACTCGGAAGCCTCCAGGGCGGGGCCGACCCAGAGAGGTGTTCAGACGCAATTCTCCAGCAGCAAAGACGTTTGAACTCAAAACAGCCCGTCTCCTGTAGGCGACGACAAGAACAGAGACAGAACCTCACAAAGTTGTCTGTTCTGTTCTGTTCTGTTAGCAGCATGCATCAGGGACGGGGCTAAGCCTGAGTGAACACCTCCTTCCCATCACCTGCATCAAACACTCAAAGATGTCAGGCCCCATCTCCTCCTGCTAGATAGCGGCAGTCTGCGGGGGCCTGGCAGACTTCCTTGCGATTCAGGCAGGTGCAAACCCCTGGAGTGTCTGTTCACTGCAGGCAACTGGGTTAGCCATCTGCAGAGATACCAGTGACTGGGTCTGACGGAGGGGCAAAGTGGGGAAGGAGACGTCAACCTTCCCAGACTGCTCTGTTTGCTGGGTGGCTCCTCCTGACTCCACGCTGCACTGGGGTGAGCCGTGTCAGAGGAGTCACCAGGCCCCTGTGATCCAGTTCCCAGAGACCTCTTGAACCCTTCCACCCGAGACAAGTGCCGATTGAGACAGTTGATTCGGACCTTTTGAACTGGGCTAATAGACTGAGGACTCTTCAGGCGGTGCCCTGGGTGTGCGATTGTAGGAAGGTTTGATTCTCCTTTTCCAACTGGGGCCAGAGGTTGGCAGGCGGGGTGACTTAATTGCTGATTTTTCCACACAGCTGAGACTTCAAGCCAGAGTAGAAGTAGCAATAGGATCGAACAGAAACCAGCTGAAAACAAGACAGAACCACTTTGCTCCACCACACCAGACAGGGCCCCAGTTTCTCAGGCCACAACACTGTACGGGCCCTCGATAAAACCCCAGGGGAAAAACCAAAGGGAGTAAACCATGGGGCGGAATCAGCGGAAAAACTCTGGTAACATGAATAACCAGAATAGATCAACCCCCCCAAGAAAAGATACGGCAGATGTGATTGAAGATCCCATTCATAAACAACTGGCTGAGATGTCAGAAGTCGAATTCAGAATTTGGTTTGCAGACAAGATTAATAAAATGGAATTAGGAATTCGAGGAGAAATTCAAAAATTGTCTCAAGAATTTAACGAATTTAAAGACAAAACCACCAAAGACTTAGACACACTGAAACAAGAACTTACAGCCCTCAAAGATATGAAAAATACAGTAGAATCCCTCAGTAACAGAATGGAGCAAGCAGAAGAAAGGATTTCTGACTTTGAAGATAAAGTCTTCGAACGCTCCCAATCTCTCAAAGAGGAAGAGAAATGGAGAGCAAAAACGGATCACTCACTCAGAGAGCTCTCAGATAATTCGAAAAAAAACAACATAAGGGTTATAGGAATTTCGGAGACTGATGAAGTAGCTGCCAAGGACACAGAGGCCCTTCTACATGAAATTATGAAAGAAAATTTTCCAGACATGCCTAGAGAATCTGAAATTCAGATAGCAGACAGCTTCAGAACCCCAGCACGATTCAACCCCAATAAGCCATCTCCCAGACATATCATAATTAGCTTCACTAAAGTTAACATGAAAGAGAAGATTCTCAAAGCAGCCCGGCGAAAGAAAACTATAACGTACAAAGGTAAGAATATTAGAATAACTGCAGATCTCTCTGCTGAAACTTTTCAAGCAAGAAGAGGCTGGTCATCAACTTTTAATCTCCTAAAGCAAAAAAATTTTCAACCCAGGATCTTGTATCCAGCTAAACTGAGTTTCATCTATGATGGAGAAATTAAATACTTCAATGACATTCATATGTTGAAAAAATTTGCCATAAGTAAACCAGCTCTTCAGGATGTTCTCAGACCTATCCTCCACAATGACCAACCCAATCCTATACCACAAAAGTAAACTCACTCAGAATCTTCGGATCAAACTCCAACTTCCACACTGGCGAAAGGATTAAAAATGTCCACTGGACCTTTGAAAAACTCGATACCCAAAATTCCACCAGACTTATCAATACTCTCCATAAATGTGAATGGCTTAAACTGTCCTCTAAAGAGGCATAGGTGAGCTGACTGGATACAAAAACTCAAGCCAGATATTTGTTGCATACAAGAGTCACATCTCAACTTAAAAGACAAATACAGACTCAGGGTGAAAGGATGGTCATCCATATTTCAGGCAAATGGTAATCAGAAAAAAGCAGGTGTTGCAATTTTATTTGCAGATACAGTAGGCTTTAAACCATCAAAAGTAAGGAAGGACAAGAATGGTCACTTCATATTTGTTAAGGGTAATACTCAATATGACGAGATCTCAATTATTAATATCTATGCACCCAACCAGAATGCACCTCAATTTATAAGAGAAACTCTAACAGACATGAGTAACTTGATTTCTTCCAGCTCCGTAATCGTTGGAGATTTCAACACTCCCTTGGCAGTGTTGGATCGATCCTCCAGAAAGAAGCTGAGCAAAGAAATCTTAGATTTAAACCTAACCATCCAATATTTAGATTTAGCAGACATCTACAGAACATTTCATCCCAACAAAACTGAATACACATTCTTCTCATCAGCCCACGGAACTTACTCCAAAATTGATCACATTTTAGGTCACAAGTCTAACCTCAGTAAATTTAAAGGAATAGAAATTATTCCATGCATCTTCTCAGACCATCATGGAATAAAACTTGAATTGAGTAACAACAGGAATCTGCATACCCATACAAAAACATGGAAGTTAAATAACCTTATGCTGAATGATAGCTGGGTCAGAGATGAGATTAAGAAAGAAATCACCAATTTTTTGGAACAAAATGACAATGAAGACACAAACTATCAGAACCTCTGGGACACTGCAAAGGCAGTTCTAAGAGGGAAATTTATAGCACTGCAAGCCTTCCTCAAGAGAATGGAAAGAGAGGAAGTTAACAACTTAATGGGACATCTCACGCAACTGGAAAAGGAAGAACATTCCAACCCCAAACCCAGTAGAAGAAAAGAAATAACCAAAATTAGAGCAGAATTAAATGAAATTGAAAACAAAAGAATAATACAACAGATCAATAAATCAAAAAGCTGGTTTTTTGAAAAGGTCAATAAAATAGATAAACCTCTGGCCAACCTAATCAGGAAAAAAAGAGTAAAATCTCTAATATCATCAATCAGAAACAACAAAGACAAAATAACCACAGACTCATCAGAAATCCAAAAAATCCTTAATGAATATTACAAGAAACTTTATTCTCAGAAATATGAAAATCTGAAGGAAATAGACCAATACTTGGAAGCACGCCAACTTCCAAGACTTAACCAGAATCAAGTGGAAATGTTGAACAGACCCACATCAAGTTCAGAAATAGCATCAACTACACAAAACCTCCCTAAAAAGAAAAGCCCGGGACCAGATGGTTTCACGTCAGAATTCTACCAAACCTTTAAAGAGGAATTAGTACCTATATTACTCAACCTGTTCCAAAATGTAGAAAAAGAAGGAAGACTACCCAACATGTTCTATGAAGCAAACATCACCCTGATCCCCAAACCAGGAAAAGAACCAACAAGAAAAGAAAATTATAGACCAATATCACTAATGAATATAGATGCAAAAATATTCAACAAGATCCTAACAAACAGAATCCAACAACACATCAAACAAATTATACATCATGACCAAGTTGGTTTTATCCCAGGGTCTCAAGGCTGGTTCAATATACGTAAATCTATAAATGTAATTCAGCACATAAACAAATTAAAAAACAAAGACCATATGATTCTCTCAATTGATGCAGAAAAAGCTTTTGATAATATCCAGCATCCCTTCATGATCAGAACACTCAAGAAAATTGGTCTAGAAGGGACTTTTCTTAAACTGATAGAGGCTATCTACAGCAAACCCACAGACAATATCATATTGAATGGAGTTAAATTGGAATCATTTCCACTCAGATGAGGAACCAGACAAGGCTGCCCATTGTCTCCATTGCTTTTCAACATTGTAATGGAAGTTTTAGCCACCGCAATTAGGGAAGAAAAGGCGATCAAGGGTATCCATATAGGGTCAGAAGAGATCAAACTCTCGCTCTTCGCAGATGATATGATTGTGTATCTGGAAAACACTAGGGACTCTACTACAAAACTCCTAGAAGTGATCAAGGAATACAGCAGCATCTCAGGTTACAAAATCAACATTCATAAATCGGTAGCCTTTATATACACCAACAACAGTCAAATTGAAAAAGCAGTTAAGGACTCTATCCCATTCACAGTAGTGCCAAAGAAGATGAAATATTTGGGAATTTACCTAACAAAAGACGTGAAAGATCTCTATAAAGAGAACTATGAAACTCTAAGAAAACAAATAGCTGAAAATGTTAACAAATGGAAAAACATACCATGCTCATGGCTAGGAAGAATCAACATTATCAAAATGTCCATACTACCCAAAGCAATATATAATTTCAACGCACTCCCTATTAAAGCTCCACTGTCATCTTTTAAAGATCTTGAAAAAACATTACTTCATTTTATATGGAATCAGAAAAAACCTCGAATAGCCAAGACATTACTCAGAAATAAAAACAAAACAGGAGGAATCACACTACCAGACCTCAGACTTTACTACAAATCGATAGTGATCAAAACAGCATGGTATTGGCACAAAAACAGAGAAGTAGATATCTGGAACAGAATAGAGAACCAAGACATGAATCCAGCTACTTACCGCTATTTGATTTTTGACAAGCCAATTAAAAACATTCAGTGGGGAAAAGATTCCCTATTTAACAAATGGTGCTGGGTGAACTGGCTGGTAACCTGCAGAAGACTGAAATTGGACCCACACCTTTCACCATTAACTAAGATAGACTCTCATTGGATTAAAGATTTAAACTTAAGACATGAAACTATAAAAATACTAGAGGAGAATGCAGGGAAAACCCTTGAAGAAATTGGTCTGGGTGAGTATTTCATGAGGAGAACCCCCCGGGCAATTGAAGCAGCTTCAAAAATACACTACTGGGACTTGATCAAACTAAAAAGCTTCTGCACAGCTAAGAACACAGTAAGCAGAGCAAGCAGACAGCCCTCAGAATGGGAGAAGATATTTGCAGGGTATAACTCTGACAAAGGTTTAATAACCAGAATCCACAGAGAACTCAAACGCATCAGCAAGAAAAAAACAAGGGATCCCATCGCAGGCTGGGCAAGGGATTTGAAGAGAAACTTCTCTGAAGAAGACAGGCGCACGGCCTTCAGACATATGAAAAAATGCTCATCATCTTTAATCATCAGAGAAATGCAAATCAAAACTACTTTGAGATATCATCTAACTCCAATGAGACTAGCCTATATCACAAAATCTCAAGACCAGAGATGCTGGCGTGGATGCGGAGAAAAGGGAACACTTCTGCACTGCTGGTGGGAATGCAAATTAATACATTCCTTTTGGAAAGATATATGGAGAACACTCAGAGATCTAAAAATAGATCTGCCATTCAATCCTGTAATTCCTCTGCTGGGCATATACCCAGAAGACCAAAAATCACAACATAACAAAGATATTTGTACCAGAATGTTTATTGCAGCCCAATTCATAATTGCTAAGTCATGGAAAAAGCCCAAGTGTCCATCGATCCACGAATGGATTAATAAATTGTGGTATATGTATACCATGGAATACTATGCAGCCTTAAAGAAAGATGGAGACTTTACCTCTTTCATGTTTACATGGATGGAGCTGGAACATATTCTTCTTAGTAAAGTATCCCAAGAATGGAAGAAAAAATACCCAATGTACACAGCCCTACTATGAAACTAATTTGGGACTCTCACATGAAAGCTATAACCCAGCTACAACTTAACAATAGGGGGAAGTGGGAAAGGGGGGGGTGGGTAGAGGGAGGGGGATCGGTGGGATCACACCTGTGGTGCATATTATAGGGGTATTTGCGAAACTTGGTAAATGTAGAATGTAAATGTTTTGGCACAGTAACTGAGATAACGCCGGAAAGGCTATGTTTACCACTGTGATAAAAATGTGTCCAATGGTTTATGAAGTGAGTGTATGATGCCCCATAATCATATCATTGTATACAGTTATGATTTAATATAAAAATTTAAAAAAAAAAAAAGAGCAAGATGGCAACCAAGTAACAGCTTTCTTGGAACTGGGCACAGTGAAACTGAAGGGGCACAATCCACTGCACTCTTGTAAGGTAAATCAGTCTCATTTGTGCTCCTTGAGGACATGAGGCTCTGAGAAGGAACATTTCCAGTACTTGGGCTGCAGTAACACCTTAAAGGAAAGAATGTGCTGGAGACCCTCACCAAGTCATAGCGCAGACAGAACATTTGCCTGAGGCAATGGACCATTTCACTTAATCTCCTACCTCTATTTACACAAAAACTTACAGTTAGTCATATAGGGAAGTAGGCAAACAGAACAGACAACTCAGCCTTTGTGGTTCATCTCCATTTTTGTTTATTTCCAAATAAGTCATTCTTGGTGTAGAAAGGTGTGTATGTACTCTGCTTTGTTAACGCTGATAAGGAATCTTTACCTTTTGTCTTCCTTGTTCTCACATTATTTTTATCTGATGATTTTGGGTCTATAAGAAAGTGAATAAAGATGGCTCATGGCTGCTGTGCCCAAGTGAGCACCAGCCATCTCTTAATAAATCATTCATTTCATCTACAGTGTCTGCCTATATGTCTCTGACTAGGCCAGTGGACTGCAAAAGAGAGTGGGGAGAGAAGACTCCAGGCATCTCTTGCTGGTGGAATCTGCCCAGAAACACCCACTTTGGGGACACATGGAGTCAGTGAAAGACTTCTGGACCCCATGAGGAAGAAAAAAGCAGTGGAGAACTGGCAAGTGGTTGCATGTGTTCATTTGGTCTAACCCCCCCAGCAGCTGTAAGTACAGCAGCAGTGAGATTGCAAACTGGAAAGGCCTTACCTGTCAGCTGCTTTTTTTTTTTTTTTTTGACTTGGCACTTAGTTGAACTATCTTGGGAGAAATTGGGCAAGATTGGAAAGGACTTTAAGTATGGTCTAGGGCCCCAGACTGAGCGGCTGAGCCAAATGGAGATAATAGTGTTTGGCTGTGGGGCACGTGGAGCCATTGTGAGAGAACTGCCCAGACAAGCTTCACCCTTATGGTCACAGAGCAAGGATCAGGCAAGAAACCTTGGGTGAGTAATCTAGTGACTGAGTAGCCTAAAAGAGGGGACTAAGACATCTTATAGCCTTGGCCCTCAGGGGTATAGAGTGAGACTCATTTTGGCACACTGAGTAAGTGGACAGCCACTTCAGAAGTGATCCTGGTGACAAGTGCTTTCCTGGGAAAGCTTCTGCTTAGCCAAGGTTAGAATTTTAAAGTGCCTTGTAAGCAGGTTGAGGAGAGATTTATGCTCTTCACCCTGTGGGGATTGAGAAATCAGCAGAGGCCTCTAGTCTCCATCTCATATAGCCATGACAGCATTGTGATTCACATCTCATATCCCAAAGATCACCTGTTGCCCAGACAATATTCAGAAGAAAACAAAAATTCAAGCTTTGTTTTTGTTTGTTAAATTTCAACATTTTCCCTGTAGACTTTTCCTGTTCTTTTTGCTTTGTTTTCTTTCTTCATTTTTCTATTTTAAGTATAATTTTCCATTGTTGCCTTATTTAACAACTAGAATTTCATTTTTCCTAGTGTTTCTACACGTATTATTTGGTTCCCCCCCCCAATTTTATCCCACAAATTTTTCTGTTTGCTTCTTGTGGTTTGATTTGTAGCATTTTTGTCTTTTCTGTCTGCTAGTTGGAGGTGGGGGTACTGTGTCCAAACAGGCTAGCAAAGAGCTGCTGACCTCAAGGGAACAACCCAACCTGGCACCCCCAGAGGGTTTTTAAGGTTGGGTCAAAGTACCCTACTGTACACCTATACTGCTCTTGTCTCCCTCTTTCTGTGCCTCTCTTCTTTTTGTCAATATTATCTTTTACTCACCCCCATTCCTTTCTCCTTTTTCTTTTCTTTATTTCTCTTTTCTTTTTTCCATTCTTGCTCTTCAGTCTTCTCTTCCTTCTGGTCCTGTACCAAAAGGACTCATCAAAAGCTTACTCCAGAGGCACGGTAACTTAAAGAGCAAGAGGAAGGAAAAGGAAAATTAGAGCCAGAGAACAGATAAAAGAAAACACTCATGAGGAATAATCAGCAGAAAAATCCTAGCAACATAAAAAACCAGAGCAACACTCCCCAAAGGATTGTGAGCAAACTACTGCAGAGGCTTCCACTTATAAAGAAATGTTAGAAATGACAGAAAGGGAATTTATAATACAGATGATAAAAACAATGCAGAAAATGATGAAAACAATGAAGGAAACTGCTGATAAAATGGAAAATAACCAAAAGGAAATCCAAAAATAGAACCAAATAAGAAATGAATGATATGAAGATTATAGAAAGGATATAGCAGAGCTGAACAAGTGAAGCAGTCAATTAGGGAACTTGAAAACGTGATGGAAAGTATCAACAACAGATTAGACCATGCAAAAAAAGAATCTCAGAGGTAGAGGACAAAGCTCTTGAGATAACTCAGATAGTTAAAGAGACAGAAAAGAAGAGAGAGAAAGCAGAAGGTTCACTGTCAGAATTATGAGACTTTATGAATTAATCAAACATACCAGTTATAGGTATCCCAGAAGGGGAAAGAAGAATGCCCCAGGGGAATGAAAGCCATACTAGAGAATGTTATAAATGAAAATTTCCCAAATATCACCAAAGATTCTGACACACTCCTTTCAGAGGGATATTGGACCCCAGGTTGCTTCAACCCTAACAGAGCTTCTCCAAGACACATTGTGATGAACCTGTCCAAAGTCAAGACAAAAGAAAAGATTCTAGGAGTAAGCACCAGTTGACCTACAGGGACAAATCCATCAGGGTGACTGCAGACTTCTCTAATGAAACTTTCCAAGCAAAAAGACAATGGTCATCTACTTCAATCTACTTAAACAGAACAATTTCCAGACCAGAATTCTATATCTTGCTAAGCTAAGCTTTAAAATTAATGGAGAGGGTGAGGAGACAAGATGGCTGACTGAAGCCAGCTTTCCACAGAGGCTCTGTCCAGAAGGAGAGTTAAAGGACAAAAATTCAGTAACTAACCTGGCGGATTTGAGCTGCACTAAGAGAGAAGGTTGTAGAACGCACGTCAACCCCACTGAGGCGAGCTGCGACCACAAGGATACAAACAAAAGTTACAAAATCCATCACCAAGTGGATGGGAGTCCCCTCCCCCATGAGAACGGCTCAGAGTGCCCCACAAACAACCGGGCAGAGTTCAAAGTTCCTCCCACTACACTCCACAGGAGAGACCCTCTAAAAACTGGACCTACCTCCCCTACTAGGGTGCCACGGCATCCTCCTGCCAGGCATAAAACTGTATAAACTGAATATATAGTCTCTACCTGGAATTCTGAGTTCCCAGCGCAAACCCTTCACTCACACTGGGGTCTGGAGGCCAGTCCCGGTCAGTCGGCAGAGAGGGGACTGCACCAGAGTGGCAGTTCCCTGAGGCACAGTGCGACAGCCATCTTTTGGTGACAATACAGCCCGGCATAAAACTGTGTAAAGCTGTGTGTGTTCTCTGCCTGCAATCCCAGGCTCCCAGCGCTCCCTGCACTCCCCTGTGCTCTCGCTCCAAGGTCAGGAGGCCTGTCCCCCAGGGATCCAGACTCTTGGGCAATTGCTGGAGGGGTGTAGACAGTGCTGGGCTGTAGCCAGTCGGTGCAGACTCTGGGGTATGGGAGCGGAGAGAGGATGGTAGGTTGGAGGGGAGATACACTGGAGCAATGGTTGCCTGAGCCATAAAGCAGCAGCCCTCTTTTGCTAGCAATACGGCTCACTACTAAATATTCTGAAGCCACACCCCCTGTCACCCTGGGCAACCAGAGACTCTGACTTTGCCTGAGGCAACTCCAACTTGCAAACCAGGGAAACTCCCAGGGCTCGGCTGACCCAGAGGTCCGCCTTACTAAACCTAAGATGCACCTGGCCCTCAGGGGATCGCCAGCCTATAGACAATTCAAGAGCAAAGACAAGCTGATTTGGAACTCAATTCAGCTTCTCTTCTGCAGGGGAACTGCAGAGTTGTTCTGTTCTGTTCTGTCAGTAACATTAATCAGGGGCGAGACTGGACCTGAATGAAAACTCCTCAACTTTCATCAAGTGCCCAAGGTTGTCAGGCCTCACCTCCTCCTGCTGGAGAGAGGCAGAGCGCAGCAGCCTGTCAGACTTTCTTGTGATTCAGGCAGTTACAAACTCCTAGAGTACCGATTCACTACAGGCAACTGCTTCAGCCAACCGCAAGGCTATCAGTGACTGGGTGTGAAGTGGTGCAAAATGGGGATGGAGGCAGCAAACCTCCCAGACTGATTAATGGGCTGGGTGGCCTCTCCTGACTCCACACTGCACTGGAACAAGCCACACCAGAGTAGTCACAAGACAACTGTGATCCAGTTCCCAGAGACCTCTTAAAAATCTCTCACCAGAGACAGGTGCAGACTGAGACAATTGATTTGGACATTTTCGAACTGAACAAATCGCCTGAGGACAAACCAGGTGGTGCCCTGGGTGCACAGTGTTAGGAAAGTTTGATTTTCCTTTTCCAATTGTTTTCCAGTGGGGGGGCAGGGTGACTTAATTGCTGATATTTCTCCACAGCTGAGACTTCAATCCAAAGTATCTGTTTCACTAGGGTAGAACAGAAACCAGATGAAAACAAGAAAAACCACTTAGCCACACCACACCAGACAGGGCCCCAGTTTCTCAGGCCACAACACAGCCCCAGGGGAAAAAAATCAGAGGGAGTAAAACAACCCTGGGGTGGAATCAGCAGAAAAACTCTGGTAACATAAATAACCAAAAGAGATCAACCCCCCCAAGGAAAGATATGGGAGATGCAATTTAAGATCCCATTCATAAACAACTGGCTGAGATGTCAGAAATCGAATTTAGAATTTGGATTGCAGACAAGATTAACAAAGTGGAATTAGGAATTCGAGGAGAAATTCAAAAGTTGTCTCAAGAATTTAACGAATTTAAAGACAAAACCACCAAAGACTTAGACACACTGAAGCAAGAATTTGCAGCCCTCAAAGATATGAAAAATACAGTAGAATCCCTCAGCAACAGAATGGAGCTAGCAGAAGAAAGGATTTCTGACATGGAAAATAAAGCCTTTGAACGCTCCCAAACTCTCAAAGAGGAAGAGAAATGGAGAGCAAAAACAGATCACTCTCTCAGAGAGCTCTGGGATAATTCAAAGAAGGCAAATATCCGAATCATAAGAGTTCCAGAAACAGATGAAGTGGCCTCGCTGGGCACAGAGGCCCTTCTGCATGAAATTATGAAAGAGAATTTTCCAGACATGCCTAGAGATTCTGAAATTCAGATAGAGGACAGCTTTAGAATCCCGGGAAGACTCAACCCCAATAAAACATCCCCCAGGCATATCATAATTAACTTCACTAAAGTTAATATGAAGGAGAAAATCCTCAAAACTGCCAGGAGAAAGAAAACCATTACCTTCAAAGGGAAGAATATTAGAATGACTGCAGATCGCTCTGCTGAAACTTTTCAAGCCAGAAGAGGGTGGTCACCGAATTTAGTCTCCTAAAGCAAAATAACTTTCAACCCCGGATCTTGTATCCAGCTAAACTGAGTTTCATTTATGATGGAGAAATTAAATACTTTAATGACATTCATATGTTGAAGAAATTTTCCACAACCAAAACAGCTCTTCAGGATATTCTCAGACTTCTCCTCCATAATGACCAACCCAATCCTATACCACAAAAGTAAACTCACTCAGAACCTTTGGATCAAACTCCAATTTCCACACTGTCAAAAGGATTCAAAGTGCCCCCTGGACTTTTGAAAAACTTGATACCCAAAACTTCACCAGACTTACCAATATTCTCTATTAATGTGAACAGCTTAAACTGTCCTCTAAAGAGGCATAGGTTAGCTGACTGGATACAAAAACTCAGGCCAGATATCTGTTGCATACAAGACTCACATCTTAACTTAAAAGACAAATACAGACTCAGGGTGAAAGGATGGTCATCCATATTTCAGGCAAATGGTAATCAGAAAAACAGCAGGGGTTGCAATTTTATTTGCAGATACAATAGGCTTTAAACTAGCAAAAGTAAGGAAGGACAAGAATGGTCACTTCATATTTGTTAAGGGTAATACTCAAAATGATGAGATCTCAATTATTAATATCTATGCACCCAACCAGAATGCACCTCAGTTTATAAGAAACTCTAACAGACATGAGCAACTTGATTTCCTCCAGCTCCATAATCGTTAGAGATTTCAACACTCTTTTGGCAGTGTTGGATCAATCCTCCAACAAGAAGTAGAGAAAAGAAATCTTAGATATAAACCTAACCATCAAGGGTATCCATATAGGGTCACAAGAGATCAAATTTTCGCTCTTCACGGATGATATGATAGTATATCTGGAAAACACTAGGGACTCTACTACAAAACTCTTAGAAGTGACCAAGGAATACAGCAGTGTCTCAGGTTACAAAATCAACGTTCATAAATCGGTAGCCTTTATATAAACCAACAACGGTCAAGTTGAAAAAACAGTTAAGGGAGAGGCGGAGCAAGATGGCAGCCGAGTAACAGCTTCCTTGCATATGGGCATCGTGAGTCTGCGGAGATAAAACTCCAGGCATCTCTGGCTGGTGGGATCTGCCTATCATTACCCCTGAGAGGATACAGGGAGTCAGCGAGAGACTTCTGGACCCCAAGAGGAGGACTAAAACAGTGGAAGACCAGCAAGTGGTCACGTGTCTTCAATCCGTCTAAACCCGCCCGCAACTGTAACTTCAGTAGCAGCGAGACTGCAAACCAGAAAGGCCTTACCTGTGAACTGTTTTGGTGTCTTTGGACATGGTACTCAGCTGAACTGCCTTGGGGAGAGCCTGAGCGGTGGTGCGGAGAACTTTGGCCTTTGTCTAGGGCCCCAGTCTGAGCCGCTGAGCCAGATGGAGCTAATAGTCTTTGGCTCTGGGTCACAGGCAGTCATTGTGACCGATCTGCTCCGGCAACCTCCGCCCTCAGGGTCACAGAGCTAGAATTGGGTGGGAGCTGGTAACCCAGCAACCAAGTAGCCTACGGGCCGGGTCTGAGCCACCTTGCAGCCCTAACCCTCGGGGGCAGAGGGAGACAAGTTTTGGCACACAGGTCCACAGGCATGAGAACTTAAAGAACAAGAGGAAGGGAAAGGAAAATTAGGGCAAGGAAACAGATAAAAGAAATCACTCATGAGGAAGAATCAGCAGAAAACTCCAGGCAACATGAAGAACCAGTCCAGAACAACCCCACCAAGGGAACATGAGGTAGCTACTGCTAATGATTCCACCTATAAAGAAATGTTAGGAATGACAGAAAGGGAATTTAGAATACACAGGTTGAAAATAATGAAAGAAATGATGGAAACAATGAAGGAAGCTGCTAATAAAGTGGAAAATAACCAAAAGGAAATTCAAAAACAGAATCAAATAAGAGACGAATGATATGAAGAATATAAAAAGGATATAGCAGAGCTGAAGGAACTGAAACAGTCAATTAGGGAACTTAAAGATGCAATGGAAAGTATCAGCAACAGGTTAGACCACGCAGAAGAAAGAATTTCAGAGGTAGAAGACAAAGTTTTTGAGATAACTCAGATAGTAAAAGAGGCAGAAAGGAGAGAGAAAGCAGAACGTTCACTGTCAGAATTATGGGAATTTATGAAGCGTTCCAACATACGAGTTATAGGAATTCCAGAAGGGGAAGAAGAATGCCCCAGAGGAATGGAAGCCATACTAGAGAATACTATAAAAGAAAATTTCCCAAATATCACCAAAGATTCTGACACACTGCTTTCAGAGGGCTATCGGACCCCAGGTCGCCTCAACTCTAACCGAGCTTCTCCAAGACACATTGTGATGAACCTGTCCAAAGTCAAGATAAAAGAAAAGATTCTGGAAGCTGCCAGAAGTAAGCGCCAGTTGACCTACAGGGGCAAATCCATCAGAGTGACTGCAGACTTCTCTAATGAAACTTTCCAAGCAAGAAGACAATAGTCATCTACCTTTAATCTACTTAAACAGAACAATTTCCAGCCCAGAATTCTGTACCCTGCTAAGCTAAGCTTCAAAATTGACGGAGAAATCAAATCATTTACGGATATACAAACATTGAGGAAATTCGCCACAACAAGACCAGCTCTACAGGAAATACTTCAACCTGTTCTGCACACTGACCACCACAATGGATCAGCAGCAAAGTAAGAACTCAGAAATTAAAGGACAGAACCTAACCTCCACACTGATGCAAAAGATAAAACTAAGCAATGGACTCTCACAAAATAAGACGAAAAGAATACTACCACACTTATCAATAATCTCAATAAATGTTAATGGCTTGAATTTCCCACTGAAGAGACATAGATTGGTTGACTGGATTAAAAAACACAAGCCATCCATTTGCTACCTGCAAGAAACACACCTGGCTTCAAAAGACAAATTAAAGCTCTGAGTCAAGGGTTGGAAGACAATTTTTCAACCAAATGGAATTCAGAAGAAAAGAGGAGTTGCAATCTTATTTTCAGATACATGTGGATTTAAAGCAACTAAAGTCAAAAAAGACAAAGATGGTCACTTTATATCGGTCAAGGGAAAAATATAACAAGAAGACATATTCAATTCTAAATATTTATGCACCCAATTGAAATGCTCCCAGATTCTTGAAACAGACCTTACTCAGTCTGAGCAATATGATATCTGATAATACCATAATAACAGGGGACCTTAACACTCCTCTTACAGACCTGGACAGAAAATCTAAAGGAAATTGACCAATACTTGGAAGCTTGTAACCTTCCAAGACTTAGCCAGAATCAAGTTGAAATGTTGAACAGGCCTATGTCAAGTTCTGAAATAGCATCAACCATACAAAATCTCCCTAAAAAGAAAAGCCAAAGACCAGATGGCTTCACACCAGAATTGCACCAAACCTTTATTTTTTTTTATTTTTTTATTAAATCATAGCTGTGTATATTAGTATGATCATGGGGCACCATACACTTGGTTCATAGACCATTTGACACATTTTCATCACACTAGTTAACATAGCTTTGGTGGCATTTTCTTAGTTATTTTGCTAAGACCTTTACATTCCACTTTTGCTAGGATTCACATATTCCCTTCTAGATGCACCACAGGTGTAATCCCATTAATCCCCCTTCTTCCACCTACCTCCCCCATCCCTCCCCTCCATTTCCCCCTTCTCCCTATTCTTAGGTTGTAACTGGGTTATAGCTTTCATGTGAAGGTCCTACATTCGTTTCATAATAAGGGTGAGTACATTGGGTACTTTCTCTTCCATTCTTGAGACACTTTACAAAAAAGAATATGTTCCAGCTCCATCCATGTAAACATGAAAGAGGTAAAGTCGCCATCTTTCTTTAAGGCTGCATAATATTCCATGGTGTACATATACCACAATTTATTAATCCATTCGTGGATCGATGGGCACTTGGGCTTTTTCCATGACTTAGCAATTATGAATAGGGCTGCAATAAATATTCTAATGCAAATATCTTTGTTATGATGTGATTTTTTGGTCTTCTGGGTATATGCCCAGTAGAGGAATTACAGGATTGAATGGCAGATCTATTTTTAGATCTCTAAGTGTTCTCCATATCTCTTTCCAAAAGGAACGTATAAATTTGCATTCCCACCAGCAGTGCAAAAGTGTTCCCTTTTCTCCACATCCACGCCAACATCTCTGGTCTTGGGATTTTGTGATGTAGGCTAGTCTCACTGCAGTTAGATGATATCTCAAAGTAGTTTTGATTTGCATTTCTCTGATGATTAAAGATGATGAGCATTTTTTCTAAGAGGGAACTTTGTAGCACTGCAAGCCTTCCTCAGGAGAACGGAAAGAGAAGAAGTAAGCAACTTAATGGGACATCTCAAGAGACTGGAAATGGAAGAACACTCCAACCCCAAACCGAGTAGAAGAAAAGAAATAACCAAAATCAGAGCAGAACCAAATGAAATTGAAAACAAAAGAATAATACAACAGATCAATAAATCAAAAAGCTGGTTTTTTGAAAAGGTCAACAAAATAGATAAACCTTTGACCAACCTAATCAGGAAAAAAAGAGTAAAATCTCTAATCTCATCAATCAGAAATAACAAAGACGAAATAACAACAAACTCCTCAGAAATCCAAAAAATCTTTAATGAATATTACAAGAAACTTTATTCTCAGAAATACAAAAATCTGAAGGAAATTGACCGTTACTTGGAAGCACGTCACCTTCCAAGACTTAACCAAAATCAAGTGGAAATGTTGAACAGGCCTATATCAAGTTCGGAAATAACATCAACCATACAAAATCTCCCCAAAAAGAAAAGCCTGGGACCAGATGGTTTTACATCAGAATTCTACCAAACCTTTAAAGAGGAATTAGTACCTATATTACTCAACCTGTTCCAAAATGTAGAAAAAGAAGGAAGACTACCCAACACGTTCTATGAAGCAAACATCACCCTGATCCCCAAACCAGGAAAAGACTCAACAAGAAAAGAAAATTATAGACCAATATCACTAATGAATATAGATGCAAAAATATTCAACAAGATTCTAACAAACAGAATCCAGCAACATATCAAACAAATCATACATTATGACCAAGTCGGTTTTATCCCAGGGTCTCAAGGCTGGTTCAATATACGTAAATCTATAAATGTAATTCAGCACATAAACAAATTAAGAAACAAAGACCATATGATTCTCTCAATCGATGCAGAAAAACTTTTGATAACATCCAACATCCTTTCATGATCAGAACACTTAAGAAAATTGGTATTGAAGGGACATTTCTTGAACTGATAGAGGCCAACTACAGCAAACCCACAGCCAATATCATATTGAATGGAGTTAATTGGAATCATTTCCACTCAGATCTGGAACCAGAGAAGGCTGTCCACCAAACCTTTAAAAAGAAACTAGTACCTATATTACTGAATCTTTTCCAAAATATAGAAAAAGAAAGAATACTACTGAACACATTCTATGAACAAAAATCACCTTGATCTCTAAACCTGGAAAAGACCCAACAAGAAAAGAAAATTATAGATCAATATCAGTAATGAATACTGATGCAAAAGTATTCAACAAGATTCTAGGAAACAGAATCAAGCAACACATCAAACAAATTATACACCATGACAAAGTGGGTTTCATCCCAGCATCTCAAGCCTGGTTCAATATACATAAATCTATGAATATAATTAATCACATAAACAAAATAAAAAATAAAGACCATGTGATTCTCTCAATTGATGCAAAAAAAGCTTTTGACAACATATAGCATGCTTTGATGATCAGGACACTTAAGAAAATGGGTATAGGAGGGACATTTCTTAAAGTGTAGATAGAGGCCATCTACAGCAAACCCATAGCCAATATTGTATTGAATGCAGTTAAATTGAAATCATTTCCACTCAGATCAGGAACCAGGCAAGGTTTGCCCATTGTCTCCATTGCTTTTCAACATTGTAATGCAAGTCTTAGCCATCGCAATTAATGACAAAAAGGTGATCTATGGTATCCATATAGGGTCAGAGGTGATCAAACTTTCACTCCTCACAGATGATATGATTGTATATATGGAAAACACCAGGGATTCTACTACAAAACTCTTAGAAGTGATCAAAAATACAGCACCATCTCAGGTTACAAAATCAACACTCATAAATCTGTAGCCTTTATATATACCAACAATAGTCAAGCTGAAAAAACAGTCAAGGACTCTATTCATTTCACAGTAGTGCCAAAGAAGATGAAATATTTGGGAGTTAACCTAACAAAGGACATGAAAGATCTCTGTAAAGAGAATTATGAAAATCTAAGAAATGAAATAGCAGAAGGTGTTACAAAGAGAAAAACATACCACACTCATGGCCGGGAAGAATCAACATTGTTAAAATGTCCATACTACCCAAAGCAATATACAATTTTAATGCAATCCCTATCAAACCTCCACTGTCATACCTTAAAGATCTTGAATAAATAATACTTCATTTTATATGGAATAATAAAAAAACTCAAATAGCCAAGATATTACTCAGAAATAAACACAAAGCATCAGGAATCTCACTACCAGACCTCAGATTATACTATAAACAATAGTGATCAAAACTGCATGTTACTGGCACAAAAACAGAGAGGTAGATGTATAGAGAATAGAGAATAGAGAACCAAGAGATGAACCCAGCTACTTACCGTTATTTGATCTTTGACAAGCCAATTAAAAACATTCAATGGGGAAAAGATACCCTTTTTAACAAATGGTGCTGGGTGAACTGGCTGGAGACCTGTAGAAGACTGAAACTGGACCCACACCTTTCACCATTAACTAAGATACACTCTCACTGGATTAAAGATTTAAACTTAAGACATGAAACTATGAAAATACTAGAAGAAAGTTCAGGGAAAGCACTGGAAGAAATCGGCCTGGGTGAATATTTTATGAGGAGGACCCCCCCCCCCCGCGCCGGCAATTGAAGCAACACCAAAAATACACTACTGGGACATAATCAAACTAAAAAGCTTCCACACAGCCAAGAACACAGTAAGTAAAGCAAGCAGACAGCCCTCAGAATGGGAGAAGATATTTGCACATTAGCTCTCTGATGAAGGTTTAATAATGAGAATCCACAGATTACTCAAACATATTAGCAAGAAAAGAATAAGGGATCCCATCTGAGGGTGGGCAAGGGACTTGAAGAGAAATTTCTCTGAAGAAAACAGACACATGGCAAACAGACACATGAAAAATGCTCATAATTCTTAATCATCACAGAAATGCAAATCAAAACTACTTAGAGATATCATCTAACTCCAGTAAGATTAGCCCACATCACAAAATCCCAAAAGCATAGATGCTGGTGTGGATGTGGAGAAAAGGGAACAATTCTGCACTGCTAGTAGGAATGCAAACTAATACATTCCTTTTGGAAAGATGTTTGGAGAACACTTAGGAATCTAAAAATAGACCTGCCATTTGATCCTTCAATTTCTCTACTACCCTGTTTCCCCTGAAATAAGACATCCTCCGAAAATAAAACCTACTCACAGGAAAGATAAGATGTCCCCTGGAAATAAGACCTAGCGCATCTTTGGGAGCACACCTTAATATAAGACACTGTCTTATTTTTGGGGAAACAGTGTAGGTATATATCCAGAAGACCAAAAATCACATTATATCAAAGACATTTGCACCAGAATGTTTATTGCAGCCCAATTCATAATTGCTAAGTCAAGGAAGAATCCCAAGCACCCATCAAACCATGAATGGATTAATAAATTGTGGTATATGTACACCATGGAATATTATGCAGCCTTAAAAAAAGATGGAGACTTTACCTCTTTCATGTTTACATGGATGGAGCTGGAACATATTCTTTTTAGTAAAGTACCTCAAGAATGGAAGAAAAAGTATCCATGTACTCAGCCCTGCTATGAAACCAATTTATAGCTTTCATATTAAAGCTATAACCCAACAATAGGCCAAGAAGAAGGGGAGAGGGATGTAAGGGGAGGGGGTAGGTTGGGAAGAAGGAGGGTAATTGGTGGGAACACACCTACAGTGCATTTTACAAGCGTACATGTTAAATGTACTAAGTGTAGGGTATAAACGTCTTAACACAATAACTAAGAAAATGTGAAGACTATGTTAACCAGTTTGATGAAAATATTTCAAATCGTATATAAAACCAGCACATTGTGCTCCATGATTGCATTAATGTACACAGCTATTATTTAATTTTAAAAATGAAGGCATCAATCAGGGAATGTAAAAAGGCAGTAGAAAGCATCAAAAATAGATTAGATCATGGAGAAGAAAGAACATCAGAATTAGAGGATAAAGTCTTTGAGTTAACACAGATAATAACAGAGTCAGAAAAGAAGAGAGAAAAAGCAGAGTAGGAGCTTTGCTTTTATGAGATGCCATGAAGTGTTCCAACATATGGATAATAGGAATCCCTGGGGGAGAAGAAGACTGTCCCAAAGGTATGGAAGTCTTACTAGAGACTATCATAAATAAAAACTTCCCAAGTTTTACTAAAGATCCTGACACACTCGTTTGAGATGGATTCCAAACCCTGTGTCGCTAACAAAACCTCTCCAAGACACGTTGTAATGAACCTGTCCAAAATCAAGATGAAGGAGAAAATCCTGCAAGCCACTAGAAATAAGCACCAATTGACCTATAAGAGCAGAACCATTGTATTGACATCAGACTTTTCTACTGAAACCTTCCAAGCCAGGAGAGCATGGTCATCCATTTTCAACATCTTTAAACAAAACAAATTTCAGCCTAGAATTCTGTATCATGCCAAACTTAGCTTCAAAACTGACAGAGAAATCAAAGCATTTGCAGATTTACATGGACTGAGGAAATTTGCCACAACAAGACCAGCTCTGCAAGAAATACTTAGACCTATTCTCAATACTGAACACCACAATGGACCACCACAAATGTATACATCCAGAAGCCAGAGGCCAGAATTTAGCTTTTAAAATGGCACAAAGGATTAAACTACACAACAAACCACCTCACAATAAGATGAATAGAATATTACCACTACTAACAATATTATGAAAAATTTCAATGGATTGAATTCCCCACTGAAGAGGCACAGGCTGGCTGAATGGATGAAAAACCACAAACCATCTATGTGCTGTCTCCAGGAGATACACCTAACCCTGAAGGACAAATCAAACTCAGAGTTAAGGGATGGAAAACAGTGTATAAAGAAAATGGAAATCGGAAGAAAGGAGGGGTTGCAATCTTATTCTCAGACACAAGTGGATTCAAAGCAACTTTAATTATGAAAGACAAAGACGGAGACTTCATACTGGTCAAAAGAACAATACAACAAGATGACATCTCAATACTATGCATTTGCACAGCTAATTTAAATGCTCCCAGATTTATAAAACATACCTTGAGGGATCTGAGCATTATGATATCCTACAACACCTTAATAGTCAGGGACTTCAACACCCTCTGTCAGAACTGGACAGATCCTCTAAACTGAAGCTGAACAAAGATACAAAGGACTTAAACACAACCCAAGATAAAATGAGATTAATTGACATATATAGAACAACCATCCCAAAGTAAAAGAATATACTTTCTTTTCATCAGCTCATGTTACATGCTCCAAAATAAATCACTTCCTAGGATTCAAATCTAACCTAAGAAAATTTACAGGAATAGAAATTATATCATGTCTCTTCTTAGACCACAAGGCCAACAAAAATGTTCAACCCCACACAAAATCTTGAAAATTAAACAACCTCATGCAGATTGATAGTTGGGTCCACGAAGAGATTAAAGAGGAATTTGTCAATTTCCTCGAACACAACAACAGTGAAGACACAAGATACCAAAACCTCTGAGACACAGAAAAAGCAGTCCAGAGAGAAAAATTTATTGTGCTAGATGTCTACCTTTGAAAAACAATAAGAGAGGTACATCTGCTTTCTCTTCCAAGATCTTTAATGTCAGAAAAACTCACGTTTGTTCCTTCAGGATGCTGTGAATGGTGAAGACAGAGTGATTGAGCACTACAAGAAACTGAATGGCCAGACCAGAGGTCAAACGATCATGAACTACATGAGCATCGTAGAGTCCCTTCCGACCTATGGGGTTCACTACTATGCAGTGAAGTCCACAGGCAAGAGAACTTAAAGAGCAAGAGTCAGTGAAAGGAAAATTAGGGCCAGGAAACAGATAAAAGAAATCACTCATGAAGAATAATCAGCAGAAAACTCCAGGCAACATGAAGAACCAGTCCAGAACAACCCCGCCAAGGAACCATGAGGTAACTACTGCAGAGGATTCCACCTATAAAGAAATGTTAGGAATGACAGAAAGGGAATTTAGAATACACATGATGAAAAAAATGAAAAAAATGATGTAAACAATGAAGGAAACTGCTAATAAAGTGGAAAATAACCAAAAGGAAATACAAAAATAGAATCAAATAAGAGATGAACGATATGAAGAATATAAAAAGGATATAGCAGAGCTGAAGGAACTGAAACAGTCAATTAGGGAACTTAAAGATGCAATGGAAAGTATCAGCAACAGGTTAGACCATGCAGAAGAAAGAATGTCAGAGGTAGAAGACAAAGTTCTTGAGATAACTCAAATAGTAAAAGAGGCAAAAAACAAGAGAGAAAAAGCAGAACAGTCGCTGTCAGAATTATGGGACTTTATGAAGCATTCCAACATACGAGTTATAGGAATTCCAGAAGGGGAAGAAGAATGCCCCAGAGGAATGGAAGCCATACTAGAGAATATTATAAAAGAAAATTTCCCAAATATCACCAAAGATTATGACACACTGCTTTCAAAGGGATATCGGACCCCAGGTCGCCTCAACTCTAACTGAGCTTCTTCAAGACACATTGTGATAAACCTGTCCAAAGTAAAAACAAAAGAAAAGATTCTGCAAGCTGCCAGGAGTCAGCGCCAGTTGACCTACAGGGGCAAATCCATCAGAGTGACTGCAGACTTCTCTAATGAAACTTTCCAAGCAAGAAGAAAATGGTCACCAACCTCTAATCTAGTTAAATAGAACAATTTCCAGCCCAGAATTCTGTACCCTGCTAAGGTAAGCTTTAAAATTGATGGAGAAATCAAATCATTTACCGATATACAAACATTGAGGAAATTCACCACAACAAGATGAGCTCTACAGGAAATACTTCAACCTGCTGTGCACACTGACCATCACAATGGATCAGCAGCAACTAAGCAATGCACTCTCACAAAATAAGAAGAATAGAATACTACCACACTTATCAATTATCTCAATAAATGTTAATGGCTTGAATTCCCCACTGAAGAGGCATAGATTAGCTGACTGGATTAAAAAACACAAGCCATCCATTTGCTGTCTGCAAGAAACACACCTGGCTTCAAAAGACAAATTAAAACTCCAAGTCAAGGGTTGGAAGACAATTTTTCAGGCAAATGGCATTCAGGAGAAAAGAGCAGTTGCAATCTTATTTTCAGATACATGTGGATTTAAAGCAACTAAAGTCAAAAAAGACAAAGATGGTCACTTTATATAGGTCAAGGGAAAAATACAACAAGAAGACCTTTCAATTCTAAATATTTATGCACCCAATTTAAATGCTCCCAGATTCTTGAAACAGACCTTACTCAGTCTGAGCAATATGATATCTGATAATACCATAATAACAGGGGACTTTAACACTCCTCTTACAGAGCTGGACAGACTCTCTAAACAGAAATTAACAAAGATATAAGAGATTTAAATGAGACCCTAGAACAACTGTGCTTGATAGACGCATATAGAACACTCCATCCAAAAGATAAAGAATATACATTCTTCTCATCACCCCATGGAACATTCTCTAAAATTTATCATATTCTGGGACACAAAACAAACATCAACAGAATCAAAAGAATTGAAATTTTACCTTGTATCTTCTCAGAACATAAGGCACTAAAGGTGGAACTCAACTCTAACAAAAACACTTGACCCCACACAAAGGCATGGAAATTAAACAATCTTCTGTTGAATAACAGATGGGTGCAGGAAGAAATAAAACAGGAAATCATTAACTTCCTTGAGCATAACAACAATGAAGACACAAGCTACCAAAACATGTGGGATAATGCAACAGCAGTTTTGAGAGGAAAATTCATCACTTTAGATGCCTACATTCGAAAAACAGAAAGAGAACGCATCAACAATCTCACAAGCCATCTTAAGGAGTTGGAAAAAGAAGAACAATCTAAGCCTAAACTCAGTAGAAGAAAAGAAATATCCAAAATCAAATCAGAGATCAATGAAATTGAAAACAAAAGAATCATTCAGAAAATTAATGAAACAAGGAGTCGGTTTTTTGAAAAACTAACTAAAATAGATAAACCATTGGCCAGACTAACGAGGAATAGAAAAGTAAAATCTCTAGTAATCTCAACCAGAAATGATAAAGGGGAAATAACAACTGATCCCACAGAGATACAAGAGATCATCTCTGAATACTACCAGAAACTCTATGCTCAGAAATTTAACAATGTGAAAGAAATGGATCAATATTTGGAATTACACCCTCTCCCTGGACATAGCCTGGAAGAAATAGAGCTCCTGAACAGACCAATTTCAAGCACTGAGATTAAGGAAAAAATAAAAAATCTTCCAACCAAAAAATGCCCTGGTCCAGATGGCTTCACACAAGAATTCAATCAAACCTTCAAGGAAGAGCTTATTCCTGTACTGCAGAAATTATTCCAAATAATTGAGGAAGAAGAAATCTTCCTCAACACATTCTATGAAGCAAACATCACCCTGATACCAAAACCAGGAAAAGACCCAAATGAAAAGGGCAATTTCAGACCAATCTCACTCATTAACATAGATGTAAAAATTCTCAAAAAATCCTAGCCAATAGATTACAGCTTATCATCAAAAAAGTCATTCATCATGATCAAGTAGGTTTCATCCCAGGGATGTAAGGCTGGTTTAACATACGCAAGTCCATAAACTGTATCCACCATATTAACAGCGGCAAAAATAAAAATCATAAGATCCTCTCAATAGATGCAGAAAAAGCATTTGATAAAATCCAGCATCCTTTTCTAATTAGAACACTGAAGAGTATAGGCATAGGTGGCACATTTCTAAAACTGATTGAAGCTATCTACGAAAAACACACAGCTAGGGGTGGTGCCTGTGGCTCAAGGAGTAGGGCGCCGGTCCCATATTCCAGAGGTGGCGGGTTCAAACCCAGCCCCGGCCAAAAAAAAAAAAAAAAAAAAAACCCACAGCTAATATTTTACTGAATGGAGTAAAACTGAAAGCTTTTCATCTTAGAACTGGAACCAGACAAGATTGTCCTCTGTCACCTTTACTATTCAACATAGTGCTGGAAGTTCTAGCCAATACAATTAGGCAAGACAAGGAAATAAAGGGAATCCGAATGGGAGCAGAGGAGGTCAAACTCTCCCTCTTTGCTGACGACATGATCTTATACTTAGGGAACCCCAAAGACTTAACAACAAGACTCCTAGAAGTCATCAAAAAATACAGTAATGTAAAAAAAACTGAGGACAAGATGGCTGACTGAAGCTATCTTTCCACAGAGGCTCCCGTTCAGAAGGAGAGTTAAAGGACAACAATTCAGCAAGTAACCTGGTGGATTTGAGCTGCATTAAGTGAGAAGGTTGTAGAATGCACGTCAACCCCGCTGAGGTGAGCTGCGACCACAAGGATACAAACAAAAGGTACAAAATCCATCACCAAGTGGGTGGGAGTCCCCTCCCCCATGAGAATGGCTCAGAGTGCCCCACAAACAACCGGGCAGAGTTCAAAGGTCCTCCCACTACACTCCACGGGACAGACCCTCTAAAAACTGGACCTACCTCCCCTACTGGGGTGCCACGGCATCCTCCTGCAAGGCATACAACTGTATAAACTGTATATGGTCTCTACTTGGAATTCTGAGCTCCCAGCACTTTCCTTCACTCACACTGGGGTTGGAGGCCAGTCCTTGTCGGTCGGCGGAGAGGGGACTGCACCAGAGTGGCAGTTCCCTGAGGCACAGTGCGACAGCCATCTTTTGGTAATAATACAGCCCGGCATAAAACTGTGTAAAGCTGTGTGTGTTCTCTGCCCACAACCCCAGGCTTCCAGTGCTCCCCGCGCTCCCCGCGCTCCCCTCTGCTCTCGCTCCAAGGTCTGGAGGCCTATCCCCCAGGGGTCCAGACTCTTGGGCGATTGCTCAAGGGGTGTAGACAGTACTGGGCTGCAGCCTGTCCGTGCAGACGCTGGGGTACGGAGCGGAGAGAGGACGATTGGCTGGAGGGGAGCTACACTGGAGCCATAAGGCAGCAGCCCTCTTTGGCTAGCAATAAGGCTCACTACAGAATATTCTGAAGCCACAACCCCTGTCTTCCTGGGCAACCAGAGACTCTGAGTTTGCCTGAGGCAACATAAACTTGCAAACCAGGGAAACTCCCAGGGCGGGGTTGACCCAGAGGTCTGCTTTACTAAACCTAAGACGCACCTGGCCCTCAGGGGATCGTCAGCCTATAGACAATACAAGAGCAAAGACAAGCTGATTTGGAACTCAATTCAGCTTCTCTTCTGCAGGGGAAACGATGCAGAGTTGTTCTGTTCTGTTCTGTCAGTAACATTAATCAGGGGTGAGACTGGACCTGAGTGAAAACCCCTCAACCTTCATCTAGCGCCCAAGGTTGTCAGGCCTCACCTCCTCCTACTGGAGAGAGGCAGAGCGCAGCAGCCTGGCAGACTTCCTTGTGATTCAGGCAGGTACAAACTCCTGGAGTACCGATTCACTACACGCAACAGGGTGAGCCAACTGCAGGGCTATCAGTGACTGGGTGTGAAGTGGTGCAAGGTGGGGAAGGAGGCAGCAACCTTCCCAGACTGATTTATACGCTGGGTGGCTTCTCCTGACTCCACGCAGCACTGGAGCAGGCCACACCAGAGTAGTCACAAGACCCCGGTGATCCAGTTCCCAGAGACCTCTTAAAATCTCTCATCCGAGACAGGTGCAGACTGAGACAATTGATTTGGACATTTTTGAACTGAACCAATCACCTGAGGACAAATCAGGTGGTGCCCTAGGTGCACGGTGGTAGGAAGGTTTGATTTTTCTTTTCCAATTGTTTGCCAGTGGGGGGCAGGGTGACTTAATTGCTGATATTTCTCCACAGCTGAGACTTCAATCCAAAGTATCTGTTTCACTAGGGTGGAACAGAAACCAGCTGAAAACAAGGCAGAACCATTTAGAACCACCACATCTGACAGGGCCCCGGTTTCTCAGGCCACAACACTGTACGGGCCCTCGACAAAGCCCCAGGGGAAAAAATCAAAGGGAGTAAAACAAACATGGAGCGGAATCAGCGGAAAAACTCTGGTAACATGAATAACCAGAATAGATCCACCAACCCCAAGGAAAGGTATGGCAGATGCAATTGAAGATCCCATTCATAAACAACTGGCTGAGATGTCAGAAATCGAATTCAGAATTTGGATTGCAGACAAGATTAACAAAGTGGAATTAGGAATTCGAGGAGAAATTCAAAAGTCGTCTCAAGAATTTAACGAATTTAAAGACAAAACCACCAAAGACTTAAACACACTGAAGCAAGAATTTGCAGCCCTCAAAGATATGAAAAATACAGTAGAATCCCTCAGTAACAGAATGGAGCAAACAGAAGAAAGGATTTCTGACATGGAAGATAAAGCCTTTGAACGCTCCCAAACTCTCAAAGAGGAAGAGAAATGGAGACCAAAAATGGATCACTCACTCAGAGAGCTCTGGGATAATTCGAAGAAGGCGAATGTCCGAATCATAGGAGTTCCAGAAACAGATGAAGTTGCCTCGCTGGGCACAGAGGCCCTTCTGCATGAAATTATGAAAGACAATTTTCCAGACATGCCTAGAGATTCTGAAATTCAGATAGTGGACAGCTTCAGAACCCCAGAATAGAACCCCAGAATAACCAGAATAGATCCACAATTCAACCCCAGTAAGACATCCCCCAGGCATATCATAATTAACTTCACTAAAGTTAATATGAAGGAGAAAATCCTCAAAGGTCCCAGGAGAAAGAAAACGATTACCTTCAAAGGCAAGATTATTAGAATGACTGCATATCTCTCTGCTGAAACTTTTCAAGCCAGAAGAGGGTGGTCATCAACTTGTAATCTTCTAAAGCAAAATAACTTTCAACCCAGGATCTTGTATCCAGCTAAACTGAGTTTCATCTATGATGGAGAAATTAAATACTTCAATGACATTCATATGTTGAAAAAATTTGCCATAAGTAAACCAGCTCTTCAGGATATTCTCAGACGTATCCTCCACAATGACCAACCCAATCCTATACCACAAAAGTAAACTCACTCAGAAACTTCGGATCAAACTCCAATTTCCACACTGGCAAAAGGATTAAAAATGGCCACTGGACTTTTGAAAATCTCGATACCCAAAACTTCACCAGACTTATCAATATTCTCCATTAATGTGAATGGCTTAAACTGTCCTCTAAAGAGGCATAGGTTAGCTGACTGGATATAAAAACTCAGGCCAGATATCTGTTGCATAAAAGAGTCATATCTTAACCTAAAAGACAAATACAGACTCAGGGTGAAAGGATGGTCGTCCATATTTCAGGCAAATGGTAATCAGAAAAAAGCAGGGGTTGCAATATTATTTGCAGATTCAACAGGCTTTAAACCAACAAAAGTAAGGAAGGACAAGAACGGTCACTTCATATTTGTTAAGGGTAATACTCACTATGATGAGATCTCAATTATTAATATCTATGCACCCAACCAGAATGCAACTCAATTTATAAGAGAAACTCTAACAGACGTGAGCAACTTGATTTCCTCCAGCTCCATAATCGTCGGAGACTTCAACACTCCTTTGGCAGTGTTGGATCGATCCTCCAACATGAAGCTGAGCAAAGAAATCTTAGATTTAAACCTAACCATCCAACATTTGTATTTAGCAGACATCTACAGAACATTTCATCCCATCAAAACTGAATACACATACTTCTCATCAGCCCATGGAACTTACTCCAAAATCGATCACATCTTAGGTCACAAGTCTAACCTCAGTAAATTTAAAGGAATAGAAATTATTCCATGCATCTTCTCACACCACCATGGAATAAAACTTGAGCTGAGTAACAACAGGAATCTGCATACTCATACAAAATTTGGAAGTTAAATAACCTTATGTTGAATGATACCTGGGTCAGAGATGAGATTAAGAAAGAAATCGCTGGGCGGCGCCTGTGGCTCAGTCGGTAAGGCGCCAGCCCCATATACCGAGGGTGGCAGGTTCAACCCTGGCCCTGGCTGAACTGCAACCAAAAAATAGCTGGGCATTGTGGCGGGCGCTTGTAGACCCAGCTACTCGGGAGGGTGAGGCAAGAGAATCGCTTAAGCCCAGGAGTTGGAGGTTGCTGTGACCTGTGTGATGCCACGGCACTCTACCCAGGGCCATAAAGTGAGACTCTGTCTCTGTAAAAAAAAAAAAAAAAAAAAAAAAGAAGGGAATCGTCAATTTTTTGGAACAAAACAACAATGAAGACACGAACTATCATAACCTCTGGGACATCGCAAAGGCAATTCTAAGAGGGAAATTTATAGCACTGCAAGCCTTCCTCAAGAGAATGGAAAGAGAGGAAGTTAACAACTTAATGGGACATCTCAAGCAACTGGAAAAGGAAGAATATTCCAACCCCAAACCCAGTAGAACAAAAGAAATAACCAAAATTAGAGCAGAATTAAATGAAATTGAAAAAAAAAGAATAATACAACAGATCAATAAATCAAAAAGCTGGTTTTTCAAAAATGTCAATAAAATAGATAAACCTTTGGCCAACCTAATCAGGAAAAAAAGAGTAAAATCTCTAATCTCATCAATCAGAAACAACAAAGACGAAATAAAAACAGACTCATCAGAAATCAAAAAAATCCTTAATGAATATTACAAGAAACTTTATTCTCAGAAATATGAAAATCTGAAGGAAATTGACCAATACTTGGAAGCACGTCACTTTCCAAGACTTAGCCAGAATCAAGTGGAAATGTTGAACAGGCCCATATCAAGTTTGGAAATAGAATCAACCATACAAAACCTCCCTAAAAAGAAAAGCCCAGGACCAGATGGTTTCACGTCTGAATTCTACCAAACCTTTAAAGAGGAATTAGTACCTATATTACTTAACCTGTTCCAAAAGGTAGAAAAAGAAGGAAGACTACCCAACATGTTCTATGAAGCAAACATCACCCTGATCCCCAAACCAGGGAAAGACCCAACAAGAAAAGAAAACTATACACCGATATCACTAATGAACATAGATGCAAAAATATTCAACAAGATCCTGACAAACAGAATCCAGCAACACATCAAACAAATTATACATCATGACCAAGTCGGTTTTATCCCAGGATCTCAAGGCTGGTTCAATATACATAAATCTATAAATGTAATCCAGCACATAAACAAATTAAAAAACAAAGACCATATGATTCTCTCAATTGATGCAGAAAAAGCATTTGATAATATCCAACAACCTTCATGATCAGAACACTTAAGAAAATCGGTATAGAAGGAACATTTCTTAAACTGATACAGACCATCTACAGCAAACCCACAGCCAATATCATATTGAATGGAGTTAAATTGAACTCATTTCCACTCAGATCAGGAACCAGACAAGGCTGCCCATTGTCTCCATTGCTTTTTAACATTGTAATGGAAGTTTTAGCCACTGCAATTAAGGAAGAAAAGGCCATCAAGGGTATCCACATAGGGTCAGAAGAGATCAAACTTTCACTCCTCGCGGATGATATGATAGTATATCTGGAAAACACTACGGACTTTACTACAAAACTCTTAGAAGTGATCAAGGAATACAGCAGCGTCTCAGGTTACAAAATCAACATTCATAAATTGGTAGCCTTTATATATACCAACAACTGTCAAGTTGAAAAAACAGTTAAGGACTCTATCCCATTCACAGTAGTGCGAAAGAGGAAGAAATATTTGGGAATTTATCTAACAAAGGACGTGAAAGATCTCTATAAAGAGAACTATGAAACTCTACGAAAAGAAATAGCTGAAAATATTAACAAATGGAAAAACATGCCATGCTCATGGCTGGGAAGAATCAACATAGTTAAAATGTCTATACTACCCAAAGCAATATATAATTTCAATGCAAACCCTATTAAAGCTCCACTGTCATACTTTAAAGATCTGTAAAAAACAATACGTCGTTTTATATGGAATCAGAAAAAACCTCGAATAGCCAAGACATTACTCAGAAATAAAAACAAAGCAGGAGGAATCACGCTACCAGACCTCAGACTATACTACAAATCAATAGTGATCAAAACAGCATGGTATTGGCACAAAAACAGAGAGGTAGATGTCTGGAATTGAATAGAGAATCAAGAGATGAATCCAGCTACTTCCGTCATTTAATCTTTGACAAGTCAATTAAAAACATTTAGTGGGGTAAAGATTCCCTATTTAACAAATGGTGCTGGGTGAACTGGCTGGAAACCTGTAAAAGACTGAAATTGGACCCACACCTTTCACCATTAACTAAGATAGACTCTCACTGGATCAAAGATTTAAACTTAAGACATGAAACTATAAAAATAGTAGAGGAGAGTGCAGGGAAAACCCTTGAAGAAATCGGGATGGGAGAGTATTTTATGAAGAGGAACCCCCGGGCAATTGAAGCAGCTTCAAAAATACACTACTGGGACTTGATCAAACTAAAAAACTTCTGCACAGCCAAGAACACAGTAAGTAAAGCAAGAAACAGCCCTCAGAATGGGAGAAGATATTTGCAGGTTATGTCTCTGACAAAGGTTTAATAACCAGAATCCACAGAGAACTCAAACGCATTAGCAAGAATAGAACAAGGGATCCTATCACAGGCTGGGCAAGGGATTTGAAGAGAAACTTCTCTGAAGAAGACAGGCATGCGGCCTTCAGACATATGAAAAAATGCTCATCATCTTTAATCATCAGAGAAATGCAAATCAAAACTACTTTGAGATACCATCTCACTCCAGTGAGACTAGCCTATATCACAAAATCTCAAGACCAGAGATGTTGGCGCGGATGTGGAGAAAAGGGAACACTTTTGCACTGCTGGTGGGAATGCCAATTAATACATTCCTTTTGGAAAGAGATATGGAGAACACTTAGAGATCTAAAAATAGATCTGCCATTCAATCCTGTAATTCCTCTACTGGGCATATATACCCGGAAGACCAAAAATCACGTCATAACAAAGATATTTGTACCAGAATGTTTATTGTAGCCCAATTCATAATTGCTAACTCATGGAAGAAGCCCAGGTGCCCATCAATCCACGAATGGATTAATAAATTGTGGTATATGTACACCATGGAATATTATGCAGCCTTAAAGAAAGATGGAGACTTTACCTCTTTCATGTTTACATGGATGGAGCTGGAACATATTCTTCTTAGTAAAGTATCTCAAGAATGGAAGAAAAAGTACCCAATGTACTCAGCCCTACTATGAGACTAATTTAGGGTTTTCACATGAAAGCTATAACCCAGTTACAACCTAAGAATAGGGGGAAGGGGGAAAGGGAAGGGAGGGAGAGGGGAGGTGGGTAGAGGGAAGGGGATTGGTGGGATTTCACCAGCGGTGCATCTTATAAGAGTATATGTGAAACATGGTAAACGGTCTGTGAAGCTAGTGAATGATGCCCCATGATCAAATCAATGTACACAGCTATGATTTAATAAAAAAAATAATAATAAATAAATAAATATATAACGCTAAGCAGAATTAGGCAACATGAAGTAATTAAAGGCTTTTAAGTAAGAAAAAGAAATACAGTAATGTTCCAGGATATAAAATCAAAGTCCACAAGTCAGTAGCCTTTGTATATGGCAATAACAGTCAAGATGACAAGCTTATTAAGGACACAAATCCCTTCAGCATAGTTTCAAAAAAAATGAAATACCTAGGAATATACCTAACGAAGGAGGTGAAGGACCTGAATAGAGAAAATTATGAAATCCTCAGAAAGGAAATAGCAGAGGATTTTAACAAATGGAAGAACATACCATGCTCATGGATGGAAAGAATCAACATTGTTAAAATGTCCATTCTTCCCAAAGCAATGTACCTATTCAATGCCATTCCTATCAAAATACCAACATTGTACTTTCAAGATTTGGAAAAAATGATTCTGCATTTTGTATGGAACCAGAAAAAAACCCGTATAGCTAAGGCAGTTCTTAGTAATAGAAATAAAGCTGGGGGCATCAGCATACCAGATTTCAGTCTGTACTACAAAGCCATAGTGCTCAAGACAGCCTGGTACTGGCACAAAAACAGAGACATAGACACTTGGAATCGAATTGAAAACCAAGAAATGAAACTAACATTTTACAACCACCTAATCTTTGATAAACCAAACAAGAACATACCTTGGGGGAAAGACTCCCTATTCAATAAATGGTGTTATGAGAACTGGATGTCTACATGTAAAAGACTGAAACTGGACCCACACCTTTCCCCACTCACAAAAATTGATTCAAGATGGATAAAGGACTTAAATTTAAGGCATGAAACAATAAAAATCCTCCAAGAAAGCATAGGAAAAACACTGGAAGATATTGGTCTGGGGAAAGACTTCATGAAGAAAACTGCCATGGCAATTGCAACAACAACAAAAATAAACAAATGGGACTTCATTAAACTGAAAAAATTCTGTACAGCTAAGGAGACAATAACCAAAGCAAAGAGACAACCTACACAATGGGAAAGGATATTTGCATATTTTCAATCAGACAAAAGCTTGATAACTAGGATCTATACAGAACTCAAATTAATCCACATGAAAAAAGCCAACAATCCCATATATCAATGGGCAAGAGACATGATTAGAACCTTCTCTAAAGATGACAGACGAATGGCTAACAAACATATGAAAAAATGTTCATCATCTCTATATATTAGAGAAATGCAAATCAAAACAACTCTGAGATACCATCTAACCCCAGTGAGAATGGCCCACATCACAAAATCTCAAAACTGCAGATGCTGGCATGGATGTGGAGAGAAGGGAATACTTTTATACTGCTGGTGGGACTGCAAACTAGTACAACCTTTCTGGAAGGAAATATGGAGAAACCTTTAAGCACTCAAGATAGACCTCCCATTTGATCCTGCAATCCCATTACTGGGCATCTACCCAGAAGGAAAAAAATCCTTTTATCATAATGACACTAGTACTAGACTATTTATTTCAGCTCAATTTACAATCGCCAAAATGTGGAAACAGCCTAAATGCCCACCAACCCACGAATGGATTAACAAGTTGTGGTATATGTATACCATGGAATACTGTTCAGCTATTAAAAAAAAAATGGACACTTTACATCCTTTGTATTAAACTGGATGGAAGTGGAAGACATTATTCTTACTAAAGCATCACAAGAATGGAGAAGCATGAATTCTATGTACTCAATTTTGATACAAGGACAATTAATGACAATTAAGGTTATGCGGGGTGAGGAAAAGCAGAAAGAGGGACGGAGGGAGGGGGGTGGGTCCTTGGTGTGTGTCACACTTTTTGAGGGCAAGACATGTTTGCAAGAGGGACTTTACCTAACAATTGCAATCAGTGTAACCTGTCTTATTGTACCCTCAATGAATCCCCAACAATAAAGAAAAAAAATACCCTAAAAAACAAAAAAAAAGAAAAACCATAAGACAGTGCATTAACACACTCACAATCCACCTTGTGGACTTTGAAAAAGAAGACTCTAACCCTAAACCAATCAGAAGAAAAGAAATACCCAAGATTAAGTCAGAGATTAATGAAATTGAAAACAAAAATGTCATTCAAAAAATTAATGAAAGAAAAGGTTGGTTTTTGAAAAAGTAAACAAAATAAACCCTTGGCCAGACTGACTAGAAATAGAAAAGTAAAATCTCTAATAACCTCAATCAGGAATGATAAAGGTGAAATAACAACAGATGCCACAGAGATACAAGTGATTATCTCTGAATACAAGAAGCTCTATGCCCAGAAATTGGATAATGAAGTGGACATGGATCCATACTTGGGTTCATACCGCCTCCCTAGAATTAATCAAGATGTAATAGACCTTCTAAATAGACCAATTTCAAGCATTGAGATAAAAAATAATAATAATAAAAAACTACCAACAAAAAATGCCCTGTTCTAGATGGCTTCACATCAGAATTCTATCATACCTTCAAATAAGAGCTTATACCCATACTGCAGAATCTATTCCAAAAAATTGAGGAGGAAAGAATCTTTCCCAACATGTTCTATGAAGGAAATATCACCCTGATACCAAAACCAGGAAAAGACCCAACCAAAAAAGAGAACTACAGACCAATTTCACTAATGAATATAGATGCAAAAATTCTCAGTAAAATCCTAGCATATAGATTACAGCTTATCATTAAAAAAGTCATACATCATGATCAAGTAGGATTCATCCCAGGGATGCAAGGCTGGTTTAACACGCAAATCTATAAACATAATTCACCATATCAACATGAGCAAAAACAAGAACCATATGATCCTCTCAATAGATGTAGAAAAAGCTTTTTATAAAATTCAACATCCTTTCCTAATTAGAACACTGAAGAATATAGGCATTGGTGGTACATTCCTTAAATTGATTGAAGCCATGTACAACAAACCCACAGCTAATATCATACTGAATGGAGTAAAATTGAAAGTTTTTCCACTCAGGACTGGAACAAGACAGAGGTGTCCTCTATCGCCCACTACTATTCAACACAGTGCTGGAAGTTCTAGCCAATACAATCAGGAAAGAGAAGAAAATTAAAGGCAACCAAATGGGGACAAAGGAAGTGAAACTCTCCTTCTTTGCCAATGATAGGATACTATACTTAGAGAACCACAAGGACTCAACCACAAGGCTCCTGGAAGTGATCAAAATGTAATGTCTCAGGATATAAAATCAATGTCCACAAATCAGTAGCCTTTGTATATGCCAATAACAGCCAAGATGAGAAGGAAATCAAGGACAAAATACCCTTCATAGTAGCTCCAGAGAAAATGAAATACCTAAGTATATACCTCGCAAAAGAGGTGAAGGACCTTTATAAAGAAAACTATAAACCCGTAAGAAAAGAAGTAATAAAGGATACCTAGAAATGGAAGAACATACCATGCTCATGGCTGGGAAGAATCAACATTGTAATATGTCTATACTTCCCAAACAAATCTACGGATTCAATGTTATTTCTATTAAAATACTAACATCATAGTTTCAAGACCTGGAAAAAAATAATTCTTCATTTTCTATGGAACCAAAAAAAAAAAAAAAACCCGTATAGCCAAGGCAATAATTATTATTGTTTTATTTTTTTAGAGACAAAGTCTCACTTCACTGCCCTTCGTAAAGTGCTATGGCGTGACAGCTCACAGCAACCTTCAGCTCCTAAGCTTAGGGGATTGTGTTGCCTCAGCCTCCCAAGCACCGGGGACTACAGGTGTCCACCACAACACCCGGCTATTTTTTGTTGCAGTTTGGCCAGGGCTGGGTTTGAACCCGCCACCCTCTGTATATGGGACCAGCGCCCTACACACTGAGCCACAGGCACTGCCCAGCAAAGGCAACTTTTAACAATAAAATCAAAGCTGGAGGTATCAGCCTACCAGACTTGAGGCGGTACTACAAGGCCATAGTGATCAAAACAGCATAGTATTGGCACAAAAGTAGAGAGATAGACGTTTGGAACCGAATAGAAATCCAGAACAACATCTGAATGAACCAAACATCTTACAGCCACCTAATATTTAATAAACAAAACAAGAACATACACTAGGGGAAAGAATTCCTATTCAATAAATGGTGCTGGGACAACTGGATATCCAGATGTAAAAGACTGAAACCAGAACCGCACCTTTCTCCACTCACAAAAATTGATTCAAGATGGATAAAAGACCTAAATCTAAGACACAAACAATTAAAATTCTCAAAGAAAATGTAGGGAAAACACTGGAAGCTATCGGCCTGGGGAAGGACTTTATGAGGAAGACTCCCATGGCAATCGCAACAACAAAAATAAACAAATGGGATTTAATGAAACTGCAAAGCTTCTGTATACCTGAGGCAACTGCAACTAAAGGAAACAGACAACCTACATATTGGGAAAGGATGTTTGCATGTTTTGAATCAGACAAAAGCTTGATAACTGGGATCTAAAGGGAACTCAAAGTAGTAAACATAAAAAAATGCCTACAATCCCTTAGATCACTGGGCAAGGGAGATGAATAGAACCTTCTTTAAAGGAAACAAATGAATGGTTTATAAACATATGAAAAAATGCCCATCATCCCTAATAATTAGAGAAATGTAAATCAAAACCACCCTGAGATATCATCTAACGCCAGTGAGAATGGCCCATATCACAAAGACTCAAAACTGGCATGGATGAGGAGAGAAGGGAACACTTTTACACTGCTGGTGGGACTGCAAACTAATACAACCTTTTTGGAAGGCAGTGCAGAGAACCCTCAAAGAACTCAAGCTAGACCTCTCATTTGACCCTACAATCCCACTGCTTGGCATCTACCCAGAAGAAAAGGGCACTTATACTAGACTATTTATTGTAGCTCAATTTATAATCGCCAGCCAAAATGTGAAAACAGCCTAAATGCCCACCAACTCAAGAATGGATCAACAAGCTGTGGTATTTATATACCATGGAATGCTATCCAGCCACTAAAAAAGACAGAGACTTCACATCCTTTGTATGAACCTGGATGGATGTGGAACACATTATTCTTAGTAAAGCATTACAAGAATGGAGAAATAAGAATCCTATGTACTCAATTCTGGTATGAGGACAATTAAGGTCTTAGTACACAGTGGGGGGTGGGGGTACACACCACAGTGTGTAGTACACAGTGGAAGAGGTGAGAATGGGAAGGAGGGAGGGCATGGGTGGGTCAAGGGTTAGGGTTCAACTTTTGGGTTAGGGAAAGAAATATAAGAGGGTTCTTATCTACAAAAAGCAATCAATGTAACCCCCTTCTGTGTATCCTCAATGAATTCCCAACAATAAAAAAAAAAAGCCTTTCATTTCTTTGCATAAAAACGACAAAAAGCTTTGTCCATTTGAAATGCTGCATGAGGAACAAGTAATCCATAATGTTTTAAACTGAAGAGAGGAAATTGCCATTTGGGAATGTAGGGAAGGAACTGGAATTCTAGGGACTTGTTGCTCTCCCTAATAGGAGCTAAGTTAGGGGAACAAGATGGTGAATTTGAGACCCTGTTTCCCAAATATCTGAAAGACTCAGGGTATTGGGTGGGTGATCCTTGGAGAGAAAGGAGGAACAAGGCCCCATGGACCATAGCTCTACCTATGCAGGAACGCCTCCTCCCACCAAGTTGCCACCCTCCACTGAAGACCCTCCTGTCTTTCCTGTACAATCAGGGGAAGTCACAGGGCTGCCAACACAGAGCTGCCAAGAGAGAGCTCTGGGGAAGTTATGGTTTAGGGAGGGGATAGGACACCTGGGTTTGGCTTGCTGGCCCACCTTCAGCATGTGGATTAAGCTGTACCAGGAGGACTTGAACAGCAGACTCTGGATCTGTGGGGAAGCCTGTCCCAGGAACAGGTTGTTTCATCCAGTCCCACCCAGCCCCCTTGCCCTCTCAGGACACGGACTAGGCATACTAATGATTCCCAGCTTCTAAGTTGTCCAAGAGTCTTCCCTATGGCTTGCATGGTCCCTACAGTTTACAGAGGCTGTAGTGGAGCAACCTGGGGCCTCTGGAAGCAGACAAGAACTAGCCACAGAGATCTCCTGTAGCAATAGAACTGGCAGGCAGAGAGACAAAGGTACCACCATATTGCAGAAGACCACTTCCCCCCTCTGGCTACACGTCTGATAAGACAGTTTCCACCTTAGCTGCTGGAGCCACACACCCCCAGGCCCTGAGGGGGCAGGAGATGCAATCGGTCTCAGGGCTGAAGGGCTCCAGGATGACGGGTACTCGAATGCAGCACTTTCTTAGGCTGGGTTTCCTCTCTGCTCTGGAACCTGATCCCACTCAGAGCAGCATTTGCATTTAGCCTTGGATATAATGTTATATCTATATATGAGAGTACATTTATATATTATTCACAAATGAAAACAAAATTATGGCAACTGTTTTAAAATTTCACCAATATTCATATTTATGAAATGTTCATATTTAACACAAATATAAGAGGGTCCCTATCTAACAAAAGCAATCAGTGTAACATGGTTCTGTGTATCCTGAATGAATCTCCAACAATAAAAAAAAAATTGCACAGTTTATAACAATCTTGCCTCTAGACTTTGAGGAGGCAGCCCTAGCTAGGAAAAGATAGGAAATCCTCTAAGGCAGAAATGTACAAAGATATAGAATGTCAGCATTGTGTATCATTTAAATTTTTCTAGTAGCCATATAAAAAAATAAAAAGGTAAAATTAATTGTGATAATTCATTTAACCCAATATATCCAAACTATTATCATTTAAATATGTAAAAATGAAAAAATACTGAAGGATTTTTTTTCCATTTTTTGTTTTTTTTATTTCAAATAAATATGAGGGCACAAATTTTTAAGTTACACTATTCTCTATTCTAAGGTAAAGTTTAAGTTGAAGAAGAGCCCCTCACCCAGGGGGTGTGATGTGCACCCTCACACTGTGCACATTAGGTGAGATCCTGCCAATTGCCTTCAATATTTCCACCCATCACTCTCCCTCCTCCCCACTAGGTAGACTATATTTGTGTTTTACCATTCATATGGGCATGTAGTTGTTTATATATTGGTTTCATAATAGTATTGAGTACACAGGATTTTTTTTCCATTCTTGAGATACTTTATTACGAAGAATGTGTTTCAAGTCCATCCAGGTAAATAGAAGAGATGTAAAATCTCCATATTTTTATGGATGAATAGTATTCCTTGTTAATCTATTCATAGGTTGATGGGCATTTGGGTTGCTTTCATGACCTGGCAATTGTTAATTGAGCTGCAATAAATATCTGATTCAAATGTCTTTGTGGTAAACAAATTTTGTTCTTCTGGATAGATGCCTAGTAATGGAATTGCAGGATCAAATGGAAGGTCAAATTTTAGTTCTTTAATAATTTTCCATACTTCTTTTCATAAAAGTTACATTAGTTTTCGGTCCTACCAGCAGTGTAGAAGTGTTTCTTTCTCTCCACATCCACACCAGCTTCTGCAGATATGGGACTTCGTGATGTGGGCTAATCTCCCTGGAGTTAGGTGATACCTCAGAGTGGTTTTTGTTTGATTTCTTGGATGATTAAAGACAATGAGTCTTTTGTGAGTTGGAAGGGAAAGAACCTGGATAGAACTCCACATGTGACTTAGGGCCTAATCATGTAAAAGTGATTTAGGGCCAAGCTTCATGGGGGCAAGCCTGCACGCATATACCATATATCTCAGCTATTTCCAGAATACTCCCTAAAGATGATGCTTCCAGATGGTTCGTTAAAGGTCCAGCATTCAAACATCTTATTTCCCCAGAACCTTGGTTTGTGGTTTTGTTTTCGATTACTTAGCATAAGAATAACTTTAGATAATGTCAGTGAAGTGGTTACCTTAATCCGGTTAAACCTTAGCCCATAAGAATAGCTTTAGGTAATGTTAGTGAAGTGGTTATCAGTTAATCCGGTTAATCTGTAGGCCTATAGGTGCCAGTCAATAAGAGGCCTGGGGCCAAGTTTTAAGTCACATGTTTATTGATTAACTTATGTGCCTATATAAGCCTTGGTTGATTATATATAGGTTATTCTCCTATATTTAATCCCAGGGTAAATCTCAGTGGCATCACCCCCCGCAAGAAACTTTCACACAACAGAATTTGAATTCAAAGACATTCTGTACCTGAGAAAAATAAAAGGGGAAGCGGTACAAAAATGTTTTTATTGCAGAGTGTCAGGGGATTATTCTCTCGTTTCCTCTCAAGGGAAATGTTCACAGTAGGAAAATATCATTTGAACGCACTGACTGCCACACTAGGAAAAAAATTCCTTGGGGCCATGGTGTGTTATTAGATCAAGAAATGTGTGAGTTATATATGCCTCACAAGGCTCCAGGCTTGTAACTAGCATATGCTAAATGCAAGTCACATAGTACTTAATGTGTTAAAAATGCCTTTCATGGGGGGCTGTGCATGATGGTGGATAGGAAGGACCTTTAGTGGAGCCTTCCTACAGCAAAGGGGCAAAGGGAGAGGGCTGGATCAGTCCCAGTGTGGCATATCAAGTACAGTGGTGGCTGGGAGTGTGCAGTGTGGAATCAGACAACAGGATTTGGCTGGAGATGTGGAGAACTATCACATTTGGGCAAGGTTTGGCAGGCTCCCCAGTGCTGCAGTGGCTCTAGGAGGGAAGATGCCCGGGGCTTGGTGGCCAGATTGGATTGCTGGCTGAGCCACTCTGACGAGGGTGGCAACCCATGAATCATACACAGAGGAGGGGTTCGCAGATAGAGGAGAGCCACAGAAGCGAGTGTGAGCTGACATGTTGCTGGGTGCCCATCGGGAAGTGAATGTGTGCCCTTATCAGGCTCAGGGATTCTGAAAGGAATGAAGAAGTAGGCACTCACGAGCTGAATTTGGGGACCAGTTTTGGGTGCTGTCTCGTGTAGCCTGGCTGTGGTTTGGCAGTGGGGGAGACATCCATAATGGGAGACAGTTTCCTATCAGAGTCATGCCATTGTTGGAAACAGTGTGCCATAGTGCTGGTGGACTTCTGGCTGGGGACATAGGGCAAGGTGGACAGGATTCTGCCTGAGGGAGTGATCCTTCACTCAGAACAGGCACAGGGACCCCTGCTCCCCATGTAGAGGATTGCAGAGGCCTGTTGCTGAGGAACTGTTGAGAACTGTGGAATCCCAGATCTGTGGGAGCTAAGTGCTGAGGTGGACGGGCAACCACCAAGAACAAATAAGGTGGCCTACTGCTCTAAGCCTGGGAACCAGACAGAGGTTAATACCTGTGTTGTTTGTCTCCCAAATTCAGAGAGCCACTTGTTGTCCAGGAAGCATATTACAGCATAAATATACTACAGAAATCTAATCCCTACATCTCATATATAAAATTATTTTTCTCTCTGTTGCTGTTGCTTTTTTCTTTTTTTTTCCTTCTCTTTTGTCTTTAATTTAGCTTCCTCAATTGGTTGCTGAGAGTGCTTATATCAGGATATCTGAGCTTTTTAAAATTTTAGTTTGTTGTTCTTTTCTAATATTTTGTTTCAATGTGTGTTGCTTCTTAAGGTTGGATTTTCTCCTAGATCACATTTTTTACATTCAACAAGAGCAAGGACAGCTATATTCTTTTAATTTTTCCTTTTGTTTTTGGATTTGGTTGCAGAATTTTAGATTGAACTACTCCCTCACCCGAGTACTCCCCATGGCATTCTCTCAGTTGATAGAGTCCCTTCTACTCACCCCATCTCTCCCACATAAAGTACTTCAGCATCAGCCAAGATATTAAGCCCCACCCCATTTCTAGTATTGTCTTTCTCTTTTTCTTGGTTTGTTGTCTTTCTGTTTTCTTTCCTTATCTCTCCTCGCTCCCCTTAATTTGATCCAATGGCACATTAACTTTTCCTTGATCTATGCATATATATATATATATATATATATATATATATATATATATATAGTCTCCTTTTTTTTCTTTCTTCTTTCAATTTTCACCCTTTCCTTGCTGAGGGTGAGAGGGAAACAGTGGTGGCCTAGGAGGTTGACAGCAGCAGTAGCCTGGCTCAGAGAAGCCAGAAGAACTTTCTAATCTTGGCCCTAGGAAGAGAGTAGTAGGAACATCACATTACAGATATTTTCTACTTTTTTCTTTTTTCTTTTTTTTCCTTTACCTTCTTTTTTATCTAACTATTGCTTCTTGGGTATTCTGTTTGCTTTTCTTCTTCTCTTTTTATTTATTTATTTATTCATTTATTTATTTGTGTATTTATTTATTTATTTGGCAAAGGAAGAGTCTGGCTTTGGTCAGAAAAGTAAGGTAGGCCTATCTTTGAGAAACCCATCCAGCTCAGCTCCTCACAACCCTTGAGCTATAGGAGTGGCTGTAGGACCGAGCTGAACAACAACATCTCTTCTCATCCTCCCTTCCTCTTCTCACCTGCTCCTCAATTTTCTTCTATTAGCCCCCCTTTCCCTCTTGTTTTTACCTTCCTTTTTCTTCCTTTTGCTTTTCTCCTACACTTACACCTTTTTAGTTTTTATTTCTTTTTCTCTTCTTTTTCTCACTTCTCTTTGCTTGCTGTATTCTTCTCTGCCTTCTGACCCTATACCAAGAGGCCTCTTCTTCACCTGAACTCTGAGACAAGGTAACTTGAAGCAAAGGAAGAAGTGTGAAAGAGAAAGGTGCACAAAGAAGTGAACAAGAAGAAAGCACACATGAGGTGGAACTGACAGAAAAATTCAGGCACCACAAATAACCAAATTAGAGCAACTCATTCAAGGGACCATGAGGCAATTTATAAAGAAGTCTCTTCCTATAAAGAATTAATGGACTAGACAAAAAGGGAATTTAAATACAATTGATTAAGATAATAAAGGGATTGGAAGAGAAAATGGAAAGACAGAACCAAAAGTCAGATGAGAAATATGTAGAATATATAAAAGGGGTGGGGGAAAGGAAGAGCAGAGAGAAGGAAGGAGGGAGGGGGTGAAGTCTTGCTGTGTACCACAACTTTGGGAGGCAAGACATGATTTTAAGAGGAACTTTATCTAACAAATGCAATCAATGTAACCTGGTTTCTTGTACCCTCAATGAATCCGCAACAATTATTAAAAAAAAAAAAAGAAAGTCTGAAAAAAAAAAAGAATATAGAAAAGATATGGATGAGCTAAAAGAGATGAAAGAATCTAAACTCTCAAAATTTTCTGATCAAATTCCAATTTCCACAGTGGTGAAAGGATTACAAATGTCCACTGAACTTTTGAAAAACTCAGTACTCATGTTCTACAAGGCTTATCAATATTCTCAATTAATGGGAGGCGGAGCAAGATGGCAGCCGAGTAACAGCTTCCTTGCATCTGGGCACCATGAGTCGGAAGAGATAGGACTCCAGGCATCTCTGGCTGGTGGGAAATGCCTATAATAACTCCTATGAGGATACAGGGAGTCATCGAGAGACTTCTGGACTCCAAGAGGAGGACTAAAACAGTGGAAAACCGGCAAGTGGTCACGTGTGTTCAATCTGTCTAAACCCGCCCACAACTGTAAGTTCAGTAACAGCGAGACTGCAAACCAGAAAGGCCTTACCTGTGAACTGTTTTGATGTCCTTGGACTTGGCACTGAGTTGAACTGCCTTGGGGAAGGCCTGAGCGGGAGTGCAGAGAACTTTGGCTGTTGTCTAGGGCCCCAGTCTGAGCCGCTGAGCCAGACGGAGCAAACAGTGTTTGGCGGTGGGTCACACGGAACCATTGTCAGTGATCTGCCCCGGCAAGCTCCGCCCTCAGGGTCGCAGAGCTAGAAACGGGTGGGAGCTGGTAACCCAGCAACCAAGTAGCCTAAGGGTGGGGTCTGAGCCGCCTTGCAGCCCTAACCCTCAGGGGCAGAGTGAGACCGGTTTTGGCACACTGGGTAAGTGGATAGCCACTTCAGCAGTGATTCCAGAGAGAAAGCTGGGAAAGCTTCTGCTCAGCAAGTATACAAGTTCAAAGTGCCTTTTAAGTGGGCTGAAGAGAGATTTAGGGTGTCTACCTGCTGGGGTTTGAGAAATCAGCAGCCTCCAGTTGTATCAGAACTGTGACTAACATCTCATACCCCAGAAGACCACATGTTGCCCAGACAATATTCAATAACATATACAAACTGCTTTGTTTTTGGTTGTGAATTTTTTTCTTTTTTTTTGTTTCGTTGGGTTTTTTTGTTTGTTTATTTTGACATTGTTGATGTTCTTTTGTTTTTTAATTTCAATCTTTTCCATACAGATCCCTTTTTCTTTCTCAATTTTTCTACTTTAATTATAACTTCCCATTGCTGCCTTTTTTAATAACTAAAACTTCATTTTTGCTAGTGTTTCTACCGCTATCATTTGGTTTTTCACCCAATTGTATCCCCGTAAAGTTTTCTGTTTGCTTGTTTTGGTTTGATTTATAGTTATTTTGTCTTTCCTCTCTACTTGGTAGAGGTGGGGTACTGTGTCTGATCAGGTTAGCAAAGAGCTGCTGACTTCAAGGGAACCACCCAACTGGGCACCCCCAGAAGGTGGGGTTTTTTAAGGTTGTGTCAAAGTACCCTACTGTACACCTATATTGCCCTGTCTCCCTCTTTCTGTGCTTCTCTTCTTTTTCTCAATATTCCATATCCCCACCCCCTCTCCTTTCTCTATCTTTCTTTTTTTTCTTGTCACTCGGTCCTCCTTTCTTTCATCCCTTTTTTGCTCTTCAACCTTCTCACCCTTCTGGTCCTGTAACCCTTAGTCCACAGGCACAAGAACTTAAAGAGCAAGAGGAAGTGAAAGGAAAATTAGGGCAAGGAAACAAATAAAAGAAATCACTCATGAGGAAGAATCAGCAGAAAACCCCAGGCAACATGAAGAACCAGTCCAGAACAACCCCGCCAAGGGACCATGAGGTAGCTACTGCAGAGGATTCTCACTGTACAGAAATGTGAGGAATGACAGAAAGGGAATTTAGAATACACATGTTGAAAACAATGAAAGAAATGATGGAAACATTGAAGGAAGCTGCTAATAAAGTGGAAAATAACCAAAAGGAAATCCAAAAACAGAATCAAATCAGAGATGAACGATATGAAGAATATAAAAAGGATATAGCAGACCTGAAGGAAATGAAACAGTCAATCATGGAACTTAAAGATGCAATGGAAAGTTTCAGCAACAGGTTAGACCATGAAGAAGAAAGAATTTCAGAGGTAGAAGACAAAGTTTTTGACATAACTCAGATAGTAAAAGACGCAGAAAAGAAGAGAGAGAAAGCAGAACGTTCACTGTCAGAATTATGGGACTTTATGAAGCGTTCCAACATACGAGTTATAGGAATTCCAGAAGGGGAAGAAGAATGCCCCAGAGGAATGGAACCCATACTAGAGAATATTATAAAAGAAAATTTCCCAAATATCACCAAAGATTCTGACACACTGCTTTCAGAGGGATATCGGACCACAGGTCGCCTCAACTCTAACTGAAATTCTCCAAGACACATTGTGATGAACCTGTCCAAAGTCAAGACAAAAGAAAAGATTCTGCAAGCTGCCAGGAGTAAGCACCAGTTGACCTACAGGGGCAAATCCATCAGAGTGACCGCAGAGTTCTCTAATGAAACTTTCCAAGCAAGAAGACAATGGTCATCTACCTTTAATCTACTTAAACAGAACAATTTTCAGCCCAGAATTCTGTACCCTGCTAAGCTAAGCTTCAAAATTGACGGAGAAATCAAATCATTTACGGATATACAAACATTGAGGAAATTCGCCACAACAAGACCAGCTCTACAGGAAATACTTCAACCTGTTCTGAACACTGACCACCACAATGGATCAGCAGCAAAGTAAGAACTCAGAAATCAAAGGACAGAACCTAACCTCCACACTGATGCAAAAGATAAAACTAAGCAATCGACTCTCACCAAATAAGACGAATAGAATTCTACCACACTTATCAATTATCTCAATAAATGTTAATGGCTTGAATTCCCCACTGAAGAGACATAGATTGGCTGACTGGATTAAAAAAACACAAGCCATCCATTTGCTGTCTGCAAGAAACACACCTGGCTTCAAAAGACAAATTAAAGCTCCGACTCAGGGTTGGAAAACAATTTTTCAGGCAAATGGAATTCAGAAGAAAAGAGGAGTTACAATCTTATTTTCAGATACATGTGGATTTAAAGCAACTAAAGTCAAAAAAGACAAAGATGGTCACTTTATATTGGTCAAGGGAAAACTACAACAAGAAGACATATTCAATTCTAAATATTTATGCACCCAATTTAAATGCTCCCAGATTCTTGAAGCAGACCTTACTCAGTCTGAGCAATATGATATCTGATAATACCATCATAACAGGGGACTTTAACACACCTCTTACAGAGCTGGATAGATCCTCTAAACAGAAATTAAACAAAGATATAAGAGATTTAAATGAGACCCTAGAACAACTGTACTTGATAGATGGATATAGCACACTCCACCCCAAAGATAAAGAATATACATTCTTCTCATCACCCCATGGAACATTCTCCAAAATTGATCATATCCTGCGACACAAAACAAATATCAACAGAATCAAAAGAATTGAAATTTTACCTTGTATCTTTTCAGACCATAAGGCACTAAAGGTGGAACTCAACTCTAACAAAAATGCTCGACCCCACCCAAAGGCATGGAAATTAAACAATCTTCTGTTGAATAACAGATGGGTGCAGGAAGAAATAAAACAGGAAATCATTAACTTCCTTGAGCATAACAACAATGAAGACACAAGTTACCAAAACCTGTGGGATACTGCAAAAGCAGTTTTGAGAGGAAAATTCCTCACTTTCGATGCCTACATTCGAAAAACAGAAAGAGAGCACATCAACAATCTCACAACAGATCTTATGGAATTGGAAAAAGAAGAACAATCTAAGCCTAAACTCAGTAGAAGAAAAGAAATACCCAAAATCAAATCAGAGATCAATGAAATTGAAAACAAAAGAATCGTTCAGAAAATTAAGGAAACAAGGAGTTGGTTTTTTGAAAAAATAAATAAAATAGATAAACCATTGGCCAGTCTAACTAGAAATAAAAAAGTAAAATTTCTAGTAACCTCAATCAGAAACCATAAAGGGGAAATAACAACTGATCCCACAGAGATACAAGAGATCATCTCTGAATACTACCAGAAACTCTATGCCCAGAAATTTGACAATGTGAAGGAAATGGATCAATATTTGGAATCACACCCTCTCCCTAGACTCAGCCAGGAAGAAATAGAGCTCCTGAACAGACCAATTTGAAGCACTGAGATCAAAGAAACAATAAAAAAGCTTCCAACTAAAAAATGCCCTGGTCCAAATGGCTTCACTCCAGAATTCTATCAAACCATCAAGGAAGAGCTTGTTCCTGTACTGCAGAAATTATTCCAAAAAACTGAGGAAGAAGGAATCTTCCCCAACACATTCTATGAAGCAAACATCACCCTGATACCAAAACCAGGAAAAGACCCAAACAAAAAGGAGAATTTCAGACCAATCTCACTCATGAATATAGATGGAAAAATTCTCAACAAAATCCTAGCCAATAGATTACAGCTTATCATCAAAAAAGTCATTCATCATGATCAAGTAGGCTTCATCCCAGGGATGCAAGGCTGGTTTAACATACGCAAGTCCATAAACGTTATCCACCATATTAACAGAGGCAAAAATAAAGATCACATGATCCTCTCAATAGATGCAGAAAAAGCATTTGATAAAATCCAGCATCCTTTTCTAATTAGAACACTGAAGAGTATAGGCATAGGTGGCACATTTCTAAAACTGATTGAAGCTATCTATGACAAACCCACAGCCAATATTTTACTGAATGGAGTTAAACTGAAAGCTTTTCCTCTTAGAATTGGAACCAGACAAGGTTGTCCTCTGTCACCTTTACTATTCAACATAGTGCTGGAAGTTCTAGCCAATACAATTAGGCAAGACAAGGAAATAAAGGGAATCCAAATGGGAGCAGAGGTGGTCAAACTCTCCCTCTTTGCTGACGACATTATCTTATACTTAGAGAACCCCAAAGACTCAACCACAAGACTCCTGGAAGTCATCAAAAAATACAGTAATGTTTCAGGATATAAAATCAATGTCCACTAGTCAGTAGCCTTTGTGTACACCAATAACAGTCAAGATGAGAAGCTAATTAAGGACACAACTCCCTTCACCATAGTCTCAAAGAAAATGAAATACCTAGGAATATACCTAACGAAGGAGGTGAAGAACCTCTATAAAGAAAACTATGAACTCCTCAGAAAGGAAATAGCAGAGGATATTAACAAATGGAAGAACATACCATGCTCATGGATGGGAAGAATCAACATTGTTAAAATGTCTATACTTCCCAAAGCAATCTACCTATTCAATGCTATTCCTATCAAAGTACCTACATCGTACTTTCAAGATTTGGAAAAAATGATTCTGCGTTTTGTATGGAACTGGAAAAAACCCCGTATAGCTAAGGCAGTTCTCTGTAACAAAAATAAAGCTGGGGGCATCAGCATACCAGATTTTAGTCTGTACTACAAAGCCATAGTGGTCAAGACAGCATGGTACTGGCACAAAAACAGAGACATAGACACTTGGAATCGAATTGAACACCAAGAAATGAAACTAACATCTTACAGCCACCTAATCTTCGATAAACCAAACAAGAACTTACCTTGGGGGAAAGACTCCCTATTCAATAAATGGTGTTGGGAGAACTGGATGTCTACATGTAAAAGACTGAAACTGGACCCACACCTTTCCCCACTCACAAAAATTGATTCAAGATGGATAAAGGACTTAAATTTAAGGCATGAAACAATAAAAATCCTCCAAGAAAGCATAGGAAAAACACTGGAAGATATTGGCCTGGGGAAAGACTTCATGAAGAAGACTGCCATGGCAATTGCAACAACAACAAAAATAAACAAATGGGACTTCATTAAACTGAAAAGCTTCTGTACAGCTAAGGAGACAATAACCAAAGCAAAGAGACAACCCACACAATGGGAAAGGATATTTGCATATTTTCAATCAGACAAAAGCTTGATAACCAGGATCTATAGAGAACTCAAATTCATCCACATGAAAAAAGCCAACAATCCCTTATATCAATGGGCAAGAGACATGAATAGAACTTTCTCTAAAGACGACAGACGAATGGCTAACAAACACATGAAAAAATGTTCATCATCTCTATATATTAGAGAAATGCAAATCAAAACGTCCCTGAGATATCATCTAACCCCAGTGAGAATGGCCCACATCACAAAATCTCAAAACCGCAGATGCTGGCATGGATGTGGAGAGAAGGGAACACTTTTACACTGCTGGTGGGACTGCAAACTAGTACAACCTTTCTGGAAGGAAGTATGGAGAAACCTCAAAGCACTCAACCTAGACCTCCCATTCGATCCTGCAATCCCATTACTTGCATCTACCCAGAAGGAAAGAAATCCTTTTATCATAAGGACACTTGTACTGGACTGTTTATTGAAGCTCAATTTACAATCGCCAAAATGTGGAAACAGCCTAAATGCCCACCAACCCAGGAATGGATTAACAAGCTGTGGTATATGTATACCATGGAATACTATTCAGCCATTAAAAAAAATGGAGACTTTACATCCTTCGTATTAACCTGGATGGAAGTGGAAGACATCACAAGAATGGAGAAGCATGAATCCTATGTACTCAATCTTGTTATGAGGACAATTAATGACAATTAAGGTTATGGGGGGGGAAGCAGAAAGAGGGATGGAGGGAGGGGGGAGGGGCCTTAGTGTGTGTCACACTTTATGGGGGCAAGACATGATTGCAAGAGGGACTTTACCTAACAATTGCAATCAGTGTAACTGGCTTATTGTACCCTCAATGAATCCCCAACAATAAAAAAATATATATATAAAAAATATATATATTCTCAATTAATGTGAATGGTTTAAATTGTCCTCTAAAGAGGCACAAGTTGCCTGACTGGATACAAAACCTCAGGCCAGATATCTGCTGCCTATAAGAATCTCATATTACTTTAAAGGAGAAATATAGAGTCGGGGTGAAGAGTTAGTCATCTATAATTTAGGCAAATTGAAATCAGAAAAAAGCAGGGGTTGCAATTTTATTCACAGATACCATAGGCTTTAAAACAACAAAAGTAAGGAAAGATAAGGATGGTCACTTCATATTTGTTAAGGGTAACAGTCAACATGATGAGATTTCAATTATTAACATTTATGCACCCAACCAGAATGTGCCTCAATTTATAAAAGAGACTCTAACAGATGCGAGCAGCTTGATTTCCTCCAGGACCATAATAGTTGGAGATTTTAACTATTTAACACTTTGGCAGTGTTGAAGAGATCCTCCAATAAGAAACTCAGCAAAGAAATTTTAGACTTAAACTTAACCATTCGACATTTGGATTTAAGAGACATCTACAGACCATTTCATTCTAACAAAATTGAATGCACATTCTTTTCATCAGCCCATGGAACATCCTTCAAAATTGATCACATCTTAGATCACAAGTCTAACCTCAGCAAATTTAAAAGAATACAAATTATTCCTTGCATCTTCTCGGACCATCATGGAATAAAAGTTGAACTCAGTAACAACAGCAATCTACATACTCATACAAAAACATGAAAACTAAATAACCTTATGCTGAACAATAGCTGGGTTATAGACGAGATTAAGAAGGAAATTAAAATTTTTGGGACAAAAATGACAATGAAGAGACAAATTACCAGAAGCTCTGTGATACTGCGAAGGCAGTCCTAAGAGGAAAATTTATAGCACTGCAATCCTTCCTCAAGAGAACAGAAAGAGGGGGAGGAGTAAGATGGTGGCCGAGTAACAGCTTCCTTGCAACTGGGCATGGTGAGACTGAGGAGAGAAGACTCCAGGCATTTCTGGTTGGTGAGATCTACCCAGAAACACCCCCTTCAGGGACACAGGGAGTCAGTGAGAGACTTCTGGACCCCATGAGGAGGACAAAAGCAGTGGAGAACTGGCAAGTGGTTGCAGGTGTTCATTTGGTCTAATCTCCCCAGCAGCTGTAAGTACAGCAGTAGGAACATTGTAAAATGGAAAGGCCTTACCTGTGAGCTGTTTTTGTTTTCCTTTTTTTAGGATTTGGCACTCAGTTGTATCATCTTGGGAGAACTTAGGCAAGATTGCAGAGGACTTTAAGCATTGTTTAGGGCCCCAGACTGAGCAATGAGCCAGCCAGAGCTAATAGTGTTCAGCTATGGGCTGTCTGCAGCCATTGTGGGAGAACTGCACTGGGCAAGCTCTTCCCTCAGGGTCACAGAGCAAGGATCGGGCGGGAAACCTTGGGTGAGTAATCTAGTGACTGAGCAGCCTAAAGGAGGGAACTAAGATGCCTTACAGCCTTGGCCCTCAGGGGCATAAAGTGAGACCCATTTGACACACTGGGTAAGTGGACAGCCACTTCAGGACTGATCCCAGTGACAAGTGCTTTCCTGGGAAAGCTTCTGCTTAGCCAAGGTTAAGCAATTTAAAGTGGGCTGAGGAGAGATTTATGTTCTCCACCCTGCAGGGTTTGAGAAATCAGCTGAGGCCTCCAGTCTCCCTCTCATATAGCCATGTCGGCATTGTGATTGACATCTTATACCCCAGAATATCACCTGTTGCCCAGACAATATTCAGCAATATATATGTACTGCTTTATGTTTTTTTATTATTTCAACATTTTCCCTCTAGATTTTTCCCATTCTTTTTTCTTTTTTCTTTCTTCATTTTTCTAGTTTAAATATAATTTTCCATTGTTGCCTTCTTTAGCAATTAGAACTTCATTTTTGCTAGTGTTTCTACCCATATTATTTGATTTTTCCCCCAATTTTATCCTATAAAATTTTATGTTTGCTTGTTTTGGTTTGATTTGTAGCATTTTTGTCTTTCTTCTCTACTTGGTGGAGGTGGGGTACTGTGTCCAAACAGTCTAGCAAAGAGCTGCTGACCTCAGGGGAACCACCCAGCTCAGCACCCCCAGAGGTTGAGGGTTTTTAAGGTTGGATCAAAGTACCCTAGTGTACACCTATACTGCTCCCATCTCCCTTTTTCTGTGCCTCTCTTCTTTTTGTCAAAATTCCCTTTTACTCAACCCTTTTTTCCTCCTTTTTCATTTTTTTTTCTTTTCTTTTTTCCCTTCTTGCTCTTCAGTTTTCTCATCCTTCTGGTCCTGAGGGCCACAGTGAAAACCCCCCAGGCCTCAGTTTTTCCATCTGAAGAAATTGGCATGGACATTCAAATAGCCTTCCAGGCCTGTTTAGTGGGTATTCTGATAAAATGTCTGTCAGGGGGACTGAGAAAGACCAAAAGGCTAAACGCAGGCTAGAAGGCCATGGGCTTGGGCTGAGCTCCTGCACTGGGCCCAGAAGATCACACCACAGTAGAGGCTCTCAACTAAATTCCCTCACCCCCATCCTAAACTGACTTGTTTGTCTGCCCTTCCAAGAAATCAGGACATTACCAAAAGTTCAGCCCTTGCCTTTCAGGCCACCACATCATAAGTAAGAAGTCAAGTGGTTTGAGGAGAAGAAAAGAGGACCTTAGGAATTAATTTAAATGCCATCATTGTCCACCTAAGCAGAAAGACAGAGCTTTTAAAGAGAGAGCATACAGTTCTAGGCTGTTGTCATTTGACTATACAATTAATAATTTGTATCATCCTGAGGAAGGAGAAATAAATAAATAAATCTTATACTTCTTAATGATCCTGAGAAAGCAGGAGGCAGCTTCAGAAAAACTCCTCCTCCAAAGATAAGAAGTAACTTTACACTGAGCTAAAATAATCTTGGAAATAAACTATGTAACAACAGCACCTTAGTTTCTTGAGAATTATAATCATTAACCCTTTGTATCCTTTGTTGTAACTGTAACTATGCAGCTGATACTGAGCTGCAGAAAAAAGTCATGAATTGGAGATTAACCTGAGCCAGAGCTAGACCTCATGTCTAAAAGTTAAAGCCAGGTGTTGTGGTGGGCACCCATAGTCCCAATTACTTGGGAGGCTGAGGCAAGCGAATCACTCGAGCCCAAGAGTTGGAGGTGGCTGTGAGCTGTGATGCCATGGCACTTTACTGAGAGTCATAAAGTGAGGCTCTGTCTAAATAAATAAATAAAATCGTTTAAAAAAATTGTTTCCCTGGAACTCATCATTTTATGCCCTGAGGCACCTGAGTTCATCACAGCAGTTAAAGGTTCCTTCCTCTATATTGTTGGTGTAAGTGTCTGCCAGATTTAATTCACCATTTTTCCAGCAACAACAATACCATCTCTATGAGCTATAATCCTGTGACCTCCACCCACCATAGAGGCCCAGACCTTTGCCCACCTGGGCCTCCATGCAGACAGTTCAGCTGGGCCATCTTCAGTGGCACAAAGAACAAAAGACATCTGCCCCTCCTGACAACTGGCCTGAGGCATAGACAATGTAGGATTTATGTATGTAAGTATGTATGTATGAATTGAGACAGACATTCACTCATTGACACCAGGTAGAGTGCTATGGCAGCATAGCTCACAGAAACCTCAAACTCCTAAGGTTCGCTCAAGCGAACCTCCTGCCTCGGCCTCTCCAGTAACTGGGCCTACAAGTGCCCACCATGACACCCCACTAGTTTTTCTATTTTTAGTAGAGATGAGGAGTCACTCTTGCTCAAGCAATCTGCTTACCTCAGCCTCCCAGAGTGCTAGGATGACAGGCATGAGCCAGAGGTGTAGGTTATAATCCCCAAAAAGAGTGTTGAAAGTCTTAAAGAGACAGAAAATACTTTTTGGCATTTTTCTAGGCCATTACCTCTGTTAGGAGGAGAGAGAGAATAGTCAAACCTCCAAGCAGGCCAGTTTTAGCCACAGATAAGGAAGTCCCCTCTGCTTCACCTTTATAAGGAAAGCAACTTTGAAATGATCAATGTGCTTTTTGTTCTTGCTTTCCTTTCCTCAGCCCTTCTCATTGTATTTTTTTTTTAATTGTTGGAGATACATTGAGGGTACAAAGAACCAGGTTACACTGATTGCATTTGTTAGGTAAAGTCCCTTATGTAATTATGTCCCACCCCCAAAAGTTGTGTCACATACCAAGACCCGCACCCCCTTCCCTCCTTTGCTCTCTCTGCACTCCCCTTCCCCCACCACCCACCATGTACTAGGTCATCAACTGTCCTCATATGAGAATGAGTACATAGGATTCTTGCTTCTCCATTCTTATGATGCTTTACTAAGAATAATGTGTTCCATTTGCATCCAGGTTAATACAAAGGATGTAAAGTCTCCATCTTTTTTAGTGGCTGAGTAGTATTCCACGGTATACATACACCACAGCTTGTTAATTCATTCCTGGGTTGGTGGGCATTTAGGCTGTTTCCACATTTTGGCGATTATAAATTGAGCTGCCATAAACAGTCTAGTGCAAGTGTCCTTATGGTAGAAGGATTTTTTTTCCTTCTGGGTAGATGCCCAGTAATGGGATTGCAGGATCAAAGGGGAGATCTAGCTTGAGTGCTTTGAGGTTTCTCCATACTTCCTTCCAGAAAAGTTGTACTAGTTTGCAGTCCCAGCAGAGTAAAAGTGTTCCCTTCTCTCCACATCCACGCCAGCATCTGCAGTTTTGAGATTTTGTGATGTGGGCCATTCTCACTGGGGTTAGATGATATCTCAGGGTTGTTTTGATTTGCATTTCTCTAATATATAGAGATGATGAACATTTTTGCATGTGTTTGTTAGCCATTCATCTGTCATCTTTAGAGAAGGTTCTATTCATGTCTCTTGCCCATTGATATATGGGATTGTTGGCTTTTTTCATGTGGATGAATTTGAGTTCTCTATAGATCCTAGTTATCAAGCTTTTGTCTGATTGAAAATATGCAAATATCCTTTCCCATTGTGTAGGTTGTCTCTTTGCTTTGGTTGTTGTCTCCTTAGCTGTACAGAAGCTTTTCAGTTTAATGAAGTCCCATTTGTTTATTTTTGTTGTTGCAATTGCCACGGAAGTCTTCTTCATGAAGTCTTTCCCCCAGGCCGATATCTTCAAGTGTTTTTCCTATGCTTTACTTGAGGATTTTTATCATTTCTTGCCTTAAATTTAAGTCCTTTATCCATCTTGAATAAGTTTTTGTGAGTGGAGAAAGGTGCAGGTCCAGGTTCAGACTTTTACATGTGGATATCCAGTTCTCCCAGCATCATTTATTGAATAGGGATTCTTTCCCCCAGTGTATGTTCTTGTTTGGTTTATTGAAGATTGGGTGGTTGTAAAATGTTAGTTTCGTTTCCTGGTTTTCTATTTGATTCCAAATGTCTATGTCTCTGTTTTTGTGCCAGTACCATGCTGTCTTGACCACTATGGCCTTGTAGTACAGCCTAAAATCTGGTATGCTGATGTCAAAGCTTTGTTTTTATTACTAAGAACTGCCTTAGATATACATCTTTTTTTCTGGTTCCTTACGAAATGAAGAATCATTTTTTCCAAGTCTTGAAAGTACGATGTTGGTATTTTAATAGAGGTGGCATTGAATCAGTAGATTGCTTTGGGAAGTATAGATATTTTAACACTGTTGATTTTTCTCAGTCATAAGCATGGTATGTTTTTCCATTTGTTAATATCCTCTGCTATTTCCTTTCTTAGAGTTTCATAATTTTCCTTGTAGAGGTCCTTCACCTCTTTTGTTGGGTATATTCCTGGGTGTTTCATTTTCTTTCAAGCTATGGTGAAGGGAGCTGTGCCCTTAATTAGACTCTCATCTTGGCTGTTGTTGGCATATACAAAGGCTACTGACTTGTGGACATTGATTTTATATCCTGAGACATTACTGTATTTTTTGATGACTTCCAGGAGTCTTGTGTGAGTCTTTGGAGTTCTCTAAGTATAAGATCATATCAACAGCAAAAAGGGAGAGTTTAACCCCCTGTGCTCCTGTTTGGATGCCCTTTATTTCCTTCTTTTGTCTAATTATATTGGCTAGAACTTTGAACACTACGTTGAATAGTAATGGTGACAGGGGACAACCTCGTCTGGTTCCCGTTCTTAGTGGAAAAGCTTTTAGTTTTACTCCATTCACTAAAATATTAGCTGTGGGTTTTTGCACTCATAGATAGCTTTTATAAGTATCAGAAATGTGTGTTTGCAAAGTATAAGTATTTGCAAATTTTTGCACTCATAGATAGCTTTTATAAGTATCAGAAATGTGCCACTATGTCTATATTCTTCAGTGTTCTAATTAGAAAAGAATGCTGGATTTTGTTGAATGCTTTTTCTGCATTTATTGAGATGATCATATGGTCTTTGTTTTTGCTTCTGTTGATATGGTGAATAATATTTATTCCCATGCTGCAGAAATTATTCTCGAAAATTGAGGAGGAAGGAATCTTCCCCAACATGTTCTATGAAGCAAACATCACCCTGATACCAAAACTAGGAAAAGATCCAACTAAAAAGGAGAACTTCAGACCAATTTCACTAATGAATATAGATGCAAAAATTCTCAAAAAAAAATCCTAGCCGATAGATTACAGCTTATCATCAAAAAGTCATACATCATGATCAAGTAGGTTTCATCCAGGGATGCAAGGCTGGTTTAACATACACAGGTCCATAAACGTTCTTCTCATTGTATTTTATGAAATGAACATTGCTAGATTCTAGAATCACAAATGAAAGGACATGAATATTTTTGCACTAAATTTGTTGCACTTTTTTTCTCAAAGGTAACAGTAGGATGAGAATGACAAGGACATGGTGATGGTGTTACTCACAGCAACCCACTGTTGCAGGAAGAGGAAGCCCAGCCGAGAGAACGAGCACCCAAACACTGTGTTTAAAAGAGGAGGAGCTGTATTTCAGCCAGCAGAGCAATGGCACAGAACAATTCATAATAGCCATGCTCCCTGACTGTCTCAGTTTTCTCCTTACCTCCAGTCAAAAAGTTCTGGCCCACAGGTAACTTTCTCATTGGTCAGTTTGAATCAAGATGGAGAAGCTGGCTCTGGATTTTACAGAAGTGAAGCAAGCATTTGTTTCCAGGTCCCAGAAAGTTTTTTTTTTTTTTTTTTTTGTAGAGACAGAGTCTCACTGTACCGCCCTCGGGTAGAGTGCCATGGCATCACATGGCTCACAGCAACCTCTAACTCTTGGGCTTACGTGATTCTCTTGCCTCAGCCTCCCAAGCAGCTGGGACTACAGGCGCCCGCCACAACGCCCGGCTATTTTTTGGTTGTAGTTTGGCCGGGGCTGGGCTTGAACCCGCCACCCTCGGCATGTGGGGCCGGCGCCCTCCCCACTGAGCCACAGGTGCCACCCGCAGGTCCCAGGAAGTTAAGTTTCTACAAATTTATAACAGCTGAGTCACCACAGGGAGGACCTTGCAGGTATATCCTTGGGGTCCTCTTGAGAAAACTCTTCCTTTAGACCTTACTTTTTCTGGGTAACCTCCCTCTCTGCCTCTTAGAAGAAGGGACCATGACACAGAGCCTTCATTTTGCTGACAGTGGTGGATAGGTGTGTGGGTTTGCTCGGGCTGCTATAATAAAGGCAGACAGATTGAGTGGTTTAAACAACAGAAATCTATCCTCTCATACCTTCAGAGGCTCCAACTCTGTGTCAAGGGACTGGCTGGGTTAGTTTCTTCTAAGGGCCTCTCCTTGCCTGGCAGGTGTCTGTCATCTCCCTGTGTGTGTCTGTATCCTAACTCCTCTTCTCATAAGGACACTAGTCAGATTGCATGAGGGTGCACCCAAGGTCATTCTACCTTAATTACCACACTTAAGACCCAACTTCAAGTATGTAGTGAAGTCACATTCTGAAGGATTTTGGGTTAGAATGTCAACAAATTAACTTGGAGAGGAACACAATTCAGCTCACGATATAGGGCTGTAATGGTCCCAAGTTCAAATGCCTACAGTAATGATTTTCAACCAGTGTGCTGTGAGAGGATGTTAGGTGTGCCATAAAAATGTTTAAAGATCATTCATTAAATTATTTTGAAAGATGTTCAAAGTATATTCTTTTCAGTAGGTATATTCTTGGTTTTTTTTTTTACTCTTTTTTTTTTCATTCAACATAATTTTAAGTGTGCTGTGGAAGTTTTACTATAGGTTCATGTGTGCTATGAGATAACCAAGGTTGAGAAACACTGGTCTACTGAGTTCAGGAAGATAGGAAAAAATGTAGAGTATTCAGAGTGGGCACAAGCTCAACCCCATGTAGAAGAAGGACAAACACATTGGTCCTAGCAGGCTCTGTTCTGGCAGAATGCAGAGGCATCATGGCCAATGCTTCTGATTTTCAAAGAGAAATCGAAAGTCTGCTTTTTCATGTGAAATCTGATTCCTACATATTGGCACTGAATTAAAATGTTTTTAAGGCTGCGCAAAGTGAAGTGTTTGCATCTGAGGAAGGCCTCTAACATAGGCTGCGAGGGTCTGCCCACCTGGTGAGGTCAGTGGCCACAGGTCAGCGCTGGGGGCTCAGACAGGCATGTGCAGCCCCTTCCTGGGAAATGCCGCCCGGGTTCAGACATGTTAAAAGCTGATTGGTGACGAGCTGGAAAGGAAAGGAATAAAAAGCATTACCATGATTCTAAGAAAGCATCTCTGATTCATGGGTCATTTACAATTGCTTATCAAAACGAATGCTATTGTGCATGCTCCAGGGCTGTTTTTCAAACTTCTATACCTTTGATATTTTTAATGCATTTGGAAACACTATAATAGGCAGTACAGGAGAATTACTTCCCTCAGTACTCCCTGTAATTAGGATAAATTATCTTGTTAGTGATGTAAATGGGAAAACCTCTAGAGTTCTCCTGAGGAGAATGAGCTCCACGTAATGCTCACTACATTTAAATTTTGCTCCCAAATCATTTGGGATCAATCAAAAATACATTCCCCAAACTTTTTCTGCCAAACATACTGAGTCACCTCCAGAAACAGTTAGCAAACAATACCAAGGAGGACGTCTTTAGCCTGGTGATGTCTGTGTGCCTGTTATTTCTCATACCTTACAGGGCCCTGCAAGCTCTCAGACCAATGGCATCATTCGACACTCACAGGTGTCTTATTACAATTGTATTTACATAGTATACATATTTATTTACAATTTCTTTTCCACATTGCCAAACAACCTTTTTTGAAAATTCAAAGAGCAATTAATCCTATAAGAGTTTTTGTTAAACACAATAAACTCAATTTGCATTATTTTTCCCCTTCTCTTATTTATGCCTCTCCTTTTCCATGAACTACTTGGCTTAAAAAGCCAGTTTTTTCATAGCTAGTTTCTCTTCTGCCAGAAAAGATAGTGCTCTGAGTGGTCCTTGCTCTCCCTGTCCTGGAAACCCCAGTTAGCAGAGATTCCCTCCAGGCAGGCAGTCTTGAAGTTCTTTTCTGCACCTAAGCTCTCTTTCTTATTTTGCTACTTAATTTATTGTCCTTTTCTTCAGCATCTTCATTATAAAAGCTACTTCTTTACTGCAAGACAAGTATGAAGCCTTCTCTGAGTTGTACCTTGTCAAGTTGTTTCTTGCCAGCCTCAAATCTCCTAGTCTCACCTGTTGAAGTGAAAGAGACAGAGAAAGGACGAGGAAGGGGAGGAGGAGGAAGGGGGGAGAGAAGGGGGGAAGCTGTAGCAAATACTCTAGCAGGGGTCCTCAAACTATGGCCCGCGGGCCACATGAGGCGGTGTGATTGTATTTGTTCCCGTTTTGTTTTTTTACTTCAGAATAAGATATGTGCAGTGTGCATAGGAATTTGTTCATAGTTTTTTTTTTTTTAAACTATAGTCCAGCCCTCCAACAGTCTGAGGGATAGTGAACTGGGCCCCTTTTTAAAAAGTTTGAAGACCCCTGCAATGTATCCACAGTGGTATCACTGGGAAGTAGGATTGTGGGTGAGTTATTTTACCATCTTTATTTTTCTCAGCATTTTACAAGATTTCTACTATGAATGTATGCATTTTATTTCAGTTTCTCTAGAAAACAGAGCCTGTGGAAAAGTTTACAGGCTAAGCAGTGTTTTTCAACCTATCTCATGGTGCACTTGAACCTATAGTTAAACTTCTGCAGTGCCCTTAAATTATGTGAATCAAAAGAAAAAGAGTTTAAAAAGGAATATATTTACTGTTCTCTGAACTTCTTTCAAAAATAGTTTAATGAATGATCTTTAAAATTTTTCACAGCACACCTGAGATCCTTTCATGGCACACAGGTTGAAAATCATGAATTTAAAGCTTCATTGGAGATGCATCCCCAGGGAAGCAAGAATAAGGAAGAAAGAGTGAGGCAGGGCAAAAGGAATACAAAACTGGGTGGTACAATTGCAAGCTTTTCACAGCCTGACACCAATCACAGCTGATGGCACAGTCACTTAGTACCTCCCCAGACAGATCACATGGAGCTGTGACTCTATACAGTCAGCCGGGCTGGTCACTAACCAGTGACATCTCTTTGTCAGAATCTACAGTGACCTCCCCCACTCACAGGTCACGTGGACGACGGGATCAAGGGCTGCAGTGACCTGGCCTTGCCAGTGCCCTCAGGCAGCTGTGTCTCCTGTCACTTGACACCGCGTGTGGAGCTCTCAGTCTGCAGAGTTGGTGGCAGCAGCAGAGACAGTGGCCATGGTTTCATGGTACATAGACAGCTTGAGCTTTTACCACAGCTGCTCTGGCTAGGAGGCAAGGTCTGGTGATGGAATTTTCTTAGATCTAAAACAACAAGAAAAGTTGGTTTCAAAATATTTGATTCAACCTAAGTCTTTCTCCTCTTATTCTTTTTTGTCCTGTTCATTCCACATTCTTCACATCCCAGCTCCAAACTGGTACCAGGCCAGCCACACCCACAAGGACCAGATCGGTGGAGGCCATACAAGGTGAGGGGTGAGGCATGTGTACAGCAGGCACCCATGAGTCATGGCTGCTGGGCTCCAGCCCAACACTGTCGCCTCTTCCAATTTTTTCCAAAAGAATTTAAAGACTTGAAAGTCAGGACTGTCTACAAAATCTCCTCATTTTTCATCATTGACAGCAAATAAAAATTTCTGTTTACAAATACTTCGGGCCAAACAAAACATTCACTAGCCACAAACATTATGTGTCTACCAGCCTGTGACATCTGATCTTAAAGACACTGTATCAAACATAGAAAAACTTCATTTCCCAACCTGTGCTCTGTCTCATGATAACAGTAACTCACATGTCTGTACGCTGCATGTGGAAGACAGTCAGTGTTATACACAGATTTCTTCATTTAATTTTGAGAACAACACTATTATATAGGAAATATTTTAGTCCCACTTGACAGATGAGGAAACTAAGGTTCAAGAAGTGTAAGCGTCTGCTCAGATCACTCAGCTAGTGAGTGGCTGGTGTGGTTCCTCCGCCCCTCCAGGGGCTGTGTCTCCAGCAGCTTTTCAGGTGAAGACACATTTCCACCTTCACTAACTGGCCTGGAATGTACAGTGACCCTGTCCAGTGGTTGGGGACTGGACTGCCCCTGTGTCACAGATGAAGAAACTGTGATGCAGAGATGCAAAGTGACTGTCAGGTTGCAAGCAGGGAAGAAGGGAGTTGTATTTCAAAGGCGCGGGTGTGTGACTGCAGGACTAGGGTCTTCAGCTTGGGAAACTCCTAGCAACAAGATTCACAGAGACTCTGAGAGTCCCTAGGTGTTGGAGGAAGACTAGATGGAGATGGTGCCCACTCCTCTCCTTGGGAAAGTCTCTGATAGGACTTGGCGGTTCCATTTGCATTTCCCTGGGGTGTCCCTAATAGCAGGACTAGGGCTGTTTACAGAGCCCAGAGGTGTCCTGCCCCTGAATTTGCTCCCCAAGGGTGGTCAGTTCCCAGCCCCCACACTCCCCACCCATGTCCTCTGAGGACTGAGCCCAGGCAAGGCAGGGACTGTGTCCTGGGCAGCTGCAAATTCTCAGGTCTATTTCTCCTAATAAAGGAAGAAATCATCTGTGACACTGTCATATAATAAGAAATATACATTTAGGTTTTTCCCCTATATCCCTTATTCTTCACACAGAGATCTGAAGATCTTTGTGATGTCCTGGGTGACTTGAGCATCGGACACAGAGCATCAGACACAAATCTCGGAACCTCCTGGGGAACAGGAGCATATTTGGTCCCAATGAGGAGACAATTGGGGAATGTGGAAGTGATAATGGGTGGCTGGTTGTCAAGAGAGCCAACCACATGATTGGAGGGTTGAAACTTTTGGCCCCAGTCCCTGACCTCCCAGAAGAGGAGAGGAGATAAAGGTCAAGTTGATCACCAATAATTTAATTAATCCAGTAATTTAATCACTCAGTAAATTAAATCCAGTAATTTAATCAATCATACTTAGGTAATTAACCCTTTATGGAACCCCAAAGGACCCTGAAGGGTGGCACCACAAACAGGGCAGGGGAACCCCCATACCTCGTTCTGTGTGTCATTTCATCTTCCCCTGCTCTGTGTTCTTTATTACATCCTTTTTTTTTTCTTTTTGAGATGAGTCTCACTCTGTAGCCCTGTGTAGAGTGCCCTGGCATCATCATGGCTCACAGCAACCTCAAACTCTTGGACTCAAGTGGTCCTCCCACCTCAGCCTTCCCCGTTTCTGAGATTATAGGCACCTGCCCCAACACCTAGACAGTTTTTCTATTTTTAGTAGAGACACAGACTCAGTCTTCCTCAGGCTGGTCTTGAACTTCTAAGCTCAAGCAGTCCACCCTCCCTGGCCTCCCAGAGTGCTGGGATTACAGGGGTTAGCCACCGTGCCCAGACTATTGTATCCTTTATTAATATAATAAACCAGTCAATGTAAGTAAGCATTATTCTGAGTTCTGTGAGCCATTTGAGCAAACTGTGGGAACTCCAATACCATCAGTTGGTCAGTGTGGGTGACAGCCTGCTACTTCCAGTTAGCACCTACCATGGGGACATCTTGGGCACTGAGCCCATAGCCTGCAGAATCCTCTATAACCCAGAGTAGGTGGTGTCAGAATTGGGTTTGTGGACACGCCATTGGTAACTGCTTTCTGTCGGGGGGGCAGGGACCCACACACTGGCTATCAAAAGTGGTGTGTTGAGCACTGTTGGGAGTTGAGAGGAAAGAACGATTTCTCCTCCTCAACAAATCCATCCATTAGTAACCTTTCTTTGAGGTTACTCTTGACACCCTTTGAAAAGTTAATGAAAGCTATTGTCTTCTTCCTTAAAATATGCATTTATGAAATCAGATGCTCTGTCTGAGGTCAGAAAAATCCCTGTGTCAACTGGAGCCTCCCTGTGAGCAAAGGTCATTACCTCCTGACCCATCACATGCCTCTTGTTACAGGTGAGCTTTTTCCAGCCCCCAGGCCAGTCTCAGGTGACATCCTGAGTGCCAACTGACAAAAGATGCCCAAGTCTTTAAATTTTATTGTTTTACACAGACTGAAAACCAACACAAGCTGGCAGCAAAAAGGGGGGAGAAATACCCAGTTTCAGTTTAGGATGATGGAAACATTCTGGAGGTGGACATTGTCCTGGTTGCAGAGCAGTGCAAATGCCCCAGAACTGTACACACAAAAATGGTCAAAATGGTAAATTTTATGATATGTATATATAACCATAATAAAAAAATGAAAAAGAAAAAGAGGAGAGCCAGATAAAGAAAGGAGAAAAGAAAGAAGGAAAGAGGGAAAAGGGAAGGAAAGAAAGAAAATACAGAAAAAGAAAGAAAGAAAGAAAGAAGAAAAGAAAGGAAGAGAGAGACGAAAGAAAGAAAGAAAGAAGAAAGAAAGAAAGAAAGAAAGAAAGAAAGAAAGAAAGAAAGAAAGAAAGAAAGAAAGAAAGAAAGAAAGAAAGAAAGAAAGAAAGAAAGAAAGAAAAGAAAAGAAAAGGCAAGATGAGAAAAGAAATGAAGAGAATAGAAAAAAGAAAAGAGAGCATTTTAAAGACACTAGTGCATTGGGACTTGGGAAGAGACTAGGACATTTTGTGTCCCTCTTCTCTGCTCCTCTCTTGTGGCCTCTCTCTTGCCCTGCTCTTTCAGCCTGTGCCCATGTCACTGCTGCCAAGCTTTTATTCACTCTTACAAGAGAATATCTGCCCAGGCTGGGCAGCCACATCTCAGACCCATGCACAAATTCCTTGGAGGAAGGAATGATCCCAAGTTGGAGCAGAGAATCATCTCTGGCCAGAAGGGAAGGGTCACTTAATATGATCATGATGGCCAGAGGAAGCGTCCGTCACAGGGAAGTGGAGAAGTAAACAATGTGGGCAAATGTTACTGAAATGCAGCAATTAGAAGCAAAAACTAGGCTGCATACGAAGCAGTACAGATAGAGCTCAACTGTGTATTGTTAAGGAGAAAAAGAAAGACAGAATAATACCAGATCAGAGCTGCTCTGACCTGACTGTGCAGACGGATTTACTGGGGGATCTTGTCAAATGCAGGCTGTCTCAGCAGGGTGGGCAGTGCTTGAGACTGCATTTCTGACAGTCCCCAGGTGTCACTGCTGGTCCAGGAGCCACACTGTGAACAGCTAGGCCCTAAAGCACAGCTCGGCTTGTGTGTGAATCAGCAACACATGGCAAACACCTCTCCCTGTTTTATAAACCTCTGGATAGGTGCCTCCTGCAGGACATGTACCAGACACAGTATGGGGGGAGTGGGAGAGGTAAGGAGTGAAAGTGGCCTGTGGCTACAGGGAGAAAGAAACCTATAAAATATAAGAGGGGCCTTTCTCCAAGTCCTGTAGAGAGAGATCTGAGAGATGAGATTAACCTGACTTCCTGGGCCCACAGTGCAAAGGAGCAGGGGAAGGGAGGTAGAGGCGGGGGAACACCAAGGAGTGGGTGAAGGGGGCGGGGAATCAGCACCAACAAGGCAACTGGCACCTCACCTGTGAGGGGGTCTCAGTGACAGGATCTGGCAGGGATGGAGCAGACCCACAGGCAAGGCTACCTGCACCCCTCTCCGATTCACCATGCAGCCTCCCAATTGGTGGCCACTCTGCAGGTTTAGCTGGGCAATCCCTGTATCTTCCTGCTCTGACTCTAAGGACTACCAGAAATGATGGCCTGGCTTTCACCTGCAAGAAGATTGATGCTACCTAGAAGAAAAAAAATCATTTTACCACAAAGAAATTTGCACCAGAATGTTTATTGCAGCTGAATTACCAATTTCCAAGACATGGAAACAACCCAAGTGCCCATCAACCCATGAATGGATTAACCAATTGTGGTATATGTATACCATGGAGACATTACATCTTTTGTGTTTACCTGGATGTCGTTTAAACACATTCTTAGTAAAGTATCTCAAGAATAGGAGGGGAAAGTCTCCAATGTACTCAATAGTAATATGAAACCAATAGATAAACAACCACACACCTGCATGAGAGAAAAACACAAGTATAGTCTAGGGAGGGGGAGGGGAGGAGGAAGCAGAGGGTGAGTGGTGGGATGTCACCTAATATACACAATGTGAGGGGGCTCAGCAGGCCCCCAGGTGAAGGGCTCAACTACAACTTGAACTTTATCTTACAAATGAAAATAATGTAACCTAAACATACACACCCTCATATCAATCTAAAATAAAAAGCAGAGAGATGGGCCAATGTGGTGACATTTGAAATCCATTGCCTTGCACTTCCCACACAATGGCATTTTCCATCTGTCCAGCATATAGGAAAAGGATTTGCTGAGATATAGTCTAACAATTTGATTCATATGCACAATGAGAGAAAGAAAACACAATCAAATCAACCTCGGTAATCCAGGAGGCTAATGAGCAAATCTATCAAATTCTATTCCCAGGATTCTCTGATAAAGAAGAGGTTGAGCCCACAGACAGTGATGCTGACAGAGCTATAGCCAGGCCTCAGCAGGGGAGCGGAGAGAACCCCATAGCTCATATCAGGAGGCACCAGGCGTGTCACTACCCTGCACTCTGAGCTCAGTTCCTCCTGCCCTAGTCCATTCTCCCCAGGACACTACAGAAGGCACCACGGTGTGTCTCCACGAAGGAAGAACTGGAAATGGGGAGCAGCCCACATGGAGCATGATGCCAAATTGGGGACTAACTGTCTCCTTTTCCTCCAAACCCCCATCACACCCCAGCCTTGTTCTCACTCTCACCATATTACCTGGAGAGCAGAGCAGTGGTACTTTAAATCACTCCATCCAAGAAGCAATTTTTCTTTCCTGAGGTGTCTCTGAAGTTGAAACATGGGCCTATATTTTGAACCATTCACAACGTGCTGATTGAGTCAGGAGTGAAGTGATCCATCTTCACTCGTGCTGAATGAGTCAGGAGTGAAGTGATCCATCTTTGTTAGCAAACTCGGTGACCTGAGCTTTTCCTTAATCACCAGATGGACACTTACTGAGCGCCTGCTGTGTGCTGAGTGTGAACCAAGAACTGTGCTGATCAAGGAAGAACATTGGACGTGGACCATGTCTGTTATGTACTGACCACATAACCAGGGAAACAGGGGTTAACACACAGGGAATCAGAGCAGTGAGCTGTCCTGCTCTCCCTCCAGGACTCTACTTTATGCTTCACACATCAAGCTGATCCACAGATGCTGACAATGTCACCAGACAGGCTGTCCCACAGAGAAGCCTTCTAAAGCAGGAAGCTTCTCTAAAGGAAAGCAGGGCTCAGAGAAAAGAGAAGCAAAGAGAGACCAGCCTGTCCTGGCTGGGATCTGCCCTTCTGAAATACTGCAATGCTAGAGAAGAGAAAGAGCCCAGCTCTCTCCTGTGCCTGCATCAGGCCTCAGGATGAACTGTCTGACCCTCACTGTGCCACCTGTCCTTCCTCCCCACACCAGCCACTGTGCAGACTGTGGGTTGGTCAGTGTGAATCCTCGCCATTCCCCAAAGGGCAGAGGGAGTGGCCTAAATAACAGGACTACCAAAATCAAAGGACAGAATATGAGGGTTGCTGAAGAAAAATGTGCTGAGCAGGCAAATAACATGATGTGACTGAGACCACAGTGACACTGAAAATGGGAGCTATCCCTTGGATTGAAATAAACTAGTCAAGATAGAGCATTTCTGAAAATGCTTCCTACAGCCTCAATATTCTGTGCACCCAGAATTGCTAGGTTGGAACCTAATCCCTGTTGTGGTGCTATAGGAGGTAGTGGCTTTGACAGGCGGTAATGTCATTTGGGATCCAGTCCTAAGAAATGGTATTAGTGTCCTTTAACAGAGGCCACAGAGACTGCCCTCATCCCATTGTTCCCTGTGAGGACACAGCAAGGAGGCAGCCAGGAGCCAGACACCATATCTCCCAGAGCCTTGACCTTAGACTTCAGCCTCCAGAACTGAATGCACATGTGGGGAGCCACAGGTGTGATTACCCAGTGTCTCAGTGAGGGTCAGACATCTTTACAGATGCCGTTTAGAAGGGAGGGGGAGAATGTGGAGTATGGGTGCAGCAGGTGGTTACTGGGGAAAATGAATAGATGGGGAAACAGATGGACTTGTAAATTAACCTGAGAGACAGGTGTTGTGTTTTGAATAATTTGGGCTAGTTCTGCTTAGCATTCAGGGGGCAGAAAGGAGGTCATTTGTGCCCCTTTGAACTTTTGATGATCAGGTCAGTCTGGTTTTATGCAGATAATGGGAAAGCCCGTTCCAGTGCTTTCTGATTGTGAATGGCCTTTCATTCAAAATATTCTTTCTGCTAAGTAGTCATATTTGGGGTGAAATTTCCTTAGCTCCTTCACCTGACAGGGCCATGCACTGGTCACAGGAATAAGCCTAAAAGAAAGGCCACCCTAAAACCAACCTAACAAAACTTCAACCGTCTCAAAAAGATCAAGGGAATCCTTAAGGAATCTGAGGACAGCAATTTAAACACCTTGACAGGATAGGGCAACCGCAAAGCCAACAGCAAAATCCAGCAATCAGCAATGTAAAGTCCACAGTGTCCAGGGTTTAATGTTGAAATTACTATACACAGATAGATACATGACAAAACAAATGTAATAAAATACAAATTGAAGAAATCTACATGGTAGGTCTATATTTTGTATTTATCATAATACAATGCTGGAGGAAAAACTACTAGACAAAGAAATGAGAAAATATAACTAAAATAACTAGAATAAAATCATTCCTTAGAAACAGACTCAGAAATGACAGAGTAAATGGAGATGAGCACTTCAAACAACTGCTACCCATGTACTGTGTGTGCCACATATACACACACTTTACATACTCACAGTGTGAATTTATTTTTTATCTTTTTAAAAGGTACTGATGTCAATTTTATTGTTCCTCTGATACACACATTTATTTGCTTCTACAAAGTAGAAAATACAGCATGTGAAAATTCCCTTTTATTGCAATATTTTTGAAAATCAGAAAAATTAATCAATTATTAAGCTCTAGTCAAACTACCAAATACGTTTCCTTCACATTCATGTTCCACTAAGTTACTTTGCTTCAAATTCTTTTACTTTTTTTTTTTTGTGAGACAGAGTCTCACTTTGTCACCCTTGGTAGAGTGCTGAGGTGTTATAGCTCATAGCCACCTCAAACTCTTGGATGAAGCAGTCCTCTTGCCTTGGTTTTTTATTTTTAGTAGAGATGGAGTCTTGCTCTTGCTCAGGTTGGTCTTCAACTCCTGATCTCAAGCAATCCACCCACCTCAGCCTCCAGAGTTCTAGTATCACAGGTTTGAGCCACCACACCCGGCCAACTTTGCTTCGAATTATTGATGTTGGATTTCATTTCCCTAACTTCAGGCTTCTAAAACCCATGGCACCTAATACTTGACACCTATTGGCAATTCTTTGGATCAAATCAAAAAGCAGAGCTAAAGTATACTGATGTTATTCAAATGTATTCAACTAAACAGATCCCTTTATAAATTACTGGTATTGAGGAATAAGGAAAAGATAGATACAAGGAAAAGGCATCACAGAACTCATCATAGGTTATTAAAATTATTTGTATATAGCCTATCCTAGCAAAATTACCGGAAGAAAACAAAAGTACAAGTATAAGGTTTATAGTGAAATTGGCTCAGTGTCATCATTCACTACTCTAGCATTTCAGATGGATCCCATCTGTGATATATGCAGAAACTGTGATCCCGGACAAAGAGGGTCTGGTTGCCTGTCACTGTCAGCCAATCTGTAGAGATGGGAATAGGTCCACCAAACTTTGTCAGAAGGCTGGCATTCTGGAGAACAGCGAAAGTAGCCTCCCTAAAACTGTTCTGTTTTTCCATTTTCAAAATTACACTTTTATATATAAAAGTTAAAAGCAAAGACCACGGCTCGGCACCTGTGGCTCAAGTGGCTAAAGCGCCAGCCACATACACCTGAACTGGTGGGTTCGAATCCAGCCCGGGCCCGCCAAACAACAATGACGGCTGCAACCAAAAAATAGCCGGGTGTTGTGGCGGGTGCCTGTAGTCCCAGCTACTTGGGAGGCGAAGGCAGGAGAATCACTTGAGCCCAGGAGTTGGAGGTTGCTGTGAACTATGATGTCACAGCACTCTACCCAGGGAGACAGCTTGAGGCTCTGTCTCAAAACAAACAAACAAACAAAAAAAAGCAAAGACCACACTAACCCCTATTTCAAATAATAATCAGCATAATTCAGTGACCTATTACAATACTCTAATTTAAAAGCTAATCTCCAGACTCAGCACCTGTAGCTCAAGTAGTTAAGGCGACAGCCACATACACCTGAGCTGGCGGGTTCAAATCCAGCCTGGGACCACTGAACGATGACAGCTGCAACCACAAAAATAGCCAGGCATTGTGGTGGGCACCTGTAGTCCCAGCTACTTGGGAGGTGGAGACAGGAGAATTGCTTGAGCCCACGAGTTGGAGGTTGCTGTGAGCTGTGATGCCACGACACTCTACCCAGCGCAAAAGCTTGAGGCTCTGTCTAAAAGAAAAAGCTAATCTCCTAAATCAAATTTACCTAAACTACTCAAAATAGGCATCTTTGAGGTGGGAGCTAAATTTATAAGACAGTAAGAATGGGAGATGGGATGAAGGTCAGACAGGACCTAAACTGACCAGACCAGCTGTGTCATGTCTTCCCTAGTCTGCCTGACTCTATCTTATTCTCACTACATTTGCTTTTATTCCTCATTCATATTACTACATTTCATATCTATGAAATAGATTTTAAATGGAAATAATTACTGAGATTTACTGCACTTGTCCTGGGATTCAATTTTTTTAGGCCATGGCTAGGTTTAAAGTTACACTGAGAACAACAAAAGTTGTAAGCACAGGGGCGGCGCCTGTGGCTCAGTGAGCAGGGTGCTGGCCCCATATGCCGAGGGTGGCCGGTTCAAACCCAGCCCCGGCCAAACTGCAACAAAAAAATAGCCGGGAGTTGTGGCAGGCGCCTGTAGTCCCAGCTACTGGGGAGGCTGAGGCAGGAGAATCGCCTAGGCCCAGGAGTTGGAGGTTGCTGTGAGCTGTGTGATGCCACGACACTCTATAGAGGGCAATAAAGTGAAACTCTGTCTCTACAAAAAAAAAAAAAAAAGTTGTAAGCACCGTTAACTAAAGACAATAAGAAGAACACTAAATAAAATGACAAACAAAGATGTCTGAGAATATTATATTTCCCATCCTGACAATTGAAGCTGTTTTGTTTAGCAGGCCCAGGCCAAGTTTGAACCTGCGGCTGGTGTTTCAACAACTGAAACTTTTAACCCTCATCTCTGCACAGTTCTGCAGTCCAATGGTCCAGCATGAGTTTGTTGGTTTTCTTTAGGGGGATAAGGCTGGATTCGGGTATGATGTAATCCAGGCAACTTGACCACTGTACGGGTCATAAGTAGGATGTCCTGGAGGCCTGTCCACTTTCCCCTGAGTTCATCATGTCTTTCCCTTCAAGTCCTAAGGATAGCCGGGTTACCAGCTGGAACATACGTAGATTTGTTCTACATATGTAGATTGAAGCAGGACAAGGGTGGCATAGTGTAGCTCAGGAGGTGGCTCAGCTTGCCATGGCAGAGATCAAAGATCATCTTGAGTAGAGAGGGTCCAGGGCCCTCTGGAATGTAGCATCTGGAATATATATCTCAAAAATTACTCCAGGGTAAAGAAGTAAATAACAGCCCAATCTGGCTTTTTTACACTGAAAGGGATGAAGCCAGGATTGTTTCCATGGGAGAAAATGAAACCATTTAGTAGTCAACCTACAGGTATCTACAAGTTCTGGGTTTTGAGGCTAAGGTTTGCATTATGAGAACATCAGTATTCTTTTTCACTACCTTAGCACAGTTCTTTAAGATAATACTTAGTTTTGTGCTCGCTTTGGCAGCACATATACTAAAATTGGAACGATACAGAGAAGATTAGCATGGCCCCTGCGCAAGGATGACACGCAAATTCGTGAAGCGTTCCATATTAAAAAAAAAAAAAAAGATAATACTTAGTTTTAAGAGTTTCCATAGAACTGATATGAAGTTCTGGGAAATTTAAGTGAACATACCTGAAAATCAGCTGAGTGTGGGGTCACTTGTGAGGCCCTGTTGTAGCGACACCAATTACTGGGAAATTTTTTATTTGGGTTCTAATTTCTCCTGAGATATCTACATAGACACAGCAGATAGTGTTTAATACTGCACAGATTACATCCAGGGTAGCCAACAGGTGATTTTTGTTGAGCCTTAAGGCTTTTGAAGTTTTTTTCCCATTAGTCTTAGAGTCAGAGAAATCTCTAATCACACTTTTTTTGGCATCTAGTCTGTAGATTCAGACAAGTATTCTCAGCAAGCTTTTGTAATGTTATTTCTGAGGGCGTCATCTCAAAATATGTGAGTGGCATGTATCTTGAGGTAAATATTTTTAATTTTGTTTTTTTCCTCAGAACCCACTTTGAAATTAAAACCTACTATGTTATCTCAGGGCTAAGAAGTAGGAAGAAAAACACAAATTGGAGCAAATCTGACTATTGTATATAATTTTATATTCATTGGCCAGTGTCTTAGGCTTGTTAACAGATCAGTTTAGTTAAACAGCTATGTCTCATTCTATGAGCCTGCATTGTAGACAAGGCTGTAATTTAATACAGGTGGGCCACAGTATTTTATTTTTGAATCACATTTTTCTCTAATTTTCCATTTTACTAAAAACAAATTACAGCAGAATCAATTTAATTGTCAAAATAAACTTTACTTTCAGTATACTGGGTCTGATGATTTGTATAAAGTGCAGTAAGAATAATTATTAGCCATCTCGGCTTTACCAAGGCCTTAACTGAAGACTTTCTTTTACAATTGGATTTGCTGGAACTTTTTATAAGGAATCTGAGGTCAGGCTTGAAAGTCTCTCACTAGCCAAGGTTTTGTCTATGCTATGAGGTACCTATATGTATTGGGTAAATTCCTCTTCTCTCGAGGTCCCAGAGTAAATTGGAATTCCCAGACCTGTCAGAAAGTGACATTTCTTATTCACTACAGATCAGGAAATGTTATTGGTGAGGTATCTAGCCAGTTTTTCTAATGGGCTTTCTATCAGCCTTATAAAGTCAACCTTGAATCTTTAACTCAGTCTGGACACCTCTGAAAATGTCATTCATCAAAGCCTTGGTAACAAAACCAGTTTTCTATTCTATAGAAGAAAACAAATTCTTATTCATCTTATATAAAAATAGAAAAATCAGCAGGGCGTGTGGCAGGCATCTATAGTCTCAGCTACTTTGGAGACTGAGGGAAGGGGATCGCTTGAGCCCAAGAGTTTGACCTTGCTGTGAGCCAGCCTGATGCCACAGCACTCTACCCAAAGTGACCAAGTGAAACTCTGCCACAAGAAAAAAAAGTGTCCACTTTCAAGTGCAGTTTTAGAAATTAAATTTCTTCATCATAAATCACAAAAGAAAATAAACTGAAATTCAGAATATGTCTTAAAAATGTCTACATTTGTAAGTAGTAATCAAATAGAGATTACAATGAGATGACAAAGACTAGACAGGAGCTGGATAACATCACAGCCTGTCCCAGTGGCTAGCAAATGGTCACTGCTTAATAATTGTTGAATAACTAAATATCATTTATCTCCTCTCAATTTACCCATAAATCAAAGCTCATTCCAAATGCCATCTCTACTAGAGAATTTTCTCTCAACTAAATCCTCGCTTTGCATCTTTTATATGACACCTAGCCCTTCTCTTCTGCTTTACACATATTCACTGAACATACACTGGCATATAATAATTATTTGTAATAGTGATTAAGGCACCTTCTGGCCACCTGCCATGTGTCAGGCATGGGAAGTAGATTTGGATTCTGGCCTCGAGGAGTTAGCAATAAAATAGGGAAATCAGACAAGTGACACAAGAATAAGCCAGTGAGGTAAATTCAATGAAAGAAATGCAGAGCACTGTGGCACAAGAGGAGCAAAAACAGACATCCATCTCTGACACTGAGTTGGTCAGGAAAGGGTCTTGGAGGAAGCAAGATCTTAAAAGATGGACAGACAAATGACAGCTGAAGGGCACTTTAAGTGGAAGGAAGAATGTGTCAAAAATTCACCTTGTACATCAATAACTGAAAAATTCAGAAAAGCTAAAATTATAAGGACCTGAGGAAGATGAGCAGCAGATGAGGAAAGGACCAGACCATGAACATTTTGCCTACCATGCTAAGGGACTTAGACTCTGTGTAAAATACTAAAGGGTTTTGAGCAGGACACAAGGTCTTGTAATACCAGTTACACATTCCTAAACTCCTACAAAACCCCCAGAAAATTTGAAATTCTCTAAAAACTAAGCACCTTTTTAAGCACCTACAGTAAAAATTCCATAGCTGACCTCATGTATACACTTTGTTTTAGGAAAAAAATTATTTTTAAAATGTATAAAATTACCTCCAGGCTACATGTATAAATTATATATAAAATATAAATTAATGTTGTGTTTAGACTTGAGACACACCCCCAAGATATCTGATTTTGAATATGCAAACATTCCCCCCAAAATCCAATGTTCAAGACACTTCTGGTTACAAGCATTTTGGATCAAGGAAATTCAATCTGTATATTGAAGAAAATAGAGGAGAACATCCTGAAGAAAGACCATCAGGAAGTTATTGCAGTAATTTTACATAAGAAATGTTGCATATACAACTTGGATAATGGACAGGAAAGATAGAAGAAGACATAAAAATATAGATTATTGACATCTGTCCATTGATTAAATTGATTAGTTGTGGGTGGTGAAGTGGAGACAAATTGACTGAGTGAAAGAATAGAGCAACCTGGGTGGCGCCTGTGGCTCAGCAGGTAGGGCGCCAGTCCCATATGCCGGAGGTGGCGGGTTCAAACCCAGCCCCGGCCAAAAAAAAAAAAGAATACAGCAACCTTTATTTACTTATTTTTAATTTGTCATCAAAGAAATACCAGTTGAGCATCTATATATAATGGCTAGGTTTTGTGCTAAATTAAGATACTGGGTAGATAAGTTAGATTTATTGTCTGCTGCTGTGGAACGTTGACTCTAGTTGCTCAGCTCAAAATAGTAGAGTTTGAAAAACACAGCCCATGATCATATTTCACTTGGCTCAAACTGAGTTTTCAAAAACTTTTGAATCACATTCTCTCTCTGTCACCTTTCACTCTGTCCTCTGCATCTCTCAGGGTCCTGAAAGCATTTCAGTCTGTGACTCTTGCCCTACTATTGTTTCAAACAAACAAACAAACAAAGAACTAGCTTAACATTGAGGGCTTTTTTTCTTTTTCCTTTTTTTTTTTTTTTTTTTTTGTTTATGGAGACAAGGTCTCACTAACCCGGGCTGTAATAACCTGGGCTGTTCTTGGACCCCTGGCCTCAAGTGATCCTTCTGCTTTAGGCTCCCAAAATGCTGTGATTACAGCATGAGTCACCATGCTGTAGAAAGCCTGTCTCTACTAAAATAGAAAAATTAGCCAGGTGTGGTGGCAGATGCCTTTAGTTCTAGCTAATTAGGATGCTGAGGCAGGAGGATCACTTGACCTCAAGTGTTTGAAATTGCTGTGAGCTAGACTGATGTCATAACACTCTAGTCTTGGGAAACACTGTGAGACTCTGTCTCAAAAAAGATAAGGAATGTTTTCTGCATAACAAAATATTTATTTTTCAGTATCCTGATTTATAATTGTTTCCACAAATAAACCTTGGTAAAATGTGGAACCTGCATGTTTTTGTACTATATGAAATTCACTTTTGAATCAGTTTTAAACCAACTGAGCATACACACCAGCTCTAAAATGCTTTATCATACCCACAGAAAGGACCTTTTTAAATAAGCTCGGGACAGAAGTCAAATTTTCCATTATTAAACACAGAATGCTTGTGCTGATGGGCAACAACAAAAACAAAAACATCCACATTAAAAAATGTGATCTGAAAAACTCATCATGTAATATGAAGTTCCAAGCACACACCACATGTGTAGTACAAAGCCTTGCACCTACCTGCCAGTACTAGGCTGTTGTTAAAGGATTTTGTCCAGAAGAGGAGATAGAACACTCCTCTCTCTTCCTACTAAAGTTTTCATTTTCTGTTGAGTAAAAAATAAATAAATGAAAGCCACATGGTTTGTAAAGACAGTAAATGTTTATTTTTAATGCAATTCAACAAGTTTTGTGTTGCCCATTTTTGTATACCAGGAGCCTACAGTTTCGTTATGCATGTAAAACTTAACATCTAAAGTAGAAAAGTTTAAAAAGCTAAAATAGTATGTATAAAAAAGTGGTATAGGCAGCAAGCTTCCTTTTTTATAATCAGAGAATAAAACAATTAAAGGTTAATTGGGGGAAAACACTATTGCTATTTTGTGCCCAGCCCTGTGCTGAAGACTGGATATAGATTCTCTTATTTATACCCCAAAGCGTCACTCCAGTAGGTACTACTTTACTTCACAGACAGGACAGGTGCCAAGCTAGTCTTCAAGGAAAGACTAATATAGGGGAGAAAATAAAAACAGTTAAAGCAAAGGCACAGACTAGTGCTCAGATAAAAATGGAATTAAACTCTAAATTTTGTTTTAAATTTTAATGTTTACACATTTGGGAATCCCTCCTTCCAGATAGATTTTTTTATGTATATTTAAAAGGATCTTTTGCTGTTTGTTTGTTTGTTTTGTTTTGTTTTGCAGTTTTTGGCTAGGGGTGAGTTTGAACCCACCACCTCCAGTATATGGGGCTGGGACCCCACTACTTTGATCCACAGGCGCTGCCTAGGGTAATGTTTTGTTTGTTTGTTTTTAATTTTTCTAGGTGCTCTATAAATATAATTCAGCCACCCTGCTTCAAGTGACCAAAAACATGTGGTAAATGAGGTTTTATTCAACTTGAATTATACAGATAATTATGCCCTAAATTTGATCTTATGTACTTAACACCTCTAAAAACAGCCACTAGAGATACATGAGTAAAATTAACAATATAGTCACAAACAGCCATGAGCAGAGTTCAGGCTGTGTCACTAAAGCCATTCTCCTTGCCACCCCCTCTCACCCTGTCCTGGCCAGAGGTTTCACAGACTGTCTCAGAGGCTAGGCCAGCCATGCATGAGAACTGCCTGTTGCTCCCATAGCAACCACAGAAAACCAACTCGCTGGCTCAGTGTCAGTATCCCATTGCATGATTTATAAAGAACTGCTTCGTAGCTAGGAAAAAAAACCTACTGATAGGATTTGAAGAGAAATCATGCAGCTGGAAGGGGGTGCACTTCTTTAGCACAATTCTTATCTCAAAAAATCTGCAAGCCCTCAGGATATATTCCAAAATATTGTTGTCACCCTTCCTCTGCCCTTAGTGTTGCTGTTCCCACCATTAATATTTTGGCTGCCATGTAGAAACTATATGCCCAAATCTCCTTAGGATGACTGAAATAATTAGATAAAACATTAATAAAGAATAGGCAGCAAATAGGTTTATTTTTTTTTATTAAATCATAACTGTATACATTGATATGATCATGGGGCATCATACATTCGCTTAATAGACCATTTGACACATTTTCATCACAATGGTTAACATAGCATTCCTGGCATTATCTCAGTCACTCTGCCAAAACATTTACATTCTACATTTACTAAGTTTCGCAAATACCCCTGTCAGATGCACCACAGGTATGATCCCACCGATACCCCTCCCTCTACCAACCACCCCCCGCCCTCTCCTCCCTTTCCCACTTCCCCCTATTGTTAGGTTGTAACTGGGTTATAGCTTTCATGTGAGAGCCCCAAATTAGTTTCATAGTAGGGCTGAGTACCTTGGGTACTTTTCCTTCCATTCTTGAGATACTTTACTAAGAAGAATATGTTCCAGTTCCATCCATGTAAACATGAAAGAGATAAAGTCTCCATCTTTCTTTAAGGCTGCATAATATTCCACGGTGTACATATACCACAATTTATTAATCCATTCGTGGATCGATGGGCACTTGGGCTTTTTCCATGACTTAGCAATTATGAATTGGGCTGCAATAAACATTCTGGTACAAATATCTTTGTTATGTTGTGATTTTTGGTCTTCTGGGTATATGCCCAGCAGAGGAATTACAGGATTGAATGGCAGATCTATTTTTAGGTCTCTGAGTGTTCTCCATATATCTTTCCAAAAGGAATGTATTAATTTGCATTCCCACCAGCAGTGCAGAAGTGTTCCCTTTTCTCCGCATCCACGCCAACATCTCTGGTCTTGAGATTTTGTGATATAGGCTAGTCTCATTGGAGTTAGATGATATCTCAAAGTAGTTTTGATTTGCATTTCTCTAATGATTAAAGATGATGAGCATTTTTTCATATGTCTGAAGGCCGTGCGCCTGTCTTCTCCAGAGAAGTTTCTCTTCAAGTCCCTTGCCCAGCCTGTGATGGGATCCCTTGTTTTTTTCTTGCTGATGCGTTTCAGTTCTCTGTGGATTCTGGTTATTAAACCTTTGTCAGAGACATACCCTGCAAATATCTTCTCCCATTCTGAGGGCTGTCTGCTTGCTTTGCTTACTGTGTTCTTAGCTGTACAGAAGCTTTTTAGTTTGATCAATACCAGTAGTGTGTTTTTGAAGCTGCTTCAATTGCCCGGGGGGTTCTCCTCATGAAATACTCACCCAGACCAATTTCTTCAAGGGTTTTTCCTGAATTCTCCTCTAGTATTTTTATAGTTTCATGTCTTAAGTTTAAATCTTTAATCCAATGAGAGTCTATCTTAGTTAATGGTGAAAGGTTTGCGTTAAATTTCAGTCTTCTGCAGGTTGCCAGCCAGTTCACCCAGCACCATTTGTTAAATAGGGAATCTTTTCCCCACTGAATGTTTTTAATTGGCTTGTCAAAAATCAAATAGCGGGAAGTGGCTGGATTCATCTCTTGGTTCTCTAGTCTGTTCCAGATATCTACTTCTCTGTTTTTGTGCCAATACCATGCTGTTTTGATCACTATCTATTTGTAGTAAAGTCTGAGGTCTGGTAGTGTGATTCCTCCTGTTTTGTTTTTATTTCTGAGTAATGTCTTGGCTATTCGAGGTTTTTTCTGATTCCATATAAAACGAAGTAATGTTTTTTCAAGATCTTTAAAATATGACAGTGGAGCTTTCATAGGGAGTGCGTTGAAATTATATATTGCTTTGGGTAGTATGGACATTTTGATAATGTTGATTCTTCCTAGCCATGAGCATGGTATGTTTTTCCATTTGTTAACATTTTCAGCTATTTCTTTTCTTAGAGTTTCATAGTTCTCTTTATAGAGATCTTTCACGTCTTTTGTTAGGTAAATTCCCAAATATTTCATCTTCTTTGGCACTACTGTGAATGGGATAGAGTCCTTAACTGCTTTTTCAACTTGACTGTTGTTGGTGTATATAAAGGCTACCGATTTATGGATGTTGATTTTGTAACCTGAGACGCTGCTGTATTCCTTGATCACTTCTAGGAGTCTTGTAGTAGAGTCCCTAGTGTTTTCCAGATACACAATCATATCATCTGCAAAGAGCGAGAGTTTGATCTCTTCTGACCCTATATGGATACCCTTGATCGCCTTTTCTTCCCTAATTGCGGTGGCTAAAATTTCCATTACAATGTTGAAAAGCAATGGAGACAATGGGCAGCCTTGTCTGGTTCCTGATCTGAGTGGAAATGATTCCAATTTAACTCCATTCAATATGATATTGGCTGTGGGTTTGCTGTAGATGGCCTCTATCAGTTTAAGGAAAGTTCCTTCTAGACCAATTTTCTTGAGTGTTCTGATCATGAAGGGATGCTGGATATTATCAAAAGCTTTTTCTGCATCAATTCAGAGAATCATATGGTCTTTGTTTTTTAATTTGTTTATGTGCTGAATTACATTTATAGATTTACGTATATTGAACCAGCCTTGAGACCCTGGGATAAAACCAACTTGGTCATGATGTATAATTTGTTTGATGTGTTCCTGGATTCTGTTTGTTAGGATCTTGTTGAATATTTTTGCATCTATATTCATTAGTGATATTGGTCTATAATTTTCTTTTCTTGTTGGGTCTTTTCCTGCTTTGGGGATCAGGGTGATGTTTGCTTCATAGAACGTGTTGGGTAGTCTTCCTTCTTTTTCTACATTTTGGAACAGGTTGAGTAATATAGGTACTAATTCCGCTTTAAAGGTTTGGTAGAATTCTGACATGAAACCATCTGGTCCCTGGCTTTTCTTCTTAGGGAGGTTTTGTATAGTTGATGCTATTTCTGAACTTGATATGGGTCCGTTCAACATTTCCACTTGATTCTGGTTAAGTCTTGGAAGGTGGCGTGCTTCCAAGTATCAGTCAATTTCCTTCAGATTTTCATATTTCTGAGAATAAAGTTTCTTGTAATATTCATTAAGGATTTTTTGGATTTCTGATGAGTCTGTTGTTATTTCGTCTTTGTTTTTTCTGATTGATGAGATTAGAGATTTTACTCTTTTTTTTCTGATTAGGTTGGCCAGAGGTTTATCTATTTTATTGACCTTTTCAAAAAACCAACTTTTTGATTTATTGATCTCTTTTATTATTCTTTTGTTTTCAATTTCATTTAATTCTGCTCTAATTTTGGTTATTTCTTTTATTCTACTAGGTTTGGGGTTGGAATGTTCTTCCTTTTCCAGTTGCTTGAGATGTCCCATTAAGTTGTTAACTTCCTCTCTTTCCGTTCTCTTGAGGAAGGCTTGCAGTGCTATAAATTTCCCTCTTAGAACTGCCTTTGCGGTGTCCCAGAGGTTCTGATAGTTTGTGTCTTCTTTGTCGTTTTGTTCCAAAAAGTTGGCGATTTCTTTCTTAATCTCATCTCTGACCCAGCTATCATTCAGCATAAGGTTATTTAACTTCCATGTTTTTGTATGAGTATGCAGATTCCTGTTGTTACTCAATTCAAGTTTTATTCCATGATGGTCCGAGAAGATGCATGGAATAATTTCTATTCCTTTAAATTTACTGAGGTTAGACTTGTGACCTAAAATGTGGTCAATTTTGGAGTAAGTTCCGTGGGCTGGTGAGAAGTATGTGTATTCAGTTTTTTGGGATAAAATGTTCTGTGGATGTCTGCTAAAACTAAATATTGGATGGTTAGGTTTAAATCTAAGATTTCTTTGCTCAGCTTCTTGCTGGAGGATCGATCGAACACTGCCAAAGGAGTGTTGAAATCTCCGACGATTATGGAGCTGGAGGAAATCAAGTTACTCATGTCTGTTAGAGTTTCTCTTATAAATTGAGGTGCATTCTTGTTGGGTGCATAGATATTAATAATTGAGATCTCATCATAATGAGTATTATCCTTAACAAATATGAAGTGACCTTTCTTGTCCTTCCTTACTTTTGATGGTTTAAAGCCTACTGTATCTGCAAATAAAATTGCAACACCTGCTTTTTTCTGATTACCATTTGCCTGAAATATGGATGACCATCCTTTCACCCTGAGTCTGTATTTGTCTTTTAAGTTGAGATGTGACTCTTGTATGCAACAAATATCTGGCTTGAGTTTTTGTATCCAGTCAGCTCACCTATGCCTCTTTAGAGGACAGTTTAAGCCATTCACATTGATGGAGAGTATTGATAAGTCTGGTGGAATTTTGGGTATCGAGTTTTTCAAAGGTCCAGTGGACATTTTTAATGCTTTCGCCAGTGTGGAAGTTGGAGTTTGATCCGAAGTTTCTGAGTGAGTTTACTTTTCTGGTATAGGATTGGGTTGGTCATTGTGGACGATAGGTCTGAGAATATCCTGAAGAGCTAGTTTACTTATGGCAAATTTTTTCAACATATGAATGTCATTGAAGTATTTAATTTCTCCATCATAGATGAAACTCAGTTTGGCTGGATACAAGATCCTGGGTTGAAAGTTATTTTGCTTTAGGAGATTAAAAGTTGATGACCACCCCCTTCTGGCTTGAAAAGTTTCAGCAGAGAGATCTGCAGTTATTCTAATATTCTTACCTTTATACGTAATAGTTTTCTTTCGCCGGACTGCTTTGAGAATCTTCTCTTTCATGTTAACTTTAGTGAAGCTAATTATGATATGTCTGGGGGATGACTTATTGGGGTTGAATCGTGCTGGGGTTCTGAAGCTGTCTGCTATCTGAATTTCAGATTCTCTAGTCATGTCTGGAAAATTTTCTTTCATAATTTCATGCAGAAGGGCCTCTGTGCCCTTGGAGGCCACTTCATCGTTCTCAGAAATCCCTATAATTCTTATATTGCTTTTTTTTTCGAATTATCTGAGAGCTCTCTGAGTGAGTGATCCGTTTTTGCTCTCCATTTCTCTTCCTCTTTGAGAGATTGGGAGCGTTCGAAGACTTTATCTTCAATGTCATAAATCCTTTCTTCTGCTTGCTCCATTCTGTTGCTGAGGGATTCTACTGTATTTTCATATCTTTGAGGGCTGTAAATTCTTGCTTCAGTGTGTCTAAGTCTTTGGTGGTTTTGTCTTTAAATTCGTTAAATTCTTGAGACAATTTTTGAATTTCTCCTCAAATTCCTAATTCCATTTTATTAATCTTGTCTGCAATCCAAATTCTGAATTCGATTTCTGACATCTCAGCCAGTTGTTTATGAATGGGATCTTCAATCACATCTGCCATATCTTTTCTTGGGGGGGGTTGATCTATTCTGGTTATTCATGTTACCAGAGTTTTTCCACTGATTTCGCCCCATGGTTATTTTACTCTCTTTGGTTTTTCCCCTGGGGCTTTATCGAGGGGCCGTACAGCATTGTGCCCTGAGAAACTGGGGCCCTGTCTGGTGTGGTGGAGCAAAGTGGTTCTGTCTTGTTTTCAGCTGGTTTCTGTTCGAGCCTATTGCAACTTCTACTCTGGCTTGAAGTCTCAGCTGTGTGGAAAAATCAGCAATTAAATCACCGCACCCGCCCACCTTTGGCCCCAGTTGGAAAAGGAAAATCAAACCTTCCTACAACCGCACACCCAGGGCACCACCTGAAAAGTCCTCAGTCTATTAGCCCAGTTCAAAAGGTCCAAATCAACTGTCTCAATAGGCACCTGTCTCGGGTGGGAGAGTTCAAGAGCTCTCTGGGAACTGGATCACAGGAGCCTGGTGACTCCTCTGACACGGCTCACCCCAGTGCAGCGTGGAGTCTGGAGGAGCCACCCAGCAAACAGAGCAGTCTGGGAAGGTTGACGTCTCCTTCCCCACTTTGCCCCTCCGTCGGACCAGTCACTGGTATCTCTGCAGATGGCTAACCCAGTTGCCTGCAGTGAACAGACACTCCAGGGGTTTGCACCTGCCTGAATCGCAAGGAAGTCTGCCAGGCCCCTGCAGACTGCCGCTATCTAGCAGGAGGAGATGGGGCCTGACATCTTTGAGTGCTTGATGCAGGTGATGGGAAGGAGGTGTTCACTCAGGCTTAGCCCCGTCCCTGATGGATGCTGCTAACAGAACAGAACAGAACAGAACAGACAACTTTGCGGGGTTCTGTCTCTGTTCCTGCCGAAATCGCCTACAGAGGACGGGCTGTTCTGAGTTCAAACGTCTTTGCTGCTGGAGTTTTGTGTCCTCTTTGCTACTGGAGGTTTTCATCTGATCACCTCTCTGGGTCGGCCCCGCCCTGGAAGCTTCCCGGATTTGTGAGCAATGTCAGGAAATCCCCTGCTCACCGGTGGCCTCCTATGGTTGCCCAGGGAGAAAGGGGGTGTGGCCTCAGAATATCCAGAAGTGAGCGTTCTTCCTTTAAAGAAAAAACGGCTGTTGATCTACCTCCAGGGAACTGCTGCTCTAGTGTGGGCACTCAGCCAACCCTTTTCTCCTCTGTCTGGTGCCCCAGAGTCAGCACTGAGCGGCTGCAGTTTATGCTGGGTCCACACCCCTCAAGAGATCCCCCAAGAATCCGAACTCTTGGGGGATAGGCCCCCAGACCCTGATTGGGAGTGGGGGGGAAGCTAGAGTTTCATTCAGTTTTACGCCTGCCCGGGGAGGGCTGTTGCACCTCACCACAGGGAAGTGCCGCCAAGTCTTGATTTCCCCTCAGCAGAGTGCCCTCTCCTTGCTCACGTGTCTCAGAGTCAGTGCTGACCTGACGCAGCTCGGGCACTGTGCACTCCCCTCGAGAAATCACCCAAGGATCCGCACTCCTGGGGGATAGGCCTCCAGACCCCGAGTGAGAGTAGGGGCTCTCAGCTCTCAGCGAGGAAGCTAGAGTTTTATTCAGTTTTGTGCCCGGCCCCGTAATGTTGCCCGGGGAGGGCTGCTGCACCTAATCCACAGGGAAGTGCCGCCGAGGCGTGACTCCCCCTCAGTAGAGTGCTTTCTCCTCGCTCGCGTGTCTCAGAGTCAGCGCTGACCAGTCGCGGCTCGGGCACTGTGCGCTCCCCTCGAGAAATCACCCAAGGATCCGAACTCCTGGGGGACAGGTCCCCAGACCCCGAGTGAGAGTGGGGGGAAAAGCTAGAGTTTCATTCAGTTTTATGTCTGGCTGTATTGATGCACGGGGAGGGCTGCTGCGCTGCACCACAGGGAAGTGCCGCCGAGGTGTGACTCCCCCTCAGCCCAGTGCCCTCTCCTCACTCGCGTGCCTCAGAGTCAATGCTGACCAGTCGCAACTCTGAGACTGTCCACTCCCCTTGAGAAATCACTCAAGGATCCAAACTCCTGGGGGACAGGCCTCCAGACCTCAGTGGGCGGGAGGGGAGTGTTGGGGATTCAGGGTTGCCGGCAAAGGATTTTTAAAGTTTTATTCAGTTTTATGCCTGGCAGGAGAACGCCACGGCACCCCAGTAGGGGAGGTAGGTCCAGTTTTTAGAAGGTCTCTCCCATGGAGTGTAGTGGGAAGGCCTTTAATTTCTGCCCGCTTGTTTAATTGTGGGGCTCTTGAGCCAGTCCCATGGGGGAGGGGGACTCCCGTCCGCTGGGTGGTGGATTTTGTACCTTTTGTTTGCGTCCTTGTGATCACAGCTTGCCTCAGAGGTGTTGATGTGCGTTCTTCAACCTTCTCTCTTGGTGAGGCTCAAGTCCACCAGGATACTTACTAAATTCCTGTCCCTTAACTCTCCTTCTGGACGGGAGCCTCTGTTGAAAGCTGGGTTCAGTCCGCCATCTTGTCTCCCTCCCTTGACTGCTTTTTCAACTTGAATGTTGTTGGTGTATATAAAGGCTACCGATTTATGGATGTTGATTTTGTAACCTGAGACGCTGCTGTATTCCTTGATCACTTCTATGAGTTTTATAGTAGAGTCCCTAGTGTTTTCCAAATACACAATCATATCATCTGCAAAGAGCAAAAGTTTGATCTCTTCTGACCCTATATGGATAACCTTGATCCCCTTTTCTTCCCTAATTGCAGTGGCTAAAACTTCCATTACAAGGTTGAAAAGCAATGGAGACAATGGGCAGCCTTGTCAGCAAATAGGTTTAAATGGAGAATATCATCTCATTCAGGAGTTGTTATCTATGAATCAGGTTCAGGTCAATTTACCTTGTTTTTTTATTTTGGCATAATGTGTATTTGCTGCCTCTCTACAGAAACAGCCCATAGGTGCCATTACATTGCCAGAAGAGTCTAATCCCTCTCGAGTGCAGTGATTCAATAACCCAGTTTACATCTTACAGCTGCAAGCCCTATATCACTGTTTCCATCACCCACACTTTTTAGGAGCATCACCCTCAGGAATCTGACACCTTAGGCTGGTGTGACCACAGTGAAATACAGTGGCACCTCCCCAAATGGGAGTCTCAACCCCAGGAATGGACTGAGTTGACTATGAACAGAGGCAGTTGGGAAGATTTGATTTCTCACACACACACACACACACACACACACACACACGGTCCCTCCATCTCTGAAGGGGAAAAGCAAAGAAGACAAACGGCAGCCTCAATACATCAAAGGATGAGCTAGCATGACAGCCCAGCTCATACACATCAAATTCTTGAACACTCCTAGGTGGCTGTGCCACACAGCCAAGGCCCTGGGAAGCTCAGACACTTCTAACCCTGATGCAGGGCTCTCACCCCTCTTCAATGGCTCTCTGGCCGACTTAAGATCCTGGAGGGAAGATTTAGAAAGGCAGTAAAATCAGGACAAGTAGGAAGGCTGAGCAACCTCTAATCTAATGACATAAATGTAGCACCTTGGCATGGTTCTTAAGGAAGGGCTAAAAGATGCCTCCACCAGCCACCTGTTTCCAGAGAGGCCAGAAGGGCACCACTGCCATAGGGAAAACAGAGCCAAATATCAGAGTGACTTATGTTGGAGGGTGGGAGACATGGCCAGAAACATCAACACCAACTCCTCTCTGAGCTGAAAGGCTCTGGTCCCAGGTACACTTGGTAGGAATCCTTCCAAGGAGATCAGGCCCCCATTGGAGCCCTCACACAACTTAGGGGCTGTTTTTGTCTGGAGGGACCCTATAAATCATCACCTGTTTCCACCAACACCACCAAGCTCTCGCAGGAAACATGCACAGCCACAACACCCACACTGGCCAATACCTTGCTCCAGCTATGGGAGTCACCAGGGCCAGAGGAGGAGCAGGGCTACGGACCCCTGCCTCAGTCCTCTCCACCCTCCTCATAGCCCGCTGAGCTGTGGGTGACCCAGCCTGGGTCTAAGCCAGGCCAAACCACCATGTCCCCAATGACCAGGGTCAGCATCCCACACCACCCTTCCCACTCTGACCACCACCTCCCAGAGGCAAAGTCAAGCCCAGACCTCTGCAGTGAGTGCAGGAACCCCCTGTAGGATAATATTTAGAAATAAACTTATCTTTTCTCCATATCCACGCCAACATCTCTGGTCTTGGAATTTTGTTATGCAGGCTAGTCTCACTGGAGTTAGATGATATCTCAAAGTAGTTTTGATTTGCATTTCTCTGATGATTAAAGATGATGAGCATTTTTTCATATGTCTGAAGGCCATGCGCCTGTCTTTTTCAGAGAAGTTTCTCTTCAAGTCCCTTGCCCAGCCTGTGATGGGATCCCTTGTTCTTTTATTGCTAATGCGTTCGAGTTCTCTGTGGATTCTGGTTATTAAACCTTTGTCGGAGACATAACCTGCAAATATTTTCTCCCATTCTGAGGGCTGTTTGCTTGCTTTACCTACTGTGTTCTTGGCTGTGCAGAAGCTTTTTAGTTTGATCAAGTCCCAATAGTGTATTTTTGAAGCATCTTCAATTGAACGGGGGGGGGTCCTCTCATAAAAAACTCGCCCAACCCAAGAGGCGGAGCAAAATGGCAGCCGAGTAACAGCTTCCTTGCATCTGGGCACCGTGAGTCTGGGGAGATAGGACTCCAGGCATCTCTGGCTGGTGGGATCTGCCTATCATCACCCCTGAGAGGATACAGGGAGTCAGCAAGAGACTTCTGGACCCCAAGAGGAGGACTAAAACAGTGGAAAACTGGCAAGTGGTCACGTGTCTTCAATCCGTCTAAACCCACCTGCAACTGTAAGATCGGTAGCAGCGAGACTGCAAACCAGAAAGGCCTTACCTGTAAACTGTGTTGGTGTCTTTGGACTTGGCACTCAGCTGAACTGCCTTGGGGAGAGCCTGAGCGGGAGTGCGGAGAACTTTGGCCTTTGTCTAGGGCCCCAGTCTGAGCCGCTGAGCCAGACAGAGCTAATAGTGTTTGGCTCTAGGTCACAGGCAACCATTGTGAGCGATCTGCCCTGGCAAGCTCCGCTCTCAGGGTGGCAGAGCTAGAATTGGGTGGGAGCTGGTAACTCAGCGACCAAGTAGCCTAAGGGCGGGGTCTGAGCCGCCTTACAGCCCTAACTCTTGGGGGCAGAGGGAGACCAGTTTTGGCACAAAGGGTAAGTGGATAGCCACTTCAGCAGTGATTCCAGCGACAAGCACTTCCCTGGGAAAGCTTCTGCTAAGCAAGTGAACAAGTTCAAAGTGCCTTTTAAGTGGGCTGAAGAGAGATTTAGTGTGTCTACCTGCTGGGGTTTGAGAGCCTCCAGTCGTATCAGAATTATGATTAACATCTCATACCCCAGAAGACCACGTGTTCCCCAGACAATATTCAATAACATATACATACTGCTTTGTTTTTGGTTGTGTTTTTTTTTTTTTTTTTGGTTTGGTTGGTTTTTTTTGTTTATTTTGATGTTGTTGATGTTGTTTTGTTTTTTCAGTTCAACCTTTTCCATACAGATCCTTTTCCTTTCTCAATTTTTCTAGTTTAATTATAATTTCCCACTGCTGCCTTTTTTAATAATTAGAACTTCATTTTTGTCAGTGCTTCTACCGCTATATTTGGTTTTCCACCAAATTTTATCCCGTAAAGTGTTCTGTTTGCTTGTTATAGTTTGATTTATACCATTTTTGTCTTTCCTCTCTACTTGGTGGAGGTGGGGTACTGTGTCAGATCAGGTTAGCAAAGAGCTGCTGACCTCAAGGGAACCACCCAACTGGGCACCCCCAGAAGGTGGGTTGTTTTTAAGGTTGTATCAAAGTACCCTACTGTACACCTATATTGCTCTGTCTCCCTCTATCTGTACCTCTCCTCTTTTTGTCAATATTCCATTCACCCACCCCTCTCCTTTCTCTATTTTTTTTTTCTTATCACTCGGTCCTCCTTTTTATCATCCCTTTTTTGCTCTTTAACTTTCTCACCCTTCTGGTCCTGTAATCCTTAGTCCACAGGCATGAGAACTTAAAGAGCAAGAAGTGAAAGGAAAATTAGGGCAAGGAAACAGATAAAAGAAATCACGCATGAGGAAGAATCAGCAGAAAACTTCAGGCAACATGAAGAACCAGTCCAGAACAACCCCGCCAAGGGACCATGAGGTAGCTACTGCAGAGGATTCCAACTGTACAGAAATGTTAGGAATGACAGAAAGGGAATTTAGAATACACATGTTGAAAACAATGAAAGAAATGGTGGAAACAATGAAGGAAACTGCTAATAAAGTGGAAAATAACCAAAAGGAAATCCAAAAACAGAATCAAATCAGAGATGAACGATATGAAGAATATAAAAAGGATATAGCAGAGCTGAAGGAACTGAAACAGTCAATTAGGGAACTTAAAGATGCAATGGAAAGTATCAGCAACAGGTTAGACCACGCAGAAGAAAGAATTTCAGAGGTAGAAGACAAAGTTTTTGAGATAACTCAGATAGTAAAAGAGGCAGAAAAGAAGAGAGAGAAAGCAGAACGTTCACTGTCAGAATTATGGGACTTTATAAAGCGTTCCAACATACGAGTTATAGGAATTCCAGAAGGGGAAGAAGAATGCCCCAGAGGAATGGAAGCAATACTAGAGAATATTATAAAAGAAAATTTCCCAAATATCACCAAAGATTCTGACACACTGCTTTCAGAGGGCTATCGGACCCCAGGTCGCCTCAACTCTAACCGAGCTTCTCCAAGACACATTGTGATGAACCTGTCCAAAGTCAAGACCAAAGAAAAGATTCTGCAAGCTGCCAGGAGTAAGCGCCAGTTGACCTACACGGGCAAATCCATCAGAGTGACCGCAGAGTTCTCTAATGAAACTTTCCAAGCAAGAAGACAATGGTCATCTACCTTTAATCTACTTAAACAGAACAATTTCCAGCCCAGAATTCTGTACCCTGCTAAGCTAAGCTTCAAAATTGATGGAAAAATCAAATCACTTACGGATATACAAACATTGAGGAAATTCGCCACAACAAGACCAGCTCTACAGGAAATACTTCAACCTGTTCTGAACACTGACCACCACAATGGATCAGCAGCAAAGTAAGAACTCAGAAATCAAAGGACAGAACCTAACCTCCACACTGATGCAAAAGATAAAACTAAGCAATCGACTCTCACAAAATAAGACGAATAGAATACTACCACACTTATCAATTATCTCAATAAATGTTAATGGCTTGAATTCCCCACTGAAGACACATAGATTGGTTGACTGGATTAAACAACACAAGCCATCCATTTGCTGTCTGCAAGAAACACACCTGGCTTTAAGAGACAAATTAAAGCTCCGAGTCAAGGGTTGTAAGACAATTTTTCAGGCAAATGGAATTCAGAAGAAAAGAGGAGCTGCAATCTTATTTTCAGATTCATGTGGATTTAAAGCAACTAAACTCAAAAAAGACAAAGATGGTCACTTTATATTGGTCAAGGGAAAACTACAACAAGAAGGCATTTCAGTTCTAAATATTTATGCACCCAATTTAAATGCTCCCAGATTCTTGAAACAGACCTTACTCAGTCTGAGCAATATGATATCTGATAATACCATAATAACAGGGGATCTTAACACTCCTCTTACAGAGCAGGACAGATCCTCTAAACAGAAATTAAACAAGGATACAAGAAGTTTAAATGAGACCCTAGAACAATTGTGCTTGATAGACGCATACAGAACACTCCATCCCAAAGATAAAGAATATACATTCTTCTCATCACCCCATGGAACATTCTCCAAAATTGATCATATCCTGGGACACAAAACAAATATCAACAGAATCAAAAGAATTGAAATTGTACCTTGTATCATCTCAGACCATAAGGCACTAAAGGTGGAACTCAACTCTAAAAAAAATGCTTGACCTCACCCAAAGACATGGAAATTAAACAATATTCTGTTGAATAACAGATGGGTGCAGGAAGAAATAAAACAGGAAATCATTAACTTCCTTAAGCATAACAACGATGAAGACACAAGCTGCCAAAACCTGTGGGATACTGCAAAAGCAGTTTTGAGAGGAAAATTTATCGCTTTAGATGCCTACATTCGAAAAACAGAAAGAGAGCACATCAACAATCTCACAAGAGATCTTATGGAATTGGAAAAAGAAGAACAATCTAAGCCTAAACTCAGTAGAAGAAAAGAAATATCCAAAATCAAATCAGAGATCAATGAAATTGAAAACAAAAGAATCATTCAGAAAATTAATGAAACAAGGAGTTGGTTTTTTGAAAAAATAAGTAAAATAGATAAACCATTGGCCAGACTAACGACGAATAGAAAAGTAAAATCTCTAGTAACCTCAATCAGAAATGATAAAGGGGAAATAACAACTGATCCCACAGAGATACAAGAGATCATCTCTGAATACTACCAGAAACTCTATGCCCAGAAATTGGACAATGTGAAAGAAATGGATCAGTATTTGGAATCACACCCTCTCCCTAGACTCAGCCAGGAAGAAATAGAGCTCCTGAACAGACCAATTTCAAGCACCGAGATCAAAGGAAACAGTAAAAAATCTTCCAACCAAAAAATGCCCTGGTCCAGATGGCTTCACTCCAGAATTCTATCAAACCTTCAAAGAAGAGCTTATTCCTGTACTGCAGAAATTATTCCAAAAAATTGAGGAAGAAGGAATCTTCCCCAACACATTCTATGAAGCAAACATCACCCTGATACCAAAACCAGGGAAAGACCCAAACAAAAAGGAGAATTTCAGACCAATCTCACTCATGAATATACATGCAAAAATTCTCAACAAAATCCTAGTCAATAGATTACAGCTTATCATCAAAAAAGTCATTCATCATGATCAAGTAGGCTTCATCCCAGGGATGCAAGGCTGGTTTAACATACGCAAGTCTATAAATGTTATCCACCATATTAACAGAGGCAAAAATAAAGATCATATGATCCTCTCAATAGATGCAGAAGAAGCATTTGATAAAATCCAGCATCCTTTTCTAATTAGAACACTGAAGAGTATAGGCATAGGTGGCACATTTCTAAAACTGATTGAAGCTATCTATGACAAACCCACAGCCAATATTTTACTGAATGGAGTAAAACTGAAAGCTTTTCCTCTTAGAACTGGAACCAGACAAGGTTGTCCTCTGTCACCTTTACTATTCAACGTAGTGCTGGAAGTTCTAGCCTGTATTGGCAAGAACTTTAGGCAAGACAAGGAAATAAAGGGAATCCAAATGGGAGCAGAGGTGGTCAAACACTCCCTCTTTGCTGACGACATAATCTTACACTTAGAGAACCCCAAAGACTCAACCACAAGACTCCTAGAAGTCATCAAAAAATACGGTAATGTTGGGGTGGCGCCTGTGGCTTAAGGAGTAGGGCGCCGGTCCCATATGCCAGAGGTGGTGGGTTCAAAGCCAGCCCCAGCCAAAAATCACAAAAAAAATAAAAAAAATAAAATACAGTAATGTTTCAGGATATAAAAATAAATGTCCACAAGTCAGTAGCCTTTGTATACACCAATAACAGTCAAGATGAGAAGCTAATTAAGTACACAACTCCCGTCACTATAGTCTCAAAGAAAATGAAATACCTAGAAATATACCTAACGAAGGAGGTGAAGGACCTCTATAAAGAAAACTGTGAAATCCTCAGGAAGGAAATAGCAGAGGATATTAACAAATGGAAGAATATACCATGCTCATGGATGGGAAGAATCAACATTGTTAAAATGTCTATACTTCCCAAAGCAATCTACCTATTCAATGCCATTCCTATCAAAATACCAACATCGTACTTTCAAGATTTGGAAAAAATGATTCTGCGTTTTGTATGGAACCGGAAAAAAACCCGTATAGCTAAGGCAGTTCTCTGTAACAAAAATAAAGCTGGGGGCATCAGCATACCAGATTTTAGTCTGTACTACAAAGCCATAGTGCTCAAGACAGCATGGTACTGGCACAAAAACAGAGACATAGACACTTGGCATCGAATTGAAAACCAAGAAATGAAAATAACATTTTACAACCACCTAATCTTCGATAAACCAAACAAGAACATACCTTGGGGGAAAGACTCCCTATTCAATAAATGGTGTTGGGAGAACTGGATTTCTACATGTAAAAGACTGAAACTGGACCCACACCTTTCCCCACTCACAAAAATTGATTCAAGATGGATAAAGGACTTAAATTTAAGGCATGAAACAATAAAAATCCTCCAAGAAAGCATAGGAAAAATACTGGAAGATATTGGCCTGGGGAAAGACTTCATGAAGAAGACTGCCATGGCAATTGCAACAACAACAAAAATAAACAAATGGGACTTCATTAAACTGAAAAGCTTCTGTACAGCTAAGGAGACAATAACCAAAGCAAAGAGACAACCTACACAATGGGAAATGATATTTGCATATTTTCAATCAGACCAAAGCTTGATAACTAGGATCTATAGAGAACTCAAATTAATCCACATGAAAAAAGCCAACAATCCCTTATATCAATGGGCAAGAGACATGAATAGAACTTTCTCTAAAGACGACAGACAAATGGCTAACAAACACATGAAAAAATGTTCATCATCTCTATATATTAGAGAAATGCAAATCAAAACAACCCTGAGATATCATCTAACCCCAGTGAGAATGGCCCACATCACAAAATCTCAAAACTGCAGATGCTGGCGTGGATGTGGAGAGAAGGGAACACTTTTACACTGCTGGTGGGACTGCAAACTAGTACAACGTTTCTGGAAGGAAGTATGGAGAAACCTCAAAGCACTCAAGCTAGACCTCCCATTCGATCCTGCAATCCCATTTCTGGGCATCTACCCAGAAGGAAAAAAATCCTTTTATCATAAGGACACTTGTACTAGACTGTTTACTGCAGCTCAATTTACAATCGCCAAAATGTGGAAACAGCCTAAATGCCCACCAACCCAGGAATGGATTAACAAGCTGTGGTATATGTATACCATAGAATACTATTCAGCCATTAAAAAAAATGGAGACTTTACATCCTTCGTATTAACCTGGATGGATGTGGAAGACATTATTCTTAGTAAAGCATCACAAGAATGGAGAAGCATGAATCCTATGTACTCAATTTTGATATGAGGACAATTAATGACAATTATGGTTATGGGGGGAAGCAGAAAGAGAGAAGGAGGGAGGGGGGTGGGGCCTTGGTGTGTGTCACACTTTATGGGGTCAAGATATGATTGCAAGAGGGACTTTACCTAACAATTGCAATCAGTGTAACCTGGCTTATTGTACCCTCAATGAATCCCCAACAATAAAAAAAATATATATTTGGGGAAAAATATACAGATTAACAATAAAAAATACAAATAAAGTAAAAAAAAAAAAACAACTCTCCCAACCCAATTTCTTCAAGGGTGTTCATAATTGCTAAGTCATGGAAAAAGCCCAAGTGCCCATTTATCCACAAATGGATTAATAAATTGTGGTATATGTACACCATGGTATATTATGCAGCCTTAAAACAAGATGGAGACTTTACCTCTGTCATGTTTACATGGATGGAGCTGGAACATATTCTTCTTAGTAAAGTGTCTCAAGAATGGAAGAAAAAGTACCCAATGTACTCACCCATATTATGAAACTAATGTAGGAACTCGAAATGAAAGCTATAACCCAGTTACAACCTGAGAATAGGGAGAAGGGGGAGAATGGGGAAAGGGAGGGGAGGGAGGGGGGAGGTAGGTGGAGGGAGAGGGATTAATGGGATTACACCTGTGGTGCGTTTTACTAGGGTATATGTGAATCCTAGTAAATGTGGAATGTAAAGGTCTTAGCAAAATAACTAAGAAAATGTCATGAAAGCTATGTTAACTAGTGTGATGAAAATGTGTCAAATGTTCTATGAACCAAGTGTATGGTGCCCCATGATCATACTAATGTACACAGCTATGATTAAATAAAAAAATAATAGATAAAAAAGAGAAAAAAATTTAAAAAAATAAAATGACTTGCTTTTCTTCCAGAGGCTTAAAGAGACCTGGACCCCCCTGGGTTACTCACAGGGTTAGGCTTTTTTGGAATTGTAAAATTCCTTAGGCCTTTTCTCTGAAGCAATACACCCCATGAAGCCTGAGATCCAAGGGCATGCTGCTCTTCCTCGGAGATATGGGCCAGAAGGTTGACATATGTTAACACCATATTGTCAGAGGTCTATAGGTACTCTGCCCTGAGGGAAGGACACAGTCATTACTTCATACTGAGTAAACTGAGTGAATGCTTGAAGATATTCTTCTATTAACTCTGTTCCCTTATGGCTACTTTCGTCTTTGTGATCTGCTCGGAAAACTAGTCACTGTTTAGAGGAGAGATTTACTACACAAGTAATTGCATTGATATGATAAATATTTCCTTTCAAGTTAAATTACAAATATGTAAAAAAGAAGATAAGATGATGGAACTAATAATAGATTAGGTGTGTACGTGACTGGAAGAGTATAAAACTCAAACTTGGAATAAAGAATTTTGCTATATGCCATCCCATGGTGTATAGTCTGTTTCTTGACTCAATAATTACAGGAGCAAATTTACACCCATGGCAAAGCTGCTGTTCATTCGCGTGTCCGGTCACGCAACACCCCCCATCCCCAAATTCCCCCTGAGCAGCTGCCTATGCAGGTGAGGGGCTGAGCCAGGAGCCCTCAGCAAGCTGCCCACCTTCATCAGCGCCAGCTGCTGCCCTGCGGCACATGCCAGTGGTCCTGACATCCCCAAGATGACCCCTTTTAGGGGCAGTAGCCCACAGGTCACTTCTGGGTCCCCTGCCAGTGCTAGCATTTCCGAGCTGGCCCTGCCAAGGGTCAGTGGTGTACAGGTCACCTCAGGGATTGCTGCAGGCCCTGGTATCTGAACTGGCCCCGTCCAAGGGTCAGTGGTGTACAGTTCCCCTTGGAGATCCCTGGCAGGCTTCCGTGAGGGCGCTGTGGCGCACAGGTCCCCTTGGGGACTAAGGGATGAGCACACGGATCGACAAGGGAAGGGCTCTCTTACCCCCACCTCCTACCCGAGGCCTGGGCTTCTCCCCAAGGGAGGAACCCGATTGCAGACCTGGTGACTCATGGAGCCTGTAGGGTCTTTTCCTGAAAAAATAAAACTCTCTCCATCTCGCTGAACTCTCCACGGAAAGAATTACAGTCAGTCGGGGAAACACTGGGAGGGGTTGTAGAAACCGTGGCGCTGCCAGTAGTCGGCACAGGAGAGTGCGCGGAATATACCGCGCACCCGGCTGTGGGCGGGACATTTAAATCCCTGGGCGGCCGCTGGGCGTGAGCTGGGAGACCACGGGGAGGGCCGGGCGGGAGTGGAGGCTGTGGGATGGAGGACCAGAGCGCGGCTCCAGGTCTTCATCTTCTCCACGCAGTGCCTCCTGCGCTGCTCCCCTGGAGCCTCCTGCTGAGGTGACATCCGTTCTTAAGGACCTTCTGGCACATCCAACCAGGGAGGAGTCTGCGCGATTATGGCCGGTGGTGGCGGGAGGGAGGAGGGCGCAGGCCAAAGCGCAGCTGCGGTGCTCAGGCGGGGACCGAGGTCCAGTGCCCACTGTGCCTCCGCCTCCTCACTGACAGGCATGGCCGTCAGAGCTGTGCACTGACTTGGTGGCGACTGCCAGTCAGCAGCGGCCCCGCCCCTCCGTGCCCGGCACCCCGCCCCTGCCCCGTCCCCTTCAGGCCTCCTTCTTCCTTCTTCCTTCTTCCTTCGTTCTCTCTCTTCCCTCCTTTCCAACCACGGTCTGACCTTTTCCAGGCGGCACCCACTGTGGAAGGCAGCGCTGTGGCATGTGCATCAGGAGCAGTGGCGACCTCAGCCTGAGCACAGCTGCGGTGACTCCTGCTGGCTTTCACCTGCAGGCCTCAGATGGAATTGCACATTGCAGAGAGCCCGGGCTATGCAGATGTGGAAACCCACATCAGCTCCTGATCTCCTGTACAACCCTGAACATTGGCTGGGCCCGGTAACCCTGACTGGCTCCTGCAGCCACAGGCAACCCCTGGGCACATTTTCACCAGCTCTTCCAGCACATAGATGGACAAATGTGGCCACAATATTCCATCAGCCAGATCCAATCCTGTGTGGAAGAGGGAGTGGCAGCCTGGCTGGAGGCCTTCCTCAGAGGCTCTTTGAGATCACCCTTCCTGTCCTGGCAGTCATAGGTGTGGTGCAGGACCATCCCTGAGCTACCTCTTCAGGCTGCGTGACTCTGGGCGGGGTGGGGAATGTGACCCTCCATGTCTCCCAGGTCCACTCTCCTTTGTGTAGCAATGTGAGGCTAGGTGACACCCTATGAGCGACATATGTAGTGCCTCAGCAGGGCCTGGCCTTTCCCCACACACACAAAGATGGGCCTTATATCCCTCAGGATAGCGGCTTCCTGGCTACTTCTGTCACACCTGGAACTTATGTGGCCCTGGGAGCAGAGGGGCAGGGGCTGCTTTGCATATGCTGCTACAAGAAGTATGTCTGCGTGGTAGGAAGAATCAACTTTGGTGTTTTCCACCTTGCATGTGGATGGCCTCAGCCCCCTGGTTTTGTTCTTGTTGGACATTGCCTAAGGGCGGAAGGTAGCAGCCAACCTCAACATAGTCCCCCAGCCTTCCTGGTAGGCCTTCTGTGTCACAGCGTGATCCAATGTGGAGGCTGCTTGTGCTCAAGGCTGAGGGTTTTATGCTCCTTCCAAGACTTAAGAGCTCAGGGGCAAAAGGGCCCTAGCTTCCCTTGTAGGATTACTTGAGGAGCATGGACACATGAAAACAAGGGCCTGGGAGGCCACCACTTGGCCATCCCCCTGTGGTCCCTGTGGCTGGTGGCCCAGGTCCCCAGAACTTCAAACCACAGTGTGAGTCCAACTAGATTCCTTACCAAGAGGAGGCAGTGTAGCTTTGGTCCATTTGGGGCAGCAACATTCCAGGCTTCTGAGATCCCATCCCAGAGATGGGCCTCTTCAGTGTCCATATCACTCATTCCCTGGGTCACTTGCACCTTTCACACACCCTTACTGAACCCTGAGTCAGTGTCACATGCCATGCTGGTCACCGGGACACTGCAGGGAAGTAGACCTGGAGCTGGTAAGAGTGAGGGCTGCCCAGTGCTGCAGCAGGTCAAGCTGGTGGATCCCCATTGATGACACCGACCAGCCAGGCAGCCTTTCCTGGCATATGAACTGTTCCATCGTGCTGCTGTTCAAGATGCTCGTCCTCTGTGGGACCACAGCATCCTGATAAAGGTGTCCTCTGTGATGCGGTGAACCCTAGACAAGGGCAAGTGAGTGCAGCCACCCTTGGCACAGCCTGGCTGACTACCTGCTCCACCCCCTGCAGTAGTGAAAACACTGGGGCAGTCTTCACTGTGCCCCAACCAAGAGGCCCACTGGCCAGGAACTCAGACCAGTCATTCTTTTTCCTCAGGGGCCTCTCTGTCCCAGTGTCAACAAATGGCACTCCCTACCCCAAGCACCCTTGGACAGACACAGTCTCTCCCCACTGACCCTGGTTCCCAATCGAGGCCCTGACAACCCAGCTTTCCTTTCCTTCTGTTTCCTCCAACTCGGGGCTCTCAGGGGTTCCACCAGGTCATAGAGTAAACAGATGTTCAAACAATAGCCATAGTACATCCAAGCAAAGGCTGGTGACAGTGGGGTGTGCAACACATTGGGGGACCCAATGTGAAGTGGATCCCTCTGCCAGAAAGGGTGGGACAGACAGAACAGGGAAGCATCACCCTAGCTGCCATGTTCAGGGGTGCAGGAGGGATGGGGGCATGTAGAGTTACCCATGTCTGCCCTGTTTCACCTTCTCTCTCTCATTCAGCTCAGGGCACCTCTGGCACCTGGGACACCCTAGAACCCTCCCCACCTCTCCCCCTGTCCCCGAGCCCAGCAGGCAGGACAGCCTCAGGGCAGCTGACCAGTGCCAGGGAAAAGACATGTTGAGTATGGAGGGAGCTCAGGGGAAGCCTCATGCACCCCAGCAGAAGTTTGATGAATGGGCCTTCTCAGAGCTGGGACAGAGTGCATGCAGGGCCACCGTACAACAGTGCTGCATTATTATAATTTAACAATTCTGTTTTCTTTGAGTGACTATCTGCTCTGACCCTACTACCACTAACTGAGTGATCCTCTAGGCATATTTCTGGTTCAGTTCCCAGGGAGAATTTTGCTGATCCTAACTACTTTATTTTTCCTATTAGCCAGGACATTTTAAAAGCTAATCATGAATGCTAAGCTTATATTTTGGCTTGAGTGTGTCAGGGGCCAATCGGCCCGAAGGATATTGCCAGTCTCACTTTGCAGTGAATAGCTAATTTTTGCGTAGGATTGCTAAACTGCAGGGATTTGGAAAAATTAGAAGAAGGTAGGGGGGTGGAAGTAGGCATTGTAATTCACCCCTCTATACACCTATCTGCATTATTTCATTTGAGTCATTCAAGATTTGGACTTATGTATTTAAGTCTGTTCTGCTTTCATCTGGCTACTGGATATTTTTATAGTATAAAATTTTATATATTATTATTGTAAGTGTCCTGGGTACAAAGTGAACAGGAAGAGAAACCAAAATAAATGCATGAATAAATTTTCCTGGATAGTATAAGTGAGAGAGGATACACAGGAAGGGTGAGGTCTAGGAGAAAAGAAGTCTTCTCAAGGATACCACAGGATACACCTGCAGGGTCCTCTCCATGGTGACTCAGCTCTTAGGAATATATAGACTTAACTTCCTGGAACCTGAAAATTTCCACTTCTGTGAAATCCTGGACTGGAATAGTTTCTCCCACTTGATTCAATCTGACCAGTAAGAAAGGTACCCATGGGTTGGAACATTTTGACTTAGAGATAAAAAGGAAAAGTTCAAACCAGTCTAGGAGCAAGGCCATTTTGAATTCTTCTATGCCATTAGCTCTGCCAGCTGAATAAAAGCTTTTTTCTCTTAAATACAGTGTTTGGGTGCTCTTTCTCTCCACTGGGCCTCGTATTCCAGCAACATATATTCCTAGGAATCACTCAGAAATAGAAGATAATAGATGAGAATGGTGAAAAAAATTAACAAACCAATATTCTAAACTGAAGATTAGAAACAGTAGGTAAGGAGCTCTTCAGAAAAGCATCAGGGAATTACAGATGGAGTAGGTCTCCTATGTCAGGTATTTCTGAAGCAGACAGAAAAGTTTGATTATAAGAAGCATCACCCAGCCGGTACTAGTGTTTGAAGCAAAAGAAACTAGTTTTGATGCTTTGAGCTTTTAATTCAGAGAAATATTCTCCACTGATTTCTAAGAAAGTTCAGAAGTATTAGAAATTCTAAGCCAGCTACCAGAGGAAGTAAGCAGTCCCAGAGATTTGCCATTATCATGCATCAAAGCAGTAAAAAAGAATGCACAGCACTTTAACTCTTTGTTGACTGAGAACAGGCTGTTATAAGATCAAGTGACCTCTTATACTGGTGAATGCCTTAGACCAATTTGGAGGGTAAGAAGTATCTGAGAATTCAAACATCGAACCCTAAACATAAACAGCAATGGGTAACCTGGATAGGCCACTTCAAATATGAGTTCTCAATGAATGAAGACGCCCAGGAGTGATAATGTAGCTGGTTTAGCCTAACCCCAAACCAGCAAACTATTTGAACTGGGAGTTAAACCCAAATCTTTTCTGTGTTTGTAAATAGTTTATTGGAAATCACCCTCATTCATTTATTTAAATATTGTCTATGGCTGCTTTTGCACTATCATATCAGAGGTGAGTAATCACTATAGTGACAACATGGCCTGCAAAGCCCAAAACATTTAGCCCTAGCTAAAGCCCTAGCTCCCCATGATCATATTGATGTACACAGCTATGATTTAATAAAAAAAAAAAGAAAGAAAGAAAAAGTTTGCTCCCAGGCCTAACTTACCACCCAGTAAACAATGCTTTTCAATACAAATGTATTTCCCATAGTTGGAAAATGGAGATCAATGTTCTATATGGAGATGGTGTTTGATAATACTAATTCTCAGCATAAAGTATTAGTTTGCCCTATCAGAACAAAATAAATGTCTGAAGAAAATGGACAGAGGCCAGGAGAGGAAAGGAGAGGAAGCAAAAGGAAGGAAATTCAGGGGAGGAGAGGACACAGGAGGGCACAAGCAGGAGAGGAGAAATGGTTTGCAATCTGGAGATATGTTGTATTTAGTACCATTTGCTTCCGATGTGATCTATATGCCATTACTCACAGTAAAGTCATCCTATTTTAAATTAGTTGAAAGCAGATTTTGCTGATGTGCAAATGAAAAACTCCTGATCAGTTTAGCTTATCTGATGACTCAAAGTGGTAGTAGGGCGGGTAGCAATAAACTTTAAACCAGAATGGTGGCATTGCCTACATTCTGGTTGCCAAAACTAGCAGTGTGAAAAATTTCAAGAAGGGCCAAAAGAACAAACAATGGTGTTGAAAAGTCTCTTTAAAAATGGAACAATGATCTGGGCATGGTGTCATGGACCTGTAGTTCTACTGGGGGAACTGAGGCAGGAAGATCGCTTGGGCTCAGGAATTGGAGGTTATTGTGAACTATGATTGTACCACTGCATGTCAGCCCTATGACAAAGTAAAACCCTAACTCTTGGAAAAATAAATGGAATTATGGAGTAAGATTTAGCAGAAGACTCCTTCCCACTACTGAAAGAAAGATTACATATTTATATTAGACTGTTAGGCCTGTAATTAAAAGGCAATTTTATGCTGGGTTTTTTTTTTGTATTTGTAATTTTCATCAGAATTGATTAAAGGAAATTGTCAGTAAGAGTGCCAATAATATAAACTGTTAGGCTTGCTATCAAAATTACAATGGCTATACTTAGTAGATTAAAAGTAAAAGTTTACTTAATGCCACCTTACATGTGTAGGACAGTTTTATTATATATACTTTAACATATATTTATGACATTCCTTTACTTTGTTAATATACTTGGCAGTCCAAAGCCTGCTATCAAATAATCAAATAGGCTCCTTTTTATTCTAAAGCACTAACACTGTACACTAAAAGTAATAAAGCTAATTAAATGAAAGGAAAACTAGCTCCTTGAGATTATTCTATTTTATATAAAACACACTAATAGGTATTTAGCTGGATGAATGTAATAGTTTCTGTGGGAACCAATTTAAAGCCTAAGTAAATGAAAATATTGATTTTTGCTGTGTTTTTTTTTTTTTTTTTTTTTTTTGTAGAGACAGAGTTTCACTTTATCGCCCTCGGTAGAGTGCCGTGGCGTCACACAGCTCACAGCAACCTCCAACTCCTGGGCCTAGGCGATTCTCCTGCCTCAGCCTCCCGAGTAGCTGGGACTACAGGTGCCGCCACAATGCCCGGCTATTTTTTTGTTGCAGTTTGGCCGGGGCCGGGTTTGAACCCGCCACCCTCGGTATATGGGGCCAGCGCCCTGCTCACTGAGCCACAGGCGCCGCCCTTTTGCTGTGTTTTTAAATGCAAACTAAATAAGGAAAATATGAGTGCTTACTATATAATAAGCAATGTGCAATGTCACTGAAAAAACATCATGAAGAAATAAGACATATACTTGCACTCCAAACGCATCTAACTATTCAGAAGAAGAATCAAATGAGAAATAATCAAATTTAAGATGGAAGTTTTAAATAAATTAGTGATAAGAACCAAGTATTGTACAAATAAAAAGCAAACTATGACCTTCATTCAAGTGAAAAATATCTTGGAAATTGTGCTCATTTTCTTTTTATCTCTTTATCTCTTCTAAAGATACTCACCATAGTGATAAATGTTCATGCAAAATGTCATATTTTCATCTATATCAATGAAATAACTATTTTTCCAATTTTTTCCCTAAACCTAAAACTTCCCTGAAAAATCACATCTGTTAGAAAGTATCTCACTTTTGCATTTTCTCAGAGCGAGACTGTCCAATTGGAAACCACCAATTAATTGAATACAATATAAATTCTGCCCTGTTGTTCAAGTGCAGACTTGCTGAATAAATTGTATAAGTTTTACTGAGATCTCCTAAAGGCAGCAGAAAGTGTGTTCTTTGCCTTCTTTTTCTTGCCAAATAAATAAGAAATTTTTATTTTTAGAGAAAGTTCTTGGTCTGTGCCCAGGCTTCCAGGCTGAAGCACAGTGGCACCATTATAGCTCACAGCAATCTTGAACTCCTGGGCTCAGACCATCTTCCCAGGTCAGCCTCCTGAGTAACGGGGACTACAGGCCTGTGCCACTATGCATGTTGGCTGATTGTGTGTGTGTGTGTGTGTGTGTGTGTGTGTGTGTGTGTGTGTGTGTGTAGAGATGCTACGGTGCCCTCCAGAAACATGCTGGTCTCAAAATTCTGGCTTCAAATGGTTCTTCTAACTTGGCCTACCAAAGGGCTGGGGTTACAAGCATGAGCTGCAGTGCTCTGCCAGAAATACATTTTAATGTCCACTATGTGTTTTTGGACTAAGTCTTGACTACATTTTATAGTGATAATTTTATTCTTAAATTTTTATAGCAATGTTTCTTACAGTAAACATTTCACTTACATAAGACTTTAAGCAATCAAGGAAATAACCTAATACATTTAACAATTAATTAACAATTATTTCTCCTAGACGATGGTCAGGACACTCTGAAAGTCAAGGCCAATTGTTACTTTGAAGCAGACATGATCTTTTGATTCTACTCCAAGTATACTGTGCATAGTCAGATGCTTTCCACAGCTCTTTCATCTCCCTCCCACCTTAGCCCTACCATTGTTTTATCTACCCCACACCCTACTTACATTTCTTATGCTCCTTCTCCTGTGAAATACTGTCAACATTAAAGTGCTCGTTAGCTCTGATAGTAAGTTCTTACGTGCTGGAGTCTGATAGGAATAAGTGGATTATGCTTGGTTTGATGAAGACTGGACAGTAAAGCAGAAGTTTAATTGGACAAAGAAGATGTGGCCTAATGGTAGTAAGTGGAATTTAGCAAGCTGTGTTTGTTCAGATTCTTTTCTGTGTCCCTTTGTCTTTAGAAATAAGGGTACTAAAAGGCATCTCTCAAATGAAGGGATACTAAGTGTAGAGTATAAACGTCTTTACAAAATAATTAAGAAAGTGCAGTGAAGGCAATGTTAATCAGTTTGTTGTATTTCAAATTGTATATAAAACCAGCACATTGTACCACAGTATTATTTAATAAAAAAAGAAAAAAGAAGTCTTAAGGCAGACTTTAGGGAAAGGGCAGAGAATTCTTTTATGGCTTGCTTCAGGGAGTAGGATGGGAGAAAGTCAGAGACAAATTCTTACTTCTGCTCTTTCCTCAAATTCCAAGAGATCATTTTTTTTTCAATAGCGTTTCCTAAACCGCATTGCCATTTTAAAGTTTTAATGTATGTTTAAAATGATATGGATAAAATATGAGTGGCAATGTGGTTGACACTTTGATAGCAGCATATGATTGAACATAAAAGAAGAAGATATTTTCTCTCATAAAACCACATAAGTGATATAAAATTACAAATTTAGGGATAAAGAGGTTCCTTTCATTAGGGTACCAAAAGGCATCTCTCAAATGAAGTCTTAAGGCCCACTTTAGGGAAAGGGTAGAGAATTCTTTCATGGTTTGCTTCCTGGAGTAGGATGGGAGAAAGTCAGAGAGAACTTCTACTTCTGCTCTTTCCTCAAATTCCAAGGGATCACTTTTTTTATAGTATTTCCCAAACCCCATTGCCATTTTAAAGTTTTAACATATGTGCAAAAAATATGTATAAAATCTGGGTGGGGAATGTGGATGACACTTTGATAGCAGCATATGATTGCACATAAGAGATAGGAGAAGATATTTTCTCTCATAAAACTATGTAAGTGATATAAAATTATATACTTTTAACGCTATACCTATATATAGATGATCCCCAACTTATGATGGTTTGACCAACAATTTTCCAACTTTTTGATGGTATAAAAACAATAAGCAGGGGAGAGTCCGAGAGCGCGCACACACATGCTGGTGCACTGGCACCTGCGGAATGAAGCGACTGCAGGTTCTCTTAACCTCAGTATCGTGGGGCCAAGCAGAGGTTGTCATATGGGAGAGCCCAGTGCCTGTGCTGCCGCCTCAGGTACCGACTCCAGTAGACCCTTGGCTGGAATGCTGACTGATTCCTCCACAAACTTCTAAGACTGACACCCTGGTGAACTTACTGGAGAATGCCTTCTGAATGCTGCCTCAGTATTCAGGAAATGCTGACAGGCCAGAGGCTCTGTCCCTCAGACAGTCTTGTTACCCTCTCTGCCTCCCTTGCCTGTCTCATACCCACACCTCTCAAAGGCCAGCACCTGCCACCTGCCCCCACCTGTCCCCAGGGATGTACACAGCAAAGGTCTGGGTAGGAAACTCAGAAGAACTGGATTCTAACTCAATGTTGATGTGAATTTGCTGTGTAACCCTGCCATTTTTCCTTGTTTGCAAGGAAAAGTAAGGGGGTGGGGGGAGAACCCAAGCTGAGCTATTATGCCTCCTGTAGTGGCATTGGGGGAGGGGCTGCAGCATGCCCACTCCCCCGGGTGTCCCCTACCAACAGGATCCCTCCCAACGGACCACAAGAACTTTCAGTGTCCTGGCACAGACATCTGGTCAACCCGATAAGGACACGAATGAGCACCAACGCCTGCCTCAGAACTCTGGTCGACCTGAGGGAGGGACAGACGGACAGACAGTCAGACACACAGACTCACAGACAGACAGATGAAGGACGGACGGACAGACACACACACACACACACACACACACACACACCTACCTGAGCTGAGGCTCTGTCTCAAAGAAAATAAGTAAATAGCCTTCTCATGCTGCTTGTTGTGAAGGTTTGTGCCTTCCCCGCATGTCTCGTCGCCATGCCTCAGAAAATTGAGGAAATCAAGGATTTTCTGTTCACAGCCAGGCGAAAAGATTCCAAGTCTGTCAAGATCAAGAAAAATAAGGATAATGTGAAGTTTAAAGTTCGATGCAGCAGATACCTGTATACGTTGGTCATCACAGACAGAGTAGGCCGAGAGACTGAAGCAGTCTCTGCTCCCTGGTTTGGCAGTGAAGGAGCTGAAATGAAGCAGACATGCTGATTTGAATTGTATTAAATTTTAAAAATCAAAAAAAAGATAATAAATAAATAAATAAATAATGAAAATAAACAAATAAATAAATAAATAAATAAACGGGTGGAAGGAAGGAGAAGAATGAATGAACGAATAAATAAATAAAGAAATAAATAAGCGGAGGGGGGCAAAAAGAAACCACTAGTGATCTATTTGCAAGCACACGGTCCGCAAACGCCCCCTAGTGGCATTATCCCCTGCATTAGGTCGAAAACTTTTCAGTCCCGACAGAGACCTCTGGTCAACCTGCAGACACTCCGACTTAGTGCCAACATGTACCCCGGACCTCTGTTCGACCCGAGGGGCTCTCCCGCTGGAGAGCCACACCACCCCGGTGGCCCAGATGCCCATCCGTCCTCCGAACTCCGTCCTCCATTCTCCGTTCTCCATCCTCCCTCCATTCTCGGTTCGTAGCGGGTAATGGGGGACAGGGGATGGGGGTGGAAAAAATACTAAGTCCAATGCCCTCAGGGCATGACGCTCCCACCTGCTGGTTGAATGCATGGGAAACGGGAGAGAGAGAGGGCTGGGCGGGTCCGGACACTGCTGTGAAAAATAAAAAAAGCAAAAAAAAGAAAAGAAGGAAAGGGAAAGGGAAAGGAAAGGAGAAAGAAAGAAAGAAAGAAAGAAAGAAAGAAAGAAAGAAAGAAAGAAAGAAAGAAAGAAAGAAAGAAAGAAAGAAAGAAAGAAAGAAAGAAAGAAAGAACATACATACCGCAGTGCAAAGTTGGCCAGCACATCGTCCGTCCATCCGATGTGGAAAAAGACAAAGAGTTTTATGTTTATACATAAAATAAAATGAAGGACTCAAAGAAAATAAGTAAATAAATGAAAAATAAAAATAAACCAAAAAATAAATAAACCAAAGGGTGGAAGTAAGGAGAAGAATGAATGAATGAAGAAATAAATAAAGAAATAAATAAGCGGGGGTGGGGGGCAAAAAGAAACCACTAGGTGAGCTATTTGTGAGCGTGCGATCCGCAAGAGTTCCCTAGAGGCAGGATACCAAATATTTTCAAAGTCCCGACAGAGACATCTGGTCGACCCACAGACGCTCCGACCAAGCGCCAACACCTGGTCTGGACCTCTGGTCGACCCAAGGGGCTGTCCCACAGGAGAGCCACAGCAGCCCCGTTGCCCAGATGCTGGTCTGTCCTCTGTCCTCCCTCTGCTCTTGGTTCAGAGCTGGTGATGGTGGACGTTTTCGGAAGAAATACTAAGTCCAATGCCCTCGGGGCATGACGCTCCCACCTGCTGGTCGACGGCATGGGAGGTGGGAGAGAGAGAGGGCCAGGCGGGGCCGGACAATGCCGTGGCCTTGAAACTCGGCGGCCCGGTAGGCAGCGGATGGGGTTGGCGGGGAAGTGCAAAGTGCAAAGTGCTGAACCGAGAGCAGAGGAAGGAGGTAGGATGGAGGATGGAGGATGGATGGGTGCCATGGGGGTGGCGTGGCTTTCCTGCTGGAGAGCCCCTCGGTTCAACAAGAAGTCCCGGGGGGTGTTGGCACTCTGTAGGACCGTGTGCGGTTCAACCAGATGTGTCTGTAGGGACTTTGAAAACTTTTGGAAAAAAAAAAAAAAAAAGAAAACTTTTGGGATCCTGCCTCTAGGGGGCGCTCGCACCAGCACTCTCGCAAATAGCTCACCTAGCGGTTTCTTTTCACCCCACCCCGCTTATTTATTTCTTTATTTATTTCTTCATTCATTCATTCTTCTGCTTCCTTCCACCCTTTTGTTTATTTATTTTTTTGTTTATTTTCATTTTTTATTTACTTACTTATTTTCTTTGAGTCCTTCATTTAATTTTATGTATATACGTAAAACTCTTTTCCTTTTTCCACGTCAGATGGACGGACGGACGGTGTGCTGGCCAACTTTGCACTGCAGTATGTATGATCTTTTTTCATTAATTCATTTTTTTTCTTTTTTTCTTTCTTACTTCCTTTTTCCTTTCCTTTCCCTTTCCCATTCCTTCTTTTCTTTCTTTTTTTTTATTGCTTTCCCCCCAAACACATCTGAGTGCCTATCAGGCTGCCGGGATCCGTGGGTGCAGCAGGACCAGAGGGGTGAGAAGGTTGAAGAGGAAAAAAGGGATGAAAGAAAGGAGGACCGAGTGATAAGAAAAAAAAGAAAAATAGAGAAAGGAGAGGGGGTGGGTAAAAGGAATATTGACAAAAATAAGAGAGGCACAGAAAGAGGGAGACAGAACAATATAGGTGTATAGTAGGGTACTTTGACACAACCTTAAAAAATCCCACCTTCTGGGGGTGCCCAGTTGGGTGGTTCCCTTGAGGTCAGCAGCTCTTTGCTAACCTGATCAGACACAGTACCCCACCTCCACCCAGTAGAGAGGAAAGACAAAAATGCTATAAAACAAGCAAACAGAAAACTTTACGGGATAAAATTGGGTGAAAAACGTAATAGTAGCAGTAGAAACACTAGCAAAAATGAAGTTCTAATTATTGAAAAAGACAGCAATGGGAAATTATAATTAAACTAGAAAAATTGAGAAAGAAAAAGGATCTGTATGGAAAAGGTTGAACTTATAAAACAAAACAACATCAACAACATCAAAATAAACAAACAAAAAAAACAACCAAACCAAAAAAAAAGAAAAAAACACAACCAAAAACAAAGCAATATGTATATGTTATTGAATATTGTCTGGGCAACACATGGTCTTCTGGGGTATGAGATGTTAATCACAGTTCTGATATGACTGGAGGGTGCTGATTTCTCAAACCCCAGCAGGTAGACATCCTAAATCTCTCTTCAGCCCACTTAAAAGGCACTTTGAACTTGTTCACTTGCTGAGCAGAATCTTTCCCAGAAAAGTGCTTGTCACTGGAATCACTGCTGAAGTGGCTATCCACTTACCCAGTGTGCCAAAATTGGTCTCACTCTGCCCCTGAGGGTTAGGGCTGCAGGGTGGCTCAGACCCCACCCTTAGGCTACTTGGTCGCTGGGTTACCAGCTCCCACCCAATTCTACCTCTGCAACCCTGAGGGCGGAGCTTGCCGGGGCAGATGGCTCACAATGGCTCCCTGTGACCCACCGCCAAACACCATTAGCTCTGTCTGGCTCAGCGGCTCAGACTGGGGCCCTAGACAATGGCCAAAGTTCTCCACACTCCCGCTCAGGCTCTCCCCAAGGCAGTTCAACTGAGTGCCAAGTCGAAAGACACCAAAACAGTTGACAGGTAAGGCCTTTCTGGTTTGCAGTCTCGCTGCTACTGAACTTACACTTGTGGGCGGGTTTAGACTGATTGAACACACGCGACCACTTGCCCGTTTTCCACTGTTTTAGTCCTCATCTTGGGGTCCAGAAGTCTCTCGCTGACTCCCTGTATCCTCGCAGGGGTGATGATAGGCAGATCCCACCAGGCAGAGATGCCTGGAGTTCTATCTCCCCAGACTCAGGTGCCCAGATGCAAGAGAGCTGTTACTCAGCTGCCATCTTGTTCCGCCTTCCAGACATCTACTTCTTTGTGTTTGGGCCAATACCATGCTGTTTTCATCACTATTGATTTGTAGTATAGTCTGAGTTCTGGTAGAGTAATTTCACTTGCTTTGTTTTTATTTGTGAGTAATGTCTTGGCTATTCGAGGTGTTTTCTGATTCCATATAAAACAAAGTATTGTTTTTTCAAGATCTTTAAAGTATGACAGTGGAATTTTAATAGGGATTGCGTTGAAGTTATATATTGCTTTGGGTAGTATGGATATTTTAACAATGTTGATTCTTCCCAGCCATGAGCATGGTTTTTTTTTCCATTTATTAACATGCTCGGCTATCTCTTTTCTTAGACTTTCATGGTTTTTTTATATACGTCTTTACGTCCTTTGTTAGATAAACTCCCAAATATTTCATCTTTTTTGACACTACTGTGAATGGAATAGAGTCCTTAATTGTTTTTTCAGCTTGACTATTGTTGGTATATATAAAGGCTACGGAGTTATGAATGTTGATTTTGTAACCTGAGACATTGCTGTATTCATTGATCACTTCTAAGAGTTTTGTAGTAGAGTCCCTAGTGTTTTCCAGATATACAATCATATCATCTGCGAAGAGCAAAAGTTTGATCTCTTCTGACCATATGTGGATACACTTGATCGCCTTTTCTTCCCTAATTGCGGTGGCTAAAACTTCCATTACAATGTCAAAGAGCAATGGAGACAATGGGCAGCCTTGTCTGGTTCCTAATCTAAGTGGAAATGATTTCAATTTAACTCCGTTCAATATGGTATTGGCTGTGAATTTGCTGTAGATGGCCTCTATCAGTTTAAGAAATGTCCCCTCTATATCAATTTTCTTAAGTGTTCTGATCATGAAGGGATGTTGGATGTTATCAAAAGCTTTTTCTGCATTGATTGAGAGGATCATATGATCTTTGTTTTTAACTTTGTTTATGTGCTGAATTACATTTATAGATTTACTTATATTGAACCAGCCTTGAGACCCTGGGATAAAGCCAACTTGATCATCATGTATAATTTGTTTGATGTGTTGCTGGATTCTGTTTGTTAGTATCTTGTTGAATATTTTTTGCATATATATTCATTAGTGATATCGGTCTATAGTTTTCTATTCTTGTTGGGTCTTTCCTGGTTTGGGGATCAGGGTGATGTTTGCTTCATAGAACGTGTTGGGTAGTCTTCCTTCTTCTTCTACCTTTTGGAACAGGTTGAGTAGTATAGGTACTAATTCCTCTTTAAAAGTTTGGTAGAATTCTGATGTGAAACCATCTGGTCCCGGGCTTTTCTTTTTGGGGAGGTTTTGTATGGTTGATGTTATTTCCGAACTTGATATGGGTCTGTTCAACATTTCCACTTGATTCTGGTTAAGTCTTGGAAGGTGATGAGCTTCCAAGTATCGGTCCATTTCTTTCAGATTTTCATATTTCTGAGAGTAAAGTTTCTTGTAATATTCATTAAGAATTGTTTGGATTTCTGAGGAGTCTGTTGTTATTTCCTCTTTGTCATTTCTGATTGATGAGGTTAGAGATTTTACTCTTATTTTCCTGATTAGGTTGGCCAACACTTTATGTATTTTATTGACCTTTTTAAAAAACCAGGTTTTTGATTTATTGATCTGTTGTATTATTCTTTTGTTTTCAATTTCATTTAGTTCTGCTCTGATTTTGGTTATTTCTTTTCTTCTACTGGGTTTGGGGGTGGAGTATTCTCCCTTTTCCTGTTGCTTGAGATGTCCCATTTAGCTGCTAACTTCCTCTCTTTCCGTTCTCCTGAGGAAGGCTTGCAGTGCTATAAATTTCCCTCTTAAAACTGCCTTTGCCGTGTCCCAGAGGTTCTGATAGTTCGTTTCTTCATTGTCATTTTGTTCCAAAAATTTGGCAGTTTCCTTCTTGATCTCATCTCTGACCCAGGTATCATTCAGCATGAGGTTATTTAACTTCCATGTTTTTGTATGAGTATGCAGATTCCTGTTGTTACTCAGCTCAAGTTTTATTCCATGATGGTCTGAGAAGATGCATGGACTAACTTCTATTCCTTTAAATTTACTGAGGTTAGACTTGTGACCTAAGATGTGATCGATTTTGGAGTAAGTTCCATGGGATGATGAGAAGTATGTGTATTCAGTTTTGTTGGGATGAAATGTTCTGTAGATGTCTGCTAAATCCAAATGCTGGATGGTTAGATTTAAATCTAGAATTTCTTTACTCAGCTTTTTGTTGGCGGATCGATCCATCACTGTCAAAGGAGTGTTAAAATCTCCGACTATTATGGAGCTGGAGGAAATCAAGTTGCTCACGTCTGTTTGAGTTTCTCTTATAAATTGAGGTGCATTCTGGTTGGGTTCATAAATATTCATAATTGAGATCTCATCATATTGAGTATTACCCTTAACAAATATGAAGTGACCATTCTTGTCCTTCCTTACTTTTGTTGGTTTAAAGCCTATTGTATCTGCAAATAAAATTACAACACCTGCTGTTTTCTGGTTACCATTTGCCTGAAATATGGATGACCATCCTTTCACCCTGAGTTTGTATTTGTCTTTTAAGTTAAGATGTGACTCTTGTATGCAACAGATGTCTGGTCTGAGTTTTTGTATCCAGTCAGCTAACTTATGTCTCTTTAGAGGACAGTTTAAGCCATTCACATTGATGGAGACTATTGATAAGTTTTGTGAAATTTGGGGTATCAAGTTTTTCAAAAGTCCATTGGACATTTTTAATCTTTTCACCATTGTAGAAGTTGGAGTTTGTTCAGGAGTTTCTGAGTGAGTTTACGTTTGTAGTAGAGAATTGGGTTGGTCATTATGGAGAATAGGTCTGAGAACATCTTGAAGAGCTGGTTTGGTTGTGGCAAATTTCTTCAACATATGAATGTCATTAAAGTATTTAATTTCTCCATCATAGATGAAACTCAGTTTAGCTGGGTACAAGATCCAGGGTTGAAAGTTATTTTGCTTTAGGAGATTAAAAGTCGATGACCACCCTCTTCTGGCTTGAACATTTTCAGCAGAGAGATCTGCAGTCATTCTAATGTTCTTACCTTTGTAGGTAATGACTTTCTTTCGCCTGATAATCTTGAGTATTTTCTCTTTCATGTTAACTTTAGTGAAGCTAATTATGATATGTCTGGGGGATGACTTATTGGGGTTGAATCATGCTGGAATTCTGAAACTGTCTGCTATCTGAATTTCAGCGTCTCTAGGCATGTCTGGAAAATTCTCTTTCATAATTTAATGCAGAAGGGCCTCTGTGCCGATTGATGCCACTTCATCTTTTTCCGGAATTCCTATTATTCGTATGTTGACCTTCTTCAAATTATCCCAGAGCTCTCTAAGAGAATGATCCTTTTTTCCTCTCCATTTCTCTTCCTCTTTGAGCGTTTGGGAGCGTTCAAAGACTTTATCTTCAATGTCAGAAATCCTTTTTTCTGCTTGCTCCATTCTGTTGCTGAGGGATTCTACTGTATGTCCCATATCTTTTTTTTTTTTTTTTGTGGTTTTTGGCTGGGGCTGGGTTTGAACCTGCCACCTCCGGCATATGGGACCAGTGCCCTACTCCTTGAGCCACAGGTGCCACCCTGTATGTCTCATATCTTTAAGAGCTGAAAATTCTTGCTTCAGTGTCTAAGTCTTTGGTGATTTTGTCTTTAAATTTCTTAAATTCTTGAGACAACTTTTGAATTTTTCCTTGGATTCCTAATTCCTTTTTATCAGTCTTGTCTGCAATCCAAATTCTGAATTCGATTTCTGACATGTCTGCCAGTTGTTTATGAATGGGATCTTCAATTACATCCACCATATCTTTCCTTGGGGGGGTTGATCTACTCTGGTTATTCATGTTACCAGAGTTTTTCTGCTGATTCCACCCCTTGGTTGTTTTACTCCCTTTGATTTTTCCCCTGGGGTTTAGTTGAGGGCCCGTTCAGTGTTGTGGCCTGAGAGACTGGGGCCCTGTCTGTTGTGGTGGGGCTAAGTGGTTCTGACTTATTTTCAGCTGGCTTCTGTTTGACCACAGTGAAGCACTTGCTCTGGGTTGAAGTCTCAGTTCTCTGAGTCGGCCATTCCCTGTAAGTTTCCTGAGTCTGTGAGTCACCTCAGGCATATCCTATACTCATCTAACTCCAGTGATGAGTTGCCTCCTCTGGTTGCCCAGGGAGGCAGGGTGTGTGGCTTCAGCTGCCTCAGGGAACTGCCTCTCTGATGTGTTTCTCCCCCATCCTCACTCCTGTGTCCCAGAGTCAGGACCGACCAGCCGCAGTTCGGGCACTGTCCACACCCCAACAAATCCCTCAAGAATCTGGACTCCTGGGGGACAGGCCTCCAGATCCCAGAGTGAGGGTGGGGTGGGGTGCCGAGAGCCCAGAGCAGCAACAGAGAGCACACTCAGTTCCTCCCAATCTTTTTTTTCATTCTGAATATTATATTGTTCACTTAATATTTGTTCTTAACTTTTTTTTTTTATTAAATCATAGCTGTGTACATTGATGTGGTCATGGGGCATTGTTCACTAGCTTTACAGACCGTTTATCAAGTTTCACATATACCCTTGTAAGATGCACTGCTGGTGTAATCCCACCAATCCCCTTCCCTCTACCCACCTCCCCCCTCCCTCGCCTCCCTTTCCCCCTTCCCCCTATTCTTAGGTTGTAACTGGGTTATAGCTTTCATGTGCAAACCCTAAATTAGTTTCATAGTAGGTCTGAGTACATTGTGTACTTTTTCTTCCATTCTTGAGATACTTTACTAAGAAGAATATGTTCCAGCTCCATCCATATAAACATCAAAGAGGTAAAGTCTCCATCTTTCTTTAAGGCTGCATAATATTCCATGGTGTACATGTACCACAATTTATTAATCCATTCATGGATCGATGGGCACTTGGGCTTCTTCCATGACTTAGCAATTATGAATTGAGCTGCAATAAACATTCTGGTACAAATATCTTTGTTATGATGTGCTTTTTGGTCTTCTGGGTATATGCCCAGTAGAGGGATTACAGGATTGAATGGCAGATCTATTTTTAGATCTCTAAGTGTTCTCCATATCTCTTTCCAAAAGGAATGTATTAATTTGCATTCCCACCAGCAGTGCAAAACTGTTCCCTTTTCTCCACATCCATGCCAACATCTCTGGTCTTGGGATTTTTTGATATAGGCTAATCTCACTGGAGTTAGATGGTATCTCAAAGTAGTTTTGATTTGCATTTCTCTGATGATTAAAGATGATGAGCATTTTTTCATATGTGTGAAGGCCGCACGCCTGTCTTCTTCAGAGAAGTTTCTCTTCAAATCCCTTGCCCAGCCTGCAATGGGATCCCTTGTTCTATTCTTGCTAATGCGTTTGAGTTCTCTGTGGATTCTGGTTATTAAACCTTTGTCAGAGACATAACCTGCAAATATCTTCTCCCATTCTGAGGGCTGTTTGCTTGCTTTACTTACTGTGTTCTTGGCTGTGCAGAAGCTTTTTAGTTTGTTCAAGTCCCAGTAGTGTATTTTTGAAGCTGCTTCAATTGCCTGGGGGGTCCTCATCATAAAATATTCACCCAGCCCGATTTCTTCAAGGGTTTTCCCTGCACTCTCTTCTAGTATTTTTATAGTTTCATGTCTTAAGTTCACCTCCCAATCTTTAGCTCCGCCACACCACCTCAACCCAAGCCTCCAGGTTTAAGAGTGAGGGCAGGGTGGGGGGAGCAGTGGGAGCCCAGGGCCACCGGCAGTGAACACACTCAGTTCCACTTAGTTCATTTCCCAACTACCCAGCAGGCGCTCAGGTCTCCAGATCACAGAGCGAGGGTGGGGGGAGCGCCGGGAGACCAGAGCCCAGAGTCTCTCACCTGGCCACACCACCCCAGCTCAAACATTCAGGCTTCAGAGTGAGGGTGGGGTGCGGGGAGCAGCTGGAGCCCATAGCCACCAGCAGTGAACAGACTCAGTTCGACTCAGTTCCTTGCCCGGCCATATGGCAGGCACTCAGGTCTCCAGACCACATAGCAAGGGTGGGGGGAGTGCTGGGAGCCTTCAGGCTTCAGAGTGAGGGCGGGGTGGGGTGAGCAGCTGGAGCCCAGAGCCACCGGCAGCGAACAGACTCAGTTCGACCCAGTTCCTTGCCTGGCCACACGGCAGGCACTGAGGTCTCCAGACCACAGAGCGAGGGTGGAGGGAGTGCCGGGAGCCCAGAGCCAGGAGCGCAGAGCTGCCAGTAGCGAGGTAACACATTTCCACTCAGTTTTATGCCTGATTGTATTGTTGCCCAAGGAGGGCTGCTACACCACGCCTCAGGGAAATGCCGCCCTGGTGAGGGTCCCCCTCTGCTGACTGTCCTCACCTCTCTCCCATGCCACAGAATCAGCACTGACCAGCAGCAGCTCGGGGACTGTTCTCTCCCCTCTAGGAGTCACCCACGAATCCGAACTCCTGGGGGATGGGCTTTTAGACCTCAGAGAGAGTGAAGGGAAGTGCTGGGAGCTCAGAGTTGCCAGCAAAGGATATTTATAGTTTTATACAGTTTTATGTCTGGCAGGAGAACGCCTAGGCACCCTAGTAAGGGAGGAAGGTCCAGATTTTAGTAGGTCTCTCCCGTGAAGTGTAGTGGGAGGGCCTTTGATATCTGCTCATTTGTTTGTGGGGTTCTTAAGCTGATCAGGTGGGGGAAGGGGGACTCCCGTCCACTTGGTGGTGGGTTTTGTACCTTTTGTTTGCGTCCTTGTGGTCGCAGCTCTCCTCAGCAGGGTTGATGTGCGTTCTTCAACTTTCTCGCTTGGTGCTACTTGAATCCATCAGGTTACTTGCTAAATTTTCATCCCTTAACTCTCCTTCAGGACAGGAGCCTCTGTGGAAAGCTGGCTTCAGTTTGCCATCTTGTCTCCACCCCCCGGAAGTTAATAACTTAATGGGACATCTCAAACACCTGGAGAAGGAAGAACACTCCAACCTCAAATGCAGAAGAAGAAAAGAAATAACCAAAATCAGAGCAGAATTAAATGAAATTGAAAACAAAAGAATTATACAATAGATCAATAAATGCAAAAGTTGGTTTTTAGAAAAGATCAATAAAATAGAACAACCTTTGGCCAACCTAACCAGGAAAAAAAGAGTAAAATCTCTAATTTCATCAATCAGAAATGGTAATGATGAAATAACAACAGACCCCACAGAAATTCAAAAACTCCTTAATGAATACTATAAGAAACTCTACTCTCAGAAATATGAAAATCTGAAAGAAATCGACCAATACATGGAAGTACACAGCCTACAAAGCCTTAGCCAGAATAAAGTGGAAATGTTGAACAGGCCTATATTAAGTTCTGAAATAGCATCAACTATACAAAATCTCCCCAAAAAGAAAAGCCCAGACCAGATGGCTTTACATCAGAATTCTACCAAACCTTTAAAGAAGAACTAGTACCTATACTACTAAACCTCTTCCAAAATATAGAAAAAGAAGGAATATTACCCAACACGTTCTATGAAGCAAACATCACCTTGATCCCCAAATCAGGGAAAGACCCAACAAGAAAAGAAAATTATAGACCAATATCACTAACGAATATTGATGCTAAAATACTCAATAAGATCCTAACAAACAGAATTCAACAACACATCAAAAAAATTATACACCATGACCAAGTGGGATTTATCCCAGGGTCTAAAGGCTGGTTCAATATACGTATATCTATAAATGTAATTCAGCACATAAACAAACTAAAAAATAAAGACCATATGATTCTTTCAATCGATGAAGAAAAAGCTTTTGATAATATCCAGCATCCCTTCATAACCAGAACACTTAAGCAAATTGGTATAGAAGGGACATTTCTTTTTTTTTTTTTTTTGGTTTTTGGCCAGGGCTGGGTTTGAACCCGCCACCTCTGGCATATGGGACCGGCGCCCTACTCACTGAGCCACAGGCGCTGCCCAGAAGGGACATTTCTTAAACTGATAGAGGCCATCTACAGCAAACCCACAGCCAATATCATATTGAATGGAGTTAAATTAAAATCATTTCCACTTAGACCAGGAACTAGGCAAGGTTGCCCATTGTCTCCATTGCTCTTTAACATTGTAATGGAAGTTTTAGCCATTGCAATTAGGGAAGAAAAGGCAATCAAGGGTATCCATATATGGTCAGAAGAGATCAAACTTTCACTCTTCACAGATGGTATGATCGTATATCTGGAAAACACTAGGGATTCTACTACAAAACTTTTACAAGTGATCAAGGAATACAGCAATGTCTCAGGCTACAAAATCAACACCCATAAATCTGTAATGTTTATATATACCAACAATAACCAAGCTGAAAAAACAGTCAAGGACTCTATTCCTTTCACAGTAGTAACAAAGAAGATGAAATATTTGGAAGTATACCTAACAAAGGATGTGAAAGATCTCTAAGAAGAGAACTATGAAACACTGGTAAAAGAAATAGCTGAAGATGTTAATAGATGGAAAAACATACCATGCTCATGGCAGGGAAGAATCAACATTGTTAAAAATGTCCATACTCTCCAAAGCAATATATAATTTTAATGCAATTCCTATTAAAGCTCCATTGTCATATTTTAAAGATGTTGAAAAATAATACTTCGTTTTATATGGAATCAGAAAAACCTTGAATAGCCAAAACATTACTCAGCAATAAAAACAAAGCATGAGGAATCAATCACGCTACCAGACCTGAGACTGTATTATAAACCCATAGTGATCAAAACAGCATGGTACTGACACAAAAACAGAGAAGTAGATGTCTGGAACAGAATAGAGAACCAAGAGATGAATTCAACTACTTTCCATTATTTGATCTTTGACAAGCCAATTAAAAACATTCAGTGGGGGGAAAGATTCCCTATTTAACAAAGGGTGCTGGGTGAACTGGCTGGCAACATGCAGAAGATTGAAACTGGATCCACATCTTTCACCATTAACTAAGATAGACTGTCACTGGATAAAAGATTTAAACTTAAGACATGAAACTATAAAAATACTGGAAGAGAGTGCAGGGAAAACTCTTGAAGGAATTGGCCTGGGTGAATATTTTATGAGGAGGACTCCCCAGGCAATTGAAGCAGTATCAAAAATACACTACTGGGACCTGATCAAACTAAAAAGCTTCTGCACAGCCAAGAACACAGTAAGTAAAGCAAGTAAACAGCCCACAGAATGGGAAAAGATATTTGCTGGTTATGTCTCCGACAAAGGTTTAATAACCAGAATCCACAGAGAACTCAAATGCATTAGCAAGAAAAGAACTAGGGATACCATCGCAGGCTGGGCAAGAGACTTGAAAAGAAACTCCTCTGAAGAAGACAGGCACGCGGCCTTCACACATATGAAAAAATGCTCATCATCTTTAATCTTCAGAGAAATGCAAATCAAAACACTTTGAGATATCATCTAACTCCAGTGAGAGTAGCCTATATCACAAAATTTCAAGACCAGAGATTTTGGTGTGAGTGTGGAGAAAGGGGAACACTTTTGCACTGCTGCTGGGAATGCAAATTAATACATTCCTTTTGAAAAGAGATATGGAGAACACTTAGAGATCTATAAATAGATCTGCCATTCAATCCTGTAATTCCTCTGCTGGGAATATACCCAGAAGACCAAAAATCGCATCATAACAAAGATATTTGTACCAGAATGTTTATTGCAGCCCTATTCATAATTGCTAAGTCATGGAAAAAACCCAAATGCCCATCGATCCACGAATGGATTAATAAATTGTGGTATATGTACACCATGGAATACTATGCAGTCCTGAAGAAAGATGGAGACTTTACCTCTTTCATGTTTACATGGATGGAGCTGGAACATATTCTTCTCAGTAAAGTGTCTCGAGAATGGAAGAAAAAGTATCCAATGTACTCACCCCTACTATGAAACTAATTTAGGACCTTCACATGAAAGCTATAACACAGTTACAACCTAAGAATAGGGGGAAGGGGGAAAGGGTGGGGAGGGATGGGGAGGTGGGTAGAGGGAGGGGCATTGAAAGGATCACACCTGTGGTGCATCTTACAAGGGTATATGTGAGGCTTGGTAAATGTGGAATGTAAATATCTTTGCAAAATAACTAAGAAACTGCCAGGAGGACCATGTCAAGTAATGTGATGAAAATGTGTCAAATGGTCTATGAACCAAGTGTATGGTGCCCCATGATCATATTGATGTACACAACTATGATTTAATAAAAAAAAATACACTTTCATCATGTCTACATATATTACTGTGTCCTAAGTTATAGCTCAATGTCTGTGAATTCAAAGAGAAATTTCTCTTTCAAATTGTATGTAAATAGTGGGTTGTTCACTGAGTAATTTAGTGGGTGTGGGGGAGTCACTATATTTTCACCAGTGCATCATCTGGAGAGTGAAAATCTGGGTGAGTGCATGTAAGTAAAGTGCTTCTGCCTGCAAAATTTAAATAACTATTGAAATGCAAAGCTAAATCAATATCCACTCACACAATCATTCTTATGATATGTTTAAGGAAACAAGCTATTGAAAGGAAGGAATGTGGCTTGTCCACAAAATAAGTGGAACAAATGAAAATTCAAAGATGAAGATCAGAGATTTGCCAAATTTCAAGAAGAATAGTTAGTTACCCTTCATGAAAAGAGTATTAAAGTATAAATTTCCATCACTGCTAATTGCAAATTGCTGAAACCAATAGGTCATGAATGATGTATATGATCTACATTAGTATAGGTGGTGCTGTTTTTCCTCCACAGACACTCCCACATAGATTTGTACTCTAATTATATGTTTGTGTATTATATATTCAGAAATGTGCCAAATTGTAGGGAAATAAACAGATTTACACTTCTGAATGAGAAATTGGATGAAAAAATAAAAAAACAGGAAATACGGCAGAATAGTTATTCATCTGCTTAGAAGAGCAGACTTTGAAAGGCAATGATGAATAGTTTAGACTTCTCATTGTGGAACAGTGGCCATAATGCTTGGACTTTCCTTTCAGCCACCATTTAAGTCACCACAGTCAATGAAGAATGAATGAGAACACACAGATGAGGGCCACTGCTCATGGCATATAAATGTGCAATTAAAAATGTGTAAGTTAAAAAAAAATGTGTAAGTTGGTTTGGTGCCTGTGGCTCAAGCGGCGAAGGCACTAGCCATATACAACTGAGCTGGCAGGTTCAAATCCAGCCCATGCCTGCCAAACAACAATGATGGCTGCAACAACAACAAAAAATAGCCAGGTGTTGTGGTGGGTGTCTGTAGTCCCAGCTACTTGGGAGGTGGAAAGAGAATTGCTTGAGCCCAGGAATTGGAGGTTGCTGTGAGCTGTGATGCCACAGCACTCTACACAGAGGGACAGCTTGAGGCTCTGTCTCAAAAAAAAAACAAAAACGTGTAAGTCACAGCCACAAGAGTGATGAATGTGAACGTGTTTGCTTCAGATGTGTACATCACAGAGAAAGAAATCTTTCAAATCAATAATCTAAGGTGTCATCTCAAGAACCTAGAAAACTAAGAGCAGCCAAATAAAGAAAAATGCAAACATGAAAATGGGCATAATCCATGCAAAAGCAAAACTCCCTGGAATTGAAAATAGAAAAAAATAGGGAAAAAATCTATGTAGTAAAGAATCGTTTCTCTGAAAAAGTCACTTACAGGGTCAAAGTTATTATAAGTTTCAGATGAAACAGAGAAGGGACAAATTACCAATGTCAGGAATAAAATAGATAATATTACCACAGATCTTGCAAACATATAAAGAATGACAAAGAAAGCACAGGGACAACACTACACACACCAGTTAAACTACTCATGCAAAATGGACCAATCCTTGAAAATAAACAAACTAGCAATACTCATCCAATTTGAAATATTGTATATTGGATTTAATAACCCTCTAAATAGTAGAGAAATTCAATTTGTATTCTAACACCTCACCTAAAGAAACTTTGAGGTCCAGAAGTTTTCACTGGAGAAATCTACCATAGTTGAAGAAAAATTAATAATTCTGCACAATCTCATCCCAGGAAATAGAGGAGGAAAGCACACTGAACTCATTTTATGAAGCTAGTATTACCATGATGCCCAGAGCAGACAAACATGCACAATGATATCCCTCAGGAGTTTAAATACAAAATTATTAAACCATAATCAACTTGTATTTGCAGAGGTTATTGAAGGGAAGAAATCCCCACTGAATATTTATAAATCAACCAATGTGGTCTCTCATATTAAGAGATTAAAGGGGAAAATTACACGATTATATCAATTCATTTTAAAAATAATTTGGATAAATTTTATTATCATTTCTGAATAAAAAAACAAACTGACAAAACAAAAACCAAATTTTCAGCAATTTAGAAATAGACAAGAACATCTTTACCTTGAAGAAGTTCATCTCCAACCACCTACAGATACTAGTAAATTTCATATGAAAAAATGAATACTTTGGGCGGCGCCTATGCTTCAATGGGTAGGGCGCCGGCCCCATATGCCGAGAGTGGTGGGTTTGAACCCGGCCCTGGCCAAACTGCAACAAAAAATAGGCAGGTGTTGTGGCGGGTGCCTGTGGTCCCAGCTCCTTAAGGGGGCTGAGGCAAGAGAATCGCCTAAGCCCAGGAGTTGGAGGTTCCTGTGAGCTGTGTGACGCCATGGCATTCCACCAAGGGCAATAAAGTGAGACTTTGTCTCTAAAAAGGAAAAAAGAAAGAAAGAAAAAGTGAATACTTTGTCTCTGTAAAAAGCAAATGCACTTTTGCTCCTGCACCCCATGCCAGGGCTGGAAAAGACTTGCTGACTGACAAGGCAGAGTCCAGTTGCACAATTCTAGCTCACTGCCACCTCAAACTTCTGGGCTCAAGTGATACTCATTGCACCTGTTGTAGAGGACATGATGTTCTCCATAGAACATTTTTTATTTTCTTTTTCAGTTTTTGGCCAGGACTGGGTTTGAACCCACCACCTCCGGTATATGGGGCCCATGCCCTATTCCTTTGAGCCACAGGTGCCACCCTCTCCATATAACATTTTTTAGAAACTTAGAGCAACAACAAATGCAAAGTCAATACGTAATAAGTGCATGGAACCAAATTACAATATGGAAAATTAGCATTCAAATGTCATTTGTACCTCATTGTACTAGAAATAATAACAGGGACACTGAATGAAACACACAAGCTCTGATAATTAAGTTCACGAACTTGGCAGCAATGTACAAACAACTCAGTAAGGTTTCATAACCTTGCTACATCACAGCTGACATAACACAGCCATGCTCATGCCAACATGTGGTGGTGTCTTACTGAGTGTCGTTCATTATTGTGTTTGTGTGTTTTGGGCTGACATCCTAAGAATGTCAGAGCTTGAATTAGAGCAATGAGCAAACATTAAGTTTCTTGTTAAATGTGGCAGGAATGGAAGTGAAATCAGGGATATGCTAGTCCAAGTTTGTGGGGATAATGTCCTGAAGAAAACAGCACTGTACAAATGGATTAAATGTTTTTATAAGGGAAGAGAAAACAACACTGATGAAGAGAGATCAAGGCGGCCAGTAACAAGCAGAACTGATAAAAAACATTGCAAAAAGTGGTCCAATTGTGCACTAAAATCCTTAAAATCATCAGCTGGCTATGAGAAGCATAGCAGACTAAGTAAACGGTAGAGAAACAGGAAAAAGTTAACTGAAAATCTTAGCATGATTAAGGAAAAATGTGTACAAAAATGGTCCCTAAGGAGCTCATCAATGAACAAAAGTAAAGGACAGTCAAAGTTTACTGAGATCTTTTGGAGAGGCAAGACGATGTTTGGGGCCATGATATCACTAGTGATGAAACATGGATGTACCAATAGGACCCTGAAACAAAGAGTCAAAATGCACAGTGAAACTCGGCCAATTCTCCACAACCAAAAATTCTGTCAGTCCAAGTCAAGAGTCAAAATGACTTTGCTAAACTTTTTTGAAATCAGCAGTACTGTTCATTATGAATCTGTGCCAAATGGATAGTTAACCAAGGTTACTATTTGAAAGGGCTGAAAAGGCTGTGTGAAAGTTTTAGATGAAAATGACCTGAACTTTTCACCAACTCATGCCTCTTATATCACAACGGTGCACCAGCTGTCATGGCACTGTTGTGAGTCTTTAGCTAGTAAACATGTAACTATATCGAAACAACCCCTCCCTTACCAGATCTTACCAGATCTGGCCCCCAATGACTTGTTCCTTACCCAAAGATAAAGGAAATATAGTAAAGAAGACAAAAAGAGCTCCCAAAGGGCTTCGAAGGGTAGAGCCAAAATGTCTTTGAAGGATGCCAAGGCTCTGACATCAGTGAATAAATTCCCAAGGAGAGTACTTTGAAGATGACTGTAGTCATCTCCAGCAATGGGGTATGCAGCACTCTTTCTAGGATGAGTTTGAAAACTTCATTTTCAAACCACGAAAAGGGAATAGTTAATTGTAAATCTAAAAATAGATGAACAGCATAACAAAATAACTTTTTAAAAATCAAAATTTGTAAAATCTTGTGTCCTGAAAACATCATAATGCTGATGAAAGTAATGAGAAAAAGACCTAATTATAGAGTTGTTTTATATTCATAATGTGTAAGACTCCCATAGTAGTCAGTTCTCTTCACATGGATATATACATTTATATATATATGAGCTCTGTGAAAATGATAGCAAGATTGTTTGCAGTTGTAAACCAGATTATGCAAAAATGTATAGGGCAAAGAGAAGAACAAGCATAGCTACAATTTTGACAATATTAACACATAAAAGAAATAAAGATACATTGTAGTGAGCTTTTATATAAATAACTTGACAATGTGACCTGATTTCATAAAAGCAGAAAAACCAGAGGACATTTTTAGAAGTGATGGATATATTTAGTACCCTGGCTGGTGCTGGTTGGTTACACTTATATGTGTCTGTCTAAACTCCTTAAAATATGTACATAAAACGGATGCAATGTTTGTATATCAATTATACGTAAATGAAGGTAAAAAAAGAGTTATGTTACTGTAGTAATGTGCACTGTGTGTTATTAGTAGAAGGACAGACAGAGATCAACATAGGGGTAAACAAGGCCCTGAAACATTTGGATTCTTGGCCACCAACTTCTCCCACAGACCTCCTGCATTATCCTGGGCGTCCAGAGAGGGCGCCAGAGGGGGCAGGTCTCTGGCTGGGCAGAGGACATTCTCTCCACGTGGTGGGCGGGGCTACCGCAGCCTGGCGACCGGGCGGGGATGGGCGGGGCGTGTCCTGCCCGTGGAGGCGCGGCCGCAGCTGCTCGCTCCAATCTGTCACGTTGCTCAGAGCAAGGCCAGAGGAGACAGTTGAGGTTTACTGGACTTTGCAGCAAGGACACTGCCTGAAGTTGTTGCCCTTCAGACACGGAGGTCCTAGTCAGAGGATCGGAGCCCAGGGGCGTTTGTGGTAGGGGACGTTCCTGTGCCCTGAGGACTGAGCATTTCTCTGCTGGGCTTTCTTCTCCTTTAACGCCTGAAAGATGGGACTGTGGCAGCGCCCGCTCCTGCCTGCAGCGGTGTGGCGGTTTCCCCTCAGTGGCCCAGCCCCAGTGGACTCATATGCTCAGGGCTTCTAAGTGATTCCTAAGTGCCCAGTCATTTTGTGTGTTGAGGTTTAGTTAGATGACAATATTATCTGGTCTCATCATTTTGAAATTCATTCCTGCAATAGAAAAAAATGGAAAAACTTCTTACCTTGCTATATGTTTACCAGTGGTGTTAAATGTTGAAGTTATGACAATAAACACAGGAAATGGTTGTTTCATAATTGTAATGAAGTGCATAAGTTCTTTCTAGCAGTTTTGAAACATGACTACACACCCTAACATAGCTGTTTTGGAGAAGTAGAAGAAAAGAACAGATATTGTAAAAGTCAACCCATAGGGTATCCCTGGAATAGGAAAATTCAAGGAGGTGAAAGTCTGGTGGAGGGTACCAGGGGCTGTGAAACTGGGGCATAGGGAGTTAATTTTTAATAGATACGGAGTTTCTGTTTAGGGTGATGGAAATGTTCTTTCTGGAGGTGGATAGCCATGAGGATTGCATAACATTGTCAGCTTAATTAAATGGAGAATTGGAGTGATGAAAATAAATTCAGAATTATGTCCATTTGACAATGAAAATAAAATTAAAATGAGTAATAGAGTTGGGAAGCCATGGACTTTGTGCTAGCTAGTCCTCAGAATACGTCTACGGGCTTTCGTGCCTTCTTTGTGAGATGGAGAACTTAATTTTGACTTGCTATTATACATTCCCATTCCTCTGTTCTGGAGATTATAAGGCTATAATTTTCTTTCCAAGTTTTTGTAGTTTTGCAAGAAAATTGGTGTGAGGTACTTTGGGTTCCACTGTAGCTTCCAGTGGGTTTTCTCCTTTTGAGTATTTACCCCGACTCTGTCCTCCAGAGGGCGAGCTTCATTGATCTGTGTCCACACTGCCCTGGAGATATTTTTCTTTTATTGATGAAAATGTATGGATGGTATTTTCTTTGTTAAGAGCTGAGGCTTTTCCAAGGTACTGGCTTATGGCAAAATGCTTATTTGTTTTATAAGTACAATTTTGCCAATGACTTATATTCTTATAGGCTCTGTGCTCTGAGGTAGTGACTAACATACATGCTATTTTTCCTGAAAAAATTTTCTAAAACATTGCTGATAAAGATATAAGGAAATAGTTTGTAATTTTTCCAGAAAGAAACAACCAGATTAAGTGCAACAGGATTTTAGGAAATACTATTCTTGTTATTAGAGAAGTGTCTGGAATTTGGGGAAATCTGGGGCAATTAATGTTTCAAACAGTTGAATTTTCATTTCTCTGGACTTTAGTCTCATAAGTGTATAATGATGTGCATACTGAATGTGTTTTCCTTCTACTCACAGACATTTTTATGGGGAAAGAAGCTCAGATTCAATTCAGGGATGAGCTATATTGAAAAGTTACAGTGAGAAATGTAAGCACTTTTCCCTATGTGTTCGCTCTGTATATACACCCTACATGTAAGGAGGAGGGTATTAGGAGCTACACAGAAGAGGTTTTAATCTTCCTCTGCACCAGAGAGTGCACGGAAGGCACTCCTAAGCTCCTGGTTGCAGGAACAAAACATAGACAGCGCTGTTGGTGAGTCCTCCATATTCAAAAGAGGTTTCGGTTCTCTTGATTCAAAGTGCTTTGACTCCATTCACTTCTGCCCATCTCTACTGAGACTGTCACCTTGGAACTGGACAACAGCAAAAACTTCATAATTTGTCTCCCTGCCTGTCATTGTATATGTCCCCACATCTACATTCACCCTCCCACCGAGCTCCTAGTGATATTGGTGAAGTGCAGATGGGATCATCCTGTGTACATTGACACTTCAACATTTCCCTTGGTTTCCAAGACTGCAGGTGAAGATGAATCCTTAACATGGGCCCAGAGCCCTGGGGGATGCAGCTGCTGCTGACCTCTCACCCTCTTCTCTGCCTGGATGTCTGGGCTCCAGCCTCTCCAGGTGTCCTTTAAGCGTGAATCGTGCTTGTTCTTGACACAGAACACTTAGACCTGTTGTTCCTTTCCCTGTAACGGTCTCTCTACAATTAACTTCTTATTCTTCCAATTTGATGTGGAGTCTCACTCTGTGCTATGAGTAGAATGCTTTGTCATTATCTTGGCTCACAGCAACCCCAAACTCGTGGGCTTAACCAACCCTCTTGCCTTAGCCTCCTTAGTAGCTGGGACTACAGCATGTGTCACCACTCCTGGCTAATTTTTCTATTTTTGGTCCAGATGATGTCTTGCACTTGCTCTTGCTCTGGCTGGTCTTGAAGCTCCTGAGTTTACGCAATCCACCTGATTCCGCCTTGCAGAGCACTAGGATTATAGGCATGAGCCACCGTGCCCAGTCTATTTTGCCTTTAAGATAAACCTGTTTTAGCTGAGTGTGTGTCAAATGGACGTATCTGTACATATTTGCAAAAATGAACACAGGGTGGAAAAACACCAATCCAGTCACTGAGAGTGGTTGTACACACCTTCTGGTGGGTTCAGCCAATGATTTTGGCAATGATGGACAATTAAAAGGAGAAGGAGGAGGAAAGCCAGGGTATTTCTCATTTGCTGGGACTGCCTTGAACAGCTATACTTTCTTCTAATTCTGGATCCCGTTAAGAACTCTCCTCCTCCATAAAGTTAGCTTGTGTGATGTTGAACAGGACATTTTGCTGTTCTAGCCCTCAGTTTCTTCACATCTCAAATAGGCAGGACATTCATTCAACCAATGTTTGTGGGATTTAGTGTCCTTAACATATGCCTAAGACCTATGGACTTCTGATAGGATCTACGGCAGAAATTCAGATTTCTCAGCGTCCATGTCTTCCAAAGACACTGTTGCCACATATCCTGGAAGAAAGTGGCTGATTCCCAGGACAGCATCATCCTGGCCCACTAGGAGAGAGCTGAGTGTGGGCAAATCCTCTTGTAAACTGTAGGAATTTTGCATGCAGACACTTTCAAGGTGCGTTTATGAGCTGACATGGTGATGTCCTGGAGTGAGCACCCCCTCTCTGTCCCTCAGTGTCCTTTATTTTCTCTGACAGCCTCTGGCTTCCAGCCTGGGGGCCCAAGATGAGGATTCCACAGTTGCAATTTCAATCAACCACAATGTACTGTCAGACTCTTCTCACCCCAACTCAGTTCCCTCCACATCACCCCTTCCCTCTCTCAATAGCTTGGCAGACCCTTGAGCTGGCTCAGTCTTTCCCGGTGCCTCTCCTTTTCTCCCTCTCTCTCTCTCTTTCTTTAAAATTTGAAAAGAGTCCAAATCATTTGAGAAGCCCAGACTTGCAATTTTGTGAGTGGAACAGCTGATCTGCAGGGCAGAGCTGAGTGTGTCCCTTTGATTGGAGCTGCCATGGTCCTCTCTGTCTTCCTTTGGGGTGGGCACTCATTGCCCCAAGAAAGATCCCTAGACTGGGAGCTCAGAAGACCAAGGCTCTACTCATTATTTGCCCTGAATAGCCTCACCAGACTTAGTTTCCTCAACTACAAAATAAAGCAGAATGACCCCAGCCTCAGGGAGGGGCCATGAGCCATTCATGGTCACACAGCTAGTGAGTTCTGTGGGGATCTGGGAATTGAACTTACATCTGATCCTGAATCCTCACATTCTGTGTTCCCAATCCCCATCCACACTCTTCTAGGTTGATACATGTGTGTTCCTTTAAGCAACAGTCCAAAAATAAACTTCACATAATTAGAACTTCTTACAAGAAAAATCCCATTCAATATCCACACTTCACCCTGTCCTTTGAGTGTGTGTCAAATGGACGTATCTGTACATATTTGCAAAAATGAACACAGGGTGGAAAAACACCAATCCAGTCACTGGGAGTAGTTGTACACACCTTCTGGTGGGTTCAGCCAACGATTTTGGCAATGATGGACAATTAAAAGGAGAAGGAGGAGGAAAGCCTGTCCTTAAATACTCTAAACTCTCTGAGTGAGTGTGCATGCTGTTTGCAAAATTCAGACATGATGTTCCTCTGCTCTGTTGTGTTTGCTTCCCATTATTTTACAGAAGCGTTCTATGCTGCCACAATTCTATTTCCAATGTTAATGTCTGCCTATAGCTCCAAAGTGACACACTGTGCTTTTACTAACTATTCCCAATTGCTTTGTGATGAAAGAGCTTTCAGCATCTCCTGTATCAACAGCACCACTCCAGGCATCCTCGGATACAGAGGATGATTTCACTCTCTGCCTTTGATTTCACTCTCCTAGGATTAATTCCACGGAAAGTGGAATTCTGGGTTTAACCAGAATTTCAGACTCAGCACTATTGACATCTGAGCCAGATAATTCTTTGCTGTAGTGTCTGTCCTGTGTGTTGTAGGAAGTTGAGCAACAACTTTGGTCTCTATCCACTAGATGCCAGTAGTATCCCTCAATTTGTGACAGGCAAAAATGTCTTCAGACTGCACCAAATGTTCCCTGGGGTTGGGGACGCTGGTTTGGAAGTTACCCTCAATTGATAGTCATTACATAAAAGGGTAGGGGTGTCTGTAAATGGATGGAACAGATTTTACTGACTCTAGACAAAGTTTAGGGCAGTACCAGGGAGTACTGAGCATAGGGAAGGAGCACTGAGGGGGAGTCAGATGTTGAGTTCAAGGTCCAGAACTGCCATGAAGTCTTCACTTCTCAATGCCTCAGTTCCTCATCTGTAAAATGGGAGCGAGAATAGTCAACTCATCTACCAGGCTTGTGAGGCACAAGTAAAGGCATAAGCCTAAAACACTCAAAACAGCACTGGCCACAAAAGGCAGCCTGTCATCTTTGCCTGTTCTGGTGGGAGCCCTGCCAAAGGTTTCCATCTTTGCCTTTGCTGATGGAGAGATCAAGGTGGGAACCCAGGTCACAGGTTTAATGGAAACTATTCTTGGTTCTGCACCCCTCCCTCCACCCCCCGGTCCATCCATTCTGTGGGTTATTCCTCTGAAACTTGCTTCTGTGACCCTTGTGTATGTTTACTCATTCATCTGACATGGGCTGAGCACCACCTAGTGCTGGGCAGCGTGGCAGCGCAGATCCAGAGCATTGTCAGAAACACTAGGTCTAGTGCACGGATATGTGAGCTATGTGTCCCTGAGCCATGCCCTGGGACATCCATTTCCTCCTATATAAAATGCAGAGCACCTGGCTGCAGGTTTGATCAAGTAATTCACAGAGAGAGCCTCTCAGGGAGCACCCACAATGTCACAAGTGCTCACTGGGCACCTGAGGGTGTGTCTCCTCCCCAGAGAATGTGTAGATAGGTGGGTAGGGATCTTATCTAGGCCAGTGTGTGCTTGCTGTGGTCTCTCTCCAGAAGAAGTACATGGAGAGCTTGCAGCAGTGAGGCAGACCCTTCAGACAGACTTGTAGACATCTATCTAGTGCAGCAGTTCTCAACCTGTGGGTCGCGACCCACAGGAATTGTAGTAAAGGGTGGCGGCATTAGGAAGGTTGAGAACCACTGATCTAGTGGGTTGCTGACCTGCAGGCAGACTTGGAAGAAGTGGCCAGTGATAGTAATATGGAGAGGTAAGCTGTGATGGTCCTGGTGGGGCTGGAAAGAGCAGGTGGGTTGCACCCTGGGAAGCTCTGCATCCCTACCTGGGCTATGAGACCACGTGAGCTGGGAAACCCATGGCCACTCTATAGACAGAGGGACACCTGGCTTGCTTGGGTGAGGACAGACCATTGAAACCACCTGGCCATGCTTGCCAAGCCTTTGGTAAAGCAATGTGTCTGGAATGAGGCCTGCAGTATCTGATGTTGGGCAATTTGATGTCCAATCTTGGCCTAATTTGTAAAGTGGACATAATAATATTAGGATGAACCACATAAACTTGCCAAGATTTGCCCTACAGACATGAGGTTTTCTGTTTTCAACCCACTTCCCACCTCAGAGGGCTGTTAGGGAGAATTAATGGAGTACATAGATGTGGATCACTTAGAACAATGCTGGGGTACATATGTGTGTATAAGTGGAAGCCGTATTTGCACAGAATAGTGAACATTATTATACAAAGACGAGGGCTGTTCAAGGATGCAATCCTCTCCAGGATGCTCCAAGTCCTCGCTACGCTTTCTGCTTTTGTAAATCCAGGGAGTAATCCTGCCAGGGTGACCCGAGTCCTCACTTTGCTCTCTACTTTTGTATATCCAGGGAGAAATCCTCACAGGGTGATCCGAGTCCTGAACTCACATTTCTTTTAGTGTAAATCCAGGGAGTAATCCTGACACCATGATCTGAGTTCTCACCTTTCTGCTAGTTTAAGTCCAGAGAGTAATCCTCTCCAGGGGGGTCCGAGTCCTGACTTCACTTTCTGCTTTTGTAATCCTCGGAGTAATCCCGCCAGGGTGATCCGAGTCCTCAATTCACTCTCTGCTTTTGTATATCCAGGGAGTAATCCTCACAGGGTGATGTCAGTCCTCACCTTAACTTTTGGCTAGTTTAAAAGCAGGGAGTAATTCTGCCAGGGTGTACCGAGTCCTCACCTCACCTTTCTGCTAGTGTAAATTCTGGCAGTAATCCTGCCAGGGTGATCTGAGTCCTCACCTCACCCTTCTGTTAGTGTAAATGTAGAGAGAAATCCTCAAAGGGCGACCTGAATCCTGACCTCATTTTCTGTATAAATCCAGAGAGTAATCCTGCCAGGGTGAACCGAGATCTCACCTCACCATTCTGCTAGTGTAAATCCTGGGAGTAATCCTGCCAGGGTGATTCGAGCCCTCACCACGCTACTCTGCTTGGGCAAATACAGGGCGTCATCTTCCCCAGGACCATCCAAGTCCTCCCTCACGTCACCATTCTGCTAATGTACATGCAGCGAGTAATCCTCTGCAGGGTGTTCCTAGTCCTCACTTCGCTTTCTGCAATTTTAAATCCAGTGGGTAATCCTCTCCAGCGTGATCCAACTCCTCTCTACACTTTCTGCTTTTGTCAATCCAGGGAGTAATCCTGCCAGGCTGATCCGAGTCCTCTCCTCACCTTTCTGTTGGTGTACTTTCAGCGAGTAACCCTCTGCAGTGTGATGGCAGTCATCACTGCATCATTATGCTATGTGCATCCAGACAGCACTCCTTTCACAGGACAGGTTAGACATCGTGTTCTGTATGGAAGGAGTGTTGCTGTCTTTTTCAAGTTGGCCGAAAGGAGAAATGCGTACTCGGGTGTGTTCGGAGAGAAGTGCGGTCTACGTGGGCACTACTTGAAAGCTTAGGTGAGGAGTCGGGTGCTCTCACAGAGGCATGTCGTGTGATTGAACACTGCCCGAATGCAAGGTGAGAACGCAGGTGCTCTGTGAGAGGATTGCTGTCTGCGTGCACGCTAGCACAAATGAGTCACGAGGATAGGTTTGCAAGGTGAAGAAGTGTCTGGTTGCACATTAGATTGAAGGAAAGTTGAGGACTCCGGTAGTCGAGGACAGGAGTCCTGTGTTGCATACTAGGAGAAGGCAGCGGTGAGGACAAACTTAGCCAATGGCCATTCAACCGTGTGCATGGCGTCAGTGAGATAAGCAGAGCTGCCACCACTCCAGCTTATACCCGGCAGTATCCTACTGGCAGAGAAAAGCAGTTTCTTCTCTTCGGTCCTGCTATGTAGTGCTACCCATGAATGCTTTTTTTAAAAGTATCACAATACCTTGCTGCCCAGACGATTCATAGGCTCTTTCTTTATTAACTCGTCAGCGTGTTTCACAGTACCATCCATTGCAAAGAATACTTGGACAGATCGCACATATTACTCTTTTGACAATTCCTGCTGTGGCAACATTAATACATGTGCGTCCCTCACCGATTTTGGTTATTGTGCCATCAGCCACGGCACTGTGTGCCTAAAGTCAGTGAGAACAGGATTTTAGCTCCGCCCCGGCATATGAGCTGCAGCACGCTTCTGGGAGGGAAAAAGTTTCTTCTACTCAAGAATGGAGTTACCCGGGAAAGACTTTTCCCAACTTCCACAGCACCTTGCATCACAGAACAGGGTTTCCACAGTGCAAACTCTACCAGGGAATACTTGAATAGTTCGTATGTAACACAACACCCCTGCTGTGGGACCATCAATGCACATGTGCTGCGAAGCCGGTGCCCCAGCTGCATTGCCTCCTAGTTCACGACTTCAGTGACACTAGAGTTTTGCTCCCCTAGCCAGGCACATAGCCGGCATTATGCTTTGGAAGCGAGTCCTAACATCCTATTTCGGATTGTGTGCATATATACTGAAGTCTTTTTCCAGAGAACTTCCGATTTCAACATTGCTTTCGGAGAGTGTTAATCCAGCCCGCACTCTTCTTGTCTTACTGCTACCGTCATCACGTCGTCTTACTGCTACTGTACATCAAGTGAGTGATCCTCTTTAGGACGCTCTGAGTCCTCACCACGTCTCTCTGCTGGGGTACAGCCAGAGAGTTAATCCTCTACAGGGTGATCCCAGTCCACACTTCACTCTCTGCTTTGGTATATCCAGGGAGTACTTTTCACAGGGTGATCCGATTCCTCACCTCACCTTTCTGTTTTTCTAAATCCAGGGAGGTATCCAACATTTTGCCGTGGTCATCCGAGTCCTCACCTCACATTTCCGCAATGGTAAATCCAGGGAGTAATCCTCTCCACGGTGATGTGAGTCCTCTCTATGCTTTCAGCTTTGGTAAATCCAGAGAGTAATTTTGCCAGGGTTATCCGAGTCCTCGCCTCACCTTCCTGCTACTGTTAATCCAGGGAGTAATCCTGCCAGGGTGATACGAGTCCTCAACTTTATGCGAGTTGAAATCCCGGGAGTAATTCTTTCCAGGAGATCCGAGACCTCAATTCACTCTCTGCTGTTGCATATCCAGAAAGTAATTCTCACGGGTGGTGGTGGTGGTGGGGGTGGTGGGGGTGATCTGAATCCTCACCTCACCTTTCTGCTAGTGTGAATCCAGGGAGTAATTCTGCCAGGGTGATTCGAGTCCTCACCTCACCTTTCTGCTAGTGGAAACCTAGGGAGCAATCCTGCCATGTTAATCCGAGTCCTCAACTCACCTTTCTGCTAGTGTAGTTTCAGATAGTAAACCTCTGCGGTGTGATCCCAGTCCTCACCCCGCCTTCGTGCTATGTGCATCCAGACAGCACTCCTTTCACGGGACAGGTTAGACCTCGGGTTCTGTATGGAAGGAGCGTTGTCTCTTTCCAGTTGGCAGAAAGGAGAAATGCAGAGTTGGGTGTGTTTGGAGAGGAGTGCGGTCTATTTGGGCACTACTTGAAAGCTCAGGTGAAGAGTCGGGTGCTCTCACAGAGGCATGTCATGCGGTTGAGAACTGCCCGAACGCATGGTGAGAACTCAGGTGCTCTGCGCAAGGATTGCTGTCTGCGTGCACACTAGCAGAAATGAGTCGTGAGGACACGGGTGCGAGGTGAAAAAGTGTCTTGTGGCACATTAGTTGGAAGGAGAGTTGAGGACTCCGGAAGTCAAAGACAGGAGTCCTGTGTTGCATAGTAGGCGAAGGGAGAGGTGAAGGCAAAGTTAGCCAATGGCCATTCAACTGTGTGCATACCGTCAGTGAGATAAGCAGAGTGCCACGACTCCAGCTTATACCCGGCAGTATCCTACTGGCAGAGAAAAGCACATTCTTCTCTTATGTCATGCTATGTAGAGCAGCGACCCATGAATGTCTTTTTAAAAATTTCACAATACCTTGCTGCCCAGACGAGTCATAGGCACTTTCTTTATAAACAACGTCAGCGTGATGTTTCAAAGTGCAATCTAGTCCAAAGAATACTTGTACTGATCGCACATAGTACCCTCTGTCAATCCTGCTGTGGCAATATTAATACATGTGCATCCCTGACCAATTTAGGTTAAGGTGCGAACAGCAACGGCACTACATGCCTGATGTCAGTGAGAACGGGACTTTAGCCCCCGCTCCACCATGTAAGTTGCAGCATGCTTCTATGAGGGAAAAAGTTTCTTCTACTCCAGAACGCTTATGGAGGTACCCGGGAGAGACTTTCCCCAACCTCCACAGCACCTTACATCACAGAACGGCGTTTCCACAGTGCAAACTCTACCGGGGAATACTTGAATAGTTCATACGTGTAACTCAACGCTCCTGCTGAGGGAACATCAATGCACATGTGCTCCGAAGCTGGTGTCCCAAGTGCATTGCCTCCAAGTGCACAACGTCAGTGACAGTAGAATTTTGCTCCTCTACTCAAGCATAAAACCGGCAGTATGCTTTGCCAACATCCTATTTTTGACTGTGTGCATCCGTACTGGACTCTTCTCCCAGCGCACCTACGTCTTCAACATTCCCTTAGCAGAATGTTAATCCAGCCAGCACGCTTCTCCTCGTCTTACTGCTACATTCATCACCTCGTCTTACTGCTACTGTACATCCAGTGAATGATCCTCTTTAGGACGAGCCGCGTCCCCACCGCGTCTTTCTGCTAGGGTACAGCCATCGAGTAATACTGCCAGGGTGATTCGAGCCCTCACCACGCGACTCTGCTTGTGCAAATACAGGGCGTAATCCTCCCCAGTGTCATCCAAGTCCTCCCTCACGTCACCATTCTGCTAATGTACATGCAGCGAGTAATCCTCTGCAGGGTGTTCCTAGTCCTCACTTCGCTTTCTGCAATTTTAAATCCAGTGGGTAATCCTCTCCAGCGTGATCCAACTCCTCTCTACACTTTCTGCTTTTGTCAATCCAGGGAGTAATCCTGCCAGGCTGATCCGAGTCCTCTCCTCACCTTTCTGTTGGTGTACTTTCAGCAAGTAACCCTCTGCAGAGTGATCGCAGTCATCACTGCATCTTTATGCTATGTGCATCCAGACAGCACTCCTTTCACAGGACAGGTTAGACATCGTGTTGTGTATGGAAGGAGTGTTGCTGTCTTTTTCAAGTTGGCCGAAAGGAGAAATGCGTACTCGGGTGTGTTCGGAGAGAAGTGCGGCCTACGTGGGCACTACTTGAAAGCTTAGGTGAGGAGTCGGGTGCTCTCACAGAGGCATGGCGTGTGATTGAACACTGCCCGAATGCAAGGTGAGAACGCAGGTGCTCTGTGAGAGGATTGCTGTCTGCGTGCACGCTAGCACAAATGAGTCACGAGGATAGGTTTGCAAGGTGAAGAAGTGTCTGGTTGCACATTAGATTGAAGGAAAGTTGAGGACTCCGGTAGTCGAGGACAGGAGTCCTGTGTTGCATACTAGGAGAAGGCAGCGGTGAGGACAAACTTAGCCAATGGCCATTCAACCGTGTGCATGGCGTCAGTGAGATAAGCAGAGCTGCCACCACTCCAGCTTATACCCGGCAGTATCCTACTGGCAGAGAAAAGCAGTTTCTTCTCTTCGGTCCTGCTATGTAGTGCTACCCATGAATGCTTTTTTTAAAAGTATCACAATACCTTGCTGCCCAGACGATTCATAGGCTCTTTCTTTATTAACTCGTCAGCGTGTTTCACAGTACCATCCATTGCAAAGAATACTTGGATAGATCGCACATATTACTCTTTTGACAATTCCTGCTGTGGCAACATTAATACATGTGCGTCCCTCACCGATTTTGGTTATTGTGCCATCAGCCACGGCACTGTGTGCCTAAAGTCAGTGAGAACAGGATTTTAGCTCCGCCCCGGCATATGAGCTGCAGCACGCTTCTGGGAGGGAAAAAGTTTCTTCTACTCAAGAATGGAGTTACCCGGGAAAGACTTTTCCCAACTTCCACAGCACCTTGCATCACAGAACAGGGTTTCCACAGTGCAAACTCTACCAGGGAATACTTGAATAGTTCGTATGTAACACAACACCCCTGCTGTGGGACCATCAATGCACATGTGCTGCGAAGCCGGTGCCCCAGCTGCATTGCCTCCTAGTTCACGACTTCAGTGACACTAGAGTTTTGCTCCCCTAGCCAGGCACATAGCCGGCATTATGCTTTGGAAGCGAGTCCTAACATCCTATTTCGGATTGTGTGCATATATACTGAAGTCTTTTTCCAGAGAACTTCCGATTTCAAAATTGCTTTCGGAGAGTGTTAATCCAGCCCGCACTCTTCTTGTCTTACTGCTACCGTCATCACGTCGTCTTACTGCTACTGTACATCAAGTGAGTGATCCTCTTTAGGACGCTCTGAGTCCTCACCACGTCTCTCTGCTGGGGTACAGCCAGAGAGTTAATCCTCTGCAGGGTGATCCCAGTCCACACTTCACTCTCTGCTTTGGTATATCCAGGGAGTACTTTTCACAGGGTGATCCGATTCCTCACCTCACCTTTCTGTTTTTCTAAATCCAGGGAGGTATCCAACATTTTGCCGTGGTCATCCGAGTCCTCACCTCACATTTCCGCAATGGTAAATCCAGGGAGTAATCCTCCCCACGGTGATGTGAGTCCTCTCTATGCTTTCAGCTTTGGTAAATCCAGAGAGTAATTTTGCCAGGGTTATCCGAGTCCTCGCCTCACCTTTCTGCTACTGTTAATCCAGGGAGTAATCCTGCCAGGGTGATACGAGTCCTCACCTTTATGCGAGTTGAAATCCCGGGAGTAATTCTTTCCAGGAGATCCGAGACCTCAATTCACTCTCTGCTGTTGCATATCCAGAAAGTAATTCTCACGGGTGGTGGTGGTGGTGGGGGTGGTGGGGGTGATCTGAATCCTCACCTCACCTTTCTGCTAGTGTGAATCCAGGGAGTAATTCTGCCAGGGTGATTCGAGTCCTCACCTCACCTTTCTGCTAGTGGAAACCTAGGGAGCAATCCTGCCATGTTAATCCGAGTCCTCAACTCACCTTTCTGCTAGTGTAGTTTCAGATAGTAAACCTCTGCGGTGTGATCACAGTCCTCACCCCGCCTTCGTGCTATGTGCATCCAGACAGCACTCCTTTCACGGGACAGGTTAGACCTCGGGTTCTGTATGGAAGGAGCGTTGTCTCTTTCCAGTTGGCAGAAAGGAGAAATGCAGAGTTGGGTGTGTTTGGAGAGGAGTGCGGTCTATTTGGGCACTACTTGTAAGCTCAGGTGAAGAGTCGGGTGCTCTCACAGAGGCATGTCATGCGGTTGAGAACTGCCCGAAAGCAAGGTGAGAACTCAGGTGCTCTGCGCAAGGATTGCTGTCTGCGTGCACACTAGCAGAAATGAGTCGTGACGACACGGGTGCGAGGTGAAAAAGTGTCTTGTGGCACATTAGTTGGAAGGAGAGTTGAGGACTCCGAAAGTCAAAGACAGGAGTCCTGTGTTGCATAGTAGGCGAAGGGAGAGGTGAAGGCAAAGTTAGCCAATGGCCATTCAAATGTGTGCATACCGTCAGTGACATAAGCAGAGTGCCACGACTCCAGCTTATACCCGGCAGTATCCTACTGGCAGAGACAAGCACATTCTTCTCTTATGTCATGCTATGTAGAGCAGCGACCCATGAATGTCTTTTTAAAAATTTCACAATACCTTGCTGCCCAGACGAGTCATAGGCACTTTCTTTATAAACAACGTCAGCGTGATGTTTCAAAGTGCAATCTAGTCCAAAGAATACTTGTACTGATCGCACATAGTACCCTCTGTCAATCCTGCTGTGGCAATATTAATACATGTGCATCCCTGACCAATTTAGGTTAAGGTGCGAACAGCAACGGCACTACATGCCTGATGTCAGTGAGAACGGGACTTTAGCCCCCGCTCCACCATGTAAGTTGCAGCATGCTTCTATGAGGGAAAAAGTTTCTTCTACTCCAGAACGCTTATGGAGGTACCCGGGAGAGACTTTCCCCAACCTCCACAGCACCTTACATCACAGAACGGCGTTTCCACAGTGCAAACTCTACCGGGGAATACTTGAATAGTTCATACGTGTAACTCAACGCTCCTGCTGAGGGAACATCAATGCACATGTGCTCCGAAGCCGGTGTCCCAAGTGCATTGCCTCCAAGTGCACAACGTCAGTGACAGTAGAATTTTGCTCCTCTACTCAAGCATAAAACCGGCAGTATGCTTTGCCAACATCCTATTTTTGACTGTGTGCATCCGTACTGGACTCTTCTCCCAGCGCACCTACGTCTTCAACATTCCCTTAGCAGAATGTTAATCCAGCCAGCACGCTTCTCCTCGTCTTACTGCTACATTCATCACCTCGTCTTACTGCTACTGTACATCCAGTGAATGATCCTCTTTAGGACGAGCCGCGTCCCCACCGCGTCTTTCTGCTAGGGTACAGCCATCGAGTAATACTGCCAGGGTGATTCGAGCCCTCACCACGCGACTCTGCTTGTGCAAATACAGGGCGTAATCCTCCCCAGTGTCATCCAAGTCCTCCCTCACGTCACCATTCTGCTAATGTACATGCAGCGAGTAATCCTCTGCAGGGTGTTCCTAGTCCTCACTTCGCTTTCTGCAATTTTAAATCCAGTGGGTAATCCTCTCCAGCGTGATCCAACTCCTCTCTACACTTTCTGCTTTTGTCAATCCAGGGAGTAATCCTGCCAGGCTGATCCGAGTCCTCTCCTCACCTTACTGTTGGTGTACTTTCAGCAAGTAACCCTCTGCAGAGTGATCGCAGTCATCACTGCATCTTTATGCTATGTGCATCCAGACAGCACTCCTTTCACAGGACAGGTTAGACATCGTGTTGTGTATGGAAGGAGTGTTGCTGTCTTTTTCAAGTTGGCCGAAAGGAGAAATGCGTACTCGGGTGTGTTCGGAGAGAAGTGCGGCCTACGTGGGCACTACTTGAAAGCTTAGGTGAGGAGTCGGGTGCTCTCACAGAGGCATGGCGTGTGATTGAACACTGCCCGAATGCAAGGTGAGAACGCAGGTGCTCTGTGAGAGGATTGCTGTCTGCGTGCACGCTAGCACAAATGAGTCACGAGGATAGGTTTGCAAGGTGAAGAAGTGTCTGGTTGCACATTAGATTGAAGGAAAGTTGAGGACTCCGGTAGTCGAGGACAGGAGTCCTGTGTTGCATACTAGGAGAAGGCAGCGGTGAGGACAAACTTAGCCAATGGCCATTCAACCGTGTGCATGGCGTCAGTGAGATAAGCAGAGCTGCCACCACTCCAGCTTATACCCGGCAGTATCCTACTGGCAGAGAAAAGCAGTTTCTTCTCTTCGGTCCTGCTATGTAGTGCTACCCATGAATGCTTTTTTTAAAAGTATCACAATACCTTGCTGCCCAGACGATTCATAGGCTCTTTCTTTATTAACTCGTCAGCGTGTTTCACAGTACCATCCATTGCAAAGAATACTTGGACAGATCGCACATATTACTCTTTTGACAATTCCTGCTGTGGCAACATTAATACATGTGCGTCCCTCACCGATTTTGGTTATTGTGCCATCAGCCACGGCACTGTGTGCCTAAAGTCAGTGAGAACAGGATTTTAGCTCCGCCCCGGCATATGAGCTGCAGCACGCTTCTGGGAGGGAAAAAGTTTCTTCTACTCAAGAATGGAGTTACCCGGGAAAGACTTTTCCCAACTTCCACAGCACCTTGCATCACAGAACAGGGTTTCCACAGTGCAAACTCTACCAGGGAATACTTGAATAGTTCGTATGTAACACAACACCCCTGCTGTGGGACCATCAATGCACATGTGCTGCGAAGCCGGTGCCCCAGCTGCATTGCCTCCTAGTTCACGACTTCAGTGACACTAGAGTTTTGCTCCCCTAGCCAGGCACATAGCCGGCATTATGCTTTGGAAGCGAGTCCTAACATCCTATTTCGGATTGTGTGCATATATACTGAAGTCTTTTTCCAGAGAACTTCCGATTTCAACATTGCTTTCGGAGAGTGTTAATCCAGCCCGCACTCTTCTTGTCTTACTGCTACCGTCATCACGTCGTCTTACTGCTACTGTACATCAAGTGAGTGATCCTCTTTAGGACGCTCTGAGTCCTCACCACGTCTCTCTGCTGGGGTACAGCCAGAGAGTTAATCCTCTGCAGGGTGATCCCAGTCCACACTTCACTCTCTGCTTTGGTATATCCAGGGAGTACTTTTCACAGGGTGATCCGATTCCTCACCTCACCTTTCTGTTTTTCTAAATCCAGGGAGGTATCCAACATTTTGCCGTGGTCATCCGAGTCCTCACCTCACATTTCCGCAATGGTAAATCCAGGGAGTAATCCTCTCCACGGTGATGTCAGTCCTCTCTATGCTTTCAGCTTTGGTAAATCCAGAGAGTAATTTTGCCAGGGTTATCCGAGTCCTCGCCTCACCTTTCTGCTACTGTTAATCCAGGGAGTAATCCTGCCAGGGTGATACGAGTCCTCACCTTTATGCGAGTTGAAATCCCGGGAGTAATTCTTTCCAGGAGATCCGAGACCTCAATTCACTCTCTGCTGTTGCATATCCAGAAAGTAATTCTCACGGGTGGTGGTGGTGGTGGGGGTGGTGGGGGTGATCTGAATCCTCACCTCACCTTTCTGCTAGTGTGAATCCAGGGAGTAATTCTGCCAGGGTGATTCGAGTCCTCACCTCACCTTTCTGCTAGTGGAAACCTAGGGAGCAATCCTGCCATGTTAATCCGAGTCCTCAACTCACCTTTCTGCTAGTGTAGTTTCAGACAGTAAACCTCTGCGGTGTGATCCCAGTCCTCACCCCGCCTTCGTGCTATGTGCATCCAGACAGCACTCCTTTCACGGGACAGGTTAGACCTCGGGTTCTGTATGGAAGGAGCGTTGTCTCTTTCCAGTTGGCAGAAAGGAGAAATGCAGAGTTGGGTGTGTTTGGAGAGGAGTGCGGTCTATTTGGGCACTACTTGAAAGCTCAGGTGAAGAGTCGGGTGCTCTCACAGAGGCATGTCATGCGGTTGAGAACTGCCCGAAAGCAAGGTGAGAACTCAGGTGCTCTGCGCAAGGATTGCTGTCTGCGTGCACACTAGCAGAAATGAGTCGTGAGGACACGGGTGCGAGGTGAAAAAGTGTCTTGTGGCACATTAGTTGGAAGGAGAGTTGAGGACTCCGAAAGTCAAAGACAGGAGTCCTGTGTTGCATAGTAGGCGAAGGGAGAGGTGAAGGCAAAGTTAGCCAATGGCCATTCAACTGTGTGCATACCGTCAGTGAGATAAGCAGAGTGCCACGACTCCAGCTTATACCCGGCAGTATCCTACTGGCAGAGACAAGCACATTCTTCTCTTATGTCATGCTATGTAGAGCAGCGACCCATGAATGTCTTTTTAAAAATTTCACAATACCTTGCTGCCCAGACGAGTCATAGGCACTTTCTTTATAAACAACGTCAGCGTGATGTTTCAAAGTGCAATCTAGTCCAAAGAATACTTGTACTGATCGCACATAGTACCCTCTGTCAATCCTGCTGTGGCAATATTAATACATGTGCATCCCTGACCAATTTAGGTTAAGGTGCGAACAGCAACGGCACTACATGCCTGATGTCAGTGAGAACGGGACTTTAGCCCCCGCTCCACCATGTAAGTTGCAGCATGCTTCTATGAGGGAAAAAGTTTCTTCTACTCCAGAACGCTTATGGAGGTACCCGGGAGAGACTTTCCCCAACCTCCACAGCACCTTACATCACAGAACGGCGTTTCCACAGTGCAAACTCTACCGGGGAATACTTGAATAGTTCATACGTGTAACTCAACGCTCCTGCTGAGGGAACATCAATGCACATGTGCTCCGAAGCTGGTGTCCCAAGTGCATTGCCTCCAAGTGCACAACGTCAGTGACAGTAGAATTTTGCTCCTCTACTCAAGCATAAAACCGGCAGTATGCTTTGCCAACATCCTATTTTTGACTGTGTGCATCCGTACTGGACTCTTCTCCCAGCGCACCTACGTCTTCAACATTCCCTTAGCAGAATGTTAATCCAGCCAGCACGCTTCTCCTCGTCTTACTGCTACATTCATCACCTCGTCTTACTGCTACTGTACATCCAGTGAATGATCCTCTTTAGGACGAGCCGCGTCCCCACCGCGTCTTTCTGCTAGGGTACAGCCATCGAGTAATACTGCCAGGGTGATTCGAGCCCTCACCACGCGACTCTGCTTGTGCAAATACAGGGCGTAATCCTCCCCAGTGTCATCCAAGTCCTCCCTCACGTCACCATTCTGCTAATGTACATGCAGCGAGTAATCCTCTGCAGGGTGTTCCTAGTCCTCACTTCGCTTTCTGCAATTTTAAATCCAGTGGGTAATCCTCTCCAGCGTGATCCAACTCCTCTCTACACTTTCTGCTTTTGTCAATCCAGGGAGTAATCCTGCCAGGCTGATCCGAGTCCTCTCCTCACCTTTCTGTTGGTGTACTTTCAGCGAGTAACCCTCTGCAGAGTGATCGCAGTCATCACTGCATCTTTATGCTATGTGCATCCAGACAGCACTCCTTTCACAGGACAGGTTAGACATCGTGTTCTGTATGGAAGGAGTGTTGCTGTCTTTTTCAAGTTGGCCGAAAGGAGAAATGCGTACTCGGGTGTGTTCGGAGAGAAGTGCGGCCTACGTGGGCACTACTTGAAAGCTTAGGTGAGGAGTCGGGTGCTCTCACAGAGGCATGGCGTGTGATTGAACACTGCCCGAATGCAAGGTGAGAACGCAGGTGCTCTGTGAGAGGATTGCTGTCTGCGTGCACGCTAGCACAAATGAGTCACGAGGATAGGTTTGCAAGGTGAAGAAGTGTCTGGTTGCACATTAGATTGAAGGAAAGTTGAGGACTCCGGTAGTCGAGGACAGGAGTCCTGTGTTGCATACTAGGAGAAGGCAGCGGTGAGGACAAACTTAGCCAATGGCCATTCAACCGTGTGCATGGCGTCAGTGAGATAAGCAGAGCTGCCACCACTCCAGCTTATACCCGGCAGTATCCTACTGGCAGAGAAAAGCAGTTTCTTCTCTTCGGTCCTGCTATGTAGTGCTACCCATGAATGCTTTTTTTAAAAGTATCACAATACCTTGCTGCCCAGACGATTCATAGGCTCTTTCTTTATTAACTCGTCAGCGTGTTTCACAGTACCATCCATTGCAAAGAATACTTGGACAGATCGCACATATTACTCTTTTGACAATTCCTGCTGTGGCAACATTAATACATGTGCGTCCCTCACCGATTTTGGTTATTGTGCCATCAGCCACGGCACTGTGTGCCTAAAGTCAGTGAGAACAGGATTTTAGCTCCGCCCCGGCATATGAGCTGCAGCACGCTTCTGGGAGGGAAAAAGTTTCTTCTACTCAAGAATGGAGTTACCCGGGAAAGACTTTTCCCAACTTCCACAGCACCTTGCATCACAGAACAGGGTTTCCACAGTGCAAACTCTACCAGGGAATACTTGAATAGTTCGTATGTAACACAACACCCCTGCTGTGGGACCATCAATGCACATGTGCTGCGAAGCCGGTGCCCCAGCTGCATTGCCTCCTAGTTCACGACTTCAGTGACACTAGAGTTTTGCTCCCCTAGCCAGGCACATAGCCGGCATTATGCTTTGGAAGCGAGTCCTAACATCCTATTTCGGATTGTGTGCATATATACTGAAGTCTTTTTCCAGAGAACTTCCGATTTCAACATTGCTTTCGGAGAGTGTTAATCCAGCCCGCACTCTTCTTGTCTTACTGCTACCGTCATCACGTCGTCTTACTGCTACTGTACATCAAGTGAGTGATCCTCTTTAGGACGCTCTGAGTCCTCACCACGTCTCTCTGCTGGGGTACAGCCAGAGAGTTAATCCTCTGCAGGGTGATCCCAGTCCACACTTCACTCTCTGCTTTGGTATATCCAGGGAGTACTTTTCACAGGGTGATCCGATTCCTCACCTCACCTTTCTGTTTTTCTAAATCCAGGGAGGTATCCAACATTTTGCCGTGGTCATCCGAGTCCTCACCTCACATTTCCGCAATGGTAAATCCAGGGAGTAATCCTCTCCACGGTGATGTCAGTCCTCTCTATGCTTTCAGCTTTGGTAAATCCAGAGAGTAATTTTGCCAGGGTTATCCGAGTCCTCGCCTCACCTTTCTGCTACTGTTAATCCAGGGAGTAATCCTGCCAGGGTGATACGAGTCCTCACCTTTATGCGAGTTGAAATCCCGGGAGTAATTCTTTCCAGGAGATCCGAGACCTCAATTCACTCTCTGCTGTTGCATATCCAGAAAGTAATTCTCACGGGTGGTGGTGGTGGTGGGGGTGGTGGGGGTGATCTGAATCCTCACCTCACCTTTCTGCTAGTGTGAATCCAGGGAGTAATTCTGCCAGGGTGATTCGAGTCCTCACCTCACCTTTCTGCTAGTGGAAACCTAGGGAGCAATCCTGCCATGTTAATCCGAGTCCTCAACTCACCTTTCTGCTAGTGTAGTTTCAGACAGTAAACCTCTGCGGTGTGATCCCAGTCCTCACCCCGCCTACGTGCTATGTGCATCCAGACAGCACTCCTTTCACGGGACAGGTTAGACCTCGGGTTCTGTATGGAAGGAGCGTTGTCTCTTTCCAGTTGGCAGAAAGGAGAAAAGCAGAGTTGTGTGTGTTTGGAGAGGAGTGCGGTCTATTTGGGCACTACTTGAAAGCTCAGGTGAAGAGTCGGGTGCTCTCACAGAGGCATGTCATGCGGTTGAGAACTGCCCGAAAGCAAGGTGAGAACTCAGGTGCTCTGCGCAAGGATTGCTGTCTGCGTGCACACTAGCAGAAATGAGTCGTGAGGACACGGGTGCGAGGTGAAAAAGTGTCTTGTGGCACATTAGTTGGAAGGAGAGTTGAGGACTCCGGAAGTCAAAGACAGGAGTCCTGTGTTGCATAGTAGGCGAAGGGAGAGGTGAAGGCAAAGTTAGCCAATGGCCATTCAACTGTGTGCATACCGTCAGTGAGATAAGCAGAGTGCCACGACTCCAGCTTATACCCGGCAGTATCCTACTGGCAGAGACAAGCACATTCTTCTCTTATGTCATGCTATGTAGAGCAGCGACCCATGAATGTCTTTTTAAAAATTTCACAATACCTTGCTGCCCAGACGAGTCATAGGCACTTTCTTTATAAACAACGTCAGCGTGATGTTTCAAAGTGCAATCTAGTCCAAAGAATACTTGTACTGATCGCACATAGTACCCTCTGTCAATCCTGCTGTGGCAATATTAATACATGTGCATCCCTGACCAATTTAGGTTAAGGTGCGAACAGCAACGGCACTACATGCCTGATGTCAGTGAGAACGGGACTTTAGCCCCCGCTCCACCATGTAAGTTGCAGCATGCTTCTATGAGGGAAAAAGTTTCTTCTACTCCAGAACGCTTATGGAGGTACCCAGGAGAGACTTTCCCCAACCTCCACAGCACCTTACATCACAGAACGGCGTTTCCACAGTGCAAACTCTACCGGGGAATACTTGAATAGTTCATACGTGTAACTCAACGCTCCTGCTGAGGGAACATCAATGCACATGTGCTCCGAAGCTGGTGTCCCAAGTGCATTGCCTCCAAGTGCACAACGTCAGTGACAGTAGAATTTTGCTCCTCTACTCAAGCATAAAACCGGCAGTATGCTTTGCCAACATCCTATTTTTGACTGTGTGCATCCGTACTGGACTCTTCTCCCAGCGCACCTACGTCTTCAACATTCCCTTAGCAGAATGTTAATCCAGCCAGCACGCTTCTCCTCGTCTTACTGCTACATTCATCACCTCGTCTTACTGCTACTGTACATCCAGTGAATGATCCTCTTTAGGACGAGCCGCGTCCCCACCGCGTCTTTCTGCTAGGGTACAGCCATCGAGTAATACTGCCAGGGTGATTCGAGCCCTCACCACGCGACTCTGCTTGTGCAAATACAGGGCGTAATCCTCCCCAGTGTCATCCAAGTCCTCCCTCACGTCACCATTCTGCTAATGTACATGCAGCGAGTAATCCTCTGCAGGGTGTTCCTAGTCCTCACTTCGCTTTCTGCAATTTTAAATCCAGTGGGTAATCCTCTCCAGCGTGATCCAACTCCTCTCTACACTTTCTGCTTTTGTCAATCCAGGGAGTAATCCTGCCAGGCTGATCCGAGTCCTCTCCTCACCTTTCTGTTGGTGTACTTTCAGCGAGTAACCCTCTGCAGAGTGATCGCAGTCATCACTGCATCTTTATGCTATGTGCATCCAGACAGCACTCCTTTCACAGGACAGGTTAGACATCGTGTTGTGTATGGAAGGAGTGTTGCTGTCTTTTTCAAGTTGGCCGAAAGGAGAAATGCGTACTCGGGTGTGTTCGGAGAGAAGTGCGGCCTATGTGGGCACTACTTGAAAGCTTAGGTGAGGAGTCGGGTGCTCTCACAGAGGCATGGCGTGTGATTGAACACTGCCCGAATGCAAGGTGAGAACGCAGGTGCTCTGTGAGAGGATTGCTGTCTGCGTGCACGCTAGCACAAATGAGTCACGAGGATAGGTTTGCAAGGTGAAGAAGTGTCTGGTTGCACATTAGATTGAAGGAAAGTTGAGGACTCCGGTAGTCGAGGACAGGAGTCCTGTGTTGCATACCAGGAGAAGGCAGCGGTGAGGACAAACTTAGCCAATGGCCATTCAACCGTGTGCATGGCGTCAGTGAGATAAGCAGAGCTGCCACCACTCCAGCTTATACCCGGCAGTATCCTACTGGCAGAGAAAAGCAGTTTCTTCTCTTCGGTCCTGCTATGTAGTGCTACCCATGAATGCTTTTTTTAAAAGTATCACAATACCTTGCTGCCCAGACGATTCATAGGCTCTTTCTTTATTAACTCGTCAGCGTGTTTCACAGTACCATCCATTGCAAAGAATACTTGGACAGATCGCACATATTACTCTTTTGACAATTCCTGCTGTGGCAACATTAATACATGTGCGTCCCTCACCGATTTTGGTTATTGTGCCATCAGCCACGGCACTGTGTGCCTAAAGTCAGTGAGAACAGGATTTTAGCTCCGCCCCGGCATATGAGCTGCAGCACGCTTCTGGGAGGGAAAAAGTTTCTTCTACTCAAGAATGGAGTTACCCGGGAAAGACTTTTCCCAACTTCCACAGCACCTTGCATCACAGAACAGGGTTTCCACAGTGCAAACTCTACCAGGGAATACTTGAATAGTTCGTATGTAACACAACACCCCTGCTGTGGGACCATCAATGCACATGTGCTGCGAAGCCGGTGCCCCAGCTGCATTGCCTCCTAGTTCACGACTTCAGTGACACTAGAGTTTTGCTCCCCTAGCCAGGCACATAGCCGGCATTATGCTTCGGAAGCGAGTCCTAACATCCTATTTCGGATTGTGTGCATATATACTGAAGTCTTTTTCCAGAGAACTTCCGATTTCAACATTGCTTTCGGAGAGTGTTAATCCAGCCCGCACTCTTCTTGTCTTACTGCTACCGTCATCACGTCGTCTTACTGCTACTGTACATCAAGTGAGTGATCCTCTTTAGGACGCTCTGAGTCCTCACCACGTCTCTCTGCTGGGGTACAGCCAGAGAGTTAATCCTCTGCAGGGTGATCCCAGTCCACACTTCACTCTCTGCTTTGGTATATCCAGGGAGTACTTTTCACAGGGTGATCCGATTCCTCACCTCACCTTTCTGTTTTTCTAAATCCAGGGAGGTATCCAACATTTTGCCGTGGTCATCCGAGTCCTCACCTCACATTTCCGCAATGGTAACTCCAGGGAGTAATCCTCTCCACGGTGATGTGAGTCCTCTCTATGCTTTCAGCTTTGGTAAATCCAGAGAGTAATTTTGCCAGGGTTATCCGAGTCCTCGCCTCACCTTTCTGCTACTGTTAATCCAGGGAGTAATCCTGCCAGGGTGATACGAGTCCTCACCTTTATGCGAGTTGAAATCCCGGGAGTAATTCTTTCCAGGAGATCCGAGACCTCAATTCACTCTCTGCTGTTGCATATCCAGAAAGTAATTCTCACGGGTGGTGGTGGTGGTGGGGGTGGTGGGGGTGATCTGAATCCTCACCTCACCTTTCTGCTAGTGTGAATCCAGGGAGTAATTCTGCCAGGGTGATTCGAGTCCTCACCTCACCTTTCTGCTAGTGGAAACCTAGGGAGCAATCCTGCCATGTTAATCCGAGTCCTCAACTCACCTTTCTGCTAGTGTAGTTTCAGATAGTAAACCTCTGCGCTGTGATCCCAGTCCTCACCCCGCCTTTGTGCTATGTGCATCCAGACAGCACTCCTTTCACGGGACAGGTTAGACCTCGGGTTCTGTATGGAAGGAGCGTTGTCTCTTTCCAGTTGGCAGAAAGGAGAAATGCAGAGTTGGGTGTGTTTGGAGAGGAGTGCGGTCTATTTGGGCACTACTTGAAAGCTCAGGTGAAGAGTCGGGTGCTCTCACAGAGGCATGTCATGCGGTTGAGAACTGCCCGAACGCATGGTGAGAACTCAGGTGCTCTGCGCAAGGATTGCTGTCTGCGTGCACACTAGCAGAAATGAGTCGTGAGGACACGGGTGCGAGGTGAAAAAGTGTCTTGTGGCACATTAGTTGGAAGGAGAGTTGAGGACTCCGGAAGTCAAAGACAGGAGTCCTGTGTTGCATAGTAGGCGAAGGGAGAGGTGAAGGCAAAGTTAGCCAATGGCCATTCAACTGTGTGCATACCGTCAGTGAGATAAGCAGAGTGCCACGACTCCAGCTTATACCCGGCAGTATCCTACTGGCAGAGAAAAGCACATTCTTCTCTTATGTCATGCTATGTAGAGCAGCGACCCATGAATGTCTTTTTAAAAATTTCACAATACCTTGCTGCCCAGACGAGTCATAGGCACTTTCTTTATAAACAACGTCAGCGTGATGTTTCAAAGTGCAATCTAGTCCAAAGAATACTTGTACTGATCGCACATAGTACCCTCTGTCAATCCTGCTGTGGCAATATTAATACATGTGCATCCCTGACCAATTTAGGTTAAGGTGCGAACAGCAACGGCACTACATGCCTGATGTCAGTGAGAACGGGACTTTAGCCCCCGCTCCACCATGTAAGTTGCAGCATGCTTCTATGAGGGAAAAAGTTTCTTCTACTCCAGAACGCTTATGGAGGTACCCGGGAGAGACTTTCCCCAACCTCCACAGCACCTTACATCACAGAACGGCGTTTCCACAGTGCAAACTCTACCGGGGAATACTTGAATAGTTCATACGTGTAACTCAACGCTCCTGCTGAGGGAACATCAATGCACATGTGCTCCGAAGCTGGTGTCCCAAGTGCATTGCCTCCAAGTGCACAACGTCAGTGACAGTAGAATTTTGCTCCTCTACTCAAGCATAAAACCGGCAGTATGCTTTGCCAACATCCTATTTTTGACTGTGTGCATCCGTACTGGACTCTTCTCCCAGCGCACCTACGTCTTCAACATTCCCTTAGCAGAATGTTAATCCAGCCAGCACGCTTCTCCTCGTCTTACTGCTACATTCATCACCTCGTCTTACTGCTACTGTACATCCAGTGAATGATCCTCTTTAGGACGAGCCGCGTCCCCACCGCGTCTTTCTGCTAGGGTACAGCCATCGAGTAATACTGCCAGGGTGATTCGAGCCCTCACCACGCGACTCTGCTTGTGCAAATACAGGGCGTAATCCTCCCCAGTGTCATCCAAGTCCTCCCTCACGTCACCATTCTGCTAATGTACATGCAGCGAGTAATCCTCTGCAGGGTGTTCCTAGTCCTCACTTCGCTTTCTGCAATTTTAAATCCAGTGGGTAATCCTCTCCAGCGTGATCCAACTCCTCTCTACACTTTCTGCTTTTGTCAATCCAGGGAGTAATCCTGCCAGGCTGATCCGAGTCCTCTCCTCACCTTTCTGTTGGTGTACTTTCAGCAAGCAACCCTCTGCAGAGTGATCGCAGTCATCACTGCATCTTTATGCTATGTGCATCCAGACAGCACTCCTTTCACAGGACAGGTTAGACATCGTGTTGTGTATGGAAGGAGTGTTGCTGTCTTTTTCAAGTTGGCCGAAAGGAGAAATGCGTACTCGGGTGTGTTCGGAGAGAAGTGCGGCCTATGTGGGCACTACTTGAAAGCTTAGGTGAGGAGTCGGGTGCTCTCACAGAGGCATGGCGTGTGATTGAACACTGCCCGAATGCAAGGTGAGAACGCAGGTGCTCTGTGAGAGGATTGCTGTCTGCGTGCACGCTAGCACAAATGAGTCACGAGGATAGGTTTGCAAGGTGAAGAAGTGTCTGGTTGCACATTAGATTGAAGGAAAGTTGAGGACTCCGGTAGTCGAGGACAGGAGTCCTGTGTTGCATACTAGGAGAAGGCAGCGGTGAGGACAAACTTAGCCAATGGCCATTCAACCGTGTGCATGGCGTCAGTGAGATAAGCAGAGCTGCCACCACTCCAGCTTATACCCGGCAGTATCCTACTGGCAGAGAAAAGCAGTTTCTTCTCTTCGGTCCTGCTATGTAGTGCTACCCATGAATGCTTTTTTTAAAAGTATCACAATACCTTGCTGCCCAGACGATTCATAGGCTCTTTCTTTATTAACTCGTCAGCGTGTTTCACAGTACCATCCATTGCAAAGAATACTTGGACAGATCGCACATATTACTCTTTTGACAATTCCTGCTGTGGCAACATTAATACATGTGCGTCCCTCACCGATTTTGGTTATTGTGCCATCAGCCACGGCACTGTGTGCCTAAAGTCAGTGAGAACAGGATTTTAGCTCCGCCCCGGCATATGAGCTGCAGCACGCTTCTGGGAGGGAAAAAGTTTCTTCTACTCAAGAATGGAGTTACCCGGGAAAGACTTTTCCCAACTTCCACAGCACCTTGCATCACAGAACAGGGTTTCCACAGTGCAAACTCTACCAGGGAATACTTGAATAGTTCGTATGTAACACAACACCCCTGCTGTGGGACCATCAATGCACATGTGCTGCGAAGCCGGTGCCCCAGCTGCATTGCCTCCTAGTTCACGACTTCAGTGACACTAGAGTTTTGCTCCCCTAGCCAGGCACATAGCCGGCATTATGCTTCGGAAGCGAGTCCTAACATCCTATTTCGGATTGTGTGCATATATACTGAAGTCTTTTTCCAGAGAACTTCCGATTTCAACATTGCTTTCGGAGAGTGTTAATCCAGCCCGCACTCTTCTTGTCTTACTGCTACCGTCATCACGTCGTCTTACTGCTACTGTACATCAAGTGAGTGATCCTCTTTAGGACGCTCTGAGTCCTCACCACGTCTCTCTGCTGGGGTACAGCCAGAGAGTTAATCCTCTGCAGGGTGATCCCAGTCCACACTTCACTCTCTGCTTTGGTATATCCAGGGAGTACTTTTCACAGGGTGATCCGATTCCTCACCTCACCTTTCTGTTTTTCTAAATCCAGGGAGGTATCCAACATTTTGCCGTGGTCATCCGAGTCCTCACCTCACATTTCCGCAATGGTAAATCCAGGGAGTAATCCTCTCCACGGTGATGTGAGTCCTCTCTATGCTTTCAGCTTTGGTAAATCCAGAGAGTAATTTTGCCAGGGTTATCCGAGTCCGCGCCTCACCTTTCTGCTACTGTTAATCCAGGGAGTAATCCTGCCAGGGTGATACGAGTCCTCACCTTTATGCGAGTTGAAATCCCGGGAGTAATTCTTTCCAGGAGATCCGAGACCTCAATTCACTCTCTGCTGTTGCATATCCAGAAAGTAATTCTCACGGGTGGTGGTGGTGGTGGGGGTGGTGGGGGTGATCTGAATCCTCACCTCACCTTTCTGCTAGTGTGAATCCAGGGAGTAATTCTGCCAGGGTGATTCGAGTCCTCACCTCACCTTTCTGCTAGTGGAAACCTAGGGAGCAATCCTGCCATGTTAATCCGAGTCCTCAACTCACCTTTCTGCTAGTGTAGTTTCAGATAGTAAACCTCTGCGCTGTGATCCCAGTCCTCACCCCGCCTTTGTGCTATGTGCATCCAGACAGCACTCCTTTCACGGGACAGGTTAGACCTCGGGTTCTGTATGGAAGGAGCGTTGTCTCTTTCCAGTTGGCAGAAAGGAGAAATGCAGAGTTGGGTGTGTTTGGAGAGGAGTGCGGTCTATTTGGGCACTACTTGAAAGCTCAGGTGAAGAGTCGGGTGCTCTCACAGAGGCATGTCATGCGGTTGAGAACTGCCCGAACGCATGGTGAGAACTCAGGTGCTCTGCGCAAGGATTGCTGTCTGCGTGCACACTAGCAGAAATGAGTCGTGAGGACACGGGTGCGAGGTGAAAAAGTGTCTTGTGGCACATTAGTTGGAAGGAGAGTTGAGGACTCCGGAAGTCAAAGACAGGAGTCCTGTGTTGCATAGTAGGCGAAGGGAGAGGTGAAGGCAAAGTTAGCCAATGGCCATTCAACTGTGTGCATACCGTCAGTGAGATAAGCAGAGTGCCACGACTCCAGCTTATACCCGGCAGTATCCTACTGGCAGAGAAAAGCACATTCTTCTCTTATGTCATGCTATGTAGAGCAGCGACCCATGAATGTCTTTTTAAAAATTTCACAATACCTTGCTGCCCAGACGAGTCATAGGCACTTTCTTTATAAACAACGTCAGCGTGATGTTTCAAAGTGCAATCTAGTCCAAAGAATACTTGTACTGATCGCACATAGTACCCTCTGTCAATCCTGCTGTGGCAATATTAATACATGTGCATCCCTGACCAATTTAGGTTAAGGTGCGAACAGCAACGGCACTACATGCCTGATGTCAGTG